>NC_143516.1:24666975-29784475 GCF_031878675.1 Megascapheus bottae
AAGTAGGTCTGACTTCACTGGTCAATGTAGAGAGAACCAATGTGAGCTAAAAGTGGAATTAAAAAAAATTTACACTATTGGGTAGGGAGCATAGCATAGTGGTAGAGTGTTCATGTAGCATGCACAGAGCCCTCAGTACCACACACTCAGAAAAAGCCCGAAGTGGTACTGTGGCTCAAGTGGCAGAGCACTAGCCTTGAGCAAAACGTATCCAAGGACAGTGCTTAGGCCCTGAGTTCAAGCCCCAGGACTGACAAAAAAATTTATACTATCATAAAACAGTTTTTTTAGTTGATATGCTGTTTTATTTTGTACTTTGATATTTTTATTCAGGAAGCAAATTTGTTTCCAGGCTTCATAATTTTTCTTTCACAGTGATGTTTCCTGTGTTATTACTGTAACTGTGATTACCTGGCATCGTTTTCCTGTCTATTAGTTGGCTTTGTATAATTGAGATTTCAGTTCTATAATACACAGGGCTGAGAACTGCTTATAAATTTCCAGGGAATTCAATCTTCATGAATATTTCATGCCTGTACATATTTCCCGAGCTTCCCTATTTACAGTGAGGATGTCCAATTTAATTTACCAATGCCTATGTCCAAAGTAGGTAAAGAAACCATAAAGTAGAATTAGAAAATGATTGCTAAACTATCAAGTCGCTTGTGTAGTCAACATCCAATTATTCATAAGGAGCATATCTGTAGCAATAAAAAAAAATACATGTGAACCTAACCTCTATCATTGTTCACACACACAGATTACGTGTGATAAAAACTAGAGAAGGCAGTAAGAAAATTAAGGCAAATCAGCTGCAGACAGCCAAAGCTATAGATTCTTTGTGATAGCCTAGGTATTTCACAGTTTCTGAAATTTGTGGGACAGCAGAAATTGATTTGCAGTCGATTGGCTCAACAATTTTAAGCAATCACATTGCTCAATGTACATGGCATTTCTTCTGTTCCAGATCAATTTCCTGTTTTCCCTCCTAGCCATTGGTGCCTTTATTATTCTGCCCGTCTTTGCACTTATACCTGTTATCTTACTGTGTCTCCAGCTTAGTTCTCTCTTAGTTCTCTTCTGCACAGTTTATTCTGCTCATCATCTTCTGCCAGCCATGGCCTGTAAAGCCTCTATCTGTATGAATACTTGTCAACTGTGTTCCTGTGAACAAGAGACTGTAGTCGATTTACTGAAATTCTAATGTCAATAAAAGGCATGAGTTACTGTAGACAGATGGCTTTGCAAAGCAGAAATCTCAGCAACAGCCTCCACATATGTGTGTTAGTCAGGGTTATCCAGAGAAATACAACTGATAAGATATATGTAATAGAGAGATGGAAAGATTTATTTTAAAGAATTTGCTGTGATTCTTATGGGTACTGGTAAGTATCAATTTTATTAACTTTTTTGAGATATACATATCCAATATATGTGTATTTACATATACGTATATACACATGTATAGATATATGCACATATATATTCATCTATGGTGTACAAACTTAGACAAAAATTAGTGTTGCAGTCTTGAGGCAAGATTGCTATTTCAGTGAAAATTTTAGTCTTTGCTTTTAAGGCCTTCAACTGATGAGATGGAGACCACCACTTTATTAGAGGGCCATATGCTGTATTGAAGCTGATGATTCAAATGCTACTCTGTTTTTTTTGTTTAAAGAAATACTATCAATTGAGCATTTTAGGTTTGTGTTTGATTGAACGATTCATTAGGCACTATAGCTCAGCCAGGTTAACAATTCCCCATTGCCTAGGGAATTTCACTAGAATGTCCAAATATGCTCCCTGACCAAGCTGAAGATTGCATCTATTCCCCTCAGGAAAACTATTTTCCTTTGTTATTTCTCATGAACTTCTCATTTTTTCCATTACTTAGTTATTCTATTGTGGACATCCTGGAGATTAGTGGCCTACTCATTTGAAGTATTGGAAAACAACTCTAAATATATTTGTTTTCATGAAGAAAATAAAGAGGAGTATAAAGAGCTTACTGATAGTGTCACTCATCTATTTGCATCTTCCCTGCACTCTGAGCAATAAGTTACAGAGATCTATTATGAGGAGTATATTTTGATTCATCAGGTGATAATATCACTGAGTCTTTTCCCAACTTTCTTAAGAAGAAAGAAGGAAATTATTGATTTACCAAAAGACTTATTACCAGTCTTCAGAGGATTCTACTTTATTTAATTCTTGAGAAAATATTCCCAAGAAAGGCACAACAAAATTTATCTAATATCGAATACTTATTAATAATATCTTTTATGCTTTTCTTTTTTTCTCAGAGACATGTTCAAGCCATGTTCCTAGATAAATAGAAATGCTCATTTTACTTTATGGAAAAAGTTCACTTTATAGCCTGTTGGCCAAATCTATGTTTTGATTGTTCAATTATGCAGCCACATTAGATATTCTTGGTGTCAAAAGGAAGTCTGACTGTTAGATGCCAGGGGTATCCTAAAATCACTTGTACAGGTTTTGCTTTGGATTTCTGTCCAATGTAAATTGAAAAATATGACCTTGGAAGTTCTGAATTTTAACAAATCATATCATTCATTGACCAGAGATACTTCAAAGATTAATGAATCCTTAGGAGGACCATTTTCAAAATTTTGTTATTTATTTACTAACTTATTTTGGTGCTGGAAGTGTGGTCCGAACTCAGGGTCTGGGTATTGCCCCTTAATTTTGTCTTCTCAAGGCTGATACTTTACCATGTGAACCATACCTTTAGGAAAGCAATGAGTCTATTCTTTTCTTCATTCTTATTTGGCTGGATCAGTGTAAATTCATCATTAGGCCATAATCTAATCCAAGACGAGGAGAGGTCAGATTACCACTGAAAATCCATCACCCATCCCTGGTGCACACATTATGATATAGCCAACTTCAGAACATCTAGACAAATGGCTCAAGACCTCATGTTTTTTATGTCATGGACATTTTATAGGTGAGGTCAACCCTGCGGAGACTGTAGTTTATAGTATCTTGGTTAACCATTAACAGAGGAAAAAAGAAAGTTTTAATTTTTAAACATTGTTTTGTGTTCTGGAAGATTCTAAGCCTCAGGCTGTTTAGAGACTAGTATATTAAATTTGCAAAAGGGGAGGACTAGATCTGTCTTTCATCAAGAAGACTTTTGGGAAATGGAGTGGCTTCGGGAAGGATGCTAGTAACTGCCTTGTATTTTAAACCGGGGACATGGAAATTTACTTCCATAAAAATAGTAGAATACCCCCAAGATGGTCTGTGCCTTGCCCAGAGAAAGTCCATTCTTGCTTTCTCAATGCATAATAACTGTGCCCTGAAGCTGACAGCTCTTTTGCCTTCTTGGTAGCTTTTAGAATTTCTCACTGTAATCTCCCCATTTGCTTTATGTTTTTAGTGCTTACACACACACACACACACACACACACACACACACACACACACACACACACAAAGTGATCAAGCATGTGAGGCTCTGAGTTCCAGCAAGCCCCGGTAATGGTAGAAAAAACAAAAACAAGCATATTGCCCCCCCCCCCGTTTTTTATTTTTTTGCCAGTCCTGAGTGTGAGCTGAGGGCCTGAGCACTGTCCTTGGACTCTCTCAAGGCTAGAGCTCTACTACTTGAGCCTCAGCACCACTTTCAGCTTTTTTCTATGTGTGTGGTATGGAGGAATCGAACCCCAGTCTTTGTGCATGCCAGGCAATCACTCTACCACTAGACCAAACTTCTTGCCCCGCCACTAATATTTTAAATTGACACTAGCAATGAATTTGTATGTGTGTGGGGGTGGGGCCTACATACATGCACATGCATGCATGTAGATACTGAAACTTAACTGAAGGCTTGTGACCTCTCCTTCAGTTTTTTCTTCTCAAAGTTAATGTTCTACCACTTGATCCATATGTCCATCTCTGGCTTTTGGGTGATTAATTAGAGATAAGAGTCTGATGGACTTTCCTTTTCTAGGCTGGCTTTGAACTCTAATCCTAAGATCTCAGCCTTTCCAGAAGCTTGGATTACAGGCATGAACCACTGGCACCTATCCCATTTTTAAAATATTTATCTTATAAACAATTCTTTCTCAAAACAAATTGTAAGTGAGATTTAATTGCCTAAATACTAGAATTCCATGAGGTATATTTGGTTGTACATAGTACAATCAGCAGAAGAAATGGGTGTTGTTGTTGCTTTTAAACAGGGTACATCTTCATTTTTGGGGTATGGAGTCACCACAGTTATTATGTAAAATGATACATTTCTGTGATGAAGTTGAAATAAGACCTGACTCTTTTCCAAATTATAGCCAAAGTTGTTGGACTCTGTATTTTGAACGTTGATACGGAGATCACATTCAAACCCCCATAAAATACAGTTGACATGTCATTGTAATCAGCTTTCATTTATTTATATGTGAAACAGATGTTAAATTGTTATTCCTCACAAATGCCAACATCAGCATGTTTTTGTTTTTCCCCAGTTGATTTCTCGAATTGAAGAGGGAGGTTTAGAAACCGAAGGCCTCCTACGAATACCTGGAGCTGCCATGAGAATCAAAGTAAGATGACCTTTTATTCTGTTTATGTGCCATTTTATTGTTTAATTATGTGTCTTCAGGCTAGAAGCCAGCCACACCCTTGTTTCTGTATTCAACAACATGCTTTAAAATAAAGCAATAAAACCACTGAACACTCAGCTTAGATTCCGTTTTTCTACCATCTCTTATTTTTTTGTATTCGTTTTTCCCCCTCCCATATCTCCGTCATAACTACGATTTCCTATGAGCAAGAGAACCTGGTGACTCAAAATATTAATAGGTGGCTATGGTGATGATTTAGTCATGAGTCATAGCAGCTGTGTTTTTATTTTTAAAAGGTCAGTATTATAAGACTCCAGCAGGTGAACAGATTAGGAACCCTAAAAACTAGTCCCTACATATTGTTTGTCATGGTAAACTAGCAAATGCAGTGCTGATTGTCAAGTTTCCTTGTCTTATTGGAACCAGCATAGCCTCTGGCTGGCTGAGGACAGAAGGAAGATGGTCCCTACATTTTTCAATTGGATGCTTCCTTGTCCCCTGGCCCTTTGTTTTTGCTCAATGGCACTTCTTTCCAATTATCACAGGGTACCTTCTGTTTAATCTCTATGCTCCTGTCCTGTCTGAGGAATGAATCTTGAGGGAAGGCACAGTACAACTGAATGAGCCTATAGGTGATGCGCAGTACATCTGCTTTTCCAGGGGGGTTACATCTATAGAAGAGTCTTATTTGAAATCACAGTTGTATTGAGAAAATTAACCTGGCATTTTTTACCTTAGCTTCAAAACTCATCTTTAGCTCTAGAGAGATAGCCTAAGAACACGCCACATTGAATTCATTGTCTTTATGAATTAGAAAACTCCATCAGAAAATAGAGAGAGCATCTTGTCGATTTTCTTTGATAGGACAGTTCTTGAGTGGATCAGGATGAAATGGTTTTCAGGGATTGTTCCTCATCCTTACCTGTGACTAGCAGGGCTGTGCCTCCCCCACCCCGCCCCGCCCCATCCCAGGATTGTAATTACTGTGCATGCATTCCTCAGCTGGATTCAACTGTCATTTTGATATTTTCCTAGTTGAGAATCACTACTTTCAGTCTACTTGATGCTACGAACAGTGACCTTATTTTCATAGTTTTGGGGACCTGATACATTCAACCCTCAAATTTAAGCTTGTATTCCTTGAGTTTGGTGGCTGATACCTTGAGGTCCCCAAAACTGTTGGGAGATTTTTTTTATGAGTTTGATGATTTGCCATTGTCTCATTTCATTACCAACAACTAAGACAAGCTCACCAGCAATACTAGGCATTGTATTTAATTCAAACATCATTCCTATTTAAAAAAAAAAGTGGTTCTCTTCCCAAAGAATAATTCTACTTGGCTTCCTATCATTAATGTCAGCAGGTATAGTGCTTTTCGATGGACTGTTTAAAGCACTCAGGCCCTCCTTAGTAGAGTGGGATGACCAACTGACAGAAATCAAAATGGCCAATGTAATGAGGATTTAACTTTGAGCTAGGAATGCTGGCAAAAGAACAACTAAATAGAATCTCTAGGAAGGCCTATGAACCGATTCAGCTGTGTCAGCTGGTTAACCCATCCTTTTGTCATAGACCAGAGAAAGCACAGCTGGTCTATCATAAGTACTTTAAATGAGCAAAATTTTGGCTGTCTTCTTGCTTGTCCCACCAATTATTTTTTTCTACTCTTTTCTTACCTCCTTTTTTCATCCATCCATCTACTTACATTCCCTCATTTCTTCTCTCTCCAGCTTTTTCCTGTATTTCTTTTTCCCTTCTCTTGCCTTTTCCTTCCTTTGCTTTCTGAATCCCTTTTTTTTTCTTTTTTTCTGTTTTTTTTTTTTTTTTTTTTTTGCCAGTCCTGGACTTGAGCTCAGGGCCTGAGCACTGTCCTTGGGTTTTTCTCTCAAGGCTAGAGCTCTACCACTTTAGCCTCAGCACCACTTCCAGCTTTTTTTTTTCTATGTATGTGGTACCAGGAATCGAACCCAGGTCTTCATGCATGCAGGCAAGCATTCTACCACTAGGCCAAACTCCCAGCCCTCTGAATCCCTTTCTATCTTCCTCTCTTTCCACCACATTCCATTCCCAGTATTGCCTGCATGTATCTCACCAATTATAAGAAACAATTAGAGTGGGACTTTGCCTTGAGAAGAATATGTGATAAGGAAACCAAGAGATGAGGATGTAGCTTCACCCAGAGCCCTTGCCTGGCATGGGTGACAATTTGTATTCATTCTCCCCACCCCCAGTGCCATACCAAAAAGAAAAACAAAAAAAAATAACACTAACACACACACACACACACACACACACACACACACACATTTGAGAAAGTAGTTCCAAAAAGTAGGAAATATGAAGGATTTATGACAGTAAAAATAGTAATAGGAAATAATAATGATAAGTTGATTTATTTGTAATAGTTTAGTTGTCATATTTGTCAAACTATCAAGGTAACTGAGTAGGGCACTCCCAACTCTACAAGGAGCTGGCATTATCATGACCATGCATTGAGCATCTCTCATTTGCTATAGGAGTTGATTTTCATTTTTCAGAGTTCTTTTATCAGAGATCATTTCTGCTTTAGATCCAAAGATTGCTTATGCATATACTTTTACATATCATATCTATCTCCATCTCTCTTTCTCTCTCTCTCTCTCTCTCTCTTTCTCTCTCTCTTTCACACACACACACACACACACACACACACACACACACACACAATATTTATATTGGTGGGACGACATGGGCTTTAAACGCAGGACATGGAGCTAGCTAGGCAGGTACTACTATACCATTTGAGCCAGGACCCCAGTCACAATAATAGTTTTCCTTTTGTGTGTGATGTATTTTAATCTAACAAAGCATTACATTTATCTAGATGAACTCCTCCAAGTGGAAAAACTATTCTTGCGTGTGCCAGTACTGGGGCTTGAACTCAGGTTCTAGGATTTTTCTTTTCCTATTTTTTTTTGCCGGTCCTGGGCTTGAGCTCAGAGTCTGAGCTCTGTCCTTGGACTTTCTCAAGGCGAGAGCTCTACCACTTGAGCCTCAGCACCACTTCTGGCTTTTTTCTATGTATGTGGTACCGAGGAATCAAACCCGGGTCTTCATGAATGCTAGGCAAGCACTCTACCACTAGGCCAAACTCCCAGCCTTTCTTTTACTTTTTTAAAAATCACTTAAGGCTGGTGTTTTCCCACTTAAGCCTTTACTCCACTCCTGGCATTTTGCTGCTGATTAATTGGAGATCTGAGTCTCTTGGACTTTTCCTGCCTAGGCTAGCTTTGAACTGTTACCCTCAGATCTCAGCCTCCAGTGTAGCTAAAAACATAGGTGTGAGCTACCAATATCAGGCTGGACAAACTATTTTGAGCAATCTTATAATTAAATCTCCACTAATTCAAGTTTGTTGAATGAATTGAAAAGAATGTGGCCTTAAGGACAATTTCTCCTTGGTTTATAGTACCACATGGGTTTTCCATGCCACAGAAGAATTGATGTTGGGTTTTTTGTTGTTATTGTTATCTTTATAAAGTGAAATTCTTATAAAGTGGAAACCATATCACATTCCCAGCAGGGAAAATAAATGTACTTACTGATAACTCTTTTGTTTTCTTCCCCTCCTCCTTCTTTGTGTTGTTTAGAATCTTTGCCAAGAACTAGAAGCAAAGTTCTATGAAGGGACTTTTAACTGGGAGAGTGTGAAACAACACGATGCAGCCAGTCTGTTGAAACTCTTCATCCGAGAGCTTCCCCAGCCGTTGCTCAGCATAGAATACCTCAAGGCCTTTCAGGTTGTGCAGAGTAAGTGCCATCCGTCTTACAGCAGTCCTTGTGCTGTTGCCATCCATTTTAATTGTCTGAATGATGTTTGGCATTGTGGGGCATGAGAGATGCATATGAAAAGACATATTGAGCAAGCCGAGGGTTGCTTCTTCCCCAAGCTTGGTTTCCTTTTCTTTTCTGAGTATATATGTTGGAATTAATCACTGAATGTTCTCTTCAGGTAGAGATGAATTGCATGGCATTTAAGCAGTACAATATGTTTTGGAGCCAGTGCTTTGTATTTTTTTCATAATAGGATGAGTCATATCACATCTCTGATCATGTTTTTCTTGCCAAGTGTTAAAAAGCAACACTTACTGGAGAAGCTGTGGATTAACAGTTATCAAAAGGCACAAGGAGATGTGATAGAGTGTGAGTAGTACTGAAAAACAAGATTCTGAGATAGTTGTATGCAAGTGTGTTGTTGGAATTGGGGAAAGGCATTTTTGCTGTCACATTGAGGGAGTCCCACTAATTCAGGTCTATAATGGATCTTGATTTCTTTGCCAAGAAGAAGAGATCTTAAAAGGTTTGTATCTTAGCATAGTATCCCATTTATTTCTAGAAGCTATGATTAGAGAACTAATGCCACGTCTTTAAAGACATAGCTTTCTCTTCCCCACTGAGCCCCTTGAGAGTGAGAGAGGGACACCACCAGTGAGTATACTGACCCCCTTGCTCCAGGCTGTCTTTAAGGGCTGCAAAATGGACATGATTTCTAGGCTTAGCTTATATCGTAACTGTTTCGCACAAAATTTGTGAGAGATGTGAAAGTTACTGAGTAGTTTTTAAACATATTTCTTTCTTAAGCAGAACATATTTCCTGTTTAAAATGTTTTTTAAGTTCAGATCTACAATTTTAGCTACTCAGGAAGCTGAGATATTAGGATCATGGTTTGAAGTGCAGACTCTTATTTCCAGTGGAACCATCAGAAAGCCAGAAGTGAAGCTATGGCTTAAATGGCAGAGTGCACCCAGGCCATGAATTCAAGCCCCAGTATCAGTGGTGTGTGTGTGTGTGTGTGTGTGTGTGTACATGCATGTATGTATTCGATGATTAAAGTGCATTATTTTTTATACATTTCCTACTTGCAAACCAAGTCTACCATTGTAAAGTGCAGACATGATTTTAAATGTCCATGAATATTACTTAAATGGGCTGAGGAACTCCAAAAATGAGACTGCAGATGGTAACCTCTTAGATCTTTTCATTGCTATTTGGTTTCTAATTCATTCCACAAACATTTACTGAACATGGATTGTATTCCAGGCATATTGCTGGCGGCATCAATGGACTCTCTCTTTGTCATTTTGTTCACCCTCCATGAAAGGAAACAAATGTCACAGTTAAAGCCACACTCAGACCATGTCACTGAAGGGCCAGTCTTCTAATACTTTTCATGGGGGAATCATCCCACAGAAGTTAAAATGCTTCCCAGAGCACTGTTGTATGTCAGCAAACATAAGGCTGCTTGTCATATGAGCACAGTTGGAAGTGAGCATTCTGAGAGAGAGGAAGCTCCTAGCAGCTGCTTCTACCAATCTCTAACTCACAGTTTCAACAAGACTTGCTGCTCAGTCCTTGTGTCTTACATTTCACTGTCGTGTTTATGCAAAGTCACTTTTCATGAAAAATAAAAAAAGTAAAATGGTCAGTAAAAAATTCAGATGTTCTAATCTATCTGCAGATCTTCCGTCCAAAAAGCAACAGCTCCAGGCCTTGAACCTTCTTGTTATCCTCCTGCCCGAGGCAAACAGAGACACTCTAAAGGTAGGCCTGTTCACTTAAAGACCCTGAGAACAAAGCAAGGTAATGTTTCACTGTTTGTGGCAAAAATAATGTGATGTTTAGTTTGCAAACATTAACCTGAAGTCAAGCCTACTTTAGAGTAAAGTTGGTGACAAAAAATGCTTGTACTCTTTGTCCATTTATTTAATAGGTTGATCGTGTTGCTAATATTAGGCTGTTTTAACATTTTCATTATAATAAACAGGTAATTATGGTTCATTGGTTCATGGAAATGTGGGTACTCGTTTGTGTTTTCCACATTTTTTTTCCTCCCTATATTTTCTAAATGGTATTTCTTTAATGTTATTGAGAAGGTGATAAATAAAGTTATAAAATGTAACTCTCTTATCTAACATTGTTACAGTACTTTGTAGCTCTAAGTGATGTTTAAAATAAATGACAATAGTAGTTTGAAATGTTTATTCACCTAAAGATAGATCACTTAAATTCTAATTCTTTCTCTAAAGAGTTGCAATATCATTTTTAAATGATTTACTAAAATATTCAAATGATTTAGTACCATTGTTTATATGTTCTATCAGAAGCTCTGATAACTGACATGTATTGTTTTACGTTTATTTTCCTTAATAGTAAAAATTTAAGCCAGTTATCATAGTGTACATGTATAACTACAGCTCTCAGAAGAGGAGGCAGGAAGGTGGCGAATTTGAACCTCTGCTGGGAAATACAAGGAGATGATACCTTGTCTCAAGAAAGCAAGATGCAAAACAGAAAAGTTTATAGAGTGATGGTTAAGGGTTCAATACTAAATTTTTATAAAAGATCGTTATGTTAAGGTCAGCCAAGTGCAACAAGCTCAATATATGGTGTGCTTTCTCTCATATATAAGCTCTAGATTTTAAACAGATGTAATCATGTATGTATGTACACAAACATACATACATACATACATACATACATACATACATACATACATACATATCATTGTACCTATGGGGGGACAAGGAAGAGGAGATGGAGAGAATGATAGATGATGGATAATACAGAAGTACATCATGTCTGTGTATGAAGAGGGCCTAGGAATCTCATTGAGAGCCATTAAATAAAGGATGGAGACAGAGATAGTATCAACAGAGGGGAGGGACTATTCTGATTGAGATATAACACATGCATAGGCAAAATGGTGTGGTGAAACTCCTTGGTACAATTAATATACACTAAAAATAACATGATCCGGTGTTTTATTCTTGAGGAGGGTGAATGGAAAGGGCAAATGAATATTCATAGTACTTTATAACATATATATATATGCAACTGTTTGAAATTCTGAGAATAGGATAGAGGGCTAGAGGGTGACGTGGATGCATATGTTATGTGCAGGTATGGCATAGAAATGTTACCATGAACCCCCAGTTATATTACCCATGTGTGCTAATTAAAAAAATCTCAATGACAGGGCCAGGAGTTTGGCCTAGTGGTAGAGTGCTTGCCTAGCATCTATGAAGTCCGGGGTTTGATTCCTTGGTATCACATACATAGAAAAAGCTGGAAATGGTGCTGAGGCTCAAGTGGTAGAGCTCTAACCTTGAGAAAGTCTAAGCACAGTGTTCAGGCCCTGAGCTCAAGCCTAGAATTGGCACCAAAAAGAATCTCAATGAAAAAGAAAAAAGGAAACATTCAGTATATGGTTTAGAAAGACTGGTTAACTTACATTTTGTCACTACCTTAAATTTATTTATTTTTTTTCCTTAAATTAATTTTTAAATAGAGGTAGGGTAGACATCTAACCTTCTACATTTCTTTTATTTAACATTAAGTCTCATGGAAAGAAATTTCATATTAAGAAAAAAAAAAACACTAGTTCTTAAATCTTGATTTTTTTTCCCCCCTTATAACTCATGAAAATTTCTTGAACGGTTAAACACGGGGGACAAGTGTTGATATTCAGCTTCTGGATCACGTGCAATAGTTCCTCTAATATTCTTCTTTCGTAAACAAACAACTCTTAAAAGGTAGAAATGTTAAGACTTACCTATGATCAGAAGTAACTAAAGAGTAACTGCTTGAACTCACAGAGAATGCTTCCTATAAAAGCAGATTCATTGTTTCATCATTATTTATATATATATTATTTATTAAAGATGAAAACTTATTACTATTTAGATAAAATACTGTGGTTTTTCTAGCCAAGTCTAGGGTAATATTTTATTAATGTCTGATTTCTCATTTACTCTCCTTGTCTCTCTTTCCCTTTTTCTCTCCTTCCTTCTCGCTCTAGTATCCTTATAGTAAGATTTTGAGTAGCTTACTGCAAATACACACCAAAATTAAAATAATTATCTAATTTCTGTAGTTTATGCTTATAAAGAAAGAAAGACATTGGTCCCTGAACAACTATTCTAGTCTCTGTGGAACAGAAATTAAATATTTCCCCCCCCAAACTTCAATTAATCTTTGGTTCTCATTGGAAAGCTGTATTGTTTCAATATAACATTGTCCTTGGATTACATTTTCACTTTCCTACTACAAATTAGGTACATAAATCTTATTGTTAGGTATCTAGACTAGATCTAGTCTGTTTCAAATTTCTGGAAGGTAGCTATAATTTGAGACAAAGTGAATGTACTACAATATAGAGGATCTTTTAACCCCTGAAATCTTGTGAATTTTTAAAAATGTAACTTAGTTTTGTTTTCCATTTTAGTGTAGTACATTTGCCCTTTGCAGCTGGGGATTCTGTGACAAATAAGAACACATGACCTTTGATTCTTTTAGCACAGAGTTCAGAATTCAAACTACATCCAACAACCCTTCTTTATGATTAACTTTCCCTGCCATTATTTTTTTTAGTTGAGGGACCATCAATACATAGTTTCCTTATCTGCACAATGTGAATGATTACAACACCTGACTCCAGAAAGATGCTCCCTAAAATGGACCTAACGCACTGCCTTACCTGTACAGAACATTAAACAGCTAGACAAAATGAAGTGATATAGCAAAGGCAGTGTAAGCTTTAAGCCCCATCAGAGAAGTCAGACAAGAGCATCCAGACTTTCAGTGGCTTGATGGTGGCTGAGAGGATGGGGTCTACACAACAAGAGGAAGTGGGGAATATCACAAGGACCATTAACCAGCCTGTTCTGGTGGGAAGTTTCCCTTGCATTCGTTTCTTCTATCTTTTTTGGGGGGGAAGGTGTGGACCTCCTTGGATCTCATGCCTGTGAGATCTGAGGATCAGGGTTTAAAGCCAATCTGGGTAGGAAAGTGTCCACGAGATTCTCATCACCAATTGACCTTCAGAAAAGGTGGAAGGGGAGCTGGGGTGCAAATGGTGGAGAGCTTGAACACAAATGCTGAGGCCCTGAGTTCGAGCCTTAAACAAACAAATTAACAAAACAACATTGAGAACCTCACAGTTCTTTGGTGGGTGTCATTGTTTCCCTTCCCATTATGATCTTCATTCTGTTTAGCTTCTACGTTACCAGCAGTGCCATACTGCAGAAGATGAGTGAGCCCATTCAAAGGTGTTCCATTACAAATACAAAGAAAAACTGGTAGAGATAAAAGTTCAACACTTCCAGAAAAGTGAGGATATGTATATAAAACCACTTTTCACTGTTTCCACTCCTTACGGTTTCCTTCCTTCCTCTGTACAGCGGGTAGCCTCTCTGCCACTTTACCCAGTGCCATGGTCCAGAGTAGACTAAGCAATTTCCAGGGTGCTTAGACTGAATGCAGGAGCTTGGATGGTAAAGCTTGTTGAGTGTAACTAGTTAACTATGGTTCTGCATGCTTACTTTTTCAAACAATAAAAATTCTGGTTTTCATAGTGTTTTTTTTATCATCTCATTTCCACATATGACAAAAGACTCAGTGTTATTTCTATCTTAGGCCCTACTTGAATTTCTCCAAAGAGTCATAGATAACAAAGAGGAAAATAAAATGACTGTCATGAATGTTGCAATGGTCATGGCTCCAAATCTCTTCATGTATCAACTGGGTTTGAAGGCCAATGAGCAGCAAGAATTAGCAAAGGCAGCTGGGACAGCAAACATCATGCTCTTACTTATTAAATATCATAAACTTCTATGGACAGTAAGTATATATATACTTAAATATATATAAGCTTAAATTGTATTAGTGACCATATAAATTCCCAGCGTAATTATTTTTAGTGGATTTGAACATCATTTTATTAAGTTGCTATAAAAAGTACTGAGGTTTTTCTTTTCATGATATTAAAAACATCACGTTTTTGTTATCATCTTTGTAAAATTACATTAAAACTATTTTAGCACGTAGATAAGGAGGGGCCTTGTGTGTTCCTGTTTTAACATCATGGAATTATATTAAAAAATATGTATTCCTTGCTTAGTTACTTCCACCTGTTTTACTCTCTCAGTATTCAAGCCCGAAGTCTTTATCAAGTTCATGCTATCTTTGCTTTAGTTCATTTGGAGTTCTTCATAGACATAGTGTGTATCTGTCTGTGTGTGTGTGTGCTTGCATGTACTGGTTCTAGGGCTTGAACACAGGACCCGGGTGCTGTCCTTGAGGTTATTTTTGCTTAAAGCTAGAACTCTACCACTTTACCTTCAGCTCTATTTCTGGCTTTTGGGTAGTCAATTGGGGATATTAGTCTCATAGACTTTCCTGCCTTTTCTGGGTGTGAGCCATATCCTCAGATTTTAGTCTCCTGAGTAGCCAAAGATTTTCTTATCTAAAGAGTCACATACATTTTTCACTCTTTTTGCTGAGAAAGGCTTGAACATGGTTTCCTCCTTTACCCTTATTTTGAGCTTGAGATTTGATGGATTATCAGAAAATGGTAGTGAATGAGAGGTTTCTTTGATTAAATTCTCATTTCCCAGTGAAATTTGTAAGATTTTTAGAGACATGCATAGGTATTTATAAAAAGTGAACTAAAAAATTATACCCTGTATTTTCTTTCTCCAATGGTGAGGACTATACCTAGGAGCATATGTATGTTAGATAAATGCTCAACTGCTCAGCTACAACCCCAGTCAAGCAAAAGTATAAATAAATGCTTCAATCTCTTAGAGAACCCTCCTCTAGTTATGAATTTCCTAGTATTTAATCTCCTAGAGAACCCTCCTCCAGTTATAAATTTCTTAGTAAAGTTGATTCCTAGACTCTGAAGTCTGTAAAGGCAACTGATATAGGTAATTGCCAATAGTAAAAGTACATATAAGGCCAGGAGTTTGGCCTACTGGTAGAGTGCTTGCCTAGCGTGCACCAAGACCCATATACATAGAAAAAATCCAGTAGTGGTGCTGAGATTCAAGTAGTACAGCTCTAGCCTTGAGAAAGCCTAAGGACAGTGTTCAGGCTGAGTTTAAACCCTGGAACTGGCAAAAAATATACACATAAAATTATTAAAGCTTTTATTTAGTTTTCTACATGATAATTATTTCTTGGTTGTAATTTATTAACTTAAAAATAATTGTTCATGAGGATTGAGCCAGGGTACTATCCCTGAGTGCTTTGCACAAGACTAGTACTTTACCACTTTGAGCCACAGCTCCACTTGCAGTTTTTGAGTGGTTAATTGGCGATAAGAGACTTATGGGGACTCTTCTATTAGGGCTGGCTTTGCCCTGAGGTCCTAAGATCTCAGCTTGCTGAGCAGCTAGGATTACATGTGTGAGCCATCGGCACCCAGTTGATTAGCTTTTTTGTATTGTGCTAGTACTTGGGCTTGAAATCTCTCATTTATATTTGGCTTTTTTGCTAGTGGCTGGCCCTCTACCACTTGAGACCCAGTTCTTTTTCTGGCTTTTTGCTTGTTAATTGGAAATAGATGTCTCAGATTTACAGTCTAGGGTCGATTTCAAACTGTCATCTTCAGAATTAAAGTTGTGAGCTGTCAGTGCTCAGCTTAAATATTTTGTTGTTATTGCGATTTCTAAGGATATATCTTCCTTGGAGAACTGTGGAGAAACTTTACTCTTGTTAGTTGGTGAGTTTTTCTTTATCTTCTGACAGTTGATTTGAGCTGGTGATCAGAGGGGGACTGTGTATTAGCTGTTGGACTTTGGAAAACTGGCTGCTAAACAGTGAAAGAGTGGCATTTATGGTTAATCTTTTCAGGGAGTCTCTAGTCTTCATACATAAGGTATTGGAAGAGGCCACTATATCCTTGAATTTTACAAAACCCCTTTTGGAGTCTTACACAATAGGCAGTGAATTACATCTTCTAAATTAGTACTTTAATGCTTTTTTATTTTAATTTTTTAACAGGATGAAAGGTTATGTGTTGAAATGGCACAGTCTTATAGAACCCTTATTTCTCTTGAATGACTTAGAATGTTTTAGGTAGGCTGAAATGACACCATGTCCTTTCATGAATGCTCAAACTTATTTTCTTTTCTCTATAGATTCCCAAGTTTATTGTAAACCAAGTAAGGAAGCAAAACACTGAAAATCAGAGAAAGGATAGGAAGGCTATGAAGAAATTGCTAAAGAAAATGGCTTATGACCGAGAAAAATATGAAAAACAAGATAAGAGTACAAATGATGTAAGTCTTGAAGATATATATTCATTGTCCTTTCAGGATTGTGTTTATGATGCAGCTTTCTATCATATCTTATGGTTCTGTACTACTTGTATGTTAAAAACATCAATAACAATAGCTGGGCTTCTATCACTAGTGACCAAGTCTGGATTAGGTGTTGGTAACTTGACATGTAGTTTGTTAATAGTTAACGAGACAAGACTGACCCACTGAAGTTCACACAATGCATATTCGCACACACAGATGTATATGCACAAACATGTTTGCACATACACGCATGCATATATGCACACGTGTCTATCCATCCACACAGTCCTTGCTTACTCATGGTGTCGTGTTATACTGAGTGAAAAACCCCCATGTGAACCACCCGCCTGTGCTCTCAGGAAAACCTCGCTCAGCTAATGGTTTCATTGATTGAGGATCATTCCTAGATATCAATAAGTATTGGAATATTCTCAGTTTAATCAGAAGAATTTTCAGAATGATGTTGTAAAAGAAGAACCTTAAAACCTTTCAAGAAGAAAAAAAAAATCTCTTCATCAGTATTTATAAAATACTGGAGGAATATATTAAGAATTGGTTTTGCCAGACTGAAATGTGCACGAAGATACCATTGTGCATCGCACTATCAAAGCTCTCCAGTAAGATGAAGAAATGAAAGGGTTTCTATTGTTCTACTTAAGTGAATGCACCCTCACCACCATGGTGGAGGTTGTTCGGTTACAGGCTGCCATCTTGTGGAATGATGGGAGAATGCAGTTATCAACCTTTGTCTGATTTTTCTGCTTTTTGCAGGCATGGAGATCCACTTAGTGCTATACTTTTTTTTTTTCCTCTCTTAAATTAATTCATAGCTCTCACTCTTAAAAATAATACTCTATTGGCATTAGGAAGTTTTAAAATCAATTTTATGTTTCCTTAAATAAAAGAATTATATGAAATTAGATGTTGGTAGCTCACCTCACGCCCATAATTGTATCCATTCAGGAGACTGTAATCTGATGGTTCCCAGTTGAAAGCCAGCCTGGGTAGAAAAGTCTATGAAACTTTATCTCCAAATAACTAGCAAAAACTTAGGATGGAAGCATGGCTCAAGTGGAAGAGCATCGAACATAAGCAAGAAAGTCAAGCAAGAGTAAACACACTAGACCCTTCAATTTAAACCTCACCATTGCCAAAAATAAAATGAAAACCATATAAAATATAAGTAATTTATGAACCTTTATTTGAGAAAACATTTTAAGTTATAAGGACCGAAAGACTTTTCAAAATATAAATATCATTTATAATTATAATAAAATATGCATATCATTTTCAAAATTATCCTTTATAATACTTTGTTATCTCTCACACCAGGATAAATATGATAACATCTTCTGTTTTCCAACCCTACTTATCATCATACTCACATCATACACTTGTTATTTTATAAGGCTGTGAAATTCTAAAGTACAGGTGACATATCTACCTAGGGAAATATTTATGTTGTACATTTATACTAATACATCCTTTAAAAATTGAAAGATTGGTTTCTGGATTGTTTGTTTAAAAATGTTGCTATTTACAGAAAAAAGCAGCATTAAGTTTATTTTTTTAGCTTGCATTTTGAGCAAATTATATATGAGTTGAACTGAGAATTATCTCTATATTATTTTAAAGCCATGTCACCATTTTAAGGCCTCAAATTTAAAACATAGATTTACTTGTTTTTATATATTGCCTCAGCTTTACCTTCCTGACTTTCAATTTTCTTTTTCTGTAAAATTTGATTAATTGTTAAAGTTACTTGATGTGTACCTCCTGTGTATTAGATACTGTTATTAACACTTATTATTGAACAAAACAGATAAGGAGTACCACTATCATGAAGCTTAAGCTCTATAATTAAAAATATATTACAGACAGGGTTCTGATGGCTCATATTTGCAATCCTCACTACTCAAGAGGCTGAGATCTGAGGATCTTGGTTCAAAGCAAATCTCTGGTAGGAACCTCTGTGATATTCTTACCTCCAATTCACTACCAGAAACTAGATGTGGATCTATGGCTCACGATAGTAGAGCAGTAGAACTGAGCAAAATAGCTTAGGGATAATGCCCAGGCCCTGAGTTCAAGCCCCACAACAGACACCCCTCCAAATCATATAAATATATATAATATACTTTATAATATATATTTCATAGTGTATTAGCATGTGATGGATGCTTTAAGATGTGAGAAGGCACAGACAAGAATGAAGCCTCTTGTAATAGTTTGAGAAATAATCAATGGAACACTCTATGGAGTGTTATTCCAGGCAGCAGAAAGACTTCTACAAAAGCCTAAGGCAGGAACTTGATTGGCAATGTTGGACACCAGCAGGTCTTAGCGGTGAATGTGAGTGGACTGGAGCTATAGAAGGATGTCAATGAGAAACCTGGTCAGCGGGCCAGGTCACACAAGGCTTTAGAAACCATCATAAGGAATTTGGATTTGCCCTGAGTAAGGTTATTATAGAGTTTTGAACAAAGCATATTAAAAAATAGTCTGTAGTACAAAGCAACTACAGTGTGGCCAAAATAGGAATTAGAGAAGCTATTTAGGAGGTTTTTATAACCAACATGAAAAATAATGATGGCTCACACCAAGGTGCCATCATTGAAAGTGGAAAAGTTGTTGCATCTCAAATATTGATTTGCAATGAAACCCATTGGGGTTTCTTGTTGGATGTAATATGAGTTTAAAAGAAAGAAGCAAAACAATCTCTGTGGGTTTTTGTTTGTTTGGAGAATTGGAAAGATGTAATTGATAGGTGAGATCATGATTTCAATTTTGGACTCATTGGGATGTGTATTGTACATCCATTCACATGAGCATACCCTAAGATGTTTGGAGGAAAGTCACATTGACTGGCCAGAGTGTACAGAAAGTCAAGGCCAGTGGGAAGTGTGCTTGGGGCTCAATGGAGAAGGAGCATTTGATTCTGCATACCACAGGGAACTGAAAGATTGTGACCTCAGGAGTTACAAGATTGTATTTGCATTCTAAGGTTACCACTGCCATGGTGAGTGAAAGGAAAACTGGTGGGATAGCAGTGCTGGAGTGTTTTTGACGAGAGCATACAAACTGGTAGATTCTTTTCAGAGAACACTCAATGACATATGGCAAAGGCCTGAAAACTATTTCCTGCTGGACTTCCATTGCCATTCTTTTGTACTGGCTCAAGCCAGAAATAGTTCAGAAGAATAGAGGTAGCTGGGTAATATATTATGGCATGTTTGTATGATGAAATGTAAAACATATACATTGATGGATCTCTAAAGAAATTTATATTTTTCTATGTGGAAAAAAGTTATCAATGAAAGATATGTGGGAAGGATAATGACAATGATTTTTTCTGAATGCCTACCAGAGGTCACACAAGATATCAAACATTACTAACATTAAGTCATTTATATTCATGGGTGTCTAGTTAAAGTATATAGTCTTGTTTCTTCAGATGAATGAAGTGGGGATCAACAATGAGAATTCTCTAGAAAGGAAATGGTAAAGGTGGAATGCAAACCTAGCTACAGTGTTTTAAATCTGTAAGTTCTTTACTGTATTTCTTATCCTCTATTGCTCCATAGAATACAGATAAGCAGAGAAGGATCTATAACAAAATAATAAATTCATTGTGTTGGTAATACTATGACTGCTATTTAAAAGTTTTAGATATTACTTTTAAAACAATCCTAAACTATAGATAATAAAAGTTTAGTATATAATATAGATATAATACAGAAAATGGAAGTTTAGGATATGAGCCAATAGCACTCAAAAAATGTTGCTATGGGTTTGATGTGAAAAGTGTGGGAGACCATATAAAAAAACTCAGTGAGTTTAGCATGGATAGCTTTATCATCAACCCAAAGAAACAGATTTGAAATAGGTCAGTTCTTAAAATCTCATGCTGACATTGCCAGTGTGGGCCAGAGTTGGCCCCATGGGCTTGTAGTTCAGAAAGCACAGCACGGCCGGAGATGAGCCTTCAGGATTAGCCTAGAAATTGTAGTTTAGACCACAGAGATTTTAAAAACAAAAATTACTCTAGGCTGGGAGTTTGGCCTGGTGGTAGAGTGCTTGCCTAGCATGCACTAAGACCTGGGTTTGAGTCCTTGGTACCACATACAAGAAAAAAGCTGGAAGTGGTGTTGTGGCTCAAATGGTAGAGCTCTAGCCCTGAGAAAAGTTCAAGGACAGTGCTCAGTCCCTGAGTTCAAGCCCCACAACTGGTAAAAATAAAAATAAAAAAAATTAAAAACCATTAAAAAATTGCTCTGGGTGGATAATGTGGAGTAAGAAACTAAAAATGCAAAACTTTGGAAGAAATGCAAATATTTAAGAAGGTGGCCACTGAAGAGGATTTTTTTTTAAATACTAATATAAGGAAGGAAGTGAAAGTTGAAGAATATGTGGCATCTTAGATCAATAGCTAAGTTACTTCTGAAAACAAAGCAAAGAGGCAAAACATTACATGGGATAAAGGTCAACAGATCTTAAGTCATGATTGTTTCATTTTTTTTCTTTTTTCTTCTTTTTGTGGATGATGGGGCTTGAACTCGGCCTGGGTGCTGTCCCTGAGCTCTTCAGCTCAAGGATACTGCCCTATCCTTGAGCCAAGCCCCACTTCCTGTTTTCTAGGGGTTAATTGGAGATAAGAGTCTCAGGTCCTTTTGTTCCTGGGCTGGCTTTGAACCTTTCTCCTCAGATCTCAGCCTCCTGAGTAGCTAGGACTACAGGCGTGAGCCACCATGTCTGGCTAAGTCATGATTGTTTCTGAAACATTGTTAGTAACTTCTGTTGGACAAGTGTGTACCAGGGATTAGAGAGTGAATGGCAGAAATTGTAGATCATGCAGGATAATATTTTTTAAATGCTTTGTATGCTTGCTATACCTAATCGGATAGTCATGTTATTAAGATATGCTTGACTGGATAAATTAATAACTTGAACCAAGTTGTAAAACACACTCAATTTACCTAATAAGACAGAATGTTTTTTTGAATAACTACAGCATATTAATTATTTGGTACAAATGAGAAGGTTTTTAAATACTAATAAGTCCTGTCTACTAATTATAGTAGGAGGAAACGACTGGGGACTGTTAAGAATAACAATTTTCTGGTAGCTTTGACATATTGGGTTGGTATCTCACGAACACCCTCATCTCCCAAAGGACTGGAGATCGTGTAACTTGAGGATCCAGCCGTATCACTGCCCTGAGTGAATGTGACAAGTCACCGTATCTCTCTAGGCATTGTTTCTTTTTATGAGATGATGAAGCAAAAACAACAACAAATGATCTACACATCACATCCTGATCTAGTTTCACCTTGAATTTCACACAATTTTCTTTCTCCCTATAATGTTTGTAAGAAAATCAGACAAATTGTCCATAATTATCTCAGTTTGCATTGGTCTAATCATCCGGATGTATGGGCTGCTTTGATGAATCTTTAGTGATCAGTTGCTCCATCTTGAAGTTTTAGAGATCTCATGGAGATTTTGATTTGCATGGTCTTTCCTCTCTCATTAGCTCACCTACCTGAGAAGGCTGTGGGTAGAGGGGAATGTGTGTCAGACTGCGAAATGAACAACGTGGCTCACTACTCCTGAAGTCATTGGTGAAAGCAACAAAAAGCAAACCATTGAGAGACTTGCTAAGTACTGTAGTTCATGTCTGTCATGCCAGCTCCTGTGGAGGCTAAGATCTGAAAATGACAAGTCAAAGCCAGCCTGGGCAGAAAAGTCCCTGGCACTCTTATCTCCAATTAAACACTAAAATGCTGGAAGGAGAGCTGTGGTTTATAAGTGGTAGGCTGGTGCCTTGAGCAAAAAAAGTTATGGGAAAGTGTGAGTTCAAGATCCAGGACTGGTATGTGCACGTATACTTATGTGCGTGCATACTGGTGTACACACACACATACACACACACACACACACACACACACACACTCACACCACACATCAAAGCAAACTAACAAGAACATGCAGTTACTGCTTCGATAATCTTTTCAGGAAATGTTTTCAGAACTTATTTCATTGCAAATAAAATGCTAATTTGTGATGGAAGTTCTTTAAGGCATTTACTCTGAACCTGTAAGATAAAAGCTTTAAGCCAGTTATAACAAGAACATCCCTATAGCTCACTATAACAGTACCCCTATGTTCCATTGCCCTTTATTGTGAATCAGACTAAGATGATGATGTCTTTTCAGTTTAAGATACCTTGCTAAAATGTCCTTAATTTTCTAAAATATACACTTGATCTTAGGTTCTTTTTCAGAGAGCTATATTTTCAATTTGCCCTTTTAAAGATAAGGTTTTTCGGTAGCATTAAAAAATGTCAGCTTTACATTTAAATGAGCTTTTAGTGAAAAAAAAAGAAATTAATGTCTCTTCTAAAGGTTTTATACTAAATTATTAGTGTGCAAAACTACAAGGAATTCAGTAATTATTCCTCATGAAAAATACAAAAATCACTGTATTTAATCAAGTAGAAAATTAGATGTTAAAGAAAAATGTACCTTGGTTTAATGTGTCAAACCACGTGAGAACCACGTGAAATGATTTCTATATTATAGTAGTCTTTGCATATGTAGGATTAAAAAAAGAACATCCCATTCCTGCTCTGGGCTTGAACTCAGGGCCTAGGGCTCTCATACAGCTTTGTTTGCTCACAACTGGCATGCCTCTAATTCTGGCTTTTTATGGGTTGAGTAGCTATCAGAATCTCAGACTTTTCTGCCTCAGTTGATTTTGAACCCAGATCCTTAAATCATTTCTGCCTCCTGAGCAGCTAAAGATTACAGGTATGAGTCCCAGGCACTCAGCTTGGAATTAACATTTTAAATTGTGGAATTTGCATTCACTGAACTTTAATGGCATGTGAGTCAAATTCTCTATTCCAGTTCTGGTGCCAATCACATAACTTTAGTTCACAGGCACATCTCCCATCTTTTCACGACCTCCTCCTACCCCCAGAAAAAAAAATATAGGACACACACAGCTGTTTGACCAAGAAACATGAAAGATGAAGGTTAGAAAGGTTAAACTGTGCATAGACTCAGCTATTATTATGGCTTCAGTTAAGCACAGAATCTTTGGCTTAATGATCAGGCATGTTGTGTCTTTTCCAAGCTTGGCAGCTCAATGTAATTAGTATACTAATAGTGTTCTGATTTGACACAGCCCAATTCTGGAGCTCAATAGGGCTTGTCATACACCATTTGAATGAGCGCTTTGGCATCACTTAATGTTTATCATTTTTATGTAAATATCATTTGGCCTTCCCTATCAACAGACTCAGCAAAAACTTTCCAGAAACAACTTTTAAGGTCTGCATGTCTACTAGCAAAAATTCATTAGTACTCTGAAGGTATAAAGAGCATGTTGCATCCGGATTGAGACATATCCGTTCCCCATACTGTTTGTTGGGGGAATTTGGGTGGGATGCATTAAACAGGCTGAGGCTTGTTTCTCTTTTAGATATAAACCACACACACTCACATACCATTTAACTAGAAGTTCCTTAGTTGTCAGAGAATGTCATGTGCCATTGGCGGCCGAGTAAAAAGATTTTAAAAGCATCAATATGCCCACTCAACACTTTTAACAAGGAACCTAAGTTGGCCTAGCTTCATACCCTACCAGTGGAGAGAAATGGATGTGGGGATGTTTCACTTTGCAGACATGAGAAACCCATGGGAAAATACCACATTACTTCCTATCGGAGCAAAATCTGGCCCTGTATCCCATATTGTGGCTGGCAGTTTCCTGATCTCATTCCCACTCAGGAGAACTCTAAGATGCCCTCAGAAGTTAGCGCTTGGCACCCTTTTCTTTCCAAATCCTAGAAGAGAGAGACACTGGATTTGTGTCCAAATGTAGTGCTTCATTCCCAGCCCTCACACCATGCTGAACTCAGTGCTGGGTTTTGTGAGGAAGCATGGCACATTTCTCTGAGTCCTTGGTCCCTGTAAGGTCCTAAAATCATGTTACTTAGACTCCCAGCTCTTCCTCAGATGCTGCAGTGGCAAAGAGAGGCTGCAGCCTTAACTGCAAGCATTAGAAACAGTGACTTTTCTTCTCAGCTCCCTGCAGGAATAAGTGGCTGGATGCCCTCTCGTAGAATCTTTCCTTCCTTTCTTGCATTCTCTTTCATATTTAAAATGAACATGAGGAGAAATGCCTAGTGATAGAAACAATTTAACTTATTTAACGATGTGCCTATGATTTGTTGTTGTTAAATCAATAAAGATTCATGTTGATAGACTTACTTTGGCTCTCCAAAAAGTTTACCATAATTAATCCAGTTTCAGTGCGAAATATGGTTGGGTGATTCATGTAATCAAGTAACGAGTAGCTACAGACGGAACTCAGCTATGTGGCATACCACTAGATGATGTGAGTCACATTCCAGCCTCTTTGTTCAAAAGGAGATGGAGTAGAGAGTTTCATGGAAGATCTTAGAAGTGAAAGTTCTGTGATGTTTGGACCAAGCCTTGAGATGTGGATCATCAGAACTCTCAAGAAGGGATAGGATAGGATAGCAAGGGTATTCATAGAGAATTTTGACTAGGTTTCATATCTACACAATCCAGATTGTTCTAAGGAATAGCAGATGAAAAGGCTAAGAGCATAAGATCTCCATTTTCTTGTTATGGTGGACTTTATTGTAAATGGCATCTTATTTTGTTATCATGGATCTGGCTGTTCCTGATATTCTGGAGCACTTAGAGATGACTTTGGTTTTGTTTTTTACTGTCATCAAATAAATCTACACATAAGAGTATTTGCCACTATATATTAACCAACATTTCTTACTTTCACATAGCATAAAATATATAGGCAAATCTTAAACTTCCATTCAGGTTCCAATGTGAAACATACTGATAATAGAGTGGTTAATTCAAAATACCTGTGTTTGTTGTCATTACTGAGTACACAAGGTGAGTAAGAGACAGCGACCAGTCGCAAAGCTTCAGTTACTGCTATTGTATTCCACTGTGATATTAGAATTTTCAGGACTAGATTATTCTTTCCCACTTCCTATCAAGGAAAAGGCTAGTTAAACCAAGCAAGCAGGAAGTTTGACCACAGCAGGAAGTAAGCTAGAGTTCAGCTCCTTGGGGGAAGTTCATGTCATCTCCCTCAGTTGTATTACATCACTAATAACTGTTCAGAGAGGAAAAAGAACAGCACTCCCACAGGAAGTGCCCCAGTCTCGGGTAATAAAGAGCTCATTTGCCAGTATGTTGCAAATGGAATATGTCAGCATCAAGAAAAAAGATAAATTAGGCTTGCATTCCCTGGTCAAGTTTGATGTCAAGGTCAGAATGAGGCTAAGGAAACCAGGCCAACTTTCATGGCCTGGAAAGTAGAAGTCCGGAAAAGGACTAAGTCATTAGTCCAGGCTAGATGAAAAGATAATGTGAGGATCAATGGTCTGGATATGGATTGGATTTGGAGAGCTGGCCTTCCTGTTTCCTTAACATTCTTTAGTGTTACTTGTTTACCCTTAGTCTTTGCACATGAAATCTCTCTTGCTAAATCTTTTGAAGTACATGCATGGTTTTATGCTGCCTGATGCTAATATTCAATTTATTTTTATTTGATGCTACTGGGGATTGAACTCAGGACGTTATGCTTGCTACGCAAGCACTCTACCATTCATGTCACTCCCCTCACCCTGCCGTCTGAGTCTAAAGACATAATATTATTTTCTGAATTTAAAAATTAAATTCAGGACAACCATGCCCCATCTGTGATTTAAGAATAAAAGCCAGTCAAAATTATGTTCATTTAAAAAAAGGAAAATAATATTATGAAATAAAAGACTTGTGTCTAGTACTCATAAGATGCTTGTAAATTTTGATTGAATTAAATGGGATGTTTGTAATACTTAAAGAATTATCTTTAAACATAATTTCTGCATGCTGTTCTAAAGTCAGTTTAAGACATATGGTTATAAATAATAAATTAGTATTTATTTTAGGAGAGCCATTTAGGAATTAATTAAGCTTATTATTTCAAATGCTATAGCTGACATTTCGGTATTACAAACCTCACTAGTTTTCCTCAATCTCTTCAAAATCATAAATGTTTTTTGTAGCCAGGGGCAAAGGACTTAGAATGGGTCATCTTGGGTTGAAAGCCTATAGTCAAAAGTATGGCCTAATTAACAAAATGGGGATAGAACTAGAAAAATATATAGAAAAATATATTTTTTAAATTTTATACATAGGGATTGAAGATTTGGGGAAATTTCTTGAATGTGCCGATTTTTTCTAATGCAGGCATAGCAATTGCACACCGAGTGACTCCTTTCTGATTCAATTTCATAAATTGGAACATGAAGAAGCACCCTCTAGTAGATAATACTCAGAAATCAGCACTTAATATGGCAGTAATGGTTATTGCTGTCATTCTTTACATCTTTAAAAATAATTAAGCATTACAGCACAGGCATTATAAAGTTCCCCTCTCACCATTAAGAGGATATTTGAGGTTTGATGTAATTTAGCAAATTACATTATACAGTAGTTAAGGTTTTTATGCAGTGAAGTAAAATGTGTCGTAGTTAAGCACACTTAGCATAGAATGCATGGTACAGAGTTACATGTTCCAGCTGCTGCCAGCTTTGTTCCAGTGTCATTATTGCTTTGCAGGCTGACGTTCCTCAGGGAGTGATTCGAGTGCAAGCTCCCCATCTTTCGAAAGTTTCCATGGCAATACAGCTAACTGAAGAACTAAAAGCCAGTGATGTACTTGCCAGGTTTCTCAGCCAAGAAAGGTAGAGGCCTGTTTTGTTTTAATTATTCTGGGGGATAACTCACTTGCTGTCCTTTTTGTGTATGGGGAGGGTTAACAAAACCTATGGGGTAGTATGAAATGCTGAAAATGTCTTTCCTTCCAGCATCTCAGACCTGACAATTAGACTACTGGAATGAATGGATTAAGTCTATTGGAGTTAGTTTGGATTCAAGTTGAGCTCTTTCTTTCTTTTTTTATTTTTTGGCAGGACTGGGGTTTGAACTCAGGGCCTTGTGCTTGCCAGGCAGGCACTCTACCATTTCAGCCACACCCTCAGCCCAAGCCTATTTAAAGCAGGAAGTCCAATTATTCCTTCATTGTGTCTACAGTTGGTTTAGCAAATGAGATCAGTCCATAGTCTTTCTACAATATGTTGATTGGAGGTTAATTACTATTTGTAGAAAGTTACTAATTAGGATACAGTGAGATGAAAACCAGGACAAGATGCTACTTTTTTGATGAAATAGATAATGAACAACAACAAAAAGGAGTGTTGCGATGTAAAAGCAGAGAGCATGAAGAACTGAGGGAAGACAAGCTGCCCTTCAAGCTCTGAGATCACAGAAAGGGAACAAACTGTCTTCCTTTAGGACAACCAGGCCCTTCTGGATTATCCACAGCTTCTTCAGGAGCCACAGGCCTCACTGCCTCTCTAGGGTCTGTGCGTTCTGACGTGTCTTTTCTTGACATTTAGAGATCTTAATGAGTGTATTGGGATTAATGCACACCTCCCCCCCCCATCTCTACTCACTGAAATAAACTAATTTTTTTTTTTTAAAAAGGAGATGTAGGGCACAGGCATCTCAGTGTATAAATGCTCTATTATGATCTTTCCTGAATGGAATCTCCTCATTCTAAACTCATGGGTGGGGTGGGAGGGTAATGGGGGAGGGGCAAGGTCTTCAATCAAGTTGTCCAGCATAGCATCTCCAGTTTTTAACATAGTACTGGAAGTATTCTTTTATTTGTTGAATACCCTTTGTTAGATGTAAAACTTATTGGAAAGTGTCATCCTGCCCCCCCCTCCCCAGGGAGGGGGGAAGTGATCAATGGAAAGAAGAGATGATTCTCCATTGCTAACAGATGGTGGTGAAATCAGAAAGAAGCTTAATGTAATAGCTTAGCTTTTGGCACATCAGTGTTCCTAGCAGGAACACTGAGAGGTTAAAAACCATCACTTCTGTTTTATGGATAAGAAAAGTGAGGCTTGGGAGGAAACATACTGCTTATTCACAGGTAGTAGAATTCGATTGTGAGCCGGGGCATCTGTCATCCAAGGTCCAAGACTAGTCCTTTAACCTTTCTCCATGCCCAGCAGCCCCAGTGGCCAGAGAGTAAGATGTTATTGAGCCCTAAAAGCAATGAAATCTTTAGGGTTGGAGGGCTAGTGGAACTGGAATTTCTCAGAGCTTTGTTTCTTAATTGGTGTCTAGTTCTACTTCCTCTCAATTCCTTAGCTTAACTTAGCAGATATCACCTCCCCCCCACCTGCCCCGTATACTCAGTCCATTCCCTCTTAGAACTTTTTAAAAATTTTTGTCCATTGTGGGGCTTGAACCTGATCAGAGCCTGGGTGCTGTCCCTGAGCTCTTTTACTCAAGGCTAGCACTCCACCTCTTGAGCCACAATGCCACTTCTAGCTTTTTCTCAGTAGTTTATTGGAGAGAGTTTCACTTTCTTGGCCAGGCTGCCTTCAAACTGTGATCCTCAGATCTCAACTTTCTGAGTAGCTGGATTACAAACACAGCTACCAGTGCCTATCTCCTTCTTAGAACATTTTTTTGGAGATCTGACTGACTTCAGATGGCTTTTCCAGACACCATCAGTTTACACAATTAAGACTCCATCAATTTCCACAATAGTTATTTCTCTATTTAATGACAATATAAAGATATTACACAGTGATATGATGTTACACAGTGTATGACACCTCAAATATGTAGAGATATAGGATGAAGTTCTAGTGGACATCTTGTTATGGAAAGCTTTAGCTATGTGATCATTGCCCTTCGCATATTTAATTTTTCTTCTTGTAGTGCATTTATTAAATAAGTATTTGTTTTACCCATCCTCAGGCTATTTCTTCTTGCTTGGAGATGCTAAACACACACACACACACACACACACACACACACGCACACACTTTTTTTTTTTTAATCTCTCTCAGTCTCCATCTTTCATTTGTAAGAGTGGCTTGTAATAGGAATTCTTTAATGATTTTGTCATAGTAGGAAAGCAGCCAGGAAGTTCCCAACAATGGCAGTTTGGACCAACGCTGTAGCTGAAGCCCTAATACCTATTGCCTCAAGTATTTCTCTTCTACCTCATTCCTCTACTTCTGTCATTTCCATTGCACCAGTGTTGGGGGAGAATAAAAATGCTACTCTTTTTCATCCTTATTTTCTCTCACCTTCACTACCAAAGCCAATGAACACTAGAATAACAAAAATAATCAACTTGGGTTAAAAGGTTAATACCCTGGGAATTTGGGAATTGGGAATTTGCTGATATTATGTGAGTGCTGACCTATCCCAGAAAATTGAGTTCAGGTTTCTGAAAATAAAACAAGAATAGAGATCAATCAAGTGTGTTATAACATTCAATTTTTATAGTAATAAATGAATTTTTATACTTCTAATGTATGGCGTTATATAGTAGAAGTAAAAATAATAATTAACTGATCTTGATCTAGCTTTGATTAGCAAAAAAATAGGACTATATACACAATGGAATTCTACATAGCCAACAGACAACATAAAATAATGGCATTCACAGGGAAATGGATGAATCTAGAGCGAATCATGTTGAGTGAGACAAGTCAAGACCTAAGGAACAAAAGGCGCATGGTGTCCTTAATATGTGACTATTAAGTCCAAAGAGTACAAGAGCGAGGACTCAATAACTGCATACCCAAAGCTATGGACATGGTAATGGAAATATAAACATAACTATATAGACATAAAAACCTGACTCTATAGACATAATGTTTTATTTCTTAAATTAATATGTTTCTATGACATACAAACCCTTAGCCTAATTTTCATTAAGTTCTAAATACTAAGTCCCAGTGATTGTAAATAGAGATTGCCTCCTTGAACACTTGTTTGTTAAACTTGTCATTTAAAATATGATGTAAAAATCAACATTAATAAATTTAAAAAATACTTAATATTTCACATATGTAAATGTAACCCCTCTGTACATCACCCTGAAAATAAAATTAAATTGAAAAAAATTTGAAGCAAGCAAAAAAAATAAAAAAATAGGACTGTTGTTTAAGATATGGTGGCAGGTGGTACTTAAGTGTGAAGGCAAGCCATTAAATGTCTACTGAGGAAAGCTTCCCTTGTGCCATCTTCTTCCTAGTATGTAGACTCAAGTCAGTCCTGCTTCTCAGTTCTAGAGTCTGTGTCTTCAGGTCCTTTTCTCAATAGAATTCAAATCTTTCCATGCACCACAGTCTACAAAGGACATTTTAAAACCAGATTTTTCAACTTCCTCCCAGCACTGTGGCACACTGCATCTGAATTGTTGACACTTTTCTAAAGTAATTGTTTTATGGAAGGCTTTGAACGTGAATTGAATTTTGTCAATTTTTGTGTTTGAATGTAGTATTCTAAAAAAATATCCCAATGCTTTATTCTCTATTTTGCCCCTGATTTGTTGTATTAAAATGTTCAAATCTTGTATAAAATTCTCTGTACTTATGGATTGCATGAGATGCATCCATACATGGGTATACCATATAACATTGAAATCAAGATTTATATAATCCCTCAAATAGTCACCGCTGCTTTATGGTGAAAGCTTTGAAGAGTATGAATTTGTGGATACAACCTCCTTGGCAAAGTCTTCTGAGTGGTACTTTGCTTCTTTGTTGTCAGAGTGTATGTACCTCCCACATTCAAAACGCCAACACAGGACTGAATCATTTTTAATTCTCCATATTCCTCTTGAACACAGTTGCCACTGTCAGCCCAGCCACCCCATAACTAATATGGAAAAGGGTAATGTGAAATCTGACATAGAAACTTGGCCCCTACGCACATGTTAATAAATTCATTGGCTGGGAAAATGTTAACAATTAATTTTACAAATTGGGAGACTGACTTATTATTTTGCTTTCAGATGGAGGACTGCATTTGTTTATTTTAATTTACAGGTGTGACATTTTTATTACCTATTCAGCACATTTAGCAGATGGGACAATACAAATACATAGATAATTACAGTATCTAAGTTATGAATTTCCTATACCAGCTAGAACTCCCGAAGCATGTGAAAGTGATTTACATGCAAGCTGTTTGATGATATAACTAATGAGCTTCTTTTGTCCCCAGTAGTGATGTGGCCCAGACTCTGAAGAAAGGAGAAGTTTCTTTGTATGAGATTGGAGGAAATATTGGTAAGATCATTAAAAATACTTCCTTGGAATTCCAGATGCTGATTTGATATTGTGAGTGTTGTTATTTATATCTTTGGAGAAAAACAAGAAACCTGAAAATAAGTTAAGTCTAGGAAGTGGTGCTATGCCTCAAGTGGTAGAGTCTTGAGCTGAAGAGCTCAGGGACAGTGCCCCCAGGCCTACAGTTCAAGGTTCAAGCCCCACAACTGGCAAAAAAAAAAAAAAAACAAAAAAACAAAAAACAACCAAGAAAGAAAGAAAAGAAAAAAAAAAAAAGAAGTCCAAGATTCTGAGAATTTTCTCTTTCATTTGAAGCCTGAAGTTTTGTTATTGTTGGTTATTTTTTTTTTTTTGTCGGCCGTGGGTTTTGAACTCTGGTCCTGGGCGCTGTACCTGAGCTCTTCAGCTCAAGGCTAGTGCTCTTCCTCTTGAGCCACAGTGCCACTTCTGGTTTTCTGCTGGTGAACTTGAGATAAAGCCTCATGGTCTTTTGTGCCCTGGCTGGCTTTGAATCTTGATCCTCAGATCTCAGCCTCCTGAGTAGCTGGGATTACAGGTGTGAGCCATCAGTGCCTGGCTGAAGCCTGAAATTTCTTTAAACTTATTAGTAAAGATTCTTTAAATATTAATACATTTTTGTTTTAATTCAACTATTTCACTATTAGATCTTAGCAATTTAATTTCAGTTTTCTTAGTGAATTTAAAACTGTAGTCATGTTTAATGAAAGTGAAGAAGATTTTAAGGGACCATATAAAAACATACAATGAGATACGTTTCAGCTTCCCTAATTTAATTTCAAATCCACTTATTTAGAGAAGAACTTTCTCAGTGATTTGTGCAACCCTTCACGGGTTATAATGACTAAGTATTTTGAAGTACAAAGTTTTAGAGTTGAAATGTTTACCCTGTGTGTTAATGGAATACCTTCTTTCATCTTTAGGGGAACGCTGCCTTGATGACAACACCTACATGAAGGATTTATATCAACTCAACCCCAATGCTGAATGGGTCATCAAGTCAAAGCCAGTGTAGAAGCTGGGAGCTGACATTCACCCTAAGAATTTCCATAGTCATTCTTGCCGGGTCAAGAGTGTACATAAAAGAAATGATGGGAATCCTATTTTTCAGCTGTACTCAGTTATTAAGAAGTGATACCCTCAAGCCTTAAACAACAACAAAAACAATAGGCATGCTGCTGCCAGACTTATGCTAATTATCCTTAGAAAACAAATACTTCTGGAGTGAGAAGGGGCTTAATTAGCTTGTGGGCTGTTTTTATTTACTTTTGAAATTCATCCAGATATGAGGATTTTTTTGGATGAAAGTATGTTTTTTAACCACTCACTTTTCCTTGTGAAAAGCACATGCTCTGAAATATATATGTATATACACATATATACATATATATTTCTTTCACCTTTCTTACTAATCTATGTCTGCCTTCCTTCAGTCAAGTTTGATCTTTAACCAAAAACAATAACAAATACTAGGTTTTATAAGTCATGAAGACAGCCTACTTTAAAACATACCTAATCCAATGAAATTCTTGGGACTACTGAATTGTGGTATTCCAAGCTTGTGAATCATTTGTCCCAATAATTTCTTTTTTCCTTTCTTTTTTTTTTTTTTTTTGTGGGTCATGGGGCTTGACCTCAGCCCGGGCAGGCACTGTCCTGAGCTCTTCAGCTCAAGGCTGTCACCCTACCAAGCCCACTTCCTGTTTTCTAGACGTTAACTGGAGATAAGAGTCTCAGGTCCTTTTGTGTCCGGGCTGGCTTTGAACCTTGATCCTCAGATCTCAGCCTCCTGAGTAGCTAGGATTACAGGCGTGAGCCACTGCACCCCGGCACAGGCTTTGATTTCTTTTCTCATTTATCTGATCTGTGTGCATACAACTCTATCCTTGATCAAGAAAATTGGCCTGTTAGAAATTGCCAGTTATCACTCCATTGTTCAATACTTTCATACCAAGAACAAATTAAAATGCATCTACGTGAAATAAGAACTAGCAATAAACAGAATGAAAGAAATCCAAAGAACTATGCTCTTTCAAAAGAAATTTACAAAATCAAAGCTGACTTGACTTGTTTCCTATTCACTTAATAAATATACATAATAATGTGACCTAGCAAACAATTGGAGAATGTATTGCTAACGCGGGATATCTTTCTTTTCTTCTTTCCTGACTAAGACTACTGGACAAGTTATACTACTGGGTATGACACAGTCATGTGAACAAGTTTTTGTTTTTGTACTTCTTTTAAATTAGTACATTTACTAAAATGTTGTGGACAGTACGCTTCCCAGGGATTTTTAACACACAGGCCACATTTGGAGCCAGAGATAGCCTCTATACTGTAAATATAAGAAATGGAGAGAGAAATGTTAACTATTTTATGAAGTTAAGAGTGTAGTAAATAAAAAGGTAATGTAAATGAATGTTGTGCCAACTGTGATACTTTTAGTCCTACTGGAGAGAAAATTACATATTCTCAGACACTCTTGTTGTCATTGATAATTAGGAAAGAAAATAACCTCAATGGGACTCAAAAATTTTTAGCAAATAACTACAAGAGCAGCCTGTGGGAATGGTCACTAAAATAACTTTCTGGTGATTTGTGCCATTTTTTTTTATTTAAAGAAATTTCGCAATTAAATGACTTTTTTGAAATTATCTTCTCTTGGAATTATTACATTTACTCCTGTATGTTCATGAGTCTACTTTTGTCTTTTAAGGACATTTTAAATTGACAAGTGGTCTATTTTTATTACTCAGTGACATATGCTCCTATAATCTTGTATAATTTCTTTAATGTTTGGAAGACATGAGAAAAAAACTTATTACCATCCTTAGACCTTTTCTTCACGTGAATTTCTATTCTTTTGACTTCCAAAGCACACTTTAGTCTACTTCTGATTTTTTCCCTGCCAGAAAAGGGAAATGGTTTTAAGAGAAACTGGTATAAAACAAAAACAGTATTGAAGGGACACAACTTAGGAAACTAAAGATTAAAGTGAATGTAAGGATTTAAACAAATGTTTTTCTAAGGCAAGTCTACACACATTTACTCTTATAGGAGCTGCTGGTGCTCATGGAAGACTGGTTTCTGGCTAATATTTTGGTGATGTTTCCCCTTTTCTGAAGGAAATCAGTATAATTCTTTGTACTCCTGTGTTGTTTTTTCCATTATGCTATTACAGAATCCAATATAAATTTCTTGTTGAGTGTCTTTTTGGAAAAGCAGTTTATTTTATTGACTTCATGGGATTTTTTTTTTTCATTTTTTTCTGAAACTCTTTTGTATGAGTGTTCTTGACTCCTCACCTACTGGTCGGTAGGTGGCAGTGTTGGTCAGGGATTCCTTTGAATGCACTCTACTAGAAATCTGAGCCCAAGTTCTTAGAGCCTGAGTTCACAGTGGCTGAAACTCAGCAATCTCCAAAGCAGTTAGCTTTAAAAGTGCAAATCATATTGTCTTTTTTTTTTTTTTTGTTAATCCTGGGGCTTGAACTCAGGGTCTGGGTACTGTTACTGGACACATTTTGTTCAAAGCTGCATTCTGCCACTTGAGCGGCAGCGTCACTTCCAGCTTTTTCTATGTATGTGGTACTGAGGAATTGAACCCAGGTATTCGTTCATGCTAGATGAGCACTCTACCAGTAGGCTATGCTCCTGGCCCCATAATGTCTTATGTTTCTCTATCTATCTATCTATCTATCTATCTATCTATCTATCTATCTATCTATCTCTGAGAGATATAGCTATCTCTCTATAGAGATAGCTATCTCTATCTCTATCTCTGTATATTTCTGTCTCTATCTCTGGATATATAGAGATCTTGCTTTAACCCTAATCCATTGAAAGAGGAAGAAGGAAGGAATCATTTACTGGATGCAAAATTACATTTTGGGATACTCTGCCATCTAAGCAGAAGGATTCTGAGTGGAAACCAGGAAAGTTAGAGTGGAAACCAGGAAACCAGTAAAATAGGAGATTGTTGATAATAAAATAATAATAATAGGAAATGTTATATCAGATAACACTTTCAGGTCAAGTGAGGTCAAGACTAGGTGTTTATGTTTGGATTTATCTATGTCAAACTCATTTTTAAGTGGCTTAAGTAAAATAATAAGGCTGGTCTAGTGAAGATAAGGGAATGGAAGAATAAACTGCGTGTAGTGGAGCATACCTGCAATCTTAGGACTTGGGCGATAGATGCAGAAAGGTTGTAAGCTCAAAGCCAGCCTTGGTTGCATAGTGAAATCTGGATTTAAGTCCATAAATAAATACATTGGATGGTATGGAAGTTCCAAATGAATTATGGGAAGTATAATAGGCTGTATGTATGGAGAGCTCAAATAGTAGACGTTTTTTAGAGAAGCTAGCTCAATGCCCAACAAAACAAACATCAACTGCTTAAAGATAGTGACATTTTTTTGGGGGGGGGCGGGGGTTGCCAGTCTTGGGCGTAAGCTCAGGGCCTGAGCACTGTCCTTGGATTTTTCTCAAGGCTAGAGCTCTACCACTTGAGCCTCAGCACCACTTCTGGTTTTTTCTAAGTATGTGGTACCAAGGAATCGAACCTGGGTCTTCATGCATGCTAGGCAAGCACTCTACCACTAGGCCAAACTCCCGGCCCAAGATAGTAAAATTTTAAAGAAGAAATGGGAAGACTTGAACATTGGACAGTTCTTAGTTGTTGAGCTATAAGGAAGCTTACTAAATAAGATGCTATCTGAAAGATTATGAGGTGTCCTTCTGGTTAAATGAATTGTTGGGATGAATATACTTAGTGTTCTTTGAAGCTTAAATGTCTGAGTTAACTGATGTGACCATGGGTAGGTTTCTTACCTACACCTTATTTTCCATTTTGTATAAAGATAATAATATGAATACTTTTCAGTCCCATAGTAAAATTAATCCATATAAGATCCGTGGCACATGCTATATAACAAGGTTCAATAGATAAAAGTGGTAGTGGCTATCTTGATCAACTTTATCAATCTTAGAAATTATCTCAGAATTTCATTCTAATGCTATCTTTCATTCCCCCCCAACATACCGAAACAGAAAAGATATAGCACATACAAGTATCAGATTACAGTAAACAAGAGAGAGGCAAGAGTGAGCAACAGCTATATTTAGAAATGATTCTACCATCTCCTGTGGGAATTCCTTTTTCCAAGTAAGGAATTATTTCTTAGATACTTAAGATGTGTGGGGGTGGGGGCGGTGAGAGCATTTGATCCTGGGGCTCAAATTTAGGACCTCTATACTGTATCTTGGCTTTCTTGCTCAAGGCTGATGCTCTATCATTTGAGCCACAACTTTGCTTTTAACATATTTTGAATGGTTAATTAAAGATAAAAGTCTCATAGACTTTTTCTGCCCAGGCTGACTTTGAATCATGATCCTTAGTGCTGAGCTCCTGAGTAGCTGGGATTATAAGTGTGAACCCCCAGCAAGAACTGTCTTTTATTTTATGTGGAGTATCTAGTTCCAAGTCCACACCACTTTACTACTTTACCTGCATATCTCTGACTTCCTTGGAAATTCAGGAGCATGAAACAAGGACAGGGAATTGCAAAACATCTTTTGTCTTTAAGTGAATGGACCTTCATGTTACAAGATCATTTGCTGAACTGGCAGAATTCTCTCCTTATATTTCAGGTACTTTAGGCCAGGAGACTCATGAAGAAAACAAATCCTTATCTAGTTTTCCATACTTAGGCACTCACGTTAGGAATTAGGCCCCTGGTGCCCGCTGTTCCCTCTAAGAGAGGGCATTGTTTTGCCTTTTTTAAACCTGGCACCTCTTAAATCTCATTTTAATATTTTTAACAACAGTCATAACTTTCCTTCTCCTATTCCTACCTTGGCATCTGGACTTGACATCAGTTTCCTTTTTCAATTCTGATCTAAGAATCTTAGATCATGTGACTTGCTGGTTGAGAACACCAGTAGTCTCCATATGACCACATTTCAGGTTGATTTTTTTTCTTCTTTCCATATATTTTTTATTGTAATTAATAGAAGGGTTACATTATATTCACCAGATAGAGGGTGCATCACTTCACAAACATGGATACCCTTTCTCATGCCTTAGTCCCCATTTCCCTCCCCCCACCTCACCCCACCCCTCATCTTGTTTTCCCCCTTCCCTATCCAATTTCAAATAACCAAATACACATATATACAATATATCAGATAGCAAGGTGAAATACTGTAACAATATGAGATAGAGGTTGATTTTTTTTCAAGGTTTTTGTGAATATTTTTTCTTCTTTTCACATGTAGCTTCTTCAACTACTTAAGCAGACTGGCTCCAAGACAAGACACATCCTTGGCATTTACAGGCAAAGCCAAGACACACTGGCTTTGTCACAGCAAGCTTTCCTTCTTGAGGATTCAAGGGTTGATTTCTCAAGTGAAGGAAGGAGCTCAGATCAGCTTCAGAGAAAGGGCCTGGCTCTCCCTGCCTTTACCTTTTTTGATATTTACCCCTCCTGGCACTTAGCAGCTGAGTTCGGGGTCTTATTGTGTCTCCTGAAACCTTTACAAAGTGACAGCTTTCAACTAATCCCTGCCTTAGGTCACTTCTCCCACCCCCACCGGCCCCCAGTGAATGCCACAGGAAACATGGCATTTTCCTAGAGGGAGGTTCACAGAATCACCCAGACCCAATTCTGAGCAAACCATCAGTTAGAATTTTCTTTCCTTAACCAGACTGTACGACTGTACTCTTTTTATGAATACAAAAAGAAAAGGAGAATGATTTGATTGAATCCATCACCTCTGCCATTACAACTCAAATTTCAATAGAGGAAATCTTGGGAGGGGGAGCATCTTAGTTTTGGTTGTTTGCATCTTGACAAAAAGAGAATTCTACTGAAACACAGCAAGTTAATTATGGAGAATGCATATATATATATATGTACGTGTGTGTGTGTGTGTGTGTGTGTGTGTGTGTGTGTGTGTGTGTGTGTGGTGTATTACCTTTTGTCTTAGGGTCTTTAAACACATTCTAGATTTCTAGGATGTATTTCAAGGATTGTATGTGTCATCTATCCTCATGCTTGTAGGTGTACCCATTGTGGACTGAACAATGTGGACTGGACAAGTGAGCTACCTCCCAGTACAACAGGTCTTTGGGTCTAACTGTGTAGCTTAGGCTGGCATAGAATTTACTAGGAAGCTCAGGCTCAAACTCTTGTTCTTTTTTTCCTTAGCCTCCCAAGTGTAACATCTTTTATTCTTTCAAAAAGCTGTTTTATTGTTATTGTACAGGTGATATACAGAGGGGTTTCTGTTACATAAGTCACCTAATGACATTGGACAATGTCACTCCTTCCCCCACTCCCTCCAGCTTTTGCCTCCTGTCCCCACCCACAGGTTGTGTAGTTCCTTTTCAGCATCGTGGCTTGTGAGTACCACTGCTGCATTTGTTCACCTTTGTGCCTCATTGCTGCGTCCCCTCTTAGGCTCCCAAAGACAGATAAATGAACAAGCAAGACAGAAAGAAAACAAAGCAAAACAAAAAGTAATGAAAACTAACCTCCTTTCCAATTCCTGGAGTTCATTTTGATAAGTAATATTTTTTCAAGTTTTTAATTTTATTTTAATTCTTTTTTATTGTAATGTATAGAGGGGTTAGTTATATTCGCCAGATATGGGGTGTATTACTTCTCACACATTGACACCCCTTTTCATCGTTTTGTTCCCATTTCCTCCCCCAACCCCCCCAGTCATCTTGTTTTCCCCCTTCCCTTTCCTATTTCAAATAAACAAAGAACATATATACAATATACCAAGTACCAAAGTCAGATACAGTAACAATATGAGGTTAATCAAAGTGCAAAAAAGAGAAGAGAAATAACAAAGTACATTAAAACAACAATCACATAATATAAAGTTCTTGTTTCCATATCTTGGAGGTCCTTTCATTTAGCCTCATCCTATATGGCCTTATGTATCTAGGTTTTGAGCTATTGTAATCCTCTGCTAGGACAGTCCTAGGTGTGTACTAATTATTACAAATGAGGGAAACCATGGAGCCTATATTCCTTTGGTTCTGGCTTACTTCACTTAAAATGATATTTTCCAAGTCTTTCCATTTCCTTACAAATGGGACTATGTCATTCTTTCTGATGGTAGCATAGAATTCCATTGTGTGTAAGTACCACATCTTGATCCACTGATCAACTGAGGGACGTCTGGATTGGTTCCATATCTTTGCTATGGTAAATAGTGTTGCAATGAACATGGTTGTGCTAGTGGATTTAGTAGGCCCTTAATTTTGGACATTTGGGTAAATGCCAAGTAGTGAATTGCTGGGTCATAGGGGAGCTCTATGTTTATAGTCTTTTAAGGAACTGCCATACTGCTTTCCATAATGATTGAACAAGTTCACACTCCCACCAACAGTGTAGTAGTGATCCCTATTGGTCATATCCCCACCAGCATCTGTTGTTATTAGATTTCTTGATCATGGCCATTCTAACTGGAATGAGGTGGAGTATCAAAGTTATTTTGATTTGCATTTCTTTTATGGCCAGAGATGTTAAGCATTTCTTCATGTGTCTTATTTCTTCTAGAGAAGTCTCTCTTTAAGTCTTTGGCCCATCTTTTAATGGGATGGTTGTTTCTTTGAAGATTTGTTTTGGAGAGATCAATTTTTTGAGCTGTTGATATATTTTAGATATGTGGCCTTTGTCTGTTGTATGGTTAATGAAGATCTTCTCCCACTCTGTGGGCTTTCTATTTCACTTGCTAGCTATGTCCTTTGCTATATAGAAGCTCTGATGTTTAATGGAGTTCCATTTGTCCAAGCTTTCTTTAATTTGTTGTGTTTTTGGGTCTTGATTAAGAAAGTTTGACCCGTGCTAAAGAGACCTAGTGTATCTCAGATTCCTTCTTGTAAAGTTTTCAGGGTATCTGCTTTTACCATGAGGTCTTTGATCCATTTGAAATTAATCTTGGTGCAGGGTGACATAGAAGTATCCAACTTTAGCTTTCTGCAGGTGCTTAACCAGTTCTGCTAGCACCACTTGTTGAAGAGGCTGTCGTCTTTCTTCCATTCTATTTTTTTGTCTCCCTTATCAAAGATTAGGTGGCCATAGATGATAAATAATATTTATCTGATCAGATGCATATAGGCATTGTGCCTTTGTGCTCCTTTCCTACAAATAACCTGTTTTGCTGGGAGCAATTCCTCACACCTGTAATCCTAGTTACTCAGGAGGCTGAGATCTGAGGATCACAGTTCAAAGTCAGCCTGAGCACTAAAGTCCATGAGACTCTTGTCTCCAATTATCTGCTAGAAAACCATAAGTGGTGATGTGACTCAAAGGGTAGGTCAGTAGCCTTGAGCTCAGGGACAACTCCCAGGCCCAGAGTTCAAGTCCCATGATCAAAAAAAAAAAAAATAACCTCTATTGGTCTCACTGCATGTCAAGATGCAAATTGGAAGCAGAAACAATTAATTTAGTTGGAAGGAAGAGCATATAGGATAAGTGTATTAAGGTTTTGATTTTTTTTTTTTTTCCTGTGGCTGAGAGTGGGCCTAGTGGTAGTGTGTTTTCCTAGCATGCATGCAGCCCTGGGTTCGATTCTTTGGTAACACCTACACAGAAAAAGCCAGAAATGATGCTGTGGCTCAAATGGTAGAGTGCTAGCCTTGATAAAGCCCAGGGACGGTGCCCAGGCCCTGAGTTCAAGCCACAGGATTGGTGAAAATAAATCTTCCTCTGATATTTCGGAGGGGTACATTCAAAACAGAGCAGTCGGATTCTTAAATGTGGATAAGAATTTATTATTTTTCTTTCATTGCATCACCAATGAGTAGATAATATTCTTAATACATGCAACTAAAATCCCTTGGTTCTTTTCCATTTATATATGTGTATGCCAGCACAAAGCTTTTTCGCCTACAAATGTAAAATGCAGTAAAAGATTTTAATTATGGCAATGATACCTGGTTTTAGAATTTTAAGTTTTTTTATGTCTAACATCACTGATATCTGTCTTTGGTAGATCATTATCTGTAATGATTTATCGGCTAATGGCTATTTTGCATTTTTTGACAGCAAATAATTTTAAACAATCTGATTCTTTAAAAAATTTGTCACCTGATTGTTGTGTTCATGTACTTTTTCAATTTCTCGTAAAAATGCTAGAAATGATTACTTTCTCAGAGAGTAGAAAAATATTTAAAGGTCTTATTCATACTTCTATTACTGGTAGTTGAGTGATAATCTCACCATAATTTTCTTTATTAAATTTATGGGTAATGAAATAGCATCTTGCTATTTTAATTTGCATTTCATGGGTAACTAATGAGGCTAATCTTATCTTATATGTTTATTAGTAAATTCTTGAAAGGATCTAGCTCCAAGCCTTTAGTTTGATTGGCAAACATGCTAGCACTGAGTCATATTCATATATAGTTCTTTATATTCTTTGATTCTCCATACTAATATATAAACTATATGTGTAGAAACTTAGGTTTAATCTACTTGTCATTAGGTAAATGTAAATACAGGATAATGAATATAAATATCATAGAAGAGCACCTGACCCCATAATTGGAGTACAAGCCATTCATTATCAGTTATGTCATTAGTATTTATTTTTAATAAAATTCCACATTGTTTTCACCTTCATATTCCAAAGTTGTTTTGAATTGAGGTTGTTCTTCACTAAGGATGTTACAGATGGAATGTTTGTTTTCCCCCAAATGTTGCAGAGCTAACTCACAAGGTGATGGTATTTGAAGTGAAACCTTTGCAGGAGAATTGGAATTCGATGAGGACATGAAGGCAGATAGTAACTTATTATAGAAGTAAGACTGTGAAAACACACAGAGGGAGCGATTCTTTTCTTTGTATGCATGTGTGGAGGAGTAGCCAAGGTGGAAGCAAAAGGCAAAGGCCTCACCCTGAACTGAATCAGTCTCTTGAGCTTGATTTCTTCATCTCCCAAACTGAGAAATGTTGTTGTCTGAATTACTCAGCATTATGTTAAAGCATTATAAGCTGACTAAATGAGGTGACTTCCCAGAAATTATGGTATATCTGTCCTTGAGAAGTTGGTATTTAAGATAATATTGATCCTTGCCTATTCTAACAACTTCATTAGAGTAAGAATTGCTATCGAAATATAATTTCCTTTCAGCCATTTTCTTCCCAACATTAGATTTTCTTAAATCAGTATCTGGGAATTTATCTGTCTAAAAATATATATAGCATATATCATATATAACATATATATGTAGGGGGGAGGGAGAGAGATGCCAGAATAGTTTACTACAGAGCTGGTATCCTGATATTGAAGGGACATTTACATAGAAGAAAGTGAAAAGTAGCATGTAGTATATGTGTTTGAAAGATAAATGTGATTCCTGCAACTTCATGCTGAACTCTGCCTATGTACAAATGCAATTTTGATGGAAGTGTCAGTCATTTGGTTAGGGAATTACCTGTGGAGGTGAATTCTACCTGGTCATGAAAGGGCTGGCGGTGTGGCTCCAGTGGTAACTCACCTGACTGACAAGCACGAAGCCCTTAGTTCAAGCTCTTGTACCACCAAAACAGGGGAGGGGGAATCAGACAAGAAGAGTTTTTGTTTTTGGTTTGTTTTTCTTGTAGTCCAAGGGATCACACACATTGTCTTATTCATAGTAGGCCTGCAGTCTATCACACTGCCATTAGACTATTAGATGACTAGATCTCCGAATGGGTCCTAAGTTAGCCAATGACCTTCCAGGATTGCAAGTACAAGACCATGGATTTGAGAGGAAAATCACTACTTCACATTTAAAATATAAATATATTTCCTAGAGTAGCACCTTGAAAATACCGTGTGGGTTGTTGCATGGAGACAGGAACTTGATGACTAGCTATAATCTAAAAGCACCCTGAGCACTTAGGCTCATAGAAGCACATAGTGAGCCCCAGAGAAGGGCATGCCACACCGCACAGTGGTAAACCGGCCTTATGTGAAGTCGATACAGTGAGTGAGGTTGTTCACAGCAGCACACTGTTGTTACCTCCTGCATCTGGAAGTCAGTGGGGGTGATGGTGGTGGTGCTGTTGTAACCAAACAAAACCAAGAATTGGGCTGTGAGTGATGATAGACGGATTTCTGTCACCTGCTCCAGGTCAGGAATGTGAAAAGAGGTGCTATCACTATAACCAGACTAAGTGGTGTAAGCTGTAGGTTGGTGATGTGAAATCATTGCAAAGTGTTGGTGTCAATAAGGTATCCGAACTGTGATTGTTGTCACCCTGGCCGCAGCGTTATTCTAGTACTTGACACGTAGGAAGTGCCAGTGACTATCCATGACTAACAGATGTGCAGGACTTTCCTGCACATTGTAACATACTTTAGAATGCTGAAAGGAGTCGAAAAGACCTGTTGAACCACAATGTAGACATATTTAAGCTAAAAGATGTTGGCATTTCTGTCATTTTTAAAGCCATAGTAATGACTGTTCCTAATCTTGTTCAGAATCATGGCTTCTCCTTAGCTATCTGGCTGGAAATACTGTTCTTGGGAGGTCATCTTTCTATGTAACTCAGCTATAAGCATTGTAGTTAAGTAACAGCATGATACTGGCTTTTGCCTGCAGGTGTGAGGGAAGCATATCTGTGATCTCAGCAGTCGGGAGCTTCAGCAGAAGGATTTCAATCCTGAGGTCAGCCTGAGCTGTATGGCAAGGCTTTGTCTCAAAAAGTAGCCCAGCATCAGGAAGTTACTTTGTACCAGACAATAGGTGTTTTGTTTTGCCATGTGGCAAAGCAATGTATGTATGCAACCTATCTTGATCTGTGTCATCTTTTCAATACCTCCACTGCCCTCCTTTCCACCCTTTCCCTTATTTTTCTCAGTTCTGCTTACACAATGCATTCTTGACTGCATTTTGCTCATTTTCCCCATTCATTCTTCTACCCCTCTCCTCTTGATAGCCCTTTCAAGTACTCATTTCTTAGTACTCATTTTATTAGGCATTGGCTTAGTCTTCCTAAATAATTGTCCCAATTTGCATTCTCCATAAAGTATTATTATACATCAGTTAATTCATTTATCACCACTTGGGTGCTACCAGTGTGTTTACTAGATTTATAGGCATAGTCTAGTTCCCAGTAATGCAACCTGTGTTTCATCACAATATAATTCTTGCCAAGTCTTTCCAGTTCCTTCCCAATGGTTCAATGTCATTCTTTCTGATGGACGAATACAATTCCATTGTGTATATATGCCATATTTTCTAATGTGTTTTATGTATATATACTTTTTGCTAATTATTATTTAAGAGGGTAAGGTTTGTTTTGCCTATTTCCCCTATGTAGAATCTTTATCCAGAGGCCATCCAGATAAGTAACTGAACCAGTGTTCAGACTAATCACAAATGTATACATTTAGTGAGCAGAGATCAGATATGGATTTATGTCCAAAGGCAGGGCTAGGGATATTTCTTAATAGAATAGATGTGAACATTTGTCTCCAAGGTCTTTGTTGTAACAACTGGAAAATGGAGGGTTGAGTAACTAGAACAGAGGGAAGTGAGAATAGTGATCTTGAGGACAAAGCTCAGATGTTCATTCTGGCACATGTTAAATTTGGGACATGTCAGGAATCCAAGTAGAGGTTTTGAGTGGCAGTTGGCATTAAATCCTGCCCATTAAGAGAGAAATCTGGGCTACAGATAGATATACAGGAGCTGACTGCATATGGATGGTATTTTACTCAATGAGACAAATGAAAATCTCAGAGGATGGAGTCAGGACTTAGAACACTCAGATTTCCCTTGAGGATTAAAGGGGATGAGGAAGGATGGGATTAGTAGAAATGATTACAAAATATACAGAAAAAATATATCTTAAAAATCACTGGTCTTGGGGCTGGGAGTTTGGCCTAGTGGGAGAGTGCTTGCCTAGCATGCACGATAACCTGGGTTTGATTCTTGGTACCACATACATAAGAAAAGCCAGAAGTGGCACTGTGGCTCAAGTGGCAGAGTGCTAGCCTTGAGAAAAGCCCAAGGACAGTGCTCAGGCCCTGAGTTCAAGCCCCATGACTGGAAAAAAAATCACTTGTCTTTATGTTCATAGGGATATCTCTGTGATATACTAAAAAATATTTGCATCAAAGCTTTTAGTTGTTATTTCTTTGGTCAACGTGAACCAGGTACAGTATGAGCCAATTTCAGGGATCCGTGTTTGTATTTATTCTCTTTTGCTTCCAGAGGTCATGTCATAAATCGCTACATACTGCCATTTGACAATTTCTATTCCTTAGGATGTGAGAGATGAGTGTGGTGACTTGAAACAAAGATAATAATTTTGTGTTTGGGGAGATGAGATTTATATAGAGGTAGCCAGCTCACATTTTGTACCAAAACAATGGAAACAGATGTAAAGAAAATTACAGGGCCCAAAATTTGGCCTAGTGATGTAGTGCTTGCCTAGTATGCATGAAGACCCAGGTTCAATTCCTCGGTACCACATACATAGAAAAAAGCCAGAAATAGTGCTGTGGCTCAAGTGGTAGAGTTCTAGCCTTCAGAAAGGCCAGACACAGTGCTCAGGCCATGACTTCAAGCCCAGGACTGGCAAAAAGAAATAATTAAGTCAGGAAAAACTTGTATGCAGGTAGTTGGGTTTGAGGACCCTTGGGGTAGTGTAATCTCCCTTATAAGGTTATAAAAATCCAGAACCAATCAGCAGAACCTCAAGGCATAAGAACTGGCTAGTAAGAAAATTATTCTGATGAGCTAGCATGTGCTCAAAAGCAGTGTGGAGACAAGATGTAGGATCAACTCCTCAATTTGCCCCCAAAGTTCATAGAAACACTGGACAAAGGCTCACAGTTGAGGACCCTCTTTTACGCCCTCTCCCTTATTCAGAAGCTTTTCTTTCCTTTCTAACTCAACTCCAGTACTTCGTACATACTCTCTGGTGTCCCTGAATTTCATTCAACATTTATGAGGCCTAAACATGATTGAAACATTTCATACAAATGTATGAAAATAGAATACACTGCTTTGCCAACATTTTTTTTAAAGAAAGGATAGGTAAGAGTAATAGAAGAGGGAAATTTGACCAAAATGTTATAAGATGTTTAGAAATATCACAATGAAACACATTTGTACAATTAATGTGGTAATTTATTTTTAAAAGTCTTTCAAAAATAAGGCTTTTAAGAGTAGGCATGGGGCCGGGAGTTTGGCCTAGTGGTTAAAGTGCTTGCCTAGCATGCACTAAGACCCGGGTTCGATTCCTTGGTACCACATACATACAAAAAAAAAAAGCCGGAAGTGGTGCTGAGGCTCAAGTGGTAGAGCTAGCCTTGAGAAAGTCCAAGGACAGTGCTCAGGCCTTGAGCTCAAGCCCAGGACTGGCAAAAAAAAAAAAAAAAAGAGTAGGCATGACTGGGGCTGGGAATGTGTCCTAATGGCAGAGTGCTTGCCTAGCATGCATGAAGCCCAGGGTTCAATTCCTCAGTACCACATAAATAGAAAAAGCCAGAAGTGGTGCTACGGCTCAAGCACAGAGAGGCTCAGTGGTGCTATGACTCAAGCACAGAGAGGCTCAGGCTTAGAGCTCAGGCCCAGACTGGCAAAGAAAGAGAGGTGGGGGAGGGAGAGAGAGGGAGAGAGAAAGAGAGAGAAAAAGAGAGAAAAAGAAAGAGGGAAGAAGGAAGGAAGGAAGGAAGAAAGGAAGGAAGGAAAAGAGTAAACATGGTTATAGTTTTTAAAAAGTTAATGACATAGAGTAGGAAGGCATACAAAGGTTTGACACGTTCTATGATTTTCCAAAGAATAAACTTCAGACTACCAACTAGAAAATTCCTACAGATAAAAAATACAACTCAGGGGGCTGGGAGTTTGGCCTAGTGGTAAAAGTGCTTGCCTAGCATGCATGAAGATCTGGGTTCGATTCCTCGGTACCACATGCTCAGGTCCTGCGCTCAAGCCCAGGACTGGCAAAAAAAAAAAAATACAACTCAGTAGATTTGTTATAACAAATGAAGAATGTTACCAGTGTGAGAAGTACACTCACCCAGCCAAGCTCAAAGAAAAATCTTGGAAACAGGTAGTAGAGCAAAAGTGAGACTGTGAGAGTTTACGGCTTGTCTTGCAAGGTCAGGGGGTGTGTAGTACACGCATGCTCTGGGAAATTGTAGCAAGCAATTTATCTCCAGTGCACAAAATCTGTCCCCCTCTTTCTCACTATTCAAGTATTATGGGGTATATAACTTTTTTCCCTAGAGTTTGCCTATGTTTCATTACTTCCTATTGAATAATTTGAATACATGGATTAGAAGAATTGAATTTGCACATTATTGAAAGTGATGTACAGATTGAATGTGATGTTTATCAAAATACCAATAACATTCTTTACAGAATTAGAAAAATCAGTTTCTTTAATTTATATGGAAGTATAAATGACACCAACAACCAAAGCATTTCTGAACAAGAGAAATATAGTATCTCCTAGTATATCTGGAGATAGCTCCATAGTATATACATATATATGTATGTGTATATGTATATATATGTATATACTATGGAGCTATATTCAGTAGATATACTATGGAGCTGTAGTAGTTGGTGGCATACACGCAGATAAAGCAAGATGGTACTGAGTTAAAAACAGAAGCATATACCAATGGAGCAGAATAGATATTGCATCAACAAATATACTCATCTACTGCCAACTGATTATAAAGTCGCCAAAAACATACATCGAGAACAGATGGCTTTTTCAATAAATGATACTGGGAACATTTTTTTTTCTGTGATCAGAAGACTGAAACTTGATCCCCAACTTTCACCCTGTACAAAATTCTCAAGATAGACCAATGATCTAAATTTAAGAGCTGGCACTCTGAACTGCTAGAACAGAAAGAAAACTCTTCAAGGTATTGATATAGGTAATATTTTGGGGGTTAGGACCTCCAAAAAGTGCATGGAACAAAGGCATCATTCAACAATGAGATTGTGTCTAACTAGAATGCTTCTGAGCAGCTTTGAAACTATCACCAGAGTAAAGAGATAACCTACAGAATGGGAGAAAACACTTGCTATTTGACAGAGGATTGATATTCAGTATAAGAAACCCAAAAGCTTAAAATGCAGTATATACGTTATATATATATGTATATGTATAGATAGATAGATAGATAGATAGATAGATAGATAGATAGATAGAAAATGGAGCAACTGATCACAATAGATACTTCTTTGCAAATGACATGAATGATTTCTCAATTATCAGTAGCCATCGGAGAAATGCAAATCAAAAGTATAATGAAATACCAAATGATAGCAAAAGACGTGGAGAAAAAGAAATGCTTATATTATGCCAGTGTAAATGTAAATTAGCACAGCATTATTATAAAGAACAGTATGGAGGCTCTTCACAAAACACAATGGATTTACCATGTTCCCCAGTTCTCTTACTTTGTAGACTGGCAATGAACTACATGCTTTCCATGTTCATGGTAGAACTATTCATAACATTTGAGATGGGAAATCCACGTAGGGGCCCATCAACAACCTATGACCAAAAATGTGTGATGCTCATGCCCAATGGACATTGCCATAAAGAAGAAGGAAAGACTGATATTTGTAGCAAAGTGGATCAGAACTGGAGGTCTTTAGGTAACGTAGAATAAGCCACACATAGTTTCTTATTTACTTTCTCATATGTAGAAGCTAAAACTATTTGATGTGAAAGTGGAATAGTGACTGCTAAGGGGATATGGCTACATGCAATCAGTATGTGCTATGTGGGCATATGAACCCATTGCTCAAACTGGTTGTAGATTACATTTATAACACCATTCATCACTTAGTCACAATTATTTTTCATAATGTAAAGGTAAACTACAACTATCCAGCTGGAAACTAGTAGCTTGCCCCTGTCATCCTAGCTACTCAGGAGACTCAGATCTGAGGATCGAAATTCAAAGCAAGCTAGAGCAGGAAAGTTCATGATATTCAGTCCAATTAACCAGCAAAAAGCCAGAATTAGAGCTGTGGTTCAAGTGGTAGAGTGCTTATCCTAAAGCAGGAAAGCTAATGGACAGGTCCCAAGTCTTGTGACCAAGCTCTTTTTACTAGCCAATATGCCCCTCCCCCCACAAATACAACTATTCAAAAACCATTTAAACCACTTGACTTTTAAAACTGCAAATGGCTTATTTAAAAATAAATAGCTATGCCTTGTTCCAACATTCCCACACTTTGTATTCATCTTCATTTAGCTCTTTTTCTAGTATTTTCCATATTTCTATTTCTCCCTGTCCCCACTATCTGTTAGCATTAATTTCTTGATACTATTTATCTTTGGGGATGTTGACTGACTCAAGAGGTCATATATCCAAGGTCATCTCATCGACAGCACTTTGTCCCTAGGGAGACTATGCAATATCCCCTAATCTGGCCTCATGTGTTTCTCACCTCCCAACTCTCACTTGCTCATGCGGGGCTTATAGAGTCTTAAGAGCAGAATTTCCTGACTTCAACTTTCAAGGCTAAGGAAGAGAGTCAACAGGAATACAATGAATACCAAACTGTGGACTGTATTTCCAGCTGTCTGGACTGATTTTCAGCACAGTATTTGTGTAGACTTCAGGATTTGGGGGGGGGACATTGAATGATTTTCAAATGTAAAGCCAACAAATCATGCCTTTTATAGCCCGCTGGACACAGAACCTGATCATGTACTGCGGCTAGGGGACAAAAGTTCATGTACATCGTGGATTTTATGCCTTGGTTTCAATTTACCAAATAAGTCACTCAAACTGAGATGAACATTCCCCTGCCTACTAGAGGGATAATTGTAGATATTTCTATTTAGACCAAGAGTTTGAATCAGGTCAATGTAATGACTAATATATATTTAAAATTCTCTAACTCTGAGCTTCTGGCACACAGAAAAGCAAGCCTTACAATGCATTTCCTTATAATCATCACAGGAAGTCAATTTGTCAACTGCTCTGGTCATGGACTGGACAATTACATAATGAGCACCAATTTTCTGTGTGCCACTGTTGAGATGGATTACAGTGTCAGAAGCAGGCTGTCGTGGTTCTGAGACTGTCCAGTGCAATTCAGAAACTCCCAACTGACCTTCACATCGGGAACAAATTTCTGCTGTTTCTCAGCATGATTTTCAAGGACTTTTTACTAACTTGGTAGTTTGCAAGACTGATCAGATCAGAGTTCTGTCCAAGTCTCTGTTACAAAATTCTAAGTAGAGGAGTTTTATAAAGACCAAGGTACAGGTTATACTTTACAATATTCCCTGGTGAGATCCAAATAATTTTACTTTTTTACTCCTTCCTCAAAAAGATAGGCAGAGGTTGGGGGCCAATGTGGGGGAGTAAGGGGGACAGAAGCTGGTACAAGGCCAGTTCCTAGTGAGATCAGCCACAAATGACCATATTTGGTGAAAAGAAAAAGATGTTTATAAAATGAACAGCCCAGACCCTAAGGATATATACAGCCCTGAAAAATCCTGTCTCCTGCCCACCGAGCAATATGAACTTAGACCCCCTCAAGAGATAGAAAGGAAATTCAAACAAGAAAAAAAAATAACATAAAGCAGCGAGGAACTGCTATTAATACAAGATTTTTTTTTAAGTGCCAATAAACACAGATACAGGGAGGAGACATTATCCTTGGTCCTTGTGGGGCTGAAGCATCCAAGGATAAGGATTACGGTGGGCCCCAGAGGGGTATGACCTGGTATATTAGGATTCAGACAGGATTCACAGGAAATCTTTCCTCTGGAGTTCAGAAGAGGCTGCCTGTGAGAAGCTGGGGAAGCTGCCTTCATGCGCACTGGCTAACTAGATCTTGGGGCAGTGGGTAGAGGAAACTAAAGGCTTTGCAAATGTTTGCAAATGGCAGACTTCCACAGAGAGAGAGAGAGAGAGAGAGAGAGAGAGAGAGAGAGAGAGAGAGAGAGAGAGAGAGAGAGAGAGAGAGAGAGAGAGAGAGAGAGAGAGAGATCTGGAAAGCTGGGCACAACGAGCCATCCCCTCATCAATACTATTCTGTGAGGGATGCGCTGGGAAGCTGTGCTGACTGAGACAGTGCAGAAGGAACTATCCATGAGTCCAAGGTGATCCCAGCCCACTGAGGAAGAAGAAACCACTGTTGAGGGGGACCATGGATCAGCTAGCTATATAGAGAATTCAGCCCGAGTACTAGAGTACGTAAGGGCCATGTGTGGGGACAGGAGAGGAATAGACCTAACACCCCCACCACCTCACTGTACTCTACATGTCACACCTTCCTTGAATGTAAGTGACCCTGTGCTCCTTGTTTTGGGGGAACATTCTATTTAAACTGAAATGCTTGCTGCAAGGTGCTCGCTCTATGTTTCAAACCTGCTAGGAGATTCAGTCTCCTAATGAAGAAAAAGACCTAACACCCAGCAGAACACATCCTGTGCATAAAACAATTAAAGCTCCCTGTCAGGTGTCATTGCATGGCACAAACCTACCCAGCAATACTGAGAAATTGATCTGAGGCTCCTGGTACAGAACAGCAAGAAAGCAATTTAGAAAAGCAATAATAAAATGGATGGTGGCGGCCAAAGTCTATTCACAGGGAATTACCTTAAATATATTTGCCATTTTGGTTTTCTGCAGCGTTTCCTTTGTAATTACATGGAGGCCTCTAAGGAACCCTAGTTTGTTTATCAGCTCTTTCAGATTACATCTGCAGAAGACAAGGCAAGTAGTTATTTAGGTCAACATAGTTTTCCCATTTTATTTATTTTCTGCATGTATTTCCTAACCAATAACATGAAAGAAAAGGTACTTAGTGGAAACAGAAACCTTTCCCAGGATTCTTCTCACTTGAAATCAAGCCAGAACCTACACCGAATCTGTTGTCGAGTTGCTGACTTGTCATTTTCTGAGGTAGAAGTCCATTCTCCCTGGGACTGGCTCCACAACTTCTTTTTACTTTAGGAGTCCTTACCCTGACTGGAGACTCAGTCACATATGTACAAGTTTGCTACTGCCAAGACGCCTGAAAGATATAGAAGGCTTGTAGCTAAATGATTCAAATTAAGATTCTCTGGCTCGTGCTCAGTGACTGATTTGTCCACCCTCCTTTCTCTTTTCTTGAAGAGGATGAAGAGGACATCTAATCAAGACAGAAATGCCATTTTCCTCCCACGTGGAAGGTAGTTTAGTTAGTATCTTTCAAACATGAAATAGAAGCAAGAAAGCCATTCAGAATAATCACTAAGCCAACTATGGTGGTATTTTTAGTACTCAGGTGAAGTTTACTCTCTCTCTCTTTCTCTCTCTCTCTGTGTCCCTCTCTCTCTCTCTCTCTCTCTCTCTCTATATATATATATATATATATATGTGTGTGTGTGTGTATATATATATATATATATATATATATATATATATATATTTCCCTTCCAAACAGATCATGGTGCTGGACAAATAATTAATAATGCTATTTTGCTAAGTTTCATGGCAGTGCGAATATTAAAAAATGTATAATATGCATAATGATTCCTTTTCTCTTTTTAAATATTCACTTATTAAAATATGCCTTAAAAATTTGGGCACCCAATGGCTCATGCCTAAAATCCTAGCTACACAGAAGGCTAAAAATCTGCAGATTGTGGTTTGAAGCCAGCTCAGACAGGAAAATCTAAGAGACCTTCTATCACCAAAAAGCCAGAAGTGGAATTATGGTTCAAATGGCAAGAGTGCTAGAAAAGCTCAGGGGTAGTGCCCAGGCCTTGAGTTCAAACCTCAGGACACACACACACACACACACACACACACACACACACATAATTTACGTACCAAAAAACTAGAGAAATATTTTTCTTTGTGTACATGTGAACATAAAGATATAAAAAAGCTGAGTGTGGTGTTGCATACCTGTAACCCGAGGACTCAGGATCGATTACTTCACTACTTCAGTAGCATCATATAAAGCCAGTGTTGCCTGAATAGTGAGACCTTGTATCAAATGTTCAATTTAAAAAGGAAAAATAGAAAAGAAAGCTATATAATGAGGGTTTGGAACAGGGGAATGGAAGCTTTGTAGACCTGAAGGGACATTGACAAGAGTAGACTGTGAAAGAGAAAGAGAAAGTGAATTTTGGTCTTTTTTTTTTTTTCTTTGTCGTGGGGCTTGAACTCTGGGTCTGGGCGCTGTCCCTGAGGTCTTCAGCTCAAGGCTACCACTCTATCTCCTGAGCCACAGAGCAATCTCTGGTTTTCTGGTGGCTAATTGGAGATAAGAGTCTCATGAACATTTGCACCCAGGCTGGCTTTGAACTGTGATCCTCAGATCTCAGCCTCCTGAGGAGCTAGGATTATCCTCATGAGCCAACAATGTTCAGCTTTTGGTTAAGTTTTGTAGGCATTTTTTTTTTAATCGAGAAAACATAAAAGAATAACTTAACCAATTATAGAATTTAATACACATATTGTAGGTTTAAATACACAATTGTAGAGTTTAAAACACAGTTTTGAGAAACAAAAATCACTGAATAAAATAATCAAGTATCTGAGGCCAGTGGCATTCATCTTCTAGTCATCTAAAAAGACTGAGTAACACTGTTTCTCCAACATTTTTGTCAAAGCCCTTATCACATCTCAATTTCCTGGGAATTACATTAGGTTTAAAGGTTCATTGTTTGCCAGACTTTTACAATTATCATCAGAATCACAATCATTATTTCACATAGAATGACAACATGGCTTGTGGGACTGATAATCAGTCAACTTACCTAGAAGATTGTCTGGGACAAACAGTCCCAGATTGGCAGTGCCCAGAGTCCATTTCTGTTGGATAATTGTGCAATATACTACTATATTTATGCTTCTCTAACTCGAGGCTGGAAAGGAAAGGATTTTCTGCCTTTGGAGTCTTCCCTCTTCAATTCTTAACTTTTCTCTTCCATAATTGTTTGTTTTCCCTAGCCACCTCTAAATTTGCTGTTTGCTGAAGTCCTGCTGTGCTGTGATTACATGTGTCATGAAACCTAATCTCCTCGCAGAGTTGTTTTTAGCGTACCCAGTACCAGGAGAGGATACAGTATCAGAAATGCATCAAATCAGCTTCCACTGCATCAACTGATTCTCCAGAGGGAGTTGGGATCATTGGGCAGCTCTATAATCCATGCCAAAGGGTAACACTCTATTAATTACAATTTCTCCAGGAGAAGCTTTGTTCTTCAGCTGCAACTCCCTTGCCTGCTAGGGGCAACTGCATGAAATAGTCAAAGAAGTAAGAAAGTGGGGCAATGGTAGGGAAATAATAGAAGCAGCATACAAAGCTTGAAATAGTTTAAGGATAGCACTGCTGACTGTGAAACATGGCCCTTTGAGTGCAGTAGTGTGACATCTTTTGTCTGTCCATTCATCCATCTGTTCACCCAGATGGCAGAATAAATATTCTTTAAAAAGAATATCACGCATAAAAAGAATATTACGCATTACATAGGAAAATTTGTAAGATCAAATGTACATGGGAAACCCTGACTCCCTCAATTTTGGTGGAAAAGTCCACCATACTATTGCAGAATGACAAAGCCCTACATTGAGTATTTTCATGCAGGTGCGAAAGATATAACATAACAAGAGATTAAAACCTCAACATCAGCCAATAGCTGCAATAAATTTTGTGTGAACATATGAACAGCCAGAATGTCCAGCTCAGTGGTGTAAGAGGCATGGTTTCCATGATTGCATTTGATTCCCATCAGGCCATTTTTACTCTAAATACTACACTTAAGAGGAGGAATTATGACCTCTGCACAGGTGCCCGAAATATGAATCAGGACATGTGCTTGGAGTGTAGGGCACAAAGGTTAGCAGTAGGAGGCTAATAGTCTGACAATTTGCAAAAATGCAAGACCTTATAAAAATATCTCAAGCAATAAAAAATAAAACAAAATGTGTTTCAATTAGTGAACCCAAATTCCAATCATAGTTTTATTTTTTCCCCTAAAAGAATTGTACATAGGACTGTATGGAAATGGTTAGCATGTGATTCTGGGAGAGGAGGCAGACCATCTTTTCAGTTCTATGAAGAATACTTTGTATTATTCAAGACAAAAGACTACTAAAGCTGATACAGGAATCTATACTATTTTTTTGTCTGTTGTGGTTCTTGAACTCAGGGCCTGGGCATTGTTCCTGTGTGCTTTTGCTCAAGGCTAACACTCTATCACCTTGAACCACAGCACCACACCTGTTTTTGATTGGTTAATTACGTATAATAGATTCATAGGAGCTTTTCTGCTCAGGCTGGCTTTGAACTATGATCCTCAGATCTCAGCCTTCTGAGTAGCTAGGATTACAGGTGTGTGCCTGGTTCTATACTGTTTTTTGAGTGTATATAGGTTGTACAAAGAGGCTTTCATTGTAACATTTCCACACATGTATAAGATGTATTCTAATAAATATCATCTTTTATAACTTTCCCTTACTCCCCTACCTGCTTCTTAAAATAATGTCAATAGGTTACATTGTTATACATGCAAATAAGGTTTCATTATTGTATTTTTATACATGTGAATAAATTACTTGAACTGTATTAACCTTCACAGGCATCCTTTGCATTATCTTTCCCTACTCTTGCTGCTTCCCACAGCCTGCTCCCAACTCCCCCTATCGCTTGCCAATGGATTCTGTTTTACTTTCCTGATATCCTTTTATTTCTTGGCAGTTGTGAGGTTTAAACTCATGTCCTAGACACTTTCTATGTTGGAATTCAGATACTTGAACTATTATTCCAGCCCTGCTTTTTTTTTTTTTTTGTGCCAGTCCTAGGGCTTGAACTCAGGGCCTGATCACTGGCCTTGGGCTTTTTTCTCAAAGATAGTAACTCTGCCACTTAAATCACAGCACTACTTCTGGCTTTTTCTATGTATGTGGTATGGAGGAATCGAACCTGGGTCTTAGTGCATGCTAGGCAAGCACTCTACCATTAGGCCAAACTCCCGGCCCAGCCAGCCCTGCTTTTTTTTTCATATATTTTTTATTGTAGTTAATAGAAGGGTTACATTATATTTGCCAGATAGACGGTGCATTACTTCGCATACATTGATACTCTTTCTCATATCTTGGTCCCCATTTCCCTCCCCCCACCCCAACCCCTCATCTTGTTTTCCTCCCTTCCCTATCCTATTTCAAATAACCAAATATGTATATATACATATATCAGATAACCAGGAGAAATGCTGTAACAATATGAGATAACCAAGGGACAGCAAAAGAGATGAGAGATAACATAGTACATTAAGGACAACAATCACTCATTATCTCATTATATTCCAGCCCTGCTTTTTTTTTTTTTTTGGCCAGTCCTGGGCTTGAGCTCAGGGCCTGAGCACTGTCCTTGGACTTTCTCAAGGCTGAAGCCTCAGCACCATGTTCAGCTTTTTTCTATGTATGTGGTACCGAGGAATCGAACCCGGGTCTTCGTGCATGCTAGGCAAGCACTCTACCACTAGGCCAAACTCCCAGCCCCCCAACCCTGCTTTTTAAAAGGTTAGTTTGGAGATGAAGTCAAGTGAACTTTTCTTCCTCAAAACACAATGCTCCAGATCCCAGCTTTGTAAGCAGTTAAGATTTCAGGAATGAGCTACCTACCAGTACTATGTCATTTATTTTTTTAATTCATTTTTTAACTTAACATGACGGTGTTTCAGTATGATACATGCAGATATCCATATATTATATTTTACTCAGAATGCCCATCCCTGAGGCCTTCTCATTCTCCAGGAAGGCGGCAGATGTTTACTAGACAAAGGCTCCGCTTCCAACACTGTGGAATCATTCAGTAGAGGCTTTTACTAATTAGTGTATACAGTGTTAGACACAATTTTGATGGTTGGTAAAGTAAGATAGACTTGCAATTGTTCAGGAACAAAGTAGAGAATTGCAGAGAGCTCAGGAGACTTTACAGTTGCAGCAGTGCTTCAAACCACAGCACCTCTGGCCCTGTGGCTTTCCAGATGGCTCACGCCAGTGACAAGACTAGGGCGTGATGCCATGAGGATGTTGTTTCTATGTGCGAGCATGTTTCAGTGTATAGTGTTATAAGACAAAGACATTTTTTTATGCGCCTTATTGTGGATGTCTGGTTCTTTTTGTGTGAGGAATGAAAGCAGAATTTGACTTGCATCTTGCTCTTTTTGTGATATACCATCTGTTTCGAGGTTGTGTATGTGTGGGACGTGTGCATTTGTGTTTGTGAGCAGCGTCATAATGTTTATCCATCAATCTGCTCTCTGTTGAATGGCCAAATTACTCTACATCTGTTTGGAAAAGGCATTTTTCTGCTGTGTGTGTGTGTGTGTGTGTGTGTGTGTGTGTGTAGTTAGGTAAGTAGGAAGGAAGGAATGGAGGGAGGGAGCGTGGGAGGAAGGGGGGATGGGAGAGAGGGGGGAATTCAGAGCCTTGATGTTTTCTCTTGGCATTCTTGCTCACATCTCACATTTGAGAACTTGAGCCATATCTCCAGTCTGATATTTACTAGCTAATTGGAGATGGAGTCTCATGAACTTTTCTGCTCCTACTGGTTTTGAACTTGTGATTCTCCAAGTCTCAGACTTTTTGGCAGCTGAGATTATAGGTGACACCATTGAGGCCTGAGTGCTGATGTGGTTCTGCATCGGCACTATGAGTGCATGTGTGGCAGAGTGCTAGGTCTGCATATCCTATTTATAAGGGTAACAAGAAAAGGGCTGAACTGGTTGCTTCCATGAGCACATGTGAGAATCTCATCAGATGTGTAGAATTTTTTTTTAAATAACAAAACACTCCAGGTGCCAATGTCTCATGCCTGTAATTCCAGCTGCTCTAGAGGTAGAATTTTGGAGTTTTGCAAAGCTCAAGGCCAGCCAGGGAAGAAAAATTTTCTAGACTCCATCTCCAAAATTACCAGGAAAATCAAAACAGGTACCAAGGGCTGTCACACTACTGTAGTGATAGGGCCAGCAATTGGGAATATTCCCACACATGGAATTACAGATAATACATTAGGGTTACTTAGAATAACTAGGAAATGAGTATTTGCAAGAGGAGGGGCTGGGGCCAAAGGGAGAGAAGTAGACAAATGAAGGGTAAAAGAGAGGGAAATGCAGTAAAAAAATTCATTGCACATACCACAAAGTTAAGAAAAATAAGGGAGGGCCAGTAACATGGCCTAGTAGTAAATGCTTGCCTAGCATACATACAGAAAAAGCTAGAAGTGGTGCTGTGGCTCAAGTGGTAGAGTGCTAGCCTTGAGAAAGCCCAAGGACAATGCCCAGGCCCTGAGTTCAAGCTCCAGAACTGGCAAAAAGAAAAAAACAAAAAACAACAAGAAGTGAAAAAAGTTAGAGGACAAATGAAAGCATCTTTCTATCCCTCAACTGCAAAAGATACTGCAATACAAGAATGAGTATCCAATTATGAAGAAGCATGGTAGCAGTTAATATGCATTTCATAGGTGGTAACTATCAAATATACGTTGGATAGTTTGATGGTTGAAATATTTGCTGTTTCAATGTATAACTTTTGTATTTACTTTTCTTATTTGAAATAAACATTTATTTTTATTTGTTGTTTTTACTTTTTATATCCTCTCTCTAAAAAGACTCCCAAGTTGTATCAGTTGCATCTCCCATAAAAACTTGATCAGTCCCAGAACTATGAAAGATGACAGATTGTTTGCTAAAAATAATACTTCAATATAAGTCTCTAAGATGGCGAATAAAAGAATTTGGAGTCATTATCCAAAGAAATGGGATACAGTATCCCTCTTAATTGAAAGAATCTGCCTCAATTGAATAAAGTATCTTGAATTCAGAGTAATACAGAAACAACCAAATCTTCACCTAAATACCTTGTAGCCAAATTTTATCATACACAAAGAAAAAGAAATGTTAAAAACTACCAAACAGAAAAGAAAGAAAGCCTGCAAAGATAATAACGAAATAATATGTGAATACAATAGATCAGACCTTCAAAGTATTGAGGAGAGCACTTAATTCTATGCACCAAAACAAATGTCCAGGCATTTAAAAACCAAGAGGTGCTTACTCAATTTTCCACAGCAAGTAAAATATAAGAAACACAAAAGACAGAGTTGGAGTATGAAAAGTAATGACACACTAAAAAATATAACTAAAAGTAAACATCATAGGAAAACAAGCAAGAAAAAATTTGGGGTATTGGACTAAAACACTAGACAGAAATAAGAAATAAATTGAATAGTACGATGAAGCATCTTAAGCCCTTCCAGAACTTTTCCACTCCAAAATCAAATTTAGATTTAAAGTGGAGTGCCTTTAAGATTAAATAATTTACCTTAAAGAAACTAAAAATAGGCAGCAAACTGCAAGACAAGCAAAATGACAGAGCATTTATTCACTATAGTCAATTAAAAGTTCAAGAAAGGATATGCAAGCAAGGATCTAAGGCAGGGAAGGTGGTATTATTTATTATTATTATTTATTGTTCATATTATTATTACAAATTAAGTCAGAAACTTTAAATGATTTCAGAAACTTTAAGTCAGATATCTCAGTGGCATAATCAAACTCTGGATTTCAGCCTTCAAGGTAAATTACTTTTTCTCTACACAAGCTATGTGTTTAAATAGCTGTCCTTGCCAGAGTTTTCATCCAATTATTATTTTTTCTATCCAGTCACCTAAACCTAGCCTCACTGATTATGGCTGGGCATCTTCTGAATGCTGAATATGAATTGCAAACGTTGTTAACTGTCTCCCAACTTGTCTCAAATAGATATAACCATTCCTGTAGCCTGGCCTACACTTAAATGATGCCAAGTAAAGTCTTTCATTACTAAACCCAATTTTATATGCTGCCTCTTTTTTTTAAGTTACAGAGATATTGTTGGACTTTTTGGCACCCCTTTTGAAAATGGTGCCTGTCCAATTTCACTGTCAAATAAAAGCAGAACAGAGTCATTGTTTGGCCTACTGTCTGAAGCCATCTCATCTCCAAGGGCCTTCTGAGTTTAGTGTGTGCCAGCTATGGGCAGTGGAGTGGCACTGTTGAAGAGCAGTTGAATTAGCACCTTGAGCTCACCTTTCATCTAACTTTATATAGTATTATTACATGATCTATTATCTTTTCTTTGATGTTTCCTTCTTGATTTAATTCTATTCTCTTAAGCAGGTAAAGCCTTATTATTTATTGATGGATTGAGAGGTTGATCTTAACCAAATGATTTAAACTGGAGAAATCTGGAAATGCTCTGTCTTTCTTCACTTTGTAGTTGAGATCTGGCGGAAAGGGCCTGGGTGAGGTATGTGATCTGGCTCATTCATGACCGGCCTAGACATTACTAGAGCTGTTTGTTTCTGAAAAGCATACTTTATCAGAATCGTACATTTGAATAACTGAATGTTCTTTCATTTGCTTCATTTGGAGATGAAGACATTTATGTTCAAGGCATCGGACCGACACAAAGTAATTCCTTTACAGGAAAACAGAAAACGTTTTTGCTATGTATAGATCCTCCCCTCCCCCCCCCCCCTCTCTCTCTCTCTCTCTTCCAGGCCCGAGGCTTGAATGCAAGATCTGGATACTTTTACTCGAAGGCCAGCACTCCACAGCTCCACTTCTGGCTTTTTTGGTAGTTTATTGGAGATAAGAGTCTCATGGATTTTACTGCCTGGCTGGCTTCAACAAATGAAGATCCTCAGATCCTCAGATCTCAGGTGTGATTACAGGTGTGAATCACTGGCACCCAGAACTCTTATTTATTTATTTATTTATTTATTTATTTATTTATTTATTTATTTATTTATTTATTTTTTGGCCAGTCCTGGGCTTGAGCTCAGGGCCTGAGCACTGTCGTTGGACTTTCTCAAGGCTAGAGCTCTACCACTTGAGCCTCAGCACCACTTCCGGCTTTTTTTCTATGTATGTGGTACCAAGGAATTGAACCTGGGTCTTCGTGCATGCTAGGCAAACACTATACCACTAGGCCAAACTCCCCGCCCCCAGCACTCTCTTTTGAGTAAGCAAGTAGGCCTTTAATTTTGGAGCATTTAGATTAATTTATCAGACAGATGAAGTTGTTTAGAAACAAGGGGGGAGAAAAAGAAGAAAGACTTTAAAAACTCATTATGACTTAATCAATAAGTAAATATTTCTTTTACTTGTGGTAAAAAAGCTTTCAAGACCAGCACTTAGTGGAGAAATTCATTTATCATCTCTGAAGGGATTCAGAGAGACACTACATAATTCTTACAATCTCTTTGGGAATATCAAAAACCTTTGCTCTCAAGATGTCAGCTCATTATTTAAAAATATTTATTACCACTGCTGCATGCTTTGTTTAAAAATGATGTTTTCATTCATTAAGTCACTCTCTGTGGAAGTTCAGTCTTCATATTCTTCTGCTTGGATTACCTTCTATTTTCTTTCCCAAATCCTTATAATCAAGTCTTACTAGAAACTCAGAACCGCCCTATATATGTGCACTCATTCTGAATTTATTATATCTATTTTATTTGCACTATGGTTGAATAGCTTTTAGAGTTTGGGCCTTGTCAAACTCCCTCCTCTCTAGGGTCTTTTCCACACCTGGATATTCTGTGGACCACCTGATTCTTCCAATGGTGAAAACAGGTTGGGCTACACACAAGACATGATTCACATACAGCCAATCATGCTTTGTTTTCAGGGAATTTAACACTTGGAACGAGTACAGTTGATACTTCTCCATGGGTCCCTTAACATAATTAGGGGTTTTCTATTTACTTCAGTCATAGCATAGGAGGTCCGTTTGGATAGAGAAATGAACGAAGCAGTAGCATAGTGGGAAGCAGAGCTAGAGGCACAAGAGCTGCTTCAAGGCCTGATAGCTTTCACCTTTCATTGCACATTGTCCTGAGCCAGGATTCTGTGTCTTCTTTGGGCTCCACAAAAAGCTGTGATATTCTGATCACAAACACACTGGTGTTGCTTTGGCTGACTGGAGAGATTTTACTTGTAAACAAAAGAACTGCGGGAAGGATAGCATGCAGCTAATCTCACTAAGTGCCTGTATATTTCTGCAATCTAAACACATATTGCCGAAAGAGTCTCAAATGATAGCTATCTCCTCTCTTCTCATGGAGAGCAGCACTGGATTCACAGCCACTATTTAATTTAATCCCGAGGAATCCATTAAGTAAACAAACAACAACAGCAGAGGAGAATAAACGAAGGAAAAAAGGAAAGAAAAAAGAGAAAAAGAAACAACAAAAAAGAAAATACTTGAGGCTGAACAAAAACTATTCCTTCTTGTTGTCATTTATGATTTCTGTACCCTTTTTCTGACATAGGTGTTTACATGATTTGGAGAGGAGAAGGGGACACACAGCAACAATGCGGGGAGTAAAGTCTAGAGGGGAAAAATTGGGGGAGAATGAGGGAGGGGATGACACCGCTCAAGAGGAAATGTACTTATTTACCTATACCAAGGGTATTATACTTATTACCCCTGTATACATCACCTCTACAATAAAATTTGAAAAAATATATTTTTCAGAACTGTCAAAAAAACCCTCTAAAATACCAAAAACAATCTAGAATTTTATTTTGAGATTTTGAATCTGACAATTTTAGTTGTTGTTGTTGATGGTGGTCATGGGGCATGAAATGGGTGCTGTTCCTGAGCTCTTCAGCTCAAGGATAGTGCACTACCACTTGAGCCACAGTATCACTTTTGGTTTTCTTGTGGTTAATTGGAGATAAGAGTCTCCTGGACTTTTGTTCCCAGGCTGACTTTGAACCATGATCCTCAGATCTCAACTTCCTGAGTAGCTAGGATTATAGATATGAGTCACTGGCATCTGGCTTGATAAAAAGTTCATAGTTCCAAGTCTTTTTGTCTTGGTGTCGTTGGGCAAAATACTAAATTGATTTCAAGTGTTTTTTTTTTCTTTTCCCCCTGTCTAAAATGGGTAGATTTTGCTATCAAAGACTTGTAAGAATTGGCTCGAGATTGACCTACAGTGTCTAGTAGTTTCCATCAGAATAGAACATTGCAGCCGAGACTCTACTGTTGGCCTTGGTGTTGGATGAAGTTTTTACAGTGTCATCTCTCCACCTTTGCTTCCTTGGTAGGCTGTGCTCTTCTGCTGAGGAGCAATGAACCCAGGGTCAAGTCTTGTGCATTCCCTGGAGCCTCATTGTTTCTAGCCAGCCGGATTCCTTCTCATCTCAGGACTGTTAGGCAGGAACATGGGGAAATATTCGCTTGCTGAGTTCTAAACGCTTTCTCTGCAGCAGAGATAATGAAAGGGGTAAATCTCCAAAAGACTTGGTTTTAGAAGATGAAAACACTAAGGGACAGGAGGTCCCCATGGCTCAACAAGTGCAGTAAACATAACGTTCTCTTACCTTAGAAAGAATTGTTAAACATATCCCAGTCAAATTGAAGCTTCGTTTTCTCAGAATTGTTCTTATGTATGAGCCATTACAATCATTTCATAAGCGTTCATTAGCTTAGGTCTTGATGTCAGTTTTAGAAATAGATCCTGAGAAATATTTTATTCTCACTTCAAATTCGACTTGAACAAAATGTTCTTTGTCTTTTCTTTTCTTTTTCTTTTATGGAGCTCTCCGCTCCAGAGTTTGTTAAGGAAATAAGATTTTCGACATGTTTGAATTAAAAAAAGAAGAATTTTACATATTATTGTATCTTACCTGGATGTCCTTAGGTTCTTTTTATTATCCCTTCAGCTCAATTATTTCTTCAAGAACTTTGTTCTCCCAACATTTGTCTTCACTGATACTGTATCTTTCTTATTCTTCATAGAGATGAGCTTTTAGGCAGTGAAAGTGCTTGATAACTGGTGTAGTCAGACCACATTTTTTAAAAGTAAGATTTCTAATATAGTTTAGGAATTCAGTCAAATTGATAAACCAGGTATGGTTTAAGTGAGTTGGGTAAACTAGGTAGAATTAAAATAATATTCTAATGATAGTGCTTTCTTATTTTTATTTGACTATTTCTAGTAATTTTCTCATTGTATTATTTCCTCAGAGTATTACTTAAAGTACCCTTCATGTTAACTTTTAAAGTTGTGATCCACAGCAATACATCTTGTACTGTGCAGGTCCATTCACACACATGACACAATCTGTACCTTGTTTAGGGTTAGGTACTCTGTTCGGTTATTCAGGGATGGAAACATATGACATAGAAACAGGGTTGGTAGATTGAAAAACAACACAATAAGTAAATAAAATTTTAGTGTTTAGTTTTGAATTAACCTCAGTAAATTAAGTTAGCTATTCCATTATTCTTTTTGCTTTCTTCCTTTTTTTCCCTTTTGGTTTTTCTTTTTCTGGGGTGTCAGTCTTGGGGCTTGAACTCAGGGCCTGGGCCCTATCCCTGAGCTCCTGTTGCTCAAGGCTAGCATGCTACCACTTGAGCCACAGTTCTACTTCCAGCTTTTTGTTTTGTTTTTCTGTTTATGTGGTATTGAGGAATCAAACCCAGGGCTTCATGCATGCTAGAAACCACTGAGTCACATCCCTAGACCCAAAATATAGTTTTTACTGTTAAAAATGTATGCCTCCCAGTCTAATGCAATGTGAATACATGGCAAATATTTTATTGAACTCATTCACTAATGACAGGAGAAAATTATCAAAGCAAGTCTGAGAATTTGAGAAGCTTTGCACTTTTAATTTCATAAAGAAATATTTGGATCTGATTTCTCAGTTAGTACAGACTTTCACGTTCAGAGTTCTCTGTTCAACCAGATGGTTCCTAAATGGGAACTCAAATTTAGTTTCTGATGCTTTCGCTCATTGGCTAGTGTTCTACCAATTGAGCAATGCCTCCAACTCCATTTGTGGTTTTTGATGCTGTTGTTGTCATATATACTTGCATTTCAGCATTATTCATGTTGAATCTTTCTTTTTCCCTTTTCCCTTCCCCTATTTAGTTTCTCAGATTCATGTTCTATGTGTACCCATAAATTTGTGTGTGTGTGTGTGTGTGTGTGTGTGTGTGTGTGTGTGTGTGTGTACAAATGGATAAATAGTTTTCCCAGCACCTTTTGTTGAAGAGGTTATACTAAATGTTACTTGGGTACAGGGGTATGATTTTATTCCTGTCTTTTCTGCAGTGTTCCATTGATCTTCAGGTCTCATTTGTGTTTATGCTTGGGCTCCCAGAGAAACTTTCCCAAGATGGCAACTCTCTGTGTCTCTCTGAGATGCCAGACAACACAGATTGTCTTATTAGTTTCTGCCATCCAGTTTTTAACAGCAGATAAATTCCCACCTCCTAAGTCCTAGAGCTGGAAAGAAAGTCTGTGGTTTGTGTGTTTTCCCTCTCTTCGTCCTCCATCAACATGAATCCACTTTCAAACTATATCCATATTAACTTCCCACCACCTGCAGCAGTCGGTGTGTGCTACTGAAGTGCTGAGATCCAGTGAGATGGCTTTAAAATAAAGAACGGTCTTGATTTTTCCAAGACTGACTAAGTAGTTCTTCAAATCTGACTATGTAAACCAGCTTACAGAAAATCCATCCCACTGACAAGTTCAAGAAATGAAGTTGAGTAGAATTTCATTTTCTTGATTAATCTGGTCATTTCTAATATCCCTAAGGACATAAAAAAGAATTTCCTTGATTTGAGGAGAACAATATTTCTACGCTTTTTCTAATGCCCCCAAGAAAATAGAAAAGAACTGCTCTAATTTAAGTGTGTTATGGATATTCTTTTATATTTTTAATTCTGAAGATTTTCTGTTATATAAATGGTAATAAGTCACCATCAGTAGAGTTGATTTCCCTAATGTATATGTTACCCTCCAGGGAATCTAAAATGTGCTGCTGCTTTGGTCTCAATTTTTGTTGTTGTTGTTGAGACAGGGCCTTGCCATATATCTCAGACTGGCCTAGAACTTGTGGCCTTTCTTTGCCTCCACTTCTAGATCTGAGATTACAGGTATATAATATGTTTGACAAGGCTTAATTTTTAAAGTATTATTATTTATATTTCTAGTGAGTGAGTCCTCTGTGTAAACATGTGAGAAGTAGTAAAACATACGTATGCATCATCAACAGAGGAATATAAACAATAGTTTTATTTTCACATAATTCTGAATGTTGGAAGTCCAAGATGAAGGCATCAGGAGGTCTGCCTTCTTCTGGAGGTTTACAGCTAGACAAAGTCTCTCCCTGTTTTCCTGTGTTTCATTTGCTTTATGCTAAAATGACACTGATCATATTGAAGAAGCATCCACCTTTCTGTATTCACTTTATCTTAACTACTTCTTTGACGGTCTTGTCTCCAGGACAGCCTCAGTATGTTTGCACAGAACAGTGCTGAAGAGTGAGTTTATGCCACCATCTTGCACATCAAGATTTTGAAATAATGTTAGAATTCAGTACCCAGACTGGGGCAGCCTTTCCCTCCCGGTGCCCTTTTCTTTTCTTTTCTTTCTTTCTTTCTTTCTTTTTTTTTTTTTTTTGCTAGTCCTGGGGCTTGAACTCAGGGCCTGGGCACTGTCCTTGAACACTTTTTGCTCAAGGTTAGCACTCTACCACCTGAGCCACAGTGCCACTTTTGTTTTTCTCTGTGTATGTGGAACCAAGGAATTGAAACCAGTATTTCGTGCCTGTGAGGTAAGCACTCTCCCACTAGGCTGCCCTTTGCAATTGACATGGTTGTTCATCTCAATAGGGCAAATGAGAGAACTACATACACTTTCATTCTCTTTCCATAGGCAGAGATGGATGAAAAGACATCATAAAACACAATAAGAAAGTTGCATTAGCAGTAATTCATGTTCTGCAAAAGTTTACTATTTTGTTTTTGTGTTGGTTATGTTTATCCATTTTAAATACTAACTCAGGAAACGACCCACATAAAAATCAATTTCAGTCTTTCTCTTTGTGAAGTTGAAAAATCTAGAAGGCTTTTTGTAGCTGGGGACAATAGGCTAGATCAATGTAGGAGAAAATAGTTAAGATTTTTAAAGCTGCTAATTGAAGCTTTGAGTGTTTGTTAGTTTTCTGGTGGTTTGGGGCTGAAATCTGCTCTTTTTCATTTTCCTTTGTCAGTGATGTTCACCATAGCAACTTCAACAAATATCCCCTCATAAATGTTTTATGTCAAGCGCTGAGCACCTTTTTCAAGAAAGGCTGACACCTTGTTAGGAGTGGGTGTTGGGAAAAAGAATGGAAAGTATTCTGCTTTCCTCATAATTGCTGTGCGTGGCAGGTGGGAACCAAATTATTGAGAAGGTGTTGACTAAAGTAAACATTTCATTTTGTTTAGGGATAAAAATTAATTTGATTGTCGAAGTAAGATATATTAATGTAAAATATGCTGGGGAAATGTTTTCCTCTTGTAAAAACCTCATTGTTTGAGATCTGAAGTTTGGGATGAGCTTTTTATCCATTCAATGTCATAGATCACTCTGGCGGGTAGATTTATGGTATGAATCTAGTCAGTACCAATTCAGTGAATTTTATTTGGGTAAAGGCACAAAGTTCTTAGGACCACATTAAAAACTGACTAATGTGGAACTCTGAGCTTACCAGCCAGTTTCCTTGGTCTTCCTTTAGTCTCTCCTTATAAACACGCATGGTAATAACAAGAACTATATCTCTATCTGTATATTTACATACAAATCTAAAATATATTCTAAGTATATGCTATATATATGTAAGTATAACATATAAATATATAGTCTTATGTAACAAATATATACTAATTTATTACCTATCTATCTATCTATCTATCTATCTATCTATCTATCTATCTATCAAGAAATGTTAAGAAAATGCCAATGCCACAAACCTGTCAGAGGTTACAGCTTAATGGCTGGCTGGAGTGATACCTTAATGTAAGAACTTTTTTTTAATTTAAGAATTCAAAATTTATTTTTAACGTCTAGGCAGAATTGAGAGTCACAACATTCACTGATCTCAAAGACGGCTTCCAGTTTTGTCCCTCTAAGGCACTTATCTACTAATTGACTTCAGCAGGGCCTGGCCCTGATAGGAGTGTCAATTTTAGCCCCTTTGCTTTCAAATGTATGTATCTTTCTGTGCAGGACCCAGAAAGAAAGGCATTAGCTTTTCATTAAAGGAGCCTAACGTGTCTCTTCTCTTACTCATCCCAAGTATCAGCCCCCAAAGTGGTGTCCAGTTCATAGGAGAGGAATGGCTTTTATTTTCAAAATACATTGGCTTTCAAACTGTGTTTCTGCTTAAAAGGTCGGTTAAAGGACTCTCTAGCTTCAATGATTATTTTTTATGTGTGTGGAAATAGTCATAATAAAGCTCTTAGTCTCTCCATTGACTTCAATTCTGTAGGCACTGTAGGCAGGTTTTCTTTCTAGAATGGTGAGGTCTTTTACTTGACAATTGCTTGGAAACGTTTCTAAAAATTTCCTTCCCTCCCTTACCCTCCCCTCTTCCCTCTCCATCCTTCCTCTTTGTTGTGTAATTTGCCAAGAAATATTCTAACAAGTCTGAGCAAATGTTGAGAATGGCTTGCTGTAAAAGGAAAATTGTATGGACAATATATATTGAGAAATTGGCTAGCTAACGGTGAAATGCTGAGAGCATGTTCATTAGCACCATGGTTAGAAACATCTCCTGTCCCCCAGTGGCTAGTGCTAGCACAGCAGATTTTTTTTCTCTTTTTGATACAATTGCTATACTGAGTGAGGGAAGTGCCCTATTCTTTGAATGTCGGGAAATGTTATGCTACCACTTTTTTTTTTCTCTGAAGTGGGCAAGCTGGTGAATAAAATCTAGAATATTCTTTGTACAGACCCTTCTCTCCTTTGAAGATGATTGAATAAGAGGAGAATGAAACATGGATTTTATTTTCCATTTTAGGCAAATGAATTTCTTAGGTCAAACTGCAACTCTGAAAGACTCAATGAAGCATACCGTTGGTGTTTCTGGAAGACTTTTTTCTCCTAGTGAGTATAAAAGTGCATGCTAGCACAATCTCTCTTCCACCCCTGTGTAGATGGCAACATTTGCTGTTATCGTAAGGTATCCAGAGTCTCAAAACTGTAGCATGAAATGGGGGCTTAATTATCATTCTGTAGGTTGGTTCCTATCCCCAAAGTCTACAAATCATTATTAAACAAGAAAATCAGGTAATTAAGCTCTCTGGCCTGAATCTGATCTATACTGTCAACCTTCAGCATAAAAAGGTATTCACTCATATGGCTGGTTAAACTTTTTAATAATGAACTTGGATCAGGGAAATGATTTGCTAATGCTTTTACAAACACAGGGACTGAGGCAGCTAATTTCCTCCCCATCACACATTCAAAATCCACTTGTTTTCTGTGGCGTGGACAGAAAGCCAAAATCAACATGGGAAAAGCATGACAGAGTGTTGATAGAAGTACATTAAAAAAAAAATGTTGCCTTCACAAATTCTATCTGAACTCCTCTTGCAGTGGCTCCCTGTTGGAAAATTCTACAACTTGCAGTCACTTGCGTTTTATCCTTAAAAACACACAAAACAATTATTTAGAATGCTATAATTGGTTTAATAATCATAAGCTTGACAGAGAACTTGAACTAAAATTCAGTCTGCAGTCTGAATTAGCACCATCCGGATACAGAAAGATTTCTATATATTTGCACACATTAGTTTTGTTACCATACATAGATAAAATATGTTTACTTTTACTTGATAATAGTTTTGATGAACCCACCTGGGGATTAAACTCATTTTTTACTAATTGGTTGGGCATGATACAGGCTGGACACCTCGCAGTTCCAAAGCCTTGACAAAATTAACCTCCAGTGGCTTGCCTGTGCCTTTAGTGAGCCTCAGAGATTGGATACAACCCCGGAACCGAACATTGGTGGTCAGGCCAAACTGGTTGAGACCATCTGAAAAGACAGAAAAGAAGTTTGAACTTCTCTCCTTCTACCCACCCTCCCTCCCTCCCATCCTCCCTCCCTCCCTCCCTTCCTTCTTCTTTATCAGTGTTGGGAATTTAACACCAGGGCCTTGCTTGTGCTAGGTAGGTTCTCTACCACAAATCGAAATCTCTTATCCTTCAGGGTTCAGTTTTAAACTTCTGCTTTATTATAAAATGTTAAAAGCATATGTCAAAGTCAAGTGTAATCTTGAGATTAAATTGAAACCCTGTCAAATATAAAGCTACTGATTTTCTTTATAGCTTTACTAACTGATTTGTAGAGAAATATCTACTTTCATTATGTATTATGAAATATAGAAATATCTAGAATTATGATACCCAGGAATTAAGATACCCAAGAAACAATTTGATGTAGAAGGAGCAACTTGACAGCTGTAACTTAAATCTATAAAATTACATTTAACTAAATAATGCAGTTAAGCAAGCAGTTCAAATACAGAATGAGGACTAGACTTTTAAAATGCAATTTTACTTTTTTTTTTCTTTTGCCCTGGGCTTGAGCTCAGGGCCTGAGCACTGTCATTGGACTTTCTCAAGGCTAGAGCTCTACCACTTGAGCCTCAGCACCACTTCCCGGCTTTTTTCTATGTATGTGGTACTGAAGAATCGAACCCAGGTCTTCGTGCATGCTGCGCAAGCATTCTACCACTAAACTCTCAGCCCAATTTTACTATTTTTTTATGTCGCACAAATAAAGACACTGAGCATTAAGCTGGTTGGTAGGTTACAGAAAATATGCAATAGGCCTACTTGGTGTTAACTAGTTTATTTCATAGACTGCAAATGGAATCCTTCCTAATCTCCTGGAGTTTACCATGACTGAAGAAACGTTGGAAAACGGATCTGCCTACTGCTCTCATTAATTCACTCTCTTTTTCTCCGACCACTATTGCTACATACTACATTATAGTTGGTTTGATATACAGAGGAACCTTCAACAAGACTGTTGTTGAAATGAAGAAAGACCACTGTAGTAATCTGTGTTTGGCAGTACTTACTAAGATGCACTGGGCTTACTTCTCAGCAAATTGGCCCCTCCTCTTTATGCATATGTTATGTAACTCCCTGTGGTTAATGTGTTATATTTAATATGCTGGGGAAGGATTCTAAATGCAGATTTATTGCTTGGTTTTCTTTTTAATAAAAATATCAATTCTATAATGACCTACAGGGGGAATTTGCTGAATTTAACCCAATGATTTCTAGAACTTAAGAAAGCAAATTCCACAATATTTTATGGTTCTTCTGGTACATTAATTATTTTTATGCTATTTTTAAGTAGATTTAAGAAAATTAAAAAAGAAAACCAACTCTGGTCTCAATTGCTATTAAATGATTCATATCTTTTATACATCAAATTCATTTCCTGTAGCTTTTACCTCCCCATGATTGAAACTTTGTGGCTATCATGAAAAGTTTACTCTCATGTGGTTTCTATAAGTAATACGCTTATTTTACAGACTGAAAATTTAGCCAAAGTGTGTTATTAATAGGAGAAGTTTCTAAAGCTAGGAAGAAAGTTTTTGTATGTACGCAGGCTTATATAAAGATAAATGTTGCAAAACCACAAAGGTAAAGAGCAAAGAAATTCTTGTTGGAGTCACTAGTGATTACCTGGGAAACCTCCAACAAAAACGGGGTCATTTGTATCTGCTGATGTAGATGTAGGGTTTGGACTTTGAGCTTCCACCTGGTTTCCATCTACTGTGAGCTCAATACGGTGTTTGATTTTCTTGGCAGTGACTTTATGCCATTGTCCGTCACACAAAGATCCTGGGATCCCAGCATCATAGACAGCTGTGAACCTGCCAGCACCATTATCCACATGAAACAGAAGCTGGAAAAGCAAGAGATGGAATAATCACCAACATTTTTGATAGAAAGCTGTCATGCTAGTTCATACAGGAGAACTGGGCTGGCCTTTAGGGCCTACTACAGCTGAAAATCGTGCCAAGTATACAACACTGGAGCATGATGTTACTGCATCTGACTTTGGTACCTAGTATATTGTACATATATGTTTATTAGTTCATTTGAAAAAGGGAAGGTAAAGGAAAAACAAGATGCACATCATTGTACCCCTCTGTACATTACTCCAACAATAAAATTAAAATTAAAAAAAAAAAAAAGCTGATCACGGAGTCACAGATTCTGTTGGTTGCTTTTGGGCCTTGTTAGTCCTGATGAGACAGAGCATGAAGCTGGTTTTTCTGCTCAGAAAAATTTGAGGTCAGGCAAGCTAGGACTCACAGAACAGTCCTGTTCACATCTTTCAGTGTTTTGAAAGTTCTCTTTAAGAACTCTGTAACAATTTCTTAAAGTTGCTTGATGTGACTCATTAATTTGGTTTATAAATTTCGTTTAGAGGATTGTTTTCAAATGTAAACATTTGATGTTTTAATTGTATTTTTCCCCTTCATGGTTTATAGAACTGAGAATTACATAAATTACTTTTTTGGGTACATTTCATGTCACAGGTGCCAGAGACTTGAGCCAGAAGGCCAGTTAAATTTCAAACAATGACAAACTTAGATTAGAAATTCTTGCTTAAATGAGAAAAATCTGTTTTTTAGTAATATGGCTGAAATTTGAGATGTCAGCATTCCTTTGAAGCTGAAGGGGAAAAACATACTGAAATATTGAAAACATTAGTCAATTTGGCAAACCGTTTGACAAGGTTAAAAAAAAAGAAACAAGAGGTTTTTATTTTTGAAAGATTAAAAGTGCAAGTAAATAGGTTAAAAGGTTGTAAAGCACAGTGATGTAAATATTAACAAAGAATTTAGTGTAAAGACTGGAGTTTGTAGTAAGTAATGAGTTTGCATGGACAAGTTGCTGGATGAAAAAAATCACAGGATAGAGTAATTGGAAAATGCCAATGTTCATAAGGAGGTGATAAAATAAAAAAAACACTTGAAAATGTGCAGTAAATGTACAGTTTGAAAATTTGACAAAATTATTAAATGTTGCTTATTTGTTCACTCTTATTAAGTAACAAGTTTCTTCTTATTTATTCTGTTTCCTGTCTTGCTTTTGGGATGGTTTGAAGATTGAAAGGAAGGGATAAGGTAGAGGGACTGGGGTGGGGGAAGGAAGTATATTTCAGGTTTCTACATTGTTTTTCTTCTGGAGTGACAGCACCCTTAGGGTGGGGATAGGAACAGAGTCAAAGGGAATTCCAATTTAAATAGCCAAATAGGATCCTGTGATATTTCTTGCTCTTCCACTTCTTTTTATCTGCTCTTGACAGTAGGAAGCATATATAAACAGATCATCTCACTGTAGGTGGCTGTTCATAAGCAGACAGGAATAAAGAGGTACTTAAAATTAGATTATCCCTTATAAGCAAATTGACAAAGTATTTGTATAGCTGGGCATGGGTGGCTCACACTTGTAATCCTAGCTACTCTGGAGGCTGAGATCTGAGGATCAAGGTTCAAAGCCAGCCCGGGAACAAAAGACCTGAGACTCTTATCTCCAGTTAACCTCTAGAAAATGGGAAGTGGGGCTTGGCTCAAGGGTAGGGTGGTAGCCTTGAGCTGAAGAGCTCAGGGACATCACCCAGGACCAGAGTTCAAATCCCATGACCTACAAAAAGAACATGATGTCTAGATGCTCTTAAGTGAGAACTGAGAACTGATAAATTAGCTGACCACATGACTTTCTGAGAGATGACTACTCTGTTGCAAGAGGAATATTGATTTAGATGATCCCAACCATTTCCTGTTTTTCCCCAAATCAATAGTTTCACTGACGACATATTCATAAAGAGAACAGCTGGGCGCTTCCGAGATAGAGGTCTAAAAGGCTTTGTTCAACACTGGCCAACCAAATTGCCTTGCTAGGGGATTGACACATTTGAAGGGCATGCTAGCTTTGAAGCTGAGACCACACCTAATTGGTGGTAATTCAGGAAAAACAAAACGAAAGACACAATCTAGCCTTCATCCAACAAAGAAAACAGTAAGACTTCCAAATGGCAATCTCGGTGTATAAGCAGCAATGTGATGAAGAAATCAGAAATGCTGGGCTGCTCAAGCTCACCTTCTCATCCACCATTTCAATGCCCATTCCATCCATTTTCTGACTGCTGACTCCCAGGAGAACTCCAGTTGTTCTGGTGGTGCGGAATTCAAATTCTACAAGGAGGTCCAGTCCCACTTTGAATCCACCAACTGTAAAATGAAGACAAATTTGAAGGTGTAGAATGTATGTGGATTGTTACCAGAAATGTACAATGAAATGGTTTTTAGCTCATGCTAGTCAATCATAATGAAGCTCTCATTTCCAGGTACCCATATGGCCTATATGATCATATAGTTTGTGGCTGTTGCTTTCTCTCTCTCTCTCTCTCTCTCTCTCTCTCTCTCTCTCTCTCTCTCTCTCTCTCTCTCCCTCCCTCCCTCCTTCCTTCCTTCCTTTTTCTTCTTTTCCTTCTAGAACATAAATTTTGTGAGACTTTGTTTGTACAGCCTATATTTTTATTCCTAGGTACACAAAGTTTCCAGAATACAGTGGGTTTAATATATATTAATTGAACAATTGAATAAAGATATACTTGAGATTGAATCAAAGGACCTCAAAGCCCAGTGTGATTATTTTAGAAGTTTGTCTGTTGGATAAAGTAAAGCATTTCACTGTGGATAAAATTGAAAAAATTTTATTGAGAGGCTTTTAATGGTACTACGATAATCTGGAAGAGTTTAAAAGTTCTAAGTATTTTATTAACAGAGAAATTGCAATAGACTTTGATGGAAAGATTCTAGGAGATAAATGGGCTTTTCTAGTTCCTCTAGTTAGTTCTTTTGTCTCTAATTTTCCATATTGGATTCAGTGATTTAATCTTCTTAGTAAGTATTGAAAATACTTTCCCTTTGGAATAAAATAATCTGTTAAGTTGAGTCTAGACCACATCAACTGCATAGACTCTTAGCAAAGAAATCAAGGACACTTTTTCCCCCTCAGTTTTTTTTATTTTATTAGTCAAGAAATAAATTCCAAGTATCACCACAACTTTGTTTAATCAGGGAATTAAGGGTCCTACTGGGACCCTTAATGGACATGGATAGGCAAAGTTTGGATTTGTAGTCATTTTTAAAAGTAAAGGGAAGAAGAAGTTGAATTGTTCTGTAAAACAAATCAGAAAGAAAGAAGTAAACAACAAGAACAACAACAACAATAGCAACAACAAAACCAAGAAGAATGTCATCTTCTAGTTTGTGTGAGGACAGAGAGAATGAGAAGCCTAATAAAAAGCTCCAGTGAATGGAAAACTTGTAAAAACAAAAATGTGAAAGGCTACATTGATGTTGTATGCTTTCCACTGGAAGTGTTATTCTGTCTGCCCACCCACGTCTCATGTAATTTGTATGATACCATATTTGGAGGGGATGACAGCAGTTACTCGAGATGGAGGAAATGGTAAAATTTCTGATCCAATGTGATCCACAGTGAAAAAAACTAGGCAAAATGGCAAGGGAATCCAAGAGCTCAGAATCTGAAGCTGGACGTCCATTCTGCCAGCCTTCTGTGAATTTGTACAAATCCTGGGGAAATCTTGGGACTCTGATAGCACATGAACATGGAATGTGACATAGGCTCCATGTTTTTCTGATTTCTGCTTGTGCACAGTGAAGTTTCCTAGCTAGACTTTGTTGGTGGAAGGCTCCTCATTTTACATGGATTGTGTTTGCACAGGATTGTCCAACTCAACTCTTAACTCAGCTCAAATGTCAATGCCTCCACAAAAACTTGCCCTGTGTCTCCAACTCAAATTATCCTTTCTTTGAAATATCTCCAGATACCTTTTAGATTTTTATTTTTATTTTTATTTTGTGCCAGTCCCAGGGCTTCAACTCAAGGCCTGGATGTCGTCTTTAAGCTTGTGCTTGATGCTAGTGCTCTAGCACTTGAGCCACAGTTCTTCTGGACTTTCTTTCTTTCTTTTTCTTTTTCTTTCCTTCTTTTTCTTTCTCTCTCTTTCCTTTTTTCTTTCTCCTTCTTTGTTTCTTTGTTTCTTTCTTTTTCTGTCTTTGTTTCTCTTTCTTTCTTTCTTTTTCTCTCTCTTTCTTTCTTTCATTCTTTCGTTCTTCCTTTCTTTTTCTGTCAGTCCTGGTCTTGAACTCAGGGGCTGGGTGCTGTTTCTGACCCTCTTTGTGCTCAAAAATAGTGTTTTCCCACTTGAGACAAAGAACCACTTCTGGCTTTTTCTGAGTCGTTTATTGGAGAGCAAAGTTTCATGGACTTTTCTGCCCAGGCTGTCATCAAATTTTGATCCTACGATCTCAGCCTCCTGAATAGCCAGGAGGCTGGCTTACATCTGGCTTTGGTGGTTAATTGGAAATGAATCTCCTGGACTTCCCAGACTGGCTTTGCACTACATTAATCATATCTCAGGCTCCGGAATAATTAAGATTACAGGTGTGAGCCACTGGCATTTGGCTCCTTAAGTCTCTTTTTTAATTTAATTTTTTTCTTTGCTTTTCTTTGCCTTTTTGTGATTTCTCAGCAAACTGGAAATCTACTGATCATGTATTCTATATATTTACTTCCCATAATTCCACCTATAAAATGTGCTCATTACTTTTTTAGTAAACAAATAATAAACATGGGCTTTGAAAATAATAGTACTAAATACTCTTAAAGTATGCTAAGGTCATTTTTTTGTTGTTGTTATTAAGTAGAGGCTAGTAGTCATTTTTCTTTCCAAAATATATGTTCATGATCAAACCTATACTGGATTCAAGTGAGAGGAAATACTTAAAGAAAGCCAGGGAAAGTTGCCATTCTTCATCACTGTCAACAGGAAATGGATACTACCAAGTGTGCAAAGTGTGTGTGTGTGTGTGTGTGTGTGCGCACGCGCGTGTGTATGTGGTGTGCTCTTTGTCATGAAATGGAGCCTTGCAATGGATTAAAGAGAAAGAAGGAGAAATATGATCACATCTCCAGCAATATAGACAGGTAAAATTGGTTAGTAGAAAAATTAGGTGGTGGTGGTGGTGGTCTGCTGGGCGTGGTGGCACATGCTTGTAATCCTAGCTACTCAAGAGGCTAAGATCTGAAGATCAAGGTTCAAAGCCAGCCCAGGCACAAAAGGACCTGAGAATCTTATCTATAATTAGCTTCTAGAAAATGAGAAGTGGGGCTTGGCTCAAGGGTAGGGTGGTAGCCTTGAGCTGAAGAGCTCAGGGACAGAGCCCATGCCAACGTTCAAGCCCCATGACCCACAAAAAATAGGTGGTGCCAGGTACTGATGGCTCATACATGCAATTTTACCAACTCAGGAGCCTGAGATTTGAGGATCACAGTTTGAAACCAAAACTCATCTAGGGAGGAAAGTCTGTGAGACTCATTACCAGTTGAATACTGAAGAAACTGGAAGTAGAGTTGTGGTTCCAGTGATAGAAGGCTGCTTTTCAGAAAAAAAAAAAAAAACAAAACCAAAAAGCCTAGCAGGCAGCACCCAGGTCTCAAGTTCAAGAAAAAATATATACATATGCATATAGTATTAAAATATAAGACTTCCTGCAGAATTACATTATTTTTCTGTTACTGATCTCGAGTGAAACAAATAGAATACACTTTGTTTTTCCTGTTAATCCTTATCACAATCAGATCCATGCATTTTAATTGGTCATGAAGGTCATTTAGTTTAAATAGAGCACTGGTTTAGGACCCTGGAAAGCTTTATATTTTGGTTCATGTAAGCAGTCTGCATTAGTATGTAGATAACAGAAAATGAAGGAGCCTCACCTGCTTTGGCATAACCTGTCCCATCAAAATAGGAGCCTCTCTGAGCATGTGCAAAGCATGTCCCTACTTGGTAGCTAGAGGTTGGCAGTTCCAGATCAGCAGGGGCCTCTTCCATGCGAAGATTCCTAATACAGCCGTCAATACTGTAGGTCACCTAAGCAGTCAGATCAGAAGAAATGAACGCCAAGCTTTAGCAGCTCTTCTTGCTATGAACATAATCATTTGGGGGTACTCTACGTGCTGAGTTACCAGCTGGCAGTCTTGGAGCAACACACAAAGCTCCCTAGCTTTGAGTACTAGCACCCCAGAACTTCTAGCCCAGGAGTTCTGTGCTATGCTTCTAAGTGATATCTAGCCAGGAATCACAATCAGGATCAAGATGATTTTCTAGTCACATGCAAGAAGTCATCAGATGGCATAACCTGATAATACAAATCCATATGCACAAATAAATGATCCAGCTAGGTAGTGAGATAACAGAGAAGAAATGATATACTCACGGGACCAATTCTTCGAGTCGTATAGTTGATGGGTAATCCACCAACATACAGCACCCCTACAACATCTAGGATATCTGCTTTCTTTGGACTGATGGTTCTGTTAGCTGCATTGTCGACATACAGAATTCCTTCTTGTTTTACCCGTACAATCTTAATCTACAAAAATCAACAGGAGCCATCAATCCCAATCTCAAACAAATTTCAGAATGCATGACATAGGTATAGTTTTCTCAAGGATATGTAAAACCACTTTTATGTTTAAGCTTTATAAAACCAGTAAAAGCAAATGTATTTTAATAGGACGTTTCAAATTGTTTTCTGAACGTAACGTTTTCCTGGATAAGTCTTAAGATTGAAATTTCTTCTAGAGGTTGCCAAGTGTGCATCATGTCTCAAGAGATAGGAAAGTTGCAGGTGGCTGGAACTGCCATGAATTCAGTGGGATGCAAAATTCATGTCTAGTTTAAGAATGCATTAGTTTGAGCCAAGTTTGAGCTCTGCACACAATTTGAGACTTGCTGTATCCTTCTGCCCAGCCCATCACGTGCAGAATTAGAGCAAGAGCAGTATAGTGGGAGGAAAGCCTCCTGAGCCACCTCATCAATCAGAAGCCAGGCAGGAAGATGGAGACCCAAGCAATGAGGAAATGATAACAGTGCAGCGAATTGTCTCCAATGAAAGAACCATAGAGAGTATGAAGACTCACTCCAGTACAAAATCCTTGATTTTGAATTTAGTTAAAAAAAAAGACTGTGTAAGTGTGAGAAATGTTGGAGCCAATGGTGGATTAGGACTGAGGAGTGTAACAGCTTATTTTACACATTTCCATTTTAGTTTTGAGAGGTCACATTTGAAAAACACCTTCAAAAAGGAAATCTATCCTTAACTTTGAAATTAATGATCCTGTTTCATTGTGGCCCCACAATTGTGTTTTGTATTCCCTTAGTCAGAGATGAGAATAACCATTAATGAGAAGTCCTTCACTGGTAGTGGAATTTGTGAGTCATAAGCTTCCAAGCAAATAGGAAGATTCCATTCATTCCCAAAATAAATGGAATTGACTTTGACTTTGGAGTTGATTTTGACTTTGACTTGGAGTTTACATTTTATTTTCTTCTTCAAGTTTCCCTCTTTCTGTCTCTCTCTCTCTCTCTCTCTTTAGCTTTCTGTGTGATATCACTAGTCAAAGTAGGTTAATGCACTAGATCCAACAACTAATAATATATTCCGAAAATTAAACATTTTATTTCTCTACCCAGGGAAACTTTACTCAATAGGTTATCACAGGTGCAGAGACAAATGTTGAGTTTCTGCTTTAATCAGGCACTATATTATCTATTTGCCGTCCTGCCAAGGAGGAGAGTAAGATGGCAAATGAGCCTCTGTGCCTATAATTGCACCAGTTTCTGGGTGTAAGGCCAACATTTAAAGTTGTTTCAAATGACTATTGGTGGAAATGGTACCATGGGGCTCTTTAAACACCACACAGCCGAGCTTCCCAGACTCCTGGCTTTCAGAGCAGTATGTGGTAAAGGGAAAGGTAAGCATGAGGGACCATGTCTGTGACCCAAACTTGTCCTTTCGGCCATTATTATTTCTTCAAAGACACGGCCTTGTGGCCCATTAAAAATAATGACACTGTGATCTCAGAATGAGTGCGAATTCTCTGCTCTCAATACTCAGAGCTATAGGATGAACACGGTGCAGGGGCCTACATTACTCTCACACAGCCGTGGAGAGTTGACTGACCCTTGTGTGTTGGAAGAGAGGTGAGAGCCACAGCTCTACAGCAATGGAAATCCTCTACCACCATTCCAGCAGCACCAGAGTGAGAGTCTGTCTGCACTGGCAAAGTAGCGCTGGCCCCAGGGAAAGCCTGTTGCTGCCACCTTAGATGCCCTCTCTGCCCCCTTCCACCCATTAGAGTCCTGTCAGCTTCCCAGGGGGATGCTTACCTTGTGCCAGCGGCCATCGTTGATTCTGGTGGGGATCATGGTGTTGGTGTCACCACTGCCCAAGTCGTAACTGAAGTAGGGGAATCCATCCCTCAGCTGAACTGTGGCAAAATCAGCATGGTTGATGCGAGCCATGTAAAAAAGCAAGCCGGATTCAGCTTCAGTTCGTACTTCCAACTCGATTGTCAGGCTGTGGAACACCCGTGTGCACAGGAAGACAGGGAAATAAGAATGTTAAGGATAGATTAGGGTGGTGTGCAATCAAGGGGCATTCTCATGCAGAAAGGATCTATTTTTCTACTCTTTTCAGTGAATTTAAGATGCAAAAAACCTAACCTCATTCATGAGTAACTGTAGTTGTTTTAACTTGATAAAATAGAGATATTTGATATTTTATTTATTACTTGTTAATATCTCAGGTTAAAGCCTACCGGTTTTTAACTTTGGTGTCGTTGAATGCAATTGCAATGTGGCTGTTTCTGGAAAGTCCAAATTGCTTGCTTCTCATCAGAAGAGCTGGTTCAGATTCAATAGCACAAGGACCCTGTGCAACGCCAAGAAGAGAAAGCGAGAAGATCATGGACTCTATTCTTAAATAACGCTGATGTCTTGCTTTCTCATAATTACCTCCGTGGACTTGTATAATTTTCAATTTTTTAAAAATAAAATATGGCCTGGGAGTGTGGCTCAGTGGTAGAGTGCTTGCCTAGCATGCATGAAGCCCTGGGACTGATCCCAAAGTACCACATACACAGAAAAAGCTGCAAATGGTTTTGTGGCTCAAGTGATAGAGTGCTAGCCTTGAGCAAAAGAAGCTCAGGGACAGTGAGTGCTCAGGCTCTGAGTTCAAGTCCCAGGACTGGTAAAAAAAAATACTAAAGATGGGGAAAAAAACCCCTGCATTTCTTATTCATCTGCAACACAATGGGCATTTACTAAATGCTAAATGAATGTGAAATTTGGATCCCATCCTTAAATCACTAAATGAGCATGTGAAAATATATCAATTAATTTCTATTTTCTTCCAAGGAAAGCAACAACATTCCTGAGGAAAAGAATTTTCTCAGAATTTACATTTCTGAGAGAAAGAAAAGTTACAATTTCATTTTTGTCTGAAGAGCTTTCTTTCCCTAGAAGATTGAGAGCAGGGAAAATGGAGAGCTAATCATGTGACTGGAGCAGAAGAAACATGTGTTCCTTTTTAATTCCCCCCCCCCCTTTTCCATCTCTTATAACGTTACTTTCCCTTGAAAACGACTGGCCCACTAGCATACGGCCGTGAATTTAGACTTTTAAGATCATGTGTCTAAACCAGCAAAGCAGCCTGTTGAGGTTCTTAGCCAGTTATCCAGTTGCTAGGCAACCATGCACATTTTAAAAATGGAACCCACTGCACACATTTCCACTGCTACTGTTGAAAGATCAGCTTCCTGGACTGTCAAAGAGGCACTAGCTAGGTCTAGGGCTGTGCAACCATTTGTTTGATACTCTGTTGTTACCATCTTGAAAATCTTAATGAATTCTGCTCAGAAGACTTTGTGTTACCCTTGTACACTGCATTTTGTGTCATCTTCTTGTTTTGCCAGTTATATAACCACCTCTGGCTATGTGGGCCATATTTAGCTACTGTCATGTTCAGCTCAATAATCAAGGCTCCTTAAGTGACCAAAACCACAACCACTTTCCTTGGTCTCTATTTTCACAAGACAGTTTGATATACAGGTAGCTTAAGAAGTCTTTTAGAATAAGCAGTATGTGAGAAAATCAATATCCCCCACACTCTTCACCAATGCATCTGTTTTTCAGATCTGCACTTAATAGCTTGGAATGGCCCATTGCTCAGGGAGTGCTGGCTCAGCAGAGCTTTTGACGCAGTGGGTTCTTTCCAGTGTTTCTTGGGGAAGACACATTAGCACATAGGAAATAAATACTTGAGGGGGGAAAAAGTGTCTTGTTCTCTTTTCTCTGGAGCTTAGTCAAATGCAACCCCGTCACAGCAGGTGAAGGGACTGGAACATTTCCAAATGTTATAAAATTGATCTTCACGGAAGTAGCTCACTCTGGCCTTTCAGGAGATGGGCAGTTATAAAAAGTAATCTATGCAAAAGTCCAGTGGACAGGACAGTGTGAGTGCTACTCACAGTACACAGCACCTAGCTCATGACACAGCCTCCAGCAAGAGCCCAGATGGCTCAAGGTCTCAGTCTTCAATAATGCTATTAATAGAATTGGGATCACCCATCCATTTCCTGTACAGAGCAACTTCTCAACAAATGCATGCAGCCTGATGTCCTCCCCTGAAGATTCTAAGAGGATCCCATTTGCTTTGAGTCCATAGAGGCAGAATTCCACCCAGATACCTTGCTACTGTGTGTGTGCATATGCACATGCCAGTATTGGGGCTTGAACTTAGGGCCTGGAATTGCCCTTAAGGTTTTGTGCTGAAGGCTTGAACCATAACCTTCCTCTGGCCTTTTGTCAACTGATTGAAGATGATAGCCTCAGGGACTTTTCTGCCCTATGTTGGTTTCAAATCATGATCTCCAGATCTCTACCTCCCAAATAGCTAGAATTTACAGGTGTGAGCCACCAGTGTCTGACTCCACTCAAATGTTTTTAAACTCTCAGCTCTGAACACTGAGAAATGTAGGCGCTCCGTGGTACTTAGGAATTAGTGAACTAGAATGTGTAGCTATAATCAAAACTATAGGGTTTTGTTTTGACACTTGTTACTATTGCATCCAGTGGTTGTGTTTCTATATGTAAATGCTAACAAAAATCCAATATTCATATTCTAATGTGATTTTTAAAACAGACCAAGGTAGCAATTTTAAAAGTAAATATTTTACTGGTGGCAGCTTATGTTGTATAGAGTTTTTTGCTTTTCAAATGTCTCCTGGTGACCCAAACATGTGATCAAGTCACCTTCTGTCTATCTGTAGACTGCACAGATAGCTTCAAAAGTATCTCTGAGTGCTGCAGCAGTTCTTTTGTCATATTTTCTGAAAGGAAAAGGCCCTACTTAAGTCATTTTGGGAAGACAGTGACAAAGGATAGGGACTCTGGAAAGGTCCTATGGCAAATGTCCTTACCTATCAAACTCACTGGAATGGGAAGATGAGCCTTTGCTTCATTTCTTCTCAGGCTGGTGGTTAGTACAACTCAGTAACAGATTACTAGCCAGTGTTGTAGAAGGGAATGGACCAAACTTATATCTGTAATAGGTAAGCTCAAAGTATAGATCTGTAATAATAGATTCATTTTTCTTCTAGGACATTTAAATAGATGCTTTAAAAAATCATTCATTTTTTCAAAGAGGGTAGATATTGCTTTGAATAAAATGGCTTCCTTGATCATGTAACCCTTTTATTAATTACAATAAAAATACAAAAAAAAAGAAAACTAAAAAAAAAAATGGCTTCCTTGATTAAGATTGGCAGTGGAAAAAAAGGCTGAGAAGTGCTGGTGTCAGGGGGCTTTCATATGCATCCACTTTAGCATTTCAATAGGAAGAAATTTCTTCCAGCCCTAGTCTAGGAATAAATGTTTTGGCACAAATTTAGATCTCTCTCTTTCTCTCTTGCTTGGTTAAAGAAGAGATTGTGGGCTGGATTGCTGTGAGCAAACAGAATCAGTCTCTTTCTAGAATGTGTGTAGGGCAGTGCAGTTCCAGAGCTCGGCAGGGGCTTCCCCTTCCTCCTCTCTTCCTGTAGAGGGAGAACTGCTTCCTCTGCTGCTCCAGCTTCATCTTTTTTTCCCCACTTCTAACATTTCAAAAGGGGAACACGCTAGGTGGATCAGAAAACACTGGAGCTTTGCAGGAGAATGAGAGATCTTGAAAGTAAGAACGGTTTCACTCTGCTTCCTATAGAAATCTAGGGGGTGAATGATGGAAGAGGGGGCAAAGATGAAGAGGTATTGTACTTGTAAACTGACACCTCGAGTTGAAATTTCTTTGTACAACTACTTAAGCATAATTTTAAACAATAAATACATTTCAGAAAAGGAAGAAAAGATCTAAGCAAAGTTAGGAGACAGGGAGAGGAAAAGTGGAATGAAGGACTTTTCTCCTCTAAGCTTATGTGAGTTTGAGAAGAATCTATTTTTCAATATATTTTTTACTGTAATTAATAGAAGGGTTACATTATATTCACCAGACAGAAGGTGCGTGACTTCACATACATTGATACCCTTTCTCATGTCTTGGTCCCTATTTCCTTCTCCCCCACCCCCCCCTCACCTTGTTTTCCCTCCTTCCCTATCCAATTTCAAATAAGCATGTATCCAATATATCAGATAACAAGGTGAAATACTGTAACCAAGGAACAGCAAAAGAGATGAGAGATAACATAGGTACATTAAGGATGACAATCACTCAACATATGGCTTTTGTTTCTATATCCTGGAAGTCCTTTCATTTAGCGTCATATGTATCTAGGTTTTCTTCTATTGCAAACCTCTGCTAGGAGAGCCCAAGGTTTCTACTGATTATGACAAATGAGGGAAACCATTGAGCCTATGTTCCTTTGAGTCTGGCTTACTTCACTTATTATGATTTTTTCTGTCTTTCTTTTTCCTTCATTCTTTCTGACAGCAGCATAGAATTCCATTGTGTATAAATACCACATCTTGTTGATCCATTCATCAACTGAGGGCACCTGGGTTGGTTCCATATCTTTGCTATGGTAAATAGTGCTGCAATGAACATCGTTGTGCTAGTGGATTTAGTCTGTCCTTGTTTCTGGACGATTGGGTAAATGCAAAGTAGTGGAATTGCTGGGTCATAAGGGAGCTCTATGTTTAGTCTTTTGAGGAACTGCCATACTGCTTTCCATAGTGGTTGAATTAGTTTACACTCCCACTAACAATGTAGTAGTGATCCCTCCTGGACACATCTCCTTCAGCTTCTGTTGTTATTAGATTTCTTGATCCTGGCCATTCTAACTGGAGTGAGGTGGAATCTTAGAGTTGTTTTGATTTACATTTCTTTTATGGCCTGAGATGTGGAGCATTTCTTCATGTGTCTATAGGCCATTTTTGTTTCTTCTTCAGAGAAGACTCTCTTTAAGTCTTTGGCCCATCTTTTAATGGGATGATTCTTTGGAGATTAGTTTTGGAGTGATTCAATTTTTTGAGCCGTTGTATATTTTAGATATGAGGCTTCTGTCTGTTGTATGGTTAGTGAAGATCTTCTCCCACTCTGTAGGCTTTGTAGTTTATTTGCTAGCTATGTCCTTTGCCATACAGAAGCTCTGCAATTTAATGCAGTCCCACTTATTCAGACTTTCTCTGATTTGTTGTTTCTTGGTCCTTACTAAGAAAGTTTCGACCTGTGCCAAGGAATTGAGAGGAATCTTTATGGATCTGATTCCTTTTCCTGTGTCACTTGGGAAACAGTGATCCTTGAAATGTGTTAAAAAGCGGCCCGCAACAAAAAACAACACAACAATGAAACATCAATCTCTGTAGCAGTTCATCAATCGCAACATGTTACAATTCTGCCACCTTGTGGGCATTCTTTAAAATGCTACAAGTAATACAGAGAAAACGCACAGAAAAGGCCTGGCGGTATTTGGATTTCTTTGCCTCTGCTTGATAGGTGACAAGGAGCAGGAAGACAGACATGGATGAAAACTCTGATATATCAGTGGATGAAGAAAAGCAGTGGTGTGACTGGGAGGATTCTGGAGGATGTTAGACTTCCCAAAGTCCTGTTTAGGGAAGGGGATCAGTAACCTGGTGGAAACCTTTTTACTATGTGCAATTTTAGATCAGAAGAGAAGTGACCATTTTTAGCTGCTGGTTGTGGGCTGAACCTTGGAAATAAGTTGTCAGGTTCAAGATGAGCATATGATTTATTGATCAGCATCCCTCCAATTTAGGTAGGAGCTGAAGTTTATGTTGATCCAAACTGGATTTTTCTGTTGTTGTTGTTCTTGAAAGCACCAAATACAAAATCATCCTAAAAATGGCCATTGTTTTCTTCTTTCCATGAATCAATTCTCTTCCTAAACAAATAGGGGGTAAAATTCACATCTGATTGACGTTTGTATGGGACAGTCTTCCTCATGGATGCAGATGCTTTTATAGCACTACTAATTTAACATACTGAAATAAAACATGTATACTCAAGCTTCTGAGAAACAACTGTTTTGCTAATTCGTCACATAGGAGCTTTTTCTGGCAACTAAGCATTTTCAATGGTATTTATGCACTACAGCCATCCTTAGAGGTAGAGAATGTGTGTGTTTCCAATACACATCCAAATTCAGTGTATCCCAGAGGCCTTGTCCATGTTTAGTGTCTAGAGTTGTAGCCTTCTGATGGAGAAATCACTTCCTTTTGCTGTATTCTTCCCCTGTCGACTCACTTCTTTCTCTCCAGTTCTTCTGGAGTCCCATCTGCATAACGCTCTTCATGGCTCCTCATGTGAACTTGCACACTTTAAACGGAGGCTCACAGTTCAACTTTGCAGTAAGATGAAAGAAAGTGCTGCCAACTCATTGCATGCAGTTCCACACAGGCTCTGTTTGCTAGGAAGCCTTGGTATCAACAGCACTTATACTTGCACAGGAATTGCTCATTTGAATGTATCAACAAATGTCCTTAATACTTGGATTAGTCTAGACAATTGTTGATCAACTAGTATCAACCTTGATGAGACATGTCCACACATATAATCTATAGAAATGTTTTATCCACATCTAAATGAGCTACAGAATAAGAAAGGTATACAAAGAGGTAAGTTCCTAGACTGTCAAATAACAGAAGTAAGTAGTTTCTAATATACTATGAGCTACTCAGGTAATAAGTACAGGATTGACAATAACCCATTTCTTAGAGCAGTGTTTTCTCAAGATACTCTTTCTTTCTTCTTTTTTCTCTTACACTAGTACTTGGGCTTGAACTCAATGCCTTATACTTTTGCAAAGCTTTATACATTCAAAGCTGGCACTCTACCACTTGAGCCACACCTCCAGTCCTCACTTTTTGCTAGTTAGTTGGAGATAAGAGTCTCTCAGATATGTCTGCCTAATTGTCTACAAACCACAATTCTTAATTTCTACTCCCTGAATAGCTAAGATTATATGAGTAAGTTACCAGTGAAGTATAGCAAATGTCATTTTTGTACAGTGGGTGATAGATATAAAACAGAAAAAGACAGGGATCTGTACTAGGAGATCCTATCTGTCAACTGTGCAAGAACCAACATAAAACTTTTATACAAGTTCCCACCTCAAATTTGAACTATTGTTTTTTGCCAGTCGTGGGGCTTGAACTCAGGGCCTGAGCACTGTCCTTGGGCTTTCTCAAGGCTAGCATTCTGCCACTTGAGCCACAGTGCTTCTTCTGGCTTTTCCTTTATATGTGATACTGAGGAAATTGAACCCAGGCCTTCATGCATGCTAGGCAAGCACTCTACCACTAGGCCAAACTCTTGGCCCCTCAGACTAACTTTTAATTCTTAGAAAAAAATTCTAAACACTGATGCAAAAAGAAAGTGATGAGAGTTGCAAGTGATTAAAAAACCTTGAAATATTAATAATCATACCATGGTGAGGCTCAAAACTAATTAAAAATACAAATCACCAACAATCCTTTCCCCCTCCTGTTTGTCTCTACCCTAAACATGTAAGAGGTTAAACTAACTACTTATCATGAAAGGATTAACAGAGAATTTTTTCAGCTAGGATTATGCTAGCTGCTTTGCACACAGTGTATAACTTATTCCCTCCTAATCAATCCCATCCTCTAGGAGGTCGGTCTACATTTCCAGGGGCCAAGTCACCTGTTGCAACACACTGTCTTAAAGTGGATGAGATATGACAGAGAGTTTCTCTCTCTCCCTTCCTTCCTTCCTTCCTTCCTTCCTTCCTTCCTTCCTTCCTTCCTTCCTTCCTTCTTTCCTTCCCTTTTATTCTTTCATTCTTGCCTGTCCTGGCACTTGAACTCACAGCCTGGACTCTGTCTTCGAGCTTTCTCAAGGCTAGCACTCTACCATTTGAGCCACAGCACTGCTTCCGGCCTTTTCTGTGTATGTGGTACCAAGGAATCAAACGCAGAGCTTCACGTATGCCAGGCAAGTACTCTACCACTAGGCCACACTCCTGACACAGCTCTCTCTCTTTCTTTGTTAGCAGTAAGGATACACAATTCATTTTTAGGTTTACTTATCTCTTAGTAAAATAATTTAGGTTTACTTATCTCTTAGTAAAATACTTGCTATAAATTTTTAATACATAAAGCAATAAATAGCATGTAGACACCAAATGCCCTCGGAGTACTGAACACAGGAGTTGCTCAGTAAAAGCAGGCATTCCTCGTCTACGTGGGAAGACTTCTACTTTCCCAAGGAATTTCCACACACCTCGTGACGTATTAGAATCCTTCCTGACCCACATTTTACAGAGGCTAAAATGCTACAGGGAGTACATAACCAGTCTTGTTGAGAAATGTCTATTTGGCTTGTAATTTAATAAATATTTCTGGGAATCAGGGGCACATTGTTTGGCAGAACAACCATTTCCCTTGTAGAAGCTAAGAAAGATAATGAGATGTTTGAGGGTTTTCAGAATCTCTACCCAAGACAACACACTTGACCTATTATCAGCAATGCATTATAAACATGATTCCTGTATGGTTAAGAGTATTTTGTGATATCTTCCATACTACTGTGTGTGTATACACTGGTGTGATCCCTCTGAAAAGGCAACTAAGCCAAGAACTGGAAACAGTAGACTTACTTTTCTTTTAGTCACAGAATTTCTCCCTGTCTATAGGTCTATTCCAGGGAAATAATCAGCAATAATGAAAAAGTTTGAGTTACAAAAATGCTTATCACAAATACAATTTCTAATAGCAAAAAGTAGAAACACTTGCTCTAAGAACAACACATTTTGAAGTCAGAGTGTTGCACTGATAATGAGTCAGACTTTGGAATCAAACCTAATGGATTCAATTTCCTAGGCTGGCATCTACAAGCTGTGTGAGTGGGTTAGTTACTTAAGATTATTGTGAGGTACAGGTAGTTCATGGCTGTAATCTGGCTAAGCTACTATGGAGGCTGAGATCTGAAGATTGTGGTTCAAAACCAGCCTGGGTGGGAGTGTCTATGAGATAATCTCCAGTTGACCGGCAGAAAACTGGAAGTGGCACTGTGCCTCAGAGTGGTAGGGTGCTTGCCTTATGCAAAAGAACTCAGGGATAATGCCCAGGCCCTGAGTTCAAGCCCTATGACTGACAAAAAAAGAAAAAAGAGATAGATAATCCTTATCAAGTCAATGGAATGTGTAATGATAATTCATCTTTTATAGAGCTGTTATGAGAGTCACATGAAAACAGTGGCCATTGTCTGTGACAGGCATGTAGTGAACATGTGAACATGGTAACTATTATCCCTAATATAGGATAATTATGTCATGTATGAAATGCTTAGTGTATCTTTTTTTTTTTTTTGTGGGTCATGGGGTTTGACTCAGCCTGGGCGCTGTCCCTGAGCTCTACAGCTCAAGGCTAGCACCCTACCCTTGTGCCAAGCCCCACTTCCCATTTTTGTACGTTTTTGCGATTCATTCAAAAGGTTGCTTGGAGACTGGGGTTGAATGCAGGTGGATTGGAGGCGGGATGTAATAAACGGAATCTCTGTATGTGTGTGTATCCACAGTAATAAAACATATTACAATGTACATTTGCAGGGCATTTTCACACAGCCTGAATTACATATGGTTAGTTTTGTCTTAGATGTAGACTTGCAAACTGGATGGCTATTGAGATCTATGTGTAAAAGGCAAAGAAAATGGGATTGAACATTTTTAGGAGAGCCTTTGTGTATCACTATTATTTTTTGATCCTGAAACTTTCTGTCCATAAAAATGTATCTTTTTTTTTTAAGAAAACAAACATTAAAGACAAACAGAGCTACAAAGAAAAGCAATCCAAAGAAGATGTGAGAAGAGCAGGCTTTCATAGGGGTCACCCTTGCTCCGGATATCTTGAACAACTAGCTCCCTTTCTGGGAAGGACTGAAATGCTGAGGAAGGCAACAAGCATACACCAGCACTCACGTGGGCCAGCGCAGGGGTGGGAGCTGGTTGAGGCTGGATCACTACTTCTGCTGGAATCACTCCATTCTCACCTTCCCTGGGCTTCTGGTCAGCACAGTAGCCAATGTCTGCATTTGCGAAGGATACAGGCCGTGCGAAGTCCATAGGGCTAAGAAAATAAATCCAAAGGAAAACATTTTCATTTCTTATTTTCATTGTCTCTCTTCTTCCTTTTATTCTCTTTTCTTTTGTAGCAATTTTTGAGCTTGAACCCAGGGACCTGAGCGCTGTTTCTGAGCCATCTCTGCTCAAAGCTAATGCTTTACCATTTGAACCACAGCTCCATGTTTGGCTTTCGGGTTGTTAACTGGAGATCAGAGGCTCATCATGGACTTTCCTGATCAGGCTGTTATGAACAATGATCTTCAGAGCTCAGCTTCCTGAATAGCGAGGGCTACAGGCCAGCTACAGCCCAGCCAGCAGTGACTCACTGCCTTCCTTCTCTATATATCTAAAAATGATTCTCTCTAAATCCATCGTTAGGACCGTTAGTTTAGTATTCCAACTCTACACAAAACATCTTCCAGGCCTTCCACCTACAGTTTTGGATAATGCGGTTACAATGATCATTTTTCAATGAGAACATAACAGCGGCACGGAGAGTCACTTACACAGAATTGATGATAAGGTTCCACACACAGCCTTCAAAAGAAGGAATGTTTTGGAGAGGAGAAGGTTGATACTCAGGTGGGGCACCCCCCACAAAAAGCTTTTTGACTTCAATCGGTTGCTCTGCTGTCAGGTTTTGCACGTGCCAATTGTCTTCATCCACTTGGACGGCGAAGATGCTGATAAAACAGTGATAACAGGTGACTATCAAACATAGCATATGAGCACATTTGAAAATTACTGTCTTTGGTTTTTGTGAGACAGAGTCTCATGCTGCAGACTCAAATTTGGCCTCAAAATTGTAAACTTGTGATCCTCTTTTCTCAGTCATTCAAGTGCTGGCTATACCAAGATAATGCTGTTTTCCGAGAGTCCCTCAGTGACTCTGCATGGAAGTTTACTGAAACCAGGCAATTGTGCAACTTGCAACATGAACTTCTGGTGGGAGTGACCACTGGAGCCTGCTGACCCACACATGAGCCTGTGAGGGCGGAGGCCGCGGCTGTGTGGCATGAGGCGAAGTGGGTTTGGCCCAGCATGAGGTCACATTTTGTTTGGTTCTTGATTTCTGGGTTTGTGCTATTATCGTCTTGCTAGTGGACAAACTGTATCCCTGAGAGCTTAGATTGCAGGAATCCACAGTGAACACTTCCAGTTGACTTTAGAAAGAATGTAGCTGCTGGCTTTTGAATAGAAGGGGAGGCAGGCAAGAACACTAAGCTAATTGTTCCTTGCAATAATCTTCTTCAGTGACTGTTTCATTAATTTCCCTAATTTGCTTACAAGAGATCATTCACACATGACTAATTGAGACCCTCATGCCACTAATTCACAGCAATCCTTGTGTCCCTGGGCAAAAAAATCAAGAGACAGTGTGCCATTGATGACAATGGCCAAAGGCATTTCCTTTTTTTGAGAGGAGAAGCGTGTTTTGAGTTTCATCCCAGAAATCATTCTGGTTCTATTAGTCATCAGTGTTAATCACTAGCCCCAGGATCATAAATAGATTACAGAGGACATACTTTCTATTTGAAGAGCAAGCCAAAGTTTGTGGGTAAAAATTTCAGTACTAATATGACAAAATAGTCAGTTTTGTAAGTGAGAAAGTATTCCTAAACTGAGGAGATAAAGGAAGGTTGATAATGACCAAGAAGCATTGTACTCACAACTTGACTTATGGAATTGTTAACTGACTTTGTACAATTGCATAATAATAATATAATAATGAAAAGCCCTGAGATGAATCCACTTTGGTATATAATTAAAAAAATAAGAGTATAATATTGTTACAGTATTTCTCCTGGTTATCTGATATATTGTATATATGCATATTTGGTTATTTGAAGTCGGATAGGGAAGGGAGGAAAACAAGATGAGGGTCTGGGGTGGGGGAGGAAAATGGGGACCAAGACATGAGAAAGGGTATCAATGTATGTGAAGTAATGCACCATCTATCTGGCGAATATAATATAACCCTTCTATTAATTACAATAAAAATATATGAAAAAAATAAGAGCATAATGAGTGAAAATAGAATAGTGAAATCCACTAAAAGTTGCAATAAAAGTTGCAAGAGTGAGGGCGGAAGACCTGAGAAAAGTAATTGAGGAGGGGTGAATTGTACCAAAGCACATCACATGTATCTATGCAAATACTACAAGACTTCTTTGTACAATAATACATATCATTTTGTTTTTAACAGGCGAGGACTGTTTATTGAGAAACAGCGAGGGGCACAGACCTTCCAGCAGAATTGGAGGTTGTGCTAGGGACTGGATTTGGGGTGGGCTTATAGTGGGCTTAATAAGGAAGCAAAAATAAAAAATGGGTGATGGTCTCCTTGGGGCCCAGAGTGGTGTCTTTGGCCAGGCCCACAGTGAAATGCTCCATCTTGGGTTTTTAAAAAGAAAATTGGACACTGGTGGCTAGCACCTATAATCCTAGGTAGTTAAGAAGCTGATTACTGAGGGTTGCAGTTCAAAGCCAACCTGGGCAAGAAAGCTCATGAGATACTTGTTTCCAAACTAACCACCAAAACAAATGCGTACACATACAAATAAATGAACTGGAGGTGGAGCTGTGGCTTCAGTAGCTCAAGGACACTAGACTTGAACGAAAAATCTGAGGAACAATACCCAAGATCCTGAGTTCAAGTTCCAGGTCTGGCGCTCGTGTGCACACGGACACACACACACACACACACACACACACACACACACAATAATAAAAACTATATTTTAAATTAATAATAAGTACTATGACTGTGTACCAGGTGACATATGCCTGTAATGCTAGCTGCTCAGCAGGCTAAGATCTGAGGATTGGGCAAGGAAGTTCATGAGACTTATCTCTAATTGATCCCCTAAATAAATAAGTAAACAACTAGAAGTGGAGCTATGACTCTAGTGATAGAGTTCTAGCCTTGAGTAGAAATCATTAGGGAGAGTGCTTAGACTTTGAGCCAAACCCCAATAATTACCTGCCTCACCAAAAAAGTGCTAGAAAAAAATGGATTCTGTTATAGTTCCAAGTGGCATTGCTGTTAATGGATATTGAGAGGACAGATCAGATTTAGTTTCAAAGGGAATTTGGGGAAAATTTAGCAATTTTTTTCCTATTTTTACTTGTTTTCTTTAACTTAAACTTTGCAAAGATGTGTTGGCAAAAATCAGGAGATTGAATATCATTGTTAGGCCAATCGCTTGTTGGCAGGATATTCAGAAAACTTGTCCCCCCCCCCTTTTTTTCCCAGTTCTGAGCACTCTCTTTGGGCTTTTTCCTCAAGGCTAGCACTCTGCCACTTGAGCCACAGCACCACTCTGGCTTTTCTTTGTTTTTTTTGTTTTGTTTTCACATCCTAAGCATTGTCCTTGGACTCTTGTTGCTCAAGGCTAGAGATCTATCACTTGAGCCACAGCACCACTTCTAGCCTTTTCTGGTCCATGGTACTGAGGAATCAGACCCAGGGCTTTGTTCATGCTAGGCACGCTACAACTAGGCTATTCTCCAGGCCCCCCACTCCGACTTTTCTTTTATATATATATATATATATATATATATATAATTTTTCTTGTAGTTAATAGAAGGATTACATTATATTCACCAAACAGAAGGTGCATTACTTCACATACATTGATACCCTTTCTCATGTCTTGGTCCCCATTTCCCTCCCCACCCTGCCCCTCATCTTGTTTTCCCCTCTTTCCTATCCTATTTCAAATAATCAGATAAACATATATACAATGTATCAGATAACAAGGTAAAAAGCTGTAACAATATGAGATAACCAAGGGACAGCAAAAGAGATGAGAGATAACATAGTACATTAAGGACAACAATCACTCATTATATGGCTTTTATTTCTATATCCTGGTGCTCCTTTCATTTAGCATCAGACTATATGGCCTTAAGTATCTAGGTTTTGCTGTATTGTACATCTCTGCTAGGAGAGCCCAAGGTTATGACAAATGACTTTTCTATGTATGTGGTACCAAGGAATCGAATCTGGGTCTTTGTGCATTCTAGGCAAGCACTCTAACACTAGGCCAAACTCCTGGCCCTGAAAGCAGCCTTTTTATTAACGTTATTCCTGAATGTTCTGAACTGAGTTTTTTTTCTTCCATATATTTTTTATTTTTGTAATTAAGGTTACATTACATTCATCAGATAGAAGGTGCATAACTTCATAAACATTGACACCCTTTCTCATGTCTTGGTCCCCGCCCCATTTCCCTCCTCCCACCTCGCTCCCTCATCTTGTTTCCTCCACTTCCCTATCTGATTTCAAATAACCCAATATGCATATATATAATATATCAAACAACAAGGTGAAATACTGTAACAATTTTAAGCCTCTATTTATGATGGATCAAAGAGGGCAAGTTTGTTTCCTTTTTTTTTTTTGCCAGTTCTGGGGCTTGAACTCAGGGCCTGAGCACTGTCCTTGGACACTTTCTGCTCAAGGCTAGTGCTTGACTTTTTCTGTGTATGTAGTACCAAGGACTCGAATGCAGGGCTTTGTGCATATTGGATGAGCATGCTATCACTAGACTACAATCCCAGCTCCTCCAGTCTCCTTTTGAAGAGTTGTGTTTCCTCCTCTTTCTAGAGTAGATTCCCTATTGTAATTTTGTCCTTGGGACCAGAACTAGTCCTTTGCTTGGTAGAAATTGTGTGAGCCTTTAAAACAACAGACTGGAATTAAGTATGAGCATGAAGCTTACTAGTAAGGTGCCCTTGGCAAGTTGTACATAATTATGCTGAGTTTTCATTCTGTATTCTCACTCATAAAATGGAGATAAAAATGCCTACTTCAAACTTGGAAATGTGAAGTAAGGGTTTGTCTTGAGGTGACATTAATTAATAAGGGCATTTTTCTTTTGTAGGTTTTGAGAATTGAACTCAGGACCTGGGCATTGTCCCTGAGCCTCTGTTTCAAGGCTAGTACTCTACCACTTGAGCCACAGAGCCACTGCTGCCACTTTTTGAGTGGTTAAGTGGAGATTAGTGTCATGGGACATTTTTTTTTTGCCTGGGCTGGCATCTAACTGGGATCTTCAGATTTCAGTCTTCTGAGTAGCTATGATTATAGGTTAAGCCACTGTTTTTTTTTTATTGTTTTGTTTTTAGAAGACTATTGCTGAATCCTGCTTGCAGTTACATTCTAGAAGCACAAAATCTAAATAAGTCTATTCAGTACTTTTATGGACAAAGACATTACCAACATATATTTCTCATGATTTAATTTTTGTTTTCTCTTTTAGTCTTAATACTAATTTTACTAAAAGACTACTCTGACCAACACATCAAATAAACATTTCATTACATATTAATATAGTTACTAACCAAGTATATTGCTATTTTCTTATATAATTCCAGAGATTGGCTTTTCAAATTTTATAATTAAATATTTTACTTCTTTTTTTTTTTGCCAGTCCTGGGCTTGAGCTCAGGGCCTGAGCACTGTCCTTGGACTTTCTCAAGGCTAGAGCTCTACCACTTGAGCCTCAGCACCACTTCCGGCTTTTTTGTATGTATGCGGTACCAAGGAATCGAACCCGGGTCTTTGTGCATGCTAGGCAAGCACTTTAACCACTAGGCCAAACTCCCAGCCCAATATTTTACTTCTTACAGTCTGTCCCTTATTGCTAGGAAATTTGGTCTGATATTTTTGCTTCACACTATCACTGATTGGATTTTCAACAAAGATGTGTCTTCCTCTATGGACTTCCTATTAAAAATAAAATCCCAACTTTTTGATTGAACACATTTTAAAGGATCAAAGGGAAACTACTTGCATTTAAGGGTACAAATTATGATCTGAAATTAGTTCTGAAATGTAATGTAACTTCAGGGTCTTTTCCTAGTTCAGTACCTATGTGTGGAATGTTTTGACAAAAGAGAAACAAATCAACTGTTTATGAATCCTGAGGAGCTAGCGTAGACCGTCAGAACCTAATGCTTCATGTAGCTAACTGTGGTTCTTGGGAGAAGAATCAGAGAGGCAAGTTGTGAGAGTCAGGGATCAATGAAGTAAAAAATAAATTAGAATATAAAGTGAGTGACATAAGGATTTTCAGCAGGAAGGGATACAAATGGAAAGCCAATGAAGGAGTAGTAAAAAGAGGCTGAGTGGGAAAGAATGCTAATCTTGAGAAGCTTTTCTCACATTTGCCTTAAAAATGTTACTGATTTTATAATTGGTATCTGAGCTTTAGGAAAATAAATGACTGATTGACATTTATAGTCTGAGAAAAGTTCAGAGAAAGCAAATATTTCCAAACTGGTAATAGTATATCATAATCAATATAAAAAGATATAACTTTTTAACATTACAAGAGAGGCTGAGATGGTTGGCACTGGCAGTTCAAGCATATTATCCTAGTGACTTGGGAGGTTGAGATCTGAGAAACTAAGTTTGAAGCCAGCTTGGGCTGGAATGCTTGCCAGGCTTTTATCTTCAATTAACCACCAAAAAACTAAAAGTGTGCGGTGGCTCAAGTGGTGGAGTGCTAGATTTGAGCAAAAAAGCTAAGGGACAGCATGCAGGCTCTGCATCCAAACCCCATGACTGTCTCAGGAAAAAACTGGAAGAATATAAAAAAGAATAAAGAATAAATACATGCATACATGGAGACATTAAAGTCAAATTACCTCTGGTTTTAAAACATGGCTCCATTATTTAGAATAATCCAGATCATCCACTATCCAACTGGTGTGTGAGTGCTGGATCCCTGGTTAATGTGGTGTTGTGTCTTACAGGCTTATAAAATAGATGGTCACTACGTTTTGACCTTAAAGTACAAAGATAGCCAGCTATTACAGTAGCAAATGTATCCCTGTTTTGGCACAGAGTTCAGTGGCTACACACTAATATGTCCAATATATTATTCTGTAATTAACAGTGAATTGTTTGTTTATATGGCCAATTATCCGAGTGACTGGTTTTTCAGGGATGTACTATACACTGAGCGTAATCAAATAAAGGTTAGATTGATGGTCAACAGCTGTGAAGTTGGCATAACAAAATGCCCTACTTGGAGAAACACCTGTTAGGACAGCTTCATATAACACTGACTACATTTGGGAATTTCGTAATTGTTTTCTTGCAAAGATGGCATATTATAGGTGATTTGTGGTCAATTGTAGTTCTCAAGTCTATAGTTTCCTAGTTGAAATTCTTTGAACTGGAAGACTTTCCGCAATAAGAACTAAAGTTTGGCACACAGCCTAAAATCTAGCCTGGAAGATACACAAACTGTATTCTAAAGCATTTCCTAAGATATAAATGAGAAAATCCACCCTGTCTTTCTCCTCAGAAACCATGGCTACAACACTTAGCTATTAGATTAGTAAAAGTTCTGTTTGTCCACATATTGATGCCTCATTTGTCTTAATCATGGTTTCTAAACATCTTGGTTTGTTAGATATTTGGCATGAATGTTGGCTGTCAGTTCAGCTTACAACAGAATACTCTACACAATCATAACAAAATGAGCCATTTCATTATTTACTGAGACCATAAGAAATCCTTATTACTTATCTAAACTGCCATCCATACAAGAGGATAATTAAAAAATATAGGTATTAAACTATAAAAGAGCAATTGTTACTTGAATTACTGCCATACAGTCCTACTCTTGTTGCATTGAAAAGAATTCTTTGTGTTTTGAGGTATCATCAGATTTGTTTTCTTTTGTTTGCCTTCAGTTTAATAAATGGATTGTTTGTTGGAAAGTCTGAGGCACCTGAAGTCTCTGGGCTTCTATTATCTTTGCTTATCTCTAGTTTTCCTTCAAAATGAATTACTGAGTTGTATAATATTTTGATGAAAACAATGCAGATGATTTTCACAACAAAGTAAGTAGACAGCATGGCAACATGGTACAAAATGAGAAATCAGTGTTTTGTTTTGTTTTTTTTTTTTCCTCATATGAAGGTCAATTCCTAGGCTCAGGGCAGATGGGGATGAAGAATGAGGAGTGTTCTGGAGAATATGTAGAGAGAATTCCTGCATGAATGAATCTCAGGGCAGCCTCCATGTTCCTCTGTTCCTTCCCTGTTTCCTTTCAAAGCTACTGCATTCTCCAGTTATTCTGTGGAGAGTGGGGAGGGCAGAGAGAAGACACACATATAGGAAGCTCATGAGATCCTGCAGCTGCTGCTATGGTCTGGATCTTTGTGACAGGTTGTGAAACAGCTGCCCTAACTGCTTTGGAACCTTAGTCAAATAGCAGCTGCCAATGACTGTTGGCTGGCATCAAGCTATTTTGTGCATTTTACTAGGTGGAAACCTGAAGGCAGAAGAGAATGCTTAGGAGATGTGGAGTGAAAGATTATTCTTATCTATAGTGTGGTAACATACATTTAGTAGTTCCACAGGCAGAGGAAGACTGTACAGAGTGAAAGTACGAAGGAATGAATTCCTAAGGGCCCAGCCAGGTAAATGAACTTCCTGAAACATGAAAGGTAAGGAAAAGAAAATTAAGCTCCTTTTTCATGTTTGTAATGCATAGTACATCCACAAACACAGAGATTTAGGCATATACTCTTGCTGGCAAAGTAAGTTAATAGTTTCAATGGAAAGTAGTCTAATGTTGCAGTTACCCTCTGGTTCTCTCCATGTGAACAGAATGCTCTCTCCCATCATGAAACAGACTTGGCTCTGGTCTGACCACAATTTTCCTCATTGTTCGTGTCCCAGTGGAGAGATGCACTTCCAGGCGGCCCTTGTTGAGGAATATGGCATAATAGGCCTGCAACAACCAACACACAGGGAAGATTAAACGGAACACTTAGCCTGAGCTGTTCAGACAGAACCAAAGCCCCCACCCCTTACCCAAGGCATTAAGGCTCGATATTTTCTACAACAGAGCTGGTAAAACAGCTGGAAAGACAGTTTTGATCATCTACCACTTCTGTTTGTCGGAAGGTGTGGTGAGTAGCAGTTCTAGGCCAACCAAGTTTGTGAATCTGGGTGTGACAGAGGTGTTTGAATTAATCCTTTAGCTTACAAAACCACCAGTAAACAAAGAATGCCTGTAAAATTCCTCTCCTTTATACTAGCAAGTGGGGCAGCTAGTTGTGTTTCTTCTATCAGAAATGCTTCTGAGTGTTCTTGCACATGCCTTCTTGTGCTTGAAGGTTTGAACTTCAATTGGTTGCTCGTGGCTGATGGACTAGATTGCTATTACACACATGGAACTTGCCTTCTACATTTAGAAAGGAGGGAGATGGTTTTTATCCACAAACATGGCTGCTTTCCTTGTGCTATGGTTACCATAGCAACCAGTAGCATGTTGATAACTGCTTAGGTCTCAGGAAGCCTGTACGCCATCCTCATTCCCAATGCAGACGCCTTGCATGCTCCCTCTCTTCAAAGAAACTGGGGCCTGATCACTCAGTTCTTCATCAATGATCCATGCTGGCAGCCATCATCCTGCCTCTGATAATTTACTAAGTCATCTCCTAAGGCTCTAAATACAGCACCAAATATTCTGAGGATGTGGGTCAACATTTACTACATCTTCAAGAAACCAGCACTGCCCCTTTGCCTGCAGAGGTTTTAAGGATTGTTGGATTTCTTGAATTCATTAGGAAGAACACAACCACAAAAAATCCTCTGGATGTTAAATATGGAAATATGAAATGTGTCCATTTAATAAGCACTGATTCTGCAACAGACTCCTGCTGTTTAACATTGCTTTCTCCTCTGGTAACAACTAGCAGGTGATTTTTTAATAACTCATTATTATTAAAAATGCTGGGGCATTAAAACAATTTAATCTGGAATTCACCCAAAATAAATTAGAAATTTACTCTGGTCCTTAATAATGTTCTAATTTTAGTAGTTTTAAGAGCAATAAGTTCTGGTTTCAGAATTATTCTGAAATCTAGTGATGAAAAAGATATTTGGTGCCCACTGGCAATGACCAAGGGAACAAATATCCTTTACTCTAAATCTATTTAAGGATGCTGGGTCTGGTATTTTTTATTACAACTACTGCATCAATGGTAAGAGTGAGAAAGGAATTTTATATTTTTAGGATTAAAGGATAAAAGACTTAAGAGAGCATTTGTATCTCATATTTATTCAGTGATTATGTCATTGAGAAGTGAAACCATTTTTTTCTCCCTCTTCAAAAAACATTTGTATTATGACTATCTGATACATCCCTCATAATGTAAGAGCATGCTCGTTCATAAAGAAGTTGATTTCATACTGCACAATAAAACCTGTTTGTACATCAATCATTTAAAGAATATTTTGTTCCCTAGAAGTTTCGTCAAGATCACAGCTCCCTACTTTTCTATCTCAGAGGTAATATGGATTTTATGCTTATTATTCCCAAGTTAAAAAAAATTAGGGGGATGTGGCTCTGTCTGTGGCTCCAAGAGCCAATGCACTAGCCTGGAGTAGAAGATCTCAGAGGCAGCACCTGGGCCCAGAGTTCAAGACCCATGACTGACAAAAAAGAAGATATGGGGCTGGGAGCAAGGCCTATGGTAGAGTGCTTGCCTAGTCTGCACAAAGCCCTGGGTTCCATTTCTTGGTACCACCGACATAGAAAAAAAATCCAGAAGTGGTACTAAGGCTCAAATGGCAGAGCTCTAGCCTTGAGAAAGTCCAAGGACAGTGCTCAGGCCCTGAGCTCAAGGCCCAGGACTGGCGAGAAAAAAAAATTACATAATTATCTCCACATTATAAAAATGCTGACTAGAATTTAACTACCATTTCTGATTTTCGAAGAGTATATAGTATAGCCAAGCATAGCCAACCCATTTGACAGCGGGTGGATTTTGGTTCCAGGGCAGTTCACACTGAAACTGTTTACAAAACTACACCTCAACAGCAGGAGTTGGATATGATGTGGTCCACCTATGGCTGGAAGTATAAAACAGAAGATCATAGAAGTCCAGCCACACACCTGGAAGTGGGCGGCAAGGAGCATAAGCCTATCTCAACCAATGCAAACAGAAAGGGGGTGGAGAGGTTTACAGGCATGGTCTATCAAGAGAATGTCTACCAACTAACAAAAGCCCCCCAAATAAATAAGTAAATAAATAAAAACAGTTAAACTAAGAAGAAGGAGGAGGAGCTTTTATAGCCATCTATGAAAAGTCAATGTCAAGTACTGGTGATAGTAAAAGCATTAAACATGTGCTAGAAAATGAAGCCCAAGAAAACTGACAGCAGATTTTTTTTTTATTGCCATGATTTTCTTGAGTGAAGTAAGAAAAGGACAAGAAGAATGGTACAAAAGCAAGGATCATGTCAAATTTAAGAATAAATATAGCATATTATACACCATTCCTATATGGAAATACAAGCTTTGTTATTGTTTTTTCTGTCCAGGCTGACAAGTTACGTTCTTCCCAATCCCTTCCCCACATCAACACGATTGTTGATCAACTGGAGTAAGAAGGATGAATGAAAATTAAAACTTAGACAACATGAATGAAAGAAGCTAACGAGAAGTGAAATGCCCTGTGCTGTATAATGTCATTTTATTAGATTCCTAACACAAGAAGCAATAAACAACACAGAGTTACATGCAGATAGAAAAACATATGGATTTACCATTTTTTTTCTTCGTGCATGCTAGGCAAGCACTCTACCACTAGGCCAAATTCCTGGCCCTATGATTTTTAATTAAAATATTAAGCTGCTTCTGCTTTCCTGAGCTATTTCAAGACACTGATTGTTATAGACTACTTGATCTATCTTCAGATATTTTGAGAAGGATTTCTTTTCTTTTTAAGGAAAGAAAAAAAATTATCACCTAGTATTACTGGATATGAAGTGTTTAAATTCTAATGTTCATCGGAAAAGACATACAACAATATATATGATAAGATTCATAAAGATGTCTGCATATTTAAAGGCATCTTTTTAAAAGATTCCATCTTCTGATCATGGCAGAGCATTTAATCTATATGAACCCTCTCAGTTGATGAAATGGAAAGATGATCATTTTAAAAAGATGATAGCCGATCCTGAAGAAAAGCCACCGGAAGGAAACTTCTGATGCTTCAGTCTGCAAGGTGGACGATTTCTTTCATTCTCTCTCTCTCTCTCTCTCTCTCTCTCTCTCTCTCTCTCTCTCTCTCTCTCTCTCTCTCTCTCTCTCTCTCCCTCCCTCCCTCCCTCTCTCTCCTCTCTCTCTCCTCTCCTCCTCCTCTTCTCTCTCTCTCTCTCTCTCTCTCTCTCTCTCTCCTTCCCTCCCTCCCTCCCTCCCTCCCTCCCTCCCTCCCTCCCTCCCTCCCTCCCTCCCTCCCTCCCTCCCTCTCTCTCTCTCTCTCTCTCTCTCTCTCTCTCTCTCTCTCTCTCTCTCTCTCTCTCTCTCTCTCGCCAGTCCTGGGGCTTGAACTCAGGGACTGGCTCTATCCTTGGACACTTTTTGCTCAAGGCTAGTGCTCTGCTACTTGAGCCACAGCACCACTTCTGGCTTTTTCTGAGTATGTGGTTCCAAAGAATCCAACCTAGAGCCTTGAGCATGCTGGCCAAGCACTCTACCACTAGGCTACGCTTCCAGCCCGAGGATTACTTTTAGCAAAAGCAAGTGGTCAGCGGATGTACACCTTCACATTCACATCCGCACACAGTAGACGTTCTTCAGGCTGGGTTTTGGCATCCTTGGTGAAAGTGGGCTATACCTGTGCATGTCTGAGGGCTCTGTCCGGCCTCTCATGGCCCAAGTTCATTCTCTACTCTTCTGTGTTCAGAGAAGATGAGAATGGTCAGTCTTTAGTAGACGACCTCACCTCAGCTATGGACTCTGGGAAACTGATCCTAGAAGAAACTGGCATTTAACTGGGAGATGTTCTGCATATATGGCAAGGAGTTAAAGAGAAAACAAAAGATGAAGGCAATTTGGATGTATTTTAAATTCCCCTTTTTATGCGCATAAGTGCTAAACCCATGTGAAGCATGGGGCAAAAACAAATGTGCCTCAGCACTCGAAATTGACTGACAGAAATATCTTGAGTCCAACTGTCCTAAGAAGATGACATGAAAAAGGGCAAGCCAGTGTGGACAAAGGAAGTCTTTTCAGTTAGCCAAAAGACAGCAGCTGAAACAAACAATACAAATCTCAAAGACAAAAGCAATTAAACCGTATTCTTTTGACAGAGGAAATGGTTTGCCGCCTGGCTGTGAGTACCTGTCCAGTCTGCCTTCGTTTCCTCCTGGGTGGCACCAGGGTCCCTCCACTTCCCAAGAGAATGATGCCAGACTCGTTCTTGGTGCTGAAGGACAGATTGATTTCTGTCCCTACACTGATGGGCACTGGGGGAAGCTCCACAAAGCCAGGCTTGGGGAAGCTAACGGTGTAAACGTTCTGTGGGTAAACAAAGAGAAGGAATGATTAGAAAGGAATATGCAGGTTAATCTCTCCTCTTACTTCCCCTCAGTGCAGGCAATGTCATGAAACACATGTACGTCTAGAAAGCATTTAAACACATCGTTACACGGGGAGATGAAGAGCAGCTGAAGAAAAATATTCCTGGTTATATCTTTGAATCATTTGAGTGTAGGTTAAAATAAAAGATTTGACCTGTGCTTTTAGTTCAGAACATTTGATTTAAACTAGAAGGGCCTCATTGATCAGATAACATTATTCTTTCAGTTTAAACCTATCTTTCTGGAATCCCTTGAAAATACTCTAGTGAATTCCTGGAATGTACTCCAGCAATTAGTATTTGTGTGTCTTAAAAAGGAATATGACCATGGTTCGTGTCTGTAGTTTTCCTCACGAGAAGCCCACAAAAGAAATATTCATTATCATTAAATGTACAGTTCCTAGAATAATTTCCAAAAATCAAATGCAAACCTAAGTATTAATAAGCCAAACATTTTAGAGTCCAGAAAATAATACCATTGTTTCTGCAGATGATAAAAAGATTGCAGTTGTACTTCAGACAGTAACTGCAAAAGCCAGAACAACACCTCCCATCCCAAAGCCACACCTTCTTAATGTATTCATTGAACTTCTTTTGCATTTCACAATCCTGGCCTCTTTCTCTCTTTCCTCTTTCTTATCTTGATATAGAATCATGATAGACATATTCATTTTAATGTGTGGGGGATATCTGACAGCAGACATATAGGTCACCATCATTTTTCGTGGCTGGAGGACACTCCATGATTTGAATGTACTGGAGTAATTAAAGCATGTTCCTGTTGTCAGGCATTTACAGTGCTGAAAATATTCATTTCTAAAGTCCTGGATTTTGCTGGAGGAAAACCCTGGGTTCCTTTCATGTGGGCTATTTTCTCTGTATAGTGTTTCAAGCTCAGTTAAATGACACCGCAGTTGGTTAAATGTATAATCTACCTTGGATTCCAATTTTTAAATTAGGGAGTTTTAGATGGCTCAGATAAAATTCATGTACATACTTTTCAATATTTATCTACATCAAATTTCTACATCATATTTTACTTGCAAAAAATTCCTGGTTACTAAAATGTTCCTTACCAGAAAATCATGGTTTCTATGCACACAGGCTATTCATTTTCTGGACACTTTTCCATCTGTGTGTGGATATCTTTTGAATGTGGATGTGAAGTTAGCTTTGAAGATTAAAAGTCTCAGTAAAATTTTATTTATGAAGGCAGAATGAATCCTGAGAGCTTTGGCTCTTTTTGTGTTTTCTTTTTCCTGAGTTACTACTAATAAATTCAGAGTGGATATCTATACCTGGTTTTAGATTGGAGCCTGCAGCTATGAACAGTGAAGACCATGAATGTTCCCTAAGAGCCTCTAAACCTCAGGGCTTGGAAACAGATTCATCTTTATTTTTGCCTTCCTATCCTCTCTTCACTTTTTGAGCTCTTACTGGAGTACATTAAGATAATTGGATTAGGGCTGGAAGTTGGGTCTAGCATGCCTATCTTGCTTAGCATGCACAAAGACCAAGTTTGATTCCTCAGTACCACATAGAAAAAAGCTGGAAGTGATGCTGTGGCTCAAGTGGTAGAGTTCTAGCCTTGAGAAAAAAAACCCAAGGACAATGCTCAAGCTCTGAGTTCAAGCTCCAGAACTGGCAAATAATAATAATAATAATAATAATAATAATAATAATAATAATAATAATAATTGGATTAGAGGAAGCAGCCAAAAGTGAATTAAAAATTGGTAAAAGTGATATATTTAATTTCTTCTTGTCTTAGAAAAACTCATCACTATTGAGTTTCTCATGAAAGTCATGCAAATGTTTGTAGTTGCCCAGTGGCTTTGACTTACAGATATTTTAAAAGAGTAGAGCTGGGCCCTAAGTCTCACATATGTCTCAGCCTCAATTGAAGAATAAATGCTGAAAAGTCGAGTGGAATCAGAGGGCCTCTAGGACGCACAATGGACAAGAGATCCTGAGACTCAAGAGCATTTCCACTCCTATCTCATAGATCTACAAACTGATGTCACAGATTCCCATCATGGGATTTTCAAGACAAAGGGGCTAGACTTTACCACTGTGGACAAAACACTGAGCACCACTGGCTATGGGAAATATTACTCTTGCTGCTTGCTTAAACATCCTAGGAAAAAAGGAGCTAGGTTCATCATAAAGCCACACATAATACTGAAAGAGAAAATGAATGTAAAATAAAGATTTCTCTTTGGAACTAGAGGGGATATTAATCTTAAAGATCCATGCTACTCACTGAAGCGCAGTTGGAAATGGTTCACACTTTTGGGTCTTGAAAATATAATTTCCATCAATTAGGTATAGAATGATTCAGGTCTTATTTTTATCATTTGTACCGTATCACAACCAGATTCAGTAGAAACTTAAAATACACAAACAGAGGCGTTGTCCTCATAAAAAGAAACGATGTCAAAGGTGCCAGAGATGTGTTTAGGAAAAACTGTGAAAATAGACCGACCTCCAGTGAACATCCTTTGGTAACACCGACATAATCTGGGCTGCTGAGAATATTGTACGGAGTTCTTGAAATTTCGATATCCTTGAGGCAGCCAGAGTATTTCTTCACATTTACTTCTGGCCTGATCAAATAAAAAGCAAAGGAGCATTATCATTGCAGTGATGGCAGACTAGACCTTTGACTACTGGAAGGAAGCATTGGCTCAAACTATGCAGGCCGGCCCCGTCTAGCAAAGTGCGCAGGCGCTCACATGCACCCAGCAATCTATTTTCCATCCTCTGCTGGTCCCAGCGAGTGAGTGGGCGTTAATACCATTTTGCAGAGGGGTCTTGATGAAATTCTCCTCTTAAAAAAATAACCTGAATCTTTTCAAACATGTAGTAACTGATTTATTAATACTTCATGTGCATAATGAAATGAGTGCTTATTTTTCCACTACAGAGAAGGTAATTATTCAGGCAGTATAATCAAATTATATACAAAAAAATCCCCTTCTTATGTACAAAAGCATCTTCAGACAACTCTAGGGAAAAATATCTGAAAATGTTTGTTTAAAAAATACTTCTGAATCTATTAAAGAGGAAGAATGCCTGTATACATATTTATTTTAGACCATACTTGCTTCCTATCAATATTATAGGCTTCTTTATAAGATAAAAATAAGTTTTAGGGTAAAATAAGCAAACACATTAACTATAATTTCAGATATTCTTTTATTGACACTTTTATGGGGAGTAGTAGCTGATGAATATAATTCTATGCATTTTAAAGTTTTTAAGCAAAAAATCCAAGAAGCATTCTTCTGCACTGCTGTAGCATAGATACTTTTCAAGTTAGCTTTCAGATTGACACTAAGTCTTGTATTATATTTGGAACAATAGAAAAATTAAGCAGCCAAATGGATTTTGCAAAAATAAAGTGGCTTCTGTACCAAAATTACACTCGAATGCTCACTTTCTACTTACTGCTTCTTAAAATGGAGCAAATGAACGAGCAGATTAGTAAAAAAGGAATTACTTGTACCAGACATAGTGGCAGGTATCACCTAATACTACAAAGGTGAAGTTAGGAGGATTACAAGTTTGAAGCCAGCCTGAACTACATAGTAAGTTCTAGATCAGCCTGGGCTATAAGAACCTGTATTAAATAAACAAAAAGCAAAACATAAGGGGAGGGGAGTGGGGGAGAGAAGAGGAAAGAGGAAGAGAGAAAGAGATGATAGGATAGAAGAAAACCACTTCTTAGCTCTTTAGTCACATTGTTCTGATTTACTGTGGGGCATTATAAAGTACTCTGACTTCTCTATAACTGTGTTTATGAAATAGACATGGTGGTGATAAGGATGATGATGATAATGATCATATCAATTTGCAACGTTGAGGTACTATACCAATGAAGTGCATGGCATGTGGAGAAGTTTATAGGAACTAGCAGGATTTACATGGTGATGAGTCTCTAGTGGTGATATCCAACAGCTGATGACAAACTGTAATGCATGGTTCAAGTCAGTGGTCACTTAGCTGTCTGTGGCCAATGGGTCATGCAATGTGGCTTGTGCCAATTAAGAATTGAACATTTGCTGTTACTTATTTGTTTAACATTAAACAAAAAATCATCGTGACTAGGGACTGTACTAAACAGTAGAGCTATGTAGAAGTACATAATGTAGTTTTCCTTATATGGTGTTAAGAAGCATCTGGAGAAAATGTCCAACAGACACTAATATTGTACTTGAAGGGGATAATGTTTCTGTCCTCATTATCACCAGACTAAGTTTCTCTTTTATATCTTAATTAAGAACACGGCATGAGAAAAAATAGGTGGGAAAGAAAATAAGACCCTGGTAGTATGTATCAGGTAATTTGTTTCATGTCAAGTAATTTTCCCTTTTCTTCTCTTCTCTCCTCTTTTCTCCCTCCCTCCCTCTCTCCTTCCCTCCCCCTTTTCTACCCCTCTTCCTGGAACATCTATATTTTCTGTGATCATTTTCCCTATTTCCAAGATCTTCTCTTTCTATTCCTTTTAGTAAATAATTATGAAGAACAAGTGTAAATGGAGGGCAAGGAGCTTGCTTAAACCCCTTGTTGTACAACAAAAAGGGAAGGGGAAGGGGTGAATTTCAGTTGCCAAGTTCCCTTGGCTTCCATATTTTCCTTTAGGGGAAGACAGATGTATCATAGTTTTTTGAAAGTGTTGTCACTAAAGCAAATCACTGCTACAAGTTCATTGCTTCATAAAAATAAAAGGAACCATTTCAAAATATAATGATTTCACAGGTTCAACGGGGTAATGCAATGGTGATAGGTTTCTAAGGTGACCGTGGATCTCTGTTTCCGTTACCACTCAGAGACATAATTAGAGAATACACAGTGCTATTTTTGAGTTCCATCAACCTATATTTCTACCACAAAATAGTTTTGCCTTTTAAACCTCTCCACAAGCATGGCTTGGCTGGTTGCATAATAGTATTATACAATATCCCATGCTCAGTTTTACCCACTTTCCAGATTCTCTGGTTTTTGATATTAGAAGTCTGTCTAGCCTTTGCTTTAGACTTTCTGGGATCAGTTCAGCTTCATTATCTCCCATGCAGAAATCTGGCACAATTAGATTCTGAAATGCCCAAATCCAGGCTTTACCCCTAGCCAGAATTTGCAGACTCTGCCCATCTTGGTTTGATCAGCCACTTAACAGAAGCTGCTAATTCTTGCTAATGCCTGTTTTAGGTAAGAATTAAAAGGTTTCTGAGAAGGTAAGGGGACAGACCATAAACTTCTTCCCTGATAATTGAAACCCTTGTTTGAAATGTAATATTTCCAGAGAATCTTTTCATATAGCTCTGTAGCTGGTTCTAAATAAACATGGCAATCCCTAAGCAACGTCGACAAGATGGCCAAAAGTCATGTAAGTGCATGTTCGCAGGCCTGCGAAAAGCAACAAGGCAGTGGAAAGCATTTGGGGAGCACAGATGGAGTGCTGAGTGGACAGCATGGTGCTAGCAGGTCATCATCTGGGGTTCAACTCCAGAGACCATCTTTACTCTTTTGCCCAGAGCCAGTAGACACCATGAACTTGAGCATAATGATGCTGGTTTCCTGAGGAGCAAGGTGCACAGGACTGAATGAGTAAGCCAAGGAGCGCTATTACCACCAGTAAAACACTGCAAATAGCAGCCCTGGTGTTGGTAGGTAAGCAGCCGTGTCTTTGTCAGCACAGAGCAGTAGGAGAATTCTCTGGCAGTGTATAATGTGCTATGAAGAAAAGCTGCACTGCTGCTTTCTCTAAAAAGCCACATTTGCCCAACCCATGCACTGGAAAGAAGGCATGCATACATTTAAATTTTACCTTGCTTTCATACTAAGTCAAAGGGAAGAAGAGAAAGAAACACAATTTACTTAACATTGCCTTTTCATTTCATTAATCCATTAACTTTAATAATAAATGGACTAAAAGTCACTGCAAATAAGGTGACAAAACAAAATGTAAGTGAAATATAAAAATTCAAAAATGCTCATTAGCCATACTTTGTTCTCTTGGGAAATTTTTACTTTGTAATCCTGAATTGAAAGAACTTACTTTGATTAATCTAATGTCTGAGAAAGAACATTTATGAGTAGCTTATAAATATTGCCTCCCAAAGAATCTGAGATTAGCAATATATATACATATATATAAAATCTGCTCACATAATTTGCACTTTATCACACTGAGATTTTTGTGTACAAAATAATAGGTAACTATTACTGCCTGATGGCTTTAGGAACCACAAATATACATCTAAAGGTTTTGAAACAATGTGCCATACCATAGCAATAAAATGGTATACTGAGAAAGTAAACAAAAAAAGAAAAAAAATTATGTAGGTAGTCTTCAAATACCTAAGACATGAACCCTTCTCAATAAGGTTAACAGATGCATGTTTGTAGGTAATTCCTAAACATCACTTTATGATCATTTAAATCTTCACTAGGAAAATAAAGCTAGATTTGGTGAGCTTTATTTTGACTATATTTAATTCACATAGTAGACTATATTTAATGGTTTTGCAAGGTAAATCTTGGACTTGAGTAACTATTTGATCTCTAGCATTTGGCCTGATGCCTGGCCTTAAATAGTGTTAGTCATTTGTTAAGTGCTTGTTTGACACACAAGTTTCCTGGTGATATCTATAACACTATTCAAATACATGTAATTTGCAATAACTTTTTACTGATCTGACCCTTTAAATATGTAAATATTTAACGCAAAAACCTCACTATTTAGTAAATAGAGAGCCAGATGAGTTTCACCATGAAGCACATCAAGTTAACCCTTAAATGGTCGACAATTCCTTGAGCAGTGAATTTAGATTTGGGAGGAACAATCATAGGTTGCACAATAGCTGACAAAACACCAAACCAAACTAACAAAAGCAGTCAACCAAGCAATCAAAAATTTAGTTAAATTGATCAATTGGAAAATATGGATATAACCAACCATCAAACTTTTTCATGTCAGTATTCTGCAATGTCTCCAAATGAATATCGTTGTCTCTATGTGAGACTTTTATGTCCATTAAAAACTACCAAAGTAATGAAAACAAAAGAACAAATAATAGGTTTAAATATACTTTTTCTATTCTGATTGAACTCAACATTTATCAAGTACTAAATATGTATTGTAGGTTTTATTTCTTACGTGTTATCATAAGCCATAAATGTGTTTTATTTTCTTATGTGTCTCTACAAACAATGAAAATTCATTAAATACTGCATTATATAATATTTTCTGGCTTTTTAAGGGATTATTTTGGTGAATTGACTTAATTATATCAAAAGATGACTTCTCATCCAGCTATATTCAATTTTGAGGCAAACATAAAAATTATTTTACAATGTTGGCACGGGCAGAAGAATAATGAACATAAATAATTCTAGTATTTGGCATATCCCAGCACTCCAACGTGCCATCATATTGCTAATGCTTATCAATAAAATTGGTTACAGTCATAATATCCTGGAAGACTGACTAGTTTTCAGAACACTATGCAATGTCAGATTGCTGTTATCTCCAATGAGCATGTGAAGAAAACAGCAATTACAAGATCTACGTTCAACTCTGGTTTCTAACCTCATTATTTTCTGAATTCTTTTCAGAAGGAATACAGGGAACTAGCCATTCAAATCAATCTACTCAACAAAGGTGTCCAATGGATCCTTTAGTTTCTAAATTCTGATATTGTTCTAATGTGCAACAGAATTTTTTTTGACTAGGCCTTTCTTTAGGTAAAGGTTATATGACATTCCTATTATAATTAAACTTAATCTCTTTAGTGAGCACAAAGGCCATTAAAACTTAATCATTAGCTTTAAATGTATACTAAATTACCTCAAGTTTCTCAGGGTTGGCAGGCCACCAAAGTATATTTTGTCATCTGCTTTCAAGTCAAGGCCAAAGTTATTTCCAGTAGATGAAGTTACTATGTTCTCCTCCTGGTTTGTATTTATATCTACAATTGATATGTTAGCTGTAAAAGACATAGGAAATGTATCATTTAACTTAAGTAATGGCAGCCACACCTATATTATCATTAATACTTTGTTACCTTTTAGTTTTCAAATGAACACCAACTTTCTCAAGTGCTTGAATTATATGTAGCGGTTTAATAAATGCAGAAATAATGATAAAATCATCATTGAACTATTTACAAGAGAGAGCATAAAACTAATAGGTTGAACACAATGATGACAAACCAACGTCTGCATTGTAAGTATATTAACAATTTATTATTACGTTTTTATGGCCAAGCCCTCTTCCAATGTACAGATACACAACCATTCCTGTTCACTAATTTACCTTTTGTTAGGTGTTTGAGTGTTTCAAGTGAGTGTAAAAATGAATATTCTGGTAATGTCATGTACAGATGTGCTTGGGACACATCTAAGAGATGGCTGGCTGATCCAGGTGGTGGGTGAACTTGCCAATATATGTGCCAATATGATCAGGTCATTTTATTTCCTGGTCAGCAGTGCATAAACTTTCAGCTATTTTATGTCTTTGCCAACAATGGGTAAGATCAGGCTTTACTTAGACATTCTAAAGGCAGCATAAAGGCATCACGTTTGGGACTTTGCCTTTCCTTCATGTCAAATCCCACTGAAATTCTTTTTTTTTTTTGTCTTTTGTTTTGTGTTTTGTTTTCATCAGTTGTGGGGCTTGAACTCTGGGTCTGGGCACTGCCACCCTATTCCTTGAGCCAGAAGCCCACTTCCCAAATCCCACTGAAATTATTTCACTGTTTTTCTCTTTCTCTTTTTTTTTTTTGCCAGCCCTGGGCTTGGGCTCAGGGCCTGAGCACTGTTATTTCACTGTTTTAAGAGTGATTTTTGAATTTTGTTGCAGCAGGTAAATGACTATACTGTCACATTGTATTATTATTGTATTTATCTAATATATATTAGGCATCTGTTTGTGTTTTACTTTTTACAGATTTTAACCTTTTCTTCTGTTTACAGATGGTGTCATGTCCTGGGTGTAAGAAAATCCAGAGAAGCTATAGTTTTATCACAAATAAAAATTTTACCTATCTCATTTGAGAAGTCAGTAATGAGACACTAGAGAAAATAGAGAAAAGAAACAACCATGGGTGGGGAATATAGCTGTTCTAGCTGATCTGGACAAATAGCTTAATCCCATAGGACTTAATATAAGTTCTCAAAATACTTATACTATAGAGGCTCATGAGAGAAGGGGGTGAGATGGTTCATGTCAATAAAACCCAAAGTAAAAGTGAGAATGACTGTGTAGTCTACTTGTATACATATTGTAATAGAAGTCTGGAATCAATCTGAAGACCAGACAGGAGACTATTTTTCTACAATCTTTTATGCTACAATAATCAACTTTAGACTCTCACTGTGACCTTGCCATCATTCTTTCCAAAACATTCCAAGACCTTCATATTTCCAAAGACGATGAATTCCTTTGCTTTTATTCTTTTCTGAGCTTTCTGTGACAAATAACTGTTCTCTTTTGCTTTCTCTAATTAGTTCTTCATAGTCTTGTTTTTTTAAAAAGATCTTTTAACTTCTATTTCAATATTTATTTTCTCAAGAGCTTTAGATCATACTGTTATAGCTATAAATGCTTGGATTTTCTCATTCCTATTCAGAGGCCGCTACCACGAAGATGATGCACATGATCCAAATCTCTTTTTGAAGTCTGTGGTGCTCAGATTCACATAATGAATGCCTATAATTACATTGACTCCCTAGGCTGCTAAGTATACTAAAAGTACTTTGAATATAACATGTCCAAAACAAAACTCAGCATCTTTTCCAGAAAGCCTGTTATCTTGCCTGTAGTCAATAGTTTCTCATCATATTTTTTTAACAGAAAAGTAATCAGTCCAGATATTTTTTCTCTAAGTCCAGAAAAATACTGCCATTTTAAATTTCTTAATGTATCTCTGCTTTATTTATTCCTCATCACTGCCATAATTATTAAATTTATTTATTTTGTCTTCTCATGATTTAGAATTTTCTCCAGACAGAAAGAACATCCTAAATTGTCACAAATCTATCCTCCTAGGTAGTGATGGTGTCACACCTTCTGATCAACTCTCATGGTTCCTTATAGCTTAACTCATTTGCTGTGCTCACAGTACTGTTCGTATGTACCCTGTTATCTCTACTTGTTTTGTACATACCCTGTTATCTATGCCTTGTGCAATAATTTTAGCTTATGAAGTCCTTTGCAGTTACTAATGTGTGTCCCAAAACTGTGTTTAGCCTAAAGGTTCTACTGTACTGCAAGAATGGAGGGATTTCCATAATTAGGGAGGTTTATAAAAATGCCTCAAAGGAGTTAAACCACCATCTTACTGAACAAGTCTACATGGGCATCTTGACTCTCAGCTGGAAAGTAAGTATGTGGTAGCATTCTAATTTATAGAGGCCACAAATTAGTTTTTGTTTCATTGGAAGACTAATTTCTTTCCTCCACCCCCCTAAAAAAAAAGATACAGTGGGAAAGTGACGTGTTCGCCTGTGTGATGGTTTCAAGAATTTGCATAATTTTCCGTTCTCTGAAATGGCCCTGGGTGATTGCAGGAAGTTAAGTTCAACTTCTGCTCATTTCTCAGAGCACCTCTTTGGGAGCAGATCTCCCCTTTCCATTTAAATATCCCTCTCTTCTGAGACTGCTAACAGCAGGTACAGCTCTATTAGTAATCAGCTCTCTACCGTGGGTGCTTGTCTCACTCCTCCGTTAGCTCTTTGAAGACTAAGGCTAGTGGTAGACTTCCTATAGTTCTTATACAATATTTAGTAAGTGTGCACCAGACACTGTTAAGTGAAGAAATGAAAGATGGTAAGATGGCAAGTACAAGTTTTCATGAACAATGGCATCCTCAAGATTAACTAGGTCTATTTGTGTCACAAGACATATCAAGGTTTCTTTTTAACTTAATTGCAAGCATCATGCTAAGAACAGATTATATGTGTGTGGATCCATAGTATATACAAATTTGAATATGCATTCCTTTTAAAATAGAACCAGAATACCTGCCTATACAACCACATGAAATAATGTCTATGGAAGAGTTTTCTTTTACAGTTTCAATACTATAAACATACCATGTTATTCTTAATTATTTGCTTGAACACATAAAATTCTCTTTTTTTCCTACAACCAGGCTACAAATTCTACCATGAGATGCTTTGAGGAAAACATCTTGACAAATAGGAAGAAAGAAAAGCACAGAACATTTTTCAAAGCTATTGCATGATGTAATTTTACAAGTTGTAAGACAGTTTTATGCTTTCAAATTAAGCTCTCGGTTTCAGAAGAAAATGACAGAGAACCATTTGGCTCTTCAATCAGTCTTGTCTAATCCGAACCATCTATAATCTAAGCCAAAGAAATGACTGCATCCATTTTTCATCGAGCTTGAGAGTAGCTAAAATTACAGCTGAGGTCGTTTTCCTGATTAGACTCCTGGGTACTTTGGATAGCATGATTAAGGCCTATACTGCATTATTACTGTAAAAACTCACCTTGTTTTTGAATTCTTGACAGTGTGAATGATTTCCATTTCCCATCATTATGGTTTTGATTGCTGACAACGGAAGCGATACCTGAGCCTAGATCATAGCTGACTTTTATGTGGCCATCACTGAGCTCTACACTCATGAAATCTTTCTATTAATAAAGGAAAAATACATCAGTGAGTAGATACTCAGAGAAACATATGGGAATTCAATTCTTTATGGGGTCTATATTAGGATCTTACAGCTAAACTTCTGTGTAGCCTGCTCTGGAACACAAATACATTTTAGAAACAGAACTTGTATATTTTGTGAATCTTAGTGGGTCTGGTGTTATGGTGAAAATGGTTATAATTAAATTTCTAGGACATATTTTTTCTGACAGTAGTACAAAGTAGATTCATCTAAAATATATTGTACAAGAACAACAAAAAGCTATGTTCCCTGGAAGAATTTACTAAGAAATCTTGAGCTAAAATAAAAACAACAACGGCAACAAGGCCAAAGAACACCTAGAATCACCTTTCAAGTTAGAAAATAGGCACAGAGATTTGTTGCTACAGAATCCTATTTTGTGAAAAATATCTTTACTGGCTACTTTTCATGAAGGATTATATGAGGAGCTGTATTGAAATAATAGTACTTAAATTATACTTGTAATTAAAGTTACCAATGGAAAGATATAAGCGTTGTCTATATCCCCCATTCTCAGCAGCTACACAGCTATTCTATTCTTTATGCCCATGACTTATAATCGTTTTAGAATTCAACAAAAAGAAGCACACACATGTTCAATTCTGGGAAATGTGTGCATATGATTCTTACCAGATCTTGTGTGGCAAGATACATCAGGAGAGCACTTGATGAAAATGTCCGGAACTTGAACATGACGGTGGAGATGTTGGGATACCAGCGAATGGGGCGGCTAACCAATGCATAACCTTCTCCATCGAACTGAATAGTCCCCTCACTATCTTCCACCTGAGGACTGAAACAGAGACATTTCACATGAACTAAACTCGTGTACGTTGTCATTGTTCAATGCACTGAACTATCTTCTGAAGCTGGACTGCAAGCCCTTCTAGGGCAGGAAACACCTTAACTATACCTTCCATCCTCTAGCCTTGAGCTGAAGAGCTCAGGGACAGTGCCCAGGCCATGTTCAAACCCCATGATCCACTATATATCTATATAGCTATATATATTTATATCGTCCTGCTTCTCTTTACTACCACTTCCATGACCTTCTGTATATAACTTTTACCATGAGAACTCAATTGGATCTTGGTTTCAAAAACAGAATAAAACTCCATAATCTTTTAAATATCCAGCATATTTGTATTTTAATCAAATTTAATTAGATAAAATTATATTTAATGTGACTTTTCAGGCACCCAAGACAAATGAAGTTCTTTTTTGTATATCTCTGACAGATTAATCTTTCTGAAGCATACCAGTAGCTATATCCTTTCTATTTACTGTGGAATAAATAAAAATTTAAGGTCTTCTATAATAAATGTCTTACAAATGTCTTTTGCAGACTAAACATAGAGCTCCCCTATGACCCAGCAATTCCACTACTTGGCATTTACCCAACCATCCAGAAACAAGGGCACACTAAATCCACCAGCACAACGATGTTCATTGCAGCACTATTTACCATAGCAAAGATATGGAACCAACCCAGATGTCCCTCAGTTGATGAGTGGATCAACAAGTTGTGGTATTTGTACACAATGGAATTCTTATGCTGCTGTCAGAAGGAATGACATCGCCCCATTTGTAAGGAAATGGAAAGACTTAGAAAAAATCATATTAAGTGAAGTAAGCCAGACTCAAAGGAACATAGGCTCAGTGGCTTCCCTCATTTGCCATAGTCAGTAGAAGCCTTGGACTCTTCTAGCAGAGATTTGCAATAGAACAAAACCTAGATACATAAGGCCATACAGTATGATGCTTAATGAAAGGACCTCTAGGATATAGAAACAAAAGCCATATAATGAGTGATTGTCATCCTTAATGTACTATGTTATCTCTCATCTCTTTTGCTTTCCCTTGGTTATCCCATATTGTTACAGTATTTCACTTTGTTATATGATATATTGGATATATGCGTATTTGGTTATTTGAAATTGGATAGGAGAGGGGGGGAAAACAAGATGAGGGTGGGGGTGGGCGGGAGGGAAATGGGGACCAAGACATGAGAAAGGGTATCAATGTATGTGAAGTAATGCACCTTCCATCTGGCGAATGTAATGTAACCCTTCTATTAATTACAACAAAAATTATACGAAAAAAACCCCAAAAACCCCACAAATGTCTTTTGTTAAATATTCCCCAGTTACTTCTTTTCCATATCTTTAAAAATATTTCGTGCCGTTAACTTGTGCTTTTCTTAAAATGTGACAAATAGTTTTGGGGGAAAGAAAATAAAAGCCAAATAATACTAGAAGTTCTGCAAATTATTATTTTTTTCAAATAGCAGCATTTATGTTGGGACAGATCACTGCAAATTTATACAATGATATAATTAAAGCTTTCACAAAACAGTAACAATCCTAATGAAAATATTTTCACAGCTCAAAAAATACCTTAAAATTATTCAGAGTCAAGTATGGTGGATTAAGAATGTAATACCAGTTACATGGTAGATGGAGTTGAAGTCTAGCTCCTACATGGAAGCACATGAGACTGTCTATCAACAAATGAATATTGGGCACATCAGCCAGTCTCAGCATAGATGGAAGACTCTGCCTCAGAAATAGTCAATTGAAAAAGGAGCGGGAGGTATGGTTTGAGTGGTATAGTTCAGTGGTAGCCCTGAGTTCAACCCCTTCAAAAAACATACAAAAACCCTTAAAAATTACTTTTAATCAACTACTTTACTAATCTGTTCAGTTGTGGGATTTGAATTCAGGGCTTGAGTGATATCCCTGAGCATTTTTGCTCAGGGCTAGCACTCTACCACGTTGAAGCACAGCTCTACTTCAGGTTTTTAGGTGGTCAGTTGGAGATCGGTGTCTCAGAGACTTCCCTGTCTGGGTTGTCTTCAAACTGTAATCCTCAGATCTCAGTTTCCCCAAGGAGATAGGTGTGAGCCACCAGAACCCAGCTTGAATTTCTTTGCTAAATATGGAACTTCATCTTAAAAGGAAAAGTGTGAGGATATTTGGTGACAAGAAATATAAGAAAGGGCTGACTGCTGAGCAACAGATGTGATGAAAATACATAATGACAGAGAACTGGGCAATTACCATTTCAAGACAGTATTAGGTCAAGGCAAACTGATGGCTATAGCAGAGGCAAAATAGCAGTTTGTTGGGCTGCGTTGTGAGAACAGCACTCTTGATTTTAATGCTTTCAGCTTGTTGGATTACTTCATACTTACCCTTATGTTGTAATGGTGCAAAACACTGATATTTTGGGGAGGACCTAGATAAACCTCATATCCAAATTGGTCTCTTCCTTGCCAATCCTGTCTAGCCAAGTTTCCACTTGTTGTTTAATGAATGCAGAACATTGTTACTGTCTGTGGTCTCTCAGAGTAAAATCACCCTCCCAGTCCACTCCACCTCCTAACTCTCTTAGGGATCTCTCTCTCTCTCTCTCTCTCTCTCTCTCTCTCTCTCTCTCTCTCTCTCTCTCTCTCTCTCTCTCTCTCTCTCTCTCTCCCTCCTCCTCCCTCCCTCCCTCCCTCCCTCCCTCCCTCCCTCCCTCCCTCTCTCTCTCTCTCTCTCTCTCTCTCTCTCTCTCTCTCTCTCTCTCTCTCCCCCTCCCTCTCCCTCCTCCCCTCTGTCTCTTTTTCTCTCTTTCTCTTTTGTTTTTGTCTATTGTGCAACTTGAACTCAGGGCCTAGGTGCTCTCTGGTGCTTAAGGCTAGCACTTTACCATGTTGAGCTACAATGCCATTTCCATTTTGTGTGTGTGTGTGTGTGTGTGTGTGTGTGTGTGTGTGTGTGTGTGTGTGTGGTTAAATTGGAGATAAGAGTCGCACAGGGACTTTCCTGTCTGGACTGGCTTTGAACCATGATCCCCAGATTTCAGCCTCCTTAGTGGCTAGAATTACAGGCGTGAGCCATGGGTGCCCAGTTTCAGTGGGCTCTCAAGCCATGATAAGTCCAGCCCCAAATGTCACTTCTACAAAGCACATATTGATGCGTTTAACTCTGTATGAGCAATCGTAGTATATTCCATACACTGTGAAAGGGATTTTTATTATGCTTTGTATTTTTATTAGTAATATTTTTCTCCCTTTCTAGTGATAAACTTTTTGATGTCTGAGACTGGATTAGAGTCATCCTGCTATTATGAAGTTGCAAGTGTGAGACTTTGTGAACTATGACTATCTAGGAAGATTCCTAGAGTTATATTAATTCAAATAGCATGTTATATTAGAAGTGCAAGACCTTTGAAGAATTATTAGTGAGATTACAGTCTGACATAATTGTACTATTGAAGGAACATGGTATGTTTTAGGTGTTTTGTTGGTACTAGACCTAAAAACTTTTTAGCTTAGAAATTACCAAAGAAGCACTTAGGAAAAGTTGGAATTTCATGTAAGCCAGACTGGCCTCCAACTTGTATTTTTCTTGCTGCTGCCTCTTCCTCTGCTTCCCCGCCTCCTCCGCCTCCTCCATCTCCTTCTCCTCCTCCTCCTCCTCCTCCTCCTCCTCCTCCTCCTCCTCCTCCTCCTCCTCCTCTTCCTCCTCCTGAGTGCTGACACTCCAGGCCTGTGTCAGAATATCTGGCTATGATATCATTGTTTGGTTGTATTGCCCAATTTTGACACGCAATCTTCCCTAGTAGATCTTTTAAAAATATTTTTAAAAATCTTTTTTCATATATTTTTATTGTGATTAATAGAAGGGTTACATTATATTCACCAGATAGAAGGTGCATTACTTCACATACATTGATACCCTTTCTCATAACATGGTCCCCATTTCCCTCCCCCCCCACCACTCATGTTGTTTTCCCCCCTTCCCTATCCAATTTCAAATAACCAAATCAAGCATATATAGAATATATCAGATAACAAGGTGAAATACTGTAACAATATGGATAACCAAGGGACAGCAAAAGAGATGAGAGATAACATAGTACATTAAGGACAACAATCACTCATTATATGGCTTTTGTTTCTATATCCTGGAGGTCCTTTCATTTAGTGTCATACTGTATGGCCTTATGTATCTAGGTTTTGTTCTATTGTAAATCTCTGCTAGGAGAGCCCAGGCTCTGATTTAAAATTCCAGGTCTGGCAAAATAATAAAAGACTTGGAAGATAAAGCTTTTAAAAGAAGTAGTTTGATATGAGGCCATATAGTATGACGCTAAATGTAAGGACCTCCAGGATAAAGAAACAAAAGCCATATGAGTGATTGTTGTCCTTAATGTACTATGTTATCTCTCATCTCTTTTGCTGTCCCTTGGTTATATCATATTGTTACAATATTTCACCTTGTTATCTGATATATTTTATATATGCTTAATTGGTTATTTGAAGTAGGAGAGGGTAGGAGGGAAATCAAGTTGTGCGGGGTCAGGGGGGAAAAATGGGAACCATGACATGAGAAAGGTAATATTTGTGAAGTAAATGTTGAATATAATGTAACCCTTCTATTAATTACAATAAAATATATGAAAAAAGTAGTTTGGAATTATTTTTTTTCTATGAAAAAGATTTCTTTATTTCTTGAGAATTAAGTGTAAAGTTTACTCTATTACATCAGTGATGGATTTGGGTTTTAGAAATAGAGTTCTCCACAAATTAAAAACAAAACTGTATAAACTATTTGCCACCTCTAAGTATATGAATCATATACCTGGATTCATATGAATCTTCCAGGTATTTAATGTATAGTTTATAGCTGTTTATTAATTTTTGTTGTTCTAAAATTTTATTATGAAGTAGTTATACAAAGAGGTTATAATTTCATAAATTATGCCAGGAATATAATGCATCTTGATCACTGTAAGCCTTTACATTTTTTTCTCCCATTATTCTCCCTCTTATTCCTACCTTCAAGTTCTAGTTTTACATAATGCACATTTAATAGAATGATTGCATTTGCTCTCCCGATTGTCCTCCATTCCTGTCCCTCCCCCCAAACAAGTTTCCACTCCCCAGTATTTATTGCAATGAAATTATCTGAGTGGTTCTACATTTTGTAGGAGAAACCATCTACTTTTAATGATCTTCTATTCAAGTTTATATAAAATCTTCATTATTTTTCTATGACTTGTATGACTTAAATCTTTTCAAATTCCTGCTGTGTTAGATGTTGTCTTATAATTGATGATAAGTATTGTGATACTTCCTCTTGCCCTGTCCTTTCTGGAAGAATCCCAGGGACCCATGTTTTTTTTCTTGGAAGCACTTGATATGTCAATCTGAAATGGCCTGTAGGAGATGAAACCTGAGCTAAGGCTGTAAATTTATGCCTAATCAGTTTAGGGAGTACTCTCTTTATGAAATAATAATTATGACCCCAAGATATTCCCAGATAAGCAAAACCCCATGGACATGCAGGGACACTAGCATAGAAAGAGGTCGTAATCTTAATTGTCTGTGGTCCAAATTTCTTGCCTTTGAAAAATTATACAAAACATATAACCAGGGGAAAGAGAGCTGTGACATTGTCCAAAGAAGAAACCTACTCATTACCTGACTTATGGAATGGTAACCCACCCCCAAGACACCTTAATAATAACAATGAAATTAATTAAAAATAAAATAAACTGTAGAATAAGTACCGCTAGGGGCACCTCCATGGACCTTTGGAAATGCTTATGCAAATAATAGGACTTGAGATTTTCTCAGTTTCTGGTAACTCCAACTCTGAGTATAATCATTTCAAGCAGCTTCTCACCAAAACAGAATATTGCATAACATAAAGAAAAATCTGTGGTACACAAGACAGACCTTAAGAAAGTTCTCATATTTACTAACCTGACAGTACATCCTTTACAGTCTCCTTCTTTTTCTCGAAAGTTCCACAAACCTATAGGTTTACTGTCAAAGTATGTCTCTCCCATACAGCCAGTGAATGTAATCACACGTACAGCATCAGCCTTCTGCAGAGAGAGAAAGAGACAGAGAGAGAGAAAGAGAGAGAGAGAGAGAGAGAGAGAGAGAGAGAGAGAGAGAGAGAGAGAGAGAGAGAGAGAGGTAGAGAGAGGTGATATTTAGAATCTTGCAAAAACCTTGCAGTATCTGTGACAACTATAACTAGCAGAAGCTAGAGTAGTTATTATTCATTCTTTCTGATAGTCTTATTTTTCCCCATACTTTCCTTTCAACCATATTATATTCTATTTTCACATTTCTTCTACCACGGCTCAACAAAAGGAGGACAGTTCAAATATTTCATCAATAGTCTTTGGTTATGTTTTTTAAAGTATAGTACCTCAGAAGGAGTTGCAGTTATTATTATATGTACCAACTCCAATAGTAAATACAATCTGCCTGAGGTATTCACAGTTGTCTCCAGGACACCTAAAAATGCCACAGTTCTTAGATTCAGAAATTCCCTCTATTAAATGAGAGTAGTATTTGTTCGGCATTTGCACATATTTTCATATAGTTTAAAGCAGCTCTGAATCACTTAGAAGGCCTAATGTAATGTAAAAGCTATGAAAATAGCTGCTATGCAATATTTCAGAATCAATAGTGACAAAAAAGCTACTCATTCAGTACAAATGCAATATTATTTTTTGACTCTGAATATTTTTATTCTTGGCTGGATGGATCTGAATGTGGGAAAGCCATGGAAACAGAAAGCCATTTTCTACCTTATGACCTAGGCTAGGTGGTAAACTTCTTGGTGACATTTATTTTTTTCTTTCTTCTGTCTGCAACACAGGACTTTTTTTTTTTTTTTGCCAGTGCTGGGGCTTAAACTCAGGGCCTGAGCACTGTCCTTGGGCTTTCTCAAGGCCTGAGCTTTCTCTATCACTTGAGCCACAGTATATCACTTGGCCTTTTCTGTATATGTGGTACAAAGGAATTAAACCCAGGGCTTCATGCATGCTGGGCAGGCACTATACCAGTAGGGCACACTCCCCGTCTCAACACAGGACTCTAATGAGATGACTTAGTGTCCTGGGCTCAGTGCTGGCACAGAACAGGTAACTATTAAGCATTATTGCAAGTTTCCTTTTCTTTCTTTTTTTTTTTGGCAAATTTGGGCCACATGACATGGAATAATTTTCTTTTGAGATCACAAGAAAGGTACTCACTGAAGACACAAAGCAGAGGAGGACATTTACTTAGAAATTACCTTGTGATAGTGCATCGTTAAGCCTTTCTATTTCCATTCATAGCCAGGCAGGCTACAGTTTAAGACAATGGAAAAAAAGACAGCAACTTTGTAAGATGAGAACCATAGAAAGGCTGTGCATCTGGTTTCTATCTCTAGAACCAGGCCATCTCTATATGTGTTTTGTGCTAATCTGCTCCAATCCTTATCTAAGCTTGGTACAAACCATAGTCACAAAGAAAGAATGAGACTCATTTCACCCTAGAGAAGCTTGTAGTTTAACCAACAATTCTTTTAGCTAAATTCCATGTCCTGGTATCTGTAACTTTAGAAATTATTTGCCAAAGCTAATCCATATTTACTGCAATTATCTGGAATATAAAATAGACTGGATTTTAGAAAAAAAAAAGGTATGAAGATGGTCAAAGAAAAGTTGCCAATTTGTAGTTAAGTTCATTTTGAGCACGTCAGCATCCATACATTCTATTGCTGGGGTTACGAAGAATGCTAATGAGAGGTCAGGCCTGTCTTTGGCTCTCTCCTTCATCAGCTGACATCTCTTACTTTCCCACAGACTGATTTTCCTACTTGTGGATTTCACTTTTTTGTGTGCGTGCCTCCTTGCATGCTAAAATGCTACACTTGAGAAATTTGCCTGTTTGTCTGAATTTTCATCAGCAAACCCTGTTTTCATTTTTGGGTTCCTATTCTAGCATGGCAGGAACATCAAAATTCTTCGCCAAATTGATTTTTGAAGGTTGTCCAAAGATTTCCTTTTATTGAAGTCACTTCTTTTGTGCCACTTCCATCTGACATGGGCATAAGAAGACCTGCTTAAGGTGAAACAGAAGGCATGTCTACCATGCTTTTGCATTTATTGTACATTTTATACATATCTTGTCTCTCCTCGTTGTGGCAGTCATGCAGCATCATTAGGAATAGAGACTCTGGTGCTTGGTAACCCATGTTCAAGTCTCAGAGGGGTCACAAAGTACTGTGTGACATCGGTCACCATCATTTCTCACTTCCTCAAATTCATTATCTAGCAATGAGGAGGGTAGTAATATATATACCGCGAGAGTCTGAATATCTTGTGTCCTCCCAAAATTCTTATACAGAAATCTTAATCCCCAAGACAATAAGATGAGGAGACAGGGACATTAGGAAGTGATTAGATCATGAAGGTTGGAACTCCAAAAAAATGGGATTGTGTCCTTATAAGAGAGCTCTCAAGGAACTAGTCATCCTTCCTAGCATGTCAGGACAGCGAAGAACTAGGTCTTTCTTCTGGCACCTTTCGGCCTTCTTCAATCAACTTGGTCTTGGATTTGTCAACCTCCATTGTTGATTATCAGCTACTCATATTTAGGGAATTTTTGCTATCATTGCCCAAATAGACTTAGGTCATGTCTTTTGGAGATTAAATGAGTTAATTCGTAAAACTATCCGGTAGCATTGCTTAGCACACATGAAGGATTATAAATATGTTTCTGAAATTTATGTTTCTTTTGGTGATTAATTGGAGATAAATGTCTCATGGACTTTATTGCCTTGTCTGGCTTTGAACCTTGGCTCTCCTGAGTAGCTAGGGTTAGGGGTGTGAGCCATTGGTACCCAGTTCAAACGTATTTTTTTGCCATACTTTTTAGTAAAGAAAATTGAAGCTTGAATTCAAATCCACAGTGGGTCATATTTTAGAAAGTGATAGAGAAGGAGACCTACTCTGGATTTGAATTCAAAATTCATGGTTTTTGTGGTACAGGACACCTCTTTATTATTATTTTTTTTTTATTTTTTTTGCCGGTCCTGGGCTTGGGCTCAGGGCCTGAGCACTGTCCTTGGACTTTCTCAAGGCTTAGCACTCTACCACTTGAGCCTCAGCACCACTTCCAGCTTTTTTCTATGTATGTGGTACTGAGGAATCGAACCTATGTCTTCGTGCATGCTAGGCAAGCACTCTACCACTAGGTCAAACTCCTGGCCCCAGGACACCTCTTTTATATTTATCTTTCTGGGAAACAGAGAAAGTTGTCAATAGGGCTCATTTTATTATATACATTATTCATTGTTGAAAATGAGGATGATTTCTATATACAAGCATGAAATCAGTTTCCATATTTTAGAGTCATATCTCATACCGCAAATGAATAGAACTACCTTTTCCCATAAGAAGGTTATGTTTTCGTAAGCTTGAGGTTACCCTGGCTTTTCATATTTTCCAACTAATCTCATCCAGAGTGATTTTGACAAGTCCAGGATTATCCATTATATTTGGTTGTGCTCTTGCATCTCACCCACAGGTTGCTTTTCAATACCTAATTCCATTTAATCAACATAAGCTTCTTTAAAATGTGGGCACTATGTGATTTGAAATGCACAAGGACCTATCATAAAGCAATTATGAATATTAAGTGCTTTATTCTCTAAGAATGGGAAGAGAAACTTGAAAACTTTTAGAAACAAGATCATGATTTGAAAGCTTATGGCCCTTGTAATATTTCCCAAGCTATTCATAAATCTTTTAATTAGATGTGAGTATGATTTGCACAGCACTTCATATTTATTCATCATAAACAAATTCACAATATGAGTTATATTTAAAAAACACTTTGCTCTTGACGAAGCTAAAACAAGAATGACAACCACTTGCTGGAATGATGAGGGAAAAGAAACTGCTTAAAAGTCAATGCACTCAGGGTTGCAAACAGGGTACTTCCATAATTGAATCTTCACAATGCAAAGGAAGATCTTGCTCAAAACACATTCATGTCTTCTTAAGGACAAAGCAAACAGGGCCCAAATTTCTGTAGAGCTTTATTATATATTTTATCGTGGTTTATAATGATGAAATACAACAGGAAAAAACCATATTACCTTTATTTTCCCAGTCAAACCACCAACAAACAGCATTGCGTTTGCATCCACATCTAGAATGGTGTACCCTGGAGGAGAGGCGGAATGGTACGTGCTGGGCAATATACTGGCTTTCGGTCCATCAAGGGCTCTTACAGAAATAGATCCATTTCTGCCCGTTCTTCAAGGTGCATGTTGAAATAAGGGGGGAGAAAAATGGAGATAATATGTATTTCTTTCTGTTCATTTCAGGCTTAAATGATGCAAAGCACAAGGGTTGTTTTGGAAAACTAAATATTTAAGTTTCAAACTTGCCAGATTCATTCTAAACTTTCCTGGGCATTTAGGGTCTCTTTCACTCAGGACTAGAGAAACCATGTTTATTAACAGGAATGACACATGGTCATGAAAATCTGGGCCATGATTGACTGTTTTTCAATATATGCAACCTAAACAAGTTTTTAAATTTTAATTTTTTTAATCACATTTGTTGCAGAAAGTAGACCCCAAATCAGCCACATTTTTTTTTTTTTTGGTCATGGGGCTTGAACTCAGCCTGGGCCCTGTCCCTGAGCTCTTCAGCTCAAGGCTACCCCCCTACCCTTGAGCCAAGCCCCTCTTCCCCATTTTCTAGAAGTTAATTGGAGATAAGAGTCTCAGGTCCTTTTGTGCCTGGGCTGGCTTTGAAACTTGATCCTCAGATCTCAGCATCCTGAGTAGCTAGGATTACAGGCGCAGCCACATTTTTGTAGCATAAACTGTTTAACTTCTCCTAAAAGTATTTATGATACCTTAGATCCAAATTTGCTGAAGTCATGTTCTTGGATATTCTACTTTACAGTTTAGTATATTATATATATATATTTATTCTTCATATATATATTCTTTGGAGTTTTATATACAAGTTGAGGTTCACTTTTAAATTTAATTAACAGAATCTGGATAACTATTATTATTTTAGTTTGCTTTATTTTCTCTTTCTGAGTGATTTATTTCCATGAATTGTTAAAGATGAGAATCTGGTCTGCCTGTCACAACAAAAGTTTGGTTTCACATTTCTTCCTTGCTGTCTCATTTTGGCAAATGTTATATTTTTTGAGGGGGTACGGGGAAGTGAAATGCATGGGAAGAAAAGAATGAATTTATCAACTAAAATTCTACTTTAACTCTTTGGATAGAATTCTACTTTGTGAGAAAAAAATGTCCTTAAACTCAGCTGTCATCACACCATCACATAGGCAAGCATGAACTTTCCTCTCTTTGTCTTGGTCTTTCTCTCTCTCATATACACATATAAATAAAAGACACTTTTAGTGAATATCTTAAAAGGGAACTAAAACTATTGCTTTTCATTAAATTTTCTTATAAAGTTTTTGTTGTGGAGAAATTTAGATATAGAAAACCAAAATGGGTCTCTATGTTCCCGTCATGTAGATTTGAAAATTACAGATTCTTTTTTTAATATAATTTTTTATTGTGATTAATAAAAGGGTTACATGATATTTGCCAGATAGAAGGTGCATTAATTCACATACATTGATACCCTTTCACATGTCTTGGTACCCATTACCCTCCCCCCACCCCCGTCTTGGTTTTCCCCCCTTCCCTATCAAATTTCAAATAACCAAATACAAATAAATTCAATATATCAGATAACAAAGTGAGATACTATAACAATATGAGATACCCAAGGGACAGCAAAGGAGATGAAAGATAACTTAGTACATTAAGGACAACAATCATTCGTTATATGAAATTACGGATTCTTTTGCCTCCTTTTTTTTTTTTTTGGATCAGCTTCTCTTATAGATCTAGATTCTTAACCTGAGCATTTAACTCTTATATGCTTCAGTTTAATAGGGATTGGAGCACTGGAAAAATAAAAGAGAATGAGAAGCAATTACTGAGGAGAGAAATGATTCTATCTGTGATCTGGATGGTTTTATAATTGTGAAATTATAAAGTTATCAGTTCAATTTCCTGTCAATTCCTATTTTAAGTAGTGTGGACCAAACTTATTACACATGGATGCTGGTGTTTGACACTACACATATCTGAAGGCATAGTTGCTATGTAAACTAAAAGAGGAGCTGTGTCTACCAAAAATAAACATGAACAACTGTTCTTGTATTTTGTCCTCATTCAATAAGTACTATTGTTTTTAACTGAGGCAAGATGACTGAAAACTATCACCACTACACCCATTTCTACCCTCTTATCCTAAAGGGTCAGAAATGGATGGGTCAGCTCTGGCCAGTAATCTAACAGGTATGCCAAATATACTCCTTCCCACACATTTATACATGTACATAGAATATAAAAATCACACACATGTGCATACATTTATACACAGCTACCATGCTGAAATGGAAATTGGCATTTTTTTCAAGATGGAACCTGAATTCAAGATAGTATCATTTAATTATCTTAAGTAAGTTACCTTGATGCTTCAATACGATACCAGGATGAGTCATCAATAGTCAAGTCTGGATATTCCACACGCCCAACTCCAGATCCAACATCCCACAGGAAACTTACTTTGCCTTTACGCATTTCTATAGCCAGAAAGTCAATCTGGTACGGAGAAATATGAAAAGCAATATATAGATATATTAATATAGATATAGATATAAAGCATTGTGAAGGAGGCCAGTGAAATACTTTTCAACAGATGCTTTTCAACAAGTAAAACAGGGCCGGGAGTTTGGCCTAATGGTAGAGTGCTTGCAAAACAAAAGGGTTAAGAATTGTACATAGTTTACACCAACGACACAGACATTTTTGAGGGGCATCTATGATTTCTAACTGAATGACCCAGAGTGTTCTATATAAATAACAAATATTATGTCATTAATGGTCTATTAAAACTCTTATTTAGAAGGTACACACACATGTAAAATGAAGTTATTCAAGTGGAAAAGGCAATAACTTTGTGTGAGTCATATATTCAAAAAAGTTAGAAGGGTTTTAGTGTTTGAAAGTTTAGTGTACAATTCGCTTCTTTTCTTCATTTCAGTAACATGGAAATTTATTATCATTCTTTGTGAAGAAAAAACCTTACTCTTATTTTGCTTTCTTCTTAAATAGCTAGATCTCAAAATATACTGAAAAATGAAAGTAATAAGTAGGTAGAACTTGGAAAGCTGATATGTGACTGGAGTCCATACATTTTTCCAAGTCTCAAGATGAACCTCTGACAGAACATACAAGTAGCCTAAAGAAAAATGAACTATTAGACTTACGAATTTGGCACTTCCGAGGTAAAAAAGGAGGTTGTCAGCAACAGCTGTTTTGACATTAACAATAATATTATTGTAGCTTCCTTTCTTGATTTCTGGCTTGTATGTTCGAATGCAGTCACCTCCCGAGGACACAGATACTTTGATCTTCAAAAAGAACATGGTAAAAAGACCTTAGATTATATCTCTTAGAAAGCTTGAAGTAGTTCACAAACAAACACAATGGCATCATCATTTTTTCTTTGAAGTTATTCTTCCATCATCAAATAGTGTCATTAAATTTCTATATCTGGATACCATTATGCACATTAACGAAGACCCATTTTTTACGTATCTTGACAATGAACTGATCACAGTTTCATGTTTTGTTATCAGGCTACTAGTTTTGAAGCATGTAACTAAGAAATTCTTATCTTCATACCTTTCTCCTTTATAGGGCTTTTCAAAAGGGGATTTTGAAAGTAAGAAACTAAGAGAAGACATTCTTCGTTGAGGTTAATGAAAATTTAGAATTCAGATTTCAATGATTTTTGGTATAGAGTAACAAGTCATTTTTCTCTTAGTTTTCTAGAGGAAATTACCACCCTTATGCATTCATATAGTCAAAAGAGACTAGATTTTGTTCTAGATGTTCTAACAATAAGAATATTAATCATTCCTCTCAGAACATATACATTTCAGAATGAAATTATACTTTTATATTAAGTCATCAGGAAATGAAATGGAAATTATTTCCAGTGACTCTCACCACTACTGATATAGTTAACAGCACCCTTTTTGTTTGAATTGTACTTTAAGAATTACTAAAAATTGCTAAGGAAGGAATTCCTATGTGAATAGAATGCCTCTTTTCATACCAATTTTTACTTGCATTCAGAGAGCCGTCTTTCAACCACAAAATAACAAGATTTGATTATTCAATTTAATTTCCTTTGGATCAGGTACAAAATCACCATTGAAGGGGCATTTTCAGGACAGCAATGTAACTGGTTGGACTCTGAAAGAAGTTATTAGTTTGCTGATTGATGGTACTAGACAGGAGGCTGAGAGAAGGGAAGAGGTAAAACTTCTTTTGCTATGGGCATAAAAGCCCAGTTTTAGCAAGCCTATTGCCCCTTACTTGACATGAATGCCCATTTTCTCATTTGTTCAGGCACTTTATGCTGCTTCTACAGTTTGTACTGTTGGAAGAAACCAACTAGCATTTCTGTTGCTCTTTTGGAAGGCTGGTGTAGACCCTAAACAAGATAACCTCATTTACCAAACTGGTTTCTAAATTATGATCATACAAGGACCACACAACTCCAACTGTTTCATTCAAGTCTGAATGTACGGAATGCCTTCTCCAAGGAGGATGAAAATTATACCAAAAAGAGGCTAGATGCAAAATGATTCATATTGTAAAGGGAAAATCAAGGAGGGATGGGATTCTGTCCTGATCAACAGGTAAATTCCTATATATGTGGGAACTTCTGGGCATTTTCTATACCTACAGACCTTCCATAGTCATGCATTTGTATACTGCTTTTGCCTCACCTGATCTGCTTGTCAAAATGCATCTCTATAATCAAGAGACTGCTCTGGAAAGAAACAAAGGGGATTTCCTCATAAATAGGAAGAGGGGAAATTCTGGAGCCCTGGGGATGTTGGACTGGATCTGGAAAGATATTGTACAAGCTTATTTCTTAGACTTGTTTCCTATCCTGTTTGACCTCTCCAGGAACGGCCTACTGAAGGTTCAGAACTAGGTGTCATGTCTGGTTCACAGAGTACTTGCTCTCAAGAAGTACCATTGGTATGTGATTTTTAGTCAGAAGATGGATTTCCCCTCCTGAATACAATACTGAGAAGTTGTGAGTCAAGATGAATTACCTGAACCAGGACCTGGACCACTTTTCTTCTAAATGTTAAGAGTATAAAGCAGATGTATAATGGGAGTCGGCAGGTGTATGATAGAATAGCAGCTATGAAGAGTTATGCCAGCACTTGAAGATGAAAAGGAGAAAGCACCATATAGAAAGACCATCTAGCAGAGGGCAAGTAGAAAAAATACAGTCCTTGGATATTTTAATGTTCAGGAAAAGGTGTGGGAAACAGCGAGTTTCTAGGAATTCGCAGCCAGTGAAGCAAAACTGTTGTGAGAGATCTTGCCACTGAGAAGAGGCTATAAGTGTCACTGATATCTTAAGAGGCTGAAAGAGAAGAAGAAATCAAGATATGACTGCAGTTCAGAAGAAGAAAGAAATAACCGACTCTGCTCCATTATCACTGGTAGGAAGCATAACAGGGCTTGGGGTGTAGTCAAAAGTAAGCATGTGTTCTTTATTTCATCTTCAGCTTGGCTGTTAGGCTATATTCTGACTAATTGAATGAAAAATCAAGTGTGCTTGTTTCAGCATCACAGATAATATTCCTCATTTATTGTTGTGAAATGAAATGAATGGATGCAGATGGAATACAGGACTATTTCATTGAGAGACAAATTTCACTTCTAGGTTACACACACCTGGGAGAAACAATGTAAGCTTATCCTAAGATAGATGGCAGAGCTCCAGTTCTGAATTTGCAGTGAACTGATGAAAGTCCAAGCAAGAAAATAGCTGAAGAGAATAGTCACTTTTAAACTAAGGATACTAAATACTACTAGAATTTATACTAATTGATTTCATGATATACTCCTATTTGGTTTGCTTTTTTGGTTTTTGTTTAAGACAGGGTCTCACTACATAGCCCAGGCTGGCCTCAAATCCAAGAAATTCCTTGGACTCCTGAGTGTGAGGATTACACTCATGTGTCACCATGCCTGGCTATTCTGTGGCAAACTGTGTTTTTATGTATTTAGAATCACATTTTTTTAGAATATGATTCTCTGAACAAATGGGCATTTTCATACTCAATACATCAACAATTGATCCTATAAAATGACTTATCATTCAATCCTTATCCATTCATACATAAATTATTTGAATGTTCTGTTTTCTGAATTATGGCTTTGAATGTACCCTCAGAACTGAAAATATTCAGGGAGTTCCAATTGTAACTAACCGATTCATCATTACTAATTTCTCCTTGAAAACACAGTATTTTTATTTCTAATAGCATCTGTTACCCAACTTAAAATAGACAAATAAAAATACAATGCCTTAAAATGAACTACAGGGTATACTCTTCTTGTAAGAAAGGAGGCATTTTTTTTTCTTTTTATGGTCAGTCATGGGGCTTGACCTCTGGGCCTGGGCACTGTCCCTGAGTTCTTTAGCTCAATGCTGTCTCTCTACCACTTGAGCTCCAGTGGCACTTTTGGTTTTCTGGTGGTTAATTGGAGATAAGAGTCTCATGGACTTTAGTGCCCAGGCTCGCTTTGAACTGTGATCCTCAGATCTCAGGCTCCTGAGTAGGCAGGATGATAGGTGTGAGCCACCGGTGCCTGACTTGAGGGGAGATATCTTGTTAGGATGGTTTTCCTATTAATTACTCCATTTCTAATGCTATTCCTTGCTATATTTCTGAAGGAGAAAATCACTAAGAATTAGGTTTTATTTATGCATTTCTGATATGACATAACTTACTAGTTAGTCATCATGAACCAATGTTATTGAATATCTTATTATTGGATTTTCTCTGTAATTTTCACCTAGTAAGTAAACCATTCACTTAAAAGAAGTATATTTTAATCTGATTTCAAAATGGAAAAAACCCCAAAGCTATGTTACCATAAACATCTCTAATTTCTTAATTAAGAAAGGCCTTTCTTAATTTCAATATCATACATGTATGTTAAGAGTTATAGCCAGGTATGTTACAACAACTACATATTCAAATCAGAAAATGTAATAAGTAGTTAGTACAAGACTCATTTAAAATTCACTGTGTTTAAATTTCTACTGTCTTACAAACAATAAAACATTATTATTTAATTTCTACTTGTAAAGGTAAATAAGCTTCCTTAAAATGAGGGGTTACTTTTCCTACCATTATTTTCTACCTAGTTTTCTTTGTCCTTTGTCCTTTGAGACAAACTTGTATACTTCCATGTAAGAATTTTGTCTTTCATGAAGGAATGGGATGCTCTCACAAATTACTGAATCTATGGGAAGATATTAATTTTACACAAAGTAAAAATAAAAATATCAAGATCTCCCCAGTTGATAACTATATCAGAAACTGTAGTTAATTGATTTATAAAAGAATATAATTCACCTTTGAAGCTAGACTCACAAAATACACACAGAATACAGACCAATCTCTTCCTCTTAGATGAGTCCTTCTTTCTCTTTTCTGTCTCCTATCGCAACTAAAACTTGAGCACAGATTCTACCGTATTTAGATGCTCAGAAACTTCCAATTTATCTTTCCAATGAGGTTTTTCCCAAGTACAATTGTTGACAAATGACAGACACTGCTTAATTTATTGTTTATAATGAAAAAATCTGCTTTTCACTGACCTTTCTGTTTATATATTATCAGTTGCACAATGATTCTCAACAAAATAGATCTCTTATTATGAAGTGATCTTTATATAACTTCCTTTCTCTCTCTTCTTACCCTCAAAATGCTTCAAATTTAAGGAAAAGAGGAACAGCCATTCAATAAGGAAATTTTGGAGGAAGACATTCCCCTATGGAATAATGCTAGCACAAGCAACTACAGATACTGAAAATAAAAAAAAAATGCTTACAGAATTAGCTTGTTTTCGAGCTTGATTTATCAGTTCTTTTATCTCGGAGATGTTTTTCTTTAAGTTATCCTCAAGTTCCTTCATAGGTTTGAGTTTATCTATCAGTCGATCAGCTTCTTGTTCTAGATTTTTCACAGTGGTATCTGCATCTGCAACTGAACAGAACAAAAACCCAGGTGCACACCAGGGAATCCCAAAGAGCAGCTGATGCAAGGGAGCTATTCTACCAGCCTGTGACTGCTCACACCTTGTGTGATAACAAACATGAATATTTTAGTTAAGCAGGCCAGCAGAGTTGTTAAAGAAGATTTTTGGCTTTGTGAGGAAGGTAAAAATTAGCACTGAAGTTAGCAAATAGAATGAACTTAATTTAGTGCTTCATTTTTAGGTTTAGCTCCAAAGCTAACCTTTATGGAACAGAACTTTAGTAAGAAAATGAGAAGTATCTATAAAATGTCACCTAGTCATGTGTGCCTGAACTGATTTAAAATAGAGGTCGTGCACAAAATTGGTTTCCATTCTTTTCCCTCACTGTCTCTTTGTACATCATTAACAGAGGAGCTATAAAAAAATGTGGCTTCACCATTTTGATGTCAAACAGCCCAGAGACTGAAGGCCTCTGTTACCTTTAATTAAATTTTTCAAGCTGTAGTTTAGTTTCATTTTGAAGAATAGTTGATTATCTTGCACTATATTCTATTAAACTGCCATTTTTTTTTGTAGGCCAAGAAAGCTTGAATATTGGTAGTTTCAAAAGAACCATAAAATTGTCTGAAGTTACGATTGCTCCATAGTTTTCAGCCAGGACTCTCTATGGGAAGACATATAGCACATGGAAATCCAATTATTCATCCTCTGGGATCTGACAAGTTTTATCGAAATGACTCTATTTATAATCCAGGTGGGTGTGCATTATTAACTTTCTGTCATTGTGACCCTGAAAAAAGATACTTGCCTGTACTAGACAGAATGGTCTGCTTTCTGACTGGCATTGGGCCACTGAATGAATCCTGAGGACTGTACCAAATGTGAAGCTATTCTTTTTCATTTAGATTTTGGTCTTTTTAGCACCCACCCCCTTTTATTAAAGAGCTGTGGGTGAATCTCAAGGCCTTGCACTTGCCAGGTAAATGTCCCTCTACTGAAATAATCCCCACCCCTCATGTAAGTTTTGAAGTAGGTGTTTTGAACTCACACTCACATGTATGAGTTGACAGTGGTATCTATAAAGAACAGGGTCTTTCGTTAACTTTAAAGGTATGGTTAGTCAGGCACTAGTGGCTCACTCTTGTAATGCCTGAGATTCTAGGAGGCAGAGATCAGAGGCTTGAAAGCAGCCCAAGAAGTGCATGAGACTCTTCTCTACACTTAATCAAAAAAGACAGAACTGGGGATTGGGACCCAAGTGATAGAATGTTACCTCTGAGTGGAGCAGGGATGGAGGGGGGAGAAAGCTCAAGGCTCAGTACCAGAACCAAAAACAAATAAATTAAATGAAAAACAGTGATGCTATAGCAAGTACTGAGTATTTTCTGAGTATTTTGATCCAGGTTATCTGGATCACAGCTCTCAGTTACACTTTTGTCTTGCAGTTTAATGAACTATCTGCGTACTTTTCCCTTTCCTTATATTCTCCAGTGTTAATTTTGACATTCTACAAATTACTCAAAAAATTGAGATTTAGGTCCATCACAAACAGAAAAAAATAATTATGCAAGGACTATTCAAGCTTAGGGAAGTAACAAGTCCATTTTTTTTCTAAAGTTCCTAATTATTTTTACCAAATGCTTCAAAACTGAACCTGGAGTTTTCCCACCCCCGTCTCCTCTATTATCTGAAGTAGTGTAAGTCATATGGAAATTATCTGCTTGAAGGTTTAAAAAAATAAATCATCGGTGATATTGAGTCTGATGCTTTTTGTACAGTAGTTTGTAAAAATGTTCTCATTTTCTTCCCTAATTATTTGACTCAGTAGATTTTAAAATAACATCTGAAGATAGGTTTTTGATAAGTTAATGCTTTTTGAGCAAATTATCTGTATTTTAAGGCTCTAAATCATATTAGCATGGAGATTTACCATGTTCTCTCTTACATATTCATTTTTCTCCCTCATCTAGCTATACATCCTTTAGAATTTTGCTCAGCTGTGCTATAGCTTTTTTAAAATTATACCTGCCAGCATTTAATTTTCAAATTTTAAATTTTTAAAAATTTACCTCTTGGGGGCCAGGAATTTGGCCTAGTGGTAGAGTGTTTGTCTAGCATGCACAAAGACCCAGGTTCGATTCCTTAGTACCACATACATAGACCAAAAAAAAAAGCCAGAAATGATACTGTGGCTTAAGCTCTAACCTTGATAACCTGTTGTTGTTTTTGTTTTTCTTTTTTTTTTTCCATGGGCTTGAACTTAGTGCTTGGGCACTGTCCTTGAGCTTTCTCACTCAAGACTAGCACCATACCATTTTAAGCCACAGCTCCACTTCTAGTATTTTGGTAGTTAGTTGGAGATAAGAGTCTTATAGACTTTCCTTTCTGGGCTAGCTTCCAAGTACAATGTACTCAGATCTCAGCTCCCTGAGTAGCTAGACTTGCAGGCCACTGGCATCCTGTTAAAATTTTTTTTTAATTCACTGAATTTCTTGCTTAAAAGTGTTTATGTCACTGCTTGTATAGCCCTGAAATTACTCCATGTTCACCAAGGAAAGTCTTGGATTAAATATTAGGCTTTAGGTTTATTACTCCTTTTTCTGGTTACTTGAAGTTTTGTTTTTGGCTTTCAATTTAAACTATGAGATATTTCAGAGAAAATATTTTTATATTTCAGTAAGTTGCTCATTTGTTTATACCTAATTTTACTATGTATATCCCCTGATCCAATTCCTTAGTGTTAGTTTATTTTATTCCTAGGTGCAAAGAAGTCATTTGAACTTTGGTGGGGGAATGTGTAATATATATATATATATATGTTATATATAGAAATGGAATAGATGTGAGTGTGTAATATTTATGTAAGTTAATATTGTATTAGTAGAGTTCAACCCGTGAAGGGTATCAGGTTACACATTTATGTGACTTACAGATATCTCACCATATTTCATAACATTATTAAAATAATTTATATTAAGTACATCCATGTACCACCCTTATATAGAATAAGAGTACTTATATAAACCAGCATCAATAAGGTAACAATGTAAAGAACAGTCATGTAAGGTTTAAAGCAGTAGCAAACCATGGTAACATGCAAAGCTATTGCCCTTTTATAATTGCCATTGAAGCATAGAAGTTACTAAAAGGCATGCGAGTAAACATATACATACTGATTTCTGCAGGCAAGTTCATAGGAAGATAAAACAAAAAGACATTAGAAAGTTCATGGGGAAATATTTTCTACAGTTCATAAAGTAGTGACATTGATAAAAATGATACTTTTCACAGAGGTTCTTTTTATAATGTACTTTATGTAAACAATCAGCATCCAATAAAATACACCATTCAGAAGACATTCATACTAAAAGAAGTATTTTTGTTATGTTGTACTAAGTCAGAAAATAAATATATTTAATTATTGGCTACAGAGAGTATCCACATTTTTATAATATATTCTAATCAATAGCACCACTTCAATTACTTTTTGTTCTCATATACCAATAAATCCTTAAGAAGTCAATAAGATTTGGTGCAATATATAAAATATGTCAAGGCATATCTTTATAACACTAGATAAAGGCTTTATTTGTTTACTGGAAATGTCAAATCACTGAACTTTAAATAATACCTTAACACTTCCAATACTAATGTATTTCAAGTTGATAGAATTCTCATATACTGTTCTATCTTACAAGCTTTCCACCTTAAACCCTTTGCAACAGAACACTGTGATTCTAAACATATCACTTTCTAAGTACAACTGCATTTTCAATTACACGAAGGGATTAAAAACTTCACTATATTAAACATCTTGCAGAGTTTGGGAACTCCTAATTTCTGATTGGCTACCCTTGCATAGATTAAGGGGCCCGGGCAGAGCTGGAAGACTTGAGTGGTTACTAGAAGAGATGATCCTTTATGTTTGTACCTAGACTAAGAAAGGAAAAGATTTTTTTCTAGCTCTACTATCATTTATTTGTGTAGGATACTTTTATAGTGTGAAGAAATAAATGACATAATCACAATGAAAAAGGAGATCTTACTGTTTCTGGAAGGATCTTTTATGACCTCATTCGTTTTAGCCACGCTGTCTGCTAGTTTATTGTAATTTTGCTTCAGGTCATCAAGGTTCTGGTGGAGCTGTTTAATCTGGGCCAGTACATCTTTTGCTGTGTCGTTGGCTTGTCTGGCTTTGTCCTTAACAGCTTGCAGTTTTGAGGCCATGTCTGTCAATAAAAGAGGGTACAAGAAACAAAACAAAAGGTCTGAAGTTGTCACTTGTCAAAGTGACTCTGTGGCTGGCTGAGCTCAGGGACATATTTGTAAGGGGAAAAGGCTCATTCAGTTGTAGCAAATGAAGTGAATTTTTTAGCTAAATTAAATTTTCCAGGGACCTTTGCAATAAATACCTGATTAGCTTTTAAAACAGCAAAGCAATTACCCTGAATATATATTGTCTAAAGGTGAGTTTTGATTTGCTGCTGAACATATTAAAAGGAAGACTTTATCTAAGGAGTGTAGAACTTCAACAAAACTAGGTTTAAGATGAAATCTGTATTTCTAGAAGGGAAGAACGAGGGTTTCAATTTTAGGATACAGAGACATTTTCACGACTGTTAGCCTCTTTGTATTTGTTTGTAGAACTAAAAATTTTCTGTTCCTAACATTCAAGAGCTGCCATATAAAATGTAAAAAAGTCATGAAATAGTTTTTGAAGTGTCAAAGAAAAAACATTTAATTTTTAATATTTCTTAATAATGTGTATAAGTATTCCCTGATCGCTATTTTTAATATAAAATATATATCCTTTTGTGGTTTGCCTTCAAAGTTTCTCCTGTAGGCTTATGTGTAAAAGGCTTTGGGAAGATAATAGGATCACAAGGACTCTGATTTCATTTGTGGATTAGCCATTGGAAGAATCATAATTTGATGACATTCTTGGGGAAGTGGGGAAGCTCGGAGGTGAAGCATTGTTAGAAGTATGTTATTGGGGTGTGCCTTTGAAGGGTGTTTCTTTTGCCTCACCTATTCATTTTCCTCTCTCTTTACTTCCTGCTACTATACAGTTGACTCTATAGCCACATCTTGCAACCAGGAGATCTGTCTCACCATGGAGCCCGTAGCAGTGGAGCCATGGACTGAAACCTCTGAAACTCCATGCCCAAACAAGTCTTTTTTTGAGTTGTTTATTTCAGAGGGTTTAGAGGACTAGTGCAAAGTGACTCAAATAAGATACATTGATACATATGGTTTCATCCTAGTACATGGAGGCTAGTGGTGCAGACCGAAGACCCTAAAGGCAAAGTTTGAGGTTCAAATCTCATAAATGTTCATGTAGACAAGGTATATAATATCCTAATTCTGTTTCCCATTTGGAAAATGGAGGTAAGAATGCTAGCCACCTTGGGGGATTAGTATAAGAAAACATATACTACATAAGCATATTATGTATGCAGTTGAAAATATTTACAACCTCTGCTGTTAATTGTAACAGTCTAATAAAATATGTACTTTCAGAAAGCAATACTAATCGAGAATCTCAAGTAGTTCTAGTAGGTCAGAAGGTAATATGTGTGTGTGGGTTTATAGGTTTTTTTTTAACAGTCCTGGGTCTTGAACTCAGGGCCTGAGTACTGTCCTTGGGCTTTTTCAAGGCTATAATTCTACCACTTGAGCCACAGCACCACTTCTGGCTTGTATTTTTCTATGTAAGTGGTACAGAGGAATCGTGCATGCTAGGTAAGCACTCTACCACTCGGCCAAACTCCCGGCCCTGTATATGTATATAGCTTTATCACTAGTGTTTTTGAGAGCTGAAATAGCTAAGGAATTTATTTTTGTGTATGTGTATACCACTTCTGGAGCTTGAACTTATGGTCTAGGTTCTATTCCTGAGTTTTTATGCTCAAGGCTAGCACTCTACCATGTGAGCTGCAGCTCCACTTCTGGTATTTTGCTGGTTGATTTGAGATAAAAATACCAGGCTGGCTTTGAACCATGGTCCTCAGATCAGAGCCACTTAAGAAGTTGGGATTATAGTTGGGAGCCAATGGTGTCCACCAGAATCAAGTTTTACCAAGATTAATAGATGGAATATCAACAGGATCTCATCTTATTGTAGAAACTATAATAAACTGACTTTGTGAATGTGCTTTGAGCTTTTCTTTTAGAGAACAACTGATTCTTCACTTCTAATATATGACTTCTTGAACTGAGACTTAGGGACAATATACCAACACAATGTCTACATACTCTATTTTGTAATATACTCCTGTAGATGCCAACGATGGCAGTAACAGATAAATAAAATCACAGTGCAGAATGTGGTGTATTTTCTCATTCTCCAAAAGGAAATGTATAAAAAAGTCATTATCAAATTTCCTGACGAGGGGTTGGAAGCATGGCTCAGATGGTAGAGCGCCTGCCACTGAGCAATTAGCATCAAGTACTGAGTTAAAGTTCTAGTCTTGGAAAAAGAAAATTTCTCAACAATAGTGCAAGTGTATTGTTAGAAAAATTTTAGAACTTGGCAATATTCTTCAAAAGTTCAGATCATCTGAGACCCTGTGCTGTGAGTGAATGTTTACCATTTGGAATGGCTGACAATTTTCCCAAGGTGTCATTCACAGCTCTCAGGAGATCATGGTTTCCGATGTCAGCATTATCTAACCTGGTTGTCAAGTCATTTAGACGGTCATCATTTTCTGTGAACAGAAACAAACAAACAAAAAGGCATCATGTTTAATCATCTATGAGATTTTACATGGTTGTGCAGTTGTAGGTTATTTTTATGTAAAGTTGACAAAATTAAAAAAAAAATCAATGTCATTCGCTTATTATCACCTAAAATAAAAGTAATTCTAATCACAACACAGAATACATTATTTATGACCATGTGACCATTCAACGTGCAAGCCGTTATATTTTCATCCTTGTTTCTGATCTTTGTTTAACCTGTCTGAGTGCTTCCTAAAAATTAGAAACCTTCAAAGAATCAGTCTTTTACTGAGTATGCAATGATGCCTTCTTTACATCATGGTTATCAATTTTATTTACATTAAAATATTTTTAGTAATAAAACAGATAACTGGATTGCTTTTTGAAGTCTGATCATGGTGATTTAGCAACATCTATCTCAGTAAATAATACTTTATTAATATTAATGTTTGAAGCAAAAATGAAAATCCAAGAAAAAACCAATACATCTATGATAAATTATCATTTTTTCATAGAGATCATGGTATTTTTTTTATAAAAACAGGTTTTATGAAGTCTTTTACTTGCCTTTTTTAACATTCAAAAATATTATTTACAATGATGGTTTAATATTAAAAGCATGAAGTTCCCAGTTGTTTTTCAAAAGTCTGTAAACCACAGCGAGTTTATAGTGTAGGACGTATGGCATTTGAGTTTAACAATGTAAAAACTGGGAAATTGTTTGGGAAAGAAAAAAGACTCAATTCATTAGTAAAAAATGTAAGTTTAAAAACATTGTTTAGAACTATCCCAAACTACAAGATATTCTAAGATAGATTGAAGTTAACCACTTGTATCCTTAATCACCTTCATAATTTATTATCAAACAGTGGAATAAAAAAACCAGAATGCACTCTAGTGGTAGAGTGCTTGCCTAGTATGCCCAAAGCCTTGGATTCAATTCCTTGGTAGTGCACACACAGAAAAAGCTGGAAGTGGTATAGTGGCTCAAGAGATAGTCTGTTAGCAAAAATTGTTCAAGAACAGTGCCCCCCACCCTGAGTTCAAGCCGTCGGATAGAAAAAAACAACTAACAAAAAACAAAATATGCAAAATCCAGTGCTTTCTGATGACTGAATAAAAGCAGAGTATAATTTGAATATATTCTTCCTTTTCTTTTCAAAAAAGATTTTAAGATTTTTATTAACATTAATTTTTTAGGAAATCAATTTATTCAATCTAAACAACTTACTCAATATAACTGATATAAAGCAAAAATGCATGTACTTTTCTTCTTTTATTGACAAATTATTTACAAATATTAAAAAATGATGATAAGCCCAACAGTTTGAATATATGCAAATATCCATCAAATAACAAAATAGCAAATATTAGCTTACTAACTCCATTAAAATATTGAAGAAAGAATGCATGAGACCCAGGGCGTCTAATTTGTCAGTGTTTATAACAGCTTGCTTTCAAGGGTAAAATGAATCAAAATAATTTACAATATAAGGTCTTCAAAGTCTAGATTTTAAAACCTTTTCTTCATTTTCAACATCATTCTGTTACACTGATTTTCAAGAGTACATGTAAGAATTACTACAGATCAACAGAGGGAGCATAAAACAAATTCTAACAGTAAAAAGATATTAACATTAATTTTTGCACCATATTTTAAATGTCATGTTTAACAAACAAGTATTCCTTTTCTTTTTTGATGGTACTAGGGTTTGAACTCAGATTCTTGCTCTTTTTAGGCAAGCACTCTATTACTTGAACCACATCTCCAGTCCTTTGTGCTTTTTAGTTATTTTATTATACATGTGTGGATTTTTTTCTATGAGTTCAGATACTCAAAATATTGATTTGAGGACTTTGGGTTGGCTCTTAACAACTAAAATGTTCAAATATAAGCAAACATTATCAGTGAGGACAGAGCAAAATATCTGTAAAATTATGGTTTTACTGAATTTTAGCAAACTGACTGTGGTCCCAAATCCTCCTAATTACACCTCTTGCATAGAGAAGAACACAGATCTATATCCCCTTCTTTGAGATATAGCCTTGGAGACAGTGTCTTGCAAACTTTTTTGTCTAGCTGTGCTTGAAATTCTAGCTCCATGTTTCAACTATCTGGTATTGAAGGCATAAAACACCACAGTCAGCTTCATGAGTACATTCTTAATTGTTTATAATGCCATGATATTGCTTTTCAACACACTAATTGCTTAACTTAGTTCTAGGAAACAAAAAGTATAAATAAAAATCTCCAAGTGAAAAGGTGCGCTGAAAAGAATGAAGAAAGGGATTACCCACTAGTTTCTCCTGGACAGGATTGGCTGGCATTTAGTAACATGATGGCTGGCAGCCATTGACTGTCTGCTATGTATGGCGGGTATATTAAAATAACCAGAGATGTCAAAACCAAGGGTGGATTTAGTTAAAACTTGGGGGCGGTAATGCTTTCTTCATCTCAACTTGCACCATCAGCTGGTTTCTCTCTCTTCTCCCTCTCCTGTCTCCTTCGTTGTTTATAAACTTAGTCACAGTTAAAGAACTCAAGAGAGAGTATAGAAGTATCATCCAGGCATTTGAGGATAATGGATAAGACATCTCTATGTCTTAGGCAGCATTCAATAAAAGAAGTGAAGTCTAAGTAAAATATTAGATATTATTATAATTATACAGCTGTAAGGCAAAGAAATAACAAAATGATTTTTCATCTAGGAAGTTGAGAAAAGTCAAATGGCAGAGAATACTAGGTATTCACAAAAGTAATGGTGGACATGAAAACTAATGCTATTTTTTAAGAGCAAGATGCTATTTTTCAAGAGTTTAATAAATATATTACACTTTTAAATAGACAGGTACTTGGCCTGACAATTCTACTGCCAGAATTCTAGCTTATCATATACTTGTGAGTGTGGTGGTAGACAGTAGTCCCAACACTCAGCAGGCTGAAGCAGGAGGCTCACCAGCTTGGGCTAGATGACAAATCCTGTCTTAATAATATATTAAAACATTTGTTTATATAATATCTATAATATATAATTTAAGATATACAATAGTTCCTTATTTGACATAGAAAAAATAAAGTAATTCATAATAAAATATGATATTATTCTGATCAGCATCCATGAGAAGTAATATAATTATTACCTTGAGCCCATAAATTTTGGGATGATTTATTATATAGTGGTAGTGTTAGAAAAAGAGCACCTGAACAGCCATTTTTCTTAAGAAAAAAAAAGACTTCAATACTATTGGGGATTTAGAACCAATTTCTTAAATTAACATTTCTTGCTCTTCCTCTAAGTGAAAAACATCATAGAAATTCCAAATCTAAATATTGTGCATTTCCATTCTTTAAGGAATTCACTAAAGATTTTACTATTTATGAGAATAAAAATTTAATAAATGAAAACTTTATTTAGAAATATATTGGTATGTCCATGGCATGGTGTATGTGATATATCCTTTAGTAAGAAGTAGATGTGTAGGTATGGGTTTAAAATAATCCTTAAGGGGCCAGGAGTGTGGCCTAGTGGTAGAGTGCTTGCCCAGTATACATGAAGCCCTAGGTTAGATTCATTGGTACCACTTGCACAGAAAAAGCCAAAAGTGGTGCTGTGGCTCAAGTGGTAGAGCACTAGCCTTGAGAAAGCTCAAGAACAGTACACAAGCCCCCAATTCACTCCCCAGGACTGGCAAAAAAAATCCTTAAGACAATTCCATGCAAATAAGCAAGGCACATCATGTGTAATGAAAATATACAAATATTTGGCAGGGTAGTGTTTGGAAACAAGGTTGGGAAGAATATATCACTGCACTTAGCAATAGGTAGAAACCAAGAAAGAATGAGAATTACAGATGGATTTAGAGATGGTGTTCTAAGAACTCTCATTTTAGACCTAGTTTTACTAGTCAAATTATTTTCACTATACGTGTTCTTCTTCATATAGAAGAAAAGTACTAAGGCACTGGGGAAGAGTGACATGTGTTATCTTGGTGTTATTTGTCCATACTAGAACCATGATTATTTATTTATTTATTTAATTTATTATTGTAATGTATAGAGGGGTCACAGTTATATTTACCAGATAGATGGTGTATTACTTCTTTTTTTTTCAGGTAAATAAGAGAAAAGATTTATATGTAATAGTCTATGAATATTTACATTTTTCCAATCCAGTAACAAGAACTATGTAAAATATTTAGTAAATAAATCATAGCATTTTCAACTTCAGTTCATTCTAGTGAATTAAAAATAGCATTAATTAAGAAGTTGGCAACATATCCAATGATGGGAAACTAGAGAAAGAACTCCCCTTCCTTCTTCCTATCTGTTTGAGATTAGAGGATTAGTGCTAGCTGTAGTACCAAGATAAAACTACAGAATTTCAAGGTTTTCTTAAAAAGATACGATTATATACTTGATAAAAGTAAAATTATACATTTTACTCTTGAGAATAAATATATATATGTGTGTATACACATGGTGTATTACTTCTTACATATTGATACTCCTCATATTTTTGTCCCCATTTTACTCCCCCAACCTGCTCCCAATCATCTTGTTTTCCCCCTTCTCTTTGCTATTACAAATAAACAAATAAACATATATAATACACCAGGTAATAAAGTCAGACACTATAACAATATGAGATTAATCAAAGGGCAACAAAAGAGAAGAGAAATAACGGTACATTAAGAAAAATAATGACACAATATAAAGATTTTGTTTCCATATCCTGGATATCCTTTCATTTAGCCTCATCCTATATGACCTTATATATTTAGGTTTTGAGATATTGTAATCCTCTGCTAGGAGAGTTCTAGGTTTGTACTAATTATTACAAATGAGGAAAATGGTTGACCCTATCTTTTTTAGGGTCTGGTTTACTTCACTTAATATGATTTTTTCCAAGTCTTTCCATTTCCTTACAAATAGAGCCATGTCATTCTTTCTGATGGCACTATAGAATTCCATTATGTATCAACACCACATCTTCTTGATCCACATCTACTGAGGGGCATCTGAGTTTGTTCCATATCTTTGCTGTGGTAAATAGTGCTGCAATGAACATGGTTAAGCACCTGCAGAAAACTAAAGTTGGATCCTTTTATGTCACACTGCACCAGGATTAATTCCAAATGGATCAAAGACATTGAGGTAAAACCAGATACCCTGCAAACTTTACACAAAGGAATAGGAGATACACTAGGTCTCCTTGGCACAGGTCAAAACTTTTTAATAAAGACCCAGAAACACAACAAATTAAAGAAAGATTGGACAAATGGAACTGCATTAAACTTCAGAGCTTTTGTATGGCAAAGGACATAGCTAGCAAGTTAAATAGTCCATAGAGTGGGAGAAGATCTTCACTAACCATATAACAGACAAAGGCCTCATATCTAAAATATATCTACAGCTAAAAAAAATCAATCTCTCAAAAACAAATCTTCAAAGAAACAACCATTCCATTAAAAGATGGGCCAAAAACTTACAGAGAGACTTATCTGAAGAGGAAATAAGAATGGCCTATAGACACATGAAGAAATGCTCAACATCTCTGGCCATAAAATGAATGCAAATCAAAACAACTTTGAAATTCCAACTCATTCCAGTTAGAATGCCCATGAACAAGAAATCTAATAACAGCAGATGCTGGAGGGGATGTGGCCAGGAGGGATCACTACTACACTGTTGGTGGGAGTGCAAACTCATTCAACCATTCTGGAAAGCAGTATGGCAGTTCCTCAAAAGACTAAACATAGAGCTCCCCTATAACCCAGCAATTCCACTACTTGGCATTTATCCAATGGTCCAGAAATAAGGACATACTAAAGCTACTAGAACCATGATTTTTATTTCTTACTATCCAGAGCATACAGGTCAGGAGACAATGAACTCCTATGAATAGAGCCTGAAGTGTTTTGATTGGAAGATGTATAACTGGTTCATTAGAGGAGCTGTGAAAACTCATCCTTGTCTTTATCTGGAAAAAACCACATAGGAAAAGAAAGACAGAGGATTCTTCTATCATTGTTCACAGTGAGAATAAATACGGAACATATTAGTTAAAGAACCACTCTCTGTCATGTAAAGGAATTTATAGGTAGCCCTTTATTTTTATTTATTTTTTTATATAGTTTTTTATTATAATTAATAGAAGGGTTACATGATATTTGCCAGATAGATGTTGCATTAATTCCCATGCATTGATACCCTTTCACATGTCTTGGTCCCCATTTCCCTCCCCCGCCCCACCCCTCATCTTGTTTTTCCCCGTTCCCTATCCATTTTCAAATAACCAAATACAAATATATCCGATATATCAGGTAACAAAGTGAGATACTGTAACTATATGAGATAACCAAGGGACAGCAAAAAAGATGAGAGGTAGTCCTTTTAAACTAGGGCTATGCTATAAATACAATCATGGTTATATTACAGATTAAACCAAACTAAAGCATGTAATCTTGTTATAGGTGTTAACTTTTAATCCAGTCTGAGAACCAACATTACTGAAAAGCAAGACATAATAAAAATTTTTTAGGAAAGCATAAATCTAAACCAATCACTAATATTTTTTCTACTCTAGTCCCTGAAAATAGTCCTTCTAGGTAATTGAATTCTTTTGTCTTAATTACAGCTCATCTTCATTTTAATATTTCTTTTATTTTCCCTGCATGTACTAAAATGAAATTCTTGAAGCAGTTACCACTGGTATGCTTTGTGAAATACAGCCATCTGGTAATGGTGATGAGATCTTTATGGGCTGTTTAAGAACTGAAGATCGAGGAATGAAAATCTCACAAAAATATAGCAAGTTCATGGCAGCACTGGTCATCCTAGGCTCGGATCAGATGCGCCTCAATGGATACACGGATCAAGGAAATGTGGTGGTGTAAGTACACAATGAATTTTACTTATCCACTAGAAAGAATGATGTTATACCACTTGTAAAGAAATGCAAAGACCTGGAAAAAATTGCCAATTGAAATAACTCGGGCCCACAGAGACAACGGATGCATGTTTCTCATTTGTGGAAGGTATAATTTTAATAAGTATATATGTTGGGTGGTATACAAGTGCACACAAATGTATTAAATGAAATACGATAGATTCAAGGGAGAATTTAAATAGTGTAATTCCTTTGGGTAGAAGAGTGATGAGTGAGAATATTGAAAAGAGTAACATCAATGAAGACGCCTTGCCTTTATAAACTGCTTGTCTAAAAACTAAATAAATAAAATAATAAAATGCCAATATCTAGGAGTAAAATCTAGGAAAGTAATCACTCTAACGTGGCTAGTGATGAAAAGAATATGATGTCCACTGGACCTGAAGGTAAGATGTACAAAAATGTATGTGTGGATTACAATGAGTTATGTATTGCCATTTCCAAGAAAATCAAACCTGATACTTACAATTTCCAGGAAATCCAGGAAAGGGTCTAATGTATAATCTTTACATGTATTCTTGAGGGTTTCTTCTACTTATTGCTGGAAAAAAATACCACCTAATAGCAGTAGCCACATCTATCTTCTCTCTTAATGTAACATCCACCAACCTCAAAGGCACACACGTTCTGATCCTTTTTTACCCGTTTCATTTTTATACAACTTATTAGAAAAGGATATGAGTTTTGAAAACAGAGTTCAAAACATAAGGGGATGGGAGTCATGGTTCAGGTGACTGGTGACAGTATAGCAAACAAAAACAGTATAGATAAAAACAGAGGTAGGAATTAGCATGTTCTTTTGTACTAAAAACATGCATTGCAGTTCATTTAAATTAAAACTGATGGTACTGAATGGTAAAATCTCAATAGTAGCTCCATACAATTTTCTTAATCATTAAAAATCCCTCTGCAAAGTACCATTTATTAAAAAGTAATATGTATGCTGCAATAGAATCATTATTGGACTTAGAATCAGTAGGTCTGGGTTTTAATGTCATCTCCATCCCTTTGTGTCTGTCTTTCATATAACTAAGTACTGGATATACCCCAGGCACTAAGTAAAAGGTGATGCATTTATTGATTTGCTGATTGCTCTGTTATTTGACTAGTTTCTAGTAATGAAGATAAATCTATGACTTTATTTAAATGGCTTGCTCAAGATGCTGATTTTGCTTCCTTTTTATATTTACTAGACTTATGCAAGAGATCACTTATCTGGCTAAATATCAAGGCAATTTTCATGAATTTTAGGGGAAATGTTCAGTTTAACTACTCTAACTCCACATAGTTAAGTTGATTGACTACAATTTTTACTTTTTTATTCACATAAACAGGTCACAAATAAGTACCTTGAGAGAATTTCCCAACCACCAGGGCGAGTTCACAGAACTGCTCTTACATTTTGAATATCTGGTGAAATGTTTATCTGATATGCATAAAACATTTGCAAAGGCCCCACATAATCCTGGCTTCTGACTCGAAACACAGAAGGAAACGCAGAAGAGTTTTACAATCTGATCTCATTTTCTCTGCAGGCCTCTGTGTCTCACAGGGAGGATGCAGAGCAACTTTGAAGGAGTGATTCTCACCTTGGATTAGGATGTGACAGACTAGATTCTTACTCTTAGGGATATTTCCTGCATCTTAGCCATTATATTATCACCTTGTTTTTGACCTCCTAACATGTATTTAAAATTGTTTTTAAATGTTCACACTGTTTACATTTCAAAGGAGTAACCAATTCCTTTTTTTTAATGGATAGGCAATGAATCGTAAGCAAGTGGGATTTTATATATAAAACATTTCCAACCCCTTACAAAATGAACTCTGAAAGGGTAACAAACATTGGATTGAGTAAAACTATAGAGGGAGCTTCATTCACCCAGGTGGAAGGCAAGTCAATAGGGGTGTGCAAAGCACAGTGGTCTGCTCTGGGGGGAAGGGGCAGGCTCATCTTAATTCTTTTTTTCTCATATATTTTTTATTGTAAATAATAGAAGGGTTACATTACATTCACCAGATAGCAGGTGCATTACTTCACATACATCGATACCCTTTCTCATGTCTTGGTCCCCATTTCCCTCCCCCCACCTCCGTCCCCTTCTTGTTTTCCTCCCTTCCCTATCCAACTTCAAATAACTAAATACACATATATACAATATATCAGATAACCAGGTGAAATACTGTAACAATATGAGATAACCAAGGGACAGCAAAAGAGATGAAAGATAACATAGTACATTAAGGACAACAATTAGGAGTAACCAATTCTACATGAAGGATCAATATTGGGTTTTGTTTGGTTTTGTTTTTGGTCAGCCATACACTGCTTTATTATCCTCACATTTGGAAAGAGATCTTTATATTTCATGTGAAATCTTATTTATTTCCCCTAAGTCATTAAATAATGTGACTTGTCTTGGACTAAGACCAACATTAGTGCTAAAATTATGCAAGTAAACAAAATTTCAGTTACCCTTATCAGATAAGGTATACGACTTCAGCATCAGTTAAACACCATTCATGACTTTCTTCCTTGCCTGCATATGTCTCACTACAACCTCAGCAGACTATTTTATTGACAAAACTTCTTGTTCCTCTGTAAAGCAGTACTAATTCACCTGGTGACATTAATTCACTCTCCAACTCTTTCAATCATCAGTTTTGTCCCAGGCCTCAGATCCATCAACGAAATATTTCTCTTCGTAGACCATTCAGTCAGCACAATGTAGACTGCCTTCAAAGCTCAAACACGCACAAGGGCACATTTACTTTTAACAGATGTATATTCAAAAATTAAAAAGCTAAAACAAATGGCTCCTGGCAAGTTCAGACTCCCGTAAGGCAAGGACAGTGTAAAAACGGCAGGGAGCGGCAGTAAGTCATTCGTGCCTCCAGCTCAGAAACTAACTCAGTTGTAGGAACTAAACCAAGCAACAAATTAGAAATATGGAAGGGACACTGGCCCCGCCATTTTTATTCCTCCTAACTCCAGGCACCACAGAGAGAGAAATGACTAAATCTCTATTTTAATAGCTGCTGTCAAGAGTTTGCTCTATAGGGTTTATTTCAGCAGTTCTTCATGGTAATATATGGCATTTTTCTGATTAACAGCCATTTTATAACCTGTGTAATTGGCCACAAATCAGAGGGATGTCATAATGTAGCAAGAAAACATTCCCATCTCCGTCATAGCCTTGGCTTGGTTTTCTGGAGGAATTATTGCTTGAGTAGTTTGTAAGTTTTCATTGCTTTAAATAATGTACTACCTGCAGTGCCAAGAGAAGATATTTAAACTAATGAACATCTCTACCTGCTAACCTTTTCTTCCACTCTTTTCCCTGGAGTCTCCAGATTTTTTTTTGCAAATGCTAAAACTGTCATTTTTACATCAGACATTCTGAAGAGAGAGGCCAAGACAAGTTTGGAAGTAGAATGAGGCATGGTGCAGGTGTGAAATTTAAAGGCAAACACAAAACCTCAAAAGTAAAAATGTAATTGTTGTTGTACTAAATATTGAGCCAGGACTTTGACTTTGCTCTTTTTATTTTTGGTCCCATTGTGGGACTTGAAATCTGGGCCTGGGTATTGTCCCTGAGCTCTTCAGCTCAAAGCTACCACCCTGCCCCTTGAGCAAAAGTGTTACTTTTGGTTTTCTGGTGATTAATTAGAGATAAGAGTCTCACTGACTTTTAGGGCCCATGCTGGCTTTGAACTTTGATCCTCAGATCTCAGCCTCCTGAGTAGGTAGGATTATAGGCATGAGCCACCACGCCCACTCACAATGGAAATAGTCTAATGCATTGTTTTAAATAATCAAAGTTAATGCAAAAATTTATGATGAACACAATATCAAAATCTTGAGATAAAGATGGGCGGATCATAGTTTGAGAGAGGCAGGAGTGGGTGAAACAAGTATATTATGATATGTGCCTGTAATGCCGGAAATGTGAGAGGCCTAAGCAGAAAAAGCACAATTCAAGGCTGGATCAGGCAGAAAGTTGGAGACCCTATCTGAAATGTCACTAGGGCGAAAGAGCCTTGGCTGAGATGATAGAGTGCTTGCTTCCAAATATGAAGCCCTGAAGTCTAACTACACTGCTGCTCAAAAAAATCCCTCTCCCAATCAAAAACTAAGTGATGTGTGAAGGTATGTACCACACAGCAGACTGAAGTAGAAGCTATCGTCTAAACAGAATTATTCCAGCAGGGAGTTTTCTTTCACCTGTGGTACAAACCCCTAAAGCGTTTTACTATACAAATGCTCTCCACTCTGCAGACAGTTCCTGGCATTTCATCTTAGTCACTATTGGAGACCAGGTTATATGAGTTAAAGTTTACAAAAAATAAATTCTTTCTATATTTTGTTTTGCTTTTCTACAGTAAGACCAATGGCAATCCTTTTTTGAAACACATAATAATTTCCCAATTTGATTAGTCAATATGCTGCTCACAAGAAGTTCAAAGTTAAAAGAAATATACCTGGCTTTCCTGAAATGTAGAGTTATAGTACTTTAATAAACCTATGGGAAAGTTGAGCGAAGGTGAGGGAAGGCGGTTAGTTTCCTAGAAAAGGTGATAGCTTACCTAAATCTCTCTCTTCTCTCTCTCTCTCTTTCTTTTCTCTCTCCCCCCTCTCTCTTATCTTATTATATAGATCAGACTCTAGCCTTGAATTTGAAGGCACAGGTTTCCTCAGGGGATGGAAGTTGATAAAAAGGAGGTCTGGGGGCTGAGGCATTCTAAGGAAAGGAGATATTACTGTGAAAATACTGACTCTTGGAATGGTAGGACACAGGATATGTTAGGTAGGTTGAGGAAGTGAATGCAAACCCAATGGAATGGGATCAGACTATGGAGAAAAACACAACACAACTCAAGTGAGAGATAGGCAATCCTTCAAAGAAATAATAATATAACTGCTGATATAGAGACCAGCAATGTTTAAGAACATAGTCTTAGCACAAAACACCTAATATGCCAGAATGAATATTTTATTCACTTTGCTATTTAAAATTAGGAATGGAAAAATGTGTATTTAAAAATGTCTTTTAAAAATGTATTTAAAATATTTAAAATGGTTCAGAATCCATGACCTTACAATGCTTCACAGAGTCATTAATGCCACATTTGCCTAATTTAGCTAATGATGATTTTAAAACCACAAGCAAGTAGAATTTAATTCTTTACAAATGTATGCTACCAAAGATTACTAATCTTGAGCCCCAATGAAGGAATGTTATAGAGGTTAAATTGAATTTTTTGAAATATAAATATTAAGTTAAATTTATTTAGTAAGAAAATACAACAGGAAGATAAAACATTACAGAACTCACCAAGAAGTTTACTTAGCTTATATCCAGATTGCAGAATGATTATAAAAAGCCATGCTAATCAAGCATGGGGCAGTAGCCTTGAGCTGAAGAGCTCAGGGACAGCGCCCAGGCCAAGTTCAAGCCCCATGACCCCCCCCCCCACACACACACACAAAAGAAGAGAAAAAAATCATGTCAAAACAATATAATTCTTCAACAGTCTGGTAGAATAATCTCCCTTCCCCATTACAATGCAGTTAACCTAAGTAGAATCAAAAGGTTTGCCTACTAACCTTTCACGTCATTTGCTAACTTCTTGGCCTCATTGAGAATCTTAAAGCTTTTTTGAAGAGAGCTTTTCGCATCTTCTTTCAATAATCCCTGTGGACTTGTTGCCTGTGGACAGAGAAGAAGGTGTCAGGTCTCTACAACCATATCCTAATGAAAAGGAAATATCAAGAAGGCTGTTGGTACTCAGAATGGACATCCTGCATATAGATTTAGAATTGTATATTGTCATTACAGATTTAGCAGTCAATGTTTTCTCATCAGGAGATGAGAAGGTCTAGATTAGAATGTTAGAACTGCAGTGTGAAAGGGGCAGCAAGAGATGGTATGGAAGGCTAGATGGTTGGACTTTAGGCAATGAAAAGGAGACATTAGAACATTATACTGAAATGAGGAGATAATGTGCCTTAAAATATGATGGCAGGCAAAATGTTCAGATGTCAAGCAGATTAAGGACTCAAAGCAATCATTAGGTTTTATACCTATGTTCATCTCATCCTACTTAATGAGTAGAGAGCATTTCTTAATACTCTGTGTGTGTGTGTGTGTGTGTGTGTGTGTGTGTGTGTGTGTGTGTGTGTGTGTATACACCTGGGTATTGTTCCTGAATTTTTGTGCTCAGGACCAGTACTCTACCACTTTGAGTCATAGCTCTACTTCTAGCCCCAGTTAACCAGAGTTAAGAATTTCACAAACTTTCTTGCCTGGGCTGGCTTTGAACCATCATCCTCAGATCTTAGCCTCTGGAGTAGCTAGGATTACAGATGTGAGCCACTAGTACCCTGTACTGTTCTTTTTTTTAAATGAATCTCAAAGCATCATGGAAACATACAGACTTCTAAATGACAGTCTCATAGCCACAATCATCTCTAGCAAAGATGTATTTGTGAGCCTTAGATTAATAGAGGTGACACAGAGATAATAGAAGAGGAAAAGGATCATTTAACTTGGTTGCCTAGTTATCCATTTTAATAGTGTTTGCTTCCTAGCAATCATTACATAATACATACATACCAACAGATAAATCAAAGAATCTTATGTATAAATTTTAAATTGGAAAAGCATTTCAGGGTGCAAGCAAGCTGGTGAATTCTTAATGCATATTGCTGAAGTTATAAATCTGAGCTTGGTTTAATCCCAGACACGACATTCTTCAAAGACATCTCCAGTGCCTACTAATATTATGCTAATCAGTCATGTCACCAGAGCATTAAGCTAGGAAAGATTACAGAATCGGGTCTTTCTGTGATCCAGTTTATATTATTGCATTACCCTAATGTTCTAGGTATGTGTGTGTGGTACTAGGCACAGATTCTCTGTCATGACAGGCAAATATTTTACCATACCATTGATTTATATTCTCATCCTCTAATAGAGTTTTTCTTCAATACTATATTTCTCACAAGATAGGTCAACTTTCAGATAATTTTATGTCAATAAGAACACATATTAGAAACATTGGCACAACATCATATAGTCATATGATGGTATCTCATACCTTAGCTAGAGGACTGTGTTTCAGAGTTGTAGTTTCAATCTACTTCATTTCCAAAATAATCAGCAAAAAAGCAATGATGAAGATATGGCTCAAGTGATAGAGCTCCCCTTCCCTTTTTTTTTTTTTGTCAGTCATGGGGCCTGAACTCTGGGCCTAAGTGCTGTTCCTGAGCTCTTCAGCTCAAGGCTAGCGCTCTACCACTTGAGCCACGGTGCCTTTTCCGATTTTCTGGTAGCAAATAGGAAATTAGAGTCTCACAAGTTTTTGTGCCCAGGCTGGCTTTGAACCACGATTCTCATAACTCAGCCTCCTGAGTAGCAAGGATTACAGAGGGAGTCAGCTCAGGGCCTGACTCTGAGCCTCCTGTTGGTTCTTCATTTCACCCTTGTCTTCACCCTGCAAGAGTGAGCTCTGTTCACTGATACTCCTACAGTTCTTTTCTATCTTTTGTCATTTCTGCGTGCTGTTGGCTTTTTGTTTCTACACATCTTGTATCTCCTGCTATTTAGGAAGTCAATGCTTTCCCCCTGGGTTCTCAGTTACCCATTCTGTGCTCAGAGACCAGAGGATTGGTAACTACTTAGGCATGTAGGAGTAAGAGTAGAAACAATGTAAGGCAGGACAAAGATGGGAAAACAAGAGGCAGGGGAAATTTTGACCTGCAGATGGGAAAACAAGTATTTCAGTTCCAGACTGTGGAACTGAGGACACAGTGTGTTACAAATGTACTCAGTGTCAGGAGTCAATTTCTAGAAGGACTGAATGTTAGGCTAAGGTAACAGGCAATGGGCAATTTCCAGCCACTGAATGTTGCAGAGTAGAAGAATACTATGCAGTTAGTTGATGCTGGTAAGGGAAATAAAGGCGGCTGTATGGTTACAAAGGATCTATCACTGACTGTTGTGAAAATATGTAGGAAGGAGAAAATATCACCTCAGACAAGGCCCGTGGAACTCTGAGGTCTGGATGTAAGAGATATGAAAGAAATCGGGCTGTAGTGTCTCCAGATGCTCTCCAAAATAATAAGGTAAAGATAGAACGGCATACAACTGTCAGTTATAAACAATCTGCCAAGAATCCAGGTTTGGAAAACAAGCTTTGCATTTGATAAGGAAATGGAAAATACTAGCATCTTGCCTTCTTCCATCAAGGCTTAGTGGGTTACTGGAGCACAGCATCAGAATCAGGAGGCGATGAAGCAGCATTTTCCAAGCTAATTATACTTCATAAATATTCATAAGCATTGCATGCCATCTTTGGCACTTTGTCTACAATGTATGTGAAATATCAAATGAGTTTGTAGAAGTGCAAGGTATTTTTTCTCTTGCTTTTCTGAAGCTTTTAAAAATAAATGAGTGTAACTATTTTCTGTGTACATATAGCATGTGCTTATGTATACATATGAATTATAAAATGATACAAAATATGTTTCATGGTTATATGTAGGTTTCAGTATGTATTATTAGTACATACTAAGTTAAGAAAATGTAAAGTAATTTAAGACAGAGTTGAAAGCTTACAGGAAATAAATTAAATCTATAAAGACTAAAAAGTTATCAGAGGTCTTGGTAATCAGCTGCATTTTAATTTGCATTAGTTTTCTTCTTTCTATTATTTGCTAAATAAGTGACTGTTGCAGAAGCATAAAATTAATCAACTTATATGCCAAAATATTTTAGATGTTCCAAGTCAGCTCTGATTATATTTTCCTGATGGCATTGGAATGGAGTGGAGAAACAAAAGGTAAGTCACTTTTATTTTTTTTGTCTGTCCTGGGGCTTGAACTCAGGGCATGGGCACTGTTCTTGGATACTTTTTGCTCAAGGCTAGCACTTTGCCACTTGAGTCCAGCTTTTTCTGTGTATGTGGCTCTGGGGAATTGAACCCAGGGCTTTGTGCATGCTAGGTGAGCACTCTACCACTTGGCCATGCTTCTGGCCTGGAAAGTCACTTCTAAAATAAAATGGCCACTGTTGTGAGAATAGAGAAAGGCCTAAGTGCATGACTGTGAGAGGAGCTTTGTTGGGAAAGTCAGATGTGAAAGAGTAACCCTAAGGTAAGCCACAGATTTTCAGGCAGTAATCTTGCTTCCTCTTCTTGTCACCCCATTCTTCCAAACAAGCAAGCTATCTCATTTTCTTCCATGCACTTGTATAGTAGACATCAAATAATCTCACAAGAGATACATATTCTGAACTAGTGGAGAGAGTTGCCTCTAAGAAGAATTGCAGAATGTTTGTTTTCATTCATTTTTAAAGGGAGTGGTAACTGACAATTTATCAGTGTGGTTTAATTAACTATCCACCATTCCCGCTTCACAAAGTACTTAAATTAGAAAACAGATTTTACATAGGTACAGAAGGGTTCATGCGTCAACCTGATACATTAAGCTTGTATGACTTCAAATTTATATTCTAGTGTGTTATACTACTGTCAAATTCAGAGGTAATGTTTTCACTATACTAAAGCAAATTCTCAGAAGAAATGGTGGAATCTAGCCCAATCTACATTTTAAGATACAATTCTTGAAACTAATTTTTAAAATATTCAATGCATATTTTATAAAACTAGGAAAATGGATGAAAAAAGTTGTGTTGGGAGGGATGGGGGAGAATGATGAGACAGGTAATGTTGATCACCTTATAAACTGACACACTGAATGGTAGTCCTTTTATAACTACTAAGAGATAATAAAAATTTCACTTAAAAATCTGTGCATAATGTTAATTAACATATTAAATTAAAAGTCAATAATGCGGGCTGGGAGTTTGGCCTAGTGGTTAAAGTGCTTGCCTAGCATGCACGAAGAGCCGGGTTCAATTCCTTGGTACCACATACATAGAAAAAAGCCAGAAGTGGTGCTGAGGCTCAAGTGGTAGAGCTCTAGCCTTGAGAAAGTCCAAGGACAGTGCTCAGGCCCTGAGCTCAAGCCCAGGACTGGCAAAAAAAAAAAAGTCAATTATGCAAAACTTACCCTTCATGCAAAAAAGTTATGGGCAAATATACAAAATACTGTAATTGCTCATGATTAGTGGTATTATGTACATTTTTAGAAGTTTTAGCAGCTATGTGTTGGTGGTATAACAGGGTAAAGTACAGGAATAGAGAGAAGTAAAAAACATTTTGTCCTCACATGGAAAGTGAAAGTTATAGATTTTGTCAATACCATTTCATCTGTCTTTGCTGGCAATCTGTCCCATTACATGTAGTGAACATAAACAACTTTTGTAGCTATTATAAAGATTATATACAATTTTTTCATATATTTTTTATTGTAATTAAAGAAGGGTTACATTACATTCACCAGATAGAAGGTGCATTACTTCACAAACAGCGAAACCCTTTCTCATGTTTTGGTCCCCATTTCCCTCCCCGCTTCCCTATCCGATTTCAAATAACCAAACACACATATATACAATATATCAGATAACAAGGTGAAATACTGTAAGAACTAAGAAAAATAAGAACACAAAATCAATTTTTCTTGTCTGTGTGGAACCCATCACTCATGGAATGAAGAGAAAAGCTATAAGGACATTTGTGTTAACTTAAAAAAAAAACAGTAAAGGGACTGGGAGCTTGGCCTAGTGATAAGAGTGCTTGCCTAGCATGCAGGAAGACCCGGGTTTGATTCCTCAGCACCCCACATACATAGAAAAAGCCAGAAGTGGTGCTGTGGCTCAAGTGGTAGAGTGCTAGCCTTGAGAAAGCCCAAGGACAATGCTCAGGCCTTGAGCTCAAGCCACAGGACTGGCAAAAAAACCAAACAAAACAACAACAAAAAAACAGTAAAGAAGGCTAGAAACGTGGCTTAAATGGTAGAACACCTGCCTTACAAGCTTGAGGGCTTGAATTCAAACTCCAGTATTGCCAAAATAAAGCAAAAAAAAAAAAAACAATGAAGGTGTAAACATGTTGAAGCATCTGTCCTGGAAATTCATAGGAACAAAGTGTAATGGGACCTGCTTTAAGTGAAACACATCTCATTCATCATAGCAGAAATTTAAAAGACAATATTGACGTTAGTGAAAAACATGCTGGCATAGTATTTTTGAGAGACAGAATAGGAGAAATAATGTTTGAAACATGTTGAAAGTCGATGTTCTTGGGGTAAGTTCAGAAGTGAGAAAAGTTAGGTCAGGGGACTGTTGCTTGAAATTATATCCTTCATTGCAAATGAAAAGAAATGGAAATGTGTATACATGATGTCTCAAAAAACAAAATAAGAAAATTCAGAAACTCATATTGGTGCAAAAGATTTTATCTCCAGACCCATTTTAAACTACTCTTTTTTATTATGACCACTTATTATCTTCATTTTAGTTAAAACCTGTAGTAAAGAAATAATGTACACCTGCAGATAAGAATAGAAGCAATGGGTGACTGTTTTCCTTAATGTACTATGTTATCGCTCATCTCTTTTGCCATCCCTTGGTTATCTCATATTGTTACAATTTTTCACCTTGTTATCTGATATATTTTATATGTGCTTAATTGGTTATTTGAAATTGGATAGGGAAGGGGGAAAATAAAGATAAGCGGGGGAGGGAGGGAAATGGGGACCATGTCATGAGAAAGGGTATCAATGTTTGTGAAGTTATACATCTTCTATCCGGTGAATATAATGTAGCCCTTCTATTAATCACAATAAAATTATTTAAAAATAAATAAATAAAAATAAAAATTCAAATAAAGAATAGAAGCAAATTCAGATGCTTGAACTTTCTCATCAATATCCAGAATTTATCAACTTTCTGCTGCATTGATCTTTAAAATATGCTATCTGGGGGTCCAGGAGTTTGGCCTAGTGGTAGAATGCTTGCCTAGATACACAAAGACCTGGGTTCGATTCTGGTAACACATACATAGAAAAAATCCAGAAATGGTGCTGAGGCTCAAGTGGTAGAGCTCTATCCTTGAGAAAGTCCAAGGACAGTGCTCAGGCCCTGAGCTCAAGGACTGGCAAAATATGCTATCTGGATATTATATTATATTCTATTTGCATATAATAATATACATCTCTAAAAATGGACTTTTAGTTTTATTTGGTAACATTGCTTTTTATAGGGAAACTATGTTAGGATTAAAGCAACATCATAAAATAAAAAGCAAGTGAAACTGCTCTTTCTGCTTCTTTTCCTCCTCCTCCTCCTTCTTCTTCATTTGTTAGGGGAAATTTTTTTTATAATTTTTTATTGTGATTAATAGAAGGGTTAAATTATATTCATCAGAGAGAAGGTGTAGGGGAAATGTTTTACCTAATAGATCCTTCAGTTTTCTTGGACTGTGTTATTACATATTGCTTTGATTCATTTAATAGTTATGAATTTACTCATGCATACTATTTTGTTTTGTATAAATTTTGACCAAGATTTATTGATCATTTCATCTAATGTATAAATTCATTGTAAATGAATCTGCTCAAGTTCTCTAGTAGATTTCTATTGATTTGTCAGTCTATCTGGTGTGCAGAATTATGTTATTGCTTTCACTCTAAACCAGTTCATGAGTGTGTCTCTTTGTTTGCTTAATTATTTTTGTCATCTCTGTTAATTTGCCTGTTTACTCTAAGAATCAGTTTTCTGTTTTTCTGAACCCTGTCTAATGTCTTTCTACATCATTAATTTCTGCATCTGCATTTATTTCTTTCATTGTGCTTTTTCAAACTTCTTGAACAGAAACATGAGATAATTAGTTCTTGCTCTTATCTTTTCCTAATGTCCCTATTTAAAACTATAAAATTTTCCTATAGGCACCACTCTATTTGCACCTGCACATTTGTGAAACTTTATGTTCATTCTGTTATTAAGTATTTAACAACTCCATTTTTCCTTTGTCGCCTGAACTATCATGAAGTGTTTTTATATATATATTTTTTATTGTAATTAATAGAAGAGTTACATGATATTTGCCAGATAGAAGGTGCATTAATTCACATATATTGATACTCTTTCACATGTCTTGGTCCCCATTACCCTCCCTTCCCCCCCGTCTTGGTTTTCCCCCTTTCCCTATCCAATTTCAAATAACCAAATACAAATAAATCCAATATATCAGATAACAAAGTGAGATACTGTAACAAAATGAGATAACCAAGGGACAGCAAAAGAGATGAGAGATAACATAGTACATTAAGGACAACAATCATTCGTTATATGGCTTTTGTTTCAATATCCAGGAGGTCTTTTCAATTAGCTTCATACTATATGGCCTTATGTATCAAGGTGAAGTGTTTTCTTTTTCCGTTTTAAAACTGATTTCTGGCATTTGTAGTGCATCAGTCCTGTGGAATCAACCTCTAATTTAGCTTCATTGTGAACAGACAGTGTTGTCCAGGTGCTTTGTGATCTTCAGAATTTGCTTTATATACATAGATTTTGTTGTTGTTATTTCATGAGTATTTTATCGAACGGGATCTATAGAATGAATTACCTAATTGCTCTAAAGTTCTACGAGGCCATTAAGGATCTTCCAATGAACGGTACTTTTCAAATTTTCACCCTCACATGCTTTCTTCCTTTTATTCATTTGACATGAGGGTTTATGAGTACCATGCCTCTTGCTCACTATCACCCCTTTCAAAATTCCCACACCCCTTTGAGTCACCCCTTTCCTTACTTTTCTTAATTGTGTAGTCCATACAATGAATTCTTGACTGCATTCTCTTCCAGGTGCCTCTTCTCATTTGTCTACCCTTTCCACCTTGGCTCACCCCTTGCAAGTTTCCAACTCCTGGTGATGGTTTCGTTGGGGTGGGATTTTGTCCTGCAGTCATCCTTACATTTTTTAAACATATGGTAGTCTCTGAGGTTGGAACACAGCCTCACTCACTAAACTTGCTGGTTCGGAATAACACTGCGGAGCCATTCATACACAGCAGTTTTTCACTGTTTACTTTTATGATTGCTTCCTGCTCATGTGCATGCCTGAGTTGGGACCTATTTAACTGGAGTCTTCTTGCTATTACTGAGTTCACAAACCCATACCCTAAATCCAGATTCCCTCCCACGGAGATGCTGTCTCATGGATTTCCCAGCTAGCCTGTGCCACAATGTTCCTAATGCCAGCCTCTCATGTAGCCTAAGGTAGCAGGTACACACAACTGCACCATGCAGGAGTTGAGAAAAGGATTAGTGAACATTTCAGCCCAAGTTGTCTTTAAATTGTGAGCTTCTCCCATATAATGAATGATTGTTGTCCTTAATGTACTATGTTGTCTCTCATCTCCTTTGCTGTCCCTTGGTTATCTCATATTGTTATAGTATCTCACTTTGTTATCTGATATATTGAATTTATTTGTATTTGGTTATTTGAAATTTGATAGGGAAGGGGGGAAAACCAAGATGGGTGGGGGGTGTGGGGGGGGAGGGAAACGGGTACCAAGACATGTGAAAGGGTATCAATGTATGTGAATTAATGCACCTTCTATCTGGCAAATATCATGTAACCCTTTTACTAATTACAATAAAAAAAATTGTGAGCTTCTGGTTCTCAGCCTCCAAACTCACTAGGATTACATGACACTAAAGCACAGTGTGACCTATCAATTTTTTTTTTTTGTAGGTAGTGGGGCTTGATCTCTGGGCCCAAACGCTGTCCCTGAGCTCTTCAGTTCAAGGCTACCACCCCACCCCTTGAGCCACAGTGGCTCTTCCAGTTTTCTGGTGAAATTGGAGATAAGAGTCTCATGGACTATTTAGTCCCCGAGCTGGCTTTGAACTGTAATCCTCATGTCTCGGCCTCCTGAGTTAGCTAGGCTTACATTTTTAAAAGCCTCCAAACTGTCTTTGGTTCCAGATAGGTATTAATCATTTCCTAGATCTCTAGTCTGTTGGCTAGCACAGTTTTGACTTGCCAGACTCTTCCTCTTCTTCTTCTTCTTCTTGTGCTACTCTTTCTCTTTGAATCTGGGCTGGGCTCTGTTGCTGAGTTTCCTTTTTCTTTCTTTTCTTTCCTTCCTTCCTTCCTTCCTTTCTTTCTTTCTTTCTTTCTTTCTTTCTTTCTTTCTTTCTTTCTTTCTTTCTTTCTTTCTTTCCTTCTTTCTTTCTCTTTGTTTGTTTGTTTCTTTCTTTCTCTCTTTCTTTCTTTCTTTCTTTCTTTCTTTCTTTCTTTCTTTCTTTCTCTCTTTCCTCTCCCTTCCTTCCTTCCTTCCTTCCTTCCTTCCTTCCTTCCTTCCTTCCTTCCTTCCTTCCTTCCTTCCTTCCTTCCTTCTTTCCTTTCTTTTGCCAGTCTTGGGGCTTGAACTCAGGGACTGGCTCTATCCTTGGACACTTTTTGCTCAAGGCTAGTGCTCTGCCACTTGAGCCATTGCACCACTTCTGGCTTTTTCTGAGTTAAAACCTGGGTCTTCGTGCATGCTAGGCAAGCACTCTACCACTAAGCCAAACTCCCAGCCCACTGGGTTTCCCTTTGCTCAAGGCTAGCTTTCTACCACTTGATCCACAGCACCACTTCCACCTTTTTTTTGATAGTTAATGGAGAAAAGAGACTGACAGACTTTTCCTGCCCAGACTAGTTTTGAACCATGATCTTCAGATCTAAGCTTGCTTAGTAGCTAGGCTAACCAGCATGAATCCCTATCACCCAGCAAACTCTCAATACTCTGTCTCTGTATATCATCCTATTTTGGTCAAAGAGAATGGCATAGAGGTGGTCCCTTAGGGCTATGGGGGATGTTAACTTTGTAGTTAAGTGTATTTAAATGTACTTTGGGACATTCACATAAGCAAAATATCTAAGGCCACACTTCTCAGAACAGTAGGTGATACATGACTGTATGTGTCCTATTATTTCTGTTCCCTGGAAAACTCTAATCCCATTATTTTTATTCATCTAAAAATAAACTTGATGTTTAATCTGGGAAAAAAACCTTTTAACTCCCTCATTTCCATGTTTCTACTCTAATATTTTAATTCTTCAGTATATAACTCTATACATTGATAATTATTAACCTTACAGTTTTCACAATGCATCTTTAAGTTCTTTCAGAGTTACTTTTCTGGATCCTTTCTGTCTCTTTATTCTTTATGTTCTTTGATTTTTGCTGACATTCCTTTAAATAAATGTTATAGTAGTTCAGTGAATAGGGTAGATTTTGTTGTAGTTCAGAGCTTCCCATTGTGTTATTTATTTCCTGATGTGCCACAGAAGAGTCAATTTTCAAATATCTAGTTTATTCTTTTGACATCTCACTCCAAGCAAAAGAGAGTTCTTTTTAAAGTTTCTGTGGATTTCTCTTTTCTTCTTACTGAAAATGAATACTGGGAAGCTGTGTTCAAGGGCAATTCACATAGTTATTAGAGCACAAGTGTCATTACTTTGAAAATTATATTTTTTCTGTATCCTCATCCTGTTTCAGGTTATTCAAAAACTTGTTCTTTGCTTATTCTTACTATTGTTTCTCTGAGAAAATGGACTAATTTCAAGCTGCATTTAATTTTCTTTGTATTTTATATTGTTTTCCTGAAAGCAGTGGGAAAGTGCCCTGTCAAAGATTTCTTGAATCACAGCTCCCAAGAAATAGGGGTTGTTGGGGAAAAATCACCTGGGCTTGGAATACACATAGGGAAAGCTGAAGGGCACTGTAATGGTTAATTGTGCATCAGTTTGCCGATGTGTGTCAAGGACCCTCGAGTGGCTATGAAGGTGTTTCTCCATCCTCAGCATGAGTGAGCATCTTTTCATCCATTAGAGACCAAGCAGAAGAAGAGATGGAAGGAGCTGAGCTAGAAAATATCAGCTCATCTTTTCTACCACCCTACCCCATGAGCCACAGCACCATTTCCGGTTTTCTAGTGATTAATTGGTGATAAACTCATGGACTTTAATGCCTGGGCTGGCTTTGAACCGTGATCCTCAAATCTCAGTGGCCTAAGCATACATGAATATCTAGGGAAGAGTTAATTAAAAGCTGAGACAAACTGAGAAACAGGATTCAGGACTGAGAGTTTTAAGGGACATTGTGGGTAGGTGTGAAGACAAGATAGAAACGGAGACAGAGAAAGTTTAAGTCAATGACAGTAACTTCAAGATAAAGAAAAGGTACAAGAAAATATTAAGTAGAAGGGAAAATTATTAGGATGAGAATAATAAAGGAAAAATAATATAAGGAGAAAATCAACCTGGTATTGGCAGAAAACAGGCACAGAATACAGGTCAAAATAAAAGTAAATACATTATGGATAATGAATCTCCATAGTTCATTATTTTAAATATATCTTATTTTTCTCCTTTTCCCTCATCAAAGAAAAATTTTAAATACAGAAATTGAATGCAGAGATACAAACACTATGTAGTGCTTTTATTATCCTACATTTATAGAAAATGGTATTAGTTTTTGAATGATTTCTTAGCTTTTAAATAGTATTTTACCTTTAAAGAAAGTATCATTGCAAGACTCGTAGCTGCTATTCATTATGTGAGAATACCCTACAATAAGCTGAAATTGATTGTAATATCCCCTAACTTAAAATGGATGAACTTCTTACATTTTTCTTCTGTTCTATTCTTAATTATGTGTATGTGATAAGTACACTTAAGTAAATCTTTTTTTTTTTTTTTGCCAGTCCTGGGCTTGAGCTCAGAGCCTGAGCACTGTCCTTGGACTTTCTCAAGGCTAGAGCTCTACCACTTGAGCCTCAGCACCACTTCCGGCTTTTTTCTATGTATGTGGTACCAAGGAATCGAACCCGGGCCTTCGTGCATGCTAGGCAAGCACTTTAACCACTAGGCCAAACTCCCGGCCCCACTTAAGTAAATCTTAAATATGAAGTTGTTTCCAAAATACGGTGTCCATTTTGCTTACAGGTGACTTCTACTTTATATTTGTTTCATTGCCCTTTTATTTCAATGCTTCTTGCTTTCTTAAATTATCTCATCTCTTTTCACAGTGGTAATTGGTTGTTTTATTCCTCATCTATTAGGTCTTTCTTTTTCTCTGCTGCAAATACTTTCTTTGTTCCTTTGATTTTTTCTAATTCATTATAAACCTTCTTTCTAAAGCTAAACAGAAATGAGTACAGAGCTCTTTTCTGTTGCTATCCTTTGAGTTCTTTTACAGATAAGTCATAAACTTAATCGGACTTTTCAGTTTATCTATAATGCTAACAATAATGCTAGATCTTATGTTTACAAGTTGCCAGGTAATTGCCCAATGGAATGTTAGACACATATATTTCTTTTCCAGAAAAAAAACAATTTTAACATAGTGATCTCTTAAAATTAAAGCTTTATTTATTCTAGTCACAAAACATATTTCAACACACTATTGGAGAGATGTCTATATTCATGTTTTGTTGATAGTCATTGACTACAACTGTGATTCTCTTCAAATTGCAATTTTTCAGGCGTTTGACTATTTTACACAGCGAGCCTTATGGAAAGAAAAGAGTGACGATAAAGAAGAATGGCTCAATTTGTTGGAAATGAACTTTACAACTTGTAGGGGGTGAGATGGGGGCGGGAAGTGAGGAAAAAACATGGGAAGGGTAACGATGTCGGAGATGAAATGTACTCATTACCTTATATATGTCACTGCAACCCTTCTGTACATCACCCTGACGATACAAATAAATTTAAAAAAACAAACAAGAATGGCTAGAACTCATCACTGGGGTTAGACTATGAGGTGGGGGCATTAATGGTAAGGATCTATTTCTCACTATTAATATTGTTGTGTGCTTATCCATCATGATGATAAACCGTAATAATATTTTATAACATTACTAAATGTGGGTGACATTAGATAACTCTAACATGACATTGTAGAGGAAATCCATGAAGTTGAAGCAATGAGAGTCAAGATTTGCACTGATACAGATTATAACTAGGCTCAAAGTGCATACATGTATAATGAATTCCACTTCTTCACTCACTCAGGAATGAAGAAATTATGCTAGACATTGTGGTAGACACTGGGGATGCTTATTCAGAAAGCATAGATTAGATGTAAATGGTGAGCTTGAAAATTAGAGTCTGTGACAATATGACACTGTCTATAAGGAAATAGATGAAAACTTAGGTTAGATTTGAAAACCATTCATATAGGAAGGATAACTGTGCACAGGAAAAATTTTGCAATGATCTTGCCACTACCTTTAATTAAACAATAAACAAAATGAAAAGTGTCAATTGAATTCATTGCAGAGGAAAAATGGTAGTGTTTCTGGATTAAATATGATATTATTATCGCTATAATATAATGACCTCATTGTGATTATTTCATTTAAATCACTAAGAGCTAACAAAGTATTTTCCTCAATATTGAAACAAAGCTAATATTTATCTGTGTCATTAATGATAATGTTTATTCATATTACTTTCCAAACCAAATATCCAAACTAGGCTTACCCCAAAATTTTGGTACATTTTTAAAGATTCTGTATGAATAATATCTAAAAGATGGTTATGAACATCTTACCTCCCAGTTTATCTCTTGTGAGATGACTTTTATCCTACAATAATATTACCAAGATTCATTAGACTGTTTATTTGTAAAATGTTATTTGACATAAAGGTGGTGATTTGTCACTCCTGAAGATATTTAACTAATAGGATATAACTTAGGATCCAAAACTCTAAAATGCTAGTTCCACATGCACTTTCAACAATGATCATAGCCTAATGTAAAGAGCTTTTCAATCCACCCAAATAACCTATATATTATAGAAATACATAATCTGTTTTGTAAAAAGTACACTTAATAGTCAAATTTTATATTCACCAAAGTTAAGTACAATTATTAACAGCTGAGTTTATTTTCAAGATACTTATTATTACTGAGGCTATGTGGACTCATGGTGATAAATTTCTTACTGTAGTATTTTTTTGCCTGCTTTTGTTTTCTGAGCTATGCCACAAATCTGCTTGACATTTGTAATAATTTCAGGCCCCTGACAATGTTAAGTAGTGGCTGACTGAGAAGAGAGTTTTGCTATGATTGCAGCATATTGAGGAATTATTTTGGGATAAAACTTAAAAGAGACCTTCAAATATAATTCAAGATGAGTATTCTCATCAACTAGTATTTTTAGAGCTTACTGTTTTGAATGAAGAATTAATAATTTTAACTTAGGAATTTACTTATTTTTAAAAGCCTGACTTCTCATTTTTACAGAATACTAGTTTCTTACCACAATATCAGGTTCTTACCAGTTTTGTAGCTTCCTGGGCTAACCCTTTGGCTCCATTGGCAATTTTCTCAGCTTCCTCAATGTAGTCCTTAATGTTGCTATAAGCTTTGAAAGCTGCAGTGGCATTGAAGGAGATGTTTTTAGCCTCATCAAGGATTCTAGTAGAGTGAATGAAAGAAAAAATAGAAGTTCATAGGAGCTAGAACTCAAATGAAGTACAACTTAGTTATACTAACTATGGGTTCCAAATGGTCATGGCCAATGTAATTAGAATAGTTACAAAACAGAATGAGATACCTGCTTGTTTTACTGTGCTGTATGTAGTACTCTATTCAAATTGCCATTCTCAAACAATCTACTATAAAAATTACCAACATGTCCTGAAAATGTATTGTATCCCTCCCCCTCCCAATCATCTTACAAGAATGTATACCAAGTAAATGCATGTAGGAAGATAATACTGAAATTTATTTGGGAAGCACACAGTAAGTTTGAGAGCACTTGTGACACATTAATAGAATCAATTTCACAACATCCCTCAGCAGTAAGTGCACTTTCCCAGAGGAGAATAAAGAAATCTCAGAAGGTTAAGTCATATACCTTAGTTCACAGGCCTCACACAGCCCTAGTGGCATTCCATTCACTTATTCCTGGCTTGTTGTTCCATCTACCATTCTAAATAGCAAAAGTTTGTTACAAAATGAAGGGTAGCCAGGGACTGGTAGCTCATACTTGTAATCCTAGCTACACAGAAGGCTGAGTTCTTAGGTTCTTCATCTGACATCAGCCTATGAAGCCACATTCGCAAGACTCTTGTCTCCCATTAACAACCAGCCAGCTGGAATTGGGTATGTGGCTAGAGTGATAGAGTGTTAGCCTTGAGGGATATAGCTAAGAAAGAAGGAAAAGCCCTGAATTCAAGTTCCAGTGCTAGCATACACACACACACACACACACACACACACACACACACACACACACACACACACACAGAGGGGGGGGGAGAGGGAGAGGGGGAGAATTGTGAAATGTAAACCTATAGTTTTTCTACATAAAACTTCCTTTGCTTCACTGACTATCAGGTTGGAGGATATGGTCTTGCACAGAGTTTCCACTAATATAGACTTGTTTGGAGAAATTATCCTTGGACCCATATCCTGTTTCTATTGTGTCGATCATAAAAGTAGAGGGGAAATAGGTCACTTCTACTTAGATCAATGTTTGCCAATCAAACACCTCATTTCCTCTCTCCTTTCCATCCTAACCTATGCAATATAACAAGCATTATGGGCTGCTATTTAAAGGAGAATATGTATTCAAAGGAGAATATGTAATATCTTCCTGGAGTTTGAAAAGAAAAAAAATCAGAAGACAACTGAAACACTGAAATGTCAAAAAGGCACCTTTTAATAGTAAATTGTTTTGATTCTATTAAACTCATAAAACTGAAGTTTGAAGCAGAATGTGTTTATAGGTTATTATTTCAATGCTAATGAACAAGCAACAACTGTGCTTTCCAATAAAGAACAAAAAATGATTTTCTAAATATAGCCTAGGGTCACGTTCACTTCCTGACAAGCCCTATTTGAATCTACTTTTAACTTGGACGTAGATGCTATTGAATCCACTTTTAACTTAGACTTTCCATAGAGCTTTGCCTATACTCTTCTCATTAAGATCTTCCATAGAAAGGTAACAGGACTCTTTTGTTCATAATTACAGTAATTGAGGCTTGGAAGTGATTGCTCTACCATTTCTGCTTGTCAAAACGGTTGGTCAAACATGAAGAAACATAGACATTTCCAATTACAAATGACATACCTGTCAAGTATAGCAGATGAGTCATTCAACTGAGCAGCATGGCTTTCAGCCCGGGATACGTTCTCAGCAAGATTTCTGTCCTTTATTTCCTGGGAGAGGTCATCTATTTTATCTTTAAGCTCCTCAGACATTGGTGGCAATTTAGTTTGAATGTCTTCAACATACTGATAAGTAGAGAGAAAGAGAGGGCTTTTTTAAAGCCAATAAATCCAAGCCTCCTTAAATTTACTCATTTCTCTCTAGGAGACATAATTACACACTTTTTTTAAAAAAAAAATGAAGCTTAAAATTTACTAGCACAGCACAAAAGCAAATAGTGAATAAAAGCTGTTATTTAATAAAAAGAATTAGCAACTTTATGGAGCCAATTTATAGCAAGGAGAATCTATCCTTTTTTTTAATAAAAGATCATTTCCTAACTATGAATGCATAAGTGATAGTCATATAGGAACTCTTACACCATTTGCATTTCTATTATTGCATATCATTATGAATGCATTGGACAGCATACTAGAAGTCTTTGTAAGTTTACATTGCTCTATTAACTAATGTTCTATGATGCTGAAGCAGATTGTTAGGGGCTTGCCTAGGAGCGAAGAGTGTCCCCTATTACCATGATGGAAAAAGAGCACAGGCATATGCAAGTGAGAGTCCTTCACACAACACCCATGTTACTGGTATAACAAAGTACAGTTCTGGGCTGGGAGTCTGGCCTGGTGGTAACATGCTTACCTAGCATACATGAAGACCCAGGTTTGATAAAGTGTAGTTCCAGATATTACCTCTAGAGGATCATAATTATATTGCAACAGTGCAAAAATTATTTTACCTCTGCTCAGACACAAACATTAGTATCTGCTTCTGTTACGGAGTTATCTGCCCGTCCCTCACTTATGAAAGTCAGAGCCATCATCATCATCATCATCAGTCATCATCATCATCATCATCATCATCATCATCATCATCATCTCTTTCAATTTTGAGATTTCTCCAATACTCACATCTATGACTGAGGTGATTTCCTCTGCGAGTCGGGTAGCTTCATCGAGTATGTCTCTGCCCTCTTTTAAAGTGTTCTCAATTTCTCGTTTGCCACTTTCAACGGCCTCCTTCTTTTTCTGTGGTGCAGAAAATATGGACTTCAGAATGATGTGTGGGTTGAATCCTATCTAATTCTATATATTATTTGGATACAACCCTCTCCACATCTGTTTTGCTACCTCTCTTGAGTTTGTCTAAAACAGTAGCTTCAAAAACAAGGTACATCATCATATTGACAATGTGGCTAGTGGGGAATTCTATAAACTACCCAGCCAGTCCTCCATAGGTTATTCTTTTCAAACCCTAATCAGGTAACTTTTCCATCCTATTTCGCAATTTCATCCAACTGCAGGAAAGTACTATGATAGTAGCTGGCAGATTAGAGCTACTGTGAAAGCAAAGTATCCAATCTTTACTGCAATGCAAATGCAGAAATACAGTACTGAGTGTTGGCAACAGACTAACTTGCACTGAAACTAGATATTCAATGTCAAAAATCCATATACAAATGAGAACTTAGTGAGCATAAACATAAGGAAATTCATTCTATTGGAATTCAGTAAAAAAATCAAGGAAGTGAGAGTTTTATTTTCCTTTATGGGAACTTAGAGGAAACATGTCTTAAGAAAGAGAAAAAGAAATATATCATCTTGAAGGATAAGCTTAATGGACTGTTTGATAAGAAGAGAGGAGACTCTAACTTTTCTTTGGAACTTATAGCTTGTCACAAAACTACAAGGAAGTTATTCCTGGTCTCAAAGAGGAAATCAATGAGAAAAGAAAGTTGCCATTTCTCCATTTGGAACATACTTTTGCCTAATATTTTCTTTACACTTTTAGTTCATTTATCTTCTTCCAGTCATCTCATTTATGGATTTAATAGATATAATTAAAATTTTAATCATTGTCCCCATATTATTTCAAATGAATACAGAATGTTTGTTTATATTCAGTCAGATACCAATATGTGCCAGGTAGTTTATATGTTTCCTTTTTATTTAATTCTGGATCCATGGATCTTGTGTTTCTCAACTTTTAAATAAGCCAAAAATTGAACACATAAAGTACTACATTATAAATGCATCCATCTAGATGCCTAACATCTAGATTTATAGAGATAAATCTGTTTTATGTATAAGTTACTGGATTTTGGACATTTTGTTATGGCAACCCAAATGAACCTAGACATTAAGTGATTTATTTAGGATAATATAGTGCAGTATAGTTTATTGAATCCTAATCTATCTATTAGCAGATATAGGTCCTGGACTATGAAACAAATGATCTCTCCTTATATAGCAATCAAATTTCTTATTCATAATAAATTAGTACTAAATTCATAGCCTGCTTTCCCAATCTCTTCACCAATCTCTTCAGTGTATCTTAATTCATATACCTTGCTATCTCTGAAACTTTGCATTTTCATTTGGCTCTACCACATAGAGAACTAGCCAGTTCTCTCTATTTTCTGTTTGTGGCCAGTTCCTTCAATACTCAAACATACTCATTCAATCTATGCATCCTAGGAGCAGTGAGTGAAAGCCATATTCGGGTAACAATGTACTTGGGCTAAGAGCTTGGCTTCCCAGGCTATGAAATCTGCTTCAGCACTCCGTTCTCCACATGTGTCCCACATTCCCTTGGAGCAGTGGTCCACATCTGGAGCTTTTTAGAAATGCACAATCTCAGCACCTGCTGAGAAACTAGTGACTTGGAACCAGCATTGTGGTCAGAACCCTAAGTCCTTGACATGCATAGCAGAAGTTGAGAAGATTTGTTTTGGAACACTGTCTGACATGCAGTAAAGTCTATATCATTTTTACCAAGGATAGTAATTATGTTGTTCTAGCACTAACTCACCCGGATTAGAGAGGAATCCCTAAACTAGTAGAAGCTTAGATAACTTTTATGTGACACACAAATCGAAGCATCTCAATCACTTCTTCTGGGGTTTCTAAAAGCACACGTCACTTAATGAATACCAGAAACATCAATGTATCACAGATGCATGTGCAGAGACCAGAGGAAGTCACAGCCTGCTGACCTGTGCGTGACTGACAGAGAACAACATGTTGACCATATCATGCAATACCAGAAAGAGATGACCCTGCCTTACAGAACAATAACAGCACCCACAGTAAGATAGAAATTCCGTAACGAATAGTCTGTATGTCACTGTCTCTCTCGCACTCAGAGGAACTGCCTCAAAAAGTAGTCTCAAGGGAAAAAAGAAGATGATGCTACTGGTCTATTCAGCTACTCATATCCCTTGTTAATTCAGGGGAGCTTTTCATTTGTCAGCTTCACTTCACAGACAGCAAATGTGGGGTCAGTGCCAAGGCCCCTGACTTTCCATCATAGCTTTTTATCCACAGATTGTGGTTAATTTTCATATGAGACATTTGCAGATTCTCTTTAAAATAAGGAGAGATGGTGATTTGAAGCTTCATTTCCTTTAAGAGATTTTATTTATTGACTGAAGTCTATTTTGCCTTTTTCCTAACATTTCTTATAGCCCTAAGCATATGTGCAGCAAGAAGTCATGGCTTTTTGTGGAGGATTATTAAGGTTTGGATTTTATGTGGTCATAAAAGTCTTGTATTGAAGGTTTGGTGGCTTATCTGTTTTGCTAATGGGAGCTGGGAGAAGCCAGTTGTCAACAGGAAAGCCCTTGAGGATATATTGGAACCCTGACATGCACCCTTCCCTTTGCCTTCACCATAAATTGAGAAGCTTTTCTCTATCTCTCCTTTTCATGTTCTGCTTGCCACAACTCCAAAAAGCAATGGAGCCAATTGGTTTAATTAAAACTTGTAGTTAATAATACAGTTGTTATTGAGAGCAAGTTTCCCTGACTTCTACTTCTGGTGACATATTATCCTTAAAAGTCTTTAGCAATCTAAGTGTTCTAAATTATATTTGACTACATGGGAAATTCTCATTAATGACACACACACACAAAGAATGGTCATTGTCTGCTTGGGGCTTTCATGTTTGTGTGTGGGTCAGTACTGGGGTTTGAACTAGTGTGTTGCAAATCAGGGTCCCACACTGTTTTGTGGCTTTTTTCCTCAAAGCTGTAGCTCTACCATTTGAATCACACTTCTAGCAGCTTTATGCTGGCTAAATAGAGTGAAGAGACTCAGGAACTTTTCTGTCTAGATTGGTTTTGAGCTGTGCTTAATTCTCAGATATCAGAGACCCAAGTAATGGGGATTCCAGGTACAGGCCTCAAAAGCAAGCTGTGGCTGCCATTTTTTACTTGACAACTGGAAATTTTGGTGCTCAGGACTGTGAGTGTTGGGTCCCCATATTCACCTCCAGCATAGTCATGTTTCTTTGATTGGCAGTAGATAAGTAGTTAGCCTCTCTGATTTTATCTGTAGCCTCTCTCAACAGGTCCCAAGCATCATCGAGTTTGTTCTTGTAGTCATCTAGCTTCTCCTGAAGATCCTTCTCCATCTCTTCATTTTTTCTCCTGGGCTCTCCAAACAGCTTGTTCATTTTCTTCAGAAGGCTTTCTGCAGCTCTGTCACAACCAAGCCAAACATAGATGGTCATATTAGTACTTCCGTGTTTTCTGATACTAAACAGTGTTACAAAGAGATGCTAACAGAAAGAAAAGGTTAAAAATACACCAACACATGAAAAACAGGTCCAGTGCACAATAAGTCAGATAGAAACATGAATCTAAAAGTGGTTGTTGAGTCTTTAAAACAAAACCCTCTCACCTTTAACATTTATTAGTAAGATTAATTTTAATTGTCAGGGGTCTCAGCTCATTCTTGTATCCCAAATGAAATGAGTTTAATGGCTCTCTTCACATAATAAAACAAAACACCACTTCACAACAAGACATCTCTATTGCTTCAAATGTGAAAGGATAAATACTGATGCATTCACTCAAAAATAGGTATTGAAAATTAGATTCCTGCCATGTTATTATACTGTCATTGTTTTGGTCTACTCCTCTTTATACTGAACGATTTGCTAGTTCTTGGGTTTAACTTAGCTGTACATCCTGAAGTGATACGGTATAAAATGGTCTAGTTAAGTCAAACTTTTATTTATCTAAAAGGATTCTTCTTAAAACAAAATTTTATTCAGAGATTAGGAATACCTCTAATGAAGGTCAATTGATGCAACTCTATGAAGCATAGCACCAGAAAGGACAGTGTACTTTATATTTAAAAAAAAAATCTATAGACAAAGTCATTACAGAACAATTTAGACAGGAATAGCAAACAAAGTAATAATTTGTTCACAAGTTGGAAAAATGCTTTCAAAATATTACATACTTTTCAAAGCTCAGAGAGAAGAGAACAGAGAGCTACTCACACCAACTCTTCTTCAGCAACTTCCTTTTTCGTGTCTAGACTTTTCTTCCTGAGTTCATTCATCATCTGATCAATCTCTTTCTGTAGCTCTTGCAAATTTCTCTCCCAGGCTTTGTCTTGACTTCCCAGTGTTTCATTTATTTGTATAGCTTTTTCATTTACAGCTGCAAAGGTGGGGAGGGGGATAAAACAAATTCTGTATATTGGTAAATAGAAACATCACCTGCTTCTCAGCACTATCTCTGAGTGACACCAAATTTGTCATTTCCTCTCGAGAAATAGAGATGGGCACTGCAACAAGCCACAAAGAGGGAACATGGTCATTAAAATATAGTATTCCTAACCTCAAAAAGAAGGAATATAAATGAAATGGGTCAAACCTTTTTCAGATCAGAAGGAAATATTGAGATGTGTGGAAAACACCCAGGAGCTGAAAACACAAGATCTTCTGCCTTACTGACAAGATAGTCCAATTCAGAGAATAGTCATAATAAAAAAAAATATTGGTCATAGAAATGCTATTAGCGGTGAGATTTCGGCACACAAATTTGGCCTTGCCTCTCCTCATAGTCTTCTCACATTCATTTTTTAAAGAATGAGGAAAGGAGCAAGGGGCCCGGGGACAAGGGTTATGGATGAGGTCTCAAAGCTGCCTTCCAGCAGTACCATCCATCTATGAGTCCAGGTTTATTATGCATTGAGTGGGCTTTCGAGCTGTGCTCTTTGCATTCTCCTGGTGTTTCAGGTAGTCTGCAAATGATGTGTGCTCTGCCAGGAAACTGTTTTATAGGTTGGTGTTCTGGGAAAGATTTCATCTGGAAAAAGAATTCTGTGTCAAATGGAAGTTTTTTTTCCTTTTTTAAATTGATGAACTGAAACATTTATACAGGTATACCATTTGAGGTTTAGACTAAAGTTTCCTAAAGTGTGCTCTATGGGACATTAATTTGGTGAGGTGAAGAGAGATATTTTCTCTAACTCTTGTCTACTGAACACTTATATCTTTTTTTGGCTACATGATTTTATTTATTTAATTTTTTATTGTCAGGGTAATGTATAGAGGGACTACAGTTACATTTGTCAGGTAGTAGATATATTACTTCTCACACATTGATACCCCTTCTCATGTTTTTGTCCCCATTTCCCTCCCTCCACCCCCACTCATTTCTATAATATAATCTATGAATACTCATAGAATGAGAAGTCTAGATTACCTAGCAGACATTCCCTGTCATTTAAAGACATATCTGAAGGACATCATAAGACATCATAAATACTGAGTATTCATTTCTAGGGAGATCTGTCAGATTTTCACTGGTCAGAAACAAGTATGCATATTCAGTACAAGTAGTACAGACTGGAGTGTGAGATGCAGTCTTCCACTCACGGGCCAGCAGCATCGCCAGGGTCTTGTTAAAAATGCTGATTCTCAGGCCCCACCATAGAGTTACTGAGTGAAAAATCCAGGGATGAGGAACAGCAAGCTCAGTAGAGGTGCTTCTGATTCACATTAGAATATGAAGAACATTGAGCTGGTGGAAAGAAGTGATTCTCAAGGTCTAACTCACCCTTTCTAAAATGTATCTGCATCATAAATGACTTGGGTTATGAAGGCGTGCCAGTCTAGTCTGTATTTCTGGAAGTCATTGCTATCCACTAATAATTTATATAACTTCAAATTCTTTGATTATTAATTTACTTTTGTTGTAAAGGTGCTCTACAGAAGGGTGACAGTTATATAACTACAGTAGTGAGTATATTTCTTGTTCAACATTGTTACCCTCAGCCTTGTTTTTCTTCCAGTTTCTCTTCCCCCCGACTTGCCATCTCCATGTTGTGCCTCGAATTCTTATGGTGAAATTTAACTCACATGTGATGGGATGTAGACTTGGGGCTTTGGGAAGACATTAGATCACAAAGGCAGAAAGGAGACAGTATTTCTACAGAAAATCCAGTGGCCCATCCCCCCTTCTGCCACCTGGTGTGGGAACCTGGGGTTGCAGCAAAACATGCTGTCTATGAGTCAGAAGGAGGGCATATGTGGTTTCATGCTTGTAATCCTAGCTCCTTAGAAGGCTGAGGAGATGGTTAGGGTCACAGTTTGAGGAGAGTGGGCAGAAAACATTATTAAGACTTCTGTAACAAGATATAGCTACATTGGTGTGTGCCTGCTAACCTTGCTAGCAGGAACCATCAGTATAGGGCAGAAAATGATACTATAATTTCAAAAAGAAGCCAAGCAAGCATGGCTCAGTATTAATAGTACTCACTTAATGAAGGAGAGACCCCAAGTTCAAAACTACAGTACTGCCAAATAAAAATAACAGTGAAAAGTCCTACTTTTCAACCTGCCAAAACCATGTTTTTGCTTCTGGTTGATTTAATGTTTGAATAAATGTCAAAAGGAAATATATTTTTCAAAATCTGATCAAATGTAGGCCCTGAGCCTAAGAAATATTGAAAAAGGAAGGATTATTAAATGTAGTATCGTTGTCTCTCTTGCAATTGATTATAAGCATAATCTATAGAGAAGACAAAGAAATGGCATTAGAAAGAAAAGTTTCATCTTCCTGAAAACTTACATCTTTAAAAAAAATAAAGACAATACATAGAGAAGTTAATTGGCATATATGCAAATGATCTCAGTGAAATAATGCAATTTCATAATATTTTAAACCAAAGATGGATGTACTATTTAGTCTCTTGTTCAAAGGCATATATATATATATATACATTTAATATAAGGTAAAATTAACATGAAAGAAAATAGGGGTAAAGAGAGAAGTGACTGTGAGTCAGAGAAAATAGAAATGCACAGAAAGATAGGCCATAATATTCAGTGTTATGGGTCCCAAATACAGTTCAAAGCCATGTGATGCACAATTCTTGACAGAAAACAAGTAAGGAGTTCTTGAGATTATAATATTTATATAATAAAAATAATTTTTTTCTTCAGGAAAAGCAAAGACTTTTTCATATGAAATCTGAAATTTTTCCTGTGATAGATAAATCTACCAAGAATGAAAAGTAGGACTTTAACCTGAGACATACTAAGACAGGTGTTTAGCATTAGTTATGTTTTATTATAGGTCAGGACATAAACATTAATGGCATTTTATCTGTGATCCCTATTTGCTCTAATAATGCATGGAATAGAGTACAGCTCATTCATTATGTAAGCAAGACTCTCAGCACAATAGCTATTATAAAATTATAGGGAGGTGAGAATACTCTGGATGAATAGAAGTTGATTATCTATAAAGAGGCCATGACTTATAATGGAAGATAGGGTGCAAATTCAAAACATGAAGCTGAAATAGACAAATGTCAGGCTGAATCCTCCACTTGTTCTACAGTCATTTACAGTCACAAAAATGTAAAAATATTCATGATTATCCCCATTATTGTAGTTCTGAGAAAGAGGACAGGGACAAAAGATGTGGGTATGTTGTATAACCTACTTAAAGTTTCTGGTGACCTCTCTTGCTTCCCCTGTCCTTTCTCTCCCTCTTTTCTCTCCTTGCCCTTTAAACTTCCCAGACTTGTTGTACCGCAGTGAGAATTCAGTGTTGTTTGATATATTCAAATTTAAGCTGCCATTCAACTTTAGTAGTTGCATTACTTTCTGGTAGACACTATCTACCAGAAATTCAAAAAATGAATTATGCTTTTATTTTCTTCAGGTACCCACATGGCTCTTTACACAAAATAGAAAGAGGTGCCCCTCCTACACAGACATAATCAGCTCACAAAATCAATGTATCATTTAGAAATAACAGATGTCTCTGGCAAAAAATAATTTTTTTAGTCGAATGAGTAGACTTAAGAAAAGCTGGAAAATGAGAAGAGCCTGTGCAAAGCACTATCTCCACAATGCCTCCTATTGGTGCCCAGAGACTTCAGGTGTTTGGAAAATAAAAACTATAAAACAGCCATGGATTTTGTGTCTCTGTGGATTGGAAGGTGGAGAGCTCAGGGCAGGGAAGAAAGTGAGCATTTCTGATGCTAGAGTCTACTAAAGTATGCATCAAAATTTATTTTTATGTATCAATACTTAATTGAAAAGATTTTAAAATGAGATGCCAGGATGAGCCATTTAAATATTATAGTGCTTGAGAATTCAGATGGAAAAAAATAAAAGGAAAATTCATAGAGTGTCAAATGGCAGCATCAGAGACCTGCACGCAGAGAAAATGTACCATCTGCAGAGGAATTTGCTGTGTTTGGTGAGGTGGGGTGGGGAGTTACTTTCAAGCAGAGCTCATTGAAAATAAGACCAGCGAGTGCCCAACTATTTTATCTAACAGAGAATAAACCAAAGTGAGTTAACTGAGATTTTTCCAGTGCAGGTAATTTCTTTTTCAGATCCTGATACGATCTGTTCAGAACAGGCCATAGATTAAAAGTCAGCTGCTTCTTGCATTAGGGAATACTGTTTCTGTGTCATCTCAACCAGTGATACCTAAGGAAGCACTCAGACTCTGCCCTGAAGCTTTGCTCACATCCTGATTTATTTGACTATATCACAAAGCAGAATATCAAGAACATACAACCTTGTAGAAAACTAAAATGTTTTACTTTTTTAATGAAAACTGAAAAACATTTTTAAAGCTTTCTTAGTATGTAAGCATACTTAATATATACAGAGGCCAGAGGCCAGAGCCAAAGCCCCGAGTTTAAGCCCCAGGACTGGCAAAACAAATATACAAACAAACAAGCAAAAATGAAGGAATGGTTAGGGAGCAGCTGGTAAAGTAGCACATCTAAAGCCCCAGTAATAGGTGTTTACAGAAAACACATAACTAGTATTTGGAAGAAATTCAACCCATAATGAATATTTGAAAAATTAAAACAAGCAATAAAAAAGCAAAAAAGAACTGCTTTCATATACCAAGTAGAATGAATTTCCTTTTAAAAAATGTTAACTGTTTTAAAAGGACATTGTTATAGTTTTGAATACAAAAATGTAGGTTTCCCATGAGCTGTTGAACTGTTAACCATTCTCCAAGAACTGACTTCTACATGGTGTTTCTAATCACTCTTCCAGCATTTTAGGTTGACCAGCCTCAGCAGATAATGCTCTTCCATGTCTTAATCAAAAGTACTTTTCAAAATCCAGTACCTGACTGTAGAAAATGTCACCTCTTACGAGAAGAATTGCAGTCTTATGCATCTCCTGCCTCTATTTCTCTGTTGGGAGAAATAATGATTATGGGGCAATTTCTTCAATACCTTCTGCATCCTGCACAAGCTCCTTAATGAATTCTTCCAAGGACTTTGCTCTGGAGTTGGTCCTCTCAGCATCCTGCCCCGTTTGCTCACCATCTGCTGTCACTTTGCTAGCCTAATGATCCAAATTCAAGAAAAGAATAATTAATAGACATGATGAAGCTACAGCTAGATAAACTCCCACTGGCTATGTTTTCTTTCAAATTTTGCTGCGAGCCAAAGGCAATCGATGAATTATTGATCAGATGTGCTGGAAATAACGCCCTGCGCTCAAGTATACAATTAAACTTTATTACCTCTTCCATTACATGGAAATCAGAGAGCTGTATTTGGTCTTTTAAAAACCTTGGTTATAGGCAATGGCACAGAAAAAGTGATCAAGCACAATTATTTCTGAAATACTGTCAAAGTACGATTGCCAAGTCTTTAATAGAATCTCCAGCCTCCACATGTTACACTTTTGTCCATATTTTATTTACTGAAAACATGTAGAGTACAGTAATGATCTCTTGAGGGAGGAGCGAGCATTCTGTCTCAATAAGCTTGATCTTACAGATTTGGCTAAGATCAATATGTTAATTAAAGAAACAAAGATGAGGAAGTGCTTAGCTACTCAGGAGTAAATGGTTGCTTTATAACACTTCAAAGATATCAATAAGACATTAAGGGAAAATAAATGCTGAATTTCTCCTGTTAAATAACTAGAAATATGGTCATTAATCACAGAACCAGCTACCATTGTCAGTAGAATAAAACAAGAGTTCTTCAATGAGAATGCCATCTGACACAACTGAATCTGCTAAGGTTAAGGTACAGCATAGTCAAATACAAACGGTGTGTGTGTGTGTCTGTGTGTGTGTCTGTGTGTGTTTCTTTAAAAGACAGTATACAGTTTGAAATGAATTGATGTAAGGTTTTTCTATGTGTATTTGTTATGTAAATATGACTTCTCTTTTACTAAAAATGTAAAAGTACTCCTATAGAAAATAAATCAGAGAATCAAAAACGACCTCAGTATAATGCAGAATGACGTTCTCATTGGTGGAATATTAATACTCTTGCTAGTACTTACAATGCAGGCATGACTAGAAAAATTTAAATTTTTGTACATAGAGATGGATATTAAGTAGAATTAAATGCCTGGGTAGCACAGTACAAGACAGGAGATACTACAGGAAAGGGCCTGTATTTTATTATTTCTGAAAGACAGCAAGATGCTTATCATGAAAGTTTTCAAAGTTTTGTATAAATGAAGAATATAATGCTCAATTAATATCATCTTCAAAAAGCTAGTGTTAATAGCACAAGAATGAACAAGAAGAATCCATTATAAATTTTGGCTCCTGTTTATAGTTTGCAGCAATACACAGAATCATTTGGAGATTTAATCAGTGTATTTAACGTTCTGGATTTACTTTTCTAATTATTAATCATGAAATTATTTCCATTTTTAGAGTAAATTTGAGAGTAACTGTGTGTGAGATTCCTGAGTTTCTCAAGTCTCTGTTTTTGTTGCAGAGATGTTACAACTATATTCTAGTTATTACCTTAAACTTGGTTCCCTGAACATGTTTTCATTCAAGGTTCAGGTGGATCTTCCTTCCTTCCTTCCTTCCTTCCTTCCTTCCTTCCTTCCTTCCTTCCTTCCTTCCTTCCTTCTTTCTTTCCTTTCCTTCTCTCTCTCCTTTCCTTTCTTTCTTTTCTTCTTTCTTTCTTTCTTTCTTTCTTTCTTTCTTTCTTTCTTTCTTTCTCTCTCCTTTCTTACACACTCATGTACATGCACTACTTTTTTTTTTTTGCCAGTCCTGGGCTTGAGCTCAGGGCCTGAGCACTGTCCTTGGACTTCCTCAAGGTAGAGCTCTACCACTTGAGCCTCAGCACCATTTCTGGCTTTTTTCTGTGTATGTGATACTGAGGAATTGAACCAGGGTCTTCATGCATGCTAAGCAAGCACTCTACCACTAGGCCAAACTCCCAGTCCTACATGCACTATTTTTGTTTTTATTTTTCTTTGCTAGTTCTGGGGCTTGAACTCAGAGCCTAAGCTTTCTCAAGGTTAGCACTCTACCACTTGCGCCACAGAACCACTTCTGGCTTTTTCTGCATATGAGATATCAAGGAATGGAACTCAGAGCTTGTTACATGCACTAGTTTTAGTTTCTTTTTGACATCCCTAGGGCTTGAACTCTGGTCCTGGGCACTGTCCTTTGAATTTTCTCAAGGTTAGCATTTTAACACTTGAGCCACACTGCCACTTCCACACATACTATGTTTAAAAGATAGTTTTCAGGCTGGGAATGTGGTTTAGTGGTAGAGTATTTGACTAGTATGCACTCAGTACCACACGAACAGAAAAAGCTAGATGTGGGCCTGTGGCTTAAGTGTAGAGTGCTAGCCTTAAGCAAAAGAAGCTCAGGGATAGTGCCCAGGCTCTGAGTTCAAGCCTCAGGACTCAGAACTCAATCTTTTTTAGTTCCACATATCATGGAAAACCATAAAGGTCTTTTCTTGCAATATGATCATCCTCCAACAACTTTTCTTAAGCATCAATAAATCACAACACTATTTGTTCTTACTAAACAAAACAGGCACATTTAATTTATTCAACCCAACATTTATATTTTTGCTTTTTCAATATCTTTGATATATTACCAAATCATCATAACTAACAAAATTATTCAGACCATCAACTTTTCCAATTCTTATAAACAATTCAGAACATCTTATTAAAAATAAATATATATCAATATATTGTCCTTGATATTTTGCACGATGAAGAACATATTCATTTTTTCTTCCATACTGTATAAAGTAACATATAAGTGCTGTCACTAACATTCTAATCAAAATTATGAGTTTTAGAATGATTAAGATGCCAGGAGTCTCACATACTGTGTGATAAGAAAGAAACAGATTTTTCTTTTAATGTGTGCACATGCACACACACACACACACACACACACACACACACACACAGGCATTCACAGGCCAGTTTTGAGCTTGTACTTGTGGCCTAAGTGCTTTCCTTGAGCTTTTTTGCTTAGAGATATTTCTCTGTCTCTTGCCATTTCCAGCCTTTTGGCAATTACTTAAAGACAAGAGTCTTACTGGTTGTCCTGTCCAGACTTTCAATCACAATCCTCCTTAGCACTATGCATTTCATTTTCTTACTTAATTTTGGTGAATAAGCAATTGACTTATTTATGGACTACGTCCCCAAATAAAAGGAAAACTCTTGGAGAGTAAATGTTTGTCTGTTTTGCTTATCTCTTTATATCTGCATTCTAGTACAATGCCTACATTACAGCAACGATTCTCTGAGCGTAGGTTAAACAGCTGCTAAAACAACAATGTTCCTAATGAATCTTAGCAATCTCATTACTATCTTTTGTCTATCTTTTGCAGAAAAGTATTCTGTTTATACTGTGGATTTTTGACTTCTCTTATTCAAAAGTAAATCAAGCTTTCAAGTTTCCATCTCAAAACCCCAACGTTTCTACTGTGAAACCTGCCAATTAGGAAAAGCACATTCTCTTCTTAGTTTTTTTGGTTTTTTTAATGATTATTTTTGAATAAAATGAGGTGTCTGACCATATCTGTCCAACCTCTATCCTTGGAAGCTAGAATTTGGTCATGCCTCTTTTTATTCCAAAAACACAGAAAGCCCAGAGCTTGGCTTGGTGGGAAGGTCCAAGATGGTGGATGATTGGGTGGCATAATGAGCCTTGGAGCAACTTCCATCCTACTAAAGTTCTGACGACTGGTGGAGGATTCCCAGTACCACTCAAACGGAACCATATGCCCAGTGCTCTGCTTGCCAGAAAATGTGCTTTTAGCATTTTCCTAGGCATTTTGCAGAGCTTCACACAAAACCGCTGCTCCAGAGTCGCAGCTGAGGGCCCGGGAGGAGAGCCAAGCCTGAGGACCTGCAGTCATCACCGCGCAGAGTTGTACCGCTGGCCTCTTGGTAATTCAAAGCGTGGGTTCTGATTACACCAAGTTTCAGGCTGGCTAGAGCAAAGGTAGAGGGAATGGGTGGGCTGAGTCCTCAGAGCCAGCACTGGGATTACAGAGGAAAAAAAATCTCTTGCTCTGCACATACACGCCAGGGGAGCAGGAGACATTTTCCTGGCACTGCAAGCACTGACTTAACTCCAGATGACAGGCTGTCCAGTCAGTCTCAGCCGTCCCCGAGCTTTCTGTACACACTCAGAAGGGTTACTCTCTTGGGTTCTCATTACTCTAAAAATACATGGTGGAGCAGGGGCCTTCCTTTTATACAGTTGGAAGAGGAAAGTAGAAGTGAAATGACTTACCTAAGTTCACACTTAGGGGAGGGGGAGCAAAACACAGGTTTGTTGTCATACTACTATTCTATAATTTACCAGCCAACCCGTATTTTTTAATTAGTGAATACCCAGAAAGCTGTAAAAATATATGTAAAAGCTGAGCATCTGGACTAGGAAATTATTGGAGCTAGAGGTTTTTTCCCCCATTTCAAAATGTCTTGAAATTAAATAAATTGCTGCTCAGAATTCCCCCATACTTCATACTCCATGCTACTGATACAGATGGAAAAAAGTTCAATAATTTCCCTTGTAGAAAGGTAACACAGAGTTGATATCAGAATATCCTCCTCCTCCTCCTCTCTCTCTTTTCTTAAGATTTTATCTCATCACACAGGAGTTAAGTTGAGTCATAGTGGTTACAAAAAGTCCAAGAAAGACTTCATCAGGGAAATCTATGACAAATGCTGAGGTATCATGGGTGAATGTGGAATCATCATGAAAAGTGAAATCCACACCCACAATAAAACCCAGGTTCACCCAGGACAGGTTGTTGACAATATTCCAGATAAATGATAAATACTACCTGATAGGAGCTATCTGTGACATTCAGTTTGGTTCCTTCTGTGATTTATGAAATTAAAATCCTTATTTCTTAGTTATGCTCCTTCTTATTCACTATTCTCTTGTCCTCTGAGAATTTGTCAAAAATCTTTGTGTTTACCCTAGTACATTATATAACTTTCCTTTCATTCTTGATCTTTGATTTTCTTTGTTGTATATGTTCCAACCTCTACTGTAATCTTCTCAGCGACTCTTTAGAAATGATCCTTTATGTTGTTCCTGTATCTCTCCTGTGTTTGATTTAAATTTACTCACCTACATCTTTTTTCTCTTTCTCACGTTTACTTTTGAATATTTATGTTTAGGCAGTATGTATTACTATTAGGCACTCATTAACTTACTTCTGAACAATGGCTTCTTGTTAAAATTAAATTTCAGATCCAATCATTTATATGGTAGTCTCATGGATTGTCCTGAAACACTAAATATCCAGTATATTTAAGTGGCAATGAACCACTCCTCAAACAAACTATTGGATTATCAGCACAGGAAGAGGCAGAAAGCAATCACCCGATTTTGTGGAAAGATGATAGGAGCCACTTGCAAGTAGAATATCTTCCTTGGAGCCAGGAGTTTGGCCTAGTGGTAGAGTGCTTGCCTAGTATGAACGAAGACCTGGGTTTGATTCCTCTGTACCACATACATAGAAAAAGCTGGAAGTGGTGCTGTGACTCAAGTGGTAGAGCTCAAGCCTTGAGGAAAGCCCAAGCACAGTGCTCAGGCACTGAGTTCAGTTCCCAGGACTGGCAAAAAAAAAATCTTCCTTGGATATTTCAGGTATTGCAGTTTTAGGAGTTCCAAGTCAGATACATATGATTTATACATACTATATATTGTAAGTCATATATATGTGTGTATATATATTATATATTTACATACATATGACATATAGAGAAACTATATATAATTATAGATTTTTTTCTCTCTCAAAATTAAGAGCAGAAATAAAGGACAATGTTAGCAGTTTGCACCTTTTTTGCAAAAAAAAAAGTAAAGAAAATTGAGTTATTGAATCTGTTTTTGTTGTTGTTGTTGTTGTTGTTGTTGTTGTTGTTGTTTTTGCCAGTCCTGGGCTTGGGCTCAGGGCCTGAGCACTGTCCTTGGACTTTCTCAAGGCTAGTACTTTACCACTTGAGCCTTAGCACCACTTCCAGCTTTTTTTCTATGTATGTGGTACCGAGGAATTGAACCCGGGTCTTCATGCATGCTAGGCAAGCACTCTATCACTAGGCCAAACTCCCGGCCCGAGTTATTGAATCTGTTACATATCATTCTCTGATAAAATATATACATTTAAGTGACATTTTTCACACAAAAGGAAGTTATCCACATTAACTATAAATATAGGTCTTAATACATTTGAAGATATTTTTAAAAATGCTTAGTTTGGACTTCTTTGCCCTTCACTTGGTTGTTCCAAGCTATTATTCAATTATTTAATATTAATTCATTATATAATTTTGGTAATACCATGGCAAGCAAAAATAAAAGCAAAAAACCCCAAGACAAAACGTGATGACAACAACAAACAAAACCAGTTTCCTGCCTTTTGGAGCTATAGTCTGGTGGAGGTAGAGAGTTAATTGCATAATGATCATGCAGGTTAATTTATAATTACAAGCCTAAGAAGAAAACACCATGGTCTAAGATTATCTCAGGAAGAATCTCAGCAAAGTGTATAGTCACAGGCTGCTTTTAACGCTGACATTTGAAAGTAAACTGGAGTGAAGAGAATTTAAGATGTAGAGGGAAGTGTATTTACCTTCAAGACTCCCTGGTAGGAGAGGCTATTTGTCTGCAGGGCAGATGGTCAGAGATGAGAATAGTGAGAGATGTGGGTCTAAGCAGGGTTCTGGCCCTTGCAAATCAAAGAAAGAGGTTAAGCATTGTGGTGACTTCTTCACCAGGACAGTAAATATTTGTTTTTGACGCTTAGTGGAACAGATAGAAGAAGCAAGAGTGAAAGCAGAAACTTACAACCCAGAAATATGAAACCAAGGATTATGAGACTAGATGAGGAGGGTTAGTGAAGATGAAAGCTGTATGCCAAACTAGAGTTCTGGCAACATTGGTAACAAGTAGATAAGCAGGAAGACCATGAGGAAGAAAAAGGAATGGAGGATAATTTTCTGGTCTAGACACTCAATACGCAGGGATTTCGATGCCCACATGATGAGGAGAGGTGAGAGATGGAGCTGGAAAGTTCAGATTAAAGAAAGTCTCACATGCCACTGGAACCCAGTAGAAACCAAGGTTATTGGCAATTAAGTCATCCAGGCTTCTGGTTATGATCACCTTGTCTTTTGATTACCACATACTTTGATTACAAGGAAGAAATAACTGGTTATGGTGACCTGACTATTTATGGTCTTTGAGTCAGCTATATTTTTAGTTGTAAATGTACTTGAAGCAAAGTTAATTAGTATTTTCCTTTCCCTTTCACCTTGAAGGATTAAGATTTTGCTTTCAGTATTATCACTTTTAGATTTTAAGAACATAGACTCCAAAGAATGGGTAGATAGGATAAGGAGAGTGTACAGAAGAAATTTTCAAGTGAGAAAAATCTGGCACATAAATACCATGTCAGCTAGGCAGTCAAAGTTAACAGCAGTAGCAAAAAGATATAGTGGTCAGATGAGTTCTTGTGGTGGTGTGGTGAAAATGGAGATCATTCATTCTCACAAAACCTTGTGATTAATCAAGAGAAAAACAGGAGCCAAACTCCAATGAGGAAGCATTTTCAAAACATATCAATTTGTCACAACTGTCAAAGTCATCAGGAATGGGTCTGAGAAACTGTCATCATTCAGAGAAATCTCAGAAGCCATGATGACCGAAAATATCCTGATATACTTGTTGGTGTTTTGAAATAGAAAAGGAACTTTCTTTGAAACTGAGGAAACCTGAATAGAGTCTTTAGTTAAAAATCACGTGTCACAGGGGTGTGTGAGTTTAAAAATAGAGGAAAATGGGCCTGGAGTAATAGGGTATATAGGAACAAATCAAATTACTAAAAAAAGGTTAACGGTTGTTAGAATTAATTGCGATTGAATTTCAGATGCAAATATAAAATGGAAATAACAAAGCTCTTAGAAGAAAACAAAGGAGAAAATAGAAATGTCCATGAGTTAATGCCTTGATTTTTGAATTATAGAACCAAAAGTATGATAACCTTGAGAGAAATAAGTGGTAATCTAGACTTCATTAGAGAAATTATTCTGTGGATGATTCTCTGATTGAAAGAATAAGCCAAGAAGTGAAAGAAAGTATTTGCAAAGATACTTCTGACAAAAACTTAAACAAAATGTACAAAAACTTTTCAAGTTGAACAGTAAGAAAACAAACAATCCAATAAAAAAAGCATGGAAAGCTTTCCCAACGAGAAAGTCCAGATGGCAAATGCATTGTCTAAAAAGATGCTCAGTATCATGTCATTAGAGGACTGTACACTAACACAGGGTGCAATACTAGAAATACCAACTGCAAACCAGGGGCAGCAAAATCTAGTGAAGAAGTGAATGATTGCTGTTCGTATTCACAGCTGTAGAAATACAAAATGGTAGTCCAATTAAAAAGACACCTTGGTAGTTTCTGACACACCTAACAATTTATCAAAAAAATACATCAATGTAAATGAGTTAAAAACTTATAGTTGTGCACTGGTGGCACATATACATCGTTCTAGCTACATAAAAGGCTGGGATTTGAGGACTGTGGTTTGAAGCCAGCCTGAGGGAAGAATCTTTAGATTCTTATCTCTAATAAACTACTCAGAGAAAGCTGAAAGTGGCCCTGTAGCTCAAGTGGTAGAGTGCTAGCATTTGACATGAAGAGGCTATGGGACTGTGCCTAGGCCCTGAGTTCCAGCCCCAGAAATGGCAAATAAATAAACAAATGCAAAATACTAGGTCTATTTAAAAACTTGATGGAAAGAGCCAGGAATCCATTGCAATGATGCAGAGGAAGCTTGAGTGCATATTACAAAGTGAAAGAAGCCAATATGAAAAAAAATATATATCTGCAAATTATATGATTCCAACTGTCTAGAATCCTGGCAAAGACTATACTGTGGAGACAGTGAAAAGATTAACAGTTTCAAGGGATTAGGGACGAGAGATGGATAAGAAGATTTCTAGGGAAGTGAATCTTTTTTGTAGGATCCTATAATGGTAGATTCACGTCATTACTGACTTGTATAGAAGATGGAAACATGGAAAGTGAACTATCAGGATTTTTGAGTGCTGTCGTTTGACTGATTAAGCATTCCAGCCTGGAGGTGGGTAGTGACTGGGGGAAGAAGAGGACGTATTTAAATTTGTACTTGGGGCTCCATTTTGCTTGAACTTTAAGCTTCCCTAAAAAGAAACATCTTATGTTTAAAAAATTCAGAAGAGTCTGCTGAAAAGATGAAAGCATGTGGGGTAAGACATAATCAAGATCTGATTGATCTGGTGAAATCCATCTTGTGGCTTTGGACTCAGTCATTAGGCTGTTAAAAGCTCAGTGGGAGCTGGGATGAAACCCGTTTTATTCCATTTCTTTCTGCATCATCTGTCACAGTGCATGGATCATGGAGACTTCCAGTATTAAGTAAATAAATGTCACCTGCTCTTGAACTTAAAAAATTATTCGAATATAAGTTATTCCATTTTCATATATTTCTCCTGTACAATTTTTGTTCCTTATTTTATTTAGTGTTTTATGGCATATTTACATGTAGTTGACTCATGTTATCTATACACTTGAGAGCTTAGATATACATGGCCACACTTACATACACAATTATATATATACATGTATAACACATGGATATACATGAATATATATGCACAGACACATACACACAATTGGAAATTCTAAAGGACAGATTGAGCCTCATTAATATTTTTCATCTGCTGATACTTGTATTTGGAATGTGGTATTAACACTGAATTAAAATGAAGCAAAGAAAAGCGTGCTCTAACATATGAACTGATTAAAACCTCAAATTTGGGAATATTTATATAACAAATCTCAAATAATATTCTGCTAAAGTAATATGTGACTCATATATTTGTCCACTTAATTTAGTGTCTAAATACATTTGGTAAAGAACTACTTTATGTCTGTAGCTTCTTTATTGGTAGCCTGAGTCTCTGAAAGCATTTGTGTCTGATTTGTTCAGCACTCACTCCACCCCCATTTCACTGTGAAAGTTTTTCTATCCAACAGCAGTTTATGTTGGTGATGTCCTACTAGCCTATAGGAAGGGAGCTGGGTCCTTTATTCTGTGGGTCCCTAAGTTTGAGGACCTGAATCATCACATATAGTTCATTTCATAGTTATGGCCTGAAACAATTATTTTTAAGTACAAAATAGGCTTATTAATCCTCTCTAGCTCCAGTATTCTTTGTCCTGCTCAATTTACCCTTCATTGCAAGCCAGTTGCCTTGCTTATGAATGTTTCTGACCACAAGATGGCGAGCTTTGTGCTGGTTTTCATATCTAACAGGAAAAAGAACTGTTGGGATCCTTCATGCAGTTCTGAAATTTGAAGTGGACAATTGAAAAAGTTGGATAAATGCAGCATGAATTTTAAAGTCTGATTCTACAAGGTGTAGAACTGTTTTGGAGTTTTACAATAAAGGATTTCTCTCTCTCTCTCTCTCTCTCTCTCTCTCTCTCTCTCTTTTTCTCTCTCTCTCTCTTCTTGTACAGAATCCTTACAGTGTAAGGATTTTCACTGTATTTATGTAAATGCAAAAATACCACGAGAAGATTAAAGACAACATAGTAGTTTCATTTGTCTTTTTTTTTCCTTTTTACATAATGAAGGATAGAAATTTTAAAATTTTAAATTGATTAAAAAAAAACCCCTTTACCATGTAGGCTACTAGACACTCCTCAAAATACACTAGCATTTTGATGATTCTAGTTTTTCTTTCATATTTTCCAAGCATTTCAAGCTTGATTTTTATAGTGCTTGTGGTTGTGCAGGAGGAGGGTAACTGGGGTTTAAAATTTGATTTGATTTGAAGCAGAAGTTGCAAGCCACAATTTATTTACTTCATACACTGATTTGGGGATTCAGAAAAAACAAAATTTCAGAACTGCTGAAATTCTACTGAAAAAAATACATACACACATATTCATAGATGTGCATGTATATATATGCACACAATACACATGTGTATGGTACTGGGCTTGAACTTAGGGCCGTGTAGTTGCTAGACAAGTGCTCTATCACTTGAACAATTCCATCGTCTCTTTTTTTGCATCTATAGTTTATTTTTCAGAGAGAGTCTAGTGCTTTTGCCCTGGGTTTATCCTCAGATGAGGTTGTAATCGTTCTAACTCCACTTCATGAGTAAACTGGCATGACAGACATGCACCGCCATGCTTTGGAGAGAAAATTAATTTCCAAAGATTATCTGCTTCAGGTAGATTCATGATTTTTCCAACTTACTCTGTTCAGAAGCTCATTCATTTCCATCACAAGCGTATTCAGATTGCCCTCTGCCAACTGAATGAGCTTCTCTGGGGCCCGCTGAGGTGAGAGAAGGTGCTGAAAAGAGAGTTCAGACCATATATATTTTAGCAAATGGTTTTTCGGTAATCATAGGGTTGAACAGAACACATTTTTCTTATATACACAAAGAACATAGCTTTTTTACCTTCAAGGAAAGAAAATAGAGAAACTACTTCAAGTAGGCACTTATCTACTGACTGCCGTGCCAATTACTCAGGCAAGTAGCACAAATTGCAGTAATTTATTGAGAAATTACTATGTACAAGGCTTTTTCGTTTTGTTTATTTTTTCTCTTAATTCTTATGTAAACTCTATGAGATAAATATTACTCCATTTAAGAAATGGGCAAACTGTGGTTTAAAGAATATTAAAAATTTGAACATCCCACAACCAGAGATGGGTAGTATTCAGTAAACCATTTGATTTTTTAAAGTTCCTACTCAAATCCACAGGGACTCAGTAAGTAAGACAAGAAACAGTGGCCCTTCTAAATAGCACAATGGAGTACATACTTTCACATTTAGAACCTGCCACAGTTGACTAGCACAATTCTAAATGCTATGCTATTCCTTAGACTCTCAGGTTAACATACCCCACAACACCTAGTGGTGTTTAGTGTCTATGGTTGCTAAGACTTGACAACTTCAACCTTGTCCTAATACATGTGGGATCTTGGTGGTCTTTTCTCTGGGACCTGATGAATACTGACATGATGAAAGCAACTTACCAAAGAGGATCTGTAACTTGCTGATGGTTTAAAAATATTAAATTGAGATCCAAAACTCCAAGTAGTAGGTGCACAATAGAAGAATACGAACACAGTATCAGAATATACCAGAATTTAAAGAATCTCAAGGTGATGGCGATTAACTTTTGTTTGGCTAGTATGAGGTCCACAGATCAGAATCTCTTACACAAAAGTTTCTGTACTTTATCATCCATTGCCTAGGTATTATTTTAAAACAATTAAATGTCCAACTTAAATGTTTCCTTTTTTTGTATTATATTTTTCTACATAAGTGGAAAATAATTGGTCAGTACTCTTTCTCTGAAAACTCTACATCCCTGAGTACTGGGGCCACTGGGTAAACTCCGAGTCCTCTGCCTGCCTTTCAAGATCATCCTCATATTTCTCTATACTACTCAGATCTCCTGTCTTCTCTTTCCTTAGCAGGCCTGACATCTAATACTCTGCCAGCCAGGAAACCCCTCTGCCTATGACTTTCTCAGGCACAATTCAGTGGCAAGAGTTTATATGTGCAGAGGCCAGCAGTGGGGCCTCACCACAAGCTGGTTGAGTCCTCTCAAGTAAGTGCTTTTGTCTCTGTGAAGTTTACATAGAGCTCATTCTCATGAGCCCTGCAGCTATGCTGCTTCTATACAAACCCAGCTCTATGCTTTGCAGTCATTTCACCTGGTACCCTATATAAACTTTCCTTTGACATAATTTCCCTCCATGAAAATATAAATAGTATTTTTGATTTAGTTATCTCAAACCGCTTATAAGATAAAAAACATGCCCTAGCATAGGTGTCTGGAATAAATTATACAGTTCTGAAAGTTAGAAATCTAAGATCAAGCTGTTCACCAATTTGATGCCTTCTGAGGGCCAATCAATCCTCCCACCCCCCACTCAGTGGCTGTTATAAGGACACCATCCCATCATAATGGCATCTTCCTCGTGCCCAAATGTAACCCTGATTCGTTTGAAATATCCTTTTTAAAATAGCACCTTATTGAGTGTTAGAATTTGTTTTGGTTAGGGAATATTTTTGTCTTTACAAGTGCCTGCCTGTGTTGACATGCTTGTACCTAGGGTGACAAATGGAATGAAGAGGCCTTGGGGAGCTGATTTGGTAATGCATGCTAATCCTTATAAGAGTTTAATTGCCTAGCCTTTCAGTAAGATTTCATCTTGCTTCATATTACTTTTCTCTGGAAAGCTGGAATAATTTTCAATATTCATCAGACAAGTAGCTGCTATCATTCAGTGAATAAAACTGTTTTATTTCTCTAGTCTTCATGAATGCTTATCTTCCTGTTAGAATGGTGTTAAAAGTGGGATAAGGTATGTACCCTTGTAGTCCTAGAATTTAGAAGGCTGAGGCAGGAGTATTATGAGTTTGAGATCAGCCTGGGCTACGCAGTAAGATCCTGCTTCAGAGAAATGAAACAAAAAGTGTGTTTATCCTTCACGTTCCATTAATGCTATCATTAGTGGTACATTCTCTAGTCACCCTGAAAGTTACTGATTTTTCCCAAGATTTGTACTTTATTGGACTTATTAAGCCCATAGTAATTATGCATTACTGCAGATTTCTTAATTTTCACCTCATATTTCTTTTGCCACAGGAAAGCAATGCTTTCTGAGTGTAGAAGCAATATTGTAAGAGGCCAGAAAGCCTCAGAGAACAAAGTACAACTCTGAGTCATTCTATAATTCTGCAATGAATACTTTAATGATAATAAGTGACTGATAGGGCAAAATTAACCATTTGGTATCATTTCAAAACAACCCCAACCCCAATCCCTGAAACTTTTTTTTTCTATCTCATTAGGGCCTACATGTTTTAATAACATTCCGAAAAAAAAAAAAAAAACCTCCATGTCTCAAATCGGTGCTTGTAGAAGTACTTGGAAAAGTCATATGAGATTTTAAACTTGGATTTTCAACTTGACAATAACCTGTAAGCTTTTTAGGATTCCAGGCTAGGCATCAGAGAGACAGATTTTGTCACCCAATTTCAGGGCTTACATTTGTATGTGTGTCTGAACCTAGGACAATTGAGCACAGAAATGACATGTATTTCTATCCAGTGCCTTGTCGCCCTCTTGCAAGGAGCACTCTGTGTGCATTGTGGGAAAGGAGGGAAAAGAATCTCTGCCTGTCCCATACAGTGGTAATACCCTATAGGGAAAGTGGTCAATATTTTATCCGTGTAGCAAGAAGTCCAAAATCATATTATTTTTAGATTAATGTTTTCAATTTGAATTTTATTGGTTTTTCTAGGCTTTCATAAGTATTAATTTGGACCCATGTGGATAAGTAGTACATACCTGATTTTATGTTGGCCCATATTTAAGTCACATAATAAAACTGATTTAGGCCAAACAATGCATGCATGTAGGGGCTTAGGTACATGAGATTCTTTGCTTTTAATAGCACGCTGCATATTATAGTTTATAAAGTCTCTGAACTTGCCTAACAGCTGCTTCCCTTGATTCAGAGCAGTAGAAAAAGCTTGTACTAATTATGGCCAATACCTCTTGGGATGCATCTGTCATCTTGGCTCTGGCTCTCGCTGTTAAGGTTCCAACCTACCTTTAGTTCCTGAGTTGTATTTTCAATCCCATACAGGATTTGATATGGAGCAGGCAGCGGGCCTGTGAGGTTGATGTTCAGGGTCATTTGCTCCAAGCGAGCCAGGTCGCTGAGAAGAACACCCGTGCACTCGTCACCACAAACTGCGAAAGGGAAAAGAATATTTACTTCTGCCAGAGATCCTAGCCAGATGCTCAAGAATTTCAGCTTTGAAAGAGTTGATGGTCCAGGCTGGATTCTGAGAAAAGTAATCTTTCTCATCTTGGATGATTAAGACTAGCCAAAAGATGATGGTTGAAAATAGATGAGAACAAAAGAGCAGGAATGCCTATTACCTACAACTTAGGCATATGGAACATGGCTGAAGCAGGAGGACCCAAAGAGGAGGAAAAATAAAAATAAAAAAAATTTTAGGTCAAGGGAAAGAAGTATATTGCAAAGCAATAATGCAGAAATTGGATGCTGAAAATAAAACTGTAAATAATTTGAAGTGCCTACATGAGTAATCTAAAAGAGGCTTTTAGATAGGGAAGCAAACATGTTCAAGATATAAAATACATAATGCCCTGCCCAGAACCTGTGAGAATTTGGCCTGCACATAAATCATGAATTGCGCATCAAAGTTAGAAAGATTATGAGGCTGACATATATTCAACACAATTTCTCAAGTCCAAAGGGAAGGGATTTCCTTTTTACAAATTATTTTTCTTGTCTCGATATTTATTTGCCATCTTTTCCTTAGCATATGGCCAGTTCATAATTACATGCAGTCCCACAAATCCTCTTGCATCCTTAGAGATGAACTGTATTCAGTTGTATAGATAAGTAACTGCTAACAGTCAGAAAAGGCTTGCTTTTAAGCAGCCAAAAATGATCACATCATATCCATATTTATTTCAATGATTAGAAAGAGAAGTAATTACATTGGACAGTAGAATAGTGGGACTGGTTCTTGAGGTGGCATAAAGAAAAATGTATGTTTTTTTTCTTTCTTCATTACTAAATCAACATCATAACTAGTAGTGTATTTTTCATATCATGCATGTGTGTGTGTGTGTGTGTGTGTGTGTGTGTGTGTGTGTGTGTGTGTGTGTGTGCTGGTACTGGGCTCAAACTCAGCATCTTGGCACTATCCCTCAGCTTTTTACAGCTCCAGGATGGTGTTCTATCATTTGAGTCACAGCTCTGCTTTGGGTTTTTAGATGATTAATTGAAAATAAGAGGCATGGATTGGCTTTCACCCATAATTCTCAGATCTTAGCCTCCTGAGTGGCTAGGATTAGAGGTGTCAGTCCCCATTGTAGTCATGCATATACTCCTTTTGAGCAGAATAAAAAAAAATAATGTGTATAAGGCCAGGAGTGTGGCCTAGTGGTAGGGTGCTTGCCTAACATGCACGAAGACCCAGGTTCAATTCCTTGCTATCACATACATTAAAAAAAAAAGCTGGGAATGGTGCTGTAGCTCAAGGTGTAGAGCTCTAGTCTTGAGAAAAACCCAAGGACAGTTCTCAGGCCCTGAATTCAAGGCCCAGGATTAGAAAAAAAAATCTAAAAAAAGGTGAGTATATATATATATATATATATATATATATATATATATATTTCACTTTGTACATTTTAGTTTTACCTACCAGAGAAATATTCTTTTCTTTATACCAAGGGATGTATAGTACCATATGTATGGTATGTATAGATTTATGTACATAGTTACAATTTATTTCTTTAGTTGGTAGCTTTTTTTTTGGACAATTATAATGTTCTATTTTCTATTCTGTGACTAGAGGGTATCAAAACTATACATGTAAGAAGAAAGGAAAATACGCCTATGGAAAATACTGAGATCTGGAGCAGCATTGGATCATACCCTGAATTGGCAAGAATTCAATTAGTTCTCTAAATAGCGCTCCCTCGAGTGGCTTAATGGAGAGAAAACCATTAACATAGCTTGTAAACAAAGAGAAGCTGTATGGAGGGTGATTTTTTGATAGAATAGCAGTTAGAAGTGAGTTATCTTCTCCCTTCACAGCGACTAAACTTCCCCAGTAGGGCTCTTAATAAATCAGCTCCATGCAGGTGACTCCTTTAAAAACAGAGCATCAACTGCAGGGCTTTGCCAGCTCTTGGCACTTCAATAGTGAGTGAACAAGAGGCTGTGAGGAGGGGGGAAGTCTGGAGCTGGAGCTGTGTTTGTTTTCCTCCCATTCAGAAGGAAAGAGAGACTAGACATTGTGGAATCTAAGGAAAAGAAAAGGAGCAAGTTTCAGCAGACCCGTGAACATTTATACATGCAACTCTGAAAAACCTGCAACACGGGCACAGGGAAAAGCCAAACAGACTGCCTCGACATTGATTCCATCCAGCACGTAGGCCTCTGACAGAGAACTTGCTGCATTCACAGAAGACTCAAGCACACCCAGGTTTCTGATATGGAGATAACTGAATTCTCTGGCTTCTGAATCTTTCTTGACAAACTTGCAGGTAACATGTAGAACTGCTACTCTGTGTGTCATGCTTGGAAGGAGACCAGCAGTCTGGGCATTGCCTGGGTGTATAGTGAAATGCATAATCCTGGGTGTTACCTAAGACTGTAGTTACAATGTGTGTTCTAGAAAGTTTCTGGGTGATCTGTGCTGAGGAATGTTGGAAAAGTTCTGCTAGAGATCAGTAGTTCTCAGATCTGGCTGTGCATTAGAATCACAGGAGCTTTATAAAATGCAGCTACCTAATCCTCCACCTCTTCTGAAACTGAATGATGAGCATGTGGTAAAATTCAGTATCAGTACCTTTTCAAGATCCCACATGGGCCGGTGCTGTGCCTCGCACCTGTAATCCTAGATACTCAGGAGGCTGAGATCTCAGAATCAGTATAAAGCCAGGCCTGGCAGGAGAGTCCATGAGACTCTTATCTCCAATTAAGCATCAGAAAACCAGAAGTGATGCCGTGGCTTAAAATGATAGAGCGCTAGTCTTAAGAAACAAATATAATTAAAAATATGCAATAAAAAGAGAAAGAGTCCAGATGATTCTTTCCTGTAGCAAGGGTTTAGAACCTTAGGAGCAGATGAGAGGCAGAGATATGCAATCTGAAAGAGATACGAACTTGGAGGAGACTCTTCTGCTTGCTGTCCCCTCTACCTAGGGCACTTTAGCTTCACTCCCTTAGTTTCCAGTGTGCAGGTTAAATGTTCAAATGAGACTTCCACAGAGGAATAGACCCTGGTGATTTGATGTTACTTTTACCTGAAGTCCTTAACAATCACTCCAGCATACTTTCACTTTATTGTCTTCCTTTTTTTTCTTGATTAGCATATATCAATTATATTAGTTTGAAGCTCAGAGCCCTGGGTTCAAACCCTAGTACTGTTAAAAAAGAAAGGAAGGAAGAAAGAGAGAGAAAGAAATAAAGGAGAGAAAGTGAAAAAGAAATAAAGGGAGAGAGGAAGAGAGATAAAGGAAAAAAGAAGAAAGAAAAACAGAGAAAAAGAGATAGAGGAGGGCTGGGATTTAGGCCTAGTGGTAGAGGGCTTGCCTAGCATGCACAAAGACCTGGGTTTGAGTACTAGGTACCACAAATACATAGAAAAAGCCAGAAATGATGCTGTGGCTCAAGTGGTAGAGCTCTAGCCTTAAGAAAGCCCAAGGACAGTGCTCAGGCCCTGAGTTCAAGGCCCAGGACTGACAGAAAAAAGAGATAGAGGAAAAATAGGAGAGGAAGGCAAAAGCAGAAAGAAGAAGAAGAAGAAGAAGAAGAAGAAGAAGAAGAAGAAGAAGAAGAAGAAGAAGAAGAAGAAGAAAAGAGAAGAAGAAGAGAGAAGAAGAAAGAAGAAGAAAGAAGGAAGAAAGAAGGAAGAAAAAGAAAAGGAAGAGAGGAAGAAGAGGAGGAAGAAGAGTAGAAGTAGTGGTAAGATGAGGAGGATGAGGAAAAAGAGGAAGAGGAAGATGGAAAGGAAGGAAGAAAGAGAGGAAGAAGAAAAAAAGGAAGGAATGGTTGGTTCTTTCCTTCAGTTGTTGAAATTAAAATGTATTCCATTGGTCTTTCAAAAGCTTATCTAGGGGCTGGGAGGTTAGTCTAGTGGTAGAGTGCTTGCCTAGCATGCACAAAGACCCGGGTTGGATTCCTTAGTACCACATGCATAGCAAAAAGCCAGAAATGGTGCTGTGGTTTAAATGGTAGGGCTCTAGCCTTGAGAAAACCCAAGGACAGTGCTCAGGCCCTGAGCTCAAGCCCAGGACTGGCAAAAAAAGAGCTTATCTATGCCATCTTATTGTCTCTGTGTCCAAAAGATTATTGTTTTGCTATGTCTCATGGTTCCTGAATTTTCTTTTAGGGGAACAAAGTACAAGCACATTTCTGTAAGTGCAAGGTAAATTTTATAGTATGAGGCAAGTAAAACACTAACGTTTCTCTGACTGGGTCAGGAAGACATATGAATACTGAGCGATGGGGATTTTGCAAAAGTTTCAGTACAAGTCTAGCGAGAGCAGTTATCAGGCTAAATATGTGCGGGAATTGTGCCCTTTATGTAATGGTTTGCTATTTTATTCTGACATACAGTATTTTACTTTTACTACAAGTTACTTTTATTTGCCCTCAAAAAGTCTGAAGTATCTTGCACCAGATTGGTGGTGCCAATTGGAAAAGGAATGCAAATAAAAGTAGATTTTGTTCATTAGGATTGAATGAAATGAAAAATGCATAGGGATGTGGAATATTCACAGTGCATTAGGAATAGTTGTTTGATAAAGGTGCCATTCAAATGAACACCTATCTCCTAATCTGGATTCCAAATGGCCTCCACAAACCTCCACTCCTAATTCAGCAATACAGATAAGGTTATAAAGTGAGCTTCTGCCTAAAATATAGGAGTGCAAAAGCAAATATTTCAAGACTCTGATTATATTTTAAATGACTAAATGTTTCTGAGGCTTTGCCTATAAAAGTGTCAGGATAAATTTGTGTCTAATATTAACAAATGCAGTACTAAATTCAGATCGTTAAGAGCTCAGCTTGTGTAAGGGGCAAATCATACAGCCAATATTACAGATCTTTCTGTTAGCAATTAGTACAAGATACTGCACTTCCACCAGAGTCCTCCATGCATAATAATTACCAGCTTACTGTCATAAAAATTCAAAGCTGCATTCAAACCAAAAAAGGTGAAGCTGAAATGAGGACATGGAGCATTTTTGAAAAGGCCAAAACTCTTAACCAGCTGTAGGTAAAGATAAGTAAACTATCTACTCTGATCAGCTTAGGACAAAATATATCTTTTACATATATGCATCTTGTATACATGATTCTCAGAGTTCAGCCTCCTGGGTAGGTAGGATTAACAGGCTGGTGTCAGCAATACCTCCAAGTGAAAAAAAAGTCACAAATCAATATGTTTACATACAAATAAGGCATCAGAAGAGCTTAAAGAAAACTGAAGTGTAAGGTAGTCAGAAAGTAGCCATCGGTGACTTAAAGAATCTAGCTTTAATGGTAATTATGGAAAACTGAAATTCAGCCTACGGTAGGAAAATATTTCATGAGAAACTAATGAGATGATCATTGAATGCCTTTGAAAACAACCATGATGATACTGTTGAGATTTATTGATCATCTAGTGTACTTAGATTTTTTACACATGCATGTGGTGTCTTACTTCCTTTGCACTGACAATGGAATCTAATTTAGAAAAATTAGCTAATCTAATGTTACGCATCTTGTTTGTGGCAGGCTAGGATTTATACCGTCTGTAACTCCCTTATAGTCTAGGATACTGTCTGATTTGAGGAAGTCACAGAAGAAGAGAATGTTAGATTATAAAACTATGACCTTTGCCAAGTGATTCTTCAAGAGACAAAAATGCCCTTTTATGGCCTATACTGAATTACAAATCAATGTAGAATTTAGGTATATTTCAAAAAAAGGCATGGAAAATGAAGGCAATAGTGACCAGCCTTTTATTGTATATGACATTTTAGTTGTGCAACTCCTTTATGAGGACAGCTTTTCCACTGTCACATAAGGACCACTGAGATTGATCCTTTGCACATTGGTAGCACGGATTAATACTAACTAAATGAACACCAGGAAAACCAAGTATCTTTGACTAAAGAACCAAATGAACAGAAGCTATACAGAAGCTGCTTTAACAGAAAAAAGAAAGTTGCACAATGTCAGAATCTGAATACCTCCTTGGGGTGAGGCACTTAGAAACTCTTTATTGAAAATATATGACTCAAATTAAATTGTGTATCATAGAAAATTAATGAGAGAGAGAAACTACATTTTGTGTAATCCATGTTCATAATCTAAATGGGACTTTGTTTCTAGCAGTATAATATAAATCTTATTTTCTATGATCAGCCTCATATTCAAATGCAACATGACAGACATTTCTCTTATTGTATATTTTTTCTCTTGACTAAGTCCAGTCTCTTCCAAACTCACACTGTTGGGCCTTATAATCTCCCACTGTGATCCCAGATAATAAAATAGATGCACCTTGCCATGAGAATGTATTCTTCAACCCTTGATGTAATTTGGTTTGAGAAAATAGCAGCGTCATGCATAGAGAACTGAGAATAGGCCAGAGTCTTTACTTGTGCCTCACTCTGCTAGAGTCATTTCAAAACTAGTAGCAAAAGCTGAGTGGTTGGAAAGAAAAGCATTTTCCCCAGAAATTATCAAGATGAGACAGGAAGAAAAGTCTTACGATATCCTGTGCAATATTTCTTAATTTGAAGACAGTACAGGAAACATTTGTAGAATCAAATGAAAGTCACAAAAACTCAAGGAAGGTAGCATAAGAAGCATCTAGGAGTAGAATTACAAATTCTTTAGAAGAAAGGTTTGGAGAAAAAAAAGGCTATAAACAAAAAATCTCCTTACTACTCCAGTCCACAGCACCTGAAGTGAACACTTAGATAGCAGATGGAAATGAGCACTGAAAAGTTGGTGTAACTATAAGAGGAAAATCAGTACATTTGTTAATATCACAGGGGCCCTGTGGGGGAAAATAGCCACATTTGTGACAAGAATGAGTTAAATTTTCTTAATCTAAATTTATTGAAAGGCTATGGCTGTGAGTTTGGCCTAGTGGTAGAGTGCTTGCCGAGCATGCATGAAGACCTGAGTTCGATTTTCGGTATGACATACATAGAAAAAAGGCCTGAAGTGATGGTGTCGCTCAGGTGGTAGAGTTATAGCCTTGAGAAAGCCCAACAACAGTGCTTAGGCCCCGAGTTCAAGCTCCAAGACTGGCAAAAAAAAGTTATTAAAAGGACAAACAAAGTAGAAATCATCAATGGAAAAACAATTTGAAGTCATTGTTGATAAACAGAATTCAATTTCCAGCCAAGGAAGAAGAATATGTGATACTCTTATGAATAATTAATCACGAAAAAGCCAGAAGTGAAGGTGCGGCCCTAACTTATTATTGTTGTTGCTATTTTTCATTCTTGAAAATGATGAACCGTGTCTATATCAATAATAATAGGATATTGATACATATGAGTTACACTTAATTTCTTTCTCCATCTACTTTCATATTCATAGATTTTCATTAAAATAGTTGAAACATGAAGAAAAATTTAAAACCATTATCTTCCCAAATATACCCAGTTTTAGAATGTACTCTTTACAATTTATTCTTATCTTCTAAATTAACTCACTAATACAGAGTACAAACAAAAATTATGCTAAGAGGCAGGTGTGATGGCTCCCGCCTATAATCCTAGCTGCTCAGGAGGTTGAAATCTGAGGATCACAGTTCAAAGCCAGCCCAGGCACTACAGAACCTGAGACTCTTATCTCCATTTATTCAATTAGAAAATTGGAAGTGGGGCTGTGGCTCAAGGGGTTGGGCAGTAGCCTTGAGCTGAAGAGAGCAGCGACAGCGTCCAGGCCCAGAGTTCAAGCCCCATGACCACCAACCAAAAAAAATATGCTAAACAAATGCTGTTAAGATTTTAACACATACAAAATGTTAAGGCCAAAACATACTGGCATGCATCAATATGATTAAATAGGTTAAATTCTGAAATAAGGGGCATTGAAATAAATTTCTTTATAGAAAGAAATACCATGTTCACTTTTCCTTTAACTTTGAAAATTACATATTTTAGCTTAGAATAAGATCCAAGAATTATATTCAGCTATTGATTTCAATGTGCTTTCACTATGGCATCCCTGAGGCCAAATCAGTTTCAAAAAGAGAGAAAAAAAATAAAAAGAGTAAAAGAGCAAGCAAACAGCTATCTACTGCATCTGTATGTAAAAATATAAACACTTGAATAAACACTTCCTCGCTTTAAAGTTAGGAAGCAACATGTGCTAGGATTTCAGTAAACCTGGGAAAAGAAAAGCCTGTTATTTAAGATTTAATTTGCTTGACTAGCTGATTATGAACTGAGAAGGATTCTGAAAAATTTAAGACACTTGGATATTGAATCTGTCACATAGGCCATACCAAGATTAGGCAAAACTGTAAATCCTGAGATGAACCAAACTCTCAAGTAAAATTTGCTTCTGGGAGCTTTGTAATAGGGTCTTCAGTGGAGAGACTAAAGGCTGCTGTGGATTTCCCCAGCTCAGTGGCAGGGAGGCAAAACCCGCAGGCCAGAGCAGGAGATGTGAGGAAGAAGGAAGAGGAGCAGTAACTACTGAGCATGGGAGAAAGTCAATCTTCCCTACTGCAAAAAGACAGAGGGCAAGACAGACCTCAAGAACTAGGACGAAGTTAGTGTACGTACACACACACTCTGAGCCCTCGCGTGCATGCCAGTGTTCACAGCCATCACACTTTCTTCCTGTGGATCCAGGGCGGCACGTGCAGAGTCCTGTGACGGCGTCACAGGGGACAGGCAGTGAGCCATAAGGGTCACACTCACACTCTTGGCAAGAGCCTCCAGGGCTGCTTGGACTGCCGGTGTAACCGGGGGCACACCTGGAAGGAAGCAGAGACAAAGCATTGGCAGTAACTGGCAAGTCCGATTTGAAAAAAAAAAATGTGTGTGTGTGTGTGTGTGTGTGTGTGTGTGTGTGTGAGAGAGAGAGAGAGAGAGAGAGAGAGAGAGAGAGAGAGAGAGAGAGAGAGAGATGCATGTCATTGTTTTATTTATTTATTAATTAATTTATTTATTTTTGTGGGTCATGGGGCTTGAACTCGGCTTGAGCACTGTCCCTGAGCTCTTTAGCTCAAGGCTACCACTCTACCCTTGAGCCAAGCCTCACTTCCCATTTTCTAGGTTAATGGGAGATAAAGAGTCTCAGGTTCTTTTGTTCCTGGGCTGGCTTTGAACCTTGATCCTCCGACCTCAGCTTCCTGAGTAGCTAGGATTACTGGGGTGAGCTACCCCGCCCGGCTGAGAGTTGCATGCCACTGTAAATGAAGTAAAACTGATATGGAGAGTCTGTAGAGGCTGGGGGTATAGTTGAGTAATGGAATATTTGGCTCATGCCCCCAATCCTGAGTTCCATCTTCAGTCAGTCAATCAATCAATCCATCAGTCATTCAGTGATCATTAAACCTTTCCCCTAACAAGCCACATAGAAAAATATGCTTTGCTTTTCAAGAAGCAAAACCAAGTTGATGTGGCCAGAAAGAAAATTTAAAGGTTTGGTTGCAGTGATGGAATTCAAAATGGCATACTATAATATGTGAGTAGCCATTGTTTTGTAACACTTCACTAAAGAGAATAGGATTATGAATGGAATTCTTTTCAAGACATCAAATGTCCTTAGATCGGGCCCAGATATACTGTTTCACAGCAAGCGGGTTGTGAAGGTCTGCCTTGTGGTCTGCAGGTCTGCAGGGTACACCCAGATGTTTAGGTGATACACTTGTCTTATATCCTCTTTTTAAATTTAGAAATTAATAAAATTACACATTTGTTCACGAGCCTTCTGATACTCATACATTTTGGAGATCAACATGATCTCACAATATGATTTATTATTTTTACTAAGGAGGAACAAAGAACAAGTTGAATAGCAACAAGTTTCTCAGAGTTTCTGTTTAATTGCAGTGTAATTTCTTTTTCTACCACATCTTCCTTAAGTTATATCTTTCATTATTTATCTGGAAAATACTGAGAAACTAGGAAGGAAATTGAGAAATCCGAAAGGAAATCTGATTGTATTAACCTCAAATTAAATTTATCCACTAGCTCTTGCATGTATCCATTAATGGAAATAGGTACTATTATGGGCCATAATATTGGGTATTTGCTAACTACAAGATTGTGGCAAGGCCATAACTTTCTGCTTTGCCCAGGATAATCCTAGTTTATATACTGTTCTGGCAAAATTAATAAAATCATTTCCTGTCTGTAGTTATCCAATCATCCCTGATTGGATAATGTTATAAATAAAGACAGCTAATATATACAATATTTATTTTACAGTAACATGAATAGAAGGAGAGAATTTATAGGAATCTGGAGGCAAACATTTAAAAACAATGTAGATATTACAAAAACATCTTTAGCAGTTTGGGATCGTGCAAATTTGAATGTCTGTAAAAATTAATTTATACTGTGCTAGTTAGAAAACTATCTGTGACATTAGGCATTATATTTGATTGTTATTTTCTTTTCAATATATAATTCCAAAGGTTTCTTTTCAATATATAATTCCAAAGGAAGTATTAAATAAATCTACTTAAATTGTTTCTTAACCTTTGCAGGTATAATAATTATATTCAAAGTAGGTTCTGATTGATTAAATCCTCAATGAGCTTATTACAAGAGTAATGAAGATAAAGTATGAGGAGGGTTTTTCCACTTTATAGGAACAATAAAAAGATTTAAGCAGTTTTAGACCTGAGCTGAGTTTAGGTAGGTCATAAGGTGATGGAAATTATTTAAGAAGCTCTCACATGTGGAACATATTTATCTGGAAGGTCACAATAAAAATTTAACTAAGACCTTTGGTTCAATTTAGCTGAATAAAAGCAATTGTTCAAGGAAATGTAACCTGATCATTTAAGCATTAGAGATGATGAATGCAAAGCCATAACGACATGTGAGAAATACAAAAGCAGTTAAAACCATTTCACTTTGATAGTATGTGATCCTCTCATCTATATGCTATATGAACTGTCAACTGTTATTGATTAAACATTAATGGATACTTAGAAACAGATTTCTGTAATCATTCTGCTTTAGGACAACAATTGTCATCTTAGTATGGCTTTCTAGTCTATTCTATACACATGCTTTTGTAGATAGTGGTAATTCCAATCTTTAAATGTTGCTAAACTATAAATCACTTTTCAAATTATTATAGATATAGGAAATGCTTTCAATAGATATTCTACTATTATTATAAGAGCATGAAATAAATATTAGCCTAAGCATGAATGCCCAAACATGCTGATAAGCATAAAACATGTACTTTTCTAATCTATAATCTATCTACAAATGATGTATGCATCTGCAAAATAAATAAAAACATTTTTGGATTTTGTGTTGCAGATGTATTTCTTACCGTAGATTTTGTATTTTATACTGTAGACATGTATTATGGTTTCCTATTGTATTTTGTAATTTTTATATTGTGAGCAACCATTTATAATAATTTTTTGGCATGGAAAATGAAGGCACTGTTACACATATAAGAGGGCTTGATATTTTGTTTTAAAGTTACTACATACAAATTTCTGCCTGAAAACAGATGTTACAAATTTACAGAAACTTCTTTGAAAATTTCAAAAATTAAATCTCTTTTTTTCATATATTTTTATTGTAATTAATAGAAGGGTTACATGATATTTGCCAGATAGATGGTGCATTAATTCCCATACATTGATACCCTTTCACATATCTTGGTCCCCGTTTCCCTCCTCCTCACCCCCACCCCTCATCTTGTTTTTCCCTGTTCCCTATCCAATTTCAAATAACCAAATACAAATATATCCGATATATCAGGTAACAAAGTGAGATACTGTAACAATATGAGATAACCAAGGGACAACAAAAGAGATGAGGTGATGTGGCCAGGAGGGATCACTACTACACTGTTGGTGGGAGTGCAAATTTGTTCAACCACTATGGAAAACTTAAATCTCTTAATTTCCTGTTATCATTGGCCATATAACCAATGCTGGTTATGTTCCAGAAAATTCTGAACTTGGTGATTATAGAAATGATGTTAGTTTACTTTTTCAAAAAAGATTTATAATTTAGAAATCTTAGAACAACCCAGCAGAGGAGTAGGTAAAGCAGGACATGGAAAAGAAAGAATATAAAAGAAATATATAAAACAAAATAAAGATATGAATTCAGATGCTATCTCAGTCTCAATCTGATTACAGTGAAATAGAGTAAATGAAATCTCTACATTTGTTCTGCCTTGAGGCAAAGGAGATGGACTTTTGTACCAGCATGTTCATTAACGATTGCCTGCTGGGCACCAGAAGGATGTAGGGGAAACCCTCTTTGCTCTTCTTGGTGGCAAAAGGACTTTGTAAGTATAATAGGAAGGCATCAACGGTGTCCTGTGTATCCCTCACGGTCATGGTATCATCACCTGTTCTATTCCTTCCACTATAGATGAGGAAAATGCATTCATGTAACTTGGTGGAATGAAGCTAAGTTCATTGATCTCTGGAAAATTTTTATATGGATATCAATCATGATAATATTAGCCTACATGTTTCATGTTCATGATGAACGGTATTTGATGTGATGCCAGAGACACTGAAAGTGGAGTGACAAGTTTGAATATCTAGGACATGGATCTTACAAGAAATATGCAAATATAGCCTTACTAAATAGTTCAGATTTGAATTCCTTAGATTACCATTTATATTGCACATAGGATTCAACTGAATAAGGGTACATATACCTTATCAGATTTTATCATTTGTGACTACAGAAGCCTCTGAATAACACAAGAGCTAAGCAGCAAGCAATCTGTTTGGGCAGTACTGACAATTCTTTACACCGTTTCTGAGTTATGTTTTATGCCTGTTGGGTAGGATTAACAAAGGTGACAGGTGGCCAATCACTGGTACACTACAATTTATATTTACCTACCCATGAAAATACAGGACCAGTGTTTTGTCATTGTTAACTATAGATAAAGTTTTGAAATTTGTGAAATATTTCTTAAATATATATATATATATATATCAAACTTACTTGCACATACTGAATTGTATGCCCCAACATAAAAGAGATAAGTATCAGACTACCTGGATTTTTTAAGTAAGTCTGACTATAGCATGAAAGTCAACAAACTTCATTGGAAGCAAGAATAAACACGTAAGCATAGTTTTGAAAGCATCTGGATAATGGAAGCAATGAAAATATCAAAACACTTAATATTGTGGTTGTATCCCTTCTCTGTATGGCATCTCTGTGTGATGGTGGCTGTTACCTTTCACAGTACTGGCCTTCATATCCCCGGGGACAAGCTGTGCACCGATAGTCATCAAGGCCTTCCATGATGCACGAAGGGCTGAAGCTTGAATCAGAAATAAATAGATAAATAAATAAATAATGTAAAAAAGTCTTTTATCTTTCATCTCATTTATTCTAGAAATTTCAGTATTCCTATCAAACCACCCAGAACCTAACTTCAGCTTTTGTTTTCCTTTTTTTTTTCCCCTCAGTCGTGAGGCTTGGGTGCTGTCCCTGAGCTTTTCAGCTTAAGGCTAGCACTCTGCCACTCTGAGCTACCGCATCACTTCTGGTTTCCTGGTATTTAATTGGAGATAAGAGTCTCATGAACTTTCATGCCAGGGCTGGCTTTGAACTATGATCCTCAGATCTCAGCCTCCTGAGTAGGTAGGATTACAGGAGAGAGTCACCAGCATCCAGCGACTTAACTTCAGAGGTGTATCAATTGTCCTATCTATAGTTATTGGTAGCATTCTTATAATAAGGGTAAAGTATCATGATAAAATACTAAAAATGTTATCCACACATCCTGGTTAGTTATTGGGAAATTAACATGTGTCACATTAAATTTGCTCATATCTTTTGGAACTTCATTTATTCGACAAGTGTCATAAAAATATGAGACACATTTTAACTGTAACTTCCTCTGGTGTTACAATCAACGACATCATTCCTTTGTTCTATACAATTCCACCTCTGGCTCTTGGAAGGTTCTTTGCTGTCACCATATTTAGTTATCAGAGTTAACTGACATTATCTGATTCTCCTTTCCTCATTTGTGGTATACTACAGGTCCTAATCTTTGCTCTCCACCAAGTGTGAGCCTGGCTCTTGCCTGGAGCATGTGTTATTCCCTCAGCTGGACTGTTTTCCTACAGATGTCCAAATGGCTTGTCCCAGTTTTTATATGCACAAGTCCCATTTACTGTAGAGATCATTGCCCACTTAATATAAAAATGGCAGTTATATCACATAGCTGCTATTGTCATACTTATTAAAACACGTAAAGTATGAGAGAGCAGGAAACTTAGATTGAGCCAAGCCTGACATTGAGTTAATTGCCTCCATATTTATTGGGTCTTCCTGGAGACAGCAGTCATTGGATGCTTGTTTACTATAGATCTTATTTCCATAGGTATCAGTGACAGTACTGCATGGATTTTGGTCACTTGATAGTTCCCTGTCTCAGCTCTTCATTTTCTTCTGGTGACCCCGACAAAGGAAGTGTTGACTTGCCTCCTGTTCATTTGCTTCATTTGGGTAACACTAGCCTGGGAAATCTTACTGGACTTTAATTCATTTGTTAATCTATTTTCTCCTTCATCTGATTCTTCAATTTTGAGATTTCCTATGTCCATTTGCATAATTAATTAATTTTTGCAGTCCTGGGGCTTGAACTTAGGGCCTGAGCACTCTCCTTGGGTTTTCTCAAGTTCAGAGCTCTATCATTTGAGCCACAGCACCACCTCCAACTTTTTCTATGTATGTGGTACCATGGAATGGAACCTAGGTATTCGTGCATGTTAGGCAAACACTCTACCACTAGGCCAAACTCCCAGCCCTCCCTCTCCTTTTTTTTTTTTTTTGCCAGTCCTGGGCTTGAGCTCAGGGCCCGAACACTGTCCTTGGGCTTTCTCAAGACTAGCACTTTACCACTTGTGCCACACTTCTGGCTTTTTTCTATGTCTGTGGTACCAAGTAATCGAACCTGGGTGTATGCTAGGCAATCACTCTACCACTAGGCCAAACTCCCAGCCCCCATTTGCATATTTCTATCCAAATATGCCCTTCGTATCAATTTAAATCTATTTAAACCATAAATTACTTTTTTTTTTGCCAATTGTGGGGCTTGAATGCAGGGCCTGAGCACTGTCCAAGGCACAGCACCACTTCCAGCATTTTTTGTTTTCTACGTATGTGGTGCTGAGGAATCAAACCCGGGTCTTCATGCATGCTAGGCAAGCACTCTACCACTAGGCCAAACTCCTAGCCCCATAAATTACTTTTGTTTTGAGGCAGCTCCCTCCTGATTTTCCAAGTTCTGATCGTTGCTTCATCCTTTGGAGAAGCAACCTGGCTATACATCTCTGCTTTCAAGTGCTGCTTGGCTCTCATCTCTCTCATCTAATTAGTGGACATTTGTGTAGCATTGCATTTACAACTTTCTTACATTCAGCACATTGCTCCTCTTGTGTTACTATTACCTGCCTTTAGGTTCTAATTATCTCTCCTTGTATAGTGCAATAGTTTTTAATTGGTCTCTTTGCTTTTCTTCTGTGTCTGTTTTAATTCATCACACCCAATTCTATCATAATAGTCTTCCCAAAATGTGGCTCTGACCACATTAACCTCTGTTTCAAAAAGAGTAAAAATGTTGCAGATCCTGATTATATGCAAAATTAAATAGCAATTTTTTAAACTGGTACTCAAGGATTTGTTTTAAAGCAATATGGCCTTCATTTTTCCATTCATTTTTATCAGTAATTACAAAAATCTATCTAAATTCCATTCTCCAAACTCTATTTTTACTAGCTCTTGAATATCTCTAATGCTATGTCTTTTCTAAACTTTTATTCACATAATTTCCTACTGTCCTCACTTGTAAAATCCTTAATCTGTTATTGATGATCTAATATATATTCTATGATTGCTTTTGAAATGTGTTTTATTACATATATTAATATGTATCTATGACATACAAACCCTCAGCTTAATTTTAATTATGTCCAAAAATCAATGTGCCAGTGACTTTATATAGAGATTCCCTTCTTGAATACTTGTTTGTTAAACATGACATTTGAAATATGATGTAAAATCAATGTTAATAAATTCTTTATTAAAATGTGTTGAAATTTGAAAACTTTAAAGTTTGCCTTTCAATTCTCTTAACATTTTATAGGTTGTTTCTCCAACAAATGGCAAAGATTTCTCTTATATCCCTGTAAATTTTGTTATACTCTACCCAACAGTGCATTATTCATTAACTATTGATTTTTTAATTAAAATGCTTTACATTTTAGTAAGCAATGAAACACACAGTTCTCTTGTTCACATATGGGCATCAGAGAGAGGTTGGGGGGAAGGGATATGAAAATAATATTATATTTCCCATATCTATGATTTGGTACTTGCATAAACAATAAGATCATGAAAAATATCCTTACTTGTTATTCTGACTTCTCCCCCAAAGACTTGTGATTCTGCCCAATGGAAAAAGAAGTTTGTAGAGGAGACAATTTATACAAAATATTTTCAGAATGTTTACAAAGCTGAAGCTGAAGACACAAAGTGAATATTCACACAGAAGGAAATCACTCTATTTGAAATGCTTTGTGGCTTTTTAAAAATATTTCAGAAAAGGTCTCCAGCATTTTGATTCTATTCTAACTGCCATACTTTCATTTTATAGGTAAATTCTTAGAGGAAAAAATGACTTTGCTATGTAGAGATTGAAGTGTATAAATCACTTCACAGAAAGTATAGACTGTCTTTCCAAAAGGTAAATGAATACACCTAGGGTTTTCATCAATATATAAACCAATGCAGACAGCAGTATGGAAGTAAGATTTCAAGCATTCACTTTCCCTTCTGGCTGTGTTACCATGGTACCAAGCTCAGACCATCTTAGTAGAAAGGGTTGTAATTCTGGCAGATACTTTTTAAAAAGAAAATTTGCAGCCTAACAATAAATCACTATGCTTTTCATTGTGCCATTTTTCATTTGTTCCCTTGATAATTATTTCCCAATCTTAACATTTAACACAGGAAATGAATAGGAACAGCCACAAAAAATGATATAGTATGAACACAAGCAATCCTTCAGAGCAGAATCTATGGCAGAACTATATGCAAACAATAGACCTGTGCATTTATAAAATCATGTGTACTGTAGTTCTACAATTTATTTTATAACCAGATCTCCTACATTAATAATGATACATTTTAAGTAGTAAGTGTTAGTTACTTGGAACAGGGTTTTATAAACATGATAAAGTATATTATCCTGACTTTGGTCATGTTCCTATATTATTAAAAATTCTATCTTAAGTAGAAAAAGAAATCAATTCTAGACAAGTCCTGTGCTAGACAGATGGCATTACTGATTGGGAAATCTGGTTACACGTCTCTATCTTACTTGTTGCTGGAAGAAATCAGAGGGCAAGCACACTGCTGACAGTCATTTGGCAGTCCCTTGACAATCCCGTAGTAGCCAATAGCACATCGCTCACAGAAATCTCCAGTCGTGTGATGTTGACAATTCTGCAATGGAGAAGGGTGTAGACAAAGATTCCCTTTAGGTTAGTCAGAGTCAGAATACACTGGACCAGGAGGTTCTTACTGGTGAGTGTGTGTCTACAAACATGCCCACAGTTTGTTTCCAAAGAAGTTTTTCTTTTGAGAAAATAATACTGTGTTGGTATTCCTCTAGCTTCTGTGTTCTTTTCTTTGCATCAATTCCTGTGTACATTTTTCTTTTACTCTAAATTGGCCATAGAATTCGAAGACTTCCCTAAAGTGTATTCTGTTATCTGGCTATTTATGTTTCTCTTCTCCCAAAAGTTTAATGCTGCTGTGTGTTACTGAAAATCATAAAAGTACTAGGACCCTGGTCCATGACTGTCAGTGGGATTCAATATGCATGGCACAAATGTTTTAAGAGACAGCAAGAACATCAAGAATATTATTTATCTAGCCAGGTGCCATTGGCTTATGCCTGTAATTCTAGCTACTCAGGAGGCTGAGATGTGAGGATCATGGTTTGAAGACAGTCTGGGCAGGAAAGGTCACAAGACTCTTCAATTAATTTAGAAAACTGAAAGTGGTGCTATGGCTCAATTGGTAGAGTGCTAGCCTTGAGAGAACAAGCTCAGGGATACCACCCAGACCCATAGTTCAAGCCCCATGACCAAGAAAGAAAGAAAAAGAATATTATTTATCTGTTTCTTGCCCAAAGTTCTTTATTAAAGGCCCAATCTGAAACTAGCTATTACAGTTCAATACATTTTTTTCATGCTTATCTAATATAAGATATTGGAGATGACAGGCATTTCCTAAGGGAGAAAAAATCTTAGAGGAATGTGTAGTTTGCAATTAAGATTCTTTGTGGTAGAATCCCTATCTATCTATCTATCTATCTATCTATCTATCTATCTATCTATCTATCTATTTTTGCCAGACCTAGGGCTTGAACTCAGGGCCTAGGCATTGTCCTTGAGTTGTCTCAAGGCTAGTGCTCTATCACTTGAGCTACATCACCCCTTCTGATATATTCTGTGTATGTGATACCAAGGAATCAAACCCAGGGTTTTGTGCATGCTAGGCTGGCACTCTACCACTAGGCCACGATCCCAGCCCTAGCAATATTAAACACAGAACAAACATTTAAGAAATCCTTTATATCTTAGAAAGAGCAATCTGTAAGGCACTGAATCAAGTCAAGCGAATACAGGTAACATAATATCTTGACCTCCAGGAATTTACTTCTGCTTCAGCAAAATTAAAAAAAAAACCTGTAAAAGCAGAAAGAAAAACACAATGAAACTCCAATATTGAGTGATGTTTAGTGAAAATGTGACAGATGCTCCATGTGGTAGCATATGAGGAGAATCAGTTTATATCTATAACCTTACCAACTTCAAAGGTCTTAAAGGGGAATCATGAGTTTGAAGTTATCCAGGGAAACAGCTGGACAGACCTTGCAGCAAAAACCAAGCAAGCAAAAGGGTTTGGGAATAAATCTAGTGATGGAGTGCTTGCCTGGCACATGCAAAATGCTGGGTTAACATGAGGCCCTATGCTGATTTGGAGGGTTAAGAAATAATGGAATAGAAGCTACATTGCACTTCAGCTTAATTTTTGTACAACAGGGTTTGACCTGACAGTGACTGACTTAATTTTACTCAGTAGTAAAATTGAAAAAAAAAGCTGAGGAGCAAAAAGGACAGCAACCAAATAGATGTGTACATGTTAAATGACGAGATCTGACTAACTCAGCTGGAGCCACAGAGCTGACTGCTGGCTCTGTATTGAACTTGGATAATACTCCATTGGCTGAGCCAAACCATCATGAAGAAAACATGTATTTTTTAAAAAATCTGCCTCCTAATAATAAAACATGTTTGGTATGGGTGGTATAGTCTCTCACAGCAAACCATAACTGATGTCACTTCCTCCATAGATATTTGCCATGGAACTTTAGTTTTCTATAGAGTGTTAAGTTATCATTTTGAGGAGCAAACTTGTACGCTGACATTGTCACTATCAATTTTAGACTAATGGACTTTTATGTTTCTGGTGCTGTGTTTGAAGATGTATTGTTTACTTGTAGACACATTTTACAACATAATGTTAAAACAGATCTGTTTCTCCAATGTGACAAATACGAATCTAGAATCTCCTAAGTGACTATTTTTTCCCTCAGCAGATGATAGCTTTCAATTTTCAGAGCAAAGAAAATCCTTATTTGCTCCTGAGCTCAGTTTCTTTTTGAACAGTTCACTGTTTTGTCTACAATCTTTTCACCCTTATGACCTTGATGTCTGTGTGAGGAAGCTGTTTTGTCCTTCCTCTAGTTACTCTCTGGAGAAACTGGTTTCCTTTCCTATGTCTCTCCATTTTTCTTTATCCCCTCCATTTTCTCCATTGCTGGCATAATCTTACCTACAGTTCAATCCTTTTTATCTTTAAAAAAGCTGGTCAAGGAAGTTTGGCCTAGTGGTAGAGTGTTTGCCTAGCATGCACGAAGACCCAGCTTTGATTCCTCGGTACCACATACATAGAAAAAAGCCAGAAGTAGTGCTGAGGCTCAAGTGGTAGAGCTCTAGCCTTGAGAAAGCCCAAGGACAGTGCTCAAGCCCTGAGCTCAAGCCCAGGACTGGCAAAAAAAAAAAAAAAAAAGCTGGTCAGGCATTGGTGGCTCATGCCTGTAATTCTAGCTACTCAGGAGGCTCAGATCTGAGGATCATGGTTCAAAACCAGCCCAGGAATGGAATTTGGTGAACTTCTTATCTCTAATAAATTGTCAGAAAGTGGCACTGTGGCTCAAGTGATAGAACACTAGACTTGAGCTGAAGAGCTCATGGATAGTGCCCAGGCCCAGAGTTCAAGCTCCATGACTGAAAAAAAAAATCAGAGGGCTCTAAAAGTTTTCATAATTTTGTTTCTGTCTTTGATAAGTCTTAATATAAGCACTGTTTAGCCCTAGTTTTTTATTCCCCCTCTGAACCCCTTAAACAGCCTGCTCATCTCACCATAAAAACGTAATTGCAGGTTGGTCCTAATGCTTTTGTTGCCAAACTGAAATTCACTGTCCATAACAGATTCTATGTGCATCATATGTGGATTTACAGAGGCTGATATTTCTATGTTTTTTTTTAAACTCTTCTTCAATATGGCTTCCTTAATAGCTTAGGTTGTCAGTATTTCTCCTATTTCTATTACTACTCATACTTACTTTTTACTTTCTTTTTAGTAAGATCAGTTTCCTAGATTCTAACTTATCTCTTTCTGCTCTTTTTCCCTGAATATACATCCTACCTACCTGAAAATATTTTTTACCAAGTGCTACCACCCAGTCCTTTTATAATTTGAAAATTTGATGGAGCTTATCCCTATCACCAGTAGATATTTCAAATTTTTACACATTATCAATTAGTTGTCTCTTAATTGTTGGAGACATTTGCAGGTCTTTTTTGTTATTAGAATATATTAGTTGAATAGGGGAATTTTATTTTCACTTTCCTTATATACCTACAATGTAACATAATCAAACTTACCACTTTATCTTTCTCCTGCATCCCCTCTGGACCCTTCTTAAAACAATATCAGCAGGTTGCTTTATTCTATTTCTATAAATACAAATTAAATATCTGACCATAATCGTCCTCATTCATCCTTTCCATTGGCCTTCCTCACCCTCTATCGTGCCTATTCTTTAGTCTTTTACTTTCCTATGATTCATTCATTCAAGTTTTTAACAAGAAAAAGTGGTTTTACCATAGTAATTCATAAATATACATACTATAAGTTAGCAGGATTAATGATATCTATTGCTCTCTTTTTAGGCCACTTTTTAAAGCAATTTTTATATCCTTTAACATATCAGCTGGTTAATATTTGGTCCACATTTCCAGACTTTTTATGAAAATACAAAACATATAATCACCTGCCTGTTTAACACAATCATAGAATGATGAATGCAATTCCTATGCTCTTTAGAAAATAATTTAATTTCTTACATGTAAAAACCATCCCTGATTATTGCATACACATAGGATTGAATACATGTAGATGCTGTTATTTTGGGAGAACTAGAAATACATATTTCATTGTATGAGGCACTGGATACTTATTAAAAAAGTCAGAACACAGATCTCAGATCTTATGTATATAATAGCCCAAGCAATTACTTGGTATTTTGAAAGAATCTACTCTTTTTCCTTAAGAGCACATTTTTCTTTTTCTGAAATTCATAGGCATTATATCAATAAACCATCTTAAGATTCACTGGAGATCGAAATCAATCCATTTTCTAAATTGACTTTTGCTTTAAAAAAATCTGGAAAGACATTCCTGTCCTGTGGTAAATTTCATATTTTCAAGACTTTTGCAAATGTTTTTCATATGCAGCCTTTAATTTACTTTGCAGATTCTATTCGCACTCTCAGATACAATTCGTCTGAGCTTTCAGAATCAAAAACATTTAATCAACGAAGTGAGTGTTTGCCTCTTCTCAGCATGGTTGGGGTGTGCTGTCATGGTTTTAAGATCTAATACATTCTGGTCAAGAATGTTGGTGGCTTAATTTTTCTCAGCATTAATTCTTCAATGATGTTACAACATGCAAAGTGGTAATACAGATTAGATGATTCCTATTTAGGCAAAGTGTTGAAACAGATTAAAGAAGATTTGTACTTTAAACACACTGATTCCAGGCAAAAAAATACATCTAGTGAAGACAAAGCTAGCAATTTAATACCGATAACATTTTAAACAATGGAACAAATCAGCTATGGAGGATCTTTTCTTTAAAATAAGAATTATGACAGAGTGAAATAATATAACTGGGATAGGGGGTACAACACTAGGGTTTGAAACTGGGGTCTCACCCTCACTCACTTTTATTTCTAAGCTTGCTAAACTGGCATTTTAACACTTGAGCCATGCCTTAGTCCAGCTTTTCTCTTGTTTAGTTGAAGATCGAGTGTGATGACTTCTCTGTTCCAGATGGCTATGAACTGAGATCCTGGAGACCTCTGCCTTTACAGGCATGAGCCACCACAACCCAGCTAATTGAAATACTTTTGACAGCAAATTTCTCTTTCTACCAGTCCTGGGGTTTAAATTGAGGGCCTGGCTGGTATTTTTGAGCTATTTGCTTAAGGCTAGCACTCTACCACTTAAGCCATGACTCAACTTCTGGATTTTTTTCTTTGGTAGTTAACTGGTGATAGGGGTCTCATGGACATTCCTGACTGAGCTGGCTTTGAACCATGGTCCTCAGATCTCAGCCTACTGAGTAGCGAGGCTCATAGGCATGAGCTACCAGTGTCTGGCACCTCGCATTTTACATTGAGCCTATATACTCTATAAATACAAACGTGTATTTTTACTATTTGATAAATAAGGAATCTTAGATGCCACTGAAAATAAATCCCAGATGTGAGCCAAGGCAGTTTGAGTGTAGACTCTCTGCCTTCCAATGTACCAGGATAGAGGACATCATGATGTTTAATAGACAGGACATTCATCTGAAGCCCAGATTCCACCCAGAACAGGAATCAGTATGCTATCACACTACCTACAACACTGGGAATTAAAATAGCTCTTTTCTATTTGCCTCCCAAGCCTGTTTCAAAGATAAATAAAGTTGTCTGAATCCAAAAGTTGTACATTCCCTGAAGGAAAATATAAAAATTCAGAACATAACAATTTAGACTAGCTGTGTCTATTTTATGGAAGCATTTATGTATTTTTTAATTCATCTAGGGATTCTTCAGAAAATAGATCTAAATTGAAGATTCCTAAGGAACAAAAATAACCTTACTGGCCAGGATAGAAGACAATGAGTTTTATCCTAATAATGAAATTAAACTATCTTTTACTGAAACAAGCATCATGCCAATAAAATTCCATAATGTATTAGTTATAATTTGAGATTATACAAGTTAACACTACCCAAAATTATCTATTTAGCTTTATAGACAACATATAGTAATAAAAGAATATGATGCTAAAACTAGAGAATAATTATTTCAGGAATTCAAGGATAGTTAAAACCTATAGATGATCATCTACTAATTGCATCTTTTCTCCCATGGCCCCTCTGAAGGTGAGCATATGATATATTTCAATACTTTTCCCAACTGAAAATATGTCTAAGAAGCCAAGAATATAATCATGCTTCCTTAATATGACAAGAAATATTTTTCTTAAAATACTTATAATTACACTTATATGGTAAAAAGCTGAGATATTTACATTTAAATCAGAAATTAAATAAGAACTATTCTTTGATTTCACATTGTCTAAAAGACTGACTCAGTGGAAAATAAGTTGTTATAACACATATAGCTGTCAAGAAGCAACAAAATTTTGATCATTTAAAGCAATACTACTGTAACTATCAAAATAATAGGTGGCTTTTAGCAGTCCAGGAGTCAGTTTGAGGTCAGTTTTGGTGAAAAGATTTGCTAAACTCCATCTCCAAAATAATAAACAAAAAATAGGATTAATCTAGAAGTCATTGGCTCATGCCTGTAAGCCTCAGGAGGCTGAGATCTGAGGATCACAGTTCAAAGCTAGCTTGGAAAGTACAGTCTGTCACCTGTGAAAATCTTATCTCCAATTAAGCACCAAAAAGTCAGAAGTAGAGCTGTGGCTCAAAGTGGAAGCCTTGAGCAAAAATGCTCAGGCACAGTGCCCAGGATCTGAGCACATAACCAGAACCAGCAACATAAAAGTAGGATTGAGGACTGGCATTATCAAGCAGCATTCCTGAGTTCATATTCCATAAAAAATAATAAAATAACTAAAAAATCAATAAAAAACATAGAATAAAAATGAAATTGGTTGTATATCAAACACACATTCAGAATAACTGACTAAATAACAGCAGTTGGTAAGAACAGTGTTTGATCAAAAAGACATGTCAACCATTAAAATGAAAATATATTATATATAATTTAAGAAATATATTTTTTCTATATAGATTAGGTCATCTTTTCTGCAATAGACAAAATATGTGAATGGAGAAGGGTATCGTATTCCTAAGTTGAGGGAAGATAACTGAATAGTGTAATATACATAGTAACCTTTTCCAAGTAGACAATAAATTTTGATAAAAATTGTGGTAATAATAGGGCACAGATACAAAAGGGGGCACATGTGGCAGTAGGATCTTAGGTTTCTCCCTCTTGATTGCTTTTTATGGAAGAATCAACAACTTGGAGTGAGGGTGGGAAGAGGTGGGAGAGTTTGGGTTTGCAGAGGAGAAGGTGTGAAATGGTCACCTAAGAAAGTTCAAGAGGGAATGGACCAGAGGAAAGTTCCAGAATGGCAGAGCATCATACAACTTCCACTTTAAAAAGAGATCATATTGGGCTGGGAGTTTGGCCTAGTGGTAGAGTGCTTGCCTAGCATGCATGAAGACCTGGGTTTGATTCCTCATTACCACATACATAGAAAAAACCCGGAAGTGGTGCTGTGGCTCAAGTGGTAGAGCTCTAGCCTTGAGAAAAGTCTAAGGACAGTGCTGAGGCTTTGAGTTCAAGCCCAACAACTGGCAAAAAAGAGAAGAGATCATGTGTTTAAGATGAGTACGAACGTCTTATCTATTTTTCTATGAACACGCTGTGTGTAGAAGGAACATAGATGAAGGCAAGAGAAGAGTGGGATTTAACCAGTATAAGCTATAACCAGGAATAAACTATGTAAGGGTGAATGAGGGGGAGGAAAACAGGTGGGATGGGTATGTGTGATTCATAAAGGATGACAAGGGGCTGGCAGGGAAATATGGAGTCACCGTAAGTGAGAGGATACAATATGGACATTGATCCTGACAGCGAGAGACAGGGAGAGGTAGATTTCTATGTGAACAAGGTAAAGAACAAGGATCAGATGATGAGAGGCAGGAGATGGAGTTAGCAAAGCTGTGCAGAGCTGTGTGGGAATGAAGATGCCAGGGGCCCTTGGAGGAAACCTCTTCTTAAGGTAACTAAAGTCAAACCGCAGAAGAAAAGGCAGTCCTGAATGTTCTCTAGCAATGCAATGGTGGGGGAGAGCTCTGGGTGTTAGCATAAGTATTTTTTTTTTAAATTAAGAGCTACCTAAGTTCCATGAGAAACCAGTGAATTATAGAAAACCCAACTGAGAACTTTTGAGAATAACAATAAAGTACAATCATGTCAGGAGATATTAAAGGCAATAACACACAACTGCACCTAAGCTATTAGATATCTTATTTGTAAATGTAAAATTAGAAAATATCTCGACATTACATTTTTATATTAGCTTGAATTTTGGGTAATTTTTAACTTACTTAATTCTTTTTTTCCCCTTCTGGGCTAGGGACAAAACCCAAGGCCTCATGTAAGATAGGCAAGCCATCTGCCACTGAATTATACACCCATGTCTGTCAGTATGTTTTCCTTTTTTAATAGCTTCTGTTTTCTTTTTATAAAAAACTATATATTGCTCATGGTTAGAAAAGAAAACTTTATGTAAATTTTAAGCAGTTGTATCATCCCATGCTATTCAACTATGGCACCGTTTCTCTATTTCTTGACATGAACAAATGGAGTTTTCCAAGTTACCAATTTTCCATTACTTTATTTCTTGCCTGTTCTGTGTTAAATACAAACTTGCATTCCATGGGTAGGTAGATCTTGCCCAGGAAAGCCTCAGGTGCTCACCTGGCATATGGATGTTTCAGGGTCACAGAGGCTGCTGTGTCCGTGACACTGACATTGAACGCAGGTACCAAGAGTTGGTCTGGGAGTGCGGCCACCTGGCTCAGAACGCAGTCGATAAAATCCAGGAAGGCATGTCTGGAAGAAAACGGAAGCCAATGAGAACCGCCAAACTGTAAACCTTGTTTCAGTAACACTGAAGTTCTATATTTAAGGGCATTAACATCAGGAACACCAGTGTAGCTTTGATACAATGTATGCATATATGAATGCATGCCTGCATGCATGTATATAGATACATATGTATGCATGTATGCATATTGACCAGGTATTTACCCAGCCATGGATGCAAGGAGCACCTGTGTAATCGTATTTTAGTCAAGCAAAGCTTTCATTTGCAGCTACAGTTTTTATCCTGGAAAAAAAAAGCTTTCCACAGACATTTTCCCCCTTGAGAAAGAAGTTTATTTTTTAAATAACATTCTCATATGGACCAAAGACTGAATTCCAATGTGCTTGACAGCCTAAAATCTGCTCCTACTGTGTCTGATGGAGAAATAACAAATGTCCAATGAGAGTCAGCACAACAAAATTAAATAAATAAAAATGCCATGGATACATTATTTATATCGATGCGATTTAAGGACTGGAAAAGGCAGAAATTCAAAAATAATAAAAGCTCTGCGTATCTTGGGACTTAGTGGGCCACAATAAAACTTACATTTCCCTGATCTTTTTTTTTAAATTTTGCAATAAAAATTTGATAACCCACAGAAAATTTCTAGTGAAGCTGATATATGCAAAATCAAGACTTTCATCTTCATTCAGGTTTTTTTTTTTATTTTCTAATGCTTTCTCGAAAGAAGGTCACGTCTCTGGAGAATACTGTCTTGGGTTTCATGTTAATGCTTTCATATCTTCCAGAGTTTGCTTGATTTCTGATCAAGGGGTAGAATCAGAATATCCAGTGTCACTGAAGATTTCATAGAGAGTATTTCACCACCTTGCCTAAGTAAAATTTCTTTTTGACTTAGAAATATTCATCTCATTGGTGAAAGAAAAAAAATGATGACTGCTTAGTAGAAACAATTGGTTTGGATACCAACTTCCTTGTGGCCCTCCATCCTTTGTTTCTGCACTAAATTATCCAGAATGGAATATATAAAAGTTTCCTAGAAAGAGAAAATTGTAACTATCAGCATTCTTCCCTGCTTACTTTGATTTGTTTAATGTGTACTTCAATTAAGCACTTAATTAAGACTCTCTGCTCTTATCAGCCTGTAAGAAATTTTAATGTGCTTTAATAATGTCTCAGCTTCAAGCCAAAAAAGAATAATATTCACAGTACTTTTTTATCTCATTTGTCTCATGATGGACATAATCATATATTTTTAAATATTCATATTTTTAAAAATCACTTTTAACCAAATTTATCACACTGTTTCTGTCTGTGTGTGTGTCTGGGAGTGTTGGAGAAGGGGTTGTGGTTGGTAATTAATATACAAATCTGTATTTTGAAGAAAAGTTTAAACCAAGTCTTAGAAGAATAAAGTGAACAAACAGATAAAACTCTCCATCAAGGAACTATATTCAGTTAAATGTCATAGATGGAAATGTGCAGAACACCCAGATTATGCTCTCTGATATGTGCAAGTTTTTTTTTAATTTTTCTTTCCTGAATAGGCCTTCTGAAAGGATTTCATAATCATTTGTATTGATGTCCACTGCCTGGACTGAGCTCTTTTGAGCTCTGTATGGAATCTCATAGGCCTTACCCTATGATCTAATCTCAAAGTTATCTTTGGATCTTAAATATACTGATGCTTAGCACCACCTTTAAAAAATCTAACTGAATTGGAAGAGAGTGTTTGGTATGTAGGGATTGGTTCAAGCCTCCCAGGGCCTTAAAGCAGTCAGGGCTGAGATGTACTAGAAGATTGCTGCTCTGCCATGAACACAGCTTTACAAAGAACCTACATGGATCTGGGCACAGAGGTAATCTCAGTTACTAAGGAACAGGAGAGAGGAGAATTTCCTTTGAAGGCTATCAAGCACTAAGAGCTATAGAGATTCAATCCCAAGGATGAAGATAGTCATGATAGCAAACGTCTATCATGTGAGCTATACAGAGTGCACAGGTAGTCAGATTATAATCATAAACCATCCTTGAACTAAAGAATGACTCTTTATATGGAAATAACCAAACCAAGAATAAGAGCAGGGCTCAAGTAGTAAAGTATCTACTTAGCAAGTATGAGGCTCTGACTTCAAATCTCAGTATTATGAAAAGAATAATAAATAAATAAGCAATCCAGATTCAGCCATGGTAGCCTACCTAATGGGTAGGTGGACTAGCTTAAATAATTTCTGAAGCTTCTAACATTTTGGTTAAAATTTTGTCTGAAGGATTATGCTTCTAACAATTAGACTTTCCTGTATTGTGAAAAGTCTCTTAAAATATTTCAAAATACAGGGTGGATGCTTATTCCTTTTCAATTTCTTACTCACCTTATATATTTATGCTTTTTATTCTTGTTCAGGTATTTTTCAGTTGGAGATATTTCATTTCTTTATGAATCATCACAAAATTTAAAAGGATGGTTATATTTAATTGTAATAAAAAAGAACTACTTTTAAAAGTCTCATCTAAAATTTGTTTTGGGACACAAAGAAAATTAAAGAAAAGCCAAGTTACTTATTTTTTCCAGTTCATTTTAACTACTTTGTTTTCAATTTCAGACGTTTCCAAGGTTCTCATCCCATGTCCTAAATTATGCATAACTCAATTTTCTTCTGTTCTACTTCCATCTTTTCTTTCACAGCTTGAGGTCTCTTCAAAATAGTGAAATCAAATTTGTACAAAAATGTAAGAGCATGGAGAGACTAAAACAAAAGAGTAAAAAATCCAGCAAGTCCCAAAGTTGCACAACACATTCTTTTCTTCCCTCAGAGTCAACAACAAAGACAGCCAGTTGGGCAAAAGCCAGTAAAAACACTGTCTCATATCATTATCTGGAATTTTTTGTCCATGTTCAGTTAACTATATGTGATACATGTAGCTTTTGAATACTGCCTATTTCCTTACAGAAAGGTTTTGTATATCATAACACTTGAGTGTAAGCTTACTTACATTTTAGAAAAAGACTTATAAGGTTTAAGTTGCACTTTGAATACTGCTTAGCTGTGTGATCATGACACATCCTTTAGTCATCTGGACTTCAAAGACGGATTATCATAAATTCTAAGTGATGACAGTATATTAGAAAATGTGAGTTTCTAATGAAAATATCAAGCACTCAATAAGCAAGTTATAAGATTATTGTAAAGCTTAAATGATATACTTAACACTGGACATAAAATAGGTCCGTATATTTGCTTCTTTCCCAGATACATTTTGGGTATAGTTGCTGAGGGTAAAGTAAAAATAAGAGCAATTGTGAATGTTGTTCTAGTCTATTGTGAAAATTACAATGTCTGCCATATCACAGAACATTCCTCTATATTTATGCATACAGCCATATGATGAAGAAGGTTTTGGTCACCCCTAGACTGCATACACAAGGGTGGTGTCATAAGATTATATTGTCTAGTAGTGTCATAGCCATTCGCTTTGTATAATCTGCTTGAACATGATAAATTTTTTAATGACATAATTCTCACAAAGTCTTTAAGTCTACATGTAAGAAGATAAGTCGGTTGTAGGCTTTATACTTAGCATTTTGAATAAATTAGGCACTTAAAATTAGTTTTGCTACTTCAGAATCTTGAGTGGAGATCCAATACCCGCCATTCAACTGCCAATTAGGTATCCTATTAAGTATGGGAAGTAGGGTTAAGCAAAACCTAGAGATAATTGGTGTATTTCTGATTTCCATTGCATTGTTGTGGAGAAAAGCTTGTTTCATTGCTGTCATTTTCTATTCCATAAATATCTGCAGACAACCTAAAAACAGTACTTGTGTTAATTTAGGTGATGCCCAAACCAAAGCTGACCTGAAGAACAAATAATATACCATAAACTCATTGGCTCTAAGAACAACAAATTTCTTGCAAAAATTGTATTCTTTTTTTCACGTCTAGAAGCAATGTAGCTTATACTTCAAATAATAAATTGCAATAATTTAAGTATATTGAGGTCATAACATTTTTGATGAAGAAAACTGCAGTATAATAATATTAGAGGACATAGACAAAGGTTAAATATCTCTTAAAATGGTTATGCTTTTAGTGGCAACTAATTCTTTTTGTCCCTATATGTTTGGGAAAACCCCTAATATGAATATTTAGGAAGGCAGAAGTCTCTAGAACACCATAGATTTAGCCAAAACATTCTAAAGAAATTGCTTTGTATATTCAGTGCTGAAAACATATGTAACTGAAATAAGATGTTTTATTTCAAAACTGTTCTTAGTTTTTGTTTTGATGATTTGATTTTATGCCTGGGTAATTACTCTTTAGAATAAAGATGAATTCTTAATAAAATGTATAGTGGATTAGAGGCAATAGGTTGTGGGGAACACTTCAGGTAACTAATTATGAGAGATAAGCCTTTATCTTGAACTAAGATATGTCTGGAATTGTTATCTGCAAATAAGAACTTATGTGAAATTCACAGGACTTAGGAAAAGCTACACACACACACACACACACACACACACACACACACGGTTATTTGTATACTTAATTTTATTGATTGCAGTCATTTATCATTTGCTTTAGTTGGGCTAATTTATATTCGTATATGATGAAAAAATTACTCATATTAATGAAGAAGTATGGTTTAGAGTTTACAATCTGAAAAGTATTTGTAATATCTAAAATTTGCAGGAGAAGATGGATTGCATTAAAGTCATTTTATATTCTACCAACATTTTTGCTTGATAAGTAAATTCAGAAAAAAAGAGAGCTGTACTAATTTTCTCTTCCCCAAATCTAAAGGTCCACCTTGACTCAACTGAGTATCTTTTACATGAAAATAAAATTACATAATACACCTTCATTCTGGTGAATATAATGTAACCTTTCTATTCATTAAAATAAAAATATATGGGAAAAAGAGAAAATAAAATTACAGAGCCAGAGAATTTCAGAACTTCAGAAACCAATCTGTCATTTTATAATCTGAACAACTAAATAATAAACATCTTACCAAATACGATAATTAACTAAGATCACACAGCTGGAATAAATGTAACTTCAACTTGACTAGATAAATTGCAAATTCTCTGTCCTCTAGCTTTTTATTTTTCCATGCTCTCTGGAAACATAGTGCATTCACATATATTCACAATCTCATTTTTAATCATACACTGTGTAAATATGCACATTTGGAAGGGTGGCATATAATATGTTAGATTATAGACAGTCAGCCAGCCAGTAAGAAAGATAGACACAAGCACACACACACACACACACATAGATTAGTGATATGTGTACAATATATATACTAAAGAGGTGAATAATTTATTATATCAACGTGGACATATTTAAATGAGTATTGATCTCAGAGCAGTAACAAAAGGGCTTTACAATGATTTCAAAGGTATTTCACAAGATACTGGAATTATCCTATGAGAATATCCACTGAACAATGAGAAATCCAGGGGATGGTTACCAAGCTTCATGCACTTCAAGTTTACACTAAAATTATAACACTACAATGTATTTGTAGGTCAAAGTGCTGAGGTTAGCAACAAATAAAAGCAAGGGCTCTATCCCAGCAATAAAGCTAGGTAGGATTTGCTAAGACCAAATTCCTTTTATTAAGCTACTTGCTCCTCTCAGGAGAGTTATGTGCAGTGTTTGTAAGTTCTACTCTAGGTTTGAACTAGTTTCATTGTTGCCCAGACTTAACAAAAACCTTTCCAAATTTTATTCACCAGAGAAAATACATAAGTTTATTACAGATTAGTTAATCCTTGCACAGGTAGTTAGCTAAAATTGATAAAAATATTAATCAGACTACTCATATCAACTACCTGCCAGGCACCATGATGAGTGCTCAAGGTCACAACATGTTCAGTCTTTATAAGATGCTTAGGTTAGAGGAGTCACTGATCTGGGCATCTTAGGATATAACAGGTCCCACAATCCTCTTCTACCAGGAGTCAGACTCCAAGCTGCAGCAGTCCAAAGATGGCCACAGCTATTCAGGGACTTGAGAGTTTAGTAACTACAGTTATAAAGAAGGTTTACAAACTGTGTAGTCTCATCTCTCGTGCATTGTGAAACTGAGTTTCAAACTCCACTCTACCTTCCAACATTCTCGTCTTCCTTGTTTTGATTATTATTATTATCTTTAGGGAGCTGTACAAAGTAGTCGCCATTTAACAACAAAGTACAAAAAGTATTTTTAAAATAAAAGTAGTTTTTAAAATATAATGATTGAATAATAGTAGCATTGTTGGAATAAATTTACATCCTTCTGAGAACCCATGTTGATGGGAAAACCCCACTATTTACCACATAAATTCCCCCCTTTTTCCATTCTATATGGGATATGATCATATCTCATAATCACTCTTGTTTAAATGCTTCTAACTGTTCAGAAATGACACTAAGAACATAGATCAGTTATCAGAGATGGGCTTTTTCAGATATTATTATTTGCTTGACCGTATTTTCCAAAGTCTTTTACTTTGTAAGTATTTCTGTTCTGTGAGGATCAGTGATACCCAGAAAGAGTAGCATCATCTCTGATGCTATGCCTTCCTTGTGGTGTGAGTGAGAGATGAAATCCAGTGGGGCTGAGGATATGGACTAATGTCAAAGCGATTGAGCAAAGGTAATACTGGGGACACTTCCACTTGGCTCCTTATGGACATGGGGTTAAGCAGGTGACAAATAGCTGCCTACCTCACAGGACAAGCCAGAGTAGCCTGGAGGACAGTCACATTTTTCTATCAGTCGAGCTGGAGGAGTCACTGCTGTGATTTGTCCTGGTTCAGCCACTTCCATGGAGATTTCAGAAATCCTGGAAACAGCAAGCACATAGATAAAAGCACAGCCAGTTGAGGTTACCTCGTGAACACTGCAAGAAGAATCTTTTTTTTTTAACAACTTCAAGTGTATTCTATAACTTAGAAAATAACAGATAAGATTTCAATTGGCAAATAATAATTAACTATGATCATATGACATTTTTATATAGGTACATAGTGTGGGATAACTAAATCAAGCTATTAACCACATTGTTTTTTAATCTGCCTAAATTTCATTGACTCATATGTCATCCTCTTACAACAGCATTTTTGCTTCCTTCCAGACTGAGGTTACATATTAGCAAAAAAAATATCCACAGAAATCATAAGGAGCTTAGTAAATTGAAGGTCTGCTGTCCTGTTGAGATGTTATTAGAAAGATTTTCTTCCACTTTGTAAAATGTGAGTGGCTTGAGTTAGACATGACCAATTAATTAAACATTTATATTCTTCCAAGCAGACAACCCAAAGTCATTCTCCAATAGAATATTTCCTGTGGTCCTTAATGAAATTGCTTTCAATTTACTGCTACTTCCAACTTTTTCCTCTCAAGTCTCTGGATGTCCTTTCAAAATTTTAGAAAGCTATCTAGAATCAACAATCAAGCATGATCTAACCATATTGATCTTTCTGAGGATAAAGAGACTTTCAAATGAATATTCTTAACATCACTAAATAAATCTTTTAAATGACTTACATCACCCTTCCCATTGGTGGAAAAGTCCTTATAATTGAAGGAAAAATATTCATGGAGAAAATAGTGATGCCCATTTCATTGATTTGAAATTATAGATTAAAAATATATGCAGGGCCTGGAATGTAGCCTAGTAGTAGAGTGCTTACCTTCCATGCATGAAGCCCTGGGGTCGATTCCTTAGCACTGCATACACACACACACACACACACACACACACACACACACACACACACACGCACACACACACACACACACACAGCCGGATGTGGTGCTGTGACTCGAATGGTAAAGTGCTAGCCTTTGAGAAATCTCAAGGACAATGACCAGGACCTGTGTGTGTGTGTGTGTGTGTGTGTGTGTGTGTGTGTGTGTGTGTGTGTGTGTGTGCGTGTGTGCACGCAACCCACAAATTCAGACCACTTCATGATAAACTAACTGCAAATATGAAAATGTTCTGCAAATAAACTTTTAAATGAGACAATGAATTGTTTTGCTCCAGCAAAAGTCACCACCAATAGTTTAATGAGGTTGGCTCATAAACTTTATAACAAGCAGAGGTAAGTTTTATTGAATTATTGATGCACAGTCTGGTTTGACTAGCCCTGTAAAGATTAGTCAGCCTTGATGAAATACAGGTTCAGGGAAAATTCAGGGGTTAGTCTCCCCGTTATAGAGTACACACAATGGCGTAGGCTGTGAACAAGCCACACTCCTCCAGGAAGAAAGCATACACCTCTAGCTCCACCAAGACTTAGTAGGAGCAAGAAGATCATTTGGTATTTATTGACATTGTTAAATGTTTTTTTTTAACCGGTGATGTCAAGAGATTCTTACACATACCTGCACAAAGCTGATTAGCAAGTAAGAATTAAGAGAAATATAAATAATGGTAATAACAGATATGTCTACAAAAAGCAACTTTTCTCAGGGAGCTCTTTGGGATTCCCCAAAGGGTGGAAAGTTGGAAGACAGAGATAGAAAAATAATGAACTTGTTTGCAACGGAGATATGATTTCTGTTAAAGGACTAGAGCAATCGGTGGAAGGAAAAGATTCTATGAACTGAAACACAGCTTCAGTACCCTAGGAAAGAGGTTTGAAAAACAAAACCACTGCCCTGATAAAGATGAAAACAGTCTGAATCCCAAGCCAAATATCTACTATTACTCTTTAACTCTTTTGCTTCAGAAATGTAAAATTTTTACAATAATAAGGTATGGGATTATGTCATATTTGGGGAATAATATTCAAACTTGTTCAAAATTTTGTCATGACTCCTGTGTTTTATAAACCATTACTGCTAACGATCTGTCTAATTTGTTCCTATTATTGCTAGGTTACAACTCTGGTTTTTAGGAGGCACAGAAGAAGAGAAACAAATTTAAGTTTCACAAAGTTTTCACTAAAACAAAAGGATTTCATTTCATGATATCTGGGAAAGTATCGTAAGAGGAGATACATAGGAAAACATTAGCAACATTACAGATGAAATTGGTAAGTCAAAGAAAATATTGTGAACAGTGAATAACAACATTCTGTCAGTGCCACTGCTAAAACATTCTATAAACTATCAGACTTACTGTTGTTTGGGAGAATTTGCAAAATAATCTATCTGCATATACATGGTATAAAAATCTTTTTGTCTTCCACCATTTATACATATCTGATATTCGAAACAATAATACAGTTCATAGCAATTTTTAGTACATGATCTTCATTATTTCACATAAAAATAAACTCTAGTTGCTAAGAGAATAACAGGGTAACCATAAGATTAAAGATTACAAGGTAAATTTTGGTTATTGGTTTATTCTTTTACCTAAAGTCTCTGTATTAATCAAAAACAGTTTGGATTGTTACATGAAATAAGTGGTTTATAGCTCCATGATGTATTCAGTATAGCATAAAGATTAAAAATCAGCTTTTTTAGATTCATTACCTCAACAATAAGTGATGTCACACTTTTTCATCTGGTTTTCCTGGCTTGGTCTACTAATTTATCATGAATGACTATTTTGCAAACATATATTGATTCCATATGCTTAGAGAACGTAACAGAAAAACACCCCCACCCCCAGAAAAAGGAGAAGTTGAGACTCTATGAAATAAACTGAACTTCCTGGCTCTATGAGACTTATAACTGTGTGATTACTCAATTATTCCACTCAAAGTTGGTAAACAGAGTATGTGTGTACATGCTACTGATGTCTCTTCATTCTTTTAGTTTACATCTGTAATATTCTCCTTGTTACTTGTACCTTTCCCATATCTATAAATGTACTTGTCCCGAGCTCAGTGAGATGGCCCATGTCTGTAATCCTAGCTATTTAAGTGGCTGAGATCTGAGGATTGCGGTTCAAAGCCTGAATGAACACTAAAGAACCTGATTCTTATCTCCAGTTAACCACTAGAAAACAGAAAGAGGTGTTGTGGCTCCTGGGGTAGGGTGGGAGCTTTGAGCTGAAGAGCTCAGGGACAGTGCCCGGCGCCCAGAGTTCAAGCCTCACAATCTACAGCAAACAACAACAAAAAAATTGTCCTGAAAGTTTGACATCCTTCCTTTTTTAATCAAGTTCATAGAAAACAATAGCGCACACTTACTCTTTAAAATCATACTGTCCCATTAATTCTTTAAAACTGAAATTATTTCTGCCCTCCAGCCCTACTGAAACAAATGCTATGAATGTCTCCAGTGTGAGCATAGGCATCAGACCCATTCAGCCTCATTCTAAGTTAGCCTGTTTGGCTGGTGAAAATGACGAAGGAGCTACTCTGCTGTTTTGTTGCCCTCCTGCTGTTTTTCCATCATTTTTGATTTCTTTTTGATAGGTTTCCTAGTTGTTATAGGTAATGTTAAATAGGCAAATAGAAATATGATATGATCCCCTATGGTACATAGAGGAGAATAATCATGGTTGCAAGAGACTGGACCAAGCTGGCTATGTCTGGTTCACCTGTTGTCTTAAATAGGTGACTTCCTTTGTAATCTTATAACACCTTATAGTGTAGAGTTAATTATATGTTATTAATTTTCTCAATTTTTTTGTCAGTTGTGGGGCTTGAACTTAGGGTTTTGGCACATCTCCTCAAGATTGATGCTTTACCACTTTGAGCCACAGTTCTACTTCCGGTGAGACAAGGGTCTCATGAACTCTTCCAGTTCAAGATGACTTTCTGATAATAAAATAAAAATATATAGATATAGATAGATGTCTTTTAACTGAAATCCTCAGATCTCAGCTTCCTGAATAGGTAGAATTACAGGCATGAGCCTTTAGCATCTAATTTTCTTGAAAATACAACTGGCATCTTAAATTTACAGTGTCTAAGTTAGATTCAGTACTTTCCCCTTTACCTTGCTTCTTGTACTTTTTACCTTATGTGGGAAATGACAAGAACTTCAATCAGGAAGGTATTTGGTCTTCTATGATCAGATCATTAAAACCATACGCTAAAAATTAGCCCCTTGAAACGTACCTGAGTTCTCCCTGATTTCCATACAGGCCTGAGGAGAAAATCATTTGACTATTTGCTGTCCTCACCTACCTGCTTTGCCGTACAACATTTCCATAAGAAGCCTTGATAAGAATGTAATGAATGTCATATAGTACATCCAAGAAGTCTTCCCGGGTCACAGTCCTACCGACTCGAGGATCATCACCATAGTATTTCCATTCTCTCTGTCAATGTGAGAAAGCAAACATTGTCGAAGCTGAAAGCAGAACCACCAGAATCTTTGCCGCAGCCAATGAATAACTTTACCTCTGTCATTTCAATTTCATGTCTTGTCAATTGGCCAATGAGTGGGGCAGCCATATGCCTGATGATAATTCTAGCATGAGTGGGAGTCCCTCCTCGAATGATAACTTGAGGTTTATATGTAGACACGCCTATTTCTTCCCGAGCTTCAAAATAGATTGTGTACTTGAGTTTGCCCCCGTAGGCCATCAACTGACAAAACAGAAGGAAGAGTGATGATTTAGGTATATCTCTGAAGAGCTTCATTCTAAAATCTTCTTTTTCTCTGTTGGGTGACTTTAGACAATGTTTTACCTTCTTTCCTTCAAATTGTTCGGGGAGTTTCCAGTAGAAAGGTTCCAGGTGGAGATCTTCTCGCACTCGATCCATGTCTGCCACAATCTCTGGGTGCAGGAAAGTGATACCTTTGGTTGTAGTGTGCTGCAGGGCTTCATCCACCAATGGCAGAATGGTCTGCTCAGCCTCCAGTGTCACCTACATGGGGCAGAGCACAGTGGAGAGCTCAGGTGATGTCTGTGGGATTCCCTTTTAAAATGAAGTTATGGATGGTTTGCCCATCCATACACAGTGCCTGCTCCCTCTTAGCTAAGGTTTTCTCACAGGAAAAGGGACTATCACTGAGGATGAGGACACTATACAGTAGAAGAAAAATCCTTTTGGTGCTATTGCATGGTACAAATAACAGTATCTGACAATTGTAATCTTTTATACTAATGCAGTAGAATTCCTAAGTAGGAAGAGCTATGGGAAAATGAAAGTTGTTAAAGCAAATGTGTTCTTTGGCAGAAACCAAATCCTGGTTTTGATTACTATGTCCAGTCCTACCACTGTTGCTGTCCCGGCACCCCCAGCAGTCAGAACACAATGTCTTCCTATGCCAAATCGCAATGATACTCTGACACTGCCTCTCTTTGGCTTTATGTCCACATCAGAAGTAAGAGAACTTTTTAATCTTTTAGTGCCAGCCTTGAGGCTTGAACTCAGGACCTGAGACCTGATTCTAAATGATTTTTATGCTCAAGGCTAGCAATCTACACTTGAACTACAGCTCCACTTCTGGCTTTTTAATTAGAGATTAGAGTCTCACAGATTTTCTTGCACAGGCTGGTTTCAAACAACGATCCTCAGATCTTAGCCTTCCAATCCTAGCTCATTTTTCAGGTATGAGCTTTGGGTGCTTGGCTAAAAGAACTCTGTTGAAGGAAGAATTTACAGAAGGCGTTTATTCTAGTGATACACTAGTGGCACACCAGTGTCTTTCTCCTCTCTGAATGTGCACAGGGGGAAAGGTGACTTACATGGTTTTTAACATTTCCTCCTCCTCCTCACTGTCTAGCTACAAGATGCTGGCAGGGCTCGCCATTATACCACAACACTATTACATGGCTCAGTGGCTCTGCGCTCACCCAGGTGAGGATCAGCCCTTTGGCTTCTGAGCACTGGCTGGTAACACCAAAGCAATAGCAGCTGCTGCAGCCGAGTGGGTCCTTGGCATCAAGTCCAAATTTGCCTGGTCGGCACCTGTCACAGTGCACGCCTTCCACGTTCACCTGAGGAGAGAAAGGAGTCCCTTAAAGCTCAAATAAACAAACTTGATAGGAGGGAAGTGATGGGGAAGTAATTGAAGAATGAATGTCAACAACACAATTCTTTATAATCACAAAACACACCCAAACAGAACAACACTGATATTAGATCTCAAATGGGATACATATATATATGTAAATATATATATATGTATATATATATAGCGTCTCCTCTTGCTACCAGTTGTGGGGCTTGAACTCAGGGCCTGGGTGCTGTCCCTGAGAGTCTTTGTGTTCAAGGCTAGAGCTCTACCAATTGAGCCACAGCTCCACTTCTGGATTTTTGAAAGGTTAATTGTAGGTAAGAGTCTCACTGGTACTTTTCAGCCCTGCTAGCATTGAGCCATGATCCTCAGATGTCAGCCTCCTGAGTAGCTAGGATTACAGGCACAAGACACCAGCACTCACTCACCTATGATGCCATGTTTTTTAAAAGTTCATATACATATACATACATATAAATATGTGTATATATGTACATATATATATATATACCTCTATGAATAAGGGTATGTCTAATTGTGTTTTAAATCTAAGTTGCACATTTCTAACCATTCTGCTATGTGTAATATGAAACATTCATGATAATTTCAAAAACAAAGTGAAAACACTGATTCTTAGAGACTCCTCTACGCAGTGTTTTGAAACAGAGGCAGGTATGTTTAGTCTTTTAAGGAACCTCCATAATGCTTTCCAGAGTGGTTGAATAAGTTTATGATCCCACCAACAGTGTAGTAGAGATCCCTTCTGGCCATATCACCACCAGTATGTTACTAGATTTCTTCATTATGGCCATTCTACCTGGGGTAAGGTGGAATCTTAATGTGTGTGTGTGTGTGTGTGTGTGTGTGTGTGTGTGTGTGTTTGTGTGTGGGTTTTTTTTTTGCCAGTCCTGGGCTTGAGCTCAGGGCTTGAGCACTGTCCTTGAACTTTCTCAAGGCTAGAACTCTACCACTGGAGCCTCAGCACCACTTCCAGCTTTTTTCTATGTATGTGGTACCAAGGAATCAAACTTCGGTGTTCGTGCATTTTAGGCAAGCACTATACCACTAGACTAAATTCCTGGTCCAATTAATATTTTGATTTGCATTTCCTATGATCTGGTAATTCAGCAATACCATTTGTGGACATTTACCCAAATAATCACAAACAAGGTCATACTAAACCTACCAGCACAACTATGTTCATTGCAGCACTATTTACCATAACTAAGATACAGAACTAACCCAAATGCCCTTCACTAGATGAATGGATCAAAAAGATGTGGTGTATATATGCACAATGGAGATCTATACCTTCAACAGAAAGAATGAAATTGGCACATTCATAAGGAAATGGAAAGACCTGGAAAAATTATATTAAGTGAAGCAAGCCAAGCCATGCGTAAGTTCATATATAATGAAGTGTATCAAAATGAGTTTCAAGAATTGGAAACAACAGGTTCTTTTTATATCCTCTATGTGGTTGTTTTTATTTGTTTTTTTTATCTTGTTTTAGTTTTCTATGTCCTTTGTCTTGTATATAAGCTTATCTGATCTGTGGAAGGGATTCACAGAAGGACAAAGGATAAACTAATACATCAATAATATTCACTAGACACTATGTTGAAAATGAACCATAAAACTTGGGGGAAAGAGGAGTGGGGAGTGGTAAGCTGGATAAAATGAGGGATGTAGTAGTGGTGTCTAAAAAGAAATGTACTCATTATCTTACTTTCATAACTTTAACCCTCCTATCCATCACCTTTGCAATAAATAAATACAGTCAGGAAATTAAAATTATCTATTTTATAATTGATATATGTAGAATGATATATGTATATCTATTATATGAAATAAATATGTGATAAACATAATTGGGTAATAATATAGCACTGTATTCTCTGTACTTGTTGGTGTTCTTCCTGAAAGAGGTGATTTTGGATAAATCTTCAGTAATGTATTAAGAATAAATGCCAAATATTTTTGACAAGAAATGCACTCACTACCTTGCATATGTAACTGTGACCCTTCTATGCATCACCTTAACAATACAATTAAATTAAAAAAGAATAACCATTAAAGTTTCCTTCTTTCTTGCCTTCTGACTCTCTGCCAATACTGTTTTAACTTGAAAAGCTACCTCTGACACAGTTTCATTGCTTTTATTCTGGGACTGATTTTTCAGAAATAAGTAAAGGGAAAAATCAATCCCTCTTATCTTTTTAATTGGCTGTTTTTCTACATGATTTAGCAATATTAATGAGGGCTGAAATTTTACACAGATTCACTGTTTTTAAAGTCAGTGTTTCTATGTGATGAAATCTTCCTGAACTTCCACAGCAGCAAATGTATTTTTCAGTATACGCTAGGAGAAGAAGGTTTTCACAAGCTTGATTGTTTACCTGGTGATATTTAAAGAATATTCCTTCTTGATCTAGTCCAAACATTATCCTTGAATAGGGAATATATAAAGAAAAAATACTTTAAATCAGATCCAAAGGAGCATAGGCTCCATGGTGTCCCTCTTTTGTAATAATTAATACACATATAGGACTCTCTTAGCTGAGGATTAGCTATGCACATATGGTCATACAGACTGTGATTAACAAAATGAACTCTAGGTTATGGAAAGCACAGGTTTATCTTTGTGAATGTTGATTTTAATACACTATGTGAAGGTATTTCTTTTCTTTTTTTGCCCACTTATGGTTAATCTCATGTGGTTACTCTGACTTCGTTAGCTGATATATCTGTTTATTTGAAATAGGGATGGGAAAGGGGAAAACAAGATGAATGGGAGGGGATGGATGGAGTTAAAGGGAGACAAAATATGAGAAGGCATATTAAGGTTTGAGAAGTATTATACCCACTACCTGACGTAACTGTAACCCCTCTATACATTATCCCAACTAAGTATTTTGAATTGTATTTTAACATTATTTTTACCATTTAGGAAAGTTGTTGAGCTTGCAAGTTTATCTGTACGCCAATGAATACACGCACACACATATGCCCTTGCTGCCTTCCAGGAATACATACCTTACAAGTACATTGGCCAGTCTGATCACTACAGAAACATTTTTTTGTCGCTGAATCACAGGTTGTGGCATCTGTACCTGGCAGGAAACAGTCACAGAGGCTGCAGTGAGGGTAGTTCCAGTGCCCTCGATTGCACTCTGTGCATTTTGCACCAGAGAATTTTGGATGACAGTTGCATTGGCCTGTATTTACATTGCATTGGAAATTCAAGGATCCCACTGTGCTGCAGTTACAAGCCTGGCGAAGAGAGAAAAACAGCAACTATTAACATCCCTTGATAGGAAACATCTTAAAATTTTAATCCTAATGTTTGCATGCTTCATTAAACGGATATTCATCATGCAGCTCTTATGTGTTTGCTACTATTTTAGCTTGTTCTCTTGGGAGACATTAGTGAACATAGACATTAAAATTGCTTCCTGCATTTAGGAAAATAAATGTCTAGAAACCACAATGTTAAGTAGATAAGAATGAAAACATATTTTCTTTGTCTTTTCATTACGAGGAAAGGTTAGGTGTGGGTTTTCTTCAAACACTTTTTGTTTCAAAGATTAAACCTTAGACAAGCTCATCTCATTACTTGTATCACAAAAAAGAAATTTCCAGAGACATACTTTCTACCAAGAGGAGAATCTTCATGGGTAATAGGGGAGATGTGAAATGCTCTGAGAACCCAACAAACAGAAACAAAGCAAACATGTAGAAACCAAGGAAAGCTTAGCAGAGAACTGATATGTGGTATATTGGCTTTTGATTTCAGTTTACAGGTGACCTTGAAATATTTTACTGCTTTTTTCCTTTATCTTTTTTCCTTTATCTTACATGTACACATTTTCTAAACTCATGGAATATGTTTTTTTTGTTTGTGCTAACACATTAACAATTGTACTGGAACTAATTAAATTCTTTTAGGTAGAGAACATGGTTAGTTTTTTTTTTTAATCTGATTTAAATCTGTTTTTTTTTGTTCCAAATTTGTCTTTGATTTTATAACTATCATATGAATTTTATCCTTAAGGATCAATTTAAATCTTCATAGTACATTAATATTGTCTTCCTGCCCAATCTATAATATCAAAATATTCTTGCTAATCGCCTGTTTGTTTACCTTCTTGAGGTGTTTGACTCAAATTTGTTGCCTATTAATAGCTCCTCATTTTTCAATAGCAAAAATACGAAATATCTGCTAACACATTTGTTGTCTAAAACTAGAGCACTGATTTTTGAAGGATAGTTGACTGTACAAATAGACCCTGGGATCTGTCCAAGTCAGAAAGCTTATTCAGGAAGTTATAGTGGAGAATAAATGAGCCCATTAGCCATATGTTTAGATAGCACTATACCAATATCAAACTTAAATCATAATTAGATGTAATGTTTATTTAGCAACAGAGGATTTATTCACTATTCCCCAGCTAGTGAAAAATGTCAGGCTTTATACTCTATTTCAATAACAGCTCAAATGATGTGTGTGCCCACATGTCAGAATGAAGAAATTATCCATGACACAAAGAAAGAAGAGCTATAAATCTCAAATCACTGTTTGTTTAAACTATATTGATCTAAGTTATTAAGTGTTAGAATTTACACTTACAAATACTTATTTTGTGATTTCTACATGTTTTTTTAAATGTCTTCATAATGGTAAAATGCATAGCTATTCAGACATTTTGATTTTTACCAGTGACTCAAAGTAATGGACTTTTTAAATATTTAATCAATATGTAAACCAATGATCAGCAAAATTAATAATACCCAAATTAATTGTTTATGCTGAGACTCAAACTGAATTATATTGATTCACATTCTGAACATTAGCCATTCACTTAAAAAAATCTTTATTGAAAAACTTGTGAGCAGGAGGTTATAGTTACCTAAGTAAAGTAATAAGTACATTTGTTTCTACACACTGTTACCTCATCTCTCATTTTCTCTCACTTGTCCCTCTCTAGTCTTTGTTCCATGGGCCATCTAGGATACTTCTGTTTATCACATTTTAATATGATTTAAGTTTTCCTCAAAAATATGAAACTATGATGTTTACCATATATGCAATATTTGAACATAAAAATAAGACATTGCTAAGAAAAATTACACAGACCTAAATAAATGTAAAGTCATATCACATTCATATACTTGAAGACTCAAGATTCTTAAGCTGTCAGCTTTTTCCAAATTAATATGTAGATTCAATATAATCCCAATCAAATTATAGAAGACTTTCAAGTAAAAAAGTTGGGAGTTTGAATTGAAAATATATATGGAAATTCTAAGTATATAAATACGTCAATAACAAGGGAGTAAAGACTAGAGCTAGAGAGCTTGTAATAACTTAGGTTCATTCTGTGCAAGAAAGTTATGGAAATCAAAACATTGTAGTGTATATTTAATGATAAATATACATGAATACATAGGGAATACATTTGATTAGGAAAGGGGAGCCAGTAATTTCATGTTTAATAAAATAATCTTTCCTACAAATGATATTAGAAAAATCGAATATCTTCAATGAACTTTATGTCAAAGTTTTATGTCACATCACATAAAATTTTTAAACACAATATAAATAAAAATTGAAGAGCTAAAGAGTAGAATTTCATGAAAAGAAAAAAAAACATAGGAGAGGCTGGAGTTGTTAGCTAGTTCAAACCTTTTTACCACCAAAGAAAACATAAGAGAGACATCTATAAATTTGACTTGGGAAAATAGATACTTTTTAGAATAGTACCTAAAGAGCAGGAATCATAAAAAAGATAATATAAAGTTAGTATTTCTAAAACTCAGATAAAATGCTAAGTAAGAATCAAGCTCTGTTATCACATAGTATATAGTTACAAAATATATGTATGGTAAAGGACTTCTTTATGAAATATAAAAAAGTATATTTAAAACTCATTATTAAGAAAACACTTAATCCAAAATAAAAATAGCCAAAAGTCTGTAAGTACTTCTTAAAAAGAGATACACATGAGAACTAAATAAAACTTAATTCGAACATTGTTAAATACTTAGTAGTAACTATAAAAGATATGAATGCACACCCAACAGAATGCTTTGAATTAAAAGTGGTCAGAGTTTCAGTGCTAATCTGGAAGATGTAAATGTTCTTGTGAGTAGAAGTAAAAACATGTTTATAAATAAGCCTTTGACTTGTATACCAGTGTTGACAGCGTAATTATATATAATAGCTCCAAACTGGAAATGAGTCAAGTACTAATCAAATGTAAATAAACAAGAAATAATATGACATGGAATAATTAAGATGATCAACTTTCAGATGCATGTAAGAAAATGAATGAATTGGAAAATCATCACATTAACTGAAGGAAGCCAAATCCAACTACCCTGACAGAAAAATAGCAACAGTGTAGGATTCCATTCAAAGATAGTTGTGAACATGGCAATTTTACTGTATTAGAAGGAATAAAAAACAGTAGTTGGTCACTGAGGGAGGAATTGACAACAAAGTAAAGCAACTAATGTTTCCATGACTCTAATTGTTAATCAAGACTCAATACAAAATATCTCATACAAAAAGAAAAAACAACAGAAAATGATACATTGAGCTTCTCTGATTGTGATATGCACTGGGTATCATCTGTAAGCCTTCTCTTTCTGCCAAAATGAATGAGTTTTTGTCTTCAAGCTAAAGGTCATCAGTATGACTCTTAGAATCGTTTTAACTACTTCCTGAAATGTCACCGTGGAGGTATTTCTGGAGACTTTTACTAGATCACTCAGTAAACTTCCCATTGGCTTGCACAATGCCAGTATATTTCATGTGATCTAACTAAAAATGAAATGTTTGCTTTCTGCTCTCACTATAGAAATGTCTGTTTCTATTTCCCATATTTTTATAGGGACTGTGGATTCAGCTGAATAAATGTGTACCAAATTCTCTCACCCAACAATAAAATGAAAGATAATGAAAGTGGCTGCAGTGAGCTCTCTGACAATTCCTCATTTCTGTGATGCCATAGTGGGATTTGAAATGTCTAGTTTTAGAACTCTACTGAAACCAAAAACAATAACAAACTTACCAAAAACTGCCAGATGACCAAGTGGGTCGGTCACTCACCTTACAACCAGTGACAATGTTGTGGCCCCAGGTATTGGGCGCACAGGTGGAACATCTTTCTCCAATGGTGTTGGGAGGGCAGATACATTGTCCAGTCTTTGGGTCACAGTTATTCCCCAGATGGGAACAGTCACAAGCTTCACAGGGATAGAGAAGAAACAAAGCCAGGTCAAAATGTTGTGATTTTAGAGCTATCTTTAAACGACTATTTCCCAAATTAGGCATTTCTAGATTTACTATTAAGTGAGGAAAGAGTTGGTGTCATCAAATTCCCTCTTAACGGAAAAATCTCATGGCCAGATCCAACAGAGTTTAAAGTTTTTGTCTGTGTAGTTGTTTAAAGTTAATATCTTTTTTTGTGTGCTATAAAAAATACATTATTCTTTTTTGCCCATAACTGAGTTTCAACATAAAAACATAAATTTGGTAGTCCTCTTAAGTCTAGTACAGCATGAATATAATTTTAAATGACACAGAATATTTCAGTTTTGCAAATATTTAAAATATTTAAAAGTAGTTTAGCAACGGGAGCATGGCCTAACAGTCAAATGCATGCCTAGCATATATGAAGCCCTGGGCTCAATTTCTTGGTACCACAAACATGGAAAAAGCCAGAAGTGATGCTGTGGCTTAAGTGGTAGAGCACTGGCCTTCAGAAAGCCCAAGGGTAGTGCCCAGACCCTGAGTTCAAACCCCAGAACTGGCATTAAAGTCATTTTAATTTTTATTTATCACCTTCTGGTATTTCTTTCAAGAAACTTTCATTCTGTTTCTCAGAGTGTTTGATAGGAATGTGAATTCCCTATAGATTGCATTTCATGAAACAATAACCAAACAAAGCTAAGGGAACTCTTCAAAGCTATGCAAAATAAGGAATTCTTGTTTCTTATTATCAGTAGTTGGGCCAACTACCTAGAATATGTTTTATTACATTGTAATATGCTTAATATGTTTTAATACAGATTTTAATTCCAAAGAACTGAAAAATGAGAGTAGAAAGATCAAATACCGGAGCTCAAATTTATGACTAATATTTTGAGAAATCTTTTGACTGGTTAAATGATGAATAAACTATTTTCATTGAATACACTTTGGATATTTGATTAGTTTCAGTTTTTTAAGAGTACAACTATTAGTGCTTATGATATCTTATATCAGTTGCAAAAAAGTTTTAGCACAGTAGTAAATGAAAAAGAGCAGTAATAAATATCAATAATTACTGTTTTTGTCAATATGAATGTGATTGGTTATTTTAAGCCAAAGGATTTATTTCATATGCACCATTCATTAAAAGGAAAATAGTAAGCATGATGTTTGACTTTATGCACTAAGAAATATCTTGGGACAGTTTGAATCATTATTTGCAAATAGAAATTCTCTAAGTACGTCTTCAGGGGAATACTAACAATGAACACAAAGGAAATCTAAGCAATTAGCTAGTTTTCTCTTGCCAAAGCACAATGTTTCCACAATTAATAATATGATTAATATAACTGAGGATGAACACATAGTATTTAGCATCACAGGAATTTCTCTGTATTTCATTGTCATTAACAAATTCAAAATAGTATTATGTAGATACTATCATTGTCCTAATATAATGGGTGAATTTTACAGAGAAAAATCAAGACTGAATCACGCTGTCAAGGTCACAAAACTAGTTACCAATGAATCTACTGGGTAAATCCAGGATGCTCAATGAAAGTCATGCCGGTAATCATAAATGTTATCCTGCCTAGATGGTGCTTTATTTTCCATTCTGCTTCTCTGGCTTAGAATGCTACCTGGTCTGTATTTTTTAAATGCTATCACCATCTTGTAATTTTTACCTATTTTTCATTCTATCTGTAACTTGTTAGTAGGCATGGATAAATGTGTGATATCTTCACATTAATTTATAATGAGCTGAAATATTAGGAAGAAGTAGATTTAAAGTATTTAAAAATGCCACCTCATAACTTACTTTTTAATTTTTAATGTCAATAGTTTCAACATTAATTTTGCACATTAATTTTTGTATATTAATTTTACATACAAGCTTCATCATGTAATCTTGTTGGACCATAGTCATATTTCCCCATAGTCTTTACTTTCTAAAATGAATCTTTATGGTTACTGTAAAGGTGACATACAGAGGGGTTCCAGTTATATAAATCAGATAAAGAAACCCATTTCTTTTGTAGTTTCACCCAGTCCCTTGTTCTCTCCCAGTTTTTCCTTTCCAGTCTCACAATGTATAGAGTTCATTTTCAACATAATGTCTAATGAGTATCATTACTGTCTTTATTCACTCTGTGTTCCACCATTTCTCTCTCCCCTTTATCCTCCCGAAGACAGATTTTGACTTTTAAATGTACAGGGATATTGCCTTGTAGATCATATACAAATTCTTATAAAGCCTGCAATTATCACAATAATTTTAAATGGTTTGTTTTATGGCCATGTGTCTAAAATGCCAGGTAATATCTAAAAATTAAAATTTATTTAAAGAATTTTAAATACATTCCTACTGACACTCACATACATTTTCTATGGTAGTCAATAATAATAATAATAATAAATTCTTACCATGTAAATAAGACTACAGTATAGATGCATCATTAAAGTTTAATTAGTGAACTTAGAAAACAGAAGTGAGATTCAACATCATAATTGTTGGAGTAGGATCAATTCTAAACTAATAGCAGCATGTAATTCAAAGATTCTATTCAATCTTTTTACTTTCCCATTTGTGCTTTTGAAAGTTGTATTCCTAGAGTATATTGTTTGTGTGAAGGCTCTAGAGGAACATGGAATATTACTGGAAGGATTCATGTTAGAAAACCCTTTTCTTGTCTCATGTACTAATTATTTACAGCCCAACTTGCTTTTCTCCCCAGATCTCACAGTTTTCAAGGCACCTAAGAACATAGATAAAAACCATATGGCTTCTTCTAGGAAAACCCTACTAAATTATTTGATTCTTGTCTCGTTTGCAATAAGTAGGGGAGCTGGAATGTCTTTGCTTTGGAGTAGATCAGTGATAACACTGACATAAAAAATCATTGAACATTTGACTTTCCAGCAGTAGGAAGCATTGAGGAACTGGCAGAATATAGGTCACAGACGGGGAACAACATGCTGGAATTGGGAGTCTGCTGATGGATTTTTCTTTCTTGACTACCTGCAACTATCTAGGGCAGATGTTTTAAGTGGCGGTGCACTGTACTTGTGCACTTTACTTGAAAGTAATTATGATTATTTATTAAGTGAACTATTCCGTATCACATACTTGTCACTGAGCATTTTTGTTAATAGAAGAGACTATTACAGAAGTCAAGACTCGAACACCAGTCTTATTTACATACCTGTGCATCCTCCTTCTTGGAAGTTGAAATAGCCATGGGCACAGCGGTCACATTTCTTTCCTGTGACCCCAGGCTGGCACCAGCATTGTCCATTCTCTTCACAGTCAAAGGATTTTGACCCAAAGGAATTACAGTTACAGGGAATACACCCTTGTGTGGATTGTAGCCCAAAGGTTTGAGGCTGGCATAGAAAAGGAAATAATACATTGGAATTTTAGTAACTAACTCACAATGAAGTGAGAAGCACATGAAAGAGATCAGGCAGGAAAAGAGGAAGCAGGGGTTATCAGGATTCCTTCCTGATGTTAGAGCAATTAAGCTGTTATTGAATAGGGGGAATGGTTTCTGATATCCAAAAAGAAAATGGAAATGGTTTCAAAATACCATCAATACCATCAATTCGAATAGCAGAAGTAGACATTATTCTTTTTTTCCAGTTATATTTTAGTCAGCTGTTCTTTATATTTGCTAAAGTCTGAAGTTGCAATGAGAAATAAATTATACTTTATATTTCTTTATTTTTTTTTCTGGGTCATGGGGCTTGAACTCTGGGCCTGGGCACTGTCACTGAGCTCTTTAGCTCAAGGCTTCCACCCTATCCCTTGAATCTGGTGTGTGTGTGTGAGAGAGAGAGAGACATTAATTGGAGATAAGACTCTCAGGTTCTTTAGTGCCTGGCTGGCTTTGAACCTCAATCCTTAGATCTCAGCCTCTTGAGTAGCTAGGATTACAGGTGTGAGCCACCACGCCCAACTTATACTTTGTATTTCTAACTTTAAATTTTCATTCACTAGGAGTGTGGCCTAGCATGCAGGGAGCCCTGGGTTCAATTCCTCTGTACCACATACACAGAAAGAGCTAGAGTGGTGCTGTGGCTCAAGTGGTAGAGCTCTTGCCTTGAGCAAAAGTGTTCAAGGACCGTGCCCAGGGCCTGAGTTCAAGCGCAAGGACTGCAAACAAAAAAGTTCATTCATTTTATTTTTAATCATCTAAATTGATTACCTTCAGAACTTATGAGTTGCTCTAACTTGGTAATGCTTTTGACATTATTAACCAGCAGTCTAAATAAATTTTAAAAAGTTATCCTCAAATTTGATATGACTTTGATCATAGATGCATAAATACTTCTAATCATGGCTATACTATATAATTTTTTATTACAATTTACAGATACTACCTACACAGAATAAATAATGGAAATTGACATGAGAAAACAGAGGAAAACACTAGATTAGATAGTAAAAAGAAATTTTCATATGATAATTATTAACATACACATTTCTTAGGCATCTGTATTACATCATTTTCCACAGTTATGAAGTTATAAAGTATTAGTGCTTGGCTAATTTTCTTGAAATGCATGTTTTCAGACCTGAATGACAATACTAGAAAACACCAATGGATTTAGGAGTAACTCCTACTAGAATAATTAAAAGCATGTCTTCTACTTAAAGTATAATTCCTTAACTACTTAAAAATAATGATTTTTTTAAAGTAGACTTTCAATATGGAATATGTCACATTATTAAGATATTTAATCTGAATAATTGGTCTCAGAAATTACTTCTTTGTGAAAAACAATTTCTATTTTAGAAAGTTGGATTGAGTAATTACTTCTTGGTAAAAATAAATATTACCATTTTATGGTAATTACCCAAAGAGAAGTGAATAGGCTTCATTATGCATATTTGAAGTTGTTGTTAAAAATATTAAAAATAAGTTTTGGAAATTAAAATCACAGCGAAAATACACTTTTAATATGACTAAGAAGAGTTTGATCATTTAAATAAAATGGGCTGGCTAAATTTGATAATAGCTTTAATATTTACATTGCTGGCTTTATTTTTCATTATAGATTTCACTATATTAAAGAGAGTATCCAGTACTGTTAAAAATATGATTTTAAAATCAAATTTACCTACATAAAGAAAAACTGAAACAATATTTTCATTTATAAAATAGAAACTTAGTGGAAAGTGCTAGATATAAACCCTGATCCTAGGTGCTGGAGCCTCATGCCTGTAATCCCAGCTACTTAGGAGTATGATACCTAAGGGTCACAATTTGAAGGTAGTCCAGGCAGAAAAGTGCACGAGACTCTTATCTTCAATAAATTACTCTGAAAAAGTTGTTAGTGGTGATGTGTTTCAAGTGGTAGAGTGCTAGCCCTGAACACAGACTCAGGGACAGTGCCTAGGCTTTGAGTTCAAGCCCTAGGACCGATAAAAAAGGAACTGATCTGATATTAGAACAGTGATTAAAATATAATCATGGCCATTTCAGTATTAGCACAATGTACATGGTCAGTGTTTGGGAAATAGCTGGGTAAATCAAATGATGATGTATTCATGTTATTAGATGAGGAGCAACTGTCTAACTTCATTTTGAGCACTGTAAAATGTTTCTAAAAGGCAGCAAACAGAATTCTACAGAGGCTACAATTCAAATTGCATACATAGGACACACATACCACTCAGAAACACATAAATATAAATGTAACTTTATAAAAAAGACTAGAATATATACTAAACTGTTAGAAGAAATGCTTTCCATTACCAGTATTTCCTAAAATTTCAATTGGTAAGGTAAATTATAGATACTACTTTACATTCAGGTAATACTTTACATTAAGGTAATACTTTAAATCCATCTTTGTTTCCTAAATTATCTTTATCTGGCATGCGTATAACCACACACACACACACACACACACACACACACACACACACACACACACACACACATCTCTATATACACATATATAGATATATTTGTGTACAAGTATATGTGTGTATAAATTTACATGTATATTTTATGGGCAAATAAATTACATATAAATTATTTTGTAAATCATAGCCATTATTAATAAAATCCAATATTGATTATCAAAGAAAATATGCAAGATGAAATGTCATCACCATATATTCTAAACAGCTAAATAATGTAGCATAAAAGGCTAAATGACACCAAAATACACCTGCCAAGGTTTACTAAGAAATTTTATTCAGTATTCAAAAAAACTTATTTCAAAGGCTAAAGAAAATCCTCCTAACAAAGAAATCTAAGGATCAAACACTCCTAGCTAACAGTGGAGATAACACATGCACATAATACAAGCACAGAAAGAGGGCTGGTCCAGGCCAGCAGGAACTTGGCTGGCTTACCATAAATAATTATAAAAATTCTTGCTAGAAGAAGTAATAAAACCTAGCACTCAAGTATTGATCCTTGTGTGTCAAGTACTACTCTAAAACCCTTCATCAGTATGAATTCTCAGGAAAAGTCCCCAAGATAGTTGTAATTGTTCTTGTATTTTTACATATAGGAGAAAACGAGGCATGGAAAGGTTGCCTAAAGTTACAAGCAGGTCAACGTTTGAGTGTGGATTTAAACACAACCAGCCTGGCTTCAGAATCAGCAGTCTTCACTCTTTCCCTCAAAATACTCCCTCAGTTCTGGGCTTTATTTATTTGCTTATTTTTTGTGTTAGGACAAAGCAATGCTGTGAGATAGAAGGAAAATGATGTGGAGAGATGGTTTTCTGTTCAATTTCTGTTATAAAGTCATTTTGTTGAGTTACTAGTGTTGTCTTTTAAGTTGACTCATTTATTTTTGAGAATAAGGTTTATTTTAAAGGTATCTCCATTTAGAAACAATATTGATAGTAATAGTAATAATATTTAAAATTCAATTGAACCATCCCATGTAAGTGTCTGATGCTCTATACCTACTCATTGCAAAAAAAAAAAAAGCGCAGTGAAGAATTTGGATACCAGATTACATTCTTCTGTCTACAGAGAAGGATTTCTTCATCTCCAACTTCCTGTGTTGAATTTCAAACCTCTGAGGCGATGGTATTAGGAGGCTGGTGTTTGGGGGTTCAGTCATGAGAGTGAATGTGAGGAGATGGCTGTCTAGAGGAGGTGAGCCATTAGTACCGAGAGACCTAGCAGTGCTTTAATTTTCAACTCCATTGGTGGAGAACGAATTTGTGCTCTTTTGAAACTATTGCATTTTATGTTCCTCTGGCACAGCACAGTGAATGAACTAAGCCCAGGCTCAGGCCTCTCATGTGCTTCTTCAAGTCACTTCTAGTCCCAGTCCCAGAAGGGTATAAGAAACTTCTTACAAAATTCAGGAATCTGCTAATGGAAATATTTTACTTGAGTACTTTCCATGGATCTTCCCCCCGCACACACCCACTAAAAATAGATTTTGGTAACCTGTGCCCAAATAGACTTTTCCTAAATAATCCTTCCTTCCTTTTCCATTTTTCCCTCTGAGCCTGAGAACTCCACTGTAGAAGTCAGAGACTTTCCATTATGCCATTCTTTCTCTGATTCAGTCTTTTTGAGACTCATTATGTACTCCATACTGGTCTTAAATTGTGATCGTTCTGCCTCAGCTATCTGAATAATAGAATTATAATCATGAACTCATGCTCAGCCCCAAATCTTTCTGAATTGTTTCCTGGAATATCTAAGCAGACACAAATTTTATGAAGTTGGTTCTATTGTATATGACTGTGGTAAATTATAGAACTACTCAAGGAATATGCAACCAGAAATGAGGCATTTGGAGTTTTCCATTTCACTCCTTCCTTACAATCCCCATCCTCAATGAAGTGTCCCAAATCTGTAGCAGTAAATCTTGTCTCCTTTTCCTCTTTAACTCAGCCATGCGGGAGGGAGGGGGGGAGGGTTCTCTCCACATTCTCTGGGCTCACTTCCGTCCCACTTTCTCACCATCATCTGCATTTGCCTAGTAAGATTAGAGCCAAATTTTTAAACTAGAAATAACTTTCCATATTTTATATGTGATATCCATTTATGGCAGGGGAGAATCTTGTGTTTGATACACACATGAGTGGAAAAGAATAAAAGCCAGACAAAAGCTATATCGATGCTCTACATTTTCCTAGGACAAGGATTCCTTCCTTTGCTTATCTTTTTTTAATTGTTCCTTGGGTCCAGGAGGTTGGCCTAGTGTAGAGTGCTTGTCTAGCATGCACAAAGACCCTCGGTACCACAAACATAGAAAAGCTGGAAGAGGTGCTGTGGCTCAAGTGGTAGAGCAGTAGCCTTGAGAAAGCCCAAGGACAGTGCTCAAGCCCCGCGCTTAGTTCCCAAGACTGGCAAAAAAATTTATTCCTACATAAAAGTGAGGTTTTGTCCAAATGACACTCGAGTTCCCTTCTAAAGTGCTCCTTTAATTTCTACCTCTGCATGCCAGCTGAAGCCCCTTTGAGCTCCAATATACTCCAATATGTTTCAAGGCACAAGTAAAGTTACTTTGCCAAAGGTGTCAGTGGCAAGATGTCTAATTTGGTACTGGCAATCTGCACATTTAGTAATTTGGTTAAACGGCACCAGTGCCTTCCAGCTGCAGCAAACGGATCACACATGCCATGCCATGCCTCTGTGGTTACCGGAGCTGGGGGCCGATGTGCTCCTCTAGGGCACCCACTGGAGCTGCTGGAACCCCATCTCCAGGGAGACCCCAGAACCTGCTGCGCCCTCTGGGGCTGCTCCTCCTGTCGGTGGTGCAACTGCCTGCGGAGGCTGCACTGTCTCCCTAGGAAGCCTGATTTACAGACACATCTTCCTGTCATGTCACATTGTGGTGATACAGATCCCAGGGGATCGCACTGACAGAGCTTGCAGAATTGCTTTGCTGGATCCCACCATAGGCTGGGCTTCAAGATCCAACAGAAAAAGAAATAAAAAACAAAACAGACAACAAAATGAAAACAAAACAAAAAGCATATGCTATTATTTAAGAGCTAGAAACAGATGATATTTTCAAACTTCCACTGAAAGCTTTGACATCTAAGAATTATTCTCTTTGACCTAATAGTCTTTTATTACCAATGAAATGTCTTGATGTGATAGGCTCCATGTAAATCCACCACCCTTCAAGGCAGATTCTCAAGAGACAAGTCCTACTGAACATAGGGCAATTGATAAGTTCAAGAGATGAGGATAACCCACTTTAATTGAATATTTCAGTTTTACCAAAATACATCTAAAAATATATTGATCTGTTCCTCTACTGAAAACCTGTCGAGTTAGTCATTGGAACCAACTTTCAAATGACAGAATCAAAAAAGCAGCATTTGCTAAGAACGAAGGGAGTCACACATGTTATTTCTAAAATTGTAAAGCTAAAGGAAAGAATATCTCACTCCCCAATGACTGGAATATGATCATATTTCTGTGCCTCAAAATAATATCTAAGATATGTCAAATGCTACATAAATTAACTGCTTAAGACATGTAGGATGCAGGCCAACTGAAAAGGACAACAAATTTTGTTCTATTTGAAAAAATGCATCACGGACCAACATAATTTTATTAGTAGCATTAGATGATCCTGAGCCTTGATTTTAACACCCAAATGTGCCTAAAACACGCCCCTGAAAGCCACTGAGAATCATGAGGGGAAAAGTAACTCTTTGGTCAGGACCCTCCTTACCTTACACTCATCGCAGCGCTGCCCTTGAACATTAGGTCTGCATTCACACTGTCCAGTTTGTCTGTTGCAAATCTCTGAGAAGGAGCCATTGACATTACAATGACAAGCTGTGAAAAGAAGAGATAACCATGGCTGCAAAAGTATCTTTGATATGGAGTGAGTTTAGCTTACCTGAAATGCTGGGGGAGAGCAGTATATCAGATGTTGCAATGTGTTTGGATTTGGGACTATAATGCATAGACTTTAGTGACTGAGCATGGCCTTGAATCATAGAATTGAAGATCTGCAATGCTTTCACTCTTGATGTAGTTTGCTAAGTAAAGGGATAGCCCATGTGATAACACTGGCACCTAAATTCAGTAACAAATGTTGGCTATGCGCTCTTGTAGGAATTTTATCAGTTAATACCTATAGCAGCTCTACAAACTGTAGCAGTAGTTCATATAAAGGCTCAATGTTTGGTACCTCATGTGCTATTAATGCACTAATATATTTTCCCAATCTTGAGATTGAAGGTGTTGAAATTGAAAGAAACCAGAACAAATACAAGTTATCAGGTAGTATCACTCTTCTGTCTAAGAATCTGAATGGAAGTTAAGAGTAGGTACATGATTATTGGAGGTAGCATTGAAGTATTATATTTGAATTATAAATGATGTGGACTGACTCAAAAGCCAAACTAATTTTGAGGAGTATCAACATTATCATGTCAGTGTATTCGTGTCATTATTAATCAAATGACATTTAATTATCCTTTCACTATAAAAATTGTTTACTATGTTCTAGTGCTTGTGTTATAAAAATGAATTGAACTGAAGGAAATACGCATCCCTTTATACTGAAAAGCTATGCAAGATTACCAACATTGCTTCGTTTACTAGGAATAGAGCATTGTAAGGGTTCAACTCTATTTTTGTTTTTTTCATATATTTTTATTGTAATTAATAGAAGGGTTACATTATATTCATCAGATAGTAGGTGCATTACTTCACAAACATTGATACCCTTTCTCATGTTTTGGTCCCCATTTTCCTCCCCCCACCCACGCCCCCATCTTGTTTTCCACTCTTCCCTATCCTATTTCAAATAACCAAATAAACATACATACAATATATCAGATAACAAGGTAAAATACTGTAACAATATGAGATAACCAAGGGACAGCAAGAGATGAGAGATAACATAGTACATTAAGGACAACAATCACACATTATATGGCTTTTGTTTCTATATCCTGGAGGTCCTTTCATTTATTTTTATCCTATATGGTCTTATATATCTAGGTTTTGCTCTACTTCTAGGAGAGCTCAAGATTCTACTGATTATGACAAATAAGGGAAACCATTGAGCCTAAGTTCCTTTGAGTCTGGCTTACTTCACTTAATATCATTTTTTTTCTAAGTCTTCCCATTTCCTTACAAATGGGGTGATGTCATTCTTTCTGACAGCAGCATAGAATTCCATTGTGTATAAATACCACATCTTGTTGATCCATTCATCAACTGAGGGACATCTAGGTTGGTTCCATATCTTTGCTATGGTAAATAGTGCTGCAATGAACATCGCTGTGCTAGTAGATTTAGTATGTCCTTGTTTCTGGACGATTGGGTAAATGCCAAGTAGTGGAATTGCTGGGTCATAGGGGAGCTCTATGTTTATAGTCTTTTTTTCATATATTTTTATTGTAATTAATAGAAGGGTTACATGATATTTGCCAGATAGATGGTGCATTAATTCCCATACATTGATACCCTTTCACATGTCTTCGTCCCCATTTTGTTTATAGTCTTTTGAGGAACTGCCATACTGCTCTCCATAGTGGTTGAACGAGTTTACACTCTCAACTCTCAAATCAGTTTTTGTATTTCACATACCATTCCATAGAAAGAACCTATGTATGGTTTAGGTACTTTACATTACAAAGTTACCTGATAGTATTTCAAAACTTATAATAATTTAGACTAAAACATCAGTGTTCTTTTATGTCACAAATAGAACATTAATTAATGGCTTACACGTACATGTTAATGGGACAGATAATTGCATTGACACTAAAATAAAATTGTGAGGGGGAGATTACATGAGTATTTAGATTATTCCTAGATGGTTAATGTTGAACAGTATCTTTGAATATTTTGAGGACAACCTAGGAATGCATTATAAATAGCTACTCTGTCATCCTGTTCTATTATTTTGTTCAGTTGCCTCTGGATTAAACTTCCCCTTAATGCTCTTCTAAAATCTGTTAGATTTTTCTTCCAGCAAAGTTTTTCCTTCAGTATCTATGAACTCAGTATTATTATGGTGGCCGCTGAGAGGTTGGTCTATGCAACAGCCTGCTATATCCTCAGGCAATGGCCACAGCTGTAGTGAGGGAAAACATTTAAAAAAATACTTTCTTTAAATATCCACTTTTCTGTGGAAAGAATAATTGTACTGTACATATTATGTTTTTATTTTCTTTTGTATATTATATATAATGTCAGTGTAGAATCTTTTTTTTCTGCAAGTAGGAACTACAAAATTAGGTTTACTCTAAATTTGGTAGTGATTAATTAATGTCTGCTTAAAAGTAACAAAAAGGAGCTGGGCACGAGACGCTCATGTTTGTCCTCTTACTGGCTGATTAGGTGTTTGAGTTCTGCGGGATCATGGTTAGAAGCTAGACTTCTAACAAAATAACTAGCAAGAAGTTGAGCTGGAAGCATGGATCAAGTGGTGCTCAGTTCCACTAACAAAACTGAAAATGAGACTGAATTCAAATTTCATTTTCACAAAAAGAAAATAATAGAAATTACAAAAAGTATCAAAAATATGGAAAAGTATGATACTTAAAAATATTTGTAAGTTTAAAGATTAAACCTGTGTTCTTAGGGCTTCTGTAGTTTACTGAAGCATCATCTTTATGGAAGGGATTATTGTAAGACAGAAGAAAGGTCACTAAATGATGGACTAGCTTTGGAATTGGTGACACATTGCTTTTCATAATTACAGCAAGTTCTACTATCAAATGATCAACCATATGTTTGTATCTCTATGCCTCAAACACACTGGACCCTCTTTTATATTAAATTCTTTAGTGTGCACATAAAAAAATCAAACAAACAAACGAAATCTTAAACAAACCTTCATGCCCACCATTGTTCATGGGAAACAGTCTCAGCGAGGTCAGATGCCCATTGAGTCACAAAGCTAGAAAGCGTAGGTCCCACACAGTCTGTCTGCATGTAAAATGTATTAAAGCTCCCTATGATTCTATACAAATGTCAAATTCTACATTATTTAAAGTCATTCTCATTCTGATAGAAATTTTACTTCAAGCTCTGTGCTGTGATTTACACTGGTATCCCTGCTGCTGGGGTGGACTGTGATTTTTGAGCAAAGGCTAGGAAAAATGTCAGTAGGAATCCCCTCTCCATTAAGAAGTCAGGTCTGCTGGTGCTCTTCCAGATGAACCACACCTCCAGGCATGCTTCTTTGTGCCAGTATTGAACTAAGGTCCTGGGTGCTGGGATTTTGTGCTCAGAGTTAGTGCTTTACTACTTGAGCCACAGGTTCATTTCTGACTTTTCCTGCCTGGGCTGGCCTTTAATTTTGGTCTTAAGATCTCAGTCTCCTGATTACATGTGGGAGTCACCAACACCTGGCCCAGCTCTGCTTTTGATGATTATTTTGGAAATGGAGTCTCATAGTCTTTTCTGCCCCATATTTGATCTCAGCTTTTGAGTAGCTAAGATTATAGGCCTGAACCAAAAGTATGAAGCTAAAAGTTTCTTCTGACAACTCAAATTTAGTAGCAGTGAACTGCTGGTGTCCAATTTGTTCTTGCCTAAAGTTATGACAACCAGAAAAGTTGTTTATATCACATGACACATTGGGATGTTGCCGGAGTCTTGTATTCTAATTTCTATTACAGAGTCATTTTTGCATAACACTGAATATTACAGCCAAGGAAGCAGAGATGAAAGCAGAAAAGTCCTGTAAATGGAGAAATCTCTAGAGTAGCTGATTTGGGGGAAGGAAATATAAAGGTAACATTGTTTTAAGATGAAGTTGTTTACTCAACAATTTAAATACGATGACACTATCCTGACAATAAAAATACAATTAAAAATTCTTATGATGACAACATTGGCAGATTTTTGTCTATTATGAAATATTGGACTATAAAAACCATAACCATAGAGGGCCAGGAGTTTGGCCTAGTGGTTAAAGTGCTTGCCTAGCATGCATGAAGACCCGGGTTCGATTCCTCGGTACCACATACATAGAAAAAAGCCGGAAGTGGTGCTGAGGCTCAAGTGGTAGAGCTCTAGCCTTGAGAAAGTCCAAGGCCAGTGTTCAGGCCCTGAGCTCGAGCCCAGGACTGGCAAAAAAAAAACCATAACCATATAATACCTGGCGATGGGCACTAATGAAATAACATAAACCAATAAGTGTGTTTCAAGTAAGTGATTAGAATTGAAGTAAAATGTCTCAAGAGAATTTCCAAGAATTAATTTCCAACTACTCCTTTTCTGCTGTGAACACATATTCATTTCAAATTTCCATATTACATGCAAACAGACATATGTTTGCCACTGAGAAACACATCAACAATACAGTAATTTTTGAAGGATTTACTCTACTGGTACCAAGAAATGCTTTGGAATATGCACACCCTGTGTCTAGGCTGCACATCTGTCATCCGTGCGTTAGAGATAATTTCCTCGTGTCCAGTCCTCACTCAAGAACTCATCAGCTACTTTGAGGTATAATACATCAATTCTGTCAGGGGCATCAATAGTTCAAGACTTACGCTGACAGTTTCTTGCATCAACTGCGTCTCCAAAATATCCATCAGCACAGAGCTCACAGTAACGGCCTGTTGTACCTGGCTTACATATCAGACAAGAGCCAGACAAGCTGTCACAGCTGCCAGGGACGGAGAAGTCAAGGTTGTCATTGCATTGGCATGGCTGACATGATCCTCCGGGTACGGAAGGTTGTCCAAAATAGCCTTCTGCACATCTACAGGGAGAAATTCCATCAGTCAGTATTTCTGTATTCCTAGACAATGTTTCTATAGCAGCTTAGGAGATGACTTTCCTTTTTAAGTATTCCTTGTCTCAAATACAAAGTGATTTCAAAGAACTGTTTTGCTATAACTACAATGTAGATACAAGATGAAATCTTGCCAGCCCTGCTGGTAATTAGATTTCAGTCAGATGGAAAAAAAGAAAAAGGATCATGTCACTGGCCCTGAAGATGAGACCAAAGCATCATAAGAAATCTGTGGCTGGCACTTTGGAGGAATCTTACTCGAGTCTCAAAGCCTTTGTAGTACAACACATTGTATGACTCCATTTCAATTGGCTGTTTTCTGTGCAGATATGCAAGGTTCACATTTCTTTGTTGTTCTTACAGCAGGGGCACATTATAAAGGAACAGGCTCAATAGGGATTTCAGTAGAGAGTGTTTGGGATCTATTTAATGGAAACCGTGACTCAGAGTATTTTATTGTTATTTGGGTGAGGACTGTGGGTGTCTGTGAATTAATAATATGTTTGTGTACATTTGCATGCGGATGTAGACACAGGTTTTCAATAAAGACTCTGTACTGGAGGAATGCACATGAATATGGAAGCCTACTCAGGTCACATGACATAAGAGATGGTGACTTGTACTAGCAGATTCAAGGTCTTAAGAAAAACTTATTTTCTTGGACTATATGGCAAAACACATTTTCACTATTTATAAGGCATAGCAGAGAAGAACAGTTTTAAATTAGAATATTAAAATTATCTTCAGTTAAATGCTTCAAATGCTGCTTCTTCATTCTGATGCTCAGCTTCGTCCTGGCAGATGGCACCTATTTGTGTTCTCTTCTGTCATTGCTTTCAGCTACATTTACTCGCACTTCATATTAAGTCATTCTTGTTAAGCAGGCAGGAAAGAAGGTATAGAAAGTCAACAATCAGGCTTAGTTCTGTCATTTGTGCCATCCAAAGCCTTTGCAGCAAGGATCAACACAGAGTTGAAACAAAAACAGTGCAGAAGATGTTTCCTCTCATAGGTAGAAGTTAGACTTAAGTCATAAACATATATGAAAACATATAGGAATCTATCCATATCTCTGTAGCTATCTATCTACATACATATACTTACACAAATAAACTAAAAGATGGTATAGTCAGGGGAGGATTCTACTGGTCTTACTTCTCTGAACAACTAATTAGTAGCTTCACAAATAAATATTGAGAAGCTGAAACATGTTTTGTTAGGGAAGGAGAATAGATGAACAGAGAAAGCAAGTACAGTCATTAAATTCAATGTACAAATGTAAATATGGTATCATGTAATTTGAGGCTGTGAGTGGGACTAGAAAAGATGGAGGAGAATGATGGATGGATGACATCGATCAAATATATACAGTACTTACGATCTGACTTGAACTGAAATTCCTTTGCATAGTACTTAAAAAACACAAGAAAATATAATTGCCTTCCTTCCACACTAATGTTATGCTCATCCACTGACATGTATGGAAGTCATTGTTTAGGGCAACTCTCTCTCTCCCATTTGAGATAGAAATGCTTTAAACCAGCATATTGTACTGAAGATAAATTAATAAAATAATTGCAGGACAAAGTCTTAACTTGGTATAGTCACCTTGGGGAGTCTGGTTTTCTTAAAGAAGTTTAGGAATCATAATAATCTTGTAGGTTTAATGTGCTACCATATCCAATACAATAAAATTAATAGCTTTAATTATATCTACAAACTGGCTTATAAAATTAGGAAAGTCGTATAAATATAGTTAGCAGAATGCTGCCACCCACAAATATAATTACTTGTTCACCCATTATTTTAAAATGTATCCTTACACAAGCCTTTTAGGAGTGTTATTTAATATCATAAAATTAAGATTTTAGGGTCAAGCATTGTCATACACTGGGAATCTGTCTCAAGCAGTATAGCATTTGCCCAGTAAGAGTGAGACATTGAGTTCAAACAGATCTACAGTAAAATAGGATATTTCTGAAGCTTAACCTAACTCTTTTCATTGCATTTAATATTCAGAACTTATGAAAACATACACATCACATTTCATTTTTTTTGTTTACCACTCAGAGAGTGGCTTTGCTCCACTTAGAACAAGAATGTATAATGATCATTATTGCAGCCAACAGAACCTATTATTTTCAGTTCAGTTTCCTCAAAATGATTTGCACTCTCAGGAGAGATGGCATTATAAAACAAGGACTGGGAATTTTTCTTAACATAGATGACAATTAATAAGTCCCAAATTCTTTTACAATTAGAAAAACTCATTGATCTACAAAGAAAATAACTATAATTACACAAAATAACTAAAGAAGCATCTGTCTTTTATTTTTTCTTTCAGGTTAGGTAAGGATAATTTATGAGTGATAGAAAATTTCTGTCACTTTATTGAAAGGGGATATTTCTATGACACACTTATAGTTTATTACTGGTATATAGATGAGTGCGTGTGTGTGTGTGTGTGTGTGTGTGTGTGGTTTGTGTGTGCATATGAATAGGGTATACATAGCACAACATTTAGAATGCCCTGTAAAAATGTTACATTGGAGCAGAGGGAAGGTGAATGATGCCTGTAATTTTAGATACTCAGAAAACTAAGATGTGAAAATTGTAGTTCAAAGCCATCCCAGGAAAGAAGTCTCTGAGATTCTTATTTCCCATTAATCAGCAAAAAGTCAGAAATGGAGATGTGACTCAATGTGGATCATTAACCTTGAGCAAAAAAGCTGAGACACTGTCTAGACCCTGGGTTTAAGCTCCAGTATCAACACAGAAATAAAATGTTTCATGTAAGTTGTTGATAAAGGAATAGAATAAAATTTGTATTCACTGGGCTCCATAAATGAGAAGAATCCAGATAATAAAGGAAGCACTAGATTCACAAGAGGATGACACGTTCGAAAAGTATGGTGAAACAGAAAGGCAATACAATAGAGCCAAAAAATTAAGAAGTAGTTAGCAGCTTTAGCTGACTCCCTTGGTATGGGAGGGGAATCTGAAGCGTCTGCCACAAGGGAAACCAGACACAACAGACAGTAGCATTTGCTGTAAGATCAATGATGCCTCCTTTTATTTATTTATTTTTTATCCAAGCTAGGAGTCAGTTTAATGGAAGCACAGTATGATGCCTCCTTTTAATTCTTAAATCCTGTGTGGGGATTTGCTGTAAGAGAGACTTCCCTAGTGACAGATCAGTATTGGACAGACAGGCTTTCAGTCCTGTACTTTGGAGAGCTCTGTTTGCAATGGAGATACCCTGGTATCCTGAAAAGAAAGAGCTATGACAGTTCAGAGACATCTGGACAGAGAATATAGGAGGAGGATGGCTAAAGGCTGGTAGACAGGGAAAGGCTTTGGCATGGGTAAGACGAGAAATGAATAGAAGCGTAGGAAGCAAGATGTGTAGTGGTTTCTAGTCCTGCCTGACCCAGAAGAGCAGTTTCAGTGTCACTGCCTGAAAATCATTTCATCAACAAAGTGCTGAGCCCTGGCTGGCAGCTTTTAGGAGCTGCTGAGTGGTTGTGGCAGTTGAAAGCCTGGCAGGGTTTTATGGTTTTCATTTCTAAGACTATTTTATTTTATTGTGACCTAACATATGTTACACATAGAATTTGAAGGAGAACTACCACGGAAACTTGAAAATCAAGGCATAATCACAGTTCTAGTGTTCTAGGACACAGGGAGAAGATGAGAGAAAAATGAGATGCTCTTGGAGAAGGACTGGCATTGATATGTGAACTGAATGAATAGAAAAGCAGGAAATGAGAGGTACAGTGGTGATTAGCTCTGCCTACAAGCTCAGAGTTTTATTGCCTAAGGACCATTTTAGCAACAAAGTTCCAAGCCCTCCGCTGCCTGAATAGTCAGGTTCTATGAGATGCAGGCTGGCTTTACTGGTCAGCTATAGATGAATAAAATCTCCCAGGAGGGATAAAATCTCCCAGGAGGGATCACTACTACACTGTTGGTGGGAGTGCAAACTCATTCAACCACTATGGAAAGCAGTGTGGCAGTGCCTCAAAAGGCTAAACATAGAACGCCCCTATGATCCAGCAATTCCACTACTTGGCATTTACCCAACCATCCAGAAACAAGGACATACTAAATCCACTAGCACAACAATGTTCATTGCAGCACTATTCACCATAGCAAAAATATGGAACCAACCTAGATGTCCCTCAGTTGATGAGTGGATCAACAAGTTGTGGTATTTGTACACAATGGAATTCTATGCTGCTGTCAGAAAGAATGACATCGCCCCATTTTTTAGGAAATGGAAAGACTTAGAAAAACTCATATTAAGTGAAGTAAGCCAGACTCAAAGGAACTTAGGCTCAATGGTTTCCCTCATTTGTCATAATCAGTAGAAACCTTGGGCTCTACTAGCAGAGATTTGCAATAGAGCAAAATCTTGATACATAAGGACATATAATGTGAAGCTAATTGAAGGGACCTCCAGGATATTGAAACAAAAGCCATATAATGAATGATTGTTGTCCTTAATGTACTATGTTGTCTCTCATCTCCTTGGCTGTCCCTTGGTTATCTCATATTGGTATAGTATCTCACTTTGTTATCTGATATATTAAATTTATTTGTATTTGGATATTTGAAATTTGATAGGGAAGGGGGGAAAACCAAGACGGGTGGGGGGTGTGGGGGGGGAGGGAAATGGGTACCAAGACATGTGAAAGGGTATCAATGTATGTGAATTAATGCACCTTCTATCTGGCAAATATCATGTAACCCTTTTACTAATTACAATAAAAAAAATCTCCAGCCAAATGTTTGACCTCAGCTCTAAATGCAGAAACACAGGAATATGAAAAGCGAAGGCACATGACATTTTCAAAGAAGGATAGTGAAGAGGAAGAAAGTTAAGACATGCTTACGAAAATCCTCAAGGAAATGAGAGAAAAAAGCTTAATGCAGTCAAAGAAGACCCAGTACCTAAGTGAAGTAAGGGAGACAATGTAAAGTAGGAAACAGAAATTCAATACAGATTCAGAAAGCCTGAAAATAGCAAACTGAAATTCTAGAAATAAAAGTCTTAATACATCAAATAAAAAGTAATTGTAAGGTTTGCCTAGTAGACTGGACCTAATTGGAGAGAGAATATCAGGGTTTAAATAGAAGTAGCCATATTAGAAAAATAAGCTAAAAAAGGAAAACAAAAGAAATACGAATGAAACATGCAAGGCCCACAGGAGAGTATTAAAAGAACAAATTTATGAATCATAGGCAGAGAAGAGAAGAAAGAGGAGCATGCATATGGATATAAAATTTGATGGTCTAGCAGAGATTTTTCTTATATTTTGGAGAGTCAGCCATTCAGTGACAAGATACTTTAAAGACCAGACAAGACTGGAAAAGAACGACTCCAAGACATATCTAAACTGCTAAAGGTAAAAAACAAGGAAAAAAAAGAACAAGGAAAGAATATTGAAAGCTAAAGAGAAGAGGAAGAAGTCGAAAATGACAAACCAACAGAATAACAGCAGACTTCTCAGCAGAAACTCTAAACTGGACAGTTTGGAAAGGAACACTTCAAGACTTGAAAGAATATAACTGTCAACCTAAATTACTGCATCCAGAAAACCTATCCTTTTAAACTGAAGGAGAAATAAAATCTATCCATAATAAACAAAAACCCATAGGACTTAACCGCTCATCTCTTCACATTGCAGAGGAAGATAAATACTAGGAAAATGTGGGTAAAAATAATCCCACTAGATAAAATCAACATGAAATGAGGATTACAAAAGAATCAAACCACAAAAAGAACACAAAATGATACTTACTACTACACATCTTTCAATAGCAACAAAATATTGTCTCAAGTCCCCATTCAAAAGACACAGACTGCTAGATTGGATTAACTAACAAGACTCACCATTTGTGGCTTAAAGGAAATATATCTCAGTGATGAAGAAAAATACAGGCTTGAAATCAAAGAACAGAAAAGTATTTACAAGCAAACAGAGCCTAAAAATAAGTAGGAGTAGCAACAATCATATTTGACAAAGTAAGATATCACGAATTGCAAATATTTCTGTAGTGAATGATGGCAAACCAAATTTCATTTTTAAAAAATCACTCTTCTACGTAAAAGTACAAATAAATCACAACACAAAAGTAGTGTGTTAATGGCTCACTGTCATAAATGGCTCACCAAGCAAACAAACAACTGCTGAAGTTCTTTTTTTTTTTTTTTTTTGCCAGTCTTGGCCGTGGGCTCAGGGCCTGAGTACTGTCCTTGGACTTTCTCAAGGCTAGAGCTCTACCACTTGAGCCTTAGCACCACTTCCAGCTTTTTTCTATGTATGTGGTACCGAGGAGTCGAACCCGAGTATTCGTGCACGTTAGGCAAGCACTGTACCACTAGGCCAAACTCCCGGCCAACAACTTGCTGAAGTTCTGAAGCAATGATTTTATGAGTCAAATAGAATTAACAGGTATCTACCAAATAATCTCCGTAACTGCAATGGGATATACATTTTTCTTGAAAGTCCATGGAACTTTCTCCAAAATGAATAAAATTTAGGATATAAAAAAGTCTTATAATGTAAGACAGAGCCTCATATGTTTGTTGGACAATTGAATAAAACTAGAAGCAATAGAAAAACAAACACAAAAGGTTTGAGAATACATAGACAGAATGATGAATGATGACAAATAATAAGTGGGACATCAAATAAGGCAAGAAGTAGAACAAAATTCCTAGAATCAAATGAACATCAAACCAAGACTGATTAAAAGCATTAAGATACAGAAAAGGCAGTGCTAAGAGCCAAGTTTACATTTATCAGCATGTACATAGACAAATAGATTTCTCACCTAATAATACAGTCAACTTCTTAAAAAGGAATAAAGTTTCAAATCATTAGATTTAAAAAAAGGGAATAAAAGTTAATGAAATTTTGATTTAAGAATATTTTAGGATTTGGAGTTTGGGCTAGTGGTAGAGTGCTTGCTTAGCATGCACAAAGTCCCGGGTTTGATTCCTTGGTACCACATACTTAAAAAAAGCTGGAATTAGTGCTGAGGCTCAAGTGGTAAAATTCTAGCCTTGAGAAAAATCTGAGGACAGTGCTCAGGCCCTGAGCTCAAACCCAAGATTGGCAAAAAAAAATAAAAAAATAAAGAAGGTGTGGTTCTTATACGCAATGGAATTCTACGCTGCCATCAGAAAGAATGACATCACCACATTCATGAGGAAATGGAAAGACTTGGAAAAAATAATATTAAGTGAAGTAAGCCAGACCCAAAGAAACATAGGCTCTATGGTTTCCTTCATTTGTAATAATTACTATACATCTAGGATTCTCCTAGCATAGGATCACAATAGGTCAAAAGCTATGTACATCTGGTCATACAGGATGAGACTAAATGGTCTCTAAGATATGGAAACAAGAGGTTTATCTTTGTGATTGTTGTTCTTAATGTACTTTGTGAAGTTATTTCTTTTCTCTTTTTTTCCTCTTATGGTTAATCTCATGTGTTTACAGTATCTGCCTTTGTTATCTGCTATACTATATATACACTTATTTGTTATTTGAAATATGGAAGGGAAGGAGGAGAACAGGATGATTGAGTGGGGTAAAGGGGAATGAAACATGAGAAGGCATATCAAGGTTCGAGAATTAATGTATGCATTATCTGATGAATTTAACTATAACACCCCTATATATTATCCCAACAATAAAATACAATAAAAAAAGAAAATATAGTATGTGTGTGTGTTTGTGCTGACTGAGATCATCTAAGATGATAAGTTGTTTTAGCTTTCACAGAAGAAAAACAGAACCTTAAAACAGCAATGATATTAAGATAAATAGTATATTCTTGTCCCTCTGAGCTGTAGTCTGAGACACATTCTAAGACCACATTTATAAGAAATGCTGAGCTGAATAAACTGATCAGGTTTCTTGACTATGCATGAGAGGACAGATGAGTACTTCTAACACATTAATAGACACTTCCCCTAAGTTACTTCATCGCAGATGTCTGGTACAGACTAGGAGCAGCATCAAATGTATGGTTTTTAAATGATGATTTTATGCAGATAGTGTGCTTAGAGGTATGTATACCTGAGGTCTTCAGCTCAAGGCTAGCACTCTACCACTTGAGCCTAGCACCACCTCCGGTTTTCTGGTGGGTAACTGGAGATAAAATTCTCAGGGACTCTTGTTTCTATATCCTGGCGGTCCTTTCATTTAGTTTCATCCTATATGGCCTTATGTATCTAGGTTTTGCCCTATTGTAAATCTCTGCTGCAAGAGCCATATAAGGTGTGACTGTTGTTCTTAATGTACAATGTTATTTCTCTTCTTATCTTGTTTTCTGATATACTGTATATACGTTTATTTGTTTATTTGAAATAGGATATGGAAGAGGGAAACAAGATGAGGGGATGGGGTAGGGAATGGAAATGGGGACAAAAACATGAGAAGGAGTAGCAATGATTCTTAAGAAATGTACTTTCTATCTGGTGAATATACTGTAACCCTTCTATTAATTACAATAAAAAATTTACAAAAGTCTCAGGGACTTTTGTGCCCATGATGCTCAGATCTCAGGCTCCTGGCAGTTAGAATTATAGGCATAAGTTACAGTCACTTGATAACACAAATTTTTTACATGACAGTTCCAATCACAAGATTGTCAATGCAGCCAACAGCTCATTCTTAACCCTGACCTTCATTTCCATCCTTTGTCTGCTTGAATAGGCATAGCTCAAAACGTTTCTCTTAATATTTTGGTCCATATAATGGTTTGGATTCATATACATCTAAATTAATAAATCCTAAGCCTTCCTGGAAAACCATAATCCAAATTCTGGTTAGGCAATGATAATATCCTATTATGTATATAACAGGTGATGGCTAAGTTTCCTGGAAAAATGTGCTCAAGATGACATCTGCTGTTTGCTACAATGTGTGTGCACCATGTCATCTTTTTTGTGTGCCAGATGAATACAGATTTAAGACAGGAAATCATGCTGTCTGTCAGGTAGTTTTTCCTTGGTGATATTATTATTCAACTACAATCTCTCAAGAGTGCATACAACCACTCTTATCTGCATTAAAGAAAGCGGTGAGTTACTTCAGGACAAGGATGGTATAATGCCTTAGTTTGCATCCAATATCTCACCCTCTGACTAGCACATTGTACTTGCTAAACAGATATTTATTAAATGAAATGCAGCAGTTTCAGTCATACAGGGTTCAGAAACTATTGTCTAAAATGTACAGAAAGGATCATACATGAATCAAGGTAATATAAATACATCAGAGATAATGCTCACCTACAGAATCAGATTTTAATGGCTTTTATGAAAGAGCAGCTGTCATTTTCCTATTACTAAAAAAATTGCTGCCTGCAGTTATCTGGGAAATATAAAGCATTCGATGTAAATCTGTCTTGGCAATGACATGTGCTCCTACTTGGTAATATGCTCATGTCTTCCTTTATATTAAAAAATGCACAATTAAAGACTCTGAGTTTCTGGTTTGTAAATAAATTCTCCCTATTTAAGTTCTCCACTCACAGAAGCTGTATTTACAAATGGTACTCATTTTTATTAGAAACTAGCACTGGCACTTTATCCCAGATATGGCCCTACCTAGTCAAACTCTCCCTGGGTGATTGGCTATTGCTTTATTGACATTAAACACTCATGTTGAAATTTGTGATGGCTTCCCAGAGAGTAAAAGATCAGCCGAAATGGTGAGAGATGGTGAGGAGGATGAGAGCAGGACATTTCTCTAGCCCTTTCCCTCCTCCTCCCCCAGGGGCATAGCTGAGAAGAGTATTCCAGTGTGCAACCAGATGGAAGTTCTTCCTTTGGTCAAAAGTATCAACAAGAAAGTTTGTAGCATATTTATATTAAGATACAAAAGAAGCATTTCTTCAGAAGAATTTAGAAGGAAATATAATTATGCAAATTATATAAAACAATATCCATAGTTCCACTGAGAAGCAATACCAAACATTCAAAGGGAATTGAAATATGGGTAGAGGAGTAATTAGAAGAGAATATAAATCAAGATAACAAATCACATTTTGTTTCTCTTTTCAAATCTATTTAAAGTAAATTATAGACTACTTGCTGAACTGTGAACTGTGAATTTAAGCCACATTTTCAGGACAAAAAGCTAATTATGAGAAATAGACGGTGCCACTGGTAGACAGTAATATAAATCTAAAGAGATGTCTTTCTACTTGAGCAATACTTTTTTAGAAAGATGATAGGTTAATGCTTAACCTTTAAGATTAAAACATTCATCAGATAGATATTCTCTGAGTGAATAAAGATTTATGGAGCAATTTCTACAGGATAAATAAACTATAAAAATAAAATGCATTCATTTGACAAGTGTGATAAGAAACTTTATTTCACCTTACTGAATGAAGCAGCTTTTCTGGGGGACACAGCAAAGGCAAGATACTAGCTGTTGTTCTGATAACTCCCAAGGTAGATACCATCTGGCCGAGCAGGGTAGTATGTACTCACCTCTCACAACGTGAGCCCGTGTACCCCACAGGGCACTGGTCACACATCAATCCAAGATTCCCATCCAAATGGCATGTGGGGCTAAAGCTATGTTGATGTTGTTGGGGTAAAAGGAGACAACAAATCAGCATACACATTCGTTAACAGCAGAATTTCCTTTCTCTTTCTCTCCTACTACTGTGACAAAAGGGTACAGGCTGGTCATTCTCACCTCCCACACAGAGATTAGGCCTGGCTAAAAGTGAATGAGATGAAAGGGCTATTTCTGTAGATGCAAGTACAGCCTAGTGGAGAGCAGGCTCATTCTGACAAGTTATTAACTGACTTTCGACTGTTCTGGGTTTGTGATCATATGTAACAAGAGGAAGCTGATTTTACAGGGAGTCTCTAGGCCTAGCAAAACCACATACATTCTTTCTCTTTGGTGTTATATCCTGGGATTTCAAGCAGCCCAGAGGAATCTGAGAGACTGTAGAAAACTCATTATATACGGCTGATGATGGCATGGTTTCTACAACCTGCTGTTGTGGGGTGTGTGTGTGTGTGTGTGTGTGTGTGTGTGTGTGTGTGTGTGTGTGTGTGTGTGTGTAATGTGTATAGACTGTTACATAGGTGTAATAGCAAACATGGCATTAACATGGACTGATTCCAAGAGAAAAGTTCTTAGACCAGACTATGGGTGCATATTCCACCTAAACTTAAAAAAAACAACCTTGCTACTACATATTTCCTGGTATGTTTCAAAACTTACCTTAGCTTTCATTTTTTAAAAATGACTCTAATTTGGGTCTGAAGTAACAGGAAAACACCAAATAAAAAACCAGCATAGTAATCACGTGCCAGTATTAGCTTTCAACCACCTTCTTTACCTTTGCCTAGTAGAGCCACCTCTTAAGCAATAACAGCTAAACCCCCACATTTGATCCCCCATAACATGGCAAACTGTTGGCACTCAAGAGAGCCCTTGATTTGTGTGATTTTTGTTGCTTGACCATTATAAACTATTTTACTGAGACATTAAAATGCAAGGTGTATGAATACATGGGTCTGCATATAATATTTCATAATATACATTATAATATGTATTTATCTCCTCAAATTTACTATATATTTATAGAGAAAGCTTTCAAAATCATTTCTTCTGAAGCTCTGAGCTACACAGGGCATTTTTACCTGTAGTCATTGTACTACATAGTAGTCTAACCTTAACTTAGCATCCATGGATTCCCCCTGCCTACTCTTATAGCCTCTGCCAAACACTACTCTACTCTCAACTTCTAGAAAATCAACTATTTTAGATGTCATGTTGTTATATCATTTCAGAGGTTTATGCCCTCAATTAATCTTTCTCTCATTATGTTTTCCCTAAACAGATTTGTTTTATATTGTGCATGACAGGAAAATTCAGTTAGGCTAGCTTGATGTTTATATGAATTGAAAAAAGAACAACAAACTAGATACTTCAAATCCTGATCTCCTTCAGCTCCTGATACTAACTTTGAATACTTTAAATTTGGCACACCTTAGATCATAGGTACTATATTTTAAATAGTTAGCTTAACACATGATAGTTTTATAAGCACTTGATAATTCTTGCTTTTAAGGTAATGGGGCATTTAAATCACAGTACATATCATTTTAAACATTGAATCTCCAGTTAGTTTCAGGGGGAAAAGCCTGTTTTTAATAACTCGCATTTGTAAGTATAATCCATACAAAAGAGCCTATGTTGCAAATTCCAGTTTGGCCACTGGCAACCTATACTCTGAGAGAAGTAAAATTCATTTTTAGAGGAAACTTGTGGACAAAGGCTCTCATGAAGTATAGATTTTGTGGGAAAAAATGGGTTTACCCTCAGAAAAAGCTCATGTGAACACAGTAACAGGGTTTTCTTCCACCTCTATGTGGGATCTCTTATTGCTTACAAATACTAAGGAAAGAGCAGGATTTTGAGTGTGCCTATATCATCTTTAAAACTTGGCATTCTAAGCTGGGTGCTGGTGGCCCATGCCTATAATCATAGCTACTCAGGATGCTAAAATCTGAGGATCATAGTTCAAACCCAGCCTGGGCAGGAAAGATCACAAGACTCTTATCTTCCATTAGCCACCAGAAAACTGGAAGTGGTACTGTGGCTCAAACTGGTAGAGCGCTAACCTTGAGCTGAAGAGCTCAGGACAGCAAGCAGGCCTTGTGTTCAAGTTCTATGATTGAAAAAGAAATAGCAGTCTTGACTTCTCTTTTCTGTGGACAAAGTGGCCCCAATAATAATCTTGGGGTTTTTATTGTAGAGAATTACAGTGATTGAATAAATTACTTTTAAAAATCCTAGATCAGTTCACTCTAAGTCATGTCAAACATGCTTGACAAGTTTTCTGACACTTTACAAACTATTTATAAAATAGATTTCAAATTCTTATAAATACATATATGCCCTATAAAACCAACAAAAGTAAAGTAAAAGGGGCTCAAGGATGAAAAGCAATACTTTTCCAAGAAAAATAACACAAACAATGACATTAAATCTGATATGCTCTATAGTTCAGAATACTTCTACAAGTAATTTTATCACATTTTCACAAAATGCTCTGAGTTGGTTGGAGTAGATACAATTTTTCTTTCTCAAGGTCATACACTGAGTTCCCAGAGAATTTGGTATGAGATCTGAAAAAACTTAAGAGACTTAACATGTTGTTCTCTGCTTCATATAATCACTATCCTTCAAATCTACTGGTTAGTGTTAGGTTGAGTTTAATCTTTGGTAATACAAAAACTTGAAATGACAAGACATGTGAAAGGGTATCAATGTATGTGAATTAATGCACCTTCTATCTGGCAAATATCATGTAACCCTTTTATTAATTACAATAAAAAAATAAAAAAAACTTGAAATGACCTATTCAAATCAATCCTCCTCTTAAAATGTGTCTATATCTGCATTGATTTTCTTTAAGAGGTGGAAAATGGCATTCAACAACACAACTAAATTTTCTATGAGCAATAAATATGCACAACAAAAACTATACAGAATTTGGCTTGGCAAAGGTAACAAACTGAGTCTGATTTTGGTCAAGAGATAAGGCTAATTGTTCTGGGACACAAATTGAAACTGTAAGATCATTACAAAATTCAAGTGATTCCCAGGTTACATCACTTAACTCTCTGGTGTGTCTGGTTAACATACCAGCAGAGAAAATATTTTGAATCCTAGATTCTCCAGCCCATTCCACTTAGGACACAACAGCACAAAGAACAGCAGGGGTTCTCCACAACCATGAGGGGGAAGAGATGCTACTCTTGCAATTAATTATAAGGATTTATGTATGGCTATAGTTCCTTTTAATGGCCAAACAGACTTTTGTGTATATAGGAATACATTTATAAGTATGCATATGTTCATACACATAATTAGCTTTACATATGAATTTTTATGTGAACCTTTGCATATATGTCTATGCATGTGAATACATTAGCTTTTAAAAGATATTTGTATTGTTGATGGTCACGGGACTTGAACTCTGGGCCTGGGTGCTGTCCCTGAGCTCCTCAGATTAAGGCTGTTGCTCTACCCCTTTGAGCCACAGTGACACTTTTGAAAGATTTTTTTTTATGATTAGTATACATTAGTGGTACTTGGGTGGGGAAGGGTGTAATTCATTGTGACAATTTCATACAAGTACACAATGTAGCCCATCAACCTCATGAGTTAAAATACTTCTTAAAACAAGTTCAACAGGCTTCACTTTTCTATTTTCATAAACGCATCTGAAGTCCTTTGATTTTACTCACTTTCTCTAAACTCATTCCATTCTTCCTCTCCATTCTCACTAACACCCTCACCATTGGAGCTGTTTTATTCTCCTGACATGCATTTTTCAGTGTATTTCATTTTTCAGTGTAGAAATTATACTGAGGGTTTTCATGTGCCTGCATATTTCATATGTGCAAATGTTATGTGTATATTTTATCAGAATAACCTCTTCTAAGCATACAATTATAATTAGCTTTTTTGAAAGGATTAAAAATTTACATCCTGACTTGGAATATATTCCCCAATTAGAACTGCTAATTTTTACAGTAGGAAAACTCCTAAAGTCAGTTCTGTGTTTAAATCTTTCTCAAAGGTTAATTTTAACGTTTCTGATACACATAAGATACAAGTATTCACAACAATACTAGTAGATACAGCTTTTGAGGAACTGCATTCTCTCCAGGCTTGTGCCAAGAATATTTCCAATTTTATTTAAAAAAAGATAAAATTTCATAATGGGCGCAATGACATCATTCTATTCAAGAATATATTATCTATTCAAGCACACCTTGAGTGTTCCAGGAAAACCATCATTTATGTCATTTGTATCTTATTTAAACTATGTGATTCTAGAAATCAGTGACTGTAAAGCATTTGAAATATTTTCATTTTTGTTTGGAGTTATATTTTACAACCTAGTTATCATCTATAGCTAGAATAGATATATCACGAAGATGAAAAGGCCAAGCCAACAGTAGACACTGCAAAGAGCTGATGAAGTTGATATATATGTATGAATTAAATATTATATGCTTGTCTATGTTCATATATCATAGTAATTATACCAATCTATCTCTCTCTCACTACACCTTTGATTTATTTAGCAATATTATCTAAGAAATTTAGAGGCAAAATGCTTGTGATCTATAAGATTTATGGCCAGTGATTAATAGATAAATCACTAAGATAAAACTAACTGACATCTTATACTTCAGACAAAGGTTTCAGCAACCTTTAGCTCTCTCTCCACCTCCCCCAGAATAACCTGTAAAAATTCAAATCCCATCTTTTGGGTTGTATCTGAATTTTACATTCAACTTATACTTCTGAGTTCCTAACTCAGATTATAATAAGCATAATATAAAAATGCTTTCTTAATATAATATAAAAATATAATATAATATAATATAATATATATAATATAATATATATATATAATATAATATATATAATATAATATAATATAATATAATATAAAAATGCTTTCTTAAAGGATAGTTTCCTTACTATCCCTGGCTCTATAAATTCTTCATTGTTTCATGATTTTTTAAAGAATATCTTTAAGGCTAGCAGCTTAAAATGTATTTTTCCCATCATAATTATGCAGCTAAACTATGAAAATTTTCTAGATTGCTTTAAATTTAAATGTTTGTATAAGTTTAGCTATTAGGTTTAGAAACAGGTCATCACTGATTTTTTTCCACTTATAAAACTATAAAAAATGGTAACATTTTAAATCTGACATTTAACCTCTTATCTCAATTCTATTATTAGAGATAAGATATGACTTTTTAATTTAATAATTGTTTACTATAATCAGTAGCAGATTAAAATTAGATCATCTCTAAGTACTTCAAGGTACTGACAACACAAAGAATAAAACATATTGCTGCTATTTTGTTTTATTCTTCAAAAATCAAGATCAAGATAATTAAATAAAATTAAAATGCATATATTTTAGGAAACACCCTTACTGGGCATGAGTACGAATTCCTTTGTCACAAATGGATGAGATTTAGTCTTTGCTTCAGTAGCAGTCCAATTTTAAAGCCTCTTTTCAAAGGAGCACAAATGCAAATACAGAGACAAGGATGGACTAGAATGATTCAGGCAAACTTCTCTCCCTTGTGGTTTTTCTTTATTTGCAGTAAGGTTGACTTGAAGGGAAATATAAAATATCTATACATTCAATTACACATGTATTAGGCTAAGGTTTCCATGGGTCAATGGATGACCAGCTGAATTGATAGCTAAGTGAATTCTGAGAGCACCGTGTTTGGGAAGGAGATGTGTTACAATAGAATTTGCAGGTGCCATCTCTGCTTTTTGTCAGCAAAGGTTAGGGTGGCATCACAAGCTGCATGAGTGTTTAAATGGACCAAAGTGAGTGTCTTGCAATATACAGCAAGACAGTTCACACATAAACGGTATCAAGTTTGTTCCATGCTGTGTCCAGCATAAGAATGAAAAGCCATTAACTGTGGAGGAAAACTTATTTGATGTATTCCTTTTACTCACTATTCCCAGGACTTTCCCACATGCATTCTTTCTCTTTTCAGATCTCTATAGTAGCTAAATAAGATTTAGTTTGGGGCTCATCTAGGCTCTGGAAATATTCTAGTTATGGATATACATGAAACTATTTTCCCATCTTAACCATGCTAAGAACTTTACTTAGTAAATAGGTAAATTAATTTATGTTAGTATTATTGCTTAAAATTCAGTGTGCATTTCTTCGAATACATAAGTGCTCAATGTAGACTGCAGAGAATTAGAAAGAACTGGAATTCGTATTTGTCACTTATGATTATAGCTCTAATTAAGTTACTTGACAATTTAAGGTTCATCATGTCTGACAACTATTTTAGGGTTTTTTTGCATATTTTTATTTAAATAATTTTCATAAGAACTCTAGGAAAGGAACCAATCTACATGTCTAATGATGAATGGATTAAGGTAGGGTTTAAATAGCTTGACCAGTCATAAAAAGCATCTAATAGCCGGGAGTTTAGCCTAGTGGTAGAGTGTTTGCCTAGCATGCACGAAGACCCGGTTTGAAGTACTGCAGAGGCTCAAATGGTAGAGCTCTAACCTTGAGAAGGTCCAAGGACAGTGCTCAAATCCTGATCTCAAGCCCAAGACTGGCAAAAAAAAAGGATCTAAAAATATGTGTGGTAGTTTATACCTGTAATCTCAGTCAGACATGAAGCATAGATAGGAAAATTTCAATCTGAGGCTATTCCAGACAAAAAGAATGAAAACCTATTTGAAAAAATAAAGTTCCAGCTGAGCATGGATCAAATGTAGAGCCCTAAGTTTAAACTCCAATACCATAAAATAAAATAAGAAGTGAAGCAATAGAATAAGAAAACAAAACAAAATAAATAATCTAATAATAAATTTTAGTTTTAGGGTAGCTTGCTTGCCTTTTTGGAGTACTATTGTAACCTGAATTAGGAACTCAAATTCCTTCCTGAAAATCCTGCAAATATTTATACACGCAAAGTGACAGGGTACATCTGATATCAGCTGTGTGCTTGAAGCACTGGGAGACAGACTCCTTTGGAAGGTGAATGTGTTACTTACTTGTTGGATGAAATAATCAGTGGACAGGCACAGGGCTGACAGTCTTCAGAGGTTCCTCGAGTAGGATCACCATAAAAGCCAGAAAGACACTGATTGCAATAAGGTCCCCCCGTGTGATCCTTGCAGCTCTGAAGAGGAAGTTTATATTAGAGTTTATTATTTTGGTCTCAAGTGGCAACACGTGGCCTAAAAATAGATCTATAAAATCAGTATTCTGTTTCACATCAGGAAGGGTAAATTTTCCACCTTCGGCAGTGACAGCAAGGAAACAGGATTAAAAGTTAACATCTACCTTCCAAGCTACCTGCTAATTTCAATGCATGCAAAATAAATGATTAAAGTTAGTTAGGGATTTTTTTTTTCAGTCAGTCCTGGGCCTTAAACTCAGGTCCTGGGTGCTGTATCTGAGCAATTCAGCCCTTGAGCCCTAGGGCTACAAACAGTTTTCTGGTGGCTAATTGGAGATACGAGTCTCATGGACTTCCATGCTCTGGCTGGCTTCCAACTGTGATCCTCAGATCTCTGCTTCCTGAGTGGCTAGGATTATAGCCGTGAGCCATGAGTGCCCAGCTGTTAGGAATTTCATAATAAAAATTATGAAAGTTTCATGTTTCCTCTTCTCTTTATAAGCACAAGTGTGTGTGTGTGTATGTGTGTGTGTGTGTGTGTGTGTGTGTGTTATACAGCCCTAATGACATATGTTTAATGGGAATTGTAGCTGATGCTAGGTAAAAAATCAATTGTACAACATGAAAACTGCTGATTTAATGAGGACTGCGGGCTAATCATACAGTCTCTCTGGGACTGAGCTCCTTTCTAGCTCAGCCATTAATTCAGAACTTAGTGGACTCAGGTTGCTTAGACAATGATCGCCCATGTTCCATTGGTGAGTAGCTGGTTTGACTCATAATTAAATGTTCAAAAAAGTATAAGAATTTAAGCATATAGCAATATGTAATGAAACCATTAGACATTTGACAATTTTCTTTCAACATTTTTAAAAGAAAACTGATACTATACTTTCCCACCAATTTAGTAGGTTTTTGTATCATTTCTTTTTCCATTTAAATAATTCATATAAACAATAATTATTAAAATAATCATAAAATGATTCATAAACAATCAAATTAAATAATGCATATCTTAATTTTTTTCATGCTACTTAAAATACCCTCCTCAGCTAAAGCTTTGTTCACAGATCGCTTCAAGACAGGGATAAGAGCAATCCAGTCAATCAAATGCTGGAACTGTCTCTAAAACTTGCAGAAGTAACATTTATAAATTTTATTATGTTCAGACATTAGGTAGACATAATTTCAGTCACCAATGATATACTATCTATTAAAATCATTCAGTATGGATTTATTATTACCAAAATGTTAGTTTAATAAGCATATACAATTACAATTTTTCCCATCATGAAGAAGAGTTCATCATAATTCAGGGGTATGCAGCGTTTACTTTTTGTGATGGATAACTAAATGTATAGATCAAATGGCTAAACTATAAATTAAACAGTGTAAAACATTATTAACCTGGGTGACCATTTGGATAGTCATATTAAGTTAATAAAAGTTCTGAATTATCATTTACTTCAATATGTTTTAAAATAAGCTACAGTTTTGAATGTGGCTTATTTAGGGTTCATGGAAAGGTTAGATTTTTCAAATGTATAATATAATCCCTTGCACATTCTGTGAAATGAAGTCAAGTTGGTAATTTATGAAGTTTTCCAGCACTGAAATACCACTTTCAGCAAATTAAGCCAAGTAGGTATTTGCATAATAACTTGATACTTGAAAGCAGTGTTTTTCTTTAAATTACTTAAAATTCATTCGCAGATTTATTTAGGTTTTTTTTGGTAACCATACTGTAACAGTGAACTTTACTATTACAAGTTTCCCGAGCCAGACACTAGTAGTTGAGGCCTGTAATCCTCACTAGTCAGGAGCCTGAGATTAGAGAACCATGGATGAAGCCACCCAGGGCAGACAAGGCTGTGAGCCTCTCATCTTAAGTGGAGCTGCAAAAATCTAGAGATGGAAGCATGGCTCAGGTGGTAGAGTACCAGCTTTGAGCACAAGGCCCTACGTTGAAGCCCTTCTACAAGAAGAAAAAGCTGAATGAATAATGCAGTGTGTACTAGGATCCTAAAATATGAGCCAATTTAAAAGATACTTTTTCTTTTTGACTGGATCTTCATATCACTTCTGTATTTTCCAAAGTTTAGCTAAACTGTGTCATTATCAAATATTTTTTTAGTAATATTGAGCAGTTATACAAAGGAGTTATAATTCCACAAATGAGATTATAGGTACAATGCTTCTTGGTCAATGTTACCCTTCCTTTATTCTCCTCCACATCCCCCCCCATGCCTAACCTCAATTAAGCAGTTCATTTTATACATAATCTATATTGAATATAATGGATACATTTGCTCAGCCTCCCTCCATTGTTATGCCTCCCCTCCCATATTTTGCCCTCAAAATATGTTTCTATTTCCTTGTGCTCATTCTGATAAATAGTGCATTATTTATTCAGAGCAGTTACTTGTTTCCATTCCTCCTCCTTTGTATAGCCTCCTTTAGTCAGTTGTGTAAAAATGCATTGAGCCTGTAACTGTTTTAAATTTCTTCTTAATTCTTTGCTTTTTGCATGTCGGCACAATGAAATTATATCTCCCCAAAGCTTGTGGGTGTTAAAGGTAGGATCATATGTGCTAATTGTAATATCACCATGAAACCTCTTTGTGCTGTTAAGTGATGCTAATAATGTTTTAAGTGAGACTGTAATATTGATTATAACTTATCTTGTTCTAAACCAGAATGTCTAAAATTCAGCTGAAAAATCAGAGAACCTGCTGCCTTCAACTACTGATTTAAAGAGGCATAGAAGCAATAAGTTTCTTTCATATCCTTAATTTTATGCTTTGTTAATAATCATAAGACTCAAATATTCTAGTAGTTGAAACTATAAAATAATTGATTCTCATAAAGCAGAAATCAAAAACAGAAGTTTCACATGTTAATTTTACAAACATCTTCGCCAAGTATGTCATAAATGATCTTTCAGGTGTTGTTTCCCAACCATATCGCAAGAATGAGAAGTGTGCAACCATCTTATGTGGGTTTGAATGTTTTCCAAGGTCACTTCAAATTTACTTTGGGTTTATATGACCCAGCGCTTCCCTGCATTTTATGTATGTGTGTTTGTATATATTTGGCAGTTTGGGGGTTTCAGCTCAGGATCTCATATATGCTAGAAAGATTCTACCACTTGAGCCAAGCTTCGAGGGCTTTGTTGCTTCTGTTATTCTTTAAGATAGGATGCCAGATTTTTGTTTGGGCCAGATTCAGTCCTTGATACTGAACCAGTACAACTAGGGTGTTTTATTGAGATGGGAGCATCTTACTAACCTCTGTTTCTTTTTTGTATCCCCAGCCTGCTCTCAAACTGCATTCCTACTGAGAGCCATTTCATTGGCTTTCCAGGCATGAGCACCACACTCAGCCCTAAATAACCCTGTTTACATAGGTCCACATCACAGCAGCAGTTTGCCAGGTGAACAGCTCTCGAAAATATGCCCAGAGATAATTAAAAAGAAGTCGAAATGGAACTCAACTGACTAACTAGAAGGGAATAGGCAATTTTAAATATTTTTCCCCTTAGGAGTCATATCAGAATCAATATGTATATCAATCACTAATAAAATTTCAGAGGAAAAAATAAAACATGAAAATACCCACCAGGAACCTCTATCAACAATTATTCTAGAAAGCCCCCCCTCATAAAGGAGATCAGCTTCATTAGTAAAAGGCTGCAGATATCCCTGGTCTCCTTTTTTTCTCTCAATACTATTCTAAAAAATAACTATTTTTCCTCTCAAACAAATTACCTCCCCTCTGAATAATATCATATCACAAAATGGCCCAGCAGTAACATTTTATTTTATCTCAATGAATTCAACTTGACATACTTCCTTAGGGAACCTCATGAATTGGGTATTGTGACATATTTATTTTTGTCTTTTTTTAGGGTAAGTAAGGCAAATTCATATTCGTCTTCAGCTGAATATTTCCTATTGCATGTTAATAAAGTGTTTAAAAGTGATTTGATAGTTTTCCCAAGGTATATTTTAAAAGACTGTGGAATCATTAAAATGAAAATCACGTAGTCTTTCTGTTCATAAAAATGCCATCTAAAAAATCTACTGATCCACAAATTAAGGCTATCATTCTTTGTACTGCAATGCAATTAAACAAAATCTTATGTGGAGAAACAGAGAATGAAGAAAGTGCATCAATAAACCTAAATGCAAAATGACACTGAAACAGAAGCCCTGTTTTTATTTTTTTCACTTTGGATTTTTCCCAGAAGCATTTAAGGAGCAGGGAGAGGAGGGAGAATGAGCAGGAGAAAGGGAACATTAAGAATTACAGACAACAGTGTCTGCTTCCAACTCAGTAGGGAAATGAGAGGATGATATCTTCCTAAATTGGCACTGTTTCAAATTGTGTTTCTGCAAGACTAATGAAATGAGAAGTGTTGTTTCAAGTGTCATGCCATGTCAGACAATATAAAACACGCATGCCCTGGAGTTAATCAGAATGGTCTATTCACAGTAATTCTCCCTTCCTAAGGCTTCTTAGCAGGATGGAAAGTGCTTGGCACTTTGTATGGCTTGTTTTCTGGTTATAAGTATGGCTTTCATTGTAAAAGGAGAGACAACTCTGGTGAAAATATACTACATACATTTATTATTTTTGAAATCTATGCACAACATTTTACATTTAGTTAAATGATGAACAATTGAAATTCAAACACATGGTGTGATCTCATTTTCAGTATGAAAAAAAAAAACCACCTAAATTGCACTAAATTGTACCTATTGTATAGGCTCTGTTTTACAAATACCATAAGGCTGGAAGTTCTTTTTCTCACTGAGAACAGTCTACTTTTGGTAGATTTATAGGAGGGAGTGAAACCATATACATTCATGGTTGATATTCAAGCAAGTTATTAGCTATGCTTTATGAGAATGTATCTGATCTTACTTGAGTTTTTATACTAATTGGAATAAATGATACTTAATACTTGCTGTGATATCACATATGAAAAAAATTTAAGCTGACAATTCAGTTCACTAAGAAGATGTACAATGACTCTTCTTGGGGAGAGGAGAGAGGTGGAGAGGTTACTGGGACCTGAACTCAGAGCCTGGTGGTTGTTCCCTAGCCATTTTGCTCAAGGCTTGTGCTCTACCACTTGAATTGCAAATCCACTTCTGGATGTTTGGCTCTTAATTGGAGGTAAGAGTCTCTTGGTCTCCCTACCTGTGCTGGCTTTGAATCCCCATCCTCAGATCTCAGCCTCTTGAGTGCTTGGCTGTCAAATCACTTCTTGACTCAGGACTTGCAGTCGCCAAAGGAAGCAGTTGAATCCTAGGCTTCCTGAGTTGCTGTCAGCAACCAGCACCATAAAAGAGAAAGCACTTACCAGGCATTCCCCAGTGACGTCATCGCAGGAGTCCGCGTGGCCAAAGCAGTGGCAGGGTTCACAGAGGCCGCCAAAAATAGTGCCATTCACTCTTCTGTGCCTAGGCCAACATGACTAAGAGACAGATAAGATTTCAGTCAATTCTCGCTGTTAGGACAAAAACTGACTAGCAAAGGTAAGTTTCATCTCCCCCCACCCCCCACATAATAGAAAATAAACGAGTAGCAAGCTCAGGAAATGGACTTAACCAAAGCACAGTGACATGGAAGCATTACCAGAGCACTCTTCCCCTGACATGGGGGCTTTTTACTGACCTTAGCATTATTGGCAGGTATGAGATTAGAGGAAGGATTAGCTTGGTGTCTCTTCTGAAATGGTAAAATAAAGCACAGACATAAAGAACTGAAATGTGACAGGCTTGAAGTAAAAAAGAATAAAATAAAATGGCGCAGACAGGAAAATAGAATGGAAAGTATTGAGGAAAAAAGCAACTGGCATAAAAGGAGTCACAGATTCTTCATCTAGGAGAGGGCAGGTAGTGTCATCTCAGGCTACTCTGCCCTGTACTCTCCCTTCCTCCCATTCTAAAATCCCTTAACTCTTAGATGTCGCTTGTCACCACGCTATCTTTTCCTGCTCTTGTCCTCAGCCCTCCTTTACTTTCTACAGTACACCTAGCCAACTTTTATGCATGCATAATTTCTCTCTAAATTCCTTCCATTCTGCTGTGTTTCCTCAACTTTATATAAAACAACCGATGATTTGCTTTTGCATATATACCCATAAAAGATCAATTTCTAGTACTAACCTATTCTTATTTTGATTCTAGTTATTACTGCTTTTTAAAATCGAGATCCATGTTATGATATAAAAGCAAAATTCCTATTTCCACTGAGTATGTGGGTCTTAGGTTACTTGTGCATAGAGCCTTTTCTGAGCCTAGCATCACTCTTAATTAAGTTTCATTTCTGTGGGGATTTGTATAGACTAGATGAGATATAAAATAATCACGAAGCAAATATTACTGTCCTCCAGGAACTTTATGGACTCCTTCAGGTTATAATAGCATTTTGTGGGCTATTTCCTGTATTTCTGGGTGTTTAACTACAGCATCATATATCATAAAGAGGCATTGGTTCAGTTGAAAACAGAAACAAGAGAAACCACTGCTGTAATAAAGCATATAGAACTGTTCTGTATTGTTGAAAAGCTTTCAGCCTTAGGATATGAGGACTCTTCACTCTGAACACCAATAACAAATGTGGAGAAAAGAATAGATATTTCATATTTCATATAGTTCATAGCTGGAAAGAAAAGAAAATCAACTTTCCTCTTCATTTGCACAGTACAAAAATACTTAGAAAGTGTCAATTTACTATCTAGTCAATTTACTATTCTGAATATGAATATCATGGGCCCATATGAAGTAATAACAATGGGGGCATTTGATATGGTTTTGGCTACAGGTTTTCAAAAGCTAGAAGTAAGTAATTAAATACACTTTCTATAGTTTATTTGGCCTTTAAAGATGATGCAGGATATTAATAACAGAGTTAGAGTGAACATCTGTATAAACTAAGCTCAATTTAAAAAAATAGTCAAAATCAGGAAAGACAGTTGATAACACCCAGTGTAGGTTAGAAAGTTTGGGAAAGAATAGAAGAGAGCATAAGACAATATAAGAAATGAACTCAGAAAGGAACTTCAGAGTTACCAAATTCTAAAACACAGGATTCAGCTAAGTTCTTTCTATAGATTTTTGTTTTGGGTTTTATTTTGGGAGGGTACTGGGAATCGAACCCAGGATGTTGCACTTGCTAGGCAAGTGCTTTGCCACTGAGCTACAACCCAGCCCCCTTTCTGTTGAATTTTAAAGGAGGTGTTATTTCCTTCCTTTTCTATTTCTTTTTCTATTTTTCCAACCTTGCCTGGTTCTCTTTCCCCTCTACATTTATCATTACATAGAATCTCCAGGACACTTCATGGGGCATCTCTCTCCACCAGATTCATTCACCCGCCAGTGATCATCACATTCTGCTCAGTGCCATTATCATTCCCTTATTTATCAAGTTCTGTCATCCAATTTTTCACAGGTATTTGTTCTGTCTGCCTAAGCAGATTATCAGCTTTTTCAGAACAGAATTTATTCTGTATGCTTATAGATAATTTATACAGACTTATAAGAGCTATCAAATATGTATAAAACTCACCAAAAATATTTAGAACATATTAAGGCAAGAATGGAATTAAAATAGTTCTGACTGCAATTAAATAGGTTTGAAGCCAAGACTGGAAGGCTTGTAAGTAAAAGTATTCTTGAATCAAATAGACTGTATATATTAAAGCATAAAGTCAAATTTGTATTGATAGAGCTTATTTGTGTCCATAATCATTTTTCTCTTATCTATAAAAATTTTGGAAAAGCAGATACTTTAAGAAATTATCGTTAGTTTTATTTCTAGATAGGCAAATGGAAGAAGTACTAAGGAAAACACATTTGTCATGAATATGATTCCTAGCTTTTTGTATCCTCTGTAAACTTGCATTATTTTAAAGTACAAGAAAACTGACAGATGAAGGCCTGGAGTGTTTCTATAAATGGTATAATGGGGTAGTGTTATGAAGTGGAATGTCCTAACATACTCATGTGATTCCCTCAAGGAACTATGAGAAGAATTTAAACTTGGATTTTTCTACAAGCCATTCCTCTTACCATATCAGAGAAATGATGATCATTGTTTTTAACCAACTTTCAAATAAAATCAGTGTTCAAACAGTCTACAAGAAAAGACATAAATAAAAATTTTCCTTAAAGTGATTCGCTGAGACATCGAGAAACTAATTTTTACTATGAATCTAGAATAATGAGACAGAAACAAAACATTTCAAACTTTAGGGGATAAACAAGTCAAAGAAAGGTAAAGCTTTTTCTAGAGTTTATCATTTCTCCTATACAGTGTGCTCATGTTGTTCTAAGATTGTGGGCTTCCTGGCTATGATGTGGTTACATTCTTAGGAATATAGTAGAGAAAATGTGATAGAATTGAACAGCTGAAGAAAAGTAGAAAAAAACAAGTGTTAAGATATGGGAACAAAGGAAACTATTTTGAGGTGGTATTCTGTTATTATCCATTGAACAATAAATTAAATAGGATACAAACAAATATAAGATGTTTTCAGTGATAGTAAGACCTAAAAAGTATGATTTGTGGATAACATGATTTTCTGATAGACATTTAGATATTCAAATCTTTCAAGCTTCTGATTCCTCTCCTCCTCCTCCTCCTCCTCCTCCTCCTCCTCCTCCTCCTCCTCCTCCTTCTTCTTCTTCTTCCTCTTCCTCTTCCTCTTCCTCTCCTCCTCCTCCTCCTCCTCACCCTCTTCCTCCTCCTCACCCTCCTCCTCCTCTTCCTCCTCCTCCTCCTCTTCTTCTTCTTCTTCTTCTTCTTCTTCTTCTTCTTCTTCTTCTTCTTCTTCTTCTTCTTCTTCTCTCCTCCTCCTCCTCACCCTCTTCCTCCTCCTCACCCTCCTCTTCCTCCTCCTCCTCCTCCTCCTCCTCCTCTTCTTCTTCTTCTTCTTCTTCTTCTTCTTCTTCTTCTTCTTCTTCTTCTTCTTCTTCTTCTTCTTCTTCTTCTTCTTCGTCTTTTCTTCTTCTTCTTCCTCTTCTTCCTCTTCTTCTTCTGGGTTTTTTTCTTTTTTGGTCTGTCATGGGGTTTGAACCCTGGGCCTGGGTGCTATCCCTGAGCTCTTCAGCTGAAGGCCAACTTTCTACAACTTGAGTAACAGTACCATTTCTGGTTTTCTGGTGGTTAATTGGAGATAAGGGTTTCATGGACTTTTGTGCTGAGCTGTCTTTGAACCACTATCCTCAGATCTCAGCCTCCTGACTATCTAGGATTACAGGTGTGAGCCACAGTCACCCAGCATTCTTCAGGTGTTTGTTGTTTTGTTTTATTTTTATGTTTTGTCAGTCATGGAGCTTGAAGTGAGGGCCTAGACATCCTTTTTGCTCACAGGGACTTTTCTACCCAGTCTGAGTTTAAACCATCATCCTCAGATCTCAGCCATGAGCCACTGGCACCTGGTCTCAAGTTTCTTCTTTAAATAATGCACGATGACATGTTTGAACAATTACCAGCAGGACACCTACTTTTGGAACCATTTATCAACAAGGCCATTTGAAAGGATTCAGAATACACTGAGGATACATTCTCATAGACTTACTTCACAGGAGGAACCACTGTACCCTGGTGGACACTGGCAGACTTCCACAGAGGCTGCGACAGCCCCCTCCGTAGGATAAAGGACCGCAGACTCAAGGTTAACAGAGCTCAACCTGGGAAGGTAGGAAACATGTGAAAAGTAAATAAATGAGCTCCTACATATTAGAGAGTTGGATAACTAGTACAGCAACAGTGATAGAATGTGAGCAATTTAATTATGCTGAGAAAGAATGCTGGGTAAGTGTCTGTTACGTGGTAACTTTGGTTATTCATTCCATAGTGAGATCTTGCTAGCTATGAATCCATCAACTCAGCCAATTGTAGAGTGAAAATATTTGGGGAAAAAGAATCTGTATTTTTTGCTGAACAAATACTGATTCTCTCCATCTTATTCCCTATATTATACAATATAATGTCTAGATGTTAGAATATGAAACCTACATTGTAAGGTGATATGCAGAGGGGTTACAGTTACATGAAACTGGTAAGGAGCCCATTTCTTTTTGAGCAGTTTCACCTCATCTCATATAAAAGCAAAGCATAAAAAGCTTCATGATTGAGAACACAATCTAGAGAATCAAGACTCACTTGAGTCTTGAGTCAAGACTCACTTGTCTGTGATATTTACCGGCCTTGTGGCCTAAGGGACAAATTAATCTCGTGAGGCCTCAAGTTTTTTTCATCTATATTATGAAGGTAATATAATATTCCATACCCCATGAGCATCATGAAATAGTATAATGATTGTAATGTAAAACATAAACTAGGTGGCTTTAATATATGAGATATTTTAACATTGTTGGAGGCAAAGTAAAAAGAGTTATATAAGTAACATATGTAATAACACTTGAACTGCTTATGTCCCTACTTTTAGCACATTATAAGTGATTTCTAAGAGTAGGACTTGCCTAAGATAAAGGAATAGAAAGCATTTAAATAAGATGAGAGGAAGTCAAGTGACCAGTTAATACATGATAAGACAATATACAGAGGAAAAATCAAAGGCCACATGGAAAGACTACTACAGTTGATCAGTGAATTAAATAATGTTGCAAAATATAAAACCAACACAGAAAATTCAGTAGAGTTTTGTATCCAATAATAAAATCATTAAGAAAAAAATTATAGAGACAATCCAATTTATGATAAATTGTATTCATAAACTTCTTTCTTAAATGGAACTCCTTTGTACACCTACTTAAAGGTAATAATAATGATAATAATAATAACAATTTTAAAAGTAAATATAGAAAGATCATATTATAGTTTAAACAAGAGAAGATCACAATATTTTGATGACTATCACAATATTAATGAAAGAAATTGAAGAGGAAACATAAGTGAAATGGTATCTAGTGTCCATGAATTAGAAGAATCAATATTGATATTATTTCTGTAATCTTTACAAATAACTACATATTCAATGAATTCTTCATAGAATACCAATGGCCTTCAGAACTTAATAAAATAATTATAAAACTTGTGCTGGGAGTTTGGCCTAGTGGTAGAGTGCTTGCCTAGCATTCTATGTACCACATACATAGAAAAAAGCCAGAAGTGGTGCTGAGGCTCAAGTGGTAGAACTCTAGCCTTGAGAAAGTCCAAGGACAGTGCTCAGGCCCTGAGCTCAAGCCCAGGACTGGCAAAAAAAAAACTTACATGAAACCCAAAGTAACTGATATAGCCAAAGAAGGAAAAGGACAAATCTAGAGATCCCATAATATTTGTATTTCTCTGGGCATTCTCCAAAGCCTCATTGGACAACACGAGCAGCATGCTGGCATAAAAATAGACATGAAAATCAATAGATTAAAAAAAAGACCTCTAAAATAAAAGCACATATAAACCACCAAGTGCTTCCTGAAAAAGGCATACATTTTAGTAGAGATAACAGCTTCAATGACCAGTTTGACCTCACATCAATTAGAATGGTTATTAACAAAAAGCAAACCAAATTTTAAACAATTACTAGGAAAGGGGTTACAAAAAAGGAACTATTGTATAGTGTTGGTTGGAATGTAAATTAGTAAATCCATGAAAAGCCATTTGGAATTTCAGTTAAAAATTTATATATATATATATATAATGTATTCAATTATTTTATGTCTTTGGTTATATAACTAAAATAGTAAAATCAACATATGAAATTGATGCTCACACTCCCACTCTTACTGTGGCTATTTTCACCTGGCTAAGATTTAGAAGCTGCCTCGGTAAAAATCCATTTAGGAATGGAAAAAGCAAATGTAGTACGTGTAGAAAGTGGACTATTATTCAGCCATATGGATAAAGAAAATCCGATCATTTGTACAATATTGATGGAACCTATGGACATTCTGTTAAGTGAAGGAAGTCAGGCATAGATCAACAAATTCTATGTTTTCTTTCACATGTGCTACAAAAGAAAGGTTGACATAATTGTAGAAAAATGTTTAACTTGGGTCGGAGGGATGGTAAAGAGAGCCTGTGGGGGTTGGGACTAGATTTGAGTCATGCATACTGTAGGCATGCATTGAAAATATTACAAATATCCTGATTAATATGAACAATTAATACATAGCAATTAAAACATTTAAATGAACACAAAGAGAAATCTTAACTCCCCCCAAAATGATACTAGATGTAAAGCCACTGAGAGGTAAAGTAGGTCAGGAGGTCAGCTCCACCATCTATTGATTTTTGCCCTTGTAGAGAGAACCTAAAAGGCCTTTCTTTCTCTCTACCATCTGAAGATAAAAGGGCAGTTATAACCTGAGAGGGCCATGAACCAAGCTGTCAAATAACCTGTTGGCCTACAGAAGAGTAAGAAATAAATGCCTTGTTTATAAGCAGAAGAGTAACCAAGCAAATGAAAAGACTAAATGAATACTTTATTGATTTATTGTGCCACTGGTCCTAGCCCCAAGTCTCTGGATCTGAACATTTTCCCTAATGAAAAAAATATGTAAAGCATATATAATCAATATAGAAAGTGTATTTATTCACATGGAATAAAAACTGGGTAGAAAATGAGAGAGAGAGAAAGATTCTCTGCAGGTCTCCATTTTGCTTATAACAATGTTACAACTTAAAGAAAAAATAAAGCAAATGCAAGAAGTCTATATATGCATATTTGGCTATGAAAACCAAGAGATTATTTCTTCTGGTGCCTGGAGCTAAGGCTTCTGGGTTGGGCTATCTTCACCCCAGCATAATATTTCCTGTATGGGCATCCTAGAGAATGAATAATTTGTTTCAAAAATGTTAGGTATGCCTTTATAACCACTGTAAAATGATAAAACATTTCAACACACTTTTTTGGTTGCATCCTGCATTCATATTCCTTTCTTAAGAGTGGCAGTAGACCAAGACATGTGAAAGGGTATCAATGTATAGCCTAGCTTGCAAAAAGATCAGAACACTATTTGAGACCACACAACTCATTCAACAGCATTTCTAAGGTTTTCTTTGGGCATTGTACAGAAGCCCTAGCTTTGTAGATACCTAAAAATATTACTGTTTTACAGTATTAATGCTATATTACTTTTTTTGAAAAATCCCTAAATGGTTATTTCCCCTCATTAAGTAACCTGTCCACAATCAGATATGGTACTATGGCATTTAATTTCCCTTTATAAGATTTAATTCTGATAAAACGAACCATTTTCTAGTTTCATTGCTTTAAATAGTTGATAACATTCTGCTTTAGGTATATACCCTATTTTGTTGATTTTTTTTCATCTATTGTAGACATTTAAGTCATTTCCACTTTTTGGCTTCTATGAATGTCCATAATGTGTATTTCTTCAATACATTTTCAGTTTAGGAGAATTACTAGGTCTGGCAAGGTTTTGGAAGAGTTATAAAACTCAATATAGTATTTATGAATGATATCACAGCTTATTAGCTTCTCCTTGAGAAATGAGACCCTGTTGTGTCATCGGTATGTGAATCACGACTGTCTCCATTCGGTTTTCAGCAGGAAGATGGATGGTTAGACAAGTGGATGCTTTCAAGATTGAGTAAATAAATTTACAAACAAAGGAATAGATGAAATGGAGTCATATTACAAACAATGACTAACATAGTCCATGACAAATGATAGAAGAAAGCCAGCCAGCTATATTTTAGATAGATGAACCAAAACCAATAAGTGAAAGATGAATGACTAATTTTGACACACAGAATAAATGGGCACATGTTAGAGTCAGAGCTAGGAGTTAGGGATCACATAAACATCCCATGGCAGGTAAATGACTAAAATTATAGTTAACTTATAATTCAGATCATTAATATAAGAATTATACAGTTTCATGGTTGAGATATTAGTTGATTTCATACAATAGAATATTGCAATTTACTAAGTAGCAGGTTGATCGATAGGAAAGACTCAGGATATTCAATATAAAATTTGTTAGGCAAAATGTAAAAGAACATTGGGAGTTTCAAGAAAGAACAAGGAATGAATGAAATTGTAACCCCTCTCTACATAACCCTGCCAATAAAATCAAAAATGAAAAAAGAAAGAACAAGGACTCAAGGACTACCTGAAACAAGTTAACAAAGATACAAAACCACAAAAATATATACAGTGAACTGCTTTTCATTTGTCTCTTGAACAACAGATGTTCCTCTCCTTAATTCATGCAACCATTCTGAGCTATGAGAAATTCCAATACTCAAGACATCTTTCTCAGTAATATTCCACATTAACATTCACTGCATATTCCTGGTGTTCATTAGCAGCTGCTATTTGTTCAATGGGGTTTTAATGCTTCTAATAATTTTTGGTGTTATTCATGAAGAAGGCTATAGTTTTTTCCCTTCAATATCATCATTTTCTTAATACCAGGCTGTATTCACTTAAATATAAAATGTTGGAAGTAATAAAGCACTAAACTTAGAGATGCATGAACTCTCAGAGATTTGTCAACTAAGTTAAATGATTTAGCTGACACTCTCTCCTTTGATTTCAAAATGCAGAAAAGAGGATGACTGACAAAAAGAGTAATTATATATGCTCCTATGAAAAACACAGAGCCATAGCAGAAATACTGTTCTGATTATGGACTTCTATATTTTTCTTTTGCTATACATATCATAGTTAGATATGCTGAACTACATTAAAACACGAACCAGAGAACATCATACCTTCAAATGATAATAAAAGACCTTCAATTTTAAAGCTTTTAATTACCACTTCTTTTCTTAGTACTTCCTTTTACCCATTGAAGATGATTATTTCATTCTACTTAAAAGAATGTCACATTGGGTTAACCACTGTAAGGAAAGATTTTGCTGCTGTTAAAGAATTTTGTTCTAGTTCGATTTTGTCAGAATTTAAGATGGCAATTCACAACATCCTGTATCATGTGTGCAATGGAAATTCTATGTCATACTGCTTAGTTATTTAGAGAAGACTGATAAATTTTAAATTAATTCCTAAACAATATCTAAAAGGAGCCTGTGAAGAAGTGAAATTCTCCTTTGAACATTTTTGATTCCACATGAGGTAGTGAACATAAATAACTGAATATGATACTACAGGAACCAGTTATTGAAGTCCTATTAAAAGATAGTACAATAATTCATCTCTTTCTCCTTAGCCTTATAGAATGCTTATATTTTACTCATTGTTATATTATCATAAACATAAATGACTGCCTTCCCCATCAAACTGTGATACTTTGATTCAATGATAATTTAACTTCATTTAATAAAATTATCATGTATTAATAAGTACTATTAGCTATTCTTTCTTATGTAGTATAATAGGAATTTGAAAGAAATTGAATATCAACAAATTCAATGTAAAAGTCACACTGTGTATAACTTTGTGAATAAAGAACATGGAGCTCTTATAAACCAATCTCCTTGTTTAATAGGATCTAACATTGTCTACTATGTCTACTATGATCTCAGAATAACATGAGTTATATAGTATGCCAGATGTTTCATAGTTAGTATTTTCTTACCTCTTCTTTCTCGAAAACTAGATATCATGTCTACCTTTTGGTGTTCATGGAAGATGCTCAGTCCATGTTGGCAGTTTGAATAAAGTCAGAATTTACAGAACAGCCTTGGGAAGTTGTCGAAGACCATGGAAATGAAACACAGGAGGATTTCAGTCCTCACTGCACTTCTCACAAGTGAGATAAGTGAGTTATCAAGCCTTAGGGTTCCATATAATTTTTATTTTTATTAATTTATTCTTTTTTTCCCAGTCCTGGGGCTTGAACTCCGGACTGAGCACTATCCTTGGGCTTTTTCATCAATGCTACTATTCTGCCACTTGAGCCACAGCACCACTTCTGTCTTTTTTTTCCAGTACATGCAGTACTGAGGAATTGAACTGGGAGCGTTGGGCATGCTAGGCAAGCACTCTACCACTAGGCCAAACTCCTGGCCATCCATATAATTTTTAAAGCATGGTTAAAGCATGTGATCAATTTCCAATATACAAGCATACAATGCCCCAATCCATACTATTACTAACATCTAGCTTTTCTAGATCACTTTATTATATAAATTCTATCTAATCATTTTCAATTAGAAACAAAAGCAAACTTTATGCTAATGGTTATATGAAGTTATCTTGCACCTTTAAAAGATTTTGTATTTTCATATACAAAGGCTCATGAAGTATATCATGATGATGTTAGGGTAGACTTAGTTACACTGTGGTTACTGTCTCCACATTCTCAGAGATAATCCAAGCCTATAAGGATTACAAGACAAAACCTTTGTTCAGCAACCGGAAGATCAAAACAACCAGGGTAGCTGACCTCTCCATGCTGTCTGTACTCTAGGTTGTTTGATCTTCCAGCTGCTGAATAAGCTCTGCAGAGTTTCACAGTGGAAATACAACTGTCTTCAGGAAAAATACATGAGCATTCTGTGGGCCATCCCAAGTCCTGTAGTCACATCTACCTCAAGGGCCATAGGAATGCAAGTGGAAGAGATTGGAAATTTGGTTAATTACTATAGCCCAAGAGAAAAACAATATTTTTGCAGAGTTCTAGGTCTAACTAGGATTCCTTCCCTTCCTCCCTCCCTCCATCCCTCTTTTCCTTTCTCCCTTCTTTTTTCCTTTCTTCCTTTTGTCTGAGACTGGGAATCAAACATGGTACCTGATGCATTTACACATTGGCTACTGCTCCACCAACTAAGCCACACTTCCAAAGCCAAAATAGCATGTTTTAAAAACTAGGATAGAGGCCAGGAGTTTGGCCTAGTGGTAGAGTGCTTGCCTAGCATGCACGAAGACCTGGGTTCGATTCCTGTGTACCACATATGTAGAAGAGTTGGAAGAGGTGCTGTGGCTCAAGTGGCAGAGTGCTAGCCTTGAGGAAAAAGCCCAAGGACAGTGCTCAGACCTGAGTTCAAGCCCCATGACTGAAAAAAAACCCCACTAGAATAGTTGTCATTATATATCCCAAGCTAGCTTCAAGAACTTGATCATCCTGCCTCTCTACCTCTGGAGTGCTGGAATTACATGTGTGTGCCACTATACTTTTAATGGGTACTTAATGAGAATTTTTCTTGAGGTGAACATCAAGAATGTTACTTAAATCAACATTTTGGAGATTTTAGAGGGAATGATGTGTATTTAGAATTGGTTCTTTCTCCTATATTTCTAAAAGGCGGAATGAGATTTTTTCACAGCATAACTATGTCTATCTGGACTTCATTAGGACCCACCTTAGAAGGAAATGGATTCATTTTTGAAAAGGCAGTCAGTAAACATTCCAAGACAGGAACAGAAAACTACTGCAGCAAATGTACACAAGCACCTTGTTCTAGATGCCTCTGAGTCTTAATGGTACTTGGATAAAAAATTAACTCCTAGAACAATGAAAGAGATGAGATAGAAATACTTCGTGTGTGTGTGTATGTGTGTGTGTGTGTGTGTGTGTGTGTGTACATGTATATATATATGCTGATTTGCAAAGTGCTCTAGCAGCTCTCAAATTGCATTCTCCAACTGACCTTTTGAAGTTGGCAGCTCAATTCTCCTCCTTATTTTAGAGTGGGGACTGAAGTACAAAGAGGTCAAAGACATTCTTAGATTTACAACTACTAAATGGCTACACTGAAAAGGAAAGTCAAAAACCCTTGACCTGCAGCTCCTCTTCCTTTACAATTCCATCTGTCTGTATAACTGTGCAAACTGAAGCCCATTCACTGACGGACCTACCAGGCAAGCAAACTCCCTCAACAAGTATCAACATGTAGTTTTGTTGTATTTCAATTTACTCATGCTTGCATACAAAGAGTATCTAAAGTCAGAGCTTGCTGTGCCAGACAAGTTAAATCAATTCAAGTGATGTTTTACAAATATGATCCGGTCTTCTAGTAGATCAGAGATAAATAAAATATAACAAGCTTTACAGGTATAGGATTCATGCTGACTTTCAGGTCTCCGGAAGCAAGTAGGAGTCTCAAATCTGACATTGGCTTCTGTTTCTTGAATCAGTGTGCTTTAGTACTACAAGCTAAACAGACAGCCACCAACTTTGACTAACTCCTGTGCCAGTTCCCAAGCCACACACTGTGACAGGAGTCCACATGCACCAGCAAACAACAGAAGGCTCATATGAAACCAACGGATTTAAAATGAGGAGATACTGAAATTGTCAGGCATAAATCAGGGGGAAATGTCTTTGGATTGACTAGCCTGGGAAACAATGCTGATAAAAATAAATAAGGCCTCTAGCTACTTTTGTCAATTTGGTTGTCATTTATTTTGAAAGCTGGAGGACTCATTTCATTTTGCTACTTAAACATCATGGCAATCTCTGTTTACTAAATGGAGGGAAAAACCCATAATTAATTCCTAAGTGCTGCTCCTCATCTTTATGGCACTTTAACCCAGCTTCTAGCAGAATTATCTATGCAAAAGAGGAGCATTATTTGGCAACGGTTTTGTTTATCAATCTGCAGTTTCCTCCTTTGGGAAATGGTAATGCTAATATACATTGTTGAAGTGTTACAAGTGAAAGACAAAGTCGACAGCACAAGCAAGTGATGAGGACTTCTGTGCAAAGAAACATTCAGTATTCGACACGGTGCTTTGTATTAAGGGACAGTGGTTATCACTATGGGTTAAATCCTATCATCTAGCAATCTGATTAGAAGGTAGTTGAAATTTTATCTTGTTGTATTCAGTATGAAATAGAAAAGACAAAGAGTAAAGTTCATTTAGGTTCAGTTGAAGTTAATTGTTTTTGCCCATCCCGGGGCTTGAACTCATGGCCTGAGCACTGTCCTTGGGCTTTCTCAAGTGGTAGAACTCTACCACTTGAGTCACAGCACCACTTCCGGCTTTTTCTATGTATTTGGTATGAACCCAGGCCTTTGTGCATGCTAGGCAGGCACTCTACCACAAGGCCAAACTCCTCGTCTGAAATTAAAATTTTTTCACCACAAATCTCATGGTTTTAGGTTAGGTCTTGTGGCCCATGCCTATAATTCCAGACCTTTGAGAAGAAAAAGCAAGATGATCCTGAATTTGAGAATAGTTCAGTCCAAAGGTAGCAAGACTCCATTTCAAATGGGAAAAATACAAAACAAAAGCAAAAAGGCCGGAGATATAATTCAATTGGTGAGTTCTTGCCTAGCATATGCAAGGGCTTGGATTCAATTTTTAGTACCATAAGACATCCTACTCATAATAGAATTAGTTTTGAAAGGGGAAAGCATAGCAGTTCTCAGTCAGCTAGGGACATGCTTGGCCAAGTGAGGAAACATCCTCCTTAAAGTAAGATTGATTGTAGAGAATAAGGAGGAAACCAACACCTGAAAATATCCTAGGGCGCATGACTCAAAGACCATATGTCATTCTCACAACAGACCTGGCAAGGCAGGCACTATTAATTACATATTATTTGATTTCATTAGTAGGGGTCACTTGTCCAGGGTTGCCTGTAAAGTGGACACCAACGCTTATCACTTTCATATGTGTGTCAGCTTTAGTTTAAGCCTCTTTCTCTATATCATGTGGCCATTAAGGTTTTTCAGCATTTTCAAGACATATATGAGATGTGTGGTTCCTTAAAGAAAGAGGCCTATGGTTCCTATTATAAACCAATGTCACGAAGTCAGGAGATAGTTAATGAATAAATACAGTTTGCAAAGTACTTCCTAAATAGGAATACCCTGGATTCCCTAACTCCATGGTTTCTCATTATTTAGGCCATCCTAAGAGAGATGTTAATTTTCCAATATTCTATATTCTCAATATGATAATCATTATGTAACAAAGCAATCATAAATAACATAAAGGTTGAGGCAAATATATTTAGGATATATAAACTTTTAAAGCTTAATAAGAATAACATTCATAGAAAATATTTGCTTATCCTTGTCCTCTATTTGAAGCATCAAATCCAGAACTTCTAAAATTCACTTGTCTAGCTAGCATATACAACCTCTGCCCCAAAGTAAATGTGTGAAGCAGGGAGGAAATGCAGTTCTTGATTTTACCTGAAGATGGCATCCATCCCAAAGCTGTATGTGGTTTGTATGAGGACTCTCTTCAGATTGGCAAGCACTGTCATAAAATCTCTTCTAGTGACTGGGAAATTTGTGCCATGTATGATAAATGATTCTTCTTTAAGTGTTATTACGTTAATGTGTTCCTCAGATGGTTGCAAATACACTCTCTCGTGGGCTGTGCTGATTCTCAATTCATTTCCCTAAAGAGAAAACAGGGGAAAAAAATATATATATATGTATATATATACATATATATATGAGTGAAACTGAGAGAAGGGTACAAAGAGGTGACAAGTATCTGGATTTGGCTTCTCCACACTGGGGATTAGCCTTAGTAGGTTTTTTTGTGGTTATTGTTGTTTCTAGTTGGTTTTCTTGTCATTCACTGTATTGCTAGGATACCTGGGGGTTAGGCAATGCAATATAATCACATTAATCCATGCCAAATCTACTACATAGCTCAAGTTCCTCAGTTTCAAGTGACCGTATATAATTTTGACAGTTCATAGACACATGTAATTAGAAACAATTTGACTCGTCCACATATACACAAAAAATAACCTCCTAATATTTTATGGTGGAAGTAGATTCAAGAAGACAATATAAAGGGAAATTTTCATTAAGGTGTGTGGGATTTTTTTGGAGGGGGTCAGTCATAGAGCTTGAATTCAGGGCCTTGGTGCTGTCCCTGAACTTTTATACTCAGGCTTAGTGCTCTACCACTCTAAGCCACAGCTCCAAACCTATTATGTTTAAGGACATATATGGAGGCAGGATACACAAGGAAAAGGATGTGTATTCTTGTGTTTCCAATGGAAAAATGGCATTACAGTCATGTAATGGTTTATCATTGGCTGGTCTGTTATATTTAGGTAGTCCTTAGTTTATTGTTATTGATGAGATGCAAATTTCTGAACATTTTACAGTAACAGAAATGCTTTCATTTTCAAGGAATCCCAAGGTGTGCCTGTAGTTGTATGTATATGTATTATCTAGATTACTCATTCTGATTCTGAAAAAAATAAGATTTTAAGGAAAGAAGTTTGTCATCTTGTCACTGATTTGTGTGCCTCAAATGTTGGAGACAAAGAACAGAACTGGTGTCAAGTTCATCCCCGCCCAGTTGGAGCTATGAAAATGTGTGACTATTGTAGGGAGTGTTTACATCTATGGAAATGCGAGAAAAAGGTTGGAAAATTGCTCTTAGATAACTTTAGGCTTGTAGCAGTTTGGAGGTATGTATCAAGAAAACAATTTTTCAAATTTTGAAGTGAAGATTCAGCTACAACTCTGTGAACATTTCCTATTTCAGTTATTTCTGCCTAATATCAACAAGAAAGTCAAACAAACACAAAGTCAATATGGAAGCAACAGGAGAAGGAATAATACAATTTTATCTTTACAACCTTCTCCTAATCATTTTCATCATACAATTTTAGAGATGTAATCATTTGTTTCAAATATTTGTTTCAGGTCTGATTTATGAATCATGTTTGTCATTAGAGCTGAATGAATATACTTTTCTAATTATGTTTCAGAGTAAAATGTATTCATGGTATAAAAGAGTCCTATAGGACTTTTTTCTTAATAATAGATAAATTAATATCAATCAGTTTAAACACAGTATAGATATTCTTATAAATAATATAAGAATGCAATGTGGTTTAAAATCAATATACTCAGTTCTCTACCTCTAAGATAACAACCAGTTGGAGAACATTTTCTGTGTCTTCTTCATCTTCTCCAAGGTCATATGAGATGGTAAAAGTCAGCTGTCCTCCCACCGCTAAGAGCTGTAAGAGAGATGATGCATAATCATTACAGCTAGAACTTGAGCTACTAAGTCATATTTTCCTTATTATTTGAAAATCATTTTATTTTCTAGAGAGCAGTATTCAAAAGAGGCAGAAATTACTGCAGTACAGAGATGAGACAAAAGATAATAGGTTTTATTTTCTGGATTAACCTTTATAAACCTTACCCATTACTCAGTGCAAGGCTGACATATAATCATGCATTATTTTTCCAGTATTTAAGGTATGTCAAAATAGTTAAGTTCTATGAGATCAAAGACAGCTTCTCCTGTTATCTTCTGAGTCTGTAATTTGAGCTTTAGGTTTCCCAAAGAGTAAAGGATCTTCGTCTCAAGTGGGAGATGTCTAGCTAGCTCCAAGATCACTTGTTTTGTGTGAGTCTCATTGTAATGAGCAATGATAGTCCTTTATTTGTAAGGCATTTTGCATACAGCACAAATTAAGCTGGGAAACAGTCACAGAAAAGTAAAAGGTTAGCAGCAAAATTTTTGCTAAACTTTATTCAAAACTGTCTCGGAAAGTATACTCCCTCCTGTGTAATCAAATAAGCTTAGTTTGTGAGAATATGATCATCCATCTTTCCTTAAGCAAACTTCTTTTCTTCTGACATGCATGCCAAGTCCCACACAACGTATGCTTGAGGTTTCTATTTTCTGAGATTGACAGTGACTTTGTAGCCGCACAAATAAAGATCATTTATAGGGCAGGAATCAACACTGAAGCAGTGAATGACAGGTTCAATGCAAATGCTACAGTTCTTTTATTTCTTTACTTTGTTGAAATCCCACTTCGGCTCTGTAAGTAAAGGCATTCATAAAACAAAGCTGTTGATTTGTATTCTGCTGTTTGCTCTGTGTTGACATGCAAAGCCCAGGCTCGCGCTCTATGGCCTTTCACGGCTGCCTCTGACCAGGAAAGCATTTCCAAGCCATGGACAAGGATGAACCCAGATTCCTCGCAGACTTGTTCTATGGGGGACTGCAAAATAGCTTGCTATGGCTGATTAAACAGGATTTTCAATCATACTTCGACAATGTCCTTTAAGAGCTCATTACTTGGTGCTCTAGAAGGAACTGAAATGCAGAAAACTTTTATTCCCCTGCTCCATTGACAAATAGCCCTACTCTAATGTCTTTTCACATAGAAAATAATAAATATCTGCCCAGACTATAGCACTTGGTGTTATTGTGAATAATGGGGAGTGAATTCATATAAAAGGTATGGGTTCTATTAAAATAAGCTCCCCAAATTTCACATAGTGTACTCGTTCCAATCAGCTAGACATTTTCTTCAATTACACGAGTCTAAATAGGCTGCAGAAAAAATGTTTTATGTATCCCAGAGAAGACTGAATTACTCTTAGAACTTTTTCAATTAATAAAATATTCAGTAGGGGCTGGGATCATAGCCTAGTGGTAGAGGTAGAGTGTTTGCCTAGCATGCATGAAGACCTGGGTTAGATTCCTCAGTACCTCATACTCAGAAAAAGCTGGAAGTGGTGCTGTAGCACAAGTGGCAGAGTGCTAGCCTTGAGCAAAAAGTGTCCAAAGAGAGGGCTCAGGGCCTGAAGTCAAGCCCCAGGATTGGAAAACAAAAACAAATAAACCAATATTCAGTAGGTGGAAAGCAAACTTGGAGAGAGCATTAGAATGTATATATATATATATATATGTATATATATGTGTGTGTGTGTGTATGTGTGTGTGTATATATATATATATATATATATATATAAAACAACCCTACTGGGGGCTTCCAGAAACATCTCAAATACTTAAAATTAGCACTACATAGTTTTTCTTGAATATGTTTATCTAAAACAATTTTAAGAAATTTGTAAATTTCACATTACTAAAAACTATGTGTCACTTTAATATTACAGAAATTTCTAAATTTCTCTAAGACTTCTTTTTGGGGAAGTTTCATCCACTGTGACTTCCATAGTTGTACTTTGCTAATGAATCTCTGGTGTCTTGGATCAATAACATTTTTCAAGATGCTGTGTATTTTCAGTACCCTCTAGGATGCATCTAACTCTGATTATGAATTGTGTGGAATGTGCCTGAAGGCACTGCACTGAACTCACAGAGGTACTGTGGGCTATTGTCCATTTTGGGATGAAAACAATACTACTAAATATGTATATTGGACAATCCACAGACATGAGCTCAAGGTAAAAGTAGTTCATAACTTCATCATTAGATAACTCTATCTTCCTTTTTAGGATATTCTTAAAAGGTTGGATTATATATGTTTTAAATGCACATGCATAATCAAGGGAGTATGTTCACAAGCAAGTGTTTTCCAGTGGATATTTTGATAAGCAAGTACTACAAAGGTGAGTATGGAACAGGAGCTACATGTGAAACTGTATGATCTGATACTCAGCTTTGACATGTTGCATACAGTTGGTCTTCTGCAGACGCAGGTTTTACAAGGGTGGAATCAAAAATTCAAGTGGTCCATTGTGGGGTTTAACCGCTAAGCCTGGGCGTTCAAGGCTAGTGCCCTACCACTAAGCCACAGCGCCACTTCCTATTTTCTGATGGTTAATTGGAGATAAGAGTCTCAGGGACTTTTGTGTCTGGGTTAGTTTTGAACCGTGGTCCTCAGATCTCAGCCTCCTGAGTAGCTAGAATTGCAGGCATGAGCTACTGGCCCCTGGCGATCAAGTGGGAATTTTTAAAGAAATATTGGGTCTATGGTGAGTATTCAGGAAATTTGTCACTTCCTTAAAACATCTGGATAAGAACTATGAGTATCTGCGTTTTTTCTTTTTAGTTGGAAGTATAAGTCATTTAAGAGAGATTTAAACATATGAGAAGATTCGGTAGCTTATATAGAAATAGTATACCATTTTTTATGAGACTTGAGTTTCTGATCCCACTCTCCTATGGGAAGGAGGTACACTGCACCACACAACAGCTACCATAGCTTCTAAGTAAGTTACTTGTATTTGTAAAGGAAATAAACTATAGCCTTATCTATTTAAACAACTGAGAACTAAAAGGTATCTGTCCCCAGCTTCTTGGTAAGCAGAAATATGACACATTTCTATTGATTAGAGAGGCATTGTGAAAGAGTTGTTAAATGCTGAATCCACTTCAAACTGAAAAAGTCCTGAAAATTCTAGGCTATGTAACCATTTTGCTACTTCGGTTTCTTCTAACTAATTTTCCTCCAGGTAAGATTTCTGCTAAGAATTTAGCAGCTCTGCTACTGCTCAAGTACTATCTTTTTGTTGGTTTTGCTAATGTGTATCCATTCAAAAGAAGACTAAGGAAAAAGTTGTTCAGGAATATTTCTGGAATATGAGGTAGAATCACTACAAACTAATAGAGAAAATTAATAGAATAAAAGAGTAAGAGATTCTAACACAAATAGATCTCTGCATCCATTCACACTGATTGGAGAAGTCTAGCAAAACAGCATGATAAATTGGTGACATATGTGGATGTGTATAGCTTTAATATTCTACAATTTTGGGATTTGAAAACCCAATTTATGAATTTGATGCCTGAGTCCCTGAATTTATTTCCTTGTGAAACATTATTGATTTTTTTCTTTTTTCTTTTCTTTTTTGTTGGGGGGGTCAGGTCAACTGTGAGGCTTGAATGCTGGGTCTGGGCTTTTGTCCTTAAGCTCTTCAGTTCAAGACTAGCAATTTGAGCCACAGGGTTACTTCAGTTTTCTGGTCGTTAATTGGAGTTATGGACTCTCGTGCCTGGGCTGGCTTTCAACTGTGATCCTCAATTTCAGCTCCTGAGTAGCTAAGACTACAGGTGTGAGCCATCATGCTCGGCTTGATTGCTGTAAGTTTTATAGAATATTGTATATGCAGCCAAAAGAACTTTTTCTTTTGTGATTTAGGAGCTAACCTGTTGCCATACTTTTGGTTAGAGAAACTATTTTTACAGCTAGATGCATAATTGCAATGTACCTCAATGCAATTATTACCTTTACTGGGAAATAAAGCAAGAGATGAGAGATGTATTCCTTGTAACCACAAAGGGAAAGTGAATTTAGGACGAATCATTCATTTCATAAAGGGCCCCAGAAACCTAACTTTTAATCCCTTTATATTTATTAAAGGGCATAATTCTCTTTGGGGAGATTCAGGTATTGCATTGTGAAGGAATTTTCCACTGTTAGGAGGAGAGCAGCACCCATTTCTTCCGTGAGAGGGTTCAGATCTATGCTCATTGTCCTGCTGAGCCTCAGCTCCACTCCGTTAGAGATGAGTAAAACAAATCACTATTTTGCATGAGTACCTATTAAAATTCTTCCTTCAGGGAAAAGCAGCAGCTTGTTTGCGAGTATCATTGTAGCTGCCATGCAATATATTACCTATGTCACCCAGAATAACATGGCACACATGGCATTAAATACTTAATGGGTTGGAAAAGGCTACCGGTAATTCATAAAACTAAGTTTTACTAACGTATTTAATGTTAGATTGCTTGTATTCTTGCTCCTTTCTATAATCATAAGAAATAAGAAGTGATAGATAATGGGTGGAATAAACCATCGAGAACAATCAGTATGGAGAGGAAACTCTCTTCATGAAATAAGCCTGGCACATTTGGTTGTCTGATGTTAGATTATCATCACTGTTATCCTACTAAATGGAGTATAAAAACCCAATATTTGCGTTTGCTTAGCCGAGCAAATATTTCTGGAGGGCGATAGTAAAATCAACTGAGGGAAAGGCTTTGTAATACCGAGGAGGAAGATAAATGAAACCTATCTGTCAATTTCCATTTAGTATCCCAACCAGGGCAATTGATTCCTCCTTCTTAATCCTGAAGCTTCCCAGCTTGAAATTCACAAAGGATATTCCTATCTGTTTATTAATACATTGATTCAAGAATTCCTTTTAAAGTAAAAGCAGTATTACAGTATTCTAGTTCCAACTTTTATTTGTTCTCTCTTATGTTGATCACATCTAAATTAGAGGCCTTCTTTTCAAAGCTCAGTAATCATTAAAACAGAACACAAGCAAGAGGACATAAAATGACAGAAGACGCAGAATAAGTACAAAGGGTCGTAAGTTTGCATGACCTTTAATCATAGAAAATTAGTTAGGGGCCGTGGTTATCTAAAAGAGACATTACTTCTAGAATGACAGCTGAGAAGGCAAGTGCCAGTGTATATAAAGATGAAAACCTGGAGAAAATAACGTTTTTCTTGCTCATTCTCCCATTCTCTTTTTATTTCTCCCTTCCATCTTTCCTTTACTTTGTACTTTGATCCATTTTTTTCTTTTCTCATTTGTATTGTGTTAGCCATAACAGAGTTCAAATAATGTTCATTTTCACAGTTGTGATCATTCATTACAGTTGATATAGGAAACCAGCCAGAGATTGGGATCTTTTTAACATTTTAGATTTGAAGACTTCAACCAGTCCAAATTGCATTGCATTCCTCTGAGTTTGGGTATCATCTAAGTTTGCTAAGGAAAAAATAGTGGTGAAAATTATGAATGTCAAAATACTGAGTTCTGGGACAGATGACCAGAATTACTGGCAGTGTAGCCAGAGATGACTAATCAGCATCCTTACACTCCTTCTGTCAGCTGCCCATGCACTATCACTAAAGTTTATTCTTTCCACAATTCACTGCATCTCTTTACATTCCAACCTCCTATAATCGAATCTAATCAATATTTATATGCAATGTTTCTCATTGATAATGGAAACAGACATTCATAAGGATGTTTAGCAGGGACGGGGGGAATAGTGTGGGAGATTACCATAGAAAAATGACTGGCCCAAGCCAGGCATGCTGGCTCACGCCTGTATCATAGCTACTCAGGAGGCTGAGATCTGAGAATCAAGGTTCAAAGCCAGCCTAGGCACTATAAAACAGTGAAACTCTTATCTCCAATTAATCACTAGAAAACAGAAAACGGGGCTGTGACTTAAGGGTGAGGTGGTAGCTTTGAACTGAAGAGCTCAGAATAATACCCAGGCCCTGGGGTAGGGAGGTAACCTTGAGCTGAAGAGCTCAGGGACTACACTCAGGCTGTGTTCAAGCCCCATGACCTCTCCCTCCCCCCCAAAAAAAGAAAAGAAAAATGTCTGGCCCATAAGAGAAATTGTTAATTCACTTGAATAACAACAACATTGGTTTAGCGTCATTGTCTACCATGAATAACAAAACAGTGGCAGATTATACTTTCTATATGGTTCTCTATAATGAACAAATATTATACTAAGGGTTTAGTCAGGCCAGAATATCTTGGTTGCTATTGGTTAGATACAGCAGCCCATGCCAATAACCACAGCAACTTAGAAGACAACAGTAGAAAAAAATATAGTTCAAGGCTAGTAACACCCACTTTAATCAATAAACTGGGTGTGGTGGAGTACATCCGTTATCTCAGTTAAACTGGAAGACTAGGCCAGCAAAGGCAAAAATGTAAGAAACGTACCTAAAAATTAACTAAAGCAAAAAATAGTGCAGTTGTGCTTCTAATAGTGATGTCTTCTTAGCAAGTTTAAGACCTTGCATTCAAATCCTAACAGCACAAAGAAGGAAAGAGGAAGGAGGGAAGGAGAAAGGGAAGATAGGAGAAATGAAGGGAGGAAGGGAGGAAGGAAGGGAGGAAAGGAGGAAGGAAGGAAGAAAGGAAGGTAGGTTAATAATTAGTGGGTTCATGTAAGACATAAGAAATTCAGCCAAAACTTATAAAGAGGCCAAACTTTATATTATAGCAAATGGATTAATTTTTCTCCCAAACACCTAGATTCATGTAGGAATTCTCAAAATGTGTACCCTGTAAATAAGTGTAGGTTTACTTGTTGTTGCCATTGTTTGTTGTTTGTTTGTTTTTATTACCACTACTAGAGTTTGAACTCAGGGCCTGTCTTTTATCTTTTTTGCTCAAGGAAGGTACTCTACCACCTGAGACACAGCTACACATCTGGCTTTTTGGTAATTAATTGGAGATGAGAATGTCATAGACTTTCTTGACCAGTGTGGTTTTGAATTGAGATCCTCAGATCTCAGACTCACAAGTAGCTAGAGTTACAAGAACAAGCCACCAGCATCCAGGCTTTTAAAACACTGCATGTATGCAGAATTTGAAAAGACAACATCCTATACGTCCTCCTTAACTTTTCTAATTTAGAGAAATGACTTGCTTCTCTCTGCTATACACTGATAAATTCTTGACTTGAAATAGTACAATCTCAGCAGATGTGTGCAAGGATATTTGCCAAGTTCTGGAAACTGCTTTTTGTTCTCAAGCTCGAATTGCAAGCTGAGTTTTTGCAACAGCTGTTTGTTTTCCTTCTACTCATGTTTGGATGGAACATTCCAACAGGACTCTTGCTGTGGACTAGATTAATTAATGTGCAAACCATCCCATCAAATACATGTAATACATAAATTAAAATTGACCTAATAATGTAAGCCATACATTATGCTTTTAGATACATATAGGTTTCTTATTAAACAGTTTAGTTTAGTTTTCAAGATTTCTGCCCAGAAAATGGAAAATTACAAGATTCGAATGCAGTGCTAAGTAAAATAACAGGATGCATTATAACCCAAGTGCCATGATGTTAAAGAGAAACAGACATAACAGAAATGACAAATGGGCAAAAATTTGTATAATGTCCACGAAAATACTATAGAAACATTAGAACACTTAAAATTAGATATCACGACTGCTATTTTCTTTCTGAACAAAAACATTAGCTAACCTTACTCTCACTGGCTGACAATACTATCTTTTTTTTTTTTTGGCTATTTCTTACTTCGGGTAGTATGTGGCTGTTGTATTTTCCTTTTCTACAAAAAGGAGAAGGAAAGTTTGGAAACCAGGCATTCCTGCTACCTCCTGACTATGGCAGAAGTGCCACATGTTGCTTTAATTTTAGTTTACATCACTTAGATGGTGGGTATTTTGAAGTAGCAGTTAATTTATTTCCCACCGAAGCAGCAACTAGATCACAAGTGTTGGCAGAATTGATATTTTGATGTGATGCTAAATGTTATTAATCTGTCACTATTTATTCTCTCTTCTCTTTCTCTCTCTTAGGAATTATGTAGTATTACAGTATTGTAGCAGCAGAGGCTGGTTGTAGACTTGAGGAAATAAAAATACCAAAGGAGCAGTGGCTACTCTGCCATGCTTCAAGAAGAATAAACAGTCTAATAAAACACACTCAAGTGTCATCTCCCAGAATAAACAAGTGGAGCAGTGTTGGTTATCTGACAGTTCTATGCATACAAGAGTCATATAAATCACACAAGAGAAGCAGCTCATTCTTGGAGTCCATAAACTTGTTTGGAACTCTGATTTTGCTTTCAAGTGTGATGTAGCCCTTGGGAAATTTATTTATGCCTTCAGAGCTTCAGTTAACTTCCACTAAAGTGAACCAAATTGTACCTATATCAGAAGTTTGGAGGATGAAACTGGAAAATACAAATAAGTCTTTTCACATGACATAGATCACACAGTATAAACATATATATAGAGAGAGATAGATAGATAGATGGATAGAGAGATAGACATGCACATATATACATATCAAATATATACATAGATCTATCTCTGTCTATGTTCTGAACCATACAGTTTTAATAAGAATAGAATTTCAAACTAAAATATCACATATACCTTGCACTAGAAATTTAATGGTCACGATATTTATTTTATGATTATAAATGTACCTTAAAACTCAGGGATTTCTGGGAGAGATTCTAATGATGGCTAGAATCAGAGCTTATTCATGTCTTAATGTTTCCCTGTAGTACTTTGCATAAGCAGATAGTCCATCTGCATAAATATCTCCTGAATTTTAATCAAGTTCATCACCACATATCATTCCAATGTACCATGGATGGAAAGTACACTTTAAAAAATCTAGGGTAAGATTTCACTACCCCAGGAGATACCTTACAGCTGTTATTAAAATTTGTCTCCCTTGGTTTCTCTATTCTTATCTTTGTCAATCCTAAAACCAGGTCTAGGTCTGTTTCAGGTTTGGGGCGATTGGAGCTTACTTACAGATGCTGACTGTATTGCTGACTGGCAAATACACATTCATTTATTTAAAAATATAAATCTTTAGCATTTGAAAAGTTTGATCTGCAGCTGAGGGGCAAAATCAATATTTAAGTCATTTAGGCATTTACACACATAAATCAACTTTTATGGCATTTCTTTTTGCCAGCTTCTAGATGCTAGCATGATAATGTAAATCCCAGGACCCAATACATATTTTATGAGTCATAAATACATGCTCAATAGGTTGTGACATATAGGCCAATGGCATTCTGTCTTAAGACACCTAATGCACCAACAAGAAATCACTGTTCCACATGTAATCATAGCAAACAAGAATATAGCCTGGGTACTACAATCAGTTGCTTACACTTGCTTATAAGAGAGGAATTGACAAATTAGAGTTTATTCAAAGAGATGTGACCAGGATGTTAGTGAACAAGAAGGTTTGAAAGGTAACATGAGCATTTAACCTTTAAAAAGAGAAGGACTGAAGAAAACTTAATTGTCTCCTTGAAAAATGAAGAGTAGAGACTTGCAGTTTGCAGTGTAGGAATGGATCTATACAAGAAAATATCGGGTGAAGGGATTATTAATATTGGAGGGGTAGACATGGGGCTTGAATTCAGGGCCTAGGCATGGTCCTTGAGCTCTTTTTGCTCAAGTCTAGAACATTACCACTTTGAGCCACAGCACCACTTCCAGTTTTCTGGTGGTTAATTGAAGATAAGAGTCTCATAGACTTTTCTGCCCTGTCTAGCTTTGAACCACAATCCTCAGATCTCAGCCTCCTGTATAGCTAAGATTACAGGCATGAGCCACCAGCACCTGGAGAGAAGATCTATTTGTTTGTTTGTTTTTCATTGTTGAATGCTGTAAAAGTAGTAACTTTTAACATGTGGAACTGCTGAGCATGATCTACCATGATGTGTCTAACTGTAAAGATGCTTCCATAGAGGTCCATCAGGCTGGCGCATGTTTAGTAGGCTACTTCAGTACTTGAGCTTATCTTTGCAGTTTCTCTCATAAAAACAATGGGATCATAATGAGTAACTATGTGTGTCTGTTCTGTGATTTTAGAACTAAACTATACAGAGGACAGGCAAATACATTACATGAAGTGAAAACTTGAGAACAAGTTTTCTTGTCAGGGTGACAGTTACAATACAGTTAAAAGAGCAAAGACAGGGAGTTTTCTCCCTTGCTATGAGTGAAGTAACAGAGTTCATTAGTTTTTCATTGTCTTGAGTCGTTATGTAGAAAATGGAAAGGATACAAGAGAACTACCACCTCCTATCGGCAACAAGCTGATAGAAAGATTCAGATGAATAACTCAGAATAGTGTCTGCCATTTTAGAAAGGGTTAACAAATGTTTGATGCTGTCATTGTACTACACCATTTTATAGAGAGGGAAATTTCCAGTTAACCCCAATGAGTCCTTATTGTTACCCCAGCTACTCTAGAGACAAAGATTCGGAGAATTACAGTTTGAGATGAGCCGAAACCAAAAGTGGGTTAGGAAGACTTCATCTGGATGTGGTGACTTCAGTTGGGTGTGGTGGCACATGCCTGTCATTCCACTACACAGGAGCATATAAGTAATAGGACTGTCATACAGGCAAACCCGAGGAAAAAAATACAAGATTCCTTTCTGTATTTCCTTTTTCTGTCTATCTGTAATCTGTCGATGTCTCTCTGTCTCTGTCTCTGTCTCTGTCTCTCTCTCTGTCTCTCTCTCTCTCTCTCTTTCTCTCTCTGTCTCTCTCTGTCTCTCTCTCTCTCTCTCTCTCTCTCACACACACACACACACACACACACACACACACACACTCACAAACAGCCTCACTGTGTGTATGATTCATCAGTAATATAAACATCTAGGCTTAAGAATAAAACCTACTGACTATTTTAGTTCACCTGTTCATGAGTGATTTTGGACAAATTAATTTAATGCTGAAGTACAAGATGTTTTATGTCCAGAGGGGAGAGAAAATAGTTTCCTTGAAGGGATTTCTTAATAAAAGAATTCTTGAGAGGAACATATGTCAAACCTATTCATATTTTATAGGAGACATATAAAATTTATTTAAACATTGCCTCTTTTCCTCTTTTATATCCTGGGAATTCAGTGAGTTCAAAATAAGTTTTGTGAATTTGATTTTTAAGTATCAGGTAGCAAAGAACAAAATATTGTTTCACAACATTACAATATACATTTCGGTGAATAAGAAGAAGAAAACTAAAATGTTGTTCAAAGACCATCTTTGGGGCTGGCAGATATATTGTTGGGTAATGTACCTGGCTAGTGAGGTACTTGGGGGAAAGTTCCTCTCATGTATTCATAGTAGATAACATGTATAAAAGATGTATGCCTATTTTGGCAATTCTTACTAGAACTATATATATGTACATTGAAATAGCATCTCCAGGTCTGGAAATTTCAGCTTTTATAATTTCATATACAGGAATACAGGGCTTAGTTGGGCTCACAGTGATTCACTGACAGTATTTACAGAAGTAAAACACCTAAAATAGCCTCATAGACTTCTATAGAAATTAGTAATAGGTAAGTTGATAATGATGTTGATGGACATATTAGCAGACTTACATTATGAAATGATACCCTTTCTGAACTTGGTTTTGTGTATAGGAATTTATTTAATACCCAAATAATATACAATATTCTTGTAAAATACATGTTATTATTAGTGCCATACTCATTTTAGGATTTGAAAACTGAAGTGTTAAATGATTATACTGTTCATCCAAAGTTATGAAGAGAATAGATGGGAAGCTAGATTTTTGATTCCTCACTAGAGTCAGAGTTTGACACTAGAAGTCAAGGACTAACTTTTGTTCCAAGTTGTAAACATCCCCTTAATTGAACGAACTCATCTTTTCAAAATTATTGATATATAAGTTAGAAAAAAATCCCCTATCATAGAATGATCTTAAAGTTATAAAAGACATGCTATAAATAGTGTAAAATGAGAAAAAGTATATATAAATATGTGTGTGAAGTTATAGTTTCTGTTAAAACATAGATGGATATGAATAAGAAAAATAAGAGTTGGCCTCAAATAAAATACTCATTTCTATTTTAATATTATTTGCTCTTTAATTAACTTATCAAATGAAATGGCTCTACACTACAAATGAATATTTGTAGGCATTAGTAGCTCATACTTACAATCTTAGCTACTCAGAAGGCTGAGATCTGAGAATCTTGATTTGAAACCATCTTGGGCAGATAAATCACTCTGATTATTATCAGCAATTAAATAATAAAATTCAGATGTGGAGCTGTACCTCAAGTGGCAGATCACTCACTTAAAAAAAGACAGCATTTCTATCTATAATATTGATTGCAGTAAAATAGTTGTGATGTTAGATCAGAAAAATATCACTAATATCTAGTAGGAAATATATATATATATGTACATATATATGTATTTTGTGGGTTATGGGGCTTGAACATGGCCTGGGCACTGTCTCTGAGCTCTTCAGCTTAAGGCTACCACTCTACCCTTGAGCCAAGCCCCACTTCCCATTTTCTAGAAGTTAATTGGAAATAACAGTCTCAGGTCCTTTTGTGCTCAGGCTGGCTTTGAACCTTGACCCTCACATTCCACTCAGCCTCCTGAGTAGTTAGGTTTATAGGTGTGAGCCACCGTGCCTGGCAAAAAATATATTTTTTTATTAGAGATGGTCATATATTTTCATAAATTCAAAGGAAGTAAGGTGACCTTTCCATGGATGTGCATGGAAAACATGAACAAAAGGATTTGTGAGTGTTACTGCTACATGGTTACAAATTATTTTGTAGTTTGTTGATACTAAATAAAAATTTAAGCTAGTTCCACGCTAATGTTTTTTTTCAAAATTATGTATGTATAATTTTGGAAAGATAGTTAGCGTGCCATTTTAAAAATACTTGTTTCTTAAGAACAAAACCAAAATAGAGAATATGAAGGTGCTGTGATGCTGTGGTGTGGGCATTTCATAGAAATGTGACTTTGAACACATTATGAACAACAGTGAGCTCTAAAATCAGCTCGACTGTGTACATTTCATCCATTTTCCTGTGTTATTTTAAGACTCAGAAACTTTAACAGGCTCAGGAGACTACACATATGTACACTTTAATTGCCTGCCACCTAAATGAAAATTTCCCTGACCTAAGTGACATGGAACTTAAAATTTCCTTAGAAAAATCTCATCCTCCTCAGATCATATCACATCAATGAAGTGTTTAAGACTTCCTGTAATAGGGAAATTCTCTAGTGTGTAGAATGTGTTGCTTTTGGATAAATATATTATACAGTCACTTTTAACTTGCTTTTGTTTCATTCCTTTATTTATTCAGAAAATAGCTTATTAGAATAAAATAGCCTTGCTAGATCTGGTAGCTGTAGTCACACATATATTGTAAGTATGTTATAAAAGACTTCTTATCTTGAGGATGGAGAAAGAGGAGTGGACAAGAGAAAGAAGTCTAATAGAAGAAAGAAATAAGAAGAGAAAAAAACAGAAGTAAAGAAAAATATTCAAAGTTTCAAAGTAAAGTAGAACATTTCATATAAGATACATAAGGAAGTTTCTGCTTCTTTCCCCTCAGTAAGTTCTTTAATTCCCACAAACTGTAGGTACCCTTATAGAACAAAGGGAGTACAAACAGTGTTCTTTCTTATTTTCTAAGAAAACAGAACTCCTGCCTCACAAAGGCAGACAGACCCTCAGGACAATCCAAAGTTCCTCCCAAGAGTTCAAAGTGGGCCATGAAAGCAACTTCCCAATCACAACATGAAAGGCACACTTTTTCACACTCTCATGGGGACAAGCATTTATGCAGCATTGGATACTGATTTTCTTCATGTGCTTTCTATATTTTATCCAGCAATGGCAGACTACTCAGTGGGGGACAATCTTTAAGCCTTCTGTGAACTTGAACATATTGCATTAGATTTTCTAGGAAGAGGTAAACTTGATTTTTCTATCTCGGATGATTTAAAAATTGCTCTTGTTCTCTCATTCTTCAAACATTCCTCCCACATAGAACAGATGTTTCTCCACTTAAAAGAGGGCAAATAATTTAACATAATAAATACCAGATCACACTTCAAGGTCATACTCAAAAGCTTTTATGTCTCATTTAATTCCCGGCTCCTCATCAATTTATCTCGTTGAAACCCCATTTAGATCTTGGTATGTGTAAACACATGGGACTTATGTTATCAATTCAAACAGAAAGCTCTCTTGTATCACTAATGACTAATGTTAAAATGGTTCCAATTATATGTGTAAATGGTTCTGATTACATGTATAGTTCTTTCTTTTTATATTTGTTTGGGAATGATAACAGCTTATGAGTTTTCTTGTCTACTGGACAGAAACTTCTACTGAGGATTAAGAAAGAAAATACTTCCCTGAGTTAATCCATACTTTAACTGTTCAGATCTTTATTTTTCTCCTCAATGAACCAAATTTATCAATGCAAGTGATTCTTAGAAATGATATAATTTAAGATATCAAAAATGTCTTAATGACTTTTCAGAAGAAGTAAAAATGGCTAGTAGACACATGAAGAAAGGCTTAACACCTCAAGACATAAAGGAAATGCAAATTAAACAACACTGAGATTCCATGTTATCCACATTAAAATGTACATTATCAAGAAAATAAACAACAAAAAAATGCCTGTGGCGATGTAACTAAAAGGGAACTCTTATACATGGTTGATAGGAATGTAAACTCATTCACCCACTCTGGAAAGCAGACAAGAGGTTCCTCAAAAAATAAACCCTATGATCCAGAAACCCCTTTCCTGGAATTTAGCCAATTGAATACAAACAAGCTTATAGTTATGCCATCAGCACAACCACATGCACTACAGTAGTATTTATAGTAGTAAAGATCAGTTCAGAGACCCCCTCAATGGAAGAATGGATCAAGAGAATGTGATACAGGTTTAGAGATACAGAGTTGTCATAAGGAAATTTACTTATCCATTAGAAAGAATTTTATTGCGTAATTTGTGAAGAAATGAAAAGACCTGGAAAAAGTTAAATCAAGTGAAGCAGGACAGAACCAGAAAAACAAAGGATGTATGGTTTCCTTCCTTTTTTGGGAACTAGAATATACCTGTAATTTTGTAAATAAACACTTTGGGCAACATAAAGGTGATTACAAATGAATTAACTGAAGTATAATAAACTCTATGGGGAGCTCAAAGTGTATAATCTTTTAGAAAGGTGAAGTTAATGCCCAGCAGAATAAGTGCCAGGAAATGGGTACATCCAAATGGAGGGTAAGGCCAAGGGCACTGGGGTAGAAGATGATGAGAACAAGTGGGAGAGAATGCAGTAAAGAATTTATTGCATATATCACAAAATTAAGAAAGCTAAGAGAAGGGGTGATTAAAGGTGGCTGAGAACATTTAAGGAATGCCACTGATTAGAATCTACACTTTAGAATCTACAGCCTTCTTTCAAAAGATAATCAAAAATTCTTTAAAATTATACCCCTTTACTTAACTGCCAAGGAATAAAAAAAGTTTAACCCTAAACTACATATTTTACCATTAAACAAAAATATTTCCAGGAATTATGACTCATTTATCCAGATTAACTCATAATTGGGGTGATGGGTTTTAGTCTTATTTCACTATGTGCATTTATAGATAAAAGTTGCTTAAACCAACTCATCTTCTGCCCCATTTATTTTGCTATGATGGTTTTTAACATATGGTCACAAACTCTTCGATACTCATTCCAGTCATGGTCATTGGGGTTCATGCTTCCTGCCTTGAATTTAGATGGGCATGTGTCTGTTTTGACCAGGCAGACTCTGTGGAAGTAATGCTTGGCATCATTTGAGAAAGGATCTTGTAGCTTTTGTTTCATTTTCTCACTACAAATTCTTTTGAAGCCAGAGCTTCAAAAACCCATACAACTCCTTAATGCCATCACATTGTTAAGGTGTATTGTGTTTCTCAGTACCACAGTTGAGATCAACATTTGCTATTGTAGTCTCAGCACCAGCAAAGTAAATGAGGAAATCTTAGTCATTCAGTTTATCTGCAAATGTCTAATTTTGGGCACTGGAAGCTTAAGATAGCATGAAGCAAAGACAAGTCATCTCACCAATACCCTGTCCAAATTCCTTCCTGGAAAAATTTGTGCACATAATCTAATAGTTGTTGTGTACTCAGGATTTTAAGGAAATTTGGTGTTTTAATTGGCAAAACTAGAATGATTTCAGTGTTTTTTTTTATTTTTTTTTTTACTTTTCACATTATTTGGAGTACAATAGCTTGTTTGGCAAGTTCAGATTCCATTGGTTAAAAGTGATATTGTTCTACATTTTCCATTTCTTAGTATTTACTGACCAAGATGAATTGTATTCATAAGCTGACTTACAAACTTTTAACCACTTTGTACAACTCTTTAATAAAATATTTAGAGCGATTTTCAAAACAGGGCTTGAACTCAGATTCTTGTACTTGCTGGGCTTGCTTGTTTGCTCCACTGTTGATCTATCATTTGAGATATATTCCCATCCCTGATTTTTCTGATTATATTGAAGTTGGAGCCTTGTGAACTTTTCTGTGTAAGTTGGCTTTGAACTGTGATTCTTCCTCTGCCTCCTCCTCCTCTTTCCATCTTTGTTCCACTCCTAGAGATTGAATTAAGGGTCCCGAGCAATTTTACTTAAGGCCAGTGATCTACTACTTGAGCCTCAGCTGTACTTCCCACTTTGGGTCATTAATAATAGTCTGGGAAGATAAAAAGGTTTCTTGGGAAGAGGAAGTAGGTGACGAGACAATAGGAACCCAACCTAGCTCTCTCCAACAAAAATAGAGAATCAGGGAATCCCACAAGCCAACTATCTTAAGAAACCCACAACTACAAATTCAAGAAGCAATGGAGAAGAACACAAATTGGAAAAGAAACGCAAGGACTGCTCCGCCACCCCTCCCGCAGGTTCCAAGCCGTGAAAGCCATGGGGGAGGGCACCGGGCCTGGGAAGCCCCGACCTCCAGCAATGCCAGCAAGCAGCAGAATCCAGATGCAGGAACCAACACAGGCCTGGCACGGACCACAGGGGAGGCGAATGACCCTCCAACATCGTGGAGCAACTCACATCTAACCCCATCAGTAAGTAGCCCAGCGGGTTCCCCCAAAACCAACGGGAAAGCAGAGCTGGTGACGAGCTACAGAACTTAACCCAGACCCCTACACACCACCCAAAAAAGACTGGCAAGTGCAGGGGGGAAAGGAATTCAGAATCCTGTCCCTTCCCCCAACACCCCCTCCCCCAGGTCACTGACTGGAGACTGACAGGTGGGCGGGTGCTAAGATCCAGCACCCCACCAAAGGGGGCGGAAGTGTCCCTGCTCCCACCCGCCCAACAGGTTCCACTCCTAGGCCACTGGGTCTGGAGAGTGAGGGGCGCTGAGACCCTGCCTCCAACAGAGTGTAGGGGTGCATGGGAGTCTGAGAGCCAGCATCTGACTGACACAAACCTAAGTGGGTCGCCCTCCTGCTGGGAGTCTCCAGCAAGACAGCACCAAGGGGCCCCACACTGAGTCACAGATGGACTCTCTACCAAAGCAGCTGAAACACAGCAGGGAACTGAAGGGCAGACCAGCAGGGGCCAAGGTCAGCCTCTGAGAACCAGAAAAGCATAGCTTCACCCTTAGAGCCCACATCCTCAGCTGGGCCCCGCCCCTGGGAACAGGGCAAAGTCCAGTCAGGCTAGTTTAGCTGAGAGTGCCAGGAAATTCCCAAAACCCAGGCCCTTGGCTAGGCCCCTCCCCTGGGAATAGGGCAAGAAAACTAGCCATCCACCGGGCTAGCTGAGACTAAAGTGCGCAGCTCCATCCTACGGTCCACTGTGGGGCCACTGGTTGGGCTGAGAGCAAGCCAGGCAGCTGTGCACAGCCTCTGGGAACAGGTCGAACACCTGTAAAAACTGCAATCTCTGACCTAGTCAGCAGAGGAATCAATTTGACTGAGAACAACGAGTATACACAGATTCCCAGAACCACCAGTCCCAAGCAAAGTAAAGACCACCACCTAACAACCACAGAGTGAACCTACAACAGTCCTTGATGCCTTGGAAAGCACAACGATGAATTATAACATATATAAATAATCAAAGTCCCACACAAAGCCCAAAAGGAAACAAGAGGGAAGGGACGAGAGAGATGTCACCATCCCAAGAAATGATACCTGAAGAGACATGAAATATGACTTTATTCAAGGAGATGATTGTGGATACAAATAAAGAGATTAAAGCACAGTTACAAAAACAATTCCAGGAATACAAGCAGGAAATTATCAAGGAGCTCCTTGAATTCAAAAGAGAAATGGATGTAAAGATTCATACCCTCTCAGCAGACATGAGCAGCTCAGTGTCCACAATTGAAGCAAAAATGGATGCATTAAGCAACAGATTGACTGAGATGGAGAATAGGACATCAGGAACAGAAGATGGAATGCAAGAGCTGGAATAGAGAATCATGTCTGGAGAGAGCAGTCAGGATTCACCAAAGAGAACTCCAGGATCTGTTAGACACAGCCAAGAAATCTAAGCTTTGTATAATAGGGATTGATGAGCTGGCAGAGTGCCAGAACAAAGAAATGTAACCCTCATTCACCAAAATCATAGGAGAGAACTTCCCCAACCTTAAAAGGGAAAATACTCACATTATTGAAGGTTTCAGGACTCCAAACAGGCAAGATCCTAGAAGGCACTCGCCTAGACACATCATAGTAAAAGCACTGACCCAAATACTAAAGAGCTGATCTTAAATGCTGCAAAAACAAAGAAAGAGTTAAGCTACAATTCGAAAAAAATTAGAATAACTGCAGACCTCTCCACAGAAACCCTAAATGCAAGAAAAGCTTGGAAAAACATCATTCATACCCTGAATACCAACAACTGCCAACCCAGACTGATTTAGCCAGCAAAACTAGCATTTACATTTAAGGGTGAAACAGGTCAACTCAACAAAAGTTAAGCAATGACACCATCGACTTAAACGACACCATAGCCCAGCTGGGCTTAATAGATATATACAGAGATTTCCATCCAATGGCAAAACTTTATACATTTTTCTCAGCAGCACATGGAACACACTCCAAAATAGATCATATAATAGTTCATACAGAAAACTTAAGCAGATACAAGAGGACTGATATAATCCCATGCATTCTATCTGATCACAGTGGAGTCAGACTAGTCTGAACAATGCAGTAAAAGTCAAGAAACGTTCAGACACTTGAACAACACGCTTATGAATAACGCTTGGGTTACAGATCAAATCAAAGAAGAAATTCAAAACTTCCTTGAATGTAAGGACAATCAAGAGACATCACAAAGGCACTTATGGGACACAGCAAAGGCAGTTCTAAGGGGCAAATTTATCGCACTAGGAGCGCATATTAAAAGACAGAAGACGAGCATGTAAATAACCTAAAAAAGAAATTGAAACACCTAGAGGAACAAGAAAAAGTTAATTCTAAAACAACTGGAAGGACAGAAATAACAAAAATAAAATCAGAAATATCAGAGATTGAAATAGGGTCTACTATACACAAAATTAATAAACCAAAAAGTTGGTTCTTTGAAAGAGTCAACAAAATTGACAGACTCCTAGCAAGATTAATCAAAAAAAGGAGAAGGGAGACTCAAATAAACAAGATTAGAGACCCCATGGGAACAATCACAAACAATATCCAAGAAATTCAGTCCATTATGAATAAGTACTACCAGGGCCTATATTCAAAGAAACAAGAAAATCTAGTAGAAATGGATGATTTCTTAAATAAATATAGGCTACCCACATTGAACAATGAAGAGCTAAACAAATTGAACAAACCAATTATACAATGAAATTGTGGAAGCAGTCAGGGTAATGCCAACCCAAAATAGCCCAGGTCCAGATGGTTTCACTGCGGAATGCTACAAGATGTTTAAAGATGAAATAACACCTATACTCTTGAAACCCTTCTGAGAAATGCTAGAAATGCTATGGACATGGTACGAGAAATATAAACACAATTACATAGACATAAACACCTATGACTCTATAGACATAATGTTTTATTACATAGATTAATATGTATCTATGATATACAAACCCTTAGCCTAATCTTGATTATGTTCTAAAAACTAAGTGCCAGTGATTGTATATAGAGATTCCCTTCTTGAATACTTGTTTGTTAAACACGTCATTTGAAATATGATGTAAAAGTCAATGTTAATAAATTCTTTAATAAAAAAAATAATAGTCTCATGAACTTACCTGCCTGAGCTGGCTTGGAACTGCAATCCTCAGATCTCAGCCTCCTATGTAGCTAAGATTACAGCAAACCGCTTGGAACTCAGCTTCTTAGGTATCAAGGAGTGGACCACTACTACCTGGTTAGTCTATCTTTTTAGATATTATTTTTATTAATTATGTTTTTTTTCCAGTCCTGGGGCTTGAGCTCAGGGCCTCGGCACTGTCCTTGGGTTTTCTTAATGCTAGCACTCTACCATTTGAGCCACAGCACCACTTCCAGTTTTTTCTGTTTATGTGATATGCAAGAATTAAACCCAGGTCTTTGTGCATGCCAAGCAAGCACTCTACTACTAGACCACTCCCCCGGCCCTATATATTTATTTTAATTAAGTTATTTTAAAGTTTTCTTAGAATAATTGTACAGAGGGTTTTCACTTCTACATGTTATATTATTTTTTATGAGTAGAGAACAGTTGTTCTGCATTATTGCTTGTTGGGATGCCAAATTTCTTCTTTTTTTTCCAGATGTTCTCTCTGTATAATTGTGTGATAGTTTTATTTAAAATAATGAAATAATTGAACATCATAAAGCAGACAAGAAATTTTTACTGTTTCTAACAGTTATCAAATATGGCAATATCATTTGAGTTCATTTATAGAAATCCAAAACCAAGAGAAAAGAACATCCAGGAAAAATATTCTCAAGAGAAGAAAGGTAAGTTACACAATAAATTCTCAGCAAATTAATGCCATAATAGACATTTTAAGAGTGACATTAGATATAACTAATGAGAACTGGAAAATGTTAATATGTATCATAATCATTAGACAAGGCCATCCATCATACTATTAACTTTTTCATATTTCTGACATTCAAGGAAATTCAATTTTCTGAACTAGATAAAATTGTTATAATTTTAGTTATAATTAGGTAATGCAATAAGCATATTTTTATATATGGCTTAGTGTAAAGTGTGGCCCTATGCAAAGAACATATAAATCAGAGGAGAGCACAAAGACACATGATAATCATCTTATTTCAGTGCAATTCACAAAAATATAAATCTTACGTATATAAGCTGTCATGTTGAATTAAATTTTCTTTGTACAGTTACTTAAAGAAAGCAAACATTAAAATAAAATTTTGTAAAAAAAAAAAGTCATCCCTTTGTTGGTCATAGTAGCATGGATCTCTTATCTTAACTACTTGGGAGTCTGAGGTAGTCAAATCTCAAGTTCAAGGTAAGCCTGGGTAACACAGCTTCCCTTTGATCAGATGTGGGGGAAAAATTGCCTATCCTCAATTTTTCCCCTTCAGCTTCCACTTCCCAATGATTATAATTTGTCTCATAACATTTATCACAAAAATGTGTCCTTTATGTTTAGTTCTCTCTTGTTTGTCCACACTAATTTTTCAAGGCCCTTAATGGAGTATTCGTATCTCCAACTTGTCATCCCATTATTTCCTTTTAGCCTGTGCACAGAATTTCTGCCCCACACTCCCAGCCCACACACACATCTCCTTCTATTTAAGGAATAAAGCAGCTATGTAGAACAGTTGATAAAGTATCCAAAGTATTAGTTTGATTGCTAAGTAATAAACTTAACTACTAAACATATTATCTCACCATTTTGAATGTGAGCATTTCAGCATAGTTCTCCCTAACTAAAATGACTTAAGCCATGAAGGCTGAGAAATCTACTTCTATGCAAAATTCATTTCTGGCTATTGTCAGATTTGGGTCCGAGTGCCCATACTGGTTGTCCACTATAGTTGTGCCCATTCCCAGATGCTACAGTTGGTCTAAATCTCGTGGCTTGTAGTCTACTTTACCTCCAAAGCCAGCAGTGGCATACCAACGTGATTTGAATCTTTCTTTCTTTCTTTTCTCATTGTCATACAACATGGAGACTCATCTTCTGCTACCATCTTCCCCTTCTAAGACTTTGTTATGTATTGGATAATCTAAGAGACTCTATCTCAAATCCTTCAGTTTCTTCACATTTTAAAAATTCTTTTGTCACATAAGGTACCAAGAATATTTATAGGCTTGGGGACATAGTCAGGTATTTTTAAATTTTTTAATTCTTAAAAATTAGCTATGTGTACCTATACAAAGCATTTCATTCAACATGTCAGTTTAGGAGCAAAATACATCTTGATCGATATCTCCCCTGTCAATTCTCTTCAGTCTCTCCTAACCCCATTAATCTCTTTAGTTATCTCTTTAAAAATAAATGTGGCATCATTTATCCTACTACACATAACAATCAATATCAATAAATTGATAGCAATATCAAAGAATAAAAATACATTTATAGGAGCATCCATGAGCTACCAGTTCTGCAAACAGGATCAGAATTCTAACTTGGAAGTGACTATAATTTGGAAATAATAAAATTATAACTTTGGGGGATGGTTGGTATGGAGAAAGAAACTAGAGAGAGTGTGTGTATATCTGGACAGAGAGAGAGAAACGGGGGGGGGGGAGGTTTTTGTTTTAAGATATGGGATGTTTCCACAACATTGGAGAATAACCAGAGTAGGTAAGGAAAGGAAGGGTCACATTGAAAATTCTGACAGCCTTCTAGCAAGAGGCCTGCAGCCCTAGTAGACATTGCTATAATAAGAACATGTACCTTTCCCTATCTAATGTCATTTTGCTGAATTTCAAGCAGGAAGAAAAGGAGATCTACTTAGAATATAAATCATGTCAAAAGTAAGAGTTAAACTCCAAAATAAATTCAGTAAAACTGAAAGTGACTTTGCTTCACCTAGCACATACAGTCACAAATTAGGACCACATTGTACATATGCTGCAGGATAATACTCTGCCAAACAAGAAAACATGTTCTTTAAATAGGCAGCTGTATTTTAAAAGTCATTGAGTAGAAAGGAAAGAGCATTGTATAATGCAGTTTCAATAAAGAAGTCAGAAGTGACCATTAGTATACTTATGTCATTATTGCAGTGTATCAAGAATTCCACATAGTCTGTGGATGTTGTGATGATTGCTACACAGAATCAAAAATTATCGCTCAATTTATAAAGACACTAGAAGCTGAAATTTTTCTTCAAAGCTACTAAACCATGTGATATTTAATATGGTCTAAATTATGACGTGAAAGATATATATTACACTTGTTTGTATGCTGTTGTTTAAGAATTTTGTGCTGACAATTTTAATCATCAATGTCACAAATATAGAGGAAAAAGAAAGCTCATAAAGAGTCTGAGAAATGAAAATGAAAAAGAATAGAATATCATACATTTTTTTATGCCCAGAAAATAAGTATATCTTTACAGTCATGCCTGAGCAAAGTGAAACTACCCAAGGTCAACATGTGTGGACAGATAACTACCATGAAATACTACAAATCATTTAAGAAACACATTTTATGCTGTCTGCCATATAAGGGAGATATTGAAGAATACTATGGAATGAATAAACCAGATAAAACAATTAGTCTCCTATCAATTATATATTTGGCATTTTAAAACGTTCCAGACACAAACTTGAATGCCCAGTCTGTGGCATTTATTGCAATTATTAACACATCTATGAAATAAAACAATCTGTTTAAATGACTGGTAAAATTTATTGAGTGTTCAGTGAAGTATAATTTTAAAATGTTAACCTAACCTTGTCTTGATGGGAATTTTTGTATTTCCCATAACAAACATGATTCAATTGAGTTTTGTCTTCGTAAGCATTTTAATATTAGTTACCTAACCCTGCTTTTGCGGGGGGAAAGGGGTGGGGGGCAATTTAGAAAAAAAATCCATTCCAATGATGAAGAAAAGGTAATGAGTTTAAAAACTGGCACAAGAGTGATTGTTGTCCTTAATGTACTCTGTTATCCCCCATCTCTTTTGCTTTCCCTTTGGTTATCTCATATTGTTACAGTATTTTACCTTGTTATCTGATCTATTGTATATATGCTTATTTGGTTATTTGAAATAGGATAGGGAAGGGGAGAAAACAAGATGAGGAGCAGGGATGGGGGGAGGAAATGGAGACCAAGACACGAGAAAGGGTATCAATGTATGTGAAGTAATGCGCATTCTGTCTGGTGAATATAATGTAACCCTTCTATTAACTACAATAAAAATATATGAAAAAAGCTGGCACAAATTTCATGTTGTTCATTTAATTTGTGGTGAAGTCAGTTAAATAATGCCATGTATCATCCCATAAATCAAAATGCCTAAAAGTGCCAACAGCATTATGAAAGAAAAGAAAAATAGGGATTTGTTGTGTCCTAAGCTTTTTCATCACTATCTTAAAGTCCATGGTCAGTAATTTCAATCTCTCCATTGCACACAATTTCAACTCTCTGGTCCCTCCAGCTACATCACATCCTTCCTTAAATTCAGCAGTCTACTTTCTCTTTTGAGATGGTTGTATGTGAAGAAATTCGTCCCATGTTGTTGTATGACTGTATTACAAATTCATGATTGCTTTTGTATGGATATCTTATACTAGTTGGTATGTCTTCTCTCCCATGTGTTTTGGATACACATCCATCCTTTCTCTTTGCTTTTCACAGTACTGAATTCTTTCTATATCACAAGGCTCAATTACATCCTATTTATCTAGCGATTTATCACTATACCACTTCATTTCACTGTCAGGGGCATTCTTATTTTTCACTGTGAGAAAGGGTTCTACATGTGCTATTTTCATACTGTGCTTCTTGTTCTCTTACTGGTCTATTCCAGCCTGCTCATACCCTCATCATTCCATAGAAGTGACCTTCTTAAGGTCATCAGTAACAGGCTGCTCTAGCTATTTGTTTCCTCTCATTCCTCACCGTATTCATCCCTCAAGGGCATATGACAAAGTTGAGCTCTATTGATTAATCCACTAGTGTTCAACACACCAGTGTTCTGTTTTTCTGGCAAAGCCAGTCAAGTTTTATTTCTGGCTCCTTCTCACTTTCGTAAGTCTAATGCTACAGTGGGAATGACTCAGTCCTTACATCCCTGTCTGTTGTCTTTCTTGACTCTTTAGTGTGATCTCATCTATCCTCTTGACTTAGTTGACATCTATATGGATGGCACACACACACACACACACACACACACACACACACACACACACACACAATCTTCAGTACATATCTGCATCTGGAATTTAGACTTGATTGCTCTGATTTGAGCATCTCCACTTCCATGTGGGCTAGACATCTCTAATAAATCTAACTCAACTGAATACTGGACCTTCTATGCAAGATATGCTCTCGTCACAGTCTCCCATCCATGGCTGCTCTCGTCTTTCAGCTCGTCAAGCTTCATAACCTCCCAGTTAGCGTTCTGTTCTTTCCCCCCTACCCACAGCACATCTTTTTGGCTTTATCTTCCAAATATACCTGGACTGTAACACTGACTCATCAAGTGATGACTACAATTCTAGTTATGCCATCCTTTCCACTCAATGAATGAATTTCTTAACTGGGCTTGCCTGTCTCTCTTGTCCTCTTTTGGACTGTTCCCAGCACATTATTCATTTGATAGTGAATATATTAATTCAAAATTATGCATCTATGCTAAAAGCATTCCAGTGTCTCCGCACAAAAGTGTAAAGACATTAATTACATCAATTAAAAACACACACAATAATTGTCCCCTCCTCATTTCCTATTACACACCTACCCCACACAGCCAAATAGTTTGTTCATATGTTATTTATTGTTCTTTGACCAAAAATCTTATTGAAATTTATAATGGCATCATTATTTTTCTGTACTTCCTGTGCTCTGATTCTTTGTTATTTATTAACACTTAGGATATTATACATCTTACATACATAGTTTTCTCTCTTCTTACTAGAATGTAAGTTCCATGAAATCAGAACTTTTGTCTGTTGTATTTTCAGTGTAAAAACTACCAAGTTCCTGAAAAATTAGCATATCCAGATATAAACTACCACTCTATCAAATATATATGGGATGGATGAACATATCAACCAATCGACAAAATGTTTTTATTTTTCAATATTGATTTCTTTCATGTTTATCATGAACATTTAAGATAGTATAATGGATTACATCTGTGAACAAAAATGGATCTTGAACAACTACTAAGTGAGTGAAAACCACAGATGGAGAAATATTTGATTATGCATGAAAGATAAAAGACTTAACTTTCATAGATGTTTGTTCTTGTGCCTAGATTTCCTGCATTATTTAATTATACTTAAAATCATGGTCTCTAGATTTTTATTTTTGAATACCATCAGTACAAATGCATTCAATGTTCAAAATTCAGAGTGAATAGGTGTACACATACATATGCACAACTCATGTCCTCATTTATCAAGAAAGTATTCTCTAATGTTAATATACAGTCCCTAAAACAAAAACCAACATAAATTATTATTATTTGAATACAGAAATAAATACAATTTAAAGTACGACTTTAATTATTGATATAACATCTTTTATATTCATTATCTCACTATGAGTTTTGGAAAGAGCAGTAAAATCAAATACACTTTTCTGTTTTTGAAAATGTTAACTTAATGTTTACAAATATTGCTAAGGGTTGGGAATTTAATTTTTGTTCCCAGGTTGTTGGTTTTAATAGAATTAGTGTTTTTCACAGATGACAAAAGGTATGACACAGGCAAAAGAACACAGGTTCTAAGAATTCCATCAGTGACTCTGCACACTCAATTACAATACCTAATTCTCAATTCTCTCCAACCATCATTTTAGGCTCTCCATAAAACTTGGCTGCTAAAATTCCTAATGTTAATTGGTAAGACATACTTGAAAATTATTTCAAAAATATGACATTTTAGCCTATTTAACAAAAAGCCACAGAAACTTAGTGTATGGAAGGATTTAAAAATAAGTTAATTATACCTTTTAGTTACAATGTAAAGAAAAAAGTACTTGTGATTGATAGACCAAATAATAATCTGAGTCTCCAAATCACATAGTACCAAAAATACTAGAAACTTCTTAAATAACTTTGCAAAATGGCTTCTCTGTCATAACAATTACTTTGGAAAAGCATGTTATTTCCCCTTTGGTGACCAAGTCTTGGTTGGATTCCATGTTGTCACTTTTTCTCAGTATCCTTTGTGGCTGGGGCTAAGCACTTGCTAAGTAGAGTAGTAATTGCTAGTATTTCTGTGTGGCTTGCTGCACTTTCATTGTTAATACAGCCTTCACCATAATATTTTTGAAGTTAGTTTTTGTGGATTTTTGGCAGATCCTCATTTGTTAAAAATTAGAAGGTATCATTCATAAATCAACTTAGTTGGGCAAAATAAAGTACAACAGTTCATGTCAAAGTTAAGGGCCACACTTTAAACATACCACTTTGTAGATGATCATTTTTTCTTCAGAAAATCTGGAGTATGGGTGCCCACCAAGAGAGGAGGCTGGAATTTCTCTGTACCTTAAACATTTTCCAGATAGTAGTCTTTTCTATTTTTTTAGCCTTTTTTCTTCCTCCCTCCCTCCCTTCCTCCCTCCCTCCCTACCTTTCTTCCTCCCTTCCTTCCTTCCCTCCCTCCCTCCTTCCTTCCTTCCAATTCTGAGCTTTGACAACACAGCCTTTACTTACTAGGCAAGCACAATAACAATAGAGCTATACCTCAAACTTATTTTTCATCCATTTTTAGATGAAAAATTAATTAAGTTCTTTGAAATACTAATACTACTTTATATATACTTCTATGATTTACATACTTTCTGAAAACTTAGAATCTGACAGAATGTGTTCTTTACAATTATTTATCAAATGTAGTTTGAAAGTAATGTGGGGTTTGAACTCGGGGTCTTACACATTTAGACTAGTATGATACTTCCAAACCATCACTCTAGCACTATTTAATCCATATATTTTGGCATACACACATTAAAGCATTATTAATCTACCTAAAATCAAACTTAGGAGAACTAGCACATTGTTGGAGAATTATTGTGATAATAGATAACTGGTAAGTTTTGACTATACATTGCACAATTATCATTATACTGCTTTGAAGTATGAATGTTCAAATTTGAGGTCTCAACTACAGTCAGTAATATTAATTTATATTAGGCCAAGAGTGTGGCTTAGTGTTAGAGTGCTTACCTAGGATGCATGAAGCCTTGGGTTCAGTTCCTTGGTACCACATTTACAAAAAATGCTTGAAGTAGCACTGTGGCTCAAGTGGCAGAGTGTTAGCCGTGAGCAAAAAGCTGAGGGACAGTGCCCAGAACTTGAGTTTATGTCCTGGCAAAAATATAGAGCTCCCCTAAGACCCAGCAATCCCATTCCTTGGCATTTACCCAAGAGTTCAGAAACAAGGACAAACTAAAGCTACTAGCACAACAATGTTCACTGCAGCACAATTTGCCATAGCTAAGATATGGAACCAACCCAGATGCCCCTCAGTAGATGATTGGATCAAGAAGATGTGGTACTTATACACAATGGAATTCTATGCTGACATCAGAAAGAATGACATTGCCCCATGGAAAGAGTTGGAAAAAAAACATATTAAGTGAAGTAAACCAGACCCAAAGGACTCACTGGCAATCCTCATTTGTAATAATCAGTACAAACCTAGGATTCTCCTAGCAGACGATTACAATAGTACAAAACCTACATACATAAGGCCATATAGGATGGGACTAAATGAAAGGATCTCTAGAATATGAAAACAAGAGCTTGGAGTGATTGTTGTTCTTAATGTACTATGTTATTTCTTTTCTTCTTTGTTGTTCTTTGGTTAATCTCATATTGTTACTGTATCTAACTTTGTTACCTGGTATATTGTATATATGTTTATTTGTTTATTTGAAATAGGAAAGGGAATGAGGTAAAACAAGATGATTGGGAGGTTTTGATGAAAACTTTAAAACCCTGAAAAAGGAAATTAAAGCAGAACTGAGAAAATGGAAAAACCTTCCATGATCCTGGATTGGAAGAATCAACATTGTGAAAATGAAAATCTTGCCAAGGGCTATCTACAAATTCAATGCAAAACCCATCAATCTCCCAATGTCATTCTTCAAAGAAATAGAAGAGGCAATCCAAAATTTCATATGGAATAATAAAAGACTGCGTGTAGCAAAAACACTTCTTAGCAGAAAGAACAGTACAGGAGGAATTTCAATACCAAACTTTAGACTCTATTACAGAGCTATAATTATCAAAACAGCTTGGTACTGGCACAAGAACAGTCCTGAAGACCAGGGAATAAAACTGAGGACCCAGATATTAAACCACAGACCTCTGGCCACCTAATCTTTGACAAGGGAGCCAAAAAAATAGAATGGAAGAAAGATAGCCTCTTCAACAAGTGGTGCTGGCAGAACTGGTTAAGCACCTGCAGAAAACTAAAGTTGGATCCTTCTTTGTCACCCTGCACTAGAATTAACTCCAAATGGATCAAAGACCTGGAGGTAAAAGCCGACACACTGAAAACTTTACAAGAAGGAATAGGAGATACACTAGGCCTCCTTGCCAGAGGTCAAAACTTTCTTAATAAGGACCAAGAATCACAACAAATCAGAGAAAGGCTGGATAAGTGGGACTGCATTAAACTGCAGAGCTTTTGTATGGCAAAGGACATAGCTAGTAAATTAATTAGAAAGCCTACAGAATGGGAGAAAATCTTCACCAACCATACAATGGACAAAGACCTCACATCTAAAATATATCAACAGCTCAAAAAATTAAATCACTCCAAACTAATCTCCAAAGTAACAACCATCCCATTAAAAGATGAGCCAAAGACTTAAAGAGAGTCTTCTCTGAAGAAGAATCAAAAATGGCCTATAGACACATGAAGAAATGCTTGACATCTCTGGTCATAAGAGAAATGCAAATCAAAACAACTCTAAGATTCCACCTGACTCCAGTTAGAATGGCCAGGATCAGGAAAACTAATAACAACAGATGCTGGAGGGGATGTGGCCAGGAGGGATCACTACTACACTGCTGGTGGGAGTGCAAACTCATTCAACCACTATGGAAAGCAGTATGGCAGTTCCTCAAACGACTAAACATAGAGCTCCCCTATGACCCAGCAATTCCACTACTAGGCATTTACCCAATCATGCAGAAACAAGGTCACAATAAATACACTACCACAACGATGTTCATTGCAGCATTATTCACCATAGCAAAGATATGGAACCAACCGAGATGTCCCTCAGTTGATGAGTGGATCAACAAGTTGTGGTATTTGTACACAATGGAATTCTATGCTGCTGTCAGCAAGAATGACGTCACCCCATTTGTTAGGAAATGGAAAGACTTAGAAAAAAATCATATTAAGTGAAGTAAGCCATACTCAAAGGAAGATAGGCTCAATGGTTTCCCTCATTTGTCACAATCAGTAGAAACCTTGGTCTCTCCTAGCAGAGATTTGCAATAGAGCAAAACCTAGATACATAAGGCCATATAGTATGATGCTAAATGAAAGGAACTCTAGGATATAGAAACAAAAGCCATATAATGAGTGATTGCTGTCCTTAACGTACTATGTTATCTCTCATCTCTTTTTCTATCCCTTGATTATCTCATATTGTTACAGTATCTTACTTTGTTATCTGATATATTGGATATATTTGTATTTGGTTATTTGAAATTTGATAGGGAAGGGGGCAAACAAGATGAGGGATAGGGTGGGGGGGAGGGAAATGAGGACCAAGACATGAGAAAGGTTATCAACGTATGTGAATTAATGCACCTTCTATCTGGTAAATATAATGTAACCCTTCTATTAATTACAATAAAAATATATGAAAAAAAGAAAAAATTATTGGGAGGGGGTGGGGGGAGGAAAATAGAGACAAAAACATAAGAAGGGATATCAATGTCTGTGAAGTAATGTACCTACTATCTGGCGAATGTAACTGTAACCCCTCTATACATTACCTCAATAATAAAAAATAAAATGAAAAAAATATTACCAATTTATCATTTCAAATTAAATCTAATAATTTCAAGCTGATATTTGATTTAAAGTCACCTTAGTTTTAGACATATATATAAATGTAAACACCTATTGATGAAAATATCATTTTATTCTTATTACTTCAATCAGGATGATATACAGAAAATCACATTGAAAGGTTTTTGAGACAATTTAATTATTTTCCCAATTCAAATGCTTTCTGTGTTGGGTCACTAATTCATTTATTTTACCTATGACTAGATGAAAATTTTACAATGGCTTCATTGTAATCAGTTTTCAGTAAGTACAGAACTGTACTACCATTTAATAGAAGTTAGTGAAGAATAAAAAACACATTATTACTTTAGCTTAAAGCCTTTTGCTTTGTCATGTTACAGAAGTGGTTCACAAATAATTTACAAATTTCCCCCAGGATTTTTATACTTATTTATTTTTGTTTTTTTGCATGTCCTGGTCCTTGTACTCAGGGCCTGAGCACTGCCCTTGGGTTTTCTGAAGTCTAGTGCTCTGCCACGTATGCCACTGAACCACATGTGACTTTTTCTGTGTATGTAGTACTGAGTAAGAAGTCTACCACTAGGCCATGCTACTGCCCTTCCTCAGGATTTTTTAAAAACTTAATTTACTTTATTTTGTTTCAGGAAATGTTTTACAATTTGCATGAGATTAATGAATGCACACTGAACTTTTAAAAGACAAACTTCTGAAATGCTATTAAATGTAGTAAATAGCACTGAATAGCTTTTGTATGTAAGGTAGCACGTAAGGGGGAGCTCACTTACCAAAAAGATGAGTAAAATCTCATTTCTTACATCAAACGGTTTAAAATGTAAAGGAATAGGAACACTGAATGAATGTTTTTTCCACAATAAAACAAGGAAGTTTAATTAGAATATCATTGTTATAATCAAAACAACTCTAAGATTCCACCTCACTCCAGTCAGAAGGGCCAGGATCAAGAAAACTAATAACAACAGATGCTGGAGGGGATGTGGCCAGGAGGGATCATTACTACACTGTTGGTGGGAGTGCAAACTCATTCAACCACTATGGAAAGCAGTATGGTAGTTCCTCAAAAAACTAAACATAGAGCTCCCCTATGACCCAGCAATTCCACTACTTGGCATTTACCCAATCATGCAGAAACAAGGACATACTAAATCCACCAGCACAACAATGTTCATTGCAGCACTATTTACCATAGCAAAGATATGGAACCAACCTAGATGACCCTCAGTTGATGAGTGGATCAACAAGATATGGCATTTGTACACAATGGAATTCTATGTTGCTGTCAGAAAGAATGACATCTCCCCATTTGTTAGGAAATGGAAAGACTTAGAAAAGATCATATTAAGTGAAGTAAGCCATACTCAAAGGAAGATAGGCTCAATGGTTTCCCTCATTTGTCATAATCAGTAGAAACCTTGGGCTCTCCTAGTAGAGATTTGCAATAGAGCAAAACCTTGATACAAAAGGCCATATAGTAGGACGCTGAATGAAAGGATCTCTAGGATATAGAAACATAAGCCATATAATGAATGATTGTTGTTCTTAAGGTACTATGTTATCTCTCATCTCTTTTTCTATCCCTTGATTATCTCATATTGTTACAGTATCTCACTTTCTTACCTGATATATCGGATATATTTGTATTTGGTTATTTGAAATTGAATAGGGAACAGGGGAAAACAAGATGAGGGATGTGGGGAGGAAATGGGGACCAAGACATGTGAAAGGGTATCAACATATGGGAATTAATGCATCATCTATCTGGCAAATATCATGTAACCCTTCTATTAATTACAATAAAAATATATGAAAAAAGAATATCATTGTTATAGTTCTAAAAATGGAGTATGGTTTTATTATTCACATATTTAGCATTAGCTGAGGTGTTTCCTGTGGTAAAAAAAAGCTAGTTTTCCTGTTATTTGAAATAATAAATTTTCAAGTGTTATCTGACTCAATCTAGCTTAAACTTTTATTTCTGTTCTTTAAGTTTTGATTCACTACTCAAGGTTTCTGTGCTTACAGAAACCAGAAGTCAGTGCAGGTTGATGTAGAAGTATGATCCACTTTATAGGTGTGCAAGGCAAAGTGGGAGCAAAAGAACTTTCTTTTTTTCTGTCAGAAGTGGGATTGAACTCTGGGCCAGTCTGTTGTCCCTGAGTTCAAGGCTGAGGCTCTACCAACTTTGAGCCATGTCTTGTTTTCTGGTGGTTAATTGGAGTTAAAAGTCTCCAGGACTTGAATCGCAATCCTCAGATCTCAGCTTCCTGAGTAGCTAGAATTAGAGGTGTGAGCCTGACACCAGTGCCTGACACAAGACACTCTTGATCCCAGGACTCTGCTAGGTTCTTAGGAATTTACTGGCATGCAAGTGATTAGCTACTAGTCTAACCTTGCTTTTCTCAGGAGATGGAGAGAGACATTTTGACAAGGTCTATATTTATCTGTGCTTCAGTTTTTATCCCCTTAAGCCTTGGAGCAGCCTTCTCTGAGCCTGTGAAGTTACTTTGCCTTGAAAGACAGTTTGGGATAGTTACTGGGGCATCCCAGAAACTCTGGCTTTAAATTTTTTAAATATTTTTTTTCTATGAAAAGAAATGTTTCAAAGGGCCTCGACCAGATCACCTAACAATTGCTTCAAAGGAAAAAGCATTGCTTGTTTTATTAGTATATCTATATTTCAAAGGTGGAAGTCTGCTTTTGTTACAACTTGGTAACATCTACTAGTTTTTTTATTTAACTTTTTAACTATTAACTTTTTAATTCTACATCTCAAAATATGTGATCACTGTCCTAAAACAATGAAAATGGGCTGGGCACAGTGGCTCATGCGTATAATCCTAGTTACTCAGGAGGCTGAGATCTGAGGATCAAGGTTCAAAGCCAGCCTGGGCATAAAAGGACCTGAGACTCTTATCTCCAATTAACCTCTACAAAATGGGAAGTGGAGCTTGACTCAAGGAGCTGAAGAGCTCAGGAACAGTGCCCAGGCCAAGTTCAAGCCCCATGACCCACCAAAAAATAAAAAAAAAACCAAAAAGAATGAAAATGGAACTTACATAAACTCACAAGTCAGCATTGGCTCAGTTTTATAATGATAAATACTTTTAGTTGTAAAATAAATCATCACATATCACCAAGAAAATGTCCTTTGCATTTTAGCCATTAATTAATATGTGTAACATAGCATGAATCATTACACACACTAGTAAAGTAAAAATCCACTTATTGTAAAAGTAGCTCCAGGCTATTATATCAGATAACCATGTGTTTCCATCTTCGTTCCAGAGAACATCATTTTAATTACAGAGATTATTTAATCTTTACATAATGTGCTATGATATGCTGCAAGCAGGCTTAATGCATGAAAGGCATGTTTTGCCCTCAAGAGTTTTCTTCTACTCTCAGCCTGACATGAAAACAAAGGAAAATCATCTTAAGAAGTTAGAAATGAAGTTTCTGTCTCTGCAGTGGTGTGTAGCATGTAGCTGACTGTTACTGTTACTGTTATACCCAGAGTTGACAGCAAACATTGCTTTTCTGATTCATGATTTCTGTTATATACTGGGTTAAGTTTGATCTCACAGAGTGAGGTGTGTTCAGCCACTCTTACCTCTTACTCTCATGGCATCTGTGGGCCGAAATTTGGTTAGAGTCACTGACTCTGTTCTGTATTTTTGAAAAGCCAGAGAAGAGGAGGAGGAGGCAGAACAACATGGGAGTTGATATCCCCCAGTTAACATTTGCCTTTGCCATTCCAAGCTGAGATGTTATTCACACATTAAACTACACTCACAGAAACCAAAGTGGAAAAGAAAGTGATAACATAGCTCTTCCTTCAGATTCATTTTGCTTATTGGGATATACAGTTCTGAATGTTGATTCAAGGTTTCTTTTATTTGCATGAACTCTGGACCTGGGCATTGTCCCTGAACTCTTCAGCTCAAGGCTACAGCCCTTCCCCTTGAGCCACAGCACCACTTCCTGTTTTCTGGTGGTTAACTGGAGATAAGAATCTCATGGACTTTATTGCCTGGCCTGGCTTTGAACCTCCATCCTCATATCTCAGCCTCTTGAGTAGTTAGGATTATAGGCATGAGCCATCGATCGAGCCAAGATTCCATTTTTAAAGTTCTTTTCTTTTTTAAAAAATTACATTTATGTGGTTGTAGTAAGGAGTTTCCATTTCAAAAAGCACTTTATGAATACAGAGCACCCCTTTCCACATTCTCATCCACACTTTCCCTTACTTTTTATAGTATGTATTCTTGACTTCATTGTTTCCTACTTCTCCGCTTCATTCATCTACACCCCTTGCCCTGATGCCATCTTATTCCTTTCAGATAGGAACACAAAATGTTGTGAGATTGTCCTTTTCTCTGAATTAAAGCATCAATTCAATATAAACCCAATCAAAATGTAAGCACATTATTTTGAGGATAACAAAACACTGATTCACAGTTTATAGGTAGAAGTAAATATTATTCAGAACCATGAACATATGAACAAATGTGAAGAAAACATATCCCACTAAGTGGGAGATGTCAATCTGAAAAGGATATATACTGATTCTATGTGTATGACAGCCTAGAAAGAAGCAACCTGATATAAAACAGAAATAATCGAATTAGAAAGGACTTACACAGATTTAAAAGTTTGTGATTTAAACAGCAAATAAATACACGCAGTTAACTACTACCTAGAAAATAATAAACCTCACAAAGTATGGTACAGGGAATACATAACAATGCTTTTAAATTTTTTTTAAAAATGCACTCAGTTAGGCTTTTGTCCCAGTCTAAATGCTCAGATAAGCCTTCTACCTCACCACTGATAATATGAGATGTGTCAAGCAAGGCAAATGAAATTATTCAAGACATGGAATTGTAAGTGTTCATGCCATATCTTCTTACTTAGGTTACAGATAAAGCCATTGAACCTTCATCCTACCTACCTCCAGCCTCCCAACTCTCAACTATAGTCACATACCTGATGGAAAGGATCTTGACAAAACCAAAATTTTCTTATGAGGTAAAGAGGAAAATGGTGTATCAAAATTTGTCATTTCTAAAGTATTTTGATTATGAAAGCTATATATACATATGTATGAAAATTAAGGCTGTCAAAATTCTGTGTCCACTCAAGGGATACAAAGAAATAGAAACATAGCTAGATCTAAGATATCATGATAAGTATCTGAAATGTTTTAAAATGCATGTACTTCTTTCGCAAAGAATGTTTTGAAATCCTGCATAATAAACAGCACCAAATCAAACATCTAAATTAAAAGCCACAGCTGACCAAACATTATTGTATCTGTTTGTGTTATTATCTTAAAAGGCAGCTGCTTCTTAGCTGAAAACGAAATCAACCTGTTAGCCAAATTCTAAAATTTGTCAATACACACTCTGAGTTAATGTTTGAAAATAAGTGGCTTGAATGCAACCTACCTTGATCATAATTGGATTTATTTGTATTTGGTTATTTGAAATTGGATAGGGAAAGGTGGAAAACCAAGACAGGGGGAGGGTGGAGGGGGGGTAATGGGGACCAAGACATGTGAAAGGGTATCAATATATGTGAATTAATGCACCTTCTATCTGGCAAATATCATGTAACCCTTTTATTAATTACAATAAAAATATTAAAAAATAAAGTAAATAGCCTATGATTGGTTAAATGTCTCGCATAGAAAAATGAAAATAAACATGAGTGGACACCCAGAAAATCATATATCTAATGTCTGTGGGACCTCTAGCAGCTCTGTATATCTTTGTCAAAGTGAGGTAATCTCTCAGGCTGTCATTTCCTCTATTTCAGTCAACTTGTGAAAGAGATAAAAACCCTGGTTTAAAAAGGAAAGGACATCCCTATCTGTTCCATCTTCTATCTTGCCCTCCAATGAAAGAACCACCCAGAAAACTGAGAAAACCACAGCATAGAAACCAGCTTTTTTTTTTTAAACCAGTACTGCTCAAGTTCTTCTTAGTCTTGGAATTCTTTATCCCTGTGTAAATATACAAAGTATCTTTTAACTTCTTCCTGATACACCCCAAATAAAACTTTTATCCACACAATGTTATGCAGGCTTATAAAATTTGAGGACTGGAAAAGAACTTGGCAGGCTACATAGGTCTTCCTACCGGTTCTAAACAGATGTGGCCTTAAATGATCCCAGAATTAATAGTTTTACATATTTAGAAAATCTAGTGTGGCATTTTTTGAAACAAACAAACACATTTGTTTTAGCCAAAGAAAATTCTATTGTATTTTTTTCTTTTTCTTCTTTAGAAACATAAATCAAGATTGCTCACACAGTATCTTTATATTTACTCAATAGGTATTATTGAGTTCTTAGGCTTTCTGAAGCAATCTCCTGGCTTCTAAAGTACAGATGTGAATGGAACAGTTTTAAGCACTTACATTCAGGGAAAGATTTTTAAAAGGCTAACTCCATGTGTAGATCTCAGGGCCAGGCCTAACTCAGCTGGAGCTAGGTGATGAGATCAGAAGACTTTCTTCTTTAAGTCTACACTTAACAGCATGTGATAAGCTGAGTAAGTAGAAACCAATCAATCAAGAAAGTGCTACATGGGAATTCCAGACAAGAGAATGCTGACATAGAAAAGCCCCAGAGAGCACTGAATATCTGTGGGCTTTTTAAATCTAGCCCACAAGCTTTCTTCTGAAGACCAGGGAAATTCAACACTGGAATATATTTCATTGAATTTCTACAACAGTGCAATTTTTCAAAGAAGGCCAGGGATAAGGAAACTTTGGTTTAGTGAAGATCCTTTCCATCAGATATGTGAATAATAGTTGAGAGTTGGGAGAGTGGGTAGGATGAAGGTTTAATGGTTTTATCTGTAATCTAGGTAAGAAGATATGGCATGGACACTTACAATTCCAAGTCTTGAATAATTTCATTTGTCTTGCTGGACACATCTCACATTATCAGTGGCCAGACAGAAGTCTTATCTGAGCAACTAGGCAGTGAATACCATGTATTTGTTATTTTTGCAGCATCTTGAGTTCTGGATATTTGTTAATTCAGTTAATACTCACAGCAACTCTATGAAGTGAGTTTTAATATTATTTGCATTGTACAAACAATGCAACCATACTCAAGAAGTCCAATTAAGTACCACTACTGTCTGCAGCTATTAGTGCCAATAAAGTTCTTTACCTATGCTTTGCCAATCTTAAAGTAAGCATACTTTGCAATCCACATTGTTAAAAATAATTCTATGAGTACCATCCAAGACAGTTTTGTTCCTGGACAGTTTATTTAAAGACTAATAGAAAGCAGGCTCCTCACAATGTGATTCAAGACCTGAGCCTCACTCTGCTGACAAATGCCAAGTTGTTGTATCACAAATTCTGCCCAATCACATTTTCCAGCCATGTAAGATCAATCTTGAAAACACTTAGTTCTCTCTCAACTCCCAAACTTTATCCGCTGACCCTACTTCATCTCCAAGTTGCTACCATAGCTCTGTGAAAGTGCTATTCCTCCTCATGTCAATATCATAAACTTAGTCTTGCTTGACCAATAGGTGCATTCAGGAATATATTTTGGGAAGTTGGCAGCTAAATCTCCCACAGACTTACCAAGAATCAAAAGATTGTGTTTAGGTATTAAAATAGACATTTTTCTCACTCTCTTTTCTTTTATATCAGACAGCTATAGTAGCCTTTGGAAATGAGCAAAACAGTAATTCTTAAAGAATTTTTGACATGTCCTTAAGATGAAGTACTTAAAAATGAATAATTTGGAAACCATTGATCATTATAAACCCTCTCTATGAATAAAATGGAGTCTCGGAGTAGTTGCTCTAATAGACATGAAAACTAAAACTAAACTAAATTTAATGGATGAAGTCCTATTTTTTTTCCAAAATAGACTTATTCATATACTCAATGGATATTCATTTCAGAAAATATTTTATTCTGAAATTTTATTCAACTAGGAGAGCCACAAGGATATTCAAGCAACAAACAAACCAAAACTGAAAAGCAAAAAATACCCAAAGCCAGTTATCTCTGAATGTTACAGGCAGGAAGGGGTTTCTTTCTAATGAAGGAAGTGAAGCAGCACAGCACAAATATTCCAGGTATCACACAGAAAGCACAAGAAGGGCCCAGGTTTTTTTTTTAAATCACTGTAAATATATTCATCTGAGTAAAACAATCATCTGAGTGTAGTCATGCGTGCAGTGCACTCCGTGCTGTCACTGCTGTCGATCTGAAGCTGAGAGGTAATGGCCTCATGATTCAAGAAAACTGCTGAAGTGTGTACTCAGGCTTCAGTTTGAGAGATGGGTTCATTTATCATCATAATAAGCTATTACCATTGATAGGTCACAACTCATTGAATAGACAGTCAGTCTAATTGGCTCAATTCTGTTAGCTTTCGATGTGCCTCGAGGAGATAAGCAGTCTTTTGCAGGTAATTTTCAATCACCCACAAACTACCTGTTTAATAATTCATCACAGTTCAGATTGGGGTCCTATCAGGTAGCTCCATTTTTAGTGTGGCAACTGTTAGCTATTAGCTCCTTGGAATCTCAGACAAATATCCCAGGCAAATAGAAGAGTCTTAGCAAAACAAAGTAAGAGTTAAGTGTTACTACTGGAAGTGATAAGACACTTTGAGAATACAGATGTCTTTCCTAAGAGACCTCTCTGAAAATAACTAAACTTCCTGAAGAAATATGGAAAGATAAGACTGCTGTTTGATCCTTGTGGTTAATTAAGCATGACAACCACTTGTTGCAGCTAGAACTCAGCACTTGATGCTTTGGGGATCGCATTGAAACAACAATTTTAATAACCAACTACAGAAGAGAGAAGTTGAAATTCATAATTAACTAAATTTACAAATATACATAAAGTATTTTTAATTAAAATATTCTAGGTGGCAAACTGGAAAATATATTTTGGAGTGGATACAGTAGAATAGTCTTGGCAACTTAATCTCAACTTATATTCAAATGTTATCCAAGTCACTATAATTATATATAATTATATTTATATGAATAATGAGAATTATGGTTATAAGAATTATATATATACATATAAACAACTTCTTTTCTAATTATTTTTCTTTCAGTGTTTGATTACATGGATACATCAAAATTTATTTAATCACGTTGTCACCAGTGGACATTGTCATCACTGTCACATTTCTGGAATAACTTCACATATGCATAATTTTACACAAATATATATATATATATTTATAGGCTAAATTCCAAGAAAATAATATGTAACAATGTTTTCTTTTTTTCAATATTTTCTTTTGTACTTTGCTGGAGACTTTTAATTTGTTTTTATAAATTGATATATATTCAACAATCAGTTTCTGAGGGAGGTTGTTTTCCACTTTAAACCTTTAGTACCAGAACACACTGCCTTATTGATTGATTGATTGATTGGCCTTTCCTGCATGATAGATAGCAAATGATTTCTCATGATAGCATTTTATGAAACAGTTTGGACACTGTTTCCTATAGACATTTTGCTTTCTTTTTAGATAAACTACAAATTCATATTTGTTGCTCATTTTTCTGTTTGACTGTTGTTAGACTTGTTCATATCCACTTCTCTGACTTTCTACAGAATTAAGTTTGACATTTGCTTGCTATGTTTTGCACCAAAAAGGAAAACTATGGAATTTTAAAAGAATTACTCTATTGTGATATATATTGGTTTTCTTAGACTGCCGTTCAAAATATCAAAGGCTGAGAAGTTTAACCATCAAAAATATATCACTTAATACTCCTAGATTATGGAAGCCTAAAACTGAGACATTGGCATATATTCATGGGGCATTATTTGAGTAATGTTAGTTTAATTTCATAACAATAATACCTGTTTATATCTGTTTAAGGTATTTGCATTTATTTTCATGAGTTACTTTGCATGAGGATTTTCTTTTTCTTTTTTTGTATAATTTGTAAAACTCATATAGGTTTGAAAAAAGTACAGATTTTTCCTCTGCTGAATCAGTTAGGCTGCAATTTCAGGATTTTTTTCTAACCTTTTCAAATTAAATTATGATATGTAGGTTTTCATGTCACTCCTTTATTTTATGACTTAACAAAGTTTTTTTTATGTGCCTTTACCCCATTTTTACTTGATTAATCCTTCCAGAGCTTTGTAAAAATCTTGTGGTTTATAATCCCTCTGTGGATGTTTCCTTTTTACTCTTCTATTTAGATTTAAATAAACTCCTGTTTTATTGCTTCTTCTCTACTTTCTTTTGAGTAAGTAGCTTGAATGCTAATTAATTCACCCTCCTCAAAAATCCCAATATGCATAATTGTTTAAAAAACATTTACTAGGAAAGGGTTAACAAATCTGGATTCTAACCAGGACCCTATTTCTCTGTTTAGTAGGTGATGACTTTGAATGTGTATCTTGACAGAGATGAAGAAAGAAATCCGCATATAAGCTGATTACTGTGTATAACACGCTCTGTACAGAATTAGGATAACCACGGTCTTATTTGTTCTGAACAATAAGTTCGTACCAATATAGCTATAAACTACTTTGCTTCAAACCATATCACAAACAAACCATACTGAAATTCCTGCTAAGTAAATGTCTTCATTTTTCACCACCAAGTTATTAACCTAAATATTCCCATACCTAGTATTTCTTCAGTTGTAAAAGCTGGCATTTGTGTCTATTATCTCTCATTACATACAGCAGAACTAGTGGATGGCACAAGAATATTAAAATATACTTTCATGAGATAATTTGTTATTTGAGAAGTAATGCTTGATAAATTTGAGGGAAATAAAGCCAAATAAGAGAAATTTTTGTATGTGACCTTGAATCTTCCTTTGTCAGTTAATTTAACATGGAGAATCCTAATAACTTGGCTTTTCTGGGAGTGCATTTTAATATTTACTTTCTCATTTACCCCTAGTAACTCATTTGGTTTATTTTAGGTATATTTTTTTTTTATCAGTTTTCCTGCATTTCAAAGTAATTCTTGATAAGATTTGATTTATGAAATAAAAAAATCAACCCCAGTTGATTTTTAACTTTTTAACTTTTGTGAACATGCCTGTCTCTGTACACATAATGAACTTAGGTAGTACAAGACTTAAATGACATTGAGGTGTGGGTTGGTGGGGAGGGTTTAAGGTCTATTTCTGCATAATTTGGTGGATGTAGGGCCAAAAAGTATTTCATGAGTACAAATGATGTCACTGAGAAGAGGGTAGATCACACTTTTGGGGATTTCAAATTTAAAAAAATTCAAGGTGAAATTATCTTCAAACACACACATACATACCACACACACAAACATATCTCAACTCACAGGCTGAGAAACAATCAAAAATTAAAGAAAAATTTCTTTGTGGTAATCATATAGCAACCACCTCAACATATTTGGTGAACTCCCTTCTCGTGATAAGAGCTATCTTCTATAAATCTCAGGCCTCAGTCTCTTTCAAATCTTCAGGTGTAATTTGTGCTCCTCGAAGTAGAACTGAAAGTCAAGCAAGTACAACAAAGGAGTGTACTGGAGATTGCTTTCAGAAGCCAGCACTATTAGGATAGCAAGCTCTTAGAATGCCCATCTTAAGCCAGGCTTTATAGGTATTATTGGCAGCTACAGGAAACAGTTTAAAACGTTTTCTCTATGCTAACAAAAGAGAGAAAATATAACATTGTGTGAAATAAGAATTATCTTGTAACGAACAGATCACTTATGATTAATTTAATAATGTTTTTGAGACAGAATTTCAATCCTTCACAGCACAATATCAAACAGAAGCAAACAGGCCAACTTAGATTTCTGGAAAATTTTAGAACAGCAGAATTGCTTTTGGAAGCTATACTATTTGGAACCACTAGACTAACCTTAAGTAAATGTCTTTCAGTGTTCCCAAAGTATTTAGCTCACCAATGCAGTAAATTACCACAACTCTGAAATCCCAAAGTGTTTCTTGAATAACTGGCAGAGTTCTTTGTTCTCTAGCTCTTTCTTCCCCTGCCTGGTTGCCTGCTTACACAAATGCCTTAAAACCAAATATTATCATGATCAAATGATGTTAAAATAAAATGTTGCCTCTCTTCAGACCTGTGGGTGGCTAATTCACTTTGATTGTCAAGAATGAGGTGAAAAATTTACATACAAATAAATAGTTAATTGCACCAAATATTTACTGACATAGGAGATTTTTTTAAAATTCATGATTACTATGGAAGCATTAATTCATAGTTGAGATCATGAGGTATTTTTATAGGCAGTACAAAAATATGTTAAGATTTTCTGGGTCTCATCTGCTAGCCACACATACTCTTACAATCATTTACATATATTTCCTTATTCCATAGAGCAAAAGTGAAAAAATATTCCACAGGATAAAAAATATGCTTTACTAACTTGGCTTGCAGTCATGATATATATTTATACCCCGACAGACTTGCATATTAGCAAAGTGCACTCCATGTGGGAATAATTTTATAATATCGGGTCAGATTTGTGAGAATGGAAGAAGGAGAGGTGGCTTCCTGATTAGAAGGAGTACACATGGCTGATCTCCTTTCTGATACATGTAGCCTTTGAAACAACCAAGTGACTTTGACAATGTTTGAAAATTAGTTCCCCAAACATTTAGGAACTGCTAATAGCCTGCTATAAATATATTGATTTCAACTTAGAAATTAACACCAAAAAGAAGTGGAGGAGTCATTGTGTACCCATAGCCTTACTGCTCATAGATGCCAATGAAATTTGATATTTAAGCAGATGTTGATTAATATCTTGATATATTGTTACTGGTGGGCTCTGGCAGTGGCTCAGAGTCAAACAGCAATTGCTGGTAAAGAATTGAGCCTCAACTGTTTAGAAAGGGTTTTTTTTATTGAATTTGCAAACAAGGCCCTACAATTTTTCCATTTCCTTAGCAAGATGTTAAATCAAGCAAGCTAAGCATGTCATCATGGGTATAATTTACATGATGTGACATGACAGTTAAGATGTAGTGTGGTAATTTCTGAGAGCTTGAAGTATTATTGTAGTATCAAAAATTTATATGGTTCAGTTATTAAGGCAAATTGTTTCATTCATACTGAAATGTTTGACAGTAAACCACTGAGTGCTTCCACATTACACTAAAAAATGTCTTCCATATACAAATAATTTGCACACTCTGTGACCACCATTTTGTTCATGGGAACTGGAGCATGGGGAAGCATAGCTTTTTCCTGTGAAAATAATCCATAGTGGAATTTGAGTGCTTCTATGTGAGTGGAGGTAAGAAACAGTTCAGCCAGGATAAGGGAAGTTATCTTTGGAAGCCAGTGACTATGACAATCAGGATGTCCAAACTCTTTGCTCTGGTGCTATTTAATACCACATTTGCTTGCTTTCCTTCTGTTGGATTGATTTGCAGCCAACAGAAATAAAAAGCATATGATCAAAGAAGAAATGAAGGACAATACAGCAGTTTTGTTATTATCATTGTCAGCTATCTTTTAAATAAAATTTACCTTACTTTTTAAAAGTTCAACCTCTAAAGCTCATTTACTTTTGACTCGAGTATCTTCTTGAAGCAATGTTGAACAGTAAAAAGCAAAAAAAAAAATGAGTTTATTTTAATTTTTTGGCAATGTTAGGCAGCAGAAATTTGAAACTTATGTGCTTTTTTATTCTTGTTGAGGATAAAGGAGGTTTTTAAATAGAATGGAATGAAATGACTTCTTGTTGTAAAGGGCTTTGCAAATAAAATTTTAATTGGATTTTTATTACAGCTATTGAATTTTATGCAACATATGCTGTCTCTTTTAAAATACATGTTCATTGAAAACCTGTTTTATTCACTTAGTCATTCTTTGTAATAGCATTGAGAAACCTGTTACAAACGAGAACCTAGCTATGACTTAAAACTTTTCAATCAGCTAAAATTAACACTTCCCATTTATAGAGTAGCATAGGAGATACGGTATTTTTCTATAATACTTAAATAACATGCAAGAGAAATAATAAGTATAAATATACTTAGTTCAACAAAAGAAGATTTCATCAAAAGCAATACTATCATCTTACAGGTTACACTTAGATTTAAACTCACAGGTGACTTTTTTTTTAAATCACAGTTTCTTATATAACTAGGAAATTTAGGAAAGTGGAGATGAGGATCAAAATTTGAGGCCATCTTGAGGGCAAAATCATGAGGATGGGGATGATGGCTCATGACAGTAATTCCAGTTAATTAAGTGGTGGAAATACGAGAATCGCGATTCAAGGCATGCTGGGCAAAAGCACAATACACTATCTAAAACAAGTCAAGTGTTACTCTGTGTTACTCTTAAGGCAGAAGTAGAGAGGTTAAGGTCCAAGGCCAATTAGGCAAAAGTTATCAGACCATCAAAAACAAATTAAAGGAGTATTCAAGTAGTTGAGCATTCACCTGAACAATCAGAAGCCTTGTATTGAAACCCTAGTATAAATAGTAATTATTATAAAATTAAATGTATTATTAAAGAAATAAGACATTTCAATACTTGGCAACGTACTAATTTTCATAGCACATGCAAGTGTTCACAAGATTAAGACACCAAACTTATTTTTTCTACCAATTAGTTAGGAAAATAAAATAAAAATTTAAATACCAAGGTCCTTGTCTAGAAAGAGTTAATTGATATCAAGGAACAAATAATCACAGGTAAACAGTTTGAGTAATATGAAAGTGGTTACAAATGAATTAAATGAAGTATGATAGGATTCAAATAGGGTAATCTTTTAGAAAGACTAAATCAAAGATCAACAAAATGCACATCAGGAAATGGGTGAATCTAAGAAGGTGTTGGGGCCAAGTATTTGGCCAAGATTCAGTAGATGAATGAGTAGGAAAAGATGAGGTGAATGCAGTCCAGAATTCATGGTATATACTACGAGGTTAAGAAAAGGAAGAGAAGGAATGGGTAAAAGAAGGGTGAGAATGTTGAAGGAGTGACACGATCAAGATGCATTGCGTTAATAGATTGCTCTGTTATATTGCATATACTTTGCCCATTTAAATAATAAAATATTTTTTAATGAAAAATAACCACAAATGGCAAAGCCTGGGTTTCTGAGGCTACTACATTTGTTTATCTGTGTATGTTTTTATAGACACATGAGTTAGCTTTTTACAACATTGCTTTCAATCCGGCATGTTCGAGATAGTTCTCTGTCAGATCTCCAGGAAATATGTTGTTCATATAAGCTTCCTAGCAAGTATTCAATTAGTTATGTAATAAATTTTTCTTCCAATTACCATCCATACCAGTTGAAACAATAAATAGCTGCCTTCGATGTCAGTTTTGAAATGGAATAAGAAAAGGCAAGGAGCATTTCACTAAGTATCCTATCATTAACTACTCAAAAACCAGGGATTTTCAAATAAATACAGCCCAACTTTGTTTCCCAATATCTATATGATGCTTCAAGCAAATAATCTAGAGGTTTCATTAGTCTATTCATTTAAAAAACTTACCTATAACTCTAACTCTATCAAGGATTGTCCCATTAATAACTTTTTTTTTGGTGTGTTTTTTTGTTTTTTTTTTTTTATTGTAATTAGTAAAAGGGTTACATGATATTTGCCAGATAGAAGGTGCATTAATTCACATACATTGATACCCTTTCACATGTCTTGGTACCCAAGACTTAGTTGGTTTGGGCAATCCAATGTGATTTGTATAGGATTTCCTGTCTCTTTAAAGAGAATCCAAAGAAAGCCCACTCATGTGATTGGTCAGTTAAAGCAGAGCAAAAGGAGTCAAGCACCATGAAGACTTACTTTGTTTCCAAGATACACAGCAGGAGCACTCCAATAGTAGTCCTCTGGCAGGGCCTGCCTGGCCTCTGTGCTACTTATGCTAATCTGGTGGGGGAATTCTGGGTCATCCAGTTGGGGAGCCACTTGCATGTGGCCAGAGATATCAGTCAGATACCAACCACGCATGTCTTGCACCTGAGAGAAAACACATTGTCATTAATTACAAAAAAACAAAAAACACAGCTGTTTCCGTTCTTCCTCATAGCCTCTGCATATCTAGAATTGTAAAATAAAAATGGAAAAAATGGCATAAACATTTAAATCATATGCGCATTGTGGAGATTGAGCCTCAAGCTCCTCATATGTACAGGCAGGCAATCGCTTAACATTTTCGTAATGTTTTTTTAAGGGTTTTGATGACGCTATATAACAATCAGCATATATGGATTCAGCATTAAAAGTGGTGCTAAATAGTACTTAAAACACAGAAATTCATTCAAAGTTATACATGCACTATAATATTGTTGAATATACCCAATAAATGTAGTTAGAATTTTTTTACTTCATTAGCGATTTCTTATTGCTAAAGAGAACAAAATATCCCCAAAGAATTGCACATATATTTGTAAAGCCGAGGGGGGAAAAATATTCATTTACTTCAAAGGTAGCTTTTCATTTAGTATATCCTCTCCTCCTAATCCTAAAATAGTTCTGCTTTTGTGCATAAGAGCATTGGTGCTTACCAGTCAGTTTCAATAAAAACCAACAATACTGTATATATTCTTTCCCATAGGGCCAGCAGGGCTATAGAGACATATAACATAGACCACTGGACCAGAAAAGAAAGCTATTTTTTATTTACTTTTCTTACTTATATTGGTCTATCCTACCAGTTCTGATTTTCTTTTAATTAGTTGGTATTTTATTTTATTGTAAATGTGATATACAGAAGGGTTACAGTTATATAAGTAAGGAAATGAGTACAATTCTTGTCAAACATGGTTTTCCCCCACTATTTTCTCCTGCTTTCCCTCCTCTCCTGGCTCCTCCTTTCCCTACACAAACTGTAAAGTTCATTTCCAATAGCCATACTCATAAGGAAGTTGCCTTAAAAGAATAGTCACTTTCACATACTCCAAATAAGGCAAGGCACACTGTTATACTTTGAACTGAAACTGCTGATTAAGACAACATGTTTTTTCCTGAGGCTGCCAGATACTTCAGTATTAGACAGGTGTGCCAAGCTCTGTGAAGAGGAGCAAAACGGTAATGGCAACAGTGCATGTCTGAAATATCTATCATTTTTTTTCTTCAGGGAGAGATTATTTGATTCTGTATATCAACAAATGGAGGAATAGTTAAGACTGCTTTGTTTGACAGAAAAATAGCAGATTTTAAAATAAAAAGACAAACCTCAATGGCTAGCTAGGCTATAGGTACTGTGACTCTTCTTCCTTTTCCCTTTCCAACATTACCCACGAGGCATCTAATACATTTGAGTGGGTTTTACTGGATCTACACTGGAAATCAAAGCTTGGACACCAACAGCCTATGCCCCTAGATAAGCTATAAAACTCGACTATATCAGTAGAGCTGTCAGGGTGGTGAAGTAAGCATCTATAAACAAAATGAAGAAGTTAGTCTACCTGCCCCTGTATTGTTAATTCTACATCGTCTGCTTTCGATAATGTATGCATCTATTTAAATCGAGACATGAGAGCACTCTCAGCAAAGACTCCTAATATTTCAAACTTGACTTAAAAGCAACAGAGGCAGAAAAAAATCTGATACTTATATTCTCGATTCATTAGCTGATCAAAGGTAAAAAGAAGTTTTGTATTTGGGAGACAATTGTTTTTATTTAAATAGTAGTTTTGTAAAACACAACCCTGATCGTGTCGTACTGCTGCTCTTAATCTATCAATTCTCCAGATACAGTATTCCACATCTCAGCATATTTAACTTCAGAAACTCTGGCCTTGGGTACACCCTCAAGGCTTCTTTTCCTCAGGCTTGTTGCCTGCACTCTGTGCTGTGAAATTCAGCCAAATGGGAACTCTGAAATTCCTCTCAGCCTCCATTTCCTTTTACTTTTCTTATAGCAGCTAGAACTACTCTCTGCACGGAGGGGTAGAGACCAGTTGACCAGTGGGTCTAGAAAGAAATATTTTTACTATATTACTACTCAATAAGTAATAATGCAGATATTTTCAGGTCAACTAATAATGAAGACATTGTACAAATTTAGTGTCCTTTTCAATATTGAAAAGGCCCAGGAAGCATCAAATAACAGCAGAAGATGAATGGGTAATGGGTATTATGCATGTAAAGTATAAAGAAAGTTATTAGCCAGGCACCATGACTCATGTCTGTAATCCTCCCTAAGCAGGAGGTTGGATATGAGAATCCTGGTTCCATGCCAGCCCAGGCAGGAAAGTCCATGAGACTTTTATTTCCAGTTAACATCAGAAAACTGGAAGTGGCCATGTGTCTCACAGTAGTAGAGAGCTCAGTAGTAAAATAGCCCAGGGACAGTGACTGGACCCAGGGTTCAAGCACCACAACTGACAAAACAAAACAGAACAAAACAAAACAACTTTCTCTTAATTTAAAGAACATCTTGTTAGACAGAAGCTGTAACTCTTAATACTCTATCTCATGTTTTCTGTATTACAGTATTATTGACTTGGATTTGAAAAAAGCACAGACTTCATTATCATTCACAAATCTTGGATACTGTACATATTCTAAGAAGTTCTAGATTACACTTTATTACAAATTAAATCCTAATGGCTTTGAACAAAGACACACAAAATAGCACCGAAGCCCTGTTCATTTTTTTCATAACTATCATCAAGTTTCAACATTTCCTCTCAAAGAACAGATACCAAAACCAAGACAGAAGAACAGCATGGAGCCTGAAAGGTGGTTCTTACGTTGTCATAGGTCCAGTAGGAGCTCTGACATCTGTTTGAAACTCCTGAGCAGTAGCATTCATCACAGCCTTTCTGATTATCCTGTTGCAAATTGAAGAAGCCAGATTTGCAATGACTGCAATCTTCTCCTTCAACATTCTCCTGTGAAGAGAGGGTGCATTAGGAACCAGAAGACACAGCCTTCAAAATTAACAGTCATAATGTGTGTGTGTGTGTGTGTGTGTGTGTGTGTGTGTGTGTGTGTGTGTAGGAGAAATATTGACCACAGATTCTTTATCTTACCATCTTAACTATATTCAAAGTATAACAATGCAATGATAAGCCCCATCTTTTTGCTTTTTTTGTTTTGTTTTGTTGGTTGAGTTGGGGGGGATCATGGGGCTTGAACTCTGAGCCTGGATGCTGTCTCTGAGCTCTTCAGCCCAAGGGTACCACCCTACCCCTACAGTCACAGCCCCACTTCCCTTTCTCTACTGATTAACTGGAGATAAGAGTCTCAGGTTCTTTAGTGCTTGGGCTGGCTTTTAACTGTGATCCTCAGATCTTAGCCTCCCGAGTAGCTAGGATTACAGGCATGAGCCACCACGCTGGTCTTAAGTCACATCTTTCTAACCACACTAGATGAAAAGACTACAGGAGATTTCCTGTGTTCAAGGTTATGATGGCCCATGAAAACTGATCCTAACTAAAAAAAGACTGCAAACAATAACAAGAGGTATATAATCTCTCAGTTTGTGAAATAGTTGTTCTTGGTAAGTCCTTCCAAAGGAAGGCTCCTTGCTTTAAGTAAAAGCAGATTTTCAATATTCTTTTCTTTCCTCTACTTCACTGGGTTTTATTATTCTGAATTTTATTTTTTATCTTTAAGTAGTTATACAAATAATTGCCATTCAACAAAAATAGTTTATGAATACAATGACTCTTGGTCAATGTCACCCCCATTCTTCATCAAACGTTTGATCTATTACTCTGAATGTTCTTTTGTTTTGGATCACCATGTATCTTCAGTATGTGGAGGCAATTTCATGATAAATAAGTTAGTCTGAAGAAGTGTCGCCAATTAGTTTCACCCTTCTGTTACTAATCAATTTCATCATCAAATAAAATGAAACTGAAACCATCGAACTATCCATGGATATATAATACAATATTTATATACTACTACTAATAATACTACTAAAATACTTTTCATACTACACACTAAAATACATACATATAGGCCAAGTATATATATTTGACATGTGAAGAAGCTGGGTAAACAGTGGTAATAGTTCTTTGATCAGAATAAGTTGGAAAGAAGTTTCTTCCCAATTAAGTTATTTTTTTATTTCAATGTTTCCTCTTACATAATAGTATAGCCAGGTAGTTTTCAGAGGAAATATTTTTTTTCTTGTTAAGTGATTGCTTCTTAGATTGGCTTCATTAATTCTAGTTCTAGTATATTAGAAAATTATTTATTTCTAGGTGAAAACATAACATGGGTTCAGACCAATATAAACTGACTATACACTGAAAAACTGAGAGGAGTATAATCTCTCAATTTAATAATAGTCTAATCTTAATTAATGCTTCCACATGAAGCTTTCCTGTTTTCTAAGAAACAGATTTTCAATATTCCTTACATGTACATCACATTTCCCCTTTTCTTCAGTTTTCTTTTTTATCTCAATTTTGAAGTTTTCCTTTTCCTTAGAGGACAAACTTTTCTTTCAATTCTGTTCTCTAGTCTTTTAAACATTGCCTTATATAACCACACGAAGTATAGCTAGGTTTTCAAAGACTGTTCTTTCCAGCAATTCACAACAGTCCTTTCCAAGGTAGGAATCCTATCTTGCTTATATTTATTGTCTCCAGAAAGTACCGAGGTTCCTGTTACAATATTGGGCAATAGCTTTATAAAAGTATATTAAATTTAAATGAATCTCTTATGGTAGTGCTTTGTACACATGCCAAAGTGATATGTACTTAGTAGTTGTTTAATAAAAATATTTAAAAATAAGAATAGAGGGCCGGGAGTTTGGTCTAAGTGGTAGAGTCTTGCCTACCATTCCTCGGTACCACATGCATAGAAAAAAGCCGGAAGTGGTGCTGAGGCTCAAGTGGTTGAGCTCTAGCCTTGAGAAAACCCAAGGACAGTGCTCAGGCCCTGATCTCCAGCCAGGACTGGCAAAAAAAAATAAGAATAGAGAGAAGACAGGGTTAATAAAATATGTAAAGATAAAAGAAAAATTGTAAAATATGAATAGAAAAATTTGAAGAATTAACTAGGAGTTTTTACTTAGGTCTAAGAAAACTTGTTTAAAAACTGTACTATTTGCCTCCTGATTTCTCTGACCCATCTACCATTTCTACTATTTCAACTTGCTAATGAGGGACCCTTAGAAAGGGATTGACTCTAATACTAGTCTGGGTGTTCACAAATTGAAGTATTTTCACTAACATTCTAACCAGTTTTAGTGTTTTAGGCATAATTCCAGATATTTTGAGATGATAGATGACAGCAAAACTAATGAAGCTGATCTCAGACCAATAGGGACAAATAAATCCCCAAAGCGCTGAAGTTGAAGAGCATCTTCAAAAGAGTACCCAGGCAGGGAAGATGAAACATATTTATAATTTAGCTTTTTTCCATCGAGGACAAGGGACAGCTGTTCAGTACACTGTGTTCTTTTCTGCTTGGTCTAATCTACTCTCTGCAGTCACTTTCATTTAAAAGCAAATAAAAGCACTTCCCTGAGATTCAGACTGAGCTCAATAATTACAAAATTTTAGACATTAGTTATATTTTCCATAGTTCCAATTTAGCCTAGTAATATGACCTTGAAAAATTATGATTAAGTAATTGCATATTCAATTTAATCTAATAACTCAGAACAACATATTGGGCTAGAATATCTAGGTACTAAGAAGATGAGTGAGTCAAAGTTTCTGTCTTGAAATGCCTATGTCTCCTTAGGTTAAAAAGATACACACACAATCAACTTGTATGCACAATGGAATATGTTCTCTATATGCCAGACTTGAACTAAATAAATTATGTGAACATAAAGAAGTCACTGATTCCTTTGTGAAGGTCTCAGGAGACTTTCTGGCAGGAGTAGAATTTCACCTAAACCTTGAAGCTTGGTTTAAAATTTTAATTTGTTGGCAGAGATAATTATAGCTCTGAATAAATCATTGGGAATACAAATCATTTATTCACTTGAGCAAATATCTTGAATCTTCCCTATATTCGGTAAACTGCACTCAATATTTACAAACCTGAATCTTTATTCTTAGTTGCAAGCCTAATTAAAAAGTATATTGTTGTGCTGCATTGCCATCTCTCAGCCAATCTCAAGCAGATGAGATCAAACTGGACACAGGAAGCCAACTAATGAGACCATCCATGTTCAAATAAAGCAAATGCCTCAATTCAACCTAGCAGTCATTATTCTTTCTGTTTTTCATAGATACATATTGACCCCCATGAAGGAACAAAGCTCTCTGAATCTCTTCTAACTTGAAGTATTAGGTGATTCTTGAAATATTAGGTGATTAGTGAAGACACTTGGGAAAGTATCAACCTAACAAGTGCTCAAGTAATGCAAGTTAAATTAGTCAAAAGCATTTACCTAATGTTCTTAGTCAGACTGAAGGAGATTCATTCCATTCAAAACTGCTAGGTTTTTGGTTTTCTTACAAGTACACACATTAAAACACAAGAAAGTAGTAAATATGGTGGGTAAAGACTCTGTTTATCACTCCTTAGGGCTGACTTAAAAGGCCTCTTGAGGTTGTTAGGAAATAGAGTATCTGGGAGAAAAATCTGTTTCACCAATGAAAACTCTTCTTTCTAGACATTTTGTGTGTGAGTGTAAAACTTGGGACATCTATTTCCTTCTTCCTTTTACCAGAGAGAGTACATACCTAACTATACCTTACGTGATTTACTACTTGGAAGTTTGACTGAGAAACTTTCTTTGTAAAAACCTATTTTTTAAAGTAGCGATTACTATTGATTTTATATAATGGAGAAAAACACAATTTAACACAGAGGCATGATGTTCCAAGATTTTTATGTACATCTTCACAGAGGCAAAGTTTTCTCACCTTTTTGTAATATGTTACATGATTATTTATATGTTAGCACCTTCATGCTGACACATTTATGTCTCCTAATTCTTTCTGTGGGCTCCTGGGCCATCACTGCTTTCTCAAAACCTCTCTGTGACTCACAGCAACGTCACTTGTGATTCAGCCCATCATTGTTTTCCTGAATCATTTTTGATCCTCTAGGACTTCAATGATTGGCTCCTTAGCCTTAGAGTAAGCCATCTGCTGTATGGATAAGCGCCAAACAATTTAATTTTGTTTGCTATTAATAAAAGTTATGAGCAAGTTGCCTGTATGTTATTTTTCATTACATCTTTTTTTGGGGGGCAGTTATAGGGTTTAAACTCCGGGCCTGGGTGTTGTCCCTGAGCTCTTCAGCTACCCCTTGAGCCACAGTACCATTTCCAGTTTTTTAGCGGTTAATTGGAGGTAAGAGTCTCAGGGATTTTAGTGCCTGGCTGGCTTTGAACCAAGATCCTCAGCTCAGTCTCCTGAGTAGCTAGGATTACAGATTTGACCCACCGCGCCTGGCTCCTACATCTTTATTCTTTACTTTGGTCTTTCACACATGAAATCACAGGTGAGTAACAGGCTACATTGGGAGACGGCAAGGGATAGAAAATCATTCTCCCTAGGATCATAATAGTGTAGCAGTGAAGAAATGTTCACAGAAGGAAGTCGCTTCAGTGAGAAGAGTGGAATTGAATATATACTGTGTCTGACACTGTACTTACAACCAATAAGACCATTGTTTCAATTTTTTCTTTATTCTTTCCATTCTAGAGTTAGCAACCCCCCACCACTACCATTTTAGATTTCATGCCAGCTAGCTCAGTCTCTAAATCATAGATGGGACTGTAATTGATCCTAGATACCTAGTAGAGACAATAGGAGTTTATGACTTCCAGCTTAAAATTATTTTGTTGACTGGTATTGCTATTTCTTGTCATTATTTTTTTGTAATGCTCAACTTTAAAAATGTTGATATAGGGCCGGGAGTTTGCCCTAGTGGTGGAGTGCTTGCCTAGCATGCAGGAAGACCCAGGTTGGATTCCTCAGTACCACATACATAGAAAAAAAGCCAGAAGTGGTGCTGTGGCTCAAGTGATAGAGCTCTAGTCTTGAGAAAACCCAAGGACAGTGCTTAGGCTCTGAGCCCAAGCCAGGACTGGCAAAAAATTATATATATATATATATATATATATATATATACATATATATATGTTACATTTCACAAAGGTGTTTTAAATAGCTAGTATCTGCTCTGATAAATAGCTGGTATTTGCTTTGCTAAATCTCTTAGCACTTCCAATAGGAACTTCTTGAGTTCATTTTTAATATTTTCTTTGGCTAGGGTCTATCTAATGACTCTGTAATTTATATGTTTAATGACAGCTTTCATATTGAAGTCTGTGGAAACAGTATAACTTCCAGAATACTCTGCTGCTCTAGAAATTAAAACTGTAAACACTTTGTTGTTTCTAGACCATTATTCTGAAGAATCATATCAACATTATATATGAACCAGTAATAGTCAATTGTATTTTCATAGTAAATATACTCACATACTAAGCATGTTTATATTCTTATATACTATAATATTAAAGTATCATTCTATCAGGTAGCTGGAGAGAATGGGTTGAGAGAGCTGGAGGAGAATGAAGGGGAGTGACGTTGATTAAGATATATTACACTTATAAACTGATATGCTATAGTGGAACCACTTTGTACAAGAATTTAAGAATATTTTTAAGTATCATCGTGCTTCAGAACTCTGTTCCCAATACTTGTTATTACCATGTCCTTAAGGTGCTTGTTTAGTCACTTTTCTCATAATAGTCACCATCATGAAATTTGAATACTGCAAATATATGTATGCAAATATACTGTGAAAATATCTGCCCTACAGGTAAAATGAATATATTCTTGTTCTATAAGAATTAAGTTTCAGGCTGGGAGTTTGGCCTAGTGGTAAGAGTGCTTGCCTAGCATGCACGAAGACCCGGGTTCGATTCCTTGGTACCACATATATATAAAAAGCCGGAAGTGGTGCTGAGGCTCAAGTGGTAGAGTTCTAGCCTTGAGAAAGTCCAAGGACAGTGCTCAGACCCTGAGCTCAAGCCCAGGACTGACAAAAAAAAAGAATTAAGTTTCATTCCTGAATGGGAAATGTTTATTTTAGACATATATTTCCATTGAATATTTTAATAGAATGTCTAACTAAATATGGTAGAGTCTCTCTTGCTACACTGTTATGGTGGACGTCTTATACTTTTGCTCATCTTTTTTTTTCCTACTGTAAAAACCTTACTCAATTCTTTTATTTTTGAGTTCTTGGAGTCAGAGTCTGTTGGGCTGACATCAATTTTCTTTTTGCTATAGTTTTCTCAGTACAGGTTCTCTCTGGAGAAATAGTCACAACAGTTTTCCTGTTTTCTCTATCATGCAGTTGCCTCCTTATAAATTAGGAACAACTTCAACAGGACATGCACAACAGTGATGGTTCGTCAACTGGGAATTCTGTTGACAAAGGTGTCTGCTGTGATATTTATGCTATTTTTCATGCTAATTGCTTTAGGAATTTTGTAGTCATGCTTAGTTTTGACTCTGTGTGTGTGTGTGTGTGTGTGTGTGTGTGTGTGTGTGTGTGGTCAATTTCAAGTTTTCTTCCATTATGGTATTCAATCTAATGCATTCTAGTATTAAAGGAAATTAACAAATGGAAGATAATTAGCCAATTAGCACTATCTGTTGAGTGTTTATTTCTTTAACACACTTTGCCAAAGCAGGATAATAGATAGTTGGTGAGTTAGAGAAAAAACAAAGAGAATAAATGGAAATTATTTTTTACTTTTCACAAGCTGAGCTTTTAATGTTGTCAATGTGCAAAATATGCTTACAGTAAAAAGAGATTTCATTCAGACACTATGGAGCTATGAGAAAATATGTACATTATTGATCATGGTTTTTATTCTACATGCAGCCAGGGTAAATGGGGACTTTGTGGCAAAAGAAAGGTGAGGTTTAGTGAATAAAAAATTATCAAGGGGAAGAATCAAGGAATGCAAACATGATTTCTGTTTAAGGAATACCATAATGCCAAGGTAGTGAATAATAAGAGTAGGATATAAATATGCATATATGTGTGTATACATACACACGTCCATACATATATACATACATATTCTGATTTAGGAGGAATCTTATTATAGTGGGCTAGGTTTGATAATCAGGTTGGTTGTAGTTATTGGCGAAGTGCAGATGACACGATTTTGTGGGCTAGCGGGGACTTAATGGAAAACACATTAAAAAACAAAGCAAAAGAAGATGGAAATTCAGACTTTGATTTTTACTCTTTTACTAAGGCTTTGATGAAAAATAAAAGCAAATGTTCCCACTGAGATCAAGGTCAATTTATATTATTTATCAAATTCTGCCATCCAAACAACTGAACAAAAGTACAAAAGAATCCATTACTGCCATAAGGTACATAAAACCAATTCAAGAGTCAGATGGCATTTGTATTTGGCAAACTCAATATTTTGGACATTGACATGTCTCTTGTAATATGTAAGAAGGAACAAGTTTAAAGTTGTATAATGCCTAAGACTCATAAATACTTTGTCTTGAATTATTCTTTTCATGTTTGGAAAAATAATGGGAATGATGCCCATTCATATTATTGTCTAAGAAAAGCTATCAGTGAAAACAGGTGTAAAAATAAGAGTGTGGCTAATATCGTACTAAGTGATTCATTTCCTTTTGCATCTGTATGAATCTGCAATCCCTTATACCTTAAACCCTAGAAAATTTAAATTAGGAATTATTTTCAAGAACAAGAAAGCACAGCTAATAGGACAAGTACTCATAACCTACAGGAAAATATATATATTGGTGGCTTACAGATTCTTAAACACAATTGTCTCACATTTAATTTCTATTTATGTCATCCCTTGATCCTGTAAACAACTATTCTGAAATTAATATATTTCATAGTGTACATAAACATTTTTATTAAATATATGTCTCACAAAAATATGGAGTTAACTGTAACTTTATGGCAATTTTCACCTGTAGGTTCCAAAATCTAACAATGCTTATCCAGTAAATGTCATTTTATCTTAATCATTTTAGCTGTTTCTGTCAATAGAATGAATTATTGTTCTGCTGTCACTTATGGGGGAACGGTTTGTCTGCTTGTGAGTTTTGCAATTCAATGTTGCTTCTGGGCGCTGGTAGCTCACCCCAGTAATCCTAGCTATTCAGGAGGCTGAGATGAAAGGATCGTGGTTCATTGCCAGCCCAGGCAGGAAAGTCAGCAAGACTCTGATCTCTATGCAACCAATTAAAAAATAAAGCTAAAAATGTATCTGTGACACAAATAGTAGAGTACTAGCCTTGAGCTTAAAATCCAAGGGATAATGCCCAGGCCCTAAATTCAAGCCTCATTTCTGGCATATATACACACAAAGATAATGTAGTGATAAATTCCCTTTTTATAAAATCAGATAGCCTTTACAAATAACATACAGAGTATTGTTAAAACCTTTAAGACATCATTAGATTACTGATAGAATCTAATATACTACAAATGTTTTACAACTAGCTGTAATATTTTATTATTTAGGGAATGATGAGAAGAAAACACTCTATATGCTCCATAGAGGTGATCATTTTTAACATATTTTCAGCCTATGGTTAACTGAATTCTTGGGTATAGAGTGTTAGCATGCTACTTCAGGAATATTTATATTGTTTCATTTATGCACATTTGTAAGTGTATTGTTTCAAGTTTATTTGGAGTAAAATGTTTAAATATAAAGTTGCTTGATGACAGCATTTTGTCATCTGAAAGATACTACATAATGCCATACTGCTTTCACATTAATTTCACGTCTAAATTCCCAATACAAAAACAATTAAGGCCCAGTGAATCACCAATTACCATTTCCCTAGTTTTCCATAGGTTTTTAAAAATTATATTAGTACCTATGTTTGAATTTTAAATTGTATTTTACTTTCTTCAAAAAATTTTAAATGTGGGCCGGGAGTTTGGCCTAGTGGTTAAAGTGCTTGCCTAGCATGCATAAAGACCCGGGTTCAATTCCTCGGTACCACATACATAGAAAAAAAAAGCCGGAAGTGGTGCTGAGGCTCAAGTGGTAGAGCTCTAGCCTTGAGAAAGTCCAAGGACAGTGCTCAGGCCCTGAGCTCAAGCCCAGGACTGACAAAAAAAATTAAATGCTCTATTTTTTAAAGAATTTGTTAACATTGATTTTTACATCATATTTCAAATGATGTGTTTAACAAACAAGTATTCAAGAAGGGAATCTCTATATACAATCACTGCACTTAGTTTTTAGAACATAATCAAAATTAGACTAAGGGTTGGTATATTATAGATACATATTAATCTATGTAATAAAACATTATATCTATAGAGTCATAAGTTTTTATGTCTATGTAGTTGTGTTTATATTTCCAGTACCAAGTCCATAGCATTGGGTATGCAAATATTGAGTCCTCGCTCTTGAACTGTTTGGATCTTATAGCCACATACTAAGGATACCATGTGCCTTTTGTTCCTTTGGTCTTGACTTGTCTCACTTAACATGATTCACTCTGGATTCATCCACTTCCCTGCAAATGCCATTATTTTATCTTGTCTGTTGGCTATGTAGAATTCCATTGTGTGTGTGTGTGTGTGTGTGTGTGTGTGTGTGTGTGTATCACATTTTTTGTATCCATTCATCTGCAATAGGGCATCTGAATATCTGAATTGTTTCCATCACCTGGCTATTGTGAATAGTGCAGAGACAAACATAGCTGAGCAGGTGTCTTTATCATGTCTTGGATTGTGGTATTCTGGTTAGATGCCCAGAAGTGGTATGGCGTGATGATAGGGAAAGTCAATTTTCAGTTCTTTAAGAAACCTCCACACTGCTTTCCAGAGTGGCTGAACTAGTTTACAATCCCACCAACAGTGCAGTAGGGTTCCTTTTTCTCCACAACCCCACCAGCACCTGTCATTGTCTGAGTTCAAAATCTTGGCCATTCGTGTTAGGGTAAGGTGGCATCTTTGGCTTGTTTTATTTGCATTTCCTTTATGACCATGGATGATGAACATTTTCTCATATGCTTTTCTGCCATTTTAATCTGCTCTTTTGATAAGTCTCTCTTTCTTTAGTTAATGTTTGTGCATGGCAAAACGCTAGGGTCAATTTTTAGTTTTCTGCATGTGGCTGCCCAGTTTTGGCAGCACCAATAATTTAATAGACTGTGTTTGTTCCACTGTATTTCTTTGGCTCCTTTGTCAAATACAAGTTGACTATAGGTATGTGGTTCTATCTCTGGATCTTCTATTCTGTTCCATTAATCTTCTGGTCTATTGTTGTGCCAATACTATGCTGTTTTGTTATTATGGCTCTATAGTAGAGTTTGAAGTCTGGTATTGTAATACCACCTGCATTGTTCTTTTTGTCTAGAATTGTTTTGGCTATTCTAGGTCTTTTCTTATTCCATATGAACCTTTGGATTATATCTTCCATTTCAGTAAAGAATGTCTTTGGGATTTTGATGGGGATTGCATTGAATTTGTATATCAATTTTGGCAGTATAGCCATTTTCACTGTTTGTTCTCCCTACCCATGAGCATGAGATGTCTTTCCATTTCCTGGTGTCCTCTTTAATTTCTTTTGTTAGGCTTTTATAGTTTTCATTAAATAATTTCTTTACATCTTTGGTTAAGTATTTTATTCTTTCGGGGGCTATTGCGAATGGAATCATTTTCTTGATTTCGCCTTCTGTTTGTGTATTGTTGGTGTACAAGAAGGCTACTGACTTCTGAAGGTTAATTTTGTATCCTGCCACTTTGCTAAAGTGGTTTATTAATTCGAGGAGTTTGGGAGTGGAGCCTATTGGGTCACTCAAGTAGAGGATCATGTCATCTGTATATAGGGATAGTTTAATTCCTTCTTTCCCTATGTGGATCCCTTTGATGTCCTTCTCTTGTCTTATTGCTCTGCCTAAGGATTCCAGCACTATATCGAAGAGAAGTGGAGAGAATGGGTATCCCTATCTGGTTCCTGTTTTTAAGGTAAATGGTTCCAGTCTTTCACCCTTTAGTATAATGCTGGCTGTAGGTTTGTCATATATGGCTTTAATTATTTTAAGGAATGTACCTCTTATTCCTATTTTTTTCTAGTGCTTTCAACATGAATGGATGTTGTATTTTGTCAAATGCCTTCTCCACATCCAAAGAAATTATCATATGATTCTTATCCTTCACTCTATTGATATTATGTATTACATTGATTGATTTGAGAATGTTAACCAGCCTTGCATCTGTGGGATGAAGCCTACCTGATTGTAGTGTATAATTTTTTAAATTTGTTTCTGGATTCTGTTGGCTAGTATTTAACTGAGGAGTTTTGTGTCTGTGTTCATTAGAGAGATAGGTCTGCAGTTTTCTTTTTTTGTTGGGTCTTTCCCTGGTTTGGGCTTCATAAAATGAGTTTGGTATTGCTCCTTCTGCTTCTATTTCTCAGAAGAGTTTCAAGAGTATAGGTGTTACTTCATCTTTAAACATCTTGTAGAATTCCACAATGAAACCATCTGGACCTGGAATCCTTTTGGTTGGCATTTTCCTTATTGCTTCTGCTATGTCATTATATGAAATTGGTTTGTTCAATTTGTTTACCCCGTCATTTTTCAGTGCAGGTAGCCTAAATTTATTTAAGAAATCATCCGTTTCTACTAGATTTTTGTTTCTTTGAATAAAGGCCCTGGTAGTACTTATTCATAATGGACCGACTTTCTTGGATATTGGTTGTGATTGTTCCCATGGGGTCTCTAATCTTATTTGAGTCTCCCCTCTCCTTTTTTTGATTAATCTTGCCAGGGGTCTGTCAATTTTGTTGACTCTTTCAAAGAACCAACTTTTTGATTTATTAATTTTGTGTATAGTAGATTCTATTTCAATCTCTGATATTTCTGATTTTATTTTTATTATTTCTGTCCTTCCAGTTGTTTTAGAGTTAACTCTTTCTTGTTCCTCTAGGTGCTTCAATGTCTTTTTTAGGTTATTCACATGTTCTTCCTCTGTCTTTTAAATATGAGCTCATAGTGCAATAAATTTGCCCCTTAGAACTGCCTTTGCTGTGTCCCATAAGTCTCTTTGTGATGTCTCTTGATTGTCATTACATTCAAGTATTCTATTTTTAAATATATATTTCTAAATATCATAAACTTTACATTAAATACCCTGAACAGTTTGTTAGAATTTTGTTTAGTTGCCACTCCTGTGAATTATCTACTGCTCTTTATGAATTGATTTTTATATTTTGTGGATGAGAGTACACATCCATTCTGGGTTTAATATTCTTCTATCTAAATACAACTATCACTTAACATTTTTTACAAAAAATAACAATGTAGGTTAACACAAGATGCTGAAGATTAATTTTATTATTTTTCTGCTTATCTTACTATTGGTCGTACTTTCTAGTATAGGCCCTGTTGAATGTCTTTCAATTCTTCATGTTGAGAATATGTGTACTTAATTCTCCATTATTCTTTTCTTCTTAAATATTTCTTGAATATTGTTTTTTTCTGGATTACATTTGACTTTGGTAACTTCTATGAAATTTACACTGCATTTTATTATTCTGTCAGCAATGTAGTATCAGATTTTTATCTCTTTAACTCCTATGACTTTGGACACATAATCTTCAAAGAATCATATTTCTCAGTAGGCATTGGAAGCTCATGCCTGGTGGAGATGTGACCAGAAAAGAACTTTACTACACTGCTAGCAACCGCTCTGGAAAGCAGTATGGCAGTTCCTCAAAAGACTAAATCTGGCACTACTCTATGACCCAACAATCCCACTCCTAGTCATTCACCCAACTGAACACAAACATTGCACAATCATTTTCTCCTGTGTACTATTCTTTATGGCAAGCTTGTTTTCAGTTGAGGTTTTCCTTCCTTCCTTCCCTCCTTCCCTTCTCTCCTTTCCTTCCTCCTCCTCCTTCTCCCCCTCCCCTTCCCCCCCCCCTCCTCCTCCTCCTCTTCCTGCTTTTGCTGTAGTTCTCCTGTGGTAAACCCATTAATTTGGTTAATTGGAGATATTGGCTTGATCTCATTTTGATGTGCAACACGCATGTGCTGAGGACTGTGTTCCTCACAAGACACGAACTTTCCCCTACCCAGTGCCCGAAAAGTAGAGGGGGGGACTTTCATATTTGCTTTTCCTAGTTTACAGAGTTTTCCTACTCTTCCTTTCTGAAAGCATTTACAGGGTCTCTGCATGATTCAGTTCAGTTCCAGTTTCTCTCTGTGAGTCTAGAGCCTTGTTTCTATGCTTTAGTGACAGCATTCAAGCATCAAATGCTGGCCTTGATTTTCAAACTAAGGCTGTCCTCTCACCTACAGCCTACCACTTTATTACTCAGCTATATTTGCTCTTATGCTTGACTTACATTTCCTTCTTTGGCTTGGAATTTAGACATTTTATTTCTTTCTTACATTGAAATGTGTTACAGTATATTTACTATATTATTCACATTCTTGAAACAGCAGGTATTTAAAAGCAATGCCCACACCAATTTAATATGACATTTACAGATCATTTAAACTGAATTAAACTGAAAATGTCATAATAAAGTATTTCCTTAAAAGTTCTTCATACTTCAGTGAGACATTTATTACTAATAAAAGTTACTGTAAAAAGTACTATAATCTAAGGGAATAATTGTATATGTATATGGGTCATTATATATTTGGGAGACAAATACACATCTGTGTGTGTATATATATATATGTGTGTGTGTATTATATAGTATAATTTACATATAGTTTATATTCTGTTAATGAATAAAGTGGATAGTATTGACAGCATTTTCTAGACACATGTATGCATATATGCATATATAATTTTCCTAGTTAGCCTAAATTCTATCATTTTACTTGGAATGAAGCCTTCAACAAAATTTTTCTCTCTTAATACCATTTTGATACATGCTGTGTTAATTATCAGTTGATAAGTCCACGTCAAAGGATGCTTTTATGAAACAGAAGAATTATTACATTCCTCTCCACATTGATAACTTTTTGAATTATATTCATTATTTATTGAACTACTCAGCTATTTATTACTCCTGTAAACAGAGGCAGCAACACTTGATCATAGTACATTCCATGCACATGGTGAAATGTGCTGCTATAATTATGAAAAAATACACAACATAATTCCCTTGCTACAGGCATGTAATTTTTGAATTTTACAATTATGTAGATTTTTAAAAATCAAGCCTACTTTCTACAAGTTTTTAATCCCCCCCCCAAAAAAAGACTTAAGGGCTGATACTTTTGTATTTAAAATATCACATCACTCAAAGACATTATTTTTAATGATGCTATTGACTTAATTTTTCAATCTCTTTTATTATTCTTAATTGCTGTTTATTGCAGCATTTTAAATGTGTGTGTAGTTTCAAGTGTCTTCACGGGAGGCATTTTTAGTCTTATGGTTATAATGACTCTCAGTACAATGTTGAGTCAGGGAGAGCCCAGCCATTAGCAGCTTTCCTTGTGAGCACCACTAATCAAACAGACTTCAAGTTTTAGCCTTCCTGGCTGAATTTCCCAAAGTGAATACATTTGTTTGCTCCTCTTTACTGAAACATCCAACATCACCAGCCTACAAATAATAGGTACAGAAATGCTTCCTCTTTCTTCTGGTCTGATTTTCTTCATCTTACAGAAGGAGAAAGTTCCTTTTCCATCCTGAGCATCTCATTGCCTGTCCTTTTCTTTTCCATGAGGAGTGGGAGGTAGGGGAAAAGTAAGTATCTAAGGTTTGAGATTTTTACAGGTTTGGAGACTGAATGAAACAGTTAATATGTTTTAGTAAACATAAGAGAAGGGGTACTAAAACCCAGCAGGACTGTTCAGAGGAGTTCAGCACAGAGAAAAAAAAGGACTCTGTCTAATTCAGCACTCACAGACTACTATCCACTCTTGGGTTTCAAGAGCAATTTTTTGTTTCAGGTAATATTGGTATGAGATGTATTAAATTTAGAAATTCACTATATTGAACTATATAACTATTTATATTGAACTTGCTGACATTCTGCTGCTTGGACAGACAATAAGTAGTGTATACAATGTAATTTCAGTAGTCCAAGACAGGTATCTAATATGCAGATTTAATATGCAGATTAATATTAGGAATATTAACATGCCTAATATATGTAAGTATCTATAAATGAGAGGTCCTTAAGACAATAATACACATAGGCTATCATATTTATCTCAATAATCTTATCCCAATAAAAACACATTTAATATCAGAATTAGTATTTTCTTATACATTACTACCTATGGTAGTAATGCCAACCATACAATATTTTATAACTGTCTGGCAAAGATTAATACATTAACAAAGGAAAGACTTTTAGTAAAGTTTTATTTATGACTGAAATGTAAGGGGTGAAAAATGGCTTTTAAAAGAGCATGGTTGGCCTGGGAGTGTGGCCTAGTATTATAGTGCTTGCTAAGCAGGCATGAAACCCTGGTTCCATTCCTCGGTACCACATACACAGAAAAAGCCAGAAGTGGTGCTGTGGCTCAAGTGACAGTGCACTAGCTTTGAGAAAGTCCAAGGATAGTGCCCAGGCCCTGAGTTCAAGCCCCAGGACTGGCAAAAATAAAAATAAAATAAAGTAAAGGGGCATGGCATGTTACCATTTCCAATGAATTATTCATTCTCTCAGCTAATTTAGTCATCTGATTAATACAAATAAGCCAGTCTTATCATTTTAGAGTAGTGTACACCTCTCTGCTTCCTCTCTGGGAAAACTGCAGATGTAATACATCCCTTGATGCTAACAGGATGAACTATTAGTGGAGACTACAACAAATAAAATTGCATTTCTAAAAGCCCTCTGAGGGGGAAAATATTGAGTCTCTAATCAATTCTATTAGATCTTCTTATTTTTCTGTAATTAAACAGAGGACTTAGCTCTAGTGAGAATTTTAAGATGTTTTCATACTTGAGAGTATCATTTAAACAGAATTCTTTCCAGAATTAGATGCCAACATATAGATTTGATTAAATTAGAATGTCAAAGAGTTGGTATTTTGAGTGCTATGAATAACATTTTTAAATTAATAGGCTAGATGGAACATGGACAATGAGAAGGATTCTTTTTCTTTTCTTTTCTTTTTCCCTTTTGGAGTACTAGTGTTAAATTCAGGGCCTTGCACTTGCTAGACAAGTGCACATGAGTTGTTTCTTCAGTTCCTTTTGTTGTTATTTTTATGTATTTTTTTTCTTGCCTGAGCTAGCTGGCCTCAAAGTGCAATCATTCTGCCTTCACCTTCTAAAGAGTTGGGATTAGAAGCATGCACTACCATTCCCAGCTTACATGAAGGACTCTGAAGGTGTATTTTGTAATTTGTTAATAAATGACAGGCTACTGGTACATCTGTTGCTGCAGTGAATTTGCTGAGCATTTATGGACATTTACAGGACTGTTCTATTGAACAGACAGATATTTGTAGACATGGTTGTAATTGCTTCGTGCCAAGCAGACATAAGAGAGAACTCCAGGCAAAGGCCTTGGGGTTTTGATAGTATGACATTAGGAAAAGCAGACAGCATACCTTGCAGCTACATGGCCCCAAACAAGGGTCCTTATTTGTGCTCCCTAAGCCACTGCAATTGCACGGCTTGCATTCTGGGTAGCCGGTGTAGCCTCGGGCACATTGATCACAGCTTACTCCTCCGAAGCCAGTTTTGCAGTGACAGGAGCCAGGTGCTAGACCTAAAGAAAAAGATGTAATATGCCAATGTCTTTAAAACAGATAAGGGATTCTTAAGACTCAAATTATAATTGTCATTTGGACCATATATTAGAATGGTTCTCAATTATATTTTAATTTGAAGATCACAGTAATGATTGGTTTAAAATCAAATCCAGTTATTAAAACTTTGAAAAGACAAATATGTCCCTGACAGCATCAGTTGGTGAGGAATGTAGGAATGGTTATTTTTCTCATTTTGCATTGCAAGAGCATAGTGGAAATAAATGATACAACTTCAGTGGGAGGAAATTTAGGAGGAAAAATATTGGGAGAGAAGAAGGAAAGGGGTGACACTGATCAAAAGGAAATGTACACATTACCCGAGTCATGTCACTGCAACCCTCTTTAAATCCCCTCTACAAAAAATTAAATAAAATGAAATACATTACAAGTTATAATTTAAGTTTTCCCTAATGTGATGAAGGTACCATCATATAGTTCTACCATAATAAATATATATAGTAAAAATATGTGGATGGTGGAGAGAAGGCAGAAGTAGTAATAACGAACCATTTCTTTGCCTTTTTAGATATAGTCAACATGAAATTATGTTGTTAGAATCACTGATTACAATGTTTCTTACATATTTGAGGCAAGTTAAAGGAACCACACAGGAGAAAACTGAAAAGGAGTATGTAAGTACACAAGTTGTAGAAGGCAAGGTTGCTTCCCTTCTTTATGCTAAAAATTAGCTTGCTAGTTATCTTTATAATAATTAAAAAGGGTTAATAACTAAATCTTCACTAAAACATTAGTTATACTAAAAACTGGAAATCGTTTATTGTTTTTATAAATTTAAAGAGACAAATAAAGATAATGCTACTATATTCTAGTTCATATTTAGGTGCTAATCAAGATTTCAGAACTTCTAATACTTGGGAGAAATCAACATGAAAATTAAAAAGAGCAATAACAAAAATGCTCAGTACATCTTGTATTTGTTTTTCTTCTCATTTATTTTTCTGTCACATGTTTTTTTGCACACAGTCCTCATGAACTTCTTGTGGAATCTCTCTTGGGGACACTGTTCAGTCTTCAGGATCTCTCTTTTTTTGTTGTTTTGGAATTTTAGTGTCAGAGTAATTACAATTACATTCATCAGGTACTTCTCGAACACTGAGACCCTGCTCATGTTCCCTCTTTCCCTTCCAAGTCATCTTGCTTTCCCCATGTCTTTGGGTCTGACTTCATTTAATATGGTTTTTTCCAAGTCATCCCAATTCCTTATGAAGTGATGTCATTCTTTCTGATGGTAGCATAGAATTCCATATGGAACCAACCCAGATGCCCCTCAGTAGATGAATGGATAAAAAAATGTAGTATTTCTCTGTAACATTTTAAATTATGATCCACATATTTTAAAATGGGAAAGGTTTAGGAGGTTGGAATCTGAGGATGATAGTTTGAAGACTAGTCTAAACAGGGAAGTCCGTGAGATTCACATCTCTGATCAAGAACAACAAAAACAAAGTCTGAGAGTGGAACTGTGGTTCAAGTGGTAGAGTGTCATCCTTGTGTGAAAAAGCTTAGGGACAGTGTTGAGACAGGCTCTGAGTTCAAGCAGCACATACACATACATACCCACACACACACATATACACACACACAAACGTAGGGGAGGAGAATAACAGTAATAACAATTATGACAATGACAGTTAATTCTTAGCAAAAAGATGGCTTTAAACTGAACAAAGACCAGTAATTTATCATTTGAATATCCAAATATAATGCTATTTTAATGTTTCCAGATTTAAGATTATATGTAAAATTCTATATTAAATTGATAATCAGGTATGCCATGGAAACATAGCCAACATTTTAACCTTAATGTCATTACAGGGGGAAAAACCTTTCTAGTTTAGGCATAATTTTCTTGTCAGAGAAGACTAGATTTACTCTTTTATGCTATAAAGAAACTATTCCAGATACATTTTATGAATTTATACTTGGCAAGAAATTGTTCTGGAAGTAATTTCAAATATTTTTCTACCAAGGAGTTACATTGGCATTTACTTCCTTAATATTTGGGGTTCATTGTGAATTTCATTGCTCAAAATGCTTGGCAGTGGCAAGCTCTGTTCTTTAATTCATGACTCTGCCCATCTGTATTCCTTTATGTCAGCTTCTTGGGTTCTCTACTATTGCCTTTATCTTGCTGTGTGATTTCTACTTTGCTTCCCATTCCAGCACACACATCCCTCAGTGAACTTAGCTAGAACCCAGGCAATCTACAAAACAATACATCTGCCACAGATTTGTGATTTTTTTTTTTTGCTAGTCCTGGGCCTTGAACTCAGGGTCTGAGCACTGTCCTTGGGCTTTCTCAAGGCTAGTGCTCTACTCCTTGAGCCTCAGCACCACTTCTAGCTTTTCTATGCATGTGGCACCAAGGAATCAAACACATGTCTTCGTGTATGCTAAGCAAGCACTCTACCACTAGGCCAAACTCCCAGCCCAGATTTGTGATTTATATACACATATATAGACTCTTCTTCTGTGACATAATTTTTCTTAAATTCAAGGCCACAGTTTGCTTGCTCACAACTGGTATACCACTTGAAATATCCCTCCATCTCAAATGTTTGCTTATTAATTGGAAATGGTGTGTCTGATTTTTATACCTGAGGTGGCTTTTGTGATGCTCTGATTTTAGCTTTCTCAGTAGCCTTGGATGCTACCACTGTCAGATGACTCCCTTTTTTTTCTTTCTTCACACACACACACACACACACACACACACACACACACACACACCATTCATCTTATAAAGTCACTTTTGTTAATGACAGACTGCATACATGACAGTGGTCCCGTAAGATTTTATAGCTCCATGTCTTGATGACAGTTATAACAAATTCATTTTATGACACTACAATCAAAGAAAAAGCTTAATTATTGAGATGAGCAAGAAATTTGCTCTTGAGGGAAATACTGATGTGCTGAGAGATGTAAGACTGTTTACTATAAGGATGGAGTTTACTATCAAGTGATCTAAAAACAGTTCACATTTGTTTGTTGGTTTTATTTTCCTTCATCAGGTTTACTGCAATGCTCACCTCGCCGTGCATATTTCTCATCCTTCACACAGATCTCAGTTAAAGAACCAGTTGGATCACAGTGACATGGCTGGCATGGGTTTGGATAATTTGGTGATACCTAAAAATATTTAAAAGAGTAAATAAATATTAAGGGAAATTAAACACTAATATTAATTGATGAACTAATTAAATTTGTGCCAGTACTGGGCCTTGAACTGAAAGCCTCTTAACTCTCTCTTAGCTTTTTCATTCAAGACCCATTGGTATTCTACCACTCAAGCCATATCTCCACTTTTGTTTATTTTTTTTATGTTGATGTTGTTGTTTTGCTGGTTAACTAGGAATAAGTTTCTCGGAATTGTCTTCCCAGTCTGACCTCAACCACCTGAATAGTTAGGATTACAAATATGAACTACCACCAGCACAACAAATGTTCAAAATAAATTCATTTAAAAATAAATACTACTTTAAAAATTATTACAGATTATCTATATAACACATATGGGTAATTTCTATAATTAAATTTTAAATAGAATCCTATTTTTTCTCATTTATATTTTTTCTAAATCCAAAGCCTGTAGTTAATTTGTGATTCTTTTTCCTTAAGAGTATAGAACTTTTTCATGTCTGACATCTTGAAAATGCAAATGTATTTAAAAAGTAACACTCAAACTTTTGTTATTAGATTCAACAATTAGCAAAAATTTCCCCTATAAGTTTCACTTTTCTTCCTACACTCATTTTTATAGGAAATCTTAACAAAGGAAACTTTAGACTCCAAACATGCACCTTGTAATCAAAGTATCATTATCATACCAAAGGACTATATTATCTCCTTGATATTCATAAATACACATCACATCATAATGCATTCCTAAATGTTTTGTTTCATTTTTACAACATTGTCCAGTTTGTAAAGTTTCGTCCTATTTTCCCTTTCAAGAGCTTTATGTTTATTGATCACGGCATGCTCAAAAATATACTACTAAAATACTTAAATTAAAAATATCATTATTTAGGAACCTGTATAACTTGGGAGAAAACAATGCCAGTTCTGTAATTAGGAAATCTTGAGCTCATATCCCAGGGTGGCCACTTACTGGATGTGTAGTCTTGTGTAATTTATTTACTTCCTTGTAATACAAGGATAACAAAACAACTACAGGATGGTTATATAAATTAAAATGAAATGGAATGACATATGAGGTATCTTAGAAGATTTACCTATCCTAAATGTTTAATATAAGGAGTATGTACAGTATTTTAATTAAGCAAATCTAGATAATGTACAGCTACTTTAAATAAATTTGTTTCCCAGATGGAACAGGAAAAGAACAAAACACTAAATTAGTTGCCAAAGAAATACTGAAATACTATTGAATACATGTGTGTGTGCATGAAGTTGCCACCAGTAAAACACATTTTTTCATATGTACATTCACACATACAGGCTCAGTTTATAAGTAGGAACTCATTTGCTAATATAAATCAGAATGTCAGAAATATAGTTGTTCACACATCTGATAGAATATGAACCACCCACATTCACCGAGTAGTTTCCAAATCATTTGTTCAAGACACATTTGTCTCTCATCATGAAGTAAAGACTAAACAGCACAGATAGGAGGCGGAGTCCAGCTCAACAAACTTACAAGAATGAGAGATTTAAAAGACATTGATGAAGGAGAAAATGGTAACCGATGAAACAGACACACAACATATTATCAGAGAAAAAAGAAGTGTAATACAACAACACAATGAAGTCAAGCAATGACATCTGAAAAAAAGTCTCATTTAAATTGAAGCTTCAAATAGCAGAAGCAATGTGAGAGTGAAATTGGGAGGTCTTTTTGTGCCATTAGAAACAAACAAACAACAACAACATATAGCATATTGCATCTCAGTGAGAAAAAGGACGTTCTTTAGAGAAATGAGATAGAAAAACAGGTAACTAGAAATTGTGTACATATCTTTATAGTTAATAAAGACTTTTTTCTTTAAAAGAAAAGTAATTTGAAATCACATTTGCAATGTTATTTAGGTACTTTATTTGTCACATAGGAAAAGAAGTACTCCAAAAGCTAGGCATAGATTGAACCAATTTAAATTTCAATAATTCAGATTTCCAAATAGATAGGTAATAAAATTTAAAAAAAGAAATTAAAGCAAGTTAGAAGAATTATATGAAAAGCTCACAAAGCAGAAGAAAAAATTAGGGAAATATTTTTGAAATAATAAAAAAGGTTCTGATGTATCTTTAAAATAAGAAGAAAAATAAAAATGATTATTTGAATTACAGAATGGAAGAGATACAACACAATGGTGAGACACAGCATAAGGATGAAAGAATGGAACAGTGATACTCACAAGACAATACATTGGAAAATAACTTTATACAACTTGGGTGGGGGACAAGTGGGAGAAAAAATTCAGGAGTGGGTAACAATGTTCAATAAGAAATGTACTCACTAACTTACATACAAAATTATAAGCCCTGTGTATACCACCTTGACAATAAAATTAAATTAAAAATCAATGTTCAAGAAATAATGTGGGGCTGGGAGCATGGCCTAGTGATAGCATGCTTGATTAGCATGCACAAAGCCCTGGATTAGATTCCCTGGAACCACATACACAGAAAAAAATTGGAAGTGGTGCTGTGCCATACTTGGCAGAGTGCCAGCCTTGAGCAAAAAGTGTCCAAGGATAGTGCCCAAGACCCGAGTTCAAGCTCCAGGACTAGCAAAAACAAGTAATGTACCCGCTACCTGACAAATGTAACCGTAACCCATCTACACATCCCCCCGACAATAAAATATAGTTAAAAATGAAATAGAAAAAGATAAAAATGAAGAAGGTAACATAGTATAGAAAGCAATACTTTGAGAATGACACAGAGGTATTAATTTTTAGAACTGTTAAGGCAAAAAATTGTGACTACTTGGATGAAATAAGCTAATACTTTGAAAAGCATAATGAACCAAAATGATTTACAAAGACCAAATGTCATGGTGCAAGCTTGTACTCTCAGTACTTTGAAAGCACGTTTTATCCAGACCAGCCTGAACTGCAGAAACAAAGACAAGAGACAAAACCAGCAAAGATACAAAACTTACTTAGCTATTGATTTATAATGGAAGAACATATCTAATTTCTTTCACCACCAAAGGGACTCAAATAGTTTTCCTAGGTAATCCTATTTTACAAATATAATTTACTTATAAAAATAATTTTGATTTATGCAACCCATTTCCCAACTCTTATTTTGAGGTCAGTATCCAAAACAAGGATCTGTAAAATATATTGCAACAAATATTCAATTACAGATAGTATTTCTTATGCAAATACAATCATACAAGATACAAGAAATAGGGTATTTCATAAGTAAGTTGGATTTAACAAAAAATGCAAGTTTACTATTTTACAATTTTGTTAATGTAGATTTGTCCCACTAATGAGAGAGTAAAAACATATATATTTAAGTAGACATAAAAAGGCATTTGATAAAATTCAGTGCCTCTTTTTTAATACAAACTATCTCAGCTGCCTATAAATAGCAAAGAAGCTGCTGAATCTGATAAAAATGCATTCATAAAACCCTACAACTCATGTCATACTCAGAGTGAATTATTATGTTTCCATTTGAGATGAGGAAAGAAATAAAAATGCCATTTCTCACCATTTTTACTTAACATTGGCATGAATATTGCAAAGCAGAATGAGCCTGAATTTATCTGCTGGCAACCATTTATGTGTGTATTTCTAATGAAAATCTAACATAAAATTACTAGAAGCTATAAATGAATGTTGGTTGGTTTCAGAACATAAAGTCAATGTGGAAACATCTTTGCAGTAATGGTATGAAAACAGGAAAATTCTTTTAAAATCAGCTTTTATTTATAATCATTTTAGACACAACACTTAAGATGAAATTTAATCAAAGCTATTTTAAATCTCGACATCATAATTATTGTTATGAATCATTTAAAAAGATATGCATATACAGACATGTCCATTGGTTAAATGACCTTGCTCTATTGCAATCGTACTTCTTTACATTTTTCCATACAGATCCCACACAAAATCCCCAACTAATATTTTCTGTAGCAGCCAAGTCAGCTGTAAAATTGTTCACAAGTATAAAAGAAACCACACATGACAAATGTTCAAAATGAAGGTAAAGTTGGGGCACTATATTACCTGAACACTGTTTATTAAAACTAAGGTATTGGGCATTGAATGGACAAAACGACTGAGGAGATATCTACTAACATTCTTGAGTTTGAACCATCACATTGTTACGTATCTGACTTTAAAATGACTGGTTGACCACATATAATTATTTTATACAAATTACAAAGATTTTTTTGTGTCTGTACTAACGTTAAAATTAAAAGCTTTGTGATATAAAACTGATAATATTTTTACCAGGCATATAAAATCTTCCTAGTCATATTTCACAACTTGAAGTCCACCATGTCAAAATTATTTTTCTGCACAACCTGACATTGTATAAGAAAGTAAAGAGAACACTTATGATTTAAGAGCATACTTTACCCCTTTGGGTCTGAAGAAGCCATCCTGGCACGTCTCACAATTGATACCTGCTGTGTTTTGTGTGCAGTTAATGCATACTCCCCCTCCAATGTATTTTCCATGAATGTTTAAACTCAGGTTTCTTCTTGCAACATTTTCATCATAGTAACATTCTTCAGCTTTTCCATGACAATTGCATGCTTTGGGAAGAGAAAAAGAAATTTGTGATCATGAACTTAATGCTTCAGTTAGATTTAGAATCTCTTTTTCCTATATACAAATGGGTCCAGAAAGCACCTGGATTTATTGGATATGTGTGTGTGTGTGCGTATACATGTATGGATATTTTTATACACACAAACACATACACATATATATGTATACTTTTAATAAATTTGAAATGATTAAAGTAAACTGAATCATCTGTAATTATAAATATGCTTAGAAATGTACAATTCCACACAGTTCAACCTGTAATTTCCTCTTATAATAAATAAAAAATATTGAACAATAGCACTAAATGGTAAACAATCAAATAATCTGTAATGAATAATTACCATGTGTTAGTATCTGGCTAGATCTGGGGATAAAAGATTCATACATGCACCTCCACTCTCTTAGTTCAAATAATCATGAAGCAGGACTTTTTAAATATAACACTCAGTTTTAATTTTTTTGCTATTGCTACTACATTTAATTAAAATACACATCTTTTTGCATTAGCAAACAGAGACATGGAGATCTAGTAACTTATATTAACCTAATCGATATTTGAAATCACTTGCTGAGCTTAGTTAAGATTCATGAGTCTGTGCTTCTTATCACTAACACAGCCTTTCATATTCTATCCAGTGAAAAAGAGAGAAAGAGAGACAGACAGACAGAAAGACAGAGAGAGACAGGGATAGAGACAGAGACAGAGGAGGAAGGGAAAGAGAGAGGGAGGGAGAGAGAAGTCAAGGAATAAGAACATATGAGAACCCAGTTTTGGGTTCAGGAGTCTGCTCCAATAATTTGTAATCATGTGATGTAGGAAACTTCTTCATTTCACTATTTAGCACGGGGTAGTCGATAATAATTACCAGACTGGGATGGTTAAAAGCATCAAGTGAGATAGTTCATGTGAAATCATTAACATAATTGCTTATAAATAAGTTCTCAATTGACTTGTTTGCTCTTCATTCTTTCTGTCTTTTTTATGTTACTTTATAGTAATTGAGGAAAGTGAAAAATCACTTTCTCTTAAAGAACTGGGTAAGGCCTCCAAAAATTATTTGGAATTTATATTAAGATGGGAACCAGAGAAAGATGTTTTTGCAGTCCCCTACCACAAAACTTCCTTCAGGTAGATTTGTTTCTGTGTGTTTGTGTATATGCACAAACATATGTGCACACACGTGCAACAACATATGCAGGGGTGTATATGTGCCAAGTATTTGGCTCGAGGTATGAGCTGTAGCCTAGCTGCATGCTTAACTACTCAGCCTGTTGAGATCTGAGGATCCTAATTCTCAGCCAGCTGAGGCAGAAAAGTTTAAGACTCCAAACTTTTATCCAAAGTTTTATTTCAAATAAATCAACCTCCCCCCCCAAAAAGAATCAGAATTGGAGTTGTGGTTCAAGTGATAGAGTGACATGTTTCAGCAAAACAACTAAAATATTAGACCGAAGCCTGAGTTTAAACACCAGTACCGACCCCCCCCACATACTATATATAAACTTAGTTAAATTTATTATAATTTATTAAGGCAGACCCTCATAAACTGTTTCTGAAGTGCTTGCTTTTACTGAGAGTATCTTTTTTGATTTTGTCATTTCTGAATTAGCACAGGTGACCTGAGGCTACACAGATCATTACTTGGGGTGATGTGTCAGTAGCCTATTCATGGACAGTTATATTATTTCTCATATTTTTCTTCCAAATAACTTCACACATACAAAAGCAAGGTCTGTAATAGAACATACACTGTTCTTTCTTTGCCCAAGAGTGTCTTTGAGAAGAAAATTCAAGCTTCACTGTCATTCTCCTTCTTATCTCTTAGAGCTGTTTTGCAAATGTAAGTTTGGAAAAATGAATGCTTGCTGGAGATACACTCACTTCAGTTAACATTGGTAATAGTAATAGAAGAAACTTAGGGATAATGATAAGTGTTATGATACTCCAGCCTGTATGTCAATGTGGGTTAAATTCTTAGAAGTGTAACTTCTAACCAGAGGACATATAAAATATGAATCTTAATTACTCTAAAATCCCTATCCAAAATTTCTGTGTCACAATGCGCTCTGTACACAGCTTTAGCCATGTGATGTCCTATATCCATTTTCAGAATATTTTCATAATCTTTAAGTAGTTGTACAAAGGAGTTGCCATTCACCAAAGCAGTTCATGAATACAGAGTATCTTGATCACTGTCACGCCTTTCAACAGTCTCATAACCGAGCTCTTACCATGTTATTACTTGCTTCCCTTGTAGATCTTAAGTCTGTTATACATTGAACATTTTGTCCTTTAACAAAGCAGTTGTTGCATGCAATGCATATTGACCTGTGTCATGCCTTCAGCATCTTCATCCTCCTTCAACCCACTTCTTCCCTTACATTTCTCAATTCCACCATAAATAAAATAAATTCTTGCGTGCCTTCCCCCTTTTTCTGCCCCTCGTTCTAGTGCCCTTCTCCTATTGTCCCCACCCTCCCCTCTTGCAAGTATCCATTTCCTGGTACTTATTTGTCTAATTCATTTCTAAAATTTTTCTTATTGATGGATGCATTTCTTTGTAGATGTGTAGGCACATTCTAGGTTCCACAAATGAGGAAACCCTCTAGTATATTATTTTTATATAGAGTAATCATTGAAGTATTTATTATGTAGATGAATGCATACTTTGATAAGTTTAATGTTTCACTGTTTCATGGATTTGATCATCTTTTGCATAGGTGGTAAACATTTTTTCTGGTAGCTGCTTTGATATTTGCTCAAAACAATTTCAGTGCATTTTTCTCTATGATGACACATAAGATTTCTTATGATAGTAAAAATATCATCTCCCTGTCATGGTATTGCTAAAACATCCTCAAATTTGCTGACTTCTGATTTACAATATGATCAGTTAGCTAAGTTAGTAGAGTTTCAAATGTTATTCTAGGTTTCATGGATATAAATGTAAGTTTCTAGGCATTATAAACAATCTTATATATTTAGATATTGCACAAGAGTAATTAAGCAATCAAGAATGATTTCTGCTGCCAGTATGGAGGTAGATACAGTACAATAAAATTTTATTTTCACTGTATTTAGATTCTCCACTGCAAAGACAAGGTACTATAGACAAAACACTAATGATACCCAAGGTTCTCCTCATTTTTCCCTGAAGCCAGGACCCTCCATCTGTCTTATTACTTGCATGAAGCCTAGCTCAAAGTATACAGCCTCAGTGGACATGGCTAGCTCGATAGCATCTGGTATTAAGGAGCCATTTCTGTTCTGTCATCAGAAGCAGCTGTAGCACAGAATATTTAAGACATGTGATATCTAACTGTATTGTAATAATGCTTAGGAATGAAATGAATATCCATTGTTCTTTTGAGATATACCTTACCTTAACTAAGCTAGATTAATAAAAATCCAAATTAGACTCAAATGAATTTGAAGGCAATTAAGCACTTTATACAGGGATTTATCATATCATAAAAGATTTTTTTCTAATTATAAGGGTGATTGGAATATAACTCGAATTGGATAAGTTTTCTGTAAACTTTCCATAGTGGGTCTATTTCCAAAGCATGATGTAAGATTTTTATAATTAATATACTCATGCTCAATTCAGGAGCTTTATAAAGGTTTCTTTGGAAATATAATCTCTCCTTTACCCTATTAAACAGATTTTTTTCATCATTCCAATATTCTTAAAAGGCATCTAATAGCAAGTTAGATCTTATATTTGGCAGTTGTCTGTCTACTGCTTAAAACCATTTAAACATAGGTACTTAAGTACAGAGTGGTAAAAGATTTGCATATCTACTTGACGTTCTACAATGTACAATGAACCGTGAAATAATGTTAGATACAAGAAGAATCCCTAGCCTCACAGCACCCCACAAGCTACTTAGGATTGCTGATAGACCACAAAACAAAGTCTAATTCAAAGTAAAATTGAGAGCAATTATTTCTGGGTGGAATTTCATGTAGTCTCTCCTCCCTGAAGGAGAGGCTGAGGAATAACCTAAAGACACACTGGAGTGAGGCTGAAGAACCTTGATGAGTGTGGATGCACTGCTGGAACTCTCCAGTGGTGGCCACCAGTCACTCAGTGGTCACTCAGTGGTGACACAGTGGCAACTCAGGTCTCTATCAATATCCTAGCAATTATGGAAGAGTTCTAATCCAAAATACTTTCATATGCAGGTGGAGATGAATCAGAAGACAAATGACATCAGTGAAAAAAATGAAAGAACTAAAAAACATTGATAGCATGTGCAGCAACTTAAACTAAGCAAAATGCATGTTATGGTAGGAGACAATTTTTATGGTTGAGCAGGATTTAACAGTCTTAAAGACCTATCAAGTCTGACAACTACTAATGATATATATGAACTGAATCATTTTGGATTTCCTGGCTTTTTAAGGTTGGTATTGAAAATGCCTACCAAGCCTCTTTTCGATGCCTTATATACCCATTGTACCTAAACTATATGTTGAAGGCTGATTTGCTCACATATTAATGTTTGAATATGAGTCAATTGGGCTTCATGCTCATTTGAGTCTATAAGTTAGCAGGAATCTAATTGAGATCTCTTATTCCTAGATAGTAAGGTTACATTAGAACTATTTTAAAAGTGTATGTGTTCAAAAGAATGGCCTCTGTAGTATAGATTGTACTGATATTTATTTACATTTCTATTTAAATAGATACATATATTATGCTATCAGCATAGAGTTCTGCTGATGACAATCAGTGCATATAGTAAACCTTAATGTTTTTCACACACCCATAACATACTGGCAAACTCATACATCTGCCAACTATTGACCAAATTAATAAAAATAATCAAATTAAGCAGGGGCTAGGTTTTTAGCTCAGTGATAGAGTGATTGATTCATGTATAAGAATATAAAATATTCTGGATTTAATTTCCACTTCCACAACCACGGGGTGGAGGTAATTAGAAAACCAATGACTAAGATAACACTTTGACTTTAAGTAAAATATATAAAATGATCTCAGTATGGTGATCCATACCTATAAACAGAAAAAAGTTTGAAGCTGACGAGTACAAAAAATACAATATCCTGTCTGAATAAAACACATCAAAAGAAAACATTTTAGAAGTATGGTTCGTGTGATGGAATGCATGTCTGAGGAAGCAAGAGTTCCTGAGTTCAAACAGTACCATCAAAGAATGAAAAGATGACTTTCTTTATCCTCCTTGCATGTGTAAATTGTCTGTATCCCAGGAAAGAAGTGCATGCTGTCCACTTGCCAAGAACATACCTTCACATTCAGTCTTTGTCAGGAAAGTACCAGCTCTCCAGGGTTTCTGGTGGAATCCCGGACAGCACTGGTCACAGCTGTCACCACATGTGTTATGCTCACATTCACAGCGAGATTTCTAGAGGGAAGCACACTTGGACTATCATTAAGAAGTATAAGGCAAACAGACATTTAGACTATAGATTAATATATAAGACTGTCAGCCTGGATGGGAATCTGTGCCAACTGGAGAATGGGCACAAATAAATCCATATCAGCTTGACCTGGTCCCAGCCCATTCTGGAATGGTGCTGTCTTTTACTCTAAAAGACAGCAGGGAGGCCTAAGGGAGGTACGAATTCTCCCTTTCTGATACCTAGGATCTGTAGGATTTCTGCATGCATTGCACATTTCAAGACTTTGCTCAAAATGCTCCTAACACTTTGTTGTTGCTGTTGTTGTTGTTGCTATTGTGTCAGAAAATAGGGGAGTTGATTTTTCCCCAGATATTCACCTAGGATTAGAGGAAAATCAGGAATCTCATGTATTCCAGAATTAAATTGGCCTCTCTGTTGATGGATTTGTCCCATACACCTGTCCTTCCATGGCTGCCTTTGAGTTCTCAGAGCCTGGAGAATATTAACCATTCACCATGGGCCTTTAGGGAGAGTTCTCAGACCATGGCACTCAGACCATGGCATGTAGCACGGCTGGGAGTTTTAATCTACCAGAGAGATAACATTCTATAATCTCCTACTTAAGACACCAGCATGGAGGGTAATGGAATCCTTACCAGATACAGTAGAAGCAAAAATAGAGAGGAAGACACAGCCCTCCTGACATCCCTGATTTTACTCTTCCATATATTTCTTCCATAGACTACACAGTAGATGATTTTTAATTTCACCAGTTTGCTTATGACACGAAAACAAAACTGGTTCTCATTCATCTTCTCTAGGTTATATTCACCCAATATATTCATTGTCATTAATGAAAAATGTTCCACAAAAGCACTCGAACTTGCCAGCCACAACACTCTGGAATTGTTCTTTGTACCCGAGAAGAGAAAATGTGCCTGTCTCATCTCAGCCTCCGGTTCCACAGCCATTCATATCTTTCCCTCCCTGCCCAGTTTCCGTGTGTTTGCATTACATTTTTGTATGGAAACCTTTTTTTTATATAGAGAGAGAAATGATTGCAACAGCTAAAATCATTGCTGCTCTCATAGCTAGAGACACTTCAAAATAAATTACACTTTGAAAACTTTTTTATTATTATTTTGTTGGGAAGGGAAAGAAATGAAGCTGTTTTTAGATACTTCAAAGTCTCCTCCTCTTAACTGCTATCTCTATTTCACCCTGGCAGAGCTTTCTGTCACACTAAGTGGGGGCCTGACACCCATTCACAGCATTTGCTGTCGGTAAAGACTCCCACGAAACATTTTCCAGTTCATTTTGCCTAAGCAGCCTATAAATATACATACATTTGTTGCTGGATCAAGCGGACAAGCCCGGGCATGACCGTAGCAGATGCACATGCCTCCGACGGAAATATCCTTGACCGAGTAGTAATACTGCGAAAAGCAATCCAGAGAGGAGCGCTGTTAGGGGGACTACAGAGTGGAAAGGACAAAGGAGAACTGTTTGTTCAAACCTTAAGCTTTCGCTTTTATCCTTCATCCGAATGGATTGAGGACTTGCAAAACAGATGAGGTTACAGGCTAGCTTTGTAAGCACAGAATCCTCACATCTTTCCTGCCACCCCCTCCCCCCAAAAGAAGGCCTCTGATTTCAATGACGGGGTACTTGTCAGTTGTTGGTTTTCGCTGGCATTGGGGCTTGAACTCAGGCCCTGGGTGCTGTCTCTGAGGCACTTTGTACTCAAGGCTATCACACTACCACTTGAGTTACACCATCCTGACCTACTTTTTCTGAGAAGTTTACTAGAGATAGAGTGTCAAGGACTTTCCTGCCTGGGGGTTAGCTTCAATCACTGTCCTCAGATCTCAGCCTCCCGAGTGTAATAACCTAGTTTTAGATATGGTTTCTTAGACCCTCAGCCCCTTCCCCAAATTAGATTTCTAAGTAACTGGAACTGCAGCAGCATGGTCAAGGGTACCTTGACCTTTGCAAAGGAGAAAAGATGAGTTTCTAAGAATAGACATCCAAGTGAAACCAGTGGCAAGTTCTAGTTGAAGGTAAGATCAATCAAGTAGATCAACTGGCATTGTAATGGTTTGTAATCACTTCACCCCTAATTCCGCTTGCTCATATAAATGTTAACTTTCACAATGATTGGTCCATTTGTATGGCTGCCACACAGCCATTGGCTGTCTAGATGATCACGTAGTATAAATCTATTGGTCACCTGCCTGTGGTCTGACTATGTGTTTTTTTGTGTGTTTTCCCACTGGCACGAAATAAGACCAATGAGAGATGTGCTTATGTGCTTGGTTTAAAATGATTGGTCATTATTCGTGCCAGTCTCCCTGTGCTTAAATTCCCTTGCTCCAAGCAAGTCAGGGCTGCAGCAAGGGAATTTAAGCAGAGGTTGTAGTCCTGGGCCGGCTAAATAAATTCCTAATTGACTGAGAATCTTGAGATTTCATTTTAATAATTGGAATACAAAATTAATAATTGGAATATAATACTGAATAACTAGGAGTACAGACATGAACCATTAGTGCCCAGCTCAGGGTTGTGTTGTTGTTGTTTGTTTTTATGTAGTTTCTTCAAAGAAACGCACTTTACTAGAGAAATGGTATTCACAAACTCTCTGACTTAGCTTGATAGATTTAAAAAGAAATAATAAATTTATAGGAAAATTAGTGATAATAGTGTATTTCTCACCTAAATTTAGAAGGGAAAGGAAGTATAAGTTTGATGTGCAAAAACACTTAGCTTTTTATTATTATAGTAGAATGTCAGATAAAGCTTTTCTATTTGAAGTTAATAAGGTCATAGTGCTTATTTTAATGTACTTTCTGGAAAAGCTATTTATGATTGTACAGCTAAATGAATATTGAAATATGAATAGCTGCATTTATAACATTTTATAATTGTCAGAGACCTTTACATTATCACATGGAGTCCAAACAATTTTCTTAATAGACAAGAACTTCATTATTCCAATTATGTATGTGAAAAATACCATACCAAACAAGAGTAATTCTGTGGACAATCTTGAGTTCCCTACTTTTATTTGCTTCAGTTTTTCTTACTTCTTTTATTTTTGTCATACACACACATATATTTATATAGATTGTCTTTTAACTTTTTGTTATATTATCTTATTTGGCATACCTCAATCTTAAACTAATGGAAGCTTCTAGAAATTTGGATAATGTATCTCTTTTGCATTTCACTATATTTCTCAATAATACAAATGCAAGTAGAGATATTTGCTTAAAAACCTGGTATGGCATTTTTTGTAGATGCATTTAAAATTGAGTAACAGATTTTAAATATAAATGCATTATGCTTTGCTTTTGAATTATGGAGAGCTGAAATTCAATATCCTTCTTTGATATATTTAAATTTGCATGTAGTGTTTATTGAACTTGAACACTTTAAAATAGATTTATATGTTGGCTTGTAGGCACTTTAAAGGCTCATTCAGTTCTAAATAATAAATGTGTACCCCCACCTCTACTCTGCCTCCTGCAAGAGATAATAAAAAGAGTACTAATTTATTTTCATTGATTCATCCTACTATATTGTCATGAAAGAACAAATTTCACTTCAGCATTATTCAGTATTCCTTGGCGAATATGTTTTAGCTATTGCAAAATTAGATGTAGACTCACCTTTTTTCAAATATGTGAAGAATGTAAACATTGCTATGGAATGATTATTATTTTGTGTAAAACAATTGATAATCTGGTGAAAAAGACTAATAGGTAAAATTGTATCAGGTTTGGACAATACAGCACACTAAAACATCTAACTTATAGTTTTGGTGACAAACCTAAAAGTATTTGGGGGAATGTTGAAGTGTAAGTAATGAAGAGAGGACACATGTGAGGAATGTTCAGCATCAATGATATCCAGTTCACTGGTTCAGCAATATGGCAGGTGGTGCCAATGGTCTGATCTATTAACATCATTGTAGAACTAAATGCTCTGTCCCACAATATAAGTTACTTCCATTTTCTACAAACATATATGGTAAGCATAGACAACAATAGCATGGATTTACTTTAGATTTATGACTGAATTTTTGTCTTGCTTGAATAGGTGTCCGTAGGCTATGAATAGAGTACAGAGTACAATCATCAGTTTGGATCGATCATCTATCATATGTGAAGGGCTCATAAATTTAATTCTGGAAAGCATCATTTCTGTTAACTTCAAGAGTCAGAGATGTGTTAAAGAAAGTTATTTGGGGCCGGGAGTTTGGCCTAGTGGTTAAAGTGCTTGCCTAGCATGCATGAAAACCTGGGTTCGATTCCTCGGTACCACATACATAGAAAAAAAAAGCCAGAAGTGGTGCTGAGGCTCAAGTGGTAGAACTCTAGCCTTGAGAAAGTCCAAGGACAGTGCTCAGGCCCTGAGCTCAAGCCCAGGACTGGCAAAAAAAAAAGTTATTTAACCTTTACCACCTGCAACATTTGATTTTAAATTATATGATTGCAAGCAAAAGAAATGATAATGAAACAGATATATGTGGTGAGAGAACAAGGAAAATACCGTGCATGCTATCTAATATGTATACAAGTGTGTATGTATTTATGATTATATAAACATATGCATGTATATAATAATATACATTATTGATCATAAGATAAAATGATATAGCAATATTTTAAGACTATGGTTCCATAAAGAAACATAAAACCAGAATATTTGATAAGGCAAAATGATCCACAGACCAGCAACATCAATAACATGGGGACGTCTTCTAGAACTGTATCGTCTCAGACCTGTCTTACTAAATGGGAACTGACATTTCTACAGGACCCCAGTGGATTCTTTATACCTTAAAGTTTAAGAAGATTGTCTCTGTCTCTCTGTCTCTCTGTTTCTGTCTGTCTCTCGCTCTTTCTCTCTGTATTTCTCTTTGTGCTTATATCTTCTCTGTGTTGGACCATGATTTAAAAATGCATATTTTAAAGTGGGATGTGGTAAAAAAAAATGCCCCCAAGTTCCTGTATTTTTAGTAACAAGTGCTCAATGCCCATTATAGTACAGATCACCTGAAGTGACAAAATCCAATTACTTAGACTTTACAAAAAGATTATGAACTAGATATTATGATCCTCATTTTATAAAAGAGGAAATTAAAGTTTAAGCATATAAAAAGGCTTGATAAATGTCCCGTACCTAATAAGTGGCAGAGCTTGGATATGGACAAAGAACAGTCTATTGAATTTTAGAATCTTAGATAAGTATACCCTATCTACGGAGAAATTAGAAATTTCTTTCTGAATTTCTTAACAGACAATGGAAAGGAAGCACCTGATATCATGCATGGGCTCCCATGAATCTCCATCACTCACCCTTCTGGTGACAATGGGGTCAATTTCCCTGGGGTCTTTGTGAGCAAACATCATCAGGTCTGCGTTCAGGGTGCGGATCCTCTGAAATCTCAGGCGAATGTAGCGAGCAGAGGTGAATTCCAGAAGTTCTGGGGAAGGATCTTCAGCACTAGGTCTCCCATTGATCAAAGAAATATGAATCTATACCACAGGAAGAATAATTTCATCATTAGTTTATCAAAGCCAATATCTGTTTTACTAGTTTCTTTTTTCCTGAGAAAACTAAGAAAGCTTGTGTTTCATAATGAGCCAATGCAAGTTCATGTTTATTCACTGGAAACCAATAAAATAATTAGGGTGTTTCATGGACTTTCTCATTAGGACCAATATAGCAGTTCATCTGCTTGTGTCTTAGGTGATCTCCAACTATTTATATTCTTCTCCTTTAAGACAAAATGTATTTCCATAAATTAGTAAATCAATTGTTTTTCTGAACATTATTAATATTATTATTATTATTGTGTGTGTGTGTGTGTGTGTGTGTGTGTGTGTGTGTGTGTGTGTGTAATGGGACTTAAAGTCAGGTCCTGACCTTTGTCCCTGGGCTTTTTTTCTCAATGCTGGTGCTCTATCCCTTGAACCAGAGCTCCATTCCTAGCTTTTCAGTAGTTAATTGGAGATAAGAGTCCCATAGACTTCTTATGAACTTCCATGCTCAGAATGACTTCTAACTGCAATCCACAGCTTCTTGAGTAGCTAGGATTACAGACACAGTCCCTAGCATATTGTTCTGTAAATGATTATCTGCTACAATATGTAGCAATCTGTAATGCATTGTATTCACAGACTGGCATGTTCAACTGAAACTCATTAATACTTAATACTTAAGGATTCATAATAATAATAAAAAATCTGGAGAGGTGGATCTATGGTTCAAGTGTTAGAATGATAGCCTTGAGCAAAAAAATCAGGGACAGCATCCAGGCCCTGAGTCCAAGGCTCACAACCAGAACAAAATCAAACATAAACAAACAAATAGAATCTAGTGTACAACTGAAATCAAGAAAACTTGGTTAAAAGTATTTTGAATTATCTGACCCATCAAGATCTTAAATATTTCTAAAGTTGAAACCATCCCATTACATGAAGAAATGCATTTCTATAAAATAGAGAGAATAGAATTTCTAAATGAGGAGAAAGCACAAAACTCTGTGCCCAGTAAGACATTTAATAAATTGTGATTTTTTTGTTTTCACTCATTTATATTTAATAATTGAGAGAGCAACACAATCAAATATTATCCAATGATACAATGTATTCTAAGTAAAATGTACTCTATGAAAAATAAATTAAACCTGAATTGGAATGGGAATGTTTTAGGAAAATAATTTAGCACAATTGACTCCAGAAGAAATACAATGTGATCAGATCCACTTTCATGCCAATTGGAGACAATGTCAAGGAACTGCTCTCCAAACTCACATGAAGCTGTCATACCCTCCCAGGATTATCCCAGAAGCAAGAATTCTAGAGAAGAATAAACATTAGATAAGATGAACTTCTCTTACAAATAAGGGAAGGATGTCCTGTGTATCTAACTACTCATATATATCAACAAAGACAAAGACTAAAAAGTTAACATGAAAACTAAATGAAAGAGATATGGAGGCACTATTGAAAAAATATAAATGGCTATGAAATTATTAATGAGATACCAAACATCATCCAAGTAAGATAAATGTTCAGAACAAGGATTTGATAGGCATCTTTCTATATTTTCAAGGTGGCCAAAACTCTCCAGTATGACAGCTTTAAAGGGGTACAGGAATTTCTCTTATTTTCATGGAAATGAAAATAAAATAAATGAAATAAAATTCAGAAGCAATTTAACAAATGTTAAATAGGAAATGTAAATCATTACTGACCTAGTATCTCAATTTCTATGAATGATGCTAGAAGACTACAGATACTATATTTTATGGGCATTAAGGTCTATAGAGACAGGTTCTGGATATTCCCATTTTATCATCTCAAATTTTTTGTTGAGTCTTTAACTTCCATGTGATAGTATTTAGGGATTGGGTCTTTGGGAAATAATGAGATCCTAAGATTATTAATTGCCATTGGCAATATATGTAAGTAATGCTTTAACAAGAAACTGAGCACTGGCTTTCTTTTAACCATGTGAAAATACAGCAAGAAGTCAGCCTTCTGAAATTCAGGAAGAGATTCTTCAACATAATCCAACTGGTCTATGCTGGAACTCTGATCACTAACTTTCAGCTTCTGATTGAAAAATATCTCCTGGAGTCTCTGTTTCTTTGAGTCTGGCTCACTTCACTTAATATGATTTTTTCCAAGTCTTCCCATTTCCTTACCAATGGGGTAATATTCTTTCTGATGGAAGCATAGAATTTCAATTTGTATATGTATCCATTCATCTACCAAGGAGTATTTGGGCTGGTTCTATAACTTAGCTATGGTAAATACTACTGCAATGAACATGGTTCTGCTGATAGCTTTAGTATGGCCCTATTTATGGTCATTTGTGTAAATGCCCAGACGTGGGATTGCTGGGTCATAGGCGACTTCTAAGTAATAATTAGTATATATCTAGGATAGTCAGAGATCACAATAGGTCAGTAACTATGTACATATGACCATGTAAGAAGATGCTAAAAGCCAGGCACGGTGGCTCACGCCTGTAATCCTAGCTACTCAGGAGGCTGAGATCTGAGGCTCAAGGTTCAAAGCCAGCCCAGGGACAAAAGGACCTGAGACTCTTATCTCCAATTAACCTCTAGAAAACGGGAAGTGGGGCTTGGCTCAAAGGTAGGACGATAGGTAATCTTGAGCTGAAGAGCTCAGGAACAGTGCCCAGGCTGAGTTCAAGCCCCCATGACCCACAAAAACAAAACAAAAAACCAAAAATGATTCTAAGTAAAATGAACTCTGAGATATAGAAACAAGGAAACAAGACATTCTTAGTTGTTGTTTTTAATGTACTGTGTAAAGTTATTTCTTGTTTCTTTAATTTTTTGTTTCCTTTCATTTATCCCATTGTCATTGTATTTGATTTTCATACACAGTTTTTTATATATGTTTATCTGAATTGGAGAAGTGAAAGGGAACAACAAAATAGTGGGGCAAACCAATGCAATAGTGATACTTAGGAGACAATATGTAGGAAATGAACTTTACCTCTTGGGGGTGGGGGAAAGAAAAATATCTCTTGTTTCCAACCCAATCTATGAAATTTTCTTACAACACTTTGAATGGAAAAGTTGACATTTTTTGGCAGTTTTTGGATCTTAGAAAAACCTGCAGTCTAATATCCAACATTGGAAGACTGGTTAACTAAATTACATACCTCTATATTGAATTATGTATAGCCATAAAAGAATACAAAAATCCCTCACATACCTGATAGGAAGAAGTATTTTCATTTTTGTATTATAGAGATGGAATGCAACCTATATGATTAATTTAATGATATCAAAATTGTTAAAGAAATTCAAGTTGACTGGTGAGTTTTCAATTAAAAATATACACTTAAGCATAATCAAGCATGCATATGTGCATACTGGGTTAGAGTGACAGAAAAATTAAACTGGGAGCTTTGTACAAGAGAGGAAAATGCTCAGGTACAGAACTCAAGGTCACCCCTGGAATTTTCCTACTCCTTTGAAAGAAAATATATCATGCATGTTAATTATACTTTTTGACAGAGGAGTCAATAATATGTATTTTCATCCTAGCATCCTTTGCATTTAGATAATCCCCAAGATCATTTTACAAACTGGCTGCCAATAAACTACTTGAATCACAAGAGAAATATAGCACACCTTGTGAAGGGAAACTAATTTTGATGTCACAAAAAATAGATCCAAAATACCTCATGATAAAAGATGAGATGCTTGAGCTAATTGAATCTATCTTGGATACTTACTGAAGAATAAATTCACTGAGTAAACAAATTGGAGGTTGATAGAATACAGGATTCTCTAATGTATTAAATCCTCTAAAATGCTAAATAAACTGTAATGCAAGAAATGCTAAGGAGAAAGCAGATCTTGCATGCTCCACAATTCCAGCATCTTAACAGGTGAACCAAAACTATGTTTGTTGTCCTTATTGCTTAAGAAGGCCTCAATTAAATGTTCCAAGAATGTACAAATATAGGCATGAAGTTTAGTCCGAAGAAAATTGTTATCAGTTCCCTTGAATTCATGTTTAAATTTCTTTCAAATTCTTCCTTGAGTGTTCCACAAAACAATTTGAAAGAAAAGAGAAAATTATTACAAGGCTAGAATGAACTTTTCTGAATATTACCAAGGTTTCTTTGATGTTCGTGTCCTACAGATCCACATCGGTGCTGTATAAGCAATCAGCAAGTTCCTCACTTAAACATAAAAAGACATTAAAAAACGAGGGGTGCACATTCTTATACAAGTTAGGAAGCCATATGAGTGTTCCATGAAGCATTTCGCAAAGGAACACTTCTCCTCACAGCTTTGGTATTTTCATCGAGCGTCTCTGCCAAGAGAACTTGAGAGTATACTTAGTCCCAAGCTGTTTCTGGGATATAAAACCAGCCAGCTGTTTGGCCACGATGTGTGTGACTTCCTTAAACTGCTTTTTTTTTAAACTTTTTTTCTCACTCTCCCTCAAAATAAATCATAATATTGGATAGGATGTTACATCTGGCACAATGCTATGTAATTTCAAGTGTACAGAAGGGATGGTTTAACATACTTCCTGATTTCCTATGGGGTGACAACTGGAGTATGTCTGTCTTCAAGAAAGATGAAAAGTATCTGTCCCCAAGACTACCACTGCCTTGCTGTGAGCTCCTGGGAACTCTGTGACAGTCTAGAATCTTCTGAAATGCTTCCCATTTTAGACCTATGGATGGGTATACATTCATGCTGTCACAGAAGTTCTTTCCAACTGAAAAATATCTGACTGTGATTACCAAGTGGCTTTTCAGATTTGGAACTTACTTTGGTCGGCATAGAGTTTTCACCGACAAATGGAAAGCTCGTCAGAATATTTTTGTTACCCAGTATCTATATCCATATTAAACTCTACTCACCCAAACAATTCTCTTGTTCCTAGGTAAATGATACCACATATCATGTTTCCCTTGCAGATAGAAATGACCTCTGTGACTCTATGGTGTGTTTAACATTCAGTTTTAAAATGTTCTAAGTAGCAGACAAGAGTTTTTTTAAGAATGGAACATTCTCTTTCCATGGAAGTGAGTTTGGTAAGGGAATGGATGGATGGGGAGATGAAGACTTCTAAAAGAAAATCATTAACATATCAGAAACTTTTAAATCAGTGACGAATTAGAGTGGCAGCTGGAGAGGAGGTTGAAATGTGATATACTCAAAATGTTTATCATTTGAAAAAATGTTCTTCATGAATAATAACTAAATTAATTTTCATTGATAAATGTTTGTAATTTTGAAGGATCTCTTTGATTGTGGCAATGAAATTGAAACAAGTTGAAAGTAAACAGACCCCATGAGTTCAAATAACTCCACATTTGTAGAATGGGAAACACATTTGTGGCCAAAGAACTAACATATGAATAAACAGGAACATGTTAAATGAAATGATGCTTACTGTGTTGTTTTTCAGCAAAGGAGAATAAGATTATGAAGTTAATTTTGAAATGACTTATATTCTAGACTGCATGGAAAAATGTGTGAAGGGGGAATGAGCAGCAGGAAGCTTAGAAAAAGGAATAATACCATAATTTTTCATTGTGTTTCACGTCCAAGGTAAAGGCTCTGTTTCTGACTTTATATGTATGGAGGTAACACATCGGACTAATTCCACCCCTGCATTCCAGAACTGCCTCCACTTATGTCAGTCTGTTTTTGGAAAGTCACCAATGACCTTTGATTTATTAGCTAAAATAGCCAATGCTCAGTCCTCACAATAACTGATATATAAGCAGCATTCAAACAACTGATGATCCAATGAACTCTAGGACCCATTGCTCTTGTTTGGCTTTTACCATTGTGGTTCCTTCTCAATTTCCTTCCCTAACAGAGGGACATGCTTTGGCTAGAAGTATTTCAGATATTGGCAATTTTTCTATTTCAAAGAAGTTTCCATATACTTGAGGTAATTTTAGGGTAGAACCCACATTAAACATAACACCATTTGCATTTTATGAATGCCTTGTATGCATAGCCCACATATAATTTTAAGATATTGTATGTTAGTGTTTGGATAGTGACCCATCATGTGAAATCATGTGTGAAATATTACATAAGTAGTGTCGTGTAGTGCCATTTGGGCTCACATTTCAAATCACTTCAGATTTTATACATTGAGATTAGGGATGCTCAACTTATAGTGTAGTTGTTCACTAAGGTGCAATGTATACGTTTCTAATATTCAAATCCTACAGTGCTAAGTGCTTGTTCTTTCCTCTTTTGTACTCACATGCAATTAGTCACCCCATTAATATCCATCATATTTATTGGTAACTCTCACATATAAGTCTCTAGTTTTGATTTCTTCTTTGAAGATCAGAGACCACCTGCTTCTTTGTTAACATACCCAGGTTTCTAATAGGCATTTAATTCTAAATTTCTCCTTTATGTTCTTAGTCTTCTCAATTTCACTAAATCATTCTACCATTTTAGATACTACCCACTAACAATTGTGAATATTTAACTCTCTCATTTCATGTCAAATGTATTAGTATATCTTGCTTATTCAACTTTCAGAATTTACCTAGCATCTTATCACTGACACATTACCTCCACCAAAACCATCTTGGTACACATTTTCGTCATCATAAGACTAAGTCACTATGCTTGGTAGTTTCTTAAGTATGCAGTAAATTTAGGTGTGACCCAAAAGCAATTTGCTATCCTTTCATTTCCTTTTTTCTTTTCTTTTTTTTTTTTTGTGGGTCATGGGGCTTTGCCTTGGCCTGGGCATTGTTCCTGAGTGTTTCAGCTCAAGGCTACATCCCTACCCTTGAGACAAGCTCCACTTCCTGTTTTCTAGAGGTTAATTGGAGATAAAATTCTCAAGTCCTTTTGTGCATGGGCTGGCTTTGAACCTTGATCCTCAGATCTCAGCCTCCTTGAGTAGCTAGGAATACAAGTGTGAGCCATTGGCAGTATATGCTTTCATTTCTAATGAGAGCAAATATTTAAATGTGCTACTTTCCCAAAATTAAAGTTAGTAATCCTTTGTATCAGGTTCCAATCAAATATTTTGAATCAGGTTGATGTAAGGAAAATTATTGGCTGGGCAGAGTTGTTTATGCCTACAATCCCAGCTACTCAGAAGACAGACATCAGAATTAGCATAGTTTAAAGCCAGTCAAGGCAAAACATGAATGAGATCCCCACCTCAACTAATGAGCTAAGTGTGGAAATTTATCATTGTGGTCTCTGGCACATCAGGTGGGGAGGGAGAGTATGGAGGATGTAAAAAGGAGGATGATAGTCTAAGGCAAGTCCCAGGTTAAAAAAAAAAACACCTTGTCTGCAAAACAATTGAAGCAAAAATATTTTCATGGCCTGCCTCAAGTGGTGGGGCACCTTTCTAACAAGTGTGAAAACTTGAGCTCAAACTACAGTACTAAAAAAAGTAGCAAGACTCAGAGAGACAGAGAGGTCAAGTCTTGATTTCCATACGTCTTAGCTTGTAAGACTTGTTAATGTTAATCAAATATTTATTAACTTTTGTTATCTATTATACTAATTTCATTATGACAGGTTAATTTTTACCATGTGTGTGTTGTGTGTATGTACGAGTGTGTGTGTGTGTGTGTGTGTGTGTGTGTGTGTGTGTGTGTGTTCCACAGAGATAAGTGCTAAAGCATGAACATATGTTTGGTGTTCTCATTCAGCCATTTTGCTCAAAGCTCATACTCTATTATTTGAACCACACCACCATTTCCAGCTTTTCTATTGGGGATAGGAGACTTGATTTGTCTGAACTGACATCCTTGGATCTCAGCCTGAGGTAACTATTGTTTTAAAGCATAAGCTTCCATTTAAACATTTGAGCTTTCAAGGTAGTCCTATTGATTTTGTTAGGCAGAGAAGAGTGGGCTCTAGTTATTGGTTGGCCCCATTTAGATAAATCAATGAAAACTATTGAAGATATTAACTGTTAGAGAATCATGTCAAAAGAGAAAAATGAAGGGATAAATTGAATAAGGGATACATCAATATCACGAACAGAATGAAAATTTTCTTCGCATATGAATTATATTAGAAGACCTTTAATAACTAGGCTGCCAGAACCACAAGTTCAACTGATACAATTGCTCATGTGATTGATGACTACTGAGCTGCTTGAAAAGTAAGGAATTAATGATAAGCAGGAGGAAATGTCAACTTAATGAACTATTCAATAAATACCATTGTATCATGGAAAACACTGTTGTTGAGTTTAATTTTAACAGGTTTTTCACTTTCACAGAACCTATTTTGTTTTAGACAACTACTTGGTTCCACTGCCCTGAAACTTAAATTGTTTTCTGCTTGTCTCTGTAATTATAATTCTTACATTTGTCATTCCTGGATGAAAGCATTGCCTTCTACGAAATATTTAAACAGATTTTTCACTGTCAAAGCTCCCGTCATTAATAAATTGCAACAAAATAAGAAAATCAGTTCTCTTCAGAGTGAGTGTATTTGTCATTTTAGGACTTTTATTTCTTTCTTCATTCCTACTGAAACAATTTTAAAATATTCTGCTCCATTGGTTTGTGTTGCTGGTCAGAGAACCTCTTCCTCTTCCCTTCCCTTTCCAAAAGTTAGTTACAACTTTTTTTTAAATTCCCAAACAACAGCACATTTCATGTGACAGTGATTTCTAACTCCTATGGAACTGCTGAACACACAGAAGGTCCAAATTTTTAGGAAAGTTCAAAAATAGAAGTCTCAGCTGCTTTAGGAATTTTCAAATTTCTTAAAGTCTCACAGTTAGTATGGTCTTGCTTTTCAAAAAGCTTTTGGTGGTCTTCCTTTCTACAACTCAAAGCAATCCAGCCACCATGTATTTTTAAATTTCTTGCTCAAGATGAGCTGAAATTAGCTTCATGCGAAACATGTCCAGATGGGTGACCTATAATACATCATGATTAAATAGAAGCTCTTCACATGATTTTAACTGGGCATGGTGTATAAAAAGAACATTGACCATTACGTGTCTGGAATTTTTCACAGGAGGAATTCATTACCCTGATGTTTCTTCTGTTTTCTGTTTCTTAATTTCCTCCTCCTCCTCCTCCTCCTCCTCCTCCTCCTCCTCCTCCTCCTCCTCCTCCTCCTCCTCCTCCTCCTCCTCCTCCTCCTCCTCCTCCTCCTCCTCCTCCTCCTCCTCCTCCTCCTCCTCCTCCTCCTCCTCCTCCTCCTCCTAGCAAGGGGCTAGTATTGGGACTTGAGCTCAGGGCCTCGTACTCTTGCTTAGATTTTTGCCCAGGGTCTTGCACTCTACCACTTGAGCCACACTTCTGCTTTTAGCTTTTGTTGATTAATTTCTGATAAGAATCTTGTGGATTTGTCTGAGCTGACTTTGAACCTCAATCTTCAGGTCTCAGCCTACTGAGTGGCTATAATTACAAGCATAAGCCACTGACTCCTGGCTTTTTTAAAATTATATTTCATTTAAAGATTGTATAGGGAGTTTATTTTACTATATTTAGGTACATTTTAAGAATAACAGGGGCCAGGAGAGAGCCTACTGGTAGAGTGCTTGCCTATCATGTGCAAAGCCCTGGGTTCGATTCCGTGGTTCCACATACACAGAAAAAGCCAGAAGTGCCACTGTGGCTCAAGTGGCAGAGCACTAGCTTTAAGCAAAAAGTGTCTAGAGACAGTACCCAGGCCCTGAGTTCAAGCCCCGGGACTGGCAATAATGATAATAATAATAACAATAAAATAAATTATTTCAAGTTTTATTTACAACTGTGTTTTTCTTTCTTCCATTATTTGCAGAGTTGTCACAAGTGTCTCTTTTGGGAACTTCTCATCTACATTGGAAAATGCAAACGTCATTGCTGAATCTTCCTGTTGTCCAACTAAGACTATACAAGGGTTCAGCCACCAGCACGACTTCACAGCTAGGAAAGGCTTTAGAAAGAGTAGGTCCAAAGAAGCTTAGTATGGGAAAATTCCAAGAATAGTGTTCTTTCTCTCCCCAAACATTTACACTGCTCTCATTTTACTTTGGATGGGCCTTACCTAGAGAGGATTTAAGAGAATAGTACTGTTACTCATGTATTCTAACTCATGTATTTCAGAACCTCCTTTACCACACATAGACCCTTGTGTACAGAAATAATAGTGATTATTAATTATGAATGTGTACTTACTGAATGTCAGAGATGTGTACTGGTAACCTTCACATACTAACTCACAAAATATTAACTCATTTAGTATTTCCAACAGTCTCATGAAATTAGTGTTATTTTTTCAAGAAAGCAAATGTTGACATTTTAACCAAGTATAGCTATGATTGGTTGATTATAGTTCCACATGATTAGACATCTCAGTTCATTAGTACCTCACAGATCAAGGTTCAATAAGCATTGGTGCAATGATTGTGTAGATACTGCTTGAAGACTTTTGTGTATGTCTGTATGCAAGTTCTGGAGCTTGATCTCAGTGCCTAGATGCTGTCCCTGGGTTTCTGTGCTCAAGAATACCACTTTATCACTTGAGTTACAGTTTCACTCTCAATTTTTTGGTAGTTAATAGGAAATAACGGTCTGACAAACTGTCTAGGCTGTGTTTGAACTGAAATTCTCAGATCTTAAAGTCCTGAGTAGCTAGAATTACAGGCACGAGCATCTAGTTTTTTGAAGACTTTATTAATAAGCAGTTCCTCCCTGAAGAGATAGCCTATTCCATGCTTCCTCTCCAAATTCTATCATCTGACATACTGATGTGCTTCCATTCCTGTTCATAACAGACCTACTTTTTTATCTTCATTTCCACTTCCCTGTCCTCTTCTGCTCCACTGACCTGGTCATTATTACTGGTTTTCTCTAGCAATTGGCTCTCTTCATGAATTTCTATAGGATTTGTCTCATTAGTTCACCATTCCAGACATCCTGGTACAAATTAAATACCATTTTCCCAGTCACTACTCAGGACCTGCCACTAGATCAAACGGTACCTAAAGATAGTAGGAAGGGTAGGCAGTAAATATTGATTAGAGTACAAAACAGTAAGCCAGGGATACTCGGAGGTGGGAGGATATCTTTCCACAATGATCTTTAGCAGAGCAGACTCTTCTGGCAAAAGGGCTAAGCAGATCAAAACCAAATCTGAGTTCCACTTCAGGATGGAGGGCTAAAGCATTATTATTAAAAATCAACAAACAAGTCTGAAAATTTTACTAATGAGATAGTAAGTTAAAGTGATTACCATAGGTTTTATACTTAAGCATTCTGTTAAATGGAAACCAACACTGGTATATACACACACACACACACACACACACACACACACACACACACACACACACACACAGCTGTGATAAATTTTACCAAAAAAAAGAATGCCAGAGACTCAAATTATACAAAGCAGAAACATAAATCTTTTAACGCACAAATAAGTATCCGTGAGCCTAATATAACCTTCTTCATGGAGACCCACTCAATAAAGCTCTTAATAGACTAATGAAGCAAGAGAGCAACTGAGGGCCTACATTCTTAGGACAGCATCATCAGTGCGTTTGAAAGGCATATTATAAGAGCACAGAGGAAAACTTAAGCAATATTTTCCTGTTTTGTTTTCAGTTCCCGAGTGGGAACACTTGTTTAAAATTAAAATCTTGGAGCAGCAGGTCTGAATATTGTGCCAGATCCTGTTTCCTTTGATTGGTGCAGAACCTAGACATGTACTGGAAAGAAAAAATTTCAGTGCCTTTCATTCTCCTTCCCTGACTCAAAGTTTCCTCAGAGAAAAATTACATGGTGTATGTTTCTTATAAGTATGTGAAGAGGCAAAGCTGTATAAATATATCAATTTGACTTTTCCCCATTTATATCATTACACTGTTTTAAGAGAGCCATTGGGCATCTCAACAGATTGAATGCTGCAGAAGGTTCTATTGCAAACAGCAAGAAGGAGTAAATTTTAAATTGCAACATTACACTCACATTTGGAGTTTTAAAAGTAGACATAAGATTCCTCCATGAGCCTGCTGCATTCCTGATATCCCTAACTTGATGTGTACAAACTCAAGGGCCAGTGACTGCTTAGAATGTCCAATTGCACACTTTCTTTGTGTTTTTTCTTCCTTCTCTTTGCTCTTATTTCTGTTTGATAACTACTTCCATATCCTCATCAATTGTCCATCTATCTTCCATTCCTTTACTCTTGCCTTCCTTGATGTTTCTCATCACAAGAAACACTGAGTTTCTATGCCTCCAAGATTGTCCTGTTCTAGGACAATCTATATGGATCTAGTCTACCTTTGACACTAAAATGACAGGTCTTTTCCAATATCATGAATTTTTAATTGCATTGAAACAAAAACAATTAAATAAATATTTTTGTCAAAAATATTTGCATCTTCATATCTAGAGAAGTTTTCATTTACATGTTCTTGTGAAAATGAGTATATACATAAGACTGTAAGAGTGGTTGCGTGTTTTCCTGCCATTGACTATCCTGTGTGCCTAGGGTTTTGTCTGTGATTATAAGCATGTATGTTCAAAGAATCAACCATTCTCTAAAGAAACACAATGGCAACTTACTGCTTGTGTTCAAAGTATGGTGGCTCTGCTTTATTTTGCATGCAGATATTAGCAAGTGTATTTAAACATTGTATGCCACAGTTTCCTCTGCAAAGGCATACAACATTTGCCGTACTTTAAGGTTAAGTGAATTAACATAAATTCATGTAAAATGATCACAAAATGATTATCATATAGGAAAACTACTACGTGTTAGCTGTTATTCCTGAGTATAAGAATATTCAAGGAAATAATAGCATAGCTCCCTGCTCGGTTTAGCCTCAGACACAAGAAACACATTCCACTCACAATAGAAATGTTATTCTCAAGTGTTAAGTTTGAACATCAGTGGTCAAACATATATCAAGAAGAGTGGAATATATTCGTTGCATTCTTCTTTGTATCTAATTTCCACACACTCACAATTAAGAGAAAGTTTAGCGGAATTCTTAGCTCACATGCCTCCTGGTCTGTGCTGAGATTACCACTCTGGAGATGGTCTCGAATCTCACCATCTGATATGAAAATTTTGGGGGCAGATATCAGAGGGGATGACCAAATAGGGAGACAAAGGCTTCAAGATCATGAGTCTGTAGAATGATGCATATCTGAGTAGTATTCTGTGACAGGATAGGGATAAAAATGACAAAAAGTGTGTGATGTAAGAAGGAACTCCTTATCTACCTGACTCCATACTTAAAATTCTGTTGAATCTACCAGATTTTCAGCTTATTACTAGGATGTGCACGGATGGCTAGAAATCATTTAAAATGAATAAGGTTTGAAGAAAACATTTCATTGGGGAATTTGGTCTTCATTCCATGTGTTTAATAGAATCTCGTCAATAATGATGCATATCAACACTGTGCTAAGCTAAGGCTCCTTGACTTTTCAGTACAGAGTTGGATCCAAATCATTTATTTACTAGGTTTGTAGAATGTCTTCTATGTAAACTTGGACATCTGCACAGCCACGTATCGCTAGGTTTTTCAGGAGTGCACAAAGGGACCTCTCCTCCCACACAGCTGAAAGATGAAGTTTTCTGCAGATTTACCAAGAACACAGTGTTCTTGCTCTTTTGCTGGATTCCAGCTAACTGACCACAGGAAGCTGTGGGGCATGCCCTCAAGCTGAGAAACAGCTCTTGTTAGTTAGACTGGATGGGAACATGCTGAAATCCAAGGCCTCATTTTCTACAGGAACCCAGGCAGAATAGCTGAGGTTTAGGAACACTGAAGCTTAAGAAAAATGAACTGCTGATTAGAAGTCATTGATCATTATTGTAAATTATTTGTCTACAGTGGACATTGTTGCATGGCATTCCTTTTCTCTTTCCTCTTGATAAACACAGTATGAATGAAAGGTAAAGAGAATAAAACATTTAATCAATCATCCAGTGGCCGGGACTGAACTGCTTTCTAATGTATATTTGCAGCCAAGTTCACAGAATCAGGTTTGTCTCAATCATTTGTAATATGTTTTCCCAGGAGAATTAATAATAGGTTGTTTAGGCAGTGTTTCTTTTTCTGTTAATGTCCAAAATACAATTGCTTCGCCTTACAAAAATGAAGATTTGGTAACGTCAATAAAAATTGCTAACAGTGTTTTTTTTTTGTTTTAGTGTCTTGCTTCCAAAATAAGAATTTTTATTCTTTTTATTGAAATAGGTTATAACAAAGACACCTATGAAGAAATTAAATGAGCATATGTCATGGCTATCTAATGTTGCTCTTGTAATTCCAACAACTCTGACTTGCTGTCTAAAGAGAAATTTTTAAAGAAGTACTAAAGAAAGAGTGGCTGGGAATGGTGGCTCACCTCTATAATCCTAGCTACTCATGAGGCTGAGATCTGAGTATCAAGGTTCAAAGCCAGCCTGAGCACAAAAGGAACTGAGACTCTTAGCTCCAGTTAACTTCTAGGAAATGAGTGGGGCTTGGCTCAAGGGTAAGATGGTAGACTTGAGCTAAAGAGGACAGGGACAACGCCCAGGCCCAGGGGTAGGGCAGTAGCCTTGAGCTTAAGAGCTCAGGGACACTACCCAGACTGAGTTCAATCCCCATGACCCACAAAAAAAAAACATAAATAAGAAAGAAAGGAAGAGGGGGAGGGAAGAAAGAAAGAAAGAAAGGTAGAAAGAAAGAAAGAAAGGAAAGAAGGAAGGAAGGAAGAAAAGAAAGAAAGGAAGAAAGAAAGAAAGAGAGAGAGAGAGAGATACAGGGAAGGAAGACTTCATTGAAATACATATATACACAAGTGAAAATATCACTATGAAATCCACCCTTGTAGTATAGCTAGTATATGTTAATAAAAATACCAAAAGAAAGAATACACTATAAACCTTGTGAATATTCACTTCCCTGAATGTAATGCTTCTAACCTTTCTAATTCTAGAAACTTCCTTATTCTCTACTGTCCCTGGCTTCCCTGTGGCTTTTCTCCAGTACTCTCAGGTTCCTCCACTGTCAGCAATACTACTGACAGATTTCTTAGACTGCTGTGTTATAAAGGAAGAACCAACATTACTGCTAGAAGAACAGTATTCATATCTAGCCATCCTTATTACATAGCAGTCATTTGAGAAACAGAAGGAAGAATCTCTGAAATGCTTCCTATAGACAGCCCAGTGGAATTTACTGTTTCTCTGAAGGAATATACTGTCTAGACTTGCCTTCTGCTAATCTCAGTCATAGCACAGGGCCAGAGACACAGTGGTCCTGCTATATAGCCTGCTTTTGTTCACAGTGAGTTCAAGCAAGCACACTAGGACAGAGATGTTCTGAAAAAAATCTAAGGCCTAGGATCCCTGTCAGAATCGACTAGGAATCGTATGTAGCTTTTCTGAAAGATGCGACAATATTCATTTCTCTCTTTGACTTCATTCCTGATCATTTTCTTTTCTGTTCCCCTACTTTCTGTTTTCCAATCATTTGTTCACTGTCCTACTTAAACATTTTCATTGGAATATCTCATGGTCTTCCCATGTTTTAATTATATATGTTAGTCTAAATAATCCTTCCTCTTGCTGTTGGATTTATATGTCTATTTCTGTAGAAGTCCTCATTATATCTCTATGGCATATCATTTTAAAATAAAAATATTACCTTTTAGTTCCAAGAACATACACCATCTGTTTTGAGGTAGATATCTTCCCCATACTTAACATCCCTATTCTTTGTTCTAATGTATTTGAAACAACATGTTGGCAACAAGGAAAAAAGCTTTCTCCTAGGATAAAAAAGTCATCATCAGCCTAAACAATTTGCAGAGAAGTATGCACATACAAAATACCCTATTACTTGCTCATGTAGCCAGGTACTGGTTGTTCACGCCTGTAATCCTGCCTACTCAGGAAGTTAAGATCTGAGGATTGAAGTTCCAAGCCAAAAAGTTCTGATACATATTCCCAATGAACTAGCAAAAGCTAGAAGTGAAAGTGTGGCTCAAGTGGAAAACTGTCAGCCTTCAGGGGAAAAGAGAAGAAAGAAATGCTGCATTCAAAGAATCCCCAAAACATGCACAAAAAATGTACATAGTCAACAAATTAACTATCCCAGTGTATGTACATCCAAATAGGTGCTGCTCAGAATAAATACATTGGCCACTATTTTAGTGAAAATAGTTCTCTGTGTCCAATCATTGTAACATTATTATGTGTCTTTCTCTACCCCTGAGACATTTTTTGTTGTGGCAGGGGTACAAATGTTTCAAAAACAAAAATCATTGAAGGAAAAAAAGGTAGTCATCCATATAACAGTCAGAATAGACAGGGTAAACTCAAGGTGAAAATGGAAGAAATGCCAGATAACTAAAATGATGCAGGATAACTTTCTATTCGGGGTTCTTAAGATTCATCATTGGAAACTGCTGAAAAATACTAAAATTTTGAGAAGAGGTCTGGAAAACCAAGATAGTTCACTCAGAGCCAAAATCTTTTCTTTTATTGTAATCTTTCCTTCATGGACTCAGTTATTAGAAATCAACTAAGTTTTGAAAATATTAATATTTTAATACCTGTCTTGACTTTCTGAAGAGAGGGACAAGATTCACATGGTTAAAGTAAATTGTTACAGTTGTTCTGTTAATAGCTTTTGTTGTTAATCTCTTATTGTGCCCAGTTTACAAATTAAATTTTATCATGAATATGTATAAAGAGAAGAATGTGGTATGGATATCCTTGGTTTTAGGCATGTACTAGGGAGCTAGCATATGTCCTTTCAAGATGGAGGAGACTACAAAATTATAAAATCAAATCCTTTTAGTCTATTTAAAACAAATGATAATTCATTACTTAACAGATTTATAATTTTAAAAATGTAATGCTGAATCCTAACTTACATTATAAATTATATTTAAAATATATACATTATTGAAGAAATTATATTTAAATATATTAAATATGTCCATTTCTGTGTTCACTCATTAGTACAATGGCAAAGAAATATGGTTCAGCAGAAGTTATTCCCCCGCAAATGAAAAGCCCTGATTGGATCTCACCACCACCAGAAAGAGAATGCCAGTATGTCGAACATCAACAACTATAAAAGACAGCTGATTAACTACACAGGTAACCTATTACTGTTTTACTATAACCTCTTGTATTTATAAAGTTCTAAACTCTTTTTTATACCTCATTGCCTAGATTATATTGGCACTTTATATATACATATACATATATATATACATATACACACACATAGATGCACACATGTTTTGTCAGTTATGGGGCTTAAACTCAGGGTCTGGACACAGCCTTCTGAGAACTGAGGTTTGCAGTCATGAGCCACTGGTGCCTGGCTAGTTAACAATTTTTGTGGTGATTTTTTAACTTTGAGAACAGATGAACAGTTACGTTTAGGTGGGTCAACTAACATGTCCTTTCAGCTTGTGAATAGGCTGTATTTGTTTTTCAATGAACATCTGTTTGACAAATTGAAATGCTCATTATGATTTATCATTTCCATGACATTCAACATCCAGATAGTAATAAATGTGATGACTAACTATACTTTCTTGTTTCACCCAGATGTTTGGCAATGCATAAGACACCACCTTGATTTTCTATGAAAAAGAAAAATGCTTCTTGGATTTGGCTCTTCATAACAGAGAAAACACTGACCTGAAACACAATAAATTCTTCCTTTTTTTCAATATATGCAATTCTACTGGGAAGGCTTTTAAAATATCACCAATAAAATTGTACTTAAAAACAAATATATGATGGGGCTGCTCGAATAAGCCCATAATCTCAACACTCAGGACAAATCTAGGAAGGAAAACCAGGAGTTCAAGGGCAGCCTGAGCTATATATGGGCAACTTGTTGCAATAAAAAAATAAAATAAAAATATATTTTTTCAGCCTCTGACCAATTAATCCAAAGGCCAAATCCAATCCTAAATTTTATAACTAGTGTTAAAATATACATATCACATTGTGAAGATAATGTATAGTTCACACTATAAAATGTCTAAAGCATGTCTATATTCTAAGTTTCTCTAATAAATAATAGTGAAAGAATATAGTGTTATAGTGTACTCATGAATAGTCAATATTTACAAGCTGGCATAACCATAAACTAAGTATAAAGTTGAACTTTTAATACAGAAATTAAATTCTGAATATATACTCACAGAAGCATAAAACAGTAGCCACATTTCTTTATGGACCCAAGAATTCTCTTCTTTTGATACTATTTATATAATAGTGCTTTACACTGTTGGTGGGAGTGCAAACTCATTCAACCACTATGGAAAGCAGTATGGCAGTTCCTCAAAAGACTAAACATAGAGCTCCCCTATGACCCAGCAATTCCACTATTTGGCATTTACCCAATCATCCAGAAGCAAGGACATACTAAATCCACCAGCACAACAATGTTCATTGCAGCAACCTAGATGTCCCTCAGTTGATGAGTGGATCAACAAGATGTGGTATTTGTACACAATGGAATTCTATGCTGCTGTCAGAAAGAATGACATCACCCCATTTGTTAGGAAATGGAAAGACTTAGAAAAAAATCATAGTAAGTGAAGTAAGCCAGACTCAAAGGAACTTAGGCTCAATGGTTTCCCTCATTTGTCATCATCAGTATAAACCTTGGGCTATACTAGCAGAGATCTGCAATAGAGCAAAACCTTGATATATAAGGACATGTAGTAGGACGCTAAATGAAAGGATCTCTAGGATATAGAAACATAAGCCATATAATGAATGATTGTTGTTTTTAAGGTACTATATTATCTCTCATCTCTTTTGCTGTCCCTTGGTTATCTCATATTGTTACAGTATCTCACTTTGTTACCTGATATATCAGACATATTTGTATTTGGTTATTTGAAATTGGATAGGGAATGGGGGAAAACAAGATGAGGGGTGGGGGTGGGGGTGAGGGAAATGGGGACCAAGACATGTGAAAGGGTATCAATGTATGGGAATTAATGCACCATCTATCTGGCAAATATCATGTAACCCTTCTATTAATTACAATAAAAATATATGAAAAAATAGTGCTTTAATTGTCTTGAGAATAATATTCCCATTGCTTATTACACAAATCAAATAGGGTTCAAGCATATATTTGCTAAAAATTACATTCACCTTCTGCAATGAAGAGAATATGTAACATTTGCAAAGTTCTTAGAAGGAAATCTCTCCATTCCCAAGCTGTATATCTACTTTTTCTAAAAATTCTGCCTCATACTTTTTACCTCTACAGTGGACTCCCTTTGGGCTCAGTTCTAGAACATGTTCTGCATGAAATTTTTAGTGATCTTATGCAGTCTCCTGCCTCTAAACCACAACCCTATCTCACCAAGCAGTACCTTTTTTATTATAACTCCAGAATGTTAGGCATGTCTAACTCATTCCACACATGGCGTAGTAGATAATGACACATATTACAAATCCAAAACATCAATCCTTGGCTTCACTGTCAAAGCCTACTACATCCCTAGTCTTCCTTAGTGTACTTGATGGTAACTCAATCATCCTGTCTCTCTAGGCAGCACTGTAGACTGATCCGTTGATCATCTATTTTCCCACACCTCACAGGAAACCCATCAGCACATCTCCTTGGCAGATACAATTGGTCAGGAAATTCCACTGGCTCTATTTTTAAGGTAAATCATCTACTCAGATACTTCTCACATCTTTTTCACTGCTCACCTTCTAACCACTGTCATTTACCTCTAAATCACTGTCAAAGTATCTCAACTACTCTCCTGGTTTAACACCTTCCCTGCTATGCTTTTCATAGAGACCCCAGAGCTGGAGGGAAGAACAAGAGTGGGAAATGAATGTCTATGTAACCAGGCTTTCTTTCTGAAGTACTGAAAACTATTTAACAACTACCAGGTTTAGTAGCCCAAATCCCTAGTTGTGGAAGGTAGAGCTATGGGAGTGAGCTGTGGCTTGTTGAGACAGCAGGGATTCAATTGACCATGGACAACTGTTCCACAATCAATGTCCTATTTAATCCCCACAAAAAGCAAAACACCATTAGAGAAAAATCAGATGACAAATTTCATATACAATTTACTTCCTGGAAATGAGGTCTAGCCATGCAGACTGAATGAGACTTTAAAAGCTAACAAGTAACAATACATGAAGCATTTTTTGTGATGAACTTTTTTCACTACTATGAATAACACGAGTTAAATTACAACAGAATCATACCAATTAAGCACACAGATATGCATATATGTATGTGTGTATATATCTATATATATATATATACTGTTAATGGCATTCAGTATGGATGAAAACATAGAAATTTGAAAGTAAACATCTCTGGATCAAAGACATTGAGGTAAAAGCAGATACCTTCAAAACTTTACAAGAAGGAATAGAAGATTTGCTAGGTCTTTTTTGGCACAGGTCAAAACTTTCTCAATAAAGACCCGGAAACATAACAAATTAAAGTAAGTTTGGACAAATGGGACTGCATTAAACTATTCTATATGGCAAAGGGCATAGCTAGCAAGTTAAATAGAAAGCACACAGAGTGGGAGAAGATCTTCACCAGCCATAAAACAGACAAGAGACATATATCTAAAATATAATTACAACTCAAAAAATTGAATCTCTCAAAAGCTAATTCTCAAAGAAACAACTATCCCATTAAAAGGAGGGCTAAAGACTTAAAGAGAGACTTCTCTGAAGAGGAAATAAAATGGCCTAGAGACACATGAGCATTTGCTCAACCTTTCTGGCCATACAAGAAATGTAAATCAAAGTAACCAAGATTCCACCTCACTCCAGTTAGAATGGCCATGATCAAGAAATCTAATAACAACAGATGCCAGCGGGGATGTGGCCAGGAGGGATCACTACTACACTGTTAGTAGCAGTGTAACTCCTTCAACCAGCCTCTCTAGAAAGCAGTTTGACAATTCCTCAAAAGACTAAACACAGGGCTCCCCTATGACCCAGCAACCCCACTCCTTGGCATTTACCCGTATGTCCAGAAACAAGGGTTTACTAAAGCTACTAGCCCAATGATGTTCATTGCAGCATCATTTACCATAGCAAAGATATGGAGCCCACCCAGATGCCCCTCAGTAGATGAATGGATCAAGAAGATGTGGCATTTATACACAATGGAATTCTATGCTGCCTTCAGAAAGAATGACATTGCCCCCATTTGTAAAGAAATGGAAAGACTTGGAAAAAAATCGTAATAAGTGAAGTAAGCTAGACTCAATGGAATATAGGCTCAGTGGTTTCCCTCACTTGTAATCTAGGAGTCTCCTAGCAGATTACAATAGCTCAAAATCTATGTACATAAGGTCATATAGGATGAGAATAAACGAAATGAACACTAGGATATGGAAACAAGAGTTTATCTTATGGTACTATGTTATTTCTTTTCTCTTTTTTCCCCTTATGTGGTTTATGCTATCTAACTTTGTTTATTTGAAATAAGAAGGGAACAGGGGAAAACAAGATGATTGGGAGGGAAGGGGAAGGGAATGCAGGACAAAAACATGAGAAGGGGTATCATGTGCGAGAAGTAATGCACCCACTATTTGAGAAACTGCAAGTACTCTCTCTATACATTACCCCAACAATAAAGTGAAATAAAATTAAGAAATAAAATTAACTGTCCTCTAAAAGAAAAGAAAGGAAACATCTCTGATTTGTTAAAAATCATTTCAAAAGGACAAAAAATTATTCAGTGAACTTCTTCATTCTAAATTGCTTGGGTGAACTATTTTTGATATACATGTACAGCTGTGAAAACAGCAACACAATTGAGATCATGAACATTTCCATCTGTAATCACAAACCTTCTTCCAGACCCTGTCATCCTCCTCCCCATCCCAAATGACTCTCTCCCCTATTTTGTCTACATAGTGATTTTCTTTCTTGCACTCAAGAATAATTTAATAGCATAAACTTTACTCTCACTCAGAGTATGAGGAAGATGTTTAAGAGTGAGTACATTTATCCACATTGAGGCTCCCCTGAATGAAATCTATTACAAAGGGAAGCATTTAGTTTGATGTTAGTATGATCCCAGAAATGAGCCTTTGGCTAGATGGGAGAGAGTTTGTATTAGAATTCTTTTCACAAGCTGCATTAGAAATATTATTTGTATAAGCCAGTTAGGAATAAAAAGGAAATCAATTTCCTTCAATAGTCTGTAAATAATTTATAAAAGAATAGTTCATATGCTGGAAGATACAAGACACTTAGCTACTTCCAAGTAGAAATTAATCAGCTTAAGGAACTTGTAAGTTTGCTTATAAATTTTATGGAAGGATTTAAACAATATTTTGTGATCTCTTCTCACATAATTTTAAAAGTTAGCTATAATTTGCAATAGGCATAATAACAGTGAGTAATAATCACAAATTTTATTTTCTCATGCTGGTTTAAACACTGAAGCACTAAATAAGCTACCTTTCCTTTATCTCCACTGAAGTGATTGCCTGAGGAAAGATGTGAGATTTGTAGGTAATTTATCAATCTTTAATAGTTCAATGCTTCAGAAAATTGACTCTGGTTAATGTTAATTATAACTTCAAAACATGTTGTTGACAATTTGGTTTAGTCATATCCTTTCTCAGAGGTTTTAAAGTCTACCAATATAATTAATTTCTTAAAACCCCCTTATAATATCAGAAGGAAGGTATGGTCTAGAATTTTATTAATAAGATAAGTTTATTTTTCCAAAGCAAATAATTTCTATATTTTGTTGGCACATCCTAATAGAGCCTCCAGCATTATACCAGGTATAAGTTCTAGTGTGTAAAATTTAGGAAGATGTTTAAAATAACAGATACCTCACTGGAAATACAGATTAATATTACTTGCTATACTAATTAAGAAATTGCTAATCTTCAACAAGAACTCAAAATACTCAAGTGAAAATATAACAGTAAGCCACAGCATCCCAAGAATTTCTAAATAAAACTCAAAAGTATATTTGCAAAAGATTCTCAAGTTCTCAAAACAATAAAAGAATATAGAGAAGAAATATAAGCCTAGTAGACACATATCTCAACACAGAACCAAGTACTGTGATGAAGGTGACTCATTTGTTTTAATACATTCTCTGTAAATAATTATTTCTGAAAATCCATTTCCAGCCCACCAAGAGTGAGGGCCACTGGGCTGGGAGGTCTTTGTTTGGTTCAGCAGGCTAGTTATATGCTCCCACCCACTATTATGGCACCACAGGCTTCTGTGTAATTTCCCTTCAGATATGATTAATCATTTCAGCATTCAAAAGCTCTCTTTGAAAAGTCTAGCTGAAGGGGCATACTGATTTGTTGTATGGTTAAAAACATCTTTGCATTCACAAGCTATTTATTTTTATTAAAAGCAATAAGGAAAGTAGCGTGAGAAGACAGATATTGGGATATTTCTACAGCCCTCCTTTTGCATGATCCTCCCTTGGTCTTTATTTCAAGTCACAGCAAATGCAATAGTAAAAAGACTGCCCTGGCTGGAGGTCACTAATTTCCCTGCAGATTTCTCAACCCAAATGTCAAAAGATAGAGGATAAATAAGCTTGTAGACAAAATAGTACCAGTGAAGTCATTGAAAGGAGGTCTGATTCTGAGGTCACATAATTCCATCTAAATTCCAGATGCTTTCTAATGTGCTAATCATTATCCTTTAGCAAACATAAAACAATTGCACTTTTCCTGATTCTTGAATCAAAATGTTCTGAACACTTATTTATACTTAATTAGACTTTTTGTCCAGTTAGATCCTCATAAATCCTTGAAATGTAACAAATGATATAAATTTTTGTGGGTGACAATGATGTCCCATAAAGCAAAGCTTTCTTTGATTTATCTCATTTCCTTCCTGTTTCTTCCCATCCCCTCTTCTTCCCCCAAAGACAAACTACAAAATCTTCACAAATGTTCTACATTATAAATTTTCAGTAACTATTTCCAGAAGTCCCAAAATAGTTAAGTGGGATTTGGATATTTAAATAATCTGTTTGAGTTATTTTCTGCTGCACCAAAACATGTATATCAGGAAGTAGTCAAAAACAGTATTATGCGTGTTTAGCTTTTAGAGTGTTCTCATCTTGCTTTAATTTTTTAGAGCTAATAGCTCTGTGTACTCTTGGCAAGTATATCAATCTAGTAAAGGTTCCTTAAAGCCAAGATCAGAGTAACTATGAAACTGAGTTATTGTTGGGGGTGGTGGCTCAAGCCTGTAATCCTAGCTACTCAGGAGACTGAGATCTGAGGATCATGGTTCAAAGCCAGCTTGGGCACTAAAGATCATCAGACTCTTTATCTCCAATTAACCACTAGAAAACCAGAAGTGGCATTGTGGCTTGAGGGATAGGATAGCAGCCTTCAGCTGAAGAGCTCAGGTAGAGTGCCCAGGCCCAGACAGAGTCTAGGCCCCACAACTTAAAAAAGAAAAGGTTTGTCTTTGAAGGAAAATAATCTGGGGAAGGAAATGAGCACAAGTCAAGATGTAGTAATAAGTCATTAATATAAAAATAGCCTGCTTTAAGAAGGGATGTAACACATTTTAAACAACATTGGATTCATTATAAGGAGTATAAGATACTTCCATCGCTATTAATAATATAGCTCTGACTTGGATCCTTATTTTATTCTGGGTCCTGAAGCTTTGCCTAAAACCTGAAGTTACTTTGCTCGCATGTTTTGTAGCCTATTTAGCAGCATCCAAGAAAGGGAGCAATCATTGGCATCATGAGTATGTTTTTAGAAGCTCAATTTCTTCCATCTCTTCCACTCAGAGAAAGAGTTTTTAAAAGATAAGATTAAATTGCAGCTTCCAAATATCCTGCACCCTGGAAAACCCTTGTATAAATACAAGACTCTTAATTGCATGCGTACTCTCTCTAGGAGGTCAAGAATAGAAGAAACTGTAAGTTGCATTCTGAAATTCTCTGAAGTAAATAAGAATAACTGTTATTTATACCATATGCACCTTGAGTCCATAATTTATACATAATCTTGTTTAATATAATTAGTGTTGAAAAATATGTCAATACTTCACCATCTTGGGAAAAAAGGAAACAGAACTTAAAAGTGTTATAACTAAATCTGACTTCAAAACTACTATGGCCCATGACACTATCTGTTACCATTCTAAACCCTTCTTGCTATATAGTCTCAGCTATTCTTCCATGGGGAAAGAGATAATAGGAAATAGACTGGCAGAACTTCAGATTAAAAACACAGTTTGTGTTTCTTAAGGAATTTTAGGGACTGTTTCACTCATTTAACCATGTCTTTTGGAGATGGATAAACAGCAGCTGGAAAAATATATTTCTTAAGTCATTTTTTATGCATCAGATAAACAAAAAAATCCTATTCCAGATGCTAATGTGACATTATCCAGATGCTACAAAAATGATTATCTAGAATACCAGGAGCAAAAGAAAACCAAACTAAAACATTAGTTAAAAAGAGAAATCAAAAGTAGAGATGGTAAATTGATTTTTTGCTTAGAAAAAAGTGATCATCCCTCTGCTTTTCTAAGCACATCCATGTAAGAAGACCTTTTTTAAATAACCAAAAAGAGAATTAAATATTTCAAGGCCAGAGAAACTAACACACACTTTTCAGCAAAACATGGTCTTTTAAAATTTTGCTTAAGTGGTTTTTTTTGATTAAGTAGAAATTCAGGGTATCCAACAGATGACAACAGACAAAATAAAAAATTTATGTCCATTGACACTGTCATACAGATGTCAAATTTGAATCTTGATTCTCCTGGGATTTTTTTGTGTGGCTTTAGTGCATGAATGAATGATACATGTAAATGCTACAAAATTCTGGTATTTTAGCTTCCTGACACAAAATCAAGAGATAGATGGAGGCTATTAGGTTCATTAATCACAGTAGCCATACCAGTAACTTCAGTTCTACTTTCAATTCTTAGATAAAATATATCTGATTTAGCTGTCTGCGTTGAAGACTCTCTTCATGAGCTTTTGTAATATAAAATAGAAATAAACAGAAGTACAAGAATAAGTTGTATTTTCTCCCTTATGAAATTTAATAGCCTTCAAGTCATATTTAATAAGCAGTACTAATTTTCAACCATCTATACCATTGCTTTAGTTTTGCATCAGATAACAAGAATGATTGCTTTAAATTTGGTTTGGAAAAAGTATCCCACCTGGGTGCAGTGGCTCATGTTTGTAATCATAGCTACTCCAGAAGTGGGAAAATTATCACTTGAGGCCAGCATGGCCTCAAGACTACACCTGAGCATGGGGAGAAACAAAACATTGTATATGGGGAGAAACAAAAACACTGATGAGCTGAACTCCAGGGGCTCACATCTGTAGTACTAGCTACTCAGGAGACTGAGATCTGAAAGTCACAGTTCAGTGCCAGCCAGGGCAGAACAATCCCTGTGAGATTCTTATCTCTCATTAACTACCAGAAAACCAGAGTGGAGCTGTACTTCAAAATGGTAGGGTGCTAACATTGAGCAAAAAAATGCAGGGATAGCATCCAGGCTCTGAATTCAAGCCCCAGGACCACCATTAACAACAAATATGGGGAAGATTTTGAATATGTACCCTGATTGGCCAGGACTGCGATCTTTCTCCTATATATGTAAACAACCTAGCTGGGCTGGCAGGCACATATGTTATTTGCTCAGGTGTAGTCTTGAGAATGTTTTGCCCATGCTGGCCTCAAGTGATAATTTTCCCACTTCTGGAGTAGCTAGGATTATAAACATGAGCCACTGCACCCAGGTGGGATACTTTTTCCAAAGCAAATTAAAAACAATCATTCTTGTTATCTGATTGAAAACTAAGCAAACAAACATAAAAAAGAAATTTGTATTCTGAACAACAAACATTTTCGTGGTTTCTTTCTTTAGGGATTTGTGAGAATTATAATTCCATAAGTGGGAACAACAAGAATTTCATTTGGGTTTTGGGAGTGTACTGTTCTTCAACCTAACAGTCCTGTAAGAGGATGACTTGTTTACTTTGTTTCTGTAGCTGTGAATGCTTGACAGATTTATGGAAGCTCTGTTCTTCCCAAAATAACCCAAACCTTTTTTTCCAGAAGAGAATACAAAAATATTGTTTGGTTTATATATGTATATTAATAATTATAAATAATTGCACAAATATATTGCTGAATACTCTTGAACTAATTATTTTATAGCATTTAAGATCTAGTTTGCATGTACCTTATGGAGTCAATCCTTTCATTTCCAAATATATAAATAGCATATATATTGTATTGTTTTCATTTGCTCTGTTTCCAATTTGGGAGTCAAAAAGAACCTTGAGATGCTGGGTTTTAGATGATGTTAAAACAAACTTTTGCATTATTGGACGCACTAGCATCTATTCCTCCCACATTGTGCCTTTGTTTCCTTTTTCTGTTTTTTGGTTTTTTTTTAATTTGGTAAAAATATCATTTGGCGAAAAATTCCCTGTGTAATTTTCAGGGTGAAAAAGTCACCAACTGTGCTGTTTTTCCAATGATACAGATAAAATGTCCTGAAACAGCTTTCATTTTGATCTTAATGTGTGGCCTTTTGCAGGCCAGGACTACTGAGGACAGCTGATATACCTGGCTCCCTCTATGGAGTGACACAGAGATATCAGTGGATTTTTGGCAACTTTCAGCAGAGGCTCTGTTGGGGAGGAGAAATGACATGAACTCCATGATGCCTACAACACCATTTTCCCCACCATTTGCTACTGTCCTGATGGTTTGTCTTCCTTGAAAAAATGATTTGCAGATTAGTTTACTAGCTATGTCCTTTGCCATACAAAAGCTCTGCAGTTTAATGCAGTCCCACTTATCCAGCCTTTCTCTGATTTGTTGTGATTCTTGGTCTTTATTAAGAAAGTTTCGACCTGTGCCAAGGAGGCCTAGTGTATCTCCTATTCCTTCCTGTAGAGTTTTCAGTGTGTCAGCTTTTACCTCCAGGTCTTTGATCCATTTGGAGTTAATTCTAGTGCAAGTGACAAAGAAGGATCCAGCTTTAGTTTTCTGCAGGTGCTTAACCAGTTCTGCCAGCACAACTTGTTGAAGAGGCTGTCTTTCTTCCATTCTATTTTTTTGGCTCCCTTGTCGAAGATTAGGTGGCCATAGGTCTGTGGTTTAATATCTGGGTCCTCAGTTCTATTCCATTGGTATTCAGGCCTGTTCCTGTGCCAGTACCAAGCTGTTTTGAGAATTATAGCTCTGTGTGGGAGAAGATCTTCACCAACCAAACAACGGACAAAGGCCTCATATCTAAAATATATCAACAACTCAAAAAATTGAATCACTCCAAAACTAACCTCCAAAGTAACAACCATCCCATTAAAAAATGGGCCAAAGACTTAAAGAGAGTCTTCTCTGAAGAAGAAACAAAAATGGCCTATAGACACATGAAGAAATGCTCAGCATCTCTGGTCATAAAAGAAATGCAAATCAAAACAACTCTAAGATTCCACCTCACTCCAGCTAGAATGGCCAAGATCAGGAAAACGAATGACAACAGATGCTGGAGGGGATGTGGCCAGGAGGGATCACTACTACACTGTTGGTGGGAGTGCAAACTCATTCAACCACTATGGAAAGCAGTGTGGCAGTGCCTCAAAAGGCTAAACATAGAACTCCCCTATGACCCAGCAATTCCACTACTTGGCATTTACCCAACCACCCAGAAACAAGGACATACTAAACCCACTAGCACAACAATGTTCATTGCAGCACTATTCACCATAGCAAAGATATGGAACCAACCTAGATGTCCCTCAGTTGATGAGTGGATCAACAAGTTGTGGTATTTGTACACAATGGAATTCTATGCTGCTGTCAGAAAGAATGACATCGCCCCATTTGTTAGGAAATGGAAAGACTTAGAAAAAATCATATTAAGTGAAGTAAGCCAGACTCAAAGGAACTTAGGCTCAATGGTTTCCCTCATTCGTCATAATCAGTAGAAACCTTGGGCTCTACTAGCAGAGATTTGCAATAGAGCAAACTCTTGATACATAAGGACATATAATGTGAAGCTAATTGAAAGGACCTCCAGGATAGTGAAACAAAAGCCATATAATGAATGATTGTTGTCCTTAATGTACTATGTTGTCTCTCATCTCCTTTGCTGTCCCTTGGTTATCTCATATTGGTATAGTATCTCACTTTGTTATCTGATATATTGAACTTATTTGTATTTGGATATTTGAAATTTGATAGGGAAGGGGGGAAAACCAAGATGGGTGGGGGGTATGGGGGGGGGAGGGAAACGGGTACCAAGACATGTGAAAGGGTATCAATGTATGTGAATTAATGCACCTTCTATCTGGCAAATATCATGTAACCCTTTTACTAATTACAATAAAAAAAAAGAAAAAATGATTTGCAGTCTTCCATTCACAATTAGATGTTTTTGTTCTGTGGTTACAGGATTTTGTTTGAGGTTTTACTGTTTATCTTATACAGGGACAATCTTTATGTAAAGCTACATTTTTAAAAATGTTTTCTTTGGGGGTAGGAGTTCGGCCTAAGTGGTAGAGTGCTTGCCTAGCATGCACAGAGACCTAGGTTTGATTTCTTGGTACCACGTACATAGAAAAAGGTAGAAGAGGTGCTGTGGCTCAAGTGGTAGAGCACTAGCCTTGAAAAGTTCAAGGAGAGTGCTGAGGCCCTGAGTTCAAGGCCCAGGACTGGCAAAAAAATATGCTTTGTTTACTAAGTTATTTCATCATGGCATGAATGTCATTGAGTGCATTTCTACAAGCCGATGTGGTATTGCTTACTTCACATCTTGTTTCTGTGATGAAGGAGGTGTGATGTGTGTACACACCTTCAGTAGAGCTTAGCACAAGACAAAACAAAGCAACCATGGAGATAAAGAAAGCCTCAGATGTTTGAGGCTGTTGTTGGTAGAACAGAATCCTTTGCTAGTTATTTTTATTTCAATAAGGAGTACACTCTAAAATGATAGCATTATCTAGGTACCAGTGGTTCACATCTATAATCCTAGCTACATAGGAGGCTGAGAGATCTGATGATCATAGTTCAAAGCCAGCCTAGGTATGAAAGTCTTTGAGAATCTTTTTTCTGGTAAACTCAAAAAAACTGGATGGTACTATGGCTCAAATGGTAGAACACTAGCATTGAATACAAAGAAGCTCAGGGACAGTGCCTAAGCATTGAGTCAAGCCCTAAGACTGACAACAAAAAGGAAAGAAAAAGGAATAATATAGGAAACACAGAAAGCAGATGTAATCATTGACAATGGTCATGTATACAACATATGACATAGAAAGTACCTATGACATAAAGTGGGATATACCAATACCACTGGTAATTTTTGGTGACGTCTATCAAGTCATGAGTTGGTCGAGTTTTTTAGATCCATTATAATTCTGTGGGTCTACTGTGATACATGTGTTCTATAGTTTACTTAAATATTTCAGTGCTGTGCATTATTTTATTTGTTTATTTATTTCATTTCAAGGATGGATTAACATTCATTATTTTGGTGTATGACGCACTAAACAATATGTCAGTTAAGTGATTTAAAAACTATTCAAATACTGAAAATCTTCAACCTTAGTGGCAGCCGACATGCTATTGTAGTTGGTTTGGTCTATTATTTGTAACTATATTTTAAAATTTATTTATTGTTATTATACAGATGGGTTACAATTAAATGTCAGATAAAGTATATAAATTATTTTTGGAAAATGTCACCAGGACCCCTGCTTTTTCTCAATTTTTCCTTTCTGTCCCCACCCACAAGTTGTATAGTCCATTTTCAACCTATTGTACCACTACTGCACTGAGTACTACTGCTGCACTTATTCATCCTTTGTCCTGCCATTTCTAGGCCCCACTTATCCTCCCAAAGACAGATAAACAAACAAGACAAAAGGTAATGAAAACAAAAGCCACGAGAAAGAAAATAAAATCTTATTTCCACTGACTGGTATTCGATTTTATAAATATTATTTTATATGGTCATATGGTCACTTGCACATAGCTATTGTGTCTATGTGATCCTCTCCTAAGACTAGCCTTCTTTGGTCTCACTCTGTGAATGCCTAGAAATCTGTATACTTTATTATGTACTTTTATTCTTTTGCCATCCATTGTACTTACTTGTAGATTTTAGGCACAATCTAATTACCAAAATAAGAAAAACCATGCAATCTAAGTTTCTTTGTGTCTGGATTACCTCAACTTAATTTTTTTCATGTCTTTCCTTATAAATGGTACAGTATCTTCTTTCTGATTGAGGTGTAGAATTACATCGTGTGTATGTATGTATATACATATATATATATCATATTTTCTTGATTTATTCATCCACTGAGGGTCATTTGGGTTGACTGCATATCCTGGCTATGGAAAATAATGCTTCAATGAACATGGTTGTGCTAGTAGCCTTAGTGTGGCCTGGTTTATGGTCTATCGGATAGGAATTGATGGGTCAGAGGGAAGCTCTATGTTTAATCTTGGGAAACCTCCATACCGCTTTCCAGAGAGATCGAGCAAGTTTACATCCCAAACCAACAGTGTAGTAGTAGAGTTCCCTTTGGGCCAGCATTTGTTATTATTAGTTTTCTTGATAATGGCCATTGTAACTGGAAAGAGGAGGAAATGGCTCACATAAGCAATATAGCCTTGTTAGTAAGAACCATAGGTAATAACTAGTAGATTGTATGTCATAGCACAAAACAACACACTCTAAATAATGAAGTGCTGGCTATTGTGGATTTGGCTTTTTTTCCCCTCCATTTGGGTTTGATTAGTGCCCTGTATCATATCACCATAATCTCCCAAAAAAATGTGTATACTTTTCTAAGTGTGAAATCCAGGCAAAAAAAAAAAAAAAGGACATCTATCTTTCTGCCAGCTGGACTGGCTTATCTGTGACAGTAATTTACAAGTTAAGGATTATCTCAGGCGTTTGGGGGGAATTATTAAGGTCTTATTGTCAATGGAAGAATTGTTAAATCACTGGGGGAAAAAACAGGGGTCTAAACACTGGTCCTCTGGGAATGGGGCCTCCTTGGTTTAATGGGTATAACCCTCAATGAGTGAGCCCTCTGGGAAAAATAGCAAAAGGATATGTTGTATATACTAGAGCCAAACCCTTCAATATTTTAAGTTATTATGGTGATAAAGGTCTTTATTTTAACAAACATATAACCATAATTAATATATAGACAAAGAATTCTGCTGCCCTGAAATCTGTTTCTCTGATGTTCTGGAAGGCAGGTTTTCTTTCAAAGTAGAAGTTTACAGTTGAATTTTCTCATTCTAAAACTCTTTTACAGCTCAGTAGAGACAGCACTACTACCCAATTTATTCATTTATTCAGTAGCTGGAGTAATCATGATAAGTCAAAACATTTGCTGCGAACTAAGCCTGCCTCCCTTCACTTTGCCTCCTGTCACTCCCTCCCACATTTTCTATGTGGCAGCCATGTAGTTCCTGCCATTTCCAGTCCTGATGTGTGGGCCTATGGATGTGTGTGTGTGTGTGTGTGTGATCTATTTTTCTCTTTTCCTTTATTACTCTATTTTTTGTTGGTCTCTGTTGGACTCTTGATTTCTCTAGTCTTCATCTCTCTTGCTCTTTTGGTACGTGTCTTTATATGCCGTCGATATCCCACTAACACCATTGCTTTGTTTATCTGTCTTACTTTATCTGCCTCTGTTGGTTTGTCTATCTGTTCATCTGTCACACACACATACGCACACAACTCTTCATTTACTCACTAGGCCTTTCCCATGTTAAAAATGTCTTTACCAGCTTCTTCCTTATTAGATGTCCCCAAGCATAATATACATTTCCCCTGTACCTAAGACAGTGCTGTCCACATAGATACTTGAAATTTATTAATGGAATAAACAGCTAAACATTGAGTTCTGTTCTTTGGCTTATATACACTCATGAAATTTATTTGTAATATCAAACCATTTATTGCTAAAGCTGAAACTGTATCCTAGTCATATTTCTGGTATGCTATCTTTTCAGGAAAGCATTTGCTTTGTAGTGATAAAAGTGTACAAAAATTCCTCTGCTATAGCTAATACGACATAAAAGTTTATCTCCTTACAAGATAAATGGGCGTAACATAACAAATTGTAAGAAGAAAGAGCAAATGTTTTTCTTCCACTGAAGTAAGTTGGAGATAAGAAAGACAGCAAAATTAAATCACTGCTATGACCCTTTTTTCTATATACAGCTTTTATTCCTTGACATAATCTTTAAGTCTTCACAAATAATCTTGCAATAAAGTAATTCATCCTGAAGAGAATAGTAGATAAGTGCAAGTGTATATGAGATCTAAAAATATGTGAAATACTTCTTGAAAGGTGACAGCTGTCATTCTTGAAAAAGAGAATTTGTATGTATATGATCACATTGAACATGCCAGGGAACTAGAATGTATTTCTGTAGAAACACAGATATACAGATAATTGTATTATAATCTATCAACCCATGCCATATGGCTCCAAAAATTATTACCACTAACAATATATTTTCAATTTCTGTACAGTTTTCCATGATTCTCAATGTAGTTCCATATGTAAATGCTATTTACCACTCTTCTTTTCCTAACAAAATTAAGAAAGCAAGTGTAGTATTAATTAAACATTCACCACTTAATTTATCCAGCAACAAAAATATTTTATAAAGTACCTAACCATACTTTAGAAATGATTTTTTTCAGTGAAGTAGTTTGAGTTTCCTTTACTACATTTACTAGAGAATTTTAATTCAGCTAAGGGTATATTTAGGACTGCTTAAATTTCTGTAAGCATTTTTTTACATTAGTCAAAACATCCTGAAACTGCATTTTATTCATATAAAGTCAAATATTGACAATTTCATATGGACCAACTTAATATAAGGGTTGGTTTAGAAGGTATTCATCAGATGAATATGAAAATACCTATCTTTTACTGAATGAAGCCGGAGAACAAACTCACAGAAGGGAAACACAATTTTGAACTTGTAATGTTGCTAGGATTGCTATTCTCCTTTGCAAAATGAGTGTCATAGGATTTTGTTGCCCATGATTAAAATGTAAGTTGTATGTCTTACATACTTCCCAGGAAGCATAATTCAGCAGTATTATTCATTTATGTATTTCCAATGAAAATATTTGGTTGCAGTCTGCCTACTATGCTGCAAAATAGTACACATCCTCAGGCGATGAGGCTTTGCTGCAGATTTTTCTCCAGTTTCATTTCTTAGCAGGAGACCAGGTAAAGTAGCTCCTTGTATCTCTTTGTAAGTTAGGTTATAAAGTGTCATCATCACTGTTCTACACTGGCGTTACTTGTCTGAAGGACTTTTGATGTTGGCTTAATTGTCGAAATAGTTCCCTAAGGAATGGAACATATTTAATAGCTTCAAGATCCTTTGTTGTATTTTCAAGTATAGTTGGGCAATAATGATAAGAGTAGTTATCTTTCCTGTGTGAGGCTGATTAACTTTAGACACCAACACGCCTTTTCATTTCCCAGTAGAGAGAGTGGATGGCACTTAATTATCCACATAGCATCATACAAGAGCTTGCGAGCAATGGTAAATGCACACTTTGAAGAGAGCTGATTGGACCAATGGGCTCAATTTATGAAATGGAATGATTATGAGACTTGCCATCAGAAGATCTGGACCAGTTATTAATGTTGAACATTTACCACCACATGACCTTGAACACATTACTTAACCTCATCTATGAGATGTGCACAATGCAAGCTTTTGTCTTTAATTATTTCCAAAGCTTTGATGAGAATCCGCTGAAGAGTGGAAAAGGTACTTGTATCTAGCAAGGCACCATAAACAACATGGCTATTACTGATATTAATCGAAACAAGTTCATTATTAATCTACTTCCTTTGCTTGGGATTTACATTTTAACAAAAAAATTTGATTCTAATTTGGTAATATGAAATGAAACTGCTGAAACTCAGCAGATCTTACATGGTTTGCCTGTCTTTCAATGGCGCATTGGCTCAGGAATGCTACTAGATGAGTGAAGACTTAGAAGCAAAAACAGCTGAAATGAAGGCTTGTGCATGCACACAGAGAGAAAGTAGAGAAATCCATCACACAGAGAATTCCACGTTTTCTATGCCCAGAAGATTTTTTAAAAACAACTGGCACATGAGGAGAATGGTTAGTTGTATGCCTTTCTGATAATCCAGGGGCACAGTATATTGACTTCAGATCAGTCCTCAAAATGACTAGCTATGGAAGCCTGGATGAGTTTATTTTGTTTTTGCTTTATTTTTTTTTTTTGTCATGGGGCTTGAACTCTGGGCCTGGGCACTGTCCTTGAGCGCTTCAGCTCATGGCTATGGCTCTACCACTTGAGCCCAAGTGCCATTTCCAGTTTTTGTTTTTGTTTTGTTTTGTTTGGTGATTAATCGGAGATAAGAGTCTCACAGATTTCTGTGCCTGGGCTGGCTTCGAACTGTGATCTCAGCCTCCTGAGAAGCTAGGATTACAGGTGTGAGTCACAGGTGCCCAGTCCCAAGAATATTACATTTTCTTACATTTTTTTGCAGGTCATGAGACTTGAACTCAGGGCCTGGCTGCTGTACCTTAGCTCTTCAGCTCAAGGCTAGCCACAGTGCTACTTGGATTAGTTTTGTTGTTTTTTTGACTACTTTGTACTGTATGTTTTTAAGCTTCAAAGTGTGACAAGTACTCTAAAAATTTCCCTTTTGCTTTTATGGGTATTTGAAACAATAGCCCCCCAAAATATTATACCAAAATTCCAGAAGTCTTCAGTCAGCAGTTCATATATGTGATTTCTGAGTAGCATAACAAAACCTCAGCATCCTGTTCTACCCTCTTCCACCTCATCTGGGATATGAGTCATCCTTTTGACATCGTATATCATCCCACAAGTCACCCAGAGAGAATGCTTCCCAACAAATCACATTGTTTGTGTTCAAGTAACTTTCTTTGTACTTAATAATGGGCCCAAAGTCCAAGCATAGTTGTGTCTGACAATTCTATTGCAGAATAATTTTCTAGCTGCTCTCTTTTATTATTCATTACAGTTGTTAATCTCTCACTATGCCTAATGTGCAAATTAAACTTTATTATGGGCATGTAGATATAAGAAAAACATTAGAATAATGGGATTCAGAGCTCTAGTGTTTTAGATATCTACTAAATGTTTTAGAATGACTGATACAGAGAAGAGTGATTACTATATATGAATTAATACTGGTAAAACTTACAGGACAACACTTGTCATAAAATTAATGTGCAATTATTAGATGTTATTATGATCTTCCTAGCAATGTGGTAAATCTGTATCTGCATTTGCAAACTACTTCTGGATGTTCACACTTCAGTACACTACATCTTTTGCTTCATTTATTTCTTCTTTTAGTCTCTGCCTGCTCTTCAATCATTCCAACAATTATATGGCTGTGCACTCTGCCCAGCCAGAGGCAGCTGAGACATCCCAATTAGGGGATGGTGAAAACATTCTGAAACTCTAATCTGGTGAACCATCACATCTCAACGACAGCATGCATTGTTGTGTGCCTTCTACTACACCCCCAACCAGAGCTATCCTCCTCCATGTGAGTAGATTCTGGAATCTCAATTCTACCACACTAAGAGAACCTAGTCTCTTAATTTGTGATATCTCTCTAAGATTTCATTCTTGGTAGTTTCTCAGAAAAATTTTATACTAATATTATACTAATATATAGATAAAAGATTTCCTGAATATGTTATTTTGTGTGTGTGTCCAGTGGGGAGTCCACACTCTGGTCACCATCTTAGAGAAAAGAGGAAAACAAATGTCTCTCCTATATCTTTGGTACAAAAAGTACCTATTTGAACTATAATAATAAAAGAATCCTTAAATGCACTGTGGATTTTATGTGTGTAGAATATTTTGGGAATGTTCTGCTTCTTCCAAGTGGAAGGGTAATATGTCATTTCTTGGTGGGCTCTGTATATTCCTGATTGCAAGGGGTGATTTTAAGGCGCCACAAAGGAGGTATTGTTTGGCTCAGTGATGGACAAGACAAGAACTATTTTTAGAAATACAAACTCTGAAGCCCCAAATAATTATCTATCTAAATCTCTCTGTTCATAAAAGATACGCATTCTGTCTTCCTAGAGGAACAATTCCAAGGGGTAGTTTAGAAAGGCTAATTCCTCATTTCTATTCCCACATTTCCACACAGACTCATACAGGAAAATCGTACCATATCCATTATTCGAATACATCAAAGCAGAGTCTCCAATCAATTTTATACATGTTTGGATTTGTTTCTTTTTTCCCCCTGTAATTTGCAATTCTAAGAATCGTTGTAATGTCAGATGATGAAAAGAATAAGGAAAATATTGTGTCTCTCTATAAAATTCTGTCACATAGCAAATCAAAATAATATCAAAGCTCTACATATATATAGATATATTCGACAAAAAAGAAAGAAAGAAAGAATCTTCAAGGATTAATGATGGTTTCTCCAGGGACTTTAGTGTGAGACTACGATGTTTCAAAGCAAACTCAAAAGAAACCTAGGTTCCATTGAGTTGTCCTCTTGAGAGTGGGAAGGGCTGGTAAGAGGGAAAAGAAAATGCATGTAAATACCTTCAGGACTCTGTAGGAGGAAATTGGGGCAAAATCACCATGGTAACTATGAATATTTAGTTATGGCTCTAGTGGCAATCCAAATAAATTAAAAATAATAATCCTCACAGACTGAGAAAAAAATCTTACCTAACAGAAACAAACTAACAAATGTGGATTACAACTTTAATCCTGGAATCCTTTGAGAATTTTTATCTACATAGCTCATCCTCATCAATATCATTAAGACAACCATCTCCCAATCACCACTTCAACTATCAATAACCAACTTATGTTAAAGCTCAAACATTATCTACTCAGCTCAAATCCACTCAGAAATTTGGTTCACACATCTCTGCAATGTCCTGAGGAGAAAAAAACAGTATTCTCTTTTGATTACAAGTAGTTAGAATTGTCAGTGTTTCTTTCCTTGAATAATTGGTACTCTGTTTCTTTCTAAGGCCTAAAAGAAATAGCTGAACACCACCAGAATCAACCAGAGTACTTGTTTAACACATGCACAGGACTTCCTAAGCCCTTACCAAAAAGCTCTGGTCTCAGAAATATCTATCTTTCAAATGTTCCCAGGCAATTATCAAGCAATGCCTCCTTCTCAGTGGTACCTCTGAGAGGCTGTCCTTGTTACTAGGTCCCAGTAGCATCTGGCACAACTGATTTTGGCAGATGAAGCATTTGGGTGATGGTGGTAGCTGATGATGGAGTTGGCTCCCTGTGGCTCTGCTGGAATGCAAGTCTGTGTAGCTGAGGAGCCACCAGAGGATTTTCTGGATTTTTTTTTTTTTGGTATGCTGGCCTCATAGAATAATGGAGACCTCCTCTGGTCTGTTGTTCACACCCTGCAATAACTATTAGTAAAGTCAAGGTCGAAGCAGAGGAAAGCAGGTCTCTGCTGCGTACTCTTTTGGTCCTGATGATACAAAATTGCCCTTCCAAATGAAACTCTTAATGTTTTGGAAAACATTCTCTTGTTTACAGCCTGGATAACATAACACAAGGCAATCTCTCCATGATCCTCCATTACCCCTTCTTTCCAAGCCTCTGAGACACACAGGTTCTGAGAATCTATTTCCCAACTCCAAGTGCACTTCTTTTCTCCTTTGAGGGACATGTACAAGATGCTGGAATGAGAATTAATCTGTATGTATCACTGTCTCTGTCTCTGTCTCTCTCTCAGTGGCAATTGATTTAAGGTATACATTACAAGTATCCTGACAGTAAACACACAAGCTAAGCATTGTTGATTTCTTGAAAGCCATATGAGGTGAACAACAGAGGATGGTCTGATCTAAACCAGGAAAGGTAATGAATGAGGGTACTAGAGCAACAAAGTCAAAGAAACAGCCCCATGATTCCACTAGGATTAAAGAGGTCAGTGGAAAGACTACATGTCTGTAACAAAGACATAGAGGCAGTGTGGAGCATGGAACCAACAGAATGAAGTGAAGAGCCTGAATATCCTTTATTAGATCTTTACCTAAACAATGTTTCACCTCCAAAGTTATGCACTTTTCCCTAGGAATATCATATTTTGGAATATTCAAAATGTTTTGGCATATATTTCCAGAAATCTCCAGACAAGTGGTAGCTTAATTAGTCTTAGACTCAGTAGGATTGATTATGAATTTCAGTTAATATTGTCTCCTTAAAAATACAAACTCTATTGTTGAATTATTATGATTAATACATGTTAATTTAATGGTTGGGCCTTTATCGGCTCTATGTTTTTATTTCTGATTTAAATTTCTATTTAAAGAATGTTACGAATGTGAGAAAGAAAATGTTCTTTCCACACCTCACCACAAGTCTATATTACATATTATGGTGACTATTTAAACACTGAGGTTGAAAATTTTAAAATATCTAGAAGAATAAAAACACTTAATAAAATATACACAAATGATAGGCAACCATATTAATTAGGGATACACTGACAAAGCTGTTCTTTTCTGAAATACTGCAATCCAAAACCCAGAAACCCAATATAATTATAAGAAAACATAAGGAAAACCATGGTATAAAACATCTCTTTAACCGTTCCTGAACATCACTTAAACTCATAGATCAGAGGCAATTCAGAAGATATATAGTATGCTGAATTTGATTCCAGCATAATTTAATCATAATGTACCAAGGTTAGCCTCTCAATTTTTGTCAAATGCATTGTATAAATATTATCCTTTGGGATAGCTGGGTGAAAAGAAAGGAGAATTTTCTGTTTTGATATTTATGTAAATTCAACATTATTCTAAATACAAAAGATTTTTAAACATGCCTGTGTGATTTAATATCTTTTGATAGAGATTACATAATTAGGGACAACACTCTCTGTGACAACAACTAGAAAAATGGAATAAAATATAGAAAAATGTATTTTTGAGCTACTTGAGGAGGTACTAAGTGGATGAAGGATGCCTACTCAATATGAAGGAGATGATGGTATAAAGAAATGATTTGCATCTTATGACAGTTTTTTCCTATGGACCTTTTCCTGTCCAAGTTATGGTGGAGAGAATGAACAGTGCTTTACACAGCAAGGCTATGAGAAGAGGACAAAAGTTAAATGTGGGCATCTACACAGGTCACTATATGTTGGCTGCATATGAAAACAGAAGTAGTCTAATAATGAGAATAAAAAGAATCGAAGCAGCACAGAACTTACACCTAAGTATTTTAAGAAGCTCCAGATGCCATGGGGTAGCAGATGTTCCAAAAAATGCTTACTAGATGAAGATAATACACCATTCCTTCAATCTTTTCTACACACATCTTTCAATACAACTTCTCTTAAATGAAGTAATTGTGTACATGAAACTATAAAATAGCATAAAAAGAAGCAACCAATGAAACTCTAGAAAATAAACTAACAATAGAGTCTGGGATTATCAAACAGAGAAAGTCTTAAATCATCGTTCCTTAATGCTCAAGGAAACTAGTATATTGAAATTTTAAATATATGTTATATTACTAAATTAAAACTTTAACATAAACATAAAATTTCAATGTAAGATGAAAATTTCATATTTCTTTATGAAAATGAACCAGAAAAATCCTAGAACCTAACAAGATGAGAAATAAAATTAGAATTATATGTATATTTTGATACATTTTACATAGATGAAGAGAATTTTGAATACCAGGACAAAATATCTAGAATAAAGGTATATAAAATCAAAAGTATATAATTACAGAAAAACCTATGACATGTTAAGTATAAGATACATTGTATGTACAGTGATAAATTCTAAATTTATTTACTTTTTTGGTGCTGGCTCTGGGGGCTTGAATCTTAGTGTTGAACTTGAATTTTGTGATCAAGGCTAACACTCTACCACTTAAACCTTCCACTTCCAGATTTTTGGTGGTTAATTGGAGATAAGAGTCTAATTTGACTTTCCTGCCCAGGGTGGATTCAAATCACAATACTCAGACCTGAACCTCCTGAATAGTTCGGATTATAGGCATGGCCCACCAGCACCTGGCTCTAAATTATTTTATTAAAAAGCATTTTTATTATCTCTAAATAGTTTTTCTTCACAAAGGATATGATATTTTACAAAGAGTTTATGAATACGATGTGTACTTTCTATTGGATTTGGGGAGGATGGAGAATAGAGAAGCAATAATTTGGGAACAACTAGTTACACTTTTCTTTGACTCGTGAAAGACATTGCTCTGCAGATATGTCAAATGAGATGAAACTGAATCCAGAAAGAAAATGGTATAACCTGATATAGGCAGAACTGGGTTGGCAGAAATCAGTAATGATGGAATGCTTTTATTCTGCACAATGTGGTAGCTTAGAAAAACTACGTACCCCTTTCTGTCACATTAAATGACAGAATTTGGACTCTAAATTCCTGAGTAATGTACTTATCTCAGCCAAACAACACAGTTCTTCTACACTATTTTTGAATTTAACAATTATCAATTTTTCTTTACCAATGTATGCTTTTTCTAGAGTGTAGAAGTAGTATTTACCAGAGAATCAAGAGTCATGTCAAGCTATTTTACAAGGTGGCTGGGAACCTTGGATAATAGTACTAATTTAATCTAAGTCTGTTTCTTATAACATGTAACATATCCCATAAAACACACCATAAAAGAAGCAGACACTCCTGGAGAAGCCTGAGTTTAATTGTTATTCATATACGCTCTCATTCTGCTTCAAAAATTTTGAATTACTTTCTGTTCTTTACTTTAATCACATTCCTAAGCAAGAGACAGATCGACTTAAGAAAACATGTCACAGGGAAAATTGAATTAGTTGGTGAGTAGTCACCATACACGGATGGATTTTAGGATTTTAGGGAATGCTATTTTGGACTAAAACCTATCTAGTTGTTAAAGGCATCGGCAAATAAGGAAACAGGTCTGGCTATTCCATGTTGTCAGCTAGATATATTCTAAAGACTAGACCTTTCTACAATTCATATAGGAAGAATATGATAAGAGGATTTTTATATAACATGTATTACATATTTATTAAAATATGTTTTATATTGTACAACCAAGGTCTGATTTGGATCTGTTTAAATGATAAAGTATAGCTTTAAAATATTATGGAATTATTCATTTTAAGCAGATACTACATTCAGGATAAAAACTAATCTCATACCCAGATATTCTTTCTGCACTCCCTGCTTCTATAATCTTAGGCTGAACTGCCCAGGAATTGGCTGCTTCTGGGTACAAAGCAAGTTGAACAGCTGTTTGGTTCACTGCATTTGATTCCTCATCATTTTGGAGATTGAGATCTCTGCTGAGAGGTCCATTTGGAATATGCCCCCTCCTTGCAAACTGGCATTTTTGAACATAGAATTTGAAATAGAGTGAGACACTAGTGTACACTCCTGGAAAAGCATTGCCAAATAGAGTCTGATAGATGTATGTCAGAAACCTAACTTTCCTCCCAATGTATTTGGAGACATCCTTACATGCGCTTGAGTGCGCATGATACAATTTGAATTTAAGTATAAAAGATGATACTAGCTTCAAACACAGGTCCATGTGGAAAGAACAGCAAACATTTATAGAAACAGTCTCCAACTTATAATAGGATAGTGTATGGAAACTTTGTCCTTAGGAATGAGAACGGGTAATATATATTCAGTCAATGTACATTTTAGATTTTGAATGGAGGTCTTTTCCCAGGCTCGTGAGTTGTGTGTGGTCCTCTCTAACTATGCTAGGCACTGAGCTGGAACTTTCGATCAGCTATATGATTACAAGGAGGAAACAGTCAGTAGCTACATAACTCAGCTTTTCAGTTTTGGTATAGTGTTCAATAAATTGCATAAGCTATTCAACACTTCATTAAGAAATGGGCTGACTGAGCCTGGTATGGTGGCTCATGCTTACAATTCTAACTACTCAGGAGGCTGAGATCTGATGATTGCTGGTTCAATGCCAACCTGGGCACTAAAGTTGCAATGTTTGTGGGAGTCTTATCTCCAGTTAATCACTAGAAAACTGGTAGTAGTGCTGTGGCTCAAGGACAACACCCAGACCCTGAGGTAGAGCAGTAGCCTTGAGCTGAAGAGACCAGGGACAGTTCCCAGGCCCAGAATCCAAGCTCCATGACTGAAAAAAAAAGAAAAAAAAAGAAAAGAAATGGGCTGTTTATTAAACAATTTAGCCCAATGGTAGGTTAAACAGTCAGAACAGGTGTAAAGTTGGGTAGGCACAGCTATATTGACAGGGTGGATGTATTAAGAACTTTTGTAACCTATGATCTTTTAAACTAATGGTGGGTTTTTCAAGACACCATGACTAGTAAAAGAGAATCTGTTTGCATGAGAAGAATGAAAGTCAATAAGCCACCCATACTAAAGAGATAGGTCAGGAACAGATTCACAAAGTTGTTAGGGAGTTCAAGAGGCAGAAAGTCAAGGTTTGGATATTTGAGAGGAGACTAACAAATATTAGCAGTTACTGCTATGCTGTTATGCTTACAAGTACCTACTATACATGTCAGTATTGTATTGTTTAAATATACTGATCATTTGATCATATTTATCATCATGTAGGATTATTAAGTAACTAGATCAAGAGCACAAAAGTAATTACAAGAAACCCATGGTTTGGCTAAATGCAAATGTAAAGGCTAAAATCTACTAAAGGATAGCTAAACTCTGTTAAGCAAAGAGCCCAGTACGTATAGAAGTCCTTGCACATAGAACTTAGGAGCATTTGCATGTTTCCATTAAGAAAGTTGGGACCAAAGGGAAGACACCATTACTCCTCTGTGGTGACAGACAAGACACAGGGAAAATTCACAGCATTTCTTTTCTTTTTAACTTGAACTTTGCGTATGGATTCTATTCCTTTATGAATTCCCCATTTTTGTCTCTATCTTCAGACTGAGAATACACAGTTATAAGGTTTTCTTTAAGATCTCCAGTCCTTTACTCATTGTTAGCAATTGTCATTGTCAGAAAAGTCCTCTTTCTCTGTAAAATTAATCACTGACTTTCCAACTTCAATGCATTTCCTCTTTTCTGATTTATATTGCAGATAGGAGCCACATGAAAGGTAGTTAACATTCTAACCACTTTGGGTTTTTTCCTTCTCTTATTTAATAACTCATTGAAATGTACTTCTAGATTCCATTAAAAAATCTCTCTGACATTAATTACTGATATATCCAAGTCTTTCTGACAGGGCAATTTGCTGTATTAAGTGTAATTTAATGGTGAGCTTTTCATCTTACCTCTCCATTTTCTAAAGGATGTATCTTGGAGTAAAACGATGTGCAGATGACCTCATCATCTTGGGCATAGGATGGGGGACCCGTGCGGGGATAGATATTGTAGAGTGTCAGGCACTCTGTGTCAGTCACTGCATGATACTGCCAGGGCTTATATTCCACATTATCCAAAGAGCGTTCCAAAATCCAGTTTCCAGGCCGAGGAGAGTTGGCTGCTTTCACAATCACATATGCAATCTGAAACACCTGGGGAAAAGCAAGAACACAGTCTGAATTTCAAAATGGCCCCTCACACACACCATTTTAGGTCAAGTATAAGATTAATTGCTGTCTGAGACTATTGTAAATTATGTTCTCTGAAATGACTTCCTAACTTGCATGTTAATATTTAACAATTTTTGCTAAGACAAAGTATTTCATCCTGACTTGAAAAGGCCCAACTTTAGTTTTTTTTAAATATTTTTTATTGTAATTAATAAAAGGGTTACATGATATTTGTCAGATAGAAGGTGCATTTAGTTTTTACATAACTCCTTGACATCATTTCACCTGAAAGTATCTAATGGTTACCATTTTAGTCACTTTACCCATTAAAGACAATAAGCCATGTGCTAGAAATTGTAATACTTGATAGTATAATTTACATAATCTGATCCTCAAATAGTACCATGTAGAACATTCCTCAGTATAATAAAGGCTATGTATGAGGAACCTACATGTAGCATATTTTATAATAGCCTGAAAGAAAATAAAATACTTAGGAATTAACTTAATTAAGGATATAAAAGACCTTTATGATGAAATCTTTAAAAACGTGAAAAAGGAAATTAAAGGAGAACTGAGGTATTGGAAAAACCTCCCATTCTCCTGGATTAGAAAAATAAACATTGTGAAAATGGCAATCCTGCCAAGGGCTATCTACAAATTCAATGCAATACCCATCAATATCCCAATGTCATTCTTTAAGAAAATAGAAGAAGCAATTCAAAACTCCATATGAAATAATAAAACACCCTGTATAGCAAAAAAAATCCTTAGCAGAAAGAACAGTGCTATTAGAACAAACAAAGCTATAGTAATGAAACAGCTTGGTACTGGCACAAGAACAGGTCTGAGGACCATTGGAATAGAACTGAAGAACCAGAAATCAATCCATAGACCTATGGTCACCTAATCTTTGATAAAGGAGCAAAAAAAATAGGATGGAGGAAAGACAGCCTCTTTGATGAATGGTGCTGGCAGAATTGGTTAAGCACCTGTAGAAAACAAAAGTTGGATCCTTCTATGTCACCCTCACTAGAATTAATTCCAAATGGATCAAAGACCTTGAGGTAAAGGCAGACATCCTGCAAACTTTACAAGAAGGAATGGGAGACACACTAGAACTCCTTGGCACAGGTTGAAACTTTCTCAATAAAGACCAAGAAACATATCAAATTAAAGGAAGTTTGGACAAATGGGAATGCCTTAAACTGTAGAGTTTCTGTATGGCAACAAACATAGCTATCAAGTTAAATAGAAATTCCACAGAGTGGGAGATCTTCACTAGGCATACAACAGACAAAGGCCTCATATCTAAAATACGCCTACAGCTCAAAAAATTGAATCTCTCAAAAACAAATCCTCAAAGAAACAACCATCCCATTAGAAGGTGGGCTAAAGACTTACAGAGAGATTTTTTCTGAAGAGTAAACAGGAATAGCCTATAGACACATGAAGAAATGCTCCACATCTTTGGCCATAAGAGAAATGCAATTCAAAACAACTTTGAGATTCTACCTCACTCCAGTTAGAATGGCCATGACCAAGAAATCTAATAAGAACAGATTTTGGCGGGGATATAGCCAGGAGGGATTACTACTACACTGTTGTTGAGAGTGTAACTGATTCAACCGCTCTGGAAAGTAGTATGGCAATTCTTCAAAAGACTAAACATAGAGCTCCCCTATGACCCAGAAATCCCACTCCTTGGCATTTACCCAAATGTCCAGAAACAAGGGCATACAAAATCCAGGGGCATAGCACAATGATGTTCACTGCAGCATTATTAACCATAGCTAAGCTATGGAACCAACCTAGATGCCCTTCAGTAAATGAATGGATCAAGAAAATGTGGTACTTAGATGCTGCCATGAGAAAGAATGACCTCGTCCCAGGAAATGGAAAGATGTGGAAAAAAATCATATTGAGTGAAGTAAGCCAGACACAAAGTAACATAGACTCCATTGTTTCCCTCATTTGTAATAATTATTACACATCTAGGACATTGATAGCAGAGGATCACAATAGCTCAAAAGCTATGAACATATGATCATATAGGATGAGGGTAAGCAAAATGAACTCTAGGATATGGAAAGAAGAGGTTTATCCTTATGATTGTTGTTGTTAATGTACTATGTGCAGTTATTTCTTTTCTCTTTGTTCCCCCTTATGGTTAATCTCATGTGGTTACTGTATCTGACTTTGTTACCTGGTATATTACATATACATTTATTTGTTTATTTGAAACAGGGAAGGGAAGGAAAGGGGGGAAAGAAGATGATTGGAAAAGAGTGCGGGAGGGAAAGTGGGACAAAACATGAGATGGGGTATCAATGTTCAAGAAGTAATGCACCCACTAACTGACGAATGCAACTGTAAGACCTCTATACATTACTGAGACAATAAAATAAAAAAGTACCATGGAAATGGATCTAGTATTATTTGCATAAGCCATGTAAAGTGTTGGCACCACAGTCCTGCACTCAGACTGTGAGCCCAGTGTTTATATGAAACTAGAAAGATTACTTTTCCAAGTCTTAGCTTTCTTTTCTGTGAACTATGGTCCAGAAGAAGTATATAGTGTTTGGATTGAATGAAATAATGTGACTAAAGCATCTGAAAATAACTTGACAGTGGGTCATAAAAATTACTCCCTCTACATTTGCAAATAGAAAAGGTATAGATGAAAGTTCAGTGGCAATGCTGATAACTCAGTTGAAACAGAAGTATATTAAGGGAAGAGTTTCTGTACCTTCTCTTTGAAAGATATAAGCATGAAAAAATTGGGGAAATAAAGGAAGAACTATTGTTAGCATACATAAACAGTTAGAACTGAGCCTGTGAGAGTCCTGTACTTCCCAAGAGAATTTGAAAATATGGTTAAAAGTACATTTTGGATGCTTTGTGATAACACATATGTATGATTTACCAGCACAGTGCACAGATATAAAAGAAGAGTGTAGGGGCCAGGAGTTTGGCCTACTGGTAGAGTGCTTGCCTAGCATGCACGAAGACCGAGGTTTGATTCCTCAGTACCACATACATAGAAAAAGCCAGAAGTGATGCTGAGGCTCAAATGGTAGAGCTCTAGCCTTGACAAACTCCAAGGACAGTGCTTAGGCCCTAAGCTCAAGCCCAGGACTGGCCAAAAAAATAAAGAAAAAAAGAAAAGCGTACAAGCATTATCGAATGGCACTGGTGTGTACTAGCCTGGGTTGGAATTTAGGTACACACTAAGTTACAACTTTGAAGATTTGATATAGAAAGGACTATACCCATGGCTCTGAGGCTGGCCTTCTAACATCATTACTAGATGTGTGTGCAGTGTGTACATAAGGGGAAAACCAAGATATATGGTAATAAGACGTGAAAAGCACAATAAAGCAGCGTGGCATGTTCTAGATTGGCCAAAGCTCTATGACAGAGAATTTCACAGTTCTAAATTCTGGGGTCATTGTTGGAGCACAGCTAGAAAAAAAAATCTACAATGTAATGTTAAGGGCTGACTGTGAAATAGGAGGAACTGTGAAAAGAATGTTCCAGAAAAGAATTGTATAGATTTCCTGGTTTCAACAAAGAGCTTCCTGAATTCATATATGGTAATGTTGACGTACTCTAAGGGACCGCATTTGAAAACATAAGTTGATATGGAAGGTATGACACAACTGTCTCTGACAATGGTCCTTTGAGATCTTTACCAGGTTTGTATGCACAGTGTGCAACTGAATGCAAACACAAGCTCTCAAGAGACTGAGATTAGGACTGGCATATACTCTTTAGGCACCATTGTGGAAATGCTGCTGATGGCTAAAATACTGAAGTGCTTCTGTTGCTAAATTGCTACTCAGCTTCCCAAATGCCTTCTTTTCCTTGAGATCATCTAATTAATCCCAGCAGGGCAAGCAGCAGCCAGAATGTCTATTCTGCTTAGTATGAACTTTACAATTCTGTTTTACTTGAATACCATTGCAGGAAAAATATTGAAAAATTTATATTCACAAACATATATATATAGTTGAAGATAGACATACATATTATTTGCAGGTAAATACTTAGATATGTTTAGGCATATGGTACAAGCTGTTGTCTTTGGGGTTTTAGAAAGAAAAATCAAGGACATGTGGAGGATGGCTCTATTTCATCTCAAAATCCTTCTATAATGGCTTTTTAAAAATGAAATGGTTTAGTATTTAATTATAATTATTTTTTCCATGCTTGGGGTGGTTTCAGGACCTTGTATATGCTAAGAAAATGTACTACCATTCTGCCAAACACAGGTCCCTAAGATTATTCTCAAAATGGAGAAAAATTTAGAGCTGGAAAAGTTCCTTAAGTGGTAAAGTGCCTGAATATCAAGCATGAGGATCTGAGTTCTAATGCAAATACAAGGAAAGAAGACATGAAGGGCAGGAAGGAGGTGGGGGGGAAGAAGGGAGGAAGGAGGGAGGAAGGGACTGACAATTCTATCCAAAGTATTTTCTATTTCTAAGTTTTTAGATGTTTTTTCATGAGGAATTATTTCTTTCAGGTAATTTGTATTCAACTACTTAAAACACACAAAAATCTCCTTTGAAGGCAATTCATTAAAGATTGCACTAACTAATTGATTATATGGAAGCCACAGACAGAACTGTCTGTAGTGTAAAATTGCAAAACAGTTTGATCCTGTTGGTAATCCTAAAGTGATGCCTGGTAGGATCTTAAAACAATAAAAAAATATGAATAATTAAATTGTGAATGCCTTTAGGGCAAAGACCAAAGATTTTTACATCTTCAGAGATGTGTTGCTATATTCTTTTGACACATTATATGCACGCTATTTATTAAATATACTTGAATAACCAAAGTCACTGTAACATCTTTCTGTACAGTTTGCTGTAAGTTTTAACACCACTCAGTTCAGTTTGAACTTGAATCCCAGTCATTGCTAGCACATTGGGTGACTTGTATAAAACAAGATGTACACTTTTTTACAATCTAATAAGAGCTGAGATTGTCTGTTGTTGTCTATTCTCATGTTCCTTTTCCAATGTAAGCTTGCAGAGAAGATAATGATTGAGGAGATGGGAGATGGAGGGGATTTAATGCTGACAGAGGTGGCCGTAATTAAGAAGCATTGCATTCCCACACTGACAGGTTGAATTGGAACCTCTTTGTGAACGAAAGATAATAAAAACAAATAAGAAATAAATTTTTTAAATGATAAAAGATACACAATGGTGGGCATTCTTTGTAAAAGAGACAAAATATTTTGAGAAGTGATGTTTCCTTCCAAAGAAAATGAAGTGTTTTTTTAAAATGATAAAAAAAAAAGAAAAGAGAGATAAAGAAGTCTATTAGAGCACACTAGTGCTCAGTAAGAAAGACATGTGAAAGGGTATCAATGTATGTGAATTAATGCACCTTCTATCTGGCAAATATCATGTAACCCTTTTACTAATTACAATAAAAAAAGAATAAAAGAAAAATAAGGCTGCATTGAGGTTATGGATAAAGAACTGTTTAGAAAGGATCTCAGCAAGCAAGCAAACACAGGAAGAGGCCAACATCACCTGGAGCTACAATATTTCTTTTATCTTTCATTTTTTTCCCATTGGTTTATCCCTGTTGTCACTGTATTTGATTTTGGTACCCTATGTCTTGTAAATTCATTTATCTGAATTGGGGAAGGGAAGAGAAACAACAAAATGGTGAAACAAAGGACAAAGTCTGAACGAGTGCAACAGTGATACAAGACAATATGTTGGAAATGAACTTTGCATCCTGGGAGGGAGAATTGGAGGGGAGGGAAGTGGGAGAAAAATGAGGGAGGGGGTAACAGTGTTTGACAAGAAATGTACTAATTACCTTACAGATGGTACTGCAACTACTCTGTACATCCTTGCTAATAAAATAAAATTAAAATTAATAATAAAAAATTTAAAATGGATTTATGATTCAGGAGCTTCTGCATTGGCTCTTGAATAATGAGTGAAACAGAATCCATGAAAAAATCTTCAACAAGTAATTCTACAAATTCCTTCTATAAATCAAAGTAACAGCTAGCATTAAATAACACAGAGCAATTGCTTCAAAAGTATTAAAGGAATCTTATTTCAGTTAAAGGGTTCTTTTTCATTTCTTTACATGAATTCTTTCACATCCCATGCAAAATTAATTAAATTTGTTGGCATGTAGGATTATGAATAAACTTTTTTAAAAGGGCTGTAAATAGCATGATTGAAAAACACAATGAATAGATGTATTCTTTGAAGGCTTCAGAGAATGACTGTAAAAATTTTACAATCATTTTTTAAGTGCTCCAACTTTTCAATGGTCCTGATAGAATAGGGCCATTTAATGTTATCGATGCCACTTTTATTAACTGTCTTTTGTGTCCTCAGTATAAAAACTCTTCAAAATCAGTGGTGTTAATACCTTATTTCCTGATGAATAAAGTTCCAGTCTATTATGATAAGAGCAAAAAAAGTAAACATTCTATTATAAGAAGTACTAAGACTGCTAGGCTCAATGGATGAATGTATTAATATGATACACAAATGTTTTCCTGTTAGTGGGCAGTTTTTACAAACAGATTGACTAAAAAGCAATAATTAAACTCTTAAAAATGATACCAAATATCTGCAGCTTCACTGTAACTAAAGGAACATTATGTCCTCTTACGTTTGTTACTCATTTGAATGTTACCTAAGATTATCATGTAATTACATCATTGGGTACAGCATTAAATATTACTCTGATAATAGGTAGATCTCACTTTCAGGTGGAGAGACAGAAAGTAATTGGAGATGGAAGAACCCTTTTAGTCTCAAACTCACAACACACAATGCTCATCATGTTAAAAAGATGCTTTGTGACCCTTTTTGTATAAAGTTACATTTGTCTAGCAATGTTGCACAAGGAGTCTTCATTGCCTAAAGTGGGCAATATAAGAGCTGTGAACAGCCTTGAGTCTTTCTGAGCCAAAAGAGGCTAACTTGCTTATAACCCATCTGATTAAGTCTGATATTCAAACCAATTTCTAGCACACAAATTGCTAGGTGTGGGTTATTTTTTTAATCCTCTACTAAGATCGGCAATAGCTCCTTTATCCTAGTCTCTTTGTCTTTTAAAGTACCACACAGATGGAAAAATGCTACATAAGTCTGTTATTTGGAATATTTCCTGGACTTTTGAGTACCACTGTTTTGCAGTTGAAAATAAAAAAAGCAGGATAAATATAAACCTTTTCCTTCAGGCTTCTCCTCATATAAATCATAAAGGAAAACCTTAAAGCTACTGTCTAAGGAGTTAGCACCTGATCTTATTTGATCTCTTCCAAGTCTTCTTTCCTACTCTCTGAAAAGAACAAGAATAGAATATGGCCATCAAAGCTATATGCAGTGTTGAGCTTTTCCTCCTTTCTCCACATATTTTATAAGTGAACTTCCACTAGCAAAAAAAAAAGATTGTTCACAGAATAGAATCTTTTAAGATTTTTGTGCTGCATTCCATGTTATATGTGTTAAATATTTCCATCTGCTTGTGATATGTCTCCAATATACTTATCCCAATATCTCTTGAAAGCTCAACTATATTCTTCACTCAACTAGCATATAAAACAAATCATCTTCTTTATCAATATCAATATCAGAATCAGAACAGGACCATAGCATGAGTTTTCAAATTTAGTGCTCACTGGAAACTGTGAGGCTTTCATGCATGATTTCTGAGTAGATGGATACAGTCCATGTGATTATCAGCTGTTCTACCTGTGGTCACTAATAAAATAATAAAGAAATAAAATAGAGTAGAGAGAAATAGATGAGAAGAACTTGACTTTTTTTGAAGGTTCATACAAGTGGCTATTGAAAGGGAAGAGAACATAGGTCTACGAATTCAGAATGGCAACTGTTTCAGTGAATCTCCACCTTTACATAGAAATAAGCTGGCCAGAGGTCTAGCTGGGACTCGCAAGATAAAAGTTCATTGACCCTGTGTACAACAGCTGCACTCTACTTAAGCCAACAAAGCCAGGCTTTTTTCTTTTTTTATTATTGTAATTAATAAAAGGGTTACATGATATTTGCCAGATAGAAGGTGCATTAATTCACATATATTGATACCCTTTTACATGTTTTTCATCCAGACAAATTTGCAAGAAATCTCAAAAGATTAGTGGTTCACTGTTACCTTAAAAAGTCTCTGAAGAGCTGGGTGCTGATGGGGCATATGTATAATCTAATCCTAGCTACTAAAGAGGCTGAGATCTGAAGATCAAAGTTCTTAGTCCAGGTGAGGAAGCCAGTGAGACTCTTACCTGCAATTAACTATCAAAACAGCAGGAAGCAGAGCTGTGCAAGAGTGATAGCCATTAGCAAAAAAGTTCTGGAACAATTTTCAGGACCAGAGTTCAAGCCCCACTACGAGCAGGAAAAAAAAAATTCTCCAAACAGATTATCACATATGATCATGTTACTAGACTTGAATTTACTTCTGAATGTGGAAGTTTGTAAATGATGATTTTAAAAAAGAAAACTAGCCTGCAAATATAAGCTATCCTGATTTTCTAGGTGAATTTAGTCATCTTGTATACATTTAGTTATTTTGATAAACCTAGAATAATATGGTTGAAAAATAGAGGGGAGCTTGCCTACCATAACTTACATGCTTAGACAAATTAATATAAAGACACTTTATATACTAAAATGATCTGTACTTGTCACTTTATTACAATGTGCTGTCCACTTATCTAACTCTTCACCACTAAGTTATGTTTTAAAAATTGCTGAGAACAAGCTCATTGCAGCTGCAGAGGAGCAATGTGTTACTTTACCTGAGGTTGCAAAAGAGAATGAAACACTCTGCCCCCAATTAAAATAGATTTTTTATACTCATATGAAACTCATATGAATCTAATACAGGTAAAAGTGAATTACTCTATCTCATCAGTCTAGCAAACACTAATCTAACAGTATGCTTAATGATAATCCTTGAACAACTTGCAATTACTTGTTGAAATTTTGAAAGGTTTTAAGTCAATGCCTGATTCTTCAAGAGAGTGTAAATGAAGGGCTCTTGCACTTCAATTCTTCAAGAACGCAAAGCTCAACTTGTAACTCTGAAAAAAAGAGTTTCTGTTTGCCTTTCTCTATAATAATACATAAACAACACAAGTCTACTTTTTCATGAAAAATATTGGGTTTGTTTCCAGAGAGGTGGACAAGTTGATTATAAATATAATTTGGAAGAATTAATAAGCAAAAGTGATCAGGCAAATTCTCAGCTGAGATGAGAATGAATAGAGATACACAGAGTACATGGAGTACATGTTGCAATTCCCAGAATGCTTCTCTCTACCACAAAGGAGGTGTATACTGAATTAATGGGTTAGAGCAGCTAATGCTTTCAGGGGCCACAAACACCCAACAAAAATGAGACATCCACACATTACTGTAGTGTATTGTAAGCACATGTAACGCCTAGAAAAATGACATGCCAAAAATAAAACAAAATCGAAGAAAGTCTTAATTGAACACAGTTTTAGACAATGAAGCAGGACAGCAACCTGCAAAGAATAAACCAGGAGAGCAATTAATACATGCAGAATGTGACACCCTCCTGTGGATGAACAACAGATTTACTTTTAAAAATAAATTGCAAGGAAGTAAAAATTTATGAAGCCTATTGATTAGTAGAGACTATTGATGTCCCTCAACAAATATGTCTTTTTTTGTCTTCCTGTGTCTTGATTCAGTCAAGTGATCAGCCATCTAAAAGGAAATTAGCAAGCCAAACAAGGCTCTCTACTCAGGAGGCAAAGCTTTGAGGATGTGGGTTCAAAGACAGCCCAGGCAGGAAAATCCATGAAACTCATCTCCAAGAAAGTATTCAAAAACAAGGCAGAAGTGGCACTGTGTATCAAATGGTGGAGTGCTTGCCTTGAACAAAATGAAGCTCAGGGACATTTCCCAGGTCCAGAAAATAACTAAATTAAAATAAAATTGAATAAAAAGTAAAAAGGAAAAGGAAATCAGCAGCAAGTGTGAGGTATCAGAATACTTCATAGGTAATTGTTAATATTAATAAAATAGTCATTTTTAGGTGTGAAAATGTTTTTATTTACCAGAGTCTTGCCCTTCAGAGATACATATATGGAGAGAAAATGATACAAGCTAGCTTTGAACCATGATCTTCAGGTGGTAGCATTCCGAGCAGCTGGGAATATAGGCATAAGCCAGACTCACTGGTCAACATATCACTTTAATAGGCAAATAGTTCTCTTTCCCATAACAATATAACCACTATCAGTAATTTATTACTTGCTCTTAAAGTGCAAACACTTAATGTATTTTCTTAATTGTCTTGATAAATGGTTTACTTCACATATTACTGTCATTCTACCGTATTTTGAGATTAAAGTGTGTTTTAATAATTAATTCTCATTTCTAAAGAGCATTATTAGCCCAAAAGGTCTCAAAATTTTAGGGCCCAGTCTTAAAAAATAAACATAAGTGAATGGAATCTAAATTGGACTAAAGAAGGTCCTCCCCTGAGTTGTTAATGCATTTATTACTCTACTCTTCATTAAGTTGCTGCCATTTTAAACAATGTTAGCTGCAAAGGAAACCCAGGAAAGCACTTTATCTTCAGGATTGCTCTTGACTTCTGTTCTCTCATGATACATTTCTTCCCCATTTGAAACAATATGCAGCTTCAAAAGAATGACCTGCCTTCTGCTGATAAGTCATTGGCTCAGCATGGGTTTCACTGCAGCTACTGGTGAAAGACCAGAAGAGCTGAGTCCCCCATAGAACAGGACAGTCCTTTAAATGAAACCATCACAAAGAACAGTATTAGTGTGAATCATAGATGATAAAAAATGTGGCAGTTTAAAGCTTTTCTGATAAAAATTATTCACCCTGGGGAAATACCTGGCATTGCCTTTGTTTTTGTGCCTCTATAGTTGCCAGAGTAGGAAGAACTTACTCGTACTTCAATTTATGACAATTTAGACATGAATGAATCATTCTAGTTCAAAGGAATTGGAGAATAATAGCAAAGATCTGTAGTGATGAGAAGAGTTAGAAATGTAATGTTAACACTGTAGAATGACAAATCAAAGACAGAATGAAACTTTCTGATCTTGGTTCATGAATGCTCTCAACAGATCACAGTCACTTAACACTTATCCAATTTTAGCTATTACACTTGAAATCACAGCAGCTATTTCTATGCTATTCGCTCTACTTTCTTGTCTTTCCCTAAGGAACGTCTTAAGGATACTCTGTACCCCCCTTTTAAAAAATTAATTTACCAAGCTTCCTGGAGTAAATATTTGTAGTCATTGATTATTTACCACTCTATTATAATTATTAGTTACCAATTACCTAACTGGAAATTTTTTATTCTTTTTCTCTATTGTCATTTTCTCTGAAGTACCTATACCTTTTGATTAAGATATTCTCTTGCTTTCTGAAGCTCCCATTTGGTTTATGAAAGTGATATTTATTTCAAATTTAGAGATTAAGAAAGTTGCATATGCGAGACACCAGTGGTTCATGTCTGTAATCCTAGCTACTCAGGAGGCTGAGATGTGAGGATCATGAATCAAAGCCAGCCATATCTATCTATCTATCTATCTATCTATCTATCTATCTATCTATCTATCTATCTATCTATCTAGAGAGAGAGAGAAAGAGAGAGAGAGAGAGTGAAATTTCTTTCTTTTTTGGGGGGGGGTGGTTGTGGAGCTTGAACTCTGGGTCTGGGCATTATCCTGCGCTCTTCAGACTGAGGCTAGCACTCTAGCCCTTGAGCCACAAAACCATTTCCGGTTTTCTGGAAGTTAATTGGAGATAAGGGTCTCAGGGACTTTTTGTGCCCGGGCTGGCTTTGAATGGTGATCCTCAGATCTCAGCCTCCTGGGTAGCTAGGATTAGAGGCATGCGGAACCACTGGCCGGCTTCTTTCTTGTTTTCTTCCTTTCTTTCTCCCTTCCCTACCAGGCAAAATCTTATTATTTAGGCCAGACTGGTCTTGAGCTTGAAAAACTCATACCTCGGCTTTCTAAGTGTTGGGATTACAGAACACCTCTACCTCTAACCAATATCCATTTAGAAAATGGATATGTTCTAAAAAAGATTAAAAATTTAACAAAGATTTTTGAAAGTCTACCACTTTAAGGGGACAGGTTAAAATGTACTTGAGAATCAAAACTTTTACTCTCCATTCTGTCTAGATTTCTCCTGGTTCTTTTCTGAATAATAAAAAAAACCCTCCAAATCATAATATCACTTTTGTAATGTCAAATTTAAAGTGATTAATGAGCTGGCACTGGTGACACATACCCTCAAGCCTATACCCTTCCTTAGCCAGGAAGCTGAAGCCCAGAAAATTGTGGTTTGAAACCAGCCCAGGCTGAAAAGTTCATAAGACTTCATTTTCAGTGAACCAGCAAAATGTGCAATATGCAGCATGGTTCAAGAAGTTGAAAGATGTCAGGGGAGAGGAAAGGCCTTCAATGCAGGCAAGATTTGTGAAAGCAGGATTTCAAAATTCTCTCTGCAGGTCAAATTTATTGATTTTAAAATAGTTTTGAGTGTTCAAATTTTGACTGTGTTTAGTTTAGTCACATGAGAACTCATACTGGAGCAGTGAGAAAAGGAACAGCTTTAAAAGTGACATGGGGACTTTGAAAGCTTTTCAATCAGACAGGTTATCTATGACAGAGTGATAGGGGCTCCAAAGGGTACCAATTATTTTTGACATTTTTTGTGGTTCCAGTATGTATCTATAAACATTTGCTCACATCTAACATTCTGGATATTTGTATATAAGCCTTCTATAGAAAATTCCTACACATTTCATTTGAAAATAGGATAATGCTGCTACTGGATTCTGATTCAGAAAGTAATATGCAATAAGATGTTTAATCACAATGGCTAGAAGCAAATCTAAAAGAACAATACATCTCTAGGAAACAGAAAGATTATTTCACTAGTATGAAACCAAGCTCTCTGCATTTGTGAAACTCAAGGCAGAGGACATCAACCATGGGTCTTTCTGAGTGGTATTGGGAAGTACCACTGTGTCAAAGCCATGCAAATGCTATAAGAGCATCAGTACCGAAACCTGACCCTAGAAAATGAGTCTGCACAGCAAAGAAAGGATAGGCAGAGAGATGATTAGAATGTACAATTTTATCATAAATGTATGTGAAGGACTAAAGACATTATAAAAGTTTAACGATGTGTTATAGAACATGTACCAAGGCAAAGCCTCGTCATACAGTGGATGGTTGTGAATTAGCAGTAACAAGAAGCAAAATATTATAAGTACTATGGAGGATAATGATTCATTTTCCTCTGAGTCCTGGCTGCAGGCTGCATATCTACAGTAAGTTTCAGAATGTTATTGCATCATGATTATAAACAGCAGGTAGTGAATAGAGAAAAACCTCTGTTATTATCTGGGCAATATTTGTCTTTCACTGTTAAAACTAAGAACAGTAGTGTAATCATTAAAATACTTAAGCTAATCCTTTTAGTGTTCAGGTTAGAAATTTTAAAATAAGAACTCAAATCACAAAAGGTCACAATTTAAATTGCAGATATTTTTGACATAATCTTTTTAGAAATGCATCAAAAACTTAAATGAAACAATACACTGGACCAACTTCAGATAAATTTCTGCAGCCTAAACACAAATGAAATTATTTAAATGTGAATAGAACAGAATACATTTAAGTGTGTCTACCTGTTCAGTGATCTTTGTAGGAGATTTAAAAGAGAAGTCACATGAACATAGGGGTGACTTCTCAATTAAGAAGTCTGAGGACAGTTTGACCTGAGCTGAAAAGCACTGTTAGTATTGCTTTCACCTTTGTTTCTCAAGATTCCTATCAAAGTCTAATATCCTGCATCTTCATATATTTTAAAGACTCATGCAGTGGTATGTGACATCGTTTACTAGCCCAATTATTTTACACATACTATTTAGTAACACATTATTCAGCTTGCTAGTCTTAAACCCAGTTGTTAAAACACAGTGGTGATTTAAGATTATTTTCTCACTGGCAGCTCAGGACGTAAGTATAAGGACATTCTAGAAAACAAGTATAGGGGTATTCTATAAAATAAACATAACCTGTGTGGTAGCAGTCAGCTTACAATGGTTTTTAATAGTCACATATATCCGATGACATCACACTGGTAACCTGAAATCTATCCTGTTGGGCATATTTGTCCCCTGAAAACTGGCCAACATCAGGGCTTTTTATAGTATTTATAATTCTCTGGAAGGCCCATTGTTAAATATGTGTCAGGATACAAATTTTTAAAAATGAATGGCAAAATAATAAAATAGAGGTGATAGGTAGAGGCTATCAAGGAAGGATTTTCTGAGAAAAGGTGATATGTAGTGGCATGAAGAATAAAGCCATGTTGATGTTTCAGGGAATACAACTTAAGACAGAGAACACAGCAAACTAAAGGGTCTCATCCTAAAACTGTTAGTGTTCTCAGAACAAAAAAAAAGGCAACAGATCTGTGGGTGAGGATGTTGGAGAAGCACAAGAGCTAGTTCAGTGGGTTGCACAGAATGGAGTGAGACTATCGCTGGCAGTCTGTACAGTTAGGAATGACAGGGGAAGAATTTCTTTAGCAATGGGGTGAGGAGATCTATGTGTATCTTCTTTTCTATTGTGCTAACTGCTGCTTGGCACATGGGTTAGGGGCAGGGAAAGTGGAAATGGAAGGCAAGGTACCTGGTAGCTCTTTAGCAGTCTTATGAGCAAGATGATGATGGCTGAGATTGGGATAAGAATGGTGAAGATGACACATGGTAAATTGGAGATTCATCGGGTGCTTAAAGTTTATAGGATCTTAGGCATTTGTGGGACATTGTAAAAACTGGTCTGGTTCTAACTTGTTTCTATATATTTCACTGAACAAATAGCTTAAGAATGATACTGATTACTGAGAGAAATATGATTTGAGAAGAAAGATCAGGACTTTTGAGTTGTAGGATTGCTATGATCCAATAGACACCCAAGTGGATCTGCTAGTTGGGAGATAGAATCCAGATGGAATGGAGTATTTAATAGGATTTAGCACTTGAAATAATTTCTAAAGTCTTTATTTTTAACCCAGTCTGGACAATGGATATAAAAAAATGCTTTCTTTATACAGTGGTGATGTTTACAGAAAAGATTTCACAGGAAATTCTTAGAGCAGCAGCTTGTCAATTTTAGTGCTGCCTAATTTTTCCTTTTAACTACTTCCTGGTTGATGCCTAGGATGTAAGGTATTATTATTCTTATTTTCCTTTAATACAATCTTAAAAATGGAAAAAAGTCCCACCAATATCCACATCTACAGTGTCTTGGAACTTTGAATAAGAAAGAGAATGAGAAAAATTAGATGTGGATATTTTTCTAACTGGAGATAAATTTTATCTAGGTATATATCTATCATGATAATTTACCTGCCAATGGTTATATAGCTTATGGTTAGTTTTTTTGTTTCTTATTCTTCTTCTTTTTCTTCTTCTTCCTCTTCTTCTTCTTCTTCTTCTTCTTCTTATTATTATTATTATTATCATTATTATTGTAAAAGTAGCATAGAAAAGTGGTTGTGAATGGAATTTCAGATTATAATGTCAAAATGTATTAAATTTTTGGCAGAAATGTATCATCTAGTTGTAAAAGTCATATTACTTCAATGCACTAGGAAGTCAAAATTAACTATGGTTCACTAGCTACTGTCTAATTCCTATATTTTAGAATGTTTACCACTCTGAGGTCTGCTAGCCAACATATGTTCTATGGCATCAAATATTTGCAATTTGACTTTTAAATAACAATACTTCAAACAGTATGTGGTCACATAAAGGAAGCTGTTCATCACTTGCAGTTAAAACAAGATGTGAACTTTATTGTATGTTTCCAAAATAAAATGCTGGTGTGACTATGTATGTTTGCAAGAAAAATCAAAGAAAATAATTCCAAACATTAATGCCATCAAAAGTTCATAAGAAGTCTTAGATCATAAATATAGTTCATGAAGAAAACTTGTAAACAATGATGTGATTGTTTTCAAACACAAGCAAAACTTCCAGCATGCATATGAGAAATGATAAATAAGGAAGTTCCAATAGAAACTAATTAAATAATTCAGGAATGAGAATTTAAAGTATTAATTTAAACCCATATTTAAAATAGTAATATATAAGCATTCTAGTGATAAAGAATGAAGATATCTAGTAAAATGCCCATCTACACAGGCATAGAGTTCACTGATAAATTTGGAATTTGAAGTGAATATCTGGAAAATGAGAGCAAGTATTCGAATAATCAGTATATGGAGATAGATTGTTTCCCTCAGGAAATTGACATTATAGCCAAGTTTGAAACAAATTGGGAATAAATTAGCCTTATTTTCTTGCAGGTTGGGTAATCAACTGCTTTACTTGTACTCCCCCAAAAGAATTCCCCCCGCATATAATTTAGAAATTTGTTAGTGTTTTGTTGAATCCAAATCCTTTAAGAAAGTTGAACTTGATTCTTACTAAAAATGTAACACAATGTAGCCTTTCTTACCTTTTGGGAATTTAAAAATATTTAGATGGAACCCAGCGCCATTGGTTCCAGCCTTTAATCCTACCTATTCAGGAAGCTCAGATCTGAGGATCACTGCTCAAAGCCAGCCTGGCAGGAAAGTCAGTGAGATTCTTATCTCCAATAAAGTACTCAAAAATACCAGACGTGGTTCTGTGGTAGAGTGTTAGCCTTGAGCACAAAGAAGATCAGGAACACTGCCAGGCCCTGACTTCAAGACCCAGGCCTTGCAAATAACATTTAATAACGGACGTTTCTCCAAAACATTCCAAGATCATTAATAAATGTTTAAATAGTCAACAAAAGCATTTATACTAATATAAATAACACTCTTGTAAATCCAAAGTTTTAATTAGGACAGTTTAAAACATTCCCATTCTTTCATACTAATCTGTTTTATTTTAGGGAGGTTATCATGATAAGGACAGTTTTATATAAAACAAATACCCAGATGCTCTTCAGTCCCCAAAGATTTACATAAGAATTTGAAGTAATAACAACAGATGCTGGAGGGGATGTGGCCAGGAGGGATCACTACTACACTGTTGGTGAGAGTGCAAACCTTTTCAACCACTATGGAAAGCAGTATGGCAGTTCCTCAAAAGACTAAACATAGAGCTCCCCTATGACCCAGCAATTCCACTACTAGGCATTTACCCAATTGTCCAGAAACAAGGTCAGACTAAATCCACTAGCACAACGATGTTCATTGCAGCCCTATTTACCATAGCAAAGATATGGAACCAACCCAGATGTCCCTTAGTTGATGGGTGGATCAACAAGATGTGGTAGTCATACACAATGGAATTCTATGTTGCTGTCAGAAAGAACAACATCACCCCATTTGTAAGGAAATGGAAAGACAGAAAAAATCATACTCAAAGGAATATAGGCCCAATAGTCTCCCTCATTTTTCATAATCAGTAGAAATCTTGGGCTCTCCTAGCGGAGATTTACAATAGAACAATGTCTAGACATTAGGCCAAATAGTATGACACTAAATGTAATTACCTCCAGGATCAGGAAACAAAAGCCATATAATGAATGACTGTTGTCCTTAATGTACTATGTTATCTCTCATATCTTTTGCCATTCCTTGGTTATCTCATATTGTTACACTATTTCACCTTGTTATCATATATATATATATATATATATATTTACATATTTTTTTTGCCAGTCCTGGGCTTGAGCTCAGGGCCTGAGCACTGTCCTTGGACTTTCTCAAGGCTAGAGCTCTACCACTTGAGCCTCAGCACCACTTCCGGCTTTTTTTTTTCTATATGTGCTACCGAGGAATTGAATCTGGGTCTTCATGCATGCTAGGCAAGCACTTTAACCACTAGGCCAAACTCCCGGCCCTATCTGATATATTTTATATGTGCTTAATTGGTTATTTGAGATTGGATAGGGAAAGGGGGAAATCAAGATAAGCGGGGGGAGGGTGGGAGGGAAATGTGGACCATGTCATAAGAAAGGGTATCAATGTTTGTGAAGTAATGCACCTTCTATCTGGTGAATATAATGTAACCCTTCTATTAATCACAATAAAAAAAGAAAGAAAACAATACGAGGATATGGAAACAAGAGGTTTATTTTTGAGATTACTGTTCTTAATGTACTATGTGAAATTATTTCTCTTTTTTTCCACTCATGGTTAATCTCATGTGTATCTGACTTTGTTGTCTGGTATATTGTATATATGTTTATTTGTTTATTTGAAATAGGGAAAGGAAGGGGGAAAACAAGTTGTTTGGGAGGTGGAGAAGGAGGGAAAAGGGGACAAGAACATGAGAAGGGGTATCAAAGTTCAAGAAGTAATGTACCCATTACCTGACAAGTGTAACTGTAACCCCCCTATACATTATTCCAACAATAAAATACAATAAAACAAAAGAAAAAAAGAATTTGAAATTGCATGAGTATCTACTTGGCGTATGAGGCTAGTTGTGAAATCAAAGAAAACTTGAGTGCGATTCTGGTTCTCTTGCTTTCCAAGACTGCGCAGCCCAATTCTTAATCACACTGATGCAAAAATGTTCTCTGCATTTTCTTTCCTATAGACCTGCAAGTATTTTAGACAATTATGCCTGTGAAACATTTTGTCCATTGCCTAGGGTGGAAAAAATTTTTTCAAAAAGTGGTTGTTGTGAATGGCTACTGAGAAAAAATATAGCTGTTGCAATTCCAGGTAACAGTATTCATATGTTTAGATGCTAAAGCTATACTTTATGCAAATAGTAAAGTAGCCAATTTAACACCTAACTCTGACTTATCTTCCACTCTCATTAATGACATATTTTAGAATAATGGAGAAAAATCTCCATGGTTTATTGACCTTTAGCAAATTGTTGTGCCTTTCCTGTCATGTTCCAAGATTTTCATATTTCAAATGTACATTCATCATTGCTCTTCTATGTAACAGTGAAATGTTAAAAATACATTATATATCTCACAGAATATGCCAAATTATGATCAAGAAATATTAGAGAACTATCACTGAAAATATAAACCATTAGTATCTCACACCCACTAGGATAATAGCCATTTCAAAAATATGAAAATATCAAGTGGTAATAAAGGTGTGGAGAAACTGGAATTCGAGTGTTCTAATGGTTAGAGTATAAAAAATGACACTGACATTTACAAAGTAGGATGGAAGCTCTTCAAGAAATGAAAAGTGAGACAATCATGTGATCCAGCAATTCTATTTCTGGGTTTGTTAATTGAAAGAAATAAATGAAGGGAGGGCTGGGAGCATGCCCTAGTAGTATTGTATTCACCTAGCATGCACAAAGCCCTGGGTTCGATTCCCTGGAACCACATACACAGAAAAAATCGATAGAGGCACTTTGACTCAAGTAGCAGAGTGCTAGCCTTGAGCAAAAATTGTGGAAGGACAGTTCCCAGGCTCTGAGTACAAGCCCTAGGATTAGCAAAAAAAAAAAAAAAAAAAAAAAAAGGTGGTGGGAGAAAGGAAGGTGGGGAAAAAGAAAGGGAGAGGAAACAAAACAGAGAAAGGTAAAAGAAGGAAGAGAAAGAGAGGAAAAAAAGAGTACGAAAGAAAAAAGGAAGGATGAAAACGAAGAATGGAAAGAACGGAGGGAAGGGAAGGTCTTAAATTCATATCAGTATTATGTGCAATAACCAGAACATAGAAGGGAAAGTGATCGGTGACAACACAACTCTGTAAAGAGTGTAAAGATTTTTAATATACCCTTTGGCCCCATAAATGTGAACTGTAACTTAGTATCAATATTTCCCATGGGAGGATTCATGTTACAATGTCATGTTACAATGACAAAGCTACATTGACACGTCATAATCATCTCAAATCCCTTAGTCTCTCTTGATATATATTCTATGGGTCAGGACAAATGTTTAATAACATATATAATTTATTTTAGCACAAGAGGATTTTCCACTGCCTTATAAATTCTTTTGTTAGATTTACTAATCCTTTCATCCCAAACCCCTGGCTTATTTTTTCTTAATAGTGAAAATGTTTGCCATTGATCATAAGTGTATCAAATGATTGGGTGATTATAACCGCCTCAGGAAACAAATCAAGAAGCAGTAGGATAGGTTGGGCTTGTTCCAGTGATTTTCATGGATTGGATATGATGTGATTCCTACCAACTTGTTTCCATGCTGATTTTGCTTGGGGGAGGTTCTGGAAATTCTAGGTGGTGGAGCCTAGAGGAAGGAAATAGTCACTGATGGCTGTATTATCTACTAGGCTTTTCTGTGTCTCTCTGACTCCTGTCTAACATGAGGTGAACCATGAGCTGAATGATCCTATGGGACAAAATTAATCAGGTATTTGGTCATATTAACAAAAAACTGACTGACTAACACAGTGAAAATTTTAGAACACTCTGAGGTACTTCTACAATATTCATGCAGACTCATAAACACACACACACACACACATACACACACACACACAGTGTCACATAGCTGATAGAGTGTTTTATACCACATAGCCAAAATAGACTATAATTCTTTCATTTGTATTTCACTATAAACTCAGATTGTCTAGGTACCTATGTAAAATGACTAGTTGAAATCAAATATGTCATAATATCAGTATGAAGATGTAAACAAATAAAATATAAACTAACCAAGAGTATTAAATTGATTTTGTCACTAGCTTAATTTCCCTGAGAACCTTCTATAATCGGTAGAGAAATTGCCTTCTAGCCTCTTCTTAATTTTTCTATTTCATTGGATGAATGTTTCCACATTTCCAGAATCATTATATAAATAAATTGTGATTATATTGATGGATGAAAGTGTTTAACATTTTGAATGACTTGATTGAGCCAGGGAGAGGTTGATAAGGGAAAGGCTATAATTCTATTTAAATATTACTACGTGGAAATAGTGAAGGCCACTAAGGGAAACAGCTTAATTAACTGTTTACCCTGTTCCTTGTAGATTGCTCATCTTCACCTCCTCATTTGCACTTGACTTACCTTATTGATAAATCATAATGACCAATGCTGAGAGACAACTGCCCATTAGTGCTGTGGACTAATTTCCTTAGTTGTACTATATTTCTTTTATATGTGTTCATTATTTCAGCTAATTTGAGATTAATCTAAAATGAGCTTCCTGCAGCCAACTTGGCAGAAAAGCAACATTCAAATCATTTATTTACACAAAGATTCTGGAAATAAAAAAGGGAGGTATTTTGACAAAATAATACAATTACATTTAATATTAAGACATGACCTGGCTGACAAGCAAAAGATGCTTTAATTAAATATTTCTTTGTATAATTTTATGGGCTATTACCTGAATTGGAAAACAAAACAGTGCCAATGTTTGTATCTTTAAATGAATAAATTAAGCACAGGTAAGTTGTAGTGTGGTGGAAGCTTCAAAATAAGTCTCTGTTTGCAACCATTCAACTTGTTCTAAAGATGAAAAAATATGCTAATTATCGACATCAGATTTTTAGGGTTTTACTTTGATACTTTGGGATTTCTACTTCTAAAATGGTGTCATAATGTTGGTACTTACCTCTATCAGCTGCTGCACTGTCAACGTAGACAATTTTCTCTTATGAATATACTTTATCTGTCACTCCTGAATTTGGAATACCTGGTAATCAATTCTAGGTTCTCATTTTGTTGTCTTATTTTTTTCTTAGTGCTGGCAGGGGGGCCTTGAATTTTCTTGGCTTGATTGCTTACAAGAACCATCTCCCACTGTAGCCATGCCACCATTCTGGTCTTTTGGCTTGCTAACTGGAAATGGAATCCCATGGATTTTTCTGCCCAAGACTTTTTTGAAACCCTCCACATTCCACCCATTGAGTAGCTGGGATTTACAAGTGTGATCTAGTGGCACCCACTGTGGGCTCTTCATTCAATTCCACACTTTCTAGGTGACTTTAAACAGGACCTTCATGTCGAATAGGAATCTTTTGCCAGTGATATCCAATTTCATATCACTACTTCCAACAATCTCCCTCAACTTCAATTTTAAAATCCAATTGCCATCTTAACATTCCCATATTAGTTATTATCATGCATTTGAAACATACCAAGTTATAATAAAGAGCTGAAGTACTGCCTACTATCTAGAGCCTGCTCCTGTATCAGTCTTTTTTTCTTTTATTTTTTTTCATATATTTTTATTGTAGTTAATAGAAGGGTTACATTATATTTATCAGATAAAAGGTACATTACTTCACATACATTGATACCCTTTCTCATGTTTTTGTCCCCATTTCCCACCCCCCACCCCCACCCCTCATCTTGTTTTCCTCCCTTCCCTATCAAATAACTAAATACACATAGATACAATATATCAGATAATCAGGTGAAATACTGTAACAATATGATATAACCAAGGAACAGCAAAAGAGATGAGAGATAACATAGTACATTAAGGACAACAATCACTCACTATATGGCTTTTGTTTCTATATCCGTCTTTACTGTCATAATAAAATTAATTTCTTCAAAGGATATTATGTCTTACCTATAGTTTTTCACACTGTAACTGAGGCAAATATAATTTTTGTTTTGCTTTCAACTCCTCTAAGAGATAAAAACCTTAAAAGCAGAATAATATTCTAAAAACAGGTATTTAAGCTATCAGACCAGCCAAGATACTAAACCTAAGAAAAGGTAAACAAATCAAGACAATGCAGTGCTTTCCTCTCTAAGTAGCTGACTATCTCGCATCAACTTACCAAAAGATCGCTGATTTGCTACAGCCAGCCTCATAGGTAAAAATCCTTGGAGTTCAGGGACAAGCATGAGATTGTACAGGACCTAAATGATTACAATCCACAGAGAAATGGGATCTTCTGTCTTTTTATTTCATTTGTGTGCTGGTCTTGGGGCTTGAACTCAATGCCTAGCCACTAACCCTGAGCTTCTTTTTGTTCAATGCTATTACTCTACCATTGAACTACAGCTCAACTTCTGGCTTTATTAGAGGTAAATGTCTTAAAGATTTTCTTGCCCAGGCTGGTTTTGAATCCCTATCCTCAGATCTCAGCCTCCCCAATAGCTATGAAGATGGCATTTTCCATCTATTTTCTAACTAATCAAATGACATTCTAGAGCTGAAAATTGAAATTAGTCAAAGTAAATATTCAGTAAATACCTTCAATAGACTATGGAATTTAGCAAGTAAAAACGATTCTACTAAAATTCAGCCACCAGAAAGTTAACAGACTGAAGAAGGGTTAGTAGAGAAGAGGGGAATGAAGTACACAGGATGGAAAGTCTATGATGGGAAAGCCAATATGTATAATTGGAGCCTCAGGAGAAGAAGAGAGGAAGAACAGACAGTAAGAGGATTTGAGGAAATATACAGTGGGAATTTTTCCAAAGTGGTAAAAAATATCAATCCACAGAATCCAGAAACTTTTAACAGGAACAGTAATAGCAATAAAGTCACCCCTGGGGCACCTATGCTAATCTCCATATGACCAAGGTAAAGACAATGAAAGCATAAGCACACTTCATTTCAAAGCAGCAGCCGTGAATGCTTTTTCTGACTTTACATCATAAATACTTAAAGCCAGGTGATAATATTACAACATTTTTAAAATGCTAAAGGAAACAGTGTATATTCAATGGAAAGGAAATAAAGGCATTTCAGGCTGGGTGAAGTGGCTCTTGTTTGTAATCTCTGCAACTCAATGGTGATTGGACATGATGTCAGCCTACAAAAAAATGTTAACTCAGATCCCCATCAGAACAAATAAAAGTGTTAGATTGGTTCATGCCTGGAATCCTAGCTACGAAGAGACTTAGAAAAGATCTCTATCTTAGGCAAAATAGAAGATCTAATCTGAAAAGAATAATGGTTAAAAAAATACAAGGGTGTGGATAAGTGGTAGAGTGCTTGACTTGTGAGCACAAACCAAGTAATACCAAAACGGAAGAAAGAGAGAGATGGAGGGAGGGAAGATTGAAGGAAACAAGGATGGAAGGAAGGAAGGAAGGAAGGAAGGAAGGAAGGAAGGAAGGAAGAAAAAAGTCACCTATAGTTTTATATTATTATTATTATATGTAATACTTGTATAATAGCATGTTTTCATTAAAAGCATAATATATAAGAATATATGTATAATATATACACATATGTACATAAGCAAGTATAATAATACGCATGCATCTAAAAGCGTTAAGAATCAAATGAAGAAGTGTGGTTGTCCTATTTGTGGAGGCGTCTTCAGACAGCTGTGTGAACTGTTCATATTCAGTTTCCGTGGGGAAAACCTCTTCAGGCTTCTCATAACAGAAATAGATTTAAAATGAAATGGTTTCACAGATCTGTTCCTACAGACTTTGATAAAAAAGAGATCTCTTGAGCTAGGAGTTTGGCCTACTGGTAGAGTGCTTGCCTAGTATGCATAAAGACCTGAGTTCGATTCCTCGGTATCATATACATAGAAAAAAGCCAGAAGTGGTGCTATGGCTCAAGTGGTAGAGCTCTAGCCTTGAGAAAATCCAAGGACAGTGCTCAGGCCCTAAGCTCAAGCCCAGGACTGGCAAAAATAAAAATAAAAAAAGAGATCTTTTCTCTTTATCTTACTCTTGCTTTTAAAGAAATCACCATATCCTTCAATACACACCTTCTAGTAGCCTTGTCCAGGGCCAACAACTTGATAGAAGGGGACCTGCATCTCTCTGTGTGATCACTTTTCCGTGTTGCTACACTTTGACATATCAGCATTTTTAATAATTGCCAGTGGGGACACCTGTTTACATGGTATCATAACAGCATCCTGATTTTTTTTTATCTCATTCTTACACTTGGAAACCATTAAACAAGCAGAAATAAAACAAAAATTCATCATTATAGTCCTCATTACAAGGGAATAATTGATGCATGTATGGCCTTTTTTTTTTTTACTAGGGTACATCCTACTCTAAAAATGCAAAAATTGTTGAGAGGTTTTAGGATAAAAAGAAAAGAAAATTAACAGTGTCAAATGCTTTGCATCACTGAGATAATCACAGAATTTTGATACTCATTCTGTTAATATGACATGTCACATTTATAAATTTACACATGATAAGCCATGCTTCTATCCTAGGAATAAATTCTACTTTGTAATGAAAATGATCCTTTTAATATGTTTTTGAATTAGATTTGATAGTACAGTTTTGAATTTATGAAAAACTATTGGTTGCAATTTTCTTTTCTCTAATGTCTCTGGCTTTGTGATCAGTTTGATTTATCCTCATAAAATATACTTAGAAATATTCCCACTTACTTGATTTTTCTTAGCAGGTTACAGGACAATTGTTAATTATTCTCTTAATGTTTGGTATATTCATCAGTGAAACCATGAAGTTCTAGACTCTTTTTTTTCCATATGAGACTCAACTCTGATTCAATATCTATAGTTATTTAGATGGCCTAGTCAAGTTTTCTATTTCTTCATTGCTTAATCTTGGTAGTGTATATATCTAAAAATTTATCCATTGTTTCTAGCATTATATTTTGTACATAATCATCTCTGATACTTTGTATTTTTGAGTTTGAGTCTTCTACTTTTCTGTTTGCTTAGCATAAGGTTCTCTTTTTAAAATCTATTCATTATTTACGTTTTAGTCTTTATTATTTGCTCATTTCCCATTATAGGCTCCAATAGTTTTGTTTGGTTTATTCTTTGAAGTAGAATGTTAAGTTGTTTATTTGATATATTTTTCTTTTGGATGCAAGTATCTATTGAAATTAAGGTCCTTTTTTCTCTCTCTTTTATTAGTATTCATTTTACAAAGAGGTTTTACTGTGATATTTCCACATATGCATATAATGCATGTTAAGGTCCTTTTTGAATAGTGTTTTCTGCATTCTCTATAGTTTGCTATGTTGTCTATTTTTTGTCTCAAAATTTTATTTTTAAGTTTTAATCCTTTTGGCCATTGTTGTTCAAGAATAGTTTTGTTAAGTTTTATATAATTTTAAATTTTCCAAAATTCTCCATTGAACAAAGCTGCTTCAACAGAAACCAGTAAGAAGAATGTGAAAATTTGATATGAAATAACGAACTTTTTCAAAATTGATACTATAATCACTTTTTTATATTTAAATGAAAAATACTTTCAATCAATCATTTCAATGTATTTCATGTTCTTTTTTGGGGGGGAGGATGTGTTGTGGGGGTCGGACTCGGCCTGGGTGCTGTTTCTGAGCTCTTCAGCTCAAGGATAACTCCCTACCCCTTCACACCACAGCACCACTTTTGGTTTTCTAGTGATTAATTGGAGCTAAGAGTCTCAGGGACTTTAGTGCCTGGACTGGCTGTGAACTGCAATCCTCAGATCTCAGCGTCCTGAGTAGGTAGGATCACAGGCATGAGCCACCAGGCCCAGCTCATGTTCTTTTATTAGAGGAAGATTCAACTATTACATTAATGATTATAATAATTAAGAAAATGTACTTTATGCTATTATAAAGACTCTAAGTATACAGCAATATGTACATAGAAATACTAAACTTTCAAATATAACTCCTATTTAAAATTGGTAACATGGGCAGTCAGTCATCAGTGGCTCATTCCTGTTATCCTAGCTCCTCAGTATGCTGCTGAGATCAGAGGATCACCATTCAGCCCAGATAGAAAGGTTAATGAGACTCATCATTTGCCCCCTGCAAAAAAAGAAGCAGAGCTGTGGTTCATGTGGTAGAGTGCCAGACTTGAACATAAAAGCTAAAGCTCTGAGCTCAAGCCTTAGTACCATCATACACAAGGAAAATTGTCAATGTATCTCATTAAAAATTCTCTAAAAGGCAGTAAATAAAATTTCTATGTAAAGAAGATGTAAAGAGTATGATACCTGTAGCTGTAAGATAATGTTTTACAATCAATGCATGTCTAGATCTGAGAAATAGTAAAGGAAGTTAAGTCAATTATTTCTGAAGGTGGAAATGATTTCTACATGTTAACACAACTAATTCCAATGCGTCCTTTGATTATCTAGAAGTAAGTAGGACTTCAGTAGATGTTTTTAAAAAAACTACTTCTTGTTTTTGTCCCTCATATATTAAGTAAAGCAAATGACAGGACTGAAAACATGGACAGATTAAAAAAAGTAATATGGTGACATATTCTCATTGTATCTTGAGGGAAACATTGAAATAGACTGTATTTGACATGTTATAAACCTTTGAGCTTCTCTTACTGTATTTCAAATGGCTGTGTGCTGGTTACCATAATATTTAATCTATGTGTACACATTTCTAAAATATTTAAGCTTGTATTTAAATTTAAGCTGGTTCTAGCCTAATAGTCATAATGACCAGATGGAGTTTAACTGTTATATTTTTATTATCATAGTTTTAAACTTGTTGCCACAATATTGTAATATTTATTCTGCTAATCTAGCTGTTGAGTCACAGCATGATTAAATCGGCTCATGATACACTCTGAGTAAATGCAAAAATAAAAATAATCCCTTAGCAATAAATTTTTAAAAACAATCTACTTATAAAATAAAGAGTTACACTTTCTTCTAAGTAAATTATGTTTTGGTAGTGCATGTCTTAAATGTCAAAATATGAACAGAAATTTCCCAGATAGTCTGTAAATTCATTAGTCAAGACAATCCAATGATCACTGTATATATTTAAAATAGTAATTTATTAAAAGCATCTCACACAGGAGTCAAGAACATGTTAAAAAAGACCTGTATCTATCAAAAGTCATGTATTTCAGAATAAAAGGAACCAATTAGTGGTTAAACTTCTTAGTGAATCAATGACAAAAATATATTTAGGGATGTCTGTGTATCATCCATAATTAAGTTAGATTTCCAGCTGGATAACAATTCACATTTTGCTAATTAGCTCTTAATCCTTAGTGCTATATTGTAAAGAATGGTGTCATTATAAAATCTTGCCAATGTTTTACATCATAAAATAATTGACTCAATTAAAATCTTGAGTAAAGTGAAAATTAGTTATTTTTTCTTTTATATATGTTATAGAATCCTCACTTTGGAAAGTGACAGGAGAAGTGAGAGGTAAGTAAAGATGTGGGCAGACAACATGCTGTAATGTAAGACCATTTGAACACATAGCTTCTGTCCCAATACTACTTAATTGAATAGCACACTGTAGAGTAGGACAGCCCTTTATTTTGAACAGAATTTCAACACTTGTTCTGATCACTAAACTACAGTATATGATCTGGACTAGTCACTCAACTTAAAACTATCTATCCTGAAACAAAAAATAGAGAAACAAATCCACATAGTTCTTAAGATTCAGTCTGGGAATTGATTAGCCAGGATGCAAAACAAATGTAGGAAAATACAACTGTCCTTCTAGAAATATATGAGTTTTTTGGCTAACTCTTTGCCTTACTAAATTAATGATAGTCCAATTATCTAGAAATGAGTTATTAAAAATTTGTGCTGGTGCATTCCAGCTCTAAGTTTGAAGAGAAAATGCTGTTATATTTGATAACAGATAAATAGCACTATGGTAGAGCTCAAAAGGTAATTTAGGTGACTCGTGCAAATGATATTAATAATTGATTGTCTTTCTCTCTGTGCAATCTAAGAGTAAGTGGGAAGGAAACCAGAGCAATAAACCATCACTATTTATTGATTTCATATCCCAGGAGATCATCTGAATCAATGGACAGCAGGCTCATGCTTGATTTGGGAAGGCAGACTTTTAATGAGCACATGGAAAGGCAGAACTATGATCAATAAAGGGCCAAGCTGTCCTAATCCAGAGGAGGATAAAGTCCATTTTGAGGAGAAGATCCCCAGGGAATTCATGTACAAGATTAATCGCCCTAAAGCATGATTGATCAATGTGGTTGTTTACCCCTGTCATTCCTCCACAATGGTCTGGGATTTCTTGGGAAATATCACTCAGGCAGGATTGACATCAGCAGCTGTACAATAATATATGGAGATATAAATCCATACTGTATGCCAACCTAGCTGTAGCACTGTACCCCTGCAGCAACTCAGTTGCTTCAGTACTCAGGAACCCCACATAGGAAGGAGGGCTTGCTACAAGACCTGAGCATATTCATTCCCAAACAGCTATTTATGGCTCTTGACTGTGTGTAGCTCTCACCAAAATGATCCAGGATCCTGGAAGAGGATGTATGCCTGGTGTCAACCTAGTCCACTGGCTGGTGCTTCCTCACACAGTGGGTCACAGGAAAGTTGTGCCTTGTGGATTGTGTAGTACCTATCATTAATGTCACCACCATTCCCCAGCATCAACTTAAAACTCTTTTGCTGGTTTGTGTACAAGCAGATCCAGAGAGGAATAAATGGATAATTTTCCCTATCTTGATCCTAGAGCACGGAAGCAAAAACAGGCTCAATTAAAGTAGTCATCTAAGTTCAAACATCCCCATCTCAGCCTTTGGCCAATTAAAGTAACCTTTGTATATATGAAACCACAAAATAGAGGAACATGTTTTCAAGTTCCATCCTAAACCCAGTTACAAATCTAAAAAATATCCATGATGGTAATTCTTAATTAGTAGTTTTAACTTAAATAATATGAATACAAATATTATGAAGGAAAGTTACTTAGGCCAGCACAACACAAACTCAAAAGACCTTTAGCAGAAAATGTATATACAACTTAATACCTTGTAGAGTAGACCAAGTTTAATTTGAGAATCAACTGTCAGTTTGCTGAACTCTCAGTAATGAAGACAATTTACTCAAGAGCCTCATTATCCAAGACCTTTCAGGGCTCGCACTATCAGCAGTGCAAAAGTAAAGAATGATGCTACTATACTTTTTTATTTAACATTTTGCTGATCCATATTTCTGTCATTAACTCCAAACTCATTCACAGAATCTACTCCTAATTCATGTCTATACCAGTCATAGGGATCCATTAGCATGTGCTGTAGAAATAAGTGCCAAATATACAATATATATATATATACAAAACAAATATATACAAAATAGACAGGATGCTTTGTCCAATGTACAAGAAAAGAGCAAAGGGAAATAAAATGAATCACTTTACCTACAAACCATTAACTAAACAACCAGCACACACAAGAAACAGTTTCAAAAGTAGAAAATGGTAAGAAAGAGGATACCTGCTGTAAATCCAATGTAATGGTCACATAATGGTATTCGATTCCATTCTTAATACTGGGACTCTGCCACCAAGTATTCTTGCCATCAATAGCATTTGTAATCGGGTGTCTCTCTATTCAGCAGCAACATGTGAAAGGAGAGGGGAAAAAAAGATCATATCATGAATTAATAATTCATGGTTGTTTCTCTTTTTTGTGTTTTGGGGTTATGTTTTGCTCAAGGGTAGCACTCTACCACTTGAGATACAACACTTCTGGTCTTTTCTGTTTATGTGGTGGTAAAGAATCAAACCCAGGGCTTTGTGCATATTAGGCAAGCCTTTTACCACTAAGCCACATTCCCAGGTTCCCTAACTGTTTCTTTAAAGGAAAGTTAAATGAAAACAACCCATTGTGGTCATCAAACATTAAAAAGCAACCAACTTTTTGTTAGAGGTTAGTACACTGCCACTTGGGTCACAGCACCACTTCCAGCTTTTTCTGTGTATGTGGTTTCAGGGATTGGAACCTAGGGCTTTGTGCATACTAGACGAGCACTCTACCACTAGGCCATGCTCCTGATACAAAAGGCCATATAGTAGGATGCTAACTGAAAGGATCTCTAGGATATAGAAACATAGCCATATAATGAACGATTGTTGTTCTTAAGGTCCTATGTTATCTCTCATCTCTTTTGCTGTCCCTTGGTTATCTCATATTGTTACAGTATCTCACTTTTGTTACCTGATATATCGGATATATTTGAATTTGGTTATTTGAAATTGGATAGGGAATGGGGGAATGGGGGAAAACAAGATGAGGGGTGGGGGGATGGGGGAGGGAAATGGGGACCAAGACATGTGAAAGGGCATTAATGCACCATCTATCTGCAAATATCATGTAACCCTTCTATTAATTACAATAAAAAATATATGAAAAAAAGCAACCAACTGATGTCTGCAGCAAAATTTGATTAATTTAAAGTTTCTCTTAGCACTGGCCAGTAAAAATAAACTAATACGTGGAAGGAAGTAGTCACCTCACACCTTTCCCAAAGTATTCCTCTAAAAAGGATGATTTAAAGATGGTTATCTTAAGACTGTATGCATATTGAAGTGTCAGTCACTAAAAAAGCAAACACTCTAATGTTTGAGGCAGCACTTATTTACATTAACTTTGTTAATGGAAACATAAAATCCTGAATTGGGGCTTAAAAAGCATGTGAAGATTTATTCTGTAGACATGTTCTTTTTCACAAAGATTTGGCTAATCAAATATGTATCTTGCCTTAATATGCTTTCATATTTGCCTTAGGAGATTTTTTTACAGTAAACTTTGACTTATCATCTTTTTACCACTACTTAAAAATAAAATTAAAGCCTGGCACTTTAGGAGACAATTATACTGCCCCCAGCAATAAACTCTAGCCTGCCAGACAAACATAACTCTTCCTTTAACTTTATCCCAGACACATGAGAAGAGAACTTACTGTAAAAATCCAAAAAAATGGGGCCTGGGTATAGCTCATATCTAGCATTTACAAAGTCCTGAGTTCAAACCCCAGTACAATTGATTGATGATGATGATGATAATGATGAAGATGGTGATGATGATGGTTTGGGGTCAAGGAATGATACAAGCAGTAGACTGCTTGCAAGCATTAGAGTGCTTGCTAGTAAGCTTTAGGCCCTGAAACCCAAGTGCCATCAAAAGAAACAGAGGGTCAGGGATTCACACAGAGAAAATACGAACCATCACAGCCACTACTACATATCATTTCAACTCTCTTCCTTCTTACTAACCTCAGAATTCAGAAATCCTCACCTTCTGCAGTTTAGCTCCATGTAATCTCACAAGAGCAGGAATTATTGATCCCAAATTATGATGAGTTAAACTTAATTTTGGCAAGATATTTTAAAAAAACAGTTGTATTTTTCATGCACTGAGTCTCAATCACAAATAAAAATAACCTTTACATTTTTAATTAAAGAGTGAATTTACATTTAATTTGACATTCAGACTTGTGACTTTTTTATTATAGAAGTAATTATATTTACACAGTTGGCTATAAGCCTTATTTGAAAAAAATACAGGTGATGTTATTAAGTTATTTATGGTTTGATATCCTACTTTCAAGATATATATGCATATGTACATATTCAAATTCTAAATGTTGATTTGAGTATATGGGCCAAGATATTAAGAGAAAATTTGAATTCAACTAAACAGCTGAAGTCTCATCATATTAACAGTCCACTGACATGATGCGTTCTGTCTTCCCAGTGAAAAGCAAAACTGATGAATATATTTAATAATCACTGTTAGTTAAATTCAGTTGGAACTACAGAAGGTGTTGACTTTATAATCATTGCAAATACCAGGACATAAATAAATATCAAACAAATGTCCCTGGTGATGTGTGTGCTGAAATCAGCATATTGGGACCCAGAGCAATAAATGAAATATTATTGGAATTGCTGTTGAAGAAAATAAATATCATGGCATACATTCCAAAAACACCTTCCTGAATCTTTTTCTTTTTATAAAATATGTGCTTAATATAAGGAAGGAAAGCACATACATTTCCAAATAAAACTCAATTCTCTCAGGTAACTGTGAGAGAAGCTAATTGGAAATTCTTCTGTCTGGACCTCAGGTCAAACCAATGTGAAAATTAGTCATGAAAAGAAGGGTGGGGAAGATGAATCAACAATTAACCATAATTCTCATTCTATAACTTTAATCGTAATTACTTGGCAAATACTGATTAATTGTTGGATGAATTCCCTTATATAAAAGGACATAGAAATGTAGATTATCCTCAACAGAAATAAACTATGCAAGTCAACGTGAAGACTAGCTGCATCTGAAAAACGGCTGGAGTATTATTGAAATAAACCTTTCAGATTGATAGTTCTTAACTAGAAGGTATACTTTATGAAAGCCAGGAAGTGCAAGTTTCATTTGGTTTTTTATGGCAATTATTAACACACCTTCTAGATTGATTTCAGAAGTTAATTGTGTAGAATTTCATCTCTTGCATAAACTTCTACCAAAATTTATTGGCATGATTGGTCACAAGAATTTTTTGACAGTCGTGGAGCATGAACTCAGGGCCTGAGCACTGTCCTTAAACTTTTATTCAAGGCTAGAGCTCTACCACTTGGGCCCCAACACCACTTCCAGCTTTTTTCTACATATGTGGTACTGAAGAATTGAACCTGGGTCTTTTTGCATGCTAGGCAAGCACTCTACCACTAGGTCAAACTCCCGGCCTGGTCACAAGATTTTTACCTTCTTCAATTTTATTTGTTTTCTAAATTTGCATATCAAAACTTGATTTTGAAAAGCAATGAAGCTTATCATGTAAAAAAAGAAAAAGAAAACATCCAGGATCCAGTAAATTATCCTAGCTACTCAGAAGACAGTTATACTTATTGTTAAGATAAATCTAATTATCTAAATTATTATACTTCTAATCCTAGTTACTCTAAAGTCTAGATGGTGATGGATCCGAGTCAGCTGGGAAGAAACAATCACGAGATGCCATTTCCAAACCAAACAGCAAAAATCCAGGCTGGAGGCATGGCTCAAGTAGTAGAGCACCAGCCAAGCAAGTGCAAGGACCCAATGCTACAAATTTAATCCATAAAGAAACATGAAAACAAACTCCACAAAGTAAATCCAAACTGCGATGGGTTTGTAAGACAGTACGAATGTACACAATACACTTACGGTTTGGATTACTGCTGTTTTGATTGCAAATTCGACACTGGGGGTTCCTGACAGGCTGCCCTGGGACATGTTCCACCAACTTGCAGTACATCTCTGGTCCTCTTTCTCCACAGGTTGCATTTGTGGTGATGAGAGCATTGGAAGCAAGATTCAGGACAGCAGGGAATAGACCTAAAAAAGGATGGATAAATGAAGGCATGTGGGCTGAAACTAAATTTACAGATTTGCTCTATTTCAAAATGCGGTTAAGATACTATATTTTCAGGGACTTCAATTAACCCAAAAGGTAATAATTGAATAGCCAACAACGCAGTTCATTAAAGACTATATGGTAACCAAACTACTTTTTTCATTCTTTGTCTTAAATATGGAATCTAAGTCTACCTTGTTTATGTTTAACCTCTAATGTTCAATTAGAAAAGAAAAGCTGGCATCAAACACACTTTTCATATTCGCAGAGTTTTTGATGTCATTTTATTTTTATTTGGTGGGTCAGAATCTTGCTGCATGGCTCAGACTGACTTTAAACAGAAATTTCTTCTGCCTAAAACTGCAAAATGGTGAACAGACATTATTAGACAATTGCCTTCAGATTACTGATGAGATTTTATTGAAATGGAATTTTTCATCTTCCATTTTAGCTGTTTTATGTTTTTAATTTTATTTTATTGTCAAGGTGAATACAGAGGGGTTACAGTATCAATGTATTACAGTATCACTGGGTATAATTTACATTGGCTCACCCATTTTAGCTATTTTAATCTGGTATTAAGGTGCCATCCATATAAGATTTCTGTGTCACTATATGCCTATGTCCTTTGATGCCCCAGTTACCATTAATGTAAATGGTGTTTTCTACATCTCCTTTATCTCTACTATACTGGAGAAAATAGAGTATGAAATAAGATTCTGGAAATGTAACTTTTATGCTTTCTATGTTGCCCAATCATATTTTACAGCAAAATCTTGCTATTAATATGTCATCGTAACAGGCAATGACCATATTTCTTAAATAGAACAGTGAGACTCATATCAGTGCAGGGCACAGCAGGTCTTTCCTTGCATCTGAGAACCTAGAGGAAGTTCTGCAACTAATGTCAATGTTGTTTTGTGTCTCTCCAGTATTTGCTTCTCATAGATCTTTCAATGACAGCCCAGTAAAGTCATTCACAAAGCCATTCTATAGATAAAAAGCTCTTTTTGAGAAAATTATATTTGCAATTTACAGCTAGCTTGAATCCATTTATGTAATGAAGATCCTAACTGGCTGACAAATCCAGATATGTGTCCAGTAGTTCTCCACTATTTCAACTTCAACTTCTGATTGTCACTTATCTAATAGTCTCTTACATTCTGATGTTTTCCTAAGACCCTTAGAATTTCTTGTTTATAAATGCTTTCTGCATTACTCTTAAAAATGGCACTCAGTATATACTTAAAATGAAGAAATTAATGACAAATATTGGCCTCATGAATGTTATACTGCATATAACTATATTAATCCTTATATTAATGGATGCTTATTTGCAATGTACTAGCCACTATTCTGTGTAGCACTGTTCTAATGTGTTTAGTTTTCTAATTCCAGAGATTAGTCTGCTCACATGAGTTACACGTTAGGTTTTTTCTTGCTCATGAAGAAAGAATGGAGAGGGTAAGTAATTTGCCCTGGATTATAGCTAGTAAGTGACAGAGCTCTAATTTGAGTCCTAGCAATCTGGACTACATCCACTCTGTCCTCCTCTTCAAGGTCATATGAACCCTATAGAAGACTAGTTCTTGCTTGTGGCCCTAGCTGTCTTTAAAACTGACTCAAAGAAAGAATAAAAGAAAAAAAGGAGTAATTCAGCAAAGTGAGATATTTGCTCAGTCATAAGTACTGGATTATTACACTTGTTTGTTCAACCAGGAAAATAAGAAACAATAATAGAGCCACATTAAGAAATTAAATACTTTTTAAGGTATCCTGGATAGGTTTTTTTTTAATGAAAGGAAAGCCACAACATAAAGTAACATTTAGGGAAGAGCCCAAAGAGAAGTCACTAAATAATGTTTACCCATTATTATCTGGTCTCATGTATATGCCCAGGCTGGCCTGGATCACAATACTCCTGTTTACTGTTCCTGGTTACCTGGAGTGACAAACATGTGCCATTTAGTTGAGATATGGTCTCAATCGTTTTCTCTGGGCTGACTTTAAATTACGACCCTCCTAATCCTCATTCCCCAAGTGACTACAATTACAGGCACGTCATAATCGCACTTTAAAAGACTGCAAAGCCAAATAAATTTATGACCAGGTAATACCTGGACTTTCTCAGTCACCTATATGCCTGAATCCAAGCAATCTCCTCTCCTCACTCCCTTCCCACACTCACTAATCTTTGAAATATCTTTAATTCTGCTCCTCCAACAAACTCTAGCCTTTCTGCCTTATACCTTTATTTTCTAACTAATAGCTATTTGAGTTTTCACACTGCCTAGGAGTTGCTTGCTTTATACTTAATTATAGCCATTATTTCATTTCATTATTTTCTGAAAAAAGTCTCCCCTCCTTACATTCATTGCTACCTAGCCTTCCCACAATGACACATGTTCTCCATGTCATCAGTATAACATGAGCTTAGTTTATCTGATCACTCATCAGAGAAACGTTAGCCTTTCCTAAAACTGTCATATTTATTTTTATTAGAAAATGTCCAGTATTTTATAAAAGATAAAGAACCATATCAAAGTTAGGTTAACTCTTTTCTTTTATCTTCCTTATATTTGTTTGAAGCTTAGTGGAAACTTTGTTTTTTGTGAACTTTATAAATGCTAAAATAATTAGTGTCAGAGGCATTATTTCTCTCAGACATTTTATTCTCCAGATTAGTTAAGTGATATAAGATTAAATAAGAAATGTCTATCTTTTTCTTCTGTCATTCTTCAACATTTTGCCTTTACCTATGCAATTATTCTGGGATTAAGTACATTTTGAGCCTACATGATGTCAGATGGCAAATAGTTTTAGAATTATTAAGAGACATGTTGTAAGAAGTAATCTTAAACTAATTCTTGAAGAAAAGTGAAAAAAAAAGGTTGAGGAATATACCAGAAGGAAAAAATAAAGCAAGAATAAAGATCAATGGAGTAGTAGAATCTGCCACTGTTCTAAAGATACAAACATGCACATAGATATAGACACAAATCGATGACATACACAATATATATATTCTGTGCATAATTTAATTATTTCAACACAAACCACTTCCTGTTTGTCATTGCAAGCAATTTGTGTTAGTCAATTTTCCACTTCTACCAAATAGAAATTAAGCAGTAGAAAAATAGATAGTAATATGAAAAATATATGTTGTGTATTCTGTTTTGGTACAATAAAATCTGCTTGTTATCTATCTGTAGGCTTTTTAGATGTCCAGGAATCATTTAGACTCTTCTGAAATAAGCCACTTACTCAAAAACACCTCTGGATCTTGCCAACATCTCACAGTTTTGCCAGATTATTGTCATTTTGGTTCTGTGATATTTGTATGCTACTCACCACTGAATAATCCTAGCCTTTCATTCTTTGCTTTTTTGTGGTTGTGTTGGCCTGTAGGATCGAATTTGAGATGGTCAGAACTGTCTTTTATCTAGCCCTAAGTAATTATGTGCAGAAACTGAACAGGATGTTACCATGAAAACATTATTTTAGTACATATTGTATATTCAGAAAATACAGATTTGTATTTTATCCCCTGTTCCCCACAAGAAAAAGGAATACAATGAGAGTAAAAATAAACAATACATTGGTGAGAAGATTACACATGCAGAATTGACATGGAGTAGCTGTTTTTATGTTCTCTATGTTTAATGTTCCAACATGTCATTGTATAAATTTGAGTAAATTCAACTTGACAGGAAAGTGCAAGTTCAAGCCCCATGGCTAACAAAAAAAAAGTGTGGTGAGATAAAATTTTCCATATGAACACAATTAAGGCTGATGGACTGATTTGAACATAGTTCTTTAAAAAGATCAAATAACTTTTTGTCAATATATGATAAAGAGAATTTAGTCTTCTTCAAGGTTTATCAGTCAAAACTCCACTTTTGTTTTTAGAGTTTTCTACCCATTAAGCTAAGAGATATTAATAAAATTTACATCTAGGATATTTCACTTTGTCATGTTGTTTCTACTATACTTATTGATCATGTACTCAACATTAATCTTTTATCAATTTAACTGTTCTCCTTTTGGTCAGTGAGTAATTTTTTATGAAATTTTATCATTATTTGGATGTTTCCTTTTAAAAATCAATAAAGCATATTGGTCATGGAAGGTCCTCAATTAATTATTAATAACCAATTTGAAGAGTCAGTCAACATCTAAGCTTTTATTGAATTTTCAGCATGTTGCCTTATAGATTGCAGTTAATTTCCATTATATGCTAACTCTATTAGACTATAGCTATTTATTCCCACTCAAAAGCATCATTGCAATATTTACTGCCATATTCAATATCAGTCACTTGTTTGGATAATGTGAATATTATGGATGTAAATGAACTATAATAGCTGATGAACCTTTACAGAGTATTGACTTGAAGCTGCTCAATTCAATTTGAGGTCCTGTAGTGTTAATGACATAAAAGCGAGTTCATCATGATCCATACAACTGTGACTGACATTTTTATCTGAATAGAATTTAGATTAACTAAATTTAGCTAGGTTTTTTGGGGGGAGGTGAAGAATGAAGTATGAGCAAAAGAAAAATATTCAGCCTCTGATGTGCTTGTAATACAAATGAGAGAATAAATATGACTTAGAAAACAACATATTTTGGTCTATAATACAAATTATTTCAAAGGACCTACTCTGTCTTATTTCCTCTCTCTATTTTAAATAAAGAGCTTCACCACCTCCTACATGGTTGCTGAGTCCTGTGTCATTCATTCTGATTTTCCTTCCAGACACACACACATTCCCAGGCCTCTTCTGTCATCGCTTCACAAGTCCTGTGATTCATTTCCAAACATCTCCATTTTAAGAAAGCGATTCTTCTTGCTCTACTTAGAACCTGCGACTTCTGACAATCCACCCGCTGCACGCCATCACCCCAGCACAGTTGAGCGTGCTCATGAGGCCTCATGCTGTCTCCTAAAGGTGACTTCTAGATCAGTTCCTCCTAGTAACTTTTCAGAAAAACCTAAATAATCTCCCCTCCCCATCCCACTTCCCTTGTTCTGGGACTTGAACTTAAGCCATGGGCACAGTCCCTGAGCCTCTTTATACATTGAAAAGACTTCTCTACAGTTCATATCACTCTCTTATTCAGACCATGGAGAGTTGCTTGTTGCCTGTAGTCTAGTAGCCAGAGCCCTTGATACTCTATGAACACTATCGCCATCTTGCCCCATATCTTCTGATGCATTCAGTGCCCTGACATCTTAGTGCTTGCAAATAAAGAAATGGTGTGATAACTCCCCTTTGGGATATCATTTTCATTCCTTTCTGCATAAAATGATGTGCAGTATCCATCATCTATTTCTAGTCTTGGGTAATTAGCACTGCATTTAGAATTGAAGATATTACATGCGCTACCTTTTGACAAATAAATAAAAGTCAGGGTGACTGTATTCTCCCTGACTTTCAGGTGCCCTTGACTTTGGCTCAGAGGTCTGAATCTTGAGCAAGTAAAGCACAGGCAGAAAAATCAGAGAATGACTGGAGTGGTTAGGAAGAGGGGATAATGGCTACTAAACAGAGACTGGACTGTTCTTCCATTCCAGCCCAGGATAGCCTTTGTATCTCTCATCTCCAGGTTTTCGAATCATTCAAGAGCGTCTGAAACAGAAATACAATTCCTCTCAAGTCAAACAATGTTGATGATATTTCTGTTGGTTACAATGTAAACTCCAGATGGATATAAGGAACACATACGATGTGTAAAAGCACTCAGGTGCACATACACACATACACACCACAGTGCCACTTCTGGTTTTCTAGTGGTTAATTGGAGATAAGAGCCTCACATTCTTTACTTCCGGGGCTGGTTTTGAACTGTGATCCTCAGATCTCAGCCTTCTGAGTAGCTAGGATTACAGGTGTGAGCAACACCGCCAAGCTTAATCACCACTCTTTACACAAAGAGCCACTAGAAATAGAATAGCCTGGATAAAAAGAAACCACAAACTCACTTTTAAAAATTCTGTCCCAGTATGGTGAATCCTCAAAAGACTAAACATAGAGCTCTCCTATGACCCGGCAATCCCACTCCTTGGCATTTACTCAAATGTCCAGAAAATAAAGCTACTGGCACAATGATGTTCATTACAGTACTATTTATCATAGCTAACATATAGAACCAACCCAGATGCCCCTCAGTAGATGATTGGATCAAGAATATGTATACTTATACACAATGAAATTCTATGCTGCCATCAGAAAGAATGACATTGCCCCATTCATAAATAATGGAAAGACTTGGGAAAAAATCATAATAAGTGAAGTAAGCCAGACACAAAAGAACATAAGCTCCATGGTTTCCCTCATTTGTAACAATTAGTACACATCTAGGATTCTCCTAGCAGAGGATCACAATAGCTCAAAAGCTATGTACAGGATGAGACTCATATACAATGATATTAAGTGAAATGAACTCTATTATATGGAAACAAGAGGTTTATCTTTGTGATTGTTGTTCTTAATATACTATGTGAAGTTATTTATTTTCTCTTCTTTTCCCTTACAGTTAATCTCATGTTATTACTGTAACTGACTTTGTTACGTGGTATATTGTATGTATGTTTGTTTATTTGGAATAGGGAAGGGAAGGGGAAAAACAAGATGATTGTGAGGGTGGGGAGAGGGAAAGGGTATCAAGGTCCAAGAAGTAATACACCCACTACCAGATGAATGTGACTATAACCCTGACAATAAAATACAATTTAAAAAAATAATTCTGTTCCAGGGCCAGGAGTATGGCCTAATGATAGAGGGCTTACCTGACATGCATGAAGACATGGGTTTGATTCCTGGGTATCACATACACAGGAAAAGTCAGAAGTAGTACTGGAGCTCAAATGTTAGATCCTTGAGAAAGTACAAGGAAAGTGCCCAGGCCCTGAGTTTAAGCCTCAGGACTGGCAACAATAATAATAATAATAATAATAATAATAATTCTGCTCCACACAGATTTTTCTAATTTTTCTTTCTTGCCCAATGTGCTGTTTATTTTCATTACTTTTTTGCTACTTTTAATAAATCTTTCTAATTGGTATGAATATTTTCAAGCATGTTTATTTTTGTTTTGTGGGTCTAAAGAAATTATATGTAGTAGTGTAGCAATCTGCTTTGTCTGTTCTAAGTACGTGGTTACACTTTGTAATTAAGACACAGAAATGCTGACATAAACATAAATTGATACACACCCATATTTAGACACTTCCATATACCTTAATTTCTCAAATAAAATATTTACTGTTAACTCATAATTCAGCCTGTAATGACTTCCATGAATATGTTGATGACCATTAATATAAACTGATTAGATAAGTATAGAAAGTTCAATCAGTGAAGCATTTTTTGACAGTCCTAAGGCTTTATGCAAGGCCTGGACAATGTTATTGAGCTTCATTTGCCAAAGGCTAACACCTACCACTTCAGCTAGAGTTCCACTTTTGGCCTTTTGGAGGTTAACTGGAGATAAATGTCTCTGTGACTTTCTTGCTCAGGCCAGCTTTGAACTGAGATCCTCAGTTCTCAGCCTCCTGAATAGCTAGGATGACAGGTGTGAGCCAGCAGCCCCTGGCTAACAATGATTTTTAGTATAGTTATTTAATAACTATGAAGAATAACCATATGTTATTTACAACAGTATATGTCTGATTTTTTTCCATTCTATTTCCCGTCATTCTAATGCTAGCACATGCCACTTCTCTATCAATTCATGACAATGCCACCATCTCCCTAAAGGTATAAAGAAAATTGTTTGAGCATTCTCAACTTTCCATTTCAGCATCTAGGTCTGGGCACATTTTTTAAAATATTCATGAAAGTAAACAGAGCTGTTTGGAAGCGACTCACTATTTAAAAGACAAAAGAGGACATGCCAATTTAAAATGTTCTAAGAGGCGTCAAGGAAGTAAAGGAGACACTTGTCTGTTGAAATCCTGAGCTATGTGGGTGCTTAGGAACACATTGGTATAAAACAGAAATGGAACAAAACAAAATGTTGAAGGGAATGTTTTCCAGCTGTGCACGGCAGGAAGTCACTTAATGCACTGGATCCATGATGCAGATGAAGGGTTTTATAGAACTGGAAAATCAGTCCAATTTGAACTAATAGCTGTCCAGACACAACAATGTTTACAAGTAAGGGGAAAAATCATTCTGAATCCAGTTAGTCAGAAGCAAACAAAGCCAAGGAGGGTGTTGCCCTATTCTAGTTCTGTTGCTATGACTCTCAAACTGACTCTCCAACTGACTTCATTCTGCTCTTCCAAATGTTGCAGTTTCCAAAAAAGGAAAGGATATTTTTAATGGTTTCTGCCTTGGTTTGTTCTCCTTTCTTCCTTTTTCATCAGAAAACATAGTTCATGCTCCTCTGTGGAATTGATTTTTAAACTTTTTACTCTTTTTTTTATAGATAAGGATGAAATTTCAAGAATTTTCATTGTCATCAAAAACGAAATATAGGAGAGACAACACTATGTAATCTGATGGATCTTTACAAGCAGAGCTTTCTCTCATAGTATATGCCAGCTTCAAAGTAGTAGCTATAGAAAATGCAAATTCTGGCAGGCTACTTGCTCCAGTCAAGAATAGAAGATCAAATTAAATTCCTAAAAATGGGTACTATTAAATTCATGAATACAGGATTTCCCTATCAATTTCTATGGACTACAATTTAAACATATAAGAGAAAGCAACCTGGCGTGGTAGTTCATGCCTGTAATCCTACCTACTCAGGAGGCTGAGAGCTGACGATTGCGGTTCAAAGCCAGCCTGGGCACTAAAAACCTTGAGACTCATCTCCAATTAGCCACTAGAAAACAGGAAGTGGAGTCGTGGCTCAAGGTTTAGGGTGGTATCATTGAGCTGAAGAGCTCAGGGACAGCACCCAGGCCAAGAGTTCAAGTCCCACGACCAAAAAAAGAAAAAAACAGAGAGAGAGAGAGAGAAAGAGAGAGAGAGAGAGAGAGAGAGAGAGAGAGAGAGAGAGAGAGAGAGAGAGAGAGAGAGAGAGAGAGAGAGGGAATAACTGGGACTATAGTCCAGATATCAGGAAATTGATAATAGTAATTTTCTTGAACAATGACTTCATATAAGCCATTGTACCTCAGTCATTCCCAAACATTATAAATGTTTTTTGAAACCAACTGAAGCCACTCTGTTTAGAACATTGTCGTCAATACACTTCTTAGCATAAAAAGAATCATATTTATCCAAGTGTCATTTCCAAGATTAAATAGATATTGACTTCTATTCTAATTCTCCAAGAAGCAAGTATGCATAATATTCCTTGCATTTCTTATCAAGTACTTATTTTGTCTACTTTTGCAGCACTAGTCACATTTTTAGTTCTTGCCACGTTCATGGAATTCTTTCCATGAATTTAAAATTAAAATCTAAAATTCACTTTGTTGTGGTTTTATTGTGTTCCACTTGTAGAACCAGCCTACATTGCCTGATTGGTTTATAAAATCATTATGAAAATAACAGTTATCATAGCTGGGATGTATATTTGGCATGTTTTAGCATAAGGTGCCTGGATATATATGGAAGGGTGACAGTTGAGGAGAAGATGACTACCTCAAATCTCCTTCCAGCCGCCGCTTCATCTCTCTCAGTGGAACATATGTTCAGTATCTACTCTCTTTTGCTTGACTTCCCAAGCCAGGCCAATAAACTAGATATCTCACTGACAAGTCTTCATTGCAAAGTCAAAAAGAGAAAGGAAAGGTAACACATTCTAAAAGTGACAAAAGTGAAAGTTAGAGTCTGAAATTGACAAATAATTCACAACAAAGGTGTGTGCAATAAAGAAAACAAATTAAAACCTTTGTGAAAATATCTGCTGCTATTGGAAAAAAAAAAAGAAAAAAGTCTCTAAACTACTTCTAATACCAGGAGCATAAGCTTATATTTATATCTTGCAAATGAAAATATCAGAAGGGACTTGTGTGCTTGGATGAATGCAAGAGCCCTAGGAAGGGAGCTGAGGCTGTTCTCACAGGCAAATATTGTTCTAAATTGTTTACGTAGCTGAAAAGACCTACATGAGTGGAAAATAAAAGTCATGGTCATCTATTTCACTCTTTCTTCATTTGTTTGCATAAGTATTAAACTTCCTCAAGGTCTAACCCTGGATCCTTCTTTTGTTATAGTTTCATCACTTTGAAGCCAATATACGTATCAGTAGCTCTCAGTTATATCTCCAGGCTATCTCTTCTCTTTCTTTTTCTCTCCCACTTCCAGCTTCCCCCTGCTCTCCCTACTCTCTTCCTAATCCATACTTCTGAAAGCCTGGTTGAAGCCTCCCCATCGTCTTAACCTATCCAAAGCAGAGTTTATGATTTCCAGAACTCTGACTCTTATCTAAACACCCACCCTGAATTGACTACCTTTGAGTTCCTCCTAGCTCAACACATTTGATTTGAACCACTCAGGACTTCAAGCATAAAACTAGCAGTCAGTGTTGTAGCCATGCCATCACTAACTGCTATCCCAATTCCAAAATAAATCCAGATCCAGTTGTTTGTTCTATCTTGTTACTGCTGACACATAAGAGGCAAGTCACAAACATTTATAACACTGGAAGCTTGCTAATAGCATCTTCAGTGGATGGCTGAGTACCCTTCACCTTTCTCTATTATATTTTAATAAAATATTTTTTCTTAAGGTGTAAATTGGATCTGGTCATTCTACATTAAAAATGTTTAATATAGGGCCAAGAGTTTGGCCTACTTGTAGAGTTCTTGCCTAGCATTCATGAAGACTTGGGTTCGATTCCTCAGTGCCACATACATAGAAAGAAAAATGGTGCTGTGTCTCAAATGGTAGAGCTCTAGCCTTGAGAGAGCCCAAAGATAGTGCTCATACTATGAGTTCAAGTCCCAGGACTGGCAAAAAAATTCTTAATATATTCTAATTGCACAAAATCTTAAAATTAATACTATAAGGCATAACAGCCTCCTATTTTAGTCAATTTAGAGAAGAGAAGGCATTTTGCCCCACAGGACTACATCTAGACATCTTTGTTTCTTAATACAACTTGTCTACTCTTAATACTTGCCTGCCTTTCAAATATGTGATATATAAAGTCTTTTTCTATCTCTTTTAAATGAATCTTCTATTATAAAACATCACTATGCCAGTTTTGCTTGGAGCATTAATTCCAATCACTAATTTTAAGTTAAATTTCTTTTCGTATGAAAAATCTTTGTTTTAAACTTCATAATGTAGTCATTGCTTATCATTGGATAAATCAAGGTGAACACAGAAATTTTTATCAGAATACCCAGCATATAAATCGCGCTTGTTGTAAAGAAGTGGTAAATTCTTCTTTGTCACAAAATAATAATAATAAAGCATGATAATAAAGCACAATAAAAATAATACACCAGAGGCCGGGAGTTTGGTTTTTAGTGGTAGAGTGCTTGCCTAGCATGCATGAAGACCCAGGTTCGATTCCTTGGTACCACATACATAGACAAAAAGCCAGAAGCGGTGCTGAGACTCAAGTGGTAGAGCTCTATCCTTGAGAAAGTCCAAGGACAGTTCTCAGGCCCTGAGCTCAAGCCCAGGTCTGGCAAAATAATAATAATAATAATAATAATAGTAATAATACACTAGAAGGACACATTTCTTTTATTATTCTAGTCATTTGGCAGTATAGATATTATATGAGTATCAAGAACAAAAATCAAGATTTTATTATTTTTTATTGGTCTAATTATCCTCCCAAATAATACTCCTAATGTACTCTCTGGGTAGAATTCTATTTTTTCTGATTTGGAGGATGAAAAAAAATTGTTATGGGTTGGCTATGAGGTGCCTCTGCCTCCTTCTGAAAGGCTCATCGACAGAAGTGTTCATATCTGCTGCTGGTGGTCCTATTTTGGGATGGTCTGGGAACTTTAGGAGGTGCACCTTAGCTAGAGGAAGGGGTCTCTGGCTGCATGTCCTGTGGGGTTTTATCTTGTTCTGGCTCTTCCTTTCTCTCTCTCTAGTTCTCTGAGGAGAATAGCTAAAAGCCCACCACTGGTGTCCCATCTCACTACCGGCTCCCAATCAAGGGCCTCCTGCTATTCACTGAAGCTGGGAGTCAAACAATTGGCCTACTTAAGTAGATTTTCCCAAGCACTTGACACAATAACAAGAAAAAAATCTGACACATAACTTTTTTTTGTATTTTGTGGAGTTTTTGATGATCTCTTTGAAGTTGCCCTGGGATTAGCTTGCTCTGGCTGCTGTCATAAACTGGTCTGATATATTTTCCAACACTTTCATCTATTCTTCACTTTGCCACACAAACATTTGAAGACATGAACGTTCTGCTATAATAAATATAATGTCAAATTATGCTAAGTACTAGGTTGCTTCAGGGACTTTTAGATGACATTATCACATTCAAACTGTGCCAGGCTTCCATCTAAATGCTTAGGGTGAAGAATTTGGATGAGGGATGTAGGGGTGTACAGAAAACAAATACTTTATGGCTGATATAAGCATCTAATTCTGTTTTATGCTTTAAAAGCAACTTCCATGCCGTTTCAGTACATCCATGGAAATACTTGTTTTATAGACAATTTTTTTCCAAAGTGAGATTTGACAGTGTTTATAGCAAAACACTTTGTCCTCTAGCAGCTGTTTGAACACATACATAAATATGCAAGAAAGCTCACAAACACTCTGGTTCCTCTTGTAAATTCTTGAAGTAAAGAATCAGCATTTAAAAATCATTTAGCACAGTATTGCTAATAATGTTTTTCATTTACTATGCACATATAAACACACTGATAAAACGAGCACTTGGTTAGAATTTGATTTTTTGACTTTTTTTTTTTACTAACAATCTGTGACCACTAAACTCTTAAGTTCCTTAAAAGCACAGACCATGCTTTATTAATGTTTTCTTTTCACACACAAAGCCTAGAAGCGCTGATATCAAACCGTCGCTCAGTAAGCATTCATAAAATTAATGAATGACCTCAGATTCTGTGACTGAATTTGATCACATCACTCAAGCTCTTCAGTCTATATGGTGTACTGTTATACTAGTTAACTGGATCTTCTAAAACAAATAAACACATACTCCAAGACGTGAGCATTTCTCTCCATGATGTGTAAGTCATTGACCAAAACAAGTTCTCAGCATTGAACATTTTAAGAATCTTCCTTTTGGGTCTTGACTTTCATAAAGAAACTACAGCTGGGCGCCATGACTCACACCTGTAATCCTAGCTACTCCACAGGCTGAGATCTGAGGACCACGATTCAAAGCCAGCCCTGGCACTAAAGTCGGCAAGACTCATCTCCAGTTAACCACCAGAAAACCGTAAGTGGCACTATGCCACAATGAGCAGGGAGGTAGCCTTCAGCTGAATTGCTGAAGGGACAATGCCTAGGCTGAGAGTTCAAGTCCCACGACTGACAAAAAAGAAAAGAAAAAGAAACTACAGCCATGAGAGACTGACATTCAATTTTGCGTAGAATGTAATGGCAGCTGGTTTTCTAAATACAAATGTTTTCATATACAGCCCAAGGCCTTCGTAAACTGTAAGTAACATATATGTGCTTTATTTTTCTAATGGTCTAAACAAAGCCCTTGCTGTCCCTGAGTTTCCAGACAGCCAAGGGAATTATGGCATAGAATTTCAATGTCAGTTTACTAAACATAGTTCCCTACTAGAAAGAATAAATCAAGGACACAAGTAAGAGAAAAGCGGAGGCAGCAAGAACAGTCTCAAAGACACATAAGATGAGTCTGGCAAGGGACACGCAAAAGGCAAGCTAAGATTACAATAGTCCAGGATCAAGTATGCAGATGTGAAGATGAAGAAATTAAAGATACTGGAGGAACAATGGTTTCTAGCTCGAGTCAGAAGGTAACATTACATGCAAGATCTACATTCATGATTGGATAATACTAAGAATTCAAAAATTAGTTTCCCTAAGTTCACAAATCTTTCAAAAACTATTTTTAAAGTTAAACAATAGGGCTCTGCTGTTTGAGAAGCAGAGGAAGGAGCCAAACTTCATCTCAATGAACAAGCCCAGAGAGGTAATACATGTCTATAATTCCAAATATATGGCAGATATAAGTAGAAGCATCATATTCTGAGGCTTGCTTCTCTAGGTATCAAGTATAGAACCAATCTAAAAAGTTATTAAAGCTAAAAGCTGGGACATAGATCCCATATTAGGCTGTTTGCCTAGCAAATGCAAAGCCCTGAATTCAGACCTCATACTCCCCAAATCTGAATGAAAAGAAAACTAACTGAGGCTTGCTAAATTAATTCCCACTGCCCCTAGTTCTTTATTGGAGTCTCCCTACCCCTGGTCCAGTCATAAGTTATTTATTTGGAAGCATATCTCCTTTTCACCAACTTTTAGTATGCATGAAGGAAATTTATCATCATCAACAATTTAATATTGTTTCCTAATCTTGGTCACCTTTGAGTTTTCTTTAAATTTCTCAAAATTTGAAATCTGTTGCATTGGAATTTCTCAGAATTGAAATCTGTTTCCAGAATTTGAACATGTATTTTCATTTCACTAAAGTCCATAACTTTGAATGTAAAGAGGACTATTATTCCACTATTATTAGCTGTCCAGTTCTGCTTGGCACCCTAGTTGAGACAGGGAAGCTGGTACTCTACTCATAGATATAGGAAAACATCTCTATATCCAGAGATAATGAGGCTTTAGAGGATCAATCGTACTGTGAGATATTTGAACAGGGATAGTCTTATGGGAAGAATGGTACAGATGTCCATGCAACTGTGGTCTAATTAAATATTCTTAAGCTGTTTGCTTTTTCAAGAGTGTCACTTCGCTAAAATTCCATCCACTTTTGAGTTTTTATATTCTACCACACATGGCACCCTCTTATTTATATTCTCTGGTATTTTAATTGCATGGTAGTTAGAGCTCTGCATTGCTGATGTATAATGAGCTCTCAGATCACTGTGGTATCTCATGCTATTTTTTTTTCGCTCTACACTTGCACACAGACTAATTTCTTCGTCATCTTGTTTTAGTGTCATTTTTGCTTCTAAAGTAAATTACACTTCACTTTTCCATATAAAACTTCTGGCTGGGATCTGCCCATTTCTCCTTGTTCCTTGAATAGCATCCTATCTATTTTTGTAATTCTGGCTAACTTAGCAATGAAATATATCATTTAAAATTATATGTAGATATATCCTGAGATTACTTTGAAAATGAATTCATTATGAGAAGGTGTGAGCATGTTCAAGTAGCCACTTTCTTTACCATATCAGTTATTGTTATTTCCCATTAAATAGATTATGTCTAGAAGTTATAATGCAAAATATAGTTTAATAAAAATATTAAAAATTAACTCAGTTTAAACTGAGATGTACCTAAATAATTATGTCTAAGTCTCCAAAACTTATAGAGAACTCAATAACAACTTATTGCATCATATGTTTTCAGTATGTTAATTCCATATGTGAATATTTACTTATAAGACTGTAACATTAACTTGTTACATACAAGAGACATAAACAATACTTGCAAAATTTTACACATTTGTTTCACAACAAATTTTCCCAGAAAAAAATGCTAATCTTCAGAAATGCAAGTTTTGTCTACACTGTGAGGTCTGAAAGCCATGTTCATGAAACTGACAGATGGATTTGGAAACAAGAACTCCACATACTCATAATAATATTTACTTATATAATTATCTAAATTAAGTTGAAAACCTGTTTAATAGTTTACCTGTTTAGTATATGCTGAACACAAAAATACTTAGGAAATATTAGATGAATTAGTGCATAAATACAATATATAAAGCCAGTTTTCAATATTAATCATAAATACACTGAAGCAAGTAATAATATAAAATATGATTGTGCGGATATATTGACACCAGTTTGCAAATCTTTTTCTCTTGCAATCATCATGCCTTGCTGTTTGTTTCCAAAACTCATATGAAGTTAAATCACTTTTCATCAATATAAATTCAGCTTTATTCCTGGTCATAATTTAAGAAAAGGAGATTAGCACAATTTATTAAATTTCTGTCCATTTATTACAGGTTAAGGACAACTCAAATAACTCTCAGTTGACTCCTAGAATTAATATGAAGGTATTTCAATATGACATGATTATCTGTGATTATCTACCTTCTCTCTACACATATTCTACATTTATCACCAAATAGCCTCAAGTGAAATTCTATACTCCTGTAGGATGATTCCTATCCTACTTTGAATTTATTACCTCATTCCCAAAATTCTCCAGGTAATATTTACTTCTTTTCCTGACTTACTCACCCATAAATCAGAATTTATGTTTTCCTCCAAAATTAGCTCAAAAATCAACCTCTTGATAAAACAAATGTCTCAGCCTTTATATAGCAATACATTCATATCATCTATTTTCTTTAACCCTCTATCTGGTTCTTTTCCTTTGGGAATTCTTATGACAGAAGAAGCAATGTTATCTGATTTATTTTGATCTCCAAATACCTGACGTAGCACTCCAAAGTTCTCATAAAATGTTTTTATTCATTTACAACATATAAACATATCTCACACTCACACACAGAAAAATATGATTGTAGGCACATCTCCACAAATTAAGACCTATCTATTGAGAGAAAATACATCGAAACAAACCATTATGAATTCCTTTGTTCCGTTACTCAGTTAATATTTATAGGGTACTTGTCAAGACAAGGCCATCATGGAGCCAATCCCAGCAGAGCTGCTCATTTCAGAGTCTAGCCTCGAACATGATTGAAGTAAACTCAATGCCAAGGAAGTTGCTATCTATCTTCTTAAATTTAGTTTGAGACACTCTCCATTCAAGGGTTATTTTCAGAGAAAAAATGGGCTTTGCATTCCAGTTTTCATACTTAGTGCTACTTTTCTGTTCTCTTAAAATCAAAACTACCTGGAAGTTTCCATTTTTTTAAATGTTGATTTTAGTTATGGCTGAATAGAGAAAGTAAAGTCTGAGCAGATGGCTGTCAAAACACCCATGACTACATACCATGGCTGAGAACTTGCACACAAAAATATGCAACTTGGTACTCAGTAGATTTCTTCCATGTAAATGCCAAGGGACATCTGGCTTGAAAACTGCAAAATCAATTTGATGCTATTCTATATTTGCCCTGTCTTCTATGGGATATTAAATTATACCAGCATCTGCTAGAATCTCTGACAGGAAAGACTGTGTCCCCAGAACCATTTCAAGCCCTCACATTTCACTTTCCAACATTAGGAAACAGCTGGAACCTGAAACCTGACTCACATGAAGAAGCAAAGTGCTTACATGCAGAGAGTTATTTGGGAACTAGAATCCTTGGCTTGAAAGAGTTAATGCCTCTCTTACAATAAATTCTCTTTCCTCTAACAAAGCACATAAGTACTAATTGCTTATAAACAGTTTTACTCTTGGAGCTGCTTTCTAAATATGTAGCTTCTACATTCATCTTTGTAGTTAGACTCAATTTTAGTGTGCATTTATGTCCCTGTCTTCATGCAAAGTGTTTTCACCACTGAACTGCATACAAATTGGTAATGTATTTGTTTTAATCAGAGTAGACCTGATTTAATAGAGGAGTCAATATGTTCCAGATTTAGTTACTATGTTATGAATCAAGTTATCAGTTTATTTGGCCAAAATAAATACTTTATTCTAATTAAATGCCATGATCTTAATTTCATGACAATTCAGACAATTCATGTCACTTTAGGCCAAACTGTTAACAGATTTTGTGAAAGATGGTAGTCCACATGTGAAGAGAGTAAGTGAAAGGTATATTATGAATATGCCAAGTAAAACACAAATTCCAGATGATGCCTGAGTTAGACATAACAAAGGATTCACACTTTTATGTGAGCTTTTGTGCCAGTGCATGCTGCCTATTCAGTGTAATCGTATTGGAAAAAGATTCTGAGTCCAAAAATTCGCCAGTACTTTGTTCCTCTAGAAGGAAATCACTGTGACTATTCTTGACGTTTCTTAATGCCATCAGAATGCTTCAAATGCCATTTCTCTAAATGAAGAGCAGCATGCACAGGTAGACTGTGACACAAAGCTCCCATCACTTCTGCTCAGTGGCTAGGATATTTCCCATCTCCCATTTAAAATGCATGGACCTGCATATCACAGTGCAAGAAGTAAAAATGGTTTCCCTGATTTAAATATTTTCAATTTAATTTTAATTCTGATATGGTTAGTCAATTTTCCCCATGGGCCTTCCTATTAAGGTATGATTTCTCCTTAACCCAGTAACAAATCTATTGATGAAATAGCTATATTAAAGCATCTACAGCATCTCCACTTTTCATGAAATATAATATTCTCAGACCACTGTTATTTTATATCCATAAAACAAAATTCAGGATTGAGCTTTTGTTTTTAGAATAGAAGCATATGGCCAAATGAATACCATTTCCTTTTCAACATAAAGGAAATGTATTATGAATATTTGAAATTGTCAGTAATTTGCTGATTGCATATAACCAGCAATTCATGAGTGGAGGGAGATTTATTTTGTTCAAATTAGAATATAAAGGTCTACTTTATGTGAAAATAGCAAAGGTGCTCATTTTTCTATCATTTTGTGACATAGCAACTTTCCCTTTTCTACTTGTTTCAAGCTAAGTGAAACTTTTAGCAAATTCATTCAGATATAGACACTTCTACATTTTGTTTTGGTCTGGGTTTTATGAGGTACTGATATAAACTGAGGATCTCACCCTTGTAGGCAGGCACTCTTCCACTTGAACTGGTCTCTAGCTGCTGTTGCTTCAGTTGTTTTTCAAGTAGAATTTCACATGTTTGCCTAGGATGGACCTCAAATTGAGATTTTTTCTTACCTGTATTTCTGATGTAGCATTATTATACCTAGATCTATTGGTTGCAATGGAACTTACCAACACTTTGTCCTGTCCGGGGTCACATTAGGATCCTCCTACATTCTACTGCTTGATAAACTGGGATTAAAGGCATGTATCATTACACTGACCTATATACTTAGTGTTTGATAAGGAAGATCTGCTCTTGAAACATTCATTTCTACATATTAAGGGTCCAGAATTATTCATTGCTAGCATAATCTTTAACTTTAATAAAGTAAGTATTTTTTTAAGTTTCTTGTTTTTTATTCTGGTTTGAAGCACATGTTTGCTTAAGTAAAATAAAAAACAGTGGGAGCTATCTGGATATACCATCGGTATCATGATGCAGTGTGAATTCATTTAGGCAAATTTACAACTATGTGGCAAATGGCTGAATCTGAGTTGATATTTCATTTCCTCAGGAAATCAAGAAATCATTTTATCATACCTTCTACATTTCTCTTATGATTTATTCATCACATGTATGCATAGCATAGTGCCTAAGTAGATCCAACAGTGAAGTTATGTTTATGCTATCATTTCAGAATTTTTCTATTATCTTGTCTTTAAGCAGAGCGATTTCTTTTTTCAAGACAAGACAAAAATACTTGGCCAAAGTATTAGTTAAAATTAGTGGTTAAAATGCCTGTCCAATGTCATCAACTTTCTTATTTGCTGATTTGCTTATTGTCTAGTTTAGAAACATTCAATCTGTATTTTTTCATCTGTTTCTTCACACACACACACACACACACACACACACACACACACACACACACAATGACCTGGACATGAAAGGAATGAGAAAGACGAAAACATTGATATAGAATTGGCACTGAAGTACGTAAACAATTAATGTAAATTGTCAAATCAATAGTGTGATTCAAATCGATAAATCTGAGAGAGATAAGAGGTATTAACAGAGTAGGGTAAAGCAACAACCAATATAAAGGTAGCCGATTGAATGCTAAACCATCAATACAGGCAAGGTATAACCTAGATGAAGTTTGCTGACATTAAAGGAAGAAGGAACAATTCAAGAAGCACTAGAAAGGGAAAATCAGCAAGAGTGGATATATATTAACTATGAGAACAACAAAGAAGAAAGTTCACAGCCCAGCCTCTGGTATCAGGGATAAAGAAAAAACCATAGAGCAAGCAGGGAGTCTAGAGTCCCTAGTGGATATTGAAAAGACACCATGAAGAATTTGCAAACAGGCTACATGGAACAGTCAACAAAGAGTGCTGTCCTCCAAAAGAAAGACAGATTGTAAGAATTATACAAAGGGAGGACTGGGAGTGTGGCCTAGGGGTAGCGTGCTTGCCTAGCATGCATGAAACCCTGGGTTTGATTCCTCAGTACCATATACACAGAAAAAGCCCTGTGGCTCAAGGGGTAGAGCCTTAAGAAAGCCCAAGGACAGTGCCCAGACCCTGAGTTCAAGCCCCAGGACTGGCAAAAAAAAAAAACACGAAAGAATTATTCAAAGAGATATAACAGGAGCAAGAGTGGTCTTATACAAAGATGGAGACAGTGTTGATTAATGCCAATTGAGTAGTTGGTAGCTGTAAGGCAACAAGAACGTGGATGGATGTAACAGCTGTATATTAACTGTGATATGCTTTATCTTTAAAAAGCAAAGGAATTAAGCAATGAATGCCAGTTGAAAGAGTTCACAGAATGACATTCAAGGAAGCAACAAAGAAAACACAAAAATCCAATGACTACAATCTTGAAAATAGGTTTCAAAGACACTGAAGAAAGTTCATTTATATTGGCCAGATGATACAAATAGTGTTCTCAAAAGGTAATCTGGAAATATTAAATAACTCGTAAATCGTATAAGTTTCGTGCCCAGTAGTATGTTGAAAACAGTCATTGTAGTCCTTACGTTGAGTACTATTCTGCCTTCTACAAAGAAGTTCTGAACAGAAAAAATTGAAGACATATTTGAAGTTATAAAAACTTATCCCTTTTTATTGAAAGGAAAAAATTCTACAGCTGTGAGTTCGGTTGGGAAACCCATTTGAAATATGATTATTTGATGTGGGGTACTTTTCATGCAACCATCTATTTACTTGGGTCATATTAATCAAAATCTAAGGAAAAGGCTGACATTGCATGTCAAAGTACTATTTTTTCCTAAACTTTTTACTAACTGCAATTAAAGTACAATTTTTTGAAGCATCAAGAAGACTGTGCCACTGAGAATGAATTTATAATGTGCATAGCATTGAACAACTAATTTCAGAGTAAATGAGCATTTAGTGTTGGAGTGAATACACAATGAGAGCTTGTCGATGGATGGAATTTCCTCGGAACTTCACGAATAAGCCAAAGTGTAGAATAAGCAAAAATGTGTGGCATTGCAACATTCCAGTTAAGTAAAAAAAAAAATACAATCTCGGCCTTAAAAACCTCAAAAACGCCTGATGTTATCTGACATCTTCCTGAAAGATTATTTTATTTTGTTAGCTTAGGAGTTTGATCTTAAATGCTAAAACACAATAAGCAAAGAAGCAAGCCAGTATTCAAACCCACCCAACCAAAACAGCAGAAATGATGACCACAAAACTACTTAGACTCTTCTAGTCAATGATTTCTTACAGGAGAAAGTTTTTCTAGCATAGTGGAATTTTTACTGCTGTTTCTTTTCTGATGCTGTTTAGAGCCCTAGGAAACTCAAGTGGATGAAATTTCCTAGAACCTTGAAGTTCATAAAGCGGCTTGGCATGCCTTGTGGCCTATTTTTGGTTACATGGCCTACTTAAAAATCACATTTTAGAAAAGTCTTTCTTTTGGAAACAGAGGTAAGTCGCATTCCAAATTAGTCCTCATCTCTTCGGTCTGCAGACCCTACAGAAATGACATACATTTAAGTGGAGGAACACAGCAGGCTTTCCTGGCATTTTTTTCCCTGTGGCTATTTACTAGTCTCTTGTTTCTTTCTCCACAAGTTCTTATCAGGGCAGGACACATTTCCAATTACACAAAAGTCACTTACAGTTTCCTCCTGGGATAATAACACCTGTTCTTGCTTGAGCTCTTGAAAGGGATGCTCAGGGCATTCTTTCTCTTGCCTTTTCTCTCCAAAGCTACTGCTAATTCTTGTAAGTAGAAAAGTAAGTACACTAGAATAGTTTGTAGGCAATAGAAGACAAGTAACAGGGGAGCTTCTTGTTCCTTCGGCTTTTTTTTTCTTTTCAGAATGATGGGTACTTCATGTATAATTTAAAGAAATACTCTGTATTACTTACAACATATTTGAAATCAATGGGAATCTAATTTCCACTTCAGAATAATTTGGATATTCTTCTCCAAAAGATGATCTTAGATTTTATATAAAGAGAATTCTACATGGATGAATAATGACCCACAGACACTATATTTTAGAATAAAAAAAGATTCAAGTTACTAAACAAGTCAACATGTCAACCAGTGTATACAACATTACAACTTAGTTATCAGAACTTATTTCTATGATCAAAGCTGACTCTATTCCAAAAACCAGAGTCTTTTTTAGGATTTAAAACTAGTATATATTAAAATCAAAATCTAATATGGGAGAAACTTTTTTGATGACTTAATGGGTAATTCATTTGTGTATTTTGTGAGATAACACTATTAAAATGTGTATTACTAGTAAATGTAATGATTTATGAAAAATAATGAATTGTTTTTCTGCAAATAGGAATACAACTCCTGCTTATTACAAGTAAGATCTATGAAAACTGGTAACTACCTGTTCTATAACAGGTAGATTAGTTATGAGGTATCTATGGAAATTGTCTATGGAGAAGTCACATGATGCCAGAGGGAAAGTCCTGCACATTCTGTATTTGATGTTCTTCTGTGAACATTGCACCTATGGTCCTGCCTTAGAGCACAGTGTTCCCAAGTTTATCAACTAGATACTCAGTTGCCTTAAGCAACTCATTAATTCAGTGTAAATACAATGAAGATGTATATTTTCAGTAAATTCTCATGGAATTGAGGATTAAAAGTAAGGAAAACAAACATTTAGAAGGACAAAGGTTATACAAAAGAAGACAAACAAATGTTTTCTAAATGAAGAAAACTCTCATAACCTTATAGAGATATATAAAAAGAAAAAGGAATGGAGTGGGATAAAAATGATAATAAGAGCCAGACTCAAACCTGTAATCCTACCTACTCAGGAGGCTGAGATTTGAGGATCGTGGTTCAAAGCCAGCCCTGGCACTAAAGACAGTGGGACTCTTATCTCCAATTAACTGCTAGAAAAAGCAGAAGTGGGGCTGTAGCTCAAAAGGTAGGGCAGTAGCCTTTAGCTGAAGAGCTCAGGGACAGTGCCAAAGCCCAGGGTCCAAGCCCCACAACCATCAACAACAATCAAAAACTAATAATATTAAAGTAAATTTTTCTGAAGTTTCAACAGAACTTTTGATACAAAAATTTGAAGACTTCCTTTATGAAACAGAAATAAAAGGAAAACATAAGGAGAAAGGGAGAAAGGAAGAACAGAGGAAGGGAATGATCAAAGTATATGGCAATCACATATAGAAAAACCATAATGAATTTCCTCTCTACTATTTAAGATACTAAAAATTATACTTATTATATATATATATATGTATATATACATTGTTTTCCATATGTATAGAAAAAGACTCAATCACAAGTACAAAAAATGTACTACCTACACAACATTTTTAAAAATCTGTTTGAGGATATGCTCCAGGAAAATGAGAAAGTAAACAAGAAAAGGAGAAAGCATGGATTCCCAGGCAAAATAGATCCAATACAGGAAAAGAGAATATTAGACCTGGAAAACAAAGAATCCAAGTTCAAGCATGACAGATGGTTCTGAGAAAATAGCAAGTGGAGCAATTTAGAATACATAGCAGGTTGGACTGTTTGTGATAGGGAAAAACATGGAAGTGAGAAATAGTACAAATACTCAAAATTCAGAAAAAAATGCTCTGACAATGCAACACAAAGAATAGTTTTAATAAAGGACATTATATAAATATAAACACATATCAAAGATCCATGATGATAATTTCTACAAATTATAATGTATTCATATTAGAAGTATCAGCACCAAAGATGAGGGTTTCAGAAATCTAAATTAATTGGAAAAACCAGAAAGTGAATCAATAATATCTGACATGCTGAGAAATATGAAATCCTACCAAGTAGAGGAATTATTTAAGAAGTGTTAAAGTAATGTAACTAGCAACAACATGACAGTAAATTAGGAAGAGAAGGCACAAAATTTTGCTTCTTTATTTCAACCTCCTTAATATTTAAAATTTTGTGATTAAAATATACAAACATAGTAAATCACATAAAAATTTTCCTTTGACATTTATATGATTTTTAACATGTCCTATTAATCCGTCATTTGTAAGTGTGTGTGTGTGTGTGTGTGTGTGTGTGTGTTGTGTATGTGTGTGTGTGTGTGTGTGTGTGTCCTGGGGCTTGAATTTAGGGCCTAGGCATTATCCTGAGAAATCTTTGCTCAAGATTAGTGCTCTATCTCTTGATTTATAGCTTCACTTCTGGCTTTTTAGGAACTAAGTGTAGACAAGAAACTCAGACTGTCCAGTTGGCGCTGAAGGAAAATTCTCATATCTCTGCCTCCTGAATAGTTAGAATTGCAGGTGTGAGCCAACAATTGTCTTTTACTTAACCCTTGGTCATAGTGGTTTCTGACTCTTTGGAGCTACAGAGGTTTGCCTTTAAATTGATCTTCTGACCTTTCCAACCCTCATCCAGTCAGTATTTGTTCTACAAAATTCTCCTGTCCTCTACTGCAGTGACTTGCCTAGAAACTTACTTTTGTTTCTTGGGGTTTTTTCCTTTATTCTTCTTTTCTCTTCTCTTCTTTTTCTTCCTCCCTCCCTTCCTCCCTTCCTCCCTTCCTCCTTCCTTCTGTCCCCCCCCTTCCTCCTTCCTTCCTTCTTTCCTTCTTTCTTCTTTTTTTTTTTTGTGTGTCAGTATTGGGACTTTAACTCAGGCCTCACAATATCATTTGGTTTGGCTTTTCCACTCAGGCTTGCTGCTCTGTCACATGAACCATACCTCTACTTCTGGCTTTTTGCTTGTTAATTAGAGGTAAGCAACTTTCAAATATAAAGGAGCTGGTTTCAAACTTTGATTCTCAGATACCAGCCGGCTAAGTAACTAGGATTACACGAGTGAGCTACTGGCACCCACTTTTACTTAAAAAAAAAAAAGTCTTTTGCCAGGCCATGGTTTATGCCTGTAATCCTAGCTACTCAGGAGGCTGAGATCTGAGGGTCAAGGTTCAAAGCCAACCCAATCACAAAAGAACCTGAGATTCTTATCTCCAACTAACCTCTAGAAAATGGGAAGTGGGGTTTGGCTCAGGGTAGGGTAGTATCCATGAACTGAAGAGCAGAGGGACAGTGCCCAGGCTGAGTTCAAGCCCCATGGCCCACAACAACAACAACAACAACAACAAAAACAACAACAAAATTCAGTTGCAAACTATTTTTTGACAACCAATTGTAATTTGGGAAGAATATAAACATTTTATAATGCCCAACACGTTTCTTCTTTTTCTTTCTCTTTCAAGCCAACTAGATTTGACAAAATATTCTTAATCTAATTTTCCATGCAAAATAAACAGGAAAAATCCCTTTCAAAACATCAAATCATATATTGGAAAGGCATACCAGCAGAAACAATACTGCTGGGCTCAGAACATTAAATATTCTTGTGCAAACATACAGCTGTAGGAGATCTACTGTGAAATATTTGCTTTATCTTCTATTTCCTTTGAAGTTAACTTGCTTTAGAAAAAAAAGTTTTAACTTTCTAGGACAATATTCATCCTAATCCAGTGTTCTTTTATATTAAACATATTTCTAATTAACAAGATAAACAATCGTTTTAGGAAAAAAACTTCGTATTTTTTGGAAAAAATTTCCTTTCTTTAATTATATCCAGAAAAGATTCATTGCATGTGTCACAGCATATGTGTTACACATGTCCCTACATATCCCAAATCATGATGTTTTCTGTAGCAAGGTGCTTGTGCCTAGGAAAAGTCAGCTACTGTTACTGTAATCCATTCCCACATCATATTGGCAATAACATAAAATTGAAAAAGAAAAGGTAGCTACTAGAATCATGTTCAGTATTCTCATGAGAGTGTGTTCAAAGGAATTAGGAAACAAATTTGTTTTTAAATAATGTACATATGAGAAACAACATTTGACAGGGGTTGTTACAAAATAAACTGTTGGGTGCCAGATGGGTGCCCAAAAGTCTGTATTATTGCATTATTTTATTATTCTGTCATCATGCACCATCTTAGCAATAGGAAAATGATCAAGAGATCCACTTGTTCAAATCAATACTATTTGCATCAACGGAATGTTGTAATTGGAAAAGTCTCTTTGCGATATTTCATGCATAAAAACTGTAATGGCTCACATAAAGCAGAAGCAAATTAAAATGTCTTAACTTAAAAATAAAGTGAATGCATTGAACTTGAAGAAAACCAAAATATGACCAATAAACTGAATCTTACAATGTTTTAAGGTAATTCACTCATATTAAACTTAGATATGGTCAATTCATTTGTAGTTTATTTTAGAGAAAAGTTGTATTTTTTTCTTTTAAGTGGCTAGAAGTATATTTAAATGTACTATGCTTTATGATTCGTAAGTAAGTCTAGGTAGAGTTGTAGAATTACATTTTCAGCATATGTAATAATATGCAGGATATTACTATATATTCAACATGCATAATTTCTTGTTCTAGTGAATGAGAATTTTTATCTTAAAATTTAAAAAAATTGGTACTAACTTAAGCTATCTATACTGTATATAATATATATTCACATAAAATGCACAAATGTATTATTTTAGAAACTAAACATATTATCAGAAAATTATCAAGTAATATCATTTAATATTCTCATGTAAAAACTTCTGTAGTTATAATAGTTAAGAAAATATTATCCATTCAAAGAAATCACCCACTCAGTCCCTGATTCCAACCCTCTCAAAGATAAATACCATCTCAACTTCTGTCTAACATAAAATTGAGTTGTATTTATTTTAAATGTTATATAAAAGGAATCAACCAGTATGTATTGTTTTATGACTAATTTGTTTTCCATAACATATTTAATGGTTCATCTATGCTGTTGGGTTTAATAATCATTTATTTGCTGTTGCTCCTTTATAGTGTTCCTTCTACTAATATATCATAAAATGTATCAATCCATGCTAATTTCCATACCACTTGGCTATAAGAATCATCATGTAGCTATTCAAACTATTGTCATAATATTTCTTCAGGTGAATATATACCAATATAATAGACAATAGCTTGTGTCACATATTTTCACAATGTTTTCATATAAAGATCTGAATCATAAAATTAAGTCACAAAGGATATTTTCACTGTTTCATAGTGAGATAATAGTCAACGGTCTATTATAAAAATAATATAATATGTTCTTTGTTTGTACTTTTTAACATTGCTGCACATGATACTATACACTGTTTGGTATGTAACCAGAAATTTCGATGGCCTTCCCTATTTCAGACCCAAAGCGGAATGAAATTTCTATCAAGGATGACATGCCATGAAGATGACAGGCTCTAGTTCTCCTAAACAAACTAAAAGAGAACCTCCTGCTGACTGAAGTGCAGACAAGACTGGTGGATTTTCTCAGTTGGAGGCAAGTTTTTGTACTATACATCACAGCTGTCTTTGTCTCCAAATCCAATTTCCTCTGCAGTCCAAAGACAGAAGAATTCAAAATACAAATGGCATTTGAAATGCACACAATTGCAAGCATAAGCTAAGCCAGGATGCAAAAACATATTTTCTGACTAACAAGCTGTATCTCAGGTGTATCACTGTCATATCTGGCATCCACTACACAAAAATTCTTTGTTTAGATGCTTTAGGGAGTGCTCTAATTCTTCCAGTAATATTTTCCTCTGACATACTACCCCAAACAGGAAGATGTTAAGGTGTAAGATCCTAGAGTGTTAACATGTTCAATTTCCTGATAAAATTAGAATTGGCAAAAAGATGGTCAACAAAAATAATCATGAAAGATAGCAAATTTTCTACTGTATATGTGTTGCTGAGATTGTCCACATGATTTCGATGCTCTTAGAGAAAAGATAATGACAATTCTAATCTGCTCAAATTTGTATGATGCACATTTTCCTGGGAAAGAGTGTGGGCATATAAAATCCTGGGGATTCTAAGTGATTGATTATGACTTCTTCACATACACATTCTTGGCTTATTATCTCATTCCTTAATCTCTGAGTTTGTATCCTTTAGTTAATAAGCTGATAATGGTTAACATTAAGTTCAATTTTCCACTAAGCATTCTCAATTAATTTGGAAAGCACTAATTGGTTACTTTGAAATAAATTGTATTTAATTTCTTATTTAAATAGATTTTTGAATTATATTTCAAAACACTAAGGCTAGATAATTGTTCAGACAAAATATAACAATTGAAATAGTCATGCTTGATTAAGTTCTAATGGTAATATTAAGCTATTAATATTTCAATTCTATTTATCCCTACTTGGTCATAGTCATTCTGTCAGAACTATTAGTTAGACTTTAAATTCCCTACTTGAAAGATCAAAGGGTATTTCTATCATGGCTCTATTCCTAGCTAGGGAGAGAGCTGAGATTCAAATAAAAATTACTAGACAGATGATCTATGCATAGCGTCTTCCTTTCCAATGCTCTAGTGCCTCTTTCTTCTGCCTTACTTTCCAGTGTTGGCCTGCCTTATAACCCTTTGAGAAACCAGAGGGAATGATATTTTTTTTTCATTTGCCACACTCATATACCAACCTACCATCATTTGCTTTCATAGTTTGTTTTCTTTGTTAACAGATGAAATCTAAATTCTTCAAAAACCCATCTGTACACATGTGATCTGGGATGTCTCCATTAAAATTTCCCCTCTTATTTCATGGGCATGGCTCTGTGTCTTCTGCTCCCTGAATCATCATCCTCTACTCTCTAACCATATGTATCAATGTATAAAATGCAACTTGAAACACCAAAATGTGCATAATCTCATGCAGCGACATAGATTCATTAGATCCCCTCTTCCTTCTCCACTATCCCATTTTCCTTTTACCATTCGTAGGGGGGGGGGGGGATGTCTATTCTCTTCTTTCCTGTTCTCCTCTTTGTCTCATTCAATTCTCACAACCCCTTAGAAAATATTCTTCACAATCATTCATGATCTACAGCATAAGTTTTCTTCATAGGTTTGATTTTAAACCACAGCTACCAAATCTCTACATGCAGTTAATGACTTTTTCCAGAATTAAAGCCAGAAAAAAAGCCATATCCATATTTTAAAACCTATACAGAATAAAAAGAAAATGTCTCTCTTGGCTTTTAAGGTTCGACATATTGACTGCCTACTCTCCAACCTTTAAAAAAATAGAGATATTCTACCTCTCAAAACACATATCCATTAAAAAAATATCAGGACCTACGCACTGTCTATACTTTTTTGTGGCTCAAGCACTCTACCACTTTAAGCCACAGATGCACTTCTGGGTTCTGGGTGCTTATTTGGATATAGGAGTCTCATGGACTCTCTTACATGGGTGAATTAGAATCATGATCCTCAGATCTCAGCCTCCTGAGTAGCTAGGAAGTCAGGCACAAGCCATCAGCGTCCAGCTCTTAAATATTTACTTTTTATGCTTTAGTTATATCTGATGTTTGGCTCCTGAAAACTGCTATGTTGAGTTATTTTTACCCTCTTGGGTTACTCTTGAAGACTTCTATAGTTACATGATCATTAACTATCATATTCAATTTACTGAAAAACTTTGAAGAAAAATATAAAGCACAGTGAAGTCTTGAGAGATTAGTACAAACAGTATTTATATCTCACTGCTTAGACTCTCTAATTGGTGACCTTGGGCATATTTACTTTATCTTTAAATGTGGGTTTCACATGCTAGTCTGAGAGCCAGAGGTAATACTTCCAGATGTGACAAAAATTCAGCTGTTCTATAAGGGATGAGTGTTTTTTGATTATCTTGGTAGGTGAAAAAGAGGATTATCTCATTTCTTATTTAAATTTAACATTCTTTTATTTGGGGGAGAGAGGGGTTATAGGGCTTGGATTCTGGGCCTGGGCGCTGTCCCTGAGCTCTTCAGCTCAAGGAAACAGTCTCACTCTGTGAACCAAAGCACCACTTCCGGTTTTCTAGTGATTACTGGGGATTAGAGTCTCAAGGCTTCGTAGTGCCCCAGCTGGCATTGAATCTTGATCCTCAGATCTCAGCCTGCTGAGTAGCTAGGATTACAGGCATGAGCCACCGTACCCAGCTCAGCACATTACTTTTATTCTATATTTATTATATAAAATTAGGGCATATGCCATTAAATCTAAATACAGCCTTCAAAATGTAACCTGTGTTTAAAAGAAACACACACACAATAAAGACAATAAAGGTGACAAGAGTAGAGGAGTTCGGGGTCATTTGAACAAGTAAAAATGTCTAAATAATTTAACAGGAAAAAGTAGTATGACTATTCAAATCAAAATAACAATTGTAAAAATGGTGACTGAACCTCAAAATAAGTAAATTTATTATCTACATTCTGTTGGGTTTTTTTTTTGGCAGGTCCTGGGGCTTGAACTCAGGGCCTGGGCACTATCCTTGGAATTTCTCAAGGCCAGTGCTCTACCATTTGAGCAACAGTACCAATTCTAACTTTTTCTGTGTGTGTGTGATACGAGGAATAGAACCCAACCCTTCATGTATGCTAGGAAAGCACTTTACCACTATACCACACTCCCAGCTCACTACATTCTATTTTTAAGAATGCACTTGAGTACAAATATAATTAAAGGAATTATCAATGTTTTGGATAACAATGTTACAAAAACATATTCCCCATGGGTTATGAATGACTGAGACTTAAAATACAGAATTATTAGTACTTTTCAGTAAGACAGGTATGCTTAGTATAGAATTGCATTTAATCACAAAAGAATTAATCCAGAATGTGGAATGTTTTATAACTGAATTTTGATAGGTGGATGTAAAAGATGAAGCCAATAAGAATAGAAGAGCCTATTTGATTAAATGTTTAATCTTGTTTTCACAATTTTTTGTGACTGGATAAAATTCATGAAAGGGAGAATAGGATGATAAGAAAAATCTTTAAGGCATTGAGCATTCTATATACCCATTATCTCCACATCTGTACCGCTTAAAATGAAATGCTTGGTACATGTAACATCAGCCATACTGCCAAAAACAGTTTTGCAAAGGAGCCAAAATTGCGGAAGAGCTTTCCTACTGACCCTGATGTCCTGGCACAAACAGCAGTAGAAGAAATGAGTGTTTTCCAAATAGAGCTTTTAAAGGAAATCTCTGGGAAGTTCTTTTCCCTGTTCAGATTTGATATGGAGTCTACTCTTGCTCCTTCAGTGCTGGAAAAGACTCAGTGATGGACAGACCAACTGTGCACTGAATTAGAGCAATTCCCTTCCATTAGGTAGAGCCTAACCTAATTATACAAAGGCTTGAAAAGACATAAAGGACAAATCACAGTAATTTCATAAATGTGCAAAGGGGATGGGTGTAGACACAGGGCTTGTAGATAGAACAATCAGCAGTTCTCTTCTCTGCATGAAGAGCGAGTGCAGTGTTTCTCACCCACTGTTACCCTAAGAGCTGGAACTTGGCACTAAAAATGACGAGTGACCGAGATGTGTCACCCAAATGATGTGTGTGGCTAATTTCAGTTATTTTTCAGAAAGTGGTCTTATGTGCCTTTGTAGCTAAAGGCTCCATTAGTGAAGGCTCTATTAGGATCAAAAGAGAAACAGAGAAAGAAAAAAATAAGAATTGAGTGGGTTTGCAAAGGAAGTAAGCAAAGCAAGTTTTTCTCCATATAGAAAAGTGGGATTAAGAATAAGTCTGCTCATTTCATGAATAAATTTTGAATATGAAAAATGAACTATTGAATATATACTTATATATGTACATGCATGCTTAGAAAAAGGTATAGGGAATACACACATTAAAAGAACATCATAAAACATTTGCTAAATCTCTAGACCATTTACCTCCCCCGCAGAGACTCAAAAAAATGGAATGTTTTCAGATATTTACTGCAATGAAGCATATAGTTAGACAACTGGGAGAGATGGATTGTATGAAGTCTGTGTTGCTGTGACAGATAATACAGTAATAAAGAACATTTCTTTCCTTCACATTTACCTGAGAATATTTCCATCTAGTATCATTATATATCAGGAATGGAAAAGCCAGTTTCATTCTATGACCTTTCCATCATATTTTCTCTATTCATAGTATGAGAAAGATACTGTGAATTTAAATGTAACAGGAATGTTTTTCTTTTCAATTCCTTTCTCTTGAGGAGAGAATTTTCTAGATCAGTGAAAACTGATTTCCTCAAATCCACTGTTTATGTGAGCATTTCCCATTTGAAATTCTGATGACCAGAACTGTATCCTCTTTCTCACCTGAACCAAAAATAAGTAAGAACATTTAAAAAGTATTATAGTCTTGGCTTTTCATGCATATTTTGTGGAGATGCTTTTGATATTAGATATTTCTGAGAGAAGATTGTCCTGGCTTCAGTGCCTCATTTCCCTAGATTTAGAAAATTCATTTCAATTCCAAGGTATATTCAGGTTCATTCTGGCTCACTATGTAGAAGTAACATCTCTGTCTGTAAACACACTGCTAAATCTTTCAAACAGACCCCCTTAGTAACCAGTTCAAGTCTGATTTAGTATTGTTGTTACACTACCCTTGACAAAGCAACCTGCAATCATCCACAACAGCTGCTAGCCAACAGGTGCTGGAGAATAACACGGGAAGCTAGAATCATAAGCTAGAATCACTTCTCTCTCCTTCCCTGTGACAATCGGGCAAGCAAAACAAGTGGGGCCTTTTGAATCTTACCCTTCATATCCTTCAAAAATAGAGGTGTAAACAGGATTCCACTGTATCATCCAAAAAATCCCAAAACTCCCTATTGTAATTATTGTCCTCCAGAACCACACAGTTTATGAATTTATGAGGGAAGTTCATCTTCTGAAATCAGAACACAACTGGTATACAGTAAAAATCACATTATACATATATATGTATAATATGTGTGTGTGTACACACACACACACACACACACACACACACATATATATATATATATGTATATACAACTTACTCTGGGTCTGAGATAGTATATTCAAGGGTTTCAATTTTTAAGAAGGGAAACATGCCATTTATGTATTTATTTAATTATATTTTATTGTAAAGGTGATTACAGAGGACTTACAGTGACACAAGTCAGGTTAGGAGTATATTTTTTTTAAGTGTCACCTCTTTCCTCATTTTCTCCCAGTGTTTTCCCCTCTCACCTTCCCTTCCCCAGGCTGTAGAGTTCATTTCGAATGCAGTGTCTAATGAGTATCATTGCTGGATTAGTTACACCTTTATGCCACCATTTAAAGAAGCCTTGGGCTCTCCTAGCAGAGATTTGCAATAGAGCAAAACCTTGATACAAAAGGCCATATAGTAGGACTCTAAATGAAAGGATCTCTAGGATATAGAAACATAAGCCATATAATGAATGATTGTTGTTCTTAAGGTACTATGTTATCTCTCATCTCTTTTGCTGTCCCTTGGTTATCTCATATTGTTACTGTATCTCAATTTGTTACCTGATATATCGGATATATTTGTATTTGGGTATTTGAAATTGGATAGGGAAGGGGGGGAAACAAGATGAGGGGTGGGGGTGGAGGGGGAGGGAAATGGGGACCAAGACATGTGAAAGGGTGTCAATGTATGGGAATTAATGCACAATCTATCGGGCAAATATCATGTAACCCTTCTATTAATTACAATAAAAAATATATGAAAAAACTAAAAAAAAATAAAGTATTAGCTTGTAACCTATGAATCTATATCAAGGCAATTTAATCTGGTTTCATCCTCTCAAGTGTACATTTACCATATTTTCCTTTTAACTCCTCCTCTCTAACTAAAAATGGACATCATTTGAAAAGATATAAAAGACCTAACATTTAATTAGAAACACCAAAGTTTTTCAGAAAAGGAATTCTTTAATTTTCAAACATCCATTCTAATTTTCTTTGGACTGGGATTGTAAATTAAACATGTGACTTTTAAAAATAATAATCCTGTTTAGAATAAAATATGGAACATTTGTCAAATTTTTGAACATTGATAACAACACTCAGTGTTTTAAGGATTTAAACCATAATTATAAAGTAATTCAGGGAAAAGTGAGAAATAATCATACTAATGTGAGTGGTTATGTTCTGGCTAGAAAGGCATTTTTAATTTCTATGATCTATCTGAAACATATCAAATGACTTTTATTGTAAACAAGCCTTAATTTGATCACAAAATTAACATTTATAATGTAGTATCCAGAGACCATTAAGGAAAACTGCTTCCCCATGGCTACTAGGTGAGATGTAAACAGCATGCTTCTTTCTCAATGAATTACATTTTCTAAAGATCCTGGTAAGTCCTGCGTAAATGAAGACATTCATCTGTAGAAAAGTGTTTTATGCCTTGAAATTCTAAAGTAAACCAGTTTTTGCCAATCATGAGGCTTGAACTCAAGGCCTGAGCACTGTCCTTGGGCTTTCTTAAGGCTAGAGCTGTACAACTTGAGCCATAGCACCATTTTCAGCTTTTTTTCTTTGTGTGTGCTACCCAGGAATTGAACCTGGGTCTTCATGCATGCTAAGCAAGCACTCCACTAAACTCTAGGCCAAACTCTTGGCCCAAACAAACCATTTTTATGTAGATTTTTAGACTGGAACACCAAAAGAAAAATCAGGCCACCCTGAAGATTATCACTGCATTCTTGGTATTGTGTGTATTTGAAGTATCTAAAAATGCTTTTCAGAAGATTAAGGTGATGCTATGTGAATTATTTCAAAAATTCCTGCAAATAATTCCAACCAAAAAGTAATCTTTCTTCTTGCCAAAGTTCTTGGCAAAATACAGGTTCTCACTTTATCATCATTTCAGCATTGTTATTCTTTTTAATTTTGTATGTGTGTAAGTAAAAGTGTATGTATGTGTGAGTATATATATATGTACATGCACATACTAAGATCTCCATTTCCTTTCAACTACTCTGAGTCAAACCTCCAATTCAAGCTTCTTTCTGGTTAACTGCAGATAAAAGTCGAGAATTTATCTGCCCAGAATTGGTTAAGCAACTGCAGAAAACTAAAGTTGGATCCTTCCATGACACCCTGCGTCAGGATTAATTCCAAATGGATCAAAGACCTTGAGGTAAAAGCAGATACCCTGAAAACTTTACAAGAAAGAAAAGGAGAAACACTAAGTCTCCTTGGCATAGGGCGACACTTTCATGATAAAGACCCAGAAACACAATAAATTAAAGAAAGTTTGGACGAATTGGCCTGCATTAAACTGCAGAGTTTCTGTATGGCAAAGGAGATAGCTGGCAAGTTAAATAGAAACCACACAGAGTGGAAGAAGATCTTCACCAGCCACACAACAGATAAAGGCCTCATATCTAAAATATATGTACAGCTTAAAAAATTCAATCTCCCCAAAACAAATCTTCAGAGAAACAACCATACCATTAAAATGTGGACTAAAGACTTAAAGAGAGACTTCTCTGAAGAGGAAATAAAAATGGCCTATAGACACATGAAGAAATGCTCCATATCTCTAGCCAAAGAAGAAATGCAAATCAAAACAACCTTGAGATTCCACCTCACTCCACTTAGAATGGCCATGATCAAAAATCTAATAACAACAGATGCTGGCAGATATGTGGCCAGGAGGGATCACTAGTACACTGTTGGTTGGAATGTAAACTCATTCAACTATGGAAAGCAGTTTGGTGATTCCTCAGATGACTGAACATAGAGCTCCCCTATGACCCACAAATTCCACTCCTTGACATTTACCCAAATATCCAGGACATACTAAAGCCACTAGCACAGCAATGTTCATTGCAGCACTATTTACCATAGAAAAGATATGGAACTCCAACCCAGGTAAACCTCATTAGATGAATAGATCAACAAGATATGGTATTTATACACAATGGGATTCTATGCTGCCGTCAGAAAGAATGACATCACCCCATTAGTAAGGAAATGGAAAGACTTGGAAAAAATCATATTAAGTGAAGTAGCCAGACCCAAAGGAACATAGTTCCCCTCATTTGTAATAATTAGTACACATCTAGGACTCTCCTATCAGAGGATTACAATAGCTCAAAATCTAGGTACATAAGGTCATATAGGATGAGACTAAATGAAAGGATCTTTAGGACATGGAAAAAGAGCTTTATCTTCAGTGAGTGTTGCTCTTAATGTACTATGTTATTTTTCTTCTCTTTGGTTGTCCTTTGGTTAATCTCATATCATTACTGTATCTGACTGTGTTACCTGGTATAATATATATATATGATTCTTTGTTTATTTGAAATAGGAAAGGGAAGGGGGGGAATAAAGTGATTGGGGGGTTGGGTGAGGGATATGGGGACAAAAGCATGAGAAGGCTTATCAATGTGTGAGAAGTAATGCACCTACTATCTGGCCATTGTAACTGTAACCCCCCTATACATTACCCCAACAATAAAAAAGAAAAGAAAAGAAAAGGGGCCTGAAAAAAAAAGAATTTTTCTGCCAGGCTAGCTTCAAGCTATACCCCTTAGGTCTCAGCCTCCTGAGTAGCTAGAATTGTATGTGTGAGACACTGATGCCTTTTTAAGGAATCTTATTTTAGGTAGAACAAAAATTAAAGGATTAGTTACCCATGAACATAATTTTGTCAACCTTCCTTTATTTGTAGAATTATTAAATCATAAGTAATAGGACTGATAGTATTTTTCATCTTGTTCAATAAACAACAGAATCTTAGCAAAATAAAGCACTTTGATGACTGACTCAACAGCATACTAATTATGGATAGATACTCAGATCTATGTAGACTAGAGATCAAATGTTGCAAGTATCATTTATTCACTAGCAAAAGAGAGATAATAATATGTCCAGGATTCCAATATTATGTTTAAAATAAATACTGGTATCAGGTGTCTTTGTGCTCTTAATTTCAATATTAAAGGCAAAAGACTATCTTTTCCCTTCATCATGTTTGGTTCTTTTTTCTAAATCTTACATTACCTTCTCTCCCACAGTAGTAATCTTAAGCTCAAAAAGACAGACAGCAACACTTAAGTCCATGAATGCATTCAAGGTTTCCACAAATTTTGGCACAAAGATTAATACCAGCCTTGGAGGCAGCATTGGTATTCTGTAGTACACTTAATGCCAATGTACACAAGAACATTGTTACTGTCTTCCATGATTGAAACCGCAAATTATCCTGTGTGGTGTACATTGCTTCATTATTTTCCAGTTGTACAGCTATGAAAATGGTGGATGGAGATTTTCAAGGATGTACTTCATTAGGCCTAAAACTTCCCATAAAACCAGACAATTTGTGTCTGTGTCACCACCTGGAAGCCAGGAAAGCCCATATTCCATAGGAGGTTGCAAGAAAGACTGGCAGGATTTCTACCATCTAACAACTCAACTACACCCCAAAGACAACTTATCAACTCAGACCACTTTACTCATTATATTCCAGGTTCCCATATATCAGAAAGGCAATTTAGGTGGAAATGAAAGTGGCCACCAACAATGGGTCAGGTAGATTTTTGATATTTCTGAATTATTTAGAAAACACTGATCCATGAAGTTTTTTTTTTTTGCTAAATTTCCATTAGTGAATGTTAGACTAGTTCCTCATGCAGTATTTTACATGCATGAGGAAGTCTTGGTTTAATTCCATTAAAGTTCACCTTGGTCAAATAACACAGACAAGATTTCATTTGGCAAGGAATGTATTTATAGTAGATTTCAAGGCTACTGAGGATTTACTTTGTATGCGTGTGCTCCATTACCAGAGCTTGCTGGAGGGCTCATGCTTTCATTCAGCTATTTTTTCCCTTATGATAGCTCTCCAGAACTGGAGCCACATATCCAGTCTGGCATTTTGCTGGTTAATTGGATATGGAATCTCTTGGCTTTTCTGCATAAGCTGGCTTTCGATCATGACCTGCCAAGTCTCCTTGATTAGTATTCTAGGAATAAGCCATTACCACACAGGTAAAAGTTACCATTCTGGGGAGTGGGAGTTTTAAAGCAATATATTTTGAGAACATGAATATCATCTAGAGTCTTCAATTCACTCAATATCTACTATGGGCCTAGGCATGTAACCAACTTCGCAAACACTATGTGGTGCTCAGAGAATACATAAAGCTAACAGACATGTCTGGTCTGTTTCCCAGGAGCTCACACCACAGTGAGGGAACCAGCAACAGAACTGGCAAAGAAAGCTTAACACTTTCACATCTTTTGCCTGACAATTTCCCCAAGACTTCTTAAATCTATCTCAATTAAATTCAATTCAAGTAAAACATCATCCTATCTAGGTAGCTGTAAGACAAGTTTTCTTAGCCCCCTCCACCAGAAGGCTTCTACTAAGTCCTTTCTACTAAGCTCTTAGGTGCCTGTTGGAGAACAGACATTTAAGCTGTGGAAAGTAAGATGCTATGATAAATGATGTGTGTATAAAAATAATTGGGAACACAAAATGATGGTTATTCAGGGATTAAAACTCAGAATGCTAGGAGAATTTCAGGAAATTCTTTTATGGTAAGGACACAACGTGTACAAATAATGAGAGGTGAAGGATGGAAAGGGAGAAAGAAGGCTCAGCAGGAGTGAGACCTGCTACGTATGCTTCCCAGCAAATACAGGGTGTAGGTTGACAGAAGAGTAGCATGTCAGAGCAAGAAGTATTACACGTTAGCTTGGGCTGATGAGAGGAATTGGATTATACAAATTATACATATCTTGCTATGAGTTTTAATATAATTTGATCTTGAAGACCGTGGAGATGCCTAGCAGAGCAATAAGCAGCAGTGATACAAAAGAATAAGAAGTGGGGGGAAGAGGGGGAAGGGTGGGGGTGTATTTTAGGTAAGCTTTCTACCAGTTAGACTCCAGCCCTAAAATAAGTTTTTGTTTTAAAGATATGGAGCAAGATGGCAAATAGAAAATTTGACCCCTAGTATTCTCCTCTGAGAGACATCCAGTAGAACAGATGTTCACATAGGAAGCCACCTACACACAACTGAATCATAGGAGAGATCACAGGCACTGCTGTGGTTCAACAGAAAACTTACGCAGAAAAACTGTTCTTGCCACCTCTCCCCCAACAACTGGAACATCTGGAGAGAGACCTCCCACTTCAAAGAGGGAGAAGCCATTAAATTCAGGGTGTGAGTTAGAACAAACTACTATCCCTGTCACAATCCAAGAGTATTGAACAGAATCCTACAGCTTCAGTCAGTACCCATGGCTGGAGCTTCTGGATCTGCATTAGCTTGGCAACCTAGGGGAATGCTTCCATCATTCCTTTCTCAATCTCCTCCACTGAGCAGTAGATTAGAAAAGCCACTTTCAAGCTAGTGAAACTAAACACTGGGTAGATCTCAGACTCCATTGACCCTAGGACAATGCCGGTGGGAAATGTCTCGGAACACATGCCAGTTCTAAGTAGAAATTCACAGCTCCAGTGAGACTTCATTCTGTTCTGGCCAGCATCCATTTCAGCTGGCTATTGGTTGATGAGTACATTACAGCAGCAGGAAAGACATAAGTGGCCTTGGTCCTGCCTCCATATTGCACAGCATCAGTGGGCCGTGGGCTCCAGGTTCAACCCAGCATTGCATACTTTGTACCTACTGAACTTCCTACTGCACCCTTCCTCCAACCCCAGGCAGCATAACACAAAGAGGAAAGACGAGGGAAGGCCAGTCCTCTCTTGACAGGGCCCAGTTTTAAAGAGATTTCAAAGTGCCAGTGATTGCGGACCAATCCATTGGAAGTTGGCCGGGATGGAATATCTTTTTTAGGCATTCCATTAACTCCATCAGTCCATACTGGAGAGCACCACAGATGTGAATTGCTGTCAAAGCTGGACCTGAGCCACTCCCTTGTGCTGAAGCAGTAACAATAGACCAGTGGCAGGTTTGCAGCAACACAGGAGTGCAGTGGCATCTAAGGCTAAAAGACCAGCAGTTACTAACGGCTCAGTGAAAATAATCAGAATGAGAATTTCCAGAAGGACAGCTAAAACCAAAGCAAGAACACCAACAGTGGTGTTAAATGTTCACTCCTCTAGGAGAGTCCAAGGTTTGCACTAATTATTACAAATAAGGGAAACCATTGAGCCTATGTTCCTTTGGGTATGGCTTACTTTACTTAATATGATTTTTTCCAAGTCTTTCCATTTCCTTCCTAATGGGGCGACTTCATTCTTCCTGATGGCAGCATAGAATTCCATCACATCTTCTTGATCCAATCATCTCCTGAGGGGCCTCTGGGTTGGTTGCATATCTTTGCTATGGTAAATAGTGCTGCAATGAAAAAACCTTGGACTCCCCTAGAAGAGGATTGCAATAGCTCAAAACCTAGATATATAAGGCCATATAGGAAGAGGCTAAATGAAAGGACCTCCAGGATATGGAATCTTGAGCTATATAATATGTGATTGTTGTTCTTAATGTACTATGTTATTTCTCATCTTTTTTGTTGTCCCTTGGTTACTCTCATATTGTCACAGTATCTTACCTTGTTATCTGGTATATTGTTTATATGTTTATTTGTTTATTTGAAGGGGGAAAACAAGATGAGGGGAGGGGTGGGGGGGAGGGAGATGGGGACAGAAACATGAGAAGGGGTATCAAGGTGTGTGAAGTAACGCACCTTCTATCTGGCAAATGTATAACTGTAACCCTTCTATTAATTACAGTAAAAATATATGAGAAAAAGTGTTCACTCCTTCATTGTGGATACATTGTTTACACTAGTAAGAAGCAAAACTTTTTGAAGAAATATGATCTTACCAAAAAGTCAAAAAATAAAAATCAAAGAGGAATTATAAATCAATTTGTAAAAACTCTTAGCTTAAGATACCTCTCAAGTACACTCAATGATTCAGCAAGATTAACAAAGAATTTAAAATATTCTTCAGAATTTAAACAGAAGCTGGGCAGGACAGCTCACTCCTGTAATCCTATCTACTCAAGAGGCTGAGATCTGACGATATCAGCAGTTCAAAGCCAGCCCCGGTACTAAAAGCCTTAAGATTATTATCTCCAGTTAATTACTAGAAAAGCACAAGTGTGGAAGTGGAGAAAGCTGTGGCTCAAGGTGTAGGGTGATAGCTTTGAGCTGAAGAGCTCAGGGATGACACCCAAGCCAAGAGTTCAAGTCCCAGACCAACCAAAAAAAAAGAAATAGAAATAAATAACATGTATACAATCCTTTCTTAAAAATTGTATTTTATTGTCAGGGTAATATAAAGAGAGTTACAGTTGCATTCATTAGATAGCATTACTTCTCAAACTTTGATACTACTCATATGTTTGTCTCCCTTTCCCCCTTCCCAACCCCTCCCAATCAAAAAGAGATTGGGTATAGAATCTTTTAGGTATTACTAAGAAAGCAAAATTAGGGTTCAAGAATGCTAATGCTTAATCATTTTTAAATGTTAACAATTAGGTATTCACAGTACTCAAGAACAAGAATGTTAAAAGTTAGTATGTTCAAACCAACTAATTCTACCCCATGGTATTATAATCCAGCTGTCAAATTTAAACACAGAGAGGATTCCAAAAGCAACAAGAAAAACAAATAGCATGTAAGAATAGACTGATTTCAGCAGACAGCAGACCTCCAGCAAAAACCTTACAGGCCAGAAGGAAATAGGGTCAGCCATTTGCTGTGCAGAGGAAAAAGAAAATTTCTAGCCAAAAATAATAGAAACAACAAAGTTATCTATTAGAAATGAAGGAGAGATAATGACATTCCCAGACAAACAAAAATGAAGAGAATTTATTATTCCCAAACCTGTCTTAGAAGAAAAACTAAAAAAGTTTTTTCATTGAAAGTAATACAAGTAAGAATAAAATATCAGGAGATATAAAACATACAAAGTGCTCAAACGATGTAAACATGATGAGAAAATCGCATTTTAGTAGGAAAAGTAAAAGATATCACAAAGCAATAACTATTAATATGCTGAAAAAACAGATAATATGGGGCAGGGAGTTTGGCCTAGTGTTAGAGTGCTTGCCTAGCATGCACAAAGACCCAGGTTCAATTCCTCGGTACCACATACATAGACAAAAGCCAAAAGTGGTGCTGAGGCTCAAGTGGTAGAGTTCTAGCCTTGAGAAAGTCCAAGGACAGTGCTCAGGTCCCCAGCTCACGCCTAGGATTGGCAGAAAGAAAGAAAGGAAGGAAGGAAGAAAGGAAGGAAGGAAAGAAGGAAGGAAGGAAGGAAGGAAGGAAGGAAGGAAGGAAGGAAAGAAGGAAGAAAAGAAAGAAAGGCAGGAAGGAAGGAAGAAAGAAAGAGTAAAATCAGATGATATACCAAAATTCAACAACATGAGGAAGGAGTACAAATGTAATTTTCTTAGTACCTTTGCTCTTTTTCTTTGCTGTGTTTGCTTCTTTTCTCAGACTTCTGATCAATATTAACTTTATATCACTTCAAAATAGCTTGTTATAATCAGTTTTTTTTCTTTTTGCCAGTCCTGGGCTTGAGCTCAGGGCCTGAGTATAGTCCTTGGACTTAATCAGAAAATATTCTTATAGTCCTCACCATAATTACATCTTTTTGTTAAAATTACAGAAAATATCTAAACAATTCTAAATACAAAGGTTACACTGGAGAAAATGCCAAAATATTTCCCCCCAAAGAAAATAACAAAAATGGAATTTATAAGTACTTAATGATTGGAGAGAAACACATTTATACAGGTAAGGTAAAAAGAGACATTTTGGCCTATATCTAGATACATAAAAATGTGTTCTATGTCATAGACATTTTTAAATTTTCTATCCACTTATATATAAAATATCTATTTAGCTATATTTCATCATCAATGTATTAACCTTCATATATTTAGTATAGGAACTGTATTTTGACAAAAATTTTATAATTACTATTAAACTAATGAAGGTATTAAGAGTATGAGCACTAAAATGTTAAGAGAGTTTTCTTTTATTATGTTTAAAATAACAAATGCATTAACAAATCACATTTTAAATTTCAAGAATAAGGTAAGACCTGGATGTGGGGGTGTGGGTGCCTCATTCTGTAATCCTAGCTATGCAGGAGGCTGAGATCTGAGAATCACTGTGCAAAGAAAAAACTCCATGAGACTCTTATCCCCATTTAACCACCAGAAATGGAGCTGTGGCTTTCGTGGTAGAGTGCTAGCTTTGAGCCAAAGAGCTGAAGAGCACAGGAACATTGCTCAGGACCATAGTTCAAGCTCTACCACCAACCAAAAACAAACAAACAAAAAGGACAGGGGTGAAGCAATATTATATATTTTTTTCTTTGAGAGGAAATACACATATTTGAAGGTGAAAAGAAAGAAGGAAAGAAAGGAGTAAAGGGAGGAAGGAATTAGGATGGGAAAAGGTAATTTAAGGCACTACCTTTCAGAAACCTAATCTCAGTGATCAACATAAACCTGGCACCAACAAGACAAAAGAAAACAAAACATATATTAGAATTTGAAAAATAAAATAAAATCATAAGCTATGCAAATTTTTATTCAAAATTAAACAAATTTGAAAAGTACTTTTTTCTTATATATATTTTATCTCCAAAATAAATGCGTGAAAACTCAGCAACTGTGTCACAAATGTTTTGAATTTTAATAAAGAATCTCACTATTCCATTAGGATTTATTTGAAAATTTGAATGAAATAAATTAAAATAAAGATGACATAGTATCAACATATAATAGATAAATATATCATGAAATGTGTCTAGTGGGAAAGGTGTTAAATGCCACTTAATAGAATAGTATGAGGTGTCAATAAGATTAATTCACATTTATAATTTTGCAATAATTAGAAAGTGTCAAAATATGAGCATATTCTGTTGTGTAACTGTGTATAACAAAAAGAATTAGAAACAAATCCAGAATATAAGTATATTTTTCTTAATTTCTAAATTATGAAAGAAAACCAAATAATTGAGTTTGCATTTCATTCAACTAATTTGTCAATTTATGTTTGCTAAGAAGGCAATATTTTGGGTTCTAATGGGTCAAAAATCCACAATACAAAGACTATCCATGCTTCATGGAAATGTACCTTTTTAATTTGTCCCCAAAATACGGATAGGTAAAAGTCATTGAGTACTAACATGTGACATACCTGTGAGTTGAAAAATATTTGTAAAAGCCTTTCAAAACCTTGAATTTAGGGCCAGGAGTTTGACCTAGTGGTAGAGTGCTGGCCTAGCATGCACAAGACCGGGGTTCCATTTCCCGTACCACATACATAGAAAAAAGCTGGAAGTGGTGCTGAGGCTCAAGTGGTAGAGCTCTAGCCTTGAGAAAGTCCAAGGACAGTGCTCAGGTCCTGAGCTCAAGCCCAGGACTGGCAAAAAAAAAAAAAAAAAAAAAAAAAAGCAACCTTGGTTATAGATTGCCTGCCCTTCCTTTCACTGTGACTGCCAAACAAATTTTGTCTTTCCCTGCATAAACTGCAGCATACTGAAACTTCTATACCAACAAGCAAATCATGCTTAATAGCCAATTCCCCGTTGTTTCTGACTCCCCTTCTTTCCTACCTCTGTGCAACCAAAAAAAGAAAATCTACCCATGTGTTTTAGTCTTCAGACCCTTGATTTTTTCTCAGCCTTGCTCCTGCTCTCCATCATCCATTCCCACTGTCAGTGCTTGTCCATTGACCAGCATTCATCTCCCAATCCCTCCTTCTAGTGCTCCTCTGCAGTCTAGGTCATGCATGGTTCTCTGCACTACTTCCCAGCTTTTATTTCTTCTTGTTGGTTTAGTGATTTCATGAAGGTCTTGGTAGTTTCAAGAAGCAAGATGCATTTAGGCACTGAAAACACACCAGAAAATCTGAAAGTATCATGATTATAAATTCTTGAATAGCCAATTTGTCTCTGTAATATTACTCTCTCCCCGCCTTTGCTTCATTCCAGTCACACTGAGCAAACTATTTCATCACTTTGCTTGAAGTCCATTATTTCTTCCACTTCACGTGCTGGGTTCTTTCTGATCCTTCTGTCTCATCTGCAATGTCACCTGGATAGACTTTCATCCCTCTCTGAGCATTTCACCTATGATAACTCCACATAACTACTTTCCACTGCACTGTCTGGTCTTATTTCCTTTAAGGTACTGACCACATGCGTAATTCTATTATTTAGTTTTTTCCTGTGAGCTTCTTGCATTCAGTAACATTTTTCAGTAGCATACTCTCAATAAAGTATGAATTCATGTGCATTTTGTCAAAATGAATAAAAAAGGAAGTTAAAAGAAAACATGTAGCAAACTCTAAATGTAACAGATTATGTTTTTCGAATTCCCACACGCAGATTTGTAAGTCATAGCATGATTATTCTAGCACAGCAATGAGACACTGATCTTGGTCTGATTGTAAATTTCTTTATTTACAAATTTAGATAGTTCAATTAGCTATGAACTAAATCAATGTAATGATATGTACCCCAAAACTTCTTATAGTTGTTTTGAAATCAAAACTCTTGATATTCTTTGTTCTTCTCACACAACTGTCACACAACTGCAGGTGTGTTATCATTCCACCTTCTGAGGAATGAAGAATATCTGACCCCTGAGCTGTAGAAGGCACAATAAATTATTTACTACATGACAGGTCACACATGTATACTTGCTATGTACTTCCTGTGTGCTGTCCATGACTTTCTGTCTATACTGATAACTTTGTATGGTTAGATAATGATGTTATAAATATCCAAATGACCCTTGGCAAAAATGATTCTCTACCCCTCATCAATTTTCAGAAGTTTTGGTCTTCACTATCCAATGTGCATTAGTCCATAACATTCTATTGTTACTAATGCTCAATTCTCTGGTTTATGACATTGACGTAACATTTAACTATTAAATTTAAGAGTTCATGATGTCCCTGAGTTCAAGCCCCATAAAAGACAAAGCAAAACAAGAAAAAAAAAAACCCTTAACATATATAAGCAGACTTGAGTCTAAATTCCCTAATGCCTTTTGGGTTGCCTAGCAACACAGGGACATCATGAACACTGTCAAGACAATGTACTGAAATTTGTGAGAAGGAACTGTTCACTTATTACTTAGGGAGGACAAAATTTTTATGCACATTTTTTCTAGGTCTTACTGCTCAATAGCAACTTCCAACAGAAAGAAGATTATTTATTAGTTTTTATAAGCCTTTTCTGATTTGGAAATGATTGATATAGTTGCATAAAAATATGCTTGTGGTAATTTAACATAAATAATCTAGCCAGGCAAGGTGACTCACACCTGTAATCCTAGTTACTCAAAAGGCTAAGATCTGAGGATCATGGTTCAAACCCAGCCTGGAAACTATGGACTGTGAGAATCATATCTCCAATTAACCACTAGAAAATGGGAAGTAGGGCTGTGGCTTAAGGGGTAGGGCTGTAGCCTTCAGCTGAAGAGCTCAGGGCAGCGCCCAGGGCAGGCTTGAAAGCCCTATAGCTGACAATAATAATAATAATAATAATAATAATAATAATAATAATAATAAAATTTGTGGTATTGCTGCAGTTAAGTAATTTCATCCAGAGAAAGAAAGCTTTTGCAATATATCTTAGCAATGATTGTTGCTGGTAGGTAGAAAAATTAAAGGGCAAGAGCAATGCATTTGATATATGATATTTCAAAATGTTTATTTAAAAGATTTAACCATTGTAAATGAGATTTGCATTTTTCTTCAGGATACCTCTCTGCATAATTGAGAATAATTGGTCCAACTTGAGTGATAGTTTTCTCTACATTCAGTAGATGCAACAAGGCAATGCATACGAAGTATTGACAGCAATACTACCATTGAAAAGAAAGAAGAGACAGAAAGGACAAAGCATGTGGAACAAATGAAATGTCATAGCATAGAATAGATAAGGAGGTTAATATCTTCCTACTCTGACCCAGATAGCTTGGACTTCAATTCTGTTCTCTGTATTACATAGGGAAGGTCACTGGATATGCACAACATAGCTATTTTATTAAAATTTCAAAGTGAGGGTATCTGTTAGCATTTTCTTTAAAAGAAAATTCCCAGACCCTATGCCCAATTGTTCCAAAAAGAAACTTAAGAAAATGAGACTTTTTTAATGCATTATCAGTTGAAAACCATTTCTAATGTGTATTGTTTCTCATTTAATATGAGATTGCACCTCAACTACTAAAATAATCTGACCAAAGAACAACAAATATTTTTAACTTCAGCAAAACACTGTTGATACTTGAAATCTACACCCCAAAATACATAAAAACTTTGAAGGACTTACAGCTGCTCCTTAGTCATTACCAGTTCCTAATGTGAAATAAAACATTACTTCGAAGCAATTACTATAATACTTCAATTAAGAGGCACCCATATTACAATGCTGATACTGGCAGTTTACTGGATTTGCTCACTGGCAAATGGGTGACTAGAATTAAGAGTAAATATTTCTGTCCTCCCAAGTTCAAAGCAAAATAAACCCTCAATATTTTTATAATTTTCTGAAACTATTAGATCTGTGGATTGTAAATTCTAAATCTGTAAATGCTAGGCCCCTAATCATTACATTAGAATGTCAAACAGTTGAACATAACAATTTTCCATGAATCATATTTTAAAAGTAATAAAGGAGGGTTAAGTAATTTACTTATACATAAATATAATAAATTTACATATAAACAAATGTGTTCTGACCATAAAACTTAGTGGAAATTCAAGTCTCTGATTTAGATATAATCTACACATAAAAGTAACTTGCTGAGCTGGGCATGGTTGGCTCACGCCTGTAATCCTAGCTACTCAGGAGGCTGAGATCTGAGGATCAAGGTTCAAAGCCAGCCTGGGCACAAAAGGACCTGAGATTCATATGTTGAATTAACCTCTAGGAAACAAGGGAAGAGGGACTTGGCTCAAGGGTAGGGCGGTAGCCTTGAGCTGAAGAGCTCAGGGACAGTGCACTAGGCTGAGTTCAGGCCCCATGACCCCCACCCCCAAAAAGAAAAGGAACTTCCTAGCCAATATATATATTTCCCAAGGTAGTTTTCAAATAAGACTGCTAGGATGGTATTATTAAAATTAAACATAGGTATAGATGTATAGGAAATAGTTATGAAAATTAAAATAAGTCAACTAAATATCTGATCAATTTTATTAAATATACAACACTCAAATCTATTGGATCTTGTCTTGGAACAGATTTCATAGTCAATTATAAGTTTTCCCTAAAAGTTTTCTTAAGATTATAGAAGAAAACACAGTTTTGTGCCGTAACCAGAGTTAAAAATATATAAATAAAAAATAAACCTTTTTACTTTACTGTTTAATAGGACCTGTGAATTGCTTTATCTCCTCCAATTTATTGTGAAGAATTCTAAAGTGAATTTGTACACAAAACGACAAACCTGACCGCATTTTCATTGGAAAAATTTTGTAAAGCAAATATGAAGATATTTCTGCTTCTCTAATAGACTGGAACATTTTCATCCATTTCCATTGTAGAGAGCACTAGCTGAACAAAAACATAGCAATAATGTTTCTTATTTCAAAACTACAGGATAGTTTTGAGATCAGCAGTTAAAGGAAGAAGGGCTGTGGAAGTTGATACAAATCCGTATTTCTAAACCAGTCATCACACTCAGGGGGAGAAAAGGGAGGACATAAACAAACCTTGGAGCATAAAGTATGTTTTCCCAGCAGGAAGTTATTCTCAGAAAATAAATAAATAAATCTCACATGAAGGTGATTTTCCTCCTGTGTGAGACAAATTATGAAATAAGACAAATTCCGAGCATTTAATCTTTAAATCATAATCCCACTTAAATAATCATCTTGGAGTTTATAGTTGTTAAATGAATCACATTCTTGAATCCTATGCTGAAGAAGTAACAATAAAATTATTCCTTTTGTAATGATTAGTAATTATACATTTATGCTTTCTTAGCTCTACAGAAAATGTCTTTTCTAACTTTTGAATATGAGGATACATTCTCACAAGCTGATTAACGCATCTTCATTTCTGGGGGTGGGTGGTTGGTTCTGGAGCTTGAACTCAGGGACCTGCATTTGTGCTTGGCATTTTTAATTAAGGCTGATATTCTACCAAATAAGCCTCCACTTTCTGCCTTTTGCTGATTAGTGGGAAATAAAAGTATCTTGGATTATCTTTCTGTATTGGTTTCAAAGATAGTGCCCTTAAATCTCAACATCCTGAGTAGCTTTGATTACAGGTGTGAGCCATTTGCATATCTTCTTTAGGCATGAAAAGAAATACATATGATTCATGTTCTGAGAAACTGTTCACTTGTAGCTCAATTTAAAATATGGTTTGTTCATTCAGGTAATACACAGGCTCACAAGGAAAGTATTTCAGATGAAAGCTTTTTAATAGACAAAGAACTCGCTGATTAAGGCAAAATAAATAAGAGTGGATTAGCCTACATGAAAACAAAACAAAAAAACAAGCTCATCTTTTACCATGTACTTGGCTAAAGGCAAAGTGATAAATATTTAATTGTGAAACCACAAAGAAGCCTACTTCTCCTCATACACAAAACCCTACAGTATGCTATTACCTCGAGCTGTGGATGAGGCACTTCTATTTTGAGGATTTATTATAGTAGAATGTTGAAACATAGAACAACTTGTTTGGAGCTTGGCAGCAAATGCATGTTCATACCCAAAGATGTATGTTTTCTTTGCTAAATACACATTTATGAGAGGCTTCACATGAATGCCATTTGTTTTTGTTTTATTCCTATGAGTTAGAAGTAAATAGCTCCCCCATTAAACCATAAATAATCAATAATTAAAATAATTGCTCCTTTCAAAAACGTAGAGGAAATACAGAGAAGAATAATATTTTTTCTGAAATAGCACAGGCTGAGGACCCAAAAGAATAGAATAGAAAAATAATAATGGAGTAATAATAATAATAATAGAAAAAAAGAATAAAGAAATCAAACAACATATTGTATACCAGGGAAAGATGATGAAACATCCCTTGAAATGAAGCTATTTAAGGATCCCTAATTGAGAATAAAACTTTGGTTTCCTTTTAGCAGTGGTCATAGTAAAGTATTAGAAAACATTTTAAAATAATTTATGCAATTCTATGTTCCAAATATTTCCAATCACCCTGCTCAAAATACAAACATGGAAATGGAATACCTAAAAGAAGTGATATTTGACTGGAGGGCATTCATATGATTAATTGGGTCTTGATTGCCCAACTCTACTAACAAAGATTAGTATTGTGCCTTGATCTCTTCCTCCATGTGAGGTTACAACAAAAACAGGCCATTTATCAACAAGAAAACAAGGGCCATTGCCTGACCTAGAATGTGCTACTTCGCTGATCACATATATTCAGGTCCCTAGGACAGAGAAACAATTCTCTGATTAATAAACCACCCAGATTATAGTATTTTGTTAAGGTAACCTGAATGGACTAAGATCATATTTATAACTATTTTACTCAGTAAACTGTCCAATCTTTTTTTCTTTGTCTTTTCTTTTTTGGTACTGGGGATAAGGCCCAGGATGTTCTATTTGCTAGGCAAAGGCTTTGCCACTGAGCTACATCCCGGCCCAAGTAAATTATCTACTAACATGACATTTTGCAACATCAACAAATCCTTGATGTGAAATTTAAAAAAAAAAAACTGTTATAACTGAGTGCCTACTGTGTGCCAGTCTTTTTTGTTCAAATTTTACCTGTAATCCTTAGGACAGCTGGGGAAAAACATAATGCCATCTTCACTTAACAGACAGGAACTGAGAGATTCTTGCTTTTTAGTATCCTCACAAGAAAATAAACACCTAGAGACTTAGAGGAAAATTCAAAGATCTATACTTGTGAAATTTATGGCTGTAATTCAAACATTTTTTTGTAAATTGATATATTACAAGTTGGTTATCTTTGAGACACATTCCTGACTTCATTTACTCAAAAATTTGTATAACTTAACTGAGTCTCCTCTTTACTTTCTTGGTATTGTTCTGCCTTCATATTATGGATTTGACTTTTTTTATAAATTTAGGAAACACATGTTTCATGTGATTATTTGTTATTAAAAATTCTGTTAAGACTTTGAAGAAAGGGTACCCTAACCTATTTAAACTGTATTTAAAGTATTTTAAATTAAAATATCACTAAATGTGTCCTATCAAATTTTACAGAACTAAAGAAGCCAGACAAATAATTGGAATGTCTCTTAGATAATCATTATTTAAGCACTCTATATGCCGACAACATCATCACTACCAGTCTTACAAAATGCTTTCATGAAGACCAAAAATCCTTTATTGTTCTAGAATGTAACATATACTACTAATAAAATAAGGATTTTTGCTTTCCATTTAATTGTCCAAGAAAGAATAATTTTCTTTTCACTAGATAGCCTATTAATTTGAATAGAATTTAATAGACTTGTTTAAATGAACAAATTTAGCCTGAAGAGATTTCTCAGTTTTTTTTTTTAAATTAAATGGTTTAGTATGGCTTAACTCTGATGAAATTTAATCTCCTTTAAGCATAGAAAATCAAAATGACAAAGCTAAACTTCTCTTAGTTGTACAAATTCAAAGTGTTCAAGTTAAAAAAAGATTTCTAATTTTAGTCTAAAGTCTATAAAAACTTTTGACAATCCCACTTAACCATCAAATTGACAGCTAATACTTGTTTACATTCTTGTCCTTCTTCCCTCTCCTAAAAACACTAGCAGTAATGCTCTGATTATCCCAAAGATTAGTTTTGTGTTGGATTAGCTAGGTTTGTTCAGAATGAGGTTGGCCAATAGTAAATGCATGTAATCCTGCTACTCAGAAGGCTGAGATCCTAGGATCACAGTACCAAGCCAGCCCATGCAGTCAAGTACCAAGCCAGCCCATGCAGTCAAGTCTATCAAAAGTTATCTCCAATTATCCACCAAAAAGCAGAAGCAATCATTGTGGATCAAGTAGTAGAACGTTATCTTGAGTGGACAAAGCACTCAGGCCCCAAGTTCAAACCGCCAAAGAATCACAAAACAAAAAGAGGAAAACCCTCTAACTCCATTAGTAAAACATTCACCTGTAAACTGTAAATGTCCTTCTTTTAAGCTTCATCAATAGTTTTATAATGAAAGAATACAATAAATAGACAAATTAAAATACTTACCTATGATCATATCTTCTTAGCCTTTTTTTTTTGTTTTCAGATTAGCAAGGTTACTTTATCTTCCTGGAGATCTTTCCTTTTATCAAATTGGCACTGGCCCATTGTTCTACACTACTGGTCACTTCAAGAGTGCATGCATGTAGCAGTCTCCAAGGAAAGACTAATTTTAGGTACTGATTATAAGACAGGATGCTCTCAACCCCACAATTAAAAAAAATGAAACAAAGCCAAAGCTGTAAGCTGAGCTAATGTACTATTTACCGTGTCTTTCATTTTTCTTTAAAAAGTCAAATACAGTAATACAGTTTGAAAAGGTGATTTCTAGCTCAAGCTACTCATTTGTTTCTCTGAAAAAGAGGGTAAAATAACTTGTACGTGAATGAATATTCTGAAGAATGTTTTCTGCAAATATCAAGTTAGCTTCCTTTAGTTCAATTACAGCAGCAGCAGACCAGTGAAGAATGAATTATTTACTAACACAGTACTAAATACAAGATTCTGTGCATCTAGTAGAAGTGTGGGGAACACATGGACTGCCAAAGAGTATGGGACTGGAAGCCAACCGGGATGGAAGACTAGCTTTTTATCTTTTCTACACTCCCAGGTTTGGCCTCACCAGGGACTGAAGCTCTCCAGGGACCCTTAGTTATAGCAGAAGTCTGAAGCAATATAACTGCTATAAAGAATATAGACCGACCACCCAATAGGACGTGGTATTTCCTATAGCTTTTCTTTCAGAGAGAAAGCTCTCCCACAAAGCATTGTGAGCAAGGATAACATTAAAGAATTTCTGAAGTTGCTTATAGAGCTATAGCCACAAATAACCACTGAGGACATAAATGAGTACTAATCACAATCATATGAATATACAAAGTGGAATCTGGTACTGTAGTTGGCAAATGATATTTGCTGATACTACCTAAAAATCACCGGAACTGGTCTTGCTAAGGAAGACTGTACCTTTCCCTCCTTCAAATTCAATCACCCAAATATAAACACAAACACATGTAACTATCACATTTTGTCAATTTGTAGACAGGTCAATCTATTGAAATACAAATCATACTAGTGATATAACTATAGCTGATTACCTTAGACTTGGTTAACACTTTCTTATCCCAGTTTATTTGTCAAACAAGGACAATAGCTCTTTTCTTACAAAGTTTTGTGGTGTATGAGTATATAATTACTGACTCAGTAAAGCATTGAATGTGTCACTGCAAATGTAATTCTTAATTACTATTCTTGTCATTTTCACCCACAGACTTTTTGGCACTGGGAGATACACTAGAAATCATCATGGCATCCAGGGTGATTACATGCCTAAAATCAATAGATAGGAAGGAATATCACTTTTAGTCTTATTACAGGATTTTTTTGGGGGGGAGGGGTCATGGAGCTTGAACTCTGGCCTGGGCACTGTCCATGAGCTCTTCAGCTCTAGGCTACAGCCCTACCCTTGAGCCAAGCCCCACTTCCCATTTTCTAGTGATTACTTGGAGATAAGAATCTCAGGTCCTTTTGTGCCTGAGCTGGCTTTGAACCTTGAGCCTCAGATCTCAGCCTCCTGAGTAGCTAGGATTACAGGCGTGAGCCACCATGCCTGGCTTCATTACATGATTTTTAAGGGTTTTTTTCATCTATACCATCCCTTCAGGGTTTTTTTTTAAAGAAAAACTGCATATTTTATATCTATTGTGGCAAAGTATCATGCAACATCTACATACTTTTGGTAATATTTTTGAAACAAGGCTTCACTAAATAGCTCAGGCTAACCTCAAGATCTTACTTCCTTAACCTCCTATGTCCTAAAATTAATGGCATGTTCTACCACACACTTGTCAGCTTCTTGTCACAAATGTCAAATGTCATGGTAGTCTTTTTTTTTTGTCAGTCGTGGGGATTGAACTCTAGGCCTGGGTACTGTCCTGAGCTCTTCAGCTCAAGGTTACTATACTGCCCCTTAAGCCACAGTGCCACTTTCAGTTTTCTGGTGGTTAATTGGAAATCAGAGTCTCAAGGACGTCAGTTCCCAGGCTGGCTGTGAACCACAAACCTCAGATCTCAGGCTCCTGAGTAGCTAGGATTACAGGTATGAGCTACTGGCGCCCAGCTCATAACGGACATCTGGCATTAACCCTGGGGATTTGACAATATCTAGTAAATTTATTTCCAGGTTTACCCTTTGACTGAACAATCATATATTTTAAAAGTTTATCTTTTAAGAAACCATTGACTCAACCCCACCATGTAAAAAAAAGCGATAGGTTGAGAACAAGAGATTTTAAAAATTACTTGCAATAGAAATTGACAAAAGAAAATCTTATGTAGATTTTTCTGCACAGACTACTTTTATTTAGTTCAACAAAAATTGGAAAGACAATATAAAACCTGCAGAGCACATATTGGGTGAGGAGAAATCAAGACAGAGTCACTGAGTAGGGGAAGTGGGTATCTAGTTTTTTCACTATGTGCTTTATTTTATATATCTGAATTGAAATTATGTAAAAATATGTATCAATTATATATACAGCCAAATCTATTTTAAATTCTTTAAATAAAAGAAGTCACATGGAACAAAGGTGATATGTTGAGAACTGGTAGTTTATACCAAATTTATTTCAGACAAGCTTCCTTCAAAGTGTAATTTGAAGATACATACCTAGTAAAATATTTCAGAATTATAAAATTATGAGGAGAGTTATTTCATTAACTATGTTTTATATGACAGTATTGGTATTATTGTGATACTACATGTACAGATAAAGAATGAATAAGAGCAATTAAGTCATTATATCAAAACTTTCAATGAATATTAATTACAATAAAAATAAAAAATAAAAAAGAGTAGCTCTGATACAAAGTGAGAGCCTATCTTGAAAATAAAGAAATTAGAAAATTCAGGAGAATTATAGATAGAAAAAGTAAATAACTTTTAGAGTGAGAATGGGTAGTGTTTATGCTTAATATTTTCCACAATAATATTTTTTCAATGCTGAAAGGTAAGTATCTGATTTTTTCAGTGGATTCTCAACTGAATGTTTCTTTCATTTTCTGTGTTTTTGTTTGCCATTTGATTGATACTTCCAAATCCTACAAGTGAAAAATGTCTTTTTTCAAGGAAAGCCAGTCCCTTTTTTCCCCAAATCGTCCAATATTTTTATCTCCATATTTTTGCCTCACTTTCTAATAAAATGTCTACTCCTGCCCCAACATCAAAAGACAAGAATTTTGCCATGAGCAGTGACTAGTTTATAATTGCACGGTGGTTTGAAGTTTTCAGCCTAGTTACAGCACTGTTAACCTTGACTAATCTGTATTTTAAAACTGTACCATTCAAAAGAGCCCAGGAGGCTATTGGTTTCTTCCCAATCTACATAGGGAAACCATCTGACCTACTTTTCTTTTCAGAGACCCAGTCCACAATCTGGACTAGATATGTCCTGGCCATAAATCTACAAAGAATGAGGCAGTCTATGAAAGGAGACTTTCTAAAATTGTACTTACAAGACCTTGTATTATGATTTACATCAAAGAAATATAAAGTAACAGTTTTTGAATGCATAATAAAACTTCCTTTAAAAATCAGGTATCTTAGACCTACCAATGAATTAATTTGTGTAAGAGCTATACAGAAGGAAAAGAAAGTAATGAATTTTAATAAACTGTGAACTGGCCTGGAGTTTGGCCTACTGGTAGAGTGCTTGCCTAGCAGGCTCGAAGAATCAGGTTCCATTCCTCAGTACCATATACATAGAAAAAAGCCAGAAGTGGTGCTGTGGCTCAAGTGGTGAAACTCTAGCCTTGAGAAAGCCCAAGGACAGTGCTCAGGCCCTGAGTTCAAGGCCCAGGACTGGCAAAAAGGTAAAATAAAACTGTGAACTACTCATGGATTTTTATTTCATTTTTAAGCTAGATTTTATGCTCAAGTAATTCAGTATATTCCAAGGTGTAAAGGAGTACATGCAGTTTACACAGTACCAAGCACTACTTTAGGAAAAGTAGGGAGTGGAGTAAATTTTAACTAATCTGTTTTCCTTTGTCATCCAAGGGAAGATCAAGATTAAGCTGTAGAGAAAGTAGGGTGAAAAAGACTTCTCTTCCCTATGAAGGGATGAGGGGGTAAGAGGGAGGTATCATTTAAATTCTCATCTCTACAAAGAAACTTCATTTATTCTATAGAAAAAAAAATGTACACTTGGGACAGCAGCATAGAGCCTAGTGGTAGAGTGTTTGCCCTAGGTTTGATTCCTTGGTTCCATATACACAGAAGAAGCACTGTGGTTCAAGTAGCAGAGCTCTACCCTTGAGCAAAAGTGCCAGACCCTGAGTTCAAGCCTCAGGGCTGACAAAAGAAAAAGGAAAGAAAAAAATATATATTTGTTTTGGCATGCGAAATTTGTCCTTTGGCATGTGAAATTTGTTCTTTAACCTAACACTAGTTTCTTTTTCAGTAAGGAAAATAGTCAACAATGTCTTAAGTTGAACAAAAGAGGAGTTTAGAGATAAAAGACAGCTCCTGAAGGCCCCCTACCTGGATCATATGTCTAAAGACCTTCCTGTTTCAGTACACATGCACGGACATTTGGGAGAAGACCAAGTTTCCACATACATGCAGAAGTTTCATATGTTATGCAGAGTTATGAAAACACAGCAAGAAAATGAATCGCTGATGAGCAGAAGAGGATCACACCAAACCACTGAGGAGAACATGTAGTTCTGAAGGGCATCAGCATCCCACATGGAAATATGAATCACGTCTAGTGCATGGGGGAGTAGGAAGAACAGAAAAACAGGAAGGGGAAGACGGGATCAGCAAGAACAATTCTACCCTACAAAATGTAGGTAGCAGTGGCCAGCTATACATGTTATTTATTTCTTGTACACTTTTTTAAAAAATCACTTGAACCACAATCAGATATGATAAGGTCTGACTGCCTAATTTTAAGTTTAGTAAAGCAACATTTGTAGGCAATACTAAATAAATATCTCCACTATGCTTTGATATGCACATAATTTATCGTGATATAGTATAGACACTTGAAATTCAATGTATCAAAAATCCAAATTAATCTGTTTTTTTTTAAATCTGTACTCCCTCTAGTCAGGTCAGATTGTCACAATTTTTTGTCTCTAGCCTGATTTTATGTTTCTGCATCAGTTTTTTCTGCTTCAAGTCTCCTCCTTTAGCCTTGATCATCAAAAAACATTCTTCTCAAGTGGATTACTTTTTTTAAAAAAGCTCTGAGAAGAAATACTGGACTCTTAAAAGGATACAGACCCTCCTTGTATAATGTACTGAAGTTTAGGAAAACAAAATAATAACATAAAATATGTAGCAAACAAAATTAAGTTTCAAAAGCTCTGATTCTGCTATTATTCTGGTTCAAATCTATCAATAAAAAATGTCCATTCTGGGAAGATAAAAATCCAAAAATTTTAGCACTCTGTGTTCTCATTTTTCTCTCCATCATACCCTTACAATTTATTAATAAAGCAGGCACATTGCAGCATTATTCACCATAGCAAGGATATGGAACCAACCTAGATGTCCCTCAGTTGATGAGTGGATCAACAAGATGTGGTATCTGTAAACAATGGAATTCTATGCTGCTGTCAGAAAAAATGACATTGACCCATTTGTTAGGAAATGGAAAGACTTAGAAAAAATCATATTAAGTGAAGTAAGACAGACTCAATGGAACTTAGGCTCAATGGTTTCCCTCATTTGCCATAATCTGTAGAAACCTTGGGCTCTACTAGCAGAGATTTGCAATAGAGCAAAACCTTGATACATAAGGCCATATAGTATGAAGCTAATTGAAAGGACCTCCAGGATATTGAAACAAAAGCCATATAATGAATGTTGTCCTTAATGTACTATGTTATCTCTCATCTCTTTTGCTGTTCCTTGGTTATACCATATTGTTACAGTATCTCACTTTATTATCTGATATATTGGATATATTTGTAATTGGTTATTTGAAATTGGATAGGGAAGGGGGGAAAACAAGATGAGTGGTGGGGGTGGGGGGAGGGGAACGGGGACCAAGACATGTGAAAGGGTATCAATGTATGTGAATTAGTGCACCTTCTATCTGGCAAATATCATGTAACCCTTTTATTAATCACAATAAAAATATTTTAAAAAGAAACAATTTAACTATTTCTAAAACTAGGAAAAACACACAAACATGCAGTAGGTTGACTAGAGATACCTAATATGTATGCGAACACATAGACAGGAAAGAGTATATATTAGAACATTATGCATCTAACAAACAATAAGAACATTGAGAGTTATAAAAATAAAGCGTCACTGTATTGCATTTCTTCAGTAAGAAAAAAAAAACATAAGAAAATGTCTGAGGTTGATATATCTAAGAAGTAAGGTAAGGATGTACTTTATCATCATGTTTGCTCTATTTTTGTTTTCTTGATTTTTAAAACTCAATGAAACTGATAAAGAAGATGAAGTTGCCATGTAATAAAGAAAGTAAGCAAATAAAAAAATTCTGATGGTATGAAATTAATGAAATGTTAGAGGAACAGACGATGAGCTATGAGCCTAGAGAGGTCAGGTTCCTAATTGATGAAGAGCACAAGACTGTCCCAGAGCTGCCAGCAATTAAGGTATTAGTAGGACTTGAGTTCACAGTTTGCTTGAGTTGAACTTTTGTGTTGAAGGTAATCAAAATATTAAGAAATGAATGAAATGGCACAATATTTTGGAAGAACTCAAAGTCATTTTTTATTTCTCAGGCTCAAATGCTGGCATTGGCATTAGTGAGTCTATGGACTAGAAAACCTAGCAAGAGTGAGCCTTAAAGTGAGTAGATTCCATATTCAGTTTAGATTTCATAGCAGATAAAGAAAAACCAACCAACCATTTACTCTTTCAGTTATTCATTCATTCATTTTACTTAGAGAAAGTATTCTTAGCTAGTTCATGCTGGACTCACATTTGTGATCTTCCTCACTCAGCCTTCTCACATGTTGGGTGGACTTTGAGATAGGGAATACTATCTCTGGGGATAGAGTCTAGAAAGATCACAGTGGGGAGAAGGAGCTCAGTGTCCTAATAGATTAGTTGAGAAGTGAACACTGAATTACCTGAAATGCCTCACAGGTTTCTAACTGAGTCATGTGGATGAGAAATATGGCCTTCCCCAAATTAGTAGATAGGAGAAAGAGTCCATTCATCTGGCTTGAGGTATGTGACAATTACAGTTATAACCAGGAAAATAATTTAACTCTAAAATATAATTTAATTGAAAATCTCAGATTTGTTCAATGATTCATAATCCAGATTTATTTTCATCTAAATCTTAATGAAAAGATATTTTTCTAAGATATACATAATAAATAATAAGCATACTTTTTGTTGTTCTCAGAAGTAGTTCTCAGGAAGCTAGAAAAATGAAAATATCCACTACAACTTTCTAAAAACAGATATAGTTTGCTTTGCTAAATACTTGTGGAAGGACTATTAGAATAACAACCATGATATTTCAGCTGGTAGGCATATTTTTATATAAAAGTCTTATCTCTCTAGCACCACAGAGAAAAATCAGCTCATTAATTTATAGATTTGAAATTCCTTTAGCAGATATATAGATAGCTCAATAAACATGTTTCCTAAACATAACTTAATTCAACCCAAAATTCCATGAGAAATGTTTTGCCAAAAAAGAAAACAATGAATTACTTTTTCACACAGAAACTTAAATTCAAAGACAACCTCTTGCCCTCTTTCTTGCTTATAAATGTTAACATGCACACCAGACATCATTTTAGTCCATTCTGCCAACAGCAATCAATACAAAAGTCTGGAATCTCATGAGTACAAGCAGAATGTTCATGTTTGTGTTGTTATTCCAAGAATCATACAGTGGAAAGAGGTGACACATTTAAAGGACATCCAGCTAAAGAGAATATTTTGAAAAATATACCAAATGTTATCATATTGCATTATTTTCTTTTTCTTTTTTTTGGGGGGGGGTCAGTTGTGGGGCTGGAACTCTGGGCTTAGGCACTATCCTTAAGCTCTTCAGCTCAAGGCTAGCGCTCTACCACTTGAACCATTGCACCATTTCCAGTTTTCTGGCGGTTAATGGGAGATAACTTTAATGCCTAGGCTGGCTTTGAATCACAAACCTCAGATCTCAGTCTCCTGAGTAGCTAGTGATTACAGGCATGAGCCATAGGTGCCCAGCTTATTTTCACTTTTAATAACAGAAATAATAGTTGGCATCAATTTATTTATTTCTCCTGCTCTGCACCATCAAAACAATAACTTGTTGGTATTTTGTGAGCTATTCCTATTGATCTGGACCTCACTAAAATTCTAGTCTCTTTTTTTTTAAATACTGTCTACTTCACATTCATAGAAATACTGAAAAACAAGAAGTGGTACATTATCTTCTTCGCATCTTGCATCAAAGGGCTAGACTAGATAGGTAGATTCGCTTACTTAACACATAAGCTCTTTCCTGAGCCAAGAACATTGTTACATATTGGATGGAGAATTCTTTGAACAACAAGAGACATGCTCCTTGGTTTGATGCAAGTATTTATCAAAGAAATAGGCCTTAGTAAAGCAATTATCTCCACACATAAAACACCATGCATTAAAGTTCAGTGCTGTTAGCCATATTCACAGCTTTTTTTTTTTTTGCCAGTCCTGGGCTTGAGCTCAGGGCCTGAGCACTGTCCTTGGACTTTCTCAAGGTTAGAGCTCTACCACTTGCGCCTCAGCACCATTTCTGGCTTTTTTCTATGTATGTGGTACCGAGGAATCGATCCCAGGTCTTCATGCATGCTAGGGAAGCACTCTACCACTAGGCCAAACTCCCGGCCCCATATTCACAGCTTTTTGCCTTCTAGGTACACAGTTGGTAAGGCTAGGTACACTGGGCTAATATAGATAAGTTTCAGCTTATGGATTATGAGAAAAGTTAGTGTTTATCGTTATCAATCTAATCAAGCTTTGACTTGATTCTGTAGCTCCTTTGCAACATAATAAGGATGATTGCTTCATTAGAGTAGTTAAATCCATGACAAAATATAACAGAACCTGTTGTTAAGTTTTCTGTCTGTGATAGGAATAGTAGCATAACCTATCATATGGTGGTGACAAAAATGTTCATTTTTGCACCACTAAGATAGGAGAATGGTTTGTTCCTAGATCATCTAAATGGTCTGAAATGCCAAATATTTTGTCCAATTGTGCTCTGTGTTATAATTCCAAAATATTTTAAAGATGCTGTTTTTTCTGACCAAAAATAAATAAATAAAACATTATAAGTGGATCACTCTGATGTAAAAATTTTATATATATATATTATAATTAATAGAAGGGTTACATTATATTCACCGGATAGAGGGTGCATTACTTCACATTCATTGATACCCTTTCTCATGTCTTGGTCCCCATTTCCCTCCCCTCACCCCCACCCCTCATGTAAAAATGTTTTAATGCAATTTCTCAAAGTTAGTGTTGTGATGCTAAGATTGGGCAAGGCCCCCTGGAAATCTTTCTCTGCTTCTCCAGATTTCACATGAACAGTTTTCGGGACCATACACCATTATCTCCAGCTTGGGCACTAAACACAGTACTTTGCAAGTGGAGAGCCTGTTGTCTACAGTCAAGCTGGACCAGAGCCCCATAATACAAGTTGTTCTCCTAAGAGGCGAGTTAATGCATGCTTTGAACAAGTTCACCCTCTAAGTGATCCTCACTTTTTGAGAAACCTTTCTAACATTTTTCTTAGCACTCATTCCCTCTAGTATCCAGTTTCTGGCATTTCATTTTGTCTTTTATTCTCTTCCTCTTAGCAGATGAACCTGGCTCCCATTTTCTTGTAGTGACATAACTTCAAAGGAAAATCAAAGCATTCCATTTTTTTTCTTAACCTAATTTTCAATGTATAAAGTATACCAACGCTTTGCTATGTACTGCTATAGTCTTCCAAATATCTCTGCATCAGTTCAGAATGGAGGGTATTTGGAAATAAGACAGTAACTTTAAATTGTATTTAACTGGGGAATATTTGAGGGTTTATCCATGACTTAGTTTGTATGTAAAGTTTTATTGAAGTCAGGTACATTCACTCCCTTACATATTGAGTAGCTGCATTTTCTGCAACACAGAACTGAATTGTCACAGTGAAGAATGTACCACTGAATATGTGAAGTATTCATTATCTGATCCTTTATAAAGTAATTGGAGACTTCTGACTTAGCTAGTCAACATCATTGTTAGTTCAATCATTTAATATTTAAAATAACATTTAAAATCTTGCATGATTTCACCATTTCTTCAGTTCAAACTCTAGCCTTCATCCACAAAAACCTTAGTTTTCTGAGCACTTCATGTGCTCTCCTTTCTCAAATATAAAAGTATGCAGATGGGGCCAGGAGTTTGGCCTAGTGGTTAAAGTGCTTGCCTAGCATGCATGAAGACCCGGGTTCGATTCCTCGGTACCACATACATAGAAAAAAGCCAGAAGTGGTGCTGAGGCTCAAGTGGTAGAGCTCTAGCCTTGAGAAAGTCCAAGGACAGTGCTCAGGCTCTGAGCTCAAGCCCAGGACTGGCAAAAAAAAAAGTATGCAGATGAGGTCACTGGAAAAATTTTCTCTCTAAATACTCTCCTCAACCTTCAACCCAACCTAATTTTCCAATTGAATGCCTATAAATTCTTCCAAGAGTCATTTCCATAGGTATCTTCTGACTACTGTCCAAGCCTTTGATTTTTCTGCTAGCTAAAACCCTGCTCCACATCTCTCACATTAAGTAATCCTTCACATTAGCTTCATTGGGTGTTCTAAGTCTGCCTCCTCCACAGATGGCAAAGACCTTTGAGAATAGAAGAAGGCACTTTTGCTTAGAACCTGCGCTTAAAGCACAGAGTAGGTAGTCAGCAAAACAATCTCTGGAAGAATAACTGGACTCTACACACACACACACACACACACACACACACACACACAAGTTTGTCTATTCAATTGTTCCCAAGCAGTTCCAAAAGTTCACTACAAATACTCATTGATACTCATGGATGAGTCTCCTCAGGCCCAGTTTTGAATCTCAAAAATTCTTTGGTCAGCATATAGGAATGAAGCAGTTAAACGGGCTGATGAATCTCAATGTGGCAGAGACTTGTTTCTTCTGGAGTCACTACTTTCTACTCATTTTTTCTTAAAGAGGATATCATAGAATGAACTTTATAAAACAATGTTTTTTACTAAAAATAATTTTAAAGTAAGTGTAGTGAGAATCTGATTATAGTTAGCTAGAATTTGTAAGCTTTGGATTGATTTAAAAGTAATGGCTCCACTGTAGGAAAAAGTAAATGCATTTTACTTTCTAAAGCCAATAAGAGGAAAAGGCAATAGAATCTTTTCAGCAGGGCTACCTCCCCTAAAGACAAATGAAAGGAGGAATGGTGAGGTGGAGGGGAAGGGGGATGCCATCAAGAATTTATTGTATATATCACAAAATTAAGAAAGGTAAGGAAGGAGTGGGTCAAGGCAGAATGAGAATGTTGAAGGAGCTGACATTTATCAGGATGCATTGTACTCATGAGCTGCTTAAACGACATCTCCTTTGTGCACTAAAAATCACAAGAAATAAAAACCAAATTAAAAGAATATTTATCAAGACAGAAGTTAAAATCAATTAATTTTGTGAAAAGAGAAAATTGTTTGTCTCAACCCAAACCTACTTTAGTAGGAATGCAACGTGTGTAAAACCATTTCTCTGAAGTCAAGAAAGCTAAAAGTTGTATTGAAGCTCGTAAATCAGTACTGATCATGAGCAAATTTTAATTCTCATATTTTCCTAAAAGAATATTTTTAAGATCATTAAAAGGAGATACTTGAAGCTCATTCTGCAACTAGGTGAAGTTCTTTCTAACTAAAGCTACACCTAGGGGAAAATGCCAGAAAAGATATTTATCATAGGGGCTGGGAGTTTGGCCTAGTGGTAGAGTGCCTGCCTAGCATGCACGAAGACCCGGGTTCAATTCCTCAGTACCACATACATAGAAAAGCCAGAAATGGTGTGGTGGCTCAGGGTAAGGCCTTGAGGAAAGCCCAAGGACAGTGCTCAGGCCCTGAGCTCAAGCCCAGGACTGGCAAAAAAATAAAAAAGATATTTATTATCATAAAAGCAGAATAAAATGTAACCATGAGCATATCCAAAGAGCAAAAGATAGATGAATACAGATTTTAACTTCTGTTTGGTAGCACATGCTGGGCATGATTTTATGAAGTAGGGTGCCCTGTATTGGAAAACAAGAGTAGTAATCATTGTCCATATCTTGACATGAAGTCCGGAGGTCCCTGTGTGGGTCAACCTGATTCTGCGCTACTTAGAAAATACCTGTATCACAGAACATGAACCTCAAGCCTCACAAGCTTCTTTGGACTGACTTAAACAGAAAAGACAGTCACAGATTGGAAGATTCCAATAAACCTTCCACAGAAATGTCCACAATAGTCTTTTCTGCATTCTTCACTAATGGGGTATACAATGAATAAAGTTTGGAAGATAGAACACATGTCTTTTCTCATTGTCATTGATGCTTCTCCTAAGGAGAACCATTTGAATTCTGAGTATACCCTCCCAAGCCTATATCTTCCAATACTGTCTCTTTACTTTCTGTTCTGAGCAATATACCCATTCTTCTGGCTATCAGTGAACATATATATGCTGAAAGATCACCAGTTATTATCTCAAGCTGGAGTCTTCCCTTGACCTCTGACTCCACACCTTCAAATTCCTCTTACATGTAGATGTAGATGTCTATCAGGTACCAGAAATGAAATAAATAAATAAATACAAACTCCTCTCAAAGCCTCTTTGTACTTTTAACCATGTCAGAAATCTAAACATGTCTAACTATTTCTTCCTCTTATATCTTGTGTTTAATGTTACTAAATCCCAGAGAATCAGGATAATAAAAAGCACTGTCTACCCATTCATGTAGTTGAGGCTGCAAAAGTCCCTTTAGTTAGCTCACCAGACTTAGTGGATTGTCCTTTACTGACTTCTCCAAATAATTCTCCAGACTGCAGTGGAGTGTGTTCCCTGATATTCTTTAATAAAAGCTCACAGAGTAGTTCATGACCTGGTTCTTGTTCTGCATCTGCCCTTACCTCTCTTACTATTTCCCTTTGCCCCTTGAATCCTCCTTCTCTGCCATCATTTTCCCCATACTTTATAGTCCAAGCATTCCAACATCTTGCAGTTCCTAGAAATAAGTCCTATACTTTCTCACTGAGGGTTCTTCTCTTGGCTGAAGTGCTCCATTATTTGCCTGAAATCTTTTTTTTTGCCTATTGAAATAGGATTTAACATTTTTTTATTGTAAAAGTGATGAACAGAGGTGTTACAGTTACATGTCGGGTAATGAGTACATTGCCTTTTAGTGGCTTACCATAACAACAAGAATGGCTTCTTTTTTTTTTTTTGCCAGTGCTGAGCTTGAGCTCAGGGCCTGAGCACTGTTCTTGGACTTTCTCAAGGCTAGAGCTCTACCACTTGAGCCTCAGTACCACTTCCGGCTTTTTTCTATGTATGTGGTACCGAGGAATTGAACCCGGGTCTTCATGCATGCTAGGCAAACATTCTACCATTAGGCCAAACTCCCGGCCCAAGAATGGCTTCTTATCACTTCTTATGGTTCTGGAGTCTGAGTACATTGCCTTTTGAACAGTATCACCCCCTCCCTCATTTGCTTCCAGCTTTTTCCCTCCCAACCCCCCACAAATTGCACAGTTCATTTCCAACATAGTATCTAGTGAGTATTACTGCTGAATTAGTTCAACCTTTGTCCTGCTGTTTCTGTGCTTCCTCTTCCCCTCCCCAAATCAGATAAACTTACATACAAGACAAAAGATACAGAAATAAAAACACACTCATTTGTAATAATTACAATGGTGCCTATAAATCTACAAATAAACCCAATGAATAGTAAAATACAACAAATTATTCTGGGACATGATAAATTAAACAGGACTCTAAACACTCATACAGTGAGACCAAAGGCAGACAGTCTTAGGAGAGGATCACAAGGGCTCAATAGCTCTGTGCATATGATCATATAAATGATGCTTATTGAAATGAGCTATAAGAAATGGAAACAAGTGCCTCTTTATTTTACTTTTTGTGATTATTTTTCTGTTTTCCCCATTTTGTTACTGACAAATACTTTCTCCTCTACCCCCAACTTCACTTCAAATTCTGTTTGCCTGAATTTTTCCACTTATCCTTAAAAGTCTCAGATTAGTTCTGCTTTCTAAACTAATCTCAGATTAGTCTAGGATCCTCTAACAGTTCTAAGATTCAGTTCCTTCTTTAGATCATCTTTTGTTATTCATTCTTGTGCTCAGTTTCCTGTATATCATTTATTTTTTTAATAACAAATACAAATTGTGAGACTGTGTCCGAGGCAGAGATAATGCCATTTGGACTGATGTTAATCTTCAAAGCTACCAAAATTTTGGTGATTTAATAAGTACATGTTACAAGAATGAACTATGAAAGAATCAGTAAGTCCAAAGCTTACTTTGATTTATTATTTAAACATTTCATTGCAATGATATTCTAGAACAGCACCACTCATATTTTTCCAAGGCATTAATACTTGCTAATATAAGGATGTATTACTACTCCAAAAATATATTAGCTGCAGAGTTGTTCTTAAAACAGCATATGAATGCAGTAATGGAATACATTTTAGCATCAAACAGTGCATTTATTCTACATCCTATTTTAACTTATGGTATACAAGATGCTACCATATTATTCTGTAGTTCTTTCCCCTTCTTTATGCCGGTGTATATTATATTACATAAGGGTATCTGAGTTTGAGAATGTAGCTTCATGACTCATTTATTTCATAAGTCCTGGAGGAATGCCTTTTGGTAGAAAGTAACCATTAGAAAACAAGAAGCTCTTTCTGTAGGATTTAGGGTCCCCATTGTGACCTCTTTGACAGGCCAGTGTATACTTGACAAATATCCTTGTGCATCACCTGGTTAAGTGGGATAAATAGAGTACCTTGACCTACACAAAAGGCCAATTCTCATACTATTCACAGCAGGCTGTCATCTGACTACTTACCTTGATTAGGCTCCCCACTGTGTGATAAATTTAGAGCTTTTAGGTAGTGTAGTAGGTCAGTGTTAAGCGTAAAGCTTTAAGAACAATTGAGGAAAATGCAATTATTTGAAATATACATCTGGTTGTGATACAAAGGGTAAAAGTTTAGCTCATCATGGTAAATAATATACAACATTTCATATCTCTTATATATCATACACAGTGTTAAATGTTTAATATGAATACGTACCCTTAATACAAGCAACCACAGAGCAAACCTTATCATCTACATAGATCAACATGGTTAAAGACCTACATAAAACCACTTAGCCAAGCTTCTGGCTAGATCTTGCCTGACTCAAAATTCAGTGCTCTTAGTGAACAAACTATCCTACCTATACAGATGGAAATGGAATAGACCTTTAATAGAATAGCATTTTATCAATACTGCCATTATTTAAATAAGCACACAGAAAAAGAATCTAATTATTAATGAAGGAATTCCAGGTAGGAGTCATAGTATATCTGTATTAAAAGCTATGTCTCATCAGGCTGGTCTCCTTTTTCCCACTCAATATCCCACACACATCATTTATTCTTTCCTAATGTGGGAGATTCTGCCCATGCCTCACCCAGGGCCGTTTTCCTGGCCTGAGAATCCATCCTCACCTGCAGCCATGTTTGGTGGCAATGACTAGAGTGCAGCCTCTGGAGATGAGTTTCATCTCCCTCCTCACCATACATGCTTAGTTGTCTCACAGGTGTCCTCTGAGAGCCCTCCTCTTACTTACTATCCATACTAAAATCCCTACTGCAAGCTCTGGCTGGACATCTTTGATGGAAACAATCTGTCTTCTCCTTTTCTTTCTTGTTTAATCCCAACACAAACCCAGAACAAGTACTTCTGTTTCAAAAAGTCTCTGTTTACTCATCTGCCTGTAATCCCATTTTCCACATTGTGAAACCTCCACCTTCCCCTGACTCCTTTCTGCCTGAGTTCTCTGTATTCACATTTTTTATTCCTGTCCATGAAAAAATTATACATTTTCTTGAGGGCAATTTCCCTAATTCATTGCTATGTATGACAACCCCACGTACATGAAAACTGTTAATCGCTGCCTGCTGAAATAAGGTGTTGAATTTTAAAATATCAATAGAGGTGTCATGTTGAATTATAAATGGGGTAACAAAAATGTTTTGATATGCTTTCACTATGTAAGAGATTAAATATTTTTCTTTAGGTCTTTACTATGCCTTTCCAGGGCCAGGCACAAAATGTGAAAGAGATGGGTTCACCTTGTGTGTCAAAGCGACTGGAATATGAATCCTCCCTTCAGTGTGAAATGAAAGACTGGCACATGGCAGGAGAGAAAGACACCCTGTGGCAGCTACAGAAGACAGTATCTTTGGCTTCTTGTTCAACTTTCCCCATGCTACCATTAAACCAGTTCTTCCATAAAAGATCCAGGTATAAGAGACAAGCAAAAGACTAATACCTCTTGCTAGAGACACTATTAGTTACTATTTGTGACTGTTGGAGAATCCCTTTCTAAATCAGAGCTTATTTTTCATTTCCTTTAGAAGTTAGCGAGTCTAGAGCCAGGAATTTGGCCTAATGGTAGAGTATTTGCCAAGCACACACACAAAGACTCGGGTTTGATTTCATGGTACCACATACTTAGAAAGAGCCAGAAGTGGTGCTGTGGCTCAAGCTCTAGCTTTGAGAAAGCCAAAGAACCATGTCCAAGCCCTGAGTTCAGGGCCCAGGACTGGCAAAAAAAAAAAAGAAAGATAGTGAGTGTAAATAAAATGATGAGCAATTTAGAGATGATCACTTTACTAAAAAGCAAACAAACTGTAAGGAAAAGCTTCCATACTGGTCAAAAGAAATAAACTATCTGAATAGAATGGACTATTATAATTTTTCACAATTAAAGTTTCTATTTTAGACAAGTTAATTTCTTGCTGTTTGGTAATAAACTTTAGAGTTGATTGAACATTTTATAATTACATATTTATTTCAATTAAAGATAAAGCTTATCTTCTTTGAACCTTTCAACATATTTGATTACAATTATAAAATCCCCCCAAACTCATCTCAACTATATTTTTGAGGTGCTCAGAAAATCAAATGCAGATAAAAATAAAACTTCTTCAGACTCTCAACATTGTTAGATTGTAGAACAAAGAAAACTATTGAAAATGATAAAATGCTTGCTTTAGATAGTGGAAAGCATTCCTGCTTTTTTTTCCTAAATATATTTATCCAAGAATAAATTTAAAAGCAGTTTATAGAATACAAGTTACCATAACTTAGAATTCTTAGAAAAATAGTAGATTGAACAAAACTGAAAAGATCTCTGGCTAAAATGTGACATAAGGGAATATTATTCCAACTTTTATAGAAATCACATAATAATGATACCATGTGTAATTTATAAGCAATACATTTTCAGAGAAATTTAAAGACTTTCTCCTAAGAGTCAGATTTTCCATTTCATTGAATCTGTTTAATTTGGAAATAAAAGTTTCTAGCCAAATTCTAGCCAGGGTCTGTCTTCTAGTATGCATGTTTATATGTTATCTGTTTTTTGGACTCAACGTCACAGGGACGGCAGCTGAATTTGCATTGATTGTATCTATATTCACACAATCATTGCTCCCCCATACCTAAGCAAATGGGTATCGTCTATGGATAGACTACTTTTATTTTTATTTTTTTATACAAATAGCACTGTTGTTATCAATTCTATACACATGCTTCTTATTTTCTTTAAAGTCAAAGGGAATAGCAGCTCAAGTGTTTAAATAGAAACTGGGCGCAGGAATACACATCTGTAATCTCAGCACACAGGAAATGAAGAGAAGAAGGTCCAGAGTTTAAAGCCAATCTAGCCTCCATAGTGAAACTGTATCCCCCAAACAAACAAACAAACAAAGGAAGGGGGATAGAAAGAAGAAAAGAGAAAGGGAGAGAAAGAAAACAAATGACACTGATCATTGTACTACAATAAAAGATCTATTCTGAGGAGAGTTATGGGAAGTAATGGCATCTGGCAACTCTTTAGAAACTGAAGTCAGTGGGAAATTAAGATTTCAAGAAATCCCTGGGAAAAAGCATAAATGTGATCATTATAACATTCCATTGTCATTTTGTTTCTTTTCACAATACATAATATACATGTTTGTATTTTAAATATTACTTCCCCCCTTTTTTTGTGTGCTGGTCTTGGGCCTGACCTCAGAATCTGGCACTGTCCTTGAGCATTTTGTTCACAACTCTAGTATCTTTTTAGTGGTTAATGAGAGGCAAGCGACTTTGGGAGGTTCCAACCCAGGCTGCCAATGAACTGTGATCCTCAAATCTCAGCTTCTTGAGCAGATACCATTCTATCTCCTGAACCACCTACCCCCGATCTACAAATATACATTCTTTATCTATAATTGTGAAACAACAAACATTCAGTTATCTGGATGTTGGTCTACATAACTCTGACTTTAATAAATACAAATACATTTAAATATTTATTGGAAGAGCACTCGGTTGATGAGCTAAGTTTTCTGTTTGTAGCATTGTTTTCTGAGATGGCACAAAGGCTTGAACTCAGAGTCTTTTGTTCTCATTTAGCTTTTTGCTTTTCTGCATAAAGCTGGTGCTCTACCGTTTTAGACATAACATCACTTCCATCCAACTTTTTGCTAGGTAGTTGGAGATAACAGTTTATTAAATTTGTCAGGCTTTGGATCCTGATCCTCAGATCTCAACCTTCTAGTGTTTGGCTTAGGGTTCTTAAGTTTTATAGATTGCTGTGAAGAGAATCTGTTTTCAATTATGTTTTTTTCAACATCCACTTTTACTGGATGAAGTACTTTGTAAAAATTACTGACACTGGCTTCCTATTTCCTCAAAAGAAATATTTTACACATAGGTTAGCGGGCCCACTGGGAGGCTGAGAGAAAAGTAGGTTCTATATTTTCTTTTGGCACTCTACTTTGTCTAGCTAACTTAAGGAATGACATTCCACTCCCTTCTTCACAGCCTCCACCATTTTATTGCCAATTCTCTCTTTACTTCTCAAAGTCTAGAGTTGTATACTGATTAAGGATAAAAGAAGTACACTCTAGAAGTGTTTTCAGAGGGCAGCTGCTTATAACTTTGGTCTTCCATTCCCTAGCATTGCTCTGGAGAATGCTAGCCTTGGAGAAACTCCAACATAGGTTCCTAATGGGAATTAATGTGCCATCTATCTGGCAAATATCATGTAACCCTTCTATTAATTACGATAAAAAATATATGAAAAAAAATCAGCCAGGGCAGGAGACTATATCCAATTCACTGTTTTTTTTTTTAAAAAAAAAAAAAACAGAGGTATTGCTCAGTTCCTGAGTTCAAGCTCCAGTACTGGTACCTCTCCCATGGCCCCCAAAATGTTTCTTGAAGTTGGATACTTTCTATATTTAATTTTTATAATATTTCTAATAGCAAAATAGTATTGACTTTCAGACGTTTAAAACATTTTACTTTAAAATCACTTGACTTAAAGTCACAATTTAGTAGCATAGTGACTATTACTAATAAACCTGAACTAAAAAATAATACTCAATTTTTAAATAGAAAAAGGGATTAGGAGGCAGTAAATATTTCTTTTTTTGTTGTTGTTTTGTTTTGTTTTGTTTTGTTTTTGGGTCATTGGGCTTGAGTTGGGCTTGGGCGCTGTCCCTGAGCACTTCAGCTCAAGGCTACCATGCTACCTATCCCTAGGCCTGCATTTTCTCCCTAAGCTCTTCAGCTCAAGAATACCACCCTACCCTTGAGCCAGCCCCACTTCCATTTTCTGGAGCTTAATTGGAGATAAGAATCTCAGATCCTTTTGTGCCAGGCTGGCTTTGAACCTTGATCCTCAGATCTCAGCCTCCTGAGTAGCTAGGATTATAGGCATGAGCCACCACACCTGGCTGGGCAGTAAATATTTAAGTATGTATGATTTTTTTTTAAATACTAGGTGATCAGCAGTATTTAAAACCAATTTTCCTTGAGTTGAATATTTTCAAAACAGGAAAGCTGAATGTTTTTATTTTATGCATGTTAAAAATAAAAATCATATGCATTCCATTGTCATTTTGTATACTATAAAAGAAGTGAAAAGACATGCCTATTCCCTGTCATCTTCTGTCCCTTCACATTAACCTTTTCCAGCTGGCTACATCTTCAGCCAGAGCTAACACTGTAATTGGCGCCAACTTATATCTGCTTAGGTTTGGGGGCCCACAACCAATGAGAACAGCTCTTCATAGAAGGACTTGTGCCTTCTTCCTGAGAATGGAGGCAGATACTGAACTTGGTAAAGTATCTATGGCATCTGATTAGAACAATGGTCTGTTTCCAGCTCTTCATTGGGCTGGTCCTAGGGGTTGAATGCAGGACCTGGACTTGGTCTCTTGGCCTCTCTGTACCCAAGGTACTAGTGCTCTATCACTTGAATCACAGTGCTACCTTCGGCTTTAAAAAAAAAGTGGAGTAGATTTTTGGAGATATGAGTCACAAGGGGACTTGTTTACTTACAACTCTTAAGTGTCAGTGTACTTTCCAAATACATGACAGAGCACCAAAGTATTGAGCAAGTATTTTCAAAATCACCTAATAGTTTCCATGCAGTTAGAATAAAACTCAAATAACATAAATTCCTATGCGATCTGGCTTGTGATTCATTTGGCCTTCAACTAACTTATCATTTGTATAGGAAAGTCTTCCATTCACTCAGTCAAATGAACTCCCAGGATTTTACCTATCATAGCTCCTCTTTCATTTTTGATCCTACCCTTTATCCTTGCATGAAAGCATTTTGTTCATTTTTCCCTGTTTATTTATTTTTTTCTCCTGATCACCATTTCTTCCAAAACAAACACAATGTGAACAATGTTGTCTTTGCCTGTTTTCCCCTTATTTAGAATAGGGCCTCGCAGGTACAAGTAAATCAGAGATATATACCAGATGACTGAATGAAATTAATGGGCTTCAGATCTCTATATGTTTACTAAGCCCTTTTCCCAGAGCACACAGCTACAGTGAGTTCATCTGTATTGGCCACAGCTTTATTCTGAGAATTTTTATAAAGGCTTCTCTGAATACAGCTGGTACAGCCACCACTCAGCAGACTGGAGGGAAAAACATGCCGTAATTGTCATCTGTCATAGATTTCCTTTGGTTGATTGAATGAAGCCCTTATCAACCTTAGAAAGAAGCTAGAGTGATTGATTTGTTTAATGTGAATCTATAAGGAGTAAAACTGGCTCTCATAATTTATAGACCAGAGAGAAATAAGTCAGGGCTTGAAATGGGTCAACACTTTCTTTTTTCATATATTTTTATTGTAATTAATAGAAGGATTACGTTATATTCACTAGATAGAAAGTGCATTACTTTACAAACACTGATACCCTTTCTCATGTCTTGGTCCCCATTTCCCTCCTCCCACCCCTACCCCTCATCTTGTTTTCCCCCCTTCCCTATCCTATTTCACATAACCAAATAAGCATATGCACAATATATAAGATAACAAGGTAAAATACGTTTGTAACAATATGAAATAACCAAGGGACAGCAAAAGAAATGAGGTAACCTAGTACATTAAGGACAACAATCACTCCTTATATGGCTTTTGTTTCTATATCCTGATGGTCCTTCCATTTAGCGTCATCCTATATGGCCGTATGTGTCTAAGTTTTGCTCTATTGTAAATCTCTGCTAGGAGAGCCCAAGGTTTCTACTGATTATGACAAATGAGGGAAACCATTGAGCCTATATTCCTCTGAGTCTGGCTTACTTCACTTAATATGATTTTTCTAAGTCTTTCCATTTCCTTACAAATGGGGTGATGTTGTTCTTTCTGACAGCAGCATAGAATTCCATTGTGTATAAATACCATATCTTGTTGATCCACTCATCAACGGAGAGTCTGGGTCAAAAATCTTATCCCGAGCAACTACAGACCTACAACTTGGAATCTTGAGATCTTTAGAGATGGATATAAGCTAGAAATAACCCAAGATGCACAATGCAAAGTCAAATTTTCACCACCCACTGCAAAATCTGTGCTTCCTTACAGATAGAGAAAGGAAGAAGTTTTTAGTTGGGGGAGCTTCATACACATATTTCTTTTCAGTCAGCTCTTTCATTCTAGTGCCTATGTAAGCCTTATGCTTCTGACAAGCAGGGACATGCTTATCCTTGTGAGCAGGAGTAAGTTTTTAACTACTGGATAACTATATTTATCAAGTATTGGTCAGTGTTGATTCTGAGCATGCCTTAGGCACCTTTACAGACAAAAGTCACAGACAATTGGAGCTCAAGCGAAACCATGAGTCCAGTCTCCTGTCACCTAACCATACATATTTTTCTCAGTGAATATTTAAGGGAATATTTGCTATGAACTGTTTTATATGTGTTTTCCCTCATGTGGCTTGAAAAAGAATATTTCTTTTGTTCTTTCATTTCATATTAAAAAAGTAGTGCATGCATACTTTTTTTTTCTATGTATTTCAGAGTGTCTATCAGATACAGACAAAATCAATGGCTAAGAGGCTGACTCAAATGTAAGACAGGCACTGGTCCTGCCCATTCTTGGGTACACTCCTGGCCTGTAGCTTAAAATCTCGTCAGATTTTTCTAGCAATCTATTAAAGCACACTCTTTCCCACCCATACTTGAGTCACTCTTTCCCACCTATACTTGAGTTACTCATTGAAATTTGGACCTTCACTAATTATATAATGAGAAAGAATTGTAGCCTTGAAATCAGTTTTATGTAACACATGTACAATGAAATTTAATTAATCAAAAAAACCATTTTTCCTCTATGTGGGAATTACATTATTACCAGTACTTGATTTGCTGAGCTGATCTTTGCTATTTTAAAGAACACAAAATTAACCATTTGGTAAAGCAAAAGCTCATTTCTCAACACGATGACCTACTTTTTCTTAATTCATTTTCAAAAGGATTATGTGAATGAATACTTTTAATGAATATTTAGCACTGAGAAAACAATAGGATCATTTATCACAATAATAAGGATTTTTCGATCTATTCAGCTCAATGTACAAAGCCTTTCTTAAGAAAAGTTGGCACACAGCACTGTCTGAGGCCTGGCTCAGGAAAATCCCAGGAGTTCAAATTATTTTTCTTTTGTTTATAGTCTTTGTCTATACATATTGTTTTATTTTATTTTATTTCTACTTAAAGGATCTGTGTAGGAGCGGAGAGCAACAGTAGAACCCTCAAGAAACTGATCACTGAATATAAAAATTAAATTTGTATTCTCTAAAATGAATTCTTCTCAAATAGTCAAGCTCACGCATAAGAGCTAAATCACTACATTTATATGCACATAGCACATAATTACAGTCACAATATTGTAAAATATGTGAAATTTTTAAAGAGAATGTATGGTAGAAAACGTGTCCTGCAGGTACAAGGTCAAACTCAAGGTCAGGTCCTGCAAATAAAAAAGAAGTTTTTCCTTTTAGTATATGTTATTTTCCTAATTCTGATCTATGACAGTTTAAATATTAGAACTGAAAAAGAGATTTTCTGTTTCTTACAAGTTTATCTGTGAATCTCAATATTCCTTAGTGACAATGAGTAACACTGGAAGAAGTGATTTGGAATAGTCAGATGGTCCTCAACATGAACAGATTATATTAACATGCTTTTCCTGTAAATCATCAAAAGAACACACTATAATTCAATAACAAAGAGTAACTATGGAGCCAAGAAGTATAAATTTTTTCACATATTTTTCCATTTATAGCCTATATACTTAAGGAGAAAACAAATAAAAGCTGGCTTAGAAAACATTCTAATATTGTTATTTGGAGGGTAACCCTGGAATATTGATTGAAGATTGATTTATTGATATTATAGATATAACTCACCAAATAGTACTTTAATTGCTTAACTACAGTTTTCTGTATATATCAGGAATAGTACAATTGATGGCTATTTGTCTTTGTGCTTACAAATAGCTTCATTTTAAAGAGAATGAATAAAAATAAATGATTACAATAAGCAAAAAACAATGAGAATATAAGAAAAAATTTAAATTCCAAATTCTTTTCACAAGACTTCTCCCCAGAAATAATTAAATAAATAGAACTAATCAGGTGATGACCATGTTATAAACATTAATTTATATTTTCAGGCCAATTTTCTTCCTCTGCTAATAAAATACAGTTTGTATTTTCTGAACTATAGGAATATTTAAAGAGTTTTACCAAATTTATAGGAGAGAAAAATACTACACAGCTGTCAAAGAGAGCAAAATATTCCACTCAGATCAGAGATCATCTCCCTGTTTGGATTTTGAAATATATTAGTGAGATCAGTACTTTGAACAATATAAACTCTTCCTTTCAATTTTTGTGTGTATATATATGCATATATATATGAATAAGATTAACAAATCATTGAATGTATTTTCTTTCATGATTTTAAATACCTAAACAACACAACATTCACTGTGATTGCTTGTGCTGTATCGAAGCTCATTTTATGAGCCTCTCATATAAATTGTTCATGAGGGGACTCCTCTTACAGACTCGAAACAAGAATACATCTTGTACATTTATGTTACAGGTTTATGATGATAGATGGTTCTTACCAGGGAACAAGAAACTACCAACCCAGTTTATAAAACTCTGTTAATAAAAACAGACCTCACACCAAAGTAGACTCATTTACTGAGCAACCTCAAACCATACTGACATGTATTCAGTCTTCTAAATAAAATCAGAAACATCTTGCCATGTGAGAAGAGTTTATGTAATCAGAACAAGCATTTTAGAGTTTCATTTTTCATATGAAGCTTAAATGAAGATGACAAAGGAGCAAAGGTGTTTTTTGTTTTGTTTTTTTTTTGTTGTTGTTGATTTGCATTTTAGATGATACAGCCATGAAACATATAAAGTTGTATTGTTTTAAGATAATTGAATGAGGCAGAAGATTAGTCTACAACATAATTTTTGAATACTAACACTTATCGGTTTGCCTTCAAGCCTATTCTTTATTATTTCTTTAGTGTATTGACATTTGAAAATAGAAACTCAAAGCAGTGGCGACATTTTGTTCATGACAAATGAAATTGGGAGCCAAATATCCTAACAACTGAGCACTCTGGAGCCTCTGTCCTATAACATTATGCCAACATTCACTATGAGAGAGGTGAATTGTATTTGACAACATATTCCCAGGCATTGTGTAATGAACCTTCAAACTTCAATTAGAACCTAACAGAAAGAAAAACAAACACAATTCACTAAAATGCTGCCTTCATGAGAAAAACAAGTCAGTTGGAAAATACAAGTTCAACATCATTGGCTACTCATCAGGCATTCCTCCTCTGTGTCAGGTATCATAGAAAAAGATTTTTTTTTAAGTAATGATAGAGATCACTCTCATTTTTAAAATACAGGGCATTCAGCTCACTCGTTACTCTCGCAACCCACACCAATTCTACAGTTCAGACTTTAATGATTTCTCTTTTCATCCACTTACCTCCAAAGAAAAAGATGACTTTTTTTTTTCAAGTGCATTGAAGGCCACTGTTCATGAAAGGTGATTACACATTCAAAGCTCACAAGGAAAAACATGACCTTCTGGGATTTCACGCAGGAAGCATATAAAACATCTGCATGTTGCTTTAAATTAACCTAAAAGAATGTTGCGAGTGCATTGCATTCTTTGTAAACTATAATCTAGACTATTCAAATGATGAAGTTTTGAGTGTTTCACACCAATAGCATTTCAATGAATGTTTTGTCAGCAAGGATGCAGTGGTTTGCCTGTTTGTACCCTCCTTCTTTGCCAGTATTTACTAGTAATTTGCAGACATTTTAGGCATGGGAAAGCATACATGAAAGGGGAAAAATGATGGTCTTAGCTCAGAAGCTGGGATAACAGTGCTATCTTTACTAATGATTTAAATAGATGAGTAGAATGTTTGGGATTTTTTTGGAGGTTTTTCTGAGATTCTTTTGATGAAATTTCTTTGATGTAACATTTTAAGATTTTTTTTAACAATAAACAACACAGAGTGAAAAATACTCACAAGAATTTTACATAATATAGAGCCCAAAGATAGCCAGATGGGAAGCTTTCAATCATAAAAGACACTACTTCAACTACATTTCCATGTCTGGGTGTGCTAAGTAACAAGCTAGATAATTAGGAAAATACTCCATTATCAGCACAGCATCTTCCACATCCCTTTTCCTTGCAGTAATAAGACTACACATAGTGATAGGGTCATCTATAGTAATGAGAATGTATGTAGTAATAAGATCCTATGTAGTAATAAAACTTTATAGTGTTTACTTGTCATTTGGCTCCTATTTCTAGCACCATTTGCAGTTACATGAGGTAAATCGATTGAAAGCAAAACTTATGTCTCAATATGAACAATGAACAACTTGAGCTTGTAAAGGAAGTACTCATACAAGCCTGAGTAAAGTCAAGGTGATGCTGCAGTCATTTCTTCCCAGTCTGGAAGACGCTGTGGTCTGAAGAAAGCCTGCGACTGCTGCAAACACAATCCTTCATTGCATACAAGGAATGTCACGACTGGCACAGATATCCAGTGTCCCAGGTTAACATTAAAGAAGTGAACAGGCCCAAATCTTGAGACATAGGAGCCTTTGCAGCAGATAATGCTGTCAGGTGGCCCAATCTCAAAGCAGAAGAGTTGTAACACTTGCCACGGGCTATTTAAGATACCTTGGATTCTGATGTCCAAGTTACAGTCGTTGTCTATGAAGGATGGATGGCCACAGCAAAAAAAAAAATATGTAAGTGATGCTTGTTGGGGTGGGGCTAAGAGCTCCAACACACAGGGCGTGCTTGAAAGCTGCAACACTAGAGGGCGCCACGTGTTACTTCTCACTGTCACCTGAGTCACAGAATGGAGCCATAGGATACACTATACAACCTGGGGATAAGGGGAAGGAGGGAAAGACTGAGAAAAAGCAAGGGAAACAGTGACACTACTCAAAAAGAAATGTACTCCTTACATAATGGACGTAACTCTAGCCCTTCTGTACATCACATTTACAATAAATAAATTCATAAATAAATAACAGGAAAAAAATATTTAAGGGTAGGCCCTAATGGATAAGTTTCTCATTGCCAACTTAGGATTCCTGGAGTAAAAGGACTCCACTATTTCGTTAAAAGGATGTACTAGAACAAGGCCCTCTAGTTCTCTAAGGTTAACATTGTCATTGTAATAACTCTAAAAATGATATTCAAAAGACAAAAGCCAGACGCTGGAGGCTCATACCTGTAATCCTAGCTATTCAAGAGGCGATCTCAAGATCTCGGTTCAAAAGCCACTTCAGGCAGGAAAGTCCGTGTGACTCATACCTCCAACTAACCCCCAGAAAAACGGAACTGGAGCTCTGGATCAAGTAGTAGAGGGCTAGTGCTAAGTAAAAAAGTTCAGACACAGTGCCCAGGCCCTGAGTTCATGCTCCATAACTTCCACCAGAAACAAAGACAAGTAATTTGCTTAATCTCTTTCAATAGATTTTTAAAGAAGAGAAAGGTAGGTAAATTTTGCCATTATAACTAAAACAAACAAAAAAAACCTTCCCTTTACTTTGCAGAATATTCTGTTGTTAATTTAAGGATCATAAGGTCATTTACCTTGAACTTACTTTTTATTAATTCAACCCATTATCAGCTAAATAAACACATATGATTTTTAGAATTACTTCTACCTGTGACTGGGATTTATCAATCTCTAAGAACCAGATGTCTACATCACATGTATGACACTGCCTCTAAATCATTTACACACTTTGACACTAAATCATTTAGAACTCTGTTTTTATACGTCTATACCTAAATGGAAATATTATTACCTTGTTGTTTAGTAACTAAAGATTGTGGTACAATGTCTAACAAATGTTTCCACACAGGCATACTATATTTTCATTGTTCTTATTCTTATAAAAATGAAAAATAACTCATAAGTACCTTCATCACAATAATTACAAAATCATATATCATATTAAGTCATCATATATATTAATTTAATACATATAAAAATAATTTTTGTTATTAATTCTGTGACCATAGAATAAATCAGGCTCAGAGGCATTGACTCTCAAAAATAGAGGGATAGAAGTAATATTATATTCTATTTGTATTTTATCTTAAAATACTAATACCTAGAACTTTAGCTAAAGATGGCTATGGACAAACACATTAAGCACTGAGAAAAAATTTTCTAAAATGAGATTTAGTTAATAAAATGACATATAGCTCCCAGCTATCTAGACATATGAGGATAGAAGATAAAAATGTCAACAAATTCATGGAGAATGGGAAAACAGTGAATGAAGTCAGTGATACAAGCCCATGGCAGTAAAAAAGGTATGAGGGAGATTCATTGCAACAAAGAAGGCAATCCACAGTAAGAAATTCAGTTTGTTCTTCTGAGTCCTCAAAAAAATCCTCTGAAATCGGAGGCACCAAATAATTGATTAAACTAGGAGTAAAGATTGGTGATACAAAATCTTCGGGAGAGCTTTATGTCCCTTTGCCAACACCATAAAATGTATCTTCTAAACCCAGTATTCTCAGGAAACAGAGATTTATTCTGTAGAGAAACTGACTCAGAAAATGTCTAGACCTCATGCAGTGTGCAATGGGAATAAGGGCAAAGTTCCAGATAGGAAAAAAAAAAAAAGAATGGCAATCCATATATTGAAAAGAGGGATATCATCTTATTCTCTAGCCATCCCCAAAAGAAAGGCTAGCAAAGAAAAGACTGGAAAATATCTATCTATCCATTAAAATAGACTACAAATATTTGGGATTCCCCCTAGTTAAAGAACTGCTTGATTATGTGCTAATTAATATACTTTTCTGACCAGCATTGATCTAACAACCTTATTGCCTCTGATAATATAAGTGGGTAGACAAATTTCTTTCAAAATCTTAGAAATACCATGTAAGATGTAGGATAGAAAATAAAATATGTAATCAAATTCACTTTTAGGAAACAGAAAAAAGTTAAGGTTAGAAACTTTGAAACTATCTAGTGATCTCATAGAACTAGCACCATAATTTGAAAGCTGATACAATAATAGGATGATATATTAATTTTACAAGGTATCAAAGTACAAGAGAGTTATTAACATATCACAGAAACAAAAAATGTTATAAGATAAAGATGAAGAGTGGAAATTAACTGGAATTTTACAAAAGGAAATTAAAAAGCATTTGGGAAAAGTGAGAGAGCTACACTGATTTATTTTTTTTAATTTCTGTACCAATGGTCTGTATATAAGTTTATATGATGTGGGAAGGGGAAGGAAAAGCACAGAAATGGTGGACAAGAGGTAAACCAATTCAGCAATTAAACCCACTAGACACTATGCTGGAAATAAACTATAGAACTTGTGGACAGGGAAGAAGAAGGATCAGAAGCGAAAAAAGGGAAAGAAAATGAGAGAGGAGGTGACACAAAAAGGAATGTACTCATTACCTGATTTATGTAGCTGTGACCCCTCTGTACATCATCTTTACAATGAAATTTAAATTTAAAAAAAGTAGGAGAGCTATAAAAATCTATCCCTGAAATCAACAGCCAACTGAGAAGATCTCTGCCAATAAATAGCACATTAATTATGCACTAAATTCAAAACAGTCAAAAAATTCAAGCTGCAGTGGATTTTATCATGAAACTCCAGAATAGCAGGGATCAAGCTAAGGCACTTAAAAGTGTAAAGTTGCGGGGCCGGGAGTTTGGCCTAGTGATTAAAGTGCTTGCCTACCATGCGCGAAGACCTGGGTTCGATTCCTTGGTACCACATACATACAAAAAAAAAAAAAGCTGGAAGTGGTGCTGAGGCTCAAGTGGTAGAGCTCTAGCCTTGAGAAAGTCCAAGGACAGTGCTCAGGCCCTGAGCTCAAGCCCAGGACTGGCAAAAAAAAAAAAGTGTAAAGTGGCAAAAATCAAATGACACAGGCTATTAAAACCTTGACAAGATATAAAATATGAAAATAATTACTAAATAATCTTTTTATTCCTATCATGAGTCTATGTGCTGATAATGAGTATAAACCCAAGGCCTCACAGATGACAGACAAGTATCCTGCCACTAAGATGTATCTTCAAATCTGTGAGATATTTTGTTAGGTATTGAGAGTTATGTGGCTACAGATAGAAAAATTATTTATAAAAATAAAAAAGCAATGCCAGACAAAATCCAAACCATCACAGATTTGCCATTTTGCACATTCATAAGGAATAGTGATAGTATGAGTAATAGAGAGAAAAATTATACATTGAACTCCTAGGTAAGTACCAAATGAAAGGGAAGAAATACTTAGATTTGTTTGCAGGGAGCCAGCAAGATGATGACAGTGTCCATTTGCAAAAATAAATAAGTGGCTAAGGGGAGATTGAGAAGTTGTAGTAGTAATAATTTCATAGATCAGAAGACACAAAGATAACTTACAGCAAAGAATTTCACACAGAAGACAAGCCAGTGCACAGGACTTGAAACATGTGTCAAGTAATCAAGAGAAATGAAGAGACCAGCATGATTAATGATGGGCAGAGAGAGGTAGAAGCAGAACCTTAAGATACTATCACCTTAAACTTTCCATTTTATGACCAGTCTACACTTTTTTTTAAAAAGGAAAGAGTGGTAAGACATTTTCCACCATGTCACTTATATTCACAAAATTATGTACATGTTATTCGTTTTTTATGGGGAAACAACAAAACAATGGCAAGAAAGAAGTCCTCCAGAATGTTTTTGTAAAATAATTCCCCAAACTAAAACTGCACACAACAAATGATGAGGTAGGAAGGAGAATTGAACATTTCTATCCAAGGCTACTTAAGAATTAGAAAAATGTCTATAGAAAACTAAGAATATTTGTTTATAACAAGGCAATTACTAGTTTTACAGAAAGCAGTGCTATGTACTGTGTACCACAGAGCTCAGCTGTTTATAGTTTAATTGCATGAAATACTTCTATGCGTGTTAATGAGATAGCATGAAATGTATTAAAGATTGGATCAGCGAGATTCCTATTCCTTCTTCCATCAATAGGAGGAATAGATCATGTCTAACATTGAGAAATTAATTATGGTGAGGTGCTAATGACTTATACCTATAATCTTTGCTTCTTGGGAGACTGCCACATGGCAATCGTGGTTTGTATTGTACCTTCTTTGTGCCATCTAAAGCAGTATTACTAGAGAAGTGACCATGAATTTTTGAGATGACAAATAAAATTGCAGCAGTAGATGACAAGGCCCAGATAATTTCTAAGGAACAGTCTTATACTGTGCAAAACACCTTTAACTTTTCTAGGAACAAAAGGCTCACACCAGTAATCCTAGCTACTCAGGAGGCTGACACCTGGGGATTGTGTTTCAGAGAATAAATCTAAGAAAATCTTAGGACTCCACTTACAAAGCAGAAAGTTCAAATGGGGCTGTAGCATAAGTAGCAGAGTAATAGTCTTAAAAATAAAGTGTGAGGCCCTAAGTTCAAGCCCCCATACCAGCACTAAAAAATTATTAAATATCCTTAACTGAGTTCCTGTTTATTACTTATTAATTTCTTATTTCCTTTCACTTATAAGAATATTATTAACCTATCCTATTTGATCAACAGAGTAATACATTGTAAGACTCACACAGAAATATCCAGCTCTGTTTCAACTGCATTCCAAAACTGTACTATCAACATAAAAATAGAAAAATATAAGGAAAGTCACATTGTCTCAGAAAATTTTCAAACTTAAAAAAAAATTTCTCAGGTAGATAAGAATAAAAATAGATATACCTTGGGGTCTGGTGGCATAATTCCAACTTCCAACTTAACAAATATCACTCTGAAATTTCTTTGAAGAGTCAGGCTAGATAATTTTAAAATGCAAATATTTTATTCTACTGCATAATAAGTTTTATTTTTAATATTAAAATATTTCTTAAAATTGCCTCCGAGCAAAACTGAGAGTCTGACACATTCCCGCTGTGGATTTTCACATTCTAGGGCCATCACTATTTATATTTCACATAATTTTTTTTCACACTACTACATGGGTGCATTTTTTCCTATAAAGGTGATAATGAAACTTAGTGATGACTGTGGTCCACCTAGTTACTCAAGAAAATGAGACTGAGGATCACAGTTCAAAGCAAGCCTGAGCAGGAAAGTCTATGGGATCCTTACCCCAAATTAGCTAAAGAAGCAAAAGGAGGAGGGTGAAGGAGGAAGGAGAAGGGGGAAGGAAGTAGGAGAAACTAAACAAACAATAAAAATGATGATAATATAATAATATGTCCATGCTTACTACACTAGGTGGTTCCTATTTAAGAAATAAAATCATTTAAAAGGTCTTTTTTCAGTAAATAATGGCTCTATTTAATGTAAAACTTTTCAATGTTCAATATTCTTCCAAATACAGGTAGCTCTAATTTGGGGCCCTCAGAAAATCAGAGGGGATAAAGAAAGGAAAATACAAGACAATTTTTGTTATTAAAAAAAAATTATGGCTGGGGGGCACAGCTCAGTGGAAGAGTGCTTGCCTAACATGTACGAAGCCCAGGATTCAATTCCTAGATACCACATGCACAGAAAAAGCCAGAAGTGGTACTGTGGCTCAAGTGGTAGAGTGCTAGCCTTGAGAAAGCCCAAGGATAGTACCCAGGTCCTGAGTTCAAGCCCTAGGACTGCAAAAGTTTTATAAATCCAAACTGTATCCAAGTGCCATAACAGGAAAGTATGACTCACTTAAGTAGTTTTTTTTTAGTCAATTTTATTCTACTTAAAAGAATAATATTCACAATGTTGCATACTTCCATATATTTTAACATCTTGTTTTCAAATTCTGATGCAGGAATCTCATCTTTCAATAACTATCTCAGCAGCCTCTTACATTAGCGCTTTATATGTACCCGGATCCTGCCGCTGCCTCTTGCAAATTGTATAGCTACAGAAAACTTACTAAATCTCTACCAGTGTGTATTCCTAAAATCGGAGTAAACAGCATTTGGTGTCATAACATTCTTGAGAAAATCAACAAATTATACATTGAGTCAAATGTTTGTTGGTACAAAATAAGCACTACTCAAGCCTTTCCTTTGATTTTTACATGAGTCCTACAGAAAATAATAGAAATCCATTTGATAGGACAATTATTGGAATCATTTAAAAGAATAATCCCAGTACTTCAATAGGACAATTCCACTAATTGTTGCAATGTGAGAAAATTTGTATGGCTTTTCAATAATGATTTCATTGTTACAGTATTTTCTTGTGAAGTCAATGTTATTCTTAATATTATCATTGCTTGTAATTGGGTATTATAGGTTTGTGATACTCCTAAATTATAATATTTGGAAAAGCTAAACAACATCCATTAACGCTGGTGAAATTTGAAGGGGAGAGGGAAAGAGAGAGAAGGGGAGAAGAGGGAAGAAGAAGGGAGAGGAAGAAAGAAGAGAGACATTAAGTTGAAACAAGGACAGGTTCATCTCACACACACTAGAGTGTGGTGGTCAAAAATATCTCTGCCTTACACCAAAAGTTTTTTTCAAAAGCTCTTTAATAGATCTCTTAAGATTTTTGTAAGGTTTTCCTTCAAATATATTGTACCTGTCTATGTATTTAAGCACAGCAGGGCTTTGCTCTGGAGTAGATTTATCCCATATGACAGGTCAGCTCTAAGAATAAAAATTAAATCAAAGAGCTGGTAATGTAAAAATGCCAGCACTCTACACCCTCCTGGAAACAGCAATGTGTTTAAGAAATGTTGAACAAAATCAGATATGATGACTGCTAGCTATCTTCTGCTGATGCAGATAGTTCTTTAAAAGAACCATAAAAATCAAAATCCCTCTTCAATAAGACACAAAGGATTTCCATAGCTTGCAATTTCCTCCTGACATAATAGGAGTATGAAAACAAACTCCAATTTAAATATTCATGCCTTCATTTTATTTAATGGTATGATACTGTGACTGTAGATATTATATTTTAATGCTTCATGATGTTTCTTCCTTTTTTATAGCAGCTAAAATGATAGCCATCTTCACGAGTAATGTCACAAGGCATCCTTATGAAGTTTCTATTTTCCTTGAAACATGGGCTCTGATACTGATAACGACAACATGCTGACATTCAAAGTAAATAATGTCTTCTAGGTGCATGCTGTATTTTTAATTGATAAATAATCTGCTGGTTGAGGTCATAAACTGAGATTCAAAGCTACCCTCAAACAATCTAAGGAAGTGGCAGCAATGAAATGTAACAACAACTCTGCAAAATAAATTCTGTTCTCTGAACTCTCAGAAAAACAAAGAATCTTGCCAATAAAAATATATCTGGGAAAACACAAGTGTACATATAGAAATATTTTATTTAGAAATAATTTGAAATATTTCTAAAATATTGAGTATTGATATATAATATATTTTAATATTTTAAATGGTTTCTAATACCTAATATTAGAAATATTAGAATATTTAGAAATAAAAAGCTGAGAAATTAATTCCCTTTTTAGTTATTTCAAGAAAAAAAGAAGAGCTCATCTAGTTTATGTAGTATACTTCAAGTTATCCTTTTTATCAAATTGAAAGAGGGAAAAAATAACTATTCCTGTTCAATGAAATTATTATAGCATATTGAAAAGCTAACATGATATCAGTGTGTCTGCCAGTAGGGGTTTGAACTCAGGGGCTAGGTGCTGTCCCTGAGATTTTTTTGTTGCTGTTATTCAAAGCTAGCATTCTACCACTTGAGCTACATCTCCACCTCCTTCTTTTTCATTGTGAATTAGACATAAGAATATCATGATTTTTCTATTTAAGCTGGCTTTGAACCACTATCCCCAGATCTCAGCTTTTTGAGTAGCTAGGGTTATAGGCATGAGCCCTAGTACCCAGGTAAAATCTTACTCTTTTTGTCTTTTCTCTTGGTGTCTCACACAAAAATCATGCACACAGATACACACTGTCACACATGCACATCCAGAGCCCCAGTCCAAACACAGCGTGCACAAATACACAGGGCTTGTTCTGATTTCCTTAATAAGCAGGACTAGAGAAGGCAAGAAGGTCCCACACGCTGTCAATTCTACTAGAATCCATGAGCCATAACCACCAAATGAAATGAAATCTATATGTAAAAGCCCGTTTCTTTGTAAGAAGAAATCTTCAGAGAGCATCTTCTGTTGGTTAAGCTTAAAATTGACAATAGTTTTCACACAAAATTAAAGTAACAAGTCAAGTGGTCTCAACTGGAAAGTCCTTCAAGGTGAGGCAGGAGGATCGTTGAGAAGGAGCTTAGAGCCAAGTCCTAGCTGTCACTTCCCAGCTGTGGAGTACATGTCAGAAAGATTCACATCGCTGAAGCTAAAAGAAAGGTGATCTCATCTGGCCAAGCTTCTCTGTCTCTTATAAGCACACATGAAATCTGCCAGGCCATCAGAGATGAATGAGGATTTCAGGAATGAGATGTCTCTCTCCTCCTGAGAAGTCAGTGACTTAACAACAAAGCGATATCTATTTATGGTGCCTTATGTAGAGAGTCCTCATGAAATAAAAACAATATACAGAAAAATAGAAGAAATTACTGTGGTGGATAGTGCTAATGATATGACTTGATCCCGGGAGAAGAGATGGGTTGAATCAGATTTCTTTTGTACTTCACTGGACAGATGAGCAGGGTAGTCAACAGAGGCTAAAGTTACATTCCAAACATGCGCAACTGGAGGTTCACGTAAAATAAATTCTCTTACGTTAATTGAGGACAGGTACTAACATGGTTGTAGTTATTATTGCTGTAACTATAAAAGCACAGCCCCTATTTTTATGAAAAGGGTAAACCGAGTTTTATAGTGCAAAATTCAATACTAGCAGACATACATGTACATGCCTTCAGAACAGTCCAACGTTAATTTTGTTCAATTCAACAGTATTTATTGTTATGATTCCTATATTTCTGAGATTCTTGCTGAAATTTTATCTTATCATAATTATGTCTCAAGCACTTAACATAATGCCTTATATGGTTACTACTCAAAAATTGTTTGTCGCTGATAAAGTATAGAATTCATTTCTGTTCCTGTTGAGTGTCATCCACATTATTACAAGTACTAGGCTATTTAACTGAATTTTCAAGAGCTCTTAAAATAGAATGCACTATAGAAAAAACAACTGTTTTTCATATACTTGAAGACTGTCATTTCTTCAAATTCAAAAAGCAAAAATGTTCAGAATTTCAAGTTATTTTTTAGTTTTGAGAGTTAATATTATTTATGAAATATGGAATTTTTTGAAGTATAATGAAGAATTTTGAGTCAAAGGCTAATAGGCATTTTTTTACAAATTAAGATAAAGTCATCATCAGGAGCTCTGGGGACAATAACAATGTTTCCTTTTGCACAGAACTAACAGATGACTCTAGTTTGGAAAAGACCAGGACTGGGGACATGACTTAAGTAATAGAGCTCTTGCCTTGCTTACCAGAAGTTCTGGTTCAAATCCTCAGAATGACTTTAAGAAACTAAAAGCCAAACACAAAACAATAGAATTGACCATTTTCAAAGATTACATCACTCCTTAGATATACCAGGAATTACTTTATCTATTTTTCTTATATGTCAATAATATAATTTTGGGGGGGGTGGCTTCAGTTATGGGGCCTAGGCGCTGTCCCAAATCTCTTCACCTCAAGTCTATCACTCTACTACTTTGAGCCTCAGCACCACTTCCAGTTTTCTGGTGATTATTTGAAAATAAGAGTCTCAGGAACTTGTGTGCCAGAGCTGGCTTTGAACCATGATCCTCAAATTTCAGCCTCCTGAATAGCTAGGATTACAGGTGTGAGCCATCGGCACCCACTCACCTAATAATAATATTTTAATAACTCCTTATTCTGTTTTATAAATTTAAAGCCTTATAATTTTGAATGTTTTACTGGAAGATTTATTTTTAAAGTATGTGCCTGCCCACCCACCCTCAATATTGAAATAGTACTTTTATTTAGTATTGGTGTCACTTCTTTTCTTCCAGTACTGGAGTTTTAACTCAGGACTTCAGACTTTCTCATCCATGCTCTACCACTAGAGCCACATCCCAACCTGTGTCAGCTCTCTTCTAATATTCTCTAGTAACAGCTACCATTGATGCTTACCAAGGCCAAAACTCTTGGCCAATCACTTATACCTGTTAATAGATTAATCATCTTGACAGAAATCAAGTCATCTGCACCAGGCAAACACCTACTAGATAGTAAAACTACACTTCAAGTTCATCTATCTAATTTCAAGATGGATGATTTCTACTGGATCTTTGAAGATGACCTTTGGGAAAACTCCACACAGCTAAAAATATATACCAAAGCAATTTATCCAAAAGGACACAGGAAACAAGAACATAGAGTATAGATAGAAACAATGCAGAAGGATCTAGGAAAAGCTAGTGGCTGAAACTTCCTTATTGGATTCAAATATTTTGCTGTCTGAACTATAGTCAGTTTTACTTAATATTTGCTTTAACCATGTGTGAAAAGGTTTTAGGTTTCTAAGTACTGCCACCTTATTGTCATATGAAGAGTGGCTGGCTGTCTACATGTGGCTTCTGGGAGTTCTTGGGCCTCGTGACCTAAGGCTGAATCTTCTCCTCTCACTTGTTAGCTGCATGAGCTCAATCAAGCTGCATGATTTTTTTTTTCTTGTCTGTAAATTGCGGGCAATCAGAGCACCTACCCTTTGATTGTATTATAAGACTATTGGGGGAAATGGCACCGTAGTTCAAAGTGACAGCGTTAGCTTTGAGCTGAAAAGCTCGGGGATAGTGCCCAGGCCTAGAGTTCAAGCCCCAAGATCAACAACAAGAAAAAAAGAATATTGGGGACAATTTCAGGATCTGTCTGCCACACTCACTAACCAATCAGTACAATTTGCAGGCAGTTGCTTCTCTTCCAAAAATTAGAATTAAAAAGCCAGGAGTGCAAGCAAACTGGCCCACACCTGTAATCCTAGCTACTCAGAAGGCTGAGATCTGAGGATCTCCGTTCAAAGTCAGGCACTAAAGAAAGTGAAGCTGTGGCTCAAGGGATAGGGAAGTAGCCTTGAGCTGAAGAACTCAGGGACAGAGTTCAAGCTCCATGACCAACAGAAAAAAAGAAAAAAAAAAGCTGGGAGGGTAGCCTAGTGGTAGAGGGCTTGCCTAGCATGCACAAAGCCCGGGATCTGATTCCTCAGTGACACATACACAGAAAAAGTCAGAAGTAGCACTATGGCTCAAGTGGCAGAATGCTAACCTTGAGAAAAAAGTGTCCAAAGACAGTGCCCAGACCCCAGAGTTCAAGGCCCAGGACTGGCACACAAAAAAAGTCACCAAGCACAAATATTTAATGTATGGGATACTACTAAGAGTTATATAAGAAAATGTATGTTTGTATAGAAAATAAGTTAGGATATAATCTCAAATTACTCTAACAACTGCTCTGGTAAACTGCCTGTCCTGTCCCAACAGTCGGAAAATGAAATAAGCAAGGGCAGCTGTCCACTCCCTGGGGTTTTAGAGTGACAGGATTCAGATGGATTAGCAGGCATGCTGTTTGGTCAGTGTGATGGCAATGACACTGATTAAAAAGTCCAGAATGGGGAAGCATGGTGCAACAAATGTGTCTTACTGGCAGGTTTTCCTTTTTCATAGTTAGAGCTTTACAAAAATTCCAACTGATGGACACTAGAGGAAAAAGACGTAATTCAGTTTATGAAATGCATCTTTAATACAAACTTCTGTATAAGTGAGGCACATCTATCCATACACTTCCTATTTTCTGAGATATTTAAAGACAACTGACATATCTGTTCTGAGACTGTTCTGTGTGGTAAACACTTGCCAACATTCTGGCACAAACTCTCATTGTCACATCCATTCTTTCCTCCCAAAGTAGTCTGCTTTCCTCTGTTCCTTTCTTGAGCTTTGTTTGTAAAGATTTTGCTTGGCAAAAAATAAATTTAAGGTAACACAGACCTGTCAGCTTTCAGATTCTAGATGAGATGTTTGCAAACTCTAGGAGGCATGTAAGAAGTTCGGGAAAACATAAGCTTTCACAAGTTGCTTCTTCTTTAAAGAGACTTTGGTTTGACCTACAATGAGTTTCACTCAGTGAACAATTTTCTTTTTATCTTCTTAGCCTATGCATGCAATTGTACTCATTTGGTTATATTTTTAATAATATTCTTACTAGTTCTTCCTGATTATTTAGTGAGTAGAAAAAAAAATTGTGGGGCCAGAAGTTTGGCCTAGTAGTAGAGTGCTTTCCTAGCATGCATGAAATTCCAGGTTTAATTCCTTCATATCACATACATAGAAAAAGCTGGAAGTGGTGCTGTGGCAATAAATAAATAACGTGTGACAATTTCATTTTTCCCTAGTCATTTGGGGGGAAAAATCTGATCCGATCTATCTATCTATCTGTCTGTCTGTCTGTCTATCTATCTATCTATCTATCTATCTATCTAAATTCCAAGCAGTAGAAGTTTCAAGAACATATTTTTTAAATTATATCAAGAATCAATCTATATGCCTTAAAAATAGTTTGCCTGTAATAGTGGTAGTAGACATGCCATTTAAGCACAATGGACACTACTAAAAGACACAGCTACAGCTACCTTGTACTATGTGTGTTTCTCTGGACAGAGAAACAAACCACCCACTGATATCTCCAACATCTCTCCACTCCCATACTTTGTGGCAAATCCTGTTAATTCAGTGGGCTCCCTGTGGCTAAAATCTCAGGCTTAACTCTCACTGAAGTGGTGATCAATGGAATGAAAATGTTGTTCAATACATTCCACAATGCACAAGTAAAATTACTAAGAGATTTGAAATATCCAAAGTGAGATAATACATTAACATTTCCATCATATTTGAACTTTCCTAGTTAAACTTTACACTTTTCCCATATATTTTTATTGTAATTAACAGAAGGGTTACATTATATTCACCAGATAGAAGGTGCATTACTTCACAGACATTGGTACACTTTCTCATGTCTTGGTCCCCATTTCCCTCCCCCACCTCTGCCCCTCATCTTGTTTTTCCCTCTTCCCTATCCAATTTCAAATAACCAAATATGCATATATACAATATATCACATAACCAGGTGAAATACTGTAATAACATGAGATAGCCAAGGGACAGCAAAAGAGATAAGAGATAACATAGTATATTAAGGACAACAATCACTTATTTTATGGCTTTTTAAGCTTTACATTTTAATGTTCAGAAGCAATAAATGAATAAAGCACCTATCTCAGTACAAATGTATGAAAAGAAATGAATCTCCATGACATTATCCAACATGCACATTAAAATAAAATCCCTTAGAACTCATTTAAGAAAGCCAATTCATAGTTTTAAAAAATTAAATTAAAAATATTAATTTATTCAGCATTTTCAACTGGTATCCTTATTTCCTTTTCCTTTTAAGATGAGCTACATGGAAAAAATTTCAACAAAACAAATTTCAATAAATTTTCAACAAACAATAACTTAAGATCCTTTCAAATTATTTTTTTTGCCAATCCTGGGCTTGAACTTAGGGCCTGAGCACTGTCCTTGCACTTTCTCAAGACTAGAGCTCTACCACTTGAGCCTCAGCACGCCTTTGGGCTTTTTTCTATGTACGTGGTACCTAGGAATCTAACCTGGGTCTTCCTGCATGCTAGGCAAGCACTCTACCACTAGGCTAAACTTCCGGCCCTTCAAATGACTTTGTAAGGACATAATTATACTAAAAGAATGTGAGTACAAACTGATTTACAAGGGTGTTTTTCAAGTTACTCCTTTAAAAAATAAGTTTAAAAAAAATCCTAGAAAGCTAGGTGCTGGTGGCTCAGTCAGTAAACCTAGCCAATTCAGGAGGCTGATATCTGAGGATCAGGGTTCAGAGCCAGCACACACATGAAAGTTGTGAGTCTCTTCTCCAACAAACTACTCAGAAAATGTTGGAAGTGGCTGAGTGGCTCAAGTGGTAGAGCACTCACATTGAGCACCTTAGGGCTGAGTGTAAGCCCCAGGACTCACCCCACCCCCATCCCAACCTGGCCAAATATATATATTTATATATATCCAGAAATAATAGACGGGATTAATGGGTGACCAGAAAAATGGATAAAGCTTCATGTCCAAGATAAAACTGATTCTCTAGAGTAAGTAGATTGGTGAAAGCAGAAATTGCCAAGTCCACCCCATTCCTATGTCTCTTGTTTGGTTTAGCCTTAATCATACACCTTTGCATTGTTTTTGGAGCCTGTTTTAATGAGGTTGTTTTCTACAGTTCTTTAGGATAGAGCATTTTGAACAGAGCTAAATTTATACAGTGTTCTCTGGAGAAGCTCTTTTCAAGCAAAGTCTAACAGAGGGCAATGCCATTCTCCTTTATCATCTACTTCTGAAATTCAGTAACAAGGTGTGTGGGGGTGGTGCGCGGACTTCTAGCTGCACAGTGCATTTGAAAAATCACTGTAGTAGGCTAGGACACACTGGACACAGAGAAAAACACAACTATATCCTACATGAGAATATGTTCATATTTAAGGCCATCTCTCCTTAATGAATCATCATGTTTCCATGTTTCTCACCATTTTCAGATTTAAGCTCATCTTTATATTTACAGTGATTTTGAAACTTGTAAAATCACATTAAAAAAATCTCTTTACTAAAGGTAAAGAATATAGTAAAATATAAAGTCAGAGGAAATGAACCAAGTGAGGATATATGAAATATTTCCTAAAAGCATGGACCTAATATAATTATTAGTTCAGCAGCCTTCCTTATTCCAGATGTTTTTTTAAATAAATTTTTCAATTTAGCTTCATCACACAATTTGATCGAGTACTTTGACTTTCAAAGCATCACAATGATTTTGTCCTACTTCATTCTGTTTAAATGCATTGTCCTAGTACCTAAGATTATGTGGCTGACAACTACTGAATTTTCAGTCAATGCTTGTTGCAAATCTGAAGGGAATTCCATTGGTCTAAACACTGACTCTAAAGACTTTTTTTCTCTTTCTATATCCAAGAAACCTTTTTTATCCACTTCTATTCTAAGAAAATTCTTTTTCCAGGCAAGATATCCTAAATGCTTCATGTATGCATTTGTTTGTTTGTTTGTTTGCTTGGTTGCTTGTTTGCTGTGGGTTATGGGACTTGAATTCAGCCTGGCACTGTCCCTATGCTCTTCAGCTCAAGGCTACCAACCTACCCTTGAGCCAAGCTCCACTTCCCGTGTTTTCTGAGGTTAATTAGAGATAAGAGTCTCAGGTCCTTTTGTGCCTGGGCTGGCTTTGAACCTTGATCCTCAGATCTCAGCCTCCTGAGTAGCTAGGATTGTAGGCGTGAGCCACCTGCTGGCCTGCTCTTGCATTTTGTCTGTTTGTTTGTTTATTGTAATGTATAGAGTGATTACAATTATATTGGCCAGGTAGTAGGTGAATTACTTCTCACATACTGATACCCCTTCTCATGTTTTTGTCCCCATTTCTCTACTGATCTTGATATCTTCCATCCGGGCATGCATGGTTCTATGCACCTGTATATAGCATATCTTATTAAGATTCTAAAATAATATTGTGCACATGAAATGTTCCATTCCAGGTTTTCAGGTTATGGAATTCTTTTTGTTTTGCCCATGGAGGTAACCAAACAGTTATCATAGAATGTTGTATGTTATTTACTCATTCTAATGAATCATCTATTTATTATTTCACTGGATAGTTCATCGTTCCAACAAATATTAGGTTTCCACAGTGTTCCAGACACACTGCAAAGGTTAAAGGAAGAAAGGTGGCAAGGGAAACAAAAATAGTCTTTCCCCAGTCAAAGGGCCCTTGCCACAGACAAGGAAGAGACATTAATCAACACATTCCATAGGTCATTAATTCTCATCAATGATGAATGATAAAGGGAAAGTTCTTGAAAATACTAGTATCCCCTAAAAAGCAATGTGATCTACTTGAATTGCAGGAGTCAGTCTGATATGAATCACAAAGGAAATGTATTTGAACATAAGCTTGAAAAATGAATAAGTTGGATAGAGGTGACCTTTTAAAGCTTCGAGAGAGGAGCTTTTTTAACTTCCACTCAGAGGAGTGGTAAACATCTCTGAATTGAGTGAAGATAACAGTTTGGGGTGGGAAGGAATAGAAAAGCTTTTTTCAAGAGGATGACAAGGGAACTTTCTCAGTGTACACATGAGAAACTAAGAAAGGCAATCTGCCCATCTTTCTAAATTTTTCTTACAAGAAGTTGGCAGGTAAGGTAATTAGGGAATTACTAATCTATTCTCTTCCCAGGCTTCTTGATAACTTCTTTTTTGTTGACCCTCCCTACCTCTCGGCCTTTGACCATGTCTCTACATTTTGGACACTGTTTCCATTCCAGAGCCACTCATTTGCCTGTTACCTTTCAGTGGATTTCCTTGATACCAACACCTTTTCTCAGAAATATGTATGCTTTGGTTTATTCATCTGTTCATCCAGTATTTTGTATCTAATATGCTGACAAGTCCAAAGGAAGTAGATTATATAGAAATAGTGGCATTCTTTATAAATTCTGCATTAAGTAAACCATATGATTTACAGTTCATTCTGTCATTCAATGTGTATTTACTGAACAGCTACCATGTAGTATGCATAGATACTAACAACTAAAAAGAAGACAATTATTGGTCTCCTAGAAATTATCTCTACTAGACAAAGGCAAAGGTAAGCCATTGTGATAAGGATTATTACAGGAACAAGAACAAAACACTAATAATATCAATTATATCAAAAGGTTGAAAAATGAATGAACAACACCTCCACATTTGTGTGGAGACTTAAAAGATGAGACCACATTTGCCAAAGAAAATTGTGGAGGACAGCCTTGCCATGCTAAAGGATGAAGATGTGAGAAATATAGTTGCAAAGTTATGAAAACAAAAACGTTTCAGAATCTTTGATCTTGTAAAAAGTAACTCTGGATTTAGGACAGGTGGAAGCTTATATAAATAAGAGGATAGCAGCAAGAAAACCTTTTAAAGGGAGAAAATGCACAATGAAAAAGTACTGGAACCTGGGCTATGAAGCAATAACAAGCAATTCAGGTATAGAGAGAAGAATGAGATCACTTAGGGGTTGTTGGATTTGGCACCAGAGGTGATTCTGGAAATGGACTACCAACATAGATAGTTCTGTCCTTGTTGATTTCTATTCTTCCTTCCCTATTAAATGCCAATACCACCAATACTACCTCTTCTTTCCTTGAGGAACATATGAAATTACACAAAGCTGGCAACAATGACATTCAAGATATCTCTAATAAGGAAAAGAAGAAAGAAGACTATTTCTGAGATAATCCTCTGAGGAATTTGAGTTGTAAACTACAAAGCCTAATATCTTAAATCATTTCCCACTTCCATGAAGTGAACCAAATAGGTTCAGGCACAAAATATTTGGGAAGGCAGACATGGTAAAGTGGTCAAGTAATTGAGCTCTATGGGAAAATAATCTTGCTTTTTTCTAAGGCTCTCCGTAGTCTAAATGGTGGTGGCTGAAAGTGGTTCTTCATCTGCAACTTAGGGCAATAAATCTTTCTTTACAAAACTGTGGTGTAGGTCAAACAAATTAATCCATGTAATCAGTATCTAGCACACACAAGGACTTATGAAATACTAGTGCTAAATAATGATAAATAATCATATACTGTGAATAATAGTAATTCCTACTTATTATTTTATTTGGACCTAGAGACCAAGTTAATGAGGTTACTCTTAATACTGTGATAATTTCCCCGTTTATGTAGATAAGGAAACATAGGCACAGGGTATTGAAGTGACTTGTGCAAGATTTATCTATATATATTGCCAAATGGCAAAGCTGTAATTAGAATACAGGTGGCCTGGATATAGAGGCAGAAATCTTAACCCCAGCACAAATATGTGGAAATTAAACAGCATAATCCCAAATGAACAAAGGGTCAAAGGAGAAATTAACAGGGAAATCAAAAAGTATCCTGAGACAAACAAAATTGAAGATACAGCATACCAAAACTCCGGGGATGCATAAAAAGCACTTCTGAGTGAAGCTTAGAGTCAACAAACGCTACATCAAAGAAAAGAAGATCTCAAATAAACAACGCAGCATTATACCTCAAGGAATAAAGGACACAACAACGTTAGCCAAAGGAAGAAAATAATACAAACTCAGAGCACAAGTAAATGAAACAGATACAAAAAGATAATGGGGAAGAGTCATAAATTTTCTTTTGTGAAAAGATAAAATTGACAAAGCTTAGTATATTTAATGGAAAAAAGAAAACTCAAAAAATAAGCCTACAAATGAAAGAGAAAATATTACAAAAGAAATCCAAAGAACCATAGAAGGCTACTGTGAATAATCATACTGTGACTAACTGGCTAACATAAACAAAACTGATGAATTCCTAGGTACAAACCATCAACACTGTGTGAGAAAGAAAGAGAAAAGAGAGAAGAAAGAAAGAGAAAAAGGGAGAAAGAGAAAGAAAGAAAGAAAGAAAGAAAGAAAGAAAGAAAGAAAGAAAGAAAGAAAGAAAGAAGAAAAGAATCTTGTAGATAGACTGAGAAAATGGTCAGCAGTTTATTCTAAATGAGGTTTTAAGTTCTAGAAGAGATGTACAAGGATAACCAAAATAAAATTTAAAATTAGAAACTATAGTTCACAAATTGGATCACTTTTTCCCCATAAATCATAAAAATGGGGGCCTGGAGTTTGACCTCGTGGGTAGAGTGCTTGTACCATATATAGAAAAAAGCCAGAAGTGGTGCTGTGGCTCAAATGGTAGAACTCCAGCCTTGAGAAAACCTAAGGACAGTGCTCAGGCCCTGAGTTCAAGGCCCAGGACTGGCAAAAACAAATTAAAAATAAATAAAACTGTGTGTGTGTGTGTGTGTGTGTGTGTGTGTGTGTGTGTGTGTGTGTGTGTGTATTTGTACCTGTCTGGGCATAAGCTGAGGGCTGTCCCTGAGGTTTTGATTTGTGTTTTTTGTTTTATATACAAGGGTAGCACTCTACCATTTGAATTAATGAACTAATGCTCCATTTCCAGCATTGTTGTTGTTAGTTAATTGGAGATAAATGCCTCACCAACTTTCTTGTCCAAACTGGCTTCAAGCTATAATTCTGAGTAGCTAAGGTTATACCGTGCCAGGCTCTCCTACATTCTTCAATCAATAGAAAGTGATTGTATCATACTGGTCTCCTATTCCTGGAAATGGATGAACTGTGAATTACCAATAGAATGTAGAGAGGAATTTGGGAAATTTTTCCAGGAATAAGGAACATTACTATTTTTAAGGAATGAAATAAGTAAATATAAGGAAGTTATTTGATATCCACTGAGGTAACTAAAAAGAATGAACTTTAATGATGATCTGATTAAAAGTGTTTATAACAGTTTTTTTTTATTTAAAAAAGCAAGTTTGGGGGCCAGGATTTTGACCTAGTGGTAAAATGCTTGCCTAGCATGCACGAAGACCCAGGTTAGATTCCTCGGGACCACATACATAGAAAAAATCCAGAAATGGTGCAGTGGCCTCAAGTGGTAGAGCTCTATCTAGCCTTGAGAAAGCCCAAGGACAGTGCTCAGGCCTGAGTTCAAGCCCCAGGACTGGCAAAAAAAGACATTGTGGTGATTTCTAGTCATTGAGATTATGATGGTCTGAATCCCCATAACAGCTAGGAAACTAAGAAAATTGATAAAGTAACATTAGTTTTACCACACAAAATTGCTACAATTCACCATTTTGAACTCATGAAAATGCAGTTTCACAATCTTATAGATTTGGTTTTTTTTAAGAGAGCTGATTGATCAAAATATTGAACACAATAGTTTACTAGATGGTCGCAATATGCTCGTATTTATTGATGGTGATGATGCATACTAGAGTACTGTCGTTGTCAAGATCAACAAAGCTGTACATGGGAACTCTAAACATGAAGCAATCAAAATCTCTATTTCTACAGATCAAGAGAATTAGCAATCATATGTGGCTCATGCATACATAGCCCAAGTAGTGAATCCATACTCCAGAAACAATCTGTGTGAATTCACCATTATTCACCAAAGAGAAAGATGAGAAAAATTAACAATCATGTGGGCATCTGAATACTCCAAGAAGAAATCAGTTTGTTTAGTAGATATCACCCACAGATCAAAGTAATGTGCATAGGGAAAACACCATGAATCAAGTAGAACATATGGTTAAAGTTAATGTTGAGTTTGTTTTGGGGAAAGGGAATCTGTACCAACTGAGATGCCCAATCTCTACTCTTTGAAATATTCACTGTAAACTCGCCTATACTGATACATCTAATCACAGCCCCAAATATATACCACCCTGTTCTGATATCATATGTTCATTCTTGTACCCCAATTCCATCGCAAGAGAATGAACAGGGGGATGCACTTTGAACTACTTTGATTTAAATGGCAAAGTAGCCCCCCAAATTTTCTGGATTGGGTTGAAGTTAATTGAAAGCATCTAAATAAAGTTACATGCCCTAAGGAAACTCAAAACTCTGAGCCAGAGATTAGAGTCTAAACTATGAATCTTAAAAGTATGTATTTTGCATAACACTGTGAATATTACGACTTGCTAGGTTTGAAAGGGATTAGGAAGAAGAAGAAACTCTTTAGTTTCTAGTTGAACAGCAGCCTGGGTGACTGGTTTGTAGGTTGTGGGCATTGGAGGAGAGCTGAATTGAAGCAGAAGATAATAAGTTTGACATATAAAAAATCATAATTTCAACGTTTTCAATTTCCTTTTCATTGACTCTAACCTTTCCTTGAATATCTGAGTATTCTGAAGATTTTTATAACAAACATATTAAAACTTTCAGATAAACATAATCATTACCGGTATCAAAAATTTATTCACTGTGGGAAGTTTACCTTTAACACTATATTGTATTTTCCAAATATTTCTGATAGAATACAGAATTCTTCGCTAAATCAAACTACAAGTTTAGGAAATTTAGAGCAATAATGCTGGTGTTTTGCTAAACATTATATTACTAAAAATAATCACATCATCTTACTTCCAGAAATTTCATCTACAAAAATAAACTCTATTGGGCCGGGAGTCTGGCCTAGTGGTTAAAGTGCTTGCCTAGCCTGCATGAAGACCCAGGTTCGATTCCTCGGTACCACATATATAAAAAAAAAAAAAAAGCCGGAAGTGGTGCTGAGGCTCAAGTGGTAGAGCTCTAGCCTTGAGAAAGTCCAAGGACAGTGTTCAGGCCCTGAGCTCAAGCCCAGGACTGGCAAAAAAAAATAAATAAATAAAATAAACTCTATTAAATTCTTCATGGTAATCTGCTCAATTCTAGGGTAGACCTGTAGATAGTTCTTTATCTTTTGCTTACATATCATTTTATTTATATATTATCATGACATTTTTGTTGTCCCATTTTCTCATTCATATACACACATATACCCATACATATACTTGTTCTATCTTCCCAAAAGTCAGGGGGAGGGTATTTGATCTTACATTCTATTTATAAAATAGAAAGGACAGCAAGAAGCAGGAAGATATATTGAAGAAAAGAAAAAGAAATCTAATAAAATGAATATGAAAGAATAAAGAGGATTCAGGTGGGATGAGTTATATAAGGGAAAATTCCTAAAATCAAACATAGAGTATATCCTTTAAAGAAAATTAAGCTTCTCCCTTATCCTAAGCCTAATGCTTAAAATTCTCCATTTTCTACAACTCACCCCAAAATATCCAGTCTTAAAGATATTTTTTGCCAGTCCTGGGCCTTGAATTCAGGGCCTGAGCACTGTCCTTGGGCTTTCTCAAGGCTAGAGCTGTACCACTGGGTCCACAGCACCATTTCCAGCTTTTTTCTATATATTTGGCACCAAGGAATGAAACCTAGCTCTTTGTGCAAGGTAGGCAAGCACTCTTACCACTGGGCCAAACTCCCGGCCAATCTTAAGGAGCTTTACCATCTGCATTGTAACTTACATAAATTATTCTCATGAAAACAAAGAAGAGATCCAGCTTGAGAAACAATTTGATTTTAGCTTAAACAGGAGGTTGAATGCCCAAATGAAAAAGAAGGCATGTGGGTTTCTGACTCACTTCTAGCTCTGAATTCATGGGTTTACTTCATAGTCACCAGTGTCAGGACACTAACCCTTGTCCAAGCTGTGGGATGTCTCCAAATTCTCCATGTCTGCATTATTCAAGAATTAGCTCCCTATGGAAAAAGACCTCAATGTTCTACACAGCTAGATTCTAGCATAAACCATAGTCACTGGAGTAGGACAATGCAATTACCATAAAAGAAAGACTTGAAGTAGTAATTATTTTACAAAAGCAGTATTCAGCTGGCATGACTAATTACAAGAGAATTTCTACCTTTTCATAAATTGCCAATACATGGTTAGGTAGGCACATATTAGAAGCATAGTATTTCAACTATCAATTATTTCAGTTGCTAAAACTGGAATTTACAGTTAACATTCTAAGATTATATTTGATATGGAGTGCATACAAAGCAAATGAATAGGTCTATAAATCAATAGAATTTAAGCATAAAAAGAAAAATTGGCTATGGATCAAAATTTCTGATCTCCTTACTCATATCCAACATGTCCATTGGAATTTTTTGTCACCTGGCTATTATGCTGCCCATTTAGGGTCATGAAAGCACTATGGAAACTTGCCATAGAAAGTAAGACAATCACCACAGGAGTCAAATTAGCTGCGAAGAATGATATATCAGTTAGATGCCATAATACCAGTCAACTTGTGAATAATGCAGCATCAGGAACACATGCAATTAAATACCTGAATTTCAATAAAAATCATACTTAAATTCTTTTTCACAATAGTGACTATTTAATTATAACATTCATCTTATTTTAGAATTATAAAGAAGACAAATTATCTCATCATCTATACTTGATGGACTAGGGCCAAGTTATTAAATTTATTTTTGATCCTATTCCTTAGTTTAGATCTTTCCACAAGGAACAATTATAGTTTTCCTACAAAATATCTAGGTAAAGACTTTTTTTTTAACATTGTGGTCTCAGAGGTCCATTTTTAAGCTATAAAATAGCTGGCAGACAATCTACTTACATAAACAACATGCCAAATTGTGATACAATTCTTGTCAGACAATGTATTTTGCACTGTTTAAGTAATACTCCATGGAGTGAAGTTATATAAGACATTTGCCAAGTTTACCTGCCGAGAGACACACTTCAATAGTTCTCACCCAGCGGGATGGCATTTATCATTATTCAAATTTAGCAGAAAAGAAAAGGTTCAGATGCTTTTGACATTATAAATGGCTTGTGGTAAACTGCTGTTAAGCACTGCTATTCAGGGGCTGCTCTAGTCCAGCACAATGGAAAGACATCTTCCAGGCTAGTCCACAAAATGCTAAGAACCTGAAGTGCTAAAGGGAGAATTCCATCCCTACTCTCCTAACTTCAAAGACAAGCACAGGTTAATCTACAAAGTATGTAAGCAATTAAAACAACTGGAGATGTGTGTGTGTGTGTGTGTGTGTGTGTGTGTGTGTGTGTGTGTGTGTGTGTGTGTATTTTAGAAAAGTAATGATGCTTTTTTTTTCTATTATCCTTCTGTCTTATTCATGTGTCTGAGTGAAATGCTTACAAGGTGGTTTCTTTTCTTTTTCAGGTTTTACTTCTTTTTAACTGGCAGACAAAATTTTATGTATTTATTCTGCAAAGCCTAATGTTTTGAAGTATGTATACATGGTGGCTAAATGTTTTGACAAAGACAAATACATGTGGCTTTTCAGTACTTGGCTAAATTTTGTATAATAGATAGCTATTATACAAAAGTCCCTGTGAAGCTGAAGCATTTCAGACTGGAAAAGTGATTCTCCCATTCCACCCAGTCTCTTTCATCTAACAGGTGTAGCAACAAGCGACTCCATGCAGAGTTATTCACAAACAGGTCTGCCTAATTGTTTTAAGTACCGTGGTATCTCCTTAAAATTAATAACGCATACTATGTATAAAATATTTGGAGAACAATAATGTTATTGATGGTAAATTAAAACTCTGACAAATGCTACAAGAGCAAACATACAGCCAGGCACTGGTGGCTCATGCTTGTAATCCCAGCTATTCAGGAGGGTGAGACCTGAAGATCAACGTTCAAAACCAGTTCGGGCAGGAAAGTCTCTGTGAGTCTGTTTATCTCCAATGAACTACTCAAGAACTACAAGTGATACTGTGGCTAAAGTGATACAGGGCTAGCTTGAGCACCAAGAAGCTCAGGCACAGAACCCAGGCCCTGAGTTCAAGCCCCACACTCAATAACCAAAAGAAAACGGAAAGAGCCAGGCTCAATGGCTCACGCCTGTAATCCTAGCTACTCAGGAGGCTGAGATATGAGGATCGGGACAAAGCCAGCCTGGCACAAAAGACCTTGAGACTTTTATCTTCAATTAATCTCTAGCAAACGGGAAGTAGGGCTGTGACTCCAGGGGTAAGGCCTTGAGCTGAAGAACTCAGAGACAGTGCCCAGGCCTAGAGTTCAAGCCCCACAACCGACAAAAGAAAAAATAAATAAAAGGAAAGAATAGAACATAAAGAAAAAGAAAAAAAGAAAACACATGTAGGTTCCTTAACAATAAACTCAGGAATGAGTAACCGACTCAGTGTTGCCTATCAGTCATTTTAGAGAATTTGCTACCTTTACCTAAGACTCAAGTCAAAGAATTATATAATTAACACGGGACATGACATGTAATCACAATAAATAAATAAATAAATAGATAAATAAATAAATAAATAAATAAATAAATACTTCTTATAAGCCTCTTCTAAACACGACGTCCAGGAAAGCTGCCTTTGTTATCTTAGTTATTTTTAAATTAGATATGCTTGAGACTAGATCGGGAAGCTGTCTAGTCTGGTTTTTTGGTAGCTCCGAGCCCAGGAGCTATGTTGAACTTAAAGTATTACATACATATGTTATAGAGGGTTACACATTTAAATTATACAGGTCAGACCTCAGCCTAAGTAGTATTTCATTGCTTGCTGATTTCACCTTTCACTTGTCTAATAAGCATTCATTCATATATTTGCTAAAAATGAAAACTCAAATATACCTAAATACTATTTAAATTGCATTTAGCCAAGGTTTAAAGTATCATGTTAATAGAACACCCCTAAACCATGCGCTTTTTGGAAGCTGTGACCATAAAACAACACAAACTGAGCCATAGAAACCTATTTAGAAAATGAAAGTAAAAAATCTCTTTATTTCATAACTATTTACATTGGAAATTAGTGAGGATATTAAAGGCATGGGGATATAAGGATTCCTCTTCATTTTCCCACAATCTTTTTCTCCCCTAATTTTCTTGAGTTTATTCGTGCCCACACAGCAGATGATAACAGCTGCTTTTAATGACACCCACACATACTCTCAAAGATATCCAAGATTTGGCTGCGATTTTGAGTATTCACATACAGTCTAGATAACAGATGAATTTTCTTTTCCCCTGCAAACAAACCTCAATTATAAACTCATTTAACTTAGATTAACTATGTGCCAAGGTAATTCCATTACACAAAAATATGTTGATGTCTGGTATATTCTGACTATATTTTATTGTTAATAAGCACTGTCTAACTTGCTCTGAGAGTTTAATGCTGATTGTTTTACTGCTGCAGTTGTGAATTTAAGAAAGACAATACCCACAAATCAATTCCAGAAGTAGAAGTTTACCAGCTTTACTTACTTTGCTGCAATAAGCTACAAGTACATCATCTTTACAAGAAATCTCTAGTTAATAATAAGTAAAGCCATATTATGAATGTCATCTAAGCAGGAAATAAGAGAGCTTGAACTCATATGGGTGTTTATTGTCTATGAAGAGTAATAAGAATTCTGGTAGTCGGTGAAACTGATCTTTTTTTCACAAGTATTGTCATTTAGGGAAAAAACACACTCGTCCAATATATCATCATAATGATCAATTGTGAAATAATGGATTCTTGGGCTGAATTAACTGGATTGAAAAGTTATTGAAAAATGTGGAATCTTAGCATGGTGTCTTCCTTATCTTTTAACCTTCATCTAGGCCAATAACTGCTGCCTAAGTCCCATTTCAATAATAGACCCTGCCTTTACCTTTCATAACATGTTAAGTCATATAAACTAGACACAGAAACACAAATACTTCTATATTTTTCCTCATAGGTGAAACCTTCAGTCAACCTAAATGTAAAATTCAGTGATAACACAGATTTTGAAGTGAGCTTTAAAAGGACAGAAAAAAATTTGGTCAGTTTTCACTGTACTACCACTACTTGAACTGAAATGTAGGTTTTTCAATTCTCTTTCCTCCCAATTCTCAGCCCCATCCTCGCAGCCATTCTCATGACCACAATGCTCTATTTTGTTTCCCTGAACTCTTCCCAGTCTATCTCTTCCTAATCTGTCTATTAAAATTCTTCTCCTCTCTTAGAGACTCATTCCAAAATCTATCTCCTTTGTGGTAACATGTATGTTTACCTGATTCATTAGAGCCTAAAACCATTTTAATAACTTTATAACGCCCTTGCCTTAAAAACCTTTGCCTATACTAATCTCATAATATATGCATATGGATGCAGATGTAGATATAGATATTTAGTTCTTCCCCTATACAAATTGCACTTTGCTCATGCTTTATCCACAGAGGAGAATATCTATTGTTGCTCATAGTATATACTAAGTGTATTCTTCTTTAATGGATATTTGAGGCTTTTTATTTACTTCCTTGGTACCATTTCTTAGGAGCATATTCATGTAAAACAACTAATTAGTAATTAGTCACCTGTTGTAAAAGTTGAACAAAATATGTATGCTCTATTATATATATATTTTCACAACTACATAGCAATCTTCAAACTGGTAATAATTTTTAAGACTATATAACGTTCATATATAGAACAAACTTTTTATTCTTCTTAAAAATTCTATGAAAATAGAAATTAAGAGCTGGAAACCAGTGGCTGATGCCTGCAATCATAGCTACTCAGAAGGCTGAGATCTGAGGATCACAATTTGAAGTCAGCTCAGGCAGGGGGTTAAGAATCTCTCCGTCTATTGTGCCTAGGCTGGCTTTGAACTGTGATCCTCAGATCGCAGCCTCCTGAGAAGTTAAAAATGTAGATGATTTTTAAAGACAGTGCATTAGGCCAAAAGGCAGGTCCTAAAATATTCCTATTTGTGAGGTCCTATTTGGTAATAGTATGTCATTTGAAACTTACCCAGAAAAAGCTTAGGGAGACCCAGAGAGAACTTTCTGGAAAAGTGAAAATGACTGGGTTGCTACTTCCATGACTGTGTTTGTCTACCTACCTGTAAGTGTAATTTTATCGTACATATATTATACCCTCAGAAAGTTGTTTTAAAACTATTTAAAACAGGGATTGTGTTTTATGACATGTTTCTCTTCCAGCCATGAAATCATAGCTACAATAGTTGGAATCTCCAGAGAGTCTGAAGAGGCAAATACAAAGTAGATAAAGCATCTGACACATAATTGGTGTTGTCTCTTTCATAAATCAGAAAAACAATTCACACTCATGCAAGTCAAATGCAGATCAGAGATTGAAACTCAATGCATAAACTATATTTTCCAAAGGAGCCTCAGTGTACATATATGCATAAAATATGCAATGGAAATAATTATCAAAATATATTTCAGAAAGCAACAGTGGTTTACATATAAGGCATTAATTATACCAGGGCATTAAATAATGATTACTAGAAAAGTTAATTCTGAAAGTAGAGTACCTTTATTTGGCTTAGCAGTTACACTGCATGATACCATGACCCAGAATATAACCCATGTACGGAAGGGTTTAGAAGTGACCTAGTTTCTAGAGCTTTATTTCATCATCCATTGGAGTAGCAATCAACTAATTTCCTACAAAATGGTTTAGCATTTCATTTAGCTTATTAATCCCAACATCTATTAAAGTTTTCATATAAACAAAAGGAAACTATACATAATTAGGGAAAAAGACATTATTCTGTCAACGCCCACACATAGACAAGAAAACTAATTGTAAACAGCTGTTTTTCCTTTGACTAAATTAGCAGTGCTTATTATATTGAGTCTTCTGGGTAAAGAGCAACATGCTTATGTTAATATACATAGATTCTGACCTGGAAATAAGGCTGAGACTATCAGCAGTAAATCCACCTCTATGCATACCTATCTAGAAGGCTATAAACTAAAGAAAATGATTCATTTTATGACTTCCCATTACAACTGCTATTCAGCACATGTCTATGCCAAATCCTTTGCTGGAAAAAGACCTCAAAGCAAGTCAGAGGATTTATTGCTGGAAGTGCAAGATGGGGTATGCATGTGTATGGTACAGTTGGAATACAAACTAGTGGGAAATCCTGTCCTTTCTCTTCAAAAGACTGAATTTTGCCCCTGAGTTTCAGACCACTAAAGAAATGATGGTAGCAGAACTGATAGCATTAACATGATGACAGAAATCACTTTTCTGGGTAGCAATGTAAGGGACTCCTTTGAACTCAAACCCTCAGATTACCTGGCTGAATGAATGCATACTGGAGTGATCTTCTAGGAATGGAGACCATGCCAGCATTAGACCTCTTGGCAAAGTTTTTTTCTTGGTATTCTTCCTCACTGTAATCACTGCCACCACCCCTCCCTAGCCCCAGCGAGGCTCCATCATCAACTCTGAAGCAAGTAATCTAGGAAAGAATTTACACTCACTAAGCTTAAGGCAAAAAATAAAGTATTACCCTTTCACTCTGTAAAAGAGACATTCTAACCATTACATAAAATACTTTTCTATACAAGCTTTCTTTGCGAAGTGTAGAATTAAAGAAAGCTGTGAAAAAAGCTACAATTTCAGTTTGAAGATCCACAAAGGCTTTTTTTTTTCAAGTCCTGGGTCTTGATCTCAGGGCCTGAGCACTGTCCTTGGGCTTTCTCAAGGCTAGAAGTCTACCACTTGAGCTACAGCAACACTTCTGGCTTTTTGGCTTTTTTCTATGTATGCAGTACTGTGGAATTGAACCCGGGTCTTCGTGCATGCTAGGCTAGCTCTACCACTAGGCCAAAACTCTTGGCCCTCACAAAGGCTTTTGAAAGACATTTATAATCTATACATTACATTTTACTTGTCATTATCCAATAATCACATCTACCCTAAGAAATACTTTCAAATGACTTCAGAGAGAAAAAAACAAAACAAAAACATGCCACCATGAAATCTGGCAATGGAGCTTAAACAGAGTTCCTTTGTGTAACAACTATGTAAATCAATAGTAGGTTCTTTAAAACAGAATTAAAAGTGCTTATAATGAATTTTAATGCAGAACATACCAAGATACTAAGATCTGTATTCTACTAAATGTCAATGATTCTGGACCCCACTTATTGTGAAAGCAAATGTAATGCAATTCCATTTATAGTGAAGCACAGTGGAAGCTTAATTACGTCAATGGAATGTAATGCACAAAATCCAGTTGTAGTAACAGAGGATATCTTAGAAATCTTGGTGAAACACTGATTTCATTACAATCTCCCATATCCTTCACATGAATATACTATATATACACATATAAATATTTTATGAAAGTATAATAAATCAAATATATTAATACATAACTATACACATATATATTACATAAAGGACAGATATGTATATTAATAAAACAAGAATATAGTGTAGCTTACTTCTGGTGTATTTATGGACAAAATCTAAAAATGAACTAAGCAATTGGAAAGACAAAGAAACAACAGTTATTTTCAACACAGACAAAATGAATACATGTTTCCCTCTGGAAAACAGGAGAAACCAACCTACTTTCATTATATTTTTTAAGTCCATGTTTTAGATTAACTATAAAATTCATTGTTCTAAAATATCAACTCTCAGTTCAAATTTTGTTACAGTGCTATAATTTTCATATGTTTCTTCTTTTATTAAAAAAAAGGTACTGGGCTGGAATGTAGCTCAGTGTCAAAGCACTTGCCTAGCAAGTGCAATGTCCTGGGTTTGATCCCCAGTGCCAAAAAAGAAAAGATAAAAGAAAATACAGTTTTAAAAAAACTCAACCAAAAAAAGAGGTACTTCTTCCCATTCTGGAATAAAAAAAAATGTCTAAAGAAATTACACACCAAGATTTAGGATGCATTGACTTTTACGTCTATATCTTTTACCTTGTATCATGCTCTCATTCATTTTTAGTATTGATCTTTTTTTACTCTAGAAGTTGTTATATCCTACTTATGTATCCCCAAACTCAGAAGCTTTGGTGATGATAAAAACAATAAGAATTCCTTGATGATGGACCTACAAAACTGTCATAAAGATCTTGGTAATATATGATGACTACAATTATGAACATGATGAAAAAGCAATGGTGTGAAAGAGAACTAAAAGATGAGTAATTCTGTGATACATTACAATTATATATGAAAACTCCATGAAGAAAATCAATGAAAGCTATTTCTTAGTAAAGGATTGGGAAAGGGAAAAAATAGACTCTATTGAGGTAAGAAGTAGAAACGGGAAAGCCTTATTATTAAAAAGGATGAGAAAATTGAATATAGTAAAAAAATTATGATTTCAACTATTTGTTCATTAATTATGAACTTAATTAGTTTTAAAGTGGAAAAAAAGAACATCAGATAGAACTCGGTTATCTTTTTATGGAAATCATTAGATATTTACATGAAGGAGTTTATACTTGTCAAAGAAATCTATGCTTTTCTTGGCTCCTGTCTTTGGAAGTGATTGTCAGTTCCATAACCTTTGTCATCTTCATGTTTCATTTAATAGCCATGAACATAATGTAAATGTTCCCCCCAAAAGATGTAACTTCTCCTATTTTATCATTATTTCTTGTGACCATTCACATTAGCCTCTCACAGAGACAGGTACAAAAGTAACAAATCAGCCTTGGTTCTGCTCTCAGAGCTCAGTTCCTGACGTCCTTCCTCTCAATTTCACTCCTTAACTTCAAGAAATAAAAAAAAAAAATCTCACTTGATGAATGGACAGTTCTGTTTTGCCATTCATGTAATTTTCATTCTCCAAATATGGAGAAAAAGAGAGGTATCACATCTCTTGAACAACATTTCTCTTTTATTAATTCTAAGTGTGTCACCATTTTGATTTTTAACAACTCCATGAAGAGATTGACATAGTATATAAAGTATTTGCTACATTCTGAAGGCCTGAGAGTAGTTTTTCTACTTCAGGAAAAGAAAGCACTGATTATAACTAAGAAGAATCAAATAAAAATAGAAATAGATTCCAATCAAATCAACCTTGTAACTTATTTATATTCTACCCCTAGGATTTACATTTTTACATAATGCAGCATAATTCTCATCCAAAAGGCTTTGCATACAGAAAAGTTTGGTTAAGCCAACAAAAATGCATTTCTTATGTAAAACTTAACTGTTTTTCAGCTCTTACCTGAATGTGCTGGGGGGGAGGAATGTATATCAAGAGGCAAACTAATTGAAAGCAGCCTCACTTCCTAGAATATTTACCATCTTGTGGTATTGAAAAAAATATTTTGTGTCTGTCTATACTATGTTTCAATACTTGCAGAAATTTATATCTTATAAAAATATCCAGAGTATAAAAATCATTAGGGAAACAAGTATATGCAAATTATAATGATAATAAGTGAACCAAACTTACTTTGGCTTCTTCATTCAGGTCTTTTTTTTCTTTTCTTTTTTTTTTTTGCCAGTCCTGGGCTTGAGCTCAGGGACTGAACACTGTCCCTGCACTTGCTCAAGGCTAGAGCTCTACCACTTGAGCCTCATCACCATTTCTGGCTTTTTTCTGTGTAGGTGGTACCAAAGGATCAAACCCCGTCTTCGGGTATGCTAGGCAAGCACTCTACCACTAGGCTAAATTCTGGCCCCCTTTTCTTTTCTTTTTTAAGTGCCTATCCTATGTGAGATCAGACACTTGATTTAAACAAAGCATAAAAATAAAGGATAAAATTCTTTCTCATTATAAAATATGCGTTAATAATTGCTATAAAACGTGCTTTGTTAATTAAAATTGCTAAAGAGCAGAAGCTCCAAGAGGAGTAACTGGTTGATTACAGCCCTTTCTAACTTTCTGCAAGAGCAATTGTTCTGGAGGTTTAATATGAAATGCAAATGGCTTATTTATCTAAGTCATTACATCACTGAAAAAAACATAAACAAAACTGATTCATTGCATACACAAATCCAATATTGACCTAATCTGTGGAATTATGTTCACAATAGCCTAAACACAGCACAGATTAATTTAAAGCAATAAATATTTATATTCAGTATATCGTACACTCTGAAGATGATAGTTCATTTAAAATCACATTTATATTACAATGGTAAAAAGAGAAAGAAAACAAAGTAATAAGTACATAAAGCTATTCTAAATAAACACTAAATAGTTTAAAGAAATTACAGCAGGGAGATGAGTGGGCAAATAAGAGCTACTTCTTAAGCCTTTCCAGGAGGTAAAATTGGAATCCAGAGAAGGAGAGTTCTGTAGAAATCTGAGGAAACAATGTTCTGGACAGAGAAATAAGTACAAAGGATCTGAACTGGAAAGAAGCTTAGCATGTTTGGGGAATGGGAAGAAATGTTTATTATTATTGGAAAATAACAGGACAAAAAAAGGGATCAGTTTGACATCGTAGAAATTATGGGCTCATTCACAAACACCCTTTTCAACTAAGGTATTTGAGGGGCTCATTCTTGACATCAACATGAAACTAAGTTGCAGAAGAAGCAGATGTAACATTTACTCTTATCCTGCTCTCAAAGCTCATGCTAGATGTTTTGTGGGAAATGGATTGGAAGATGAACAAAGGAAAACAGAAAGATCAGTAGGGAAGCAAGCCCAGGCTTCTTAAAGCTTTGTAAGACTATAGCTCAATCAAGAGCTCTGTATGCGACACACACCTATCACCCTAGTACATAATAATGTAGGCTTTCCTGAGCATAAAGGTAATCATAAATTAACCAACACACGCAGAGGTCTAGTAGAGTGGCCCACATAGCAGAGTATTTGCTTAGCAACTGTGAAGACTTGTGCTCAAACAATAAAAAATAAAGTTTCCTCCCATGGGAACTAACCTTCTCTATTATTAGATCTGTCTAGAAATAAAAGAATAAAATGTAAAGTGGCAGGACATGAGACCATTCTACTCAACAGGATATCAATTTCATGATTATTTCTATACCATATATTTCTAAAGAACCAATAAAACCAGTTTGATATAAATTGCAATATTAAGAAAGTAGTATAGTTAGTAAAGACAATATCTACTAGGAACAGAACATTAGTATGGAAATGTATAAGCTTATTGAAGTGGTTTGAACTGATTCTGTTGCTTTGAGTATTGGATCAAGTAGTAGTTTGAGGGAAAAAGTTAGTAAGACTTGCTTTTCTTAGCCGTGGCTGGACATAATGGTATACAACTGTTATTCCAGCTATGTGGTGGGAACACAGTCCTATCTGTGTAAGAATGCTTTTGAGCAGTAAAAAATTTGATGAAAAGATAGAACATTGAGTCTATGAACAATGACTCCCAAGAAATGAAAACAAATACACAATATATACACTATTGGTATCTGATGCAGGGACATGGAATAAGGACATGTCTTATGTCAAAATCTGGAGTCTTTCAAAAGTCTTAGGAGTGAGGCACTGGCGCCTAGCAATTTCAGAGTCTTTATGATATATGTAATAAGTTTAACCAAACACATGGCACATAAATGTTTTGTGAGCCAATTCTCCTCCACAGTATGTGACTCCACTCATGTCCTCATTGCCGCCCATTTTGGTAGAGATGACAGTTTAGCCTGTTGAAGACAACACATAAGTTAATACACAATAAGACTGGCAAGTCCAATTGTAGTTCTGAAAACCTCTCAATGTAGATATTTTATATCAACATTCTTTAATCACTAAGATGAAGAAATAGTCATGAAATATACTATTTAATACCAAGCAGGAATGTCAATCTACTTATTAAGTCTATGGCCAATGTTGAAAAAAATCAAAACAGAAACTACCTCAGAAAAATCATATAAACCAAAAGAGATTTCCAGGAAAATTGCTTTTCTGAACTTGAAAACAGTAGATTTTGAAATCATTTTAAACAAATCAGTTACTCTAGGCCCTGTATCCTCAAAATCCTTAATCCTGATTCACATGTAAGCCACGACTATTTAATTCTTTTGTTCTGATACATTTGGAAAAAATTGCCACTGGATTTGGAATTAGAATTAAAACATTCTTACTTCTAATCAATCAGAACAAGCTATTAAGTGGAGCTGTGACTCAAATGACAGAACATCAGTTATAAGAAGAAAAAACTAAGTAAGAATACAGGGTCCTTGGTTCAAAACAATAAAAAATATTATTTATTGATAATTAATAGATGGATGTACAAAATGAGAGATGCTTAGAAAAGCATCCCAGTTGCCTCATATTTGAAACAAATAGAAAGCATTGCCCAGTTTTCTAGTGGCACCTGCCTTAAGTCAGTTCTCACATTGAACTACTAGCACAACTGTTAATTATAGAAACTGATATTTCTTATCTCTGTTACTGACCTGTGTAACCCTAACAGAAATTCTTCATCCTCTCTACAGTGAGATAAATAGGTTGCCACATATAATCCTTTAAGGTGTGCAAGGCCATTCTAAAAATAGATTGATCTTCTTGAGCTTGGAGTTTGGCCTAGTGGTAGAGTGCTTGTCTAGCACGCATGAAGACCTGGGTTCAATTCCTTGATAGCACTTGCATAGAAAAAAAAAGGCAGGAAGTAGAGCTGTGGCTCAAGTGATAGAACACTAGCCTTGAGGAATGCCCAAGGACAGTGCTCAGGCCCTGAGTTCAAGCCCCAGGACTGGCAAAAAAAAAACCAAGATTGATCAGTAATAAAGGGGACATGTCAGATACACTGTAAGTCATCACTGTTGAGCTTTATACTCAAATAATAAAGGAAGGGGAGGGAGGAAATAATGCAAAACATTTTCTAATTCTGTTCTATTTTATCAAGAGGAAATAAATTATATGGACTAAACTTTGGCTTCTACTTTAGCAGCAATTGGCTATGGATTCCATTCTTGCCATTCCCCAGATGTATGGATTTTCTATTACTCAAAGTTACCTCTAAAGCAAAAGAATGCCCATAAAAGGGAAATACGGTAATACTTGTGGTTATTGTTGTCTACGTGAGGAAGTTTGAAACACTTCAGTAAGAATGAATTAATTCATTTATGCCTTCAATCACAAATCTGAATTCCTTCACAAAGGGCCTCAAATAAATTTGGTAGGCCACTGTATTGAACTTGATACATCTAAAATGAGTGTTGGAATTTTTATTTTTCATATTGCCAGATGTCTTTTCATTTTTCTTCTATAAAGAGAGGATAATTAAAGCCAGGCGCAGTGGCTTACGCCTGTAAGATCTCAGTCACTGAGGTGGCTGAGATCTGAGGATTACAGTTCAAAGCCAGCTGGGCACTGAAAAGCTTGTTTGTGAGACTCCTCTCCATTTAACCACCAGAAAACCGGAAGTGGTTCTGTGGCTCAAGGGATAGGGCAATAACCGTAAGCCGAAGAGCCCATGGACAGCACCCAGGCCCACAGTCTACACAGCTCTGCCATGTACGGAAATTTTAACCACTTGGTATTCAAGATCAGTGGAAGGAAGAGCCCAGGGAGGGGCACAAGAGCCTGATCAGGTGAGAGGAGCATTTGTGGAGAAACATCCTTAGCATTGCACAAGGCATCTTTCCCCAATTCCCTAATTAGTGAGCTATTTGAACACGATTAAAGAAGGCTGTTGTGATGAGCAATAACACACAAGTACACTAAACTCCATAATCTTTTCCTACAGGCTACGTGTCCAAACAAAAACAACATAGAATATTAGAATTTAAATCCAAAGGCTAGAGTTTAGTTCAATGATAGAATGCTGTCCTAGCATGTGTTTGGTCCAGTTGTCAGTTTCTGGCTCTTTAGAATTGCAAAAATAACAATCAGTAGCCACTGTATTTGTAAAATTTATATTCCAGATGATTTAAGGGAAAACATTTTAATTCCCTGCATGCAACTTTGACAACATATTATTTAAGTTTACTTTATGCCTCAAAACTGTCTTCAGATAGTAATCACTAGTAAGTTTTTAGAAGACAGATTTATGTGAAGCTTTGGTGTGTATATTTCTTAAAACTTATGGTTGTATCTTATTTAGAAACAGAACCTAAAAGAAAAGGAAAGGAAAAAAGAAAAGCTAAGCAATTTTCTTCACGTAACATTCAGTCTAAATGACAGAATTAAATAAGACCAAATTGCATTACTTTAGTCCAAAGGTTACTGCAAGACATACAGTGATCCTTAAAGTAGAAAGATTGAAAGAGAGTATAGAATTAGTCTCTGATCGCAAAAAATAGGTAAAATCTCAAAGTTCAATCCATAAATGAAATCACTCGATCAATACATCACTGTGTCATCTTTAACAATAGTGTCTAAACTATAACTTTGATGTTAAAATAGTTTTAAAAAAGCAGGGGAAAGAGAGGGGGGATTCCCACATACACACATTTATATGGGATTATAAGTGACCTCCTTTTGTTTAAAAATTCACAGTAGTCAACGATCACTCTAAGAAATCTATAACATTTTATAAGTACTCTCAGGAACAATAAAAAGAGCCATGGCAATTCTTCTTTCTCAAGTTTTTCTCTGAAGCAGAGACATACTTTTTGAATCATAAAGTAGTACTGAGAGATGACCCAAGGAAGAAAAGAAGCATCAGAAGACATAAAAGTTCTACAATGGAGACTGAGGAGATTTCATTAATTCATTAATGCTGCTCAAACCTTGCCAATATCTATTTATTACACTGAGCCTCTGGAGCAAAATTATTGTAAGAGTCATGTGCCATGTAGCCTCGCTTCTCATTATTTCTTGGACTCTTCTCGTTATCTTGACACCATCACAAGTCTGCTCCCTGTGTGAAGATCAATCTCCCTCCAGTCTTCTTTCCCACACCACCTGTAAGTATTCCTTCAAGTGTGATCATCTGGCTGAGTCTACCATTATCAAGTTAGAGCAAGCACTCTCCTTCCACTCTGAACTGGCACCTTCCTGCTGTCTTTGTTGTCATTTGTCATTTGTATATTGCCAGATTGCTTTATTATATGTTCTCATATCTTCCCATCTCCACTCCCAACTAAATATAAGCTGGACAAGGGCAAGAAATTTGAACAGCTTTTATCCATATTCTAATTTATGTAGACCCAAGCTTATAAATTTTCTTCACAGATTCTGACCTTTCAATGCCATCTTACTAACTGGCAAAACCAGCTTTTGTCTGCTTGACATGTAACAAGTGAGTCTTCAGTATGTCTTCTTACCCCAGTCTGCATTTTTCTTTTCTAACTCCTTTCTTATTTAAGCATTTACTGTACCTAAGCTTCTGCCAAAATCCTGCTAAGCTTGTTCAGTTGAAAATTATGATTGCGTGTATACAAATGCTGAAAGCTAAGTAATTCGTGTGGTATTGGTAATTCTTCCCTCCTGATATTTTTGACAGTCACCAACAATTAAATTAGAAACTACTATATATTACATACTGCACAAGTGACCTAGAATCACATCTTTCAGGGATTGTAAACCTTTTCTGACATATTCCAGTATCAAAATAAAACTCTACCTGAGGGCTATGACTTGAGTTAAATGTACATTTGATGTATTTTTGGCTCTATAAGTTAAATAACTAGTCACCCCATTATTCTTTCTACCTATAGGCTAGATTGACATATACTGGTCCCAATTTCTCTACTTCCACATTGGCTAGATTTGTGGTCCCCTAAACTTAAAATGTCACATAAAAGATATTTGGATCTAAAGGTGAAATATTAACACATCCTGAACAATATTGTACTTTAGTCAATTGAAGACTCAAGAGATTGAAGGCATAAACTCAAGTGGCAGAGCATCATTTGTGAGTATCAAAGCTAAGAAAAGGTGAGGCCTTAAATTCTAGTTCCACTACCAGAGCACTGAAAAAAAAATACTGAAAGAATATTGAGATGTGAAATCTACCAAAAAGTATATTTTTTGAGTCTCACCTACTGTGCTACGGTGGAAAGTCAGAAGAAATCCATATCCTCCTAATTCATAAATCGTCCCTGTTTAATCCCAACAATAAAATAGAGATTTGCTTTTTCTCTTAATAACCATATTAGTCCTGACATCTCTTTGGGACATTCCATGAAAATTTTATTCAAAAAACTAGATGACAAGTATTCCATCTAGTTGAGGAAAATTTGTGGAATAGCATGTGGAATTCCCTTCTTCAACTCACTGATTCGCATGATATCCTAGAATAGAAAAATCAGGAATAAAATGGAATTCTGTACACACTTACACAAAATCAAACTATACACTTTTAATCAATTTTTATTAATTTTTCACATCTATGATATCTATGTAAACTATGTTCTTATTCTCAGATACCTTATCTATCATGAATCACTTTTGGCTAAACCATTATGTCAATAGGAAGTAAATAAAACAAGTTCCATATGGAATAAAATTTTTGAAAATACTAATTGCAGGTTTGTGCACCTGTTAAGTGCCCTAAAATATTTCTTAGGTGATTTATAAATTTTTTCCCATACGTTTTAATGCAGCATGTTTTAGAGTCATACTATTCAGAGCGAAGTGGAAATTCCTTACCACATGTTTTCAATGTTCTTGCCAAAAGAGTGTGACGATCATCTCAAATATATTTTCTGTTTGAAATTCTAGAAAGAATCTAAGCACATTAAAATACACTTCACATTTATGTTGACATTCTGAAAAAATTTCAGGAATTTAAAGACAAGTAAGCACTTACAAAAAAACAATAGATTACAGTATTAGAATCGTGGGATTGAAAAATGACTAGAAATTTCATGGATCTTTATTTTCTCTGCCAATCTTCCCTATCTTTGTGGGACCCTAGCCACTTGGGTATCTCATTACTATATGGATTTTTCCAGATATGAGAAGACCCACTACAACCCCATTACTGGAAAACTGCACAAAATGGGCTGATATGGGGAAAATGGAGCAGGTTTCTCCCTTCTATTTAATTCAAGCCTTCCTATCTCTCATGTTCTTCCATGGCTTGCAACTGATCCTTTGGAAAGAACATTTAGTCACTCATTTTTATAACAATCTTTGTAAAAAAATAGCTATAATGATTGCTCTCCCCCTAAATCTATTATCAGATCAAAAGATTTTTACTTGGACCATTCCTCCTATGAAAATATTTTCAAACTCCTTAGTTTGCTGGTCTCCTTATTTTCTTTTCCTTTCTCTCCTGTCTCCTTTGCTACTATTTCCCTTTTCCCTCCCTTCCTTTGTCAATAGAGTACCAATGCTGTTTGCTTCTTTAAATTTTTACTTTTCTGTCACCATGACACAATATATATTTCTACTGGGATTCCTGCCACTCCAACAGGACTGCCTCATTCTATCTTTGGCTCATTCATTTCTAGGAGACAGCAAAGGGAAATGTTCGATATTAGGATCTAAATATACATGTGGTCTCTGTTAGTGGTCTAACACTAGATCTGAAATTGTTAACCTGGTTATTCATAAGCTTAGCCACTTCAGTCGATTTGAAGCTACCTGAAGTTTTGACAAGATTAGATTTTTATATTTTTCCATAAGACCATTATCACGACAGGTGTACCTAGAAATTTTTACCTCACCAGTTGAGACTTCCAGAATGATTTTGAGTTTTGGAAACTATTTCATTCTATTTCAAGATACTGACCATTACTCTTTCATTTCCATAGAAATCTTAAAGCACACTGTTCCTCTGACTCATTGAAATGTAAAATCACATTGACAACAACATTCTCCTCCTCTGACTCATTGAAATGTAAAATCACATTGACAACAACATTCTCCTACTTTGTTGACCTTAAATCTACCCAATTAATTTTCCTTGGGAAATCAAACTTACTAAATTAATGTTCCCATATTATAATTCACTATTCTATAGGATTAGGAATTTTTTAAAGAGAAAATAAACAAAAAATGATTAAATTTCTAACTCAATTAGAATACCCAGAATGATTCCTTCATGTCAACATCCTTAATAAAATGGCCGTTACTATATGGAAAAACAGAGCTCCTTCATAATAAGTACTTGGCCAGGAAAGTGAAAAATAATCAAAAGCAGAAAACTTGAAGACTGCCAAGAAATACTTCTTCACAAACTTTTCTACAATGATCTTCAATGAGAGGTTGCTTCAACCGACTACCACTGAAAAGGAAATATAGCCTTCCACATTAAATGAAAAGAAACATTGAAACCATAAAAAAGAGGATCTCAGCATGAACAATACTGGAAGTACATTTATTTGTTGGAAAACTAGGTTATTCTGATTGCTTATGTGAAGTAAAATCAAAGCTATTCCTAATTTCAGTTTTAAAAATATTCTGTGGGAGTAATAATAGCTGAAGGTGAGAATAGATTGTATTTATGACTATTTTTAAATTATAAAAACTATGCAAATGTAAGATGTTACAAAATATAAGTGATATGTGCTTTTATTATTGAAAAGACTATCTCTAGTGGTAGAGTGCTTGCCTGGCATGTATGAAGACCCAGTTTGATTCCTCAGTACCACATACATAGAAACAGCCGGAAGTAGTGCTGTGGTTCCCTAACCTTGAGAAAGCCCAAGGACAGTGCTCTTGCCCTGAGTTCAAGCCCCAGGAGTGACAAAAATAATGCAACTGCTTTCTTTAAATGTGCTCTAGTAACAGTATGAATAAAGTCAGTTATAAAACATCTCAACCATTGTACTGGAGCCAACCTTGACCTCCAAATTTATTTCAAACGGCTATAATAAAGACTATAGAAGTAGCAGAATACAGACTATAACAAGGTGCAGTAGCTATGTTATAGTTTGCTTAAGATGTCTTATTCTACAGTGTCTATGTTCTCTCTCAACAAAATGACTATAAATCTTTCCTTCTAAATTCATTCACCTTATGCTTGGATCATAGAGAAAGCAGTTGATTTTACTTCAATTAAGAGAGAAAATAGATGGGAAGGAACAAGAGGGAATGTGTGTGCACAAAGGAAAATATTCAGGAACCATTCTCCATATATTATGTTTCTGCCCCACATCAGTTTGATGGTAAAAATTACTATCCCAGTTGTTGTTCTATCCCCACTGCCTAATCAAATTAACAGTGATTTACGTGGTTAAAACATCTCATATAACTAAATGACTTTAACTTTAGTTAAAAGTTGATTTTTTGATGTTCTCAAAATCATCCCCTCAAAAACTCTGTAATTTAAACTGCAGTGACCTTCTTTTACCTCTGCAAAGACAGATGAAAAAGTTTGAAAGCTCAACATGATCTTTTTTGTTCTAGAAATTATGGTCAGAGAGTTATTATTATTGCAAAGGGCTTTAATGTTTCATTTATTTAAAAAAGAACATACTGAAGAAAATGCTAGATTATATAAGAACAAACATCAAGACCATTAGAAAATAAGCAAATATGCATCTATCTCTAGATGTTGTAGTCTTACATAGTATGATAACAAATCTAATTCTAGTTCTGAACCACTTATTGACTTGATACAGGTTGTCCAGCTTATAGAAATGCTAAAATAATGCATTACCCATTATATTTAAAATTCTGCAATGTGTTTCTTTTAAAATTCGTGATAAAGTCACTCTTCAAAGACTCCCAGGAGTCTTAGAAAGGATATGCATATAAATATTAAAATGCTCTGATGACAATGATTTAAGTTACACTAATGCCAAGATATACAAAGTCCCTGAAAAGTGTCATCCTGGTATTACAATGACGTGGTACAGAAGTATTCTCTGAATTTAACAGGATAGGTTCACTCTGATAAAAACAGAAGACAGAGATAGATAGGATATGAGTATGGGAAAATAAAAAACAGAAAAAGAAAGAAAAAAGAAGTTCAAGTCGTTCTGCCTCGAATGAAAACACCCACATATTAAACTACTTTACAAATCCACTTAGATAATTAGAAACAACGTCGCCTAAAATTAAAAACAGATGCATCAGTTGCTCTTCCTAAAGTTCCAAGATGAACTTGCAGCTTGGGAGAGACTTTTTTCTCCCCCTCACAGGGGTGGAACACACACACACACACACACACACACACACACACACACACACACACACACACACACACACACACACACACACACACACACACACACACAAAGTTTGCCCTGGAAACTTTTAAGGGAACTTCGTAAATCAGTTTAAAGAAAAGCAAGGACACTAAAACGCTGGGATGGATGCAAGGCAATCCGAGGACACCCGCGGGAGACTGCAATCCCCAGGCTTGTGCCTTGACTGTACCTCTTTGCTGGTGTGCCTGCGCCTGCCGCCTCTGCGGAATCCCCTGAGCCTGGCCGCCCCCGTAGCCCCCCAAGAGGAGGAGGAGGAGAAGCAGGACCCCGGCGTCTCTGGGCATCCTGGTGGAGCCTATCCACCGATCCACTTCTGCTGAGCCGCCCTATCCTCTGGCCTGGCTTGAGCTCAGAGTGAGCAGCAGCTGCTGCTGGAGAAGAGGAAGGGACAGCCCTCCCAGCCCCAAGATTGGGCTGAGGGTGGGGTGGGGGAGAAAGAGGACACTCTTGTCCCTCCCCTTTCCAGGCTGGGGCCTTTAAAGGGTCCTCAGTACAAAGCCACTTTTCTAGAGCGCAGCATGCCTTCCTGAGAAACAGGATCATCTCTTCCCTGGACTCTTGGTGGAAACTTCTCTTAACTGAAAAAGTGATGGAGAAGAAAACACTTTGGGATGTGTAAATCCCTACCGGAGACATTGTTTGCAGGGAAATCTGTATGGCTAGGAACTTGAACTTCTGAGGAAGCCCTAGTGAGACTGTCTGCAGCCTCAGTGAATCCTGGTGAGATCCTAGAAGGACCAGAGGCAAGGGGACAGCTTCTCCCCTGAGGATTCCACATCTGGCCAGGGGACTTGCTTCAGGGGACATGACAGGCAAGGCAACAAGGCAGCAAACTTAGATAAGAGCCTACCCTTGGTTCTACAATGTCTCGCCAATATAGTCCTCAGAATTAAGATTTTCTGTTTAGAAGGGGGACATTTATTTAAAGGAGAGGTGAAGAGTTTTTGTTGTTGTTTTGTTTTGTTTGCTTGTTTTTTGCAGTGATTTCCTGCCAGACTGTTTTCTATCTCCTCTAATTCCGATTCTACTTTTGATCCAATAGCACTGCATTTTTTTCTCGTAATTTTCTTTAATTGAAAGATTTTATTAATACTGATTATTTTTACATTTTATTTCAAATGTCGAGTTTGACAAACAAGTATTCAAGAGTGGACTCTCTGTATGCAATCACTGGCACAAAATTTAAGAACAAAATTAATATTAAGCTGAGATTTTGTATGTCATGGATACACATGATCTATATATCATTATGTTTATAAAATATATATTCCATCATAGATTTTTATGTTTATGTAATTGTATTTATAACCCGAAGTTCATGTCAGTGACTGAGTACCTGAGTATCGCTATTGCACTGTTTGGATCTAATATCCACATATCAAGGAGACCATAAGCCTTTTGTTCTTAGGTCTTGACTTGTCTCACTCAACATGATTCGCTCTAGATTCATCCACTTCCGTGCAAATGCCATTATTTTATCTTGTGTGTTGGCTATGTAGAATTCCATTGTATATTTATACCACATTTTTTGTATCCATTCATGTGCAGTAGGGCATCTGGACTGTTTCCATTGCTTGTTATTGTGAATAGTGCAGAGATGAACATAGCTGAGTACCACACTTTCCCCATCTCTCTGGCTCGGGTGGTAACACCTCACTAGTTCTGTTGCGGGTGTTTTGTGGTGGTTGTTGTCTACATCATGAGTGGTTCTCACTGGGTTTGAGATAGCTCCTCTACTATTCTTCTCCTGGAAGAGGTACCACTGTTGTCATTCCTGTACTGAGGAGTCAGGATGTTTAGTGTCCCTCGGTGTACAGGATGACTGTACCACTCAAACTGTCCTTTTTCACCTTTCTGATTGGACCACTGGGCATTCATGTAGATTAAAATAACAGATTAAAATAATACATATTTGAAGCTGGGCGCCATGGCTCATACCTGTATTCCTAGCTTCTCAGGAAGCTGAGATCTGAGGATTAAAGTAAAAAGCCAGCCCGGGCACAAAAGGACCTGAGACTCTTATCTCCAATTAACCCCTAGAAAACCGGAAGTGGAGCCTGGCTCAAGGGTAGGGCGGTACCCTTGAGCTGAAGAGCTCAGGGACAGCACCCATGCCAAGTTCAAGCCCTATGACCTACACAAATTTACATAATACATATTTGAATCCTAGTTGGAGACTCTTTGCCTACAAAATTTTTCATGGCTTTTGATCCACACTAGATCTACTATATGAATTAAGAAAATAATATATTTTGTGTTCACTCAGGTTCGTCTACCTTTTCAGGAAATTGTTTGGTCAATAACAACCTTTTCAATGGTATTGAAGTCTTCATGGCACTTGAAGTAAGGTTTTTACTGCTTTATATAGATGGCTTGTTTCTGCTTGTATTTTATATTGCTTTTAAAAGATAACATATTTTTTAAAGAATTTATTAATGTTGATTTTTACATCATATTTTAAATGACAAGTTTAACAAACAAGTGTTCAAGGAGGGAATCTCTATTTACAATCACTGGGACTTAGTATTTAGAACTTAATCAAAATTAGGCTAAGGGTTTGTATGTTATAGAAACATATTAATTTAAGAAATAAAACATTATGTCTATAGACTCATAGGTTTTTATGTCTATATAGTTATGTTTATATTTCCATTACCATGTCTATAGCTTTCGGTATGCAGTCATTGAGTCCTCGCTCTTGTACTCTTTGGATTTAATAGCCACATATTAAGGATACCATGTGCCTTTTGTTCCTTAGGTCTTGACTTGTCTCACTCAATATGATTCGCTCTAGATTCATCCATTTTCCTGTGAATGTCATTATTTTATCTTGTCTGTTGGCTATGTAGAATTCCATTGTGTATATATACCACATTTTCTGTATCCATTCATCTGCAGTAGGGCATCTGGCTTGTTTCCATCACCTGGCTATTGTGAATAGTGCAGAGATGAACATAGCTGAGCAGGTGTCCTTATAATATCTTGGGTCATGATATTTAGGATAGATGTCCAGAAGTGGTATGGCGGGATCATAGGGAAGGTCTATTTTCAGTTCTTTAAGAAACCTCCACACTGCTTTCCAGAGTGGCTGAACTAGTCTACATTCCCACCAGCAGTGTAGTAGGGTTCCTTTTTCTCCACAACCCCGCCAGCAACTGTCATTGTCTGAGTTCAAAATCTTGGCCATTCTTGTTGGGGTAAGGTGGTATCTTAGGGTTGTTTTTATTTGCATTTCCTTTATGACCATAGATGATGAACATTTTCTCATATGCTTTTCTGCCATTTTAATCTCTTCTTCTGATGTCTCTCTTTAGTTCCCTTGCCCATTTAAGTGAATGGTTTATTGGGTTTGGGGGGGATTAGTTTCTTGAGTTCCCTGTAGATACTGGATATTAAACATTTGTCAGATGTATTGTTGGTAAATATCTTTTCCCAGTTGGTTGGCTGTCTCTCTACTTTTGAAAAGATAACATATTTTAAAGAAATATATTGAAGTTAAAATGTTTATGAATATCCTTTCAGTAAAATTAAGAGGGTAGTATTCCAAACACAACTGGCCAACACTGATACTTCAATATTAGCCATCTGAGAGGCACTACAATCTTAACTTCTAAGTTCATTGGGCTTGAACTCAGGCCCCAAGCGATGTTCCTGAGCTCTTTTTGCTTAAGGCTAGCACTCAACTGCTTTGTGCCACATCACCACTTCTGATTTTCTGGTGGTTAATTTGAGTCTCACACACTTTTCTGCCCATGGTGGCTTTGAACTGTGATCTTCAGAACTCAGCCTTCCAAGTAGGTAGAATTTCAGGCATTAGCCACTGATGCCAGCTTCGACTTTTGTATCTATGATTCATTTCAGGTAGATTTTGGTGTTCTATGTAAAGTAAAAGCTTAGGTAAGGGCTTTTTTTTCATGCAGGTATTTATTAAGTTTTGGTACTATTTCTTGTGGAATATATCATTTCTTCATCTGATTATGTTGTTTGTTTCTAATTTGAAAACATACTAGTGCCAGGCACCTATGGCTCACTCCTGTAATCCTAGCTACTCAGGAGGCTGAGATCTGAGGATCTCAGTTCAAAGCCAGCCCAGGGACTAAAGATCATGAGACCTTTATCTCCAATTAACCACTAAAAAACCAGAAGTGGAGCTATGGCTCAAAGTGGAAGTGTGCCAGCCTTGAGCTGAAATGCTTAGGGGCAGCACCCAGGCCCAAAGTTCAAGCCCCAGGAATGAAAAAATAAATAAATAAATATGAACTAGTAATGTATGGGTCTACTGGTGGAGTCTCCATTGATTTCTGCAGATAAATGTGCATATATATGTCACCATAATGGTCTCTATTACTGTAGCTTTTATGGTAAATCTAAGTTAGGTCATCTAAATTTTACAACAGTTTTATAAAATGCAATGCTGTGAAATATCCTGCTATTTAGTATTTTAAGTAAAATATCTTTCATTAATTGATGAGGCTGAAATTTTTACTGTTGATTAACCATTAAAAAAAACTGCAAGCCAGGCGCAATGGCTCATGCCTATAATCCTACTCAAGGGGCTGAGATCTGAGGATCTCAGTTCAAAGCCAGCCCAGGCACTAAAGATGGTGAGACTCTTACCTCCAATTAACCACTAGAAAACCAGAAGTTGTGCCTTGGCTCAAGGTGTAGGGCAGTAGCATTGAGCTGAAGAGCTCAGGGACAACACCTAGGCCCAGAGTTCAAGCCCCGCATTTGACTAAAACAAAAGAGCACAACAACAATAACAAAAAACCTGTTGGTGGATGTGGGGATGGAAATGGGGACCAAGACATGAGAAAGGGTATCAATGCATGTGAAGTAATACACCCTCTATCTGGTGAATATAATGTAACCCTTCTATTAATTACAATAAAAAATATATGGAAAAATAAATAAATAAATTTTAAAAATCTGTTTGTTTCAATTCTAACATCTGGTCTACATTTCTGAATGCCACTTGGAAATGGCATCACTGATTTTTTTAGGTGGCAGCAACATGTTATGAAAAGGTGAACTCAAATTGGTGAATATTTTTTTATATAATTGTCTTTTTGTTAACTGTCTTATCAGTTTCAAAGAGATGAATGTTGATTTTTCCAAGTGTAATTATTGATATTTTGATTTCCCCTTTCAAGACTTCTGTGTGCAGATTGATTGTTTCACCTTTTTATTGGAGCCTTTAGATCTATACGTTCCAATTCAGTAACCATTAGGCACACATGATTATTTAAGTTGAAATAAAGTAAAAGAAATTAAAATTTGAGGCCCTCAGTCACTTAGCCACATGTTAGCTCTTCAAAATCCACATATGCACAATATTAACTATATATGAACAAAGTCCATTCCTCATGTCACCTGAGGGAGCCATTACACATGATATTGAGAACATAATAGCATAAAAAAACCAACCTCATTGATTAATGTTAAATTGAAATTAAAATAATTTTCTTCAGAATTTCTATTAATGTACCAGCAAAGAACAATGTTCATCTATTAAAATTTAAAATTGTAGAAAAAGATTAGTAGAAACGAAATACACAGAGAAAAAGCAAAACTGATCCCTTGTGCCTGTAATCCTCAGGTGTAAAAATCCAAAGGATGTCAGTTCAGGCCCATCCTGAGAGCAAAGTGTGCTAGAGTTCATTCTCTAAAATGACCCATGACAAAAAGCATGGCTGGAGGTATGGCTGATCAAGTGAGCCAACCAAGTACAAGGTTCTTAGTTCAAACTCCAGTATCACCATCAAAACTTAATGAAAAAAAGAATACTGTTATAAAACTAAATAAAAGAATTTAGTGTATTAAAAAAGCAAACTGAAAACTTTGAAGAGGAAAGAAAAAAATGTACTATAAATAAATCACATGGTTTATCACACCTAAAATGCTGTTGTGAGTTGTAATGAAGAATCATTTACAAGCCAGACATGGTGGCTCACGCCTATAATCTGAGCTACTGAGGAGGCTGAGATCAGAGGATCATGGTTCAAAACCAGCCTGGGCACAAAAGGACCAGAGAATCTTATCTCCAATTAAAATGGGAAGTAGGGCTTGGCTCAAGGGTAAGGTGGTAGCCTTGAGCTGAAGAGCTCAGGGACAGCTCCCAGGCCAAGCTAAAGCACTATGACGGACCCCCCCCCCCAAAAAGGAATCATATGAATGACACACTCAAATCTATCAAAAACTACACCTAGCGTAAATTTTAAAAAATGTTCTACCACTTTCCTAAGTTGAAGAAAGTGGTCTTTTGTTTGAACAATACATTTAATTATTAAACGATTAATAAATACATCAATCGTTATTTAACAAAGACACATTAAAGCTCTTCAGATTTTAATAAGATTTTCTTAAAAGGAAATCACTGTTACCCTTATAGGAAGTTCATTTCAACACATTTTAATACAGTATATAAATTTGGAACTTAAGGTAAATATAGTTTCATTTAACTGCTGAGTATTCAGGTAACATTGATAGTTATCATGTGGTTTCACTTCCATACAGATATCGTTGGGGCAACTCTCCACTGAACAGATTTTGTGCATTTGTGTTTTCTAGAACTTTCTATTTTATGAAGAAGAGATGGGTTTGAATCTGGGAAGGAGTGAGGCCAGATCTCTGGTTTTGATCCTCAATCTGTCACCATGGCAGTTGTTTGAGGAAAAAAAACAAAACAAAACAAAACAAACAAATTAAAAAAAAAAACGATAAATGGGCACAGGAACCAATAAACCTACTAAGATAGAAACATATCATTCATTTGTGAAAATTTTTCAAGTGAATCATTACAAACTATGATAACCTTACAAGGGGATTTAGTAGCAATTATAAGACGAAGGCTTCTTAAAATAGGGTGTCAGGAAACTCTCTTGGAGAAGATGACATTTAAGATGAGATCTGACAGGACAGGATTCTCATGAATGTGGTGACAGCAGAGAGGAGTAAACAGCTCAGCCATGTTTGGGAGAGAGAATTCATTCATCAACCGGATATGGGGATTTAGGGATCATCAGAAAGTTAGTGCCTGCAGCAACTGGCTGTCTGGTAGCATGAATAACTGAGATAGGAAACACGGGAAGACCGCCAGCAGTGAGCGAGCAGGATATGTGGAAATCATTACACTTGGAGATGTCTAGATAGTTATTTTTACTTCTCATGAAATCATTTCATAGTTATTTAGGAATAGAATATACAGTCAAGGAAACAGATTTCCCTATGCAATTGAAGAATAAAGGTAGAAGAGTAAATGGAAAATACAACTGACCTAGAGATGAAATACATGTTCATTTGTAGCATAAATTAATAAGAAAAGGAAATTAATGGTATCAATTGTACAATTGTAAAGTCTTAGCTAACAGCAATTTGGAATACAAAATTGAATTGAAATTTCATTAAACATCATATGTACAATTGTAAATAATTTAAAAAATGTGTTTTAAAGTTTTAAAATTCCAATTCAATGAAAAAAGATAGCTTATTTTAAACAATAATAAATATGAATACATAGAACACAAAGTTATTATACAAATAAATATATGAAAATAAATACCATATATATGTAATCTGAATATATATACTGGATGTAAATGTATCTATGTAGATGTACTATGGTATACTATATATACACTATATAGAGATAGATATATTATATAGTATATGTATTTATGTTACTATACAAAAACATATACAGATAAACACTGTACAAACAAGTCAATAATATTTGTCAGATACCCTAAAATAATTAGAAAATGTGAGACTAGTTGTACTATTCAGAAATAAAAATAACTAATGTATGACTAACATGTAAAATAATATTTCCCCAAACACAATTAATGTAAGGTCACTTCAATGCAGGTCAACAATGTATTCTAAGACAAGCGTATTCAATACTATAGAAAGTCTCTTGGAAGTAATCTTTGTAACTACTACAATGTTGTCATTTTTTTCTTCTGGTTTTTCCTTCTTTGGAGACCTCAGTTATTCGAACACGGGTAAAGAGAAAGAACTTGGCCACTGGGGAAGAAAGGCAAATTTCTCACAATCCAGCATCAATGACCATGCTCATTCTTTCCAGTTCATTTAACCAAGAGTTCTTAAGAGCCAACAATGTGCTAAAAATTTATCTGTGCATTAAGCTTTTTATTCTTCTAAAATATGACAGATGTAAACTAATAATCACAGACTAGAGAGGTAGCTCAAGTGGGAGAGCACTAGTCGTGTGAAAAAACTGTGCAAATGCTCGACTCTGACTACCACCACAAAAATGAATGCATGCATACATGTCACAATAATTAAGTAAATTATCTATATCATACAAGTAAGATCAAGGATCTCTGAGGTAGGAGATAGGAGTAAGTAGCTAAAGCAAGCTCTAATGCGACATTTGAGCAAACACTGGCCTTAAGTCTGATTGTACAGAAAACTAACTCTAAGGCTCTTAATCACAGCAGTGCTAACATTTCATTCAGTATAAAATCCAAGGGGATAGAGCAATATAAAAGACTTTTGATCTCTGGTAAAATGAAAAGTTGTTATTAGTGTCTACACATTAGTATTCTTTTTCAGTTTCTTATATTTTAATACAATAAAATTTATACTGTTTTATCTTTGGTAATTTTTTGGCTAAAATCCATGTGTCTGATATATATATATACATTCATTCCATATTTCTGGTAATATATATTAAGCTGATTTGGACTTATGAGACATTTTTAGAAAAGCCACATGAAACTACAAAGAGGGAGAAAGAAAATGAACTTATGAAATAACTGTGTTACTTTGATTAAAGTTCACTTTATAGGAAATCAGACCTTTCTGCTTTGGAGTCACACATATCCAGGCACTTAGTAAAATTATAGAGCTAAGTCACCTTGAGAGTCAATGGGAGCATGAACCCCAAAGCTGTGGGCATAGAGAGGTGTCCTCATATATACACAAGGGACTAGGAGCTGAGGAAGAACAGGCCTACCAATTGTAAAGCAGCAACCACCACCATAGCAACAAACTTAAGGACAGAGCACAATGTCCTCCAAACTAATCCAGATAAAATCCTAGCTGATGTTTAGGGTGCAATTAATATACACTTGAAGACAGTGCGTAATGGTGAAAGGAACAAGTAAATGGTAAGAGCTGGGAGGGAGAGGTGACCAATTAGGCTAGGCACTCTTAAGACATACTTTATTTTTTGCTCTCTAAAAATGGCAACTGTTGCCATTTTACATTTTTAAAAGCTGTGTCTGTCTGCTATGTAGAAATAGCACACAGGGAGCAAATATAGGCCTAAGACAATCAGCTAACAAGCACAAAGCCACTGCTTGTGTGGGGGGCTGGAGGAGCCACAGAGGTGGAGGGGAATGAGGGCTCTCCTGTGTGTTATAAGCAGATTCCATTGGGTCACCTTGCTTTGCTCGTCTCACAAAATGAAACTTGTCATGAATGTAGAAGTTATGTGAAAAAACTATTGAAAATAAGTATTTTAAATCCATTAGAAGGGAATATACTCCAAGATCTGAAAGCTGAGTTAACTACCTGAAATTCAGAAGTCATATGCAAATATCAACATTTCAATAAATAAAATTGACATTAAAACAACAGCTAGAAAAAGTATACAATGTATCTAAGAGATAGAAGTTTTATATATTTTCTACATAAATTACTCTTAATGCAAAAACATGACTCTTACAAACCAAAGAATAAAACAAGCAATTCAACAGGACACTAGGCAATGTTACCTAGAAGGAAAATGAAGGGCATATTTAATCTTGCTGGTTAGACAAAACACAAAATAATTTAAATGCCAGATTTGGTTCATCAGGTAAAAATTGAGACACTTGAGTGTTGGGCAAAGTACTAGTGACTATTCTTTTATAATCTCTGAAGGTGTGTGATTGGCAGTACATCAAGGAGCACAAGTTGATCAAATTCACTTATGTGTAAAATATCCCTTATTTTACTTCAGCCAGTCCACTCTATTCTATAGAAATATTCTATAGAAATATATTAAAAATAGCCATAGGAAAATCAGAACTCTCCTAAATTTCTCCCTAGAAATGTGGACACAGAAACTATGTGTCACACTGAATCAGTCTCTAATTAATTATCAGGCACTACTTGTAATGGTATAATGATCAGGTACTACTTACAGAGGTAGAATGAAAATGGGAAGCATGTCAGTTACATCATGAAAATAAAAGTCATGAAAAAAATCCATAACACTAAACAAACAAAGTGATCTTGGAAAAGGGAGGAAGCAAGGTCAGACTACTAGAAATCATTTAGTTATCAAGTAAAGAAGAAAAAAACAATGAAGGCACATTGAAAGATTTAGGGTGATTACAGTCTTAGGAAACCAGTGCCAGTGATTCATGCCTATAGTCCTAGCTTCTTTACAGAGTGAACCTGGAAGAATGATGGTTTGAAGTTAGTCTGGGGGGAAAACTTTGCAAGATTCCTTTCCAGTCCAGAGTTGGATGCAGTAACATAGTAACATTTCAACACCAGCTACTTCAAAGGCTAATATCATATCTGGCAAGTACTTAATATTACTGTGTAAACAACTAGAGACACATAAAGGAAATGCTTTCAATCTTTCTCTGCCTTTCTCTTATTCAATCTTCAGATGCATTCCTCTCATCATTGACTGCTTGAATCCAAAATCCTGTCTCAAGATGAGCTCATGAAGATTCAAACTAAATCACTGGTTAACTTATCTAATAAATGTATTGAACACCTAAAAAAATAAATAAAATTTGTAAAAAGAAAGGCTAACATCAGAAAGACCAGTTTCAAAGCCAGCCTGGGGAAGAAAAGTCTGCAATACTCTGTCTCTATGGAGTGAAATGACTGTGGTAGTACAGGCCTGTGACACCAACATGAGAAATCTAAAAGTAAGCAGATGATGGTGCAGGCTTCCTCTGAGGAAAGAAGAGAGACCCTATCCTCAACAGAACCAGTGAATAAACTAGGGCTTGAGCCATGGCTCAATGGTATTACACAGATGAGGCCCTTGCATTTGATAGGTTCAAACCCCCTGTATTGATAATGTAGAGTGAGGGGGGAAGGAGAGAAGAATAGGGAAAGAGAGAGAGGGAGAAAGAGAGGGAAAGAGAGAGGGAGGAGAAATAGACAGGGAGAGAAAATACAGCCTGTATATTGTAGCAAAATATTTTAGGACCCCTCAAAAATATTTTATGACCTTATTGTCAAAACAACACAAAAAGAAACAATGTCATACCATTTTCCAATATGCCTTTGTCATAAGAATACACAGTGACATAATCTCAATTCACTCTTTATGCCAAAAATATTAGATGTGTGAAATTTGATAAAATAGGAGAAACATTTTTTGTAATGCTATTTTGGATATACCCCACTAAAATTTCCCCCACACATTTTTTTTTAATTTCTTAATTTTGTTTTAACCTTTCTAATTGAAAAAGGCCAATACTGAGTAAAAATATTTAAAAGATTTATTGATGAAATTCTCAAAATAAATAAATGTGAAGAAATTTCTCATCTCTCTTATTATCCCTTGGTTAATTTTATATTGTTACGGTATCTGACCTTGTTATCTGGTATATTATATATATATATATATGTTTACTTGTTTATTTGAAATAGGAAAGAGAAGGGAGGAAAACAAGATGAGAGAAGGGGTGGGGGAGGGAAATGGGGACAAAAACATGAGAAGGGGTATCAATGTGTGTGAAGTAATGTACCTCCATCTGGAGACTATAACTGTAACCGCTCTATTAATTATAATAAAAAATAAAATAAAATACCTATACTTCTAAAGTATTTTGTTTAAAATACTATATTTTGAAAGTATTAAAGTTTCAAATTACAGATGGGCATGTTTGTATGCATATACCTTAAATGTGTAAAAGTGTTCAAGGGGGGCATTTAAAAGAAGAAAACAGAACACCTCAACATTTTGGAAGTAGAGATAGAGAGGTTATTTAAGGAAGGATCAAAAAGTAAATGTATCAATGATTCTCAGAATTAATTGCTAATTGGCTGCCTACACATTCAAAGATGAGGAAAAATTCTCTAGTAAATGTTCTTAGCAATGAAGCTGGCTGCCATTTTGTGTAGATTAAGGCAGCTTTCTCAGTTCATTCAAACCTCAACAAACAATGAGAAGGTTTTAAGCTTATACCTTACAAACCAGCATGGAGTGACCCTTTACTTGGCCAAATGTTGACATGATTACATAAATCAAACCAAGAGTAAATTGATCAAGTAAAATCGTAGCACTACCTATTGTTGATGAAATATATAGAATGATACACATTCTCATACTGTATAGTTTTAACTTACCACCACTATTTTAGAGAACATTTTAGCAAAATCCACAACATATAAATTCATCTTATTTGTGCCATATTGAAAGCAGTTATTGCCTCTGAACCAATTATTCTGGTTATATCAACATTTGTCCCATCAACACAGTCTGTTTTATCTCAGTTCATATTTATCTAAAATGAATTACTCACACTTGATTCATAAATAGGAAAATGGATATGAATAGCACACAGAAGTTGTGTAGGTTTGTGTAGGATTTTTTCCTTGCAAAAAACGTAGAGAAATATGAATAGAAATACAATCTTCACCCCAAAAGGGAAGTGTATGCAATCATTTAAGAAATCCATTTAGAATCAGTGTTTCTTTAGTGCTTACATACATCAAATATCACATCATACCTCATAAATATGTGTGAATGTAGAGGATTCTCTCCCTCAGCCTATTAGCTCTCACCTTCAGGCAATTTTCACTGCTGTCTGCACCTATAAAGAATGACATCAACCCCATTCACAGCTCCACTTCAATGGTCTCTCATTCAGCATCACCAGTCCTATTCTTATCAGCATTTCCATCTAGTGATTTCATATGTTTTTAACAGCCATAGAGGCGGCCTCCAAACACAGAGCCCTCTGCCTAGGTTTTCCATATTATCTCCTCAGATACCAATTCCCATTTTTGTTAGTGCTCTAGTTTCAAAGGTACTCAGGTGTGAAAGGGCTTCCTCATTCCTACTTCATGCCTTTATCCTAATGGCACTGTGACTTTTTTTTAAGAGTACAAATTAAAAAAAGAAAGAAAAGCACATAATTGCAAAAGGGAGAAAAGGGATAGAGGAATAAAGCTGATTATGAGATAGAAATGTTGGCAAGAGTAAATAGATGGAAACCTAGAGTGCACAGGTTGGAGAATAGCTAAATAAATTATGATCTGGCCTGTTTACATTGTAAAAGGTACATCTCTATGCAGAAATGTTCTTCAAGATGTATTGGGTTTTTTAAGTTACTAACAATACATATTTTTACATTAAAATTAGAACTATACTACTGAAATTGCATGTACCAAATTGATTCTAATGGGTGTATGGGAAGATGGAAATATTACTAATGGGAAATTTTATATTTTAGAAAATATTCTTCCACACAATTTAAGCTGATTGGAACCAGGGACTGAATTCAGGGCCTCAGCTCTTGATGGATGAACTAGTTGATGGCTGGAATTCTACCAGTTGAGATCTACCTCCGGCTCAGCTTTTAATTGGTTAGTTAGAGGCAGAGTCTTCCAGACTTTTCTTCTTGGTCTGGCTTCAAATCATAATCCTTTAGGTCTCAGCTTTCTTGGTGGCTAGAATAACAGGCTCAATTTAAGACTTCTTAAAACAATATGCATATCTTCCTGAGGTACTTTTTCACTAATTTAATTTCAAATGGTAAAAATAAACTATCAGAAAAAAATGAGCTCTTAATAAAGACAGAAATGGCAAAAGATAAAGATCAATATTCTTTATCAGCAAATTTCAAACTTTTATGTTTTTATATACTAAAGATAAAATGAAAAGATAAACATAAACTTAAAAAATAAAAACAGCCTATATAATTGATACTTGAGAATACTTGGAGAAAATATATGAACTTGTAGGAAAACAGGATGACCAAGTTCATACTCAACACCTCTAATTCAATCTGGCATGAAATAAGAGGTTACCTGGCTGGATAGAACATTTCACATATAATGATGAACAAACAGTAGAGCCAGTAAGAGGATGAATAGATGATGAGGATTTGAAGGCTTCATGCCTGACTTTCAGTGAGTGACTGAGGGAGAGGTAAAAGCATCAGCATATACCTTGGCATGGTTGGAGAAGGGAGCTATGTTTTGTATCTCAACACCAAACTGAAAGTTAGATGCTTATTCATCCATTTGCAGTTGATCCAATTCCAAACACTAACTGGGACTTAAAGCCCCACCCAAATAAGACTTATTTATGGAATAGAAGACCTGAGCAAGAAGGCAAGCGTTAAAAATAGCCATCAGTTCACATGTCTAATTCCTACTTCTCATATTGTCAATGAGAGTATTCAACTGTCTTCTGATGGTACACAGACAGTCTGGATAGCAAGGCAGGGAGAATGGAGCCACTCAGAAAGATTTAAATGTGTTATTGGGGGAGTCACCCTATTGATGACAACATCTCAACAATTAGTGAACTTGCAATTATTAACATAGCTGGAAAAACATACCAGGAAACAGCTTCTACTATTTTAAAGAAAATTTGTTGCTTTCACATATTTATTTTTTTACAAAGCCACTACAGAACATTAAAAAATTGTATAGGAAATATAAAGTATATCATTAATCTTCATTTAGGGTTTTAAGAACATGAAATGATTCCTTGAGTTAGCATTTCAAGTGTCAATTAATATTCTTTAAAATCCAAATATCAAAAAAATCCAAATATCACTTATATAATTGTAACCCTTCTGCACATTGCCTTTACCATAAAACTTTTAAAATATATAAATTAAATAAAATCCAAATATCTCACAATCTTATTTTATCATAATCCAGTGGATTATAAAACATATATATATATGATAATATATATAATCCAGTGGGTTCACTGGATTATATTCCAGTGAGGATCAAAATATATCCATGACCTGTGTGAAAGTGAACATCATGAAAAAGGCAAACAGAAAGAATTGCAAAGTACTTAGAGATCCATCTTATCTTATGTAGTGATACAGAAATCTTCAATTGATTTTAAAAAAAAGATATTGAGGAAGAATGTAATTTAACGGTTCTCTTAATTTTAAATCAGCAAACAAATTATCTTCACATGATTCAAGTACCCTGCACATCTGGTAATCAGAAAAGGTCAATTTTAACTTCTTTCATTTTTTTGCCAGTTGTAGAGTTTGAACTCAGGGCCTGGGCATTGTCCTGGAGTTTTGTGTTAGTTCATTACTTTGTTAGTTACTTTGTTTGTTTGCTCAAGGCCAGTGCTTTAGCACTTTAGTCACAGCTCCACCTTAACTTTTGAGCATTTCATGGACTTTCCTGATGAAGATCATCATATCTCACATTTCTGAGTAGCAAGGATTACAGGAATGAAACACAGGTACATGGACACTTCTTTACTTTTTTAAATTAATCTGTTCTCCCTCTCTACAGAAAAGAACACAACCAAAGTAGCACAATCAAAGTGTTTGTTTTTTTGTTATTTTTGAGGCCCATTCTTACAGCTACTTTTTCCTGGGCTGACCTTCTGCTTGTGGCTCCTGAATAGCTGGAATTGTTGTCATATAACATCCTACTTGGCTCTTAGTTACTCCTCTGATCAGGCTGAAGGACATTCATTGGCCCTATTTGTGAAGATTATCATTTCCACTATATCCAACTTGAACGTCATTTGGCCATGAATCCGAAAGGTAGTGTTTGTTACAGGTGTGTGCTTCCCGGTTTGCTTCTCCTACTCTGTTATGGGATTGCAGTGGTCTGCCTAGAGAAGCTTCATTGGCCCACATGTATGGACTTGTGACACAGAAGAAAGCCTAAATATAAACATTTGTTATGACAATGCCTCAAGAGTTTGGACTGCAGGGGAGCTTTCTTCTACTTACAGTTATTATGAACTATCCAAAAGAAAAGATAGAAAAAGACTTTGGCCTATTAAAAGTAAGCATAGGGAAAAACAACTCTTTTTGAATTTGTCATTCCTAAGTGGCTCCCTAAATTGACTTACTAAGAAAAGAAAATGACCAGTTGAGTAATCTCTAGAATTAATCATAAATTGTCTTTATTTTCACAAAAACTAGTAATCACTTACTGAATAAAGATGCTTCATTCTAGTCTTGCTTTGAAATTATAATTTGATGTTATGCTCATTTATTAAAAGAAATAAAAATAATGGTAACTTCTCTCAAGCAAGAGAAAAAACTCTTCAGTGTTTAATTCCCGAACCAAAGAAACTTCTATTTATTACTTTCTGTGAATAAGCATGGTATAAATTAATAAGAGAATGAAAAATGATGGTGTGTTTAGAAAACTGTAATTTTCAAATGAAAAAACCCTCATCTTAACACAGTCTCAGGCAAAGAAGGTCATGTCTTATTAAAAAGAACTTGATACTTTCAATTAAAATAACACTTTTGAAAAGTCTCTACTACCTTGATTTGAATAGTACTTCTGTTGCTGGAGAAAGCTGCCAAATGTGTCCAGAATTGATTAATAAGGAGAATAATTGCTTCCTACTAATTTTAATCTTTTATACAGCTTTGCCTCTTATGGGATAAACATGAGGACTGTGTGGCATTATCATCAACTCTGAATTTCACCATTCCCTTGCCAGTAGCCAATGAAGTGCAAACACAAATTAAACTGGATTGAGGATAGTTAGCTGTTTGAAAATTTATATTACTGCAGAGGATGCGGAAAGAGTGAAGCAGATGGACACTACTGAGCAAAATTTTCTTTCTGGATATTATCCATCTGTTTTTCTTTTTTCATTTCTACTTCAAGAGAGTCTGCATGCCCTATGACTTCTTTTTTTTTCTTTTGCTTTTGTTTCATTCTCTCTCTCATTTTTTGCAGTTGCCAACATTAGCTATCTCAAACGTGGAGAGGTTGCTCATGCAATAGGCATTTGATCATTTCACAGTAAGCAAAAATAAAAATTACAGTTTATACGGAGTGCTTACTAGATTCCAGTCACTTACCCATGGTTTTTAAATGTCTTACAATTTTTTTATTCCTGCCAAATGGATGCCATTATCATCTCCATTTTACAGATGAGAAAATTAAAGGATAAAAGGGCTTAAAATAATTTTCCAGTTCATTTTACTAGGAAATGGCAGATTAGGGATTCATTAACATTTTTTTAAAAGTGAGCCTGGGATGTGGAGGGGATTTGTGTGTGCAGGTGTGGGTGGGTGTGTGGTGATGGACTTATCTGTTATGAACTTTAAAATGTTTATTTGTCATCAAACATAAAGGCAAATTTATTTCTCTTGAATTCATCACAGACTTAGACACAAAGTGTTTATTTAGTAAGTTTCAATAAAAGGACTCGATTTTTACCAGTGGTGAGTTTATAACAAGCCCAGATTTGGAATACGCGTCAAATATCCTCTTACTTAAGACCTCTCAAATGTCAGTCAGCAATAAAAAGAAAACTTTCCTCAAACAAAATTAGATGAAAATTTATCCCTGTACATATGCAGGTAGAAGTGTCTACGTAAAACTGAATGGGATGAAGGAACAATGAGAGAACAACCAAGATGGGGAGCTGAGTGATAGGCAGGCCTCTCTCCCATGCTCTAATTTCTTCTCTTGCTGATTCTCAATGCTGTCTCTATCCCCAAATAAAATGGCTGCCACGCTTTAATAAAAGTACTCGTTTATGAGAAGGTAACGGTTCTATTTCACTAAAATCCAATTTACAGATAACCTTCACAATGGAACCACTTCTCTTTACCCACTCCATCCTATCATGGAAGACATCCTACGCCAACGAAACAAAAACAAAACACCTCCAAAACAACTGTGAAATCTTTCAAGTCATCTGCAAGCTTAGAAACAGGGAAAAGTTGGGGTAGACAGTGGACATTGTTAGTTACTAAGCTTGAGAAATTGTCAGTGTCACACTTTCATTATATGATTAAGACAAAAGTCTTAGGCAAGGAAGTAGACATAAATGGAAAGTCTACCCAGTATGGAAAAGGATTTGTTTTAGGTTTCCTTAAGTCAAGATAGAAAAAACTTCCATTTATTTTGTGGCTTCCTTTCTACAGGTAAGTGTACTGTATCTAAAATCTAAAAGAACAAAGCCAGCCAGTATGGGTTTCCTGGTAATCAGCCCAATTAAGAATGCAATAGATTTTTGCTTTGGGATGAACAGTCAAAGCTCAAGTAACCAGCCACAAAATGGTACATATACATTGTCTACACACACACACACACACACACACACACACACACACACACACGCACGCACACACACACACACACACACACACACCTGAAACCTAAAGGAAAGACTCTATTCAGTTAGCATACCCACTTGAATCCCTGTCCTTTGCTTCTATTTCCTTATAGAGCTAGCGGAGCTCAGAAGCCCATGATACTACTTTATGTATCCATGGGATCATACTGAAGGGTAAAGATAGGCAATAAAAAGCAAACTACATTTGAAGACTTGGTAAGACAAATAAATTTGAGAGGGGTGAAATATACTCTTGAAAAATTCAAGGGCTTATCTTATCAGTGAAATTTGGAGGTGGCTAAATCAGTCTTCTGAGTCTAACTGGTCTGTATCTTCCAAGAGAAAGGGTAAATTGTTGTATCTCATAATTCTTAATCTGAAAAAGGAAACAAATTGGCTTGGAGAGAAGAGAATTGGCGGATATCTTTGGTTTCTTCCAAGTCTTTGCTATTGGAACAAATTTCTCCAGAGACAGTGCATTGGCTCCAGCCCATATCTTATTAAGAATGGAAAGCTCCACACACCAGCATTTTTTTGCTTCCTCCCATAGTAACTTCTGAGCAAGGATTCAAATGAATGATCACAGTTACTACTTCTTAATAAATACACTTAGAATTCAGACATAAATATGGATGTGGTGGAAGACCTTGTTAGTTGATCATTTAACATTCGTTATTCTCACCATCCTTGCTAACATCCCCATGTTAATTCATGGAGCAAATATGTCCAGCCCTGGGAGAAGGAGGGAATGCATCATGATAAACTTTCTCTGATTTTTCCCCCAAACTTTCTTGTTGCCAAGGGAAACACTCCCATGACTCAGTCTTCACAATAGTACCTTAGTGGACATTTGCCAGATTTAAGGTATTTCCCAGGATATGTTACTTTCTGGCTGTGTATTTTAGTCTTTTTTTCATTAATTTTATCCTGCCTTGAACATGAATATGGGAGGAAGACTTGAACATGAATATGGAAGGAAGACTTGTTATAGCCTTCCTCCAGTGTGATGGAATAACAGAAAGAGTAAAAATAAAACCATGGCATCAGATGCTTATAAGGCATACTAGTTGAATTTTTGTTACTTGAAGGCAAATATAATCCTAATGAACATAAAATTGACCTGTATGATTAATGAACTATGTTTAAGTCTTTGTATTGACAAGAAGACTACTTAATTTACCTTTATTTCTGGATGATGTTTTACATTTGCAGTCCATGGACTAATGAAAATATAAACTATTTTAAAAAAAACTCATAGAAGTAAAGAAGAAAAAGAAAGAAAAAAGAAAGAACAAGTCAGTAAAATAATAAACAGATTCACCCAACATAATTCATCAACACCAACTCAAACTTACAATTTATTTTCAATATCCTGGCTCTGTGCAGCAAAATAAAATTATGGAATATTTTTCAAAATGGACATAGAAATTCACTTACAGTCTGTGCCTTAAATTTTGGAATTTGAGCAGACTGTCTTCTTAATATGTACATGTATTTTTTTTTTGTAAAGGGAGCATCTTTGACACTTTGTAACAGCTACTGGTCTCTCAGAGTCCTTTTCTGAGTGTTTATTTCATAGTGGATGACCACAGGGAGTAATTTAATTAGTGGCTTGGGTATCACATGCCATTGACTATCCATGTTCGGTCCTTTAATATTCATTGGAATTTTTCTGCCTCCAAGCTATTTAACAAATCCCATGCTTCTCAAATCTCCTGTGTCATTCACTATCAATTTCCCCTTAGGCTTACTACTTGCAAACATTTCTGGTCTTAATTTTATATTAATCAGAGTTTTGCATGCAAAGTAACAAAGGCTGACATTAGCTGGTTCAAGATAAAAGAATCTTTTGAAAGAAATTCCATTGGGGTTGAAAAACCAATGTGAGAAGGTCCAGTGACAGAAAGAATAACCAGAATCAAGCTCTACCAACTGGCTATGACTCTTCATGTATATGAAACAAGTTACCATTGCTGAAACAGGTTCAAATACAAAGGAAATACAACTCAAATCTTCACATATGTCACCGCTGAACTCTAACACTTGCTTCTTCTGAAAAAATGTTTGTCATTGTCCCAGGTGTCTTTGTTTTCCACCATGATTCACTTCTGTGTGGGTTTCCTCAGAGCATCATCTCAAGCTTCAATCAAGAGAGACTAGGCAAGAAGTATCTCACATACATGCAGTTAAGCTTTTGCACAGGACAGTAGCTATTTCCCCCTACCTAGAGTTCTTATAGGTCAAGCATTCCCTGTATATAGGACAGTAGTTCATATAGTGAACAGCTTTAAATGCAGTAATAGAACTGTAAATGTTCAATACAAATTATTCACAATTACTAAGTTCTTGCTGTTGCCAGGTATTGCTTCATGAGTTTTCTATCAATTAACTCCTTTATTTCTTACATTGCTCAATTCCTTAATTTCTGAAGCAGAAACGATAATAATGTTAAAGAGCCTCTCTGAGATCACACCTAATAAGACACAGGAAAAGAATTTTATTTTCACCAGTCAAATATCAAATCTACTCTGGAACCTATTATACACATTGTTTATAATTACATAATTAACTACTCATGGGGTCGAAAGTACATGGCAATTTTGACATAATATATTACTTTTTTTCCTTGGGGAAAACTGACAAGTGCTAAGGAAATACCATATGAAAGAAAAATATAAGACTCTCATTGAATTTAAAACCTGAAATATTAGATTAAGACTTTTGCCATAGGCCTACAAGTTCTTAGAATTGTAAAATTGGGTCAGAAAGCTCCAGTCATAAAATTACACTTTAGAAAATATTGTAAACCTTTGGGCAGATCTCAGCAGGTAGGTATTGTTTCTTCTCTAAGACAATGACTCAATATCCTACTCTCCAGGTAATACCACAAAGATAATAATGAAAGTGATTTTGCCAGAGGTAATATTCTCTTTATAGGACAACAAAATAGCAAATAATAGTTTCTGACATTCGTAGACATTCTAGGTTCTAAAAAGAAATGCTTACTTTCAAGACTTAAGGAATTTCTCAAAGCCTTTGGTTTTTAATGAATGTTCTCATATTTCCAGTTGATGGCTTTAATTATACGTATTGTGGAGTAACTTCATAGAGTAGTGGGATTATGCTTCAAGATAGAGTGGACTCAGTCATCTTCAACATTATTCATGACAAATGATAGGTGCTTCTGTAATTGTAATTGTTTACTAATTGGAGCCCAGTTCTATGGCTATTCATTGGTTATTTTCCATCTACATTTCCAAAACACTTTTTCATGCTCTCCAGGCCATTTGTAGCTTTCTTCCCTCTCCAATATTACTGAAAAATCTGAGTGTATAATTCTCAGCAACTTTTTTTTATTTTTCCTTGTTATTTCTCTCTCTTGTTCTTCCTCTCTGCCTACCCCCCTCTCTCTCTCATGTACATATATCTTGTATATCTTTATCCTTTCCATTTTCTCTTTCCTACTCCAGTATCTTTTTTATTCTGCTATTCATTTTTATTTTGTTTCTCTTTTTCAGGAAAATTCAGTCAGGAAAGAAAAATAAGAAAAAAATTGGAGGAGAAAATAATAGATTTAGATACCAAGACAAAATTCCAGTCCCTGAAGAAGAAGAATGAGGTTAAGGCAAGGACAAATGTACTAAATCCTAGAAAAGTCTAAGGAGGAAATGGGGTGATTAGGAGATTTAGATGGAGCAACAGATAACCCTCATTCATTTCTGTAACCAGTTTATTAAAAGCCTTTCATAGACCAAGTCTGATCCAAGATCGTGGGAATGAAGAACTGGATGACTTTTGACCTTTTGCTAGAGCATCTCACAGTCCAGATTACTTTTCATCTGTTCTTGTCCAAAAGTTAAATACTAATAATAACTCTTTAATCAAATCTTTTTTATTTTTAAATATATTTTATTGTAATTAATAGAAGGGTTACATTATATTCGCCAGATAGAATGTGCATTACTTCACAAACATTGCTACCCTTTCTGATGTTTTTGGCCCCATTTCTCTCCCCCAACTTCCTCCCCTCATCTTGTTTCCCCCCTTCCTTATCCTATTTCAAATAAACAAATATATATATACGATATATCAAATAACAAGGTAAGATACTGTAACAATATGAAATAACCAAGGGACAACAAAAGAGATGAGAAATAACCTAGTACATTAAGAACAACAATCACACATTGTACGGCTCTTGTTTCTGTATCCTGGAGGTCCTTTCATTTAGCTTCATCCTACATGGCCTTATGTATCTAGGTTTTGCCCTATTGTAAACATCTGCTAGGAGAGTCCAAGGTTTATACTAATTATGACATAATCAAATCCTATATAAAGTACTTATATAAAGTGCCACTGAAAAGTAGATAAAGAATTATATTGAAGCCCCCTATAACAGCCCATGTGTTAGTATTTTATTGAGGAATTAGAGGATGCTTCTAGTTGGAAAGCATTTAACTAGCAGGAAGACAAGCTTGATTGAAAGGCCCAGGAGATGTCATGAGATGAAATTGGTCATTTCAAACCAGACTAAGAAGGATAAGTAGAACCAAAAAGACACAAGTAAAGCATCAATACCCACTACAAGAAACTATTCATATCATAGGATCAGAAACATTCACCAGCCAAAGAGGATATGAGTGTAGATTTAAACTACAAGTTACATTATACTCCTAAATTGGCACAACAAATTTAATCCCCTATGTACAATGACTTAAAGAAGGTAAAACAAAAATAAAATGTAGAATAACAGAACATGGCAGTCATGCCTTTTGCATCTGCAAACTAGTGACCCAAAGCAATCTGAGAAATTATTATTGAACAGTTTCAACATGCAATTCTATCTTACTACATTATCATTATCACACTCTCCATGTTACCACATGGATAATTACCACATTACCCATGTTTTTTTTCTATATTTAATTCTATAAGAATCAGGTAATCAAATTAGCTTCTAAGTTGAAATAAATAACCAATCCAAAGTAGAAGTGATGGTGAAAGGCCATAGCAAGGAAACGGGTGTTTTTTTTTCCTTTTCTTGAAACTCATAGTATTTATATGAATTTGACTTCATAATAATGTCTCTTTCCAATTTGTGGTATGAAACATCATCCATATTGTAGAGAGCTATTACATTCGCCATTACAAGATGGCGCTGGCATCCGCCTTTGTGGTTGCGCCACTGAGTTGTTTGTCTGAAAGTTTCCAGGAAAAGATGTGATTGTTCATGAGCTTTATGCATGATTGGAAGTATGTGTAATGCCATATTGCTACTTGTTTAGAATGTGCTATAGAGGTGTACTTATATTATTGGCTACAGAATTGTAAGAAAGCAAATGTGATTGGATGATGGGCCTATAAAAGCCCAGGGTTTTGAGGAAGTCGGGGTCGACCCGGAATAGCTGTAAGCTTGCTGAATAAACTGCTGCTCCAGAAGAAGTCTCACTTGTTGCGTCTTCCTTGCCGGCCGAGGGGATAGCGACACATATTGTGTTTATAAATGTTTAGAAGGAGATAAGCTTTTTTTTATTTTTCAGAAGTTATCAGTAATCAAATATCTTTAATGACCAATGATTTCCAAAGAGAAGACGTCTTTAAAATGATTACTGTTATTTTCAGGAAAACCATTTACTTTGTTTCACAGATTGAATCACGAGAATGCTATGTGCTATGTCATATATAGTGACAAGCAATTATCATTGTTTAATTGTTAACTATAACATTACCTATAAATACTAACAGCAATAGCAATAATTTAATATTTAAAATAAAAATGTTTAAATCATTGATCAAGTCAGGTGCCATTGTCTCATGCTTGAAATCCTAGCTACTCAGGTGAGTGAGATCATAGGATCACAAATTAAAACTAGTCCAGGACAGTAAATCTGTGAGGCACTAGTTCCCATTAATCAGCAAAATGCCAGACTACAGACAGGTATGGCTCAAGCACCAGTCATAAGCAAGCAAATCAAGTGATTGTGTACAAGGTACTGAGTTAAAGCTGTGATGCACTGATACCAGCATATACATACACAAACACAAAAATAAACACACACACACACACACACACACACACACACACACAGCACTGATCAATTATTGACTATCAGCTGGATGTTGATGGCTCATATCTGTAATCCTAGCTACTCTGGAGGCTATCTAAAGATTGGGGTTCAAAGCTAGACTGGTAAGAAAAGTCTGTGAGAGTCTCATCTCCAATTAACCAACAAAAAGCCAGAAGTGGAGCTGTGATTCAAATGGCAGAATGCTAGTCTTGAACAAAAACGCTCAAGGACAGTACCCAGGTCCTGAGTTCAAGTCTCAGGTTTGGTACAATTAAAAAAAAAGAAAAGAATATCTTTACCAATATCCCTCACTATAATTTTTGCAAATGGATATTGTTACTCTTTTTTGTGTTAAAAATAAGAAAAAGTTTGTAGCTGTTCAATAATTCACTCAGGGTAAATAGGTAGCAAGGTGAGGGATTCTTTTCAATTCTATAGAGTCTACAAGTCTACATAATTAGTAACTTCCTGACTCTTTCCATAACAACATAAATATTTTTGTATGCTTCATTCCTCTAATTTAAAATTTAGCAAAATAGGAATGAGATAATTCCCACAATTATTTGAAGAGATAGATAACATAACAAGCAAATATATGAGTAGAAATAGATCTAGCAATTAAGTAAGTTAATTATTTCCATTGGGAATGTGTATTTGAAGCAATGATATACTAAGGAGATAATGAATTACAGACTTTTATGTTCAGATAGACTGAACTTTAAAATACTGTTTGGAGAAGATAAAGTTCTTAAAGCTATTTAAAAATAAATTTTCTTACTGATCATATATGATGTATTGTTAGAATAGCAAGAAACTATTCAGCAATAATGTTAAGTTGATCAAATTGTAAACTTTTCTCAGATATAGCTATTCCAACTATTATAGTGAATGACGTAGAAATATTTTATAAAGTTATATTTAACTTTATTGGTTACTGTCCATACATATTTAATGATTTCCTACCACTCTACCAGGGACTACCTTCTCCCATTAACTTCTCCTTGGACCAACACACCCTGCATATTGGTCTTTCTTCTCTGCCCACCCTGCTGTTACACTCAATCACTCAAATGCTGTTTGGCTTCTGGACTGAATTATATCTGAACAAGACTATGTGGCCATGAATTAGTGGTCCTACTCCAACAGGAGTTAGAAGATGACAAATGAATGCCAGAGAACACAGAGCACACACATTTAAATAGAAAAAAAAAGCCCTATGAGGACATAGAGAGAGAGCCATCTGTGAACCAAGACTAATGGTTTCACTAGAAACCAGTCCTGCCAAGCCCTTCATTACAGATTTCCCAAAATTATGTAAAACAAATTTCTGTTTAAGACACCCTGTGTGATAGTTTTTGAAGGCAGCTCTAGCAAGCTAATACAGTACCTATATCACTGTTAGAAATGAAGTGACAGAATCACTTTTCCTATTTAATGAAGTCATTGTATATTGTCTCCACCAAATCTTACACCTTATAAACTTGACTTAATAATTAAAATACTGAGGTACTATATATGGGGGGGATGTGGAAACATAGAATTAGTCAGAATCTGAACATTGACAATTATTTAACCCTTGAACAGAAAATTATTCACAATCGTCAACTTAGAACAATCAACCCTTGTAAGAAACTGTAGTCTCCCTAATTGTATTTCTAAGCACTCACACATAGTAGGTATATATGATAATTTTTTAAAGAACGGTTGAGTTGAAGAATGAATGAATGCATATTATATTTTACAGCAGGGAACCTCAAAGGGTGAGTCTGAGAACATCTTAGAAAGGATCCCTTTCCAAAGCTCAGTCCAGATTTTTAAAAATCAGAATCTTCAGAGCTCAGCAATCAGAATGGAATAGGCTTCCAGTTCTCAGGTATTGCTGCCAGCCCACACATTTCAGTGAACGACTATGAAAATGTGTGTTCAGAGAAAATGTTCCTCATTTGTAAACTGAATAATTTCCTCCAGGCGTTATTTTAGTAACAGCTAATATCAAAATGGAAATTGCTTCATTGATTATCATTTGGATTCTAGATCTTTCAATGTCATAAACAACAATTCCTTAATAGCATAGTATATAAATATTAATCGCATGTTAATAAATTATTTCTTAGTAGTCTAATTTTTAAATGACATATAAACTATTTAAGGCAGTCTTTCAAAACCTATGCCAGGCAGCAGGTCATACATAGGCAGTAGTATTTGTCAAATGTTAGTAAGAGTACTACTTCATTTAAATTCTTTCACCTAGAGTTGGGCATGACTGTGCATACGTGTAGTCTGAGCTACTTGAAAATGCCAGGCGAGTGGCTCACTTGAGTCTAGGCATTCTAACACGGGCAATATTGTGTGACCTTTATTTAAAAAGTTCCCTTAGCATGTGGAAAATTCTTAAATATAATATAAATTCCAAACATATTCTTGGCTTCTGTAATTTGATAAATGAGGCTTAACAACTTAAGAACGTATGCAAATCTTCAAATGAAATAGTGAAAAGTATTTTTCTTCTAACAAGAGTGTCTTCATATTTACTTTTTCTGTTTGTACATACTATAGACTGGAAGCAATAACTTTTTGGTATTTTTATTCTAATTGATAAAAGGGTTACATGATATTTGCCAGACAGAAGGTGCATTAATTCACATACATTGATACCCTTTCACATGTCTTGGTCCCCATTACCCCCATATCTTGTTTTCCCCCTTCCCTATCCAATTTGAAATAACCAAATACAAATATATCCAATAAATCAGGTAACAAAGTGAGATACTCTAACAATATGAGATAACCAAGGGACAGCAAAAGAGATGAGAGATAACATAGTACCTTAAGGACAACAATCATTCATTATATGGCTTTTGTTTCTATATCCTAGAGATCCTTTCATTTAGCGTCCTACTATATGGCCTTTTATATTACGGTTTTGCTGTATTGCAAAGCTCTGCTAGTAGAACCCAAGGTTTCTACTGATTATGACAAATGAGGGAGACCATTGAGCCTAAGTTCCTTTAAGTCTGCCTTACTTCACTTAATATGATTGTTTCTAAGTCTTTCCATTTCCTAACAAATGGGGCGATGACATTCTTTCTGACAGCAGCATCAACTAAGGGACATCTAGGTTGGTTCCATACCTTTGCTATGGCAAATAGTGCTGCAATGAACATCGCTGTGCTGGTGGATTTAGTATGCCCTTGTTTCTGGATGATTGGGTAAATGCCAAGTAGTGGAATTCCTGGGTCATAGGGGAGCTCTATGTTTAGTCTTTTGAGGCACTGCCATACTGCTTTCCATAGTGGTTGAACGAGTTTGCACTCCCACCAACAGTGTAGTAGTGATCCCTCCTGGCCACATCCCCTCAGCATCTGTTGTTATTAGTTTTCTTGATCCTTGCCATTCTAACTGGAGTGAGGTGGAATCTTAGAGTTGTTTTGATTTGCATTTCTTTTATGACCAGAGATGTCAAGCATTTCTTCATGTGTCTATAGGCCATTTTTGATTCTTCTTCAGAGAAGACTCTCTTTAAGTCTTTGGCCCATCTTTTAATGGGATGGTTGTTACTTTGCAGATTAGTTTTGGAATGATTTAATTTTTTGAGCTGTTGATATATTTTAGATATGAGGCCTTTGTCTGTTGTATGGTTAGTGAAGATCTTCTCCCACTCTGTAGGCTTCCTAATTAATTTACTAGATATGTCCTTTGCCATACAAAAGCTCTGCAGTTTAATGCAGTCCCACTTATCCAGCCTTTCTCTGATTTGTTGTGATTCTTGGTCCTTATTAAGAAAGTTTTGACTGTGCCAAGAAGGCCTAGTGTATCTCCTATTTCTTCTTGTAAAGTTTTCAGAGTGTCGGCTTTTATTTCCAGGTCTTTGATCCATTTGGAGTTAATTCTAGTACAGGGTGACAAAGAAGGATCCAACTTTAGTTTTCTGCATGTGCTTACCCAGTTCTGCCAGCACCACTTGTTGAAGAGGCTATCTTCCTTCCATTCTCTTTTTGTGGCTCCCTTGTCAAAGATTAGGTGGCCATAGGTCTGTGGTTTAATATCTGGGTCTTCAGTTCTATTCCATTGGTCTTCAGACCTGTTCTTGTGCCAGTACCAAGCTGTTTTGATAATTATAGCTCTGTAACAGAGTCTAAAGTTTGGTACTGAAATTCCTCCTATGCTGTTCTTTCTGCTAAGACATGTTTTTGCTATACGGGGTCTTTTATTATTTCATATGAAATTTTGCATTGCCTCTTCTATTTCTTTAAAGAATGACATTGGGATATTGATGGGTATTGCGTTGAATTTGTAGATAGCCCTTGGCAATATTGTCATTTTCATGATATTGTTTCTTCCAATCCAAGAGCATGGGAGGTTTTTCCATTTCCTCAGTTCTGCTTTAATTTCCTTTTTCAGGATTTTAAAGTTTTCATCAAAAAGGTCCTTTACATTCTTAGTTAAGATAATTCCTAGGTACTTTATTTTCTTTGAGGCTATTGCAAAAGGAGTTGCTTTCCTGATTGTTGCTTCATTCTTCTCACTGTTGGCATAGAGGAAGGCAGTTGATTTTTGAGGGTTAATTTTATATCCTGCTACCCTTCCAAAGTTTTGAATCAGCTCAAGGAGTTTGGGAGTAGAGTTTATAGGATTCTTTAAATACAGGATCATGTCATCTGCAAAGAGGGAAAGTTTTACTTCCTCTTTCCCTATTTGAATCCCCTTTATGCTTGCTTTTTGCCTTATTGCATTGGCTAGGAATTCTAATACTATGTTAAAGAGGAGTGGAGAGAGTGGGCATCCTTGTCTCGTTCCTGATTTTAGAGGGAATGGCTTTAGTGGAATCAATGATTTTGATTATCAAAAGAAATACATCAGGATCCACTTTAACATATGTCCTTTCAAGAATTCTTAAACATGTGAACAGTTCCTTGAAATTAAGTTTTACAGTCAATATTTTAGTATGTCAATATGATAGCATTATCATTGTTATTGCTATTATTATTAAGTAGTATAAATGGGTTACAATTCTAGAAGTCAGGGCCTAAGTATAATGCTTTGGTCAATATTGCCCCTTCCTTTATCTTTCTCCACTTTCACTCTCCCATCCCTAACCTCATCTTAGAGAATAGCAAAGTTTTGAGGCATAGCAAACATTGCATTTACTCCAACTATAACATATTTGAAATTTTAAGATTTATACATATTACCTGTGAAAGAGAAACCCAAGAACAGGAAAATGTCATGAGTCCCATCCAAAATGCCTAAATCACTGTGTCTTTGTTGAATAATTATCTGTCCCCAATAACAGTTTGTCCCCAATAATTGTTTGTCCCCAAGTTGGCCAATCACGTGTGGATAACAAGATAACAATTATTCGAGGTTTACTAAAATAATTAGTAACTAAAATAAATTTTTGTTTCAAAACGATCAGGAAGAAAAGTGATATTTCAAAGTATCTGCAAGAACTTTAGCCTCATTCAAACACTAAAAACATCTGTAAAGCTAAAATTTTTGTGATTTGTTGCCTTTGATATGAAGTACAAAAATTCTATTTGATCTCAGAAAAGGTAAACATGCTCAACTACTTTTTCCACTCATGTTAACAACTACCAGAATTACACAGTACATGGTACCCTATGTCAAGAATCCTGGTGTGGGTCTGTGGGTCTTACTCAAATAGTAGAACACTTATCTAGCAAGTCCCATTCCCAGAGTTTGAATCCAGTATTGCCTGTGGGGACAGGAGAAAGGATAGAGACAAAGAGGGAAGAGGAAGGGAGAGAGAAGAGAAGAGAGAGAGAGAGAAAGAAAGGGCATGGGAGGATAAAGAAAAAGGGAGAGGGGGAAGGAAAGAAAAATAAAAACGCTGTTCTGGAGACCACAAGTTATCTGTTAAAAGAAAAATGAACTATAAGATACAAAATTCAATTACTTTAACAAATGAATTTGTGTGTGTGTGTGTGTGTGTTTGTGCTTGTTATATATATATATTGCAAACATTGCAATAGATTAAATTTATTTTGCTGGAAGCAATGAAAGCATTGTGACTAGGATTTAGAATTATTATTTAATACAGGTGTAAGGTTCTTGTTGATAAAAATTAAGATTACACTAAATTTTCTTTATAAATATTCCAGGAAAAAATGAGAACGCATCTGATAAAATAAGAACAGTAGAATATTGACTATAGTTAAAAAGGGATGCATAAGGTTTTCTCATGCCATTCTTTGTTGTCTTCTTTATTTTACAATTTCCTAATAAGTAAAGGCTTAAAATTAAAAAAAAAACTGCAACCCTTACATTGGAAGAAATGAAGCTTCTGAATAAAACACAGAGGCTACAACCCAGGCCATACCTCACACCCTCTTCTGCTAGGTTTTCCTCCAAACTCTCAAAGCAACAGCTTTCATAGTAATGCAGAGGTAAAGAAGAGCATCTTGTTTCACTGTGTTTCATCTTTCTCCTGGGGCCTGAAGCAAATGCTTCTTCATTCCCATATATCCAGTGATCAACACTGAAAGGGGTTTAAATAGACTCCTCACCAGATTTCTAACAGAACTTAAACTTTACAGTGATTAAGACCAGGTTTCACTCACTCCAATGTATACTTCCATTCCTGGGAATGACATCAAAAATAATCTGTCTAGACTTCAGCCCCATTTAATCCCTTCTTCCTCACTCTTTCTCTCTATCCTTCTCCTCCCTTCCCCCACTCCAGGGCAATACTTGGATTCAAACTCTGGGCCTGGGACTTTCTAGGTAAGTGTTCTACTACTTGAGCAAGACCCACAGATCCACAGCAGAATCCTCGACCCAGGGTACCATGAATTGTGGAATTTGAATAGTTTGTTAACATGGATTGGGCTAAAATTTACTTCACAGAGAGAGCTTAGTAAAGAGATGAAAAAGGAAATTCAATTACAAGTTGTAATAAAATCTTTGGGGTTGTTGAGACTCTGACTCTGAGATAAACTTTGGAGGTCAAGAGTTTATTGAGTGGGAGTATCTGTAAAAGATATTTAAAAAAACTAGAGAAAATAGGATCTACCTGAAAAAATGTTTGATCTCACTATGGAAATCTGACTTCAGAACAAAGGAGATCTAAGAATGATTGAGCCAAGAGTTTATTCAGTAGTGAGCGAGGCAGTATCCCAGCTAACTCTGCAGGGACCTTCTGGAGCAAGGATTTTCCATATCAGCAAAGACCTGTTAGGGGGCAGATGCAAAACATCTTAGCAAAGCATGAATTAAGTGCTGAGACAGAGATTGAAGGCACTTATCAGTTTAATGCACTAATTCCAGGTAAAGCAATTTCTTCCTCGAATGGAAGAGAATCCCCTCTACAACTGCCAAAATAACATACTGGGACACATTTCTTAATTCTTCTGTCTTCTTACGTCTCATCTTTGTAACCTCAGTGAAAAGGACCCTAAAGCTGAAGATGAAATGCAGTGATCAATGAGAAATACACATTATACTGATCATTCAGACTGAAATGCACCCCCCAAAAAATAATAAATTAAAAATCTGCCAAGCATGCAGACTTTATAGTATTGTGTAGCTGAGCTCAGAGGTGAGAGGGAAATATGAACAATATTGACAAAAATGAATTTGATAGTCCACAATGGAAAAAGAAGAAATTACCACATGCTCTGCCCTATCAGATAAAGTCTTAAGACACAGGACACTAAAGTAATATGGAGTTCCTCTAACAATGCTCAGAGGGGTAGACCATCTGGCCCACTGTAACTCTCATTCTACACTGAGTTTGTAATCCAGGCAGGTGGGACCCAACTGCTAAAAATCCACTGTGAAAGAAAAAGGAAGTCCCAGCATTTATCAGCATGAACTTTCTTGCCACACACTGGGGCTCTCAGTCCAAAATGTTCTTTTTTGGCTTGATCAAATACAGAGACAAATACTTAGAAAGAACTATGGTTGTACTTCAAATAAAGAACCAATCCATAACTTATTGAAGTTACCCTCTCTTGTTTGTAACAAAACCAAATAAATACAAAAAATCTACACACAAAGCCCACTTCATCACACCATTGTATAAAAGAGAAAGAAGAGAGAGAGAGAGAGAGAGAGAGAGAGAGAGAGAGAGAGAGAGAGAGAGAGAGAGAGAGAAGAAAGAAACAGTCACAACTGTACAACTATATTATTTTTTTCTTAGGGGGTTTCATCATATTAATGAACTTTAAAAGACTATATTCTTCAGTTGAGATCACAAGTACTTCTAGTTACTCTAGCATCAACATTTCCTAAACAATGAAATTTCAAAACAAGAACCAGCTGAAAGGCACTGAGCAGACAGAGCTGAACCATTAGACTTCAAGTGCTTCTGGAAAGCCCATGGGGAAAGATTTAGTTTGCTTACAGCTCTCCACAGTTTTTGAGAGATTGTTTTTTTATCTTTGAAAAAGCTTATAACTAGAGAAGAGTTCCTTTAGGCAATTTCTCTTGGGACTAACAACCATAGATATCCTTAAAGAAAAATAAGTTTCTTCCCTTGCATGTCACAATTCAGGGAGTAAACTTTTGTTTCTGTACTACTTCCAGAACAAACATCAGTTCTCTTTCCTAATAGTTTGTCACTCTCAGAAAGATTTTACTGTAGTGCAATTGATAAGATTGCTAATTAATTGAGCACATGACTCCCTTTGTTATTTAAAGGAATTTTTAAAATTATATATCCAAATTAGATATCAAAGATAAGGTTATAAAATTATTCAAAGGGATAAAAACATTGTATTAACAGTACAAATTTCTGTACAGATATTTCAGTTCAAGGTTTGTTTTGTTTATTATTGTTCCAATGTACTTGTTTCTACCTTTATAGGTTATTAAAGTATAGCCAATCATCATTTTGTGTTGTTGTTCATGTGACACAAACCAGCCACCAAATAGCTACCAACTAGGCAGTCCTGACTAAACCAGACACTGGAGATAAATTTATACTTAGTTCTTACACGCATATAAATAAAAGCAGCTATTTATGATTACTACTTCACCAATTCTGAGAATAAATTTGTAAAGTCATATTCTCGTGGTGTAACTGTTCCATTTTTGTTGTGTTCAAGAATATACCCAGAACATTCCAGTGATTAGGAATTTACCATATCACATTTCTTTGTGATGAGTTACAACTCTAATTCAGTGATAAGCTACAAATTCTTTCCATGCTTACCTCATGTTATTTCATAGTAACAAAATAAATACACAGCTGAGAAAAATTACTGAGGGCAGATAGAAAAAAACAATAGACTGACAAATCAAAGGTGTGCAAGTGTCTTCAGGAAAGGGTAATGGAGACATATCACTTAGTACAATTAAAGGTACAAGTGTCTGGTGATGTACAAAGATGTAATAATCTTTCTTTACTTGTCAATGGGCAGATAGTGAGCAACAGTGACATACTAAGCCTTGGATTTAGTATTGTCAGGAAAACACATCCACATAAGGCTTAGGGTCAAGAAGCTTAAAATCAGTCACTTATGCTGTCACAAATCTGTGACCGAACCGTAAAACTTAAAGATCATTAAAATTAATTGACTAGTATTTAAAGGCAGTAGCAATATAGATCTGAGAAAACGTGGTAAGACTAAACAAAACAACTCATAATTGGCTAAGAATGGGAGATATGGGGAAAAGGTTATTTCCAACATAGGAAATGAATATACAGGATTAGGTGGATGTTATTTGTTCTGATAAAGTTCATCATTAATTTATAATGGTGTTCACTGGCAGGAGGAGAATCCAGGGAAGCATTCTGAGTATAGGAAAGAGGAGAATAAAAGTTATTTGTAAAGAAAATGGAAGAAGAGATAACGAATCAGGTGCTTTCTGATTCAGACTAGAAACAAACCCCTCCGATGAGGTGTTTGTGATACAGAACAAAAGAGACCCAACAGTGCGACATGGGTTATAACTAACCTACATGTGCACAAGGCTTCCGTAGTATCAGATCAGAGATCTCGAGAGGTAATCCAGTGGATGATTTTCATAACCCACAGCCAACTAAGGACAGGCTGGCTGATTGCTTTGGTACATAAATCCGAGATAACGGGTGAATTTTTTCTAGCAATTTATGAGTCCAACTCTCACATGGGAGCCCCAGTCCATAGCTGGGGACTTCTCCTGGCCTGTGTCCCTCATGTCCAGAAGCAACCTGAACGTCATCACTTGAAACACTTCCAATATTTTCAAATGTCTGAGCTTACCTTGCCCATTCCAACACTGTCAAAACAGAGTTTCTACACTCCTAACCTCCAAGAAAACGGCACTTCAGTGCTTTACTTACATTGTCTCAGTTGCTTCTATGATACTTTCATAGCCATTTTTGAATGTTCACATATTTGTAACTCACCTAAAATGGTGACACCTGCCCGCCTGTCCAGGCTCTTCCAAATGTTTGGTGGCCAAAGAGGCCCACTGGCCACTGACGAGAGAACCAGGTTGGCCACTGAATGCTGATGCTGCACAGTTTTACTACTTTTCACCTCCGTGTGAAAGATAACATAACATGCTAGCAAAGATTTGATTTAGATTTTTATCCTTTGCAAAATTTTTTGAATACTCCTCAGTAACTATGGCAATAACTGAAAGTAAAAACTGAACAAAACAGGTAATGTCTCTCTTTGCTCTGCAAATTGACAATCTGTTCTGACACTTTGAAACATGACTCTTTTCATCAATATTTCATATGGATACAATGCTAACTTCTTCAAAAGTTATGCTGATTTTCTCTCATGTCTCTTTCTTACTATAGGTAAAATATCCATCATCTGAAATGCTTGCAGCCAGAACTAAAACACTAGGTTCTTTTTCAGACACAAGAATCTTTGTAACTGCATACAATTTATCTTGGAACTAGGATACATGTCCAGACACAAAACTCATTTATGATTCACATATACCTGATACACATAGTCTGAAGGCAAATTTATGCAGTATTTTTATACATGTGTTTTGAGGAGGTCAAATGTAGAGTTTTTCATGTGTGGTACCATGTTGATACTAGGAAATTTTTGACTTAAAAGCATTTAGGATTTGGGCTATTCACATTAGAAACATTGGGCCTATGTCCCATAAGTGATTACATAGCAGATACTGTGGTGGTGATTGTGTGATTCACAGTTTAACCAAGTGACTGAACCATGGATATTATTTAATACCCAAGAGCAATGTTTTATCCATGTTGAAGTCATATTAAAAAATAGATTTCCCCATTAAATGTTTTAGTGTTATTATTACTATTACTTTAATAATAATACATCTTCAAAGAATTGTAAAGAAGAATGAAAGGAAGGAAAGAAGGAAGGAAAGAAAGAAGGAAGGAAGGAAAAAAGGAAAGAAGAAAGAGAGGAAGGGAGGAAGGGGAAAAATCTTAACCCTGATGAGTGAATTCCATTACTTCTAAGGGTATTTTCCGTATGAAGATATCATACAAATTCAATAAATACCATGAATCTTGCTAAATCATTTGTTATTGATTGATTTCAGAACCGCCCATCTCAATTTTTTCCATAAAGTATACTCATACTTATCTATAGGCTACACGATAAGAATTGGATTCTTGTGTTCATTGCAGCATTATTTACCATGGCTAAGATATGGAACTAACTCAGATGTCCCTCAGTAGATGAATGGATTGAAAAAAATGTATTTATACACAATGGTATTTTGTGTTTCCACCAGAAAGGATGGCATCTTTTCATTCAGAAGGAAATGGAAAGAGTTGGAAGAAAGTCATGTTAAGTGAAGTAAGCGAGACCCAAAGAAATATAGACTCCATGGTTTCCTTCATTTGTTGATATCCTTTTCTAATCTGCCTTTCCATAAATTTTGGAAATTAGAGAGTGAACCCAAGAGAACAAAGACCATCCATGATCTAACATTTCATTCTTTCTCTCTTCTTTGTCACTCTAAGCCATCAATATCTGCTTACTTCTCCAGTAAGTGTGAATCATCTCTATTTTCGTATATATTCTGTAACATTGAAAAGAAAATGACTTTTATTACTCTTATGGTACCTCCACCAATTTTCACGAATATAGGCTACTACTTTCAACTGACTCTAAAATGTTACACAGGGATGATGGTGGCATCTGCTCATCATTTTTTCTCCTGCCCAGGTGGGAGCCAAATCATTATGCCAAAAAATAGAAAGAGGGGGATTTTAGGACATTATTTTTCTGGGACAACATGACTGATATCACTTTGTATTCTTTTCAGTCAACTAAACAATGTATATACTGCAATATACTTTGCTATTTTATTTTAGTATTATGTTTTATTACCTCAAATAATGACAATTAGTACATATTTGCACAATTTGCCTCTCTCATGCTCATGAATACTTAGAATTCATTTTACGAAAATGGCTATCCTGATGAAAGCAATTGACAGATACGATACAGTTCCCTTCATCATCCCAGTGTTTTTCTTCACAGAAATAGAAAATGAATCCTAAAAGGTGGAATATTTTAAAAACTTGGAATAGTAAAAGTAATTCTAAGCAAAATAATACAGCAACACATACAGCTCAGATTGCTTCAGTGTAGGTATTACAGAAGATAGAAAAGTAGAACTCTTATAAATTCATTTGATGAAAGAATTAAATTGATTTCCATACTAGACAAAAATTACAAATTAAAGCACTACACTTCAATCTCACTTACAAATACTGGAATAAAAATTTACTGAAGTCCTAATACAAAAATACAATCCCATATTGAAACAAAAGCCATATAACGAATGATTGTTGTCCTTAATGTACTATGTTATCCCTCATCTCCTTTGCTGTCCCTTGGGTATCTCATATTGTTACAGTATCTCACTTTGTTATCTGATATATTGAATTTATTTGTATTTGGTTATCTGAAACTTGCTAGGGAAGGGGGGAAAACCAATATGGGGAGTGGGTGGTGGGTGGGAGGAGGGTAATGGGTACCACGACATATGAAAGGGTATCAATGTATGTGAATTAATGCACCTTCTATCTGGCAAATATCATGTAACCCTTTTATTAATTACAATAAAAAAATATATATATAAAAATACAATACAAGCCAGGCACGGTGGCTCATAATTGTAATCCTAGCTGTACAGGAGGCTGAGATCTGAGGATCAAGGTTCAAAACCAGCCCGGGCACAAAAGGATCTGAGACTCTTATCTCCAATTAATCTTTAGAAAATGATAAGTGGGGCTTCACTCAAGGGTAAGGCAGTAGCCTTGAGTTGAAGAGCTCAGGGACAACACCCAAACCCAAGGGTAGGGCAGTAGCCTTGAGCTGAAGAGCTGAGGGACAGCATCCAGGCCCAGAGTTCAAGCCCCATAACCCACAAAGAAGAAATATATATATATATATATATACATATATAATACAGCATGGGGTATGAAGTTTAGCTCAAAATTCACACAGGAAAAATCTGTATATTACTCTTACACTTTACATGCTAAGGATGTAAGCCACAAACTCATGTCCATATCTAAGGAAAAATTATTTTACACATTCAATACAAAGGCTTTTCAACATGAATAAGTAAAAACAATGTATTAATATTTCCCTATAATAAAATGCAGTTATATCAAATAGCCAACACTTTAGCCAAGCTTGATAGCTAATGCTTGCAATCGTATACATATAGGAGGCCGAGACTAAGAGGATCATAATCTAAGACCAATCTGGGCAAAAAGCAAGACCTCATCTCAAGGAATAGTTAGTGATTGAGTGCAGTGATTCATACCTTAATGCAGAAGTTCATACTTTCCCTATCAAGTATATGGGAAGCATAAATAGGAAGATTAAGGCCCTAGTTAAGCCAGGAAAAAAAATGAGAACCTATCTCAAATACGTTGAATAATTAGCAGTTTAACCAAACAAATATCAGAAAACTGAACCATTTCTTGTCTGAGGGTGGAATGACAGGTATTAAAAAGAGCAGAGACACATGTGTAGAGAGAGGAATGGTGGGAAAAACATCATGACATTCAATGTATAATATGTAAAAATGGAGCTAGGGAATGTGAAGTCAAGCATGAGGTTGGGATCGATGTAAGTAGGAGAGTATGAAGAAGGGAGAATCTGATCAGGATTCTTTGTACACACAAAATAAAATGTCGACTTGAATGCCCATTATACAATTAAAGATAGTAATTTTTAAAAGCCAAATCATGGGGAAAAACATCTAAAAAGATGATGTAAAAGGAATAGTGCAACCAATATCTTGCCTGCCTAATAAACACAAAGCCCTGAGTTCAAACTCTAGTACTGGAAAAAAATTAAATTCCATTAGCAGGAGTAAAGCCCACTAAAATGCCCATTAAGTCCAGTGCTATTTAACATTTTTATTGGAGAAGTTAGCAAAAGAGACTAAACCCAAAAGAACCAATTAAAATTATCATGTTTGGAAAGGAAGAGATAAGTATTTTCTCTTTACAAGTGAGATAATTATGTATATGGAAATTTTAATAAGCTAATAAACTACCATAAATATTAAGTAACTTGTTGAAGTTGCCCATTATAAAACTAATGTAAAAATAATAGTTTCCCAATACACCAGCTATAACACAATTTATGGTAGTAAATATGCACATACAGACTAAAACATTATATATAGACTTATACATAGCAGAAAGTTATTAGGAAGTATACAAAATCTACATATTGTAATGATTACAGGCATAGAAGTAAACTTGGACAGGAAGATTGAAAGCCATAAAGAAATCATTATTCAGTTAATTTATTAACATAATGTAAACTCTGTAGGAATGTCAGTACAGCATTTTGGGATATGTAAGATTATTATAATAACCATTTGAAAATTAGTAAGTAAAGATAGAAAAAATACTTTCAAAAATTAATTCAATATATTAGAGTACAACTCATATATATATATATATGTCAAAGACTATAATTGCAATGTTAATGCTCAAATAAGTAGACAGGTCAGAGAAACACAAAATTAAAATATGCATGTACTTAATTGCTTATGAAAATTTAGTGTATGGTGAAATGCACAGCATCTCATGCCAGTCAAGGAAATTGTGTACCCATTTTTCATTCCACATGCAAGACAAATTCCAAATGGATCAAGATTTTGTGGAACAATCTGTGGAAAATGGAAATAGGTTGGATATTGACTTCAATAAAGAAATTGATAGCTGAAATTAAATGCAGACCAGGTGCTAGTGGCTCATGCCTATAATTCTACTAATCAGGAGGCTGCCTTTTCACACAGGAATTTGTAAGAGTCTTAGCTTCATTTAACAACCAAAAAAAGTGGTATAGCATTAGCCTTGTGGGGAAAAAAAAAAACCCTTAGGAATAGTGCCTGGCCCTAAGTTCAAACCTCAGGACTAGCATTAAAAAAAAGAGAAAGAGGGAAAAGAAGGAAAGAAGAAAGAAAGAAAGAAAGAAAGAAAGAAAGAAAGAAAGAAAGAAAGAAAGAAAGAAAGAAAGAAAGAAAGGAAGGAAGGAAGGAAGGAAGGAAGGAAGAAAGGAAAGAGAGAGAGGAGAAGGAAGGAAATTAGGAAGGTAGGAAGGAAGGAAGGAAGAAAGGAAGGAAGGAAGGAAGGAAGGAAGGAAGGAAGGAAGGAAGGAAGGAAGGAAGGAAGGAAGGAAAGACAGGGAAAGGGAGGGAGGAAGAGAGAGAGAAAAAGAGAAAAGAAACAAACAAACAATGGGAAAGAAAGAAAGAAGCAAGGAAGGAGGGAAGGAAGGAAGGAAAGAAGGAAAGAGAGAAAGGGAGGGTGAGGGAGGGAGAGAAGGAGTAAGAAAACTTTCCCACTGTGATTCAGACTCTGAAACCTAAAAGAATAAGTCTTGGTAGATTTTACTTTATAAATCACTCATGACAAAGACAGCACTAAAAAGCAAAACACCACATAGCCAAATAGGAAAAAAATATCTAATCTCCCTCACAAAAACAGTATCATAGATATATAGTACACAGAAAAATGTAAACTGAAATTACACTGAGACTATTTTCATGTATTAATTTAGCCAAATAAAACCCATTCAGCCACAGATTTCTAAGGAAACTGTAGAGAAACAGGCACTCGTACATACTGCAGTGGAAAAAGAAAGTCTCTGAAGAATTGTTGTATATGCATTTACCATTTGGCCCAGCAATTCATTTTCTGGACCCAATACCAAATCTATAAGGAAACATACAAAGGAATTTCATAACAAGTCAGCACTGGCATGTAAAAATAATTCTCCCAGTCTTCTCTACATGGATGGTATTTATGGCCATTTTCTGGATCTCAAGTGTCTGGGCATCAAATATTTTTAGGACCAATTGTTGGATCTACATTGTCATCACCTTTTAACTTTACTCCTGGTAGATAATTGAGCGCTAACAAAGATAAAAGGCTAGACTGTGGGTCTGAACAAAACATCAAATGCTGTGTTCTGTTGAGGCTAAAAAGTCAGGAAATTTGGCAGATCCAATAGCAATCCATCCCATAAGAGAAATGGTGGTTTTATGATTAAGCCCAGACAAGACTTTAGCACATGACAGAGACACATGATTGGATATTCCAGAATTCCTTGTCACATGGCATGTGTGTTTGGTACTGCACAATCAGCTCACACCATTGTCTGTGGGAGGATGATGGTAGAGGTAAACAACTAACGGTATTTACCCGTGGGTTAAGTAGCTTTGTGAGTATATTTGCAGATTATAAAATAAGAGTGAGTGGCATGAAGTAATGAAGATTGGATATATATTGTTAAAGCTATGATACTTACATAAGAATTTGTCATACAGTTCTCTGTCATATTCACATGCCAGTTATCTTCCATATTTTTTTGAAAAGTATTGAAATGTCAAATAAAGAGAAGTGTGATGGGAAAAAAGGAATTCCTCATATTAACCCAGAGCATCGAATTTTCTCCATTAAATATAATTTCTTGGACTTTCATTCTATATTTTGCCATCATCAAATCAATTAGCCCACTAAGAATTTCACAGTGATGAATAACACTGCACTGGAATGTTGAGAAATTCAAAGGATTATTCTGTATGTGACCGGTCATTTTGTGCCTATCATATTGGCAAGATGCCCTCTGCTGAACTAACTGTAAACTGAATAATGTCTTTATGTACAAAATTAAAAGCTCACAATATATTTATTGTCCTGTGACTTAAAAAATGTTCCATTTGCAATCTAATTTCTTTTATAACTTAGTCACACAAATCTCTTAATTATACAGTAACGTAAGTGGAAGCATAGCATGTTACAGCTCAAACAAAAGGGAAAGATCATTTGCTCTAACTCTTGTAGGAGTGAGGAAACAGCATCTTTTGAAGTGCTAAGGTATTGTTGACCATGCTAAACTAAAATCCCAAATTTGGCCTCCAAACCTAATGCTTATCCCTCTCCCAACTGAAAAACATGAAAGATTTTGTTGCAAACAAAACCAGTCAGTGAACACAAACCCCTAACGAACAGTGAAGAAAACTTTGATCCCTCAAACTTCTTTCTAATAACTCCATTGCTGTTCTGAAAACACTGCAACACCTCCCCCCGCAAAAAAGTATTGTTCCTTATTCATTTTTATTCTGGAGGATTTATAATAATACTGGATTATACAAGAAATTCATTTAGGAGAGGATCATGAAGGCTCAATAGCTATATGTACGCTATCATATAAAATGATGTTTGTCAAAGTAAACTCCAAGAAAGGGAAATGGGAGGGGTTTTGCTATTTTGGTTTTGTTTTGTGATTTGACTTTTGTTTGTTGTTGATTTTTTTCACCTTTGTCCCTGTATTTAATTTCTGTGCCTTTTATCTTGTATGTAAGTTTATCTGTTTGGGGGAGGGTGAGGAAGAACACAGAAATGAGGGGATAATTTTTGACCAAATACAGCAGTGACATTCACCATACACTATGTGGAAAATGAGTTCCATGACTTATGGGAAAGGGGATCAGGAGGGGGAAAACTGGGAGAATATTACAGAAGAAGAAACACTATTCAAAAAGGAATGTACTCACTACCTGGCTTTTGTCACTGTAACACCTCTGTGCATCACCTTTACAATAAAGATGAATAAAAATACCTCAACAAAAAGGTAATTAATGAATGATCACTAAATAAAAGTATGGCACATGTACATGTCACAAATTATATCTGAAAGAAAAATTGTTGCCATTTTCATCAACAAGATGACAGAAGCAATGTGATTGCAATACAGAGATGTAATTTGGTTTGAGGGACTTTGGGTGTGAGCTTTTGCTTGTTTGTTTTGTGAAAACAAATCTGCCCACGTCCAAAAATCCAGATTGGTATATATCTTACATTAATGACATCCATTAATTACACAAGTTTAGTTAATAATCCAAGTAATGAAGAAAAAATGAATAACACAGTTTTATAATTCAGAGTTGGAAAACATGATACAATTTTATCACTGATTCTCTCAAATTATTAGAAATCTTTTTCAAATGAAAGCCATTTTAAGTGCTGAAGAATTTTTAAATCTCAGTCTCATTTAGTTGTCATGTCTAAAATAATATATAACTTTTTAAAAGACAATCATTAATTATTGAAAAGAAATTCTTTCGAATTTTATTTGTAAGTAGAATATGTTTTTACTGATGGTATCCATAGTCTAACAACCTAGAAAAGTTATTTGAGTAGGAGCATGTTCAACGGAACCCATTAAATATATCATAAGGCTCTGATTAAATAAGTTACAGTAAATTAAGTAGCCAATACTTGTGTTTATGAGGGCTTTGTAGTGCACCCTAGTGGTAAAATAAAAAACTGCAAATGTAACATTAAAACTATTTTGAGCATAATGCCAACTCTACAGGAAGCAAGTAATATTCATCTGTTTGGTACCTTCTGGAAGTATCAACGATTACCCAGACTGATTGGAGAAAATATAGTGTTTTTAATTAAAAATGATACAAAACTAATAAATAAGAGAATTTTAGGACAAAAATGATATCAAAATAATTTTTTTAAAAAATTGAAAGGGATGTTTAGTAATATGAACAAATTAAAGACACATCTCTGTACTTACTCTCATGAAATTGCCTGTTCAAGTTACCATACTCATCACATGATAAAATGGTATTTGGACAATGTTTTCTATTTTCTCCCCATGTGTCATATCTGTTCATCTGACTTGCTTGGGTCATTTTTTAACTAAAATTAAAAAATGTATGTTCTAAACATCTACTTAGATGTTTTTTTCTCATACTAACTGATACACCCAGGTAGAAGTATGATAGCATGTTTGTTTCATTAGGAAATGGACAATTTTATTGAGCTCTGAAATAACACTCATAAGAAAGTTAAAATAGTGCATAATATACTTTCACAAAGCTAAAGCAGAAAAAAACACAAAGATAAAACAGAAAAACATACTTTTAATGGTCATGGGAAGTGGCACTGTGACAGATCAGTGGCTCTATCAGCTGATAGAGCTTAGGGACCAGAGCCCAGGACCAGAGTTCAAATCCAACTGACAAAAAAGACAGTCAAGATCTGTTGTGTATTTATGTATGTGTGTATACTAGTATCAGAGTTTGATTTCAGGAACTCCCACTTCCTCAGTCTTTCTTGCTCACATTGGTGTTCTACCACATGATCCATGCTTCCAGACCAGCTTTTTGCTGATTATTTTGGAGATTAGGTATTATAGACTTTTCTGAGCTGGCTAGCCTCAAACTACACTCCAGTGCCCAGCCTCCCCTGACTAGGATTATAGATGTGATCTACTGATTCCTGGCTAAGTCTTATCTTTAAAAGCAAAGTAATGCTCATGTGACGGGAAGGTGGCAAGAAATTAGAGACAGAAGATAAATCAAATCAATACATACCTCCTTTCTAAACAAAGGATCAGCTTTTTTCTAGTAGTTGTCAAATCCCTTATAACCAAAATCATTAATTTAAAAAGTCCACCAAAACCACTGGTGATATCATGTCAAAACAAATATTCATCTAATTCTATGAAACTTGGTAAAAAGTAATACTAAAAAGGAAGACAAGTTTAATCAATATATTACTTACTAGATATTATTAAAAATAATAATTATATAATATAGGTAGACAATGTAAATACTCTAGTATTTCTTTCACTTTTGCTCCTAACTAATAAATTATATTTAGGAAATTAGTCCCCAGGGGCAATACTAAATGTCATTGTTGATAATTGCTACTTCAAAATCAAACACTATACTCAATAAATATTCTATGACAAGTGGATATGTAACACAAGTCTATGATCAAAACATTAAAAGTAATGAAAACTATCTTTTCCAAAGGCATATTCTTTTTTTTTTTTCTTGCCAGTCCTGGGCTTGAGCTCAGGGCTTGAGCACTGTCCTTTGACTTTCTCAAGGCTAGCACTCTACCACTTGAGCCTCAGCACCACTTCCGGCTTTTTGCTATTTATGCGGGGTACTGAGGAATCGAACCCGGGTCTTTGTGCATGCTAGGCAAGCACTCTACCACTAGGCCAAACTCCTGGCCTCCCAAAGGCATATTCTTTTCTTTTTTTTTCTTTCTTGTCAGATGTGGGACTTGAACACTGGGCCTGGGCATTGTTCCTGAGCTCTTCAGCTCAAGGCTATTTCCTTACGCATTGTGTCACAGAGCCACTTCAGGTTTTCTAGTGATTAAGTGGAGATAAGACTCTCATGGACATTAGTGCGTAGGCTGACTTTGAACCACAATACTCAGATCTCAGCCTCCTGAGTAGCTAGGATTATAGACATGAGCCACCACACCCACGCAAAGGCATATTTCTTGTACATAATTCTTATTTAAAATGCTAATTCAAAAGCTTATTCACAAAGCCACGTAAACTGACATGTTGAATTGAAATCCTTTTGTGCAGCTATTCAGGATAATTAAACCACAGACCTATGGCCACCAAATCTTTGACAAGAGAGCCAAAAAAAGAGAATGGAAGAAAGATAGCCTCTTCAACAAGTGGTGCTGGCAGAACTGGGTAAGCACCTGCAGAAAACTAAAGTTGGATCCTTTTTTGTCACCCTGTACTAGAATTAACTCCAAATGGATCAAAGACCTGGAAGTAAAAGCCGACACACTGAAAACTTTACAAGAAGGAATAGGAGATACACTAGGCCTCCTTGGCACAGGTCAAAACTTTCTTAATAAGGACCAAGAATCACAACAAATCAGAGAAAGGCTGGATAAGTGGGACTGCATTAAACTGCAGAGCTTTTGTATGGCAAAGGACATAGCTAGTAAACTAATTAGGAAGCCTACAGAGTGGGACAAGATCTTCACTAACCATACAACAGACAAAGGCCTCATATCTAAAATATATCAACAGCTCAAAAAATTGAGTCCATCCAAAACTAATCTCCACAGTAACAACCATTCCATTAAAAGATGGGCCAAAGACTTAAAGAGTCTTCTCTAAAGAAGAAACAAAAATGGCCTATAGACACATGAAGAAATACTCAACATCTCTGGTCATAAAAGAAATACAAATCAAAACAACTCTAAGATTCCACCTCACTCCAGTTAGAATAGCCAGGATCAAGAAAACTAATAACAACAGATGCTGGAGGGGATGTGGCCAGGAGGGATCACTACTACACTGTTGGTGGGAGTGCAAACTCATTCAACCACTATGGAAAGCAGTATGGCAGTTCCTCAAAAGACTAAACATAGAGCTCCCCTATGACCCAGCAATTCCACTACTTGACATTTACCCAATCATCCAGAAACAAGGACATACTAAATCCACCAGCACAACAATGTTCATTGCAGCACTATTTACCATAGCAAAGATATATGGAACCAATCTAAATGTCCCTCAGTTGAAGAATGGCTCAACAAGATGTGCTATTTGTACACAATGGAATTCTATGCTGCTGTCAGAAAGAATGACATCGCCCCATTTGTTAGGAAATGGAAAGACTTAGAAACAATCATATTAAGTGAAGTAAGCCAGACTTAAAGGAACTTAGGCTCAATGGTCTCCCTCATTTGTCATAATCAGTAGAAACCTTGGGTTCTACTAGCAGAGCTTTGCAATAGAGCAAAACCTTGATGCAAAAGGCTATATAGTAGGACGCTAAATGAAAGGATCTCTAGGATATAGAAACAAAAGCCATATAATGAATGATTGTTGTCCTTAAGGTACTATGTTATCTCTCATCTCTTTTGGTGTACCTTGGTTATCTCATATTGTTACAGTATCTCACTTTGTTACCTGATATATCAGATATCTTTGTATTTGGTTATTTCAAATTGGACAGGGAAGGGGGTAAAACAAGATGAGGGGTGGGGGTTGGGGGGAGGGAAATGGAGACCAAGACAGGTGGAAGGGAATCAATGTATGTGAATTAATGCACCTTCTATCTGGCAAATATCATGAAACCCTTCTATTAATTACAATAAAAAACATATGAAAAAAATTTAAAAAGAAGGCCTTCAGTTCTATTCGCAGCACCATCAAAATAAATAAATAAATATTACCATACATATAATTTGTTTGAACTGTATTTCAAAGTGTAGTTTTGTTCTAATAATTATTGTTTCCTACAACAATATTGGGAACCACTATGTTAAGTGTAGATTTTGCCATTTATTTTTAGCATTACAAATTACTTTTAAAACATAAGTGCTTTGTGTCTTATTTCTACTTGGTGGTTTGTAATAGGACTAGGAATTCTGCCCATCAGCAGTCAAGAAAAATAGCCTTTCACTCATTAGAGAATCTGGTGTTATGAGACAAAGCCAAGGCAAGAGGAACCTGGAACATGAGACAGCCCTTGAGTATTGGAAAGGATTTTTCCAACTTGCCAGCTGGCCTGGTGAGATACTAGAAGGGCCTTTCCTGGAACAAAATTGAATGATTATGCCAACCTTGAATTGGGTAAAATCTGGCACTAAATGGAAGCCCTGGAGAAAGGCCAGATGACTTGGTAGAAGTGCTGGAAAAACAGAGAGCAGGTGGAGAAACTATAGAAAATTGGAGTTGTTTTAAACAAACATAATGATTTAGTGTGAAAAAAAACCATCTTGAGAAAAGCTTGTATAACATAATATTTATTTAAGATTCATTTCATTTCTAAAATGTTCCAAACTGAAAGGTTAATCTCCTCAATTTCCACTCTATCTCTTCCCTACAATTCCACAGAATAACATGGAAAAGAAAATCTTTATTATATACTGGCTATGTGAAAACTATTGAGTTAAAATTCAAAGATTTCATCCCAGCGCAATGGCTAACCAGGAGGCTGAAACCTGAGGAACAAGGTTCAAAGCCAGCCTGGGCACAAAAGGACCTGAGACTCTTATCTCCAATTAACCTCTAGAAAATGGGAAGTGGGACTTAGCTGAAGGGAAGGGTGGTAGCCTTGAGCTGAAAAGCTCAGGGACAATGCCCAGGCCCTGAATTCAAGCCCCATGACTCACACACACACACAAAAAAAATCCCTCAAGGATTTCTAGAAGTATTAAGGTTTAAAATACCCTTTTGCTTACGAAAGTATAGGTGATATATGTTGAATCCAAAGTAACTAACAATTAAGAACAGGCTATTTTAATGCCTAACATTGGGAAAATATCTTGCTATCCTTCAAGAAGTCTAAGTTAACTGTGGCTGGAGTAGGAATAGAATGCAATAAAAGGCAGAATTGGAAGATTTAGGATTGGAGTTAACACCATACTAAGACAGAGCCTTCTCTAATCATGGCAATCTTTTACTAGTTTTTCTTTCCAATGCTAAATTATATGGAACATAATGAAATTCTATGGAAAAACAAAGCAGTGTCCTTTTTGACTAACTAGGTATCAAAACAGAATCACTCTAATTGAAACAAAGGGAATTTACTACAAAGGAGTATACCTAGAGGACAGGAAATATATATATATATATATACAGATATATATATGTATATATATATTATATATATAATATATATATATACTTAAAATGTCCAAGTAAAGTCAGGCACCAGTGTCTCACACTTATAATCCTAGCTATTCGGGAGGCTGAAATCTGAGGATTCAGCCATATCAGGAAAGTCAGTGAGACTCTTAGGTCCAATAAAATACTCAGAAAAAGCCAGAAGTGGTGCTGTAGCTCGAGTGGTAGAGTGTTAGTTTTGGGGTAAAGGGAACTTAAAGACACTGCCCAAGACCCAGAGTTCAAGCCCCCAGGACAAGCTTAAAATAAAAATTAAAGTCGAAGTAAAATAAAATGATGGAGTTCATTTCAGCTGGTAATAAGGCAGTATTGGTACAGTTTGCCTTTTTCCTTAAAACAACTGAAAATATCCTTAGCTAAATAGAAATCCTTGACTGGAGCCATGGCACACACTAGTGGCTCACACCTGTCACCTTAGTTACTCAGGATAGTAATTCAGGCAGGAAAGTCCATGAGACTCTTAAATCCAATAGATTACAAAAATCTAGATGTGGAACTGTTGTTCCAGTGATAGAGCACTGGCCTGGAGGATATGAAGCTCAGGGACATCCCAGGCCTGCAAAATTGCTGACCAACAGGACATCAAGGTGATAAATCCTGTTATTGCCTAAACTTGCTGCCCTAAAAGAAAAAAAAAACAGGCAGATTTTCTGGATGGAGAAATAATAGAAAATGCATCAATGCCAAGGTGGCCAGAGTTATAGAAAATATTACCAATGAAAAGAAATCTTCAGTGAGAAAAACACTCATAGAACTATGTTTATCTCTCATATATTCATATACGAATGTGACCAAAATCAAGGATAGAATTATTTGAAGTAATTAGGAAATCCAATTTGTTGTACTCAGATAGGGTGAAAAATAGAAGTGACTATCATCAGACAGACTCACAAACCTCAAAACTTGCAACACGTTACAGAACCCCCAAAAAACAGAAGAACTTTTAATTTGAAACTAGTCTGGACTAGATAGTAGAAGAAAGTCTTAAACACATACACATCAAACTATTTCACAAAATACAAAAAGGCAGAAAAGAAAAAAACAAACATGGCCAAACTAATTTTCTAAAACTAGTATCATTACTCTGATACTAAAACCCAATATGAACAAAAGAGAGAGAGAGAGAGAGAATGTGTGTGTGTGTGTGTGTGTGTGTGTGTGTGTGTGTGTGTGTGTTGTACCCATTTTGGAGTGTGCTGATGGTACCTGTTTCTCAAGATTTATTATAATAATATTCACAAGTTGTAGGGATGTTTACTTTTGAGCCTCTGTCTATTTCTGTATATCAGAATTAGAAATATGCTTTACTCCATTATACTCCAATAATATACCAGGATTTTGATATTTGTGAAGAATGCAAGGATAGCACAATTGTCCCTAGAAACTAGCCTGTCAGACAACATCATCATACTATATTTGCAAATTTTTACTTTCCTTTGAGCTTCCAACCTGACTACAGACTATTTGGAAAAAGCTCATTGTTCTAATAATGAAAATTTCAGGTGCCCAAGCTGAAAGACACTAAAAAATTTGAGAGATGCTATTCTCAATGCAGATAAACATATTATTGGAGTACAATATTATTTTTAAGCTGATAAATAATATTGATTTTAGAAAAACAATAAAATAGTATGATTATTAACATAAATTTTATGAATTTATAAAATTGAGAATGAATTTATTCATTGGGCACATATAGTATTTACCATTAATTTCACTTTCAACATTCTATCATAATAAATTTTGACCTTTTGGGAATTTCACTAAAGTTAAAGAACATCTTATATTATTTTCCCATTCATGAATAACAATATGCTATTTGGGGGTATTAATAAATGTTTATAGTGTGAAAATTAATGAAATCACAAAGTTAAATCCTTCCAAAGCAAAATGAATATTTCTTCTTATATTACAATAAACAATCTCAATTTTAAGTTCATATATTAACTTCTCATTTCCCTATATAACACATTACTGCATTCAGTTTCAAATGCTTGTTTTGTTATTGGAACTTAGTTTCTTAATTCAGTTCAATCACCTCACTAAATTACTGTCTCTAAAATATAGTTTATTACAGTTGAATCGAGTAAAATCATTTTTATACATTGAAAATTGTTGATCTGAATTTATACTAATTATCTTTCTAATATATCAGATATACAAGTCTTCCCACCCATCAATAAGTTAGAGAGAAATAGAACTTCAACTACAGAATAATTTCTTTTTTTGTCTCTCATCAAAATGGAAAAGTTACTAAGCAACTAAACTCAGAACACTATGCAGTTTACAAAATTAAATAGCTGAAGTATATATTTAAGTGGAGAAAGAAACCTTGTGAATGTCACATTACAAATAAAACTATAAACTCTGACATTTTTTAAATTTTATGTAATTGTAAAGATGATGTACAAAGGGATAACAATTAGTAAGGTAATGAGTATATTTCGTGTTGAACATTGTTACCCATGCTCTCATTTTCTCCCAATCCCCCTCTCCTCCGTGCCTTGACTTCCCTTTTCCTGAAATTGTCAAGTTCATTTCCAAGGAAGTGTCTTGTGAAACTTACACTTTTTCATCAAATCATACATAATTACTAAAAAAGAATCATAATTAAAGGGTATCATACCAACAGCTTTAAAAAATACTTTCAATCTGCAATTATACTATCAGAAACTTCCTCAAGTATAGTCAAACATATGAATGAATGAAAGAGAACAGTAAATCCAGAAATAGGTGTGACAATACTTAAGAATTTTCTTTATAATAAAGCTCATGTTTCAAATCAATATATGAAGCTTTTAAAAACAGTACATTTATAATTTTGTTCACTAAATAAGTTAAATCGTTATTTTAAAAGGAAATAAGTTGAATGTTACAGAGCGGAGAGAGTGAGGAGGCTGCATTTGGCTCCCGCTCTCACAGCCATTGCAGTACATTGAGCTCCATAGAGACAACGCAGGGGCAAGTGAGAGCCTGACGGGCACCGAGCGACTCTGTGCCTCGTGGAGGAAAAACTAAACATGGGCAAAGGAGATCCTAAGAAGCCGAGAGGCAAAATGTCATATGCATTCTTAGTGCAAACTTGCCGGGAGGAGCACAAGAAGAAGCACCCGGATGCTTCAGTCAACTTTGCAGAGTTTTCTAAGAAGTGCTCAGAGAGGTGGAAGACTATGTCTGCTAAAGAGAAAGGGACATTTGAAGACATGGCCAAGGCGGACAAGGCTCGTTATGAAAGAGAAATGAAAACCTACATCCCTCCTAAAGGGGACACAAAAAAGAAGTTCAAGGATCCCAATGCACCCAAGAGGCCTCCTTCGGCCTTCTTCTTGTTCTGTTCTGAATATCGCCCTAAAATCAAACAGGAGCATCCTGGCCTGTCTATTGGTGATGTTGCAAAAAAAACTGGGAGAGATGTGGAACAACACTGCTGCAGAGCACGAGCAGCCTGAGGAGAAGAAGGCTGCTAAGCTGAAGGAAAAATGCGAAAAGGATATTGCTGCCTACCGAGCTAAAGGAAAGCCAGATGCCGCAAAAAAGGGGGTTGTGAAGGCTGAAAAGAGCAAGAAAAAGAAGGAAGAGGAGGAAGATGAGGAAGATGAAGAGGATGAGGAAGAAGAGGAAGATGAAGAGGATGAGGATGAAGATGAAGAGGATGATGATGAATAAGTTGGTTCTAGCGCAGTTTTATTTTCTTGTCTATAAAGCATTTAACCCCCCTGTACACAACTCACTCCTTTTAAAGAAAAAAAAATTGAAATATAAGGCTGTGTAAGATTTGTTTTTAAACTGTACAGTGTCTTTTTTTGTATAGTTAACACACTACCGAATGTGTCTAAGATAGCCCTGCCCTGGTGGTCTTTTCAATAGCCACTAACCTTGCCTGGTACAGTATGGGGGTTGTAAATTGGCATGGAAATTTAAAGCAGGTTCTTGTTGGTGCACAGCACAAATTAGTTATATATGGTGACGGTAGTTTTTTTCATCTTCATTTGTCTGACGCAGCTTATACAAAATAATTGTTGTTCTGTTAACTGAATATCACTCTGTAATTGCAAAAAAAAAGTTGCAGCTGTTTTGTTGACATTCTGACAATTTTTTTATTAGTATTGTTGTCCTTTTCATAGGTCTGGAATTTTTCGTCTTGAGGGGAAACTAGTCTTTTGCTTTTGCTCATTTTGGATCAACTGAATTATACTACAGTGTTTTATCTTTTCATCTAGTTAGCTGATAAACTTGTCTCCACACCCTATAGGTCATAGTGGGGGTAATAAAAGTTAAATTGGGAACATTTTCATCTATAACTGAAACTAAAATCTCTCATCAAGTTTCACATGGCCCACTTAGATTTTACAAAGTGAATAATCAGTTCTATTCACAGCATGGGATTATTAGAATTAAACAATTTGAAAGTCTGTCCTTGAAGGACTTATAGAAAACTATAATCTTCACAGAAGGACTCTGTTCTTTAACTCCCATTACCATGTAATGGCAGTTACATTTTGCAGTACCCACGTGAAAGAAGACCTGAGAATGTACACCCAAAAGCATGAGCTTAAAATGCAAGATTTTTTGTTGTTGACATTAGTCCCAGGGAAAGTAGTGGCTGTGCATGCCCTTTTCCATTTATCTTAAATATGTACTGCTCAGGAAACTTTGAGACTCCCTTAAAAGTACTTTAAACTAATTTGACCAGTTTTGTTTTTTTTTAATTATGCCACATTTAAAATAGGATATATTTTCCAGCGTTGTGGTTTTTCCCTTTCTAAATCAAAGACAAACTTTGCGTTGTAGGGCAAGTTACCCAATTTGTTTGAATTTTTTTCCCCCAGACTTATCCATTAGAGCCATGTTTATCTGTTAGTAGTTTAGGGAACAATTTGGCAATTTTGTGGTTTTTCTGAGATAATGGTTCTCTTAAAGTGCCAGTGTTTTAAAATAGCGTTCTTGTCATTTTACTCGCTTATGTGATGGAGTGCTGTTTTTTTATAATTTGGATTCTTTCCATTTGCATTTGTTAATGTAATTTTAGGAGGAATACTGAACATCTGAGTCCTGGATGATACTAATAAACTAATAATTGCAGAGGTTTTTTAAAAAAAGGAAATAAGTTGAATTCTTAAGTCATAATCTTATTACTTTTTTAAAAGAATTCCAATCATTTGAGCCAAAATCAACTGCCTTAGCCATCTACGTGTTGTAGGAATGACCCTTCATTCAGTTTCCTTATGATCTCACTCCTTGTCTGAGGGCATCATACAAAATGAGCTGACTATAGAACATATGGGATCATTCAGAAAACTACGCCCAGAGCAGCTGGGAGAGTGGTGGAAGATGGTAGCGGTTCAGTAACAAAAAACTCAAGAAAAATGGCAAATCAAGGAATAGCATCTCCCACCCAACATAAACAGGCAATGGAGCAGTCAATGGCAAAACTAGAAGAGACTCCTCTAAATGATATACAAATGCAATTGATAACCATAATTAATGAAAATGCTTGAAAACATACAGAAAGAGATACGTGAGGAAGCCATATCTAAATGAGATGAAACCATAAAGGTGATACATGAATGTGAGGAAGTCATAAAGGAGGCCATAATAAAGGATTTACAAAGAAGAATGGACGAATTCATAAAATCCACAAACAAAAAGCTGACCAAACTTCAACAAATGTCCAATGAGAGTAAAGCTGCTGAGCTAATCACTCAAATGGAAATCAACATGTTAAGGAAGTCCATACACGATCTAAAACAAGAGATGCAAGGCTTAAAAAATAAGCAATAGGAAGGAAGGAGATGAAGAATAAAGTAGAAAGTTTTGATAGCAGGTTAGACAATGCAGAAGAAAGAATCTCTGGGATTGAAGATAACCTAGTTGTTATAGAGAAAAAAAAAACAGAAAATGAGTCAAGCCAAACCTAGGAAATATGAAAGAATGCTTCAGGAGGTCCAAGCTAATTGGTATTGAAGAAGGCCGGGAGAAAAAGGTCAATGATATTGGAAATATACTTCAGGGCATCATCTCAGAGAACTTCCCAAATATCCAGAATGGCAGGCCCATCCAGATACAAGAAGCTTTTAGAACCCCAAACAGACCTGACCAGAAAAGGACATCCCACCGCCACATTATAATCAGTACAGGATCAATAGAGACCAAAGAAAGGATCCTAAAAGGAGCCAGAGAGAAGAGAACAATCACCTACAAAGGAAAACCAATCAGAATAACCCCAGATTTCTCAGCAGAGACCATGCAAGCAAGAAGAGATTGGAAGGATATATGTCATGCCCTTAAGACAAAGAACTACCAACCAACAATACTGTACCCAGCTAAGCTTTCATTCATAACTGAGGGAACAATAAAAACCTTCCATTCCAAGGAATACTTGCAACATTACATAGCAACCAAACCAGCATTACAGAAAATTCTCAAAGATGTTCTACCCATTGAAACCCAACACAAACATGATACTGACAATGGAATGGCATCTAAAAATCATACCAGCTAAGTATCGCAAGAACTGTCAAGCCACAGGCCCTAATGAAAGTTTTTTAAAATAGTAGGAACTAGTAAATATTTTTCAATCCTAACTCTCAATATCAATGGACTTAACTCTCCAATTAAATGGCATAGACTGTCTAGTTCAATCAAAAAGCAAGATCCATTGTTATCTTTCATCTCTTTTGCTGTCCCTTGGTTATCTCATATTGTTACAGTATTTTACCTTGTTATCTGATATATTGTATATATGCATATTTGGTTATTTGAAATTGGATAGGAAAGGGGGGAAAACAAGATGAGGGGCGGGGGTAGGGGGAGGGAAATGGGGACCAAGACATGAGAATGGGTATCAATTTATGTGAAGTAATGGACCTTCTATCTGGTGAATATAATGTAACTATTAATTACAATAAAAAATATATGGAAAAAAAAAAGAAAACATCCAGAATCATGAATCAGCCGTACTTCTGCAGGTGTGAATCAGAGTGGTCTGTTTTAAACTATGTCACGCCATTGTACCTATTTACACATTATCTCTACACTGAGTTGGGAACAAAAGCTTAATGGAGACCCTGAAAAGACTTAATAAAGTCCTCTATCTATAGAGAAAAGGAGACAATAAAAAAAAAGTATGGGGCCGGGAGTTTGGCCTAGTGGTAGAAGTGCTTGCCTAGCATGCACGAAGACCCGGGTTCGATTCCTCGGTACCACATACATAGCAAAAAGCCGGAAGTGGTGCTGAGGCTCAAGTGGTAGAGTACTAGCCTTGAGAAAGTCCAAGGACAGTGCTCAGGCCCTGAGCCCAAGCCCAGGACTGGCAAAAAAATAAAAAAATTTAAAAAAAGTATGATATTGCTGGATGATGTGCCTCATGCCTGTAATCCTAGCTACTCAGAAGGCTGAGATCTGAGGATCAAGGTTCAAAGCCACCCAGGCCCAAAAGGACCTGAGACTCTTAGCTCCAATTAAAATCTAGAAAACAGGAAGTGGGTTTTGGCTGGAGGGTAGGGTGGTAGCCTTGAGCTGAAGAGCTCAGGGATAGAGCCCAGGCCCAAATCAAGCTCCATGACCCACAAAATGTATATTAATCTCATGTATAAAGTGATCCAAATTTTAATATGGCCACAGAAATATCAGGAATCAAAGAGAAGTCAAGAAGTTTCCATTAAAAGGAGTGTTGAATGTAGAAGGATTAATTCAATGTATAAATTTGACAGCTTTTATAAAGCAAGTTTATTCAAGAAGAAATACAAGAATCAAATATTCACACATTAACTGAAGACATTTAATTTATATTCAGTTTATGTTGTCACAAAGAAATACCCAGAAACTGTAGAAGGGCTACATTATATTTGCCAGATAGAAGATGTATTACTTCACAACATTGATACCCATTCTCAGTGCTTACTATTAAATTCTACTGAATTCTATCAAATACTTTTTAAAAATAAAAATGTTGTTAATACTCTGCCCAAATGATTTTATGTGGTCGAATTAACACAATTTGAAAACAAAGAAAAATTTTATGTGGGAAAATTGACCTGATATTAAAATAAAAATACTTATAAAAAAGAAAGGGAGGGACAAAGAGAGGGAAGGAAGAAGGGAAGAAATGTCTCTTTAGGGATTGCAAATGATATTTTTAAAATATGATGAATGAGTACTCACAAGAGTAAAATAAACCCGGACACTACTAGCTTATAATCCTAATTATTTGGGAAGTTACAAATCATAGGATCATGGTTTAAGTCTAACACAAGTGGAGAGGATTATGAGAATCCTTTTTAACCCATCATTGGAAATGATGGCATGTAATTGTCATCCTAAATTCATGGGAGGCTGAGATTCGGATAATCAGCTATCCCAGGCACAAAAATTCATGATCTTTACTGAAATAATTTCAAAAGACTTTAAAACTGAGTGGCCATGGCTCATGCCTATAATCCTAGCTACTCAGGAGACTGAGATCATAGGATTGAGGTTCAAAGCCAACCACATACGAAAGCTTCTGAAGCTCATTTCCCACTCACACCAAAAATTCAAAGGTAGAATGAGAGTAATACCCTTGATACCTTTTCTCATGTTGCAAAAAAAAGTTTTAAAGGTTAAAAAGACTCAAATAATATCTACAAAAATAAACTCTGGTATAATCATAGAATAGATATAACTCAACACTAAATTCACTACTGATAAAACAAAAAATGCATTCATCATAAATAGATTATGCAAAATATAAGAAGCAGATTCATAAGAATACATTCTGCATGATTCTGTTTCTGATAAGGGAACCATTTTAATTTCTGGTGACAAAGAGTCAGTGGTTGTTTGCCACTGAGTGTAAAGAACATAAAGAGATAAAGAATATTTGCCTGTGTCTACATGGGACACAAAGAAAGAAAAGATGAAACTTGAAGACAAGAAAATGGTGAATTTCATGTTCCCTCAAGGTCATTCCAGGGTCTTATCTAAGAAGCTTATCTAACAAGAATTACTAACCCTGATAAAGATATACTTTGGACTATAGTATGTTACAATTGCATAAGGGGAAGTGTTAGAAAACAGATAACTACTCATGTCATTTCATTACTATAGCAGTAATGATTATGTTTTCCTGTAGATATGAAATGATTTTGTACCAAATAAAACATTGTATGCCTTGTATGATATTAGGAATTTTTATATGCAATTTAGATATTTGAACCTAACATCCTCTCTTTCCCTTATCATAAAAAGTCATCTCTATACTACAGGTTACCCAGCCACCGCTGGAAATTGGATTTATCATCCTGTTTGATTCACCATCAATAAGTTAAAAATATTTTTAGTATATATGCATTTCTTTTTGTAGATCCAGGGGCTTGAACTTGGCTTGGGCACTGTCCTTGAGCTATTCAGCTCAAGGCTACCACCCTACCCCTATGCCTGGGTGTTATTCCTGAGTTCTTCAGCTCAAGGCTACCACCCTACCTTTGAGCCAAGCCCAATTACCATTTTCTAGATGTTAATTGGAGGTAAGAGTCTTGATCTTTTTGTGCCTAGGATGGCTTTGAACCTTGATCCTCAGATCTCAGCTTCCTGAGTGGCTAGGATTACAGGTGTGAGCCACCATGCTCAGCTATATATGCATTTTTAAGAATGTTCTTCAAACAGACTGCATTAAGAAACAAGATCCATCAATATGTTGCCTCCAAGAGATCCACCTCACTGCCAAAGACAAAAACAAACTCCAAGTGAAAGGATGGAAAAGAATTTTCCACTCCAATGCACCGGGCAAAAAAGCAGGAGTAACCATCTTAATCTCTTACAAAATTAACTTCTCATTAAAATCAGTACATAAAGATAAAGATGGCCACTACATATTAGTAAAGGGTAAAATCCATACCCAGAATATTATAGTTATAAACATTTACTCCCCCAACACATGAGCACCTAAATTCATCAAGCAAACTCTCTTAGAATTAAAGAACAAGATAGACTCAAACACAGTCATAGTGGGAGACTTCAATACGCCACTCTCACCAAATGACAGGTCAACTCAACAAAAGATAAGCAAAGACACCACCGACTTAAATGACATCATAGCCCAGCTGGCCTTAACAGATACACACACAGTCTTCCACCCAACGGCAAAACTTTATGTTTTTCTCAGCAGCACACTCCAAAATAGATCAAATAATAGTTCATACAGAAAACTTAAGCAGATACAAGAGGACTGATATAATCCCATGCAATATATCTGATCACAGTGGAATCAGACTAGTTCTGAACAATGCAGTAAAAGTAAAAAAAAAAAAAAAAAAAAAAAAAAAACATTCAACACTTGGAAACTGAACAACACAATTCTGGATAACTCTTGGCTCTTGGGTTACAGAACAAATCAAAGAAGAAACTCAAAACTTTCTTGACTGTAATAACAATCAAGATACATCACAAAGGAAATTATGGGACACAGTAAAGGCAGTTCTAAGGGGGCAAATTTATCTCACTAGGAGCCTATATGTAAAAGACAGAAGAAGAGCAAGTAAATAACCTGAAGAAGAAATTGAAGCACCTAGAGGAACAAGAAAAAGTTAATTCTAAATCAACTAGAAGGACAGAAATAACAAAAATAAAATTGGAAATGTCAGAGATTGAAAAAAGATCTACTATACATAAAATTAATAAATCAAAAAGTTGGTTCTTTGAAAGAGTCATCAAAATTGACAGACTCCTAGCAAGATTAAGCAAAAAAAGGAGAGGGGAGACTCAAACAAGATTAGAGACCCTATGAGAAAAATCACGACCGATATCTAAGAAATTCAGTCTCTTATGTATAAGTACTGTCAGGGACTATATTCAAAGAAACAGGAAAATCTAATAGAAATGAATGATTTCTTCAATAAATATAGGCTACTCACATTGAACCATGAAGAGGTAAACAAATTGAACAAACCAATTTCATACAATGAAATAGCAAAATCAATCAGGGAATTTCCAACCCAAAAGAGCCCAGGTTTAGACGGTTTCACTGGGGAATTCTACAAGACGTTTAAAGATGAAGTAATACCTATACTCTTGAAACTCTTCGGAGAAATAGAAGCAGAAGGAGCAATACTAAACTCATTTTATGAAGCTAATATTACTCTCATCCCCAAACCAGGGAAAGACCCAACAAAAAAAGAAAACTACAGACCTATCTCTCTAATGAACACAGATGCAAAACTCCTCAATAAAATACTAGCCAACAGAATCCAGAAACAATTTTAAAAAATTATACACTACGATCAGGTAGGCTTCATCCCACAGATGCAAGGCTGGTTAAACATTTGCAAATCAATCAATGTAATACATCACATCAATAGAGCTAAGGATAAGAATCATATGATAATTTCTCTGGATGTGGAGGAGGTATTTGTCAAAATACAACATCCATTCATGTTGAAAGCACTAGAAAAAATAGGAATAAGAGGTATATTCCTTAAAATAATTAAAGCCATATATGACAAACCTATAACCAGTATTATACTAAATGGAGAAAGACTGGAATCATTTACCTTAAAAGCAGGAACTAGACAGGGATGCCCACTCTCTCCACTTCTCTTCAATATAGTACTAGAACCCTTGGCCAGAGCAATAAGGAAAGCTAAGGACATCAAAGGGATACACAGAGGAAAAGAAGAAATTAAACTATCCCTATTCACAGATGACATGATCCTCTACCAGAGTGACCCAATAAGCTCCACTCCCTAACACCTAGCATTAAAAAACCACTTTAGCGAAGTGGCAGTATACAAAATTAATGTGCAAAAGTCAGTAGCCTTCTTGTATGCCAACAATACATAAACAGAAGGCAAAATCAAGAAAACTATCCCATTTGCAATACTCTCCAAAAGAATAAAATACTTAGGAATTAACCAAAGATGTAAAGAAATTATTTAATGAAAACCATAAAAGCCTAACGAAGAAATTAAAGAGGACACTAGGAAATGAAAAGACATCCCATGCTCATGGGTAGGGAGAACCAATGTAGTGAAAATGGCCATACTGCCAAAATTGTTATACAAATTCAATGCAATCCCCATCAAAATCCCAAAGACATTTTTTACTTAAATAGAAGATATAATCCAAAGGTTCATATGGAATAAGAAAAGACCTAGAATAGCCAAAACAATTCTAGGCAAAAAGAGCAATGCAGCTGGTATTATAATACTAGATTTCAAACACTACTATAGAGCCATAATAACAAAAACAGCATAGTATTGGCACAAAAATAGACCAGAAGATCAATGGAACAGAATAGAAGATCCAGAAATAGAACCACATACCTATAGTCAACTTGTGTTTGACAAAGGAGCCAAAGATATACAGTGGAAAAAACAGCCTATTCAATTATTGGTGCTGGCAAAACTGGGCAGCTACATGTAGAAAACTAAAACTTGATCCTAGCCTTTCACCATGCACAAGCATTAACTCAAAATGGATCAAAGACCTCAATGTCAGACTGGAAACCTGGAAACCTCTACACTGCTAAACTGCTAAAGTAGGAGAGACACTGGAACTCAGGCACAGGCAAAAAAGTCCTGAACAGGGGCAGGAGTTTGGCCTAGTGGTTAAAGTGCTTGCCTAGCATGCATGAAGACCCGGGTTCCATTCCTTGGTACCACATACATAGAAAGAAAAAAAAAAGTCCTGAACAGAATTCTAGGGTCAATATCCTGGAGGTCCTTTTAATTAGCTTCATACTACATGGCCTTATGTATCAAGGTTTTGCTCTATTGCAGATCTCTGCTAGTAGAGCCAAGGTTTCTACTGATTATGACAAATGAGGGAAACCATTGAGCCTAAGTTCCTTTGAGTCTGGCTTACTTCACTTAATATGATTTTTTCTAAGTCTTTCCATTTCCTAACAAATAGGTCGATGTCATTCTTTCTGACACAGCATAGAATTCCATTGTGTACAAATACCACAACTTGTTGATCCACTCATTGGAGGTTTCTTTAAGAACTGAAAATAGACCTTCCCTACGATCCTGCCCTACCACTCCTGGGCATTGATCCTGAACATCATAACCCAGGATATGATAGGGACACCTGCTCAGCTATGTTCATCTCTGCACTATTCACAATAGCCAAATGATGGAAACAATCCAGATGCCCTACTGCAGATGAATGGATACAGAAAATGTGGCATATATATATATACATATATATAAGTGTATATACATATATATACATATATATACAATGGAATTCTACATAGCCAATAGACAAGATAAAATAATGGAATTCGCAGGGAAGTGGATGAATCTAGAGCGAATCATGTTGAGTGAGACAAGTCAAGACCAAAGGAACAAAAGGCAAATGGTATCCTTTTGTATGTGGCTATTAGATGGAAACAGTACAAGAGCAAGGACTCAATATTTGCATACCCAATGCTATGGACATGGAAATTAAACACAACTACAGAGATATAAAAATTTATGACTCTATAGACATAATGGTTTGTTATATAGATTAATATGTATCTATGACATAAAAACCCTCAGCCTAAATTTAATTATGTTCTAAAATATAAGCGCCAGTGATTGTATACAGAGATTCCCTCCTTGACTACTTTTTTGTTAAATACATCATTTGAAATATGATCTAAAAATCAATGTTAATAAATTCTTTAATTAAAAAAACAAATGTTCTTCAATGATTTTTGTGAGCTAAAATGTTTAGTTTGCCACTTCATCTTAGTGCTTGTTTTGATACCTGTACCTACCTTGTCTTTGATCTTCTTCACACACAGTTTCTAGAACCACTGAAGTCAGACACCATCTCCAGAGGCTCTATGACCCCAGCAGCGGTGTCCAACACTCTCACGGATAGGAGCTCAAAGTGTTAGTTCATGAGGATCCTTCAGGTGTCCTTGGAACATACAATAGCTAGAAGTATGGAGGTCACACAATGGCAAACTTTCCAGTATCCCATTTCCTTAAGCCTTTGAATTTCTCCTTCACATTACACTAGGGAAGCTTTAGCATATCAACTCCCTTCCATCAAAGTTTCAATCACTGACAAATTACTGAAGCTATTTCCAGCTGCATATGTTAACATAAAATTCTAAAAGATCTGGTAATTATAGTCATTTCAAAATCTTGGTCTAATATATATTCTGTCCTCTCTGGCCTAAGAATCTTAGCATACACTTCTTTATTTTCTCCTCAGCCATTGGCAGTAGATATGAAGACTGCAGCTCCTTTGTTTCCATCAGTTATTTTTCTTTTGTATTGATTATTCTGAAGAACACTAATCAAAGATTATAATTCTGAGTCCAGTAACAAAGTTATATGAAGTTTGTAGCAGAAAAAAATAAATAACACTCAAACTATGATATCTGGGTCCTAAATGACAGAATTGGTGGATATGCTATTCTCTATGACAAAAAGGATTTCTCAGATGCAATGAGGATCATGAAAACTATTCTGGGATTATTCCCATAGGTTCAATGTCCCTAAAAGTAAAAGATTGCTGGGTGTGGAGGCCCTTATCTATAAGTCAAGCACAGAGGGAGCAGAAGCCAATGGATCATAAATAAATTGAGACCAGCGTGAGTAACTTAAGGAGCACTTATTACATAAATAAATGAATGAATGAATGAATGAATGAATGAATAAATAAATAAATAAATAAATAAATAAATAAGGCTGGGTGGTGGCTCATTCCTGTAATCCTAGCTACTCAGGAGGTTAAAATACAGGATTGTGGTTCAAAGCCAGGCCAGGCACTAAAGACCATGACACTCATCTCCAATTAACCACTAGAAAACTGGAAGTGGCGCTGTGGCTCAAGTGGTAGAGTACTACCCTTAGCTGAAGAGCTTAAGGAAAATGCCCAGGCCCAGAGTTCAAGTCCCATAACTGATCAAAAAATTAAAAAAGAGAGAAGAAAAAATAAAACCAATGCATACACAATAACATTTGGTATGTTTTTCAAAATGCTATCTTTAACTGGATGTCCTTTAAATGTGTCACCTCTTTCCACTGTACGATTCTTGAAATAATAACACAAACATGAACATTCTACATCACTATAAGAGTGCTTATTTCTTTTTCTTTCTCTCCATTAAATACCATTAAGTAGCTACACAAAAGGATTTCAATTCAAAATGTCAGTTTATGAGTTCAATGTCTTGGCTTTTTGAATAAGCTTTTGAATTAGTGTTTTGAATAAGCATTATGTACACGAACTGTGCCTTTAGGCTGGTTGCATGGGTCATGTCTATAATCCCATCTACTTAGGGGCTGAGATCTGAGGATCATTATGCAAAAAGAGGCCTATCTCTAATTAATCATTACAAAACTGGAAGTGGCTCTGTGGCTCAAGGGATAGGACAGTAGCCTTGAACTGAAGAGCTGAGGGACAGCACAAAGGCCTACAGTTCAAGCCCCACAAGTGACATACATACATACATACATACATACATACATACATACATACATACATACGTAAATGAATAATCTTGGAAGAGGATGGGAGATAAAGGCTTGTTCATGTAACTTGATTTTTCCATTTCCCACAGCTATTTCTGAAGTTGTATGAAGAGAACCACAGCCAGGAATTGCTAGTAGCCTGTAGAATCTAGGGAAGTCAAGGAAATGGATTATTTCCTAGAATCTCCAAATGCAAACAGAGTGAAGTGATTTTAGCTCATGAATATAAATGCAAATCTCTAACCTGGAATAGTTGAGTTTTCCTAAGCCACCATTGTTGAGGCAGTGTTTTATAGTAGTAAATAAGAGATCCCATGCAGGGTGGGGAGATGAAATGCCTCATCACCAAGTGATTGCCTTATATCAGAATACAGAAAGAGTTCAAGAAAGTAGAAGCTAATCTCTTCAGAACCAAGAAGAGGAGTTGTTTCTGCCTGTCTGAAAGGTTCTTATATCCATTCACATAAACTAAGTTTGGAGACCTAATCCTTTCCAAACAGATTATTCAGCGATCCTTTAGAATTGTAAACTGATTGCCATAGTTTGAATATGGGTTATCATCTAAAAGCATATTAGTTAAAGGCTTGGTTCTCAATGTAGTGTCATCTTTAAGAAGAGGGGTCTAATTGAGGGTTCAGGTCATTGGAACATATTATAGAAGGGTAGTGGAACTTGGTTCCCTTTTCTTCCCTTCCCCTACTGTCCTCCTCCACTCTCCTTCCCTTTCCCCTTTCTTTCCCCTCTCTCCTGTTTCTCTCTTTTCCCTGCTCTTCCCTCCTCCCCTTTTATTTCCCTTCCCTTCCTCCTTCTCTCCTAGGAACTCAGCTCCTGGGAGGTGCATAAGTCCCCATTGTATACAGTGTTGCCATAGCTCCAAAACAATGGGATTCATATATCTAAAACTGTGAGTAAAATAAAGCTTTTCTCTATATTAGGTGACTGCCTCACATAATTTGCTATTATGAGGAAAACTAAGACATTGTTAAATATATTTTACAGATGGTTTCCAGGAAAATTATTGTAGAAATAGTATCATAAATATGACACTTTCGGGTCAAACAAAATCTGTCTAGTAAAGTAATATGGGAAGGAGTTTGACGAGAATTTGAAGGTATTTAATAAAGAATGGTATCAACACTGCATAACAAAGCACAATAATGTAGGGAAAGGTGAAGGAGAAATTTTAAAGGTTTCGATTTTGGCGATTCTCTTGAGGACAGAGAAAATACATGTGGAAAAGAACTAAATGAGAAAGTTGGCCTGAGAAGAGGCTGTGGATAGAAATTGGGAAATTGAACTGAATATTCTAGATAAATCCTGGGAAATACAATTTTCTAGCACATGACAATGTAACTGAGGGAATAAAAACTGAATAGAGACTTTCCAAAGCCAAACATTTGGAAAGTTAAACAAATTATGCATACATATTTTGCAGATATCAAGACTAACATCAGGAATATGGTGTGAAGGAGAAAAACAAATTATCTGGTAAAGCTTTAACGAATGGAAAGGAAAATTGGAAAAGCTTGTTGATGAAAGAAATGAGGAAGATGAGTTTGAGTCACCATAAAGGTTTGGAAACAGCAAGAGAAGAAATGGTATATAAAAAAAGAAACTAGGTTCTGATGTTCATGCTAAGTAGAACAAATAGTGTGTGTTAAAGGAGGAAGAGAATTCTCGGAAATGCACATGTTTCAATAAAGAGTCTAGAATCTTGAAACTTTACAAAATGCTTTCTTTTGGGAATCTAGTAACTTTTATGTTGTGTAACCTATTTTCTTAGACTAAGAGGTGAATTTGCTTTGAAATATTTGAGGTGATGGCAATATACTTTAGAAAAAGATAAATTGCTACAGCAGCCAGCATATAGAATATGAATATAGTACACAAAATTTGGTATCATTACTGAGAATGTTTGCATTTTGCTGCACTATTGTATTTTCTAAATTACTACTTAAGTGTTGTATTCATTTTTTAAAAAAATATAGTTTTCCCTAGCAACAATATGGCCTAGATTATATGGAATCCACACATAAAAACCAAAAAGCGTTATTTCCAAAGGAAAAAAACAGCTTATTCAATGTATTGAAAATTATTCTTACATAGTACTTTAAAATTTGTGTTATGCATCCTTTCCTAACCTGCTTTTAGTCCAATTATTTTTCTGTCATTGTGAAAAGTATCAGTAGAGCAAGTGCCCTCAGATTTCTCCTTTTTTGTCCTACATACTGAATAAATAAAGACTATCTTACTGATTTAAAAAGGAAAATTTAATTTCAATTTGGGCATTTAGTCATTTTTGTACTGACTTAATTTTCAACTAAAGGCAAAATTTTTATAGGACTTTGGTTGTAGCATAACCACAACCATCCAGGAACTCTGGGTGGTTGTGAGAAGCCTGCATTATTTTAAACTGAATTTTTCTGAAGGGGGAGGCACTTCTACTCCTTAAATCTATTTAAGTAGTCATTGTTTCTGCCTGTCAAGCAAGAGAGTTGTTAGCCTCTCTGAGTATTTCCCTAATAGCTCTACCAATCATTTTTATCTCTGCTGCCAACTTGAGCTTTCTTTAACAAGTGTGAAAAATGTTCCAGAAGCAACATAAAGAGGTACTAGACTAGTTCAATCTTTTGGAGGAGTTTTTACTTATATCCAGAGAGAACTATTACAAGGCTAGAGACGATAATGGAAATGAATCTTAAGAAACTAAAATAGGCTATGCTATGTGGGGGTTAGAGGAGTAGGTGCTAGAGAAGTGAAGGATGTAAAGAGGACGGTGAACCTATTGATATGGATTGGTAAGTAGGTGTGTGTGTGCGTGTGTGTGTGTGTGTGTGTGTGTGTGTGTGTGTGTGTGTGTGTGTGTATGTGATGGGACTAGGGCTTAAAGTTAGGGCCTGGATGCTGTCTCTTAACTTTTAACTTAAGTCTAGCACTGTATCACTCAAGCCACAACTCTACTTCCAAATTCTTACTAGTTAACTGGAGAAAAGAATCCAACAGGCTTAATTTGCCTGACCTAACTTTAAATCACAATCAGATTTCATCCTCCCCAGTAGCTAAGATTATAGGAAGGAGCCACCAATGTCTGACTTGAAATTGTTTTAAGCCAGTAGGAAGGAACAATCCAGAAAAGAAATAAAAATTGTGAACAAGGTTCATTGTATGTATATATGGAAATATCAACTTCCTTTTACAACTATTATACGCTATCATTACTTACTTAATATTTCACCCTCTTATTCAAGTGACAACACCTATTCTCATTTCTCAAAACAAAACTCATGGAATCATTTTAGCTCTTATTCTCAACTTCCATACCCAAAACCTGGAGGAATCTTGTTGGTTCTATATGATCATGCCCTTCCTTGAGGAAAATTCTTGCATGGATACTTATTTTACAGAGAGTAAAATCCAAGATATTTAGTATGCTAAACTATAATGAGTGAGTGGCTGACAATTTTTCATACCTCAACTGCTCTCCCTCCCTCAACTATTGCAACACTCCAACCAAGTCATAGCTGTCATTCTGCAACAAAACAAGAGAGTCTCCTCTGCAGTTCTCCCATGTCATTCTTCATTTCTTTCTTAGTCTAAGCATTCATTTACATGTCATTGACTCAGGATACATTTCCTCTCCTATGGAATTCTCTGCCCTTTACTTGATTTTTGTTATTAGAACTTACCACAACACATATACATTAGACATGTGTATATATGTTTTTACGTATGTAGGTATGTGGATACATATGTCGTTCTAAAATCACTATCAATGAGGCTATAAAAGTTCAGACTTTGTTTTTGTTGATCACACTGTGCCATACCCTAGGATATCTTTGATAAATAGAAGGAACTCACAGATCCCTATTGAATAACTATGCCAGTGAAAAACTTCACACAAGTAGAGAAAAAGGAATGTGCATCATTTGTATCTCTGTCTGCTAAGATTGTCTTCTAACTTGTACTATCGTGTGAATTAGTGACACCACTGGACAGAAATGTAAAAACCACAGTAGCTGGAATAGTCAATCAAGAGTTAGTCATTAAGACAAAAGCTTTGACATTTTTTCATGCCCATGGTTTTCATAAGATATTCTCACAATGTGTCCCCAAAGCTAAATAATAAAAGAAGACAAGATCTCTTCAAGATGACTAAAATTGCGTTGATTTTTTTCACTTTTTTTTGGCAAGGAAGCATCAGAGAAGGAATACCTTTGCTGATTCATAGTTAAGTGTTTCTCTCCAATAAACCTTCTGTGTTACAACTGAGAAAAATATGCTATTTTTAAGTGGAAATCAAAGAATTCAGACACATTTTCAACTGAAGTAAAAAGCCTTGGCTGTCACGAAGGTAAGTTTATGTGCTGTGCAGTAAAATGTGGTACATTAGAAAGGGCATTTGAAAATGAGAAATATGGTATCCAAATCAAAAGTTGGGGAAAACATATCCCAATTGCTTCATCAAATAAATGGCTTATCCTGAGTGCTGGTGGCTTATGTCTGTGATATAATCTTCTCAGGAAGCTGAGATCTGAGAGCTGCAGTTTGAAGCCAGCCCAGGCAGGAAACTCCCAGACATTCTTGTCATTACCTAACCACTAGAAGTTTGAAAATAAAGCTATGGCTCAAGGAATAGTACAACATCTTTGGACAAGAAAGCTAAGGTACAGCACTGAGGCCCTGAATTCAAGCCCCACTCTTTGCACCAAAAAAAAATCTATATTATATTACTAAAGAAATAAAAGGATATAAAAATTATTTCTGAAATCAAGACTTAATTAAACTACTAATGTCTCACTATCATCTCCGATCCCTCATCATGACTCTGAATATCTGCCCTTCATTCCTGTGGTTAATATAAGGAGTTAGTAAAATAGTTGAAAACACACCGAAAATTGCCAAATTAAAATACATCTTACAAAAATGCATAAATTTCAGAAAATCGCAAATGGCATGACAATTTTATGAAACCACACATAATTACTCACATTCAAATATCTGAAAAAAAGGATAATGAGGAAAATCCTAAAAGCCTACGAGAACAAAAGGACATTGATGAGAATTAATGACTGACCTCTCCTCATAACAAGGAAAATGAAATTACACACTCAAGAGCTGTGGTAAGAACTGTCTGCTCAGAATTCCATAGCCATAGACAATATCCTTTGGAAATAAAACTGAAATGAAGTTTTGTATTATAACACTAAAATAATTCATTATCAAAACCATAACGATAACGAATTGACTATTGTCAAGCTGTAGAGAAACTATGACAGGAATAAGTGTAACAGGAAAGAGAAAAGATTATACTGAATGACAGAATCATCTAAGAAATAAAACACTTCTTAAATTTTGTTTAAGAGGAAAGGAATTATTTAGAACAAGTGTGGTGATACATTACTCTATTATATAGGTAGAAAGAAGTGAATTATATAAAAACAATAACACAATGAGAAGAATGTACCTGAATTTAATCTGCCCTGTGGTGCTTAGTGTAATATTGATATGAACTGGGTAAGTTAAGGGGTTTTCTCTATAGAAAAGAAAACCTAAAATAGGAGAAGACAAAGAACAAACAGAACAAAACACAAGAGGTTAGTCTATCATCCAACTCTATTAGTAACTACATGTAATGCAAATGTATGGAAAATCTAATAAAAGGAGAAACAGAATTGTACCAACTTTTTAGATATTGAACTATATTATCATTTATGAAAGATATATAAAGAACCAAGCAAATTGTTAGTAGAAGTAGGAAAGGAGATACCACTTACACAATGACTGTAATAACATATAGATATAGATGTATAGATATATACTATAAGCCATAAGTTGGGCCTAAAACAAGTCTCAACAAATTACAAAAGATTATAACAATTTTATTTTGTTCTCTGTCATTGGAATTAAACCAAAACCAAGAACAAGGGGAACCAATGTAGACCCAGATACTAAGGAACCAGATATTGGGATGGTTGTAATTTGAAGCCAGTCTTGGTCAAAATATAAAAATGAGAAGAAATTAAAATTGAGTGAGACTCCAATCTTGATAGAAAAATCTGGATATTATTGTTAATGCTTATCTTGGCCAATGGAGAAATCATAAGTAGAAGAAATGCAAAACTTCTTGGGAAAAAGACCCACAACACTATCTGAAAAATAAGTAATACAAAAATAAATGCAAGGCATTGACTACTGAGCTGTATCCTAAATACAATTATGAGAAACAGTTCTCCCCTGTCATTATACTATCCTTTATGAACACTGAAAATAATTCATCTGAAATATTACTAATGGTTGAAACTTCCACCCAATGCCATCACCTCAGTTATACAATTTCAGTACAGCAACACAATAAATTGTGGGGAAATTAAATAGCAATATTCTTTAAAAATTCAACAACTTGCTAGCCCTGCTGGCCCACACTTTTAATCCCAGCTACTCAGGAGACTGAGATATGAGGATCACAGTTCAAAGCCAGCCCAGGCACAAAAGTTCATAAGACTCTTGTCTCTAACCATTAGAAAACCAAAAGTGGAGCTGTGGTTCAAGTGGTAGAATTGAAGAGCTCAGGGACAGCACCCAGGCCCAGAGTTCAAGCCCCCTGACTGACAAAAAAAAATGCAACAACTCCTCACCAAAGGACACTGCTAATAGTCACAAGATCAAAATCTAAGGGAATATTTTTTTAAAGTGGCCATATAATGAGTAATTGTTGTCCTTAATGTACTATGTTATCTCTCACCGCTTTTGCCATCCCTTCATTATCTCATATTGTTACAGTATCTGATGTATTGGATATGTTTGTATTTGGTTATTTGAAATTGGATAGGGAAGGGGGAAAACAAGATGAGGGATGGGGGTGGGGGGGAGGAAAATGGGGACCAAGACATGAAAAAGGGTATCAATGTATGTGAATTAATGCACCTTCTATCTGGAAAATATAAGTAACCTTTGTATTAATTACAATAAAAAATATATGAAAAAAGTGGCAATAAATACGATCAACAGAACTCAAAGGGAAAAAATAAATGATTAAGTAAAATCTAAGAGGATGCTAAGTGCCAAATGAATAAGGAAGAGAATGAAAGACATGAAAAAGGAACTCAGTGAAGGTATTGGAATTCTGAAAGAATTAAATTGAAATTTTGGAAGTGAAAAGGTACGTTAAAGTAGATGCTTACTTGAAAGTCTATCCACTACACTGGATCAAATTCAAGACAGAGAAGAACAACAGAAACCATACAAATACATAGAGACTGAACAATTTACTTTTGAATAAATCTGGACCACAGAGGGTTGATGAACATTCTTTGCTATAAATGAAATGCAAATCAAAATAACATTCAGATTCCACCTCACTCCAATTAGAATGGCAAAAATCAAGAACTCACAAAAAGAAAGAGAAAGGGGGGGAGAGAAAGGGAGGGAAGGAGAGAGAGAGAGAGGCAGAAAGGGAGGGAGAAAAGGAGAGAGGGAGAGGAAGGGAGGAAGGAGGAAAAGGAAAGGGAAACTGTTGGAGTGGATGTAGGGGGGAAAGGAGCCTTATTATATTGTGAGTGGGATTGTAATTTATTGCAATCTGTATGGAAGGCAGTATGGAAATTTCTCAAAAATCTAAAAATAAAACTACTTTATAATCTAGATACCATTCAGGGCAAATATACAAAAATTGGATGTTAAGATATAATAAATGCACCTGCAGACCCATATTCATTAATGCAATATTTTCATGGCTAAGTTATTAAAACAGCCCAGATGTGCTACAAATTCTGAATAGATACAGAAGTATATACATATATATGATAAAAATTTTATTCATTCATCGTATTATTTCATAGAAATAGATGGGAATTCTATGGTGAGTGATGCTAAACCTTGTTTTGTTAGAGAAAAGAAGGGATTGTAAGAAGCAGCTGGACAGATGGAGAGAGAAAGGGTGGAAGAACACAATCAGAAAACCCACCAAACGTATGTGGAAATGGAACTAAGAAACTTTAAGTCACATCTGGGGTTTAGACAGGTAGGTAAAAAATGATGAAAGGGTGACACTGATAGACATGCACTGTATTTATAAACTGATATCTTGATTTGAAACCCCTTTGTATAATTCCTGAAAGATCATTTTAAAATGATGCAAAACATTTCAAAGTAAAACAGAACAACAAAAAATTGCACCATTGAAGAATGTTTTTGTAAATACTAATTTCAAATTAAAAAAACACACACAACTTTATAGAACCTTTGTTTTTGTTCTTGTTTTGCCAGTCCTTGGCTTGAGCTCAGGGCCTGAGCCCTGTCCTTGGACTTTCTCATGGTTAGAGCTCTACCACTTGAGTCTCAGCACCATTTCCAGCTTTTTTTCTATGCATGTGCTACCAAGGAATTGAACCTGGGTCTTCCTGCATGTTAGGCAAGCACTCTACCACTACGCCAAACTCCCTTCTTTCTAGAGCCTTTGTGAGGCAGAAAGGTTGTGCTAACAGGAGAGTTTATGACTCTGAGCACCTACATCAAAATAGCAGAGATAATTTAACAATTCATTTCAAGTGAAAGAGAAGACCCAAATTAAGAAAGTTAGAGACAGAAAAAGGGATATCTCAAATCATACCAATACAATCTAGAGGATCATTAGGAAACACTTAAAATACTTTTGCTCATGAACTGAAAAATTTAGAAGATATAGAGAAATTTCTAGATGAATTTATTATACCCAAATTCAGCCAAGAAGATGTCAATCACTTATATGGATCTTTAGCTAGTAATGAGATTGAGACAGTAGTAGTAAAGAGTGTTCCAACAAAGAGATGCCTCACAAGACCTTTAAAACAGAACCAACTAACTGCTCAAGCTATTCTATTAAATAGAAAAAAAGCTGGGCGCTGATGGCTCACCTCTGTAATCCTAGCTGCTCAGGAGATCTGAATCTAAGAATCACAGTTCAAAGCCAGTCCTGGCATGAAAGTCCATGAGACTCTTATTGGCGATTACCCAACAGAAAACTAGAAGCGACTCTATGGCCCAAGTGTTAGAATGGCAGCCTTAAGCTGAACAGCTCAGGGACAGCACCCAGGCCCAGAGTTCAAGACCCATGACTGGAAAAAAAAAGACCCTACCAAATCCATTGTATGAAGCCATTATCTCCTAGATACCAAAACTAGAACAATTTTCTTGATAAATGTAGATGCAAAAATTCCCAAAATATTTGCAAAACAAATTTAATAACACATTAAAAAACATGCATTATAATCATGGTTATGCCTTTCCAGAGATATAAGGATGGTTAGGCATATACAAATCAACTATCATAATCAAACACATAAATAGAATCAATGACAAAAAATCACACGATACTCTCATAGATGCAAGTAAAATGTTTTCTTAAAAAAAGCTCAACATCCTTTCCATGATAATAGCTCTGAAGAAGCTAGGAATAAAAAGAAAATAACTCGATTTAATAAAGGCTGTACATGATCATTTTAAAGTTGATATATACTGAACAGGGATAAACTGAGAGGAATTCCCTAAATCAGAATGAGAAATCCATATCAATTCTCTATACTCTTCACTGTTATTCAAAGTAGTGCTTGAATTCTTTATTGCCAGAGCAATAAAACAATAGAAAGGAAAAAAGGAAATACAAAAAAGCAAGATTGCATGGAACCAATTTCAAACACTCTCTTCAGTCATCATTTAGGAAAACTACTAAAAAAAATCCTTATTGAATGGGGATACACTAGGCCTCCTTGGCACAGTCAAAACTTTCTCAATAAGGACCAAGAAACACAACAAATCAAAGAAAGGCTGCATAAGTGGGACTGCATTAAACTGCAGAGCTTCTGTATGGCAAAGGACATAGCTAGTGAATTAATCAGGAAGCCTACAGAATGAGAGAAGATTTTCACTAACCATACAACGGACAAAGGCCTCATATCTAAAATATATCAACAGCTCAAAAAATTGAATCACTCCAAAACTATTCTCCAAAGAAACAACTATCCCATTAAAAGATGGGCCAAAGACTTAACGACTTAAAAATGGCCTATAGACACATGAAGAAATGCTCAACATCTCTGGTCATAAAAGAAATGCAAATCAAAACAACTCTAAGATTACACCTCACTCCAGTTAGAATGGCCAGGATCAAGAAATCTAATAACAACAGATGTGGGAGCGGATGTGTGGTGGGAGTGCAAACTCGTTCAACCACTATGGAAAGCAGTATGTCAGTTCCTCAAAAGACTAAACATAGAGCTCCCCTATGACCCAGCAATTCCACTACTTGACATTTACCCAATTGTCCAGAAACAAGGGCATACTAAATCCACTAGCACAATGATGTTCACTGCAGCACTATTTACCATAGCAAAGATATGGAACCAACCCAGATGTCCTTCAGTTGATGAGTGGATCAACAAGATATGGTATTTGTACACAATGGAATTCTATGCTGCTGTCAGAAAGAACGGCATCTCCCCATTTGTAAGGAAATGGAAAGACTCAGAAAAAATCATATTAAGTGAAGTAAGCAAGACTCAAAGGAACAGAGCCTCAATCATTTCCCTCATTTGTTATAATCAGTAGAAACCTTGGGCTCTCCTAGCAGAGATTTACAATAGAGCAAAATCTAGATACATAAGGCCAAATAGTATGACACTAAATGTAAGGACCTCCAGGATAAGGAAACAAAAGCCATATAATGAGTAACTGCTGTCCTTAATGTACTATGTTATCTCTCATCTCTTGGTTATCCTTGGTTATCTCATATTGTTAAAATATTTCACCTTGTTAGCTGATATATTTTATATATGCTTAATTGGTTATTTGAGATTGGATAGGGAAGGGGGGAAATCAAGATAAGTGGGGGGAGGGAGGGAGGGAAATGGAGACCATGTCATGAGAAAGGTTATCAATGTTTGTGAAGTTATGCACCTTCTATCTGGTGAATATAACGTAACCCTTTTATTAATCACAATAAAAAATTATTTAAAAATCATTCTAACTTGTCTGATAATATCTGCAAATAATTAAACTTATTGTATATAGAGTACAATGCAAAATATTTCCTTAAAATAAAATGTATTGCTTCTATGTATATATATATATATATATATATCCGTGTGTATATAATATGTATAATTAGTCTCGTTATTCTTTTAGTGACATGTACTCCTAGGCAGATGAATTAACTAAAGGGATCAAAATACATGATATATTCTCTCTAGACACTTCTCAAAATGTTGTTTTTTTTCAATTTTCATTCATGTTGTAAAGATTTTGTAATGAGATGTATCCTTCTTCTCTTATTATTAATTTTAAATGACTGACTTTTCAATTGAAAGATCCTTTCTGTCAGACTTGGTTAAATATGTCACAAAATGTTCATCATTTTTCTCAGTAATATAAGTGTTCCTACTGGAGAGCAGCTATCTCTACAAAATCTGTGACTCCAACCATTTGATGGTTTTAAGCCATGGTTTTGGCTTTAGGCCAAGGCATCAATTTAATATGAATCAAAATGATACCAACTAGTCTGAGAAACAATGGCTCTGTTTTATAGTTTCTTACTACCTTTCTGCTAAATATGTCAAAGTTTTAGGTTCTAAAAGATGCGGAGCACATAATAGGATAAGTTTGAAGTGTTGACTTACTTGGCACAGTGGCACACATTAACAAAGAGCATCTGTGTAAGACTGTTACTTGAACAAAAGACATCAAGCCAGTTTACGTAGAATCCTATGTCCAGTAGTATAAATTCATTAAGTCATTTGTGTTCATTTTACCATATCTGATATGACTTTTATTTTTTATTTTTTAATTAATTTATTGTGACCATGGAGGCGATGCATAGAGGATTTACAATTACATGAGTCAGGTAATGAACACACTTATTTTTATGCAGTGTCTTCCATTCCCTCATTATCTTCCACTTCCTTCCTCCCGTCTCTACCCATGAGTTGTAGAGTTCACTTTCATGAATATGAAATATACTGCACTGTTTCACCCTTTTTCTCTTGAGTTCCCTTCCAAAGATGTACATATGAATACATGAGTCAAAGAAGATAGAATCATCAAAAACTTTTTTCAAAAAGTTTGTTTCTATATCTTGGAGTTTGATCCAGTCTATTTAATTCATTCATACACATATATTTAATTCATGGATATTTAATTCACTTAGGCATGGTACCTTTGTAGTTCTCTCCTAAGAGTATTCTGTTTTTGTTTCCCTGTGTGTATCTAGAGTCCTGTGTAATTTTTTTATATCCCAATGTACTTTAGATGTGAATTCTGCATATCAAAGCAGAGAAATCTCCAGACTGCAGTCCAGTATGGTTGAACCAGTTTACATTCCTGCCAATAGTGTAGTAGGGTTCCTTTTACCCAGTTTCTCTGCCAACATTTGTTATTATTTCAATTGACAATGTAGAGTGCGATGGAATCTCCTGTTTGTTTTGATTTGTATTTCCTTTATGGCCAGGGATGCTTCTTTCCATTCTTACCTCTTTTTCTGAGAAGTCTCTCCTTAGCTCCCTTGCCCATTTAGTGGCTGGTTTATTATGCTCTACCATTTTAACCCACAGCATCACTTCCCTGATGTGATTTTTGTGCTCATACAAATGTTAATATACTGAATTGGGTTTTTGCTTTTTGTTTTTTGTTGTTTGGGGGTTCTTTTGTGGGTCTTGGGGTTTGAACATGGCCTGGGTGCTGTCCCTGAGCTCTTCAGCTCCAGGCTACCAACCTACTCTGGAGCCAAGCTCCACTTCCCATTTTCTAGAGGTTAATTGAAGATAAGAGTCTCAGGTCCTTTTGTGCCTGGCTGGCTTTGAACTTTGATCCTCAGATCTCAGCCTCCTAAGTAGCTAGGATTACAGGCATGAACTACCAGGTCTGGCTTGAAGTTCTTTTTAGAAATAGTTGCCTAAGTAGCAATACCTTGGATAACAAAAACACATCAGAAATGGACAAGATGGATGACTATTGTACAATAACAAAATTTTTAGCAAATATTTCAATATCTATAACTGGAAAAAATCTATGTACTGGAAGTCACATGGACATATGTTAACATTTATATTCTAGAAGTTATACTCAGCATGCAACTCTATGGGAATTAGAAAATGTGAGAATGTTAATAAGTCAGTTATAGCCCCTCCATTTTGTGCTATCACATATTTTAAATCTCCACATATTTTAGACACAATAAAGTTTTGCAAGAAATTTAGTTTGTGGAAAATTATATTTGTATTTATCCATATATTTACTTTCTCTCTTGAATTTCTGTTTTTATTTCAAATTGTTTGACTTGTGCCAGAGGAACTCCCTAGATATTTCTATTTTATCTGATAATGATGCCTTTTCACTTTTGTTTGAGAATGCTATTAATTATTTTGCCTATAGTTTTACATGTTTCTTCTGCTTAATATAGAATTCAGGTAGGCATTTCTTTTTTCAAGGATTTTTAAGATGTCATTCTATTGATTTCTGGCTTCCACCGTTTCAATTGTATAATTAGCTGTCAGATATTGAAGAGGAGTATCTATTTTAATTTTGATGCTTTGAAAATTTACTATGTGTCTTTACTTTTCCAAATTTTGCTATGATATACTCAAGTATTATTGGCTTTTATTTATTCTGCTGGAGATTTTCTAGCAGAGTCTTTGTTCAAATTGTTCTGCTGCACCTTCTGTCACTTTAGAAAATTCTTGCTATTATCAATTTTAAATAATGTGTCTGCTGCATTTCTTTCTCTAGAACTTCAGATCTTAATCATATGTGCTATATGTTGTTTATAGTTTTTCTCTTTTGATGATTCAGGTAAGATATTTGATTTTCCTATAAGTTCCTCTATTTTCTTAAGCATATTGATTGTGGAAATATGTTTATGTTCTCCTTTGCTTATCTAGTAACTGATCACCTGCCAATCTGCTATTCTGTCTTGTTCCTCTAATTTCTGAGCATATGATCTTATTACATATCTAGAAATATTTAAATAAATAGAACTAATTGGGTATGAATTTCTCCAAACAAACTGAGTTCTTTTCTATCCCCTTTTCTTGGCCTGTAGAACTCAGAAAGGTAGCCATTCATTTTGTTTCGTCAGAGACTAAGCTAAATAATCTGAGTTAAAGTTTTGTAGTTGTTAGGAAATGGAAAGAGTTAGAAAAAACCATATTAAGTGAAGTAAGCCAGACTCAAAGGAACTTAGGCTCAATGGTTTCCCTCATTTGTCATAATCAGTAGAAACCTTGGGCTCTACTAGCAGAGATCTACAATAGAGCAAAACCTTGATATATAAGGCCATGTAGTATGAAGCTAAGTGAAAGGACCGCTAGGATATTGAAACAAAAGCCATATAATGAATGATTGTTGTCCTTAATGTACTATGTTATCTCTCATCTCTTTTGCTGTCCCTTGGTTATCTCATATTGTTACAGTATCTCACTTTGTTATCTGATACATTGGATATATTTGTATTTGGTTATTTGAAATTGGATAGGGAAGGGGAGAAAACCAAGATGGGGGTGTGGGGGGAGGGTAATGGGTACCAAGACATGTGAAAGGGTATCAATGTATGTGAATTAATGCACCTTCTATCTGGCAGATATCATGTAACCCTTTTATTAATTACAATAAAAATATTTTTAAAAAGAATATAGCATAGCAGAACGAAGGTTATCTTAACAACTAACTCATTATCTGTGAGACATAGCTCCAATTTTATCACCTTACTAAAAACAAATGGTAGTTGTGCATGAATACAAGCCAGAGAGATTTTCAATTTTTATGGTTAAAACAATAATAAAAGTAAGTAAATTACATTTAAAATCTGGCAAAGCAATCATAAAATCTTCATCCCAATATGTAATTTCTATACTATCAAAAAAGTAGAATGCAGGACTGGATGTGTGGTTCAAGTAGGAGAGTGCCCACACAGTAAATATAGTCATGAGTTCAATGTTTAGTACCACAAAAAATAATGTAATAATGTTATCATATCTATACAAGACACTATTACACCCTTTCCAGCTAAGAGAATGTCTGAAAGAAATCCATGGAAACTTTACTACTTAGTTTTTATCTACCATCCATTTTCTATATATTAGTTTTCTCACAATTGCTACCCAAAAGAGATTTACCATCCCCCTTTTTTTCTTTGTCTTATTACTCCTCTGAAATGTATTGGTTTATAATAAGGATTCTGTATGAGAGGAAATTCCAAGTCAACACTTTTGATTGGGATTTTGTTTTTACTTTCATTTTGTACCAATCTGGGGCCTTGAACATAGGATCTGGTAGCTGTCCCTGAGCTCTGTTGCTTAAAGCTAGTACTGTACCACTTGAACCATAGTTCCACTTCTGGCTTTTTTGTGTGTATGGTTAATTGAAAATATGATACTGACTGATTTTACTTCCTGGGATGGCTTCATCCTTAATGAAAATATTAACAAAAATATTTGCTGAGAAGCAAGAAGGATTTTTACAAGAAACAGTATAATTTTTTATGGTTGAAATGTTACCAGAATCTAACGTTCCTATTCTTGTTCACATCTACCAACAATCTAGGAGACAGGGATTTGTGGTTAGTTAAAATTGGCTCTATGGAAGTTCAAGGAGAATTTACCATCTCCAATCTCCCTGCCTGTGTGTTCCAGACTTTTATGGGACAAAAAGTTGATAGAGAGACATTAGGCAGGACATATCCCTGCTGGGTAGGTGCACATCCCCAGAGTTACCATCTCTGTTCCTCCTGAAGGAAAACTGGGATCTCAGCTTCCTGGGGCTGGTAAGTGCATTTGCTTTCCAAATAAATACATGACTTTTTCTGAAAGTTAATTCATATGAATATGATGAGAAGAATGAGGGTTTATAGAAAATGTCATGTGTGTATTATAGATCCTTAAAGAGTAAGGAAATGACTGAAAATGAAAGGAAAATTGGACAAATTATTTGGGAAAAGATTAGAAGACTAAAAAAAAAAAACAACGAAGTCTTAGTTTATCATCTCACATCGCAATCTTCTCCTCTTACAAAATAACCAATTTAATAACTTGATTCTTCTAGATACTGTCCTATTCTTTCACATATAAAATATAAATATGATATTTGCCTTTACTGTTTCATCATTCATTCCATCTTCATGGAGTTAAGGGTAAGAGCTGCTTCATGGGAACTGGAGTAGATATGGAGGAGTGAAACTGGAGATCCTCACCTGATGTGCAAGTTCAGGAAGGATGTGTCAGATACATCACACTGTTCAGTAGATCATTTTCCTTTATATTCCTAGCTCACCCACCATTTAGTTCTCATACATAAGAATTCCTCTACATTGCCTAAAATTGTCTCATTTAAAAATCACAATAGCAACAAAAGGAAAACTACAATTGAGTCATTTTTGTTTTGTGAAGAAATAGGGCCAGGTGTGGTAGCTCACGACTGTAATCCTAGCTGCTCAGGAGGCTAAGATATGAGGATCGCGGTTCAGAGCCAGTCCAGGCACTAAAAAGTCCTTGAGACTCTTTTCTCAATTAATCACCAGAAAACCAAAAGTGGTGCTGTGGCTCAAGGGGTACAACTGACACAGTAAAAAAAGAAAGAAAGAAAGAAAAGAAATAAGAAGCAAAAGTGAAAGATAAAATAGTGACATAGGAGCATTCTAATGGATATATTATAACAATATGCATATAGTTAATATCTGTGTTGTTTAAAAGAACCATAGCCCTTTTCTTTACAAAATAAAATAAACCAAACATGTTATTTTTCTCTAAATTTCTGTATTAGTTATTCCCATAGTTTTATTACTTGTCATAAAAACAGAATAAAGCCAGCTACCAGTGTTCACATCTGTGATACTAGCTACTTAGGAGGCAGTGATCTGATGATGGTGTTTCAAAAACAGCCCTGGCAAGAAAGGCCTTGAGACTCTTATCTCTAACTAACCACCAAAAAGCTGAAATAGGATCTATGGCTCAAGTGGTAGGATGTTAGCCTTAAGTAGTAAAAACTCAGTGATAATGCCAAGGTCCTGAGTTCAAATTCTAGAACCCACTCAAAAACAAACAAAAACTTCGCAAAGTAATTTTTAATGATTTATTAGTAACTCAAGTTTTAAAAAGATTAGTTTATGGTATTAACAAATCTGTTCAATGCATACTTTTTAGAGAAATAACTAGTACTTTTAAAGAAAAATAGTACTTTTTTAGAGAAAAAAATGATAATGTATTGAGATAAGAATATTGGTGGTTCATGCCTATGATCTTAGCAGCTCAGGAGGCTGAGATCTGAGGATCGTGGTTGAAAGCCATCTGGGGAATGAAAAACCATGAGACTTTTCTCTCCAATTAACCACCAGAAAAAACGGAAATGGTTCTGTGGTTCAAGAGGTAAAGTGACAGTCTTTAGCTGAAGAGCTGAAGGACAGCGTCCAGGCCCAGAGTTCCAGCCCCACAACAGACGAAAAAATGAAATAAAAATTAAGTCAAGAATATTGGCCTTGTTGGGTGCCCTCTTGGCAATGTAGTGGATAATAAGTAATTGAGTCTAACTGGTGCCATCTCGTCTTCTTGGTGGATGAATGTAAAGGCCCACCCTCCAGTGATGGGCATGCCTGAAACACTAGAAGCAGGGCTGGGACTAGGACAAAGATGATTGGATTTATCAGTCCTGTGCCATGAACTCTCAAGACTCCCCATCTCCTGTGACCCTGTCCCCTCACCATGACCCTATTTAGTCCCCAACCAACTCAGCCACTATTTTGATCCATGGCTCCTATCTCCGGACTCTCTTCAGGTCATCACTGTGTTTCTCATGAGCCCTCCATTCCAGTGAATCAGGTGTGTTGAACCTGATTTTCTGCGTTTTGGACCTTCTCTTTATTAGCCTCATGGTTCCGTTTTCCAACAGTGCTAAGTGTATTCAAGGCTGCAAGTGTCTGCACATAGTTGCTTGCTTTCTATTAAATACTCCTAATTGATATCCAAAAATGTGGCTTCTCTGTATCTCACAATTGAATTCCCATAAAACAACATTAACTAGGGTAAATACAGTTGCATCCATACTTTATAGAACAAAATATTTTTAGTGTGTAGGTTGCAAAAGAAATAATGACCGAGCATGTCCTTTGAGCTCCTAGTCTCTCAAACTTCACAACAAATACTTAAGAAAAACCTGGCTGATTTGACTGCCCAAATAATTGTAAGTTATTCTCTCCATCTGCACTATTAAAACACTACTTACTATCTTCTACATCCCCAAAACTGTCAACTACACTTCGGTTGTGGAGCTTGTACTGGAGAAAAATCTGCTGAATTTTCATATTCAGAAAATATTTTCTAACTTTTCAGAGTCAGAAAAGTCATGGAGAGTAGAAAAAGTGAAGGAAAAGTCTTGTCAATCTTCATCCAGATGGCACATTGGAGAGTGAATCCTGAAGAGAAGCCCTTTGAATCTCGCCAATAAGGGAAGATGCATAGTGATGGCTTTTAACTGTAACTTCAGGGACCCTCCTGGGGCAGACTAAGCACCAATGTATATTGTGAATATGAGAAGCTACTCGGGAGATTACATCCCTGATTTTTTTTTTTTGCCAGTCCTGGGCTTGAGCTCACGACCTGAGAGCACTGTCCTTGCACTTTCTCAAGGCTAGAGCTCTACCACTTGAACCTCAGCACCACTTCCAGCTTTTGTCTATGTATGTGGTACCAAGGAATCGAACCCAGGTCTTCGTGCATGCTAGCCAAGCACTCTACCACTAGACAAAACTTCCTGCTCCTACATCCCTGATTTGTTGTAAGTAAGGCTATGTTTCTTTCCTAACACACACACACACACACACACACACACACACACACACACACACCCCACACAAGTAAAGACACTTTGTTATGGAAACTAGATTGCTCCTCTTACATGGTTATAATAACCACAACTTCTTTGGAACTATCAGTGTTACAAGGAAATTCAGTCTTGAGAAACAGGAAGCCACCACATAAAAGGAAAAATTTATGAGTCTTCATTGGAAAGTCAGAGGACTGCACGATGTACTTTTACCTCAAAGGCCAGCAGCTCAGAATGCAGCTAGTACAAAGTTAATATAGGCCAAAAACTACGTAAGATGTGTGGAATTAAACAAAAAAGTGTTATACATAAGCAAAGCAAATCAGATGTGGACACTTTCACCTAATAGAATAGCGAACCAGTTAGGGAAACAATTAGGGGAAATCAATTGCCAGTTATCTAGGGGAAACAAAGACCCAGTCTCCTTACTTCATTAACAGAACCAGAACTTAGATAACCAGAGCTGATTAATTGTGCAAACATTTATTTCTTCCTCCAATTTTTTTCTCCTCTTTAAAAGTAGTCATGTTGAAAGGGACAGATGGAGACAGGAGAGGACAGGAGAAGGGGGAGAACAAAAGGAGGGAGGGTAGAGAAGGGACAAGCTGACTGGAAGGGTTTTATGTCAGATCACTTGGTCTCCAAAGCTTTGATATAAATATATATAACCAAGTACTATAGAGATTTCATTTTTTGAGTGGATGTGCTAGTGCCAGTGAAGTTGTAATTTCACCAAGCTGTTACTGATAACTAAAGAAAGTTGTACCTTTTACTACAATTATTTAATTAAATTCAATGCAGATTGATGAAATGAGATTGATGGTGGGTTTCCCATATAAAGTAAGTTAAATGCTTTGAAAGATTTCACAAATGTGAATCTCCATTGATTGAGGGAGAAAAAAAAAAACTAAACTAAAAGACCAAAAGGAAGTGGTGCTGTGGCTCAGGGTAGGGTGGTAGCGTTGAGCTGAAGAGCTCAGGGAGAGTGCCCAGGCCCAGAGTTCAAGCCCCGTCACTATAAAAAAATGAAAAAAAAAACTTAAAAAGACAGGGAACTTGAATAAAATCTTAAAATCTTGAAGACAGTTACACTAATTTTTTCTAAGTACATAAATCTCATATTAAATTTAAAAGAGACTGAAATTAAAAATAACAAAGTGTTTTATGTACATGTTTATATAAGAAAGAAAATATAGAACTTTTCTCAGCAGACATCAAAATAATAGTCTTGGAATACAAACAAAGAATTGGTAAGTGAGTACAAATTCACTTATTTTAATATGGAATGAAGTATTGAAATCTGTAGTAATAAAGATTTTCTTTTTTGACCAAAACTGTGTCTGGGCTCCACTGAGTCTCTTCCTCAGCCAGGTGGAACCCTGACCTCTCTGTCAGTCCTTCTACATGACTGGCATGATGTCTTGAGTAAGAATCCCAAGAAGTAATTGATATTTGACCACCTTCCATGTCTTTTACCTTTGGCAATTACTTATGTCAGCTTAGTCAGAGACACCTTTTCACTGATGTTTTCTGTTAGTGATTTCCTATCAAATGACCATAACCTCCATCACTATCTCCCCACTCTAAAGCCATTGGCTCCAGTTTCTTTCTCCAACCATAAGACCTTACTTCAGTTATTATTATACTGTGCCTTATCAAGAATCATGAATATCTATCTTTTTCTGAACACTTTCTTTTTCTCAGGTCCTCTTAGTCTCACTCAGCTTTGACTCTTAGGGCTGGAGTTATACGACCGGAGTCATGCCTCCAGCCCAGCATTTTACTGTTTGATTACACTCGAAGTCTCATAGATTTTTTTTTTTTTTGGCAAGAGTCCTAGGGCTTGACCTCAGGGCATGAGCGCTGTCCTTAAGCTTTCTTAGGGCTAGAGCTCTACCACTTGAGCCACAGCACCACTTCTGACTTTTTCTGTGTATGTGGTACCAAGGAATTGAACCCCGGTCTTTGTGCATGTTAGGCAAGCACTCTACCACTAGGCTAAACTCCCAGCCCCTCACAGATTTTTATAGCCAGGTTTGTTTCCTGAGTAGGTAGTATTACGGGTTGGAGCCACTCCAGTCTTGGTTACAATACTTTTTTTTTTCCTGAAAGTCCTGTTTAATCAACTTAAACCATGTACTTACCCATGTACTAGTTCTGAATTAAATAGAAGGGATAGTCCCATAAATTGATAGAACGCATTGCCTAATGTTATTATGAAAACTGGTTTTAAATATTACTTTTTGAAAGTAACTAAGTATTGCTAATTTCAGTGAATCTCAGGCGAAAATATTTCAGATAGACTATTAACATCCTCCTTCCTTTGGAAGCATTAGCTTTGATGAAAACATTGTTTATAAAAATGAGTATTTCAGACAATCAAAGTTTCCAAGGAAACATGCTTTGAGTTCCACAGAATATGCAAATAAAAATCTCTTTTTTGTATAAATTGCCTTAAGTAAGAGACAAAGCCTGAAACAATAAGCCAATTCAAAGAGATAAAAAGAAACAACAACAGGCAAAGTGACTCCAGTGGCTTTGTTAATAGGCATGAAAATCATTCTCCTTTCACTTTACAGATCCTACCACACAGTATCAATGTTTGCCTGCGGTCAACTGGGGAGAGATTAAAAAATAAATTGGGCTTAAATATTCTTAAATTTGCATGGTGGGGTCTTTGCTTCTGAATTATATCTATTCATCTAGTTTAGTGTCGAGATTAAATTGCTCTATAGAACAGTTTGTGGCAGATTGTAGCCTACTTTCTGTTATAGAAATCGATATGGCCTTGATGAAAAACAGTAGAAATAACAGAGACAAACAAACATGTAATAAGGAATTCTTACTATATATATATACTATTTTAATACTGGTACAGCTAGAATACATTAACAATAATTTACCTTTTTGTCTATAGAATGATGTTATATTTATTCAAAGGAAAGAATTGTTGTACCATAAGATAGCATTTTATCTGATCCATGTAACCCTAATCTTTCAACCATATTATCTACAATTCTTAAGCTCTCAAGTCCAGCCAACAGGTCTAGTTTCCTGTCCCCTGAAACAGACCATATATTATCCCATTGCTCTAAAATGAGTCAATTTATAGTACTATTTGAAAAAGTAGTTAAATGGCTCACCAATTTCGGCTCCAAGCTATGCCTATATATATATATATATATATATATATATATGTATATATATATATATATCAATCATCTGACATTATACATTGGGCTATTTTATGTGCTACTTGTTTTCATATTTTGAAAAAAATGAAAGAACAAAAAGGATATAGCCTATGTGATGATATAAGAGAATTATGTGGCATTCCTGTCATGATCTGTCCTTTTGCAAAACGAAGAGGTCATCTCTTTGGCAGCACACAGATAATTCAGCACAAATTAAAAACACACATGATGAAAAGAAAAACTGAGACAAGTTTCCCAAAGTGTTCGTAAAAAATATATAGAGAATCAGGTAGCTTTTTGGACCAAAATGATTGACTTTAGAGTGTTCCACACTACATGTGCTGGTTATGTTTCAATCCAGAAAAATGTGGTCTGATCAGACAAAAGCCTGTGAAATGACTAAATTGCTTGATCAGGAGAGCATATTCATAACATAAGCATATTTATAACATAACTTTTATTCATCCACACATCATTTATGATTTACTGCAGTAGTATGGAGGCTCAAGTCCATTCTTTGACGTTCAAATATGAGAGTAAATGTAGGTGAAAAAACTAAACAAATTCAGGTGGTACATTCTTGAGAGGAAGAACAGGAAGATTATGAGAACCAGACCAGCCTAAAAAGTGAAAACAAAAACAAAATTTTAAAACATAAATAAACAGATGTCAAAATATTACAGAAAGAACATTTAATAAAACTCCCTGCCACATTCAACTTCAAAGTAAATAGGTCATTGAATTACACTGTAAAACACTGAAGTTTGGGGACTAGAAAAATGCATTTGAGGATTAGTGGATCCAAACTAATCACTGATTTTGTGACTATTGCTGATACCCCCACCCAAATCACTACCAGCCTGTAAATACTGGTTGTGTTTATTTGACCTAGCTCTGAATTGGAGAATCAAAGTGTCCATTAGGAGCAAATGCAACATGATAATTGTGGAGGGAGAGAGTGATAGACTGAGCAAAGGAAGGGGGAAGAAGTACCGAAATGGGGAAAGGGAAAAGAAAATGGAAAGGAAAAGGAGAAGGGGAAAAGGAAAAGATAAAATACTATAAGAAATGCAATACTAAAACAAACCCAAAAAATCAATAATAAGAATTGAATTATTTCTACTTAATTCATACTTATTTTTAATTAAAGGTTTTAAAATAAATACATTGGTGATTTTCAAGGAAACAATGAAGTGCAATTTCATTTAAACCTAACAACTCACAATATTTAGAAGTTCTTGAACAATTTCAGAAAATGAAATGATGATGTAATGGTCTCATAAGTATATATAATAAAAAGTATAACACAAGGAGGTATTGTGAAAGATCAGGAAGACAGCCAAGAAAGGAGTTAATTTAGAATATGTATACAGAAGCTAGAATATACTTTAAAAAAACAGTTAGGAAATGCAAAGGATGAAGTGAAAGATTAAAAAACTTACCTAATAAAATAGAATACTATATGATATGTGAAGAGATAACTACTTGGGTCTCCTGATTTTTTCAGTTTGAGCACCTAGGTCAAGAGTATACTGTCATTTTTTTAGCTGAACTTTTGACTGACTATGCACACTATGATGACTGATACCAGAATAGACCTAAGAACTCTAGAACATAACAGTCAGAGAGAAGGTAGACTTTCTCACTGATAACAGTGTTTAAAATTCAGAGGAAGTATCACATCAAAGCATGGATAGTAGGGAAAATAGAACTATCAGTGTAAATTGGATGATGGGGGCTCACATCTATAATCCTACATACGCAGGAGGCTGAGATCTGGGGATCATAGTTAAACAGTCCAGGCATATAAGTCTGAGATTCTTATCTCTAATTAACCAATAAAAACTATAAGTAGGAGTGTAACTCAAGTAATAGAGCACTAGCCTTGAGTGGAGAAAGCTAAGGAACAGCACCTCAGACCCTGTGTTCAAGTCCCAGTACCAGAAGAAAACAACACACATCTTATCAGTGCAAGTTTCATACTAAAATATACAAATGGAAGAGCAAAACAATATTTGCAGATATATAATACATAAGATCCTTTACCAACTAGTCATAATAGTAAAACAAAATGTTTACTACTTATTTTATCAAAGAACCAAGAAGTTAAGGATATTATAGCTCACTAATAGTATGTTAGTTAACTAAACCCTGGGCTCCACAAACAACATTGCAAAACCCAGATTTATTGCTGTTGGCTATGCATTAGGATATATACCAGATAGACAGACAGACAGACAGACAGACAGACAGACAGACAGACAGACAGATAGATAGATAGATAGATAGATAGATAGATAGATATGAACACATACTGCAGGCAACGTGTTGTGAAAATGCCCTCTCACGACTATGGAAGCCAAGAATTGCTATAATTCACCGTTTTCAGGCTACAAAAATGAGAGCGCTAATGGTTTAATACAGTCCAAATTCAGGGCAGGAGATGGGGAAGCTGATGGAATACTTCCAGTGTGAGACCAATGTAGGGTGGAGGGAGAACTGCTAAGCCCCAACAAAGTCCTAAAGGAGCCAAGAACCCCATGCCCAAGAGAACTTGGGAGTCCCAGCTCAGGAAGGGAATGTAAGAACCCTTCTTCCATCTACCTTTTTCATCTTGCCATGCCAGCCTTCCACAGATTGGATGATACTCCTCCCTGGGTAGGTCAGCTTTTCCTTACTCAAAAATTTGTTTTCTTTCTATCCAAATGCTCATCTCCTGTGAAGGCACTATTTCACCATAACCATTTCACCAACTAGGCACTATTTCACCATAACCATCTCACCAACTATAATGCCTTTGTGTTTCAAAAAATGGGGAGACCAAAATGTTGGTTAAAATTAAAATATAAGGGCCTGGAGTTTGGCCTAGTGGTTGAGTGCTTGCCTAGCATGCACGAAGACCCAGGTTCGATTCCTCGGTACCACATACATAGAAAAAAGCCAGAAGTGGTGCTGAGGCTCATGCGGTAGAGCTCTAGACTTGAGAAAATCCAAGGACAGTGCTCAGGCCCTGAGCTCAAGCCCAGGACTGGCAAAAAAAAAATATATCTTATAAAAGGAGTATATATTTTGGTTGTTACTCTAATTTCACCGCAGTGAATATTTTGCTAATTAGAATGTTTATTTCAAGCAATTGTACTTAATTCTTAATTTTTAAATTTAATTTGCATTTATTATTACAGAGATCTGAATGTATTGACTCACATACATTTCCAGTTGCTCAGAATTCAGAGACTGAGAGATTCAGGTTTAGAACTCATGAAACCCTATCTCAATGGGTTGAGCTGCACAGACTCACAGCTGCCATCTCAGTGACACTGCAGATTGAAATTGAGAAGAGAATGATTACAGGCTGGCCCTGTAATCAAAAAATGTTCATGAAATCTCCATCTCAACAGAAAAATCTGAATGTGATAGTGTATGTCTATCATTACAACTAAGAGAGGAATTAATGGGAGGACTGTGATCCAGGCAAGATAAGCTGTGAAAGCTTATCTCTAAAGGAAGTACAGCAAAAATGGCTGGAGTGTGCCTGCCTACGAAATATAAAGCCAAGTTAAAACTCCAGGAAAAGCAGAAGTGGGGGATGATGCAGTCATAATATTCTATGATATCCTGTGAAACTAAGAAAATGGATTGGAGTATTTATATTTGGAGGGATGGGGAAGAATGATGAAAAGGAAGATCTCAGAAAAGATGTATTCTACCTATGAAGTGATTTCTTGAGTGGTTATATACATATACATAATTTTTAAGTCAGAGAAATTGACAAAGATCCTATCACAATGTTATTTTGAAAGGTAGTAAGACATATTAAAGCTTTGTGAAGCCCAACTACGATTTGAGTTTCCAGGTGTGGGTGTGAATGTGAGACATTTTTACTACACGTGTGAAACGTTTTTCATGCCTTTTGTATTTGCTCACCATTCCTATAACTGGCCTGTCTCTGAGATTATCCACAGTGAGAAGCTGAGTACAATGCAGGGTAATTCAGAATTGCTTTCTGCTCATTTACTTAGTAGATGAATTTGAGTGGAATTTGATTATGTCAAGATGCAAGCTCAGAATAAAAATCAATAGACCTTAGAATGTTTTGCCAAGAAGATAATGCTTTCCTTCCACTGATTTAAAAAAGACAACCAAAGAGCCAAAAGTAAGTTAATATCACATTCATTTGTATTTTTTACAATAGGTTTGGTCTATCTGGTTATTGAAAATTTAAGAATTTATTTCTCAGAAAGAAAAGGAATAAAAATTGCTGAATGGTGGATATGCTACCAATCCATTAGAGGTGACACGCTTTCTTCTAAACATATATAAGAGCAACTATGAAATCAAATGAAAAACCATAATTTAATAATGCCTGCTGCTGATGATAATAGCAGTGCAGAATATGGACAGTGTGCCTGGCATTTTGTGAGGCTTTTTGCCAGAACCAATTTCCTTTAGTTGTCAAAGACACTTTATGAGATAGGCGATGATATATAGTAAGATAGTTTCCACACTATACAGACCAGACCTCCCACGTTAGGTTAAAAAGAACTGAAATTGTTTTGGTAAGAAAAGCTTTACTATATTACTATGTTCTTTTTGATTAAATAAGAAGACAAGCTAGGTGCTGGTGGCCCATACATGTAATACTAATTCTTCGGCAGGATCTGAGACTTGAGGAATATAGTTCAAAGCCAGCCCAGACAAGAAAGTCCATGAAAGTCTTATTTCCAGTTAATCACCAGAAGTAGAGGCATCATAGCTCAAGCAGTAAAGTGCTTACCTGAGTAAAAAATAGTTTAAGGCTTTTTCACAAAGATATTACGTTTAAGCACAGTACCTTCATCAAAAAGAAGAATAAATAATAAGAAGAAGAGGAGGAAGAAGAGGAAAAGGAGGGGAGAGAGAGAGGGAGAGAGAAAGAAAGAGAGAGGGAGAGGGAGGAGGAAGGGAAGGAGGGAGGGGGGAGGGAGGAAGGAAGGAAGGAAGGAAGGAAGGAAGGAAGGAAGGAAGGAAGGAAGGAAGGAAGGAAGGAAGGGAGGGAGGAAGGAAGGAAGGGAGGGAGGAAAGGAGGAAGGGAGGAAGGGATATTTAGATATCTAAATATGATGATTCATAAATTAATCAAGTAATAAGTCATCTACTGAAGTTACCTAGAGCTAGCACTTGAATTATAGCTTCAGTTCAAGGGTAGAGATATTTCCCTAGGCTATATTTTCCAATGGTAAAAATAATATATTCTTATGAACTCTTGCTTACAACTAAAAATGTTGGGTAGTATGCAAATGTGCAAAATGTATTCATTGAAATATGGTAGAGTCCAGGGAGAAAGCAAATAGTATAATTCTTAAAAAGGCTAAGTCAACATTCACCAAAATAAGTATCAGGAGGTTGATACTTGAAAGAGGTAGGGGTAGGGTCAAGGGGAGATGGGTGGACAAATGAAGAGAAGATGGGGAGAATGAGGTCAAGATCCAATGTAAATCCCACAAAATTAAGGAGAGTGAGGGAAGGGGTAGTTGAAGATTGAGGATGGGTGAAAATTTCAAAAGGGTGGCACCGATCAAGATGTATTGATTGTTACGTAGCAACTCCTTCATCCAACTGCTTAAAGATAATTTTAAAAGTTGATTTAAAATAACCTGTTAATTTATTGGTGCATGTATCTTGTCAAACATATTCATATATATATACATATATATTATATTTTTATTAAAATAGCTATATATGGTTTGCAGGCTTATTTTGCACTTAAAACACTTTAGCATTTTCCCATGGCAGCACACATTCTTGGTAGTATTTTTTTAAAATTTATCTTCAAGTAGTTTTAAAAAGGGGCTGCCATTTGACAAAACAGTTGTATTTCTATATAATGTATTCTGATCAATGTCGCCTCTTTTATCCTTCTCCCCCATCCCTCCCAAATCTACCGTGAAGGTATTTTAAGGCTCCAACTGTATGATGAAGTCATGAATACATATTTCAGAAATTCCTTATTAGTGGACCTTAGACTATTTCTACTATTTGCGGTAACCATTCGTGTGCATAAGTCTGTGACCACACCAAGTATTACTCTTTAGGACAAAGTGGGTGAACAGATAAGTTTGGGGAGTCCTGATAGGCTGCCACTAGACTCTGTAATGGTTGATAAAAATGAAAATGCAGTGTGATAACACAAATTCAAAGAGAATTTACTGTGATCCAATTTCATTCTGAATAATTCCTCCTAGGCTAGAGGAATAGAAGATACTTGATAGTTTGATAGTTTTCTGTTGGGCTATTCTCTAAGCTCTCAGGCTTCTAACTCTTTCCCAGAATCTCTGAGCTTCCCACATAGAACCAGCCCTCCCCTCTTCTGTCACTCTGAAAGCTGGGACTTTCCTTCCTCTTGGCAGACTATAAGAAAGTACTTTGCTTCACAAGACCTTGCACTTTCAAGAGAATTGGACTTCTAAAGATGCAAGTGCTTTCTGACACAAGACTGCCCTCTCTCTTATATTACAAAGGCAAAAATGGGATAAGCAGCATGTTGTTTTATGGGAATGTCAAGCAACGTCTCAGTCATGGACCCCAATGTAAATCTATAGCAGAGCATCTTCCAGGTTCCATGGCAGTCAGGAAGTTTGTATGAGAGAGATATGATGATGACCTCTAAGGAGCAGCGTTGCTTAAAGCCATTAGCTTCCTAATACTCATTGTGGACTTAGCCAAATTACTGTCCTCTGGACAAGATAGTGGCAGTAGAGCAACTATGTATCACTGCCTATTTCTCCACATGTCACATTTTTATGAATTGTTACACATCTAATGCACTTGGATGAAATTCATCCTCTCTATTCATCACCTTTGTTTTGCTGTTTGTTTTTCCCTTGTTTGTTAAAAACCTATTCAAAAGACAACTGGTATCTCATGTTATTCGGTTTTTTTTGATTATGAATAATTCTATATGTTTGAAACTTCTTTCCTAAAATATGAGTGAACAAATAGGACATCCCTTTGGAAAAACTTTTAAATTATTCCTACTTAAGGAAAAAAACTATTAGGGATTTTTTTGTTGATGATTTTAGTTCAAGCAAAAAGCATTAAAAATTATTTAGATGGGGGGAGGGAAATGGGGACCAAGACATGAGAAAGGGTATCAATGTTTGTGAATTAATGCACCTTCTATCTGGTGAATATAATGTAACCCTTCTATTAATTACAATAAAAATATATGGAAGAAAAAATCATTTAGAGCATGCTAGATGTTCAAATACAAAAGCAGAGAGTGGGAAAGAAACTTCCCTCTCAAAATAATTCCAGCATGACGATCATCTATAACATGAGAGGGAAATGGTGGGTTTATGTTGGAGCCAAAAATATTTCCTTATGAGAAAATGTAGCTTGAACCATCAATTCCTTGAATGCCAGAACATGAAAGCAGCAGTTTCCTGCCTTTTCTCATCACCTACAGCCAAGGATACATCGTGGAAGAAGGAATGGCCCTGAGAGAAGTGCAAAATGAGATGGGTTAAGAAGACAAAGGAAAGACAGCATAAAATGAGCCAACATGAGATAAGAACACCTGCACATCCGTGCTTATGGTTGCACCATTCACAATAGCCAAGATATGGATTCCTGAGGCTTCAAAATAGATGAGTGGATCCAAAAAATTGGATACTTATTCACAATGGAATTTTACACAGCCAACAGAATGAATAAAATGATGTCATTTGCAAGGAATTGGATGGAACAAGAACAAATCGTGTTACATGATGTAAGCCAAGGACAGAGAGACAAATGGTGTGTGCTCTCTCTCTAATATGCTGAACTGAGATCTAACATGCACTGGGATAGACAAATTATACAGAATTCTAGATACTTTTCATATGTATGTAAAACAATATACAAACTGAAGTGAACTCCAAAGATATATAAACAAAGGACTTTTATCTTAATGTGGGTTTTTATGACTGTATTTTTTACCTTATTTATGGTATATTCACATACACATTTTGTGGGGACATATGAGGTTTTTTGATGACTGTATTCTTTACCTTCGTTATAGTATATTCACGTACACATTTTGCACAGGACATGAGGAAAAAGAGTGAAAAGTGCAGCAGTGGAGTCCAGTAGCTGCACTGGACATTGATGCCAGTGAACTATTGCAGTTCTTAGGTGGAGAAATGAAGGAGGGGATGAGAGAGAATGAGGCGACAGAGGACACTATGTGAAAGGAAATATATTTATTACCTGATCTATGTAAAGGGACCCTTGCTGTATATCATTTCTAAAACAACAATGAAGTAAATCAGGGGGGAAAATGTGCATGAACTGCTCTCCAGAACTTCATACATCTCAGAACTCCAAAACTACTGAGTGTGAGTAGTGAAGAAACATGGTCAGTCAACAGATGAAACGAGCCAATTTCCAAACTCCACGGAGGCAGCACACAGAGGCAGCAGGTGCGGAAGCAGAGGTACAGAGCTACTTATCACAAGACGATTCCTCAGCCTCCAGACTGAGGTTTTGTCAGCTCTGAAGATGAACCAAGGAAGATTTAATTACCTAAGCCCAATGCAGGTGGGCAAAATATTATTTTAACTTTCCTAGTATAATATATAGACTGCCACCTGGGGAATTCACATAGAAGAGCTATCTTGTTCCAGAAATAAGACAGTCCTCATTTCATCCCCTTCTCTTCCTTTTCCTACCTGAGAGATCACCTTGAGTTAAGTCTGTCTTCCTTTATGTTAAAAAGAATTTAACCTGCTGCATCTGTCTAGCATGGCCGTCCCAATTCCTACCTTATTAGTGTTGAACAATATTTTTATTTCATATGGCAGAGCACTGCAAGAGGCTGTTAACATGGAGGAAGCATTTCTTCATTAGACATCTTTTCAATTTCACATATCTCTGATATACTTCCTGTTGGCAATAACACACACACACACACACACACACACACACACACGCACGCACGTCTCAGTGCAAGAAACTAGGGATATAATTATGAGCTAATGAGAAAATCACAGTAATAATATAGAAACAAATTATCGCATAGCATAGAGGAAAGATAAAGTTGTTGTCCCAAATTTAGGAAAAGCTGAAAACAGAGGGTAGAAAAAAAAATCAAAGAAATTATTAAATGTCACTAAGACCCCATTTAACTACTCCCTGACCTTTTAATATAAATTAATTATCTCAATTTGCATTCTATATTTAACATGCTAAAATATTTACCGCCTTAAGAGATCTGCTTAAAATCAAATTAATTTTTATTCTGTAAGAGTAGTGTTTGCAACAGAGGCTGCTGACTCTGTAGGGCCACTTACATAATACCCTTCTCCAAGTTTTCTGGGGTTCCTCTGTGTGTGTGTGTGTGTGTGTGTGTGTGTGTGTGTGTGTGTGTGTGCATGTGTGTGTGTGTGCGTGTGTGTGTGTGTGTATGTATAAAAATTAGGTTGTCTGATTCCCACTGTTCTTGAGTACTTGCCCTACTGATTCCACTACCGTCCAAAATGCCACCAAGTTGAAATGACTTCTTTGACATGACACCAGTATATTCAGAAATCTTCCTGGTAATTTTGCCCATGTCATCTAATGTTTGAATGTGTGCCCTGCGTGTGTGTGTCATGTAACTGGTATGAAATTGTGTGGTCCACAGACGATCTCAGGCGAGCCTAGAGGGAATTCATACTGATATGATCACATCTTTAGACCCAACCATTGGCACTGCCCACCAATTGTACCTCAATTTCTTTATTGCTAAAGACATTGAAAAGACATAGTGTTTCACATGTAAGAAACATTCGATAACTGAAGTTCATATGTCATGAATATTTAAAAATATAAATAAAAGATTATATTTAAATAAAAGATTATAAATAAATATAAATAAAAGATTAATGAAAACATACTCAAAACAAGGGAAAATTGTAAAAGGGAGAAATGAGGAAAAAGTTAAGACTTTTCAAAGAAAGAGAAAAATTAAAAGATAATTGAACAGAACTATGATCATTATTAGAGCATCTGTTTTTGAGATAATCCAGCTTAAAAGAAATAGAAACAGAAAAGTGTGTACTTTCTAATTAATCCATTAAGATTTACATTCAAGATCAAATTGTGGAGTAAATCTGAGTATGGTAAATGATATTCCACACATTCTTTTAACTATCACAAGCAAAAAATCCTTCAAACATGCACATACACAACCATCCCATAATAAATAAACCGTGGACAGACATTGTATGGTTCAGCATAATGTATCTATGATTTTATTCTCAAATTACTTAGAAATGCAATTATGAATCGCAAAATCAGTCATTTTCATTTTATGACTATATTTTACTAGTTTATTAAGTAAAATAATCACTATAAGTATTTATATTTATGATGTGTAACTATAAAATATTATATTTAATATATCTATGGATTTAAACCTTATATGTATATAATTGCATATAACTACATAGTTATATATTAAGTAAGAACACTTAAACTTAATTATCTCATTCACGTTCTATATTCAATATGTGAAATTGTCTTAAGAGCTCTGCTTAAAAGCAAGTTACCTTTTATTCTGAAAGTATTTTTTTACCCACTCAACAGAACTTTCTTATTTATAAAATTCTAATATGATTAGACTACAAGACAGGGTAAGGGCAACCAGAAAAATTACTAGCACACTTCAAGCCAAAAGTCTTTTACTTTCCTTTACAAACTTGCTTACTGTCTCCTGAGATTAATGTCGGTCCATGGATCTGGGTAATGCCTAACACTTTAAAATAAGGAAGGGCGACCCCTAGTGTTGGCCTTTAGAAATCAAATTCATAGCAGCTTCAAAATCATGACAATTGAGGATACATTATAAACAAGTCAGGCTTACAAATTAATTTAATTATCTTAAGGCATAAATATTATCTAAAATATGCTATTGAAAGACTTGAGGGAATCATTCACATTGCAATACTTTCTCCTGTAGAGATTTGTTCACAGCAAGTACCTGAATCAAAAAAAGAGAAAAAGCAAAAGGAAAAGGCAAAAGATTTGCTTGAATGAGCAACAAGAAAGCTAGCCAAGGGGAAAAAATAATGTCTAAATATCACTTTCACATAGCACTGGGGATAAATTTTATATAAGGCACAGCAGTAGACTTACATGTATTCAGCAAGAAACTCTTGAGAGAGCCATTTACTTCTTTGCTAGGTTTTCTTTTTTTGCATTGAAATCTTCACCTTCACAGGCTCAAGGTCATGAGTCCTGCAGAAAAGGAAAAATCTTCTTCTTTAAACACCTGTCACTTGTGACAAAATGAAATGGAAGGTCAGAAGAGACTTCCTGCACCATTTGAACTCATTGTCACTCAAGAGGAGACACTGAGAGAGGACATGCTGGGACAAGAAAAACATATTTGAAGGAAAATTCTTCCTTTCTCTCTTTCTATATATAATATCTGTATATATCTTACATCAGAAATAAATAATGTATGAAATCCCCGAAATTCTTTCCTGGTAAGTTTTATTGCCATTATTACTAAGGGTCTTGACAGAAGCTGGCTTGACAATCAGCTCAGAGATATGCAAAAATTAGACGTTTATATCTTCTTTGCGTTTCAGGTGTCAGAGTGACATTAAGAGTTATTTAGGCAAAGTTAGTGATGAAGACAGTTCTGTCACTTCTTTTTTACTCACATAGACACAACAAGAAAACATACAGAATGGTTGGACAAGTAAGAGTGAGAACGAAGGGCTGGGAGTGTGCCCTAGTGGTAGAGTGCTTGATTAGCATGCAGGAAGCCCTGGGGTCGATTCCATGGTACCACATACACAGAAAGGGGGAAAAAACGGCAGAAGTGGTGTTGTGGCTCAAGTGGTAGAACACTAGCCTTGACAAAACCCAAGGGCAGTACCTAGGCTCTGAATCCCTGAGTTCTAGCCCCAGGACTGGCAGAGAGCAGAAAGTGGGGGAGGAAGGGAGGGAGGGAGGGAGGGACAGAGAGAGAGAGATCATGAGAGCCAGCTGACACCTCACCTGTCATTCACACAAGATTTGTTCTTATAATAAACAGACAGTTTAGTGCTTTGCTTTGATACTTCCATGGGACAAAAACATTTTAGTGTTTTTTTGTGTGTGCGTTGCTTTTTGTTTTGTTTTGTTTTGCATGCAGCATCCTTTGCTGTTCACTTTTTAGACTTTCTAAGTCCCAGTTGTACCACTAAACAATTTCTATAAGTGCTTGAATCCTTCAAAGCCTGCCCAGATCTGGTTGTAAGTCATGTTCCTTGTCATTTTACTCCTGAAACATGACATTTGTCCTCTCTCTCTCTCTCTCTCTCTCTCTCTCTCTCTCTCTCTCTCTCTCTCTCTCTCTCTCTCTCTCTCTCTCTCTCTCTCTCTCTCTCTCTTCCATTTATCCACGTAAGTATCCTTTTTGTTAGTTTTTTTTCTCATAAGGGGCTCCTGTTCATCATCTGTGATCTGATTTGTACATGTAGATTATTTAGATCATACATTTAAATTATTTAACTAATACTTCAGAAGAATATATTATTAAGAAATAGATTTTTACATTTTAAAATCATTTAGCATTAAAAGGTTTACTTTACATTCTTCCTTTGAGTCTAAGCATTTGGAGGAAGAAAATACCTTTATAATCTATGTTTCCAATTTATTATAAGAATGTATTCAAACAGGTTGCCTAAAGTTTCTGTTGCTATCAAAGACTTCCAATTGCTGGCTATGTCCATCACTACAAAGAAATGTTTATTTATGTAGAAGGTCATCTTTAGTAGGTGCATACATAATTTCATTTTGTATGACTGATTTGCCTGCCTACTGATGTTCACTGGAGGAAAGCATTTGCACTCTCTCTGGAACTTCTGGTTCTTTCAGAACTTGCATCCGTTCTTTCCAGTGACTAATTTCATAAGACACTGAGATGGTCTCTTTGAAATTCAGCTTTCAAAGTTCCTTGAAATCCTAGGAAAAAGCTTTTGAATACATTATGTGACTTAGGCAAGTAGGCATAGCAGGTAGCTAAGAAACACTGCAAGGCAAGCCACTCCTCACAAAATAATACCCTACCAACAAGATGATTGGAAGGGGGAAAGGGAAGGGAAATGGGGACAAAAACATGAGAAGGGGTATCAATGTATGAGAAGTCATGCACCTGATGAATGTAACTGCAACCCCTCTTTACATTATCTCACAAAAAAATACCCTACCAAACCCACACATACATTCTTCACTGCCAATGACAAAAAATGTAAGAGAAGTAATACACCTACTATGTGCCAAATGTAACTGTAACCCCTCTATACATTACCCAACAATAAAAAAAATGCAAGAGAGTGAACTAGCAAGCACTTCATTTGGGGAAAGTGATAAGCAAGAAAGGCTGATTGATACAACATATCTTGGAGAAATCATTTTATTAAAGATTTGATGAAATGAATGTTTCTTGGTATTTTATACATGAAACTACAATTTCATAGGAAAAGAAGCATATGATGAAGCAGCATTCAACAACGCTTGTAGTATAGGGATAATACATGGTACTACATGTCATTAGTGTATAATATATAGATATTTCAAATTTGCTAGAGGGCTTCCAACTATTTTCTCATGTCTTAAGAATTAAAGAGATTTTATTCTTTTGCTTGAAATAAATCTAAAGAAAATGTTTGAAGTCAAATTACCTTTTCAGATTTTGATTCTTTGGAGAGAAATGATAGAAAATTTGTTTTTAAAAATACATGTAATTATACATATATTTATCCTCACTGTGAAAAATCAAAGACAGATGTCTGTAGAGAGAAAATAAACAAGAAAGAATGGTAGATTAATAAATGCATAGAATCTTTGTTCTGTGCAATCAATGTCCTTAAGGAAAATTTAGGCAAATATGTGTAGTGCCATAAAACGAAGAAGAAATTTTATCGTCCAATGGCTCAAAAGCCCCTAGGACGTCTGGATTTGGAAAGAGAAGAGGAACATACACAATACCACGAAATGAGACACATGAAAGGTGGCATCTGGAAGTCTATCTAATTAATCTGGTGTGAAAGAGGCAGTGTGGTGTAACAGGTATGAGAATGAATCTAACTGACCTAAACCACTGTTTACTGTAGTCAGGGGAGGTTGTAAGAACATACATCCTCTGAGCCTGACTTCTTATTAGCCTAGATCTCTTTGACTATAACTCTAAATTAAAAGGCACATGCTTCTCCAACTTTATGATTTCCCCATGACATGATTTGTAATTTAATTATGAAACTCTGTGTTCATATTGTTAATGCATTGCAGGTTTGTATGTGATAAATAACAAAAACATTCCTAATGCATCAAAACTTAGCATTTAGATATACATGCTTTGAGATGTGTAAACGTACTTCGACATATGATGTTTAGTTAAATAAAATCATATTTAAAATATTTTCCTCAATACTCAGTTGCCAACTTATGGTCTACCACTTACTAGGCAGATGCTTTACCATTTGAACTATTCTCCACTTCTCCCCACCACCAACCTGATACTTTTAAGACAGATTCTCACTTTTCGTTCTCATATTCATGGTTCTCATTGTAGCTAGAATGACAGGTTCTGGTTTTCTGCTGAAATCAGTTCTCATGAAATGTTTGCCTGGGCTGCCCTAGAACTTTAATCTTCCTTATCTCAGCCTCGCATACAGCCAGCAAGTTTTTTAACTTCCTTTCTTCTCTTGCTAATACAACCACTAATCAATAATATTTACTTCACAACATTGCAAGCTCAAATGATACTTATTTTACTCACTAGATATATTATATCATGCTAACCTGTCCAAATAATGCAGCAAATAGCTTTCCCATGATGCATGACGGAGTATGACATTTCTTTGCCCAGACTGATAAATGTAATTCCATTAAAATTGACAATCAATATTCTATTAAAATTTTTATCTGAATAATACTCAATTTAAAGATTCATTTCAGGAGCAATGATAGTTATACATACTCAATTTTCCCATCAAAGAATATCCTATGTATCTCCATTTTTCAGGTCAGCAACTCTCAATATACTGTGTGACATAGTAAGCTTTTGCTAATTTGTGTTCTTCATATACTTTAACAACACTGCAATATTCTCTCTACTACTTAAATATAGTTGTATTCTCCCACAGTAAACTGGTTTTTTTTGAGGGGGGGGCTGGGTAATGGGGCTTGAATGCTGGGCCTGAGCTCTGTCCCTGAGCTCTTCAGCTCAAGGCTTCCTCCCTACCCCACTTCCCATTTTCTAGAAGTTAATTGGAGATAAGAGTCACAGGTCCTTAAGTAGGACTGCATTAAATTGCAGAGCTTCTGTATGGCAAAGGACATAGCTAGTAAATTAATTAGGAAGCCTACAGAATGGGAGAAGATCTTCACTAACCATACAACAGACAAAGGCCTCATATCTAAAATATATCAACAGCTCAAAAAATTGAGTCCATCCAAAACTAATCTCCAAAGAAACAACCATCCCATTAAAAGATGGGCCAAAGACTTAAAGAGACTCTTCTCTGAAGAAGAAAGAAAAATGGCCTATAGACACATGAAGAAATGCTCAACATCTCTGGTCATAAAAGAAATGCAAATTAAAACAACTCTAAGATTCCACCTCACTCCAGTTAGAATGGCCAGGATCAAGAAATCTAATAACAACAGATGCTGGAGGGGATGTGGCCAGGAGGGATCACTACTACACTGTTGGTGGGAGTGCAAACTCGTTCAACCACTATGGAAAGCAGTATGCCAGTTCCTCAAAAGACTAAACATAAAGCTCCCCTATGACCTAGCAATTCCACTACTTGGCATTTACCCAATCATCCAGGAACAAGGGCATACTAAATCCACTAGCACAATGATGTTCATTGCAGCACTATTTACCATAGCAAAGATATAAAACCAACCCAGATGCCGCTCAGTTGATGAATGGATCAACAAGATGTAGTATTTGTACACAATGGAATTCTATGCTGCTGTCAGAAAGAACGACATCGCCCCATTTGTAAGGAATTGGAAAGACATAGAAAATATCATATTAAGTGAAGTAAGCCAGACTCAAAGGAACTTAGGCTCAATGGTTTCCCTCACTTGTCATAATCAGTAGAAACCTTGGGTTCTCTTAGCAGAGATTTACAATAGAACAAAATCTAGAGACATTAGGCCAAATAGTACGACAGTAAATGTAAGGAACTCCAGGATAAGGAAACAAAAGCGATATAATGAGTGACTGTTGTCCTTAATATACTATGTTATCTCTCATCTCTTTTGCTGTCCCTTGATTATCTCATATTGTTACAGTATTTCACTTTGTTATCTGATATATTGGATATATGCATATTTGGTTATTTGAAATTGGATAGGGAATGGGGGAAAACAAGATGAGGGTGGGAGTGAGGGGAGGGAAATAGGGACCAAGACATGAGAAAGAGTATCAATGTATGTGAATTAATGCACCTTCTCTCTGCCGAATATAATGTAATCCTTCTATTAATTACAACAAAAATATGAAAAAAAGAAAGAAAAAAAAGAGTGACAGGTCCTTTTCTGCCTGGACTGGATCTGAGCCTTGATCCTCAGATCTCAGCCTCCTGAATAGCTAGGATTATGGGCGTCCGCCACTGCACCCAGCTAAACTTTGATTTTTTAATCCATTTTAAAAAACATGAATATTGCTGTGTCTGCTATACAGCAGAGACAACAAAGGTACTGTGAATTTATGCATCACGACCAGGTCAAACATTATAAAGTTAAGGGGACCAAACCCAGGAGCCAAACTTTAAAACAATGTATTTACAATATTAAGCTTCAAGTGGCAAAATTTGTTAATGTCCCAATTACAAGTGTCATTATCTCATTTGATCTCTTTAAGCACTCAACATAGGAGCATGCAGATACTAACATTTAACTTACAATGAGCTTATAAGTGGCAGCAAAGGTGTGAGAATAGAGACCTGTCAGACCTCAAAGTGTAGAACTCCAGACCATATAACAGTGTCAGAAGGGGGCAAGAAATCACAGCTGTGGGACCATATCTAACAATGGTGGAATTAAATGAGTGCCCAGTGAGAGAGTGTTAACTTTTGAAGTCTGAAACACAGCAAGATATTCACTTTTATCATGTTTATTCAACACAGGCTAAGAAGTAGAGTCATCACTATTAGATTGACAACATATTTTGCATATAAGCCTTACAGACTCCCACAAAAATCTATGAGAATTAATAAAGATGGCAAATTTGAGCACATAAAATCAGCCTATGTATTAAAGATGTGGTCCTATTTAATAACAAGGCACTCTCTGAAAAATAAGAATAATTAAATGATAAATATTTACAAAAATAAAACACCTAAGAATAATGAACTAGAGTAAAGATCTGTTCCTGGAAAGTAGAAGATCGAAAAAGAAATTGAAGAAGTTTTTATGGTGATGCACACCTGTAACCCTGATAATACACAGGCAAAACAGGAGGCTCATAAGGCTGAGGCCAGCATGGGCTACATAGTGAAACCATATAGAACAAAGGAAGGAAGGAAGGAAGGAAGGAAGGAAGGAAGGAAGGAAGGAAGGAAGGAAGGAAGGAAGGAAGGAAGGGAAGGAGGAAGGAAGGGAAGGAAGGTAGGGCCCAAATAAGTGGAAAGATATATTCATAAATTTGAACAACTAGTATTACTCGTGTCCATATTCATTTGAATAGAATTTTACAGACAAACCTATAGTCAATGCAAAGTGTTTCACCAAGAGATAATAATTTCCACTAATCTATTTAAAGCTCGTCTACCATTTGAAATCAAACAGTTCAAATCTGAACATAATTGGCTAGAAGTTGTAAAATTAACTATCAAAGGAAAGTTGGAAAGGGATAATGGATGAATAGGAAATGTTCACAAATATAAGAATGAACATGTTGCTACATTATATTGCATGCCTAAGGGTAATACATCTCTAGCTGACTTGAAAGTAGCCAGGAAGTCACAAAGAAAGAATGTTATATTTTATGGTATACCCAGCTTCAAACTAAGAATTTAAGTGTAGGTACAATATGGGATAACATTCTCCTATTTCCAATTGTTCTTTTTTTCTCAAATTTAGTTTATTGCCATACAGTGGACTAATATTCTCACATATGTCTACTGTATACCAATCTTCCCACTAGAGTAAAAGAGAACAAAATTAACTTAGTTGTAATTATCCTTTGGATCTAGGCATTTCAGAATTGAGCCTATCTATGGAAACCATACATGTTATTTTACACAGCACAAATGTTCACTGTGAAAAATTTAAAATCAGTCTTAGTTTGAAGTGTATAGCATAAAATATCACATTCTCCCTTTGATTTTTATATTTATTTCATGTGCTACAGAATAGCATTTCCTAGAGCAAAAAAAAAGATTACTACATTTAATTTATAAAATTTTGCAAATGTAATGGAAGTTTTCTGTACAAAATATTAAGTACAAGTCAATATTTCTTTTTAATCTCAGCAAAATCAAATATTCTAATTTAATAGCATCCAGATAACTAGCTTATTAGCAAATGATGCAAAAGTAAAAAACTTTAGGCAAAAACCTCAAGCCATCTTAAACGATAGTTTACTTTTAAATGGCTACTCCCTGCACCAGATGTAGCTTTCAGTCTGAACAAACAAATCACCACCTATCATTTTCAGCTTTAAAAAAAAGTAATGAATTAAATCTGCACCACAAGTGAAAATGAAGCTTGTTTTCATTATTATTAGGCTATTCTTTGATTATGAACTTGGATTGTCTTCTAGCTGTTGATTTATGTTTTTAATCATAATAGCATTAAATTTTAAACAGTAAATTTTCTTTATTGTTTTGTGTTATTTTTACATTTTTTATGGAGATAAATTTTGGGGATTGGCTCTTGGTAACATTATTTAATAGCTTTAAACATACAGCCAATCATCCATGATTTACAACCACAGAATACAGCTGCCCAAATTCAAACACTAGAGGTAAGGGAGAAAGCTTCCTGTGAAGAGAAAAATCTCATCCTGGAGGTTTTATCTTACTTTGTTTTTCTTCTTTGTGGAATTGTTTTTCTGCATTTCCCCTGCCCCCCCTTTTTTTTTGGTGGGTCATGGGGCTTGAACTCAGCCTGGGCAGTATCCCTGAGCTGTTCAGTTTAAGGCTACGGCCCTACCTTTGAGCCAAACCCCACTTCCCATTTTCTAGAGGTTAATTGGAGATAAGTGTCTCAGGTCCTTTTGTGCCAGGGCTGGCTTAAAACCTTGATCTTCATACCTCAGTCTCCTGATTAGGTAGGATTACAGGCGTGAGCCACTGTGCTCGGCACTACATTATATTTTTATTTTATTTTCTACATTTCTATCATTCCTTAATAAATTCTTTCTTTATACTTGTGCTATGGACCTTGGCTGTTAAATGTAATGTTCTAATCTCTCATCTACAGACTATTGTAAAGAAGATGTTATAAGACTGAGAATCTCAAATATGCTGCTGCTAAAATCTGATGACAGTGCTGTGACTCAATCAAGATTCTAGAATCATCAATGTGTCCAAATCATTACCGACATTATGTAACTCGTCATTACTAGAAAATTTAGGGTATTTTTCCAATTGACTTTATGACCAAACATTTCATTTATACATATATATATATATACATACATGTATGTATATATATTAAGATAGAAGTTTGCAGATTGAAGATCTATATCTTTGAGTCTATTTTAATGATGTGCTATAAACTCATCCTTTGACATAATTTGGAAGTCATTAGAGATAATATTTTAAATGCCAGTTTTCTACATAAAGGCAAAGTTTCTACTTACAGTTAAGGCCAGCCTGATAGTTCAATTTTCTAGGTCATTTACTTTATGTTATCATGGTGATAATATAGTGTGTGTTATCATTATATTTTCTTGCTCATGGCTGATATTCTACCATCTGAATCACACTTGAAGCCTAGGGTTTGACTACTACAACAGATATAGAGTCTCATGAACTTTTTTGTCTGGGCTGACTTCAAAATGCAATTCTCTATGTTTCTGCCTCCTGAAATAAAATTGCAAGCACATGAAATTAGCATCCAGCTAGAGATAACAATTTTTAGTTATGTCTCCCGAAAAATATTTTTCTCTCATAAAAAAGACAAACATGTGTCATCTGCATACATTTTGTCTGGCCAGTGTAGTTAGGGTGACTTGCATGTCACAACCTTACTTGGTTGTGACATGAAGAAAGGCCATCACCACCTGTGGCTTTCAAATGCCTCCTCATGAACACTCTGCTGTCTTCTCCATTTTCTCTAGATACACAGCAGAAATATCCTGTAATTTGACATTTATTATATTGTGGCAAAACAATCTTTCAGGAAGCTTCTATCTTCCATGCTGTGCTTATAAAATGAATCAAACAAGAAATACTGTGCAAGCCAGGATCTTTAATGCTTCCTTTTCCTTTTCAAGTAAAAGTAACAATGGGGAAGGGAAGTAACTAACCTTAGCTTAGGTTAGCCTGGAACTGTGATTCTCCTAACTTCGGCCTCCCAAGTTAGGATTGCAAGAATGAGTCACAAAGTAATAAATGTATAAAAGAATAGAAATGCTAACTGCCTTCATCTGATTGTTACAAATTATACATGCATGCATCAGACTACCACATTATACTCCATAATTGTATATAACTATTATTTGTGAAGTTTGAAACCTGAAGGCCCTTTAGAAAATATAGGTGTATTGATAAAGATAATTTTTATACGAACTTCCAAACACAAGAAACAGAACAAAAATAGACAAAAATAGAGCACGTCAAAGTAAAAAACTACTGCATATCACAGGAAAAAAATCAACAGAATCAAGAGGCAACCTATAGAATGGAAGAAAATGTCAACTATTCATCTAACAAAGAATTATATTTAAGAAACTCAAAAGATTAACAATAAATCAAGTAATTTCATTTAAGGATTTCTCAGAAAATATATTCCAACACAAATATATTCATGATCTCAAGCATTAGGAAAGTATAAATCAAAATCACATAGAATAGCTATAGCTATTCTACTTGAACAATAACTGAAAAGTCAAATACAGGTGAGGATCCACAGGGTAAAGAACAGTTCCATATACAGTTGGTGTGAATGTGAGTACCGTCATCATGGAGAGCATTTATAGAAGAATGATCTCCATATACACTCAATTCTGGGTATTTAAGTAAAGCAAATGAAATGTACATGTCACAGACATTTCTGGATGCCCATGCTTATGAAGCATCTAATAACTAAAATTTTTAAAAATCACCTTGGTGCCCACAGAGATGAATGGGTAATGAAAATATGACTTACATACATGATTAAATACTAAAAGAGAAGAATAATGGATGGAACTCTGATGGGTGCCATGGCTCACAGCCTGTAATCCTAGCTATTCAGGAGTCTCAGATCTGAGGATCCTGTTGTGGCCAGAAGGGAATGCTACTACACTATTGGTGGGAATGTAAACTTATTCATCCACTCTGGAAAGCCATAAGGCAGTTCCTCAAAAGACTAAACACAGTTCTCTTATGACCCAGCAATGCTTCTCCTCATCATTTACCATCAAATATCCATAAACAAGGACATACTAAAGTTATTAACACAACCATGTTCATTGCAGCATTAATACCACAGCTAAGATATGGAACCAATCCAGATGTTCCTCAGTAGATGAATGGATCAAGAGGATGTGGTATTTATATCCAATGGAATTCTATGCTGCCATCAGAAAGAATGATATTGCCCCATTTGTAAGGAAATGGAAAGACTTGGGGGAAAAATCATATTAAGAGAAGTAAGCCAGACCAAAGAAACATAGGCTACATGGTTTCCCCCATTTGTAATCATTAGCATGTGTCTAGGATTCTGCTAACCGAAGATCACAATAGCTCAAAAGCTTTGGGCCATACAGGATGAGGCTAAGTGAAATGAATTCTAGGATATGGAACCAAGAGGTTTATCTTTGTGATTGTTGTTCTTAATTTACTATGTGAAGCATTTCTTTTCTCTGTTTTTACCCATTAGGGTTTATCTCATCATGTAACTGTATCTGATTTTGGTACCTGGCAAGTTATATATACATTTATTTGTTTATTTAAAATAGGAAAGGGAGAAAACAAGATGATTGGGAAGGAGTGGAGGAGAGAAAAGTGGGAGAAAAACATGGGAAAGAGTATCAATGTGCAAGAAGCAATGTACCTACTATCTGATGAATGTTACTGTAACCCTTCTATACATCACCCCTATAATAAAATACAATAAAAAGGCATTTCCCCCTAGAAGATACACAAATGAGAAATAAATGCCCTGAGGACATCCATATCATTAGAGACTTGTAAATCAAAAGCATGACATGCATTTTCTTCCATTTGTGTGACTATAGTTAAACAGGCATAATAACAAGTGTTGGTAAGGATGTGGCTCCTCCATGCATCACTTTCAGGAACTTAAACAGGTAACCTCAGTCGCTCCTCAAATGCTTATAGAATTTGGCTTATGAGGTATACTCCTAGTTATATAATTTTAAAAAATGATGATAATATATGTTCACTCAAAGACTTACGTGTTGTATGCATACAATGGAATATCATTTGCCAAAGAAAAACAATGTTACTTGATACATGCTGCCACAGGCAAACTTTGGAAACTATGTTAAATCTAAGAAGCCCACATCCAACCACAGGATTACACTAACAGTATGAAATTGCCAGAATGGGCAAGACTGTAGAAACAGAAAATCTATCAGTGGTTACCTGAGGCTCAAAGATGGTATTGAATGTTATTTAGCAGGATATGAACTGTGACTGTTAATGGCTATGAAATTTCTTTTGGAAGATGATCAAAATATTCTGAAATTAATTACATAATGCTCTAAATGTGATCGAATTTTAGTCACCCCTTGTAAATGGGTAAAGGTGTGTTATATATTAATTATTAATTATATCTCAGGAGGGCTGTCACAAAAAATTATTAGGATAATCTTAGCTGAGAATAACACCATATATTTAATACTTGGGGTTACTGAAATAGGGGGCAGGGACAGGAAAAAATAGAAGAGAGACAAACACATCGGGTCCGGGAGGTCTGCAGCCCAGGTAAAAACTGCAGCCTCCTTTATTCTCCACTCCCGCTTCTCTCCCCTCTTGAAAATCAGGGAACTTCCAGCTGTTACATTCATGTGGTGAATCTCAGGTCATTTAAACAGAATAAGGCCAGAAAACAATAAGACAATAAAGCCATTGTCTGATGCAAATCAAGGTACAGTTTGATTCCACTCTGGCTCCCAACACTACTACGACCAATCTATTAAATAACCAAGATGTTTTACTCTCTCCTTAGTAGCGATTTGGTGCGCAATCCCTCTTTCCAGCAATAAAACTGAAAGGTGCCTTTAGAATAGCAAAACCTTGATACAAAAGGCCATATAGTAGGAGGCTAAATGAAAGGATCTCTAGGATATAGAAACATAAGCCATATAATGAATGATTGTTGTCCTTAAGGTACTATGTTATCTCTCATCTCTTTTGCTGTCCCTTGGTTATCTCATATTGTTACAGTATCTCACTTTGTTACCTGATATATCGGATATATTTGTATTTGGTTATTTGAAATTGGATAGGGAACAGGAGAAAACAAGATGAGGGGTGGGGGGGGAGGGAAATGGGGACTAAGACATGTGAAAGGGTATCAATGTATGTGAATTAATGCACCTTCTATCTGGCAAATATAATGTAACCCTTCTATTAATTACAATAAAAATATATGAAAAAAAGAAATAAATAACAAAAAAAGAATAACTATAAGTTTTAAAGTTTTCTTTTGTTGACCAAATACATATATTGAAACAAGGCTTCCCTGTCCCAATAAAAGTCCCCTAACAAATTAGGTTGTAATTTAGAGACTATTTGTAATAAGGGGTCTGGAACTGTGGTAACATTTCTGTCCTCAGTTTGCAAATGTACCTTTAAAGCAAGAGTATTTATCTAATTAAAGCTCTTTGTGGTATGAAAGAAGACCAGAAACCAATGTATATAATGCAATAAACATTTATGTAAAGCCTGTAGAATTTTGTGATTAGTTGCTATATACCTCCTCTAGGTCGATTTCCTAAGCAGTCCCTCTGATTAATATATTAAGATTAGTTCTCTATTTGGAATATTCAGTATATTTTAGGATATCATTTTTGCAATAGATTACTATTTAGTTACAATATCTATAAAGCATATAGTATACTTTATAAATTTTATACTATCCTAAGTATACCTTATAGACCATTAAGTGTCAGTTATTTCAATCATCTAACAGGTCATATTATTATAATTTATGATGAACTAAATGAAAATCAACAAAACAAGAGATATACAATCATTTATCTTAACAGATATTAATTGACAAGATCAAGGTCACAATTTATTTCATGCTGTTTCCCATTCATGATGGCAGAAAACAATTCCTAAAATACATTAACTACATGTCAATATTTTACTTTGAAGCTTTGAGTTCACTTACAGTATTAAAGTATTTGAGAGAAAAATTGTCATAATTACTGTCATCTTCTGCTATCTATATGAAATTAGACATATTTGTTCTTTACTTGCAAACTTTTTGTGTACTTGTACTAATTTATACCAATCATACTTCAAAACCTAGCTGAGTTGTAACTGGCAAAAACAAATCCAATGTTGTATCATTATGGAATAAGCAACTGGAACTGGTTTAAGTTCTGTTGGGGTTTTTTTTGAGGTTTGAAGTAGCAGAGATCTGTAGTTAAGTATAATGTGACAATTTAAAGAATATTAAAATTAATTCTTTATGCAAAAGTACAAGTGTATAGAAATTTTAGTCTATATTACCAAGCGACCGTAGTTTTCTGATGTCTGTGAGTTTATTTAAAAACAACCTTTTTCCTTAAAAAAAGAATGTAGTCTTTTTATTTTTGTGCATTATGTACAATAAAAGAGAGGAACACAGAATAGTGATGTGGTTGAAAGGTTATTATTACTTCAATGACAGAAACAAAAGCATATTATCATTGGATGATGTCAATGAAAGGGTATCATTACTTTTTCAGAGAAGAACATTCTGGTAAGTAAACACACAAGTACAGTATTTATTACATTTCATTCTACATGTGTCTCCAAGGAAATCAGAAAAGAAATGTAATTAATTTGTGATGTTGGAGACAAAAAAAATGCTGGTTTCATCTGTTCCACAAAAAACTTTGAATCACTTGTTTTTCTAATCAAATTTTACTTCGCATCCAAGCATTCTATTTTGCCATCTATTTCAAATTTCTCACACATGTCTCAAAGTTATCTCACTGCAGAGAGTGAAAATCAAAATCCAAATTCTAAAAGAAAGTGGTGAAATCTTCCTGTATTAAATCAGTCTCTGGTTGTGAATGATGTATATTGCCTTCTTATAAGCATCTGAAGAGAAATGCACTATTGTAAGAAATATTCAACAAAAAGGTATGTCATAGTATGTAAATAAACCATAGTATAACATTAAATTATTAAAAACTAAAATTAAACTTATTTGTTACCTCAACTATCTCGCCTTAGTTTCCTAGCAATCTTCCTCACTGTTCTTTGTTTAAGTGATATACCAGGCTTAGGCACTAATGCAACTCCAGGTTTTTGTTTTTTGTTTTTTGTTTTTTGCCAGTCCTGGGCTTGAGCTCAGGGCCTGAACACTGTCCTTGGACTTTCTCAAGGCTAGAGCTCTGCCACTTGAGCCTCAGCACCACTTCCGGCTTTTTTCTATGTATGTGGTACCGAGGAATCGAACCCGGGTCTTCATGCATGCTAGGCAAGCACTTTAACCACTAGGCCAAACTCCCGGCCCCGCAACTCCAGGTTTTAACAACAGATCACATCTAAAGTAAGATAATTTAAGGCACAATTCTTTCTTTTTTTATTGCGATGTATGGAGTGGTCACAGTTATATTCACAAGACATAGAGTACATCACTTCTCACACATTGATATCCCTTCTCATATTTTTGGCCCCATTTCCCTCCCTCCAGCTCCTCCCAATCATCTTGTTTTCCCCCTTCCCTTTCCTATTTCAAATAAAAAAATAAACATATATACAATATACCAGGTAACAAAGTCAGATACTATAACAATATGAGATTAACCACCAGGCAACAAAAGAGATGAGAAATAACAGTACATTAAGAACACATTTTATGGCTCTTGTTTCTATAAACTAGAGAACCTTTCATTTAGCCTCATCCTATATGGCCTTATGCATCTAGGTTTTGCCCTGTTGTAAACCTCTGCTAGGAGAGTCCTAGGTTTATACTGATTATTAGAAATGAGAGAAACCATTGAGCCTATGTTATTTGCGTCTGGCTTACTTCACTTAATATGATTTTTTCCAAGTCTCTCCATTTCCTTACAAATGGGGTGATGTTGTTCTTTTTGATGGGAGCATAGAATTCCATTGAAGAGCACAATTGTTTCTACAAATAGAAATCTAATATGTGTTAATACTGGTGCTTCTCTCACCATAATTTTTCTCAAGTCATAAAAAAACAGAAGATATGAAACTACAGACTTCAACTACACACTTCAATGAAGATTTTACTTCTGTTGTCAATCTGATACTAAAATAGAATAGCATCACTATAAATAAAGCTCCTTAGATAAAAACTAAAAAGATATAGCAGGGTAGATGGATTAAGTTACATATTGCTGTTGCCTTCGACTTTTGTCATAAAGCAGAGAAAGCAATTATTATGTAACTAATGTCAGGGAGAATACATAGTGTCTGCTATATAACCTTACAGGCTACATGATTAAATTACTGAACTACTGATGAATGAAGCAATTCATAGTAATCACCTTCACATTCCTTCAGACCAGTGTGTGTGTGTGTGTGTGTGTGTGTTTGCACTGACCTGAGGCTTGAAATAAGAGCCTGGGTACAGTTCCCATGATTTTTTTCTCAAGTCTAGCATCTAATACTTCAGCCAAAGAATCTCAGAAACTTTCCTACCTGGGCTAGCTTTGAACTTCAGTCCTCAGACCTCAGCCTCCTGAGTAGCTAGAATTGCAGGCATGAACCACTGGCACCCAGATCTAGTCCATTTGTATGTGTGCAAAGATTTCTTTTTTCAGAACTTTTTCCTTCTTTAACAGACATGACTATTTTCCTATACATTGTCTTTCCTTCACCTTAGAATTCTGCCCTTAATGTTATGATATTTTTCTCTGATGAAGTGCATTGTCATTTGTGTTCAGTTCTCTAGACTTAGCGTATAATCTTGCCTCTTATTTCAGGAGATGTCTCCCCAACGTGTCTTCACCTACTTTGCAAATAAGAAGTCAGTCACAGAAATTCTATGATTTATAACATTTAATCTATCTGATAGAATAATATTAATCTTGATAGAATAATTCTTAAAATCTATCAGATAGAATATATTTGTATAGATTATAGATAAATACAAGACTAGCTATGGTACTATTAGGGCAATCAAGAGAGGCAAAAAGAGAAAAAGGAGGATGAATAACTTCAAAATGTATTGTAAACGCATGAGAAATTACAATGAAATCTGTTGAGATTAGGAAAGGAGAAGATCATCCCAACAAAATATAATTAGGCATGCCTGAAATACCATAGGGAAAACCCTGGGAGCACACTAGAAAAAATGGAATAAATGACAGGAAAGTAATGATATACACATATCGATATACATTTATTAATATTCTTCTTGTAGCAGGACTGGCCAGTTTCACTTATGTGGAACATTGGACAAAGACAAGAAAGGTATTTGTAGTTTCTTTGGAGCTTCAGGTACACATATATCGTACATGTATGTAACTGTACATACCTCTTAATATAAAACTTCAAAGATTACATGAGAGAAAAAAACAGTCCCTGATCCAATCTAGAGTCTGTCTTTATAATTCATTTTCTCAGGCTTTGTTGGTGTTGCAGTAGTTGTTTTTGTTGTTAATTGTCATGGGAACTACCTTCCCCATTGTGTTTTCATTTATCTAAGAAGCAGGGCCAGAAGTATGGCCTAGTGGTAGAGTACTTGCCTAGCATGCATGAAGCCTTGGGTTTGATTCATATGTACTACATACACAGAAAAACCTGGAAGTGGTGCTGTGTCTCAAGTGGTAGAGCGCTAACCTTGAGAAAGCTCAAGGACAGTGCCCAGGCCCTGACCCCAATCCCCAAGACTGGCAAAAATAAAAATATATACATATGTATATGTATAAATACCCTATTTAATTACAGTATAAACTCTAAAATTCATTTGAGGTAGACATTTCGAATAGCTATAAAATAAGGGAAAACAATTGATATCGTGTTTTGCATTTCATTGCCAACTTTTCCTGTTTGACCCATACTGTATAACTATTCTGTACTGTCACAATCCAGTGACCTTTCTCACACAGTCGATGATGTTAGTGCAATCTCTTTCCCAATGCTTTCCATGGCAATACTCTCTTCAACTCATTATTTGATCTTAAAACATTGTCTTGATTACTTTTTTGCAATTGCAAAACGTGATACCAAAATATTGTTCAGCATTAGATGTTTATTCTGGTGGGTCTCTTTGGCTTATTCTTCTCTCCCTAATAATCTATCTGCCAGAACGAAGCATGACCTTTCTAAAGCAACTTGGCTTTTACAAAACCTTAAATTTTCTCTAAAATCAAGCATTCTGAACAGGAATTATATAGAGGACATCAGAATGGTCCTGTCAAATAGCAAAATCTTTGAGGTGTGCTCCCTTTAAAAACAAATACACTAATAAATGAGCTAACATATGAGTTATTTTAATATTCTTCATGGGTCATGACACACAATTTAAAGGTTTCTACAATGTTCTATGCAAACATTTTCCCATCAGCAGTTTCCATATGAGCATTTCCCTAGCAATGTGCTTCATATATAATAATGAAAATGCTGTATAGGTGATTTTAAGAACACTTAACAAATGATTTTTTTACAAATATGCAGGGAGTTTCATAAAGATAACTGATGCAACAGCATAAAGATCACATGACTGGAGGTGCATGGCTATCCCTGAGATAGAAGAGGAGACGGACAAGGGAGAAAGAACCTGTAAAGATGGCATACACCTTATTTTTAGTTCTGAGTACTTAGGAACTAAGGTAAGAGAAGGTGTGTATGTATGTGTGTGTGTGTGTGTGTGTGTGTGTGTGTGTGTGTATGCACATGCACACGCACGTGCGCAAACATGCTCAAACTTTATAAAGTCTCAATCTATGAAGAAGGAATTTATTTATATTCTTAATTATTTTATTCTTGAATTGTCATACATGTGTTATTGTGGTTATTGTGGCTATTTCCATGCACACACACAGTATGCTTGAACAAATTCACCTCATTCACTATATTTTCACTCTTCTGCATGCTCTGATCCTCACTTTTTTAAACTGCATTTGATGAGTTTTTTAATGCTATATTCATGTGTGTAGACATATTTTATATATAAAATACACATATATATATACATATACACTTCCATCTTAATCACCTTCAGTATCTCTCCTTTCTCCACCCTCCATCTTGCTGACCCTCTAAAGAGCTTTTTTGTTACATTCCTGTCCCATCAACATCACTATTAAGATATATTACTTTCAAAAATTTAATTTTAGTTTGAACTCTTTTTAAAAGATGCTAAATGAATGGACCTCCAGAATATAAAAACAAAAGCCATATAACGAGTGATTGTCCTTAATGTACTATGTTACCTCTCATCTCTTTTGCTGTCCCTTGGTTATCGCATATTGTTACAGTATTTCACCTGGTTATCTGATATATTATATATATGCTTATTTGGTTATTTGAAATCGGATAGGGAAGGGGGGAAAAAAGATGAGGGGTGGGGGAGGGGGAGGGAAATGGGGACCAAGACATGAGAAAGGGTATCAATGTATGTGAAGTAATGCACCCTTGTCTGGTGAGTATAATGTAACTCTTCTATTAATTACAATGAAAAATATATGGAAAGAAAAAATATGTAAGGCTGGTATTTCATAAATATTACTTTGACCAAAATGTAACAGACATTCATTCATAGGTATACTTGGCTGTCTTCAAAATCACTATACACTTGATAGCAGGCACCACAACTTTCATTCTTTGTTCCTATTAGCTTCCTTTTATTAAAATTAAACCCAAGCTGTTGAATATGCCAGGTAAGCACTCTACATATGAGCCAAACTCTGAATTAGCTGAGTTATAACTATTTACTTACTGAATTAATGGGTGGTTGAGCCATTGAAAGAAATGTCTCAGTTCTATACTGTAATACTCAAATAGTATCCTCCTGATAACATTTGCAGTTCTGCCACCTCTTTTTCTCTGCTCTTACCAAATGATTCCTGACATACTTCTGATATTCATCCTAGGTTCTCCATTAGGGACAGAAGTACTCAAGCTTGTCCATCTTCACATCTTTTTCATTAGTGTGTCTTGATATTTTCTAGTTAACATAGACATCCAACTGAAGTTTTTTAAAAATATTTTGAGTAGGCCAAATGCATAAACATCACCACTTTGGTTAGTGGATGCATATGATAAAATTTTTACCTTTCGTAATGAGGCCTGTAAAGTTGTTTTCATCTTGAGAATTCTTTAAAGCATTAATTAATTATTTCAACAGTCCTGAGCAATAATTAAGTATTATTATCACTCCATTTATTGATGGGAAATGAAACAAAATTGTTCAGGTACTTCTCCAATTTATTTAGGTCAGCCAGTGTTAAAGATCTAATGTTAGACAGCTCTCTCTCCATTTTTTTCATTGTATAATCTGATTTATGAGTCATTTTTTTAAAATATATTTTATGGAGTTTGGTAGCAGAAAACTCAAATAATTTCTAATATCAGACCTATAAATAATAAACTCTCCTATTTCCACCAAATATTAAATCAAATTTCAATCTTCACTGTCCCAGTTCAGGAAATATAAAACCTGAAAATGTAGTAAGTGATTTCCAGATTCACACTTCTATTCCTTCAACATCATTATTAATTGTTGAATGAATGTTTTGTGCAAGCAAACATGTACTCTTTTAAAATTCTAGCTAAAAGATTTCAAAACATAGTTGGTGTTACTTTAGGATTTATAAACGTAGCATTTCTCTTGCAAATAAAATGACAAGAAATTTACTACATTCTGTCATATTTTATAATATATTCAGATGTATAATGTGGAAACGTTTTGCATATTTTGTCAATTTTGTGTTTGTGAATTTTCTATTCCTGAAAAATTATAGATATCTTCACAGATGTATGAAAACAAATTTCCTGCCTTCTTACTCTCATGATGTTGGATTGGCCTTTTTATTTGTACCATCGATATTCAAAGTCATATCTGCTCTAGCACACTCCACTTAAAGGGATTCTTGTATTCTTAAAAGTACCAGGCACTTTATTGGTTATTTAAGTATAAACTTCTTACTAAATACCCAATTTCAAACACAGAGCTCAAAAAATTAAGCCACACGCATGCACACACACACACACACACACACACACACACACACAAAATCTCAAAGAAACAACAACCCAATTAGAAAGAGGGATGAAACTTTTCAGAGTAGTAAGAGTAGACAATAGAAATATGAAGAATTGCTCAACATAAAGGAAATACAAACAAAACAACTTGGATATTCCAGTTCATCCCAATTAGATTTGCCATTATCAAATAATAATAAAAATAATAAAAACAACAATAACAAATGCTGGTGGGATGTGGCCAAAGGGAATGCTACTACATGGTTTGTAAGAATGTAAACTCATTCAAGCACTGTGCTAATCAGCATGGGGCTTCTTCCAAAGAGTATACATAGAGCTTCTTTGTGACCCAGAAACTCCACTCCTAGGCATTTATCCAATTAACCACAAACAAAGCCACACTAATGATACCATCACACAATGTTCACTGCAATACTGTTTATCATGGCCAAGACAGGATATCAGCCCAAATGGCTCTCAATGGCTGAATGTGTTATATATACACAATGAAATTCTCCTCCTCATTAAAAGGAATGATACTGCAACATTCATAAGGACATAGAAAGACTTGGACAAATTATATTAAGCAAAGTAAGCCAGCACCAACAAAACATAGGTTGCAAGGTTTCCCTCATTTGTGGTAACCAATTTGTAAATCTACAAATAAGCACACTGGAGAGTAAAAATAGAAAATACACTTGAAGGGTGAGGTGGCTCATGCCGGTAATACTAGCTACTCAGGAGGCTGAGATCTGAGGATCACGGTTCAAAGCCAGCCCCAGCACTAAAGTCTGTGAAACTCCAATTAACCACTAGAAAACTGGAAGTGGCTCTGTGGCTCCAGGGGTAGAGCAGTAGCCTTGAGTTGAAGAGCTCAAGGATAGTGCCCAGGTCCAGAGATCAAGCCCCACAACTGATAAAAAATAAAATACACATGGACATGAAAAGTTATACAGATCTCTAGACATTCATACAGACTGAGACCAAAGGAGGACGCATATTCTTAGGAGAGGATCACAAAGGCTCAATAACTATGTGCCTATAATCTCATAAATGAACTCCAAGAAAAGGAATTTTTCTTCTTTTTTGCTGTTTTTGTTTTCTGTGCCTTTGGCCTTGTTTTTAAGTTTATCTGTTCTGGGAGGGTAGGAAGGGACACAGAAAGGGTGGGACAAAGGTCGAAACAATGCAGCAATGATACTGTCTAGACACTATGTTGAAAATGAGCTAACTTTTGGGAGGTAACAAGAGGGGAAAACTGGGAGAGAACAAGAAAAGGGGTAACACTGCTCAAAAAACAAAAATGTACTCATTACCTGACTCATATAACAGCAAATTAGCTGTATTTCTCCTTTACAACAATAACTAACTAACTAACTAAATAAATAAATAAAATTAAGCCATACCCAATTTCTGCAATCCTAATTTGCTTTCTACAGACTATGTGTTTCTAAATAATAGCTCAACCTACAATAGAACAGGTTTCTTCTACAAGAAAACATAAACAATTTCAACATGGTCTGCAAAGTATTGTAAAGTAGAAACTTATTTAAGGAAAGAATTTTTAAGGAAGGAAGCATCAGAGGAAGGAACAATGGTTACAGATGGGGAAAGCAACTGGACTAGTCTTTCCAACATAGTTACTCTCTCAATATACAGGAAGATGGAGGAGAGGAAATGGCATGGTAGAAAGATCAATCTTTTTCTAATGTAACAGAAGAAAGCAATTTTTAAATTTATTTTTCATTTTCACAGAGATGTATAGCAGGGCTACATTTCCATTTGTAAGGCAATGGGTACATTACTTCTCTTCCCATGTTTTTCTTCCACTTTTCCTCCCTGTGCCCCTCCCGCTACCAAGTTGTAGAGCTCTTTTTTAATGTTGTCATTTCTTCACTAAGGAAATTGCTCTGAATTGGGAACCAAGTGTGGGGCCATGGACTGGCAAGAGGAAGATGAGGTTCATCTTCAAAACAATGGTGATGCCCCAAACGAGCTTCTCTTACCATTCCTACAATATCAGACATAATCCTGCATACCACTATCAGGGCATTGATTAGAATGGAGACGGTGGATGAAATCAGTAATAAAAGCAAGAGGTAGTTCTGAGATATTACAGAAAACAGTCAACACTAACATCTTCCCTAAGTCCAACAAATACATACCAGCTTAAAACACTCAGTGAAAACATTTTGCCGCTCCTTTGGTTTGTTTTCTGAAATTTATTTATTTAGAGATCATCTAACACTTCAGAAATCTAGTAAACTTTACCTTTGCTTCAGAATACTTTCATCTCTATTATATCACAAACATGACATTTTGAAAGGATAATGACAAAGATGAAGAGTTTGAAGGTTATATCTGTGTAAGAAATAAGAACACAGAAAGAAAATTTTATTTACTCTGTAAGGTTTGAACCATTAGCCATTTTTCACATGTGTTTCAGCAGTTACTCATTACCTCATGAATATAAGATACATCCATATACTAAATGTATTCATTAAAAAAATATATGCTGAGGAAGTGGTGCTGTGGCTCTAGTGGCTGAGCAAAAGCCTTGAGCTGAAGAGCTCAAGAACAACACCTATGCCCAGAGTTCAAGCCTCATGACTGACCAAAAAAAAAAGAAGAAAAGAAAATGCTGAAGCTGAATACTATTAAGCTACTTTGATCACCCCTTAAAAGGAGTTCCAATTGTAAAAAAATCTATCACACAATCCCACGTCTCGTTTATAGTCTATGTAATCGATCACATTTATACTCCTGGATCTTTAAAATGCCTGCAATTTAGTGAGACCACTCAAAATAAACATGAAAGCATGAACAATATTCAGAAAACATCAAAAAAAGATGTTTTAGCAAAAAATCATGCTCCTTCCAAAACCAAACTTAGGAATGAGAAAAATAATATAGATCTTGAGTGTGGAAACAAACCCAACATTTTAAAACAAGGAAATTCAACTTCAAGCATAAATGACCAATTTGTGATCAGTTAATTCATTAATAATGTCAGCAAAATATCTAGTATAGATGCACTATATTTATTGATTAATTAACCTCCTGATATTGTCTTACGAGTGACTAATAGAAATATTTTGAGAGCAGCTCACACCTGTAATTCTAGCTACTCAGGAGGCTGAGGTCTGAGGATCGAGGTTCAAAGCCAGCCCGGGCACTAAAGTCCCTGAGACTCTTATCTCCAATTAATGGTAGCCTTGAGCTGAAGAGCTCAGGGACAGAGCCCAGGTCCAGATTCCAAGCCCCACGATCGAAAAAAAAAAGAATTGAGAAATAAAGAATGGGGAAAGAAGAAGAAAGGAGAGAGGAAGCCTGGGAGGACAGGAGGAAGGGAAGAATGAGGGAGGGAAGGAGGGAGGAGGGAAAGGATAAGGAGAAGCAGATAGAAGGAAAGGAAAGGACAGATCATTGCCCTGACTTCCTTGTGGGCAGCTCTGCATAATTCAGTGCAGTGCAATGCCATTAATCTTACTATTTATCACCCATTGTACGACTTCCACTTCATTCAGTGCCACTCATTTTTCAGTGACAGTGCCAATTCAAATTAATTTTTCACGTTTCCTCAGTTAACATTTAATGGTTTATTAAATTCTAAGAGCTGCATACTACATATATCACCTTTCATCAATTCTCAAACCTTGTCATTGTATAAGTAGTTGTCAGTTTCAACATTCTTTATCCTTTATGGAACTACGTTACTTACCATTCATTGATTCTATTGCCCTCCAAGTTTTGCAAGATAATATGCTATAGAAACTTATGGATAGACATCATTTACCAAAATAAGATTGCTATGATTACATCCCTTTTGATTTCGCCTTCCATAGGATCTAGATATTTCATATTTTAAAAAAAAATCCTAAAAATAGATCCCTTTTATGTTTTTGAAATGGCAATTTCCCCCCTCACAGGTAGTAGTTTCTGAAACTCTTAGAAAGTCACAGTTGCTTGCTTTACAGAAAGAATGATTAAAAAGGAACGTTAAGTATTTTTATTTTTCCTTCCTAAAATAGATTAGAATTTTGAGTGGTTTGAGAATGATATAAAGTCTGAGGTTATTTGTCCTATTGATTTTTATGCTTTTATTGTCATGAAACTCTGATGTCCATTAGGAAGTTATCAGAAATATGACCTATCCCATCTATATTCAGTGTGTCCTGGAGTTATCAGTATTAAATACTAGTTTACCCTGGTGTTCTCTTTTTTTATGATTTTTTTCTTTTTTTATATATATTTTTATTGTAATTAATAGAAGGATTACATGATATTTGCCCGATAGATGGTGCATTAATTCACATACATTGATACCCTTTCACATGTCTTGGTCCCCATTTCCCTCCCCCCACCCCACCCCTCATCTTCTTTTCCCCCCTTCCCTATCCAATTTCAAATAACCAAATACAAATATATCCAATATATCAGGTAACAAAGTGACATATTGTAACAATATGAGATAACCAAGGGACAGCAAAAGAGTTGAGAGATAACATAGTACCTTAAGAACAACAATCATTCATTATATGGCTTATGTTTCTATATCCTAGAGATTCTTTCAGTTAGCTCATACTATATGGCCTTTTGTATCAAGGTTTTGCTGTATTGCAAATCTCTGCTAGGAGAGCCCAAGGTTTCTACTGATTATGACAAATGAGGGAAACCATTGAGACTAAGTTCCTTTGAGTCTGGCTTACTTCACTTAATATGATCTTTTCTAAGTCTTTCCATTTCCTAACAAATGGGGCAATGTCATTCTTTCTGACAGCAGCATAGAATTCCATTGTGTACAAATACCACATCTTGTTGATCCATTCATCAACTGAGGGATATTTAGCTTGGTTCCATATCTTTGCTATGGTAAATAGTGCTGCAATGAACATTGTTGCGGTAGTGGATTTAGTATGCCCTAGTTTCTGGATGGTTGGGTAAATGCCAAGTAGTGGAATTGCTGGGTCATAGAGGAGCTCTATGTTTAGTCTTTTGAGGAACTGTCATACTGATTTCCATAGTGGTTGGACGAGTTTGCACTCCCACCAACAGTGTAGTAGTGATCCCTCCTGGCCACATCCCCTCCAGCATCTGTTGTTATTAATTTTCTTGATCCAGGCCATTCTAACTGGAGTGAGGTGGAATCTTGTTTTGATTTGCATTTCTTTTATGACCAGAGATGTCAAGCATTTCTTCATGTGTCTATAGGCCATTTTTGTTTCTTCTTCAGAGAAGACTCTCTTTAAGTCTTTGGCCCATCTTTTAATGGGATGGTTATTACTTTGAGATTAATTTTGGATGGATTCAATTTTTTGAGCTGTTGATATATGTTAGATATGAGGCCTTTGACTGTTGTATGGTTGGTGAAGATCTTCTCCCACTCTGTAGGCTTCCTAATTAGTTTACTACCTATGCCCTTTGCCATACAAAAGCTCTGCAGTTTAATGCAGTCCCACTTATCCAGCCTTTCTCTGATTTGTTGTGATTCTTGGTCCTTATGAAGAAAGTTTTGTCCTGTGCCAAGGAGGCCTAGTGTATCTCCTATTCCTTCTTGTAAAGTTTTCAGTGTGTTGGCTTTTACTTCGAGGTCTTTGATCCATTTGGAGTTAATTCTAGTACAGGGTGACAAAGAAGGATCCAACTTTAGTTTTCTGCATGTGCTTAACCAGTTCTGCCAGCACCACTTGTTGAAGAGGCTATCTTTCTTCCATTCTATTTTTTTTTTTGGCTCCCTTGTCAAAGATTAGGTGGCCATAGGTCTGTGGTTTAATATCTGGGTCTTCAGTTCTATTCCATTGGTCTTCAGGACTGTTCTTGTGTCAGTACCAAGCTGTTTTTATAATTATAGCTCTGTAATAGAATCTAAAGTTTGGTATTGAAATTCCTCCTGTGCTGTTCTATTTGCTAAGAAGTGTTTTCGCTATACAGGGTCTTTTATTATTCCATAAGAAATTTTGGATTGCCTCTTCTATTTCTTTAAAGAATGCCATTGGGATATTGATGGGTATTGCATTGAATTCGTAGATAGCCCTTGGCAAGATTGTCACTTTCACAATATTGATTTTTCCAATCCAGGACCATGGGAGGTTTTTCCATTTCCTCAGTTCTGCTTTAATTTCCTTTTTCAGGGTTTTAAAGTTTTCATCAAAAAGGTCCTTTACATTCTTAGTTAAGGTAATTCCTAGGTACTTTATTTTCTTTGAGGATATTGCAAAAAGAGTTGCTTTCCTGATTATTGCCTCATTCCTCTCACTGTTAGCGTAGAGGAAGGCAGTTGATTTTTAAGGGTTAATTTTATAGCCTGCTACCCTTCCAAAGTTTTGAATCAGCTCAAGGAGCTTGGGAGTAGAGTCTATAGGATTCTTTAAATACAGGATCATGTCATCTGCAAAGAAGGAAAGTTTTACTTCCTCTTTCCCTATTTGGATCCCTTTTATGCTTTCTTCTTCCCTTATTGCACTGGCTAGGAATTCTAATACTATGTTAAACAGGAGTGGAGAGAGTGGGCATCCTTGTCTCGTTCCTGATTTTACAGGGAATGGCTTTAGCTTTTCGCCGTTAAGTATAATACTAGCTGTGGGTTTGTCATACACAGCCTTTATTATATTGAGAAATGTTCCCTGGATTCCTAGTTTCTCCAGAGCTTTTAACATAAAGGGGTGTTGGATCTTGTCAAATGCCTTTTCCGTGTCTATTGAGACAATCATGTGATTTTTGTCACTACTCCTATTGATTTGTTGAATTATATTAATTGATTTGCGTATGTTGAACCAGCTTTGCCTCCCTGTGATGAATCCTGTTTGATCATAGTGTATAATTTTTTTGATGAGTTGTTGTAGACGGTTGGCCAGTATTTTGTTGAGAAGTTTTGCATCGATGTTCATCAAAGAAATAGGTCTATAGTTCTCTTTCTTTGATGAATCTCTTTGATGAAACCCTCTGGGGATGAGGGTTTTACTGGCTTCATAGAATGAGTTTGGTAAAGAACTTTCATTTTCAATTTCGTTGAAGAGCTTGAGGAGTATTGGTGTGAGCTCTGCTTTGAAGACCTTATAGAATTCAGCTTTGAATCCATCTGGCCCTGGGCTTTTATTAGGTGGAAGTTCTCTAATTGCCATTTCTATTTCAGTGCTTGAAATAGGCCTGTTTAGTTGGGTTAGTTCTTCTTGGTTCAGTGTGGGTGTGTTAATATTGGCTAGGAATTCGTCCATGTCTTTAGATTCTCAAATTTGTTGGCGTAAAGATTTGAGAAGTATTCCCTCATGATACTCTGGATCTTGGTGATTTCTGTCGTGATATTGCCATTTTCGTCTGTGATTTTGTTTATTTCGGTATGCTTCCTTCTTTTTTTGGTAAGATTTGCTAAGGGTTTGTCAATTTTGTTAATTCTTTCAAAGAACCAACTCCTTGTTTTGTTGATTCTTTCTATAGTTTTTTTGGGTTCCAATTCATTTAATTCTGCTTTGATTTTAATAATTTGCTTCCTTCTAGTGGGATTAGGGTTGGTTTGTTGCTGTTTTTACAGGACCTTAAGGCGACACATTAAATTGTTGGTTTGTGATTTTTCCAATTTGTTATTGTAGGCACTCAGAGCTACAAATTTTCCTCTGAGTACTGCCTTTGCCGTATCCCAAAGGAGCTGGTATTTTGTGTGCTCCTTTTTGTTAAATTTCATAAACTGTTGGAGTTCTGTTCTGATCTCTTCGATGACCCATTGGTGATTCAACAATGTGTTGTTCAATCTCCATGAGTTACAGGGTTTTCATTGGTGGAGTTGTGTGTTCAGTTCCAATTTGATGCCCTTGTGGTCTGAGAGAGTGGAGGGAATAATTTCAGTGTTTTTGAATCTGTCCAGGTTTGTTTTATGGCCTAAAATGTGGTCTATTTTGGAAAATGTTCCATGTGCTGCTGAGAAAAAACATATATTGTGATGTTTCTGGGTGAAATAATCTGCAGATGTCTGTTAGATCTCGTTGGTCTATATAGTTGTTCAATTCCAAGGTTTCTCTGTTGAGTTTTTGCCTTGGTGATTGTCCAACGGTGAGAGTGGTGTGTTAAATCACCAACAATCACTGTGTTTCGATCTATGTATGGTTTCAGTGAAAGTGAAGTTTGCTTGATGAAGTTCGGAGCTCCGGGATTTGGTTTGTAGATATTTAGGATGGTTATGTCCTCCTGGAGGAAAGATCCCTTTAGTAGTATGTAGTAACCTTCTTTGTCTTTTCTCACTAATTTTAGTTTGAAATCTATTTTATCTGATATGAGGATGGCAACTCCAGCCTGTTTATGGGGGCCGTTAGCTTGATAGAGTTTATTCCAACCTCTCATTTTCAAAAGGTGTTTGTTTTTTGGGGTAAGATGTGTCTCTTGAAGACAGCAGAATGATGGATCCTGTTTTTTGATCCAACTAGATAATCTATACCGTTTAATTGGAGAGTTAAGTCCATTGATATTGAGAGTCAGGATTGAGAAATATTTATTAGTTCCTGCCATTTTTTACAAGCTTTCATTAGGGCCTGTGTCTTGATAGTTTTTGTGGTACTTAGATGTTATGAGCTTTAGGTGCCATGTCTTTCTCTGTATTACATTTGTGTTGGTTTTCCATGTGTAGAACATCTTTGAGAATTTTCTGTAGTGTTGGTTTTGTGGCTACATAATGTTGAAGCTTTTCCTTGGAATGGAATGCTTTTGTTGTTCCCTCAGTTATGAATGAGCGCTTAGCTGGGCACAGTATTCTTGGCTGGTAGTTATTTGACTTCAGGGCATAGTATATATCGTTCCAATCTCTTCTTGCTTGCATGGTCTCTGCTGAGAAGTCTGGGGTTATTCTGATTGGTTTGCCTTTGTAGATGATTGTTCTCTTCTCCCTGACAGCTTTTAGTATCCTATCTTTGGCCTCTATTGATCCAGTTCAGATTATAATGTGGTGGTGGGATGTCCTTTTCTGGTCAGGTCTGTTTGGGGTTCTAAAAGCTTCTTGTATCTGGATGGCCCTACCCTTCTGGATATTTGGGAAGTTCTCTGAGATGATTCCCTGAAGTATATTTCCAATACCAGTGACCTCTTTCTCTAGACCCTCCTCAATACCAATTAGCCTTAAATTAGGCTTCCTAATTGTATCTTGGACCTCCTGTAGTGTTTTTCTCCTATTTCCTAGATGTGAATTGACTCATTTTCTCTTCTTTTTCTATAACAACTAAATTATCTTCAACCCCGGAAATTCTCTCTTCTGCATTGTCTAACCTGCTATCAAAGCTATCTACTTTATTCTTCATCTCCCTTGCTTCTAATTGCTCATTTTTGATGCCTTGCACCTCTTGTTTTAGATCATGTGTGGATTTCTTTAGCTCCTTGATTTCCATTTGTGTGGTTAGCTCAGCAGCTTTATTCTCTTTAGACATTTGTTGGAGTCCAGTCACCTTTTTGTTTGTGGATTCTATGAATTCGTCCATTTTTCTTTGAAAAACCTTTATTATGGCCTCCTTTATGGTTTCCCCTTTTTCACATATCACCATGTTTATGGTTTCCTCTAGTTTAGCTGTGGCTTCCTCCCTTATCTCGTTCTTTATGTTTTCACATTTTTCATTAATGATGTTTATGAATTGCATTTGTATATCACTTGGAAGGCTCTCCTCTAGATTTGCCACTGAATGCCTCATTGCCTGTTTATGTTGGGTTGGAGATGCTATTCCTTGATTTGACATTGTTCTTGAGTTTCTTGTTCTGCCCATTTGAGAATGGGAGCAAAATTAATACCAAACAAGATTATATTTTTTCAGATATAACCAACCTTGACCATTTTAGCTGTTGACAATAGATATTAGCTCTTTTAGATTGGTAATAACACTTCCTCTTTCTTTTTGTACACTTACATACAAATCTAATGCAATCACAGATGACCAATTTATGACCAAAAAAATAAGCCCCTCAATCCAGTCTCTATTGTATTTAAGTCCCTCTGGACCTAGTGTTTAATTGAACACCTAGATACACAGCATTGCTCAACAACCATCAAATGTAGATCCATGCATTATAAGAGTTGAAGGATGAACAGAGGACCAGAGATAGAAAAATAATATGAAAGGCGACAAGGTAGGTAGGAAAAGAATAATACAGGAGTGTAAGAATATTATAGTAATGAAGAAAGGGTATCGTGTAAGGATAACTGACCTAAGGTGATAGACAGGTAGAGTATTTGTGTAGAAAGTTTAGATGAACTTAAATAAAACTTATGAAAATAAGAAGAGTAATAAGAAGAATATATAGAGAAAAGAGAGAGGTTGATATAGGAGATTTCAATGATACCAATTTAAGAAAGAAAAGAAAAAAAAGAAACAAAACAGCAACAAAATAAAAGTAAACCAAACACAGACACAGACACAGACACAGACACACACACACACACACACACACACAAAACGAAAACAAAAACAAAAAACAAACAAAAAAGAAAGAAAGAAAGAAAAAAATTGGGGGGAGATTCCTCACTGTTCTGAGTTCTTACCCAAGAGATCCTAGGGTTGAGAACCCGGAGTTTAAAAAGCAGGTGACTGTATCAATATGGATATCGTTTTTGTTCAAACTGTACCCAGGGTTGTCACTGTATTTCTAGGAATGACCATAGTGACAGCAGGATTGCGGGAAGAGAGGAGAAAAAAAGAAAAAAAGAAGAAAAAAAAGGCATGAATCATAACATTAGAAAAAAAGGTGTAGCTTAAATGGCAAAGAGAAAAATAAGAACATTTAAAAATGCAAATGAAATGGGATAAAAAAAAAAGATAGAAAAAAGGGTATTCTTAAGTGTTTGTTGTTTTTTTGGTGGGGGGAGAGGTTAAGAACCTTGTGTCTCCACTAAATTCGGGATCTAAACACTTTACAAAGTCTTTTTCTCTTGTGATTTGGTGGTTTTTCGGATGAGATTGCTTGTTTGGTAAAACAAAGCTGAAAGATCCGCGGGCAGCTTTGTTTACCAGGTCTGCTGTTGGCGCAGGGGGATGGACTTCAGCAGAGCTGGGGCCAGATTTCTGTCTAAGGGATCTCTGGGAAATCCTTTGCCAGTTAGGTGGCACTGTCAGCAACACCTCTCAGGCTCCAATTGCTTTGGCCTGGATCGTTGCCAGCAGTCAAGATGGCGCTGCTCTCAGCTGGTGGGGAAGGGGCTCCCTCCCAATGCCGTTCCCCAAGCAGAACAGAAGTGGAAACTTCTCCTCGGAGTTACTCACAAATTGCTTGATTGTTTGGTTCCGTGAAGCTGGCAGGTCCGTGAACGGCCGGGTGTGGGCTCTGGGCTCACGCAGGCTCTGTGTGGCTCTGTCTGCAGCCAGTGGGTCTGCACTGCTGTGGAGCGCTTTCTCTGCTCTGATTCAGTAGAGCCTTTGTCTCCCAGCTGCTCCGTGGCACTGGTATTCTTCCTTTTTTTCCTCTCTGCCTGAGTTCCCTGTGGTCCTAAAGTTACTTAGGATCAATTTCTGTTAGAGGACTGTCTCCTGCACTGCCAGTACATGAATCTTGGCAGGAGCTCAGTATGTCTCACCCTGAACCACCGCCATCTTCCGCCCAATCGCCTGGTGTACTCTTTAAGAATTGGAACTACTGCATAAATTAGAAAGCAAAAGTTAATTGTGGCTTAGACAAAATAATATAATTTTCTTTCCCAGGCAGTACTTCTGGACAAAAGTAGTCAGAGCTTTCATGGACTCTGATTCTGCCTTCTTATATCACTGTCCCAGTGCTTGCTCTCCACTGTAAAACTCAGCTCCAAGCTTCAGAGATGAAAAGGAGGCAAAGAACACACCTAGTAGTATTAAAGATGGTGTAGACATCTCATATCACATTCCATTTGTACAGAATTCAAAAGAAATGAGTAATAAAATTATAGCCAACTGCCAGGAAATGTACAAAGCTGTATTTTAATTATGCAATAAGGAACAGTTTCATTATAGGGATGAAAGAGAAGTGGCTATTAAGGTGGCATTTTAATGTCTACATCACACCAGAGTTCTATCTTTGTCAATTCTTTAAGTCTTCTTTTAAATTATTTGTCATATTTTTTTCTTTTGATGATGGCTTTTATATTCTCAGTATCCAAAAAACCAACCCATATCATTGTTGTAGTCTTCCTAGACAGTATTTATCTCATCATAATTTTCAAATGCCTACTGCCCCCTCTCACTAAGTATTTAATAATATGATAGAGACAAAGCTAGATACTAACTAATCCTATTCCCTTTGTTGTTTGGGATGGGGAAGAGGAGCAGGGTAAAGGTACACAAAAAGGAAGACTTTATTTCCCAACCACCCTTGTTGTTAATTATACAAGACTATTTTTTTTTACTGTTTATTGTAAAGGTGATGAACAGGCATTTACAGTTACATAAGTAAGGTGATGAGAACATTTTCTTTTTGAACACTTTTACCTCCTCCATAATTTTCTCCCCGTTTCCTATCCCTATCCTCACCCCCTGCCCAAGTTATAAAATTCATTTCCAATATAATATCTAGTGAATATCATTGTTGTATTAGTTCACTCTTTATCCTGCTGTTTCTATGATTCCCTTTCTCTTCTGTGGATCAGATAAGCTTATATATAAGACAAAGGATACAGAAAACTTAAAAATAGAAATATATGCAAACAGTGTATAATAAACCCCTCTTTTTTCCAAATCTTGGAGTTCTTTCTGATACTCTTCATTATATATGGTCATATGCACCTAGCAATTGGGCTATTATGATCCCCTGCTGAGACTGTCATAGACAATTCTAGTTATTATAAATGAGACAAACCATGAGACCTATATTTCTTTGGGCCTGGCTTGTTTCACTTAATATAATTTTTCCAGGTCTACAAGGCTGAATTATTAACTTAATTCAGAAGATGAAGTTGACATAGTCTTTAAAGTTCTATCAGCAAGTTCCTTCTTTCTCCTACATCTCATACAGGAAGTGACAGACATAAGGTGGCAGGGACACAGTATTGAAGGAGAGTGCATCTGTTGGTCATGGCTTAGAAGCATCTCACCCAAGAAAGTCCCTGTCCAAACCTATGTCAAATACCATGCTAAGCCTATGAAATTTGCTTCAGTAGTATTAGCTACCTTTATTGATTCAAAACAGACATAAATAATTTAAAGGTTCATCACATTCTCTAGAGTGACAAATATAGCTCATAACAAGTCAGTTGCATAAATAAGGCAAATCATGTCTGGAATGGTAACTATTCTTTGAATGAACTGGATCCAAAGCTGATGTCAATGGTAAAGTCGAGAGGGATTACTTATGCAAAAGCAGAAAAGAGGAAAAAGCATAGCCAAGTAGAAAACATTCTGATAACTCTTCAAGTAAGTTTAATGCTGACCTAATGTAGAGACAATCAAACATTCCTCCATTGCAATGTACACAGATTATCTCTATGATTGTAGACTGGAAGTCCTTTAACCGAAATGCTTGAAAGGAAGTATTTCAGATTCTGAAATATTTCTCGATTTGGAATGTTGACATATGCATAATAAGATGAATAGGACTCTAGCCTAAATAAGAAATTTGCTTATGATCCATATATTGCTATGGTTTAAAGACACATTTCCCATAATGACTCTTTGAGAGGCTATAGCACCTTTAAAATGTCATACCTAGAGGGAGATTATGGGCTCACTATGGGATACTGTCAAAGTAATTGACAGGACTCCAGATCCTCTAAAGTTCTTGTTTCCTGGCCACAAAGTGAATAGTTTTTTTCCTGCCACCTGTCATGATGTGCCACCACTGGGCCAAACAATGGCCTCACTAGAATTAAGACCTCTGAAACCCAAAAAAGACCCTTTTCTTTTTAATTTCATGATCACAGATAAGATGTTATACTATGGGAGATTTACTAACACAAATCTTGTACACAGTTATTTGGGGCATTATTTTAAGTATTACTGCAAAGTTTGATGATGTGAAAATTTCCATTTATGGCAACAAGTCAGTGTTCATAAAATTTCAGAGGTTTGAAACATTCCAAATTTTGTTGTTTTCAAATGAATATTGCTGTTCAGTCTTTAGCTACAAAATAGAAGAATTTTGCAGCTACAAATTGGTTTAAAGTACAAACACGTAATGTTATTTTATATAGAGTGAATGGTGGTACTAACGTTGATGAGTGCTATAATTGTGATGGTGTTACAAGGTTAACATAAATGCATATCAGTGCTATTTTATTGAGATTAATAAATATATAATACAAAGCACTTTCGAAGAAGGAGTTTAAAGTCAACTAAGGCTACTTTCTCTACATTAGATTTTCTCATTCAGTATGGAGAAATTCTAATCATGCAAAATTCAATTTTTAATAAAAGATTTAGTTGTCTCGCTTCTTACATAGGTATCAAGATTTATCATCTGATCATTTTCTCAAGTACTCTCATTTTTTGTACTTCTCTCGACCTTTGTATGAAATGAGGCACAATATATAAAACATGTGTTGAACCATAATCTTTGGATAAGATATCTTCTCTAGAAATCCAAATGTCCATTCTTATTACATCCTTTTTTGCAGTTGAAATGTGAGTAATTAGATTCCTAGGGTAGTCTCACTCTCAAAGAACTAATAACAATTCCCTACTTAAAGAAAGTTGTAGTAGAGTCTTCTCTGAAGAAGAAACAAAAATGACCTATAGACACATGAAGAAATGCTCAACATCTCTGTTCATAAAAGAAATGCAAATCAAAACAACTCTAAGATTCCACCTCACTCCAGTTAGAATGGCCAGGATCAGGAAAACGAATGACAACAGATGCTGGAGAGGATGTGACCAGGAGGGATCACTACTACACTGTTGGTGGGAGTGCAAACTCGTTCAACCACTATGGAAAGCAGTGTGGCAGTGCCTCAAAAGGCTAAACATAGAACTCCCCTATGACCCAGCAATTCCACTACTTGACATTTACCCAACCATCCAGAAACAAGGACCTACTAAACCCACTAGCACAACAATGTTCATTGCAGCACTATTCACCATAGCAAAGATATGGAACCAACCTAGATGTCCCTCAGTTGATGAGTGGATCAACAAGTTGTGGTATTTGTACACAATGGAATTCTATGCTGCTGTCAGAAAGAATGACATCGCCCATTTGTTAGGAAATGGAAAGACTTAGAAACAATCATATTAAGTGAAGTAAGCCAGACTCAAAGGAACTTAGGCTCAATGGTTTCCCTCATTCGTCATAATCAGTAGAAACCTTGGGCTCTACTAGCAGAGATTTGCAATAGAGCGAAATCTTGATACATAAGGCCATATAATGTGAAGCTAATTGAAAGGACCTCCAGGATATTGAAACAAGCCATATAATGAATGATTGTTGTCCTTAATGTACTATGTTGTCTCTCATCTCCTTTGCTGTCCCTTGGTTATCTCATATTGGTATAGTATCTCACTTTGTTATCTGATATATTGAATTTATTTGTATTTGGATATTTGAAATATGATAGGGAAGGGGGGAAAACCAAGATGGGTGGGGGGTCTGGGGGGGAGGGAAATGGGTACCAAGACATGTGAAAGGGTATCAATGTATGTGAATTAATGCACCTTCTATCTGGCAAATATCATGTAACCCTTTTACTAATTACAATAAAAAAAATAAATTCTTACAATTAAAAAAAAAGAATAAAACTACATTTGAAGATTAGTAAAGTTAGTTTGGGAAGACAAATATGAATCACAATACATGTAATATGTTTGGAGCTGAAAAGTTCAAGGAGTCAGTCCTCTTCAAACTGAGCCATCTGTGCAAAAATAGTTATGATATTTATTCTAGCAGCTGATGCAGAAAACACATAAAAAACATACTGAAGATGAGATGACAAAAAATGAAGACCCTATACAAGTACAACTACAGTTATTACATTGCAATGTTAATGAAAGAAAGAAAGAAAATGGAGAAAGTAAAGAAGTGCCCAGAAGAAAGGAAAAGCAATTATTTTAGAGTAGTGAAGAAAAGAAAAAAAATGAGATTTTACAAAGAACACAAAAAAATATGGGCTTTATCCTTCTTGACTTTCTTTTCTCTGAAAAGAATAATGGTCAAGAAAATAGGGGGGAAAAAGTCATGAGAAACAGATGTGGAGTACATGGATAATAATATAAACTACAGGAAAAAAAAGAGTTGCAAGTACAAAGGAGAAAATAACCTTCATATATTTGGTGAAGACCACTCCTCCATTTAAAAGAATTATTCAGTTTTTAATAGAAATTCTGGGAAGTAATCCAAAACCACAGGCCTAAAATACTTTCTTCGTAGGTCTGCTCTTAAATTCATATTCAGGTTTCTACCCCCCACTCATCCTACACCTCTGTCTAATGTAACAGAGTGCCTGGCACAGAGTATATTGTCAGCAAATGCCTGAATATAGAAAGATCTGTGAAGCTTGCCTTATACCCAATGGTGTTTTATATTTTGGAATCAGAATCTAACTGCTTTGACATTTAGAAACTGGATTTCCATATCTTTGATGAACACTCTTCTTTTGAAAGGCATCCTGAATTTGTTCGAGATTTCAACTCAATAAAAGACACAAATGGAGCAGTAGAAAAGAGATAACCAGGAAACCTATTAATCCAGCCGAGTGTTCCTTAGAGATCAATAGACTGACAGATGTCAAAGTCAAATCACCCTATGGCCACAGGATTAAATTAAAGTGTTGCTTTTCTGGAGATGTACCGCTGCTAACATAAAGATATTAAATAAATAAGTTACAGGTTCACAATGCAATGATTTTTCAACTGCTAAGGAAAGATGGGGAACTGGGAAATAAATATCACAGTGGGTAATTCCACGAAAAGAATTTAGCAACTCTGTATGATATGTTCCTTAAAATCTACAATGCCAGAGAGGGTGTTTATCTGATATTAAGGAAGATAGGAAACTCTAGGACATTTTTTTTACTGAAATAAATTGTACCTTTGAGTGGTTTGAGAGTGGCAAAAAGTCACTGGCTACCTTTTCTACTGATTGGTTATGTGTTTTCTGTTAGGTGCTTTGATGACTATCTAGAAAAAGTTGCAAATTTGCAGTATCAAATCTTCTGTCAGACTGTAGAAAGCTCTAGTTGTGCCAAATTTAAACATTAAAGGATTACCTTCAGAAGAACAAATAATACATGGGCAATATATAATTCTTTTTTTAATTCATACAGAACTGAAAGGAAACCAGTATATCATATTCTGTTTGCATGAAGAAAAATGATCAAACATAGGTATGAGCTGAACCAAAAAGGACTCCTAAGCTGAGGTCCTTATGGGATATTTTCCCTATTTACATTGCAGAATAATCACAAGTTCATACTAGAAAAAGAAGACATTTCTAGCCAGAAGTGCATGGAAAGCTGGTCAAGTAGGTAGAGAAAAGGATTTTAACCTGAGGAAACATTAGAATCTAAAATGTCCGGTGCATTTGCCCAAGCCTGTGGTCCCAGAGACTTGGGAATTCATAAGGCTAGATCTTGACCAATAAGAAAGCACAGTTGTGCAGCCCTACTCTCTCAGCAATACTGGGACATACAGCAATGATTAAAAGCACGAACAGGGGGATCATAATTCACACTAGCCCAGGCCTAAATCTTAATTCAATTCCAAAAGGGGGGGGGGGCTTATGTGGTTCAATAGGTAGAGCACCTACTTAGCAAATACACTGACACATTACTCTCAGATTAAACTGCCAGTCCTGAAAAAGAGAAAGAGCCGTTTCCATCAAGATATGTCTTTGATAAGGGTCTGAATTAAAACTTCCACATGTGGCCACTCCAATTTTCCCCTGAAACTGTCACACATGCATTCTCCATGCAGTACTCTATTGAATGTTCTTAAAAGTCAATGGTGACCTAATGTGAAATGCTTTTATGAAATAACTGCAACAAAATCTACACACCTTGTACACCATCATTAATTGGATAACAAATAACGTGTTCTACAATGGAATTCTATGCTGCTGTCAGAAAGAATGCCATTGCCCCATTTGTAAGGGAATGGAAAGACTTAGAAAAAAATCATATTAAGTGAAGTAAGCCAGACTCAAAGGAACATTTGCTCAATGGTTTCCCTCATTTGTCATAATCAGTAGAAACCCTAGCAGAGATTTACAATAGGACAAAACCTAAATACATAAGGCCATATAGTATGATGCTAAATGAAAGGACTTCCAGGATATAGAAACAAAAGCCATATAATGAGTGATTGTTGTCCTTAATGTATTATGTTATCTCTCATCTCTTTTGTTGTCCCTTAGCTATCTCATATTGTTACAATATTTCACCTTGTTATCTGATATCTTGTATATATGCGTATTTGGTTATTTCAAATTGGATAGCGAAGTGGGGAAAACAAGATGAGGGGCAGGGGTGGTGGGAGGGAAATGGGGACTAAGACATGAGAAAGGGTATCAATGTATGTGAAGTAATGCACCCTCTATCTGGTGAATATAATGTAACCCTTCTATTAATTACAATAAAAATATATGAAAAAATATATGCAAATAATGTGTTCTGCAACGCTCTTCCTTACTTCAGTGTTTTTGTCTGTTATCTTGTAACACTATTTGACAGCCATTGCTATAATGGTTCTCATTTTCCTAGGCTAATTTATGTTAAATTTCTCTCTGAGATAAGATAAATATTTTTTTCTGGTTCTAAAAATGAAGTAAATGAAACATAGAAAGGATCTCACGACTAAATCTAAGAATTCAAGTCCCTCAGTTTATTAAGAAAATATGAAATCTAAATTCCTTGTGAATAAGGAATACTTCCACAATAATATCTAATATGGTTTATATTTAAATATTAGTGAGGCTTTTAAATAAATTCAGTACCATCCAAGAAAAAAAGACTAAATTGTCTATTTTATACAATAACTCTTGTATAAAGCATAGTCTCTGACACATTAGAGATGGCCAAAGAATAATTGCTGCAGAAAGATGAATGATTCTCTTTTCATGAAATAGTATCTAATGTTTGTCTTTTGTAATTCAGCTATAATTGTACCTCAATGATATGGCCTGAAGCTAATTTTACTTCAGTATATTACCAACTTCTCTTTACACTTCACTGTCTCCACATCAACATATCTATTTTACTTCAGCAGACTCAATTAGGAACTATACATGAAAGTCAAGAATCTGGTATAGGAGGCTGGAATGTAGCTCAGTAGAAGAATACCTATTGCATATTCTGGAGCACCTGGATTTAGTCCCCAGCCTCTTCCTTCCAAAAGAAGCTAAGGCCCATATTCTGTGGTGACCCAAAATAAACACTTGAAGAAATGAGTATTTTCCACACAGCCTAGTTAAAATGATTCTTAAAGTTCTAGAAGAGTTTTAGAGACAATTCATCCACACAATCAACCTTTAAATTAATTTTCAAATCATCACATCCTGTGTCTAAGACATTTCATAAATAAGTAAAAATGCTTTTCACTTGATAAGAAGGTGATCAATATATAAGGAGAGTAGAAACCAACTTACCTTTCAACCCATGTCATATGAAATCACTTTCTTTAACAAGAGAGCTTTCTTAAACAAGAATCACAGAATAAGCAAAGGAAATAGGGAATACAGTTGAGTCACTTGAATTCTGACTTTGGGGGTGGGAGGTCATGGAGCTTGAACTCTGGCCTGGGTGCTGTCCTTGAACTCTTCAGCTCAAGGCTACCACCCTATTCCTTGATCCACAGCCCCACTTCCTATTTTCTAGTGATTAATTTGAGATAAGAGTCTCTCAGCTTTGTATTACCCGGGCTGGCTTTGAACCTTAATCCTTAGATCTCAACCTCCTGAGTAGCTAGGATTACAGGCATGAGCCACTGAGCCGGCTTGAACTTTGACATTCTTGACAATATTTTAACTCCACTGTTACCTTTATCCTTCCAGGCAATTCACCTCTTCCTCTTTTATCCATCCTTCTTTTCTCCATTGCTGCCCTTTCCTGAACCCTGATCCAAGCCCCCTTCATGATCTAAAAATGCACTAAGCATGCCTGTTTTAATTCAGAAAGGCGAATTTCTGTAAAACACAGGTGGTTGGATGCAGCAGAGCAGGGCTTGTTCAAATCAACTTGGCCACATCCTTGGCCATTGTTGTCTGCATGTTCCATTATCATCTGGTCGTAATTCTCATAGTACATTTTCTTCTAATCAAGACCTAAATAGTTTTTATAAGCCATGGAAATGGCCAAACATGGATCAACCAAGAGGACACAGAATTCTTGGACATATACTGACAGCTTTTTGGAAAACCTGTAACTATTCTGCTAACTAATTAATCCACGTATTTTCTTTTATTTAATGGTGTAAAATAGTGCAAATCTGATCTCAGAGTTTCCTGCCCCTACTTAGTTACTGAAGTCCTATCTCTTTGCTACAGTGGTTCAGTTATTGCTTCTCCTCAGAAGAAGAAAAAAGATTTGACCCTACAAAAATCAGACGACATCTTCTGCAATTGCCCTCAACTGAACACTGAAGCAGGTGATTTTTCCGTGTCTATTTCTTGTATTTACATGGCAACTAGGCCTTACACATGAGTCTCAGAAATGCCTTTGGTAAAAATTTTGACCTAACATTCTGTGTAAGTTACATATTATTAAACTAAAAAAAGACTGAACATTTCCAAAAGATTTCCTTCACAGCTTAAAGGGAAAAGTGACATTTCATTTCTTGCTTCTCCAACAGGAATAAAGTTCTCTCATTTAAGAAGGAAAAACAGTATTTCAGAGACACTCTAAAGGTCAGTAATATATGATAGAGAACAAGTCTGTGAAAAAAATCATTATTGAAAGGATGATTCCATCCTCTCAACCTTTAAATGCAATAATTAAAATCATATCTTCCTAAAGAAGAAAAAAAAGCTAAGTCAGATACTTCACAAAATAACAGCCGGGTTTCACTGAAATTCAATTTCATATAGCCAAGAGGTTCTTAATGCCATTCAAACCCTGACACAAAGGATATCAATAGTGATGTAAAAAGGGATATATTAGTTATATGATTTATCTTTCTGAATTTTCTTATGCTCAGTCTTAATTTATTAAGTGCTAAACTTTGTATCCCTTATATATCTACATTAAGGAAAGCTAAAGATCATCTACTCCCTTTAAATTTGACACAGAGTCATATTTGTTTGTATACCTAGAAAGATAGCTATCTAACTAATCCACTTCTACTTCTATGTTCATTTGCCCTAGGTAATTATGCTATTATCCTTAAAAGTCATAAAAATACGAAAAGTGACATAGTTGAAACTACTGATTCTTAATTTAAACTTACTTAAGACTAAATCTTGATTTAGGTGTGCATTTTTAATATTACCATTTAAAATTTTGTAAGCTCATATATCACAGTTATTATTAGTAGCATTTATTATTATTATTATTATTATTACTATTATTCTATAGGATTGAACCCAGGGCTTTACACATAATGAGCTTGCATTCTACTACTGAGTCACATCTTCAGCCTTCCCCTTCAGCTTTATTATAATAAATACATAAGACTTAAACTTAGTATAGACCTAACTTTCACTCCCATTAATATGACTACCATGAAAAATAGCAAATACACACCTATTTCCTGTTTCAAAAAATGCAAAATGTAAACACGTTTCTGAGGGAAATAAAGACTGTGGTCTAGTCTTTGAAAGCACAGTTATATAATTATTTTATCAGGCGAGATGCAGAATATACCACTGCAAAATGGTCTATTTTGAGATGAAAGGAATTGAAGAGCAAAAGAAAATATTCTCTCCCATCCAGAGAAAGAATTAAAACCAGGGCCCAAGTTTTCCTTTATAAAAGTGACATAAATGTCCATTTGCCATGGCATTTTCCTCACCTAGATTAAGAAGAAGAAATAACTCTTATATGTATAACAAATCATACTAAATGGCCTTTGACTATAATAAATTTATTATTATATCTGTATAATTTACCTACTAGCCTAAACGCATCTTTTATTGTCTAGTTACTTCACAACTTCTCAGCCCTTTTTTTTGGGGGGGGGGGGCAGTCCTGGAGCTTGACCTCAGGGCCTGAGCACTGTCCTTGAGCTTTCTCAAGGCTAGTGCTCTACCACTTGAGCCACAACACCATTTCTGACTTTTTCTATGTATGTAGTACTGAGGAATCAAACCCAGGTCTTCATGCTTGCTTAGTCAGGCACTCTACCACTAGGCCAAACTCCAGGCCCTACTCAGTCTTTTCTAAAATAGTGTATACACCCATCAATGTAAGTATCTCTGTTTTTTGTTTCTTTTCTGAGGTTAATTTACATAATATATGAAGATAAAGCAACATATTGGGAAGTAACATCAGTAATGTAAGTGGGCAATTCTAGTTCCTAATCCCCCACACACATACATACACATACTCTCTCTCACACACATAGAAATACAATTCGACATGTTTCAGGGATTGGATATATTTTTTTAAAAGCACCAAAATTCAAGTGTGAGGCAACATCCCTAAAGTAGAATGCAGAAATTATATAGATATAATAAATAGAGTAAGAAGAACAGCTTCACTTTACCCACTTCACCACTCCCTCACCCCACTTAATAAAGCATTGAAAGAGATGGGTTTGGGCCCAAAATACTCCTGTGGAAGAAACAGAGAACAAAAGGCATATCTGAATTTACCATAGATCAGGCTTACACCAGTGGAAACCAACACCAAACCTACCCTCAAAACATTACTCCGAAAAAAGTTCAGCCCTCAACTTTCCAGACAGCTCATTCAGAATTTTAGCTGGACTTACAGCTAAAGGGGTTTTCTGCCAAAGCCAAACTGTAAGAACTAGAAGAAGAAAATTCTTTTCAAAACATGGACAGCTGGAAACCAGTGGTGCATGCCTGGAATCCAACTACTCAAAAGTCTTAGATCAGGAATATTGCTATGCAACATCAATGAGGCCAAAGATTCCCAAGTCCTAGCTCAGTCAATAGCACAACATGATGATATATGCCTCTCACCCCAGATAAGGGGGAGGCTAATACCAACATTACAAGTTCAGGACAGTCCCAGTCCAAAAAGCAAAATAAACAAACAAATTAAAAAACAGAAAGGAGAACAAAAGTCAGAAACTTCACTAGACCCCATCTCAAGAGAAAAGGCAATGCATGGTGGTACAACCCTGTCACCCCAGCCATGCAGAATTACATATAGGATAATCATTATCCAAACAAATATACAAACATGGGACCATGTCTCAAAAATAACCAAAACATAAAAGGTTAAAAATGTGCCTCAAGTAATAGAGTACTTGTCTGACAAGCAGGGAGCCCTAAACTCAAATATTGCACAAACACATACAAAAGAAAAGGAGGAGAGGGGGAGAGAAGAACAAGAGGAGGATAATGGATGATACAAAGGAGAAGGGGAGGAAAGGAGGAAAGGAAGGGAAGGAAAAGGAAAAAGTGAAAGAAAGATAGGAAAGAGAGAGAGAGAGAGAGAGAGACAGACAGACAGACAGACAGACAGACAGACAGACAGACAGACAGACAGACAGACAGAGACAGAGAGACAGAGAGACAGAATGAAAATTTCCCCAAAATAGAGAAGGAAATGAACATCCAGATTCATAAAGTCTTGAAGATTTCAAGTAGGTGAACCTAAAGAAGAATACACCCACTCTCATTATTTCAAAAGCATCAAAAGTAAAATCAAGAATGTTGAACAGCAAGAGAGAGAAGCCACTACACAAAAGGTACTCACATATTTTATTTCAGAGATCTTTCAGAGATCTTGCAAACTATAAGAAAGAATATGATATTCAAATAATAAAGGACAAAGCTCTCATCCCCAAATAATGTCCATGTGCTAATTGTCCTTTCAAAATAAGAGGTGCAAAAGCTTGCTCAGATAAACAAAAACAATGCTCATCAACACTTCATTTAACATTTAAAAAATGGTAGAGGTAGGTTATACTATTTGAAAATTAAATATTTTTTGTGATGTTTTAGTTAGTTTTTAAAGCGTATGTCTAGCAAAAAAATCACAAAAAATCATATAAATGTTTAAATCTTAACACTAAATATAAGTATACATAAATATATACAAATTTAGCAAGAATTTATACATAACCAGCATCAGAGATTAGCAATGATACCAAAAACATAGAATTGGGAAAGAATAACTTTCATGCCATCTCATGAAAATTCAATATCTATATCTCACATATATATATACAAATATGTACATATGTATGTTTTTATTATTGAGATTTAAATGTTATATGATTTTGTGACTTTTGCTAGGTATATATGACCATATGTTATATATCTCATTTATATACACAAATCCAGAATAACATGTTATGGTAATATTAGTATGTAAACTGTTATTTTACATATCTTTAAAAAAAAGTTGAAATTGCCATCAGCTCAAAAGAGGGGCTTATAATCAGAAGTAGTTTTACTTGAACCTCCTGCTAAGTCCAGTAATTAATTCTAAAGTTTATATCTATATATGTGATTTAAACTTAAAAAGATACAAGGAGAAGAAATTCGTATAAGAAACATTCAACTGTATGCAATCTAATAGAAACAATATTTATATTTAATACATACACATGTAATACATACACAATGAAGGTAAAGGAATAGAAATACACATTCCATCTAAAGGATAACCAAAGGAAAAGCTAGACTTACATAAAAGCAAAAGAGAGTAATTCAAAAACTGACATACAGAGAAACTCATTAGATAATTTATAAATGAATCAATTCAACAAGTAAAATACAATGTAACCAACCAGTGTCAGAGATTAGCCATTTTACCAAGAATATAGAATTCAAAAAGAATAACTTCTTTCATGCCATCACATGACAGCTCAATATCCATATGCAAGAAAAGAAAATTGGATCATTATCTTACATTACATACAAATGTATCCTACAGATGTGTCAACACATTGACACAAACTTCTATGCAAAACAAAGACACAAACATAAAACTGAAAACAGCAATACTCTGAGGGAAGAAACTAAGAAAAAAAATTTTGACAAATATCTCAACAATAATTTATTGGATATATGACCCTAAACTTACAGGCAAAAAAATGTAAAAATAATAGGTGGGACTAACCAAAACTAAAGTACTGCTGAAGAACAAAGAAAAGGAAGGCAACCAAAATACCTGCAAGCTGTCATTTGAAAGAATTAATATAAAAATATAAGGTAGTGGGGTGAAGGGAGGGAAAGGGGGACAAAAATATGAGAAGAGGTATCAGGGTTCGAGAAGTAATGTACCCATTACCTGACAAATGTAACTCTAACCCCTCTATACATTATGCTGACAATAAAATACAATTAAAAATAATTAGGTATTTATAATGTTGTATACAATTCAACAAAATTGCAACAAAAAAAACCCAAAACCTTCATGATCAATTCTATTAAAAATGGACAAAAGATCTGAATAGATATTTCTCCAATAAAGATGTACAAATTCCCCACAGGTATATGAAAAGAAACCCAATGTCACTAATCATCAAGAAAATGTAGCTCAAAGCCACCACAGATATCACTTCTCATTCATTAGGACATATTTTTCAAAAGAAAAATGGGTATCAGGAATTGTAAGGATGTGGAGAAAATGGAACATTATTTTTAAAAAGGAAGATTAATGAAAGCACTATGGAAAACAATTTGAACATTCCTCAAAAACAATTAAACTGGGACCTGGGAGTGTGGCCTAATGGTAAGAATGCTTGCCTTGCATGCACAAAGACCTGGGTTCAATTCCTTGGTACCACATACATAGAAAAAGCCAGAATGGGTGCTGTGGCTCAAGTAGTAAAGCTCCATCCTTGAGAAAGCCCAAGGACTGGGTTTTCAGATCCTGGACTTAAGCCCCAGGACTGACAAAAAACAAACGACAAAAATTAACTTTTATGTCAGGTAGCAACCCCACTTCTGGATGTGTATCACAAGAAATGAAATTAAGAACTTGACAAGATCACATGTTAATTAGTGCCATTTAAAATGTAAAAAGAAAATATGAGATATTTAGATAGATACACAAATATACAGAGATAGATATATGGACATATATTAATATAGTATATAGAATATGATACAATAATACATATAAATATAGCATATTATGTATTATGTTAAATATTATAACATTATTTTGTGTTATAATGTATATCATATATATACACAAACATCGATGTATAAGAAAAGTATTTAGCTTCAGAAAAGAAAAAAATCCATTATTGGTGATAGAGATAAGCCCAGAAAACCTTATAACTGAATTACACCCTATAGAAAGATATATACTTCATGATCAATAATGCATGATAATATGTTTTTTGTGGGTCTTGGGGCTTGAGCTCTTCAGCTCAAGGCTACTGCCCTACAACTGGGCCTGGGCACTGTCCCTGAGATTTTCAGCTCAAGGCTACTGCCCTACCCCTTGAGCTACAGCCCCACTTCCCATTTTCTAGTGATTAAGAGTCTCTCGGCTTTGTATGCCTGGGCTGGCTTTGAACCTTGATCCTCACATTTCAGCCTCCTGACTAGCTAGGATTAGAGGAGTGAGCCACCGCGCCCAGCTATAATATCTTACACAATGAAGCTAAGATAGTCAAATCAAAGAGGCAGAGAGTAAAATGGTCACTGCTGGGGTATGGAAGGGTAGAAGTTGGAGATGTCACAGAGCCCCAAGTTTTGATTATACAAAGTAAGTAAATGCTAAAAGTCAACAGTTGAATATAGTACCTAACATGAAACTAAGCTGTATATACTTGAAAATACACTGCACATACATCTTCTGTTACATGTTCTTTTTTTCATTATAATTAATAAAAGGGTTACATTATATTCATCAGGTAGAAGGTGTATTACTTCACAAACATTGATACCCTTTCTCATGTCTTGGTCCCCATTTCTCTTCCCCCATCCCCGCCCCTCATCTTGTTTTCCTCCCTTCCCTATCTAATTTCAAATAGCCAAATGTACATATATACAATATATCAGATAACAAGGTGAAATAATGTAACAATATGAGATAACCAAGGGATAGCAAATGAGATGAGAGATAACATAGTACATTAAGGACAACAATCACACATTATATGGCTTTTATTTCTATATCCTGGAGGTCCTTTCATTTAGCATCATCCTATGTGGCCTTATGTATCTAGGTTTTGTCCTATTGTAAATCTCTGCTAGGAGAGCCCAGGGTTTCTACTGATTATGACAAATGAGGGAAACCATTGAGCCTATGTTCCTTTGAGACTGGCTTACTTCACTTAATATGATTTTTTCTAAGTCTTTCCATTTCCTTGCAAATGGGGCAATGTTGTTCTTTCTGACAGCAGCATAGAATTCCATTGTGTATAAATACCACATCTTGTTGATCCACTCATCAACTACGGGGCATCTGAGTTAGTTTACTCAATAATTTAAAAAGTGCGGGGCATCTGAGTTGTTTCACTCAATAATTTAAAAAAGGAAGTTGATTACAAATGTATGCCAGTTTGGACAGTCTTGTGGGAGGTTGTATATAGTGATGCCTTCATGAATATATTGCTATCTCCAAATCTCATCACATTGTATACACTAAATATATATGACTTTTAGAATACCAATTAAGTCTTGATAAAGTGGTTATCAACAGAAAAGAAACATGTGCCTTTCTCCCTATTAATTTGTCTCTTTTCTGTTTGTTGTGCAAAATCTCAGCTATTGAATCTACAATAATAAAGGATTGTTTGGCTGCATGAAATAGAAAAGCGAATAAAGAAATTTAAGAAATTTAACTTTATATCCCTAAACTCCAAGCGATGCAGCCAGTACACTCAGAGATGCTTCCCAAGTCAGAGGGAGAAATATCCGGTCTCTCTCCATTCCAACAATAAGTAGATGACATGGAAGCCTGAGAAAGAGTCCACCAAAGGATCTCTAGGATATAGAAACATAAGCCATATAATGAATGATTGTTGTCCTTAAGGTACTATGTTATCTCTCATCTCTTTTGCTGTCCCTTGGTTATCTCATATTGTTATAGTATCTCACTTTGTTACCTGATATATCAGATATATTTGTATTTGGTTATTTGAAATTGGATAGGGAAGGGGGGAAAACAAGATGAGGGGTGGGGGGGAGGGAAATGAGGACCAAGACATGAGAAAGGGTATCAATGTATGGGAATTAATGCACCATCTATCTGGCAAATATCATGTAACCCTTCTATTAATTACAATAAAAATATATGAAAAAAAAACAAAAAGTGTAAACAGGTCTTAAACCAACATTTTAATTAGTAGAAGTCAGAGAACACACCAATTTTAGGTCTTACTCTAATACTCCATTATTTCCCTTAACTGTGTTCAGTCAATTCTTGTAATTTTAGAATGCTATCTACAAAATGAGAGCTATCAGCTATGGACACTTATTCTTATCCTCCTCTCGGACAAGCTGAAGGGAGAATTAAAGTGTTGGCAGCAAGAGTAGCAACTTGAGGAACAATAAGTAGAAATAAAGACCTGTAAATAAAATATAGTTTAAAGCAAAAAAAAAAAAAGAAATTTAACTTCGGTAAATTTACTATCTGTGTTATATAACATATCAGAGCTATGACAGGATAGGACAGGTTAGTCGATTGAGTATCATAATTAGCCCATTAATATTGCATGAACGATTTCAGTTATTTCCATCTCTTCCATCTTATCACCACAAATGCATAGGCCCCTGTATCCATTACAACAAGACGGATGCAGCAAATTCATATTTTGCGTCCTCACCTAACACTGTCCAAAAGCCAAAATGGAAAAAGGGCATATTCTCTTCCAAGGATGCCAAAATAGAAATGGATAAAATTATCCTAAAAGTTGACCAAATGGTTCTTTATCATATTTCACATGTTACAGTTCTGTCACATGCTATGTTCAAATGAATAACAGGGTAGTGGTATAGAATCACCATAACTGGCTTTGACAAATCGAGCTTTACCCTTGGAGCTGAGGAGGAAGTGAAACCTTACTTAATGTTCCAAGTCCATGGGCCAAGTTTGAATACAATCAATACACTATCATAGGCCACCAAACAACACTGTCAGACTTATTTGCTAACACTAGTTTTCTGTTTTCCCCATCCATTTTTCCCTTTTCTTTCCTAATTTCATACTAGTCTATTGAAAATAATATTTCTTTTATTTATTTTTTTGCCAGTCCTGGGCTTGGGCTCAGGGCCTGAGCTCTGTCCTTGGGTTTTCTCAAGGCTGGAGCTCTACCACTTGAGCCACAGCACCACTTCTGGCATATTTTTCTATGTGTGTGGTACCAGGGAATCGAACCCGGGCCTTCGCGCATGCTAGGCAAGCACTCTACCACTAAGTCAAATGCCCAGCCCTATTTCTTTTATTTTGCACAAGCTCAAGATTGTAGTTCCAGCTTAGAGTTCCCATTAGACCACTTTGTGGCATGCCTTATGAATAAGCTAACATTCAGTTCACAAAAGTACTTACAAGCCCATTAAGAAACTGCAATTGTCCATTAACCTTCCTACTCTTTGAAAAGCAGGAGTAAAAGATACCTGGGCTGACAGAATTATGCCAAAACATGCACAAGCAGATCGTATTGCTGTAGTTCTTCAGACTAGAAGGCTGTAGTATTTGTGGTAACTTAGAAATTCCTCAAGAGCAAGACTTATATTTCCCACAAGGACATACTATGAATAGTTAATAAATATTTATTGGATAAATTAATCACTTTGTATTATATTTTTCCTTACTTGCTTCCACAGGCTGATTAAATAAGAATTGCTTATCACAGGTTCAATATACCTCTGCATCTACTTAGGATTTGACTCCTTTTTACCATAGGAAATCTAGATTCGTTCTGAAAAAAGAAAGGGTGCTGTTTCACATTCAACTGTGCCAAAGGATGTCAGAACTCCCCAAGGATTTATGTTACTACTTGGCATGTTATGTTTAGAAAATATTATGACAAGTATTATTTCTTCTGATATTTCAGAGCTCAAAAGATTCCACTGCAGACAATTCTAACTTGAACAAAGAGACAAGACCTTTCAAGAGTGGCTTGTTTCTGCACTCCAGGGTCATGACTTTGACAATTCCACTAGCATTCTTCCATTCAGTATTCACTTGGTCTTATTCTTGTTTCTTTAAAATAGTTTATACATATTATTAAATCAAACAATGCCTATTGCTATAAGAAAAGATAATACTTATATGTCAAAACTATAGTTAAATTTTTAAAAACCAAGGTATAATAAAGGAAGAGATAATAAGAAGACAAAGATGGGAAGAAGCTGGTAATCTCTAGTATGGAAGAGAAGCAATTTCATAAATCTAAATGCCATGGTAAGCATGTACAAAAAACATCCCTGAATAGATTTTTTTAATGTTATAAAGTATTCCTCTTCGTAAGTGGGACTGCATTAAACTTAGAGCTTCTGTATGGCAAAGGACATAACTAGCAAATTAATGAGAAAACGTACAGAGTGGGAGAAAAACTTCACTAACCATACAACGGACAAAGGCCTCATATCTAAAATATATCAACAGCTCAAAAAATTGAATCACTCCAAAACTAATCTCCGAAGAAACAACCATCCCATTAAAAGATGGGCCAAAGACTTAAAGAGAGTCTTCTCTGAAGAAGAAACAAAAATGGCCTATACACACATGAAGAAATGCTCGACATCTCTGGTCATAAAAGAAATGCAAATCAAAACACTCTAAGATTCCACCTCACTCCAGTTAGAATGGCCAGGATCAAACAACTAATAACAGATTCTGGAGGAGATGTGGCCAGGAGGGATCACTGCTACACTGTTGGTGGGATTGAAAACTCATTCAATCACTATGGAAAGCAGTATGGCAGTGCCTCAAAAGACTAAACATAGAGCTCCCCTATGACCCAGCAATTCCACTACTTGGCATTTAGCCAACCATCCAGAAACAAGGACATACTAAATCCACTAGCACAACGATGTTCATTGCAGCACTATTTACCATAGCAAAGATATGGAACCAACCCAGATGCCCCTCAGTTGATGAGTGGATGAACAAGAAATGGTATTTTTTTTTTGCCAGTCCTGGGGTTGAGCTCAGGGCCTGAGTACTGTCCTTGGACTTTCTCAAGGCTAGAGCTCTACCACTTGAGCCTCAGCACCACTTCCGGCTTTTTTCTATGTATGTGGTACCGAGGAATCGAACCCGGGTCTTCATGCATACTAGGCAAGCACTTTAACCACTAGGCCAAACTCCCGGTCCCAAGAAATGGTATTTATACACAATGGAATTCTATGTTTTCTGTCAGAAAGAACATTGCCCCATTTGTAAGGAAATGGAAAGACTTAGAAAAAATCATATTAAATGAAGTAAGCCAGATTCAAAGGAACATAGGCTCAATGGTTTCCCTCATTTGTCATAATCAGTAGAAACGTTGGGCTCTCCCAGCAAAGATTTACAATAAAGCAAAACCTAGATACATAAGGCCACATAGGATGATACTAAATGAAAGGACCTCCAGGATATAGAAATAAAAGCCATATAATGTGTGATTGTTGTCCTTAATGTACTATATTATCTCTCATCTCTTTTGCTATCCCTTGGTTATCTCATATTGTTACAGTATTTCACTTTGTTATCTGATATATTAGATAAATGCGTATTTGGTTATTTGAAATTGGGTAGGAAGGGGGGAAAACAAGATGAGGGGTGGGGGTGAGGGGAGTTCACTGGGGACCAAGACATGAGAAGGGGCATCAATGTATATGAAGTAATGTACCTTCTATCTGGTGAATATAGTGTAACCATTCTATTAATTGCAATAAAGATAAATGGAAAAAATAAAATAAAATATTCCTCTTCAGAAGAAACTAAGATCCTTTGTCTATTTATACTTGTTTCCACAATTTTATCACTCCTATTAAAATATGAAATATTGCCATTTTTAATAGTTAGAATTCAATTTGTGGAGAATTTTTAGTCTCAAAGATACATCCAATTTTCAAGTAATAGGTAACCAAATTAGGATTCTTCTTGCAAGAACATACTTATTTCACTCAGATTTTTATTCTCCAGAGGACATAAGCACATTTAGAATACACAAAGAACCATTCATCATTTTGTTAAAACAATAAATAATCCACTAAGGAGAGGACAGGATGCAGAGAGAAAAACCCCAGAGCTAAATGTGAATCCAGTATATAAAATTCATGTGGACAAATCTTTAGAAAAACATACTATGAAAAGTAATCGTTTGCTGTTCCCAAAAGACTGAATAAAGTGACATAAGAAAGAAATTCACTATTTTTTTTGTCACCAGTAGACTTTTCCCCCTAGAAAACCAAGAATATGAATCTACCCTTCAAAAAGAAAATTAACCATTTCTTCATTTGCAGCTTTCTTGAGTTTTTATTAAATATCTCCTCATTATTACAATTCTTCAAGTAGATAGATATATCAAGAACTTACAGGTGGAGTGCTTAGGAAGTGGAGAAAAGGTGTGAGAGAGGGTAAGGAAGGGGATGGAGGAATGTGAGGAAAGGGAGGAGAGATGGTGAGGAAGGGGCTCACATTGACTTGTGTACATCAATGCACATGGCAAAATGAAATTCTAGTACATTAAGAAAGTAAGAACAATTCCATGTAACTGAAAACCATGCAATTAAAAATATTGTAATTGTTACTCCAAAGTCATGAAGCTTTGTTTAAAATTTTCATGTGAAGTTTCTGAACACCTTAGGGTGTCACTTTTTCTCCACATGTGTTCGGTTTGGAATAAAATGAAAATTAAAAGTTAAAATAAACAATACAATGTCCAGAATCCTAGAATTTCTCATAAAAATTATATAACTTGCAAGGGTCAGCTATTCATTAATAAGCCAAACACATATACTGGCCTGTGACATCTCTGTAAATCCTTTCAGCTGTTGTGTTTTAGTTGACTTGGAGTTTGGGGGACATGTAATTGTGTGGGAGTGTATGTTTTCTAGTGTGGATAAGTTGATAACTTTGTATTATACTTTTTGTTACTTGCCTCTACATGTTCACTAAATAAAGAGTGTCTATCAGAGACTCAATAAACCTCTGTATCTAGTTATGATTTCACTCCCTTTTACCATAGGAAATCTTGATTTATTCCTGATATTCAAAAAAGCTGTGGAAAGAGAAGGTTGGTCTGATTTTGATGTTAAACATCTCAAGATTCCTTGTCTCTGTAAGCAGGAATATGGGATCATGGATCTTCTAAATATATAATCAAGATAACATAAAATCTAGATTAATTTGACATATTTGGGGAAGGATTAAACTTCACCTGTGAACTAGAGAAAATGAACTCTCTAAATCTATTCACTTTCTAAACAGAAAAACTTAATTTTAGTTTAAACTCTTCTTACCTCAAGTTTGCTCCTTTAATCCCTCTGTGATAGCAGTTATTACTTCTACCATGAGCCAATGATATATAAATTGCTACCTTTCTATATTGAGTAAATTTTGGTATTGGCTAGATATATTCTATATACTTCATAAATATTATCTTAAATCTTTCCATGTTCATAGGATTCTTTTCTACACTTTAAAAATAATAACCCTAAAGCACGAAAAGATTAAATAATTTGCTGGAAGTCACATCCTATATGGTCTTAACTACTTTGATCCTTGAAATTATTCTCCTTAAATCATCTTGATTCTATGATTGACAGTAAAATAGCTCAACACTCCATTTGAGATCAAATTTTTTGTTCTCGTTTTTTTTTTTTACTGGTTTGTTGTTGTTGTTGTTGTTGTTTGCCAGTCATGGTGCTTAAACTTGGGTACTTACTGGGTGCTGTCCCTGAGACTTTTTGTGTCCAGAGCTAGCACTCTGCCACTTGAGTCACAGTACCACTCCTGGCTTTTTCTGTGTAGTTTACTGGAGTTGAGAGTCTCACAGACTTTCTTGTCCTGGCTGGCTTCAAGCAATGATCCTCATATTTCAGTCTCCTGACTGGCTCTAGGAATGAGATAATATTTTTTAAAAGGGTTTACCTTGTGAGAAGTTGCTAGATAAAATGTGACCACTTGTCTAGCAGATCTACAGGGCCTATACAATTTCTACCTAATCAGACTTCCTAAATTGTCCTAAAAGCTAGAAATGGAGCTGTAGCACAAGTGGTTCAGTGCTAGTCTTGAGCTAGGAAGCTCAGGGAAAATACATGGGCTCTGAGTTCAAGTTCTAGAACTGGCATACACATACACACAAATAATGTTAAATTGAAATCCCTTTGTACAACTATTTGAAGACAATGAGAGAAAAAAGTAGAGGAGAAGCCATTTGTGCTCCATCTCCATTTCTACCTTTTGATTATTAATTGGAGATAAGAATATAGAATGTAGATAAGAATAGACTGAGCATTTCTGCTCACACTAATTTTGAACTATGATCCTCTTATCTCAGTCTTCTGAGTAGCTAGAATTATGGTGCGAGCCACTGGCACCAGCCTATTTTTAGGTATAAAATGAACTAATTGGTCACATCTTCCATCATTCTTCCTCTTCCATTTCACCCATCCCCAACCCATCTCCAACATTTCCTAGCTCCATCTCACATTATGTATATTGAGGATTGGGACTGTGTTCACCCACTATTCCTCTTCCATTCCTCTTTCTATTAATCTCTACCCCAAAACTTTTAGTACCCACAGCCCAGACAAGTTTCAGTTTTCTGGAATTCATTATATTAACTGTCTATCCATCCAAGCTATTTCATACTTCAGTCAGTTTGATTATGTATGTGTACAGATAGCCCTGTATGTATTTTCATATTACTTGGCTTTTTTTTTAGTTTTGACACATTTGAGATAAATAGTATTCTTTCATTATCTCTGATCCTGGCATAAATTCATTCAATATTATTGTTTCTACAACCAACCATTTCCCTGAAAACAGGAAATTATTCTTTTGATAGATGAAAAAGTTTCTATTTCTTGAGTATATAGAGTATGTGACATATATTATAATATATTTTATATATATAATATATTATTGATTACTTCATTGTTAATTAGATATCAGGTATACTTCCACATTTGGCTATAGTTAATAGTACTGAAATGAACAAGCTGTGTGAGATGCTTTTTATTATATCCTAACATGCAATCTTTTGGATATATGCCCAAGAATGGTAGTCTACCTTCAGTTTTTTTGAGGAATCTTCAAACTGAATTTCATTGCAGTTGCATGACTTAACATTTTGTTTTTGTCAACATTTCTTGTTTGTCTTCTTGATGATGGCCATTCTCACTAGAGTAAGATGGAATCTCAGTGTTGTTTGATTAGTAATTCTTTTATGACCAGGTATGTTGAGCATATCTTCATATATTTATTCGCCATTTGTCCATAATGTGAAAAGAGTCTGTTTAAGTCTTTTATACATCTATCAACTGAGATATTGATTTCATTGGTAATTTTGTTTGAGCACTTTATATATTCTAGAAAGAAGCAAAGATTTTGCCATAGTCTATAAGCTGTCTTTCTTTCATATATTTTATTGAAATTAATAGAAGGGTTACATTATATTCACCAGATAGAAGGTGCATTACTTCACAAACATTGATACCCCTTCTCATGTCTTGGTCCCCATTTCCCTCCCCCCAACCTCACCCCTCATCTTGGTTCCTTCCCTTCCCTATCTGACTTCAAATAACCAAATACGCATATATACAATAAACCAGGTAACGGGGAGAAATACTGTAACCATATGAGATAACCAAGGGACAGAAAAAGAGATGAGAGATAACATAGTACATTAAGGAAAACAATCACTCATTATATGACTTTTGTTTCTATATCCTGGAGGTCCTTTCATTTAGCATCATCCTATGTGGCCTTATGTATCTAGGTTTTGCTTTATTGTAAATCTCTGCTAGGAGAGCCCAAGGTTTCTACGGATTATGAAAAATGAGGGAAACCATTGAGCCTATGTTCCTTTGAGTCTGCCTTACTTCACTTATATGATTTTTTCTAAGTCTTTCCTTTTCCTTATAAATGGGGCAATGTCATTTTTTCTGACAGCAGCATAGAATTCCATTGTGTATAAATACCACAACTTGTCGATCCACTCATCAACTGAGGGACATCTGGGTTGGTTCCATATCTTTGCTATGGCAAACAGTGCTGCAATGAACATTGTTGTGCTGGTGGATTTAGTATGTCCTTGTTTCTGGATGATTGGGTAAATGCCAAGTAGTGGAATTGCTGGGTCATACGGGAGTTCTATATTTAGTCTTTTGAGGAACTGCCATACTGCTTTCCATAGTGGTTGAATGAGTTTGCACTCCCACCAACAATGTAGCAGTGATCCCTCCTGGCCACATCTCCTCCAGAATCTGTTATTAGTTGTTTTGATCCTGGCCATTCTAACTGGAGTGAGGTGGAATCTTAGAGTTGTTTTGATTTCCATTTCTTTCATGGCCAAAATGTGGAGCATTTCTTCATGTGTGTATAGGCCATTCTTATTTCTTCTTCAGAGGAGAGACTCTGTAAGTCTTTGGCCCATCTTTTAATGGGATGGTTGTTTCTTTGTAGATTAGTTTTGGAGTGATTCAAATTTTTGAGCTGTTGATATATTTTAGATATGAGGCCTTTGTCCATTGTATGGTTAGTGAAGATCTTCTCCCACTCTGTAGGCTTTCTCATTAATGTGCTAGCTATGTCTTTTGCCATGCAGTAGCTCTGCAGTTTAATACAGTCCCACTTATCCATATGTTCTCTGATTTGTTATGTTTCTGAGTTCTTATTAAGAAAGTTTCGACCTGTGCTAAGGAGACCTAGTGTATCTCCTATTCCTTCTTGTAAAGTTTTCAGTATATCTGCTTTTATCTCAAGACCTTTGATCCACTTGGAGTTAATCCTGATGCAGGTGACAAAGAAGGATCCAACTTTAGTTGTCATTTCTGCCCGCACCACTTGTTGAAGAGGCTGTCTTTCTCCCATTCTATTTTTTTGACTGCCTTATCAAAGATTAGGTGGCCATAGGTCTGTGGGTTAATATCTGGGTCCTCAGTTCTAGTCCAGTCGTCTTCAGGCCTGTTCTTGTGCCAGTACGAAGCTGTTTTGGTCACCATGGGTCTGTAATAGAGTCTAAAGTTTGGTATTGAAAGTCCTCCTGTGCTATTCTCTCTGCTAAGATTTGTTTTTGCTACACAGGGTCTTTTATTATTCCATATGAAATTTTTGATTGCCTCTTCTATTTCTTTAAAGAATGACATTGGGATATTGATGGGTATTGCATTGAATTTCTAGATAGCTGTTGGCAAGATTGCCATATTCATGATGTTAATTCTTCCAATCGAGGAGCATGGGAGGTTTTACCATTTCATTAGTTCTGCTTTAATTTCTTTTTTCAGGGTTTTAAAGTTTTCTTCAAAAAGGTCATTTCATTTTTAGTTAAGTTAGGTACTTTATTTTCTTTAAGGAGTTGCTTTCCTGATTGTTGCCTCGTTCCTCTCATTGTTGGCATATAGGAAGGCGGTTGATTTTTGAGGGTTAATTTTATACCCTGCTACCTTGCCAAAGTTTTGAATCAGTTCAAGCCACTTGGGAGTGGAGTCTATAGGGTTCTTTAAATACGGAATCATATCATCTGCAAAGAGGGAAAGTTTCACTTTCTCTTTCCCTATTTGGATACTCTTTATGCTTGTGTCTTGCCTTATTGCTCTGGCTAGGAATTTGTATACTATTTTTAAGAGTAGTGGAGAGTGGGCATCCTTGTCTCATTCCTGATTTTAGAGGAAATGGCTTTAGCTTTTCGCCATTAAGTATAACGCTAGCTGTGGGTTTGTCATAAAGAGCCTTTATTATACTTAGGAATGTTCCATGGATTCCTAGTTTCTCCAGAGCTTTTAGCATAAAATGTTGTTAGATCTTGTCAAATGCCTTTTCTACATCTATTGAGACAATCATGTGATTTTTGTCACTGCTCCTGTTGATGTGTTGAATTATATTAATTGATTTTCATATGTTGAACTAGCTTTGCGTTGCTGGGATGTAGCCTGTTTGATCATACTGTATAATTTTTTTTGATGAGTTGCTGAAGACGGTTGGCCAGTATTTTGTTGAGAAGTTTTGCATCAATATTCATCAAAGAAATGGGTCTATAGTTCTCTTTCTTTGATGAATCTCTGTCTGGTTTTGGGATGAGGGTTGTACTGGCTTCATAGAATGAATTTGGCAAAGAGCCTTCGTTTTCAATTTCGTTGAAGAATTTGAGGAGTATTGGTTTGAACTCTGTTTTGAAGACCTTATAGAATTCAGCTGTGAATCCATGTGGCCGTGGGCTTTTTTGGATGGAAGGTCTCTTATTGCCATTTCTATTTCAGTGCTTCAAATAGGCCTCTTTATTTGGATTAGGTCTTCTTGGTTCAGTGTGGGTATGTTAATATTGGCTAGAAATTCATCCATTTCGCCTAGACTCTCAAATTTGTTGGCATAAAGGTTTGAAAAGTATTTCCAAATGGTTTAAAATTGGTAATTTCTGTCATGATATTATCTTTCTTATCTGTGATTTTGTTTATTTGCGTGTGCGTCCTGTCAATTTTGTTAATTTTTTCAAAGAACCAACTCCTTGTTTTGTTGATTCTTTCTATAGGTTTTTTGGACTCCAATTCATTTAATTCTGCTTTGATTTTAATAATTTGCTTCCTTCTAGTAGGATTAGGGTTGGTTTGTTGCTCTTTTTCCAAGAGCTTAAGATGCGAAATTAAATTGTTGATTTGTGATTTTCCAATTTGTTAATGTAAGCACTCAGGGCTATAAATTTTCCTCTAAGTAGTGCCTTTGGTGTGTCACACAAGAGCTGGTAGTTTATGTGCTCCTTTTTGTTATATTTCATAAACTGTTGAATTTCTGTTCTGATCTCCTTGATGACCCATTGGTGATTCAACAATGTGTTGTTCAATCTCCATGAGTTACAGGGTTTTCATTGGTGGAGATTGGTGTTCAGTTCCAATTTGATGCCCTTGTGGTCTGAGAGAGTGCAGGGAATAATTTCAGTGTTTCTGAATCAGCACAGGTTTGTTTTATGCCCTAAAATGGGTTATATTTTGGAAAATGTTCCATGTGCTACTGAAAAAATCATGTATTGTGATGTTGCTGGGTGAAATAATCTGTAGATGTCTGTTAGATCTAGTTGGTCTATACAGTTGTACAAACTGAGGTTTCTCTATTGAGTTTTTGTCTGGTTGATCTGTCCATAGGTGACAATCACTGTATTTCTATGTGTGGTTTTAGTGAAAGTTTGCTTGATGATGTTCAGTGCTCCAGGATTAACTGTACAGATATTTAGGATGGTTATGTCCTCCTGGAGGTGAGGTCCCTTTATTAGTATGTAATCACCTTCTTTGTCTTTTCTCACTAATTTTATTTTGAAGTCTATTTTATGTGATATGATGATGGCAACTCCAGCCTGTTAATGCAGGCGGTTAGCTTGATAAACTTTATTCCCTCCTCTCATTTTCAAAAAATGTTCTTGGGAGACATGTCTCTTGAAGACAGAAGAATGATGCATTGCTTTTTGATCCAGCTAGACAGTCTATGCCGTTTAATTGGCAGTTAAGTTCACTGATATTGAGAGTTAAGATTGAAAAATATTTACTAGTTCCTGCCATTTTTTAAAGCTTTCATTAGGGTCTTTGGCTTGACAGTTCTTGTGATACTTAGCTGGTACGATTTTTAGGTGACATTTCTTTGTCAGCATCACATTTGTGTTGGTTTTCAATGCATAGAACATCTTTGAGAATTTTCTATAATGCTGGTTTGGTTGCTATGTAATGTTGCAACTTTTCCTTGGAATGGAAGGTTTTTATTGTTCCCTCAGTTATGAATGAAAGCTTAGCTGGGTACAGTATTCTTGGTTGGTAGTTCTTTGTCTTAAGGGCATGACATATATCCTTCCAATCTCTTCTTGCTTACATGGTCTCTGCTGAGAAATCTGTGGTTATTCTGATTGGTTTTCTTTTGTAGGTGATTGTTCTCTTCTCCCTGGCTGCTTTTAGTATCCTTTCTTTGGTCTCTATTGATCCTGCACCAATTAGAATGTGGTGGTGGGATGTCCTTTTCTGGTCAGGTCTGTTTGGGGTTCTAAAAGCTTCTTGTATCTGGATGGGCCTGCCTTTCTGCATATTTTGGAAGTTCTCTGAGATGACTCCCTGAAGTATATTTCCAATACCATTGACTTCTTTCTCCAGGCCTTCTTCAAACCAATTAGCCTGAAATTAGGTTTCTTAATTTTATCTTGGACCTCCTCAAGAGTTCTCTCATATTTCCTAGATTTGGTTTGAATCATTTTCTGCTTTTTTTTCTCTATAACAACTTGGTTATCTTCAAACCCAGAGATTCTTTCTTCTGCATTGTCTAACCTGCTATCAAAACTTTCTACTTTATTCTTCATCTCCCTTGCTTCTAATTGCTCATATTTGATCCCATGCATCTCTTGTTTTAGATCGTGTATGGACTTCTTTAACACATCGATTTCCATTTGAGTGATTAGCTCAGCAGCTTTACTCTCATTGGACATTTCTTGCAGTTCGGTCAGTTTTTCTTTGTGGATTTTATAAATTCATCCATTTTTCTTTGTAAATCCTTTATTATGGCCTCCTTTATGGCTTCCTCATGTTCATGTATCACCTTCTGTATGATTTCATCTCGTTTAGACATGGTTTCCTCACATATCTCTTTCTGTATGTTTGCAAACTTTTCATTAATCATGTTTATCAATTGCATTTGTATAGAATTTAGAGGACTCTCCTCTAGTTTTGCCATTGACTGCTCCATTGCCTGTTTATGTTGGGTGGGAGATGCTATTCCTTGCCATTTTCTTGAGTTTCTTGTTCTGCCCACTTGAAAATGGGAGCAAGATTAATACTGCACAAAATTACAATTTTTAAGATATAACCAACCTAGACCGCTTTAGCTGGCCAGAAAATAGATGTTCATAATTTTAGATTGGTATTATCACTCTCTTTTTTTGTACACTTTCAGACAAATCTTATACCATCACCAATCACCGTTTTATGACAAAAAATAAACCCCTCAATCCAATCTCTATTGTATTTAAGTCACTCTGCACCTACAGTATAATTGAACACCTAGATTTACAGTATTGCTCAACAGCTGTCAACTGTAAATCCATGAATTATAAAAGTTGAAGGATGAACAGAGGAGCAGAGATAGAAAAATAGTATGAAAGGCAAGAGGGGAGGTAAGAAAAGAGTAATGTAGGAGTGTAAGATTAATATAGTAATGAAGAAAAGGGATTGCATAAGGATAACTGATCTAAGGTGATACAAAGGTAAAATAGCTAAGTACAAAATTTAGAAAAAATAAAACATATGAAGAGTAATAAGACAAATGTATAGAGAAATGAGGAAGGTGTATAGAGAAATGAGGAAGGTATATATAGGAGAGTTCAATCATAAAAATTTTAAAAAGTAAAAAGAAAAACAAGAAAAAAGGTGGAGGGGGATCCCACATAATTGTGAGTTCTTAGACAAGAAATACTATTATTAAGAGCCAACAGATTAAAAAGCAGGTGACTGTATCAATATAAATATCATTTGTATCCACTGTACTCAGTGCTGTTGTTGTACCTGAATTTCTAGAACCCCAAAAAGACCACCAGAGACCACAGCCAAAGCTAAAAAGCAGGGGTTCGTTTATTTTCGAGTCCGGACTCGGGCCTCCGCGTAACAACAGCTGGCAATGCTGAAAGGCCCTGAGCAAGAACTTACACTGCTTTTAAAGGAGAATCACAATTAACCATTGGTCGAATTAGAACTCAGGTGTATAAGCGCTGAGTACCTAAACAAGGGGGGAGGGGGTCATTCCCAGAACTTGGAACAATCTTGGCACAACATTCTCCCCTTTCCCATGACACTTTTAGAGCAAATCTTGGCTATCTCTGCATAATCACACAAGGGCCTAAGGGTCCAGCTAAGACAAAAAACAGAATTATCAACCAAGGGGAAAAATTCCTTCACTTTGCTCACTTTCCTGTTTTAACACCAGTAGATGGAAATACACAACTATGAGTATTTACCCAAACAAAGTCCCTGTCCAAATACTGCCCATAATTATTATTGATTTTGGCGATGTAACTTAATTTTTAAAGGGCTACTTTTAGTCTAATCAATCTTCCAAGTTGCTTTGGACAAGGGTTCTATAAGGTCTGGAAACGGATCCACTGGCTTGGCATGGGTGTAATGGATCCAAAAAGCTACTCCGTCTACTTTGAGGGCGGTGGGTGTTGTCAGGATGACCTGAAAGGGTCCTTTCCATCGTGGCGCCAGATTTTCTTGCCGGTGGCATTTCACGAATACCCAGTCACCTGGTCTATAGCGATGAGGCACCAGAGGTGGTTCTGTCTTGTACAGGTCCTTCAGCTTGGGCCAGACTTCTTGGTGAGCCCTTTGCAGGGCTTGGAGTGAAAACAAAAATTCAAAATCACCATCCTCTTCTTTTTTAACAAGATTCTCTTCAAGATTAGGTATTATAGGGGGAGGTCTACCAAACATCATTTCATAAGGGGTAAGTCCTAATTTAAAAGGGGAGTTTCAAACCCTGAACAGAGCATAGGGGAGAAGAGCTACCCAGTTTGTGCCAGTCTCCATAGTCAATTTGGTCAGGGTCTCTCTTAATGTTCTATTCATTCTCTCTACCTGTCCTGAACTTTGGGGTCTATAGGCACAATATAATTTCCAACCTGCCCCAAGTATGGAAGTCAGTCCCTGACTTACCTTCAAGACAAATGCAGGTCCATTGTCCAAACCTATCATTACTGGAAAACCATACCTGGGTAAAATGTCCTCAAGTATCTTTTTAGCCACTATCTGTGCAATTTCCCTTTTAGTGGGGAAAGCCTCGACCCATCCTGAGAAGGTATCTACAAAAACTAACAAATACGTATATCCATACTTCCCTGGTTTTACTTCAGTAAAGTCTACCTCCCAATAGGCTCCTGGCTTGTCCCCTTGCTGTCTTGCCCCTAAATTTTGCTGATTTCTCCCTACATTATTTAGCTAACATACTCTGCAACCTGAAATAACCTGATCAATTTTGACGGTTGCTTCCTTAATTCATAGTCCAGTTTGTCTGATTAAGTCTTGCATCTTTCTGGCTCCCAGATGAGTACTATGGTGAATTTTTTGTAACACCTCATCCCTAATTTTTCTGGGAGTACTATGTGACTCCTGGAATCTCTCCACCATCCATCAAGGAGCTGCACCATAGGTAGTTTCTCAATCCATTGCAAGTCTTCCTCTGTATACCCTGGGATCAGTGGTAAGACTCTGGGTCCTGGGTCTGGGAGTTGGAGGGCTAGAGCTGGAGTGGAAGATAAAGCCACCTCCCGGGCAGTCTGGTCAGCCAGATAATTGCCCCTGGATATTAGATCTACAGGTTTCTGGTGTCCTGGGCAATAGACTATTGCCAGTTTCTTTGGTTCCCAAAGATCAGCCAGGAGTGCCAATATTTCCTTCTTATTTTTGATAGTCTTTCCTTCTGCTATAAGGAGGCCCCTCTCTCTGTATATTGCCCCGTGTATGTGGGCGGTGGCAAAGGCATATCGGCTGTCTGTATAAACTGTCAGTCTTTTATCCTTACCCAGTCTTAAAGCTTGGGTTAAAGCCACCAGTTCCACTCTGTGCTAACGTTCCTGGAGGCAGGGACTCAGCCCAGATTACTTCAGTCTCTGAGACTACTGCAGCCCCTGCATACCTCTGTCCTTGGTGTATAAAGCTGCTTCCATGGGTGAACCAGACAATCTCCGCACCTGGCAGAGGCCTATCTTGCAAATCCTCTCTTACTCCATGCACTTGGGCCAAAACCTCAGCACAATCATGAAATAGAGCTTCCAGGTCTGGATCAGGCAGTAGTGAAGCTGGGTTAAGGGCAGTTGGAGGCTGGAAGAGAATCTTAAGAGGGTTTAACAATAGTCCTTGATAATAAGCCGGGCATTACTGAGCCATCAGTCTGGAGGCTGTTTGAGAATGCCCTCAATAGCATGAGGTGTTGTGACCTTTAACTCCTGCCCCAGGGTTACCAGTTCCCAGGTCCACCATCCTTTGAGTTGTCCAGGGGTATTTCTTTATTCCTGTAGCCCCCTGCACCCACGATGTAGCTATGGAGAGTTTTCCTTGAGGCTTAGTAAGAACTGAATGCCGAGCACCTGTGTCCACTAAAAACTGGACAGGAGTCCCCTCTACCTGCAAAGTTACCCTAGGTTCGGGGAGGGGATCCGAGCCCCGTCTCCCCTAGTCCTCTGTGTCATGAGTGACTAACATGGAAGTTTTTCGTTGCCACTTGTCCAATCTGTTCTTTTCTTTTCGGGCATTCCCTAGCCCAGTGACCAAACTCTTTGCAGTAAGCACATTGATCTTTGCTCAAATCTTGAACTGAAGGCCTCGAAGATTGTGGGCCACATGAACCTCTTTGTGGTGGTCTTCCCTGCTGAACTACAGCAGCCAGTACTTTAGTCATTCTCTGTGTTGCTCTCAGCTGTTTCTCCTCTGGAGCATCTCTATTATTAAAAACTTTCTGAGAAATCCTGAGTAGATCTTGGATACTTTTTCCTTCTAAGTCCTCTAATTTCTGTAGCTTCCTCATGATATCTGAAGCTGCCTGGTTAACAAAAGGCATAACTACAGCTGCCTGATTTTCAGGGGCTTCAGGGTCCATTGGGGTAAACCATCTAAAGGCTTCCATTAATCTCTCTAAGTACTCAGAAGGAGTTTCTATTTTTACCTTGAAGAACTGAATATACTATACCTTAGCCAAATTAGTGGGCTTGCGAGCGGCAGCCCGGAGACCCGCCATTAGAGTCTGAGGATACACCCATAGCCTTCCCCTACCTTCTGCTGTGTTGTAATCCCATTTATCTGGGGGAGGTCTAGTTAAGGGAAAAGTATCATTAATCAAATCTGGATTAACAGTGGGCTGCCCATTGTCGCCAGGGACCAATTTCCTGGCCTCCACCTGGATTCTTTCCCTCTCCTCCATAGTAAACAAGATTCAGAGGAGCTGCTGACAATCATCCCAGGTGGGCTGGTGAGTGAACATAACACTTTCTAAAAGAGAAATCAAAACTTTAGGGTTATCAGAAAAACAAGCACTCTGGGTTTTCCAGTTATAGATGTCACTGGTGGAAAAAGGCCAATACTGGAACCTAGGGTTCCCAGTGTCATCTGGAAAACTAATTTCACGCAGTGGGAAGGCCATCGTGGAATCAGGAAAACATGAGCTCCCTGCTCGTTGAGTCCGTCCCCGTGTCCGACCCGCTGGGCCTTCAATGGCATTTGGGGAAGTCACTTTCGCCTCCACCGAAGAAGAAACCTCTACTCCTCCTGTTGACATAGAAAATTGCGGATTGAAAGGAGGAGGAGAATATGGAGGGGGTTCAAGAAGAAGGGGGTCTGTACTATCGGCCAGGTCTGGGTGAAAAGGAGCTGAGGGATTAGGTCGAGAGGCGTCAGCCTGGAGTAAGGCCAAGACGTCGCTTGTCGAGAGAAGAAAGGGAGATAACCAGGCAGGGGGATCTTCTACCAAATTCTGCCAAACAAGAATATAAGGAATCTGATGAAAGTAGCCAAACTGTTCTGGTATCCTCTCCCTTAGCTTCCGCATTATGGAAATGTTAAAAGTGCCCTCTGGGGGCCATCCAACATCAAAGGTCGGCCATTCCGAATTACAGAGTAATTAGTTTGTTTTTATCAAATCAGAACCTCTGTTTCTAATATCCTTAAAATTCATTATTAGAAGAGCAAGCAGAGTAGTACCCATCTCAGGGGAAGATATCCAAATCAAAAAAACAAACAGAAATACAAAAAAACAAATAAACGACAAAAACATGTGCATGCTTAAACCAATAACCAGAAGGGAATTGTTAACCAGAGGGGCGATCACAACACGATCGTCCTAACAGCAGATCCCCAATACAGCCTGAATAGGAGTATCAAACAGAGGGATGGTCGCAACACGACTATCCTAACAATAGCTCCTCAATACAGCCTGGATGGAACTATCAGACAGAGGGATGGTCGCAGCACAACCATCCTAACAATAGTTCCCAATAAGGGCACAAGGGACGTCTCCCACTGGCCCCGTCAACAATCCTATAGCACGTTTGCCAGGATTCTTCGTTGACCCAGATACAGAACCTATAGGCAACCCAGATTAACAAATTATCAAATAAAACACAATACACAGGACAAACAAAGCCAGCCTATTTACCGCGGTTTTCCACGACCCCTTGACTAGGCGTCTGAGTGGACTTGGGGGTTCCCGGCCAATGCACCAAATGTTGTACCCAAATTTCTAGAAACCCAAGAAGACCACCAGAGACCACAGCCAAAGCTAAAAAGCAGGGGTTCGTTTATTTTCGAGTCCGGACTCGGGCCTCCGTGTAACAACAGCCAGCAACGCTGAAAGGCCCTTTATACCGCCTTTAAAGGAGAATCACAATTAACCACTGGTCGAATTAGAACTCAGGTGTATAACCACTGAGTACCAAGCTGTTACCACTTGGGGTTCACGTACATGGGCCCTAAACAAGGGGGGAGGGGGTCATTCCCAGAACTTGGAACAATCTTGGCACAACACTGTCACCATGTTTCTAGGAACGACCATAATGACTGAAGTGGGAAAAAAAAAGGAAACATTAAAAAAAAAAAAGGTGGAGGTATAATGGCCAAAAAAACACACATAAAAATGTGCATGAAAAAGGGTAGAAAAGAAAGAAAGGAAAAAAAGGGTATTCATCAGTTTATTTTTTGGGGCGGAAGGGGTACAGGATAGGAAACTTGTGTCTCCACTAATTTCAGGGTCCAAACCCTTCAAAAAGTCTTTTTCTCTTGCTATTTGGCTTTGTGGTTTTTCTGATCAGTTAGCTTGATTAGGCAGAAAAAAAAAAACCCAGTGGAGTCACTAGCGGCTTTGTTTACCAGGATTGCAGCCCCGCCCAGGGGGAGGAACTTCCACTAGCACCAAGGGCAGACGTCGGGCTAAGCTGCCTCTGGGAAGTCCTTTACCCTTTTGAATGATGGCGCTGCCAGCACCACTTCTCAGGCTCCAGTTGGTTTGGTAGGGTCTTTGCCAGCAGTCAAGATGCACTGCTGTCAGCTGGTGGGGGAGGGGTTTCCTTCCCAATGCTGTTCTGCGAGCAGAAGTGGAAACATCTCCACTGAGGTACTCACAAATTGCTGGATTTTCTGGTTCTGTGAAGCTGGCAGGTCCATGCAAGGCCAGTGAGGGCTCTGGGCTCACGCATGCTCTGTGTGGCTCTGTCTGGAGCCGGCAGGTCTGCGCTTCAGAGAAGCTCTGTCTGCCTAGGTTTGGGAAGGGAGGCTTTGTCTCCCTGGCGACTCTGCTCCATGCTGTCTTCTTGCGCCAGTTTTCTGCCTTTTTCCTCTCTGATTGAGATCTCTGTGGTGCTGAAGCTTACTTAGGATGGATCTTTGAGTATGAACTTTCCCCTACGATGCTGTCTTTTTAATGTATCCTTTGCTATGCAGAAACTTTTAATCCAAAACTCATTGCATTCTTTTGTAGGCACAAGTTGTCACATTTTATATTTGCTCTAAAGATATATGTGAATGGGCTGGGAGTTTGGCCTAGTGGTAGAGTGCTTGCCTAGCATGCACGAAGATCAGGGTTCAGTTCCTCGGCACCACATACATAGAAAAAAGCCTGAAAGTGGTGCTGTGGCTCAAGGGTAGAGCTCTAGCCTTAAGAAAAAGTCTAAAGACAGTGTTCAGGCCCTGAGTTCACACCCCACAACTGGCAAAAAAAAATAAAAATATATGTGAAGTTGGATGCTGGTGTTCACACCTGTAATCCTCTAGCTACTCAGGAGGCTGAAATCTGAGGATTGTGGTTCAAAGCCAGCCTGGACACAAAAGTCTGTGAGACTGTTATCTCCAATTAACCACCAGAAAACTGGAAGTGATGCTGTGGCTCAAATGGTAGAATACTAGCCTTGACCTGATGAGCTCAGGGACAGTGCCTAGGCCCAGAGTTCAAGGCTCATGACTACCCAAAATTAGAAAAAAGGAAAAAAAAAATATATGTGAAAGGAAAAGAAGCAAAGAGTAAATAATGGAGGTTGGAGTGAACAGAAAGCAAGAGATAGAAAATGCCAAAGAACAAATTACTCATGTGAAGATATGGTTTTAAAGAATAACTTTGAACCAAGCCTCTCCTGTTCTTACCATTAAATATAGCATATTGTTTTATTTAATTTAAATTTTTACCTCAAAAATAATATAATAACTCTTTAATTGTGTCTATCCTCCAAAGACAAAATAATAGAGAATCCAGGGTAATACAAGTGTGTGCTCCATAAAACTTTTACCTAGTAACTTTAAGTTTCATTTTTAAAGCCGAATCTTTTAAGTAATGATTTATTTTTTTATCATTTCTGGAAATGTTACTCCAGGGGGAAAATGAGACCCAAAAAGATAAATGTTAGCAATTAAACTAGAATCTTCTATCTTATGCTAGATGGTGCATTCATAAAGCTACACAGAAAAATATGAATCATCTTTATGACAATTGTTACAAGAATCATTAGTACTAGTCTTGCATTAACTATGGAAATAAATTGCTTTGCCCAAAATTTAATCCAACCATACTTTTACATATTCACTAAAGTGAATATGTTTTATATGCTAAGAGGGCAACTAAAGGCTCTAAACTCTTTGCAGCAAAGAACTAATATGCTTTATCATTATAAAACATCAGAGTTTTGACAGTATAATTAGACTGAATTTGGTATAGAGACTTGTTTGATTGTTTTGATTGACCTGAGCCGTCAAATCAAGTCAAAACCATCAAATAACATATGACATGGATAAATAATGCTTTGCATGAGAATACTCTGTTGCATAACATATTACAGTAGGGGAATTTGTATATTATTAGCAAGACAATAGAGTAAGAAAATAAAGGTAGGGCATCGACCAGTAATAATAATCTTTTTAATGAGCCTTCACTTGCCAAGTCTCATGACATTTTCTCTGGCTTTTGATTTTACAAGAGTTCAATTATCTTTTGGTATGTCTTTATTCATATGCTTTTTTTTTCATTTTTCTCTTCAGAGAGCTATCTTTTGGATATTATTCTATAAATTTATATTATCTCTGTTTTTAAACAGAATCATATAAAGGAAATAAGACAACTAAATTCCATTTAATTGTTTTTAGGTGCCAGTCTTGAAGCTTGAACTCAGAGCCTGGGGGCTCTTCCTGAGCTTCTTTGCTCAGAGTTAGAGCTCTACCACTTGAGCCACAGCTCCAGTTCTGGCTTGGGGGTAGTTAATTGGAAATAAGAATCTCAGGCTTTCCTGGTTAGGGTGGCTTCAAACTGCAATCCTCAGACCTCAACCTCCTGAATAACTAGGATTAACTAGAAAAACAGGCATGAAAAGCTACTAGAGCCCAGGTGCATTTAATTTTAAATAGCTATAAGATATTGATAGAATAAAATTCTATTTATGTGTTTGCTTGGTTCTTTGTGATTGCTTGTTTTCCAGGCTGGACTTGAACTTCTTAGTTATCCTGGTTGGCCTAGAACACAAAATCCACTTTCCCCAGTCTCCTATGCTGGTATTACTGATATATACCACGATGCCTGGTCTTATGTATGTATTTCTTAAAATAACTTTTAGAGACTATAGTAGGATTTTTTTTATCAAACTCATAGAATACCTCAATAACAAAAATAAACTGGACACCCCTGAAGTCAAGTGAAGTATAAAGAGACTAGTTAACTATCATAGGATAATAAGATTTATATTAAACTTTTTAAAAAAACTTTAGATATAAGCAGTGTTTTAACCTTTATGTGTTTTACTATAGCCTAGAAGTAAAACTAATGCTAGTAACTTGTAAAGCAGTTCTTTCGAGAACAACAACAAAAAAATCAATGACTTCATTATTTACTGAAAATAGTGAACTTAGGCCAGTATTATGTTTGTGTAACTGACTCCTCCACCAATCTGTTTCAAAACATTTAGAACAAAGTCCTTAGTATCACTCTATAATCTACTCTTGAAATCCTATCACTCAATGTCAGATCTCTGCTTCAAAATATTGACCTGGAAATCCTATCACTCAATGTCAGATCTCTGCTTCAAAATATTGACCTGTTCTCCATATATGCAGAGTATCTTGGTACTACCTCAATAGTATTCCATAGACTTTCCTTTAGGTGAATGCTGAATCCTTTTTCCACCATCTTCTTTACTTTTCCATTCCTACTGACTTCGACTTCTAGCCTCTTTTCTTAAATGACTATACTCTTTAGTATTCCTTCTTCTGGGATTTCTTCACCTTGAATCTCTGCCTGGTAAATGTATATAATCATAGTATTTCAGATCTCTAAATCACATACCCACACACTGAAAACATAAGGCCACAAGATTCTTTCACAGAGAAACATAAAGTATCATGACTACAGATATTTAGTCTCCTATATGCCATAAATAACCTTAGTCAGTGCCTTCTTCATAGAACAGCAGTTCCTATCTGAAATGTATAACAGAAGAGCCTGATCACCAGTCAATAGCCTGTGCTCTTCTTGTCAGCTAGTGCAATTATAATGACTGGTTTGCCATAATCACTTTCTATTCTGAAACAAAAGCCCCAACCATTGTGAGAGGTATGTCCTAGGTGAGTGGAACTTGTCTCCCTTTGTGATCGTCTTCATACTGGCTTAAACCCTTTGTTCTCATACTCCATGTGCTAGTTATTTCTTGTCATTATAACAGACACCTGAGCAAACCACTCCAAAAGAGGAACATTCTATTTTGGTACATGGTTTTGGAGGTTTCAGTCCATATTTGGCTTGCTTCATTCCTGTGGGTCAGTGGTAAAAGTGGAATTTGCTCCCTGTGTAGGGAGGAAAGTATCTACTTCATGGAAACCAGGAAGCAGATAGAAAGGGGTTCGGAAGGATACAAACCCTTCATAATCCTTCCCCTAGTGGTCTATTTTTTCTGACCAGGACTCACCTGCTTGTCTTCTAGTTCAGGTATGCATTCATCAATAGACTCATCCATTCATCCTCACAATACAATTGTGTCTGAATGTTGCTGCAAGCAAAGGACCAATCGTTCTCATAAGTGCCTTCTTCAATTGGTACAGTTTCTGCTGCTGCTTTCACTAATGGATGGTTCAGCCTCTTAATATGAACAGGCTCTAAATATTATCCAGAGGCTTCTACGCCTTATTTCTCAGGTTGGGGCTACATCATTTGTGCCTTTTGTTCTGAGGCTTCCAGGTTCTTGGACTGAACATCCTGGTCCTTCAGGCCTACAAATGACATTAAGGTACTATCCAGACTAAATATATAAGCTAATCTAATAAATCCTCAACTAATTATGTATGTGTGTATATGTTTTATTTCACTTGAAAGTCTTGATGAATCTAGCACAAACATTACTTCCTTTGTAAAAAAGCTCAAGAAAGTGTGTTACTTCCTTTTCTGTATTCCCAATACAAACTATTCATAATTGTTGTACTGTGTATTAAGTTGTCTCTCAAGTATTATTTACCTAAGGATTATTGACAATGATTTAACATCTAGAGTCATTCATAACACCTCACAGGGTTTTTACATTACATGGTAGATATATAAATGCTAGCCTATGATATGTGTTCTGTTTAATGAATGTATCTCTACGCCAGTATGTGAAGTTATAACCTATGGATATACTTCAAATTTGTATATTTTAATTTTAAGTAAAAAATTATACCTGAGTTATATTTATGAATTATTTTTATGCTCAGAAAAAACTCTATAAAATAATCTCTGTAAAGATTATTCATGCTGAGCACTAATTACTGACATCTATAATCCTAACTCTTCAGGAAACTAAGATTTGAGATCAGAGGATAATTGTTCAAAGCCAGCTTGGGCTGGAAAGTCCAGGAAATTTTATCGCAATTAACTAACCAAAAGTTAGATGTGAAGATACTATTTTGAGCCAAAATCCTCAGAGACAGCATCCAGGCCTCGAGTTCAAGCCCTGGGACCAGCACACACACAATCAAAATTACATGTTCTATTTTCAATATAAATATAAATATACTATGCCATTTTTAATGTCCCTAATAGTTTATTTTATGCAGGTGCTAAGTATAAGTCTTTTAATCCTAATCCTTTGAGAAGCATATTTTAGTCATTTTAATATTTTATCCTTTTAATTTTATAAACAGTCTTTTTAAAACCTATGACTTTGAGTAAAAGGTGTAGAGCTAAACTATAAAACTAATAAAATATGTTCCTAGCTAGAAGAGTAATTTCCAAGAGAAACCCTCACAGGTGACATGCTAAATTGAACCATAAAAGAAGTATGAAAATAAGGATAAAACAGAAGAGATTTAATAAAAAAAATAACCCCCACATTACCTACCACTAGTAATGGATAAATCAATAAATGCAAAATCAGCTTGAGTAAAGAAAGCCACAAATAAGTCCTGTCTCTGGTATAAATAGATCAAGGGGTTAGACGCAGAAATTTCTACTAATGTTGATCTTCAAGGTATTTGTTTTCACAGACTGAGTATAATGTAATCACTATGTATGTTCTTTTTAGATGTCTTCCCTGAACATTTTGGGAAATTACTAGTCTAATAAGGGAAAAGAGGCCTACACATGGTACCTATTTTTCATAAATTATCTTTTGATAAGAAACACATTACTAAACAATATTCAAAATTAATATCAGGAAACAGATTTTGCAATAATTTTACACTTACTAAAAAGCTACTGAGATTATATCATAATCATTAAGGTGCCTACTGTAGACCATCTGGATTCATAATCTGAACACAGCGGTCTAAACCAGAGGAGGATAAACATATTTTCAATATGTCTGTTCAGAGAATCTTTTAAGTGGGCAAATTTTCCACATTATTCATGATGTAATATTTTTACAATCATGTAAACATGGACAAAACAGATGTATACTTAAGTGTGTGTAATGTATATATGTATGTGTGTATACATATTATTTAATTTCACATTTATTACTAGCAAACCATTTAGGTAAATCATATACAATTCCAGATGGCTGAATCATTTTATCATTAAATTTATTTCAAAAGCCTCTAAACATTTACCACTGATAAACTATATTGGCAAAGATCTATGTGATTGATTGAAATTGATGTTTATAGCAGGTAGCCAAACTACATAAATCTGCTTTGCGGCAAAAGCACTACTCATAAAACTAATCTGCCATTTTAAGGGAAAGGTTTAAGCCAATCCAATTGCTGTTGCTTTTTAAAAATTTTAGTTGCATGCCCTACCAATATGCTAATATCCATCTAGGAAATATGCCATTAACCCAAAAATGCCAAATGGGATGATCACCAAACTCTCATTTTCTCCTAAACAGTAAAATAAAGACATTTCTAAAGCTTTACTTCCCTTGCTTTTTTAATGTTTAATTTTGAATCATCAGATATTTGTCAGCAAAAATGTCATGCTGACCAAAGAAGCATATAGTCCTCTTTGTACTATATGTGTTATACACTATGATGAGATTGGTTAATATTTCTTCATATGCCATCAGTACATCCTAGTGTCCAGAATCAAAACTATTTATGGAGATTGTATCTCAGGGGTAACCAAACTAGGCAGACTTTAAGAATCAGAAAATAATTGCCTCCTATTGCACATCTTGTGCTTGGTAACAATTCTGAGTCTGACAGTAAAATGACATGGCCAGAGATCAAGATATATCATCTATATCTGGGTGCAAACATATTAACAACCAAACCATCAATTTTGTTAGAGAATTGTTTAAAAAAATAAGATCAGAATAAAGGAAAACAAAATAATTAGCATAGTGTGTGTGTGTGTGTCTGTGTGTGTGTCTGTGTGTGTGTGTGCAAGACAGTCCTGAGGCTTGAATTTAGGGAGCTAACTGCTAGACCCGAGCTTTGTGCTCAAAGCGAGCACTTAATTCCTTGAGCCACAGCTCTACTTTCAGCTTTTTGGTGGACAGTTGGGCTAAGTGTCTTTCCTGTCTATGCTGATGCTGGATCATAATTCTCAGATCTCAGCCTTCTGAATAACTAAACTTACAGGCATGAGTGACCAGAACACTCGTCATAGCCTATACATTTTTAAATAGATCTTACTTCAAGGAGAGATTTATTTAAAAAAAATGGATTCTTATCAGGAAATCTAATGAACTAAGGTAAAGTTTTCAAAATCTTTAAAAACCCAGTTAATATGCATCTATATGTATATAGCTTATATTTGATGAAATATACTCACATATATAAATTTAGTTAGATATATAAAACACATACATATGTGATTGTATGGCTACAGTTGTCATTTTGGTTTTATCATTCTAACATTTGATATTTACCACTCTAACTTTTGATATCATCACAAATATAGCTGGTGTAATCTAAAGCCTCTTAGTATAGCAGAATAATAGTACTGTCAGGCTTTGGGGAAGATGGCTTAGTCATAGTTCATAGACTACTGAACCACAGCCTTATACGCAAGTACAAGCCGGTTTTCACTTTTTTTAGCATTTGTTTGACTGACTCATTCCACTGCCCATGGGCAATTTCATGCAAATTTAAATATGTACAATGTTGAGTAAGATTTTTCTCCTTAAAGCCTGAAAGCTATTTCAGTTCACATCTATCTACAAATATGAAACTTTTCACTATTTATTAAAGGAATTTCTGGTCACAGCAAAAGAAATAATATGCCTTGTTACCTACAAGATTTAGACTCTAATCCTCTATTAGGAATTTAAAAGTTTTTGTTCTTCCACATTTATTGAGTGAAAGTCTGTCTGATAGTTACTATATTTCATTCACCATAACCTGTCTAATTTTAATATTTCTATTTTATTTTATTGTTAGTGCATAAGCACATGAATGCATACATATGCATTGCTCTCTGTTGGTCTAGCCTGCTTATTTCTCGCTTAAAACCATTGCTCTCTCCCATTGATATGCCATTCTACATCATATTATTGGAAAGATGTCATGAAACCAACATACAAACCCCGGATATCAAGCCAGCAGGGTTAGACAACTTCTTTGTTAAACCTTGAAAAAGTCATTGTCTCGGGGCCGGGAGTTTGGCCTAGTGGTAGAGTGCTTGCCTAGCATGCACGAGGACCCGGGTTGGATTCCTCGGTACCCCACATACATAGCAAAAAGCTGGAAGTGGTGCTGAGGCTCAAGTGGTAGAGTGCTAGCCTTGAGAAAGTCTAAGGACAGTGCTCAAGCCCTGAGCCCAAGCCCAGGACTGGCAAAAAAAAAAAAGAAGAAAGAAAGAAAAAGTCATTTTCTCAAAGCTCCTCAACAATAGTTCATTGAAAAAAGAAAAAAAAAATGTGCAATACAAAGAATTTTAAGGAGCTAATAGAACATGTTGTATACGTTTCTTCAAATGGACTCTACATAATGATAATTCATGGCACAATGTATTCCAATATTTAGAGAGTTTTTAACAGTGTAATATCCATTTCAAATCCAATTACAAGGATGCCTCTGGAAACTGCTAAATCTATAGCTTTTCGTTGTTGGAGTTACTGAGATTATTGTTCAATGAAAAGAACAAAATATCATTTAAGATTGATTCTCTTAATTCTAATTAGCTTAATGCTATAAGTATTTGTATAATACTAGGTCTCTAATTGTGAACCAAATATTTTTTGAGTACTTATCTCTACCAATATCCCAACAGAAGGTATAATACATACTAGTTTGTGTACGATTCAATAACACTATTTGTAGGTTCTATTTATTATTCCGTATTCTCTATGCAAACAGCCATGAGACAATGCAAGGCCCTGGCACCACAGTGCTCTTGAACTATCTTTTAACATGTTTTCCTGTGTTCAATTTTGGTTTCTTAGAAGGAACATGCAGAACAGAAGAGATTTGTACTACTTAATGTACAAATTAAGAAGATTAACTAGGGTTTAAATGTGAAGCCATATAATGAATGATTGTTGTCCTGAAGGTACTATGTTATCTCTCATCTCTTTTGTTGTCCCTTGGTTATCTCATATTGTTACAGTATCTCACTTTGTTATCTGATATATTGGATATATTTGTATTTGGTTATTTGAAATTGGATAGGGAAGGGAGGAAACAAGATGAGGGGTGGGGACCTGGGGGAGGGAAATGGGGACCAAGACATGAGAAAGGATATCAATGTATGTAAAGTAATGCACCTTCTATCTGGCAAATATAATTACAATTACAATAAAAAATATATGGATAAAAATGAAGCAAGTCTTAAGCCTTCAAACAAAAAAAGTGAAGCAAGAATTTAAAATGAAGCTTTTCACATATCACTTTTATTTCTCTCACTCTCTTCAAAGACCAACCATAGCAGTTATGGAGAGGTGAGAGGAGGGGGAAAGGACAGGAAGAGCGGCTTTCCCCTTAGCCCCTCTTCCCATTTACTATTACAGATGCCTACTTGAACAAGAGGCCACCCAAGCCATCTTTAGGCTTTTATGACTGTTTTTTAGGCTAAAACCATTTATATCACTGAATTATAAGGCATAAAGCTTAGTGTAAACAAAGCACTATCCAGAATGTGTGGAAGGCATGAGTGGATTTGTGTTTGGGTTAGAGGAAAATAAATAATGTTGTATATATACATACATACATACATACATACACACAATAATGAGTAGAATTTCTCTACATTTAAGTAAGCTACTCCACTCTTTGTAACACCAGTGTAGAGTTAGAAATCAAGATATTAGATACCTCTTCATGGGAAAGTGGATAGACTGGATAGAGTGGAGAATTTGGGGGAGCTAGCCCTTTCGTATCCTTTGTTTTTTATACCCATAGATTCAATTCAAAGAAGAACTTAATGTCTTCCATGTAGGATTGGCTCTGTTTTGAAGTTATACCTTTAAAAATATAGTTGATAAATAATTAAACTCTGATGCAGATTGAAAAATCTAACACATTTGCTAGTGTCCAAAGACATAGAGCCTTCTTAACTTGCTGTCTCTGCTGCCTGTCCCTAAAATGATTTTTATGTTGAACACTAGTTGGGAGGAAAATGATCCAATCAACAAAATCAGATTTTTTTCTTCTCCTACAAATGATTATGTCCTCTATTATAATTAATGCCTGGTTCTGTGCATTTATTTTTCTTTACACTACCAGAGTAGTATTCTAATATCTAATGTCTGGTAATAGCATTCTCTTCCAGGAAAAGCATCCAACTTCATCTATCACAGGTCTTACCTTTTCTCTGGAGGGCTGTTGGTTTCTTTTATCCACCTCTTCTAGGTTAGCAAGAAGAGTAACTACTAGCAGCTGGGATCCTCTCGGATGCTCATAATAAGTCTGTAGAGGAACAACATCCATGACAGTGTGATTCCACTGAGGAGCTTTGAAAGCGAGAGCACCATGTTGTTTTGTTTAGCTGGCAGTGACTGGAATTCTACTATTATGTTAGTGTAGTGACCTCTCCTTGAAAAAAAATACTAGTTTTCCTCACAATGGACCACTGCAGACAAATTAAATCTAAAATAAATGTACCTTGTTCCCTAACAAAAGAAGGAAGTATTTATTATTTCTGTAGTGTCCTGGCTGGCAGTCCTTCTATGACCAGTTTTTGTCTTGTCTGAGATCAGAAAGCAAGACAACATGGACAGGAATTCTGTGTAGAATCCTCAACCTTGAAATAGTGATACATTCACACCCCCCAGTGAATATGGAAACAAGAAAACTCAAGTCACTGCACTTTGTTGGAAGCAGAAGTAATATAACCTATACTTGAGAAATCGAACATTTAGAAAGCAATAAATTGAGTAGATCCAATCGTACCTACAAAAATGTGGTCTCTTTCCTTCTCTCAGTTGCTTCTTCTCTCAGTGTGAAGGTCCTTATTCATTCTGAATTATCTCAGAGAGTAGCAAGGTGGCTGCTAACAGCTCCATGCCATATCCTCTGCCATGAGCAAGAAATCTTCCTTTTCAAAAGTTCAATCCTAGGATTGCCTATGAATTTTGTCCTGCCCTATACCAGATTTTGTTCACATAGAAATTGAGCACATTTGTCTGTCTGTGATCATAGCTTCATTTAGATCTAGGTTGCTGGTATAACCTTCCAAAATAAAATTTCTAAATTGAGAATGAGGACAATGTTTTCAGAAAGGAAGGAAAGAAAGAGAAAAGGGCTAGGAACCTGCCTTAGTAGAGTGCTTGCTTACCTAGCATGCGTGAAGCCCTAGATTCAATTCCTCAGTACTATATAAACAGAAAAGGCCAGCAGTGGGCACTGTGGCTCATGTGATAGAATGCTATCCTTCAGTAAAAAGAAGCTCAAGGACAGTGGGTAGGCCCTGAGTTCAAGCCTGAGAATTGGCAAAAATAAACAAACAAACCAAAACAGAGAAATGATCATCATTTCAAAACTAGTAGATACCCAGCAGCAAATATAATCACAGGAGCATACCCCAATACAATGTCAACTTTCAAAGCACAATGGGAAAAAATACTAATATGCAAATTTATAACTCAGGCAGTCACAGCTATGTTGAAAATCTTAAACCAATGGCTATTAATGTTCCCAGCTGACCTGACCTGCCTTTGTCTGACATAGACATGAGTCCATTTTTCCAAGAAGCCACTGCTAAAGACAGGTCTCATGTATTGACAACTACCTCTGAAGCACTTTCTCTTACACACACATTAAATTCCAAATTCAACTCTAATTCTACTACTTTTCAATGATCACACCCCCTCATTGTTTCTTCTAAACCCTATTTAAGGCAAAGACAGTGTTATGTACAAAAGAAAAGGAGTTAAAAGACATAATCTGGGTAGAAGCCTACTCTAGATGAAATTATAAATGGAAATCTATCATTTCAAAGGAATAAATTCATTCACCTCTTGCCAAGGATCTATTAGTTAAAGTACTACCAAGACATGATAATCATAGGGATTATTGGCTTTTGGTGATAATTCTTTACTAAGAGAAAAAGCATAATCTTTGATACTGTATCTAAGATTATTTGCCAATTAGATGTTTTCCATTCACATTCATAGAGGGAAGATGATGCCCTTTTCCAAAGACCAAAAGGTCTTTGGCAAACAGGGAGAAAAAAAAATTGATGAATTTATTTGGGCTGGAATCAGGGAAGGAGATTTTCTGTAAGCTTTCCTGGCCTGTGATTCAGACAGTCAAACTACTCAATGATGAGATAATCTAAAACCCAATTGTTATGTGAGACAGTCAGGATGGGCTAAGTAGAAAAAAAAAAGTAAAAGATAAATCACAGAGTAAATTCCTAGACTGCTAAAAGATGGAGTCTTTTATCCTATTTTACCCGTTGTTTTGGCCACTTTACTATTTGTTATATGGTAGATTCTCTTGGGGGAAAAAAAAAGAATAACTTTACAGTACTGACTATTGTGAAAAGAAAATGCTCCCATAAAATCTGTATGATGGTATTTTCATTTATTTGGTATCTGAACATTCTAAGTTTTGGGTTTTTTGTGTGTGGTTTTCTAACAATACATTTTTTAAAGTTCAATATCACGAAGATCTAGATTTTATTTTTTTCTCTTGGGGAATTAAAATTTTTATATCTGTTCCTCCTGCCCTACGTCTATTGATTTGTATGTTTCTACTTTTACTTTTTAAAGTTACAGGATAATAACTTGCCTCACTCGTGACTGATTTCCTATTTCTCATATTTGGATCATTATTGGAGTTAGTTTTTTCCTTTAGGTTTGTTAAGAAACACCTCTAGATAAAGTTTATTTTTATTCTTTTGTTTGCAAAGCCTCTGCAAAAGTCATAGTCCAGCAAATTTCATTTGATTACTTACAATTAAATAATATTTTCCAGTTTTATCTCTGAATAATTTTGTAAATTTTATTGAATGGGTCATCAGCAATGTTTGAATTCTGAACCTGATTTTACAACTGTCCTATATTTTGTGACAAAACAGCTAATAATATAAGTCTATTAAATATGAAATGACTTAAGGAAATAGATGGTAACAGCAGTAATAATAATAATTGGAAATAATAGTAGATGATCTTAATTTTAACAGAGAACAGATGCACAATAATATATTCCATACATGGAACTTATATTAATAGTATATAAATATTAGGGTATTATATGCTATAATGGCAAGATGTTTCATCAAGATTTTAGAAACAATAATTGGTAGGGGAGGGAGAGGAAGAGTGGGAAAAAAGATGAAAAAGGGTGACACTGTCCAACAAGTAATGTACCTATTAACTGATGAATGTAACTATAATCCCTCTATACATTATCCCAACAATAAACTACAATTATAAAAAAAGAGATAATGTACTCAGTACCTTATGAATGTAACTCCCCTATACATAGGCCAGGTATTTAGAGTTTTTTTTAAGAATTGGGAAAAAAAAAACACAGATCAATGCATAACTGATTGAGGAAAACAATAGAAATTACCAAAAAGGGAATAACAATAACAAACAAACTAAAGTCTTTCCACAAAGAGAAGCCAAGGACCAGCAAGCTTCACTGCTGAATTTTTATCAAGACTTTAAAAAAGAACTAGCATCAATGTCCTTCACACTCCCCCCATAAAATAAAAATGACTTTGCTGGAGCACAGTGGCTCACACCTGTAATCATAGCTACTCAGAGGCTGAGATCTGAGGATCAAGGTTCAAAGGTAGCCAGGGCACAAAAGGACCTGAGACTCTTATCTCCAACTAGCCTCTAGAAAACAGGGAAGTGGGGCTTGGCTCTAGGGTAGGGTGGTAGCTTTGTGATGAGGAGCTTAGGGACAACACTCAGGCCCAGGGGTACAGCAGTAGCCTTGAGCTGAAGAACTCAGGGACAGTGCCCAGGGGGAGTTCAAGCCCCATGCCCCCCCCAAAAAAAAACCCTAGAAATGGCTTTACCAAGCTAAAATCACCCTACTACCAAAGCTTAATAAACACATGCACACTAATAATTATATAATAATAATAAATAATAATTTCCCTCTGTTACTAATCACCTTATTCATTCCTTTTGTATGATTAATGTCTATTAATGGTAAAGCACACATAATCAGCTTCTAGAAAAGCTATGAAATTCAAAAAGTAAAAACATATGTCTCTTGCTTCAATTATTCAATTGATCACTGATCTTTGTTACTCTAATTAGCTATTATTTATTTCAATAATCTTCAATCTAAATAAGAATATCAGCTATATTTCTTACTGTTGAAAATACAAAAGGTACACAGGCTCTTTATTAGGTTTGCTATACTTAAGCCACTCAGTATTCTTACCATTTTTAAGCCATACAGTAAGTCCACACTTTCATGTTTATTTTCTTTATTTACAGCTAACAAGTTAAATACTTTTACATAAAGTATATCACAAGTCATTTATATTTCAAAGTACTTACTGTTTCAGATTTTAAAGCAAAACATTAATAAATGAATATTTTTCAATGTAGGGGTAGTATTAATCACAGTGAGATGCAATGTTTTTACTTGCTTCAAAAATTGTATCTCCATTAGGTATTATCAGTCTGTCAATATGTTACTCCTTTACTGTTTCTTACCAGTTTTCTTGCCTTTCCATGTCTTTTTTTTCCAAAATGATTCACAATTCAATTTAACTTTAGTAATGCCATATTTACAAAGAACTAATTTCTAACCATTCCATGCTGTTTTCTGTTTGAGTATCCTTCATCTCAAGATGCCAAATATCTCCTCATTGTAATTTGTAAGCAACATCACTCAGACTTGACCCTGCTAGTAACCAAGCCACTTAAATGCATTTGTTAAGAGACCACAGATAACACTGATATCATGCAGTACACTGTCACCAAGATCAAAACAATTTTAGCTCAAAACTCCTTTAAGCCCAGAGTTCATAGTTTATATTCCTACAGTACTGAGCACACATAACTGAAAATCAATAGGTAGCTAATGGAAAGCAAATACCATTGGGAACATGAAGCACTACACATAACATACTTACAGAGCAAGAGAGAAAACATTGCAAATGGCTAAAAACAAGTTTGGAAAGTTGAGGGGGGAAAATGGATAGGTTGTTTTATATGATACTTACCTTCAGGGAATTTATAACTTGACTTTGGGTTCGATATACTTCCACTTTCTCATACTACAAAAAAAAATAATAATCTGTTTGGAAAACCTGGAGGGAAACTCCTTGATTAAGATGATTCACCAGGGTATACTATGGTGCTCATTTATCTTCTTATTCTCAAAATTAGAAGAAATGAATTCTCAAAGGCTTGAGTACCTCTAAAATGATGAATGCAATATACAGCAAAAAATGAAGACTTAAATTCAAAGTTGTTCCAAACACAGACACAACTAACCAGGAAGGTAGAATAACTCTGGCCCCCTGAATACTTCCTTCTATTGACTGAAATGCTAAAATTATGAATTGATTTCTAATAGTAAAATTAAAGTACAGTCATAAAATGAGTTATGCATATGCATTAGCTGAGTGTTTTATATGTGTACTCTTACTTGGAATTACATTTTTAAAGCATTCATGCAATGATTGGCAGAGGAGGTCATATATGCATTGACAATGAACATATATTCTAGAATCAAACACAACTTTTTCAATGTATGTGACCCAAGTTTTGGTGGCTCATGCATTTAGTTCTAGGTTCTCAAAAGGTAAAGATTGTAAGGTCATGATTCTAGATCAACCTGAGCATAAAAGTTCACAAGACCAGGGCCGGGAGTTTGGCCTAGTGGTAGAGTACTTGCCTAGCATGCAAAAAGACCCAGTTCACCTCCGACAGAGCTAGGACAGCAGGATATGGCAGACAGAGATGTTTAGTGGAGTATAGTTTTCAACAATTGCTTCAGGAAAAGTCCTGAGTAGAGCTCAGGAGTTAAGTTCGACTTTCATACTAGCACTAAAATAAAATGGCATGAGGTATAGACTGTGCCTATAAAGGGTTGGTACTGAGTGAACTGTCTTTCTCCAGTCAAGATTAAGTTCTAAAAGAAATGCAAATGAAGGCTATTGGTTCTGAGTATTTCTGGGGGCTGGCAGAAGTTGGGTTTCAAACCTGGAGGGAGAAAATCTAGGCAGTGTGTTGGGATCAGACCCTTTGGATTTATTTGGGCTTCTTAATTATAGTTGTACTATAATTGTTGTTATACCTTTCCAGCCTTTAAGGCTGTCATGTTCTTTTTTTTTATTTTTATTGTAATTAATAAAAGGGTTACATGATATTTGCCAGATAGAAGGTGCATTAATTCACATACATTGATACCTTTTCACATGTCTTGGTACCCATTACCCTCCCCCCACCCACCACCCACTCCCCGTATTGGTTTTCCCCCCTTCCCTATCAAGTTTCAGATAACCAAATACAAATAAATTCAATATATCAGATAACAAAGTGAGATACTGTAACAATATGAGATACCCAAGGGACAGCAAAGGAGATGAGGGATAACATAGTACATTAAGGACAACAATCATTCGTTATATGGCTTTTGTTTCAATAGCCTGGAGGTCCTTTCAATTAGCTTCATACTATATGGCCTTATGTATCAAGGTTTTGCTCTACTGCAGATCTCTGCTAGTAGAGCCCAAGGTTTCTACTGATTATGACAAATGAGGGAAACCATTGAGCCTAAGTTCCTTTGAGTCTGGCTAACTTCACTTAATATGATTTTTTCTAAGTCTTTCCATTTCTTAACAAATGGGTCGATGTCTTTCTTTCTGACAGCAGCATAGAATTCCATTGTGTACAAATACCACAACTTGTTGATCCACTCATCATTCCTTGGTACCACATACATAGAAAAAAGCCCGAAGTGGTGCTGAGGCTCACGTGGTAGAGCTCTAGCCTTGAGAAAGTCCAAGAACAGTGCTCAGCCTCTGAGCTCAAGCCCAGGTCTGGCAGGAAAAAAAATTCATAAGACCCTATTAGTTAGTAACTGTGTTTGGTAGTTTGTGCCTATAATTCCTCATATATAGAGGTTAATGGTTGCAAGACAGGTTAATGGTTGCAAGACAGCCTAAGCAAGACTGTCCACAAGACCCCATAAAAATAGAAAAATATAGCTGTAGTATTACACAGTGCAATTGTCTTCTCAGCTATAGTGGGGAATGTAAATAGAAATGCAGTCCAGGGAGTCTGAGTAAAAAGTGAGTCCCTATCAAAAACGAACAAATAAATAAACAGCAAAAGGAGCTGGAGGCATCATTCAAGCAATCGAATGCAATAAAAGTAAATGGATTACAATAAAAATAATCTAAAATAAGTCCTAGCTGGTAATGTATAAAATATGCCATAACAGATTGATAGAAATTCAGTAGCTTAAAACAGCATGTATCTCACAATTTCCAAGACAGTAAAATTCAAAATGGTCTCATGGAGGTAGACTCTAGGAGACCAAAGGTCGATATCCTTCACCCAGGCTCCAGGGGACAATCTGTTTCCTTGCCTTTTTCAGTTGCTCAAGGCCGCCAAACATCTGCATAGGCAGAATTAGATTGGAGAGTTTCTCCCGTTGGATCAGTGATACTGACCTTCACTTCCTCTTCCGTATTTCAAGGCCTTTATAATTATACCTATCCTAGTAATTAGAATTAACTGCCTTAAAGCTTTTTTTCTTTCATTTTTCTGACCATGGGATTTGAACTTGGAGTCTGAACACTGCTTCTGAGCTTTTGTGTTCAAGATGAGTGCTCTACCACTTTGAGCCACAGGACCACTTCCCTTAAAGCCAATTAATTAGCAAACAATTCCATCAACAACCATAGTGTCACTTGCCATGAAGCTGTGCTAACAAAACTTATTAACAAACTAAGCAGTAGAAAGTGGATATCTGAGAGGCAATTATTTTCTTTTTTAAGATTGTTTTATTACACAGGTGATATACAGAAGGGTTATAGTTATATAATACATAAGGAAATGAATACATTTCTTGTTGAAGTGTTACCCTCTCCCTCGTTTTGTCCTGCTTTCCCTCCTCTTGACTCTCCTCTCCCAGAAGTTGCAAAGTTCATTTCCAACATTCACTCTAGGCTTTCTCTTATGATCACCATTGGCTACTTCCTTTAGGATTCACATAACAGAAAGATCCTTCTCTATATCCAGGGGGGCTTAGCAGTCTCCTGTTCTGATCCTCACCTATTATATCCTTTCTTTTTTTTCCATATATTTTTATTGTAATTAATAGAAGGGTTACATTATATTCACCAGACAGAAAGTGTATTACATCACATACATTGATACCATTTCTCATGTCCCCATTTCGCTCCCCCCCGACCCCACCCCTCATCTTGTTTTCCCCTCTTCTTTATTCTATTTCAAATAACCAAATAAATATATATACAATATATAAGATAACAAGGTAAAATAGTATAACCATATGAGATAATGAAAGGACAGCAGAAGAGATGAGAGATAACATAGTACATTAAGGACAACAATCATTCATTATATGACTTTTGTTTCTATATCCTGGAGGTCCTTTCATTTAGCATCATCCTATGTGGTCTTCTGTATCTAGGTTTTGCTCTATTGTAAATCTCTGCTAGGGGAGCCCAAGGTTTCTACTGATTATGACAACTGAGGGAAACCATTGAGTCTATGTTCCTTTGTATCTGGTTTACTTCACTTAATATGATTTTTTCTAAGTCTTTCCATTTCCTTACAAATGGGACAATGTCATTCTTTCTGACGGTAGCATAGAATTCCATTGTGTATAAATACCACAACTTGTTGATCCACTCATCACCTGAGGGACATCTGGGTTGGTTCCATATCTTTGCTATGGTAAATAGTGCTGCAATGAACATTGTTGTGCTAGTGAATTTAGTATGTCCTTGTTTCTGGCCAAATGGGTGAATGCCAGGTAGTGGAATGGCTGGGTCATAGGGGAGCTCTATGTTTAGTCTTTTGAGGAACTGCCATACTGCTTTCCATAGTGGTTGAATGAGTTTGCACTCCCACCAGCAGTGTAGTAGTGATCCCTCCTGGCCACATCCCCTCCAGCATCTGTTGTTATTAGAGTTCTTGATCCTGGCCATTCTAACTGGAGTGAGGTGGAATCTTAGATTTCCATTTCTTTTATGGCCAGAGATGTCAAGCATTTCTTCATGTGTCCATAGGCCATTTTTATTTCTTCTTCAGAGAAGACTCTCTTTAAGTCTTTGGCCCATCTTTTAATGGGATAGTTGTTATTTTGGAATTAGTTTTGGAGTGATTCAAGTTTTTGAGTTGTTGATATATTTTAGATATGAGGCCTTTGTCTGTTGTATGGTTAGTGAAGATCTTCTCCCACTTTGTGGGCTTGCTAGTTAGTTTGCTAGCTATGTCCTTTGCCATACAGAAGCTCTGCAGTCTAATGCAGTCCCACTTATCCAGACTTTGTCTAATTTGTTGTGTTTCTGACTCCTTATTAAAGTTTCGCCCTGTGCCAAGGAGACCTAGTGTATTTCCTATTCCTTCTTGTAAAGTTTTTAGTGTATCTGCTTTTACCTCGAGGTCTTTGATCCATCTGGAGTTAATCCTGGTGCAGGGTGACAAAGAAGGATCCAACTTTAGTTGTTTGTAGGTACTTAACCAGTTCTGCCAGCACCACTTGTTGAAGAGGCTGTCTTTCTACCATTCTATTTTTTTTGCTCCCTTATCAAAAGATTAAGTGGCCATAGGTCTGTGGGTTAATATCTCGGTCCTCAGTTCTATGCCACTGGTCTTCAGGCCTGTTCTTGTACCAGTACCAAGCTGCTTTGGTCACTATGGCTCTGTAATAGAGTCTAAAGTTTGATACTGAAATTCTTCCTGTGCTGTTCTCTCTACTAAGAATTGTTTTGGTTGTACAGGGTCTTTTATTATTCCATATGAAATTTTGGATTGCCTCTTCTTTTTCTTTAAAGAATGACATTGGGATATTGATGGGTATTGCGTTGAATTTCTAGTTAGCCATTGGCAAGATTACCATTTTCACAATGTTAATTCTTCCAATCCAGGAGCATGAGAGGTTTTCCCATTTCCTCAGTTACGCTTTAATTTCCTTTTTCAGGGTTTTAAAGTTTTCATCAAAAAGGTCCTTTACATTCTCAGTTAAGTTAATTCCTAGGTACTTTATTTTCTTTGAGGCTATTGCAAAGGAGTTGCTTTCCTGATTGTTGCCTCATTCCTCTCACTGTTGGCATAGAGGAAGGAAGTTGATTTTTGAGGGTCAATTTTATACTCTGCTACTTTGCCAATTTTTTGAATCAGTACAGGCCACTTGGGAGTGGAGTCTGTAGGGTTCTTTAAATACATAATCATGTCATCTGCAAAGAGGGAAAGTTTCACTTTCTCTTTCCCTATTTGGATCCCCTTTATGCTTGCATCTTGCCTTATTGCTCTGGCAAGGAATTCTAATACTATGTTAAAGAGGAGCGGAGAGGCAATTATTTTCTTTATTTCAATTGAGTGGACAATATTACTGAATATACTAACTGATCAAATTGTAATAATACAAAGTTGGAAAATAAAGTAACATTTACAATAGGAAGTTAAGACAGTACAATAAATTTAAAGGTAAACAATGAATTATATTTACCGGTAATTAAGTTGAATATTTTTCTTCATTTTTATCTTGGCAAATGATCAAAAAGTCTATGTAAGCCAGGCACCAATGGCTCATGTCTGTAATCCTAGTTACTCGGGATGCTGAAATCTGAGGATCTCAGTTCAAAGCCAGCCCAGGGAACTAGAGTCAGACTCTTATCTCCAATTAAGCACCAGAAAACCAGATGTGGTGCTGTGGCTCAAGTGGTAGAGTGGTAGCCTTGAACTGAACAGCTCAAGCACAGAGCCCAAGCCCAAGCCCAGTTCAAGCTCCATGAATGACAATAAAAAGTCTATGTAGAACAGTTAAATATAGCTATAAATGATAGAAGTTGAGAAATATATAATGACATATGAATATTACAATTTTAAATCTCAAGATTTAGTGATCTTAAGGAACAATGGTTTATGTTCCTCATTAGATGGAATTATTTGATTACCTGTGAAGATTGAACCCCAGAACCAAAAACTGAATACTAAAGCCATTTAAAAGAACCAGGCTTCTAATAGCTTTGCAGTTGATCTGTAAGAGAAAACTACTATTTCTCACAACAGTGTTTCAATGCCAATTCACTGAAGTTCTTTTACATTTCAGAACTGCTCCCTGAATGAGATCAACACAGGCTAGAGCTTATAAGAGAAATTTCACACAGAGCTACCTAACAGTTGACATAACTGTTTCCTTTTAAAAGTGAAAGATGTGATTTACTCACTTTTCTCCTGAGTCCCATCCCTGAAATCACACATGCCTAATTATGCATATAATTTCTAACTTTTCATAGACATTGCAAATCCATACCGTAACTCCAGATTTACACACTCTTGATTTAAAAAATAATAAGAAAGAAAGAAAGAAAGAAAGAAAGAAAGAAAGAAAGAAAGAAAGAAAGAAAAAACTTTCCCATTTTAAGAAGATGTATGCAGTGGATGGGGGGGGCATGATTAACTAAGAACAAGAGAAGAACCAGAGCACTTCTTGTAGGACTATGTGCATAAGCCCTGCTTAAAGCCCTCTTAGTTCTCATAACTTCCATTTCTCCCCCATGAATAAAGGCTTGAAGAAAAGTCTGAGCTATGTGAATGAAGCAGCAAGGAGAAAGAAAGCCTGATAGATGATGTAAGGAAATGTATATCACTGCTTCATTTGCTGTATTTAAAGCCATCCCACTGAGAACAATAGATTTTTTTGCATCCTTCTGACAAAGTTCAACAGTGTGTAATGTTTTCTGCATTTGAAAATCACAAGACTAATACATATTTCAAAAAGAAAATTAGCGTGGAAAGTAGATTTTTTAAAAAAACTCAGAAATTTAAATCCCTACACTTTTATGTTCCTGATACATTTTGTTACAAGTAATTATGAAATGGTTCCTTCCTTCCAAAAAAAATCTCTATAACCCAGTGAAACAAGTCAGATACTTTAAACATCTTTCCTGAAAAATATAGTCTTAAAATACTGTATTTTTCTTCTCTCAAAGAGCATTTCTTATTTCCCAGAGCTAGTCAATTCAAACCTTAATGATTTTTCTAATGTGCAGCACAGTAATCAAGATATAAATAAATAAATGCTTAATATCACATGCAGGGCTCTGGGTTATCCAAACAAGCAAGAAGGAAGGAACTAGTTTATTGGTTGTTTTTAATCTTGGAATTAGACTGTTTCAGTACCTCCCAACTCTTCTCCCTTCCCTTTTTATAATTTTATTGTTATTTTTAATTTGAGCTAATGCAGTGATACATTAAAACATTAGTGGGACAGCATGCAATATGTTGATGCATACATATATAATATAATCTTATATATTATATATATTTCATAGTGTTTACATTATGGTAGCCATTTCCCCCTCTGAAGATACTCATCATTTCTTTATGCTTACAGCATATTAAAACCTATCTTCAGGCTGTTTAAACTGCACAGTTCACATTGTGTTATCTATAGTTACTTATGGTGCAATAGCACTTTAGAACTTTTGGGTCCTAGCTATAACTTCATATCTGTTGCTCAACCTCACCCACCCTCTTTGCATTCTCCCTAGACTCTGCAACCACAATTCTACTTTTATCTTCCAGGAGATCATGTTGTTTGGATTGCACTCAAGAATGAGATCATGGAGGACTTTACTTTCAGTCTATGTCTTTTGTCACTCATCAGAATGATGTATGGTTCCATAGTGCTGCCACAGATGATACTTCATATTTTTTGAACAGTATCATTAGCTTCTCAACAGAAGTAACACAAGTTATTTCTATTTCTCGTTTATTTTACCCTAATTTTCAAATAAATTATTTTGTTGAGATTTTATATTGAGTTTTCATCTCTGCTTTATTCATTCATGCTCTTAGATTCATCCTTTTCTTTCTGATAACTTTGCATTTGGTTTGTCCTTTTCTATTTCCATGATATGTACAAATAGATCATTTATTTCAGATCTCCTTTTTTGATGTGATCTTCTTTATTGATTGTTGAAAACATATCTCTTCCTACTACATTTTTCTGCAATTTATAGCTTTGAAAATCTTATCTCCGTTTTCATTTGTTTCAAGGATTCTTTTAAATTTCCTTTTTTAATTTCTTGAGTCATTTTTAATTCGTTTATTTTTATTTTATCTTTGAACAAAGGAGTTGCCATTTAACAAAACAGTTTATGAATATCATATACATTGATCAAAGTTACCCCTTTCAACATTCTTTGCATTTCAATTTTTATTGTCAGGGCGATGTGTAGAGGGTTGCAGTTACATTCATTGTTACCCCTTCTCATGTTTTTTTCTCCCACTTCCCCTCTGCCCAACTTGCAAAGTTGACTCATTTTTTTCTGAAAAAAATTGTTTGATTTTTATGTATTTAATATGTTCATTAAAGTTTTTCTTGTTTTTGATGTCTAATTTCATTACCTTTAGATTAAATATTTGACCATATTTAAATATTAGATTTTGATTAGATATTTGACCACATTTAAATTTTTTTCTTTTTGCATATGTACATGGCAATGAGTTTGAACTCAGGGCTTTGTATTTGCTAGGCAAGCATTCTGCCACTTAAGGAATGTCTTATATAATATATATACATACACACATAGATATATAGCTCTAGTTTACTTTTCAGAAAGGGTTCCATGCTTTTTTGCCTATACTGCAATCAGATTACATTCCTCCTATCTCAGCCTTCTGCCTCCCTGGAATTACAGATGCATGTTACAAAGCCTAACCCTGCTTTCATTTTTTTTTCAGGTTTCTTACCAAAAAAAAATATGTAATTGGGTTAGTCCTTTTAGTTACTCTATATTTTTCCGTTGGAGAGTTCAATTCAGTTAAGCTCAAGATAATTGTTGCTAGGTGAGGTGTTTTCTCCACCATTTAATAACTTGTTCTCTTATTTTGTTGTAGTTTCCTTTTCTTTCTTTCTCTTTCTTTCTTTCTTTCTTTCTTTCTTTCTCTTTCTTTCTTTTTTCTTTCTTTCTTCCTTCCTTCCTTCATTCCTTCCTTCCTTTCTTTCTTTCCTTCTGCCTGCCTGCCTGCCTGCCTTTCTTTCCCATCGCTTACTATCTTTCTTTGTGATTTTGTAATTTATAATAACAGAGTATTTTTTTGAGGGGAGAGGGGTCATGGGGCTTGAACTCTGGACCTGGGCACTGTCCCTGAGCTCTTCAGCTCAAGGCTACCGCCCTACTCCTTGAGCCATAACCCCACTTCCCTTTTGCTAGTGATTAATTGGAGACAAGAGTCTCACTTTAATGTCTGGGCTGGCCCCACTGCTCATCTTCTAGTGGTTAATTGGAAATAAGAGTCTCGTGGTTTTTAGTCTTTAGTGCCCGGGCTGGCTTTGAACCTCGATCCTCAGATCTCAGGTGTGAAAAACCCACACCTGGTCTAAGTGCCTCTTTTTAACATATTAGTATTTTTTAATTTTTTGGTTATTTTTATTTAGCTATTTCAATCTAGTTATTTTTTATGTTTTAGTAGAAAGATATAATAAATGCATTAAACTCCCTGCTTATAAACATTCTGAATTTGTTTGCTTAATGATTCTTATCGGTGAATTTTATGCCTTCCTGTTTTCTTCTTACTGGATGTTCCTTTCCACTTGAAGAACTTCCTTTAGCATTTCTTGTAGAGCAGGTTTAGTGAAGATAGAGTGAGCTATTGTTTATTTGGAACTATTTGTATCTTTCCTTTATTTGTAAAGGATAGCTTTGCTGGTTACAGTATTCTCAGTACACAGGTTTTTCTCCCCTTTGAAAACTGACATTTTCATACCTCTCACCTGGCCTGTAAAATTTCTGCAAAAATCCACTGTTGGGCAAATTAGGACACTTATTTATTTATTTATTTGTCTCACAGCCTTGAGAATATTCTCTCAAGCTTTATCTTTAAAAGACTGATTATCAGATATCTGGATAAATGGTAAAGGTAAAGGATGACTCAGGGATTTTTGGTTGTTTTTTGTTTTGTTTTGTTTTTTGTTTTTTGTTTTTATGCCAGTCCTGGGGCTTGAACTCAGGGCCTGGGCACTGTACTTGGACACTTTTGCTCAAGGCTAGTGCTCTACCACTTGAGCCACAGCACCACTTCTGGTTTTTTCTAGTACATTGTATCAAGGAAACAAACCCAAGGCTTAGTGCATTCTAGGTGAGTACTCTACCACAAGGCTATGCTCCTGGCCAAAGGACGATTCTTGATTATTCTGTACCTAGATATTTTTAACTTCGTTTATCTTGGGGAAGCTTTCTGTTATTGTTTGTTCAAATAAGCTTTCTAATCCCTTGGTATTCTCAAAGTCTTCTTGAATCCCAATAATCTGAATACTTATTCTTTTAATATTGTCCAAGAATTCCTATCATTCTTTGTGTTCTTTTCATTTTTTTCTTTACTTCCCAATGGTGTATTTTGAAATATTCTGTCTTCCAGCTTACAAATTATTTTTTCTGTTTGACCTTTCCTGCCATTGACATTTTCTATTACATTCTTAATTTTAATCCTTGATTGTGTATTTTCAACTCAAGAATATCTACTTGATTTTCTAAAATTTTTTTCCACCTCTTTGTTAAGCTTCTGGGTTAAGAGTATTGAAATAGTCTCTTTTGTTTTCTTCAAAGTTCCTGGTATCACTAAAACAACTGTTTTAAATATAAAACTCATATTTGAGAGTTCTCCAGAACTAAGTACTGTTTGGTCTCTTTCTAGCAATTCACAAGTAAGTTCATAGTTTCCTGAAAGTTCATCATCTTAGCATTGAAGAATTAAGTACGTATGCCAATCTTCCTGGCCAAGCTTTGTTGATACTTGTCGTTAAGAATTTTTTTAAACTGCTGGCTGATTATTTCTGAGCTTGTAGACATTTCCACCATTTCAGCACTGAAGGGCATCTGGATTTAGTTGCCTGGGAGCCTGCTGTTGATGTGCTATCACTACTTTACTAATAGAGGAAAATACAATTCTAATTTTTTTTCCAAGTAGACTGCGAGCATGGTTGATTAGAATGAATTATTAAAAATACTTAGAAAGTGAAATCTATCCCAAGACTTTGCTTAGGGCCAAGGTAGTTCCAGCTACTTTTTTACCATATGCCAACCTATGGCCTAATATTGAAGAATTCTGCTTCGCTCTGGTCAGAGTCACCATGGATCGATCATCCCATGCATTATAGCTGTGGCTACAATTCCACCAAGCGGTCACACTCTGCTCATAGCCCATTAGTACAATTTCCAATATAATCAAAGCCTTAACTTTTGCTGAAGTAAACTCATGACTGAAGACCACTAAAACCAGCCACAAGTCCTTGGCAGCCACCAGCTGCCACGAACTTCTCACGGATTGGCTCAGGTATCTTTTCCTAGGACTAGAGTTCCAATGTCTCCATCCATAGTCCACACTGAAGGTTGAAACCTCAAGGATCTACTCAGTGTCAGGTTTTACCAGCAGAACTAAGTTCTGAGTCAAATACATCCATTTACTACACTGATCTACCCTGGTAAATGTCTTCTTACAATCCCCTCTGCTGCTAGTAGTTGAATAATGTTTCTAAAAGCAGTCTTTTGGCTACATAAACCATCATCAGTTATCAAAGTAGGTCTTTTCTAAGTTTCATAGCTGCAGGGGACTGCATAGGCTTAAAAAGAGAACAGGCTACCTCCAAAAGACTGGAAGGAATGCAGGCCAAAACATGAATCTGTCCTGAGGCACACAGGTCTCTACTTGATACCCAAGAAGTCTCCCAGCTCTGTCAGCTCTAACCTGTATATAACTGAATATCTGTTTTTATCAGGTGATATCACAAAACCTTGTGCTTGCCTCTGTGTCCTACTGTTCAGGGTGTGAATTCCTGCTCCAGTGGGGAAGAAGGGGTGGTAGTTGCTGCTTGGCATAAGGCAATTTGAACAGTTGAGTCTGTTGGAATTGAGCATGTACTAAGGGCTCAAGGGGCTTCTCCCAGCACTTGCTTTTATCAAGGAATGAAAGTAATCACTCATTCATTTCCTACCCTCAAATGGGAAGAATTTCTCTCTACCTTCAAACGGGAAAATAACTCTGTTGAGTTATTTTGAGTTGTAAGAGGGGCAATGCCAGAAACTCTTGCCTTCTCTTCTTCTTCAATAGCATTTATATTTATTTTTATATTGAAAGTAGATGCTGTTATCTCTCCCTTGATATTCTTACCTCTTGTGAAGGTTGTTTCCTTGGTGAAGCTGCTCAGTTTGGTGTGCAGGGGGCAAAGATTATTATAGGACCATTTTACTCAGCGACTATTTTGCTTAGTTTCAACTCTGTTTGGGAGATTAGTTCTATAGAAGAAGACACAGATGGAAGATAGGACAGCACTTGCCCAATAAGTAAATATTGAAAAAATTCATCACAAATAGAATTTTCTCTAGTTTCTAGATTGAAAAGTAATTTACTCATATGCACTACAGTGAAAGAAGGAATAATAAATACAAAGATTAATAGCTTTTATTATAAAAGAATTTAAATACTGCAAAGAATGAAATGTAAGTAATATTAAAATGTCTAGAGCAAACTAGAAAATATTAACAGATAAATATTTTAAAAATTGAGATTATACAAATGTTCATAAAAACAACATAGAATACACTAGTAAAAAATATTCCAAAAAGTTCTTAAGATATAATAATTGTAGCCATAAGTTTTACAATAAAATTGATCTCTAAAAACAAAAATGATTTAAGTAATCAACGTATACTTTTTCACAATTTGTTTAGGAGAATGAGTCATGTGACTATCAATGTCTGTGAATAGCATTAGAAACCCAAATCAGATGACTAATTAGCAAAGATAATAATGGGGTCAAGACAAAAAACAAAAAACAAACCAAAAGAAACCCCACAAAAAATAAAGATGCATTCTTCACTACAGAAAGGATTTCCAAGCAAAATCACAGGTAAGGAGGTGGAGAAGGTCAGATGCAAAGAATCTCCAGCAAAGACAGGACACAGATTTTTTAGTCAGGTGACAAAAGCTTTCTTGCTGACATGAGAAATCTTTCTACCAATGAGGAACTTCCACCACTACCCTTCATTTCCCCGATGGATATTATCATTTGAGATCCCGTTAATCTATTTGCTGATAAAATGCTCAGGGTATTTTTTAAGAGGCTAGATTTTGCTGATCTGAGTATCAGTGTGGAAAGAATTGCACACAGAGAGAGGATAAGACATTGGCACAGATCACCTCACCTTCTAGACTTGGGATGAGAACTGATCTGTATATTTCTTTGAGGAAACTCTGGGTATTAGAAGGGGAGATTCACAGTGTGTCAGAAGACCATTTTTTCCTCTGTGGAAAATAAGACCTTGGGTGGAATACACACAATGGCTTTCCCTCAGCAGTGTTCAGAATTTGCTGTCTGGATCCCTAAACCAAAGATAGGAATTGAGACCTTAAAGAACCGGTCTGTTCCTGGATAACTTGTGTCTCATTGCAAAGCTCAGAAACATTTATAATGATACAGGAACATGCAGTGAATTTCACAACTCTATCTTGTATATATAAAAAGGAAATAAGACTTTTAATGGATAGGAAAATACATCAATCAAAAATTGACCTAGAAATTGCAGAGATAATAGAATGTATAAGCCAGGACAATAAAACAATTTACACAACAGCATACAGGTGTTCAAAAGCAATAGAAAATATGGAAATTTTTAAATATAGATGTTGATAAAAGGAAAAAGACCTAAATCATACTAATCACACTGTAATAATAAGCTTCAGAACAGATCTCAAATCATACATAAAAATTAACTTTAAAGTCAGGTGCCTGTGGCTTACACAGGAAGCTGAGACCTGGAGGACCATATTTTGAAACCAGCCAGGGCGATGATTAATTGGAGAGGGAGTCTCCCTCTCCAATTAATCATCCCCAATCTAAGAGCACAAGACTTTGAGTACAAGTCCCAGCATCAGCACAAGAAAAAAATTTGATATCACAAAAATATTTGCAACAATGCAAAGCAATGGGAACTCAAATATTCTTATTGAGAATAGAAATTTCTACTATCTTTGGAAAACACTGTGGGAGTTTCTTATAAAGCAAAACATTGTACTTAATGTTTTTCACTGTGTTTCATTCCTAAATATTTACTCAATAGAATTAGCCATATTCACAAAAGGATTTGTAAAGCACATCCAACATGTACTGAATAAAAATAATTTCCATGCAATGGGATATTACACATATATGAAAGAGAACCAAATACTGATCCATGCAATAGCATAGGTAAGCATCAGAAACATACAATGAAACTAAGAAGACCATATACTATTCAATTTCCATCTATATAAAATTCAAGAATAGGCAGAAACAAGGTGTTCATGGGGCACAATCCTAGCTACTTAGAAAACTGAAATCTGAGTTTCACAATTAGAGGCCAGGCTTTTATCTCTAAATAACAGCCAATAAATCAGTAGTGGAGCTCCAGCTATAGAGTGCTACCTTTGAGCAGAAAAAGCTAAAGGACAGTGTCCAGGACCTGAATTCAAGTTTCTTTACAGACATACACACACACACACACACACACACACACACACACACACACACACACACACACACACACACACACACACACAATTCTATACTTTAGAGAGAGAGCTGACACTGTTTACTGGGAATCAAGGGTAAGAAATGGTATTAATTGAAATGAAACAGACACTTTTAAAATGAACAAAATGCTTATTTTACTGTTTTTCCTGGAAAGTAACATCATAATCAGTGAGTATATTTGTCAAAACTCATTAAATTATGTACCTCAATTGGATGTATTTCTATACATAGTGTGAATAAAATTATGTGAGTTTTCTGAGACAGTATACCATCCATCTCCTCTCTAAGAAACATAGCTCTAGTATTTACTTTTTATCACTCTGACAAAAAAATTCTGAGAAAAGGAGAAAAAAAATAATTATTTTATATTATGGTTTCACAGGATTCAGTGTATGATTCCTGACTGCATTTTGGAGCCTATTGTAAAACATGGAGTCAGGATGGAAGACTGGGACTTCTCTGGAACAGAGAAGCTAATCTCATGGTAGTCAGGATGCAGAAAATTTGCACAAGATATAGAGAAAAGGTCTACCTTTCAAAGGCCTACCCCTGCTAGGCTCAGTTTCCTAATATTATGAATTAATCTGCTGAAAAAATTAACACATCAATTTTTCCCAAAAGTGCAGGTAATTTGTTTTAAAGAGAAAATTTCAGAAAACTCACATGTTTGGCAATCATTACCCTTTTTATCAAAGTCACAAATGGGACACTGGACACCCCTGATTTCACACATTTGACAATAAAAGTTTGTGTTAACAACTATATCATAAGCCTAGAGGTGCTCATGATCAAATAACTGAAGTTAAACAAGTCAACCAGGATTTACATTTATTTCCATGCATTACTCTTGTGCTGCCTTGCAATATTTCAATCTCATAATGACTGTGATAGATGCTGAGAAAGAAAGTTTTCCTAATAAGCAGAGCTATATTGAATTTTTTTCTTTCTTTTAAAAGAGATCTATATGATACACAATAAATAAGAGATTTCCCATTACTTGAAATTTTTGAAAGAAGCTTAAGAAGAAATTGATGGAAGGTTGGAATAAGAAGTGATAAATTTCTGGAAATGGGTGAAAATTGAAATTATTTGTTTCTCAAAATTAGTGCTCACAGACACTCATCGCCTCCAGTGTATTAATAAAGTAGAGATGATGATACTTTTGCTGGATGTTAGGCACTCTTTTTCTACAGTCACTCTACTTTGACCAATGAACTCATGAAAAAATAAAGTGAAGTATAGAAGCTTGATATATGTTTTAAAATATAGCCTTCTTTTAAACAAGTCTATTCTAGCTATAACTACTGCCAAATACCTAACATGCCATTAGCTTGATAGGATTCCCTTTTGTGGCTTCCTCCCCAAGGATATCTGTTAGTCAAGCTGATGATTTTCATCATCAAAGAAGGAGCAACATGTTTCACCAGAATAAACACAACAGATATATCAGGTTTTCTCTAAGTGCCCTGCTTTTGAATAACAACTACCTGTGAGCTAAAGGAATGCCAGATTCTTTATAATGATACCCACACAACTTTGCTTCCAGACAAAGAACATATTTGCCAGGAAGGAATGAGGGAAAGGATCACACCCCTACAATTTATTGCTCTTATCATGTTGCACATCACCTCAAGATGGCTTGCCTAAGAAAGCTGTGGAATTCCCAATTAAAGACCTAGTTACTATGCAGGCTAAGTATTTGCTTTTTGTGTTGTACTATTTTCATTATTTCATTATCTTTATTTACAAAGAGGGCTTATTTTCTAAAAATGAAACCAATATGTTACTATCCTTTCCCACAGCCAGAATTCATGGATCAAGCCAACAAGAAGTGGGACTAGAAGGAGCTTCTGTCTCTGTACTATCCTTTAAGATCTGATTTTAAAAGTCTTTCCTTCCTATTTCACGTCTTCCAGCTCTGCAAGTTTAAGGGATTCAGTTTCCGAAAACTGTTTCCAAAAGAAAATTTAATCATTATTTCATAGAATTTGTCATTCAAACTACATCATATCATTTTGGATTCTTCACATCAATTAAATCAACCACCCTAAAAGAATTTGCTGTACTAAGTGGGAAAGCTGAAGTTAATTGTTAAGTAAGTAAAGTTGTTGTTATATAGTTAGACAAAGACAATTCAAACAATTCTTTGAGTAGCCTATTAGTACTCATGTATTCAAAGTAAAAGGCTAAGAAAAAAGAGCAATGTGGTAAAGGCAAGGCTACTAATAATGCCAGCACTTTAAAAACAGAGTTTTACATTACTTCATCGGGCAAAGAATCATGACCAGACAAGATGCTTACTGAAGACAAACGGAAGAGGTAATGAGAGAAAGAAATTAAAGCAGTAATTATGACCTCCTAATTCATCTGCAAACCTTAGGCATACAGAAGCTAAGTGCATTTCTTTTCCTACTTTACAATATAAATATTTGAATACATCAACCCATTTTTAACCAACCTTCTTACTCTTCTATCTAACATGAAGTATTAGTAGAGATTAACCTAATAGTTCATCAGTTAAGTTAGAAGATATTAAGGGGGAGTTGGAACTCAGCCAGCAAAAGAACAGTCATCGCATAGAGACAAAGATAATGATTCAGAGAAGTTGCATTCATCCTTCAAGGGAGATGATAAAACCATATATGGATAAGACACAGTTAGATTATGTGGTAGCATGGAGTTAGGTTTTGTTGTTTTTGAAATAACAAAGTAGGCAGAGAAACAGTACTGGGCTAGGAATAATGGCACATGTCTATTAGTCTGGATACTCTGAATACAGATATCAGGAGGATTGTAAGTTGAAACCAGCCAAGAAAATGTTAGCTAGGCTCCCTCTCACCTAAATAATCTGGGTATGATCATGCATGCCTGCTACTTCTACTAAGAAAGAGACCATAGGAAGGCGGATCATACAATCAAAGGCCAGGCCTGACCAAAGTCATGACATCCCAAGCAAAAAAGAAGTGATGTCATGGTTCAAGTGGTAGACTACTTGTTTGACAAATATAAGGTCCTAAGATAAACCTTAGCACCACCAAATACAAAATCAAATATATATATACATATACATATATATACATATATATAGATAGATAGATAGATAAGAGAGTATACGCAGATGTTGAACTTGTCAGATTTCTGTCCCTATTTGGTAGTATCATGTCTATGTTTTAGCTTAGGAGAGAAATTTGAAATTCCTTTACCTGAAGACCATTTTAGTGGATGGCTATAGATTAGTCTGAAAAATGACAGGCAAAGCATTGTAGTATGGAAAACAAACAGGAAAAGTATATCACTTCTGGCAACAAGAAATATGACGTGAGAGATTTTCCAAGTCAGTACCATTGGGTACTTATAAAGCAGAAATATCAGCAGTTACCTCTGAGATTCTGGAGATTCACACAGCTTCCAGAAGACCTTGAAATCCTCTCTAGGTCAACTGGCCATTAATAACAACTACATCTATTTCTGCATCTATTTCTGGCTTCAGAGATAGCTTGCTGAAATCTAACAAATATAGGAAAATATTTATGCTTGAAATGGATGAAGAGTGAATGACAATGCAAGAATTAAAAATAATAACTGAAACCATGTCAGTGTCAGTTTTGATAAAGTCCTTCATGAGCACTGAACTCAGTGGAGGGATATTCTTCAAGAAGTCTTATCCATATGACAAACAGAAAGACTTTCGTCCCATTTTTTTCAAATCTTTACTAGCATACAAAACAGGTGGTATTTCATTGTAACATTTACATACATACATATGTGTGTGTATAATGTACCCCCATAATCTCTCCTTTATCATAGTCCTTCATTCCCTTCCCCACTTTGTAAAATAATATCTACAGACTTCATTATCCTATTATTCCAGATGCACAGAAAGTACTTCAACCATATTCATCCTCTCTATTCAATCTCTCTGCTCCGATGAATACTCACTCCCCTCATACCCAACACAGCCTGCAAAATCTCGATTCTATTTTTTAGGGTTTTTTTTGTCAGTTGTGGTGCTTGAACTCTGGGCCTGAGCACTGTCCTTGGACTTTTCTTAAAGCTAGAGCTCTACCCTTGAGCCACAGCCCTACTTCCAGCTTTTTTCTAAGTATGTGGTATTGAGGAATCAAACCTGGGTCTTCATGCATGCTAGGCAAGCACTCTACTGCTAGGCCAAACTCCCGGCCCCATTTTTAGGATTTTTTTTTTAAATTAACATTCATTACTTGAACAGAGATATTTTGTCCCTTACCTTTACAATAAAATTCCAGAGCAAGACATGGCACTTAGAGCCCAGTGACCTTTTCCCTATTTCTAAGGAAATCCACATACTAGATGTAGAACAAATTGTCTAGAAATCAGCGACTGTGACATGTTTTTTAAAAATGAAGGAAACTATATATTTAAATAATGAGAGGAATGTACATGAATGGCACCTTATTGAAGTAGAGAAAGACCTTTTTAAAATTTGCTACAAATTATTAGAAAGTCTGAGAATTCAAATACAAGAAGTAGAATTCAAAGTTTGCTATAATGAACAACAAATTTGGGATGACAGGAGGAATCTACACTTGAAATAAGGCAATTCAAATTATCCCTTGTCATTGTTTAAATATCAAATGCTCCCCAGCTCATGTGTTGAACGTTCAATGCTTAATTTTATTGAAGAAAGTATTTTAAACTGTGAGTCTCTAGGCTATTCTGCTAGAAGAGGAAAGAAATGTAGTTGACCACTGAGCATGAACCCAAAGCTTTAGTAAAATGAATTCCTTCACAATGCTTACAAAGGAAGAAAAAATCCTACACACCCAAATCTCTCATTTGTGTTTCATAGTTAACCTCCTAAACATCATTATTGGTAATCCTAGAATTACTACTCTAATTTACCATATTTAACATGCTAGCAACAGTTTATGAGTTATCCATCACCTGTGGAAAAGTGAATTTCATATCAGGTAAGTATTTACTGGGTTCATAGGTAAAGAAAATAATTCCATTTCCTGCTCCAAGAAACATTTTATGCCAGTAAGTGTAATTTAGGTTTCTTCTACAAAAATAATCATAAAATTAATTCTTAGGAGACATTCTTATGCATGCCATAATTAAGAACAATCTGAATAAAGGTACACTTCTAAGTACTAAAAGTTCTTAATGAAAACTGTCTATGTTTCTGATTTTATATTTTGTTTGTAAAAGATTACTCTCACTTAATAGGGGAAAAAGATTATTCTTACTTAGTAGGAAATATTTGTGGGTGTCAAAAAGAAATGTTATGGTCAATTAATGTTCCTTGTAAGAGCTTAAATATTTCATTGTTACAAGAGAACCCATCATTCAAATCACTGAATATTCATTCCTCTTTTGCATACTAAAAACAAGACTAAATGAAAGAAATTATTTATTAAAGATCCATTTTGCCTATAAGAAATAAACAAAACTTTTCAAGCTAAAAATAATCCTGGCCTCTTGCTATATTCTTAGCATGCTAGCAAATGGCATACTGATAGGAAATGAGCTAGACAGCTACGTGAAGTCATTGTATCTCTTGGCCCAGAGTCAGACAATGTTCTATCAAGCAACACCACCATAATGTGACACCGAAGTCTATCACCCGCTTCAGCTTCCAGATATGTTTCACAGTTGACATGTTCTCCTTAGCATCAAGAGGCAAGAGAAAGTGTCCAGCCAAAAGTTTTTAACTACACATACCCCAGAGGCATGACAATCTAATCTGTGTTCAATCAAGCATTTTGACCAACTGATCAAAATGTAACCAGTGACAACCAATTATGAGATAAATTGATTCTATGACAATAGCAAAAAAGACAGAATACCTGAAATCACTCCAGAACACACTACAATCTGAACTGAAACAATGCATGAAGAAGGAGAAAAACCAGAAAATGATCATAAGGAAGCAGTGATACCTCTTAGAGACAGAGTCAAAGAAAAAAATTGGAAACAAAAGGTTGCAATAAGCAAATGATCTTGAATAACAAGCATTTTACAAAGAACAGAAACTGAAGCAAAAAAAGACAAATACTGAATACTCCCTGGCAATATTTTTAGTCTTTTGTAAATATTGACTATAGGAAAATAATAATAATCACTGCTATATGTTGCCACCTATGCTAAACCAGATATGCTATAGGGCTTTTTACTACTTCATCTTAGTTAAGCCTTTTCGAAAAGTGTTTAAGGGGTCATTATTATCTTCATTTTACAAATGACAAAACTATGATTCAGAAGCTAAGGGATTTGTCCAAATCCCCAGAGGCAGCAAGAAGAGTAAACATTTGACCCCAACACTCCCTGGTTCAAAGTTGAATCTCCTACAGACTGGAGAGCCTAAAAGATAACAGTGCATACATACATACAAAAACGCTCATTCACCCAGAGTAACCATATACAGATTATTATAGTAGCTTTCATAGTCAACCTTTGAGCTCAAAGCTGACCATACAACCCTGAGGGGAAAGAACAAAAACAAAGAACAAACAAAAAAAGAAAATAGCTATGCTGACTTTACTCTGCTTATTAACTCCCTTTGAATAGTGAAGACAGCATAAAATCATGAAAATAATGGAGATAGATATAAGGGGAAATCAGTCCTAAAATAGGTTGAAAATATATAAAATGTTTTTGTCATTCTCTGGACTTTTTTACACTATTGAAACAATCTCTCTTATAAAAGGTAATTATTAAAGACAGTTGTTACAAGTCAGAGACATGGAGAGGACTTTGGCAAGGATTCTCTGAGAGGAAAAAGCATCAGTATGCAGTGAAACTCTTCTTATCGCAGAAAATTCAATAATTCTTTGATACTATTTGCCATGAAGTGAACAGCCTTTGGGTGTACCCTGAAGGAATAATCAGATCATACAAAAACTGGTCAAATGACAAAGTGTAGATTGATTTTCCGGCTAAAGATCCAAAAATACACTCACGTTTTCAACAAAGAAAGTTCCAGAAATTGGTAAATATTGCTGTTATTGAACTTTTACCTCAAGTTCAGAAGTAAAAATAGAATCTTATTCATTGTATACCACCTAAAAATTCAATCATAAACTTATCTGTTCACCTCTGGCAGTTGAAAATGTCTTCCATGCTCTGTTTTAGTAATCCTGGTAGTAGATTCAGAATATCTAGGATGAGTTTCCCTGGAAACTCAAAAGGGGAACAAAAAGTGAATAAAGGCCTCTATGTCTATCTGTGATAGGAAAGAAACCCAGGACCATTGTCTAATTAGCTGTACAAACTTCAGCAATTCAATATCCTGGTGTGCTTTTTATTTTCCTCCACTATAAAGTAAGATAATTGAATCAGATGATATCTACCAATTTAAGCTGTTAGTTCTGGCTGAACTCAAGGAGTTGGGTATCCAGGCTAGTGTTATCTTCCATGTTTTATTATTATTTAATGATGAACTTATATCATTTCTGTAAACAAAAATATTAATATACACTTTTTAGTCCATTATACTGTGATAACAGGCACAACTGAATTCTGTTCCTTTTGTTACCCATCGTAGTAACTATCCACTAGGCATCTTCTAGAAATAACCTCTGTCCACCCATTTTAAACACCTGGCAGACAATCATCCTTTCCTTTTTACAGAAGGGATCAGTTTCATTGGTCCTTTTAGTGAATAAATACCCCATCTTACCATCTCGTCTTTTTCAGCTTTAGTTCAGGTACTCTAACAAGGGACCTCATCAGGCTTCCCACACTATCTGACCAAACTCAGCATGATTTGAGCTTTTGGGGGTGGGGGAGAGGCCTCTTGCATTTCCCTTTTGATCATGTGTAGAGTATGTCAATCTTTTTCTTGTTCCAGCAAGAATGAGGCTGGTTTGCACTGCCAGGTCATTATCAAGTTTCTCTTGCTCATGCGATAAGGGTTTGGGATTTCAACTGACTGAGAGAGGACTCCCTGAAATTGTTCTTGCAGCTAAATTCCCTGAATTATCTTCATCTGGCCTACATCTCTGTGGACATCATGAAGTTAGGGGCTAGATTATAATGTTGCCTTTGTGTAAGATGAAAACATTTCTTACTAGTTTGTTCGATGTAAATTTACTAGGTCTGGCAACCACAGGGTAAACTCGAGAAAAAGGGTGCTTTTGTAGGTAGTCTCTTTTGAGTTTTGAAGCAGCAGGGTTTCTTTGTATTTTTGTAAACCAATCATTCAAGCCATTCATTTAAATTGGACTGCTCTTCAGATCTAGAAAATTCAGACACATTTGTTTCTATGGGTTTCCATGTTGAGAAACTATAACATAAATCTGACCAGGTGATGTTCAAAGAACAATCCAGAATTTGAGTAAATACTACATAAAATTTGACTGCAGTCTCCAGCCAGTATTGTAATGATAAAAGTTCATATCCTTTAGGTGACTAATGCTGACGAAACTGAAGGAGTCAATGGCATAATCAAAAACTAGAGCTCTCCCCTTCTAAGCCAAATTCTATTACTTTCTAAAGTACTTAGAATCAGGAGTGATGATGTTGCCTTCAACTCTGAAACATCTACTACCTCTGTCCATCATGTTCTTCACACTTTATTTTTACGTTTCACCATCTTACATACACTATTTAGAACCACGTCTTCCCAACCAGTTGGAATTAGTATCCTCTCCAATACAAACATTACTTTACAAACTATACTCCCTTTCTAAGGCTCTGATAACAAATTACCACAAATGTATAAACTAAAGCAATAGTAACATTTCCTCACAATTCTAGAAGCCAATGTCTGAAAGAACTATGCTCCTTCCTTCTAAAAGAACTATGCCCTAGTGTCCTTACTTCCTGCCTGCCTGCCTTCCTTTCTTCCTTGAATCACAGTAATTCTTTGGGCTCTGATATTTACCCAGGAGTCTATGGACTTCTATGAAAATATCCTTGCTTCCTATCTTGCCCATTAAGTCCATAACATTGATAAGTAGGCATGGTATGAATTGGATCCAGTTCTCTAAATGTTGAAAACTATTGAAGAAAATCTCTGACACCCCCAAATTTCAAGGACTTTTGGAGACCCTCAGTGTAATATGGGAGGAAAACATGAGGCCATCCAGGGTGCCTATGAGCGATTAAAGTAAAATGAAATGTCCCAGGATTTCTTCACCAATGAAAGAGGTCGCAATCAACAGGCAACTATGCCAGGGGTGGGAGGGATTGGGGTTGTAAGAAGGAGGAGCATAATGCATTGAAGTCCAGGCCCCCCCCCCCAAAAAACCTCTCTAGCCTGAAGATACAAAAACTGGCACAAACAAGTTTTCCCATGAGCAGGGTTCTTTCTCATTCACAAGGTAGCTGGGCAGAGAGCCATAAGAAGGAAATTATCCTGTAGAAAAGCCAGAAATTATACCGAGCCAGAAAAAAAATTAAGCTTATTTTTCTAACAATAAACTTGCCATAGAAAACTTGCAAAGTATACTTTAAGAGATTAAAATTTTTTTGTAATCCCCATTACCTAGATAAAATGACAAATGAAAAATTTTGTTTATTGTCACTATTCCCCTATAAAATTATGTGTTTATTGTTTATTTTATCTTTGATGCAACCATATAGTCATGCATACTATTTTGAGCTCATGTTATGTTTTACTTAACCTTCCATGAGGATAAATTTTGTACTTGTTAGGCATTCATAGCGAGCACAACTTCAATGACTGGATATAACTCTTGTGTAACTTTACCTCAGTGATCTTTAAACATTTGCTTCAAACTTTATATTACAGAAATAGTCCTGGAAAAAATATTCTATTACATAATTTGTCATATATATTGCTGATGTTTCCTATAATTTCATAGGTGCATGATTAATGTCAAAAAGATTAACATTCTAGCCAGGTGCCAGTGGTTCACACATATAATCCTAGCTACTCAGGAGGCTGAGATCTGAGGATCGCAGTTCATAGTCAACCTCCATATTATCTCAAATTAACCACCAGAAAACCAGAAGTGGCACTGTAGCTCAAGTGATAGAGTGGTAGCCATGAGCTGAAGAGCTCAGGATAACACCTAAGCCCCGAGTTTAAGCCCCATGATTGACAAAAAAGAAAAGAAACACTTCTAAGAATTTCAACACATTTTTCACTAGCCATACAACAGACAAAGGCCTCATACCTAAAACATATCTACAACTGAAAAAATTGAATCTCTCCAAAACAAATCTTCAAAGAAGCAACCATCCCTTTAAAAGAAGAGCTGAAGTCTTAGAGAGAGACTTCTCTGAAGAGGAAATAAGAATGGCCTAAAGACACATGAAGAAATGCTCCACATCTCTGGCCATAAAAGAAATACAAATCAAAACAACTTTGAGATTCCACCTCACCAGTTAGAATGGCCATGATCAAGAAATCTAATAACAACAGATACTGCTGGTGATGTGGCCAAGAGGGATCACTACTACACTGTTGGTAGAGTATAAACTTATTCAACCACAATGGAAAGTAGTATGGTGGTTCCTCAAAAGACTAAACATAGAGCTTCCCTATGACCCAGCAATTCTACTACTTGGCATTTACCCAATCATCCAGAAACAAGGACATACTAAATCCACTAGCACAACTATATTCATTGCAGCACTATTTACCATAGCAAAGATATGGAAGAAATCCAGATGTCCCTCAATATATGATTGGATCAAGAAGATGTGGTACTTATACACAATGGAATTCTATGCTGCTGTCAGAAAGAATGACATTGCCCCATTTGTAAGGAAATGGAAAGACTTGGAAAAAAATCATATTAAGTGAAGTAAGCCAGATTCAAAGGAACATAGGCTCAATGGTTTCCCTCATTTGCAATAATTAGTACAAAACTTGAACTCTCCTAAGAGAATTACAGTATCTCAAAATCTAGGTACATAAGGTCATATAGGATGAGACTAAATGAAAGGATTTCTAGGATATGGAAGCAAGAGCTTTATCTTGTGTGATTGTTGTTCTTTTTTTTTCATACTTTTAAGACCAACCATTTATTTAACTTGGAATAACATAGATTGTACAGGTGGGAATATAAATTAAAACAACAAATGAGTAGTTGTTGCTAGTTATATTCACAAAGATTTAAGACAGAATACTTTTAGGATTAGCAAAGATGCAGAGAAAAACACTTGTGCACACTGCTGACAACACTGAGAAAGTCATCTGACTCTGCCTGAACACATACACTGGGAAATCTACCACTTCAACAAAACGTGGTATAAGCTGGGTATAAGCTGGGCGGTAGCTAGCTCACACGTGTAATTCCTAGCTATTCAGGAGGCTGAGATCTGAAGGTCAAGGGTCAAAGCCAGCCAGGCATAAAAGAACCCAAGACTCTTATCCCCAATTAATATCTAGAAAATGGGAAGTAGGGCTTGGCCCAGGGGGGTAGGGCAGTAACCTTGAGCTGAAGAGCTTAGCAACATTGCCCAGGCCAAGTTCAAGCCCCATGACCCACCAAATAAACAAACAAACGACCAGGGTATAATCTTTAACCAGAATTATATGGGCAATGGACAAATGTAATCTGAATGTCAACAGGGCAATACCTGTGTACATTATGTACAGTATATCCATAGTTTATGATACAATAAATATAGATAAATATAGAAAGGCCTATACATTGGAAAGAAAATTGCTGTGTACCGTATGGACCCATTAAACTCTCCACAGCAACTTACATATACGGATGTTTAAAGAGGAGAGGCAAACTAGATGCATCTTAATCTGTCAATATCCTTTAAGCAGATAGGATTCAGAAAAGTTGGGCAAATTAACTTTTTGTTATTAACATCCTGTTTTAGTTTCCTAACCAATAAACAAAAACACATAAAATGAAAACTGGATTTTTATTAAGGTTAAAAAAAAAAAGGGATAAGTTGATAGCTCAACAAAGTGGTGAAAACAGAAGCAGAGCAGCAAGCACCTGAAGAAACACAAGAGAACTAGGGATGAAGTAGCATGCTTTGTCTGAAAAACAGAAATAGGTAAGAAGGTCTCCAAAATGACTTTGCTCATCATATCTCTGTATCTTTACCATATTGTGATTGCTGTTCTTAATGTACTATGTTATGTTGCTTCTCTTTTGTTGCCCTTTGGTTAATCTCAGATTGTTGCTGTATTGGGCTTTGTTACCTGATATATTATACATATGTTTATTTGTTTTTTGAAATAAGAAAGGGAAGGGGGAAACAAGATGATTGGGAGGAGGTGGGGGGAGGGAAATGGGGACAAAAACATGAAAAGGGTATCAATGTATGAGAAGTAATGTGCCTACTATCTGGCAAATATGACTGTAACCCCTCTATACATTACCCAGACAATAAAAAATAAAAAATAAAGCAAAAATGTGATTAAAAAAAGAATTTCATCGTATTTAATACTTTATATAAGTAATGGTACCATTTCTGCTGTATACACAGTACTAACTTAATGCTAATTCTTAATAATAATTTGCCATTCAAAACTATCATATAATCGATATTTTCATTTTCATATTCCTTTAACTACCATTTAACTTGAAATCCTTTTCTGGATCCCATTTGATGTTGAGAGATGAATCCAAATTTGACCCTCTACCAACACTAAATACCTATTTCCAGCTTCTCTGTTGGCCTCTGGAGGAGTGTGGTATTTATTACACTTCAATTTCTATGAATGAACCTTCAAAATGTTCCAGTATTTCAACAATGCATTTCCCAAATGTAGAGAAATGAACAGATGGCACATCCATAGACATGAAAATGAGAATTATTCCACATGGTTTGATATACTCTAAGGGATAACATTTGACTTTATCTAAGCATTGTCCACAGAAAAGATATCAAATTAATTCTGTTTCATAAAGCACCCAGCATACTGACACTGTTAACATTTGTTTCTCCCTCCCATATTTCGAAAAGCACTTTTGATTCAATGCAGAGTTGTGTTAGACTTGCCATGCACTTGCACATAAGGATGATTTATAAGGGTTCCTTACCAGTGTGAGCTACATAATCCAAAAGGGCTGACCTTTGGTCACTATTAAAATTGAGAAGAAATTAGCTCATTAAAAGGCAATATCATATCCCTTATTCAGCTGTCATGAAGTTCAGCTTGAAATAAAATATATGTTGAGCCTAAGCATGTATTTTTTCCAAGTCTAGGTCTTTGATATCATAGCAAAGACTCATTTATCCTACAAGAGAAATCATATCTTATACTTGAAACTGTAACATAAATTTTTCTTGTTTTAACAGTAAGTCTATATGTGACCATTATCCTAATCTCTCAGCATTGCTGTTGCAAGTGAACTCTTCTGTGTAACATCATTAGCTGTACACAGTACATTGATTTGAGCACTCATTTCAGTTTGAAGGTCAGAGGTGGGGTTTCTGCCCCAAGCCCATAATTGTCTACAGCATGAGCCATGTATTCAACATGAGATTCATATTTTAGATTGTGAGCAACTAAAAGACAACAGATGAGTACTCAAGATATATTAAGTGGAGATAAATATTAACCTATGATTTCAACACACATATTCTGAAAACTTTAAGTAGGAAAAAAATCTGTTCATCCTTAGAATAAATGCTTGTTGCTCACACCTATAATCCTAGCTACTCAGGAGGCTGAGATCTGAGGATCAAGGTTCAAAGCCATCCCAGGCACAAAAGGACCAGAGACTCTTATCTCCAAGTAACCTCTAGAAAACGAAAGGTAGGGTTTGGCTCAAGGATAGGGTGGTAGCCTTTAGCTGAAGAGCTCAGGGACAGCGCCTAGGCTGAGTTCAAGCCCTATAACCTACAAGAAAAAAAAAAAAACTTGTGTCTGTGGTTGAGATTTTTTTGTTTTGTGCCAGTATTGTGACTTGAATATGGGGTCTGGGCATTATTCTTGAGATTCTTTTGCTCAAGACTACCACTTTAGCCACAGCACCACTTCTGGGCTGTTCTGAGTAGTTTATTGGAGATAAAAGTTTCATGGATTTTTCTGCCCTGGCTGTCCTCAAACTGTGATCCTCAGATATCAGCCTCCTGAGTAGCTAGGACAACAGCACAGGTGAAAGTATTTATCAGAGAGAGAAAATAAAATAAGGAAGTTAAGGTAAGAAAAAAATTATAGAGTAAAAGGAAAGATTTATGGCAGAGGTGAGAATAAGAAAGGAAGTAGGAAAGATGTTTTCATTAAAGGGAGAAACTGTAATTGATAGGTGGCTCTGATAAGGAAATGGATTTCTAAGAGTGAAGAAAACATGATACAAATGAATGGGTATCTAACTGATAGTAAGCCATTGAAAGGTGAGTGCGGTGGGGATAACCTACCCATCTTCACCAATCTCCTTGGGTCTCCTGTTCACCAGCTTCTGGTCAATCTAGTATTAAATTTTGGTACTCTGTGTTGATTCATGGCCTTTGTTTTACCAGACCTTGACTTCATCCTCTGTTTTTATTTTCTTTTGTTGATGTTGGCTCTATACTACAGCTTTACAAATTATTAGAACTATGATCTCCAGTCCCAATTACTTCCAATGGATTTCTGCTCTTTTTTCCCCACTCTCCTCCTCCTTGTAATAGATTAGATCTGAAATACTCTCAACTGGCCCTTGGTTAAACTCACCATTTAAACAGAAAGAGACAAATGTCCTTGCATTAAATGTCAACCTCACAATCACTTGAGGGGGCCCACCCATCCAGACGAATCTATACTCAGCTTTCCTTGAAGCATTATGTAACATAGCTAACCCTTCTATAAGCTCCTATAAATAAGTATAAATTAATTCAATAGCAGCCAGTTGAACTCGAGAATACTTCTTGAGTTCAGTTCAGGAAGGACTCCGGTATCTGTACAAATAATAATAGGTTAGAAGATAGCTTTTTATGAAGAATGGTCAATAGTAAACTCAGGCTCACTAGTGTTTCCCTCCCCCTCTCTGTTTTTCTGTCTCTCATACAAATATACACATACAAATACCAGGAATATTTGAAATCTTATTTTGCATTTAGGTAGTCTATCTCAGATCATGGTAAGAAAATAAGACCTTATAAAACTGAGTTCTTCTATTTACAATGGTGTAACAATTTTTTTCCATTTTAAAAAATTAAAAAATTTTATAATTTATGTATAAAATTTTATAATCTATTTTAATAGGTATTTATGCCCTCAAATTATAACATGCTTAATAGTCTTGCATTTTTTACAGTATAACACATGCATATACTATAATGTTTTAAATCAATTAGTTTTGAGTCATTTAGGCTATTTACAGTTCAATTATTCAACTTCTTAATATTTTATTATTTCTGTCATATACATGTAAAAAGAAAACCAGCAACTTAAAGGGTACCAATGTTCATTTTCTGAAATGTTTTGAATCAAGTACTGAGTAAAAATTAGATTGTTTTTTTATTTGTACATTTTTTGCAGTTATTCCCTTATTTACTCAGTACATTTTTAGTACTTATGTACAAATTCAGTGCCAATTTTTTGAAACTGAGACAACAAAGATAAACAGCCATAATTCAAGCCACTAAAAAGCCTTGTGGTGGGAAGAAACAAACACAGATAAAAATAAAACTACTGTAAAGGAAGTGAGTACTTTAAAGCAGTATGGGTTCCAATTATACCTGTCCTCTTTAAATTATATACTTTTATATTCAAAGATGTTTTTGAAGTTGTATATTTTTTCCAGTAAAGAATCCTTGGAATTTGATATTTCTCTATGTGGTTTTCAACATCCATGTCTATGTAATCTCAATTATTGGAAACATTCTAATTACTTTAAAGCAATGATTAAGTTTTTTTAAATTGTGATTTCATTGTCTCTCCATTTTCTTCCAAAGAAATTTATCAAGAGTAAAAGCAGGATACGATATTGAGTAGACTGCCAAGAAGTATTGGGAACTTTGATAAATAAGTAGAAGTTGTCTTGTCATTCTCTTATCAAGAATTACAAGCAAATTTTAAATAGCAGAGTAAATGTAATCAATCTGTATCTGAAGCAGTGAGACTTTTTATATTACATTTAAAGAAAAACAAAATGGGATTACTTCTGAGAAATAGAAATGTATAGAACATAATTCATTTTGGAAAAGTAGAATAATTATAAAGAAAGAAATATTTCCAAATGATTTTTTTAACTTATTCAAACCTTCAAATAAATTACTGGGTTGAGCACATTGTTGTAACAGTTATAGTTTTGTTTGTGGTGTTGGCGATAGGACCTACAACCAGCAAATACTAAGTAAGGTCTACCCTGAGTAAAATCCCCAAACTCCAGTGGTTTTTTTTTTTTTTTCTGACAAGTCCAAGCTGACCCTGATTCTACAATTCTCCTATTACCAGCATCCTCAGGGCTGGAATTAGAAGTCTGCAGAATTAGCGGCTAAGCAGATATTTTTACTACACATATTTAATAGTTTTTTCATGTTTAATTTGCTGTCTTATTCATATACATATTTTGGAACTCTTTTACTCTTATCTTTTGTTTGTGCAAAAAAAAAAAAACAACACATACCCATTCTAGAAAAATCCCAAGTTTTATAATATCATATGAAAGCAAATCAAATCAGACAACCCACGGACCATAATTACATCTCCTTTGATCTTGAAATTTCATGGAACTAAATTTGTGTGTCCAGATTTAATCATTTAAATACTGTTAATTTGTCCTTCAATTGCCTTTTTGGATATTAAAATCTGGAGTAAATTAGTAATCAAGAAGATTAAAAACCTAGGCTCAAACCTTCTAGAATGTACTTAATCTATAGAGAGACTGCAGAAACAGAAGGGCTCTAACAAGAAACAAAATAAACTAAAGAGCCAGAGCTTTGTGAATTTCATAAATAGGTAGTACATAAAGAGGAAGTACTTTTGTCATTCCCCTACTCATCTTTCTCTGTAATCCAATAGAAAATTAAAAAAAAAAAAAAAAACCTCCTATCCTAGCGTAGGCAGTGTTAGGATTGTGAGAGCCACGTCCTAAACAAACCATAAGCTCACATAGCTAAACGTTCTACAATGGGGTTTATAGGAGAAAAGTGACTTATCAGAGTTGGAATTTCATAATAATCCAATATGAAGAGGAATAAATGGTTGAAAAGAAAATTTTATTTCTATGAGTATCAATGATTTTATACTGACCATACATTGTAGAAAGAGGAGAGTCAAGGTAAAAATATACTAAAGTCATTGTGACAAGAGTAAAAACCATGTACACACACACACACACACACACACACACACACACACAAATAGCCCCTCCCTAAGCTAGCATAGAACCTCCAATTATAAGCTCCTTAGTATATTGCTTATGAAAATAGTTTTGACTAATATGTCTCCTTTGTTTTTTTTAATAGTCCTACCTTCCTGCTTCTAGTCTGTAATTTAATTCAATTAAAAAATAAATTTCAATTAACAATTAGGCTTATCTCCATCTAATTTACCTATATTTCATCTATGTAACATGGTTTCAGAGACAGAATATATAAATCCAAGGAAGTAAATTTGTGCCTTGAACCTAGGTATAAAAAATAGTATGTCCAATGAAGGGAGTAAGTAAATGTCACAAGGTGAAAGGTGAAATGCTTTTTGAGGTCAGAGAAAGGAGAGATTTCATTTTGAGGTCAGAGAAAGGAGAGATTACATTCAATTGAAACGATCAGAGAAGGCTTTATGTAGGAGATGACATTTCAGAAAAACCTGAAAACATGTACGAATTTTATTAGGTGAAACTAGGAAGAGGGATATTTGCTTGCTAATTAAAAACCCTGGAATATCTTAGAACATTAGCCATAGAGTTGGGCCCAGATGCAAATCCAAACTAAAGAATTTACAACAATCACCTCTTCCAAGTCAGAACTTCAGCAATTGTTCAGTCTATTGCTTTTCTAGTGAATTATGCCTGTTTTCCAAAGCACTTTTGTTCAGGTCATTTAGGAATTATTTACCATGTTAAGAAAGATGGGAATTAGGCTAAACATTTAAATAGGAAGGAAGACTTGAAAAGTTTTTTGAATCATGTTCTAAATCATATCTCGTCTGTTTTTTCATAAGGACATATGTAGTAATTTTCAAAGATGTCTAGAATGCCACATTATTGAAATATTAGGTTAAAATTCTTAATTGGTTTTCTAACTGAGAAAATGCTAAATCAATTAGAAAGCAACTACAGCTACCAGATGCAGCTCTATGGGAGACTTCCAGAAATTTTGTGTATGTAACCTTCCACACTGTCAAGAGGACCTCTCAAATTCTGGAGAGAGAGATTTTTCTTCTCTCTAGTCTGAATCAGAGAATGTCATTGCTTTGCTGATACTCTGAAGGCTAAGGGCTCCAATTAACTCTATTAAGAAAATAGAATCCCTGTTTCATCTATGTTGTCTCTGCCCTTTATCTGAACAACAGATCAAAGAAATATAAACCTTATTGACCAAGGATATCCTGACTTAGGAAAGTCCTAGATTTTCTGAAATTTTCCTTAGCTAATTGAATAAATAATCCATTTATTCAAAAATATTTGCACTTGGGCCCCGAGCATGGCCTAGTGGTAGGGTGCTTGTCTAGCATGCACAAACCCTGGGTTCCATTCCTCAGTACCACATACACAGAAAAAACCAGAAGTGGCGCTGTGCCTCAAGTGGCAAAGCACTGGCTTTGAGCAAAAAAGTGTCCAAGGACAGTGCTCAGGCCCTGATCTCAAACCAGGACGGGCACCCCTCCAAAAAAAAAAAATTGCACTGATCTGGAATGGAAAAAGTAATCCACTTAACACCTCCATAATTAGAGTTATTTGCATTGCGGATGATATATATTTTTGAAACATAATTTATTTTAATTCTGTTTCAAGAAATGGGAAATCTTAGGAATTATCCCATTCTTCCCTGAACTCAAAATGTTATTCTTGCCATTTTTAATTGTATTTTATTGTCTGGATAATATGTAGAGGGGTTACAGTTACATTCATCAGGTAATGGGTACATTACTTCTCAAACCTTGATAACCCTTCTAGTGTTTTTGTCCCCTTTCCTTCCCCCTCTCAGTCATCTAAATCCATCTTCTCTCATGGGATTTTATCTGCAGTTCAGTGCTTTCTCTCTTGCCCTATATTGCCCACAGCTATTTTGAGCTTTTATAACATCTACTTTGAAAAAAAACCTGAACTATTGTTTACAATGATACTGCTAAGTAAGAGAGGGAAGTCTTTGAATTCCCCTCCTATTTTCCTATGTTCCCTGTCATCAGATTCAAATTTCACCTGTGTTGCTTTTTATACTCTCAAGTTAAACTAATTCTATTTCTTTTACCTTAAAATTAGTGTCTTCATCATTGTCCAAGATTCTACTGTTTGTCTTAGTTCTGGTTTCTTCATAATAAGGTACTTATTTGTCTCCCCTGCCACCTGTCATCAACGATTATCAAACACAAATGATATCTACAATGAAATGCATAAGGAAAACTGCTATTTGATGCTTTAATGTCTTCTTATCCTTTGCACATAATTGAAATATCAAACTACATCCCCATCCTTGTCTACCAACACAAACACAGACACACACACACACACACATTTACTTCTGGTTGGTATCTTCTTTTCCTTTAAAAAGCTCATACTATACATTTGCCTTGAAAATATTCTTTTATAGTAAATTTTGAAGGTGCATAATATGTTGCTATTTTCTGTGTGCATTTTTATATAGTGTGTGGATTCTTCACATATATTCCCTGTCTCATAGTAATAAGCATTTCCTTTTTTATATTCTTATTCCCAATTCACAGTGAACTTCTTGAGGATACAATTCACATTTTCATCTCTGTATCATGAATATCTAACCTGGTAGTTCAATGTTTTCAAAATACTTTGAGACATTTTTCAATGTTTTAGTAGGTTTAAGAGGTTAAAAACTAATTCCTTGAGGCAGAGAGTTTGGCCTAATGGTAGAGTGCTTGCCTAGAATACACAAAGACCTCAGTTCTATGCCTCGGTGCCACATATATAGAAAAAGCCAGAAGTGGAGCTGTGGCTCAAGTGGCAAACCGCTAGCCTCGAGAAAGCTCAAGGACAGTGCTCAGGCCCTTAATCCAAGCACCAGGAGTGGGTGGGAAAAAAAGCAAAGCAAAACAAAAACTTATCCCTTAATATAAACTTGTTTTGTTATTTTTATGCTTTTTTTATTTTGTTTTTTGGTTTTTTGCCAGTCCTGGGCTCAGGGCTTGAGCACTGTCCTCAGGTTTTCTCAAGGGTATGGCTCTACCTCTTGAGACACAGCATCACTTCTGGCTTTGTTTTTCTATGTATGTGGTGCTGAGGAATCAAACCCAGGTCTTCATGCATACTGGGAAAGCACTCTACCACTAGGCCAAACTCGGAGCCTGTTTTGCTATTTTTATAACTTGATATTCTCTTGGCTTATAATGTAACACTCCTGTCACATTAAAGAGATAGCTATGAAATTCCTAACTTTATTCTAAAGATTACATAATGGGTATTCAAGTCTAAGCTAATAGAGTGGAAGTCATTAACGATAAAACAAAACACAACATTCCATACATTTTTATTCTGCAAGAGCAGTTAGTTAAATAAATTAGGCCGAGTTTACTTGCTGATCTTTTCTTTAATTGGCTTTAAAACTCAAATTTATAACCCCATTAAGAAATGAAGACAAATTACTTGTTGTAGACAGCTTGTGAAGAAATTTGGCAAATGTAAACTAGCCTGTATAATTTCATTTGAAATTATTTTGGAAACAAAAAACACTACAGAAAGATAAACTTGCTATTTTTAGCTAATATTACCTTTATTGTCTTTATTATATGCATTCATTATTTCTTAACTAGTCAGACAGGTAAGCTTAGATTTGTTCTTACCAAACAAATAATTAAAAGGTAGCATGGACTTTGAGGAATTGCAACAATGATATAGCCATAACAACTCTAAGAATATATTTAAAGGGTTGAACTGTCTGCTAGGACTGTTTATCCTCTTATGCTAAGGAATTGCACAGGTGGCTAAAGAAATGAAAACAACATTTGCTTAATGCATACCTAACTTGTGACATCATTACTGAATGCAATCTAAATCCAGGGTAAGATAACAACTCACTTCCCCCAGCACAATGACAAAAATGAGTCACCTTCAGAATTTGCAATGCATCTTCTCCATGATCCACAACTCGGCACTTAAGACCATTCATTCCCAGTAGAGTGTCCATCAAGGCAGAGTCAGTAGTAAATTATTTGATGTCTTTTCTGACTCTCCATGGCATAATTCAACTTTCTTCCTTGGTTGTCTGATGCTGTGGCTATCTGCTATACTCGTTAGTTGCTTATTTCTATTATTTCATTTATTTGAAAGGAATCCCTTCATTGATTATTTTTAAAATGGTGTTAAAATATTCTGAATAATGACCTCATGCAAACTACATGAGGGATTCGAGATTAGAACAAAAAGCAAAGTCTTTTCTTCATGGGCTATATAGGTTTTCTGAGTAGGGAATGATATTATTCAAAGATTCAATTAAATACATATAATTCTGAACTTCACATAAGGTAATATGAATAGGGTGATAAAGATGTTTTATGGAGAAGTGGTAAAAGATCTCCTCTTTTAGTTTTTTTTTGGGGGGGTTGTTTTGTTTTACATTCTCACTCTTAATTCTTCTTAGTTCTGTTTATTTCCCTGCTCAGAAATTGCCCATTAATTACCCATTAGTAAAAGCTTAATTTGCCAAACATCACACAATAACTATCATGGAATTACCACTGAGATGTGTCATGTGAATAATCATCTTCCAGAGAAAAGTGAGCAAAAGCTGTGATGATAGTCAATGTCAAGTGGAAGTAGGTGAGTTGAGGTGGAGAGTTCAGCGAGCTGCAAGAGAATGATGAAAGGAGCACCAGGATCATGGTCTAGTGGTAGAGTGCTTGCCTAGCATGCATGAAGCCCTGGGTTCAATTCCTCTGTGCCATATAAACAGAAAAAAATGCTAGAAGTGGTGCTGTGGCTCAAGTGGTAGAGTGCTAGCCTTGAGAAAGCCCGAGGACAGTACCAGGCTCTGAGTTCAAGACCCAGTACTGGCAAAAAGGGAGGAAGGGGTGACTCAGAAGCATGCATTGTGTTAACCAGCTGACAAGTCAAGTTGGTATCTCTGTACAACTACTTAGGATAACAAAATAAATACAATTTAAAAGTGAAAATAATAATTATCTTCCAATGTATTTACATACATATTTATATTTTTACTATAGATACATTTACAATTGTGCAACAATTGTAAAGAAATCATACTATTGCCTGCTTTTTAAATGTGAGAGAATATTTTGGTTATACAATGGCCTTAGGGAACGTTAGGACCAAATAATAATAATAATGCTCTAATAAATAAGCTATATATATATATACATATATGGAAATGACTCCTTTCTGTGAGAGTGCATGCCTACAACTATATGGGAGAGAAGAGGAAGAATCATTTTTAAAGTCTCATCATTGTTCTATGGGATAATAATAAAATCATCTTGCATAAGGTAATTACTATGCACTAAAAGTGGCCTGGCATTCACTTGAACTTCCACATTCCTTTGCCAAGGTGAGATTCAGTCATACCAGAATGGTATTTAAAGCACCAGAAACTGTAAAAAAAAAAAAAAAAAAAAAAAAAAAAAAAAAAAAAAAAAAAAAAAAAAAAAAACTGTGTCCACTCTTTAAAACTTCAACCTGACTGATTTTGCATATGAAGCAAATTCTATATAAATATTAATTTGACAACTGTCAGTTCTACATAGTCAGAGTTAATGTTACATAAACTGTCAACCCACAGGCAGGTTGGAGAGGGGTTAAATATACTCTGGGGAATCTATCTTAATATCCTTCTTTCTATTTTTTAAGGAAGGGATCTGCAGAGTCAAGGGCAAAGCAGAGAGAACTGCAGGTTTTATGGATCCTCTCGGGTTAGGATTTTACTACTTAGGACAGGTGCACATTTGGCTTTAAGAATCCCTTTTCCGGGGATCCAAGTAGAGAAAGAGGAAATAAAACTATCCCTCTTTGCAGATGACATGATTCTGTATTTAAAGAATCCTATAGACTCTACTCCCAAGCTCCTTGAGCTGATTCAAAACTTTGGAAGAGTAGCAGGCTATAAAATCAACCCTCAAAAATCAACTGCCTTCCTTTATGCCAACAGTGAGAGGAACGAGGCAATAATCAGGAAAGAAACTCCTTTCACAATAGCCTCAAAGAAAATAAAGTACCTAGGAATTAGCTTAACTAAGAAAGTAAAGGACCTTTTTGATGAAAACTTTAAAACCCTAAAAAAGGAAATTAAAGCAGAACTAAGGAAATGGAAAAACCTCCCATGCTCCTGGATTGGAAGAATCAACATTGTGAAAATGACAATCTTGCCAAGAGCTATCTACAAATTCAATGCAATACCCATCAATATCCCAATGGCATTCTTTAAAGAAATAGAAGAGGCAATTCAAAATTTCATATGGAATAATAAAAGACCCCGTATAGCAAAAACACTTCTTAGCAGAAAGAACAGCGCCAGAGGAATTTCAATTCCAAACTTTAGACTGTATTACAGAGCTATAATTATCAAAACAGCTTGGTATTGGCACAAGAACAGGCCTGAAGACCAATGGAATAGAACTGAGGACCCAGATATTAAACCACAGACCTATGGCCACCTAATCTTTGACAAGGGAGCCAAAAAAATAGAATGGAAGAAAGACAGCCTCTTCAACAAGTGGTGCTGGCAGAACTGGTTAAGCACCTGCAGAAAACTAAAGTTGGATCCTTCTTTGTCACCTTGCACTAGAATTACCTCCAAGTGCATCAAAGACGTGGAGGTAAAAGCTGACACACTGAAAACTTTACAGGAAGGAATAGGAGATACACTAGGCCTCCTTGGCACAGGTCGAAACTTTCTTAATAAGGACCAAGAATCACAACAAATCAGAGAAAGGCTGGATAAGTAGGACTGCATTAAACTGCAGAGCTTTTGTATGGCAAAGGACATAGCTAATAAATTAATTAGGAAGCCTACAGAGTGGGAGAAGATATTCACCAACCAAACAACGGACAAAGGCCTCATATCTAAAATATATCAAGAACTCAAAAAATTGAATCACTCCCAAACTAATCTCCAAAGTAACAACCATCCCATTAAAAAATGGGCCAAAGACTTAAAGAGAATCTTCTCTAAAGAAGAAACAAAAATGGCCTATAGACACATGAAGAAATGCTCAACATCTCTGGTCATAAAAGAAATGCAAATCAATACAACTCTAAGATTCTACCTCACTCCAGTTAGAATGGCCAGGATCAGGAAAACGAATAATAATAGATGCTGGAGGGGATGTGGCCAGGAGGGATCACTACTACACTGTTGGTGGGAGTGCAAACTCGTTCAACCACTATGGAAAGCATTATGGCAGTGCCTCAAAAGGCTAAACATAGAACTCCCCTATACCCAGCAATTCCACTACTTGGCATTTACCCAACCATCCAGAAACAAGGACATACTAAACCCACTAGCACAACAATGTTCATTGCAGCACTATTCACCATAGCAAAGATATGGAACCAACCTAGATGTCCCTCAGTTGATGAGTGGATCAACAAGATGTGGTATTTGTACACAATGGAATTCTATGTGGCTGTCAGAAAGAATGACATCGACCCATTTGTTAGGAAATGGAAAGACTTAGAAAAAATCATATTAAGTGAAGTAAGCCAGACTCAAAGGAACTTAGGCTCAATGGTTTCCCTCATTTGTCATAATCAGTAGAAACCTTGGGCTCTACTAGCAGAGATCTGCAATAGAGCAAAATCTTGATACATAAGGCCATATAGTATGAAGCTAATTGAAAGGACCTCCAGGATATCGAAACAAAAGCCATATAACGAATGATTGTTGTCCTTAATGTACTATGTTGTCTCTCATCTCCTTTGCTGTCCCTTGGTTATCTCATATTGTTATAGTATCTCACTTTGTTATCTGATATATTGAATTTATTTGTATTTGGTTATTTGAAATTTGATAGGGTGGGGAGTGTGGGGGGGGAGGGAAATGGGTACCAAGACATGTGAAAGGGTATCAATGTATGTGAATTAATGCACCTTCTATCTGGCAAATATCATGTAACCCTTTTACTAATTAAAATAAAAAATGCAAAAAAAAATAAAGTGGAAAAAAAAACAAACAACAAAAAAAAGAATCCCTTTTCCATGTGGTCCTGTTGAGACATGACTGAGGTCCCAGCACTTAGGAGGCAAAGACAATGAAATCTGGAGTTTGAAGCCAACCTCAACTATACAGCCAATTTGAGCCTCCACTAATCTGCAAAGACAGGTCTCAAAACAACCAAAAAAGAAAAGAAAAGTCTCCTTTCCCTGTTCGCAGAAAATGATTTTGCCAAGGAGGTCAAAGATCGGTATTAATTCAGAGCATGAAGATTTTTCCTAGGGAACTCATGATATGATATTATTTCCAGGTAACAGGGCTTGTAGAAACTGGAAACTTTCTAGAATGCTCTATTCTACACCATAGGGGAATGAGAAAGGCAAAGAACAGAGTAGCCCTTGGCCAAAAAAAAGAAAAAAAAAAAAAAGCCAGGTTCATGGAGCTCTATCTCTGTTTGGGTCTGACTTATCTGTCCAGCCTTCTTGGCATCCATTCCAGTTCAGGTGCTCCAGATCAAGGCACTAGCTTAGTCCTCACTTCCCCCACATCCTTGATCTAAGTAGAGTGCAGCTCCTCCGCCCCAGGCATGAGGCTAGGTCAGCTCTTCAGCTGGAACTGCAATGCCTCTGGACACTCCTTGCCTCCCTCAGTGACTCATGCTAGCTCCCACCCACTAGAAGCTGGGAAGCCATGGGCACAAGTAGCTAGTTGTAGTCTTGAAGCCCATTCCTCTCCCCACACACGCACATCAGTGTTTTCTGCAGAAAAGTAGAGCATACAGCTCTACTTTGCATTCCGTTGGATTTGCCTAAAACTGTGTTGGAAATAGAAAAGGAAACCCACAAAACTTTAGATACATACTTTCTTCCCAGCCTGCTTTTAACTCAGCTCAGCACCATCTTACTATACTGCATCACTGATAATCTTAGGGTTTTACCATTTCCTGATGGTCTCCTACCTTAACCCCACAGAATAGATAAATACATATTCTTAAATTGCTAATTATCCACATCCATTCCAGCCAATAAAGGATACTTTGCCAAAAGAATTTTTCAAACTGCTATCTTCATCAGTACTGGCTCGTTACTATTCATTGTGGTTCAGAAATGACACTGTAACATTCAACAAATATGGCTTACTAACCCTTACAGGAGGCAGGAAAGTACTGGTCGATCAACTCTGCAGGGTAATCTACTTTCTATTTGCAAAGCTGATTTACAGTATGGCAGAAATGTACAGCTGCAGAGAATTGCCATTCAAGCACTGTTCTCAAACCCTGTGTGCCATAAATCCTCACAAGATCAAGTGCATTCCAAAGAAAGCAGTGACCATTCTCTTTATGTTCCTTCCATTCTGCCAGCATTCTAAAATTAATATAGAAGAGCATGAACAGAAGCACATCCATTGAAATCAGAGTGGACAGCATCAGGCAAAGAGCAGATCTCACGACTCATTCCAACTGCTTATAAATAAATGTTTGTGACCTTGAACAATGCTGAGTCTCAGTTTTCCCAGCTGCTTTCTGTTGTTTATTTTATTTTTCAAGGTACAAGAAAAGACCACCAGGAAATATCTGAAATGTCCACCAGGCCCTATTTATTTTTATAAATACATACTTTTAATAAACTTTAATTTCTAAAGTAGGCAAAATAAGACACTATTAACAAAAAGTAATAATAAAATAGAATGATTAGAATATTATGATATGTTACTTCTGACAGGGTTATGTTCTGAGATGTGTCAGGTGATTTTATTATTGTATGAACTTGCTACAATGTAATTAGGTAACCCAAGATGGTATAACCTATGCCACTTTAATAAATGGGATACACAGCATAGCCTATGACTCCTGGGACTATGATAAACAGAAAAACAATCAAGCTCAGATCAAAGGACCCTAGCAAGAGATACAATAAACACAAGGCTGCTGTCAGCAAAATATAGCAGATTGTTTACAATGAACTTTGTATATAAGTAGGAAAATGCTCTACAATGTAACCAGTACCTTAACCAACCACAAAGCCATCTATTATCATCGGTATGTCATCTAGATGTGAGCTCTTCTATACTGGCAATGCAATCGGCTTGTTTGTGCCAGCATTACCCCTAATACAGGAGTGAGATGCTCGGTGTTGTGAAACAGCATAATGTTTCAACTCCATTCTACTCTCTGGAGACTACCTTCATACCCATGGTCCCTTGTTGTTTGAACCATTGTTCTGTGGCACCATGACTTAAACTATAAAATTCTCAGCATCACCAATAACTGCACTCTGAGGCCATTATCAGTGATCTAATTAATTGAACACAAGCTCCATGATTCTGTGACAAGCAATCTCTCAACCTAGGCAGCTGTGAGCTTGTTTACTAACCAAGCTGAATATGCACATACATATTTACAGGTATACATTTACAGGTAGCATATACAGTGTGGATATTTTGAACCAAGGGTGATTCCACATTGTCAGCTACCGTGGCTCATGCCTGTAATCTTAACTACTCAGGAGGTTGAGATATGAGGATAGAGGTTCAAAGCCAGCCTGGGCAAGTCCATGAGAATTTTATCTCTAATTAACTACTAAAAAAAACCCACAAGTGGCATTGTGACTCAAATGATAGAGTGCTAGCCTTACGTTGAAGAGCTCAGGGACAGGGCCTAGGCCCAGAGTTCAAGTTCCTGGACCGACAAAAAAAAAACAGAGAGAAAAAACACCATCCATGTCACAAACAGTATAGAGGAAGGTAGCAAGAGATTTTTGTCATGTTTAGAAGGTGGTGCAATTTAAAACTCATTCATTATTTCTTTCTGGAATTTTCCACTTGATATTTTCTTTTTATTTATTTATTTATTTATTGTAATTAGTAAAAGGGTTACATGATATTTGCCAGATAGAAGGTGCATTAATTCACATACATTGATACCCTTTCACATGTCTTGGTACCCGTTTCCCTCCCCCCCCCACACCCCCCACCCGTCTTGGTTTTCCCCCCTTCCCTATCAAATTTCAAATATCCAAATACAAATAAATTCAATATATCAGATAACAAAGTGAGATACTATACCAATATGAGATAACCAAGGGACAGCAAAGGAGATGAGAGACAACATACTACATTAAGGACAACAATCATTCATTATATGGCTTTTGTTTCACTATCCTGGAGGTCCTTTCAATTAGCTTCACATTATATGTCCTTATGTATCACCACTTGATATTTTCAAACCACAAATAATCACAGATAACCAAGACTATATAAACTGAAAGCAGTGGTGAGAGAGGACTGCTTTTTTACATAAAATATACACAGACTCATGCCCAAAACTGTCTGCAATGTCTCCTAGCCTATATTGTTTTACTTTCCTATTTTGAATCTAAAAATTTCTATACAAATATTCTACTAATTGATCTCCAGAAACATATCTAAACATCAAGATTTGAAAGTAACAGTCAGTGTATTGAGAAGAATCTTTTTTTTCATATACTTTTTATTGTAATTAATAGAAGGGCTACATTATATTCGCCAAATAGACGGTGCATTACTTCACATACACTGATACCCTTTCTCGTGTCTTGGTCCCCATTTCCCTCTCCCCAACCCCAGCCCCTCATCTTATTTTCTCCCTTCCCTAAGTGACTTCAAATAACCAAATATGCATATATACATTATATCAGATAACCAGGAGAAATACTGTAACAATATGAGATAACCAAGGGACAGAAAAAGAGATGAGAGATAACATAGTACCTTAAGGACAACAATCACTCATTATATGGCTTTTGTTTCTATATCCTGGAGGTCCTTTCATTTAGCATCATCCTGTGTGGCCTTATGTATCTAGGTTTTGCTCTGTTGTAAATCTCTGCTAGGAGAGCCCAAGGTTTCTACTGATTATGACAAATGAGGGAAACCATTGAGCCTATGTTCCCTTCGGTCTGGCTTACTTCACTTAACATGATTTTTTTCTAAGTCTTTCAATTTCCTTACAAATGGGGCAATGTCATTCTTTTTTGACTGCAGCATAGAATTCCATTGTATATAAATACCACATCTTGTTGATCCACTCATCAACTGAAGGGCATCTGGGTTGGTTCCATATCTTTGCTATGGTAAATAGTGCTGCAATGAACATCGTTGTGCTAGTAGATTTAGTATGTCCTTGTTTGTGGACAAGTGGGTGAATGCCAGGTAGTGGAATGGATGGGTCATAGGGGAGCTCTATGTTTAGTCTTTTGAAAAACTGCCATAATGCTTTTCATAGTGGTTGAATGAGCTTGCACTCCCACCAACAGTGTAGTAGTGATCCCTCCTGGCCACATCCCCTCCAGCATCTGTTATTAGTTTTCTTGATCCTGGCCATTCTAACTGGAGTGAGGTGGAATCTTAGAGTTGTTTTGATTTGCATTTCTTTCATGGCCAGAGATGTTGAGCATTTCTTCATGTGTCTATAGGCCATTCTTATTTCTTCTTCAGAGAAGACTCTAAGTCTTTGGCCCATCTTTTAATGGGATGGTTGTTACTTTGGAGATTAGTTTTGGAGTGATTCAAGTTTTGAGCTGTTGATATATTTTAGATATGAGGCCTTTGTCCAGTGTATGGCTAGCGAAGGTTTTTGAGAAGAATCTTAATGTTGTGGAAGAAATAAAGAAATAGGTGTCTTTTTTGGGACTAATCAAAACGACTCTTCAGAAATAAGTATCAGTGTCTAAGAGGATTTCAAGTGTCGGTCAATAATAAAAGAAACAGAAAAATGTAAACTATGATCTCACATATGATTTGAAGACCTGATAGAACAATAATTAGAATCAATGTGTCTCACATGCAACAAAGAGCTACTATCTTTAGCCCATGACTGTGTAATTGTCTCCTTTCAGTGCTGCTGGAGACTCATTTGGTGTTTTCAAACACCACTGCTGTTTCCAGAGCTTTCCTGTTGCTAAAGCTCTGAGGGCAGATAAGAAAGTCACAGAATTTCCATCAGTGATACTGAAGTTAATTGAAGAAGTCTGAAACATTTTCAAATTTGGGGCAGGACACCAGGATGCAGTCCCACGAGGTCCAAAAGAACCCCAATGGATTAAAATTGACAAAGACTTGTCTGAAGGGTAAGAGGACCATGCCTTTCTCCTCTCCAACCCAGACCAAATTCATAGGTTTCAATCAAATAATTTTTAGTATATTTGCTTGCAATTTTTATTCCAATGTAATGTTATAGCACTTATGATAAAATCCCATGACAGTGAAATATTATCATCCATAAGTTATGACTATACGGTTATTTACCCTTATCTTCTCTTAAAGACTCTCTCTATAAGACAAAGAAATCTATTACTTATGATTTGAAGGTATTGCTTTCTAAATTATTTAACTGCAGTATATAGGCCATATTTAACATAATCACATAAATAGGTTTTTTATCCAAAATACATGCAGCCATTTTGGGGATGTTTGTTCCATGTTCTGGTAATGAGGCTTGAATTCAGGGTCATTTATACTATCTCTTGCTTCCTTCTTTAAAACTGGCAGCCAACCACTTGAGCCATTGCTCTACTTCCAGCTTTTTGGTGCTTAATTGCAGATGAGAGCCTCATGGACTTTGAATTTAGATACTCTATCTCAGCCTCCTGAGTAGCTAAGTTATGAGCGTGAACTTGTAGCATAGTTACAAATATCTGTACTAAGTGGTCACAGGAGTCTGCCTTGTAGACTTTTGACCTTCAGGATAGTATTCTATCCTGTGTTTCTGTGTTTACCTTTGCCAGTTACCTTTGTTCATTAACAGATTTTCTTTCCTGTGTTTTTGTTTGTTTGTTGGTTTTGGGTTTACATTTTGTTGTTGTCTTATATTTGTTTGATTTTTGTGAAAATGTGGCTGGACTCATGCCTCATTCTTGCTAGGAAGACATTGTACCAATTGTGCATGGCTTCAGCCTTTTTGTTTTAATTATGGTTCAAATATTCTCTTACTTTTCTCCAGAGCTGGGGTCTGGGATCATGATCCTTCTACCTTTCCCTTTACTCAGATAAATCTAGGACATTCTAATCTCCAATTAATCAGCAAAATCCTAGAAGTGAATATATGTCTAAGTGGTAGAGCACCAGCCTAGCTAACAAGCCAAGCAAGATCACAAGACCCTGAATTCAAGTCCTAGTATCAGCACATGAGAAAAGATAATTCACTTCATAAACAAGAACAAACAGTAAAGATTTGGGGGGGGGGGAGCTAGGATCTCTAATTCCTATTAGGAAAAATCTTCAGTGATCTGAAGACCTTAGGCCCTGCATGCTTTTACTTCTTAAAGAGAGAAAGAACCATATTGAGGCCTAGACTTTCCATGCATGGACTTTTTGAGAACGTTCCACATCAAAACCATAGCATCAACGAGCCAAGGTTTCACTGCATTTACTTTAATAAGTATCTGTGACTTCATTGTATTTGGTATTAACTCCAAGACTCAATATTAGGTACTTAATGTTATGGATATGGCCTTGGAGATATAAACATAACTACATAGACATAAAAATCTATGATGGGCTATACACCCTATAAATATGATGTTTTATTACATATATCAATATGTATCTATGACAGCTATCTTTTTTTAAGTCTTCTGAACATTAAAATCAAGTATGACAATTTAAAAATGTTCATTTTCACTATCAGCCTTTAAACATATTCTAAATAATGGTTTGTCCAAATTAATGAGATTTTATTATAAAGAGACAAAGTATAGAATAAGGTTCTATATAACAATAATATCTATATAGGTTTGTGTTGTATTTTCATAATTAATCTGTCCATGATCAACTTCTACTACTCAATCACCTTATAGAAAAATTCTTCATAACAAAATCATTTTCTCTTCTCTGTGACTTTAACAATCACTTATTTTGGTCAAATATATGGCTTGAACATATCTTATTTGCTCTGGAACAAAGGAAAATGCTTAGGAAAAAAACCCAAGACTTATTATCTGTGACTTGAACAGTAATTACCCTTTCACTTCTTTCAAAACTCATTCCAACTTCCAAATCAAGGTTTGAAATTTAGGGGGGAAAAAAAGAGACAAGTAATGAAAGAAATTCAGTAAAACGACCTCTTTTTACCACCACTTCAACTGTATTTACTGTTCAATAAACTTGCAATTTGTAACAATGAGTCCAAATTTTATAACAGTAAGGCCACTTGATTTTCCCAGGAAGCTTGCCATAATGGAATTACCTTTCAAATTACACACTGTTATTATTCAATAGTACTAAAATACTCCTACTGTGGGTGTTAATTTGTACAAACTACCATCAAACTTGGCACAGACAAAAATACAAATAATACAGCATAAGTTTTAGAATTGCATTTGTATTTGAAAGTGTGTCTAGTACCATTCTTTACTCTGAATATTAGAACCTGCCTGTGGATAATCTTAGGAGAAGTTATGTGCATCTGATCATATAAAATAATATTTCTCAAAATGAACTTAAAGAAATGGAAATAAAAGGTTTCTTTTTCTTTTCTGTTGCTGTTTTTTTTTTCTTTTCCTTTTTTGTGGTTTGTCAGTTTATATGTCTTTGGGAGGGTAAAAGGAGCCTCAGAAATGGTTGGAAAAAAGGATGAACAGATGCAGCAGTGGTACTGAATAGACACTGTGTTGAAAACAAATGTACAATCTATGGGTGAGGATATAGGAGGGAAAAACTAGGAGAGAGGAAAGGAAAGGGTGACATTGTTCAAAAAGAATTTGTACTCTTGGGGCCAGGAGTTTGGCCTAGCTACAGAGTGCTTGCCTGTCATGCACGAGGACCTGGGTTGGATTCCTTGGTACCACATACATAGAAAAAAGCTGGAAGTGGTACTGTGGCTGAAGTAGTAGAGCTCTAGCCTTGAGAAAGACCAAGGACAGTGCCCAGGCCCTAAGCTCAGGGCCCAGAACTGGCAAAAAAAAAATGTACTCTTTATCTGACTTGTGAAACTATAATCCCTCTGTATATCAACTTGGTAATAACAATTTAAGAAAAGGAATGAAAAGCAGGGAAACCTGCCTGTGGCTATTCTGTAAATTTATGACATTGTCCACCTAATGTTTGCTAAAATGAGAACTACATGTGCCCAAAACAAATGTAGTCATCTATAACTATGAGGACTATTTCTTGTATGAACTCCTCCCCTTACATTTAATTTGAGGAGAATTCTGGGTAAATGGAATTTACAAACACCAGGAAAAGTGGGAACTTATCCTTTAACCCAATAAATGACTGTGCTGTATAAATTTGTCTGCTTTATTTCCAACTGATCTGGAAATCTGAAGTCTATGGAACTCTTGCAGTTTCCAGAAGTTATATACAGTACAATGCTGTGGTTTGACCCATTAAACATTTTAGCATAAGAACAGCTACCAAAACTCTACAGACACTAAATGAAATGGGGGTTCTACAACCAAAGGAGGGGCTACAGCTCAGTCACTGACATCTATGCAGACTTTCTGGAGAAGCTTACTTGCAGCTGTGGGAGCAGACTGTTCTTTGATCAGTGATGGCTGCTTCAGCTCTCACAGGTTCAAACAAACAGCTAGCCAGGTTTTTTACTTCCTCATTTCTGTAAGCCCATTACCTCCTGCTGAGGTGATTACTAGGTCTGATTAAAGGTTGGTGACCCCTCCCATTTTTCTTACTCCCTTACTGAAAGACATATATTTAAAATAAAAATGTTCAACAACAGCTACAAATACATTTTTTTAAAAAGTGATTGAATCTGAAAGCAAAGAATCTGAAATAGAACTTAAGTGACTCCCAGGTTCTATATCAGACTGAATCACGAACAGCCTAACTTATATAAGCAAATACAAAAACAAAAACCCAAGTAAATGGAATATAGTGAAATCACATTAGTAGCATCAAATATTAGATTTTCATGAGAGAAGAGATAAACAGGGAGAGAACAAATAGGAGAGAGATAAGACAGAGAAAAGAATATAGCTCGTTGAAAAAAAAGACCTGATTCAAACATAATAGAAAAAGACTAAAACAACCATTTGAAAAATACTCAAGGAATTAAAGAAATATGTGGAGAAAAGAAAGTGATGCATGAAAAACAGGTTCTATTTTCAAACTAATCCACAAAAAGCAAGGCTGGACTCATGATTCAAGCAGTAAAACATGAGCACACTAAGTATAATCTCTAGGTTCAAAGAAGAACTTAAGATCTTATCTGGAAAAGTAGCTTAAAAAAAAAGAAAAGATAAGCTGGGGGGGGTGGAGCTGGTGACTCACACCTGTAATTCTAGTTATTCAGGAGGCTGAGATTGAGGATCAAGGTCCAAAAACAGTCCAGGTAGAAAAATCCAAGACTCTTATCTCCAACAAACTACTCAGAAAAAGCTGAAGTGGTGCTGTGGCTCAAATGGTAGAGCACCATCCTTGAGTAAAAGAAGTTCAGAGATGGCACAGTAGGACCTGAGTTGAAGCCTAATTCTGACAAAAAAAAAAAAAAACCTGCCTAAGCCGAGACCATGTCTTCAGACCCCAATAACTTCCTCACACAAGATTCTCCCATGAATTTCTGCTGTTCCGACCTATGTCCCTTAGATAAAGAATTAGAATTCCAGACTCATTTTGTCATCCACCCGCACCTAAAGTTCAACATAAGCCTTGAGATATTTGGAATCTGGCAAGTCCAGTTTTGCCTCTCTTTTCTGTAATCTGCTGAAGGACATACTTGGAAATTTCCATATCCAGCACAATCATTTTCATGTGAGGATAAGGCCCAAAGTTAAAGACAGGTTTCAGAATAAGAACGTAAGATAACACGAATGTAATAACAATCAAACAATAATAGTAGATGTCAAGGAATCATTAAAAGCAGCATCTAGCACTTCTATGCTGTATGAGGGATTTTAAGACTCTTCTATGAATTAATTTAGAAGAAGTACCATATTTATCCTCAACTCAAAGATGAGAAAACAGAAACAAGTAACATGGGAAGTTCATTTAATAGAAAACGGATAGATTTCCATCCAAATTAAGATATGAATGAGTCACATTCTTTGTGAACAATGATGCCATTTCAACATTTAATGTGAAAATCCATGCCATCAATATCAAGTTGATTGTATATACTAGAATGTCTGATGCTTTGGACCAAGGCAGATTGCTTAATTTCCATCTGTAGAAACATCCGCAATTAAGGTGTGACCAGCATAACTTCCTCCTTCAAGGGCTGCAATCTTTCCTTTCCTTTGGGGTCAGCCTGTTTCCCATTCCAAAGCTTATGCTTAGGCAATCAATCATGAAACCAATCATAGGGCCTACCCTTTCCTGTCACTAGATACCAGTGTAGCCACTCAGGCAGGAGTTAATGAGGGATATTAGGTTTGTTGGTGTGCGGGAGGTAGAATGCTGATTACAGAGTGAATTTGGAGAAATGCAGAGAGGTTAGGCAGAGGGTACAAGTTTCACTTAGACTGGAAATCTGCTGAACACTATAAGTAATAGTATAATGTATATTTCAAATTGCTAAAAGAGTCAATTTTAAATACACAACCACCCAAAACATAAGCATGTGAGATCATAGATATGTTAATTATCTTGCTTTATTATTACACTAGATAGAAACATTACATGATGCCTCATAAGCGTGTACAATTTTATTTGGAAATTAAAGATTAAAATGCTTAAATGTGGGAAGGGAAGATCATATGCTACTTTCTGAGACACATAGCTAACAATGATAATGATGATTTAATAATAATAATGATTTAAGGTTGCCCCTCCCTAGAAGGGCAAAGGTGGCTGGGCTGCTTTATCACTGTTCACCTTCCACAATGGGGCAGGGAACTCAGGCATTCAGGATGACGGAGTCCCTGCTCCCCTTAACAAAAGGAGGGAGGGCGGACAAGTGCAAACCCTAGAATCAAGATATGTTTTTCGAAGGCCTCTTCCCTCCCTATGACCTACTTCCTCTAACCAGGCTCCATCTCTTAGTACCCAAGACCTCCCAATGATGATTTCATAAATTGCAATGATACCTTTATAGACATGTGGTAGAAACCTCATCAACAGTCAAAGGTAATACAGAGACAAACTGGCATGATAGATGGGGGGAAGGAACGAGAGATTTCTGACATTCTTTGGCCTCCCATTGCTGCCCATGCCTGCGTTAGGAAATGCCTGGCATGGGTGCTGGACACCATGAATTCTTGCTTCAGAAAAAGTTTAAAGAGGCATTCTGTCCCTTGTAGCTGAGAGAGGTCTACTAAGAATACATTGGTAAACTAGGTATCTGGAGCAGCACACATTATTAAGTAGACTGATTTGCTTTATATTGCTGCACAAATGAATTAATTTGCTGAGAGTGCTCCTACCTAAACCTTTATAAAATGTATTGCTTATAATGTGAGACTCAGCAGGAGACTATTGCCCTATTTATACCATCCTGGGTGGTGAAGGCAACAAATAATCCTTGATAAAAACAGGAGAACAATTTAAGGTTCTCAACCAACTTGTATACCAGGCTCTGCCCACATATCCAATTTAACACATAAAACAATTAAGAGCAGTGACAAACAATTCGTAAAAGAGAAATTGTGCAGCTTTTATTACAATATAAATACAAAAAAAACCAAATTGCTATTTCTCAGCTATAAAACTTGAAAAGAAAAAAAAAGGAAGGTGTGATCAACCTAATTCATGTATCCTTACTGATGTTTTATTTATTAATATTAATGTACCATTGCAAGTTTATTTTGATTCTATTATTACTGGTGGAATAAACCAGAATATTGCTGAAAATATTGTGAAACATTCTTTTGCCCATATTCAAATCTGCAAAAAAAAAAAAAACCCTCTAAATATCATTACTCCTAAGAAAGGTGATAGGCAATGTTAGGCAGGTTGAGCTTAAGTTTTAGCCTTCCAGAGGAATGAATCTACCCAATCACAGCTCACCACACTTATACCTAGGTATCTGAACAACACTAGGGCAGAGTCCTTTGCAAATGGCAAACAACAGACAAGAATACACTTCTTCTGAAAGCCAGATTTGAGATAAAGAAAGAGGATAGTACTTAACTGACTATATTTTAACTACTTCCAAACTCACCAGTCATGTGAGTCCCTGTGATGGTGAGTCATCTAGACTGGGTGGAAAAGGCTGGCATGGAGAGAAAGTTCCTCCACCACAACTGCTAAGTCTCAGGAGAGGCATCTCACTCATTCCTCTACTGGAGCAAGGATTCTCCTTTGCTGGTGTCCAGTAACTAATTGACTTGCTGTTTTCTGCAACTCTAATCTCTCAATGTCTCCCAACTTCTTCGTAAACAAATCTGGCCTTTTGTTTATCAAGCATGGTGTTGATAAGCTCTTGGAGACAATGAGTTGCAGGATCAGCTTACCACTTACTCCTCTGGTGTGAGTTGTTGGAGAGGAAAGAAAGCTGCTGGAAGTAGATAATTGTACTAATTTATCTGTTGAGCATTCCATAGATGAAATGACTTAACTACTATAAAAGTTTTGTGTATTTTATGTTTTCACTCGATTTCTTTCTCAGGAGGAGAGGGGGAGATTCTTTCTTGGGTTTGAATCGAAGGCTTTGCATAGATTAGGCAGATACTCTGTCCCTTGAGCCATGCCTCCAGTGCTTTTCCCACAGAGTATTTTTGAGATAAAGTCATACTTGCCACCCTCCAGTTTATTCTTCGTATCACAGAAGAGACGGCAAGGGGCCGGGAGTTTGGCCTAGTGGTAGAGAGCTTGCCTAGCATGCACGAAGGCCCGGGTTCGATTCCTCAGTACCACATACGCAGCAAAAAGCCAGAAGTGGTTCTGTGGCTCAAGTGGTAGAGTGCTAGCCTTGAGAAAATCCAGGGACAGTGTTCAATCCCTGAGCCCAAGCCCAGGACTGGAAAAAAAAAAAAAAAAAAAAAAAGAAGAAGAGACGGCAAGTGAGAACCACCTTGCCTGTTTTTTGGTTTGGGTTGGGTTGGGTTGGGTTGGGTTGGGTTTTTTTGTTTGTTTGTTTTTCCAGTCCTAGGGCTTGTACTCAGAGCCTGGGCACTATCCTTGGGTTTTCTCAAGGAAGGCTAGAGCTCTACTACTTGAGCCACAGCACCACGTCTGGCTTTTTCAGTGTATGTGGTACTAAGGAATCAAACCCAGGGCTTCGTACATGCTAGGCAAGCATGTAGGCCACACTTCTGGACTGCCTGGTTGCTTATGTTGAGATGGGCTAGCAAGTTTTTTGTCCCAGCTGGCCTCAAAGTATAATCCTCTGAATAGCCATGATTATAAATATATACCATTAGCATCAGGCCTCTTCGACATTTTTGAAGTATGTTTTAGAAGGCATATAATACTTAAACCCTTAAGACTTCAAAAATATTAAAAGAAACTCTGACTTCTGGGCATAGTGGCTCACACCTGCAATCCTAGCCACTCGGAGGCTGAGCTCTGAGGATCAAGGTTCAAAGCTAGCCTGGGCCCAAAAGGACCTGAGACTCTTATCTCCAATTAATTTCTAGAAGACAGGAAGTGGGGCTGTGGCTCAGGGTAGGGCAGTAGGGCAGTATCCTTGAGCTGAAGAGCTCAGAGAAAGTGTCCAGGCTGAGTTCAATCCCCAAACCACATGACCCACAAGAGAGAGAGAGTCTCTGAAGCCAGACTCAATGGCTCATGGCTCACACTTGTAATCCTAGCTACTCGGAGGCTAAGATCTGAGGATCATGGTTCAAAGCCAACCTGGGCACTAAAGAATATGAGATTCTTATCTCCAGTTAACCACTAGAAAAATGGGAAGTGGGGCTGTGACTCAAGGGGTAGAGAGATAGCCTTGAGATGAAGACCTCAGGGACAGCGCCCAGGCCGAGAGCTGAAGCCCCATGGAGAAAGAAAGAGAGAGAGAAAGAAAGAGAGAGAGACAGAGAGAGAGAGAGAGAAGGAAAGAAAGAAAGGAAGGAAGGAGAGAGAGAGAAAGAAAGAAAGAAAGAAAGAAAGAAAGAAAGAAAGAAAGAAAGAAAGAAAGAAAGAAAAAAAGAAAGAAAGAAAGAGAAAGAAGCTCTGATTTATTACTTTCATTATATGAAATTTTTTCCAAAGGCAAATGCAGTAAATTGTCTTGATTTATTTAAACCAGGTGGTAACTTAGTTATGTTAGAATCTATTTTTTTAATCTCTGAAATGTTTTATAATAAAAACAGTAAAGTTTTTTTAATTCTAAAGTGGGCACAAACACCTATGTCTATTTAGATTTTAATAGTTGGGGTGGTCTCACCCACGGATGGGGGCCTTATTTCCTCCATGAAGCAGTGCTGAGAAGGGGAGTCCAGTGGAAGCATAACCCTGCTGCATGGATTAATGCCTTTCTGGAAGAATTGGGTTCTTATAGTGAGCTCTCTCTCCCACTCTCATGAAACTCAATTGGTTACTTGGAGAGAAAATTGTTATACAATGAGCCCACTGCTTGTGTATGTTCACATGTACCTACTTCTTTACTTCTCTGTTGTACATTGAAGAGAATGTACATCTAGTATGTGTCAGAAGCCTGCTGTTGACTACAATCAGAAGCTAAATAACTTCGTTTTTTATATACTGTTCACTTACAAGAATTTTTGTTCTAGTAGCAGAAAATGGACTAAGACAAAGTCTTCTCTTTCATTCAGTTCAGAAACAATGGTAGAAATGCACTCAGAATTCAGATAAAGGTCATGTCCTCTTATCACATATAGAAACTTGAGAAATATTCCTTCAAAATATTAGCCCAGTGGCCTTGCTAGCTCTGGTCCCAGAGTGTGCTCTTTCTGACACTGGTCCTGAGGGAACCTACAAGAGCAGATCCATCTCTCATCCTGAAGGAAACCCAAGCAAGCATCTCTGCAGGTAGACAACCCTGAAAACATTGGCATAAGCTGTTAATGTAGTTGTACAAAGGAGTTATATCATCCAACACATCAGTGCATAAGCACAGCACATCTTGATTGACAGGCCCCTTTCCTCATCCCTCAATGGTTTGTTTTCTTCTCCTTCATGCAGGCTAGAAGTCTAAGTAGGTTTGCCTTTTCAGGCTTCTTAATATAAGGTTGCATGAGAATTTTTCTGCTGGTACAGACTCTTTCTTAGTGTCTTTACTAGTTTTTATGGGGACATATTGTAGTTGGAGACAACCTTATGGAGCTTTCTTTTTTTTTTTTTTTTGCCAGTCATGGGCTTGAGCTAAGGGCCTGAGCACTGTCCTGGGACTTTCTCAAGGTTAGAGCTCTACCACTTGAGCCTCAGCACCATTTCTGGCTTTTTTCTATGTATGTGGTACCGAGGAATCGAACCCGGGTCTTTGTGCATGCTAGGCAAGCACTCTACCACTAGGCCAAACTCCCAGCCTGGAGCTTTCTTTAAATGTATGCCTCTTTAAAGACCCAGTCTCCAAATATACCCATACTGTGGATTAGGGTTTTGTTGTGAACTGCATGCAGGGAATAAAATAGTTCCATCCCTAACCTGTGATACACTTCAAACACAATCAAAATGAATGTTTACAAAATGGAAATGGGTTAAATAAATTAAGAGATGGAATTCCTTGTATTATTACTTTAAGACAAGTCCTTCCTTGCTAAAGGGAAACCATACAAGAGAAATGGAAGCCTGTGGCAAAGAAAGGAAAGAAACAAAGGAGGATTTGTTGCACAGAGAGATCTGCCAGTGCAGACTAGTTTTTCCTGCTCTGCAAGTCCAAGGTAGTTTGGGAGAATCCCTACTTCCTCATACTGAGACTCACTCATCAGTGTTACTCCAGTGATAGGGAGGGAAGCAGGGAGAAAAAAAGTGAAAAATGGGCATTTGAATATTAATAGTATATGAGTCTGGGGTGAGAGAAAAAGGCAGGGAGATGGGGGAGAATAATAGGAAGAAGGAAAAAGAAGTAACTAAGGAGGGATTGAGAGAGGAAGAGAGAAAAGGGTAAAAAGAGAAAGACAGGAGAAAGAATAGTTAATATGACACTATAAAGAGGTAAATATAACCGGGTGTGGAGGCTCACACCTATAATCCTAGCTACTCAGGAGGCTGAGATCTGAAGATCAAAGTTCAAAGACAGCCTGGGCAGAAGAAGACCTAAGACTCTTATCTCCAATTAACTTCTAGAAAACTGGAAGTAGGGCAGTAGACTTGAGCTGAAGAGCTCAGGGACAATGTGCAAGTCCAGGGGTAGGGCGGTAGCCTAGAGCTGAAGAGCTCAGGGACAGTGCCCAGGAGGAGTTCAAGCCCCATGACAAAAAAAAAAAAAAAAAAAAAAAAAGGCAAATATTTTTATGAGAAGCACACCTTAGTTTATGTCCCAGCTCATCCACACAAAGGCTTTGTGACAGTAAGGATAATCTCCCTCTGCCTCCTTTTTAAAATCTCTCCAATGACATAAAGAATGGTCATCCATTAGATGACCATTTATAGAGCCAATTAGGGTCATCTATGTGCAGCTGGCAGGTGTGGTTGGGCAAGTGCTCTGTTAGCGTCCACTGTTTTTTACCACTTGTGTTTATTGTGCACTTGGGATCCAAGGCATAAACCAGCCATGGAGGACTTGCTCAGCCTGGGAAATAGTTCATCCGTGTTTCTCTCCCACGATCGCTTCTCCAGCATGGCCAACTTTGACCACAGCCACTTTCAACAGATTGCCCAGTTTAGCTGTACTGAAGCCACTGGAACTTACACTGTAGTTCTTCTGTGATCCAGTAACTTCTGATTAGACCTCATTTCCTATCTAGGAAATGCTGATATTTCCTGCCTTCTCATTCTACAGGTAAGCAAAAAGTCGACACTTTTCCAGTTTTATTTTATTTGTTCACTGAAGATGCATTTTCATCCCTGACTTGGAAGAGTGACTCAAGTGGTAGAATACCTACACAGCAAATACGAGGTCCTGAGTTCAACCCCCAGTACTGCTAAAATAATACTAAAGTAGAAGCTCTCTCCTCACCAATTAAAAAAAAGAACACAGCAAGGCCCTTTTATTCTCTTTCACTTCACTGCACACAGGTTGATAAATGACACTAGCCTCTGAAGAGGACCACTGCTGAAATATAAGAGTACAGATTTTACTTACTTTAACATGGGCACTTACATCACCTGTCACCAGAAACAACACCACACAGAAAACAGAAGCTAAGAAAAGAAAAAGAAAAAAAAAACCACCCACCAGTCTTACTGTGTCCTTCCTTAAAACTTGTCAACAGCTAATTCCACGATATCACCCAATTAAAAGCATCACACATGGCATGATCCCCATAAATCTGAGGAACTGCTCTCTGGCAGGTAAAAAATAGCTTGGCAGTGAAGAATAGGGTCCTGTAGCTTCATTCATGCACTGGGGAAGCAGGATGTGGTTCATCAGATCTAGGGGTTGCAATGAGTCAGCGATGGAGACAAATGTTTCCATGGTGACCTTCTCCATTCATTCAGTGTGAAGCCTCTGTAAACCCATGAGGATTAATGACATGGCATTAACACTGATAATCATAATGAAGAGAGCTATCTGACAGTGGGGCAACCCAACCCTGACATTTGGGAGGATACAGGGAGGAATTTAGCCAATTTTTTTGAGAAAGAAAATTTTGAGAAAGAGAGAGAGAGAGAAAGAGGAAATTCATTTCTTCCCTTTCTTAGAGAATAGCATTCCTGCTGCTGACAGACTTCTGTTGTCTCCCCTCTGGGAATGCTCCTAGGGTTAGGACAGAGTGAAGCTGGGGAAAAAAAAATAACCCAAAGAAAAGATTCAGCTAAGGTTATAACAACCAGAACAAGAGAATATGCAATGTGCTTAAATGTTCTTAAATTCTACTTTATTTGTTATATATCATAAATTTTTCTTTAGGAAAGAAAATAGAATAACTGAGTTCTCAGATGGACTTTGTTACATGTATTGACATTTGATTCATTTGCCTTTTCTAGGCCTCAGTTTATTATCTATGAAATAGAGGTCAACATAATATTCATTTCTTAATGTTTTAAAAGAATTACATGGTTCTAGATAAATATATGTGTATATGTACACATATATTCATACACGGACAGTGTTTAAGATGAGTTTGTGTATCTTTTGAAACTTCAGTTAAAGTAGTGTACTCTCTCCCAGAAATATTCACAACCACAAGAACTTCAGTCTAAAATCATGGAATTTAGGAATTGCCCAAAGCCATAGGCTGCTTAATAAAAGGTTCTTTTATCCAAAGGAAGGAACCATTTTGCTGTTAAACTTCTTGTTAGGAAACTGCAGGTCAAAGTTAATTACAGTCAATACTCTACAGTAAATATTTCTCTACGATTGCCATCTCCTAAGATTTCTTAGTTCATTTATGTTAAAAACATACCAAATGAGAAAAAAAATCTGTGCAAATAAGGGGTCTTATACAATTACAGTAGCTCATACAGAATTGGTTCATAATAATAAGAAAAATGACTATGTGATTGTATATTAACTTATTTCTAAATGTAACTGTGTTAAGAATAAATTTTCATTTCTTATTTGTATGACATAAAAATTTCTTAAGGGAATTCTTTTCAGGAAAATCTTCTTTCAAAATTGAGATTTACATTTCTCTTAAACTTCATGGTACCACTTTGTCCCTTTGTGGGGAGAACACATTCTTCTCACATTGAGCTAATAGCATTTTCTTTTTCGTTTACAGAGATGCAGGACATTGTACAAATTGATAAAGTGAAACATTAGGAGCCTGCAATCTGACTCTGATGCCAGCCTCGGTAAAATTATTGACACAAAAAGAAACTACTACACTTTCCCAGAGCCACAGATACACACAATCTCACAGGGGAATATGACTCACCATTTACCTATTATTTGCATGATTATCTCTTTTTATTAAATTTTAAGATTCCATGAAACAAAATCATCTTATCATCTTTGTCACTTCGCATTACACAAACACACATACATTCGCATATACTAATACTCAGTCACATGAAAGAGCATAGTTACACAGAAGCTCTGACCCAGCACTCTGTCTTACCTCATAACTACTTATCTACTAAATGAGCAGATCTCACCAGATTAAAACTGTGAACAGGACAATTAAGCCCTTGTATCTGACATTTAAAAATCCATAGAGCCAAAATATAATGATTTTTTTAAAGTAATGTAACACTGTTTTGCTTTTAAGTGTTTAGACAAGTATACTTGACAAAAATACAATAAAGCCTCAGAGACTGTACATTTAATTTTTATTTTAATCATGAGACTCTTAAAGTAGCTGAACTATTCAGACTGATTAAATGATTTTTAGCAGAGCACTGATGGTTGGATCTACCGTGACATTTCTCAATCCATCAAATATTTAGTGGGCACCCACTTTAATAGCAATTTGCTCTTCTCAATCATCTTTCTAATTGCTTATGAAGATTCATTTACTAAATCTTCTCTAACAGGTAAGCACTATTATTAAAAGATTTTCAGACAAGTAAACTTGCTGAAATTTATATAAACAAGGGGGAGTAAGGTGAAGCAGGCTATCTAGCTCTAGACTACAAGCCTAATACCAGTTACTGAGTTTGAAACTAGAGATACCATAAGATTCAAAGGGTGTATGTACCACACAGCTTGGAGTATGAAGGGAAGACATGCAAAAACAATCAACCATAATCAAAAGTGGCAAGCGCTAGAAGGGCTTCTGGTGACAGTGATGCCATGCAGATGATCCTAATCTAATAATTATGAGGCTTGTCATACTCAGGAAAATATATTGGTAACAGAGGAGGTGAGTATCATTTTCCTATTGACCTTGTTTCCTAATGGCCTTTAGTAATGAGCTATGAATGGCTTGACCTAGAGATATTCAGCCATAGTCAGAAGGGAAGATAGATTTCCAAGTGTTTCCTAAGGCCGACCTATAGAAACTTTGGGAAACATACCTTCGGGAGGTCTGTTGAAGGGCAGAAGGTTAGCATTGAGTAGACAGAGACTATCAACCAAGGGAGACATGTCAGGTTAACCTTGGAGGGACAGTGTTCTCATGAAGCCAAAACTATAGACCAGTTCTTTCTAGAGACATGAGAGGTCAATAGGGATGTTGCTAAGCCTTATTGATATTAAAGAGAATGAATGCTTACCTACCAATTCTAAGAAGCCAGGAACCTGCTGAGAAAGTCTCTCTAAAAGTCAGTATAAATTTCAGCCATTCATTAAATACTCTTATTTATAATCATAATGATGAATACATATTGAAAAGTCCCTGTGTGCCAAATCTTATGATAAGATATGTGTGTGTGTGTGTGTGTGTATTTATTATGTAGGAAAATTCAAGTTCTTCGTCGATGATTTAATGTTTGAGCCTGCTAAAAACCATACTGACAATGGATTGATAGGAGAAAAACTATAACAAATTTACAAGGGTCACAGTGTATGTTTGACATGGAAGCCTTCAACTTGAAGATACCAAGACCCAACCCAGTGAATGATCCATTTATGGTTATATCTGGTAAAACATGGATATGTATATGGAAATAGAATTAGACTAAAAGGATATAACATAGTTATAATGGACTGAGAGTGGAAATCCAGCAACTCTTAGCTGTTCAGATTTTTTTTTTGGCCTCTGTATATGGCCACTTGGAACAAGACAGGACTCGTAACAACAAAAAGTGAGACCCCTTTGTACAATAAATATGTGCTACAAGCTAACAGGAGAGCAAAACAGACTCTGTTAGGGAGACAGGAACCAGTGGAAAGGGAAAAGCCAACAGAGAGGGTGAATTTGGTGGGAGAACTTCATAAGCATTGATGAAACTAAAACAATGAAATCTGCTGGAGTTATTTTTTGAAGTGATGAGAGGGGCAGTGCAGGGTGATGGAGAGTGTGACTCTCATGAATGACATTGTATACAGGTATGGAAATGTCAAAATGACACCCCTGTGCGACTAATACATGAGAACAAAACTTTCTTCAAAATGCTGTAGATCAGAAATTTTTCTTATGGCTATTTCTTGGCCAGAAAGGGAAGGAAAATTATATTAATATTCAGAGGTTTTGCGACAGCCTTTAAGAGAATTTTACTATCTATGGCTTGCCTCAAAATAGAAGGAGGCCAGACAGGATGGGAGATGTCAAAGAGAAATTTGTTTCTGAGGCCTTCACATTTGGATATTTCTATCTGAATCTCAGCACTGTTATCCTGGGGCAGAGTTTGGCTGAGATCCCATCCTCAATGCTTTCCAAAGCAAACCCTTCTAAGTAATGATGACTCTCTTCCAAATTCTTGCTTGTAGCTGCAAATGAGGAAGTTAATAAATTCATAGCAAATACTAAGGACTCATTGGATCTGTATGAAAACCTTAACCCAGGATCTCTAAATGAGTCCTAGAACAAACTTATCACTTGTCACCACTGATGTCTTTGTGTAATGAATAATACTCACCCAAGAAAACATTTTGGGGAAAAATGCAAATTCTCTCCTCGATTCAAAGATTTTCAGAGTTTCTAGTATCAGCCCAGTAGCTTCTTTCATTCGGGTTTCATTATAGCAGAAGACAGCAGCAGGGCAGAGGGGAGGTCAGGAGAAAAGCTAAAACTGGGGAGAAACACGTGAGAATGTCAAGAGGATAGAAGCACAAATCAGGAGTTTTGAAAGCCCTTGCGATCAAAGAGGCAAGTCATCAGAAATGGTTGGAAGAGCTGAAGCAACTCAGAAAGTGGCGAAGAGATGAAGCAGGACTTGTCTGACCTACAGCAGAACAAATAGAGGGTTGAGGCTGTATGCTCTGCTGCCCTGCTGAGATAAAGTAGCTGGGCAGGGTACCACTCAACCTGAAAGCCCAAAGCAGCAGCTAGTACTGGATTTGAAGCAGCAGCAAGCAATGCTATTGCTGACTTCAATGAAATGCTTCTGGGGTACAAAAGATAACTCACCGAGTTCATATAAGTTAACCTTAAGTGACTGAAGAATTTTAGATGAAAATTCCATTTATGTTCATCAAAATAAATGACTGAAAAATCACCTCTAAGACAGTTAGGACCAGAAAAAAAAATCTCACAGTGAGCTAGCTATATACTTGGGAACTTTCTAGAATTCTTCCCCCCTCCTCCCCAATCTTTTCCCAACTGTGTCTATGTGCTTTCTGGGTTCATTCTTTTTCAAACAGACATATCTGGACATCACATAAATTGCAGGTTAAGTCAGGCTTTTCTGTGGCAATCACCTTATACATGCCCTGAATTGTACCTTTATATCTGATTACAATTATTTTGTGGCTTATCTGTTAGTCTACGTTGCCTCATAACTGGGATTGCTAAATATTGGGAAAGGGGAAGCTAACACCCTTTATAAAACATGGCAATGTTTAAATAAATACCTATTCAATTCCAGGCATGACTCTACTTAACTATGGTATTCCTTTTGTAGAATGAAAGCTTAACCTGAGGTTGTTACTCTCAAATAATTCACTTGCTTCTTTGAAAACCCATATTTGAATGAGTTTCAAGTTTGAGCTTTCAAAAATTAACCAGCTCACTAATAGTGTGTGCCAAAAATAATTTCCTTATATTAATAAGAAGTATTAGAATTACATGTAGTGGCTTGGGTGGTATGCAGGTTAGAATTATGAAGGCAGAATTCCCTTCCTTGGATATTAACTCCTAACTGCAAGATAGTTATTGCCCTTGATGTGAGTACTTCCAGCTGGTTAACTAAGGATTTGTCATACTGTCTTTTGTCCTTTTGGATCCTGTTACTGTCTTCCCTTTTTTGAATTTTCTTTTTTTTTATGGTATCTATTTGGTTTTTGGAATCTGTTTTTCTTGGGTTGCTTTTTTCCTTTTGTACAAAATGTTGTCTTGTCTTTCTGCATTCATTTCAAAAGGCTCCCAAGTGACTTGAATTTGAAGGCAAAAAAAAAAAAAAAAAAAAAAAAAAAGCTTCAGGGTTGTAGCTCAGTGGAAAGCTTAGGATGACAGTAAAATCCCTATACAGAGAGACTGTGCCTTCTGAATAGGGAAACCTAAAAATAAAAGCTGTCTGCAGCAAGGGCTGTGCACCAAGACAACTATCAGGGAACTGCAGAGGAAATCAAAACAGAAACACACAAAACAGCTTGCTGGGAAGAACTCTGGTATTAAGTAGATGTCAGTGTAGAAAAGCGGGAGGCCAGCTTCGTAATATAGATGGTTGATCACCCATAGGTAGTTTGAGGTACAGCAAATTGCAAATTCCATTCATCCAAGGAACATCATGGCCAAGAATGCAAAGAGAGCTCAAGAAGCTCTAAGTCATTCTTACTCCTCACAAAAAATGAAAACAACACAAAATAAACTGAGAGGGCCCTATACCCCATCCAGTAAAACCTTTCTTTCTTCTTCCTGGTTAGTTGTTTTCCACCAGTACTTCTTTGCAATAGTCATAGTTCAGGATCTACTCTACCTGGTGGAGCAATATTTGTTCGCTGAAGGAACTTGAGGGGAAAGAGTAGAGATGGTGATTAGGGCCTCTAAAATGTCATTTGTCTCCCCAGCTGGATATATGTCCCCCGCCCAATACTGCCTGGAAAGTCCTTCCAGTTCTTTCAGCTAGGAAGCCCAAGTGGCATTTCTACTCTTCACTAGACTTTTCAATCTTCTATATCCTAAGTTATATTACTTTTTAGTAAAAAGCTTTTAAGAAAAACAAAAACAAGATGAGGGGTGGGGGTGGGGGGAAGGGAAACAGGGACCAAGACATGTGAAAGGGTATCAATGTATGTGAATTAATGCACCTTCTATCTGGCAAATATCATGTAACCCTTCTATTAATTACAATAAAAAGATATGAAAAAAAAAACAAAAAGCAAGATCGTGTATCATTCACAATCACTACTGAGATGCCTCTGACCTTGTCTCTCCTCCCCTCCTCTCCCTCTCTTCCCCTGCCTCTTTTTCTCCCTCCTCCCCCTGGTCTTCCACTTCTTCTTCTTCTTCTTCTTCTTCTTCTTCTTCTTCTTCTTCTTCTTCTTCTTCTTCTTCTTCTTCTTCTTCTCCTTCTCCTTCTCCTTCTCCTTCTCCTTCTCCTCCTCCTCCTTCTCCTTCTCCTTCTCCTCCTCCCTCTTCCTCTTCCTCCTCCTCCTCCTCTTCCTCCTCCTCCTCTTCCTCCTCTTCCTCCTCCTCCTCTTCTCCCTCTATTCTACTTCTTCTAACTCCTCTGTGGCAGGATACTCAAAACTCCCTGAGCCATGATTTCCTTTTTTTCAGACTTCTGGAATACTTTAGTCCTAAATAAGCTCCCTGTTAAGGTGGCATCTTGCTATCACCTTCCAAGACAAGAAGAGTGACAGAATGGCCTTCCTCACTAGTGATAGCTTTCCACATCAGAGCTGTGCTGTTTCACAAATCCCCACACTGGGTGGAAGTCTTGTGGGAGGCATGGCAGCTAACATTGCTAGCCATCTCTTTTATCTCACAATGGAGTCTTCAACTTTCCCATCTGTCCTGGGAAGCCAGCAACAGCCTTGGAACTTCTCACTGCTTTTTTCGTGGTTTGTTTTTTTGTGTGTGTTTGTTTGTTCTTTTTAGTTTCTACCTCTTTGTGATTTTGGCTGTTCTTCTCTTCCTGTCTCCAGAATCTAGTTTCTTCTGTGTTATGAGATTCATCTCCATGGGGTCAGATAGGTAAATTCTTCTAATCCTTGAATTTGCCATGCATTGTGTGTATGTGTGCTTAATTAATTGAGTAAAATTTTTGTATTTAACCCTTTCACCCAAGCATTAGGTGAAATAAAGGAGCTTATGACCAGTTCTTAGGTTTTCATATGTCCAGAATTCTGAAGTCTTTTCACAAAGAAGAGCCATTTATGTCCCTCTGCCTATGATTCTGCTTTTATTCTATGTTAGTGAGGATTTTATTAATGAGCAGCAAAAAATGGAGTTTAAAATATCTTCTCTCCAACTTGGAAAAAATCATATTAAGTGAAGCCAGACCCAAAGGAGCATAGGCTCAATGATTTCCCTCATTTGTAATACTTAGTACACACCTAGGACTCTACTAGCAGAGGATTACAATAACACAAAACGTAGATACATAAGGCCATATAGGATGAGGCTAAATGAAAGGATATGGAAACAAGAGCTTCATAATGTGTGACTGTTGTTCTTAATATACTGTTATTTATCTTCTCTTTTGTTGCCCTTTGGCTAATCTCATATTGTTATAGTATCTGACTTTGTTACCTGGCATATTGTATATATGTTTGTTTATTTGAAATAGGAAAGGGAAGGAGGGGAAAACAAGATGATTGGGAGGGGCTGGGGAAGGGAAATGGGGACAAAAACATGAGAAGGGGTATCAATATGTGAGAAGTATTGCACCTACTATCTGAAGAATATAACTGTAACCCCTCTATACATTACAATAAAAAAATCTCTCCACCTTTTAAGTATTCAGTGTATTTTTTCATATATGTATTCAGAGAAAGAGTTATTAAGAAAAATAATATATATACATAGATATATTAAGTTTAAAATATATAAATTTATATGTGTAATATGTATATATACATGTATATATATACTGTATATATACATATTGTATGTATATATTAATATCTTGTCTGTTGCCTTGGCATCATCTGCTCATTGATCTCTCTCTCAGTCCTGTAACTTCTCATTCTGCATTAATGAGATTACACTACTTGTTATTTTCCCTGAATTGATCTTGCAGTTTCCTGCTCTATGCTTTTCTTCTGGATTTTCTTCTATAGGGAAAGCACCTCCATCCACTGACCATCTGGTAGGAACATCTTTTTAAACCCTCAATGTAAGCCTACAAGTTTTCTATTTCATTATACCCATATCCTTTCCAAGTAGTAATAATGCTTCTTTCCTTTGGGCCTCTAGCATTCCCTGTATATTTGACTGCTCATGTTCCAGTAACATTTAAATGCACTTGTTTGTTCACTTGCCTTTCATAAGCATTTTTTATCATAGAGCACATTTCTTTCCTTTCTTTAGCCTATGTGCTTATCACAGTATTGGCAGTGGAAGGTAGTAAATTAACAAGTGACTGATTTACTGAACACATGACAGAAGGAATATTAAGGCTCCCCATTGCTACCTATTGCATATAATCTAGTACTATTTTGATATATAAACAATATTTTAAACTGAAGAAATTAAATTGGGATGAAAATTACAGTATTTCATCAACATAGAATAAGAAACAACAAAGTTTGTTGAGTACAAAATTGTACACAAATTTCTAAATGTTAATTGGATCCTCTGTATTTTTTCTTTTTCTACTTTTTAAAGAAATACAGACTGACATGAAATCTATAACATCTTCAGAAAAATTTGACCAAGTAATGGAGACTAGAAATGAAACAAAGAGAAGGAATGTCTTCTCTGGCCAAGTAAACATGCAGCAAATGTGCCATTTCACTTTAGGAACTGGTAGAAGGATTAAAAATTCGGGAGAGGGGTGCAGAATGTGACTCTAAGGCACTGAATAAGAAGTAGTCTTTTAAAAGTCAAAGTTTTAATGACAAGCAATTTTGACCAATTAAAGTTTAGACTAATTGCTGTGGTGATTTTGAAGAAGAATGAAGCTAATGAGTTTTTGAATGTCAACTGCAATTTTTGAGTACTTTTAATTTAGAATCCTTTTATTTAATGGAGAAAGCACTGAAGTCTCATTCTAAATGTATTCAAACTGCATTTTCATTTTTACAGCTGTATTTTGTATAGGAATTATGTTTAACTATAATATCCACTCAGGTTTTTATTTTTATTTTTTTTGAAGCAAAGCCTTAGAAAGGTTCATCTAGGACTGACACTGCATTCTGTAACATACCAAAAATAACAATGCTACACAGAAAAGGAATCTGGCCTGATATTCTAATCCTGTGATCTAGAAGCAAATAGCTAATAGATTTCTTGGCCCAGGAAATCATTTAGTTAACTCTGTTAAGCAGAGCAATGGCACTGCCATTTTTAACATAATTTTTTGATTCATATCCATTTCACTTAAAAAAAGACCATTGTGGGAAAATGCTAAGGATTTTTGAATTCGCTATAGTTTCAATGTCTGTTTCAGGTAGAAAGTAATTATTCTTTTTCTACATTTGCAGAGACAAATGGAGAAAATAATAAGGACAATTACATGTCTTTTCCTTCATGCTTTTCTAGATGTTAATTACAACAAATGCAAAATGACAACACACGAGCTACCCAGATAAATCTACTTCAGCCTGGACACTTACCCAAAGATCAATAGTTAGAAGTTCAGCCTTCAAGTATGCACATACCTAAATAATTGGTGCTTAGTCTCACACTTGAGGATTTTTTCCCTTTCATTTGCTAGTATTGATGTCTACTGTGAAATGATAGAACAAATCAAATGCACCAATCACAGAAGCCCAGTCTCACAGACGAGAGAGGTAATGAGCTGTTTTGCCTCCTTGTAATTTTCCCTTCTTGATTTTTTTTAACTCAAGAAATATGAGAAAGGGTATCAATGTATGTGAAGTAATGCACCCTCTGTCTAGTGAATATAATGTAATGCTTCTATTAATTACAGTAAAAAATATATGGGAAAAAAAGAAATATCTGATATGGGAGGAGGGGGTGAATGCACCATATAAAAACATGAATAGCCAAAAATTTTATTTTTTTTATTTTTTATTGTAATTAATAAAAGGGTTACATGATATTTGCCAGATAGAAGGTGCATTAATTCACATATATTGATACCCTTTCACATGTCTTGGACATCAAACTAGGGAAGCCTTACTGTGTCTATATTTCAGATTCAAGTTGCCAATTATTTCAAGTCTTAAGAAATTCAGAGACACAGAATGGCCTACTCCTACAGATATGATATTTTCCCATTTGTTTCTAGGGTGCAGGCAACATGAAAACAAACAAGAAATTATGCATTTGCACTGTTTATATTCAGTTAATGGTTTCCTAGTCTAACACTCTCTGAAATGAACTGCTGAAAGACAAAAAAAAACAAAAACCCTGTCTTCTAATATTGCTGTCCTCTTGTACCTGATTCTAACCACAAATTACATTAGATCTGAGAATTTTGCTTGATATACATTGGACTGATGTAAAAGCTTTGACCTTCATCATCTAACACAGGGGTACTAAGATCTGAAATAAACTTTAGGCAAGATAAACATACATATACAAAAGAGGTAATTACTGAGGACCAGAAGTCATCAAACTTAGTGTTTATATAGATAATAATGCCCATTTTCTACAGATGTATTATAATAAAGTATCTATAATTTTGTTTTTACTATAATATATTAATATACATTTTCCATAAGTATGATAAGTAAATTTTATATATTTATTTATTTATTTTTATTCTATTTATTTGATTGTGTGTATTTATTTGTGTGGTGTATGTGCACGCCAGTTCTGGGGGCTTGAAATTCTGGCCTGGGCATTACCCTTTAGTTTTTTGGTTCAAGAATATCACTCTACCAATTGAGTCACTGTTCTACTTACAGATTTGGTTAATTAAGAATATCACAGACTTTTCTACCAAAGATGGCTGCAAACCATAATCCTCAGATTTCATCCTACTGAGTAAGTAGGCATTAGCCAACAATGCCCAGCCAAAAACACAAATTTTCAGAGAGAAATTTTACAGCTTTCTTGTGGATGGTGATTACTGGAGCAATAGTCCATTTAAGTGATACCTCTGGAAATTTTTACACAACTGTTCAGAATGAAGTCTCTATTCAACTATTATTTTCAGAAAGTATTTAAATGATGTTTCAAATCCTACTACATTATCTGAATGATAATTTAGTAATATTTATAAGTAGAAAGACTTTTAAACATTTTACAGACAAATCTCTTTGACATATGAAGAAAAAGGCCCTGAGTGAAGCAAAGACCTGTCCAAGGTCAATCATGAAGTTCATAGAGCAATCAGAACTATAAACAAAGACTTAGATTTTCAGATATGCTCATCATCACTAAATGCCACTGAGCAGAAGAGCTTCATTGTCTTTTAAAATTCTGCTTAAAGACTGCTTACGGAAGCAGTCTTTAGTAGAGTATTTCTTTAGAATCACTCTGATATGGTTGACTTTATTTTCAAATTCAGGATTTTTCCAGTATAATATATTCTCTCTTGACGATAAAAAGGTTTTATGTAGCATGAAAAAAAACAACTTGGATTTTTTTTTAAAATATAGACATGCTTGTCAGTTTATATGTCACCTGAAATTCATTCAGCATTCAGGATCAAGGACTTAGGGATTGTTTATTATTCCATCTCTGAAGTTTACAAATATTAATAGAATATTTATCACTAGCTTTTTTCTTTTAAAGTCCAAACATACTTGGTAGCAAGAATGAGACTAACAAGTCAATTTGGAACATTAATGATTATTCATAAGGTACAAATGTTCTTATAGACTGTTTAGAGAAAAAGTCCAAAATGCATATTCTCTCAGCTGATTTAAGCACATTGATTTTATTTGTATGTGTACTTCTGTGTCTGTGAGTGAATACGTGTGTGTGTGTGTGTGTGTGTGTGTGTGTGTGTGTGTGAATCTATGTGGGTTTAATGTCAACATCTTAGCAAAAATTTTGATCATGGAAAAGAGCATTTGGTTAGTTATAGAACACCTTCTCTCTGACCACTGATTTTTATTTAGACAGGAAGAAAATATTAATGGAAGTTAATTTAGTTTATGGTATGCCCTGAAAAAAATGTTTTATTGCTACAAAGAATAAAGTTTACCTTACACATATTCATTCAAGTGTCTTAACATTTATTGAGTCACAATTTTGTCTATGAAGATTGTAAATTTAAGAGATCAAGTCACAGGTCATCAAAGGCTCTCAATTAATAAATATATCAATTGATATTCCCTTACAATTCTAATTGGTATCTTCTAGTATAAATTAAGCAGTGAATCATCTTTCTCTGTCTCTTTCTTTCACACACACATACACACATACACATACATACATGCATGTCTAATTTTGTGTTCTATATGGAGAGATATACCTGAGTGTTCATTGTAAACTAAAGAAGCATTAGTTCCTCCTTTCTATAGGGCATATTTGGCCATTGTTCAGTGACGGTAGCTGCTTTCTATGGAATCTAGCTTTGTATATGAGCCTCTAGTCTAACAGATATAATGATGCTTTATATCATGATCATGAAGCATTTAATTGCACAGAGCAATTTGGGAAACAAGAGTCTGGGGCAAGACAGATCATAATCTAAGACAGATAACAGTGATGTGGAAACCTTGGACAGAACACAAACAACAGCATGGTAAGTCGTGAATAATCATAGTGTAAACTTCATAGTTTCACTGTAGTTTCATTCAAGACAATTGCATTTTGGACAAGTCATCTTTCAATTGCTTTAAAGGGCCATCGGGCACTATTATTTCATTTATTTAGTGTTCGTAACTGCACACCACTGTATCATGAGGTAAATGGGTGTGAGTGTATGAAGAAGTACAGTGAAACAATAACTCCAAAGTATGATTGCTGCACAATATCACTTGAACAACTTGTGCCTTTAATTACAAAAAAATTATGCTTTTTCTATACCAGTCTTTTTGCTCAGGAAACAGTAGAGTACATGAATAACATATTATCACAATCTTTAAAAAAGCATTTCAGGTAAAACAGATCCACTCTCCAGAGTATTCAGTTTATAGGATGGAAATTCCAGAAATGAGAGGGGTCCAAAAAGTAGTTTATTCAATTTTACAGTTGTACAAATAGAGAATATTTCCTAAAAATATGTATTTTTTTTGCCAGTCCTGGGACTTGTACTCAGGGCCTGAGCACTGTCCTTAGGCTTTCTCAAGGCTAGCACTCTGCCACTTGAACCACAGAACCATTTCAGGCTTTTTCTCTACATATGTGGTACCGAGGAATTGAACCACGTCTTTGTGCATGCTAGGCAAGTACTCTACCACTAGGCCAAACTCCTGGCCCCACTAAAAATATTTTTTAAAAATATTTTTAAAAATATCCCATTGGACATCGCATGCACAAAGACCCCAGTTCAATTCCTCAGTACCACATACAGAGAAAAAAAGCCAGAAGTGGTGCTGAGGCTCAAGAGGAGAGCTCTAGCCCTGAGAAAGTCAAGGACAGTGCTCAGGCTCTAAGCTCAAGCCCATGACCAGCAAAAAAATAAATCACTAATATATATGTATGTATATTTTTATAAATATACTATATATTAAATATGATATATGTGCATATATTTGTTACATGTTTATAGCAAATATAGCCTTGATGTTGAAAAGGATCTAAAGTTTCCAATTGTAAAACAAGATGATTGGAAGGGTAGGGAGAGGGAAACAAGGACAAAAACACGAGAGGGGGTATCAATGTGTGAAAAGTAATGCATCTACTACCTGACAAATGTAACTGTAACCCCCTTATACATTATCCCGACAATTTAAAAAAAAAAGAAAAAAGAAAAGTTTCCAATTGTAGATTATTGTGAAGTGTGGAAGGAACATCTTTTAAACTCAACAAAAAGTTTTAACACTAGATGTGGACAAATGCCAACCTGTGAAATGTAATTTTAAATTCGATGCCTTTCTGCAAAACACATTTGTGGTTTTTTGCATTCACCTTGTTTATTCAGCAGATGTAGTATTTCTCACATAAGCAAACTTTCTCTTATGCTTAATATGTTTCCCCCTGATTTAAGTGAACACATTCACATGATTTTAAAAGGATAATTATTACAACACAACAGGCTGTATAATTTGGTTAAGTCAAGATTTTACTGGTAGGTACTAAATATAACCAGAAAGTAATTTATGTGGATCTCTGTGGTCTGGTTCCACACTATTAAAAGTACAAATTAAGTAAATGAATTGGTTAAATTCACAAACCACAGAATAGTGTCAATTGCCATGTTTCTTACACTAATAGTTCACAAATTTTAGCATGATCAGAACCAATTGTTGTGCATGTGAAAATTTATTTTTGCTCCTCTTCCAGAGTTTTTTTTTGTATGTTTGTTTTTTCTAATTTTCTCAGGAAGTGTTTATGCCTCTGGGCTGCAGAATGGGCCATCGACTAAAACTATTTGTTAGATCAACTATTGCTGAAAGCTTTTAGGGCATTGTGTCCCAATATTTTTCAAGGAAGAACACCCTTTTTCAAGGTCACACAAATGAATGCGAAGAACCCAATAACATACCTGCAACATTCTTTGCTCCAGTGTTAGTAACAAAAGAAACAATGAAGCACAAATGATAAATGTAATGCTAAGATTAACTATATGTTAGGAGTTTAGATCATTTACCAAGTATTTGTCCTTCTCCATTTTATTAAAACTATGCATTTGTAGGAAGTTGACCTCCAGGTGGCACGATTCAAATAGATTACATAGGTTAATCTTACCCTAGGCATCCATAACTGTCCAGGAGTGATGACTTGAGGACAAATTTTAGTTTCATTTTTTTTCAAAACACTGATCTTAAACTTTGTGCTCTCTTTCCTTCCCTTTTCTTTCTTTTTCTTTTCTTCTTTTTCCAGTACTGGGATTTGAACTTCAGGCATGGTTGGCAAGTATTCTACCACTGAGTGACACCTTCTGACCCCTTGGAAACAATGCTCTCATCCTACCAAAAACCACAGCAGATACAATGGTCACTCTAAGTTGTGACAGCCATTGTAAAGCAATAAGGCAAGTCAAAGTTTGCAGACACAGTAACCAAGAAAATGGCAGAGAAATTCATCAAGATACTTCATTAGTCGGAATCCGTAGAACACACAAAAAAATTTCAATAACATAAATTGATCAATTTTTTTGGGTTTTAAGCCAGCTTGAGTTGAGCTCACTCTTACTCAGACCAAAAGTAAAGCAGATAAATTTTAAAGAAAAAGGTCTCTTTCCTAAGTAGATAGAAAGCTAAGAAATTAGAGTTAATAATGAAGTCAAGCAGCAAGTATATTAAAAGGATGTGTAGAAATCTCTTGATGACATTTTCCTTGAAGTGAACCTAGGCTATTCATAATGCCAGGGTCAAAATTTTGTAAATAAGAGTTGTTTACCATGTCATGAAAAAGAGTATCAATGTTTGTGAAGTTATGCACCTTTTATCTGGTGAATATAATGTAACCCTTCTATTAATCACAATTTTAAAAAGTCTCTGAGGATGTAAAACATCTGGAACAATAACAAGCTTTTCCCATATTCATACTAGCTAGTCCTTAATTTTCTACAATAATATATGTAGAGATTTCATTTTACTCCAATCCAAAGGATCACTATCAAGAATACAACTGATAATGGCTAGTATATTGGATATACAAAATCCTCATGCACTCTTGCTTGGGAGGTAAACATGTACAAACCCTGTAAGACCATTATGGAAGTTCCTCCCAAACTAAAAGAACTACTCTATGATTCTGGGATACCATTCTTAGTCATTTGTTGAAAAGAATGTTAGTCAGGATACAATCAAGGAACTTAAACACTCAAGTTCACTGCACTACTATTCACAATAGCCAAACTATGAGGAAACTGCTCAAATATTCTACCACTGCTGACTGATCAAGACTATATAGTACACATATACAATGGAATATTGTTTGGACATGTAGAAGAAAAAAATATGTCATCTGCAGGGAAATGGGTGGATCGGAAAATCATCATGTGAAGCAAATAACCCAGGTTCAGCATGACAAAGGTCATGGTTTCTCCCATCTGCTAATCATCACACATACAATCACACACACACACACACACACACACACACACACACACGTTTGTAGTTATAAGACTGTTTGCCACCTGGAAATCAGTATGGAGATTCCTCAAAAGACTAAACATAGAGCTAGCTCCCCTATGACCCAATATTCCCATTTCTGGGCATTTACTCAAATGTCCTGAAGCAAGCCACACTAAACCCACCAGTACAACCATGTTAATTGCAGCATTATTCACCATGGCTAATACATGGAACCAACCCAGATGACCCTCAGTAGATGATTGGATCAACAAGATGTAATACATACACACCATTGTGTGTGTGTGTGTGTGTGTGTGTGTGTGTGTGTATATATATATATATGGAAATGGAAAGACTTGGAAAAAAATCATATTAAGTGAAGTAAGCCAGACCCAAAGAAACATAGGCCCCATGGTTTCTTTCATTTGTAACAAATTAGTATACATCTAGCATTCTCCTAGCAGAGGATCATGATAGCTCAAAAGCTACGTACATATGGCCGTATAGGATGAGGCTAAGTGAAATGAACTCCAGGACATGGAAACAAGAGGTTATCTTCGTGATTGTTGTTCTTAATGTACTATGTGAAGCTATTTCTTTTCTTTTCCCCTTAAAATTGAAGCAAGGACTCAACATGCTAAACAGGTGATCTAAATCAACTTTCCCCATCTCCAGCTGGAATAAACTCTCTGTGCCCCCTGAACCACCAGTTGATTTCTCTGATAAGCAACGTTCACATCTGACATCGGGACCATGAAACCGAAGGGTTTAATTATTCTTAGAAAGTAAGTGATAAACAATGAAGGTGGGGAAAAAGTAGTGGCACTTTAGAACTCACTTGTCTCCTGGAATACTTCTACAAAGCTGCTGAAATTATGGTCCAATTTACTCCTGCTTGCCAAATAGTAATAATCTCAAAGTGCTGAGTTTAAGAAGTGTACCTTTACAGCCACTTCCTGCTGTCTTTTTATATAATAAAACATTCACCACTAGACATTCCATCCATCAAAAATAATGCTCATTTCTAGCTATATATTTACAAGGCATGTGTTAATATGTAGGTGGCTAGAGTTCTGGTTTGTTTTGTTTTTCTAGTTGTTTTAACCTTATTTTTCCATCAGCAATGTACTTTTTAAAGGGCCTTTCTTGAATGCTAGTTTCACTTAAGAAAACTGTAGAATATACTCAAATCAATATGTGTGGTAAAAGAGTTCTGTGGTCTTTCAGCCTACCATTGACATCATACTATTTAAACTTACCCTTGGGTTTTTACTTGTAACATAGAAAGTTACGGGGAAAGTTAACTTAACAGAAAGAGTTGATGGTTCTCAATGCACATAGTTGATTCCCAATTTTAGCATTACTAGTGAAGATGGGATTTGTACCCAAGCTGGTCTGAAGATCAGTCCTCCTATTTACAGTTCACTGTTATCTTTAGGAGGACAAGCATTTGCAGATACGCCTAGCCTTTTCTTTTCAGACATGTGGCTTGAACTCAGGGAAGGGCAGCTGTTCCTGAACTGGCATTCTATCATTTTGAGCCACAGCTCTCTTTCCGGTTCTCTGGTGATTCATTGGATATCAGAGTCTCACAGATTTTCCTACCTGAACTGGCTTGAAGCTCAATCCTCAGATGGCAGGCTCCTGAGAGAGAAGATTATGGGCAGTATGAGCCCCACATCCTAGCCAACACGCTACCCTTTTGTGCTGAGATGGAGTCTTATAAATAAATGATTTTACAGGGGCTAGCCAGGGAATCCCCATGATAAGAGATATACTTTTGGAGGATAAGAAAGTAACTGAAGACAAGATTGTATCCTTTTATTCTATAATAAACATTGGGAAATTATATTTCTCTCAGAGCCAAACAATGTGTGGTTTTCTCCATGTATGTGAGAAAGAAAAAAAGCCTTCTACAATCTGCCAAATCTTTTTAACAAAGAAGATGTTGATACACTTTGATTCTATATATTTCCCATATCTTTTCCACATTCACATTAAAGTTGAACTCATAATACCTAAGTTTTCAAAGATGTTGTAAATTATATCCAGTACTGTCCTTGCTGAACTCAGAGCCATACATAATATGTTCTGCAAATAATCCTCATTTACTTCTCCTTGCATTCAAATATTTAAATTAAGCATCTATTATGTGTCAGGAAATAAAGATAATTCAAAAAATAGTTCTATCCCATACATTTATAAAGTTTGTAATTCAGTGAGAACGAGAGTTTAAACCTCCTTTTAAGAATGTATTTCACTGAATCAACCAGTATTTCTAGGCAATCAATAATTATATGCCAAGTTTATTCCCTGAAGAACTAAAAAATTAAGTTGGGTTAATGAGTATCGGTGTCAATATTCTGAGTTTTCTTTCCAGGTAGCTTGGTTATTAACCATTAGTTCTTTTTTTATTCTTTTTTCTATTGAGGGGGGAATTGTTTGTTATTGGTTTGTGTATATTTTATCTGTGTATGAGTGTTCTAGTGTCACCTTGTATTATTTTTAACACTTTTCCAAATATATTGCTATCAAAATGTTATGATTATTTATGTTTTCTTCAATAGCTATATTATGAGCTTACTGTGGATTGCATTTGGGTTTCTAATATGTATCAAAATCCAGAGATTTATAGATAATAAATAGTGCAAGGAAGGGAGGAAGAATTGCCTTTCTCATCACGAGCCACAGCAGTGAGTGGCTCAGGTTGGCCTAACCAGACTTAACTGGAACATTGTGGTTGGTACCTCAATAACAGCAACAGGATGAGGGAAAACATGATGTCACCCTCTCTTTGTTTTTACTTTTTGCCTGAGCTACCTGGATAATTGGCTACACCCTTCATTTTACCAGAATGCTGAGAGCGGACACAGCTATATGTGGATATTTGCCAGGTCTTAATCTATAGTATCAAGTCACCTAATTACTGAAACTAAAAAACAACTAAAAACACTTTAGGAAAAGTTCTGTTAAATTGGCATGCCCGATGCTTCCAGACTTGAGAAACAGAAACTCAAAAATGACTTTCAGGAAGACAAAAACACAAAAACACTAGGTGCAGTCCTCAGAGCAGGTTTGACTGGTGTGGCTGCAATAAGGTCACTACACCAAGTAGAGTGCACTGAGATTTCCTGCCCAGGGCATCTTCCCTGGTGGGGAGGAAGGAGGAACAAGAATGGCTTCCAACCACCAACCTGTCCCAAGAGGATATCTGTTCGGACAGCAGGAAAGCTATTATTCGCCAAAATAAAACTTTTTTAAAAAATCAAAAGTTATGATTGCACCTTCAATACAACCCAGCGTGTGGTGTGTCAGCTTTGCTAACGTTATTTTCCTATTACTATTCCAGGAAAGATCTCTATTACTGACTGCCTGCAGAGTAGGAAAAATGTCTAAAATAGAGCATTATAACCCCAATGGTAGGAAAAGAAGAGCAGCGACAAACCCGGATCACATATCCTTCTGACCCTGAGGAGAGGGAGGGATTTACTTGATTTCATAGAGCTTAGCTTACTCATGGAAGATTCTTTTAGATCCTGGAACAGAAGGAAATGCTGCATCCAAGCAAATTAAAACATATCTAAGATGCAGATGGATACTACCAGTCATATTCCAAACAGTGTTTCAACTTCACAGTGTCTCCTGTATTATCCCAACTGCAAATGATTCATTATCCTCCACGGTGGTTTGCATGTCTAGAATGTTCTTTCCCCTATCATCTTTTCCAGACCCCTCTCTTGGTCTAAAGGTTCAGCTTAAATCACCCCTTCCCAGAGAGACTGCTTCCCAACCTTCTCCTTCAATTAGTTTTCTTAATTGAGCTTTTTAGATGATTCCTACAGAATATATAAATATATATATGTATCAGACTATAACTATTTCTGCCATTCATCCTTTCCTCTTGGTAAAATATAATCAACCAGAATGAAAGTGCCGTCCCTGTCTTCTTGATCAGTCAATCTCAATGTCTAACTCAGAGTTTGACACACACGAAGTAATGATTTCTCTTGATTTTTTATTTTTAAATTTAAATTTTATTGTACAGAGGGGTTACAGTTACATAGGCGAGGTGATAAGTGCAATTCTTTTTGAACAGTGTGACCACCTCCATTTTCTCCCCCATCCCCACCAACTCCTCTCCCGCCCAAGTTGTGAAATTCATTCCCAACTTAGTTTCTAATGAGTATTACTGTTTGTTGGCTCACCTTTGTGAGCCACCATTTCTGTGATTGTCCTTCCCTTCCCTCAAAAAGGTATTTTAACTAAATGAGTGAATAATACAAACTGTTTAGATATAATAGTTCACGTATAGCCTTTGTTGTATAACCTTGAGAGTTATTTCCCTCTGTTAATGCAATTTTCCTTACATCTAAAGTAATGATAGTATATAGACGTACTAAGCATCAAGTGAAATAGTAAAAGTACAGACCATTAATAACAGTTTTCTAATGTTTTTCGTGCCTACAAGGTGAACAGATAAGCCGAACCAGATACTCACTTTGACTTATGTATGGAAAGTAGAGACACTGAGTTGTTGATTTTCAGCTTCTTGTAGGCAAATATTTCTCTAGTATAATTTAATTATACTATGAGGCATCATGCCTCCAAAGGAATAATCATCATTGACATACTTCTCACATAACATATTCAGAGGTGGTTCACTACTTCTTTGAAGAACTCTTAACAACTACCTTGTATATTTCACGAGCTCTATTTCATTCTCTAGAAGAGTTTGATATCAAAATTGAAATATTTAAGTTACATCCTATGGACAATATCTCTACTCACAGTAAATCTAGATTTGCCTAAATATTCTAAGTACAGAAGCTTGTACACGAGTTTGTTGTTGGGGGAGGGGTTGTTTGATTTTTTTCAGAGCATTTCATTTCGTCTGGAAGAGATTTCTGCTTATAGTCTAAGAAACCAAATGCATTATACTCCCCTATTACCATCAAAATAAAACTTACATATGAACTGATTTCAAAAAGACAAAAATAAATAAGGAAAAGGGGGAAAGAAGGAAAAAGAAGGAGAAATAATATCCTCAACTATAAAGTCACAGGTCTATAATAAGGAAAATATTATTTAAAGTAATTTACATGTAAACATGAACACATAAACACTTTATGCAAGAACATTACTAGATGTGTGGCATTGTCAGATACTTGTATGTACATGAAATGAATGAGGTATAGTTTGTGACAAGTAGGAGGATGTGTACTTGTTTTGTATAGGTATAGGGACATACAAGAATGGAAGCATTCATGGAAGCTAGAGCAAAAGTTGACTCCAACTGTATTTTCCTACTTTCCTAATACCCTATTGTACTGCATCTAATCCTAACTAAAACATCTCTCTGTCTCAGTCTTTGACTTTCTGTTTATTTCTGACTCTCTGTCCCTTTCTGTGTCTCTGTCTCTATGTCTCTGTCTGTATCCCTCTCTGTCTCTCTGTGTCTCTCTCTGCCTGTCTGTCTGCCTGTCTGTCTGTCTGTCTGTCTGTCTCTCTCTCTCTCTCTCTTTCTCTCTCTCTCTCTCTCTCTCACACACACACACACACACACACACACACACACACACACACACACACACAGAATCGAATATGATTTCATATCCCAAAAGGATCAGAGGCCAGTAAAATTTCCTCAAGTTCTCAAATTTCCCAGATGATAACAGAATATCTTCAAGTTCTCATTTCCCTATTCTGGACTCTGGAAACTTGAAAGTAGAAGCAATATTCAGCAGCTGATGTAGTTCAATGTCTTAGTTCAAGTTGCCATAGAGGTTTGTGTGTATTAAAAATCATTCTAGGGGCCAGGAATTTGGCCTAGTGGTAGAGTGCTTGCCTAGCATGCATGAAGACCCAGGTTCCATTCCCCGGTACCACATACAGAGAAAAAAAGCTGAAAGTGGTACTGGGGCTCAAGTAGTAGAGTTCTAGCATTGAGAAAGCCCAAGGACAGTGCCCAGGTCCTGAGCTCAAGCCCAGGACTGGCAAAAAATATAAATAATAATTCTAGAAAACTACATACAATGAAATGTTTGTACATTATTAAAAACAGGATCTGGATTCAGATGAAATTTTCATCTCCTTGAATATTTTGTGGGAAAATTTTATGCCATCTACAACTGTTATGTACACTGTAAGACATCAGTAAACACTGGCACATTTAGCACACAACATTGTGCCAAAATAGGAACGCTTTTGACAACCTGGATAAAGTTGAATTTCATCATAGAAGTTAGTGAAAGATATTGAAGCTTTTTTTATTTGCCAGTCCTGGGGCTTGAATTCAGGGCCTGACCACTGTCCTTGGGGTTTTCCTCAAAGCTAGCACTCTGTCACTTAAGCCACAACACCACTTCCAGTTTTTTCTATGTATGTGATACCAAGGAATTGAACCCCGGTCTTTGTGCATGCTAGGCAAGCACTCTACCACTAGGCCAAACTCCCAGCCCCCGAATAAAATCTTTTTAAAAGGAGAAATACAAGCTTTTATGCATTAGCCCCTTAAGGAAGGGAATATACATCCTAGTGTCCGCATAGTATTACCAGAGAAGAACCAAGATCATAGTAAATAGTTGGCACTAAATAAATGGATAAACAGATAGGTGGAAAGAAAGGAAAAGAAACCAGAGAGAAGAAAACAATTTAGAAACTAATATAATTATTTAATTATTAAAGGTACCCTAAACCAAAATATTATTAGTGGAATAGTAAGAAAAGCACAGATGATAAATATTTAGAAGAAATGATTTATAGGTCCTATGAAACAGTAAAATGTTGTAGCTCAAACATTAGTTCTTCAGTCCTAGTTTAGCTAATAATTTATTTCAAGCTCCAAGAAGGCACAGCCAAATAACAAGTGTTTATGAATTTATTTGTTCCCATAAGATATGTATAGTTTCTCAAGTGAATTTTTATTTTCATATTTCATAGGATTATACCCAGTTATATAGCAAAACTTGAATAAATTCTTGAATTTGTATGAATAAACAATATTTTTAGTCTCATTCACTTTATCAGGCTATTCAGATTCCCAACACTGTTAGAATTTCACCAATGCATCTTTTCCAGAGCTGGCTGTTATTGGATGAGCAGATTCTGTATACATTGGTGCCATGCTGAATTCTTTTCCCAATTTAACACTTGATGGTTGTGGATTTTGCCAGTTCCTTTTTGAACTGATCAGTTTCAATAGCAAGCACTTGCATGCATCATTAATTGCCAAAACAATACCATGTACATTTAAAGAAAAATATAACTTGTGGTAGGGGAATTTGAAGAATCTTAGTTATAAAGGATTCTTTTTTCATCATATAGATGTGAATTTCATAAATGCAACCATCTAAGAGAGAACAAAATCATTTAGAGAGTGGGAGGTAAATGGAGTTGAAAAAAGAAGAGAGAAAGTTAAAGACAGAAAGTCACAGACAGTGCAAAGGAGAGGCAGCTCTTGACAATCAAAGGAGAGCAAAGGACAGACTTGAGTACAACATGGAAAGGAAAGCAGAGTGGATTATAGGAAGCTTGATTTGGAGAGGCACAGAATAAGTGAAGGTTTGGTTATTGATTGGCAGCATTGACTTTGAACATCACACAGAAGAATAGAAACCATATGGCTTTATTGAGGAATTCAAGTAATCAAACAATTACATAGTGAAATTAAAAGCATTGTATACAAGTTACACTATGAAGTTGACAAAAAAGAAGCCAATCTTTTTTTATTTTTTTCAATTGTGTTTTATTGTCAGGGTTATGTAAAGAGGGGTTAGAGTTACATTAGTCAGGTAGTGGGTAAGTTACTTTTTGAATGCCATGCACCAAAAAGCATGAAAAGAAGATGAGGCAGGACAAATAGATGAGGAGACACAGGCTAATCATTTTATACAAGTATCAAAGAGGGCAGCCTATGGAATTAAAACCAGGAGGCAAGCTAAAGAATAGCAACTGGGTTCTTTCCTCAGCATCCTGACTTCTGGATGTTAAATTACAAGAACAGAAGAAATGAGGGGCTATCTTCATCTTCTTTCTCCTCTGAGATGCTAAAACACTCCAAACTCTTTCTGAATGGGTAGAAACAGAAAAGATGGAAGGCAAGTCTTCCAAAAGTGAATCCTTTTCTTTTTTTTTTTTTTTTTTGCCAGTCATGGGCTTGAGCTCAGGGCCTGAGCACTGTCCTTGTACTTTCTCAAGGTTAGAGCTCTACCACTTGAGCCTCAGCACCATTTCTGGCTTTTTTCTATGTATGTGGTACTGAGGAATCGAACTTGGGTCTTCGCGCATGCTAGGCAAGCATTCTACCACTAGGCCAAACTCCCGGCCCCAAATCATATATATATATATCTATATATAGAAATATATATATAGATATATATATAGATATATATATCATATATATATGATATATATTTATCTATCTATATATATATTTTTTTTTTGCCAGTCCTGGGCTAGAGCTCAGGGCCTTGGACTTTCTCAAGGCTAAACCTCTACCACTTGAGCCTCAGCACCACTTCCGGCTTTTTTCTAAATATGTGGTACCGAGGAGTTGAACCCGGGTCTTCGTGCATGCTAGGCAAGCACTCTACCACTAGGCCAAACTCCCGGCAAAAAAGTGAATCCTTTTGTCTAGACTCACCCACCCCATAATCTTACCCACCCCAAAGCACTGGATTAGGAGTTGTATTCACTCAACTCAGAAATAAAAATGGCGAAAAGTAGGAGCCCCCAATTCTGAGTCTTCAACTCGTATTTCCTGCCAGATATATGGAGAGCAGGAGCAGTATCTTTCAGTTTTGTATTTCCCTCTATTTTATCCTGTACACTAAAATAAATAATAGAAGGGTTGCATTATAGTCACCAGATAGAAGGTGCATTACTTCACATACATTCATACCCTTTCTCATGTCTTGGTCCCCATTTCCCTCCCCCCACCTTCACCCCTCATCTTGTTTCCCCCCTTCCCTACCCAATTTCAAACAACCAAATACACATTTATCCAATATATCAGATAACAAAGTGAAATACTGTAACAATATGAGATAACCAAGGGATAGCAAAAGGGATAAGTGATAACATAGTACATTAAGGACAACAATCACTCATTATATGGCTTTTGTTTCTATATCCTAGAGGTCCTTTTATTTAGCGTCATACTGTATGACCTAATGTATCTAGGTTTTGCTCTATTGTAAATCTCTGCTAGGAGAGCCCAAGGTTTCTACTGATTATGATAAATGAGGGAAACCACTGAACCAATGTTCCTTTGAGTCTGGCTTACTTCACTTAATATGCTTTTTTCTAAGTCTTTCCATTTCCTTACAAATGGGGTGATTTTGTTCTTTGGGACAGCAGCATAGAATTCCATTGTGTACAAATACCACATCCTGTTGATCCACTCATCAACTGAGGGACATCTAGGTTGGTTCAATATCTTTGCTATGGTAAATACTGCTGCAATGAACATCATTGTGCTAGTGGATTTAGTATGCCCTTGTTTCTGGATGGTTGGTAAATGCCAAGTAGTGGAGTTTCTGGGTCATAGGGGAGCTCTATGTTTAGTCTTTTGAGGAACTGTCATACTGCTTTCCATAGTGGTTGAATGAGTTTGCACTCCCACCAGCAGTGTTGTAGTGATCCCTCTTGGCCACATCCCCTCCAGCATCTGTTGTTATTAGTTTTCTTGATCCTGGCCATTCTAAGTGGAGTGAGGTGGAATCTTAGAGTTGTTTTGATTTACATTTCTTTTATGACCAGAGATGTGGAACATTTCTTCATGTGTCTATAGGCCATTTTTGTTTCTTCTTCAGAGAAGACCCTCTTTAAGTCTTTGGCCCATCTTTTAATGGGATGGTTGTTACTTTGGAGATTAGTTTTGGAGTGATTCAATTTTTTGCGCTGTTGATATATTTTAGATATGAGGCCTTTGTCTGTTGTATGGTTAGTGAAGATCTTCTCCCATTCTGTAGGCTTCCTATTTAGTTTACTAGCTATGTCCTTTGCCCTACAGAAGCTCTGCAGTTTAATGCAGTCCCACTTATCCAGCCTTTCTCTGATTTGTTGTGTTTCTTGGTCCTTACTGAGAAAGTTTTGACCTGTGCCAAGGAGGCCTAGTGTGTCTCCTATTGCTTCTTGTAAAGTTTTCAGTGTGTTGGCTTTTACCTCGATGTGAGACCTTCTTCTTATGGGACAGCTTGAATTGCCTTTCATGGAAGGATCTCACGGACCTGTAATTTTGCATAAAAATTAGAAAACAGAAGGCACCCTCATCCATTATCCAGGGACAAAGCCACACATCTTCTTGACAAATTTTCAGATTGCATTTCCACTTAGCAAAATCATTTAATGTACTTTTGAGTCCATAACAAGCAAATATGCTTTCACTATTCTCAGGGAAACATATCCTAAGATGATATGGAACAGGGCTACCAGCCTTTGTTCTCTGATCTAATGGATAGAAACTTCACATTGCTGCAGGTAATTAGAATTACTTGCTGCTGGGTGTGATGGCTTACGCCTGTAATCCTAGCTACTCAATAGGCTGAGATCTGAGAATCGAGGTTCAAAGCCAGTCTGGCACAAAAGGACCTGCGACTCTTATCTCCAATTAACCTCTAGAAAAGGGGAAGTGGGGCTTGGCTCAAGGGTAGGGCAGTAGCCTTGAGCTGAAGAGCTCAGGGACAGCGTCAGGCTGAGTTCAAGCCCCATGACCCACACACAAAAAAGAATTACTTGCTGATTATTTAAAAGCTATGACACACATTCAGATGATGGGATATAAACAACAGTTTTGCTTGGCAGCGTGCTCAGAATGAGACGATTGATTCTTGGCTCATCTGCCCCATCTTTTTCTCTGTCAGTATACCTTTCTAGGTTCTATACATTCGCAAGGTTTACCATTGGATTGGTCTTCATAGATAATATCTATTAAAATATTAATTGGAAGTAGAATGTGTTTCATACTCAAATAGAAAACAACCCGTTTTAGAAACAAAACAAAAGCATCTGGTACCAGGTGGTAAAAGAGGAAATTGGGGAATTTCACCATACACATAGATGTATGTTTTAATTTTTCATGTGTTCGCTGTATAGAATTCCAGAGGACTATTTGGCATCCACATAGCCTATGAGAATTTGAGTAAATTTGAATTAAACCAAGTATTCTTCATCCATCATCAATCCTCATTCCTCATTTATTGCTTGTGGAATTATGAATAGTAAGGAGAAATTTGACATAATAGTTCAAACTACAGAGAAAAAAGAAACAATGAATAAAAGAAGAAAATGAGATAATCTGTGTGATGAATACATGTATTTTTCATGCTAATAGTTTTTAAAAAGATCTAAAGATTTTTAGGACTATGGTAAAAAGTGTTGAGAATGGAAAATAACTCAAACAATAGATAAAACAGCATAGATAATACAAAGGTAAACAGGGGTCCAAAAGCCTGACAATAATAATGTTTGTGTTTTTTAAAAACTTACTAAAGGTAGGTGTTGATGAACTATAAAGTGTCTCTTCTACTCTATTTTCTTTTTACATACTCTATGCATTTTATCTGTTCGTAGCAGCAGATGAATTTTTCTGATCACATTATTAATTGAGGATGAATATTATTTCAGAAGATAAGGCCTTTGAAAGAAAAGTGTATTGTATTTCTTATTGATGGATGCTGTCACATGTACAAACACACACACACACACACACACACACACACATACACACACACAAATATTGTGGCAGCAGCCTTGCTGTCTTGTATCAATTATTGCTAAAATGATTAGAGTATTTTAAAACTGCTAATTAATTATATGTCACAGAACACCTATCAACAATATCTAAAGGAAAGCAGCAGTGAACTTACCAGTCCTGATATGATTCAACAAGCACGTAGAATGCTAATTTAATAACAGCACTGTGGCCTTTTAACAGCTGTTTTTCTTCAGAGTTCTGACACAGCTAGTAGAAACCTCTCCAATAATACAAAAATAAGAGGCAGAATGTTTTCTCTTTATGTGGATCTTAAATGCAAATTACAACTTCTTATGTAAACACTCACACACAGGGGCATATGCATCTATATTGAACCAAGCTGGCTAATGCATAGAACCTGAAACCCCATGAAGTACCTTTGAACAATTAACAGCTTCACAAAATAAGCAGCTGGAAGATGAAATGTGTGTTAGATGAGGGGACTAGAGGGAGGTGACAGATGAATGGAAAAGGGAACCGTAGACAAATACAGTCAGAAAACTCATTAATCTGTGTGACCAAACAAGTACAGAATGATGTGACAGGTGGGAAGAGAGGAGAGTGGGGCAAAAGTGATAAGAGGGGGCTGGGAGTTTGGCCTAGTGGTAGTGTGCTTGCCTAGCATGCACAAAGACCCGGGTTCGATTCCTCAGTTACCACATACATGGAAAAAAGCCAGAAGTGGTGCCATGGCTCAAGTGGTAGAGCCCTGGCCTTGAGAAAGCCCAAGTACAATGCTCAGGCCCTGAGTTCAGGTTCAGGACTGGCAAAACAAAAAAGAAAGAAAAAGAAAAGTGATAGGATTAAAATGTGCTGTACATATAAATGGATATGTTCTATTGCTGCCCCCTGGTACATCTGTTCATACATAGAGATTCTTTTGAAAGAATTTAAAATAAACTTAAGAAACAATCATTTAACAATTCTTTTAGTTGAATTATCACAGCTTTGTGAAATGATCATTCTATGTAGTATTCAAAAATATCACTTTTATCTGCCATCTATTACTTTTTACTTATTTTTCACCTCTAATATTGTTTCAATCTCTCCTATTTTTCCACACACAGTGTGCTTTTGATTTTTATTGCTCCCGCTTCCTTCACAATATTGATCTTCCTTTCCTGATGTAATGATATGCCAGCTGATACTTTGTGTCAAATCTAGTTCAGTTTCCACCCTCTTCCTCCATTTTCTTTATCTAATAAATGACCCTCTGTGAGTCATCTATGTGTTGTTCCCTTGGTGTTTAGGGATTCCTTGTATTTGAAAGCTATATTTCAAACCAGTGCTGGTTTGTAATAAATCAGGGACAAAGCAGAAAGAAAAAGCAAGGATCACAAAAAACAGCCCAAGTATAAAAAGTTAACTTATTGGTACTAAGAATCCTAGCCTTTAAAATTTCTTGAAACTTTTACTCAAAGATCTGCTTGATCATAGTTGAAAATTGTCCAAAGAATATTCTTGAAGAGATCATCATCTATGGGAAGTAGTCAATAGAGTGATGATATGCATGCCGCATTTTCATTTTTCAGAATTTCAGTTTCTGAAGAAAATAGAAACAAATTCTCTTATGGAAGTATCATGTATTGGCTTCAATACTTGGGCATTGGATAACTGTCCTCTCGTAACTATAGGAAAGCAATTATTATGGTTTTTCTCTGGTAAACTTTTCTTCACATTCTTACTCTCTTTGATTTTGCTTGTTTTACTACATCTCAATTTGTACTTACATCCAAGAACACTACAAAAAAAATGTACCATCTATTCTCAAAGGTACTTTAGTTTTTCCTGTACCCTTTTGTAACAATGTAATGCTCTAAGGAACAATATATAATCTAACCTAAGTTATGGATAAGCTATCTTATTCACTCTTAAATGGCTGGTTGCTGTGTTTACTATTATATAAAGAGAAGAGAAAGGGAGGAAGAAAATTATGTGGAGACAAAGAAAAAAGGAGATGAAAGACAAAGGAGAGAAGAGGGAAAAGAAAAGAGTTAATAAAGAGCACTTATTTTATTTTACCTTTCTTGTTTTCCTTTTGAAGATTTTTATTTATTGTGCTAAGTCATTGTCCTTACTTTAAAGTCCTAGAAAACATAAAAATAAGTGAAAAGGTAAATATTTCTAAATTCCCAAGTTTCATTTAAAAATGTTTATGCTGTCTCTTTTGCTGTCCCTTATCTCATATTGTTACAGTATCTCACTTTGTTACCTGATATAACGGATATATTTGTATTTGGTTATTTGAAATTGGATAGGGAACGGGGAAAACAAGATGAGGGGTGGGGTTGGGGGGGCGGGAAATGGGTACCAAGACATGTGAAAGGGTATCAATGTATGGGGATTAATGCACCATCTATCTGGCAAATATCATGTAACCCTTTTATTAATTACAATAAAAATATAAGAAAAAAATTTAAAAAAAGAAATGTTTATGGTGAACTTTTATCCAATATTTTTATGCCAATAATATCTTAAAATACGAATACAGATCAAAACCCATACTCCATATATACTAGACCCAAGTCCTTTGAAAGGTAGACAGTGTGGAAAGAAACATTAGTGGAAATTATTTTGACATAGTAAAACAAAAATGTAAAATGGGCAAACTTTTCATTTTAGATTGGAAGCTGATAGGTACAAATGCAGTGCTGTTTCTTCATTATCCAATTATATGCAAAAACAAGAGGCGCCTAACAGTTATCTGAATGTCTCTGCTTATTGTTCTATAGCAGATCTTCAGAGCGTGCCTCACAAGTACTGATGGACAAAAATAATTAGATTTCAGGTAAATGAAAAGAATCTACAAAGTTTAAAATTTTAAAGATTTTTTTAAAATGGAAAAACCATAAAATGATGAAGCTCCATAAAGTGGCAGCAAATGGACATTCACATACAATGCATTAGCTATAAACCAATGTTTAAAACTCAGAAAAAAAGTATTTCTTATTGTCAATGAGCATCATAGGAAATCAGCCTTGTATGGTAGCTTAGTAAGTATAAAATCATTCCCTTTTCTTGTCCAGAAAAGAGGTCACAGACTTTTCCCACTCACTTTCCTCTTTGTCTCCCTGTCTTTCTGTCTGTCTGTCTGTCTGTCTGTCTGTCTCTCTCTCTCTCTCTCTCTCTCTCTGTCTCTCTCTGTCTCTCTCTGTCTGTCTCTCTCTCTCTCTCTGTCTTTCTGTCTTTGTCTCTGTCTCTTGTCTCTCTCTCTCTCTCTCTCTCTCTTTCTCTCTCTCTCTCTTTCTCTCTCTGACTCTCATACACTCTCAGTTTTGAAGACAAATCTGTAAAGATATTTGGCATCTCATCAACAGAAACAGCAGCTGGAGAAAGGCCTTTCTTACGTGCCCTGTCAAGGGAATTGAAAGTTTAGGTGGATTTTAATAGACATCACAGGTTCACTGACATGACATAGATTGAATGCTTTCATCCTGTCTATTATCTGTGTCTTTCTCTTTTCATGGAAATGAAAACAATTATGAAACAGAAGACATAAAATTTTCATCAGAAATACAGTATTATATTGAACGTGGAGGAATAATCCAGCGAATATATGAGTATATAGATATTTACACATTGGATGTCATTGATTAAACTTAATTTCTGTTTTTGAATTTTGTAGTAAGGGCCTGTGAAAGTCAATCTATCCTAACAAATCAATAACATCCTACCTAAGTAGAGGAATCTATATAATATTTATTTATAAATATTTATAATATATGTTATATATTCATATATTACATTAAATATTGCAATTTATTATTATATATTATAAATATATATTTAACTGTTTTCTTGCAACTGTCTTCTTTACATTTCTAATTCTAATACCTTATTTATTTTTAAAATTATACACAATTTGTACAGAAGTACAAACTTGGCAAATCATCTCTGAATAAACCTCTGAAGATTTCACTCACTAGATGTTGACAGCTTTTCAATGAGCAAGCTCTGTGCCACCCTTCTGCAAGCAGTGGCCTCATGTTAAACATGAATGGTACTGCAACTCCTGCAGAATCAGGCTTCCATCTAAATTAACAGAGAATTGCACAAATACTACACTTGTTAGGGCTCTGTTGAATATATGAGGCGTAGGCATTATTAAACCGTCAAGTTACCCTGTGTTTGATTCATGTATAATTATAGGACCCATGAATAAAGACATAGGGCCAGAGTCACCTGCCAAATTCAACCTTCATTTTAAAGTAACTTTAAATTTTAAAGCTAAATCATATTTCTTGCAATAATTTTGGGAAACAGGTATCATTTGGCCATAGTATGTTAAACTCTTTCATCTATTTTCACTTCACCTTCACAGAAAGTAAGGAAAAGTATGATTAACGAAAGATTAAACCTGCTAGTGCAGAAAAAAATAGACAAAAGACAACAGAAAATTAGGGAAAAGGCAACAGTGGGTGTGAGATGTGAACAAAGTTGGGTGAGATAAGATGAACACGGAGTCACAGAGCCGTGGCACCTGTCTGTAATTTTAGCTACTCAGGAGGCTGAAATCTGAGGATCAAGGTTTAAAGCCAGCCTGGGCACAAAAGGACCTGATACTCTTATCTCCAATTAACCTCTAGAAAATGGGAAGTGGGGCTTGGCTCAAGGGTAGAGCGATAGCCTTGAGCTGAAGAGCTCAGGGACAGTTCCCAGGCTGAATTCAAGCCCAATGACCCACAAACACACACACCAAAAAAAAGAACATGGAGTCACATTACTCACTTTGGCAAAGCAAGATGAGCTCTAAGACTTGAAAGATTATTAAAGAGCAGCTTAGAGCTGGCGGTGGTTTACACCTGTAATACTAGCTACTCAGGAGTCTGAGATCTGAGGATCAAGATTCAAAGCCAGCCTGGACACTAAAAGACTAGGAGATTCCTATCTCCAATTAATCACTAGAAAAGGAGAAGTGGGGCTGTGGTTCAAGGGGTAGAGCAGTAGCCTTGAGCTAAAGAGCTCAGGGACAGTGCCCAGGTCCAGTCCCAGGACCCACAAAAAAAAAAAAAAAGAAAGACAAGAAAAAACTATCCCATCAAAAGATGGGCCAAAGACTTAAAGAGAGTCTTCTCTGAAGTAGAAACAAAAATGGTCTATAGACACATGAAGAAATGCTCTACATCTCTGGTCATAAAAGAAATGCAAATTACTCCACTTAGAATGGCCAAGATCAAAAAATCCAATGACAACAGATGCTGGAGGGGATGTGGCCAAGAGGGATCACTACTACACTGCTGGTGGGAGCACAAACTCATTCAACCACTATGGAAAGCAGTATGGCAGTTCCTCAAAAGGCTAAACATAGAGCTCCCCTATGACCCAGCAACTCCATTACTTGGCATTTACCCAACCATCCAGAAACAAGGGAATACTAAATCCACTAGCACAACAATGTTCATTGCAGCACTATTTACCATAGCAAAGATATGGAACCAACCCAGATGTCCCTCAGTTGATGAGTGGATCAATAGGATGTGGTATTTATACACAATGGAATTCTATGCTGCTGTCCCAAAGAACAAAATCACCCCATTTGTAAGGAAATGGAAAGACTTACAAAAAAGCATATTAAGTGAAGTAAGCCAGACTCAAAGGAACATTGGCTCAATGGTTTCCCTCATTTGTCATAATCAGTAGAAACCTTGGGCTCTCCTAGCAGAGATTTGCAATAGAGCAAAACCTAGATACATTAGGCCATACAATATGACGCTAAATGAAAGGACCTCTAGGATATAGAAACAAAAGCCATATAATGAGTGATTGTTGTCCTTAATGTACTATATTATCACTTATCTCTTTTGCTATCCCTTGGTTATCTCATATTGTTACAGTATTTCACTTTGTTATCTGATATATTGGATAAATGCGTATTTGGTTATTTGAAATTGGGTAGGTAAGGGGGGAAAACAAGATGAGGGGTGGGGGTGAGGGGAGGGAAATGGGGACCAAGACATGAGAAAGGGTATCAATATATGTGAAGTAATGTACCTTCCATCTGGCGAATGTAATGTAACCCTTCTATTAATTACAATAAAAATATATGAAAAAAGTCTGATTTGTATTTCTCAAAACTGTCAAAGTCATTAAAAAGAAGTAAGGTCTAAGAAACTGTCATAAAGAAGAGAGGGGGGAGGAAGAAGAAGAAGAAAAAGAAATCTTAGATGATATCTTGGGACAAATGCAGGACATTAGATAAGAAAAGAAACACTAAGAGAGTATATGTTTTAATGATAATATATTAATTTTAGTAAGTTAATTGTACAATGCAAGATGTTAGGGTAAACTTCACCAGGATAGGTAGATATGCTTTGTGCTTTCATCTCAATTTTTCAGTAAATCTAAAATGCTTCTAGCAAATAGTCTATTTGAAAAAAAAAATGAGTTTGGAATAGATACATTCTTTCAATGGGGAAGTATTCTACTTAAGATAGGAATTTCAAAAGTATAAATAGTTTCGAAAAGTGTGGCAAACATCCACCAACCATATGACTTATTCATTGTACTGGTAGAATATATCAGAATTGATTTGTGACGCAGCATGTAGATATAGAAACTGTCATATCTATGCAATGTATAACAAACCAGCATAGTGTGTGTGTGTGTGTGTGTGTGTGTGTGTGTGTGTCATGGGACTTCAACTCTGGGCCTGGGAGTTGTCCCTGTGCTCTTCAGCTCAAGGCTACTGACCTACCCCTTGGGCCATAGTGCCACTTCCCGTTTTCCGGTGGTTAATTAGAGATAAGAGTCTCATGGACTTTAGTGCCCAGGGCTGGTTTTGAACCCAAATCCTTAGATCTCAGCCTCCTGAGTAGCTAGGATTATAGGCATGAGCCACCATGCCCAGCTTAACTAGCTTTTTTAAAATGAATAAAATATTAAAGCCTTAAAATAAAATAAGGCTTGTGTTTATGTAAATTCAATATACATGTGTAGAGAAAGCATTGTTATTTTAAGAGAAGGGTTCCATGTACATCAAAGTTCCTTAAAAATATGACTTTAAGACTGAAAAGTAGAAAGTGAAAAAGAGAAAGAAGGAGGAAGGAAGGAAGAAAAAAAGGAGAGCAAGGAAAAGAGGGAGGAAGGAAAGGAGGGAAAGTGGTAGAGAAACTTTCTTATTGCAATCTGCCTTATAGAATTCTTGAAACCTCACATGCAGAAAACATAAAATGTTTTCTTTTATGATCAAAGAAAGGAAATACAAATACTCTGGATATATATGAGATGTGCTCCTAAATGTGAATTAAATGGGCCAAGACAGTAAACAATTACATGATTCACAGATCAGGGTGGCAGACCAGTAAGAACCATCAATCAAATACTTTTAAAACAGTTATAGTATGGTAGAAAATCATGGCATTCTTAGCAATTAATATAGTTAGTGCTAGGTGTCTGCTAATTAAAATGTGCTGGTAAAACAAATACATTTAAGTAGTTTTATCTAAAATTTACCTTCTTAATTTCCATCCCCAACAAGGCATAGTATCTTTTCCTTTGTTCTAAAGATATAATTTTGATTTGAAATCTAGTGTTTCCTCATTCTCTCTAACCAAAATAACTCCAATCCCACTTTTAATATTTCAGAAGAGTCCCTGAATTATTAATCCCTAATCCATTTCTAAACACAGCTGACCCTTAATGTAATTGAAATTAACTCATTTTTAAAAATAGATGTGAAAAAAAAGGTTGAGAGCTAAAATAAGAGAAATCTTGAAGGCAACCCGAGTCTACAGTCCCATTTCTGAGTCCTGTGGGGCTTGATGTATCACAATTAAGAACTTTTAATGTTGGAGTGGGGGAAGGTGGAACGTATCATACCAAAGATTGCAAATCCAGTGTTTTCAAAGATGACTGTTTTTGTCTATATGATCATGCAAACCAGATCATAAATAATTTCATGTTCAACCATGACAGATGTTTCATTAATGAAATTCAGGATGCTCTTGTTATCAAGATCGTGTTTGGATTTTAGATTTGCAGATATGGCATTGTGGATGTGCAGAGCTCTGCTCTGCATTTCAGTATTTAAAAATATATACATTTTAGGGGCCGGGAGTTTTGCCTAGTGGTAGAGTGCTTGCCTAGCATGCACGAAGACCTGGGTTCAATTCCTCGGTACCACATACATAGAAAAAAATCTGGAAGTGATGCTGAGGCTCAAGTGGTAGAGCTTTGAGAAAGTGCAAGAACAGTGCTCAGGCCCTGAGCTCAAGCCCAGGACTAGCAAAAAAAAAATTATATATGTATATATATATATACATTTTAATTGATTCCTTTACTATTAATAATATAGGACTTATTGATGATAATTGTTCAAATACTGTATGTTGGGGATTTTTAAGGATAAGTATTATCTGTCCTGACACAGATGACTTCTCAGTTGCCTTCAGCCATCTGCCTGTATTAAAATTTTGTATGACCCACAAATGATACTATAAATATTGAAATGGTTCTTGTCAGAAAAGTTGTTCCCTTCCAAAGTACAGCCATTTGGGTTTTTGAAAAGTGTAGTTATGTCCACTCTTTCAATGTTAACATCACGTGACTCCGTCTTTCATTTTGACTTTTTTTCAAAATTGTGAGCCTAAGATTTAAAAAGACAGTCTGAGATGATCTTGCCTAAAATGCCTACTATGGAAATAATTTATCATATATGTTATGTTAGTTTTATCCAGTGGCTGTAACAGAGTAATACCAATCTAGATACCTATGAAAACATAAGCTTATTCTCTCTTGTATCTGAAGACAAAAAGAAAATCCAAATTAATGTGTGAGTATGACTAGATAAAGTTCTTTTAGAAGAGCCTTTAGAGATTGTAGAGATGCTTAAAATAAAAATATGTAGCTATGAATTCTGAAACCAATGTTTATATTTTGCTAATTTTAGATGAACTATTATAAACAAAGAACAGATGGCCAAGTTAGCAATTTGAGTAGAAGCTAAGCAAAGGAAAAAAAAAGAATATAGATGAATTAGTCTCTATCAATAGTACTATTTTTAGAGAAAACAAAGTGTTATGAATGCTATGGTAGGCAGACATGTAAGAACTGTACTATATAGCGTATTTCAGATTGTATCCTTGGAACATACTTCAGCACTTGCCTTCTATTATGTATCTGGGATACAATATTACATTCCTATTACATTGAACCTTTTCATGATCTCTGGGTATGAGTAGGACAATCTTGAAGGTAAGAGTATTATGGTATATTTTTTAGATCCAAAACATGATAAATTCAGTTGCCTTCTTCTGTTCCAAAATACAGCATAAGACACAGGTGGCTCATGCCTGTAATCCTAGCTACTCAGGAAGCTGAGATCTGAGGATAGTCAGCCTAGACAGGAAAGCCTGTGTGATTCTTTTCTCCAGTGAACCACCTTAAAGCTAGGAGCAAAGCTGTGTATCAAGAATGTGAGCTCTGAGCTGAAAAAATTCATAGACAGCACCCAGGCCCCGAGTTCAAGCCCATGACTGGCATCAACAACTCCCACTCCTTTCCCCAAACAGAACTTTAAGTGTATTCCATTTTGATGGCTAAGCTAGTAGACATTTTCCTGTGTAATGGTCCTAGCTAATAGCCTAATTTTTGGCTTCATTTCAACATGGCTTTTATGTATAAGATTGTTTATTTAAAAATATGATTTTTACTCTGATTAAGTTGGGCTTATTTGATAAAGAAAGAAAATGAAAGAACTACTGAATATACATGAAAATTTGCATACTTACTTATACAGGTAAAACAGTTTTAGAATGCTGTGTCTCCATTGTGCTTCTCAGCAAATAAAAATAAAAACTGTATTTCTATTCTGTGAATCATCTAATGAGCCTTTCTCTTCATTTTGTGAACACTCTCTTCTTCAATTTCTAAATGTTTACTCACACAAAGAAAGGTAATGATTAGGATAACTATTACAACAATAACAGCAGCAACATACTCTGTTCCAAACCACTCAGATATTGCCATCATTACTCCATTCCTCAGATGGGGACCATTATATATTTCATAGAATGAGCTTAAGAAATTTATACCTTTCTATGTCGCTAGACATAGAGCCTTTTTCATGTTAGCCTTTTTTTTTTTTGCCATTTCCCAGGCTTGAACTCAGGTTCTAAGCCCTGTCCTTGAGCTTTTTTGAGGCTAGAGCTCTACCACTTGAGCCACAGCACCATTTCCAGCTTCTTATTCTATGTATGTGATACCGAGAAATTGAACCTAGGTTTTCGTGCATGCTAGGTAAACATTCTACCACTAGGCCAAACTCCCAACCTCATGGTAGCCTTCTCTTCATCTGGACAACACTTCTCAGTATGAGATGAGCTTATAAATTCCTTTTCTTATTTTTTACAAGGCCTGGGGCTCAAACTCTGGGCTAGAACTCTATTCCTCAGCTCCTTTTTGGCTCAAAGTCTAACACTCTACCATTTGTGGTATATAGCACCACTTCCAGCTTTTTCTGTGATTCGTTAGAGAAAGGAGTCTCAGCAATTCTCAGATCTCAGCCTCCTGAGTAGTCAGGATAGGAGAAAAAGTGTGAGCCAGGCTCAGTATTTTCGTAATGGTAAACAATTCTACATCTCAAAGATTACTGGTGTAAACACAAATACTCCCCAAAAGTTTCTGACAACCAGCCTAATAGATTCTTCAGAGCTATACCAAAATCGAGTAGAAAACAATGACTCGGGAGCTCAGAAATGTTTCATTTGTACTCTTATCACTATTATCCTCTCATTACTAGGCTAGATTGCCTAGTAATTACTTTTAGGTTCAAATGTCTCCTAATCTGAAATTGAGAGCTCTTGATACTTATCATTTGGGGGTCTCTTGTCTGAGCATTCTGAGTCTGAGTAAAAAATAAAAATAAAAATAAAAATTCATTGGACTCACTATGCCCTATTTAAACTACATTTCCATCTCTCTGGCCAGAATGTTTAGACAACTCCAAGAAGGGGCCAGATGTTTTGGGACATTTGATTAACGGCAGTTATCCCTCTGAAAGCAGGAGGGATTTATTTTGAGATGTGTACTGTTACTCCGGCTGCTGTTCCAAAGCTGTGGGTTGTTCTTTCCTTTTGCTGTAGCAGTACTTTATAATTTCAGTAAGATTCTCTCTGCATGAAATAATGTACTTTAATGTAGATTTCCTGCAGCAATCCACAAATACTTCTCTGTGGGGTTTTATGTTTCCACCATTTCACTGTACTCATATCACTTTTAAATTCATTTTTACTTACATTTTTATAATGTTCACCCTGACTTGTAATTTTAGCCTTGCGAAGTTTTTTTTCGGTTGTACTCTCTCGAAGTCTGAGAGCCCTAGAATTCTGTAATAGAACTTGCAAAATTCTCTTGTTCTCGGACCCCAATTTCAATATGGAATGATATGTCTTAGATCACAGAGTAAATGTCAACAAGGTTAGCTTGGTTTACAAAACAAAACAGACAACTTTTGGTAACTCGCCTGATGGAGTGGTTAGAGGTAGAATAAAATTTTTGTATAAAACTACATATATATATATATATATATATATATATATATATATTTTCCAACTCCTGGATTGGAGGTTTTGGTTTAAGCTTTTTAATTCCAGTTCCAATTTCAATAAACTTTATTGGCATGGAAAGGAATGCAAGCATGACTAGAATCCATAAATTATGTTGTGACTTTAGGGCACCAGGTCTCACAGAGGTAATAGGATTTTTCCCTCCTTGCATCTCCATTTCCTATTAAGTAAGGGAAGTGGAAGAGAATATTTTAGTTCTAGAAAGACAGAGAAGAAGAGGAAGAAAATGTACTTCTTCCTATAGCTGCTTTCTGAATGAAACATGAGCCAGAAGGAAACATTGTTTATAAAGAAATGTAAGAAAAAATTCAATATTTTCTTGTAAAATAACATGTCTATCTAGGAAAACATTCGGTTTTATGAAACCCAAGGTTTATACTACTTTGTGGGCTCTTTCTGAAAAAAATTAAAACATACAAAACTACACTCAAAAAATCAGTACTCAGGGGCCAGGAGTTTGGCCTAGTGGTTAAAGTGCTTGCCTAGCATGCACGAAGACCCGGGTTCGATTCCTTGGTACCACATACATAGAAAAAAGCTGGAAGTGGTGCTGAGGCTCAAGTGGTAGAGCTCTAGCCTTGAGAAAGTCCAAGGACAGTGCTCAGGCCCTGAGCTCAAGCCCAGGACTGGCAAAAAAAAAAAAAAATCAGTATTCAAAATGACAAAACAAATTATATAAATTTTTTTAATTTTTGAAAGTTGATTAATATCACAAAATTCAAAAATGAGGCATTTTTAGTTCTCAATTGTCTGCCATACCTTTATTCTTTTCATCTCTTTTATTTTATTTTATTTTATTTTATTTGGTGGGTCATGGGTCTTGAACTCTGGTCTGGACATTGTCCCTGAGTTCTTCAGCTCAAGGCTAGTTCCCTACACCATGAACCACAGCGCCACTTCCCATTCTTCTAGAGATTAACTAAAGATAAGAGTCTCACATTCTTTAGGTTCTCTAGTGCCCCGCCGTGGTGGCTTTGAACTGTGATCCTCAGATCTCAACCTCCTGAGTAGGTAGGATGACAGGCGTGAATCACCATCTTATCTGGCTCTTTCTCTCTCTTTTTAGTGTGTGTGTGTGTGTGTGTGTGTGATTTTCAAGTCCTTTTACATAGGGATTTCAATGTAACATTTCAATTTATGCATATAATACATCTTGATAAAGGTCACCCATTCATCACCCTGCCCTCTATCTATCCCAACTTCTACCCTCATCTAGGTCATACTTGTATACATTTCCTATAATGTTTTTGTTTGTATATTTGATCACTCCTGATATGACAAATATTTTCACTACTGTCTGCAGTTAGAAAGGAAACATATTGCAGTCTGTGCTCTACCATACACGGTCAAATGTATTTTAAAGTAATTGGAGTTTAGAAATCTTTACTTTCACTTCACAATTCATCACTGGTAATGCCATGCAGAGACTGTCCTATAAGCAGAGATGCATTGAGCATGTAACTTTAAGGGTAGATACACATGGCTTTACAGCCATTTATAGGACCACATAAGTCCTATAAATCCATTTGCATAAATCTCATCCAAAGAAAGAATTATGGGACATTTATAATTGTGCATGTGGCCTTATTATGTTCCTGACAGAAGAGTACTTGTATCCTGAGTAGTCATCTTTCTCTTAATTGCACACATTCAATGCTTGGGAAAATAATCTCAGCTTTTGGCTTATTTCAAACCTTTGCCTTTCAGCACCTCTATATGTCTAGTACCAATTACTATACAGCAAGGTCATATAGTCTTATCGTCTCAGGTCCTGCATCTTTATATGGTGACAATTATGTAGAATGTTATGGAAATTCATTTTCCATTCATACACAACTATGAATAACATAACTATGTTTGGAAGTGTTTGCAAGTCATTAAAAAATATATGCTGCAAAGCCAAAGTTTCTCAGCTGTTGGCACTGCCGACATTAAAAGCTAGATTAATCGATTTGGAGGAGGGGTTATTTTTTTGAATTCCAGGATATATGCCAGCTCCCTTATTTATTGACTAGATATCAATAGGACTTACCCAACACCCATCAGATTTCCTTAAAAACAAAAACCAAAACAGACTTTATTTTTTTCTTCCCTGGAGCTGGAACTCTGTCCCAGAGCTTTTTCACTCAAGGCAAGCACTGTACCATTTTCTTGTAGTTAATTGGAGATAAAAATCTCACAGACTTTTCTTTCCATGCTGGTTTCAAATCACAGTTCTCAGATCTCAGCCACCAGTAGGCTAGGATTGTCAGCCACCAGCCACCCAGCACCCATCTGATTTTTATACCCAAATATTTCCTGGGAAACAAAAATCGCTCCTGGTTAAGAACCACTGTACAACACAAACTATATGCTCAACTCATTGTATCAATTACTCATTCAAATCTATCTCTAACATAAAAATATGACATAGACCAAACTGAAAAGAAACGAAGAACCCAGTAGGATATCTTCCCCCTCTTCTCTTTCTCTTTCTCCTCCCTGCTCTTCTTACTCTCTTTCCTCCCTCTCCCTCCCCTCTTTTTGTTGGCCTTAGGGCTTGAACTCAAGGGCTTAACAGGGTGCTATTTCTGAACTCTTTTGCCCAAGGCTAGTGCTGCCACTTGAGCCACAGTCCCACTTCTGTGTCTTAATTGGAGATAAGAGTGGCATAGGACAGACTTTCCTGCTTAGGCTGGCCTTGAACAGCAATTCTTAGATTTCAGCCTCTTGTGTAGCTAGGATTATAGGCATGAGCTACCAGCACTTCAGTACAATATATTTATTTTCCAATTTTTCATAAAGCATAATATCATAAAAAGAATTAGTATTAAAATCATCCCCAAATTTCAGAAAGAATTCAATTTAAGTCTATTAATCTGACTCCATTATTAACCAATTTCATTTGTGCTTAAGGTCACAAATAGTCACTTTGGGTATTTTTATATTCTATTGCTTGAGGGTTTGTGAGGTTTCCAGCGGGATTTGGTTATTTTAGTGGTGCTGAAAAGCAAAGAACCTCCGTCAGTGGATGGTTCTGGGGTTTCTTACTCAGTATTACTCATCTTTATCAGTAGTGTGGGGTTGCTGAAAATGAGGACACTAATTCCTTCATATTAATAAGTCTTCTACTCTCTCAAGTTAGTCACTTCTTGTTTCCTGTTCCAGACAATCCTATTTTACCCTTAAGAAGCAATGAAAAAGGATAGTAAAATTTCAGATCACCAGCTACAATCAAGGACAACTTAGTTCTGAGTTAATAAATTAAACTCTACAGACCAGTAATAAAATGGCCTGAAGTAAGAGGTGATGAACTACAGATAAATGATTGTAGCCCACCAAAATGGAAGAAGCCATTTGATATAATACCAAACATCCAAATATTTGTGTATAATACAGAGAATCTCTTCTAATGCTTGCTTTACTCTACTGTCACATCAATTTCCTTAAAACGGACATTCTGAAAGAAATAGAGTTTGGTGGCTCTTGTTACATAAAAGAAAAGTCTACATTTATTGCCTTGCAAGTTAAGGAAGTTATGATCTTCACAATCTGCTACCTCTTTTTATAATTTATTTTATGTATTGATATTACCCAGCCCATGTTATGAACACAGAAGCAAACTTATTGAAGTTAAGAAGATTCCCTTGAACATCTAAATGATTTATAAATTTACTTATGTCTCAGAAACCTGTAAGAAATTTTAAAGTCAAATATAGCTAGTAACTTTATTTTGGTCTCCAGATAATCTCGCAATCTACAATAACTTCAAACTATGGAAATCAATCTGGGGAAAAAAATGTTCTAAAGACCCAAATGATTCTGTGTTTCTTGTTACCTCTATTTTCTCAGAATGAGGGAGAGATTTTTTTTCAAATCCTTCCTAACCAACTTCAACTTTTAGGTTTAAAGCTGGGTGTAGCTATTCTGGAGGCCGAGATCTGAGGATCAAGGTTAAAAGCCAGCCAGGTCACAAAAGAACCTGATACTCTTATTTCCAATTAACCTCTACAAAATGGAAAGTGGGGTTTGGCTTAAGGGTAGGGCAGCAGCCTTAGGCTGAAAAGCTCAGGGACAACGCCCAGGCCCAGGGGTAAGGCGGTAACCTTGAGCTGAAGAGCCCAGGGGCAGTCCCCAGGCTGAGTTCAAGCCCCAAGACCCACAAAAGAACAAAAAAAATAACCTAACTAGGTATGTGTTCCATACTAAAGAGGATTTCTTTAAGAAAAAAAAAAGCCAAGTGTGTTGGCTCCCACGCGTAATCCTAGCTATTCAGGAAGCTCAGTTCAAAGCCAGCCCAGGCACTGTGAGACTCTTATTTCCAATTTATCACTAGTAAAGGGGAAGTGAGGCTGTGGCTCAAGGGGTAGGGTGGTAGCCTTGAGCCTTGAGCTGAGACACAGCGCCCAGACCCAGAGTTCAAGTCCCATGACTCTCAAAAAAAAAAAAAAAAGAAAGAAAGAAAGAAAAGAAAAAGAAAAAAAATCCTTTAAGGCTAAGAAATTAAGTATTAAAGTAAGAGTACCTAAATTAAAGAAACTAATAAACTAAACATTAAACTGAGTTAAACATATTTTATTTTCTAGAAATGTGGTGTTTCTCAAACATAGCTAACAATGAATACTAATATTATTTGGATATAAGATTTCAGAATGCTATTATAGTAACTGAGAATATGAGATTTGACATCAGGTAGTTTGGTGTTCAAACTGGCTCATATCTTTACCAGCAAAGTGATCATAAAAGTTAATTAATTTTTCTAAGGCTCTGAACTATTGTTATCTGTAAAGCTGGGATCAAGGAAAAGGAGTAGAGGAATAAAGAAAGAAGAAGGGGAAAAACACAGTCAAGAATTCAATGCATATCCTACAAAATTTAGAATGAAGGAAAGGGTGGGTAATGGAGGAATGGGTGAGAATGTTGACAGGGTTGACATTGATCAAATAAACTAAATTCATAAACTGCTTTGTAAGACTACTTGTAGATAATTTAGAAAATTGAAATAAAATAAAATCTTTTTTTCTTTTTTTTTTTTGCCAGTCTGGGGCTTGAACTCAGGGTCTGGGCACTGTCCTTGAGCTTTCTCAAGGATAGTGTTATAACACTTGAGCCACAGCACCACTTCCGGCTTTTTCTGTGTACACACTCCCAGCCCAAATAAAACAAATTCTAAGTTGCCAGGGAAAGTAAAAAGAAATAACCTGCTTAGAATATTATTATATAATTTGAAACTAGCACAGAGGAAGTACCCTGTACATTACCGAGTATACATACATTCCGGTTCATGTTTGAGAGTGTCTCTTTGGAATTCTGCTTTGATCTCTTTATTCATGTCTGCAATCATCTCCTTGAACAGAGTCATGTTTCATGTCTCTTCAGGTGTCATTTCTTTGGATGGTGACATCTCTCTCGTCCCCTCACTCTTGTGAGCGTGTCTCTTTGAAAAAGCATTCAAGAAGCATCAATCTGATGTCACAGAAAAAATACTTATACTAACTTAAGAAATCCAACATGATAAAATAATTTAAACAGGAGGGTAAATAAGTGGGAGACCATGTGCTCTGTTATCACAGGGCATAAAATATGACAGTCACGTGGAAGGTATATTCTTCCACAATGGCTCTGAGAAAGTATTGGTAAATTTATAATTCATAGGCAACCAGGCTATTTTACACGTACACTCATGTATATTTTCAGTCTAAGAAAGACATCTGCAATTGGTAGGTCAAAGAGAAGTGACTTAACACAAGAAAACTATTGGGAAGTCTTGAGAAGACGTTAGAATGTTACAGGAGAAAGGAGAAAGCATACAGAACTGAAGACTAATCGTTCCTTGAGCAAATTTGGTCACTAAGCTGCTCCTTCATTATATTAAGTGAAATGCAGAACTTCTTCTGTGGTTGACATGGAAATAAATCTCACCCTTCAGCTTCCCATCTGACAGCCTGGATCCCAAATAGTCCCCATTAGAAGTGAGAGAAACAGATGGGAGGAGAACAGGCAGAGTGAAGATATTTGTCACCTACCGTTGCTAGAGATGACAGAAATTAATTGCCTCTTCAGCTGTGTTTTCACAGCGGGTTGTTTGTACCTCCATTGTGCTTACTGTGTTTGCATTTATTCCTAATTCTTTTCCATTTGTCATTATGATTGTCCATGGTGCTAACCAATGGATGGTAACTTTCACTCTTGGGGAAGTGAGTGCCTGTGCTTTATCTATGTCTCCTCAATGTCAAGTACAGGACAACAAATCAATCAGGAAAAGGAGAGGCAAAGAAGGAACTGCCATGTTGGAAGGTACTGAGTGGTATGATGTGTGAGAAGGAAGGCTGGAACTTGGATGAGTTGAAGTGGGGAAAAATAGAAGTGGAAGGTTAAAAGGAAGGTAAAGAAGATATTGCTGTTAGACTAGTTGCAAAACCTGGTTTCCCATTCCCTCACATTTTCTGATTATTGCTGACAGCTTTGCAGAGTTGCGCATGACAATTTATATTGAAGTAGTTTAGGACCAACTTTTCAATTTATTTCACTACTAAATAATTAATCTTCCCCTTGGGCACTTTAGGAAGCTGATCAGCTGTTGGGTTGCCACTGGACAAAGTATAGCTCTGGGATGGCTCTTGTCACTTTAATTTAGGCATCATTTTTCTCTAAGAAATCATACCTTTAAATCCAAATCACATAGTTGCTTTTTAATAAAGAGGTAGATAGCCTTCATTCAGAGACAGTTCAGATACTTTACCCAGTCTCCATAAACATGTCCAGTTGCACTGATTTATACAATCTGTACCAAGATTTATTTACAATGTTTGTAAGATTTGGGGAGAGTTGCTCATGTTAATTTTTTCCTTCAAAAAAAAATAGTCAATGATAACTCACAGAATAACAATGGATCTGATAGAAATCTTAGAGCTAAGAAAATTCTGAGTTAAAGATGCATAACTTTACATTCTTTTTACTCAATAGCTTTCAGAACACAGGAACTATTCTTACTTCAAATCTACCATAGCAAATGATTAGTTAGCTGATTAATTAGAAAGTAGCTTATAAACCAGGCTTCAAGATCCATTATGAATTCTTAAATTTCTGTAACTTGGCATTTTTTATCCAAAACTATTTAAGAGTAGTGGTTATCCCATGAATCTACAAAACTAAAATAACTGTTCTTTTTGGAATAATTTTGCTTATTGATCAGTACTATACTTAACCGGTATATTCAAACATAAATAAATATATTGAAATGAGATCTAAATCAGAATATGTTGTCATTGCACAATCCACAATTTAATGACATCTGAAAAGTTCCTTTGTCTTGTAAGGTAGAGTCTCAACTTCAAAGATTACATCATAAGAATCTTTTCTTTTATGGCAATATGTTTCCGTTACCTTGTTTACTGTGCCACTTAAATGTTTGTTTGTTTGTTTTGTATGTTTGTTTATTTTGAAACTTAACTGGTATTTCTGGTAGTCAGTGGCTCATTCATATGATCCTAGATGCTCAGGAGGCTGAGATCATGGGTTAAAAACAGCCAGGGCAGGAAAATTTGGGAAGATCTTATCTCCAACTAACCAACAAAAAGCTGAAAGTGAAACTGTGGCTCAAGTGACAGAGTACAGCCTTCAGTGAAAAATCAAAAGGACAATGCCCAGGCCTTGAGTTCCTGTGTTAATACTGAAAAAAAAATTACACATATTATTTCTTGTGTACATTTGTCTTGCCCATTGAGCATCTCTTTAATTTACTATGAAGTAATTAAATGGCCATCTTATAGCAGGTAGAAATTGAAATCACAATAAACTTCACTGTTTCTGCCTCTTTTCCCAGGCTATTTGAACTTGTCCTTTGACTCTGTAGAACATTAGCTTTTATCAGGTGTAGTGATCAACAATCTAAGAAGTTAATTGAGTATTTCATTATAGCCCCAAGAAATTGCATGGATTTTTTACAAATATAATGTGCTCATGTTAATATTTCTTAACGAACTCTTCTGAGTTTGTTTCATTTTAGATAGCTGCCATACTTTAAAAACATATAAACTGATATTATGAGAGATCTATTACATATTTTGTGCATTTTATTACACAAGTTTATATAATTAAAAAAGTGAGAAGCTGGCACAGTGGCTCATGCCTGTAATCCTACCTACTTAGCAGGCTGAGATCTGAGGATCGCAGTTCAAAGCCAGCCTGGGCACAAAGTCTGTGAGACTCTTATCTCCAATTAACCTCCAGAAAACTGTAAGTGGTGCTGTGGCTCAAGGGGTAGAGCAGTAGCCTTGAACTGAAGAGGTCAAGGATAACAACTAGGCCCAGAGTTCAACTCCCACAACCACCACCAACAACAACAAAATGTAGTCAAGAGCTGGTGGTTTGTGCCTGTAATTCCAGTTCAAGAGTCTGAGATCTATAGATCTTGGTTCATAGTCAGCTCTGGTGGAGAAAGCCATGAGAAATACTTTTCAATGAACCAGCAAAAAAAATTTAACTGCTCAGGTGGTTGAGCATCAGCTGTGAGTTCAAGCCCTATTAAAAGCTCAAAGAGAAAAAAAATTGAGCACTCATCTTCATGCTAGAAAAGTATCACAGTCAATGAGAGCCCCACTTTGGTTATTCACAGGTATCATGTTTTTTTCCCAGGAAGCCTAGTTCAGCAATTTAGCTCTTTAGGATTTCGTTTTTTTGTTTGTTTGTTTTTGTTTGTTTGTTTTTGAACTCAGTGCCTGTGAACTGTCTGGGGCTTTCTCAAGACTTTCTCTACCACTTGAGCCACAGCACCACTTCTGGCTTTTTCTATGTATGTGGTACCAAGGAATCAAACCCGGGCTTCTGTGCATGCTAGGCAAGCACTCTACCACGAAGCCAAACTCCCCGCCCCTCAAGACTTTTTTTTTTAAAGAATTTATTAACATTGAGTTTTACATCATATTTTAAATGACAAGTTTAACAAACAAGTGTTCAAGGGCCTCTCAAGACTTTTGTCTCCTCTTTCCTACTACAATGATCATTTGCTTCAAAATCTAGTTCAAAACAAGCCAGGCTTTTTTCTACATGTGTTCTTCATCATGAGACACTTTGTTTTCCATTACTTCACCTATAGCATGCATGTATTACGTATCTCTTTGAAATATGTGTGCATGTACGCACTTTGTGCCATTGCACATGTATTATGTTTTTATTCATTTATCTTCCTCTTCCTTTAAGCAGTGTGTTGTCTGTTATTTTATTTTTTTGTCTGCTGATCTAAATGTAAACTACTAATTCTTCCCTGTCCCCCATGGTGTAACTGGCACTGGGTTGTGCACTTAATAAGTGCTTGCAAATGACAAAATGAATTCCTTGCTTTGGTTAAAGAGGACTTCAGCATGGAAATGAGCCCCTGTGTTTGTATGTAGGTTTCAGTGGTTCATTTTCCTGTCAGACTTCCCCTGGCTATGAATGCTATGTCGGCACCGACAGTATGAAGGGAGGATTTTATTGGAGAACATTGGGAGGATTAGAAAAATCTCCAGGGCTTTGGAAACACGACATTTTGTGTTCAGATTTCTATTTCATTTTGTCTCAAGACCAGAATAAGCAAAGAAGAAAGATGGCAAGATCCACAGGGTTCCATATTTGAAGCCAACCCCCTAACCCCCTTCAGAAATAAGTGGGTGGAAGAAAGGAGTGTAATCATTAGAGAATTTCTTATTCAGCTGTGTGAATTCTCATCAGGCTGCAACTTTGCATATGAGCTCTTAACCCCACAGAATGTCTTACTGAATACATGATGTATTTAATTAGTTTCAAGTTATTCTCCTCAGTTTTTTCTAAACTAACAAACAAAAAAGCATCCTAAGATAATGCATGCATTCAAACCAAAAGAATTCAATGAGGCTCAATGGGATAGTATATCGCTGGTACCTTTCTTCCTTTCTTATCTTCTTTCCTTCCCCCAAACCACCCCCCCCCCGTACTAAACCTGGAAGAACAAAACACAAATTTGGGCATGGAGAATATTCAGTACAAAAAGAAGAATAAGGCATGATTTATCATATCCCAGAAAACACAATTCATAAAACACACTAGGTTACTATTAGGCCAAGCATTTGTTTCCTTCTCAAAGTTTATTCACTTATTACTATCACTAGATTAGGCTTTCTGAAAGGGAAAGCGATGCTTTGTATGAGAATATACCAATTCTGGAAGTGACTGACACTGTCCCATTCCTCCACCTCAATCCAATTCACACTTTTATGATTGGCTTCCTGTTTGACCCACGCTTGTTAATTATATCCAGCTGTAGGCAAATTGAGCTTCCAAATTGGCAACACAGAGCTCTCAAGCTGCTCCTATGTTTTTTCCCCTTCCCTTGATAAAACCTTTGGAGCATGCATTTTCTTGACTAGTGTTTCTGAACTAATCCCCAGTGACGGATATTTTTAAAAGGTTGAAGGGAGTCACAAAATGACTCTGATTTTGAATATAGGGTATTTCTTTCCATTCTATCAAAAGTTACCTAAGAACACATGGGAAAGAAGTTCCTTGGAGACTTGGAGGAGAATTTCTTCAGAGTCTAAGTCATATGGCCATCAGGATTCCTTGCAAGTATCTAGTTCTTAGCAACTCCTGAGAACTGGGTTTTCCTCTACTTCCAAGGCTCCAACACCCACACAGCACAATGTTTTTTATGGGATTAGCGAACACTTTCAGAAAAATTTCTACAATTTTATGTTCTATCCAAGGGCATTGCTGTTCATAAATTCCCTGTCTCTCCGTTCTCCAGGGATTCTGTTGACAAAACGTAAACCCTTGCAATAATTCTATGAAGCTCTTTTTCTTTTTCTTTTCTTCCCCCCACCCCCTTTTCAACTTTCAGGGGAGAACAAAATAGAAGCTCATTTTCACCTCCTACCCCAAGAGACTCTGCCTGATAAATTGGCCTTGAGGATGAGAATTAGCTACCTAGGAATCAGGAAGGGGAATGAGATACAGAATAAGACTCAGGTCAGAGTTATAGCCCAGCTATTAACCAGCTGCATATCCTTGGACCAATAGATTAATCCTCTAGGCTGTAGTTTTTTTCATTCGTTCTGTGGAATTAATAATACTACCTGCTTTGCCTACTTCACAGGACTGGAGTGAGAATAGATTGAGATCACATGGGTGAATATGTTTTGCAAAGTGAAAAGCACATAACCAATTAGTTCCTACTAACAAGCTGAGAATATTATCTAATTGCTTATAAATGCATGCTGTGTGTACACTCCTGCTCTGTGAGTGGGTGACTAAGACCTTGGTTCTGACGGCTACAGATTCGTTCAGTGAACAAGGGAGGGAGATGAGGAGAACAGCATTTATTAAGTATTTATCATCTAGGCTTTTTAGTACTTACAAATCAACTATTCTAAGGAAAAATAGATTTTATCTAATTAAAACCTGTAGTTTAGGAATCTCATTTTCATATGAAATCAAGATACAAACATACTAAGTACTACTAAAAGTGTTTCTTTCCAATTCTTTTTTTCTGCATCCTACTTCTGAAAGATTCCTGTTGTTTGTATCTTGACAGCCATCTCCTCCATTTCCCCCAACCACTCAAAAAACAAAGCTATTATTCTGAAGGCTTGGTACCGTTGGGAAGAGTAGAATATTTAAGACATGAAACCAGTAGGAAGTACTCAAAGGTGGAATGACTTCAAAGGGTATATCTAGATCACATGTTCTTCCTCTCAGTCTTTCTCTTCTGTGAAGAGAGTGGCTTCCTTCTTCAGGCTTTGGTTCCCTACCCTTTTTATCTTCTCACAGACCCAAAGGCAACAGGGCCAGGTGACCAAGGACTGAAACCATGAGCCAGAATAATTAATTTTTTCTTCTATATTGAATACCTTAGCTATTCCTTCAGTGATGGAAGGATACATTTGTCCATGCTTTCAAATGGAGGAACACTGCATACATTGCTGTCCTAGGCACCTTACCATATTGGTACTCATGGAAAAGATCTTACAAATGAAGAAACCTGTCTGAATTTGTTCAATCCAGGATGCTACAAAGCCATTTAACTGTAATATTATGTTTTCCAGTGACACTAATATGAACATCAGATGGAACTGGGGTTCTATGGAAAACATTTTACTTGATGCTGCTCCACGTTTGTGATTTGGAATTAGTCTATGGTGAAGCAGAAAGAAATAATGCTAATCTCTGTATTTAAAGAACCCTATAGACTCCACTCCCAAGCTGCTTGAGTTGATTCAAAACTTTGGAAAGGTAGCAGGGTATAAAATTAACCCTCAAAAATCGACTGCCTTCCGATATGCCAACAACGAGAGGATGGAGGCAATAATCAGGAAAGCAACTCCTTTTGCAATACCCTCAAAGAAAATAAAAGTACCTAGAATTAACTATGAATGTAAAGGACCTTTTTGATAGAAACTTTAAAACTCTGAAAAAGGAAATTAAAGCAGAACTGAGGAAATGGAAAAAACTCCCATGCTCCTGGATTGGAAGAGTTAACATTGTGAAAATGGCAATCTTGCCAAGGGCTATCTAGAAATTCAACACAATACCCATCAATATCGCAATGTCATTCTGTAAAGAAATAGAAGAGGTGATCCATATGGAATAATAAAAGACCCCATATAGCAAAAACAATTCTTAGCAGAAAGAACAGCACAGGAGGAATTTCAATACCAAACTTTAGATTCTATTACAGAACTATAGTGACCGAAACAGCTTGGTACTGGCACAAGAACCTAATCTTTGAAAATAGAATGGAAGAAAGACAGCCTCTTCAACAAGTGGTGCTGGCATAACTGGTTAAGCACCTACAGAAAACTAAAGTTGGATCCTCCTTTGTCATCCTGCACCAGGATTAACTCCAAATGGATCAAAGACCTTGGGGTAAAAGCAGATACACTGAAAACTTTACTAGAAAGAATAGGAGATACACTAGGCCTCCTTGCCACAGGTCGAAACTTTCTTAATAAGGACCAAGAAACACAACAAATCAGAGAAAGTCTGGATAAGTAGGAGTGCATTAAACTGCAGAGCTTCTGTATGACAAAAGACATAGCTAGCAAATTAACTAGAAAGCCTACAGAGTGGGAGAAGGTTTTCACTAACCATACAACAGACAAAGGCCTCATATCTAACATATATCAACAGCTCAAAAAATGGAATCACTCCAACTAATCTCCAAAGAAACAACCATCCCATTAAAAGATGGGCCAAAGACTTAAAGAGAGTCTTCTCTGAAGAAGAAATAAGAATGGCCTATAGACACATGAAGATATGCTCCACATCTCTGGCCATGAAAGAAATGCAAATCAAAACAACTCTAAGATTCCACCTCACTCCAGTTAGAATGGGCGTGATTAAGAAATCTAATGACAACAGATGCTGGAGGGGATGTGGACAGGAGAGATCACCACTACTCTGTTGGTGGAAGTGCAAACTCATTCAACCACTATGGGAAGCAGTATGGCAGTTCCTCAAAAGACTAAACATAGAACTCCCCTATAACCCAGCAATTCCACTACATGGCATTTACCCAACCTTCCAGAAACAAAGACATACTAAATCCACTAGCACAACGATGTTCATTGCAGCACTATTTACCATAGCAAAGAGATGGAACCAATCCAGATGTCCCTCAGTTGATGAGTGGATCAACAAGATGTGGTATTTGTACACAATGGAATTCTATGCTGCTGTCAGAAAGAATGACATTGCCCCATTTGTAAGGAAATGAAAGACTTAGAAAAAAGCATATTAAGTGAAGTAAGCCAGATTCAAAAGAACATAGGCTCAATGGTTTCCCTTATTTGTCATAATCAGTAGAAATCTCCTAGCAGAGATTTACAATAGAACAAAACCTAGATACATAAGGCCATATAGTATGGCACTAAATGAAAGGACCTCCAGGATATAGAAACAAAAGCCATATAATGAGTGATTGTTGTCCTTAATATACTATGTTATATCTCATCTCTTTTGCTGTCCCTTGGCCATCTCATATTGTTATAGTATTTCACTTCGTTATATGATATATTGTATATATGTGTATTTGGTTATTTGAAATCTGATAGAGAAGGGGGGAAAACAAGATGAAGGTCATGGGTTGGGAGAGGGAAATGGGGACCAAGAATGAGAAAGGGTATCAATGTTTGTGAAGTAATGCACCTTTTCTCTGGTGACTATAATGTAACCCTTCTATTAATTACAATAAAAATATATGAAAAAAACATTTTCTACTATTAAAAAAAGAAATAATGCTAATCTGTGCTCAGTGAAAAAGATTTATTATGTACCTGTACCAAAATAATAAGAAAAAGGAGCAACTTAAATTTTATTATTCTATATTTACTGGTAACAAATTTATTATGGGATGGTTATTTATTTACTTTGCAGTGCTGTGGATTGAACCTAGAGCCTTGGGTAAGCTAATTTGGCATTCTCCCTCTGAGCTGTCTTCCGCCCCCCCCCCCAACCTCCTGTTAGTCTTCTTCTTATGTCTTTTTTTCTTTTTCTTTTTTTAAATCAAAGAACAGACATTTGTCATCTGTTTTTACTTATTTATTTTTTAAGTATTGGGGATTAAAACTTAGGTCTTTATGTTTGCTAAGTAGACACTCTACCAGTAAGTAATGCCCCAATCTTCTTTCACTGGTGATTTTTGAGGTAAGATCTCGCTTTATGTATATTTTTGTGCATTGGATACTATACTCCTTCTTATGCTTCCCTCTTTTGCTAGAGATATGCCCAGCCATTGTGTTTCTGCTGTTACTAAGATAACAAGGCTCACACTACCCTGTTCAGCCTTAGGTTGAGATGAAGTCTTGATTGTTTATTTGTCTAGGGTGGCCTCAAACATAGCTTGTCATTTGATTTTTAATGTATACACACACACACACGCACACACACAATTATAAATTTTATCACACTAGTACTTCTGAGTGTATAGTGTGTGTCATTAATGTGTTTACATTTTACCTTCTTAAATCAAAAGCCTGTACTGTCTGCTGATCTTTATTTTTTCATAAGCATTTTTCCATTTTTTTTTTCAGTTTACATGTTTCACACCATTCCTTCAGCTCATAATCGGCCTGTTTCTGGACATTTGCAATGTTTACACTTTTCTGTTTTGTGGGTTTTTTGGACTATATAATGCTTTTTGCATTTTCATAATTGTTGTGGGCCCTGAGGACAGAAGGGTTGTTGTACTAGTCCAAAAGTTTTATTGCATTTCTTTGATTTTAGAAAAAAGTCACCTTTGCTCTTTGCTTATTATTAATTCATTAATTTATGTTTTACTACACCCGGGGCTCGAATTCAGGGCCTGAGCACTGTCCTTGGGCTTTCTCAAGGCTAGAGCTCTACCACTTGAGCCACAGCACCACTTCCAGCTTTTTCTATGTATATGGTACTGAGGAATTGAACCTGGATCTTTGTGCATACTAGGAAATCACTCCATCACTAGGCCAAACTCCTGGCCCTATTTCCTTATTTTTGAAGTGATAATAATTCTTTGCTTTTTGCCTAAACTCAAAGAGACATGGAACATTATTAATGCTGCAGTCTAATAGGTATTTTATCAGTAGTACATCCTGAACAGGCTGTAAAACACTACCTGCTGCTGTCACTTCTCCATGACAGAAGTGAGTGAGGTGCAATCTTCTTCCAAAGAATGGGAAGGCAAGAACTGCAACACTATATAAGTCATACTTTAAAGAAATTTGATGACTGTATTTCATCTTTCCTATAGAATAGTGCATATTAGTATACATATAAGATATATACTAATATTATATATGTATATTCTATATATGTATATATGATATATATATATACATATTATATGTTCTCTTTCTGCATGATAGGGCTCCACATATAGTCCAACCTGGAACTTGTGATCTTCATGTCTCAGACTTTTCATGTCTCAGACTCCCAAGGCTGTAATAATAGGAATAATAACATGTTATTCTGTTCAGACCTTTTATATATATGTCTTCGAGCTTTTGATTACTTCCGATCCAAGAAAATTTCTCAACTTAGGAAATAGGAATGGTGGTAGGATGTATTCAGATTACAGGTTAATGAGTTTAGAAAACATCTGTTTTGTACTCTGTTTTGAACTTTACTATGCTAAATGGAATTGACAGGTTTTAGGGTTGATGATTATTTTAATGTGCAAGGTATCAGGTTTAGAATTTCTGTTTAAAATAAACTTCTTAACAATTAAAAATGTCTTTCCAGCCATATAGTTGCATTACCATTTTTGGGTTGTGCAGTAGGCCTAATCATGTGTGATTTGATAAGTTATGCGAACACTATATTAAATTGACTATTGCATTCTCTTGATTTTGAAGGGCTAAACATGTCTGACTGACAGGTGTCAGTCAATACACTATAGTTAGAAAGTTGTAAAGATGCCATAATTCTGAATAGCTTATTCAACGCAATAGAACACATTTTGTGTTATTTTGCAAAAGTGAACCAAGTATGCACTGTACAGTTTTTTGTTGTTTTTTTAACCACAGGAGCAAGTCGGCATGGCATATGGTGAAACGACTTTTTGCTGCTGCACAAGTAGCGAACTGTAAAATTCTTCACTGTCGTAATATGGCTTGATGTTCCTCCTTGCTGATTATACACTGTTGCTTTCATTGCCAGTGTGGATTCCATTTGTTAAGTATTGGTATTTTAAGTGTACTCAATATATGAAAAATAAAAAAAAATATTGTCTACTCCATCAAAGACCTAGGTGAAAGGAAAGAGGCCATCACTGAAGTAGAAAGTTAAAAAGTCCAGCACCCTCTCAGGTGCATCACCAACAGCACAGAAAAGGTGACGCGCCAGCTGTTCACCTTGGAAAGTTACCGAACGTTTATTTTGGTCTGAGTCTTGTGTGTTGTATGAATGAGGATCCGTCTATTTTCTCGGGGGGGGGGGTGCCTAATTCTGTCTCAAGCAGTCTGGTTATTCTTCTAGGGAAGGATGGCTGTTCCTGCACACTTCCTTCCTCCCAGCAGTGGATCCCCATCTGGGGGCACAACCCCGGGTGGCCCCTCTGCTCGGGAAGGCGTCCCGCCACTCTGCTTCCATTCCCATGGTCTTCTGCAACAGGGCAGGCCTAATAACGTCCCACCTCCCGATCCTTGGGCGGCTCCGGGGTCCTGGGAAGAGTTGCCAGCGGGCGGTTGGAGACCCAGGCGGCGAACAAAGGCAGCAGTGGCGGGCGGTGAGAGGCCGGGCGCCGAGAGCGGGGCGCGGGGAGGGCGCGCGCACGTGCGCGCACGGCCGGGGCTGGCGCGCGTCTCTCCGGTGGCGGCGGCGGCGGCGGCGGCGGCGGTGGCGGCGGGGGCGCGCTGGAGCCTGCATTCCTCCAAAGCGCCCGGAGCCCGCCGGGCGACGTCACCACAGGCTCCGCCCCCCCGCCCGGTCCCTCCCCGAGCAAAGTAACTCTTGACTAACAGGAGCTGCCTCGGCCGAGCATGGAGAGCTGCCGCCGCGGCGGGCCGGGGACGCGGGAGACGCGGTCGCCCCGGAGCTAGTTCGGCGAGGGCGAAGAAGGAGGCAGTGGTGGGAGTGGGTGGGTGGGTGGGTGGGGGAGTGTGTGAGCGGGCGCAGACTCCCCAATCTCGCCCAGCCGGCGTCGTCCTGGCAGCTCGGTGGTGGATTTCGCCGCGAGCCCCTCCGGGGCAGCTCTTTTCCAAAGCTGCTTGGAGAAACTTCTTCCAAACTCTCCATGGATTCGGCGGCGCCGGCGCTGCCTGCTTTTCTGGCGCTCGTGCTCCTCTCCCCGTGGCCTCTCCTGGGGTCGGCGCAAGGCCAGTTCTCCGCAGGTGAGTGGCTTGGGGTTGGGGTGGTCGGGGTGGGGTGGGGGTCCGGGGTCCAGAACCAGGAGAAGGAGAGGCTTTGGTGGATGGCTGGGGGCGGAGGGTGGTGGTGGCCGGGGTCTGGAAAGAGATATCCTCCGAGTTTGTGCCAGGTGGGACGCGCGGGGCACTGGGCCGGCGCCACTTGGCGCAGGTAACTTTGCTCTCCGGGACCCATTGTTTCTGTCGGAGTCTCGCTTCGGGGTATGGGGTGGCACCTCTATGGCCAAAGTGAGTGGACACATTGTTTTTTTCTTGGGCGCACTGGTGGAGACTCGGGGTCCGGCGCCTCTGGTTTCCCCGAGGGGTTCGAGGAGGGGGGGGAGAGATGGAAAAAAAAAGTAGTTAAGAGTGCACGGACGGCTACTCTGTGGCTGGTTGTGCAGGGTTGTGGCTGCTGGCTGCACCCCCCGTGGTTAATAATAATAATAATAATAATAATAATAATAAATTGCCGAGGGCGCCTTTGTCAGGAATGTGGAGCCGCCACGGGACGGAGCTAGGCGCGCTTTGCCAGGTGCTTTTTGTCCGGGGAATAACCTCGTCCGGTGGACGTGGTCCCACCACTTCTTCCCGGTCGTCGCCCAGTCCTCGGTTGTCCCTCCTCCCGCAGCCCCAGCCTCGGGTTGGGACTGCTTGGACACTGTTGCTTGTGTATGTTGGAGGAGTCTTTCGAGATGTTTTGTAAATGCCATCATCCAGGATCCAGGCCCAGCGAACCCGGGGGGCGCCCGATCGGCAAAGCCTGACCACACTGGTTGGGGACCCGCTTGTCCCATGAAGCCATCGCCGGGTTGGCTCCGCACCTCCCGTGGCCCCGCCAGCGTGACCGGGGCTCCAGTGACTCCTGCCCGTCGGGATGAGGCCATCTGGAGTGCTGTTCCTTTCCTTTGAGCTTTTGGTGAAGCCACAATTGGGAAGTCCGGGGGCCTTAGCCCTCGTGGGAAGGGGACGGGGGAACCCGTCCTGGGGTCCTTGTTGTTGCTTGGTTGCTTCTACCCTTCTCCTCCTCTGATGGTTCTGAAGTTTCATCCAGTGGACGCTGGGCAACGGCCACCCAAGTCACCACCAATTTGCTTCCTTCCCGGTCCTGATAACTTTTCCAGCCAAGCCTCCCAGGTTCAGCTTGGCTTGCTGGTTGACTTTGCAGATGGAAATGCACAGAGTGGCCGGGAGGTGACCTAGAAGATAGGGGGAAACGCCACAGCCACACTCCTGGGCTCAGCCCGCAGGGTATGCCGAAAGAACTTACTTAGTGCTTGACCGGGTCTTTGTTGAGACTGCTGGATTTCCTGGTAATAAACGCACACTGTTGTTTTCCCCGGCAGTAGTGTGTAATTCTCTTTCGGTCTCTCCTGCCTGCCCTCCTCCCTCTCCCCCTCCCTCCCCCCGACTCAGAATTAGACCACAAATTCGGGTGGCAGCTTGTGTCATCCACTTAAGTAGAGGCGATGAAATGGCAGCAGGCAGAAGAAAGGCTATGGTTATGTGTGGAGATGATGTGTGCCAGAGCTCTGTGTAATGTTTTAATTTAATTCTCTTTGGACTGAACGTTACTGCATGCATCTCTGACACACTTACCCCTTAGTATTGGAACCAGGCTTGATGTAATTTATTATATGCAGCAAGTGGGAGTGGGTATCGATTTTTTGCACTGTTTGTAATGGCACAGAGAGCCTGCGCTTAAAAAGGCGTGTAGTTTGTTAATTGAAAGTTTGAACTCTACCAGTTGCATGATTAAACTTACATGTTTTCAGCAGCCACAGCTATTAGTATCTCAACAGCTGATGGATGTATTTTCAATAGTAAAGGAACTTTTTTTTCTCTTAAGTGTTATTTTCGCTTTAATGAGTTAGGGAATGTATTTCTTATGTATTTCAATGTAGTGATGGGCTTTCTGATACCTGGAGTTTTGATGTCTCAAATGAATAATTGTGTTCACGTACATCTAGTTATAAATGATTTTTTCTCAATATGCATGGCTTTTCTCCTTAGTCACTTTATATTGTATTTAATTAGTAGTCTGTGCAGTCCTAATAATTATAATACAGAGTTGGACATAAAAAATTTTGCCACTCAGGACATAGGAATAGTTGCTCAGAGGTGGATGTCTTTTATTCTCATGTTTAAAAGTCAAATTGTAGACTTTATAGTCTAAAAGTTTGGTCTCTAATTATTTCCATGTGCTGATTAATCATAAATCATTTGAAATTGTACTGTCATCAAACCCTGTGTCAGTCAGAATTGATGAAGGACATAGACTACAGATAAATCCAAGTTGATATTTGAACTTTTTTTGGACAAATTTGCATAAGCATACTTTATAATAAAGCATGCTTTAAAACAAATCCTTTTTTAAATTTGACTCTTCAGTTATTCTTTTAAGCATGTCTTTTAAATCACACTACTCAAGGCCAGTTCACAACCTTCTGAAATTATTATGTGACTCCTAATGTAGTTAGCTTATAAACAGTTTGAAAGGCAGATAGTTGAGCTTTTGATATATCATGTACACACTTAGTTTGCCTTTTTAAAATCACAATTTAAGACTCTTCATTATTATGTCTTCTTTCTTAGCTTTTGGAGTTAAAAAAACATATATCTCTATTTTAAAACCAGAATCTCTTGTAAAGTTCAACTTGTAGTTTTTCAAGTTCATTCATTTCCTTAAAACGTATGGGAAAACTGAAGCATAGAAATGCAAAAGAGGTTATATAGTACAATATATGTTTTGGGTTGTTGAGCTATTGCCTCCTGATATCATGTAAGAGAGAGTTCTATGGAAGAACTCAGATGACCTACAAAAACAGTCTCAGGGGAGATGACTTGAAAACTCAGCTTTCCCATCTATAAAATGAAGATAATAATACCTGTCCTGATCATTCCAGGTAGTTTTTATGAGGATGAGACAACATAGTTTATGTGACCTAGCACTGTCAATTGTAAAGCATTATGCAGCCGTCTGGTGTGTAATCATCATATATTAAGGTAGCTAAAGTACCTGAGTTTCAGTGTTTACTGTCCCCAGAGTCTTGGAACTCTCTATTGAGTGCTACTGATGACTGTTTAGAGTGTGTGTGTGTGTGTGTGTGTGTGTGTGTGTGTGTGTGTTTCACTAGTCTTTTCTTTTTCTCTTTTTCTTTTTTGTACCAGTCCTGGGGCTTGAACTCAGGACTGCATTGTCCCTGAGCCCTTTTGCTGAAGTCTACTATTCTACCATGTGAAGGTCAGCTCCATTTCCAGCTTTTTGGTGGTTAATTACAGACCAGAGTTTCACGGACTTCCCTGCCTCAGATATCACTGGATTGGGATCCTTAGATCTCAGCCTGTTGTGTAGGTAGGATTACAGGCATAATCAATATCCTCTGATGACTGACTAGTCATTCATTTAAATCATTGTTAAACAACCGTCTCCCATTATCACAGACAGTGACAGCACAGTGATTAAGTTATTCTAAATTCATGGACAAGCTAGTATCAATATTCCCAGCATTCAAATTACAGGAAAAATAATACTTTTAACCAGCTTTTTTTTTTTTTGAGCTATTTGTTGAACTGTTGGCTTAGCTTTTCCATCTCAGTGTAGAGAATAATATGCAGCTTTTAGATGCAGTCTTCGCTGTGACCTAGAGAGGGACTATTGTCTCTTCAGTATGATGTGAGACAGAAAATGCAGCTCAGGATCCTGCCTTGGCTGTGCTTCCTGGCATGTCACACTGGTAATCCCTTAGGACCTTGCAACCCATCTAAGCAGTGCCACTGTCCTTGTGTATGACTTCATATCATCCCTAAGACAAAACTGTTTTCACTTATATTTATTATCTACCAGGAAAATGCATTCTAGCCAGCTTGTATTGAAGATTGCTTTTTAGTTCCCTGGTTTTAATTGGCCATTATCTTTAGATAGATGTATTTGGTGTCTTCGTATATAATGAATCCACCTTAACATCACTAGTACTGATAGGTAACTGTGTATTTCTAGGCTTGTCCCTTTCTATCTGACTATCTGAATGCTGACTTTCCTAGATTTTGAGATGTCATGTTTTTGTGTCTGGCCTGCCCAGACAGAAGGAGGCAGGTTTGGCTGCTATTTGGGTATTGGCATGTATGCTGCTGACAGCTCCTCTCTTTGTGTTTATAAATGGGAATATAAAAAATAAATCAACCCCTCTGTCATTCCAGTCTTCCACATTCCTTCCCACTCATTTCTATCAACAACCAAGCTCTATCTACATATACACAAAATTGCAATCTTTTGAATTTTACCAAATATCCTTGGTGGTGGGGCAGGACCATCCTGGATTTCTTGCCTCTTCCTGCTCTCTAGCACAAGCCCAGTACTGACCTGAAGCCTTATTTTATTATTAATTAACAAGTAATAACTCTCTATATATACAAAGTTCAACATGATGTCATCATATAACACAGATGTGTCCTTTATTACTCCCACTGACAAAAAAACGAATACCCACTCTCCCACCAAACATCACATGCCTAGCAATAATGCTTGAACACATTTATACTTATTAAATTCATGTGATCTGATGCCAGCTAGAGGAAGTGTTTTGAGCCCTACTGTTTTTGAAGTACATGTTGCTAGTTCTACCGCGGGTGATATTAAGGGCAGTGTAAATCACATTGCAGGTAGACCTGTATTGTTCCCATTTCTTCTACTAGCTCTTCATAGAGGAAGAAGAGTGCTGGAAGATTGAGAGCAGGAAACCAAGAGAGCTTACACATTGTTTTTTCAGAACATAGGGAGTGTGTGTGTGTGTGTGTGTGTGTTATTTTCAGGAGAGGGAAAAGCATCCTATTTTTGACTTGTTTATTTGAATCAGCCTTTGCCTTTGTTCAAGAACATTTCATTTCTTATTCAGTCAATGTAAAAATTTTCCTCTGTGTATTCCTATCAGACTTTACCCTTTGATCATATGTATCTTGGTTTGTGTTCCTTTATTAAATGGTGTTTCTCTACCTAAAAAGGTTGTAATTGCTTTTGAACATGACTTTAAAAAAAAATCGAGATTCTTACTGTTTGTTGTAGTTTCCAAAAAATTGTGTAAGAAATATAAAATCATAATATATATATGTATATATCTTCAAGTAGTGTTTAATAATAAAGCTAGTTAGTGATCCATCAAACAGAGTACTTTTATTTCAAATGAAGCCAAAAGCCAATTGTATAGCCATGAAAAAACTCTTTAATGTCACAGGATGTTTATTTGTTGTATTTATCTGTCTCTGGATGAAAAAAGAATGAGATTTATGTTTCTTTTTGTATATAAGGATAGAAACTTTGAGCATCAGGTTGCATGGAATGTTTGTGATACGTTACATGCAACTGTGCTTTGGAATTTTTAAAAAGAGGTTATTATTTTTGAATATTTTGCCATACAAAGTTTGAGGTAATTTGCAAACTTCAAACTTCATCTCAGCACAAATAACAAGTCTTAAAAAATCATAGTTACAGATAAGAAATGTATCGTGAAGGTTCTGTTATGAAGTTTTTCTTTTTGTTTTCTTGTTTGAATTCTTTGGATTTGTTAATAATTTGGTAATAAAAGCTGAATGGTACTCATTTAAAAACTTGGTTTTGTGATATGTTTTTTCATTGTTGAGGTTCTGGAGTAACATTAGGCTTGGGATATGAGGACTGGATTGATTCTGTTGTGGAACTTTGCCATTTTCCTACTTTAGTTGAAAAAAAATTTTTTTTTGAGAAGAGGGGGTCTTTGTGTTTTATCTGTTGATAATCCATAAAAATTATCAGTGGCTTATTTTGTCACTTACAGTTGCTTTAAGAGCCAATTAAGTAATCCTAGATGACATGATTCATGCTTCCACTTAATATGATTGTGGAGCTCTGTTAGCAAAACAATGATTAATAGGACAGTGCTAGTTCCTCCAGGTGTCATGCTAGGAATTGCTTTAATAAGAGGAACTCAAGAAAAAAGCCACATGAAACAATGTGGAGTTCAGATACTACCGACACTGATTTTGCTGGGAAAGCTGTAAGTATGTATATCTTAGCAATGATAATTCATTGTACAAAGGGTCAGGTTACAAAGATGCTGAGCACATTTGGGATAATACAAAACTTACATTCTTAAAAATACTATTGGAAGTCAGGTGCCAGTGGCTTAGGCCTGTAATTCGAGCTACTCAGGAGGCTGAGATTTAAGGATCATGGCACAGGAAAGTCTGTGTGACTCTCATCTTCAGTTAACCAACAAAAAACCGGAAGTTGTGCTGTGCTGTGTAGAGTGCCAGCCTTGAGCTGAAGAGCTCAAGGACAGTGTTCAGGCCCTAAGTGCAAGCCCTCCAACTGACAAAAGAAAAAAAATAGTATTGGATATAGGTTTTATATTTTCTGTTTAATAGATGGAGAAACTGTGGTGATGATTAAATGGACTAGACATTGTATCCTCTCCTCTCCTATCCATCATTTCTTCAGGAGAAAGCTATCAGTTATCCTCTAGGTTATTGTCTATTGGTATAAAACTTTCCCAGTGCATCCTGTATGGATTAGACTGAGTCTCCAAATCTGCTTACCCAGCCAGAGGAATTCCCTGATGCAATGGGGTCTGGGGGAGTAAACCCACCAGCAACTTTGTCAGGCATTCAGCCTCATCTAGAGTGGAGAAGATGACATTCTATAGTGCTTACAATGCACTTAATCAGCTGATGGCTGATTGTTTCACAGTCAGGGTATTCTGGCCCTGCAAAGTTCTCTTAGGGTTTTGCTACCTAAATTGTGGTCCATGGACTAGTAGCATCAGTGTCACCTAAGAGAATATGGGCTGATCTTAAATCAGAGGTAACATATGACCTACTGAATCAGAATCCATACTTTAATAAGGCTTTCTTGTAACATTTAACTTTGAAAAATACTACAGGAAGACAAAGCCCGTATTAAAAAGAATCTCATGTGCACTTCTTTTAGAACTTGAAGACTATTGTGAAAGGATTATTTATAAGATGAAACAATTCTTTTGGATTTACAATTCTTATCAATATTTACTTGATTATAATTTAATATCCCAGACACATCAAAACATCCCAGACACATCAAACAACAATGCTACCTATTTTTGTTTTAAAGAATACTTAGATAAATTTGCAAGTGTTAGGTTCACAGGAAAATAAAAATAAGGGTAAATAGTTTTATTTATGAGTGCTTTGATTAGAATGTTTAGCAGCAAATATACTGAAGAACCAAAAATACCAAGTGCAGTTCATTTTACTTAATGCAGTTTATTTCAGGAAACTATTCCTTCTGACATTATTAGTGGCAGTGTCTTCATAATTCTTTTCTTCCAAGTATAATATAAGATCTTCATAATAAGAGCTCATTTATAGGACAGTCAAATTTAATGAATGGGAGTTAGGAGGCAGACTGCATTAAATTTCACAAGCATTCTTTTTACTATGCTTTATGCTCATATTTAAGAACAGAGATTCTTGTCAGTTTTCTCAAGAGAAAAATTATGATGTAACAGTGTATACTATTCTTGTCAAAGCACAATTTCGCTTGCATTTTATCGCTCGCTTTAGCATTCTTTCAGAAAATGAATTTTCCCAGAAGACCTAATTGCATTCTTATTAATGAGCCTGTGAAGTTTTTTTTGTTGTTGTTATTATTCATTTAATTCTAAATGTGTCTACTTGTGCTTGCTGTTTCAACAGTGAAGTCTCTGATTAAATCACAACTGGTGTATTTGTTTTTGCCATTCACTAGTGATTCAGAAAGTGCTGGCATAATGACATGGTTATAGCAGAGAATAATGAAAGGAAAGTCGAAATTAATGTAACCATAGTAGTTGGTAATACTGTGTTTTTAGAAGCTAGACTTACGGATAAAAGATAGTGGCTGATTTTCTTTTTATGTTTTTAAGGAAAATTTGTTCTTAGTCTATATTGTCAAAACCCTAAAACATATAGCTGATGGATTAATTATAAATCAGCATGACTTCTATGTTTTCTTAGGGAGCTTAGTGTTTCAAGGAAGTGTGTGATCTTATTGGAGACATTACTGAGAGAGAACTAGAGGTAAGAACCCTTTGCAAGTCATTTTTATATATCATCAAGACTTTTGGATTTCAAATGTTCTGACTAGTTAGGTTTTTCTAAATTTACCTCAAATTCTGGAGCTTGCCCTTTTCTACTACTCTACTTTTATTCTTGTCAGCAAGAATTAGGTTCATTTTTTTTTTTTTTAGGTTCTTTTATTCCTTCTCAAATTTGTGAAGAGAGATTTCTTCCCCACCCCCCACTTTTCCCCCAGAATATGACAGAAACAAGAATAGGAGCTCTCACTTACTGAGAACCTTATCCCAAGTGGCTGCGTGAGGAACTGGGTGAACCAAGTTATGTAGACACATGTTCAATAACTTGACATTCAATAGTAATATTGAATGTGTGTAGTAAGTATACATTCATGGTTGTACATTAGCAGAAAATGCAACCCTGTCTGGGGCAAGAAGAGGAGAATTTATTGTCTCTCTTGACAATTAAATAGAATTTCAGTTAGAAGTCTGCAGGATTGCACTGGGACATAGTCTCTGCCTGCTCAATGTGGCTCTGAGGGTTTAAATATAGAAGCAAAGTGACCAAGGCATCTCCGCCCACCCAAGTTCAGGAAAGTGTGAACTTACCAGTTTTCAGAGACTCTTGATCTTCACTGAGATTGCATCCAATGGATCATTCATCCCACTAGGGTACGAAAGGCTATGACTAAAGGGAAATAACTTGAAGACTTAGTTCAGGGTTCTGGGTTCAAGCCTAGATGCCACTCAGGTTATATGTGGACCCATTAGGGAACTGTGTTACCCTGTAAATTATCTGTTTCACACAGAGTGGGAAATAGATTCTGAAAAGGAAAGTGGAGTATGTGCTTGTTATGTAGTACAACTGGACTTGAACTGTGAAAAGAAGGTGTGAGAGAGCAGCCTGTTGCTGGTGACTCAGACTGTAATTCCAGCTACTCAGGAGGCTGAGGTCTGAGGATGGCAGTTGAAAGCCAATAAAGGCACAAAAGTCCTTGAGACTCTTATCTGCAGTTAACTATCAGAAAACTGGAAGTGGTGCTCTGGCTCAAAGTGGTAGAGCACCAACCTTGAGCTCAAGAACAGTGCCCAGACCTCAGTTCAAGCCCCACAGCTGTCAAAAAAAGTCCCAATAAAAAGAATATTTGGTGTGTGTGTGTGTGTGTGTGTGTGTGTGTGTGTGTGTGTGTGTGTGTGTAATAATCCTTCTGAGAAGAAGAAAAAATGATGTTTAGGAAAAGTCAGTTAGATTCAGTTGGATTTGATGGCAATACCAAGAGAAAAATGTAGCCATCGAAGCCTAAGTTTCTTAGGAGGCTTAATGGGTGGAAGAGCAAGAGAACAAAGGTATATGTGATTGATCGAGACTATATGTATGTATGTATGTATGTACGTACGTATGCATGCATGTATGTGTCTGTCTATCTCTGTCTGTCTATGTATTATCTATTTTTTGCCAGTCCTGGGTTTGAACTCAGGGCCTGGGCACTGTCCCTGAGCTTCTTTTAAGAAGCTCAAGGCTAGCACTCTACCCTTTGAGACACTGTGTCACTTCCAGTTTTTCTATTTGGTACTGAAGTATTGAACTCATGCTCAACAAGCACTCTGCCACTAAGCCACATTCCCAGCCTAGGAAATATTATTTTTATGTTGGTTTTATCTTTAATGCCTACTTCACAGCACATTTGCTTTTATTATTTTCATTATTCTCTGATTCAGTGTTAAATAAATCCAACATTAAATTAATGACTCCTTTATCTGAGATATTTTGCTCAGAGGCATAGGTTCTGGAAGAATTTGAGCTCAAACTCAAAATTTTAATATAGGGGTAAGTGTAGTACACACACACACACACGCACACACACACACATTTGCACCGATGTAGACATATGTAAATGTATATACATCTATGATCTTAATGGTAATTTGCATAGGTGATTTTTAAGAACTTCTAGAATTATTTTGGTTTGTGTCTAGAATTTTTAAAACACTGTTTCCATACACAAACTTGACTTAACGATGAGCTTTGATTGCAGTAATATTATGTGTATGAATGAAAGAGACCATTTTAAATATAACTGCTTGATGTTCGGGTATCCTAAAAGGATTTACTTGTGTATATATGTGCATATATTTATTTTTAATTACAGGCAGAAAGATTGCTCAGCTGTGCTATATTATATTAAATAACAAGAAATAAAAGAGAAATCAAACCCACTGTTTGGAAACCAATGTTAAAAAACACAAGAGGTGAATTTGTATAGAATTTTGATTTTCTAATCTCTGCTACCTAACTATAATGCTTATCTGAGCAATGTGGGTATTAGGAAGTTGAAATATTTGAGATATTGTATAATGAACCAAATGTAGGGAAGTAACAGCTGGATTGCCCTTTATCTAACCTCATTTTTAAATACTCAGGGAATATAGGAGGTAAAGGAGCTTTCAGGTCCCTGAGTCAGAGAGGGCCAAAGACTTTGGAGATCAGGGTGGGAGGCTGTCTCAGGCAATAGACACAGGGCCTGTAACAAGGAAAGACCTGGATTCCAGACTCAGCAAGAGAGAGAGCATTTGTCTTTATATATCCTTGGGACTCTACACCCAAAATAGCAAAAGATTACCAAAGAAGTATGCAGTGATTGCTACCAAGATAGTAAAATTCCACTAAGTGGAATTTCCCAAAAGTTGAGTAATCTGAAGAATAACACAGATGGTTGTAGGAGCAAACATTTGTTTCCTGGAGGCTCATGTTAGAAAAATGCTAGAGGTAGAACTGGGAAGGTTAAGTGGTGGGCAAAATCCAGATACAAACATTCTGTTTGGCTCTAGATTCAGACTTGCCACAGCTTTCAGCTGTTTGAACTGTCGGTGCTCCCAGGACCATGTAAAGCCTACTCTCTACTGCTGTTTTTTGTGGAACCCATTGCCTTGAGTGGTAGGCAGCCACCTGGGAGAGGGAGGCCAGAGACCAGAGGACTTGGCAGGGACTACTGAGGAAGCCTGGGGCTCCCCTCTCACTTCCTCAGCTAGCACCTGTATCTCAGGAGCAGAACAAATTTACATTTTGGCACTTCTGTCAGTCATTATGAAGTAAATAAGAATATTTACATTGTAACTTCTCCCACTGTTTTAGCAGAAAACAGACATTTCTTTCCATTTCTGTGTTAAAAAAGAACTTGGACTGTAGCACATGAATTCTGGAGAGAATTTCAGAAAAGGGTAAAGATTTCCTAGGCAAAATTAAAATTGTGGGCCGGGAGTTTGGCCTAGTGGAAGCGTGCTTGCCTAGCATGCACAAAGACCCGGGTTCGATTCCTCGGTACCACATGCATAGAAAAAAAGCTGGAAGTGGTGCTGAGGCTCAGGCCCTGAGCTCAAGCCCAGGACTGGCAAAAAAAAAAAAAAATTAAAATTGCCAAATTTCTCTTCAAACTTGAAAATACAAAATCTTAGAAAACTTGCTTCACTTGAGTCATTAATATTTTGTGCCCATTGTTGCAGAAATAGCCAAACACTGATTTTTCATTCAGAGGATATAGCATAATACGGAAGTGCAAAAGTGCTGGCGTCTGCCTGACAGGATCCAACATTTTCTTGTTTTCTGATCCTGACACTTCTCTGTAGTTCTGACTTTTGCAAAATGGGTTATGAATTTTGAAGAATCTTGACTATAAGCACCAGGCACACTAATGATATTCATTCGTATTAGCTATTATTATTGCCATCATTATTACTGGAGTAAATTAACTAATGTTTGCAGAATATCTAATCTCATGCTGTTATCGTTTCAAACCTCTAACTGCATTATCTTTTACTTTAAAATAAGACCAGCAGAGAGTAGATAATCAACAGAGAGTACATAATAGGATACCTGAAATAAATTAGCTCAGTGTGCTGATTAACACAGACACAGGCAACACTGTGAAGAATATAACCCATTGCTCAGGAAAACTAGAGACAAATTTACACCAATTTTTAGGAATCAGAATCTGTGGATGAATGATCACAAGAGCTATAAACAACTCTACCACCTAAACTCACCAGTACATACAATAAAAAAAACAGCTTCCCCAAGAGCAGGGTGAGGAGGAAGGTAGGGAGGGAAGCGGAAAAGAAAAGGCACATTATTTTTTAGGTATAAGAATACTCATCAGTATCTGATATATTGGATTTATTTGTATTTGGTTATTTGAAATTGGATAGGGAAGGGGGGAAAACCAAGACGGGGGGGTGGGTGGAGGGGAGGGCAATGGGGACCAAGACATGTGAAAGGGTATCAATATATGTGAATTAATGCACCTTCTATCTAGCAAATATCATGTAACCCTTTTATTAATTACAATTAAAAATATAAAATAAAAAAAGAATATTCCTCGGACTAGATGAAAAGTGCATTTCAATTTTTCTTTTCATCTTGTCTATAGTGGGAATTGAATTTAGGGCTCTGCCATGCTTCAGATCTTTCTGTTTTTAGGGTCTTGTACTTTTGCCTGGGATCAGGATCCTCCTCTCTGCTTTCCCAGCAGCTGGGATTATAGGTATGGACAACCACCTGCAGTTCACTTAATTTCTTTTAACCACTGGAAAAGATAGGAATTTTTAGGCGTATCTTAAATTATCCTGTGAAAAGCTTGACGGTCAGATAAAATAGGTAAGCCATAGTCTGGGAATCTGATTCCAGAGGCAATTGGCCCGAAAGTGGATGAGTGAAATCTCTGTTACTTCATTGTCTGACCAATGCGATTAGTGTCCAGTCTAGGAGACTAGACTAGAGAGGAGACAGATTAGTAAGCAAAAATGTAAGATCTCCATATACTAAGGATTATAGAGTGAGGAAAGGTTTGTTTGCATTTGACACCTGGACTGAGCAAATGCACACTAGCATTTAAAACATCTATTTACTCCTGACTGCCTTCATTTTTGTTTTTGTTTTTGAAGACTATGGAGATTTAATCTTCTTTAGTTCACAAAGTAATGAGGTAGTTTCAAAGCTGTTTACCCTAAAACCTTTTTAAGCCACTGTCCACTGACTACTTTTTAAAGCCATTTTTAGTATTGCACATGCTGTTGAGATCGTGCCAAACTCCTGACAAGTGTTAGCCCTTTTGCAGATTTGTTCTCTGGCCAGTCAAAGCAGAAGCAATCCTCTGTAAACTTCCCCAAGGGTTTTATGATCTACTTAATTTGTATCTCTTGTACTCTTTCACTTTTTTTTTAAAACAGTATCTTTTCCAGCTTTAATTGAAACCATTTTCACTTTTTCCTTGTACCTTACTTTGCTCTCTAGATATTTATAGTATGCAGTTATCTTTCTTACCAGAGCAGTGCTTTTCACTGCAGGCTTCAGCCTGACTCAAGTAAAGGTCTTCATGTTTTTCAGTGTTACTGTAACAGTGGAACTTTAGGCTTTGACTGTAAGCCTCTTGGTTTGTGCTGGAACAGTGGCAACAGGTATCTTCATCAGCCCCCTCTATGTCTAAAAAGTATCTTTTAGGTTCTTATAAGTTGCTCTAGCTGTTGTCATTTTGGTGTACTATTTGACCAGCGTTATTGACTTAATAAAAATGAATATTTTGTAGGAACACAAAGTGTGCTTTCCATTGAACTGTCTCCACAATACCTAAGTGATAATGAGTCAGAAAATGATTCACTGCAAATGGGAGATTGGCTTGCAGTGAAAAATCACACAATAGACAGGATGTTCATGTACAACAATATCCATGAGAAACTGTAAATTAATCCATGTGAGTGAGGTTCTGGCTTCTAATTTTTTAGCCATAGGGATTTGGGAAAACCACTATCTAAAGATCTAGGAGAACCCTAGTGCTGCATGGGCGTGGTCTTAGTCAAACTTTTAGTGTGTTCTTTGCTTGCTGTTATCAGCCATGTATATTCAAGCAGAGAAGCTTTGAGTGCTGCTGTGTGCACCTTTACTTTAGGTCAGAGGAACTGTTGATAATCCTTCAGGTTTCCCTGAATTTTCCACTTGAGATCTTTCCTAGTGTCTGAATAGTTTCCCCAAAGTCTCCTCAGTCAGCACATCATGGGATACCGGCACACTATCCACCCCCACACTTATTAACAACTATCTTAGAAACTTTACCAAGTGCACTTTTTTTTTTTAACAAAGCATGTGATTTTGTTAATGTTTCCAGGTGTTTTATATATTAATGAAGTGAAGGGTAGGGGAGCTAGGGGATGATGTCATATTAGCGTTCAACTTTCCAGGTACAATGCCTGGGCAGTAACAAAACTTTCTTGGGCATAGGCTCTTTTTGTTGTCATCTCCTCTATTGTTGGAATTATAGTTACATCAAATATTGTCTTTTATGGAACAATGACAGAGAGGATATATCTTTTCTGTATATTATGGCAATAGATTTGAACTTGTGACAGCCTGTCAGATATAATATCCTTTGGAGCTTGTTAAAACAAGTGATAGCAGCCTAAATCATTAGCACCCTTTTATTACAGCTTGTTGGGGACAGGAATCATTGATTTGTTGCATTCGTGTGATCGATTACAATCCCTGTTAGGTAGGATGGTAAACCAGTAGCCTCTTCATTCAACAGAATGTGCTTGGTAGAGCTGTCTTTTTCCCTTCATGCTGTCTACAAAAATGTGCCAACTAGTAAATTCGTGTCCCCTATGTGCCAGACCAGTGTGTGTGTGTTAGTCAGCACAGAGGGGAAAAAGATGAAATAGTTTACCACCCACATCTCTGCATGGAAGGACATTACAGACTCTTTGGAGGATCTAAAAAAAGTAAATAGTTGTAATTCAGAGTAGGGTCTGACTGTGAATGACATCAGGACGTGAAGTGAGGGAATCAAACTCAATCCTAGTGTAATTTACTCTTTTTTGGGTTAGGAAGCCATCAACTAAAGCAATCCCTAAGAAGAGCCACACAGTTCACAGGGGAAACTGAGGCAGTAATGATAGTGAATATTTAACAGTCAGTTCTCAAAAATGATCAGGCTTTTGCTGTGGCCAGTATCTGTACTAGTAACTGCCACAGTGGTCAATTTCAGACTTAAATTGGACAGATATTAGGAAGCATTGCACAGATAAACATTGCTGTGCTGTACTAACACATGGATAGATACAAGCAAATAACCCAAAGAATATAAATAAGATAGTTAGGAAATTATGTAGTTTTTAGTTATTAACCTCTGCTTTTCAATATGATTTATTTAGCTAGGGGTTTACATAATTTGATTTTAAGTAATGACTGTCATTAACACTGGTTAACGAAGTTCTTGAAAGTTATGTAACAAATAATGTCAGGAATGGCTAGGTGCAGTCTCATTTTCAGTACATGACTCTAATAAGCCTTTTAATTTGGAGGTGAGTATAATGGGTCCAATGAGTGAACTGTCTTCAACTACAAGAAATTTTTGTGAACATTTTTGAAGTTATCTTTAACTAGTTGTACAAAGGAGTTACCATATAACAAAGCAGCTTTAAGTACAATTTATCTTTATCAGTGGCAACCCTTTAAACATTCTTACCCATCTTTCCCCTCCCCATCTAACCCCCACCTTAGTTTTGTAGGCTATATACATTGAATTCTTTATTATTGTTATTATTATTATTTAGTTATGAGAGTTGAATTCTGGGTCTGGGCATTGTCCTTAAGCTCTTCAGCTCAAGGCTACTGCCCTGCCCCTGGAGACACAGCGCCACTTCCGATTTTCTGTGGTTAATTGGAGATTAGAGTTTCATGGACTTTAATGTGTCCAGGCTGGCTTTGAACCTTGATCCTCAGATCTTAGCCTCCTGAGTAGCTAGGATTATAGGTACATGCGTAAACCAGTGCACCCGGCTATAGGGTGAATTCTTGACTGCATTCTCCCTATCTTTTTTATTTGCCCATCTCTTTCCCCTTAACCCTCACGCCACCCCTTCCCAGTGTTTTATTTTGCTGAACTTTCACTTTGCCTTTCTAAGGAATTATACTATTTGGATTCTCCTTCAAATCTTCCATATTTCATTTAAAATATCTGTGAACATTTGCATGCCACCCAATGTATTTCCTTATAAGTAGAAACCACCAGACTTTATGAAGTTTGTTTTTTCTTGATTTGGGCTGTGTGGTAGGTACAATGCTCTCAGATGGACCTTCTGGCAATTCAGCAGCTTGGGGGAAACAGCTATGCTTTTTGGTAAGTGAGGTGTGTTAAATGCATTTTTAACTTAAATTGGAATGTAATCTCCTTGTTAAGCTGGGGAGCTTCTGTATAGGACAAAGTGCTGACTGTCTTCAAGTGATTTATTTTTAGCAAAATGGATTTCTTACTGTTAATTCTCTCAGTATATTTTATATGAAGTCTTTTCCTTCTTATCCTTTATATATAAAGTTTTCCCAAATCTGGGAGCTTTTTTGTACTTTGCAGTTTAAGACCTGATTTTACAATCAATATTTCGCAGACTGTAAAACAAAATACAAATTTCAATTTTGCTTAGTCGTGTCTCTCTTTGAAAAAATCAAATAGGAGACATGACAAATGTACTCAAAATTAATAAAGGTAAAATACTGATGGAGCTCCGGTGACTGATGCCTGTAATCCTAGCTACACTGGAGGGTGAGATCTCAGGATCCTAGTTTGAAGCCAGCCTGAAAAACAAAACTGGGAGAATCTTATCTCTAACACCAAAAAGTAGGAAGTTTAGGTACAGCTCAAGTGGTAGAAGAACAGTTTTCAGCAACAAAAGCTAAGCAAGTGTGCAAGGCTTAGAGTTCAAGCCTCTATATTGGCATGCATGTAAGTACACACACACACACACACACACACACACACACACACACACATAAATACTGACTTGGCTGGAGCTTTTTTTTTTTTTTTTAATTTACCATGTCTTCAAGAAAGAGGCACTTTTTTTCAGGCTACAGTTACTGTGAGCCTGTTACTGATAGACTTTGAACTCAGTTTCTCACCTTTATCTCTATAATGCTCTAACAACATCCAAGCAGACCTGAATTAGGTAAGTATAATGATAGATTATACTTTCATAAAGCTGAAAAGATTACTAATAGATGACCACATCCTTAAAATGAGATAATCTCTAAGTTAATTATATGATTCTGCCAATCAGGATGGCCTTAGAGCATTTGTTTTTGAGAGACTGCTTTTAGGTTGCTTTGTACCACAACATGCCAGACTTCCACCACGGCTTGACAAAGATCTGAGTTCATATCTCACCATAATATTGTTCCTCCTTTTCAGAAACATGATGCCTTGATGACAGCAGTGTGTGCTGACATTGCATCACTAAAAAATGTTTTATGTCTGGTTTTAGTGGCTCAAGCTTGTAATCCTTGCTACTCAGGAGGCTAAGATCTGAGGATCATGATTCAAGGCCAGCCAAAGCAGCGAATCCCAAGAGACTCTTATCTCCAATTAAATACTAAAAAATATGGAGGTGGAGCTGTGGTTCGAGTGGTAGAGTGCTAGCCTTAGGCAAAAATGCACAAAAACAGTGCCTGGGCCCCAAGTTCAAACCCCAGAACCAGCACACATGTACAAACATATTTTAGGTTCACTCACTCAGTGATAGAATTTGTAAAAATATCGTTTTTGATAACTTGTATTTTGTGTTTATTTTTAGCCTAGCACTACTAAGCACTATAACCCTTAATGTGGCTGTCCCTAAGCTCTTCAGCTCAAGGCTAGTGCTCAACCACTGGAGCCACAGCACCACTACCAGTTTTCAGATGATTAATTGGCGATGAGCCCAGGCTGCTTTGAACCGCGATCCTCAGATCTCAGCCTCCTGAGTAGCTAGGATTTTAGATGTGAACCACCAGTACCCTGTCGCCCCGCCCAAGATTGGCATTTCTAGCAGACTGTAAAGAACTCTGGATTGTGCTTAATTTGGTTATTAAATATTGGGTTTGAGATACATTTAATCAACCACCTTTATTTAAATCTGGTAATTAGTATTTAGAGAACCAAAGAACACGTGCTAACAAATAATAATAATAATGCCTTGTATTTGTATTTGGAAATGTCTATTCACATAAACTACCTTCTTTGTTCCTTTGAACCTTGAACTAATGGGTGGTATTATGATTGCAATGACTTGCTCTTTTGCTCTTTAAATACCAATTGACTACCTGGCTAGGCTAGGGAAGTTTAGATTAAATGTCTTTTAATGTATTTCCCTGCCTTAAAATTTGCAATCCAAGTTTCAGCAGAGGAGGTAACTCCTGTGGAGTACTTTATATAGTCCTTTGTTTCTTGTTTTTGACAAGATGTTGTAGTGAATGAAGAAACTATGGTTTATATTTATATTTACATTTTCTATTTTGGTATTGCTCTTGACAAAACAACAGAAGGCAAATGCACTTTGAATATACCTGTATAAACTCATTCATTTGTCTTCAAATAAACTTGAATCTAGATTTTTTTAAAGAAGAAAACACTATGGGCCAGGAGTTTGGCCTAGTGGTAGAGTGTTTTCCTAGCATGCACAAAGACCGAGATTCAATTCCTCTGTACCACATACATAGAAAAATGCCAGAAGGGGTGCTGTGGCTCAAGTGGTAGAGCTCTAGCCTTGAGAAAGCCCAAGGACAGTTGTTGGGCCCTGAGTTCAAGGCCCAGGACTGGCAAAACAAACAAACAAACAAAGAAAACATTATGCAAATAAAACGGGGTTGTCAAAAAATTATGAAACCATAATGATAATTCAATGGAACATTTAAGTCCTCCAGTCCTCTTTTTTTTTTTTTTTCATGCTGAATACTGAACTCCAGGCCTTGCACTTGCCAGGCAAGCATTCTTTCACTGAGCTAAATCCCTAACCACTAATCCCAAATCCTTAGGTTCTTAAAGTAATATCTCTGCCATTCCATTGTTGAGGCCCAGAAAATGACTACATAGGCACCTATTTTTTTTTTAATCAAGAAGTATATTTTTATTTATATTTATTCTATGGTTCAAGTTTATGATGCAATGATAAACATAGTTCTCATTTTGAATGATAGCATTGACATTGCTTCATTCAGTATGTGCCTTGAAGGTTTAGAGTTATCGGCATGACCATACTTGGATGTTTCTCATTTCTGGGACAGAGGAACATTCATAACCACTCTCTAGCAGCCTCTTGTCTGGTCTTCTAAAAGCTAGGAGGATATTGCCATGCAAATTAAGTTAGGGTCAGGGCTTCTGGCCAAGTGTTGTTTATTGAACTGAGTATCTCCTTCTTGGGTTGAAGGATGCTGATTAGTTGAAACTGGCAAGAAAATTTTGATTTTCTCCTATGTATCTCTCAAAGAGAGGCGAGCCTGAATTCCCCCACAATGAAAAGCTCAGCTTGGGTAGGCTGTTTATTTTGAAGCTGGAAACTAGAGATATTTTGGAAGTGAGGATTAGAATGGAAGCTAGGCTGTACTTTTTCTAACATCTGGTTGGGCAGACAGTGTCAAGGTAATGGAATGACTAGAATTTCTGATGATTTATTTATAATTCCCAGGCTAATTAATTCTCTCCTTCCTTCCTTTTCCCTTCCTTTCTTTTCTTCTTTCTGTGCCTGTACTGCAGTTTTTTGTGTGTTACTTGGCCTTTTCTGCTCAGTGCTGGCACTCTACCACTTGAGCCATACCTGCACTTTAAACATTTTCCTGATTAAGTGAAGATTAGAATCTCATGGAGTTCTCTGCTTAGGGCTGGCTTTGAATTGGATCCTCAGATCACTGCATCCTCAGTATACTAACAGCAAAGCAAAGCATTCATATATATATGTAAAAAAAATTCTTTACAGGACCTTTATCAGTATGACATCAAATTGATTGTTAAACAATACTTAATAAAATGTTCTTTACAATTCAGATTTTAAAATGACCCATAGATACATCATTCCACCTCAATTAGTGAGATTTCTTTTCTTTTTTTAAAATGTCAATCCTGGGGTTTTGAACTCAGTGCCTGAAAGTTGTTTGGGTGCTTCTTTTGCTTAAGACTAGCTAGTAGCACTCTTCTACTTTATCCAAAGCTCCATTTCTGTCTTTTTATTTATTTAATTTTGGGGGGGGAGTGATAGTTTATTGGTGATAAGAGTCTCATAGACTTTCTTGCCTGGGCTTGTTCCCATTTGCCGTTCTTAGATCAGATCTCAGCCTACTGAGTAACTAGGGTTACAGATGTGAGCCAGCCTTGTCCAGTAAAAACCTCTAACACCAATAGTGATAAAAGTTCAGGTAAATGATAACTCACTTAAACTTTGATCCAGATCCAAGGGAGCTATGTTTCTTGACTAAGGGAAAAGATGTAAGGCTGATGGAGTAAGAAATAAAAGAGAAATTGAGCAAATTTAGTCAAAACAAGAAGGGGAGAGTGTATTATTCTCATTTTGACACTGATTTGAGTACAATGTGGAGTTTTGTTTTTATTGATTTTTCAAATGAACATAAAATATCAAGTATTTAGAGGAATTTTACATACATTATTTGTTATGTATAGTCTGGAATAATGAAGTTAAGTAGATTTCAAAAGTGAGCTTCCTTTAATGCCATTTATTTCATTTATTCTCTGGCATTGTGATTAGTGTTCTGTAACTGCTGGTGCTTACATCTTTTTTCTTTTAACTTCTGAAATTACAACTTAACTGCTGGTAGTATGGAATATAATCATTTCAGTTTTGACAATTGCTGCTTGACAGTTTCATAAATGATTAACCATGTACTATTGTATATATGGAGAATTATCCTTTCTGAGTGTTATCTTTTTCAGTTTATAAGTTATCTTATGTTTGTTTCTATAGGAGTGGAAAGATGTGAAACCTTTCCTCATTCCTCATAAGGGCAGAGGTGTCACTCCTGTGAGAAAAGATAGATTAACAGTAGAAACAATAATAATAGTTATTTAATTAAAATTTTTATGACACCAATAATTCAGAATGAAGATCGTAAGACTCAAGAAAACTCCATTTTTTTTTGCATAAATTTGATGAAGAATGAAAAGTAGAAATGTGACTGAAGAAAAAGGATGGGGTCAAGAGCATGGCCTAGTGATAGAGTACTGGCCTAACATGCCTGAAGTCTTGGGTTTGATTCCTTGATACCACACATACAGAAAAACTCAGAAGTGTTGCTGGGGTGCTCCAGTGGTAGAGGTTTAGGATGGTAATAGATTAATGGGATTCTAGGGTTCTGTTCAGACTGTTCAGATTTGTCTTGGCTTCTGGAATGACATTCTTATAATTTATTGTTAGACAGGGTGGGTAGGTCAGAGAATTTCATTATGGCCAGAATGACTGGGAGTGGTGGTGGTGGTGGTGGTGGTAGTGATTAGAGTAACATTTGGAGGCTCTAAGATCTTTTGGCAAAAGAGGTTCATGTTTGGATGACCTGGCCTTTGGAGGGGATGAATGGTGAAAGACATTTTCTCAGGCTGTTTCTGAAGAAGGACTGACTAGGGAAAATGGTAAAGGGCTGCTGGGAATTCAGAGATTCAACCTTAAAGCTTGTCCATATAATTTCCTTATGATTAAGGGAACAAAGTCATTTCTGGGGAAATGAAGCCAGATAAACTAAGGAAAATGAGGAATGGTCAGCTTATTAGCAAATATAGGAGCTATTCTTTCATATACTTCCCTAAAGATTAGGGAAACAAAGTCATTTAAGTAATAAGTTAGATAACTTAAGGAAACAGGTATGGTGAAGGCAACTCAGAAGTATGACAATGAGAAACTTAGAAATGCTATCTTTGCTTCAGAGAGAGACAACAGAATCCATTAATTCTTGAGGGATAAATTTACGGATCCCCTCCTGAGAAAGATGTTTCCCCAACATTAAGTCACCTGCCCCAAAATGCAGTTAGCAGGGCCCTGCTTATATCAAGGATAAGGATCAGTCTTATGGCAGGATGCATTCTTACCTGGAAACATAGAGAATAATGGCAGTTGTGATTAAAGCACAAAGAAGCCAGCTTTGCGTAACTTGAAAGCCAGACCCTCTGCCTTTACCCTATAAAAATATCCCACAGCCCAGGGAGCTAGGTGTCTCTTTGGGTATCTCCTTGAGTCTTTTTGGAGTATCTCTGTGTGTGTGTGTGTGTGTGTGTGTGTGTGTGTGTGTGTGTGTGTGTGTGTGTGTGTGTGTGTGTGTTTTCTGCATGTTTGTCTCCCTGTGTCTCTGTCTCCCTATGAGAGCACCCACGCTGTGTTAGCATGTGCTCCTGTTCTTCTGTTTGTTTGTCTGTGTGTTTGCCTGTTTGTTTACTTACTCAATAAAGCTCTATCAGGTTTTCTTACCATTTTGACTTGTCTAGAAATTCTTATTCTGCATTCCAAGTCAAGGACCATAAGAGTTCATACATTTAACTAAATCCACTAGCACAGTGATATTCATTGCAGCACTATTTACCATAGCAAAGATATGGAACCAACCCAGATGTCCCTCAGTTGATGAGTGGATCAACAAGATGTGGTATTTATACACATTGGAATTCTATGCTGCTGTCAGAAAGAACAACATCACCCCATTTGTAAGGAAATGGAAAGACTTAGAAAAAATCATATTAAGTGAAGTAAGCCAGACTCAAAGAACATAGGCCCAATAGTCTCTCTCATTTGTCATAATCAGTAGAAACCTTGGGCTCTCCTAGCAGAGATTTACAATAGAACAAAATCTAGAGGCATTAGGCCAAATAATATGACACTAAATGTGAGGACCTCCAAGATAAGGAAACAAAAGCCATGTAATGAGTGACTTTTGTCTTTAATGTACTATGTTATCTCTCATCTCTTTTGCTGTCCCTTGGTTATCTCATATTGTTACAATATTTCACCTTGTTATTTGATATATTTTATATGTGCTTAATTGGTTATTTGAAATTGGATAGGGAAGGGGGGAAATCAAGATAAGCGGGGGGGGGGGGGGGGGGGGAGGGGGAGGGGGGAGGGAAATGGGGACCATGTCATGAGAAAGGGTATCAATGTTTGTGAAGTTATGTACCTTCTATCTGGTGAATATAATGTAACCCTTCTATTATTCACAATAAAAATTATTTAAAAAAACAGTTCATGCATTTAAAGGAATCTTCACTGAACCTCACCTCTGTCCTGTGACACTTCTAAGTCTTAAAATATTCAGCATGTTAAAAGATCTATATGTTAGAGTACCATTTTCTAATTCTTAACATTACCTGTAATGTTTCACTGATTCTAGACACGCCTTGGTTTACTGAACTTTTTTTTTTTTTTTTTGCAAGTTCTGGGCACTGTCCATGGACATTTTTGTTCAAGGCTAGTGGTCTACCATTTGAGCCGAAGCACCACTTCCGGCTTTTTCTGAGTATGTAGTACCTGGGGCTTCATGCATGCTAGGTGAGCATTCTGCCACCTGGCTATACTCCTTGCTCTACTGAACCTTTTTTGAGTTTACTCTAATTCTAAGCATTGTGCATGTAAATTTGACTCAGAGTTTTTGGTGTTTATAATAAACATATTTAAATGAGAATACTGTCATTCCCAAAACTATGCCTGAAACTGTTATATTGTCATTATTAGTTTATTTTTAATCTCGTGAAAGATTAATTTTTTTTATAAGTATATGGACAGGGTGAGGTTTTTTTTTTTACCTCATTTAGAAAAAAATAAATTTCCCAAGGTAGTTATAACTTTATACTTCAGACATGTTGTTACTTATGAGCAAAACCGAAGGGTGTTGCATTATTTGAAGAACATCCATTTAAGTAAGGACTACACCAGCACCTTGTCTTAAGTCCTTGGATGCTAAGTTAAACTTGAGTTACTTCAGGTGGCTTACTATTTTATGTTAGAAATGACCATCCTGCAAATATTTATTGAATGTGATTTGTGTAAAATATTTTGATAGTAGCAATGGGCATACAAAGACTATGAATATTTCCTTTGATCAAGTATATAAAAACCAGAGAATTGTGCACTTAAGATTTAGTCTTAAGTCTTAATGGTTTAGTACTGTTCTACTCAGTAGCAACCCTGTTTTTCTACCTCCTGATTTAGGAAATGTATATTTGCCATCAAGCGCACTGCTGGCATCTAAGATGAGGTTTTCTCATTTGACATGCCTTCTTCTGAGATTTTTGGAAGACACTATCAATCTTTTAAGTACGTGATAAACACCTTCTCTATGGCATGTTTTACGGATTGAAGATGGATCATTTTCCTTATGAGTCTTTTTTAAAAAAAATCATGGGCCTCATAGTGACAAGATGTTAAATAGATTAAATAAGTAATTGTACATTAGTCAAGTTCATTAAAGAAAGAGAGCATAAGGGGGCCTGGAGTTTGTCCTAGGGGTAGAGTGCTTGCCTAGCATTCACAAAGCCTTGGATTCAATTCCATGGTACCATATCCACAGAAAAAGGTGGATGTGGTTCTGTGGCTCAAGTGGTAGAGCACTTAGCTTGAGAAAGTGCAGGGACAGTGCCCCGGCCCTGAATTCAAGGCCTGTAACTGACTCCCCGCACAGCCCCCTCCCCCCCAAAAAAAGAGAGAAAGTCTCTCAGGGATTACACTTGTCTCACTGATACATCAAGAGTGAGTGGGAATTCTTGATGTGAATCAAAACTAGCAGAAGACTCTAAGCAAAGAATTTGAGTTTTTTGAGGAGTGGAGACTTGAAAAACATAAAGACACTGTTATGGGTGTGATAGACCCCTGACAGAAGCCCACCCATGACCATGATAAAGAGACTGATGAGAAACTTAGCAGAGAGTGGCAAGACTTTATTGCCAAGACCCAGACCATCCAATATTAACTGTTCAATTATTATAAGAATTCTGAGGAAAAAATTGGAAGCAGAGTAGAAAAAACAAAGACGTGATGTGATACCTATTTTAGGAGGATCTCTCTGAGAACTGTGGGGTCAGTGGCCTAGAAGACTCAGTATGTGTTCTAAGAGAAGGATAATCAGTAGTCTAGATGAAGGTATACTGGGAGAGAAGTGGTTGGGAGAAAGAAATATCTGGAAGGTAAGATTTGCTGACAAGCGTTTGGGGAATGAGGAAAAAAGAAGGCTTAGTAGTCTCCTGAGCACTGCTTTAGGAAAATTGAGGCTGGACTTTTGTGGCCTTTGCTGTAAAAGGATTTGAAAACAAGTTTGTACGTTACATATTCCTCTTCTATACAGAGTTCTAGTTTAGGTGACATGGTTATTTTTATTTCTGTCAAAATTACTTCTACTTATGTTATGGCTTACCACATACATGGAAGTAGTATATGTGCAACATGTTGGAAGTTTGCCATTGGAAATTACCAATTTCAAGTCTACATAGAGTAATTTGATCCTTATTCTAGATACCTTTCTTCTCTATTGTTTTCCTAGCTTTCTGTCTTGAATTCCTTCATTGATAAGCTTTATTGTTTTTGAGATTCTTCCTTTGCTAGCTTTTCTCTTCTGTAGACTACATATGAATAGACAATACATGCATCCATGACTATACTTCTATATGCATTATTATACACCTACAAACACAGCTGATTCCAAGTTTCTCTGTGTTGGTGTGTAGCAAAATTTGGGGAAAGGAAGAAAAGACTTAAAGTGGATTGTTTTATAAAGCAGACACATTCTACAACACTGAAAACAGATTTGTGTGTGTGTGTGTGTGTGTGTGTGTGTGTGTGTGTGTGTGTGTAGCAAACATTTTACAATATGTCTGCTTAGGAAAGGCAACAGAATAGATCCAGTGGTTTTGCTTTTTCTCCACATACTTTTAGGGCATTATGACGTTTCAATGTGAATTGTAAAATGTAGGAAGGTATATACTCTAATTCTCTTTCACGCACATAAATCAAGTTTCAAGCTCTTTTGGAAATGTTTACTCGAAGAAACATCATGGGCAGATTTTAAAATGCTTTTGGATTGCATGACTGCATGGTGCCACTTCGATTGAAGGCTTGTAATATTTTATTTTCCTTCCCAAAGAGTCAAGATAAATCCTGTAAACATTTTTTCTCATTTTGTTGTTTCTGTTGTACTATTGTGTTTGGCTGTAACCTTTTGCCCCTGGGAAACAAAAGTGTTTTTTTACTTCAGTGCTCCTGCTGAGCTCTCCAGCTGTCGGGCAGCAGTTTCAAAGTTGTTCTTTATTTACACACTATAATTCTGGCTGATCAGAAAGCTCCCCAAAGTCTTATCTGAATCATAACATACAGATTTTAAGGAAGATATTTTTGAAAGGGACTTTTGGGTCAGACATTACCGGGACCATCCTTTAAAAAATTACATATAAAATCCATTTTAATCACATCATTATTGCCTTAAAAATGATTGTGCTGAACCATAATGTTACATACACTAAGAAAATCCATCAAATGTCATTCATTCAGTATTAAACAATCATAGTATATGTCGGGTGCTATATTGGGCTCTGCTAAGGATCTGCAAAATCTCTGTGAGCTTTAGTTTATTTTGAGAGATGGAAATTTGATAGTGCTACTGCTTACTAAGGAATTCATGGAAGAAGTGGATACCCTGGAGAATTTGGGAACATATCTCACAGAGATAGGGACAATTGTGTTAGAATTTAGCCTTTGAGTTTGTGGAAGACTAGAGATATGGAAGAAAAATGCTGAATACCAAGGAACCCCTGTTACAGTGGTTGAATTTGATGACTTTTTTCTTTTTTGCTGTTGTTCTCATATCTTTCTGTGAATTGGATATGGTTTAAACATTGGTTTTAAGTCTGTTTTAAAACTTGTCTTGAGGAATTGGGGCTGTGGCTCAGGGAGTATGGCAATAGCTTTGAGCTGAAGAGCTCAGGGACAATGCCCTGGCCCAGAGTTCAAGTCTCACAACCAACCAAAAAAAAGTGGTTTGAAGTATTCATATATAGTAAGTTTAAAAGAATTCCATTTCAGTTCTGAGTCTTGATGGATTTTGTTAAATAGAATTTGCTTTATAGAAAAGTAAAAATGAGTAATTGCTTTCTTTTTGTAGTTGATCCATTCAACATATATTGTGGATTATGTGAAATATTGTTTAGTGAACGATGAAAAGAAACATTCCAATCTACTCCTTTCCATATCAGTGCTTAAATTTTGATAGCCTGTCTATCAAAAAGCCAGAAGTGGTGCTGTGGCTCAGTGGTAGAGCACTAGACTTGAGCAAAAAAGAAACTCAAGGACAGTGTCCAGGCCCTGAGTTCAAGCCACAGGACTGTAAAAAAAATAAAATAAAATAAAAGGAAATGAAAAAAGAATAAAAGAAAAAGTGTTTGCGGTACCACAAATGTCAAAATACATTACTTTGTCTTTTCAAAAAGAAAATGTGTTTGATAGTCTAGCCACAGAGAATGGAGACAGTGTTATTGGTTGTGATGGGGTTTATGTGGAGTGTGTGACAATACAGTGAATTTCTTGAAAGGCAGGACTTCCCAAGACTATGAGATAGGGTATTTCAGAGAATGAGAAAAATTAAGAGTACTTTTAGGCCAAAGAGTTAATCTCTTTGAGACAGGTACAGTAGCAAGTATATTTATATAATCCTTCAAAAAGCTCATAAAATAAGTATTATGTCATTTACATGACAGCTTCTCTACGGCCACCTAAGTGGTAAATGATAGGGAGAAGTTCCAAAACCAACATTATCAGAGAGGCAAAGTTATAAATTCTGAGCCTTCTACCATTCCAGCTTAGCACCAGCACTGGAACTCGGAGGATGCTGGCTGCCAACAGGCATTAAATGCTGGAATTTTGGTGTTTAGGTTTGGTCTGTGTGCTACTTTTTGTTGCTATGACAAAGTACTCAGTCAGTGGCCAAAAGAAGGAGGATCTATTTTGGCTCATGTTTTTAGAAACCTCAACGAATGGTCTGCTAACACCATTGCTTTTAAGCCTGTTGCAAAGGAGAAATATCATGGGGGAAAGAACACAGCTAAGGAAAACTGCTTATCTCATGGTTGCCAGGAAGCAGATGGAAGAGGAAAGGACCTGAGCCAAGAAAATTTTCCCTCTCTCCTTCCTCTCTCTTTCTCTTTCTCTCCTTCCTTCCTTCCCTCCCTCTCCCTCCCTCCCTACCTCCCTCCCTCTCTCTCTCTTTCTTTCTTTCTTTCTTTCTTTCTTTCTTTCTTTCTTTCTTTCTTTCTTTCTTTCTTTCTTTTTTTTTCCCTCCCTCCCTCTCCTTTCCTCCCTCTTTCTCTCTTTCACTCTGTTTGTCTCTCTCCCTTCCTTCCTTCCTTCCTTCCTTCCTTCCTTCCTTCCTTCCTTCGTTCCTCTCTCTCTTTCTCTCCCTCTCTCTCCCCTCTCTCCCCCCTCTCCCTTTCTCTCTCTCCTCCCTCTCCCTCTCCCTCTCTCTCTCTCTCTCTCTCTCTCTCTCTCTCTCTCTCTCTCTCTCTCTCTCTCTCTCTCTCTCTCTCTCTCTCTCTCTCTCTCTCTCTCGTACTTGGACTCACAGCCTGAACACTGTCCTTGAGCTTTCTTAAGGCTAGCGCTCTACCACTTAAGCTGCACCACCACTTTCATTTTTTTCTGTGGAGGTAGTACCAAGGAATTGAACCCAGGGTTTTCTGCATGCTAGGTTACCACTAGGTAACACTCCTGGACCCAGAAAAATTTACCCTTTAAAGTGACACTACCAGTGACTTACTTCTCTCTCCCGATAGTCACTTTGCCATGAGTTCATCAATGCATTTGCCATTGATGAAGTGGAACCCTTTTGGTCTCGGTGGTATCACCAGCTGCGAAGCAAGGCTTCAACACATGAGTCCTGTTGGGGTACTTTTCCTATTCAAACTACAACACTAGCCTACAAAATACTGTTATAAGTTTTGAGTAAATACATGCTTAAATATTTAACAGGTAGCAGTATAGTAGATTGCAGTATGATAGATTCACAAATAATGCTGGTAGCCTTGACTGAGTTGTGGGAACATACCAAAGAGGGCAAACCATTCAGCTGGGAGTTTGCCCTAGGAAATGATACTGGCATTGAGAATGAAAGGTGGCTCTGAAATTAAGGTGGCCTTTTTAGGCAGAGTAAACAGCCTGTGACACATGGGGAACTGCTGTTGGTATCTTTGAAGGTATGAGAGATTAATGTGGCACTTTGTTTGGACTATGTCATGAAACACTTGTGGCCTGTACCAAGGAGTACTGACTTTATCTTAGAGGCAACATGATGCCATTGAAAGGTTTTTAAATAGGGGAGATATAGTATCAGACTCCTACAATTGGAAGATGATATTAAACTTATTTTGGTTTTAATGCAAGCAGTAGTGAACTAAAATGATCCACTTCTTAGGGGAAACTGAATTGCCTAAGAATCATCCCAGCCTTGAAGCTTAGGCACTGTGTTCCAGTTAGCCTTGTGCTTCACATCATTTTGCTTCTCTTCTCTTCGCTGTTACCCATCATTCTATTCTTTAGCCTCCATGTTTGTGGCCTACAGAATCCTGGACAGGGTCATAAAGGCCAGTAGAAAAAGTAAGAAGCCCAAAAAGTTTTGGAGTAATGTAGGCCTAATGTTTAATCTGTTAATAGGAAGCTTCTGTGTTCTAACAAATACTCAAGCCTGTCTATTAAATCTGATGCACTCACCACAGTTTCCAGCCTGGGAAATGACTGCAGGTAAAATAATTGGAACTTATTGGTGTAGCCCAGACTGTATTACAGCTGCCAAGAGTGAATACAGGGGAGCCGGCTGCCTTTGTCTGCCTCCTCATAAACATTCTTTCTGCATTCTTTATCAGCACGTAATCTGGTGACACACACACACACACACACACACACACACACACACACAATTCTTTGTATCCTACTGGGCATGTGAAAAAATCAAACTCCTATCTGTCTGTTTTTCTCTTGCTTAGGAATCATTACATTTCTATATTAGCCACTTGTGTTTTAAATTGAGGTAAATATTACCAGCAAGATGTGTCCTACATTTCCTTCCTAAGATGTCCATACAAGACATCCCTTAAGCCAAATAATGTATCTGTTTTCAGGCACTATATCTATTGGATATGATACATAGATAAAATTTAATGACACTTCACCACAAAGCACTTTACAAAGCACTTACATAGAACTTCCTATTTGCCAGTCACTTTACCTGTATTAACACATTGAATCATCAACATGATCATGAGAGATAGATGTTATTGCATACGCTCTTACAGACCCAAATGTGTCCCTCAGGTTCATATGCTGAAACCCTGGTCCCCCACGAGGCAATGTTTTTAGGTAGTCCCTTAAGGAAGCAATTACAATTAATTTATGGATGGGATTCTTAAGGTGAGTTACAGAATATGTCCCGAAAATGAAGACAAAGAATGAATTATATAGAGTCTTCTTGAGATTGGGCTTATTTCTGAGTTTATTCTGTACATTTCCAACAAATGCAACTGTGTAGGTTGTATAAGAAAATACAACCTGCAACAAGAGCTTAGACCCACCATTCTTTTTTTTTTCATATATTTTTTATTTTAATTAATAGAAGGGTTACATGATATTTGCCAGGTAGATGGTGCATTAATTCCCATACATTGATACCCTTTCACATGACTTGGTCCCCATTTCCCTCCTACCCACCCCTACCCCTCATCTTGTTTTCCCCCCTTCCCTATCCAATTTCAAATAACCAAATACAAATATATCCGATATATCAGGTAACAGAGTGAGATACTGTAACAATATGAGATAACCAAGGGACAGCAAAAGAGATGAGAGATAACATAGTACCTTAAGAACAACAATCAATCATTATATGGCTTATGTTTCTATATCCTAGAGATCCTTTCATTTAGTGTCCTACTATATGGCCTTTTGTATCAAGGTTTTGCTCTATTGCAAATCTCTGCTAGAAGAGCCCAAGATTTCTACTGTTTATGATAAATGAGGGAAACCATTGAGCCTAAGTTCCTTTGAGTCTGGCTTACTTCACTTAATATTATCTTTTCTAAGTCTTTCCATTTCCTAACAAATGTAGACCCACCATTCTTTAATGGTCTAATTAAAGGAAGACTAGTCTTTGTGATTCCTTAATAGGTCTTTTGTAATTTGTAATTTGATAGAAATGATAAGAATTACATTTAGATTGTGTTGATTAATATGTTTGATTTTTTATGCTTTAAATTTATATGCTTGAGAGAGTTGTCTGAAAAGAGTAGTTTTAGCTTTGGAAGTCATGTTAATACCACTAGATACGTAGACTGTGTATCATCATACTAGACTATGTATCATCTCAGGTGTGTGGTTTTGCTTCTAGTCCATGGAACCTAATATGTGTGTGTGTGTATCTATCTATTTATCTATCTATCTATCTATCTATCTATCTATCTATCTATCTATCTATCTATCTATAGATTCTTACCAACACCTGAAGAAACAGAGGGATTTATTACGTTTTACTCTAATTGTGAAACCTTTATTTGCCTTTGGAATGAATTAAGAAAATTTTATCTCTATGTTTCTGTGTATAATTTCAGTAGAAAATAGATTCTACTTTTAGCATATTTAGCCAGAAGGCAAATAAATGCATCTCACCCCTAACATGCTACCATCCAAAGAACAACATATAATAGGTCTTGGTAAGGGTGGGATGGGGGAAAGGAACCCTTGTATACTATTGATGGGAATGTAAATTTGGGGACACTATGATTAATATAGAAGTTACTCAGAAAATTGAAGGACAACTACCATGTGATCTGGGGTTATACCAATTCTGAGTATGTCCCCAAAAGATTACTAAAGTGAGCTAACTACTGAGATGCCAGCAATTTATGTTCATTTTGGCACTTCCCACAACAGCTGGGTTATACAGTCAGACTGGATGCCTAGCCAAATGAATGAAGAGAATGTCTTATACACACACACACACACATGCATGCACCCAACTGGAGTTATATTCAGCCATAAATAAAAAATGAAATTATGTCAGTTGTAGGACAAAAGAATTGGAGATCATCTTGTTACGTGAAATAAAATATACTCAATTTCTATTCTGTGTAGAATCTAGAATACCAGGCATGAAAGTAAAAGAGGGACTATAGGAAAGGGAAAATTAGAAAAAGAAATTTAAGAAAGAGAATATAGTGAAAATGACTAAGGTATATAATATACATGTATGGGGATATCATAATGAAACTCCATTTTTTTTGTAAATTAATCCATACTATTAAACACATACTATTTTTTTTTGCCAGTCCTGGGGCTTGAACTCAGGGTTTAGGCAGTCTCCTTGGACACTTGGTGCTCAAGGCTAGCCCTCTGCCACTTGAACCACAGTGCAACTTACGGCTTTTCCTGTGTATGTGGTATCAAGGAATGGAACCCAGGGCTTTATGTGTGCTAGGCAAGTACTCTACCACTAGGCCATGCTCCCAGCCAAACACATATCTTCAATATCAAAATGTAACTATCTTAACATATATCTACTAATGTCAAAATAAAGCCAACTTTTAAGATTTACCTTATTTATTAATACTTTTAAATATACTTTGCTACTCATTGCACTGAAATTAGCTGTTATAGAAATATTTTTCAAAACTCTAGGATTGATTTATGGGAAATGTACCAAGCACCAAATGAAGCATGCCATATTTTTTTTCAGCATACTTTCTTCATGCTTTATTACATTAAAAAACACAGACATGTAACTTGTAAACAGATTTCTCTAATATATAGTCATCTTTCTTTCCAGCTACCAATCAATGGCTTGTGCTAGGTTTACATGTATATTTTTCATGGAAGTAATTTTTCCCCCCTAAACCATTGTATTTCTTAGTGAAAGCTGAAAGTTATAATCATTGTACTTGAAAATTCACAGCTGAAATTTGTTTTCTTTTGAGAATTCATATTCAGATTTCTAAAGAACTAAATGAAGTTTAAATTTGCTTATTGAAAAAGTACATCATGATAACCTAGGTGTATAAGCTGTTCTTACGAACAATATTCATTCAAGACTCAATCCCACAGACGTTGGCAGAACACATGAGTAAGCAATTTTAGCAGTAACACAACATGAAAAGTGGAGTGGAATGTGTTTCAAAGATAACACAAAGAGCATATCCTAATGAATCTTAGGGTAGGCAACTGTGTAGTAGATGTTCAGTATCTATTTCCTATTCTAAGTAGGAAGCAACATCCAGATTGTGCCATGGGAAGTGGTGTGTCCTCATTAGGTACAGTCATCTGTCCATCATTCATGGGACCGTGTAGCCCTGCCACATCCGAAAATACGAATCTTATCCCAGGACTGCTTCAATTAGGACCAAGAGAGGCATTCTCTGTGGCTAATAGTAAGACTTAAAATGTGAAAACTCACAGTATCCATCTTCCTCGCATTTGAGCAATGATGGGAGATTGTGACAATGGGAAACGAGTTTTCCTGGCATGTTGAAAAATCCCCAGATCTGGTTATTTATGAGAACTTGCTCCCTGCATATCTTGTTGTTTAATTATTTAGCATTTTCTAAGTTAGTTCATTTTCTCTTTTGCCTAGTGTGAATTATAAGTTCTGTCACTAAAACTAAAGCAGTAGCCACATTAACCAAGTTTTTTTTTCTACATTCATATTCTCTGGTCATAGGCATAGATTATTTGCAGTAATTATAGTAATATCATGTAGAATTTTGTTTTCTGCTTCCCTTCCCCATTATTACACATAGTAACACATGCTTCTTTTCTTCCATCCATAGTAACACATGCTTCTTTTCTTCCATCCTTTTTTATAGATGCCATAAGAAAACCTGTATAATGTATAAATTGGCATCCTGGTTTACTATTCGATCTATATTTGTCTTTTAAATTTATTTTTGCTTTTTCATTTAAAAATAAAATTAATGAGCTTCCTGAATTTTTTAGTCATGTTCCCAAGTTAATTTCTACAAGAGTGATGTTGGAGAGGAAAAAAAAGATCATGCCACTTAGTAAACAAACATTTATTTTGGAGCCCAAATATGACTGCATATAAATATAAACTGCCATTCACTGTTAAAGTAGTATTATCAACACTACTATTAATACTACCAAGAAGTTAAGCAATTATTTAGCATCTTAGTCAAATGAAGATAATAATATCCAACTTCTGTCTTCATTACTAGAAAGGAAATTTAAAAATGTATGTAGGTTATAAAAGAAAACAACAACAAAAAACCATGTTTAACTTTGAAGGGAAACTCATTATTCTTTATTGAGGTACTTTCCATTTTGAATATTTGATTATTGCCAACCTATTCCTTAGCAACATATTTCTGGCAGGAGCAGCACCATTTCCTTGTGGACACTGTTTACTTCATTATTCTGCTTCTACATCCTTTCTGTGGTGATCACCTGCAATCTGGGTATTCTGGTGAGCTCGCAACTCTAATTCCTCCAAGGGGTCTTTGCTTCTTTGCTTGAATCGTTCATTGTAACATCATCTCTTCTTTCTGTCCCATTCTCTTCTACCAGGGTCTTTGTTAGTTAGCTTTTTCCTTTTAAGGATGCTACTACCACTTGGCCCACCCCTCAGCTTCCTGATTTTTGCTGGTCAATTTCAGAGAAGAGTCTCACAGACTTTTCTACAGAGGCTAGCCTCGAACTGCAATCCTCAGATCACAACCTCCTGATTACAGTGCCAGACTTTGTTTTAACGTAACAGCATATATGAATTGTCTCCTCTAATTCTGATATCTTTCCTTTGCAATAAAAAATCATCACTGTGTAAATAGTCATTATCTCTGTATACTTTTTTTCCCCTTAAAACATTGTCTCACTGTGAATCCATGGCTAGTCATGAAATCTTTTGTGTTTTAGTTTCTGTGACAATCCTGGGGCTTGAACTCAGGGCCAGGGTATTGTCCCTGAGCTTTCTTGCTCAATGCCAGTGCTCTTAACAATTGGGCCACAGCTCCACTTTTGGCTTTGTCCCTGCTTGAGTGGAGATAAGAATGTCATGGACTTTCTTGCCTGAATTGGCTTGAGCCACCCATCCTCAAGATCTTCTCAGTAGCTAGGATTACAAGTGTGAGCCACCAGTGTTTGGCTAGGCTTGAACTCTTAATCTTCCTCCCTCTGCTTATTGAGTGCTGATATTGAAGGTATATATTGCCATGCCCAGCCTTGCAGGTATTTTCACAGCATAACTTACGATTTAACACTTAGTTATATGGATATGTAAGGTTCTGTCAGCATCAAATACCAGGAATATTTTCTTCTCTCCAGTCTAATTTTTATTCCAAGGGCGAAAAGCATTGGAAATTTAATAGCCACAGAATTGAGTGAAAAATAAATAACAGGATAGCTTCTTAGCTTGCTTAGAACCTGCTGATAACTATGTTCTTGTGTTCTTTTAAATAATTGGTTTAAATTTATGATGTCATTACTTAAGTGATTTTTACCAAAATATGATTATGGGTTGATTACAACAAAGTCATAAGTTAACATTTTTATAGACTACTAGACAGTTTTGATAATTTTTATAATCATAGTTGCAATGAAATTATATATCCTGAGTTTTTTGGGGGTTAACATTAAGTGTCATATAATTTACATCTCTTATATATAGATCATTTCTCTCTGTTATTGTAGGTTCAGAGACCTCCTTTTAATGTTGAGAGCATCCTATTGATTATCTGCCTGTTTGCATGGAAGTTCAATTTTTATGAGATTTGTATGTGTTTTGAAGCAAATTAAAATCACAGTACTTAGGGTTGTATATTTAATTTGAATTTTCTGGAAAGAAGGATATTACTGAGCTTAAAAATGTGATTTAATTTTTTTTTTGGAATAAATAAGAGTTTTTTTTTATTGTAATTAGTAAAAGGGTTACATGATATTTGCCAGATAGAAGGTGCATTAATTCACATACATTGATACCCTTTCACATGTCTTGGTACCCGTTTCCCTCCCCCCCCACACCCCCCACCCGTCTTGGTTTTCCCCCCTTCCCTATCAAATTTCAAATATCCAAATACAAATAAATTCAATATATCAGATAACAAAGTGAGATACTATACCAATATGAGATAACCAAGGGACAGCAAAGGAGATGAGAGACAACATAGTACATTAAGGACAACAATAATTCATTATATGGCTTTTGTTTCACTATCCTGGAGGTCCTTTCAATTAGCTTCACATTATATGTCTTTATGTATCAAGATTTTGCTCTATTGCAAATCTCTGCTAGTAGAGCCCAAGGTTTCTACTGATTATGACGAATGAGGGAAACCATTGAGCCTAAGTTCCTTTGAGTCTGGCTTACTTCACTTAATATGATTTTTTCTAAGTCTTAAAAATGTGATTTAATTTTTAACAAACAATGCTAATCAAATTTATTTTGAAGGACACTGTTTGGAAAAATATAAGTAGCTGCAATTAATTTTCTATTTCTTTTTATTGGACTGTAGAAGAAGGACTCAGTATTTTCTTTCCTTTTTAAGAAAATTTATCTTAAAGGAACAAAATCAGTATTTTCTTAAAACTTTCAAAACAGAGCATTAATGAAATTCATAAGTGGCTTATTTGTGATTTGAAATTTACTTTTTGAAACATTTGTCAGGAAATGGTTTCTTCCCTAGTTTATTTCTAACCACGGGAACAAACATATGTAAATATTATCACTTGACAACTGGCCAACAAGAATGAAATGAGCATCCCAGACTCAAAAACATGTAGGTAGAAGTACACTGAATACTAATACTTGAAATTGTATGCATACAAATAGTATTGAAAAGAACTTTCAGGGAAACATTAGTTTTCCAAAACAGATGATGATTTTACTGTTAGGAGTGATGTACTTATTGACAGGACTTCTCGAGGAGAAAGTAGAAAGCATAGTGGAGCTGAATTCTGCTATTTTTAGGAAAATATGTAAGTTTTGTAAAAGATTACAACTGTAAACCAGCTTTAGTCTGTCTTGGACATAATTTCAGATCAAGGATGATGAGTAAGCCTGTTAATGCCAAGTGAGAAAAACCAGGGATGCCCCAAGTCCCCCCATGTTTTATTTGGTCAACATGTCAAAGGCAATACATGTTTAGGATTTATCAGTTCCTACATTTGAAGAGCATTTTGGTGAGTAATTAGGATATGTTAATGATTAGGATATGTTTTTAAGGAATCAGGGGAAACTGGGGATTTGTAACAGACCCACGAAAGGGGGAAAATAAATTGAAAAGGAAGTGACTTACTCTGGAAATTATTAGGACATCCTGCGCAGGATGTCATTACCAAATCTTTGTTCCGTTATTTTTATTAAAAGATAAAATCTATACACACAAGAGGACAATGGCAAATGTAGACACAATTGGCCTGTGGATGCTTAGTACTTGTAATTTAAATTTCACTGTAATTACAGTTTAATTTTAAAATAGTTGCAGGCATTGGCCAGCTAATGTTGGGTACAGATATTATATTTGCAGCAAACTTTTCCAATCCGTGAACACCTACAATTGTGTGCAGAATGCTTATGAGTGACTATACACACAGTGACCATACTTTGGGCCATGGGAAATTTCTGAGTTCCTTTGGTATCTTAAATATTCATTACTCTTCTTTTTCCTATTCCCTTACTTATTAAGAAGAAATAGCATTTCTGAAAACAGGGTCAGGGTCCATATTGCTATGCTTGGACTACTAATTTATAATCTCAGGGATAAGATGTGAAAAGGAACAAGAAAATCAAAATTAGATTACTATCTATCTACTTTTTTTAAAAAATAAGAAACATCCTGCTCTTTATTTCTATGAAACACAGGGTGAACTGGTTAATTGGACAAATGAAATTGGTAGAAGACAGTTACTATTCATGTACAAGTAAAAAATTATTTTAGTTTCAAATTATGTTATTTTTATGAAAGCTGTGGTACTTATTTTACTCTTAAACATGGTAGAAACAAGACAAAAATGAGTCCATGGAATTAAAAATTTGGTAATAAACGTAATTCTTATAAGCATTATAAGATTATACTGTAATACATCACTCAACCTTTTGAAAAATAATACAGTAATTGCTTAGCTCAGTGTTGGTGGTGTACTGCACAGTGAAGAGCCCTATTAATTCATATTAATTACTAATATAAATTAGGCATTAATATTAGTGCCTATGAAGTAGGCATTAATATTAGTAGTCATTCCTATTAGCAACATTTTATTTGATGAAAAATCATGCACCTAAGGAAGTTAGCTCTTCCTTGGCTCAGCTAAGAAAAGAGCATGGTGTTGACGAATCAAGTGGTTTTATGAGCAGGATACCACCTGGTTCCTCCTTATTCTGCCTTCATTTGTTGTCTGGAATAATGAGAACTGTTCATTGGCTTAATGCCTTTACTTGTAGGAGACAGATGCTATCTGATCAGTCCTGTCAAAAGTATTCCCAGAATAAGCCATTCAGATCAGAACAATTGGAGTCTTGTTGATTGCAACAGTAGAAGAGGGAATTCTCTGTATTTTCTTGCACCCCACTTCTTTTGTTCATGTCTGCTATCAATAACAAAAAATAACATTTACTGACCTGACTGAAGTGGGGTGCATGTGGGTAACATTTGTGGAGTTGCTTCTCTTCTGTGATGAGGCTGCTGTTTATGACTTTTATGTAACTGTTTAGCACCTACAGATACCTGGTTTCCTTTCCCCATCTCAGTCTCCTATTTCACAACTGTGGTCACAAAACTTTCATAGGCAGGATTTTCTATGTCCCTATTTTGGTACATTTTGTCTTAATATATCTATTTCTATAGATAGATATAGATATCGGTATAGATATTGGAGAAATGCCCAGACTGCAGTAAAGCTCCTAGCACAACCATGTTCACTGAAACATTGTCTACTACAGCTAAGATAGAAAACAATCCAGATGCCCCTCAGTGGATGAATGGATCAAGAAAATATAGTATACATACAAAATGGAATTCCCTACTTCCATCAAAAAGAATGACATTTTGGGGCCGGGAGTTTGGCCTAGGGGTAGAGTGCTTGCCTAGCATGCATGAAGACCTGGGTTCGATTCCTCGGTACCACATACATAGAAAAAAGCTGGAAGTGGTGCTGAGGCTCAAGTGGTAGAGTGCTAGCCTTGAGAAAGACCAAGGACAGGGTTCATGCCCTGAGCTCAAGCCCAGGACTGGCAAAAAAAAAAAAAAAAAACAACAAAAAAAAAACAATGACATTTCCCCATTTGTTAGGACATGGAAAGACTTGGAAAACATGCTAAGCAACAAAAGCCAGACCCAAAGAAATATAGTTTACATAGTTTCTCTCATTTATAATAACTATAATGTGTCTGTAAATCTTCAGGTAAATCCAATGGATAGTAGAAAACCAATCATTACTCTTGGTTATGGTTAAACAAGACTCTTAAGCATTCACACAGTAAGAACAAAGGAAGATATTCTTAGGAGAGGATTGCAAGAACTCAATAACTATGTGCATATAATGATATAAAATGATCCTTACCAAAAAAGAACTCCAAGAAATGGAAACAAGAGGTTTTTTGGTTTGGTTGTTTGTTGTTTTGGTCAGTAGTGGGTCATGAACTCTGGGGCCTGGGTGTTATCCCTGAGCTCTACCAAATTGAGTCACAGCACCACTTCTGGTTTTCTGGTGGTTAATTGGAGATAAGAATCTCATGAGGCTGGGAGTTTGGCCTAGTGTTAGAGTGCTTGCCTGGCATGCATGAAACTCTGGGTTCAGTTCCTCAGTACCACGTACCTAGTATAAGCCGGAAGTTGTGCTGTGGCTCAAATAGTAGAGCGCTAGCCTTGAGAAAGCCCAAAGACAGTTCCTAGGCACAGAGGTCAAGCCCCCGAACTGGCCAAAAAAAAAAAAACATGTCATATGGACTTTCCTGCCTGGGCTGGCCTTGAACCATAATCCTCAGCTCTCAGCCTCCTGAGTAGCAAAGAATATGGGCATGAGTCACTGGCACCCAGCAAAACAAGAGGTTTTATTTATTTATTTGTTGTTTTTGTTTTTTGTCAGTCATGGGGCTTGAACTCTGGCCCTTGGTGATGTCCCTGAGCTCTTCAGCTCAAGGCTACCACCCTACCCCTTGAGCCACAGCACCACTTTTGATTTTCTGGTGATTAATTGGAGAGTCTTATGCACTTTAGTGCCTGGGCTAGCTTTGAACTTTGATCCTCAGATCTCAGCTTTCTGAGTATTTAGGATTACAGGCATGAGCTGCTGCATCTAGCAAGATATTTTTTTTTTATTTTACTTTTTGTGATTCTTTTTTCTTTGTTTTATTCCCTTTTGTTGCTGTATTTGATTTCTGTACCCTTTGTCTTGTTTGTAAGTCTATCTGATTTGGGGAGGGGAAGTGGAATTACAGAAACAGTGGGCAACAGCGTTTACCAATTCAGCAGTGTTATTTATTTACTAGTCTTTGTTAGAAATGAACTGTATACTTGGGTGTCGGGGGGAAGGGAGACTGGAAGACAAAAACTGGGAGAAGTCCAAGGAGTAGGTGACTACTGTTCAAAAGGAAATGTACTCATTACTTGACTTATGTAACTATAATTCTTCTGTACATCACTTTTACAATAATATACAAACACACACACACACACACACACACACACACACACACACACACACACACACACACACCTCCCAGGGCAAAATGAACTGTGAGAAAAGATGGATGGCGATGAACCTTGTATGCTGGGGTGGATATTACAGCCCTGGATATTTCAGTTACACGTTCAGTTCTTCCAAGAGCTGGATATTGTTTGCTGATGTCATTTGCTACATATCTAGCTTGCATTTGGGTTCAGAAGTCATTATTGTTCTTTGAACTGGTAGGGGCAAATGTTAGCAATAAGTAGCTAACATAATCTGCACCATGTACATTAGCCATTTGTGATACTGCACAAAATTTAAAAAGTCCATGTAAAATCCTAAAATCCACATAAGCATAGTTCATTCATGTGGATATACCTTTTGGATGAAGTTCTAGGTTGGAGAAAAGTAAATTTGGAGAGGAAGATGCACAGCAGTTAGATGATCTGTTTTAGAATCCCTCTTGAGATGCTTTATCAGGTGGCTGTTTTTAGCAAAGTGTATGCTGTATACTACTGGAAAGGTAAGAGACCTGTAGTTTGTAGTATATCAGTTCTTCTGAAGAACTTGGAAATGAATATTCATGAAACGTTTTGATACAAGCTGAAGAAGAGCTTTCAATGAATGAATAAAGGTATGATTTAAAAAAGAACTGAAGGTAATTGAGGAATGGTTATTATATTGGGTCGAAAAAGGAAGAGGGAGGAAGATTGAGAATTGGAGAAGAAGGTGTGGAAAAGATTCTTCTGCTTTTGTTGTTTGCTTTTGTATTTTGATATTGGAGTTTGACTTAACTATCTTGTAATTGAACAGATAAGTGCTTTACCCTTTGAGCAATGCCTTTAGTCTGTTTTGTTTTATTTTCCAGAGCATCTTGAATTTCTCTCTCCCTAGGCTTGCCTGGATTGTGATCCTCCTAATTATTATTATTATATAGCTGAGGTAATGGGAACATCTACCACACATACAGCTTTTGTGCTGAGATAGGGTTTCTCCAGTGTTTTGCCTGGGCTAGCCTTGAACTGTGATACTCTTCATTTATGCCTCCCTATGAAAAAGAGATTCTCCTAGTAATGGAAGCAATTCTCATTGATTTACCCCTTAAAAAGTGAGACTCAATTCACTCATGTTTGCCCACTGTCTCAAGGTCTGAATTGGTTAGTCTTTTGGGAATATTGCAGGTTATATTTATATCTATATCTACATCTGATAATACATAGTAAACAAAGTGCAGTACAATTGGTACCGGACAATTTGTAATTTGCGAAGGAAAAAGAAAAAGGATTTTCGCTTCTGAATTTGGCATAGAAGTTAAGTGTCCATTAATAGTTGAATTTAGATAATTTTTATGTATTATAGTCTGGACAAAATGAAAGATATGATGGGATTAAACAACATTTTTTTTTTACTTCAAAGGAATAGGGTATTATTTTTTAAAATAATTTTTCCCCCTTTGCAATAGGTTTAAAATGCAAGCCCATTTGACTCTAAACTTATCTTAAAACTTTTCTCAGGGATATACTGTATCTAGAATAGAGGACTGTCTGTTCAGGATGTAGTATATCACTGATCCAGCAATGAGATGAAAAGTTATGTGGGCTTGGGTGTGACAAGGAGTGTTTCCTGGGGCGGAAAGGTTATGGTGATGAGTAATGAGTAATAAATCTGGAGAAGCAGGGGAGGAAGTACCTTTAAGTGTATGAATGGTGCAGGCTTTGTGCAGTGTGAGGCCTTTTACAGTGTATGATGTGTGAGGACTCCAGGCCTTGCCTGTGGGTGATCTCTGAGGCTAGAGACAGCAGTGGGTGGAACAGTGGACCCAAAGTCATGGAATATGGAAATGTGAATGTGTTACTTCACCTCTTTGACTTGGTCACCAGAACAATGGTCTCTAAAATGCCTTATGTGGTGTGGGAAACCTATTCTGGCATTTCAGTGTTGAGAACACAAAGTGAAAGCAGGAGGAGGAATTTGAATTTAAATTCGAGAGATAATGGCTTGATTTCAAATGACATTTGGAATTGTTGAGGGAAATATAGGTCACAGAGATTAGGTAGAGGTGGAACTGGAAATTTAAGGACAGGTTGAATGTGGAATGTGAAGAGAATGTAGACAATAACTTGAATTTGTGAGTTTAGAGGATTAGGAGGTCAGAGGGCACAGGGATTGAAAGCTGTGGTGAATGTCTGGAACACTTGCTGATGGTGGGGAAGAAGATGAGTTTAGGTTTTCACACACACAGCTTTGGTTGACATCCCTTTGTGATATCCTACCAGATTATGGAAGAACAAACTGGAGAAGAGAATAACCAGCCAGATGTTGGCCCCTGGGTGTTAGCCACAGCCAGGCTGCCTTTAGACAGTGAATGACAACTAAAGAAGGTTGTAAGTTAGAAAACAAAAAGTGTTAGCTTAAGATTTGGTTCTGGAATGGGAGTAAGGGAGAAGTCTTTCATGGGAGAGAGCCAACAGCATGGAAATCAAGGATGGAAGAAACAGAAGAGAAATGAGAAAGGACAGGAAAGTGACAGAAGGCTAAGGGAATGTGAGAGACTGAGAAAGCCACTGGGTTTGTTAATGAGATAGCAGATAGTCTCCAAGCATTTCCCATGACCCATTTTTTTGCAAGATTGAAATAGAAGAAATATTTTTATGGAGGAACTGGAGATTATAGGAATAAAATTCCTTATTTAATCAAAAGGCAAGAATGAAAGCTCTAGTAGGAAAAGCAATAGTGTTAGGTAAAACTCAAGGTACTTAAGTTTCATGGCATGCTAAGTAAAAAGGAGGCTACTTTTTCTACTTTTGCTTTCAATCCTTGCTCATTTTTCCTCTTTAAAATGTTACCTATACTTCACTCTGACCTCAAGCCAAATGAAGTAAAACTCTCTCCTAGGAAGCTGAGAGAGAAACTTAGATGTTAGACTTATCCCCTCCAGTACTAATGATGACACAATGACCCCCTCACCCTCAAGTCTTGTTTACTGTGAAAGGAAGTCTTCACATGCTTAAGAATCTGTAAACATTGGGTCTGGATTAAGATGGATTCTATCTCTGTGGAATTTGGACATGGACTGGGATTGAGTCAGTAGAGGAATTTCTTACTCTGTTCACTTGGTAGATACTTAGTAAATAAAATGTTTTAAAGCGAAATTCAAAATTTGAAATTCTCAGGGGTCTGTAGAAGGAAGGTTAAAATTACTGTTTGTTTTTTTTTAAGTTTTCATGACAGATCCATTTCAGAATGAAATGCTAATTGTTTGTTTTTATTTTCCTGCCCAATTCCAAGACATCTGATTTGCTGTCATAAATTTGCATCAGAATCATTGTTTTGTTGACACTGATGAAGTATAAGCCCTTCAGTCTTCTTTGGCAATTGAACACATTGGCCAGGCCAGAGGAAGTTTTTTTTTCCCCCCAGAGAAGAGTCTTCTTAACCTGACTGTATAAGTCACTGAGAAGACTGCTTTCAGTGGCAATGTCAGCTGCTACTCAAGCATGGTTAACCTTTGATCTAGCTTTCCGCAGCCTTTATTCTACTCCTTTTTCTAGTAAGAACATCTTGTTTTCTAGGCAGCTTCTAGACATCGATACCTGCTGAAACTGGGAGAAAAGTGCATACCTGAGACTGATAGGGAGCCTAGTGTCTGCACAGATTGTAAAATAGATGGGCTGTTGATAGAAGGATTTCAGTGCCAGCATTAAATATTGTATATAGATACTCAACCTTCAATATTATAATGTGGTGTCATCTGTTTCTCCTCTAGAAGAAGACCCTATTATTTTCATCAGTGAAATGATGGCTGTCAAATAGATATTCCAGCTCAGAATTTTCTTTCATGCTTCAGATCTAAAACTAACCCACAAGGATGTCTAGCAGTACTGCAGACTCAACACTTCTAACAACCTTCTAACAACCTTTCAGTTGTAGTTACCTAAGCCAAAAGCCTGAGATTTTGCCTTGATTCTTGTTATTTACAAGATTTGTAACATCTCCTTGAAATCTCTTTTACTTAGGCCTTCTTCCTTTGGGTGATGCTAGGATTGAATTATCATCACCAGGCTGTAGTTGTACAAATAGCCTTCTCTAATGTTCTATCATTCATTATGTTCTCATAGTCATTATAAGAAACAAAAATTTGATGGATGATGGGAGTTCTGACTTCAGTGTTCCTTGTCTTTTTGTTGCGAATCAGCTATAGCTTTGCTTCTTTTTTTTTTTTTTTTGGCCTGTCCTGGGCTTGAGCTCAGGGCCTGAGCACTGTCCTTGGGCTTTCTCAAGGCCAGAGCTCTCCCACTTGAGCCTCAGCACCACTTCTGGCTTTTTTCTATGTATGTGGTACCGAGGAATCGAACCCGGGTCTTCGTGCATGCTAGGCAAGCACTCTACCACTAGGCCAAACTCCTGGCCCCTAGCTTTGCTTCTTAAAATTTTTTTTATGTCCAAGGAACTCTTTAAATAAATCATATTGTAATCATTAACTGAAGTATTAGTTATTTTCTCTATTTTACAATAAAAGAACTTTCTGGCTTAAACAGTCTAATTCTAGATGTCTGGTAGGTAAACAGCTTTATTTAATACTTCTATCATGACTTAACACTTCTAATTCTTAGCTTTCCATGAAGATAGAGTTTGAAATTCAAAGTTGAAAAGAGAAGAGAGGTTACTTTTATATTGTTCTATAACCAAGAATATGGACCTTCTGTATTTTCTAAAAGGCGATTGTTTGTAATTTTATACTGCGAAATTAACTCTGAAAGTGTTGCTTCTTGACCTGGTGAATACTAATGGTTTTGAAGCTATTTTACATTGTATGGTTTAGGTATAGTTGAGACCTGGTACATTTTGAAATGCATTCGCAGCACTAATAACAGGATCATTTTGTTTTAGCTGTGTCTTCTCCTGACCTTGTGTTGTTGACAATTTGGGGCAGATGTCTTACTACAGAGAAAAATTCGACTCTAAATGTTGCTATAAGGCTCTTTCTTTGCTGCTTTTGCCTGAAACCGTCAGGAGTTTTCCCTTGTTACACAAATTCAAAAAAAGTTTATAATTCTAATGGACTGAGCTATTGCAAGGCTTTTCTCTTTAAGTTTGATTTGAGAAGGAGAACCTACGAATACAACAGTATTATCCGGCCTAATTTTCTCATTTTTTTGGTCATTCTTTTAATCTGTATTCTAAACATGTATGCTATTTTGTGAAGTTGCAGGATTTCTTTTAAGGTAAAGTGAATATCATAGAGCATTTTTTTTTCAATTGAAGGGTGTATATTTTCTTTCTATCTGTCTGTCTGTCTATCTATCTATCTACCTACCTACCTACCTATCATCTATCATTGTGGATGATATATAGTGTTTCACCCACTGGAAGACCATGTTATCACAGTTTATTTGTCATCATTCCTTTAAACATTTATATTCCTTCTAGCACATGACTTTCTGGAATTAGGGGAGCCAGGTATATAATTGGATAATTGGTTTAGTTTTTCCTTGAAAAAACACTGGCAATTACTTTAGGTATGATTTAATTAGTGGTTATTATTTATGATTTCAAGTCCAAGACAGTTGTTACTGAATGATGACCTTTTGCCTTGATAGATTTAATAGGATGGATTGTGGGCAAACTCAAAATCTAGAGTATATTAAAATGTGATAGATGTGTGTGTGTGTGTGTGTGTGTGTGTGTGTGTGTGTGTGTAAGCACGTGCGCTGCTTATCTCACATGCCTCTTTCCTGCTATCCACTGCATCCATGAATGGTCATTCTGATGAGGGAAAAATCTAACACTTACATTACTAGTGTAATCTAACACAAACGCCTGCAGGAACCTTTAGTTCATTAAAAATAGGAAGAAGCATTCTCCCCAGTGAGTCCATCTGTCTGGTCCATTTTGCATCTAGACCACTCTCCTCTTATTGATTGGCCTGCTTTTGTTGAGGGTTTTCTATTAAGTGCATTTCAACTTTGCAGTTTTCACTAGCTCATTTTTGTTTCCCTTTCCGATCACTCTTCTCTGAACTCTGACACAGTCCTGGTACAGTTCTGTTGGCCCTCATTGCACCTTGTGCTTGTCATTCTTCCTGGCAACGCTGACATTATTGGTTTTCTTCTAAAATGGTTTGTCACTATCTTTGCAGCATACCTTCTATGATATGTTGAATCCTCTGCATTTTTCTTTGTTTCTCTATTCATTTTCTGTCCCAGTTTGTACTAGCTAACGGTAGCTGGAAAAATATTGCATATATGTATTCTCTGGTGGTTTTCTTCTATTGACCTTGACTGCGAGTCACTCTGAGGAATACTAAATACATTTAAAGCAAATGGAACATTGTTGCATAAAATTTACTTTTAAATGATGTCCTTCAGTGGTTTTCATATATTCCAAGGATATTTTGATATTCCAGCTTACAGGAGATTCAGCCTAGCTCTCTATATAGTAACTTTCCTTGTCTTGTTTCTTTCTCAGTTTGCCTATCCCCATCTCCCCTTAATATCTAGAAATTCAACCATGGTTAAAAACAGAAAAATGTATGACAAGTTATGGATGATAAGCAATATAGCCAGACTGTGTAGATATTTTTTAAAAAGATGTATTATTCCTTATTCTAGACAATTCCAGTAACTATGTTTACGTTGGCCTTAAAATAAAAATTCTACACCATATTGACTTTTTTTCCACCCCCGTATTCTGAGATATTACAGTGCCTTGTCTTGCTTGAACTTGTTCTCTGGAAGACGGAAGTACCATAGCAAAGCAAACTAGCAGTTAGAGACTGAAAATGAGAGTCAGGGATTATTATGAATAATTGTTTGAATTTACATCATATTTAAAATGAATGCTTTTGGTAAAAAATATGTTCATTAGAGGTTAACAAAATGATGTCATAGGAAAAGTCCAATCTCAGACAATGTTTTAACACTTTGCATTTAGGTGGCAAAGACAGAAGGAACTACAGAGTTCCAGGAAACCTTAGGATAAGCCAACAAATTCCATTGTATCAAAAAAAAAAAAAAAGAAAGAAAAAGAAAAAACATAATAGGAAACAGAGCCAAAGAGCCAAAGAGAAGTAATTTTGTAGGGCCTAAGGTAAAGCAGGCATTTTTTTAAAAAGATCAAATTATATATATATATTATAGTAAGATGATATATTAGTATTATTATAAACCTAACTCTTTGTTGTTAAATGCAGACTATTACATACATTTTCTATGGCTTCTTCAGCTATTTCAACAAACTCAGTAACTAAAAACATGGCAAATGTTTATTTTGTTACACTTGTGGTCAGAGTTAAAGTGGGCTTCTCTGGTTCCATATAGGTGTCTTCAGAGCCATGTCTCTTCTGTAGGCTCTGGGCGAGTGGCCATTTTGCATTTCTCTTACTTGCTCTTCCCACCTTTCTTTGCTGAATATTTTTTTTTAAATTTTCTTTAAGTAGTTGTGTACAGGAGATATCATTCAACAGAGAAGCTTATAAACACAGTGCCTCTTGATCAGTAGTATCCTTTCAACATCTTCATCCCCACCCACCCCTATTCGCTTACTTTCCTTAATTTTCACGTTATGTATTGATTTTTTTGCCATTTAATAAAGACATATATGGATAGAGTGCATCTTGATCTGTGTCATTCCCTTCAACCCAATCCATTCCCTATTTGTTCTTATATCTGTGGTATATATAATGCATTCTTTTTCTTTTTCAGTCCTGGGACTTGAACTCAGGACCTGGCACTGTCCCTGATCTTTTGTTCAAGGCTAGCTCTCTACCACTTGAGTCACTTCTGGCCTTTTCTGTGTATGTGGTGTGGAGAAATCAAACCCAGTGCTTCATACATGCTAGGCAAGCATTCTACCACTAAACCACATTCCCAGCCCATACCCTGGTACTATTTAATTAGTCTTTTTGAAGAGCTATACTATTTTCACGCTCCATTGAGTTTATTATACTTCAGTTAATTCATTTATAACCAGTTGCATACTACCTAGTATGTTTACTTATAGATTATGGGAAAGTCTCATCCATCAGAAAGAGTAATATTGTACCATTTGTAAGGAAATGTAAAGACTTGCCAAAAATTATATGAAGTGAAGTAAATAGGATCCAGAGAAATACAGGCTACATGGATTCCCTCATTTGTGGGAGCTGGAATGTTCCTGTAAATCTTTTCATCTTCTGGAAGTTATGAAAAGTCTTCTAGGTATATGATTTTGTGTGTGTGTGTGTGTGTGTGTCCTGAGACTTGAACTCTGGGCCTGGGTGCTGTCCCTGAGCTCCAAAGCTCAAGGCTACAACTACCCCTTGAGCCACAGCACCACTTCCCATTTTCCAGTGATTTTTAATTGGAGATAAGAGTCTCACAGTCTTTAGTGCCCAGGCCTGCTTTGAACAGCGATCCTCATTTCTTAGCTTCTTGAGTAGCTAGGATTATTGGCGTGAGCCAATGAGCCCCACTGTCTGATTCTTTTTTTTTTTTTTCATCTTTACAACCAGCAATATCAGATGGTGAAGCCCTCCCTATACTGCGATTTATCTGTCTCTCCTCTTTTTTTTTTTCCTCTGTCTTTTTTTGTCTCCCACATCTATGGATACTTACAATTATATTTGGCTTTACTTGTGTAATCCAGGATAATCTCCTGATCACAAAGTTAGCTGATGAGCAATCCTAATTTCTTCTTCTACTCTAATTTCTCTTTAGTATACAGCCTAACATATTCACATTTGTCAGGGATGTCATCATTGACACTTACCAAGCAATGGGGTGGGGATTGGTGGGGGGAGAGTTGTTATTTTCTTTGCTACAAGTAATCTGGATAATCATGTTAAAATAAAAACAGGACTGGGAGCAGCAAATACTTATTTGTTCCAAGGCACAGAATCAGTTTATTTTGCTGTTTTATGGCACTTTGGTCCTAAATCCTTATGTTAGAACATCTACAGAAAGCTACTGAGGTGTTCATAAACAGCAATAAAATAAGAAATAGTCAGCATTTTGTCTTATTGAATGTAAAGGCGTTTTCTAGGTCAGAATATAAATTATCTTGGAGGCAGTTCCAGGTTATGAAAGTTGAGCAAATCAGCTGTGCTCTTCTTGTATGCATTCTCACTTTATTAATTTGTACCAACACCTTCCCTTGGCATACCTCTGCGGCTAAGTACATGAGATAACCTTTTGTTTCATGATGGGTGCCTTAGTACATGCTTTCTAACTAGATAAAAATACACAGAGGGAAGCACTTCCTCATAGTGATCATTTCTCTGTGTGGTTTGGTTAATCTTGCCAGCAAAAATGTTATTTTTCCATAAAAGTGAATAATACATTTGTCATTGCTATTTAACAAGTACCACATTCCAAAATTGTAAGCTTTATTTTTCAAAGGAAACTTCTGTGAAAAAAGAAAACTTATTGTATATTGGTGAAATGAGATCTTTAGACATCTTCGTTTTGGGTGGAGGTGTTTAATGTGGATCTGAACTTCTCTAGTCTAGGGTTCTGCTTTAATTTGGCATTAAAAATTGGGGAGTTTTTGTTGTTGTTGTTGTTGTTGTTTGTTAAAGAGAACCATTGCACATTTTCAAAGAGGAGTAGGAGGAAGTGGCACTGTGGCTCAAGGGGTAGGGTGGTATTCTTGAGCTGAAGAGGTCAGGGGCAGCATCCAGGCCCAGAGTTCAAGCCCCATGAAAAACAACAACAACAACAAAAAAGAGAATTCTCTGGTTATTTATAAGGATGGGGAAACGTTTACTTGACAAGGACCACTTGGGATATCTATAAATCATTTGTGGGCCATACAAAACTATCAGTATAATCTGAGGACCAAGGATAAGAAGTCTAAGAGAAGAACTAATATCTGGTTTGTCATACAGTAAATGATTTGTTGAGACTTATATGGCCCATAAGTCAGAAGTTACCTTTGATGAGCTAAGTACTAGAGATGTAGAAATAATTATTAGAAATAAAACAGAACCAGAACAAAATCTGATCGCTGGAGGGTGCATATATCCAAAAATTACCAATGGCAATTAGATATTGCTAACAGAAATATGGAATTGCTGGTGGTTTGTGGGAAATTGTTTACTGCGAACTTTACTTCAGAACAATTTCTACTGATAACAGGCTGTACAGTACTATAAATACAGACACAGAGATAAAGGAGTTTAAATAGAGACATATGACATAAAAATAAACATTACATGATAAGAAATGTCCAATCATAATATTGACTGGCTTTTAAGTGGCAGCACCCAATAAATACTTCCTAAAGACTATAGGTAAAGACTGAAGCTTAAAGCTGGGAATTCAAGATTTATGTAATGATGCTAAATTGTAGTTGTATCTACGACAATGTATTATGCACATATATTTGGTAACAAAAGTCTATCACTCTGTTAGTTTGTTGTTTTGACTCAGTCATTAGTAAGAAGATGTCATCTCTATCATTAGCTAAATTTCTCAAATCATATGAGACTTGAGTGTCTACTCATTGACCTGCATTATGGTAGCAGTTAGGAGTAGAATACAAAAGACAAATACATTTGATATCCGATCAGGAACTTATACTCCTGAAAGGGAAGACACATAATAATCAATTGCACAATGATATGTCATGCAAAACAGATACATGGTAACATGTTAGAAAATTCATCAAACCTTTAAGGTGAGAGAAGTTGGTATCTTGATTAATGTTTAAGGATATGGAAAAAAGAGAGAATGTTAAAAAGTATAATCCTAAGTCTTGGTGATGGATTCAGTGTGTTGATAAAGGAAAAAGGGATATAGGGAAGAGACATGCAGAAGGAGAAGGGTAGAAGGAAAGATGAAAAAGTGAAAAGAGAAAAGCAGTGTTGAAGTCTCAGTTACAATGTCTTCCAAAGTTTGAGAAGAGGAGCCTTCTCAGTTACAGGTGAGGTGTGTTAGTGAATATATTAGTGTATATGCCTAGAGACTGACAAATCAAGTAGATGTTTTGATCCGTAGTACCACAAGTCAAAGGAAGTGGCTGAATTAGAGAATTCAGCTTTAATGAGACAACGACATTAGCCTATTATTGTAAAGATTGATACTAATGAGAAATCCCATTTAATGGCTAATTAGAGGACCATGGATTTGAAAGGAAATGTAGGCGTGACCAGAATGGTTATAAGAAACTTGAGGACATGTATATCATAAAAATCCTGAAAGTGAAGAGTAGAGCATGATTATTAGTATTTAATTTTGCAGAAACAAGATGCAAATTACATGAGTGAAACAGAAGTCATCACTGACCATGCTTTAAATGTCTTTTTTTTCTCATCAGTGCTGACATTAAAACTCAGGACTTTTTGCTTTCTAAGCAGGCACTTTATTACTTGAGTCACACCCTAACCCATTTGCTTTTAGTTATTTTTCAGATAGGTCTTGTATTTTTTTGCCTGAGTCTGCCTTTCACTGCTGTTCTGTTATTAGGTCTCTCATGTAGTTTGGGTTACAAGCCAGCATAATGAGATGGGAGGAGGGAGAGCTCCCCAACTTTTTTGCCTGGGCTAATGTGGAAATGTGATCCTCCTCATTTCTGCCTTTTGAGTACCTATAATTACAGAGATATGCCATCATGCCTAGCCTGATTTTTTTCTTTTAGCTTTACTAGATCTGTAAGACTTACTGACATTACTTTAGGGTATATTGGATTTATCTATTATTAGTCTCTTAGTTTTTACTTAAATTTTATGTGTAGTTAATACCTTAGCTTAATGAAAGGACTGGGCACAATACTTTTAATTATACTAAAGCTTTTCTTTTGCTTCATAATAATTGTATATTAATTCTATTAGTATGAGTCATATTCTCTTTTTTCTACATTCATAAAACTGTTATACTTTCGTCATAAACATCACTTACTGTTAAAGTGTCTAAATGTCTGGCCATAAATAACACCTCTTTCTGTATTATTAGAAATATAATTGTCGCCCATGTTTCTGGTCAGTCTGACATTTCAGAAGCCTGAAATGCCTCTGTTGACATTCGTTACCTAAGACCAGTAGGAAGTCCTTTTACATTATGCACAGGATGCATCTCAGCCGTAATTGCTTTATTTCCCAGGTTAAAAAAAGGGCCATTTGTTTATATATTCATTTATGTCATTTTTCTACATGCTGTTATTCAACTTTCAGGTCTAATTTTCTTTTCCCTTAAGTATGGCAAAGCAGATTGTCTGTCCCATGAATTAATTGGTAAGATTTGTGTAGCCAGTTACTTTTTTTATTCTTCTTGTTAGGAATCTATTATTTATAATTGCAGCACTGATAAGGTCTTGGCAATAGATATTGTAGAGATTGTAATAGATATTGTAAAGATTCAACAATGGAGATAGTGCTAGTTTTCAGTTGATGCTTTCCGCTCCCCGCCTCTTTGATTTGAATAGTAATTCAGAACTTGCTACATGGGCAGGCATCAGAATCCAAACTCAGAGAGGGATTACACTTTGGGTATAGTGTCTTGGGCTAACTGTGTTGAAGTTGCGGGTTGTTGTTTTTTTTGTTTTTTTTGGCATAACTTGATTTTGGGTTTTGTAAATGAAGCCTAGGAGAACAGTGGACCTAGAGCTTGAGGCTTGGATGCTAAATATGCATATAATTGACTCCCATAGACTCTTTCTGTGTTCTCTACCGATTCTCCTACCTCCTACCCATTAACTGTCTGCCCTCTGCCCCTCCAGGGCCTTGGACAGGGAATGGGGACATTTTAGTCAAGCAAGTGTCTACTGCTTACAGCATTATGCATGACACCTTGATGTGTCTCTGAACACTCCAGGAGTATTCCCTGCCAAAGACAGTAAATATCCAGTAACAAATAGAAAAACAAAAAACCCATAATGGTGTGTGTGTGTGTGTGTGTCTGTGTGTGTGTGTGTGTGTGTGTGTGTGTGTTGGTGTGTCTGTGTATAGGTGTGAGAGATCTCAAAACAAATGTAAAATAAATTTCAAAAGTTATAATGTAAAATAAGTTTTTTTGTATTTTCATTTTGTCCTAGGCAACTTAAGTTTGCCTTGAAAATGGTCAATGGTGAAGTAATTACTAGAGACAGACATCACCTTTGCCAACTTAGTGATTGTATTAGAAATAAGATCAAGAGTGGTACCTCAGATTTTTACCTTTTCTGAAATATGCAGGAATGAATTGGGGTCTAGTTTGAATCTTAAGGAATTCTTAAATATACTATTTTAGAGCTTGCCTTTCCAAAACCCATGTTGTTAGTCTTTTCTTTTACATTTTATCTTCAAAATTGAGCATTTCTGTCTTTCATAATAGTTGTAATCTGAATTTAAACTGTAGATTTGCACAATTAATCCAAATTTTAATTATGCTTACTTACCCTGACCTTCAAAAAATAAGCTACTTGTTTTAATAAAAATTCATCATGGCTTTTAGTTAAGATTTTATTTCAGTTTGGTAATTGGAATGTTGTGGTATATGTGTGTGTATGTGTGCATGAGTGCATTGTGTGTATGTGTACAGGTGTATATGTATGTATATGTGTGTTAGGCAAGCAGTCTGTCTCTGACCTACATTCTCAGCCCTAAGATTTTTTTTCCCCACAGTCCTGGATTGAGCTCAGGGCCTGAATACTGTCCTTGGACTTTCAAGGCTAGAGCTCTACCCCTTGAGCCTCAGCACCACTTCCATTTTTTTTTTTTCTATGTATATGGTACCGAGGAATCAAACCTGGGTCTTTGTGCACGGTAGACAAGCAGTCTACCACTAGGCCAAACTCCTAGTCTTCCTAAGATGTTTTAAGTAAAACTTTATATACCATTACTACTGAGCATAGTTATTTAACCACCTCTTCCTTTATACTAGTTTGGACTAAGTTTCTAAACTATTTTGGTTAGAAATTACAACTTTTTTTTTTTTTTCCAGTCCTGGAGATAGCTCAGAGCCTAGGCACTGTCTTTGAGCTTTCTCAAGAATAGCACTCTCCAACTTGAGCTATAGCACCACTTCTAGGTTTATTTTCTGTGTAGGTAGTACTGAGAAATCAAACACAGGGCTTTGGGCATGCTAGACAAGTACTATACGACTGGACTACACTCCTGGCCCAAAATTATGTTAATAGGTATGCTTTATTAAAACCTATTTGCTTTGACTGGAGACTTAGAATATAGCCTATTATTGGCAAAGTCTCAAACCTTCATTCAGTGCAAAAGAAGGTGCCAAAAAAATAGAGACTAAATTGGCTTTAATCTTTCTATCCATAGCTGTTGTGACCTTTTATTCCACTCCTCTACCCTTGTAATACTTTGGTTGTATTGTTGTTGTCTATTTTTTTAAACCAGAGCAATTTTGTTTTTTTTCTCTAAAAACAATTGTCACACCTTGGCAGAGTTAATCATACTGGTGTTAGAGGTACTGTCTGTGAAACGTGCTGCAGCCATTGTGTGGCCATCTGTTGTTTTGTGCTTTTCCCTTTCTTTTAAACTAAAAGCTTCTGTAGGTCTTGTGATGTGTCTGTGTGTGTTATCTCTCTCTCTCTCTCTCTCTCTCTCTATATATATATATATATATATATAATAGATAGATAGATAGATAGATAGATAGATAGATAGATAGATAGATGTGGAGAGATATGGACATATGGAGAGAGATGAGAGCTTAAAAACGATTAATTTATTACTTTGGATTATGAGCCATAGCAATAAAGTAGAGACTGGAGATGTGTTTGTAGATTTTACTCAACTTAACTTTTTACTTCTATGACTGTTTTCTAGGGCAGATTAAAAAAAAGGGACATTGTGGATGATTAATGCTCTTCTCTCTTTCCCTCAAATCTTAGAGATTTTAAATAATTTTTCTTTGGCTTCTATGCCAGTATTTATCTAATTAATTGGCTTGCATTTTCTTTTTTTCTAGCAGTTAGACTGATCCTCTGTTGTAAGAATTGAACTTGTGACTTTTTTTCTAGCAGTTAGACTGATCCTCTGTTGTAAGAATTGAACTTGTGACTTTCTAAATTATTCCCTAGTAGAACCAACTGTTTAATTATAATGTGATATCTGAAACTTGCCTGTTTACTGTAATATTATGCAAGACTGAGTATGTACTTCATAGTTTCTAACTCTGTCATGGAATTAATGGGTGGAATCACATATTTAAAGTTGAGAAAGTTCAGTTACTTTGGAGCATTTTGAAAAATCTTTGGTTGTCTCGTCTTTTCTTTTTTAAATAGCTACCTTAATTTTGTTGTTAGCTAAAAAGTGAATACTGAAGTATAGATTTGTCTGGGGTGAGATTTGTTGGAGTGGTGTGCGGTGACTTGGGGTATAAGTCAGTGGAAGGGCACTTGTCTACTGTGTGTATGGCTCTGGGATACATCTCCAGCACTGGAGAAAAAGAAGGAGTGGGGAGAAATATGAATATTTGTAGGATGTGAGAATTAGCTAGATGTGGTATTAAGATGCAGGTCTCAGAGAAAAGCGTGACCTTAGTAGTTTTAAGTAGTGATTGTGCATCAGAGACATTTAACATGGGTAAGCAGAGATCCAAATAAAAAATGGATTATTAATCTTGGGAATAGCATGTTGGAAGCTGCCAGGTGATCAAAACAGACTTTTAATTTTCACTGTTATAATAGTGACAGTGGATTATGTTTATAGGGTAGTAGTAGGGGCATGCAGCATAGAAGAACGGCAGTTCTAAATGAACCCTCCTGTTTTTAGACCTTTTCTGTATTGCTTTATCTGCATTTATTATAGAGAGCACATAACATTCTAATTACTGATGCTTGCATTTTGATAGTTGTAAAGTTATAAGACAACATGTGTTGTGTAGAAATTCAAATTTATGTGTTTTCCCCTGACAGTCACTTCTTTCTCCATACTCTGTTTTTTATGATTAGCAGCATTATCCTCAGTTTCTTATTCTCTCTCTAGCCACTCTCATCTTTCTTTGATGCCTTTCTCCTGGTACTCTATAGATCTGGCAACATTTTAAATATATTGGATTACATAAAGTACTTGTAAAATTAATTTTGTTCCAGTTGAGGTGGGTTGTGCCAGTGATATTTGGGTGACTAAAATTGTGAGGCTATGATTCTAGGAGAACACAGGAAAAAAGGGTTCATGAGATCTCATCTCAACTAATAAAAGTTGAGTCTGGCAGTATAGGCCTTTCACATCTATGTGAGAAGTGTAAATAGAACGAGGTCCAGGCTGACTCAAGCAAATAGTGAGATTCCTTTTGAATGAATACCTAAAGCATAAAGAGCAGAGGGCAAACATTAAGTGTTAGATGTCTTAGTAAATGTGAGGTCTTGAGTTCAAGCCCAAGTACTCCAATTAAAAAATACTGGATTCTTTTTTTTCTCTAAAATCAAAATATATATGTGTTTCTTCTTCTCCTTCTCCTTCTCCTTCTCCTCTTCCTCCTCCTCTTCCTCCTCCTTCCTTTTCTTCTTTCTTCTCCTTTCTTCTTCTTTCTTCTTCTCTTTCCTCTGCCTCCTCCTCTTCCTCCTCCTCCTCCCTCCTTCTTCCTTTTCCACTTTGTCTTCTTTGTCCTCTTCCTTCTCATCCTCATCGTCCTCCTCCTCCTCCCCTCTCCTCCTCCTTCTTTTCCTTCCTCCTCTTCCTACTCTTCCTCCTCTTCTTCCTTCCTCTTCTTGTCAGTCATGAGGCTTGAATTTAGGGCTTGGTCACTGTCCCTGAGCTCTTTTGCTCAAGGTTAGCATTCTACCGCTTTGAGCCACAGCACCATTTCCAGCTTTCTGGTTGTTAATTGGAAATAAGAGTCTCACGGACTTTCCTTCCCAAGCTGCTTTTGACCTGTGATCCTCAGACCTCAGCCTCCTGAGTAGCTAGGATTATGGGCATTAGCAACTTGTGTCCAACTCAATTTAGAATTATTGCACACATTATATTCCTATGAGAGAACATTGTTAGAGACTGTGTCATTGATTTTTTGTGCCAGTCCTCTGAGGACATGTTTCTGTTCTTTCTGTCTTCAGTTCTCAAAAATATTTTTCTTGGGGTCATGAAATTGGGAAACTGAAATATACCCAAAAACTGTCTTTCAAAGCAAGTGGTAGATGGACTATAATTTAGTAGTTATCAATTGAATAAATTTTAATTCATGTTACCATGTAGATGAACATAAATATGTTATATTAAGGAGAAGAATCTAGGCATATATATCTGGAATTACATGTATATATTTCATATATATGTGCATATGTGCACATAGTATAGCCATGTATATACAGATAATATATTTCATGTACACACACATATATATGCATATATATGATACATCTTGCAAAGGGTAATCAGTACTCAAAGTAGATCATTGGGTACCTTGGATGGGAGAGATGGAAAGTGAAGAATGAGTGACAATATGTCCTTGGTTTCTTTGATTGGGGGCGAAATATATAATCAGATAGTAGTGATTTTTGCATAACTGAATATATTAAAACATCCTGAATTATGAATATAATAGAATGAATTTATGTAATGCAAATTATGTTTTATAACTATTGAAGTAGCAAATATCAGATTTTGCTCAGGACATTAAGGGGTCTTTAGTTGGCCTTCATAGATAGTTTGTTCCTAGTTAGGGCAAACTCATCTTTTTATTTATTTATTTATTTATTTTGCCAGTTCTGGGCTTGAGCTCAGGGCTTGAGCACTGTCCTTGGACTTTCTCAAGGCTAGAGCTCTACCACTTGAGCCTCAGCACCACTTCTGGCTTTTTGCTATGTATGTGGGGTACCGAGGAATCGAACCCGGGTCTTCATGCATGCTAGGCAAGCACTTTAACCACTAGGCCAAACTCCCGGCCCAAACTCATCTTTTTAAAATGACTCAATTTACTTTGTATGTCTTATTAATCTGTCTAGCTATCTGTTTACTACTCAGTAACATACTATGTATGTTTCTATTGTCAACAATGCTTTTGTCTTAAGTATTCCAAAAATACATCACCGTGTATAGGAAATTTTATAAGTGATTACTATTCCTTTTAAAATATTAGTCTATATGCAGAACAGTTATTTTAGTGCTATTTCTTCCCTAAACGAGAGTTGTTAGGCAAATGTATTTAAGTATGACTTTAATGCTTTTTAAAAATAAACTTTTACTTATTCATTTATACTTAAGTGATATTCCACCATTTGATGGATTGTGGGTTTTCATTAGGACATCTGGATTTTGTCTATAGAAAAAAGAAAAAACAAAAGGGAAAAATATTTTCATAAGGTAGCTACACATTTTAAACTATCAATATATGCTTATATATATATATATACATATATATATACATTTTTTTTTTTGGTAACAATCCTGGACAATACAAGTATCTGTGTGTTAAAGAGAAACATTTTAATTGAATTGGTCCATTAAAGAAAAGTGAAAAAAAAATAATGTTAGAGTAATTTTTAAACAATTTATTTCAAACTGGATTTTCTTTTGCCATTTGCTTATATATGTAACCACAAACTACCCTGTATTAAATAAATATTTTTATAGCTCTTCCTCTACATTTTGATTATTTTCTCTATTCTCTTCCATTACAGATGGTTTGTTTTCTGTCAAAAGAAAAATTAAGCATCTAAAAAATGAATTATGATCCATTTGATTTTAAGTGAATTAAAAAATCAGAGATGAGGTCTGGGAGTTTGGCCTAGTGGTAAAGTGTTTGCCTAGCATGCACGAAAACTGGGGTTCGATTCCTTGGTACCACATACATAGAAAAAAGCCAAAAGTGGTGCTGAGGCTCAAGTGGTAGAGCTCTAGCCTTGAGAAAGTCCAAGCACAGGGCTCAGGCCCTGAGCTCAAGCCTAGGACTGGAAGACCCCCCCCCCCCAAAAAAAAAAAATCAGAGATGAAAGTTTGGTGGTTCTTATCATTCCTTATATAGGATCAGGTTCTTGTGTAGAGGGCTTTCTTTCTCCCTCTCTCTCTCCCTCTCTCCCTCCCCCCCTCTCTTTCTAGCTTTCTTTCTTTCTTTTTGGTCTGGTAAACTTTTGACAGTAGCTGAGCCTTCATTGTATTAGGTATTTTACTTCAAAGAACTTAGTGGCTTAATTTGTGCTGGTGACTTAAGAGTCAAAGAATCCCTAAATTTTGTGATTAAGTCCTTAATAATAGTACCTTCTGCTGAAAACAAAAATTACTTTTGATGATGTAAGGGGCCTATCTATTGTTAATAATGGCAGGCAGGTACTATCTTCATGCAATATCTTTGTTCTGGCAGGTACACACAATCTTCTTGCTTATTTTAAATTAATGGTTAAGTTAATTTAATTAGTGTTGTATTGCCTGCTTGCTATGCAGGCACTATACCCCTAGTGGTTTTTGCTTTGGTTATTTGGATAATGTCTAGTTTTTTTGCTCGTGGCTGTCCTTAGATCATGATCTTCCTAACTACCTCTTATCATTGCAGTTAGGATAACTGATGCATATTGCCACATCTAGCTAATCTGGCTGATTTCCCCCCCCCCTCCCCCTCCCCTCCCTCTCCTCCCTCTTCTCCCTCCCTCCCTCCTTCCCTCCCTCCCTTCTTTTTTTTCCTCTGTTGTACTAGACCTGTAATCTTCTAGATCTCTACCTTGCAAGTAGTGGAGCCACTGTGCTAGGCCTCTCATTTTAGAAATGGCAGTCCATGAGCTGAAGATCTGGCTCAAAGGGATAGAGCACTTGTTTGTGTTTATATGCCATGAAGATTTATTATTTGGAAAAATGTAAAGAAGTTAGTAACCAGACTATTGATAGCTTCTTTCTGTTTTTAGAAGGTCAGACCAGTCTTAGATATGACATGATTTGATGTTTGCAAATAATTCTGTTTGTGGTTGCCGTGGTTAGTTTATGAGTTGGTGGCAACTATGGGTATAAAGGTTTCAAAGACAGCATTTCTTAGTCTATAGAAAATAATTTGAGCTTATATTTAAAATTACTTAGTAGAAAATTATCTGCCATTATTGGTTAACTGACTAGAAATCCATATTGTATGAAGAAATTATCTTGTATTTTGATTATCTTTATTTCACAATAAAGGACATGAACTTACTTCTATGGATGAGCAGATATTTGACTTATTAATCTGCCCAGTGTTTCCTGGCTTTGTTTCCTCCCACTCCCCAAACAATTACCCACTGTCTACCTTTCTTTAGCTTTGATAAGTGGAAAGGGATCAATTTTGTTGTTATTATTGTTCATCTTGACAGTTTAGGCCATTAACGTGAATACAGGTGGAGGGATGTCTGAGAACTCAGGTCTCAAAGGGGACCCTAGTGTTGCTTAGAAAAAAAAAGTAGAGAATGCAAATTGTGAGAGACTTCCTTGCCTTCTCCACCACTTACTTGTACATTTGACAGTGTAATGTGTTTGAGGGCAGTGCATGTGGGAGTGTTAAAGAGTTAACATTAATAGAACTGTGGCTAAACAGATGGTGTAATTAACCCGCAATAGGGAAGAACAATGTTTTCATGTGTGGATAAAAAGGGCTCCCTGTGGGAGGTAGAGTAAGAGCTTCTAAATGTCAGTGCCTTACGAAGATCATTGTATACCTCATGATTTAGAAATTTATGTCTTTATGCACTCATATGTAAGCTACAACCCTTTTCGAAATCAAAGTAAAACAATTCTTATAAAAATTATCTTCAAATAATTATTCAAGTGGTTTTAATAAACCTTAGACTGAGAGATATGGCTAAGTACTTTGGAAGATATAGAAAAAATTGTTTTTTTTTTTTTGCAGGATGTTGGTGGCTTGTCTGTAACCTTAGCTACTCAGGAGGCTGAGATCTGAGGATAATGCTTTGAAGCCAGTCCAGGACTCTTATTTTCCAAATAAACAACAAAAATCCAGGAATGGAGCTATGATTCAAGTGACACAGCACTTAGCCTTGAGCAATAGAGCTCAGTGATAATACCAGTTATCTATTAGTCATGGGACTTGACCTCAGGGCCTAGATGCTTTCCCTGAGTTCTTCAGCTTAAGGGACAAATAGCAAATGTGCAAGCTCTGGCAAGCATTCTATTAGAATATGGTATATTGTACTTTATATTATCTGTATATTAAAGCAAAACAAATACACATCATTAGCCAAGTTCAGTATTCTTCACAGAGAAAAGAATTTCATTCAGTAAGAATGGGAAAAAATCAAAACTGAGTTGTCTCTTCCACTGGTGGAACCGTGTCATCTACTTCCTTATGTGGAATAATTTGCTTTTGTCAACTCTGATTTATTCTCAATTGGTTATATATTTTGCTGCAGTACAAAATGTAATGCTATAACCAAAAAAAGCATAATCAAATGAAGCTTACTGTTTTCTTTGCATAATTTGAAGATGCTGTCCTCCAGCAAATTTACAGGTTCAGATTGGTTGCATTCTGAGCTGTGTAGGTAGGTCTTACTCAAGTTTTTATAATAGTATAAATTTAGAAGAGAAGTGCACACCTTGGCTAATTATTAGAGATATTTGCAAAGGATTTTTCCCCTTGTCAGCCCATCTGCTCTTATGATACAGTCATAATGTGGAAAACATTGACATCTCAATTATTTCCATGGCAACAAATTGATGCAGGCATCCCACATTTGACTGCACTGCAGGACCAAATAGGACTTGGATTACAAGGGTGTGCTGGGAATTTTCACTGAAGTGCTGGTTTTTAAGCACTTTAAATAGGAATGTCTTTGGGAGATAATTGTATGTGTGTGTATGTGTTTGTGTGTACACATATGTGCAGGTGCTCACGCATATGTACATATGTGTTTGTATGAAGTTTATGTGTACTTTTAACACTGCGCATAATGTTCAATGACTGCTTTTGTAAACAAAAAGGACATTTGCTCTGTTTTTGATGGTTGTAAGTAAAAGCTGGTTTAGTGTGGCTGAGAGCCTGGTATGGTGCAGACTCCAGCACTTGTCAGTACTACCAAATCATGAAAGTGTAGAGCCATCACGCTTGGAGTTAAATAGTTTAAATAGACAAATATAAGTGTTGCAGCCTCACTTTAAATGATGTAGATCATCTCCGTGTCTGTGGTTTAATGTACTGTAACTGGAGTTGGCCATCCATACTACGTAGACCGCATGCTACATGAGTTTTGGGCTTGTGTCATTTTCCATTACAAAGAAGGAAATTTAGTATTGTCTTAATCAAGATATGAGGCCTACTGATATTGCTAATACTCAGGGGACACAATTATATTTGATTCCTATTAACAAACTCCGTTGAATGTAAAAATATTTCTGATACCTTTTCTGTTCTATTGCCCTTGGTATGTAACTTGCTGTGAGGCTAGTTTCATTATCTCACTTGGGCTCTGGCTCCCTGTCTTGATTATGAAGGTGAAGACTTTTTTTTTTTGTATTGATGGTGTCTCTGCAGTTCAGTGTTGGGTTGTGAGTTTTATAGTTTAAAAATTTAATCTGTTTTTAAGAGACTGATAATCTGAGAAAAGACCAAATTATTGTATATAATTGGTAATAGCTCATTGATTCTGTTATCTTTCTTTTTTGTTTGTTTGTTTGGTGTCAGTACAAGCCTGGGTCCTATCCTTTAGATTTTTCTCTCAATCTAGTGCTCTACTGTCTGGTTAATACTCTACCACTCCACTTCAACTTCTGGCTTTTTACTGGTTAATTGGAGATAAGAGTCTCATGGACTTTCTTTCTACAGTGGCTTTGAACCATGATCCTCAGATCTCATCCTCCTGAGTTGCTAAAATTAAAAGATTGAACCATAGGCACCTGACTCTGATTTCATTATTTTTGAGGATCACAGTATTGATTACATGGTTGTGGGATGAATTAGTCTGGACCTTGATGAGTTAGTTGATGAGTTAGTATATAAATGGTCTGTAGATTTTTCTTTTCTGGTACTCAACAGCCGTTTTTTTTGATGGGAGTGTTTTCTTACTTGCCAGTGTGGTGGATGATGCCACCAACAATTTTGTTCCCCTCGCCTCAAGAATGACTTGCATGGTTTCATTCTTCCATTAGGTATTACTCCTGACAACAAAGTGTGCATACACGTTTCCATTTCCTTATGTTCTCCAATTCTAATGTTCCCAAATTTACACCCTGTGAGAATGGCTACCCATGTAAGTACAGAGGGTCTGAGGGTGAATGGGCATCCTCACTTTTCAATCATTTTACAGGTCTGGCTATGATTTAACTAGCATTAAACCTTTTTTTATATATTTTTATTGTAATTAATAGAAGGGTTACATGATATTTGCCAGATAGAAGGTGCATTAATTCACATACATTGATACCCTTTCACATGTCTTGGTCCCCATTTCCCCCCGCCCACCCCTCATCTTGTTTACCCCCCTTCCCTATCCAATTTCAAATAACCAAATACAAATATATCTGATATATCAGATAACAAAGTGAGATACTGTAACAATATGAGATAATTAAGGGACAGCAAAAGAGATGAGAGATAATATAGTACATTAAGGACAACAATCATTCATTATATGGCTTTTGTTTCTATATCCTAGAGGTCCTTTCATTTAGCATCATACTATATGGCCTTATGTATCAAGGTTTTGCTCTATAGAATTAAATCTTTTAACACACTTTTCCTTGTAAGAGAATGGAAAGGGTAGACACAAATGTGTAGTAACTCCAATGTGACTTCCCAAACTAAGAAAATGCTGGGACTTGAATCCAATTTGAAAATCAGGGTTTTTGCCACTGGGTTCCTTTGGAGATGGACAGATAGTGGTTGGAATAGCACACATAGCTGTGTTTGAACACTTCAGTATTGGAAAGTAAACAGGTTTCAGATACTCAGAACTTCTCAGAACAGTAAGAGCAGTAGTTTTCCACCTGCAGCACCCCTGCTCTCTATGTTGGTGAAACTATGGATTGGCATGAGACAGAGGAGAAAACGATTATTCTTAAGGACAAGCATTTATAATGAGATTTCATATGAGCAAATATGCCTGTTTGGGTCCTCTCTGCAGCTTAATAGCACTGTAATAAAAAATTTGCTAGTTTAGATGATTTGTAGCCAGCACCTGTCTGAATTAACTGACAGTCTGAATCACAGAATAATCTTATAGAAATTGCATTATTATTTTTTGATATGCATAATTTGTGTATCATTTAGGAATAGGAAGAAAAACTAAGATTCTGAGTTATTTAGTTTATATTAGCACTGTCATCTTGTTTATGCTATTAATCAATTTGGCAAATAGTCACATATTATCTACTTTGAGGTTGGCTTTTTGGAAGAGGCTTTCGTGTACATTGCCGGAGTACACATGTACAGAAGGGCGACCTACCAGCAAAATAAATTTATCACAGCTTGGAGCTAGGTTTAAGGTGAAGATGCCAATAGATTCAGTACATGGTGAAGTAACTACCTGGTTAACAGCGAGACTGCATCTGGCAGCACCTTCATGCTGTTGGAAGGTTGAGGACATTCTCCAGGGTACTTTTATCAGGGTACAGATCTCATTATGAAAAGCAACTTTCTTAAAAGCACTACTCCTACATATCATTATATTGACGATTGGGGCATTTTGTGGGGACATAAACAATTGGTCTACAGCATTAACTAGTTTTCTTCTTTCCTATAATCTTTCCTTTCTTTCCCTTTCCTTTTCTTGTCCCTTCTCCTTTGCCTTTCCATCCATCCATCTAGATTATATTTCCAAATCATAGTGGAAATGTGTTTTAGTGGGTTTTTTGTTGTTGTTATTTGTTTGGATAGTTTCTTGATTGTAATCCTGTTTCAATCTTCCAGGTTCTGGGATTACATGTGTATATTGTTATACCCAGCAATAATTGTTCATTTTTTTCCTGGATAGTCATTAGAAATTTTCTTTTATGTTTTTGTTCCAATTCAAATTTGTACTCGTTAGACTGAATCATTACTCAATGGGGATACATTATTGATTATATTATTATTCTAATGTTTTGCTAATCATCAATAATCATTCTTGAAATAGTGACTGTGACTGACTTGCACGGTTTAAACATCTGACGATGTAAGTAACAGATCTGACAGGGGCTCTGCTGTGGAAACTGAAAAGTCACAATAAGGAATTGGGAGCTGTGTTAATAAAGAACAGTCATGTTGATGGTTAGAATCAACTCGAGTCAAGAACTTGATTGTCTTCAATACCGTTCAGGTTTCTGACTTTATCCTTTCCCTTTCATCATTTCTTCTTTCCCTTTCTCTTGAATCTTCTTTGTCCCTTCTGATCACTTCTCCTGTTTATCTTTCTCGTTCTTTTTTCCTAACTTCTCTTTCATTCATTCTACCTTCCCTACCTCTTTTCCTTCCTCTCTCCTTCCTAAGCTCCTCCTCCTTTACATTGTCCCTTTTCCCCCTCAAGTGCTTTCTACATCATTTTTTTCAAGAAGACATTGACTTGTGTCATGTCATACTGATAAAGCTGTGTTTCAGGTGGTTGAGCACAATTGTTTCATTATGGTGTTAAAGTTTATGCATGTGGAAATATTATAGTTTATAGTGGCAAAGTAAGATTGTTATGTGTTTTTTCTTTTCTTTTTCTCCATAGTGAGGTGGCCTGAGTGCTGTCCCTGCACTCTCCAGCCACTTCTGGTTTTCTGGTGGTTAATTGGAGATAAGTGTCTCATGGACTTTAGTGCCTAGGCTGGCTTTGAACCGCAATCCTCAAACCTCAGCCTCCTGAGTAGTTAGGATTTTGGGTGTGAACCACTGGCACCCAGCAAGATTATTTTCTTTCTTATGTGTTAGCTTTTGTCATACTAAGTTGATGTCCCAGCACACATAGTGTTTTTAGATATCTCTCCACGTGGTTGTTTTGGGTAGAGAGGATCCAGTGTAAAGTTTGGATGCATATCTCATATCCTCAGGTTTTACTATTTAACGTGAAAGCAAATTTATGTAATAGCTATTGTTTTCCACTACATGATTTATTCTGTATCACAAGAATATGGATTTCATTCAAAGCAATTTCTGCAAGAGTGTTTTGGGAGTTGCTTGCTTATATTCATTCATCTACAAACTAAAGTAAATGAACCATGGAAGAAACACTCCAAGGGTAGCCTGGAAATAATAATGCAAGAGCTAACATTTGTTTAGGGCTTGTTCTGTGTCCACTTTCTTACTCTGCCCTTCTGAGGCATCATTTCATTTGATCCTTGTAACACCTCTGGAGGCAGATAATCTAATTCCTGATGTAGCAAAAGAAAAAAAAAACCAAGGAGTTAAATTTATCTACAGTTATGGGGCTAGAAAAGAGTGAGGCTGGGAGTGAAGATACAGACTGCTGGAAAAATGAGAAGTCATACCATGAATTCAGTTCTCTACTCCTTTCAGAATGAGGCATTTCACATATGTAATTCATTCCCTTGTGAGGATTTTTTTCCAATTCCCATTTAGAGGCAAAAGCTGGAATGATTTTTACTGTTTTAATTCTGCCATAAGGGAATGACATATGCACAGTATATATATATATATATATATATATATATATACACATATATATACATACGTATATATATGTATATATATAATGGTTATTTTGATTAGACCATGATAACTAATATTTTCCAAGTGATTACATTGTGATGCACACAATATTATTTCTCTTCATGAGATCATTTAATCTAGAAATATGCAATTGTTACTAGTTTAGGATCAAGAAAAGTGAATTCTTCATGTGACACTTTGTACTTTGAACCTGAATTCAGCTGATTTCACAAGCTCTTTTCTCTTTACTCATTATGTTGACTAGGCAGAGGAAAATTAATAGGAATTAATGGTAAACTGGATAATAGCCTGCCTTACAAGCCAATTAAAAGTGGTCTTCCAGACAAAACAAGAGATCATATGTAACAACAAGCATTTTGGAGATGGTGACCCAGATAACCCAGTGTCTGAATTTGGTCTCATCTTTACAGTTTACTTATTTCAGTTTTCAGTATGCCCTGATGTTGCACTGTGAAGGAATTGGCTATTCATATTCAAAATGTTTTTTTTTTCTTTTCCCAACAGGTATTGCTCAGTATTTTGAAATAAGCACTCAAGAAGAAATTTTGCTATGTCTTATTCTTGCATGGTTTTGCTTCATTACAATGGAAGAATTTGAAATTTAGAAAAACAATCTTACTCATGCTTTGTGGCATATGCCTATAATCTCAGCTATTGAGGAGAGATGGGTGATAGGAGCATTGAAAAGTTCAAGATGAACCCTGGAAAATAGCCTGGGAAAATAGTGAGATTCTATCTCAAAAATGAAATGAAAAGCAAATGAGTTGGACTTAGACCTCAAAAGGTAGAGGTACTGCCAAGAGAGCAAAACCCAGCCAACAACAATAAAAAAAAAAAAAAGAGGAAAAGGAAAGAAAAGTTAAGACTATTTTCTCCAATGGCTTTAGCCTTATTTTATTTTGTGTGTGTAAGTGTGTGTGTGTGTGTGTGTTTGTGCTGGTTCTGGGTCTTGCATTCTTGTTGGGCTTTCTTTTGCCTAAAATTCTACCATTTGAGCCCTACCTCCAGTCCAGCATTTTATTGGCTAACCGTAGATGTAGTCTTTCACACTTCTCTGTCCCTGCTGGTTTTAAACTACTTAATCCTCCAAGTCTTATCCTCCTGGGTAGCATGGATCAGAGGCATGCTTGCCCTAGGAAAACCTATCAGATGCTTTTGTTGTTTGGTAGTGTGAGGGTATGAACCCCGGTCCTCAAACTTCCTAGGCATGTGAGCAATCCCCTAACCCCCTTTTTTATTTAAAATTATTTTTTATAGATGGCTTTGCATTTTTGCAGGCACTCCAAATGCATTTGCTATGTGGATGATATCTTTTAGTAGTTATCATATGATAAATCAAAATGGTCTCACTGTGTTTATCGTAAAAGAAAGCATGATGCTGAAATTAGCCAGACACGGGTGGCTCATGTCTGTAATTCTAGCTACTTAGGAGGCTGAGATCTGAGGATCTTGATTGAAAGTCAACCTAGCCAGGAAAGTTCAGGGCATCGTTATCTCCAGTTAATCTACATAAAGCTGGACATGGAGGTATGGCTTAAAAGACAGAGCATTAATTTTGAGTGAAATAAGTAAAGGACAGCATCCACACCCAGAAGGGGGAACCCCTAATACTGGTATACACGCATGTGTACACAATCAACCACACACCCACACACATACACTCATGTGAAACTGAGAAAAACAGTTAAAACCCCACTATATATCAGCATAATTTTATTTTTTTTAATCTTTGTGTCTGTTCTGGGGCTTAAATTCAGGGCCTTGAGCACTTACTTGGATTTGTTGCAAGGGATTTGTTGCTTGAGCTGCCTTTGAACCTGTGTCTTCAGATCTCACTTTCCTGAGTAGCTAGGATTATAGGTGTGAATCACTGGTGTCTGATAGAACCCAGGGCATTGAGCTTGCTGGGCTGGTGTATTCCTATTTCTCAATGCCAGTCCTCTAAATTTTTTTGTAAGTTTTTAATCTCCTTGATCTCTCCAAAAAAAAAGTAGAGAAAGTAGAGTTTATTTTAAAGAGATATTTTGCAAATCTCTTATTTTTAGCTTTCTAGAACATAGTTAGATGTTAGTATCTGCAATTGTACTTGAATCTTTTATAATGTATGATTATATATCCGTAGATATCTGAATATAGTTATCATGATAATATATCTTGTTTTTTGTTAATTAGGTAGCTTTGGAAAAGGGGCATATTTCATTGTCTTTCCAAAGAAATATAGATATTTCTTTGATGCAGTACTAGAGTTCCATAGGTCTTTGCCCTCCTTCTTCTTTTTTATTTCCTCCTCTTCGTCATGATCTTATTTTTCCTCCTCCTGCCGTGGTTTGACTTCGGGGCCTTACACTTCCTAGGTAAGTGCTCTACCATTTCAGCCACACCCCTACTTTCTTAAGAGTATTCATAAAGAATATACAACTGCATCAATAAACACTTTGCCACATTCAATTACATTTAAATATTTAGCATATATCCTTATGTAACAGCATGTACTGTTCAGTTGTAAAATGATGTTACATCAAGTGATTTAGCTACGAACACCATGTACTATGAAATGTTGACACCTTTCATTATATATTAAACATCAAATTTACTCATATCAGGAAAACTTTTAAGTATCAGATATCTGTCAAACTGGTGATTAAACACTGTCAGCTACTGATGTTTACATAAAAGCTCCAATTTTATCATTGGCAACATGTATCAGTTAATTTCCTTCCTGTGACAGGCTCACTCCTTCATTTTTCCAAAAATGTCATGGTCACATTGAAATTATTTTGTCTTCAGTCACACACTCAAGTCTACATAATGTTTCATTCAGGTTGTATTTGCCCATAAGTGGTCATACTGCCCTATTGTTTACAACAGTGTACACTTTTCTTTTAATGTGGAGTTAAACATGTATTAATTTTACAGGTTTATCTAAGACATGTTGAGGTGAAATTGCATTGTGACCGCATGTAGGTTAAGCCTAAGATGACTATTAGAAACTGGCATCCCTGCCCTGATTCATGCTAAGGACTTCCACACTTTTACTTATCAGCCTTTTCTTCACCAAAGACTAGAAAGATAAATAATGTCATGGTATCATCTTGAAAATATGTGACTTCATAGGACACCCCGAAGGCTTCTGAGGAATTCCTAGTTTGAATGCATTTGGTTTAGGAATGTGGTAGTTATGAACAGTAAAGTCACGTCATATATGTTTATGTAAAAGTTATTACTCTGCATTTCTAAAGATAAAATGCCTTCCTTGTATTAGAATAAATGCTTTTGTTTAATTGGTTCATTAGCAGCTCCGGAAAGTTAGATTGCCATTACAAAGAAAAGAATAATTCATTTTTAATTTTCAAATAAATTAAGCACAATGATACTTCCTAGGGCACTTCTTTTTTTTTTTAATATTGTATAGAGGAGTTAGAGTTACATTCATAATAGGTGCACTATTTTTTGCACATTGATACCTCTTCTCATGTTTTTGTCCCCCTTCCCCTCCTCTCACTCCCTCTTAATCATCTTGCCTTTCTCCCTTCCCTTCCCTATTTCAAATAAACAAATAAATGTATATGCAATATATCAGGTAACAAAGTCAGATATAGTAACAACTTTTTTTGCCCATAAGGGCAAAAAAGATAAGAGAAATAGCATAGTACATTAAGAACAACAGTCACACAAGATAAAGCCTTGTTTCCATATCATAGAGTGCATGAGTACACTTCTTAATAGTGATCTTGTTTTTTTTTTTTTAACCTTTATAACAAATACGGTTTGAGTAGATGTTACACTTCTCTGTGTCCTAAGTGTTACTTATTCCTCTGCTTCTGGATTCCTGGTCTGACTTTTGTGCTACTGTATTTTAATTTCATAAATGTAGGACACGGGAAAGAATAATATAAGTGTAAATACATTTTACTTTAACTTACTGAATTCATACAGGGCCTGCTCTAAACACCAGAATTAAATATTAATTTCTACCTTTTTTTTGTTGTTGTTGTTATTGGTCATAGGACTTGAGTTCTGGGCCTGGGCATTGTCTCTCAGCTCTTTAGCTCAAGGCTACTTCCATACCCCTTGAGCCACAATGCCACTTCTGGTGGTTAATTGGAAATAAGTGTCTCACAGACTTTAGGTCTGGACTGGCTTTGAACCACAATCCTTAGATCCCAGCCTACTGTGTACCTAGGATTACACTACACCCGACTAATTTATACCATTTTTAATCATCAAATAAATTACGTATAGCAGGAAAAAGTCATTGCTTTCATTGTAGAAAGGGATGAGTAATTTTTTAAAAAATATTTTCTATCCCCTTTCTCTGAATTCTACCATCCTTTCAATCTGGAATTTCCTTCTGGGAAAATGAAACAAAACAAAACTAGCTTTAACTATAAGGTAGTACAGGTTTTCCTAGTGTGTCAACAATTGTGTGAATTGGTACCAAATGGCCTGAGTGAACGAAATAGCAAGTTCTAATAAAATAGAGCACAAAACATAGATCTTAATCCCTTTTAAGTAATATAAGGATGGGTTGGGGATTTAGCTCAGTGGAAGGGCACTTGTTTGTCTGAGCTTGGTTCTCAGCTGTGAAACAAAACAAAAAGCTTAAATAATATAGTGATGTAGGTAAATGAAATATTAAGAATATTGAATCATTTTTTCCAAATGCACATACAGAATGAGGTTTTTGTGAAGCTCTTCCATAATCATGTTTATTTATGTCTAAAATGGCCAAAGCACAAACGTTTACATCCATTTAAAAAATTTGGGATGGTGGAGGACAGAAGCATAAGAAATTGGTGTGGTCATGGGAAAGTTTTGCATTTTGTACTTGGTGATTAAAATGGTAAGTTAGAAATGATTATTGCTATTTCTTATTTTCATCTCACTACCAAATAGAAACATCTTTGAATATTAAGGGGAAGAGCTGTTTTTACATAAACTCATGAAGAGCTGTTTTTACATAAACTAGTTATTTTTTTTCTAACCATTTTTGCTTTTAATTTATAACTTTTATCTATATAACATATAGAGCTCACATGTCTAGTTTTGATCTGGGTGAATGTTACTAAACTAGTTATTTTTAATAATTGCTTAGTGCTTAGTACAGAACATGATCTGCATCAAAAGTTCAAGACCCATGAAGCGAAAGACCAGTTTTTATATTTTAATAGAGGATACTGTAAATGAAGAAAAAGTGTTAACTTCTAAAGCCTATGTTGTGATGCCTTAGCCACAGTTCACTTCTGTTGTAGTGTGTATGTGTGTGTGTGTGTGCGTATGTGTATGTATGTGTGTGAGAAAGAGACAGACAGAGACACACAGATTGAGACAGAGACAGAGGGGGAGAGGGAAGGGGAGAGAGGGCAAAGAAGCCCTTGCAGGCCAGATGTGAAGCTTTGATTATATGTTTTCAAATGCCTTAATTATTAAAAATAGCAATCCCTGAGCCAAAGTTATTAGTTCTTCATGTAGTGCTGCCATATTTATTTCTAAAGTATCTAGAACATCTGTTTATGGAGCAGTCCTGGGAATACAGACATGAATGCAGGCCACAGGCCAGTCTGGTAGGACAGTCACCTAATATCTGTAGCATACACTAAGGGTCCTGGAAATGAGACCGAGGGACCTCTCACACAGCTGGTGGCTAGCCATATTGACGAGACATCCATACTTGTCTTCATGGAAGAATGGAGATGCTTCTGAATCATGAAGCATTATTTTATGTGTATATAGAACCAGTTAAATGAAATTATTTTTATTTTGTCGGTCCTGGAGCTGAACTTGGGGTCTGGGTGCTATGCTGGAGCCTCTGTGTACTCAAAGCTAGTGTTTTACCACTTGAGCCACAGTTCCACTCCCTGTTCTTGAGTGGTTAATTGGAGATAAGAATCATGAGTCTTTTCTGCCCTGGTTGGCTTTGAACTGTGTCCCACACATCTCAGCTTCCTGAGTAGCATGAAACACTGATGCCCAGCCAAAAATTGATTAATTTAAAATGCCTTTGTTGTCTCATTCATCACTAAGGAACATGATGGTAAATTTGTACCCTGGAAAACAGTGAAGGTTTTCCCAATGTCTTAGCATTCAAAATAGTTTTCTTTGGGTTTAATTCCCACCACTAATTAGGGTTTGAGTCCTAGGATGAGGTAGGTAGCATTTCTAAGCTTTACTATCTTCCTCTGTAAATCAGACATTAAAAACAGTAGATGACTCCTATGGTTTTGTGAACATTTGATAAAGTAACCTATGTAAAAGGCTTATCAGTGTGATCAATGTATGTATAGTGTGTACTTGTTTATATATTATAATCATCAGCATTTTTCTACTAAAGGAATTGAATAAACTTCTTAGTATTTAGCCCTCAAAATAAGTCCTAAATAGGTTTCATTTCTGTTACTTCACTAGTCAGATAGAAATGCTGTAATTCTTCCAAGGTTTTGCACCAACATGCAAGAGAACAACCTTTCTTGCTTAAATAAGGAGCAGCTTTTTGTGTTGTAATTAGAGAGAATATTATCTCTTTTCTATTAGATTGGATATAACATATTTCTTAACTCTTCACCATGGGCAAAGCAGTGGGGAAGGATCTGAGATAAGAAACCTCTAATTGACATTATTCTGTCCTTTTAAGGTCATAAAGATAAAACTAAATTATTTTGATCATATTAAGTGAAGTAAGCCAAAGAAACATAGGATCCATGGTTTCCCTCATTTGTAATCATTAGTACACATCTAAGACGCTCTTAGCAGAGGATCACAATAACTCAAAAGCTACGTAAATATGCTCATATAGAATGAGACTAAACCGAATGAACTATAGGATATGGAAACAAGAGGTTTATCTTTGTGATTGTTTTTCTTAATGTACTATGCTATTTCTTTTCTCTTTTTTCCCCCTTATGGTTAATCTCTTGTGGTTACTGTATCTGACTGGTATATTGTATATACGTTTATTTGTTTATTTAAATTAGGGAAGGGAAGGGAGAAAACAAGATGATAGTGAGGGAGTTGGGGTGGGAAATGGGGACAAAATCATGAGAAGGTATCATTGGGCAAAAAGCAATGCACCCACTACTTGACCCCTCTATACATTACCCCGATAATAAAATTAAAAAACAAAATTAGTTTGTCCTGAATGAGCTTTCACTTCATCATCTTAAATAAGGTAATGTAAGGTAACATTTAACAGTACAATAAAATGCAGTTTCTTTTAAGTAAGGGCAAGTATTACTTAGGTTTGTCTCATTTAACCTTCAGATATTCTAAGGGATAAAAACATCAGATTGCAGTTGTTACAAAAGGCCTTTGTTAAACATCTGTTTTCGAATGTTTTCCCTACTGCTCCCCTTAGTTTTAGTTCCAAACTAGAGCAGGTATTAAAGATGGAAGTATTCTGGTGGGAGACGTAGCCCAGAGTGCTTGAAGCAGTGCTAATTTCAAACCTTGTAATTTAGCTAAATTGAAACATAACTGCATTTAGATGAATGGGCTGCTAGTTTTCCTTCCCAAAGCAAACATGCCAACTTTTCATTACTTCCTGTTTTTGTGCTATTCAGATCTGCTCATTTACACATAATTGACATGTAACACTATTGCATATACGTGTGCGTGTGTGTGTGTGTGTGTGTTGTGTATACAGGTTACTTTCTGCAGTGTACCCTATCAATCATCTCATTTTCCCATTCAGAAATGACGAGAGTAAGTGCAGTGTTTCTGTGGAAGGTGCTTTGCACTTGGCTCAGAGTTTTACAAACCTGGAGGTGAATAAAGTGACACAGTAGGTCTGATTACAAATACAGTTTATCTTCATTTGGGATCCATGACTTCTATTAAATTTAATTACTTCCCCTGTGGCTTCTATTAAATTTAATTAATTTCCCCTGCAGCTGGCTTGGGAGAGGTGCTGCTGCTAAATGAAGGTGATTGTTAATTGGAGGGAGTTTTCTGAAAGAGGTTTTACCCTTTCTCTTGTTTATCAGGAATTGCTTATCCAGCCAGACATCTAAGCATGTTACTGAGGAATTGCTGGTTACAAAGTCCTAAGTGAGTTCATTACCATTCCTTAAGTAACTGTAGATTTTGTCTCCTTCATTTTCCTTCCTCTCTTCCCAACTCATTTTTCCCTTCTGTCTGGTCTATCAGTTAGCCTGTCTTTTGGTGAGAGGCTAGTGTAGGATTCTAAGGGAAGAAAACTGCCCCAGTCCTAATGTTGACAAGACAGAACCTGCAGCCCTTGCTACATGAAGAGGTTTCTGGCAACTGGATCAAAGTTAATTATTGCTCAGTTTTAAAAGCACAGAAGAGAAGCAGAGAATTTTGGGTAGTGTATTACTCATCTTGTGATCATTCCTTGAGGGACTTCCTCAAATTACAGGTGATCTTATTGTTAATATAGGTTGCTGTACTGTGTTGTCCTTCTCTAAGAATGAAGATAAATATCAGTCTACAGATCTAAGATAAAGCTAAAGAATTGAAAGTACTAAGTAAAATGAAGATAGTGCAGTCACTATATACCTATTGCTAATGCTTTGTCTCTGAAATTTGGTGAGCTGTTATATAGAAATACATGTTGTAGTTTGATGTATGTATTTTAATGTACCTTTTATTCTCAGCTTTTAACTTTTTTTTTTTTTTTTTGTCGGTCAAGGGACTTGAGCTCTAGACCTAGGCATTGTTCCTGAGCTTTTGAGCTCAGGCTAGCACTCTACCACTTGACCCACAGCGCCACTTCCAGTTTTTAAATTTATAATAGAAAAGGAGTTGTGTTTTTGAGTATCAACATATACCAAAAATTATATATGTACATTATCTCCATACACATTTTTTTTGTTGTTGTTGTTGTTTTTTAGCTAGTCCTGGGACTTGAACTTGTCCTGGGCACTCTTCTTGGGCATTCTCATGGCTAGTGCCATAACACTTGAGCCACAGCACCACTTCTGGCTTTTTCTGTGTATGTGGTATCAAGGAATCAAACCCAGGGCTTTGTGCATGCTAGGCAAGCACTCTTAATACTGGGCCATGCTCAATGGCCATACATTTTATAAGAATAAATATTATGTAAACTATTTTACATAATTGTACATAAATATACTGTAATAGCATACATAGATTCATAGTATGTATACATTAATAATCCCAACAGTCCAATGAGATTTTTTTTTACAAAGTTTTGAGACTTAAGTTCTTATCTTTTCCTTCAGTAGTTGTAATTGCATGCATAAATAGTAATATATTAGTTATACCTGCCTCTCTAAGCATAGTAATATATGTGTTTGAACAAGTTCTATTGACCTTTGAAGAGACTAACTACTCTCAATGTTAAGGTCTTAAAAAAGTCACTTATTTTTTATAATTTCATTTTTCCTCCTACATTTCTAGATACTCTGGAAAGTTTTGCTTAACTTTAATTATAAGGTCATTGTCTCTTACTTTCATTTCCTTGGTGCTTCATAATAGACCTGCTCTTTTGTATTCAACACTGTTTCTATGATCTATAAAGTCATATTATAACTATTAGTACCATGCCTAAACAGACTCATTATTACTGTTAAGTTATAACTGCAGTCTGTCTCCAATAAGTCTTTTAAAGAAAACCAGAGCTGCATAATAGTTGAAGTGTGTAAAAACAGATTTTATTCAGGAACTATTGCAATGGGGCCTCAGTAGAGAACTTGATCTGATTCTTTCTGTAATAGGAACATGGTAAAGGAATGGGTGTGTGTACTGAGGCGGGGGGAAAACAATAAATGAAAAATAACCCAGAAAACTTGAGGGGAAGGAATAAGAGGAAAGATTCTAGTTAAACAGTTCTGAAAATATTGTTTTAAGTCCAACATGATCATCTGGGGAATATTGTGAGATGAGAGATTTGATCAGGGATAGCTAGTATGTGCATGTGAGGGGAGCCAGACAAAGGAACCCAGTCCCAGAATCTTTTCTCCATTCATGTTCTCACTTTAGGTGTTTTCCAGTCATAGGATAAGACCTAATGTATTCCTGCACATTTTCCTTTGTCTTCATCCTTCTTAACCTTGACTTGGTGGTTAATGTAGACATCTGGGAGTCATAATTTCTCCCTGTCCCTAAAAACTCTATTTTTTTTTTTGCCAGTCCTGGGCTTTAGCTCAGGGGCTGAGCACTGTCCTTGGACTTTCTCAAGGTTAGAGCTCTACCACTTGAGCCTCAGCACCACTTCCAGCTTTTTTCTATGCATGTGGTACCAAGGAATCGAACCCAGGTCTTTGTGCATGCTAGGCAAGCACTCTACCACTAGACCAAACTCCCAGCCCCTAAAGACTCTATTTTAAACAATAAGTTCTGTCTAGTCTATTTTCACAATGATGTCTTGTTCTGTTTTACCCTTGCCTCAAAACTTTTAGTCTGTACCACTCAGACTATTGTGTGTTCTAATGCTTGTTCCCTAATGTATTTAGTAAATCAGCTCAAAGGGTAAGAGCTTTCTGGTTACATGATCATGGCAGATGAATAGAAAGGGTAACAGCCACATGAAACATGGGCCAAGTGCACAGGGTGCCCTGTTTTGAACAACTTGCTCTAGAAAGCAAACCTGATGCTGTGATGTGGAGCTTAGTATCACTACTGTTTGGTGGCACCACTGGTCTTCTGTGAAATGGTTTTCTAGAGTCTCTTTGGACGATGGTACAAACTCTTACTAGTCTTTCTGCTTTCTTCCCTCCCTTTCTCCCTCCCTTCCTCCTTCCCTCCCTCCCTTTTTTCCTTCCTTCTCCCCCACCATTTTCTTTCATTCTCAGTAAGGGTGAATAAAACCAATCCCTAGACTTTCCTGTTTAACCATTTTTATATTTCTATTTGATATACTTTCTTTTTTATTTTTTTTTAGATAAGTTTGGGTATATCTGTTTATTTCTTTTTTGGAGCTAACGTTGTTATATCTCTGTTATTTTCATAGATGATAAAGCTATCTGACTCACAAGCTTCTGTAGATTAGCTTTATTCTAGGTGGTCTAGAGAGACAAGACAAGATTTAGGGCCTTAATAATAGGATTAGGGCAGACTTTATACTTTGTGTGTGAGCTCTGATTCTTCCTAACACATAAACATAAGTCAGTTGGCTTAATTTTCTGTTTTCTTTTGCTTTTCTTAAAAGAAAACTTTCAAACATCTGGGCCAGGCTAACTATATCTCTGTGGATTATTTTTTTGTCCAATAATATATTATTGTGATCATTTTCATCTTGTCTGAAACAGTATCACTTAAAGACTAAATAGGATGACTGAATCTCCAAAAACCCAACAGATATTTTTCTTTTTTTCTACTGGTCATGGGATTTGAACTCTGGGCCTGGCCATTGTCTCTGAGCTCTTCAGGCCATGGCTACTGCCCTACCCCTTGAGCCACAGTGCCACCTCCCCAGATATTTTTCATAGGTTTAAATGACTGCCCCAACTTTATACTGTTGCTAAGATATGAAAACACTATAGAAAAAGAAGTATATACTTGTAGATAGATGAAAAAGATGTTCATTCACCATCTATTAAAGGAAGCGCCTATTAAGATTACTAAGAAATGTAATTTTATTTTATATACTTAACATTTTGGCAAATATCTACAAACATAATAATGCTTTTGTTAGCAAACATTTATGAAATTGCTATTTTTTCCACGTTGATATATATATATATATGGACAACTCCCTACAGAGGGTAGTTCAGTTGTGTCTGTAGCTGTTAACATCTTCTTTCAGGAATCAGTTCAAACTATCTATGAACAAATGTTTATAATTTTTATAGCAAAAGAGTAAAAAATAAATATCACTGTGGAGCTTAAGTGTAGTGCCCTTATAAAGCAGAATACTTTGCAGCTGTTGAAAAAGTTAGAACTGGTAGGTTGTTCTTAGCAAATATACAAAAGGGCAAGGCAATTTATTAAAGATTTTCAAAACTAGTATCTAGCAAGATGTTCAATGTGCAACAGATGCTTGTTTACTGACCTAGTGAAGAATTAAGAGGCAGAAGAGTAGTAAAGTGTAGAAAAGCACGAGTACATACTCTTTCTGAGAGAGGCCCACAGCAGGCAGCCTACTGGGATCTTATTGGAGGGTGGTTATGTTATAGGGGCCCCTCCCAAATCTGAGTTTGGGCTCTGCCTAATGGCCTGTGCACACCACTGCCCTAGCTCACTTTGCTAGTTATCTTGTCTCAGGTTATTAGTACAGAAAGAAATCCAATTGGTCCCAGCTTGTTATGTACAGTATGGAAGTAGTTTTGATTGACTCTGCCTGATTGTGCACTACTAATGTGGGATTTTAATTGGGAACCTAGGGTATTGTGGGAATAAGAAGCACCATGATGGGCCAAAATGTTTCCATTTTTCATCTTTGCCTAATTGTTCTCTTTCCTTTTACCCACAGGTCATCTTAGCCAAAAGGCTGAGAAGCAATAGCCAACTATTAAATAGGTGATAAAACAGGAAGTACATACATACATACATATGTACATACAGGCACAGGTTTAGGAATATACTAATGAGAATACTACAGTGGGCTGGGAATTTGGCCTGGTGGTAGAATGCGTGCCTAGCATGCAAGAAGACCCAGTTTCTATTCCTTGGTACCACATACATAGAAAAAGCCAGAAGTGAGGTTGTGGCTCAAGTGGTAGGGTTCTCTAGCTTGGAGCAAACCCAAGGACAGTGCTTAGGCCCTGAGCTCACTCCCAGGACTGGCAAAAAAAAAAAAAAAATACTACAATATAATAGTAGAAGTTTTCTATATAAGGAGAACTTTCTATCATGTTTTAAATTTTGTTTGGGATTTTTAAATTTTGAAACAGCATGTATATCATAACATTAAGCATTAAACATATAGCCAGGCATTGATGGCTCATGCTTGTAATCCTAGCTACTCAGGAGAGGCTGAGATCTGAGGATCATGGTTCCAAGCCAGTGCCAGCACTAAAGACCTTGAGACTCTTGTCTCCAAATAATCACTACAAAATTGGAAGTGAAACTATTTCCACCGATAGGGCAGTAGCCTTGCGCTGAAGAGCTCAGAGATAGTGTCCAGGCCAACTTCTCCCTCTAACTATCCAGTTTGAGTTTTGTCAAGAACATTAGTTATTTAGTATGTTTTTGATTCTCTAAGGAATCCCTTGCTACTCACCCCACACATACATTTTTTTTTTTCTACAAGATCTCAGGATCTTGTGCTCACAAGTATACTCTAACCAATTTGAGCCATACTCCAAGCTAGTTTGTTTGAAATTTGTGTTTTAGAGAGGACCTCTCTGATATTGCCAGGGCTACCCTGGCATTCAAAATCCTCTTGCCTCTATCTTTCCATAGCCGGGATTACAGGCATGCAAGGCTGGAGAATTTCTCATTTAAGCAGCAATCGTTGGATTATTGTAAGGTATTTGTAATGCTATTGCAGTAAGGCAGTGGCTTACCTCTCCCTGCTTGGAAACTTTGGGCACTGCCTGAACTCAATTAGGTGAACTTAGGACCTAGCCTTGGCCTTTATTCTCAGGTCTAATAAATAAATAATATTAATAAAAGAAAAGAAATGCAGGAATACATAATATGTAGTACTTTGAATTTATGTTTGGAGCATGATGCAATCACTAGTTAAATAATTGCAAAGTAATATTTTAACTATTTTTCCTTCAGAAATTGAATCTTACTCAAGCAAAAACACCTCCTTGAACTCATATAGGGAGTTCTCTGTGTACCTAGCACACTAGAAGTCCTTTAAATGCTAAGCATTATTTTGTGATTAACTTAGAAATAACAGATCAGTAACTGCTTACATGGTGGTATTTGTATTGTCAATGTGTTTAAGTTTCAGCCTTGCAGTATGAATTCTTTTGTCTTTCGGTTTTTCTTAGCCCAACTTAGTACCTGGGGCATCAGTAGTTCACTGTTCATGTCTTCATAAATTGATTCTGCGTTGCATTTGAGGTGGGTAACAGCCCTTTGATTTGATCACTAAATCAAAGGAGAGGAGATGAAGGCAGGCAAAGAGAACTGGAAGCAGTGAGTTGGACAGAACTAGAGAGATGAATGCTGACTGGCTTCTCTTCTTGGTTTGCTCTGCCAGTGGCAAGCAGCCAGCTGTTTCCTTAATTCAAACTTCTGTGTGCCCTGGCAGTGACAAAGCACATTCTTCCTAGAGAAATCCCTGCTGGCAATTGCATTTCAAAGAAGAAACTTAGAGTTGAAGAATTTTTATGGCTTTAGAGTGTTAATATGTGTAGAAATACTATAGCTGGTGTGAAGAGCCACAGCCTTGAATTGGCAGACATGGAGAGGCAGTATGCCAAATCTGCATTTATTTTCTTGCTTATGATTAGAGGTGGGAAATGACTCTGTGTGTGTGTGTGTATGCATGCGTGTGCACATGTGCATGTGAGAGCACGAATGCATGTGAGCAAGGGAATGGCTTTGCCACTCACAAGTTTCCCTTTAATATCCTCAGTGATATAAAGAGGTTTGATCCAGACAGTCAGTCCTAACATACACACTCTGGTGGCTACACTTTCTGGCCTAAGTGAGGAGCTGTGTATTTTAACCCTCTTCTTTACTGTCATGCCCTGTTATATGCCATAGCACTGAGCAAACACTCTCCCCCCTCCCATTTGATTTTTCTCTCCTTATTGCTCATTTAATTAGCTCATTTTCTTTCTAATGTGACTTTTTTTTTTTGCTTCACTAACTGCCTTTGGTCACCTTAACACATGACATTTGCCTGTTGTTTAAGATACATTTATTTTTATGCTTATGACAGCCACATTTATTAAAGTAAGTAAAACACAATATGAAGAACACTAATTGTGATAATACTCATAGTATATATAATCACTAATTGTGATTATACTCCTACTATAACTATGAATCATGAAGCAGATCTCCAGAATTATTTATCTCACATAAGTTGAACATTATACACATTAAACATGTTCTCCTTTTTGCTTTTTGTAGACTTTGGCAAGCCCCATTCTATTTTCTGTGTCTTAGAGTCTGACTATTTTATATAAGTTTTAAGAGGAATTAGGCTTCATAGAAAAATAAACACTTCCTGGGGTTTAGTTGGTTTAGTTTTTTCTTTTTTTTTTTTTTTTGCCAGTCCTGGGCTTGAGCTCAGGGCCTGAGTACTGTCCTTAACTTTCTCAACATTAGAGCTCTACCACTTAAGCCTCAGCACAACTTCTGGCTTTTTTCTTTGTATGTGGTACCAAGGAATCGAACCCAGGTCTTTGTGTATGCTAGGCAAGCACTCTACCACTAGGCCAAATTCCTGGCCCTCACCTTTCTTGTGTTCCAAACCAGTTATCTAATACTCTATGGCTTTCCTTTCCTTAAAAAAAAGTGGGCCAGTAAAATAAAGCAGATAAAATTCTCATCATTTCATATGGAACAATCTGATTGGTTAGCTTAATTATTTGGCTGCAAGTGTACCTTTTCATTCAAGTGTTATCATTTCAATTGATGTAATTACTGCCTATATATACTCAGTGTACGGAAAAGAAAAGTCATTTTTGGAGAAAGTAGCTTTTCACCAAATTAAAAGTAAGCGGAAATGTCAAAAGTTATGTTTAGAAATTTTATATATTTCTCACTATTTCCTTTTCACAGAATTTTCAATTTTTTTAAGTCTCTAACAGGAGAAACCTATTTTCATAGATTCCTTCAGTTGGATTTTTTAAAAATTATTTTAGTTGTTAGTCTTGTACTTCATTATTTCTCATTTTACAGTTCTAGAACAGACGTTTTGCAAAACAGTCTGAAACCGAATTTAAAGCCTACCAATTTTAGGGAGCTGTCTGGGAAACTTACCTTTTTTCTTTTTCTCCTTTTTCTTGATTGGTCGTTGGACTTGAACTCTGGGCTTGAGCTCTTCAGCTCAAGGCTAAGACTATACCACTTGAGCCACAGAGCCACTTCTGAAGCTTATCTTTAAAACAAACAAACAAAAAACAGGGCTCAAACTGTGGTTGAAGTGGCACAGCACCAACTAAGCAAGAAAGTTAAACAAATGTGATGCCAAGAGTTACCTAGTTTAGTTATGTTAAACTAGTTGGTTATATTGGGGCATCACTGGCTGCCCCTTGCTTTCCAAACTTTTAGAAATTTCAGATTTTTTTTTTAAGTAACTTTATAAATGACCTGGAAGGATGAGAAGAACAGGTATATTTTTTGGTTTTAAAAATAAAGGAAGTGGCTTTGAGAAGCTTCCATTTGAATCACATATTTCTTTCCTGAAGTGAAATAATTGTGTTTTCAAGTTTAGTTTGCAGTGGACCAAAAGAGAGAGGGAGAGGGAAAGGGAAAGAGAGGGAGGGAGGGAGGGAGGGGGGGAGAGAGAGAGAGAGAGAGAGAGAGAGAGAGAGAGAGAGAGAGAGAGAGAGAGAGAGAGAGAGAGAGAGAGAGAGAGAGCGCGCCCGCATGAAGAAGGAGGAGGAGAAAGAGATTCAAATATTTTAAATTTGAATTCTTATTTTAAACTAGTTACATTTGCTGAGTTAAATTTAAGTGCCAAACATGCTTCTAAGAAATGTGGGACCCGTTGTAGGTCCGATGCGTGTGTAGAATAAATGGATTGCGATTCCAGGAGGTTAAGCATTTTGTTCAAGGTCATCTAGCTATTAAGTGTGGGGCCTGCTCTATGAATACTCATCCACTGGATTCTGCTGTTCTGTGAATGTGTGCGTCTTTCACAAAATAAAGCAGAAATAGTTTCAGAAGTATCTGGTTATGCTCTGTTCTGAGTCCTTTGGAAACCAAGTGAAAAAAGGCTTATTTAGTAAATCCCATGTGTGTCTTTGTCTCTCCGAGGAAGGTTTGCTCCAGAGAGAAAGCCACAATCATATAATAGTGCTCAGAGACTATGGCTTTTAATACATGCACCTGCCTCCACAGACAGTCTTCAAATTGTCCTTGAGTCAAGAAAATGCTTTTTTCTTCAATTCACCTGGGCTGTTGTTTCACAGGCCAGCTTGTTTTCAGCAATTGGAGATAATTTTACCTATGCAGTCCCTAGAGTGTCTTTGAAACGGACAAATAGTTAGCTTGGCTCAGCCTGGGGTGCCCAACTTACAATTCCAAGAGTAGGGGCAGTGGGGCTGGAGAATTGTGAGTTCTAGGACATCCTGGGCTATGTATGAGCCACATATTCAAATTATGATTTTTACATGTGACTTGTGCAATGTTTTTCTTTGATTTTTCTCTTAATGAGTTTCCTAGTATCTGTTTAAGGTGGGGGGGATTTCATGCAAATATCTTTAAAAACTATTGGGAAATAACATGGAAAATCAAAAAGGAATAAAGAGCAAACATTTACAATAATATTAAAATCAGGAAAAGATAACATGGTTACAAAATCAGAAGACAAATGAATATGGTTGCATTGAGGAAAGAAATTTTTTTTTTCCAGTCCTATGGCTTGAACTCTGGGTCTGGGCGCTGTCTGTGAGCTTCTCTTCCTCAGGGCTAGCTCTCTACCACTTGAGCCACAGCACAGCTCTGATTTTTTCATGATTAATTGGAGATAAGAGTCTCCCAGACTTTTCTGCTGGCTTTGTGTTGTGTTCCACAGATCTCAACCTCCTGAATAGCTAGGCCGATAGGCACTCTGCTTAAAGAAAGAAAATTTAAAATAAGATAATGACTAAATGGAAGTTAAAATAAAAGCATCAATGTAAAATTAAATTACACTGTTTCAGCTGTATATGTGTATTTTTACATGTTGTAAACACATACATGTCTATGCATATACTTTAGAATGCTATCACTTTGGAACTGACTTTTTAAACATTTGTTCCATTATAGTCTGGCTATATTGTGAAAGACATAATGTTTTATGCTTTATTTCAGGAATATTGTTATTATGTTACATTGCAGGATATGACTTGGCTTTTCTTTTGCCATTTGTGGGGCTTGAACTCAGGGTCTGAGTACTGTCCTTGGACTTTTCTCAAGGCTAGAGCTCTACTACTTGAGCCACAGCACTGCTTCCAGCTTTTTTCTAGTATATGGTACCGAGGAATTGAACCTAGGCCTTCGTGCATGCTAGGCAGGCACTCCACTAGTAAGCCAAACTCCTGGCCCAAATCTTGACTGTTATGAAAGAATCCAAGACTTTTTTTTTTTTTAAATTTTATTGGCTGTTAGTTCAGTTGCTTACAATGATAGTCAACTTCACATCATAGATTTCTAACCTGGTAGACCATAATTTTTCTGCCTTTGTTGGCACAAGTTTGAAAGAGCACCTCTCAGCTCTGTCACCAGGAAGTTGGGACAGGGCAGATCAATGATTCATGTGGGAAAAATTACTCAACCCTCAGATATTATGATCACCAAAATGTAGGAATTTCTGCTTAGAAAATCTGTTTTTTTGTTTCATTTTAGAGATCAGAAAATGCCTCTTGCCTTAGGCCAGTGAAACAAGGTGGATTTAAGACCCTCAAATTAACTATAGAATCTCTTGTCAGATAATGGAAATGATCTACAGATTATTGAAATACACTTTGGGTATTCTCCTAGTTTGTGCATTAACAAGTTTGATCTTAGAGGCAAATCATGTTATCAAGTTGTGATAACAAATGTTCATTAGGAAGGAGGAAAATTACCTAAGTCCTCTGATTCTTAGACTTTCTTAACTATTTTTTTCTTTTTCTTTTTTTTTTTTTTTTTTTTTTGCCAGTCCTGGGCTTGAGTTCAGGGCCTGAGCACTGTTCTTGGGCTTTCCTAAAGGCTAGTGTTCTACCTTGAGCCACTGCACACTTCTAGCTTTTTCCCATGTATGTGGTACCAAGGAATCGAATCCAGGTCTTTGTGCATGCTAGGCAGGCACTCTACCACTAGGCCAAACTCCTGGCCCCAAACTTGCTTAACTTTTGACCCAACATTAGACAGTTTATCCTAGCCATCTTAGGGAAATTACTCTTAATCACATTGTTGCTCTTGTACCTGTCTTCATCATGTTATCATCTCTTTAGTAAAGAATTCTTTCTAATCCTCTAGACTACATTTATATATCTATCTGTTTAACATGTCTCCTTAGTAGCTGGTTACCTGTGGCTAATACCTGTAATCCTATGTTATCAGGAGATGGAGACCTGAGGATTGAGATTCTAAGTCAGCCTGAGCCAGGAAGTCTGTGGGACTCTTATCTCCATTTAACCACTAGAAAATCAAAAGCGGTGTGGTAGAGCACTACCTATGAGCAAAAAGAGGTCAGGGACAGTGTCTAGGACCTGAATTCAAGCCTCATGACTGACTCCCCTCACCAGAAAGAGGGGGAGGATACGATTTTTTAAACATCATCTTTGTTGTTCTCATTAGAATACTGACCATATTTAATAAAACTTACTGACAAAATCTGAAAGATTATAGGATACATATGGTAAGCTTACAATGTGAATAGACTTATGTCTGATAGTTACAGCTAATTCTAGCTGTGGAGAAGACTAGATGGAGAAAGGAAGCCTGATGTGGTCTCGCCATCATCATGGAATTAAAGACTTCATTTCACTTTGAGAGGCTTGAAAATAATTAAGAGAGTCAATACACTGTCTTGGTTTATCTAAAGGTATATGCATTAAATTACAATGACTAAAAATCATGTTTATATTTTATATTATCTTCCTACAGGATACCCTGTCCTTGAGGGAACCACATACATTATTGCTTTCTAATATCACTCCAGTATCATTTCAGATCATCAGTAACAGGAAGAAATGTATGCTCATTGATGTGAGGGGTTCTCTAACTATGAATGCGATTGTATAATATTTCTATTATGTCTTAATACAAGTCAGGCAGAAGATCATGGTGAAAACCTATTACTAGCTATTGAAATTAGACTGATTGCATAACACCTCCCTAGATTTTGATATGTCTTCGTAAGAAGTAGTACTGTCTTCATAGAGTTGTCCTGAGTGTTAAGTGACATGAGCTTTACACTTACACAGTACAAAGTTCATAGTGAATGCCATTATAAGTTTAGCTATTGTTTGATTATTATAATTATTTTTTATAGCATTAGGCTCAAACATAAGGCCTCACAGTAACCTAAGGACTCAATTTTTTCCCTGACTTCTCAATCCCTGTTGCTATAAGCAATGCAGTCAATGCTAGATATGCTTGGCTGTTCAGTACAAATGCAAGGTTGAACACCTGAAAGGGAAATACATTGGAGAAAGTTTGTAATTAATCTTTCAATGTCTGAGGATTTTTATGGTTTGAAAGAATTTATGCCTCATATAGTTACAATGTTGGTAATATAGACTATCCCCTTAGGGAAGGGTTGCTATTAACGAATATCAGGAAAACTCAGAGCTCTGAGATCCTGAGTGTATATTAATTTATTAGAAAGAATAGAAAAGATTCCTTGGGCTAGGAGTTTGGCCTACTGGTAGAGTGCCTGTCTATCTTACACAAAGATCCAGGTTTGATTCCTTGGTACCACATATCTAGAAAAAAAACCCGAAGTTGGGGGGGAGAGGGAAATGGGTACCAAGACATGTGAAAGGGTATCAATGTATGTGAATTAATGCACCTTCTATCTGGCAAATATCATGTAACCCTTTTACTAATTACAATAAAAAATAAAAATAAAAAAATAAAAGACAAAGCAATTAAAAAAAAAAACCGAAGTGATGCTGTGGCTCAAGTGGCAGAGTATGAGGCCTTGAAAAAGCCCAAGGACAGTGTTCAGGCCCTGAGCTCAAGCCCAGGACTGGCAAAAAAAAAAAAAAAAAAAAAGAAAGGTTCCAAATGCGTTTTTTTTCCTGTTTCTTCTTGAACCCCCATTCCAAATATGGATCATACAAAATGACAAGAAATGCAAAATGTTCAGTAAAAATTTATAAACTATAACCTTTTCTTCTGAAAGTGTTAGGCTTTGTTCTTGTGTAATTTTAAAGATGTACTGACATTAAATGCTGACATTAAAAATTTTTTTTTCAAAGAAAAAAAATACATAAAGAAGCTTGGTGTTTGACCAGGGTTATAAGAAGTTACAAGGATTAAGCTAGATGTGAATTTTTCACTTAAGACATAATTAAAGTCTGTTGGGTGCTGAGAGCAGTAAAAAGATGGATAAAGTCCAGAAGCTACTTTCAGATGGATTATAGAGATTGAATGAAATACTAGAAAAAATAGCTTCATTGAAGTGGAAGAGTAGACACTGAAAACAGAAGTAGTAGAATTGGTGTCCTGGGCAATGTTACTTCTAGCTGGGGACTTCAACATTTAAAAATAATCAGGTATTTTCACTTGGTCCTGAGAGAGATCGAATTGATATCTATTAATATACTTTGTAGGGCATGAGGAGGAAATGTGTGCATGAAACAGGACTATAATGTGCAAGGACTCAGGACAGATGTCAGGAAGAAGGGTGGGAAAGACTAAGCATAGTTTATTCTACTGAGAATACTAGTTCCCGAAGACGATGGACACAGAAAGGTTTCTATGGTAAAACTAGTTTCAGAATCTTTAGGCATTGGGAAATTTTTAACTACAGACATTCAGTAATTCTGAGAATTTATTTTACTAGAAAGGTGTTTACTATTCTTTATACTAGCTTATTTAATTATACTTTTATAGTAAAATATACAAAGTTACTGTGAAAAGATTTTTTAGTGAATGTGTGTGTGTGTATTATGGGGCTTGAAACTTAAGGCCTGGGTGCTGTCCCTGAGCTTTTTTTATACTAGGCTAGTGCTCTACCATTTTGAACCAGTTTTCTGGTGGTTAATTAGGGATGAATCTCACATACTTTTCCTTGCGTGGGCGGGCTTCAAACTGTGATTCTCAGATCTCAACCTCTTGAGCAGTTAGGATTACAGGTTTCAGCCATTGACACCTGGCTCTTAATGATTCGAATTGGAAGTGCTGGTCTGCAAAGGTAAATTTCAACAAAATATTGGAAGGTTTAGATCAGTTAAAAATCTGTGGTATGTGTAGGATAACTTCTGCCCCTTTCAAAGGTTAGTATGCAGATTATATGAGATGGGATGGATTGAAGACTGGCAAGAAATTTGTGGTGGGTGTCTTATAATAAACCTTATTCAGAGTACTAAGCTTGAGTTAATGTAGGTATTACCTGAGTTGGTATGGTAGTAATCTGAAAGGAAAGAAGCCAAGTCAGCCATTCTTAAATATTTTTAATTTTTATTTTTTTGCCAGTCATAAGGTTTGAATTCTGTGCCTGGACTCCGCTTTTCAGCTTTTGTTTTAAGGCTAGTGCTGAGCCACAGCACCACTTCTGGCTTCTTCTGAGTATGTGTTACTGAGGAATCAAACCCAGGGCTTCATAGACAAGCACTAGACAAGCTAGACAAGCACTACCACTAGGCCAAACTCCAGGCCCAAATATATGTATATTTTAAAACCTGGACTTGGGAAACATCTTAACATTAATTTATGTCAATGTTTAATTTCAATGTCTTTCAATATTTAGTACTACAAAAATAGTTAGGTCGACCGAAATACCTTTGGGAAGTATATTTTGAAGTAACGGAGCAGAGTCGTTTGGGAGTTATTTGGATCTAGCAGTTTGGGTTGTATGATGTGCTCCATTCCTGTTCGGGAAGATGGGCTCCACTGGAAGGTCCCTGCAGGGATGTGAATCAAAGGAGATACTGTTTTGATTCAGAGAAACAGTGACAACACACCAGAACCAGGATTCTCTCATGGATTTTGCTTCTCTTCACAGGTCCTTGCAACCCATTAGTGAAAGGAAAAAACGTCCTTGGGAACTAGTTTTGCTGATTTACTTATTACTCCAGCTTTCCGAGCCATGAATACTGGGACTTTAAGTAAAATTGCTGCTTTGTTGAAAAATGGGGAGCTTACCCTCCGCCTTCTAGATTCTAACTTGATAGGATGAACTTGACATGTTTCCTGTCTCATACCACTTTTCATTGCTGCTAGTCTCTCTTGGGTATACATCTTTGTCCTGAAGTTGTGAAAGTAAACATTTTACACCATAAAATTTACTTGCTGTATTGTTCTCTTAGCAGTTATCTAATCTGCTATTTTTAAAACAAAGACTCTGCATGACCTGTATGTGTTCACTATTATACATTCTATGTTTGTGGTCTAAAAAGCCCAGTTTAATATTAGAGAATATGAGAGAACCTCTTCATGAATACCTATGCCAAAACTTTTTAAAATGAATAAGGATTATTCAAGTTGCAGTTCTTAAATTGCTTGTTATGATTTAATTAATATGTAATTCTTAATTGTTCTATAATGCATTGTTTAGTTCTATATGTACATGAATGGTATCATTCATGATTTTTTTCATAAATTATCAACTAACTTCTCTGTTATGTTTTGACAATTTAGTCACTTTGTGAAATATTAAATTTTTGATTTTTCCTTTGAAGGTTTAGATTGGTAATGTTTCTAGTCAAGAGAAGAGACTAAACAGTTTTTCTATGTTGCTAATCACACTTATATTACTAACAAGTAGTTGGATTCCACATAAAGATCACAGAAAAAGCATGATTTTTTAAAAATAAAAATAAGTTGGACTTTACAATTTTCTTTTCAGATGGACCGCTTAGCTTGACTGTAGGTAATCTAGAAAATACTAGGTGCAAGTTGATTTGTGGAAAAGGTTTTATTTTGAGAGGGAGTGATCCTGTTTTAAAGAGTTATGCTGTTCTTGAGTTTGAAACACAAAGAATACAGAACCAAGAGGGATAATTGTGAAATTTGTAGATTAAAAACAGTATTATACGTCTGATTTACCAGGTTATTTTGTGGCTCAGCTTCAATCTGTTTTCAAATATTTCTGAATAGCAGAAAGGTTTGGCTTATGTATTTTATTTAATAAGAAACATCTGTAAATGTTTTGAGTTCTTGGGAAATAAGTACTCCCCATGATATAACAAATGGGACTAATAATGTGTTTGTTAGGAAACTTTTGATTGTAGACAAAGATCTGAGTGTGGAAAATAGCAAAGAAATCTGTTAGGAAGATATATGAGAATCCAAAGACAAAATGAATTCTAAACAGCTGGCCATGAGGAATTTAGGGAACAGTTATAGCAGGATGAAGAATCCACAGTATTTTCATCTCAGTTCCTCTCATTTCTCTGCTTTTCTTTCCTCCACTTTGTAGTATGCTCTTTTTCTCTACTGAATAGTATGGCTACTAAACATACAATGACATAGATGACGTATGTTGTAAAATAGTGAGTTTATACTTGTGGAGTAAGACATCAAAATTTATTCACCACATGTAGGTACAACATGCAGGAAATCAACATTAGATTCAGAAGAAATATTAATTAAAACTGTACATGGGAAAAGCAAGGTGCCACAAAAGCTTGTTCATAAACATATCTGCATTAGTAGAAAACACACCGCACAAAAAGAGTTTGGAATTGGGGAGGCACTCTTAAGTAGAAGTACAAAGCAGCTTTGTTGGCTCATAGTTGCTGGCTAAAGCTGTAAGGTAGGTGAACCTTTGTAGGTTGCTTAGCAATGTGTGTTTTTTTTTGAATGGACTCTGCCTCATGAATCATGAATTGTTCGTTTACAAGAGAAAGGTGTTCTTAGAAGCCTGCCAAAAATGGTAACCAAACCCACACCTTGTTATACCAAATGACTGTAAGAGCAAAATTTTAGTTTTTAGATTTGTTGCAAACTTTAAGGAAATATTACTTGATAATTCTATCATTATAATCAGACACTCATTAAATTTTTTTAATGCTAATCTCAGTGATTTGTCAGACCAATAGTGTCGCGGTCTTTCATCCCTGGTCCCTCTCTCCTAGTAGGGGGGATGGGGAAAAACACATCCTGACCAGGCCAAGCCGCTAAAGGAAGGGGCCCACTGTCCTCCCCCACTCAGCCTTCTTACCCTGGAGCAGGAACAGAGACTCCACACAGCTTCATCAAGGCAGGAAGATCTCTATTCCCTAAATCCCTCCTTATATTGGGTGAGGGAGCCTATCAGTATACAAGATGGACAGGACAAAGAGGTCCACGTGTTTTATCCCTACTACAAGCCTCAGCAGAAAGTTATTAGACATGGTGTTACTCGGCCCCCAAGATCTCCCCTGTTTTTATCTTAAAAAAGACAAAAGTTAGGATATGTGGGGCTACCACCATATTAGATCAGCTGTGCCTGCCTTAGGTGTCTCCAAGCTCATTAGTCTTCTTACCCGTCATGGGATCACCAAGTCCTTTTTACTTGGCTCCTGTCTTAGGTCGATAGGCTAATAGCTGGGACTTTCCTGTCTTTGACTACCAGCTGTCTATTTAAGCAAACTAGACCTGAGGGGATGCACCTATTTCCATGGGAGCAAATGCCTGTTGCATTAGCATTCACTTTCTGTGTTGACTTTGTATTATTTTAGGCAAGCAATATAGACATATTACAATTATAGCACACAAAACAAATCCAAACTGATCAATCCTGCCCATCTTTGATCAAGTCCTAAAATAGTCTCTAATAAAGATAACCAATCATTTTAAGTTCAACATGTGTCTGATTAACAATAATGATTTGTGTACATAGAGAAGTCAAGTTGTCAGTGTACAGAGAAGTCAAGTTGTCAAACTAAACATTAGACAGATTAATCGCTCAACTGAAAATGTTATATGGCAGTTCCATCAAGCAAAATCTGGAACAAGCAGCTACACAAAAGGTGTTTATCACATGCTCCAGAATATTCAGTTGTTCTTACAATAAATCAATTCACTGATCAAGCATAACAATTCCATTCCTCATATGCTGATCAATGGCTTCTGAGATCTACAACGTAATATTCAAAGCATTCTTTGTAGAAACTGCAGTGGCAAGGGCAATACTTGAAGCAATAACGGCAACTGCAGATGTGGCAGATGTGGCCACCACCACGGTCAGGAAAATACTAAAGTCTTTTTTTTATTGATGAGCGGGAAAGCACTCTCCTCTGCCTGTACAGGCACTGTTATATACTGGGGGCTCTGACTACAATAGCCAGAGAAAACAGGGAAGCATTCCAACATTAACTAGAACAACATTATTAATAATTAGAGATTGAAACCAATAGAAAACAAAAACTATCACATAAGCAAACTGTATAGCAAAGCAATAGAAGAATTAGAAATACTGAAGAAGTATTGGTTAGAGGAAGTGGCCAAGACTGTTCAGGTCCCAGCAGCGTGATCGTGATCCTCAGCGACGTTGATAGGCTCATCACTGCCGCGTGGATTCATTTGGGGAACTGCACTCATAGTAGAAGTCTTCATCTTGACCAATAGCTTCCGAGGAGTCTCCACCATCTGACGTATCAGTCTGTCCGGCACCCAAATGGGACTGTCAGCATCCTGTGGAAAAACACAAACACTTTCTTACCCCCACATGAGGACAGGGTCTGGTCCTTTCCAGTTTCCAGAGAGAATATCTTTCTTCAATACTAAAGGTTTATGACTTCTAGAAGGATTAAAATGTCTGTCTCCTGCAGAATGTCCTTCAGCATCAAGAGTTAGAAAGTTTAAACTAAAAAGAGCTATAGCAAGTCTATCCTTGGGAGTCTTCCAATCTCCCCCCTTTTGTTTTAAACTACTGTTCAAAAATGACTCTGGTCCCTTTATTTTAAGGGGGTTATGGGCGAAGATCCATTTTCTGTAACTTCTTCAAGCTGACTCAGGGGCATTGTCTCTGTATTTTGCTAGGGACCCTAAAAAGCTTTAGCCTGTTTTCAACTAGTCTGAACCCAAGCACAGGCTTTCTAAATCACTACCACTTAATTCTTAAGTATTTTTCCAAGTGTCTCTGTGCTTCTTTTCACCTGTTCTTAAGCTGTTTCTTTGGGTGAAAGTAAGTACTCCCGAGTAAGTTGCCACATAGGAAATGTTCCTCGGAGGTGGTCTCCCTGTTTCAGTGCTTTCTCCAAATCTAATTTATGTAGATCCCATTGTGGCACATTAAGAAGTTCTTCCTTTAAAAATCAAGGACTTATTTTTGCTATCATATCCACATAAGCCTCAACCGTGGCTTCTTTTACTGCAGTACCATTAGCTTTAAGTAAATCTTTTATAACTCTAACCATTCTGTTCTTAGAAACATCTGAACCCATTATTCCGGCTTTTTTTTTTTTAAAAAAAAAACAAAACCCCTTTCACACACATTTACGGTTGTTCCAGTATGAACCCATTCGGTTCTATTCTAAAATACCGGTTGTTCCGGTCTGAACCCATTTGGTTCTATTCTAAAATCCCTTTCACACACACATTCGCAGTCGTTCCAGTCTGAACCCATTTGGTTCCATTCTAAAATATCCTCGCCCGTATACTGCTCTGAGAGGTTCCTCCCTACCATGCCTGAAGTGACCCGCACTTCGGAGGTGATCTGGAAATAATTATTGCCTCACCCTCCGAGAGATTCCTCCCTACCGTGCCCGAAGTGACCTGCGGAGATGATCTGGGAATAATCTGTTAAAATCTTTTACTATTAAAACACCTAGCTGCTTCTGCTGTGCTTGCCTCTCCACTTTGACACAGCTGCAGCTTCTTTTTGGGTTGCCTTCTTTATGGGTTTTTTCAGGTTTCTCTGGTTTTTCAGTCTTTTCTTTAGCCTTAGGTTTGGGAGAAGTTTTTTTTTTTTCATGTATTTTTTATTGTAATTAATAGAAGGGTTACATGATATTTGCCAGATAGAAGGTGCATTAATTCACATACATTGATACCCTTTCTCATGTCTTGGTCCCCATTTCCCTCCCCCCCCCGCCCCTCATTGTAAAGAGTATTCTTAAATGCTTTGTGAGGAATTTCTACTCTTGCTAGTTATCAAGTATTGAATCTTTCTAAGATTAATATTTCTATTGCATTTTTTACAAGGAACTGTTAACACTTTTTTCTTGTTTCTTTATTCTTATTTTATTACTTTATTTTTGAACGATAAACAGACTTCCATCTTCTTTTAATAGCGCAAGCATTTCCTTACAAACATTCATGATATTGCTTCCAACAACGGCAGTCTCTTCTTTCCCTTTCCCCTTCCCCTCTTTCTCCTCCCCCTCTTCCCTCTCCTCCCCTCTTCCTCCTCCCCCAATCCCCCCTCCTCCCTCCTCCCCTTCCCCTCCTTCCCCTCCCCTCCCCTTCTTGCTCTGACTTTGTTTATTCTTTTGGATACTGTTTTCTCTTGTTTTTTTCAAACGTATGAAGAAGAAAATTACACATTTTAATATAGTTGGTCTTTGTAATGAGAGATGTATTTCCTGTCACACCTTTGTTGCTTTGCTTTTTTTTTTTAAAGCTATTTATGTATCTATCATGTCTGTCTGTCTGTCTGCTTTATTGCTCATGGCTACATAGTTATTGAAGAAGAGTCCATTAATACAGTAACTATAAAGAGAAGTTTTATGTACTGTTCATACCTAAAAAATATAGCCCTTAATAATACAAACTCCCAAACCAATAATCTAATATAAATCATGGAAATCATTTAGTAATACTGACAGCATCAGATCACTTTAACAAAGAAAAACTAATTTGTTGTTACATCATTAAAAATTCTGAGTCTATTACTGCTATAAATCCTCTGATCACTAAGAAACATTTAATAATTAGACAATAGCATTTAGACTTCTATCTTGATTTGCTTAATTACTATCATATTTCTTTAATCACAGGATTTTGGTCACTTAGTTTCTCTTAATTTCCCCCATAATAATAGTGCATGAATTTATGGAAATGAATTCTTTTGGTCCCTGAAAAACCATCAGAGTTCCACAAGTGATTCTTGTTCACCTGGTATGATAACAGAAAAGGAAGTGCCTGGACAAAGTGACCATTATCTTAATAGTACCTCCACCAAGGGCTTTGTGAAGTTGATTTGTGAGCAGGATGACTTTGTCTTAGTCTTTTTTTTTTTTTTTTGCCAGTCCTGGGCTTGAGCTCAGGGCCTGAGCACTGTCCTTGGACTTTCTCAAGGCTAGAGCTCTACCACTTGAGCCTCAGCACCACTTCTGGCTTTTTTCTATATATGTGGTACTGAGGAATCGAACCCGGGTCTTCATGCATGCTAGGCAAGCACTTTAACCACTAGGCCAAACTCCCGGCCCTGTCTTAGTCTTTACTGTACATCTCATATTACACTTTTTCCATTAATGAAATAGGAATATTGTCTTTTTGTGTTTTTTATCATAATAGTTAACTTTATTAAAAGTGAAAGCTTACTTTAATAGAGGAAACTGTCTCGTGGCCTTGGACTGGATGAAACACGTTAACTTAGTTAACTTTTTTTTTTTTAACATGATGCCTCCTCTAGATTCTTAATAGAAGAAAAACATTTTGAGTAAAATGCTGTTATGTTTACTTTTCTTGCCATTGAAGATAACCAAGGGTTATGGGGGGAAAGAGTGAAAGCTGGCACCCAGAGACTGTTTTCTAGCATATTGAATTAAGAAATAAGTATGAATAAATTAGAGAAATGTCACTGCATAGACACAAACAAAACATTACTGTTACCTTGGTAACGAGGTGAGGTACATGTGAGTAGTTTCTTCTCTTTCTTAATTTTATTACCTGTAATTAGGACGCTGATGGCTCTTGTTTTAAATGGATTGTTATTGTTTTGTTGTCAGATACATAATACTTTCAATTCTCTAATTAAGGATGTTAGTATCTTGGCTAGGTCAATGAATAATGATGCATCTCAATGTTCCAGTCTGTAAAATGAGAATATTTTCAATGATCTTATTTGAAAATAATGAATGAGATATTATCTCATAAAAATTTAAAATATGGAAATTAGTATGTGGAAATATTACATTAAATGATAAAAAATTAAATGAAATGTTCAAAAGCATTAAATTAAAGTACTAACTACACTGGCTGATTTAATAAAGCCAAGTGGTTTAATTTCTCTCTTTCTTTCTTTCTTTCTTTCTTTCTTTCTTTCTTTCTTTCTTTCTTTTTTTTTGGTAGGTCATGGGTCTTGAACTTGGGAGCTTTAACTAGGCCTGGGGTACTGTCCCTGAGCTCTTCAGCTGAAGGCTACCACCCTACTTTAAGCCAAGCACCACTTCTCTTTTCTAGAGGTTAATTGGAGATAAGAGTCTCAGGTCCTTTTGTGCCCAGGCTGTCTTTGAACCTTGATCCTCAGAACTCCTCCTGAGTAGCTAGGATTACAGGCGTGAGCCACCACGCCCAGCACGTGGTTTAATTTCTTTTTAAAAAGTCATTGTTTTCTTCTTAAAACAATTTCTTTTTAAAAAAGTTACTGCTTGGTTTCTTATTTTTAAAAATATGTACCACATTTATTAGGTAAAGATAAGAATGGCTTTGTTAACTTTAGATAAATGAAAGAGATCAATAAAAAGAACCAATCTCCTGTAGAAGATGAGGTTTAAAAAAATAAGTACTGATAAAGCAATTCAACTACTCCCCTGTTTCATTCATTTAAAAAAAATTAGATGAATGACAGTATCTTTTAAATTTTTTTCCCATAGTAAGAAAGTTCTATTTATGCATTCTAGTAAAAATAAATAAATAAATTGGCTCAGTGAGGCCAGTTGAATAATAGCTAATCTACATTATTGAGGGTTATAAAAGGGGTGGGGGAAAAATTTTCTCTACTAGACACAGGAGTCCTGGGCTGTGGTCTTTTATAATTCTTTTAGTCTAGGAAGTCAATTAACCTTAGAGTACAGCACCTTTTTTGCCTGGAAATAAGGAACTCAGTCATGTTAAAATTGTTGACATCTCATTACTTTTATTAAAAGTTGGGGAAAGCATCCATTTTCTGTGAACATTTATGTTTAACATTACACATTTACTTGATCCACATGGGTTTGTGCAGTTAAATATGAGTTGGGTCACATAGAATTTGTTATTTTGTATAGACCTTCTTAAAAGCTGAATAAATCAATTTTCAAGTTTTTCTTAGTTATAACTTATGAGATGTCATGATGCCTATTAGTACTGTAATCTGATTTCTTTTGGTGACTTCTTAACTTTTATTAGTCTAAAAATGTCAGCATGATCAAAGTGACATCAGTAGGATGGAAAGAGAAAAGTATAAAGGACCTTCGTTTGAGTAAAGAAAAGTTGGTGGGAATGAAGCTTTCTTTAGAAAGGTCATCTTTTAGAGTAAGCCATCACAGTAAGCTTCACTTGTGTGGCCCTTTTACTTCTCTAAGTTAGATTTACTTCTCTAATTTGGATTGTAGTCTAGGTTAATGCCTAACTTGTGCCTACAAGTGCCTACATGTCCATTTCTTAGGTCTACTGGTTGTGTGAAGTCTACTGGTTGTACTAGGGTATAGCTTTGGAGAAGATCTAATTTCTCAGAGACACCATGCCATTCAACGTGAATAGCCAAGTGTTTTCAAAGATATCTTGGAGAAATACCATTGACTTCACAGGTGGCATATCTTTCTTATGTTGAAGAACATGAAAAATATCTAAGCAGATGCACAGAAGCCATCTGTCCTGAGACTCTAGAGGACATTCCGAAATTGGGTGGAGACTTGTCCTCAGTGAATCTTGAGAATCCTTTGCAGTTTCCCATATAACTAAGTCCTTTGACTTTAAGAAAATGAGCAGTTAGAATAGAAGATTTCTTAAATTTTACTAGAGAATGAGGATTGATTTTGCGGAAGACAAGGACAAATGCCCATTCTCTTGTACTCTTGCTTCAAGCAGCACTCTGCAGAGAGGAGTTGGTAGGTATCTTTGATATTATGATTCTTTTGAAGGATTGCATTGAACTCTGTCAAAAGACACTTAGATATCACTGCTGTGTCCTACTTTAGAAATACGTAGGTGGTTTAAGTACTGTTCTATCCTGAAAATAGTGAGTTTTAGTAAATTAAATGCCCTTTACTACTGAGGAAATATATAGGTTGTAGATTTTTAAATAAACTAGGTTAAAAACATTTATTCCACAAAAGAGATGTTAACTGAATGAAGCATGTATCTTGATCTCCCAATAATTTCTTGCATGTAAATAGCATCTTCACAGGCTTGTCCAAATTCCTAGTGCAGGCATGTAGAATGCACAGCTGAGTCACAGCTGCTAAAAGAGTCCATGCACCCTCCTTCTCTCTCAAGAGAACTATTGGGAGAAACAATAGAACTAGTGCCACAACTTATTTAAATCTGCTGGCTTCAGAAGTCTGTGAGGCTCTTGGGCTAAGGAAAATGATTGTTGTTTCTGCTTCTTGCTTTGTGACAATTGTGAGGCTTGAATTCAGAGCCTAGACACTGTCTCTGAGGTTGTTTGTTGTTGTTGTTGTTGTTATTGTTGTTTTCTCAAGGCTAGTACTTTACCACTGGAGCCACAGCTCTACTTCTGTGGTTTTGTTGGTTAATTGGCAATTAAGAGTGTTAGTGACTTGCCTGCTCTGGCTGGTTTCGAGTAGTAATCCTTACAGCTCAGTCTCCTGAGTTGCTAAGATTATAGGAACCCATGCCTAGCTGTACTTTCTTCTTTCTCTAGAAATCTTCCCTTCATATCTAGAAAGAACAGAGTTATTTGGCCTTTAAGAGTCTACTTATTTAATCTGCATGTTTGAACTTGTAATACCTGAGATATTGGTTGGGTCGTTCTTCCACTTTTCTTTTTGAAGTGCTCATTTCCAACCGTTCAAAAAAAGTTGGGAAATGCTGGCTTTGCTTGATTTGGATGCTGGCTTGGACTCTTATTAGCAATATGATGAAAAAAATGAAGTTTCCTTTACTGTATTTTCTTCATTAATAATATAGGGAAAAATGATAACACATCTCTTAATGTTGGAGTATTAAATTTATCCATGCTAAATTCTTACAGTAGGGTTCAGTATGTAGTAGCTACTCTGTCATCTTTGGCTGGGGTTAATTTTTTTTTGTGTGTGTGGGGGAGGGAGTCATGGGGCTTGAACTCTGCCCTTGGTGCTGTCCCTGAGCTCTTCAGCTCAAGGCTACCACCCTACCCTTGAGCCACAGCCCCACATTCTGTTTTCTAGTGATTAATTGGAGATAAGAATCTTTCGGCTCTGTGGCTTTGTATTGCCTGAGCTGGCTTTGAACCTTGATCCTCAGATCTCAGCCTCCTGAGTGGCAAGGGTTACAGGCATGAGCCACCTTGCCTGGCCTGGGGTTATTTTATTTTATTTTATTTTATTTTTTGCTGCTGCCTTCCCAGGCCTCTTATAGCCTTCCGCTGCATCCCCTAACTCAAAACCCATTCTATGGGAAGGAGATCAGAAGATACATGTAAGTGGATGGTAATCTTTTAGTCATTGAGTGCCCCAGCTAATAGGAGGAGGCTGGTTCTTTTCAGTTCAGCTTCAGCAATTGTTATTTTTTTGTTGTTATTAATTTTTTCTCCATACTGAGACATAAATTCACACTGAGACATCACAGTGGATTCAACTGCAAAACTATTGGGTTTAGATCATTAGCAACATGATTGGCAACTCACAATTTTTAGAGACATGGTTACTTCCCAAAATGTCATCAATAACTGAATACCCAATATAATATGTAAAAGGTTAGAAAGGAATTGAAGTACATATATTAACCCTCAGGATCTCAGGCTTAGTAGGAAGATATGAGATCTTTTAAAAGAAATAAATCCTATTGTTTATTTAACCCATTCTGTGTAGTGAACTGTGTTAAATTTAGGTATTTACAAAATAACTGTTGGCTTTATACTTCATTTGTATTCTGACCAGATGTTGTCATTAATTCCTTTTGAGAGCCATAAAGCCTATCCAACATATTTGTGAATTTTAATGCATCTAAAAATTTTAATTATAATATGCATTTGAAATGATATGTATTGTAATTTGATGCTACTGATATCTGATTGAAGCTGTCAATATCTGGGAAATAGATTTGATCATAAGATTAATGGACAATTGCTGTCAATTTTAGAGTGAAAACTTAAAAACTTCACCTCCTTTCTGTATGTGAAAATATTATGTTTTCTATGTATTCTTCATGCATAGTAAAATAATTTCATTTTCAACAAATTGAGGTGACTACATTGAAGATAATAATAACAACAAAAATAACAAATTTCTATAAGTATCCAAAATAAAAGTCAGTGGGTTTTCTCCATACAAAGGAGGAAATTGTTAAAATTTGCATAGTTTATAGACATACTGCATAAACTTTCTTTCCTCATATATACTGGATAATAATGTATCAAGGCAATTAGCATTACTATCTTTTAAAATCTTTATTTTTAAATGTTGTACACCTTCAAATCCCTCCCCTAATGCTTAAAACAAAATGCATAATAAATTGCTATGAATGACAGTTGTACTGTGTCTTAGAACACTGCTACTATTCCTATCTAACTATATTTTGCTGCCTCTTATTTCCTTATTTCCTCTCCCCTCTTTTATTCCTAACTGTATTCTGTTTTTGATTTCTGTGAAATCAATATTGCCTTTTATAGTTGAGAGAGAACATGCAGTATTGGTTTTCCTGTTCCTGTTTTAAAATTGTTTTTCTTATTCCTGATTTATTTTACTTAAGTTAATGTCCACCAGTTTTATTCATGTTGCCAAACAAAATGACAGGATTTAATTCTGTTTTAATATTTAAACCATATAATGTTGATTCATTTTGATATGCCTTTTTTCCTAGGTACCACTGAAATTTGGAAATTTAGAAAATACCATATGCCTAATACTTAGCATCATTGTAGAGTTTTACTTTTCTTCTGTTCATTGTCTTTGGAGGCTGTGGTTTGTGACTGTGGTTATAAGCTCAAGGCTGTGAAGAAGGAAGTTTTGCCATTGAAGCTCAACTTTGGTCAGGTTGGTGATGAATCATGAAGTCTGCTTTCTTGCTTCAATTACTGAGTCTGATTGCTCTTCTCTTGTGACTTCCCGATCAGTACTTTATAGTACTATAAAGTTTTACTCTTGGGCTCATTGGAGTAGTAACCAGTGCAGCTCAGTCAGATTTAATGCTTAGTTTAGTGAGAACTTGGGGTTTTTTTCACAGGATTTCAGTTTAGGACTGGATTTCTCTTGTGATCTTCACCAGGTAGTGCCAAGACTCTATATTTATCGACTTCGGACATTTTGTTAGAAATTATATTCCCTGACAGGCACTGTTGGCTCACTCCTGCAATCCTAGAAGCTCAGTAGGCTAAGATTTGAGGATTCCAGTTCAAAGCCATTTGGAGCTGGAAAGTCCATGACACCCTTATCTCCAATTAATCACAGAAAAAACTCAACATGGAGCTGTGGCTCTAGTAGTTCAGTGCTGCTACCCTTGAACAAGAGATACTCAGGGACCTCACCCAGCCTAGATTCTCAGTTCAAACTCCAGGACTACGGACATTAAAAAAAATAAATCTTGAAAAAACTGTGTTTTATTCAGCATTTCTAAAGCAAAATAAGTAGTCTTTTTGTTTGTCTTAGTATATTCTCATAACATCAAAGGAAATACACCTTACTCAATCCTTTTGGAATACCTAAGAGGGTGTGGGAGCATATTACAGGTTTCTATCAATAGGTAATGTTCTTTTGGGAACATTTCCTTGTGGATCTGATCACAGCTTGGAATAGCTTACCATCTTATACATTTCTGTGTAGATTTGGCAGTCCTTGTCTGATAAAAAGCTGAATACATCAAAATTACCTATCTATTATGAATTTGTAGGCATCTCTTCAAGTACTACTATTTTATAGACTTCATGGTATCATGAGTGTCATGTAACTTATTTCTGAATTGGGGCTTTCTCATTTAGACCATGTGGCACTAAGATTCTATTACAGTTTGTCTAGACCTCCATTTCAGGGGGTTTCTATGCTCATTTTCCACCCTCTTGGATCTTCCAGAATTACTTAGCCCCCGCTCTTTCTCCCCTGCAACCTAGAGTCCCCTTTCTTGGATTAAAAGATAATTGTTGGAAGGTGTTTGTCAATTCTCCTGAGGTGTTTAATATGTGATTTCACTAATTGAGTGCATTGTGTAAATGATGGTTCAGTGCCTTGAGTAAAATAAATTTTATTTTGCTAATATCAGATTACTAGTAAAATGTTATTTTATACAATGTTATAAATAGGAGTATCTATATAGTCACAATCACAGTTCCAGTATTTTATGAAGAAATGTGATTATGTTTACAGTCTCTGGTTCAGTTTTGAGCCCACCCTTTGCTAGGAACATAAATATTTTTGGTGTGTTATTTTGAACATTTTTTAAAAATAAAGTTTAATTATCTCTAAGTAATTATACAAAGAGATTACATTTAGCGAAGCAGTTTATGAATATGAAGCATCTCGATTAATGTCACCCTTCAACAGTCTCATCCTTCTCTTCCAACCCTCTCATTCCCTTTCTTTTCTTAATTTTGTAGTTATACACACACACACACACACACACACACACCACACACACATATTGCATTCTTGACTATTTGCGTTCCTGATTCATTAGATGATGGAGGTAGGAAAGCGAAGCCAAATTATTTCTTTGGTGGTATAGAAAAAAAATTTCAGCACCCCCCCCAAAGACCTGAGTCTTATTGAAGACCAAGACAGAACCTCATTCAGTCTTCTCTCACTTGAACTGTCTTCATTAGGTTAGAATGACCATGGACTTAATAATGCCATTTAAAAACCTGTGTTTAGTGCTTTTTGTTGCTCAAAAAACCTTCCTTTTCAAACCCAGGGCTTCATGCATGCTAGACAAGCACTCTACTACTAGGCTACAATCTCAGCCCTGAATTATAATTTTTTAAGTTCTATTTTTAGTAATTTTTAGGAAGTCTTTAAAAAATCATACATGGGCCTGTGTTTTTATATAAGTTAATTCTAGATAACATATTCATAGAAAATTTTTATTTTATTTTTTGCCAGTCCTGTGGTTTGAACTCAGGTCCTGAGCACTGTCCTTGGGCTTTCTCAAGGACACAACTTGAGGCACAGAACCGTTTCCAGCTTTTTCTGTGTATATGGTACTGAGGGATCAAACCTGGGTCTTTGTGCATGTTAGGCAAGTACTCTACCATTAGGCCAAACTCCTGGATGAAAAAGTCTTATTTTAATGCAAAATATGGAAGGATATTTGTCATCCAATTGTCTGTCTGTGGAATGGTATTTTGGCCTTTTACTTGGTAGACAGATGTTCTACCACTTGAACCATGCCTCTTTTTGTCTTGCTTATGATCTTTCCTCATGACCTACAGGCTTGGGTCATTATCCCCTGACCTGTGTTCATCCATGTTGCTGGGGATAAGAGGAACTAGACACTGTGCCCAGTCTTTGTGTTTCCTTAGCTGGCATGTTAGGTACATGCTACCATGCTCCACCTTTGGTTGAGTTGGAATCTCATAAATATCCTTTTTGTGTGGTCTTGTCTTGACTATGGGTCTCTGCTTTCCAAATAGGTAGGATTAACTCCAAGCTTGAACCACTAGCTGGACCAATTTTTTACCCCCTTTTTATGATGCATTGAATAGTATACCTCTCGTTAGATATGTGTTTCCTTCAAGTGTATTCCAAAGTCTTCTCTGAGTTGTTGATCTTGAAATGTAGTTGAGCTTATTTAAGATGCTTTTTGCCAATATGATATCAGACATTACATTTAAAGCTGGACTTTGCCCCTCCTCTAGAAGGGTAAGTCAGAAAGTCTGTTTTTCATGGTTTTACTCTTCCTTAGAACTTCCTTAATCAATGACAAATGATCTCCCATCTATCATGCTTGAGCTGAGTCAGGAGCAATTTCTGAAATAAGCCAGAAAGTGTCTAATGTGGGCGAGGTGAGCTCACCAGTAATTCCTCCATGGAAATCAAACAATGAAAGGCTTCAATATGAGCTTGGATGATTTCCAATTTTACCAAAATATAAATATGGCTTCAGTTGAGAATTCTATTTTTCACTACATTTATTCTCAATTACATTGTTCAGTGGTCTTCTCTAGATTGTGTATCTAATGCTAAGCGAAAAAGATGAGATTTTACTGGAATTATTAAGAGGATAAAAAGTAGTAAAAGAAAAAAACATCTGTTTTTTTACAGTTAATGTGAAAATAGGATGGAAAATGATCAGAGCAAAATTGCTTATAGTTTTGTGAAATGATTTCATTAAGTCAAAGACAGTTCAGTCGTTTGTATACATAGGTTTCGGGCAAGGTAAGTAAAAAGTGAAATTTGCCAAGCTAGATTCATAGGTAGTTTAATTATCATACAAAATCTTAGCCCATTCCAGTAATTTCTTGTACCCATCAGTAGAAGTTGTACTGAATGGTATATAATCTCCCTGGCCTAGTCTTGGAATTTGTGCTTGTCCTGAGGCTTAAACTCAAGGCCTGCCAGTATCCTTGAGCCTTTCTGCTCAAGGCTAGTGATCTATTACTAAAGCCACAGCTGTATTTTTGGCTGTTTTGTAGCTCATTGGAGATAAGAGTCTCATGGACCTTCTGGCCTGGGCTGGCTTTGAACTATGATACGCAGATCTCAGCCTCCTCAGTAGCTAGGATTATAGGCATGAGCCAATGTTGCCTGCCAGTCCTCCATTATTATTTTATTTTTTTTATTATTTATTATTTTTCATTGGTTGTGGGTCTTGAACTAAGGCCTGGGCACTGTCTTTGAGGGCTTTTTGCTCAAGGCTAGGACTCTGCTTCTTTAAGCCGCAGCTCCACTTCTGGTTTTCTGGTGGATAATTGGAGGTAGGTATCTCATGAACTTTTTTCTCTGTGCTGGTTTTGAAGTGTCTATACTCATATCTCAGCCTCCTTAGGAGGCAGGATTACAGGTTTGAGCCACTGAAACCTGGTTACTTTCCTTATTATTATTATTTTTTTTTATTTTTATTTTTGCCAGACCTCGGCTTGAGCTCAGGGCCTGAACACTGTCCTTGGACTTTCTCAAGGCTAGTGCTCTACCACTTGAGCCTCAGCACCACTTCCAGCTTTTTTCTATGTATGTGGTACCAAGGAATCGAACCTGGGTCTTTGTGCATGCTAGGCAAGCACTCTTACCCCTAAGCCAAACTCCCAGCCCACTTTCCTTAATTTTTATCACCATTTCATGTAATGATACAGGTTGAAGAACTTACAGTGTTTAAGTTTTGGTTTTTCCTTTGATATTTTCTTACTTTGGGATCATGAACAATTTTATTTATTTTTTACAATGAGATAATTTTTGTTAATATGTTGCTCTTACATTTTAAGAAAGTCATTTATTTTTTCATATATTTTTATTATAATTAATAGAAGGGTTACATTATATTCACCAGATAGAAGGTGCATTACTTCACAATCATTGATACCCTTTCTCATGTCTTGATCCCCATTTCGCTCCCTTAGCCCCCATCTTGTTTTCCACATCTTATTTCAAATAACCAAATAAACATATATACAATATATCAGATAACAAGGTAAAACACTGTAACAATATGAGATAACCAAGGGACAGCAAAAGAGATGAGAGATAACATAGTTCATTAAGGACAGCAATCACTCATTATATGGCTTTTGTTTCTACATCCTTGAGGTCCTCTCATTTAGCATCATACTAATGGCCTTTTTGCTCTATTATAAATCTCTGCTATGGAGCCCTAGGTTTCTACTGATTATGACAAATGAGGTAAACAATTGAGCCAATGTTCCTTTGAGTATGGCTTACTTCACTTAATGTGATTTTTTTCCTTACAAATGGGGCGATGTCCTTCTTTCTGACAGCAGCATAGAATTCCATTGTGTATAAATACCACATCTTGTTGATTCACTTATCTGAGGGGCCTCTGGGTTGGTTCCATATCTTTGCCATGGCAAAAAGTGCTGTAATGAATATCATTGTGCTACTGGATTTAGTATGTCCTTGTTTATGGATGTTTGGATAAACGTCAAGTAGTGGAATTGCTGGGTCATAGGGGAACTCTATGTTTAGTCTTTTGAGGAACTGCCATACTGCTTTCCATAGTGGTTGAATGAGTTTGCATTCCCACCAACAATGTAGTAGTGATCCCTCCTGGCCATATCCCCTCCAGTATCTGTTGTTATTAGATTTCTTGATCCTGGACATTCTAACTGGAGTGAGGTGGAATCTTAGAGTTGTTTTGATTCAAATTTCTTTTATGGCCCAAAATAGACCACATTTTAGGGCATAAACAAACCTGTGCAGATTCAGAAACACTGAGATTATTCCCTGCATTCTCTCAGACCGCAGGGCATCAAATTGGAACTGAACACCAGTCTCCACCAACAAAAACCTTGTAACTCATGGAAATTTAACAACACATTATTGAATCACCAATGGGTCATGGGGGAGATCAGAACAGAGATTCAATAGTTTATGAAATTTATCATACAGGAGCACAGAAAATACCAACTCCTTTGGTACACAGCAAAGGCAGTACTCAGAGGAAAATTTATAGCTCTGGGTGCATGCATTAATAAATTGGAAAAATTGCAAGAAACTCATTTTATCTGTGAAATCATTTCTAAAGCTACTGCACATTAACTCACCCATTAATACCTACCTATTAAGGTTGGATGAAGTTATGTATGTACTGTCCAACCTCCATATGTTCCTGAATCTGAGAGTTTGGAAAAGAAATTTGAATAGTTGATACCATCTTTTCTGGATCCCTTCCTACCATGGGCATGTGATTACATTCATTTAAAGAAGAAACTTGGCTTACATTTCCCCTATTCTCTATCTTTCTTATTCACATTATTCCTCTTTATTTCACACATGGAAATAATACTTCTTTGGTGACTGTAGTAGGACCAGGAGGCATGCATGTGTTTTCATGTTATGTGTAGGGTCACTGTATATACTGTATTTCCTTTTGTACTCTTATAGGGTTGAAGCCTTTGGACTAGAGAACCTTGAAAGTATCTCTGTCTTATAATCTCATAGATTTTAACTTAATATTCCTGTCCAAGCAGACAACAGAATTAGATACAAACAGAACTATCATTCAGACAACATTTCTGATTCAGTTTCCTGGCTGCTGTCTGCTGCCACTCATGTTGATTGATATATGAGGAAGAAAATTGAGTTATATGGAGGTAATATAGAACCATAGACTCTTTTGTAAGGTTCTAACCAGTTTATAGCAATGTTTTAAAGAATACTTAACCCAAAGGTTGGTAAACAGTTGACTCTGGGCCATATCTAGCCTGTAACTTGTTTTATTCAATGTTCTATTGGAATGGAGACATGCTCATTTTTTAGCTATTTCCTGGGGCTGGTGGAGAGCTACAATTATAATGAACCATTATAGTTGCAATAGAAATGGTAAGACTGACAAAGCCTGAAACTGTTTACCAACTGACTTTGTGCAGACATTCTGGATCTGAAGGAATGTATTTCCTGTTTGAAAACTTTTCCGATGACTGCTTAGAGAAAATTAGTGTCTGTATTGTAGTAACTGTCTTTAAATAAACAACCTGTAGTCTTTCTATGCAAAATAGGTGGAAACCATCTTTTACAGAAACGTGGCAATAGGTACATTGGGTCAGAACTATATATAATAGCACATGGAATAAGCTGAAAATAGTCAGAGTGCATTTTTAAAAGTCTGTTGAGAATGAACTTTGTGTCGTATATTGTGACTAGTCCATCATTGCACTTTACCTATCACTCCCCCTTCCTGAGGAGGAAATTGAAGATCAAAGCAGTGAAATACCAAAAACCATGTATGTAGTTATACATGAATCCATGTGGCATCTATGTACATATCTCTTTTGTGCTACCAGAATGAACATCATATGAATATTTTTATTTTTCTTGTTTTTGTTTTGGCTAGTATCAGAGCTTCAATTTAAGAATGTACACTCTTGCTTGGTATTTTTTTATTGTAATTTGTTTATTTTTGCCTATGCCTGGTACCACTTGAGGCATAGTTTTTTTTAGTGTTGCCTAAAGAATTTTTTGTATACAGTAGTAATTGTGAAATTATTGTAGTAGCAACTGGGATATATAGCTGAGTATGACATTTCAAAGCTACATCTGTGTTGGATGTTCACACACAGAAATGGATTCCTTAGCAAATTTTATCCTGTCCATAATTTACAAAATGCCAGAAGCCTAAGTAAAGTATAGTCAACAACACACTTGGTTGAGCCACATTTCTTACTTCTATTTTTTTTTTTCTTTTGCCAGTCCTAGGCTTGGCTCAGGGCCTAAGCACTGTCCTTGGACTTTCTGAAGGCTAGAGCTCTACCACTTGAGCCTCAGCACCACTTCCAGCTTTTTTTCTATGTATGTCGTACCAAGGAATTGAACCTGAGTCTTTGTGCGTGCTAGGCAAGCACCCTACCACTAGGCCAAACTTCTGGCCCTCTTACTTCCATTCTTTTATTGGTTAATTATTATTAGAAATCTCTCATGTTTGTTTGTCTAGGCTGGCTTCACACCTTATCCTCAGATCTCAGCCTCAGATCTCAGGTAGGATTATAGGCATGAGCCACTGATGCCTAGTGACAATTTCATAAGTCTTCAGTAATTGAAGTACAGAAGACTTTAATATCATTTCTATGCAAAGATAGAAGAATATGAAATTGGATGTTTTATTCCATTCTGCTTAATTCAGTATTATTAAAGAATGATTATACAGTCGAAGTATAGCATTTGCCTTGAGTCATGGGCATTTGAATAGAAGCCTTATCAGATAAATAGTCTTGGATTATATATATTAAACATATATTCTTGGTTGGAGTTGGAACACCAAGAGTGAACAATTGCATAATTAATGGGTATGTTTGAAATGAGTTCTTTTGTCATCATTAAGATATATTTCTAACTATAATAAATGATGGGCCTGGATTTCCATAAATGTGTCTAAGTTCCTTTTTCCTTATGAAGTAGCTAGACTCAAGAAATATTTTCACTTAGTAATCAACTGTAAGCACTGGGAAGCAGATTCTTCTAGGTCTGACTTATCTTTTTCTCTATATATCTTTCTTCCTTTTTTCTTTTTTGGTGTCAATTCTGGAACTTGAACTCAGAATTGTATAGAGGGTTTTTTTTCTCTCAAAGTTAGTGCTTTATTACTTGAGCCACAGTTTCACTTCCATTTTATAATTAATTATTTTGTTTGTTTTTTCCTGAGACTTGAACTCTGTGCCTGGGAGCTGTCCTTGGGCTCTTCAGCCAAGGACACCATCCTACCCCTTGAGCTACAGCACCACTTCTGGCTTTTCTAGAGTAATGTGGTAGCCCAGTAATCAAAGTCAGGGCTTTTGTGCAGTGCTAGTGCAAGCACTCTATCCAGCTAGACCATGCCCGCTACGTCCAAAAAGATTTCATTAAAAATATTTATTTTTAATGAAATATTTTTGGAGTTGGGGCATGGTCTAGTGGTAGAGTGCTTGCCTAGCATGCACAAAGCCCTGACTTTGATTACTGGGTACCACATACTCAGAAAAAGCCAGAAGTGGTACTGTAGCTCAACTGGTAGATTGCTAGCCTTGAGAAAGACCAAGGACAATGCACAGGCCCTGAGTTCAAAAGTCCCAGGACCGGCAAAAACAAACAAAAAATTGCTTTTGCACTTAATAAATATAGGCTCGAGCAGTTTATCTTTCTTTAAAAATTTTTTTAACATTGATTTTTTTGCATCGTATTTGCATGTCAAGTTTAACAAGTAAGTATTCAAGAATGAGATCTCTATATGCAATCACTGGCACATAAATTTTGGAACAAAATTAAAATTAAGTGGAGAGTTTTATGTTATAGATACATATCCATCCATATAACATTATGTCTATGGAGTATATATCCCGTCATAGATTTTTACATCTATGTAGTTATATTTATATCTCCAAATTCATATGTCAATGAATTGGAGTACCTGAATCATCACTCCTGTACTGTTTGGATGTAATATCCACATATCAAGGAGACCATGCACCTGTTGTTCCTTTGGTTTTGACTAATCTCACTCAACATGATTTGCTCTAGTTTCATCCAATTCCCTGCGAATGCCATTATTTTATCTTGTCTGGTGGTCATGTAGAATGCCATTGTATATATGTACTACTTTTATTTGTATCCTTGAATGGATTATCTTTTAAAAAGCTCTTATTCATAAAAAATTCTTAGTTTTCTTCTTACTTGGTATGGAATTGCAGCACCACATCACAAACAGGGAATAATCTATAGGTTCCTTAAGACATTAAATTTTTGTAGTTTGATTTTGGGGGGGTATTTTAATTTTGGCACATACACTGAGAAAATGTTGCTTTATCCTAAAATGGATACACAATTCCTAAATATTGATCATATCTCTCATTCTTGTTCTGTAACATTCCCAGAAGTTAATAGGGGGAAGTATTTATTAAGGCATGCAGAATATTTCCAGGTCCATACATATTTTATGTAAAATCATCAATGTCTGTATTTTTTCGAATAAGGTATATTTCTGGGAATAAACTACATTTGTTCAGATTACATTTGTTCAGAACTACATTTAAGATATTTAGCAATAAGTCTCATTTAGTCTTTAATTTTTTGGAAGTAAATTGGCTTCTTTGATGAATTTTGGATATTATACAGGTAAATTTAGTTTATGGTTTCTGATTAGCTTAATTAATGATGACCTATTCAAAAGTTAGTTTAGCCCAGTGTTATATAATTCTTAAGGCACCGTGTTTTAATCTTTTTCTATGTCCCTGATGGAATAAAGATCATTCTAAAGTTGATTACTTCTTTATGCACAAATTTGTGTACTGTAGCTTGATTCACAATTTGAAAAAGTTAATTTTCTCTACTTTTGAAAATGATCAAGAACAATTTTCTTTTTAAGGCTAATATATTTCACATGGTTTAATAAAATAAAGTCTCCTATATTTTCAGCCAAATAATGCTTGCACTTTTTAAGCTGTAGGAGTTCTGAGGAATGATTTTCTTTCTTGCGATTATGATATTCAGTCAGAAAATTATAAATATGCAAGCGTTTTATGTGGGAAAATATGAAAGATTTTTCTGCATTATCTTTTAATTAAAAGATTGTCATACAAAAAATTGTCAAGACTTTAAGGACTCTATCCTTCTCCTATTTAACCTTATTTAAGTTAATCTAGTCTTGGAGTTTATCAAAAAGTTTGGTGTCAGAAAGGATTTGAGTTTTAATATATTCAGTTTTCATGCATTTTATAGAAAATTTCCTGGTGCCCATATTTTTTTTATGGAGTTAACACTTATGTGAATGAGTATTTAAGGAATGTTAGATATTTGAGAAATAGTTTTGTGGCTGGAAAAGTCTATTGTTTTATATGCCAGTGTTACTTACTCCTTCCATTGAACTTTATAGGGAGGACAAGTCCAGATGAGCCTGGTTTTATATTCAAGTGAACAGGATGCGAAGGTCATGAAGTTGCTTGTCATAGTAGGATCAGAATCTGGCAGCCAGAGAACCCTCTGGTAGCTGATTGATTGGCAGGGAAGAATTAGCAATCTATGAAATACACTCTAGAAGTAATTCTCTTCTAAGGGTCAAGAACTATGGTCACTCTTTTCTCTGGTATGATTTGCAGTCTTCCAACCACTGAAAATGGAAGATGTTTCCTCTTTTATTTTGCTCCCTTTGTCTCATATCAAATTTGTATTGCCACCTGCTGTACTGCCATCTATCTGAGTGAGACTTAAAATTCACCAGCCTTGTCTTTATTTATGAATTTGAGGCTTGGTATTTTTTCTTTTAAATATTACAACTCAGAACATGTGCATGAAGGACAGTATAACCCAAAAGATTTGGTAGTTAGTGCTGTGTGATGAATCTTAAGTAATCTTGAAGGAGAGACTATGATGGGACATACACACACACACACACACACACACACACACACACACACACACACACACTCTTTTTCTGTTGTAAGGCTACCCAAAATTTGCTATGTCCTTTTACGTCCTTCCAACTTTTTATTCTCTGTGGCTGCTGGAGTTGTTCTCATTATTTTTTAATGTGGCTTGAAGCATGTCATACTCTTAGGAACAAATCTTTTAATGGTTTGAGTACAATGGTAGGGAAAAATACGAACTCTTTCACAGCCTGTAAAATGTGTCTTATTTGTGTTTCAAGCTCATTCTTTCCATACTTTTCATGCTTACTAATCAAAAGTTACTTGAAGTTCCCCAGTATTTCATGCTTTATGTATATAAATATATATTTATATATAAATGTTTTATACATGTGTGTTTTGTGTATGTTTTATATATATGATTTTTCTTCTACTTTATCTCTATATATGTGCCTTCTCTTTTATCTCTATATACTTTATCATATATATCATATGTATCACATTTATCACATATATATATGTATAAACTCTTCTGCTTTATCTGTGATTGCAACCACATTTCCTTCTTGCCTCTTTTTCTGGTGACATCTTTGAGTCTTTTCATTAAGTGTGACTCAGTATGAACTTCACTAAACCAATCTAGGTATTCAGATCTTCTGTATTCTTCATATTGTTATCCCTTGTAACACCATATTTGTTTAATTCATTTGCCTCAGTTGATTATTTCATATTTCTAATAATTTTCTATACTAATATTAGTCATTTTCCTTAAAATACAAGAACTGTTATAAAATAATTATAGTAAGGGGCCAGGAGTTTGGCCTAGTGGTAGAGTGCTTGCCTAACATGTACAAAGTCTTGTGTTCGATTCCTCAGTATCATATACATAGAAAAAGCAGCAAGTGGTGTTGTGGCTCAAGTGGTAGAGCTATAATCTTGAGAAAGCCCAGATATAGTGCTTAGGCCCTGAGTTCAAGCCCCAGGATTGGCAAATAAAATAAAATAATTGTAGTAAGCTTTAAGTTTGTCACTGGTGGTTCATGCCTGTAATCCTTGCTATTCTGGAGGCTGAGGTCTGAGAATTGTGGTTCAAAGCCAACCAGGAAAAGTCCTTGAGACTCATATCTCTAATTATCTACCTAAAAATCCAAAAATAGAGTTGTGTATGAAGTGATAAAGCATCATCCTTGAGTAAAAGAGCTCAGGAACAGTGCCCAGGAGCTTCAGCAATGGCACATGCACACACACACACACACACACACACACACACACACATACACACACACAGACATATACACAATTGTAATAAAAATATTTTACCAAAGATTTATAATATATGCTTTTTATATGCTAAGTAGATACATGAGACCCCTTGGATTAGAACTTAATTATAAATCATATACATAAAAATCATCTTTGAAAATATGTGCTCTCATTCAATCATGATTTTTAAGACTCAATGGCATTCCTCTATTAAGAATGATATACAATAACCCACTGATTTTGTACTGTTACTCCTAGTTCATATTGTTAATCAGAATTCTGGCATCTAATATTAGCAGTGGCTATGAAGGGCAGCAATTAAGGCCATTTGTCTTCCAAATGAGTCAGTGCAGATTCAACTGGCAGTTTAAATGTATGTACAGAGGGCACTTGTACCAGTAGAAAGGGTAATGGGTGCCCTGAAGGCATGTGTTGCAAAGCAATAAATCATTTTAGGATTGTGATATCAAATTACATTTTTGAGGAAAACTATCCTCTTGCAATGTGAAATGCATTTTTTAGCAACCTCACTTGTGTTTATTAATTTTAAATTAAAATGTGCATCATTTTTGATGGCATAATGTTTAAAGAGAGGTGCTTGGGGAATACTCGAAAGAAAATGTGAAAATGTTAAGTTTTCAAATGGCTAGAGATTGGGTTATTTTAAAGGAATAATATAGTCTTCTGAGGAATTCGAGGATGCTCACAATATATTTTACTTTTGAAAGTTTTTAGGGCTATGGTGTTACCTTGTCTATTCTGATATGTGCTTAGCTATTGACATAGCTCTTCTCTATCATTAGTGAGGGATGTGACTTTCATGAATATTTAGATTGCCAAACTTTTGATGGGGAGAGTGAGATGAATTTTTACCACCTATTAGCCTATTGTTTCTGGTTCTAGAAATCACTCTGCTTCTTCTCACAGATCCCCATGGAAACTAAACAAATAAGCTACTTGAAAGTCGACAGGTTATTGGTTTTTCTCATTAAAGCTGCTGCTGGATTTTCATTAGTTGTAATCCATTTTCTTTCCAGATCAGACATATACACCAATTCTTACTTTCAATATTCGAATAAACTAAGTATGTTGTTGGGGGTGTGCCTGTATAGGTTGGCTAAGAAACAAAAGTAATCAATCTACTTTCACAATGCAATTACAATACAATTACCCAGATAATAAGAAGTAGGTTATTAGATAAAGTGGAATTGGGGAGAGTGATTGTAGGCTAATCAGTTGATTTTGTGGTTAGTTCTACCTGCAAATCATAATTGTCTATGAAAGTAATCTGAACAAAGTATGGAAGTGTATATCTCAATCCCCAAACACTATGGGCCCTCATGATAAAGGTTTAAGTTTCGTTACTGCAAATACATTTCATAGAGTTGTTTTAAAGCTAAGGATGTGATAACACTTCAATAGTAACTTTACTACTTTTTGAATTTTCATGGCAAGAAACAACAATTTCCACTTTTTCCTTGTCTTCAGGAAACTATTAAAAATTATTTAGTGGTAATGTGTATCTCAGAGAAACTTCACTGTACATGTGAAATAAATAAAAATTCAAAATCTTTGCCTCAGCCTTCTTTCTGAAGCTTAAATTTGTTGATTATTCAAATATAAAATGCTAATAGGTATTTCTTTTGAGGTGAAAACTCGAAGAGAATAATGGTAACAGGATTGTTGAATATGAGTGACACATTACATGTTTTACTATAATGTGCTTTCCCTAGTGTTTTCCTAACCTTTTTACAAGATTTGTTTAGTGAGTGCATAACGATGGTCTCCTTTATCTAGGTGGCTGCACTTTTGATGATGGTCCGGGAGCCTGTGATTACCACCAGGATCTGTATGATGATTTTGAATGGGTGCATGTTAGTGCTCAAGAGCCCCACTACCTGCCACCTGAAATGCCTCAAGGTGAGGTGCATGCCCTGTACTCATTACCTGGAATATTTTGGGGGGCTATGTAGCATTTTCTTATCTTAATTATAAAAACAGTAATTTATTTGCTAGCAAAAATTAATTGGCTGCATCTCAGATTCTTAAGGAATTATTTGACATAATCACACTGAGGGGACAGACTTTGCTTCCCTGGTCATATGACAGACTGTCTCAGTCTCTTAGCTGATCGTGAGCATGCCATTGGCTTGGAAATAAAATTGGAGAGAGATGGTATTTTCTGAGTGAATTATATAAAACTAGGGCTAAGACATAAGACATATTCATTGCTTGTCTAGACTTTGTCGTATCCTTTGATTTTTGTTGTTGTTGTTGTTGTTGTTGTTGTCAGTCCTGGGGTTTGAGCTTAGGGCTTGGGCACTGTCCTTTAGCTTTTTTTTCCTCAAGGCTAGTACTCTACTACTTGAACCACAGCACCAATTCCATCCCTTTCTGTGTATGTGGTACCAAGGAATTGAACCCAGGTTTTGTGCATGCTACGCAAACACTCTATTATAGCTAGGCCACATTCCTACTTTCCTTTGATTTTTTTTAATGTTTTAAGGTAATACTAATTCCTATTTTTTATGACACATTGATTCATGTTTTCTTTTGCTTGTGAAAAACACATTAAGCTAGCACATAAATATGTGCATTCCATTTTACACAACCCTAAGCTAACCTTTGTGCTTTCACTTCTGTATATTAATTTGGAACTAGTTCTAAGTCATGCTTAATCATAGAATTAAAAATTGTAAACATATTAAAAAAATTGGACAACAGAGCTATTTTGCTTTTTTTGGGGTGTGGTGGCGTGTTGTCATAACACTTGAACTCTGGGCCTAGGCATTATCCCTGAGCTCTTTAGATCAATGCTAATGATCTACCACTTGAGCCACTTCCAGTTTTCTGGTTAATTGGTTTTATGCCCGGGCTGGCTTTGAACTGAGATTTTCAGAGCTCAGCCTCCTGAGTAGTTAAGATTGTAGTCATGAGCCAGCAGCGTCCAGTTTCCTTTTAATTTTTAAAGATGAATAAAGTATATAATTACAAACTACATATATATATATTTATACCTATATAATCATTATAGTATGAAATCATAAAATTGATGTTGATTTTCTATTGCTAATAATTTACTTAACATATATTTATTGTTTTTATTATGACATACAATATAATAGGTTTTTCTACAATTTAAGACAGTTCTTCTAAACAGTGTAAAATTAGTGTAAATGTCAATTCCAGTGATTGACATTATCATCTCTAAACTTGCTGCTTATTATGACTTATAATGTCAAAAGGAAAAACCCAAAAATTGATCAAAAACATGCCATAAACTACACAAAGAAAACAAAACAAAACCCACAGATTAACATTCATAGTTGTTGGTCATAAATGAATATGGTAAATATACCTATGAATATTCATTTTGTGTTTGAATTGAAGTTATTTTTTATTCTGAGATGTTGCTATGAGTGAGTATGCTAATTGTTATTTCTCAGTCTATAGAGGCCATAATTTTTTTTCCTGGCAAATATATTGACACTTTGTAGTTGACATCCTTTACTTCTTATGTTTGACCCCTACATTGTCAGCAGACTCATTTATTTTTGTGTCAAAGATTGTATTTCTTTTCAAGCTGCATAACCTTATTTTCCTGGTGCATTTTAATTAAAGAAACTACTGTAATTTTTCACTTGAATTTTCTCTGTGGTATATTTAGACTGAATTTTCATGTAAAACTGAAGAGGGTGGGTTGAAATGCCCATATTTTGACTGTTTATCATCAGAGAATAATCAGAAAGGCCTTGATTTATGGAAATGTTACCATTACTAATTGCCATTGATGGTGGGTAATGAATAGCTGAGGAGATAGTGCAGTGTGCAGATGACCTTGTTGGCTCACCTTTGTGCACATCTTAATCGGTGGTTACAGTAAAAGATGATATGTGCATAAAATGAAAGTGTTTGAAATTCACCCACATCCTCCAATTAATAGGACATTAAGTAATTAATCATGCAAAGAAGGGTAATGGGTCATGGGTACTTTGTTTTTGTCCAATGATGTAACTAGCTATGTTTAGGCTAGAGAGAGATGAATGAAAGCACTCATCTGAGTGCTATATATTCTCCTCTTTTAAGGAAAGATTCTAGGTTTTCCATTGTCCATAAGCTGTTACTTAAAAGTACAAGTTGAACATGATCTGCTAAGATATTAGCAAAAGGACATAGAGATTTATTTTTAAATTTTAATGACCACCTTATTTTCAAGGAAATAGGCAGGCACGCTTTTTTCTGTTTACTCAACACACAACACACAGCACACATATACACACTCTAGTACAAAACACAAAGGGAGCATTAGTCACTTCAATGGTAACAAGGCTGCCTCAGTGACATCAACTCCATAATACTTGGGGTTGTTAATTGTCTTTAGTGCCCATTGTTTTCTGGCATTTCTGGTCTTTCTGGTCTAGAGGGGGAAAATTAGAAAGGGCAAATAAATGGCATAGAATCAAAGAAGAATGAAGATGGGTAGATGGAAGGCCAGAGAAAGGACGCAAATCATTTCTTCACATGAGAAAAAAATACTATTTCAAGAATTGCTCAGATTGTTCTCTACACATATACTTTTTGGGGCTGGGAGCAATACTGAGGTTTAAAGTCAGGGCCTCACTGCTGCTTGAATGACACCCCAGCAGCTCTTAGGTGCTTTAGTTATTTTTCAGATAAGGGCTTTGGTTCTCTGACTATGACTTTCCTGTCTACCTTTTCCATGTAGCTGCGGTTACAGGCATATTTGTTGAGATGGAAGTCTTACTTACTTTTTCTTATGCTGGCCTTAAATTGAAATCCTCATGACCTTTATCTTTATAGTACTAGGATTACTCTCATGTACAGCCCCATATACTGCTTTTTTTTAGATGAAAATGATGATGGCTAAAATGCTGGCTAGATATATTTGAAAATAACATGCAAAAGATTAAAATGTTGACCAAAAGAGTTTTAATGGCCAGAAGTTACAGGGTATGAGCACCTACTACACTAAGTCCTCAAAGAAATGCAAATTAAAGCCATAATGAGAAACGGTTACACACATGACAGGATGACAATTATAAAGCCAGGTGTTGGTGAGACAAATATAGAGCAAGTGAAACCCTCACATAGTACTGTGGGAGGACAGATTTCATGTATTCAGTTAACAGCAAGCAAATCCATTCAAAGTTCTATGAGATCTGTGTAGATAAGTTACCCAGTAAAAATACAGGTATGTTCATAGCATAAGCATTAATAGTCGTCCCAATCAAAAAGTAATTGTAATTACTTTTGGTAATGAAATGGGCAAATTAATGAGGATCTAGTCCTATAGTAGGATTTCATTACTTGATATAAATGAATAAAATACTACTACACATTATGCCATAGTTGAAATTTGTAAACATATTGAGGGAATCAAACCTAAAGGAATACACATTTTATTCCATTAATATAAATTTAAAAATAGGCAGAACCAATGGGCACATTGTAAATCCAGTTAATATTACTTACAACTAATGCTGGTTATTTTTGTCTTGGCCTAAATGTTGTTTTTGTAGCTGTGTTCAAGCTGTAAAGGCACATTAAGCACTCCATTGGTGAATTATGTACTTTCTTGTATTGACTAAGTTAAAAAAAAACAGTAATGAAGTATGACTAAAACCAATATTCAGATGGATACCAGTGGTTCACTCCTGTAATTCTAGTTCTACTCAGGAGGCTAATATGTGAGTATTGACGTTCAAAGCTAACCTGGGCACCAAAGTCCATGAGACTCTTGTCTCCCAATAACTACCAGAAAATCGGAAGTGGCATGGTCGCTCAAATGGTAGAGAGCTTGTCTTAAGCTGAAGAGTTCAGGGACAGAGTTTAAGTCCCACCACTGACCCACTCCCCCTCCCCCTTAAAAAATTAAAAAAAACAAACAGTGTTCAAAAAAACAGTTTTGGGAAACTAGTTTTGAATGGTTCAATTTCTTCTGTATTGAAACCTAGTTCTATTCCCACCTGTTTTTTGTACAGAATGAAATGGCTGGTCTTGTCCTGGTATCATTTTCCTTTTAAATATTTCCTTTCCATGATACACCATAATTTCCTCATGAGTATACACCATATCTTTTCATATTTCATTTCCCAAGACAATATTCAATTCATTTCCTTAAGGGGAAAAATGCCAACTTCTATAATATAATGCTTAAAATATTTTGGTTAGAATTTAAATGTTGAATTTTTTTCTCTTGTTAAAATGTAATTGAAGAAAAATTTCATTTCCTATGCATCTTACCAAATTTATTTTTTTAATGTAATTTGAAGAACCTCATATGAGTATTAATATTAGGCCTTTGCCCTTACAAAATGAGATTACCCATTTATTTGAAACACACTTAAATTTTATTAAATTTTCCAAGAAAGAGCTGTCTTTTACCTTTTTTGTCTCTGCCTCTTGTCTTTCTCTCTCTCTCTCTGGAAATTAGTACCTGTAGTCTCAGAAACCTATAATACAAAATACAGACCAAGAGAGAATGAGATATGTCTCATTGAACTAGAAATCATTCTTTGATCTTAGAAATCTATGCAAATGACACTCTTTTGTCTTGTAGTCTAAGTATACTTTTATGATTATGACCCCATGAACCTAATTATTTGATTATTTTATATATGTTCTTCCCATATCTAAGAGTAGAGATTGTGAATGACATCTCAACACATTTGTCTTAGAAATTATAACTGCTTTTGCTTTTTAACAAGTTTCTATAAAGTGACTAATTGAATTTTAGTTTGAGTCTCTAGAGTAACCATTTGACAGTATTTAAAATTATGACCCTATTATATTCAACCTCTGTCTGCTACATTTTACTGATAATGTAAATCATCATGCAGTTCTTCATTTAAAATGCACACACTGTATATTATAAAAATAAAATTTCCCTGTCATGAGAGTAATCTGAGGATTGTAGCAAGAAACCATTCTTCCTCTCATAAAACTTAGTGAGCTGTGATCCACTACTTTAAGGCCCTGCTAGATCTCAATTGCGATACACATCAAAGCTTCCAACTATTATTTGGGGAGCAGAGATTACACAATAAAAGAAGAGAAATGAATAAGCTGTTAAGAAATGGTCCTTTATATTTATTTGTTATTCTTAAGAATAGATGTCTTTTTTCTCTTAGATGAACCTATGAATTATTAACCAGGTGGTTAAAATAAGGCTTGCCTTCTTCAAATATTTATTTGGTGAGACACAATGTGCTTCTGTGTTTGGTAGGGAATGTGCATTGGTCATATGATTTTTGTGGTTGACTTTCTTCTGATAGTGTGATGTCATGAAAATTCAAACATTGTTTTCACAGTGACTAATTTACACATATACAATGGTTGGTATATACATATATGTTTGTATATAAATGTTTATATACAAATATATGTGTGTTACATATATATGTATGTTTAATGGATAAGTAACATTATTTCAGCTGATTTTTCTAATTAATGGCATGTCTTTTAGATTTTGTGTCCCTATTGTCTTGGTGCCATCTTCAATATCTTTTAGTTTTATAGAACACAAATAATTTACTAAAGTACTATCACCAGTGTCATGAACACTTTTTAATGCATCTGAACAGAACTTTCAAGGGAGTCTAATTTACCATTTTGAATGTTTAGACTTTCTCTTTGAGAAAGGTATTCACTTACTAAATCTAGTAGATCACTTTGTTTTTTTATTTTCATCACATACAGTATAGAAAATAGATACTAAGCCTTTTATGAGATAGGATCTCACTTTAACTTAAAAGGCACGTTTTCATAAAAATCATACCTGCTGGGAATCTCACACAGTTGAATTAATGGAATTTTTTGACCGCATTATCTGCTAGAAACAGAACATGGCAGTGAGTGGTAGAATAAGGTTTATAGGCATGTGGTGTTGCTAATGAGATGTCAGATTACTAATACTAAGGTTAGTTTCTTGCTTTTTATCTCGAGAGCACAGCTGTTGGTTTACTTTCTTATTTATTTATTTATTTTTGCCATCTAGCCTGCATTGTTTACTAACAAACAAAGCAGGTGTGTGAGCAATCACTTGTGGTGTGATCATATGTGTGATCTCCTGCATTCCTCATAAGGAGAACTGCGAACTGAAGTGGTGGTGGGGAAGGAGTAAAGTGGAAGGGGAGAAAGTATCAAAAACGATGAAGATGATGACACACAAGTTCTTTAATACAGGTGTAGAAATCTATCAGCCCTCGGGAGAGGAATTAAATTCTGTTTTCTTTTAAAAATGATCTGGAAGCAGTGGTACAGAGGTATCAATTTCACTGCTTCTGCTGTTCTTCCCCATCTCTTGAAACCCTACCCATCCCCTTCAAGTAAAGATTCGCTTCTAAGGATTCTGGAACCCTAAAGTTTCAATGTATAACAAGCTAGGGTTTGGTCCACAAATTTGGTCATCTTTAAGCAACTGGTTTCTTTGTTGTTGTTTTTTGTTTTTGTGTGTCATGAGGCTTGAACTTGGCATGGGCTCAGTCCCTGAGCTCTTCAGCTCAAGGCTACTGCCCTATCCTTGAGCCAAGTCTCACTTCCAGTTTTCTAGAGGTTAGTTGGAGATAAGAGTCTTAGGTCCTTTGGTGTCCAGGCATGCTCTGATCCTCCGTCCTCAGATCTCAGCCTCCTGAGTAGCTAGGATTACAGGTGTGATCCACAGAGCCCAGCAATTTTTTTTAATCTGATACTTAGCATTCAGAAATGTAAAAAAATAAAAGATGGAACTAAATATATTGATACCTGCTTACTCTGTACCATCTTGTCTCCCCTGACCCAGCCTCTTTCTCAGTACTCCAGCATCCTCAGCTAGAATCTCAAAAAAACACTGAAAAGTTTTAAGACCCCATGGCTAGTTGGCAAGCAGTAGTTGTGCCAACTCGGATACTTTCAGATAAGCGTCTCTGAGATGAACATTGTTACTATTGTTAGCCATCACTTGCTGTTAGATTTCAGTTTTATTATATTTTGAGATATGTGGTATGTACACCTGTGTGAGCATACTTGTGAAAATACAAACACCCATGCATATGTACACACATTTGAACCGAGGGCCTTGCAATTGCTAGGTTTATGCTCTCCTACTTGAGCCATTATACTCCAGCTCTTTTTGCCATTGTTATTATGATCATTGTCATCATCATCATCATCATCATCATCATGATCATCATTATAATTTTTTTTAAATTTTTGCCAGTCTTGGGGTTTGGCCTTGGGGCCTAGGCACTGTGCCAAGAGCTGTTTTGCTACCAGTTGAGCCTCAATCCACTTCTGGCTTTTTGGTGATTAATTGAAGATAAAAGTGTACAAGGCTTTCCTGAAAGGGCTGACTTTGAACCATGATCTCCCCATCTCTCATTGTCATGTGTGCAACTAAAGTTGCACACATGAGCCTGTTTTTCTATCACTTTTTGAATCCAGTCTCACAGTGATGATCTGTCTGACCTGGAATTTTACCCTCCTATTATGTTTCCTGTGTAACTGAGATGAAAATGGTATGCCACCACACCCAGCTCTTTCTTTCCTTTTTTGGTTGAGATGGTTCTCACAGACTTCTGCCTCATTAGGCTGAAAATTTGATGCTCACCATGTCTGTCACCTAGTTTTTTAGATTGCATTATAGATGTAAGCAAATCTATCTAGCAAGATAGTATGTCTATACTTTTGTTCTACACAAGGACCTACAAAGTAAGTGAATAAATCAAATAAATCCAGGAACAGAGGTCAAATTTAGGTCTCTCCACCTAAATATTATAAGTCAATGTTGTCTCAGTCGCATCCTGCTTTGCCATTGTATCTCTGCTGACTCATTTCCTTGACTTAGACATGAACATTAAAATCTACTATGTAATGAGTGACTTCATTTATTCTATGTATGCCACGGTGATTTTTTTTTTTTTTCTGTTGGTTGTGAGGCTTGAGCTCTGGGCCTGGGTGTTGTCCTTGAGCTCTTCAGCGCAAGGGTAGTACTCTACCACTTGCCACTTCTGGTTTTGTAGTGATTAATTAGAGATTAGAGTCTCATGGAATTTTCATGCCCAGTCTGGCTTTGAATCACAATCCTTAGATCTTCTGAGTAGCTGGGATTAGTGGCATGAGCCACTTATGCCTGGTGCCATATTGATATTTATTAGTAGTTTTCTTCTTTTAATGCTGTAGAAGTCCATTTATAGGAAATGGACTCTCAGGTCTTCCTTGTTTGGAGTTGCTACTGAGATCTAGGTTTCCCTCCATAGCATTCTCAGCTCCTATGGGGGTGCTCTGCCCTTGATTTGATTTACCTGTAAGCTATTTTTAGTTATTTGATGAATACTTGCTGTTCATCTGTGTAAATCAACCTTAAGAAACACATATCATTTTTCTCATGAGAGCCTGGCTAGTAGGCAAGAAATTAATGGGCTAAAGGAATCAGATGAAAGTTAGGGTTTGAAAATAATTTCAAAGTTTGTTTGCAGTGGGGATATTTTAGGTCAAGAATTATGGGCTTACTTCAACTCAGTTCTACACCATGTTATCAAGTGTCTGTTGGTGCTTTTTTTTTTTGCCCTGAGCACAGAGAAGAGAGTTTACTACTTTCAAGTTGCTTATTAAGTGCAGTGAGAGTTGGAGGCAGTACAGGGTGAGAGTGAAAGGGTATAATGAATGGACTGCTTGAAGGGTGAACCACTAAATGAAGGCTAGTTTTTAACGTAAGGACTATTACCCGTATAGGTATAAATGCAGCATGAAGAATGTGTAAATTACAGAGGATAGAACTGGCATGCTGAGACAGGAGGTTTGCGCACGTCGCGTGTGTGTGTGTGTGTGTGTGTGTGTGTGTGTGTGTGTGTGTGTGTGTGTGTGTTGGGTGGGGGGATGAGGAGCTGCTATTTCAGGGATGTAATGTATCTTAGTTTGGTATATCCCAGTATATCTCAGGGGAAACACAGCTTAGTATTAAAAGAAAAAAAAGGAAAAGAATTATGCTCCTAAATAAATTAAGAGGTAAGAATATACACTAATTTCAAAATCTATATAGTCACCTATAATATATTTTAATATCAATACATAGTCCAAGGAAAACAAAAATTGCTTTTCCTTGCAAAGAGTATGAAAGTACAGGATGACTTTAGACAGTTCGTTTCTAAAAATAAACTTGTCTCATGATAGCTAGGATCTATCTCAGTTTACCAATGTTTATTATCTTCCAGACATCACAAGAATGATTTTGAAATAAATTGAAAAGTTACAAAAAGGGAAGTAATTAACATAGGCCTTGCTTAGGAATCTAAATGATGTCAATGATCTCACATAGTTAATGTTGTGAAAGAAATATTTGGCAATCAGCTATAGTAGTGGTATTTTATAGTATGAATATTAATACTTAATGATAGTAGTAATTGCATTAGTATTGTAATTGATTTTAATATTTAAAAATTAAATAGAAGAATGTAATGTGACTATAAAGAAACAGCTCTTGCAGAATATTTTGTTTTTAGCTGCCAATACCAAGATATCAGCCTACTCTGCAAATTATTTTGCAGAAATAAAATTACTCAGATTAAATATAAGACTAAAAGTAGGTCTTAGATTAGATGTGATGTTATGCACTTGTATCTCAACTTACTTAAGGAGCCACGGCAGTACCTTAGTAATTCCAGGCTAGCCTAGGTAATATGGAGAGGAGAGACACTATATCAAAAAAACAACAGGGCTGGGAATGTGGCTTAGTGGTAGTGTTGCTTGTCTAGCATGCCTAAAGCCGTGGATTTGTTTCCTCAGTACCACATAAACAGGAAAAGCTGAAAGTTTTCCCATGGCTCAATTGGTAGACCACTAGCCTTGAGCAAAAGAAGCTTCTGGGACCTTGCCCTGGCCCTGAGTTTAAGCCCCACGATTGATAAATAACAGCAACAGCAAAGTAGTAGAATATGTGCTAACTGATGAAGTCACCAACAGCACTACCAAACTAAACCCAACCAAAAACAAGATTAAGTCTTATAAACTTCAGGGCCTGAGCACTGTTCTTGGGCTTTCTCAAGGCTAGAGCTTTACCATTTGAGCCACAGCACCACTTCTGGCTTTTTCTATTAATGTGATATCAAGGAAATGAATTCAGATCTTCATGCATGCTAGGCAAGCACTCTACCACTAGGCCAAACTCCTGGCCCATTTTACAAACTTTTATTAGCCCCATACTGCTAATGCTAAGATTAGTTTGCTGTTTTAACAAAGACTCTTATTTAACACAGTATGATTTCAGTTCAGTGTTATTGTTATGACAGTGAAATCATTGAGGGAGGGAGAAAAGAGAGGACAAAATAGAGAGAGAGAGATAGCTGGGAAGATATAAAAGGCTGTTAGAACTAAATCAACTTTGGCAGAAGTTTTGCAACAGAGCCTATTACTTGTTTTCAGAGCCTTACATTTGTATCATATTCAAAGAAAAATTTTCTACAATTTTTTGTTACCTTTTCTAATATCCCTTTAGTTTTCATCTTTGTCTAATCTTTTGCATCTTCCAATAACCAGAACATTTATCAATCCCTTAGAGAGAATTACTGTATTTCCCCTGATACTGCTGTCTCTATTTCAACTCAGCAATCTCCAATTAATGTTAAAAATCTGTTTGTTCAGAAGTTCAGAGGTTCTCTGTGAGCACACTAACAGATAATTTTTCTATTGTTCTTATTAGCATTATTAGTACCATTATTTTCATGGTGCTGGGGATTGATTTATCCTGGGTAAGCCCTTTATCCTTGACATACACAGCTTTTGAAGTTTTTGAGTCAGAAGTGAAAGTATTTCCTCAGAAAAAGTTCAAAATATTGCCAAAAATATTATAGGGCGATTTTTCTGTTACGTGAATATGTTGAGAAATCTCTAGGGGAACGTTTTGTCAGTCTTTTGCTGTGTAGAATGTATTTCCAAGAAGACAATGTGAAGAACCAAAAAAAAAAAAAAACAATGCTAGCGGTTCAGGAGTTTGGCTTAGTGGTAGAGTGCTTGCCTAGCATGCACAAAGACACAGGTTCGATTCCTCGGTGCCACATACATAGAAAAAGCTGGAAGTGGTACTGCGTCTCAAGTGGTAGGGCTCTATCTAGCCTTGAGAAAAAAGCCCAAGGACAGTGCTCAGGCCCTGAATTCAAGGCCCAGGACGGGCAAAAAATATATTACTAGTTTTTTTTCACAAAAATTATTAGTAGGTTGTTTTTACAAGTCTTGACTACACATGACAATCAAACATATTTATTCTTATTTGTCTTTATGCTTTAGTGAGAAAGGAGTAGCCACAGAAAAGGAAAAAGTTACCTTGATATATTATTTTTTACTTAATAGCTGATAAGAAGAGAGCCTAATTAGGGTGAGAATGTAACTGAACTGAGTAACAACAGATTATCCTTCTTTTTAACAGTGTTTAAGAACTAAATTCAGTAGTAACTGCAAAAGTTCTTTGGATGGTTAGTTTTCTTCTAGGGTTTGATTTTGAAGAGGGTTAAAAAATAATTTGGCATTTTATACAACAGTATAACGTGTTTAGATTCTCAAGACTTGTGAAAATAATCTAGTACGAATTTTGAGTTGCCACTTTAAGGCTTCAAGGAATAACATCTAAACTATGTTAGAGAGTATGCTAGTGTTTGTAAAACAATTATACTTGTGACAAAAGATAAGAAAATATTGTTAAGAGTAAGGTGAGACAATGTCATTTCACTCTGCAGTCCCTTCACAAGACAAAACAATCATTGAAATAGTCAATGAATAACTCAAAAAATCTTAAAATGTGATTTAGTCTTTTTAAATTTTCTGTTTTTTTTTTTCTTGAGAGCATATATCACTTGTGGAATTCAAATTTCTGAATGTGTGGAAAAATGAAAGGACAATATTGGTGTAGAAGAAGAACAGTGAGCACCCAGCTGGGTAATTCACTTTGTAGAGCATAAGACTTTTAAAAGAAAAAAAGAAAAATATTTTGGCTAGGAGTTTGCCCTAGCATGCATGAAGCCCTGGATTCGATTCCGTGGTACTACATACAGGGAAAAAGCTGGAAGTGGCGCTGTGGCTCAAGTGGCAGGGTGATAGCCTTGAACAAAAAATGTCCAAGGATAGTGCCCAGGCCCTGGGTTCAAGCCCCAGGACTGGCAAAACAAAACAAAAAAAGAAGAATATTTTGGAAAATGATTTGAATTTAACACAGTACAATATGCTAAAATATTTTATTTTTGCTCCTATTTCTTTAGAACCTTTTATCTTTGTAGCAGTCTTGGAAGATAATATTTTATGGTATGTTTTATAGTTTACTATAACTACTAAGAGTATGGTTGTCATCTTTCTTTACACTGTACACCAGTGAAACTAAGCAAATAGATTTTATGTAGTAGTGAAAGTTTCCTGGATTATTTTCCCCTATTCACATAACAAGCTGATGGGAAAAGCCAACTATTGCTGCTATATGTAACAGTCCTTATCTTTAAACCCTAAATTTCTCTCTACTCTTAAATTAAATTACAGCTCTTACCTGTAATTATAGCTAGCCAAGAAGCTGAGATCTGAGGATTACTGTTTGACTACAGCTCTAACAGGAGAGCCTCAGATATTATTATCTCTAATTAGCTACCAAAGTGCCAGAGTTGGAGCTATGGCTCCATTACTAAAGAACTACCCTTGAGCAAAAAAATGTTAATGAATAGAGAGCCTAGGCCCTGGATTCAAATCCCAGTTCTGGGACCCATACAGTAAATAATATAGTCTTTATATTGCTTTCTTAGTGTGCAAGCTGAGCCATGATTTCAGAGGATGAAAAACAGTGTTCTAAAGCACTTTGAAAATTTTAAGGGTCCATATATCAGCCAAGGAAATAGATACCCACAGGTGTCTATGTGATATATATATATATATATTCCATTTTGTGGACACTGATCAAATATACTGAAATAAAAAACATTGCTTGATGCTCAGTTTGCCTGATTTTGACATAGCAAATGCCCAGTTTAAATGTTATAGAACCCATCTTGGTAGCACATCAGAACTGGTTTAGCCTTTTATTTTGTGAACAAGACAACTGTACAAGTATTTAAACAGATGAAAAAATTAGAGTAATGAGTTTTAAATGTAGATTCTGCTGGCTACAATTTGGTCATGACTTTTAGATTTTCTGAGCTTCCATTTCACTATCAGTGAATTAAAAGATTCTTCCTCAACTTTTGTTGTGCCAGTGCGAGAAACTACAATGTTTGTTTAGCATCTTGGTAGTTCCTGGAATGTAGTTTTTGCTTAATGAATATTATTTGCCTTTTCCCTTTGGTCCAAGGTGACATGGTTGGTTAGTAAACTCATTAATCTGTAAGAAATTGATTTGAATGCCTTTCACTTACTTATTTTAGCACAGAATAAATTGCATTTCCCCATTATAATTTTTCAGCAGCTCGTTAGGAATTATTTTATGTTCAATTCAGAAAATTACCTTTCCTACATAATTGTTCACTGCATGCAGGTGCTTTGTGCTATGATACATAATGATATCTGAAAACGATTTCCATAAAACAATATTGTAGGTCAGCTTGGACATTTGAAAGATTCTTCAGTAAGATAAAATTCTTGAGATGTGCCAATTATTTTTAGAAATGTTTATTTTTCCTTAACTCTTTGATAACATTAAAATGTAGTTAGTTGTATCTTATTCTGTAGTTATCCTATTTGCATGGAATCACTTCGTGGCTTCTTTTACTTTAATATTTTTTTGCTTATAAACTTCATCATTTTGATTAGGAGCATAGTGTAGTGGTAGAAGACTCGCCTAGAATTCACAACACCCTGGGTTCAATTCCTTGGTACCACATACACAGAAAAATCCAGAGAAATCTCAAGGATAGTGCCCAAGGCCCTGAGTTTGAGCCCCAGGACTGGCCAAAAAAGAAAAGTATCTCACTTTGTTACCTGATATATCGGATATATTTGTATTTGGTTATTTGAAATTGGATAGAGAACAGGGAAAACAAGATGAGGGGTGGGGGTTGGGGGAGGGAAATGGGGACCAAGACATGTGAAAGGGTATCAATGTATGGGAATTAATGCACCATCTATCTGGCAAATATCATGTAACCCTTCTATTAATTACAATAAAAATATATGAAAAAAAGAAAGAGAACTTCATCACTTTACTTATTATTAATAGCACAGTATGTAATTTGAGAAAGGTAGAATTAAAATATTAAGCTTTTTTTTTTTTTTTCCGGTTGTGGGGCTTGAACTCTGGGCCTGGTAATTGTCCCTGAGCTCATTAGCTCAAGGCTACTGCCCTACCCCTGAGCCACAGCCCCACTTTCTAGAATTAAAATATTAAATAAAATTAAAACACCAAGAAATGAACAATATTTAAAAACGTATTGCCTTATATAGTTGGAGTCTCTGTTACTATATTCTTAAGCAGTCACTAGAGCATACTGAGGCTGTATGTGACTAATATTTGCCCTTGTTTTTAAAACCTAAATATTCAATAATACATACAGATTTTATTTCTATTTTATTCATTTTTATTTTAATTTTTATTTATATCTGTACAAGTGCTTATTTGGATTTGACATGTTTGAATGATTTTTTAAAATAACTTTTTACTAGCTATTAGGACTGAGTAGTTGTTCTTGTGAGTTCTTGTTAAATGAAAAATTATCCTATCTCTGCTCCGGTTATCTCCTCTGAATAGTGAACTAGGGTGTAGGCTCATTTTTTTCTGCTTTTTATATATCTTGTCTATATATTATGAGCATGATAATTATTGTATTATAAGTGAATGAATACTAGATGTTGCAAAAAGTTTATAATTCTTTAATCATTGTTTATATGTGTGTTTGTACATTTTTGTGTAGGAATGTATTTAATTTTTTTAAGCACTAGCCCATCCAAAGACTTGCAAAGAGTAGTGAGAATGACATAATTTTATAGCATATAAAGGAAAAAGTGGGCAGTGTACTAGGTGCAAGGTCCTTGCTTCCCACCTTCCTCTTTCCCTCTCTTCCCCCTTTCTTTCTTTTTCTTCCCTTCCTTCCTTCCTTCCTTCCTTCCTTCCTTCCTTCCTTCCTTCCTTCCTTCCTCCCTCCCTCCCTCCCTCCCTCCCTCCCTCCCTCCCATTCCTCCCTCCCTCCCTCCCTCCTTCTCTCTCTCTCTCTCCTCCCTCCCTCCCTCCTCCCTGCTTCCCTTCCTTCCTCCCTCCATTCTTTTCTCCTTTTCCCTATTCCCTATTCCCTTCTCTGTCTCCATCCATTTGGCTCCTCTCTTCCTCTCCCCCCTCCCCCCATTTTGTTTTGACACAAAGCTTTCTCTATAGTTCAGGCTTACTTCATACTTGATATCCTCCTGCCTCTTCCTTCTCCAGTGATAGGGAACCATATAAATTATTATGAAATTCCTTTTGCTCCTTATTCATTGTAGCACACTGTTGATCATTACAAGTTATGTTATCAGTGAAAACATTATCACTAACAAACAACAAAATGTTAGCAAATATAAACAAACAAAATTAGCATTCAGAAAACCTGTTTCATACCCTAAAGTAACTATCCTAGAAAGGTGGAGTTTGTTTCCTCACAAATTGAGCATGTAACTAGCATTTTCCACAAGTCTATGAATATCCTCCACATTTACACAATATATTCCAGAAAATATCAAAATTGTTTCTTTTGTTTTCCCATCTCAGGAAGAAAAAGTGAACTCTTGTAACATTTTTTTTTCATCATTGTATTTCTTTTCTTTCTTTCTTTTTTTTTTTTTGTTGGCCAGTCCTGGGCTTGAGTTCAGAGCCTGAGCACTGTCCTTGGACTTTCCTTAAGGCTAGTGTTCTACCCTGAGCCACCACACCATTTCTGGCTTTTTCTATGTGGTACCCAGGAATCGAACCTGGGTCTTCGTGCATGCTAGGCAGGCACCCTACCACTAGGCTAAACTCCCGGCCCTGTACTTCTTTCAACAAGCTCAAAATTTGGAATGTGAAGTTTTGATTCTAGCGTTTATACCACATAACTAAGACAAATGGTCTTCTCTTTCCTGACTAGTAAATCTGAGACATTATGGACTTAGTTTTACTTAAGGAAGTTGTAAGGATCTTGTTAAGTTATCGTTGTAAGCAAACTTTGAAACATTGGAAATAATTTTTAATGATCTCTGAAAATATCCACGTCTAATTTCTGTAATATAAATGGATTGGACCTTAGATATTTAATTACTTCATGTCATTTTACTATTTCATACATCAAAAAAACTGACTAAATTATATGGTTCATGGCAATGTAAGACTAGGTATTTTATGTAATTGATTCACAGTGTTTTATTCCATGTCTTTAGGGAAGAGGGTAGATGGAGAATCGGAAGCACAAATGATGTAAACTGGAGTGCAAGGGAATAAAGATAGAAGCTTTTAGTCAGAAACTGGGCAGACTGATAAATTATCAGAGAAGTTAAGGGCCACATTAAGAAGGTAAAATTTAGGTATGATGTTATATTCTTTGCTTTCCTTATATATTGTCTAGATTATATTGTATTATTGTGGATGTCAAATAATTAAAATCAGTTCCTATGTTTTAGTATTTAAAGTTTTGTTTTGTTTTTGATCAGTTTTGTAGCTTGAATGCGGGGCCCGGGTGCTGTTATTGAGCTCTTTTGCTCAAGGCTAGCCCTCTACCACTTTGAGTAACAGCTCTACTTCCTGCTTTTGAGGGAGGAAAGAGTTTCATGGGGACTTTTATGCCCAGGCTCATTTTGAAGCACAATCCTCAGATCTCAGCTTCCTGAGTAGCTAGGATTGTAGGCATGAGCCACCAGCACCCAGCTTTTAAAGTTGTTTGAATGGTAACTACTCATTTCTACATTTTATTTTTATCCTTATTTGAACTTTCCAGAATACAATAATTTTAGTGGAGCTGTGGTAAAAGTAAGAGCTAATTCTTAATAGTTAAAACATAACATTTTTAGAATGAATAGAGGAAACTTTGTAATCACAAACCTTTTGTATATAATTCTATTGGAAGTTACTCAGTTATATAAGCATATTATTCACTAAATTCTTTAGATTTCATTGGGCAGAGAATATTCACTAACTATAATTATTTAGTTTAATTCATGCACTTTATATTTTTTAAAACAGTTTTTGTTCTTTGTAACTTTAAAATATTTTTACATATAGAATATGAAATCAAACCTTATAAAAATTGTGTCTCATAAGCAATTAATAGTCAATATTTTGGTGTTTATTCTTCACAGTGAGAGGCAGTCCATACTTTCATATGCTTAGAGTATTTGTACATCTATGTATGTAGTATGTATATGTATGAAAACCTAATGAAATAGCATATATACATTTACTTCGCTGCTATAATTAATATGGCAGCAAACATCTAGAATTTCTGTCCTTTATAGTAATTATCCTTCCAAGGTTGATTCAGTAAGGTCTTTACAGTCTATCCAGAATCAAGGCCTACTTATGAACTTCTATCACTTACTATATCATATTTCCTCTCTACAAGATAAATATTAATTTTAATATATGTAGAAAAAAGCAACTTATAGTTCATCTTTATTGAAATATAACTTGGTTAACTATATGTGGTTATTTATGTTTCTGTGAAAGTATGAGTGGTAGACTTCATTCACAGATTATATCAGAACTACTGTTCTGGACTTTATTGGAGTCATGTGGAATAAAGAAAAAGTACTTTTCTATATCAAGAACGGAAGAATTTTTAATGTTTTAAAAATACAACCTAGTTTATATGCTCATAACAGGCTTGATGTTCATTCAAAGTCTGTACACGGAATGAAAATTATATGCAGCTCTCATTTTACTTGACCTTCTATGTTAATTAGGACTTTTTATTTTTTATGGCCAGTCCTGGGCCTGAGCTCATGGCCTGAGCACTGTCCTTAGATTGTCTCAAGGCTAGAACTCTACCATTTGAGCCACAGCACCACTGCTGGCTTTTTTCTATGTATGTGGTACCAAGGAATCAAACCTGGGTCTGAGTTACTAAAGATAAATCTCTTCGGTTTCTAGCGCATTTTTCAACTTATTGGAAACTGTTTTTAAAGATCAAATGAGCAAACTACTACACATAATTTACCTGTCATTTTTTCTTTGGTTTTCATAGGTACATTGAAAGTTAGAATTTTCTGGGGTTTTTTTTTGTTTGTTTGCTTTTTTTTTTTATCTTGACTCTTTTGTTCTTAGGTGATTTTGTGTAGGAACATGGTTTTAAGCACAGATCCAAGCTTAAAAGTGCTTTCTTCTCTATAGATCATTCATCAACTTTATGTCTCCCTTTACAATTTAGTTTTTTCCCCCCATCTCTGGTCTTTTGCCAGGCCTCTGTGGTCCATTCCCTTACTTGCTGTTTGAAATCACTAGTAGAACTCTTCATACAAAATTCTAACAACATATAGTAAAAGTCTTATAGTTGGAACTTGGCATCGAATAAAATGACTTGGGCATGTGGCCAATTTGCCCACAAGAAAGAAGTGTTAAATAGGGCCTGAAACAGTAGAGAGAAACCCAAGCAGCCACTCTAGCACTATAGTATATAGAGTTCCTAATCTGTGATCAACTTTCCTCAAAACAAAACGACATGGTATTCATGGATTCATCAGAGAGAAACTAAGAATGTGAGGGTAAAGATCTTTTCCCAGAGATTAACATGTTTATTTGTTTTCCCAAGAAGGAAAGGTTAGTGGTTGTTTGGATGAGTTGGTGTTAGTGTTATTCTCAGTGTCTCACGTCCAAACCTCAGTTGGTAAGCCAGCTGTTAGTTCAGTTCTATGAGCTTAAAGAATGTGTTTCATGTATACCCAAGAATCCAGATGACATTAAGAGTTCTATTTATTTCAGTGTATGAAGTAAACTTGCTAATAAGCTATCCATTGGATAGAAATACATTGCAATAAAAGTGCTGGTTCAGGTGCTATAGAAATCTAAATGAAAGAAAATGTCATACAGCAGATAGTGTATAAACTGGTCAAGCAGATGGGCCTGATAAAAAGAATCAACAGATTATTCCTTGTAAGGGGAAAGAAGTAATCATAAAGCCACTGTTTCTCTATAAAATTTTGGTTGTTATGGGTGGTCTAAAGGCAAGTATGTGGGAAAGCGCAGTACTGTATAATTCATAGATAAATCCCAGTATTTTTGTTTGTTCAGTTTCAATTCACTGACTTGTCTGATTATAATTAAGTTGTTCATATTGCTTACTTGAAATGTTTTGAGGCAAATGAAATCTTTGAAGAATTCAATTATACTGAAACAATAGCCACAAGACACAGTAAAGTTATTGCTGAAGCTAACAAAGGGCACTGAGGGAAAACACCATCGGTAGTTAGTCGTCTTCATGCTATTGCTTGGAACCAAATATTTAAATTAATTTCCAAAGCAAACAGACTTCAATTTAATAATACACTTTTGTAATGAATCATAAAGGCAAGCATTTTATCTTTTAAAGTAATACAGTAAAAATGCTTTTTAATGAGGTGAGCTGCTTAAAAAAATGGCAACAACAAAAGTCTAAAATTAATTTACTGTATGATGACTTGTTAGCTGGACTTCTGTGTCTAAAGAAACATTTGGAATATTACTGTGATAATTTTGAGTTTAAAACAAGAGTTTTATGGAAGTGAAGAACTCAATGGAAAATAATACTCATTTAAAATAAAAAAATATAAATAAGATTTAAATGCTTTAATATTAGAATGCACTACCTCATAAATAGTATGGCTATCAAAAATACTTAAGACCCACCCCCCCCAAAGACTTCTAAAGGGAAGAAAAATAATATTTAGGATATGAAACATTATCTGGAGCAGTCACTTAGGGAGCCCTCAGTTCTATTCCCTATTTTACTATTAATTCTGTAGCTCTGAGCAACTAATTTAACCTTCCCAAAATCTCTCCCTCATTTGGGTATGGAATGAGTAATACTTTCTAGCTACATCAATAACAGGGATGCCCTGGTGGATGATGGTGTTTATTTAGTACATTTGTCTCTGTGGGTGGGAAGGCAAGCAGTACAATATGAACACATGCTATCATCACTGAACCTCTAGTTTTTAAATGCTTCCTTAAAAATATTTATTCTGGGACTGCTAGGGACCAAAATGATGCATTCTTCCCAGTAGACTCAAAGCCCTCCTGAAAAGCAGATTCCATTTCTTACTCCATTGAAGTCTTTGCTGCCCATGCTAGACATCTGTAGATGTCTAGTTAGGCCACGGATGTTTTGAATGATCTCAGATGTGAATGATTGATTCCTCTATGATGCTGACAGCCTGAGGAAAAAAAAAGAAACTTGAATTCTCTGACTTTCTTCTCATCGTTTGTTACTGGGATAAAATGTTCTGTTCTGGAATAGATTTCTTTCTAAGAGAATATTTTCCAAGAAATGACATTTAAATCTTCATGGTACTTGCCACAGTAGGTATCTACTCTAATGTTAGGGAAAGGATATAAGATAAATTACTTTGTAAAAGACTTTTTTTTTTCCCCCAAAGAAAGTACTAATTTTTCATAATGTATCCAGCTCTTTAATAAGTGAGTTTTCTATAAGCTTATTCTTAAATATCTGCTACATTTTATTCTTTGGACATGGACTTCAACCGACATATCAATTCGTTTTCTCAATGTGAAGCATTAACAATCAGTTCTGACTTGTATAATTTTATTTTATGCAGTGAAATATAAATTTAAACTTACATTTACAACTAGGGCCAGCTCTGATTTGAATGTCTTATGAGATGTTCAGGTTGCATGGTTTTCTAGTGTTTTTACTTATATTGTCAGTCTTTGAACCTTATTTACATATGGACCATTTTTTATTTTCCCTTGAGAGCTCTTAGAAAATCAAAACTGTACTTTTGAAAAAAGCCTACTCTGAAATCATTGCACTTCTGCAAACTATATTTATTTTTAGGAATATAGAAGTAGGAAATGATTCATTAAAACTTTCATAAAAGAGTGGTTCGACAATGGGGGGGATCCATGTGTAAATATACTTTCAGTATAACTTTTTTTTTCATTTGGAGAGGTACCTACTGTGTCTTAAAGGCAGCCAGCTTGGCTTGTGAAGTGGTAAAGTTGAAATTGCATGCAATGCCAAGGCTCTTGAAAAGAAAGTGAATTAAGTCGACTATGCAGCTTAGCTCTTTGGTGATTTTTCTTTTGGAAAGAAGTGAAGAGTTTTATTCTTATGTAGTCTCTGCATAATGGAAAGATTTTCTGGTATCTGCATTTTAAAACACCATTATTATAGTCTATAATTTTAAAGTACTTTCGAAGTAGTTGTTACTGTTGAAATCTAGCCCAACTTCCTTCCTTTGACAATATCAGAACCTATTTCCAAAGAAGTAGGACTATTTGCAAGTGAAGAGCATTAAGCTCCTTAAAATTAGAAGCAGGAGATACTGGTCCCTCACTCTAGTTTTGTGACCTGAAAGAGTTAAAGGAGAACTACTTCTGAGTCACAAATTCTTTATCCCAGTTAATGGCAACCTTGGGTCAGCAGCTCTTATTTGGTGTTAAAAATAACTTGGAAATAACTTGAAAAGAATGACAAGGCTTCACAGGGGAGAAATTAAGATTACTCAAAGGAAGCTTCAGTTAGTCAGAGGAAGCAACCAGGAAAGGAAGGATCTTTCTCATTTGCCCTGTCACAGAGTTGATATTTTTTTTTTTCCTTTTTAAAAAAGCAAAAACAGATTACAATAAAAAATATACTAAAAAAAAAGCAAAAACAGTTAATTGTTAAGGGACTTCTCCCATCATTAAAAGTGGACTGTTCCTACATTATTGATTTTGTTTTGTTTGTTTAAATAGAGCAAAATCTTCCTTCAGTTTATTTTCTCTGCTCTCTTTCACCTTGGATTCATTTTCTCTATTCTTCCTGTTATCCCTGTCTGCTTCTAACGACCTTCTTTCTTTAAATCTAAAATCCAGGAAAATTAGTATCTGACAATTTCCTGACATCTATAAAGCCGGTGACATAAAATATATTCAGCAATGTTGGAAAAAGCTAGAATGTACGCATTTCACAGTGTGTTTGAGTAGGTGTGGAGATTGACAGTGGGTATACATTAGAGAGTCATATCCCCAGCATTCATCCTGGGTTGTTTCTTAACTTGCTTTCTAAAACTAAACTCACACTCTAACCTATTATAGTGAGAATAGTTTCTCAAATTTTCAGGTAGAGAGTGGATTTGGATTTTGTGTTGTAGTTCATGGTTTCTATTTCAACAGTGTGAATTAATGTACTTACGAGATCTATGTGTTAAGGCAAGCATCTGGGATTAAATGGTTTAGGGGTTTCAATTTACATATTTAACAACTTAGAAGGAGAGGTGTTTATTATTGTCATATTTTGAAATTATATTTTAATATGGATTTTCTGCCAACTATTAACTATTAAGCACAGTGGTGATACAACTTGGCTGGTTTAGACAAGTCTGGAAGTCTTAAAAAAAAACAAAGAAAAACAGTTGTGTAAGGTCCTACCTAAGACTACTTACATTTAAATCTCTAGAAATAGGAGCAAGGGTATTGACACTTTGAAAAGCACTCCAAATATGTCAGGGTAGGGAATGCACATATATAAGGATAATCATTGAATTTAGTAAGAGAAAAGTTTATGTGGGTATTTTAATGGAGTAGCTTTACATATATTCAGAAATTTATAATATTGGGAATTTCTCTATGTAATTCAAACTGTACAGAACTAAATGGAGGGGTAGGTATGAATCAGATAATTCAGCATTACTTTTAGACAGTATTGGAAAATGACTACAAAGAAAACAGTAGGCTTGTGTTTAATTTAACCATCTACCAACATATATTTACTGAGGGTCTGCCATGTGATAGGTATTAAGAGTTAGAAGGTAAACTAGATAATAAAATATTCTTTATGGAGTTCATAACTTTGGTGAAGGTACCTCATAGGGGTCAGAATTTAACATAACTATTTCCCCAACTGCACCTATATGAGATAAGACTTGCAGGGATAAGAAGTAAGTAACAAGATTCAGAGGTATCTAAGTAATTCTCATTATTCACTTTGACCTCTGTCACATTAGGAAGTGCCTCTGAGCTTCCTTTTGTCTGTAATTATTTCTGTCAAGTTGCAACAGTATTGTGGCTACAAAGTCTTTGAATCAAGAAGATTTGATTTAATTTTCATATCTGTCTCCTGTACTTTATCTTCAGCTTCTTCAGGCCCTTATTTACTCAGCCGTAAATTGGACTTTGGAATTGTACTTTGTAAGGATTCTGTGCACTTTTAAAGTATTTAAGGCCCTCAGCCAACTACTTGGTGTAGTTACTGTTAGCAAAAGTGCTCATTTTTATTTAATACCTAAGATCCAGAGCTGTGTAAATTATGAAAAATGTTAGTGAAGAAGAGGCGTGAAACATAATTTATGTCTTTCCTCACCATTTAAAGGTTTTAACTTCATCAGTTGGTTTAGCAGATTTTCTTGGTGCTTTTGCAAGATGTGATCCATGTTTGCTTCCCCCACCCGAAAAGTTTTACCAAAAGTATTACCAAACGCTAACAATTTAAAACCTAAAAAGTTAGTCACACATGAGAAAGGGTATCAATGTATGTGAATTAATGCACCTTCTATCTGGCAAATATAATGTAACCCTTCTATTAATTACAATAAAAATATGAAAAAAAGTTAATCACAGTGATATATTACTTCCAGAAGCATCCAGGGTCCATTTCACTTCTGTGCTTACCTTTGACTTCTCTGTATGACCCCAATTCAGATGTTTTGCTTTTAATAGTAAAGGCTTATCTGTCAAGCGAATTCTACAGAAAGCCTTTCTCTCTGCTACTCAGATAGATAACTCCTTTCCTGTAATTAATCTCAACTTGGCGCAAGGGTAAAACACTATGGTTAGAGATGTGAGGATCAATATTACCAGTATGAGTTTCTTCTGATAGAGTTAAAAATAGTGTAGCACTTGAGTATGAAGCCTTGTTAGGTTTTAAATGAATCTTTTCAAATTGTCCTTTCTTTTTTTTTTTTTTTGGTTTAGCTTCAATATTTCATAAGATCGTTTGCTTGGAAAACACTCAACTCTAAGGAGAGATACTTGTACCTCTTCTAAAAGTACATAGGCCCAGATAGATACAGCTAATCTAATCTAGTACACACTCAAATATAGCCTCCATAGCTATTAGCTACAGAAGCAAGGACACTGTGGCTTGTGAATATGTGACACCAAGATTCTTATAGATATGAGTATGTCTGGTCTCTGGGTAGAAGAAATACAAGTTCTACTTCAGATCCCTTACTAAAGATTTTTCAAGGCCTTTTAGAATCAAAATTTTGATCTTCTGAAAGTTACTTTTATTTTGTTAATGAATTGGGATTTAGTTAACTATAACCTCATTTCCTTTTACATCTACCTCTATCCAAATGAATCCAAATTGCAATTGTAATTTAGATACTTTTAAAGTTATATTCACCAGATAGAAGGTGCATTGCTTCTCACACATTGATACCCCTTTTCATGTTTTTGTCCCCACCTCCCTCCCTCACCCCTCCCCTCATTTTTCCTCCTATTTCAAATAAACAAGTAAACATCTATATAATATACCAGGTAACAAAGTGGACAGAAGTGACTTTTAAAGGAACTGTCTTTGGTGGTGGCTGTAGAAACTTAGATAAGGTTGTTATTACTAGCAGAAAAGACGTGCAGCTTATCCAAATTTTATTGTAACTAGGCAAAGAGAAGTTATTGATTTCACCATTACTTCTTGTAAAGCTCAGATTGGATGTCAGATGGTAATTTTTTGAAACATAATCTTAAGTAGTTTCTAGTTTTATGCATAACTGAAATAACAAAAGACTATGCAGAAGATGAAGACAATTCATTACTATATTTAATTTAAAATTTAAAAGAGAAATTTGTTTAATTTGGAGGGAGAGGGGAATAAGTGAATGGTTGTTCTAGACTTGATTCAAAAACTTGGTTAATAATGCCCTGATTTTGTTTAGAAAAGTATACAAGATGTAGAATGTCAGACTGAAATGTTGGCACTGTCTTAACTCAGTTAATGGATTTCTAATGACATATTCCCATATATAAAAAAATAAAAAATGAAAGCTAAAAATTCTGTAACTAAAGCAAGTTCATGTATAGATCTTTTGCTGTCTATAGTAGGAAAACAAACAAAAGACATAATAGAGAGACATAATAGAAGACGAATTTAGGAAATATAAAGAACAGATGGAGTTCAGCTTCCTACCTTTCAATTTAGAGAATTCTAAATTCTGACCTGGCTTGTATTACTATATTATACTATTTTTTCTCCATATCTTGATCTCTGTATTCATTTCTATTTTTGAGGAATGTTTCCTAACAGTTAAATATATGACTAATTCATACTGTTATTGGCATATACACATTACCATGTGATGGGAATTTATAATTATATTTGAAAATTTCATTTTCTCACTTTAATGGAAGGTTTTATTGTTGAAAAAGAAGTATACATTAATGTTCTCCAGTTCTTTGCCTTTGTTTGTTAGTCCAGGTCTATTTGAAAGTGGCCTTTTTATGTTTAAAATACTTTTATTTTTTGTGTGTGCTTTTACTTGGGCTTGAACTTAGGGTCTCATGCTTGCTTGCTCATAGCTAGTGCTCTACCACTTGAAACACACTGCAGCTCTGCTTTTGTCTGGTTAATTGTAGTTCTTTGTTGGATAAAAGCGGCTGAGAGACCTGAAAGTTGATTGGAAGCCAGCATTGGCAGAAAAGTCCTGAACACTGTCATAGTTAACCAACAAAATATTGAATTGGAGATGTGATTTAAGAGGTAGAGCTCTAGCTATGAGCAAGCAAGCTCAGTGAGCCCTGGTACCAGTAAAATGGCAAATCACAAGAACAACAACAACAAAAATTAGTCTTCTGTGCCTAATTAAATACATGACTAAACTTGTGCTATGAGATAATAATAATGATGAAGATAATGATAAATAACAAATTTAAATGAATTATTTATTAAGGGAAAGATAAAGGTTTAATTTTACTGAAGAAAACAGTTTGCCATTCATTGGCACAAAATGAGAATGAAAAGAGCAAATTCTCTTATGGGGTTTTAAAAATTATTTTAATTGTTTGGTTTTGTGCTTGATAGAGAACAACTTTCTATGAATGGTTTTGGAAACAGCTCATATATAGCAAATAATTGAAACTGCTTCTCCAATCCCTGTAAACCACATTAATTATGAAGCATTTTAAATGATTGAAGAGCTACTCCTCACAAATGTAAATACTGCATACTTGACAGTATTGATGTAAAAAGCACTAACAGGAAGACTGGTTTTCACATATCCCATTTTCAGTATTCCAAAATAGGCTCTTGTAGCAGGGCATTGGTAGCACATACCTGTTATCCTAGCTACTCAGGAGGCTGAGATCCTAGAATTCAGCTATATGGGGATAGACTCTTGTAGCTTTCTACAAGAGTCTAATTTCCAATTAATGACCACAAAGCTGGAGTGTAGCTGTAGCTCAAGTGGAAGAGCTGTAGTCTTGAGAACAAGATCTCAGGGATAGTGCACAGTCCTGAGTCAAGCTTCCAGACCCACATGCATTCTCTGTCTCTGTCTCTGCCTCTGTCTCTGTCTCTCTATTTCTCTCGGTCTCTATGTGTGTCTGCCTCTGTCTCTCTCTGTCCCTCTCTGTCTCTCTCTGTCTCTCTCTGTCTCTCTCTGTCTCTGTCTCTGTCTCTGTCTCTCTCTCTCTCCCTCCCTCCCTCCCTCCCTCCCTCCCCCCCCCCCCTCTCTCTCTCTCTCTCTCTCTCTCTCTCTCTCTCGCTCGCTCGCTCTCTCTCTCCCCCCTCCCTCCCTCCCTCTCCCTCTCCCTCTCCCTCCCCTCTCTCTATCTCTATCTGTCTCTATCTCTATCTATCTATCTATCTATCTATCTATCTCTATCTCTATCTCTATCTCTATCTCTATCTCTATCTCTATCTTATCCACATGTACATAGACACAGGCTGTTGTGTTTTTAACACCATAAGCTAGTAAAACCTAAACAGCTCCTAGTGTTCACTAAAGTGTTGTTATTTTATAATTGTGACATTTCTCATCACTCAGAAAATGACAAGATTTGCATATCAGAAACAATGAGTTCTTTTCATATCAGTGGTGCTCTGTGGAAAGATGACTGGGAACGCTTAAGTTGTATAGTGGGGAAAAAGCATCCTCATTCTACCCTGTGTTGTGCCTGGCTATTGGCCTCTTAGTGTTTATTTATAAAGTTACTAAAGTTGTTCTCATACCTAAATTACAATGAAGGGAGTTACATGAGACCCTGTCATAGGACTACTTTTTTAGAATGAGTGGAGGACTCTGTCAAGGGAAGTTGAAGGCATAGAATAAAAAATGTAGAGGTAAATTACCGGTTCAGACTTACCACACATCATTAAAAAAAACCACATTCAATATATATGTTTCCATTTCCAATTTGTTATTCACCTTGACATTATATAATGCCATCTATCATCACATTTCAATATTTTGTGATTACTTCTTTGACACTGGTTGATAAAATTTCAAGGCAATGGTGTTGACATTCTGGCTGTGCTAGTTACAGATCCTGGATTTCATGAAATGTTTCCTTTACTGGAATACAAAGATTAAATGAGGTAATAAGTGTCAGAGTTTAGTGGTCTGATCTTAGAAACATTTGCTTCATAATTCATTTAAAAAATTTTATTGTTATGGTGATGTACAGAGGGGTAACAGTTATATTCATCAGGTAGTGAGTACATTATCTCCTGACTATTTTTATCCCTGCTCATGTTTCCCTCCCACTTTCCTCTCCCCACCCCTCCCACTCATCTTGTTTTTTCCTTACCTTCCCCTTCTCAAATAAACAAATAAACATATATACAGTATACCAGATACCAAAGTCAGGTACAGTAACAACATGAGATAAACCTTAAACATAATTCTTAGTTATGTTGTTTTGAATGGTGAGAGGTGTCCTGGATAATAATATGAGTTCATATTTATTTATTTATTTATTTAGTTATTTAGTTAGTTAGATTTAAGTTAAGATGTTATAAGAGAAAGCTCTGTCCTTATGAAAAAATCATGACTGTTTCAAATGTTGATTTTTGTTTTTTAACTCTCAATAGCATCTAACCCCAAAGAACAAACAAAAAAAATTAGGAATTAGTTATTTTAAAAGACAAGTAAGTTTTTGTTTGAGGTTGAATGCATGCATATTGGTAAAGAGTATGTTTTCCTGAAATGAATTGGAATTATAGAAGTGAAGGCTGTGAAAGAAATCAGCCTTCGTTTACTTCTAGATCAATGAATAGAATCATGATTTCTCTCATTTGTGATGATTAGAATGTGCTTATAAATCTAAAAGTAAACCCCGATGGTTAGTAAAAGGCAAAAAATCACACTTGGACATGATAAATTAGACAGGACTCTGTAAACATTTACACAATGTGACCAAAGGAGGATATTCTTGGGAGAGGATAACAAGGGCTCAATAGCTCTGTGCATATAAATGTATAAAATGATGCTTATCAAAATTAACTCCAAGAGACCAAAACAGGAGGTTTGTTGCTTTACTTTTTGTGTTTTTTTTTTCTGTTTTCCCCTTTTATCACTGTTATTGATTTCTGTGACTTTGGTCTTGTATGTAATTAATTTGGGGAGGAGGAATAAGAAGCTCAAAAATGATGAGACAAAGAGCAAACAAATTCAGCAGGGATACTCCCTGGACACCATGTTGAAAATGAAGTACACAACTTGAGGGGGAGGGAATTTGAGAGAGAAAAAACTAGGAGAAAAGAGGAAAGAGGCGACACTGTTCAGAAAGAAAGATACTCAATGGGGCCAGTAGTTTAGCCTAGTGGTAGAGTGCTTGCCTAGCATGCACAAAGACCAGGGTTCGATTCCTCATTACCACATGCATAGAAAAACCAGAAGTGGTGCTGTAGCTTGAGAAAAGGACAGTGCTTAGGCCCTGAGTTCAAGCCCCAGGACTGGCAAAAAAAAAAAAAAGAAATATACTGAATGTCTGACTTATGTTACTGTAACTCCTCTGTACATCACCTTTACAAAAATCAAAAAAGAACCATGCCACATGTACCACCTACTAAAATATTGCTATGTAGCCTAAGGCTAGTTTTTCACTTGCTGGTGGAGTTAGAAGGCAAACATTGACTCACAGATGTGCTAGGCAATTTTACTGAAGTACAAAAAAGAAAGAAAATAATTTTCTTATTTTGAATGCTATTAAATGTTATAAAAATTTATTCCCTAGGGAAAATTGACACATGATATCTTTACACTGTGAATAATGTGGATTGTACTTACAGAATATACTGCATTTTAAATTAAAATTGTTGGTAAGTTGCATAGATTACAGATACTGTTACAAAATTAAAACAAGAATTTCAGCATATAGTAGAAAAAGCCTGGTTCTTAAATAATAAATACACCTGTAAAACAGAATATAATATGATACCAATGAGGTAGTAAAAGTACTCATGGCATAAACAAATGTGATGTTCTACCAAACTGGATAATGGAAAACTATTTCTTTTTTTAATTTATTGAGTTCTCGCTATTTTTTATTTTAATGTGTAGAGGGGTTACTTTTACATTCACCAGATAACAGGTGCATTACTTCTCACACGTTGATACCCTTTCTCATGTTTTTGTCCTCATTTCCCTCCCCTCACCTCCTCTCAATCATCTTGTTTTTTTCCCTTTCCTATTTCAAATAATCAAATAAATGTACATACAATATACCAGGTAACAAAGTCAGATACAATAACAACATGAGATTAACCAAAGGGCAACAAAAAAGAAGAGAAATAACATAGTACATTAATAACAACAATCACGCAAGATTAAAGCTCTTGTTTCTATATCCTGGAAAACTATTTCTAAACTTCACTGTTTATCACTTGACAAAACTCTCTGAAGTTGATCAAGGTGCAACATTTTCTCATGTAAAAGAAGCCGTCTTTCATAACACCTGCCTTGATTTTTCCCTCCATTTTTCTTTTTAAGGCTGCCAGGACTAGGGAGGGTATAGAGAATTAGGAAATCATGTTAGCAGTTTTCAGAGTGTGACTCCATACCTCTGAACTCATTACAATGTTTATACTGAAAGAGATTGATTCAAGAATCAGAGCATCTGGATGTGCAACCTGGAAATTGACCCTCTTGATGAAACACCACTGTGTTTTCATTGCATACACATCCTTAGGTAGCTCATGTGGTAGAAACTATGCTTGTCTCATGTAAGTAAAACTGTTACCTATATCTCTCCATCTCTGTATAATCAGTCTCCATACCCTACTCTTCCCTTCCCTTTTGTCTTCAAGTATGAATGGTCTCTTCCTAATTGAAATACATTGCTGCTTTCTAACTGCTAACTGCAGATACTTAAAAAAGTCAAAACCAGTTTCTCATTTTATAGTTATAATTATTATTTTTTGCCTATTCATGTGCTGAGGTAACATGCTAGATATTTTTATCATTCAGTTGGGTAGGAATTCTGTTTGCATGACTTTATTTTGCTATGAGACAACAAACACAGAAAGACATCTTACTGCCGAGTAGTCTGTTTCTGAAAGACTGTATCCTTTTTTTTTTTTTTTTTTGACAGTCATGGGGCTTGAACTCAGGGCCTGAGTTCTGTCCTAGGGATTTTTCCTCAAGGCTAGCAGTCTACTACTTGGGCCACAGCTCCATTTCTGGCTTTTTCTAGTATGTGGTACTGAGGACTCAAACTCGGGTCTTCATGCATGTTAGACAAGCACTCTACAACGAGGCCAAACTCCCTGAAAGACAGTATCTTTGATTTGTTGTTCTGTCCAGTGAAAAGTTTTGATAGATGAAACTTCCCAGTATTGGAAAAATACCCGAGAACTGTGCTCATTTTCCTAATGTGGCTTAAACATAGGGATGCATGACATGTCTATTCAAAATGCTGTTGGAGCAGCCTTCCCATTCTGTTATACATTGTTGGGTTGCACAGAGCAGGCAGCTGCTGTCTATGGGACTCCTCATGCTACTGATTCTGTGAGTGATGGTGGGTAGAGAAGATAGGACAGCTTGCATGGTGTGTTGAGAGAGACCTGCTGCTCAACCAATGATGGTGTCTGAATGGAGTTGGAGAAATTATTCTGAATGAATTGGAACCCACTGCTTCTTTATAAACTCAGTTGCCTAGAATTTCGTTTCACTACCATTTTGACTGGTTTTAACTTTGTGACAGACATGCCAGTTTTGTGAGTTATGTAAATATAAATTTAATAGATATGATCATTTCTCCTACTCGCAAAGCTGAATCTGTTGTTTCTACAAAAGAAGGCACTCACAAAAGTAATGTTTACAGTCAAGCTGGATAGATTATATATACAAATACTAGTTAATTACCAGCATGCTAGATCATTAGCAAGAATCATTAGTGAGGCACTGAAAATAGAAGAAAACCCCCTAGCTTTCATTTGGAAAAAAAAAAGAGACAGTGTCCCTAGAATGTATGAATATTTATAATTATTTGGATGATGTTGATCTCTTCTGATTACTGAGAATAAGCTAGTATATAAATATAAATAGACAGAGGCTGGGAACAGTGTGTGCTGTGACAGTGGCTGGACATGATAAGCTCTTAACCCTCCTGTTGTATCTAGATGTCAGAAAGCCTGGATTCCTCACCCGAGCCCTCTGGTGATCTCTTTCTGGGATTTTCCCCCTAGGAACTGACAACATCCTCAATGTTGTTATACAACTTACAATAAGCAATTAATAGTCAGGGGTCTATGAGCCCTCTTTTTGCTTTTTCTCTACTGCTTAATATTGTGATATCATAGGAGATTATTAAAATGTGAACTTTGATCCTTACCTGATTAAATAGCTTCAAAATGACTCCTGAAGATTGAACAGGCTTATGGCATAGACTTCATAGCAGCATAGTAGTAACTGACTCTTATTGTTTCCTTAGTTGTTTGAATAGATAGTAGAACAACAGCAGCAACAGAGGGTATTCTCTCTTCTCTTATCTTTTCTCATGCTTCCACTTTTTCTGCATTTTTCAGTTTTGTCTAGAATTTCTTCCTATGCTAATCTCAAGTCTTAGAAATATGCCAGCTGCTTCTCTACCCAGTGGTATTACTATCTAAGCCAAATCACTTTCTATTTCTGATATATGTTTTTTAATGAAGGTAAACTTTAGATTGTCCTTACTAAAAGAAAGGTTATTCTTTAAATTGTGATTATTCTTTAAATTTTATTTGTCATGCTCACTAGGTAGGTGCTCTGCCAGCTGTGCCATGTGCTTCAGGTCTGTTTGATTAGTTAACTTTTCAACTGGGTCTCATTTTTCCTGTAAGAATGATGTAGCTGGTATTATAAACTTGAGCTACCATACCTAGGCTCAGCTGCATTCAGTTATTAATCACTAGTAGGAAAATAATGCTTATTTGTAGAAATGTTGGACTTTAAATATTTTGCTACAATTTTCTCTCATACATGTGTGTACATATATGTGTGGATATATAAGGAATAATTTCTCCTGTTTCTACAAGAACGAACCTCCAGATTCTCAAAGGGGACACAGTCATTCTAAGATCCTCTGTTTCTGGTATCAGACATAGGCTGGCTGGCCCCTAGTATAATTTCCTTTCTAATAATGCTGTCTATCTGGAAGTAGCCTTCGATTCCTCCTCTTGAAGGCTCATTCCCACGAAACTGTCCCTCTCTTTAAATGGCAGTCACAGGAAACATGTGTTTCTCTCACATAACAGCAGTCATTCAAGTATTCTCCCTGTCTATTCCTCAGATGGGATTAGTTTGCTTGAGTGTCTTACAAAGTCCAGGAAAGCATTTTATCAGCTTATTATAGATAGCATTACAAAGGATTGAATAAAAGAGAAGAACACATGAGTTCAATTATCAATCAGCTCCCCAAGCCCAGGACTTTTGGCTTTTATGGAATACTACATGTAGATGATATGCAACATAAGGTAATATATACATGCATGTGCATGATGTGTATATGCATATATGGATCTGTGTATATGTCTACGGGTATATCTATATATAATATATGCATATACACATGCACATATACCTACCTATATTTATCTATATAGCTAGATAATATACATGATATGCATTGATTCAATAAATCATTGGCTATTCACTTACTCTCAAGCACTGCATTACAGAGAGTTGGTATAGAGATGGCTAGGATGCAAGTCCCAATATTCTAATCCTCCTTGGTTTTCATATACTTAGCCCCCATTATAGATGTAAGCAATGTCAGCCACCAGACATCTTATTGGTGTGTGGATGTCACTGATCACTAAGGAGATTACCAAGAATTTTAATGGTGATATGTAAGGAAAAGTAGACAAAAAGTAAGAGAGAGAGAGAAAGAAAGAGAGAGAGAGAGAGAGAGAGAGAGAGAGAGAGAGAGAGAGAGAGAGAGAGAGAGAAAGTTTGTATGTATGTATGTGTGTGTGTGTGTGTGTGTGTACAGGTTTATGTCTGTTTTGAGTCAAAGAATGAGTACATTATTATTGCTCAGTAAAGAAAGTGTTCTTAATATACATAGTATATTAAGATGTAAGTATGAGCGATTTTAATTTTCTCTCAGTATTTTGATTTTTTCTGTTTTTTTGTAAATACACACATATTTACAAAATATATATGTATGTATATTTTATAAAATATACATGCAGATATTCTAAAACTACAGATTATTCCAAATATATAACATTTGGGCACTGAAAGCAAAGAACAAGAATAATAAACCTTTATTTGGAAAGCAATGCCTTTCTATGAAATGAAGCATGTCAGTACTATGGTTTGAACTCAGGACCCAGGACTCAGGCCCTCAGGCCCTCAAGCTCACTAAGCTTCCTTGGTTGGTTTGTTTGGGCTACTGACACTCTTCCACTTGAGTTCCCTCAATCCTTTCACATTGTGTGGAAGAGGCACACTAGATCCACTGTTTATTTTAAACTCCAGCTAGCATGGAGTTTTTGTTGTTTCCAAACAGGCAAATGGAAGCCTGAATACATTTTATATATGCAAGTAAGTGAAAGAGAAGATCACAAGATGATATACTCTTGTTGCTAAGCTTTTAGTTTGCTATTTGTGTCATTTACATACAAGTTTATAACTATTTTCTAAAGTTTGTAATGTTGTGATGAAAAATTTCAAAAAACATTAAATAATCATTAATTTTATCTTTCATTATAAATACTTATTTGCATTATTATCTAGCTAGGATTGGCATTTTTATATTCTACAGTACTGAGCAAGTAAGAAGTGCTTAGAATCATTGAAACTTGAGATGATGAGCTTTGTTGGGGGTTATACAGGATGAGGTGGAAGCATGTGAAGGCAATTGTGTTCTGCATGAACAGCACTTAGCCAAGTAAAGGTGGAGTTTGTAGGGCACTGAATGTGCAACGATTTGTAGATAGGAAATGACATGGCATTATGGAAATAAAAGAATCCCAACCAAAACATGAGAAAGGGTATCAATGTTTGTGAAGTATGCACCTTAATATGACCCTTCTATTAATTACAATAAAAATATAATATATGGAAAAACAAAGAATCTCAATGTTGCTGAATTACACAGGAAGAAACTAGCAGAGAAGCTGTGCAGGTTTGAGAGGCAGTGTCATTGTAGCCCTGCAAGACTGGCTCATGTCAATAATCCCAACTACTTCGGAGACCGAGATCTGAGGCTCACCATTTGTAACCAGTTTAGAAAGGAATTTCTCTGAGATTCTCATATCAGATTAAGTGCATGTGCACGTACACACACACACACACACACACACACACACACACACACACACACACACGCCCCCAAGAGGGGCTGTGGTTCAGATGATATAGAGTAGTTGTCTGGGGCAAAAAAGGCCTGGGACAGCTCTCAAGGCTTGAGTTTAGGCCACAGGAATGGACACACCCTCACACCCCCCACGCAATCACAGATAATATATATATTATATATATATCCTAATCATAATAAAACACATGGTAGTTTTTTCTCTCTAGAATGGAGAAATTGACAGGCATGTAATTGATCAACTTAGTATTTTATATTTAGAGTTGTTTGAAGATTTATGTTTGCTTGGTATTTTGAGTTTAGTAATGATTTTATATTACAGTGGACATATTTTGCCTAAAACTGAGATGATGATCCAGACTGCAGAGGCCCAATTTCTTTAGACTACATCCAACTCAGACTCTGTCACCATCACTGTCTTTCCAACCCCTGGATAATTCAATGATCTTTGTAGGCTGGACTATATTACATGGAGGCCTCGGAGGCGTTTTTACTTTTATTGGTTTTTGTGTAAATTTCATTGCATGATTTAATTTTGACATAGATTTTTTTCTGTGAACAAAGTGTTTGAAAGTCTTTGCCCTTAGGGTTTTGGGAATTCAGGTTGGTAAATGCTAATTTAAAAAAGGCAAATTTTAAACTCCTACTTTTCTTTCAAATAAGAATCAGGTGAGAAAATGAACTACCAGAAACTTTTATTTAATCAATTTGACATGTGAAAATTATGTGAGAAGCTGATGACTGGTCCTTTGAGATACTTTATTTGTAAAGTTTAAGTTTCTCTGTTCTTTTACTGCTTTTTATTATAGGCATTCCTCTAGAATTTCAAGGAATTGCTCTGATGGTTTCCCCTCTATCTATCCTATATGTCCCACTCTGTGTTAATTTATAGTTCATTTCCTGTATTATTTTCTATATAAAATAGGACCATTACTGTCTGGATTTACAGATGTTCTTCATCTATATCTCTAGTAAATTTTCACTTCTTTTGACATTATCTTGCTGAGGTTAGGTCAGCAACCTCTTCAGTTTTCTAGACCTTGGATTTCAAGTATATAGAAGTTCACTAATTGAAAGACTGAATGGATCACATTTCAATTTTAGACTCAGTCAGTTCCTTTTCTTGGGGGAAAAAATGTTTCTAGATGACCTCAGAACTTGCCTCTTGGCACGATTCAACGTAGCAAGCAGCATGTGTACTTGTTTATAGAAGCACAAAAGAATTGAAGAAGTTGAATTGAAGTAATTCTGACCCTTGTCCCTTATTAACTTCTCTTAGTTTAAAGTTAAAGGAGCAAAACATTGAATTAGAGGTTAAAAATACACATATCTTATTCTCCCTTCCCAAGAAAAACAAAACAATTAGCTTTCCTGGTAAAGGAGTTATTGTGGTTTGCCAATCCTGCCGGGGCCAACCGGCAGCAAACCAGGGTTTGCAGATTGGGGTTCCTGAAATAGGGGACAAGGACTAGGAAGAAAAAGAAGAGAGACAGACACACCGGGTCCGGGATGTCCGCAGTCCAGGCAAAGACTGCTGAGACTGCTGCATTTATTTTCCACTCCCCCTTCTTCCCTCCTCCTGACCCAGGGAACCTCCAGGTGTTACATTCATATGGTAATTCTCAGGTCATTTACATAGAATAGGGCCAGAAAGCAATAAGACAATAAAGCCATCGTCTGATGCAAGTCAAGGTACAGTTTGATTCCACTCTGGCTCCCAACACAATCCAATGATCTATAAGCCAGAAGGTAATAGAAGCTGACATGTTACAAATTTTTAAAGTGTAAATACTGAGTACTATAGTCACCTTTGTTTGCTTTATTAAATTGGGGGCTCATCATTGTATGTTACTCTCAGTTGTTATAGAGGAATAAAAGGATCCAATATTTAATGTTGCAGTTTCATTTGAAAAGTATTGACTTAGTTTATAAATGTCCTCTGTAACCCAAAGTTTTCTGTGCACAGATTCCACCTCATTACGAGTCTGTAAACTTTGATCTGGAGTCCACATTACTAGATTGTATGTTAGTGAAATGAAGTTCATGAAGATGCCTCTGCAGGCTCCTTCTACCTTTTTTCCTCTTTAAGAAAACTGCTAAGTCTACTGGCCCTTGACTTTTACTTTCTCTTTCCCTTTTATTTTCTCACTCGAATAAATATAATTGTTGTTTACTTCTTACAATAAGAATAAAACTTTCAAATAGTGAAATCATTTTTACATCTGACCCTATTTGATACAGTTAGTACTTTTACCTTGCCTCATTATAGGCTCCCCCTTTAGTAATCTAGTGAACTTTTGGTGTCTTTGATCACCTAACTCATCTTTCTTTGTTAACTGGAGATTTTACATTTTCTTGTTTCTCATCAAGTTGAGGCATAGGTGAGGTATGTCTGTCGACATAGCCTCCGTGTCTTGTTTCATTAGTATAAGATTTATTTTTTCCCTCAATACTGCCCAAGATGCAATTCTTCCATCATACTGAATTGCCAGTATATTGTAATTTGCTGAGATATAATGGATTATGCCTTGTTTCTTGAACAAAATTAAACAGTACCTATTTCTTCTCTGTGTGTGACTCTATACTTTGGAGAAGGTTGTTTTTATTGTTATATTTTGTCATTCCATAGGCTTGAACTCTGGGCCTCGGCACTGATCTTTTTCTCAAGGCTCCTGCTCTACTGCTTGAGTCATAGCCACAATTTGCCCTTTTCTGGGTGGTTTCCTAGAAAGAAGGGTGGCATATACTTTTCTGCTTAGGTTGCCTTCTAACCGTGGTCTTCCTGAGTAGCTAGGATTACAGATGTTTTGATTTTGAAGTACTAGAGATTGAACTTGGGACCTTGAATATGCAAGTGCTTTACCATTTGAGCCCCACTTCCCCATTTGTATTTTGTATTTGTCTGAGTTGACCTTGAACATCAGATTTTCCTGCTTAATCTCCCCAAGGAGCAGGAATTAGAAGTATGCACCACTGTACCCAGCTCTATTAAGGATGCCTACACAGTCACTTGTGTCATGATTTTTCTCTTCCATAGTCATCACTGAGTTGACATTGCCCAGTAGATTAGCCCAGACCAAAGCGTTTGACTAGATTAGATGCATAAAATTTTCCTTTTACATCAAGAAATCAAAACAATATGACAATCCTTTTTGTTCAGCCCTTCTTTTCATCAAAATACTTCATGTAGTTCACAAATAAAGTTAATAATGTATACTGACATATACCTGCATTTTTTGAACAGGATGAATATGGCTGTGTAGCATTTTGCTTCCTTAAAACAGAATCAGCTTATGAAGATCTGTGGGTTTGTTGTTAAGTGAAGCAGTGAAACAGCGCAAGCTTTTCATGTAAATTGCCGCCATGGGTCTCTCATCTCACATTTCACTTATTCACTTATTTATATTTGACACAATAAAAAAAAAACCAATAAGAAGGCTGAGACCACAAAAGTAGCAAGCCAGAATGGATTTCTGTGTTTTTATTGTTAAATATCCCCTTATTCATCTGCAATGGTACATTCAATTATATGCAATTATCAAGGGGATTTAGATTAAAAAAAATTCTACCAGGATTTTTTTATGGGTAAACTGATGTCAGTGTTTTGTTTCCTTCTTACAATTGATTAGATGAATGTGAAGGAATAGTGAATAGTAACATTGTGCTAAGTTTGTAAACAATTTCCCTTTGTTTTTGTTTGACAGCCAATCTTTGTGCCTTTTTCAAGATTCTGCACTTGTGCTTTTTGGAATTTTGATGAGAACTTGCTTTCCTGCCTTAGTAAGGCATGTGTTCATGATTACTTTTTTATCTTTTATTTTCTTTAACTATAGTGTCTCTTTTATTTATTATAAATAAAAGGGGCTGTAGTATGTAATATCTGTTTATTGAAAGCTAAAGCAATCTCTAACATTCTTAGCTAGGTGGGCTTTTCATATTTAATTAGGACATAGACATTTCTAAGATTTGATGCACACGTGTTTTTATTTATCAACAACCAAATTAGAGCATTGTTCTTATTTGTGCTTGATAGGAAGCTTGACTTGCTTCCCTTTCAATTTAGAAGATAAGCAAATTGGTATAGGACTTCCAGAGATTTCATATGCGACTTATCACAAACGTGCCTACAATCCTTAATGAGTAACTAAAAAGTAATTTTCTCCAGTCTGATTGTTAAAGTTATATGCCTGACAAATCTGTTTTTTATAATAAAAACATAAAAAATTAAAAATCAATTGTGTATATGCTAACATGGGACATGGAAGTATCACTTCAGTCACCAGAGGGTACTTGGATCATATTTTTCAGAAATTGTTTTGTAAATTATTAACGTTATGATATTCAATATAAGCAAAATACAGTAAGCATAGCTGTTAATGTCAGTCATTTTAAAGAGTTGGGAATGAATTTTAAGTAAATAAAATTAATCATATGAATATCTTAAAAGCTGTCTTTGAGCTATATAACTGGTGTTCATTGAGCTCATAAAAATTCAAAAGTCGGGGCCAGGAATTTGGCCTAGTGGTAGAGTGCTTGCTTAGCATGCACGAAGACCCGGGTTTGATTTCTCGGTGCCCCACATATATAGCAAAAAGCCAGAAGTGGTGCTGAGGCTCAAGTGGGGGGACTGGCAAAAAAAAAAAAATCCAAAGTCTTAATCAAGACTTGATTAAAATGTTTATTTTAACAGAATTTTACATTGTTTGGTCTTGGTTTACTAGAGTATTTTAGTTAATAAGAGGTTTGTAGTTAAATATTATTTTATATATTAGTGAATTAATGAGAAAATTCATTACCAAATTATACCAATATGTATATATTTGGAAATAGCATAGCTTCATTTAATGTATCTATAATACTAATAATGCTATAGAAATTTCTGAATGTTATTACTTTCCTGAGAATTTTAGCAAAACATGTTTTTGGAAGCAGCATTAGCTGATATTTGAGAACCATGTTTTAGCACTTTTTTGGGTGGGGAAGAATTATATTGGAGTAATTAGAACAGTCTAATTCTCATTAGGATTCTATTGGTGGTAAAGCAAAATTTTACAGACTTAAGAGAAACAGTAAACAGCAATGAAATCAACCTACTAATACTTCCAATTCATCTAATATTATATCCTTATACAGGGTTGCCCTTTAAAAATACAATTATAATGTAGAGATTGATGTGTTATAAACAAAATGTAAGGAACTCTCATTTCTTAATAAGCTTATTTCTAGATAAATTCAATTCACTAACCTAATTTATAATGAAAAAAGTAGTAGTATATGCCATTTAATTGAATATAATACAATAAATTAATATAATATATTGCAATATATAATATAAATATATTACAATAAAATATATGGAAAATATGAACTATAAATGATGCAATATACCCACTATCAGAATAAATAAAGATCATTTGTTTCATTTCACTTCAATACACACTTTTGTATTAACAGCCTTTTCATGTTGAAATATAGCTTTTGTTTGTCTTTCATTGCAAAAAAAACTGTACAGTCAACACACTGGATTTTTTTTTCTTTTTCAAAAATTAAAAAAAAATTAGTAGTGTTCCTTGGGCAAAAGAATTATAATGGAGCTTTAAGACCTTTAAATATGAGATTACATTTCCTATATTTTTCTCTATACTCATGCATGCTTACATATAGGCTTTTATGTATAAAATGAAACATTTTGATATATTTGGTACAGGCTTGATTTTTTTTTCTGCTTTTTAGAGAAACATATAAACAATTGAAAAAGAAATGTCAACTTCCTGTATTGACCCGTATTATAAAGGTGTACTCAGTTTATTTAAGAATACTAAGGACATCTTAAATGCTAAGTTCCAACTGTGTTTCTTAAATTAGCACTGTTTGGTGGTACCATTTTTGCAAGAGAGAAAGTGCTATAAACAGTCCCACCATGATATTAATGTACACATGGGCAACATCAGCTTTCTGTGAGTCTGGAGACAACAATGAGTATGTGCTTGACATAGTCCTTCTTTCTGTTACCCAGTTCTCCTATCCTGCTTGCTGTTGCAGGCTAACTTTTTTTTTTTTTTTGTGACCAGAGATCCAAGAGTAAAATAATACCTAAGACATTATTATCATTGGTAGCAAAAGAATGTTGCATTAGTCATACATTAATACATCATTTAAAATTTTTATTAATGTGTTTGGGGGGGGATCAGATTTATCACTGAAGGCTGTTTGGTACATGTAAGCTAATAGTTTATCATTCTTTTCCTGTTTACTATTGGAGTTGCAAGCCATCCCAAGATGTGGGAAGCCTCAAGCCAAGTCCTGTCAATTCTGTGAGACAGAATGCACACCCCGATTTGACAGATGAATGACCTGTGTTTCACAATAGGAAAAATTCAAGATCATGCATTTGTACTATTTGTACTGCACCTATCAGCTATGAATTTCCTGGTTTTTTTTTTTTAAATCTTGCCCCAAATCTTCTTGTTTCCTAAAGGAATATAATCTTCATTGGGTGAGTTTGTTAGGCAAGTAAAAAGAAAAATAATCAATTAACATAATTTGGAGTGTTTGCCAAATCATACTTAGAAAATGAGTGAAAGTCTTGTTATGATACCAGATATAACAGAAAATTGGTTAGAAGTTCAACTTTTATAAATGACATGATTATGCTCAAACAAAAATAAAAAGACTGCCTGTTAATTTTCAACTTTCTGTTTTCCCCTGCTTCCTTGAATATTTAAGATATTTGCCATATGTCACTTCAATGCGGTGTTTTTCAAATCTATAAACTACAGAATGTACATATGGCAGAATCAAATGATCTGTCAAATCTGTACAAACCACACAAATCTGAGTTTTTGATCATACTCAGCTTAGTAAATAAGACATTAGTATTTAAAATACTCCAACACCACTATTTTGTTAACTACTTCTGTTGATTAATTGGAATTTTTTAAAAAACAAATGGATATGTACCAAAGTGATAGCAGATTCTTTCTTTGCAAGATAAAGTTTTACTGCTTGAAATATATATAATCTTTAAAATCTTTAAATAATAACTGAAAATAGCTAAAAATAACAACAGATTAAACAACAGTTAGGTATTAAGACTATATCTACCACTTTGTAGTTAAAGAAAGCTTTGTGTTGTTTTAATAATTATACATGTATATTATCTGCAGACATCCTATCCTTATTTGTATGTATATAATACATATATAGTATATCATATATAAGGCTAATGGAATGAGTGATGCATTTAGAAGCTGATAATTTAGAGATTACATGTGAGATCACACTTGAAATTATATATGAAATTACTTATGAGATTAAATGGATACCTTAAGGATAGGAAGATATACTAGAGGAAGGACAGAAGAATGCATAATATGTATTCATTCCTTCGCTTGGTGATTAGCTCACACTATTATCTCTCTTGCCTGTACAGATAATTCTGCACAGTGCTGGAGGAGTAATACATTGGAAAACATTCTTGCATCTTCTGAAGCTGACTCATAGCTTAATTATCTGTGTCTCAGATGTTGGGATTTTTCTCAAATGTCAGTGATTCAATTAGCCAATACTTATTGATTCCTGACCCCTTTTTTAAAACAACGTTGAATGCTCTAGTTTGAAATAGCACAAAGTATTGCCATCAGCAAGATGGCCTGTCTTATTGAGAAGAAGGCAAAAGCACACAGGATAATCAATCAATAAGCAATGGGCTAAGAACAGTTACTGTTTTTCATTACTGTTCAAACAACTACTATTATTCAGTATTTAATGACAATCTAAGCATTAATGTTCCATATATTTAACAGAAACAAAATTACATCTTGCTTAGACTTCACAGCTGAATTCTCCTTGGTATTGTACAACATAGCATGTATTCAGTATAAACAAACTAGAATATGTTCACTGAAAAATCTACTATATGATTTTTATGTATTATGTACATCTGTTGGTACACATATAATATACTAAGTAGAAAAAAACTTGCTTTAAAACAATCTATCTGATTTCTCATACTTTCAAATCATAAAGTATATGCCACAGGTGCCTTTAATATTCTTATATAATAGGTACTGATGATTCTTTTGTTCAGATAGAGTCCAACTATATATGTGAAGGGGAAATGATGTATGAAAATGACTGTGTGGCACTAATACCAGGATTGCATCTAATGGTAATTTGAATCCCAAGTTGATCGTCTCAGCAATATAGTTAGAAAAACAGAATGGCAGATGTTTCTTAACTAAAAAAGCTGTCCTTTCTTTCAAGTGGACATGGGACAAATAAGAACTTTTCCTTTGTATATTTTGTCAAGCATTTAAGAATGTGAGCAGCACCGTTTTCACATCATTTGTGAAGTTTTTTTTAATAAAAAACATTCTGCAACAGAATTGCTAGTTTCAATTGCTTCTGTTTTATTATGAGACTTTATCAGTAGAACTCTCATTGTATTTTGTATAGCTATGTTACATGAATTATGGTCTGTGAATCATGTCTTCAGTTTCTGAGTTTTTATAGTCTTAAAGTTAAATAAAATCTTGGATTATTCTTAAAATAATCCTCCAATTTAGCCTTTTATTTATTTGTTATTTTGAAGGCAAGCACTCCTTAAGTTTTTTTGTTTTTATTTTATTTATTTATTTTATTTTGTTGCTTTATAGCCTCAGACCAGGATTTTCCTTTCAGTTCTTTCTACGTTACTGGGATCAATGTAATGAACCATCATTCCTAGCTTTGTTGGAACAAGATATCTCACTATCTTTTTGCCTGGACAAGCCTCAAATCTAAGTCTTTCTAATCCCCGTCTCCTACTTAGCTGAAATTACAGATGTGCACCACCACACCTGGCTTCTTTTTAATTTTTTTTTTGTATACACATATCATCTTTCTTACTGCACTAATCCCTATTTTCAAGCTACATGAAAAAACAAGAAGTACTGTTTTACTACCACCACTCCCAGTTTTAGGGGAAATATTTGTAACCTTGCAACAATGAAAATAAATGTTTTGAAAAAATTACTAGAATAAGCTTTTTTTTTTTTTTTTTTTTTTTTTTTTTTTTTTTGGCCAGTCCTGGGCTTGAGCTCAGGGCCTGAGCACTGTCCTTGGATTTTGTCAAGGCTAGAGTTCTACCACTGAGCCTCAGCACCACTTCCGGCTTTTTCCTACATATGTGGTACTGAGGAATTGAACCTGGGTCTTTGTGCATGCTAGGCAAAGCAATCTACCACTAGGCCAAACTCCCAGCCCCTATAATGAGCCTTTTATTTTTTTATTTTTATTTATTTATTTTTTTTGCCAGTCCTGGGCTGGAGCTCAGGGCCTGAGCACTGTCCTTGGACTTTCTCAAGGCTAGAGCTCTACCACTTGAGCCTCAGCACCACTTCCGGCTTTTTTCTATGTATGTGGTACCGAGGAATCGAACCCGGGTCTTCGTGCATGCTAGGCAAGCACTTTAACCACTAGGCCAAACTCCCGGCCCAATATAATGAGCCTTTTAAAAGGAAAGATGTTATGTGATTTGAGTTCATAACAATTTTCCTTTGACTCTATGTTTTTTATTTTATTCAAAATTTTGATTTTTTAATGTTGTTCTAACAATGTGATAATCAATTACAGTTATAAAACACTCTGATTAACATTTATGATACTCTTGACAAGAATATACGTAACTGTTCACAGAAGATTAACTGATATTGTGGCAGAGGCCTGACTCCAAGATGGACATCTTTTCTTCACATAGCTATATATGATTTAATGTCATGCTAAAGAGCCAGTAGATGTCTTAGTAATTCTTGGGTATGGTTTAGTAGGCAATAGTAAATCACTATCATTCTTCACAAATTTACATAGAATTGTCTCTTAATGACTTAGAAAATTGATATTAATAGCAATTTGTGATTAACTTGTAGTTAATAGAAATTATTTCATTTATGTGCACTCTTATGCTTTTCTTTGTTATATAGGTAAATTGCAGTGATACATATCTATGAGAATTACATAAATAGCAATGAACAATAAAGAAATAGTGTCAGCTGTAAAAATGCAATCATGAGGGCCGGGAGTTTGGCCTGCTGGTAGAGGGCTTGCCTAGTATGCACGAAGACCCAGGTTCAATTCCTTTGTACCACATACATAGGAAAAAGCTGGAAGTAGTGCAGTGGCTCAAGTGGTAAAGCACTAGCCTTGAGAAAGCCCAAGGACAGTGTCCAGGCCCTAAGTTCAAGGCCTAGGACTGGAAAAAAAATGCAATCATGGTTATAGAATCATATGTGTGTCCAATAAGACTAAATTCTAAGGCCTAAGAAAGCATAAGTTGCTGTTTAGCTTGACCCTCCAGATGCAAAGCTTTCTTATAACTGGTTTGTAAAGGAAACGATTTTTAATTCACAAACCCTCTCCTAGGTCCAATCATAAATTGTGGTGAAAGAAAGTTACAGGAAATAGTGTTAGTTTTTTCTTTTTTTTTAATTGTTTGATCTTTTTAAGTGAGTTTCTATTAAAATTTTTATCTTCAGTAGAATCAAGCTATGGATTTTCTTTTAAGAAAATGAATATAGGTGTGTAGAGGCACATTTTGTTCCACTCTGTTGTTGATTCTTACTCTTTCTTTTTTTTTTTTTTACTACAGTTACTTACCTTTTGTGATAAGTTTTTGAAATTGAGTTTATTATTAAGTTAGATTTGAACTCAGAATTCTTCAAGTTGTATAAAGTTTTTAGATTTTGTGTTCTTACAGTTATTAAAGTCATCTAAGTATGGTGATGTAGCCCTCTAATCTTAGTCCTGAAGCAGTAGAGATAGAAAGGTAGAGAAAACAGATTTGAGAGATGAGTTATTTAGTTTGGTAATTATGATTTATGTTAATCATGGGGGTTGAATTCAGTATGTTGGCACTATTTCCGAGCTCTTTTTCCAAGGTTAGCCCTCTGCGGCTTTGAGCCAATGTACCACTTCTGGTTTTCTGGTGGTTGATTGGAGAGTCTCAGGAATTTTTCTGCCCCTGGTTTGGAACTGTACTCCTCAGAACTCAACCTCTGGGGTAGCTAGGACTATAGGTATGAATCACTGACACCAGGCTCAGGTACATTTGAAATATTTGTGTTTAATTCTTGTCTGTGTCAAGTATGAATCTGGAGTTTAAATGTCAGTTTAACAGCAATTGTTTGCCTTGTAATGCATGAAGAACTACCAGATGATAAATACACTATTTCCTTTTTTCATATATTTTTATTGTAATTAAAAGAAAGGTTGCATTATATTCACCGGATAGAAGGTACATTACTTCACAAATATTGATACCCTTTCTCATGTCATGGTCCCCATTTCCCTCTCCCCCTTCGCCCGCACAACTTGATTTCCTCCCTTCCCTCTCCCATTTCAAATAACCAACTAAGCATATATAAAATATATCAGATAACAAGGTGAAATATTATAACAATATGAGATAACCAAGGGACAGTAAAAAAGATGAGAGATAACAGTACGTTAAGGACAACAATCACTCATTATATGGCTTTATTTCTTTATCCTGGAGGTCCTTACATTTAGCATCCTACTATATGGCCTTATGTATCTAGATTTTGTTCTATTGTGAATCTCTGCTAGGAGAGCCTAAGGTTTCTACTGATTATGACAGATGAAGGAAATCATTGAGCCTATGTTCCTTTGAGTCTGGCTTACTTCACTTAATATGCTTTTTTCTAAGTCTTTCCATTTCCTTACAAATGGGGCAATATTGTTCTTTCTGATAGCAGCATAGAATTCCATTGTGTATAAATACCACATCTTGTTGATCCACTCATCAACAGAGAGGTATCTAGGTTGGTTCCATATCTTTGCTATTGTAAAAAGTGCTGCAATGAACATCATTGTGCTAGTGGATTTAGTATGTCCTTGTTTCTGGACGGTTGGGTAAATGCCAAGTAGTGGAATTGCTGGGTCATAGGGGAGTTCTATATTTAGTCTTTTGAGGAACTGCCATACTGCTTTCCATAGTGGTTGGACAAGTTTGCACTCCCACCCACAGTGTAGTAATGATCCCTCCTGGCCACATCCCCTCCAGCATCTGTTGTTATTAGATTTCTTGATCCTGGCCATTCTAACTGGAGTGAGATGGAATCTTAGAGTTGTTTTGATTTACAGTTCTTTTATGACCGGAGATGTAGAGCATTTCTTCATGTGTCTGTAGGCCATTCTTATTTCTTCTTCAGAGAAGATTCTCTTTAAGTCTTTGGCCCATCTTTTAATGGAATGGTTGTTTCTTTGGAGATTAGTTTTGGAGTGATTCAATTTTTTCAGCTGTTGATATATTTTAGATATGAGGCCTTTATCTGTTGTATAGTTAGCAAAGATCTTCTCCCACTCTGTAGCTTTCTAGCTAATTTTCTAGCTATGTCCTTTAGACTCTACTCCCAACCTCATTGAGCTGATTCAAAACTTTGGCAAGGTAGCAGAGTATAAAATTAACCCTCAAAAATCAACTGTCTTCCTATATGCCAACAGTGAGAGAAATGAGGCAACAATCAGGAAAGCAACTCCTTTTGCAATAGCCACAAAGAAAATAAAGTACCTAGGAATTATCTTAACTAAGAATGTAAAGGACCTTTTTAATGAAAACTTTAAAACCTTGTAAAAGGAAATTAAAGCAGAACTGAAGAAATGGAAAAAATCTCCCATGCACCTGGATTTGAAGAATCAACATCACGAAAATGGCGATCTTGCCAAGGGCTATCTCCAAAGTCAATGCAATACCCATCAATATACTATTTCTTTTAGGAGTTAAAGATATTGTGACTCAGCATCTGATATGTACATATTAATGTGGGCATGCTTATTGCCAATAAATGTAGTGGATCTAGAAAATAATTTTTATTAAGTACTTTGAAAATGATTCCTATTTTATCCTTTTGGGATATATTATGAAACTTTTTGGTGCATCAAAATGAGGAATCTGTGGCTGGAAGTCATCATTGCCTAAAATAGCAAACCCTATGATGAAATTGATTTAAAATTATCTTTTTTCATGGCCAAAAATTAGAAGAATCAGCTGGGCACAGTTGCTCCCACCTGTAATCCTCGCTATTCAGGAGGTTGAGATCTGAGGATCACAGTTCAAAGCCAGCCTTGGCACTAAATCCTTGAGACTCTTACCTCTTAACCAACAGAAAACCGGAAGTGGCTCTGAGGCTTAAGGGGTTGGGTGGTAACCTTGAGCTGAAGAGCTCAGGGACAACGCCCAGGCCAAGAGTTCAAGCCCCACAACTGACCAAAAAAAAAAAAAAAATCAGAAGAAGCTAGCAGTGAATATATTTTATGCACAATATAGGTTAAATTTTTCTCTACCTTACATAATACTTTATAAATTTATTTCTCAAAAAATGTCAAATAAGCAATAGTTTCACTTTTTGTTCTTATACATCTGTTGCTTATAAAAAATAAAATACTCAGGTACTTGTGCACAGTTCAAATTAATGTTTAACTTTTTTGAGTTAAGTTTTGTCTTTCAAAGATTAATGATTTACTCATGTTTCTGAAGCATTGAGTCACAGCTTTGCTTTTAGATTGCTTCATGACATGTGAATTTTCTCTAACAGTTTGGACCTGTTGACTCTTAGCTCTTTTTATAAATTTGTTGGAGCATGGAGAAATAATTTGTATTTCACAAAATTAATTATTTTTCCTCTTTGTTTTCTTTGTTGTTGTATTTTATTGTCAAGGTAACATATGGAAGGGTTACAGTTAAATTTGTAAGATAGTAGGCACATTACTTTTTGAACATTGATACTCCTTTCCATGTTTTTCTTTTACTTTCCCTCTCCCCACCTCCACCTAATCAAATTGTTTTCCCCTTTCTTTCCCCAAATTATTTCTTTTGGCAAGGAGTTTTAGCCACTGGAGAAACTGATTCTCCTGGAAAGTTTTCTGAACATATCTATGAAGTTTGTCCAAACAGTTAGGCTTTTTGTCCTCTTATATTTTCTGTTTGCTCGGTTTTTCCTTGACACCATTTTCCATTTCTAGTTTTATTTTGGAGAGGATATTAGCTTAAGCATTATCTGGGACAACCAGAAAGATGGATAGGATGTCTCCATCCTTTGCTCACACTTCACATGGTAGCTAACCTATTATTGGGCTGTTTCTGTCTGTCAGTTTGTGAGAACACCTATGGCCTGAATGCTGCCCCTTCCTAAAGAACCCCTAGGGATCCACTCCTTTCTGATCACCCAGCAGCAAGTTCATCTGCCAGAAATGATGGTTATGAACTTGGGGTTAGATTCTCATTCATGTACATCATTTTTCATATATCGGAGAGTAATTTTGTGCCTTTCTTGGCTCCCCAAAGCAATTTCAGATCAAAACTATTAGGGAGAAGATCACACCAATTGTGTTTCAATCATAATCATTTCTAATTTTGGCACTCCAGATACATATGTCTCTCGTGGCATCTTGTCAATTCATTCTTTTCCAGAACATATTGTCTTTACATTGAATGATGATCAAGATAAATGTGCGAACACCATGCTCAACAAGGAATTTAGGTTTTGTGTTTGAGTAAAGAAAACAAGTAAATGCCTATTGAGATGTGAGATGTGTTTCCTGAAGGTCAGGAGGTAATTTGTGTGTGTGTGTGAGGTATCCAAAATAATTGCGTATGCTTGTACGTGTTAAGATTAGATGGCTTTTATCCAGCTTTAGTCAAGTGTCTGTCATGAAGTCACCCAACGTGTTAATCATTTTTAGAGTAACACTTTGGTTAAAAGAAATGGGAAGATAATTCTTCGTTATGAAAGCTACTCATGTAATTTAGAGATTAGGACTACATATAATCTTCCTTGCCCCTTGTAACATTTCTCTCATGTTTAATGATGAAAAAGTTTGCAGTCATTTACCATTTGGAAAGTTTACAATACATCATGGAATGAAATGGTTTTCAGTGTTTCATAATGATATGCACGGTAGCCTTTTATAAATTTACCCTTATATTTCATTTACATAATATTTAAGATCCCTTTGTTTTTACAAAAACAAAAGGCAGCATTATGAAAGTTGTATAAACATATACAGAGATAAACATATTAGAATAATACAGATATATTTATAATGTATTATTTGCAGTGCATTAAAATAATTACTATAATCGTTGTTATACATATTATAAATTATGGTTAAGATATCTCACTCCTCCTTGACGCCTTTCCTGGAATTCATCAACAATATTCACACTTTTCATTCCTTACAAAGTATTTATCGTTGTTCTTGCTAGTCTTTCCTTTATTTGGTGAATTTCTTGCCTTATGGGATATTATAACTCTTGAGGAAGAAAAGTGATATAATCTGTTAGCCATCCTTTTACTAAAGTATGTCCACAGATGACCAAATTTTCACTGTATAGAGCATCCCTAAGAATTTCAGATAGGAAGCTTATAGAGAATACATCATGACAATTTTCTTCTGGAAGATAGAGGTCCAAACATACATGCAGGTTAGCAAAGTGGGTCCTGGAAAAAACTGATGGTAGGGATTTGGGAGTGTTTTGATCATTCCTTCGACTTCCTAGTATACTTCAATTCTCTTTTCTTTTAATTTCTGGATATAATATAGTAACTTATGTTATCTACATTGAAGAATATTAACTTATCTCTCCCCTCCAACTTAAACTTTATCCAGTATAATTTGGGTTTAGAGCACATGTCTCTTATATCTTATATATCTGATACATTACTAATTCTTCTTCTTCTTCTTCTTCTTCTTCTTCTTCTTCTTCTTCTTCTTCTGCTTCTGCTTCTGCTTCTGCTTCTGCTTCTGCTTCTGCTTCTGCTTCTGCTTCTGCTTCTGCTGCTTCTGCTTCTGCTTCTGCTTCTGCTTCATATGTAGGTCTTTGCTCAGTGCTTAACCATACAGCTGTAATTAAGTATAGACTTTCTGTTCTTGGACTCTGCAAGTTTTTTCTATCTAATCTCACATCTTCCCGAATGAGCCATGTCTCCTTTATTTTTCTGGCAGGGTCTTGTGGAGTATTAGCCTTGAGCAATGATCCTCCATTCCCTCTTCCTACCTAACTGGGTTTTAAGTGTGAACAACCATGCCTGACCTATATTAATTTCTGTCATCACCATATTGAAACCAGAATAGTCCTCCAAAATGTGAATCTCAGCTGCAGTTTTTTCTTTTTCTAGCCTAAATCTTTTCTGTGGACTCCTATAGCCTCCGAGGAAAAGATAACCACTTGCCTTTGAATGCACGACCTCCTTGGTCTTTGTACTTTCCTCATCTTCATATTCAGCTCTTTCACTCTCCTTAATCTAGCCAAATTTTCAGTGTTATGTCTTCATTCATTACCCTGAGCTCTGCCAAAGGGTTGCAGAATAACTCTTTGACTTTTTTCCCCCCTGTAGGTTGTGGTCCTTGAACTCAGGGCTTATGCTCTGTCCCCGAGCTCCTTCATTAAGGCTAATGTTCTGTTTGGAGCCACAGCACGACTTCTGGTTGTAGAATGACTCATTGGAGATAAGAATCTCAGGGCCTTTCCTGTCCAGGCTGGCTTTGAACTGCCCACCTCAGATTTCAGTTCACAGTTGTGAACCACCAGTACCCAGCTTCTTTCCCTTTGGACTATAACTCAAGCATTAATTTCTCTGAGTCTTTTTACCTTCTTCGTGAGATCATATCTCTATAATGCATACTCTTATAACCAGTATATCTTTCATGCAGTCTTTCTTTTATTTATATATGTTCATGCTTTCCTTGTGCAATGTAGAACCACTGAAATATTTGTTAAACTGAGAGTCACTTTATTTTCTGTGACATTTCAAAACTACTTAAATTATATTATCCAATTTAAATTTCTTACTGCAAAAAGCAGCTTAACGTACATGCTGAAGAAGATTGTTAGTGAGAGTTGGATACATTTGCTTAGCTTTTTTAAATCTGACCTTTCTAGTCCTTTTTTTTCGCATTTAGCATGTAAAATAATCACTGGGAGTAGAATGAAGTCATCCTACTAATTAATACAAGCTACCATCATCACTTCGACTGATGTAGTATTATCATCCATGTTTAGATCACTAGACAATGAGAGGTAACAACCATTAAGAAGTTTACAACTTGGGAGGGGTGGGGGAAGGGAGACGGATAAAAATACCTGAAGGGGTATCAATGTGTGAGAAGTAATGCATCTACTCCTTGATGAATATAACTGTAACCCTTCTGTAGTTTTATCCCGACAATAAAAAAAGAAAAAAGTTTACTACTGCTGATTTTAGAGAATTCTACCCAGTCTAATAATAAAAGATAAGAAATATATGCTTTGTTAGGTACCTAAAACCTTATAAAATTGAACATAAGAATTTATGGAGAAGTTAATATTGGAGATCCCTAGAGCAGAATAGAACAATTTAAGACTTTAGGAGTGGGGGAGAATGGTAAATATAGGTTACAATATATGTATATATACATATATGTACATACATGCATATTATTATTATGAAGTGTGGCTGGTTTGTGACAGATAAACACTGAAAAGTTCTTATGGTTTAATTTTGAGTGATAGATTGTATAGTTCTTAGCTATGTTCAGACTTGTAGGGAATTGTTCAACCAATAAATTTGTGTTGTTTCTTTTTGGTGAATACATAACTTTGTGAAATAAAATAACTCCTGTCACCCTGAGATACTTGCTGAGTTTATTCCCTACTTGTAGGATCATCTCAAAGACTGTTTTTGTTGTTAGTCACAGTTCCTAGGAAGATATTTGATAACAACATAGTGAAAGAAAATGCCCGAAATATATCCTTGTATATAGTTATTGACAAGATTTATGGATATTAGTGAATCCTGAAAATATATGTGTGTAATAGAAAGAGGGGAAAGCTCAGTGTCTTGAAATTGTTGCCAGTTTGTTAGTCTCCGTTTGTTATGAAAAGAAAGACTACCCTTGGTCTTGGGTATGGGGTTAGGGGACACCTGTGATGCTAGTTGGTCAGATATCCCACTGTTACTTGTTTTGGTTGGAATTCTTTTCTATTTTAGTTTCTTCAGTGCACCCCAGAAGGAAGTTTTAAAAAGTGAGAAAAGTCTGAAAAGTCTACAATTTCACAATGATTATCTTTACCTACTGAGCTGTACGTTAGGATTTAGAAAAAAAATATTAAAGAGCAGTTCTTACTTGTTTTCTAGGTTAAACACATCACAGAGGCACACACAGAGGCACACCCCCCCAACCCCCCCCACACACATGCAAACAGGCACACATGCATTCAAACAAAAACACTTTGGGAGTGATCATTTGCACCATACTGCTTCTTTGCTTAGTTCAAAGGAATGTTTCATTGGAGGAATAGCTTCCTATGATTGCTATTTGCTAAGAAGAAGTTGTATTACTTGTCTGTTTATATCATCAAAATGTTAGCTTGCTGGGATGTTCATCAGTGGCCTATGGAGTATTTTGTTAACTAACCCAGATAAGTTTAGGAGGTAGGTAAAGTAGTTTATCACAAAGAACAGTGATATAATTCACTATTATACATTCTTGAGGGACTGAAAACTACCAATTTCAGTGGAGATGCCTTAAAGTAATGTAGACTTTGAAGACTTCATAGACTGATCATAGGTGTGTTTTAAAAAAATTATACTAGGGCGGAATTTGGCCTAGTGGTAGAGTGCTTTTCTAGCATGCACAAAGACCTGGATTCAATTCCTCGGTACCACATACATTAAAAAAAGCCGGAAGTGGTGCTGAGGCTCAAGTAGTAGAGCTCTAGCCTTGAGAAAGGCCAAGAACAGTGCTCGGGCCCTGAGCTCAAGCCCAAGACTGGCAAAAAAGTAAATAAAGAAAAAATTATGCTAAAATATGGAATTATACATTTAATTTCTTGTGGTTGAAATCTGAACATTTGAGACAATGATGATGTTGTTTTGATTCCTGAAACTTCATTTTCGTTTATCCTGTTTGATGGTTTTTGATGTTTTTATAGAAGACAGAAACAAAATAATCCCATTTATCCACCATCTTTGTCTTATCTATTGCCCTGTTTTACCATCCCCACATATTAAAGTGTATACACAATTGTCTCCACTTTTTACTCTACTCAGTCTTTCTGTTCTTTTTGTTGTTGTTGTTGTTGTTGCTGTTGTTTTTTCTTTTTTTGGTTTTGGGTTTTATTATTATTATTATTTTTTATTTATTTTTTCCCAATTCTCATTTGCCCTTATTCCCTTATAACACAGGATTGCTAATCCAAGAAAGCAAACAATCTTAGATAATACTATGTAAATAAAAATGGGAGAAAAAAATGTTTGTGCTTTGACAGTTTTCAATTCTGTAATCCTTACAGCAGTCCTCTCAAGTGATATTTTATTATGTTTAAAACACTTACCCTTTCTGAACTCAAAATTTTCATCAGTGAAATATGTCAAAGTGAGGAGAGCTAGACCATTGGGGATGGTGATATGTGCCACAGCCTGCATTCTTAACCTTTTCATGACCAGAATTTGCAAAATGGTGGACAATATTCTATTCTTACAATTAGTAGGGCTTTCATTTTGGGGAATTGGACCTGGATTCAGAGTTTTGCACTTGATAGGCAGATGTTCTACTGTATTAGTCATTTTTCCAGCCCATTTTGAGCATGTTATAAGGTATCTGTTTGCTGTAGTAATAAGCAATACTAATGGTTTATTAAGTGTATGAAGGAAAGGAATCCCGTAGTTTCCCAGTTTAAACTGCACCCGTCATCCATTCCCTTTGAAGAACAGCGCCCGGGTTCTTGACTTGATTATTACTTGTTATTACATTGTTCAGAAATGAACAGTATTATATTACCATAGTTAAAATCAAGTAATTAAGAATTGTTAATGAGTTTTGAATCAACATTAAGGCCTACTTGTTCCTTTGGTATGTTCAGAATCCTGGACTATAAAAACATGGTATTGTTACTTAGAATGTTTTAACTTCAGGAATGGCCATTTCTATGGGACAGGGAGAAGCATGGTACACACTTTATTGACCTTCAGTGCCGGCCTTCTATTATGAACAGGGCTAATATATATCCAGAGGACAAGTTGCAATAGTGAGGTTGACATTTAGTCTCTAGGTTATAATCTTCCAGGGACTGCAAGTTGCACTGCCTTCCTTTACCTTTTCTGTTCTCTCTAGTCTTGATTCATTGGGAAGGGAAGTGATTACAAAATTGGCTTCAGGACAAAGACTCTTGCATTTTCAGGATAATGCAGATCTGATTACTTCCTCTCAACTTGCCTTTCATTTTAGCAGCTACTTCTCAAAACATTTCAGTACCACATAACATAAAATGAAAGTTATTCAGGTTAGAAAGCTATAGTAGCATAGCAGTATTACAGGAATGAGAAAAATCATATACTAGCACTTAAGGTTAGAGCATGAATTCCTTAAAATTGGTAGTGTGTATGTGTTTCTGAAAGGGAAGATAGAAGAGCATTCCAAATTTTATGATCTCTAAGTGTGATATTCCAAAGAAAGAATGAGTGAGAAAGGGAGGGTTAGGGAGGAAAAAAGAGGGAGAGAGAAACCCAGAGGAACAGATGTGGGGAGGAGGCTTGGCTCACATTCAAATGAAAGGCAGAGTTGTAAGGGAAGGGTTAATGATGGTTGTAACGTTTAAATGCTAAGAAATTGGAATTTTCTGTACGTACTGCTCTTTATCACTGTCATTTCATTTTTAACATTTCAAAATGTTCATTTCACACATTTCCAGCGTTCTCTATACTGTGTGGTTTAGAATGAACAAGTCCAAGAGAAGAAATTATGGAGGACTTATCCCTCCTGCTCTTCAGCTTATCATATAGACTGAATTCCTATTATCAGAGGGAGAAATGTGTCAAGATGAGGTAACTAAGGTAGAGATGTGAAATTATTTTCATACCACCTACTGTTGGTAGATACATGAGAAGTTGAAGCATTGAAGATCTAGTAAGTCTCAGAAAGAAGGCAAAACCAATCATAAAATTTATCATTTTAAAAAAGGAGACCAAGGGCCAGGAGTTTGGCCTAGTGGTAGAGTGCTTGCCTAGCATGCACGAAGACTCAGGTTCAATTCCTTGGTACCACATACATAGCAAAAAGCCGGAAGTGGTGCTGAGGCTCAAGTGGAAGAGTGCTAGCCTTGAGAAAGTCCAAGGACAGGGCTCAGGCCCTTAGCCCAAGCCCAGGACTGGCAAAAAAAAAAAAAAAGAAAAAAAAAAAGAAAAAAAGGGACCAAGACATGTGAAAGGGTATCAATGTATGTGAATTAATGCACCTTCTATCTGGCAAATTATCATGTAACCCTTTTATTAATTACAATAAAAGTATCAAAAAAGGAAACAAGATATTAACTATTTTAACAATCACTTTATAGAGTTAGCTATCTCAAAAAGTTCAAAATGAAATTTTTGTGTTTCAGATAAGGGTCAGATGCTCGGGTTTTTTTCACAAAGGGTGGTTGGTAAAGAGAATTTAGAGAACAATGTTAGACTCATCTTTAAATTTTAGCAGGTGCCAGAGAAACTGTACCAGAAGATAAGTTTTCTAAGAAGCAGAAATACTTAGTTAACTTTTAGCTTCTGTGTGTGTGTGTGTGTGTGTGTGTGTGTGTGTGTGTGTGTGTATGATGTCTGAAGTCTGAAGGTTTTAGAAGTTTTTTTTTTTAATTAAGGTATCTTTTGGGTTAGCTGATAATAGCAAACATACAGTTGTTACTTGGATGGTAAGAGGGAGTTTATTTTTCAGAATAGGAAGAAGCAGTTATATGCTGGGTTTTTTTTTCCCTCTCCATTGTTATCAAGAATAAAGTTGTTTAGACCAGAATTCTTCAGAGATGTAATTCCAATTCTTTTGGAGTTTCCATAGCAAGTTTAGTTTTCCTAATGTGACATTTTAAATAGGTACCTTTTTCTGTCTTTGGAAACAGTCTGTGGGGAATAGAGATGAACTGCCACTCTATGAGAAGCATTAGCTTTAAGAATGAAATACTGTAAAATTTGGAAAAATTACTGATGGAATCTGCAAAAAAAGAAAAAAGTGAGGGCAATTTCTCTCTCAACCAAAGAATAGACTCATTTAGGAAATTTTCAAGATTGAAGACAATGATTAAAGTCACTTAAAATTTCATTGTTTTCCTTTTTAGTTTATTTTTGAAAGTAACAATTATGATTTCAGATTTTTGTCTTCATGATTGCTTGCTTTAAGTTGAGTTGACCGAGTTTAAAGGTGTATCATCCCTGCTATATGTTGTTGGTGAGAGAAAGGGCTTTCTGATCTTGGAAAGTTTATATGTGGAGTAGAGAGATACACAGACAAGTATTCAGCATAAAAGAGAGCATGCATTAGATATATGCCCTGGAGTCAGGAGCAAGTTTCAGTTAAAAAAGAAAAACCAGCAAATTTTGTTATGAAGGCATTCTCAAGATAGAATGCTCAGTGCATTGTTCTAGACCTTTGGGTGAATAAAATAGTGTGAACACCCACATTTGCATACAATTTTTCAGTCAAGTAAACAAAAAGTTAATTCAGTTGCAAGTGATATAAAGTTAAAATGGAAGTGATTTTAGTTATTTATATTTTATTTTTTACATATATTTTTATTATAATTAATAGAAGGGTTATATTATATTCATCAGATAGAAGGTGCATTACTTCACAAACATTGATATCCTTTCTCATGTTTTGGTCTACATCCCCACCCCCTCAGCTTGTTTCCCCCCCTTCCCTATACTATTTCAAATAACCAGATAAACATATATACAGTATATCAGATAACAAGATAAAATGCTGATTTATTTTAAAGAGTCTTAAAAAGAACTATTAGTTGTCAGAAGAAAGAATGCTTCACCAGCAGGCTGTATTAGAGCACAGATGTTGGTGTTGAGATGTTTAAGGAGGTAGCTTTTCCTACGTAGAGAAACTGGACAACATAAATTCAGACATTTTAAAGGACAGGAGGAAGCCCACGGTGTCTTATCATAAGTAAGGGGAGGCAAGGGATAGGAATAATGTGGGAGCTGACATGTACCAATCATATTGAGGTAGAGGAGTAATGAACTTGGCTTTTGTTCACATTGTAATGTGAGAATACAATAATAATTAATTTTGTATTTTGAAAAATTAATCTCCCTGCATGTGGAAACTTTTGTATGACTGTTTGTATGGAACACATTAAACCAGTTGAAGTTATATTGGTTGTTGTTTGTAGGAATGACCAGAGTTTGGTTAAAACAAAAACAAATCAACAAACAAAACCTGTTGAGTATGAAGAGAAGTGGGTTGGTTGAAGAGACAGCTTATCAATGGAACAAAAATAATTGCAGATGAGTTATAGAAGAAAGCATGGTAAGGAAAATAATAAAGCTATCCCCGACTTCTTAGTTTTAGCACTTTTGGTGTTGTCACTTAAGTAGATGTAGTAAAATATTGAAAGAAGAAAGAAAACATAATACTGATAGTAAGGGAAAGGTATTGTCTTCAGTTCATATATTTGCGCTGCAAAAATTATTTAATTACATTAATTTTAGAATAACAAAAATATCCCAGAAGACCTCTTGTCCAAATTCTGACTGTAGTATTTACTTCTCTACCGGAGATCTCATTTGTTGCTTCTTAAGCTTTCTGGTTGTGAAATTATAATATGGTATGTTTTCTTTAGTTTTTTCATAGCAACAGTTTCTGGCAAGTTCTTTTGTTTCTACTGGGAAAGTTTCATTCAATGCCAAGAACTCACTGTGCTACACAGTGTTTTGGAACTTTGTTGCTATTGAAAATGATCATAAGAACAGCAGAGAAATATTTTCCTTATTAGAAAAGAGTACTACCTATGTATACTACCTTTTGCATACTGATATGATTCTGATTGTGAGCAACTAGAAAAGAGGAAAGCCCTTTGTGGTACTTAATTTTGTCTTGTTTTGTTGCAGATACAGTATTCCCAAATACTTGGCTGCACATTCTTTCTTAATCTGCCTTACTGTAAGATTACCATTTGAAACAATAGAGTCAAGCAGATTACCCTTCCTCAACCTATCCACTGAGGGCCTGACTAGGAATAGAAAATTCCCTATAGGCATGATTATTTTGAGCTCACACATGAGTCTTTAGACTTCAGACTTAGACTTGTACTGCCTTCAACACCATTTTCTTTCCTAATTTTTAAACTCTGATCTAAATAGGAATGTATGCAATTGGTTCCCTTGCTTTTTAAATCTTTCCTTTCAGACTTTGGCTTTCCTGGACTGAAAGTTTAACCTCCATAATTTGATGTCCACATACCTGTCTTGCATGATTGACTATCTATCTATCTATCTATCTATCTATCTATCTATCTATCTATCTATCTATCTATCATCTATTATCTGTCAAGATATGGATACATTAATCATCCATCTGTTTGTCTATTGATGCATGCATGTATGTATGTATGTATGATCTATCTGTCTATCTATCTATCTATCTATCTATCTATCTATCTATCTATCTATCTATCTGTAATACTGACAATATATATAGATTTAAGTAAGAATACTGTCTATAAGATGGATTGGATATACACCTCATAAGTATCATACAGCCTCTTCTACAGTCAAATTATGCTAACATAAATTAAATTTAAAATGTTATATACCATAAAATATATGTGTGCATGGGCCGAGAGTTTGGCTTAGGTAGAATGCTTTCTAGCATTCACAAAGACCCGGAAGTGGGACTGAGGCTCAAGTGGTAGAGTTCTAGCCTTGAGAAAATCCAAGAATAGTGCTCAGGCCCTGACCTTAAGCCTAGGACTGGCAGAGTGTGTGTGTGTGTGTGTGTGTGTGTGTGTGTGTGCGCGCGCACGCGCGTGCAAACATAGACACAAGTAAGTACTACAAATCTGTCATTAAATTTTTAGATTAGTTATCTGGACCCTGAACAATAGAAAAAAAAAACTTAGTAAAACTGAATGAAGTATTGCAATTTTAAGACTGTGAGGACAAACTGTTCTGAACATTTAGGAAGGCTAATGGGACCATTGTATCAGATATGTAACCTGTTGGGTAATTTGTGACTATATCACATCAGCTGACAAAGTTTTAATGGCTTTTAGTGATAGCACTCACTTTTTCCTGGTTCTGTGAGGTAAATGCATTGTTATCCTGTACTCAGAGAATGTAACAACATCAGGTTTCATTGAAAAAAAAGAGATTTAATTTTCAGCAATATTTTATGAAAATGAGTCCTTCCTTCCTTCCTTCCTTCCTTTTCTCCCTCCCTCCCTCCCTCCCTCCCTCCCTCCCTCCCTCCCTCCTTCCTTCCTTCCTTCCTTCCTTCCTTCCTTCCTTCCTTCCTTGCTTCCTTCCTTGCTTCCTTCCTTCCTTCCTTCCTTCCTTCCTTGGTTTGAACTCAGGACCTCAGGCTTACTGTATATGTGTTGTAATGCTCAGCCACTCCTCCAACTCTTTCAGTTAATTTTGAAGTAGTCCTGATTTCTGTGTAGGTGAGCACCTGGACCTTAGCCTTCTAGTTTTCTTTGCCTTCATAGTTGCAGTGACTGGTGTGCTACCATACCACAACCAGTCTCTTTCAGTGGAGATTTGCAAACTTTTCTGCTTTGCCAGGCCTAAAACAGTGATCCTTCAGGTTTCAGCCTCCCATGCAGCTGAGACAATAGGCCCATGCTATTGTATCTAGCTATGGATTGTGAATAGGGTCTCTTATGTATGCTCAGGATGACTGGGGCTTAAACCATTATAATCCTCCCAATCTCACCTACCTTAGTATTGAAGATTATAAGTGTGTGCTGCCACCACCTGGCTCGCTCTGATTTCTTTATTAGTTAACCTGTTTTGAGAGACATTGGAATGTTGAAATAATTTAGATAAGCTTTTATATGTGACTTTTGCCTTTCTACTTGTCTAATTTGGAGGATTTACAAATAAACATAGTTTATGTATCCCAATTCTTCAACAGGTAGCCTAAAAATGCAAATTGCTAAATGGTTAATGTCATAATGTATAATTAAAATAAGATATTAAGCATATTTTATTACCAAATTTATTTTTATCAAATGAGAAAATGACCACTATGAAGTTAGTAACATTAAAATAGATCATCAGAAGCTATGATTGACACAACTTGTAAACAGGACTTAGATGGGGAACTGTGATTATACATCAGTGAAAAAAAATTTGATAGCAGTGCAGAAATAGGTCACAGGTTTATGAAAAATGTGAGGCCTCAAAATACTCAAAAACTTACAGAAGATAAGGCCTGATACTAGTTAAGATCTATAATTGTCTGCTAGTATTAATAGTATTAATGAATCTGAAGGCATCTTGTAAAATCAGCTATTTCTTCTAGAATGTGAAGATTATCAGAAATAGAAACATCTGCTTCTGTAAATTAGATTAGGAAACAGGATGTCCTATTACCAAAAGATACAGACTTTACAAAAATATACACAGATGATTTATTTTGTTGTGTCATATTTAGGAATCCAGAAGAAAAATAAAACAAGAATTCCAGTTTTCAGAAAAGATGTCAACGGAAACTTGAAGTGAACAATCATGTCATATCACCCATTGCTTTTGTAGTATGTGTATGTAATGAAGGGGTAGACAAAACTCTTCATGAACGTTCTAGAACCACAAGTCACCACTCCAGATATGAAATTTATTGCTGACATAGTTGAGTTTCTCCTCTTTTCCATAATTCAAACCTATTACTTGAGACTTGTTGAACCATTAAGAAGAGTAGTCACTGCTTATTTGATATGTCTTAGGTTTATGTTACACTTTCCTGAAAAAAAATACAGAGTACATATCAGAGATGCAACTGAATTTTATAACATTAACACCTTTTAATTAAGGTGGGGGTATTTATAACATAACTTTATCTACTTAAAATGTGACGAACTGGAATATGTATAAGTTATGTGCTATCTAATCTCTGTTAAATCAACTGAAAGATGAAAGCAACTGTTTTTCATGGATAGGTTTTTACATTGATTTAGTAATCTAGTTTTGAAGGCCTGGTTTTTGTTTTTTGTTTTTTTTGTTTTTGTTTTGTTTTTTGGGGTTTTTTTTTTTTGCTAGGCACTATGTAACTTTGCCTGCAGTGAAGTCTACAGTAAGTTGTGCAAAGATGGAACTTCACTTCCTTGTTCGTTGAGATCTCATGCTATGTGAACCATAAATATTTAAGCAAAGATTGTGGAACAAGTTAGTCTCACACTTGGATTTTGTTGACTTAGAAGGCCATAGGATATTGCAGAATTGAAATCAATAGGAATGATAATGGGCTGACAACTTAGTGGTTGAGAATATATTGAATCTATTGGGTATTCAAGTGTTACTTCTAGAAAACTTTAGCTGATATCCAAACTCTACAAGGTGTCATTTGTCCATGAGCCGAGGTTGAAAGTGGTTAATAAATGGAAATTATACAAATAGTAATGTTGGGATTTAAAATTTATGACAATTCCATTGCCCGTACCATTGCATTTCTGGGCCATTCTAAATAGCGTAAAAAGAAAATTGTCTCTTCTATCTTCATCAATTTTAGGAAGACTAGAGAATTATTAATGAGATCTCAGTTTGAACTAGTTTCTACCTATTGACCCTGAAATATTTTTTAATTTTTTTGCTTTTTTGATGGTGGCATTGGGTCTGAAGCTTGGTGCTGTGCGTGAGCTTTTTCCCTGGAGGCTGCACTTTACTATTTCAGCCACAGCTGTACCTTAGGGCTGGTATCTTTTAATTGTCTTATATTCCAACTTGGCTAATGTATTCATTTACTGTTTTTATTATTTGTGATGTCATTTCAGGTTCTTATATGATAGTGGATTCTTCAAATCATGACGCTGGAGAAAAAGCCAGACTTCAGCTGCCCACTATGAAGGAAAATGACACTCACTGCATTGATTTCAGTTACCTACTATATAGCCAGAAAGGGTTGAATCCTGGCACTTTGAACATACTGGTGAGGGTGAATAAAGGACCTCTTGCTAATCCAATTTGGAACGTGACTGGATTCACAGGGAGAGATTGGCTTCGGGCTGAACTAGCAGTGAGCACCTTTTGGCCCAATGAGTATCAGGTAATCACCTATGGTTTTCTGCTTCATTCTCTGCTTTTTTGGATATTATTCAATGTATCATTTTTGGACATAAGCATTGGCCCCACAGAAAGTTTGTTCCTTTTTTCGTCTCTTATTCTTATTTTTGAGGAGGATTTTGAATATGTTGGCATAAACCCCTATTAGTGGTGAAAATATTTCCACACATTAGGGGAAAAAAAGTAGGTTGAGGTCCAAAATTTGTTTTGTGTTTGGCAAAAACTTCTTTTTGGCAATCATGTTTCTATGGCTTTGTTCAACAACAAGATTTGAAACAACAAGAATTGACTGTACTATTCAGACTAAATTGGTATACTGATTCTTGAAAATAACATTTGGAAGATAAACATGAAACAGTATTTCATGAAATGTTATCTTGCGGGGTGGCATTTTGATTAATTATTTCTATTTTTGTCAAATAAGTGGAGTATAAAAATAACCAAACTAGGGGCTGGGAGTTTGGCCTAGTGGTAGAATGCTTGCATAGCATGCACGAAGACCTGGGTTCATTTCTTCGGTACCACATACATAGCAAAAAGCTAGAAGTGGTGCTGAGGCTCAAGTGGTAGAACTCTAGCCTTGAGAAAGTCCAAGAACAGTGTTCAGGCTCTGAGCTCAAGCCCACGACTGGCAAACAAAACAAAACAAAACAAAACCAAAAAACTAAAAAGACAAGTTGTTTTACAACATCTTTGAATTTTTCCACCCAGAAATGCTTCATCTGCTTATGATTAAATCAGACCACAAATAACATCGTTAAATGCTGTAGGTTTATCTGATTTTTATCTGGATTAATAAACGCAAAACAAACAACACAAAAACATTTACCATTTACCATTTTGAAGACTTGTTCAGTAACATTGCCTTCTGCACCTGGAAATAGTTTCTTTTCTCAAACCATGTGGTGTGTGTATGTTAGATAATGAGATTTAAACAGTTAATGGAATTGCTTATGTACAGCTTGCTATAGAACCTAATGACTGTATTTGTTCAATAATTTACTTTATGATTATCAGTTCACTTAGTATATAAAATAGCTGCAGTTTTATTTGTGCTTCTTAAGAATTTTTTTCTTCAAGATAAGTTTGATTTTTCTTTCTGAAGACAACACAATGAACACTTTGTCTTGCATTTTCTTCAGATGATTATTTTTTTCTGTTTTATTTAATATTTCTTACATCCTAGGCTTGGCCCTATGTGTAAAGTTCTCATTTTGGGGATATGTGTCTTGAGATGTCTGTGGTTTTTCATTCTGTATCTGTTAACTCTGTCAATCCTGAAAAGAGGAATGTTTCTAATATTTTCAGGGCTATCAGTTTTGGGAGGGCTGGAAATATGTAATAAGGTGTGTGTATGTGTGAATGCTTGCACATGTGTGAACACACCCATGCACTTGTGTAGTGGTATAATTTATAATAAAGCAATGGCTGTGAGAGAAGAAAACTTGTATCCAACTTCAGTAGTTTGGTAACTGTCAACACTGGATCACTTCATAATACATTATCGGCATACTGACTTCCTGACAGTCTCTCTTTGAAGCTTAACCTAACACTGTATAAAAAGCTGTTATTCGGCAGAATAAAGCTGCCAACACATTCAGATTCCATAAAGCAAATTACACCCCCCCAGAATAAATCTAACAACATCATTACATATGTTTTGGCTGGAATCTGATTGCCCATATTCAAACCTGTTCGCTTTTTGTTACCTGTGTTGATTGTTAGATGTTTTAGTAATCAAACTCCTATTTATTCCTTTAGAAAACAAATAGCATACAAAAAGGTTTAGATAAATCCAACTGTGGTTATCTTTTTCCCCTTCATAATTAAGGAAGTATATTCTCAGTACTTTGTTTTCTCTTTGAAAACATCAGTAGATATTAATCAAACTTATAGTACAGCTGAAATATTATTCTTCATATTGAGAAACAGTGCCCCAAACTGGGTAAATGAATCTTTGTGTAGTCTCATTTTGCCTCAAGGACCTTTATGTGGACCTGTAAAACAAACTGTGTCTGCATTTTTTTAAATTTTTATTAATTAATTTATTAATTTATTAATTAATTAATTTATTTATTGCCAGTCCTGTGCTTGAGCTCAGGGCCTGAGCACTGTCCTTGGACTTTCTCAAAGCTAGAGCTCTACCACTTGAGCCTCGGCACTACTACTTCCAGTTTTTTTCTGTGTACGTGGTACCAAGAAATGGAACCTGGGTCTTCGTGCATGCTAGGCAAGCACTTTACCTTTAGGCCAAACTCTTGGCCATGTGTCTGCATTTTTATTGTTGGTGTTTTGGTTTTTCTGAAGTAATTTTTTTCTTACTTATCTGGTATTCTATTAGTTGAGCCAGACCCACAACCCTTTTGGCTTGAGTTATTTTTCATAGGGTCTTGCATTTTTTTTCCTGGGCTTGCTTGAAATATTATCCCCTCGTTATGCCTCTTGTATAGCTGAACGAATATTCGCCACTATTCCTAGCTTTGTTGGTTTTGATGGGGTCTTTTGAACATCGCCTGTCTAGCTTTAGTACAATCATCCCTAAATTCCACCTTCTAAGTAAAGGGGATTTAAGGGGATTAGCCACTGTGCCTGACCTCCAGAAACATTTTACATAAACAGATTTAAAAATTATTTTCTAAGAGAAAAGGAACTTACAAAGTAGCATATCCTTGGAACTTAGAAAATACCACATGCCTATTTTGAACAAAGAAAATTTGAGACCACCAACTAGATTCATATATTGTTCATTACGAAGATAGAACATGTTATTAGACTTGCCAGGCTGAACTATTTTCAGATCAGGGAAAATTTATTCAAAGAAATCTTCCATTGGGCTCTGTCATTTGCTATTTCCTACTTGAATTTTGCTGTTGCCATCCTTTGTGCAAGTCTATTTGGTGCTCTTCATGATTGCTCAAACTCATGCAAAAGTACTGTCTTCATCATGTGACAGATTAAATATTTCCAGTCACTTTTATGCAGAAGATAGCTATTGACAATATAGTTTTCTTAGCATTTTCATTCCAGTAATATACCAATACCTGAAGAACTGTTTCTCACCTTTGCATTCAGAATAACAAACATCTTTTCAGCTCAGCTTTCTAATAATAGAAATTAGATTTTTTCTGTCATTCTTGGAAGATACTATTGCACAAATTTTTATAGTATGTAAGCTGATGTAAATTTTAAAGTGAGAGTTATATAGAAGATAAAATATGAAATCTAAGTAAAATGAGGTATAAGTTAATATGCATAATACATATATAGGACACATTATATATACATGTTATTGTACATATTATACAATATAATATATACATTTATTACATAATGTCACAATACCTTAATACATTAAAATTACCTATATTATACCAATTGTATTGACCCAATTAGCATATTTAATTATGATTATAATTTTATAATAGTGTACTGATCATATCATATATCTTAATATATATAATTTAACACAGCTCAGCATCACAGTATAACAGCAAATCTGCATATCTTCTGAAGAGTAATTTTCTCCACTCTAGAAAACTGACCTGTCTTGTACTCATAAAACTAAGTTCTGCTTTGGGATTAAATCCATTGCTTTCTTACTGCACAGTAAGGTTGTTACTAAATGAGGCAGACAGATGATGCACATAACTTTCAAAACTGTTAGTGGAAACCTAATCTGCTGTTTTCCATTAACTGGGTGCACATCATTAATCACAAAAATGATGCATGATGAAAACTACAGGGGTTTGAACAGAAATTGGAAAAGTGACAGTTTAGCAGAAAATCCCTCCCCCTGACCTCCACTTCACTGAGAAACAAACACTGCACTTTTTTCCATATATTTTTATTGTAACTAATAGAAGGGTTACATTATATTCACCAGATAGAAGGTGCATTACTTTACAAACATTGATACCCTTTCTCATGTCTTGGTCCCATTTCCCTCCCCCCATCCCCACCCCTCATCTTGTTTTTCCCCCTTCCCTATCCTATTTCAAATAACCAAATCAGCATATATACAATATATCAGATAACAAGGTGAAATACTGTAACAATATGAGATAGCCAAGGGACAGCAAAAGAGATGAGAAATAACATAGTACATTAAGGATAATGATCATTTAGTATATGGCTTTCAAACACTGTACTTTTACAGTCCATTCTCTTCATAACATTTTCTTTGTCTTGTTTAAAGAAATGTAGGACCAGGAGAAGGAACCTTTTAGTTTTGTCTCTTTTTAAAAGGGTTTTGTTAACATGTATCACACTGATTTTAGCAGTAGAAACCTTTCTACATTCTAGAAATCCTGCTGGCCTTGGGTCCAGAAAAGTTTGGTACTAAGCCAGGTACATGGCTCATACCTGTAATCCTAGCTACTCAGGGGGCTGAGATCTGAGGATCAAGGTCCAAAGCCAGCCTGAGCTCTAGTCTGTGAGACTCTTATCTCCAATTAAGTACTAAAACACAAGAAGTGGGGCTGTGGTTCCAGGAATAGGACAGTAGCCTTGAGCTGAACGACTTAGAGACAGTGCCCAGGCTCAGGGTTAGGGTGGTAGCCTTGAGCTGAAGAGCTCAGGGGCAGCGCCTATGCTCAGAGTCCAAGCCCCCCAGCTCCCCCCCCCCCCTGCAGGAAAAAAAAAAGGTTTTAAAAGATGGATTTACAGGCAGAGGGACCTGTGTAAGTTGAGACTCATGACTGGTCCTGCAAGGAGCAAGGAGGAGAGCTCAGTCCTATGATAGCTCCTGGGATTTCTCCAAGTTTTGTTAGTCTTCTTTCATCTATATTTAGTCACATTTTTAAAAGGAAAGGGAAAGGAGTATTCACTCCTAGACATGGCCCACAGATGTACTTACTTAATTTGTATGCAACGCAAGTGATTCTGAATCATTATCTTTAGTATTGAGCTATGTTTTAGTTATTGTTGTTTTCTAATCAATAGTCATTTTCCTCACCATCTTCTCTATTTGACAGGACTTCATTTGCCTTGATTTTCTTCCCCATTCCCTTCTAGAATGGAGCAGTTTTATGATATCCATCTAGATAATGAGTTAGAGGAATTTTTTTTCAGATTTCATGCCAGAGAGAGGAGTGTTGCTGTATGAGTCTATGGTGCCTTTTACTTGTGAAGCTATCTTGTCACTATGAAATAATAGAAAGTCCACTCCTAAAAGTGATAGAAAAACCTATGCAAGAGCCTAGGGCATACTCTCCAACAATGCAGAGACTACAATAAAAATAATATCACTGATAATTAAACAATATTTACATAAGTAATCTGTGGAACTAAAACCTTTCAAATACAGTATATCCTATTTTTCTTGAGCTCTTAACATGTATGACATGAAAGAACTATCATGGAATCTAAGACTAAAGTAATAAATATTTCTACTCCATTTGGATATACAACACAAGTGTACATAATTGGAAAGTCAATAGCATCAAGGACTTAAAAGAAAGGAAAGAAAAGAAAGGAGTAAAAAATGCAAAGATGATGCATTGTGTATCTAACGTGTATAGACTCTGGGCTGTCTACTTTCATGTGTGATTTGCTTTTAGTATTTTGTCAAATGCTAAGTAAATACTTTTTATCTCCATAGGTGTACATAATTTCTTGTAATCTATTGGTGGCTCAGAATTAGTCTCCATTTTCCACTGTAATAATTTCAAAAATTGGGGATTTTGTTTTACTAGTAACTTCTGAATTTACTCATTTATTTTGCTTATGGCAATAGTAATTGCCTGACATGTTCACTGTGGTTCATTTTCACATTGCTGAAAATTTACCTCCAATTTTATAGATGATTAACAAAGTAGTCCTTTGCCTTTTTAATCTTCAAAATTGTCTTTGTTACAACATAGTGCACTTAACATAGCTTTGGAAAGACTTCGATGTTATCATTGTCATTCTTTTCCTAAAATTTGGAACTGTGTGATTTCTCCCTGCTTCCTCAGATTTGTCTTTACTTTAATTAAAAAACTTCAATCCTACTTTAATTCTAAATTCTGTATTGAGTAGTCAGTGAATATTTGTCCTATAAGTTAATAAAAATAAATGGACAGGAGTTCTGCTACTTAATGTCATTTGCATGTGAGACAAACATAGTTGTTCACTCTTTTACAACTGTTTTAATTGAAGGCAGCAGCTGCAACAGCACTCCTAATTTGCTTTGTGGGAATATTTTTTTTTTATTGTAATTAGTAAAAGGGTTACATGATATTTGCCAGATAGAAGGTGCATTAATTCACATACATTGATACCCTTTCACATGTCTTGGTACCCGTTTCCCTCCCCCCCCACACCCTGTGGGAATATTTTTATTAAATAATTTAACCCCTTTTTACTGATTGAAAAATTAGTGAGCATTAATGGAAGATAGGCATTATTCATTGACATTTTTTTCCTTAGGAATGTGTTTTATCTGAAGGAAATAGGTAGTTGAAGAATTGCAGGTTCTTTACCTTTGTCTTTAATTTGCACTCAGTTCAGATGGTTGAATCTGAGTCAGCATACTTCATATTTCTCATTTTGCCTATGTCTTTATAAATTATGTAGTTCATATTTGTTGAGTCAGTCCTCATGAACCATTATAAAAATCATGGAGCCAGATGCATTATTTATCATAAAAATCATTTCTTTGTGAACAATTTAATGATGTTTCTGACAGTAATTCTATGTTACAGAGAGAATACAGGCAACACTTAATTTTTTTCTTCAGTTATCTGCTGATTTTGATAGATTATTAGCACTGGTTTTGAGGGGCTTTCTAATCTTGAACACCATCCAGTTTTGTGCCCTCCCTCCCTCCCTCCCTTCCTTCCTTCCTTCCTTCCTTCCTTCCTTCCTTCCTTCCTTCCTTCCTTCGTTCTTTCTGCCTTTCTTTCTTTCTTTCTTTCTTTCTTTCTTTCTTTCTTTCTTTCTTTCTTTTTCCTTTCTTTCTGCCTTTCTGTCTCTATCTCTTTCTTTCTTTCTTTCTTTCTTTCTTTCTTTCTTTCTTTCTTTCTTTCTTTTTCCTTTCTTTCTGCCTTTCTGTCTCTATCTCTTTCTTTCTTTCTTTCTTTCTTTCTTTCTTTCTTTCTTTCTTTCTTTCTTTCTTTCTTTCTTCTCTTGTCTGTCTGTCTGTCTGTCTGTCTTTCATTTTGTTGATTGTGGGTCTTAAATTCTGGGCCTAAGTGCTGTCCCTAAGCTATCCATGTCAAGACTTTAAGCCATTTTGCCACTTCCAGTTTTCTGCTGATTAATTGGAGATAAGAGTCTCACCGACTTTTCTGCCCAGGCCAGCTTTGAACCATCATCCCCACATTCCAGCCTCCCGAGTAAGCTAGGATTATAGGCATGATTCACCAAGGTCCAGCTGTCCATTTTCATTTTCAAAGACTGCTTCATGTTCAGAATAATCTGCATGTAATATGGGCACAAAATGTTGGCTCTCTAAAAGGAAAAGAGAAGTAAATGGCATTATGTTTTTATCCAAAATTAACTTTTTTGCTATGGGGGTTTCAAATTCATTTCTTAGATCATAATAGGACAGTAAGGATGAGATTATTTTAGTATAAGTTTCAGCTGAATGTGCAGTAGGGAGGAAACAACAAAGGTAGGCATATTGGAATATTGTAGTCTATATGTATTATGTCATTTTTCGGCTAACACGAAATTTAATTTTTCTGTTATTAGTAGTGCAAATCAGAATGTAAAAAAAACCAATATTCTAAATGTAAGTAGGTATTTATATCATATAGTAGAATATTTGTAGTTAATTTTATGTCTTTAAAAAAAGATATCATTAACACTTACCAGGAGCTGGGTCTGTTGGTACATGAGTGTTATCCCAACACTTTGGAGCCTAGGTCAGGCAACTTATGAATTTGTGGCCAATCTGGAAAATTCAGGGATACCCTGCATCTTCTTCCAAAAAGAAAAAGAAAAAAAGGCATACCATACAACCACAAAGCAAAACAACTTGTCATTACAAAGCTAACTGCATCATCTTATTTCTGTATTTTGTTATAAATTACCCGTATTCAGCAATGGAATTCCTTGATGAGCATAAGATAATATTCTTTGAATGATCTTTTAAAAGTCATTCTTCTTAGCTTCCTTGAAGCAGTAAATCAATTCTCATTTTATGTTTAAAAATAAGGTTTGTGGTCCTACCTTCCTGCCAAGTAATCCTTCAGTAAAGTAATAGTGAAGGAATAATTTCTGGCTCCTAGATAACAACTACCTTTAGATCCTAGTGTTTTGCAACAACAGCACAAATACAAAGATTGAAAACCCACACAGTGCTTCGCTAAGTTAATAATTCTTAAAAAGACAATTAAGGTTTCATTGTGAATGTCAGTGAAGCAGAGCTTACAAGGCTCTGAAATCAGTTCAGTCGCATAAACAGTAGGATACATGTCTCTGCTTAGATTTAGTTATAGGTTATTTCCTTTTTTTCTTTCTTAACATATATATTTAAATATATGCTTATATTTACATAATATATAATGTACTTATTCATATATTTTATGTATAGTATACTTGTGTAACATATTTACATACATTTATAGTATTTACAAATAATATATATTATATAATAGATACACATGTATAGATAACATTATAGATGTAACAAACAAAACAATAAACATAACTCTATTTTTTTGAGGCTGGAGTCTGCAGAATTAGGAGTAGCAGTTTTCATTATTATATGGTGGTAGATAATGGAAATGTTTTGTCAATTAGGTAAATGCTTGAACTGGATATTATTTGACCCGTGTTCAATAGATGTTTCATCTGGTCAAAGCTTTCATGCTTACAGACAACATATGTTGTGGTACCTTTTGAGTTTTATACCCTGCAAAGTGGGATGTTTGCTAGTCTACTCATAGCAGGTACATTTTATTAGGCTTAAGGTATAATAGTAAAGAGGTACAAAACCATTTGGGAATTCCCCCGACATTTGAGAAAAGTTGAATAGCCATGGTGAACCCCTGAGACCCACATTAGCCCATGGAAAAACACCTAGGGTTCACTTTTAGAAGGTGTGCTATGGTTTGTATATTTTTATGTTTGTTAGTTATTTATATTTTCATTTTTTCATATATTTTTATTGTAATTAGTAGAAGGGTTACATTATATTTACCAGATAGAGGGTGCATTACTTCATATACATTGATACCCTTTCTCATGCCTTGGTCCCCATTTTCCTCCCCCGACCCCTACCCCTTATCTTGTTTTCTTCCCTTCCCTATCCAACTTCAAATAACCAAATATGCATATATCCAATATATCAGATAACCAATACTGTAACCAAGGGACCTGGAAAGGCATAGATAATATTTGAATGCCATAGGTGTTGAACAAAATACAAAAGTAGAAAAATGTAAGAGGTGGAGTTTTGGATAAAGAGTTAGACCAGTTGCTTTAGGAAGGAGTACATGAGGTCACCTTCAGTTTACTTCTCTCTGTTAATAAAGAACTAGCTCTTTGAAGGTGGGGGGAGAGGCCTTAGCTGTAAAACACACACATATCCCCCAGCGAATCACTAAATCCAGAAGGAGGTTCGCATGGAGGAGGCCGGGACTTGTGGAGAGTGGTCAAGCATTACTTTTGTCAAGATGGGATGCTCTACCATTTGAGCCATAGCACCACTTCTGGCTTTTTTTCTATGTATGTTGTACCAAGGAATCAACTTGGGTCTTCGTGCATGATAAGCAAGCACGCTATCACTAGGCCATAGTCTCAGCTAGGATGCATAGATTCTAATGAAGTGGATTTCCTTATAATCTCAGCAAGGAGTGACTAGTTCTAGAGTTTTTTTAAATGTACGTTTTACTGTTTTTGTGAAGGTGATGTAGAGAGATGTTACAGATTGGTAAGTCAGGTAAAGAGTACATTTCTTTTTGAACAGTATCATGTCAGGGTTTTTACTTGGTCCCTCCCGACCTGCAGTAGGGATAGAGAGAACACGCCCTGACCAGGACAAGCTGAGAAAGAAAAGGGCTGACTAGCTCTCCCTTGCTGGAGGACAATCAGGTGTCAGGGAGACCCGTCAATACAGGAACTCATTTATTGAGGAAGTACATTCAGCTAATATAGGATGCAGGAGCCTATCAGCACAAAGTTGAGCAGGGCGGGGGAGGTAGGTAAAGAAGGAGAATTATGTGCTGTCCAAGGGGTTTGGACCTATTCCAGAGGTGGCCTTACTTTACATCACAAACCACAGCCACAGCTTCCAACCAGGCGACAGGCACCATCTCAGCCACATGTGGTCTCAAAACCAGGAAATGAGCACTGGGTCAAGAGTTAGGCCTCTTTTTCTACAGCATAGGTTTCCATTTCCCTTATGTGATGTGCCCCACAGTATCACTCTTTCCCTCACTTTTTCACAGTCTTCCTGTCCCCACACGTAAGCTGCATAATTCATTTTCAACCTAAGTCTACTAAGTATAACTGCTGAATGTTTTCACCTTTTGTCTTATCATTTCTGTTCCCTCCCCCTTACTCTCCCAAAGACAGATAAATGGTATCAAGGGATCCTGTTTACTCATTCTTGTTCTCATCTGGGTGCATACTCAAAGTTTGTTTTCTCTTGAACTTTTTTCTGCCTACTCTATTCACAGCTTTGATTGTCCCATTCCAATAACAGCAACAGATCCCTAATTGTACCACTGTGTTTTGAGCCATCTTATAAATCACTTGCTTTTCTTGGAATGTTAATTTGCTGATATTGAGTTCCTCAGATATTGCCAGAGTTTCTTTTAAAGTATTGCCAAAGTTTTTTTTTCCCTTAAAGCTAAATCTCAGTCTTTAATTTGAGCTCCTCATAATTTAATATTCATCAACTGCTCCAATCTGTAACTTTTTTTTCCTTTTTTTGTAATAGGATTTAAACTTGGAGCCTCTCACTTGCTGAGCTTTTATCATTGATTGGCATTTTGAGCCATATTTTCATCCCATCTTTATGCTCATTATTCTCTGCTGGGGCTGGCTTCGAACTGTGATCTTCTAGATCTCAGCATTCTGAGTAGCTAGACTAATAGAGGTGAGCCACTGCTTCCCTGCTGTCCAATCTCTTTATTTTTTTTCCCTTCCACCCCTTTTATTTTTTTTAAATTTGTTTTTATAGGCATTTCCTGATTTGCTTACATTGCTTTAATCTTTGGACAGTTTAGTAACTTTTTTTCTTTCTGTTTATACTTATTACATATAAGTCCAAAATACCTTTGTTTCTTCTTTGCCTTCTTTTCATCCTTAGGGAAAATTCCTCTGAAAATTATATGAGTATATGATACAGACAGTGTAACATATGGTATTTTGTATTTTGGAATGTAATTAAAACATTAGAAAGAATTTATCTTCCCAATAGTTTTGTGAGATCACCAGGAAAAGGAAAAATGTGACTATCTTTAAATAAAGATAAAAATTCATTGGCTTACTGTAGGCCATATCGCTATCTGGAATTCATCTAGGTCTCATGACTAGTGTGTTGTGAAGTATTCCAATCTGCCATGTGAAGGGTGTATTAATCATCATTTTGCAATCTTGGTGCCAGAAGAAAATTTGGCTTGCTGGTTAAATTTTCAGTGATGATTCCCACAGAAAATTATAATTTCTTGCCCATAAAATTTCCCATGAAAATAATCTTTTAAAAATATGGGTTAGCAGGTGCTAATTTACAGGGTTGCTGGTCCCTGTAATTCTAGATACATAACGAGGCTGAGATCTGAGAATCAGAGTCCCAAAGTAGCCTTGGCAAATAAGTCTGTGAGACTCTTGTCTCCACTAAATTACAGCGAAAAAAAGAAAGTCAGAAGTAGACCTGTGGCTCAAGTTTGTGTGTGTGTGTGTGTGTGCGTGTGTGTGTCTGTGTGTCTGTGTATATATCAAGGCTGTGTTATACATATAATATTTCTTTTGAAATGTTAAATGGTTATATAGATTTGCTCTCTAAAAACTGAATGCAAGAAGTAAGCTGAACCTTTGAGGGACAACTCAGAACTGATGTGAAGTGAGTTTAAATTCATTGTCACAAGTAGATATTGGGTTGCTACAACCTACTTAAGCATTAGCCTGGGCTTTGCTAAAATGTGAACAAAAAGGTATCATATCAAGTTTTATTTTTACTTTTCTTGAGGGAAAAGAAAAATCCTCTAAAGCAGTTTCTCACTTGTTGGTACTTTTTGTTATTAGATGAGTGTTGAGTGATGTTTTCCTATATAATTATTCTATCTATGGGTGAAAAGCCTATAATAAAGCAACAAGCAAGAATGTCTTTATGGAGATGTAACATCCATGTTGGCATATCTTGTGACATAACTAACGATGCAGAGAAGCGAGGAAAATAGTACTACTAAAGAAGCTCCCACTAGAAAACAATGCCTAGGCTATGTGGTCAGAAAGCTGGGCATGTGTTAGGAAAGGCTGGCAGGGAAGGATTTGGGGATGTAGTCTGGGCTTCACAGTTACAGACAGCCTCAGATGGGCAGAGATGGGAATGATCACATTGGGTGCTGCAGCCACCACACTGGCCTGGCTGAAATGAAGAGGAATGGCAGATTACTCTGAGTACATTATACCTTATTGTGGAGGGATTTTCAAGGCCAGGCCAAGAGACTTTTGTCTGTTCATTTCGATTTCAAATGCTTGTAAAGTCATCCAAAGAGGCTAGTCATCACTGTGTGGTGATGACACGGTGGTTTTCAAACTCATTTTAAGGATGTAGCTCAGTAGAACAAAGGTGGGCTTGCTCTGAGTCATGAATGGTCTACTATCCCTGACTCATATCTGTCTTTTCAAACTACACTCTTGAAGGCATGATGTTTCACATTTTTGGTTGCTCACCTGCAAGGCAGAAGGTGTTTTTTTTCTTATCTTTTGCAGCTATAGCTTGATTTGAAAAGTAATCTGATTTCTGCAGACATCTTCACATTTTAAAAATAGAGGGGGGTCTATTCAAGAATTCTTCTTTTGTCAACAGAACTGCTGTATTTTTATTCATTTCTGCTTCTTTCTGTGGGGAACACTAGGGAACTTGCCTGTATTATAAAAGATGAAGGATGTCCAGATGATGCTCTTCTCCTCCATCTGCCTGCTAAGTCCTTAATCTTCTACACCTGGGTGGCTTCTAATCTTTTATTTGCTTTATGTGTCAGTGGTTCCAAGGCGGGTGTCCCATATGCCATGCAACTTTCCCTGTGCCATGAAAGGGCATGCTGTTCCCGCAGATTGCTGGAAAATAAAGTGAGCTGCTGTTCACAAAATGGACCAGGTTGTATTAATACAACCTGGTTCAGAAGTGGCAGTCACTCACTCTATAACCAGGAGTTCCCCATTTATTGGCAGCATGAAGCTCCTTGTTCATCTTGAGAGTTCCTTTTTGCTGGGCTGCTGGCTGATAAGAATTATTAGTGCACTACCTTTCTGATGTAGCTTAAGGTCCTGTTTCCTTTTCCCCTTGCCTTTTGCTTCTGGGTTTGGAGCCATATGAGTTATTTAGTCATAGCTCTGTGCTAGAAGGTATGATTGTTTTTTGTGAGTTTGTTTTTGGATTTGCTTTTGTCTTTTTTTTTTTTTTTAAAGACTATCCAAGCCCAGAATACAGGAGACATGCCTTCTTACTTATCTCTATTCTAATTTAAATTCCACGAATGACCAAGTCAAGAGGTTATGCCCTGGATTGAATTTCAGCCTCCAGTCCCACTCAAGTTTGAGGAGAGCTCATGTTGCAGAAATAATTCTCTTACCTTGGGCCACATAAACCTTCCTAAGAAATCATCTCTACACCCATGAAGACCATATATATCCATCAGTTAGTTTACAAGGTGACAGAGTGAAACAGAAGGTGCAATGTACATCGGATTATCCAAATAAATGCCTCATCATCAACTGAAACATGATGGTTCCTGGGCCTACACAGTTGCTCATTAACATTACAAAATATGGAGAGGAGAGGAGAAGAAAGAGAAGGAAAAGAATAGGGAGAAGAGGGGGCAGGAAAAAACCACAAATGTTTTCCATTGTGAAATACTTTTGTATATGTGATTAGTCCTAATTTAAATGCATGGCTTGGTTTTTAGGAATATAGACTGAAATAAACTTGTAGTATTTTTTGAATATTGGTTCCACTATTAAACAGTAAACAGGTTTCGTGTGTGCGTGTGTGTATGTGTGTGTATGTGTGTTGTGTGTGTGTGTGTGTGTGTGTGTGTGTGTGTGTGTGTGGTGTTATTAGAGTTTGAACAAAGGACCTAGTACTTGGACAGGTATTCTAACACTTGAACCATCCCTAGACCTTTCTTTGCTTTCGTTATTTAATTTTATTTTTTGAATATAGTGTGACATTTTACCCATGACTAGCCTAGGTCCATACTCCTCTTACCTGTACCTTTCAACCACATTTACGCGTGCGCGCACGTACACACACACACACACACACACACACACACACACACACCCCATTTTGTTGAGTTGGGGTGCTCATTAACTTTTGCCTAGGCTGACCTCAAACTATATTCTTCCTGAACTTCAGTTTCTGAGTAGCTGAAATTACAATCAATCATAAGTCTCTACACAAAGACAGAAGGAAATTCATAAATGATTATTTGGAATCATAATGCTCAGAGCAAATGAACTGGCATCTGACTACAGAGGAGGGATTTTCACTAATAATGGTGATTATCAATCTAGAAGAGAGACAAAAAAAAAAAGAAAACTTCGAATACTTTAGCTTATGGAGAATTGTGTGGGAATTATCATTCCTTTCCTCAGTGTTATTGAAAGTTTAGTCCCAGGCTCATCACAAGTTTCTGCCTGTGATAATGTAAGTAGCTCTTATCACATCTAGGGTGTCTGTCACCATATATAATGTTGGAGACCAATGCTGCTGTATCAGCTCTTGATACTTTCACACTAATTCCCTGGTTCCCAGAGACCTCTGATTCCGCCTGGATCTTAGACTCATCCACCCTTCTCTGCTTTCAGCCTTGGTCCACTAGGTCCTATTTCTAATCTTTTTCCTCTCTCTGACCTCTGAAGAGCGATGCCCCTGTTTGGAAAGAATCTTGCTCTGGATCAAGAGTTAACAAAATAGGGGAGTGAGAGAGGTGATGCTTCTAAGATAATCTTTAATTACACTCATTATTAAAAACTAATCCTAGTGAGTACTTAAATGATTTAGAGTCCATGTTAAATTACAAGGTATTGAACTGAGAAAGTGTTCTGTAGCAGGGCTGTAATTTGTAACCTACTGACCTATTTTAATAGGGAATATCTGCACCATAGTTTTTGAATGACCACAGTTAGATTATTATTCATTGAGAAGTGATCTATTCTCCCAACTTCTTTTCTGTGGCATCTTTGGTGATTTTTCTGGTTCACTGAGTGTCCCCAGATCTCCTATCCCTTTATGCATTTCTATGCTTAAAAATATCATGGTGAATCTCCTGTGTTAATATATATATAGATATATATATATATTTTTTAAATAGCCCTTTGGAAATGGTGCTGTGGCTCTGGGGGCAGGGCAGTAGCATTAACGTGTTTTTTGTTTTCATTTCTCCTTTTCTGGTCTTCTTTCTTTTCTAGTCTTCTTGATGTTAGCAATTCTAAGTATGGGGCCAGTGTAATTTTATAGATATTAATTCTCGGGGAAATACTTTACGAATATCTAACTAACATGGGGTATGAAAAGTAGAAAAACAAACATATATAAAGCTATAACCCTGCTTAATTAGCTAGTAATGTAGCTCAGTGGCAGAATGCTTTGCTTATACAGCACAAGGCCCAGAGTTCTACTCTCCTCACCCACACCCCTGGTTTTTGCATGTCTATCATTTACAACCATTATAATTCCTTATCCCATACACATTATTAGAATGAGTCATGGGGGTAGTTTTATAAGTTAAAATACATGTGGTAAAATTTTGCTTCTTTTATTTGAAGTGGTGCCACTGTCAGTAGCAATATTAACTGAAAAGTTCTATTTCTCCCTAAAATGATCTTTAAGTAGTTGTACAAAGGAAGTGCTATTTAACAGAACAGTTATGGTCTTGCTCAGTGTCATCCCTTCAACATTCTCACCCTCTTCAGCCCCCTCCGTCCTTCACAGAGCCTGTGGAAAGAGCTCTTCTGTCACTCAGCGTTTACCAGTGAAGAGCAGAAAGTATCATTATGGCTCTCACAGTGTGTTTAAGTAAGCCAGAGAAAAAATATCTACACACTCCAGGATGGCTTTAATGCTTCAGAACTGCGGAAGTCATGGGATGTGATAGGATTTTCCCTGGCTGTGTTTCATTCTGACTAGAAGGCAGCCTTTGTCTTCTGAAGGTCAGCTTCTCTGTTGTTTCAACAGGTACCTAGACCTCAAATGGTTATGAAAATTTGTGCTAGAGCAGAGATAATCAGTTCTTTTGTGTAAAAGCTTATGTCCTTTAAACTCTAAGTAAAAACTCTTCAAGTGTTTTAAAGAAAATCTTATTTCAGAAAGAAAATATTTGAACAATTTATTTTAAAGCATATTACATATATATGATATGTATGATATATTTATATATCATATATATTTTTCGGGGGGAGGCACTGTCATTGAGCACTTTTGCTCAATGCTAGCTCTCTGCTACTTGAACCACACAACTACTTCCAGCTTTTTCTGTGTATGTGGTACTGAGGAGTCAATATACTAACAGATGTGATTTCCTAGCTAGCTGAACTGGCAAGCCCTAGGAAGCTTGAGGCCTTGAGTTCAAGCCCTGGTATTACCTAGAGAATATCCGTGAGACTCTTACCTCCACAGATATTCTATGTCCCACAGGTTGTCCAAGGTTATCTCCTCATAGACTGACAAGAGACCACAGGTCTTTTAACCACACAACCAGTTACAAGGAACTTCCCTAGTATATAGAAAAGTAGAGTTCAGTGGACAAATAAAGAGAGGCTAACTTTGGAGTATCTATTTGAGAAATGAGAAGCTAAAAGGGAATACTGAACTCATCTGATTTAGGAGATACCTGTTGTGGTTTAGGTAAGAGATGGGGACAAATGGATTGAAATAGCCACTGACAGTTCCAAAGTGGGCTGTGTCCATTAATTTCAGAAATAGCTTCAAGGTAGAACTGATAGTGAAGGTAACTTATTTGGTTATGTGACTTTAAGGGAAAGAAACTAGAGGTGATATCTAGTTTTCTAATTTTAGTAGTTTATATGTGCTAAGAGTGATTTTTATTGAGCTATGGTCTAATTTGATAACTAGAAAAATGATATGTGTATATGTCTGTCTCTGTCTGTCTGTATGTCTCTCTCTCTCTGTATGTGTGTGCATGCTAGGAGTTGTAAGAGTAGGAGATGCTGATTGTTGGTCAGTTATGTGGATTTAATTCTAGTTTGAATATCTGAAACGTATGGAGACAGCTGTTAACGAGGGACATCAACACAGAGAATGATCTAAGTAAGAGGAAGCTAGTGTTGACCAAGAAGAATAAATTTTATAAGAAGAGGGTGTCTTGGACCATAACAGTTAAGATAACCTATAGGATAGTCCCATAAGGCCAGACTTCAATGAAACCATTGAAGGGGAATAAAAGAATACCAAGAATTCAGAGAAACTGTGATGGTACAGGAAATGTAGCTAAGAGAATATTTTGGGGAGGGGTTAAATGACTCTAAGAAAATAAAATTATAAGGAAATACTGACTTTGGTATGGAATAATTTGTTTTTGGTTTGTTCAAAATCATATAGGTAGACAAGATGGAGCTAAGGAAAGGCAAATAAGTTCTGTGGAAGGAAACTTTTGATTTATAAAATGATAGGCTTTTAAAGTTTCTTTTCTAATTCTTTTATCTGTCATTTAGTAGTAGAAACTTGGAACAAAGCTATTTGGTCTTACCTACTCTGAAAAGACCAATGTTTGAAGGTGCTACATACTTACCTGCCAGTTACAGGCAAGATAGTACATGTTTATCACTTTAGTTTACACAACCTAGAACATAAATTATTGTGAGAAAATCCTTAATAATTAAATAATATACTTTTCCAGTAGTCAAAATAAGAAGGGTAGTTATGAAAATGTGTTAGCAAGAATAATTCACTTACTAGAACTCATAATGCATTTTTTTCTTCACTTGTGGCTGATTATCTTTGAATGGTGATATAAAACAGTCACCGTTCAGCGAATCAATTTATGAATACAATGTGTTTTTACTGATGTTACCCCTTTCATCATTCTTCCCCATCCCTCCTAACCTGATTTGTTTTGTGTACAGTATTTTTCTGAATTTCTTATATTTTTAAAATAGCAATTAATTGAAGAATTTACCTATAAACTGATAAGACACTTAAAACATTAAGTGAGATGAAAATTACTATTTGGTGTTAACACAGAAAATGGAGGAGTTGAGTAAACAGAATGGAAAATTTCTGACTTTAAGATCCCAAATAGATAATATGAGTGAAAACATTATTATCTTGGGAAAAATAGAATTTTTAAGTGCTGCCAAAAGTTATTTTACAATTGAATGATTGTATATTTTCATTGCTTTATTTAAAAGAAATTATATTTATCTTCTATTAAAGCAAACCTTCATTTATTTATTCAACAAATATTTCCCAAGAGTCTTTTTCATGCCAGGCACTATCTTGTGTGCTTTCAATGTACCAACAAATAAGAGAAACAAATAAATCTCTGTCTAAAGAAGTCTTTTTGTGATGTGTATGTGGAGGAGGGGACCCATAGTAAATAATAAGAAGCTAACATTATAAATTGGACTGCATGGTAGTAGCTATCAAAAAGAAAATAGAGCATTGTGCTTTTAGAGGTGTTTAGAGGTGTTGTTGTTTGGCAATGGAGAGAAGGAAGACAGGTTAGGATTTTAAATTGAATTGAAAATACCAACATGGTTGTTGAGAAGAAAGATGAGGGTATAAACTGCATACCTGTCTGTCTACTCGTCATGGCAAAATGCTGGTCTAGTAAGAAGCCACTGTTGGGGAGCAGTGAGCTTTGGGAAATAAGGGAGGAAATTTATAGTGCCCGGGAGGATTTGGCTTACTAGAAAGATGTGGAGAAGCAATAGAAGTCTCAAGGAAGAGAGACTTGATTTCTATGCTGATAATAACATTTTTTTAAAATAATATACTGTGCACTGAAGGATGCAATTGACCTTTTTGTTTTAATGTTTACAACAGTGAATTACTACAGTGTAGCCTCCTGGCCATATGTGGAATTGCTATTTGACTATTTTTAGGATTCTCAATATGCCTTGTTAAAGATATGGTATTTGAACTCAGGGTCATATTTTATTGCAATTGAAGGCCAGTTTTCCTCACAGCATCTTCTATACAAAAATATAAGTGTTCAGGTGTCACTGTTTCATTGCCTTCATTACAATTTACTACATTAAAAATAATTGACAAAAAAATCTGTTATTCCTACTGAGGACTAATTTGTTTAAAAATTATTGCTTTATACTTAAATTGAGAGATACTTAGGGCAGAAAAAAAGAAAAGGAAAATCTGTTCTAAGTTCTTTTTTTTTTCTTTTTTCCTACCACTCTAGGGTATTGATTTTGACAAATTATTGCTAGCTAGCCAAATTTGACCTGTATCCTGACTTTATACATACGGTATACCTTCTGATAATGTTTTCTTGCATTTTTGAATAGATAAAATGTTCTTGACATAGTGGCTGTGCTTACTTTTACCTGCTTGTGCTAAGGTACAGAAAAGCTTTTAGTCAACTGACTGAGAGTTGCCTGAAATGAATGAAATATTTCTAGCAAAAAGTTTACTCTCACCTGATGTAATGCTTTTTAGGGTATGGAATTCTCAGAGATTAGAGAGGGACCTACGGCTGATTCCGAAGTTCTCCTGGGTGACCCTTGCCTTGAGGTTTATCTGTTTGAATTGACCTGTCTCCCTCTAGCTTACTCAAATAATTTGTGGAAAAAGGAAGTAGATTTGTTTTGTTACTGGTCTAGAATGGATCTAAATTAGCCTAGTGCAAACAAGAAATACAGTTCTAAGATACAAACCACATACATTAATTTAGATTATGTGTTTTCCTTCCTACAAATATCCGAGCACATTAAAATACCCATTTCTGTTTTCTTTTTTCATTCCTTAACATTTGTCTTTTTAATTTTTTGTCATGTGCTTTATAGCCTTTACAAGTTTCTCTCCATTATTCTTTGTGGAATAATGATAGGATGTATTAGTAATGCTTTATGTATCATATTTTTTTTCCCCATGTGTCATGGGACTTGAACTCTGGCCTGGGTGCTGTCCCTGAGCTTTTCAGCTCAAGGCTACTACCTACCCTTGGGCCTAGGCATTGCCCCTGAGCTCTTCAGCTCAGGCTACTGCCCTGCCCCTGAGCTAAACCCACTTCCGTTTTCTAGAGGTTAACTGGAGATGAGAGTATCAGGTTCTTTTGTGCCCAGGCTAGCTCTGAACCTTGATCCTCAGATGTCAGCTTCCTGAGTAGCTAGGATTACAGGCACGAGCTACCACACCCAGCTTGTATGATCTTTCTTTCCTAATTTCTTTTCCTTTTTATTTTAGACAGCAAATATAACCCAGAACTATAAAGTTTTTTTTGAATCATATATCATTTGAAGAAAAGTAGTTAAAAATCTTCATGCTGATAAACAGTTTATTATTGTTTGTTTTTTGATATTTTTTATTGTAATTGATAAAAGGGTTACATGATATTTGCTGGATAGAAGGTTCATTAATTCACATACATTGATACCCTTTCACATGTCTTGGTCCCCATTACCCAAATGGATCAACAAGATGTGGTATTTGTACACAATGGAATTCTATGCTGCTGTCAGAAAGAACGACATCGCCCCATTTGTAAGGAAATGCAAAGACTTAGAAAAAAATCATATTAAGTGAAGTAAGCCAGACTCAAAGGAAGACAGGCTCAATGGTTTCTCTCATTTGTCATAATCAGTAGAAACCTTGGTCTCTCCTAGCAGAGATTTGCAATAGAGCAAAACCTTGATACAAAAGGCCACATAGTATGACGCTAAATGAAAGGATCTCTAGGATATAGAAACATAAGCCATATAATGAATGATTGTTTTCCTTAAGGTATTATGTTATCTCTCATCTCTTTTGCTGTCCCTTGGTTATCTCATATTGTTATTGTTTGTTTTTTGAATCCAGTCCAATCAGAATAAACTTACGAGAGAAAAATCTGATGTTAAAAGAGTTTTTTATCTAGTATAATGAGATCACATAAGGAACTCTAGACCTCTTAATGTGTGATCTTATATTTTTGTATCTTATTTTACAAATGTGTTTTCTTTTTTGATGTTCACAAAAGATTTGGATATAAATTTTTGTACATGTTAGACAAGTCTTTTATTTCCCTTAGCCCCACAAATGTTGCTTTGAGAGGTGTGTGTGTGTGTGTGTGTGTGTGTGTGTGTGTGTGTGTATACACATGCAGTGGTTCTATGTCATAAATTCAGAGCCTAGGACCTTCCAACATCCCTTCCCCCCCCCCAAGGCTAGTGTTCTACCATTTAGACCCCAAATGCCATTTCTGGCTTTTTTGGTAGTTATTTGGAGGTATCAGTCTCACGAACTCTCTTGATCCTCATGGCTTGAAATCATGATCGTCAGATGTCAACCTTTGAGTAGCTAGGATGGCAAGTATGAACCACCGGCACCCAGATCAGGAATGTATTTTAATGATTAAGTCTCTGTTCCTAAAACTCTACCACAGATTTCCATTTGAGTTGGTCATTCCCTTATCATTTACATATATATAATATAATAATTTTGCTTCCATGCAATTTAATAAAGATAGTTGAATTTGGGATAAAACATAGGATACATCATAAAAACTTTGAACTTAGCACATCTTAAGACAGTTTACATAGAACTTTATCATACCAGTTTATGTTTACTCCCTTGGATTTGGCTCCTAGACAATGTGGCATTGAGCTAATTCTTAAAATGTGTTGTTAGAGAAGACACATTTTCAATTAATTTAAAATATGCTCTGTCTAAATGTGTAAGATAAAATTCAATAGGCTGCATCTTTTGTCCCTGACATTTAATTTGATAAATTAATTTGCTAAAATTAAATAAGCAAAATGCCCATAGGTATGTGCTAAATTTCCTGACTGTAGATGGAAAAAAGCAAGATTCTGAAACGTAGGAGCAACTTAGACAAAACCAAACAGTTGGTTAATTCAAATTTCAAAGAAGAAAACATTATAACAAGATTTCTAATTTAGGGTGCAGTGAATAAAGCAAAAGGGGGAAGGATTTCATATGCCATACCAAGGTAATTGGGGGAGAAGATGATTGTGTCATGAAAGAAGGCTGTTGTTTATTCAGCAGTAGTCACTGGAAAGATTGAGCTTCAGCTCTAAGGTTACAATGAATCTGCTCTTAACAGTCATAGGAAAGCCACCATTGATTGATTTCTTATTTTTAAAGAAAATTTGCTTGATGACTGAACTCTGCAAAATAAAATGTAAGTTATTAAATATATTTAAGGAATGTATTTAGTATATCAATATGTCAAGTAGAAAATAAATGCCTTTATTGGAAAAATAATGTAATATGGTGGAGGTTGGGAAACATGGGGAAAAAAAAACCCACAAACAGCACCAAGATTTCGAAAGAAAAGATTCTCAGCTATAAGCACAGTCATTATTTCAGTGGGATAGAAGTCAGGTTTTCCTCCTACTGTGAGGTAAGGTATTGTCTGGTGAGCCCAGCTGGCCAGTGTATGGGCAGGGAACAGATCCTGTCCTGTGTTCCTGTATCTGCCTTGTACATTTGCATATGACTTATCTGTGCTAAGCATTCCCCAAAATGGTTGAAATTAATTCTACTTCAGTCAATGAACACCTTCTCTTTGCTCTGTAGCTAAATTACATTATTGTTATTTAATTATAGTGGACACAACAGCCTGTAAATCAGATAATTCTGAGAAAGGAATTTGAGCTGGTATATTGCTTAGAAAGGGTCTTGAGCTTTGCTTTTCCTAAAATTTTTTTAGCTGCTTTACTTTGGTTTTAAGATAAGCTGGTAAAGGAAGGTTGGCATTTCTGGTCAAGTTTCAGAAGATCATGGTCAAATGAAACCATAGTTAATAAAAACTTGGTATGTTGTCTTTTATACAGGGTTAATATGGCTCTGTTTTGAATATTCCCTCCAAAGTTCAAGTTCTTCCTATGTGATAGTATTGAAACTTTAAATATTAAAGTACTATACTTCAAACACTAGCTTTAAACTCTAAGCACTGATGCCATCATCTGGCTTTCTTTTTCAAATAGGAATAGGACATTTATAAAAGACCATAGCTTGCCCTCTCCATCCCATGCCAACAGAAGGCATAACTCCTCATTTCTGAGGAAGAAACCACTAGGTACCATCTTAGAAGCAGAGAGGAGCCTTAAACACACATCTTAAATTGTCAGAGCTTTAGGACTTGCTCTCTTCCAAAATTGAGAGGAATTGATATCTGTTCCTTATGAAACACCCATTTTGAGGTATTTTGTTATGGTCACACAGAAGAGCATACATAAACTGCATTATGTAATTTGATATTTTAACAGTTGGGTGAACTGAAATATTAATGAAATATGAATTAAACTTAAAGACTTTTGAAATTTTCTTAACCAAGGTTAGACAGCAAGTAAATAAATATTTGTTGGACTTGTCTGGGTCACTTGTTTAGGATAGGTATTCTTGGAGTGTGTAGTTGCAAATTGATTGTCATAGCTCTTTTGAAACTCTAAGTTGATGGTCAGTATCTGTCAGTGTTCTAGGAAACCCAGAAGGGTACTAGCATTTGCTTAAGACTGGCAAAGGAAGACTATAGAACACATGTTTTTCCCCCCACATTGTACTTAAAAGAGAGGAGAAATTTCAGGACAGATAGAGAAATAGTGTATAATCCAGAGTTGGGAGAGATGTTTTAGATATTATATTGCTTTGATATAAACCATGGAGAAAAGAAATATAAATTAATATGTGATATAAATCAGTATTTTCAAGGGAAGATTTGTTAACTCCTCAAATTCATATATTAATCTTTAGCTTGGATAAAATGACAGAATGTCAAGGTTTTTGGTACTTTACATTTATACCCTTTCTTTTTAAATTTTGTTTTCTAGTGACAAAAATAACCTCATGTGTTTTGAACTGCTTTCTATAACCCTAAACTATAGCGTAATCTTTCTAATGGACTGCTGATTAAATTCACTACATTCAAAGAGTTGTGAGCTGGTACTTCAATCCTGAAATTCTAGCTACTCGAGAGGCTGAGGTTTGAGAATTGTGATTGAAAGCTTTCCGTGGCAGGAAAGTCCCTGAGACTCTTATCTTCAATTAACCACCAGAAAACCTGAAGCGGAAGTGTTGGTCAAAGTGGTAGAGCAGAGTGGTTGAGCAGAAGAGCTCAGAGACAGTGCTGAGACATTGAGTTCAAGCCCATGACCACCAGAAAAAAAAAATGTTTTCTAATATTCTATTGGTAGCCATTGATATCATCTTCACAGAATGCCCTATTTATCTTTTCCTCTCTAACAGTGTTATAACCCTATTCCAACCAAACAACATTTCTGCAAATTTGAATTGACTAAAAGGCTGTTATAATTGTAGATGACCCCAATTCAGAAAGAGAATAAAAATACCAGGGGTGTCTCTGGTTATCAGTTTGAAAACAACATGGCACCATGGGGAAAAAAATGAAGATGTTAAAAAAAAAAAGTGAGACCCAATAATGGCTCAGTCTTTTACTAATATTGTGACATAGGGTATGTTACTTGTTGTGTTAAATATTCAAATTGCTATGATAATATAGTAGCTGAAAATGATCAAATTTATAATGTTATCATTCCATAGGTCATGTGTTTGATTCTGGTTGGTGGGACAAAGTTAGGGGTTTTCCAGGAGTTTCTTTCATTTGGCATATATAGTAGAGGGTTTATTTTCCATTCCTTTTCATTTCCTTTCTTTTCTTTTCTGTTCTTTTCTTTTTTTTCCCAATCCTGGGGCTTGAACTCAACACCTGAGCACCATTCTTGGGCTTTTTCCTCAAGTCTAGTGCTCTGCCACTTGAGCCATAGCACCATTTCCAGCTTTTCTATATAAGTGGTACAGAGGAATTGTACCTGGGTCTTGGTGCATGCTAGGCAAGCACTCTACCACTAGGCCAAACTCCCAGCCCCTAGAGAGTTTCTTTTCTTGTCTTTTCCAGCCAGAAGAAGCTACTGTCCACTATTATTAGCTCATGGTCTTTTCTATTTCAGAACCGGCACTAGTAGATAGATCTCTTTTCCAATTTCGTCTTGCTTTTCTGAAGTTTGCCTTTGATTCTCATCACCCTCTTCTAATTTTTAAGACCAGGGTTCTCAACCTGTGTTAAAACTAGTGATTGCCAGTCTTAATTTTCTTCATAGCATCTTTCTGAATTCCATGGGGCTGCTTTCTGCTTTTTATACTCTATCCAGCAGTCTAATAGTCCTCTTCCCACTTGTGTTTTCCAAACTTGAGCAGGCCCAGAATACCTAGATCTTACCCCTTCCTAGGCTGTGTCATTCAAAATGATGTGGAAGGACTCAAGAATGGGCATTTCTAACAGACTCAAGAGTGGTTTTTGGTGCTACTTGTCTGGGTAGCCTTGTGAGAAAAATGCTATTTACATTCAGGGCTATAAAGAAATGGAGTTAATTGGACTTACTTCCCATGTGCGCTAAGTGTACTGTTCTGACATTTTATTGGCTCATAATTCTCCAGAAGTTGGAAATGGTAGGAAGTGTCATGTTTTAATGGAAGTTTTTCTTATCTTGGGTACAAGTCTACTTTCAAAAATATTTTTATCAGAAGTAACATATCTTGTAGCAATAGAATAGATACTAGAACTTGGAATCCTACACAAGGATTTGCATCAGACAGAAATTCGTAAGGAAACCTTAGTTATTTTCTACCTCTGTCTACTCAGTTAATAAGGCTGTTTTTCAGTTATGAAAATGACAAAATGAAGTAGTTCTCTGATTTTTTCATATTGTAATTAATAGAAGGGTTACATTATATTCACCAGATAGTTCTCTGATTAGTTTACAGCTTCCTAAATTAAGTTTCTAAATAACTGTTTTGAAATTATTAAACTTGGTTACAATATTTTTGTAACATGACATTGCATGGTAAAATACTTTGTTTTTTAATGCATGAAAAATAAAATGTTTAATTAATAATGTTGTGGGAAACATCATTGAAATTGTCCGTAAGTTATAGCAATTTGAAATATATAATGATTTGTGTTATGTTCAAACTCAGAATGCTTTGATATAAAACCTGGAATAGGTTTTTAAAAGTTTTTTCATCTCCATAAGCTATGTGAAGGTAGCAGTTGTCAAATTTTCTTCTTTTATCTAGGTGGTAAATGTTTGAGACTTTAAAGGGAGGAAAAAGAGCTCAGAGATATTGCATCAAAACCTTCAAGTAGTTATTTAAATTTTTTTATTAGAAATTTTTAAAGAAGTTTCATGTCATTACATTGATTAGAAAATAAGAGAAAAAAGCATTAAGTAATTTGATCTTTGCCTCATTTAAACTATAAATCAGACATTGTGTTCCAATAGTTTTGTACTTTGACTAGACTTAAATTTTATAAAGTTGATTTGTGATTTATACTCATTTCCTGAAAGAGAATAACAAACAATTAATCACATTTGGTGATGTTAATGTTGATTGGGATATTTTAGTCAGATAATGTACTTGGACACATCCACCCTTCCAATGATAATGGGATTTGAATTTCAGATTTTGTGCTTGCTAGGTACAGATTGTATTGCGGAGCCACAGCTCCAGCTCTTTTTACATTGGTTAGTGGGCTATTGCAGTATAAATAACTTATTAAAATGAACAAATAATTTAACTAGATAATGTACTTTCTTAATACATGTTACTGATCTTAACCTTAGTGTACAGGTTTCGTCTACTTATGTTTTCTAGTCTACGTTTCTGTATTTGGGAATGATGCTTTGGGAATTGTTACATTGAACAGATTGGGTTGAACAGGATAATTTGGATAATATATGTCAGGTGAAATCATTTGGTGTGTGACAGGGCAGACATTTATGCTTCTCTGTTACCTGTAGCCTGTCTGATAATAAGATTTTATAATAAGATTAATGATAAGATTTTGTATGTCTTGCAGGTGATATTATACAGCTTCCCACCACTGAAAGAGCATTAAAAATTATTAACTTTACTGGGTGATGTTTAGGGACTTACAGTAGCGACTTGTACATATAAGTGTGTATATTCTTAAGTCTTTCCACAATCCAAAGCAGGATTCCTTTTGAGATAGGAGAAAATTGCTTTTCCATTGTACTTCAAAATTAGGAAACTTTTGCTATTAATTAAAATTGCTAATTACCTTTTTAGCTCTCCTAAGTAACTTCATCTCCTCATTTGATTTCCATTTTGGATTCCAGTTTGTTGAGGAGATGGGGCTTTATTTTAGAGCCTCTTCATTTTCCTTTTTTTTTTTTTCCCCCTTTCTGTCACCCTTTCTAAATTGATGGCAACACCTTTGGGGGAAATGGTCTGTGAAGGCAAGGTTTAGGGTGAGCTGAAAGCCCAGAGAAAACAACACTAAGCTGGGTTCATACTGTACTTTTCTTTCTGGAGGACTCAGAGCTTTTTTGAGGGAAAACCTGGCTTGTTAACCCTTTATGATCAGAAGATTTAGTGTAGTGCTCTGAGCAAAGCACCACCCTTTGTTGTATATGTAAGACTAATATATTTATATTTTCTGCATTTTGTCAGTCCTCTAATCTCTTTTATTAGCTGTCTCATCCATTTTGATCCCAACTACTGTGTCTTTAAAATTAAAAAAAAAAACTCATAGGTAAGTTACATGTCATTCTTCCTTTTGTGTCACAAATTGTTGCTATATAATGAATACATAGAGTTTGTAAGCTATTTTGATAAGAGCTCTCACAGTGCTTTCTAGAGGTATGTACTAATTAATCTTTATAGAATCCCCATGAAGTAGACACACTGGATAGGGTAAACAGTACACAATGCACCGGACTGTTCTGTGTCTCTGCGGTGAACAAGAATTATTATTATGTTCATAAGGCCTTATAGGATGAGGCCAAATTAATGGACCTCCAGGACATGGAAACAATAGCTTAATTATAAATGACTATTATTCTTTATGTATTATGTATTTCTCTCTTGTCTTGCGTTATCCTTTGGATAATCTCATATTGTTACAGTATCTCACTTTGCTATATTATATAGATTTTTACTTCTTTTTTTGAAATAGGAGGGGAAAATGAGGGGAGGAGGTGGGGGGATGGAAATGGGGAAGAAAACATAAAAGGGATATCAATGTGTGAGAAGTAATATACCCTCTATCTGGTGAATATAACTATAACCCCTCTATTCATTGAAATAAAAAAATTAAAAAAAGGTTAAGGTATAAAAGATGAAAAAAAGAATTATTATGTTAAAATGTTTATTCACTGAGCATATACATTTGTAGAGATTGGTGTGAACCAAATCTCTTGATGAAAGTGAGCACCTGTCAATAGCATAAGATTGCAATTGTAAAGCAGGTTTTATCAGCTCTGGTGTGTAAAAATTTATTCCAGATATGCACTACTGAACCATTGTTGGATAGTTTGTTTCCTTTACCTTGCTTTTTGGGGAGTAACCAGGGGGCCAAATCTACCTGATTGTAATTTCAGCATTTTTCATTGCATGATTTAAAAATAATAGCGGGGGAGGGTGGGAGGGAAATTGGGACCATGTCATGACAAAGGGTATCAATATTTGTGAAGTTATGCACCTTCTATCTGATGAATATAATGTAACCCTTCTGTTAATCACAATAAAAAAAGAAAAAAATAATAACAAGTACCCATGGCATGTGTATGACTTTTCTATGTGGTTTATGTGATTAGTTAGATTTTGCTGATAATCAAAACCAAGCATTTAGTTGCTTCAGGCATAGTTAGGGAATTTGGTAAGAATCATTTGTATTCCTCTTTTACCAGAAACAATGGGTTCTACTGTGTTTAATGGAAAGCAATTACATAGTAGTAAGTCACTTCAGTGGATTCACTCGGACCAGGGCAATTAAAGCATAGTGTGAACTGGAATGCTGGAGAGGTAGGGTTTAGCCATCATTTCCCTTCTTTCATTTGTTGTTGTTTCTCAGTTTAGGCTTGCTGCCTTGCTCTCCCCACCTCCTCTTCAACTTTTTACTGCTGTGGATATTTGAGAAAACAATGATCTTTGGATTTATATATTTCTGCTGAACAGGCAATGATAGGAAATTGGTTCTAGCTTGTATTCTTGGGTGTACCAGAGGAGCATGGGAGTGGTAAGGAAGTCATGTTTACCTACCAGTAGATGGCCTTACGTTATGATAGAGGAGGGCAAGTGTGGGGGCGAGAGAATTTTCATATGTAAACATAAGGGCTATAGCAAGATAGAATGAATTTTGCTACCACTAAGGTAGAATTTCCCTGAAAAGGATTTGGAGAGAGATTCCAGAGTTATGTAGTCAGCTGTTTCTGAACTATGATAAGGCATAAGATGAAGTCTATAGTAAGACATAAGGGGCTGCTAGACATCAAGAGGAAGAAGGGCCTGTGCCTTCTTTAGAGAAAGAAGTTCACATCTGGCCTCCCTGGTTGACAGTTTACCTCCCCCCCACACCCAACAACAGCTGCTGGGCCTTGATCTGCCCTCTGATCTCTGACCCAGCTCTGCAGGGTTCAGTAGAGTGGATCTTGCTCATGGGGTCATCAAGATGTCAAACTGTCCTTGTATATTGAAGCAGAGAAATAATTGCTGCATTGTGCTTAATGTGGTCACATTATTTGCAAGTATAGATTTCTTTTGACTCCTGTATTCTCACAAAGAAACAAATTATCACAGAGTATTTTTTTCTTAGATTTAATTTAATTGCCCGCATAGTTTTTTGAGAAGGATTATTCAACTATGTGCTACAAAAAGAAAATTTTAATTTGAAATTATTTCAAGTTCCAGATATGTAACCTAACTGCAATTAATATGGTGACATTTTCTAGATGTTCAAAAGTATTCTTTTCACAAAGAGGGGGCCATAACCTGTTTGAAAATTGAAATGTCCTTGTGGAATAACATTAACCCACCTCATTTTGGCCTTGGAAGTCAGAAAGGATGGCTAATGTCTTCTGTTGCTAAATTGTTTTCCCTTAACAATGTTTGAGTCACAACAAGTCACTTTGCAAATATAATTTTGTGAGGTAATATGATTTTTCCTCATTTATGAAATCCAATGCAAAGAGGAGAGTGATATTTTTTTTGTCCCCTAAAATTTATATAGGTAATTTAAAATTCTCACTCTTTGTTCTCACTCTTTGTCTTTTAGAAGCCATTCAGTGCCCTGATCATGAAGACAGATTCCCTTGCTCATTCTCTAGACTCTGAGGAGACACTGGTCAGGGAAAAGCTGGAAACCAAAAACCTTGCTAGTGGCTGTCAGAGAGGTTTGAATTGGGAGGTAGAGGACAAGAACCACACTAGCTTAAATTCTAGTTATGTTTTCAGAATGTAAGAAGTGGGGAAGCAAGGTTAATTTAGTCAAAAACACAAAAGCTTGTATTTACTATGCCTATTTGAGTGGAAAAAAATTGCTACTAATACTCAAAGCATTCTCCCTCTTCCTGTACCTCCCTCTCTCTCCCCTCTTCTTTTTCCTTCTTCCTCTCTCCTCCCCTTCCTGATACCCTGATGATGGACTTTTCAGTGTTACAATATTTACATTATTTTCATCTCTGTGAGATAGGGAGCAGCAATGCCTTGGGAGGAGAAGGGAGGGGTTGTTAACATGACAGGTATTAGCTGAGATCCTGGAATCCTCTTCTCTCACAGCACTAAGTTACTAGTGTATCTCCGCCATTGCAATGGTGGTAGAGAAACGTGTACCAAAAATGACATAGTCTCAAAATTTAAATAAAATACTTTAATGGTTACTTTGGGGATGTATATTTTTTTCATTACTTATTACCCCTGAAGATCTGAAATGATGCTTACAAAGAAACAATACTTTCTTCCAAGTAGCTCTTAGGTTTACCACTGCACTATGCATTACCCAGATTCCAGCCGCATTGATCGCTATCAGAGTGGCTATTGCTCTTACAGATTTAACTGATAAGCAGTTCTCTAATCTGCAAAGAAAAGCCATTCATTGGGGGAATGAATCCATTTACTCTGTGTTTTTAATTAAAGGTGTCTAATGCTGAAGTACTTGTTGCTTTTCCATTTTCTCAAACAATACAAATCAATATTTTTCTATTTTTCTTAAATCTCCAGTTTGATGTATTAATTTTTTTGGGGGGGGAATTGCTTTTAATTAGAATCAGCCTGGACCAAATTGAGTGCATAAGTTTTAAGCACCGAACAATTTCACTTAGCTCCCCTTCCTTCCTTCCTTCCTTCCTTCCTTCCTTCCTTCCTTCCTTCCTTCCTTCCTTCCTTCCTCCCTCCCTCCCTCCCTCCCTCCCTCCCTCCCTCCTTTCCTTTTTCTTTCTTTTTTTGTGGTTATTTTTCAACTGCCCTAAGTAGAAATTGTTAGATTTGTGCCCTTAGGGGTTAGCATGATTTCCTACTCTGTTATAGCCTACTTGCAGAGGCTCTCAGTGTGTGAGCTGCTTCTCCTCTAAGTAAGTGCTTAGGATGATTAATGACTTAAGGGGAAAGCTAAACACATCACAGTTTGTGGACTAAAGACCAGATCAGAGCAGTCCTAATTCTGCTCCCTTCCATGGCCTGTATGTGCAAGACTCACTTCCTCACCTGTTCTTCTTACTGATTACAAATGTCCAATCTTTTGATGTATGAGCATGTTGCAGTGTAATATGAGTGCAGACTGAGAAACCAGGTGAAAAGTGGTTTAAGATTATTCCCACTAAATTTTACTTTGCTAGATGTATTTCATTATCTTAATACAATAATTCAATTTTCTCAGCCAGTGTGTTAGTTTTTCTTCATATTTCTTACTTGTGTTCAGTAGGTATTTGATAGTTTCATTTTCTTCTTACAGTATTGGGTAATAATGTTGCAGCAGCAGCAGCAGCAACAGCAGGGGTAGCAAAAAAACAATAATACAAGGAAACTAAGGCTAAAAGACCAAGCTTCATACAGGATGCAAGAGGAATTCTTCCTGCACAATAACAACCTTTTTTTAAGTATGGAAGGCACATTAATCATAAAGTGACATTGCTCTGCTCTTATACCTCTGTTTTGCCTATAAGTGAAGGGTAAAGATTTGCCAGATACTTTATTAAAATATGGCAACTGAAAGCTGCAGTATTTCCTTTATCCATTGTTCAGAGATTTCTAACATTTGTTTGAAAATACTCAAAAAGTTTTCAGTTAAAATACCAAAATAATTTTCCAAACTTTATTTGGCAACATTGATTCCTAGCTTTTCTTTTCTTTAAAGGCCCGTTTATTCTGTTTTTAAATATACTAAAATTGTATTTTCCTTATCTTCTCATGTTCTACCCATTTTTATTATTTGCAATAATGGTGAATGAATAGTACGTTTCTGATATTCTCTCAACAAAAAGTTTTAAGTTTCAAAGAAGGGTCAGCTACTTCTGCAAGTTTTCTCCATATTTTAGGATGTTGTTTGTTTGGACTAAGAGACTAGAATTAATTTTAGTCAATGTCACTAGCTGAGTTTGATTCATAAATCATTCTAGAATGTTATTCTAACCACACAGAAATGAATGTGTGTCCTTTCCCCAACCTTTACTTCTTTGGCCAGGAGTCAGTTATGAGCTGGGCTGCGTAAGCTCCATATACACTCCCACCCCAGTATTGATCTCCTTTCAAAATCTGTCTCTATTATTACTATTTCTAGAGTCAGGGTCAGCAAGAATATTGTTTTCAGAGAGCAGGTCACATATTTCATTAGAGTAACACATGATTGTGTTCTGACCTCTCCTCTCTTAAGTTGATTCTCAATGTTTGGCAGAGTCTGTATGCCTGTTCCCTCTCCATAGACTCAAGATCACCATTTTCTTTCATGACAGTTTCATAGTTTGTCATCCTAATCAAAAAGTGCCGTGTGTCATGCTGATGCATTATTTTCTTTGGGAAAGTTATTTTGACTTTTATACTTATCTGGCAAATTAGTTTATTCTTCAATGATGCTTTTATAAGGCTAAACATGCAACTGTCTGTTTTATTAAATTACTTTCTAGATGAATATGAAGTTGTTTTAACCATAGTGAAACTTTCAGAATGTTATGTCCGTGACAGGCTCTAAGGAGAATAATTTCTTTAGATATCAGGTCACTCATGTCGGAATCTTGCATTTAAATGTCACTATTGAAAATTTTTATGGGGTGTATGTTTCCAAGGAGCAGTCTTAAGCTCTTTGCTTCCTCTATGTTTTCATATTATCTACATATCTATCCCCAAATCAAACCAGATATTCAGAGACTGGCACAAGGAGTGAGTCAGTTTGCCTTTCAATCAAATTGTGTTTCTCAATCAAATTAAATGAGGAGCTGCTGGCTTGCATCATTTATTGCTAGAAAACTTAGAGCCAAATTGTCATTCCCTAATAAGAAGTATATAAATGTTTATGGTAGACATTTGAGTTTTATTCCTGCTCTAATTGATGTCTTCATCCTCAGTTTCTCTCTCTCCCTGTTCTTTTTTTCTTCAAATTTACACTTACCCTGTTTTCTTAGATTTGATCCACTTTTTTTGGTCACTTAAGCTGATCTTTTCTAGAGTCAGAATCTAATCAAATATGAAGTATCTGTGGCAGAAACGTATTACTAGAAAAGTATGTATATGTTTCTTTTCAACTTGTTCTATGGTTAAAAGCAATTTTTCTGCTGACCTTGATAAAGGTTCTGTGGTAAAAGCAGTTAGTAGGTCTAAATAATAATGAGTGTTGTTGTCCTTAATGTACTATGTTATCTGTCATCTCTTTTTGCTGTCCCTTGGTTATCCCATATTGTTAATATTTCACCTTGTTATCTGATATATTGTATACATGCATATTTGGTTATTTGAAATAGGATATTAATTACAATATTAATTACAATAAAAATATATGGAAAAAATTCAGGTTTAAGTTTCTTACAGATACCGTAAAATTTATATTGCTTTGAGCAGAATTCTAGGCTCCTGTTAATTGATTAATATGGTATACTTATAATTAAGACACAGTCTTATATTAATTGTGACTTAAATATGTAATCTCTAATGTTTAATCCAATATTTAATATTTATCTTATGTGAATACTTTATTTAAAAACTTCAAGTATATTGATGAAAAATATTGTACACAAAAGCAAACTTAGATCTACATATATCATACCTCACATTATATGAGTAACTGGGTTATGTTATGCCAAAACAATTAATAAAGGAAACAAGGCAAAAAAGTATAAGATATGAAATTCTGAAGTAACTTAAAGATTACTTCTAATTTATCAAGTACAAGTTACTTTTAGTTTCATGACATTTTTATACAGAAAACGGCCTTAGAAAGCCTTTAGTCCAAATATTCCATCTTATCACTGAAAATGCTGGAGTCCTTAAAGAATTCCCCACTTAATGATATATACTTGGTTATGAACAGAGTGTGGTTTAAAGTTAAATCTTTTGATAGCCAGTCTGGTCTGTTTCTCCTAAGCCATGCTTCCTATTGCAATGGTCCACTGCAACACCAACACTTTTAGGAAAGTATTAACCATCCTTGTCATTGGGACCACATAATGGTATAACTTTATATTAAGCAGTATAATCCTTGTTTTTCTCCCAAGAGTAGATATAAGACCTTTACCTCCTGGTTCAATATTCTTACACTTTCAGTCTCTTAATTATTGCAATCATTCTTAAAATTAAATTTTATTTCTTTCACTTAAGAGTTGATGAGCTGTTTTCTCTATATATCTAAGTAGACCCTGAGTGAAAAAATCCCATAGTAGGCCCTTGATCATTGTCTTTATTCTTTTGTGAAAGGTTATGGAATTTCTTCATTGTTCATAAGAATTAATAAGCAAGGATTTGGGTCATGACTAAAGTGGTAGAGATCCTGCCTAATTATGAAAAGGTTCTGATTTCAAAACACATACATAGATACAGACACAGCACATAAACATGCATGCACACTTCTGAAAGCCAAACAGAATAACTAGATTAAGTATCCAAAAGTCTGAATACACACCTTACACTAATGAAAGTAAACAAACACATTATCAGGCATAACTTGCTCACGGCAGTGTTACTGAATGAGAATATAGGAAGCTTTTAAACATGGTTCTGCACAATAACTTTAGTTCAAAGATTTTACTGGCAACAAAATTCCATGTTTATTTATATTGATATTGTTTGTAGCTTAAACTGGAAATCTGCTTTTTGACTTCTAGATAATCTAGTTACAAAATCTTAGTTCCTATTCCTCTGTGAACTGACCTATAAATTTAATAGTGAGACTGTCTTGTTGGAAGTATATCTGAATCATTGGTTAAGACTCCAAACTCATTTTTTTTTTTTTTGCGGGGGCAGGGGGTTAGGTCATGGGGCTTGGATTCTGGGCCTGGGCATTGTCCTTGAGCTCTTCAGCTCAAGGATACTACCCTAGCCCTTGAGCCACAACGCCACTTCCAGTTTTTCTAGTGGTTAATTAGAGATAAGAGTCTTATGGTCTTTAGTGCCTAGTCTGACTTTGAACCTCCATCCTCAGTTCTCAGCCTCCTCAGTAGCTAGGATTACAGGCCTGAGTCACAGAGCCTGGCTTCCCAACTCCTCATTATCCTGAGATAATGTGTGTGTGTGTGTGTGTGTGTGTGTGTGTGTGTGTGTGTGTGTCTGTGTGTCTGTGTGTCTGTGTCTGTGTCTGTATACGTGCTCGTGCGCACACATGTATACATGTGTTTGCCCGTTCTGAACTCAGGACTTGGGTCCTGTTCTTTAGGTAGGATTACAGGCACAGGCCAGTGATGCCCAAACAGCCTGTGATTTCTTATCTGAGTACAAATACCAGTCATTGAGTCTGCAGTTCTCTTGTACCTGGGACTATGACATAACTTTAAATTTATTCAGGTGCCTTTAAATTATAGGAAACAGTTTACTGTGAGGTGGTTAATTCCCTATCATTATGGGGCTTTTGAGACATTATATTAACATTTATTATTTGTATATTGCCTAGTTTTCTACAAACTCCATACCAATGTGCTTTTAAGTATAAGGTTTGTGAGTACAATAAAGAGATTTTTCCATCTCCGTACAAGTTCTACTGGCACATGGCATATAGGCATGGTTTAGGATACAGCATGATCCTAAAGTGACTATAATCAAAGTCATTGCAATTTAGACTAAGTCTGCAGGAGTTTGGCAATTCAGGCTCATAATGTGGGATCTGTAGATCAGTAGTTTGTCTAATTTTGTGCTTCAAAGGCTTGTAAACTCAATTTTCCACTCTTTTTGTGGAAAAAGAACTTCGGTTTTCATAGAGAGCATTCTGAGCCTTCACAGCTATTAAGTACCATTACTTTCTATGAACAGTTGATTCAATTTTTTTTTCTGTGCTTAATACTAAAAAAGGAATTCACTGTCTTTTTTTCCCCCCTCATGTTTTAATGACTCGTTCAGATGTGGATAACGCCATTTTAATCAATGTATAAAATTTCATTATAATTGAAATTGAGCTTCTGTTTTAGGAAATTAAATTGTTGTCATATTAAAGAGTGCTATTAATGTGCCAGTTCTTTTTATTTTATCACCATAAAGCTTTCATTATTTATAGTAATTTTAGGGCACTCTTTTCAACTTTTCCCATAAAATGAATAAACCAGTCAAATATGCTAGAACCACAGAGCCTTGAGTGGAAATTAGGCATCACTAGACTTGGAAGAGAACCAGGGATATTACAATCGTAGCCAAGTTGGAGTGATGATGCCTTCAAAGTTGAGAACTCCAGTGTGTGAATATTATGTGAATGCTTCAAACTTTAATGGAAGAGGGGGCTTCTGAGCTTAGGCCAGGATACCCAGGGTGATTTGCACCTGACCAGACCTTTCTTTTTTTGAGTACTTAATAGCTGCTTCTGCCAGAAAACCAGATCAAAGCATAGCAGGGGAGATTACTACATGGGTTTTATCAGCCATTTTTCAGCTACAGCTCTTATAAAGCTGATAACAGGGTGGGGGTGAATGAAATCATCTGCTTTCAACCTCCCTGTGGTGCTTTCATCTTGATTTGTTTAAGAACCTGAGAGGACCAAGTCTACTGTGTGGACACCTGGTCAATCCCCTCTCCAACCCTGTCAGAGTTTCAAACACTAAACTGGTAATCACTGCTCTGACTCTGGCAGTTGGGTGCCATGTTTCCTTTGCTTTTGACTTGGCAACTGCTGTGGCTTCTTCAGCACCTGGTCCTCTGCCAGCCATCTCCCTTGTCTTGGATTGACTACAGAAGACTTTTCTGAAGGTTATTTTTCTCCCACTATTATCAAGGCAAAGTGCCACAGGTTCCGTATCCTCCCTCATGAAGCTTTTTGTCTGTTCTTTTTTATTCCTTCAAGGCTGCCCTGTTGTTTAGAACGTGTATAAAGCAAATCTTACTTTCCCAAAGTTAACAACTAAAGCCAGAATGATAGAACTTCAAGATTATTTTTAAAGACCTTACTCTGCCTTCTCTTTTGACCTAGCATATTCAAAATTAAATAAAACAAAACAAAGCAGAAATTACAATCTTGGTCTCTTGTTGCTTGGTGATTGCACTGATTGCCCCATTGAAAAAAAAAGGAGGAGGAAGAGGAAGAAGAAGAAGAAGAAGAAGAAGAAGAAGAAGAAGAAGAAGAAGAAGAAGAAGAAGAAGAGGAAGAGGAAGAGGAAAAAGAAAGAGAAGAAGATTATTCTATGATGGCTACATTGAACCACAATGATTCCTGACATGGTTTTATTTTTTCTTTTAGGCTGAGGAACAAATTAAAAATGTCCAGAATAGCAGTGTGAAGAAATATGCATTATTTAAAACATCTCCAAAAATGTTTTCTTATATTAAGACTACAGGATGTTGTATACTACAAGCTCAGTAAAATTTACATATAAAATGATATTTGGGATATTACTCATGCACACTATACATGGAATATCTTCAGAACAGAATATGATGGAATTACATGTTTCCCATAACATATGTCCACAGTACATAATTTGGCTTTTCTTTTTAAGAAAATCAGTATTTGGGCCCAGGAGTTTGGCCTAGTGGTAGATTGCTTGCCTAGCATGCACAAGGACCCAGGTTTGATTCCTTGGTACCACATACATAGAAAAAAGCCAGAAATGGTGCTGTGGCTTAAGTGGTAGAGCTCTAACCTTGACAAAGCCCAAGGACAGTGTCCAGGTCCTGAGTTCAAGGCCCAGGACTGGAAAAAAAAATCAGTATGCATTAGTTATTCATGACCATAGTAGGTAGATTTATAAGGTTGGTGAGAAGTGAAGAATAACAGAATTTAAAGTCAGTAGAACAAAGTCCTATTTCTGTCTGCTATATATGGACCCCTGTGGAGTCAGATTTAAGCTCTGTATCACTTTTCTCATTGAAAAAATATGATGCTTCATTCATTCTGTTTAGGCAGCTTTCTCTATTTCCACTACTATCTTTATTCCTAACTGGGCTTCTGACTAATTGACCTTACTGTCACCAGGAGACCAGTTAGAGCATTTTGATCAATGAATTTCTGTGAATCATTTTGACATTGAAGAACCCAGTCTTTACCCAGATTTTCAGGCCCATCTACTCCTAACTCCTCTTGATTTCACATGAGTTAAAATGTAGCTTTTTGTTTAGGCTCCACAGCTTCACCTGACCATCTGTCCTCTGTGTCTCAGCAGATCATAACTCCCTCTTATACAGCCCATATAATATCCTCTGCAACCATCTTTATGTATTCTTATCCCTGACTGTTCCAAATGTCTTTATTTTCGTGTTTGCCACACTGCCCGACACATTCGAGATAGATTGTAAATGAGCTCTATTTCTACTGAGAAGAGGATTCCCTATATTCAACATCAACCTTTCCCAATTGCACTGCACAATGCTGACCATAAATTATACATGAAGATTCAGCATTGTCACTTAACCTTTATGGCAATTAGGGATATATTCTGATTTCTGTGAAGTAATGATCTTCTTTCACAGATTCCTGTAGAATAGTATTTGTTTTAAATGCTTAAATACTGAAGTATCCTTTTTGTTGTTGTTTGAAATCGAGGCCCCACCTTTGCTGGAGCTCCACACACCACCATCCTAGCTGATTAATTGTGGAGCTGAAGTCTTGTGGACTTTTCTGGCCAGGCTAACATTCAGCTTCTTGGTTCTTTGGTTCTCAGTCAACCTAGTAGCTAGGATTATGGCCATGAGCTACCAGTTCCTAGTCTCTAATTCTTTTATATATTTAACAATGAAACAATATTTCTTCATACTGACAGATATACAGCACTTACTTATGGTTGTTGGTCCACAGTGCAGTTAGTTATTTCTTATTTTAATAATGGAGAAATTAATGAACTTAATGAATGAAGTACTTACAATTCCAAAAGCCAATTAGATACTAATTCAGTTTTCTTATATGACCGATAAACTTTGGAATTTTATAGAAAATTTTCAGACGTCATTTCATTAAGCTGTCATTATTTTAATGAATAAAATAAATTCCTGTCCTCTGGGACTTTGCTGGCAGTAATTAGTCCTTAGGATGTGAGATATGAGACACTTATTATCAAGTGGTTCCCTAACTTCTGGCTTCACTTGACAAAGATATTACTGGTAGATGTGATATCTGTTTCTGTATATAACATTAGAACACCTATTGCATTCTGTTTTATCTGGATACTTTCTTTTGATGAATGTAGTAAAATTGGAAATGATAGAAGAAAATCACATAATAGATGAACATGTGCTCTTCCCTAAGAGTTCACATTTTTATTCTGTTGACAAGAAGTGATGGGTAGCACTCATGGGCATTCACTGAGATGGAGAAAAGAAATTGGAAAAGTGCTCCTTAAGACCTCTCTTTGTTGTTACATTTACTGATAAACATTGTATTTTTATCTTCAGGTAATATATGAGAAGCAACAAATAGAACACTAAGAATGGCCTTAGTATATTGAAAATATGTTATTTTTTGCTAGGTACTTAGTACTCTATAATGGTCCTTTTTAAACTTCAGCTATCAGGTTATTGCCCAGTAATTTAACTATAGCCATTGCATTTGAGAGATTGTAAAACAAATGAATTGTTGAAAATAATTTTACTGTTCAGTGGGGCACGGTGATTATAACAGAATAATGACTTTCTATTGGCAATTCAGTTGGCAAATATAAGTAAACTATTTTACTCTTTTTTTGGGATCTTTGATGCGTTGTCTTCCTGAATATGGACTTCATCTCTACCTCCCAAATTTAAAACCACAAGCATTTCTAATTACTCTTTTCATTTTGCATATACTTTAATTAGTATCTTTCTCATTTTATTTATATTTTTATGGTTCCTTTCAGATAGAAAGGAAAAACTGAAAGAGGAACAATAGACATTTTATGCTAAAAGAATATTGGTAGTTCTATGAGGACTCAGTAGATAGGTTAGCTAAACTGTTCATTTCCATGTAATCACTAGAAAATGAGAGTGGATCTATTAATGGGAGTAGACTATTAATACCTATAGAGATTAACTATAGCATCAGTTCACTGACTATAGCTAGTTTTGTTGTTGTTTGTTTTATTTTGTTGGTGCCTATACAGGAACTTGAATTGTAGTCCACTTGCCTAATTTTTTTTGCTCACAACTAACATTCTATCAATTGATCCATAACACCTCCACCTGTAGGTTTTGTTTTTGCTTTTGTTTTAGCTGGTTAATTGTAGGTAAGAGTCTTAAGGATTTGTCTGCCTTCCAACCATGATGCTCAGATCTCAGCCTCTGCAGTATGTAGACTTATAGACAGCCTCTGGGACTCATCAAAACCAGTTTTTGCTTGTTTGTATGTTTATTGTTTATTCATTTACTTACTTGAGGCAGAGTTCTTCTATGTACATTACACAGTAGTATGTTACACGGTAGCCCAAGTTATGGAATTATTGGGGTATTGATTGCCAGGCATTGGCTTTAACTTGTGGGAGAATACTACTAAGCTGGTCAGCAGAAGTGCTCATCACTACCTGACAGACAGCTGTCCTTTGCTGAGCAATGGTGGGTAAAGGAGTCATAGAAACTATACCATTTTTAGTAGGAAATTAAGCATTTTTCGAGTCCCTCTTTCGTGTTAAGATCAATCCCATCACCACTGACTTAAAGAAGGAAAGAAACAAATGGGAGGCTAACATAAAGGTCCCAGAGTTACATGTAAAAGAGGACACATGGCCCAGCTCAGGTGGGTGAAGGCTGAATATTAAACTTGGAGGGAAAACCTGCCTTCATTTGTAAAGTCAACTTTTAAAGTTTTTCTTTTGGTTAGCATATTCTAATTCCATTAAATTATAGTGTCATTTCTAGTAGGGTATCTAATTGGTGGTACTCTTAGTTTGTTTCACATAGATATATACCCATATCTTTTTTTCTAATTTTTGTTATGGACACGAGAAATACATTGGGTTTACAAGATCAGTTGGCTTTGAAGAAATAAGTGAGAGGAATAAAGAAAAGGACATGGCATAATCTACAGATTATGGCTCTCAGTGATCTCTCTTTTTGCTAAATTGATTGAAAAATATTTTCATTTGCTCCTCTGAGCATCTCTGAGCAGGTAAGTCACAGACTTATACCTCCTTTCCATTTCCTAATATATCACTGATGTGTTATTTTCTTAGTGTGTAATAATATGTGAGTATTTATGTTTAGATCCTTTGGGGAAAAATATTCAAGTTAGAATTTATTTAACTATATGATTTTATGAGATAACTAACATAGGAGTGTCATGATAAATAATACAACATTTCATTGTGAATTTATTGATTATTTGTATTTTCAAGGTAAGAAATAACTGACATTCATCAACCTCAGCAGTTTCTGTATTTCTTCAGTTCCCTCTTTTATTTTGTTTTTGATTATCCAAATGCCACAGCTGTTGCTTAGGTAAGCTTAGAAGCTTTGTTTTCAGAAAATATGTGAAACTTTCTGAATGATACTTAGCTTAGCACAAATTCATTTCTGGTGTCATCTTAGTCTTTCCTGAATTTATTTTCCCCTTCCCTTTGAATATCTTGTGACATCATTTGTTCTTCCAGACATGCTGCATTCCATGTGGCTAATACAGAATTATAATTCTTGAAAGAGCTCAGATTTTGTCACCCAGTGATTTAATTTCCTAGAGGAAAGGATTGTGGCCTGGAGAGATGATATGGTGGTTATACAACTGAAGATAGCATAACTAGAATTAGAACTTGGTACCTGACTATCTCCTTTATTTACATCATCAGTTATTATCTAACCACTGGAAAGTGAGGAGAATTAGAATTTACTAGGTATTTTCTATATACCAAGCACAAATAATCTCCAGAATTCAGATAATAATTTTGTGTCTTTTCTTGTGCTTCAGTAACTATCACTCCTCGGTTTTTCAGTCTATTTCTGCTACCCTGTTTGAATAGAATATGTCTCTACTTAGCTTTTTAGATTGTTATTATAAAGTACCATGAATTAGGGAACTTTATAAACAGCACACGTTTATTTGTTACTTGCCCAGAAGAGGGAGGACCCCAAATAATTATCCTGACACTTTAAGTATGTGGTAAAGACTTATTTTCTGGTCCACAGACTGATTTTCTCACTGTGACCTCACATAGCAGATGGGGCATTCAATCTCTTTGGAACTTTTTTTAATAAAAAAATCCATTGGTGTAGCCCTAGCTACTCAGGAGACTGAGATCTGAGAATCATGATTCAAAGATAGCACAGGTAGGAAAGTTTGTGAGGTTTTTTTTCCCAAGAAACTATTCAGAAATAGCCAGCAGTGGCACTGTGGCTCAAGTCATAGAGTACAAGCCTTGTGCACAGAGAGGATCAGAAACAATGCCCAGATAGGAAGTTCAAGCCCTGGGGACAGGAATGGGGGAAAGTGGATCCTCATGACTTTGTTGTCTGTCTGAGACCCCACTCCTCATGCCATAATCACCTTGAACAATAGGTTTCCACAAGATTCATCAAAGGACATAGACAATACAACCATCATATGTAGTTATTTAAATTTCAAGATGTCTTTTTAAATGCCTAAGGATCTAGCAAATTTTATACCACCACAGAAATGAAAATGTACCTTCAAGTTTAAATTGAAAGTATTCCCGGTGATGAGTTTTACATGCATTTTATACATTACATGAATTTTGTACATTTTTACAAGCCTCATACCAAAAAGTAGAGGACTGTGATGCCAAACTTTTTCCTAGGTTTGAATCCTGGTAGGAACATGCCACTAGCCATGTGGTGGTGATGTAAATCAAACAGCACTTCTCTTTGTTACTATGTCTTCTTTAATAATGAGAGCCCTGTGAAATATAGCATTTGAGAGGACTCTGTTAATGAATGTTTTTGAGTCATAATCTTTTCAAGTATATGACCATTAATATCTATTTTTTTAACAAAATAATAAAATTATGATGGTCTTGAAAACATGAGTTTCCTAAAACATTGGAATTTGATTCAAATTAAAAACAAAATAGTTGCCTAGCAGAATGTTTGTGTCTTAGTCACGGCACAGATAATAATAAACCAGCTAGAATCATGGTTCCTCCTGATCTAGTAAATGTAGAGAATAGAGCAAAGTCAACTGAATAAGAAACTTCGTAGGCCTTTGAGCATATATTGACTTTTGGCTTTTAAGTGATTTTACTCATCTTCATTTTTTTTAGTATCTGTGAATACCTCTTCACAGTACCTGGAAAAGCTTTTGTTGGGATCAAATATAATAATGTGCATTAGCATACCTTGTAAAATATCTGAAATAAATAGTGTTATTACTGTTTAGTGATGATAACTTGCTTACTCAGAGCACTTTATATCTCCTTGCCATTGATATAAATCTATGATAGAAAAATGTGCAAGCAGAAATAACAAGACTCTATGTATCAACATTTGCCTGATCACAGTATTTAAAGTAGCAAAGAGCTTTTCTTTGAAAATCCCTTAAGTTTGTTTCCAATTTTGTGTTCATAGCAGCAACCTTTGTACATTATTCTAAATGATAGCAACTTCACCATCTATTTTATCCATTCATTCAAAGCTTTCAGTTTAGGAATGATCTGACCTATTTCCGTATATCCAGCAATTATTTTCAATTAGGTTTCATAAGTCATTCCTGACTGACTCTTGACAACATGTTGAACAAATTGGATAGTGTTCAATCATTTCAGACTATGAAAACTTAGCTCTATTCAAATTAAGTCTGCCCTTTCACAGTTCACATTCTCCTCTAACCTATCACCTGTACTTGCTGCTTGGCGATTAAAAGAGTGGACTTGGCTGTTTTTCTTGTTTTCTCCCACTTAAGCCTAGGTTTGGTAAGAAATGTGTAAGAGTCACTTATCTTCCCCCTTAACTGATGGATGGTGAGTGAAGGAAAGACCACATGATCTTGCTCTGACTTTCTTCTTTTATAGCTATTTAGTCTATGCACCAAAGCTCCATGGATGGCATGATGCTTCCTCTTGGTGCAATGCTTTTCTTGGCTTCATAGAAGCCACTTCTGGTTCTCAGGACTCCATTGGAATGAATCAGCCATGTTCCCTTAGGATCAAAGGGATCCAGTCTTCTGGCCTTATTAATAAATTTTACATAGCTGCTACCTGGGCAGACAAAGTACCACTGATATCACATCTATGTGCAGACAGGGAAAGTGCATTGTCTGTTCAGGCCACCAAGGAAACTTTCACCCACTTACCTGGCTTGAAATGGCTTGCATATTCAAAATGTGAAGGCGTTGTGACGTCATTACTAACATAGTCTTCACTCAGTGTATGTTCTTACAGGTGATATGAAACAGATTTAATAACCCCTTTATATTTATCATGTCTAATTACTTGCTGCAGCTGTGATTGTCTGTGCACTTGATGTTGCTTTGCATCCAGTTCCATTTCATGCTGGACAATATTGAGATGAAAGGTTCTCCTGAACATTCTGACCCATAGAACAATTCAAATTAGGAATAGGCTATGATGGTAGTATATCCACCACTGAAACAGATTGAAGAATTTACAGTTTGTCATCCCTCCACCATCCAATTATTGTTGAACAATAGAATCTTGGGCTCACAGCACTTTTTTTTTTTCCTTTTTAGTCCCTCCAGCTCTAGGCCCTAGACTCTTTTTTTTTTTTTGCTTTACAAAATATAAGTATTTTTATTATTATAAAAGTGATATACATTGGGATTAGCATTTCATAAGTCAGATAATGAGTATATTCCTTCTAAACTCTTAAGTGATGCTCCTCATAGAGAAGGGAGTTCCCTTTTTATTCTCAGGAGCTTTTAACCTTCCAAGAACTGCCTTATAAACAATTAGGCTGGCAGCCAGGTGCAAGTGGCTCACGCCTGTAATTCTAGCTACTCAGGAGGTTGAGATCTGGAGGTTGCAGTTCAGAGCAAGCCTAGGAAGAAAAGTCTGTGAGACTTTTATTTCCAATTACTACCAAGAAAATCAGAAGTAGAGCTGTGGCTCAAGTGGTAGAGTGCTAGCCTTGAGAAAAAGATCTCAGGAACAGTACCCAGGCCCTGAGTTCAAGTCCACCACCTCCAAAATAATAGAAAGAAAAGAAAAGAAAAAATAGGAATTAGATTGGCTGCTTCCTCTTTGACAGGTACTTCTTTTCTCAATGAGTGATTCTTTTTTTTTTTCAAATAAACCTTTTATTATATTAAAGTATAGTGGGTATGTAGAAAAGCACACAAATCATAAAATCAAATTGAATGAATTTCACAATATGAACATAGTCATATCACTTGTTTTTCAGGTCAGGACATAGAATAATAACCACTGTAGCAGTTCACTTCCTTCTCCCCTAGAGACATCCTATCCTTACTTATGAGTGATTCTTTTAGAGAGCTGTTCTTTCATTTGGACCTGAGAAAGTAAATAATTTTTCTTATTCCTTAATTTGGGAAGTTAGTTTTGCCCATTTGCTTTTTGTATGTGAGAATTCAACCTTTTTCAAAAGAACTTACTATGGGAATAAAATAAAAGTGAATGGTTAAGAGCTTAAAATCATAATGTATAGATATTGCTGGTAAATGTTAATACTTTAAATTATGATTTTCAATGATTCCCTTATGACAACTCTGTCCTTTTAACATATACTTTATATTTTCACTGTCTTGTACTTAGACTCAGTAATTTAATCTTGAGTTTGCTTCACACTGTTGGAATCTCTGAAGAAAATGTGTTGGAACTGGACAGAAAATTTGTGAATGAGCAATTTTGAGTTTCAGTATAACTTTCACCATGCTGTTTAATTTGTCATCCATAAAATTGGGATGACAACCAAACCTGGAAAGTAATATATGACTGAAATAGCAAGCTATACAGCATTACTTGAGTCACATAAAGCACACTCGATTGGTTCTGTCATTTACACATGTGGAGAGTGTTTGTTCAGGCTGAGCAATTCCTGGTATTAGATTCTACACTTAACATGTCACTCTTGCTTGTTCATGCTATGAAGTAATTAGTCCTCCATGTAAGAGTCCAACTTGAAACTGTCCTCTGGAATACAACATACATTCTTGACTCTCATACAGTTTATCTTACTCTGATTTGGGAATTTGTACTGATATATTTGTTGGGTTTTTTTTGGTTACTTTTTCTTTGACTATTAATAGCACACTTCCTCTGTGTTTTTCTGCAGATTTGAAATTCATATTGCAGAGTTCTTCTGTTCAATGAGATAGCCAGTAGCCTGATACATCATTAAAGTCATAAATCCATTTCTTTGATCTGACTTGCCACAATTCAAATATTCAATGTCTATGTTGCTGGCTAGAGTCTCCTATGTAGAATGGACATAGAACTTTGCTTTATGCTTTTAAAATTGTTTTATTGTTAGGGGTTACAGTTATATACACAGGGAGATAAGTACATTTCTTATCTAACACTGTTTCCCCTCCCATGTTTTTCTCCCACTTTCCCTCCCCAAGTTGTAAAGGTCATTTCCAACATATTATCTTGTGAGTATCACTATTCCATTGGTTCATGTTAAAACAAAGGACAAAGGGTGAACCAGTGCTTTATGCTTATATGAGATAGGTAGGCTATAGATTGGGAAGTTGTACACATACATTATTTGAGTTTAATAACTTCATATATTTGGCTATATTTCAATGTGTTTTAAAAATCTTACTCATTTTGAGTTGATGACAATTTATTTTGTAAATATAAAGAAATCTGTTAGATTGTTACAGTATAATGTTTCAATTATATTAGAGACTAAACTATTTCTCAAGGGCTACCTTGGAAAATGACCCATTATTTGTTATTTTTAATATTTTTATCCTCTTCAAAACATTACTCGAATTTCATGCTCCTGTGATCTATTGAAAAAAGTGTGTGTGAATATAAATTTTCAATACTTTAAGCCAGATGAAATAAAACAATAAGTTGTCTGATTTGAATAGAAGTTTTAGTGGTTTTTGAAACTATTGAATTGGATCAAGAGAGATAAAAGAGAAATTATTGCCATCCAGGCTCAGGATGCAATGCTAAGTAGAAACATTAGCCTATAACAAAGGAGAGGGATGGCAAAAAAGATAAATTAGTTAAGTATTTTGGGATAAAAAATCATTTTCAGGCTTTAGAGAATGATACAATTAAATGTTAAATTGTTATTGAAGTATTTCTTAAGTATCTTCCCAACAACTCAATTTGACTTCAGTGTTTCTTTTCTCACTGTTTCCAACATTTCAAACTGGGTTTGTTCTACAAGTTCACTGAAGAAGAGAGCATTCTGAAATAATTTTGCTCACTTGCTTTCAAATTTATTGTAAAGCTTTAATACTCTGAGGATTGGGAGATTGGTTTTAGAAGTAGATAATACACATATATTTTAAAGAGAAATGTTACACCTCTCTAACTCAAATTGAAAAAGCAGTAAGCACAATCCAGCCTTATACTCGGCCTTCCTTCCTTACCCTTTCCTTCAGACATGTTTATGGAAGGCAGCACACTACCTGTCACTTGCTCAGCTAGATATGGGCCTGACAAAGATAAGACTATTTTCTCCATTTCCTAAGCATCCTCATGGTTAATGTCATTCTCTCTCCTTGAACAGCTACAGCAGTCTCTTTATTATTGTCTACGATTTTTCTCTCCCATAAGCCACTTCTCACAGTCCTCAATATAAGCTTCTTTAGATCATAATTCAGATTATGTCAGTCCTGTGCTATAAACCCATTCGGTGACATTTAGAATAATGTTCAATCTCTTTCTAAAAAAATGAAAAATGGAATTAAAAATATATGTTGGGATAAGTCATATCATCAAAAGTTTAGTCCAGAGGGTGTCAGTCCCACTGAATAGGCCTAAAAAGATTTTCTGAATTACATAGGTGACATGTTGATACTGATGTATAAATATTCAAATAGAACATCAATAAAATAGAAAGGGAAATTTCTCCTATATATCACTGCATCACTTCCACATAAACTCTCTCACTATAGGCAATAACTGTTTGGTTACAGACCTTTACAAAAGAAATAATTTCTATGTTGTCCATTGCTTTATATGTCTGATGACAGACTAGAGCAAAGAGGTTTTACAGACTACTTTTTAGGTGCTACAGAAGCAACTCACATTCTTTATTTCTTTTTTTTCACTTTGCTTAAGTAAAAGGATATTTCTATATAGCTCCAGGCCAGACTTTCACTATCTATTTTTTTTTGGCCATTCCTGACGTTTGAATTCAGGACCTGGGCACTGTACCTGAACAAAGCTAGTGCTCTATCACAAGAGCCACACTCCACATCTTTCTGTATTTTGGGGAGTTGATAGATAATAATCTCATGAACTTCACTGCTCCAGCTCTTTGCACCACAATTCGCAGACCTCATCCTCCTGTGTACATAGGACTAAAAAGCTTGAGCCACCAGCTCCCAGCTTATTGAAAGCTCTTCTTATAGTATACTGGTCTTTTTTTATGATTTAATCTATTTTTTACTAATTTTATTTTTCTTATTTTTTAATTTATTTTTTATTGAAAAGTTGATGAGTGGCGGGGTGTTACAATTACATTAACATGATAATGACTACATTTGTTTTGAAGCACTGTTACTCATCCCTATTTTATCCCACTTACCTCTCCCTACTCTCCTCCCTATCCCCCATCCTTCCCTCCCAATCAAGCTGTGCAAATCCAACCTATTGTCAAGCATTCATCCTTTTTCCTGCTGTTTTTGTGATTCCCTTTCCCTTCTACATATCAAGTACAAGGCACAAGGTAAAGAAAACTAAGAAAAATGAAACAAATAAAACCTACAGACAGGGCATAATTAGAATGTCTTGTTTCCATGTCTTGGAGTTCATGTTGATAAGCTTCATTATATTTGGTCCTGTACCCTAAGCAATTAGATTATTGAGCTTCTCTTTTAAGACATATTCTAGCCTACTTTTCTTTGTCTGTGACTTACTTCACTCATACAACAGACAAGGGCCTCATACCTACATCTCAAGAAATTAAATTACTCCAAAACAAACCCCTAGTGAAACAACCACCCCATTAACAAGTGGGCTAAAGGTTTAAAGAGAGAATTATCTGAAGAGGTAATATGAATGGCCAAGAGATACTGAGGAAATGCTCAACACTGGCTATAAAATAACATGAACGTTAAAACAGCATTAAGATTTTACTTCACTCCAGTTAGAATGGTCATTATCAAGAAAACAAATAACAAGTGCTGGTGGGGATGTGGCCAAAAGGGAATGCTGCTACACTATTGGTGGGAGTATAAACTTGTCCAACCACCCTGGAAAGCAGCATAGTGATTCCTCAAAAGACTAAACACAGAGCTCCCTTATGATTTCTACTCCTGGGTACTTACCCAAATGACCACAACCATGTTTATTGCAGCATTATTTACCATAGCTAATATATGGAACCAATCCACCTGTCCCTTCATAGATGAATGGATCAAGAAAAAGTATATATGCAGAATGTGATTCTATGCTTCTGTCAGGAAGAATAACATTCCCCCATTCTTAAGGAAATGGAAAGACTTGGAAAAATTATATTAAAAACACTGGTTTTTAAACAAGTACATTTCAGATATTTGCAATGTGCACCTAAGATTTGTAATCCAGCCTTTTATTATCATAGGCTTGATTTCTGTTGAACTTTGTATAAACTTGCTCTTCTCTGCCTCTTCCTTTGCCCTTTGATTTTATCATGCTCCAAACTTGCTGCTTTGTAAGGTCTTTGTGCTTGTTATTGATCTTGCTGGGATGGTATTTTCTCTATCCCATTCAGGAGTCTATTCATGTTTTTACCTTCTTAGACACTTGCCTTATTATCCCTTATACCTCCATTTTGAAATTCTTTCCTCAGAGGTCTTAGGTCAGCATGACATATGTTCATGATCTCTTCTCTGTACTAGAGTGTCTTACTTAAAGATATCAAATTAATCAATTTTGTGCTCATGTTCCTCACTTTTGTACTTTATTAAATGCTGGATAAGTAGTTATGTAATATCCAAGTACATACATTAAAAGGGCATGTATTTGTATGTATATGTGAAGGGGTAAGAAGACAACAAAGGGTACATAGTGTCTTTTATACTTCTTTCATTCTTTCAGGTTTTTTTTTTTTTTTGCTTCAAATTTCCTGCTAAGACAATCTCTTTTTTTCTTAATAGATTTCTTAATAAAAATGTTTGGCCTTTGGCCTTTGTTTTTATACCAAGATTTAGTATGACTTTATGATCAGTAAAGCTTAGCTCTGTGTACAAATACTTTGGGTTTTTATGATCCATTGCCTCCTGCGGTAACATAGCCACTTCAGGAATAGGTGAAAAATTCTGTTATGCAACAAAATCATGAATTAAACGATTGAGATGGCATCCATTGATTATATAAGGTATTTCCATCTTTTTAAAAACATTTTTAGTGTAATTGAATGGAGCTTTGAAACATTACCTTGTGTATATTTGGTCATTATTGTATACAGTAAAGGTTGGAAAAAATTAAGATGAAATCAATCACATTCCATTTAATGGTAAAGCCCTGTAGTCATTAATACACAACCAGAACAAAGGACAGATCCTTCAGGTGGCATGATATTTTCTGCAAGTTAAGGTGCCAGCCTCCAGCCTACCAGTCCTTACTCCTCTGTTGCACTCATCCTAGGCTGCTTATTCCAGAGGTCATGTTGTTCCCTATTTTAGTTCTTGTGCACATTGATGCCAGTTGAGCAGCATTTCTCACATTTCCACTATTTTCCTTTTGTTTTAAAATCCTACTCTAAAATTATTTTTTGGACAATCATTATCTGTTTTTCCAGAACAAAATAGTTCATCAAAGATTTTCCAATTTCTATGTAAGCCATAGCGTTTTCCCTTTTGTATTTACCCTTTCGTATTTCCTTGTGTATTTACCTTTGAATCCTCGGTGGATAAAATATTTAGCTGTGTGCTCACTAAATGCTTGGTGTATGAAGAATGTTTCCTTTGGTCAGAAAAATATTTGACAGCCACCTTTTCTGCAGTCTTTTGCTCTTCTCCCAAGTGGAATTTTTTCTCCCTCTTTTCAACTCTCTTATTACCTGTCCAGCTTTGCTTTTTCACAAAACAACAACAAGAAAAACCTCAAGAAACTATGCTATAGTTATTTCTGAATGTGTCTGACACTTTGGCCATATTGTGACTCTCTTGAGTAAAGAGTTGGGAATTTCTTAATATCTAATATTATTCAATTAAACTTAGATAATCTGAAAATTATTGATTTACACTAAAACCAACCTCTAATTTAGATGCGTATTTTGTCTTAGCTATCTGATAAGGAAATTCTGTGAATCCACATTTTTAGATTGATTTTCTACACAAAGAAAAAGTTACTGAAGCAAGAAAACTGATTTTTAGAGCCAGTTCTTCTTAGAGACTTCACAGCAATCTCTAGCTCAGTTTCTCAGCACCTGCATTATGGAAATCAGCCTGTATATGGAGTTGTATTGTTATCTATTTGTTCAGTTCTCTGGACAAAAAGGCTTTTGGTTTGCATACACTAGATTGGCAATCTCTTTTAGGCCATCCAAACCAATTTAGGCAGACTTCTACCCTTTAAAGAAAATACCTGGTTATGATAATATCTTGTGCTTTCCTATGATTCTAACCAAGTCCATCTAATAAAAGTAAAGCTTTCTCTCCTATTCTATCCTGTAAAATTCATTACCTTTTCCTAGCTTTCTTTACAAAAAAAGATCAGTTTCAGTATTCATTTATTTTATATATGTAACAAAATTGGTCTATGAATCAGTCATATATTGAACATACACACACACACACACACGCACACACACACACACACACACACACACACACACACACACACACACAGAGTTTCAGAGCTTGTGTTTGCTTCCTCTCAGTTTTTCAGTTTTATTTTCTTAAAGTCTACAAACCGTTTTATTGACCATCAGACATTAAGATAGGTTATTCAAATTCTTTAATTTTTTTTGGTGTTTTCTTTCTGTTGTAGTTGATTAATTACTCAATCAAAAACTCTAGACTCTAGTTAGCTTTTTTTCTAAACCTGAAAACTTTCAGCAAGAAAAATTGTCAAATTCTTAAAATTCTATATTTTACTGAATTCATGATATATGAATTTTAAATCACCAAATACATGAATTGATATTTTACAAAGAAAAACCTGGACTGTAAATTTGCAGTTTATTCATTTTAAATACATCTTTTAAGTCCAGGCAAATACTATTTACACATTAGTGTATTTGTTTTCATTTTTTAGTAAGGATGCGATTTTTTAATGTTTCCCATTATTTTCTTCTGTAGGAATTGAGTATAAAATATGTTATGACTTCTCATGAATAGATTTGAATTCTGAGTAGGATTTTTGCTAGCTCAAAGCACTAACCTCATGAATTTTACAAACTGTAACAGATATTTGTATTGCTTAATTCTTATAACCCAAAGATATCACTTTTTCCTTGATTATTTTACTTTGGGGAAAAAAACCCCAAATTCCATAAAAGAGTTCAGAATCATTCTATCCCTAAACTCAACTGAGATTATATAACTACTCTGTGAACTAGATGTTGAAAAAAAAAACCTTCTCACACATAAGTCTTATTTTAATACTTATAAAGTACTTTTGAACTTGCTTAATTCTTTAACTACTATGATATATTTAGAGGGTTTTCTGATACGTAGTTTTTAAAAGAAATAATTGTTCATTAATATGTTTGAATTTATGATTATTGATAGTCTAAGTTTAGAATTTGATTGACTTTGCCTAGATGCAGAATAGTCAATTGTTGTTAGATTCTTAGTGATGTATGAATCAATCACCCACTTTACCTAAAGCTTACATTTCTATATCAGTGCATATTGTCCATGGATTTCACAAGTGAAGGTATTTATTGTATCAGTATGTATAGAATGCATCACTAATTTTGATTTTCCTAATTTCATTTGTGATTCTACATTAAAACTCAGTTATACTTGTCAAAAAGCATTTTTTTTGCAGATATAGTTGTGTAGCTGTGTAATATTGTAAGGTTAGGCCTGTGAATTGTAGGAAGACAAATGGCACATCTCTGGAAGAGAGGAAAAATAGTACTGTAATTCAGTGTCATGTTGATAGAAATAGAAACCTTAACCAGTAATCTTTTATTTTTGGCTCAGACAAGTAACTATAAAATATAACCCAGATGGTAGAGCTCTGATAGTAAAGATACAGAAATGACACTTTGCTGATGAATTTTCTGCTACCCTTCTTCCGCATTTTCATTTTTATAACAAATCTTTTGTGGTTTAAATTCTGTGGTTATGTATCAAAGGACAGATTCATAGGATTAAAAAAATATGTGTGCAGTGGAAATTTTATGCCTGGATTTCTTAGTTTCCTCTACTAATTATTCCTTTCTTTTTACACTTTTCTCTTTTTTTCCCCTTATCTCAGACATAACATAAGCAATTCCATGCATACTGTATCATATTTTAATTTTGTTTCTGAATACATAGTTTAAATGGATTTAGAATATATTTTCTCATTTGCCTGCATGTTTGTCTGTGTTAGAATTGGAAAGGCCTCTAAGGAAACTGCAAATGTGACACAATTTGTCCTGTGATCTCTACTTTTAGCAAGCTTCACTTTATTTTTGGTTTGTACTGAAACAGGAAAGAAGCCCACAACCCACCGCCCTCCAACCTCTGAGGGCAGTTTAGTAATGGGCAAGTAAGAAACAAAGTAGGACAGATAGTTGATCTGTAGCACTGAGTTTTTGGAGTACAGGAAGACTGAGCTCTCTATCCTTCTCATCTCTAGCATCATTGTTTCTGAAGCTGCTCTTGTTTCTCACTTTGTAGGCTTTTAGGCATTCTCCTTTATTAATTTCTGAGGAAGAACAATTTTGAAGGAAAGGGTGAATGTCTACTAATTTGTGTATACTGTAATTTCAGTCACATCTCACAGTGACTTTGTAAGATCCAAACTAGAATTTGAATGGAGGTCTGTGTGAATCAGTGTTGAGGCTATGCTGCCTAAGGTTGACAGGTGTGTGTGTGTGTGTGTGTGTGTGTGTGTGTGTGTGTGTGTGTGTGTGTGTGTGTCTGTGTGTGTGTGCTTTTGTAAATACCTTTTCTTCAAAAGTGTTTTATTGATACAGGTAATATGAATAGAATACAAAAATGTCTTGTTTATGATGTGAATAATATTTTACTTGAGTTTACATTTGGGGCTTATTTTCAGAGATGAAAAATTTATCTAGATCATTTTTTCATCAAATGATGAACCTCAGAGTCATTTTAGCACGCATCAAGAACTTTTAAAAGTCTTAAAATATACCATTGGCCATCTTTCAGAAGTACACAGTTTCAGTAATGAAGAATTAATTTGAATAAGTACAGGACTACAATGATGAACTTGGACTGTTATAACAGCTGAGAAATGATCGTTGTTAATTTCTTCATTTAGAAATTCTAGATACTTTTGGTGATTGCAGTAGAGAACACCAAATCCCTGGCCTAATCCACAGTACAGGAATTTCAATGTTTACATATTTACCTCAGTAACAAAATTCGTTAGGCTTATGTTTTATACTTTTATATAAAGGCTCTTAGGTTTTCTTTTTTTTTTAGGTCCTGATATTTTAGTTTCTGAGACCTTGGCATGTGCTTTAATCGATGTTCTGTTGCATATCAGATGAAAAGTAATATCACTCTGAAAAGGGTTTTTCTCAGATGGGTGCTTTTCATTTGTCTAACCTCCTCACTATTTTAACCATAACTCATCCTTTAAATACCTATTTTTTGTTGTTTATTATCTTGAACTATGATTTTGTGTTTCCAAGGAGTTATACTGTGTTCTCTATTAGATATATCTGCCTATTAGAAGGGTTGAAATCAGGGCCTGGGTATTGTCCGTGACCTTTTAGCTCAGTGCTAGGTCTCTACTATTTGAGTCACAGTTCCACTTCCAATGTTTTGGTTCTTAGTTGGATCTCATAGGCTTTTCAGCCTTTTGAAGATCTGAGAATACAGGTGTGAGCCACCAGCACTTTTTTTTTTTGTGCCAGTCCTGGGGCTTGAACTCAAGGCCTAACACTGTCCTTGGGCTTTCTCAAGGCTAGTGCTCTACCACTTGAGCCACAGCACCACTTCTAGCTTTTTTCTGTGTATGTGTACCAAGGAATCAAACGGAGTCTTCATGCATGCTAGGCAAATACTCTACCACTAGGCCAAACTCCCGGCCCAACCACCAACACTTTGTACAACCAAAAATTCTTGTAAGAAAATTCGTTGATGTTTTATTCAAGGATATTTGGTAACCTGAAAATAAATATTTGCAATGTAAAATCCATTTACCACTGTTATATTGCAAGAAGAACACTGGTAGGTAGGCAGGTAGGTAGATAGATAGATAGATGATTGATAGATAGATAGATAGATAGATAGATAGATAGATAGATAGATAGATGTAGATACGCATTAAAGAGATAGTATATATAAACTCTTAAGTAGCTGCTGCTGAGTTTCCTATACTATAGTCATACAAAAAGTCCATATCAGGAAACGTGAGTTTTAGTTCTGAGGCCCAAATTACTTCCTAGAGACTCTAAAATCTTTATGTAAAGTCATATGATAGTGGCTCACTCCTGTAATGTCAGTTATATTGAAGGGTAAGATTAAAAGGGTGAGAGTTTAACACCAGCCATGATTCCACCTCTAGAATAAATAGCCAAAAAAAGGGCTAGAGGCATGGCCCAGGTAGCAGAGCACCAGCTATATGAGCAGGAAGCAAGAAAATAGCCAGTATGAGACCATGAGTTCAAATTACAGTACCATCTTCTTTTCAATGAAGAAAAAAAATCACATTCAATTTTGAGAGGACTAGTTATAAAATAAAGGCCATTGTAAAGAAAATAACGGATTTTGAATTCTAATGTATGTATAAGTTGTGGTAGTACCAAGGATAGTTAAAATGTGAGACATCTAAAATCTGAGTTTAGATGAAGAATGGATTTGTGCTTGATTTTATGTATGACCTGCTTTGTATATTAAGTTAGCATATAATTAGAACCCTCCAGAATGTCTCAGTAATTCCCTGTTTACATGTCTATGTGCCTTTGTGATGTTCAGGCTTCTAGCTCCATGAGAAATGAAATAACTAAGTAACCAACAGACAAGTGATAGTAACAAGAAATTAGTGTCAGAGGGGCCCAAGGCCTTAGTCAAACTATTTTCATACTTTATTTTTGAAGATGTGAACTGTTACAGGAGTTAGCAAGCAAAGGGCCATTCAGGCAGCCTTCTGACACAGGAAAGACCCTTTCTTCCAACACTGACAGGCAAATCCTGCTTGATAAAGCAGAATTGCAAATTGATGGTGTCTGTGCCTTAGTTACAGCAGGTTAAGGACAGATACTGTTTTCATGTTGAGCTTTTGGTATCACCTATCTATCAGGTGTTAGTTTATTTTTAAGTATGAATGAAGATTAAAAAATTTACATTTGGAAAGTAATCAGACTGTAGAATTTAAATTTTGCACATATAACACACGTGCACACCCATACACTCATGCACACGCACATACACACACATACAAGTACATACATATATTTTAGAGAAGATCTGCAGCCTTTCAGGCAGAGGGAAGTAATTATTTTTTCATGATTTTTAAAATCCCTTGCTAAAATTCTTCAGAACTTTCTGAAGGGAGTGTTATTTTATTTTATTTATTTATTTTTCTTCCAGTCCTGGGCGTGAGCTTAGGGCCTGAGCACTGTCCTTGGACTTTCTCAAGGCTAGAGCTCTACCACTTGAGCTTCAGCACCATTTCCAGCTTTTTTCTATGAATGTGGTACCGAGAAATTGAACCTGGGTCTTCGTGCATGCTAGGCAAGCACGCTACCACTAGGCCAAACTCCCGGCCCCAGAGTGTTATTTTATTTTGTCAAAAACATTTTATGAGTTAGGTATAAATGATCTAAATACCTCATCCCAATTTTTCCTTGGAGAAAGCATCATTCATTAGGATCTACTGATATCACAGTGTTTTCTATGGCTCATTGGAACTCTTTCCATCCCTGACTCCTAGTAGGATTCGTGTGATTCAGTACTAATATGAGAGGAGTATGTGAAGTCACTGCCCTCAGTGTCTTTATTCTTATAGAAACAATAAAAATCAAGATTTTATTTCTGCTGGCATTATGTCCCTACAAACATATGATTTTCTTCCAACTGTCAGACACATGCAGACTCCATATTGATTCTCACGTAAGTTACAAAGTTACAGCCAGGCCCAGGGGATAGGAGAAAACTTTTTTTATTCTCTTTCTCGCTTAGTTTTTCTTTTCCCACTTAGTTGTTTTCCCCCTTTTACCCATGTCATTATCGTCCAGTATACACTAAAATCGTATTTTTCTATTTAGCATTACTTGTGTTTTGTAGTCATTTAGAGTGGATCTCGCCACTCTTTTAGGTGGCTGTCATTTGAGTACTTCCTTCAATTTCCCATCTCCAAAATTTACCACCCTTTTATTTTTTTAACCTCAGTAAGCTGCTGCTTTGTTTAAATAGATGTCACCTTGTTCTATAACTGTCTTAACTGTGCATGTATGCCTCTCACTTCCTACTCGTAAGTCCCTGTCATTTCCCTGAATGCATTTTATTAAGCTTCCTCCAACCTCATAGAAACCCAGCCTGTCATGCGATCTGAATTCAGGTATCTTGTCAATAAATAAACTTGTATTTCATCCTGATTAGATTTTTAGACATTGTCCCTGTCTTTAAACAGTTTTGGTTTCCTTATACTCTATGCGCTTTTTCTGAGCTTAAATCTGAAGACTCACCACATAGAGGGAGGTACTGAGGATTAACTCAGGGTCTCTCCTTCACTAGGCAGTAATCTGACATGGAAGCTATGCCTTGACCCTTTCTTGGCTTTATTTTGAGGTAGGGTCTTTTGTTTTTATCCGGGCTGGCCTTTGACTGGGATCCTCTTATCTGGTTCTTTCATGCAGCTGAGACCAAAGATTTTTCTTCACACCTGGCAAGGACAGGCCCAATGTTTTGAAGCTCTACCTTTTCAGTATCTTGATTTACCTGTATGAGACAAGGTGCTCAGCATTGTAATAGGTTTTCTGCTATTTCTGCCAATAAAATTCCTGCCATTACTGTCAGTGCATGCTATGATATTCCTGGAAATTCTACTTGCTTCGTATACTTGTCTTCAGTTTCTTGTCTCATTGGTGTCTCTCTTCCATGACATTTGGCTCTTTGTAAACTTCCATAACCTCTTCTGTTTATCAGTTCATAGCTAAGAATATTAAAGCCATATCACAGATCCTCTTTTAAGGTAAATCCTGCAAATTATATCACCATACATCTTTTTCTTCGTACTCTTAAAAAGTTGGTGCGCCTCGTGTTGCCTTTGATATAGATCCTATCCTGTCTCACATTAGCACATCAATTTTCTCTCCTGTACAATCAAAAATTGTCTTATCAAGTTAACATATTAATTTCTTTGCTTTACTCGTCAGCATAAGAATAAGCAGACCTAGTCTCCTGGACAGTCAGGGATATCTTCCCCTAACATGTGATACTTTCTTGTCTGCATTAAACATTTCCCACAGGATAAAATTGCCTTTGTTCTTTGGATTTGCCACATTTTCCTTTTCCTCCTCCTCTTTAATTCAACCTTACTCCATTTATTTAGTTAATAATCCAGGAATGTTGCTAGAGTAGCAAAAATTTGATGAGAATCATCACCTTCTGTATTTCAGGTAATGGACTGGTGTAAAAACAGCTTGAAAAGTAGAGCCCCTGGTCTCCAGTTCCCAGGGTGTCCTCCCGGACAGGTTAAAGTTGACATCTGCTGTGGCACCCATTGTTTTCTTCTTATGGAAAGCCTGGGTTGATCACTTGACATCAGCCATTCGATCTGACCTGAGCATTAGCCCAAGCAAGTGCTGTATAATTAAGCAGTTGAGATTTGTTTCCCCTGGTTGGACAGAAGAGCTTTACAAGGTGAGGTCTCAGTTGAAGTGGTAATGCTGATTACATCGTAGTAGTAAAGAAATCTGATCTTAGAAATTTCCTCTAGCTCTTTTTAATGATGCGAAGACAACACTTAGAAGAGAAAATGAGGTCACTACAAAAGAGAACCCCCTTTTTTTTTCTTTAATAAAGAACCAATCATCTTGCCTTCTTTTGAATCAAGGCCTAAATTTATTGTCCTGAATAAACCTCAATTTAAATGAACAAATAAGAGTGTCTTCTCAGGGGGATAGAAATCTTGTTTAAACTTACAACCCATCAGCAACAAGAGAACTTAAATGACTCTAGAAAGTAACACTAAGGTAAGCCAGGAAGTTAAAATAAATTTAACTGTGCTGACAAAGGCAAACTGAAATAATTAACAGTGGCCAACTATTATGCATATATATTGTTTATTCAGTAGAATGTAACTTTTTCATAAACAGAATTTTTTCTTTTTATTCTTTTCCTTGAACCTCTCTTTACATCAATAAAAATGTACTTTCCTAAGGTTCAGTTTACATCCTCACCTATAAACAATGCATACTCATACCAATAGTAGTTATCCATTCCCTAGGATTCCATACATTTCATCATGAAATTCGTTTTATATACACATTCTAAGGTGAGAATGTGTTCTGGAAGTCTCCCAGCTCAAATCTATGTGATTTGCTTGAGAATATGCTAATGAGAACTTGGAATAGGATGCAGATTTCTCACTGGCAAGATAGTATTCACTACCCAACAATCATCTGAGTGACATATTGAATATTTGCATTCTATTTTCCATTCGTTGCTAGTCCTTTGTCCTGTTATTAAATAATCTGGCAATTGGATTTAGTCTAAAACCATTTATGTGAAATGCAGACACATCCCCCTACATTTCTATGCTCATACATTAGCAATTGTGCTAATAGATAGCATTTTTTTTCTGAGACCTCATTCTCCTGAGCTTCAAATTAATAGAGCAACATCAGTATCATCAAGGGAAAATTGGAACTAGAAGATGTTAACAAAGAACAGAGTTTGAGCTGAGAATGTATGGAGAAAAAAAGGAATCCTAAGTTCCAACCTACTAGTTAGTTCCCTTCGTTAGTGAGTTTTATTTAGGTAGTTGTAAAGGTATTGCATGAGATAGGTGTCCATGATATTATCATTTATTCAATATGCTATATGAACAAGTGTTCTATTTGAAGTAACAGTACTTCTTATTTAAAATTTAGCATTTAGAAAGGACATTTGAAGCCCATTTTAAATGAAAGTCTTTCACACTATCCATTCTTAATGTGAAAGGCCTTCTAGGGTCCCTCATGTAAACAAGCTCTCCTAGACAGTGTGGTTCCACGCAGTTCTGGTGAGCTGTACTACTTGTTAGTTGCTTGTCCTTGATCCATTTCTTTTCTTTAAAGTGTAAATGGATATAAAACTTACCTCACTCCTACATTATCTGAATTTATGTGTGTGGGTCTATATAAACAACAATGCAAAAGCAAGTATGAAGATGAGTGCTGGCTTAGGACTCAATCTCCAATTTTTTCAGAATAAAATTCTGCTAGCCAATGTTACCTGAGATGTAATGGCTAACTCTCATCAATACTTTTAAATTTCACTTTCCCTGGACCCTCTCTCCTGTGTTTGTTATTATTCAGTATTACTTATATCATTACTTTCATTCAACAAAGCCTGTATATTATTAACCTGGAAGGCTCACTGCTTCCACTGATGACAAAGGTCATCAGTTCCTCAGTGTGTGTTGAAGCAGAATCACAGCCTGATCCAGGAAAGGCAAATATTCCCTTGGGAAGGGGGAAAATGGTTAAAGATCAGGAGGCAGTACTGGAAAGGCTCTCCCCACCCAGCATTTGTGTTCATTGCGTGCCATCATTTATCCTTTATTTTTCTTTCTGTGCTGTCTCACTCACCCATCACATTAGATTCAAATTAAGAACTTCCTGCCATCGGTGGTGTGTTGCTACCTTCTAGATTGAGTCCGTTATTTTAGAGCCATCTTTTCTCCTCCATATGTGTCTACCTAGTTACCTCTTATATGTCTCATGGTGAAATTAAATTTGACATGTCTGAAAGTATCTCTCTTCCTTTTCAAATTTGCACTACATTCTGTATCCCTGGTCCTGATGAGAGTCTTGATAAGCTCATTCACCTAGGAGCCCAAGCCAGAAATCATCTGTCCTCTCCACAGCCAACCCTTCAAAGAGTTCTAGCATGTCCCTTTGCTTAACATTTTCCTTAATACCTTGCTTTCCATCTTTTGCATGGCTACCAGCATATTGCATACCTGTTCCTTACAGATTATCTTCCCCTACCTTAGAAGTGAAATACATTTCTGTAGACCAACTTGATTATGTTATATCCATACGTGATACATCACTTCTATTCTCTTTTTCAAAATGCTTTGCAAACTGCACCAAATGTTACTTCTGTACTTCTGTGAACATTGACACTCTAAAGGCTAAATCTTGGTTTCTACTGGGATCTCACACAATATATAAAAGACATGTGAAATATGGTATTTGCATGCATAATAGCCAGCTCTGGAGCCTGGATTGTACTATGACAACTTATTTTTGTTGTTTTTTTTATTGTCTATCTTTGTTAATTTTGTTGATTTTTGTTATTGTTGAGTCAAGATATTCCTCATAAATGAAAAGATTTAGAAAAAATCATATTAAGTGAAGTAAGCCAGACTCAAAGGAACACAGGTTCGGTGGTTTCCCTCATTTGTTATAATCAGTAGAAACCTTGAGCTCTCCTAGCAGATATTTACAATAGAACAAAACCTAGATACATAAGGCATATAGAATGACACTAAATGAAAGGACCTCCAAGATAAAGAAACAAAACCCATATAATCAGTGATTGTTGTCCTTAATGTTATCTCTCATCTCTTTTGCTGTCACTTGGTTATCTCATATTGTTACATGGTTTTCCTGGTTATCTGCTATATTGTATATATGCGTATTTGGTTATTTGAAGTCAGATAGGGAAGGGAGGAAAACAAGATGTGGGGCTGGGGGAGGGGGAGGGAAATGGGGACCAAGACATGAGAAAGGGTATCAATGTATGTGAAGTAATGCACTGTCTATCTGGCAAAAATAATGTAACCCTTCTATTAATTACAATAAAAATATATGAAAAAAGATATTCCTCATCTAAGGCCTTCAATATGTACTTCTAACGTCATGCTTCTCATTGGATGCTCCAAGGCTTTGGCTGTAGTTTATTTAATTGTTCATCACTCAGTGTGCTTGTAATTCTAATAATGTATGTTTGTCTCTATTCTTAAAATCTACTACTTTATTTTATTTGATCTCTTTGGCAGTTAGCACTTATTTTTGAAAATAATACATATACCAATATCAAATAAATAATACAAATAGAAAAAAATGATGAGAAACTTTACTTTTAGAGTTAACTATTTTTTATCTCATTTCCCATTCATACTAGTAGCTGCTTCACGAAAATCTGAGCTATTTGAATTTAGTAATATAAATATTTTTTCTTTGTACAAGGTTTCCTTGTACAAGGCTGTGGATACAATGAGCCTTTCAGTTCTTTAAAGAGTTACAATTCTTAAAAGAATTCTTTAAGAATTCTTAAAAGAATTTAAAGAAGTAAAAAAAAAATCAAATTTACATTTTATGTGTACAATAGCTGTCTTCTTACTACTATGGCCGTCCTGCAAAATTGCTATTGTAAATGTTTCTTGTTTCTTCCCAACAGGTAATATTTGAAGCTGAAGTGTCAGGAGGGAGAAGTGGTTATATTGCCATTGATGACATCCAAGTTCTGAGTTATCCTTGTGGTAGGTTGTGATTCTCATTTGTTTTTTTTTTTTTTTTTCTCCTGTGTTCTTTCAACATATGTCTTTCATCAGCAATGACTGTTGATTGTTTAGGATGTGGTGATTGTTCTCCTTTTAATTACTGCTAGTCCTAGCTTTTTCTTCTTTTGAAAAGAAGACAGACATATTTTTCGAATCCCCATTCCAGTATTTTTTTCCAGATTTGTATCTAAATATTAAAGGGTGGTTGTAAATGACTTTGTTTCTGCAAACATAAATGCAAAGACGACTCTCAGTTGGAAGTCACATCACTTCAGTATTATCCAAATGTGTAGGAAAATTAAAAAAATAAACAAAACCTGGCTGAATTATTTGAACTGCTGATTTCAAGATCAGGCACAACAGAATTAATTTACCTTGTTCTTAGGGCTGTCTTTTATTTTGATGTAATAGTGAAAAATGTCTGGTTAGTTGACATTAAAGAAGTAAGTTGACAAAACAGATGCCTATTTACTAATCTAAATGGCTTATGAATGATGTTAGAAACATATAGATTGGTTTTTAGATCATATATCTTTGTTTAAATCAAATTATTCAAAAGAAAATTAATTATAGTATACACTTAGAGGAGCTTAAGTGTAATGAGACATAGCTTCAGATTTTTCTTGTTATGTCGCAGCAGCAGCCATGAAACCCATGTACACTGGATCTCCTCTGTGTAATAATCCTTTCTGGTATCTCCATCTCTAACTCATTATAAACATGATGCACAGGGGACCCCATATAAATGATCAAGTTTTGTGTCCCAGCTGGCTAGTTGTCATCCTCTAGTGCATCAGAATCCCCTATAGAGAATGGTAAGTCAGAATAGGCTTGGGTTCTCCCCTGAATTTGACTCATTAATTCTGAATTGGGACCAGAAAATTTACATTTCCAGTCTATTTCCAGATGCTGCGGATGCTACTGATGTATGGATTTCTTCTTTGCGAATGATGTTTCTGCTATTTATTTTAGCTCAAACATTGGTTCCCCCCCTGAGCTCTTAGTAAAGTTAAGGCCCTAAAGAAAGATGTACCCTCCAGACAAAGGTCAGTTATATTGTCCATATTGTATGTGCTTTGTTAGAAGAGAACAAAATATTCACTCAAAGTTCAGGTTGGATTAGTAAATTTTTTCCGTCTATATGACAAAAACTGTGTGTGTTTCTGTACACTGTTCATGTTCAATTCTTAAATGATAGATGGACAAAGAAAGGCTTCATGAATAGGAAATTGTGAATTGGCTATAACAATGTCACTTGTTCCCTGATAGGGTTTTCTAAGAGTTCATCGTTTATTCACAGTCTTCACTTTTTCTGTTTATGTTTTCTGGAAATGAAACGTACCAATGGAATTTCAGTTTCAGAAGGCAATTGCAAGACTCAGTTGATAATCATAACTCATAGACATTGAATACAATCATCTTTTCATTTATTTAATATTTCTTTTTGATACTGTTCTTATGATTATAAAAATAGGAAGTTGATTTAACAGGTAAGCAGTTTTCTGTTTTTGAAAACTATAAAAACATCCCCCTTTTCTTAGAAAATGGGAGTTTTTGAAGAAAGGGAAGGAAGAAGGAATGAAGGCAGGGGATGTAGTTACTTGAATCATAGATAACAATAACTACTAAATTGGAATTATATGTTCTAGGCTTTACGGTGGTCAGTATTTACCAATTGTTATGTTTTTCTCTCATACATCATTTCTCTTTGTTCTCTTTTTCTTATTTTGTCTCACAACCTTACAATCTACTTGTTGCAAACAAGTAACATGAAATATTATTTTCACATTATGTTTTTCTACATTTACAGATAAATCTCCTCATTTTCTCCGCCTGGGGGATGTAGAAGTTAATGCAGGACAAAATGCAACATTTCAGTGCATTGCTACAGGGAGAGATGCTGTGCACAACAAATTATGGCTTCAGGTAAGATCCAACCAGCACCTGAACTGAAGAATTTATGGGTGCCTTTTTCAAAAAAAAAATAGCACTGGTCTTTGTGTGTGTGTGTGTGTGTGTGTGTGTGTGTGTGTGTGTGTGTGTGTAAGTGGGATAGACTATGTGAGGTCAGTATCTCACTTTCTAATGAAATATGAATAAAATATGAGAGCACATAGTCAATGATTGCATTGGTCTCTAGTAAAATCGAATGATTCTCTGATGCTTCCTTCAAACTGTAAGGAAAAAAAATCTGTAGATCCAAAATTGGAGTGAAAAATGAAAATTTGCTAATTGAGTAATTCTTGGAAAATAAGAAATAAGAGTATAGTAGTTAATTCTTGGAAAATAACTAATAAAAATATAGTATATACTTAAGAATTATCTTTATCTGTGAAAGTATTCAAAAATATTTTAAGTAACTCTTAGTATTATTTCAGGAGATTTCAATTGGCAGAGTGCCAATTAAAATTTTGTTTAGCTTTTTTTTTTCCATAGCAGGGATAATTGCTGATCTATAGTTAAGACATCTGCCTTAAATATATTTAACTTTTAATAGATCTGTATTTGCCAGTGACAATTTAACATACATGAAAGAATGTAAATGACACATATAAATAGCTTCAAAAGAATCAGATGGGGAAAATCCCAACTCTGTACAGCAAGAAATATTTGTTTTCCTCCAGAGAAATTAATGAAAATCTTCTGTCAAACCTGAAGTACTGAGGGGAGGGTGGAGCTTAGGGAAACTCAATAAAGGAGATGGGACCAGGGTCAGGCGGTGGTTGAACTAACTAACATTGAAAGCTAGATGATATCTAAGTAATCATTCTCCTAAACATTATTATTGCATCTGCATAAGGAAAAGGATTTAATTAGTTTTGTTTTTTTTTGTTTTTGTTTTCTTTAATGGGGCTTGGACTCAAGGCCTGGGATGTCCTGACCTTTTATGATGAAGGCTAGGGATTTGAGCTACAGTGCCACTTTTGGTTTTCTGGTGGTTAATTGGAGTTTCAAAGACTCTCCTGCCCTGGCTGGATTGGAAGTAAAATCCTCAGATCTCAGCTTCCTATAGTTAGGATCAGAGTTGTGAGCCATTAGCACTTTGCACTTGTGACAGTGCCAATCTGGATCTTACAGAAGAATCTGTGTATGCTTACCTTAGTTTCTTCAATGTGGACATCGGGATTTGTTTCACTATATTTCTTGGGGAAGGAGAGAATCTTGTGCAGGTATTTTTTTCATATATTTTTTATTGTAACTAATAGAAGGGTTACATTATATACGCCAGATAGAAGGTGCATTAATTCACATACATTGATACCTTTTCTCATGTCTTGGTCCCCATTTCCCTCCCCCCCGCCACTCTGACCCCTCATCTTGTTTTCCCCCCTTCCCTATCCAATTTCAAATAACCAAATACAAATATAACCAATATATCAGATAACAAAGTGAGATACTGTAATAATATAAGATAACCAAAGGATAGCAAAAGAGATGAGAGATAACATAGTACATTAAGGACAACAATCACTCATATGGCTTTTGTTTCTATATCCTAGAAGTCCTTTCATTTAGCGTCATACTGTATGGCCTTATGTATCTAGGTTTTGCTCTATTTTGTGCAGGTATTTTGGATTGAAGTTATAATATATGATTATAGAAAACACTCTTACTATACTGTTTGGTAGACTAGGTGTTATATGTGTGTTACCTAGTTTCATCAGGATAGTATAATTAATACACTTACTGTTTTGTATTAAATTGTTTTCATCATTTTGTGACTTATAAATAGCTTCCAAAGAATCAGGGAAAAATCTCCCTATCAAGCAAGGATTATTCACTTTTCTTCAGAGGACATAACAAAAGTCTGTTAATCCTGAAGCAATGTGGGTGGGCAGAACTTAAGGAAACTGAGTCAAGGAGATTAGATCTAGGTTAGATGGCTATTGAACTAAACATTTAAGGTTATGAGAATACTATCTCTCTTGCCCAAATTTACAAAGCAAAGCTTTGTTCTCATTATGCTAATTTCCCCTACAGATATTGAAATATATGCTAATTTTTGCGTACTGTACACATACTGATAGTTATATCACGTCATTGTAAAGTCCTTTTTTTAAAAAAAAAGATCTTTTCTCTGTCCTTAATGTACTATGTTATCTCTCATCTCTTTTGCTGTCCCTTGGTTATCTCATATTGTTACAGTATTTCACCTTGTTATCTGATATATTGTATATATGCATATTTGGTTATTTGAAATCGGATAGGGAAAGGGGGAAAACAAGATGAGTGGTGGGGGTGGGGGAGGGAAATGGGGACTAAGACATGAGAAAGGATATCAATGTTTGTGAAGTAATGCACCTTGCACCTTCTATCTGGTGAATATAATGTAACCCTTCTATTAAGTACAATAAAAATATATGGAAAAAAGAAATCTTTTCTCTCTTGGCCAATGCAAATGGCTTAAAATGTGATTTAAATTTTATTTTCTAGTTATTCAAATTCTTATTTTTTTCATCTGAATAAAAATATCAGTCAGTATTTGGCTTTAGTTGTGAGCCATCTAATTTTTTTCTTAGGGACAAGGCTCTGTAGTCTGGCATTGTAGCTTCAAACTCCTGAATTTAACATGGTAATGAAATAAAAAGGGTTTTGTGTCCACAGATACCAGCTGTCTTGTGGCAACACAGACATTCTGGACTGTCCTGGCTGAGTAGGTTGCAGTCATAATACTGTTCATTCTTTTACTTTTTATCTTATTTTGTACATTGTCTCATTTATTATAGTTCCTTATTTTTTCCTTCTGTTTTTCATAGAGAGAATGCACTCAGTTCTACTCTCTCCCCCTTTTTCACTTTGCATCCTTCACAGAGGTGAACTGTGTATGTGGTTTTCATGTCAACATGACCATTTACACAGGTTTCAGCAGTATATATGTATCTCATTTATCAACAAGGCATTCTATCTTTTACTCTACTACCATGTAAACTACTTTAATTTACCTTTTCAAATCAGTGTTTTCATATTCAAGATGTCAGAATACATTTAATCACTTACCATGGGGGTATTTGCAAGTTCACAAAAAAAAGACTTCTTGTGATGATATCATGTTACAATCAACCATATAAGACCAGTATTCATATATATGACTGTAACATAAAACGACCCTTATTTTAAAAAAATGTATTCATCTTAGGTTGAAATAATGAAAGAAATATTTTACCCAGAAAGAATTCTGATTACATGGTCTCTCAGCTAACCCAAACACATAGATGTCAAGTTATTTTCATTTAGGATTGCGACCAACCTCATATAGTTCATCAGACCCAGTTCTTAATTCTAACCTTAATTCTAACCCTTCTATCCTAATTAAGGACAGTGAGTTTAGAGATTTTGTTAAACTGTTGTGGCCTTTTATTTCTTTATCTATAAAAAGATATAATTTGATAGAGACTAAAATTCCTTCTGGCTGTCAGATACTATATTAGGATTTTATATTATTTTTGATGACCTGAATGTGACCTTGATAACCTCCTTTGTTTGATGGAATAATGTAAAATTTTTTCTGTTATTAGTTTTGTATGGGAAAAGAATGGTGTCTTAAATTAACTTTCACTGTGAGAACAAGCGCTGAGAATACCTGTGGAGAGTATTGAGAATGGATGAACTTGAAGCAACTCAATGAAAGGTCACTGCATTCTATCACAGAAGTAATGGAATAATAGAGTAGCTATTACACCTGCATGGTCAGGTGAAATCATAAATGGCAACCAACTTTCCTTTTAAGTCCTTCAAATAACATAGGTATGTTGTGTTTAGCTTCACTCGCTAAAATGCTGTATAAATATAGAATTAAGTAGCAAGCTTCCAAAGCTGCCTATTTTCTATTATAACCCCCCCCCCAAAAAGAAAGAAAACTATATGAGATAGGTTAAGTAAAATAGCTAAACATATTTGTTATTTTAAGACTTTGCATTTTTTTGTACTGGGGATATGGAAATATGTTTAAGGACTAACTCCATTCCTTTATTTTTTTGTTATGGTTCATATTTCAAAAACTTTGTTGTCTAAAATTAGTTGGCAGTTTGGTAAATTGAGAAGGGGAGAGAAATTAAAGTGACTTATGATAAAGTTATTGTTTTCATTTCCAAATTACTATTGCTTCATAAAGCTCAAAGAAGTATACATCTATTCATAAATACTTAAGTAATACCTTTTTGCCCTTAATTATTTATAAAATTTGTCATATAAGCATATATTTCAGGTCTTGAAAATTTCAGAATTAAGTTTTATTGTGTTCCTAAAGACTTCAAAGCTAGAAAAATTTGTAATTTATGACTAAGGACTTAAAATGAAATTGAGATTATACAAAATAGGATCACAAATTAAATTCAACATAAAACATGTACTGAAATAATATATTAGACAATTGCCTGATAATTTTCATGCATGTAAAATGACTATTAGGTTGACTACATGTAGAAATGATAGTTTATATTTTTGTTATTGTATCTTAACACAGAACAGTTCAAATGATGGTAGAGTAAATGATGAATTTTGAAGCCAGGACCAGTGGCTCATAGCTGTGATCCTAGCTACTCTGGAGGCTGATATCTGAAGCTTATGTTTCAAAACCATCCAAGGCAGGAATGTCCATGAGACCCTTATCTCCATTTAATCACAGAAAAACTGTAAGTGGCACTGTGGCTCAAATGTTATGGTGCCAGCCTTGAGCAAAAGAGATCAGGGATAGCACCTGAACCCCATGACTGGGAAAAAATTTTAAAAAGGAATAGAAAAAGAAAAGAATTTTGAAGCATATAATACAATGCAGCATTTCCACTCCTAGGTATTTACTTAGGAAAATTGAAGACATATGCCCCATGAAAAGACTTGTACAAGAATGCTCATAACCTGCTTATTTATAACAATTAATGAAGAAACCTTCATGTCCAATAATAGAAGGATGCATAACATTTGAACATTCAACCTGGGGTATGCCTTTTATGTGTAAAAGGGAATGAACTACTGGTTCATAGAATGTATATATGAACTTTAGCATCTAATATCTTACACAATTCCATTTATAATAATTTTCAGGAGAAACAACTGAAATCAAACTAGTGATTGCTGGCTTGATTTAAGAGTTGGACTAGAAGTAGGAATGGGGATATTTTCTGAGGGTAATGTTAATACCACAACTTGATTGAATATTGGGTTCTATGGGTGACTGACATACAACAAATATTAACACCAGCCTAATTCACTGAATAAACATTTTATATAAATAATGGGTGACTGACATACAACAAATATTAACACCAGCCTAATTCACTGAATAAACATTTTATATAAATAAACTCAAACAAGGACAACCTCAAGGTAATGGTTCTTTCTTTTTTCAACTAGCCAATGTAATGGCATATTGACTAATCTCTATAGATGGTAGTAGGCCACATGACACATTTTGTCAACTCTCCTTTATATGGATATACTAATCAACCTAGTAGGTGGCGCTAACCTGCTAACATTACATGCTTCTTTGGCTATCTTGTCCTTTCATAGGGTTTTAGTTCATGTCAAAAATAATTTGTAATCATTTGTTTCAATTAAAATGGAGAAGAAATCTTGCTCAGTTTGTTCTAAGAACACCCTTTAACTGGAGGATGAAAAGAAATTGGAATGGGTTTCACTGTAACAAATAAATTAGCATTTTGTTCAGGAAGGTCCAGTGTAAGTGGACCATCTACATGGCAAACCAAATAAAACCCATTCCTAGAACATCTGTCAGACCATATGTTTTGGCCTCAGGTTCAGCAGAGAAACTAAAATGGTAATGACTCCATCCATCATTGCAGAGCCTGGCAGACATGCATCACTGAACTGGGCAGAGAAATTCAACAGTAGAGTTATTGAAAGTGGGAAACTGTGTGGATAGGTTTGGTGGCACCATTTGTTTTGGTGAATTAAAATGAGACTGTTTAAAGTATGACTGGTAATCCTATGCAGATTGCCCTCAAAGCTCTGGCAATTGGGCCAGTCTGTCAGCCATCGCCGCAGGTGCTGGCCTGGTGCCGCCTCTGTGGGCCTGCCAAAACAGGAAAGTCAGCCACCACTTTGCCCTTGGTGAGTGTCGTCACTGCTAATGTGGTGTGATACAGCTGGTTTCTCAGCCAAGGGAAATGTCATTCCTTATGGAGCAACAGATAATTTAAGCGATGGCTTGAGAGTAATAATAGGAGAGTGAAATTAGTAAAATGAGATGCAGATTGCTCGGGAAAAAAAAAAACAGCTAGAGAGAAACTGACCTTTTTGAGTGCCAACCCTTGCCAGATGAGGGTCAACAAAAGTAGCTGATCTGAAACTGCCCCCCAAATGGTATATTTTACCTGCACAGGCAAATGCCATACTTAGCCTCATTCCTATACAGCATGTCATCAAATAGTAATGGAAATTTTATGGTAGACAAGTTTTTGTAAACAAATTGGAGAGGAATTGTTCACAATTCACCTGATTAAATGTTAATATGTGATCTGCTTACATTAGTACTTCTTACATTAGAAAGAAATACAATATTTCAAAACTTTCTCACCACCAGGACTTTGTCAAAAGTTTTGACAGTTGTAGGTAATTAGAGATTGTCTAATATCACTCTGAGATACTAAAGTAACAAAGGCAGCATTTAATCTCTAGCACACAAAGTGAACATAAAGAATGGGATTTCACTTTGGCTTAAGGTATTTGTTGCACAAACATACCTTGTGGAAGGTGAGTATGTAGATAGCTGTGCTGGGAGGTAATAACATGACACTCTGAGAATGTCCAAACATAGTGCAGATAAACATTTGCCAGAGATGTATTAGATCAGTTAGGCCCTCATCTGAATGCTTTGCAAAATCACTTTACCTCGAAGGAATTATCCTATAACCAAGTAAGCATGTCTTTTGGAAGCAAGGTGTTCAAAGTGAGCAAACACAAAGGCGCATGCCTATGACCATATAAAATAATATTCCTTGGAATTAACTCTAGAAAATGAAAATGAATTTTTTTCCTTGTTATTTTTCTTTTTTGTCATTCCCTTTTGTTTGTTTGTTTAACTTTCTTTGGAAGGGTAAGGAGGGGATCCAGAAATGAAGGGACAAAGAGTGACTAGTGGTACTAACAAGACACTGTGTTAAAAATGAACTATAAAATTTGAGGATTGGAAAGTGAAAGAAAAACTGAGAGTGAGGGATGGAGTGACATTGGCCAAAAAAAGAAATGTACTTATTACCTAGCGTGTGGAAATGATAACCCCACTGTATATCTATATAATAGCATTAAAAAAAATAAGACTATGTGCTGGAGGTTCACGCCTCTAAATCCTAGCTACTTGGAGGATAATATGTGAGGATCAAGGTTTGAATCCAGTCTAGGTAAAAAAGACCCTATGATACTCTTATCTCCAATTAATCATTCAAAATCTGGAAGAGGACCTGAGGCTCAAGTGATAGAAAGTTAGCCTAAAGGAGCTCAAGGACAGCATCCAAGCCCAGAGTTCATACCACAGGACTAGCTAGCTAGCTAAATAAATAAAAAATTAAAGCAAAACAAGCAAAGAAAGTTTAACAAACACAGAGAATGCAAGCCATCTTACTAATCTCAGGATTGAAATAGAGCTGCAAAGAAATGTTCTTTCTCTTCTTATTCAAGGCTAAGACACAGACCTTCCATAGCTTTGGTTCACTGGGTGGCAGATATTATGTCCTCTAGGGTCTTTGGAAAGCTATGTATGGCCTAACTAGAAGCATACTACCACAAACTGTTCACTAGTGGAAGATGCTAGAAGGAGGTGCTAGCTACTAAGCACTGTAGGAGCACTTACTGGTAAGGGAAGGAGAAAACCAATAAGATGAAGGTTAGAAACATGGACTACGATTCTGTGAAATCATGAGTAATTGATGGATCACTTGACATTGACATAGGACCTGAATAAACAAAGATGTTAAGAGGGTATGATTTTTTGCGGCAGATTTGAATCACAGGAAGCATGTAAGTGTCTGTCTGTGTGGTGTAAGATGGGAGTGCAACAAGAGGATCTTCTTGAAGTGAAGAAGAGGGAGGGGTCTGGATCATGGAGGTAACTGCAACTGGCTGTGTTGTCAGTATTGATGTCAGTTAATCAGGGCTTTCTGTTGGACAGTGAAAAGATACTGCATGGGAGGTGCTAGGCTTAAAGAAGACAAAGGGATTTTACTCTGCTTGGTACAAAGTTGACAGAATCTATGATGTTAGAATGAAATCAGAACAATTTTCTAAATTTCCTCTAAGTCAACTTTTTTCCTCTTTTTTTTTTTTTTTAAAGTATTCAATGAATTTGTTTTCTTATTTTCAGTGTAGGACCTAATTCATCTATTCGAATCACTGTGCATGTTTTTTTCTTTTTTAAAAAATCTTTTTTCTACTTTCATAATAGCATATAAGTGATCCTAAGTAGGAGTGAAAGATGAGGCATTCTGATGCCTTTTGACTGTTTTTTATCTTAATATATGCCTTCAATTTGAAGCTTGTGGTTAACTTAAATTTCTAGGCATTCCCGATACCACTAAGGAGAATGAAGTGATCAGAGCATGATTGATATGGCCAGTATTTGATGCTTCAGTTCCTATGGCCAACAGATCAGGGTTCTGAAGTGATCAAACTTTGTTTTTATTCTGTCCTGACTTCTTGTAATTTGCCCTATATTTAGATTGACAGATAAGTACTGGCTTGCTATTTGATTCTAATTTTCCCAGCTTATCTTTTCATTAAGCTGTAGTGATGTTTCCACATACATCCTGGTTTACAATTAATTCTGTTCCAATTAAAGGACCATATTCTATCTCTAGTTAGTACCTGTTGCTCTTGTCAGGCTTGGTTTTGCTGGGGCTATGGGATCTTTGAAGTCCCTGCATTGTACTCTTCATTCCTGGATTTATATAAAGTATTTTCTTTATTGGACTAGACATAAAACCACTTACAATCTGCCATGAATTGTAAGGTTAATCTTTTACTTTCTAGTGCGTATTATCTGGTGAGCACCACAAAGTTCAACACTTAATTTTTTAGGGTTGTTAAATATTTCTGAGCTAGTTGGGTTGCTATTCTGTAGCTTTCTATATAGAGAGTTCAATGTGTTACCCTCATAGTATGTTATTTTATTTTTTAATAATTTGTAAATTCTGAATTAATGTCTACACCTTGCAAACATGATTTTAAACAAATAATATGTGGCATATTCTTTACCTGCCTTATCTATCCCTAGAGCATGACTCTTACAGATTGAAAATCATATATGCTACATGTTTTCTCATATCATTATCTGTAAATAATGACTTACTGCTTTCCCTGAGCCTGAGTGCTGAGTAGAATTGTCCTGTTAGTGTGTTTTTGGAATGCAAGACATCAGACACAACAAGACTTTCCTAAAATCAGTGAGCTCCTAAAATTGGTATTAAAACATGGAGATTAGGCAAAGACCAGAGTTCTTCCTTATGATAAACAGATGGATAAACAGATCTAATTGACATAAAACCATTTTATTATACAGTAGAACATAGATAATGGGAGGAAACTAAGACTATTGTGATGCAATGAGTTTTTATAGAACAAATGCTATTTAGTTCAAGAAAGAAATGTTATGTACTGGGGGACCTAGGGTTTTTGCTGTGTAGTTTACCACAGCCTTTAGTTTGGTAAGCTAATGGTAATATCCTCTTTATTACAATATATCTGCCTACTTCTCTGTATTTTCTGCCAATTGGAACCTGGGAACAAGTTTGATCCCTTGGCAAGATCATAAGTGATACTTGGTATAATTACATATGGCACAAAAATGTTTCTTCTTTCTTTATGGATCTGCACAGCTGCTGATGTTAAATGCCTGTATTCTTTCCTCAAGGTTGAAAATTATAATGTTCTCTTTTTACCTTCCTCATCTCTTAGCTCTTTTGTATTTGTGTAGCTGACAAAGAAACCCTTTTCTCTATTTTGGTTACCCAGGGAAGCAGTATCATTAGAAAGCAAGGACAAATGTTCCTCCAGTCTTGACTTCCTTATTTGATTTCAGTGTAGGAAGTTGATTTTCCCTCCTTCCCCCCAGTGATAACTGATTTTAAAAAATCATTATGAGTACAAAATTTAAAAGTATTTAAAAAGTTTTGATTCACTGTGTTTTTTACTGATGTTAATGCTCGTCTCCAATCCATAATAATTGAGTCTGTGATACTTCTTGACATGAGCTTTGTAGGTTTTGTGAACTTTCTTGTTACCTGAGGATCTCCTTCAGGTCCTCAAGCAATTCTGTGAATTTGTTTTAGTTAACTATACTTTAAAAACAATTTCAGTGTTGAATAATATTCATTGTTTGCATAAGCTTGGAAATAGACACTTTTTCCCTGTCGTTTTTTTTTCTTTTGTGGTACTAGAATTCATATTTATTGCCTTGTACTTGCTAAACAAGTGTTCTGCCATTTGCTCGGTATAGCCTTTTGTCCTTTAGTCATTTTTTTAAAATAAGGTGTGACACATTCTTTTTTTGGTTTGGACTGTTGCCATCTTATTTGTGCTTGGTGCACAGTAGCATAAATATATACAACTCTGTCCAATTGGCTAAGAGAGTATCCTGCAAATTTAGTCTCATCTCATCTGGCCTTGTTCTCTGAGCCTTAATGTCATCACCGTCCAAGAGGCCAGCATTCGAAATGTGATCCATTTTGCCTGGCTCATGAATATATATGTAAAGATAAAGTGTGAAGTAACAAGAGAATTCCCATTGCTATATCAAATTCAAGTCTAAGGATGTCTCAGCTAATATTTCCCCCATTGCAGTTTCTCCATTACATTTCCGTTTAGCATTCTGGTAATGTTGATTGTCATTGATATTGGCAAATTAGAAAGTTCCATAATTTCTCATTTTTTTGACCTTATGTTATTTTAAATACTTAATACCAGGCTTCCATTTCCAGCAACTTAAATACCACCATCATAATGTACTCTCCCACTTAGACCTTATTTAAGCTTAATATTAAATATGACTATTTTGAATGTGTGATGTCAGTCTCTATGCTATGTTTTCCTAGTTATTTTATATATCTGTACTTAATGTTCACTCTTTTCACATTTAATATTAATTTTAATTGTGTCAATACTCTGATATAATACAGTTTACCCTTGTAATTAAGATGTATACAGATCGGCAATGCAAAGTATATTCTTGTTGCACAGTAGACTTGAAGACGTTGAAAACTGAAACCCTCTGAATAATGGCCTCTTTTTCCTTCATCATTCCTCCCAGCAGCCAATCCATAGCCTACATTATGTTTCTCTGATTTGCACTACTTTGAACCATTCACATAAGTGAAGCCAAACTGTATTGTTTTTCTATCACTCACTTCATTTTTTAATATATTTTTTATTGAAATTAATAGAAGGGTTACATTATATTTGCCAGATAGATGGTACATTAATTCTCATACATTGATACCCTTTCTCATGTCTTGGTCCCCATATTCCCCCCCGACCCCCATCCCTCATCTTGTTTTCCCCCCTTCCCTATCCAATTTCAAATAACCAAATACAAATATATCCAATATATCAGATAACAAAAAAAAAAGTAAGATACTGTAACAATATAAGATAATCAAGGGATAGCAAAAGAGATGAGAGATAACATAGTACATTAAGGACAACAATCACTCATTATATGGCTTTTGTTTCTATATCCTAGAGATCCTTTCATTTAGTGTCATATTATATGGCCTTATGTATCTAGGTTTTGTTCTATTGCAAATCTCTGCTAGGAGAGACCAAGGTTTCTACTGATTATGACAAATGAGAGAAACCATTGAGCCTATCTTCCTTTGAGTCTGGCTTACTTCACTTAATATGATCTTTTCTAAGTCTTTCCATTTCCTAACAAATGGGGCGGTGTCATTCTTTCTGACAGCAGCATAGAATTCCATTGTGGCCAGGATCAAGAAAACTAGTAACAACAGATGTTGGAGGGGATGTGGCCAAGAGGGATCATTACTACACTGCTGGTAGGAGTGCAAACTTGTTCAACCACTATGGAAAGCAGTATGGCAGTTCTTCAAAAGACTAAACATAGAGCTCCCCTATGACCCAGCAATTCCACTAACTAGGCATTTACCCAATTGTCCAGAAACAAGGTCAGACTAAATCCACTAGCACAACGATATTCATTGCAGCACTATTTACCATAGCAAAGATATGGAACCAACCCAGATGTCCTTCAGTTGATGAGTGGATCAACAAGATGTAGTATTTGTTCACTCACTTCTTTTATTTAGCCTTCTGTCATACAGATTCATCTATGTTACAACATGAGACAGGATTACTTTTTGAAGTTTAAATAACATTGCATTGCATGCATATGATACAAATTGCTTTCATTACATGTTTTCATTTTAATTAGTATATGATACCTGCTGTGTCATATGGAAAGCCAGGTGATGTTTTGGTAGTGATTGTGTGAAATTCACACTAAGGGAAGTGTATTTGTCGTCTAAGAAATGTTGTATTTCATTATGGCAGAAACCTTAAAACTCCTTTTACATGTATATTTATATATACATATGCATTTCATATATACATTTCACATGTTTATATATACATTTCACACATATCTATATATAATTTCACATGTATATATAGGAAATATATGTGAATGCACATATAATCATCCTACATGTGTCTAACCCTGCATCTATTTCCTTTCTAACTTATGCAGTTGCAGTGATCAACCTTTCATCATTATTCCTTTCCCACTAAATCCTCTGGCCTTTGCTAACCAGCATTGCAAATCCAATTTCTATGAGTTCAGCTTTTGTTTTTTTCTTATCAAATGACACGATGTGGCATTTATCTTTCTGTTCCTAGTTTATTTCACTTGACATAATGTCTTCTATCCACAGAGGTTGCCAGTGGCAGCATTGATTCCCATTTTCATGGCAGAATAAAATTACATTGTGTCCATGTGCTGTTTGTTTCATCTGTTTTTCCATTGATGACAACTTAAGTTTCATTTCTTGGATAATGTTGTAATGCTCCAATAAACACAGGAGTGCAAATGTCTCTTCCACACACTGATTTCCTTCCTTTAGAAGTGATACCAAAGGGGAAGGATTGATGGATCATGTAATAGTTTTAGTTTTAATATTTGTGGGGACATACATGGCGGTTTTATAATCCATTTATCTACATCCCTGTGAGTGATCGGTACAAGTTTCCTTTCCTCCACCTCCTCTCCAGTGCTTGTTGTCTTTGTCTTTTGGTTGACAAGTATTGTAACTGATATAAAGTGATAGCCCATTTTGACTCACATCTCTGAGATTATGTGTGATGTTGTCATGCTGAGTATTTTTTCCCATACATTTTGGATTTAATTGTGTTTTTTTCTTTTGAGAACTATTTAGATCTATCATCTACATTTTAAAAATCAGAGTATTGACTAATCTTTTCCCCATCCCCCTCCCCCACGCCTCCTTGCTCTTCCCCTACCCCTGCTCCTCCTCCTCCTCCCCTCCTTCCTCTTCTTTCCCCTCTTTTCCCCCTCCCCCTCCTTCTTCCATGGGCAAGGTGTTGATTCTGACAGTTTTACTTTCTCCTTCCCATTTGGGATTTCCTTCATCTTGTTTGTCTAATTGTTCTTTCTAGAATTAATAATACTACTACTACATTGAATAGAAAGATAAACGGCATTCTCGTCTCCATCCAGATTTTAAAGAGAAAGCTTTGAACTTAATATCATCCAGTATGATGTTTGCCCTAAGCTAAACCATGGTCATCATTATGTTTTCTTTCATACTTATTTTATCCTGAAAGGCTATTGCATTTTATCAAATGGTTTTGTGTACCTTTTAGATGATACTGTTTTTTTTTCTATTCTTTCCATTGCTTTTTTTTTACATTTAATTTGTACTAGTTGCATTATCTTTGCATTACTAGGATAAATCCGCTTGATTGTGGAAAAAACACACAAAAATTTTTAATGTGCTTTAGAAGTCAGTTTGTTAATATTTACCAGAAAATTCTTAACCATCTATAACCATCAGGAGTAAATGGATTTATGTTTTTCTTTTCCTATTGCCTTTGTCTGATTCTGGTTTAAGGGTTTATTTGTTGTCTAGAATGAGTTGGGAAAATTTATCTTACTGAGTTTTTGTGAGTGGTTTAAGAATTGTTAGTAGTTACTTTGGTAGACTTTGTAATGAAGGCATCAGTTGTTATGGTTTTACAAAAGGATAGGGGGTTTGTAAACTTTCTGATTTACTTGTCTGTTCACATTTTCTATTTATTCATGAATCAACTTAGATAAAGTGTATTAGCCAGCCCATATCTCCAACCTAGATAACTGCTTGCTATATTAGAAAAGGCGTCTCAGGATTTTCTTATGGTAACTGGCCTTGAATCTTGGACCATGGGATCTCAGCTTCCTAAGTGGCTTTGATTAGAAACATGAGCCACTTGTGCCTGTATTTATTTTGTGTGTTTTTATGTGGTATCATGTAAAATCTACTCTTATCTCTGGTATATTTCAGTATTCTTTCCTTCTTTGTTATTATAACTTTAGTTTTATTTATTTATTTTTATCTTTATTTTTGCCAGGCCTGGGGCTTGAGTTCAGGGCCTGAGCACTGTCCTTGGGCTTTCTCATGGCTAGAGCTCTACCATTAGAGGAACAACACCACTTCCAGATTTTTCTATGCATGTGGTACTGAGGAATCAAATCCAGGTGTTGATGCATGCTAGGCAAGCACTCTAACACTAAGCCAAACTTCCGGCCCCTAAACTTTAGTTTTAACCAACCAATAACTCATCAATTACCAAAATCCTATTACCTGTACTCCTAAAATTCTGTGACCTTTGTGAAGTTGAAGACAAGCTGCAATGCACAGAAGGTTCCAGGCCAGCCTGGTTGCAAATGAGGCAAAGAACATACACATATCTGATATCGCTAACCCATAGTGAACAACAGTGATACACATTCTGGTAAAATGTAAACTTGAAATAAATAGAATAGCATCATCTTGACAGCTAGAAAAAATATGACTTAAAAGAAGAAAATTAAAACTTTCTCACCAAGGGTTAGTATCTACCTCCCAATAGCTCTATCAAGATGTGAATCTATGATGGGATTAATATATTGTTTTGGTCAGCTTCACTATACACTTCAGAAAAGCCCAACCGCTACAAACATTTTGAATACAGTTAATTAAACTACATTTTATTTATTTTTGTGTGACTTCATACTCAAAGAAAAGAAATCCAGTGAAGCATAAATCCCAAAATGACTTTTTAGCATTATTATTATTATTACTATTTTAGTTCAATTTCATAGCTGAGTTTCATTGATTCCATTTTTCATCTCATGACTCATTTTTTGAATGCTAATCTGGGGATATTAGGTCATTCTTTTGATGTATTTTGTACAGATATTTTTCTGATTACTTTCATTAACTCTAGGGTCTCTTTCAGTCTTGAGTTGCCTTAGATAAATTTAATCTTTAGACTCTCTATTTGTTTATTTTTATGTGAGATATGTATTTTTGAGATTTATATTGAGTGAGCATACAGAAAAATTTTCCTAGATTCATAGATTTCTTTCACAGCTTGCTTTTGGGGGCTTCTATACTTTGTTCTATTTAGACATTTGTTTTCCTTATACTTCCTTGTTTGTTTACCTGTCTGTTTTAATATGCAAGATTCAGAAAATATTGCAAACTTTCATTTCTGATATAATTACTTATGAAATTGAAAGTTTCACATTAAGGGATCTTGGTGTTATGAAGACTTAGTATTTATGTACTGTCCTTTTTTTAATTTGAAGTACTGTGTTTATATTGTTATAATTTATAAGAGTCAGAGTTTATTTGGGAATGAATGGCTAAGGCTTATAATCCTAGGTTTTTGTGATCCTCAGGTTAGGATTCATGTTTAAAAGCCAGCCTAGACAGACAAATCCAAAAGAATCCATCTTCAATTATCTAGGCAAAAAAAGCTGGACTTGATGTGCCACTCAGATGGTCGAATGCCAGCCAAGCAAGCAAGCTCTGAGCAGTTAGTAGGCTTTGACTTCAAACCTTGCAATCAACAAAAAAAAAAAGAAATCTCTAATTTTTCTCTCTGACATATTTAGTGAATATGATTCATTTGAACAAAATATCCAAGCATCATTTAAATAAAGACAAAAATACTCAATGACATGAAAGGAAAACTTGTAAATAAACACAAAACTTCTATCCTCAGAATGACATTGATATACCAGAAATAAATGTACTTTATTGTATTAAGATACAAAATATAAAAACTAGGTCTCAAATTTTAATATAGGTCTGTGAAGGGTATTTGGGGCTAAATCTATGACAGTACTCAACAGTAAAAAGGTATGCTCTACAGTGTAATGGAAATAAGAATCTCGCGGGGGGGGGGGAGGGAAGGGATGCTGGATAGTTGATAATATGATGGGGGAAAAAATCTCAAGGTTTAGCCATTGTTAATTTGTTTCATGATTATTTTTGTGTAAGAAACTAATTTTTGCAGAAGTCAGTAGATTTAAGATAATTACAAAGAAATTAACAGTATTGTCAATGTATATACTACAGAAGTTAAATGAATCTGAATTCTTTGATGTTCAGTTCCCTTGCATCACCGGCATGGTAAAGTAAAGGAGGGAATATAAGGTCTCACTGAGATCAGAGGACTGAGGAAATAGAGAAAAAATTCCCACCAGTAATTCAAGAGGGAAAACAAGCTTATTGTCAAGTGGTAATGAAGGCTATCAGAAAATGATTAAAGTTTTAGTCTGACAATTTTGTCATATGCAAACACAATCAAAGAAACCATATTGTCGTTACCATTAATGTAACCACCTTTGAGGTTAATAGAAGTAAATATTTTATATTTTCTTTATATCTTCTTAGTTAATGACTTTTAAAATTTAAACTCAAAAATTTTTATTATGTCAACAAGAAGAAAGTAAAGAATAATATTGACCAATTCTTTTTCAAAGTGCTTCTCTTTGCCTTTTGCCCATGTTAAACATAGCTTTTTTCATATATTTTTATTGTAATTATTAGAAGGGTTACATTATATTGACCAGATAGAAGGGCATTACTTCACATACATTGATACCCTTTTTACGTCTTTGTCCCCATTCCCCCTCACCCCCGCCCCTCATCTTCCCCCCTTCCCTATCCTATTTCAAATAACCAAATAAACATATATCCAATATATCAGATAGCAAGGTAAAATGCTATAACAATATGAGATAACCAAGGGACAGCAAAAGAGATGAGAGATAACAGTACATTAAGAATAACAATCACTCATTATATGACTTTTGTTTCTATATACTGGAGGTCCTTTCATTTAGTGGCATACTATATGGCGTTAAAACATAGATAGCTTTTAAAATAAACAACTTTAAACTTTTGGAATAATGATTTCCATTTACTTTTATTGGCTATATACATTTTCCTTTTTATAGCCTGCCTACTTTTTGATTGAGATTTTATCTTACCTAACTGTAGATCTTTACATGTCCTCATTATTTATTTTTATAGTTATTTTTTGACAAATATCTTAGCTCACAGTTCTCTTTTCCACTTTATTTGTGCTGTGTTTCAATAGATAGAAGTTATACATTTTACACACCTCGGACTCTCCTAGCAGAGGATGACAATAGTGTAAACCTAGATACATAAGGCCATATAGGATGAGGCTAGATGAAAGGATCTCCAGAATATGGAAACAAGATCTTTATATTGTGTGATTGTTGTTCTTAATTTAATATGTTATTTCTCTTCTCTTTTGTTGCCCTTTGGTTAATCTCATATTGTTACAGTATCTGACTTTATTACCTGGGAAATGGGGACAAAAACAAGAGAAGGGGTATCAAAGTGTGAGATTAATGCAACTACTATCTGGCGAATATAACTGTTACCCCTGTATACATTACAATAAAAAAAAGTAGTTATACATTTTATTACCACTGAGATTTTCAATCACTTCCTTTATAGTTTATACTTATTGGTCTTGTGTATAATACCTTACATCATAAATATGCTTTCCAAATTTTCATTTTCAAAATTGACAGGTCCTTTTTTTAGGCTTTTTTGATTACTTATTCAAAGTGAATAAATTGACTCCCAATGACAAAGAGAAATGTGATGCAAAGAGTGCAGATTTTGTTTTGATTCTAAATGATTCATTAGGATTTTATTGTCATTCTGTGACCAAGGAATGCTGTATTTGTGGAGTTCAGAGCTGTGCAGGGTGTGATGTGGATCTTGTACAAGAACAAAGACACTCAACTTATGTAAAGCAGTGTGAAAAAGGCTAAGTGAAACCAGTCATACACACCTACAAAATCAACAGGATGGGACCTTTTGCCATAGAGCCATTGTTTCTTGTTAATTCATATTATCTGCTATAGGGACATTACATAAAAAAAGCAAAACTACAGCTATAATATCAACCATGTTTTTTTTTAAAAAATTCCACAATTACCGAATATCCTTTAGTTATTTAAATGACAGTGGTAAAAATTGGTAGAGATTTTCTTTGTAATTTAGCAACAAGAATAATTTAGCACAGATATCCCTTGCCTAAAATGCTTTAGATTTATGGGAAAGTTGCAGACTTGCTTTTAAAGATGAGTTTCTGTTTGCAGAGACGAAATGGAGAAGATATACCTGTCGCCCAGACTAAGAACATCAATCACAGAAGATTTGCTGCTTCCTTCAGATTGCAAGAAGTGACAAAAACCGACCAAGATTTGTACCGCTGTGTAACTCAGTCAGAACGTGGTTCTGGTGTGTCCAATTTTGCTCAACTTATTGTGAGAGGTAAAATTGTTTTCACTTCATAAAATTGCATGTGTTTATTAGCACAAAAGCACTCTGTGGTCATTTTTGATTGATTTTTAAACTGCAGTGTTCTATATTGCAAGTCACTATAAATAACATATCATTACCCACGTTCTGATAATGTCTTAAGTTAAAATTAAGACTATATTTTTAAAGTTTGCTAATCAACTTTCCACAAAGTGATTTTCATCAAAGGTATCTGAGGTATCTGATTTACCCTGCTCCAAATAGCATGAGACATATGAAATGCTTTCTTTATATTGCAGTCATTTAGTTTGCATTAGCTCTGTTTCTTTTGCTTCAAAAATGTGTCTCAGCTGATACTGCTGTGCCTTGTTCTTCAAAGCACTGTAAAGTCAATGAACTTCTATTCCCATGCAGATTATTAATTATACCAGTATTAAATCACCTTAGTATTGTTTATTAATTCTATTCTTAAATACAATTACAAAAACTTAGGAATTTTGAGAAATCCTCATCTTAGCATTCGTGTGTGTGTGTGTGTGCGTGTGTGTGTGTGTGTGTGTGTGTGTGCGTGCTATTACTGTGGTTTGAACTCAGGGTCCTGTGCACTTGCTTGTCCTTCTCTATTTAAGGCTGAGTCCTGTCGCTTGAGCCATATCTCCATTTCTACTTGTTTGCTAGTTAATGGAAAGTAAGAATCTCACAAATTTGTTGATCTCAGCTTGTTTCTAACAAAAAAATCCTCAGGTATCATCCCTGGCTCTTGTCCTTAGTATTTTTAGATGCAACAATTAAGAGAGGACTAAGACATGTAGGACAGAGCTTTAGTAAATTTAAAAGATGTTCAAGAGCAAAATGTGCACCGTATGCATTCAAAAATAACAAGTCTATTATATATAAACAATGCTGTATATTGTTATACAGATATATCCAGAAATGAAATATCAAGTTCCTGTCCACATGGCACTTAATATTTATGAACTTTAGGCCATTTCTCTACCAAAATATAGAAAATCTAGTGTCAAGTCATGCAGTGTTTTTTGAAGATAGCATGTTTTGAGATGTGGCAAATGAATTCAAACCTTAAGAAAAAGTAGAATTTAACCATATCAAGATGAGAAATAATGTTTTTGTATCCAATATTGAATATAAATTGATATTGATATTCATGAAAATAAAAACAAATTGTAAATCTCTTCATGGATAAGTTTGGCAGCCTCTAAACTGGGTTAAGGTTTGTTCAAGCCACCAGTGAAGATACTTAGTAATGACTTTTTAAAGGTTAGATCTGAAAGTCAGAAAATTTTCTAGATAGGTCATATGGATAAGGAAGTATGGGTTAGAAAAAGTGCACCTGCTGGTTTCTAGCCCTTAGAAGAAAAATATGCGGTATGTCCATTTTATCTTAATTTTTTGGGTAAAGTTGTTAAATCTTACTAATTATCTGATATATATGTAAATATGTTTATAGACATATATTTGTAAAATCGCAAGATTTATTAGATTTTAATATTTTAACCTTTACTAGTTATATAGGGAAGGAAACAAATTCAAGTTATTTGGCAATTTTCCCAGCATCACAAAAAGCTAGTAAATGATGGAGCCAAAACACAAATCCTATTTTTCATACCCTAATAGGGAGATCATTCTTTCCCTACTCAGCATTCTCTCACATCAACATTATTAATACTGTCATATGTTAGCCTCTTAAAAGTTCTGGGAATACTCAAGTTTTAAAATGTTTATATTTGTAGGTTGAATTTCTTTCAAATTTCAGTGAACTTTCTTTCATAGTTTTATTGTCAGCTCATATCACCTGCATAAGTTCTGAAATTACAGACCCACTAAATCAAGAAAATGTGAAACTATGTAAAGGAAAAGTTCATAGAAACGATTTGTCATATGATCATATGTGATAAGTATGTATGCTCATCTTTGTGGAACTTCAGGTTAGAATCTTTTTTCCGTGTGCCTAAGTTTGAAAGCTGAAATTGAAGCTGCCCCTGTGGGTGATCCTAGCATGATTAGTATACTTTGGGTGGAAGGATCTGGATGTGTTGTTGATTTGTCATCTTCACATACCATCTGTGCATTCACTACATGTGTCTACAAGGGTAGCATCCTATCGATTAAATTAATTAGTATGGAAGCCAATACATGACTCGTATTGTGCTCAACCGTTTGAGCTGTGCCTTGAGACATTGGGTTTGTGTTTTACTTTAGGATTTGAAATAGGGTCTCCTTAGCTTTTTCTGAACTCACCCCAAATATGTGACCCCCCCACTGCTTTCACCTCTACATAGCATGAGTCATGGGTTAATGGCATCATGCCCAGCTAAAACAATTTTGAGGCCATGCGCCTGGAATGTGTTCATTAAACATGTGGCAGAAAGCAAGTGTTGATTCATCCAGGTTACAAATTATACATATAACTAATTTTTGTATGGCTATTTATGTTTATCTTAGGAGAATCAATTTGCTTTTATTGAATCTCTCTCATTTATTTTTGCTTTTGTGTATTTATTTGTTGTTTTGGCAAACTCAGGGAAGATTTAATCAAGAGTCTTATGCCTGGCAGCCATCAACTATGACCCCACACTCCCTGGCTCAATTAACAAATTATGATAAAACTTTACCATTTTACAAAGCCTCTTTTTCAGTAAGTTTTAAAGGAGCATCCTTAAATTTCATACAAAGTTTCGATTTTCCTTCTTTTTAGTCATTTTTATAAATAAGTATTTCCATATTTCATGTGTATTTTATCTCATTGGGTTAAAACTTAATAGGGCTTTGAATGTGCTAATCAGACTATCTGTCAACGTTGTGGACATGTATTTTGGTCATTTTGACCATTGTATTAATTTTTTTAAATTTTTTGGATCTATATCTAAAACTTATAGGTGCTATTTTATTGTATTTTATTGTCGGGGTACAAAGGGGTTACACTTATATTCATCAGGTAATAGGTACATTACTTCTTGAACATTGATACCACTTGCCTCCTTGATGTTTTATTAAGAACCAATATAGGTAATTTTTTCTTGTTTCCCCAGATAACCCCAAATAAATAATCCTAACAAAAAGTAGACCCTTGGGGTTCCTCTGTCCTGGTGTTGAAATGGTTTTGAGCCTTAACTATGGTGACAGATCGTGTCTCTCATTGGCACTTTTGAAATGACATCTTGTTACAGAGATACAAAAGATGGTAATTTTAAAGGAAATTTTTAGGGCATTGATATGAGTAGGCTTTAATAAGAGCTGGCATCATGTTGCCTGTTGTCAAACATGACCCATGGGTAAGAGTTTATTAGTGCATTTTCTCTTCAACTGAAACTGACAGGGTATGCTTAAGGCTCTTTTTTGTTGTTGTTACTGTTTGCTAAAAATGAAAATTTTCATTGTAAAATTCTCATAACGAGGAGTATTATTGATCTTTGTTTTCCCACATCCACAAGAAGAACAGGAAAGGATAGGAAAACTGAATGTGTTCTGTTGTGACTTAAGCATTACTTCTAAGTCATTTTGACGAATAATAACATCACCACTTGTGGAAGTTGATCTTTGGTGACAAAAAGTGTTTGGGTACACATGAACTAGAGGAGACATTTTTGTTCACTGATTCAGTAAGACCAAGTGGTAAACCCTGTGAAAAAAAATGTATTTGTACTCCTTGCCACCCACAAGCACACACATGTGGAGGAAAAGTAGAGTTCACTTGTTTCACAGGGAAGGAACCAATTTCCTTGTCTGTGTTCTAAGTGATTTTGATCATCCTCTTTTTGTGATCTTCTTTTTCTAACGGTGTAGAACAAAGACCCATTTATACATACCAGACTAACTGACTCACTGTAAATTTCTTTAAAATTCTCTAACTGCTACTCTGGATTATTATATGCTTATTTGAGCTATTTTAAACTTTGAAATTTCAGTGATACTTTAATATCTTTAAAGTAGTTTTGATTGTTATTAGTAATGATTCGATTATTGAAATGTACTGTCAATTATTAGCTATTATCAGAATGCTCTAGATATGGAAAGTATTCATTCATTTATTGATCTAGTAATAGTAAATAACAATGACCTCTAGCTTTAGATTGAGATAGATGCCAATTCACTTAGCCACATTTATTCAAAAATTTACCAAAACTGTATGGTTGGTGAAGATCTTCTCCCACTCTGTAGGCTTCCTGATTAGTTTACTAGCTATGTCTTTTGCCATACAAAAGCTCTCCAGTTTAATGCAGTCCCACTTATCCAGTCTTTCTTTGATTTGTTGTGATTTTTGGTCCTTATTAAGAAAGTTTCTACCTGTGCCAAGGAGGTTTACAGTATCTCCTATTCCTTCTTGTAAAGTTTTCAGAGTGTCGGCTTTTACCTCCAGGTCTTTGATCTATTTGGAGTTAATTCTAGTACAGGGTGACAAAGAAGGATCCAACTTTAGTTTTCTGCATGTGCTTAAACAGTTCTGCCAGCACAACTTGTTGAAGAAGCTATCTTTCTTCCATTCTATTTTTTTTTGGCTCCCTTATCAAAGATTAGGTGGCCATAGGTCTGTGGTTTAATATCTGGGTCGTCAGTTCTATTCCATTGGTCTTCAGACCTGTTCTTGTGCCAGTACCAAGCTGTTTTGATAAATATAGCTGTGTAATAGAGTCTGAAGTTTGGTATTGAAATTCTTCCTGCGCTGTTCTTTCTGCTAAGAAGTGTTTTTGCTATACGGGGTCTTTTATTATTCCATATGAAATTTTGGATTGCCTCTTCTATTTCTTTAAAGAATGCCATTGGGATATTGATGGGTATTGCGTTGAATTTGTAGATAGCCCTTGGCAAGATTGTCATTTTCATGATATTGATTCTTCCAATCCAGGAGCATGGGAGGTTTTTCCATTTCCTCAGTTCTGCTTTAATACAACAGACAAAGGTCTCATATCTAAAATGTATCAACAGCTCAAAAAATTGAATCAATCCAAAACTAATCTCCAAAGTAACAACATCCCGTTAAAAGATGGGCCAAAGACATAAAGAGAGTCTTCTCTGAAGAAGAAACAAAAATGGCCTATAGACACATGAAGAAATGCTCGACATCTCCGGTCATAAAAGAATTGCAGATCATAACATCTCTAAGATTCCACCTCACTCCAGTTAGAATGGCCAGGATCAAGAAAACTAATAACAACAGATGCTGGAAGGGATGTGGCCAGGACGGATCACTACTACACTGTTGGTGGGAATGCAAATTCATTCAACCACTATGGAAAGCAGTATGGCAGTTCCTCAAAAGACTAAAGATAGAGCTCCCTATAACCCAGCAATTCCACTACTAGGCATTTACCCAATCGTCCAGAAACAAGGACATACTAAATCCACTTGTACAACGATGTTCATTGCAGCACTATTTACCATAGCAAAGATATGGAACCAACCTAGATGTCCCTCAGTTGATGAGTGGATCAACAAGATGTGGTATTTGTACACAATGGAATTCTATGCTGCTGTCAGAAAGAATGACATTGCCCCATTTGTTAGGAAATGGAAAGACTTAGAAAAGATCATATTAAGTGAAGTAAGCCAAACTCAAAGGAACTTAGGCTCAAAGGTTTCCCTCATTTGTCATAATCAGTAGAAACCTTGGTCTCTCCTAGCAGAGATTTGCAATAGAGCAAAACCTTGATACAAAAGGCCATATAGTAGGACGCTAAATGAAAGGATCTCTAGGATATAGAAACGTAAGCCATATAATGAATGATTGTTGTTCTTAAGGTACTATGTTATCTCTCATCTCTTTTGCTGTCCCTTGGTTATCTCATATTTTTATAGTATCTCACTTTGTTACCTGATATATCAGATATATTTGTATTTGGTTATTTGAAATTGGATAGGGAACAGGGGGAAACAAGATGAGGTGTGGGGGTGGGGGAGAGGGAAATGGGTACCAAGACATGTGAAAGGATATCAATGTGTGGGAATTAATAATGCACCCTCTATCTGGCAAATATAATGTAACCGTTCTATTAATTACAATAAAAAAATTTACCAAAAGTTGTTCAATATTAGTGCTTCAAGTGATAGGAAATCTTGATTATTTTTAATCAAGGACTTGGAAGTCAGTTTGAAACATGAGTTTTTACTGATTTTTATAACGGTTAGCTGCAGAGGTATGTTTCAGTGTTGTTAGATCTTGTCATTAGATCTAAGTTCTTTGCAATTTTTCGTCCCGTACTAAATGATTTTTGATTTTAATACAAGCCTCAATTGTCTCAACAGCAAAAGACAATTGATTCCTTGGTTTCATCTAGTTTGGGATAAAAAGGATGCTCTGTCAAACAATTATGGCTTGATATAGAGAACCATGAGACTGTTTACTTGAGAACTTAATGCAGAGTTCTTTAGTAAATAAAGTGTTAGTCATAGTTATTCTTTGTATTAAGAGTGATAGTAGCTGTGGAACTATTTCAGGAGAAGGTACATTATTACCACAAGTGTTATAAATACTTTGAAATATAATACTCTTGGAGGAGGGTGTTACATTTTTAGGTCAACCCATGGGATGACAAATTATTTGGCCCATGGTGTGATGTTAGTGGATTCGTTAAGTAATTGCGTTTAAACTGTAGTAGTCTACTTTGGATGTAATTATCTGTAGTTCCCATAGGGTTTTTCTAGTTTGGATTTGTTTATTTCCATAACTAGCATAAATATTTAAATAAAAGCATGGTATACTTTTCTCAAATTAACAAGTAAATTATATAGACCAAGTTAGAATAATTGGCAGACCCTGGGATATGTAGAAGAAAGGTGATGAGCCTCAAACTCCCACCCAGTCTACCAGTAGGGTGGAACTTTCTGCTGGAGAAGAAATGAGGATGTCAGTCATTCTATAAAGAATGAATTTGTTTCTTTTCCCTTAAAAGGTAAACTAATAGAAGTGATTCTTAAATTTAGCTTGAAATATTTTTGATAAATTAATGTTGATTTCACTAATATTTTAGTGTTCTGCATATACTAAATAAAATCAGGTCTGAATATTTTATTTTTTAGTTGCAATAGAATGTTTTAAAAATAGAGAGACATGGGCCTGGAGTTTGGCCTAGTAGAATGTTTGCCTAACATGCATGAAGACCTGGGTTCGATTCCTTGGTACCATATGCATAGAAAAAACCTGGATGTGGTGCTGTAGCTCAAGTGGTAGAGCACTAGCCTTAAGAAAAGTTCAAGGATAGTGCTCAGGCCCTGAGTTCAAGTTCAAGTCCCACAACTGGCAAAAGAAAAATAGAGAAACATAATTGGGTGCAAAATGTCGGTAAGACTCTCATTGAATAAGCTACCAGAAAACTGGAAGTGGCAGTATAGCTTAAAGTGATAGAGTATTAACCTTCAGCTGAAGAGCTCAGGTACAGGGATTTAGCCCAGAGTTTAAGCCCCATGACTGACAAAAGAGAGGGGGGGGAGGGATGCAGGCAGAGAGAGAGAGAGAGAGAGAGAGAGAGAGAGAGAGAGAGAGAGAGAGAGAGAGAGGGAGAGGGAGAGGGAGAGGGAGAGGGAGAGGGAGAGGGAGAGGCAGGCAGAGAGAGGCAGAGAGACAGACAGAGACAGAAGTAAGGAAAGAAAGAGGAACAGAGAGAAAGAGGGAAAACATTATATAGTTTTGCTACTTGCTTGCTAAAGGCCCTGGATTTTCTAGCTTTAGACCTTCAACAATCCTTCTAATAGCACACATTATTGATTTTAGCTAGTTTTCATAGTACAACTGTCAGACTTGTGAATTCTTGTAAAGATATTTTTTTTTCATAATGGTGACTTCAATTTGCTGTTTCCTTATACTGTGAAAGCTAGTCAGCTGAACAGGAAGTTTGGAGTTCTTTGACAAAAGGCAATTTAGACATCGGTGCTTTATACAATCTAAAATAACAAAGGTCTCACAGTCCATTGATAAACCACATTTTAATTTTCTTCTAATCCTCTTACATAGTTAAAGGAGCCTTACTGTTAGTCCATATCAAATATCTTAAATTTGAAGGAGACTTGAAATGTCTCTCATTTAATTTAAAAAAAAATTGCTACCCTTGAGGAAGTCAAAGGAAACATTCAGAGTCTCCTTTCATTCATAGTTCCTACTTATAATTCAGGTGATTTGTTCTTCAAGATGTCTGGTACATATCTGAATTTTAAATGAGCAAAAGAATACTAGATGTTCTTGTTTCAAATGGTAGACTGTGGTACAACCAGAAACGATACTGTTTTAAAAAGTATTCATATAATAATATATTTTTCAAATTTGATAAAACTAATTCATATCATTTAAAATTCACAGAGAAATGATTTATACGTTTAATAGCAATATTGATTAGAAAGTAGATCTGCATGTGTATACTATTATTGCAAATTCTTTTATCTGTTTTTTCCTCCTGTGAATTTCTTTTTAGTTTTCTGTAAGTATGGTAGAATGCTGCACTTGTTTACATGTAACTATGTTTTGTATTTATTAACTTTACTTTGAAAATAAAAGTGCAATGGTATTATTTCTCAAAGTATATCAGAATATTTTCCATGAATAATTCATGAATGTTTAATACAACATGGAAGTGGATCATTGGGGAGGGTGTGTGTGTGTGTGTGTGTGTGGCCAATTATATGACTATGCACAGGTTCAAGGAAGTAGAAAAATCATTTAAAATGACCCATTAGATATCTGTGGAACTTGAGGAAATTTGATTTCAGATTATTGATAACTGGTCCATGCTCTCTGGAGCATTTCATTTCTCTTCTGGAGTTTGTGGTAAATATAATCTGGGCTCACTTCTATCAAAGGACTTAAGTCCACTTTATGTACTAACAGTGTCTTTGTTATTTATACTCTGCTTCCTCTTCACTATTTTTCTTACCCTTATCCCTAATCGAAAATAAAACAGCAAAGTCAATTTGTACTAAGATTTTTCATTCTCTCTGTGTTCCCTTGCAACTTCATTGAAAAATCAGCTATCAGCCTTTACTGAGTACTTAAGGTGTTAATAAATAGGCTGTGAGTCACATCAAAGACACCACAGTTGCAGTTCCAGGCCTCAGATAGTTTTATAATTTAATTGGCTTTATAGAAAATGTACAACTACAATCTTGACACAGGATTTTCAGTAAGATTTTAGTCACATTTTTAATTCTATAAGAAAAAATATTTTCTAATAAAAATAAATGCCAAAAACACTGTTCTATTAAATTCTATTACGCAGTGCTAATATGGTAAATGCTGTTGTACTTCCTGGGTCTTCTAATTGAATCATAATTGAACACAAGCATTAAAGCTGACATTAAAGTCAATCTTTGGTGGTGGAGAGGTCATTCATAGTGCTTGGTGTCATAAACAATAAGATGGTGATTTAAGTTCTGGGAAAGACATTACCTTGTTAGGAACATTTTTATATTCTGCCTTATAGAGAGTGAATCATAATTGTCTCATACCAGTTTGTTCCCTGTGGCTAGATTTTTTTCTATCTGTTTGGTTTTGCAATTAACATGAATTACTTGTTTGTCAAATATTAATAACTTCTGTGTGTGTGTGTGCCATTTATGGGACTTGAACTTATGGCCGGAGCACTGTCCCTAAGCGTTTGTGCTCAAAGTTAGCTCTCTACTGTTTGAACCACAGCTCCATTTCTGGCTTGTTGGCTGCTTATTTGGAGATAAGAGAGTCTCATGGAGTTCCCTGCCTGGGATGACTTTGGACCATGATCCTCAGATCTCAGCCTCCTAAGCAGGAGTGATTACAGGAATGAGCCACCATCATCTGGCTAAATATCAGTTTTTTGGGGAGGGGAGTTGGTTGTGGGGCTTGAACTCAGGGCCTGGGCACTGTCCCTGATCTCTTAAGCTCAATGCTGCGCTCTACCACTTTAGTCACAATACCACTTCTGTTTTTCTGGTGGTTAATTGGTGATGAGAATCTCATGGACTTTTGTGCCCAGGCTAGCTGTGAACCATGAACCTCAGATCTCAGGCTACTGAGTAGTTAGGATTGCCGCATCTGGCATAAGCATCATTTTCAAAATTAGCTAGTTTACATTCTGCCTACTAGTCAAACGCAACTGGAAGTCTATTATTAAACATTTAAATCTCAGGAGCTATAAAAGATACATTCATGTCATATTAGATGTCTTACAAGGAAGGTAGATAATATAACTTCTATAACGTCATGACTAAATCATTATTTGCATACACAATGCTATGGACATGGTACTGGAAATATAAACACAACTACATAGACATAAAAATGTATGACTCTGAAGACATCATGTTTTATTACATAGATTAATATGTATCTATGATATACAAACCCTCAGCCTAATTTTAATTATGTTCTAAAATCTAAGTGCCAGTGATTGTATATAGAGATTCCCTTCTTGAATACTTGTTTGTTAAATATGTCATTTGAAATAGGATGTAAAAATCAATGTTAATAAAAAAAAACTTCATAGGTTATCATAGTCTATGCAAACCTCTTTGGTTTCCATCTACGTTAGTATGAATGAGATCATTGCCCTTTGTAGGAAATATTTAAAATCAAGTCTAAAGTTAACAAGAATAGCTACAGATAAACATTTGTATATTTTGTTAGACCACAACATGGTTTTTGTTTACTTTTCAGTCAGTGGTTTGTAGAAAAGAGGAACATTTTTACCATTTCAGTGTTAAGTATGAAATACGGGGACTGAGTCCAAGCATGTAGCTTTCCTTACTGTGATTTTCTATAGCAGTGTTTTTTTTTTTTCCATACAGGTTTACCTTAGTTTTATGATTGTAGAGGAAATATGGCCCATAGATTTGTTCCCCCTATTATGACATACAATATTGCTTGAATTTAAAGGTATAATCAGATACTCTCAACGATCTTTTTCCTGCCAGGTTCACACCCGTAATCCTAGCTGAGGCTGAGATCTGAGGATCTCAGTTCACAGCCAGACTGGACACTAAAGACCTTGAGACTCTTATCTCCAATTAACCACTAGAAAACAGGAAGTAGGGCTGTGGCTCAAGGGGTAAGACTGTAGCCTTGAGCTGAAGAGCTCAGAGACAATGCTCAGGCCCTGGATTAGGGCAGTAGCCTTGAGCTAAAGAGCTCAGGGATAGCTTCTGGATGCAGAGTTCAAGTCCCATGACAGACGGAGGAAAAAAAAAATATATATATGTATATATTTTTTTTCCTCCTTCCAATTTGTGCTTAAAACTATTTTTTCCTGCCATATTGTCCAATTTGGGACCAGATATACCTGTTAGACTGCAAAATTTATGATTGTAGTAAACAAGTAACAACCACAAAGCCCCAAATGTGTGAACTTTACCATAATTACAATAAAATTTACCCACATGGTTATTTATATTTTTCTAGTTCTTATTCATATGGAAGACTTGGTTACCACTTTCATGTTACAGAACCCCTGCCTCTAGTTATTTCCATTCAAATTAAGAAAATAGAAATTTATTTTTCACAACCTTTTCTAATCATTGGGTCTTCGGTGAAATATTCACAGTCGGTTATTCCAGATTTCTTTTCTCTCACCTCCTGCCTTAGACCTTTGTGTTCACTGCCCTCTCAAGTTCACTCTCCTTTTAAATGATGTATATTTATGCTCTCCTACATTATTATTTTATTCAGGTTTATATTATTTTTTTTGAAATATCCACAGGCCAACTGTTAATTATTTTTGGTATTTGACGTGATTTATATAGGTCTATAATTTCCCCAATATTATTTAGCATTAAATTTTAAAATATTTTGAAGGGATATTCTTTTTTTTTTTTTTTTTTTTTGCCAGTCACAGGCTTGAGCTCAGGGCCTTAGCACTGTCCTTGGACTTTCTCAAGGTTAGAGAGCTCTACCACTTGAGCCTCAGCACCATTTCTGGCTTTTTTCTATGTATGTGGTACCAAGGAATCAAACCCGGGTCTTCATGCATGCTAGGCAAGCACTCTACCACTAGGCCAAAATCCCGGCCCCTGAAGGGATGGGATATTCTTAACACAAAATCAGTGTGAAGCCAGAGAGCTTCCTCCAATATTTTGCCTTACTGAAACATGAGCACACAGCAAGAAATTAATTAACTGCTTCCAGCACTTTATTGTCCATCTCTTTTCATTTCCTTCTCTGTTTCCACCTGCCCACAGCCCATCTCTTCTTTACCTCACTTCTGGAAGTGGCTTGTCTACTGGATTTCCTCCATTAGCACCAAGTCCTTCAAATCAGTCCTTACAGATCGGCCTCGGTGACCTTATGGCACAGAGTAAATTAGATAGTGGTGAATCTGATTCAGTTGCATATAAATATCAGGATGATCATCATTGTCTTCAGAACCTTCTTAGTCTCACTGGGGCAATCTTCCGGAAACTCTCATGAAATTTGGTGGTCGCTAAAGTCTAACAAAGACTTTCTTCTATTTACTTCAGTGTATCCACTTCCCTGTCATTTTCTGCCACACTTTCTTCATAAGTACTTCTTCCCAGATCTTCTAATCCAACCTACATTTTGACAGCTGCCTCTCCTGCTAGACTAAGGATGCTTAGTACCATTGACCCATTCTTGACGGTGTCTTGATATCTAGCACCATGCCCAAAGTCTGGCAGATGCAATCAAAAGAATTTCTTATCAAGAAACACGAGCAATTTGTGTTATAATCTTCCAAGGAGAGGCCTGGATTTAATGTATATGTCAGAGAACGCCACCCTTAGTGCCTCCTTTCATGGTCATTGTGTGCATTAAGGCAAAGATGAAGCTGCACATGCTCAATGATGGATGGATAGGAATTGGACAGCCGGAATAAGTCAAGAGTGTTGTAGACAGAATAGCAAAGAGAAACATGTTCCAGACTCATATTAAAGTAGCTGTAATACAGTGCTTTCGAGGGGAGAAATCTGTGATAAATTGAAGATCCAGGAGGTGGCTTTACTGTGGAAGTATTTGAATGTTAAACTAATAATTAGAAATGCATTGTACCATTTAACTTGGGAATCTCTGAGAAATTTAAAGTTGGCTACTGATGCATTCACCTTTGTTTCAAACAAATTCCAATTGGGTACAATTTGCAGAATATCCTTTTTGAAAAAAATTTTTTCAGTCCTGGGGCTTGAACTCAGGGCCTGAGCACTGTCCTTGGGCTTTCTCAAGGGTAGTTCTCTACCACTTGAGCCACAGCACCATTTCTGCCTTTTTCTGTGTATGTGGTACGGAGTAATCGAACCCAGGTCTTCATCTATGCTAGGCAACCACTCTACCACTAGGCCAAATTCCTGGTCAAGCTCTTCAGAATTTGATTGATTTTGATAACAACACTCCTAGGTCTATCTTTTTCTTATAGCAATTTTTTTATGTTTTCAGAGGAGGGGAATTTTCTTTCTAAGACTTTTGGCCAACAGCATTTCTTATTCCTCAAAGAATGTCATTCACTATAGTAAGTGGTTTGAAAGTATTTACCTAAGGGCAGATAAAGAGTTTCTGCCTGTCATAATATCCCTGTGTTAAAACTCCCACTAGGTTTGACATTTCTATGTTTTGTGCAGGATTGCTTAAAAGTAGTTACCATGACCAGACTGATGGGTGCATGGTAATGATGAAAAGCAGGGTGTTTGGAATTCAGTATGGATAGTAGAAATGCAAGATGTCAGAGAAGCCATATATTAAACAGAATTTGAATTGGAAACTGAATCCCAACCTGCCACCAGGAGCATTTTGATCATTTTGATTTATTAAACTTTTATAACAGCATTCAGATAGAGCTGAATTAAAACCTTAAGTCTTGTGTAGTTTATGGCATGCCAACTACTTTTTTCCTAGTATCGTTTTGAAAATTCTCTTAGCACTTATAGAACAGGGAAAGAATTAGTGAGTGAGAGATTTATATAAGGTAGTCCTTTATTTTCATTCTGTTGCTGAAAGATGTTTTTCAGTATCCATGTATAAGGTTCCTTAAACATTTGATATTTTTATCAAGGATATTTGAAACTCTGGTGAATCATTTTCTGATTAAAATGTTTCACACACATATACATATATGTACATGTATTTCTATACATATATATATATGTATATCATATCTATCATATATTTTATTAGAATATGCCATTCTGTCTTTTCATTTTTATGTATGTCTTGGTGCTCTTAGAGAAATCTAGGCCTCACTGTGTAAGTTTGTCTCTGAGTTTTGTAGGTAAATATTCAAATAGAAACACTAATGCAGCTCTGAACTCTAACTTGGAATGCATTTCCCAATGACTATTTGAATGATATCCATCACCTTCTTTAAAAATTATCTTCCAGCATCAGCAACCTTGCTTAGTCTTTTCTGAGCAGGGCCTCCATGATAAAGAGAAATCAATTACTATTAGAGAGCCACTGCAGGTTAAAGACATTATAAGTTTACACTTGGTTTTGCAGCCATGAGGGTATACCTCACTGTGAGTCAGGAATGATGGAAAAGATGGATGAGACAGAGTTCAAAGAGCAGTAATGTGAGGGTCCAGACTATCATTTCAAGCTGTCTCAGCTATAATGATGGATGATTCTGTGGCTAGAAGTAATAATACCAGATGATGAAACATACATTCCAGCAACTTGAGCCTCAGCATATCGTCTACCTGTTGGAATTCAGGAGCTTGATAATTCCTGATTTGAAACCAAACAAGTCTGCTGCATTTAATAACGCAGCTTTTTGGCAGTTATGGAGGAAGCAAGTAGCATATCGAATAATCCTGCACATTGTAAATTTAATTACCTCATATTTATGCATAGTAGTTGTTGACAGGAACTTGTAAGCTATGCTAATATGTTAGGTAATTTGTTACCTACAGAAATCATTTTCCATGTGTCTTCTGATCATTATCATGAAACATGATAAATGATCTAGCCCATGAGGTATAAATGAAAATGAAATGGATAATTGGATTCTATGTCTAAATTGTGTCTGGAATCATTGCAGAAATTATAATGAAATTTATCTCATAAAGCTGCAGTTGGTAATGTATCAGTGACCTTTTATCATGTTGAGCCAAGATGGTATATGAAACTATTCTTAGGGGTGATTACAAAAAACAATGTTCATACAAATCTTTCTTAACATTTAAATTTTATCTTTACCTATTCAGTATTAATGTACCTTCTTTATTCACTGGTATTTAATCAATTATTGCTAGTAGTCTTATTTTTATACTAGCAGTAAAGCATCTTCTTATTTACTAATATCTTGTCAAAGGGCATTGTTTTGGAAACTACAAAATACAATGAGATTGTTTTACTGAATTCCTTTAACATTGTCAGTCAGGTCTTTCTGGATAACAAAGATGCTCTCTGTGCCTATGTTTATTTTGATATGTAGGAAAGAGTATTTCTTAAGTGCCAAAGTAGAATAGAGTTTGTTATATAAATAATCAGTTAATTCCTGTCTTCTGCTTCAGTGTAAATAAAAATTACACCATGTATTTAAATGTATCATTTTAGTAAAAATAATATCTACATCATTACTTTGTTCATTGATCAGATTACAAGTTGGACAGCTCCCATGAGATAATCATTATTAACTTCTTAGCAAGTAATTGATTAGCTTACTAGCAGTTATTTTCTACTAATAAATGAGATATATAATCTATACTGTTATGATTCAATTATAGTTTTTCACAGTCTCCTATAATTCTTTTTTCTTATCTGGATTCTGTTTATGAGAGTTCAAGAAGTTCATCCAGGCCTGTTTGTACGGATTTTATATTTCCTCCTAAAGAAAAAGTATGAATTTAACTTACTCTTGCGATGATTAAATGTTGTCTGGTAATGTAACTTTTCTTTTGTATGTGACATGTCAGGAAGCAGACCATGTCCCTAGGAACTTCTTTCCTTCTAAAGGGGGAATGTTTTAAATGTTATAAATTTCCATAGTGATTGATAGTGAAGATGGCATAGTTTCAAGTTGTAGCTTATTTAGTAACTGAACATTTTAACTGGAGATAATGAACTTGGTTTAGTCATTTCTTCCCTCTAGTAAATGGAAATTTGTTTAAAATAGGATCTAAGGGTTTACTACAAATGGTAATAATAGACACCTACTTAATTATCCCACATTGACCATGTGACAAGTTCTGTGATAGATGATTTACATATAATGTTTGTATACTTTAAGAACAGCAACATTTGTCATCACTCTTTACCAACAACTTAGGTAGACTTACTTTGTTCATGTTTCTCAGAGAGATTAATAATTCACATTCATCTGCACCAGCATACTGTTCTTTTTTTTTTTTTTTTGGTGAGTCATAGGGTTTGAACTCGGCCTGGCACTCTCCCTGAGCTCTTCAGCTCAAGGCTACCACCATACCCTTCAGTGAAGCCCCACTTCTCATTTTCTGGAGATTAATTGGAGACAAAGAGTCTTGGGTCCTTTTGTGCCTGGCTGGCTTTGAACCTTGATCCTCAGATCTCAGCCCACATTGTAGCTAGGATTATAGGTGTGAGCCACTGCCACACTATTCTTTTAATTTTTCTATATGGTAATACTACGTAAGAATTAATTCATTATGCTAGCATTAAAAAATGTTACTTGAAGCAATATTTAAATAAATAAGAATAAGAAAAAAAGATTTGTGAGATTTTCCTCTTAAATTTAAATGACATTCAATATTACATTTCTCTGGTTATTATCTTGTCACTATATGAACTGGTACATTTACTTTTAAATGCTTGGCTCTTGTTTTCAACTGTACTTTGCCTAGACAAGTAGCATGGTAGCCATACTCATGCAGATGCATAGGCATTTACAGTTTTTATTTAACTTAGATCCAAGGCCAGGCAATCTTTGTTACAATCTTGGAATAGCCAGACACAAGAATAGTTTATGCAAAGCAAAGAAATGATGTTATCATTCCTCTTAATGAAAAATCTCATATTTCAGAGTTAGTTGTTGGGGGAGGGAAATGAAAGAAAAAAACTTAATAACTTATTCTCTTTCTGAAGACAGTGTGCTTACTAAGCAAAGAATGTCTATCAGCACTTAATCTTCATTTCCTATGAATATTAAAATCATCCTCTGATGCTCAGCATGGTGGTGTTTTGAATGACCCAAACATCTTTGATGGAATCATATGGCAATACCAATCTCTCATGTTCTTTCTGTTGTGTCACTCCATATTCCCTCTATTACATTTTTGCATTGGGGTACAATCCTTAAAGACCTCAGCATGAGATTCTTCTTGGGGGTACTTTGAAGATGGGAATTAGTGAATTTTTTGGACTTCACTTTGTTTATTTTCCCCTGTAATTTTGAATTATGTTAGTGATTATTGAAGTATTATGTAGATATACATGAAAGTAATTTATAAATAAACACATCACAATAAATGTATACTTCTGTATGCCTCCACTACATTATAAAACGTCTTTAAAAGGCTGATAATTTTGTCCAAGTGGCAGAGTTCTTGCTTCTCAAATGAGGTCCAGCACTGAAAAAAAAATCCTTGAAAAAGGACTGGGATATAGCTCAGTGGCAAAATGCTTGCCTAGCCAGTGCAACATCCTAGGTCCAATCTCCCATGGAAAAAAAAAATCCTTAAAAAGTATCAACAATTGGCTGGGCACAGTGGCATATTCTTATATTCTTAGCTATTTGGTTGCTTGGGATAGGAAAGATCGAAGTTCAAGGCTAACTCATACAAAAGGATATAGATCTAGTGGTACAAGCTTCTCATCCCAGATATATAAGAAGAATAGGAGGAAGAGTGTATGGTCCAGCTTGACCTGTAAATGAGAGGACTTATCCACAAAAGAAGGGAAGCAAAAGGACAGGTCTCAAGGGATACAGTGCCTATATAATAAATACAGGTCCTGAGGTCAAACCCCAGAACCAATAAAAATAAAAAATATCAATAATAGAGATTTAGCTAGTCTATAATTATTCCTGTATATCTCTTATTAATATGACTAAGATATTGTATATTTGACCTCACTATGCCATCACAATTATTTTTGCATTAAAAGTTTCCGAATTTCACTTGTATGCCTGGCCAACCCTTTCTCACAAGCTATGTTTTGGTGCATATGGTCCCCAAGCATTTGTAGAGGAATCACTGTTCTTGCTGATATTTTCCTTTTGATGCCTTCCTTTACTACAAGCAGCCATTTTGTCTTAAAATGTAGTATTATAAAATAAATATAAATGGAGTTATTGTGTTCCAAATTCCTTTACAATAGTCTAGAATGGAAACATGATCTTTGCTGTGTAACTGAGACATTAACATGCAAATAAAATGTATATTTTCATTTCCAAACTAAATCCCCTTCTATTCATTCTCCAGATTTCTACCTCCTAAAGAAGACTATTGAGATGGTGATGTGATTATTTATTTATGGCTTTAGACTTAGGAAACCAAGCATAGATTGAAAACTTCCCTAGTTTTGCTACTGACTTGATTGTTATTCTTCGAATTACCTGGATGTTCTTTCTCTGAAATGTTAAGAACAGTTTAAGCTCTAAGAAAGCTGAAATGCGGATTAAATGATTATAGGAAAACTCTCCTATACTTATTAATGTACACCTTGTAGGAAAGGACCTACAATTTTCATTATAGTGTTTAATAATGTTCCCTGTCAGCTTATTATACTGAGAAGAATGTTTGTGAAATGTTAAATTTCCACAATATTCAATCATTCTGCAACCAATTCATTTCATAGATAATACATAGGAAGAGGGTAGATTTTGGAGAAAATAAGGTACAAATTTAATTATCTTACAGATTTATTTCATGGGTCCCAAAGCAATAAACTTTACTTCTCAAAATCCCTTCACCTTTTTATGTAGCTTACATATGATTCTAACCTTGTTTTTTATTTTTGCTGACTGATCAAAAATAGTATTTTGCTTTTGTACCTTTTTATTTCAGGCAGGTAATAAAGTTATTTCAGCAGTGTTTTTGAGTCATAGTGAATAAAATGCCCTAGTAATGCATAGGATATAAAATTCAATATGCAAAATTTCCAATTTCATTACTGAAATGATTCTTCTTATGTCAGCATTTTGACAGCAAGTAAAAGCAATGCCATAGAGATTAAATACTTTGATTCTACAGATCTTGAAGATTTAGAAAATGAATACACCTTGCATAATGACTTCAGATGCAAAAATGTAAGGTTGTTTAATATGAAGAATGACATATTTACCACAAGAATTTCTTCTTGTCCTTACCTAAGGTTTTTTAAGCCAAAAAAAAATGTATATATGTCTTTTTTCTTCTTCAAGGAATATGTATGTGTGCATGTGTGTGTGCAAGCTTGTAAGTGTGCCCCTATGCAAAAACAATTATACAAATATACCTATGCATAGATATACATATATTCTCTGATATGATTTCAATTCTATATGAACACATATCTATATAATAAATGTGTATTTGTGTGTATACATGAATAAAGGCAAGCAATTTTAATAGAATAAAGGTAAGAAATGGAAAATAGGGAGAAACATTTCCACCTCTTCAGGCAAAATAAATGGGAGTGCTGGTGCCCATGGCTTACATCTGTATCCCAGCTCCTCCACAGGCTGAGATCTGAAGATCTTGGTTCAAGGCCTGCCCAGGCATGCAAGTCCCGTAAGACTCTTATCTCCAATTAACTACTGGAAAACCAGAAGTGGCACTGGCTCAGAGTTCAAGCCCCATGACCGATTTCCCCCGCAAAAAAATATTAATGGGAGTAAAGATACAAAATAGCTATACTTACCTGTTTCCATTTTATTTTCTCTGCTGGGAGAATACTCACGGGGGTTAAATTATCAAGAACTGGTTCTGTTTATATTCCATGATAAGGTCTTTTCAGTTGTTACTTTAAACAAAATAGAGAGAATCTGACCAACTGAGGTATAGAAGAAAGTATCAGTGGCCCCTTTGCTTATCTCTCCCCCTCAATTAAGTACTGCTACCCCTTGCACAAACAGAACCAAGAGTGATCAATAATTGATGTATCTTCATAGGATAGATTTCCTCACAAAGAGTAAGATATGTAATGGTATCATACTAATCAGTTAACCATATCTATAAGAATCCATTCTTTGTGAATGCTTGGTTTTAGTTACTTTTGGAAGAGTTGACAGAACTGATTAGATTTTGCTGATTTTCACACATGATATCTTTTTTGGGTGTGGGCTGTCATGGGGCTTGAACTGTTTTTGGTGCTGTCCCTGAGCTCTTCAGCTTGAGGCTATCTCCCTACTCTTAAGCCAAGTCCCACTTCCAGTTTTCTAGAGGTTAATTGGAGATTGGAGTCTCAGGTCCCTTTGTGCCCTAGCTGGCTTTGAACCTTGATCCTCAGATCTCAGCCTCCTGAGTAGCTAGAATTACAGGCATGAGCCACCATACCCAGCCAAACAAGCTGTCTTCATATTAATAATGTCAGGATGGCCTGCAACTTGCTGTGTATTCTGAAGTGACCATAACCTCATGGTTTACCTGTTTTAGTTTCCCAAGTACTAGGATTACCGATATGTGCCCTCCTGTCCCTGTGACTCTGTCTTTGTTTTGACAAGTTACTCTTCTTTGGACAAATTTCTCTGAAGGTATCCATTTACCAAATTCTGTATGGTTTGGCTTTGACTGGCATGAGGTGTCCTGAATCCCAACACAACCTTCTTAAACAATTTAAAATAACCATGAGATTTGGGAAACTGGGCTTACCTAATATGCGATTCTGTGTTTAGTTTTATATGCTTAGCTTTGGTTGTCTCCTAGTATCATAAAAATGATAATGCAGTTCATTATTTTTCATAAAAGTGGTTGTGCAAAACATAAAGAGACAACAGTTGTAAATGTCTAAAATATAAAACAAGCAATGAAAGCATATAGTTAGATAAAGCGGGTTTTATTATATACTTAAAAGAAATCTATTGACAAGATAGGTATGTATATATGTGTTTGTGTATTAATAAACTATCTCTCTTTACTTTAAAGTCAGTTATAATGTATATTTATAAGTAGGAAGGAATGTTGCCTATCATAAATATTATCCTAAAATGATCTATGCAGTGAAAATAGCTACATTATTTTTTCACTTGTTAAAACATTTACAGGTTTCTGGGAATGGCTGTTCTAAGTGTTCTTGTCATTTGCAGTTTGGACTATCTATCTCTTAGATATTATTTTACTATTCATTGAAATAATCTGTAACATGTAGCTGTTTTCAGATATTAAGTTTCAGTTATATATTTTATATGATTAATGTGTTCAAATTTTATTTGTATTTGTATGTATTTTATATATTCAGATATCTTTGAAGATATGGGGGGATTTTTTTCTGTGGAAATGCTTTTAAAAAGCATTTAAAAATTTTATATCAAATCAAATTATTTGATTTGGCTAAAAGACAAAATAAGAATTAGTTCTATATTTGTAGCTGGGAGCTTTTTTACAAGCTACATATATCTTGTAATGCCAGTTGGTCACTAAGCAGTTGTTTAGAAAGTATTCTTACTTTCCAGTCAACTAACTCCTTTAATTAAATAGTAACATTTTGTAGGTGCTGTGTATCAATGTCAGAGCAATTGCCTGGCTACATGGCTCAGAATCAGAGGTAGTAAATCTTACTTTCAGCACACTTAATTTCAGCACCTGAAGAAAAATTTTGTAAATAAAATTACACAAGTGGGTCAGGAGCGTGGCCTAGTGGTAGAGTGCTTGTCTAGCATGCACAAAGACTCAGGTTCGATTCCTCAGTACCACATACATAGACAAAGCTAGAAGTGGTTCTGTGATTCAAGTGGTAGAGCTCTAGCCTTGAGAAACCCCAAGGACAGGGCTCAGGTCCTGAGTTCAAGCTCCAGGACTGCTCCTCCCCCCAAAAAACAGTATAGAAATATTACCATCTCTAAATGATGATTCTTAGAATCTAAGGAATTTGTTGGGATTGAAAATGTTAACTGTTGGGAAAAATATGAAAACCATGAAAGTATATTGCTCTTTACAACATGAACCTAGGTGAGAGCCCATAATTGAGGATACAGGTAGAATCTTGTTAAATAACTCGAAATGTTTTCAAATGTTTACTTCATGTTTCCAGCATTTGAAGAACAATAAAATGCAAGTATGCTGCCCAAAGAAACTGCTCCTCTTTATAAATGATCTACTTTCTGTTCATAATGAAGTGAAGATTATCTTCCTCTTCATCACTGATGTTATTTCCTGTCTGAAAACCCTCAGATACTATTCACTTATCCTCTTATCTCATTGAAGGATAATGCAAAAATTATTCTAGGGTAGCTCATAAATTAAATTCCCGAAATATTTGGTTTAATGATGTTATTTTTTCTTTCTATCAATTTCTCTACTGTCTATTCTTCCTTACATAAATATAGAGAGTGAATTTAAACAATAAGAGAAGTGAATATATTATGTAACAATCACATTTGGACTAAAATTTCAGTGAGATGAATACAAAGAAAATATAAAGTTTTTTCAAATTATCTGCTTAATTAATAAAATTGTACCAAATAAAAATTTGTCTCCTGCATATAGTCTAGCATTAAATTTTAATATAATTTCTACATTCTAAAATAGCATTACTTCTGGGGCTATTTCAATGTTCCTCATCTTATTTTTTTTATTCCTACCATGACAAATAATTAGTGAAAAGTAATATAGATAACTTTCAGTCATTTAAAAGAATCACTTCATCTGCCTAAAGCATTAGGAAATTATGTATGTATGTATGTATGTATGTATGTATGTATGTATGTATGTATGTATGTGCTGGTACTCATGCCTGATCCTAGGGCTTCATATTTTTTTTCCCAGTCTTAGGGCTTTAACTCTGGGTTTGGGCGCTGTCCCTAAGCTCTTCAGCTCACAGCACCAATTCTGGTTTTCTAATGGTTAATTGGAAAGAAGAGTCTCACAGACTTTAGTGCTCTGGCTGGCTTTGAACTGTGATACTCAGATCTCAGCTTCATGAGTAGCTAGGATTACAGGCATGAGTCACCTCCCTTGGCCCAAGTGCTGTCGCTGAGCTCTTCAGCTCAAGGCTACCGGGCTTCGCATTCTTCATTCTTGCTCAAGATTTTTACTCAAGGTTAATGATCTGTCACTTGAGTCACACCCTTACCAAAGTAACTAGAAATCATAATGCTTAAGCTATCTCTCGCAGGGTGAAGGAGATCCTCCTGCTCCATGCCTATCACAGGCTGAAAATGTTCCCAAATTGTATTGGGTTTTCATTGTTTTGTTTCATATATTTTTATTGTAATTAATAGAAGGGTTACATGATATTTGCCAGATAGATGGTGCATTAATTCACATACATTGATACCCTTTCACATGTCTTGGTACCCATTTCCCTCACCCCCACCCCCACCCCTCATTTTGTTTTCCCCCATTCCCTATCCAATTTCAAATAATCAAATACAAATATATCCGATATATCAGGTAGCAAAGTGAGATACTGTAACAATATGAGATAACCAAGGGACAACAAAAGAGATGAGAGATAACATAGTACCTTAAGAACAACAATCATTCATTCTATGGCTTATGTTTCTATATCCTAGAGATCCTTTCATTTAGCGTCCTACTATATGGCCTTTTGTATCAAGGTTTTGCTCTATTGCAAATCTCTGCTAGGAGAGCCCAAGGTTTCTACTGATTATGACAAATGAGGGAAACCAACTGAATGTTACATTATATTTCTTGATAGTATTTTCAGATGTGCTTATGTTCAGGAGTTAGGAATGGTGAGCCTATCTTGAATTGTGCATGTGTCCCCAATGCATTCACAATTTTCTGCAAATACATACCACTTACTAGAGACAGGAATGGAGAACGGAAGGGGATCATTGGCCAGAGGGGTTTGAAATAAAACCACGTACACCGGCAGACACAATTCATTCCTTTTGCTTAGGATCTTGGAGTGGCAAGGAGTAGAATTCTCTGACATTTTTATTTTGATTGAGTGCTCCTGATTTAGTTTACTGGGTTCAAGAACAATAAAATAATAGATTTTTTCCCTCTTAAAGTAGCAAAAATTGCAACAAAGCTTATTGTAATTTGCTCCAGAGGACCCAGGAGACTGAAGGGACATCACTGCCTACTTCTCTAGTGAGAGAGTTAATCTTAGAATATTTCATGCTAAGGCTTCATTGACAAACAAAAACCATTAGGAGAGAAATAGAATCACAAGGTGTTTTGTTTCTCTACTTGGAAAATGGATGTAGAAGTGTTATTTGCCTTGACATTTACTTTGTTACTGACATTTTCTGGCTTTGTGACTTCTGTTTGTGATTCTGCATTTTATTGATTAGGTGACACTTGATAAGCAACACATGCTTGTAAAATACCAATAGTATATTGATATTTTCTGGATGAGAATACATTTTTATAGTGATTTGCTTGAGTTTCACTACCTAATGAAAAAAAGTATTTGAAATACAAAATTAGTAAGTTAATTGAAATATATAACTGTGACATTATAAAAGGTAGGCACTAGAATAATGAATGTAAGTCATTAATTGGTAAAGTTTATCTTGTATTTTTGCGATTGCATGCTTCACTTCATACTTAGTGTGCACTTGGGATTTATTTCCACCATACCTTTGGGTCTAGTGTTGTATTAAGTTATGAAGAATATTAATATTGCTGCAGAACAATTACTTGTTCATTTGCTAACTGATTAAAATTCATGTATAATTTATCGAAATGAATAGGGATTTTATAAATAAATCTCCTTGCTCTCAAGGGTCCAAAAACAAAGTACATATGCTAATATAAATCTAGTTTTTGCCTCCAACATAAAAAATTAATATGTAGTGGTATATTACTCTCATTAATGTGAGTTTTCCTTTTCATAGTCATGCTGCTATTCAGTGCATATGTTTGGTGGACTCCTGTAATATCAGCACCATTCAGAATTGGAGCTAGTGCTTTGCATCTGAGATTGACCCCCTTTTTTGTGTGTGACATAGCTGTGAAATAGGAAACTGGCCACATGGCCTTGCTGCCTTTCCTGAGATGACCACACTTACTCTCACAGAATACTAATGTTGAATATTCATTTCTGGTTTTAAAATGTATGTACCCACTGGACAAAAAAGAAGCAATTAGTATCACTGATAGGGCTTGAGGTTTTATTTAGAAGTATTAAACATTTAAAAACTCTTTTGTATAATGCCAAGTTAAATAACTTGATCACAATTTCTGTGCTTTGAGTATATAGGACTGTGTGTATTGAAAGTTATCTTCCTCATTCCAAATTTTATTGTATTGATATGTCACTGTGTAAAGAAAGTAACCATAGAAACCAAATGTTTGTTTGGAATATTGTGGTTAGCTGTAGCTTCTGTCTCCTTTCCTCTCCTTCCCGTCTCCTTCGCTCTCAAATCTTGCTTGCTATTTTATTTTACTAGATGGCAACTCCTTGCAGTATTTCTTAAATTATTTTATCAGTATAGAGTTATGTATAAAGGTTACATTTACATTCATAAGGTGATGAGTACATTACTTCTTAAACAATGTTACCCCTTCCCATGTTTTTTCTCCCACTTTCCCTCACTCCCCCCCCCCACCAAGTTGCAAAGTTCCTTTCCTACAGTATTGTCTTGTGAGTATTGCCATTACACTGGTACATCCTTTATTTGTTTATTTGAATTAGGGAAATGATGGGGAAAAACAAGATGATGCTCTTTATTTTCTATGGCAAAGTATCAAGAGTGTCAAAGGCTCGATCTCATATTGCATAGAAAAACATAAGGCTAGGTTTCTGAAAAACCTATTAATTTGTAAATTAATGAATGTTATTCATGAATTATTTCTTCCTGTTCAACAGCATGCTCAGTTCCAGAACTGCTTAGAGCAATGCTGAACTGTAAAATGAGTGAGGTATTGTGGCTCTGGCATAGAATTCCAGAACTGTGGACTTATCATTGTTTTCTATTTTAACTTAAATTAGTCCATATATGAGCCATCTGGAATGAAAACAAATGTGGTACTCATGAGGCCACCCAGCTTATTAACCAAGTACAGTATGTTTTTTAAAATATGGCTAACATTTAGAGATGGGAAAACATTTGCATGCTTCCGCTTATGCATATCCCCTTTATAGTTCAGGATTTAGAGAAAATTATGTCTTTCTTCCTGACTAAAATAAAAATATTAGAAAACTCTAAAGTTCAGAGCTTTAGGCTAGTTGGTAAGATTTTATTTTGAAATGAAATGAATATCATTTTATCTGATAAGTGAAACTTTGAAACTATTTCGGCTTACTTTAGCTCTTTCCTTTCTTTCTTTCTTTCTTTCTTTCTTTCTTTCTTTCTTTCTTTCTTTCTTTCTTTCTTTATTTTTGAGAAAAGCTTCATAGAATTCCATTGTAAGATAGAAAATAATTTACCCGGGGTACAACTTTAACTTCATATTACTAAATCAGTTCGCAAAAAAGACTAGATTTTCTCTTTACCACATTAAAATCAGGTGTAAAGAACTATACTTTCTTATAAGTTGTTCTAAATGTGTATGATGGTTGTCGTACACATTTGTGTTTATTTTCTCTTTAAGCATAAGTGTAGTCAATCAAACAGTTGTATTGTTCTTTAAATAGCTAGTTTGAAGGGTACAGCCTTAAGGAGCTGATTATTTAATAAAACATTACTTGTATGGTTAAGGTGATTTTTTTTCTTTTTCTTTTTTTTTTGTTGTCTGTCATGGAACTTAATCATTGGGCCTGGATATTGTCCCTGAGCTCTTCAGGTCAAGGCTACTGCCCTACCTCTTTGAGCCATAGCACAACTTCTATTTTAATGATTAATTGGAGACAAGAGTCTCAGAGACTTTTCAGTACCCAGGCTGGCTTTGAACTGTGATCCTCAGATCTCAGGCTCCTGAGTAGAGAGGATTACAGGCATGAGCCACTGTGCCTGGCATTAAGGTGATTTTTGAAGTGAAAAAAATGTATTCAACTCAAATGTGCTATTTGTTTTATGCTAATTTCATACTGAATTTAGTTTACATTGTCCATTCTTCCTTCACAATGTTATGGATGCCTAATATCTACAAAGACTCAATAGGAGCAGTTACTCAGTAAATATTTGCACTGAATCATGGCGTATTCGTGGAAATTATTTTCGCTTCTGTGAACTTAGATGAATTAAATCAGCTTGAGACAACTAATCTGTCTCATTGTAGAGATCTGTGCCAGATATTTCTGTCCATAACAGCAGAATTACAAGCTGAAAACTCTTGATTCATTTAGACTTACATAAGAATGTGAGGGTTTTTTAAATCATAGTTTCTGAATATCATGTATTGCCAGTGGATAATATCACAGAGCCGGTCTGTACCTAAATGTTAACCTATATTGGTTTCTTCTCCAGTCCACCTTTGTGTAGGTTGATTAGTGTGAGGGAAGTATTTTGTGGTTGCATTCAGATTTTCCTTTACAATGTTTGCTCTATTAAAAAATAATGTTTAGGGTTGGGAGTTTGGCCTAGTGGTAGAGTGCTTTACCTAGTATGCACGAAGACCTGGGTTTGATTCCTCAGTACCACATACATAGAAAAAAGCCAGAAGTGATGCTGAGGCTCAAGTGGTAGAGCTCTAGCCTTCAGAAAGTCCAAGGACAGTGCTCAGGCCCTGAGCTCAAGCCCAGGACTGGCAAAAAAAAAAAAAAAAAAGCAATCTTTAAATCAATTTTATGGCAGTTACTGGTTTAGAAGAGTAACATTTTGCTTCATACTCTTTTAACTTCTCGGTGAAGTGTGAGAAGTGTTTTAGAAGTTAAAGGCATCCCTTTCATTCTCAGTCCATTCATTAGAATTTCATGTCATTGTATTTCCCATGAAAGACATACTGACAGATCTAAGGCTGCTTTACCAAATGTCCCTCTCAGAGGCTAAGGTTAAATAGAAATTTGTGATTTTTTTCCATGGTGTCAATTTCATTTTCCCACTCTGTGAGGTAAGTATGTAAAAATCAGTGCCTTGCCATATAGGATGAGGCTAAATGAAAGGACCTCCAGGATATGAAAACAAGAGCTATATAATGTGCGATTCTTGTTTTAGTGAACTATGTTATTTCTCATCTCTTTTGTTGTCCCTTGGTTATTCTCATATTGTTACAGTATCTTACCTTGTTAGCTGGCATATTGTATATACATTTATTTGCTTATTTGAAATAGGAAAGGGAAGGGGGAAAACAACATGGGGGGGAAGGGAAATAGGGACGAAAACATGAGAAGGGTTATCAATGTTTGTGAAGTATTGTACCTTCTATTTGGCAAATATAACTGTAACCCTTCTATTAATTACAATAAAAAGAAATCAGCAACTTGGTCAAATATAGCTCCTTCTCTTATCTGCTGGTACTGTGAAGAAATAAGGAACAAAAATATCTATCTGTGTATCTTTCTTTCTTTTCCTTTCTTTTTCTCTTTCTTTCTTGTTCTCTTTCTTTCTTATCTGTTGGATCTTATCAGTGGATCAATCTACCTACCTACCTACTTACCTAACCTGGCCATTTTAATTTTTACATGAAGCAGGGTATTAATAATATGCTCTTTCCATTTGGATCTTATGAGGCATTGATCGCCAAGTAGATGTTCTTCATGTCCTTTCTGTACTGTCGTTTATAAGTTTATACCACAGAGAAGCAAGGATTCTTTTTGTGAAAAGAGTACATGCAAAAGTTTTCAAAACTTAAAAAAAAAAAAAAGAAGTCCAGTGGCCAGGTTGTTCATCTGACTTTCTTTTCGACACTTATTTATGCTTCTTAATGAATGATTCATTGTCTTTAGTGTTTTGCAGATGCTGACACATTTTTGTATTGTCACATTTTGGACTTTTTTTTTCCTAATGAGAGTGTACATGCATCTCTTACAGAACCACCAAGACCCATTGCTCCTCCTCAACTGCTTGGCGTTGGGCCTACATATCTACTGATTCAACTAAATGCCAACTCTATCATTGGTGATGGACCCATTATCCTGAAGGAAGTAGAATATCGCATGACATCAGGATCCTGGACAGAAACCCATGCAGTTAATGCGCCGACATACAAGCTGTGGCATTTAGATCCAGATACTGAATATGAGATCCGTGTCCTACTTACAAGACCTGGTGAAGGTGGAACCGGACTGCCAGGACCGCCGCTGATCACCAGAACAAAATGTGCAGGTAAGACTCCACCTTAGAAATATTTCATAACAGTATTGGATAATATCCACCCAACATTACAGTGTCAAACTATGGGGCATACAATGTGAAAAACTGCTCTAGGAAGTCTCTATTTTGGTTATGTCATAATTCAGCTGGTACAGGAACAGTGTCAATACTTACTACCATTCTATTATGAATCTGGAATCTTTCTTTGAAGGTGTGTTTGATGAACTTTTTTTTTCAGCATAAAGAAAAAAATCTCTTGATAACTGCAGGAGGTAATTTTTTGAGAGATTTCTTTTGTTTGAGTAACACTGAAAACTCTTGTGCTACTTGGGAATTATCTTCCTCAGTAATACTATCATAGTAGATGAAGAACTGTCACTACACAGTGCCACAACATGATAAATAAATACTTCATACAGAAAAATTCGATTGTTGACAATTTTTTCAACTGCTTGATGGCCACCGTAGGATCTTCTCTCCTCTCTGTCACAGTTTCTGTCTCTGTCTCTGTCTCTTTCTGTCGCTCTCTGTCTCTGTCTCTCTCTCTGTCTCTCTCTCTGTCTCTCTGTCTCTGTGTCTCTCTCTGTGTCTGTCTCTGTCTCCTCTCTCTGTCTCTCTCTCCCTCCCCCCCCCCCATCAGTTCTGGAGCTTCAATATGCGCTGGGCACTGTCCCTGAACATTTCAGTTCAAGGCTAGTGCTCTACCACTTTAAGCCACAGCACAACTTCCGGTTTTCTGGTGGTTTACTGGAAATATGTGTATTAAAGGACGTTTGTTTCCAGGCTATCTTTGAACTATGATCCTCAGATCTCAGCCTACTGAATAGCTAGGATTCTAAGTTTGAGCCATCACCAGCACCCAGTTACAGATATATTTTCTTTGTTATTTCCTCACCATACCTGAAACCAAGTGTTGAAAACAGCAGTAGGTGAACTGAACACTAAGAATGGAATAAAATACAAAGTAATGTTTTATGTATCTTTTCTATAATATATTGTTACAAGTTATTTGAATATACATTACAATGCAGTGGGTTTTTTTTTTTGTCTTTTTTCTTTTTTTAAGACTACCCCACAGCTTTAGTTCCTGTTGTTGATGGTTAATCAGAGATAAGAATGTCATGGCCTTTCTTGCCCAGGTTAGCATTGAACTGTGATCCTCAGATCTCTTCTTGCTGAGTAGCAGGAATTACAGCCTTGAGCAACCAACACTCAGGCATTGAGTTGTTTATATATATATTAATTGCACCTCTCCAAGGAGCCTTACTAACTGAAGGAAGTATACTTGCTCAACTATCCATTTAATAGTTAGTAAAGTCTAACAACTTGGTGATTATCCTATTTATACTTGGTCTTTTAAAGTTGTAGAAGATATATTTTTATCTCTAAGGCAGGGTTACAATTTGCTTTCAATATTCTGTAGTGCTGTATCCCCCTGTTTGAGGTCATAAAACAGTTCTTACTGAAGTAGGTAAACTTTCTGATGGGAGTTACAGTGAGCCCACAATCTCAGTACTCAAAAGAGGTCATTATAATGGGGAAACAATGTGGAGCCTGAGAAGTAGTTTATTCTCCATTACAAAATTAGCATCCTGTTTTAGCACAAAAAGATAATCAAGGGTCCATTATGTTAAGTATATTTTTACATACTTTTTTATTGAAATGATCTTTTTTCACATTTAATTCTTATAATGTATATACAAATTACCATAGTCAGTATGGATTTGCCATCCCATTCATCTTCTTCCTGACTTCCTTTCCTCATGAGAAAATATCCAATCTATTTTCTTATTTTTATTCACATCAATTCCATTTTTATTTTATTTTGTCTTCATTTTTATTTTAAAGTTGCAGTACAACAGTTACCATACTGAACTTTTTTTTTGTTAAATCTAGGGATTGTTTGCAATTGATCATTACTGTGAGAAGTGTAGAAATTTCACATAAATTGGACTGTGGTTTAAGGCTAGTGATAATGAATCAAGTAAGTGAAATCACTATGTTAATCAACATTGATTTATCTTTAGTGAATGTGTATGTTCAGTGTGCATATTAAAATGTGTTATGTAAAACTGGCTCTATTATGCTTGGAGGTGTTTTAATCTGAGAGCAGCCTCATTGGTATCGGAGGGAATAGAGTAAAAATAAATCATAACTCCTGCCTATCTTAGGAAATGCCTTGAAATGTTGCAATTATATTAATCTTTTTTATCTTATTCTTTGTTTCAGCAACATTTAATTTGTGTACTCTTAATGGAATTAGATAGTATTAGGCTGAATCATTAGTGATTTCACTTTTAACTAGAGAGTTTTCACATGTGATGAGTCGTTGTCACACATGTTTATTATAGTTAATTAATGTCCTCACAAGTTTTGGCTGATGCCAAGTTCTTGGCTGGTCTTAAGGAGTGTGAGATAATCAAGTTCATTTTGGATTTGAGAGAAACCATGGTTACCAAATCACTAGGAATGTTTTATTCTAATATAAAAGAAGGGCACCTTATGGAAGGATATATGATATTTATCTTTAAACATTCCCTAAAAAGAAGTTGAACATAATTTATAAACATGGTATATCGAAATATAAAATCAGTACCAGTTTACATTAGGATGTCCATCTCCTTTCCTTCCTTCCTTGTTTCCTTCCTTGTTTCCTTCCTGCCTCCCTCCCTCCCTCCCTCCCTCCCTTCCTTCCTTCCTTCCTTTTTCTCTCTCTCTTCCTTCTCCTCCGCCCCTCTCACTTCCACTTCCTCCTCTTCATCTAATACCTGCTTTCTCTTTTCTCAAATTTCAGGTTCCAAATATTTTATAAGTACCATCATTAGTCTCCAGTGCCTACAAAAGCCAATTCAAATTGTGATAACTCTCTAGTAAATATTTCTAAAGCTTAAAAATTCTTTATAATATAGACAAATAATCCTTTTGAGATATCAAACATAATCTAATTCTGTGAAACTTACCTTCCCTGGTCACTGACCAGCACTCAATGCTCCATCTAAAATCAGTCCTATTTTAATCAGGGAAAGTGTGCTACATTCTGAATGTAGAATCTTAGCCATTAATATCTTTTGGTTGAATAAATGTTTACCTTGAAGTTGCTATTTTAATATGACATACATGTGACATCACCTGGAAGGGTTTTTCAGAAATCTTTGCATTAATTTTCTGTATCATAGAGAAAACAATTTACAAGAATAGATTACTTACCACTTACAATTTTTAAATCCCATTTTAATGCATTTGGATCACTGCCATTTTATTTCTGGCAACAGTATCTGTTGTTTACTTTGAAGTAATCTGTCAATATTTGATTTTTCATCCAGGCAATTGAAAAGTTTTACTTGAATGTATAATGAATGAAATTTTACCCTTTGCTTTTGGAAAGAGAATTTGTATTTATAGTATATCAGTATTGATTTGCACTACTACTTCAGAATCAGCATGTTATGAAGCTATACCATATCTTTTGTTTTCACTATTAGATATACCATTATCATATTTTCAAATTTAGCAAATCATGTAGTGACTTCTCTAGCAGCTCCCATCTCCATTACATGATGCTTTAGGAGGCAGAAAGCCCCAATTCTCATTTTTCCTCCCTCTTCCATCCAGCCTGCCCTGGCCCTTAGAATAGTTGAAATGTGTAAATGAAATGACAATAAGTTCTTGGAAGTAAGTTCTTCCACTTTTTTGCAACTACAGTACATTGTACTTAAGATTTCAATATAAACTATATTTTTGGACTTTAAGCCCTGTTTAAAGAGTATGAAATGTGTTTATCCATGTCTGAAAATGTCCTACCTTGTTGGCAAAGCTATTTTTTTGTTTACTTTCTAAAGTACATTAAGTTCATTTGGTAAAGTACAATTACCTGCTGCAGGGTCTCTCAAGTTGGGTTAGGTGGAAATTACAGCTTCTCTTGGCTGAAGCCACCCACGCCTGCTTCCTGCTTCTCAATAAACCTGAGGGGTATGATTATTCTACTGTTAGTCTATAGCTCCACTCATGCTATTGTTCACATAACATTTCTCCATGCATTATATATAAATTTTGAAAAGTGCTATAAATGTGAAGCTGTCTTCAATGGGAAATAATTCAGATACTCAATCAGAGAAATCACTCCTCCATGTCTGTTACCTCTGGGAATAACATCTGGGATGGATGCTAGGAAAATACAGTCTCTCTCTCTCTCTCCCCCTTATTAAATGGAAATAAAATATGCCCTCATCGTGAATTGTCTGCCTTGCATGCTTTTGCAAGTGCACGTTAAAATCGCTCTTTTAAATTGCTTTCTGCCTTAAACAGCTTCATGATGAACTGACATTTGAGCAGCATCTCCTTCATAGGGAAGGTCAATAGTTCAGAGTGTCCAGAATGTAATATAGTAACACATTCTGGGAAAACTACTCTGTACCCTTGTATTGAACTTCAGTGCTCTTTGCAACTTTTAGTAAAACGTGTAGCTGCATAAGGCACTGAAATGGAAAGTGTCTTTTTCAAATGTAAACATTTATTAAAAGCCACAATTTGAGGAATGAAATCTTAAATCTTTTTTTAACAGTTTTTTTTGCATTTTTTATTGTAATTAGTAAAAGAGTTACATGATATTTGCCAGATAGAAGGTGCATTAATTCACGTACATTGATACCCTTTCACATGTCTTGGTACCCATTTCCCTCCCCCCCCCCACACCCCCCACCCATCTTGGTTTTCCCCCCTTCTCTATCAAATTTCAAATAACAAAATACAAATAAATTCAATATATCAGATAACAAAGTGAGCTCCAGTAGCGCAATCGGTTAGCACGCGGTACTTATAAGAAATCTTAAATCTTTAGATATGAATTTCATCAGCAAAGTTGTAACATTGAATTTTGATATGTTGTATGATAGTTATCTACTGGAAAGACCAGGTTACTGCTGGCACTAAAGAAAGTAAACTACTCTTTTAAGAATTCTCTTTTGTTCTTGAAAGGATGACATTGTTCGATTTAAACTGAAGGCTTATATCGGTACTGATATTTTTTGAAACATAAGTACATGATCTTTTGTCTTTGTGAGTGAGAGTTTAATAAAAAGCAATGCTACTATTACTGAAATCAAGAAAACTAAACATTTAAAAAACGTAAGAAAGTACTGGATATCAGTCATTTTTCTTAAATATTAAAACAAAAACCCAATTTTGAATCTTCCTACTGAGTAATAATCTCAGTTAACTGCAGTCTGTTTTTCAGATTGTGTAGAGGACAATGACAATTTGAGAAACATTTCCAGCACCTTTTGTTGGCTTCTTTCTTTGTTAGGCATCTGGATTATGTACTGGATTCTCAAGTTATACAAGGAGTGCTTTGCCTGTCGGCCTTTGTGGTCACTAACAACAGACATGTAAACAAAGCAAAATGTTAAGAAGATATGAAGAGAATTCCAAGTAGAATCCACCAAATGTTTAATACAATGGTAAACACTGCAGATGTTTTACAGCTTCTGAAAATAAATGGATGCAATGGATCACAGGTTGTTTCTTGGCTTGTAGTTTAAACATGTCTGGTGGTATAAGCTTTGGCTGAGTCCTACATGACTCAATTGTTTTAAAGTTGATTTCCTGAAACAGGGACATGACTAGCTTGGTCTTACAAAGGCAATCCCTTCCCAAAACAAAATGGACTAGATTTGAGAAAAACATACAAAGCAGAGAGAACATGAAAACATATTCATAATTTATATAAAAATATTTCCTATGATCTTTTCTTTCTAAGAGAAATAGAAAACTCTGTAAATACTTAGGCAATATTACCATTTTTGGAAATTTCAATATATTTAAAATTCTTAATATTCAGTAGAGGTTTTACAGGTATTTTGTAATTGAGTTTTTAGTTTAATGTGCAGCTTAGTTCATTGTTTGAATCTCATTGTGTAATTATTTTAAAGGAAAAAAATCATGAATGGGCAGAAATTCAAGTGCTAGTATATATTTGATGAACTAGATACATACTTTCTAAGTTTGATCAATGACTCAAGTTGTGCTTAGTTGTATCTTCTGTAGAAGATATAAGATACGACAAAATTTCTACTATTTGGCAAAAATAGTCTAGCTTTATACAATATAACTTCACAGTAAAAATAGATACTTCAATAAATTTGAAATTCCTGCATCAATTTCTGATCCAAATATTTTTTTCCCAAGCACTATTAAGTTTTCTAAAAAAGGTGAAATAATGTTACGCTAGACAAACCCAGAACGCATCCCTAATTCCTTATCTGTGCTATCATAGAATATACATATAATGAGTCTAATCAGTAATCACTTCATTGGTTGCTTTGCCTTCCTTCTTTACTTTCCAATCTTCTAAGAATGTCTATGCAACAGATGGAGGAATTATAAGTAAGGCTGTTATTCACCTTGTAATTTAAATCATCAAAATAATTTTGTGGGAAATCTGAGCATTACAAATTTGAGAAATGCTATTCTAAATATTTATGGAGAGAGAAGCAGTTTTAGCAGGTAATTGACTTCAGTGTATTCAGCTAAAGGTCATGGTAGGTTCTAGCCAAGAGTGATGAAAGCTTAAGAAACATGAAATCATGCCTACTATGTCCCTTATTTTTTAATCTTTACTTGTGAAACAGAATATGCAATCATACAATCCATGGCATAGTCCCTTATAGGTGACATCATCCTTAAAAATGTAGTTACCTCTATTAACTAGAGTTGGTTTATTTTCAGCTTCAATTTTTCTCTTCTGATTTACATTGTTGATGAAAAACATTTGGCAGCCTGTGAAAATTACACTATATTTATTTGTCCTTAGTACATTACCACATGTTGAGTCTGTTAATGTTATCATTAAATACTCTTTTTATTGGCTCCATTTGTTTTTATTGAATTTTTCATACTGAAAACAAGTTGACAGGTGGAAATGATTGAATAACAGCATCAGTCTCATGATATATCATGAATCTTCCCCAAGTCTTAAGGATTCTTACTTGATATCAGCAATTTGAAATAGGTTTAACAAGAAAAAAATCATATATGAAATATATCAGGTGCTGGTGGCTCATGCCTGCAATCCTAACTACTCAGGGAGGCTGACATTTGAAAAGATTTGAGCATCATGGTTCAAAGCCAGACTGGGCAGAAAAGTCCATGAGACGCTTGTCTCTAACCACCAGAAACCCAGAAATGGAGCTGTGACTCCAAGTGTCAGTGTGTTAGCCTTGAGCAGAAAAGCCAAGACTTGGAATTCAAATCCCATGATTTTTGACTTACAGAAGGAATGGGGAGAGAGGAGGATAGAAGAGGGGAGAGAGGGAGAGGGAAAGAAGAAAGACAGAAGAAAAAGAAAGGAAGAAAGAAAGAAAGAAAATAATATGGGTGTCTAATGGGAAAAAAATGTATGAAACCAGACTCAGGGGCCCCTGCTTGTACATTTGTGATCTCTCTGATGGCTAGTCATATTCATGCACAAGGATGTATTCATGAGCCTCTTCCTTTTAGATAATCTACCTCTTCTATCTTCAGTTGTCATTCCCTGTTTATTTTTTTTCTTTGAATTACAATATGTATTCTTTGCTTTGTGATAACATTGAGTTTGTGATAACATTTGTTTCGTTTTTGAGTAGCTGCTGGAGAAGGTCAGCCAAATGATTTGTTTTAAACCTCACCATTCTAAACTCTTATTCATTTTTTGATGGAATGTTGGTTAGGTGATATTGTACCATTCCTATTTTTTCTATCATATTTCTATCATTTTCTTTAACTTTTCTGAATCTGCACATGCTAACATTGCCTAGAGACCTAATTTTCAGGTCTTTGCTACCTTATTACAGAGTAGTATTACTTATAAGCATTATATGTAATTATAACAATTATAGAGATGACTTACACAACCTCAGAAAAGAAAAAGAAAAACAGCTTATTTGGAAGAAAGGGGCATGTGGTGAAGTCCAATCTAGAATCTTACAAAACACATCAAACTTTTGGAGCCCAGTAAAAATTAAATTTTAAACAGTAGAAACTCATGCTATTCATATTATAGTAGGCAAACCTGTGCAAATTGAGCTGTCCTTACATATGATCTAGAAATCATTGACCAAGGTCCATTTTAATTATTTCATCTAAACCATGTTAGTGACTGTGAGGTTAAATATTTAACTGTCTTTTCATGGTTTTGACATTATTTTCTATTTCTCTATATTTTTCTCTACAGTAAGAACGTAACAAATGACCAGATCAAAGTTTATTTTTATGTTACCCAAATCACTCTTTTAATATATCTTCCATATTTGCTTTTGCCATTAAAATAATTTATTTAGATCTGGAATCTGTTTTAAACTTATATTACCAAATAACACTCAGAATTGCATTGTTCCAAGGCTCAGTGCTGGTGACTCACACCTGTAATTTTACCAACTCAGGAGGCTAAGACCTAAGGAAGACAGTCTGGGCAGGAAAGTCACTGAGGCTCTTATCTTCAATTTACTACTTACAAAAAGATGGAAGAGGAAATGTGGCTCAAGTCATGGAGCACTAGCCTTGAGCACAAAGGCTCAAGAATAGCACTTAGGCCCTGAATTCAAGCCCTTGGTTCCCCTCTCCCCTCCCCTCACCCTACACAGTCATTATTCCCAAGTCTCTTTTCATGCTTCTCCATCTGTCTTTTTAGTATTATGTATATGTGAATGGCCTCTAAACCAATCAGATTTACTCTGCTTAATTGGAGAAAAATGACGAGGGCCCACTATCACTTAAGTTTGAATTATTTGAAGGTTCACTGCTATAAGTACCATAATCAGTAAAGAAATTCACATACCCAAATTGTTTTGTACATTTTGTGGGATAAACAATACCACATTTTACAAAAAAAGAACTTTTGAAAAAGCAACTTTCATAACACTTCTGTAGTCATAGAATTGTAACTGTGACGGTACTCAGAAGGTTGGTGGACAATGTCACATGATTTTATTGATAGCAGGGCTTTATAATTAATCAAGTCCTGCTCCTCTGTTACTCAGCATTCTTGTCACTGAGACTCAATAGTGAAGTACTTTGATCAATATCAGTTACTTGATGAGAAAGGTAAGGCTACCATTCATTTTGTATTTTCTTGTTTTCTTTCCCTTGAGTTTCTCCTCTATGTTAGCTAGCATTAAAGCTACCATTATTCTACAATGAAGACTCATAGTGTAGGCACTCAAGAATTGTGATCTTGCTGAATGTTTGTATTGTAGCAGATATAATTTGGCACTCCCGAGTGCGTATCTGTTGTTCAACTTCCTAGAGAGGTAAGGAGATAGGCATGTAGGGAAAAAATTAGACTCATAAGCAATATTTAAATGTGCCCTGTTGTGGTACAGTGGAGCTCCATATGATGACTAGAAGTTTTATTGAGAGAGAAGATCAAAAGGACTAGTAGTTATGGGTGTCATTTTAGGAGGGTAATATTTTCAAATACAGAGAGAACCCAATCTCTCCAATGTTCCATTTCTCACATGTAAAATAAGAATCCAGAGTCGAACCTGCCCACATTGATATGTGTGTATTGATTAGTGATGTGTTGAAACTATTAAATATGTGAATATTTTCTCATTACCTATTTGGGTTTTTTTAAGTGAAAGCAGACAAATGGAGGGAAGAGGGTAAATAAATGCAGTCATTGCATGCAAGGAACATTATGTAAGCAATGAACAAAGAAACTGGAGAATGACAGAGGGGGGTTTGGGGGTAGGAAGCAGCTGAGAGGATGACATTGATCTAGATGCTTTGTGCTCAGAGCCTGACATATGTAATTATACTCTCTTTGTACAACTACTTAATACTAAACTAAACAACACAATCTACTATTTTTCTGCACATCCTCTGAAATAATTCATATAGGCTGCTGTACCAGTATGTGTACCAAAGGTTTTACTAGAAGTTGCTGTATTAAAGCATGTTTCATTAATGATGTTTTGCTGATAATCTAAAAAAATGTATCTTCATATTACCACCAAATAACAAAATATATAGTGAATACCCCAAATCTAATAGTATACTGTACCTTTTGGTATTTTTGTAATACCTTGCATTTATGTATCCATTAATATCTTAGTTTTTATATGAAGGAGAAGAATTGATTCTGTGAATTTTTCACCAGGATATTCAGAAGGATCTATATGTTGTTTAGAAATATTTCTCTAGTGGTAATTTAGGGAAAGGATTGAAAGGAGATTTCAGTGAGATTAGAAGGCTGTGCTACTTCACTGTAAACAAAAATTGATCAGAGTTTGAACCAAGGCAGTAGAGATAAGAATTCCAATGAGGAGTAAAGGTTGAGCGAGATTTGAGGGGTGTAATCAGTGGAATTTAGTGACATATTGGGAGTGAATTCTGGCTTGGGAAATTAAAGTATAGTGACAGGTTTTAACTTGAAGGAGTAAATACAATGGGGAAGTCTTAGCAGGAAAATTCGTTTTATTTTGAGGAATGAGATAGTGGGTAGACAATTATATTCTTGGATCTATGGTTCAGTAGAGAGTTCAAGGAGCAAGCTGCACAGATTTGAGTGTCATCACATTTTATTCACTGCCTGAAAATCACAGGTAAGTTATAAGTTCTATAACTGGAAATTGCACCAAGTTTCTTTCAGTTAGTTTCTTAAAAGATACTCTTTTTTAAAAGTGAAAATTAGCCTGCATTTTTAATATCTTACTGCATGACCTATTAAAGGCAGATATTCTTAATGTTTCTTTTACACAGATGCATTTTTTAATGCATCAGGTTGTTTTGTGTTTGCAAATTATTAAACTTGTTCTAGCTAATTTTTAGAAAAAGTGATCAGTTTGTTGAAGGGTGATATACATAAATGTTTCTTAAACATTTCCCATACTAGACAATTTAGAACTGTTTGGCTAAAAATAGAAGCAAAATGTAGTCTAGTGGAGATTTTCACTGCCAATCCTGGGCGTACTTGGCAGTGTGTCAATATAGTTTGAATGTATTTTTTCTATTGCTCTTCTATATTGCATTGCCCTTCTTTTTTCATGGTACCCTTTTGCCACAACATAATCTTTCAGGTGTCTCTACAAGAAGCAAGTGAATCTGGGAGCCAGTGAACTCTTTTCTTTTTCTTTTTTCCTTTTTCTTTTTTTTTTTGTCCTAGGGCTTGAACTCAAGGCCTGGGCACTGTCCTTGCACAGTTTTTGCACAAAACTAATGCTTTTCCACTTGAGCCACAGTACCATTTTTGGCTTTTTCTGTGTATATGGTATGGAGGAATCGACCCCAGGGCTTCATGCATGCTAGGTAGGCACTCTACCACTAGACCACATTCCCAACTCCAACCAATGATACCCTTTTACTCTGCCATGCTCAATCTGATGAATGGGATGCTTCCATAGGGCAGTGAGTGAAATGTTACAAACATGATTTACTATAATTGCAAATTGTTACAGCTTTAAAAAAGAAACAACTTTGTCTCAAATGTGAGGCCTCTGAAATTCAATTATAAATATATAGATTTGTGGCATTTTCATGAAAGTAGAGGGAATAGAATACCTATTTCTTTTTCATTGGAGAACAGAAAATAATTGTTGCTACTCTCTCAAATTTGGGTAAAATGTTTTACAAACTGAAATGTTGGTCAGCAAATACGAGGTTTTCTTTTGGGAATTTGTTTAAATATTTTATCCAAAATAGTTCTATATTTCTTATTATTAAAAGGAAAGGTAGGGAATTTTTTTAGTGATTTATTTTTAAAGCATTTCAATTTTTTGATATAATTGTTAACCAATGCCTTCTTTTAAAGTTATGATGATTTTATTATCTTGAGTTTTCAAAAGTGTTTCAATTGCAGATTTCAGTTGAGTACCATGCATCTTTTTAAAGAAAATTACGTTGGTGTACAAAGCAGTTGCTATTTATCAAGTCAGCAAATGTGTAAAAAGGATCACTGTCACCCTTTTTGTCACTCACACCTATCTCTCTCCACCCTATCCATCCCCTCAATTTTTTTCATTCCATTTACCCATATATACACAGGATATTACATTTTCAAGATATTTTCTTTCAGTTACAGTATTTCTGTAATTTTCAAATAACCAATAAATTTTGACTTTTCTGAAAATTATCTAAGTAGTTTTATAAAAGCATTTTTATTCAATGTTTCAATATATGATAACAGTGCATCTTAATCACGATTACTCTTTTCATCCTTTTTATCATTCCCAATATTTTTTTTTGGTAGGTTATGGGGCTTGCTTGAACTCTGGACCTGGGACCTACCCCCTTGAACCACAGCCTCACTTCATTTTCTAGTGATTAATTGGAGCTAAGAATCTCAGGTTCTTTAGTGTCCAGGCTGGCTTTGAAACGTGATCCTCAAATCTCCGCCTCCTGAATAGCTATAATTGCAAGCAAGAGCCACCACGCCCAGCCTCAGTAAACTATTCTAAACCTGTGGTTAATCAAACCATTATTTATATGTAGTTTTTACAAAATATTCTTAATATACACCTGTGTTCATCGGTTTTTCATTTCTACAACAAGTAGTTGAGGTAATTAATGTTAGAAACAGGGTTAATTTTTAGTCATGATTTTAGAAATTTGTGCTCATCAGTGTTCTGCTTCTTAGGGTCTGTAGAAACATTTCCTGACAGACAAAGCACTCACTCCTAGCTGAGCAGTGAAAAACACATTGTAGAATTAGCTCCAGAGATATGAAAATCTTCCACTGGTCCCCACTTTTTAAAAGGTTTGTATCAAAATACCCCCCTGTAGGCATAGAGCTTTTGCATTATGGGCTTTGGAGAAATTAAAGATCCAAATGACAGCCACCTCCTAAAATTGGTTGAACATTGGTTTTATGTTCTTTCAAGAAAATAAATATCAACATGATCGTGAGAATGGCTCTGAGCAAAAATGAAATTTGAAACTGCTAAATTCTTGGAAATATTCTTGAGTCCTAAGCATATATATGTATATTTGTGAATGCAAAGACAAAAAGTCCAATGTGGTTTTTGTCTCAATTTAAAGATGAGGAATTATTCTGATAAAAATTTCTTCAGAAGTAGAAATGGTCTAAAAACTGAAAGAATATAATTATAATTCTTTACTATGAAGACTTTTTTTCCTTTTTTTCACATATCTTTATTGTAATTAAAAGAAGGGTTATATTATATTCACCAGATTGAAGATGCATTACTTCACATACATTCTCATGTCTTGGTCCCCATTTCCCACCCACACCCCAGCCCCTAATCTTGTTTTCCCTCCTTCCCTATCCTATTTCAAATAACCAAATAAACATATATATATATATCACATATATAACATATCAGATTATAAGGTAAAATATTTTAACAATATGAGATAACCAAGGGACAGCAAAAAAGATGAGAGATAACGTAATACATTAGGGACAACAATCACTCATTATATGGCTTTTGTTTCTATATCCTGGGGATCCTTTCATTTAGAATCATCCTATATGGCCTTACATATCTAGGTTTTGCTCTATTGTAAATCTCTGCTAGGAGAGCCCAAGGTTCCTACTGATTATGACAAATGAGGGAGTCCACTGAGCCAATGTTCCTTTGAGTCAGGCTTACTTAATGTGATTTTTTCTATCTTTCCATTTCCTTACAAATGTGGCACTGTCGTTCTTTCTGACAGCAGCATAGAATGCCATTGTGTAAAAGTACATCTTGTTTCGCTACTCATCAACTGAGAGGAATCTGGGTTGGTTCCATATCTTTGCTATGGAAAATAGTGCTGCAATGAACATTGTTGTGCTAGTGGCTTTAGTATGTACTTGTTTCTGGAAGAGTGGGTAAATGCTAAGTAGTGGAATTGCTGGGTCATTGGGGAGTTCTATGTTTAGTCATTTGAGGAACTGCCATACTGCTTTCCATAGTGGTTGAATGAGTTTGCACTCCCATCAACAGTGTAGTAGTGAACCCTCCTGGCCACATCCCCACCAGCATCTGTTGTTATTAGATTTCTTGATCCTGGCCATTCTAACTAGAGTGAGGTGGAATCTTTGAGTTGCATTTCTTTTATGCCCAGAGGTGTGGAGCATTTCTTCATGTGTCTATAGGCCATTCTTATTTCTTCTTCAGAGAAGACTCTAAGTCTTTGGCCCATCTTTTAATGGGATGATCGTTTCTTTGGAGATTAGTTTTGGAGTGATTCAATTTTTTGAGCTGTTGATATAGTTTAGATATGAGACCTTTGTCCTTTGTATGGTTAGTGAAGATCTTCTCCCATTCTGTAGGCTTTCTAGTTACTTTGCTAGCTATGTCCTTTGCTGTACAGAAACTCTGCAGTTTAATGCAGTCCCACCTATCCAGACTTTCTTTGATTTGTTGTGTTTTTGGGTCCTTTTTAAGAAAGTTTCGACCTGTGCCAAGGAGACCTAGTGTATCTCCTATTCCTTCTTGTAAAGTTTTCAGTGTATCTGCTTTTACCTTGAGGTCTTCGATACATTTGAAGTTAATCCTGGTGCAAGGTGACAAAGAAGGATCCAACTTTATTTGTCTGCAGGTGCTTACCTAGTTCTACCAGCACCACTTGTTGAAGAGGCTATCTTTCTTCCATTCTATTTTTTTTTGCTCCCTTATCAAAGATTAGTTGGCCCTAGGTGTGTGGGTTAATATCTGGATCCTTAGTTCTATTCCATAAGTCCTCATGCCTGTTCTTGTGCCAGTACCAAGCTTTTTTGGTTACTATAGCTTTGTAATAGAGCCTAACGTTTGGTATTGAAATTCCTCATGTGCTGTTCTTTCTGCTGAGAATTGTTTTAGCTATATGCTATCTTTTATTATTCCATATAAAATTTTGGTTTTGTTTTTTGTTTTTTGCCAGTACTGCACTTGAGCTCAGCGCCTGAGCACTGTCCTTGAACTTTCCTCTAGGCTAGAATGCTACCCTGAGCCACCGCACCACTTATGGCTTTTTCTATGTGTGTGGTACCAAGAAATCGAACCTGGATCTTTGTGCATGCTAGGGAGGCACTCTACCACTAGGCCAAATTCCTGCCCCTCCCATAGGAAATTTTCATTTGCTTCTTCTATTTCTTTAAAGAATGTCATTGAGATATTGATGGGTATTGTGTTGAATTTGTAGATAGCCCTTGGCAAGATTGCATTTTCACAATGTTAATTCTTCCAATCCATGAGCATGGGAGGTTCCTCAGTTCTGCTTTAATTCCCTTTTTCAGGGTTTTAAAGTTTTCATCAAAAAACGTCCTTTACATTCTTAGTTAATTCCTAGGTACTTTATTTTCTTTGCAAAAGGAGTTGCTTTCCTGTTTGTTACCTCGTTCCTCTCATTGCTGGCATATTATAGAAATCCAGTTGATTTTTGCGTGTTAATTTTATACCCTGCTATCTTGCCAAAGTTTCTAATCAGCTCAAGCAGCTTGGGAGTAGAGTCTTTAGGGTTCTTTAAATACAGACTCATGTCCTCTGCAAAGAGGGAAAGTTTCACTTCCTCTTTCCTATTTGGGTCACTTTATGCTTGCTTCTTGCCTTATTGCTCTGGCTAGGAATTCTAATACTATGTTAAAGAGGAGTGGAGAGAGTGGGCATCCTTGTCTCCTGATTTTAGAGGAAATCATTTTAGCTTTTCGCCATTAAGTATAATGCCAGCTGTGGGTTTGTCATACACAGCCTTTATTATACTGAGGAATGTTCCATGGATTCCTAGTTGCTCTAGAGCTTTTAGCATAAAGGGGTGTTGGATCTTGTCAAATGCCTTTTCTGTGTCTACTGAGACAATCACGTGATACTTGTCCTTGCCCCTTTTGATGTGTTGAATTATATTAATTCACTTGCATGTGTTGAACCAGCTTTGCATCCCTGTGATGAATCCTGTTTGATCATAGTGTATAATTTTTTTGATGTGTTGCTGAAGACGGTTGGCCAGTATTTTGTTGAGAAGCTTCGCATCAGTATTCATCAAAGAAATGGGTCTATAGTTCTCTTTCTTTGTCTAGTTTTGGGATGAGGGTTATAGCAGCTTCGCAGAATGAGTTTGGCAAAGAGCCTTTGTTTTCTATTTCATTGAAGAGCTTGAGGAGTATTGGTGTGAGCTCTGCTTTGAAGACTTTATAGAACAGCTATGAATTCATCTGGCCCTGGGCTTTTCTTGGATGGGAGGTCTCTTATTGCCATTTCTATTTCAGTGCTTGAAATAGGCCTGTTTAGTTGGATTAGGTCTTCTTGGTTCAGTGTGGGTATGTTAATATTGGCTAGAAATTCATCCATTTCTTCTAGATTCACAAATTTGTTAGCATTAAGGTTTGAAAAGTATCCCCTCATGATGCTCTGGATCTTGGTAATTTCTGTCCTGATATTACCATTCTTATCTGTGACTTTGTTTATTTGCGTGTGCGTCCTCCTTTTTTTGGTAAGATTTGCTAAGTGTCTGTCAATTTTGTTAATTTTTTCAAAGAGCCAACTACTTATTTTGTTGATTCTTTCTATTTTTTTTTACTCCAATTCATTTAATTCTGCTTTGATTTTAATAATTTGCTTCCTTCTGATGGGATTACGGTTGGTTTGTTGCTCTTTTTCCAAGAGTTTAAGGTGTGACATTAAATTGTCCGCTTGTGATTTTTTTTCCAGTTAATGTAAGCACTCAGAGCTATAAATTTTCCTCTGAGTAATGCCTTCGGTGTGTCCCACAGGAGCTGGTATTTTATGTGCTCCTTTTTTGTTAAGTTTCATAAACTGTTGAATTTCTGTTCTAATCTCCTCAATGAAACATTGGTGATTCGACAATGTGTTGTTTAATCTCCATGAGTTATCACGTTTTCTTTGGTGGAGATTCATTTCCTATTTGATGTCCTTGTGGTCTGAGAGAATGCAGGGAATAATTTCAGTGTTTCTGAATCACAGGTTTGTTTTATGCCCTAAAATGGGGTCTATTTTGGAAAATGTTCCAAGTGCTGCTGAAAAAAACATATATTGTGATGTTGCTGGGTGGAATTATCTGCATGTGTCTGTTAGATTTAGTTGGTCTATACAGTTGTTCAATTCTGAAATTTCCCTGTTGAGTTTTTGCTTGGTTGATCTGTCCATAAGTGAGAATGGTGTGTATATATGGTTTTACTGAAAGTAAAGTGTACTTGATGAAGTTCTGCGCTCTGGGATTCGGTGTGTACAAATTTAGGATGTTTATGTCCTCCTGGAGGAGAGATCCCTTTATTAGTGTGTAATAACCTTCTTTGTCTTTTCTCACTAATTTTAGTTTGAAGTCTATTTTATCTGATGTGAATATGGCAACCCCAGCCTGTTTTTGGTGGCCATTATTAGCTTGATAGATTTTATTTCAACCTCTCATTTTTCAAAATACTATGAAGACTTTTATAAAATGTCTCATTTTATAGAGAAATACGTGTCTACCTGCCTGGAGTAAATCAGGGAAACTGATCTGCCCCTGTGTTACAAACAATGCATGCTATTTTAATTTTCATGGAATTAGTAAAGCATTTGTCATATTCTGATTTTTAGCAAGGAATATTTCATGTGCCTTCATTTTAAAATATCTTATCAGCTTGGACAGGTGGTATTTAGGATATAGAATGAGAAATGGTTTGGCAGTATAACAAGTCACATTACAAGTGCCTGCCTTGCAAGAAAAGAGAAGGAGACATTCTCCATTACTACCCACTGTTAAGGGGCTTATATTATACCCTAAACAACCTTGTGCTATGGCAGTAATCATGCATTGTCATTTTTTTGTACTAATATGTACGTGCAATTCAATCCTTTTTGACAAATACTACATCACTTCTACTTGGCAGTTTTTGTCACTTTTGTGTGAGTGTATTGTGGCATACTGGCTAAAATCATCTAAGATTAACTGTGTTGCATAAGGAAAATTTTCCATGTTATCTTCCCCCCCCCCCTTTCCCTGCTCTCTCCTTTCTCTGCTGTCTCCTGGACCCTGTTCCTGTAAGTTTGGATTCATCCCACTTCCATGTTCCTTGACAGAAAACTGCACATCACATCTATGGAATATCTTTCAATGAAACTGAAGGAAGTACGCCATATGAAAGTGCAATGGGGCTTACTTCTTTTCTTTCTTATTCAGTCTCATTTTCTGTAGAGATCAATTATGTCGCATCTATACCCCTGCCCTCTAATGGTCATACATTTTCAATTGGTGTGAGATGTAGATATTCTGCATTTTTGCTTTTATGACCTTGTGGTTGAAAGTCTTATTTTCCTAAATTGACCTTTACAATTATATGTGGTTTGGAGGTAGCTATATTAATTTTTCTTCTTCAATAATGTACACATCAGTCATGGAGGAGAAACAATTAGAAAGGTTATTGGACTTATGTGAAGAGATCTTTTCTCAGGTAAGTTAATAGTCAGGTGTTATCTATTTGCATTTTACATACAGTGATTGAATCAAGAAATTTTATGGTTAGAAAATGTAGAATGAAATCCATAGATTTTAAATCCCAAATGAGATTGTAAATAAATTACTCATATAATTAATCTCTTTATTATTTCTTTGCAGAATAGTACCCCAAACATATGTAGGATTAGTTATTGATAGAGATGTCAATGGATGCAAATTTTAAATAGTTATATCCAGTACAATGTACTTTTATTTTCTCTGGTTCTTCTGTGTGGTAAGCACTACAGTTTTAATCAATACCTAATATTCGTACCAAAAGCATGTAGTCATATCTGCCTTCTTTATTTTACATTGGTTGTTCTATATATTAGGCTGTCAGTTATTAAAGTTTTATACTTTACATATAATACCCCATTACTATTCAATATCCAGGAAGGATGAGGGAGTTTCAGAAAGGATGATTGTGATTGAAATACATTGTCGGCAAATGGAAATTACAAAAATCTAAGGCCGATAAAATGTAGAGAAATAAGCTTATATTGACATTATTAAATAAAATTAAGAACACAATTTAATGTAAAATCAGCTAATAGGCATCAATCACTTAATCTAAACACTCTGCCTAGTATTTCTCATAGGATCATTTATTGACATTGCAGTGACCATGCCAGGAGTCCATATTGTTAGAATTTTATTTCCATGAATAGGATTTCAGACAAGTGAATTCTTCTTCCTGAGGGCACACAGGTATTTAAAGGCTGAGCTGAAATAGAAATCCAGGCTAGACTCCACAAACTTTGCCAAAGAAATAAGTTTTCATAAGGAGATAAATAAAAAAGGAGGATTGCCTTGATATGAGTGTTTTTAAAAAAAAGCATATTCTGTGGAGTTTAGGCTGACTCAAAAATAAAATGGAAACTGTACAGAAGAATGTCTATAATGCATATCCTTCAGGCAATCCTGGTGAGTATCTTTCTGCTTTTTGTCCCTACAAAATTACTGTGTCTTTAGGCTGTGAGTGAATTGATTTTCTCAATGGAATGTCTTCTATAAGTAAATATTAATGCCCATGGGAAGATTTGTGGGACAAGTTTCCTGAACAAAATCAAGGAAAAAGGCTCATAACTGAGAGCAGAAGTCTAAAAATTGCTATATTGTGCCGAATTTGATAAATACAAAATGCTGGTTTTAAATGTTTTTACACATACTATATCAATCTTTTGTCTTTTAAGTCATTACATTTATCAATATAGACATCTTCCTACATCATCTTTAACAACATATTTCCTAGTTATTAAGAAAGTCAGAATGGTACTGTTATATGGCATGTCCATTTCAGTTGTTATTTAAATAGTGACATTTTACTCCAAATTGTCATATTTCTATTTCAATCCCAACTATTAAATGTGTCTAGTTCTATTTAATATTATCAAATTTTATTGTTCGGTATAACAACAAGTGTAAAGCTGCTTATATATAATGAACGGTGGCAACACAATGTTCATCTCTCCCTTCCCCTCTCCTTCTCCCTGTCCATTCTCTTTTCTTTTTGGTGATGCAGTACTATCAAATTAAACTGAAGACCTCAAGCTTGCTAAACAATTGCTCTACAACTTAAGCCATGTCCCAGTTCTTACCTTTTGCTTGACACTACCATTTTTTAACTTTCATTGTGATTGTTTAGAGAATTTGTATAGTCTGAAGTTTGTATAAAAACAAAAACAATTTAATATCTACCTGATATTCTTCAGCTGATAATGAGTTTGTGTAGGTGTGTGTGTGTGTGTGTGTGTGTGTGTTCATTTTCATTTTGTAGATATCCTTTTTTTAATTGTTGGGATAATGTATAGAGTTGTTACAGTTACATTCTCCAGGAAGTAGGTGCATTACTTCTCATACACTGATACCCCTTCTCATGTTTTTGTTCCCATTTCCCTCCCCAACCCTTTCCCAGTCATCTTGTTTTTCCCCCTTTTCTTTCCAATTTCAAATACACAAATAAACATTTATACAATATACCAGATAACAAAATCAGATACTGTAACAATATGAGATTAATCATAAGAGCAAAAAAAAAGAAGAGAAATAACATAGTATAGTAAGAACAATAATCACAAAGATAAACCTCTTATTTCCATATCTTAGAGACCATTCCAGATGTACATAGCTTTTGACCTATTGTGATCCTATGCTAGGAGAATCCTAGATGTGTACTAATTATTTCATATGAAAGAAACCACGGAGCCTATGTTTCTTTGGATCTGGCTTTCTTCACTTAATATGACTTTTTCCAAGTCTTTCCATTTCCATGTGAATGGGCGATGTCATTCTTTCTGATGATAGCATAGAATTCCATTGTGTATGAATACCATATCTTGTTGATCCAATCATTTATTGAGGGTCATCTGGATTGGTTCCATATTTTTGCTCTAATAAATAATGCTTTACAGATATTCTTGTTGTGTTCTTCCTTTACCTGTCAGCAACTTGTTAAATGTTTGTAGTTGTTCTTCATGTCCACCTGTTTGCATATTTTATGGTTTGCTTTTTAAAGCAATTATATACCTACCAGCAAAGTTATATTGATTAAAGATTAAAAAGTAGAAATTATTGAGGACTTAATTCTGTATTTTATTCCTATTTAAATATGGAGATACTTATTTAGATTCATTGTATTGGAACAGTACACACCATTTAACTTTTTACCTTAAATTAGCAGTGTTAGAATAAATATAACACCCAACTGGGTACTATTTTCTTATACAAATTTCAAGTAAAATGGCAACTGGTGGCAACTCAATATATGTAGTGAGTGAATTCTTCTATGAAGAATTCAACTGAGAGTAGATGGAGTTATGAGTTAGAGAAACTATGATATAGGTTCTTACCAATTTCATGAACAATAGATACACTTTCTATTATGTGAGCTACACTTTCAAACTTGAACCATGAATATCTCCCTGTATTGCTTGTTTCTGATTCATTATTAATTCCACTCCCTATGAATTTCTCTGTATGAATATTTTTGTCAGTTTTAACCACTAGTAGGAGAAGTGTAATTAGAATCAACTGTAGAATAGCCTACAAAGAGGAGAAGCAACAAGGGACATAGATTTCCACAGAAAATGACAGTGTCATAAAATACTCCTCTATACCAGGGATTCTAAATTTAGGCATTCTTAAATCGCTTAGGCAATTGGGATGTGAAAAATATTATACCTAATTTCATTAATATCCACCTCTAAATTAGCATTTTCTTCAATTATAAATCACTCACCAGCCACAATACTTAAAGTAGTTGTGTCCAGTCTTCAGCACTGATATTTTTAGGTGATGCTTGAAAATTTAGAATCTCATTAATGATATTGTTATTAGAACTTTGAAATTTTATCAGTGACTCTGCTTTTATTTAATGCATTAGTAATTATTTGTTATTGAACCAAATATAAATAACTATTATGAACTTCAAGTAATAGCCTCTTGAGGGTTTTTTTATGAATTTTAAACTTTTTCTTCACAAGGGGACTAGATTTTAGTAGATTTCTTAAAGGTACCATGACATAAGGTAAAACACAAAAATCTTTGCTTTAATCAGATCATTGTTTTATTTTTATAAGATTAAATATAGCTAAAACAATGAAGATAAAGTTGGTAGCTTATTTTGTTGATGGTGTGTGTGTGTGTGTGTGTGTGTGTGTGTGTGTGTGTGTGTGTTTCCTGATCCTGGAGCTTGAACCCAAGGTGTAGGTGCTTATGCAGTCTCTGAGCTTGTTTGTGCTCAAGGCTAGTTCTCTACTCCCTGAGCTACAATATCACTTGTCTTTTTCTGAATAGTGTATTTAAGATAAGGATTTCATGGACTTCCCTGCCTAGGTTGGCTTCCAACCATGATCCTCACCTCTCCACCTCCTGAGTAGCTAGGGTTATAGGCATGAGCCATTGGCTCCTGGCTAATTGGGGTAAATTTTTCAATGCTATTCCAGTCCCAAAATTCGAAACATCACAATGAACAAAAATCAGAATGGAAGTTGAATTTCAGAAATTTTTCAATAAGCAAAAAGTATTTTCTATTAAATAATATCACTGATTTTGTTTTCATTTTCATTTTGCCTTTGTGAAATAGTTTTAAGAGGAATAACTTACAGAAATATGAAATACATAGCATGTAAAATTATGCTTTGCAGGGAGGAAAAGTCCTGTGTGTTTTGGTGTTTACTTGGCTGTTCTTCCTGAAATTTTGATTATCTCTGAACAGGTTTCTGTGCAGAACCTCTGTCAATATTTGTAAGAGTCCTGAAATTTATTTTATGATTCAGTTTCTACCATTAATGGAACTCTTCCAAATAGAGTGAACTATTAACTAAGCATGCCTTTTTTTTTCCTTTAATCACTTTTCTCTCCATTAATCAAGCACATTAAAAAGGTACTTGGCCCATTCTTGAGTTGAAATACAGCCTCCACCAAGGATTTGACAATTACTTATTTCTAAATATATTTGGAGCTATTGCTTTCACCTCAGGCTCTTCTTGTGTGAGAATTGTCAGGGCAGCGTTAGGAAATATGGGAATGAGTCCCACATTCTGGTTCTTCTTGCACAGAATGGACAGTGAAACCCTAAAGAAAGATCACTTTTCTATCCCTTTTTCATTTTTAAGCTGACAAATATACCCAAAGACAAAAAGAATATAAATGAATATAGAGTAAAATTCTCAGAAAAAAATGAAACTGTTACGTCATTGATTATCATACATCATATCTTTTATTTACACATATCAGTCTTAAATAATATAAATGATGTAATCAGCTTGTAAAACATGTAAGCCTGTGAGTCCAGCATAAAATCTAAACATGAAAACTTGTATCTTCATTGGCTTGTATTATGGTATATTGACACTTGCTGCTATTTAAATGTCATCCTAATTTCCTTTTTGTCATGCTGATGTTAACCTTGTAAGCTCTAAATTGTGTGGAAGTTAATTGTCTGTTATATGAGTTTGATATCTCCTTATGAAAGAATATTAGATTATATTATGCAGTTTGAAATGTAACTTGATCTCATAATCATAAATATGACATAGTCTTGGTTGAAAATAAAGTTTTTTTTGTTTTTTGCTGCTGCTATTTCTATTGTAGAATAAGTGGACAGGTTTTTAATGTTTTGTATCTCTAAATGAAACAATGACCTAATTAAAGGAAAAGATCTATCTTGTTAGGTATATTTATTTGCCTATTATCTATACCTTGGTTTAGGGGATAGGGAAAAAGTAAACATTTTATAAAGACTAGAGTGTTTATTTTGAAAATGAAATTTTATGCTTATATATTAAAAGTTGGTATATTGTGCAGCATTTAGTCTGGATGCATATACGCTCATGTCAGAGTTTAAGAGTTTTTAAAAAATTTTATAAGAGTTAAATTTGAATTGAAGCTAATGTAACTGACAAGAGGGAAATAGAAGCGATTGGCTTGCACTAAACAAGTTTGAATGGTTGTTAATGTGAATGACTTTCAGGCAGTGAATGTCAGAACAGTAGATTACTTTCCTTACCGCAGGCATTTTAAGCCATCTCCTGTGGTAGGACTGACATAATTTCTCTTCCTCTCTATTTCTCTCTTGAAACTGGGAAGCAAAGTAATTGGAGTCTGGTAATTTTGGCCCATGGCTGATGAAGATAAATCATAATGAGCTAGAGAATACACACTGACAATTCACATAGGGCTATGAGAACATGAACTCACACTAATGTATTAATCAAATGTTGATGTCTTCTGATTCATATTCAAGAAACCGATACAACTGTTTATTGTGACTATAACTAGTATTTTTCATTTTTGACTAAATTTAAGATGCCAAACAAATTGCTTCAAAATGTAAGCAATTATGTTTTACAAGCCTTACCATTTTCATTACATCTATAATACATGAGTTCAACTAGTACGTGTTTAACAAACTGTTGGAAGTTTTAAAATAATAGAGGTGGAAGAGAATTTAAAGCCATCTGCTCTGCCCTCTATCCTTAGGGATAATAAATGTTTAAATCCTTTTGAACAGATGGAGGAATAGTCACCTAAAAAGTCTTAAGATGTTCATTAACTTGTTTTTTTGAATTGGATCATTTGAACTGTTAAAATATTCTGGATTGTACCTCTTTTTTCTTTTCCTTTTTTGTCAATCGTGGGGCTTGGACTCTGAGCCTGGACACTGTCCCTGAGCTCTTCAGCTCAAGGCTACCACCCTACCTCATGAGTCACAGTGCCACTTCCAGTTTTCTAGTGGTTAATTGGAGATAAGAGCCTCATGGACTTTAGTGCTGGGGCTGGCTTTGAACAATGGTCTTCAGATCTCAGCCTCCTAAGTAACTAGGATTGCAGGTGTGAGCCACCCCACCCAGCTTATACATCATTTTATTTAAAGTTATTTCATTACTTCAAGTAGACTTTTGACAAAGTATTTAATCAATATTTTATCATAATTTTTCATTTACTTTCAATGCATTATACTTTATACTAAGTAATTACCTATATGGTTGCCTTCTATGCAGGGTTCAAAGCAGTTTAATGCTTAATTACCATTATAGATTTAGGAAATTGAGGCTTGGGATAGGTCAGTAAATTAGCCAAGTCACATGATTAATGAAGATTTTTCTGCATCTTAGATGCATTTTTTTCTGCTTGAATTCTTTCTTACTAAACTACTCTTCCATGATGGACTTTCAGCTCTTTACTCTTTGGCACTCGATTTTGGTTTTTATCAATCTGTAACTTACTTTATTTACCCAAAGGGGAGTTGTCATTGTTTTTAAACTTGTGTACATTATCACCTTCATCAGTTATTTTAGAAAATTATTCTCTTATCTCTCCTAGTGAAACATTAAAGCCAAAATATGCAAACTTGCTTATTTGCTGTCTTTAAATAAATATATGAACCCATCTCCGTGGGAGTGATAGTGGTCCTTTAGATCACGTATGTGGTATATCACAATTATCCTTTCAAAATTAGACAAGCACATATTCCAGTTTCTAAATTTTAGATTAATTTGTTAGGGCATGAAAATTTTTTTTAAATTTTATTGTCAGGGTGATATATAGAGGGGTTACAGTTACATTTGTAAGGTACTGAGTACATTACTTCTTGAACATTGTTACCCCTTCTCGTGTTTGTCTTCCAAATTTCCTTCACCCCACCCCTTGTCAAGTTGTAAAGTTCATTTCCAGCACATTGTTTTTGTGAATAGCGACCTGTTACATTGGTTTATCCTTTGTCCTTTTTCTCATCTTGTTTTTTTCACTTCCCTCTTTTATTCAAATAAACAAGGAAAAATGTATACACAGTATTCCACGTGCCAAAGTAAAATACAGTAACAACAGGGGATAAACAGGGGAAGAAAAAGAAGAGGAAAGAAATAACTTTATAATGTACATTAAAAACAGCAACGAAAAAGATAAACCTCTTGTTTCCATATCCCAGATTTCACTAAGCCAGACCCAAAGAAACAGGCTCCATGGTTTCCCTCGTTTGTAATAATTAGTATACCTCTAGGATTTTCCTATCAGAGTAAAGCAGTAGCTCAAAAGCTATGAGCATATTGCCATACATGATGATGATAAGTAAAGAATTTTGTTTTTGCCAGTCCTGGGCTTGATCTCAGGGCCTGAGCACTGTTCTTGGACTTTTTCAAGGCTAGAGCTCTACCACTTGAGCCTTAGCACCACTTCTGGCTTCTTGGTATGTATGTGCTACCGAAGAATCGAACTCGGGTCTGCGTGCATGCTAGTCAAGCACTCTACCACTAGGCCAAACTCCTGGACCATAAAGAATATTTTTAAAATCAGTAATACTCATCTTTTTAAAAAATTATCTGAGCCAGGCTAGGTGGCTGTAATCCTAGCTACTCAGGAGGCTGAGATCTGAGGATCAAGGTTCAAAGCCAGCCTGGGCACAAAAGGACCTGAGACTCACCTCCAATTAACCTCTAGAAAATGGGAAGTGGGGTTTGGCTCATGGGGTAGAGCCCTAACCTTGAGCTGAAGATCTCAGGGACAATGCTCAGTCCCAGAGGTAGGACGGTAGCTTTGAGCTTTGAGCTGAGACACAGCTTCCAGACTGAGTTCAAGCCCCATGACCCACAAAAAAACAAAAATTATCTGAATTTTTCAATTCCTTGGAAGATTAGAAAATTTTTGAAGAACTATATAAATACAAATATGAACTGTCAAAATAAGTGAAATTAACTTAAGTATTCCAATATAATTTGTGCTATTGAAATAAAAACAGCAAATAAATATAATCTATCTATGGACTGTGCCAAATATTCTGTTTATCCTCTAGTATTCCATTTTTGGTTCAAATCCTTATTCCTTTCTGTTTTGACGTCACAGTTTATTGCCATGGAAAAGATTGATAGTTCATATTTATCTTTATGTCTCTGCAGTAGTTTTTCATAAAGGAGATTGTCAGAAAAAAATAGACTTCATTGGCATTGGTGGACTTTTAAAGATAATATACCTCTTTTTATGTTCGTCTTCATTTTCTTTTGAAATATGAAAGTTGTAAGTAGTACTTCTGAAAGTACCCAAACTTCATTTTCCTTTTTCTAATTTCTTTCAAAAAACATATTGAGAATTATGGTGCTTTGTAAAAAAAATGTAAATAATAGGTTTTCCAAGACTGTTATTTTGTATGTCAAATACACGTTCTTACAACTGTTGGTCAAGAAACTATAATAACAGAACAGCCAAAACACCATGAAAATTACTAGGAGATTTTTATGTAGTTGTTCCTTTATTTGTACTATATAGCTTCATTGAATCACCAGGATAAAATGAATATTGAAAAAATTTTTGCATCTTACAATTATACTCACTATTCAGGTATTCACATAGATGGAACTAATGGTTTAGAATGCAAAAAAAAATTCTCTCCCACTTTTTTCCCCATGAAACTTATTTCTGTCCTATATTGAATTTGTCAATTTTTACATCTAATATTGTCATATTTAATTGTGTCTTTGTCTCTCAAAAGAAATTTTGACTTTATAGTATTGCATGATATATTCAAAATTTAAAAGGAGTACTATACAGTAAATCAGATTCTCTCCCAAATAATTTTCATATATCTTAATCTTGAGAAGTTAAGAGGAACTTCAAAATTTATTACCTGCAAGAGCTACTTAAGCCAACAACTGCATTTTCTATGTACATTCTGACAAGCAGGCTAGTGTATATCCTACTGATGTGGAAAGCAGGCTTGCAGATCAAATTAGGGGAGGAGAAAAATAAAAAGATCTAACAAATGTTTACTTGAGAAATGTTGAAAGGAACAAAGATGAAACCGGAGGTAGCCAATGTGTAAGTATGTTTGGGATGACTTAATGAGTCATGTATTTGCAAGCATTAATGCTTCAAAGGAAAAATAAGAAAATAAAAAGTGGAAACCAGGAAGCTTATGTGGACCTGTACACATTAACTTCTGATGATTTATTTGAAAATGTCTGAGTGTCAGGGTTAAAGCATTCAGACCTTGCTCAGGGGCTTTGACCCTCTTCTATTATGGTATGCCTTGCTTTTTTCAAGGTACACAAAACTCAGGTAAAATGAGCAAGACACAGAAGCCATTCATTTTAAAAGTTTTCATTTTATCAGAAATTGCTTAGAAATATTTTTTCTTAAATATTTAGGTTTAATGTTTTAAAATATAAATAAAATTAGATAATTGAATATTGGAATGTTTTCAGTGCACACTAGCTGTATAATAAACCATTATTCCTGTAGCACTTAAAAGCATTTCATTCTTTATAGAATTTATAGTTTATTTGGCAATTTTGATTACTTCATGGTGTTAATATAGTTCTATGTATATATCTAAAAACTATTAACCTAATAAATATAATTTCAGAAATAAAATTATCTCGAGAAATTGAAGCATTTTTTCCCATTTAAAAAAAAAGTGAAAGAAACTGGGTGCTGTGGCATACACCTTTAATCCTAGCTACTCACAACACTGTGAGATCTGAGAATCAAGGTTCAAAGCCAGCCTGTGCAAAAACAGTCTGTGAGACTCTTGTCTTCAATTAACTACCAAAAATCTGGAAGCAGAACAGTAGCTATAACCTGTAGAGTGCCTTGAGCAAAAGAGTTCAGGGACAATACCCAGGCCCCAAGTTCAAACCCAAGAAGAAGGAGAAGGAGAAGGAAGAAGGAAGAAGGAGGGGGAGAGGGACGAGGAGGAGGAGGAGGAGAAGGAGAAGGAGAAGAAGGAGGAGATTTTTGTGGGAAAACAATTTCCTTGTTCACACATGAAAGCCTAAAAACACATAGGTTTGATCAGGCAGATTAATACCTCTACAGACAGAATAAGCTGTTATAGCATAGATCCTTAGATAGTTTTCTTAGATTTTTTTTCTTCTGACTTTTACTTAAAAGATTAGTTCCTTTTTTTTTTTTTTCTTTTTTTGCCAGTCCTGTGGTTGAGCTTAGGGCCTGAGCCCTGTCCTTGGACTTTCTTAAGGCTAGAGCTCTACCGCTTGAGCCTCAGCACCATTTCCAGCTTTTTTTCTATGTATGTGGTACCAAGGAATCGAACCTGGGTCTTCATGCATGCTAGGTAAGCACTCTACTACTAGGCCAAACTTCCAGCCCCTATTTCCTTTCTTTAACTTATTTATATTCTCACAGTTACATAAGTCATTAGCATGCCCATTTTAAAGGTAAAGAAACCAGAAAAGAAGAGTTTAGTAATTTATTTGAATCACCTGAGTCTTAAAAGAAGGAGGTGAATAATCTGAAACCATTCAATCCATAAATTTATCGGGGTCTTGCCTTCCTATTTTGAGAGATATACACAAATGTATGAAGCCACATGTTTACATAAAGAAGCAGTAAAGAATCCATTAGAAGTAGTTCCTGAAAACACTAAGAGTTATTTACATAAAGATGATTTTCTCATAATTATTATTGTATACAATACTTATCTTTTAATTCTTCTAAAGCATATGTTCTTTCTTGAGATGATTGTCAGACCTAATTATTATATTTTGTTTTATAGATTAGAAAGTTCACTCTTTTCTGCCAGTCCTGGGCCTTGAACTCCGAGCCTGGGCACTATTCTTGAGCAAGAGCTCTACCACTTGATCCACAGCACGATTTCTGGCTTTTTTCTATGTATGTGGTACCAAGGATAAGAGTTTCAGTGACTTTACTGACCAGCTAGCTTTGACATATGATCCTAACATCTTAGTCTCCTGAGTAGCTTGGCTTATACTGAATCACCAGGGCTTGTCTTCCTTTTAGGAATTTTCATTAACCAGATGGGCTTGTGCTTTTTATTTTGCAAAGATATAGGGACACTTATGTAGAAATAATTCTCCTCTAAATATAATTAACTCACTATTAATGAACTTCCCTTGTTAGTGTACTGTTAACATTTTCTTGTTGCTGTAGCTACTTTTAAAAGTACTAATTTTATTGATAGAAATCAATTAAAACATGAATGTACCTGGGCCTATATTTGATACCAAATACATACATACATACATATTTTTTTTAAAAAAATAAGGATCAAGGACAAGGAGTTTGACTTAGTGGTGGAGTGCTTGCCTAGCATGCATGAAGACCTGGGTTTGATTCCTCAGTACCACAAACATAGAAAATAAACGGAAGTCATAAAGTTCTAGCGTTGAGAAAACCTGAGGACAGTGCTCTGACCCTGAGTTCAAGTTCCAGGAGTGGCATAAATAAATGAATGAATGAATGAATGAATGAATGAATGAATGTCAATATGAAGGATGGTAATCTCTGCCACTCCAGAAACAACAGTCAACATGATAGGTTTTTCTTGGCCAGTCAGACCAAAACATTAGCAAGGCTCCATCCCAATCAAGAAGCCAGGTATGAGGAAGGACGTTGTTAGGCGAATGGAAATAAGACCCTAACTAAAAAATGGCCAAATAATGAAACAGATGGAGGGTGTAGCTCAATGGAGAAATACCTGCTTTTTAAGCATGAAGCCTTGACTAAATTTTTAAGTTTTTTTTTAAATTTAGTCTATAAATAGAGATAATATGAATTATTTCTATTCTATTTGTATCTTTTATTTATTTATGTTTTTGCTCTATAAATCTGACTAGGAAGTGTGAAATGAATGTGTTTCTCTACCACTCCCTTAAGTATTCTTTTAGAAAATCTTAATTGTCTCTAATAGGAAAACAGTTGGTGTCCTACTTACGTGCTATCATTTTTAGTTAGACACTAAGTAGATGGTATCTACTTAGATACTATCATTTGCAGATATTGTTTTGTAAAGTTTAGTAAGGACGATTTTAAGAAACAGGAATATTACTAATAATCATGCTAGCCTGTGATGAATGTGTAGGTATATGTATATTGTATAGCTTTCTGTTGTGATGGTGGTTGGTTTTCTATTGTTGCTGATGTTCTTTTTCTCTTTTGATCTCGGTATCCATATGGAAAAGTCCATGGTCTTTTTTTTTTTTTTGTAAGAAAGTTTTTACATACTTTTTTGTGGTCTTATTCTATTTGGTTTGAGGTTACCTCATTATGTGTTCTCTCTGTTGGAGGTTTTCTTCACTACTTGTATTTTCTTCTCAAATGGAATATATCACTCTCCCTAATGATTTTAAGTCAGAATGAGAGGCTGCCTTGGTTTATGAGTACCATGCAATTAATAAGAATAAAAGCACAAATCTCAAATGGAGAAAAAGCTTCTTCCCTCTTCTTGCTGTCAGCATTCTCTTTGTCTTTAAAGTTCCCATTCCATTATAAATTCATCTCAGCTTAACATACTTTTTTAGCTTTCTTTAGTGCCTGTTTTCACACTTTTTATATCTCAATCAAAATTACTCTCCCATCCCATATTTCTTAATTTATTTTGATTATTCTTCTAAAACAAAACAGCATTTCATGTAAGTTTTACTGACATTTTGAAAGATATACATAATTCAATTTTCCAAATACTACCCTACTGACTTGACTTTATGTCTTATTCTCAAAACAAATTTTAAAACTGCTTGGTGTCTTTTTTTTCCTGTAATGAATGAGAAACAAAAGGTTAAATTAATTCTCTTAGAATTTACCCTGCATTTGACCTTGGTTATACCTTTCCAAAGCCTTGTACTATTTCTCCCCTTCCATATTTGTACATTTGTCTACCTGAAACTGCACAAAAAAATGTGATATTTAGGAGGGAACAAATAGATAAACAGATGTTTATGTAATATGATAACAGGGTGCACTTTCAAAGTACTGTCTGCAGCTGACTGTTTGAAAGTTGTATGAATTGGAGAAGGCCAGACAGAAGGAGTAACATTTGGCATGCCTCTAGAAACAAGAACAAGGCTGGCAGGAGAGAGAGGTGTAACATTTTTCCTAAGGAGGAAATGTAAAGTACAGATGCTTCAGAGGCCAGTAAGCCTAGAACACAAAGTTTCTACAAGGTTATGTGGCTTAGACTGAATTTTTACATTGACAGGGTATTACAGATCCTTTCTCATATACATAAACATACATACATACATATGTACACACATTTCAAAAGGACTAAAATTATGATTGTATAATATTAAGTGCTTAATGTAGTAGAAACAAGCCAGTGAAGTAATTATCAAACTTTTATGGATTCTTATTCCATCCTCTAGGGATTTTGTCATTTCAGCTTGCTACTGTATCAGATATGTCCAAAGTGCAGCCACAGCCATCAATCTTGAGGCACTACTTTTAAACCAAGTTGATACTAATGAATACCTTAATATCAGCTGTTGCTTCTGTACCTTAAGCTAAGATTCAGTGTCTTTCATGTAATGGTCACTTAGGGTTATTGAGATACTGTAATTCTTATGAAATTCAGGTTGGTTGCAATTCTCAGATTACCATTTTCATAGTAAACACCTACAATTAGCTGGACATGATCTCAGTTTCAAAGATACTTAACAAAGATTGCTTCAATTATGTATCTTTTATGTGCACAGAAATTCAGAACTGGTTTTGTTTTGTCCCAGTATGGATTTAGCAAGAGATGCTGTGATTATTACAAATAAGCTTCAATGTCACAAATACAATAAGGGTTAGAACTTAGAAGGGATTGATAGTCTAGCAAGTGAGAGCCACACTCCCACCTTTTGGTTTTGGTTTATTTATTTATCATCATCATCATCATCATCATCATCATCATCATCATCATCATCATTATTATTTTGACAGTCATGGGGCTTGAACTTGGTGCCTGAGCACTGTCCTTGGACTTTTTTCTCAAGGCTAGAGCTCTACCACTTGAGCCACAGCACCACTTCCAGCTTTTTTCTATGCATGTGGTACCAAGGAATCGAACCCCAGTCTTCATGCATGCTAAGCAAGCACTCTACCACTAGGCTAAACTTCCAGACCCTGGTTTATTTTATTTTAAAAATATTTCATGCTTTTGCTCAAGCCAGTTTTGAACATGGTCTTGATACTTCAGTCTCCCAAGAAAGTGGAATTGTAAACATGATCCATTGCTAGGTTCTTTATCAAATATTTTACATACATGTTTTACTATTTATTTTAATTGTCCCAACTACCTTTTAATATGTATGCATATATTTTAATATATATGTATGTATATATATTAAGCTTTATAAAAAATGGAAAAATAGCCATATTAGGTTCAGGTAAAGTGTCACACAGTAGATATTGGATTGGAATTAGACTACCTGCCTAGCCTATCTCCTACATGTATGTAACTACAAAATAAAAAATGTTTCAAAGTTAAACTACTGTTCCTACATTAGACACCTCTTAAAAAACATTATAGTACATTTCTCCTTTAATAAATCTGCCTTGTTCTTTAGAATTATTTATATTAATTTTACTTTATTTGCTATGCTGTGTCAAAGAGATTTTGTTTGATATTCAGTGACAGCCTACAACATCCTATCAAAGCAGCCTGATTAAGTTCATGGTTGCCTTTGATTAAAATGCATCATTCATTTTTATAAGATACGGTCGATGAATTCCCCTTGACATCATGGAAGCAGGTAATTAAATTCTGTCATTTTCCCAAACTTTGACTTTGTTCTTTTTTTGGAAAGACATTATATAATCTTAGACTAAACTAGGTCTCAAACCCCCAAAGTTAATAAACATGCAAATATATTTCCTACACACTAGTGATTGCTTTTAGTATGTAAATCAATGTAGATGGACATAAGATTTTTAAGTATATTTTTTTTATTTCTTCATAACTCCAAAATATTTTGGAAAATTTGCAAAGGTAAGAAATGGAAAGCTAATGTATTCTTTTTGCACAGTCAGTTCTCCCTTTCTGCTCTGATTGTTACATTGAAGAAATACTTTGCCTATAACCTGTTACACTATCTGATTTTTGTTACCTGGCATATTGTATATATGCTCATTTGTTTATTTAAAAAAGGTAAGGGAAGGAGGGAAAACAAGATGACTGAGAGGGAGTGGGAAGAGGGAAATGGGGACAATAACTACTCGATATATTACAATAAAAAATACCTAGTCCCTTCAGGAAAGGAATATTAATATGTTCATGGTCATCATTAACCATTTGTATTGGAAGGGATTGTACTGAAATGTTGTCTGTTTCTTGACAATAAAGGTTTTCTTATACTGGAACCCCAACAACATTTCCTGAGACCTGTGAGACTACTTGTAGTACAAATTCTTTGAGAGAAGTATTTTGTATTACTGTTATTACTACCTGAAATTCCAGTGCATTGCATAGTGTTTTCTTACATAACATATGCTGAATTTGTGTTTATAAATATTTTAAACTAATAATTAGAAAGCAATTTCCTTTTCAAAAGACAGTATCTAACTATTTAAGTAAAATGTATTCTTATTAAATTGACAAGAAATTGTCAGACTCAAATTCTCTTTCCATGGATGTTCAGCAATTGTTGAACATTCCAACAAGTTCATCTTGGTCCCCTGAAAAATGTAATATGGAGCAAGGAGTTTCATATACTGTGGTTCAACCAAGTTCTGAATGTAAGTATTTCACTTCCCTCTTCTGGTCACTGAGACTACTTTACAATTTTCCACAATCTTTTCTTGGCCCAAGTTTAGGAATCAACTCAGTTTTCTATGTATACTTTTATTGTTCTTTCTTTCCACCATATGTATTATATATAAATTGACACAAAACCCTTCTCCACAAGGAAAAATATGTGTATATTAAGAGTTGTGAGGGTGGCAGAAATAAAGGAAGAAGACTATTTTTCTTTGATGACCAGAGCAAGGAGTGGGGAGACAACATGTACAGTTATGTCAGTGTTTTGGACATCATATGTCTTTCCCTCCTGCCCTTCCTTCCTTCCTATCTTCCTTCCTTCCTTTCTCTTTTTACTCTCTCTCCTCTTTCTCTCCCTCTCCCTTTCTTCATCTTTCTTCTTTTAATTTATTCATTCATTTTTGGTGGTGTTAGCTAGCAACTGAACACGATTCACACATGCCAAGTACACTTTGTATGTGTGTGTATGTGTTTGTGTGTGTGTGTGTTTGTGTGTGTGTGTGTGTGTGTGTGTGTGTGTGTGTGTGTGTGTGTATAGACTTTGAACTCAGGGCCTGGACACTGTCCCTGAGCACTTTTACTGAAGGCTACCACTTTGAGCCACAGCTCTACTTCTGGTTTATGAGTGGTTAGTTGAGGATAAGCGTCTCCAGGGGAATTTTCTGCCTAGGCTGGCTTCTAACCTCAGTCCTCAGATTTCAGCTTCCTGTGTTGCTAGGATTACAGGTGTGATCCACTGGAGTATGGAGGTGTTTTTGTTTTAGGGTTTTTTTTTTTGTTTTTTTTTTTTTGCCAGTCCTGGGCTTGAGCTCAGGGCCTGAGCACTGTCCTTGGACTTTCTCAAGGCTAGAGCTCTACCACTTGAGGCTCAGCACCACTTCCGGCTTTTTTTCTATGTATGTGGTACCGAGGAATTGAACCCGGGTCTTCATGCATGCTAGACAAGCACTTTAACCACTAGGCCAAACTCCTGGCCCCTTGTTTTGTTTTTGTCAGTTGTGGGGTTTGAATCCCTCAGGGCTTCAACACTGTCCTTGAGTCCACTACCATTTTGAGCCACAACTCAACTTCGGATTTCTGAGTGATGAAGTGGAGACAAGAGTCTCACAGGGACTCTTCTGCCGGCACTGGCTTCAAAACATGACCTGTAAATCTCAGCTTCCTGAATAGCTAGGATTACAGATGTGAGCCAGAATCAAGGGTAAGCACATACTTGGTTAGCTCTCCTTCTTTAAGCTTCTCAGGTATCTATTCATTCAAAACATTTCCTTAATTGGGTTATGTGTTTTGTGTTTTTATCCTATGTCACTTTCATATGAATTATTGTTGAACTGAGACACACATCTATTATTTTGAATTTAGTTTCAAAGGTATTCATAGGTACCTACATTCAACCTAACTAGTCAATCACAGCCTAGCAGCACAGAAAGATTTGCCTGAATGAGTAATAAAAACTGTTGAAATTTACCTATTAAATTCATTATTTATTAAAAACTTAACTTAGGGCAGGGGGTGGGGGGCATGTTCTGGAACTTGAGCTCCAGATCTGAGTATTGTCTGTCACTGAGCTTTTGTGTTCAAGGTTACTGCTCTGTTACTTTGAACTACAGCATCTTTTCCAGCTTTGTGGTGGTAAACTGGAGATAGAAGTTTCCTGAAGTGTTTTGCTTAGGCTGACTTTGAAGCTTAATCTCAGATCTCAGCTTCCTACGTAGCTAGATTACAGGAGTGTGCAACCAACATCCTATAAGACTTAATTTTTTTTCTTGTTGACATTATATTTTTGTTTTCTTTAGAGACTTAAAAGTCTACTTAAACAACAAAAACTAAACCAGGTCCTTTCATGGGAGAGAAACATTGACATATGTGTTTTGATGGTAAATATCTAAAGGGGTGCCCTGGAAAGCAAATTAAGGTTTTGCTTTTTAGTACCTAATAAAATGATAAATGATTTTTTTGATATCTCAAGCTGCTCCTGATTTTATATTTCCATATAAATACTGTACAAAAATTTATCATGGCCATTTAGTCTTGAGTAGAATATTTATTTACTAGAATTATAAACCTTTTTAAAATACAATTTATGTGTTCACAATATTTCCTGTATATATACACTACACTTCATATTCCATACATAGTACACATTGAAATATGTATGGCAAATAATATGTACTTAATACCCAGGGTTAATGTTAAAAATGGAAGCACTATCTAATTTATACAAAAGCAATTCCTTGGTAGATAACAAAAAATAAACAGAGGTGGAAGAATGAGCTAATTAGATTGAAATAGAAGAACCATTCTCACTTTGTTTCTCAAGTGCCTGCTTTTATTCAGGCTATTCATTTATATTAAAACATGTTCTTAATTGAAGCAATTACATGATGCTTACAGATTTTGCAAATGAGATATGCAATTGTTGGATATTACATACTGCTCCACTGAATAATATGAAAGTATTAATTTCCTGCCTTGTCACCGACTCCTATATCATGTTTACAAAACAATGCAATCTATCCAAATTGGTAAATATATTAAAACAATTCTAAAACACGCCTAGTAAAACATCATTGTAGCATATAACAAATTATATGAAGCAATACATTAAACTTTTAATTTTTAAAGTCAGGTTTATTATAGTTTAATAGAGTAAATTTTTTTCCTTTTTGGCATGTGATTTTATGAATCTTCATAAAAATATAGCACCAAGCTGTGCAACTTTTGCATCACCTCAAAATAGTTTCCTCATGTCCTCTTATAAGGCATTGTTAATGCCAATAGATTTAGCATCTCCTGTATTTCAGCAGCACCCCAGAAAGGGAGTGAACCTATGATCTCTCATTGGCTGGCCTAATTTAAATATTAGTAACTTTGTAGGAAAGAAACTCATTGTGTTCATGGAGGTGAAATTATATTGGGAAGAAAGAAGAGCAGTAAGTAATAAATAAGGTTGCCCAGTAAATGATTAATTCCGGGAAGCAAAATCATTGTGAGGGAAATGATGACATTTAATTTGGGGAGATATGATAGAGTGGACAAAGGAGATAGCTCTAATGTAGTCAGTTTGAACTGAGATTAAGAAGATAAAGACATGTCCTGAGACTTGGGGAAGAATACAACTGAGTAAGTAACAAAAGCTACATCTGAAATGGATGGCACTTGGCTTGTCACATTATATTGCATAGAGTGTCACCACGATGCTAAGTTATTACTGATGTCCAGTAAGATAAGGCAAAACTTGAGTTTTTACACCAACGTCAATGAAGTTCTTGAACATATTGAATATAACTAGGCTTATTCCCAATTGGAATGATTGCCTTTCATCACAAGTAATTTAAGAAGCACTCTGTTAGAGGAAGAAAAGGGAGTTACTTGTGTGAATTAGAAGAGTCTGATTGAGCTAGGTAGGGTTTTTTTCTCTTTTGAGTTCACAAATGCCATACCAAACAGCCAAGACTAAGAGTAGAAATAAAAAGAATCAAGGGGGAAGTGACCCTGTGGCTCCAGGGGTAGGGCAGTAGCCTTGAGCTGAAGATCTCAGGGACAATGCCCAGGTCCAGAGCCTAAGCCCCAAGACCAACAAATAAATAAATAAATAAAAATAAAAGAATAAAGGGACCAAAAAAAAAAGATGTTGGGACCAATAATATCACTGGCTGCCTCTCACTTCAGGTTGAGGGTAGGGGGGATAAATATAAATCCAGTAATCTGAGTTATTTCTTTTACTGTTTTTCTTGTTCAGATTTTTGTTTTCAGCAGAAGAGCCAGAGACAGGATTTAACCACTTGTTGAGTTTTCTTTCTCTTGCAAAATGTTAAAGGGGAAGAAAAAAGATTTGAAAGCTTGTAAAAGAGGTTGATAGTGATGTGTTTCTGGAATCTCAACTGGATAGATTGGGATTGTGAGGCCAAAGTAGATGGTAGGGAATAAAAAGCTTCCTGGGCTGATGGGACCAGTGAGGTCTGGAAGGAAGCAGTGGGAATGCCGCAGACCACGGGCCCAAAGAAAGTACTGTGAGTCAGTAGAGCAGTAATCCAACAGGTGATCTGGACATGATGGGTCTTGGTAAGGGCTGAGCCGGAAGAGGTCTCCTCATGTGGCAAAGTTCTAAAATAAAACACTGGCGGCCTCATTTTCAAATTTACCTAGATCAGAATAGCAATCTGGTAACCAAATTTTAGGGAGTTACCTCTCAACACTAGAAAGACAATATTGATGCATACTAATGATCCTTCCCATTCCAAACCATATTGTGTTTTTTTTTTAATAAGGCTTTTGTAATTCCTTTTCTTCTCAGGGTCTTCATGTGCTAAGCAAGTGACTGAACACAAGCTGTAATCTTCACCTCTCAAATGCTTTTCTTAAGTAAATATTTATTCTCATCTATTTGTGTATCTGGGAAAGGTTAAGCTCATTTTGAGGGGATTCCATGCTGCTAAAAATGATAGAAGAATGGAGGGGGAACCAAGAGCTGACTTATTTTATTAGTGTAAATTATCATATAGCAAAAGAGCCAACTTCTGTTGTTTCTTTAATTTACTCTGTCTGGGAAATGAGGGAAAAAAGAAAGATGCAATAGTGAGATTTGCCTTAGAGAAGAAAAACAGGGAAAAAAGTATAATAAATTTCAGCACCAGTCTGCTTTAGAAAAAAACAACACTGAACCAGGGCTCAGTGTCTCACACCTGTAATCCTAGTTACTCTGGAGGCAGAGATCTGAGGATCACCATTCTAAGTCAGCCAGGGTACTATAAGGCCAGGAGACTATCTCCAATTAATCACTAGAAAAGGGGAAACGGGGCTGTGGCTCAAGAGTAGGGTTATAGCCTTGAGCTGAGGAGCTCAGGGACAACACCCAGGCTGAGTTCAAGCTCCATGACTTCCCCCCCCCCAAAAAAAAAGGAAAAAGAAAAAATAACACTGAATATTTTGAATATTCGGGTTCCTTCAACAGAGATGTTTTAGACTATTGTTGAGAAGTAAATGAATCAGGTAGAAGTAAGTGAATCTTGTGTAGCTGTATTAAATAATGTAGAATTTTCTTAGGAAGCAAATTATACTTGCTTATGGCATAATATACTGTGCTCTGTATTTGATAGCTTCAGAGATTACTTTTATATGTGAAAATTGACTTTTAAATTTCTGAAACCAGTATATTGAGATGGCAATGCATAGTATAACTAGAAAAACATTCCCACCTTGTTAAAAGTACTCTTTATTTTGTTGAAAGCTGAGTATTAACTGGACTCCTTTGGATATTACATACATATGCTCTAATTTTCTTGAGTGTCCTTTATTTGAAAAGGACATTTCAGTATTTTTCTCTGTATTTTTTTAAGGAGAAATATATTTGCATTTGTGAGACATAGTTTTATAAAGGCAATATACATGGGTACATTTTTCAGTATTCATATTCTAACTTTCAATGGAATCTTATCATTTCCCATGTGTTTCCACTGTTTGACTTCCCTCGGTGAGAGCTGTGATAGATTTGTTCATTTTAGATGCTATTTATTCTTTTTGCCTCATTACACATCACCCACCTATGCAAGATCTCCTGGTCTGTGGTAGACTTTATACTCTACTAGACAGCTTATCACCTTCTTTGCAGGCTCCTCAATTTGAATTTTAAAGTAAAAATGAATATAATTATGTTTCTTGTTGAGCCTATATTCTGAACAACTGCTCTCTGCTTCTGGGGTGATAACTGGAGCAATGGATATCAATGTCTTGGACTGTCACCTGCAGTTGCTGCATTGTATTCATGTCATCTTTGTAAATACACTTATATGTATGCACATATATGGGGATACTCATACCTTATTAGTATATAACTAAATGCAGATGTTCATGTTAACTAATATTATCTTTGCATGTCTAAAGGAAAAGAAGTATATAGATTACTAGAAAGAATTTGATGTTTGAAGAAAAGATAAATGTACCATCGACAATATAAAATGAATCATCTTTCTGGACATGGTGGTCCATGTCTGTAATTCCTACACTCAGAATTGAGGTAGAAGCATGGCAAGTTTAAGGTCAGCCACCACCACATAAAACTTTTTTGTTTCTTCATGGTGTGATTCAAACCAATGGTTAACTTTATCTCACCACATGAAAAAGGGCAGTCTCAGAGATGAAGGTCAAGATGAAATGCTACCATTTCATAATTGAAGAAACAGGTAACCATGAAAGGAGCTTTTCAGCCAACATGTAATAAAGATATCTGTAACCTCTCAACACAGTTACTTTACCACATAGGAAAATTGCTATGGTGGTTTGCTTTAGCTCAGTTTCTTTCTGCCATTGCTATTGTTGCTAATTTCACATTTCACAGAATTTTGGTATGGAGATAATCTTTCTGCTTTTATTTTTCTTTATAAGATCATTTGTTACTGGTGAATGAAATCTAAAACCTCCTCACATCCTCACACATTTATTACATTTACAAGAGCTTATACTTCTATGTCTTTAGAGCAATTTTGAAGGTAATTGAAGATGGAAATTTATTTCATTTTAATTTATAATACATAGCCCTTTGTCACAGTGTATAAAATGATACTTTTTAACTTCCTATCCTATTTGTGACAATATTTGTCACTATTCTATAGAAAATTTAATTGTTATAGATTGTTTACTCCAATTCTCAGAAAATTTATAATTGCAGTGCAGATTTTCATAGTTCCATTTATGCGACATTGATTTTGGATGCTATTTAACAAAATATTAAAATAGCCTAGATCTTTTCTGTTTTAAATTCAACTTCTACATTCAAGAGATCATCCTCAAGCTTTTACTTTGTACAGGGGACCTTTTGTGGGTCAAAAGGGAAATCCCCTTAAAATGTAGTATCATAAAATGTATGAACTGTAGTTTTATAGGTTCTTCTCTGTGTGTGTGTGTGTGTGTGTGTGTGTGTGTGTGTGTGATATTTTGTCTCTGAAATTTCTGCTTCTGAGACTGTTTTAAAGCTATTTGATTCCCATGACTTCACAAATGCACAATTGAACTACTTCTAAGCCTACCTTTAGAGAATAAAATCTCTGTACACCAAGTGTATATCTTTTCCTTATACTGCTTTGACTTCTATATTCAAAACCTGCCAGGACATACCATTGCAACATCTATATCCCTTGGTTAGGATTTACAGTCATATGGCTATTCTCTTTCTAATCTTGTTTCCTATTGTCATCTTACCCGAGACTCAACTCCCACCAGCCATAGTTCTTTTCTTTCCCCTGACCTCATGTTATTTACTCTCTGCTCCTCTAGCTCACATCACTTTTCCATTCTCTGAACTATTACTGAGGTGATGCATGTGGTGTTTAATTGCCTGCACTCTACCCCATTTGACTGAAGTCTCTTAGGGTGACAGAGTCCCTGTCATTACTTTGTATTCCCCACATGATGTGTGTGATGAAGAGTGCTGTCTACAGGGAAAAGCACTCAGGTGATTATAGAATATGTCCATTAGGTTTCCTAATTATAAGCCCCCTGCTTTATCTCCCATTATTCTGCCACTCTGAAAACTAAACAACGACTCTGAAATGCTCAGTGTTGCTTATGCTTTAAAGAAAGGCTATCTAGTTTCCTGGAGTTTCAGGCAGGAGATGGAAAAATAATAGTTTTAGTATAAAATTGAAATTGTTTAGCAAAGCAAATGGGAATAAATGAAAGTGGAGGTGATTAAAGTTTATTGAAGAAGTCTTGATGAGAAAAGCTTAGGAAAAAAAAAAACACCTGAAAAATAAAGTCACACCAGGGTCAGTGGCTTATGCCTATAATCCTAGATACTCAGGAGGCTGAGAATTGTGATTAGAGGTCAAGTCGGCCAGGCAAGTCCAACAGACTCTGATCCCCAGTTAACCATGAAAAAGCCAGAAGTACAACTGTGGATCAAGTGGTAGAGTGCTAGTCTTAATACATTTTAAAAAATAGGGGGGTCGGGGGGAGGGTAAAGGGGACCAAGACATGTGAAAGGGTATCAATGTATGTGAATTAATGCACCTTCTATCTGGCAAATATCATGTAAACCTTTTATTAATTACAATTAAAAATATTAAAAATATATAAAAAATAAAAATAAAACATAAAAAATAAATGGTTAGGGAGTTCAAGCCCCAGGATTGGCACCATGAAAAATAAAATAAAATTTAAAAAAACAAAGTAAAATAAAGAAGCATCTTTGGAAAATTTAAGAAATTTAAATCCATAGGTTAATTAACTCTAAGATGCAGCAGATATTTTGAACATTCCTGAATGAAGAATGAAATTATAGAGCAGTCACAAAATCATGTGGTCTCTCCATTCTTATTGATCAGTATCAGCAGTCCACATTATTACATTTATACTTCTCAGATGAAAAATAAATGAAACCAGCTGGGCACGGTGGCTCACACCTATAATCCTAGGTACTCAGCAGGCTGAGATTTGAGGATCACGGTTCAAAGCCAGCCCATGTACTAAAGACCCTGAGACTCTTATCTCCAGTTAACCACTAGAAAACCAGAAGTGGTGCTGTAGCTCAAGGGGTAAGGGAGTAGCCTTGGCTGAAGAGCTCAGGGACAGTGCCCAGGCCCAGAGTTCAAGCCCTACAACTGACAAAAAAAAAAAAATGAAATCAAAAATGGGAAGTGTGACAACTTAAATTATACGGTTTGTATAATTCCTTTATGTTCACATGGGGCGTCTGAGAAACCCTTATACATAAGCATTCTGAACACATTCTGACCAGTTCTTAGTACTTTGTAAGCATTCATATTCAACAGCTCTTCTATCTTGCAGAACGCTGAAAGGATACCACAGACATCATTTTCAATTTTAATTTGGAGACTGTATATATTAGTCCCTATAACTATTCTGTCACACATCCAGATTCACTTTTTCCCTTGACCAAAAAGAAAGAAGAAAGCAATGTGGCTCTGTTTTTATAAAGCCATACATTTTCTAACCCTGTCTTTGTAAATATGTAGCAATAGTTGTATTTCAAATGGACAAGGAAAAGACCCAAAGTGATAGACATGAATTTTGTGTCATGATCCACATTGTGTGAAAAAAAAAATCTTAAAAAGGGAGACCATTTCTACATTTAATGCTTGGCAAGTTTCACATGGCCTAATAAAATTTTCATTAGTATATATTATTTTAGCTAGTGAGAACATTTAGCATAATTATTTTGAGTGTTCTTCATTAGATTTAGTGCCTCTCTGAAGAATTCAAATAGGATGTGTATTCACTAAGTAGATTGTGGAGTCTGGAAAAAAACCTGAAGACCATCTGTAATTATTTTCTCAGATGTTTCAGTTCCTCATTTTCTGATACTTACATGCATTAATCTACTTGAGCTAACATTACTGAATAGCTGACCTGAACAACAAAAATTCATTTTCCCCTGCATCTGGAGGGTGAAGTTTCAAGATCAAGAAAGATTGGTTTCTTGAACTTGACAGCCCTCTTGCTTTGTCTTCTTGCTTTGCATGTACACCTATCCATCTACCATGTCTATCTGTGTGCTGAATTTCCTCTTCTTAAAATAATATTGGACTAGGGCCCATTTTTATTAATCTTACTACAATTTATTTGCTTCCTTAAGACCCTATCTCCAAGTGTAGTTAGAAGTCTGAAAAACTTACAGTCAGTATGACTATATAGGAATAGGGCAGGACAGAACACAGTTAAGCCCACATAACCACATTTATTGATATGACTAGTGACTTTTTAGTATTCAGACAGTATCCTTTTGGCTTACTTCATAGCAAAGGCCTTTGCATGGTTTTAACACTTACTCAAGGGTAAACTCAGAGCACATCTTCTAGACTTTATGTCATAAGAAGTTATCTTCTTAGTCTATGCTTCTACAACAAAAAGTCTAGGCAGTTTGTAAGGAATAGAAACGTATTTTTCTCATAGTTCTTGAAATACTCTTTGTACAACACATGAAGGCATCTGAGGGTAGAGCAGAGTAGTTTCCACCACCCTCCAGGTCACCCTTTAGGCCAAATCTCAATAGTATTGAAAAGAGGTAAATTCCAAGGCTCATACATCTTTTCATGATCTCTCTCTCCCTCTCCCTCTCCCTCTCCCTCTCCCTCTCCTTCTCCCTCTCCCTTCCCCTCCCTCCCTCCCTCTCTCCCTCCCTCTCCCTCTCCCTTTCCCTCCCTCCCTCCCTCCCTCTCTCTCTCCCTCTTTCTCTCCTTTTTATTTTTATAATAGCAGTATTGCTTAGGTTCAGCAAAACTTCTTTTGTGGACAGAACATTCCCCAAGTTGAGTTGAAGTCTTAAACTTTACATTAGCATGCATATTATTTTACTGCCTTACTTAGAGAAGTAGAATTTGTAGCTGTACAATACTTCATAATTAGTAGTCTGAAAAATTGATTTGACCTCTGAAGACATCAATTTTGTACATCAGTGGGATTAATTTATTTAAAATGTTTATAATCAAACTATTAACCAGTCAGTATTTTCCCTTAGTGTAAAAATAAGCACTAGTGTAGAAAAATGCAGTGACTCATTTTTCTACTTTCATTTCATGTTACAAAACGTTACAGAAGTACTTGCTTCTAATTTGGTATGAAATAAGTGCAGCAAAAAATAGTTAGAAACGCTGGCCATTCTTTTTAATAACAATTAAATCGTGGTTTAAAGCACATTTCCATTTATTTAAACAAATACATAATGATGTACATTTTATATGCATGTACAATTTATGTGTGAACTATTTATAATAGTACAATTACTATTTGATTTGAAAGAGACATTTTATTATGCAAGTGTCCAAATTTTGCTTCTGGCTGGAGGGTCAAGGGACATTTTTTTCAGCAAGACCTTAATGAGAAATGGATGTCTAGTATCATGAGATGCTAAGGAAGAAAATCGTTAATTTTACTATTGCCTAATACTAAGTGGATGACATTGATCTAAACACGTACCTGTCATCTTCCCACAATAAGCTAGGACATTGTAACTAGTGACCTCTCATGTGATGTACCTCCTCTTAGATTTTTGTGAGGTTAAGCATCCTTTGCTTAGCACCTCATATGATAGTACTCATTGTGTTACCAGAGACAAAGCTTTTCAGCCAACACAGAGCTTTCACCTCCCCTTGGTTATGAATTGAATTTTGTCCCTGCACAATTTGTAGTACATCATTTGAGTTGTTTGTACTGCTTGAATTGATTTTGCTTTTCCTTTTCATTGTACCACCCTTTCCTCAATTCACTTTCCTTAAAACAGAATAGAGAAAGAAATAGAGCATGAAATGTCTGGGAAATAGAGCCAAAAAGTAGATAGTTACAATCCCAGGAAGTTGAGAAATGGATGGAAATTATGACATAGATAACCACCACTTGCTTATTCTACACCAAATTATATAATGCTGAATTGAGGAAAGCAACCTCAGACCTTAACACCTTTAACACTCAATTATTTAAATATAGTTCAATCACTCAGTTATCTAAATGTGTTTACTGTCAAGTATGTCCTTATTCCTGGAGTATTATTGAAATTAAAAGTGGCATCACTAACTTTTTATAACAATACCATTTTTTTGGCTTACAAGAAAGTAGATTACTGTTTTCTCAAATAGTCAGTAGCATTCAGTATCATTTTGTGTATTGCCTAATAAGTTACTTTTGAAAATCACAGTGCAGATACACATGATCCAGGTTCCTTATGTTTTATGAATGTGCATATACCACAACGTTTCCAAGATAAAATACTGTTTTCTCAATCCTTTTCATCTGGTTTTGTTGTATTACTATATATACACTCATATATATGTGTATATATGTATATATTCAAGAATTGCATAGATTTAAACAATTCGAAAAGTTTCTTACCAAGAACAAATCCCTTAAGAAAATATAATATTCATAGAAGCAGATTTTGTACTCTAGGTATAAACAAAAATAAAACTTTAATATATGAGAAAATGTGTAAGCAGAACTAAGTAAAACAAATCATATTCCATTTCAAGATATTTTCATCTTAGATTTTAGAAAGTACTCTACTTTGGATTTATTGCTATCTGATTTAGAGAAAATATACCATAACAACACCATGCTTAATGTATTCACGTATCCCCTTGGCAATACATGAGCAGAGCTGTTCATTTACACTGACAAATACGACCTGGCACTGAAGCTCACTCCTGTAATCCTAACTACTGAGCAGGCTGACATCTGAGCATCTGAGAATCAGGGCTCAGACACAACCAGGGTAGAAATTTCCTTGAGATTCTTGTCTCCAATTAACTGGCAAAATGCTAAAAGTGAAAGTACAGAAGAAGTAGCAGAGCACCACTCTTGAATGGTAAAAAAGAAATATGCAAGCACTAGGCCCCGAGTCCAAGGTCTATTCCTTGGACAAATTAAACAACAACACTAAATAAAACACAAACACACAAAACAAAAGGGTGGTATGATAATTGTCTTCATCTGACATCAGCTGATGATACGCAGATAAAAGCGTTTAGACATAGAAGAAAGAGAAATGCTTCATTACTTTCCGTGGATATGATTATTTTTTCTTGAGTCTAAGCAAGATTAATGTTCTCAGATGACACAGTGACACCTCTAGCTGTGAAATGACAAAGTAATGCATGCTATAGGGAGATGGGATGCTTACTAAAATGCCCTACCTTATTTATGTTTTCTAAATAGTATTAGTTTGAAATTGAACTGGAGGTGATGATGTTCAGCTTGTAAATGTGTTACATCAGCCATTATGTTTATACATTATATGTGTGCACTGTTTTCATTGGCAGTGATGAATCATCTCACCATCCCCTTTGCTTCTGCCTTAGGAAAGTGATGGTGTTTCTTACTTTGTTCAGGACTATTTAACTAAGGTTATGAGAAATTACTCTATTTAAGGTGCTGTGGAAATTGTCTTTATTCATGCAAAGAAAGAGGAGTACCTGACAACATCAACTTGGTTTAGCAAGTTTAACAAACAACCATCAGACAATTTTTTTTAAAAAGTGGTCTCACATTTAATTAGTAGGGACAGATGCAATAAAGCAAGAAACAATTTGATTTTTCAAGCAACTAAGTCAGGAAAGCAGATACTCCCCAGGACTAACATCCTGAATAGTAGTGTTACTGCTATAGTAGAAATAGAGAAATCAGTTGAGTACATATTCACCTAAATAGTGAATAGATATCATGAAAATAAATAGCTGTAGACAATCATAAACCAACTTAAGCATGTAATGATAAAACAAAATTAAAAGATCCAATTCTTAATACCAAGATTACCCCATGAAAATCTGCGGTTCTACAAATATGGCCATATTCTCAGATTTGAAACTATTTCCCTATAAATTCAATAGGCCTCATTTAGCTTTACTTTATTCCACTGAGTGAATTATTAGAGGACATTAGAGTATTGGTTCATGGTCTTTCTGTGCCTCACTAAGGAATCATTTATAAAGTCTTTTTTGCATAATAATTTTGATCATACAAAAGTAATGTATGTGACAGCATCTCCTATCAGATATCATCTATATTAGAAAATGACCTCTGACAAATTCTGAGAAAATTGAGAATACCACAAGACTACTGTATCTCCAAGAAAAACGTTTGTTGACTATGTATGAATTTCCCTTTTGTTCTTCTGGTATGCTAATGTAATTTGGTCCCTAAAGTTGGATATTTAATGGAGTTTGGGCACACTTACATTGTGGTTCCTACTGTGTCTGTTCTGGGAGTCTACACATGCCCTCATTTGAGGAACACATAATCATTTAGATATTGTATAACCGTCATGAATTATTAATACAATGATCGATCACTCACTATACTCTCAGAGGATTGAGGGAAACATGACTGTTCCTGAGAATCCAGATAGAATTTTCGGTAAGCCTTGGATAACAGGAAGGCTTTTGGTGAGGTGGGAAGAAGAGTGGATCTCCTAAACTGAATTAATAAATTTCCCAAATTAACTGATGCAGTAGTAAGTCAGCAGAGTTTAATTTGGATGGTAAAACTCAAAGGTTTCTCTAAAGACTATTTTAAAGTCATCTGAAATACATCAGTGTTTTACTGAGTCAGCTATTTAGTTAAATTATGTAATTAGCCATTTCGACTTACTTTGCCAATGCCTGCATAAGGTCTAGAACTGGCCGACAAGGTGAGAATATCTCCAGTAAGGATGAAATGATGTCTAGATATCACCTTAGCTGGCTCATTATGCAGACTATGGATCTGGGCCATTCTATATAGAGAGTACAGACAATTCATTAACACTGAACCCCATTTTCAATGAAAGTGTTACAATAAATAACTTTTAATCGATAGTTCCTTCAAATTTTAAATTTCAATATAAATTAATCATTGAAAAAATGCTTTTTGATAAAAAGTTTTAGAAAAAGAATTGGTTTTGATTGACAATGACCATCCAGTTGGTTTTGCACTCTTTTCAAAACCTCAGAGTCAAACAAATATAATTCATATAGATAATGCAAATAAATGAAAAAAATGTAATTTTTTATTTTGCCATGCTAGTATCGATAATCTCTTATTAAACTGACTCAGAAACTCTTAGAGAGATATAATTGGAAAACCTTATTTTGACTCTGATTAAGAAATTAACTGTTGCTTACAGTGTTAACTAGTTGGATTCGTGTGGAATATACAAACATTTTGCTAGACATACAATGTAAAGATATATGTAACTGTCCTTATTCATAGAAGATGTGTTTATGTAGAAATAGTTTATGAATCTACAACAAAAAGAAAATAGTTCCTGGGCTGGGATGTAGCTCAGTGGCAAAGCGCTTGCCTAGGAAGTGCAACGTCCTGGGTTTGATCCCCAGTGCTAAAAAAGAAAAGACAAAAAAAAAAAAAGAAAAGAAAACAGTTTCCTCGTATGAGCAGTAGGTATAATGTCATTTACAACAATGTTTGCATAGAAAAAGGAAATTCTATACATTAACAAAAACAATGGAATTTGAAATAAGACAAGATAATTTAATAAAATACCCCTTAAAAAAGGAATGCTTAGATATAAATCTAGCTTTGACTGTGAAAATAACTAACAGTTAATATAAACAAAATAATTAATATACTACTAAATAGTAAATATTAATAAAATGAATAAACTTGCTTAGAGTACACTGAACGTATCTATGGAATTATCATAATGAAACCCCTCTGGTATGTTTTTTAAAAAAGCTTAAATGTATAAATACTTGAAGGGACTTACTGTGCTGATAGAACCTACCAAGACTTAATTTTTGTTTTTTGCTATATAGATACAACCAAATCCATATCCCAATCTCAATCTAAATCACAGCTGTTTTTGGAAAAGAGAAATAAGTATATGTCAGTACATTGTAGCATCTCTACAAATTTTATGTAATTGTATAGCTTTGCTAAAATTTAACTTTGGACATGCTCTTGGAATGTACCCCAGGGTCAACTTAAGAAAAACCTATACAAAGCTGTTGTAAATCACATGCATTCATTTCCTATAATTGATTCCACAAATGATCATAATCTGAGTGGAACTTATTCCTTCATGGTTTTGAAGGACAGAAGTGTGAAATCAGTATGTCTGCAGCTCTGTGTGTCTTCTAGGAGGTGCGTGTTCTAGGAGGTAGCTTTGTCTTGCTTCCTCCCTACTTACCTCCCTCCCTGACTCCCTTCTTTTCTTCCTTCCTTCCTTCCTCCAACTTCTGGTGATCTAATGACTTTTGCCTTTTCCTGGCATTTCTTGAACTTCCAATACTAAACTTCAGTATCAGCCTCCATCTTTACATGACTATGTCCTCTTGTGTTCTTGCCTTTCCAGTGCCTTGAGAGGACATTCATCATTGAGTTTACAGAACACTCTAATCCATGATGATCTCTTAATAAGACCCTTACCTTAATTACATAAACAAATCCTCACCTTAATTATATATGCAAAGAGGCTTATTCTAAGTAAAGTCCCACTCTGAAGTTTCCTGTGTTGATTCCTGGTTTTGAAGTCACCATTCAATCTACTTACATCAGGTCATATCTCTAGGACATTAAAACAATGCATAGACATGACAAAAGAAGTCTACAGAAAGAAAATTAATCTTTAGTATAAGTGAACCTAGTAGTTGTCTCCCAAGTGAAATTTGTCTTAATAATAATGATAATAATAACAAGATATTGAAGTCTTATGAAATGATTATGTATGAATGTTAAATTTGTTTTGTTTGCATCTTTGTACTTTAAGCTACATGATTTCTTGTTGACAGAGTAAAAGCACTGAGATTGAAGAAACATGCCCCAAATCACATAGCTCATAAATTTCATATATGTGTTTAAAAGTGTTTATTATACTTGAAACACAAGTGAAATGCATGCTGAATTCTTTATTCCTCTTCTACAACTTGAAAGTTCCACTTTAATGTGTAGAGCTATGCAGGAAGTGATGTTAGCCTGATGTATTTTTTAGCTTCTCTGTGTGAAGATATCTCTCTCTCTCTCTCCCTCCCTCTCTCTCTCTCTCTCCCTCCCTCCCTCCCTCCCTCCCTCCCTCCCTCCCTCCCTCCCTCGCTCTCTCTCTCTCTCTCTCTCTCTCTCTCTCTCTCTCTCTCTCTCTCTCTCTCTCTCTCTCTCTCTCTCTCTCTGTTTAAATGATGGAAGGCTGGAAGTACCTTGTAACAGAGATCAATAAGGCTGTAAAAATGTTTGGATTTCAGGCAAGATTCCACTTCCCATTATTTAACTAGCTTCCAAACAACACTTCTTTATTAATTTCTGTTTCCTTCTAAAGATGGCCTACTTTCTTCATCAACTTACCCTCTTCTTGGAATTACCTGCTCACCTCCAAGCACATATGCCCACATGTGCTTTTTTAAAATCATTTAATTTTTGTCTTCCCCCAAAGACTTAAAAATTCCATCTTAATTGTGTAAAGTCTCACAAATGCTGTTATAACCAATATAGCATTTCTAGAGGCTATTAGAAATACACAGATGCCAAGTAAATGTATATGATGAAGTAAGTGATTCAAATAGAACAATTAACAGATGGCAGGAACAATTACTTATTCATATTTCTGGCCAACAACATTTGGTAGATATAATTACCTTACAGGTGTTAACTGCCCTTGTATCATGGAGTGAGACATCTTTAAACACTAGAGAGGCACAGTTAAATGACTGATGGTCACAAATTAGCAAAACTTCTCTTGGCTCAGTTTTTAGACTTGAATCAGAAAGCTAAATTCAGTTCTTGGAGTCTACAGGAAAGTTCAGAAAAAAAAAAACGTGGAACTTAAATGGGAGAGCAGGTGTGGTATAATCTTCAGGTTGATTGCTGGGGTGGGAAAAAAAAACTGCACATTAAAAGACATTTAAAATTTACTCTGCATTTGGAAGGTACAAAGTCCAAACAGGCAATCATTCAGGGAAAAGGTAGCAGCTGTTATGACTTATTCCTTTGAGTTTCTTTCATTACCTTAGTTTCATATGCAAAATACCATTATTGTACCACTTTCAAGTTTTGAAGTTTGCAGAAAGTGTTTAGTTATATTTTTTTTCCTGGCATGAAGAGTATTACACTAAAAGGAGGACACAATATACTATTTGGTTTTGCTATTTTTGTTTTAGCATTTTGTTAAAAAGTACTTTAAAATGCAGTTAGCATTAACACATTTAAACACTAATTAGGTCATTCAGCATTCTCACTTTTTTTTTAATTTCCTACTGGGAAGAGTAAATATTGAGTATTTTGATAAAACATTTGAATTAGTTGAAGCTATCTGCTCATGGAAGCATTAAATAAATATCAGTTCCTACTGGGATTGATAGTGTCTGATTACACTTAGAAAATTTCACCCTTTCTATTCTACCTTTTCATCAAATCTGAATCATTGAATTTGAGCTATCATAGGCACCTTTATTTATGGTTTTTATTTAATTAATGCTTTAAAATATTTTGACTATCATTGTTTGCAAAATAATATTTTCAAAACTATGTTGTAAAGTCCTTGAATACAATATGTTTGGGATTTTATTTGTGGGCAATAATTATAATTGTAAATGTTTGTAATTGCTCAAGTTCTATATAAATAAACCCCCTTGCACCTTTGTGAAAGGTGGTGTTTATACTGCCCAGGTTGCTTGAGCTTCCCAGGTCTTCCTGCATTAGCATCCTGAGTGATGGGATTTCAGGCACAGCCTGCCAAAGTGAAGCAATTAGGTATCTGTCCTGCAGTTTTGCTAATATTGGTTCTATAGAAATGAAACATACCTAGTATAAGTATTTTAGAATTTTTTCTCATGTACTCTGCTCACTAATTTTCCATTATAACTAACCCCATTTTGACATTAAGCACGAGTAGCCACGACTTTGAAAACTATGTGAAAGTAAGTCTTTCCCTTTTGGGATAAAATCAGTTTAGTCCTTGAGTAAATTTACTTTTCCAGTTATTATTTTCTCACATATAACTTTTGCTTATTTTTAGAAATAACTGCCAGTTTTGGTTGCATGAGTGGTAATACTCTTGAAAATATTTCCACGCTTCTATATCATTCTGATTTTTGTCATTATACTTAAGTAAGGTTATTAAATATATGTTGTAAAGAAAATTAATCATCCAGATCCTTTACATTTTAAGAGAATTTGCATTCTTCATTTGACAGTAAAACTGAAACTTAAATGAAAATTCATATAAAACAGAACATTACTTAATATTTGAAGGTTAATTGAAAAATAGCAATCGAGGTAATACAATGTTGTTTGATCACATCCTTTTCATATTTTTACTTTATTATGTTTTAAAACTGTGTCTTCAAACTGTGCATAGTGGCTCACACCCATAATCCTAGCTACTCAGGAGGCTGAGATCTGAGGATCATGGGGTTCAGAGCCAGCCTGGGCACTCAAGGCCTTGAGACTCTTAAGACACTTAACCACCAGAAACTGAAAGTGGCATTGTAGCTCAAGGGGCAGAGTTGTAGCCTTGAGCTGAAGAACTCAGGGACAATACCCAGGCCCAGAGTTCAAGTCCCATATATTTGTATTTGGTTATTTGAAATTGGATAGGGAAGGGGGGAAAACAAGATGAGGGGTGGGGATTGGGGGGGAGGGAAATGGGGACCAAGACATGAGAAAGGGTATCAATGTACGTGAATTAATGTACCTTCTATCTGGTGAATATAATGTAACTCTTCTATTAATTACAATAAAAAATATATGAAAAAAAGAAAAGTCCTCATTGCTGAAGAAATTCATTCCTAGATAGGTATTTTTTACTATACATTTAAGTAGTTACACAGGAGTTTTAATTAGTAGATGTAAATAGATGGATTATACCTAATGCTAACAGGAAACTAAAATTGAAATTTTGCCTGGCCTTTTGAGATTTATTTCTATACTGATTGAAAGCTAATTTCTAGAATTAGAGTGTTTAAATAATGTTTCTTACTGATCTATTAAAGGCTATGCAATGCCTTACGTGACAGAAATACAGGTGAAGAAGAATGTCTGGGTGGTTCAGAACTAACAACAACAAATAATGTGTTTTTTTGGTCAGTCATGGGACTTGAACTCTGGGACATGAACTCTGGGCATGGGTGCTGTCTCTGAGCTCTTTGCCACAAAGTTATGCCCTACCCCTTGAGCTACAGTGCCACTTTCAGTTTTCTGGTGGTTAATTGTAGATAAAAGTGTTTGGGCTGGCTTTGAACTGAGATATTCAGATCTCAGCCTCCTGAGTAATTGGGATTACCACCGTACCTGGCTACATTTTTTTTAAATAAAACTATGAAAGTTGATAATCTTGGACCAAGAAGAAAAACTAAGTTTCTTCACAGATATAATAATGTAGAATGGATATTTAACAACCTAGAGATAAAAGGCTAACTTCTTAAATGGAAAAGGTTAATAGTAAAGATGTTCTTCAGATATGTGTATGTTTGATAGTCTTGAATTTTTTAATGATTTAGGAGATGATTTGGAGGGTTTTTTTTCCATTTATATGATGTCATCTTATTTAGATAATACAAAGAAAGGGAGGATTCAGAATAGAGGTAAAAGGAAAAAGTGAACAACTTCTTTTAGTTCAGAAATCAGAGCTTGCCTATTATTGCCTATTATTGGTTGAATTTATATAAATTGATGAGTAAGAAATTTAAATATTTAAAGATTGTGTTTGTATATGACAAATATTGTACTGGAATTGGCATTGTTATCTGTATTCTATACTCAAACAGAAATAGCCACATGAGTGAAAAGAATGTAGAGATTGTATATTCATAATTTTATTTGAAATAGAACTAATTATGCCTTCCTTCTCTTGAACAATTTTGGCAGCATTGGGCCTGGCTAATTGAGTCTTGTGCTCAACTCTGTTGAGTAGGAGGACAGTTCATGGAGTTATTTGAACCAGAGAGCACAATGGTTATAACAGATATAATTATTGCTTGCCTATAAATGTTTGACAATAAAAACACCTTTAGGTAATGAATGATTTTTTTCAAGCATTTTGTTTTATGGGACTGTTCTCATTCGTGTATAATATGTACGTTTTCTGACTTCTAGATCTTATTTGCAGTACTACAATTCAATAGTTCTTATTTTTGCTTGAACTTAGGGCTGGGCACTGTCCGTGAACAATTTTGTTCAAGATTAGTGCTCTGCCACTTGAGCCACAGCACCACTTCTGACTTTTTCTGTGTATGTAGTTCTGGGGAATCAAACCCAGGGCCACTAGGCTGCACTCCTGGCCCCAGTTCAATAATTTTAATTTAAAAGTCTATGATTCTTGCTGGGCACAGTGGCTCATGCCTGTAATCCTAGCTACTCAGAAGGCTGAGATCTGAGGATCAAGGATCAAAGCCATCCTGGGCACAAAAGGACCTGAGACTCTTATCTCCAGTTAAGCTCTAGAAAACAGGAAAAAGCTCAAGAGGTAGAGTGGTAGCCTTGAGCCAAAGAGCTCAGGGACAATGCCTAGGCCCATGGGTAGGGCATTAACCTTGAGCTGATGAGCTCAGGGACAGTGCCCAGGCCGAGTTCAAGCCCCATAACCAACCAAAAAAAAAAAAAAAAAGAAGTCTATGATGATGCTTTTATGTAAGCACTGATATATTGAATATTAAAAACTTACATTTTAAAAACTACAGATCTTTATTGATAAAGTAAATGAACTTGTACTCTTAAAAATGCTCCAAAATTTAAAGTGGGCAGATTATATAATGTTGTCTTTATGTAACTCCTCCAGCTTATAAACTATTTTTTTAATTGGAAGGGCTTTTATAAGACTTTAGTATGAAATGTCTCTCTTGACTTAATTATCCTTAAAGAGCTACTACTATAGAGCAAAAAAATTTCTTAGAAACTTTCTAATTTCCTTTTGATAATCAATTCTCCTATATTAAACTAATTTCTTTCATGGCATCTTACGCTATGTATTTTGGGCATTCTGTTATTTTCACCTAAGTTTATGTTTGAATTGTGCCCTATATAGTTGCCTGGTCAAATGCAGCAGCCTGTGCACTTCAGAGAAATCCCTTTTTAATTCTTTGACCCATCTTTTAATGGGATAGTTGTTTCTTTGAAGATTTTTTTTGGAGAGATTCACTTTTTTTAGCTTCATATATTCTAGATATGAGGCTTTTGTCTGTTGTATGCCATGCCAGTTTTTAATCTCTGCAGCTCCTCTGGGATTCAAGAATTGTTTTTCACTAGAATGTCAGACAGAGGAAATGTGAGAATACAGAAAAATTACTAGCACTTTATTATTATTCTTTTCATTGTTTTCCCCTCCAGTCCATGTGTGCATATGTGTAGTGCTGTGTCTACCTTTTGTGTATTCTGTGCCATCTTTGTATAACCATCATATGCTTGCCTATGTCATTACAAACACAGAAAAGTCCAATGGAGGTGGAGAGTAAGATATTTAGTTAGGAGGTTATGTTGTTCTTCTTCAGGGAGACCTTAGAACAATGGGGGATTTCCAAAAACACATTGGAAAGTTTGATTGGAAGTTGATTTAATAGAAGTATATAAAAGAGGAGAAAACTAGGGCAAATAGAGTTTGAGTAAGTATATGGGCAATGGTAGAAGAATCCAGTTTGAAACACAGACAGGACTGATGAATTCATCAGCTGACATGAAGCTGAATTGCCCTTTAGAAATCAAACTACATCGTCTCAGTGAATTAGTCTGTTTTAATTCCCAGAGGAAGAGAAAGCTGAAGCATCAGGCCTCTGACCTTTATGTGCTAAACTATATTTAGCTTCCATGTTAGTAAAAGCATGGTGAATTATTAAGGGAGAGTGTGACTCTCTTTCCCTGGAGAAGTTTTGCAAATACACAGAAACATATGTCTTCTGTGTGTAAAAATGATCTAGCTGTGGTGGAACAAATGTCAGCCTAGGTACCTGTTAAGTCTCTTCCAGCAATCGAACCTGTGAAACACTTTTTTCAGATAAACTCTGTCACCAGCCATTGGCATGCAACATTCTTCCTAATGACATGTTCACTTCAATAAGCTTGAAACAGTTCACCGAAGTTTAGTAAAATCCATACCTGGCATCACAACTTTAAATGTCAAGATCTCATATTAACTAAAAATGTACTAATTCTTCAACACTTAATTTTCTTTTTAGTGTGTTTTCATCTGAGGAGTATAATCAATACACTTTGAGAAATTATATTGTATGCATTAGTGTAGAATACTGTTATTCTGCCATATATTTCTCATTGATTTTAAGGAAATTTCATGAAATGCATTTACTCCAGAAAGCAAGAAAGCAAGAGCTTGGGTGCATTAAAATAGAATATGGATTAAGAATGGGATATAAAGACTGGCTCCAGGGAATTACACCTGGGAGCCTAGCAACTTGGAAAACTGAGACCTGGAGGGTTGTAGTTTGAAACCCTACACTGGGAAGAAAGTCCAAGGGAGCCCTTCTTTAAAATAGACAGCAAAAAGCAAGACTCGAGATATTGAGTTTCAGTTGTAAGCACAAAAAAAAACAAGTGAGGGTGAATATAATGAAACTCTTCTATTAATTACTATAAAAATATCTTTAAAAAGAAAACCAAGTGAGAACAGGAGGACTAGAGTTCAAAGCCTCAGTACTGACACACCCATAAAAATAGAAATACATCAAAGGATTTAGAATAGCTAATATTTCTATTGAGCAAGTCTGTAACTGCTCCCTTCACAACTAGATTTACTTCTCCACCGAGGCTCAGATACTGAAAGTGAGTCTAGCGATAACATTAGAAGAATAAACTTATTAAAGCTGTAAAAGTTTTCCAACACCTTTCTGTCTGCTTTCACAGGTAAAATTGAGCATTCCTTCAATCAGAAGTCATTTATGGCAACACCTCTTGTGTGTTAGGTATTGTGCTAGATTCTGGGAATAGAAAGCTGAAAATGAAAGTAGAAATACTCTCATCTAAACCCAGAGGAATTTCGGCTGATAAGATTTGTGCTAGCTGGATGTTATAAAAGCAACTGCTTTATTCAAAAACACTTGTCCTAAGTTACACAAGATGTAAAGAAAGTGAGCCATATAGGTTGAGTCGATGAGAGAGGAACCACCATGGCGGAAAATTCATTTCAGAGGACCATCAGGAAATACATCTTCGAGGTGAACAAAATGAATCTGAACATGGGAGCCACAGCTAGCTTAATATTCCAAAGATGTGAAGAGGTAGGCAGTGAAGAAGTAAATAAAGTTTGCACCATTGAAAGTATTGCTCATTTGGCTAAGGGATTAGTTCTTTACCGAATAAGCCTATGTTTATCTCATTGGAATTTAGAAAGCATAGTTATAAATACATATTTTTAAGAAGCACAAACTGTTTTCCTATCAGAAAATGATGTCACTTATAGTGGTTTTCTTTGCTATTATTATGTGGAATTATATATTGTATATCCAGCTTAAGCTATAAATCTAATCTTTCTTATTCTTCATTGTTTAAAGTTAGGCAAGGGCCAAATAGGAATTATAAACCGATGAAAATTATCTTTATCAAGACTTTGGTGGTTGGCAGTTCTTGAAGTTCTAGTTAATGTGAAATTGGAAACAATAAAGTAGTTTATTATAAAGGATATTTTGCAAACTGTTGGATTTGAAATGCGTAATCTTAATCTGTATTTTAAATTATAAGATAATACATGTTCTGCTGTTACATTCAGGAATGGAAATTACTTCTATGATGTTACAGCACTGGATGTATTTTCAAATATGTGCCAGAAGAAATCAATCATTTTTCCTCTAAACATACTGGAAAGCATTTGCGTAAAGTAGATTTAACCTTACAGTAATTGTATCAGTTATAGTATTTTCAGTTAGCTTAAGAAAACTTTCTTTAAATTTTCCTTAGTAAAGTAAATATGCTTATAATTTGGTTCCATTATGAAGGATTTTAGGAACCTATGTAAATTGACTATATTGCTGAGATTGTATTATTTGAGTAAGCTACTTGAAAAGGTTAGATTACTTCTTAATAGCATGGTCAAAAATAAGAAAGAAATGTCTTGAATTCAACTTTCGTTTAGAGCCCACGTGAGCTTGCTTCTTCTCCATAGTATCTTTCAATATGGCAGAGATGTTCTGTATTCATTGCCTATTTCTTTACTGGGTACATTAAAAATGCCAGATGATTAAATTCATTATAATCATGAATAATAAAATTTACGATTATTACTTCTTTCAACACTGAAACAAGATCAAGTATTATACTTGACTCAGCTATTCCAAGATTCATTAAGTATCCTTATTGATATTCATACTTGATTTTTTTTCCTTCTCCATGGAAGTTTGTGTTTAATCAGGATTGAATCCAGTGCCTATTTCCTATATCAGTAGTCCTCGTTTGTACAGAAGAATTGAAGCCAGGGCTTCATACATGCTGGGCAAGCACTAATTTACCACTAAGACACATGCCCAGCCCAAGTTTTGGAGCTGTTTATCACTGTCGTTTATTCCACACATCCATTCAGAACACATGTCTGAACATCAGTGATTTGATTAGCTAACACATGCAATGTCTGCAACTACTTTTAAGAGACAAGCATTGCTTGTTCACTGTGTGTAACTCTGACAGTATGCCATGTTGAACAAAGTTTATTGTTATAAACATCTTGCCAATACTTTTCCTGATTCTCTGAGTGCATAATAGTTTCCATTAATTTTCCCAGTGGCCTTCTAAAGAAGCCTTTCAGAAATATTGGGTCTACCAATATTAGTTTGAACTCTCTGCTTTTGATCTTTTTCCTTTCTAGTGATTCATTCACATGTGTCACCATGGGAAATATTGTCTTGCTATTATTATTCTGTAAGAAGTTTTGTGTCATTTACAGAATAAGTAACAAGTCATTAAACTTCTTTTAAAAATGATGAATAATGTCTCAATGGATTTAGTACATATACTAACACTGAAGATCATTCATAGAAGAAAATCTAAGTTTCAAGTAGATGAGTTATATTTTCTTCCTACCTCTCTTGCCAACTCTTTGTCCCAGCTGAGACTATCACATAGTCCTCTGTTATGATATGCAGGCTTTCACGGACTAAATCTGACACACGAATACATTTTATATTATTGCCATATATCAGCAAAACAGTAACCATTTAAAAAATCTATTTAATATATGTAAGTAATACATGCTGCTTAAGAATGAGATGGAGGAGATAACTGGGCCAGCAGGTGTGAGTAATTAATAATGTAACAACTATTAAAAATGTGTGTCCGGTTGAAAATCATAATTTTACTTTTCAAGCTTCTGACACATGTGAAGCAGGGCAAGGGTGCGAAGCATGGTGCTCCTTCAGGACCCATCTGTAAGCTGTCATTGTCAGCTGGATCACTCTGTCCCATTGTGCTGTCGATGTGAATTGAAGTAGATGCTTGGTAGCTATTTTCACTGTTATTTAATGTTTCATTATATCCCATTCCCTTTCTGTGTGTTATGAGCTCAGTATTTGGTCTTTCAAAAGGCCTGTGTTGAAGTTGATGATGAGATGATGTGGGAGGTAAAGACGGTTTCTGGCATCTATCAAAACTGGGCTTTTGTTCTGGTGGTACTGTTTTAAAATTATAAAATCCACTCTTGCCTTGTTATCCTCTTTCAGAAAGGAAAGGGATAGAAATACTCTTTGGCATTTGTGGCTGCATTCAGTAAAGTAAGACACTTGAAAATCTTGAAACTTTTCCATAGCATAAACTACATGGGCAAGTTAAGCGCCTCTGCCTTTTCCCCCTCCACCCTGGGTATTTATATGAAAATTTATCTTACTCTTTTTTCATTGTTTTTTTCCAATATTTAATGATTTAGATATTCCTAATCACTACAATAAATAAATAGGGAAGGAACTCAATTACAATAGTTAAGCAGTGAATAACATTAATACTAAAATAATATCAGCCTTAAGATTGTTCTTAGGAATCAGTTTTCAGTGATTAATGTGTGTGTGTGTGTGTGTGTGTGTGTGTGTGTGTGTGTGTGTTTACTCTTGCTAGTTATAACTTCATTTTGATTTTGACATGGCCTGGTGACATAATGAATAAGTGATCACTTCCAAACCCTTGTGAAGTTAGAAGAAAATTGTAGTGATGATTGTATTGATGAATGAAAGGAAGTCAGATCATGTCAGGAAGCACTGAGTCCTCTCTTGGCACAGTCTTTGGCATGTGCCCATGTGTGGAGCTGCTGTCTCACCCAGCAGGAGATGCCATTGCAATTATACCACTCAGCATGAGCCTTGCCAAATGACACAAGCCCATGGTGATGGAATCAGGGTTTCCGTTGAAAAGGCTTGAACATTCTCAATCCCTGAACCATTCCCCCAAATTATTGCAAATTTATTATTTTGCACATAGTTTATTATATTGTAAAGGAAATGTGAAAGACTACAAGACAAATTGATATTGTCTTATCCTTTTCGTGTTAATTTTGATAAATAGCTGTTCATTTTTAACTTAAATATATATAAGACATTAAAGATTACTCTTTATCGCTTTCTGTACTGTTCTGCTTTGGAATAGATTAATTAATACAGCTTTCTGCTTCATGGGAGATGTGTCAAACTGTCTTCAAAATATATATTTTTGTGTGCCACATCTCTTGAAAAGCCAGAGCAATCAATAATACGTTCTCTTAGAAAATGCATACCAAAATGTATTCTCATGGCATATAAAATAGATGAGGCTATTACAAACTAATTGATAAAAACTATTTTTTCAATTTACTTAAAAGCCTTTCATTTTTGCTATAAATTTCTTCTACAATCAGGAAGGACATAGGCTATTACTAAACCATTAATTACCCTAAGTGTTATAGTATACTTATATGTATTATTCAAATTGCTTTTTTTATCCTAATATATTGGTGTCTGGAACTATTATACAAGATTAAGTATATACATTCATATAATTTAGAACAATCTAAAAATTAAAAGTGTATGGCTACATATTTGAACCCAGTTGGAAAGTATTCATAAGCTATATTTTGTGAGAAATTCAGATATTTTTTATATTTAACAAATTCTTTGTCTTTACATTTACAGACAATATTCTAAAACATTCCAACAAAGCATGAAAAAAATACTAAGATATTATAAATAATTCTAGTTTGAATATAGGTTTGAATATGAGTCTGAGCTATCAGACATAAGTGACAAACAGACAACAAAAACTTAAAACAGTTTTCCCTGTAGCTTTACATTCAAAACATCAATATTTGAAATATTTAATACTAACATTCATTTAAAGATGTATTGAAATTTTCACTTGCAGAGGAAAATGAGGGGTAGACCCAGGGGATTTACTTCTATAGAAAGGCTTTCTGATCAGCACAATCATGTCTTCTTCCACTGATATTTCTCTTTGTTAAGTTTTTGTTGTATGTTAGTGTTGTTTATATTTCAAGTTGGATTGTTCCTCCAGAATCTTATCCACATATTCTCCAAGGACCAAAAATTGTTTTAAAAAAATCCTTTTATTGTATTTATGGAAGGCAGAAGATGGACAGATAGCCCAGATGACATATCATTGTATTTTAGAAATGGGAAAAAAACAAAATAATTCTTCCCTAACCCTTCTGGGCTATATTCTTACATGTAACAATGCATACTAGAAAATAAAGAAATGACAGTAGAATTAGTAGGCACATTTAATTCAAAGTTCATGCCAAATACATTTAGGATTGTTTTATATGTTGCATCTTAATTTGTCCTTAGTACAACTCTAGGAGCTATGATTCATTTACAGAGTAAGTAACAAGCCAGTAAGCACCTTTTAAGAATAATGAATGTCTCAATAGATTCCATATACCTAGAGACCATCCATATAGCAAAATCCAAGTTTTCTTCTATTCCATGGCTTTTTCAAGTAAGTTGTACAATATCCATAGTTTGAATCCAAATCCACCCTTTCATACTGGCATGTGTGTGTGCGTGTGTGTGTGTGTGTGTGTGTGTGTGTGTGTGTGTGTGTTGTTTATTTAAGAGAAAGGGAACAGGAGAGGATTGTGGTCCTCCCTTATTGTTACCCTTGATAATTTAAGATGTTTGTATCATGTACAAATTCTTAGAAGCCTGAATTTTTTTCTGTATCACTCCAGTAACCAAACTGGGAGAAATTATAAGCAGTGTACCAGGGGAGTTGATCCCACAAATAGAGACCCTGATGGACAATCAAGTCATGATAAACAAGAATGATTCAAGCTCTAACTAAAACAGAAAAAAACAAACAAACAAACAAAATGAACCTTTAGGTCTCTATAGGAATGAAAACAATCACGTGTACATTTAATAGCACCCTCTGTTCTACAGTGTACTCTAAAACAAAATCAATTATTTTTTTTGTTGTTGTTTTTTCCCTTGCTGGTCCTGGGCTTCAGCTCAGGGCCTGAGTACAGTCCTTGGACTTTTCTCCAGGCTAGCACCCTACCACTTGAGCCACAGCACCACTTCCAGCTTTTTCTTATGTATGTGGTACCGAAGAATGAAACCTGAGTCTTTGCATGCTAGGCAAGCACTCTTCCACTAAATCAAACTCTCAGCTCCAGGAAAATCAATTCTTTATAAATTAAGTTTAAGTTATGTAGAACACATAATTTTTGAGCTACAGTTATGAAGTACTTTAAGACACTGAAGATCTGTTCTTCTTTTATGAAAGCAATAGCTATTCACCTCTATGAAATTATTCTTGTCTTGAGATTCATTTTGATATTTTATGTGCAAAGCCATGGATTTCATGATGTATCTTTTGGGGCAAAATTTTTTTTTTATTGTAATTAGTAAAAGGGTTACATGATATTTGCCAGATAGAAGGTGCATTAATTCACATACATTGATACCCTTTCACATGTCTTGGTACCCATTTCCCTTCTCCCCCCACACCCCACCCATCTTGGTTTTCCCCCATTCCCTATCAAATTTCAAATAACCAAATACAAATAAATTCAATATATCAGATAACAAAGTGAGATACTATAACAATATGAGATAACCAAGGGACAGCAAAGGAGATGAGAGACAACATAGTACATTAAGGACAACAATCATTCGTTATATGGCTTTTGTTTCAATATCCTGGAGGTCCTTTCAATTAGCTTCATACTATATGGCCTTATGTATCAAGATTTTGTTCTATTGCAGATCTCTGCTAGTAGAGTGGGGCAAAATTTCTTAAAAGTTAACGCAGTCGTTTCCTTGCACTATGCAATAGTACACTGAATAAAATAATAAGAGCCACAATAACAAGTAGTAAATATGCCCTGCAGCAGCTTGTCTAGTTGGAAAAAAATGAGAAAAATTTAAAAATTAAAAAATACTGTATTTAAATTAATCTGGTTTCCTGACATATATATGAATCTTCAAATTGACCATCATTAAATGTATCCTTCTTGCTATCAAAGATCTTTTTGTTTTTGGCCTTACTTTTTGTAAGGGCTGTTAACCTTTTTATCTCTTGGAGTTGATTTCTCCCAGTCATTTTTGTTAATCACATGAAGTCAGTTTTCCTTCTTAAGCTTTAAACAAGTTAATTCTATAATAGATTGGGTTGAAAACTTGTTTTAATCTCACAACTGAATTCAGACATCATTTTACTTTTCTACTATATAGAGAATACCTTTCAATCAGCAAAAATTTGGAACTTATGTGCCAGCAGCTTACTAAGAGAAGATGGGAACTGTCAGTCTAGTAATTCATATATTGAATAACTCATTCATTTCTTAGAAAATCTGTTCAATAAGTTTTGCTTATGAAGCCAGAATTATAATATAGAAAGATGATAATAATATAAGTAAGATATAAATTATGTTAGCAATACATTATGAAGAAAAATGAGTTACTGGATGCCATTTTTAAATAAGGTGGCCAAGGAAGTCAACGATAAGGTGACATGATCTGAGAAAGTGTGGTTGGCTGTTGGTAGAACATTCTAGAGCAGAAGAGTAAATGCAAAGTTCCTGCATAAGGCAAGAGCGGTGTCTGGCCTATTTGTGTGGAGTGAATAAATAAATGTAAAAGAACAGGAAGCAATGGAGTGGGAGGCAAAGTATGCTGGAGGATATGGAAATTCATTGTGAGTGCCTTCACCCTTATACCTACTTAGCTCGTTCTCAGTGGAGAAGTTTGACAACCGTGAGAAGAGTGGCAGAGGGGGGAGCAGAGTTCATCCTATTTTACTGAATGCATTCGTGTGATAATGGCTAAGATCGAAGCAATCGCATGGTTAAGTGGTCAGATTCTACACACATTTGGGAGGGATATGGGGAAGAATTGATGGATGAAGTGAACTTGAAGTGTCAAAAGGAAGGAAGACCTCCAAACATTGCTTAAGATATGGAAAGACTCCTCAAGAAACAGCCATTTGGCTAAGATTTGCAGATTTTCATTTGAGAGACTCCCTAGACAAACAACCTGAGCTGTTTGCTAGGCAATGGGAAGTAAGAATAAAGTTACATTAGAGCACCCCCTGGAGCTTAAATTCATACTCCTTGCTTTCCCTGTGGTATTGGAAGTCCCTGTCTGGTATTCCAATAAAAACTTCCTACAACTCTGTCTTTCTTCCATCCTAGTGAAAACATGTCATTCTTTGACAAAGATCTTCATTGTTCGTTTAGTGAAATGGCATGTTATTTCTTCTATCCTAAATTTTAAAAAATCATTTACATCCCAATAGTGTTTATTCTTTTTACATTAGAGTTTATGGGCTCACATCTTCCTCACACTGTGATTCAGCTAAAAGAAATTCTGCCTTCTTCAATCACCTTGTACCATGATTATTTGCCCTGGCACAGTTGGGTAATTTGGCCCATTTACCTTGGCCCATCTGTATTTACTTGATTATTTGATTATAGTTTGGGACATTTAAATGTCTAGGAGAAACTGATGTTAAAATTTATTTTTGTATTTTAAAACTATGTATTAGAAACATTTGCTTATTCTACTTTTAACATTGCCTCGATACTTTTTCTAAATGTCCTGGTTTATGTGAACAGGTTTATAATCTCTGTCTAAGGCATAGTTTCAACTTTGAGTTATAAATAGAAGCCACTGCATTTATTGTGAAGGCTCTGTTGAAAGTGTGAGAATTGAAGATAACTTTTCACATTGTCAAGCTAGACAAACTTTCCCTATAAGGAAAGTGTATTTTACATTGGACATTGAAACATTAAGGGAGGTTATATTTTAACTATAATGTAGGGTAAATAGTACTTGGATGATAGTACTTAAACTGAGCAATTTTACGTGAACTTTATATTGGCAGTTGTCGAGGATACTAAGAAAGGAACTGAATTACTGTAAACACTATATAGATCTTTGGTTATAACACAAGAGATTTTAGTACATTTGTACAACATTAAGAAGCCTCACCCAAAAAAAAGTTTTAATGAATGCTATATAATTAGAACTGCATTTTGGAAGGCCTAGATGAGACTGTACTTCAAACATTGTGAAGAACATTAATTACTGATAGTTGAAGTGAGAGAATATTAAAGCTTCAATTAAAGAGAAGGGCGAAGAAGGAGTAGTGATTTTATAAAGGGATGTATTAAATAGATGGAGCAACAAAAGAGCTACTATATGAAGGGCAGAAGAATAAAAGGTGTCTTCAAGTTTTCTGTTAAGGGAATAATGCCTTTAAAAGAAGCTGGAAGGTGAGGAGGCACTCAGGAAGACATAGTAATTTGTGGGGGAGAGGGAGTCATGGTGCTTGAACTCTGGGCCTGAGCACTGTTCATGAGCTCTTCAGCTCAAGGCTACCATCCAACTCCTTAAGCCACAGCCCTACTTCCCCTTTTGTAGTGATTATTTGGAGTTAAGAATCTCATGGTCTTTAGTGCCTAGGCTGGCTTTGAACCCCATCCTCAGATCTCATCCTCCTGAGTAGCTAGGATTACTGGTATGAGCCATTATGCCTGACATGGATGTTAAATGTTGTTTACACTGATGTTGTATATTAGCATCCAGATGGAAATCTGCAGACTGTTTAATATGGAGAACAGGATTCAAGCCATGAGTTTGAACTGCTGATACTTGAATATTGAAAACACGTGATCAAAAAAGGAAACATATATCCAGAACAAAGAAAGTAATTCCCCAGTGATTTTACACTTCTCCACACTATCTACTCTGTTTACATTTTTTCTGTGAACCTCGTAATGATTAGGGAATTCTGCATAATATTTCAAACTCATATTTTGTTTGCAGAATCAAAGAAGTTTCCTGGTTTGTCATTTTTGTGTGTCTTCAATAATCTTTGCTTTCCTTTCTAACCATTTGAAGATATTATTAGATGTTCATAGCAAATATCTTCACAAAATGCCATGCATAAAATAGCTAATGATATATAAAGTGCTTGCTTACATACATAATTAAAGTAGATTTCAGTTCCTGTCAAGGCCAATAGAAGAACACTGAAACATGTGAGTGACCTTCCTACAGCAGATTACATGGCTCAGGAAAGTCCATTCCATGCTATGGAATGTTCTTTTTTTTTCCCCGAAGCACATAAGTGGAGTTTAATATAATCTAAATAATGTATATTAAGATGAAATACCTGAATATGAATCATCAAATGTAGTGCTGGCAGATCTGGGATAATATGAATAGTGGAAGAAATTTTCAAGGAGAAGCCCTATAGCAGTATTAACAAACCCATAATATAATGTGAAAAGGGGAGAAAAGGACTTTGAAATTGATACTAGCTTTCTATAATGTTTAGTGAATATGTAGATTCTTCTTAACTTTTCTGGGAAATCATCAGACATTACATAGTGGACATAAAACACATAGGGGAAGTTGAAACAATGTTCAAGAAGTGATATACTCACTACCTTATGAATGTGACTGTAACTCCTCTATACATCAACCTGACAATAACATTTTAAAACACATACACACACATACGGTATGTTAATGGCTTATAAAGTAACAATATTTGTAACACAGATTTGGCTATACCTTCTGTAATCCCTACTTGCTTTCTTTAAGATAGCAGTATGTATTCTAGAAATTAAAAAGACAGTCATTACTCCTTGATCTCAAAGGAGATTGTGAATTGTCAGATTTGCCAGGTAGAAGTTAAGGAGCTCATTATTTTCTTTGTCAATTTCCGCATTTACAAATGAGCTGAAGCAATTAAATCTTGAAAGTTGCCTGTATTAATTATAGTCTAAGGCGGTTCCCTTGCAGTTTTGTAATTCTTTTTGTCACATTCTCCCTGTGTTTACTATCTCAGCTTGATGCTTGTTGACATGCTGATTCATGCTTTACTGCAGTAGATGGGTTTATTCATCTTTAGGAACCAATAAAGAGAGGTCACACCTATAATCACACCAGCATTTCTAGTATGTGCAGGCCATATATCTCCTTTTAATTTAATCTCTTAAAAAATGTACAGGGATTTCTGCCGCTAAGCTCTACAAATCGATAAAATTTATAATCAAGGCTGTCTAATCGCTAAATCTAATATAAAACTTCACCACTATTGATTGTATGTGAAGGATCTGCAAGCTGTTAATCAGGCATGAAAACATGGAATAAATGGTGGCGTCAGCCAAGGAAATGAACAAATAATCATCAGCCTTGCAGCCCTTCTTTCTCTCTATTTTACTGAAGCAAGCATACTACAAGACGCTTGTATTTGGTGGAATTATATGATGTGTTAAAGTGCGTTAATAGACAGGATCATTTTGGAAGCTTAGGATACTTTTCTTCTATTATACCTTAGAAGTTATCAACTTCCTACAGATACATAAAAAAAATTGGCCATTGTAAATAAGTTCATAGAAGGAATAAAACATGGATATATGTTGTAAATCAAAGCAGAGTAATTAGTCTTGGGAAAAAAATGAGTGGTAAACACTTGGAATTTTTTTTTATATAATACAGTTTTTGTTTAGGTAAAGCATTTTCCATGTTAATATGATACCCTCCTTCCTTAACTCATGCTTGTCCACATTGCATTTGCTAATATATTTTAAAAATGATTTTCCACATTTGAATGGACTCATTTATTCAAGGGCAGATAGAAAATATTTATGGAAAACATCTATAGTTGAAAATGTAATGTTAGACATGTCTGGATACAAATACATATGTGAATGTATTTTTTCTGTCAGTCCTGCTTACACAGAAAGAAATGTGTACTGAAATGTAAACTGAGCTTTCGTTCTGCCTCCAAACTCAAGTTGACATACAGAATTAAAATATTTTAGTAAGTATGATGTTGTAAAGAAAGGATAAATTACTTGTAAGCTGCTATCCCAAGTATTACTCCAGAGTGTTCATGGGTCTTAACACTTAAAGGAATTGTTATTTTTCTAGTATTTATTAGTCTCTTGAAGCATGGTAAAGAAATTAACCTGCTCTCCAAAGCACCCAAGAAAAAAGACAGCATGCACTGATTTGAAAGTCAGTCTTTAAAGCACGTTCTCTACCACAGTGGAGTCTGGCACATGTCATGCTCTTAATAAATATTTTCTAATGACAAAAACAAATTGCTAAGTGTGCTTGTGGCAGCACCACACAACTCAAAAGTTCTGCGATTGTGGTTTTGTTTTATGTTAACATAATCACTGTTAGAATCTTTACGATGATATTAAGTGAATGTATTAAATAAGAAGAGGAAGCATTAATGTGTTAGTCTCTCCTCTGTGGCACAGTGAAGTTGTATATTGAGTAACTTCTGGGACTGGCAACTCAAGGTTGGTGGCCGGGGGAGGAAAGAGAGGGGTAGTGGTGTTTGATCAAGTTGGCTTTCAGTGATTCAACTCTGGTCTGGAAACTGGACTCTGCTCCATTCTTATTTGATGTTTAGGAGCTGTCTGAGCAAAAACACAGGGCTTTTTGAGATACTGGATGACATCTAAGGTACCCCCACTTTCGCTGCATTCTGTTGAACAAAACAAATCACACAAGGCAAGGCTCAGATCGATGGATGAAAAACAGACACTGTGAGGAACTGTGCAGTGACAGGGTAAACAGTGAGGAGAAAAGACTTGGATCATCATTACAAATCCTACAGAAGAAACTGAGATTGCAGGTTGAGGTTTCATTTGTTTTGGGACTGAAAATGTGTTAAGTCTGTATTGTTCATAAAGTACAAATTGTCAAGCATATAAATTGTGCCTTGCTTACACAATATTTTTCACCTTTTTCATAGTAGTGTAAAAGGTAGATCATTTATCTTCTTTAAGTAGTGAAGAAGGCATTGAAGTCTTCTTTTAGAATTTCGTTATTGCTTTATACAACTTTAACAAAGTCACTGTATTTTTTACACTGCCCATTATCTAGCAGTGTTTTACATATTATTTTTAAGGTTTATATGCAAATCATTCTATTTTTTGTCTGTCATTTAGTCTGTTGTTATAAAAGGGTATGAAAAAAATAAAGCTTGTTTTTCTAGAAGTGTTATTCTCTTAGCTCTGTAAATTAAGAAAATTTGTTCTTTGTATATTGTTTCCTCCAATATTAGAGTTCATCATAGAAACTCATTTATGTTTTTGTGGTTTAGTTCATACCTGTAATGTACAATGCCAGAAAAGAATCCACAGTGAAATCATTGGGCATAGTTACATGTTTTCATTCAACACATTCTAATTTGATTATATGAAATATAAGTGAATGAAAAACATTAAAAGGCTCACAAATATTCAATCACTCATATTTTGAGAAATAAGTCTCCCAAGACCCACTGGGGGATTTGTTTATTGGTAAAATAATCACCTTTGTCTTTTCTTTATTAATATTACTATTCATGTCACTTTGATAATACTGTTCTTAAAAGAAAAATTAAGCAAATGCTCAAATGCCTTAGCATTGTTGTAGAGAAAATTGAGCTTGGAAAGATGAGAAGGGCAGCAAGGACTTGCTTTGGCTTAATGTGATAATGTGCTTAGGGTGGTTCTGATGGCATTGGGTAAATATTATTGGGACTCTGCAGGAGAGCAAAGAGATTCACGCACCCTCCGTCACTGTTGTCCCCTGAGTCCAAGAATGTCACTTTAGCCACTCAACCAGAAAGCTAACAGAACTGACAGTTGGCTTGTGATTATTCCTGGTCCTGAGGCTCTCTCCTGTTACAGCCCTAATCAAGTCATCTCTTCAACTTACCATTAACTCAATTTGACTACTGGGAGCGGAGCGGGGATGAAATCTTTTTTTTTTTTTTTTTTGGCTATAACATTGAAAAGATGTAAGATGTAAAACCTTGATTATGTTCAATCCTTACGAGGAATACAAGGGAAAAATGCAATAGATTTAAAAGTAAGAGTAAAAAAAAATAAAGTTTTCTGATGATCTAAATTTTTTTCCTTAAGTGACACAGTTTTTTTCCTTTCATTCATTCATATAGTCATTCATTCGTTCCTTTATTTGTTTATTTAAAACTCACCTATGTTCTGAAATCACCTCAGTTCTTTCATATTTCACACTAGCAAATATCTTTTTGGGCACACCAGAAAATTCTCTTTTCTTTTATTTCTTTCAAGAAATGGAAAGGAAATTCTGTCTGACAGCCAGGTTCTAAGATTTCTGATGAAAGGACAGCCAGGAGCAAGAAGCTGCTGTCATGCTTCAGTGTTTTTAGTGTGTGCACAAGATCTTGCCTTTTATTTTCCTATGCATGGGCTTTGGGATAGCTTCTGTTTTTTTTTTCTGACTGACAGTTGGATAATAAGTTTCATCATTAAAAACTGATTCTAGGGAAATATGATCCCTGCCCTCCATCTCTTATAGCTGCTAAAGCTTTTGTTTTCACAACTCTTTCAGAATAACTGGAGATTATCACTACAAAAGGACATCGATATTGACCTGTGCAGCATGTGTTGTTTAGCAAGTAACAAAGAAATAGAATTCCCTTTCATTTATTCTCTGGAACTATTTCATAAACCTAGTTGTTGAAAGATGACTCAAAGCCAACCAGTCCAATGTGTCCATGTTGCATTTACTTTTACCAACTTCTAGAAAATTATCTAGTGATTCTTTATTAAGTTGGGTTAACTTTAATTCTATAAATTATTACAGACAAAAATTCCCATTGATCTGTTCAGAATTTTAAGTGAAGGCAAAAAGATGTTGTTTCTATACCTGCTAATTATGTAATTATGACAACAGATTTTATTTCATATGATTTAGGATACTCTCTAACACCTAATAAATGGACAGTAAAAAAATCTAGGAAACATTGCTATACTTTGTTGGTCCATATTTGGATATGATTATGAAACGAATAGAAACACTTCCCATTCCAATTTTTTTAACTTGTATTTTATTGTTGGGGTAATGTATAGAGGGATTATAGTTACATTCCCTAGGTAGTGGGTACATTACTTACTTTTTTGTTTGTTTGTTTGATCAGTCATGGGACTTGAACTCTGGGCCTAGACATTGTTCCTGAGTTCTTCAGCTCAAGCCTACCCTAGCCCTTGAGTCACAGCACCACTTCTGGTTTTCTGGTGATTAACTGGAGATAAGAGTCTCACAGACTTTACTGCCCAAGCTGGTTTTGAACTGAGATCCTCAGATCTCAGCCTCTTAAGTAGTTAGGATTACAGGTGTGAGCCACCTGCACCTGGCATATATTACTTCTTGAACATTGATACACCTTCCCTTCCCTTGTTTTTCTCCCACTTTCCCTCTGCTCCCCACCTATTTTTTTAATTAAGTAAGCATTTTCATTGAATTTATTGGAAATGAATCAATGAGAACTTTATGACAAAGTATTCATCTGTCTAATGGAGATATAATAAGAGAGACCAACATTCATCAGCTAAAGAGCAAAGTAAAATAAGATGGATTTTGCTTCTTGCTCTTTTTCTTTTAGCTGCTTCTTAATATTCTATCTGCCTCCACCTCTCTTCTTCAAGCCTGGCATATCAAAATGAATGAAATTTTAAGCTTTTTTAATTTCTCTTCTCCATCCTATGTCACAGATTTTATCCTGTCTTCTTGATTGATGATTTACTAGGAAGAGTTGGCTCAGTAATTCCCTTGTAAAAGAATTGAGGAGAGTTTGATTACTCCTTTTACCATCTTAACTTTAACTTGGTCTTTACTGACTAATCTCTAATCTGATTATTCTCTCCATTTTATAAGGCTTATAGTTGTTATACAAAATAACTATTTTGACTTATTCTACTAAGTAGATGTATCCATACTCTTCAGGTGAATTCTTGCTTTTTGTTAAGCAGTCCTTTTATCCCTTGCTGTCTGTCTGTCTGTCTGTCTGTCTGTCTGTCTGTCTCTCTCTCTCTCTCTCTCTCTCTCTCTCTCTCTCTCTCTCTCTCTCTCTTTCTCTCTCTCTTTCTCTAATACACACACACACACACACACACACACAAACATATCACACATCACAGAGCTATATATAGTTATACACATCTACTTTTCTAGCAGAAAGGTTATATTAATAACAATTATATACCTATGCTGTGTTTGGTTCATTTAGAGTTACCAAAACTTATATCACATAATGGAAACAAAATTGCAATACACAAAATCAGGAACTGATTTAATCAAGGCAAAATCTAAGGTGAACTCAGAACTAGAAGTGAGTTTCAAGAGCATTCTGGGTGAGAATTCTAAGACTAATCCTTCACAGAATTTGCCAGTTGTTACTGCATGCACATATTTTATCCTGTCAAAACTTTTCCCTTAATCCTGTGACATAATCTCTTATCTATATTTTAAAGAGAGTCAATGCAGTTAGATTTCTTTGTGGGGGGGGATTTGTTTTTCTTTTCCACATTTGAACTTTCAATCCTGTTTAGTTTTTGCATACCTGATTTATCTAGTGTGACTTATAACATATATCATCAAATAAATTATAAGTAGATATTACTCTAGGCAATTTGTTTCATCATCTTGAGCCTCAAAATAAGAATGACAAATATTTATTAAAGACAAATATTTATTAATCAGACTCAATGCTGTGAGCCAAGATAATAAAGTTTTTTTAGAGTAAAGCATTATCTAACCATAAACTAACATTACTTTCCATATCATCAGTAGATAGATGTGATGTCATGCATTTGATGTGCTCTTTTGTCCATACATGACATGAGAACACCTACCCTGAATCAATGGAACTATAAATATGATCTGGTCTCATTCAACAGAGCACATTTCTTAGATATCAAAAATGTTCAAACTGAGAGAAAATGAAGTATTTGATCATATTATAGATCAAAATAAATTTATTGTTAGTGTATCCATTGTGGATGCATTTCTTATGTGTCCATTCCTTTTCTCTTCTTTCTCTGTTGTCTTCTATGTTGTTCATCTTCCTCCTCTGAAAAAAAAAAATGGTGGCTTCCTGTTCCTTGAGGAAGGGGCAGGCAATTTCATTTAAATCTTTTTGTATTATCTGGAATGTTCTTTAATTACTTTAGGAACAGACCAATTTAAATGCTGTTTGTATATTTTCAATCCAAAGAACATTCTCCAATTAATCTTTGCATTATTAGTTCATATATACTTCCAAAAGAAAGTAGTAATCAATGATACTACATACTTAGATCATTTTTTCCTGTCAGTATGTCCCTCCTTGAGCTTACTCTTTCATTTAAGAATACTGTAATTTTCTTTACCAGTCCATTGTAACATTTTAGCTACATAGTATCCATTTACATCTCAACTGTAGACCAGTTTTTTTCAGCTGTCCTCACACATGTTTTACTTAACTATTTTTCATAGCATGTTGTATTCTTTTGATCTACTTCAATATTTCTATACTTTACATTGCCCTCCAAATTAATGTTTCTAAAAGATGTCTTTTGATTTATAATCTGCTGCTCAGAGACTTCCTATAGCCCATTAGGTTAAATTATCTAGTTTACCATGACATCGAAAGTTTGCTCGTCTATTTTTCCAGCCAGTTTTTCCTACATTTATTCTACCCAGTGTTTTCATAACAAGCAAATGAGATTATGTTGTTGATACTTATTCACTTGTGTTCTACATTTTTATTTTTATTTCCTTTAATTTGCCATTATTTACCCCAAAACTATGTCTATTGCTATTTTTGTCTTCTGAGACCTCCAAAATATTCCCCCTCAGGGATTCCTATGTAGTAGTTTATTCCATCCATGTATCATTCCACTCGTTTCTCTTTTGTTTTATCTATAATAAATAAATGGAAAGTTCCTGAAGTTCTAGTTTTGTTTTATTCACATTAGTGTCTTCAGTGGAGCTCCTTGCACTTCTATAATACACATGCATTTTTATTTTGTAGTATATGTTTAACTCGATCTAGACATCTTTATAAGCATTTGCTAAATTAATGCATCTCCATTGCTGTGTTTCTGCCCAAGTTTCTGATAAAGCTTTGTTCTACAACTTTTTCACTTCCTTATTTTGCTGCAAATTACTTTTCAGCAGGAAAGTGTGGAATAACAGGGGAAAGAGAAAAAAATGACATAAAATATTATATATGTTATACATATATGCATACATAAACCAGATACCAGAGGTTTACACCTGTAATCAGAGCCATTCAAGAGGCTGAGAGCTAAGAGCTGAGGTTCAGGTTTGTAGCTTGAACAGATGAATTGGAGAGACTTGCCTCCAACTAACAAGCAAAAAGCCTGATGTGGAGGTATGTCTCAGTGGTTGAGCATAGACTTAAGCCAAAAGTTAAACAAAGCTGTGTGCTTACACACCTGTATCCTACCTACTCAAGAGTACCTGAGATTTGAGGACGGAAGTTTGAAGCAGTAAAAACTGGAAATTCTGTGAGGCTTATCTCCAGTTATCTACCGATAAATGAATAAATGAAGGAACAGGTAACAATGGTTGACAAATATATTCACTACATATGTAACTATAACCTCTATGTATATCAACTTGACAATATAATTAAATTTAAAAAATAGTATAATATATTGTAATTTAATAATAATAAAAGCCAGCCAAAATGCTCAAAGCTACCATCCAGACCCTAAGTTCAGCCAAAGGGACAGCACACACACACACTCACATAAACACATACAAAATAGAAGTTAAAGAAAAGTGCCCTGAGTTCAAGGCCTAGTACTGACACACACAAATAATAATATTAAAGATAAAATAATACATAGTAAAAAAATAATACATATGCATTTCTCAACAGCAACTTATCACAAAAGAGCCAAAAAATTGGAGAAGAAAATATTTAGCATATTCCACAATGATCAGTGAATATGATTTCCATTGTTTTACTGCCATTGGTTATTTACATTGCTATTCCTATAAATGCCCACTACTGTAGTCTCTCAACTGTCCTTTATCCTTCTCATCCTTTCTTTGTTATTTAATTATTAAAATACCTTCTATCCTCATGATTTATACAATATAATGGGTCCCAAAGCAATGTTTTCATGGTTTCAATTATTCTGTGACAATTAAGGTAATTATTATTACTTAGAAACTTATTTTTTGTATAGGTATGCATACTGCAGGAATACTATTACTAATAGTCCATTAGTTAAAACGAATTAAAATGAGAACTTTTTAGTTCTTTGATAAAAATTTCCCTTAGATTTCCTAAAAAGCTTTGCATTGATTGCTAGCCAATGATGTTTATAAAAATCCATAGTAAGTAATTATCAGCTCATGTTAAACTAACACTTAAGAGGACTTGAATGACCAAGTGTTTATCATAAATATGTTTGCAAACATATGCATACTTCAGTACATAAATGTGTATACATATGCAGTATTTGTATACACACAGACAGACAGACATTGACACACACACACACACTTGAGAAGGTGCCATCACAATAAAAGTTGACAAAAATAGGCACTTGCCAAATAATAGAAATTTTAATTTGACCATATCACTTAATAATAGTAGCGTTCCACTGATAGTATGTGTTTATACCTGTTGTGCCATCAGTTGGGAGGTGGAGACAGAAGAATAGCAAACTTTACGACATAGTGAGACTGTGTTTCAGAAGATCAAAACAAAATTAAGCAGTGAGAAATAAGAAAAATAAGTGTTAAATACAAAGCATAAATCTCTGTGTCAGCAACCGCAGGGCATTTTAGAGCATTTATCCAGTGTGTGAATATATGAATTATAAATTACACAGATGTGTTGAAAAAGTCTGGCTTACAAAAGTATCTCTATACAGTTTTCAAAACTTAAGTTCAAAGTGGGTTGGTCACTGAAATTTTATGATAATATTATATATATATATATTCAGAGGATTAAATGAAGCTACTTCTTAGTTTTAAGTGAAACTTCTTAGTGTAATTCACTATGAATGCCAAAGTCAACAAAATTTAAATTAAAAATATTCTTAAAGTGAGCCCTGTGGATTTTTATATAATGGTAAAAACATTTTTCACTAAGTCTTAAATATGGGAACTTAGAGCTACACTTTACAGCATGTAGATGTTGTTATGATTTAAAATTATATTTGACTACTATGGGATTAACTTAAACTTAATATCCAGACAAAATAAGACCACATGATGGCATAGAACTACAGAAATTGATAGAATGAGAAGTCATCAGATTCAAAATGAGACATCCATGATACTAGTCTAAATATTGGGCCTAAACAGCAGTACATGCAGGAGAACATGTTATTTTTCCCTATTTTTTATTCATACCCCTCCAGGTACTTTTCTAGTAATGCTTACTCTCTTATACCATAAACAAGTAAAGAATAATTTTTAGCAATACACTTCAACTTGAACTTAGCCACTAATGAGCATCTTGTTGCTTCTCGGCCACAGTAAAATCAAGTCTAACTGGAAATTGTTAGTGTTCTTCTAGCTGCTTGGTCATCGAGTGAACTGTAGTAACAGAGTAAGTCTTACTGGGTTGAGAATATCATTGTTATTTCTTTACCAAGTGGGAAAAAATGTTAGCAAACATTTATTTAAGTATTTAGAAAGCTATATCTTTCTTCCAGTCTATATGCCTAAAGTAGTGTATATATAAAAAATAGGGAGAGTAGATAGTCATAAGTTTGGAAAAATAACATTTAAACTGTAGGCATGGGCACCATCCAAGGTTTAATTCCAATGTTTGGAAATGAGTTTTGAATTATTGAGTATTTAAATTAAATACCTCAGAGATAGTTTTAGTTCCCACATTAAAATCATTGAACTGACTTCCCAATTTAGTTATTACCATCTGTGTGGCATACTAATTATTTTCATAGAATTGAAATTTATATTCCTAAAATAAGGTTGTATAAAAACACCCAAATTGGACTTTGGTGTATTTTTTTCCATGACTGATGATGTTCAACTATCTTTAGTGACTTTAGGGGAGCACAAAAGCTGTAGCCTTGGCCCTGGCTTTTATATTTTTGTCAAATCAGTATATTAGAGTGTGTGTGTGTGTGTGTGTGTGTGTGTGTGTGTGTGTGTGTGTGTGTGTGTGTGTGTTTACTGTGTAGAGTTTTCATGGTCATTACTTTAATAGAGTAATTAATTTGATGAAGTTAAACTATTAAACTTACTCTTGCATGAGAAAGAATGCACCTGGGAAGTGATGATGGAAGGACTCCAGTCTTCAGAGTGTTCCATTCTGTCAACATTTTCCAATTAAATGGAATTTCACCTCCTAATGTTGGCTTGGGAGACAGTGAATGGATAGTTAGGCTTGTGTATTTACTAAAAAAAAGTCAAAAAGAGATGAAGAAAAAAGGAAGACAGTCTTAATATCCATATGTGTTCTTGTAATCTTTTTTACTTTGATGAACAACATCATTACTGAACTAATTAACGTTAATTAATAGCTGTGTCATTTTTTTGTAAATGGTAGTTTAGTGTTACAATTAGACTAATTACTGTACACCATAGTGTAGTGACATGACAAATCATAGAGCAGAACACTCTGACTGTTATCCATTTTGATATATGAGCTAACCAACTTGCTCTGCAATGACAACAATAGAGGAGACCAGGAAATGAAGCGAGCAGTAACAAGAGCAACAACCAGAACATTCCTAGCTTTTCATTTTTCTGCCAAGTTCTTGACTATTAAGAGTTGTAGTCTCTTTTCCCTTATTTTATTTAGCTTCTTTTCCACATTGGTGAATCATAGCTCTGAATGAAAACTTTCAAGAGTAACATGATGAGTAAATAAAGCGTAAATAAACAACAAAACATGACTCCCACATGACTCTGGGTTTGCATGTACTCTATTATGCTAAGTGTCTGCTTTGTTTTGTTGTATTTTCCCCATAATAACTTATGGCCAAATTTACCACTTTCTACTGTTTTACTCTTCAGAACCTATGAGAACCCCAAAGACATTAAAGATTGCTGAGATACAGGCAAGACGGATTGCTGTGGACTGGGAATCCTTGGGTTACAACATCACTCGGTGCCACACTTTCAATGTCACTATCTGCTACCATTACTTCCGTGGTCATAATGAGAGCAAAGCCGACTGTTTGGACATGGACCCCAAAGCCCCTCAGCATGTTGTCAGCCATCTCCCACCCTACACAAATGTCAGCCTCAAGATGATCCTCACCAATCCAGAAGGGAGGAAGGAGAGTGAAGAGACCATCATTCAAACTGATGAAGACTGTGAGCCCCTGTTTTCTTTCTATGTAGTGACAGTAATGTCATTTCTTAAGCTTATTTATCTTGCCTACTAGGTTAGACACTGAAATAATGCTAAATTATTTTAATACCGTTAATTTTGCAGGGTTTTCCTTTCATAAAATTTTTCTTCTGAGAAGAATCCAGATTCTCAATGCAATGTACCTCTATTGTCTTTTCTTTTTAAACAATGATAAAGGAGTGACAACTGAAGTTTTCCGTATCAACCATTAAAAAAAAGATTGTATTATTTATGTCAGTATATGAATTACCTATGATAAAGTTAACTTCATTACCAAAATTAGGCTTTTATATTTTAAAGATCAATCTTATAATCAATATTATATTTTATTTTTAACTAATGTTTGAAAGTAACTATACCCAGTCCATTTAGATTTACACGGTATAATGTGAGTTCACATACAGAAGAAAGCACTGATAAATCTAAATAAAGATCATAATAGACATTTTTATCTGTATATTTCCTCACTACTGAAGTAATAGAAGCCTACTTTATTCAATTTCTGTTTTATTCCTGAATACACAAATTATAGAAAAAAATTAGACTACTATTTAAAAATACATTTATCTGCTTTAGCAGTGCAATGCTTCATGAATGTGAATATGAACACATTTCCTAGCCCAACAATTTATTTATTTAAATATACTAAGATTAACAATAATATACTTGCATTACAAGATGTTTCATTTCTAAATTTTATCATAAATTTTGGCATGCCGAGATGAAAAATGCTTGCAGTCGTAAGTCCTCTGTAATAAAGCTCAGTAATTTATTTCCCCTGTCTAGCTGCAGATTTCTTATTGATCCTTGAAGTAGTTAATGGAGATAATCCCTGAAGTTCCATAATCTTCCAAAATTCTCATTTCATTGCTGGCTTAATGAGAAGGCCACACAGGCTCAGAGAAAAAAACTGTGTGATTTACAGGGAGATCTTTACAACTTCCCTCTAAATTTTAAGTTCAAATGTATCTTTCGATGCCTACCAAACAGGAGGCATCCATACAATGAGTTAATAATACATAGTTTCTGAGATTTCTCCTACTCTTGAAGTAGAAATGTCATTGTCTTGTCCTGTTGTTTTATTGTAAAATCAAACAAAATAAGGTAGAAGTGAGACCTTCTTACATACTAAGATTTCAGAGCGTAAACCTAAAACTTATTTGATAAATGTGCTTTTAATATAGTCTGAGTTCATCAAATTTAAAGTATTTCAAACAAGTAGCAATATTTGACAAATCTACAGTGCCACATGAAAATTCTTCTGCCCCTCTTTTACAAACACACACACACACTCATACACACATGTACCATTCACGTCAGATTAGAAATAAGCTATTTTCACTTGGCATCTTTCCAACATTAACTTTTTTAAATCATGGGTTTTTTTATTATATTTTATTGTTGGGATAATGTATAAGGGAGTTACAGTTACATTCATCAGGTAGTGAGTACATTACTTCAAAAAATCATGATTTTTTTTAATTGATAACTTTAGAAACATTCGCATGAATTTTGTGGTGAAAAGCATAGCCAATCACCCTTTAGTAATACAGTTTATGTTGGTTATGTTCTTTAGTGTGGATCATTCATCTACTCTTTTCTCCACAAAAGAGTGCATTCAGGTTTCATTTCTTTAGCATACAGAAAGTCTATTTTAATAACCGAATATGAAAAGCTGTGCAATTTTACTCTAAGTTGATCAGATTTTTCTGATATTTAAACTACATGCAAAATTAGGTTAGTAAGAATAAAAGTAACTGTATATTCTAATTTTAATGCTATTTTCAGGCCTGAGTTTAATTTTAATTTGTGATTTTAATATTTGACTCATCTAAATGACATTAAGGTTCATTATTATTTCATACCATGATCACAAAATAACCCTTCTGGTCTGAGTGGTAAGATTTGTTCTTGCTCTTTCTGTGTCACATATAATACCTAATGATGGATCTACAAACTTTTATGAGGGATTTGTAAATATCTCTGTCTTCAAATCTACCCATATGATATTCTGTTTCTACACAGAATGCTTGATGTTATGAACATTAGTTCATAGACAGAAGAAAAATATCTAAATCATGACCCAGTATTGGAAAGATCGATGGACTGTGATGATCTGATTAAGGCAGTCTTACTAAATTATTGCTGCCCTACATATATAGAAAAAGAATAAATTATCAACCATCCAATAAAAGGGTATAATTATATGAATAGCATACTGGGACACCCATAAATCATGAAAGCAAAGCTAGCATGATTTCCCACTAGAACCTTAAGGTAGAATTTATATTTAATTTATTGCACACATTTTTTCACTCGTGGGCAGAATTTTTTGCATGACTTTTTTTGTTTTCATTTTTTATTCCTGCTTTCATAAAAATCAATATTATGACATTAGCTGTGTAGAAAATCTGGGTTGGGTACACTTTTTGATAATAGAAAGCTATTTTTATAAATACATTTATCACCTTTTAAAGATGACAATACTATGCTTATTTAATATAATCTAGCCCCTTCATCCCACCTGTGCTTCATTTTTCCTTGCTTTTCCATTCTGTAAGTTGTATTTTAAAAGAGATTGTTACACTTTTTTTTTAAAAAAGTAGCTGAAGCAGCTCTAATGTAAATCACAAGCATAGAAACAAAAGTCAGCATTCTGTCTCCATTAAAAATTGTTGATGTGGAAATGTGAACTGATGTCCCTTACAGTCAGTAGAGGCTGTGGCAAGGCTTTCTTTACTAACTTTGTGCTGCATGCACACATGGACTCTTAAGTAGACTGTGATAACTTCTGTGAATATAACTTCAACTCCCTGCAAAAGAACAAAATTAAGGATAGAATTGGCTTGTTACAACATGCCATCCTTAACTACTTCCATTTTGTGAGTGTGTGTGTGTGTGTGTGTGTTTTGAAACCCAGTGAAGTGTAGGTCTTGCTTTCACTCACTCAAATTTGTCTAAGGAATCAGTAGCATAGCACATTTTGTCCATATTTTCTCCCATTCTTTCCATCTCCAAAATGTGACTTACGGATAAACGTATGAATTTTATCGTTTCATCAGCATTTTATATGTCTATGAAGGACATAGATATATATAAATTCTGAAGAAGTTTTCCAGTTCTTTTCTTTCACTGCAGCAAGGCAAGCATTTCAATCAGTTCCTAATTGAACTGGTTAAGTGAACAGTTTTAAATATCCCCACGACACATTGCAGGCCAAATAGTGTTAGGGGAACATAGGTAGCTATATTTCTAACATCATTAAATAAATACCTTCTCACTGCTGGGGATTTTGTCCCTTCCTTTTTATCACCTACCACGAATGAAAAGTAAAGAACTATCATTCCCTTAGTTACTGCAAGGTGCTGCATCATTGGTAGAATAGCAAAATAGGCCTTCCCCTATGGAACAGAGGGAAACATGGCAGCCTCAGCCAATGCCACACATTGCACAGCACAGAGGTGAGGCCTTCAGCTGACAGATATGGGGACACTCCTCTTCTAAATTCAGTGCTGGCATCTTTTCTGTTAGCTATGGTTTTCATTCCTCTGTGAATTTATTATTCATGTGCCAAATGATGTTGCCCGTCTCAGAGGTCATAACATCATTCATAGTCTCCTTGTAGATTGATATAAATCTTATTCTTGTGACACATCATTCAGAATGTCTTGATGCTGCAGCCAAGAAGCAACGCATTTCCTTTGATCCAGTGATTTTTAATTTATTTCTGTCCTCACAAAAATTGCTCTATACTTTGAAAGGGCATTTCTAGATAATGTCATGTGTGAAGTTCACTGAAACGTTAGACTAAGGGAAAAATACTAATTAAAAAAATCATACTTGCCCAATATTGGTTGATGTTTTCAAAAGGAAGCAAGTTTTGAAGCTAAGGATGCTATGTTGTACATAATAGTAAATCAAAGCATTATCAGAAATAGATTTTGGGCAATTGTGTGAATAAATAGATAAATAGTATATAAGGTTATGAATATATATATGAATTAAAGTAAAATATAAACAAAGTCAAGGAAGGAGTCAAGGGACCAAGGGTGGTAGGCATTTGCCTACCACATAAACAAAAGCAAAAGCACTTTTTAACAGATCATTGACTTCTAAACCAATAGGGTTATAAACTAGTTTAATTCCTAGCACTGACATTTGAATATGTCCATCTTTAACACCTTTAAAAAACTAATTGTAATTCTCATCGCTGTCTTTTTAATTATACAAAAGTATAGCTGTAAAAGTCTAGATGATTATTAATGGCCATCTCAAGTTAATGCAGTGTGATTTGGCTTTTGAGTCCAAAGAGTGCTAATTATTATCAGTATTCATTATTTTATGAACTTTGTTTATGGAGACTTCAGGGGATTATCATAATCTTCAAAAATCCTTCTGGGAAATATAGGCTTTGTTCTTGAAACAAACTACAAATAAGATCTGCATGTTATTATAGTTATATAGCTGAGAAAACTAGATTGTATCATTTATATAATTCTCTAAGGTTATAGAATATTCGTTTGAGTAAAAATAACCAAGTTATTTCTTTATATTTTCTCTTTAAACTTAAAGAATAATTTTAAGTTGCCATATATTGGAACAAAGTTAGATAGCTACTGTTATAGCCTTTTATGTTGTTCAAAACGCGTTTGCTTTTATTTCAAATTTTGTATGTGTTTTACATGATGTACTTTTTCTAATTCTGAGGGAACCATTCTTATAACTGAAAATACATATATTTATAGTGCCTGGCCCTGTTCCAGTCAAATCTCTCCAAGGAACATCTTTTGAAAACAAGATTTTCTTGAACTGGAAAGAACCTCTGGATCCAAATGGAATCATCACACAATATGAGGTATTGAGAGACAAAGAAATTAATTCAAATGTGGGAAAGGAATAATATGGAGGGGGAAAAGGTAGAGGAAAATAATGGGAAAGAAATTAGTAAAGATTGAGCTATTGAAATATTACTTTTTCTTTGCTTTAACTAAAAAATTCCTTCATTTTGAAAAGGTTTCTCAAACCAAATTTTTTTTTTTTTTTTTTTTTGCCAGTCCTGGGCTTGAGCTCAGGGCCTGAGCACTGTCCTTGGACTTTCTCAAGACTAGAGCTCTACCACTTGAGCCTCAGCACCACTTCTGGCTTTTTTCTAGGTATGTGGTACCGAGGAATCGAACCCGGGTCTTCGTGCATGCTAGGCAAGCACTTTAACCACTAGGCCAAACTCCCGGCCCCCCAAATTTTCTTCTTATAAAATTAAGAAAATCATATTATGCTATTTTAGGAGAGGCAACTGAATGTCAGTTATTTCAGGGTGAGAAATGGATATCTAAAAGAAACTTAGATTACAAAGTTGTTTCAGAGTTGCATTACAATTTTGTTTACAAATCACCATGTCTTGAAATACAGGAAGTTAAAGAGAAGAAATAGAAGGGTGCATTTAATTGCACAAATATACAGTTCTGTTCTTGCATAGTCAATGTTGATTATAACATAAATTTTTAAATTTCTACTTGCTACAGAATGAGTCATGGAAAAGAGAAACTACTCTGATATTTTTAACTATTTTAGCATGTTTAAATGTTATTTTGTGGATTTGTTACATATTTTAGGCAGAATATTTAATAATAATAATAGTATTTGTTAATAGTATATGTATACATTAAAATAAATAGCCATAAAATTTTGTAAATATATAAATATCAGTTTATTACTTCATGTTTTTAATAATATATATATTCAGTTAGTCAATATAGATCTGGGATAGGTATAGACACATCTCTAATATTTTTAAATAACCATATAAAATTAAAATGAAAGTGCAGAAAAGATTTATAATTGACTCTACAAGGGAGCATCGCGTATCATTTTATTCCATTCGAGGTTTAGTTTTTGTTTTACTTCATTATGAGTTGTCCTGGATATGTATTTGAATATGTCTTTTGCACCACAGGTCAGTTATAGCAGCATAAGGTCTTTCGATCCTGCAGTTCCAGTGGCTGGGCCTCTGCAGACTGTATCGAATTTGTGGAACAGTACACATCATGTGTTTATGCATCTCCACCCTGGAACCACCTACCAGTTCTTTATACGAGCTAGCACCATCAAGGGCTTCGGGCCAGCTACAGCCATCAATGTGACAACAAATATCTCAGGTATGCAGGAAGTGAAAGGAGGACTGGATTTGCTCTTGACTTAGATAATCTTTAAGTATGGGCCTGAAGAATTACATATATAGTGTGTGTTGCTCACTTTGTTTATGCCATCTTTAATAAAGTTACTCATGATGGAAAGCACTTCAAAGGGACCCTGTAACTACAAATTACTATTGGTAATATGTTCGATTCTAAGCCCTTCTCACATTTAATTGACTAGAGTCATTTCAAAGCTTGCAGTATATTAATATTTTTAAAAACTCACTGAATTTCATGATGGAGGATAATAGTATTTTATTTTGTAAGGATTCAGTAATGGTATTTGACTTCAGCTATAAATTAATTATTAATATAGAACTCCAAAAGATAGTACAATATCTGTAATAGTATTAAAATACCACATAAATTTTCTCTTCAGTATTTCTTAATATTCAAGAATTATAAATAAAAACAGACTGTCCATTTTCTCTTTAAAGGAAAAAAAAGCTCCCACGAAAGCATCTAAATTTTAGAACTTACAGGAGAATTTTAAATTGATAAAGATAATTAAATTTTACACCTATCGTAATCATAATTTTATAGTTTGCATTCGCCTATATTGTTTACATACAACATTTCTTCTTTAGGCCATCAATTGAACCGATATAATTCTTACAAGGAATTTATTTTATAATATGTCCTAAATTTATTTTAATTTCTAAAATGTTTCATCTGATCTACTTAAGATTATTATAAAAATTGTAGAGGTAGAGAGCTAGTGTTGAGCTGATAGAGCTGAGGGACAGTACCCAGGCCCAGGGTTCAAGCCCAATGACTGACAAAAAACAAGTATAACACACACACACATACACACACACACACACACATACATACACATTACACATCTGGAATTAAATTTGAATGGTAAAATTTTAAATGTCATCTACCTGACATTAAGGAATTAATTCAGGCTTTGAATTATTTTTATTCATTTTCATTATTTTTATATAACACATTCATGATGTATCAAAATATTGATTATAAATTCTTAACATTATTCTGAATCTGAATATTTATATCAAAAGGAAGAGTCTCAGTACCTAAATTGTTTTCAATCTAAAATTTTATTTGGAAATATGTTAAATGTAATATAAAACTGGAAATGAATAGCATGAATAAAATTAGCTATTCTAATGTTCTCTTGCATCATATTTGATTAGTAAAATGAACATTTTAAGATAACATCCATATGCTAGAGAAAGTGAATTAAAATTGCTATTTTATTTCCTGTTGGAACAATTCTGGGTCTTCAAATTAAAATATAAATGAATCACTTTATTAGAAAATAATATTTGGTGATGTTATGACAGTTTCTTATCCTCTTTAATTAGCAGTAGTTCTATAATTGAGTGGGATATTTCCATAGAGATCACTACAAAATTTGCATGAGCTTGTAAAACGGAGAATATTGAACAAATGTACATTTCTGAGAGCCGTTTATATATTCAGAACAAAATCCATTGTTAACTATCCTTTAACCCAATGATCATTTTTCCTAGAGAGTTTCAAATCAATTGAAGTAAAAGTAGCATTATTGTTGGAGTTGTAATAGTTGGAGTTGTATATGCACATTCATACACACATACACAATATGTGTGAACAGATGCTGCATGTATTATGTTTAATATTTCTTAGATCTGCTTACTAAATAAAAGTATTTTTACATTCTAATTTAATTTACCGGGTAGGGTACAGTCAACCTCACTTATGCAGATAGCTGTTTAGAACACACCCACACATCCAGTCCTTCCAGGAACTAGTATCTTCAAACACTGTCTGCGATTACTGAAATTAACTTTATCTTACCCATTGCTTAAGCCCTGAAGTTTTCTTCTATTTTATCATTTCTGGTTCAACACCAGATTTTCAAAATTGTGTTTCCATCAAAATATCAGCTTCACTTGAGGACTTTCTAGGAATGCATAGGTTTCTTCCCAGACCTACTGAATATGTCTGTGTGCTAAAGAGAGGGACAGTAATATGTCTTTGAAAAAATTTAAAAACAAACACTATAAATATTTTCAATCTTAGAAGTTACTGCTATTTTGGCAAGTTACCTACTTATCTACCTGCTTTGGCCACCTACAGTACATTTATTGTGTTTTTATGAGAATGTCTATTTGTATTACATTTACAGTATATAAATGTCAAAAATGATATTGAATGCTATATAATCTGTAAATATTTAATGAACAGGTGAACTTCAAATAGTGTACTGCTATTGCTCAAGTTTTTATGATAATGCACATACTTCTCTGGGTATGTGTTCCTCAAATATATTTATACCTTGGAAATAACCAAAATCTTTGGAAGTTATTCTTTGATCCAGCTCATGGTCAGGAATCAACCAGTACCCACTTAAACAGTACCTAATATTATTACAATTTATACTTTCATTTCAAAAATGTGATAGCAAATGGAAGTTTTCATAATGAACCAAGTAAGATTTATTAATGCTTCAACTAATAAAATTAAGATGCCCATCCCTATTCACCAAACTTACATGGTGTTTCCATAGTGATCAGAAAAATGAAGAAGAATCCATAGAAGAATGCCAGTTCTTCTTCTAAGTCATTAAAGTAAGAATGGCCCTGTTCCACCAGGCAGCCTTAGATCACTTCTATGTTTTCCAAGTCTTCCATTGCCAGTATTCTTGAATCTTACTTCACATCCCTTCCTTGCTGAGTTAAAGATCCTCCTAAAGTGAAAGCAAAAGAGTCTTCAAAAAAATCATTCAAAGCTGGGGTGTTGGTGGCTCACACCTTTAATCCTAGCTTCTCAGGATCTGAAGATCATGGCTTTTGTCAACCCAGGTAAACAAAGCTGAGAAGCTTTTCTCTGTAGTTAATCAGCCAAAGCCAGAATTGGAGGTGTGGCATGTGTCTCAAGTGGGAGACTGTTAGCACTGATCAGAAATTGATCCAGAAATACAAGGCCCAGAGTTCACTCCCCAGTATATTCTCCCTAATACACATACACACTCTCTCTCTCCCTCCCTCTCCCCTCTATCTCCCTCTCTCTCTCTCTCTCTCTGTCTCTCTGTCTCTCTGTCTCTCTCTGTCTGTCTCTCTGTCTCTCTCTCTCTCTGTCTCTCTCTCTCCCCCCCCCTCCTCCCTCCCTCTCTCTCTCTCTCTCTCTCTCTCTCTCTCTCTCTCTCTCTCTCTCTCTCTCTCTCTCTCTCTCTCTCTCTCTCTCTCTCTCCCTCCCTCCCTCCCTCCCTCCCTCCCTCCCTCTCTCTCTCCCCCCCCTCCTCTCTCTCTCTCTCTCTCTCTCTCTCTCTCTCTCTCTGTCACACACACACACACTAGGCCAGGAGTTTGGCCTAGTGGTAGAATGCTTGCCTACCAGAATTCGATTCCTAGCTACCACATATATAGAAAAAAGCTGGAAGTAGTGCTGAGGCTCAAGTGGTAAAGCTCTAGCCTTGAGAAAGTCCAAGGACAGTGCTCAGGCCCTGAGCTCAAACCCAGGACTGGCAAAAAAATAAAATAAATAAAATAAGTAATAAGTCAGTCTATTTAAGTGGATTCGTTTACTTATACTGATCCATGACATATTGTTGTAAGCTGATATATTCTCTTTCTCCCTCTCTCCCTCCCCCCACCTCTCTCTCCCTCCCTCCCTCCCTCCCTCCCTCCCTCCCTCCCTCCCTCCCTCCCTCCCTCCTCTCTCTCTCTCTCTCTCTCTCTCTCTCTCTCTCTCTCTCTCTCTCTCTCTCTCTCTCTCTCTCTCTCTCACACACATTGTTCACTTTTCAGCTCCAACTTTGCCTGACTATGAAGGAGTAGACGCTTCTCTCAATGAAACTGCCACCACCATCACTGTGCTGTTGAGACCTGCCCAAGCCAAAGGTGCACCTATCAGGTAAGAGGCAATAATTGCCAACAAAGCAGCTACTTAGAGAAACATGTTCTCATGGTTACTTAGCAGCAAATAAAGTAGCCCTAATACCTTAGAGACATTCTACTTTATAATTAATGTCAGGAAGGTTTTATTTTTGTTTTTATTTTCTTCTGGTTTTGCCTATTCACTTTTCATTTGGATGAAGCCTGTAAATAGGCCAATAGTTAAGAGCAAAATTCTAAGGAGATTTGAGATATTCATGAACTGAACCATTCACTGCTGAGCTATTTGATTGAAGAGCTTTGCTCCTTTTTTTTTCTTTAGTCTCATTTCATTTTGCTTCTTATGTTGGTGTCTGTGGTATAAAAGCTTTGAAGATATTTTTCAGAAATAGAATGAGGAAATGACTCTTGTTCACTGTAGTAAATCAGTTATGAATAATTTCATGAGTGGTTGAAAAATAGGAAGCTTTGAGGAAATGTAAGCAGAATAGTGAAAATGAATGAAACCTATGTGACCTTTTGGTTCCTACATTGTTCTTTATCAGAAATTCTGTAGTGAATATTAAAATATAATTTGCTATTTCCATTACCTTTCCAGTGTGAAAATTTATCATCTTTCATTAAGAATGATTTCATCTTTCATAAAATTGTGAGTCACGTCCTCATAGGGGACTAGTCACATCATACCAAACATTGTAATTTTTATTGTGTATAACCTGTGAAAATTTCCATTTGAAATTAATAGATTAATGGAAATTTTGCTGCACACCTTCAAAGAAGAAAATCCAGACACAGAAATTAGTGCAGATATATAATAATGTAATCATCTTAAGTAGTTCACCTATTTTTTCTTAAAAAATTAAAATGTTTTTGTTCTATAGGTAAAATGAATGTACTTGATCATAGGAGCACTTTATTAACTATGTATATATGATATTAATTATGCTATATATTATCAACTATGTAATACATACAACATATCAATATATGTAACATATGAGACCATAAATCATAAAGCAAATTCTCACTTTCTATCTGGCTAACTTAGGGGAACACCGCACTTCCAAAGAGAGGTACCTAAGTGTACTTGTAATATAAACACTTCTGAAATACTGACTACTTGAAAATTCAAAGTAAGAATATAGTGCTATTCACGAATCAATGATCTCTGAGTGTATCTGATTGCTGATCCAGAGGAGAAAGGGAAAATGCCGCACTCAACATCTTTTTCTACTGACAAGTAATCAAGGTCATTCACAAGTTCCTACCTGTGATAAAAATTACTTTGTAGGTGTGAAGTTCTGTTGCCATTTAAATGAGCTATCAGATACTTGCATTTATCGTAGATGTATGAGTGAGGTTAGTTTTATTTTACATGGACTGCAAACAAAGATTATCATCAGTTATTATTATATTATTATTATTATTCCACTGCACTATGCAAATATAATTTATATTAATTCTCTTCACTTGCTCATTTTTTCCTACAAAATTTAACTGACCGTATATTAGGTATTTGGTATTATAATGGGTATTGTAAACCAAATATAAAATGACCACAAGAAAACACAAGGTCTGTGACCAGGTTTGTCATAGACTATTATAGAATATTGGACATTCTTGCCATTTTGTAAGTCATTTTATCATTGATGATGTTCAGGATTTTAGTATATATTCTATAGTACATTTTAAATTCAAAGTCTCTTTATTTTGTTCACCTTTTTATATCTCAGAACATTTGATTATTAAAAAATGCATGTAGGGGCCAGGAGTTTGGCCTACTGGTAGAATGTTTGCCTAGCATGCACAAAGACCCGAGTTCGATTCCTTGGTACCATAAACAGATAAAGCTGGAAGTGGTGCTGTGGTTCCAAGTGGTAGCCTTGAGAAAAGCCCAAGGATAGTGCTCAGGCCTTGAATTCAAGCCCCAATACTGACCGCAAAAGAATTCATATAAAATGAACTCTATGAATGTGAAAAGTGAAATTTTGACGAACATACAACCCTTTTTTCTGTCACAGAAATACACTTTATATTTTAGTTAAGAAGGTTTTTCATTGCATATGGATTAGAGCCCAGTGGCTGAAAATTCCAAGTAATAAAATATAGGAGAAGAGAGCTCAGAGAAAATCACCTTAAGTTACAGAATACTATAATAAACAATTTAATAATAATATAAAGAAATAGCCAGTTTGAAGTGAATGTTACTATTAAGGAAAACTGTTGATTTCTAATTGATATCCTGATTGCACCCAGTACCACTACAGGGCATCTTTAAAGACTTGCTCAGACTAATGACAGGTGGAGCCAGTGGATGGAACTTCTTGGTCTCATCAGAAATTCCATGTTAAATGCTTGTAGAGTTTTCTAATCAAGTATTGCTGCCATTTTCCTGTGTCCACAGTCCTGTCTTCCATTTCACCACCAAAAAAACGGGAGCCATACTTAGGGCTTTATATGGTCCATTGCTCTACAGTTTTCCCTAAAGAAGGACAACTCAAGCTGATGTCTTCAGCCTCGGTGGCACTGACTATATGGTCTAAACTTGCATACCTGTGGGCATCCATCATCTACTTAACTGTACTTGAAGCTATTTGAAATTCCTGCTTTATTTCTTTGTTACATATCAGCCTATAACGGTCTATTTTTGCTTGTATTTAATGCCACCCTACATTATCTGTGGTCTCCCCCGCAAAAAAGGCAGCACAATTTTTCACAAGCTAAACCTCTAAAGAGCCAGCTGATGATTATCTTGTTGGCTGATCTCAGCCTGAAATAGTGGGTCTGTCTTTCCCTACATCATAATAATTCTACCTTCTGTTAGATAGCGTTTTACCTAACTTGTTTTTCTAGCTCCATTGGAAATGTATTTTTTTTTGCCTCTGATACTCCTAATAGCAAACAAACTCTGATTCCAATATCTTTTTTTTGTAGTAACTATAAAACAATATTGTATAGCGCTTATACATTTAATTTCAATTAGTGTTCCTGAAAACTGAAATTAAGCCAGGTGCCATTGGCTCATATCATCCTAACTACTCAGGAAGCTGAGATCTTAGGATGGCAGCTCAAAGCCAGCCTGGGCATGAAAGTCCAGGAGACTCTTATCTCCAAGTAACCACCAGAAAACAGGAAATGGCGCTGTGGCTAAAGTGGTAGCCTGCTAGCCTTGAGCTAAAGAGCTCAGGAACAGTGCTCAGGCCCATAGAGTTCAAACCCCATGACCAACCAAAAAAACAAAAAAGAAAGAAAACTGAAATTAATAATGGTTTCCATCAGTAGCATTCTAAGTGTGCCAAGAATTAAGTTGGATTCGTATGTCCATGTGTGAGAATTGTAAGCTCACAAATTAGTAACAGATGATAATTCATAATATTACAATGATATCTGATATTTACACGGGGTAAGTTCTATGACAGCAGATAGAGCACATATTCTATCTGCAGGATTATTAAGGAGAGGGAGAAACTAATTTGGCCAACAGTCACTTTGACCAAAGGAACAGGTTACTGAAAAGAAAAATAAGCCTTCCAACTGACCACAAAGAAAATAATGGCATATGTGATCTAGCACAGCACATTTGAATAGTTCAGATGGGACAGTAACTGAGGCTGGAGAGTTAAGCAGGGGCTAGAACATGAGGCTGTATAGTGTCAGCCTAAAGACTGAAGTTGGCCACAAGACTGTAAACTACAATTACCATGAACAGTTTTACATTTTAGAAGGATCACCAAGAGAAGCATAGAGGATGGCCTGAGGTTAATGCTGACAGAAGATTGAAATGGTCCCTGTGTGATGCACTAATATGCCACATTAAGACAGTAGCGATGAAAATACAAGCACAGTTGTGCTCTTACACAAATTCTTAGGCTGTATTAATCTTCCACAAGTTAGGACATGTAAAGCTTAGAGGGAACGGAATACAATAACATTTGTTTGTAGCTGAGACAAAAGAAAATATTCAAGGTCTTGTTTTTAAAGATATTAAGTAGTATTTTGTTTGTGTACCCACCCTAACTCAAAAACTTTCCCTAGAGATTGAAGTTATTTCATATATGCTGTTTGCCTTGTCAATATTTTTCAACAAGATTTTCTCTTAAGTTCATGGTAATTACAGTGAAAACACCCATTGTAAAAGATACAACAGTCAGCACTGCTTACCACTCTGCCCATCGCAAGTGCTCTGGTGTACTGTGTGTGGAGTTGTTTTCACAAGTATAGTCCTTCAAGAAAGTTACATTCTTACTTTGTAACCATTCCAAAGATAAATGTTACTGTCTTAACTAGAACTTCCTATTTCTTTTCTGCCTTTTTTTTTTGAGATCTGTCCTCACACCTGTCATCACTTGACAATCATTTCTATGATTCAAAATAAATGTAATCTGCATTTAAAATCAATTTCATAGAATAATTTGGCTCACTTTTTTAAAAAGAGTAAAATGTTATTAAAATGCATGCTAGTTCCTCTGTGACAAGGGTTAGTTTGTTATGAGACAACGTAAGTGGATGTGCATTTTGAAATGTTCCAAATGTAGGCTCAGTGTGTGTGTGTGTGTGTGTGTGTGTGTGTGTGTGTGTGTGTGTGTGCATGCTAGTAGTGGGGTTTGAATTCAAGGCCTGAAAAATGTTCTTGAGCTCTTTTGCTCTATTTCTTGAGCTCCACTTCCAACTTTCTGATGGAGACAAGAGTCTCATACACTTTGCTGCCTGGGCTGGCTTTGAGCCTTGATTCTCAGATGTCAGCATCCTGAGTAACATTACAGGTATCAGCCACCAGTGCCCAAGTCCTGATGCCTGTTCTTGATTTATTGTTAAAGTCTTTCTCTGGTTCTTTTTTTTTTCTTTCTCTATTTCTTTCTTTGTCTTTCTCTATCATGCTGCCGCCTACCTGCCTGCCTTCCTTCCTCTCTCCCTTCCTTCCTTCTTTCCTCTTTCTTTTTTTCTCAAATTTTCATTATCTCTAAGTGGTTATAATAAATGGTTTCAATTCCACATTTCAGCTTCTGATTAAACAATAAATCTTAATAGATCTCATCTCTTTCATCATTCTCTTTTATCCCAACTCCACCGATCCCCTCAATTTATCTGGTTCCACTTTCACACATGTACATCTAATTTTGAATTTATATATCGTATAAATTAGTGAACTCATTAGTAAGATAATTCAGATATAATCATGAAATACAGCTTAAAAACACACTGTTTTCTTAAATTATGAAAAGAAACTGAGTAAGTAAATAAGTCCAGTAAGAGCAAGCTAAAGCAGACCAAAATATAGAAGTGAGCCAGGTAAGTGCTAATGGTTCACACCTATGATCGTAGCTACTCAGCAAATCCAAGATTCTCTCTTTACTAATTAACAAGCAAAAAGCTCAAGTGGATAGAGCACCATTTGTGAGCAAAAAGCCAAGCAGAAGCACAAGGCCTAGAGTGCAAGACTCAGTACCAGCAAAAACAAAGACAGAAGCCATTCATTCCATCACTGTATATTAATAGTCTTCCTTTGTCCACTTAGTCCTGTATTCAATTTAAACATTATGGATACAATCTTTGGTCATCTCCTAAATTTAAAGGAATTACACTAAGCACTATCACAATAGCACCACCAAAATAATAACTTGAATTTCAAATACAAACTTACAAAAAATTTTTGCCATTTTCTGACCATGAAAGACATAAATTCCTGTTAAATCAAGTAAAGCTTAAGTATTTTCTGCAGAATCATATCAGATGGAGTTATTTCTACTAGACAATGAGAGGAGAGGCATCCTTCCTTTTATGTCTTTCCAGCCTTTAGATGCCTGCAGCCTCAGCCTACAGTTCATTGTAACTTCATGAGAAAATGCAGCCGAACTCTCTAGCAAACCTACTTTTGCATCTCTGACCCCCAGGCACTTAAGCTTACCTATGTTGATGATTTTGGTTACAAGATAATCCATTACATAGGAAGGAATAATAATGTCCATCCATATAACTGAAATCTTTTACATCAAGATTTCTGTCAAAGGATTTTCAGGTTTCTTAACCATCCCATACAATAGCACTTTCCATTCCCATATTTCCATTTCTTTCATCAGAGCCCTTATTACCTTTTCTGTTTTGTTTTTGTTGATGCTGGGATTTGAAGTCTGGAACTAGATCTTTTTAGGCTACTGCAATACCACAGATTCATACCTTCAATATTTTTAATTACCAATAATTTTTAGACCGTGGTGTCACTCCCTGTCAGGGCACACCTGTGCTTCCATCCATGCAATCGTGCCTTCCTGACATTATTTTGATCACAGAATGTACCACCACACCCATCTCCCCTCTCCTGTAGCCATTTTTCATGAACTTTTCTGCTGGGTGCACTGGTAATACAATTCCCCCAATCTATGCTTCACACGTAGCTTTAGATGACAGGGGTACATCATTGTGACCAGTTATGAATGGAGAAGGGGTTCTCATCAACCTTTATCCCTGCATGGTCCTGAACTGCTACTCCATCATTCTCAGCCTCCCACATAAATGTAATTATAGGCCTGATACTTACGCTTTTATTTTTTTTAACATCTTTCCACTAAAATGTAAGCTTCATGAAAGCAGGGTCTTTCAGTACTATTTTTGTTACTTCGGTCACAACGTTGAAACTGACCTATAACAATTACTTAATAAATATTTTGTGAATAAGATAGTACTTGTAATTAATGAGTTCCTAATGTCCTAAAGAAAAGACACATAAAAAGATACTTGGGCAGCATAATAACAAAAAGGTGTTTGTAGTACTCTATGTTCATGGAAGCAATATATATTTTTTACTTGCCCCTTGGCCTTTCTGCAATACTAGGATGTCTGAGGATTTAGTCAGTGTCAGTAGCATTATAATTAATATCAGTAGGTAGGTAAACAATTAGATTGACAAGCCATCCTACTCAACCACAAGAATTACCTTTATTGCTTCTAGAAGAGAGGAGTAGTAGAGAATGCTTCTTAGTTGTGATAGAACAAAACCATAAAGAGGAAGCAGGAACCTCTTGATGGTGCATAACACATATTTGAGTAACCAGGCCTTACTAGCTTCAAAGAGATGTTATGTATCAGTGCAGAGAAAGAGTGAAAATGAACTATATGGAAAGGAATGTGATGCGCTACTAACCCAGTTAGAGTACATAGCTTGGTTTGTGAAATGATGATGTGATGATTTCATAACTTAATCCTATACAGAAATCAAGATTCCTTGGAGAACTGGCTTATGTGCATAAGAAGTGAGTTGGTGGAGACAGAATTAAATAATTGGGATGGAGGGTGATAATTTAACCTTACTCTTTTGGCCATTAGAATGTTAACAGCAGGCCATTGCATACAAGAAAGACCAGGGGATTGGAGAAATACATTGGTGAGGGGAAGAGTAATCTTCAGAGCTAGGAAATCTCTTCTAAAGTATTAGGGGCATTTTAGACAAAAAAAGGAGTTGCTTGTAAACTACTGAATAATTTGCCATTTTGTTTTCTCCATGAGATTATGCAGCCTCAAACTCACCAGATCCACAGATTTACTTAGTATCATTCTTTTTTTCTAGAATCCATGGCAGTTTAAACCAGGTACTACTGGTTTCAATTGAACATTAATAAATTAGGAAAACTATCTGCCATAATATCATATCTTTTTGTGAGCTAATAGAAAAAAATTCCTTCTGTTTTCTTACAGGCTTTAAGCTGCAGGGAAATTAGATGATAAAAGGTTATCATTTGGCCTCCATAAAACCTAAAAGTGAATACTACTAATGCTCAAGTTTTATTTTGGAAATGAATGTAATTTTAAAATTTTACACATGCAAATATTTTATTTGTGTATTGGCTAAAAATTCATCTTGACAGTATATTGATATTAAAAAATCAGTTGAAAGGATTGGGAAATATGTGAATATTATGGGATGAATAAAAATATAACAATAACTTTGGAATACATTAGCCCTATATACTAAACTCAAGTAATTTTTGGATCTAAAAATAATGTTAAGTAATTAAACAACCATAAAAACACAAAAGTACTAGATCACTTCATGTAATCAATCAAATCCCTTCTAATTTGATTTCTTATTGTCTATCCTTTAACTAATTCATATTGATAAATAAGGTAATACAGGTAAAAACAGATTTTAAAAAGTGGAAGCACAAGGCCCCCAATTCAGTCCTCAGTATGAACAAAAATAAGGGGAGTTACGAACTTTTCAAATTGAAAAATGAAAGAAAAGCAGTTTCTTTAAGAACAAACTTTGAAATTCATAGTGAGGAGTTCCATTTTAAGTTCATTGACTTTAGGTTATTTTCATAGTTCCTTACCATGTGCAAATATTTTGGTAAGAAGTAAGTATAATTACCGTTCATGTCACTGAACATTAAACACATGCTTTCTCAATGTGCAAGAAGAAACAAGAACAAGAGCATAAGGTGATGTATGTTTGAAGGAGCTGATTGAAGTCTGTCCAATAATGACAGAAAATACTACTAGAGGATTTTGAGCAGTGTTATTATAGGAAAGATAACCTTTCATTTTTCTAAGATGTTGATTGGCTATAGCAGATGGATGTGAACCAGATTTCTTTTTTTTTCTTTTTTTTAAGTATTTTTTAGGGAATGTTTCTTGATCTATTTCAGTCTGGTTTGAGCGTAATAGAAAGGGACACAGGAACGATGTTCTAAGATGATTCTGAACATCTCCTTCTGGGTGGTTGTCACTGTCACTTAAAAGCATGTTGTGCACAATGACAATTCAGAAGTGGAAAGGGTTTTAAAGAAATTAGATATTTTATTTTTTTGTTATTGTTTTTAAATTGGCTCAATCTTGAGAGGGATTTGAAAGCATTTCAGCAGTAGTAGAGTTCTTGACGTTTTGGAATACACAGAAAGCAAAAGCAAATACAAAACTCCTAAGAACTGGAATGTTTACACCTTGATCATTATCCTATTTACAGAAACATTAAAAAAAAACTGGTCTCTTCTCTCTTGGCTTGTGGAGTTAAACATTGTTGAGGTTGAAAAATATCCAGAAATGGAGCTAAGTGTCACATCATTTTTCGGGCACGCTGAAGCAATGGAATGGAAGCTGAGTGGCAATAGGAAATGTTGCTCTCTGTCTTCAGAATATCTTAAGAATGTGCCTGAAAGCAAGATTTCTCGTGTCTTTTTCATATGAACACTTTTCTGTTTGCTCACACTCCAGCAACAAAATCCTAGATAGCTTAAATGATACATTTCTATTTCTCACACTTCTCAATACGGCACAGCCTAAGAACAAGGGAATAGACTCAGTTCTGGCTAAGAGCCTGCCATTTTAACCAACTGATTTTCAAAGACCTCCCCGTCTCCACATACTATCACATTTGTTTGGGATTTTAACTTGAGAATTGGTGAGTAAGGCTTGGCACAAACGTTTAGTATGTGACATTAACATAAAACAGAGAACATGAGACTCATTGGTGTATGTCTGTATGTGTCTTAGCTTTACAGTAGTAACACAAGTTCAGTATTTCATTCCTCCTATGACATTCAAAGATAAATGAAGAATCCAGGAGCTGGTGGCTCACACCTGTAATCCTAGCTACTCAGGAGGCTGAGATCTGAGGATCACAATTCAAAGCCAGGGCAGTCATGAAAATCTGTGAAACTCTTATCTCCAATTATCCACCAGAACACTGGAAGGGATACTGTGGCTCATTGTGTTGGAGCACCAGCCTTGAACTGAAGAGCTCGAAAACAGTGCCCAGGCCCAGAGTTCAAGCCACACGACCGAAAAAAAAAAATAAACAAACGAACAGTATTAGCAAATAAAATTTTGTATTGCAAGATTAATATTATTTGTATGAACAGGTATAAATTTGCCTTATTGAAATAACTACAATTTACAGTAACCACAAACATCCCCCTTATTTAATTGGCAACAGTACCAAATGTGAAAGCTAATCAAAGGTTGGCGTTGATTCTCTATGGAACTGTACTCAAAATATTCTTTCCCTAAGAGCAGATTATACCTTCCTTTTCTTGCTTCTGAAATATCTGGAGAACCGCAAGGTGTCTTGCATGAATTAGCTAAATTTGAAATGTAGAAACATTGTCAATTTAAGAGAATTGGTTAAAATATACTTTCTGGATTTTTCTAGAAGTGAAGAATAATTAACAATATGCTGGTTCTTTTAAGACAAGCTAAATTATTAGCAAGGATGGATAACTATCATTATCAATTATTGGGAGCAGAATAGAAAGTTAAATTTTAATAGAAAGATCAGTATACATGTGTAAGTCTATGAGTGTATCCATAGGTCTATGAATTATAAATTCAAAGGGGCTAGATTTGCTTAACATGTCAATGATGACCATTCTTTATATCGTTCTCTGGTGCTAAGCTTGCATATTCTCAGCTGTTTAAATTGACCAGTATGTACTTAATGGGAAACTGGAGAGCATGCATTTAGTCAATAGCACTTCTGCCATTAGTAGCCTAGCACAGCAGAGTTATAGAGAAGCATGCAATACTCATGATTTGAAATTACAAAACTTCTGACTAAAATCATAGTTTATAGCATTAGTAAAAATGTATTTCCACTTTCAAGAGATACTAGGTTTTATTATCTTAGTAATATTTTAATGAAAAAGAATGGAAAGTTTATAATTTATAAGAAAGGAGATTCTTTGAATTAATAATTAAATTTAGTTATTTTGCTAATCAGTGAAGGTCTTTGGTTATTATGTATGAGAAAACATCAATTTAAATTAAAATCTCATACCACATCCTAAATTGTTTTAATTTTCCTATATGCAAACTCAGATGTCTCTCACCCTTCATATTATTAAGGTATATTAAGATATACTTTGTTTCTTTGGAGAGCTATTGAATAGTAATTGTTTTACCTATAGAGAAGGACTAGAAGGAGAAATTTTGCTAAATTATGAAGTTTTGATTTGCAACCTGTATTGCTCGTCTGTATTGAATTTTTTTGTCTGTATTGAATTTATACAAGCCTCACCAGTGAATTTTTCTGGCAGTATTAAAGAATGTAAAAAAATGTATTTCTTTTTTTTTTGTAAAAAATTATTTCTTTTAACAACATCAATAGTATATAAAATTACAATGTCTAGTTTCCCAGCTATACCTTCTCTAAAACTTTGACCCCCCCTCCACCTAGGAAATTTTCTATGAAGAAATAATATTTATATCTCATGTTCAGTAATTTATAAGAAAAATTATTAGATATTAGAACATTAGGTTATCATTTTCCTTTTCTTTTCTCCATAAATTAGCAGCAATTTTCAAAAAGTTTTAAGATGTTTAAGCAAGTCTGAGAAGGTTCAGATTAGAGTTTTAATAGGCCAAATGCCATCTGTTTTTACAACTTGTAACATTTTATTATTAACAACTCCAGAAGAAGGAGGCGGTCTATTTTAGTGGTGAGGACAGATTTCTGTCCATCTGTGCCCACATTGCCACATGTCACTTGTACTTTAGCTCTGCATAGCTCTGAGCCAACAAAGATGCCATAGCAAGGTCAGGAGGTGAAGAAGCCTGTCAGCACTTTCTGTTGCTAAGGCTATGACAACTGCAAGCAGGCGCCTCCAATCCCACCCTGAGGCTGTCATTCTGCCAGGCCTTGGAGCTGGGTCCCCCATAATACCATCTCAATAGAAAATGTGAACTTTAAACGCTGAAAAATACTGAAGAACTTCATCCACAATGTGAGTCTGCTTAATGTCAGGGTCCTTAAGAAGTGGCTTACTCTCAATCTTTGAGTAGGTGAATGCTTGTCTGGTGGTCTTCCTTACTTTCCTCTGATCCTTAGCATCTCCGTTAGGGGAGAGGGGACAAAAATGCATGCCAAACCATTATTTTTATTGTGAAAATCATATAAACAAGAATGCAGTGGGTGAAGATTGATTCTTTGAGATGTTACATGTTCATTGTTAACCACTTGTTCTTTTGAAAAACTGGAAGAGGTAACCGTGTTCAACAAGACATGTACTCACTACATTACTGTATAGCTGTAACCCCTCTATACAGCACCTTGACAATAAAATTCAATTAAAAATTTTTTGAATCTTAGTATTAGGTAAGTCAAGCTCATAGCGACAAATGGTGCATAAGTTTCTCTCATATGTAGGAGATAGACCTAAGATACACTGGAACATAATAAATTAGTACTCTAGGCATTCACACAGTAAGGCCAGAGGAGGATATTCTTGGCAGAAGACTTGCCTCTGATCATATAAAATAATATCAAATATTTGGCAAATACTTATCAAGTGAACTCCAGGTAATGAAAATGTGGCTTATTCTTTGTTGTTTGTGTTTTGTTTATTCATTTATCTGTCTTTGAGCTGGCAAGGGAGAAACACAAAGGTGAACAAATGCAGCAGTGGTACTTACAAGACACGATGTTGAAAAGGAACGACACAACCTGTGGGTGGGGGCAGGAGGGGAAAGCTGGGAGAGAGTGAGGGAAATGTACTCTTTACCTGACTTGTGTAACTGTAACCCTTCTTACATCACCTTTATCACTCTAAAAGACTTATCTTTTATAATCTTAATGTGTGTGGACACATTCCCATTTACCGACAGAAGAATATTAGTCATGAACCAAAAAGTATGTTATCTGTGGGGAAAAATGGACCTAGAAAAAATTACATTCACTGAAGTAAGTCAGGCTCAGAGAGAAAAACAGCTGTGGAGATCAAATCTAATATACAGAATATATGAAAACATATATGAGGGTGTTATATGCCTAAACATACAAACAAATTGACTAAAGGATGGTATACTCAAGGAAAGAGTCCAGTGACATAACCCCTGTGAATAACTAATAAGCCATTTAATCAATTAACAAATGAATAAAGGAGGATAAAAAGAGAGGGCACATGGAGGAAGGAAGTGTGGAACATAGTGATTGTGTTTAATGTATATTATATGAACTTGGAACTGCATAACTTGAGGGCAGGGATGTGAAAGAGAGAAGATGAAGAACAGTGAATCCAAATGCACTTCCTATTGTACTCATAAGCAGACTAGTGGGCTTGAAGCCCCATTGTACAACTACTTAACTATCAATGATGATGATAATAATAATAATGCCTTAATGTTCTAAGTGCAGTGTGTTTCCTCTCCCCACAGTGCTTATCAGATTGTTGTAGAGGAGCTGCACCCCCATCGAACCAAGAGAGAAGCTGGAGCCATGGAATGTTATCAGGTTCCTATCACATACCAGAATGCCATGAGTGGGGGCGCATCCTACTACTTTGCAGCAGAACTGCCCCCGGGGAATCTACCTGAGCCTGCCCCATTCACAGTAGGCGACAACCGAACTTACCAAGGCTTTTGGAACCCCCCACTGGCCCCACGCAAAGGATACAACATCTATTTCCAGGCCATGAGCAGCGTGGAGAAGGTGAGTTTTCACTCAGATTCCCTGGGTTTCATTGCTCTGAGGAAAAAGCCAGAGCCATATTTTATAAATAGGAGCATGTATCAAGAATTTTATGTATTTTCTTTAACGAAAAGAGAATCAATGTGTGGCTGGTGGTGTTGTTTCTGTGGCTGGTGAGCAGTAAGCACAGTTTGGGACTTGGGGGGAGGGTGGGAAGGAGGCCAGGCAGCAAGCCAGTTACATTTCACAGATCCCTGTCTCCTAGTAACGACTGCTGCTTGAGTTTGCTTCAGGAAAGCCCACAAAAGCAACTGTGAGTAAACGATTTGGAAAAAGTGGGTGTACAGCAGCCCACACTCCACCCTGAGTCATTTTCCCTGCATTGTTCTGCCCGCCTTGGCTCCATAGTGGCACACTTCAAAAGATTAAATTTATTGCAGGATAAACAGAGTGTGTGTTCCACAGTGGGCTAATAAACCCTGATAAACTTTTTAGGGGGTACAAGCCAAATAGCACATAACAGGTAACAATCCTCTGATTACAAACTAACTGGAGTCCTGAGGTACAGCTGACAGAACCTAAACAGAAGGCTGCTTGGTGATGGCTGATGAGGTGCTGTTACAAAAGTGGGCTTTCCAATTCCCCAGCTGCCCTTCCTTTCCCCAGGCCACCCTCCCCCCTCCTTTTCCCATTTTGGACACAGTTGTTTTTGAACATTGCCGCTGATCCCAAATGAATATTGAAGAGGAAAACACAGCAGGACAAGCGAAAGTACACCAGCCATTCCATGTGTGGAGAAACAACCTGGCCTCATGCTGTTTCTTTTTGAAAGATTTCTTTCCTAACACTTTCATTTGTGTGTTTATTTATTTATTTAGAATTTGGACAGAGGTATAGGAGAAAATAAAAATATTTGAGAATAGAAACTTTCACAATTTAGAATCTCATTAAGTATTGGCATTTTGGAGGACTTATAGCTAAGTAAGAAAAATTGTTGCATTTGTATACATGAATCTCCTAAGGTGAGCACTTGAGAGATCACATAAAACATGTGATCTACTGTGTGCCAGTGGCTCACACCTCCAATTCTAGTTATGTGGGAGGCTGACATCTGAGGACCAGCATTTGAAGCCAGCCCAGGTGGGAAAGACCTTGAGTTCCTTATCACCAATTAAACACACACACAAAAGAAAAACCCACAAAAAATAATAAAGAGAGGAGAGACAGAGAGAGAAACAGAGGAAGGAAGGAAGGAAGGAAGGAGGGAGGGAGGGAGGGAGGGAGGGAGGGAGAGAGGGAGGGGGGAGGGAAAGGGGAAGGGAAAAAGAAAAGGAAAGGAAAGGAAAGGAAAGGAAAGGAAAAAGAACACTTCTGATACCCATTTTCATCAGTCCTATTCCATCTTGAAATAGGACTATTTCAGCAGAGGTTAAGAACTTAGGTTCTTAAATGAAAGCTGTATCTTTCTGCTTGCCCATGAGATTAGCTTGCAGTACACAGTAAAACAAAAACAAAACAACAAAAAACCTGCCACAGTCTATTCTAAGATATTGTGTATATGCTGTAAAGCCAGAACCTTTCATGGTTGAAGATGCCCCGCATCTCTAGCCTCTTTCCATGGCAGTGGGGAAATGTGGAGGCCATGCCTCCCTCTGTGTCCTTCCAAGGCATTGGTGGTGGTACACCTGGGCTTCTCAATGAAGAGCATGCTGTGAACATTATTCATCTATTCTGAGCACAAATACCAAAGTTAGAAAACACAGTTCAGTGTTTGGGTTTTCATGAAGAGTTTTAAAAATTGTTATCCCTCCCAGCCTATGGAACACTAACAGCGACGGCTTTTAGGAAATTAGAATTTCCTTGGACCTCTATGAGAGTATGAAAAATTCTCCTTTTTTATTACTTCCTCACTACTTTAATTTCAAAATAAATGCTTACAAAGAGATGATATAAATTATCTTGGATTATCAACATACCTAACTATTCAAGGTGCCATTATAAATGTATCTTGTAAGCAAGCAGCCTCTTTCAAAAAAGATCTACTCCATGGAAGAGAGTTTACTGTGAAGGGGGAAGCTTTGAACAAAAAGATGTAAGGAAGACATGATCAGGTCCTGATCCAGAGATGTACAAAATGCAATTTATGATCAGGGAATTATAAAGATAGCCCTCATGGGGGGCGTACATCTTGGTACAACAGGGGATCCTCACACTCTGTGTCAGAAGGAAGGGCATGATAACTTCCTCAAAGATGAGCCACAGCCAAATCAGTGTACCAGGGCTTCTTCAAAATCTATTCGCCTGTCCATTATCAGTTAAGAAACAGTCCAAGTGCCAGAAATTGGCACAAAGCATTTGACTGGCTCTCTTATGATCTATAGAGTTCACGATGCACAGCTGAAGCATCTGGCTGCCAACATGGAATTAAAGCCAAAATGGTTGTAGTTAAGTCAAGGTGGTTCTTTCAAGACTGTTTTGCTCCTTAGCTTTGACACACTGTCTAACCATCTTTTTTTATTTTAATCAAAAATACACATTGAGTGGACTAGGTCTTTATGAAATGAAATTTAATCCCAAACTAGCTATGTTTTCTCCCACCACTCCACTATATTATTACAAATTATGATAATTGTTTTCCCTTCATCCTTTGCTTTTCCTACTTCTGCTCTGTCTAGTAAGAAGTAGAAAATGACCCACATTGGAAAACTTTTTAGATCAAAAGAGCAGACAAATCATGATGTAAATGATAAGAAATATTTTGATGATCTTTCTAGAGGTTACCATTTAGCTTTTCAGCCATGTAGGATTCCAGTGATAGTATATAATATTCTTCATATCTTAGTCTGTAGCTAACAGAAGAAAATTAAATATTCGGTTCTGATTTATATTAGCTTTGCAGACATATTTTTCTCTCTGATAGCTAAGAAGCAACAATAAATGCAAATAGCAGACTATACTACTTGTCACCAGCGGGCAAAGTCTACTGTATCACAGAGTGAAAACCAAACATCAGCTTCTTTAGAAAGTTCTTGAATTTTTAAGGTTTTATTTTAGATTTTCATTTTTAATTGCCAATAGCAGGGCACCTGTAATCATGCCTGTAATCCTAACTACTCAGGAGGCTGAGATATGAGGACTATAGTTTGAAGCCAGCCCAATTAGAAAAGTCTATAGGATTCTTCTCCAATTAGCTACCAAAAAAAATAAGCAACAAGTAGAGCTGTGACTCAAGTGATAGAACGCTAAACATAAAAGATAGAGAGAAAGAGAAGAAAGAAAGAACGAACGAAAGAAAGAAAGAAAAAGAAAGACAAAAAAAAAAAAACCATGGTGTCTGAGGTCTGAGGCTCATGTGTACAAAACTAGCTACTATGGGAAGGTTATGGTTTAAGGTCAGCCCAGACAGTAAAGTTCTTGACACTCTTTCTCAACAGATACTTAGGTGCAGTGATGTGGGCTTATTTTCTCAAGCTAATTTGGTGGCTGAGCTGGAAGAATCATAGCAGCACACTGGCCTGGGAAGAAAAGCCAATGAGTCTATATCACAAAGTGAAGCTGGATATGATAGTGGGTCCCTGTGACCCTAGTGATAACAGGTAGTCTAAAAAGTAGGGAGGTAGCATATCATGGCTGACATGCATACTTTTATTTTTGCTTTTGTTGTTATTGTTTGGTCAGTTATGGGGCTTGAACTCTAGGTACTGTCCCTGAGCTCTTCAGTACTCTATCACTTGGAGCCTTAGCACCACTTCCAGTTCTCTGCTGGTTAATTGGAGATAAGAGACTCCTTGGATTTCATCTCCAGGCTGACCTTCTGAGTCGCTAGGATTACAGGCATGAGCCACTGGCACCCAGCAACAGCTGTGAGTCATCTTAAAAATAACCAGTGAAAAACAGAGCTAGAAGCATGGCCTAGTGCTGTTGTGCCACCTAAGCAAATATGAGGTCATGAGTTCAAATCCCAGTATTCCTCCAAAAGTATCTCTGAGAATATATATCAAGAAACAAAAAAAAAGTCTTAATACTGTAAATGTCTGGTGACAATCATATTTTATGACCCCATTTTCGTCTTGATGATAAAGTTTATGAAACAAAGTATTATCTCTACATTGACTTACATTATTTCATTTTACTTTATCAGGAAACAAAAACCCAGTGCGTAAGAATTGCTACAAAAGGTAAGAGGTTTTACTTTTTTCCTCCCCCCCAAGTTCTATTCATCTTCTTTCTAAAATGAAAGAGCTTTGTTGCCAGCTTCAGGCAAATTAAATGTGGCATTTCTATTACAGAGTATTTGTACTGGGGCTCACTTAAAGTACCAGCCAACTTCTCCAACTCACTTGGGTATCTTTATACATTATGGGTGCTACATCCCATGCTCTAATACTTAACTGAAGGAATCTTCTTATGAGAATAGAAAGGATTTAGAAAAACCATAGAGGGCTTACTTCTGTCATTGAGTACCTAAAAAGTTTGTGCTACTTATCAACCACTCTCTTAACAAGAGCAGTTCAAAATAGCAAGTTGCTTATTTTAAAACCTCTATTTGCTTTCTGTAATACATGATCGAACATACAAAGGCAAAGCTAATGATACATAGTTTGGGTATGGAGATTGTTCTATCTTGGTACTATAGGGCTGTAAAAAGCATGGGGTTTCTTTTATTGAACTGTTGAGAAGAAGAAATATTGCTGGGATGGCTGATAATCAGGTCAATTCCTTCCAACCTGATGATTATGATTTAGCTGGCTAGTTTTTTGGCAGAACATATATATTCATCTTTGAATGCATATTTAGAGTTCTGTGTGGAGAAAAATCTCCTGTATTTAAGCCATTTGATTGTGTCAACAGGTGGAGATGGTTACTTAATATATTATAGCAAGAAAAAGAAGATAAAGCTGTCTGCATATATTTGTACACCTCCTGTGGGTTGGTTGTCTGGATGCCAGTTAGTATCAGACCCACATTTTTAAGCCTTAGTTGATTCATTTATGGGGAAAAATATGAATAGCCATGTTCTGTTTGTGTTGGCAACTTTCCTGTCATTATTTTACTCCCTCCAATCACCACTATGTTCAATAGATTTGTAAAGGCAATAAAGTTCCCCTGTCCTGGTCCCTGGCTCATGAGACTCAGAAAGAATCTCTCAGAAGTAAAAGCACACTTGTTCAATTCAAATATGAAGATTATTTCTCACAACAGCCTAAAAATATGCAACTCTTAACAGAGAAAACATCTAAAAATGTATAGACATTTATTGCATTTCCAAATTTCAGCCAGTGGATCAGGAGTTAAAGTTTTGGAAGTTAATAGTGAAAGACATGTAGATATATATCACCTGTGCTTTTCCAGATGTGAAATATAAACATATAAAATGAAATATGAAAGGTTTTCACATTTCCTGGTAAGAAAGTTGTGAAGATTGGATAGCAGTGCATTTTTATAACTGAGGAAAAACACCTACAAGTTTATCTGACATTTAAATTTTTCCTACTCATTTATTTGTTTTTGTATGAACTGTTTAAGTGACATTTTGTTTCTCTCTGAGGACAAATAAAAGCACAGTGACAAATAGTATATACTCTTGGAGATGGTTGAGCTGACCGAAATGGACCTTACTATGTAAAATAGGATGTCTTCCTGATAGTCAGAATCCTGTTGTGGCCATTCTTCCTTGTGTAGTGAGATAGTGAGATATCCCTGCTATACTTCTGGAATTGAGTTGAAAGAGTGATGTCATGAGTCAGACAAGGACTCTGGTTCAAGTTCATTAACATAGGGAAAATTATAAAAGCCCTCATCCTCCAAATAATTGGAATACTTCCTCTTGTGATTATGAAATTGGTATATACAGTCACCCCTCATTGTAGATATGGCTTTTCATGATTTAAGTTACCTGTGGCAAATCATAGCTTAAAAGATACAAAATTGAAAAGGTTCAAAAGGGAACAATTCATAAGTTTTAAATTGCATGTCATTTTAAGTACCATAATGAAATTTCTTATCATCCATTCTGTCCCTCTCAGGACCTGAATCTCTTCTGTGTCCAGTGCATCCTTGCTGAATATGCTCTCCCACCCACCTGTTAGTCACTTAGCAGCCACTCACCTGTCAAATCCACCATGTCAGAAGGCAGTGCTTGCACTCAAGCAGCCCTTACTTTGATTACTACTGTCCCCAAAGTATGAGACTATGGGTGTGAAATACTATTTTTTTTGGTCAGTCCTGGGTCCTGAAATCTGGGCCTGGGTACTATCTCTGAGTGAGTTCTTCAACAAAAGGCTAGTGCTCTACTACTTGAGCCACAGCACCACTTCCAGTTTTCTGGTGGTTAATTGGAGGTAGAAATCTCACCAACTTTTGCTCGTCAGCTGGCTTGATCCTTAGATCTCAGCCTCTTGAGTAACTAGGATTATAAGCATGCACCACTGGTGCCTGGTGCCAAATACTATTTTGGGGTTTTTTTTGGTTGGTCATGAGACTTGAACTCTGGGCCTTGGCATTGTCCCTAAGCTCAAGGCTACCTCCCCACCCCTTGAGCCATAGAGCCACTTCATGCTTTCTGGTGGTTGAGATAAGAGTGTCACAGACTTTAGTGCCCTGGCTGGCTTTGAACCACTATCCTCAGATCTCAGCCTCCTGAGTAGTTAGGATTACAGGTGTGAGCCACTGCCCCCAGCTGAAATACTATTTTTATAATGTAATATAATGTAATTAATTGTTGAGTTTCATTATACTTGTGAAAGTTTTACTAGCTTAATTTATAAGTTAAGCTTTATCATAGATACTAGATATAAGTAGTATTTTTCTTCAATGCTTAGATTTAAACCCAGAGTTTCATACTTACTAAGAAGGCACTATTCTACTCACTTCTTACCTCTTTTTATTCAGATTATTTTTGAGATAGGAGGTTATTTTGTTTTGTTTGTTAGTTTGTTTTTCTAGGCCAGCCTAGACATCGGTCCTCCTATTTTCATTTTTTATTATAGCTCGAATGACAAGCTTACATCACTAATCCTAGGGAATTCTGTTGAGGTAGAGTGCTGCAAACTCTGTGTGCCTGACCTAGCTTAGAAGTACTATCTTCCAGATCTCAGCATCATACAAGGTCTTTCACTGGTTTGAAATTTTCAATATAAACATAAGAAGTTTGAGTCCGGCGTGTAGCCATTGCTTAATATGAATTAAGCCATGGTTTTGATTCCTTAGTATCACAGACACAAAAATACCAGAAGCAGTGCTATGGCTCAAAGTGGTAGAGCCCTAGCCTTGAGAAAGCTTAAGGACAGTGCCCAGGTCCTGAGTTCAAGCCACAAGACTGGAAAAAAAATAATAAAATTTAAAAATAAAATAAAAAGGGTTTTGCCATGATATTGTAATATTGTCAAGGCACAGTAAATAATTAAATGACATAACATATTGACTAAGAAAAAGCATTGAGAAAATGTTTAATGAAGAATGGACTAAGTTATTAATAAGTGTGTACATGTTGAAAATTCTTAAACTATATAAATCAAACGCAGATGCACATATAGGCACACAAGAAGGTAGTTATTTCCTCAATGTGAAACTTAAAAATGAAGAAGACATTAAAACTGAGTGGCCATAGGTAGAAATAATGCTGAGTGCACAGAGAAAGCTCTGGCATTTGGAAGGCTGTTCTTTATGACGTCACTATTGCTTTTCCCCATTCCCCAAGCCTTTTCATTAAGCAAGACAGGCCCAACAAAGGGCCTTTGGAAGTCAAGTTTAATGTTGTGATTTAATGGTCTTGTATATCACAATATCTCCAGGAATAAATATATGATGAAAGTTATATTAACTACAACAAATATTTGGTGAATCAGTCACTGAATTTAAACTAAATTTATGGCAGATGATTCAGTTTTAATGTTGAAACAAACTAGTTATGACACTGCCTGAAATTCTGAGTAGTGTATACATGAGTTCAAACACATTTTGTATACAACTAGAGTTTTGTTTCTTTGTTGCTTTTTCAAAATGTTTATTAACATTAATTCATATACAAAGGGCTTCCTGTTGTTTACAAGTGTAGCCCTTCTCTTTCTTTTTCTTTAAACAGTTTTGTTAGGTTATATTGTGTTATACTCATACATATAGATTATCTCTCTAATATTTATCCCTGTAACATTCTCCTTGTTTCTATAAGTGTGCATATATATCATGATATGTTTCACTTTCTAATATAAAAGCTAAAACCATTTCATTCCATGTAGAACACAGTAAATTAGAAATATTACATTAAATCAGTCCTTAGCTATCTATATGTCTGTTTATTCAAATATATTTTCTTTCACTGAGTTCTGTGACAATTATTTGTTAATGAAAGAGCTACATTCTAGGATAAATCGATAAATCATCCTGCTTAAGTTCTCCAACTTGATCACTGCCATTTTTATGACTGTATTCTTCTATTCTATAGCTTCTTTCCTGTCCTGAAATGTTCTTTTTACTATGAAAGATGCATTCTTCTGACTTAAACAGAATTAAAAATTATGATGTGTTCGGGCAGAAGTTTAAAGGAACTCTGGAATTGACCTTGTATTACTTAGATTCTGGAGGTCATCATTATGATGAGAAATTAAAGCTTTATTAAATGTCATACCCACAATTACAACTCAGAAGCATGAGAATAACACATAATTTTTTTTTTGCTAATGAGAAACTTTTTGACTTCATTTGGTGTATTCAAATGTTACCATCAAAGACAAAATAAGAACTCCGAATCTCTTGATGGACCTCAAGTGTAAGATACACATTAGAAAATGAGAAGATGTGTATCACTTACTGCTATTTTGAACATTTTTCTTTTCCTAAAAATTTGAATGAAAATTATGGTTTGTTCTCCCATATCACCTGCTACTCTGTAGCTTTCTATGTTGAATGGTCCCTTTTTGGGAGGATCTTCCAATAGATATAAACTTCTCTATCTGCCCCATTTATTTTTATATGTAAACTTTTATACCCATGTTCAAGTGAAATATCTTACTCAACTAGGAAACAAATATTAATTGAAAATTTTTGAAGAAGAAAAGACATTCTCTTCATTCTGTCCCTAAACAAGATGGGAATTAAGTATCCGTTACTTTTTAAATTAGGCAGATAAGTTGAATATGGTGACACAAGCCTGTAATCTTGCTATGTGAAAGGTAGGATTCGAAGATAACACTTTGAGGCAAAGTCTGGCATGAAAGCCCACAACACTCCATCTCAGTCAATGACTGGACACTGGCAATAAAGGCTCAAGTGGTAGAAAACATGATTTCAATCCTCAGTACTTCCATATGTACATTCTGCATTTCTCCAAGGTTATATTAGAGCAGTATATGGAAAGTGTCCATCATGGAAACTTCTTAGAGGCTTGGTGCCCAAGGCTTTGGCAACAAGGAAGGTGGATACTCTCTAACTTGTAATTACCATGATTCCATATTTGCAGAAGGGAAACAGATTTTCAGCATAAACAATGTTGTTTGCACAATGTAGACACAATTTAGTTAGTCTGCTGTAAGTGGAGAAGCAGTCTTGCATTCGAATTTAAAACACTTTATCCTTTTCAGATCCTTCTAAAAACAATACTTTATTTTGACACTTCCTTTAGGGGAGCATACTGGCTTACACTTCAATTCCCTACTTCAATAATTATAGAATTCTGAAAAAAATTACGTTTTCCCATTTCCTATTCATTCCTGTGCTGTGCAATTCAGATGTTCAGGGAGGTAAGTGTAACTACTTGAAGAGCTATTTCAATAAAATAAAAGAAAGCAGCAGAGAGATTAAATGAGCAGATAAAACTAAGTGATAACATGTACTTTGTGAATCTCAGTGATATGTAGAAGTAGCACTGAACAGAAGAATAAGACATGTAGAAGGGAAAATTAGAGGTTAGTTTCCACAAAAACATAGCCTTTTGGCCCTTGTTAATGAAAATTCCTCACTCAGCTTAGATATGTACTGAAAAGAAACTAAAAACCAGAGACATTAAAGAAGAGTGAAGACAGAGTGAAGGACAGTGCCACAGAGGCCTGGCTCTTTTGCTTAAAATGAGGGTAGAAATAAATGAAGAAAAGGAAAGAAAGGTAAAGGCAATGAAGACCACATAATACTTTACCTGCCAGGACTGACCTCAGAACTAAGGCCAGGATTCAAAAGCCTACTTGATGTACCCAGCCCATAAAATATCTGGTGCTGTTTTACAACATACTGAAAGCTGAGGGAAATGCATGTTCAGTCAGGGTCTTTGTGTAGAAAGGTAGGATATGATATGGCAAAATATAGGAGGGACATATAAAGTGAAAAATGATACTGGTGAGTAATTTGTTAGTATCAAATAAATAAACAGAACTGGATAATGTGTGGTGCATAGATGATATAGATCCAATTTAACCCTTCTTACTTAAGTTTTAAGCCATATTTAAAGTATAAGCATGAAACTATATACCATGGGACCTGTTTATTTGCATGTCTTCATTTGAGGCAAATTATAGGCTAAAGTGTTTCTCCTCAGTTTTGCTACTGATTTTGTCATACTGTCTCAGTTTTTGATAAGTCTTTGAGTGTTGTGTTGTTTGCTTAAAAAGTTGGAATCAAGGCAGGGCATGGTAACTCACACCTGTAATCCTAGTTTCTCAAGAGGCTGAGATCTGAAGATCATGGTTCAAAGCCTGCCCGGGCACTAATGTCCATGAAACTCTTATCTCCAGTTAACCACTAGGAAGGTGAAAATGGCGCTATGGCTCAAGGAGTAGAGTGGGTAGCCTTGAGTTGTAGAATTCAGGGACAATACCCAGGCCCAGAGGTAGGTCAGTAGCCTTCAGCTGAAGAGCTCAGGGACAGTGCCGAGGCCCAGAGTTCAAGGCCCACGATGGACCAAAAAAAAAAGTTTGTTATATCAGAGTAAACCTATCACTTATTTGTTCACTAAAAATAATAGTTGAGTTTGAATTTTAGGTTGTCTCTTGAAGCTTTAGAAGCTTTCAGATACCTAAAAATAATACTGTAAGAGGGATTTTTATGCTTAAAATTTTAGTTCTACAGTTTTGCTTTGCAAGGAATTCAAAAACAGAACTTGAATAAAATGGAGATTATTAAAGTCATGTAGTCTAAACACCACTTAATGTAGAATCATGTCCAGGAAGATGGATAGTAAGTGTTTGGTCAGCCTTCCCGCCACTTAAAACAATTTAGAGCAGACACGCAGAGAAGTATTTAATAGAGCAGATTTATTTTAGCTAAACTAGAATTATTAAAGCAGAAGAGATGATAAAGTAATAGTGCAACACTGAGGGAAACTGAGTCCCATCAAGCAGTCAAGTGTCCCCCTTCAGCAAGTCTTTGATACTTTTTTTTCTTCAGTCATGGAGCTTGAACAGCCTGAGAGCTGTCCCTGAGCTCTTTTTCTCAAGCTTAGTACTCTAGCATTTGAACCACAGCTCTTGCTTTTGTTTGGGGGAAGTTAAATGGAAGTTAAAAGTCTTATGAATGCTCATGCCCATAGTGGCTTTGAACTCTGATCCTTAGATGAGAGTGTAGTCTCCTGAATAGCTAGAATTAATGGCTTAAGCCACAGGTGTCCTAGCTCTTAGTTGTATACTTTTATGTATGTTTTCATTATTATGCTAATTAGTGTGCTATGGTATGTTATCAATTATGACATTTTCCAAGAAAAAGAAAGGCATTTTGAAGAACCAGGGACATTTAAATTATTTATTTTTTATTAAAGTGTCCTTAGTGTCAAGATGGCCTTTGATAAGATGGAACCTCTAGAATAGGGAAAGGTTCTATAAGAGTTGTTGCCAGAGGCTTTTGGCCACTGGAGCTAGAAATAGCCTCAGTATTTATTCCAGGACAACAGTGGGGCCAAATGTGTGGCCAAATGTAACCAGACATGGCACTGCCACTATCTTGGTCCCTTTGTGCTATTTTTCCCTTTCTACTTGCCAAACCCATAGCAGAAGGATTCAGGAAGTTAATGGTCTCTTTGAACTGTTGTCATATCCTGTGACTTAAAGTTAGAAATTAGTCTTCTTCCTCCCATACCGTGAATTCCTTTCTCTCTTTCCTGGTCAGTGTCTTGTATGAAAAGACTCACTAGTGGTAGGGCTATGAAACTGTTCCAGTACTATTTAGTTCCTAACAGGACTTGAGCAATCCACTGACTTTCCTGTGACTGTTTGTGTGTACAGAAGAAATGGAGTTGAAAATAATTAATTTTCAACTCTAACAGAAACTCAGCAATAACAGATAGGAACTTCTTAGTAAAATACTTCACATGAGACATTTTCATTTACTATCTATTATAATTCTTGTTGCTACTGTTGTCATTATTAATAATACTCATAATTACTTATGGTTAGGAAGCTAAGGGAAAGATTTGCTGGAAGAATAAGCATATTAAATTGAACTTTTAAAAATGGATATTATTTTGTCAGTTGGAAATGAAAGGCAAAGCATTCAAAGGAGAAATAATTAGATAGAACAAAAGCTTTGAGACTAGAAAGTATATCCTTACATAGAAAAATACTTTACTACATCCTATTCATGTTAATGTGGAATAAGAACAGCTCTGAAATGCATGTTCACATTTGACAGGGCCTTCAATTCCAACTCCGTCTCAGAGGAAAACAGTGAATCACTACCCAGTTTGGATCAAACAATGACTTAATTCCAGCTGTATGTGATACTTGAAGTACAAAAATATTGTGTATTTGTTAGACTAGCACAGTAACACAATAAAAATCAAGAAATGAAAAGCTTTGTACAACTCTACTTCATCTTCTTCAGTCTTTTCTTTTCCATCATGTCATAAACAATTCAAGCTAAAAAGCAGAGTTCCAGTGGGATGCTCACAACAGAAAAAGAGAGAAGCAACAGAGGCTCTCATAGCTGATTAGAGCCTAGGAGAGGGAGGCAAGACATCACCAAGGAGGAGAAGGCTGGAGATCAGGATGTAACTGCTTCACATTGTCATCAGTATGGATGGCCTAAAGCCAGTGTGAGCAGTCAGGGTTTGAGCAGGGTAGAATAAGTGTCTACCGGAGGAAAGTTTGGGAACCTAATTACAGTGAAGAATTAAATGGGGAATTAAGGCCCCAGGCTTGTGAAAAATGCTGTCCCAGAAAGAGGGACAACCTTGCATGTGGTGTGCAACAAGAAATTAGAGATAAGGATAGAATTTGATTTGGGTAATGACTCAAAGTGATGTTCTATAACTGTGTATCAACACAGAAAGGTATCAGTATGAGATAGTAGATTCTTCCTGATCTGGGTTAGATGAACTTGCACAAAGGTTTGCCATGTTCATGAGGCCTGAATCTGTATGTAGTGAAGATCATCACAGAAATGGAAATGAAAGCAGAGAAGGAAGAAGTGTGTGTGTATGTGTGTCTTTATCTGTGTACCTGGGAAAGTATGTTCCATAATTCACTGTGAGGGTCTGAGAATAATTACACTAATATCCTAATTATATTAGGACACCTGAAGATTGGTGTCTAAATCCCATTATCTCATGAATGTAAATAGTGCTTCTTAATGAGAAGTCTGATTTAAAGCTGGATCAGGAAACTACAATGATTTTGTTTTGTTCTTGGGCACTGTAATGATATCACTGTATAATCAACAGTATCTTACCTTTATGTGTCGATATTCTTTTCAGAGTGATTTTGGTTTGTTCTGTCTTTTTACATACAATTTGTAACATTTCCCTCATTTTGTATTATAGAATTATAATTATTAGGTCGTAAGTATTTTGTCCTGGTACTATAAGAAATTATACTGACACAAGTACTCAAAGGAAATAAGTTTGATAAGTAATATCTTATGGTTTCATTTTAAAGTATTGACTTATACATATAAATTCTAACAAAATATATGCAGCAGATTTTCAAAATTAGGTTTCATTCATGTTAAATTAATAGGAAATTATCTTCAAAAACCTTCCATTTTATTATGCTGTTCTATTTAGCCTGTCATTTAATTTTTTCTCAGTGTATAATTACTGAGAGAGCCATGTATTCATTTATCTAAAATTATTCTCAAAGTACAAGAGACAAACAATTATAAGAATCCAGATCTTAAATACTTCTGTGGAATAAGGCTAAAGACTAAATCTTGATGTTGGTGCTACTATGAGTTATAAACATGTATAATAAAATTAAGGAACAAAAAATATTAAAATGGTTTGTAAATCATACAAACACTAGTAACATATTTCACTTTCTTTTTTCTTCTCTCTATTTCCTAGTTACTTGATAAAGACATATTTTAAAGAAGCATTTTTTCAACTTCATTTTATCTCATTCTGTTTTATCTTTATTGGTGCCCTTTTCTCAGAATGTGCAGATGGATGAAATCCTTTTCTTAAGTGACAGACATTCAAAAATAACAAACATAAGAAACGGAACACCAAATCTGTCAAGATGTTATAGAAAGACTATGAATTCCATTTGGTTATAGCTATATCTGTGTAGAAATTTTTTCACTGAGTTTATTGTCACCAAGGCACACACTTGAACTTGAATTTTAGAACATTTCTAAAAGCTGGCTGCTGGAGTTCAAAGCCAACTCAGATGACTAAGTCCATGAGACTCATTATTTCTAATTTACTACCAGAAAAGCAGAAGTTGTGCTATAGCTCAAAGTGGTAGACTATTAGCCTTGATCTGAAGAGCTCAAGGATAGCCCCTAGGCCCTGAGTGCAAGCCCTAAGACCAGCAAAAATACATATAAATAAAAAAAAAACTTCACAGTGAGTCTCCATTTTGTAATAGAAGCTTTAGGCTTTATCATTTTACAGAACTTAAAAGGAGTAGAGGATAGTTTAAAAGCCAGGCTAAGACAAAAGTATATTCAAGTGAATTATTCCAAGTTTAAAATCTAGGTCTTAATACTTTATGTTTTATTAAGAGGGAATCAGCATACATCATTCTATTGTTTATTGTCTCTGTACTTGTTTTTAAAAATTAATCTTTTTGGCTTGGGGTTTGGCCTAGTGGTAGAGTGCTTGCCTAGCATGCACGAAGACCTGGGCTCGATTTCTTGGTATCACATACTTAAAAAAAGCCAGACGTGGTGCTAAGGCTCAAGTGGTAAAGTTCTAGCCTTGAGAAAGTTCTAGCCTTCAGAAAAATCCAAGGCTCTGAGCTTAAGCCCAGGACTGGCAAAAAAAAAAAAATTAATCTTATTTTAGGCTTCTTTTAAACTCAGAGGTAAAAAATTACAGGGAAATTATTTTACTAGTACATTAATTGAGCCCCACCTAAGGAAAATGAACATATACAAATCAAACCAAATCAGGATAAAAATCAATACTTAAGAAAACTCAAACCAGTGTTCCAATATTTCCTTTGATCTGTCAGACTTCTTCGCTAATGACGTTTTTAATAAAGTTAGTGAAAATTGCCAACTAATAGAATTTCAACCTGTTTAATAAAGTAGCCTTTTCCTTTTGAAACACGAGCAGAATTTAAAAAAAATGTAGTATTTCCACAATGAATTCAAAGTTTGCAGGAGTAAACTTATTCATTATTCAGAAATTTATCAGGATGAACTTTCAGCAGACTATTAAGTTGATAAGGGTAAGGATGACAATGTGCATATATTTCTGTCTTTAACTGATATTTAATTGAAATGTATCAATCTTTCTGAAATAGACCAAAGAGTATTTGATGTTAATCAAAGTGTTACTAGGTAAAATAATTCAGAATTACTCTTTCCAGTGCCCTGAAGATATATCAGGTGTTTTTCTACTCTATGCTTGTATTCCTGCCTAGAATATTAATTTGAGTAGAAATTCTGCTTGTGTTTTGTTCTGTTTTGCATCCCCCAAATGATTCTACAGTCTCAGAATGAACAAGACCTAGGGAGAAAACTTTTTCCAGAGTTCTTAAATTTATTAATTCTCATATTAAGTCTCGGTGTTTCATCAGGAGAAAACCAGGTTTAAAAAATTAATTAAACGTTTTCCCTCTTTCTTCCCAGAGAAAATTGTAATTCCTGTAAATGGCAGAGGCAATGATATGAAATTACTTGATTTTGAAAAACTTAAAGACCTGAGAAAAATCTCAGTCTAGAAACCAATACAGTAAAAATTGTTTGTGTTGAGCAATAGACTGTGTTTGTGTTGAGCAATAGACTGTGATCACAGCACTTTATATGCAAGTGAGAAAATACCCCAGGTAAAACCCTTTTGTATGATAAATACTAATTAAAGAAAATTTTCTGACTTTTGTATACTATTTATGTAAGCATCCTACACGTTGGGATCTGTGAATAATGTCAGTGGTTTCTTAGGAACAAAGTCTTGGAAGTGATGAATTCCAATCTGTCTTACGCTTTCATTTGAATTATGTGACTGATATAAGCCAATATAGAAAGGTTGTAACTCAGACATTATCTTAGCACTTTCCCAAGTTCATTCATTTATTCAAAAACAAAACAAAAAATTTAAATTCCATTCCTTATCCCCACTCATCACCCTAGGTGACAGAGTGGAATGGTGAATAGCATATTGCTTCTTTGAAGGAGTTTAAATTTTAGGTGTGGAGACAGAAGATATGTACAAATTAAATAATCAAAGGAGTTTTAAATTTCTGAAACATTCAAAGAAGAAAATAGAACTGCAAGATGTGATTTCAAGTGAGTTCACTGAGTGAAGCTAATTCTGATAGGATTTCAGATAAATCCTTTCTACAGTGATGCTGGATCTGAGACTTAAAATGGAAAAAAAAAAAAAAGTGCAAAGCCAGCAATCTGAAATGTCCGAAAAGCTTACCAAAGAGCTAGACCCTCCTGTCAGAAAAAGCTACAGACATTGAAGGACTAATGAAGATCTCAAAGACCTTATAAACTATGGAAGAGGGTTTGCATTTTGGTTTATGTATAAATTGAAATCACCAGAGCATTTAAACAGGGAATTGTGATTTCCTTTGTTCTTTTAAGCCAAGGATTATTCTGGAAACCCCATGGAGTAGATGATAATGTCTGATTGTGTTAGGAGAGTGCAAGTTACTGAAGAATATTGCAGTTTTAAATGCAAGGCAGATGGTATCTAAGGATAGGCAATGGGAATGGAAAGGAGAGATAAATCCATAAGACTTTGTGATAGATTAAATGTATTATATGAAAGAAAATAAAATTAAGGATGATTCGATTTTGCTTTATAAAACTAAATAGATGTGTGTCCTGTTTCACTTGGTTGTATGAAAATGTAGATGTATGCCCTTTCAAATTTGAGAAAGTTAAAAGTGAAATCCAAAAAGAATATGAAGGTTGAAAGTGTAGTATTTGATACAGAAGAGCCAATCATCATTAGAAAATACATCATAGAATTTTCAAACTCAAAGATATTTAGTAATTAATATTTTCTAAAAATTTACCCAGTGTATTTTGCCAAAATTTTAAAAACTTTGAGCATATGGGCTCCGCTTTATTTCTGAAGTGTAAAAGACAAAACTTTTTATTCTAATGATATTGAAATTATATGACTGGTAAAATCATGAAATTGCAAGTTCACTTGCCAAAATGATAATATAATAGGGCAATTGCAGGTGCAGATATTTCAACAACCAAGTAGAATGTTAATGTGAGTACTGTTTAAAATATTGTTTGTTATCCTTATCACCTGGTGTCAAAATCATCATTCGATGCTTGTTTTCACTAATAGGCTTTATAATTTTTTTTCGAGAAAATATATGGAGGGGTTACAGTTACATTTGCCAGTTAATAGGTATATTGCTTCTCACACATTGATATCCCTTCTCATGTTTGTTTTTATCATATATTTTTATTGTAATTAATAGAAGGGTTGCATTATATTGACCAGATAGAAGATGCATTACTTCAGATACATTGATACACCCTTTCTCATGTCTAGGTCCCCATTTCCCTCCCTCCACCCCCACCCCTCATCTTATTTTCCTCCCTTCCCTATCTGACTTCAAATAACCAAATACGCATATATCCAGTATATCAGATAACCAGGTGAAATACTGTAACAATATGAGATAACCAAGGGACAGCAAAAGAGATGAGAGATAACATAGTACATTAAGGACAACAATCACTCCTTATATGGCTTTTGTTTCTATATCCTGGAGGTCCATTCATTTAGAGTCATTCTATATGGCCTTATAGAACAGTTTTGTTCTATTGTAAATCTCTGCTAGGAAAGCACAAGGTTTCTACTGATTATGACAAATAAAGGAAACCATTCAGCCTATGTTCCTTTAAGTCTGGCTTACTTCACTTAATGTGATTTTTTTTCTAAGTCTTTCCATTTCCTTACAAATGGGGCGATGTCGTTCTTTCTGACAGCAGCATAGAATTCCATTGTGTATAAATACCACATCTTGTTGATCCATTCATCAATTGAAGGGCGTCTGGGTTGGTTCCATTTCTTTGCTATGGTGAATAGTGCTGCAATGAACATCATTGTGCTAGTGGATTTAGTTTGTCCTTGTTTCTGGACTATTGGGTAAATGCCAAGTAGTGGAATTGCTGGGTCATAGGGGAGTTCTATGTTTAGTCTTTTGAGGAACTGCCATACTGCTTTCCATAGTGGTTGAACGAGTTTGCACTCCCACCAACAGTGTAGTAGTGATCCCTCCTGGTCACATCCCCTCTAGCATCTGTTGTTATTAGTTTTCTTGATCCTGGCCATTCTAACTGGAGAGAGTTGGAATCTTAGAGTTGTTTTGATTTGCATTTCTTTTACAGCCAGAGATGTCAAGCATTTCTTCATGTGTCTATAGGCCATTCTTAGTTCTTCTTCAGAGAAGACTCTAAGTCTTTGGCCCATCTTTTAATTGGATGATCATTTCTTTGGAGATTAGTTTTGGAGTGATTCAATTTTTTGAGCTGTTAATATATTTTAGATATGAGGCCTTTGTCCTTTGTATGGTTAGTGAAGATCTTCTCCCACCTTTCTAGTTAATTTACTAGCAATGTCCTTTGCCATACAGAAGCTGTGCAGTTTAATGCAGTCCCACTTATCCCAAATTTCTCTGATTTGTTGTGTTGGTCCTTATTAAGAAAGTTTCAACCTGTGCTAAGGAGACCTAGTGTATCTCCTATTCCTTCTTGTAAAGTTTTCAGTGTATCTGCTTTTACCTCCAGGTCTTTGATCCATTTGGAGTTAATCCTGGTTCAGGGTGACAAAAAAGATTCCAATTTTAGTTTTCTGCAGGTGCTTAACCAATTCTGCCAGCTTCACTTGTTAAAGTGGCTGTCTTTCTTCCATTTTCCTAAGTAGACGTATCCATACTCTTCGAGTAAATTCTTGCTTTTTGTGTGTATTACTTCTCACACATTGATACCCCTTCTCATGTTTTTGTCTCCATTTCCCTCCCCAATCATTTTTCCCCACTTCCCTCTCCTATTTCAAATAAACATATGTACAATATACCAGGTAACCAAGTCAGATACAGTAACAATATGAGATTAACCATAAGAGAAAAAAAGAGAAGAGAAATAGCATAATACAGTAAGAACAACAATCACACAAGATAAAGCTCTTGTTTCCATATACTAGAGTTCATTTCATTTAGTCTCTTCCAATATGACTTTATATATCTAGGTTTTGAGCTATTGTAATCCTCTGCTAGGGGAGTCCTAAATGTGTACTAATTATTACAAATGAGGGAAACTCTTGAGCCTATGTTCCTTTGGATCTGACTCACTACACTTCATATTACTTTTTCCAAGTCTTCCCATTTCCTTACAAAAGGGGAGATGTCGTTCTTCCTGAAGGCAGCATAGAATTTCATTGTGTCTAAATACCACATCTTGTTGATCCACTCATCAACTGAGGGATATCTGGGTTGGTTCCATATCTTTGCTGTGGTAAACAGTGCTGCACTGAACATCATTGTCCTTGTTTCTGGATGATTGAGTAAATGCCAAAGAGTGAGATTGCTGGGTCATAGTGGAGCTCTGCGTTTATTCTTTTGAGGAATTGCCATACTGTTTTCCACTTCATAAGTTTTTTTATTTATTTTACTTTATTTTATTTTGCCATTCGTGAGCTTGAGCTCAAGGCCTAACCACTGTCCTTAGACCTTCTCAAAGCTAGAGCTGTACCACTTAGTCTTCAACACCACTTCCGGCTTCTTTCTGTATATGTAGTACCGAGGAATCGAACCTGGGTCTTTGTGCATTTTAGGCCATCACTCTACCACTAGGCCAAACTCCCAGCCCCCCACTTCACAAATTTTTAAACGGCATTGCTAGTAAGTTTTAACTTAGACTTATTAATAAAGTATTTGAATTCAGTGTAGTCTTTTTTTTTGCAAAATGATTTCACACTACAAAATTTGGATCCCCTGACCGTAACATCTTCTTCTTGTGGATGGTATTCACTGATGACTTGATTTCACCAGAAAATACATGATTTTTTTTTTGTAGGTAGTGAGACTTGAAGTCTGAACCTGAGCACTGTCTCTGACTTCTTCAACTCAAGGCTAGCCCTCTACCACTTGAGCCACAGTACCTCTTCTGTCTTTTTCTCTGTATGTGGTACCAAAGAATCAAATCCCATGCTTTGTGCATGCTAGGCAGTACTCTACCACTAGGCCAAACTCCCTGCCCTAAGCACATATGATTTTAAGTTTGAGAATAGAAGTCATTTCCCTATATTTGTTCTATGTATCATTTATTCCACTGTGCCTGTCTAGAAAAACTAGCTTAAACATTATTTATGTTCCCTCTTCACCATCATGTTAACAATGGCAACACAAATGCCCACAGTAGCCATCAGTCTTCTAATATGATTAAAAAACCAATTTTGAGATTTAATTTGGAGAATTTGCCCATGTAGAGTTTTATTCAATATCAACAATGAAGTCTCAATGTAATTCCAGGAACATGATCACGAGTGACCAATAAGACTGAAATAACTCCACAAATCATGTAACATGTTCATATACATTAGTGATAGCAAAGATAGCAAGACCTGTGTCGACAGGATGAGCCCTCCCGTGTCTGTTTTTAAAGTTGTCAGTCCCGTAGTAGCTAAAACAGTAACCATTTTTACAGTGTTGTATTAAATGGATAAATTATTTGCAATATACATTCTGAGTCTCAGAAGGTTGTACATTTTAACTCTCATGATAAAGGTGACTTTGTCATTGTAATTCATTTATAGATCATGAGATGAGAAAATTATCTTGACTTTTCCAATTATCTTGACCTGAGTATCATTACCAGAATCTTACAAGGGAGAGAAAGAAGGGTCATAGTCAGAGATGGTATTTTATGACAGAAGCAAAGGCTGGAAAGAGATGCTTGGAATAGGAATGGAGCCATGCCTAGGAATTATATAGAAGAAGAAACACTGATAGATATTCTTCCTCTTGAGTCTCTAGAAAAGTAAAGTGTTCCCAACATCTTGACTTCAGTTCCATAGGACTCCTTTAGGAGGACTTAAGAACTCCAAAATTATAGTAAGTTTAAATTGTCTAGCCCACATTTTGGTCATCATTATTTAGAGCCTTATTACAGATTCCAACAGATTTTGTCATCTAAAAGGATTCCGACCTGAGAATGTAGAAATGACCTTGGAAATGTGCAGTGGTTCAGAAACTTAGGAATTTTGACGAGCATCCAAGAAAAAAAGCCTAGATTCCTTTAAACCCACTATTTACAGAAATATGAATATTACAAGAAAATAAGAAACATGTTCTTAGAAACTGAGGGAAATGTTATCTTTTTACATGGCAGAAATCTAGCTAAATTGTGTCTTATTGTTTTGGAGAAAGCAGAATTTGAGGCAGATAAACTTGGATATGAGATAAGAAATTGTTTAGCAGTGCCTAAGAGGCAGCCTTTCCATACACACACACACACACACACACACACACACACACACACACACACACACACACACACACACACCTATGCCTTTGGTAAAACAAGGCTAAATACATATAGTAAAAATATATGTGTAAACATCCATAAAAGTTCTTATTACTATTATCTATGGAGTGGAAATACAAATTCCCAATTTTAATCCCTTGAGCAAATGATAAATCACAGGAAAATCTAAGTATCTTATTCTTAGCAATTAAAAACAGGTCTTTAGAGTGAATCCCTAAATCAAAAGGATTACATTAGTTTTATTGCAATATTATGGTAACATGATCTCTGCCACTCTTTTTTTCTGTGTTTATCCTGTTGTAGAAAAAGGAGATTAAAATCCTATTTGGTCTCCTCAGGATACATTTACAGAATGTTATAGAGCATAGGTTTATGATTATCGCTCTTATTACAGACAAACAAAATGCCCTTTATCCTCTACCAGTTTAGCCTCTGAAATTATGAATTCTATTCAGTTTTTAATGAAATGTGGATTACTTTGAAGATTATCTTCCTGATTTAATAAATGGCATTAGAGTTGAAAGTTAATTGGATCTTCCTTGAATGAGCAGTAACCACTATGTGTGATTGATTGAGGAAAATAGTAATGGATGTAACTAGACTTCTTTTTTCATGTGTCCAAAACTATCTTAGGCTAAAAAAATTTTTTTGTGTGAACAGTTTCTCAAATAAATTGGGTAACACCCTTAATATTCACAAATAGTAAGAAGAATTCAAATTAATTTTCAGATAAAAATGTCTTCTTACCTTTCGTAGTATGAGATACAAAAAAAGGCCTAATACTTCAACACAAGTGTTGTATATCCTAAAGACGTAGAAAATGAATCTCATCCCCTCACTTGAATGTTCATAGTGTTTGAATGGATTTGGATTTCTTCTTATTTTTGACACAGCTGTTAGCTGAGGTTCAGTGTTTGGAACCTTTTCCCACTTTTTCTGTTTCCTATTCTTTATTTCATATCTTCTGCTAGTTTCTGTACTTTCATAAACTTGGAAAACTGTATCTGTAGTCTTCATTGTTTAAAGGTTCATGTGTGTGCTGATGGCAGAATGAGAGATGGTAGAACTGATGGTAGAACTGATACGTGATCTTCATCACATTTTTGTATGGTCCTAATAGTGGCAGAGAGAAGTTTACAGCTTGAATAGTACTGATCCTTCAGTTAAAAATACCAATTATCTTTTTGAAAACCATGCTACTCTTTCTGAGAGATGTTTGTGTATGCAGGTGTGCTGTCCATATTGTCAGTTCTGAAAGATAGGGTTTGAATTGCTGGCTGCAGCTGTTATTTACAACACCTGGCTGTGCATCTGTGCCTCTTAAAATTCCAGTCCTGGCCTTTGTTTGAGGAGGCCACCCAATTCTGGCATACCTCCTGCTTTCTTGTTCTGTTTTCTAATCTGTTTCCCAGATGAAAACCCAAATAGGACATGCTTTTCAGGCTTGGGTTTTGCTGTTGTTGTAAAACTTTCTTGTATTCATCCTGATAATATCTTCGCCATTCAGACTCCTTTATGCAAATATACTTTATGGTATACAGATATTTTATTGACAAGTTCAGTCACAAAGTGAGCTAGGTCAAAAAATATGGTTCATTACTGGGAGACTAGCTGTGGATTACAGAATAGAACAAAAAATTTAATGTAAAAATTAGAAGAAAATGAAAGTCTGTAGGCTAAGCTTTTATCTCATGTGATGGTTGTAGACTTTTGTTTTGTGCTTTTCTAGCATAACATTTCTGAGATATGAAAATAGTAAATTCTTTATTGCTTTTTTTTAATTTAAATTTTACGTTGGTATGGTAGCACAAGCCACAGAAAGAATGCATCTTTTTCATTGTTTAGTATCCGATACAATGTTTCTACCATCTGGTAAATATTACAGATTTAGTCATTCCTTCAGGGAGGATTTATTGTGCATTTTCTGTCAGGTACTGAATCGGGTACTGAGATCCAGGAAAGATGGTTGTAGGAGGGAAAGCATGATATCTGAATACAGTAACTATGTGCACAGCAGGTTTCGGCTTAAAGCAGCCTTTGACCACATCACATGAGCCATTCCATAAAGTCCTTCTCAAAGTGATTTCCCAAGTCTGAAGTATCCTATCAGTAAAGTGCTTACAATCTACGTCACACCTTTCTATACTTAAAGTTTACAAATAACCTTTGTTAACAAATTACAATTCTCATCTAAAACCATAAAAGACTTTTTTTTTTCTCTTTCAGTTCTGATTTGATGAAACAAGTCACCAAATTGTTTTCAACTACTGGTGCTTATTTGCTTAGTAGGAGGATTTCTTCTCAGATCTATCTATATATCTATATCAATATATAATATAAAATATTTTTAAATATCTATTGTTCTAAAACAGTGGCCTGAAACTTTTAACTTTTTTTTTTATTCAAACAACATGTTGAGTGTCATTTTTAAGTTAGAAAATGAAGACCATACATTGTATGGGTGTACTTTCATGCCATTTACATTGTTCAAATTTTGTGGCAATTGACTGTAATCCTTGACAAAGCTCTTTGAAATACAACAATTCCCTAGAATTAATAATAGTAGGCCACATAATATGTATATATTAAATAGTTATAGCCAAATTACCCTGAAAATTGTTATGTAAATTCACATTTCATTGTATTGGAATCTCCTTTCTCCATATCCTTCCCACTATTAAGTAGTACCATCTTTGAAAATATTGCTTATCTCATCAGCATATATTTTTAATATTTCATGATATTTGAGTGTAAATAGCTTAAATGAGGATGCTACTAATTGTTCAAAAACTGTCCCACCAAGAACAAAGGGATGAATTCAGTTAATCATTTCATTTAGGTGATACATTTTGCCTTAAGTGGATGAGTGAAAGATGTTAGGCAAATACTCCAAGCTCTTTAATTGAAGACTTCTCCTTAGGGGCAATCCCTGGAAATACTTCTATTTTTTCTTTGGTGTATAATAGTCCTGTCACACTGTCTGAGCTACAATAGATGCTAAATTGTCATGGATGGTGATATACCTTTATTAGTCACTGGTAGTCTGAGATATTAGAATTCTTCAGATTTTTTCTTAGTGAGGGGAACAGCATTCCCCAGAATCTGTAAAAAAAAAATTGTATTTCTTTATTCTTCAATAAAGGTAAAATGTGTCAAAAAAGGGAGGGATAAGGAGAAGAAAGCTACACAAATTATTTAGAATTTGTTATATAATCCAATTGGCAGAAGCAAAATGGGGAATGTTTTCAAATTCACTGTGAAAGAAAAATTCTTTTTTAAGGCTACAATAAAACCACTGTTCAAAAAACTTCATCCAATACTTTTAAGGAACGACAATAAGTGGAATGTCACAATAATCATAAAAATGCATAAAATACATTAGTATTTTTTAAATTCTCCTGGAAGGAAAATAGCTGCCTCTCTTCAAAGACATATAACAAGTTGGAAGAAAAATATTAGAAAAATATGCACATCATATTTTAGTTTAGTTTCAGTTCTGTTAACCAGATGTTCTAATAGACATCTTTTTCAGTATTCAATAGAATGAGGTCTGTGTCTCACATAGCTGTGAAATATCTAAGCTATTTAATTAAAATGACATGGAAAGTTTGTACAAAGGCAAAATTTAGTGTGACTTTCAATAGAGTGATCATTTTAAAGGTCTTAAAGATATAAAAGACTTTACTATTTTACTACTACTGTTTACTAGTATACACACACACACACACACACACACACACACACACACACAGAGTGTGGCCATCCAGAGGACTATAATAAATATAATAAAATGATTCATATGGCCCAACTAAAAAACACTTAGCCAGGAGCAGTGGCTCATGCCTGTAATCCTAGCTACTTCGGGCTGAGATCTGAGGGTTGCGGTTCAAAGCCAGCCTGCGCACTAATGAACATGAGACTGAGACTCTTTATCTTCAGTTTACCATTAGAAAACTGGAAATTGTGCTGTGGCTCAAGGAGTAGGGTGGTAGCCTTGAGCTGAAGAGCTCAGGGATATCATCCAGGCCAGAGTTTAAGCCCCATGACCCACTCCCCCCCCCCAAAAAAAATACTCATGTAGTATTGAAATTTAAATACTCATGTAGTAAAATGCTAATTTTGCTTAAAAATTACATATGAATGAATTGTATTTTAGGAATGTATGAATGTCAAACGAATGAGCTACTCATTTTAAGGTATGCATTCTAAATAAATGTCCTAAGTGGCTGTAAGACAGTTTACTTGGGTATCTGTACCTGGCTTGTCCCACTTTTTTTTTTTTTTTTTTTTTTTTTTTTTGGGTCATGGGGCTTAAACTCAACCTGGGCACTGTCCCTGAGCTTTTCAGCTCAAGGCTACCGCCCTAATCTTGAGCCAAGCCCCACTTCCTGTTTTCTAGAGGTTCATTAGAGATAAGAGTCTTGGGGACTTTAGTGCTTGTGCTGGCTTTGAACCTTGATCCTCAGATCAGTGTAAGCCACTGAGCCAGGCTTTTATCATACTTTTTTTTTTGCTCTTTTGTTTAGTTCTATTCCCAGGAACCATTGCCTATCACACAAACTATTTTTTTAATGACCTACATTAACTTTCCTGAAGGAAATGAACTGACCACACAATCCCAGACTCTAGTGACAAATTTCCCCGATATGTAAATTAATTCCATCTTAATCTGGGATGATTTAAATGACTAAGTACATAATGTCTCTCTCAAAGAGAATCTTATCAGTGATGAGAGATCTAATTATACTGGTCTGCTTTCTGAAAAGAGGAAGAAAAGTCCAATTAGTTTAGGATAAAAGAAAGGAGGAGCAAGGAGTGTCTGTACAGTGAGTATTATGCTCTTCCTAACACAACTGAAAGAATGAGTTAGAGAGATGACAGAGAAATCAGGTCACTTATATTTAAAAGATCTTGGAATCATTGATAGTACTTTTCATACATCCTTTATAATTTTGCCATTCTTATTCTTTCATATTTATTTCAGTATTCTATTTTATTAAGGCTTTAAAATGCCACCCTCCAAATATTGACAGTGTCAGAAATACAAATATGAAAAAGATATGCATGTTGACTTTAAGACCTGCACAGCCTTGTTGCTCTCTCCATCTTTTGACATTTTCATGGATGAAAATTATATCATCTGGTGTTCACGGCTAAAAATTACTTTTTTAAAAATCATATTTTGTTGCATTTTCTGACCCTTAATATTTCTGCTCTCTGATTTAGTCCAGTGTAAGTCCTAATGTTGATCTCTGAAGACTGTCCTAAGGGAGGCTGATTCCAGAAACCCAAAGGAGTTCACATGGATTATAAGTACACAAAAATCTCATTGAGTTATTGGGTTTATTCTCTCACCTTTGAAGAGGCCTTGCTTGTCTCTAACTCCTTGTGTTCACATTTTGAGGCATGCCTGAAACAGTGGCCACTCAACCCTGTTTCTGACACTCTTTACCAAAAGAGAGACCTAAATCCCATTTCATGGGCCAAGACACACCAAAAGATAACCAAATTTTAATGATAAAAACAGCTAAAGGAAAGTACTTAACATATACTTATTAGCTGAATGCTGGAAAACAAACACTTGAAAAGACAGAAGGTGCATTTCTGCTGTTTGGCATTGCTCTTTGAACCACAGTGTGCAGCCAGCACTGGGTCAGCCTGTCCTATGCTTCTAGATAGGGTATCAGCCATGACCTCCTCCCACTAAATGCTACAGGACTTTACCTCAAATTAGTGAGAGATCAAAAGACCCTTACACATCATTTCAAAAAATCACTTTCTGCTTTGCTGAAAACCATTGTTATAGAACATAATTACCAAACTGTCTCGTTTTTGACATCTGTCTTAATTTGATAACTTATTTCAGTGATGGTTTCTCTCTAAATCTTCTATGAACGTACTAAGTCATGGGAGATGCCCACTGTTAGGTATGCTGTGTCTTTATCAGTGGAAATCCAATCTGTGCTTATGTTGTGTCATTACTGTTATCATTTTGTTTCCAAAAGATCTTGTGGGAAAGCACTTAATTATTCAATTATGTTTTGCCAGAAAGAAATTTAATATAATTGTCTGAAATAAGCAATGTCCTCTGAGTAGAAAGTCAGTAAATTTAGCAGGAGAAAATGAATACTTCCTGAATTTTCTTTAGCCATCACAGCCTGGAGCAGCTCCACAATTTTTTATCTCTTCTTGTTGTTACCATGTTTTTCTGACACTGTACAAAGCATCACGTATTATTTCACTCATGTGTATGTTTAATAAAACTTTTACTTTGTCTAAACATTTTATTCAATCCACGATTATTTATTAAGGATGCATATATTTTGTGCTACTCCAGTTCGTGTTTTGATCATCAAAAGTGCAGACCTTTTGTGATGCCCAATCTTTTCTTCAAATTAAAAGCAAAACAAGGCTGGGTACTGGTGGCTCAAATCTGCAATCCTACCTAATCAGGACACTGAGATCTTAGGATCACAGTTCAAAGCCACCCCTGGGAAGGAACATCTTTGAGACTCTTGTCTCCAATTAACAATCAGGAAAGTGGAAGTGGAGCTGTGGCTCAAAGTGGTCAAGTGTTAGCCTTGAGCACAAAAGCTGTACCTAGACCCTAAGTTCAAGCCCCACAACCAACAGAAATAAATAAATAAAATTTATCTGTACAATTACGCCATGCTTCAAAGAGGATTTGTAAATTATAAAACTAACACTTCTATTTTTCCCTCCTCATGGCATGTTTACTAATCTCTAGATTTCATACCACGTAAAACTTTGTTTCATATCACTTTTGAACCAAAATATTTCCTTTACAGAATGTTCAATATCTAATAATTTTGTATTGAATGAATGAATGAATACACCTTGCTTGTTAAACATGGCTACATATTTCATTTGTGAAGATGTTACTGATTTCTTTTTTACTACTAGGAAGCTTATGTTTACAACATCAGAGTGTTCTAAAATCTGCTGATCAAAAGTTTATGATCATTTTGAATGCGAGTTATCTTTTAAAAAGGAAAACATTATTTTTGGGTTATTTCTGCAAACACAAGGAAGATGTTGATAGAGGTACTCACATGCCTTTTTCCCTTACTAGGTATAATTAGTCTTTACCCTTTTTAACTATGGCTATGGATGTTTCTGTTGATTTTGTTTTTTAGATATACTGCTTGTTGCTTAAAACTGATAGTTTAGTTTCAATGATGGTTTATTTTACACAATTGTGTAAATAGAATGTATAAGTATTGCTTATTCTGACAGATTAGTCTATATTCAAGAAGGTGTACAGAAATACAAATGAGCATTTCTTTGTATGTGAAAGTGAGGAGCTTTATAGATGCAAGTGAGGACGTCAACTTCTCTTTAACTGACAAAACAATAATCATCATCTATATTGTAGACTATGTCATCCCCAGCTAGTTCTGACAGCTCCCACCTGTAATCCTTACCTATTACAGAAGCTATACTCCAGAAGACGGAAGTTCAAAGATAACCACGGCAGAAGAGTCTTTAAGAAACCATTTCCATGATAATAATCATCAAAAATCAGGGTTTATGAGTGTGTTTATAGTGGTAGAACACTGGCTCAGCAAACTCAAGGCCCTGAGTTCAAGCCCTAGTACGAGAGAAAGAAAGTGAGGGGGGGGGAGAGAGAGACAGAGATTGACACAGAGAGAGAGGAAGAGAAAGAAAGGGAGAGACAGAGAAAAAGGAATGGACAGTGGGAGGAAATTAACCTCTAAATTCCAAAGTTTACTTTATAATTCTAAAAGCTTTTACGTATATACATATTCACCATTCTAAATGCTGGGTTTAATACCTAAATTATTATGTCAGTAAAATAAAACATTTATCTTCATGCAGTAATAACAGACATATCCTGTTCTGACGTGTCCTCTGAAGTCTGACAAAGTGACACCTTGTGAAAATAGCTATGATCTCAAGCAGTTTGAATGTCATTCCAAACATTTTGGATAGAGAGGTTTGTCAGCTGAATATTTTCCTTCTATATCTCAACTCAACAATTGCCATCTTTTATTACAATTATATACCTTCATATCCACTTCCGCATCCCCTGACATTCCCAACAGCGCCCACTGTGAGACTGAAAGGCCAATTCTGTCGTATGTGTGAGACCTCAAATGATACCTTTCTCTATCAAGATCAGTAGTGCCTTTCCACATTGCTTGGTGGGCAACTGGAAGTGATTTAGAAGTATTCCATGTGAGCTACACACACATATGTCCAACTTCTTTGCATCTCCTGCCTCCTCAGTCCTAACATTTACACATGGTCTTCATCCACCTTCCCATCAGTTATCCACACACAGCTCAAGGGCTTCCTTCCTCAGAAAAGGGCATGGCTTTAGTGTGGACTACTGGGTTATCAGGACTAATTGTCAAATGACATTTATCATTTAAAAGAGTAAGATCTGGGCCTGGTATTCCTTCAGTAAGAATCTAATCAGTGTCTGCTGTTAAGGGTTCCTTTTACATGAGACTGAGTATTAAAAAGATAAAGCCATAGACTTTACATTTGGTAGACTTTTGGCCCTAGAATCTGGACTTACTGAGTTAATCTTTTCTTAAAGAGTACATCTTTCCCTTTACCACTAAATTGACTATATATTTTTGATGTTTACTGGACCTTTTTTTATACCAATTTACAATGCAGAAGCTTGATCTCATTATAAATAACCCATGAACATGGTTGAACATCTGTGGAACTGTGTATCCTTAGAGCTCAAATTACTCTATTAAAAATCTGAATGAGCTGAGCAAGGTATCTCATGCCTGTAATCCTAGCTCCTCAGGAGGTGGAGAGCTGAGGAGCACTGGGTTTGGCCAGCACAGGAACTAAAGACTGCAAGACTCGGGGCCAGGAGTTTGGCCTAGTGGTAGAGTGCTTGCCTAGCATGCACGCAGACCTGGGTTCGATTCCTTGGTACCACATACATAGCAAAAAGCCGGAAGTGGTGCTGAGGCTCACGTGGTAGAGTGCTAGCCTTGAGAAAGTCCAAGGACAGTGCTCAGGCCCTGAGCCCAAGCCCATGACTGGCAAAAAAAAAAAGACTGCAAGACTCTTATTCCAATTAATCCTAGAAAACTGGAAGTGGTACTGTGGCTCAAGGGATAGAGAACTAGCCTTGAGCTGAAAGACCACACAGGCCCAGAGTCCAAGCACCCAACAGAAAAAAATAATAATAATAATGAATCAATGAGGCTACTAGAGTGGTAGTTTCACTAACCTATAACTGAAGAGCCAGTGTTCTCTTTCTGATGTGAATTACACAACTGGCTAAGCCTGAGAAAAGCAGTATGATAATTCACTTCACACAGAGCCAGAAGCCTGAAGGAGGAAAACTATAAAGTTGCTAAAAATAAAATAAAAATAAATCATACCAAAAAAAAAAAAAGAAAAGAAAAACATACGTCAGAGAAGCAGGAAGACTGGGTAGAGCAGAAACCAACCATCACTGCTTGGAAAATGGAGAGGCAGGAACTCCAGGAAGGCAAGAAAATGAATCCTGGGTAGTTTGCATTATACTGAAGCTGGAAATTAGGAGCAAGTCATAAGTCCAAATCCAATAGGATGGTTGAGATCATAGTAAGCGCAACAAACCAGAAACATTAAGCTGTTCAAAACATACCTGATTCTGGCAGTGAAGTCCCTGCCACTGATGCCACTCTGACCTGCTGAAGCCTGAAGCTGAGTATCCTACCCCAGATGGGGCTATGGGAAGAACCCAATACTTACCCACCATACACCACACTCGGATGTATTGAGGCTTTTCTCTCAAGAAAAGGGAAGAACAATATGTCTCTGTCAATTCTCTATTTCATTCAAATTATTTCAAGAGCTGCAAAGTGGAAGTTTAAAGATGAAAATAAAAGTCATCTAGATACCAGTAGCTAACTACTGGGAAAGCTAAGATCTGAGGATCTTGATTCAGAATCAGCCGGGCAGACAAATCCTCCAAGATTCTTATCACCAATGAATGAGCAAAACAAAACAGATGTGGAGACATTGCTCAAATGGTAGGAAAAACCAGCTTTGAACAAAAAAGCTAGATAGGAGGTAGGTGTGGTGACTCACAGTTGTAATCCTATCTACTCCGGAGACTGAGATCTGAGGATTGAAGTTCAAAGCCAGCCTGGGTATTAAAGACTATGAGACTCTTATCTCCAATTAACCACTAGAAAACCCACCGGAAGTAGGGCTGTGTCTCAAGGGGCAAGGCTCTTGCCTTGAGGTGAAGAGCTCAGGGACAACACCCAGGCCCAGAGTCCAAGCCCCACCACCAGGGAGGGAAAAAAAGCTAGATAGGAATTTGGGGCCCTGTGGGCAAATCTACTAATTGCAAGCATGTGCGCAAGCGTGTGCACAAGCATGTGCGCAAGCGTGTGTGCGCGCGTGCACACACACACACACAAAAACAATTAATGCCAACTTCAAGCAATTTTAATTATAGAAACAATGATGAGAGGATATATCAAGACAGAAATAGTTAAAACATACAGAACTAGCCTTTTCATTCTCTTATATTTTCTCATTAACTCTGTACTTCCACAGTAGCAAGGATCTTCACTATGTTTAGTATATTTCATTCTTTCTGTTTTCCTTCATTTTTTAAGAGGTGCTCACAGTATATAAGCTGGCCTGAACTCACTGTGTGGCACAGGCTTGTTTCCAATGAGCAGCCATTAAGCTACAGGAATGTACTGCCATGTCTGTTATTAGTCAGAATATTCAACTATTCCATTAGATATAAAAAATTCATCATTAGTTTCTTCTGTGAATGATTTGGTGGAATTCCATGTTTGTAAGATATTAGTATAATACAATTTTGTATTAGGAGTGTACAATTCTCTTTTCTAAAGTACAAGGTTTCAGAGAGCAAGAATTACATATTATATATATATAGATAGATTTATATATATATATATATATATATATATGTTTGCTGAATTTTTTTTTGGCCAATCCTGGAGCTTGAACTCGGGGTCTGAGCACTGTCCTTGGGCTTTCTCAAGGCTAGAGCTCTACCACTAAAGTACCACTTCCAACTTTTTTTTCCAGATATTTTTTATTGTAATTAATAGAAAGGTTACATTATATTCACCAAATAGAAGGTACATAACTTCACAAACATTGATACCCTTTCTCCTGTCTTGGTCACTATTTCCCTCCCCCCGACCCTTGCCCCTCATCTTGTTTTCCCCACTTCCCTATCTAATTTCAAATAACCAAATACGCATATATCCAGTATATCAAATAACAAGGTGAAATACTGTAACAATATGAGATAACCAAAGGACAGCAAAAGAGATGAGAGATAACATAGTACATTAAGGACAACAATCACTCATTATATGGCTTTTGTTTTTATAACCTAGAGGTCCTTTCATTTAGTGTCACACTGTATGGCCTTATGTATGTAGGTTTTGCTCTACTGTAAATCTCTGCTAGGAGAGCCCAAGGTTTCTACTGATTATGACAAATGAGGGAAACCATTAAGCCTATGTTCCTTTGAGTCTGGCTTACTTCACTTAATATGATTTTTTCTAAGTCTTTCCATTTCCTAACAAATGGGGCAATGTCATTCTTTCTGACAGCAGCATAGAATTCCATTGTGTACAAATACCACATCTTGTTGATCCACTCATTAACTGAGGGACATCTGGGTTGGTTCCATATCTTTGCTATGGTGAATAGTGCTGCAATGAACATCATTGTGCTAGTGGATTTAGTATGCCCTTGTTTCTGGATGATTGGGTAAACGCCAAGTAGTGGAATTGCTGGGTCATAGGGGAGCTCTCTGTTTAGTCTTTTGAGGAACTGCCATACTGATTTCCATAGTGGTTGAAGGAGTTTGCACTCCCACCAACAGTATAGTAGTGATCCCTCCTGGCCACCAGCATCTGTTGTTATTAGATTTCTTGATCATGGCCATTCTAAGTGAAGTAAGGTCACTTGCAGCTTTTTCTATGTATGTGTTATGGAGGAATCAAACCTGGGTCTTCATGCATGGTAGGCAAACTCTTGACCACTAGGCCAAACTCCTGGCCCCAGGAATTTCAGATTTAACTGATAGAAAATGTACCAGTCTAGAAGCAGGTGCTAGCAGAGTATAAACTTAGTGTGGAGGCCTTAGTCAAATCACTATTCATGCTTAGTTGCCTAAGCTGTAAATCCTATTGAAAGAGTTCACGTGGAGCAACAGGAAGTGAGGGCATTCCCATCTTAGGTTCTATTGTTTGTGCTTTACTTCCAGTGCCTCAATTCTCAATGTTTCATGTAGAGTTTGTGCATATGACTTTTGTTGTCTTTGTAAAATTTATATTACTACCCATGAGTGGTAGCTCACACCTGTAATCTGAGCCCTCAGGATACTGAGATAAGAAGATAAAAAATTAAGGCAAATATGAGCTATTTAACAAGATCCCATCTCCAATACCAATAATAATAGCAAAAATTTATTGGTGTGCAATTTCTCCAAAACTTGTCTTATAACCGTGTATGGGAGTAAAATGAATGTTCTGATTCATCTAGGCAGTATTCAGATTTTCATATCACTTACCATGTTCAAAGTTTAGAATAACCTAGAGAGGGATCCTTTAAGGGGAACTAGGATAAAAATTCTTCATGAACTTGATTTTTGCCTTGGAGAAATAAACAAACCAGATGTGCAGTGCTTTGTAGAGAATGAGCTGCTTTCAGAAGAACAATCCAGGTGCTTCTTGATTAGTGTCGTAGGACTCAATTCACAGACATGAAGAAGCCTTCCCTTTTCAGCTTCAGTCACCTACTCGCAGAAGGGACTCTTAGATCTTCTAGAAACACTGCTGTTTACTTTGCAGGTCTTGTGGTTTATAGCTTTTCAAATGTGTCTCCTTTTTTGCTGCTTAATATTATTCCTAAAATGCCAGTTACATTGTCTTTTAAAAGTCATGTTTGTGTGACAATACTTGCTTTTTGTGCCCTGGCCAGAATCCTTTAACCAAACTTATAGAAGTGCCAGTTGCTGCATTAGTTACTGATGTTTCTGACCCATCAGAAAACACTTGCTTAGCCTAGGATGTTCATGGCTCACCTCTCTATCACTGGCTCACAGCCAGTGACTGACTAACTGGAGTTGGGTGGGGGGGGGGGTAAGGTCACTCCCTCACTTTAAGGCAAGGTCATTCTCACAGTTTTCACTCTACAGGTCCTCATGAGATGAGGTTGATGTTTGACTGCAGCTATTCTTACATATCCTTGTGTCCCCTGCCCTGCTTGTCTTGTGTCTCTCTCCTTTTCATCCAAGAGCGATGCTTTAATAAATCATGTGTACTCCAAATCCTTATCTCAGGCTTTGCCGCAAGGGAACCTAACCTAAAGTAGTGATATTTCTGACAACACAGATTTTGTCATCTTTTATCACTCATCCTCATTCTCTAGCACACCTGGAATATGGTATTTATAAGTTTTTTGAAGCATGACCACAGTAAGAGTTTTGACATTAGCACTCACAGTAGAAGATGCATGGTTGAAATCACAAACAGTCCAGCACAATGATAACCATGCTTTGACTCTGAACTCTGAAGAACTGGGACCATAGCAGAAATCAGCAAGTAAGAAGTATTGTAATATCAAATTGAAATCCATTTTATATCCTAATAAATCAGAAACCAGTAAAGCATTATATATAAAAAGAACCAAATGTTTTCACTTTTAAAAAGTTTCTTAAAACACTTAATCCATGTAATGCTGTTACACACCTACTTTCTATCACATATCCTATACTAAGTATTGAGCAGAATTTGAAAATAAGATTTTCACACTTAGAAGTGTGACTAGTGAGAAAGCCTGATAGAGGAGGTGATAGTGCCATGCAGTGTGTGTAGATATAAACCAGAATGCCATAGAAAATGGTACTTAGATAAATTGGTGGGAAAGATTCAAAAAATAAACATAGCAGTATGAACCAAGGTATGAGCTAGTAAGAGCTAATAGGAGGTTAAGGAAGAATATATAGAGAAATATATATATGACATTAAGAATACTGTACTATGAAATGGCTGTGAGAATAAAGGTTCACTGCCTTGAGAATAGATGAGCAGGTCTTCATCTTTTCTCCTTTAAAAATGGTTGTAACAGCCAGGCATCTGGTGGCTCACATCTGTAATCATAGCTACTGAGATCTGATGCTCGAGGTTCAAAACCAGCACAAGCTGAAAAGTCCATGAGACTCTTAACTCTAATCACAGAAAAAGCCAGAAGTAGAGTTGTGACTTAGGTGGTAGAATACCAGACTTAAGCAAAAGAAGCTCAGGAATGGGGCCCAGATCTCCCAGAGTTCAAGCCCAATGACTGGCAAAAAACAAAAAAGTAGTTAAAATAATTTAAGAAACATAAAGATGTTTGGGCATAATATCATAAGCAAATATTAATATTTTTGTTTTATTTTTCATCAAGCACTTATGTATATATTTTCCACACTTTCACTGATGGTCATTTGCTACAAATAATTTTGTAGTTGCAATTGTATCCTTAGCTTTTCTCTCAATCATTGGTATTTTTAATGTTAATGACTAAATACTGTCATAAATCATGTGACTACTCTTTCCCTATTTTCATTTTTTTTTTTGGCTGAAAGCCATGTCCACATTTATATAGGGCAAAAACAAGTTTGTATTTAGGTCTTTACACAGAATGTATTAAGCATGCATTTTTAGATTGGGCTGAATAGGAGAGAGGATCAGAACCATCAGTGAAGTAAATGGCTGGTAGAACAGAAAAGAGGTATCCCAGTCCTTGCCTAGCAAGAGGAGATACAGCAAGTCCCAGAGGTGCTTGTGAAAGTTAATTGAAATAATATATTAAAAGAACTTGGCATTTATGATGCTCCTAAATGATCATTCATTCGATGGAGAAATCTGTGGGAAAAAAAATTAAAGGTCAGTTTGACTTTTTAGGTATCCAATTTCCTAAAAGTCTCTGAACTCTTAAATTTAAGAAATGTCTAACTCATTCCATGTGATCACTGCCCTGCCTGTCTTATATTATTATTGTACAATGTGTCTATTTCTGCAGCAGGTGATCTAATGAATGGTCAAATAGTAAAGAAAAAAAACAAACAAACAGGTATGTAGGTTTTTCCCTTGGGTGGTTCTGAATCCAAGCCTCCAAATAATAAAAATCATGTACATCATAATGGAGCTACTTTATCTTAAAAAAAAACTCTATTCTTTAAGTACATGGTACATGCTTATGTTGTAGGGAAATAGACTAGTAGAGTTTGTTCTTAAGGAATATGTTCTTAAGGAATCTAATAGCCCAGGAAACAATGCGTAAGTGGGCACACATCATTCATCATGTGGAAGTAGATGTTTTGTTCTCTTGCCATGAATTAGCTAAGTGTTTGATGTAAATTATGAATGAAATAGATGAGAGCCATTAATTTTCCCATTTTTTTTCTGATGCTTGTGAAATAAGAACGACTTAAAAAGGAGTATATTGACTTTTTCCTATGTATCACTGAAATTAGTACACCCACTTCCCTCCTGAAAGCAGAAGTTGGCTCAGACTTAAAACTGCTTCATCCTATAACTTAGCAGGTATTTAAAATGTTTATTAAAGAGATTAAAAATGCAAAGTGAATGAAATGGGATGCTGGCTGCAGTTCTGGGTGAACCAGAACTGTGGTGCTTTGTTCTACTTAGCACAGTAGGAAGGAAAGTGGCAAAAGTAAGTAATAACCTGCTTACCTGCTACTAAATCTCTATTCCTTTATAAGCAAATACATGACAAAGATCTGCTACATAAGACAAGCTACATAGAAAGAAGTTTTTTTCTCAAAACTCTATAATCCTCTCAAGAATAGAATGCATTGTATGCTGTTGACTGCTCACTTCCTCACACTGACAGTGATAACAGCTACGTTCTCACTGTGTGCTAAGCTCTTCCAGGCTCTTAAACGTATAGTTAATAATCTTTATTATAAACGTGCAGAGCAGGAATTATTTATCTCACATTAATGATGAGAAACCCGTATCAAAACCAAAATTGCAGAATGAGTTGTTTCAGGTCAGAAAATTGTTTTTTTTTTCTGACTCAAACTTTTTTCTAGCTCAGGGAATAAATAACTCATCCTTTTATCTATTGGAAGCAGCTATTATGACTGGCTTGTTAAGCTATTTTTGACACATATAAAAACAGGAGAATAAAGTATGGCAGTACTTTTTATAATGAGTATTTATGTGAATGAGTGGAGAACCAGGAGAAGTTTTGTTTTCTTCCTTGTTCACAGTGGCCTCACTTAGATCTCTTAAAACGTAGATCTCTTGGGATTTTCTTGGATACCAAACCAAGAAGTCTATTATGAAACAAATATTAGAAATGTGTGTAGTTAAAATAATATCAGATCCTGAAATAATAGTCAGATCCTGATACTATTAAATTAATGATAATAGTGTCAGATCCTAGAACCTGTAAATGTTACCTTTTAAAGAGATTTAAGTAAAGGATCTCAGCAGGGGAAAATTATCATGGATTAGCATGATGTGCCCTAAATTGGGTCAGATATGTCATTGGAAGAAAGAATAAGACAAACAGCTTGTAGATGAGAATGACCTCCAAACACAAGGAAACACAAGGCAATATGACACAGAGATAGAGACTGCCTTGCTGTCATGTACTAGCCGACAGCTGCCCATTGCTGGAACAAGTGAGGAGTTGAGCCAAAGAAGCCTCAGAAGCCCTCCTTCATCTCAATGTGGCCCAACTACATTGTCTTTGGATTTATAGCTCCCCACACTCTGCTCAATGTTGTTTCCTCCTGTGAGATTTGGGAGATTTTTTTTTTTACAGTGAACATGGAAAACATATGTATACATGGGAAATGGTTTTACAACCCTTTCCCTGAGGTGCACGTGTTTAATCAACATTTTATCTTACTGAGCTGGGATCCAACCAGAATTTTCTAAATGTAACAACAACAACAAAAACCACATTGATTTTTATCCTCATTTAAATGTATTTACCTATTCTTTCTATTCAAGGTAGGACAATTTAGCACAAGATTTGTAAAACAGTGTTGTATCCTCTGAGATTCAGATTAAATAACTGATATAACAAAAGTCAGGGAAAACAATCTTTGAATCAGAGACTTCAGAATATGAATGCATACAAACTAATAAAGGAAAACAAAACTTAGCATCAGAGGGAGACAGTGTCTTATGCAAATCTTGTCAGCCAAATTCATTCAAGCAGAATGCAGAAACATGGTTCCTTGTTTGCCAGAGATTTAGGAATGACTTGAGATAATGTAATTTAAAAGGACTAACAAATCATTTTTGCTTTGTAGAATTTATTCCACATATGTCAAAGTATACCTATTATACTGCCAAATGAGCTAGCACTATATGTAACCTTACTTGTAAAAGTAAATATTTCAGTTTACATTTTATTCTCCCATATTCATTCATTCTATTTGGCACATGTTAATGAATAGGAAAAGTATAGCATTGATGTTGCACAATGTGCTGGATGTTATCAGAATTCAGTTGAAATGTAGTTCTGCTTTGTACACGAAAAAAGATTAATGTTAATTTTCATCAACAATCCAGGTAAATAAGATTTTGTAAGACAATGCTTTGCTGAAATCATAGCAACAGAATCTTAGATTGAGAACATCATCTACTACAATATAGGAATGTGTGCTCACATACTTAGACTCATTGCCCAACTTCATGGTGATATGACATGATAAGATTTGTGCAAATATTTACCCAGATTTTACACAAAATTATTTTAGTATATGAGTATGCAGTGAACTTAAATGGATTGAATGACTTATGACTCAAAACATTTAAGTAGCTCTGAATTGTGGAAATAGGTTCAATGCCTATTTAGAATAGAGAAACAATAAAAGTAGACAAAAACAAAAATATGTGAATTGCTTCATTGCCTTAGAAATGTTAATTATTTTGGTTAAAATAGGAGATGGACTGATTCTGTTAAAATGTATATGCTAGATGAAAGTGATGGTGTTTCTTTTTTAGTTTTGTGTGTGTGTGTGTGTGTGTGTTTGTGTGTGTGTGTGTCTGTGTCTGTGTGTCTGTGTGTCTGTGTGTGTGTTTAAAAAAAATACTTCCCAGCTGACTTTTAGTGGAACCAATCTACAGCAATGTAGAACAAACAGAAACTTCATTTTTTACTTTAATATGTTTCCTAGTCTTCCCTGTAATCTTGCTGGTAACTCTAGTGATTTGCAAATTTTAGTTAACATATTGTGGATTCATATGTTATTAAAATATTAAGTTATTGTTTCTTTCTAATACAGAATTTATGCATTTGTTTGAACTGCAAGTGGGATCATTCTTTTGTTGTTCTAGTTCCTTCAAAATATTACTGAGAAACAAGAAGATTCCTAAGTTTAGGGTTTGCTGATCACTCTCAGAGCCAGATGGCTCCAACAGTCCACAAAAATGGAGCAGACTAGGCCCCGCCGTTTCCAAGCAAGAGTCATTCATACTTTTTTCCACCAGACTGCACTATCCAACCAATAGCATAGTTTTCCAAGAAAGATCCTATCTTATCCAGAGGCAATAGTATAAAAATATGGAGAGTGAAGAAAGAGTTTAAGTGTGGGAATTTGGCCAAGTTGGTATTCTATCCTATGGTTTCTATCATTTTTAGAAATATCTGTGTATACTTAGACTTTCCAGAGAGTTTCTCTAAAGATATATCATCCTCCTGCTCTTCACCCTCCTTCCATAAGGCTAAGTAAAGAATCTTTAGTCTCAATCCTTGTTTCAGAAACCAACTATGTCACACTCAGGCTCTTTCACACTGCATACTGGTGCTCTCAGACATTAGCCCGATTTCTTCATATCTGTGGGTCAGGTTAGAGAATGTTAAAGAAGTAAAGGAGGTAGCATATAATAGCAGGACAACAGGTGCTCCAAATCCTGTGCAGTTCTTTTCCAGCAATGACTGTGTTGTGCTTAGTTCTCTTTACTAAAACCGTTGTTATGCAATAACATAAAAAATGGGAATAATTTCTCTTTGACTATGACATAACTTGAATTCAAAAAATCACCTGTCAGCATCATTATTGCCTCCACATTTAGTGAAATCAGATCTCCCCATTGCCACAGGTTCACAGTAGATAAAAATGCCTACTATTGTGCAAAGAAACAATGGTATTGGTTGGACCCACCTGAGACCTGCTGGTTCCCAAGAGAAGTCACAGAAGTTGCCTATGTCCATTCATTTCACTATCAGGGATTGACAGGATCTGCTCTCATATGTCAATGTGTATTGAAATCCTTTGAATCTCTCATCTGCTTCTGAGGACTGGGGAGAGTTTTGCCAGTTCATGCTGCCATAAATACAGCCTGAAAACCACAGGTGCAGCAAAAGCTGGCAAGTAAGAGTAGGGAGCCTGCATGGGCATCACGCCACACTGTTGCCCTAGTATTTGCAGTCACAAGGCTAATATACTTGGAGACGGCTCACAGGTCCATGATAGTACAGAAAGGAGGCATGAGAAAGAATAGAGTATATATTATCCAGGAAATGGAAGGAGAAGAAATTGGGGTGAAAAAAAAAGAAATGAAAGCTAGAATAAAGACTAATTTTCATTTTAATTCTTGTAATACTGAATTTTATTTTCCTGATACTTTTAATTCTTGTGGTATTTCTTGCAAAGCTGATTATATAAAAACTCTTCATTTGAATTTTCAACTTGTTTCTGACTAAAACAATTAAAAATTAATCTCAAAGTAAGTATTTTAGAATATAAAAAGTAGTGAATAGTTTCATGGATCTGTTCCTCAAATTGTGTTCGTTTGTTTTAAACCTTTAGCCTCTGCCTTACTTGTTTTGCTTTTGCCCCTGTTTCTTTTGTTTTTTGTCCCACTTCTTTTTTTTCCCACTGCACACTTCACTACAAGTTAGAGACATTGTTCCTTATTTTAAAGCAGGAAAATCTGTTGAAAATAGGATTTAATCATTTAAAGTTTTGATGATTCTAAGTTATGTAGAATCCAGCACCCAATTTCTCACGTTAGTGTAAATATGCAGGAGAGTTTTGTTGTCCTTAATGTACTATGTTATCTCTCATCTATTTTCCTGTCCCTTGGTTATCTCATATTGTTACAGTATTTCACCTTGTTATCTGATATATTGGATATATTTGTATTTGGTTATTTGAAATAGTATAGGGAAGAGGGGAAAACAAGATGAGGGATGGGGTGGGGGGAGGGAAATGGGGACCAAGATATGAGGAAGGGTATCAATGTATGTGAAGTAATTCACCCTGTATCTGGTGAATATAATGTAACCCTTCTATTAATTATATTAAAAATATATGAAAAAAAGTTTGTCTAACTATGAAAGCATAAAGGGTGAAGTGACTGAAGAAGCAATGTTCATAAATATGAGCTCAATGAAGTTTCTGAGAAGGAGCAGGAGCAGTTTCTGAGATCCTCTTGAGGTAGGGCTTCCCAGAGGTATCACTGTGTCTTCTGATGATTCAGGGCATTCTTCAGAATACATCGCATTTGCTTTCTTTCCAAATGCAGAGGATTAAGAAACCAACTTGAAAGAAGGCAGAACAGTTAGTGAAAGACATATGTAATCACTGAAAGAAAGAAAAATGAAGTCACTTTAAAAATTACTGAAAAGTAGATTTGAGAAGGAAAGTAAGAAGCCAAATGTTTCGGTGGCAAATTTCCAAAAAGATAAAACCAGCAAAAGCCCCTATGGCAGAGCTGGCCTAGAATGTACAGCACCAATACAGAAGAAAATATTGCCCAGAATATGGTAGAAAGCACTAATGCAAGCTTAATTCCATCTAAGAATTAATTTATATCACCTACTGTAGCTTTAGCACAATAGGCAAAAGATTAGTAGCTCATTTATATTTGTACTCTAAAACATCTTCCCAACAGTGGCAATTGTGCCAAATTTCTTATGTAAAGCTGTGTATTTCTTAAACGTTTCTTCCTTTCTAGAAAGTGGAATGCTGGTATATGGCCTCACAAAGACAGTTGTGGAAAAGATACAGAGATCTGACTTTATCATTCTTCTTCAGTGTTATTTAACCCAAAGTACATAGGAAAAAACATTATCACTTCATTGTGTAAGAGAAGCTATATAAACACCTCTATGTTTAAGCATCACTTCAGAACTCCTTTTTCTTGCACTTTTTAAACCCTATTTTTATTCAGGTGCCAGAGGCTCATACCTCTAAGCCCAGTTACTCAAGAACCTGCAACATAGCAAGTTATATTTCAAAGCTTGTTTGGGAAAAGAGTCTGCAATATTCTGTCCTCAAAATAACCAGCAAAAACCTCATCTGAAGATGAGGCTCAACAAGTAGAATGCCAGCTGTCACCAAGTGAGCCCTGATTTTGAGCTCTGATGCTAGCCAAAAATAAAGATTAAAATTAATTTAAAAAATACAAGCAAACAATAACAAAAACACTTTAGGACCAGAATGTGGCTGAATGGTAAAACACTTGTCTAGATAAGTCCCTGAGATCAATTTGATCGAAGGAGAGATGGGGATAAGTGAACAGGATGGAGGAATTCAGAAGATCTGGGTGGGATGAGCATCTTAAAGCCAGCTACAAGAAATAAATGAAACTTGCTCATACTGAAAAGGTCCATTTCTCACAAGGAGAAGGTGTTGAGTACTAAAAGGTTAATTATCGAAGAGCAGACAAAATGTTCCCATTAAAGTGTCTCAGATATAAGGGTATGTTAGCTAGTTGAGAATTAGAAACTGCAAAATGTAATCTATAATATGTATAATTTTCAATAATCAAACATTTGAAGCTACAAAACCCAGTGCCACACACCAGAAATCCTGGTCACCCTGAGAACTGAGGTCTGAGAATTGTGGTTTGAAATCAATCTGATCAAACTAATTGTCAAGATTCATATTTCCATTTAACTAGCAAAAAGCTGGAAGTGCATGGGTGGCCCAACTGATAAAGGACCAGCCATGACAGAAAAAAACTGAACAAGGGCACAATCCTGGAGTTCCAGCTTCAGTACCATAAGGCACATGCATAAACACACACACACACACACACACACACACACACCACACTCACAGTGTTGGAGACAAGGCTCAAGTGATGAGTCCTAATCTATACACAAGCCATGAGTTTAAACCCCCGTATGCTTCCTCATTTAAAAAAAAAAATAGTGGCTATCTATTCATTCACTCAAAGCCAAAAGATATTTTAAGACTAAGAACCAATCTCAAATGCCAAAGCATTAATAATTTAGAATTTATACTAACCTATCTTAGAACAGCTGCAAATCAAATAAAATCATTTTTTAATCTGGCTCCTCTCTCCAGTATTAAGGCAATCTCTAATTTAGTAAATAAACACCTGTGAAAATTGCAGTGCAACCTCTATTAATATGATTTAAACCATGTCGTGTGTTCTCCTGAGATATGCCAGATTAATGAATTATCTAAGCGTTGGTGGAAAATGACCTGCTCAAAATGAAAATAGAATTCATAACTACAAGCAGCCAAAAACAACAGCTTGTCTTAACCCTTTGATTTACAAATTAGAACAGAGAATTTGTGTAAAGCTACATCATCTTTGTTATTTTAGAGCACATCACGCTTTTATAATTTGAGCATTACTATAGGTTTTGATTTTTAGTTATTTCTCTATCCTTCACCATATTTTACATACAAATATGGTTTTCTTTCTGTGCCCCCCATCTGTATTTTGGATAACATGTTTGGACGATTGTGCCAGGTATGGCATTCTGAGTTTATGCCAAGAAAAATGTCAAGTGCATTTACCTTTTAATTACTGCCAGTACCTAGGTTTTATTATTCCAAAATTTTCCCTGAGGAAGAAACTCTTCTGATCCTGAGGTTCATGAGAGGAAGGAAAATGCCACTGACATTACCACAAAGCTTATTTCCTCTAGCATTTCCACGTTTTACAAAACATATCACGTGTAAGTTTAACCTTAGTTGTTCCCTAACCTGTTCTGCTCTGTAAAGATTATGTGTAGTATATCCATGATTCAGGATTGTTGGTTTTAACTTCTCTACATCAGTTCCAGGGAATCATCAGCTCAACCCACTTTACATTTAATAGGCCATCACAAATTTACTGTCTCACACATCATAATCACTGTGTAGAAGAGGCGAGTCCTTTCCATTCCCTTTCCTTTGCCTATAGCATGTATGTGGATGGGCTTGTTGTTCTGTGGAAGTACAGATTTATATTACCTAACTTCATAGACAACCTATTGTTATGGTCCAAACTCATTCCTTACTTGATGTGAGGAAATGATTTTATTTATGAACTAGACAGCTTATCTCTGAACTCCCTTTGTTACTGAGTATATGGGAGAAACAAATACAAGATCCTTTTCTGTTGCTAAGAGACAGTCTACCTTATGTCTGTGAAAAGCTATGCCATCCTCCTCCATGTCTTTTTCCGAAGTGTTTCCCCATGTTCAAATCTTCGGTACTCACCAAGCGGCTTTCTTTATTATATCTTAAGAAGACAGATAACATTTTGCTATCATGGGATGATTATGTATTGTGTATTGTTGACATCACAAGAACGTAAATGATGTAGAGAGGAGGCATTCATTGAGGATTGTTCAAGTCTACAAATATGCCTGGGACCACAAATAATTTACAAAATTTATGAAAGGAATGAAACAATGAAAAAATAAAGTACCTTTCTCATAAATTTAAGACAAAAGCATGGAATATATTTTTCTCTTATTTAACATTTATTTTCATGATTTCAAGCAATCACTCTCCTGGATTGATTCCACCTCTCTGATGAAGTCTGTTTTTTCTCCTGAAGGAATTTGTTGGCCCTGTCAGTCTATTTGTATTTTTATGTTTCTCTCTCTTTAACTTTACTTCTTATGAAGCAGTCATTAAGGTTGGCACTTCTCATATTCTTTTTCCTCTTTATTCCTATATCGGATATATTTGTATTTGGTTATTTGAAATTGGATAGGGAAGGGGGGAAAACAAGATGAGGGGTGGGGATGGGGGGAGGGAAATGGGGACCAAGACATGTGAAAGGGTATCAATGTATGGGAATTAATGCACCTTCTATCTGGCAAATATCATGTAACCCTTCTATTATTTACAATAAAAAATATATAAAAATAAATAAAGTATAATAAATACATGGAAAATGAAAAAAAAAACTAGGTGGCAGCAAAAGAACTTTTTTAGGGCTGACAACATTCTCTCCAAGTAAGAAGGACACATGAGTGATCAGAAAACAAAAGCTCTATATTTAATTGTGTCCACGAAACTAAAACCATGAGAAGTTTTTCCCCTTTAGAGCATTTTGTTTTCTTATCTGCAAGTTAACTTGAATGCTTATGAAAATGATTTTTTAATGGTGATGTCAGCAAGCCACATACAGTCTCTTTTTCCTATTCTAGCACCTTATTTTTGCCTCCTGGGTAGTGCTTGCCCTAACTTTAAGTACAGTCATTCAAATATCACTGCTTCCACTTACAGATTATACACTATTTAAAAGAAAGCTCTTGTTTATTGTTGATCATGTTAGGTTTTGTACTGTTCATCCAGTATGTGATCAATAACATTTAACCAAGTAACCTGATAGTCAGATTTCTGTTTTTATAACAAAAATAGATTATTGACCTGCACCTTCAGTAGTCAGATCTTTAGGCTGTTTTGGAGACCTCAGTTAAACCCCTTGATACTGTCCCTAGACATGACGGTATTTCATAGTGTGGAAGGTAAAGGAATCTTCTGTGTTCACTGATGCTGGGAAGCAAAGAGAGAAACTGGGCTGACTTCCCAATGTCCCCTTCAAGATGACACCTCTGATTATATAACTTCCTTCCCCTAGCACTGCATCACTGTGGGGGAGGGACTACAACATTAGCACATGGACTTTGGAGGACCATTCAAGACCTAAGCCAAGTCTAATCAAATCAGATTTGTTCCAAAATCCAAACTATATCTATTCTTTATCAACAAATGCTACATAGAAAAGATTTTTTTTCTTAAAGGAAAAGTTCTAATCATCGTAAATTCAGTTAGCACTATGATTAATATATCTTTTCACAAACATTAAAATGTTGTGTAGTTCATTTTAATTGATATGTGTTCCTGTATATTAGCACACTTTGAGAAATAATGATGATTTTTCACCTGTTATTTATTTATCTCTGAAGTAGAGACAACACTTTCACCTCAGATTTGCTACTGTATAAATCTTTAGAGATTTAAAGTGTGAGCAAGGCTGTTGTTTTTCTGTCTTCCATCACCTTCCCTATCTACATCTGTTGCAGACTTACTGAAAAGTACTTATAACAGGTTTATTTGTTATCAATGTCTTAGAAGTCTGAGCAGAGTGTCTATGATGGATTTCAGAGATAACATAGCATATAGGGCTTTCCTTACCCCATGTGAATATTTTTAACTATATTGAAAGCTTGTTGAAAATATTTCTGTACAATAAAACATTTCCGCTTAAATTACCAGAAAGTAAAATAATAGTTCTACATTTTTCTCTTGAAACATAACACATGATATATTGGGGGTTTTTTGGCTTTTCTTTTTTTCATATATTTTTTATTGTAATTAATAGAAGGGTTACATTATATTCACCAGATAGAAGGTGCATTACTTCACATACATTGATACCCTTTCTCATGTCTTGGTCCCCATTTCCCTCCCCTCCACCCCCGCCCCTTATCTTGTTTTCCCCTCTTCCCTATCCCATTTCAAGTAACCAAATAAGCATATATACAATATATCAGATAACAAGGTAAAATACTGTAACAATATGAGATAACCAAGGGACAACAAAAGAGAGGAGAGTTAATATAGTACATTAAAGACAACAATCACTCATTATATGGATTTTCTTTCTATATCCTGGAGGTCCTTTCACTTGGCATCATTCTATGTGGCCTTATGTATCTAGATTTTGCTCTATTGTAAAGCTCTGCTAGGAGAGCCCAAGGTTTCTACTGATTATGACAAATGAGGGAAACCATTGAGCCTATGTTCCTTTGAGTCTGGCTTACTTCACTTAATATGATTTTTTTTCTAAGTCTTTCCATTTCCTTACAAATGGGGCAATGTCATTGTTTCTAACAGCAGCATAAAATTCCATTGTGTATAAATACCACATCTTGCTGATCCACTCTTCAACTGAGGGGCATCTGGGTTGGTTCCATATCTTTGCTATGGTAAATAGTGCTGCAATGAACATCGTTGTGCTAGTGGATTTAGTATGTCCTTGTTTCTGGATGATTGGGAAAATGTGAAGTAGTGGAATTGCTGGGTCATAGGGGAGCTCTATGTTTAGTTTTTTGAGGAACTACCATACTGCTTTCCATAGTGGTTGAATGAGTTTGCACTCCCACCAACAGTGTAGTAGTGATCCCTCCTGGCCACATCCCCTCCAGCATCTGTTGATATTAGATTTCTTGATCCTGGTCATTCTAACTGGAGTGAATTGGAATCTTAGAGTTGTTTTGATTTGCATTTCTTTTATGGCCAGAAATGTGTAGCATTTCTTCATGTGTCTATAGGCCATTCTTATTTCTTCTTCAGAAAAGACTCTCTTTAAGTCTTTGGCCTATGTTTTAATGGGATGGTTGTTATTTTGGAGATTAGTTTTGGAGTGATTCAATTTTTTGAGCTATTGATATATTTTAGATATGAGACTTTTGTCCTTTGTATGGTTAGTGAAGATCTTCTCCCACTCTGTAGGCTTTCTGGTTAGTTTGCTGGCTATGTCCTTTGCCATACAGAAGCTTTGCAGTTTAATGCAGTCCACTTATCCTGAATTTCTCGGATTTGTTGTGTTTCTGGGTCCTTATTAAGAAAGTTTCGACCTGTGCCAAGGAGACATAGTGTATCTCTGATTCTTTCTTGTAAATTTTTCAGTGTATCTTCTTTTATCAATACATTTGAAGTTAAAGAAGGATCCAACTTTAGTTGTTTGTAGGTGCTTAACCAGTTCTGCCAGCACCACTTGTTGAAGAGGCTGTTTTTCTTCCATTGTATTAACAAATTTGAAAAATCGCAAACCAACAATTTAATGTGGCACCTTAAGCTCTTGGAAAAAGAGCAACATACCAACCCCAATCCCAGTAGAAGGAAGCAAATTATTAAAAATCAAAGCAGAATTAAATAAATTGGGGTCCAAAAAAACTATAGAAAGAATCAACAAAACAAGGAGTTGGGCTATATTGGATTTTTAAAAATATTTCTACTCTTCCTTGGAATTTTGTGTGACATTTTGAGCTGTATTTTTAAAATTAAATGCAGCTAATCTAAGATCTAAGCAGTCTGGATCTGAGATGTAAGTACTGTGAAATTGATTTTAAGTATATTAATTGATACTTTTGTTTCTTAGTTATTTAACTTCTTCATAAGGTTCTGCAATTTTATCTTTCACATCAGAAATTTTGAAAAACATAATCTTTAATATATGAATACATTATCCTCCCATTTCTGTTAAAATGTGTGGCATGTACTATTCCCTTATTTCACCAATGACAATCAATGAACCATCTTTAATAGTCCACAGTCTAAAAATTTACACATTTCCTGAGATCATGTGAAGTGATGAAGCAGAACAACTTCAAAGGATCATTCAGTTAAATAATAAATACTTCAAGACGCCTGTAAGGCTTAAGCTGTCCACTGTGGCAGGCTATTTAATTAATAACATGTACTTTACAAAATCCACCATTATATATTTATGTGACAGACTGCTCAGACTTTTTAAAAACTGCTTTTTCAATACTGTTACTTCCCCTCTTTCATACATTTTCACTTTTATTTGATAAACCAAAAAGGCTAAGCCCTAGGTTATATCGGCCCAATAGACTTTACTAATACTTTGTTTTCACACCATTATGGTACTTGAGATACTTATAGAGCACATAATACAGGTGCTACTATTATTTTGTAGATGAAGGTATTTAGAGATGTCAACTTATTCATTATAATGCTGCAAATCATGACGATGGATTTTGAATTGTTTCATGAGAACAATGTACACTGGGAAGCAGTTTAGGTTATCATCAATCCCCTGGCAATATCCAGTTACCTGTATAGAATAATCTGTAATCAAATTTGGGCCAATATTTAAACTGTCTAGGGCATATTGATTTCATGCTTATATTATATAGTTTTAATTACTATAGCCATAGAATGTTATAATATATGAAATATGTTCATATATGAATATATAAGAAGCAGGTGTCCATAATTCTTAGCATCTTAGCTCAGTGTTTTTCTGGGTCACTGACTTCAGATAGGAAGTCAAACTAGTAATGCATTTCATCAACTAAGTGAAGGAGCTGAGAATCAGAACAGAATTTCTGACACCAAATCCTTGTTCTGTGTGTGGCTATGGAATTTCCTTTTGCTATTTGGTGGTAGATGTTGGCGAACCATGGAAACAAATTCTAGGAGGCATACTAGCTCTTGGGCATGACATGAGGAGAGTACTAAGAAATGTCTATGCCAGATATATCTTCATTGAACCTCTAAAACAATCCTGTGTTTTTAGGAAGACAGATGATTTTTAATATGCCAATTCTAGCTACTATATGTAGGATGAATGTCACTTGTTATCATTTGTGTCACTTGTATTTTTTCTACTTTTGCTTCTTTTTAAGCCCTACTAGAAATACAATGATAAGCAAAACGTCCCTGCTTATGTGGACTTTATTTTAGGAAAGGGAAGCCAGTGGAGAGTCTGTCATCTCTGCAGTGATCCTATCTGATTATTATCTTATTATATTATTATATGCATGTTGATTTAATATAGGCAAAGAGGACAGTCAAAGAGATGCAGCAGACCATATGAGCAGGATAAGAGATTATATGGATCTGAGTTAACGTAGGAGGATTGTGGATGGAAAGAAAAGAAATAGTTTAAAAGTACCTGATTACATGAGCAAGAGAAGTAAAGAGACGATGTTGCCCAGGACAGTTCAGACTTCTATCTTTTCTCCAAGCACCATTATTAATAGCATCCTCTTTCATTTTCAAAAGCATCTGAAATTGGAGAATAATTTATGTCAACCTTCGAGGTAAAGAGAGGGAAAGGTGTAGAATAGCTAAGATTGCTGGTGTGAGCTACCAGTGCCTGGCCTTGATTAATTTAATTATTATAATCTTTATACTCTGAACTTAAAATTGTTCATCTATCATTTTCATGACCTATATGTATTTACTATGCCTGGTGGAACTTAATAATTCTGAAGAGTCATATAAAATAGAGCTATATGTGGCATAGTGTTATGTGATATATAATTAGAAAATTATCCTATGGCAGCCTTAGCCTTTGTTGATGTTTGATTGGTTTAGTTTATGCCAATGCTAGGGCTTGAATTTAGGGCCTGGGCATTGTCCTTGAGGTTTTTCTTTTTCTTTTACTTTCCCCGCCCCCCCTCAGGCCTAATGCTGTACCACTTGGGCCACAGTTCCACTCGTGTATTTTTTCAGTGGTTATTGGATTTGAGAGTCTCTCACTTTTTTCCTGCCCAGACTGTTCAAACCACGATCCTCAGGTCTCAGCCTCCTGAGTGGCAGCTAGGATTACAGTTGTGAGTCATCAACACTCAAATTCGATAGCATTGTTTTACTGAATTAAAATGTTTTTGAAATGGGATGTGACCTGGTTGTTTGCCCTCAGTAATGGTACAGACCCCTCATGTCTGTACCATGGAGTCCCTTAAGTAAGTGAAGGACCATGTTGATCTCAGTCACAACATTTCTCTGGCAACTTAGGTAGGTCCCTTGCTGGCCTGGGCAGTAGTGATTACCGGATGTTATTAGAATTCATGGGGCAGTGGCTATGGAGCCAGAAGAATGCTTCATCGACCGTCAGCTGTGGTTATAGTGTAGCTTCCTCAAAATGTCAACTGTGGAGGAGTTGACACTGACCAGGAGCACAGTGAAACTGTCTATGTAAACCTGCCCAGGAGACAGCCAGGCCATCCTGAAGGGGTCTATGAGGTGTCAGCTAGCACAGCATATTGTCCTAGCCTCCAACTTCCTCTCTCATAAAAAGGAAACATAAACACTAAGGAAAAAAAATCGTGTAACCTGACCAGAGTCTCAGTCTGACATTCCGAGTAGGGTTGGTAGGAATTGAGGCTATCTAGTACCCCTTTCCTAGAATGGGAAAGATGCTCTCAGCTTCAATTGCCCCACATTAATTTTCTACATGAACCCCTCCCCCTACCTTATCTTACTCTTTATTGTTGTAATTAATTGGCTTTAAAAAAAAAACTCAGCATAACAGAACTCAGTTGGGGCAGGGAGAGTCTCCAGGGTCCTCTTTCCTCTTGGCAGCACCCCAGGAGGTCAGGTACTGAGGGAGACTACCCCATCTACCATTTCCTTCCCCTAACCCCCACTCCCAGAGGCCCTAGGTGGGGCTATAGTCTATTTTCAAACACCTTGATGGGGGGGGGGAGTGGGGTATAATTTTGTTTTTTGCTGAATTAGAAGAGCAATTATGTTCTAATTTCCCAAAGAAGGGGAAGTATCCTGGGTCACATTCCTGTACTGGCCACCTCTTTTGTCACTCCTCCCATAATTGTTCACATCCCTCCAGAGAAAGGATCAATTCAGGTCCAAGCTTCAGGTATGCATTCCTCTCATGTCATAGAAAAGTGATTGATGATGATGTCCATTCAAAAGTGTGCAGTCTTAATGTACAGTGCAATAACATCAATAGTTATTTGGTAATATTTAACAGTAATCTAAGAACAATAAACCCTTGTACCATCACCCTAGGGAGCAGTGGATTCCTACTGGCCCCCACAAACACATATTCTCATATATGTGGTGGGGGGGTATGGAGGTGAAATCAGCTCTGTGAAGGAAGAGATGTCGTGTATTTTGGAAAAGAACAGCAGGAATATGTGCAATGTGAGGATTACTCGTCATTATGGGGCTGGAATTGCCCTGCAGTTTGTATTTATGCAAAGCAAAAAATCATACAGGAAAACTCCTTTTTACTGCTAGAAAACCTTGGTACCAATGATTATCCTGTAAATTAAAATGAAGAGGCAGTTAGAGTGAATTGTTTTGCAAAGTCAGTGTTCTCTGCTTTTTTTTTTGAACAATTACCTATCAAAGGATATGCACTCTTTTTTATTTTTTATTTTTTCTAATTAAAGCATTTATTCTTATTGATCTGTACATCATATTTCAAATGTCATGTTTAACAAACAAGTATTAAAGAAGGGAATCTCTGTATACAATCACTGGTACTTAGGTTTTAGAGCATAATTAAAATTAAGCATTAGCTTTAAATTCCTGTATTGTCATACAATGTGTTAGTTCCTTTAAGCTTCTGACTTTGAAAAATTAAAATTTTATTGGTCTCATTTTGATCAAAACTGTGGACAAAGTGTTGCATACGTTGACATATATAGAACTTGGAGTTGGGAGAAAAGACACCAAGAGGAGAAATTAAAGAAAGGATTAAGCAAGTGGAAAAATAAATAAATAATTCTTTAAAGAGAATGAACTGTCTGCTGGAATAAGGTTAGGCCTCTTCTACATAGTTGCTCACGTTGTCACTACCTCTAGCCTCCATTATCAGGTGCTGGGATTGCTGTCTATCTTAATGAGCCCCTGGGCTTTGGTCACATGGATTCTTAACAGTAGGGGCCACAGATCTAAAAATTGAGAAATTCAGTTTATATCCTTGAGCAATTTATAATCTCTCCTTAATTCTATAAGCCTCGGGTTTTCTGTAAAGTGTAGATAGGCATTCTGTTTTTGCTCTTCTCAAACTCAGTGAAGTAAACGAAAAATATCCTCAGAAGGTTTCTAGGGCTTATATAGTGATTAATGATTCTAATCTCAATTGTGTATGTACATGAGTGGTGAGGTTAGTTTTGGGAAGGAAAAGGAAATGAGAGATAAAAGTAGTCAAAGAGAAAACCATCTTTCCCAAAGTCATCTCCTACACATATTATCTGGGTTTTATTTGATGAGAGAAAGTGAAATAATCCTGAATGTATTGCTTTGTGTATTTTTTCCTGTTGGACTATTCATCTAAAATCTTACAGATAGAATTATGTGTATTTACCGCTAAGAGTTAGATGAAGCATTTATTTAACCTAACCTCTGTATCCCAAACTAATGTCAAAGATACTGCATTAAAGCAACAACTGCAGTACTTGATTCAAGAAGTAGTTTTTCCTGTGTAAGTTTGTTTTTTTTCCTTTTGATCTTTTTTTCTTTGCTTTTTTATTTTTGAGGTACCTCAGATAGGCCTCTAATTCCAGATCTCCTGCCACAAGTGCTCTACTTTTACAGTGCTGGAACTATATGTGTACAGTACTTTTATGTTCTGAATTTTAAGAACATACAGAGAAAAACAGCCCTATCTTTTGATTTTGTGTTGTTCAATAGAGGGGAAAAAAATCCAGAATAAAGCTTCTTTATGAGAATGACCTTAAGCCTCTTTTGCCTCTCATGCCTGCTTGTATATTTATATTTTATGTTATTGTTATTCAAATGTAATATAGATTGTCTTTTATAGTAGGTTTGGTTGGGGATAAATTTCTTTTTTGTGAAAATTAGCTGCTCTCAGTAACTTATTTTTCTGATTTGTTTAGCAGCAGCAACAGAAGAACCAGAAGTGATCCCAGATCCTGCTAAGCAGACAGACAGAGTGGTGAAAATAGCAGGCATTAGTGCTGGGATTTTGGTGTTCATCCTCCTCCTATTAGTTGTCGTATTAATTGTTAAAAAGAGGTAAGGTCTGATGCTGTTCTTTCCCCTTACGAGGGATGTGACTAATTTTCAACTTCTTTTCTTCCACTGAGTATCCTAAAATTGGAAGAAGAATTTAAAATTGGAGAGATTGCCTACACTTGTGTTTTTTTATTCAGATTTTTATTTGGTTATTTATGTTCTGAATTTGGTAATACATTTTTTTATTAAATTAACTGAAAAATCGCCGTAAGAATTTAGATTTCGTCAATGCAGAGATACTTGACTCATTCATTTATTTTGAGTAACAATACATATTTTTGTGCTACTTGGGTCATAGTATGTTATTCTATGTTCTGTGTTTTTCTAAATCCTGACTGCAAATAAGAAATAAAAATATAGCATAGTATAGTGTTGGCATGTGTTAAATTTTTACTTACTAAAAATTTCAAATGTAAATTTTTGTAACAGCATAATCTTTTCTAACAACCAAAATAAATCTTCCTTAACTATAGAGGCATATTAAAATGTGGGATAACTTCAATTGCTCTTTCTGAAGATTAAAATATATTTCTATGGAAAAATATTTCAAAGAACCTCATTTTTATTATTTGAGTGTTTCACCACCAGATGAAATATCACAGTCTGTAAATAATTGTCTTGGAAATTAATACAGCACTCCAGTCTTTATAGTAATGTGTTTTTAGATAATAATACAGTGGGAAAAAATTATTGTTTTTTTTTAAAAAAACTTTACATGAAGAGTACATTGCAACAGCTTGTGTATAGAAGTGGTTATACTTCAGTGAATAATATCTTAAATGACATAACTTATATTAAATTGAATAATATGCTATTATGATTATGTGATACCCAAAGTGAAGCATTACTATTATGGATGACTCATACTACCTGTTTTAACAATTCCGTGAGCATTTATTTTAATATATTGCCTCTTTACCCCCTGGAGATATATATGTTGGAGAAGACACATCTGCATTAGAAACATTAGGTATGCATTATAGTGTTTTGTGTTAAATTAGCTACATTATGTGCTTTCCCAAAATAGTGCTTTCTCTTTTTTGCTGTTGTACACCTCTGTGATTGGAAATTACATCCTATGTGAAGCAAGAAGATTAGAGTGTTTAGAAATAGCAAATTTTCCAGTAAGGATCAATAAGATTGTGGGACATAATCTTATACCTTATGTCTCTGTCCAGCCTGAATTTATGTCTGGAGAAAGAGATATAGCCTAAAACAGTTTAGAGATGGAACTAAGCATTACACCACAGTTGAAATTATCATAGATACTTCAAGTTGGCTATGTGAAAATGGCCTATGTCTTTGGCTCTGTATTGGAATAGACTTTCTATTGTTTGTTATTAATTTGAAAATATTTATTTGTATTTAGTTGTTCTCCTCATCCCATGGTAAAATCTGTTGTTGGAAGAATGAAAAAATATTGAAAAACGTATTTCCTAAAGCATGCTAACAACAGTCACTAAATGACATTTGAGGAGGGGGAAATCAAATGCTCTAACAAAATTAATATTGCAGAATGTAATTTATCTGGAGTTTTATAATTATGAATAAATTGATAGATGGAATCTAGGACTTTTCTTTGTTACCAGCATCTCTATGACTATAGACAAATTTCAGTTTTATAGATGGATCAAGTTCCATATGTTACTTTCTAATATGTAATATTAAGACTACAGTACTCACCGACTAAGCAACTTCGTGAAGACTTTTACTCATAATGTCACAGATATATTATGTATGAGTTAAATGCAGATATGTTTATTATACATACCAAAAATCATAGCTATTATAGAAATATTGGATACAAAGTTTAGCCTAAAATTTTAGGGTAGGTACTTTCCCTTTTCATACAGAAATTTACATTAAAAAACAGGAAAGCATAATATATTAGCATTTTCTTATCTGCATATTTCTGGGAAATTGTTGTTTCTCAAAACTTTAGCCCATACTGGCAGAAATACATGTGGGTGTATTTCTCACATTGAAAAAAAGCTCCATGTGCTTTTGGCTGTAAAGAAATGGTTTTGAATTCAGCAAAGTAAAATATTACAGCTGAGGGTTATATGAAGTAAGTTTTTAGCCTAAGAAAAGGGATATTGCATCTTTCAGAACGCAATGTCATTGTTTTTAATTTAATTGCTGTTGAGCTATTTCCAAACGTATGCCATTTTTCCATTGATTGTGTATTATATATTTTACATGCACAACATGAGCACATTAATAATTGCAAGCATCTATTTGAAATTATTTTTAATACAGTAAATGTTTGTACATGGCATCATGTTTACATGCATCTACTGTAGAAATAGCTTTGTGTATATGTATTATTTGGTACATATGTATATTAGCATAATACATATGTATACCTGTGTGTCATTACAAAATCATTATAGAAACTGGGGTGTTATTGTCCATATATTTTATATTACCATAGTAGATCTTTATGTTTATATCTAAAGAATAATAGTATGTTTAGTGTACAATTCTATACACAGCTGTTCCATCTGTCATGACACTTTGATGGTAGTAGATGTTACTATGCTTTACTGCATGTTGAAAGATAGACAATCCATTGAATTTCTTCAAATTTTGGCAATAAAAGAAATGTCAGCATGTTATTTTTTTCAAATTAATGTATTTCAGATTTTATTTTTATTGCATATCTGTCTGTTAATTGCATGGCAAAAGAAACCTAACAATGCATGTGCAAAATGAAATGCAAAGCAAAAAAAAACCCATGAGTTTCATTTTATTTTGTTTTCTTTTTTAACGCACATTTTCTGCTTTATTGAATGTGACAGAGTCACGCTTTTCATTCACCATTGCTTCTTTTTTTCCACTGTCTGTGATTTGCTTGCCAGGAGGAGCTACTATTCTTACTCCTACTACCTGTAAGTAGAAAACGGGTGATGTACTTTACATGTGTTAAAGATGCAGTATCCCTTTTCAAAAAAACAAATGAACCATGTTTGTTCCTTTGGTAATTTTTTTAAAAATTACATTTTTCTGCTCTCTAAAACTTCCAACTATATTCTGTTTTGGCAATCTTTTTAAAAAGGGATATTGTATTTTTTTGTGTGTCCAGCTACTTTTAATTTTTATTTACATTTTTTCCATTAATAGCTCTAGTCTACAGCCAGAGAAACATGACTTAAATTGACTTAAATGAAGCCTATACTTTATTTTAGAAATTCGACACTTCACTCATCTGGTAGAGAATAGTGGTGAAAATCCCCCATCTCTATTGTTATATAATTCTGTTATATATGTGATATATTTATAGAAGAACATTCACTGAGCCAGGTGATCATGGCTCATGCCTGTAATCCTAGTTACTAAGAAAGCTGAGATATGAGGACTGTGGTTCAAAGCCAGCCCAGGCAAGGAAGGTCCATGAGATTCAATTCACGACCAAAAGGCTGGAGCTGTGACTCTAGTGGTAGAGTTAAAAAAAAGTGGTTGAATAAAAAAAGCTTAGGGATTATACAAAGACTTTTATATTTAAAGTCAAGTCCCAAGAACAGTGGATGTGCATGTTCTCACAGATATGCGTACACACGTGCGTGCACAGGCACACAAACACACACACACGCGTACGCACGCACACACACACACCTGCATTTACCAAAAGCAAATAAAATCAGGTGTACATGTGATAACATCTCTTTTCACATTTCCAGACATGCAAGGTGGGTTATAACTTCAGAAGACCTTTGTTGACCATTAAGGCAATCATTATGCTCTAGTTAAAATGAACCAAATCATGATGATTCATGGGGAAGAAAGCAACTCAGTTTCAGAAAAGGAAAAACTTGAACTTATTTAGTATGCTTTAAATAGGACAAAGACCATGTAAAATCAAAGCAGGAAAAGAAAGAATTAAAAAAAAAACTTGAAAACCTCATTTGTTCTTTCTGAGTTTACAACTCTTCTAGATTGAAGTCTAGCAATTGTATGTTTGGGTAGGTATCCCACAGCCTTAACTGCACGAGGTAAGTTTAAGATAGCTTTGCAACAAAATTTATGAGTCAATCAATAAAACACAAGTCTGCCAACATTTTAAATATGACAAACATTTGGCTTCCTAAAAATCGGCTAAAATAAGCAGGTGTAAAATAACAGTGCTCCTAGCTTATTGTGATGAATCATAATATGCTTGTTAAATCATGTTTGATGAAGCCAAAGGTAATTAACTGTACCATTTCGTACAATGATGGAGTACTTTCCCCCTTTATGGCCTACATATACATCCACCTGCAGAAGTTTATGCTGTTGGCTGCTTTGATAATGAAAGTCATTTGCACATCTGTCAAACTCAAGTGCTTACAAAATGAATTGCTTAACTGTCCTGAAGTGCACATTTTATATGCTGCTTGCTCCAAGGAAGACAAAGCATGAGCTATACTAGAATCAATAAGTATTTAATTATGAGAATGTCAGTAAACTACCATTAACTGTCACTGTATCTGTAAAATTAGAATGGGATTTGCTTTGTTGTATGTTCTAAACACTAACATGCTTATGTTACTGTGATACTTATGTTTTTGGGGGGTTTCTAAGCCCTAACTAAAAAAGACAATTGGAGGGATGGGGTGTGTGTGTGTGTGTGTGTGTGTGTGTGTGTGTGTGTGTGTGTGTGTGTGTGTGTGTGTGTGTGCCACACACACATATGGGCTAAAAGAAAGACTTGAAGTCACAGCCTCTCATTCTCACTTAGCTTTTTCCTCATGGCTAGTGTCTCCCACTTGAGACATGCTTCCAGTTCTGGGTTTTTTGCTTGCTAGATGGAGATAAGTGTCTCTTGGATTTGTCTGCCCAAGCTGGCTTTGAGTCACAATACTCAGTTCTCAGTCTCCTCAGTAGCAAGGGTACAGGCATGTGCCAATCATATTTGGGCATAGAGATGTTTCTTTAAAGGCTACACATCCCTAGAGACACTAATAGGAGTCAAGAATTTTATGTCATCAAAGTAAGGATAAACCAGAGTAGAGCTTAGAAAACAATGTGTAATCTTTCAGCTAAATTCCATTGGCATCGTATCATATTAGCTGTCAGCTTTTTTTGGACATGACTTTAGTTAATTTTTCTTTGTTTTACTATAACTTGAATAAAAACCTATCTCACAGGGTTGTTGTGAGGATTAAAATGTAAGAAAGAACTAAGCTGATAAGACATGACATCTAGCTGTCCACAAGATTATAGATCCCATGTAATTTGCCAGCAACATCCTCAGTTTGTGGATTTGGAAAGTAAAAGTTCTTCATTGCATGAAAACTTTCACTTTTCATAGATTTGAAAATCCATTACTTCTTAGTTTTATCCAATCTTATGAAATACATATAAATTAGGTTTAAGGAAATTTGTAATTATCCTTGTTACTTGTTATTTTCTATTTGTGTAACTTCAAAATTTTAACATTATTTTGAATCTAAATCTCAAATTGTTCTACTTTCATCTAATTCAGTCTGTTATTTTTTGTTTCTTCTTTTTCAAATCTAGGAATCTAGCTTGTACAAGCTAGGAAAGTGCTCTGCCACTAAGCTAAATCTTAAAACTCTATATTCCCTTCAAGTAACCAGGTTCACAATTAGTGAAAACAAACAAAAAACAGTCTAAGTGAGCTTTTAAATGTAATTAAACATTTAGAAGTCAGGGATGCTTTATTTTTTTATTATTGTAAGTTTGATAAATGGCAAAAGCAAAGATTGGACAGGCAAGAACATATAACATAATCAACCTAACCAAAGAATAATTGCAGAATTAACATGGGAAGCAGTTCTTCAGATCTGCTTCCAGATACCCCTGGAAAGTGTTTCTTCAAGAAAATTATGAACAAAATGAGAAACTTGGTCAGATATAAGTAAAAGGCCTTACAAAAATGGCTCTTTCTTATAATTCTAGCTACTCAAAAGGCTGAAATCTGGAGGAACTTGGTTTGAAACCAGCCTGGACAGAAAATCTGAGAGATCCATATTAAAAAAATATATGAATTAACTAAATTAAAAAGCTAATAAGCAGGCCAGGAGTTTAGCCTAGTGGTAGAGTGCTTGCCTAGCATGCACAAAGGCCCAGGTTCTATTCCTTAGTATCACATACACAGAAAAAAGCCAGAAGTGATGCTCTGGCTCAAATGGTAGAGTACTAGCCTTGAGAAATCCCAAAGACAGTGATCAGGCCCTGAGTTGAAGGCCCTGGACTGGCCAAAAAAAAAAAAAAAAAAAAGCTAAACCAAAGGCATTTTAGGTACCTAAAAAACCCATACAAATTGAGAAGTAATTATACACATTTATAATTTCCTAGTATTCGTTCTTCAGTTGTCTCACATTTTTTTAAGTAATCTTACCATATCTCACAATTTTTAGGGAATGAACTATTTGTTCTGGCCTGAGAAATTAAGATTGGAATCCCTAACAGATGATCTTCCTCTTCATAAAGCATCCAGTGGAGTAAAAGAGCAAAAAGTATTAGCAGTGATATGTAATGAAAGTTATTAGAGTCAAGCATTCTACTACAAAAAAAATCACCTGAAACAGACTGTAATGGGATCACCAGATAAAACCTCCACGGTAGCATGGTAGATGACTCACACATAGAATTCTAGCTACTTAGGAGGCTGAGATCTGTAGATTACGGTTCAAAGTCAGCCAGGCAAGAAAATCCATGAGACTCTTATCTCCTGTAAACTACTCAGAAAAAAAGCCAGAAATGACTCTGTGGCTCAAGTGATAGGGCTTTGAACACAGAGAAGGCTCAGGATCAGAGCCCAGGCCCTGAGTTCAAGCCAGAACTGGCAAATAACAAAAAACCCTCCCTGGTAAGTTTTCTTCTAAACTGAGACAGAACAAATCAACTGTTGCTGGTTATTTAGAGGGTAAAGACCATTGTAGGTTCAAAAGCAAATTCTGTATGATGGCCTAAAGCAAAGTTTCAAACGGATATATCTATAGGCTAAGTATGGCCTGTTGATATTTCATTAGGCCTACATACTGTTTTAGAAAGTAAAACTACTACAAGGAAATATTTAAAAACACATAATATAAATATTCTAAATAATGGTTGATATTACAAAGCTGTAGTAATAAAAAGAGCTTAGTACTGACACAAGGATGGGCCTGAAGACCAATGGTATAGAATAGAAGACCCAGAAATAGACCTACAGACCCATCACCATAATATTTGATATGGGAGCCAAAAAGCACAGGATGGAAGAAATGCAGCATCTTGGATGGAGCTGTCAGAATTGACTATACATGTGCAGAAAGCTGAAGTTAGATCCTTATGTATCACCCTGTACCAGAATGAATTCTAAATGGATCACAGACCTTAGTGTAAGACGAGATACCCTGAAAATATTGCAGGAAGGTGTAGAGGAAACCTTAGGGTTCCTTGACACAGCTCAAAACTTCCTAAGTAAAGATTCATATAAATGGGATTGCATCAAACTAAAGTATTCCTGCATGGCAAAGGATATATCTAGCTCAATAAATAGCCCACAGAATGGGAAAAGATCTTTACTAGGACTTTTTTAAAAAAATCCAAGCTTAATTTCAACATTCAGATTGAATGTAGTAGATCAAGAGAGTTGTACCTGTTACCTGTCTAAAACCTATGTGTTTGTTAAGACATGTTACCTTTTAGCCCAATAAGAAGCACTGTTGCTGGTTTTGTATAGAGAGCAAATATTGACGGTGGTGATGGGTGTGATAGTTGTATAGATATAGTTGTGGTGGTGATGGTAATTGTGTTTCTCTCACTGTCTTCATAAATATTACCATTACTCTAATTATTACTGTTATTTCCTTGGGTAAAATGAGTTCATCTCCGATGTAAGATCTGTCCTACCAGAGTTTTCTGTTTGGGATGTCTTCCCCGGGGCCAAGTACTACAGTTTACAAAAACAAAATCAAAACACATTGGAGCAACACGCAAATTGTTCAAGGAATGTTTCAAGGAAAAGCTTTTCAAGAAAAACACAAATCTATTGAGGTAGCTTTTATGTCTACTACATTTAAGCGAGAAAAGCCTACTCATGAGGGTCAGAAGAAAAATCTGACTGTAGTATCTGAGAAACGGTGTTCTTAAAAACAATTGAGTAGACTCCTGCCATAAACTTAACTTTTACATAATTTGCCTAGTATAGGCTTTTCCAGTATGTTATTTTAATATCCTATTTCAGATGCCTGGCTAATGTGATGTAAACATCTTATATGCCTTTAATCTTTTCACTTGCATATTTGATGAGTAGTTTTCACACACACACACAAAAACTATATGTAGCTTATATTCCTGATAACTAAGATAAATGGGTCAGTGCTAATTCAGCTAATTTCCAGAAAAGCTAAATAATCTGCCTTGCTTTCTGTATTTATAAGGCATTTTTAAAGTGGATATTTTGCCATCGTTAGAAAAGATTTTTATAATGTTTTTAGTTTTTTACTATATCAGAACTCCAAGATTATGATAAATTACATTATACCTTCATGTAGCATTTATCCTGTTTTAGTATCATTCTCACATAATATATAATTTAGTCCTAGATATTGTCATCTCCTCCGAAAGACTTTAAACCAGGTTCTGATAAATGTTATTGATTTATTGCCAAATCTATTAATGATACGCATGTTGCATTTTTACTTATTAGTAGCAGACAGAATTAAGAATGAAACTTTTATTTGTCCTAACTGAGTATCTATAATAAGAAAGACTTAAGTCATACTGTTTCTAAGAACTAAGTGTTGATCAAAGAAATTAACTATCCAGATCACAATATAGCTTTGACGTAAATCATCTTTTGACTGCTCCACTACACAAATGATTATCTATTCTTTGCATAAAATAGACTTTTTGAAATTTGTTTTGAAATAAGAAAAGAGATAATCAGTTTGGGTTTTCCATTTGAGTATTGATATATGCAGCCAAAAATATTTAAAAGGCAGTTTTACAGCAACCAATCAGTATAATGGTTTGAGTGTCTACTTAATTTCTGAAATTGTGACTAGTTGATTGGGTTTTTTAATCCATGTCTATAAGCTTATTATCTGCGAGCCCACTTGAACAATTTGTTGCTTCATGTCTTACACTTAAGGACCTTTTGTATTTGCCTTGGCAGCAAGCTTGCTAAAAAGCGCAAAGATGCCATGGGAAACACACGGCAGGAGATGACTCACATGGTAAATGCAGTGGATCGAAGTTATGCTGATCAGAGCACTCTGCATGCGGAAGATCCTCTTTCTATAACCTTCATGGACCAGCATAATTTTAGTCCAAGATGTAAGTTCTTCTGTTCCTATTTTAATAATTGGCCACCTATTACATTTGTTTTAAATTCTTCATGTTATTTTTTGAGTAATGAAAGAAAAATGAAAAGGGTTCAGAGAAGGAGCTAGCAATAGAATTAGAGGATAGTATGGAACTTGCAAGAAGATGATGTTTGCTCCTGATTCTGGATTTGGTTTAACTTCAGATTGTTAAACCTTTATTACTAAATCATAAGAAATATTCCAAATGTATACTACTCACAACGTTAGAGATTTAAGTTAACATGTGATTTCCCACACTTGGGCCCTGTCAGAATTTATACTTATTTTTCCCTTAGCATCTTCCTTAGCGTAAGGATAAGTTTCTTTCTTTTGAGCAAGAAGAATTAGCAAATCTTTCTAGATATTGATAGTATGGGTAACATTATTCCATTAATATAGTCTACCATGGACCTTGGAGAATTCCAATACCAAAAAGTTATCTAAGGAAAATTTAGTTTATATGTTCCTAAATATCTAGTACGAACTCTAGAGGTGTACTTAAATTGGTGAATTTGAAGGGATAGTATAATCTATCCATCCACCCCTCATAAGAATTACTAACATTGATTTGTGAAGGCAGTCCTTTGAATGTATTTCTACTAGAGTACTATTAAACAGCAATTTGAATAATTACCTCAGAATTGATAATATTATTTAATCTTTAACCTTTTCCTATGAATTTTAATTCTGTTCCAGAGTGCTTCTGTTTATGTTGACTTAATTACGTTTAATTTACCTAATTTTATTGTTTTAGATTCTTGTGTGAAATTCCTCATCATATAAATTTACAGAAAGTAGAAGTTAGAAATGTCATATGAGCCATTTTGTAATTTAATTGTAATTTAATCGTGAAAAAGTTTTTCATGATTTCTTGTTTTACTGATAATTTGCAAGGGAGAATGTAAAATAGTGCTAATATTAAGAGGAAATTTAACTGAAGATATAAATGTGTTATCTTGAAGTACTTGACTTAATGCTTAATCAATTCCACACTTACAAGTATCTCTGATAACCAAACTTTTCTGCAGGTTGTTTGTATAGTATTAAAAAGTTCCAATTCAGCTATGTAATCATAAATATCTATGTATGGACATAAGGAAAGAATTAAATCTACTTCATATATTTAACTAAATATTTATTTTGAAAAGAAATGATAATTATTTCTATCAGTACCTTACATATGTACAATATAAAGTACACTTTCTTGTCACCTAATTTTGCAATATTTATAATGTCAAGCTGAACCTTCTGGTTTTTCAATTGAACAGAGTACCAAGCTCTAATTACATAATTTTCTTGATGTTTAGAGATAACTAAAACTAGAAGTGAGCATTTTAACTTTGCAGTTACCAAAACTAGTTCAATAATTATATTTCTTAAGAAACTGTAAGTCTATTATAAGGAGAAAAATCAGAATACAATTTTAGAGAAGTATATTCCTTCATGAGCTTTGTTTTCCTGCAGTGCCCAATGATCCACTTGTGCCGACTGCTGTGTTAGGTGAGGCCCTAAATCTTTATCACCATTTTCATTTTATTTTATTTTATCTGCATGGATCACAACTCTTTGCATGGGTTGTAGCTTTGTCCATATAGTAATGACTTACCGAAAGCATCTTGATATTTAAAGTAAACACCCACCGTCTTTTCAGAAACAGCAACTGTGTTCTATCAAATCATAGATCTTAAATTAGCAAAGTATACTGTTTATGAAAGCACTATATTCTTCAGTTCATGATTCTACAAGATTTAAAGCAAAAATTCTGTAGCACCATCTGGGCATTTCTAATGTTAACATACCCAACCAAGCCAGAGAAACTCAAGTGCCTCTAATATTTGCGCAGCAGCCTTATGGAAAGGGAATTTTCTAAATCCTCCTAATTTTATAGCAAGAAAAGAATACATTTTCAGGTTAGCATTGGGACTGTGTGCCTTTGCTTTTGTTTTGTCTTTACTAAGAATGTACATCCAGGTAAAATTGTAGAATTTTGATATAGGATTTAACCTTGTATGTAAGCATTGCATTCACAATAGTATTGTCTTTAGAATACTTGGCTTACCACTATGGGGAACTTGTAAAAAAACCATTGGTTTTGTTAGTGATGATTCCAACATTTCAAAATACAAAATTACATTCACAATTAAATCTAGCTATATTGCTTAGAATGAAGTGCTTTTTTGTTTTTTGTTTTGTTCTGTTTTGTTTTGTTTTTTTTTTCAACTTTCAACTTGTACCCTGTTTCGTGATGAGTTTAACTTACACTTGGGCTCTTGTTTTTATGATCAAGTTACTCAGTGGCTAATTACATTTTAAAATATTTTGGAGTAATATAACAAATTTCAGTTACATGAAATATATACTACTTAATGACACAACTATTTCTTTAAACCTTACTTTTATATTTGAAAAAGGCATTTTTTTAAAACATGTGTTGTTTGCTTCCTGTATGAGCACATCAATAGTGGGTGATTTGTCCCAACAAGTAGCCTGGTTACAGAGAGAGGAGCCATGAGTGAGAGTCACAGACCTCAAATGCCCTCTGCAAATGTCAACTTTGTGGAGTACTGTAGAATACTCACTGCCAGTACCCAGTGGGTAAAGCAAGTTCAATGAAAGAAAGAAATCACTTGCCTTCATTATAATAATTTTCGGGGAACATCTAGAATGAGGTCCAACTCTCCATGCCTCTATTGACTTACAATAAGAATTTATTTTTTAATGCATTTATTTAAAAAAAGCAATTTGCATCTTTATCCTTCCATTTTTTAAAACACTATAATCGTGTCCACCATAACATTTCCTATAAGGTTGTAAAGAGAAAATGAGATAATGCCTGTAAGTTTTACAAATCACAAAGTTGAAATAAATATTATTAAATTTTTCCCTGTGAAAATAGATGTTCAGGCCAAGGAAGAATTGTGCTAACACAATGGAATCCTAATATAATCTTCTATCATGCATTTTATTTTTAGTTGGAAAATAAAGCAGGCTGATTTGTTTTTGTTTTTGTTTTTTTAAATTGGCATTCGTTAAAAGTGGAGTCACTCATTAACCATCCTAGGTGTCGAAATAATTTGGTTATCTTTTTCATCATTCTTTGAGTCATTGTGTTTATAATTTTGCATCCAATTGATTTTATATTTATAAAGCAATTTTTGAAATCATTTCAAATATTGCTTAGCATTAATTTCTACTTAATTAATTAAAGGGGCTTGTAAACTTTTCATATTGATTCATATTTTTGTTTGTGTTTTTTTTTGTGTGTGTTTTACTGCTTCATTGGGTTTAAGTCCCTATAACTGGTAAGTGTATTACAAAGAACTCTAGAAAACCTTTCAATGAAGTATTTAGTCACAGTTATTCTTAAATGTATAATAAGGATAATGATTAGTACATGTACCCTCACTAGTAGTCACATTATTAGGTGGTTTAATGAGGTGGAAATGTGTTAAGATTAATAATTCATTTGTCATGATTTTAAGACCTTACTGCTGATTGTACCACTGTATTAAAGCTTAATGCAATATAAAAGGCACTGTCTATTTCATATTGGAATAGGATGGTCTGTAAGATTTGCAATATGGTTGAATTCTGTGTTTCTCTCTAAGCCTTTTAACAATTGTTAAGATCTCCCCCAGCCAGTAGCAGTAGCCTGTGGGTTCTAGGATTGCTCCTCAGAGCCTCAGAGGCCTGGGTAAATTACTGTACCTTGAATAGTCACCCATTTTGCCTCCCTGACAGCATATGCTCTCTATGTCTTGTCTTAAACTTTTTATTCTGTGGCGTGCCTATACTAGTTGCTATAGGATTTAATTTTACTGGTGAGATGTACATATTCTTTATGTCAATCTATGTAATATTTTAGCAAATGCAGACCAGTTGATTACAGCCTAATAGAAGAGGTGATGGTCCTGAATAATGTTTGCTAGCAAATGTTTGTGTTGTAGAGGGTTGAGAAAAGCCTGAATAAAAGACATGAATATTTTAGGGTAGTAGGGCACAGCAGAATGCACTGGTTTTGTTTTTTCAGTGTGGTATTTTTGGGAATGAGTGCAAAATAAATACATTCAGCTTACTAAGACAGAGTAAAGATAAATGCAATCAAGCTAAATTATAGAGGCACACAAATCTGATTGTAGGGTTCTTTTTTTTCCTCCTCCAGGAAGAAAAAATGTTTATCATGGGGACAACAATTCATTTTTTGCCATATCCTATTTGTAGAGTTGGTGATAGTACAGGCAAATGTACCAGCACTTGAAATATGTTAACTGTTAATTAAATATCATTCTCTACAGTATGCATTATCATTAAAAACAAAAGTTCCCCTAAGAGTGTACTTTCTTTTCTGTTAATGAGTATGACAGTATAAAGCTTTTCAAACATCCCTTAAAACACTTGTTTTTTTAAAGTGGTAAGTTTAAATGTGATAAATATAAGCATGTTTCTCATTGTAATGATTAGTACTTTTGGTCATTAAAATACTGTTTATTCTTCATAGGCAAAATGTTCTTGTTTTTTTCTTCCTCTTTATGACAGAAAGAAAATTGAATATTTATTTCCATTTTGAGCTAACACAATTGAGATGGAGGGGGGCCTACACTTAAATATGGGTGGTAAGGGATTCAACTAATTTTAACCAATCTATCAAATTGGGGTATTTATTGAACTACAGATATGTACTCGAATTTTTTTTAAATAATGCCATCACTCTACACTCTAGGCATTAAAGGTTTAGGAACAAAAATAGTCGTGTAACTAAAATATGAGATGAAATGACCTAAAAGCCAAGGATAAATAAGTAGCCTTATTTCTCATCCAAGGGAAATCCAGAGGAGGTACCCAAAGTTTTCTTCAGCTCTGATTTCTCTCATGTGGTGGTCAAAAGAGTCAAAATACATTAATAATGAAGCCAGTGATAAGAAGGAGAAACTAAGGAGCAGAGACCATATAAAGGCATTTGTTAACTGACTAGCAGTCAGAGTGGGTTAAGAAATGATCCTATCAGTACTCACAATTCCCCACTAGGGTGTGTGTGTGTGTTGTGTTAAGAAGCCTAAGACAATAGTGCAAAGGGAAGCCACAAGAGCAAGAACAGCCATGAGGAGAATGGGTTGTCTAAGTCAGGCCTCTGAGATTGGTTGGGCTCTCTGATTGGGAAGGAGTTTGCTCATCTCACAGTGAAAGAACATGTCCAGTTGACAACTTGGTCTTTTGTTCACCAGCTTCTACTGCTTAGGACTATAGGTACAAAGTACTGAAAGAATTCAGCTAAATCTTCTCATTGTAGACATTTAGTCTACACAGATGTTTCCCCACATGTCACAGTATCTGTTGTCTTCCTTATACATTTGTCCCATGCTCTGACTTCAACCCTTCAGCTGAAGTGCAAGATAAATAAATTTTTAGGTTGCTGTTCTAGGCCTGTATTGGCTAGTATTTCTTACCCCTCCTTCTGTTATCAGAAAGATCTTATAGTCTTTAAAAAAAAAAGTCTTCTTTGCATAGATGTATGTTAAACAAGATAACTTTATTTCTTTTTTTTATTCTTCTGTGATATGAAAATGCCAGATGAGAATCACAGCGCCACTGCAGAGTCCAGTCGCCTTCTAGATGTACCTCGCTATCTCTGCGAAGGAACAGAGTCTCCCTACCAGACTGGGCAGCTGCACCCAGCTATCAGGGTAGCTGACTTGCTGCAGCACATTAACCTCATGAAGACATCTGACAGCTATGGATTCAAAGAGGAGTATGAGGTGAATGCTTCAGAACTATGATAAATTTGGTTTTGATCATTTGTTTCAGTAGAACTTAGCATAGGGAGAATGTAACACCCCATGGCTTCTCTAGCACAGTATTTATGAACATACGATCAAATGTCTGTTCAGGGCAGAGGAATGAAATTTGAAATAAAGATTACTTCCCAGAAATGGAATTAGGTATACATTCATTTTGGGATTGTGTTATTCATTTTACTTTATTGTTAGAAGCATGTCATTCATTAGACACTCCTTACCATTCCTCCTTGACAAATTCAGTAACAAAATACCTGGGGTTTCATTGCATCATTATGGACCACGAGACTTGAACATCTTTATTACTGAGATTTTCTCTGCTGCCTCTTTGTTGACTGATCTTCTCATGAAGAAAGATGAAGCTATGTGCTTTGCATGTGCTACTTGCCAGTCAGTTTATTTTTGTTTGCAATTAGTGGCAGAGAGGAAAAAGCTCACCAAATCAGCATACAACATTCAGCTGGCCAGGGAAGAATGTGGAAAATGCCTCTTACAATACTTCTCTGTCCCACTTAAACCAAAATGGAAATTGATTTGAACCCAACATTCCAACAAACAGAAATAAAAAAGACTTAACTTTTATAGCTTTCACATATAGAAAAATGTCAATCTGGAGTGGAGAAGTTTATCCATAGACCTGCCCTACACCTACCCACACACATGCACAGGCTCACACACACGCACACACACATACATTTTAGACATAAAGAATGAGACTATTCAAACTCCATCCAACTTCATGAAAGAAAAATTATTTAAGTTCCACATTGTACCTACAGACTACTTGTGTGCTTTCATTTGGAAGTGAATTATCTTTGAATTTTAAATGTTGATTTTTGCATATATGCTGAAACATTATGCTTTCCTAATAAAATAAGTACAGGGAATTACAATAATCAGCTAAAACTGGATTTGGGGGATTGTTTTGTTTTGGGGGGGTAGGGAGACTGGTTTATTTCATGTGGAGTCCTGTGTACTTTGCTTCATAGACAACTGGCACTTTGAACCTTCATTTCCTGTGTTGAGAAAAGCTGAAGTTTGCCTGGAAAAGGAAATCTTTGCCTATGTTTTTGTTACATACTCTAAGTAAACCAATCAGCAAATTCATCTCTCTCTAGATTCTCAGAGAAAGGGACTCTTTATATATCAGGCAGTCTCTTGTTGCAGAGACTCAATCTTGTTCATGATTTTCAAAGACACTAAAATGTGATGTATTGCACATGACTAAATGAATAATTATGTGCAGTTTTCTCCTGTTATAAATGCTAGAGAATACACATTTGAAAGATACTCATTTTTAATAGTTTTTGCATTTTTTGCTGCATTATTACTCACTGTATTTTGAAAGAAAATCATCTTTTTCTCCTTAGGTCTCACAAAGTTAGAGCTGTATTACATTTGAAACACTTTCAAGGTCTTTTTTTCTACAGTTTTTTTTTGTCCTTTATTTGAATTCAACTCAATACAAGATAAACAGGAATGAGTCCTACAAGCCAGTGATGAGGTCTGAGAAAGAAAGTTGTTTCCTGCTGTAGGAATCCCCATCACCCTGAGAAAGTAGCTTTTACTATTTTAATCTTCACAACAGATAAACCTCTTTTGAAAAGTGGAATTAATTTTAATCTACCTTTTTCCCCCCTAGAGCTTCTTTGAAGGCCAATCAGCGTCTTGGGATGTAGCAAAAAAAGATCAAAATAGAGCAAAAAACCGCTATGGGAACATCATAGCATGTAAGTTCTCATAAAATTCATGGTAAATTTAAAGTATTATGTGTACAAAGATAAATCATGAGTGACAAGTTTTCCTTACATGTTTTTACTTTTTAAGAAAATACTGAAGCGTTCTACACACTTCTGTCTGGATAGTCATCTATTTAATGTTAAAAACAGTTCTAGCTACTAACAGTGACTCTGGGATCGCCACAATCCTCATTCATTAATTTGATAAGAATCTTGACCTGATGAAGAGAACGTACTGTTTGATTTCATGTATGTACATCCATGAAGTTGTTATCAAATAGCTGAGTATGAAGATAATAAAAAAGATTTTTTAGTTATAAATTACTGTAACATTCCTACAGAACATATTCAAATTTGGAAGATTAGTCTTTCCACATAACTTACTTTTTTTACTTGGAGCCAGGAGCTGAACTCTAGTTATTCTGTACTTTACATCGTTTACTACTTTCTCCTGATTAGGTCTTCACAGTGTATACATTAGAAAAATAAAATCATCACCATTGGAAGCCACACAACAGTAAGGATTAGATAGTTTAACTTGTAATTAACTCCCAATCTCCTTAAGCCATTCTATTCTGAATTTAAATTATATGAAAGCATCTAAAGTATCTCAAAATGTAACCTTGAACTGTTAAGGAATAAAATATAAGTGGAGCTCAGAATTCATGGCCTGGTTCTGCTTAAAATCGTTAAGGAAGAGGAGGAGGAGGAAGAGGAGGAAGAGGAGGAGGAGGAAGAGGAGGAGGAGGGCGAAGAGGAACAAGAACAAGAAGAGGAAGAACAAAAGAAAAGAAAGAAGAAGAAAGAAGAAGAAGAAGAAGAAGGAGGAGGAGGAGGAGGAGGAGGAGGAGGAGGAGAGGAAGAAGAGGAGGAGGAAGAGGAGGAGGAGGAGGAAGAAGAAGAAGAAAGGAGGAGGAGGAGAGAAGTACGACATCAAATCAGCCAGGCATCAGTGTACTCTAACTGCTTAGGAGGCTGAGATCTGAGAATCACGGTTTAAAGCCAGCTCAAGCAGGAAAGTCTGTGAGACACTTCTCTCCAATTCATTACTAAGAAGCCAGAAGTAGAGCTGTGTTTGAGTGGTAGAGCATGCTAGCCTAGGGCTGATAAAACTCAGGAACAAGAGCCAGGCTCTGAGTTCAAGCCCAGGACCTACACAAAGCAAATATAAAGTTATTAAAGAATCGGTCTAGGAAACAAAAGGAGATGTTAGGCAAGTTCAAGTTTATAGTCAATTCCCTGACTCAGACTTCAACATCTTCTCTGCAAGCTTTTTAACTCTGGAGGTACAAGTCAGTGTGTTCTGGGTGATAATTGTAATAAGTAATGAGCTCGTTATTATTCTTGCATTTCCTCAAATGACTGATTACCTAACCTTGAATTATACATGGAGTATTGGCAAGTATGGATTGCAGAGACTGAGTTACTTTAAATCGCTCCTAGTGACATTGTCTCAGGAGAAATATTAATGGCTTTCATTTTATTATTTGACCACTGTAGATGATCACTCTAGAGTAATTTTACAACCTGTGGAAGATGATCCTTCTTCAGATTACATCAATGCCAACTACATAGATGTAAGTAATTTTTATAGTGTGTGTTTTATATAGTACAGCTGCTTATTAGCTTGTAACTGAGCCCTTTTGGTTATGTTAAGTATAAAGTGATTGCTGCCTTTTTAAATAAAGAACAAACTGTACACTTTGCCCTGTTCTACGTCCCAGTACTTACTGATGTTGTTGTGCTTTCTTTCACACCTGACTTTGGTTTGGGCTGTAGATTTGGCTGTACAGGGATGTAAGTACCACTATATGTAAATAACAGCACTCTATTGTAAATATTTAATATGAATATATTCTTAATTGCAGTTGTTACTAATGCTTACTAGTTATTTATGCATGCTTCACCTAATTAGTCTCATATAGTATATGTCTCATTTTTTGTAATTCTTTCACATGTGTGAAGATCTATTTTTACCCCCTTCCCTTTCCTTGTTTAGAAAAGAGGATCATTTTTTTGGCTTCGACAACATTTATTATGTACTTGGGTTTTATTTGTTGATGATTTCTGTTTCTGGTTCTTACCTTTCCTAGAACACATGTGAGAAGCTGGATAGTATGGATAGTGTGATGTGTATTGGAGTTACTCGATTTTTTATTTTACATTTGATCTTTGATGTTCAAAGAAAGCAGGGAAAATATTTTGTGGTATGTGGTATTGGCTTATAAAGCAGTAAAACTTTTTCAAATAATTACTAAGTCACAATTGTACAACAATACATCATATATATATATATATATTATAACCTAAAAAGAAAAGTTTGTGCACATCAAACAGTCCCGTTGGGGGAGTCATTGTCAAATGAAATATGAAGCACCATGAAAAGAGACAATACATTATATCTTATATAGGGAGATTAGGTTCTTTGGCTCTACTACCTTGTTCAAAATCACCCTGAGAATCAAGTGAACTTGCTCCCCCGTGATTCAGCTCCTCATCTTTACAGTGGGGATAATATAATTAGTACTAATTCCACTTGATAAGGGAATTAAAAGAATGTTCTGACCATGCCTATCAAGTACCAAGCTCTCATTAAGCCTCAGCTATTATTTCCCAAGTAAAATGGAGGTGCTGAGTTTAATTGATTGAAAGTGTACATGTTTCTGCAGCAAAATGTAGAAGAGCAATATTGCAGCACTGTGTGTAACTTTTATACATAAAAGTACTAACTATAATGACCAACCTTTTTCTAATTCATATGTATAGAAAATAATGTTCGTCACCCTTTATTTGTTACAGTTATTTTCATAGTTATCTTTATTTAATTGAATCACTGATTAAGTATAATAGGAGTATGTCAGTTAAATGGCTGACTATAACCTTATACTCATTCAGTACCTAAATTTAACATATAGACACTAAGGAATTATTTAATTTTTTTGAGGTACTGGGGTTTGTGCTCAGGACCTTGTGCTTGCTATGGTGGTGATTTACTGGTGAGTCAGGTCTCCAGTCATTTTTGGTCATTATTTTTTAGGTAGAGTCTTATATCTCCTGCTCAGGAACATGTCAGGACTGTGATCCTCCTATTTTAGTCTTCTCAGTGTAGCTAGGATGGCAAGCTATGTCACTATTTCTAGTTTCTCCCATTGAGATAAAAGCTAGCTGTCTCTGCTAGCTTTAAACTTGAATGCTCCTGATTACAGCCTCTGAAGAAGTGAGGTGTCTAGCTATTGGTGTACTCTTAGCATTAAAAAAAAATCAACATTAGCCAAGTAGTCACTAGAAAACCAGAAGTGGTGCTGTGGCTCCAGGGGTAGGGTGATAGTTTTAAGCAGGAGAGCTCAGAGAAAGAACCCAGGCCCAGAGTTCAAGCTGGTCTTTCTGCTAAAACTCCACTGTGTTTTGGCTGATAACCACACAAGTTTATAATTTCCTTTCCTATTCAGTTACTATGTTTGAAAGACATTTGAAAGTGGTAATTATTTCATTAAAGACAAGCTTAAACTTTTATTCATATTCAATGTTGGCATATTAAAAAACATAGATCTTCAAAATTTGCAGCAGTATATTGCCCAAACTATTAAATTTTAGATTGGAGATCCCAAATGGCAGTCTTTTACGAATGTATTAAGTTGCCCACACCAAAATGTGGACATATCACAGACTGTCAGTAAAACTGTGATGACCTTGAAACAAGTGTACAACTTAGTTCCATCATCCCAGCAGTACTTTTCAACTCCATTTTGCCGCAAATCAATTCATTATAAAGCAATTAACAACTCATTGCCTATCAGGAATAATTTATTGGAACAATATTTAATGTTTTAGATGAGCTTTTGGCACATTAGGAGGAAACTACCAAACTTTTTGTTCAGTTTTGAGAACTCTTCTTTGTGGATGCGTGCCTCTGCAATTATCACCATTCTCAGCAGTTAGCAAAATTCTTTTATACAGATTTCTGAACATGTTACAGAACAGAAATACTTATCTGAGAAAAACCTTAGCAGTACTTTGATTTGAGACATGCATGCATTGTCCAGTTCTAACATTGGAATGTTCTGTTGTTTTTTTTTTTATGGTTCTAATATGTCCTCGTCCATTTGTAATGCAGTGTGTTGTACTTTTGGATGATGAAATAAGAATTAGTATTTTAAACACAGTGTTTCCAAGTGTGAATGACTAAAGATTAACATGAAGGCATAAACAACTTAGTAAAACTAAACAAAATCTATGAGGGTATACCATAGCAATCCAAACTCAATTAATTATACAATATATTTATATTCTAATCCAGACTCTTTTTAAATATTCAATTTTGTTCTATGTTTACTTTTCAGATGGCATAGGTTTGAGAAGTGAACTGTGTGTTCACTACTCATTTCTGGACTTTTTCTATAACTTAATCTTAACAGGTGGTTGTCTTCATCTTTTTATGCCTTCATTCATTTGTTTCTGGTACTGATGTAAAATGATAACCAATTTGATCTCCTATTTTAGGGCTACCAGAGACCAAGCCATTACATTGCAACCCAAGGTAAAACTTTTGTTTTTTTAAATATTGTAAATTGGGTACATTTGGAGTATTTAGTCACATGTGATTTTTTAAATTTAGATCAATGAAAAAAATCACTACTTAAAATGATACTGCATTTTTTCATTTTGTAGAGCAATATTTTATCTACGTATAATTTACATTTGATTTTTTTAAAGTAAAATGTTGGACTGGATGTATGGTTCAAGTTATAGTATGCCTTTCTAGCAAGTGCAAGCCCCTGAGCTCAAACCTCAGTACCAACCAAAATAGAGATAGATAGACAGACAGACAGACAGACAGATAGATAGATAAAAGTAAATGTGGGGCCAGGAGTTTGGCCTAGTGGGAGAGTGCTTGCCTAGCATGCACTAAGACCCGGTTTCAATTCCTTGGCACCACATACATAGAAAAAAGCCAGAAGTGGTGCTGAGGCTCAAGTGGTAGAGCTCTAGCCTTGAGAAAGTCTAAGGACAGTGCTCAAGCCATGAACTCAAGCCCAGGAATGGCAAAAAAAAAAAAAAAAAAGTAAATGTGAAGTTGCCAGGTGCGTCTGTAATTTGGTCCTTGGTGTCCAGAGAGCACAATGGACTAATGTAGTGCTGAGAGAGGAATTACTTACCAGATGACAACAAAGCAGGCTCTTCACATGTAAGGACCCTGTCTTCTTCCAGCAGACTTTGGGTCAGCTTGGAATGTCTTAATATCTCCTACCCATATTGTGATAATCAGGCATTACACTATCTTCCAGCAATTTCTTGGCAAGTCATGACTGGACATAGCGGGAGGGAATTTAGGCAAGTTTGGGTTTTTTTTGCAAAAAATAATAACAAAGTGGGTAATTCTTACAGAGGTGCACTAGAAATGAAAGTATCCAGACTAGGAAATATATACACATTTGATTATTTCTCCAAAGTGACTATTGCCATTCAAAAAAAGATTTGCTGAGGCCCTGTCTCTGAGCCTCTGTACACAGGACTAGTGCTCTACCACTTGAGCCAAAGTGCCAATTTTCTTGTTTATTTTAAATGAATATTTTTGAATATTTTTTGAGTAAGTGAGTTTAATTGCATATTTTCTAAAATTTAAAGTCATCTAGTGGGCTGAAGTTTTACAGTACTGATCAAAGTGTAATCTACCCTATGTTTTCATAGCTTAGAAATAATCCAGTATATTGGGATGTGTCCTGTCTATGTAAGGACACATCAACTTCATCAACTTCTAACTATGTACTAATTACAAGTGGTGGACAGTCATTTTTCTAGTAGCAAAATAATTATTTTTTTGCTAATTTATTATTAATTACCAACTCATTAGTTAATAATGAATTATAGTTATTAAGAATTTATGCTGCTTGGTAGATGGTAAAATAAAAGTTCTTTTTTCATATAAAGGTGCATTGGAGTGATTAAGTAAAAGTAGAACATAGCAATTCTTTTTAACTGGGAATAAAAGCCAAGCTGCACTGAAAACAAAAGCAACTTGCATATGCCTATTTTTTCCTGTATGATAAATGCATCTTTGAACCGAATTTAAGTCATTTCAGTAACATTTGGTCCTTATCTTTTTCAGTTTATTTCATTTACTGTGCTTCTTAACTTGCAATTCTCATATTGACTAAAAGATTTCTCTGGTATCATAATAAACCCAATTAAAACACCATTTCTAACAAATGTCTTTGTAGGCCCAGTTCATGAAACAGTGTATGATTTCTGGAGGATGGTCTGGCAGGAACAATCTGCCTGTATCGTCATGGTTACAAATTTAGTTGAAGTTGGCCGGGTAAGAGAAAAAGATTTTTTTATATATAATAAATGGCAGCATAGTTGAGAAGCAACACATAATTCAGTTTAAAGAGAATGTCATCCAATTATCTAAAAATATTTCATCAGAATACTATTTCAAATAAATGCTTCTAAGTGGATCTTATAACGCAGAGAATTATTTGATTTCTCCTTAATTTTTTAATATACTACAATCTAATTGAAGTACTATAGTTATGTTTTCAGAGAGCATGTAAATCTATTATGTAACTTTTTTGTCAATGGTTTTCTAACTGGATTTTTATGGTGATTTAATGTGCTATTCTGGGACTTTAATCCTCTTGACTAATTTTTGCTATGTGTGTATATCTACCTATAAAGTATTCTTTTCGGTCATGTAGGTTAAATGCTATAAATATTGGCCTGATGATACTGAAGTTTATGGTGACTTCAAAGTAACCTGTGTAGAAATGGAACCACTTGCTGAATATGTGGTTAGGACATTCACGCTGGAGAGGGTAAGTACTGAAAAAAATTTTTTTTGGAAAATTCTTGTAAGAATATCTATACTGAAATGTTTTTCTCTGAAAGTCCCTGTCAGGTTTTGCTTTGATGATCCTGTGAAATCTATTCATTCAGTCTCTTGAGACCTAACCATGTGTCAGATATATTTTCTAAACCTTAAGACAAAGGGAAATCTCTTCTTGAACAACTATCATACATTTAAAAACTTTTATGACAGGAATGTATAAAAGGTCCTATTTAGGGCAGGAATGTAAGTAGTATGGAGAGAGGGAGGGAGAATGGAGAGAAAAGAAGGTGGATATGATCAAAATACTTTACATATGTGAAAATAGAACAATAAGTCTTTTAGAGATTGGTGTGGAGAAAAGTTGAGCAGAAAGTGAACTAAAGAAAGATAGGAGAAAGAGTAATTGAGCAGAGAAGGTGATATGGATAATGGAAGCAAAACAGACTGATAGAGTGCTATAGAACAAATTTACATTCATAAATGGCTTTGTTAAATTGCAACTCCTTTGTACAACTAAAAATAATAAAATAAACTTTTTAAAGAAAAGGTGAATAGGTTTGACCACACAAATAGACAGTAAAAACACATGTGTGTGATTATCAGTACCATTAGTGTCTCTGTGAAAAGACTACTACTAAAATAGCTATTTAAAATATTTACCTTAAGTTATACTAACAGCTTGTGTATGTCAGGAGGCTAAGACCCAAAAGATCAAAGCCAAACCAGGTTCAAGCCAAACCAGGCAGAAAAATCTCTAATATTCCATCTTCAGATCACCAACAAAATGCCATACTGGAGGGGCCAAAAATTTGTCTTAGAGGTAGAGTGCTTGCCTAGCATACATGAAGACCCGGGTTTGATTGCTTGGTACCACATACATAGAAAATAGCCGGAAGTGGCACCGAGGCTCAAGTGGTAGAGCACTACTTTGCGAAAGTCCAAGGACAGTTCTCAGGCCCTGAGCACTGGCCATAAACAAGGAAACTGAGTTGAAACCCCAGTATCAGGACCAAAAGAAAACCCAAACAAAAAAACAAGAAAACCCTTACATACAATATGCTATTTTGTAACTTCACATAAATGAGTAATGTTAAGAAAGACTAATAACACTATGTGTATTGAGGGAGATATTTTACATGTTGGCAATCATAGTTAAATTCTTTAAAGTCCTCTGTAAATCAATAAAGCATTAAATCCTTATAATCTTAAATTATTGAAACTTTTATGCAGTTTATACCTTCATGAACCATTCCTTGGTGATTTATTTATACACGCTAACTTCATTTGCAAATTCTTTGAAATTGAAATGAATTCTTTGAAAATTATAGATAACTGTATATAACAAGAGTAGAAGTAGTAGTTAAACATAAAATCTAGAAATAGCATTCTTTACCCATATATATATATATATATATATATATATTTTTTTTTTTAGTGGATTATGGGACTTGAACTCTGGGCCTGGGCACTGTCCTTGAATTCTTCATCTCAAGGCTAGCACTCTACTACTTGAGCTATAGCACCATTTCTGGTTTTCTGGTGGTCAGTTGCAGATAAGGTCTCATGAATTTTCGGAGCTGGGAGTTTGGCCTAGTGTTAGAGTATTTGCCTAGCATGCACGAAGACCCAGGTTGGATTCCTCTGTAACACATACATAGAAAAAAAAAAGAGTCTCACAGACTTTCTAATGCCGGACTAGCTTTGAACTGTGATACTCATCAGCTTCATGAATAACTGGGATTATAGGTGTGAACCACTGGTGCCCAGCTTTTACCCATGAGTTTTGAAAATAATTCCCCAACATCAAAAGGTGATTAGAGAAAAATACTAAGTAGAAAGTAGCAGCACACAGAACAACATAATTACAACGATCAAAATTCTAAAGTACAAATGGAAATTTCTTAGGCATATTATAATATTATAGTAGAATAATATAAGTGTTGACAGGGAGATCTTAATCATTTATCTTGATTTAACAAATAATAGAATATGCATTTTCTTAAAATTATGTTACCTAATTATATAAAAATTGTTCATGAATTTAGTAAAGAAGAACACCAACTATTTCACTCACTGCTACTCACAAATCACTGACCTATGAGTTTACAAGTTAACTAGAAGCCATCAAACTGTTGTTTGAAAACATTCTTGAATAATTTTCTAAAAACTAAAGTTGTATAGCAAAAAATAAAACTAGGGTCCAGGAGTTTGGCCAAGTGGTACAGTGCTTGCCTAGCATGTACAAAGACCCAGGTTTGATTCCTTAGTACCACATACATAGAAAAAATCCGAAAGTGGTGCTGAGATTCAAGTATTAGAGCTCTAGCCTTGAGAAAGCCCAAGGACAGTGCTCAGGCCCTGATCTCAAGCCCAGGACTGGCAAAAAGAAAAAGAAAAAGAAATAAATCTAAGAATTCATCCTAAAATATTGTATTGCATAGACCAATTTCCATAAAAGTTGCCTCATTATTACCATCTAAGAAAAAGTTATGTTCATAAATGATTCCTATCTTGAAAAACACTTAAATCCTGAGAAAGTCATAAAATTTGCAAACCAGAAAATAATAGAGCAAAATAAAAATATAGATATGGAATACAAACAATAAAATATAAACCCCTATTCCCTTGAGAAGATCAATAAATTGACTAAATCATTAATTTCTAAGCAAAGCAAAATGAAAAATCCTAATATTCTATAAAGTCAACTATATCAAAACACAAAGAAGATCTAATGACCATTTTATATTTACTATTAGGAAAGCTCTAAACAAAAATATTACATATGAACTTCAGTGTGGATCTTTATCTACACTTCATTTTATTCCAGAGACAAATTATTATTTCGAACAGATTTTAACTCAAAATTGGCTAACAAAGAAACAAAAATTTCCAAGTAGTACAAGAAAAGAGGGTGAATGATAAATTTAAAATTGGACTATGGTAACTCAAAAGAACATAGGCTCGATGGTTTCCCTCATTTATCATAATCAGTAGAAACCTTGGGCTCTCCTAGGAGAGATTTACAATAGAGCAAAGCCTAGATACATAAGGCTATATAGAATGATGCTAAATGAAAGGACCTCCAAGATATAGAAACAAAAGCCATATAAGGAGTAATTGTTGTCCTTAATGTACTGTTATCTCTCATCTCTTTCGCTGTCCCTTGGTTATCTCATATTGTTACAGCATTCTACCTTGTTATCTGATATTTTGTATATCTGGTTATTTGGAATAGGTATATCTGGTTATTTGAAATAGGATAGGGAAGGGAGAAAGATGAGGGGCAGGGGTAAGGAAGGGAAATGGGGACCAAAACATGAGAAAGGGTATCAGTGTTTGTGAAGTAATGCACCTTCTATCTGGTGAATATAATGTAACCCTTCTATTAATTACAATAAAAAGTATATTTAAAAAATGGGGCTATGAGGGCTGGGAGTTTGGCCTAGTGGTAGAGTGCCTGCCTAGCATGCATGAAGACCCATGTTCAATTCCTCAGTACCACATACATAGCAAAAGCCAGAAGTGGTACAGTGGCTCAGGGTAGAACACTAGCCTTGAGGAAAGACCAAGGACAGTGCTCAAGCCCAGGACTGGCAAAAAAAAAAAAAAACCCAAAAAATTGGACTGTAGTTTCATAATCTACTCAACTGTCCTTATTCTTTTAAAGAATAGCCAATACTATCCTAGTCAAACCATTTTGGCCAAAGAAACACATTAAAAATAATCAGGGGCTGGGAGCTTGGCCTAGTGGTAGAGTGCTTGCTTACAATGCACGAAAACCAGGATTTGATTCCTTGGCACCATAGAAATAGGGAAAAAAAAAAGCTAGAAGTGGTACTGTGACTCAAGTGGTAGAGCTCTAGCTTTGGGAAAGCCCAAGGACAGTGCTCAGCTCCTGAGCACAAGGCCCAGAACTGGCAAAGACAAAAAGAAAAGAAGAAATATATCAAAGTGCATTTAAAAAGCTCTCCTAACAGTGGTATCAGAACTAACTAAAACAAACAAAAATATCAGACTGGAGAATTAAGTGATAAAGAGTACTAGCAGAATGAAAAAACAGCTTAGCAGATGCAAGTCCTGAGTTCAAACATTGGTACAGGTAAATAAATCCATAAATAAAAATAGTTCTTTATGAAGCTCATTGGCTCCATGTCTCCCCTTTTGTGCGCTCTGTTACTTTAGTACACACATTGTAGACCCATTCAAATCCAGAAACAAATTTCAAAGTAAAATGGCAAAAGTTTGAATCCAGCAGTGAGCTAATTAATGCTTAATTTTAATTATGTTCTAAAATCTAAGTGCCAGTGATTATATACAGAGATTCCCTTCTTAAATACTTGTTTGTTAAACATGACATTTGAAATACGATGTAAAAAAATCAATGTTAATAAATGCTTTAATAAAAAGAAAATCTCACAGCAAGGATACTAAGAATTGAAGGATATTTTAGCTGTGGGAGAAAACCTAGCAAGATATTTCATTATACTAGTACACTAAGGGTACAAATTATGTGTTCTTATTAACAAATTAATGAATTTAATTTTATTGAAATGATGTTTAATATGATAGCAAAATAAACTTTGTAAACATGATAAAGCACTAATCAGTAGCATGATAAAGCACTAATCAGTAATGTATATCTTAAGGAGTGGATTACTAAAAGCCTCTTAGTTTGCTTATAACCAGTATAAAAGATATTATTGCTATTATCACCAGGAAATAAATATATATAACCTTGCATATAATCTTATATATACATTATATATAATATATATTGCATACAATATTATAATATATTATATAATATTTAATATACAATATTATATAATTATATATTTATATTGGTCAATCATAGGGCTTGACCTCTGGGCCTGGGAACTGAGGCTACCATTCTACCACTTAAGCCACAGCACCATTTCTGGTTTACTGGTCTTAATTGGAGATAAGAGCCTCACAGACTTTCATGCCTGGGATAGCTTTGAACTGAAATCCTCAAATCTCAGCCTCTTGTAGCTAGGATTACAGGCGTGAGCCACTGGTGCCAGCTGAGGTGAATATTTATTCTCACTAGTACTTAATTTTATTGAAAATTGTAACAAAGTAAATAAGAGCAAAAGAAATAATCTGTAACAGATTAGAAAAGGCAACATTATTTCAGCATTAAAAGATTTTACATTAAAAAACTATTTTAAATGAAACAAAGAAATGTTTAAACAAGTAAAGTCAAGAGAAATACTATAATAAATGATTAATTCCTTTACTAACAATAAACTGCAAAATACATTTTTAAATTCTTTTTTAATATATTTTTATTGTAATTAATAGAAGGGTTACATTATATTCTCCATATAGAAGATGCATTACTTCACAAACATTGATACCCTTTCTCATGTTTTGATCCCCATTTACCCCCCTCCCCCCTCTTCTCTAGCCTATTTCACATAAACAAATAAACATATATACAATATATACATATATAGAATATATACAAGGTAAGATACTATGAAATAACCAAGGGGCAACAAAAGAGATGAGAAATAATATAATACATTAAGAACAACAATCATACATTATATGGCTCTTGTTTCTATATCCTGGAGGTCCTTTCATTTAGCATCATACTATATGGCCTTGTGTATCTAGGTTTTGCTCTATTGTATTGCCCTATTATATTATCTTGCCCTATATTAAATTTCCTTCATAAAAATAAAAGTACCAAAATATCTTTGGCTGTATTTAACAAGATTCAAGTCCTAAATGAATACAGCACAAAAGAGTAATAAGTAATGAGTGAAAAGACATCATTTTCTCCCAGAATATGGGAGTTCCTAACATCAATATCACTGTACAGCTATATATACAACACACACATACACACACACACACACACACACACACACATATACATTTTTTTGGTGCCAGGCCTGGATCTTGAACTCAAGGGTGCCATCCCTGAGCTTTTGTCCTCAAGGCACTTGAGTCACGGTTCCATTTTCATCTTTTTTTTGTGATTAATTTCCATGGAATTGCCTGCTGCAGTCCTCAGATATCAGCTTCTTGAGTTACTAGGATTACAGGAACAAGACCTAAGCAGCCAGCTCACTGCGCAGATTTTTATAATAATCCAGTGGCCCCATCTTGAGATTTTTAGTTTCAGTTTTCTTCTCATTATTAAGAACGCGAAACAGTTATTTGAGGAAAACACATTTTGTCAATCCACTGGAGATTTTAGATAAAAGACTGATTAGGAGGAACTTAGCCAAGCAAGAGGGAAAAAATATTTTAAGAAGGAAATATTTTATATATAACAGAAGGACAAAAAGTACTGAGGCCCATTATAGCTACTCTAGTAAAATGTATCAAGGGAAAGGTAAAAATTCATTTATGACCTTTATTCCTAGAGTTGAATTGCAAAATAGAAGGAAAAAAAGGGATAAGAAGGTGATTTTTCTTTCATTTGTGGGATTTGAACTCCTTGCCTTGCTGAGCTTTTTTACTAAAGGCTAGAGCTCTAATTGAGCCACAGCACCGCTTCAGTTGTAGGGCGGTTAATTAGATGAGTCCTCAAGACTTTTCTGCCCAGGCTGACTGTAAACTGATCCTCAGATATCAGCCTCTTAGGTAGCTAGGATTGCAGGCATGAGTGAGCCACCAATGCCCAGCTTCATTCTTCTGTTTCTATGATTCCACAACAGTGTTTGCCCTGGAATTATAATTATTTGTTGAGCGTTGCTTTGTGGAGCTTATTTATCAGGAACAAGAAATGAAAACTATCCTAAGATCTTATCACTAAAGATCTTAACACTAAAGTTAAACAGCCTTTCTCTATTTGATTTGTTTATTTCATATGATATGTTTGCCTTTTCTGATAGAAGTGATGAGACTGACAGCCTCATAGGAAGCACACAGTAAACTTAGACTGGCAAAAATTATAGCCGGTTCAATTCGATAAATATGAATTTCTCAGAAATGAATTTTGCACTATTTCATCTGTACTCTCCTAGCTATGCTGCCCCCAAATCTATGTTTTTTATCAAAAAAAGAGAAGGCTTCAAAATATATATTTACTTGGTTGTGTTCAACTACCCCAATAGCCAAGATGGGCAACAGTGAGAGCCTTGCTCCTTTCATTGTGTGCTTTTGTTATGTGCTGAATTATTTCACAGAGCAAAGAAACTAGTTTACCCAGAGAACAGTTTAGTTGCCTATGGGTTTTCACAAACCAATCTAGATCACCACTGTCCTGGAAAATCCCTACATGCTATGCTTCAAAAATATTTTCAACTTGGATAAGCAAAGCATTAAAATCTCTCAGTGAAGTGAGAAGCTGGAAAGTTGCTGTTAGACACTGCTAGAAAGACCAGACAGTGGGTCTGTTCGGCGGCACTTAAACTTTAGGCTTTCCCTACTTCTCCCAAAATAATTTTATGTGTTGTGATTCACAGTCAGAAGCAAGCTGCCAGGATAAATTTTTATTTACCTTGACTTAACAGAATTGAGCTAAACACCTCGATTTCTTTGCTACCAATTTTCTGAAGATAAAGGTAGACCCGTAGGCCAGGTTAAGCCAGTATCCTTGTTGAGGAAAGTCATGATCTCTGCTCAGTTTTTAATTATTATTGCTATCTATCAGCTCCATTATCCATAATTATATCTAATGGCTTATTTTGTCCCTTGTGATATCACTCCTTCCATTTGGGCACAGAGAGCATACAATGAAATTCGTGAAGTGAAGCAGTTTCATTTCACTGGCTGGCCTGATCACGGAGTACCATACCATGCTACAGGGCTTCTATCCTTTATCCGGAGAGTCAAGTTATCCAACCCTCCCAGTGCCGGACCCATCGTAGTGCACTGCAGGTGAGTGACAGTCCAGATGTCTCCACTGTGCCCATTCAGCTTTTGAGAAGTTTATCAAGTTAAGGCTCTTCACCACAACAGCTGATGTTCTTGCTTTCAACATGCACAACAGAAAATGTGAAACTACAATCAAAGAAAAGTTTGCTTTTAAGTAGAATGTAAAACAAATTAGGAGCTATATACATTTATCCTAATGTGTGTGATGTTACCCACAGTTATAAATGTGGAAACTGCCTTTTAGTGCAACATCTGGGTTTAGGGAGATTCTTAACACTTCCAATATTGTATGGGATGGTAGGTTGGAGTAGAGATTCCTTGCCAATCTAGTAAATTCCCACTAGAACTCTTGCTTTTAAAGCTGAATTTGAAACATACAGAGTTACTAAGTGGCCTAAATTGCAAGAATTTGTACCGTGAAGCAACTGTTTAAAGTTTTGTTTTTCAAACCATCATCTATCAAAGGACCTTGAAAACTACATCAGTGAGAGTCATTTAATATATGCCAACAATCATGAACATTACATCCAGGTTTCTGATGAGAAGCTTCTCTTAAAACAAGTATTCTGAGACACTAAAACAAGCTATATGTCCTCATTATTTTAGATGAGATAAAGAAAAAAATAAGTACAGCATGTAAAAAGCTTTTCTAAGTGCAACACTCCATCTTCAAATATTACTACCTCCAAACTTAAGGGGATATATTTAAACACAAAATCCAACTTTTTCAAGATTTCATTGACCTGTATGAAAGGCGGTGGGGGAAAAAAAAGCAAAAGGAAAGCATTCTGTAAGGATCTGATACTGTGCTCCTTGAAAATAAATCTTCATTTCAATCTTCTGGAGAAATCTGATGTAGTATTCAATTACTTTCCTGTCTCAAGCATGAGAACAGTGATTGAGAAGATGTTAAGGGAAAAAGAAATAGAGATAGCCACAATGTCTCTTGCTTAAATGTCTTTAAGAACAGTGACTCTAAGAGAAGTGACTGAATCTAGATAACAAAGAAATAATGCTATTAGCTTTCTAAGCATTTAGGAAATTAGATAAATAGGTTTCAGTTCAGGCATCCCTTCAGAAGTCAACTTTCTCATGAATTGCTTGCTTCGTAGTTCTCCAGGATTCTCACAACTTCTTGTGAAACAGAAGTAGCATTTTCCTCCACACTTTGGCATCTCTGCATTTATGCAAAAGCAAGAAACTGATTGCAATGTGACTTTTTAAAAAAAAAAAAAAAGGAAAAAACCTTTATCTTGTTTGCTATACTGGCTTCCACACATAAAACTGGAAGTACATTTGCAAAAACTAAAATAAACAATGTGTAATTATGAGTTTTTAATGAGATATAAGATGACTATAGGGGTGGGGGTGGGGGGGAGGGAAATGGGGATCAAGACATGTGAAAGGGTATCAATGTATGGGAATTAATGCACCATCTATCTGGCAAATACCATGTAACCCTTCTTTAATTACAATAAAAATATATGAAAAAAAGATGACTATCAGTGTAACCTATGGAAAGACATATTCTACATGTCACAATTCATTCCTAGTTTCTCTATTTACTGTGATTTAAATAACCATTATCCTAACTGGCCCTACTTTTTATGTATCTTGGCAGTTCCTGTGAATGGTAGTTCCATCTCTAAACTGTAGGATGAAGATGCTTAGCCAGCATTATTGCTTGATTGTTGGAGAATCCATACCTTAGAAGGGTATAGATTTCAGTTTGGAGTTAAACTTAGATCCACCCCACCAATTCTTCCCATTCAATTACAAAACAAATTGGCATAGAATGCCAATGGTGTGCTGATGGAACTAGAGTGACATACACACGTCATTCAGGAAATGATTTGGTGCTCTTATTCTGATTTTTACACCCAACCGGATACTCCATGTGAAGCTGTTTGTGAACTTGCGAGTCTTCACATGGGATATATAAAATGTGCTTTGCACACTTGTTAAATCCATTTGATGTCACTAAATTAGAAAGTACAAAATATACTTAAGGTTATGAAGATAAATACTTGGTACTATTTTTTCTTTTTAATCTGGTGTTTTTCAGTGCTGGTGCTGGGCGAACTGGCTGCTACATTGTGATTGACATAATGCTGGACATGGCTGAAAGGGAGGGGGTAGTTGACATCTACAACTGTGTCAAGGCTTTAAGATCACGGCGCATCAATATGGTCCAGACAGAGGTATACTGATTTGCTGGTAGTAATTATTTATCTTAGTTATTTTTATTTTTGCTTTTTCCAGGAAAACAGTAGATAATTTTTTGTGTACATTTTCACTATCCTCTACCTACTACTGAAGAGTTTCCTTAGAAGATACTGAGTGTTTCTTCTTTCTTTTGGTAGGAACAGTACATTTTTATCCATGATGCCATTTTAGAAGCCTGCTTATGTGGAGAAACGGCCATACCTGTCTGTGAATTTAAAGCTGCATATTTTGATATGATTAGAATAGATTCTCAGACTAACTCATCACATCTCAAAGATGAATTTCAGGTATGGACTATTTCTAATGCCTCTTTTATGACTTATTACAACTCATTCTGGGTACTAATAATTCTTTCATGAAAGGTCTTGGCAAGTCAAAATTGCAACCTTTGACCCTACTTCAAGTGTAATTTAATACCTGTCTCTTCCATTATATGTGTTACAGAATCACGTTTGTACTAATCGACTTACATCTGCCATGTCCTGTAGGGCAAATGAGTTGCATATTCACGGAGGGAAAGGCTTAATAAAAGTCAACTTTGATGGTGATTTGTACCTTTTTTTCATGCAGCTTTATAGATATTTGATTATGTCATTTTCAATGTGATATATAAAAACAAATAGCTACTCAGGAGGCTGAGATCTGAATATCGTAGTTCAAAGCATGAAAGTCCGTGAGACTCTTATCTCCAGTTGACCACTAGAAAAAGGAATAGTACCAGGCCCAGATTCAAGACCCATGACCAACCAAAAAAAACAAAACAAAACAAAACTAACCAGTAACTAAAGTGTGTACTAAATATTGTCTCTAACTAGCCAAAATGGTTCCCTTTCCTTAAAACATCTCTGAAGATAAATGGGAATGAAGTCATGAATACCCATAGAAAACAAGTACTTTCCTTCACAGTCTGTTTGTTCTACCAAACATTCATTGTGAATCTTCAAGTGTGATGTGCCAGAATGTGATTACAAATTATACTAATACAGATTCCAATTTAGATGGGTCAGCAGCAGCAGCCTGGCTTATCTGGGTTGTTTTGTGTTTGGTTAAAGAATGTATTTTTCAGGTAGCTATGTTGTTTCACTTGCCTTTTCCTTTTGAGAAGTACATTACACAATGTATGTCTTGTTTCCTTGATACTCTTCAGGCTTAATTAGCTTTAAGTATAAAGTCTTATCAGCCTGCCATGCTACTTACATGGCTTGCAAAATCTTTCCCTTTCTACTTGGTCTCCTGAATACATGTCAGGTCTGTGTCTTGCTATTATATGGGTCATTGTCTTTTAACCCGGATTCCCATTTCTTTTTAGACTCTGAATTCAGTCACCCCTCGACTACAAGCTGAGGACTGCAGTATAGCATGCTTGCCAAGGAACCATGACAAGAACCGTTTCATGGACATGCTGCCACCTGACAGATGTCTGCCTTTTTTAATTACAATTGATGGGGAGAGCAGTAACTACATCAACGCTGCTCTTATGGATGTAAGAGACTACCCTCTTTGTTAGTTGAAAACGCTATGAAAATCCACGTATGCCACTGAACACTGGCTACTTTTCTACAAAATTGAATGACCCAGAATGGAAAATTGGAAACTTGTATGGACATTTTTTTTTGTAGAAAGTGACCTCCAGATTCATTTGACCTACAGAGTCTTAGTAACTATATATTTTTTTAGCTTTACTATAGAATTTGGGCTTGATTAACAATTGTTGTATTCATAGAAGAAATTCTGAAAGTTGTATTTTTTTCATTTTAATTGTTTTGCTAGAAAATAATGGAATTATGCCTTCTTTATTTTGATTATCATTAGGAATGCCATATCTTACCAAAGTTGGGAATTTTATGTGTTATATAATATTCCCATAATTTATAGGTAGCATTTTTATATGCTATTAGTTTATAAGGACTTTTTTGGAAATAAGTATATGACATTACTGTGTATTAGCCATAGGAGCTATGAAATGGGGCTTGCTTGTCATTTGTCATATTTACTTCTTTGAAAGAAGTGATAATTCATTTCTTCACTTGTATTCCCATGAAATTAACTCAGTAATGATTTCACTATATTCCAGTGGTCCTCATGGTTTAGGCAACATTTTGATCCATCACTGCATGAAATGACTGCTTCCTCTGGCAGTCATTTAAATCTGTTGGAACAACTATCATTTGTGTGCTCACATTTCTTCATCTACTGTGTTTCTTCACAGAGCTACAGGCAGCCAGCTGCTTTCATCGTCACCCAGTACCCACTGCCAAACACTGTGAAAGATTTCTGGAGATTAGTGTATGATTATGGATGTACCTCCATAGTGATGTTAAATGAAGTCGACTTGTCCCAGGTTAGGAGGCATCGGTTGCTTTGTGCATTGATATACACAAAGTATATCTATAGATAGACAGACAGATAGATATGCATTGATATACATATATATATATGTATACACAGAGTTTAAAATAGTAAAGATCATAATTTCTACTGTATTAACCCTAATTAAAAAACTTCATACTCATTTCTTTTTCTTTCAAAATATTTCTCATCTAGGGCTGTCCACAGTACTGGCCAGAAGAAGGGATGCTACGATATGGTCCTATTCAAGTAGAATGTATGTCTTGCTCAATGGATTGTGATGTGATCAATAGGATTTTTAGGATATGCAATCTTACCAGGGTAAGTCTTTGTTGAGTCATTTGAACTGATTTAGAACAAATGAATAATTATGGTGATGAACATAATTCTTCCCAGTTATCTGGAAAAGATTTAGTAAGAACTACATAATGCATGCCATATCTTATCCCTTGGTATAAGGACAAGAACAACAATCAAATCAAGAAAAAAATGGAGGGCTGGGAGTTTGGTCTAGTGATGGAGTGCTTGCACGAAAACCTGGGTTCGATTCCTCAGTACCACATACACCAGAAAAAAAGCCGGAAGTGGTGCTGAGGCTCAAGTGGTAGAGCTCTAGCCTGAGAACGTACAAGGACAATGCTCAGACCCTGAGCTCAAGCTCAGGCCTGGCCAAAAAAAAAAAAATGGAAACAGAAAAGTCCATTCTCTTTCCAGTTACTAACTAGGTTAGCCTATCGCATCCAGAAATCTAGATTCAGATATAGTAGCTCAGACAGATTTTATAGCCAGGCCTGCATTCTCAGAATCGCATGCACTTCAGAAGAGGTGGTCTGCATATCCTATTATTGATGTCTAACCAGAAAAAGGCCTTTGATTGAAAAGTAAGAACATATATTGATGATGACAAAGATTGACCTCAGGAGGGAGGAATATGTCAGAGCCTCTATTGTAGGAAACCCTTAGACCTGCAATCAAGGTAACAGTCCAGGCCTGAGGGAAACTGTATATAGTCACCATCACGTAAGATTCTGCAATTACCCACAATTCTGTTTTCCTAAGCATGCAAGTTCTGGCTCTTCAAGACCTAAAGGGAGAATCTGCTGCCACCATTGTGCCTGTCAGGAGTTCTTCCCCTGACTTGTCATATGCATTTCACTGAATAGCGAGTTCTTCCCCAAAGAAGTACTAATAAAGACTGTTTAGATCATTTCACTAGAATTTGAAAACCATAGTTAGAAAGCTGCATTTTTATAAAGGGAAAGACTGCCTCTGTTTTCAAAGGACCCGCTCTATGTTTATGTATTATTTTAAGTGTGTGATTGGGACTGTCATGTTTCAGTGTTTCTTAGATGAAAATGGCTACATGTGTGTCTGTTAGTCTATGTCTATATAACTATGAACACGGGGTAAAATCCTATCCAATTCTGTCGCTCATTTCAGTGGAGAAAAATGCATATCTTAGATGTTAATTTAAATGAAATCTCATTATATCTGCACATCTATGACATTATGGTTCTAGTTATATTTTAGCTGAGCAACCATAGCTGCTAAAATAAGAAAGTAAAACACCTCTGTGAATTGAGCTGTTTATATGAAAAGTCTTGTAGGAAGAAAATCTAAAACCAGTGTTATTTTTTTCAATATGAATGTTTAATTATTCCTTTATTTTCCTCTATAGCTGATGTTTTGGTACTTTTTAGGACATCATAGTTTTTCTGTTCCTGGTCTCATTATTTAATATGATTTGCTTCATCATATACTTAGTATGCACAAATGTCAAATTGGGAATTGTATCCCATAGAGACTGTGTCCTGCCAAAAGATATGTAAGCCCTTGGCATGTAGAAGTTCAGATATGATACTTTAAGATATGGCTTACTCAGTTTATTTCATATTCATGTCTTGTGAGTTTTACATTTTGATTTCATTTAGCAGTATTGGTATTTGGAAGGTACTATGCAAAATACTTGTGACAGAGTTTGAGGCAAAAGAGATATATCATTAGCCTTAGGGAATTTATATTTTATCAGGGAAGATAAATACTAAATAAGTAATTGTATAGGGCCAGAAGCATGGCCTAGTGGTAAGAGTGCTTGCCTAGCATGCACAAATCCCTGGGTTTGATTACTTGGTAACACAGAAAAAGCCAGAAATGGTGGTGTGGCTCAAGTAGTAGAGCATTAGCCTTGAGACTGCCCAAGGACAGTGCTCAGGCCTTGAGTTCAAGCCCCTCAACTGACAAATAAATAATCATTTATTTACTAGCATGATACATATGAGACAGAGGGAAAGCACAGCATGCAGTTTATTTATAACCGGAAGGTGAGACATACCTATGTGATCACAGAAGGCATCTCTAAGATACTGGTATTTAAGACCAAATTTGAAATCTGTAGGTGGTATGTGAGGGTGAGAAAACAGCTATCTTGATTTGCTCAAGACAGAAAACTTTCCCAGAATACATGGGTTTCAGTTCTAAAGCAGAAAAATTCACAGGCAAACCAGGGTCAAGTTACTCCCCTGCGTGGATTAAGATCAAGTTTCCAAGGCAAAGGAGACAGCATCTGCACAGATGCCAAAACAAGAATTGTCTTGATGATGATGATGCATGGATGAAAGGAGACCAGTGTAAAACTAAGTCACACTGGCTCATGCTGGCAATCCTGTCTAGTCACGCTGAAATCTAAAAGATCTCAGTTGGAAGATGCTGGGGCAGAAAATTCTAAAAGACTCCACTCTAATTAACCAACAATGTTTATGGACTGGAGGAACGGCTCATATAATAGAATGTAAGCCATGAGCAAACAATGAAAAGCTAAGTGAGAATGAGAAACCATTTTATCTACTAACTAGGTAGAATAAAAAGAAGTTTGGAAAAGGATGTGGAATGAGATCATGTAAGGATTTTCAGGTCACAGAAGAGATCTGGATTTTATGCTGAGATCATTTGAAGTCATTCATGTTATCGACATCATAGATGTCTGTAGTAAGAGTGGATCCAGAAGGTGTCAAAGTTTATTCAGAAAGATCCACGTCAATTATTAGAACTTGCAACTACCAGTGGCATTAAAGTGATGGAAATGAATATGAAAGAAATGTAGTAAGCAAAATCATAAGACTCAAGCCCTGGAGTGGGGATGTGAGGGAAACCACAGATCTTAAGACAGTTCCCATGTTTCTCACTGCTATCACATGGAATTCTGTATGAGCATGTGTCATCTAGACTCCAGCCAATGCACTTTATATCAGAAAGGATGTCATTCTTACATTCTTGTGAAGGTTCTATTTTTACCTTACTCTCATAAAAGTATTTTTCCGTCTTCAGCCACAGGAAGGTTATCTGATGGTGCAGCAGTTTCAATATCTAGGGTGGGCTTCTCATCGGGAAGTGCCTGGATCCAAGCGGTCATTTTTGAAACTGATACTGCAAGTAGAAAAATGGCAGGAGGAATGTGAGGAAGCAGAAGGCCGGACCATCATCCACTGTTTGTGAGTAGGGCAGATTATCCTGGCCACAAGAGAGCGCCTTAGAGCTCATTTTCTTGTGTGCTTTTTTTTTTTTTTAATTCTTTATTGTTATTGTAAAAGTGATATACAGAGGGGTTACAGTTATATAAGTCAGATAAAGTGTACATTTCTTTTTGAACAATATCACCATCCTTTCCCTTCCTCTCTGCCAGCTTTCCACTACCCTGTACCCCCACACAAATTGTATAGTGTTCAGCATAATGTCTTAGTATCACTACTGCATTTGTTCACTCTTTGTTCCTCCATTTTATATGTGCCCCCCCTACCCTCCCAAAGACAGATAAGTAGACAGAAAAGACAAAAAGAAATGAAAACCAGCCACAAAAAGAAAAGTTAAACCTCTTGCTTCCAATTTCCTGGCATTCATTTCAATAAATATTATTTCATATGTTGAGATGCACACAGCTCTTGCACCTTCATCATCCCTCCTAAGAATACCCTCTTTGGATGTCAAGTGATGTATGCTAGAGTTTCTTACATCTTCAACGAAACTCTTGAATCTACCATATTTCAGATAATACATTTTCATACTCTCTCATAAGAGAATAATTAATTGACTTTCATTTTGTATTTTCTTTTTCTTCTCTTTTTTTTTGCCAGTCCTGGGGCTTGAACTCAAGGTCCTAAACACTGTCCTTGGGCTTTCTCAAGGCCAGAGCTCTAACCCTTGAGCAACAGCACCACTTTCAGCTTTCTCTATGTATGTGGTACTGAGGAATAGAACCCTGGGTCTTTGTGCATGCTGGGCAAGCACTCTACCAACTAGGCCAAACTACTGGCCCCTCATTTTTGTATTTTCTAGATATTATTATATAATTGCTTTATGACTTAAACTCTTTTGAACACTGCACTGAAAAACTTCCCTGATGCGATAGTGTACACATATATTGAAATATCAAGGTATACAGGATATTCCTACAGAATAGCTCTCTATATAAGCTCCTGAGTAACCCCATCCTCATATTTCTTATTTCCTACCCCATATACACACATGCACACATACAGTGAAAAATCAAGATAAAAATGGAACACCACTTAAAAGCTCATGTCTTCTATAAGTATACGTGATTCTATTGCTTTTGGTTCCCTAAAGCTGCCAAAGTAAATTTGTTTTCTCTACTTTCAGAAATGGTGGCGGGCGAAGTGGCATGTTCTGTGCTATAGGCATTGTTGTTGAGATGGTAAAGCGGCAAAATGTTGTAGATGTCTTCCATGCAGTGAAGACACTAAGAAACAGCAAGCCGAACATGGTGGAAGCCCCGGTAAGTCACAGGGCTTTAGACTCATGAGCAATCTTAGAGATTGGCTTATCCATGGATGTCATGATTTCATTTCATACAGATGAGAAAATAAGCTATTATGGGAACCTTCCCCCTAATTTCTAGATTGCAGAGTATCTCTCATTCATGACAGCTCATCTTTTATACATAAACAGTTACTAATTTTAAAAATGGCATTTTTCATATAAAATATAGAATTTTCTTATAAGTATATCAGTATTTGCTTTAAGAAAATGAAATTAAGCTCTTTTCTCACTTTTTTCTTATTTTTATTTTATTTACTAATTGTTGCTACTGGGGCTTGAACTCAAGGCTTCATGCTCTCATATGGTTTTTGCTCAAATGAATGCTCTGCCACTTGAGTCAGACCTTTACTTCTTGCTAATTAATTGGGGATAAGAGACTCCCTGACCTTTCCTGACTGGGGTGACCTAGAAACTTTATCTTCAGATGTTTGCTGCCAGAGTAGCCAGGATTATAGACAGAAACCACTAGCACCCAATTTTTTTCCCATTTTCTAAGACATATTGGGTTAACTAATAAAGCATTTATTTATAGTCATGTTCATAGATTATCTCAGTGTCTTTGGTGTCAACGTTTGCTTTTGTTTTATTCTTCTTCTTATTATTATTATTGCAGTGCTAAGAGTAGGACCCAGGGCCCCACCCATGCCAGAGCTACAACTCTAACCCAACTACATCTAGGATTTTTAAAGGCTGACACTGAATCACTCTGTTATTTTTTTCCTGATTAAATTATAAATTATTAAACTATCATTGCTGATAGTTTTCAGCTTTTATCATCTATAAAGTATACTTCATGTGATACCCCATGAAGTTGCCTGGGCTTGCAAAATCAGAATATGGCTTACAAACTAAAAGCAAGGAGTGCATAAAAGTGAAATTTCTCTTGGGTGAAGCTGTGTGCAAAGTAAAAAGATTATTACCTCTCTGACATATTTTACTTCTAAACCAAGATGTCTGGGTTTCACACATACACAGGATAGGTCAAATGAGCATCAACTTTGTAGTTGAGACTCAAGAGGAAAGTAAACCAGAAAAACCAAGGTATCCTTGTTGATTGCCCTACACTTATCAAGATGATCAGATAACTAAAATGAGCAATTCAGTAAACTTTTCATGTATTTTTTTTACCACTTCCTGCTTCTGGGTTGTTCACACAAGAGATGAATTGCTTCCTGAGACAAAATTTGAAGACTTAGGTTTGTGCTATTTAACTTTGATAAGGAACAGTAGACTACTGCCTTTTCTCAAGTGGTTTACTCTCTTTATTTCCCTATGGACATGATGATATAGGTTTTTTTCTAGATTGGTAGCAACTACAATTGGAAAAAGGTGAATTTGTGGAATGCTTTTGGTAGAATTTTCAGATCTTTACACAAAATGGATGGGGTACTATTTAAGTAATTCTAACTTGAAGAGCTTTAAACTGTAACATGCAGGCTCTGGGAAGCACTCATCTACAGAATTCAACTTTTGTTCCATGTTTAACGTTATTGTCTTTCCTTTCCTTGAAATTAAAAATTTCAAGAACACTGCTTTCTTTTTTTGAACATTCAGGTTTGATTAATACTAAACACCTTGTTGAATCACAGTTGATAATTAATTCAGGAATTGTTTGGCTAGGAAATTTAGAGTTAAAATTAGTAGCAAATGTTTAAAGAGACAGAACTGATCCCAACAGTTTTTGGCTTAAAGAATGATCTCTAAGGGGTAGGGAGGTAGCCTTGAGCTGAAGAGTTCAGGGACAGCGCCCAGGCCCAGAGTTCAAGCCCCATCACCCTCCCCCCTGAAAAAAAAACCTAACCATCTCTAAGATGGACTTGCTGCAACAGCAGGCTAATTTAAATCATACTTACTTTGAAAAGAATATTAAATACCACTTGCTAAAAACTTCTATAAATAAGTAATATTCATTTATAAATAATATTAATTTTAGATTATTCTCCAGTCCAGTTACTTAGACTAGATTGAGAACTTTTCGATGAAATGAATATTGTATATCACAATTTGTAATACACTATAAGAATTTTTCTACCTCCTAAGCCAGGCACCAGTGGCGCAATGGCGCCTGTAATCCTAGCTACTCGAGCTCTGAAGATCACAGTTCACAGCCAGCCCAGGCGTGAAAGTCTGTGAGACCCTTATCTCCAGTTAACCATCAGAAAAACTGGAAGTGGCCCTATGGCTCAAGGGGTAGAGTGCTAATCTTGAGCTAAAGAGCTCAGGGACAGCACCCAGGCCCAGAGTGTAAGCTCCACAACCAACCAAAAAAAAAAAAAAAAAAAAAAGAATTTTTCTAAATCCTTACTAGTGGAGTAAGTCATTTGGACTGGCAACTCAAATTATCATGTATAATTCAAATTTTTATTGTCAGACACATTCTCTTATGTAAAGAGAGGTTTACCTTAATAACATTTGATGCATAGGTAGACTTGAAAATTTCAAGAATCACTTGCCATCTGTGTACAATTTACTTAAACAGTAGTCAGGTGGACTACGAGCTATAGCAAAAATAAAAAATTCGAGCCAAGCCCAGGTGTCTCATGCCTGTAATCCTAGTTACTCAGGAGGTTGATTTCTAAAGATCGTAGTTGGAAGCCAGCCCACATGGTAAAGTCTATAAGACTCTTATCTCCAATTGACCACTAGGAAACCAGAAGTGGTGTTGTAAGTGGTAGAGCACTAACCTTGAGCAAAAATACTCAGGGACAGCACCCAGGTCCCGTGACCAGCTGAGAAAAAAAAAACAAAAAAGAAAAAGAAACTGGGAAAGGCAATTCATAATAATTAACTTTGCTTCGATCTTCATTCTTTCCTTTTTTTTTCTCTCCTAGGGATATAATATACAATGTGGAGAAAAATAATAGCAAACATTCTTTGTAGCCATATAAAAAAGAAAAATAGAAAAACCCACTTACTGATCCATAGCATAGAATTTTTTAATATTAAGAGATCTGTTAAATAGAAAAGAAACATACCAATGTTACATAAAGTAAAATAAAAAATTGTTTTGAATGTTTATTCTAAAATGATTATGATTTTTAACTATGTTCTTTAAAAAACATAGTAAATTAAGGCCATATCTTTACAATTTCTTCTTATGATTGAATTATATTTCTTCTGTTTGTTTTTTATTTCTGGGAAAATTTTCTGTAATGATGAAATAATACTGTTATAACCAGGTGTTTTGTAATCTGGACAATTAATGCTTCTCTTGACGAAAAAAAGTAGGTGGGCAAAGATAAAATATCTTTCCTCATTGTTTTTTTTTCTTAACAAAGAATTATTAGACTCAAATAAAATAGTCCTCCTATATTTAGAAAAAAGTTATTTTGCCACTGTCTAGTGATTTACATCGGGTGTTGAGTTTTCATTTAGCAGCTACTCTTCACCATTAGCTTTTTTCCTAACTCACCCTTTCTGTTGTAATATTTTGCAGGAGCAGTACCGTTTCTGCTATGATGTAGCTTTGGAATACTTAGAATCTTCATAGTTGGGTGAGAATTTCCACAGTGCATCCACACACAAACCTGTGCATCTGTTCAGCCAGCAGCAACTATAACCCGTTACACCTGTGCAGAGAGATTTTAATGTGGGGGGTGGGAGGATTTTACATTTGAGAGGTAAAAGTATTTTTCTTATGAAGATGTATCTTAATAAAAAAAAGAGAGAATTTGATTACTTTCTATCGCTGTATTAAAGCATCCACATTCAATGCCACATGAACTATGTTTAATAAGAACCAGAGATTCAAATGACAACTTCTCTTGTAAATTAAATGCACAACATTTTCTCTCCTGCCTTAGGTAAAGCAGCCACTACATGTTGCATGAATTAATACTTTTTATGTGGCATTTTCCTCCATTTCTAAAATGAAAAACTGTTGAATCCTTAAAGGAAGAAAAGGTGTTCAAATTCACAATTAATTTCACTTTTATATATGTTCCAAGTGTAGCAGATATCTATATAAATATATAAATATATATAACTGGCTTATTTTCTTTTAATGTGCAATGATGGCTGGATCATAAAAAATTCTTTTTAGAAAATAACATAAGCCAAAGACTCAAGTGTAAATATGTGTATAAGGAAAAAGCACATTCTATTTATTGGTTACTTACATTCCTTTTTTCAAGGCAAAAATACTACCACCATGCAATCATTTTTTGTTTCCAGAGAGTTTCTTTTCCTTTAGCAAAAATCAACTCTAAACGATTTTTGTAGATTATTTTTTGTATGTTTTAGTGTAAGTAGAAGATAAACTTTTTATTCATAAACCAGGAAAGCAATGTTCTTTATAGTGATTCCCTTGTGTACATGCTTGTGAATTAAATTTATGTAAAACACCTTGGCAATTGTCTTTTAATAGAGGACCAAATTAAAAAAAAACATTTTTTGGCTGAAAATGTAGTTTTTCACAATTTCATTAGTAAATAATAATTAGAGAAACACACACTGCTACATATTGGAAGGCTTAGTATGTGATGACACAAGGTTTCACACAGCCCTGAAATGTTATCCTGAAATGTTATTTAGGTTTTGAAGGAATCCATCTCTTCAGACTGTAAGCCCTAGTCAGTAACACTAACAGAAATACTGATGCTTTTTTAGGTCAAGTTTCAGCAAACTGTGGATTGTCATTGTGATAAAATGTCAATGTTTACATGCACAGACTGTGGGCTCGATCATAGCAAGTATGAGCAAATCAGTGCCAGCCTGATGTGTGTATTGTCCTGAGATTCTCGGGTGAACTTCTCTAAATATGGTCATGTTCCGTGATCCATGAAGCTGTAACTGCCCATTGTCAGCTTGCAGTTGACAGTGACTAAAGCTTTCTAGTGTCCTCTTTCTACATTGCCAGTTCACGACATGGTGCTTCTAAAGATTTAATGGAAGTAAGTGTGAAATAAAGATTTTATAATTACAACAGCTACTGTTTACATGTCTTTTTCTCCTCTTCATTTTCACATCTTGTTTCTAAATTGTTGAGACTCTGAGGCTACAAAATTCTACTAAAGTGATAACTACTCTAATTTTTAAATTGTTTTTCCTAATTTAAATAACAGCCTGGGTAAATGATAAATGAAATAGCCAAGGATTGTCTTTTTCTCCTTCCTTCCTTCATTCCTTCTTTCCTCCCTTCCTCCCTTCCTTACCTCCTTCCTCTCTTGCTCTCTCTTTCTTTCCTCTTCCTTTCTACTACATATCTGAATATCTATATTGGTTCACTCCACATGTGCACTATGACAAAATACCTTAAAAGTAGGAAAAGTTTAGTTTGGCACACTATTTCAAAATTTCAGTCCAGGGTGAGTTGGGGCTGTGGACTCAGGCCTACATCGAGGATGAGCATGTGGCAGCTGTTATTATTTTTTAAAAAAAGTCCCTCCTCTTTAACCTGTTGAGCTACAAATATATGAATGGAGGTGATTCATCCATACATTGGGCTAGAGACCTCATGATCCCATCACCTCCCAAAGAACCTGAGCACAGGAGATGGGGGAGGTATTCTATGATATGAACCATGACATTATCCATTTAAATAGCACATTTCTGTACTTCTTTGTAACAACCTTGATAATATATGTATATATATATATATGTATATATATGCCAGAATAAGGAGATTCACATCTGAGGCTGACTTAGCTCTTCCATCCATTGCCTCTGTGTATACAATCTTGCAAAAGCAGTCACTTCATTCTTTTTTTCTCTTTTTTCTTTCTTCTTTACCAGTCCAGGCCATGAGCACTGTCCTTGGGCTTTCTTAAGGCTAGAGCTCAACCACTTGAGCCACAGCACCATGTCCAGCTTTTTTCTATGTATGTGGTACCAAGGAATTGAACCTGGGTCTTCATGCATGCTAAGCAAGCACTCTATCACTAGGCCAAACTCTTGACCTCAACTTCATTTCTTATTATTGGTTATTATTTGGTTTTCTTATGAAGCATTAACATTACGAACATTCTCAGGCTCTCCTTTGCCACGGACAAGAGGAGAGCACTAGAGACATCCCTCAGTAAGGACGCTTCTCCTAGGAAAACTTTTCAAATAAAGATGGAAACGTTTAACAAAGATGGAGGCTGCCTGTAACCCAATTTTTTTGTTTTTACTATGACAGATTGTTGTGGAAAGCAAAGAATTACTTTGGCTCTGGTCTAGAGACTAGAAAAATCTAAGACCTTTGAATCAACATCTGCTCTAGACTTGTGGGGAGGGCCTTCCGCTGCTTTTCCTAGTGGAGAGTGGAAAGGCAGTACTTGCATGTAAAGGAGAGAAGGGCCCTGCGGAGAGCTATCCCGTTCCCACAATTGACCTCCTCATGGGCGTTTCACCCTGTCACCCAAAACCATCCACAAGGCTTCCCCTTCCAACTTGAGTGTTAGTAGAAACAAACCAAGCCTTGATAAAGGCATTCAGCCTTTATCACAAACTCATCCAATCTACCTTTTTTTTGCCAGGCCTAGGCTTGAGTTCAGGGCCTGAGCACTGTCCTTGGACTTTCTCAAGGCTAGAGCTGTACCACTTGAGCCTCAGCACCACTTCAGGTTTTTTTTTTTCTATGTATGTGGTACCAAGGAATCGAACCCAGGTCTTCCTGCATGCTAGGCAAGCACTCTACCACTAGGCCAAACTCTCAGCCCCATCCAATCTACCTTTATGTGGCAAGATTCTATCAGGGCTTCAGAGGCTTTTACTTGCTGAATGGCAATAATGTCATTCCGACTCATGTGAATATATGACACTCCACCAAAGTCATCGTGAATATAGCTGTCCACACAGTTCTTTCTGCATACATCAAAAAATCAAGACAGGTACTGGTAGCACACACTTGTAATCCTAGATACTCAGGAGCCTGTGGCTTAAGACTCTTAATTTGAAGCCAGCCCAGGCAGAAACATCCAAGAGATTCTTATCCACAATTGAGCAGGAAAAGCAGAAAGTGGTAGAGTGCCAGACTGGAATGAAAAATCTAAATGAGAATACGAGGCTCTGAGTTAAGGCTCCACTACCATTACAAACAGGAAAAAAGAAAAAAAAAAAGACAATCAGGCTAGGTGTGTGGCTCTACTAATAGAGTGCCTACCTACCAAGCACAAGCGCTGAGTTCAACTCCCAGTAACATCAGAAAAATAAACTATTTTTCAAAAAGGATAAACAGGGGCTGGGAGTTTGGCCTAGTGGTAGAGTGCTTGCCTAGCATGCACGAAAACCCAGTTCGATTCCTCGATACCACATGCAAAGAAAAAAAAAAGCCTGAAATGGTGCTGAGGCTCAAGTGGTAGAGATCTATCCTTGAGAAAGTCTAAGGACAGTGCTCAGGCCCTGAGCTCAAGCCCAGGCAAAAAAAAAAAGACAAACATCTCATGCCTGCTTCATTTGGGCACTACAGAAAACAGTTTAACAGGAGACAACCAACATGAGAGGTCTAACTTTTTCTAAGAACTCACATTTGAGCTGGATAGGGTTAGGTACACCTGAAACGCCAGCATTCGAGGACACTGGATTCCGAGGACTGAGATTTCTGAGCCAGCCTGGGCTACATAGCAATTTCAAATCAATTTTAGATTACCTAGTAACCTAGTAACACAAACACGACACACAAACACACACAACAGGAAAACTAAATACTTTTACTTTATACCTTGAGGAACTCATTGAGTAGACCTAACTCTCTAGAGGGCAAGGAATCTTGGCAGAGTTCCAAAGAGTTGCCTCGCCTTTCACAGTTCTCCATGCCTATCAGTTGTCCCATAAGGGTTGTCACAAGTCAGACTTCAAGATCCCTTTCCTGTATATTTACACTAGGGACATGCTGGGAATATGCATTTACAGAGAACCTAGCATCTAAGAAACATACCAGACTCCAGTAATCATTAAAAGTCAGGGAGAGTATTGTTTATAGCTCGACTAAAAATAAGACAATCTATTAAGTTAAAAGATCACTTTTGAGATTGGCCTTAATTTCATAAGGGAGTGATATTTGTCCATTTGTATTTAATTTCATAAGGGAGTGATATTTGTCCATTTGTATTTAATTTCTGTGAGCTTTGGCTGGCATTCGTTTTTCTTAACAGACTAGCATGAAATGAACTTTTTGTCACATAATTAAAAGTAATAGGTAATGTCTACCAAAAAATATTACTATAGGCAGAAACTTCAATCCTCATTGATTCCTTGGAGAATTATATAATAAGCAGGCTCAATATGATATTCTATGATATGACACTACTTTATGTAAATATAAAAGACAATTGTCTGTGCTTCTCTTGGTTACTTCTACTTGCACACTTCCATAAAATACCCCTGCAACTTACTGAGTAGAAGTGGGAGTGATATTATCTGAATGAATTCCCTATGCTGGCCTAGCTAGGCAGTCTACAGAGTAGAATATTACCTCTCTGAAACTAAAAGGAAAAGCTTTCTCTTGGGATCTATCTTACATAAGCTATAAGTAACTTCTGGAATATAAATTTTCCAAAAAAATCAATGGAAATGTGATAGATGTATAACACTTCTGAACTTCTAGCTTCTTCCAGAGTGAATTGAAGTACTCACCTGGAAGATAACCAATCCCACAGAAGCACTGTTGTTATCAAATCCTAGAAGAAATTAATGGATGGGTTTCTAAACCACTGAAACAAACATAGATCCCTATAGATTTTCTGAAAGCTCTTCTTTTAATGTTAAAATCTGTCCTGGGAAGGAAGCAGGGAGAGATTTTATGACAGATAAAACCTGTCAATGTACTTGCTAGTTGTAGAAAATGAACTACAATTACTAAAATGTAATACAAAAAATCAAATGCTGATTTATTCTGATGTAGTGGTATTCTGAACATACTGACTTTATTTTAGGTTTCATTAATCTTGATTCAGTTCTAAAAATGTAACAAGAAAAAAGAAATCCAAATAGACAAAAAATGACCCTCAGAATTTCCAGGCCATCTATGAAGATACAAGAACAAGAATATTTAAGCAGAGTCACCAGAGACTTCTTTACTAACCTAGAAACTAGAATGTACAGACAAGCAAAGTCTGTGTTATGTGGTCTTGGAGATAAACATCAAACAGAAAACAGAGTGCAATTGTAGTGGCATCCATTATTATTTATTGAGAAAAGCAAAGAAAACTAATGGATGTGCTCCAGCAGGTAAGTTTGAGTGAGGAAATTAGACCATGGATTTTTTTTAATATAACTCCAATTCTATAACCCCCGAAATATCTGTAGCTAGTGGTTTCTCTCATAGGACTAATTTTCATCTTTTAAAGGATCAAGACATGTGAAAGGGTATCAATGTATGTGAATTAATGCATCTTCTATCTGGCAAATATCATGTAACCCTTCTATTAATTATAATAAAAATATATGGAAAAAATAAAGATACTCCCTCAAGGAAACAGTGAAGCAAGAGTGACAAAAGGAGATGTACTCACTCAATGCTGACTTATGAAATGGCAACCCATTTGTATATCACCTTAATAATAAAAAATTAAAATTAAAAAGTTGAACAAAATACTCCTCCAATTTGCCAGTGGAGATATCCAGCTGTAAGGGAGATAAATGGGCTACTTCCTAGCTTTTGTACCCATAATTCTTTCTGTGGCTTTGTCCTTACTCACTGAAAATGAGAAAATTTCTACATACCACTATCTGCATATATGAAATACCGAAAATGACACAACATTGAACACTCCCTGGACCTGCTGTCTTCTGTCTTTGTGACTTTCTGTGACCATTTTGCAACCTGTTGTGTGTTCTATTATGCACTGCCATTATTTTCCATGCATACATTATCACCTTGAATGGATGTGGAAAAAGGGACAAGTATTCCCAATTATCTCAGTGAACTGAGGAGTTGGATATTTGCATATTCATCAAAATTATAATTCTGGTGCATTTTTACTACCAATTCTTCTAAAAACATATCCTGGAAATCTAGGGAGTAGAAATGGTAAATATTTGAATAAATAGATAAAGCTAATATTACTGTAAACATCTTCATTTCCAATGAAAATAAAGGTTGTCAAAAATTCTTTAAAATGTGTAGGCAAGTACACAAACAGTGCTCTATTTTAAATAGACCATGTGTCCTTCAGATTCATGTTGGATTTTCAACTTCCATAGAGGCAGGAGCGATGGTAACTACTATTTGACACTGAAGCCAGCTCCCACATGACACTAAAGTATACCAATGCCCAGCGAAGAGCACACACACCTCCCACGTAGCATCTCTGTGTGACAGTGTGGATCCATTTGTTTCTCATTACTTAAATCAATATACTTCATTTCTTTTGAATGTTTAAATATTGGCAACCACTGTAGTTAAAAATATACACAAAACAAAAACAAATCTCTGGTTCCAACTCTGCAGGACAATCAAAAGCCATCTGAAGATCACATCTGGTATTGATTTTTAAGAGTTCCCGCCTCCTGGTTTGTGACGTCTATGTGGAAAAAAATGTGATGTGATCTTTTAGATAAGCATTTTTAAAGATCAGTTTTAATAATTTAAAAATAGCTATCATAATTGGTTTTTAATAGTTTTATTCTTTGTGCTTTATTTTCTCACACATTTATTTAATGCTGGGTAGATGATTCTTGAGATAAGAAAAAAAATCAAAAATAGAAAAAAAGTCGTTGTCTTATTTGCTCTCTAGTATTTGAATTGGATCAGAAAAACACACTTCGGAAAGTAACTAAAAAATTTCTCCCAGTCAGCACCCCCAAAATGATGACTGGAAGAGGATAATTCTGGAAGCAACAATATTGCAAATCCATGATAAAAATAGCAAAGCATTTCTTCTTGAGCCATGGGATGGCATAAACCATTTGAGTCTCAAGTGCAGAATAGCATCTGTGGGTCCTGCATTTCCAGATTGTGATAGTACCTGCTGACTTCCATGGCAGGTGTGAAGCAGTGTGGGCTCTTCCAGCCCACAATGGGAACCTGCCTTCCACCTTCATAAATCTAATTACCTGGAGCACAGTCAGCAGACTGAAATTGATTTCTTTTCACCTTCCTATTATATTCTTGGCATGAAAAAAATTGTTAATTACTTATCTTCCAATGTCAAGTTCTTTACCAACTGAGATCAAGTGTGGTCAGTAAGAAGGAAAAAATCTACATACCTATAAGAAATCAGAGAACTGGCTTTACCTATGAATAATAGAATACGAGAGGAATATTACAGATAAAAATATCATGCCTTTATTAATAACATCAAAAAGTTAAAACCAAAAAAGGCATGCAGCTATCTATAAAAGTCCAGATGGTTGATATTTTCATCTTCGTGGGCTATCGATCTCTATTACCTGTGATGCTAGAGACGCCTAGAAGATTAGCTAAGGGTTGTTTTTCAAACAGAAATGAAATCATGAAAGAGGGAATTTTCCAAGCATTAGGAAGGAAAAGCTTGTAAAATAATATTTTAAAGTGGTAAAGTTACCTATATGGAGGTAAGTTTTCCATACTAAGCTCAAGAATAACAAGATTTTATGTGAGCTCATTGTAATACCCAGAGAAGTCACTATGAAAATTATATCAGAGTGTGACACTAGAAGCTAATCAAGATGGATTTCTCAAACATTGCATAATGCATGAGAAAATAATGAACTAGATACTGAAGAATAAGAGAAAAAGACATAACAAGTAAATGGCATATTTAAGTGATAATTCTAATTATTGCTATAAATGATCAATATATGCTAATAAGAGATATAGGTTGGAAGCCAACAAAATGATCATGCTGTATATTATATATAATAAATTGACTCCATATTTAATGAAATGGCCAGATTGAAATATGTATGCTATGAAAACATTCAAATAAAAATACATGCAGTTACATTTCTGAGCAAATAATTTACCATGGCTATAGAATGTGTTACATAATGATAAAAAATCTATGAGGAAGATAGAATGATTTTCAATATGCACACAACAAATATAGAAACAAACCTGAAGCAAAAGTTGATGAAGTTTAAAAATAGAAAATAGCAAATAAAATCAAAATACAACATGTCTAAATATGTGACGAAGCAAATCTGTGACTACAGAATAGAATCAAAACTTGCATCTAAGTAAAATGTAAAACAAAGTCTCAAACTATCAAAGACCTTATGTTAACAAAAAAGGAAAAGAAAAAAAAAGAACAAACCAAAAATTAAAAAGGAAATAAGAGCAGAAAACAATGGAAACAGAAATAGAATTAAAAGATCATTGAAACTAATTACAAAAGAAAATCAAGGGGCCGGGAGTTTGGCCTAGTGGTAGAGTGCTTGCCTAGCATGCACAAAGACCCGGGTTCGATTCCTCGATACCACATATATAGAAAAAAAAGCTGGAAGTGTTACTGAGGCTCAAGTGGTAGAGATCTAGCCTTGAGAAAGTCCAAGGACAGTGCTCAGGCCCTGAGCTCAAGCCCAGGACTGGCAAAAAAAAAAAAAAATCAATAAAATTTATATTCCTTTAACTATAGAAACAAAAACAAGAAAACATAAAACATATAACTTGGGAATAAGAAACAGAACCTCTCTGCAGATCTTACAGCTGCTGTAAAGATAATAAGGAATATTAGAAAAACTATTAACTATTTTAAAAAAAGAGGAAAAATGGTCAATTTGTGAAAACCACCAACTATTAACATAATCAGAATAAAGTACTCATAATCATTAAATTCATGCTGTGGACAAACTGGACCTTTTATGCATTGCAGGTGAGAGAGAATATAAAATGTTAAAGTCACTCTGGAAAATACTAGGGAACACTCTTAACATGCAATAACACACAATTCAGATGTACACCCCAGCATATTAATCCCAAGAAAATGAAATTCATTCCATTTGGCTGCTATAACATAATGGTACAAACCAGGGTGCTTGTGAAACAACAGAAAATTCTCACCATTTTCTTCCATGCATTGACCTTGGTTTTCCAGATCACCAAAATGGTGGTTTTTTGACTCGTAGATCAGTGATGATGACAATACAGGATAGAGATCTCTACGGGATTTGTTTCCTGTGGGCACCAGTCTTATGTGGGGACCATTAAAATGACTGAAAGATCCTGCAGTATCCTCATTTCCTATTATAAGCTTGAGGATTAAGATTTCTACATGAAAAATATCTCCATCTGTCTCAATAGCTTCAAAAGATTGAGTTTTCTTCCACTGTCAAATAAAAGTTTAAAATCCAGTTTTGGTGCCAAGAGTTTGGCCTAGTGGTAGAGTGCTTGCCTAGCATGCACAAAAACCTGGGTTCTCTTCCTCAATACCACATACACAGAAAAAGCTGGAAATAGTGCTGTGGCTCAAGTGGTAGAGTTCTATCCTTGAGAAAGCCCAAGCACAGTGTTCAGGCCCTGAATTCAAGCCTCAGGACTGGCAAAAAGAAAAAAGAAATCCAGAGTCTCATCTAAATATCATCCAGACCAACTGTGGATAAGATTTATGATACAATTCATTCTGAAGAAAATTGCTTTTGTTTCTAAAACAAGGACAAGCATAAGACACACATTCTCATTCTGTGAGGGAAGGATGGGAAAGAGCAAAGGAATGGCAAGGTCCAGACAACTAAAACCTTAAAGATGAAGGTAATTTTCTTTCAGGGCTCGTGACAACAAAGGTACCACATTCTGGACCCATTAGGCTAGTGGCAAGATATGCAGGGTAATATCTTACTTTCTGAGCACATATTTGATCACATAGGCATTTGTATATGAGTGTTTATTGCAACTTTATTCATAGAATCCCAATACTGGAAACAATCCAGAGGTGAATGGCTAAGGAAATTGATGCATCTATACTATAAAACATCACTAATGATGAAAAGCAATAATCTGTTTATAGAGGCAGCAACTTGGATGAATCCCCAGGAAATCAAGCTGAGTTTAAAAAAAAAGGCAATGCTAACTGATACATTCTGTATAATTCCATGTGTGTAACATTTTTTAAAATTATACATATTTAGAAATGAAGAACAAAGAAGCAATTACCAGAAACTAAAACTGAGAGGGAATGGAGAAGAAGTGGTTTTGAACAGAAACACAGGGGTCTGTGCAGTTCCAGAACCATTTGGTTATGATGATGGATTCATCAAACACCATACATGACAAAGCTGGGTAGGACTACATACATGTATAGACACACAAATGTAAACATAAAGAAACAAGTCTGGATAATATTGGTGAGTGTATCTGTGAGACATCCTGGTAGTGATATTTTACTTTACTATTGAAAAACAAAAACTAGAGATCAGATTTCCTTGAAATATAAGATGGAGAAGGAGATTGTTGTGCTGGCTTATGAAGTGAACTCCCAGCTGCTCTAATAAGTGCCTTTAAAAAATGGTTGCTTCATTCCACTACTTGGCATTGAGCCAATCATCCAGAAACAAGGACATACTAAATCCACTAGCACAATGATTTTTATTGCGGCACAACTTACCATAGCAAAGATATGGAACCAACCCAGATGCCCCTCAGTTGATGAGTGGATCAACAAGATGTGGTATTTGTACACAATGGAATTCTATGCTGCTGTCAGAAAGAATGACATCGCCCCATTTATAAGGAAATGGAGAGGCCGGGAGTTTGGCCTAGTGGTTAAAGTGCTTGCCTAGCATGCACGAAGACCCGGGTTCGATTCCTTGGTACCACATACATAGACAAAAGCCAGAAATGGTGCTGAGGCTCAAGTGGTAGAGTGCTAGCCTTGAGAAAGTCCAAGGACAGGGCTCAAGCCCTGAGCTCAAGCCCAGGACTGGCAAAAAAAAAAAAAATAAGGAAATGGAGAGACTTAAAAAAATCATATTAAGTGAAATAAGCCAGACTCAAAGGAATATAGGATCAATGGTTTCCCTCCATAATCAGTAGAAGCCTTGGGCTCTCCTAGCAGAGCTTTACAATAGAACAAAACCCTAGATACATATGGCCTCATAGTATGATGCTAAATGAAACGACCTCTAGGATATAGAAACAAAAGCCATATAATGAGTGATTGTTGTCCTTAATGTACTATGTTATCTCTCATCTCTTTTGCTGTCCCTTGGTTATCTCATATTGTTACAGTATTTCACCTGGTTATCTGATGTATTGTATATATGCTCATTTGGTAATTTGAAATTGGATATGGAAGGGGGTAAACAAGATGAGGGGCATAGGTGGGGGGAGGGAAATGGGGACCAAGACATGAGAAAGGGTATCAATGTGAAGTAATGCACCTTCCATCTGGTAAATATAATGTAACCCTTCTATTAATTACAATAAAAATATATGAAAAAATGGTTGCTCCATTTGGATCATATAAAATGATGCTTATTGAGATAAACTCCAAGAAATGGAAAACAGCTTTTTATTGTACTGTTTGTGCTTCTTTTTTTGTTTTTCTTCCCCCTTTTGTTGCTGTCTCTATTTCTGTGTACTTTGTCTTGTATGTAAGTTTATCTGATTTGGAGAGGGGAAGAGGTAGCAAAAAAATAGTGTGACAGGGTAAACTAATTCGGCAGTGATACTCACTATACACTATGTTGGAAATGAAACTATATGAGGAGGGGAGAGGGGAAGAAAAATCTGGGGAAAATGAGGGAAAGAGTGACACTGTTCAAAAAGAAATGTACTCATTGCCTGACTTATGTAACCGTAACTCCTCTACACATCCCCTTTACAATAAAAAGAAAATGGTTGCTTAAAAGTCTTTTTAATAAGGAAGTGGTGCTGTGGCTCAAGGGTAGGGCAGTAGCCTTGAGCTGAAAAGCTCAGGAACAGAGCCCAGACCCAGAGGTCAAGTCCCACGACTGACAAAAAAAAAGTATTTTAATAAAAAGAAAATGTGAGTTTTTTTGTTTTTGCCTTTTTGTTTGTTTGTTTGTTGTTCTGTTATGGGGCTTGAACTCTGGGGCCTGGGCTCTATCCCTGAGCTCTTCAGCTCAAGGCTACCATCCTACCCTTGAGCCATAGTGCCACTTCCAGTTCTCTAGTGGCTAATTAGAAACAGAGTCTTACAATATTTTAGTGCCCGGGCTAACTTTGAACCTTGATCCTCACATCTCAGCCTCCTGAAGAGCTAGGATTACAGGCGGGAGTCCCTGCGCCTGGGTAAGAAAATGATTACATGAAAAGAAAATGGTTGCTTCCAAATCTTATAGGGCCTTAATAGCCCTTGTGGCTGCCAAAAATATATATGACCAGCAAGGAAGAAAATATGTGTGGCTTTCCAATATGGTTAAGATTTCTGGCTTCCTTTTCACAGAGTACAGCCCTATGCTATGCCTCACAGCCCCCAACCAGCTCCTTTGGGTGGGGTAAAAGAAATTTTAATTATTACAAGGTCTACAACTAGCGTAGTGTTACTTTTATTGTGTTGTTTTAATTTAATTTCCCATTGACTTCCATTACCTAACCAAAATAATTAATACTAAGAGATATTAAGAGATAACAAGAGATTCTCAAGAGAACTATAGCAAATTGTGAGGAACATGGTAGGACTGAAAAACAGAAATTTATCCTTTTATATTTCTGGAAGCCAGAAGTCCAAAATCAAGGGATGACAAGGCCAATTCCCCTTTGAAGCTTGTAGGGATTCATAACATGCTTCTCACCATTCCTTCCGATCTGTGCCTCCATCTTCATATGTTCATGATGATCTCAGTTCAAGATTCTCATTAAACAAACAAAAAAGAGACACTTTCCAATTAAGATGACATTTACAATGTCTATGTGGACCAATCTTTTCTTCCAAAAAAAAAAAATCCCTCAGCTTCTAAACAATTATTCCAGCAGTCCTATTCATTTTGACCATTAGGATTAATCACCCAGTGGCTACAGAAACACAATAGTACACCACACTCCCCAGCCTATAGTTTAAGTTCTTGGAGGCCAGAAGGCCATCGGAGTGGCAGACACAACTTCAGCTCAAGATACTGTTCTTGCATCCTTTGGGAAATAAGACTCCAAGATTAATAAAGCTAGTGTCACGGATGAAAGGCAGAAACTTCTGATTGTTTTCTTGTCCATGGTATTGAGGAAAACCTGTCTTACTTTTACTCTTTGATTCAGTTGTCTCTCTGCCTGTCTAACCAGCAAAATTTGGGAAGAATTATACGTGTTTATGTTCACATACTCACTCCCTTCCTTCATTTCTTCCTTCCTTTCTTTTTTTCTTTCTCCCTATTTCCCCCATCACTCTTCCTTTCACTCCTCCCTCCCTCTCTCCTACCTCTCTTTTCCTCTCTCTAGCCTCCCCTTTCTCCTTCCTTCCTTCCTTTCTTCCTGCTCTCCTTTCTTTCTTTCATTTTTATTGGTCAGAGGGCTTAAACTCAAGACCTGAGTGCTAACGCTGAGCTTTTTAACTCAAGGCTAGCACTCTACCACTTGAACCACAGATCTGCTTTTGGCTTTTTCATGGTTAATTGGGGATCAGAGTCTCTTAGACTTCACTGGCCTGGCTGATTTGAAAATTCAGTCCTCAGATCTCAGCCTCCTCAGTAGCTAGGATTATAGGCATGAGCCACTGGCACCTGGCCACAAACACATTTCTGGCATGTCCCCTTGTCAACATATGTGACCTTCTAGATGCTACTATACAAATATAAAATACTTCAACCACCTCATCTTCATCTATAGACTCTCTTCTTTTGTTTTGTTTTCCCATTTATTTCTATACTTTTTCTTTGCTTTCAAGCCAGGGTTTTGCTACATCGCTTAGGCTGGCCTAAAACTCATGATGCTTCTGCCTGGATCTCCTGGATGTTGTAATTGCCATTATGTAATACCATTGTTGACATCATTAAACTTCTTTTTCAAATAGAAAAGGTACATTTCACAGCATATTCTTTTTCTTACTGCTGCAGTAATTACATCCAGACAAAAGAGAATATGCAACAGAGTTCAAATCAAAATCTTGTGTTTGTCTAAAATTATGCCAAGTGTATTAAACCAGATAGAGAAGACAGGAAAGAAATACCAACAAAATTCATACTGCAAATATATAGAACAAGAACACACCATAGATAATGCAGAGTGACTATAGGAAAGTGATATCCCACCAAGGGACCAAGGTAATGGAAGAGAGTAATGGAGAAGACCCTAAACTGTGCAGAAGCTGAATGTGCACACAGAATAAAAAAAAATGAGGGGGAATGAAACAGTGGCACAACCTGGGGTCAGGAGGAATATCACAGCATGCAGGGCTTCACAAGCTGAGCCAAGAGTTTGGATATATTATTCATCATCTCTCCCTCACACTGCATAATCTGGAGCTCTATGTATTTATTGCAGTGCACATGTTAGATTTCAGCACATGTTTACTAGATAGAATTTAAGCCAGGCCTAAAATGCAAGCTTCTTTCTCTTCCTGTGACTTTCTCACTACATCAGTGTCTCTGTTTCTTAAAAAAAAACCCAAACAAATAAATGAAACCCAAGGCATCTGCTCCTGGGACATTTCCAGGCTTATCCTTTGAGTACACTAGGTAGCTCATTCCCCTAAGTACTTTGGCACTTCATTTATAGTATTCACGGATTCAATGAGCTCTTTACTAAGTAATTTGACTCAAGACCATGAGAAACAAAAAATAAATCTGGGTCTGAGGAGGTGATGGCACACATCCAGTTCAATATCACTGATTGAATATAAACAGAATCCTCCTTTCCAGTCCAAACTCATAAATGATACAACATATAAACATATTTTATAAACACAGAGCCTACTGTGAAAACAAGAAGGAGAAATCTCATACATCAGAAACAAAGAGGCATTCCTAAACTGAAAATGGAAAGTTTGAGCAGTGAATTGGGCCTGCAGCTTTGTGGTCTGGGGATGAGGAGGGAGAGAGTGTCCAAGCTTTCCCACCTCTGCACATGTGAGACCGGATCCATCACAGAGTAGAGGAATCACCCACCTCTACCTAATGGAGTGTGATACTCTAGAAGAATACCATACACCTCAGGTCAGTCCTGAGGTTGTATTAGATTCTTGGGGCTGTGATCACAAAGTAGAACAGACTTAATGACCTAAACCAACAGAAATTCATTGTCTTCACTCTGGAAGTGAGAAGTCAAATCCAGGTGCTGACAAAGCTATGTTCTCTTTGAAACCTTTATGGGAGAATACTTCCTTGCCTCTTCCTTTAATCTGGTGGTTTTTCCACCATTTTTGTTATTCCATTTCTCAGTTGCATCACTCCAACTTCAGCCTCTGTATTCACATGCTGGTTCCTCAGTGTCTCTTCTCCTCCAATGATATTGGCCCTATGGACTATAGGATTCATTCCCATATGATAACTCTTCGTTGCCATATAACTAACAAGACCTTCACTGCCTCTGTTTCCAAATAAGTTCACATTCTAATGTACTAGAGATTAGGATTTAGACTAGCTTTTTGGAGCCCACATTCCAACCCATGACACAAAACAAGAGATAATACACTCAGTGTAATTATTCATACACTCAGCCCATAACAGTGATGTATTCAGCCCTGCAATCTTAGTGCGTACTGTTAGAACATCTTAGCCTTGCATATTTATGTAGTCATAATATATCACTCTTACTCAATTTTAAATACTCTATAAATGTTTTCTGTGGGTATGTTACTGCCGCTTTCTGTTGTTTGTTTTTAACATTTTTGAGATTCATTTACATTGAAAAGCTCATTCCGTTTTTAAAAGTACTATATGAGATTTAATTACAGAGATCTAGCCTTTTTTGTCCAAATGGTTCTCTTGTTAATGAATGAGTATAATTTGCCTGTTATGGAATATTTTTTGCCCTTTGTGTCCTGGATATATGTCACAACAGACTGAGATCTTATGATAGTATGATCTGAATCACAGATAGCACCAACAAAGAACCAACTGTCAGGAAGAGAAGAAAAAGATACATTACCTTGACTGATCCATAGTTTCATAATGGCAGCTTTCCTACCAATGTCCTTTAAGGTAGTCTGTTAACTCATAGCTTTATCTATCGGCCCATAGCTTTCTACACTCAATAACACTTCACGCTTTTATCTTTGGATCTACAGATGATAATAGCTTTCAGCTTCTGCCACTTTTTGGGTACTTTACCAATGCCTATTTGTTCCTTAACCTTGTTACTATCAGTTTCATTATGCTCTTTCCTGACTAATTCTCAACTGCGATTGATTCCAGAAGCAGCCCTCAAGCAACAGTCCATCCAATTGTATTGGGGGGAAGAAGAGCTCATAGGTGTGGTGAGCCTGTGACTCCACTAGGGAGAATGGACCCTTTATAATTTGAGATGAGCAATGGCTGATACTTTACTAAAATGTATCTGCCTCTGGCATGTGACATGGACCTGCTGATCTCGCAAATGCTTTCTTCTGAGTTCTTTTTCATCAGTGATGATCACTTACAATACCTCACCTTTGCCCAAAGTTTCAACAGTCCACCTTGCTGTCCTTTAAGGTGGTCTTGTCTGACCTTAATCCTTTTAGACTCTTGACTAAAGCACTGATCGTCACAGTGCTCTGTGTGAACTCTTATCTGGTCCATGTTTTCTCATGTGTCCCCAATGAACTAGGAAGTTCAAATCAGAATGATAAATAGGCATTGTCTGACATTACAAAAGATTTTTTTCTTTAATAAAAAGGCAATGCTTAGATATGCATTCTGATGTAAGCTACTTGTCTCCTTGATTCCAAGAGGTATGTTGAGTGGCTGCTTCTGGGTCTAGAGGGTAGTTGTGAGTTGTAATATCCAAAACGATGTCACATTTGGGCATGCCAGGTATGCCATATCCTGTGGTAAAAGCTAAAACAAGACCCTCAGAAAGACAAACACATGACCAAGAAAAAAGGGAATCTATGTAAAAATTCTATCAAGGTTGTTACTCAGTGTGAAAATGTCAGTCTGTTCCTTCTCAAATGATTGACAACTTGCCTTACTTTGCACACCTCACAGAAGGAATAGGTCTTCATGATAAATGTCATTGAAATGGAGAGGCAGCAATGACCACATCTACGTCTATTGCTCTGGTCTGTCTATTGGGTAACATGTAAGGTTACCTATTCCAAAAAGCATTTAAAGCAAGACTGTCTATAGCAACAAATCCAGGCTTCTGCATAAGGCGAACAGCCACTCAGGCCTGTGACATAGCAGACAGAATAGTAGGTACTTGAAATATTTGCTAGCAAAGAAGATAGAGAATGTTACCAACCACAGTGACACTATGCTGTGGGTATTTGGAGAAAGATGGCTTCCCTTTTTGTCAATTATTTCCCCCATTTATAGCACTGCATTTATTAGCTACTTGTCCTTGTCCTTGGTTAAAAGAAAGAGACCAAGAAAAGAAAGACACCAAGAAATCATAAGAACAAAGCCTTCATCAAAAGCTGAGGGTTATCTGACCCAAGACTTTATAAAGTTGATTATGTACTTCAGAGAAAATGTAAACAGTTTCTTGAGGGTTAAAAGTGAGCAGCTCAAGAAATCACAAGCAAAGTTCAGGTGGGTGGTTGAGACTTTCCTCTGACATGTACATCTGCTCTTTACTGCCTCTCCTTAAACTCACATCTGTGACCTCATGAAGGTACTAAACAAATCATCGTGGTTTTGTTGCTTAGGGATAGCATTGTTGCTATGCCAGTGCTACTTCCACCCATCTTGTTTCTCAGAGTTTAAGGCAAGGGTTGGCAAACAACTTCCTATGGGCCCAAACCAGCCTGCCACCTGTTTGTTCTTCTTACAAGCCAAAAGTGGTTTTTAATTTTTTAAGTGGTTGCATATTGGTATGCATGTGGGGAGGGAAATCTAAAGAAAAATAAGAGTATGCAACAAGTAAACATCAGAGATGCAAATTTTGTTATCTATGGGATGCTTTGCACACTTCAACAGCAAAGCTTAAAATACTATCTTGCCTTTTATAGAAAATTTCCAATTAGATCTAGAAGTCTGGAGAAAGCATTGCTCAGAATTCCTACCAACAGATTGAAGGGGCTTTTCAAAGGCTTAGAAGGAAGAGCAAAGCAGAAGGCAGTTTTCCCCTGTGTAAGAAAACTGAACAGGGTTGGGTAGAGGGCAAGTGGAAGGAGCTAAGCAAGTGGAAGATAAGCCAACAGTTGCTAGTTCTCTTGTCAGTTAACCACATAAGCCCAGGCAATTCCTGATGTGTATGACGTTCTGATGGCTTCACTCTGGACTTTTCCTACTGGAAATATCTCAATCGGATAGCTTTAGTTTTCTATACAAAGCTGGACTCTTGTCAATTAGGAAGGGCAACAGGGAGTTGGGAGTTTAGCCTAGTGGTAGAGTACTTGTCTAGTATGCACTCTAGAATTGATTTGATTCCTCAGTACCACATACACAGAATAAAGATCAGAAGTGATGCTGTGGCTTAAGTGGTAGAGCACTAGCCTTGAGAAAGTCCAAGGACAGTGCCCAGCCCCTGAGCTCAAGCCCAGGACTGGCAAAAAAACAGTTGATGGGCATTGTGACAGTATAAGGAGGTAGGACTTTTGAGGTGTAATTGGGCAGTGAAGGGGCTGCCCTCATGAAAATGCTTTAGAGCTACTACGATGGAGATTTATTATAAAGGAGAAAATTATGTAGCTTTTGGTTTCTTTTTCTCTCAGTTCTTTCAGGTGTTAAGGTACAGACATCTTAGATTTCCCTGTGTGAGAACTTGTTCTTCCTAGATTACTCAGTCTTAGGCATTTTGTTACAGTAGCATAAAACAGAGTAAGAGTGTTAAAAAAAATGCCAGTAGATCTGAAAGTTATGGAGCGATATCAGATAAAGCTGCACATGGAAAGGAAGAGACTGCCTAGTTTAGAAGCTTCTGGAATGACCTAGGGGCGAACAACTAAATTTACTTCTTTGTTGGTCATGAGCTCTTTTTCATAGGTAATGTAAGAGGTGGAAATTGACTAAGAGTAAAGGAGTTATGAGAGAAGAGCACAAAATAAATGAGTACATGATGACTTAGTAATTGGTGTATCAGCCAGTAAAACTGGAACACAGTAGTGATGAACACAAAGCAAAGTGTGAGGGTCTTCGCATGTCACAGGTTTAGATTTATTTTTGCTGATGATTAAATGTGGTGGTAAAATTTAAACTGAAACATAAAATTAGAATTAAGACTGTTGGTTTTGTTAATGATAAGGTTTTGTGGTTCTTGAAGACAAAGGCTTCAAGATACAGGAAATAAGTGGCTTTGGTAAAGTAAAACTGTTGAAGTTGCTTCATATTTAAAGAAACAGTTCCAAGTTTCATTTTTTCTTTATATCTTTGTAGGTTATAGATTGGAGAACACTGGAACTGTAGATGACTAAAAGCAAAATACCCTATGTTGTCTGCAGTTACCCAGGTCTGGCAATCTTAATTCACGAAGAAGAGAATGAAATGGAACCTACATGAAATTTTACACCAGTATCTCAAGAGACATTTTTTTAAATCACTAAAGTATAAGTTCAGAAGTACTATTCATTGTCTTAGAAAGGAGAACATCAACAAAGTTAAATAATGGTACAGATAGAATAGCGAGGGTATTCCTTCAGAGATGCCCCAGTGGCCAGAGACTATCTTCTTCTATTTGTCCTCTGTAATTGCATTAACCAAGCATTTGTTGCAAGCTACCCAGATGCTACAGTTATAGCCTTAGACAAAGAAAAAGCCACAAACTCAAGTTACACACTGAGAAGGTATTCAAGTAAAAGCAATTAACAGTCACCACTTTTGGCAGCTGGTTGATGAATTCATTGCTCTGGATGGGAAGCCTGGGAGCTAGGTGAGGAGTTACAGAGGGATAGGGGCAGGACTACCCAGCACATCTAAATGGTTCAAGGGATGTACATATAAGCCATTTCCAATGTTTGGGGCTTTTAAGTGGTTTAATCAAAATCTGTAAATGTCACAAGATTATGCTAATTACCACATGTAGGTCTTCAATTTAAGCAGTATAATTCAATGTTTTCTAGGACATTTACCCATATGTGCATTACTATTTTTTACTTATTCTCTTGCAAGGAAGTTTTGAGGACTTCTCTGTTTTTTTTATACCGCAATACCTCTTACCTCACAGATTAAAGAAGAAATTCAGAAATTAGGCCAACTACCAAGACTTCTATGGGAATCAGAGACTAAGAAAATGACACCAGCTGTGTGTCATTAACTAAGTGAAAACACTATGAATTAGACCAGGATCAAGAATACATTTCATCTCCTGAGTCTCACATCACCCCTCAGGGGGAGAACAACAGTTCCATCAATCCTCTAAATGTTTAAACACCCCCATTTCCAACATCTAGTGACTTGAGAACATGGTTATTTTTTCATTTGGAGAAGGGATAGAGGAATTATTACTGAAAAGTTTGCATTGTTGCCATAGATTCCTTTCCTAAAGGTAATCAACTTTAGGCAAGAGTTTCCAGATCTAAGAAGTAGCTCAGGTCTAGAATATGAGAAGTGAATCATGACTTCATATAGGGATAGGCCAATTCTTTTTTTTTAATTCTTTTAATTCTTTTCTCTTTTTGATCACTCTTTTGTTTTAATTTGTTTTATAAAGGTGATGTACAGATTACATTATTCAGCTATTGAGTACAATTTTTTGAATAATGTCACCCCTCCTTCACTTTCTCCCAGTCTTTTCCCTCCTAGCCTTTAATTTTCTTTACTTTTATTTGTGCCAAATATTTTTGTATTTCAACTTTATTTAGTGTGAATTTTCATTTTCACCAATATCCTAGAGTGAATCTGCCAGTGAAACAGCACCATTTCCCCAGGTTCATACCAATGATTTAAGTCCTATGTGAGAGTGACCCATATAGAGGACAAATATATCCATACCCAACCTTGCATTTCGTAACTCTCATTAGAACATTCTTAAGAGCTGGCCTCATATGTTTTCCCAACTCCTACTCATACATGTCACCTACATTCTTTAGTGCCTTGGGTTTATAGTGACTTCGTTAATAGAAATTGCACTTTCTTGGCTTTGTCTTATTGTGAACATATTCTAACTATTTTTGTAGCACTGGTAGAGAAAGTATGCTATGTCTTGAGTGGATGATTGGTTACCCTTATGTCAAAATCTGTTTTGTCCCAACCAAGGGTAGAGCAATAATCATTATGAATGATAAATACTTATGTAGTCCAGGATTTCAGAGGGCACTGGTGCTTCAGAATTCTTTGATGTATTAAAAGATATCTTCCAAATGCCTCTATTCCAACTCTGGGGTTCCACTCTTTCTTGCACACTCTTGACTCCAGTACATCCGTTCTGCATGAAAATTGATTACAAGTATCTTAACCTTCCTAATAGTTAAGTTTTGTTTTTGTCCTTTAGCTTTTTCTATTCTTTTCCTGGAGGGAGTGGGAGCCACTGGATAGTGTCAAGGAGACACTATTTAACCTTATGTTGGTGATTAGTCTCCTTCAGATTCTTTGTTTCTAATATACCATTTGTCCCATCAGTGACCATCAGGTATTATCAGCCTTATCATCTCCCACATCTCTCAACATTGTAAGATACTGTACCTTCCAAGGCCTAGTAATCCCCAATACAGTTATCTCAATTCAACAATGGTGAAAGTTTTAGGAGTCAAGCTAGGGGCTAAGTGTTCCACCTATTTCCAGTGACCAACTACCTTCAGTACTGGTCTTTCTTTCACTTAGTTAGGAGAGCTTGCTTCCAAATCACATTTTTGAGTGCCCTTCCTAGCAGCAATCTGTTACCAGCTCTCTTAGATTGGTTCCTCAGGAAGAAGACTCTAAATGCTAGAGATTTCCATGTTATATTAGAGAGTGCTTTTCCTGGGATACACCACAAATAAGAAATAAGGAAGGCACAAATAGGGCAGAGAACTCAACCAAAGTGTGAAGAGTTGCAACAGAAGCCTCACCTCTTGCTCAAGAAATTCTGGAGTATCTTCACAGAATTTTCTCTATTTTACAATGAGATTGATATCTGTGTATTATAACTCTGACTACTCATTAAACTCAAGAAACCTCGAAGAAGTGTCTTAACCCAGATTTGAAGCAACTTCAAATCTTCATCCAAGACCAACTTCTAGATATGAATTCAATTGGGAGCCACTGAGTTGAGGTTCTCCAGCAAGTAGGTACATTAATGCAACAGTACTAAACACTTATCTTTCATTTCAGCTGGGGTGTCACTAAAGTAATAGCAAACACATAAACCAATATATAACCAGGCTTTTAGAAAGAAAAATATGCAGAAATCTATAATCTTGTTGTATTTGTATTGCAAGAAGTAAGTGCAAAGATAAAAGAACAGAAACAGCCTTTGGGGCCAGTCCGCCTTTAATGATTAATATTTTCCCTCCAGCTAAATTTGACTTTAAAGAAATCCCTGCCCACCATACTAATTTTGAAGACCCAGAAGAGATAAGCACTGAGAATTTTATAATAATGCTATAATCAACTTTGGAAGGAGGAAAATTTTCAAAACTGACACCTCTGGCATTAGGAGTTCTGGGTTCTTAAGGAAACAGAGGGGAGTAATTCTCTAAAAATTTCATCTTGATTCCTTTGAAGAAATTTGACTAATTCTATTTCGCCACTTAAGACATCTTTTCACAAATACTAGAAAAAGCATAGACTGAAACTAGACTCATTGGAATCAAGTCCTGTCTACTATCTACCAATGGGGTAAAAAACAAGTGCCTCAGTTTCCTCATTTGGAAATTGGGGATAATCATACACTTCTATCTTAGATTAATTGTAATGATTAAGTGTCTTCTATACAGAATTAAACAACCCAATCGATGATAGGGATTCCTGTGTTGTCATCTAAGAAGTCTTGGTCTCTATTCTTTTTCCTATTTTCATCTTTATTTGTATCAGAAGTTAATTTAATGTCACATTATGATGTAACAAAATGAAATTAATCAACATTTTGTTATCCTGAATTCTTATACTTCTTGGAAAGATACTCCCATTTTAAGATTATAATGTTATTCACTCAAATTGCCTTTTAGTATTTTATAATTTCTTCTTTATTTCCTGTTCGTTTTTTCCCCTTCCTTCACATTTAAATTTTTTATTTATCTGGCACCTATTTTCTCATAAAAGATTCAGGTTTCCTCTCCCCAAATGTTTAGTCAGTAATCAAGTGTTATTTATTGAAAATTCAACTTGATCACTATTCTTGATAATCTCAACAGGATTACTCATAGCAGGTAGGCAGGATATGAAGGGGATTTTTTTCTTTTTTTGTTTTTTTTGTTTTTCTTTGTTTATTATTATAATAAAGTTGATGTACAGAGGAGTTAAAGTTATATAAATCAGGTAAAGTGCATTCCTTTTTTTTTGTAATTAGTAAAAGGGTTACATGATATTTGCCAGATAGAAGGTGCATTAATTCACATACATTGATACCCTTTCACATGTCTTGGTACCCATTACCCTCCCTCCCACACTTCCCACCCGACTTGGTTTTCCCCCCTTCCCTACCAAATTTCAAATAACCAAATACAAATAAATTCAATATATCAGATAACAAAGTGAGATACTATACCAATATGAGATAACCAAGGGACAGCAAAGGAGATGAGAGACAACATAGTACATTAAGGACAACAATCATTCGTTATATGGCTTTTGTTTCAATGTCCTGGAGGTCCTTTCAATTAGCTTCATACTATATGGCCTTATGTATCAAGATTTTCCTCTATTGCAGATCTCTGCTAGTAGAGCCCAAGGTTTCTACTGATTATGACGAATGAGGGAAACCATTGAGCCTAAGTTCCTTTGAGTCTGGCTTATTTCACTTAATATGATTTTTTCTAAGTCTTTCCATTTCCTAACAAATGGGGCAATGTCGTTCTTTCTGACAGCAGCATAGAATTCCATTGTGTACAAATACCACAACTTGTTGATCCACTCTTCAACTGAGGGACATCTAGGTTGGTTCCATATCTTTGCTATGGTGAACAGTGCTGCAATGAACATTGTTGTGCTAGTGGATTTAGTATGCCCTTGTTTCTGGATGGTTGGGTAAATGCCAAGTAGTGGAATTGCTGGGTCATAGGGGAGTTCTATGTTTAGCATGAATGAAAAATGTGAAAATATAAAGAAAGAGATAAGGGAGGATTTCTTCTTTTGATTGATTCTTTGCTGTATATTTCAGATTCCACAAGTGGCCATTAGCACAGACACAAAATGTTTGGCTAAGATTAAGTGTAGAGTTTGGGTCAAAAGTACCTCATTTATGCCTGATTTATCAAGATCTTTGGTACCAAATCAGTAAACTAGAATCTCTAGTTCAGATTTCACAATTTATTTTAAGGGATCACAGGGCTATTTTATATTATTTTCTAATGATTTATTTTCTATGTACTAAGGTTTCTATTAGCTATCATTAGTGTTAGCATTATTAAAACTTGCTTATACTATCCAATATATTGTAAGATACAAGAGTGAAGAACAAAACTTGACTATTTCTCCTCATTACATGTTTTGTGGAGGCCGGGTTTCATTATACAGCTCAGATTGGCCTGGAACTCCCTATTTCACCCTAAACTCACACTCCTGACTTCAACAACATGATGGGATTAGAGGTGTGTTATCACCACACCTGGCTTTTCATACAACTTGTTTGATCTCAACTCCTTCATCACACTATAGAGTTCTAAAAACTTTGTTAGAAATAATTTTTGAAATTAAGTTTATATATACCCAAACAGACTACAAGACAGTTGAAGCCTTGCACTGGTTTCAGTCTTTTCCTATTCAAATTTCATGCTGATTGTGAACAAGATAGCCATGCCCTGATGAAGGGCCTGATGGTTTGTTTTTCTTCCTTTTGATGAGACAGGAAAGAAATCTGAAGTAGCCAAGTGAAGGAGAGAAAGGATCAGAAATAAAGGTGCAAGTCTTCCTTGTATTTATCTTTTACTTCTTTACCACAGTTGTTTTACTTCCTCTTAGATTCGATTGACAGATAAGCTGTTCAGGCTTGCTTCAGAACAAACACTGAAATGCTACTGTGTGTTGATTGCGTTTCTTTCCTTGGGGGAACTTGTATGAATTCTGTACTGCATGGTTTCTTAATCTGGATGATATTCTTCATCATTTACTTCTAGGGTGCTTAACTCTGATTCTTCACCTGGAGGATACATTTCATTTTCTCTACCTGCTAACCTTCTGCTGGCTCAGAAGTCCATCCTAATAATAAATCTTCAATATAAATGAATCCTAGTTTTCCATGGCAAACTTCTGGGAGAACTGGCTATATAATGTCTGTGTCTTCAAACGCTACCATGAGGGGTGGCTCCAGCAATTAGTTTATCACTAATACTGCTCACATGACAGGAAGATGCCTCGCTCAATGTTCAAACATGATCTCCCAAAGTTCAGAGGTATTGAGAATTCTTACATCCCACCTTATCTTGGTCCAGTGAGATAGGGAGGGTCTGTGAGTTCCTGAAGCTTAGCAGTTATAAGTGAGGGGGTAATCATTTCTGGATTGCTCTCTTGGATGGCACAGTCCTTGGACCAGCAAAAGAAGAAAGGAAAATAGAAAAGCTACAGCTCTATTAATCTAATTAATAATGGCTATCTGAAAAGACTAATGACTATCTGAAAAGACAATGTAACTCTTAGAACATGGATGTCAATCTGAGGATAGTTAGATTCTTTGATTTTTCTTTCTAAAACACCTTACCTGGATAATATAGTGGCTTTTTACTGCACTGAGCTGGCTCCTGTTATTTATAGTTTATAATACTGATATTTAGCCAAAATTCTATAAGATCAAGAAAATTCCAATTTGTCTGTTGGAATACATTGGAAAATTGCTAAATCCCCTAGTTCTTTTTTCATATTTTAAAAAGGGAACAAAATATTAGCCATATTTCTAGTTGTCTTGAAGCTTATATACGAAAACCCATGCCAAACTCATTATTTATAGCTATGGAGTAAGAAGTCAACCAGTGTTAACTGCCATTAGACAGTATGATGTAAGCATTTAAGTAAACACACTGATTTATTCAACATACATTTCCAAATCACTTAATAAGTATAAGCATTTTGGCAAGAAATGATGCATGAATCAGGTAACCCCATCAAACTCACATTTTGATGAGGGTAGACAACTAACAAGCAATCAGCAAGGATTTAGTTCATCATATTGTAGATAAGAGGTATAAGAAAAGCAAAGCAGGGAAGGTGGTTCAAGATGTGAATTGTTGCTATTTTAAATGTCCAATGAAAATGTCCAATGAACTTGAGGATGAGGTGGTATTTAAGCAGAGATGCAAGGATATGACATGTTAATAAAAAAATGTGCTAATTAAATTCAGGATTACTATCTTGAAAAGCCTGAATATATTTTCACTGAGATAGGTAACTAAACCTTATAGCCAGTGTAGAAAGACAGCCTTGAACCTAGTAGAGGAAATCAGGGGTTTTTTTGAGGCAGTTTGTACACACATTATGAAATAGGCTATCACCCTTTTTCTTGGTTTTTAGCAATTTGTTGTGATTTTTTTCATTTCATCTGTTAAAAGCCAGATATGAGATAATGGTAAAGATGTAAAAAAGTATAAAGATTTTATATTAATCATTTAGGAGTTGAACAACGCATCACATTTTCTGTTGCCAGAGCTGTAAGTGTCCTTGATTTTTCAGGCTCCTCTTGTGACTTTGACGTTGTCTCTTTATTCTTCTGGACTTCCTAGGAACTGCTCCTTAGACATAATAATCTTCAAAGATTGCATTTCTTCAAACAAGAATCAGTAGAGAATTATTTTTCCTGAAATGCCTGAGATACTCCCTGCAAAGTAACATCAATTCACGTGGACCATGTGTACATGGCATAACCCTTTTTTAACAGAGTGTAGGACCGAGCTTAGGAGCCACCGTATACATCAAACACTTTGAGTGTACCTAGAGTTTAGTAGAAAGACAGCTGAATAAATGTTGACATCTTTTTACTATCCACAACTACATTCTTGAAACTATTGAAAAGAGTAGTGTGTGCTATGATTTGCTGAATTGTAATAAATGTATTTGCAGCAGAAACTCATCAGGCAAAGAAGAAAGTAAACAAGCTGTAAATGGGCCCAGCATGCTTCTTCTGCACTGTATTCATAAACTGCTTTGTTAAATAGCAACTCCTTTGTACAACTACTTAAAGATAATGAAAACATTCCAAAAAAGCGGAAACATCCTAATAAGTAAAAACAAAATCACAAAACAAAAAAAACTAACAAAAAATTGTAAATAGGCTTTTGCCAGAATGTTTTGTGCATAGAAACAACAACAACAACAATGAAACATCGAAGTAGTCAGTTGCTTTTAAGTCACAATACTCACAAAATAATCAGTCAGCAAAATTAAAACAGTTTCGTGATTATTTGAATGATGACTGACTTGCCAAGAGGAAGTTGAATTATGATTTTGCTTTTCTGATATAGAATTATTCCTTGCTTTTCTGATTTTGTGTTCTCCAAGGAAATTCTTTGGAATTTAAACAAATAAAATCTACCTGAAGATTAAATGTCTTCTACATATATATTTAACATAAAATATTATATAAAACTATCCTATGCTCTCTAATGTCCTAATTCTTTTCATTAACAGGAGTCACTAATAATTAAAATACACTGCAAATATGGACAAATGAAGTAATATGTTGTTAACACCCAGAGTCTCAGAAAAAGTGGGGATAGCATGAGAAAGAATATGTAAGAGGCATGTCTTTCCTTTACCAGAATGAAAAGTAGATGAGACATAACAACAGTAGCCCAAGGAGGCGTTTTCCCGCTAGAGATGCTTATCTTTTTGCCCTTCATCCAAAAGCATCTGTGCGCAGAATAAATATTCAATGCTGCCTGTTTTGAAAAATCCAGTGCCTAGATTGTGTGAGGAGAATCACACACTGGAGTGTGAACTAAGTTCAAATGCCTACCTTCATCAGGGTTCCTTTGTGTCTTTAAATAGCCAGGAATCCTTAATTTTAGTGCTAGCAAATCTGACCATCCTCTTTCCTTCTCCATCTCAGAGGTGATACATTCTGTGCCTACTATGCTGTGGGGTTTTGAAGTGGTTGGATACTCGGATCATTGGGTCTACAAATCACTATCAAAAATACAGAGGAAAAGTGGAAGGACTGAGTGTTTCCTGTCCAGGAAACCTGGGCCCTCAAAGAGAGAAACTTCCTATTATTCCCCTAGTATGAAGTCAGTGAAATTTAAGCCAAAACTTTTGTGTTTCCAAGCCTATTGATTCTTTTATTATAAAAATCATTGTGTAATATAATGTTTATATAGTGAAAAATAGGAAAACTCAACAGCATTTATAACATACCTGAGTACATATACTAGATATATGACTTACGTAAATCTATTGAGCCCATTTCACAGCCAGGAAACTAGGGATACACAGATGCTAAGAAAAGTACATAAAGTCAAATAAGGTAAAGGAATTGCCAATAGAAACTAAGCATTATCAATGATGGTCCAGTTTATAGAGGCATGGCTGGACTCATTTACTTCCTCTTGGATGGGCTACTAGTATGTGTTTCCAGCCTGATCACAGGAGATAACTTCTCCCTTGGAGAGCACTTCTGTAAAGAAGACTCCATGCTAAAACTTCCCAGAACTGTCCTGAACTATGCCTCCTTGGATCTATTTGTTTTCCTAGAGTGCTTTTCAATTCTGGTCTAGCTCTCAGATCAGAGATAAATAATTATTTTTTCTGTATCATGCCAATCCACACTTCTGTCTCTTGTGATCATTATATTTCTGAGAATCTTTTGCCCCTCTCTTGACTAATAAACTTTCTTCAGACCATTCCTCACCAATTTCTACAGACTTTCTTAGTTTTATGGGCTTTTTTTTTCCTCAATAAGTGGAATCTCGAAGATGATGCAGTGTGCAGATAGGTACAATGTTAGTGGTAATGGAGATGATAAATCTTTTCTTACTGTGAAGTAACTTTGAACTGAATTCTGTTCCAGTGTATTTCAAATTGTAGATACACTATTATCAACCTATTCTGTCTCTCTAGAGCTTCAACATGAGTGTGGGAGAGACAAAGTCTTTACTTGAGGCTTGGATAAGTCAGCTTGAGCTGCCATCAGTTTTCAGAAGAAAGAAAAGTGTTAACTTCCAAGCTGCCAAAGAACCTAAGTCAAGTTCTTGCTTCTCCATAATTGCTGCTCTGACACCATTCACTGAACATTGTCTCACACCAGTCTCTCTTGCTGGAGAACTCCAAGAATACTTGACTGCTGTTTTCATCCCACAAGCACTTCTTGAGAGCTATAGATGTGATATATACTACTGGGAGATAAAAACATGAGGGAGACAAAGGACCTTTCCCAAAGAGCCATTTTATTTTATTTTTTTTAAATTTTTAATTGTAATTAGTAAAAGGGTTACATGGTATTTGCCAGATAGAAGGTGCATTAATTCACATGCATTGATACCCCCAAAGAGCCGTTTTAATCCGTTTGAGTAAGGATGTGTAATTCTATGTGTGGAAGACGTCTAATACAAGTAAGTGAACAATCCCTCTCTCAACTAGAGATCTGACAAGTAAAACCGAGGTACCTGCTATTTATGAATATGAGAGGCCTGAGAGCTGTATACTAATCAATGAATCCATTCGTGAGTTCCTAACAGGATGGCATTTTTGGAAAGCAGTGAAAAGGAAGAAGTGTGACTTAGAAGTATGTCACTGGGTGTGTATTAGGGAGTTTCTCCATGGATCTTTATGCTTCTTGTCTTCCATGAAGTAAACAGCATCCTCCTTGATATATTCTTGAGACCATGATGTTCTGCTCAGATCAACACCCCCAGAAACATGGAATTATTGCTCTGTGCAACAGTGAGCCAAAGAAAATCTCTCCTACTTTCAGTAGGTTTGGTCAGGTATTTTGGTCACAGAGATGTAAAAGTAACTAATAGAAAATGATTGCCAGAGAAATGGACACATTGCTATGACTCATCATGAGCATTGAGTTTCTTAAGACTTTGGAAACTGTATAAGAAGTTTGAAAGCACTGAAAGATGCAGGAAGAGGCCTAGAATAGAGTTTGAGAAGAGCTTAAAGTGATTCTGGTGGGAGCTCAGAAGACCAGATCACCAAATGTAATGTAGACAGTGAAGGCTACAGCTTCTGCAGTTTCAGACAGGAATGAAGAGTCTATTGGGAATCAAGACCAGATATACTAGAAGCCATGGATGTTATGCCTTAGAATAACTTGCTGTTTTGTTCATGCCTTGTGACTTTTTATGACGCTGAATTTAAAGATAATAGATTCATCTGACCCAGGAAATTTCAAGTCAGCTGTGGAATGTTAATTGCTGGCTGATTTTAGCCAGGTTTACAGCAACAAATCTGGAGGCAATATGAGAGTAGAAAGACTGAAAGGAGCTTAGAGTTTAGTCCAGCTTGTGCAAATTTGGGGTTCAGGCTCAATCCATCTCATGCTGAAAGGGTATGAAAAAGTCATACCCAAAGTAATTTGGAAGAATTGCCTTTGAGGAGAAAGTCTATCAGTGAAGTCCCTAGGCCACAGTGTATCCCAGGAAGCTGATTTCCCAGGATTCCTTTCACCAGGCTTAATCGTGCAGATACTCAGAAACCAGTAAACCCAAAGCCCAAAGGGATCAGCTGTAGGTCAGGATGTCAAAAGTTCTTGCCACTGTGTATGATCCTGATATTGCAGGAATACAAAAGGCTGAGAGTTTAGAGGTTATAGGGTCTTCTAATCAAGTTTCTGAGGAAAACCTGAAAAGACCAGGCAATGTTTGGTTGGGTCAGCTTTCTTATAGGCAGACTCTGAGAAGGCAAGGCATAAAGTTGTGAGAGTTAATTCTAAGCTGCAAGGGAAATTTCAGGATATTGGAGGGTCCAGGAATATGGTAGGTTGGCCAAGGAAGGATGGTAGCAAAAAATGGAAGCAATTCCAAAGAGAAATTATGTGTACTATAAATGGCAAGACCATAGGGGCAGGACTTTCCAATTCCATTGGAAAAAACATGACAACCCATGTCTTAAATGGTTGATGCTGAATCACAGGACTTAGTGTTTGCCCTGCTGGACTTTGGCCTTGCTTTGGTTTGATACTTTTTGTTAGATTCCTGTTTCTCCCTTTTGGAATGAAAATGTCCTGTGTTATTATATCTTGGGAATATATAACTTTTGATTTTATAAGGGCTCACACATAAGACTTTTTCTTGAGTCTTAGAAGAAGAGACTTTGAATTGGGGTTTTTGAACAATGTTGGAACTATTAAAACTTTGGGGATGCTTGAAGGTGGACTCAAAGTATTTTTTTTCCTGTATCATGAAATAATCACAAGCCTTTGGGGGAATAGGAGTGAGACGTTGTAGCTTAAACATGATATATTTGCTATGTGCTGAGGCTTAGTCTCCAGCTGATGGCACTATTTTAGAAAATAGTGAACACTTTTAAACATGCATTGTCCACAGAACGTAGGTCACTGGGGTATACTTTTGTAAGCTGTTCCTGGTTCCCTGTCCTTTTCTTGGTCATTGCTTCCACCCCCTGTGAAGTAAACAGCCTCCTCCTCTGTATATTTCCATGATGTTCTGTTTCACAGTGGATGCAAAATCGTTGCAGCTAAGGACTATGGCCTTTCTGGAACCATAAGCCAAAATCAGTCCTTCCCTTAGGTTGTTTCCATCACATATTTAGTCACAGTAACAAGAAAAGTAACTAACACAATTCCAAATGGAATGATCACTGATTTTCATTAGTTACATGCTGCTGGGCAGGTAACTCAGTAGTAGAACACCTGACTAACTTGTGTAAGGCCCTGGATTCAGTCCCTAACACTACAAACAAACAACAACAAGAAAAATGTAACAGCGAAAATGATATAAAGTGTGGTAGCCTCAAACAGCAAACTCAATTAAATGTGAATTTCATAAAAATAGTAAATATTCTTATTGCAGTTTTATTTTTCCATGATAAATTTGATAACCCTAGTGAAGTATTAATTCTAGTTAATAATTTTGATTTTGAAAAAAAGCAATGGTACACAAGAAAATATACTATATTTGAACTTATTAGATGAGGGTTAGTGTGCGAGTTAAGTCATAAGTAGTCTCTTATGTTCCCTGGACTTTGAAATACTTGCCTTTTAAATACTTCTTATAATGTTAGTCAAAAATGTTTTCCTATGCACAATCAGACTTCAGATGAATCATTATAATGCTTCTTCCCTCTTGTGTCTATCTGTAGAGATAGTTTATTCACATAATATCTGCAAATGTCCCCCTTGAACTTCCTCTACCCTGAGTGGTAGACTCAGGTTATGTAGCTTCCTGACTGTTTAGCTTTTCTAAGAACAAGCATTTCAAATGATTGCCTCCTAAAACCTGGCTCAGATTCTATTAATAATGGAGATTATCTTAATAGTTCACAGCAATTGCAAATTTTATTTAGATTTAGCTCTCAGTGTGTAGTGTGATAAAGGTCTTGTGGCCACCTATAATCCATCATATTAGTATTTAAGTGTTGTATGGAAGTGGGTAAATAAAAGATGTAGGCCAAAGAGTGAAGAACTGTAAGAAGAGTTAAGATATAAACTTTAAAACTGAAAATACGGATATTCCAAGTAAGTTTAAACTACCGATATATTTCATAGTTTAGCTATATGGTGTGAAATATTTAAGCAAAATATATAACATACTGTAGAAATAATAGTAATAATAGACCCAAAGCAGTGTTATATTTTGATGCTAGTTCATTAAAAGGAAAGTCTCTAGATAAATTTGCCAGACATAAGGGATTTTTGCCCTTACTTTTTGATAAGACTATTCTAGTCTTCTTTGCTTTTGTCATTCAAAAATGTTTCTTTTCTATTCAACAGAATTTACCTTTGAAAAGTCAGGGACTTAGAATAGTTCCTTATTTTTTTTTTTCATGCCTTTCCTATTCTTTTAACTTAAAAGATTTCAAACAACATAGTGGCTTTGTAAATTTATTTTTTTGTGCTAAAAAATGATTCCAGTCTTCAACCTCCACTTCATTTTGAGGACTTCACACAATAGGTAGAAAAATTCTCTTATATGATTGTCAACGTCATTGTAACCAGAACTTTCTTTATTCTTGATATCTTCATCCATACTTCTGTTTCAAACCTTCACTGTCCTCATCTCAGAGTGATTGTTCATTAAAACCATGCAAATTATTTAAACTTTTTTGTCTCCTAGAAAGAAGTGGAGGGAAATATGGGGCCTGAAAAGGGATAATGAGAGAATAAAAACCACCAGGACTTTAAATGTTAAAAATCCACAAAATATGCAAAATGCCTTGAGGCAATATAATATCACTGTCTCACAGAAGGCAGAAAATTACTAAGAGAAATTTAAATGATGTGCTGGAGAATGTCAAATGCATTTGGAATGGAGCTTTGGATTTTTATAGGAATTGAATACACATTTCAGTCATTAAAATGAAACACTCTGAAATTGTTTCAGATTGAACTTTACATAGGCCAAGGAAAAAAATTACAATTAAGTATATCATGCCAAGTTTTTTAATTTATGAAATGAGACATGGAGATTTCTCAAAAGGAAGTAAAATGAAAACATTTTTTCTAGAATCCTTTCATTTCCAGTGTATTAATTTTTTTTTTTTTGGTCTGTCATGGGGCTTGAATTCTGGGCCTGGGTGCTGTCCCTGAGCTTTTCAGCTCAAGGCTACCACTCTACCCTTGGAGCCATAGTACCACTTCTGGTTTTGTAGTGGTTAACTGGAGATAAGAGTCTCAAGGATGTTAGTGTCCAGGCTGGCTTTGAACCACAATCCTCAGATCTCAGCTTCCCGAGTAGCTAAGATTACAGGTGTGAGCCACTGTGCCAGGCTGTATTAACAGTTTGGAACCACAATTTCCCTTCCTAATCCTTCCCCCTTAGAACCTGTGAACATGTTACAGGGATGTCCTCTGCAGCTTCAAGAAGGTGAAGTCTAACTGGAAGCGAACAGAAAGCAGTGGTTTGGAGTGTTTCTTCCCCAGTCTTCACTTCCTTTTCCACCCTCACTACTGGTGTTACCTCAAGTTTTGTTTAGCTGTCCTATTCTGCCTTTCCGAACCCACTGTAATTCTTTTCTGGTTTTATTTGTTCTAATACAAAATCCTGCTTTCTAGCTTAGTCCGTTTAGTTAAGGATGTCATTGTGACATCCCTGACCTTGGAGTAGCCATCCAAATGGGTAGCAAGAAGAACTCGTTCTGAGGAGTCTCCAGACTTGGACTGGGCCCATAGATAAACAAAATCTCATTGACAAATAAGGTCCACCTGGATTTAGCATGGCATTGCTCTGCAGATAGGTTAAATGACAACTTGAGCCAGCAAAAGTGAGGATTTCCAAGTAAAATCAGATATTCTTGATTATGATGATGTGAACTTTAATAGTCAATTACCTTACTTTAATATCAAGTCTTCAATATTTTCTCTCACTCATTTGTTCTGTTTTTGTTCTTTTCTTTCATCTCCTTCTTTCTGTACTACTGTCTCTAGATTAAAATTTTCATATTTTATATGCATTTTTCCCATAACACAACCCATTTAACAATTACTGATCTTTGTTGGAATGTGAATATAATTCTTTCAATTAGTTTTAAATGTAGCTATAGTTACAATTATGTTGGAATCTGGGTATATAATATAATGGCATTAATTGTGAAAAAATGTTCTCTTTTCTACCCTTCTTACTTGTTTCAGTTCTGCCTTTTTTCTCCCTGGATGTATTCATTTATCATTGTCATATTCTTTTTTTTGCATTTATGGGGCTTGATCTCAGGGCCTGGACACTGTCCTTGTGTTCCCAAGGCTAGCGTTCTACCACTTGAGCCACAGCACCACTTGCAGCTTTTTCTGTGTATGTGGTACTGAGGAATTGAACTCAGGGTTTCACTCCTGCTAACCAAGCACTCTACCAATAGACCAAGCTCCTGTGCCTCTTGTCACGTTCTAACAGGGAGAATTAAGAAAATATTTCAAGAGTAATTAACCACATTGGCATCTGCATGATGAAACATGACATCTGGTGATGGAGAATCCAGAATTGGAATAGCAATCCTGTGATCCCATTTCCTTCAATAATTCCTTTAATAGGTTATCTCAGATGTCCTTTGAACTTAGTACTGAATGATAATGAACAGTTACCAACATGAAGATCTTTCTCAATAGTAAGTGGAGGGAAGACCTTGAGTTTGACTCATTCAAAAACCAAAGCCAGTTGAGTGGAGGAAGAGAGTCAGGTGAGATGTGGTTAAAGTGGTATGCAGAGCCAGATCAGCTCATGCAGCTACTTGAAGACCATGTGAAAGACTGAACATTTGATTTCAGTTTCAAGGCAATGAATTAGAAGGTTTTAAACAGGAAGAATGTGGTATGTATGACTTGCCCAGTTAAGGTTTGCCCTATGAGCTGTGTGAGGAATGGAAGCTGGGGGCCAGGAGATGGCTGAAGAAGGCACATGAAAGCTAACAATGACTTGGTCTAATGAAGGGGGTGGGGTATGAGAAGCATCAGTTTGCAGCTAATATTTAGGGAGTCACAAAGGTTGTACTTTTAGGTGATTGCATACGAAAGGAGAAAAGAGAGACTTTTTTCATTGATAATAGTGCTTAGAGAATCTGGCTAGTCCTGGTGCTGGGTCTTCCATCTTGGTTTCAGTAAGGCAGGAATTCAATGGGGTTGCCTTAACTCAACCTTGATGTGACAGCAATCTCCAATGGTGCCTGGAACTATAGCAGTGAAGAATTCACTGGATCTCTCTGTCTGATCTCTTCATACAGCCTCTCTGAATGAATTAGTTTGAGCTCCCTCATAGTGTTGAAACCATAATGTAGTCAACCTACTTTGGCCCTGAGCTGATTGATGGCTTCAGGGGACAAGGCTGGTGGTGAAAACATTCGGCCACCTTCACCTGCTGTCAAAAGTCACTCAATATCATTTCTGCACTATTATATTGGCTTTTAAGGGAGTTAGTGAGTCATAAACCTAGACTCATGAGAAGGGAGAAACAAGAATGTAGAACAAATGGGGTGAAAGATACAGCAGTTAGCTTTGAAAAATTCAGCTGCCACAGAGTGAACTCTGACCTCTGTGGATCCCTCCTTTATAAAAATCACACCCTACAGAGAGGGATTTATATTCTTATCTCATTGTAGTATAGGGTGTGGACACAAAAGGCATTGTTTGACCATTTAAATCGTATATACTGACCTCAAGTGGTTGGATCAGGCCCTTTGAGTTCTGTTGTTGAACTAAGGGGAGATGCAGTGGACACCAAAGTTGGAGCTTGTGCTTAACACTCATGAACTGTTTGGTTTATTTCTAACACACCCCCACACACACCCACATACAAACACAAACACAAAACAAAACATTCTTTTTCTCCCTACCCCCAAAAAACAAAACAAACAAGTAAGGAAGCCTCTTACCTCCCCACATCCTTCCAATGTGCAGTGGTACAATAGACAATACCTCTTAGAAAAGGGACAACCAGGAGGCCCCGAACTGTCCTGCTCTAGAGCAGTTCTGGAATCCAGTTATGTGAGTTCTTCAGTTAGATTTCATTCCCGCTTTCTGTGAGCTGTTCTCTGTACTGTAGCTCCTCTCTTATTGCTACACCTTTGGAGTCATCTTTTTATGTCCCAACAAAAGTCTTTAGTGGTTGCAGTTGATTGATTTCTTCTTCCTGCCTTCTGTCTTTAGAAGTTCCAGAGTCCAAAGGCCTATTCAATTTTGAATGGTTTTCTGATAGAATTCTTGGAAAAAAATTGTTCCCTTTCTGTACATTAATTTATAATCAAAGGCATGTGCACAAATCTCTTCAAGATACATCCTTTTCTACCTTGGATGTAGCTGTCAGGATCCTTAGTCACAATCTTCTTAAGGTTCGAAGACCCCTTTTATTGAAGTGAAAAGATCTGTGAGGCATGTCTCTCCTGACCATACTGTTTGAAAAGCATCTTATAGCAATTCCAGATAATCTCTTGGTCACATTTTATGCCTAATCTTTAGTCGAGATGTTTTCTTATTTGGGGAACTTTTTTAGCTTTGAAGACTATTTTTTCATTTTTGTATAAATTCTTTAAATTTCATTTAAAAACTTGAACAATTTGAGGGATGTTTTTCCTCTCACTTTATCGTAGGCAGCTAGAAGCAGCCAAGTAAATACTGCCAACAGTATGTCCCGAAATTGGTAGATCATTAGATGAGTAACAGTATACTGTTACTTTACTTTTGTTAATGTTATTTAAGAATATGGTCCCATCCTTCTTCTACATAAAAAAATCAAGAGGCATTGGGCCCGGGAGTTTGGCCTAGTGGTAGAGTGCTTGCCTAGCATGCACAAAGACTCGGGTTTGATTCCTCGGTACCATATACATAGCAAAAAGCCAGAAGTGGTGCTGTGGCTCAAGTGGTAGAGCCCTAGCCTTGAGAAAATCCAGGGACAGTGCTCAGGCCCTGAGTCCAAGCACAGGACTGGCAAAAAAAAAAAATCAAGAGGCAGAGGTTTTGTAAAGCAGCAAGTTTCATTGAAAGCAAGACTGCAGACTCTTTTAGGGACAGATTTTAGAGATGATATCCAATGAAATTCCCAATGAAAGAGTTTTATGCTCTATTAACCATTTTACTACCCCAGTACATGATTGAGCAGTGGGGGACCACACTAAAGAGTGGACCTCTCCTTGGTTTCTGCCACTGGACCTGAGCAAAGAAGTAAGTCCAATTAGTTAAGCACCATAATGCATGAGGTATTATGTTACTACTGAAATATAAGATAAGGGAAATTTCATTTCATCTTTTGAAGAAGAGGAGAAGCGTATAATAAAGCAATGTTTTCTGCCTATCTATAAAAGCATAGGAAGTCCTTCATTGAACATGTGAAAACAGAAGATTGGGAGGCTACTTAAAACAAACAAAACAAGACTCTTGGAAAGAATCGGTGAATTATGATAAAATACAACTTAGGAATGACTACTATCTTGTGGCAAAGGACATCTAACACAAAATTTAGCATTTTTACCATTTACATATAGTACAGAGAAAATACTTTTTTAGGATGAATAGGTTTAAAACTTGAACCATGAGTAGTGTTGAGGAAGAAAACACAGTTTCAACAGAGGAAGTGCACAAAAATTAAGGAGAGATATGGAAGTAGTGACCCCTGCCTAGTACAGGGCTAGAGATGGGGCTGAATCCTGGGTTTACATGTTGCTGAGAAATATTGTCAGCAGGCTGTCATAGCACAGTGAGGCAAAACACATAGCACAGTGAGTACAAAACTTTGACAAGATTGGTTAGGAACTATGCATGATAGTAACATAATCATGAAGCCAAAACAGAGGAGATAGCAGACTGGTAAAATTTCTCAGTTTCTGTCTTAATAAAAAGATTGGGTTTCCAAACTAAAAAGTTTCATTGCTGCATAGGAAATCATGTAGAAGAAAAATTATCTCTACGAAGGTTCTCGCTAATAAAGTAATCAGCAGGAAAAAATAAAGCAAATATATTAGTCTTATTTTGTGTAACACATCTTAATCATTACTTAGGAATGTGTATGACGGTCTTCAATAACTAAATAAATTTGACTTTGCATTGCCTTTTCATTTAATATATTCTAGAAACTGTTCACTAACATGGGGTTATTATATTTTTGACTAGACATTCAACCAGATAAGGAAAGTGACAAAACCATTTTCACTCTAGTACTATTATAACTCTTTATTGTCAAGAGAGCCAGGCTGTTTGCCTTTTATTCTATAAGAAATTGTCAGTTGATAGGCAAAACTTCAAGAATAATTAAAAAAATAAGATAGGTACACTCTCCTGGGAAAATTACTCTGTTGCAAATGTATTTAAATGAATTCAGTACCCTTTCCTTTTAATAATGCTTATCTGGGCAAAAGCATTATTTTAGATTTTGGTATGCACTCAGAAAACTGTGATCCTTCTTTAAAAATGAATTACAGTATAAAAGTCACAGAGAAAACTGATTGAAAAGGAAAAAAAAACATTCTCCATGTGTTTCCTTTTGTCTTTTGTGCACTTAAAGTATGCCAAATAAATCCCAGAATACTTCCTGCTACTTAAGACTGTCTGGAAGTGTCTCAGTAAATGTTTAATGCGTCCTTATTTTTTCCTTAGACTGCCAGGAAAAGAGAGATTTGTTTTCATCAGGGATTGGATTTGGTAAATGCCACAGGTTAATGGGGCAGGTGTTAAGGCATCTGTGTCAATGAGGAAGATTTGATGGTTGCCTAGAAATATTGGTCTTTCTCTTTGGGAAAACCAGACTTTGACACTTGGATTAGGACACAAATGAATGTCAGGTCATCTGTTCACCACACACACACACACACACACACACACACACACACACACACACCCCTACTAAAAGATAGGGATTTTTGTATAAACATAAATATCCCAGTTATGAGTATTCTCAAGGCTATAGTGTTTGTGTTTAGAATTGGAGACTGGATAATAAAAGTGTCTGAAGAACTGACACAGAACAGCTATTTGATTAGCCAATTCCATAAATATATTTCACATGCATGGGGATACTTAGGTGTTCCATTATCTCAGTGAGATACAGACTGAGAAATACCCATCCCCCACATTGTACCTTAAAAAAAAAAAACAAAAAAACAAAGAAAGCAAGCCAAGATTTAGGGAGTGTCAATGACTTGTTTAGAGGCTGTCTGGGACTTCAAGATCTGTGAAGCTACTACTGTGAAGCCGTGTTAGAATAAAAAGTAGATTATAGGGAAAATGCATAAAAGCAGACATTCCTGAAATGATTCATCAAAATCATTTAATACCTATTCATTTAGTGCAATTTACCATTTAGTAAAACGTGGAAGGACTTAGATTTTTCATAGCTCATTTTAGTTGCTTTCAAGCAGCAGTAAAATGAAATAGAAATTACTTAAAACCAGAGTTAAAAGATTTAAATTTTATTTTACCCCTATTATACACAAGCTCACTAAATATGGATAAGCTACAGACTCTTTTTTTAATGACAAAAAGAGAAAAAGAAAGATTCAGAGGCTTTTACTTATGATTCTAATGTTTACTGCATGTTTGCTTACTCAACAGTTCTGAAACCTTATAATGATTTTAATATTACAGTTAACCTAATTGGAGTTAGCCAACACAGCAAGCGATCTGTGACAGGCTCAGCTAGGCTTAGTAATAACAAAATTTATAACTTTATCTTTTTCTTAGACAAACCAGATCACAATTAGAGATTTCTGCAGATGTAAAGGTTTAAACTTATGTCAACCTTTCTGGCTAGAAAATGGGGGTAAGATGTCCTTCATGGATCCATTCTCTGCAGAAGAAGATCTACAGTTCTCATGTAGAAAATTATCCTTAACATCAGCCTCTCTGATCAAAGCACAGCTCATTGTAGCATTGTAGGATGCTTCTTCACATGAGCTTCAAGGCCATAGCTATCTATAGCAGCAGCAGCAGGGAAAGGAGGGGGAGGAAAGAGGAGGAAGAGAAAAGTATTATGATTAAAATGCTAATCACTGGATATATGTTATAGCTGAATTTATTTGTTTTTATTTTATTTATTTATTTATTTATTTATTTATTTATTTACTTTTGCCAGTCCTGGGCTTGAGCTCAGGGCCTGAGCACTGTCCTTGGACTTTCTCAAGGCTAGAGCTCTACCACTTGAGCCTCAGCACCACTTCTGGCTTTTTTCTATGTATGTGGTACCAAGGAATCGAACCTGGGTTTTCGTGCATGCTAGGCAAGCACTCTACCACTAGGCCAAACTCCCGGCCCGTTTTTTATTTGATTTTAATATTGAGTGTCCTTTTGAGTTTTTCTTTCTTTTTTTTTTTTTTTTTTTGAGAGTGCTGGGGCTTGAACTCAGGGCCACTGCTATGCTTGTATTGGGATTCAGGGATATCTAAAACAGTGGCCTGTAATATATCAATTGAAATCATTGCAAGCAACAAAACAGACTCAGGCTTAAGCATTAAGAAAATTTTCTTTGTGGATAGAGGGGAGCTGGATGGTTCGACTGGCATTTGGAATTTGGTTCTACTGGCATTTGGAATGTACAGAAGTAATAGGTGTGATCTACCATGCCCACTTTTATTGGTTGAGATGAAAAAAAAATCATTCAAAACATGAGGTAATGCAGTGATATAATTCTAACACAATCCTTCCTCATATTTCCCAGGTCATTTAAAAACAAGAGATGTCTGAGAAAATGTTCAGCCCAGAGGAACCTAAGGAGATACTGCAACTGAATGTTATCCCTCAATGGGATCTTTAAGAAAGAAAAAAGAGAGGTGGGAAATGTGGCTTAGTGGCTTAGTGGTAGAGTGCTTGTCTACCATGCATGAAGCCCTGGATTTGATTCTTCATTACCTCATAAACAGGAAAAGCTGGAAAGGTGCTATGGCTCAAGTAGTAGAGTGCTAAAAGAAGCAGTGATCAAAAGAAGCTCAGAGACAATGCCCAGGTCCTGAGTTCAAGGCCCAGTACTGGCAAAGCAACAAAACCCTTCCAGTAATTTTGGCCTTAACTTACTAACAACACCACATAGTTGGTCTCAAAATTGCAATAATGTAAAGAATTTGTATAGGGAAATGTGTAATGTGGATATACTGGATGTTGCTATGCCATATGTACAATTTTCTGTGACCCTACAGCTTATTCTAAAATAAAACAATAATTAAAATAATTGCTGCTCTACTTTATAAACTGTTTCATATATGAATGCATGTAATTATTTTTCTTGAGGCCTAGGGATGGTAATATCAGGACCCCCAGTCCTTTGTTCTAATCAGTGATATACTTCAGTATGGATTAAAATATTAGGTTCCTTTTGAATACATGCCATCAGAAAACAAATGCTCATGTAAGGAGATTATGATTGTATCAAGAATTCTTTTCTTCTCTGATAAAAATATCTGGAAGATAAATTCACTATTTCTAGGAATAAAGTAAATACATCTTCTGAAACAATGAGCTCAGAAAATGATGATGCCGGCTGTATGCTCAGGGCTTAATTGGAAAACATAGTTACTGAGAAGGTAATTTGAACCACATCTATAAATCTTTGTGAAAAATAATCACCTATAACAGGCTTTTACTTCATTTATTTTTAGCTCTTTCATACATTCCCCAAAAGGAAAATTGGATACACTAGAAAGTAATGAAATCCAAAGTCATTTTTTTTCTGTAAAGTGAATCTGTAAATTTCAGTACTTCTCCTCTTTCAATTTCTTTGAGATTTTTTTTTTTATTTAGAGGGTAGTGTCTGCACAGAATGGATATTTCTTTGTGGTAAATATTTTGTTGTCACTGGATCTATGACTTTTCCATTTTAAGATTACTTCAATAGTACTGTGCATCCCAGGCAGTTTGGAAACAGAAACACAGTTGAGCAGCGTGGCTCATGGCTAGGGATCTGAATCTGTCAGGTGAGCAAAGCAAGTTCTTCAGTTGTTTAAGCACATGAGAAAACTGGAATCTTGATCACTCACCGCCAGTGTGTGTGTGTGTGTGTGTGTGTGTGTGTGTGTGTGTGTGTGTAAAGTTGTTTTATTATTTGTCTATTAACTTGCTTATTTGCTTACTTATCTGTTGAGATTCTTGTTATGGAGCCCAGGGGTCCTTAAAGTGGCTACTTGTCTCAGCTTTACAGGACTAGGAAATAGGCTTACACTCTCATGCTCACATGATATATTTGGATGTGTGGACATCTTTATCACTTTCCTCATAATCAATTAGAGATACTGGTAATCAACTAAATATGCCAGTAATGCTGTGGAGCTTGTTAGTTACCTGAAACTCCCTATTCTAATTCTTTTTGGTGGTGTTGGCTGAAAACATATTATTGCTAATGAATAGTTTCATACATGCATTTATCACATTAGGCTACTGGTCAATTGCCCAATAAACCTTTCTCTTCTAAATGCCTCTTAATGTTAAATTTACTTTTCCACAAAATATAGTTTCTTTTGCATAATGTGTGATGACCACTCTTCTCTGAGTCTTTGAATTTTAGATTTTGCAGTTGCAATATGTGTATTTTAAATAACATCTTATATGCATTCTTTATTAATATTAATTTGTTACTTTTCTTAATAAATATTTATTTTAACTTATTCCATTAAAGCCAGGCTACGGTAGCGAACAGTTCAAACCAAGCCAAGTCAGGGAAGTTGCACAGATTTTGATCTCCAGTTAAATTAGATGAATGAGCTTCTAAAAAGATGAGGCTATAGTTCAGTTCACTTGCAAATCAAAAGTAGAGCTAAGCCCAAGGTAAGTATAGCTCCAAACAAATAATGGAAATGTTTTCCAAGCTATTATGGAGATCAGAAAACTCATATTACCTTGTTATTAATTTCCATGTCTTTTTCCATATTGTATCCCTCCTCTACCACACTTCAAGATTCAGCAACCTTTTTTCATGTGGAAGGATGAAACATGGTTTCGATATTCACTGCACAGCAGCAGGTTTCTAAAATCAGCTGACACAAAGCAATGCCCAAATTTAATGCAGAAAGCACAACAGTATGCAAGTAACATATGAAACCAAACTTTAGAAATGAAGTTGAGAGATTAACAAACTAATGTGATGCCGTTTTGGGGGCTAGAACTTAGTCCTCCATCCCTTTGGTCTTTAATAGTGGGCAAGCCACAGGTAACGCTTAGCCCAGTTTCGCTGCTGCTGGCACTGAACACCTGGCCAACAGCACAGAAAGCAGGAACTTGCCATCATTGGTATGGCAGAGTCTGTTCAGGCAAACTCTCTCCCTCTCCCCCCCTCCCCACCCCCACCATTCTCCTTTAGTGTCAGAAGGAAATAAAACCACAAAGAGCTATGATATCTTTTGTCTCCTGCCTCCCTCCCTCCTCCCCCACTTAGAGTTGCTCCACCCCATCTGGTTCCCAGGTGACAACTTGCCTGCCCTAGGGAGAATTGGTGAGTAAGGGCAGATACCGCAGCGAAGTCTCATTGGTCTTGTAAAAGAGCTGTCCCACCCAGATCTTCAGTGGCACGTCCTACCTATCAGAAAAAGAGATTATGAGCAAAAACTGCAGCTTCGGGCAAGTAACATCCAGAAACCAGAAGTTTTTGTAAAAAAAAAAAATCCAGGCCTGCAAGAATGGCATTATCCCTGCAAGAATTCATCCACTCCCTAGATCTCCGGACCCTTCCCAGGGTCTTAGAAATCCAATCAGGCATCTATTTTGAAGGTAAGCATTCAGAAATTCCTTAACTGGCTATAAAATCTGTACTTTTGGGAATTCATGGAGGAAATTTTAGCAAAGAATATAAGCTCTGAACAGGAAAGGTGATTACATGAAGAAGAAACATGACCACAAATATGGGGCCTATCCGTAATCAACATTCAACAGTGTTGAAGAGAGGAGAACTTAAGGGTGGATGGGAATAAAGAATTATAGTAAACGTCTTAAGCTTTGAGTAGATTTTCAATAGTTATAGAGGAGGGGTGGATTATTTCTGCCTGCTGTTTGAAATTGGTTGTAATAAAGAGTAGAAAGTGTTTGAAATCGGTTGTAATCAAGAGTGAACAGTTTAAAGTTATCCATATTTGTTTCTAGAATATAAAAAAAATTAGTTCTTCCAAAACAAAAGTAGCTGTCAATGCTTAACAAAGAACTCTTCCCAAAGTCTGAACTATTTGTAGATATTACTTCTTACGTCAAAACTTCCATCACTTTTTTTTTCTTTTTAGAGTATAAATTAGTAGTTGTACAAAGGAGTTGCCCACTTAACAAAGCAGTTTATAAATACAATGCATCTTTATCAGCGGCACACTTTTCAGCATTCTCATCTCCATCAACCCACCCCATCCCTTACTTTTCTCAAGTTTGTGGTATATACAATGAATTTTTCACTTCTCTCACTCAGTGATGAGCTAATTCTGAATTCTTTAACAGGGAGAATTTGTATTTAGAGGAATAGAAATTAAAGTTTGTTAATCACAGGTAATTTTTCAAAACCTATGTCAAGAAGTCAGAGTTAAAACTATTGAATAATAAATTGGTGAATTTTGGTGTAACTTAGTACAATAAATGTATTTTTGTTTATAAGAACACTAGAATTAGCCAGGCAGTGGTGGCTCATTCCTGTAATCCTAGCTACTCAGGAAACTGAGAACTGGTTCAAAGCCAGCCACAGCACAAAAGTCCTTGAGACTCTTATCTACTATTAACCATCAGAAAACCGGAAGTGGTGCTGTAGCTCAAGTAGTTGTACCCTAACCTTGAGCTGAAGAGTTCAAGGATAGCACCCAGGCCCAGAGATTAAGCCCCAAAACCTAAAACAAAAACAAAAACAAAAAATACTAAAATTAAAATAATAGAATAAGTTCTGAACAAATGACTGGGAAAGTAACTTCAAAAAAATGTTGGTGGACAAGTCTTTTCCATTCATAGACAAATATTCCATCATTTAAACTCTTACAACCATTCTAAATTCAATCACTTGCATAAAATATTAAACAATATATTATAATAAAGTAGGCTTTTGGTTAGATTATGTGCCATTAGTGTTTTTGAGCATGTTTATGGTAAGCAGAATAAACTAGGACACTCTATAAGCTTTTCTATTTCCTTTTCTTCACATTTTAAACTTATGCTATTTTCTAATTACAGAAGGTTTATTAGGCTCCAACCCAATTAAGTGAAGAAGTACTTATAAGCCATTATGAAGAAAAGTAAGGCTGAAAAAAATCAAGTTCCATGGTTACATATGTGTCTGTGTATGCATAAATACGTATAACTATTCTTTCAGGCCCTCTAAGCTATTTAAATTATAAATTTTTCCTTAATTCATTTGTAATTGGCTATTTGAAATCAGATCATCTTTCATCATGAGTACCATATTATGACTTGTGCCAGTTGTAAGCCATTTCTTGTCAGCAGGGTTTAGTTTTTGTTATTGTTGTTGTTTGTTTGTTTGCCAGTCCTGGGGCTGAACTCAGGGCCTGAGCACTGTCCTTGGACTTTTCCTCAAGGCTAGAGCTCTTCCACTTGAGCCATAGCACGACTTTCGGCTTTTTCTATGTATGTGGTACTGAAGAATCAACTCTGCATCTTCATGCATGCTAGGCAAGCACTCTATCACTAGGCCAAACTCCTGTCCTAGGGTTTATTTTTTAAGGACTCATGTGAGAAAGCTTTCTCAACCTCTAGGAAAAGATGATTCCTTATTTTATGCTAATTTTAAAGTTATATTTTTATATTTGGTTTTTAGTCATTTGGAGGAGGATCTTGTCCTATATAATTTTAGCCTTCTTTGTTCTATAAATCTTATTTTCAGTATACCAAATGTGTTTTCCCTGCTGATTTTTTTTTTAAAATGTTTATTTTTCCATTTATTTTATTGTAATTAATAGAGGGGTTACACTTATATTCACCAGATAGAAGGTGCATTACTTCACACACATTGATACCCCTTCTAAAAATTGTATTTATTATTATTATCATGTAATGTATGGAAGGGTTACAGTTACAGTCATAAGGTAGTGGGTACATTGCTACTTCAACATTGTTCCCTACATATGTTCCCTGTTGATTTTTAAGCCACCTTTATGTCATACTGTGTGTACAGATCTATCAATAGATCTCTGAAACAAATATTTATTCATTTATTTACTTTGCTCAAAATATGTAATTTTAAATATAATTGTACAAAATATAAGCTAAAATAATTATTAGTACACAGTTAGTGCTCAGACTACTCCCTTGTATTCATTCCATTATGTAATTCATAGACTTTTTGAATACATTCTTTTTTTAAAAAAATTGATTTCATGAGACCCAACTGGTACTTTTGTTGAATTGCATTGACTTTACAATTACTGAGAAATAGTGACAATTTTATATTATTTTGACAAAAGAAACTTGTAAAAAGCATCATTTTCATTCATTATTACTTTATTACTACATTAAAATTTAATTAAGATGAATTTTCATAACCTAAGAACATTCATATAACTGCCAGCAAGAAATACAAAACAATAAAAGTCAAACTTCTAGCCTTTGTCCTTTTTCAATTGCTTCATACCATCTTCTCCTAAAATTGTTAGTATGAATATTTTTGGATCACTTACAGATTTCTTTTGGGGGGGGTGGCCATGGGGCTTGAACTCTGGGCCTGGACACTCTCCCTAAGCTTTTCAGCTCATATCTACTGCCCTACCCCTTGAGTCACCGCCCCACTTCCTGTTTTCTAGTGGTTAATTGGAGATAAGAGTTTCTGGCTCATATAATGTACGATTGTTTTCCTAAATGTACTAATAGTCTCTCATCTCTTTTGCTGTCCCTTGGTTATCTCATGTGGTTACAGTATTTTAACTTATTATCTGAAATATTATATATGTTTATTTGGTTATTTGAAATAGGACAGGGAAGGGGGAAAAACAAGATGGGGATGGGGATGAGGAGAGGGAAATGGGGACCAAGACATGAGAAAGGGTATCAATGTTTGTGAAGTAATGCACCTTATATCTGGTGAATATAATGTAACCCTTCTATTAATTACAATAAAAATATATGAAAAAAAGGATCGCAGTAGAAAGGTTTTGGAAGCCTCAACCTGTGAGGAGAGTCTGGCTGCTATTGGAGAACAGAGGTGATAAGAGAGCTAACTAATCATTGTGAAGCAAATGACAGTACAAATTCAGAAGGAAAAAGGAGATGCAAAGGCCACAAAATTGAACCAAGGGACATTGCAATCAGAGAATTAGAGGAAGTACAATAGACCTCAGATAATCAAATTAATTATGTAGAAATTAAACTTTAGCTGCATTCTGAGAGGGAAGTCCTGTGTAAATAGAAGGAAATAGTCATCTCTGTGGAGTTATTGGACTATTTAACTTAAAAAATTAAAAACATGTCCTCCATAATGGATATGTATTGATTTTGAGAGAAAAGTTGCTTTTAAAATGGTGTTTTTGGTATCTATTCTATTCCTGAGTATCTACTTTATATGAAATCCCTCAACACACAAGAAATCAGGACAGTCTTCACTTGTATAGAAAAGGACAATGAAAAAGCCCCAACTAAAGTGAAGTGTACATGGTATTTTCTCTCACTAAGACTTGAAGAAGCTAATTGTAAAAGAACTTCCAGACTTTGACTGGAAAGATGGAATGTCTTACCTCCAGGATATAGAAATAAAAGCCATATAATGAGTAATTGTTGTCTTTAGTGTACTGTGTTATCTCTCATCTCTTTTGCTGTCCCTTGGTTATCTCATGTGGTTACAGTATTTTACCTTATTATCTGAAATATTATATATGTTTATTTGGTTATTTGAAATAGGACAGGGAAGGGGGGAAAATAAGATGAGGGGTGAGGGTTGGGAAAGGGAAATGGGGACCAAGACATGAGAAAGGGTATCAATGTTTGTGAGGTAATGCACCTTCTATCTGGTGAATATAATGTAACCCTTCTATTAATTGCAATAAAAACATATATGAAAAAAAGAGTCTCAGGTCTTTAGTGTCCAGGCTGGCTTTGAACCTAGATCCTCAGATCTCAGTCTCCTGAGTAGCTAGGATTACAGGTGTGCATGAGCCACCATGCCCAGCCATTTACAAATTTTATATAGTTGGAAATTACAGTATTGATTCTTTTCTGATTGGTATGTATGTTTATCATTATATTTTATTTTATTCACTTTTTTTTTGCCAGTACTGGGCTTGAGCTCAGGGCCTGAGCACTGTCCTTGGTCAGGCTAGAGTTCTACCACTGAAACCCAGCACTCCTTCCGGATTTTTTTCTGTGTGTGTGGTGCTGAAGAATCGAACCTGGGTCTTTGTGCATGCTAGGCAAACACTCTACCTCTAGGCCAAACTCCCAGTAACATTATATTTTAAAGTAGTCTGCTTTCTGTATATTGAATTCCTTTTCAGTGTAAAAATGTAAGCAATATCCTATTGGATAAATATATTAATATTTATCCACTTGACTGCTGATGGATATTTGGATTCATTTCTGTTTGAAGTTCTTAGCAGTAATGTTGTCATGAATATTATTATACATTCATATTCACATGTATAGACATGTACTTAGGTATATGAATAAGTGGGAACTGGGTGCTAGTGGCTTATACCTATAATCCTAGCTACTCAGGAGGCTGAGATTTGAAGATCATGGTTCAAAGCCAGCCACATCAGGAAAGTCTATGAGATTCTTATCTCCAGTTAACTACCAGAAAACTGGAAGTGGTGCTGTGGCTCAAGTGGTAGAGCACTAGCCTTGTGCTGAGGCGCTCAGGGTTATAATGTTTTCCAGTATACATACACACGTGTGTGTGTGTGTGTGTGTGTGTTTCAAAGTTGGTAGGTAATAAAAAACAAGTTTCCTGAGTACTTGTTCCATTTTACATTCCTGTTAGCTATTTAGGAGTTCCATTTAATCCATATACCTGGTAACAATGTTATTAATTATTTTTAGATAAAAATCTTTATATACCGCCTAGATTGTTTCTGAATTTATGAAACTCCTGAGTTGTGGGATTATGGAAATATACCAACATACCTGGCTATTTGTCTTCTTAACTTTATTCTTCCTGTTGAGAATCCAATGTCAGCTCATGGTTTTGATTTACATTTCCCATATATAATAAGGTTGAGCACCTTTTCCTTTGATCACTTGGTTGTTTAGAGGTTCTCTTTAGGTTATTGCTCATACATCTTGCCTGTTTATATTAGATTTTATAATTTTTTATTACTGCTTTCATAAAATACAAATAACATTACACTGTCAGTGATTTGTGTTGCCAAAATCATCTCTCCATATGTATAGTTTATCATTTAATTTTTGAACAATGGAAATTTTCGATTCACTCATTGTGTTCAATAATTATATTGTTTTCACATTGTCACAAAATTTTCTCTAATATACGTTATGGAAAGTTTCTATATTGTCTTCTACAAATTTTATTATTTACTCAACCCCAAATCTGCACTCTCCCTGGAAATGATGTTTTTGAAAATGATTTGAAGTTGAGGCCAATTTTTTTTTCTGCTAGATTCAATGGATGCTAACCTTTTCCTGATGCTTACTATGTTATCTTAGTGATGAGCAGTATGTGTCCCACTTTGTAACAGCCTCTACATTGTTCCACTCATCAAGTTATTATCCTTATCCCGATTTTATCTAATTGTAATTAATGTAGATCTACAACCGTATATCATTCATTGATATCACATATATACTGATAGGCTATCGAGCCTTGGTTCTCAAACTTGAGTGCATATTTGAAATACCTGAAACATTTTTTAAACTGTAGCTGACTGGGCATCTCCTTAAGAGAGAAGGATCCAATTATGGGCGAGGTATGGTGTATCATTGTCAGGTTTCTAGAAATCTCTCTGCTGCTCATGAAATGAAGCCACATTGAGAACTGCTTCTGCAGAATAAGCTCTCTGATTTATTATTCTCCTTCAAGTTTGGTTTTTTGAGTTTTTCAAATGCATTTTAGAATTAACTTATCAACTTCCACAAAGTCCTCCTGGAAGTTTTGATTACCAGTGCATTGGTTTGGAGGAAATAAACATCATTTTAAATGCAATTTTCTGATCCATGAACTGGATATAGCGCCAAAGATATACAAGTCTCTTTTGAAACTCAGGCTAGTAATTTAGTGTACTATTCAGTAGAGTTCACAATTAAGGATCTTCTTGCCCCATTCTGAAACTCAGAAAGTAGCAGTAATTCTCCTTTAAGTATACTCACCTTACTTTAAAGAACCATTTGGTTTCTAATGGCTTTTTAAGTAAAACTTGTGTTTAATATAATTCCATCTGAAAACTGATCATATTGTATGGTTTTATTTTTCTACATCAATAGTTTTTGAATGACGCTTTACTTTGGCAACAAAACCAATTCTGTCATTTATAACGAAATTTAAAATTTTTTCTCCTGTCTTTAAGATTTTGATATGTTTTATAGAGAGTAACATTGGCTTAATTCTTTTCTTTCATTTTGCTTTTCTTTTTGAAAGCTGGTTTTGCATTCATTGTCCTTTTGTCTCAGTCTTCCAGGTACTAGGATTACAAACAAGCATGTGATGCCATGCCTTACTGCCTCAGAAATTTGATTGTAATGTCTTAGCTAGGCTTTTATATTATGTGAAGTTGAAGTGATGGAACTTTTTGAGAATTTTGCTAGTCTGATAAAACTTTGAGGGAAAAATGATGTTATTTCTTATCTAAAATTTACTCGAATTTTTAATGAAGCCAAATATAGCAAATGTTTCTTTTTTGAATTTATACATTTTTGTTTCTGAAATTTTCTTCTTAATAATTTAGATATTGTTTGAGTGTGAGTAACTGAAAATATAATGTAAAATTAGCAGATGTTTCTAATATAAAGTTGTCTTATTTTTCTTCAGTTTTTTAAAAAGAAAATCTCCACATCCAAGAGCATTTTTCATTTGAAACATATAACAAAACGCCTTCTAGGATACTTTTAAATAGATTTCAGAAAGTGTCTCTATTGGTCTATGAATCTATCACACAGATCTTATGTGTTCCGCACTAGTTTCTAGGATGTGTATTTGTTTGTATATTTGCATAGCTATATTAAATTGATACCATATTTCTTGTCTCTTTCTTGGTTACATCCAAGGTAGAAAAATTCAATGAAATAGTATCTCTTCTATTGAAAAGCCTACTCTTTTATGAATCCTAATAGATTTTTTTAGTTCATTAATTTCCCTAAGTAGATATTAATATCATTAGATGTCACTGAGACATGCCCCTGTTTCTCCATTATTTTGTTGTTATGTTTATAGTGTAGGACAGGGCCTCTATTACTATGCTAAGCTATCAGGAGAAGCCTTGTATTGTTCCTTATCTTAAAGAAAGTTATAAAGAATTCCTTCCTTAAGTATCATGCTCTAAGTTTTAGTATTTAACTCTCACTAAAGTTTAGAAGTTCTTATTTTTTCTTATTTTCTAGATCTTTTTTATTGTATTTTATTGTTGGGATAATGTATAAAAGGGTTAGAGTTACATTCTTAATGTAATGAGTGCATTACTTCTCAAACTTTGATACCCCTTCTCATGTTTTTGTACCCCTTTCCCTCCTCACACACCTTCCCGATCATCTATTTCCCCACTGAACTGAATGCTATTAATATAATAATGTGTTTTTTAAATTCTGTTTATATAAGTTACTATTAAAGGGTTTTCAAATATTGGACAAACTTTAAATGTAAATTGAAATTTGATATAGGATTTATTTTATCTACTTTGGGTTTTTGTATTTAATTACAATAAATTATTCCAATAGACTTAATAACCTCTTTTTAGTTCTTTTTCCGGCATGGGGCTTAAACTCTGGGCCTGGGCGCTGTCCCTGAGCTCTTTAGCTCACGGCCGCTGCCTTACTCCTGCCCCTTGAGCCACGGCTCCACTTCATTTTTCTAGTAATTAATTGGGGATAAGAGTCTTACGTTCTTTAGGGCCCGAGCTGGCTTTGAACCACAATCCTCAGGTCTCACCTTCATGAGTAGCTAGGATTACAGGCGTGAGCCAGGTCGCCCAGCTGACTTTACCTTTTTTTTCTTTAAGATAACATTATCTTTCTGAGTTATATAGATTTCTATTTCTGAAGTAATTTTCCCAAAAATTTATTTTAACATCTCTTTTTAAATTCTATTTTATTGTTGGGGTAATGTATAGAGGAGTAACAGTTACATTTGTTAGGCAGTGAGCATATTACTTCTTGAACGTTGATACCACTTCCCATGTTTGTCTTCCACTTTCCTTCCCTCTACCCTCTCCCAATCATCTTGTTTTCCCCATTTTAACATCTTGAAAATGTAGCTGGACTCTTTTGTAAAACTGGTGAGCAAGAATTTATTTTTGCTAATATTCTTTATGCTTTTGCTCTCTTGCTTGGCTTTTTCATTTACTCTGCCACTGAGAGCTACCTCTCCACTTCCTTTTTCTTCTTGATAAATGTACTTACTAGTAATTTTTCTGCATATGTTTTATTGTGTAGCATTTTTAAATGATTGTTTTCTGAGTTTGTTTGGGGTATTTTGGGGGGGGGGGTTGAAACAGAGAATCAAATTAACTTTGTTACTGTCTCAACCTTCCAAACACTAAGATTGCAAGCATTTCGCATCACACTCAGCCCTCATTATCACTCAATTCTAACTTCAGTAGCTGTTTAACAGTTGATCACACAGCATTTTATTTAAGTAGCCTTTGGTTTTTCTTAATATCTTTATTGTTTTTAGTTAGAGAACAATAGAAGGTATCGCTGGGTTTTCTTTTTCTTTTCTTTTCTTTAATTGATTGTGGTTTCCTGTGCCCTTGGCATGAAATATGCCCTACTTGGAGGCTGAAGAGAAGATGCAAACAACTGATACCTGGTGATACAAAATTCTGTGGGGTTAACTAATCCAGCTGATCACCATAATGACAAAAGGCAAGTTATTTTAGTTGACAGTTTGCCTAAACTGTCAGTACTTTAGGAATGCATGTTTACACTATAATGTTAAAAGACAGAACTTCAGAGGGTAACCCCGCCTCGTAAGTTCAAATGAGAAATGATTCTCTGCCAACTTAAAACTGAAAGCACTGCATTGTCCTCTGCTAAGAAAAATAGATTATTTTATCCTAAAAATTGTGGTGAGATTAATTGGGCTATTGTATACAAAGTACACAATAAAATGATGGCCAGTAGTCAGCTTTTCATACAGTGTGACTATTGCTACTAGCTAAATGTTGACATATAGTAAGAATGACTCTAACCATTTCCAAAACATAAATAAAGGGGTCTCTAGGTTATGGAAATAAGAGCTTTATCTTGAGTGATGGTTGCTCTTAATATACTATGTTATTTTTCTTCTCCATTGGTGGCCGTTGGTTAATCTCATATTGTTACTGTATCTGACTTTGTTATCTGGTATATCAAATATATGTTTATTTGTTTATTTGAAATAGGAAAAGGAAGTGGGGTGGAAAACAAGATGATTGAGAGGGATTGAGGAAGAGAAATGGCGACAAAAATATAAGAAGGGGTATCATTGTGTGAGAAGTAATGCACCCACTATCTGGCAAATGTAACTGTAACCCATCTATACATTACTTCTATAATAAAAATAAAATAAAATAAAACATTTAATAACAGGAAAAAATCTAATTTGAATTCCTCTGCCTCACAGGCTAACACAATTGCTACTTCGAAAGAAAATAGCTAAAATAGAGATATCCATCAAAAACTACATAAGAAATTTAACTTAAAACTAAAATAACTTTTAAAGTTTAAGTTTACAAAATAAAACTTTATTATCAAAAAGCACCAACACACTAATATATAAAGAAGGCAAATTATTTTAAAAATTCACAGTATGTTTAGTAGAGAGATTCTAAATATTTTGACCTTATAATTGCTACATAACATTAAACAAAAGTAAAGAAAAAATTAAAAAATGGGCAAAAATGTAAAAAAAGGCATTCACATAATATTAAATTACTTTAAAATATATTCACAAAATATTTCTGAAGCCAAGTGCTGGTAGCTTACCCGGTGATCCTAGCTACTCCGGAGGCTGGGAAATGAGGACTGCAGCCAGTCTGGACAGGAAAATCTATGAGACTCTTATCTCCAACTAACCACTAAAAAGCTGGAAATACAGCTGTGGCTGGGGTGGGCATGAGCCTTTAGCAAGAAAGCTGAGACAGCACACAGGCCCTGATTTCAAGCCCCAGGACTGGTACTAAAATATCCTGTATGAAATAGCAAATTATCATTTACTTTTCAAGGTAAGTGAATAAAAAAATAAAAAAAGAACAAAAGCAATAAAAAAGAAGACCCTGTATAGCATAAATAAGGCAGAAATACAGTGAGACACAATAGGTGTATAAACTATTGCCTGCATTCGAGATAATACCTGGGTAATTGCATCAGCATGGATAATGTGCATCCACGTGTAACCTTTAGAAATTAACGCTAAAATATAATTACAAAATGCAAAAATAATGATTATATGAGAATGCTTACAGAAGCACGTTTTATAGACAAACATTAAGGAAGCTTTAGCATAGAACAATTTGCATAAATTTCTATAATCCATTTTCAGGTATGGTCCAAAGGGCTAGAATTATAGTTGAGAAAAATGCAAAGCCCATTTCCCTGTTGGAGCATACACTATAGTCCATGGGATAAGTGCCAAACAAGTGATAGGATTAAAAATTGTGCAAGAGCCAGGCCACAACAATGGTGTATATGTGTAATCATAGCTATTCAGGAAACAGAGGAGGGAAGATTTTTGCTTCTTTGTAAGCTTGGACAGGAAAGTTCCTGACTTGTATCTCTAATCGAGCACCAAAATGCTAGAAATGTGACTCACTAGGTTTGAGTGAAACAGCCAAGGGACAGCACCTAAGGCCATATAATCAAGCCCCAGTAACATACACACACACACACACACACACACACACACACACACACACACACACACACACACTGATAGTAAAACAACACATTAACTTGAAGGTGGGGACAGTAGGAGGGATTTAGGGGAGAAAGAAGGAAGGGGTGACATTCACCTCAAAGCACTGTACTTATAATCTGACTTGTGGAATTGTAACTTTGTTTTGTGCAGCTACTGACTAATCAATCAATAAGTTAAATACAATCAATAATAAGTAAAATAAAATTTTGGAGATAAAAATAAACAAAAAGCCAAGGGGAGAGATGATCTTTTGCTAGGGTGACCAGGATTTATATATTAGTCATTTTCTTACACACATTAGCTACTCCTGACATTTCTACCTTTAACACCTGAACTAGTAGATTCTCTTAAACTAAACCAAAGCATCATCATTTGGTTCGGGTTTATGATTGCTCAGATGAAGTAAAACTTGAGTTGAAATCTGAATAAACTGAAGAAATGTGTCTTACTGAGGACAGAGAAAGCTTCTTGTGGCTAAGAAACATGGAGGAGACCAGAACAATGGAAGCCGAAGCTAAGGAACTGGGGGAGGAGGGAGGGTGAAGGAAGAGAGAGGGAGATGTGGGTGGCTCATATCCTGTAAGTCTCAAGTGACTTATAACACATGGCTTGAGTGGATACAAAAGAGGTGGGGCTACTAAGATTAAGTACTCTGCAAAGCCCAATAGAGCTGATTTTGGAGGCTTCATGGGAATATTAATCAGAAACAGTGAAGTAAAGATCTGGCATGTTGGAGAATGAACTGATAGAGCAAACAAACACCTGGAGACTAGAAGTAGGATATGTGTGGAAGGAAAAAATAATAGATCTGTACTTACAGCCTGAAGGAGGCTGGGTGCAGAGTTAGGTAAGAAGCTGAAGCTGGACACTGGTGGCTCATGCTTGTAATCCTAGCTACTCAGAAGGCTGAAATCTGAGGATTATGGTTAAAAGCCAGCCTAGGCAGGAAAGTCCATGAGACACTTGTCTCCAATTAACCACCAGAAAACTGAAAATGGAGATGAGGATCAAAATGACCCCTTGAGTAAGAAAAGCTCAGGGACATTGCCTCAGCCTAAGTTCAAGTCCCAAGTCTGACCAAAGAAAAAAAGAAAAGGAGTTGAGTTTTGATGTTGACAAAAATGAATAGCAATGACCTGTTAGACTGATAGGACTTGACTGTTTTTGCATCATCATTGGCTGCTCTAGAAATAACATGAGATAGGGGAGCAAATGAGTTAGGAAATGGAGTAGAAAACTATGCAGTAATCCTGAAGAGTTTATGGGGCCTTAATTTAGGTTTGGCTTTAATATTCTCCTCTCCAGATCTTATAGTACTCTATGAAATATGTATCACACTTGAAAGATCCTTGCTAGGAGATAACATAATTTCTACCATAAGTTACTTTTATGCCATCTGTAGTTCTTTGAAAGAACATCTTATTACCAAGGAACAAGTTTAAGAAGTTAAAACCTCTTTGGACATAAAGTAGAATAAGACATATTATTGTTTAAATCTTTCATATTTTACTGTAAATTATCTTAACATATCCTAAACATATCTCATCAATACAATGAGATGTGATAGACTTTTTATGCACTATGGCTGGAACTGAATCTGGTATTAATGCAAAATAATTAGAAAAGCATATTTAGAGTTCCATAATATCAGAAAAATTACCAGAGTAATAGCTATCACCTGCTCACAGAGAGGTAAACTCACTACTTTGTACTTAGGAGATCGTAACTCTGGCTTCTTTGATTATTGTTCAAATTGCTAATACTCTAACTTATACATGTAAGTTTATTTCATGCATGCAATCATTTTGATTTCCATTTAAAAGTTATTTACAAAATCAAAGAATTTTAGAATTCCGATCCTTTTGGTAAGCATATGGCAATATGGGATAACTGTGGAAAAATAATTACTAATAAATCTTAAATAGATAGAAATACTATTCATACTTTGATAACTTATCATTTTTATGAATGTATGAGCTACCATTTAAGTGGTGCATAATTGATACTAATATCCCTTTATCTCATGCATTTTTGCTTTCTTTTCACTATTTTTCACAAATTTTATTTATCACCTTGGTTCATCGTAATTTATTTCCAACATTAAATTGTAAATTACAATTTGTACCTAACAGCTTCAGCCCAGCAAGCACAGACTTATTTCCCAGACATGTATCAGTCGGTCACTCTGTAGTTAAATACTTTCCAGTGGTTCTGTTGACTCCTCAAATTACAAACTTTAGTAAGTAACAGAGCCCTACATTGTTTCCTGCCCTATTATTCATATGAGCTCATGATTTACTTACCTTTCTCTGTCAACTACACTGGCTTCTTCACTATCCCTCCAACTTGAGGGCTGTTCTGCCTCAAAGTTTTGCTCACGTTCTTCCCCTCGGCTGGAGAAGTCCAACCACCGCTATCAGTTTAGCTGTCTCACTCCTTGAAAAGAGTACACGTCAATGGAAAAATTAGAAGCCCATGACTCTGGGAAGGAGGGAAAGAGTGGCTAGAAATGTTATTTGAGAGGAAATGGTGAAGATCTTTATCTATCTCTTTAGAGATTGACTATCCCAAGGAGAACATGAAGAAATTAGGCTAAACTAACAAAAGAAACTGTTGGAAAAAAGAAAGACTTCTTTTCCACTATGAATTTGGATAACACAGGCCATATGCTTTTCATTTTTTATCAGAAAAATATTGATCAAAGCCCACATATTACAGAATTTAACCATAAATATGATATTCAAAAATGTGTCTTATAGTAATATTGAAATGTCAATATGTGGTTTTTCTTTACTGTTTTGAGTTAATATTTCTAACTATTATATTTTGAATATATTAAAGACTGTTTCTTGTTCCTGCAAAAACATATGTTAAAAACCGTGGAGCAAATATTCCCTAAAGTTTTCTCCTTTCTTCTTTCTTTTTTTTTTTCTTTTCTCCTTCCTTCTACAAAATGAACAAACTATGATTCCTTCCCGGGAGGCATCCTTAGGCCAGTGGAAGAAGACAGATATATTTTTGAAACCAATATTTCTAATACAATGTGAAAAATGCTTTGATATAAACTGTTTTGAGAACACTGCAGAGTATATAACTCACCACCCAGGAAAGCCAGGGAAAGCTTAACAAAAAAAAATGATCTTTTGTTAAGGTTTGCAACCTGAATTGGAGATGCCTAGATAACTAATAACTTTTAGAGTGAGAGATTATTTAGAAGATTAAATTTTAAAATCCACAATGTGGTCCTATCTAGTGACTTCTCAGAGAATAGTAGATAGCCAAGCAATTTGTAGTTATATCTCACAAATGGCTCCTGAATTATATAACAAGGTTAGCTGAACTTCTACTGTAATCAATGTGAACTATGAAACTATTTTATAATGAACTTTGAATTACATATTTATTCCCTCACTAAAAATCTTGAAATGATAATGTCACAGATAGGACAATACTTAAAGATAAGGCTTCTCAAAAGCAATTAGGGGACCAGGAGCATGGCCTACTGGTAGAGTGTGTGCCTAGCATGCACAAAGACCTGGGTTCGATTCTTTGATACCACATACTTAGAAAAAGCCAGGAGCGCTGCTGTAGCTCAAGTGGTAGAGCGCTAGCCTCAAGAAAGCCCAAGGACAGGGATCATGCCCTGAGTTCAAGGCCCTGAACTGGCAAAAAAAAAAAAAAAAGCAATTAGGTCAAATGAAGTCGTAAGGTGAGGCTCTGATCTGATGGTATTAATGTCCATGTAAGGGGAAACAGAACTATATATTCTCTCTCTTTCCCACTTCACATGCTCCTCTCTCTTCTCTCTACCTCTCAAAACCAAGGCAAACATTGGGTAAAGACCATGTGATACCAGTTTAATAAGACATGGAATCCAGAAAATGCTCTCTCAAAATAAAATATTGCATCAGTCAGGACACCAATCATGAACTTTCTAGCCACAGAGCGATGACAGAGTTCATTCCTGTTATTTAAAATACGGTAGTATTTTGTTATGGAAGCACTATCCAACACACAAGATGTCTTCCTAGCTGTAGAACTAGAAGATGTTTATTGCAGTTAATTTGATAATTATGGGAAACCCCAGCTACTTTCTGAGATACTTCAGGTGGAAAAATTTTCCTACATAGTTAGAAGAGACAGTCATCCTAGCAGAGGATTGCTAGCTAACAGAGATGAAAAGGAAGCAATTATGAAGGAGCTAAGAGCATCTATAGAGACAGAACCTCCAACCATTTTGAGAAGTTTTTGAGTTTGACAGCTTAGGAGAGCTAGTGATCCAGGGAAAAGCTATAGGCTATTAACGAGAAACAGGGTAGACAATAAAAATACCAATTAGAAAATTCAATTCTAGCCCAATGATTCAAAGGCTGTCATAAAACCAGAACAAATGAGTAACCTTATGCAGTCAAAAGTACAAGAAATGAGAGAGTTGTCAGGACTGAAATTACACATATAGATAGATGGGTGAAAAATATCTTGCTATTTCATGGGTTGCCTTATAAGCCACGTGGTATCAGAAAGAGTATGTGAATCTTAAAAGAATACTAGCATGAGTCAGGAGAGAGGGTAAAATAGGGACTTGAAGAGCCAAAATTTAAAATCCCAAAACAAAAACCAGAAAACAACCACCTAAATAATTCCCCCCAAACCTGTCTCTACGTCAGAGGTTAAGCAATAGAGAGTGCTATCATTTGTTGGTGAGCAGAAACAACATCCAGCATCAGGACAAGAGTGTCCAGGATGAATCTTTGATTTTTAGAAAGTGATTTATGATAGACCATTAATGAGAATTGTAACTGTATATATTGAAATTTTATAATGAAAGGGGCCTTATGTTATGTCTTTATATACAGATTCAAGCAATATATTATACACACACGTGTATTTGTATAGTCTACACATGAATGTGTGAATAGAATAATACAACATTAATAATTAAATACTATATTATTATTATTATTATTATTATTCAGATGGTCTCTCTATGTAGTCCATGCTGGCACTGATCTCAATTATCCCTCCTCAGTTTCTTGAATGTATATATACCATGCCCATCTTTTATATAGCTAAGCAATACCTTATGTACATGTTCATCTATTCATTTTTAGTGTTCATTTGTATATATGTAAAATACATTTGATCTTATTTAAATTAATTTGTCAATTATTTAACCCATGAGAACCTTTTATGAGATTATTACGATTGTCAGCTTTCAGGATTACCTGTATGCTATAAAACTTACCTCTATCCTAGAAATTATGCTACAGAAAAGGTTTTTTTGTCTTGCCCTCCACAAGTGTTTAAATGAAAAAAATCATATAGTATATGCTACAGTGTTTTCATCTAGGGCTCTCTAAGCAGAGGATTATAATAGCACAAAACCTAGATACATAAGGTCATATAGGATGAGGCTAAATGAAAGGATCTCCAGGATATGGAAACAAAAGCTTTATCTTGAATGATTGTTGTTCTTAATGTACTGTGTTACTTCTCTTCTCTTTTGTTGCCCTTTGGTTAATCTCATATTGTTAACTGTATCTGACTTTGATACCTGGGTATATTGTATTTACATTTATTTGATTGTTTGAAATAGGAAAGGGAAGGGGGGAAAATATGAGAAGGGGTATCAATGTATGAGAGGTAATGCACCTACTATCTGATAAAAGTAACTAACTTCTCTATACATTACAATAAAAAAATAAATTAAAAAAATAAAAAGTAATAAAAAAGAATTTACAGTGTTTTAAGATAATTTGTAACAGTTCACTAGTAGCAATTTTTACATTCAAATATAATTGCTGAAGTAGAAATATATAAGAAATAACTTGTGGTAGCTCCATGTTTACTTTCTTAATTACTTATTACTCATTGCAACTGGATATACAGAACATTGAATAATTGATTCTAAAATTAGTTGAATACATACTAAATAATTGCATTTAGTTACTTATACATTTATGAGCATTGCTTTTATAGATTTAATATTTATATGAGAGTTTATATGTAAAAATTATGCCCATTTTAATGCTTACAAGTATTTCATAGCTAATTGAGTTTAATCATTTTCTAACTTAATTTAATTATGACCTGGTAGTAAAATCAGAGCAAATAGGAAAATTACATAACTATATTCAAGTTGCCTTTATTGATATTTTATAGTTGTTTAATATTTAGTCAAAAGAAAATCTTATTTTTATTTTAATTTTTAGTATAAATACTGATTTATATAAATTCAGAGGCACAAAATTATATGCAGTCAATATCTGGCTAGTCACATATTTTGTTTTGTCTTATTTTGTACCAGTGCTGGGCTTGAACTCAAGGTCTAGGACCTATCTTTGGGCTACAGCTCCACTTTTGGTTTTTTAGTGATGTACTGGAGATAAGAGTCTTCCAGTTTCCAGCCCAAGTTGGTTTCAAATTGTTGATCTCATATCCCAGGCTTTCACAGAGCTAGGATTATAGGTGTGAGCCACTGGCATCTGCCTAGCCACCAATTTTAAATATAATTCTGTGAACAGAAACTGAGAAACAGCATTTTTACATGAGCTTATGTTTATAAAGATTTATTGAGGACATGTATTAAATGTCCAAAATAGAATATTTCTACATGTTTATAGTAACAGTCTCTTAAGCTTCCAATATATGAAATTGCTATGGAGTCATAACAACCTAAGCCCACAGACATTGAAAATTGAGAACTTATGAAATTTTACGTGATTAATGATTTATTAAGGAATGTAAATTTGCTCTGTGTGATGGAAAAGTATTTGAACACCAAGATGAATGTCAGAATGGAATCAGGAGATTTTAAATGTTCAGTTCAGTAATATTGGAATTGTGTTCATTTGACCAAGTGCAATAATTCTGCTTTGGGGCTATATTCTCAAAGATACAACTTTAATTAAAGTGATATTTAAAGGTTGTCTTTCTTTATAAACTTTGGCTGGAGTTATGACTCAAATAATAGTGTATCAGCCTAGCAGGCATAAGGTCCCAAGTTTAAAACACAGCACCTGAAATTTGGGATATATATATATATGCAAGTGTAATTCACACCTATTTGTGTGTGTATATGTATACACCCAATATGTATAGTGAGTATGTATATACACACACAAAATCAAGCTGCATATTCATAATTAACTACTGGAATTCATTTAGTCAAATACTATATGTCATTAAGAAGTTATTTCTTATTGGGATAACTACTTTTGGGTAATTAGTTCTTAGATTTTTGAAAATAAGAAACAAAAGTTTCAGAGTTTAAAAGCTTAGTGTATTTTTCTTTGTATGTTTGAGCAGAATATATTTCTACCTAAAAGTTAGCATAAGCAGATCTCACTGATTAGGAAAAGGCTCTTAGACAGGTGTCTTACAAACAAGTAAAGATGAAAGTAATTTCGGTTGTGTTCTTTTCTAAAGTTGTAAAGAGAAACTGCCTGAGCAATTTTTATGTTGTTTACTTGGAGAGTTGCCAAAATGTAGACATTTTTGTACTATAAAGTACATCGTTTACATATGTACTAGTGTATTCACACTCTAAAAAATCCCACTTGAATTTTATTAAATACTAATTTTGATTATATAATAGAATGCAACCAAATGGAAAATGACTTCTCATATAATCATATGGATAAGTTATTTATATTGTCTTCATTTTGTACATATGAAGAACTAATAAGCAAGAGAATAAATATTTGATTGTCTGGGTAGGGTATGTATTACATGCATTTTAATAGGCACAAATTATTGGTCACTTGCTCATAATAAGTATAAATTACTGGTCATTTGCTTACAATGATATATCATGTAATCACACAAAAGCATTTCTCTTAAGAGGAATAGCTGTTTTTATATGATATGATGTTAGATTTTGTCATGTGGTGCTAAATGAGTAATCAGTAAGTAGTAAAATGAAAACAAAAGTAACTTGAATTAGTTTGTCAAAAAAATCCTATGTACTATGTTATCTCTCTTTTGTTGTCCCTTGGTTATCTCATAGTGTTACAGTATTTTACCTTGTAATCTGATATATTGTATATGGGTTTATTTAGTTATTTGAAATCGGATAGGGAAGGAGAGAATACAAGATGAGGAGTGGGAGTGAGGGGAGGGAAATGAGAACCAAGACATGAGAAAGGGTATCAATGTTAGTGAAGTAATGCACCTTCTATCTGGTGAATATAATGTAAACCTTCTATTAATTACAATAAAAACATATGAAAAAAATCCTAAGCCTTCTTTTTAGAATTATTTTTTAAATACTATTTAGGTTCTTGAATTAGAAAACTTTATGTTTACCTCAAACATCCAATCTATTTTGCTCCCAATAATCAATTGGAATCACTGCACTGCTTAAAATCAAAATTTCAGCAAAACCAATGAGATAAATAAAAGTTAGTGTTTCACATAAAATAAAGCCTTCCAAGTGGAAATGGAAATCCATTATTTGACAATGTGTTTGTCATTAAAAATATCAATTGAGGGCCGGGAGATTGGCCTAAAGGTTAAGTGCTTGCCTAGTATGCACAAAGTCCTGGGTTTGATTCCTCAATACCACATACATAAGAAAAAAGCCAGACATGGTGCTGAGGCTCAAGTGGTAGAGCTCTAGCTTTGAGAATGTCCAAGGACAATGCCCAGGCCCTGAGCTCAAGCCAGGACTGGCAAAAAAAATAATAAAATAATAAAATTAAAAAAATAACAGTTGATTAGAAGTTTCCTTAAAACACTTTTTTTTTTACTTATCAGTGAAATTAGATAAACTATCCAGTTTTCAAATTTTTACAAAATATAGTCAGGACTTCAGAGACTATCATTTTGCTAGAGAAACCACATTTGTGTCAGTTAAGAAAAAGCAGCTGTTCTAGTTGTGTGTGAATCCGAATTACACATACCTTTTTAAAAATGTTCTAGATCTCTGTTGACTTCAAAATAAATGAAACTTATGTTGAATTGTGATTAAGCAAAGACATTCTGACTTGAAAATTAACAACTTAGTTGTTGTAATCTTATTTTTTTTTACTATTTTTCCCTGCAATACTTGGCTATTAAAAAAAAAAGCATTTCTCTATCACTGGAAAGTCAATTTCACTTTACAATGATAAAAGATTCTACATCTCTAAAACTTTTTGATTTTACAATGAAAATGTATCCAAGTTTTAGTGTTACAGTTATTTCATTTACCCAATGTGAATAAAATTATAAAACATTTCATATGAATAGAAGTAATTATGCTTCTTAATGAAACTTAAATATAAGGACAAGATTTTACTCATCTAAGACTAAACATCCAAGAAAATCATTTATTTGGCTCTCAATTTTAATGTTGTAAGTCTCACAGAACTTAAGGATTCCTCTGTGAAGTTAAATGTAGCAGTTACAAATACATTTCAGTATGTGGTGAATGGTAATGTCTGTTCAACAATCAGGTTCACTCCTGAATAGCTATTGTTTTTGTCGACTATTAATTAGACTACAAGAATTTTCATATAATATACCTAAAGAAATTTCCCTTGTCCTTTATACAAATAATACTTTCAAAGACATTGTTTTCCCAAAGTTGACATTTAACAAATAATATTTTCTTGTATTACATGCTGTAAAGTTTAAATGAGTGTTTAAATCCATTAAAGATTGATAAAAGGGGACTTTAATTTCTTCTATTAGATGTGGTCTTTTTTTTCTCAGAATAACAATCTCGTCATTGATGCCTTTGAAAAACTGACAATCCACATTAATTTCTGATAGATACCATTATATGACAAATGACAGATAGCATGATACTTCTGCTGTTGGTTTTCATGTTCATTACTGTTTAAGTTGAGATCACTTGACAGAATGAAAGACAGAATTATTCACAGAAGCACCATGTGTATATGTGATTTTAAAATGTTATAGGCTTGTTGTTCAGTAAAATTCATCTGCTCCTATTCATTAAAATTAACTCACGGAGGAATATTAATTTCATCCTTATTTGAGTAACTGCAGAGTCTAGAAGTTTAACTCAGTTGGTAAAGCAAGTATGAATCAGGTTCAATCTCTAGCACCAGAAGGGATGCAGGGGGAAAGGGTTAACTGGAAAATCATATGAAAATGTCCAGATACAAACAGCTGTTGTTGCCAAGTGACCAAAATTGATCGATCAATCATGATTATGGCATTATTTGGGGTAGACATTGAGAGCCCTCAGTCCTTAGAACTATAGGCCAGTTATTGATCTCTTCCACATAAACTTAGTAGTATAGTGAACTAGTGTAATGAAAGAAAACCATTTTTCCAAGCCTCGTAAAACATTTCTTTTCAAGGCAGACATAAAACGCTATGTGGCTAATGAGTGATTGTTGTCCTTAATGTACTGTTATCTCTCATCTCTTTTGCTGTCCCTTGGTTATCTCATAGTGTTACAGTACTTCACTTTGTTATCTGATATATTGGATAAATGCGTATTTGGTTATTTGAAATTGGATAGGGAAGGGGTTAAAACAAGATGAGGGGTGGAGTGGGGGGAGGGAAATGGGGACCAAGACATAAGAAAGTGTATCAATGTATGTGAAGTAATGTACCTTCTATCTGGTGAATATAATGTAACCCTTCTATTAATTACAATAAAAAATATATGAAAAAAATGGTATGTGGCCCTTGTGGTGAACTTGATGTCAACCAGCTTTTTGTCTTTTGGAGTTTTCTGACACTACTGTGCATGAAAAGTTCGTTAGGGATGTCTAACATTTAGCAGCATGATTAAACGAACCCTTCCAGTTAGAATCAGATAACAAAATGGCTTTGGATCAGCTGTTGAGACCAGGTAACAAAGTTTGGCTAGTTTAACTGCCCAGTTTCTTACACCTCTTCAGAGAAACATAGTTGCTCATCCCATAGGCAGAACTACTCAACACATTTTTTCACCACACATTTTACACACAAAGCAGCCCTTTTTAAGAACTGTTTTTTTCTAATTCTTAAAAAAACAGTGTTTATAGGAGAACATAGCAGTGACAATTGTCATTTGGGAGCTTCTAATTAATCTTTTTCATACAACTAACCCTTTGGGTTGCTATTTCTGATTGGTTAACTTTAACATGTTAACTAACAATTCCTCTCATTTTTTCTCCAAGATTAAAATTATGGAGCATATGATGGGCATTTAATTTTCTCTGTTGAAATGGTTTAAAGATGTTGTATAGTATAATAAGCTTAGATATTTATATCCACACTTATCTCAGGTTTTCTTATTCTTTGTGGAGAACTTGCATATGCTTTAGTTTTGTGTTATTATCATTTTTTTATGTTTTTAAATGACCCCTAAATCAATATCTTATTCCAAGTAGCTAGGTAATAGTGTAACTTCTATTGCCCTACTCAATAATGTGCAAACCTAGTTAAACTTGTAATCTAGTAGAAATTTTTAAAATAAAGGATGTAGTCATGGATTCCACTTCTAGCATACAATTGAAAATGTCGGAGGGTAGCCCATGCATCCATGTTTTGACATTTTTCCCTGCTGATTCTGATGTAGCTTGAAGAAGAAGTAGACTGGCTAGACACTCAAAGATGACCATTTGATAGATCAAGAACTAAGTTCAGTGACTTTACTTCAATTTTCACAGATCAATGAATCTTACTACCCCATCATTCTCTTGGTACCTCAGCACCTCACATTGTACATTTGATCTTACTTTTCTACTTTTTTGGACTAGTCCTCCTGTATCATTTCAATATTTGCTGCTGTCATCCTGTTCAAGTTCTTGCGCATACCTCTGTCACTACCATAGCAAATCTTTGTGGCAATAGTGATTTCTGACACATTCTGAAAGCAGGGTCTCTCAGAAAAACTTTCTTGGGAGAATAACAATGATTTTTTAAAAGTTTTACAAAATCTAATTCATGAAGTTTTCTTAAGAATAAAACTAAGACCACTTAAATACAACCAAGTTTCCCTGAGGATGAAAACTGTTCTGAAGTCAGGAGAAGAGTATATTGTTATTACAGGCTGGGGAAAGAAGGACGATGAACAGAGAGATGGGGAAAGGTCAATCAATGGGTACTAAGTTGTAGTTAGATAGAAACAAATAGTTTTCGTGTGATGCTGCAGAGTATGGTGATTACAGAGAGCCAGAATGTACTGTGCATTTCAAGAAGTTGGAAGAAAGGATTTTTAGTTTGGTGTGCTCATGATATTTGTACATACATATGTAATGTATATGCATGGTGCATACTGTATCATTAATAGGTATATGATATAACATATAGATACAGCATGATTGGCTAATGTTAGCATTTTTCTTGTATACTAGAATACTTGCCTGATATGATCAGGATCTAATTATTTGGCAACTTACAACTGGTGGAAACTGGACTGCTATAGCTGATCTCCATTGCTTGGTTATACATGGATACTTTTAAAGGCACTGTTTGTTTATACATCCAGTTAGGGTACAGTTTAGACCTGGATATTTTTTCTTCAACTTGACCATGTCTAGTCTATTGATAAGGCTTTCAAGTGAGTTTTTATTTGCTTACTGAGCTTTTCATTCTATAGTTTATTTGTATTCTCTTGGAATGCATTCAGGTATTTATTTGTGACCATTTTGATTTTCATTGTTCATTCTTATCATCATGTTTTCTAATTATTTGGGATTCATTCACTTGCATTAATGTTTATAACTTTGGAGCTGTTGGCTTTTGAAGAAGTCATATTGCCTTATTAGTTTACATTTTCTTGTGTTTTTCGTGTTCTTGTATTCAGATTTGCATATCTGAAGTCACATCATTGGTAGGAAATTTTAATAGCCTGGAGTGACCTAACAGTCAAACAGGACTGAAGAGCACACATGTAGTATTCCCAGCGTTCAAGCAGGCCTTCAGTAGCATGCTTCAGTTGAACTCGGTGTCCACTTTACTGGCCAAGCATTTGCCTATATTCTCGAGGAAAGAAGATGGCTACCTAGAACCATTCAGAGGAAAATGAGTCTCTTACACTTCTTTGTGTACAGATTATAACTATATGTGGGCTGGAAGCAGGGCCAATTAAGTTTTTCTTGTTCAAGTTCACTTCTCTTTTGAAGCTTTGCCTTTTGTGTTTGCTTTTGATACTGGGAGCTACTGCTGACTATGGGGAATCAGTGGTCTCTGTACTAAGCAGGTTTATATTTCACAAGCCTCCCCTCCACCCCAGGATATTAAGTATCAGATTCTTAGTGGAAGACACAAACACAGCATTGACTTCTGTCTGCTTGAGAACTGAGAGACTTTGGCTGCCAGACTCATTCCTTCAAACCCCACCCAGCAGATCTGTGCAGGGGAAAGGAGGAGCCTGACATCATCACATGATTTTTTTCAGGATGTTTAGTGAGACTTCATGCTCTTACCTGACAGTAAGTACAAGCAGCATCTCCTAGAGGTTATTCTAAGTATTTTCAGACACCCCCACTCCCTTGCAGTCCCCCACTCTGTGTGGATGTGGGAAAATTATTGTGATTTTTGTGCATTTGGGATGAATGCTCTGAAGTCCTGCTTCGCAGCAAAGACTCCTCCTGGAGGAAACTCCCAGAGGATGAGCTAGTATTCTCTTTCTTCTGTAATCCTCAGATGATCAGACTTGTTCTTCTCCAGGGAGCATGGGACCACTGAACTCTGAACCCTTCATTGCTTGAGCTCCCCGATGCTTAAATTTTCAGTAGATCCATATCAGACATCAGACCCTCCCCTCTCCAGAGTTGTCTCTTTCTGTCTCCTGTCCAGACACTGTTTCTGGGAGTTCCAAGGTTCTCTGAGCTGTGATTATTTCCTGTTTTCATGTGTCCGGAGTAGCTGATTCTCAAATGATAGGTCTTTTCTCAAAACAATACTCTCCCAAATGAGAAGCCACAAATGAGAAGCTTCTTCTCTGAAGCTGATGTACCATGCAGGAATAAGCACTGTCACACCATTTTTTAAAGCTTAAAGGAAGTGTGGTTTTATCCTGTGGCTAGATTTGCCAGTGTAAAGCTGAGGGCTAGAGGCTCGGTGATGTAATACCAGTTTCTCAGAAGGCTTGCACTCAAAGGATGGTGGTTCAAATTCAGTCCAGGGAGGAACCATGAGACTTCATCTGCAAAGCAACCATCAAAAAGCCAGAGCCGGAGGCATTACTCAGTGGTAGAACACCAGTCAAGAACATAAGTCAAATAAGCAAGCTGAGGCAGCCTAAAGATCTAAGTTTAAACCCCAGTACCATCAAAAAAGAAAAGAAAAGAAAAGAAAGCAAGACTAAAGAAAAGAGAGAAACTGGACAATTGCTTGTCTCTTGCCAGGATCAATTTTGTTGTTTCATTGGTATTTCTTATTTATTTATTTATTTTTATTGTCGAGGTAATGTATAGAGGGGTTAAAGTTACATTTACCAGGTAGTAGGTGCATTACTTCTCACATGGTGATATCCCTTCTCATGCTTTTGTCCCCATTTCCTTCCCCACCCCCTCCCAATCATCTTGCTTTCTCCCCTTCCCTTTCCTATTTCAAATAAACATACATACAATATACCAGGCTGCCTTGTCTTTTTTGAATATTTAGTTCTTTTTATTCTTCATAGAAATAAGTCAATGACTTCTTTTTTACTAATTTTTAATTTTATTGTCAGGGTGAGGTATAGAGGGTTACAGACCTTTAGATTATCCCAGCACTTTGCTTAGAGTTACAAATGAAATTCTAATGCTAACATTGGACTTTTTTTAGGAAGTCTGATCATTAACATGATAGATGTTTTTATGCCTTGTCATGGACAGTTGTCTTAAATTCAACTAAGATAGATTTAAGACATATAGTTTCTTTGGCTGGATTTCTTTTGACAAACAGTTTGCTAGTCAATTAGCCCAATTTAAGGATTGAAATCATTAAAAGTAAATACCAGCCAAAGGGTCTTAAGGAAAGCAAGTTAAATCATAGGTTAGGACTAGACTTGTGATAGTTTATACCTATTAAGCCATCTTTATTGATAGATCGCTATCTGGAACTGTGATTTGAAGAGGATTAGTAGTCCACACCTTAAGTCAGCTGGAAATATGCCATAGAAGACAGTGACAGCACGATCAATTCTCAGAATATACTATAACTACTTTCTGTCTCTCTCGTTTACAATATCTCTCATGTTCTTTAGGTAAAACTCACAGAATTTATTTAGGGAACATGATCTATTCACGGCTCTGAATCTCACCTATGTAGAATCAGCAACTCAAAATATTCCAGGTCAATTAGGCTCAAGCACAGGCTAACCCAACTCAGAAGAGTATAATGTAAAAATCAGAACCTCATTGTAACAATTTGCAATTAGAACTATTACTGTCAAGCTGATTAAAATTTTGTCTTTTAGTTATTGCACCCAGCTGCTGGTGTCATTGAGATAGATGAGTTAATAACACTGATTAAGTCTTTGTATATTAACCTGTAACTTTCCTTTTTTTCAGTTTGTTCAACATTTGTGCTCACCAACTCCTTAAGGCTGCATTCCCAGTTCCATTTTACTCTGATCATATGTTATTGTCAACTTTCCTCAAACTTTCTGTAGTAGTACCCAGTTAATTTGTTTCTCTAATCCACCATTAATTAATGCTTTGATAAATTACAATATAAATGAGTTAAGAAAATTAAAGATATAATTTATCAGAATAATTTCTGTTATTTAATTCAACTGACATCACCTCCAAAATTTATATAATATTTTCTAAATTTTCACTCTTAATCTATATACCATAATCCATATGCAAAATAGATAATGAAGTGCTTTAATTATGATAATGAACATAAAGAAGTATCTAACAGAGTAAAGCTTTTTTAAGTGTACTGGGTGAACGTTTTTTATGGTACATTTGAACCCTGTATTGAATGCCATCAATACACTGGAGTTCATTAAATAGGACATAGAGAACAGGTTTATGATTTTAAATAGCTATAGAGTTCTGTTATAATAGCTTTATTTAACATTTAGGATATAAAATATAAAGTATATTAAAGTAGATAAAATGTACTTGAAACAATGTCCTTCATAAAAATGAAACCAGCTCTTAATGTGATACTGTTTAAACAATTTGCTTAACTTTATTCATCAAGATTTTTGGAAGGTTGAAATTTGGGTAAAACATAGGGACTATTTGATTTTAAAAGTGCCAGAAGGTAAAGACCCGTTACATTGTCACATCATAGGAAGATCTTTTGTGTCTGTATAGGAGAGACGTTGGTTTCATACATGGCTACCCCTAAGTCTGTTTGCTCTGGTAACCACTGATACAAAGAAAGGACCACACTAATTATTGTTTTCATCATAACCACTACTTACAACCCCTCTTAGTTCAGTTTTTCAACTCTATTAAATTAATAGGTTCTACCAGTTAAGAAAGTAAGTCATTTTTCCTCAATCACGAAAGCCATGCAATTCATTCAGAATAGTTGGAGAGTTGAACACTTGTGGATTCTAACTTTGTTCATATTTTGATCTGCTTTGGGTTTTTTTTTGTTTTAGTTTCACAATGAAGTCGTTCTAATCTAATCTAATGGAAGCCCCAAAGGGGCTTCTGTTCTTTCCCATGAACACTCCTCTGAAGACAACAATTATACTGTCTATCACTGCTTGTAGGCTTTACTTCTTGAATAATATCTTAACTCCCAATTAACAAGAAGCATTTGCTATCCTTAAAGGCTAGAAATAATCCCTATTCCTTAAAACAGCTTCTACTTTCCTATTACTTTTATTTCAGTCTTCTGAATGCCTTAGACTGTTCGGTAGAAATTGGGGAAAGAACAGATACCTTGAAAGATCATTTGTTGTTCATGTTCAGATATGTCTCTCAGAGGAGTATTCATATTTTGGCAAACAAAATTTACCCCCAGCTAAGCAATGAGCCTGCTTTTTCATGTCTAATTCTCTGTACACTGCATTCAGATGCAATGCACATTTATTTTAGATGTGTCATTCCTATCGTGATACTTTTCTTTACCTTTTAGCATATTGAGAAAGCATTCTCTTGGAAAAATGGTTATGCAAAGGTCTATCACAACCTTGGACCTCTTTAAGCTTCATTCCTGTAGTGAACTATCTGTAGACTTAAACGTATCGCTCTAATGGTCTCTTTAATGCTTTATCAACCACAAAATCTAGGGATATGTATGATTACAATAAAACAATTTCACATATAGGGACTTATTGTATGGGGCTACTCCTTGATAATTTATGTTATCCTTAAGCAAAGACTAAACACATATATTTACTAGAAGCCAAGTTATGTCTCCAACTTCAACAGGCTCTGATGTGTCTATTTACCTTGTTTAGTAATATGGACTATACTTTGCAAGTACAAATTCCTAAAACCTATATATCTGTATCAGATCATCATACGAGATCCTTCTTCAAGTATAGAAATATATAAATAAACACTTCTGGTGGCTCACACAGCAACTCAAGAAGAGGTAAAATCCGAGGATCTCTATTGAAGTCTAAATTGGCAGAAAAGTCCTTGAGACTCTTCTTTTCAGTTAACCAGAAAAAAATCCAGAAGCAGAGGTATGGCTCAACTGTTAGAGTGTTAGCTTTGAACAAAATAATCCATGTGACAGCTCTAGGCCCTAAGTTCAGATCCTAGTACTGGCACAAAAAATTCAAATCAAGAATAGCCAAAAAATAAACAAACAACAAAAACAACAGCAACAATAAAACCCCCAAATATTATTGTAAAATAGTAAGCTCAATCAGTAGAAATCATATTAAAGAATCACCTTCCCTCGATATTCTTTTTCTAGGATATTTACAAGATAGCTAGCCAATCTGTAATATGCTTACATCTTTGATAATCAAAATTACTAGTTTGTTAGGTACCAAATAGCTCATACCTATAACTTTAGCTACTCAGGGAGCTGAGATCTGAGGATCATGGTTCGAAACCAGCCTGAGCAGGAAAGATCCTGAGACTCTTTATCTCCAATTAACTACCAAGAAAAGTCAGAAGTAAAGCTATGGCTCCAGTGGTGGAGCTCTAGCCTCAAGCACAATAGCTCACATATAGAGCCCTAAGCCCTGAGTTCAAGGACTGGCACACACACAAATGCACACACACACATACAGAAACAAGCTAATTGAAGATACAACCTATGCCAGAAGCTTGAATCGAACATGTTTTAATTTGACGATGTAGGACAACAATTATATTTGCAGTAACTTATTGTTCTTATCTATCTAGTAAGGGTAAGTAACAGTCTGACTATGCTAAGTAATAAGCCCTGTTATTGTTGTATAAGAGGTGTGTAAAGAAATAGTCAATGCATCTATTCTAAGAACTCATAATACATTTTATACTATACATAATATCAAGTTAGGTAATAATAACCCACTAACAATCTATGGCAATCATGTCCAAAAGGTTATAATGAGATACATGTGAAGTGCTCTTAGATCCTAGATGAGACAAATAATTTTTAGGTGTGAGATCCTCTTCTTGACGAAAATGAGGATTAGCTGAATCTTTAGGGTTGATTGGACTTCAGTCTGTGAAAAGGTAAGGGAATGCAGAACTTACACTACTTTGGGACATGGTACATTTGAATAAGGATGGGAAATCTATGCAATGTAGTGTCATCTGGGTACCACATATTTTTATCATTGAGGGAAAGTGGAAGGGAATCTGTTAAGCCAATTGTTTTGGCTATTCTGATGTGATCATAGCATTGTTTGTAAGGATTGTCAGACAAGAGATGAGCTTATAAAAGACTATTAATGTGTCATTTTCATTGAGCAAAGCAATATTATAGAGAAGGTGATTTCAAAGGCACATGGCTCTTTCATTACAGCCTTCAGGGGCAATGTTTGATCACTGAAACTTGGCTGCTTTGTTCCAGTTTTCTCTGATGTTTGGCATTTTTGTGAATACATATGCTGTGACTTAGAATCAGTCTGTAAAGATTTAATAGATTCTAGACTTGCATATTCAAAATATATGCCTTGGGGTTAAAAATAAAGTGAAGCCCATTTTTAATAAGTATGTATCTATATGCACAAATATATTTTAGATACATGTCTCAATAAAATTTTAAAAAACAACTACACATATGTGTTTGTTCTAAAATTATGAACATTAGTGATTTACAAAGCTTACCATTGTATATATATATTAGTACTAAGAAAAAAAGTATATTTTAGGAGGCATTAAATTGTTGATGGCTGGGCGTAAAATGCCACCTTCTTTCAGGGATTTGACTTGGGGCTTGAACTCAGGTCCTGGGCATTGTCCTTGAGCTTTCTCAAGGCCAGCACTCTACCACTTGAGCCACAGTACCATTTCCAGCTTTTTCTGTGTATATGGTACTGAGGAAATTAACCCTGGGCTTTGTGCATGCTAGACAAGCACTCTACCACTAGGACATACTCCCGGCCCCTAGATTATTTTTTTAAGTTTTTTTTAAATTTTATTTTAATGTATAGAGATATTACAGTTATATTCACCAGATATAAGGTACATTATTTCTCATACATTGATACCCCTTCTCATGTTTTTGTCCCCACTTAATTCCTCCCACCCCTCCCCTAATCTTTTCCCCATCCTATTTCAAATAAACATATACATAGTATACCAGGTAACAAAGTCAGATACTGTAACAATATGAGATTAACCAAAGGGCAACACAAAAGAAGAGGAAAAAATCATAGTACATTAAGAACAGCAGTCACTCATAATTAAGCTCTTGTTTCCATGTCCTTGAGGTCCATTAATTTGGCCTCAACCTCTATGGCCTTATGTATCCAGGGTTTGAGCTATTGTAAACCTCTGCTAGTAGAGTCCTAGGTTTGTAATAATTATTACAAATGAGGTAAACCATTGAGCCTATGTTCCTTTTGGTCTGGCTTACTTCGCGTAATATGATTTTTTCTAAGTCTTTCCATTTCCTTACAAATGGGGCGATGTCATTCTTTCTGACAGCAGCATAGAATTCCATTGTGTATAAATACATCTTGCTGATCCACTCATCAACTGAGGGACATCTGGATTGGTTCCATATCTTTGCTATGGTAAATAGTGCTACAATGAACATCGTTGTACTAGTGGCTTTAGTATGTCCTTGTTTCTGGACCACTGGGTAAATGCCAAGCAGTGGAATTGCTGGGTCAGAGGGGAGATCTATGTTTAAAGTTTTTATTTTTATATAAAGGTGATATATAGAGGGATTACAGTTGATAAGTTAGGTACAGGGAATATTTCATTTTGGACAATGTTACCCCTTCGTAGGGTCTGTTTTTTTTATTATAGATATAATCTGTCTAGAGCAGGGAATCATTGACTTAGTAAATATGGGTTAATAGCTGCCTTGATTAGAAAACTTTAGAGAAACTTAAGAGGAGTTTCCAATGTCAGCACTGACATGAGCTTCTCCTTATATAACTAAAAGAAGTGATCTTTTTATAAAATAAAAGAGATTCTTAGAAAAACTCCTTAACAATCCTAAGTTTTTCATAGGGACACCAAAACTTACATAATTTTCTATTTATAGGTTTGTTTGGTCTCTATTCCTTGGGCATTGATGTGTACTCTCACACTTTTAGCTATTCTTTTTCTTTTTCTTTTGGTAGGGGATTGAGTTCTAACTTAGGGCCTCACACTTGCTAAATAGTTATACCAGTACTTTTGTATTTTAATTATTTTTCAGATAGGATTTTGTCTTTGCACAGACTAGTACTGGACTGTGTTCCTCCTATTTATACCTTCCAGTTAACTGGGATAAGAGTAAACTACTATATCTGCCTTATTTGTTTTAATAAAGCCTTGTCACCTATTTTTTGCCCTACCTGGCTCTCAATTGTGATCCTTCCACTTCCCAAGGGACTGGGATTATAGGTGTGTGCCACCAATCCTAGCCTTTATATTGCCATTTTCAATTCCAATTAAAGATTTGCAAGAAAGCTGGAATCCCAAGTCTAACAGGTAGGCCTACATCCACAAGTGGATACACTTTGCATTGAAATTAAGCCCAACAAATGTCCACTGAAATAGTCTGGGTTAAATTATATTTTGTTTCATGTGATCAAAAAAATCTTATGGTACCACTTCTTTGTTTTAAGCCCTTCCTTTCCTTATTCCTCACAACCAGTGGCAACAGGCTTTCTTTGTGAGTAGTGTGGCAACAATATCAAAACATGCTATTTCAGTTCTAAATGTATTGCCTAGACTGGTGCTTTACACACTTTTAATATACTTACAGAACATCTGGGGATTTTGTTAACACTGCAAGTTCTGCCTCAGCAGACCTCAGGGCTAGCCAGACAGTAACCAGCTCCCAGATGAAGCAACGGACCACACTGAAAACAGCGGCTGTCTAGTGTTCAAATGACCTCCTATTAACTTGTTATGGTTCTGGACTTTCAAAACTGGAAATGTATGTTCTCTGACTTTGAAGTTGCTTCTAACTTGGGGTGGCTTTTTTTTGTATATTAATCCATCCTTCCTTCCTTCTCTCTCTACTTCCTTCTTTCTTCCCTCCCTCCATCCCTCCTCCTTTCCCCCTCCTTCTCTTCCTTCTTTCTTTCCTTCCTTTCTTCCTTCCTTCCTTTCTCTCTTTCTTTTCTTCTTTTTTGTTGGTTGTAGGGAAACTCAGGGCCTAGGCATCCATGAGCCTTCTTAGGGTTTTTTTTGTTTTTGTTCTTTTGTTTTTTTTTTCTTTGCCAGTACTGGGCTTGAGCTTAGGGCCTCAGCACTGTCCTTGGACTTTGTCAAGGCTATGGCTCTACCACTTGAGCCTCAACACCACTTCCAGCTTTTTTTCTATGTATGTGGTACAGAGGAATTGAACCTGGGTCTTTGAGCATGCTAGGCAAGCACTCTACCACTAGGCCAAACTCCCGGCCCCCCTGAGCTATTTTGTCCCCAAGGTTGGCACTCTACCACTTGAGCCACAGCACCATTTCCCATTTTTGAGTGGTTTGTTGGAGATAAAAGTCTGTCTGGGCTGTCTTCAGACCATGATCCTTAGAGCTCAACCCCCCCGAGTGGTTAGGATTACAGACATGAACCATTGGTGTCCAGCAGAATATTCCCTTTTTTTTAGTCAGCAATAGAATTGTCCAAGGCTATTACCTCTCTTCTTATCATTTACTCTCTAGTTATTTCTCTATGTATTAGCCTTCCTACAGGGGACAAACAAGGAAAATAAATGATGGAAAGTATAACTGGTATCTAGGTTAAAGGGTTTGTGCATAGGATTTGTGTGAGTGGAGTCTAAAATTCTTTTTTTTCATATATAACAAATGAGGAAAACCATTGAGCCTATGTTCCTTTGAGTCTGGCTTACTTCACTTAATATGATTTTTTCCTAATGCAGACTAAAATTCTTAACTACAATAAATCTTTCCTGTTTGGGGGGGCTGGTCTTGCCACCTATTGCCATGAAGGTATGGAGAATTGTTATAGCTTGTGTAAGAAGATTGGTAAAAGTCTTATTTCATAAAAAAGAACAGACTACATATAGTGAGGAAATATGATGCTCTTCATAGAAAGCCTGATTTATAAATCTCTCCAACTTTGAAGCTTGGATTGTATTAATCTTTTTCTATCTTTCTTTCTTCCTTTCTTTTCAGTATTTACTTAGATCATTATTGACTCATGAATCTAATTCTCTGGCCCAGAAAAAGCATACCATAAATCCCAGCAGTGCTTGTAGTTTGACCTTGGCTAAATGAGCTAGTTGCTAAGGAGACATAAGTTTAGTTTATAATACTATACAATATGATTGCTTATATTTTACCCAGAAAATGAAGTTTAAAAAATCTAATGTTTCTTAGTGCATGGTGTACATCTTGGAAGTTATTATTAAATTTCTACTTACTGTAGTATATAAATCACAGAGGAACTAAGTAAAAACCTCTCAAGAGGCTCTGACTCCATTTTGTTTTCATTATTTCATTCCTTTATATTTTTCTTTAAGAAAAGCAAAGCTCTTTCTCAATTTTTTTTTCTTTACAGGCTCCATTTATGAAATGTTTGGCAATGAATGCTGTTTGGCAACGGGCGAAGTGATCAAAATCACTGGTCTCAAAATTAAGAAGATCTTAGCTGAAATTTGTGAGAGTATTGAAGGCAACCAGTCCCCCAAAACCTTTGAACTGCCTATGAACTTTCCAGGTATAGTACATCCTGACCAATTCTCACTTGTAAAATGCTGTTGCTAATTATCACATCCATCTATGCAACCAGAAGCAATAAGCAAGTGCTAGGGATTTCTTGTTGATGGTTTTGTTTTTGGATTTTTTTTGAGATGAGGTCCCACTATTTAGTCAAAACTCCTATGTGATCTAGATTGATCTGGAGCTACATCTGGACTAATCTCTAGGTCCTTCTGCCTCCCTATCTCCTGTTGTTTCAGGTGTGCACCATTGGTAATAATTTTTGTTCTTCTCGTCTAGAGGAATGGCTAGGGGAAAATATCAGAATTCTTATAGTTAAAATCACTTAAGAAATATTAGTAGGAAAGTATTTTCAACTTTTTTTATTTTTAAACTAATTTCTATTATATTTTAGTAGTTTATGTTATGTAAAACTGCCTGACACTGTTGGCTAATGCCTGTAAATCTACCTACTCAGGAGGCTGAGATTTGAGGAGGACTTTGTTTCAAAGTCAGCCCACATCTCCAAAAAACTATTAAAAAGGCATGAAATGGAGCTATGACTCAAGTGGTAGAGTGTTAGCCTTGAGCAAAAGAAGTTCAGGGATAGCACCAAGGCCTTGAATCCAAGCCCCAGGACTGACCAAAAAAAAAAAAAGGATGTATAGAACTAGAACTGTTATACATCATTTAAACTTATATATCCTCTATTCCTGTGGCCATTGTGTTAGTTCCTTGGACCACTGCTTAGCTTATTGTTTGATTCTTCCTGACAAGTTCATTATACTTAGTCTTCCAAAGTGTAACCTGTTCAGGATTGTTCTGGTATATTCCTGTGGTATGTGGGATACCACAACTCACACATCATTGGGCCAGGACTGGTGATTTGCTTGTCCTTTGTCTCTACAGCAAGCTTTGGCAAATGTTCTCTGATGTGACAGTATTTTAGGCTTTGTAGCCAGAGAATCTGTCATAACTACTCCTCTCTAAATGTCATAATATAACATTTAAAAGGTACCCATAGATAACACATAATGTTCAAAGTGTTCCATAACAAAAGTTTCTTTACAAAAAATAGTGACCGGCAGAATTTGGCCTGTCAGCTATAAATGACTGACCTCTGCTCTAGACTAAAACTTCTGACTGGGTGCTTCGACCTGAAACTTCATATTCCTAGTTCCATGCAATTTTCTGGTGCACAAAATTTCTCAGTAGTTGATTACTGAGTGGGTACATAAGTAGAGAGCAAAGCCTCCAGTGCATTACAATATATTCTTTTCAGTGATAATATGACTGAAGCTTATTTTGCTTCTCTGGTTTCTCAAGGAATTTCAAACTGTGATGGCTCATGTTTTAGGATATGAGGCTTGGGAGTTGGATTTCATCTCCAAGCCTGATAATTCTTAGTCATGTAACCTGGGCAAGTTATTTGCCTTCCTCATGTAAAATGAAATAATAACATTATCTGTATCACCTAGTGTTGTTGGGGAAACCTGTGTTGACATAAACTTAAAATTCTTGTTATGGGGGCTGGGAGTTTGGCCTAGTGGTAGAATGCTTACCTAGCATGTGCTTGGTACCACATACATAGGAAAAAAAAAGCCATAAGTGGTGCTGAGGCTCAAGTGGTAGAGTTCTAGCCTTGAGAAAAATCCAAGGACAGTGCTCAGACCCTGAGCTCAAGCCCAGGAATGGCAAAAAAAAAATCTTGTTATGCAGTTGGCAAAGAGGTAGTCTATAAATGTGTTACTTTTATTAATTATTAAGATTTTATGGTAATATGTAGAGGAGGGAAGAACAGTTTTCAGAGAATGTTGCAATTGAGCAGAAGAATGTTAATGAACTGAACTGAGTGTGTGAGAAAGATTCTTTACAGTGCTCTAATATATTTCCCTTTTTTGTCAGTACTGGGGCTTGAACTCAGGGCCTGAGTGCTGTCCTTGGGCTTTCTCAAGGCTAGAGCTCTACCACTTGAGCCACAGCACCATTTCCAGCTTTTTCTATGTATGTGATACTGAGGAATCGAACCTTAGTCTACATGGATGCTAGCCAAGCACTCTACCACTAGGCCAAATTCCCAGTCCTGAATATGCTTCCCTTTTAATGGAAGCCTGTTGTCAAAATCTAATTATGCTTTCTTATCCCTGCCTTCTACAACAATTGTTCTCAAACATGGGTACAAATTGCAATCATAACCAAATCACCTTGGGGACATTTACAAAATCATAATGCTTTTAGGTCACTTGCATGTAACATTCTGATTTATTTGGTTGGGATGAGGTCAGAGCAATGAAGATTTCTTAAGATAGTAATGAACAGTCAAAGTAAGAAAGAGTGTTGCCTAAGAAGTTTTTCCTATGTATTCTAATTTATATGACAACTCCTTTATTGAATCACTGTAGTGCAACATGCCTCAATTAACACATTCATTGCATTTTGTATGTAACTGCAGTATTTCGTGTGCCTATTTGACTAGCAACATCTAGCAGATAGTAAGATTGCTTAGAGTAGAAGCTCAGTTTCATTTATTGATATAAACTTGTGGTATATAATAAACATTTGCTAATTTAAAATGTTGAGAAAATTTTCATACAGTGAGCATTTTCTTTCCCTCTCTTCCGCCTCATCTTCCTTTTTCTCTTCCTTCTTCTATCCTCCCCTTCCTTTCTTCTTTTTTTCCTTTGATTGATGGGATGTTGATTCTTTGTTTAATTTCTTCAGTTTCTTGTATATTCTGGATCTTAGGTCAGAGGAGTAACTGGAAGAAATCCCCCCATTCTATAGGTTAGCTTTAAATAATTGAAAGTACATAGTATAAATACTGTTTTCCATTTGCAGGGATTCTTATTCATTGATAATTAGTAGCTTTATTGAACTAATCAGTAAAATCCACATAATGTCTTATGTGGTTGCTGATATCTCTATTCCATTAGCTTAAAGGATAGGCAATACTTAGATTGATTGATTGATTGATTGATTGATTGATTTAACACAACTGGCAAAAAAAGAAGTCTCCAAGCTCTTTGAGGGGCTCTGTGTTCATTTTGAAGCAAGCCTTCACTATTTAGCCAGGCATCTAGAAACATTTATGTAGTTTTTACTCTCCCAGCCTCAAAGAGTTTCCTCCCATTTCTTCTGAATATGCACACCACCTTGCATGTGTATATGATTTATACAAGCACATGGCATCGTATCACCTGAAGAAACACATAGGAACTATGTCTATACAGACATGTCATTTCCCAGCTCCTAGTGAAACTTTGAGGTTATCCTGTTGCATTTCCCTCACCATTGCATAACCACAAGCAATAAAACTTACCCTTGTTTTTGATAAATGTTCTAAGGAGAAAGATTTCCCTACTGAATGATTTCCATGTTAGATTTAATAGAGCTAGCCATGTCAGTATGTCTGCTCTGGGGCCCATCACCCAAGCTAAATAATGGTAAATATCAGAGACTAGGCTTGTGATAGCCTCAACCTCTTTCTTCTCTGGTTAAAAGCTGCTGCCTTTAGTGCTAACAAGAAGCAAATGGAAGAAGAATGGGAATAGAACAAGATAAAATGCTTCAGCATTTGCTGTTCTTCCCAAGATTTGGCCCCTTAAATAGGTTTCCTGAAATAGTTCTAAATTTTTGGTTCATTTCTAGAGTTCTAAAAAATTCTTATGTTTTTATTTGGACCATTTCTCTCACTGCTTTTATTTAGGGGGCAATTGTTAGAGGCCTTTTTTTGTGAAATCAACATGTCAGATTATGAATACCGTGTGTCTTGACCACTGTCACCTCCTCCATCATCTCCCTCCTGTCACTCCCAACCTTACCTATTCACCCCCTAAATTTATCTAATTCCATTTTCACATATGCAAACTGCATATTTTCAGTACCTTTCTCTACATTTCTTTCACCATTCATCCACCTTCCTTCCCCTCATATTCCTCCCCACTACTAACAGTGTACATTTAAGCTTCCTGGTATTCACTTTGTTAAACTGTAAGTTAGCTATAGAAAGGAGTTATACCAGTGCACGTCTTTACTACCTGTACCGTACCAACATGTTTGTGTATATACATATGTGCATACAACCTTATACATTTTTTCATCTAACTTCCACATATGAGAAAAAAACATGTGTCCTTTGTCTCTCTGAGTCTGACTTTGTTTAATGTAATTTTTTCGGGTCCATAAAGTTCCCTGCAAAGATACAATACATTATTTTTCCTGATGAAGGAGTAAAAGTCATATACATGTAAATAATATATATATATGTGTAGTATATATATATGTCTACATATATATCACATTTTCTACATCCATTTTAGGATATCTGGTCTGTTTCCCTAACATGTGTATGGTGTATATTTTCTGTAGGTCTTTTCTTCATCCCTTTGCTGATACCATTCACATTAAAGAGCACAGATTCCAGTTTCATATACTAACACAAAAGCTTTGATGAAACCTGGGAAATAAAGGAAATCCATTGGAAAAAATAAAGATACTGGCCCCTATTCAATAACAAGTCTATAGAAGCAGCTCAAAAAAATTCAAACCCAAGCAAAAGTCAAGAAAGGGAATGTTTGCAAAGATTTAGAGAAAATCACTTTTCTAGAACACATTACAACCTTTTTTAAAATACTGAAATGTAAGTGTGGAAGTGAACTTCCATTGCTACATCCTATATGTTATGCTTCCATATGTCTCTATTTTGTATCTCAAAATATGTTCAAATACATTAAAAGAAATAAAAAGCTATCATCTCATTTCTCTACAGGAATAAACAAACTGTCTTAGAAGCACAATTTGTTCTTTTAGGAGACAGCTCTCTTAGCTGAGTTTTTTTTTTATGAGCAAGAATACATGCTGTTCTTGCCAAACACAGTAAAAATATATCTTGATACTTAGTAGTTGACTGCATTATCTCCATAGATTGTTAAATCACATAATATTTGGTTTATGGTGGAAATCTAAATTTCTAGATTACCTCCTGGATTTATTCTTCCTTTGCAATGTTATGAAGCATGAATAATAAATGTCTCCAATTTAATCATGAGAAATATCCTGAAAGAAAATGTTTTCATCCATCTTTATGATGAACACAGACTTTTTCCTCCCCCCAAACCTGAAAGTTTACATGGTATCACTAACTATATGTTAGAAGAAGGCTGTACATATATCTATAAAACTACTGTTAACATTACACAATTAGACTGAAGAAAATTTTCTCTGCATTTTCAAATCCCACTCTATGAATTATATTACTATATAGAAATTTTTGTTTCTAAAGGTTGTAGGTAGATAAGAAATGTGGAAGTAAAGCTTAGAGATGTAGAATTACATTCTATCATTAAATCAAAAAATAAATGTAGGTCCTGACAATGTGTCAGACACTGTTCTTAATACCTGAAATATGACAATTATTTTATGTCTGGATTTAACTCTCATTTTGCAGTTGAGACAGAGCTAGAAAGGCTGAGCATAATTCATTCAGTCACATAGTTCATAAATGGATTTGTTGAATCTGTACTATCACTTATCAATAGAAACTGGTCATAAGCTACAAAATTAATTTTTCATTGGTTCCAACATTAAAAATTACATTTGAAATGCAGTAAGTGTGATCTTATGTGTTTCTCCTAGCATGTGAAAAGTTTAGAAGAATTAAGAATAAGCTATGAACAAAATTGAATCAAAGCCAGGTGCAGTGGCTCACGCCTGTAATCCTGGCTACTAAGTAGGCTGAGATCTGAGGATTGTGGTTCCAAGCCAGCCTGAGCACTAAAGAATTTGAGACTCTTATCTCCAATTAATCACTAGAAAAGGAGAAATGGATCTGTGGCTCCAGGGGCAGGGAGCTGAATAGCTCTGGGTCAGCACCCAGGTCTAGAGTTCAAGCCCCATGATTGACAAAAATATGAATCAATGAGAAGTGCTTACACATAAAATTGACAAAGGTTGCAAAGCTTCAGGGCTTCTTCCCCAGATGGCCCTAACAGTTTCCCAAGCAAAGACTCCTGAAATTACAACTCCCAGAAAACCTGATTATCAGTCAGTGAAAGAAAAATTAAGGACGATTCAGCTGATTGGCATAATTTAATACTGAAATGGGAATCCTTCAGTGATGCAGATTTTACCAGTGCAAATAATACTGCTAATCTGAAACTCAGCATACTGGTTAAAGAGCAGATAGAATTAGAAACTAGCAACCCAGTGTTTGGTAAAAATAAAGAAAAAAGGTGTCTGAAAGATGATAAAGGACTTGAGTCACTATGCAAGGAACTTCAGGTCCCCTTGGATGGTTTGTCTAAAATACAGGTGAAAATGGAAAAGCTGTCTTCAACCACCAAGGGAATTATCATTATGTTGAGGGGCTGGGAGTTGCTTAAATGAGCACAGTAGAGAACTTTAGAAGAATAAGCCATTCTTTTAACTATCAACTTCTCTTATGGAATTTCTTCCCTACTGTGCTCATTTAAGCAAAATAAATTCAGCAGTGTTTAATATACAAGATATTTTCTGAAAGATAGAGATATTCTGTATAAACTCTGAAATAAAATGTCAATTAACTAACATACAAAAAAAGTCAGATTTTCATAGTCATTAGCAAGTCTAGTCTCTCTTAGTAAAGTTTCCTTCTATACTTCAGTGCATGATTAGATTATGTCTATAAGTCATAGGCCTTTGGATAATGATTTATTATCTGAGAGACAAACAGACTGCAATTCTAGGTTGACATGATCTTGATCTTTTACCATATATACTTCAGTATCAGACCAGAATTCTGTCAGAAATATCATTTTTATTTTATTTTTTTATATATTTTTATTGTAATTAAGAAATATCATTTTTAAATAGGCAGTTCCACAAATAGCATTATTCTACAAGTTTTTATAGCTTTAATAGGTCAATTTTCTAAGTTCTATTTTATTTCTCCTTGCTCTTAATGTACTCCATTCCTAATGGGCAATTTTGTAAAATATCTTAATTTTGTTATCTTGGCCATTATCACTGAGGAAGGCCTATCATGAGAATGATCACAGTGCACTTAGACTTACTCTTCAGTGCCTTGACTCTTTACTGCAATAGCATTTCGGTGGTTTAAAAGTTCTGCTATTGGAATACAAGCATTTATGCCAGTGTGAATATATTTGAAATAAATGGAGACTTTTATTTTTAATATATTTTACTGTAATTAATATAAGGGTTACATTATATTCGCCAGATAGAAGGTGCATTACTTAACAAACATTGCAACCCCTTTTCATGTTTTTGTCCCCATTTTTCTCCCTCCTCCCCTCCCCTCATCTTGTTTTTCCACCTTCCCAATCCTATTTCAAATAAACATATATATATATAATATAACAGATAACAAGGTAAGATACTGTAATAATATGAGATAACCAAGGAGAGACTTTTCTTTACAAGTACTTAACCTTCACTGACACCCCAATTCTTAATTTGCATTAGCATTCACTCTGTATCCATTCTGGGATTTTGATACATATTTCACAATATGTACTTAGTATTTTGTATCATAAAGGTTAGTTTTATGGCCCTAAGAATCTTCCAGTCTCTGTCTTTTAAATCCTTCTCTAACCCCTAACTCCCTGCTGTCTCTGTAGTTTTGCTTTTTCCAGAAGTTAATAAGTTGGAATCATATGAAAAGAAAACTTTTTAGAATACATTCCTTATCTTCCTAATATATATTTAATATTCTTTTGTGGATTTCTGTCACTTGATAAGTTTTTTTTAAAGAATCTTAACACTGAGTAATATGCTATTGTATGTATGTAATATCCATTCACCTCCTGAAGAACTTCTGATTACTTACAAGTTTTGGCAGTTTTGAAAGATACTATTTTAAAGATTTAAGTGCTTTAAAATGGTAAAATGTATTGATTTGTCCCAGTTTTACAAATAACAGATCTATTTGCAGAAAATTACAGAATGGAATAAAATACTCAAGTTAGAGCTCATCACTAGATCCATATAGCATTAATATTTTGACATCTTTACATTGTTTGTTAGTAAAATGTACATCTCTACATAAGATACATGATGTGACATAATCAAAAATTTACATCAGAGAAATTACTTGCTACTAATCTACAAAAATATTTTAATTTTTTACATTTCTCATATACATTTTGTAATTTATTTATTCAATTCATTCAGAATGTGGTAATTGATGCAAGTTTTACTATAAAATTGCATTTCTGACTTACAATTTCATTATCTAGGGTCATTGGTTCAGAAGTAAAAATGATTTTGAAGATCTCAGTATATATTTTGAAGTTCACAATACTTACTCTATGAATTTGTATGTCTAGTAGAAATATTTAAGAGGACTAACCCAACAGCATTATTGAAATTATCATTTGACTACCTATCTCTCTAGTCCCACTCTTTAACGGTTAAAAGCTTTTGGGGGAATATGCCTTACGTAAAATTAAATTCATCTGCTTAAAATACACAATTTATTGAGTTCAATTTGACCAAAATAAACTATATACATATTGCAAATATAGCAGTGAAATCCTCTCCTACAATTCATTTATGCTAATTAAAAAAATTTAATAGGAAATACACAAGTCAACGAGTTTTTAAAGTATCATTGGCTGAATCTTTCCTCAATCAGAAATTTAAAATCACTACAATCCTAGTTCCTCAAAAGGCTGAGAACCAGAGGATTAGGTAAAAGACCAGCCCAGGCAAAAAATTCTACAAGACTCTACTCTCAATTAACTAGCAAAAGCAAGACTGGAAGTATGGCCCAGCTAAGCAACTGAAGTCTTGAGTTCAAACCCTAGTAATAGCAAAACATACACTAAACAAAAACAAGCCATTAGAATCTTAGAAGGGCCTTGCGGCAAATATGACACCATACATGAGTCATGTGGTGTTGTTATTAGGTGTCGTCTTTGATTCATTTCATAAAATTGTACTAAAATCTTGTACAAGTATGGTTAGAAAACATAATTGTAAATAAGAATATATGGTCATAACACCCCATGCAATATACTTAAGGATTATATGTTATAACTTTTATCTCACTTGTTCGCTGAAATTTCTATAGTGTTCATTTATTTTATTAAATAAAAAGGTAGATTAAGTATTTGAATCCGAAAACTGAGTAATGTAAATATACATCAATTGTATCTGAATTAAATTTTAAGTTAACACATGGATACACCGTTTCCATATAAGCAAGTATTTTAAAAAAGTAAAATGTCAAAGAACTATTTTTCTAACAATATTAAAGCTAAATGTGTGTGGGGTTTTTTTTTCTTGCCAGTCCGGGCTTGAGCTCAGGGCCTGAGCACTGTTCTTGGACTTTCTCAATGCTAGAACTCTACATTTGAGCCTCAGCACCATTTCAGGCTTTTTCTATGTATGTGTTACCGAGGAATTGAACCCCGGTCTTCCTGCATGCTACGCAAGCACTCTACCACTAGACCAAACTCTCGGCCCCCTGAATGTGTTTTTAATAAATTACAATGTATCTTTTCAAATCCAACATTTTGATGGCCAAAAATCAAAAGCTAGTTCAATAAGTCATTTTAATAATAATAGAACTGGCCATTACAGAAATGTTAGAGTAATGCTTTGAACTTGACTCTAGGCCCTTAGATATTGTTTTGAGCCCAGAAGAAGACTTTATTATAGAGTATTACTTTCTATTAGATAAAACTGATGCTATAAAACTGGAGATAAAGAACTAGTAAATTATTCCAGTGCCAATCTTATAATACACAGCAAGATAAATCAGAAATAGATGAAAGGTAACATTTCAAGTAAAACTATTTTATGTCTGTACTTAAAGCAACTTTGAGACTACATATATAATGAAAACCCATGAAGAATAAAAATGAAGCTTTCTAGGCACTGATAAAGTTTAAAAGAGAGAAGAAAAGGGCTGGGAGTTTGGCCTAGTGATAGAATGCTTGCCTAGCATGCATGAAGACCTGGGTTCGATTCCTCAGCACTACATACATAGAAAAAAGCTGAAAGTGGTGCTGTCGCTCAAGGGTAGAGGTCTAGCCTTGAGAAAAGTCTAAGGACAGTGCTCAGGCCCTGAATTCAAGCTCCACAACTGGCAAAAAAGGAAGAAAAGTTTAATAACAAAACATGGGAAATAGCCAAGACCAGATATTACCAAAATGTAAAATAAGAAATCAATAGACAGTCTAGTAAAACACTTACTGGAAAATGGACAAAGAATAGAAAATATTTGAATATCTCATAACCACATCATAATAATTTTGATTCATTTAAATGAACAATAACGAAAATTTGTCTGCATGTGTAATTAGGTAATCTTTTTCTGTTATGACAATAATGTTTAAAAAAGATATTGTTTAATGGTCACTCTGAAACTCAACAGAAGAGTATATTGTGATCATTCTAAAAATATAATAAACTGTCTAGTCCTATAAGGATAGTTGCCATACTACAACTTCTATAAATTAATTAGAAAATGTTTATTTTGTGCATATGTAGAGATAATGATTGGCAAGAGGGTGTTGCCATTCCAGAACAGGTATTCTGTTAAAGAATGGCCCTTTTGTAATGTCTAGCACTCTAATTTACTGGTTCCACATATAGCAGTAAACTCCAAAGAAATAATCATTGTAGAAGTATCTGTGATAACAAAATGATAGAATCTACTTAAATGCCCAACAATGAAGAAATGAATGTTCAGGGATTAAAAACTAGTATTTGTGAAAAACAATTTCAAAAATTTGGTTTAATTATAGCTCAGTGGTAAGAGGAAAAAGTAGGATCCCACATGTAAGAAATTGTGTTTCACTGTTGTTAAAACTTTGTTCTGTCTATGTGTATATAAAGATGGAAAAGCATGTGCCAAAATTCTAAAAGGAGTTAATGAGATGTGATATTATTTTAAATTAATTTAAAGTTTTGTAATATATACATATATATATATATATGCAAATACTTACTAGCCCCTCTCATGAAAGGCTGAGTAAACCTGATGAAGACAGGTAAAGTTTATCTCATTCACTGAGATAAACTGAGTTGGGAAATACTAATAATATCTCATAAAAGGCTTCCAAGAATTAAACAAATGACACAATCATCAAGTGCTTACTATAAAACCTTGCCACATAGCAATTATTCAATGATTGGTACAACTATAATTGTCTTTTAGAAATTTAGATAGGTTCCTGTAGTTCATTAAATGCAGCATAAAAGAGCCTCTAATATTCTCATTCCAGCTATTTTCCTATCGGAGGAAAAGATCGTGTTAAGTAATGTGAATTAATGCACCTCCTATCTGGCAAATATAATGTAGCCCTTCTTTTAATTACAATAAAAATATATGAACAAAAATCGTGTTAAGTGAAGTAAGTCAACCACAGTGACAAAGAATCTATATTTGCTTTCCTATGTAAAAGCTAGAGAATCCATCAATATATAAATATGTACTTTGTCATGATAATTTGTAGATGGATGAAGAGAGTAAGGTGTCTGCAGTCATAAAATTGGATACATATCCTGCAAAACTTGGGAAATTTGAGGGAAAATGTAGGATTGTCAGCAACGGGGGAAAATGCTGAAAGGGGTGACTGGTCAAGAAGCAATGTGTTCATAGGTTTCTTTGTTAAGTGGCAACTCCTTTGTACAACTACCTAAAGATAAATTTAAATAAAAATAACTTTAAAAATCTTCCTGATCTGCTACTTCTAGTTTTAAATGATGTGGTTATGTTTTCATCTTTCCCTATCATGTTCTGGGTTTTGTTGTGATTACTTTATGAGGAAGTCGGAGGTGTGGTCACTTTGGGTTGTTGATATTTCAAGCCCTCTCAATTAGATAAAAGGCACAGAAAAGGCTAGTTTATCTTTTGTCATCTGAAGTGATCACAATAGAAAGGCCCTCTGGTCTGTTCTACTGGGTGGGTCAGTCCCTCCCCGTAGCGTGAAGCAATTCCTTCAGAATTAGTTGCACTAGTGACAAAAAGCTCCAACACTCTGAGTGGGCTAAGGCATGGCTGCTGGCTGGTGCCAACTCAATTCTCTTGAAGAGGCCTATCAGACACCTACCCATCAAGCCACATAGGGGGATTGCTTGCTGACCAATGGAAAAGCCCAATGCCAATTTCTATTGCTGGTGTTCGTGTGGGTTGTCTAGTAATATGGAACCCAAAAGAGATTCTTAGAAAAATGTACCTTTTTCCATGTTAGTGAATTAAGAAAACAAAAAATTCAGTTCTTTGTATTGTGAGATTCAAAACCTATTTAAATCATAAGCTCTGAAATCCATTTAAAACGTATGGTTACATTGGAAAATTATACCTCTTCTTAATTCGAATTTAATGCAAACTGATTTTTAATTGTTTTGTATAACCCTGGATAACAGATCTTTTTTTTTGAATGTTGCATAGCAAAATTCAGCAAATATGTCAGACAAAGCACAACATCACAAGGAAACGCCACAGCATATGTTGACAGCTATAAAAGAATTGCTGCTGTTTCCACCCTTCACACCAGAATAATTTTTTCAATATTTACCTCCCATGTGTAGAGAAGGAAACATATGGGGCTTTACATAATCGTAAGCATAAACAGGTGGCTACTTAGGTACATTTAATTTGAAGGCAACATCAATACTGAACAACAAAATCAGCTCCACATGGTTCCCAAACTCTTTGTACTAACATTCCATTAGCAAATTAAGATCATTAAAATAGAGGGGGGGTTATATTCCTCCCTCTGATGGCTTCCACTACCTTTCACTCAGGAATAAAACACATTTTCAAAAGTATTTTGTTGTTCCTTTTGTTCATGAGAACTTCAGTAACTGTGCATAATATAAACCTTGCAAATAAGTGCAAGCAGCATAGTATTTGCATTTAAATATGCTCACATCTTTTCTTCTCCCTATCCAGTAGCCAGTCTGCTGATTATGGGCACAAAATTATGATGGTTAGATTCTACATAGTTTATCAAAGCATGGGGTCAAACTCCTCCAAACAACTTGCAGACACTTTCCTAAATGTAGTCCACATGAACAGGTTACCTGAGACTTATTTCCATTTTCAAATGTGGTGGTAAAATTGGTGGAAAATTGGCTCCATTCCTGTCGGAAAATGAGCTGTAAATTGTATATATTTTGTTTCCACCATTTGATCCACAACTGAATATCCAGTCTTTCTTATTTGACACTGAAATTTTTTTTATTTTTTCATATATTATTTATTGTAATTAATAGAAGGGTTACATGATATTTGCCAGATAGATAGTGCATTAATTCCCATACATTGATACCCTTTCACAGGTCTTGGTCCCCATTTCCCTTCCCCCACCCCCACCCCTCATCTTGTTTTCACACGTTCCCTATCCAATTTCAAATAACCAAATAGAAATATATCTGATATATCAGGTAACAAAGTGAGATACTATAACAATATGAGATAACCAAGGGATAGCAAAAGAGATAGATAACATAGTACCTTAAAAACAACAATCATTCATTATATGGCATATGTTTCTATATCCTAAAGATCCTTTCATTTAGCATCCTACTATACAGCCTTTTTATCAAGATTTTGCTATATTGCAAATCTCTGCTAGGAGAACCCAAGGTTTCTACTGATTATGACAAATGAGGGAAACCATTGAGCTTAAGTTCCTTTGAGTCTGGCTTACTTCACATAATATGATTTTTTTCTAAGTCTTTCCATTTCCTAACCAATGGGGCAATGTCATTCTTTCTGACACCAGCATAGAATTCCATTGTGTATAAATACCACATCTTGTTGATCCATTCATCAACCGAGGGATATATAGGTTGGTTCCATATCTTTGCTATGGAAAATAGTGCTGCAATGAACATTGTTGTGCTGGTGGATTTAGTATGTCTTTGCTCTGGATGATTGGATAAATGGCAAGTAGTGGAATTGCTGGGTCATAGGGGAGCTCTATGTTTAGTCTTTTGAGGAACTGCCATACTGCTTTCCATAGTGGTTGAACGAGTTTACACTGGCACCAACAGTGTACTAGTGATCCCTCCTGGCCACATCCCCTCCAGCATCTGTTGTTACTAGTTATCTTGATCCTGGCCATTCTAACTGGAGTGAGATGGAATCTTAGAGTTGTTTTGATTTGCATTTCTTTTATGACCAGAGATGTTGAGCATTTCTTCATGTGTCTATAGGCCATTTTTGTTTCTTCTTCAGAGAAGACTCTCTTTAAGTCTTTGGCCCATCTTTTAATGGGATGGTTGTTACTTTGGAGATTAGTTTTGGAGTGATTCAAGTTTTTGAGCTGTTGATATATTTTAGATATGAGGCCTTTGTCTGTTTATGGTTGGTGAAGATCTTCTCCCACTCTGTAGGCTTCCTAATTACTTTACTAGCTAAGTCCTTTGACATACGAAAGCTCTGCAGTTTAATGCAGTCCCACTTATTCAGCTTTTCTCTTATTTGTTGTGATTCTTGGTCCTTATTAAGAAAGTTTTGACCTGTGCCAACGAGGCTTAGTGTATCTCTTATTCCTTCTTGTAAAGTTTTCAGTGTGTCGACTTTTACCTCCAGGTCTTTGATCCATTTGGAGTTAATTCTAGTACAGGGTGACAAAGAAGGGTCCAACTTTAGTTTTCTGTATGTGCTTAACCAGTTTTACCAGCACCACTTGTTGAAGAGGCTTTCTTCCATTCTATTTTTTTGGCTCCCTTGTCAAAGATTAGGTGGCCACAGGTCTGTGGTTTAATATCTGGGTCTTCAGTTCTATTCCATTGGTCTTCAGGCCTGTTCCTGTGTCAGTACCAAGCTGTTTTGATAATTATAGCTCTGTAATAGAGTCTAAAGTTTGGTATTGAAATTCCTCCTAAGCTGTTCTTTCTGCTAACAAGTGTATTTGCTATACAGGGTCTTTTATTATTCCATATGAAATTTTGGATTGCCTCTTCTCTTTCTCTAAAGAATGACATTGGGATATTGATGGGTATTGCGTTAAATTTGTAGGTAGCCCTTGGGAAGATTGTCATTTTCACGATATTAATTCTTCCAATCCAGGAGCATGGGAGGTTTTTCCATTTCCTCAGTTCTGCTTTAATTTCCTTTTTCAGGGTTTTAAAGTTTTCATCAAAAAGGTCCTTTACATTCTTAGCTAAGTTAATTCCTAGGTACTTTATTTTCTTTGAGGCTATTGCAAAAGGAGTTGCTTTCCTGATTATTGCCTCATTCCTCTCACTGTGGACAAAGAGGAAGGCAGTTAATTTTTGAGGGATAATTTTATACCATGCTACCCTTCCAAAGTTTTGAATCAGCTCAAGGAGCTTGCGAGTAGAGTCTATAGGATTCTTTAAATACAGAATTATGTCATCTGCAAAGAGGGAAAGTTTTACTTCCTCTTTCCCTATTTGGATCCCCTTTATGCTTGCTTCTTGCCTTATTGCTCTGGCTAGGAATTCTAATACTAGGTTAAAGAGGAGTGGAGAGAGTGGGCATCCTGTCTCATTCCTGATTTTAGAGGGAATGGCTTTAGCTTTTTGCCATTAAGTATAATACTAGCTGTGGGTTTGTCATACACAGCCTTTATTATATTGAGGAATGTTCCATGGATTCCTAGTTTCTCCAGAGCTTTTAACATAAAGGGGTGTTGGATCTTGTCAAATGCCTTTTTTGCATCTACTGAGACAATCATATGTTTTTTGTCCCTGCTCCTGTTGATATGTTGAATTATATTAATTGATTTGCATATGTTGAACCAGCTTTGCCTCCCTGTGATGAATCCTGTTTGATCATAGTGTATAATTTTTTTGATGAGTTGTTGTAGACGGTTGGCCAGTATTTTGTTGAGAAGTTTTGCATCGATGTTCATCAAAGAAATAGGTCTATAGTTCTCTTTCTTTGATGAATCTCTGTCTGGTTTGGGGATGAGGGTTATACTGGCTTCATAGAATGAGGTTGGTAAAGAACCTTCATTTTCAATTTCGTTGAAGAGCTTGAGGAGTATTGGTGTGAGCTCTGCTTTGAAGACCTTATAGAATTCAGCTTGACTCCATTTGGCCCTGGGCTTTTCTTAGGTGGAAGTTCTCTTAATGCCATTTCTATTTCAGTGCTTGAAATAGGCCTGTTTACTTGGGATAGTTCTTCTTGGTTCAGTGTGGGTTTGTTAATATTGGCTAGGAATTCGTCCATGTCTTCTAGATTCTCAATTTGTTGGCGTAAAGGTTTGAGAAGTATTCCCTCATGATACTCTGGATCTTGGTAATTTCTGTCATGATATTACCATTTTCTTCTGTGATCTTGTTTATTTCGGTAGGCTCCCTTCTTTTTTTGGTAAGATTTGCTAAGAGTTTGTCAATTTTGTTAATTCTTTCAAAGAACCAACTCCTTGTTTTGTTGATTCTTTCTATAGATTTTTTGGATTCTAATTCATTTCATTCTGCTTTGATTTTAATAATTTGCTTCCTTCTACTGGGATTAGGGTTGGTTTGTTGCTCTTTTTCCAGGAGCTTGAGGTAACACATTAAATTGTTGGATTGCGATTTTTCCAATTTGTTATTGTAGGCACCCAGACCTATAAATTTTCCTCTGAGTACTGCCTTTGCCGTGTCCCAAAGGAGCTGGTATTCTGTGTGCTCCTTTTTGTTAAATTTCATAAAGTGTTGGAGTTCTGTTTTGATGACCCATTGGTGATTCAATAATGTGTTGTTGAATCTCCATGAGTTACAGTGTTTTCATTGGTGGAGATGTGTGTTCAGTTCCAATTTGATGCTTTTGTGGTCTGAGAGAGTGCAGGGAATAATTTCAGTGTTTCTGAATCTGTCCAGGTTTGTTTTATGGCCTAAAATGTGGTCTATTTTGGAAAATGTTCCATGTGCTGCTGAGAAAAACGTATATGGTGTTGTTGCTGGGTGGAATAATCTGCAGATGTCTGTTAGATCTAGTTGGTCTATATAGTTGTTCAATTCTAAGGTTTCTCTGTTGAGTTTTTGCCTTGTTGATCTGTCCAAAGGTGAGAGTGATGTGTTCAAGTCACCAACAATCACTGTGTTTCGATCTATGTATGGTTTCAGTGAAAGTAAAGTTCACTTTTTAAGTTCGGAGCTCCAGGATTCGGTGTGCAGATATTTACGATGGTTATGTCCTCCTGGAGGAAAGATCCCTTTAGTAGTATGTAGTAACCTTTTTTGTCTTTTCTCACTAATTTTAGTTTAAAATCTATTTTATCTGATATGAGGATGGCAACTCCAGCCTGTTTATGGGGGCCGTTAGCTTGATAGAGTTTATTCCAACCTCTCATTTTGAAAAGGTCTTTGGTTTTTTTGGGTAAGATGTGTCTCTTGAAGAAGCACAACGATGGATCCTGTGTTTTGATCCAACTAGACAGACTATGCTGTTTAATTGGAGAGTTAAGTCCATTAATATTTTTTTTTGCCAGTCCTGGGCTTGAGCTCAGGGCCTGAGCACTGTCCTTGGACTTTCTCAGGCTAGAGCTCTACCACTTGAGCCTCAGCACCACTTCCAGCTTTTTTCTATGTATGTGGTACCGAGGAGTTGAACTCGGGTCTTTGTGCATGCTAGACAAGCACTTTAACCACTACGCCAAACTCCCGGCCCCTAAGTCCATTAATATTGAGTGTCAGGATTGAGAAATATTTATTAGTTCCTGTAATTTTTACAAGCTTTCATTAGGGCCTGTGTCTTAATAGTTTTTGTGGTACTTAGATGTTATGAGTTTTAGGTGCCATGTCTTTCTCTGTATTGCATTTGTGTTGGTTTTCTATATGTGGAACATCTTTGAGAATTTTCTGTAGTGTTGGTTTTGTTACTACATAATGTTGAAGCTTTTCCTTGGAATGGAATGTTTTTATTGTTCCCTCAGTTGTGAATGAGAGCTTAGCTGGGTACAGTATACTTGGCTTATAGTTATTTGACTTCAGGGCATGGTATATATCCTTCCAATCTCTTCTTGCTTGCATGGTTTCTGCTGAGAAATCTTGGGTTATTCTGATTGGTTTGCCTTTATAGGTGATTGTTCTCTTCTCCCTGGCTGATTTTAGGATCCTATCTTTAGCCTCTATTGATCCAGTTGGGATTATATTGTGGTGGTGGGATGTCCTTTTCTGGTCAGGTCTGTTTGGGTTCTAAAAGCTTCTTGTACCTGGATGGGCCTGCCCTTCTGGATATTTGGGAAGTTCTCTGAGATGATTCCCTAAAGTATATTTCCAATGCCATTGACCTCTTTCTCCAGATCCTCCTAAATACCAATTAGCCTTAAATTAGGCTTCCTAATTGTATCTTGGACCTCCTATAGCGTTTTCTCATATTTCCTAGATTTGAATTGACTCGTTTTCTGTTCTTTCTCTATAACAACTAAATTATCTTCAACCCCGGAAATTCTCTCTTCTGCATTGTCTAACCTGCTATCAAACCTATCTACTTTATTCTTCATCTCCCTTGCTTCTAGTTTCTCATTTTTGATGCCTTGCATCTCTTGTTTTAGACCATGTATGGATTTCTTTAACTCCTTGATTTCTATTTGAGTGGTTTTCTCAGCAGCTTTATTCTCTTTGAACATTTGTTGCAGTTCAGTTACCTTTTTGTTTGTAGATTCTATGAATTCGTCCATTTTGCTTTGAAAAACCTTTATTATGGCCTCCTTTATGGCTTCCACTTTTTCATATATCATCTTGTTTATGATTTCCTCTTGTTTAGCTGTGGCTTCCTCCCTTATCTCTTTCTTTTTGTTTTCACATTTTTCATTAATGATGTTTATGAATTGCATTTGTATAGCACTTGGAAGGCTCTCCTCTAGATTTGCCACTGACTGCTCCATTGCCTGTTTATATTGGGTGGGAGATGCTATTCCTTGATTTGACATTTTTCTTGAGTTTCTTGTTCTGCCCATTTGAGAATGGGAGCAAGATTAATACTAAACAAGATCATAATTTTTCAGATATAACCAACCTAGACCATTTTAGTTGCCTGACAATAGATATTAGCTCTTTTAGATTGGTAATAACACTCTCTCTTTCTTTTTGTACACTTACATACAAATCTAATATAATCACAGATGACCAATTTATGACCCAAACAATAAGCCCCTCAATCCAACCTCTATTGTTTTTAAGTCCCTCTGGACCTAGAGTATAATTGAACACCTAGATACACAGCATTGCTCAACAACCATCAAATGTAGATCCATGCATTATAAGAGTAGAAGGATGAACAGAGGACTAGAAAAATAATATGAAAGATGACAAGGGAGGTAGGAAAAGAATAATACAGGAGTGTAAGAATATTATAGTAATGAAGAAAGGGTATTGTGTAAGAATAACTGCCCTAATGTGATAGACAGGTAGAGTATTTGTGTAGAAAGTTTAGATGAACTTAGATAAAACTTTTGAAAATAAGAAGAGTAATAAGAATATATAGAGAAAAGAGAGAGGTTGATATAGGAGATTTCAATGATACCAATTTAAGAAAGAAAAGAAAACAAGAAAAAAGAAACAAAACTGCAACAAAAGAAATCAGAACACACACACAGACACACACACACACACACACACACACATATACACAAAACGAAAACACACAACCAAAAACAAAAAAAAAAGAAAAAAGGTGGGGAGAGATTTCTCACTGTTCTGAGTTCTTACCCAAGAGATACTAGGGTTGAGAACCTAGAGTTTAAAAAGCAGGTGACTATCAATATGGATATTGTTTTTGTTCAAACTGTACCCAGAGTTGTCACTGTGTTTCTAGGAATGACCACAGTGACAGCAGGATTGCAGGAAAAGCGAGGACAAAAAAAAAAGAAAGAAAAAAAAGGAATGAATCATAATATTATAAAAAAAAGGTGTAGGATAAATGGGAAAGAGAAAAATAAGAACATTTAAAAATGCAAATGAAATGGGGTAAAAAGAAATTTAAAAAAAAGGGTATTCTTCACTTGTTTTTGTTTTTTTTTTTTTTGGTGGGGGGAGATGTTAGGAAACTTGTGTCTCCACTAAATTCGGGACCTAAACACTTCACAAAGTGTTTTTTTCTTGTGATTTGGCTTTGCGGTTTTTCGGATGAGATTGCTTGCTTGGTAAAACAAAGGTGAAAGATCCTCGGGTGGCTTTGTTTACAAGGTCTGGGGGCAGCGGAGGGGGATGGACTTCAGCAGCGCTGGGACCCGATTTCTGGCTAAGGGATCTCTGGGAAATCCTTTGCCAGTAAGAAAGATGGCGCTGTTAGCAACACCTCTCAGGCTCCAATTGCTTTGACTTGGGTCATTGCCAGCAGTCAAGATGGCACTGCTCTCAGCTGGTGGGGGAGGAGCTCCCTCCCAATGCCGTTCTGAGAGCAAAAGTGGAAACTACTTGGAGCTACTCACAAATTGCTGGATTGTCCCGTTCCATGAAGCTGGCACTGTGCACGGCCGGTGTCGGCTTTGGGCTCCGCTGGCTCTGTGTGGCTCTGTCTGCAGCCAGCGGGTTTGCGCTGCTGTGGAGTGCTTTGTCTGCTCTGATTCAGAAGAGCCTTTGTCTCCAAGCCGCTCTGCGGCGGAGCTCCATGCTCTCTTTTCCCGCTGGTATTCTTCCTTTTTTTCCTTTTTTTCCTCTCTGAGTTCTCTGTGGTCCTAAAGCTTTCTTAGGATCAGTTTCTGTTAGAGGACTGTCTCCTGCACTGCCAGTACATGAATCTTGGCAGGAGCTCAGTATGTCTCACCCTGAACCGCTGCCATCTTCCCTGACACTGAAATTTTAATGGTATTAATCTTTCTGACCTTATCAACTTTTCTGACTTTGTAAGCAATGGCTTAAAAGTTCAGAGTACAAGAGCGGGGGGAGAGGGGGAGGGAAATGGGGACCATGTCATGAGAAAGGGTATCAATGTTCGTGAAGTAATTCACCTTCTATCTGGTGAATATAGTGTAACCCTTCAATTAATTACAGTAAAAAAAGAAGAAAACGTGCAGAGTACAGGATAAATGAAGAGAATTGCCAGATTTTCCTTTTTGCTTTTTGAGGTGAATGTTTACCAGGTATTACCTAAACATGTTACATGTTTTAGCTCATTTTACAGCAATGAGATAAGAAAGTGATGTCATGTCCCCTACATTTTAGAAGAGGGAACCAGCCCTGAGAATTTCAGATTTCATGTTGCCACAGGGAGGGAAGGGATGAGACCTGAAGAGAAAGGAGGCTTCAGAATGGACAATCCACACTCTTCACCACTTATTTTTTGTTGACATAGTTAGATTTCCCCTTATCCTGAAAATTACAATGCCCAAAGTCACCTGGGGCCTGCAGGAGGAATGCTGTGATATTTTCAAGATCTTCCTCACAAAGCTCGATGAGAGTTTGAGGAGGCACAGAAAGAAGGTCATTGGAGGCTTTTTCCAGCCCACTACTACAATGCTTCTTCCCACCACACCAGGGACAGAGCACTCTACAGCCCTGTAGAGAGGTTAGAATTTGCCCCTCTCACCATCATCACCAAGAATAATGAGAAAAGATTTTCTGTTCTCATCTGAGCTCAGTTATCCCTATCACAGCTTGAGAGAGAAAGAGTTTTAACAGGAGTGCCTATGGCAGCACCTTTATTAATAAGCTGTGCTTACAACAGAGCTTTATCAGGTTATGTTATTTGCTTTCAAGAGCTGACATTATTAATGGAAATTATTTGCTAAACATCTCAAATGTGTTATATACAGCAGTCACCACCTTTCAAAGAGTTTATATGGCATTGAGAAAGGTGTTTTGTTTCAGTTATGCTATACAAAGTTGAACTAAAGAGATAAAAATAAATGGCAAGGCTTTATAATGTATTCTTTTACCTCCAAGTGCAAGAGTTGGCAAACACCCACACGCGCGTGCACACACACATACACACACACACACACACACACACACACACCCATCACCACCACCACCATCACCACTACTACCATGACCACCACCACCACCAATAGCTATTACAGACAGTTGAAATTTAATTATTAATGAAACACATTACCTACAATTTAACAAACTTGTGTTTTGTTGATGGTGTTAAATAACTCCCTAATGGACTCAGATATCTGGGTAAATTTTGTCATAGTGTGGACATTATTGTCCATTGGACTTTTCTGAGGGTTTTTAAGGTGGTGTTGTTATTGTTTGTGTTCTATTTATGGTACTGGACTTGATTCATGTCTTTATGATTGCAAGACAAGCATTCTACCAGTTGAACCACACGTCTGGCCTTTTTTTTCCCCTACTGAATGCAAAGAAGGATGAGAGTCAAGACATGCTTGATGAACCAGACTGTGAGTCATGTGGAAAGGGCAGGCAGCTGAGCATAATGGCAGAGTGTACTGTACAGATGTGCAAGTTCTGACTGAAAACTTTAGAGCCATAATTTGAAGACACAAAAACTGTTCATATTTCCAGTAATAATTTGTCCTTATCTTTAAAGGATTACTATATACATGATGCACAAATAGTAGTTATTACTATTAATGATTGCAAATCATTAAGAACTGGTTGAAAATATTAACTTCCCCAAAAGCTAAAATTTAAGAAAAAGATTTGAATAAGGTCACTCTTTAAATAAAAGGTGTGAATCTTCAAATTTTTAAAAGAAGTTCTCTTTTAATTATTTTTCAAAAATGTAATTTATTTCATTTGTATTATTTTTATTTCTTAAGTGACATATTCTTTAACAACACTTTTTTCTAATCTGGCATTAACAATGAAATGCTTCTTAATAGATAATCCAAAGTGGAAGTACATCTATTTTCTTTAAGCTTTTAACTTACAAATGTTATTTGTAAATAGAACTCATCATGATTCAGCTCATATAAAGCATTTTGATATTCATTAGAAGTATAATATAGTGTATTTTTTTCTAGTTTTAATTTATTATATCCTCTGTGGAAAAGTGGAAAAATTGCCAGATTTGGGGCAGATCAGTTCTGGTGGTGCTTTAGTTTATCTTTAAATTTCTGCATTGTAAAAACTGAACTTCCAATGTTCCAGCATATTCAAAAGTTTACCTTAGTGTACATGATGGAAAATGACTGCTTATGAGGAAGAATTGTTTGCATTGGCTGCAGCTGCAATCAAGTGAGATAGTCAAGTATTTTGTTGTTGTTATTGTTGTTGTTGTTTTACCCTAAATTTTGCCAATTAGTATGCTAAGCTATATGCTACAGTATCTTTTAAGAGAAAACACACAGATTCATAGATGCATTTTCTTTAGAGATATCCAACAAGGCAACAATTGAGGACCATGAGTCACTGGAAATAACAGTGGCCCTTAGGGTTTCAGGCTGTTTCTACTATTAATATGTTAAGGCCATTATTATCTTATGTGAGCTCCATAACTCAAGAGAGGAAACACTGATTAATTCTGTGGTATATGTCACCAATATAGCTGGGATAGAAATAAAACTGTGCTTCTACATTTTATGACATTCTAGGCAGTTATTTACAAAAGAAACCAAAACTAAACACAAGAACCATTTCACAAAAAATTGTTGAATTTTCTGTTTTCTGATAATGACTTGGTTATTAGAGATAAATCTATACATACTGACAAATGAGATTAAACTCTGTAAGTGAGCACACACACACACACACATACACACACACACACCCTCCAATACACAATGCATCAACTACAGCAAAGATTACTTTTCCAGATTTTCATTTATGGTATTTTCCCTGCCATGAGACATGATACAATAAGAAATTATTTCAACATAAATGCTTCTTCTCTTTCTTTTTGCAAGCATATCATGTATTAGATGGAGACTTTTCATTTTCTAAAGCTTTTGGGGGCAGAGCTTATGTGCTGTTGGTAATGGGTCACTAAAACCCTATATACCTAACCAAAACCCAAATGCAGCTATGAGAAAAAAAGCCTTTAAAAACCACTGCTCAAAAATATTTGAATGCCAACCATAAATATGCATACTATGAACTAATAAATAAATAAATAAAGATATAGATGACTTAGAGTGCATTTGTTGGGTAAACTAATAAATGATTTCTCTAAGCTATCATATCCAAGTATGTTTTAGAAATACACAATCTGATTTTCACTAATTTACCTCTTGTTTGAGAAAACAATTAACGTTTCCTTTGGAATTTATTAAAAATCCACTCAATAAATCATGTTCGGAGACTGATCTGAAGCAGATGTGCTCTGGAGTGAAAACAAAATAGTTCAAGAGAAACACTTAAATACACCACTGTTAACTTGCAACTATAGAAAGCTATTTCTTTAATAGTAAATGTTCATTATAGTAGTGATACGCAAAACAGCATTAAAGAAATCTTTCTAAGAATAAAATTAGAAACATTTATGTAGAAAAAAATAAAGAAAATTTAGACAAATAAAAACAATGGATGATACATTATCAAAATTCTTCAAGTCAGACAATTACCTTAACTGGCCATTTTTGTGACATGATGAACAATGACATACTATATATACTATAATACTGTTTGACATATGTGCATTGCTAAATAGTATTATAATGAAAGAAATTTGATTACTTCTGAAGTGTATATTCCCTTCAGAGAGCTAAATGTCATTTGAGTTTTCTAAAAAGTCTTATTTTAATTAGAACGATGATGGTATTTTTCATCATCGTAAAATACACATAAAAATTATTTATCACTTTGGGCTAGGATGTAGCTCAGTGACAAAACACTGGTCTAGCAAATGCAAAATCCTGGGTTCTCAGTACCAAAAATGAAAAAAATGCACACAAAAATGCAATTAAACTTTGTTTTTATCACTTCAAGAGTTGATTTGGGGGGGTTAGTTTTTTGAACTCTAGATATATTTTAGATATGAAGCTCTTATCTGACCCATAGCTGATAAAAAGCTTCCATTCTGTGGGCCCTCCATTTATCTTGTTAGGTATCTCCTTTGCCATGCAGAAACTCTTCAGTTTTATGTAATTCCATTTATCCATTTCCCCTACCCCTTCCTGTAATATTTATGTGATACCTGGCTTTATATTAAGGTCTTTGGTCCATTTAAAATTGTTTCAGATGCAGGATGACAATGGTGCAGGTAAAAATCTAGCTTCAGTTTTCCACATGTGGATAGCCAATTTTGCCAACACCATTTGTTGAAGAGACTGTCTCTTGTCCAATCTGTGTGGTTTTGGCTCCCTTATCAAAATTAGGTGACTCTAAGTATGGGTTCATTTCTGGTTTTTCTATTCTGTTCCAGACTTATTCTGTGCCAGTATCAAGATTAAGCCTGTTTTTATTGCTATGGCTATGCAATGACGTTCGGAATTTAAATTTCTCCAGCACTGTTCTTCCTGCGAAGGATATTTATTTATTTATTTATTTAACAATTTGGGGTTATTAAAATCTATAAGTCACCACTATTTAATGCATTAGCCATGTTGTTTGGCCTGTCACTATTATCTAATTCCAACTACAAGACTTTTCAACCAGTAATCTGATTGTGAATCAGATTCTGGAATACATTTTAATTTTGTTGTATCTATGGAGAAGATTCATGATAATCTCTTTCTAAAACTAATAATGTACTTAAACTGGTTTATCACCTTCCTTGAGATTTCATTGGCAGTTGACACAGAACTAATATCTTTTTAGATTTCCTATTGCCAGTAATAGACATTTTCTACTTCCAGGTATGTCTCATTTATTGTCATTTGTGTGTCTGAGCTGATGAGCTAGTAATCTAAAAAGAGTATGCTGTCATTTTACCTAGAAAAACAATCCACATTAAAACCTTCAAAAAAAGAGCATTACTACAGCTATTCTATGTCTACTTTATATTTTGTTTTTAGGTCTGTTTCAGATCGTGGCTGATAAAACTCCATACCTCACCATGGAAGAAATTACAAGGACTATTCATATTGGACCTACTAGATTAGGGCATCCTTGCTTCTATCATCAGAAGGATGTAAAACTGGACAATCTCACCATAAAGCAAGGGGAGCCAATCACACTCAGTTCAGTTGAAGACATTGATGGAGAAATTATGGTGAATTGTGGAATAGTAAGGAATCATCAAAATCACTCATTTACTTTGCCCTTGGCACAAGAAGGTGAATTCTATGAGTGTGAAGATGAACATATTTATACTCTAAAAGAGATTGTTGAATGGAAGATTCCCAAGAATAGAACACGAACTGTGAAACTTACAGATTTTTCCAATAAATGGGACTCAACAAATCCATTTCCTAAAGATTTTTATGGCACTCTGATTCTCAAGCCTATTTATGAAATCCATGGTGTGATGAAATGTAAGTATGCATTGAGAGGGATGTTCTAGGAGCTACAGTACTGTGGGAACTAGCAAGGAGAAAGGTTTTTTCCCATACCAAAGAATGGAATTCTGTCTCTGTTTTAGTAAGTCTTTCAGACATGGTGACCTCACCCATATAGAAGTAAACCACATGTCTATAGTAAGGATCAAATAGAATAATATACTGTAAATTTTATAATCAATTCCATTATGACACTGTAATTATTAGGTACCGATAAAGTAAAATATTAATCATCTTGTATTACTAAGCATGGTAAAATGGCTATTAAAATTCATTTTTTCCTATATTTTTATTGTAATTAACAGAAAGGTTACATTATATTCACCAGATAGAAGGTGCTTTACTTAACATACATTGATAACCTGTCTCATGTCTTGGTCCCCATTTCCTGCCGCTCCACCCCTGCCCCTTATCTTGTTTTCCCCCTTCCCTATCCAATTTCAAATTACCAAATACAAATATATCCAATATATCAGATAACAAAGTGAGATACTGTAACAATATGAGATAACCAAGGGACAGCAAAAGAGATGAGAGATAACATAGTAATTAAGGACAACAATCACTCGTTATATGGCTTTTGTTTCTATGTCTGGGAGGTCCTCTCATTTAGCATCATTCTACATGGCCTTATGTATCTAGGTTGTGTTCTATTGTAAATCTCTGCTAGGAGAGCCCAAAGTCTCTACTGATGATGACAAATGAGGGAAACCATTGAGCCTATGTTCCTTTGAGTCTGGCTTACTTCACTTAATATGATTTTTAAAATTCATTTTTATTGGCAAATAATCATTGTACCTAGATGTTTAATTGTGACATTTCCAAGCACATGTAGAAAGTACTTTAATCAAATGTATTCCTTGTAGTCAGAATGAATGGCTCAAGTTGTAGAGCATCTGCCTAAGCAAGCACAAGGCCCTAAGCATAAACTCTAGTACTACTATATATAAAACGTTCATTCCATATTTTCTGATTCTCCCTATTTTTTAAGATTAGCTTATATATGGTATACAGGGAGATATTATTATTGTTATATTTCCACACATGTTCACACCTTATTCTAACCAATTTCACCCCCCTATATCATGTCCCTGTCTTCCTCTTCTCACAAAATAGCATCCTGGTCTTGGGCTCGAACTCAGGGCCTGGTCATTGTTTCTGAGCCTCCTTCTGTTCAAGGCTAATTTTCTACCACTTGACCCGCAATACCACTTCTGGATTTTTGAGTAGTTTATAGGAGATAAAAGACTCATAAGAATGTTTCTTCCTGAGTTGACTTGGAACCACAGTTCTTAGATCTCAGCCTCCTTGGTAGCTAGGATTATAAGTGTGAGCCACCTCACCTGGCTTCTTGTTTCATTTTCATGCCTATAACTAATGTATAGAAAACTTGCCTATGACTTGTGACTTATGATATTACAAAATAATCAAGACCTCTACAAAAGTTAGAACTTTGTATTCGTGTTAGGTAGCTATTCTAAAATATGCAATCAAGAAGAATCATTAAGTTTTTCTCATTTTTATCCACTGTTCTCATTTTAAAACCTAGAGCCTAAGCATATGAGCAGGATACTTTTAGCAGTGAAAGAATTAGATGGGAGGTAGATTTTTTTCTCCTTTTTGGTCTGATGCTTTGGCTCATGGGGACCTCTGACCCCTAGAGGCTGAGTCTTGATGAATGCATAGGAGAGCAGAGGCTAAGGCTAGGGGCAACAGGGGAGCCTTGAAAAAAAATGCTGGTAGGAGAATAAAGAGAGGGAAAACTGAAGTGAATATGAAAACATGCTCATGGTAGTGGACTTGATCCTAGAAGATTCTGGATCTGTTCCAAGGGGTTGAAATTGGTCCTAGTCAAGAAAGTTCCTTAAACTGAGAGAAAGAGCGTGGAGTGAAGTGATGCCAGCTGGACACAATGCCAGCACAGATCACAATGAGACAGAGAAACACTTGGGATTAATGACTGTATAGAAGTGCAAGAATCTAAGTTTGAAGAGAGAAAAGAAAGTCAATCTTACTGCTATCCTTTTCCACCTTCTAATGTTGGCTGGAAGTGTGTGTATTAAGTATAAGTGTCAGAAAAGCAAAGGCTATTAACAAACTTATTCAACCAGTGTGAAGTGTGGTTTCTGTGAACCAAAATCCCAGAAGAAATCCCTTGGTTGAAATAACAGTCTTTTGTAATCTATTTTGGTTCAATTTTAAGCTCTAAGATTTAAATTTTTATTTTTATTACTCAGAACCTTAATTTCTTGAGGATGATTTTATATGTTATTTCTAACCTTATAGCCGTTTGGGATAGGGGTTGCATGAGATCAGCTTGTATATAGACAGTACAGTACTCCACTAAAATGGAGCTTGGCTATCTACCATATTTCTCCATTCTAAAGCATGTTGTGTTGTAGGTATTTTTTCTCCTACGTGTAAAATGCAAAATATAGACAGTGCATTGAGCCAGTGATAATATTCTTTTATTTATTTATTTTTTTAAGTAAAAGGCTCAGGCATGCTTTCTGCGTGTCTTTGGTATCCAATGTAGAACAAACCTTATTGGCTGGAGCCCTTCTTTTCTAAAATGTCACTGAAATGAATAGACATGAATTTTGTTGGGAAGTTTCATCTAAACTTTAGGGGACAAGCAATATAGAGAAGAACAATAGGAATATATAAAATATTGATTTACGAAAGGGAACATGGCAGAGAGGAACATGGATATAGCATATTCTACTCTCATTATTTATTTCAAATATGTTTTTACTCTGACAAGTTGGGCTCCATAAAAAGGAAGGGCAGGAGTTTGGCCTAGTGGTAGAGTGCTTGCCTAGCATGCACAAAGATCCAGATTTGATTCCTCGGTACCACACACATAGAAAAAACCTGGAAGTGGTGCTGAGGCTCAAGTGGTAGAGCTCTGGCCTTGAGAAAGTCCAAGGACAGTGATCAGGCCCTGAGCTCAAGCCCAGGACAGGCAAAAAAAAAGGAAAGAAAGTAAAGAAGTAGAAATATTGAAATGAGATATCTCCTTCTGGAACTCTTTTTGAAATTCCCATTAGATGCCAAAATCATGAGAACACTCCTCACACATGTAGTAATTTGTAAAGTAAATAATTCTCTCTCTCTCTCTCTCTCTCTCTCTCTCTCTCTCTCTCTCTCTCTCTCTCTCTCTCTCTCTCTCTCTGTCTTTCTGGAAAATAGATGTAAATGACATTCTAGTACCTCTCAAGTGTGTCGGTCTCACATAAGGCTTCTATGAAATGGTTGTGTTTTTATAGGAAGATAAAATTTCTTATTATTTTAGGAAACAGGAGGTGTAATATTTGCAAATGAAAAGCTGAGTTATTTAAATTTGCTTCAAAAAAACAGAGGTCTTGACCATTGAGAGTTTGTAATTCATATTATGTTTTTATATAGAGATTGATATTATTTCCACCTTAGCTGGATATTTCATTAGTGTGCAAGTCTTGTCTTTTAGAAGAAAATTCTAACACTGCTCAAAAACTGGGGGTACAGTCTTGGTTTACAAATGTCAAAAATTAATTCATTTTATATGTAGAGAGCTGAAATCACACAAATAAACAAGAGACTCGGAACATTAGATGTGAATATGGTATATGAGAAAAATGGATCACAGAACAAAATGTCTTTAGTATCTTAAGACTTCTCTCTTTTAAAAGCAATTTCCAACCTTTATTAAAATAAAAAGGTCAAACTATAGCAAGATAAAACATAACAAATTTATTAACAAACCTTGTACCCTACCTGGTTACAATTTTCCTCACCTTTTGATTCTCTGAACTGATTCCTTTCGATGTTTTCCTACTTTTTTGGTGTCCATAATTCAAAAGAATGGAAACATTATTGTCTTTGAAGTCCTTGCCTTTAGATAGTAAGTACTAACTTTCACCTATGGCCCTGACAATATGATTCTCTTAGAGCCTCACTTTCCATTTCTGTGGCAATCATAGGTTGTGGTCAAGTATTAGCATTTTCATTACTCTGCTGGTTCACTGCAAAACCAAACCACAGAGTATAATGGCTATAACTGTTTTCTGTCATGATGGCCTTACTTTCTCTGCTTCCTCTTCTACACTTCTCTCCTAAATCTCCAATATCTTTGTAAAAATAAATTCTGCAATTTTTCAGAGTCCAACCAATTTCTTTTCTTTTTGTTTCCCTTCAAAGCTACTCCTCTGGAACTCTTACCCTTACACTCTAATCTCAACTAGTTGTTCTTGAAACATACTATATAAGTATAGTAATGGGGCTTCCATTTAGAATTATTCTTATGGCTTCCTTTTGACTTGATTCTGTGTTGAAGAGTAATTCCTGAGAAGACTTATTTGTTCATTAAGATATATTTTCCTAAAACATTGCAGAGTTTATAAAATTATAAAATCTGAGTAGGGAAGTAGCTAATGATTCCTGCATGAGCTCTATGAATTTAAACTTAACTCCTTGGTTTTCAGAGTGATGGTTCTTTTCTACTCAGAATGTCTAGTTTCCTAGGAACTGTGTCCTGCTTCTTTCACTCACAGAGGTGAGTGAAGATCAGAGCAGAAACACAAATTGAGCTATTTAGTCATTCAAATAAACTGGTTTTTAAGCTCCTGGCTTCATTTCCACTTGTAGAAGAGGCTTCCATTCCCAAAGCCTTTGAGAACCCTAAAGGACATAATACACAGGAGTTACTTACATCCTGCTCAGTCAATTTCTCCCGTATTTATTTTTACCTTCTTAATGCACAAATACTTCTTAATGCTTCTATCTCAATATCTTACTAATACAGATTCAGAAAAGGAAGTATATGAATAAAGTAAAATATCATTTATGTACATATTCATTCATTTGTTTTACTATACAAAGTTCCTAGTTAGGGAATAAGAGGTTTTCTCACTGATCGTTACAGATTGGACTGATTATGAGGATGTATTTATGATTTCAAATAGTTTAAAAGAATACTGACTTCATTGTAATCACAGATGTTACCATTTATATTCATCTAACAGGATTTTTTTTATCATTATTATGATGCTTTTACTAACGCAGTCATGAAAACGCTATGGTGACATGCTGCTTAGATAATAGGTACATTAGTTGGTTTCAAATTTATTTCTTTCTCTTTGAGTGCATTATTAATTTTAATAGAAGTACCAAACAGAAAGTAAAGAAACACATTTTATTTTTTTATTTAAACTTGTTTATTTTGATGTGTGTGTGTGTGTGTGTGTGTGTGTGTGTGTGTGTGTGTGTGTGTGTGTGTGTTGATCTTAGGGCTTGAACTCAGCCTGGACACTGGCCCTGAACTTTTATGTACAGGATCACATTCTACCACTTGAGTCACAGCTCCACTTCAGGCAGTTAATTGGAGATAAAAGTCTCATAGACTTTCTTGTCTAGGCTGACTTCAAACTACAAGTGATACCTCTCAGCCTCTGGAGTAGCAAAGAAAGATTGTATAAATGAGCTACAAGTGCCCAGCCAAATGTTGAGCTTTAAGGCTACCAAATAATAATATTTTATTACAGAGTATTCTCTAAGAAAAATATAATTACAAGTTATGTATATTATGTCACCAGTATATCACAACAAAAATATAACATATCTATATCTGTCATATATAAAATTATACATTAAATATTATGTTAAATATGCAATATTGTTATAGCATATAATTGTCATTTGTAATATTATATAATGGACAATTTCATAATATAAACTACATTATTATAATTACATGTTATGTAGCATTAAAATTATAATAATTATAATAATTATAATAATTATATTAGTATAAAAATTATATTATTATATATTATTATATATTATTAATATATCATATTTAATACATTTTAGTTATGGTTAAGTCTACTTATTTTATATTCATTTATATTCTATGTTTATATGTTATTTTTATTATTCTATTTATATTATTTAGTTAATTGTATGATATGATAAAATATTCTATTTGATATTTTTATTTGAAAGTATTGGCTCATGCAATTGTAGAGGTTTATTTTCATATATTTTTTATTGTAATTAATAGAAGGGTTACATGATATTTGCCAGATAGAAGGTGCATTAATTCACATACATTGATACCCGTTCTCATTTGTTGGTCCCCATTCCCCTCCCCCTTCCCTCATCTTGTTTTCCCCCCTTCCCAATACAATTTCAAATAATCAAATACATATATATTCGATACATCAGGTAACAAAGGGGTGTTGGATCTTGTCAAATGCCTTTTCTGCATCTATTGAGACAATCATGTGTTTTTTGTCCCTGCTCCTGTTAATGTGTTGAATTATATTAATTGATTTGCATATGTTGAACCAGCTTTGCCTCCCTGTGATGAATCCTGTTTGATCATAGTGTATAATTTTTTGATGAGTTGTTGTATTTTGTTGAGAAGTTTTGCATTGATGTTCATCAAAGAAATAGGTCTATAGTTCTCTTTCTTTGATGAATCTCTGTCTGGTTTGGGGATGAGGGTTATACTGGCTTCATAGAATGAGTTTGGTAAAGTACCTTCATTTTCAATTTCGTTGAAGAGCTTGAGGAGTATTGGTGTGAGCTCTGCTTTGAAGACCTTATAGAATTCAGCTGTGAATCCATCTGGCCCTGGGCCTTTATTAGGTGGAAGTTCTCTTATTGCCATTTCTATTTCAGTGCTTGAAATAGGCCTGTTTACTTGGGATAGTTCTTCTTGGTTCAGTGTGGGTTTGTTAATATTGGCTAGGAATTCGTCCATGTCTTCTAGATTCTCAAATTTGTTGGCGTAAAGGTTTGAGAAGTATTCCCTCATGATACTCTGGATCTTGGTAATTTCTGTTGTGATATTGCCATTTTTGTCTGTGATCTTGTTTATTTTGGTATGCTCCCTTCTTTTTTTGGTAAGATTTGCTAAGAGTTTGTCAATTTTGTCAATTCTTTCAAAGAACTAACTCCTTGTTTTGTTGATTCTTTCTATAGTTTTTTTGGATTCCAATTCATTTAATTCTGCTTTGATTTTAATAATTTGCTTCCTTCTACTGGGATTAGGGTTGGTTTGTTGCTCTTTTTCCAGGAGCTTGAGGTGACACATTATATTGTTGGTTTGCAATTTTTCCAATTTGTTACTGTAGGCACTCAGAGCTATAAATTTTCCTCTGAGTACTGCCTTTGCCGTGTCCCAAAGGAGATGATATTTTGTGTGCTCCTTTTTGTTAAATATCATAAACTGTTGGATTTCTGTTCTGATCTCTTTGATGACCCATTGGTGATTCAACAATGTGTTGTTGAATCTCCATGAGTTACAGGGTTTTCTTTGGTGGAGATGTGTGTTCAGTTCCAATTAGATGCCCTTGTGGTCTGAGAGAATGCAGGGAATAATTTCAGTGTATCTGAATCTGTCCAGGTTTGTTTTATGGCCTAAAATGTGGTCTATTTTGGAAAATGTTCCATGTGCTGCTGAGAAAAACATATATTGTGTTGTTGCTGGGTGGAATAATCTGCAGATGTCTGTTAGATCTAGTTGGTCTATATAATTGTTCAATTCTAAGGTTTCTCTGTTGAGTTTTTGCCTTGTTGATCTGTCCAAAGGTGAGAGTGGTGTGTTAAAGTCACCAACAATCACTGTGTTTCAATCTATGTATGGTTTCAGTGAAAGTAAAGTTTGCTTGATGAGAAATCTGGGGTTATTCTGATTGGTTTGCCTTTATAGGTGATTGTTCTCTTCTCCCTGGCTGATTTTAGGATCCTATCTTTAGCCTCTATTGATCCAGTTGGGATTATATTGTGGTGGTGGGATGTCCTTTTCTGGTCAGGTCTGTTTGGGGTTCTAAAAGCTTCTTGTACCTGGATGGGCCTGCCCTTCTGGACATTTGGGAAGTTCTCTGAGATGATTCCCTAAAGTATATTTCTAATACCATTGACCTCTTTCTCTAGACCCTCCTCAATACCAATTAGCCTTAAATTAGGCTTCCTAATTGTATCTTGGACCTCCTATAGCGTTTTCTCATATTTCCTAGATTTGAATTGACTCATTTTCTGTTCTTTCTCTATAACAACTAAATTATCTTCAACACCGGAAATTCTCTCTTCTGCATTGTCTAACCTGCTATCAAACCTATCTACTTTATTCTACATCTCCCTTGCTTCTAATTGCTCATTTTTGATGCCTTGCATCTCTTGTTTTAGATCATGTATGGATTTCCTTACATCATTGATTCCATTTGAGTGGTTTTCTCAGCAGCTTTATTCTCTTTGGACATTTGTTGGAGTTCAGTCACCTTTTTGTTCGTGGATTCTATGAATTCGTCCATTTGCTTTGAAAAACCTTTATTATGGTCTCCTTTATGGCTTCCGCTTTTTCACATATCATCTTGTTTATGGTTTCCTCTTGTTTAGCTGTGGCTTCCTCCCTTATCTCTTTCTCTATGTTTTCACATTTTTCATTAATGATGTTTATGAATTGCATTTGTATAGCACTTGGATGATTCTCCTCTCGATTTGTCACTGACTGCTCCATTGCCTGTTTATGTTGGGTTGGAGATGCTATTCCTTGATTTGACATTGTTCTTGAGTTTCTTGTTCTGCCCATTTGAGAATGGGAGCAAAATTAATACCAAACAAGATTATATTTTTTCAGATATAACCAACCTTGCCCATTTTAGCTGTTGACAATAGATATTAGCTCTTTTAGATTGGTAATAACACTCTCTCTTTCTTTTTGTACACTTACATACAAATCTAATACAATCACAGATGACCAATTTATGACCAAATAAGCCCCTCAATCCAACCTCTATTGTTTTTAAGTCCCTCTGGATCTAGAGTATAATTGAACACCTAGATACACAGCATTGCTCAACAACCATCAAATGTAGATCCATGCATTATAAGAGTTGAAGGATGAACAGAGGACCAGAGATAGAAAAATATGAAAGATGACAAGGGAGGTAGGAAAAGAATAATACAGGAGTGTAAGAATATTGTAGTAATGAAGAAAGGGTATTGTGTAAGGATAACTGCCCTAATGTGATAGACAGGTAGAGTATTTGTGTAGAAAGTTTAGATGAACTTAGATAAATCTTATGAAAATAAGAAGAGTAATAAGAAGAATATATAGAGAAAAGAGGGAGATAGATATAGGAGATTTCAATGATACAAATTTTAAAAAGAAAAAAGAAACAAAACAGCAACAAAATAAAAGAAAACAGAGTACACACACACACACACACACACACACACACACACAAACACACACACAAGGTGGGGGAGATTCCTCACTGTTCTGAGTTCTTACTCAAAAGATACTAGTGTTGAGAACCAGGAGTTTAAAAAGCAGGTGAATGTATCAATATGGATATTGTTTTTATTCAGACTGTACCCAGAGCTGTCACTGTGTTTCTAGGAACGATCACAGTGACAGCAGGATTGCGGGAAAAGAGAGGAAAAAAAAGGAATGAATCATAACATTATAAAAAAAAAGTGTAGGTTAAATGGCAAAGAGAAAAATAAGAACATCTAAAAATGCAAATGAAATGGGGTAAAAGGGGAAAAAAAGGGTATTCTTCAGTTTTGGGGGGTTTTTTGGTGGTAGGAGAGGTTAGGAAACTTGTGTCTCCACTAAATTCAGACGTAAACACTTCACAAAGTCTTTTTCTCTTGTGATTTGGCTTTGCGGTTTTTCGGATGAGCTTGCTTGTTTGATAGAACAAAGCTGAAAGACCTGCGCACGGCTTTGTTTACCAGGTCCTCTGGTGGCGCAGGGGGATGGACTTCAGCAGCGCTGAGGCCGGACTTCCGGCTAAGGGATCTCTGGGAAATCCTTTGCCAGTAAGGAAGATGGCGCTGTCAGCAACACCTCTCAGGCTCCAATTGCTTTGGCCTGTCTTTGCCAGCAGTCAAGATGGTGCTGCTATCAGCTGGAGGGGGAAGGGCTCCCTCCCAATGCCGTTCCGGGAGCAGAAGTGGAAACTTCTCCTCGGAGTTACTCACAAATTGCTGGAATGTCCGGTCCCGTGAAGCTGGCAGCTCCGTGCACGGCCTGGTGTAGGCTCTGGGCTTGTGCAGGCTCTGTGTGGCTCTGTCTGCAGCTGGTGGGTCTGTGCTGTCCACATGTGCTGTCTCTACTCTGATTCAGAAGAGCCTTTGTCTCCCCGGCTGCTCTGCGGCTGGCGGGGCTTCATGCTCTCTTTTTGCGCAGGTATTCTGCCTTTTTTTCCTGTCTGCCTGAATTCTCTGTGGTCCTCACGTTTACTTAGGATCAATTTCTGACAGAGGACTGTCTCCTGCACTGCCAGTACATGAATCTCGGCAGGAGTTCAGTATGTCTCACCCTGAACCGCTGCCATCTTCTGCTGATCTCTTGAAATTGTAGTTTGATAGGTTCTAAACCTCTAGGTCAGGTATGCATCTAGAAATTTAGGTATAAATTAATAATGTAGCCTTAAGGAAGAATGAATTTCTTTTTTCTTGTAAGACTACCAATTATATGTATGAAATCCAGCTACATTACAAAGACTAACATTCTTTATTAAAATGCTACTAATTTTAGACTGCTAATTGTATCTGTAAAATTCCCTCACAGTAGTTACCAGGTTTCTATTTGATTAAATATCTAGATATTGTAGCCTAGCCAAGTTTATGCAAAAAAACTAACCAAAATTAATATAAAATATGATGGTCTGTCTCACCTAGTATAATAAATTTTCTTAGTTTCTAAAAACTAAATGAAATTGTGAAAGATGAATGATGATATCCATAGCTCATACCAGCATCAAGTGCATTCATTTTAATTGACTTCTGATTTCTCAAAAAGGGTTATCATCATTTTTGTTTCAAATACAAGAGATAGGGAATGATTTTGAAACACTATCTGAAGAGCAAATGAGACAAAGGAGAGTATCTAACAAAATGGTAATTTATAAGACAGCTTCTCTTCAGTTGAAATGAAGCTGAATGAAACAGAAAAAAATAATGTAGAGAATATTCACAAGGACAACTTAGATAAAATACATGGATTCTAAATAAAATTTTATTTTAAGACTAGAACAATGAAGAACTTGGAAATTATTAGTTAAGTTTCATAATTGCCATGTAGCAGAGTATCTTGAAATGTAAATACATAACATAGCAGTTCATGAGTACTTGTGAGATGGAAATAAATTTATGATAATATTTTCAAGTAAAAGAAGTGTCTTGGAAAAGTAACTGACAAAGAAATGAAACTTAAAAAGTGAATATATGCACATAGTAAATCTTTATCATTGTTAATATTATATGAAAAACTATAGATTGAGAGAAATTAGCTTATAAGTAGAAAAGAGAAACAAGATTGGGAGAAATTAGCTTAGAAGTAGAAAACAATAGAAATAATCACCATGTATTCAAGACTGATAAGATTTTTCAATACTAAATAAATTTAGGTTCAGTTATGAAGGATAATTTCCCATGTGCTAAGTTTGAACTGAGTGTGTATCCTACCATGGAGTGTCAACTGTTCAATATATATATATATATATCTGTATATATATATCTGTATATACAGATAGATAGATATATATTGCTCAATGCCAGCTAAAAAATTAAGTGTAATTTTTTGTCTTCACTTACAAGTTGTTCTTTAGTAGGTACAAAAACAAGGATTTAGGAAAATGACTCAGCATATCTGTCTAAATCTGTTAGAGAAAATTGTTTTTAACAGAAGCTCAATTTCGAAAACTAAAACTTTTCAGCCAGAATAATTTCATGTTCACATGGAAAGAAAATTTGGGAAGTTTAAACTAAGATTGTTTAAGCTTCAAGTTTGAAGCTGGGAATTTTGTCATAAATACCTTTAGAAATATCTCTCCTGCTGAGTTTCTTCTTTCTTGTCTATAATTTTGAAGTCAGAGAACTTTTCAGAAAGTGACATTTTTAAATTTAGCTTGCTGTCTATATGTTCTCTGAAAGAAGATTATGTTTTCCAATCATAAAATAGCAAATGCTTATTTAAAAAGCTTATGGTACAGCCAGGTGTGGTAGCTCAAGCCTGCAATCCTAGCTACTCACGAGGCTGAGATCTGAGGATGAGATCTGAGGATCAAGGTTCAAAGCCAGCCCAGGCACTAAAGTACTTGAGACTCATATCTCCATTTAACCACTAGCAAACTGGAAGTGGCATTGTGGCTCAAGGGGTAGGGTGGTAGCCTTGAGCTGAAGAGCTCATGTGCCCAGGCCAATTGCAAAAGATGAAAAAAAAATTTATGGTGCAAAACTCTATATAATATTATATACTATATATTATATATAATATGCTATATAATTATATACTATATAATATTGTATGTGATGTATATTTATATCATATAATGTTTTCTATTAAATGTATTTTATATATTATACTAAATATATTATTTATTTTAGACTGAAGTAGTAAAGATCTAAGTTTTTACAAATTTATTAATAGTTATAATTTTATCTCTTATGTTTTAAATACTTTATACCATCATGTTTACTAAGAAAAACAAAAAAATAATACTTTATTTCCTTTAGCAGAGATCTTTATGTGCAGTGTCTGTCTTAAAGATTAGTTAAACCAGGTGCTGGTGACTCACTAATCCTAGCTATTCATAAGGCTGCACTCTGAGGATCACAGTTCAAAGCCATCCCAGACAGGAAAGTCCCTGAGATTCTTATCTCCAATTAACCACTCAACAATCAGAAGTGGTGCTGTGGCTCTGGGTGATGGTTGAGCAGTATTCCTGAGCAAAAACGTTCAGAGATGGCACTCGGGCCCTGGGTTTAAGCCCCATAGCCAAATTTGAAAAAAAAAATGTTAAATGTATTCCAGTATAAAAACTTGAGATGGTATTTTCAAAAATTTTAGTAACTTTAAACAAGTGCCTTTATTTCAACATTTTATAACGGAAAACTTAAAACACATGGAAAAGTAGAGAATACGATAAAAATAGTTATGTTTTAATGTTTTAACAGAAATTGATACAAAAAGAAATAGGCAGAGTGAGTTCTCAATAAATTCACAACCTATTTATATTTGTAAATAATGGAATAATGGTAGACTAATTCCTCATCTTGTCTCTATACTGAAGTATTATTTTGTGTCTTTCACCCCCAAATTAGATGTGCTATTTTTCCATTCCTTTCTAACTACTGTAGTATTGAATCTTTCATATGTCTTCATAGGTCTTCTGTTTTAGTGTATCAATGACATTGTAAAAAAATATTTTTGAAAATGTTGTCCTAGAGTTTGCTATATACATTTACAATTGATTCAAGTCTTCTTTCAAACAACATTTTAAAAAAAGCTCATGAATACTAAAAATATTATACAAGAAAGTATTCCCCCATCCTAAAAAAATCTATTCCAACACTACCATGATTTATTTTACTGTTTGCATTATTTTGAAGAAGTTGTATGCCACTGTTCCTCTAAAGTAAGTGTAGCTAATGAACTTTAGTCTTCTCTTTGACTCAAGAGAATTTAGGCAAGGCATCCACACAGTTAATGTTGTGAAAGGGAGAGTTTACTAGAAAAAAATGTGGCAGAAAAAGTAGATACATGGCATGATGTCACAGGAAGATGACAGTTTAGTTTGTCTTCAGCCATATTCAGGATACAGACCTGACCATTAGGTTTAAGAAGAAGAATTAGGGGCAGAGGACAAAGAGATGCAAAGTTTAAGATTAAAGATTTTGCCTGGTTGGTCATTTTCAATTCTGGCTCTGCCCATTCTAGAGAAGTAGTTATCACTACTGTCACATGAGTAGATCAGCCTGATCATTACTGCCCTACAAGACTTTAGTTTTAAGGGACTAAAGTTTTTGTCCCTTGTTATTGAGTAGTCCTGTCTTTCCTAGAACCTAAGATGATTCAACAGTGACTGTGGAGAAAATGGTTTAGAGTAATAAAAAACACAAATTAAAGTCAGAGATGCTAGGCAAAAGCACTTTAGGTAACTATTACAAATACACTTTCAATAGACTAAAATTTTGTACCTGTGATAAGAAAAATAGCACTAGCTTTGTCCATCCTCTTGTCTATCAAGTAATCCATCAAAGTAATTCTCCATTTTTTGTTTCTATCATTTCTTTACTATTTTCCATCAGTCTGATTATTACTCATCTTTTCTTCTTTGGTGTTCCTGTTCCCATTCCATATTAACCACACATTAAATTCTTGGTTTTTCACTTCCAAAAGTTGTGTAATTTGAATACTGGCTTTGTTTCCCAGTTTTTTTTTTCTTTTAACATATCGTGTACTTTTTTGTGGGAAGCCAGACAGGATGTTTCAGTGGAAAGGAACTAAGGTAGTATGCTATAGTGGGAAGTTCTCTGTTTATCTGGCTAGGACCTTATTTGTAGGTATAGTTTCCTGTCTCATTTTCTCTCATGTATATTCCTAAGGACTCTATCTTAGGTAGGGTCTTAAATGGCATTCCCTAATTGATGTAAGTCTCTATTGATGTAATTATAAGTTGTTGAGGGAGGGGATAATTGTTATCATTCCATAATGTTATAACTAGGTTTTGGTCATTCAATGAGCCTGCACATCTGTGATGAGCCCTTCATCAGCTCTTCTCACATTTTTCTTTCCCTTGTGGGACACAGAATGGTTAGTTGGGGCTTTAGTTAGGAATTTCCTTTCCCTTCTGTGGGAAGATAAAAGGATTTGGAGTTGAGTATTTCCTTTTCCCATGTAGATGGTTACAGGTGGATCAGGTAGGGTAATTACTGTCTTCCATGGTGGTTAGGCTATGGTTAAAAAATTAAAAAAGATAGATTGTGGTGAAATGGTTATCATGTTAGGTAGGTCTTTTTAAAAGCAAATAGGTTTATTTTACAATGCTTATTTTTTTTTCCCCCTTCACCCTGCCAAAATCACAAGGCGGGGCCTGGAGTTTAGCCTGGTGGTAGAGTGCTTGCCTAGCATGCACAAGGACCTGGGTTCAATTCCTTGGTACCACATACATACAAAAAAAAAGCTGGAAGTGGTGCTGAGGCTCAAGTGGTAGAGCTCTAGTCTTGAGAAAGTCCAAGGACAGTGCTCAGGCCCTGTGTTCATGGCCCAGGACTGGCAAAAAAAAAATCACAAGGGGTTGTTCTCTAACCATCACACAGGCAACATGGTGGAGTTTCTGGAGATACCATGCTCTCTCAAGCCACTTTACATTCAACCACCAGAAAACAATAATTCTTTACATACTTCTCATAGTTGTGGAGTTTCTACAGTAGTTTTTCTACTTGCAATAAGTTTTGTCTCTATATTCATCTCTTCTCTAGTGTCAGAGGTAATGGTTTGTTCTGTGATCTGAATTTTGAGAAGGGTCTAAGAGAATGCTGCATGTGCAATTTCACTGCTTCTTTTGGCCATGCATATGGCAATTTTACCTGATCTTGTTTTTTCTAAAATCTTGAAAGAAAAAGAGCTCACTCTGCCTACAGCTTTATACATAAACATCTATATTATTTTGTCAAAACATAACAATTACTTAGAATATTGGATAGATCATTACATAAAATAACTATCACTTCAGTACTGTGTTTTAAACAAAACCTACAATGTCTACTCAGATTTATGAATATTTTAATGGGGCAAACTTAGATCACATAATGAAATTTAATATGGAGCTCTGTTTGTTTACTGAACCACTTCTTTTATTGAAAACATCAGTATATTCTGCTGGCAATTATGTTATAGTCATTTAACTATTCAGGAAATATCTCCTATAATTGAGATACCATTCTAGACATTGGATGTATTAACAGACAAAGCTATTAGTGACTCTGTCTCTGGGAATAAATTCTCCAATTTGGGGACATAAAGTATAGAAAAGGGTCACCATAAATATTCACATTTTTGGAAGGATTGAAGTTAAAGAAATAGAAGAAAAGTGGAGAAACAGAGGACAAAGAGCAAGGATGGTTGTATTTAAAAATTATATTTGTAGTAGGTCTCATTGATAAGATAATATTTAAGATAGAAGAATTGATGAAGAATATATCTGGCTGAAGGTTAGCAGTCAGAAGAAGCATGGAATTCAAAGTGTGATAGAAAATGAAGGGATAGGGGGAGATAGAAATGATTTAGAGTGAAAAAATGTGGTAGAATATGAGATCTAAGTAACATCATGGCCCAGGTAAAGACTTTTCTTTGGAGTAAAATGGGTCAAGTTGTAGACAGACAATAAGCATACTTGTTTTAATGTTTAAGGAGAAGATCTCTGGCAAATTTCTTTTGACACTTGACTATAGTCAAGTATAACATCATTATACACCAGACACGAAATAGTGTTGCAAAAATCAGGAAAAAGTTGATGTAGTGGACATCAGATGCTAACGAGTATTTCTGAGGTGTGTAAGTTAAACAAGAACTTGTTTTCCCTAATAACTGCAATGGAGAAACAATCTGATTGACCAGGCTTGAGGGAGAATAGGGAAATCACAATTTAGTTTGAAAATTTTAATTTTAATCTCTGAAAGAGATATATGGAATTCAGGAGAAAGATTTGGCTAGAGCTATACTCAGTGGAATCCTTAACAGATATATGATATTTGAAGACTTGAGACTGTAAGATTTCTGTAGGCGTGAGTGTAGATCAAGGCAGAGAACTAAGACACACTAAAAGGCATGTGTTTCAATAGTGGGTGGTGTGATGAGAGAAGAAACAAAGAAAATTTTTGAGAAAAATCAAGATAAAAGTGAAATAAGTGAGGAAAACAGATCAAAGCAGGGAGAGCCAAAAATCTGCTTTGTCAAATGCTGTCGATATTTTATTGAAATGACATTGACTATCATAATTTCAGAAGACTTGAAAAGAGGAGTATTGAAGTCAATAAATTAGATTCAGGAATTTATTATAAAGATTGGGTAGCCTGGTCTAGAGGCTTGCCTGGGGGCCATAGTGTTTCAAATGTAATAAGGCTAATCCTGGCCCAAAGCATCTAGAAACACAAATATATTTTGGGATCCAGCTTGCCTTGGGGCCAGTGTGTCCTGGTGGACTAATTCAGAGATTCCAGAAAGTACTTCATGGCTTTGATTGTATCAATCTCTTGTCATTCTTGAGACTGGAGGAATAACGTACAAGTACTACATCCATTTAGCTCTAGAATATTTAAATCTACTTAATTTTTGCATCAATAAAAAGATTTTAGTTTCTAAAATTAACTCTGGGTTCTAGGAAACCTGTGGTAATAATCTCAACCAAGCCAGGCACGGTGGCTCACGCCTGTAATTATAGCTACTCAAGAGGCTGAGATCTGAGGATGGGTTCAAAGCCAGCCCAAGCAGAAAGTTAATGATCTGTGTACGCATGAGCAATACCCCCCCCACACACAATTCAAATCTAGAAAGTCACATTAAAAACTGCAGTTTTCTAAGCATTTGAATTCTTTTTAATTCCCTAGATTTAAAATTATCTATGTCAATAATGAGTGATTGGTGTCCTTAATGTACTATGTTATCTCTCATCTCTTTTGCCATCCCTTGGTTATCTCATATTGTTACAGTATCTCACTTTGTTACCTGATATATTGTATATATTTGTATTTGGTTATTTGAAATTGGATAGGGAAGGGGGGGAAACAAGATGAGGGGTGAGGGTGGGGGCTAGGGAAATGGGGACCAAGACATGAGAAAAGGTATCAATGTATGTGAATTAATGCACCTTCTATCTGGCAAATATAATGTAACCTTCTATTACAATAAAAATATATAAAAAAATCTATGTCACTAGGAGAAAAGGTCACAGAAAACATTTTGACGTCCTTTCTTGTTTTTGTTTGTTTGTCTGTTTTCAGTTCGAAAGGATGTCGTCCGCCTTCTCCCCAGTTTAGATGTGGAAGTGAAGGACATTACTGACTCTCACGATGCTAACTGGTTTCTTCAGCTCTTATCTACCGAAGATCTTTTCGAAATGACCCATAAAGACTTTCCTATTGTGGCTGAGGTCCTAGAAGCACCTCCCAGAAACCAGCTGTCCAGCAGTATTTTACAGCCTGGGAAAACCATTGTGATCCACACCAAATACCAGGCGTCCAGGATCTTGGCTTCAGAAATCAGAAGCCACTTCCCTAAACGACACTTCTTGATCCCCTCCAGCTACAAGGGCAAGTTCAAGAGGAGGCCTCGCGAGTTCCCCACCGCCTATGACCTGGACATAACCAAGAGTGAAAAGGAGACCCTGCACGTGGTGGCCACCAAAGCCTTCTCCCCACTTCACCAAGGCCTTTCCTCCGTGTCCGTCGGGGACCAGTTTCTGGTGCGTCCCTCGGAGACCACTGAAGTCCTCTGTGAGGGCCTCCCCACGACGGTGGAGGTGCTGGCGTGCGAGCGGATCCTCCCGAAGGCCAAGGAGGCGGCGCGGCTGCCTCTGTACATGGAAGGGGGCTTCGTAGAGGTGATTCATGATAAGAAGCAGTACCAGATGGCCGAGCTCCGCGCACGGTTCCGCCTGCCCTTCAACGTGAAGGTGTCTGTGCGAGACCTCTCCATGGAGGAGGACCTGCTGGCTTCCACCCCCGGGCTGCAGCTGGAGGAAGACATCACAGACTCTTACTTACTCATCAGTGACTTGGCCCACCCGCGGGAACGGTGGGAAGTGCCCGCGGGCCGCTGGAATATGACTGTTCAATTGGTCCGCCGTGTGTCCGAGGACACAGGTTCGTTTCTAGTCAGGAGTCTGGTGGAAGAGATCACGGAAGAACAGTATTACATGATGAGGAGGTATGAGAGCTCTCTCTTACACCCTCCACCACGACCCCCTAAACACCCCTCCATCAAGGAAACGGAGTTCACCCTGCCGACCCTAACAGAAGGAAGGAGAGTTGATCTGCCTACCTCTCCCAAGGTAAGGCTGTGATTTTCCCAGATTGTCTTCTGGAGTGTTTTATTCCTAAGCCAAGTCTTTTGTTGAGTTTGCTTTACACATGCGTGTAATATTGGACCTGAGCCCTTTCTGATGTACACTTGGTGAATGAGTATTACCAGAGCAGAAGCTGTGGCATTTTTTGTATTTTGTGTTTTGCATTTTGATGCTTAACTAGTAAGCTGTGGCAGGGAATCTACATGGATAGCGGGGATGGCATTCAGATGCAATGGCTCACCTGCTCTTCCCCACGGATTTGGACAATTAAGAAGGCTAACTAAGCTGCAGCAGAAGCAGGTATCTTTTATTTTGGATGAGGAAGAGTGGTTTGTTTTCCCTGGGTAGAAGTATTTTAATACTTCATACAGGAAATGAGCATGCGATAAACTCCATTTTATTTTCTGGAAAGTTTCTGTGAACATGCATCTCTAACACATGTCTTCATTTTGTTTTATATGAAGAAAGATGTAAAAATATCTTGGCAGCACTGTGTGCGAAAATGTGAGCATCTGCCCACATTATGTCTATCTCGGAATTGCAATCTTTAACAGTTTTATTGGAAAACAAAATCAATAAAATTGCAGACAGTATGAGATCATTATGGAATTAACAACTCCACTACCACTCTAAAGAATCTGGATGGTGGCAGCAGCTTCATTTCTATTTGTTGTCTTTGTCTGCCTTCTGGTTACCTGGAAAGAGCTTTTCAGGTTGTTTATCAGGCTGTGGTTCTAGGGAGTGTAGAAGAAATACATTCTGTCCTGGTAAAGGTTGTGCTAGCAGCTTAGGAATCTAGACAATTACTAAGACAAAGAGAGATGCCATGTTTACTCTCTGTACTCTGGAAACATAGTAGCCTTGGGCTTGAAGGCTCAACTATGGCTTTTGAGACGTTCATTTTGCCTCTCAAATACTGCATTTAGATTGTCTACTGGAGAAATCTAATAGGGACTGCCAAATTTATTGTCAGAAAAAAAAGCTAGCAGTAATATTCTTTTCTTTTGGGTATAACAATTTAGGAAGAATCATGTCAGATTTTAAAGAAACAGTTCAAAGTGTTGATTAGCAAGTTGTGAGAAGTGTCTGTCTTTGGCTTCTTCTCCTTGACATATTTCAGTGCTGAGTCAGATGGTGTGAAGAAAGGAGTTCTTTCCTAGTTTTTTTAATTCTGGTCATTTACTCAAAGAAGTGTACATCTAAAGTTTCAGATCATATAAAGGTTTTATATTGCATATCAAAGGAGATTTTTTCATGTATATGTAAAATTCAAGGCCTTGAGTTGAAAAGTTTATATTAGATTATGCAGGTGGATACAAATTAATCACAGTATTTGTTTATTTATTTTGCCAGTCCTGGGGCTTGAAATGCGTGCTGGGCACTGTCCCTGAGCAACATTTGCTCAAGGCTAACACTGTACCACTTGAGCCACAGCACCACTTCCATTTTTTTTTCTGTTTATGTGGTACTGAGGGCTTCATTGAACCCAGGGGTTCATGAATTTTAGGCAAGCACTGTTCTACTAAGCCACATTCCCAGTCCTCTATCACTGCATTTAAAAGAACTTTTTATTCAGTTGAGGTCAGGATTAGAGAATTATTTTTAAAAAAAGATGGAGAAGGGGAGTCCTGAACCAAGTTAAGCAGGCAGCCTTTAGAAACAAGAAAAAAAAACTGGCAAACATTCTTTCTTAAGTGTCTGAAAGATGCCATAGCGAGATGCTGGAGGCATGAATCAGATAGTAAACCACCTGCCTAGCAAGCATGAGACCATGAGTTCAAACCACCTTACCACCAATGAGAGAGAGGGGGGGGGGAGAAACTATAACAAAAAGAACATCGGCTGGAGGCAGTGACACTGGTTTAAGTCTCCTGACTTACAGAACTAGGAGACCATAAATTGATAATATTTAAACTGTTGAGTTCATGGTCACTTGTTACAGCAATGAAAAGATGAAATATGACATAAATAATATAGGTCATGAAGTTGAAAGGGGAAATTAGTAAAATAAAAATCCTTGAAAGTGAAATCCATATTTCAGCTACTGTTGATTTTGTTGGCTTTTCCCCCCTTATAATGAATTTATTGTTCATGGAGAAATAAAGAGTACATCTAAGTCTCAGGAGCTACTGGAAATAGCCTGAAATGTCCTTTACTTTTGTTTACATATTGGACTTATTTTCCCAGGAAAGTTTTGGTCATACAGGTGACATGATTGCTCATATTTCATTGTTTCATTACTAGAAAAGTATGCCATATAGGTTTACATGCCCATCTCCACTGTCAATCAACTTACTGGCCAGCCAAATTAGGGACAAGATTGATGAATATTCTAGACTCAATTTATTATCCTAGAAAATCATAGATGGAATAATTTATAAAGAACAGAAGTCTGATGTCTTGTATTCCGGAGAATGAAAAAGTCAAAGTTTAAGTTGCCAAGGAGTTTGTTCTTTGGTTCCAACATGGTCCCATGTTCCAACATTATACCAGAGATGAGAAAAGCACATTAAGCTGCCACATGACAGAAGGGCAGGAGAGAGAAAACTCACTCCCATAATCCATGTGCCTTACCACCCCCTTTATTTTTGACAGAGTTTAGGTATGAATTCAAGGCCTTGCATTTGCATTTTTGGTTTTCAATTCTTCTTCAAGTAGAGTTTACCATTTATACCCAAGTGACTTGGACCACAGTGTTACAATTTACACTTCCCACATTCCTTGTTTAGCAGGTGTGCGCCACTGTACCCAGCATATTTTAGTTGTGATGGAAACTTGTGAACTTTTCTCCTTAACTGGCCTAGCACTCCTGCCATGTTCTTCCTTCCAAATAGCTGGGATTACAGGCATGAGCCACTGACTTTGATCCCACAAGCCCTTTTAATTTAAACATCTCCTGACAAACCCCTCTTTCCAGCACTAGTGCTCTGACAATTAAATTTCCAAAACATGAATTGGAAGTAATAGATGCATTCAAACATGAAGAAAGAAATGAAGTCTGGTTGTATCAAATAATAGAGATATTAGAACTGTAAATGTATAAACATTAGAAGATACAAAATCATGCTTATGGATTGGGAGATGAAACAGAACAGGAAGGATAAAAAAACCTAAGTCAATAAGATATCATTCATATATTATGTTTTCCTTAGGCATATGAAAATAATTTAAATGCTTTCTTAGGAGGGAAACATAAAAAAAGCATTATTATCTCTAGGCAGTAAGGGTGAATGAAGTCTTTTATGCAGAACTTTATATCAATTTTATTTATTATTGTTTATTTATTGGTTAAAACTTGCATTTTGGGTTGGGAGTTTGGCCTAGTGGTAGAGTGCTTGCCTAGCATGCACAAAGACTCAATTTCAATTCCTAAGTACAACAAACATAGAAAAAAGATGGAAGTGTGCTGAGGCTCAAGTGGTAGAGCTCTAGTCTTGAGAAAGTCCAAGGATAGTGCTCAGGCACTGAGCTCAAGCCCAGGACTGGCAAAACACACACACACACACACACACACACACACACACACACACACACACAAAAAAAAAAAAAAACACACCTTTGTATTTCTTCATGGTATTGAATTCTGAGTCCCAATCTACAGAAAAGCATTCATGTTTGTAAATGGTTTTTAAGATGGTGGGAGGTACTTAATGGCAAAAAGGGCAATCTCGCTATCCGGTTATAATATCCTCACCATTGTTTGAGTCTCAAACTTTCAGTAAAAGTTTACATCAAAGATAAGATAGTGCCCCAACAAGTATGGCCAAGATTCTGAACTCAGACAATGACAGTTGCTGGCAGGATTGTGGAGAAAAAGGAACCCTACTGCACTGCTGGTGGGATTGTAAACTAGTTCAGCCACTCTGGAAAGCAGTGTGGAGGTTTCTTAAAGAACTGAAAATTGACCTTCCCTATGATCCTGCCATACCACTTCTGGGCATCTGCCCTGAACATCATAACTCAAGATATGATAAGGATACCTGCTCAGCTATGTTTATCTCTGCACTATTCACAATATCCAGGCAATGGAAACAATCAAGATGCCCTACTGCAGATGAATGGATACAGAAAATGTGGTATGTATATATATATATATATGTATATATATATATATATAATGGAATTCTACATAGCCAACAGATAAGATCAAATAATGGCATTTGCAGGGAAGTGAATGAATCTAGAGCGAATCATGTTGAGTGAGACAAGTCAAGACCTAAGGAACAAAAGGCACATGGTATCCTTAATATGTGGCTATTAGATCCAAACAGTACAAGAGCGAGGACTCAATATTGCATACCCAATGCTATGGACATGGTACTGGAAAAATAAACACAACTACATAGACATAAAAACCTATGACTCTATAGACATAATGTTTTATTACATAAATTAATATGTATCTATGATATACACACCCTTAGCCTAATTTTGATTATGTTCTAAAAAACTAAGCGCCAGTGATTGTATATAGAGATTCTCTTCTTGAACACTTGTTTGTTAAACATGTCAGTTGAAATATGATGTAAAAATCAATGTTAATAATTTCTTTAATAAAAAAGGTAAAAAAAGAAGATAGTGGACTGTAGATCAGTGATGTTGTTAGGGAATCTTGCTTTGATTATTATTTTTCAGGCAGTAAAGAATAATATATATCTATTCCTTGCTTGTACAGTAAATAAACTACTATATTTTTTCTGAAACCACCTAAAATGTCATCAGATCATATTGTCTACCTGTATTCACCTGGATGACCTCATTTTCAGTGATGTTTCTTATCACAAAGATACAGACCTGCTTACTCAGTCATTTATGGAGTATCAGCAAAATATCCATCTCTGTATAATCTATTTTTTTTTGCCAGTCCTGGGGCTTGAACTCAGGTCCTGACCTCTGTCCTTGGGCTTTTTCAAGACTAGAGCTCTACCACTTGAGCCACAGCACCTTTTCCAGCCTTTTCTATGTATATGTGGTACCAAGGAATTGAGCCCGGGTCTTTGTGCCTGCTAGGCAAGCACTCTACCATAGGCCAAACTCTCACTCCCTGTATAATCTATTTTTTTAAAGTCTTCCAACCAACTCTTTCATATTATCACAATGTTACCCTTAAATACATTTCCTTTTGATTTCTTCTGATATCTACATTAAAGCTCTTCTAAAATGAACACTTCGGAAGTGATTGGGTAGCGAACATTATGCTTTACATGAAAGAAGCCATGACTGAAAATAACCTCTAGAATTTTGGTTAGGACACAGAATATTCCTCTAACTTTGGAGAACTATTTGTGATATTCAGAGTTTAAACATTGAAGCTCATTTTGTGTATTCAAATGCTTTTTTTACACATATAGAAAAGAATTCTACATGATTTATTGTATGAGTTTACTTTCACTTTCCTAATGGATCATTAACTTTACTAGATCATTTCTTGCATTGCTAAGTAATAGGACAGATGTATAGGCAGTTTAGGATGAAGAATGTAGGAAGTACTTAGTATTAGCCAAATTTATCTATAAAAAGATTCCATTTTCAGCTTTGACCACTGTAAGTTCATCTAAGAAGTTCAGAAATTAAAAATAAATGAGGATATGTTATATTTTTAAAAGTAGATGTGATAAAAATAATCATTTTCCAAGGTATGATTCTTAGTTATGCTTTACCTTCAGTAATACATAGATAAGAAGAAACAAGTAAAAACTGTATTAGAAAACTGAGTAGTAATTTAAGTATGGTGTGGGACAGGGAACAGTGTGGGTTGGATATTTAAAAGAATGACAAGCTACCTCAAGCTCTGTGTAGTTTTACAAGAAAGGACTTTATGTTTTGTCAAATGTGTTAGTTAATGTTCATGTATATATATATGAGAGACTTACCAAATGGCCCTTAAAATTTCCCTTAAAATGGCATAATGTCATAATGTGGAAATAATATCTTCAAGATCTGTGCACTTGGATCTTTTAATCAAATGAATGTATTATAATATGGCTAAATAAATGAAACTGTGCCTAAAATGCTAAGTGACATATATCTGTAGTGGTGGTATAGACTCTCCTTCCTGAAAGGTTAGTTTCTGTGAGAAGCAGTTTCAGATCGTTCAGAGGAACATATACTCACTGGGGTCTTTGCTTGTCGTGAATATATACGACTATGGCTACTGAGTACCACACGGGAGAAATGTAACTTGTGCATTCTGATGAAAGGGCCTATCACCAGATAGAAAAACAATCCGTTGGTTGAAAGATGAGATATTCCATGTCTTCAGAGACTAAAGCTGGGACCAGAAATCTTGCATTTCACTAACTCTGTTTGGCTATCTAATGCCCAAGTGTCCACTTTGTTGCCAGAATTTCTAGATTTCTGTTGGACAAGAATTCCCACAGGACACATTAAGGCAAAGAACAAAGGAGACCATAATGCCTAGGTACTGTGCAATGTGCAGGAAGAAACCTAAACCAGAATGCACACGAAGGCTGGAAAGGGCAGATGGAAAGCTACAGTTCCTGGAAAGTGCAGACAGAACCCTCTTTAGCAGCTGCTGCTGCTGCTGCTAAAACAGCACTTCTGGTCTGCAGTGACAGAAGTGTGGCTGAAATGTGTATTTTTTTTTTCAAAAAAAGCCCAAGCTCTTGGGCTAAATCTAGATCTTCTCAGAATAGGGACGCGTATAACATCCACCCTATTGTTATTGATAGGTTTCAGTCACAAGCCATATGATTTCCTTCTGGTTTTCTTAATGTGATATGATTTAAGTTCATTGAATCTTTTTATTTACAAATGCCTCTGAGCTTCTCAATACTGAGAATAGTCTACTATTAGTATGTCCTCTTGCTTCACTCTAGAAGTGGCAAATCTGTTTTCTCTCTAGTAGACATCATAGCAATTTTCAATGCAATGAACGTTGAAATATATTCAACTTTAAAGTTGAATGTTTGAATTTAGAAATAAGAGCTTCCTTTTCTTAAAATGTCAAATTTTGACTGTAAGATACAGTTGTGTGGTTTTCTAGCAGATATATGAGTTGTTCTTAGAACACTACACAAACAGATGAATAAATCATGGTGTTTGAATTCTATGAGTTTGGTTTGGTAAATGGCCTGGTCTATAAATGGCCAACTATACCAGAGACATGTGAAAAAGGTGTGAGAAAGCTAAGCCTGGATAAAGGAAGTGTTAGGTTGAAAACTGGCTCAAGTTGACGTAGAGTGGAAAAACTCCCAGGTAGAACTCTATGCCAAGTGGGATGTATGGCATATTTATAAGTACTTTCTGTGCTTCTCAAAGTAGGAAAAGAATCCAAACTTTCAAAGTTTTTGCTCTAGGCATAACATATCTAATGTTAATACTTAGAGTTGTCTCACTGAAAAATGCTTTAAATAAGCTTTAGAAGAGCCAGCTAAATTTAGCAAGATGCTCAGAAACATTTTCTGGTTTTAGAAAAGCTTCAACTAACAATGAACAAGTCATCAAACAAAGAAGAAAATGTTAATTTTCTCTGGAAATTTTTTATCTAAAGAACATTATTTCATTCTAAGACGATTAAACTGAACTCCCACTAGGAAATCTTCAGTGAGCCAAAAATTCTGGCCCTCTTAACCTTTCAAGCAACTGAGAATGCTTTCATCCAGGGAGAAACAATGAAAATTTTAGTTAATATTATTTCCAACCCTTTATCTGTGATGTCAAAAATTAAAATACAACCAAACATGTAATTATTGTGTCCTCAATGCTAGAGGTTGTTATTCCTTAGCTATACAAAAACGTGCATTTCTCCTAGAAATTAGAAAGACAATCTATTGAAATTTGGAGTCAATTACTTTTTATTAGATTTCTGGCTTTAAGGAAAATTAGAGTGAATTTCCTTTCCTTAAACTTCTAGCACATGGAAATCCCTATTTGAAATGACCAGCAATCATAGAAATTTGGGCTGTTCCATGCATTGTATCTACAATGTTAAGGACAATTGAACTGCCTGTAGTCACTAAAATGAGTGTGGGGTTACTAGATAAGCAAGCCATATACTTTGCTCTCTCTATGGCCAGTTCTGCTTTCTTAATTAAAAACAATCGAAATAAATGTTGGAAACAGGGGAGTATGAAATTCCAGCTGGCTTTACAGTTTCTAAACAGGATTTATGTACAATTTCTATTACTGTATATATTAGTCCAATATTTGTTTCAAAATAAATCCTTGATAAAATATATACTACACGTTTGCACATACAAGGTTTGTTACAATTCCATTATTTCTCAAGGCCTGAGCACTGTCCTTGGACTTTCTCAAGGCTATAGCTCTAACACTTGAGCCTCAGCACCACTTCCAGCTTTTTTTTTTTTTTCTATGTATGTGGTACAGAGGAATGGAACCCAGGTCTTTGTGCATGCTAGGCAAGCACTTAACCACTAGGCCAAACTCCTGGCCCCTTTTGGTGCTATTTTCATTCATGTTACATTTGTATCAATGAAAATATTTTCTCATTTGCTTCTCTAACAAAGTTTCCTGTCTCTGAAAGAATAAACAAAAATGAATGATTTCCCTAAATTGGAAAAAGTAGGAACTTTAGGGCATAAAAACACAGTCAAAACAAAGAAGAGTTGAAATTAGAAATTAACTTTGAACTTAAGTAAGATCAGAGTGTCTAAAAGTACCCTAAAATAAAAAAATATTCATATAAATTCATACTATTTATAAAGCTAAGTGCAATATTTAATAAATATCTCTCAGTCAACCTTAAATATTTTTCATACTTAGTTGTCAAGAAGTCAAGAACCTAACTTCAACATTATCCTCTTAATGTCCCTGAAAAATTGGATTTTGTTTACTTACTTTAATATGACATACTTCTAACAGAGCAAGTTGCTTTTAGCCATGTTGTAAAATAATTTAAAATTATTAAAATGTAAAATACTTACCATGAACCAATTGCATAGTTAACTTTATATTTGATGAGAACAGAGAAAGAGAGAGAGAGAGAGAATTTATAAAATCGGAAGGTAATTACTATGATTAGTTGTATAAGTGAGTATAATTGCCAAATGGGAATCTATTTATGAATTGAATTACAAGACATGGAATCAGCCTAGATGCCCCTCAATGAAGTTATTGTAAATTATTTATCAGTAATTATTTCAGCATGTCAAAATACTTTACTGTAATTTTAATTCCTTATGTATACAACTTTAATTGTGTGCCTTTTGCTGTGATATGCAATGCTAATGCTAAAATTTTTTGGTATAGGCAGTCAAATGCCGAATAATGACCAGAAGAAAGATCACATGTGTGTGATAGTGTATGTAGGCATAACTCTTTCATGACTTGGGAAGGACTTGCATTGACTGGACTGCAGAGCAACGATACAAAAGTAGAACATATGTCCTTAATGTACCATGTTATCTCTCATCTCTTTTGCTGTCCCTTGGTTATCTCATATTGTTACAGTATTTCACCTTGTTATCTGATATATTGTATATATGCTTGATGGGTTATTTGAAATTGGATAGGGAAGGGGGGAAAACAACATGAGTGTTGGGGGATGGGGAGGGAAATGGGGACCATGACATCAGAAAGGGTATCAATGTATGTGAAGTAATATACCTTCTATCTGGTGAATATAATTTAATCCTTCTATTAATCACAATAAAAATTATATAAAAAAGTAGAACATAGATGGTCAGATGATAAATCTATGGAACTATTTAGTTTCTTAGCTCAGGGTTTTCCATTATAGATAGAACAGGAGGCTTCCTTACCACTAAATTGCAGGTTCCTGCCACATTACACTCTTCCAAAAGATCAAGAAGTTAGGATTCATTTTGCTTTTCCTAATGCTTTTATCAACCATCAAATTTATATGATTTTTGGACCCATCTCTCTTTAGCCAAGGATTTCTATGATGACTTTGAAGAATCCCCATCTATTGCCCCGTCTCTTTCTTTTTTTTCATAATTCTTTTCTTCCTTTAGTTTTCTGAGGATAGTTATTTTGTCCTTTATCCTTGCCCCTTCTTTAACAATGAAATATAGGATGCATTAACTCATTTCTAAAACTTTAGCACCTGACACCAACTTATTTCCATTTTCTTCTCATCTTTGTAGATAAAATAAGTAATATAGGGGCCGGGAGTTTGGCCTAGTGGTTAAAGTGCTTGCCTAGCATGCATGAAGACCCGGGTTCGATTCCTCGGTACCAAATACATATAAAAAAAGCTGGAAGTGGTGCTGAGGCTCAAGTGGTAGAGCTCTAGCCTTGAGAAAACCCAAGGACAGTGCTCAGGCCCTGAGCTCAAGCCCAGGACTGGCAAAAAAAAAATAAGTAATATATTTTATTCTACTACAATAATGACTGAAGGAAAACAAAAGCAGTTTTATTTCATATTAAAAAGACTTGACTTTTCTAAACATCTCTAAATTTTAAGGAACTTAAATCTCCTCATAGGCACAAAAAATAGAGTTCATTTTAACATTCCCAATAGGGGAATAACTATAATATTTAGACACAAATAATTTAGACATAAGATATCTGGAAAAAGCAAGACTATAGAGATAGAAAATGTATTAGTGGGATGTATTTTGGGATGATGAAAAGGTACTAAAACTGGATTGTGATAATCCATAACTTTTTAAATTAGTATTTGTACAGTTATAATGGTAACATTATTCATACCCAAATAAAGCAATTAAAACTGTAATTGTAGAAAGATAACTCACATTAAGACAGGGAAGTCTCTCTGCCTTGTTTAGAAAGCTAACATAATAATACATAAAAGAGAATGCTGCCTTAACAGATGGAAGACATATTCACGAAAATTTATGATATGACATTTTTTGTCAATTTATTTTTTATTAATAGGGTAATGTTTAGAGGGGTTAAAGTTATATTTTTCAGATAGTAGATGCATTACTTCTCACATATTGATACCCTTTCTTATGTTTTTGTTCCCATATCCCTCCCCTACACCATCCCAGTCATCTTGTTTTCCCCTTCCCTTTCCTATTTCAAATAAACAAATGTATATACATTGTATCAGATAACAAAGTCAGATACAATAACAATATGAAATTAACCAATTGGCAACAAAGGAGAAGAGAAATAACATAGTACATTAAGAACAACAATCACTCAAGATAAACCTCCTTTCCATATCCTAGAGATCTTTTCATTTAGTCTCATCCTATATGACCTATGTACCTAGGTTTTGAGCTATTGCAGTCCTCTGCTAGGAGAGGTCTAGATGTGTACTAATTATAACAAATGAGGGAAACGATTGAGTCTATGTTCCTTTGGGTCTGGATTACTTCACTCAATATGATTTTTTCCAAGTCTTTCCATTTCTTTACAAATGGGGGGATGTCATTCTTTCTGATGGCAGCATAGAATTCCATTGTGTGTAAGTTCCACCTTATCTTCATCCAATCATCTACTGAGGGGCATCTAGGGTGGTTCCACATCTTTGCTATAGTAAATAGCACTTCAACGAACATTGTTGTGCTAGTGTCTTTATTGTGTCCTTCTTTCTGGATGATTGGGTAGATGCCAAGGAGTGGGATTGCTGGGTCATAGGGGAGCTCTATGTTGAGTCTTTTGAGGAATCGCCATACTGTGTGCCACAGTGGTTGAACGAGTTTATACTCCCACCAACAGTGTCGTAGTGATGCCTCCTGGAAGGGCCTTCATTTTTAAATTTACTCAGATAGTAAAAAAAAATTACAAGAGAATCTAGTGCAATATTTTGATCAAAGCTATGATATGAAATTTATAGGATGTGTGGTTGATATAAGGTAAGGAAAAAGAAAGCTACATGTAAGGGTGGTATCCTGGTTTCTGACATACCCATCAAAATGGGATACTGAAATTCATTAAAATTCAGTAAGCAGCTAGGCCTAGTGGCTCACACCTGTAATCCTAGCTACTCAGGAGGCTGAGCTCTGATGATCGTGGCTCAAAGCCAGCCTGGTTCTAAAGTCCATGAGACTTTTATCTCCAATTAACCACTAGAAAACTAGAAGTAGCACTGTTGCTCAAGGGGTAGGGCAGTAGCCTTGAGCTGAAGAGCTCATGTACAACATCTAGGCCTTGAATTCAAGCCTCACAACCGCCAAAAATAAATAATCAGTAAGAAACTCATTAAAATAAGGAGCAGAAATAGAACAGAACTAGGACAGAACTACAAAGGTTCTTTTCATGAATACTCTCAAGGTTTAGTGGGTCCTCAGTTGGAAATGCCTGTGAAAATACCTTAGCTACAATATGTGGTGTGACATTAACTATGGATCTATGATTTCAGAAAGAAACTTTGCTATAGATGGTAGGTGAAATGCTGTCTATAGGAGAGAAAGGAATTTGAAGAGTGAGTACAACCCATGAGTGAAACAGAAGATAGAATTCTTCTCTGAGAAATTTTAAAATACAGGGGACAAAAGAAATACATAAAGAGCCTCAATGATACGAACCTATCAGTTTTATTATCTTAGTGCTGACAATGGTTAGAACTCTAATTCCTTCACATCTAAACTCATTTAATCCACACATAAATCTAGTTAAGTCAGCCCTACTTCATTGTTCTTATCCTGATTTTACAGATAGAAAAAGCTCATCAATATTGATGTTAAGTCTCCAAAATTGTAAGTCTGATTGTTATTTTTCCAGGTAGAAAAAAATGAACATTATTTTAAGGCAGTTAATGTCATAAAGAAAAACTTTGATTTTAGAATTACAGTTGATGCCATGGCAATAATTTTTCTTACAAAACATTGTAGATTGGAGTCCAGTGGCTCACACTATAATCCTAGCTACTTAGAAGGCTGAGATCTGAGGATCATAGTTCAAAGCCAGTCCAGGCACATAAGTCCATGAGACTTGTACCTCCAATTAACCACCAGAAGTGGCGCTATGGCTCAAGTGGTAGGGTACTAGCCTTCAGAAAAAGGAGCTCAAAGACAGCACCCAAGTACAGAGTTCAAGCCCCCTACCACTACCAAAAAAAAAAAAAAGCATTGTAGAAATCATTAAAAAATGTAACTAGTACCTTAAATAGATAAAACTCTAAGAAAAATGTTTCTGAAATTCCCACTTTCAATTGGTTTTTGTAAGGGGTGGTAGAGTACATTTTAAACAAAAATATGAAGTATCTCTCTCTGTTCATCTGTTCTCTAGTCAGAAAAAAGTATTACAGGCCTTCTCCATGTTGGGGTGAAAATGTGGTCATGTTCTATTAAATATAGAAGTAGGAAGAAACTGGGCACTACTGAACATTAGAACTGCAACATTATTTTTTTTTAATCTCTACATTTACTCCTTATCTGTACTCATGTTTAGAAATACTAACATGTTACTCTAGCTTAAAGCAGACATCTAGGAACTTCTTTAGCGTTTCTGGAATAGTGCATTAATACATACTTTCTTACTTTAGATCATTACCAGTTCTAGTCTGTATTATTGAGACCTAGTTGTAAATCATCTTTTTGTTTCTTGTCATAGTGTATTCAAATTTCTATTCACATCACTGACATATTGATAATTTTAAGAGAAAAATCTTAGATATGGTAAGATTTCTTTGACATTCCTTGTTAATCATTTTTTCTTTATTTCTCTTTATATCTAGCCTCATATTTATACATTTACTAGTGTATCATATATAAAGTGTACAATTCATAAGTGCTTTCTATTCTTAGTCTCTGGTCTTTCCAATAAGTTTTTGCAATTACTGTTTATTGTTAATAACTATTGGGCTTACTAAATTCTAAAAAGTTAATTCCCATTGGATCCTCTCAATGTCTTTTTGAGGGTTATTAATATTTTCAACTGCAAACAATAGACAAGGGAAAATTAAGGCATGACCAAGTGCCAGTAGCTGATACCTGTAACCCTAGCTTGCCTACTGTTTTCATCTTCTCTTTCCTTCTCTGAAAGGCTTTTTCCAAAGATCTCCTGTTAAGAATCATCCCTCCCTATTTCATTCCTGCATCTCAGAAACTTGATTAATTAGAATTGTGCCATTCCCTTAGATATGCACATAGCAATACCTTCCTCTTTTTGTCCATTCATCCTTAAAATTTCCCTTTATTTTACTTTGATTCACCTTTAGAGCTCTCTCTGTGCCTATTCTTCCCATCCTCATGTTTCCTTTGTTTATCCATTCCTCACATTTAGTTTGCCTTTATTCCACAGTGCATCAATTCCAGACACAGATGTAAACAATTCCTTTATGAAACTAACTCAATTTGTTTTCAAATAAATATAACAGTATTGTTTTTCCCATCTCAAGGGTGTTACATTTATGACTCTATTTGCCATTGAGACACCAGAATTAAGATACTAAGAGGCTGTGCAATGAAAGGCAGAAATAGCTTGTTCTCACAAAATGGAAAGAAATTTAGCCTCATTTAGCTAAAAGCATGAGACCTTTCTAATCAAACGTTTGACATCATGACCAGGCTGAGGGGAAAAAAGTGTACCTGTTCAGTTATAATTGGTTCTGCTCAGAGAAGTGGATTTCTCATTGTCTGTGCAGCTACAGGAAATATGGTTAATAAAAGCCCATGTCAGCCAGAGTGAAGCTGTTCTATAAAGCTCTGCCAGACCACTCTGTGAAACTGTTATTTCCTATTATGAAAACTAAATCTCGAGTCACGGTTAAAAGGTAATCAGTCTTCGAGAGAGCAGTCCTGTAGAGGTAAGCAGTAATTCCAATTTGATTGGTGCCATAGGCTTTTCAGGGAACAGTTTCAAAATGCAGAATATTTGGAGAGAGAAACAGTCCGAAATAACATTTCCAAGAATTTTTTTCTAACATCAGATTATATTAGTAAATATATTGCAATTTACAGAAAAAAATTGTGTCTTTCCAGGCAACTATAATAGTGAAACATAGTGGGTTTGAATGTTCTCTGATTTTTTCTTGTTAACCCATATAGTACTGAGAGGTGCTTTGTGCTCATCTTTTTACAGCAGGAATCTTGCCCAAAGGGCAAAGGTTCACAGTCAGTCTCAGGGCTGGCTTGGTTCTCTGGATTCCTCCCCATAAGAGCCCAGGCACTTATGGTCCCATGATGCACACTGGAAAAGTGATTTATGAGGGCTTTCTTTTTTAATGGTTTGCACTTTTATTCTTAGCAGAGAAGCTATGTTTGTGTTTGCCAATGCCAGAACAATAGCATTTTCATAAGAGGGTGCTTTTGAAGGCAAAACCCAAAGAAATAATATATGCCTGTGTGTATATATGTATATATACATATATGTGTACATGTGTATATAAATACATGCATGCATGTGTGTATATGTAGAGATATACATATGCTTATCTATATATATACTACCAAAAGAGAATTAATACGGCTTCTCCTAAGAGATATTTTAATATGAAAATATTATTTGACATGAAATGATTACTTCTAGGAAAAAAAGGTATTGTGTTTACTCCATGAATGATAAGTCAAGAAACAGATTTTTATTTTCCTATAGAATGTCATTACTGATGTGCTGTTGGAGCATCAGGTGTTTTACACGAGTTTCCTGGTTGGTTTGTAGTTTTGTATGCTGAGGAGGTAAAGTAAGCATTTGGCCAGCACATCGATTCCTTTTGTCTACTTTCTTTTCCTCTGAGCAGATTTAAGTTCCTGGATATTTTTCATTTCCTTCAAGAGAATTTCACTGAGAAGTACTTTGGGCCATGTAAACAAGGGATCTCCAACAGTTTTCCTGGAATTTTTAGCATTCTAGTTTTTTCTTTAGATGTTTTATTTGATAACACTAGCATCTACAGACTCATATTATCTCCTTTCTTAGACCTGTGATGTTCTGTACAGAAAACATCATGTTCTAGATATTTAGGAAGTCATTGTCTAATGTAGGAGAAGAGACACCTGAAAACTTGCTTTCTCTGAAAGCATTTCATTGAATACTGAATTTATAGGGTTTCTGTATAGATCTAAGCAGCTCTGAAACTTTGTTCTAAATGCATGCTAATTGTACTTGATTGATTAACAAACAATTTATCCTTTGGTTAAAAGATATATGGAAAGCAAAACAAAATTTTAAAAATGAAAACTGTTAACGTGGGTTTTGTGGAGTATTCTAGGCCTTTGAAAGAAATCAGATTTTTTTTCTGTGACTGAAATTGGAAGTGATCATAGTCTTTGGAGCAAATAAATGATGATATAATATCTGCTTTAAAAGAACTACTATAATTCTAAGAGAATCCTAATGATTAGCACCAGTAATGGTCCAAGCAACCAGCCTTTATTTCTAAGGTATTCTAGATACCAAGGCCATTTTATCTTCTTTTTGAAATTCATTGAAATATAGAAAGTGAGGAAATACAATCATACAATCAATGTACATATTTTCTCATATGTGGAATATATAATTCACATGCACAAAAATGTAAGTAAATGCCTTGGGTGGAATACAAGAGTCCATACATGTATTGATTGAAATTCTGGTAGATTTAGAGGAGTAGTCAAACAGTGCAATTCCTTAGAAAGACAAAAAACCATAACTAAACAAAATAGACACAAGTAAATGGATACTTGAAAGGAATAGGTAGTATCAAGGGGAGTCTGAAAAAGGGTGAAGAGAAAGGGAGTAAGTGCAGTCAAACCTTTAATGTACATCCTACAAAATTAAGGAAAGTTAAGGGATATGTGCATTGGGTGGATGGGTAAGAATATATAAATAGGTGACACTGTATGAGATACATTTTATTAATAAATTGTTTTATTGAATAGCAACTTCTTGGTACAACTACTTAAAGATAAGAAAAATATTTTTAAAAAATAAAAAATTAAAATTTTAATAATTCTGCTTTATTAAAGTAAATGTTATTTCTCTAACAATTTGCCATATTTTGAGAGTGTAAGGAGTTAGCAAGGATTAAGTTAAATAGTGTTGTCTGACAAGAGTTTATAAAATACAAAAAATAAATTTCTTCTCAGTAATGAAAGAGAATCTCTGTTGTGATGATCCTATTCTTGTGCCTTTTAAAGAAAAACACAGGGTTAAATGCTAAAGGACTTTCCTTTTTTTCAAGTAAAATAGTATAATTTGAAAATGTTGCTTAGTGGTATATAATGATCAGAAAACTACTATCTCCAAAGCTCCAATACTTGGGTAGAAGGCAAAGCTTTAAATATGATCTATATGTTTAGCAAAAATACTAATAATAGATAGGAAAATATTTCTCCATTGAATTGGAAGCCTCCTTCATATTGAGCCTTCAATCTTCCACTATTTAATAACCAAAATGTAAGAGCAACATAGGAAAGCTCCCCAGACCTTTTCATCTCAACCCTGACTCTGGCTGCTGGGCAGAAGTCTCCATGAATACAATGTTACACCATTGTCCTACCTTTTTGAGAAGAGAGTATGGAATACTGGATTCAAGGATGATCATATAATAGCAAAAGGATATTAAAAGATAGAGGTAGTTATCCCTCAGCATCTTGGAACTGTTCCAAGATTCCTTTGGACTCCCAAATCTGTAGATGCTCAAGTCTTTTAAAGGAAACTATAGTGCTTGCAGCTAACCTAATGCATACATGTAGTGAAGTAGGGAGTATTTATGATCTTATATTACAATGTGAATTTTATGCAAATTGTTGTTATACTACATTGTTTGAAGGATAATTAAAATAGGCTGTGGATTTTCCTTTTCGTTCAGAAATTCCCAATATATCTCTCACCTGTCCCTCATCAGAGGAGATAAGGGTCCCTCTGCTGTTCAGTTTGTGTGTGTGTGTGTGTATGTGTATGTCTATGTGTGTGTTTGTGTGTGTGTTTGCGTCTGTGTGTGTCTGCAACCTCAGGAGACTAAAGATTTTGGTTTTCTACTTCATTTTCTCTCATTCGTCTACCTACTTATCTGCATATATATATACACCTCCTTGTATATCTTCCTACCTATAATTGCAGCAGGTTGATTTCTCAGCTTATATGTTGAGCGATGGCTCAAACATTTCAGACTTCATAAGTCTCATATCATGTTGATATTTCTACTGGTCAGTAGCAAGTATTTTACAGTATGAATAACAAAGATCTTCTCTGTTATTTGTTCTCTGTTATACATTGATAAACAGGCCCCAGAAATAATATATAGACAAGTATGTATTTTTTCATACACAGAAATATATGTCAATGCTTATGTAACTATTGAAATGGAGAGATAGAAGCCGTTCCCCACTGGTAAGGAGGAGCATGAATGAAAGTTTGAGATAATGTCTTAAAAGATGTCAGCTAAGAGCAGGCTGGATTCAGGCTGGCATGGAGTAGAGTTGGGCTCTTTATTTTCATAAACATATATTGAAGTGTTTTATTTTTCTGGTTAAAAGAAATTGGGGTAGATGTGTGTGTGTGTGTGTATGTGTGTGTGTGTGTGTGTGTGTATCACAGACAGACAGACAGACAGAGATTAAACAAGCAAGTAAGGGAGATTTCTAAAGGAATAAACCATTACTTGAATCTTGTTTACTGTAGCTGGCATCACAGACCCAGGAAGATGTAGTGCTAAACAATTGCTGCTGATTCTTTGATGAGTGCCCAGCTGGTGGCTGCTTCTAGGGAATGTGTAGAGTTGGTGTAAACAAATACAAGCCCTGTGAACAGGGCTTTTTCAGGGACATTCTTACCTGCTTGAAGAATGACACTGCTGTAGGAATTTGGATATTGGAAAAGCACTATACAAACTCTGTTCTGTGGTGGATTTCAGATTATTGGGGTGTGCTTTTGTTTTAGTTTTGTTTCATACAAAGTCTCTCTATACAACCCAAGCCTCAAGCTTTCGATTTTCTTCTATATCCAACTCTCTAATGCTGTGACTATGGCTGTGAACTACATACAGGGCTAATGTTGTTAGGTTTGGTTAGTTTGTTTGGTTATGCATACTGTGGTTGTAAGCCTGATGTTTTCCAAGAATTCTAGGGATCTAGGGAGAGAAGAATAGGAATAGAGGGATTTAAAGCATCAAACTGTTCACTGATTCAATTTATTTATCATTTTCCTCCTCTTCCTCCTCCTCCTTCTTTTCCTGCATTATTGTCTTTAGATAATTTCTAAACTTTCAAAAATGTTGAGTGGGATTGTTTTTGCTAGTGTTCATTTTTGTTTATGCATGAGTAGATTTTCAAGTCCCAGAATAACAGTCCTTAGTTTACCATGCCTCATTTAATCTGATGCAAGGTAATATTTTCTTTCCTAAATATATCTCATCAATAAAAGAAATACTAGCATGTCTAAGAGAGTTGTAGGATTAAGTTAATCTATCCAGAATAGTACCTATCACACAAGGAACACCTAATAAACACCATCCTATCAGTAGATTTATTTCAAATGCATGGGTTGAAATAGACAAATGAGATTATATCAAACTGCAATGCTTCTGCATAGCAAAGGAAGCACTCAGCAAAGTAAAGAGACAACATACTCAAAGGGAGAAAATGTCGCAAACTCTACATCTAACTCTGAAAATTGAATAGCAAACATATAAAACAATTTAAAATAGACAATATATCTAAATAGCTCTTCAAAACAGGTTTATTGGCCAAGAGTGTAGCCTAGTGGTAGAATGCTCATTCAGCATGCATGAAGCCCTGGGTTTGATTCCTCAGTACCACATACCCAGAAAAATCTGAAAGTAGCACTTGGCTCAAGTGGCAGAACGCTAGCCTTGAGCATAAAGTGTCCAAGGACAGTAGCCAGGCCCTGAATTTAAACCTCTAGGACTGGATAATAATAATAATAATAATAATAAACAGGTTTATTAAAATATTCAACATTGCTACTCATCATGGAAATGCAAGTTTAAAAAGCATAATGAGACATTGCCTCATCCTAGTAAGAATGGCTATTATCAAAAAAGACTAAAGATAACAAATATGGTCAGGGGTAGAAAGAAAAAGAAACCCCTACATGCTTTTAATTGGAACATAAAGAAACCATTATGGGAAATAACATAAGGTTCCTAAAATAATTACAGATTGAACTTTCATTTGATCCAACAATTGAATATATATTCAAAAGAAATAAAAATCAGTCTGTCAAATTTACATCTATCTACATGCCCGTATTTAGGGTTATCAGTTTGTGCAATTGCCAATGCATGGAATAAATTAAGTGTTTATCAGCTGGTGAATGATTTAAAAATATGGTATGTATACACAAATAAATACTTTCATCTATAAATTAAAAAAGAAGTTATATTATTTGCAGTATCATGGTTGGAGATCTTTCTATTAAGTAAAATAAGCCAAGTAGAGAAAGACAAGTGCTGTGTGACTTTACTCAGCTGAGGACACTAAAAAAACCAAAAAAGTGCCTCCTAGAATTTGAGAGGAGAGTGATGGTTAACAGAGTCTAGGGAGAGTAGAAGGAATGGAGTGATGAAGTAAGATGACTGATCATTGGGTACCATGGTACAGTTTTAGAAAAGATCAACAAAGCCTGTGTTCTGTTGCCCAGTACAGCAACCATAGCAATGGACATAAGCTGTACATGTAGAAGAACTAGCAAAAAGGGCATTGAAAGGTTTTTACCATATATAAAAATAGTTGGGAGAGAATTGTGTGTTTAGTCTGATTTCAAATGTATATAATATACACATGTACCAAAGTAACACCATTAATCCATTATTCTGTACACCTTGCATGCTTCCAAGTACCAGCTACATTTAATTTTGTGATAAGGAAATAAACATATTCAGAGGATAATGAGCTCATCCTTTAGTTGATCTAAATTTTTGTTTGATGTGAAAGCCACATTTTCTGTTTTCTGAGCTGTTTCATTTGGGAAGGAAAGGGTACAAATTATATTTCACAGAGCCTCCAAACATAACAGTGGATGATGTTGTTTTACATTCCATCACACTGAATATTCCCTAAAGCTTTTTGAAACAATAACAGATGGTCAAGCTGTTGAAAACATTATGATTCTACTTACTTTTCAAACATTTAAGCTGAAAACCATACCATAACAGGGTAATTTTGCCTTCATTACCTCAGAAAAACAAGTGTGTTCCTTTCATTTATATATTTTTTTCAGTGTGACATAAAATTGCACTTTTGGAGGTTTGTCTCCAGGTGCAAATAAAACATGTGAAGTATTTTATTGAATACCTAGATAGATCAAAGTCATTTAATATTTTAATGAAATATTTACATGTTTAATGACAAATGAAGCTACTTTCTCAAAAGATCATCCACATACCAAGGACAAAAGATGCTGGAAGGTAGGGTCTCCTTCAGTAACTTATGGGCTAGCAAATTAGTCTGTCAGTGGAAGGGAAAGCACTCCATAGACTTGACTCATCTCAGTGGCTCATGGAAAATATTGAATAATAAATCTATTGTGAAAGATATTCATTTTCTGTCTGCTCCATAAACCTGATGCAAGTTGATTATTGATATGATAGTCTAGAGTCATTCTCATACATTTTTTCTTTTGCTCTATTATTTGTTAGTAATTTGCAAATTTGTTTATTTGCTTATTCCAACCAGGAGTTGAACTCAGGGCCTCAAGCACATACTCTTCCACTTCAAATTGATTTTCAGGTTGAATCTCATGCTAAGTTTTCTCCAGCTGGCTTAAACTAAGATTCTCCTATCTTTGCTGAAGATAGCTGAAGTTATAGGTATGTAGAGCCACACCTGATCCCTTTGATTTTCAAATAAAGTAGGAAAGATATTTATAGAAGTTCTACAGTTGTTCTTTTTTGTTTTCTTTTTGGTGGTAATGGGGAGCAAATTCAGTGTTTCATGCTTTCATTGGCAGATATCCTACCATTTGAGCCATACTCTTGGCCCTTTTGTTGGTTTGTTTTAGCAATTTTTCAGAAAGAAAATAGCATTTTTTCTCAAATTGGTACTCACTCCACAATTCTACTTCTACCTCCCTTGTAGCTGGGATTACATGCATGCACATAATGCCCAATTTGTTAGTTGGAGTTTTGCTAACTTTTGTCCTGGCTGGTCTTGACAATCTCAATCTATGCCTCTAGAGTAACTGAGATAGCAGCTATGAGCCCCCGTATCTGATGTTCCAAATGTTAAGTTTTGAGATTGAACTTTTTTTTTGCCAGTCCTGGCCTTGAGCTCACAGCCTGAGCACTGTCCTTGGACTTTCTCAAGGCTAGAGCTCTACCACTTGAGCCTCAGCACCACTTCCCGTATTCTTTCTATGGGTATGGTACAGAGGAATCGAGCCCGGGTCTTTGTGCATGCTAGGCAAGCACTCTACCACTAGGCCAACCTCCTGGCCTACTTTTAATGCTTAGGATTCAAAGATTGTTTCATATGGTAAAGATAACACTAAATCAATTATAAAGAACTTTCTTGGTGGTGCATACCTTTAATCCCAGCATGTGAGAAGTTATGATAGCCAGTTCAAGGTTAGCTTGGTGTATCTAGGGAGACAATTTCAAAGAAAAGGATAAGGGAGGAAGTAGAGGAGGAGGAATCAGACTAGGAGAAGGGGGAGGAGGAAGGAGCAAGGAAAGAAGGAAGGGAGGGAGCAAGGAGAGAAGACAGGGAAGGGAGAAGGGAAGAGTAAAGATGAGGGAGGGGAGGAGAAAAAAGAAGGTATAAAGAAAAAGAAGGAAGCCTGGTGCCAGTGGTAAATGCCTGTAATCCTAGCTACTCAGGAGGCTGAGGTCTGAGGATGGTGGTTCAAAGCCTGCCTGGGTAAGAGAGTGCATGAGGCTCTCATCTTCAATAAACTACTTAGAAAAAGATGAAGGAGATGTTATGTAGTAGAACATTAGCCTTGAGTGTAAAGAAGCTCAAGGACAATGCCCAGGCTCTGAGTTCAAGTCCTAAGACCAGCAAAAGGAAAAGACAAAAGAAGGAAGGAAGGAAGATACTTTATATAAAGATTTCTGTTAACTGTTTCACTTTGTAGAAACCACATATCTGACTACATTTTATGTAATTTTCCACAATTGTAATGGACTGTCTTTGTAATCCAATGATTAGGAATGAAAATCTTTTCTTATACAAACATTGTGACAGACCTTCTTGTGGTTGCTAATGACAAAACTCTCATTCTAAATTGGGTTAAGTAAGAAAAGAGTACAGGAGTGAGTTCTTCCAGTGTTGGGGGAAGCTGGATTAGGGTAATCACAGCTGTATCATGGCTTGGGCCTCTTCATAGTCATTCCACTCACAGTTTGATTGTAGTCACCAGTATCTTAAGAACCATGCCATAGACACATTCAGTTTCTCAAAAATAAAGAGCTCTGCTTCAGCAAGAACTTATATAAAAGTAATTCTACTAAGTGACTCATCTAAGTCGTCCATTCTCACATGGAGGGAGAGGCATGCTGTTTCACTCTGATCACCTGGGCAGTGTGGAGAGAGGTAGCCACCATGAGAGCCCAAACTCTACTAGAGGAATCAATCCAAGAAGAAAGGTGTTGCTGGTGGAGAATGTAATCACAGAATAGATAACAGTTTCACAGCTTTGTCTATGAAGCTGATTTTTTTAATTTGTAGGGGAAGTACAGTTAAATAAAGCAAGGTAATTAAAGCCTTTAAGTTATAGATGTGGGTCTTCTAAATGTTTCTTACAGAAGAACAGCTAGAGACCAGAGTAGTTTCAACATTTGTCCTGTATTACAGTGTCAATTAGTTCGATTTGTGACTTGCCAGGAAAAGCTACTTTTAAAGAAAGGAGAGTTACATGCACCAGTTCATATCTCTGATATAGTATTTTCCACACTACATTAGAAATGCTACTTTTGTCCAAGTCTTTTAAGCAGATATTTTATTCTTTAGACCCTGGTGTATTTCTCAATGACTTGAAATTTTATTTGGAAGATGAATGAGCACAGTAAAATGAATCAGGTAATGATTGATGATTGATTGTGTGACTGGAGAGGTTCAGAAGACTATGTTGATTTAATCATCACCTCTCAATTCTAGCTTGGAAGAGCTACTTGTATGTTTCTTTTGTGAAAGATAAGGTACCAACAAGTTCAAAACTGTTAAGACACTGAGAGATTTGAGGTGGGTATGATGTTAAAGAGAAGGTCTCCAGTGAAACTCTATTTAAAGATACCGTTTATCATTGTTTAATGGCTAAGGAAAGAGCCTAAGAAAAGATCAGTGTGGAAGAAGAGCTTTCAATTCCTTCTAAAGATGATAAAGTCAAGAGTAAGTGAGAGCAGGCACTTAGAGGAAGATGCTGAACCCAGAGTGTGCTCTGTAACTATCTTTTTGATGCAGTGACTGATCATCACATATAGACTGTCTGTAGTTTTGGTTTTCTGCAGAAATTTCTTTCAGAAATTCCTCATCTATATTTCTTGAGAGAGAGAGAACATTTTTAATAACTCTGTGTGTCATCCAAGAGATGTATAACATGAAATGGCTCCTAAGTTAGATGAATCTCTTTCTCTGTGCAAGATAATAAAATCGACTCCATAAAAATGGGAGCTTGAGTTCAAGCAACCCAGTAGGTATTATTTCTTCGTTCTGTTACCTTTTTTGTAGCAAAAGAGAAAAAAATGCCATCTGAATGACTTTTAGAACTAGACTTTAATGGACACTTCAGAGCAGTTCAGAGTGAATAAAATAACGTCCTGTGTAACTTACTAAAAATAAAATTCAAAACTGCACACATAAAGAAAATGGAACTGCTCTGCTGATTTTCTTTCCATGAACAAATGGTTTGTATATGACAAAAGGGATTGCTGTCCTCGTGTATCTTCTAAATTCTGCCTTCTCCAAAGGACTGTCCATTTTCAAAAGGTTAAACTTGTGAGAAATGTCCAATGTTTATCTGATAACCAGATCTGATGAAAAAAAGTAGCATCTATAATAACATTAAATGTGAATGGCTAAACAGTCCAAGAGAAAAAGAAAGTTGTGAGATCGTATTTGAAAATGAATACCAACCGTGTTGTCTAAAACAAATGCCCTTGAAATATTAAACTAGGTTGAATGCAAGAAAATGGAAATGGACCCCCATTTCACCTATTTTTCTCCATTGACATGGAGAAGTGATTTAAAAAGGGAAACCGAATCTCAAGGAAAACTTTTAGTAGGAGGTTGGGGATAGAGAAACAGCAATCAAGAGAGAGGGGGTGAGGTATTTTGATTAAAATGAATTCAGGCACATCTGAAATATTACAGTTAAACCCCTTGGTAAAATTAATGCACAACAAAAATAAATAAAATGAATGCCAGGAAAGTAAAACAGTCTCTGTTGAGAGATAGATACCAGCAGAAGTGAAAGAGAATGGAGAAGGTACATGAAGATGAATAGTTAAAGTAGTTTATTTACATAGAAAAACAATAATGAAACATGTTGAAATTATTTGAGAAGAGCAAGCTGGGTAAGGGAAAATGAATGAGAGGATGGGTTTGATATTGTAAGTATTCCAGTGAAATATTACAATGAAATCCCTATAGAACAATTATGATATGCTAATAGAAATAATCTTGTAAGTGAGTAAACATGATTGGAGGTAGATGCATGAATTTTTAAATGTTTGAATAATAAAATAAAGAAAAGGAAACAAAAGAAAACAGTCCCAATTTCATTTCCTTCAAATTGTGTAAAGGTACTTTTCTTTCTTATTTTCTTTCTGTTAATTATTACTGAGTAGTATGCTATTTCTGGGCATGAGCTTTACAATCCCATACACATGTACACATGTACATGCAGGATTTTTCACTTCACTTGCTCAGTCATTCTCCCAGCATTGAGAATGCATTGAGAGGCCTACATTCAGTTTAACAAACTTGCAGAAAGAAACAATGTAGTGTTATGCACGTGTGCCCATGTCAAGTTCTAACCTCACTAAGTAGAACAGCATTCAAGCAATCTTGATTTCACAAAGAATAGATCATAAACTAGGATCATCTCTACGAATGTAGTCATGGATCCAAAAATATTTGTAAACCTCTGTGCTCTTTCCACATGTCTCCTACACTAAAAAAAAAAAAAAAAAAAAAAAAAAAAGTCACACTAGTGAACCATTGCATTCTGTTAATGTTATGTTGATGTTGTTAATATTATTTTTAATCCACTCATTTGACCCTAAGATTTGTTCTTGATTATGGAAGTATCACAGATTATTTTCATGACGTTCCATCTCTTTACAACTTAATTTCAGAAGGGAGATCTCATCACTTCTGCTTTATTGTCTTGTTAGATGGCCGACACTCAGTAAAGGGGCTCTATAACAGAGTGAATACAGGACACAGGAAGCATTGGGGGTTATTTTAGAGACAGGAGCCTCTTGAACATATGTTAGGACATGAAAAAATATTACTGGAGTGTAGACAAATTATACAAATAAACCCTCTGATCACAGTGAAATTAGTTAGAAGTAAAAAACAAAAGCATATGTAGAAGAACCTTTAATTACTTGGCACTTAACATATTGTCAGTGTCAAAAAAGAATTCACAAGAGAATTAAAAATAATTTGAATTTATTGAAAATAAATACAATATACATCAATTTTAATAATGCACCCAGAGCAACATTTATTCCAGATTTATTTATAATTTATAATTTTAAGTATTTGCTATAAGGAAAAAGTAATATATAAGAATCATCTATCATACTTTTTAAAATGTAAAGGGGAAAAGAATGTAGTAAATTAAATGTAAACTAAAGGGTGGAAATAATAAAGTCTAGAGCTAAATTAAAATAAGTAGATAATAAGCAACCAATTAGTAATGAAAAAAAATTTGGTTCTTGAAAAGAAGAAACGTTTATGATACAAAACTAAGAGGAAGGGAAACTTTCTCATAAACTAAAAAAAATTCAAAGTTGACCTCATGCTTTCTCATGAACTAAAACCTTCTCATGAATTAAAAAAGTCAAAGTTGAATTAATGCAACATTGATACTCACTTGACACTGTTGAATATGAACCTTATAGCTTGGCAGGAAGGGAAGTAAAGAGAGAGAGCAAGGGAAGGAATAACACTGTTCAAAAAGAAATGTACTCTTGACTTATGTAACTGTAACTCTGCTATATATCACATTATAACAGTAATTGTAAATTGAAGGGAAAAGCTTCCCCCTCCCTGCCACTTGTCCTAATCCTCAAATCCCTGGGTAATTGTCCACCATATTGGATTTGAAAACCCTCAATGATTTGCTTTTAAGTATTTCAATGTGGCAATTATGTCTTTGAATCTGACATCCATAAGAAAACCTTAGGATTGCCTCCAGCTTCCATGCAAAAAAAAAAAAAAAAAGTTGTGCACAGCATCCTAGTAGAATCCTACTTCTTCACAAAAGTGCTAAGGCATGTAAGGAGCCATCTTGGATATCGGAAACCCAGATAATAAAAATAAGTTTGCTTCCTGACCCTAAGTTCATTTCATATCTTTTCCTTTGAAATTTTATTTTAGTATAGCAGGTAAATATAGGAAGAAATTGAAAAGAAACATTTCCTGATCTTCATGTGGGAAATGGAATCCTACTTGTAGCTTGTGGAACTGGGCTAATCTACTTGAACAGGTTGTCTAGCAACTCCTAAGTCTTACATAATGTTTTTGGGTAAGATAGAATTCTAGCCCACCGGATCATTTTTCTATAACATTACATAGCTACTCCTTGGACAGTTGTTAGTTTATTAATTATACCTTATGTCTTCTAGCTTCTTTATTAAGATGATGCTTTTTTGTAGCATAAAGTTAACCGATGCGTTACGTCATTTATAGATCTTGGCAAGATAAAAGGTACCAGCTGTCATATATATGGTGAAAATATCCAGAATCTTCCTGTTGTCATGAAAAAAAAATCCTTTTGGAAGAAGAAGTTTAGATTCCCTGTAACTTAGCAATCAGAAATATATAATTCTTTAAGTGCATATTTTAAAAATCTCTGAATATTTTTAACAAGGTTCTAATTTTAAGGTAAAAACGGGTATGGAGGCTCAACATGCTCAAAATATGTAAATTCTTCTGGAAGATTTTAGAACTTGGCATACCAGTTCTGCTGCACTATATTAGGAATATGTTTGATGATGAGAGCTATAACCTGGTACCCCCAAACTCTTTGATCTGTCTCAGTACTCCCTCATTAGCTAACGTATATGATACTCTTACAAAAAGATACATTTAATGTTTTGCTATCTCAGCCACTACATTCCTAGTCAAAGCTAAGTTCCTTTATCAGCAAAGTCTTAGAACTATGTCAAGCTTTTAGTCATATTTTAATCCTCCAAATCATGAAAAAAGTTTAAGACCTTCAGAATCTTAGTTTGATCAGCATATATTAATATGCATGCAGACAACAACTTCTAGAACTTATCCAGTGTTATCACATTGATTTAACAACAAAACTTCATGTTTCTACTAAGTAGATTGTGACTGTGAGAGCCAGAAAAGGTTAGTCTGATAAACAGACTTTGATTTCTTACAGAGCAAGAACTTCTTTAAGACCAGTTTATTTTCTTACTCCTTGTAACAAACTGTGTAAATGAAAAGATTGTGCTTCTAAATCTTTCACGGTAACCTCACATATTTAGACTTCTCTGGGTATAAACATCATGACATTGAAGTAGAAAGTTACAGTGATTGTTTGTGAGAAAGAGCTATATAACTAAAAGTCTACTGGGAAGCATGCCTACTAACAGGAAGAGAGAGAGGACTGTTTGCAATGACAGAAATAAAAATGTTTTGAGTGATAATGGCTGTGCAAAAATGAGCATAACAAATCCAGATTTTCCCAGAGTTGACCCTATGAGGTTGATCTTTAAGCAACTTGAGTTCAAAGCCCAATACTGTTAAGTAAACAAGAAGCTACAATAAATCTGCCTTAAGTTTCCTTAGCAAATAGATAAATGGTGTCTCTGAGAATCAGTCTTTCTTATGTTCTGGAGAAAATAGAATGAACAACAAATTTTAAAATGAATTGAATGTCAACAGGGACAAAAATATAAAGAAAAATGTTTTAAAAATTCATAATCTAGGAGAATAAAGAAGCAAGTTCTTTTATACCAGCCTGAGCCAATGGCTCTCTCGAGTAATCTAGCAACTCAGGAGCCTGGGATCTGAGGATCTCAAGTCAAAACCAGCTCTTGCAGTAAAGTCTGTGAGACCCTTATTGCCAGTTAGTATCACCCCCACCACAAAAAGCAAAACAAACAAAAACAAACCAAAAAGTGGAGTTGTGGCTCAAGTGGTAGAGTGCTATTCTTTAGAAAACAAAAACTCTGAGTCTGGCTTATTTCACTTAATATGATTTTTTCTAAGTCTTTCCATTTCCTTACAAATGGGGAGATGTCATTCTTTCTGATGGCAGCATAGCATTCCATTGCGTATAAATACCACATCTTGTTGATCCAATCATCAACTGAGGGACATCTGGGTTGATTCAATAAGACAGACTCAAAGGAAGATAGGCTTAATGGTTTCCCTCATTTGTTATAATTAGTATAAACCTTGGACTCTCCTAGAAGAGGTCTACAATAGGGCAAAACCTAGATACATAAGGCCATATAGGATGCGGCTAAATGAAAGGGCCTCCAGGATATAGAAACAAAAGCCATATAATGAGTGATTGTTGTTCTTAATGTACTAGGTTACTTCTCATCTCTATTGTTGTCCCTTGGTTATCTCATATTGTTACAGTATCTTACCTTGTTATCAATATATCAATATACAATATATCAATATTGTATATATGTTTATTTGTTTACCTGAAAAAGGATAGGGAAGGGGGGAAAACAAGATGAGGGAAGAGGGTGGGGGGAAGGAAATGGGGACAAAAACATGAGAAAGGGTAGTAATGTTTGTGAAATAATGCATCTTCTATCTGGCGAATATAATGTAACCTTTCTATTATTTACAATAAAATATATTTTTAAAAAAGAAAACAAAAACTCTGGGATAGTGCACAAACCCTGAGTTCAAGCTCCAGGACAGATACATACACACACACACACACACACACACACACACACACACACACACACACACATACACGTATGCATACCAACAAATAAAATAAAATTTATAATAAAAATAAAAATGAAGGGGCTAGGGGAAGGAAAAGAGGACAAAAACCTAGAAGGGGTATCAAAGGTCAAGAAGTAATGCAACCATTACCTGACAAATGTAACTGTAACCCCCTTCTATACATTATCCCAACTATAAAAAATGAAGATATTAGGGATAAATCATTAAATGTACTTATTTAACAAGATAAAAAAACAAGGTGGAACATGAGTGGTACATGCCTATAATCTTAGCTATTCAGTGGGCTGAGACCTGAGGGAATCATGGTTCAAAACTAGCCCAGGCAAAAAAAATTCCCTATACGAGATCTCAAAAATAATTATTTAAAAAGTTAATCTGGAGGTGTTGAAGTGGTACTGCACCAACATTGCAATTGGTGCCTTGAGTTCAAAGCAATACTGTTCTCTCCCCCCAGTCCCCCCAAAACCATAAAACAAAAACATACAGTTTTATATGTTGATATAGGTGTTGTGATGTATCCCTGTAGTCTGTGTGACATTCATGCATCCAGCTGTTTATTTTCTTAGTGAGAGAGGAGATAAGTATAGAGAAATTTTAAAAAAGGAAAATATATTCATAGTTCAGCTTAAAAAAATCTCATCTCTCATTTAAAATAATGGATAAATGAACTACAAACAATTACTTTCATAGTTCCAACTTCAAATGGGAGGTTGGTATTTGCTATGGAATATAAAGGTAATCTTTAAAGTACTTTATCTAATGGAGCAGAAATAAGACCTTGTTAAGCAAGATTGGCAGGAAAGAAAGCCATGCAGAGTGGATGAACTTTATTGAGCACAGTGCACCATCTCTGTCTCTCTGTCGCTTGAGAAATTAGGACATGTGTCCTGTCTGATAAGTTTCTAGGGGAAAAGAAAGACCGTATTGTAGAACATTTCAGATACCACCCACACCCTCAAATCTTGACATGTTTTTATCTAGTCATAAAAATACAACAATCTCAAAGGTTTAAAGAACTTCTTCCAGCTCTAAGTAGAGTAAAATTAAGAAAATCAAGAAGCACTAATTCAAATAATTTATCCCCCTTGAAGCAGGATTCTAAAAAATGTTTGCTTTATGCAAAACCTAGATACATAAGGTCATACAGGGAGAGGCTAAATGAAAGGAACTCCAGGATATGGAAACAAGAGCTTTCTCTTGTGTGATTGTTGTTCTTAATGTATGATATTATTTCTCTTCTCTTTTATTGCCCTTTGATTAATCTCATATTATTATAGTATCTGACTTTGTTACCTGGCATATTGTATATATGTTTATTTGTTTATGTGAAATAGGAAAGGGAAGGGGGGAAAACAAGATGATCGGGAGGGGGTAGGAGGGAGGAAGTGGGGACAAAAACAAGAGAAGGGTATCAATGTGTGAGAAGTAATGCACCTACTATTTGATGAATATAACTGTAACCCCTCTATACATTACAATAAAAATTTAAAAACAAAGCAAAAATGTTTGCTTTATTTACATCTATTTTTTTCCTCATGAAAACTTTCATTGTAGTATAGCTCTCAGGAATGTAATAGTTCCCCAAGAATTATTTATGACTTCACTTTCTTTTTTTGCCAGTCCTGGGCTTGGGCTCAGGGTATGAGCACTGTCCTTGGACTTTCTCAAGGCTAGATCTCTACCACCTGAGCCACAGCATCACTGCTGGCTTTTTTCTACGTATGTGGTACCGAGGAATCAAACCTGGGTCTTCCTGCATGCTAGGCAAGCACTCTACCACTAGGCAAAACTCTCAGCCCGACTTCACTTTCTTATGAAGATAAAAGTTGGCCAAATTCAGAGAGCCACTTGGTAAAGGAAATATAGGAAGTGAATTAGAAATGCACATTGTCTCCTCAAGTTGTGTTAGAAACCAGGGACTATTTGCATTTTCAAATGAGCTCGGCATTATGTTATTTCAGGTTGAAAAATTTTTCAGGGTTTTCTAAGTAATAAGTCTGATTCTGTGCCCAAAAACTTAGACTGTGCCTGCCAACAGTGTTAGAACTTCTTAGTAGAAAGCAAAATTAAAATGAATAAAAAACAATACTTTAAAATGGATCATCTACCTATGTTCACATAACTTTGCAGAAATGATGAGCAACTTGGGAGCTTCTGTTTGGAAATATTTTAATTTTTTTCAGAACCATTAAATTTCCCATCTGAATAGTCATGTCAGAATACATAAATAATTCAGCTAATTGTCTTGTAAGATGTTGAATAACCTGAATTTTAAAAAAATATAATTAATACTCTCTGAAGGTATTGTTCATACTTTGCCTTTATTCTTTCATAAAGGAAAGTTGCCTTGTCTTTTTCTTTTTGTGGGAAAAAGGCATACATATTTTAAAAGGAAGCATTGATTAGCATCTCTATTGTTTTCTTTGCAAAGTATGGTTTCTTTTTAGATGAGCCAATTCTCCCTTTAGACTATAAAACTGATGATGAAGCAAAAATGTTTATGCTTTGAAGTCAGAAAGAACAGCTTGCTGGTTGACAGAGGAAAGGGGAGGGATATGTGCCTGGACTGCTAACGAATCTTAGAAACAGTATGGCATGTAAGTCAGTTAGAAGAAATGGAAGATGAGTCTTTAGAATTCAAATAATGTTAGTTAACATTTATTTTATCTTAAAAGTACAGTTCTTCAATTAAGTGGAATTATCATATTCCGCTACCAATTGATAACCTATGTGAATGGGAAAAAATTGAATATGTAGGCTTAAGGAGAGAGTTTAATGATGTGTTTGAATGCATATGTGTGATAATACAGATTTTAAGAAAAGAGATATATTTATGAATGTTTGAGGGATCACTACCATAAACTTTCAATATGTACCAATTATAATGGACTTGTTGAACATTAATTCATGTGTGCTCCAACCTGAAAAGATGAAATAATTCTTTTATTACTGGAAGTAGAAAAGGAAAGAGACTCTTTGTTTAACAAAGACTATTAACTAAAATATCATAACAAGCATGTTTAGAAACCAAGATTTCCAAATGCTACTTAATAGTTCATGACACATTTAATACTCAATGAAACTGTTAGTTACAACATCAGTCAAACAAACAATACAACAGGAAGCTCACATTCCCAGCCCCATCATTCATTATAATATTACAAAATTCTCTTTAAGATTAATGAATAACCTCCTAGTTTAATCACATCATTGTATGTAATATATGACTGAATTCGAATGTTCTATTCTTCAAAGCTGGTGAATTGGAGTCAACGTCGCTTTCTTAGTAGGCAATTCATAGCAATATGGCCCATTTATTGCTCTATTTCCTACACTGGTAAGCTCAGGACATAATGAAATCTATGTGGCATTCTAAAATATTTCCCAGAAAACTGTAATTTGATCACGATAGGAAGAAAGAAAAAAGCAGGAAAAGTGGCCATTTTTAGCCCTTAAATAGACTTATGCATGGACTTAGTTTGGAGTAAGACCACTGAGAGTCTGTCCACCTACATGTTTTTTTTTCTACTGCTTTACTGAATTTTCAGGAAGGGATTATGGATTATAATAGTATTCCTGACTTTCAGAATTCTTGAAACTCTCAGGAGGAATCCCTTGAGAATGCAGGTTTTCTGTGAGACAATTAGATTTTAGGACCCTTGTAGTTTATAAGAAGCTTTGCTACGCACAGCTAACGTGGTTTCCTTGGTGGTGGATCATACAAATGAAGGTGTAAACTGCTGCAGTTGGAGATGATAGAACTTTATGAGAATGTGAGAAAGAAGAGCAAACAGAACAGAGTACACAGCATCATTTATATAAATCTCTTCCGGAAAGCAGAGTTCATGCCATTTCTAAGGATTTTCAGGAAGAAAACATAAACATTGGAAAAAAAATCTAATGATAGAATTAGACTAGGTATAAATTGTACGTGAGCTACAGTGTAATTCCAGTAACCAGGATTGCCATAGGGAAATACAAGCATTCTCCACCCTGCCACGGGGGTTACTGTGAATGAATGTAACTACCAAATGCATTATCTCAGGAACCAATATGGAATATCTAAGGAATGGACAAGATGAGTTTGTCAGCCACTCTCCCATGTAGGCCTCCTTTGAGACTCTATGTACAAGTAAGAAGCAGCTCCTGATACACTTTCATCTCATTAATCACAGATTCTCTTACACACATAACATTGATGATAATTTTTTCTCATTTTGATGTTTCTATCACAAAATTAAAAATAATGTAGGAGCCAGACTCCCATGGCTCCTCAAGAAGCTGAGATATGAGGTTGGTCAAAGCCAGCATGGGCAGAAAAGGCTATGAGATTCCAAAAGCCAAAAGTGCAACTATCACGGTTTAAGTGATACATCACAATCCTTGAGTAGTAAAAGCTAAGGGAGTTCAAGCCTTAGTACCAAGATACACACACACACACACACACACACACACACACACACACACACACACAAATGCTAATAATCTACTTCATTTCACAAAAGTTTAGTGTTACTCAGAAACACCGATCTCATTCAACTATTAGTTCTTTTCTTAAATAATTTTTATTGTGATTAATACAAGGGTTACATTATATTCACCAGATAGAAGGTACATAACTTCACAAACATTGATACTTTTTCTCGAGATGGTCCCCATTTTCTTCCCACCCTCCCCCTGCTTATCTTGATTTCCCCCCTTCCCTATCCAATTTCAAATAACAAATTAAGCACATATAAAATATATCAAATAACCAGGTGAAATATTGTAACAATATGAGATAACCAAGGGATGGCAAAAGAGATGAGAGATAACATAGTACATAAAGAACAACAGTCATTCATTATATGGCTTTTGTTTCCTTATCCTGGAGGTCCTTACATTTAGTGTCCTACTATTTGGCCTAATGTCTCTAGATTTTGTTCTATTCTATCAACTATTAGTTTTTTTAGCTATTAAAAACCAACTTTTATTTAGGAGCTACTAGTTTTTTCATTTTAAATATGTATTACTTATTGAATTGAAAGTCATCTACATGCTTCTATAGTAGCCCTGAGCCACTTGATATAAAGCCTCACTGCCAGCAGAGCATTAATAAGTTTAAGAACAATGCCTACTGATTTTATATCACTGAAATATTTAAATATAACCAATATATTTTCATTTTGAACTTCTCATTATTAACAACTGTTATAACTATAGCAACAAAAAAATCTTAATTTTGATGACCTACGGAGAAAACTTACTATAAAAGCATCCTGTGACACAATATACGTTTTTTTCAGCAGCACATGGAACATTCTCCAAAACAGACCACATTTTAAGCCATAAAACAAACCTGAACAGATTCAGAAACACTGAAATTATTCCCTGCACTCTCTCAGACCACAAGGGCATCAAATTGGAACTGAACACACATCTCCACCAATGAAAACCATGTAACTCATGGAGACTGAACAACACATTGTTGAATCACCAATGAGTCATCGAAGAGATCAGAACAGAAATCCAACAGTTTATGAAATTTAACAAAAAGGAGCACACAAAATACCAGCTCCTTTGGGACATGCCAAAGGCAGTACTCAGACGAAAATTTGTAGCTCTGAGTGCCTACAATAACAAATTGGCAAAATTACAAACCAACAATTTAGTGTGTCACCTTAAACTCCTGGAAAAAGAGCAAAAAATCCACCCTAATCCCAGTAGAAGGAAGCAAATTATTAAAATCAAAGCAGAATTAAATGAATTGGAATCCAAAAAACTATAGAAAGAATCAACAAAACAAGGAGTTGGTTCTTTGAAAGAATTAACAAAATTGACAAACCCTTAGCAAATCTTAACAAAAAAAGAAGGGAGCATACCGAAATAAACAAAATCACAGACAAAAATGGTAATATCATGAAAGAAATTACCAAGATCCAAAGTATCTTGAGGGAATACTTCTCAAACCTTTATGCCAACAAATTTGAGAATCTAGAAGAAATGGACAAATTCCTAGCCAATATTAACATACCCACACTGAACCAAGAAGAATTAAACAGGCCTATTTCAAGCACTGAAATAGAAATGGCAATAAGAGAACTTCCACCTAAGAAAAGCCCAGGGCCAGATGGATTCACAGCTGAATTCTATAAGGTCTTCAAAGCAGAACTCACACCAATACTCCTCAAGCTCTTCAACGAAATTGAAAATGAAGGCTTTTTACCAAATTCATTCTATGAAGCCAGTATAACCCTCATCCCCAAACCAGACAGAGATTCATCAAAGAAAGAGAACTATAGACCTATTTCTTTGATGAACATCGATGCAAAACTTCTCAACAAAATACTGGCCAACCGTCTACAACAACTCATCAAAAAAATTATACACTATGATTAAACGGGATTCATCACAGGGAGGCAAAGCTGGTTCAACATATGCAAATCAATTAATATAATTCAACACATCAACAGGAGCAGGGACAAAAAACACATGATTGTCTCAGTAGATGCAGAAAAGGCATTTGACAAGATCCAACACTCCTTTATGTTAAAAGCTCTGGAGAAACTAGGAATCCATGGAACATTCCTCAATATAATAAAGGCTGTGTATGACAAACCCACAGCTAGTTTATACTTAATGGCGAAAAGCTAAAGCCATTCCCTGTAAAATCAGGAACAAGACAGGATACCAAGTGTCTCCACTCCTCTTTAACCTAGTATTAGAATTCCTAGCCAGAGCAATAAGGCAAGAAGCAAGCATAAAGGGGATCCAAATAGGGAAAGAGGAAGTAAAACTTTCCCTCTTTGCAGATGACATGATTCAGTATTTAAAGAATCCTATAGACTCTACTCGCAAGCTCCTTGAGCTGATTCAAAACTTAGGAAGGGTAGCAGGGTATACAATTAACCCTCAAAAATCAACTGCCTTCCTCTACGCCAACAGTGAGAGGAACGAGGCAACAATCAGGAAAGCAACTCCTTTTGCAATAGCCTCAAAGAAAATAAAGTACCTAGGAATTACCTTAACTATGAATGTAAAGGACCGTTTTGATGAAAACTTTAAAATCCTGAAAAAGGAAATTTAAGCAGAACTGAGGAAATGGAAGAACCTCCCATGTTCCTGGATTGGAAGAAACAATATCGTGAAAATGACAATCTTGCCAAGGGCTATCTACAAATACAACGCAATACCCATCAATATCCCAATGTCATTCTTTAAAGAAATAGAAGAGGCAATCCAAAATTTCATATGAAATAATAAAAGACCCCTATAGCAAAAACACTTAGCAGAAAGAACAGCACAGGAGGAATTTCAATACCAAACTTTAGACTCTATTACAGAGCTATAATTATCAAAACAGCTTGGTACTGGCACAAGAACAGGCCTGAAGACCAATGGAATAGAACTGAAGACCCAGATATTAAACCACAGACCTATGGCCACCTAATCTTTGACAAGGGAGCCAAAAAAATAGAATGGAAGAAAGACAGCCTCTTCAACAAGTTGTGCTGGCAGAACTGGTTAAGCACCTGCAGAAAACTAAAGTTGGATCCTTCTTTGTCACCCTGCACTAGAATTAACTCCAAATAATCAAAGACCTGGAGGTAAAAGCCAACACTCTGAAAACTTTACAAGAAGGAATAGGAGATACACTAGGCCTCCTTGGCACAGGTCAAAACTTTCTTAACAAGCACCAAGAATCACAACAAATCAGAGAATGGCTGGATAAGTGGGACTGCATTAAACTGCAGAGCTTTTGTATGGCAAAGGACATAGCTAGTAAATTAATTAGGAAGTCTACAGAGTGGGAGAAGATCTTCACCAACCATACAACAAAGGCCTCATATCTAAAATATATCAACAGCTCAAAAAATTGAATCACTCCAAAACTAATCTCCCAAGTAACAACCATCCCATTAAAAGATGGGCCAAAGACTTAAAGAAAGTCTTCTCTGAAGAAGAAACAAAAATGGCCTATAGACACATGACATCTCTGGTCATAAGAGAAATGCAAGTCAAAACAACTCTAAGATTCCACCTCACTCCAGTTAGAATGGCCAGGATCAAGAAAACTAATAACAACAGATGCTGGAGGGGATGTGGCCAGGCGGGATCACTACTACACTGTTGGTGGGAGTGCAAACTCTTTCAACCACTATGGAAAGCAGTGTGGCAGTGCCTCAAAAGACTAAACATAGAGCTTCCCTATGACCCAGCAATTCCACTACTTGGCATTTACCCAATCATCCAGAACAAAGACATACTAAATCCACCAGCACAACAATGTTCATTGCAGCACTATTCACCATAGCAAAGATATGGAACCAACCTAGATATCCCTCAGTTGATGAATGGATCAACAAGATGTGGCATTTGTACACAATGGAATTCTATGCTGCTGTCAGAGTGAACGACATCACCCCATTTGTTAAGAAATGGAAAGACTTAGAAAAAAATCATATTAAGTGAAGTAAGCCAGACTCAAAGGAACTTAGGCTCAATAGTTTCCCTCATTTGTCATAATCAGTAGAAACCTTGGGCTCTCCTACCAGAGATTTGCAATAGAGCAAAACCTTGATACAAAAGGCCATATGTAGGATGCAAAATGAAAGGATCTCTAGGCTATAGAAACAAAAGCCAAATTATGAATGATTGTTGTCCTTAAGGTACTATGTTATCTCTCATCTCTTTTGTTGTCCCTTGGTTATGTCATATTGTTACAGTATCTCACTTTGTTATATGATATATCGGATATATTTGTATTTGGTTATTTGAAATTGGATAGGGAAGAGGGGAAAACAAGATGAGGGGTGGGGGGGAGGGAAATGGGGACCAAGACATGTGAAAGGGTATCAGTGTATGGGAATTAATGCACCATCTATCTGGCAAATATCATATAACCCTTCTATTAATTACAATAAAAAATATATAAGAAAAGCACTTCCCAGATGTGCAGCTGCAATGACTTGAAGAGTGAATTGAATAGGCTCTGGTCTGGGACTGTGAAGACCTGACTTCAAATCCAAAGCCTCCCTCAACTTTATTGAACTTTCTGGATGTGATTCTGAAGCTACAGAGCTGGCATGTAGCTCCAAAATGTGAGAAGATGCCAGAAAATAAATATGAGTCTTAGATTTTTTTTAAAAAAGCATCCTGTGAAGTCCATATCTTAATATACTGCATTATCAAGGATCAAGAATTCTCAGTCATCTGAAGTATTCATTGGTGAGAACACACAAAATCGCTCTGTCTCTTTTGTCAATGAACTTCTCCTTTATGAGTTAATCAAAGATCAGGCAAGCACTTTTCTTCCTCAAACTGTTCTCTGCACAAGGAAAACAAACACTTCTATTATAGTTTTACAGAAACTCTATGGGCAACATAATGATGGAATAAGAGAATGTTCTTTTGACTTAAAGTACATTTTTTATATTTTACTTTTCCTTGTTAAATTAGATAACCATTTTTGCTATTGTGCTCCTTTGTTATTATTTTTGCAACCAAAAAGTGGCAAATTGGCAGCTGTGTTCTAATGAGAAAATGTCTGAATTGAAATCATGACATATTGTACTCTTCAAAAAAATTCAAGATTAATTGTGGTGGCATTTTCTGTTAGGATGTAAATAATTGAACTGTGGAACATGAATAGTTTAGACTTCAAAGTAACATTACTTCTCCCTCATAAAAGTTAAGCAGTGTACCACTCTGATATAACTTTTGGAATTTATTTGTCTAGCATATTAAAATCTCAGGAACTATCACTTTAGGTTTATTTTTCTTCAGCTAGAGATTATAACTGTCATATTAGTAAATAATAATTAGCAAAAAATATTTCATTATGATATGTCTGAATGACAACAGAGAAGTGGAAGTGAAAACTTCTTTTAAAATTATTAGAATATTTTTCTGAAATGTTTTACTTACTGATCATTCTCATTTCTTTATTTTTGTTAGCATCTTGTCAAAAATAGACTTTGGAAGCAGTGAGTAGACAGCCATCTTGAGTAATATCAAAGTTGACCATGCAAACATTCTGTTGAAAACTGTCACACAATAGTTTTCATCTTTTGTGCTGTGGCGAAAGTGAAATTGATTAGAAATAACCTTGGGTATAGCCAAAAAAAAAGAAAGAAAAAGAAAAAAACCTTTCCAAAATTTTATAGTTTCATTTCTGGCATTGATCTACAAGTTAATGAGATGTTTTAATGCTACTGTTTTAAAGTGACAGCAGCTCTGTACAATTATACCTGCAAAGCCAGGCTCGCACAAATGAGTGCCCGCTTGCAGATTGAGATTGGATTTTTACATGTAGTGTTTTAGAAAGTTAAAATGAATGATGTTAAAATGAAATTATTCATTTTTAAGAAGGAAAGAACCCTTTTCCTGTCTCATTCTGAAAAGGAAGATTATAGAATAATCCTTTTTGGCTATAGACATGAATCCTGCCAAGGCTCGGGCTCTGATCCTTTTACTTGTGTGTTACCACATCACTGGGGTAAAAATTTTACACCATTATGTTCATTCTTTGTCCTTCCCTCCACAGTTGAGATAACAGATACTCGCTACTGTGCCTAGGCATTGGTTGAAACAGTCTCTACAATTGTAATTCCCAGGCTGGCTTCGAACCCTCAATCCTGAATCTCTGCCTTCTATGGCACTAGAATTAGTCTTGAAAAATGTTAAGGAGTGTCTATTCTGTCCTTCTTAGGAATCTTGCCATTATAAATTCTTACCAACAGTATGCTACTTTGTATTTCTGTATTATCAGTTAGTAACCTCTCTTTTATTTATAATTTTACTTATTTGAATCTTTTTTCCTTAACTTAGCTAAGGGCTTGAGTTTCACTCAATTTTTAAAAACTTATCATGGATCATATTGTTCTATTGTTTTTCTAATCTTGATTTTACTTATTTCTGTTCTAATTTATTTCTTTCCCAATGAAAACATTGTATTTAGTTTAGTATTCTCTTCAGTGTATAAAGATAGGTTATGTATTTGAAAACCATACTCTTTTCTCATTTGGTCATTAATTATGATAAACTACCTGCTAAAACTGCTTTGTCTGCATTTCATAAGTTTGGGTTTGTTTCATTTTCATTTTGAGTTATCCCAAGGTACTTTATGATTTCTTCTTGATTTCATTTTGGGTCCATGAGCTGTTCAAGAATGATCTGTTTATTTTTCATCTTCCTGCTTCTCGTTTTATGCCTTGTGGTAAGAAAACATATTTGACATGATTTCCATCTTCTTTTTGTTTTTTGTTTGTATAGTACTGAGGATTGAACCCAGAGCCTTTCTCTTTTTTTCCAGGTGATAGCTTTTATTTATTTTGAGATAAAATAACTTATACAAACACCATTATTTGCTTCTGTACTTAAAGGACTTTCCGATACATTTCCTTCATTATGTTTTTCTCTGTAAAATTTAAACTACATCACCTCCAACAATTATTCAAGCTTGTCCTCACCCATTATGGAGTCTTTCTCTTGAAAGGCAAACATGCCACAGAACTGTATACTTACTTACCTGATAGTCTTCTTAAACCATCCAGGACTTGTTCTATAGCCTAATATGTGATCTTTCCTATAGAATATTACACACATCTTGAGGACTGTGGGTTCTGTTGCTATTGTATGTTACTTTATGAACATTGTTCCTGTCCACCATTTCCATATTGACTTTAGGCCTGAATGAATAATCTATTGTAAAGGTATTGAATGTATTGCTGATTATTCATCCTTTATATCCAGTTAATACTTAAATATTTAGGGATCCCATGTTGGGTGTATACATATTTATACTTGTTACAGACATTTGTTGAATTGACTCCTTTTTGTTGTTGCCGTTGTTATTAGTGGTTGTGGGGCTTGAGCTCTGGGCCTGGCCCTGAGCACTTCAGCCCAAGATTATTGCTCTACCACTTGAGCCATAGCTCCACTTCCTTGGCTCCTTCATTACTATATGATGATGTTTGTTGCCTCTTGTGACAGCTCTTCATTTCAAGCCTATTTTGTCAGATACAGGTATTGTCACCTCAGTTTTTTTATTTACTCTTTTACAGAATGTCTTTCCCCCACTCCTTCACATACAGCTATCTTTTTCTTTAAAACCAAAGTGAATTACTTTATTCATTTCCTCTTGCATTGTTTTATGATTTGACCTTTTATAGTGATGTATTTTGTTTCTTTTCTCTTTATCTTTTTGTGTCTACTTTAGAATTTCTGATTACTTCATTATAGTTGTTACATAGAATAATCTCATAGACATAACAGCTTAACTATAAATACTATACTTTTACCTGTTCCCAATATTCATAGAGATGTCACTGCCACCTTTGTATCCACTAACAATTACTGTAGCTATTGATTTTATCATTTGTAAGTTAACTTTTATATGAGAATTAAAATTATTTATGCATTTTCATTTTACTGGAATTCTGAATTTGTATTTTCATTTTGCTAATTAGAATTCTTTCATTTCATCAAGAACTCTGACATTTCTTATAAGACTGGTCTGGGGCAGAGGATTCTCCCAACTTGTGTTTGTCTGGGAAAACTTATTTATCCTTCATCTCTGAAGGATAGTTTTGCTCAATAAACCCTCATGGTTGACAGGTATGTATTTTTCTCCTTTTAACACTTTTTGGAACAATACACTATTGACTCTTGGCCTGTAAGGATTTTGCTGATAAGCCTATTAATTCTTTTATGGAATTTCCTTTCTATAATAAGATGAATCATTTTATAAGATACATCATTTTACTCTTTTATATTTTAACAATTTAAAATATTTTAGATGGTATAAGGAGCAGACTGTTTTTCCTGTCTGAAACCAGATTAAAATATCTAGTTAAACTGTCTTGCACAATTAGTATGAGAATTTACCATTATTTATTTATTCATCTGTTCATTTGTGTTATGTTTGGCGGTACTAGAGATGTATGCTTGCTGGCTTAAGTGAATCAAGCCTCCAGCCCCATTGTTGCACCAATTATTTTTGAGACAGTATCTTGCTTCTTGCCTAGGCAAGCACCAAAATTTGAGTTCTGCCACTACAAGTATAATAAGGACATCTACCATGTTCAGCACCTTCTATTGAGATTGAACTTTTCTGCCTGAGCTAGCCTGGAAACACAGTTCTCGCCATCTCATACATTGTTTGGACAACAGGTGTGAGCCATTTGCCTCAGCTCACATCCATACATGTATGAAGAGGATAGTTTGTGCCAGGCTCCAGTGGCTATCACTTATAATCCTAGAGCCTAGAAGTCTGAGATCTGAGGATTGCAGTTAGAAGCCATCCCCAGCAGAAAATTCCATGACACTCTTATCTCCAATACACTAACAAAAAATACGCAAGTGCAGATGTGGTTCAAATGGTAAAGGGTTAACCTTGAGTGAAAGCCAAGTAAGAGCACAAGACCCTGAGTTCAAATCTCAGTAGTGGCAAACACACACACAAAAAAATGAAAGAATAGGTCTTATACTAATGTGTGAACAGGCATAAAGGAAACTAGGTCCACAATGATTGAATTACTTTGTTTTCTTTCTAGAATTTTCAACAAAAATATTATGAAATGTATACTCTAAATGATTTAGCACTGGTGGCTCAAGCCTGTAATCCTAGCTGCTCTGGAGGCTGATAATCACAACCCAAAGCCAAACCCAGGCAAGAGAGTCTCTGATACTGTTATCACCAATTAAACACCAGAAAACCAGAAACACCACTGTGGCTCAAAGATGTAGAACACTAGTCTTAAGCAAAAGAGCTCGTGGACAGCAATAAAAACAACAACAACAAAATCGCAAATATATGAAAGAATACTTTCTTCATAGTGAAAGCAATGAAATGCAACATACATTTGACTCAACAGAATTATATGAGTAATGTCATTTCTTTGTTTATGTCCTTCTTAGGAGACAGAACATTTCTTTCTTCACCTGTTGGTAACCAGATGCTAATATTAATTGGCAAAGGCAGCCAATAATATTTTTTATTGCTTCAAATATAGCTTTTTCCGCACAAGTTACGACTAATTCGTTAACTGAGACCTCAAGAGAAATGTGGTAGTGTCACCAACATAAGAATTATGATGAATCCCTTAATATTGGGCTTGTTTGAACCCAGTGATACATATAGCAATGACAAGCATTTCTAACGATATATGTGATTGAATAGCCAAATTCTAAAATTAGTAAAGTTAGGGGTTTTTATTAATGCTCAGAAAAAAATTTCCAACAAAAAACCTCTTATAAATATCTCAATCTCCTAAAAACTACCAATCTATCCCTCTGTTCTGAAAAGCCAGTGACATGGTGTTATTGTGGTCAATGGAGTTAAGAGCAATTCTCTGTGATGTATATGATGTTCTTATAAACTTTTAGTTCAGCTGCTTCTCCAGAGGGTAAGGCCTATTTTATGGCTGAAACTTCACTTTGAGTCTAGTAAGGTCCAGAAACATTTACCTCTATTGCCTGGTAATGCTTTGTCAGGGTCTTATGGAAAATGATTACTTGACTGGAGTCTTAATCCCCTTTTACAAATTTTCTAAGAGAAGTCTCTATCCTGTCATAGTATCTGTCTGAGACTCTCCTTGCATTATTTTCCTGCTGTGTTAGGGATGTGACATCCTACTAGGGCATGTGGCACACACAGCCAACCCCTAAGAGAGAGCTGGAAATATGAGTGAGACTTATGAATATGAATCATACTTTTCTGTTTCAAATAAAGCTGCTAATATGTCATATCTCATACCTAGTTTCATGAGTGCTTTTCTTCCACTTTAATGTGACATAAAATGCACCAGTCTCACTGAGTATCTGTGGCTCAAGCCTGTAATCACAGCTATTCTGGGGCTGAGATATGACAGTTGAGGGTCAAAGATAGCCCTAGCAGGAAAGTACATGAGATTCTTATCTCCAATAAATGACTAACGGCTAGAACTAAACTTCTCCACAAAAGCTTAGGGACAGTGACCAGGCTCTGAGTTCAAGTCCTAGGATGGGCACAAGAATAAAATAAAGGGGACAGGAGCTTAACCTAGTGGTAGAGTGCTTGCCTAGTATGCACAAAGCCCTGTGTTCGACTCCTCAGTATCACATATACAGAAAACACTGGGAATGGCTCTCTGGCTCAAGTGGTAGAGCACTAGCCTTGAGCAAAGGTATACAAGGACAATGCCCAGGCCCTGAATTCAAGCCCCAGGACTGGCAATAGATAGACAGACAGACAGACAGACAGACAGACAGACAGAATTCAATTAAGCGCAGCCAGGTGCTGGTAGCTCACATCTGTAATTCTTGCTGTTTGGAAGGCTGAGAGCTGAAGGTCCAAGTTCAAATCCAGCACCAGCAGGAAAGTCTATGAGACTCCCATTAAGCACACAAAAAGCCAAAAAATAGAGCTATGGCTCAAGTGGGAGAGCACCAGCCTTAAACAATGGAGGAAGCAAAGCTCAGGGACCACACCCAGGCCCTAAGTTCAAAACTCCCAGGTCAGGCAGCAAAACAATCAATCAAGGCTTTGAATAATTATTGCGCTCACTTGAGTCAGATACAATGCCTGTAGATGCAATTATCCATAGTTCAAAGGGAATAGATTGTGTAATCATGTGCTTTTCCAGTTTAAAGTAAAACTACTGCCTTGTGCTGTGTTCTCGATTCAGGAGGCATAACAAACTCAGGGCTGATTTAGGTTTTACTATGGAGAGTTTTGCCAAATGCAATATTCTAGGATATGATATTATTTCAGACTCTTTCTTTAAGAAGTCATGAAATGTTAGCCTTAAGGAGAAACTAGAGTTCATTTGTTCTCACTTGCAGGTAGATTTTTAGCCCCTGATTAATTGTCAATCTAATATCCGTACAAGTTTGGAGTTGAACTGATAATATAAACTGAATACTGACCTGAATCACATTCCAATCTGGCCTCTCATCATTTATCACTATGGAATAATAATCACTTGTATATGAACGTTACTAACATCTACATATTACATAATTACATTATTTGAAATGAATCTGAAATCTGAGTTTTGGGGAAAATATGAATATTTTCTAAGACTATAAAATAATAGTAACCAAGCTGATCTTTAAATTCCTATTTTGTTGCAGTATTCTTGTCCCATCTCTGTTGGACCACTGGATCTTAATTGTGTGATCTAATGCTTTGAGTGAATAAGTCCAAATGAGTGTCATCCCCCAGTGGAGGCCAAGTTGGATCCTAGCAGCAGTGGATGCTTCCTGCCGTTAGCCAGCATCCAATAGCATTGCTAATTCTAATTCTGAAAAGTGCTACTGAAAAATTTGAGTCTCTTTTTGTGTGTGCTCTCTTCATAATGCGACGTTTTAAGCATAGTTTCAGTTTAAGTAGTTGTCATGGTTTTCCTGGAAGTATCTAGCTAGCGAGCTAGCCAGCTAGTTAGCTAGCTTTCTGTGTAGCACGTGTGATGGAAGTGAGGAAATGGAAGATATTGGGGACAATTGAGAAATAGACAATAAAGGCAAGTAAGTGGTGGGGGGGAGGTTGTGTCTCTCAAGCATCCTCTGGGTCAAAGTGTGAAGAATGTCCATTCAGCGTGCATTATGAGCTTTCACTTCTTCTGAAATCACTTCACTCTGTGAGTAGCTTTTATCCAAGAATATTTTGAAAAAGTAGTAGATCAACATCAATATGAATTTGCTTATAAAGTTACCTCAGGAATTTTGATGAATGCTTTTTTAGTTTATTTGCCCCTGCTCATTCTGATTTGTAATCAGCTCTTTTCAATTTATTTCACTTATATATGAGGTTTTCTACATACATTTTCTATACATGTACATATATGATATGTTATGGATATCCTACAGATTTTTATGTAACCCATCTTGTAGTATTTCTTTGGTTTTCCATCATTTTAGTATAAAATGTAAATATATACGATATCCTTGTTAAATCATTTAGCATATGTTTCATATATTACTTATTATAAGTAATATATTATATATATATATTATATTATTAAATTTTACCATAAAATTAAATTTGTGATTGAATATCCTAACCTTGATTGATTTAAATAGCAAAGATACCATTCATAAAATATTTTTATACTTACTTTATTCTGAAAGCTGCTAAAATGAAGATCAATGTCTTTGTGTCAGACTCCTATTTGTTTTATGAATGTCCATTTTTCCTCCTTACTAATAAACAAACCCTAGGTTTTCAGGGTTCTATTATAAGCATTAGCTCTCCTAGCATCTCCTACAACTAGGCTGGTTAGAGAGCATGTTATGCCCAATGAGAGATAAACACAGAATGACAGTGTTTCTGAGGATTGACGAGTTGAGCTAGTGACTGTATGAATAGAAAAGGCTGGAGTTTCAGAACCTATTTGGGTTGTAAAGAGAAACCAGTTTTTTAAGATATATAGATAGATGCATTTCTATGTGTATATATAATAGATATTTATGTAGATGGATACAAATAAAATAGATACTAGATAGATGATAGATGACTGATATAGAGATAGATGATAGATAGCATTCAAACTCTTGAGCATGACAGAATTTGCACCAGTTTAAAGTTGTTTCAGTGTTATAAATATTCATACTAGCATCAGAAATTCTATGTTTCTAAATCTTCTAGTACTGCAGACAAATTTTGAGACTTCTATTCACTTATAGAATAAGAGGTCTATGTGATAACTTAAACCTTTATCCATTTCATAAAGCTAGTTTTTTATGTATGTCTGTGCTCTATAGAGTATATTTTTACATTCAGATGGTGATTAATGTCCTCTTCATTCACTAACTGTAGAAAACTAGTGACTAAACAGCCTAAATCAGAACTGATATAGCTAGGTTTAACGTATCTTTCTGTTAGTAAACACCACATAGCACCATTACTACTTTTTCTTTGAATGTATCTATATCATGGCTAGTATGAACAATGATGCAATTACAGGTGAAGCAGATAAGTCTATTTCAGGCTTTCCCTTCTGATGCTTTCCAGTTGTTCACAAGTGCACTAACTGGGTCGAATCTAGGATAGCCCAGGTATTAAAGTAAGTTGAAGAACTGAGAAGGGAGAAGGTGAGAAGCAAGAGGAAGAGGAGAGAATGAGTAACAACAGACAACAATGAATACATTTTGCTCCCACTGACAAATTTCAAAGGATCACCTCCTCTGTCATCCTAAGAAAGGTTACCAGATGACTGTCACTCTGACTCCACATGAAGAAGGGAATCATTCCTGTTGCAGCTAGTGCACAATCTGTTCTGTGAGTAAATCTGATAGATGTGCCTGATCATTATATATTTAAAACTTAATCAAGTTCAATGACTTAATTTTTAAAAGTTTGCCTTCATTTTTCCATAATTTCAGTCCCTATTTTTTCCTGACTTAAAATGCATTTTAAGGTATATAACCCACTATATTGATGGAAATAAATCCTAAGGAGTTGCTGTTCTTTAAACTAAAGAAACAGTCTATATAAGTCTATGGAAGGCATAATACAAAAAAGCCTGGAATAATAATATTGAAAGCATAAACTCTTTTACACTATGTATACTTTGTTCTCCACAGAACTACTTCTAAATACTAGATGTGCTTTTATGATATTTTGTGTACCTAAGAAATTTAGACTAAGATTTAGGAAAGCAATTGACTTATTCATCAACATTTTCACAGTAGCACATACAATGAACAGCTTTCAGCACAATGGCTATCGGTACTTATATTTAAACTCCGTATCTGCCCACAAAGCTAATATAATCACAACTAAGAAACATTTGTACATTTTCCTTACAAGTTTCTATCTTAAGACACCTTTTGTCCTCTCATCCCCTCAGATTTAAAGACTGTACAGTGTATCTTCAGAACATTTCAGTTCTACTTTTTTCTCTCTGACTCAGAAATTTGATTCTTTTACTCCTCTTAAACATCAAGTGTATTTCTAACATGAACTTCTTTTATTCACGTCCATAGATTTCTAAATGTCAAGCGGACTTTTTCATTTTGCTTGGCTTTGGATGGGAGAAAAATGGAATGGGACGACATTTTTCCAGACATAGACTTAGAATTTACAGTGTTTGAAACCTAGAAGATTAGCAGCTAATTGATGAAATTGAAATTTAAGAGCTCTAATGCAAAAACCTTCACTGGGGCTAAGATACCATCTTTTTAACCTTGGAGAATGCAGTCGCTGAGTGCTGTTTCTTGCCTTTACTATTTATTCTTCCCCGAGCTACTTCCCGGCATGCTGAACCTTAGAAGAATAGTCTGTTTTCTCTTTTTGTCTTTTCTTGAATGAGTTATCTTCCTCATACTTTATATCATTTGCAAAATAAATTTGTTCTTTTAGAGTTTTGTTGGTGCCTCACTTCGGAGGCGGACTGGAAATGATCTCAGACTCAAATAGCTGCAAGCAGAGGTTTTTTATTTCTCTCTCCTCTCTTCTCTCTCTGTCTTTTTCTCCTTCTTTCTCTCTCTCCCCCCAGAAATCCTCCACCATTTATATCATACAGCAGCCAATCACAATGAAGGTTATCTGCACATGCAGCAAGCATACATGGAAAAATCTAGCGATCACGCTCTATCCACAAGCATGGAAGAAACAAATCAACCAATGCAAAGAAACTTCCTGGTCAGCAAGTGCTGACTCATCCTCTTTGGTGAACTGCCAGGCGCCATCTTATAATCTTACTTCCTCAGGAGGCTGAAAGCAATGTCTCCAACAGAGTTTGGCCTCTTTTAATAAATGTTTTACACAATCCAAGAAAAAATGTTCTTCATATACTGTTTTATGTTGTTTATTAATTTTAACAAATAGCTAGTCAAGGTATATATTATAGGGCACAATGTGATATATATTAATACCTCTATCAAATGAGGTCCTTAGCACATTCATCACCATATTAGCATGCATCGGTTTTCGAGGTTGGAAACATTCAAAATCTTTACAGAGCTACTTTGCGATATACACTGTTAGTATTAACTTAAGCCTGTCTGCTGTGTTGACAGTCAGATTTACTTCTCTCGTGGAATAGTATTTATGTTCTCATTAGCTTACATTGGTTCTTCCATCTTTCTTACTTTTCTTAACCTCTGGAATCCTATAGTTAAGTCCAAAGTATCTACTTTGAAATTTTCACATCAAGACCCCACAATATTGAATTTGCAATTTGCCAAGTCTTAGAATACAATTTAGTATAAAAGGACATCCACACTGTTCTGTGACCATTATTATTATCATCCAAAAGTAAAGACTGGTAACCATTCTCCTTTCTGTCTCCACAAATTTGATGATAGGTACCACACATCAGTGAAATTGTATGATATTTCTTCTTTTTATATCTGCCTATGTCACCTGGTATGTTTCAGAATTCCTACAATTTCAAGGCTTGATAGTATTCCACCATATTTGTGTACTTATTGAATCATTGATAGATACTAATATTTTTTTCTTTTGGGGGCTATTGTGAATCATGCTGCAAAAAGCATCTGTACACGGTAGATGTGGAATAAGAGCTAGAATTTCTTAATCATATAATTCTATTTAATTTCGTGTGTGTGTGTGTGTGTGTGTGTGTGTGTGTGTGTGTGTGTGTGTGTGTGCTGGTCCTGGAAATGGAACGCAGAGTCTGTTCACTGTTCCTGAGATATTTGTTCAAGGTTAATGCTTTACCATTTGAATACTCAGGGACTTTTCTCTATTGGCTGGCTTTGAACTGAGATCCTGAGATTTCAGCCTTTCTGAGTATCTAGGATTACAGGCAACAGCCACCAGTGTCTAGGCCTGTTGATTGTTAATGCGAGGAATGTGTTTAAACTGCCTTCATTTATTTTTGCACAAATGAATAGTATTGCAATTTTTCTGATCCAGTTGGTTATCTGCTTGGGCAGTAAATCTCTCCTGAAGGATTTCAATGATTTGGTCTATCTTCTGGCCTAAGGAGACTCGGGTAATTTTCTTCTATTATTGTGATCAACCAGTCACTATTATTCCCATTTCGAAGCTAAGAAATTAATAAAAGATTAAGTGAGAGATTATTTCACATGCTAATTAGAAAACTGAACAAGTGATTATAAAAATCAAACTTTCTAAATTCCAAGTAGAATATTTTCTGTTGTATCTCTAGGTTTTAGTGTGTTGTAAGCCTTAAGAATTCATGATGGTTGTCTATATTTAGCTGGTCTGCTTTTTCTCTCATTGTGCTCTTGCACCTTTATTTTATGTGGAGTATATCACAAGGTAGATGTAGCAGGTACTTACTCCTTTTATAATACTGCTGGTGAAATTTGATGAGCAATATCACGCACTGCTACTGACTTATCTGTGTTCAAGATCTGAGAAGATGAAAAAGTAAATACAAAGGAAAATTTAACTTTAAATGAAGGGTAGGTCATCAATTAACTCTTAAAATAGTTGATGAAAACAATATCAAATTTCCAGGAAATGGTTAGCATATCTACATGTTTATAATTCCTATTGTTTGCTGTTAGCTTTTGCTGCCTTTGTACCTATAAACTACATGTTTGTTGAGAAATAGTGAAGCTGAATTTCCAGGCTTGCAGATTTAAAACTGAATTTTCTACTGAGCTATGTTAGTTGTAGCGTTTTATTGAGACTCATAGATATTATCTATAAAATTTGAGTACTTCTAGGTGTAGGCAAGCCAACACACAAATGTCTCTTTATATATACAATGGAAGGAGAGAGGTTAAAATATTTTCAAACATGATTGATAAAGCAAACATTTTAAAGGCTTTTGAATTTTAGTAAGAGTACTTGCTGGTCATATAAATCTATCTAAATCATAAAATGTTCTCTAAATTATTATTTCTCTTTTTTAGAAAAAATATGGATGGTAGCAAATGGTGGATAGTTTATATTGTGAGTCCTAGTAACTACTAGAGACTCTCTATATAAGTACTATATTCATTGTAGTTTGCTTCAATAAATACATCCTCCTCTTCTTTACTCTCTTTTGTAACCACATATGAATTTTATTTTAAGCTAGAAAAAGACAAAATGCCCGAGTTATTTCTGTTTTTGTGTCTTCCCTGGAAAGACAATAACGGGATGGTTTTATATGGCTGCCTTTATCAAGGGGAAAGGGAAGCCTGAAGCAATTAAGAACAAGAAGAATCATGAAGGTTGGCTCCACTCTTGAATTTGATTAAGTCAAATTTGTTGTATGTTTAAAGTCACTGTACTGTGACTATTAGCAGTTTGAACTTTATATCCAATAAGGATTCAGCAACAGTCAAATCTCTGTCTGTCTGTCTGTCTATCTGTTTATCTATTTATCTATCTGTCTGTCTGTCTATCATCTGTCATGGGCATTTATTTCCAATACCTAATGTCATAAGTATTTTAAATGATTTTAATTTAACTTGTGGTTAAATTTTCTTATCTACCTCTCCAACCTCTCCAAAAAACTGAAAATAACGATAAAAACCACAAGGTAGAAAAAAACAAAACTTAACTAGGTTCCCATTACAACTTTTCTAATTAATTCCCCACTTATTTCTCTGGCAGAATCAGGAAGGAATCTGTGACTCCCTATTTCAGAGATACTTTTCCATGCTGCCTTCCATGCGTATCACCGTGTGAAGTGATGAAAAAGTTTTCATTGAATTTCTTCAGTTAATCAGAATGTGCCTGGTAGAAAAATGTATGCTTCTCAGTTGTATAGTAAAACACACCTGGCATATATGAGCTCTGAAATTTATACTAGCCATCACTCCGACTTGTAACAGCACAATGGAATATGAGGCTACTGGAAAAACATCAGATTGTTGATTTATGCAAAATCTAATTTAGTTCATACGTTTTGCTAGGCTAAGAGCATTGGGTAGGTTTCCTAGATTCCCCCACTTCACAAGGTCACCTCCATCTTTCAACTTGTCTGTTATTTTTCCTTTATTCTCAACTCTTCAAGGGAGTTGGAAATCATTCCATTAATTTTTTTACTCCACTTGCTCTTTGTCTTATGTTTTCACTCATTTTCCCTTGCGTTCTCTCCTCTCTCACTCTCTTTATTTCTTAGGAGTGAGCTTAAATTTTCCTTTTGGGTTCTTATTTACTTTTAGACCTAGTTCCCAATTCTACTTTCCTTACTCTTCCTTAACCTTCTTCAATATGGCAACTATGTGGTTAAGTCAAAGATCTCAAGGAATTTGTCATGAAGTAACTGACAACCCCTAATTCAAACCTGATATCCTTGAAAGAGAGAAGCAGGTAATTTAGATGCACAGAAACAGAAAAGTCAACATGAAGATAATGGCAGAGGTCGGATAGGTATAGCCACCAGAGAAATGTGGCAAAGTTCTGACCTCCAGAACATTAAGAATATAATTTTTTTGCCAGTCCTGGGCCTTGAGCACTGTCCTTGGGCTTTCTCAAGGCTAGAAGTCTGCCACTTGAACCATAGCACCACTTCTGGCTTTTTTCTATGTATGTGATACGGAGGAATCTAACACAGTCTTCGTGGATGATAGGCAAGCACTCTACCACTAGGCCAAACTCCCGGCCCAAGAGTATAATTTTTTAAGCCACCCAGTACACAGAGAGCTCAGAAAAACTAACAGAATGCACAAGATTTTGAGATTTTCCCATAACAATATAAATAGATGAATATTTGGAATATTTTGGAAGTTAACATAAATATCCTCATCAGAAAATTAACTAACTCACCACATGTGTATTGAGGGCAAACTACAATTTTAAATGATAACTAGTAAGAGGCTCGTGTACTGTCAGGGTGAACCATCTGGCTAGACTAGAAAATAAGTAAAACATGGGGCTTACTCAAGGCATAGCAAAACAAGGAATAGCAGAGAATATATTCCATGGACTTGCAGAATAGCTTTAAAGGTGACAGACTGGACCTTTTTTGTGTGTGTCCACTAAACTATGAGTTATACAGGAATTAAATCAACTACTAATTTCCTATCAGAAAATGGTCACCCTTTACTATGCAGCTAGCGTAGAACTTGTTTTCCCAAGCAGTACTGTGGCCTCTCCATGTTGCATTGTATACTTAATAATTTAGTCCCAAATTCCCAGTCCATAGAACGTTTTTTCTTTCCTATTCATGATTGTTTCAATCTATGCTACATTATTTGGAAATTGGTTTACAGCTCCATGCTCTGTGGATGTCTGTGAATTTAGATCTAGGTAATGAGTATTTTCTATTTTTACTAAATTCATACTGAATTCTAACACTTTATATTATGCATATCAAAATTATATTATCTTTGTTTGCAGAATCATGCTAGTGCATTGTGTTGGGGTAAGGGGAGTACATTAATCCTTAGCCTCCTTAAACAACACATGCTTCTTTCTGTTGCCTATGAATAGAACATAGCCAGGGTATAAGGGACACATCGGGTCTCCATCCCCCAGACCCCGTCACCTTTTTCTGAGACATCCTCAGTGCACCATCTTTTACCCTGAATAGGTACACAGATCTCTAATGAGAATGTTCCCAGGCTTTTTCTCTACCTAAAATTTAGAGAGCAGCCAGAACAGTACACATAGTAAAATAGAATAGTGGTTCACCAGTATTGATCCATGCTAAGTAAATATGTCTGTAAAAGGTACAATTTTTTGCCAGTCCTGGGCTTGAGATCAGGGCCTAAGCCCTGTCCTTGGACTTTCTCAAGGCTACAGCTCTATCACTTGAGCATCAGCATCATTTCCGGCTTTTTTCTATGTCTGTGGTACCGAGAAATTGAACCCGGATCTTCGTGCATGCTAGGCAAGCACTCTACCACTAGGCCAAACTCCTGGCCCCAGGTACAAATTTTTAAAGCTAAGAAATGCATTATTTTACCATAAAGAGAAATACTGAATATCCCATTGCTCATAATTCCTGATAATGCCACTGATCTTTGTGGTAAGCCATTTATATTCAAACTGGTTTATTATATATGTGTGCCCACATAGTTAAAGAGTAGAACTTTCAAATCTAGCATATTAGAAGTCTCGGGGACATAATGTATAAAAAATTTATTTAAATGTATTTAGGTAGTTCTTTGCCAGGAAAATGAAAATGTTTTAAGTAAATATTCAAGAGTTAAGATTAGACAGAAATACTTGAGATCTGTGTGGCATTTGAGTACTTCTTACTTGGCACTGCTGTTGAAAACACAATACTGTCCAGCATTTACTAGCGTGGTACCAACTGCTTGCATTCCTCAACTTCAAGAGAACAGGCCAACTGTGATTCTGAGAAGCTTAAAGAAACTTAGTGTTTATGTAAATAGCCTTTGTCCTGAAGATCTATGTATGCCTGAAAAAAAACAAAAACCTCTGCCCATGGAAGTCTCTTTTCACGTGAGAAATAGTTAATCCTGAAGTCATGGAATCCTGCCAGATTTCCAATATTCAAATAGACTACAGAAATAAAATGCTACTGCTTTATCAGCTGCCAATAGCTGCTGAAGCTGGAAGGTTCTGCCATGAGCCAGGGAATACTGCCATCTGGTGGGAATATAAAGTTACTACCAAAATACGAGCCAAACTCTTGGGTGCTTGAAGTATTCGTTTATGATTGAACTTCAAAATAATAACTAATATGTGTGAATTGATTAAATTGTATAAATTAAAAACATACAATTACTTACTGATAAGATTCATACCATTACCCTCTCCTTTCCTTTCTGTCTCCTGAACTTCTTCCTCAAAACTTAATTTTAAGGCACGTGTGAAATGAAAATTTAAATCAAACACCATGGAGATGAAACTAATAATGTTTTCATTAGCAATTGATATTAATTTTACATTTTCAAATTCTGTCTTACATTTTGTTCTATAGTTTTATCATTCTTTTGACATGAAACAGATTTTATTTGATCTTTCAATTTATCCCAACTAATCATTTCATAGTTTTAAAAATCCCTGATGTTTCAAAAAAATAAGTCAATGAATTGTTCACCTCACAGTGCATTAAAAGACAGAAGAATATAGAAGAATCAAGAAAAGGAAAGATATCCCAAAAGGCCTGCGAATCATGGCATGAGTTTGTTGACATGGACTCTATAGTTCACAGGATACTGTCTACTCCTTTTGTACTTGTTTGAGTTATCAGCTCTAGCTCTTACTCTAAGTTTCCCTCTCAGTGTGGTTTTACCTTGGTAAATGATTGTGCCAGACCAAATATTTGTATAGAGATTTAAAAATACTTAAAGTGTGGGCCGGGAGTTTAGCCTAGTGGTAGAGTGCTTGCCTAGCATGCACAAAGACTCGGGCTCGATTCCTCGGTACCACATACATAGAAAAAAGCCAGAAATGGTGCTGTGGTTCACGTGGTAAAGCTCTAGCCTTGAGAAATCAATCCCATGGACAGAGACCAGGCCCTGAGTTCAAGGCCCAGGACTGGCAAAAAATAATAACTTAACGTGCTTATATGATGCTGAGGCTGAGGCTAGATATTGATAATATAAAACTTTATCAATAAATGTTAGACTCTCTACTTTCTCATATATACTTGTGTCTAAATTTAATATATATATTTTATAAAATCAATACATGACTTTAAGTATGCATTTCTAACCCATGCCAAAAAGACCCATGTCAAAAGAAAAAGAAAACAAAATAAATAATTTTTTGGTATAATTGTAGATACAGGTTAAAAAGGCACTACACTCAAATGTACTTTTTTCATTTACTCCCTGTAATCAACTAGGTCAAAATGCTATGCAGGACAGTGAACTTGGGCACACTAGATTATGTGGTTTGTGTTATGGCCCACTGCAAGTGCTTTCAGGTAGTGGAGAGTTCTATGACTAGTGTAGGTGAGGGGAAAATGCCTTCTATCTGTGCTTCCTGATTCCTCAGTTAAGCAATAAAGTAACACAGTAAGTCTGATTCATATGAGAAAAGACATATTTAGTTACATACCTGTGCAGAGGAACACACAAATACACACACACACACACAAACACACTTGAAATTTAAACTGTCAGGCACACAATCAGAACTTGAAGTTTCTGAGTGATGGAAGGTAGAGAGGAGAAAATATATGGTAAATAAAGATTGCCTTGTGGTGTGGATTAAAAGTCTCTTAGGTAATAGAAATTGACTCAGAATAATATACCCCCAGAATAATAATAAATAATGTGACTGGATATGGTATCTATTTTGTTTCCTCTCCAGAGACCCTGAGTTAATCTTCTTTACTTGATTAAGATTCCTTGGAAAGAGGTTCATGCAATCCTGAGTGTCCCACTGTTACCAGTATACCAACATGCTATATCCGGGGACGGCACTTCCTGAACCCTTCCACTGGATTTACTGATGCTTTCTTTAGCAAGCAATGCAGTAGTTTAATGCAACTTTTGAATTTTGGTGCCTAAAAATCTTCATGAAGAGCTCATAAGATGTGAGAGAAAGATGAACTGTGTCATGTTGATTGTGATGCATTAAGGTCGTTCCTTCACATGTGGAATTGAAACCTTCCTTTTACAGCTAAAGATAAGTTAAAAAATAACTTTTAAAAAGGAGGTCATGGGCCGGGAGTTTGGCCTAGTGGTAGAGTGCTTGCCTAGCATGCATGAAGACCCGGGTTCAATTCCTCAGTACCACAAACATAGAAAAAAGCCGGAAGTGGTGCTGAGGCTCAGGTGGTAGAGCTCTAGCCTTGAGAAAGACCAAGGACAGTGGTCAGGCCCTGAGCTCAAGCCCAGGATTGGCACCAAAAAAAATAAAATAAAATAAAATAAAATAAAAATAAAAATAAAAAGGAGGTCATACATTTCATGCCTTCCTGGAAGAATTGCTAAACATTGTTAAATAAATAAAATTCCCATTCTCCATATCCTGGAGCAAGCTACACAAAGTAGTTCATGTGAACAAAGCTTCATGAAGGCCTGGGGTCCAGAGGAGCTGCTAGCAGCTGTTCAAGCAATTTGGTCAGGGTGAGCTGATGCAGATGTTAACTGGCTTGGTCATCCAGGTCCCTCTCACAATAATTGGGTATATTCAAAAGCTAAAAGTCTCAATCATACCACCCCCACTTGAGTGGAAGGGGAAAGATCCAGTCATCTTGAATGATATAGGAACAAGGCAAGGAACCCATCTCATGTAGAAAGATGATCATTGAAGCCAAGAAACATTCTGATTTTCAGCACAATGAGAACAGAGTCTGTTTGTTCCTTCTACACTGGAAGGACTTCAGCTACCCAACAACGGTAGTACATAAAAAGTGGTCACTGTATGTAGATCACATGGAAGCCATGGTTTGATATTTTGTTCTTCACTGAAAGGCAATGCCCTCTATATGAAAGATCACATCTAATATAAATTCCAAGGGAAAATCAAAGCTGTTTACAAAAAATAACAATGCATTTCTTTTTCTTTTCTTCTTTTTTTTTCCAGTCCTGGGGCTTTAACTCAGGGCCTGAGCACTGTCCTTGGGTTTTCTCAAGGCTAGAGTTCTACCACTTGAACCACAGCACCATTTCTTGCTTTTTTCTATGTATGTGGTACTGAAGAATCGAACCCAGGTCTTCATGCATGCTAAGGCAAGCTCTCTATCACTAGGCTTAACTCTCAGCCCCTTATTTCTTTCATAAGATGTATCTGCTTCAAACAGATTTATAATCAAAATATGTCCCCCAAAAAAGACATGTGAAGGTGGGTGCGGTGGCTCACGCCTGTAATTCTAGCTACTCAGAAAGCTCAGATCTGAGGATCAAGGTTCAAAGCCAGCCTGAGTACAAAAGGACTTGAGACTCTTATCTCCAATTAACCTCTAGAAAATGGGGAGTGGGGCTTAGCTCAAGAGTAAGGTGGTATCCTTGAGCTGAAGAGCTCAGGGACAGTGCCTAGGCCAAGTTCAAGCCCCATGACACACACACACACACACACACACACACACACACACACACACACACAAAAGTCATGTGCAGGAAGAATCAAACAGGATCACTTATAAGAGCTAAGCTTGAAATTGACACAAGCATTCCTCAGCAGTAGAATGACCCTTTCTATTTTGGTATATTCATGCCAGTAGTAGGCTATGGATATAAAGAAAGATTCAGACACAAAATAGGACAGACTACATGACTCAAAATACACAAAATTTCCATACAGGAATGAAAACTAAGCAATGATATTAGGATATCATGTTGGTAGTTATGTTTGGAGAAAAGGGACAAGAAATGTAACTGGAGATACTAGGGAATTCCATTTGTTTCAAGTCATTGAGCCACATTTTTTTTTTTACAGTCCTGGGGCTTGAACTCAAGGCGTGTGTGCTATCCTTGAGTCTCTCTGTGCTCAAAGCTAGCACTCTACCACCTGAGCCACAACACCACTTCCTGCTTTTTTTGAGTAGTTTATTGGAGATAAGAGTTTCGTGGACGTTCTTGCTTGGATTGGCTTTGAACTGTGATCCTCAGATCTCAGCCTCCTGAGTATCTATGATTATAGCCATGACCTCTGCAGCCTGGCTAAGCCACGTCTTTTTGACTGATATATTTCCCTGAAATTACTAAACATTACAGCAAAGACATTCACTATAATATTGCACTTATATTGTAAGCAAGGAAAAGTTGCATTTTCAAAAAGCAGAACTGACAGTTTTGAAACACTTGTAACATTTCTCTATCAGCCATGTTAAAAGAGGGGAAATTATGCTCATCAAATGTCAGTAACGTCCTTAATATTACAAAGAAAACTGAAATGAAGATTTATAAACACTCCAGTGACAATGTATTTTACCATATTTTGTTCTGTATTATGTGAGATTATCCACTGACAAAATGAAGCTATCATGATTAACAATGTATTTTAAAACTGAAAAAGAAGAATATGAACATAATCATCCATATTTTCTGTGCTATTTTAAGTTATTATAGTCCAAACATTATTTCATTGTATTCAAAATTCACTACAAGTAATATTCTTTTTGAGTTTTTAAAATAGTCACAAAAGTGATATATCACTGAATATGCTGATTCTTCCTGAATATATCCAAAATAATACAAAGAAGCAATATATAGTGACACGACTATTAGTTTTTCTGTTCTGCCCATTTGGAAATGGGAGCAAGATTAATACTACAACAATTTGTTTTTCTGAAAATTCGCTTGGAACATGCTTACCAAAATTCCAAGGAGCCAGGGACTGGTGTTCCCCACCTGTAATCCTTAGCTACTTGGGAGACTAATATCAGAGGATCTTAGTTCAAAGCCAGTCCATGTAGAAAAGTCCATGAGAAATTATCTCTGATTAACTACCAAAAAAAGCCAGAAACAAAGGTGTGGCTGAAGTAATAGAATGCTATCCTTGAGCTCAGGGACAGTGCCCAGGCCCAAAGCTCCAAGACTGACACCAAAAGTCTTGCGAAAACAAGAAAGTTGTATTTTCCTTTTGTCTTGTTTTTCCATTTGTCTTTGGGATGGTAAGAGTAGGGCACAGAAAAGGTGGAACAAAGGGAAAACAAATACCAGTGGTACTCACTAAACACTACCTAGAAAATGAGCTATACATCTTATAGATGGAGATTTGGGGGAAAAACTGGGAGAGAGCGAAGGAAGGGGTGATATGGAAATGTACTCATTAATTGATTTATGTAATAATAATCCCTCTGTAAATTACCTCTACAATAACAATAACATATTTTTTAGAAACTGAAAATTTGAACATTCTACAATATGTGTAACTACTAAACACAAAATAAATGTTAACTATTATGATTATTGGTATGAACAAAGAGCTTGGTGTAGAAGGTTTTCTGTAAAGTTGCAAGAGAGTTCAATTTTTCCCCCTGAAATATCTGTTTATGGTATTTTCTAGATTGGGTTTCAATAATAAAATAAACCAAGAAGTAATTTTTCTACATTATGCCTTTATTCTGTCCCTGAATGATCTCTGTAGTAAAACCACTATTTTTGGAGTGAATTCAAAAACCCATACAGCAGCTATATTATTTAAAACTTTTTAAAGTGATCTTAAAAGAAGACTAAAGAAATGTCTCTACCTATGATATACATTTCTAAATTATGGAAGAATGGAAATTATAGCCAGAAGTTTACAAATTTCTGCAACATGTTATGAATTGGACTAACATATAAATATTTAAGGTGTAAAAGAGCAATAGTTTCATGGTACATTGTGAGGTGGGGAATGACTGCACAGATGTTTGCACCATTTTGAGATTTGCTGATTATTTTATGACAGAAATTTTTGTCCAAAAATAAGGATTTATCAGCAATGAGGTACAGATTTAGCAGTCATTGGCAGTAAACACATATGACAGTAGAAGTGGTAATTTAACCAAAAAGCTGACAAATGTGACTGTAATGGATGAAGCATCCCATAAAGAACATTTTGAAGGCTGGATATCTTGGAATATCTGTGTTATGTGATTTTTTTGATAAAAATAGGGGTAACCTATAAAATCTCTCTTCTTGTAAAATTCATGATATGGAAATGAAGGTTCTAACCACTTATAAATTCTTCTAAAGAATTGAAGTGGATTTTAAGTCCAATAGTTAAGGTATTAACTAATAATTCAATGTTTACTCAAGTTTGTTTTACTTCCATTAATTAAGATATTAAATAATTAATTATTAAGTCAAGCATGTTTCACTTTTACAGTTTGACCTTCTTACAATGGATAAGAATTTAGTGGCCTGTGTCACCAAAATCTTTGTTTTTGGTTATTTTAGTTTTTGTCTGTTCGATGGTGGTGGTGGTGGTGATGATGGGGCTTGAAATCACAGGCCTGGGTACTGTCCCAGAATCTTTTTTGTCAGGGCTAATATTACCACTTTGAGCCATAGCTCCACTTCTGGTTTTAGAGTGGTTAATTGGAGTCTCACTCTGCCCAGGCTAGCTTTGAACTGCTATCCTCAGATTTCAGCCACCTGAGCAGCTAGGATTGCATGCATGAGCCAGCAAAACCTGGCAACTTTGTTCTTTTTATTTGTTTGTTTTTATTCTAGCCCTTCGGCTTCATTCAGGCCCTTGATGCTATCCCTGACCATTTTTGTTCAAAGCTAGCTCTCTATCACGTGAGCCACAGTTTCACTTCTAGCTCTTTGTAGGTTTGTTATAGGTAAGAGTTTCATGGACTTTCCTACATGGCCTGGCTTCAAACCACAATCCTCAGAAATTAGCCTTAGTAGCTAGGATTACAGGCAGCTTCCACCAGTCCCCAGCTAAACAATATCTTAGCATAGAAAATGTCTGTGTACCTGTACCTGTGTATACATTCATATGATATATAAATATATTTTATGTATATAATTTTATGGCTCATACTCAGTATTTATTTACTTCCTTGCTTGGTTACTTTATTTGGGCAATACTAACGACTGAACTCAGAGCCCGTCCCGTGATAGGCTGGAGATCTATTCCTTGAGCCGCACTCAGCCCCTTTTTGCACTGGTTGTTTTCAAGATTGTGTCTTCTAAGATGTCTAGGCTGAACTGGGCTATGATCTTCCTCCTTATGCTTCCCCAGGTCACTAGGGCTGGCAGATGTACACCACTGTAACCAGTCATTGAGTTTCCCCCATTGCTGTGATAACAGACACAGGTCACCTACCCAGCCATTGGTTGAAACTGAATCTCCCTAACTTTTATGCACCAGCTGGCCTTAAACTACAACTCCCAAATTCACCTCTTACATAGCTAAAATTATGGTTTTGTCCTCCCAGGCCTGGTTTATGCTTTAGACTTTTGGTCCGTCAAGGGGCTTGAAATCTGGGCCTGGGCGCTGTCCCTGAGCTCTTCTGCTCAAAGCTACCACCCTACCCCTTCCTGTTTTGTAGTTGTTAATTGAAGATAATAGTTTCATGGTCTTTAGTGCCATGGCTGGCTTTGAACCGAGATCCTCAGATCTCAGCCTCCTGAGTAGCTAGGATTACATGTGTTAGCCCACCACGCCCGGCTCCAGGTTTATGATTTTTAAGAATATACAGTCAGCACCCAGGCCCCAAGTTCAAAACCAACCACCAATTTAATGGGGACCAAGACATGTGAAAGGGTATCAATGTATATGAATTAATGCACCTTCTATCTGGCAACTATCATGTAACCCTTTTATTAATTACAATAAAAAATATCAAAAAAAGAGAAAAATGCAGTCAGAATGGTTTAGAAATCACTGGTTGAGAAACTAGAAGAAAAGAGAAGTATTACAAAGAGGTAAATATACTACAAAGAGGTAAATATACCAGGATCTGGGAAACAGATGAAAACAGCACCACTGGAGGCTTATGAGTTCACGCAATAGAGTGCATCGGAAATACCAGGTCTGTGAAAGACGGTGAAACTTATGACAGAAGTTTAGAAAATTCTTTGTGAAAACATCTTTAGTTCAGTGAAAAGAAGAGGGAAAAAATAGAGCCTTGAAAGGAGAGTATTCTTATTAAACTTTGACCAGAAATGATGAGGCAATAGAGAAGAAGACTCAGCTCATATAAGTAAGTGTCACTGATTAAGTCAAGCTGAGAGTGGGAGGGGAAGGGGTTACAATCAAAGGAGGAGGCATTTCCTTCAGAAAGACAGGACAGTGAGTGAGTCAGTAATAAAGATAAGAGACTGAGAAGGAAAGCTGTGGGAATTGATTTCAGACGGCCACTATCTCAGTGGATTAAGTGATTAAATAGCTTCTGAGATTGAGCAATGCCAGGCTTCAGTGGGATGTATGATAAAAGCGTGGGGTTTGCCATCTCCTCTTGGGCTCTCACATGAGAAAGCAGGCAGATATCTTCAGATCATCCATCCATAGTGAGGACCCAGGTACCAATAGGTGGCAAGAATTTCCATCAGAAACAAACAGGACACTTAGAAATTGCAGGTGGGGGTGTAGGGGACTAAATAACAAAAGGAATATTTTAGGGACTTGCAAAAAGAGTAGGATGGCAAAGGATTTGCTCTTCACTTAGCAGGTGCTGAGGACCCATAGGTTAGGGAGACAAACATACCCTGTAGGAGGAGGCTCATGATGGAAATGAAGACTGGGAGAGAAGAGCAGGGTTAGCAGCAGTAAATGTCAGCACAGAGCAGTTTTAGAATCTGAAATCATGGGAAATTAAATATTCTGGAAGGTTTTTATTCTAGTTCCATTATAAGGAGCTAGAAGAGTAAGAAAATAAAAGATAAAGCTCTAAGGTCCCTTGATGACCTGCTAGGGGAATGGGGAATGAGACATGAGCCAAAGAGGACATTCTAAGCAACATGAAGGAAATTTATATATATGAAATGTAGCACCAGCACTGTAGATACAGAAATATGGGCAACATGTAGGATTGTGGCATACTTTAAACCGTGTACAATATACATGTCCTGAAGCATTATGCTATACTATTAACAGTGTGTTCCTGAGTTAAAAATAGTTTAAAATGTTAAATAAGGAGTCATATTAAGTGAAGTAAACCAGATCCAAAGGAACATAGGCTCAATGGTTTCCCTCATTTGTAGATGTCTAGGACTCTCCTAGCAGAGGATTGCAATAGCTCAAAACCTAGATACACAAGGCCATTTAGGATAAGGCTAAATAAAGGATCTCCATGATATGGAAACAAGAGATTTATCTTGTGTGATTGTTATTCTTAATGTACTATGGTATTTCTCTTCTCTTTTTTTGCCCCTTGGTTAATCTCATATAGTTACTGTATCTGACTTTGTTACCTGATATATTGTATATAGGTTTATTTGTTTATTTGAAATAAGAAAAGGAAGATGGAAAAACAAGATGATTGGGAGGGGTGAAGAGAGGGGAATAGGGACAAAACCATGAGAAAGGGTATCAATGTGTGAGAAGTAATGCACCTACTACCTGGCGAATATAACTGTAGCCCCTCTATTCATTGTCCCTACAATTAAAAAAACTACCATCTACCACCACTCCAGGTCAGTCACAAAACAAACAAATTATATAAAAAATAATAGAATGAGAATAATGTCTTAGCATAAAGTAAAACCCATAATTTAAAGTGTTATGGGTATTTTGTAGCTCTGGCTTTAACAAAAGGGCAAAGTAAATTGTGTAATGTTGGGGATAAACCAAGAACCTGAAGCACATGGTTCACTCGATGAAAATCAGTCATGTACTTAATCAACACTTAATAAGTAAATAAATAAAGCACTTTTATTGCTTAAACTAGAAAAAAGAGTATAAATAAATATATTAGAAGGAGGATGGGGGAACAGGCAGACCCTTGAGTCAAAAGTGGGCAGAAGCGAGGCTTCTATGGGAGGTTTTAAAGGAATGTTTGCAGAATTGAGCTGATGTGAGGTGGAAAAAACCCTCCAAGCACTTCGATCTGCATTGGGCACTTGTCCACAACAGCATATTTTTCTTTTTTATTTTAGCAGCATTTGACTTGTGTCATGTGAATTCTTAAAGAACTAGTGAGGTAAATCATACTCATCACCAGAGTGGTTTCTGGATCAAATAACAATGAAACAGTGGCCCAGCCTTATCAAAGGCTGATGTGAGAGACTATGTTTTAGCATGCAGAAGGTTAAGGTGATATCACATGCAATCTGAAGGAAATGAATCTGGAACAATTTTCTTAGCTACAAACCTATTACGTAGCAGGCAAAGGTGTCATCTGCCATCTGCAGTATGCACGATTCCACTAGACACTGTTCAAATACTATTCATTTGTCCCCTAATTCAAAATTAATTTCACCAAAAACTAATTTAACCCCCCTCCCCAAATGTGCCACATACTTTCATGCATTGGAATTTCTGTCCCTGTGATTCAAAATAAGATTATTTTCTTGCCCTCTGGCCACCAATTACCCTCACAAAATCCGAGAGATTTTATTTTCCCATTAAACAAGGAGCCATGAATGTTTATAACCATCCCATGCAAATTAATTACTTCTACATTGGTGGGAAAGAAAAAGGAAAAGAAATACTTATCTATATAATGTGCTACTCCAGGGTTCATACACTCAACATTTTAGGTAAACTAAGGTGGGTGTTTGCAGAGAAAACACTTACCATGTTACCTTCAAAATAAACATCCCTGGGCTGGGAGTTTGGCCTAGTGGTAGAGTGCTTGCCTAGCATGCACAAAGCCCTGGGTTTGATTCCTTAGTACCATATACATAGGAAAAGTGGGAAGTGATGCTGTGGCTCAAGTAGTAGAGCTCTAGAATTGAGAAAACTCAAGGACAGTGCCCAGGCCTTGAGTTCAATGAAAATTTCAAAGCAGCCCTTTCTGATGCTTGTACAGTATCTGGAGTGTTGAACCTAACATATTAAGGCATCAGGGCTTCCCAGTTATCTCTTTGAGAATCACAACTGTATAAATTAGCTAAGTATTCAAATCTGTTTAAAAAAAACTTAGATTAAGCATCACTTAAAATGTCCTTTACATCCTTTAAAATGTCCTTTACAACATTTGAGTTGGAAGAAGCAGAGTGCAGTGATTCATTAGGTTCTCTATCCAAATGCTGTGAACAAGAATTCCTAAACTTTTTGGAAGTATAACATTATACTGACATCTTATAGTAGAGAGCTAGAATTTCATTTTTCCTAAGAGGATGATCAACTCAATATCAAATCAGGATGGAATGGCTTTGGAAATGCCAAATAAAGTCCTTTCCTGTTTCAGCAAGGATAATAGAGGAATATGTTATTGAACTCTGAGTACTGATGATGTCTTATTTTAATACTTAGCATGCTGTTGAAATAGGTATTAGAAGGTGAGGGAGGATTTACAATAATCTTATTAGGAAGTAAAGGATTTCTTTCCAAGGGAACAGTACAGGAGCTTTTTTATGTGATCATGGTAAGAGTTCTAATCATAATTTGACAGAGATGTCTATTCTTGAATCTAGTCCCAGCCAGTCTAGGAGAGATAGAAGGCCTGTGAATGAAAGAAAAGCTTTCATCTTTACCAGAGGAACTGGGAAAGTAGCTACAGGCAACTTTCATTCTATGGCCTAATGTCTCTTGTATGATCTTAATGAGGATGGAAAACTCCAATTTATTTTATTATTTTGTGTGTGTGGCAGGGTAATGGGGCTTGAATTTGGCCTGTGCGCTCTCCCTGAGCTCTTCAGCTCAAGGCTACCACTCTACCCTTGAGTAAAGCCCCACTTCCCATTTTCTAGAGGTTAATTGGAGGTAAGAGTCTCAGGTCCTTTTGTACCTGGGCTGGCTTTGAACCTTGATCCTCAAATCTCAAACTCCTGAGTAGCTAGGATTACAGGCATAAGCCACCGCGCCCTGCTCCAATTTTTTTTTTAAACAACTGAACTTCTGGTGATACATGGAACAGAGAAGAATGGATTTATCTGTAGTTGACTGCCTGTCAACCACAATTGAGCCCAAGAATTTTCTTTCATCTGGGACAAAGATTATATAGAAGACAATTTATGAGTGTGTGGCTATTAGAATTGCAGGAAATTTCAAAGTGTTTAAGGGGGTGGGGGAAGAGAGGACCACATGATTTGATTTAGATTGTTTTTCACAGGTTACATTCTTCTTTAAGTATTTTCCTCACACAAATTCAAACCTTTGTCTCTGTGAAACTGCATCTTTATAAAACATAGTTAGATTTTTCTTTTTGGTGATATTAATTCAAGTGATATTAATTTGGCAATACTAATGCTTGCTACATAAATACTGTGCCATTTCAGCCACACAGTCAATTTTGCTTTAGGTTAATTTTTCAGGAAGGATTTTGGTAGTTTTTTTCTTCTTGGATCTGGCTTCAGATAGAGATGCTCTTACCTTCCGTGTAGCTGAGAACACAGGTGTGTTACCATCATGCCAGTCTTATTGATTGAAATGAGGTTTTGCTAACTTTTTGCCCAGGCTGACCTCAAACAATTATTCTCCTGACCCCCACTTCTAAGTGGCTCAGATGATAGGCAGGAATAACCACACTGGGCTACATCGTTGCTTTTTAAAAAAATATTTCTAAAAAGACCACTTGGTAATCTTCTAAATTATTTATGGTATAACACATATAACACAGAAACACACACACACACACACACACTCACACACACACACACACACACACACACACACAGAGTAGAATACACAACGGAAGGACAATTGCTTCCAGAGTTATATAGTCTCAGTAGGTACAAAAAAAGTGATCTTAATAATATTGTAGGTTATTACTTATGGTAATTAAACTGTAAGAGAACTCTGTACCCCAAACACAAAGAGCAAGATTACCTAGCATACTGAGAATTCTCTCGAATAAAAATTAGAATATTATAGCAAACCTATATTTCTCCAGATTGGCTTATGGTTCTCCTTTAATGTATGGTTTCTGAAATAATGCTGTTGTTCTGTTTTAAGTCAAATTCAATTCTCAGAAGAAACTTAAGGAGAAGTTCAGTGGATATCATTTGAAATTTCTCATGAAGTATCTCTTAAATTTCCTTTCTGATTAAAAAATAAGTATTGAAATGGAGCAGTTGTTTGTATATGCAGAAAAGAAGCAGGTTATATATATTTTTTTAGCCAAGTAGAAGGGTATTGCTATTTTTACAAAGCACCAAGAAAACTAAATTATCTGGGGTGCCTCATGTTGTTTTAAATGTGTGGCTATTTCATCCATGGCCAAGACAGGTCATTTGCAGCCCTCTAAGAAAATCAAGCATCTTTGCCTTTGGGGAGAACGGATACCAGTGGATATAATCATGAACAGGGAATTGCAATAAATTGCATGGTAAAGGAATATTAGCCCAACAAAATGGCCTTACATTTATCATGAAAGATAAACAAAGAGGAAAAAAATCTTTCATTTTTTTCATGGATAGCTTAGTGATCATTATTTTAAATAATTTTTTCTTCTTTTCTTTGTTCATGAGAAGCATAATCAGTACTTGAAATTAGATCATTACCTTTGCAGGAACACTAAACTCAACAGGCAAACTATAAGCCAAGAATAACATGGAAAATAATTCAATAGTCACTTTGTATTAGCACCCAGGATCCTAATAACTCATTTCAAATGACTATTTAAGTGAAAAAATACTCAAAAATAAACATGATTTATTTTTAAGTGCAGTTATAGAATGTTCTTAAAGGTTGATGCATGCTGATCCAAACTTACCTATTCTTCCATGAATTCTTTGCATGCCTTTACATTTTCTCAATGTTGAACACATGATGTTGTTGCTAGCATTTTTATTTCTTTGGTTGTTATCATGCCATATCTCTGAGCCTGAGGCACAGAGGTCTCACCATGTGATACATTCAGTTCACAACCTATCTTGTCACTCAAAATGGGAATTAGGGAGTTACCTACAGATGACTGACTGCACTCTGTTTTAATTCACTGCTTTAGCAATTTTATTTTTTTTATTTTTCAAATTTTTTATTGTAATTAGTAAAAAGGGTTACATAATATCTGCCAGATAGAAGGTGCATTAATTCACATACATTGATACCCTTTCACATGTCTTGGTACCCATTACCCTCCCCCCCACACCCCCACCCGTCTTGGTTTTCCCCCCTTCCCTATCAAATTTCAAATAACCAAATACAAATAAATTCAATATATCAGATAACAAAGTGAGATACTGTAACTATATGAGATAACCAAGGGACAGCAAAGGAGATGAGAGACAACATAGTACATTAAGGACAACAATCATTCGTTATATGGCTTTTGTTTCAATATCCTGGAGGTCCTTTCAATTAGCTTCATACTATATGGCCTTATGTATCAAGATTTTGCTCTATTGCAGATCTCTGCTAGTACAGCCCAAGGTTTCTACTGATTATGACAAATGAGGAAAACCATTGAGCCTAAGTTCCTTTGAGTCTGGCTTACTTCACTTAATATGATTTTTTCTAAGTCTTTCCATTTCCTAACAAATGGGACGATGTCATTCCTTCTGACAGCAGCATAAGAATTCCATTGTGTACAAATACCACAACTTGTTGATCCACTCATCAACTGAGGGACATCTAGGTTGGTTCCATATCTTTGCTATGGTGAATAGTGCTGCAATGAACATTGTTGTGCTAGTGGATTTAGTATGCCCTTGTTTCTGGATGGTTGGTAAATGCCAAGTAGTGGAATTGCTGGGTCATAGGGGAGTTCTATGTTTAGCCTTTTGAGGCACTGCCACACTGCTTTCCATAGTGGTTGAACGAGTTTGCACTCCCACCAACAGTGTAGTAGTGATCCCTCCTGGCCACATCCCCTCCAGCATCTGTTATTATTCATTTTCGTGATCCTGGCCATTCTAACTTGAGTGAGGTGGAATCTTAGAGTTGTTTTGATTTGCATTTCTTTTTATGACCAGAGATGTTGAGCATTTCTTCATGTGTCTATAGGCCATTTTTGTTTCTTCTTCAGAGAAGACTCTCTTTAAGTCTTTGGCCCATTTTTTTAATGGGATGGTTGTTACTTTGGAGATTAATTTTGGAGTGATTCAATTTTTTGAGTTGTTGATATATTTTAGATATGAGGCCTTTGTCTGTTGTTTGGTTGGTGAAGATCTTCTCCCACTCTGTAGGCTTCCTAATTAATTTACTAGCTATGTCCTTTGCCATACAAAAGCTCCACAGTTTAATGCAGTCCCACTTATCCAGCCTTTCTCTGATTTGTTGTAATTCTTGGTCCTTATTAAGAAAGTTTCTACCTGTGCCAAGGAGACCTAGTGTATCTCCTATTCCTTCCTGTAAAGTTTTCAGTCTGTCAGCTTTTACCTCTAGGTCTTTGATCCATTTGTAGTTAATTCTAGTGCAAGGTGACAAAGAAGGATCCAACTTTAGTTTTCTGCAGGTGCTTAACCAGTTCTGCCAGCACAACTTGTTGAAGAGGCTGTCTTTCTTCCATTCTATTTTTTTGGCTCCCATTCTATTTTTTAGGTGGCCATAGGTCTGTGGTTTAGTATCTGGGTCCTCAGTTCTATTCCATGGTCTTCAGGCCTGTTCTGTGCCAGTATCAAGCTGTTTTGAAAATTATAGCTCTGTAATAGAGTCTAAAGTTGGAATTGAAATTCCTCCAGTGCTGTTCTTTCTGCTAAGAAGTGTTTTTGCTATATGGGGTCTTTTATTATTCCATATGAAATTTTGAATTGCCTCTTCTATTTCTTTAAAGAATGCCATTGGGATATTGATGGGTATTGCGTTGAATTTGTAGATAGCCCTTGGCAAGATTGTCATTTTCACAATGTTGATTCTTCCAATCCAGGAGCATGGGAGGCTTTTCCATTTCCTTAGTTCTGCTTTAATTTCCTTTTTTAGGGTTTTAAAGTTTTCATCAAAAAGGTCCTTTACATTCTTAGTTAAGCTAATTCCTAGGTACTTTATTTTCTTTGAGGCTATTGTGAAAGGAGTTTCTTTCCTGATTATTGCCTCGTTCCTCTCACTGTTGGCGTAAAGGAAGGCAGTTGATTTTTGAGGGTTGATTTTATAGCCTGCTACTCTTCCAAAGTTTTGAATCAGCTCAAGAAGCTTGGGAGTAGAGTCTATAGGATTCTTTAAATACAGAATCATGTCATCTGCAAAGAGGGATAGTTTTAGAGGAAATGGCTTTAGATTTTCACCATTAAGTGTAATACTAGCAGTGGGTTTCTCATACACAGCCTTTATTATATTGAGGAATGATCCATGGATTCCTAGTTTCTCCAGAGCTTTTAACATGAAGGGGTGTTGGATCTTGTCAAATGCCTTTTCCGCATCTATTGAGACAATCATGTGATTTTTGTCCTTGCTCCTGTTGATGTGTTGAATTATATTAATTGATTTGCGTATGTTGAACCAGCTTGGCCTCCCTGTGATGAATCCAGTTTGATCATAGTGTATATTTTTTTTTTTTGCCAGTCCTGGGCTTGAGCTCAGGGCCTGAGCACTGTCCTTGGACTTTCTCAAGGCTAGAGCTCTACCACTTGAGCCTCAGCACCACTTCTGGCTTTTTTCTATGTATGTGGTACTGAGGAATCGAACCCGGGTCTTCATGCATGCTAGGCAAGCACTTTAACCACTAGGCCAAACTCCCGGCCCCAAGTTTTTTTCATGAGTTGTTGTAGACGGTTGGCCAGTATTTTCATGAGAAGTTTGCATCGATGTTCATCAAAGAAATAGGTCTATATTTCTCTTTCTTTGATGAATCTCTGTCTGGTTTGGGGATGAGGGTTATACTGGCTTCATAGAATGAGTTTGGTAAAGAGCCTTCATTTTCAATTTCGTTGAAGAGCTTGAGGAGTATTGGTGTGAGCTCTGCTTTGAAGACCTTATAGAATTCAGCTGTGAATCCATCTGGCCCTGGGTTTTTCTTAGGTGGAAGTTCTCTAATTGCCATTTCTATTTCAGAGCTTGAAATAGGCCTGTTGAGTTGGCTTAGTTCTTCTTGGTTCAGTGTGGGTATGTTAATATTGGCTAGGAATTCATCCATTTCATCTAGATTCTCAAATTTGTTGGCGTAAAGGTTTGAGAAGTATTCCCTCATGATATTCTGGATCTTGGTAATTTCTGTCATGATATTACCATTTTCATCTGTGATTTTGTTTATTTCGATATGCTCTCTTCTTTTTTTGGTAAGATTTGCTAAGGGCTTGTCAATTTTGTTAATTCTTTCAAAGAACCAACTCCTTGTTTTGTTGATTCTTTCTATAGTTTTTTTTGGATTCCAAATCATTTAATTCTGCTTTGATTTTAATAATTTGCTTTCTTCTACTGGGATTAGGGTTGGTTTGTTGCTCTTTTTCCAGGAGCTAAGGTGAGACATTAACTTGTTGGTTTGCAATTTTTCCAACTTGTTGTTGTAGGCACTAAGCGCTATAAATTTTCCTCTGAGTACTGCCTTTGCTGTGTCCCAAAGGAGTTGGTAGTTTGTGTGCTCCTTACTGTTAAATTTCATAAACTGTTGGATTTCTGTTCTGATCTCTTCGATGACCCATTGGTGATTCAACAATGTGTTGTTCAGACTCCATGAGTTACAGGGTTTTCGTTGGTGGAGATGTGTGTTCAGTTCCAATTTGATGCCTTTGTGGTCTGAGAGTGTGCATGGAATAATTTCTGTGTTTCTGAATCTGTCCAGGTTTGTTTTATGGTCTAAGATGTGATCTATTTTGGAGAATGTTCCATGTGCTGCTGAGAAAAACGTATATTGTGTTGTTGCTGGGTGGAATATTCTGCAGATGTCTGTTAGATCTAGTTGATCTACATAGTTGTTCAGTTCTAAGGTTTCTCTGTTGAGTTTTTGCCTAGTTGATCTGTCCAAAGGTGAGAGTGCTGTGTTAAAGTCACCGACAATCACTGTATTTCGATCTATGTATGGTTTCAGTGTAAGTAAAGTTTGTTTGATGAAGTTCGGAGCTCCGGGATTGGGTGTGTAAATATTTAGGATCGTTATGTCTTCCTGGAGGAAAGATCCCTTTAGTATTATGTAGTAACCTTCTTTGTCTTTTCTTTCTAATTTTAGTTTGAAGTCTATTTTATCTGATATGAGGATGGCAACTCCAGCCTGTTTATGGGGGCCATTAGCATGATAGAGTTTATTCCAACCTCTCACTTTCAAAAGATGATTGTTTTTTTGGGGTAAGATGTGTCTCTTGAAGACAGCAGAATGATGGCTCTTGCTTTTTTGATCCAACTAGACAGCCTATGCCGTTTAATGGGAGAGTTAAGTCCATTGATATTGAGAGTTAGGATTGAGAGATATTTATTAGTTCCTACCATTTTTTAAAGCTTTTATTAGGGCCTGTGTCTTGACAGTTCTTGTGGTCCTTCAATGGTATGCTGTTTAGGTGCCATTTCTTTCCCTATATTGCATTTATTTTGGTTTTCTATGTATAGAACATCTTTGAGAATTCTCTGTAGTGTTGGTTTTTTTGTGACCTGTTGCAGCTTTTCCCTGGAATGGAATGTTTTTATTGTTCCCTCAGTTATGAATGAGAGCTTAGCTGGGTACAGTATTCTTGGTTGGGAGTTATTTGACTTAAGGGCATGACATATATGCTTCCAGTCACTTCTTGCTTGCATGGTCTCTGCTGAGAAATCTGGGGTTATTCTGATTGGTTTTCCTTTATAGGTTACTGATCCCTTTTCCCTGGCTGCCTTTAGGATCCTTTCTTTGGTTTCTATTGATCCAGTTCGGATTACGATGTGGCGGTGGGATGTTCTTTTCTGGTCAGGTCTGTTTGGGGTTCTAAAAGCTTCTTGTATCTGGATGGGCCTGCCCTTCTGGATATTTGGGAAATTCTCTGAGATGATTCCCTGAAGTATATTTCCAATACCATTGACCTCTTTCTCCACGCCCTCCTCAATACCAATTAGCCTTAAATTAGGCTTCCTAATTGTATCTTGGACCTCCTGAAGCGCTCTCTCATTTTTCCTAGATTTGGATTGACTCATTTTCTGTTCTTTCTCTATAATAACTAAATTATCTTCAGCCCCGGAAATTCTCTCCTCTGCATTGTCTAACCTGCTATCAAAGCTATCTACTTTATTTTTCATCTCCCTTGCTTCTAATTGCTCATTTTTGATGCCTTGCATCTCTTCTTTTAGATCATGTATGGATTTCTTTAGCGCCTTGATTTCCATTTGAGTGGTTAAACTCAGTAGCTTTACTTTCTTTGAACATTTGCTGGAGTTCAGTCACCGTTTTATTTGTGGATTCTATGAATTCATCCATCTTTCTTTGAACAACCTTTATTATGGCCTCCTTTATGGCTTCTTCTTTTTCACTTATCACCTTGCTTATGGTTTCCTCTTGTTCAGCTATGGCTTCCTCCCTTATCTCTTTCTTTACATTTTCACATTTTTCATTAATGATGTTTATCAATTGCATTTGTATAGCACTTGGAAGACTCTCCTCTAGGTTTGCCAGTGACTGTTCCATTGTCTGTTTACATTGGGGGGGGGGGATGTTGTTTCTTGATTTGACATTTTTCTTGAGTTCTTGTTCTGCCCATTTGAAAATGGGAGCAAGATTAATACTAAACACGATTATAGTTTTTCAGATATAACCAACCTAGACCTCTGTAGCTGGCAGACACTAGATGCTCACAAGTTTTGATTGGTGTTATCACTCTTTCTTTTTGTGCACTTACAGACCAGTCTAATACATCCACTGATAAGTGATTTTTACCCAAAACAATAAGCCTCTCAATCCAATCTCTATTGTCTTTAAGTGCCTCTGAGCCTAGAGAATAATTAAACACCTAGATATACAGTATTGCTCAACAGCCATCAAGTGTAAATCCATGCAGTATAAGGGTTGAAAGACGAACAGAGGTCCAGAGATAGAAAAATAGAATGAGAGAGGTCAGGGGAGGTACAAGAGGATTAACGTAGGAGTGTAAGAATATTGTAGTAATGAAGAAAAGGTATAGCATAAGGATAACTGACCTAAGTTGGTGAGTAGGTAGCGTATTTGAGTACAAAGTTTGGAAAGTATTAGAATAAAACTTATGTGTTGCTGCATGACTAGCTCTTAGCCCAACCAGTGGCCTCACAGTGGATTCTCAGAATCAAAAAGGCACGGCTCTGCCCTTGGATCCCACGTCCCCAGCTGGGCCCAGCCCCTGGGAACAGAGGGGCCTCCTGCTGGTCCTGCTGAGAGCCCCTGGAAACTCTTAATCCCCAGACCCTTGGCTTGGGGCTGCCCCTGGAAGCAGCACAGGAAAACGTCTGCCAACCGCGCTCAGACGGAAGCTCGCAGGCCCATCCCATGGTCCACTGTACTCAAATACGGTTCTGCTGCTTCCGCCATTCTCTGGCCCGGTTCTGTGCTGGTTTCTGCAGCAGTTGGGCTCCAGGCCTGGCGCCCTCCACTGTCGCTGCTTTTCGCGGCTTGGAGCCGGTGCCCGCCACTGCTTTTCGCGGCTTGGAGCTGGCGGACAGAGGTGGGGGTGGGGTCCTCGCATTCCGAATTCTTTGAGAAAGTTGGATGTGAGCTTTATGTGGATTTCTTTTCCGGTTTGAGTCCTTCTCCATTGCTTTTTGAGTTTGTTGTTGTGGATTTCTTAAGGTAGTTGGCTCGTGGTACTCCCTGGTTCCCTCTTTTTGTGAGAGAGAGCTAGGCAGCGTCCCTATTGTCTCGGCGCCATCTTCCTTCCCCCCTTTAGCAATTTTAGACATTGTATTTGACCCATAAGGTATCTCTCTCACCACCCCCAGTATCTAGGATGTCATAGATATGTCATTGTTGCATTTGCCAGTTATCACCACACAATATCACATTACCACCAGAAAACTTTAGTAGCATGCAGTTGAAATAACCATTGTTTAGTTCATTAGTTGACAGGGCTTACCTAACTCTGATCTAGGCAGACTTCGTTCAACAATCTAGGATTCCTTAATTTGGGCAAGTGGGGTAACGTCTCATGGTCTAATGAAAGCCCCAAAATGAGCAAAAACAATTCTGTAAGCATCTTTGATGTCTCCAGTTGGTCCAGAAAACAGAAACAAATGGACAATCTAGAAGGCAGAATAGGAAAGCATGCATAGGAGCTGGACACAGAAGACAGAGGACTGGAAACATGTGAACAATCGGTCCACTGCATTGAGAAAAATGAAACTGATCACTCACAAGGTCACACAAAGTGCCTTGTCCTAAGCCTTGTGTCACTAAGGAATGCGGTGACTGGGAGTCTTTGTCAGAGGGCTCGTACCTCTGATCCCTGGCACTGTTCATTTTAACAAAATGATGTAATTAGACTGATAGTTTTCTTATTGGTACTCTAGAAGCCTTAAAAGCTTTTCATTCTATAAAATCAAGTTTTTAATGAATTTAATTCAACACCGCATCCATGAGAGGAACTTTAGGGAAAAGTTATTCATTATCCTACCTTATAATGAGCCAAAATAGCTAAAGTGGATGGCCAAAATTAATTGGCTAATTTTGACTGTGAATCTAAAAACATTCTATAATCATGTTCAAATTGATAAATTGTGGTCTGAATTTGAGTATGAGACAAAGTATTGAAATTTCTTTTTCTACTTTGGTCTTCAGTGTAGGTTCAAATTGATTATTCTTATGAAGTGTACAATGAGTCAGTATAGAGGCAAACACTAGATCTCTCACAGTGATAAGTTATAAGAGCCATTGATGTTGAATCTTTGCTATCATAAATCATGATGCTTAAATTAACTAAAGGAGCTTTGTCAGATTTGCAGAATACTTATAACATGGATTGTAAATTTAGAATATCTATTAATGTTTGTTCTGAGTTGGTTGTAGAGGTTCAAATCTGTAACCTAATTATTTAGAAGATAAAGACGGTGGTTCAAACCCAGCCAGAATTAAAATTTCAGGAGATTGCATCTCAATTAATGACTTGATGTGTTGACATATGCCTAAGCTATGGGAGAAACAAAATGGCTGAGCTTATTGATATATACCTCTTATCCTAGCAATAAAAGGAAGAGCAAATAAGAAGGCAACAGCCCGTGCTGCTCTGGGAATAAGTAATCCCATCTTGAAAATAACCAGTGTGAAAAAGAGCTGGTGGTGTGGCTCAAGTAGTAGAGCACTGTTATGTACAAAGTACAGATTCTGACTTCAAACCACCAAACATAAAAAGTAATAAAAAAATATTTTTTCTCTATGAAGAATACAATAATAGCCCAGGGCTGGTAACTGTAATCCTGGCTAATCAGGAGACTGAGATCTGAAGATCATGGTTCAAAGACAGCCCGGGCCCTAAAGTCTGTGAGACTCACCTCCAATTAACCACCAGAAAACCAAAAGTGGTGTTGGACCAGCCTTGAGCTGAGGAGTTCAGGGAGAGCACCCAGGCCCAGAGCTCAAGGCCCACAACTGATTTAAAAGAATACAATGATATAAAACTGACATGGAGATTTTTTTAAAGAGTGGAAATGGAAATATAACTCAAGTTTTAAAGTTACCTGCCTAGCATACACAAATTCCTGGATCTAACCCGAAGCATTACAAATATAATGATAATAACAATAATAATAAATGTTAATACAAATTAATAATAATTAATTGTATAGTGTAGTAAAAAGCTAGGTTATCTAACTAAGAGAATATAGACTGGGAAAAATATTCTAAATGAGAAATATTTTAAAAGCTTCACAAAGCAAAAGTGATATACAAGTAGTATTTTTTTTTGCCAATCCTGGAGCTTGAACTCAGGGCCTGAGCACTGTCCTTGGGCTTTCCTCAAGGCTAGTGCTCTACCACTTGAAACACAGCACCACTTCCGGCTTTTTCTATGTATGTGATACCAAGGAATTGAACCCGGGTCTCTGTGCATGCTAGGCAAGCCCTGTACCACTAAGCCAAACTCTTGGCCTACAAATAGTATTTTAAGGTGACTTTTTCTACTTAAAATAAGTTCTTCTAGTCACTAAGGATATCTAAAAAATTTACACATACATTTCCACCATGTACAATATATGACTTGCTTTGGCATAGGGAAGGTTCTTTTAACCATACAGAAATGATTTGGCTATATGATAAATGTTTATCCTTGTCATATTTTAGGGAACATTTATTTTGGGCTGATAATTTCCTTCTGAAATCAATCATGTTGACCTGTTTCATTTCAGAGTCACCGTGTGGACATAACCAAGAAAATTAACTCAAATCAAGCTGGCCTGGATTCAAGAGTACCAGTTGGTCGTCACAATGATTCCGCCAAGGTGGAGAAACAGAACAGCAAGGATGAAGCCCTGCAGTAGCAGGTACTACCATGGCTAGGGGTTAGTTAAGCAGCAAGATTGTGGTCTCTGTGGCCTGTCTGACAAAGTTACAATGTGTATGTTTGTACTGCCATTTGTTTGGAATATGCTCCTCATTTGAAGTTGCTACCCTGTCCTCCAAACCTTTTAGAAATGAAGTTTTTTCATATATTTTTATTGTAATTAATAGAAGGGTTACATTATATTCACCAGATAGAAGGTGCATTACTTTACAAACATTGATACCCTTTCTCATGTCTTGGTCCCCATTTCCTTCCTCCACCACCCATCATCTTGTTTTCCCCCTTCCCTATCCGACTTAAAATAACCAAATACGCATATAGCCAATATATCCGATAACAAGGTAAAATACTGTAACAATATGAGATAACCAAGGGACAGCAAAAGAGATGATGAGAAATGAAGTTTTAAGTGCAGCATGATATTAAACACTCACAATAATGATAGCGCTATTTGTTGTTTTCCATAATTAGGGTTTTTTCCCTTCAATTGTGGCCCGAGATACGTTTTGAGATTACTTGAATTGTTATGGTAATAATGTTTTGGTATCTCTACTAGAAGAATGGACAAGAAGGATTCGTGGCTTGAAATGAGGTTAATAGTTGATATGTCTTAAAATTCTTAAATGTGTCAGATAAGTAAACAAATGTAGACTTCAGCTTAATTTCTAGAGATAATGATCTGGAATTTTTTGTCTCTGCAAAGAACAAAACCACAGCAAATGGGCTCATGGAGTTGGTAGCATTCAATTAAGCCACCGGACTAACTTCCATCTGGTAGAAAGCAGGAATGAGTTAGCAACGGAAATAAGAATTTTCTTTTGACAATATTGTAGAGACACACCAAACCAGCTCAATTTCTATTACACTTTATCTTTGAAACTTCACATTTAGTTTGTAGGAAAATTGAAACTGTAATTATTATTAAGCATACTGTAGGTTCACCTCCTTATTTGGTTTTGTAGCTAGCACACTTTCTTCTCCAAGGACATGTAAAAGTCAAAATACTAGATAAAAAGTCTCTGAAGTGTTTCTGCTCCAAATCCTGTCTGTACAATCTGGATTCTTTCATGTGGTTAGCTTACTGGCTTCTGACATTCCTATAAAAATATCCCATAGAGCTTTTCTTATTACCTTTTCATTGACTCTCTGCAAGTGATAAAAATGAAATTCTGTAAAGGGCTTTGAAAACCATGCATATTGCAATTCCTCCACATTTCAAATACTAATCAAGTGTGACTACAAAAGAAACAACCACCATAGTGAAAATTGCTGTAGCGTGTTGAGACTCAAAGCCATTATTAATTCATTGAAAACTGTTTTTTTTTCTTTTGAGATTATGGATTCTAAAAAAGTACAAGATAACACAATTCCTGAGATCAAAGTTTTTGTTTCATGCTAAGAGAAACTTGTTATCTAATCTTCTCTTTTGTGTATACATGTTTCTCTGGAATAGTAGAATGGATGCCCAGCTCTGTGCCTTGCTGAATAATGCAAAATATGCCTCTTTTCTCAACATACTTCTCCTAAGTGATCGTTTTAAAGACTTAAGAGTCCCTGGGATTCAAGTTATGGTTCAAGGCAAATGAGATTTCCTACCTTCATTCAAGAAAGTGAAATGAAATCTCCCTTCTTGGGTTAATTTCCATGTATGTTTGGTTAGAAATTATCCCTTGTGTGTATCTGTTTTTATTTGCTTTCCTATCTCCAAATTTGATAAATTAGAACTTTTTGGTTATGAATATCTCTCTCTCTCTCTCTCTCTCTCTCTCTCTCTCTCTCTCTCTCTCTCTCTCTCTCTCTCTCTCTCTCTCTCTCTCTCTCTCTCCTGGTTTCACTATGTAGCTCATCTAAGTATTGAACTCATGATCCTCCTGCCTCTGTCTATTGAGTGCTGGGATTATAAACAAACACCACCACACCTAACTTTCCCTTGTTTTTGTGCTTATACTTTCCAATTTTTTCCAAATGAGAGAGTCATCTGTAGAACCTTATCTTAATTGAGGTTACTACTTTTCTGGCCTTGCTGCTTCAGGATACTCATATTTATTCTTTCAAGAATATGATATGGATCCTTTACAAATATTTGGCTAATAATGTACTTAAAGGAATTCTTTGAAACATCCAGTATAAACTACTGGGACTGATATGAATGGCTGGGGCAAATTATGTAATGATATGCTATTGCCACCAGGAGTATGAAAGAAAAAAAGGAAGGAGAGAGAGGGGGGACAGGGAGAGGGAAGGGAAAGGAAAGGGGGAAGAGGAAGAGAAGGGGAAGGGGAAGAGGAAAGAAAAGGGGAAGGGGGAGGAGAAAGGAAAAAGAACTGCAGGCAGTGCTGCCAACCTCTACTTCTTTCCCTATAAAGCTGATGAAAATATTTCTCCAGATCTCATCAATGACCTTCTTCACAGTGGGTCCTTAATTCAATCATGTGGTTTGGTGCTTCTCACATAATATTTCTTTTTTTTTTTTTTTGCGAGTCCTGGGCTTGAGCTCAGGGCCTGAGCACTGTCCTTGAGAAAGGCTAGAGCTCTACCACTTGAGCCATAGCACCATATCCAGCTTTTTTATATATATATATATATATATATATATATATGGTACTGAGGAATTGAACCCGGGTCTTTGTGTATGCTAGGCAAGCATTCTACCACTAGGCCAAACTCCCAGCCACTCTCACATAATATTTCATAAACACTATAATTGATTCTGTGTGTTGCCCCTTAACAGCTACGAGTACAGTTGTATGAGAGCAGAATAGACAAGTGGAATGAAGGTAAAGTTCAGGCCTCTTGAGTATGAACTGAGACTGCTTTGTCTCAATTTGTGGCTCTTCCACTTGCTAACTTTGTATTAGGAATAAGTTGTCAAACTCCCTATGTTTTTATTTATCAGATTGTGTTACTATAGGGGGGCTATATTATATCACTTTTGAAGAATAAATTAAACAGGTGAAAGTTAATCTAGTACATAATGAACTTTGATTCATTTAGTGCAGCAATATTACCTCTTTACAAGTAGATTGCTAAGGAAACAACTCTAGTGTACGGATATTTCCTACAATTTCATACCAAGTTTTGGCTATAGCTACTTAATGCTATGGATTTGTAGTTTCTGAAGTTTCTGAGTCTCCATCTGCATTTATGTTTTGAGAACATCATCCTTTGGGGACACTGATGGCTCTTATGAAGCTAGGAAGAGACGAAAACCTTTTTGGAAATGTCACTAATTTCTGAGTTTCAGGAAAACTCCAACTATGGAAGCAACGGGCTTTTTCAGTGCTTTGGCACATTCTTGCCCTCTTGATGCCCACAGCACTAATTTACAGAGAACACATGTTATCACTGATAATCAGCCAGGAGTTCTTTTTAGTAGGGGAAATGTGGAAAAGTTGGCATTAAACTATTGGTCACACATCAAGTTCCCTGGGTTGCACCTGGAAGATTGATTGGGAGAATTGTCAGGAAAAACATCTGAGGCATCCTAACAGACCTGAGCAGATGACAAATCAAGATCTAGTCACTATAAAGACTTCACCTAACTCTGCAGGGAACTAAGGAATTGTCCTGAACTGGAGGGCAGGCTTCTCTACACACGTCTGCGTAAGTCAGTTACTGATGTCGTCCTTCAATCATGCACAACGTACTTCAGAACAGGAAGATTCTTATTTAGATGCAAAGGCATACTGTTTATTATATGAGTCACCCATTAACTTCTCCAGATGCTTTGCCTTACCAAGCAGAAGGGAATTTTCTTTTTTTTCCTCATCTGTCCCTCTAGGAACTAAAATTTTGGCCAGAGAGTATAACTATTTAAACATGTCTGTTTTTATCTCCTAAAATGTTCTCAGTTAAGCTAATTTTGCATTCTCTCCCCTCCAATTCCATTTGAAGCTTCAGCTCTGTTCCTTGAATTATTTCTAATCTTTAGACTGTGCCACCAAGTATCCTTCATAAATTAGTCTAGCCACCCAGTGAAAGGAATCCTGCTTCAAAAAAACAAATACAGGGTCTGCAAATTGTAGTCCTATCTCTGACAAAACTTAAATGGGTAGCTTTTCAGAAAGCCTATTGTTTCTTAGAGTTTCACTTCATTTTCAAACTCAGAGGTAGTCTTCCTGCCTCTGAAACAATTTGAATAGTTCTGCTTCAGTGACGTAGGTAGATTTCACAAAGCATTGACATTGCTGGACTCAAACCATCTCTAAGTAAGCTGAACATACAAGTGCTTCACTGAGTCAAGGATCTTCCTGGTTTTGTTAAATCAAAGTTCTTCACTTAGGGCAAGATAGAAAGAAGCTGAAATATGAGGAATGGACAGGAGGGAATTTAAAAAGTATTGATATTGAGAATCGGTTATTATCAAAAAATATTGTTTCTCAGTAAGTTCATATTACTTTAAATACTACTCTAAATCAAATACTTTAAACACTTGATCTTTTTTTTAAAAAATAGGTAATCACTGTTACTTCAAAGCCCATATTTAAAATATTGCATAATTTACAACTGATAACCAAAACAGTATATCTTGAATTCTATTCTTTGAATTATATGGTAGTTTTATTTTGATTTCTACTCTTCTTTAGTTACTTAAGTATACAATTTATATATATATATATATGTAGACTATAGTGTGATATTTCAATTATATGTGTTATATTATAATTTCAATATATACTATGTACTGCTCAAATCAGGATTAATATATTTTCCATGTCCTTATCCTCTATGTTCTGAACCTTCAAACTCCTCTATTCTTGTTTTCCATAGTAGGTATTGTTTCCTTTTTCTTTTTCTTTTTTTTTCTTGTTTTGCCAGTCCTGGGGCTTGAACTCAGGATCTAAGCATTGTCCTTGGGCTTTTCCAAGGCTAGAGCTCTACTGCCTGAGCCACAGCACTGCTTCAGATTTTTTTCTATTTATGTGTACCAAGGAATCAAACCTGGGTCTTTATGCATGCTAAGCAAGCACTCAACAACTAGGCCAAACTCCCGGCCCTTCTTTTTCTCTTTAAGGTTAAAATAATATTTTCCATAAAACAAAATAATTTTTATATAATAACAAAATATTTCTATATAAACAAAATAATGATACTAAGAGAGTTTTGCACATATATATGTAATGCTGTCTGAGTTTGATAATACTGACACCCTAAAGTAAAAAATTATAAGATTGCTCTTCATTTTTTACCAACCCTGTTAAATGTTTTAGAAGGTACTGGAAGGAAAGCCACAGTCATTTACTTCTTTGAACAATTCTGAAATATCATTCTCTATTAGACAGTTCTGTGAGCACTGACAACCTTGCCCCTTTTCTTCTCTAGAGATTAATTTATTTCCTCAGTGCTTACTTTTTATGGAAAAAGCTCACTCATCAGCCTTCACCAAAGGGAGATCTCGAGATCTCATAGCAGAATGTTAAATATAAAAGCCAGGCCGTGTGCTGAGTTGAAAGAAAAAACAAGTTCTCCAGACAAATAAATCTTCTTTTTCCTTTCCAATCTATCTGCTTCTCATTCTGTGGCTTCACAAGACCATTAGGTATGAAGAAAATATTCTACAAGATGGTGAGGAACTGTGGGGAAATGCAGGCTTTGCAACCAGATAGACCTAGGATTGAATTCTAACTCAAAGACTGTCCCAATTCATTTTGAGCTTTCTTTCCAGTCTCAAAACATAGAATAAAAGTATTTCCCTGGCATGAAAGCTCTTATGCATTACAAATCATTTGATGTATAAAGTATGTTCAAAGTGTGTTAAAAATTTATATTTGGGGGGATCTTTTTCCTAGAGAAGGATTGGATGACTGTGGCCCATGAATCAAATTCGTTCCATTGTTTGCTTCTGTATAAAATAGGAACTATATAAATGTTTTCTTTTCTCATTATAAGTGGTTTAAAATGTAGAAAGTAGGATACGTGAGAAGTGAAAAAAATGTAAAGTTTAAATGTCAATTTCTGTGACTGAAGTGCTGTTGGGATATAGCCACATTGGGTCATTTACATATTGTCAACAGTAGCTTCAATTCTATGTTGGCCAAGTTGAGTAGTTGTGACAGATATTTACCATTTGGCACTTTACAGAAAAAATCATAAACCTGTGCTCCAGACAATGATTCAGAGATTCTTCACAATGCCAGAATCTTTTGCAGAATGGTCTTCTGTTAATTCTAATGCAAGAAGCCTGTGAGAGAGATTTGCTTCTGTGCCAGTACTGAGGCTTGAATTTAGGACTTAGCTTTTTCCTTCAAGGCTACCACTCTACCACTGATCCACAGCTCCACCACCAGCATTTTGTTGATTCATTTAAGATAAGCATCTCATGGACATTCCTACATAGCCTGGCTTCAAACCAGGCTCTTTAGACTTTAGCCCCTTCAGTAGCTAGAATCACAGGCATGAGATACTGACTGACACCTGGCTCAGATTTTACAAAGTAATTAAGTAAAATAATTCAGAAAAGTTCCCTTCTCTTGTTCTCACTCACTCATCATACCTACACTATTAGCGAATCCACAGCTTTAAGCAACACATAAGATGTGATTGTTTCTCTTCCATGACCTCTACTTTCAATTCTGTCTCATCCACATCTCGTCAGGATTGTGGGGGCTTTCTTATCCACCTGCTTCTCTCTTTATAGCTGAGTATCCATTCTTTGCTATGCTAAGACCTCAGGGTGCTTAAGTATTCTTAAACATGGAATACCTCTCCTGACAGGCCTCAGAAACTTCTGCATTTCTCCCCCTCCCCCCACCACTCTGACAACACTAGAATCCAGTTTTCTGAAACCTCAAAGGGAAAACCATCCTGAAGTCTCACACACATTATTTTCCCTGTGTAGCTTAATCCTTCACTAGAAGTCCTCATGGCCGTGCCTTTCAATATGGGTGTCCCTTACAAAACTACCTCATCTGAAATTATAACTCACTTATCTGGAACTGCCTATCCAATTTCCGACACCACATGTGTGTACTTCCTTTTGAAAATTTGATTATTGTTCATTTTTCTACTCACAGGGGCTTTATAAACACAGAAGATTTTTTGATCAATTGGCTGTATTTTTAGATTCTAGAAAAAAAAATCTGGCTCTTAGGAAGTCCTTGATAAGTATTTCTTGAAAAGAAAATATAAATTCCAGACCCTTATTCTATACTTGACAGATAATTTGACATTTCTCAAAATTCTTTTATAGGCAAAAACAGTTGTCGTAAATGTGTGAGGGTGTGTGTGTGTGTGTGTGTGTGTGTGTGTGTGTGTGTATTGTCATCTGTATAAAAAGATGCGATAGGGCCAGGAGTTTGGCCTAGTGGTAGAGTGCTTGCCTGGCATGCATGAAGACGCAGGTTCGATTCCTCAGTACCACATACGTAGAAAAATAAAAGCCAGAAGTGGTGCTGAGGCTCAAGTGGTAGAGCTCTAGCCTTGAGAAAGTCCAAGGACAGTGCTCAGGCCCTGAGCTCAAGCCCAGGACTGGCAAAAAAAAAACAACAAGATGCAATACTAATTAATCATTGCTAATGAGGGGTCATTTACTTGTTCTGCCTCAGATAACAATTGAATTACAAAAGGTATCAATGAAAAGAAACTAGGCAATGTGTACAATTATGAAAATATGGATGTAAATCCTACTGAAAACATTCAGCAGAGATTTCTTTAGTTGTTGAGAAGAGGCTTTGGCCTTCACGGCAGCTGCTTGCCAAGGAAGTGGATGACTTGCTAAAGGTTTTACTGTTCAAAGCCAGATCAGTCTTTAGGAATTGGGCACTCAAAGTTCCCAAGAAAGTGAGGTGTGAAAAGGCTAGATTTACATTACTGCTTTAGGAAATATCATCTTAATAAGAGAATATATTGTCAGTTTGAGATATGTTTGAATTTGATTCCTGTAGCATATGAAGAAATGGAGGTTTTCTTCCACTTCAATCTTCCCATTCAAAGAATTATCCATCTGATTTTATGCTTCTAGCTTCATTTTTTTTTTACAACTGAATAGCAAGATTTCTGTTATTTGAGCTTTTCTTTTTCTTCTCTCTTTTTGTTTTACAGGGATACATTCTAACCATTGAGGAGGATTTCTTTAGCTTATTCATTTTGGAAAATAAAACTTTATGTTTATTCTTCCAAGGATGTAGTGGTTTTTGTTTGTTTGTTTGTTTTGATTGCCATGAAACTTAGTCTATATGAGTCCAAATTCCTCAGTTAATCTCATCTACTTAAGTAAGGAGACTGGGTCTGTGCTTTCCCTGGATAATTGGCCCTTGATTTCCCCTGACTATTTCCCTAAATGGTTTGCTTTTCCATTAAGTGTCCTTATCTGGTTTGCTGAGCTTATGTATAGCACTTTTTTTAGGTTTAATTCCACATACCTTATGTGGTTTTGGCCTATATGAACTTTGTGCTAGCTACAATTGTGGTTGCAGGCCTTTGAAACAAGAATCCATTAGCAAGCAGTCTTCCAGCTCTTGCATAAACACTCATAACTCAGCATTTTAAGAGGTGGCTTCTCTGTTTCTTGAAACTGAATTTCCTTACAACATTATAATATTCAGTGAATATTCAATGCAATATAAGAAATACCCCTTGAATATCAAATTTGTCCCCACAAAAAAACACAAGTAATGACTGCTCCCAGATGAAGATTTGGTTAATTTGGATTTTAAAACTGAAGTAATTATTTAAAAAAACAATTTCTGGAAAGTGGTGCTGTTGTTCAAGGGGTAGGGTGGTAGCCTTCAGCTGAAGAGCTCAGGGACAGAGGTGAGGCCCAGAGTTCAAGCCACACGACCAATGACAAAAAAAAAAAAAATCTGCATGTTTTGAGATTTCTTCAAAGTTAATACTATCACAGAGTTTCTATTTGCTGCAAAATTTGTGGTTTTGTCCGTTAGAACTGGCCACTAACACAGGGATATTATTTGGAAGATTTCGATAGCAGTTTGGAAGATTGGACTAGATGATGTGACTAAGGTGAAATGACTTATCTAGTCCCTTCTAAATTAAATGGATTAAATTCTATTATTCCATTGAGAGATAATTTGATTATTCTTATTTTTTCACCTCCCACTTTTCTGCCTGACTATGTAATATTATAAATCAGTTTATTGACAAGGAAGCATAAGAGTAATAACTGTCAAGATGATAGATTGAACTTTCCAACTGCAGGCTAATAATAATTTTATGTGACTATGACTTAGTAATAACAGGTAATATCTCTTTAGCAAAGCACTTTGCAAATCCATTATTTCACTTTCTACTTCTACAACTCTATGAATAAGCTATTGTTATGAAGTTATTCAGTAATAAGAGATAAAATCCACACTCTAGGACATAGGCAGTGAGTTGTAGAGTTGGGGCCTAGACCTAGATCTTCAGATTCCAGTGCTTTCTATTTGAATGCATCTATTTCATTTTTCCTTATCTCCCTCCACTAAAAAAATCAACACTGTGAGGGAGAAATGTTGTTATTTCTTTTTACAGATAATATTTCAAAGATAGAAAATCCTAGAAGTATAAATTAAATCTGGTCATATTGCCTAAAATCCATATGTTTTCTATATGTTATCTATAATGTATATTCTATAATACTTGTTTTTCTATTTGTGATGTCAGAAATATCTAAATATCTAAAGGAATCCATTTGGCAAACAAGTGGATCATGGGGAGAGAGAATGAAACCAAAATTCAAGAGAACAGTGCACTTTAGGCTTTCCTACGTATTAGTTCACTATTCTGCTTCTAACTCCAGTTAGCAATGAGAGATGTTGAAAATTAAAAAAGAAATGAAAAGAAAAAGGAAGCAATTTCATGATTCATGGAGAAATTCTACTTTTTTCCTATTTTGACATCATCTTCCTTTTTCCTGTGAACTCAGAATTCACAAGGCAGAGCATTTTGTATTCCACCCATACTATAAAAACAAAGAACAGGGGCCAGGAGTTTGGCCTAGTGGTAGAGTGCTTGCCTAGCATGCACAAAGACCTGGGTTCAATTCCTCAATACCACATATACATAGAAAAAACCAGAAATGTTTCTGTGGCTCAAGTAGTAGAGCTATAGCCTTGAGAAAGTCCAAGGACAGTGCTCAGGCCCTGAGTTCAAGGCCCAGGACTGGCAAAAGATGAGAGAAACAAAGAGAGAGAGAGAGAGAGAGAGAGAGAGAGAGAGAGAGAGAGAGAGAGAGAGAGAGAGAGAGAGAGAGAGAGAGAACAGGCAATGAAGCAGTTTTAGGTTATTTCAACTCATTTAATCTTCCTAACAACATCATGCAACAGACATCACTACCCCTTTATCTGTCCTATGTTTTACAATAATGACACGACATCGATAAGATTATGTAACTAATTTCAGGTCATCTAACTAGTATTAATAGAAAAAAATTCTAGAAAAGGAGGAAATGAAGAATAACAGAAAGATTAAGGAAAGGAAAATGGATGAGAGTAAGAAAGAAAGGGAGAGAGGGAAGTCTGAACAAAGAAAAAAGAGATGAAAAAATAGTCATAGTGTAATGACTCCTCAAGAGCAAATCCATACAGGCATAGTAAGTTTAGTGGCTAGCACTGAACAGACCACTAGTACAATCAAAGGATGAGATTTCTGACTTTCTGTACCACTTGACAAAAGTAATGCTTGCTAGTTTGGCTTTTTATCTACTCATGCTTTGTGCTTTAAAAAGACATAATGGAAAGAAAGAAAATGTCTTGTCTGAAAAAACCAGAATTCCTTTGACTTTACTTCAAAGTTTGGTAGGATGTTGTATTAATGTTATGGTGGAGTGCATGTTAATTAGCAGCTTTCAACTAATATATATATATATATACATATATATATATATAGCTGATGCTTGAAGCCTATTACTTTTATTTGTCATACTAGCATTTAGAGATGCCCTTCTCCACTGCAGTTGTTATACCTCTACCAGTCAACATGCCTAGTGTCTGCTCCAAAGAATGTTGGGTATGGAGTCAGGTATTCATGGATCTCAGTCGGCTCCAGCCTGCCAGTAGCTTTGTGATTGGTAGATATGGAAGAACTTTATCTTATATTATCCATACAATAAAAGTAGTACAGGATTAATTAAAATGCACAGGAAGGTATTTTGCAACAACACTTTTAGAAATTCCAAATCTTATCTTCTGATCTGGTGGATTAAAAACCTCTATCATGTTTCTAAAGAATTCATTTACATCTCTTCTTTTTGTTTTGGTTTTTTTATTTTTTGCCTTTTTTGGGGGTTTTGGTGGGGGGTTTTTTTGCAAATTATTTCTAAAAAGGCATCTGACTATTTTATAAACAGTATTGCATAGAAGGAAGTTTCCTTTGTGGTTGTTTCTAGAACATACTTCTGATGGACCCCTCTCTTTTTTCCTTTACTTACAGAAATCTTCAAACATGAAAAACATCAAAAATAATAAGATATGAATGAACCCACATGGGCAGTGAGCATAAATGTTGCAGTGGGAAAGGAAGTTCAGTCTCCTAGCTGAAAAACAACTGTTTTCCCGTGGAACTCCAGGAGAATTTTGTTTGACCATTGACAGGAGAAAACAATCTTGAAAGTTTCAACAGCTAAAACTCACAGAGAATAGTAGGATAGGGAACTTTGTATTCCGTTGTATCAACATCTGCATGCATTGTTTCATTGTGGGTAAGGACATATTTATTTATGTGCACGTTGTTGTGGCTATTTTTTAGTTTATGATTTTATTAACATCATATTTACATCATATTTCAAATGTGTGTTTAACAGACAAGTATTCAAAAGGGAATCTCTATATACAATCACTGGTGCATAGATTTTAAAACGTAATTAAAATTGAGGGTTTGTATGTCATAGATATATATTAATCTATGTAATAAAACATTGTTTTATTATTGTTGTGGCTGTTTTTTTCTTTTATCAGTGCGTGTGTGTGTGTGTGTGTGTGTGTGTGTGTGTGTGTGTGTGTGTGTATGTTGGTCCTGGGACACTAGGACCACAAATACGAGCCACTAGCATTGTTTAAGCTATTGAAAACTATATAATACTTCGACTACTGAGTGAAACTACTACAAAAGCTCACCAAATATTTTCACTTCATTCTAAAATTAGTTTTGCCACTTTTCTAATGTTACCACCATTCCCATGAGACTAACTGAAAGGAAAATAATTACATTTACAAATCAAATATAATCAGGTTTTATCTTTGATTTCCTATGGACTATGGAAATGAGTTTAACTTCACATTTTCAGTTTGCTATATAAATGTATATATATATATATATATACTGTAAATTAAGGTGTTCAAGTTTCAACAGACAAAAAGTATTGAAGTCATAGAAATTTTTCCTAACTTGTCCCTCAGTACTCTAAGAACTAGAGTTTTGACTGAAATATTACCAAAGTTCTGATAATATACCTATTCATTTATGTAATTATGATCCTTTAGGGAAATGTTTATTAGAATGATAACAAAACTATCAAGTTAATCATAATATTTGATGAAAATATAACATATAACATATAATAAAACTAGTTGATTAGAAGCCAAATTGATTCTTATCAAATACTAGAATATAATTATTCTTACATAATTTGTAAAAATTACTTCAAACGCTATTTTTATAATTTATATTGTTATATATCATGTATACAAAATATTATTTTGTCTCTAGAAAATAAATAGGATTTAACTGTTTAAGTTACACAGGTATTTAATGGTAAACCTTAGATTTTGTTCATAGGTCATTCTTTTTCTCTTTTTGCAAAAATAGGCTCTGGTTTTATAGTTAATTTATATTATGTGGAAGACTTATTTGATTATTTAGCACCAGTTCATAAAGATAATTAATTGTGAGACAAATTGTCAACAGATAAAAACAATTGCATCTAGAAACCTTTCATACAATCTTCATTTGTAATATATTATATAGTATACTTCATATTATTTCTTTCTTTTTAATTGATGAGTACTGATTTCCAATGTCCTACAGGTTGTCTTGTGTTTTGATTGGGGTGAGATCACTTACTATATCTATAATTCTGAAATTTTATAAGGTGACTTTATTTAATTTGCCACACAAACAAAAATGAAATTTTTGTTTATGTGTCCCTATTGAAATTTTGAAAAACACAAAGTATCTTGACAACCTTCATAAGCCATACCACTGACACCATTGAGCCCATAGAATTTGGCATTTTTCAAGAAATAAGAGCATGCTTCATATTTCTGTTTTTGTATTTATTTAAGGATGGTTTAATTGTTTTTTTTTACTTTTAGAAGACAATTCTCTAGTTAGAAAATCAAGAGAATCCATAGCTTGTTGTGGTTATGCTTTTCTGTTGAAAATCATATGTAAAATTTCTAAATTAATATTACTCCTTTTATATGCAATCCTCACAGTTATCTTAGTAGTAAAAGTATAATAATTTTAAATCTCAATCTACAGAAGTTTTTTTGAAATTGAAAGTAAATTTGCTAGTATTTGTCCATATATTTTTATTTGTCTATGTCTAGTATTCTTTGTCATGTTTGATTGTGCAGAAACTATCTCCTTATAACAACTAAGTTAAAATATTTTAACTAGAATAAAAATTTATTTTTTATGACTAAAGAGGAGGCTGTTTGTATTGAAGAAGAAGAAAGTGATATCTGTTTCTGACATCCCTACCTCCTATAGACCTACAGTGTTTGGCTCAACCATAACGGCCAAATTTCATGGAATGGTTATTCTGCACAAACAGATGCCAAGATTACCAGTTATAAGTGCTAATGATGAATAATACTGCTTTCTTTGTTATTGACTCAATCAGGCAGTTTTGTAAATGGCAGTGAAAAGGAATTAAAAGATATATAGAAATTTGATTCTTTGAGAAGGAGTGAATATCTTCTTAGTAATAGGCTTTTAAAACAACATTATATGGCTTTCAGATGTTTATTCAATGGTTTATAATTCATGTTTCTGGGAAATGGAAGAGAAAAAGTGAGAATCTGGAAGAACTAGTATTAGAATATGATTTATCTTGATAAGCAAAAATACCAAAAATGATATCTAATAGTATGAAAGTATCCTTTCAAATTTCCAATCACAGTATTTCCAAGATCTTATCACAATTTTTTACTTCCACTTCTACTGTGGTTCAAGTGTTAGTCATATAGTTTTATTTATTGAATAATGCTGAAACCATTCTCTCCACTCATACCCTATCTACATACCAATTAACTCTTAATAGAGCCATTAATACATTTATTGTTATTGTAAAAGTGATTTTCTACAGTTACAAAAGCCAGACAACAAGTCCATTTTTTTTTGTTTTTTTGTTTTTTGGGTTTTTTGCTAGTCCTGGGCTTGAGCTCAGGGCCTGAGCACTGTCCTTGGACTTTCTCAAGGCTACAGCTCTACCACTTGAGCCTCAGCACCACTTCCTGCTTTTTTCTATGTATGTGGTACTGAGGAATCGGACCCGGGTCTTCGTGCATGCTAGGCAAGCACTCTACCACTAGGCCGAACTTCCAGCCCCTCCATTTGTTTTTTGAACAATGTCATCCCTCCCTTACTCCCTCCCAGTTTTTCCCTCCTGTCCCTGCCCACAAGTTGTATAGTTCATTTTCACCATAGTGTCTAGTATAATTGCTGCATTTGTTCACCCTTTACTTGGTTTATTGTATATACATTTATTCATTTATTTGAAATAGGAAAGGGAAGGGGGAAAAACAAGATGATTGGAAGGGAAATGGGAACAAAAACATGAGAAGAGGTAACTGAAACCCCTCTATACATTACCCCAATAATGAATAAAATAAAATTTTTAAAAAGACAGAAGGGAGACAAAGCCAACAACCAAAAAAACTGTCTTCTTTCCATTTCTTGGAGTTCATTTCAGTAAATATTATTTTATATGATCAGATGAACATAGCTATTGTGCCCCTGTGATCACTTCCTAAGAATATCTTCCTTTGGTCTTACTCTGTGAATAACATGTGGAGATATGGCCAGAGAGGAACTCTACTACCCTATTGGTGGGAATGTGAACTTGTCCAACCACTCTGGAAACCAGGATGTCAGTTCCTCAAAAGACTAAGCACAGAGCTCCCCTGTGACCCAGCAATCCCACTCCTGGGCATTTATCTACAAATCAGGCCACACTAAAGCTACCAACACAACTATGCTATGCACATTTTAGGATTGTTTCACCATAGCTAAGATATGGAATCAACCCAGGTGCCCCTCAGTAGAAGAATGGATCAAGAAAATGTGGTATATGTACACAATGAATTCTACTTATCCAACAGAAAGAATAATATAGTACCATTCACAGAGAAATGGAAGGAATTGGAAACAATTACATTAAGCAAAGCAAGCCAGACCCAAAGAAACATAGGTCCCATTTGTAGTAACTAGAATATGCCTACAAATCTACAACTAAGCACTCTGGATAATAAAAGAAAAAAGTATAGCAGGGTAATAAAATAAAACAAAAGTATACTGGGACATAATAAATTATACAGGTCTCTAGGCATTCATCTAGAGTGAGGCCATTTATTCCTAATGAATTATTTCATTAAAAGATGCCACAATTGCTTCCCAACTCATTCAGTGTAAAAGCCCCAATTCCTAAAATGATCTAAGTAATTCTACCCAAGCTATTCCATTTACTTTTCTAACTGCTTCTTACTCACTTTGCTAATATCTTAGTGTTCTTTCTATGGTTCTGTAGCTACACTCAAGCACACCTTGTTTCAAGATCTTTGCATTTGCTGTTCTTCCTGCTTAGAAATTTGCTTATTCATTTGATTTTTCTCCACGAAGTTACTTCCTCACTCTGTCCAGAGTTTATAGAAGTTACTCTCTCACTGCAGCATGCACTGGTGACCCTGCCTCAAATTATAAGAGACATTTCATATCTCACATGTCTAGTTTGTTTTTATCTTGTCCCAAAAGGGCCCAAGAAGTGTGTGAAATGTTTTAATGGAAAGCCAAGAAAAGTAAAGGTAATCTTACAAATGTTGCTGTCCTCCCAATTTTCATGTTTAATACAATACTTTTAAAAGGTAAGATCTTAAGGAACTGTAAATCATGAATCATGAGGTTCTCCCATTCAAGAATGCTTTTAGTGCCCATATAACAGAACTCTAATGGCTCACATTTGTCATGTATTTATACTGGGGGTGGGAAGGAACACCATCTTTGAGTAGATCAAACCTCAACCCCATATGAAATTTGCTGGCACCTGAATATTGGCCTCCCCTAGCTCAAAATTGTAATTTATAAGAATAAATTTCTCTCATTTATAAATTACCTGATATAGTATCTTTGGTTACAGCAGCCGAGTGAGCTGAGGGAGTGTGATACATTGTTCTCTTCTTAGAGGAGATTGTTAGCCATTCCCAAGCCAGTGGAACTCCAGATACATGGCCCACATTGCAAAATTCTGGGATTTTCACAAATTTATCTTATAGGCTTTGGGGGTGCATGGATCTTGTCAGAGAACACACCTTCCTTTACATCATGTCAAAGTCATAATAAAATATTGTCCATAATGTGTGCCAATAGGATATTTCCAGGTGATCCTTGTTTCTTAGACTGTCTGTGGCAGAAAGCATGACAGTCGACATTTCTCTGAAGGAAAGCTGATCTGAGAAATGGTTTTGATCCTTCTTGTTCATATTAAAAGTCTTTAGTGACTCAGAGTTCACATGGTAATGCAAAGACTTGTAAATTCAGTCCTTTAAAAATATTGTGTTTATAATTAAGGTTACTATATGGCTAAAACCATTTTCTACTATCATGTTATATTAAATTTCTGTAGGGAATCGATTGCTAAATTAAATGGAAATATGTCAGACTATAACCTCCACATTACTTCACACTCTGAGAGTAGCACAGACTTATGTCAATACGTGCAGGGTAGAATGTTGCTTTATGTGGGGCTGGGAGTTTGGCCTAGTGGTAGAGTGTTCACCTAGCATCTACGAAGGCGCAGGTTCCATTCCTTGGTACCACATGCATAGGAAAAAAGCCAGAAGTGGTGCTGAGGCTCAAGTGGTAGAGCTCTAGCCTTGAGAAAGTCCAAGGACAGTGCTCAGACCCTGAGCTCAAGCCCAGGACTGGCAAATATATATATATATATACATATATATGGCTTTATGTTTATGTCTTGGTTAGAAATAAGTGTTATTTTGGAGAGTTCACTTCAGCTTTTCCTACTATAATTGAGTATTAAAATCACACACAAATAAAACTACTTAAAATTACCAACATAATCATTTTAGAAGCCCAGACCTAGAAGATCATGATTTTGTGTGTCATCTCTGTTCAGGGGCCATGCTAATAGGTGTATTGTTTCAATGTTAGCGTGTGTGCTGCCGACGCAAGCATGCATGTATATGTCTTTGAAGGACAGGCAACACTCCTGATGATAAAAAGAAGTGAGGAAGACGTTTGTAATTTAATTGGTGATGACCTTGGAAGGGGGAACACAGTGGACACATGAGAGGATATACACCCAGCTTCCTGGGATGAAAATGGATTTAAATCCACCAAGCTAACCAGTCCAATAGGAATCATTCATTTCAGACTAGAACTTACTCCTGAAGCTGCAAGTGGTTGTACATGAAGGATTGAGTCTTGCCTTATTCCCCAGGGGCAAGCAAGACAGCAGGTGCACACGGACAAGCTTGAGCACATAACTGTCCACAGGTGGGCTATTCCTATCTGGGACAAAACCACCCTTGGTCCCCAGGTGATAATAGCCCTTCAAAACAGGTGGAACATTCCATTGTGTGCCTGACCAAAAACATCGCCCTAGGTCCCCAAGACACCAGAACACATATTTTATTTTTCCTAGTTAAGCCCTATATATAAGCCTGCTCCCAAATCCAGTCCCCAGCACAAGCTCCAAACCCGCGGGAAGGTCTGTGCCCCTCGCAGTTCCTCAATAAACAGTCCTGGCCTGTGGACTATCCAGTCCGGCCTATTCCTTTTCCATTCTCCTCCATTTTCCTTACGGTACATGCCTATAAATGTCAACATTTTGGAGGCTGTTGAAGGAGTATTGTGAGTTCAGGCCACATGGTGAGAACTACATAGTGAGACCATTAATTAATTAATCAACAGTTAATTCCTGTGGGAAAGTTTCAGAAGAGAGTGTGGATGGGATTCTAAAGGCCCTAAAAGATAAAAGGCATGGGCAGTGTTGTATTTTACTTTATCATTATATACATCCATGTCTTGCATATGTGAAGTATTTTCATAATACATAAGGGGAAAAAAAGCATAAGGAAAACATTTTTATTTGGCCTGACAACAGAGTGGGCACATACTCAGTAAGCCACCCTTAATATCAACTCTAGAATCTCCAGCGTGCACATCTTTTATCACATGAAGTATTTTCACTCATGTACTCTCATTCTGCTACCTTGCTTGGATGTGTTTTTCAGAGTGATTTTGTAAACTTTTTTGAAATTTTTATTCTACATGATAAAAGATAAGTACTTCTTTGCATTCACCTTAAGATACCTGGCATTCTTAAGTTGACAATAAATGCTTTCCACATTGTGTGTCAAAATCTTATGTTTTGTTGTATTCTGGAGTGCAGCTAAACCTTTTAGTCTGCATTATCAAAGTTCTTAATGTACTTCTTAATGCTTATGATATTTGTATACTTTGTATATAACCTTGACATTTAATGTTTTATGTTCTTGTGCATTCTGAAGGAATCACAAGCTTGGTTTGAATATTACCTATGTATTAAAAAGATAAAAATAGTTCTATTCCTCTTACAGAGTACTAGAGAAAGTGTACAAAAGTATTTGTGTTTATTTCCTTGACAAGATTAATAATACTCAATTAGAGGTGTTTGCTAGATTAATTCCCTCCACTCCTTACAAGGCAATAAACTTTGTATATAATACTTGCTTCTACTTTGAAATAGTCATTAAATAAAGGTACATACATGAATTTCTTATTTGGATTGTAAAATTTTCAAGTATAAATCCAGATTTTCAGACCTTGTTAGAAATAGGTTTCTGAGAGCAGTATGGCGATTCCTCAAAAGACTAAACATAGAGCTCCCATATGACCCAGCAATCCCACTCCTTGACATTTACACAAATGTCCAGAAACAAAGGCATACTAAAGCCACTAGTACAACATTGTTCATTGCAGCATTATTTACCATAGCTAAGCTTTGGAACCAACCCAGATGCCCCTCAGTAGATGAATGGATCAAGACGGTGTGATATTTATACATAATGGAATTCTATGCTGCCATCAGAAAGAATGGCATAGCCCCATTCATGAAGAAAAGGAACGACTTGGAAAAAATCATATTAGGTGAAATAAGCCAGACCCAAAGAAGCATGGTTTCTCTCATATGTCTAGGATCCTCCTAGCAGAGGATCACAATAGTTCTAAAGTTATGTACATATAGCCATATAGGATGAAATGAACTAAATGAAATGAACTCCAGGATATGGAAACAAGATGTTTATCTCTATGCTTGTTGTTCTTAATGTACTAGGTAAAGTTGTTTTCTCTTTTGTTGCCCTTATTGTTGTTTTTGCCCTTATGTCATATTATTACTGAATCTGACTTTGGTACCTGGTATTTTGTATATGTTTATTTGCTATTTGAAATAGGAACAGAAGGGGAAAAACAAGATGAATGGGAGGGCTGGCAAGAGAAAAAGTGGGAGAACATGTGGGAAAGAGTATCAGTGTTCAAGAAGCAATGGACCCACTACGTGATGAATGTAACTGTATCCCTCTACACAACACCTCAACAACAAAACACAACAAAAATGAAAAAAAGAAATCGATTTCCCTTATGAAAATGGAAACAAGTTTGTATTTTATTTTAATTATGACTTGTGCTTAAAAATTATCCTTTGTATTCAGATACCAGACACCTATAATACTAGCTTCTCAGGAGGCTGAGATCTGACCATTGCAGTTTACAGCCAGCTCAGGTAGGAAAGTTCATGAGATATTTTATCTCCAATTAACTGCCCAAAACAGCAGGAAATTGAGCTGTGGCTCAAGTAGAGAGCACCATCACTGAGTACAATTCCTCAGGGACAGTGCCCACTCCCTGAGTTCAAACCCTAAGACTGGTATCCAAAAGAAAAGATACTTTGTATCTCCAAGGGATTGGTTTTTCATATTCCCTGAGATTATCAATGTCCTATCTCTTCTATAAAATGCTGAATTATTTGCAGACACCCTATACAATCTTTTGCATATATCTTACCTGATTTTTTTATATTTTTGCATCTGTTAATTTTTATTTGAATTGTTCTTGTTTTCTGGGAAGATGAGTTACAGCACTAGGTTATTTGAAGTCTGTCTGGTTATTTAAATAATGAAGAGTGTCTGCCTGTCTATTCAGCAAAATGGTTGCACTCTTCTAATCTCTGCATCCCTCCAGGGTTCTGACTTGACCAAGTGAAGACCATATAAACAGTGTTCCACTGTCTGTTAAGGCTCTTATTCTGGAGAAAGTGAAAGAGGAAGGGAGGTAGGCAGGCCCTATGTAGTAGCAGAAATTCCCTCTAGCTACTCAGGAGAATGAGACCTGAGGATCCTGGTTTGAAGTAATTCCAGGAAGGAAAATCCATGAGACTCTTATTTCCAATTAAACCACCAAAATGTCATAAGTGGAGGCATGACTCAAGTAGTCGAATAGTAGCCTTGGGATTAAAAACAAACAAACAAATTCTGGGACAGTGTATCAAGACCCTAAGTTTAAGTCCCAAAGCTAGTGCAAAAAAAGTCAGAGGAGAGGAAAGAAAGAAAGAAAGAAAGAAAGAAAGAAAGAAAGAAAGAAAGAAAGAAAGAAAGAAAGAAAGAAAGAAAGAAAGAACGGAAGAAAGAGAGGGGGATGAAGGGAGGAAGGGAGGGAAAGAAAATAAGGAAAAAAGAAAGAAAGAAGACAGAAAATAGAAGTTTGTGCATACCTGTTTGTATTGCACATATTGATATAAATGTTTAATTATATGGTAAAGAAGAGAGCAGTTATTCATAAAAATGGCCACTAGATGGAGGAAGCTGACTACTTTATAAAGCTGCAGTTTCCATTCTCAGAAGCATGCCTCTCAATTCATTAATATTTTTCAAGCACATAGTTAATGCAATGCCAGTTTTGAATAAAACTAAATGATTTTTAAAATCTGGAATATTCAACATCCAATTCTTTATATTTCACCTTTTTACTAACCTCTTTTCTTTATATTTTAAAAAGTAATATTCCAAACTAAAGCACCATATCTAAAAAGCTGTTACTATTTGTGTCTCTATACAGATATCCATTTGGATATTTTCTGCTATATAACTAAAAATAATTATAACTTGGTTCAACTGGGTAAACTTATTGTATATCTAAGGTAAATGAGGAATTTTAAAAGGTTCAACTGCCTTGGCTTCTTTCTTCGTAATCTAGGAATTGGGGAAGAATGCAGCCAAATGTTAGAATTTGGGCAAGAGATTTTTGTTCATATGCCAAATCTACAGAATAAGATAGGCAAAATTCTGAAAATGTAGCTTTAATTATTGTTTTTCTTAGTTGAGTAACTTGTCTGTATTTAGCTTTTCTGTTTTAAGAGGACAAGTTGTTAAGCCCCAGGAAATTAATAGAAAGCGTTTTCATCCTAATAATTTGACTCCTAAATTGTTATATATCCAAATGCATTCTTACTGTACACTTAGAAGATATGTGGCAAAAAAAATAGATTAAGCCAAATTCGTAAGTTATCCACGCTATTGATTATCTCCAGTAATTAGAATCGATAGTGGCAGGCCTCTAGAAAGTAGATTTATGTTGCTTATAGATGCAGCATTCTACAAATTCTCCCTTATGATACTCTAATAAAGTCAAAATAAACATTTACTTTTACATAACTCTTACCCCCATAATTTTCAAAAGAGAATTTTAGATGATTATCTGTACCACAAATAAATATATGAACTCAGTCAAATTTTTTTATTTTGAAAGATGTTGGTAACTTTAATTTCAATAGTTTGGAAATCACAAATCAGATGCTCATACCTTTCAGTTTTGAAAGGATTATTTCATCACCTGTTAATATTAAGGCTATATAATACATGTTTCCTTGTACATCAGGCTAAGTAGTATAAAATATCAGCTAACATTACTCTCTCTGGCCATGAGAAAGTAACACTGAGATTACTGAGTTCAAAAGCCAAATACAGTATGTTGACCTGTCCTATGAGCCAGGAGAACTTAAAATATGAAGCACCACCAAAAAGAACTAGGCTTCCTCTTTTTCTATATTTGATTTTCAACAGCCTCTCTGCCCCCTTTCCAGCAAACTTAGTAAACGATGGTAATTTTTAAATGTACTTCATTTTCTTCAGAGACCTTTAGATTGATACCAAAATGGAAAGTACCACGTCTGCTCTTTAGCAGCAATAGAAAAGGGCTCAGGCAACCTGTCCCAGAGTAATTTAAAAGTTACTTTGCCCTAACCCTTAAAAAGAAAAGTACCCCAAAGTATTCTCATATAAACCAATTGGCGAATTTATTGTAGTGTTGTCTTCCTGTCCCCACCTTACCAAAACCAACTGTTGAACCTTTCCCACTTGGAGCACCTAGTCCTGCCTCTGTGCAATGAAATGCTTCCCAAACAGACCTTTGAACAAAGAGACCAGTTACAATTTTGTTCTTTTGACAAAGGAAAGCAAGAAGCATCCTAATGGAAAGTATGCGTTGTGACAGTGTTCGATCCTGTTGGACCACAAGGTGGCGCTGACACATAGAAATCAACTGGGTGAAGTGACTATGTATTATATTTTTCCTCTCCTCTCATGCCCTTTGGTTAATCTCGTATTGTTACAGTATCCCACTTTGTTACTTGGTGTATTGTATAGATGTTTACTTGCTTATTTGAAATGGGAGGGGAAAATGAAGGGAGGCAGTGGGGGAAAGAAAATGGGGACAAAGACATGAGAGGGGATTTCAATGTGTGAGAAGTACTGCACCCTCTTTCTAGTGAATATGACTGTAAGCCCTCTATACATTGAAATTTAAAAAAAAATCAACTGGGTGATGATTCAGTTCTATGAGCATTGACTTGATACGTTTTTTCCCTTCCTTTTTTCATTTATTTTAATTGAAGATAATCTTTGTAGGACATTTTTTGTCTTTACTTTTTCAAGTAATATAACAGACTCTTACTTATCCACTGATATACATAATCTCTAAATTCATGAATAAGCTCAGAAAACCAGCCACAAAGTTGTCTAGGAACTTCTAAGCTTACCTCAACATGTTGGAACATGAATTTGGTTATTTCTAGTGTACCAACGATGGTGAGAAGAAAATCAATGCAAAGGTCTGCGACAGGTCACAGAATGATCAGAGAAAGACTGACTTAACACTGGGCCATTTTAAAGGCTCTAAAAAAACAAATTGACAGAGACTAGGTTGAAATTCAGTCTGATTTGTGTAAATTTATCCAATGAAGTCTGTCTCTCCACAATGCAATTTCTCTTTTTCTTTGAGACTTAACCAAGACTGAATATCCTTTGGGGAAAGTTTCATAAAATAGTTTCATGTCAGTTCTGGAAGTCCTCCTCTCTTGGCCAGAGAATCAAACCTCTTAATAAAAGAGAAATTCTGACAATCTGGATCCTGAAGTGTTATCAAGACTGAGTGAAAAACAGGTAACTGTTATAGATGTGGGCTCAGTAAGGTAAAGTTATTTCTTTACTTTTGGGGGATTTTTTCCCTTATGGTTTGTTATCCCCTGTTGTTGCTGTATCTGAGTTTGCTATCTGTTGTATTGTATATACAATTATTTGTTTATTTGATTTAGGGAAAAGAAGGGGAAAACAAGATAATGAGACAGGACAAAGGGTGAACCAATATAATAGCGATATTCACAAGACAATATGTTGGAAATGAACTTTACAACTTGGGGGTAGGGGGTAGGGGGAGGCAGAGTGGGAGAAAAGCATGGCAAGAAGTACAATGTTCAAGAAATAATGCACTCACTACCTTACAAATGTAACTGTAACACCACTATTATATCACCCTGACAATAAAATAGAATTCATTTAAAAAACACACAGGAAAAAAATATGCTTATTCAATGTTATATTTCACAGTGAGGTTTTATCAGTTTTAAAGACTCACATTATCTGTAATTTACTTCAAATCTTTCAAGACTTCATTATAAATTGGCAGAATACATTGCTATTTATCATGAAATAACGTTACTTAGGTTAACCACAAAGGAATCGTACTAATTTTATATTTATTTATTAGTGAATTTTGGATCTTAAAATTGAAACATTGTTGAACTAATTTTGTGATTAAGGGTTATTATTTATTATTTGTTCAAAAAAATCATAATGGCCCACACACCAGAATCTATTCTACTACATGATTGTGGTCAGTTTTTGAAATTTCTGATTCTTCAAACTTTATAGTTGTGCATTTTAAATTCATGAATACTTCTTGGAAGTGTTTCTTTAGAAAAACCTTTAAAAAATATGTCCAAATAACGTAGAATTATGTTTCTTCAAGAAATCTGCTAGACCTGGAACAGACAAGAAAAAAATATGTGATGTAAAATCCAGTACAAAATCTTTAGCTTTATTTGGTAGTATGCGATAAAGAAATTTTATTTCATTTCCTTTCTGCAACTTAGTGATAAAAATCCTCCCTGATATGATGAAAATATAGCATGTCCATTTTTACATTATTTTCAGTGTCATTTGACAAAGACTGGTCAACTAATTTGATTTCATCATTTCTGTGAATTTAATAATGAAGGTAAATTACGAGCATGGTATTTTACTGGAAAGAGCTTATAAAATAATGCACATGGTTTTGGTAAACTTATGATTATAAACTACTATGACTCTATTAGACAAAAAAAATTGAAGCAACCCAATTTAAAGTGAAAGCTTTAAGAAAGACTCATACAAACAGAAGGAGACTTGGTGTAGCACTCGATGTGTGAAGGAAGGCTGCCTGGAGTCTCTTATCCACATTCTACAGCTGGGCTGACTTCCTAAAGTTTGTCACATTTGTCTTTCCTTTTCTTTCTTTTTCATTCCTCTATCCTTCTTGCCTGCCTTCTTTTCCTTCTTTATTTTCATTCATACAGATAGATAGACAGACAGACAGACAGACAGACAGACAGACAGACAGACAGACAGACAGACAGACAGATAGGAGTTTGAACTCAGGGCTTTGCAGTTAATAACTAGGATCCTTACGCATTCCTTCTGGCTGCTCTAGTTATGCGGATGTGGGTCCTCACTCTTTCCTGACCAGCTAAGATTGCTTTCTAATTCGTGTTTCCTACTATATCTGGGATAAGTACATACCACATTGCCTAGTACTTCGTTTTGCCAAGACTGGCCTGAAACTACAAGCTTTCTGAGCTCGGCTCCCAAGAAGGTAAACCTGTAGGCATTAACCATCATACCTGTTGTGTTTGGATACCTTTGATTCTCTGAAATGCAAATGTGCTTTTAAAAAGTTATATAATCTATTCATGCTTATTTCCTTTACTTACACTTTTCAGCTTCAAACATTTTACTTTGCAAAACTCTAATACTACAATCATATTTTAGTTTAGCTAAAATATAAATGACATGATATTCAGATATTCATGATAGTCTTTTCAGTGCATTTTGAAAAGTTTTCTGTAAAATCCAACATAGACGTAATGAGACAGAGGAATTCTTCCATGACTAATACCATTGGATCCCCCAAAACTTGTATAAACCAAATTAATAATGATTCCATTCATTGTGGTACATTTCATTTTAATATTTCTTTATGTTCTATAAACTTAAGAACAAGTGATAAAGTTATAAACAGTGTGTTCTTACCTGTTATTCTTTCCCATTTGCCAAGAGCACTTAAAACCACCAATACTGAATTCTGAGTAGCAGTAAAGTCTTTAATAAAAATGGCACTGTCCGTACTAACAAGTATGCGTGGTGGCAGGTGTTTCTGAAACTCACGCGTTTTAATCAATGTTGTAGGAAACCTGACGAGAGCTAAATAATCAACTGCAATAAGCCAATTTTTCATAAAGTCTGCTTCTTGGTTGGAATAATGAGCATACCTAAAAGAGAAAGTGTTCCATTATAATCAAACATGTCAGAATTTTAACACACTTGTTTCAGGAAGGAGAGGATCATTTCATGCAAATAACAAAAAATTGAAATGGAGACAAAAAATAAAGTAAAAGATGGTTCTCTGAAAAGATCATCAAAACAGATAAACTTTTAGCCAATCTAAGAGGAAAAAAGAAAAGACCTGATTTAAAAAAAATAGAGATAATATAGGGAACATCATAATAACACCAATGAAAGTCAGAGGAAATATTTTCAAAACACACGTTCGGGTAACATGAACATTTCAGAAACAGTGATTTTACACAGTGCATAGCAGAAGCAAGAGAGATGACTGAGAAGTAATCAGACATTACTGGCTGGATGCATCTATCTATTAGTATGGCACCAGTGAACCCTCTTTTCTTTGTTCTTATCATTCTGGTGCCTAGTATCTGTGATCAAGATAAAACTCTCAGGATGGGGGAAGGGGGAATCATGAAACAAGTGAACATAGTTCAACATGCATTGTATTTATAAACTGCTTTGTTAAGTAACAATTCCTGTACATAAATACTTGAAGGTAAGCAATTTTTAAGAGGGAAAAATTCACTCATTAGCATGTCAGATTTTTCTATTCTAAGAATTCGAAAATCTGTTGCTTTCTGGATTTTGCTTTTTTGTTCTTAGGCATTTGGGCAGTTAATTAGAAATAAGAGTCTCATGGACTTTCCTGCCCAGGTTGGCTTTGATCCTCAGATCACAATCTCTTGAGTAGCTAGAAATAGTCATGAGCTCTCAGAATCCAACTTTTGTAAGACTTTTAAATTATTTGTATGATTTTTTTTTTGCCAGTTCAGGGCCTGTGCACTGTCCTTGGTCTTTCTCAAGGCTAATGCTCTACCACTTGAGCCACAGCACCACTTCCGGCTTTTCTATGTATGTGGTGCAGAGGAATCAAATCCGGGTCTTCATGCATGCTAGGCAAGCACTCTACCACTAGGCCAAACTCCTGGCCCCTGTATGAAGTTTTTAAATGCAACACTTTCTCTTGGATTTTTGTCCCTCATAAAATAATTTCTAGTCTAGACCATACTCATCATTATAATCTTTAATGGTAAGAAATGTAATTTATCATTAAGCTCACATCAGGCACAGGCAAAGAAGGAAAGAAAAAAGGTAAGACAGAAAGGAAGGAAGAAAGACATGAGGATGAGGGAGCGAAGGAGAGAGGGAGGGAGGGAGGGGGGAGGAAAAAAAGAAAAGAAGAGAAAGAGAAAAGAAAGGAAGAAATAAAGAGAAAGAAAAAGAGGAAGGAGGGCGGGAGGGAGGGAGAGAGGGAGGGAGAAGGGAGGGAATCACCAGGAATAGTGGCAGTGTGTGTGTTTCCAGCTACTATGGAGGCATAGGTAGGATGGTCTTGAGTAGAGATAATTACTAAGCAGCACAAGATGGCTTGCAAAATAAAAATAATCAAAGCAGAGAGAGTGGGGGAGCACACCATGGGCATGGTTGAAATGGCAAACACCTGACTGACATGCATTAAGTCCTAAAGCCTAACACTGCCAACAAATAAAACATCTTTTAAAAATAACCTGGGATTCTTTCTTACCTGTCTTCAAAGAACTTGGCAGAATTTTTCAGGGATGAGATGTGTGCAGCCCATAAGTACTTCAGGATGAGAGTGAATGTACTCGAAGGTGACTGTATGTACTAAAGAGAAGAAATTTATCGTTATTTGAGCTGCTATAATAATTCTTCTTAAATTGCAAACTTGATTAGAAATATAGCTGAGAAATATTCTACAATGATACAATTATGTTTAATATATGAGAGATTCTAGTGTCTAACAATGTAAAGGGCAAAACATGTGCTTTAGTTTTAATACAGTATGTAAACCTTAAAAGATATTACCTTCAAGTATCTTCCAATGCTATATATATTATATTATATATATATATATTCCTTTTTTGTAAGTCAGCTCAAGGCTACCACCCTACCCTTGAGCCAAGCCCCACTTCCTGTTTTCTAGGGGTTAATTGGAGATAAGAGTCTCAAAGTCTTTAGTGCCCAGGCTAGCTTTAAACTGTGATCATCAGATGTCATCCTCCTGAGTAGCTAGGATTACAGGCATGAGCCACCGTGCATGGCTCCAACTCTACGTTTTACACAAGACAAGAATCTTTTTGATCATTTTCTTCTACATCCATTATTAAAACTCTCAGGAAATCTTAAGACTAACAAAATTTTGTTTCAACTTCAAGTTTAGCTATATTTAAAATAATGAATTCATAATCTAGGCAACTGGTAAGTGCCTTATTAGTCACTGTCTATGTTTGATTCATGTATTTGGGGAAGAGCATTGAATATTTAATTCAGAAATGTAATATAAATCTGTTATTTATGTAAATATGTGAGCATTAAAAATTTGATTGTAATATATTGAAAGATTGTTCTATAATCAATTCTTTACTTGCACTTTATGTAAGACATCATGATTGAAAAAGTTCATTTAATCATCTTAGCCTATAAATATTTTGTTTAGTCTGGACTTGTGCTATAATTTTATGAAATGAGAAAATCAGATAAATTCTGTTTTGGACAGTGAGAATAATGAGAGACAATGCCCTACTAAAGTACTTTGTCATATCTTAAGAGCATAAACTGTGAAACATAAAGAAGGAACCTGAAAAAAGGCGCTCCATTTGTTTATTACATCAGGGTAGGATGAGAGACAGCCAGAAACACTGTAACAAAACCTTTCTTGATTCTTGTATGGTGGCAACAGCATGATTTGATCTGATGATATCCCCATGATGCCAGAATCAACCGCAGAAAAGAATGGTAATACACTCAGGAAATAATTCAAATCTGTCAGAGTAAATACCTTATTGTTAAAACAATCAGATACAAAAAGCAGAGTGCCTCCACAGGATGGCTTAAATCAATAAGGAAAAGGTCACAGATTCAGAAAACTGGATGTTTGCCACTTAGAAAACACTGGATAGTAGACACTTAGAAAAACATGGTGAACCAACATATGCATGTTTACACAATATAATACCATATATATTATATCATATCTATGTATATTAAAATATATGTATATATACATATATGTATAAATATGTATGCATATATACATATATGTATATAAATAAAGTACCATCAGGGCCTTGCTTCTAATATTCCTATAATCATGAATATATGATTTAATGTACATAATTATAATCTTTTTAAAGAAAATTAATTCTAATAGAAGTGACAATAATTATTTTTCAAATCTGTAAGTGAAAAAGGAAGAAAATATTCTTTGGAATTTTTACTAAAAGCTAACTTAATCCAGGAATTTTACAACTTTTTGGTTGAGATGATTCTTACCCTTCATTAGGATGCCTGGAACTCACTGGCCTTAAACTCTTGATCCTATCGACTTAAGCCTAACTGTGCTATGTTGATTAGAATGTGGCATCACCTCTAGCAGAGATGACTACATCAATTTGGCTAAACCAATTAAGTTTATATTGATGTCTACTGTAATTCAGTGATACAACTGAGTTTTCATTATGTATGCACATTTGTCTTTCTCTGTCCCAGTGTTCAGCTAGAACTCCGGTAGGAGAAAAGGGAATTTTGAATTCCAGATCTGTGGGCATGACTTTTCTTTTTCTTTCTTTCTCTTTTTTTTTCTTTTTTGGTAGTCCTGGGGCATGAACTCAGGGCCTGAGCACTATCCTTGGGCTTTTTCCTCAAGGTTAGTTCTCTACCACTTGAGCACAGCACCACTTCCAGCTTTTTCCTGTGTATGTGGTATCCAGGAATCGAACTTGGGTATTCATGCATGCTAGGCAAGCGCTCTACCACTAGGCCAAACTCCCAGCCCTCTGGGCATGACTTTTCAAAAGATTTTCAAAGACTGTATTTGCAAGACATACAGGATGCACCATATATGCTATTTTTGGTACATTAAAACAGTGACCTTGATTCTGATTAACAGAAAATATAGTTAAGATATTATTGCTGAGCCTCAGAGGCTCATTTCTGTAAGTCTTACTGTTCAGGAGACTGAAATCTCAGCATCAAAGTTCAAAGCCAGGGGCCAGGAGTGGTGAGTATGGCTCATGTGGTAGAGCTCTAGCCTTGAGAAAGCCCAAGGACAGTGCTCACGCCCTGAGTTCAGGCCCCAGGACTGGCAAAAAAAAAAAAACACAACAACAACAACAACAACTTCAAAGCCAGTGGGGACATGAAAGCCTGTGAGACACTTCATCTCCAATTAACCAGCAAAAAGCCAAAAATGGTGTTTTGGCTCAAGTACTAAAGTATACACTTTGAGAGGGAAAGATAAGGGAGAGTGCCAGGCTATGTAAGCAAGCTCATAGGATATACACATACACTCACACACACACACGCATGCACACTCAATTGTTACATCAATTAATATTAAAATGAAAATGTATGACAATTCCTTCTGATTATTTTACCATTATGTACATGACTAGGGTCATGACATAAGGTACATGGAAGGATTAAGCCATAGTATCTGACATGCTTATGAGTTTCAGTATTTAACAATCTTGATGTGTGCAAAAAGTAAAATCATTTCCTTTGTCTTTCAATTCTCATTCTTTCTCATTAGCAAAATCTGATGTTTACTTTTTTTTTTTTTTGCCAGTCCTGGGCTTGGGCTCAGGGCTTGAGCACTGTCCTTGGACTTTCTCAAGGCTAGAGCTCTACCACTTGAACCTCAGTACCACTTTTTATTTCTATGTATATGGTACCGAGGAATCGAACCAAGGTCTTTGTGCATGCGAGGCAAGCATGCCACTAGGCCAAACTTCTGGCCCTCACGTTTACTTTTATGACCGGTTTAAATGCCTTGGTCCTTGGTTTAGTCTTTTCACTAAATATGCTCTAAAAATTATTATTATTAACTTGGTGTGTTGCTTTTTTTTTTTAATTCTAGAGACCAGGCCATGGCATAGGTGGTGAGGTTGATTAATTTTAGAAAGGAATTATATTCTTTTTGTGTTGTCTCTTTCTCTAAGATTTAGGCTAAATGTTTTCTTTGGAGACATATATCATGTATTTTGCTATTGAAGTGAACTTACCAGCCCACCAGCTGTCCACAGACAGGCACAGGTCTTCAGGACCATGGACGCAGTTAGCTCTTTTAGTGGGATCCACCAATCTGCCTAGAAGACAGAAAACCACAATGACATTTCTTATGCACATTCACTTAACTGACACATTTAATTTTTCAATGCACAAATCTTTACTTTTGTATTCCTTGTATTTGTAATTCCTATAGTTCCTATCCAAACATTCCATCATTCCTATCCAGACAGAATAATATTTGGTACATCAAGCAGTTGTTTTCTATGATAAGAGAAACCATAAAAATGTTTCACTTGGGGAATGGGTGCTACATCAATCTTAGAAAATGATAAATCATTTAAAACAATATTGCTACCATCTCCCTACTCCACACAGGGTTATAAGAAATTTTATAACATCTTGTGTTTTTCTGGAGTGTTGTTTTTACTATTTTGTTCACCCCAGTGGTTAGGAAAGAGTTAACCCTTAAACTTAGTAGTAATTATGAATATTTATCAACTTCTCAAAAGATTGAACATATCTGTTTGTAGTTGTCCAATGTGACTATATCTCATTGAAGTTTCTTGCAGATATCAGTAATGGAGAAAGGAAAAATGTGAAAAAGAAAAGAATTAAAAAAAACAATGATTACTAGAGAAAGTAGGAAAGAAGAAAGTCAAATATCAAAAACATGTATGGGATATACCGACATATTTTCCAAATCCTTCATGGTTCTACTGCTAATCACAGAAAGCAAGGTCTTTCTTACCTGTTTTAAATTGCCAGTCAAGCTGCAGAGGTAATCCCCATAGAACATTTTGTTCATTTTCTGGAGCAAATTTTGTGAAGTATTTGGCTGTTTTATTCAACAGAATTTTATACAGCCCCAATCTGCTAGTAAACAACCAGGCATCAATCACATAAATTCCATTCTGCACTGAGTAGTCACTGAAATCAGTAGGACTCTCCTTCCACCGTGAGGGATACAGATCTGAAAGATTAGAGAAGCCTGCTAATGAGGAAGAAAGACAAACTACTAACACCCATGTCCAGGAAAGCAAGCAAGCCATTGTTCATCTTGGAATCCAGACTGTACCAGAGCATTTATTGAAGAATGGAGGAGGAAGTCACAATATTTTTTAATCTCAATATCTTCACACCACTTTGCCTTCTTTTTCTGATATGTCAGAGGTGATGGCCCATTAGTTCATATTTAAGGTGGTGGAGTTTTGCCATCTTTTCATTATCAGTGCATTGAGTCAGCTGTGCATTAGCACAGCTTAGACATACTACATTTTGTTTAAAACTATTTATTCACTAACCAAAATTTTCCAGAACTATTTTACCCTACATGTAACTATAGAATATGTCAACAATACCATTTGAATTCTTTCCCCTCATGGATATATTTTAACTTATTTTACAAAAATACTCATTGGAGATTTAAATTACTGGATTGTTCACGAGATTCAAGATGTACTGTAAAATAGGTGGTGCTTTAAAGGTAAGTTTCTGCTTTATGAATGAAGCTTCATGTCTAGCCAATCAGCCAAATCAGATCAACAAAACCAGTGTGTCGGACAAAACCTGATAATTGACTCTTATCCGTTTTCCCTTTTTTTCAGTAAAAGAAACAGCATTTTAGCTAACTTGTTTTGTTGAGAAAACATTGTTGCCAATTATTGCAATTAAATGTTCCTTATCCAGAGGATTTTGGGGTGGCCAGGTATCCTCTTCCCTCTTAATTTGTTGTCTTACTCACTGAGCAAGTCACAAGGTCACGAGCAGACATTAATTTCCAAGTCAATGAGGTGCCAGGATGCTGTGCTAACTTAGAAGCAAAGTGATTTCAGAAGAGGGTTGATTTCTCAAGCAGGGTTCTGGGAGCTACATCTCTTCATATTACAATGAGTCCCTGTGTACCCAGAGGAAAAAGAGGCTTACCTCACATTCTCTTCACTGAGCCTCCACTCTGCCCTGCCTTGCGGACCAGGCTCCCTAAGAGCTGTCTTCTGTATCACTTTCCATCTTTTTCTGATTTGCTACAGAGGACTATCCTGTGATAATCTCAAAAACTGAATCCTTTTTGTGATCACATATTTTCCTTTTTCAGTGTGTCATCATGATTTGGAAAAAAATTGTGTAACACTTGTGAAGCTTGTGGCTCCTAAGAGAAATATTGTTGCATACGATAACTGCATATTCACAAAAATCACATAAATACATAATCATGTGATAATAACTTATTTACATTATAATTTCAAAATATCATTGGCAAGCAATGATTAAGAAAATCTGTCTACTGGTCAAACATCCCAAATTTCGAGTTAACCACACACCCAGATGTTTGTTCTCGGAGTCCTTCTGTTACATAACACTCAATTTTCTCTGTTGTGAATGAGGATGGAGATGTATCACTAACACTTGAAGATCCAATATGATAATGTACATGTGATGTAAATGTACATGTACATGTGAACCTAGTCACATTTCCTGGAGCTAAATGTTATAAAGGAGCTAATTTGCTACTCTTAATGCAATAGGGACGTCCACTTCTAGAAGTGGAAAACTCAAATCTCTACAGTATAATGAGACAATGGTTTGATAGTTGCAGAGTATGGTAGTTGCCTGGTTCTAGACACTCATTTAACCACACTACTCTAATCCCTCTGCTCTATCCTTGTTATGCAAAAGCAGGACATATACCAGGAAAAAATGGGGATTGTGTTCTCTTGCTGCTTTTATGTGGTCAAAGAGAACAGATGGAGTGAAGGGGGCAGGGTCTCTGGCAAACGTGAAGAGACAAGAAGGCTGACATCATTCAAAGTTTGACTCAATTTTATATGTAATATACTGCTAAATCTTCATGATTTTTTTTGTTTTGGGGGGCGGTTGCCAGTCCTGTGCTTGAGCTCAGAGCCTGAGCACTGTCCCCGGATTTTCTCAAGGCTAGGGCTCTACCACTTGAGCCACAGCACCACTTCTGGCTTTTTGCTATGTATGTGGTACCGAGGAATCAAACCCAGGTCTTCATGCATGCTAGGCAAGCACTCTACCACTAGGCCAAACTCCCGGCCCCTATCATGATTTTTTTATTCTAAAGTCTTCTCATTAATATTTCTCACAATATAGTTTCTGCTAATGCTATTAGGGAAATATTTGGTCTGTAGCAAAGCACTTGATAACAGTAGTTAATACATTGCAAGTGAGAAGGGGGGATATAAATGAATGAAAGCAACAGTTTGGGGGCTTTGTTTTTGTCTTTACACAAAGGAAGAAGGAATAAAGGTGAACTTCAAGAGAAATCTTTTCAGATATGTTATCTGGATGATTTGTTGGTGAGTTTAATATGTGTGATGAAATGGGACCATAAAATACATAAACTTTAAGTTGCCCAAATGAAGTTAAAAATAGATACACATGAGCCAAAGAATCTTAAATTCAGGTTCTAAGATTGGAGGACATTAGGTCACATAGTAGTCCATGCTGTCTCAAGGTAATAAACACCTCTTAATATAATTTGACCTAAAGAATGTAACTGGTGGGGCCAGGAGTTTGGCCTAGTGGTAGAGTGCTTGCCTAGCATGCACAAAGACCGGGGTATGATTCCTCAGTACCACATACATAGGAAAAACGAAGCTGGAAGTGGTGCTGTGGCTCAAGTGGTAGAGCTCTAGCCTTGAGAAAGCCCAAGGACAGTGCTAAGGCCCTGAGCTCAAGGCCAAAACTGGCAAAAAAAAAATGTAAGAGATAAGATCCAAGGGCTGTTAGCTACTATGTGGATGCTTATAATTGTGGGTTGAATTCTACTTCATTTCATATCATCCCGTCTTTTGTCCCTCTGGTGTCATGTAGGAATTCTTTCCCATAGTTCAGTCATGGGATGATTTGTGCATTAACATGGGAAGCCATCTGACACAATCCTTAGAAGCTTGAAATACATTTTTGCAATTGTTTTTAAGCATCTAGATCTACCTAATGGAGCAGAAAACAAGTGCTGCAGGCCTGAACTTCCTCTTTCACCCTTGCTGGGGCCAATGTTAGCCCATGAGAAAGTGAGTCCCCAAGTCAGCAGCTTCCTTGCTGACCTCCTGATGGTTGAAGGAAGCCTAGGTTTGAGGTTTGTGCCATACACCTAACATGTGGCAGAAAGGGTTGTAAATCCTGACAAGCTGCACTTCAAAATCGGTTTGTTTTGCTTTGTTTCATTTGTTTGTTTCCATGGTTGGTTTCCCTGCCCCTTCTCTCATTGGTAATAGTTGCTTTATGTTCAATGAACTCCATGTGTCAATAGTATGTGAAGCTTGATGCATGAATTTCTTTGAGCCCTCTAAAGTACCTTTGCTATGTAATATGTATATATACATATGTATGCTTATGTATATATATATGTATGTATATAAAATTATTTCACTACAGCTGTATATAATATTTATTTTCCTACTTTTATCACCACTAAACTCATAATTCCTATTTTCTTCCATTGAATAGTACATATGTTAGAATTTTTGTTTAATTTTTTGCATGGATAATTCTATTTAACCCAGATTGTTCTCCAACTACTGATCCTCCTGCTGTAGCTTCCTGGTAGCTAGGATTACAGATATGCTCCACTCTGTCTAACTTGATTTGTGTTTTTGAGACAGGAACTCACCACGTAACCCAGTCTTCTTTTGGATTCCTGATATTCTGGCTCTCCTCCCCACACCCCCAAACTCTGGGTAACAGTATAGGCTTTTTTTTCTTTCTTAGATTTAATGTAAGTCCATTTTATATGTGCTGTCACTTGTACACATCCTGTTCTTGCAAAAACAAAACTGTGCTCCTGACCCATCACAAGAGTAATGTGTTGTAACCATGTAACCAAAAGCAGATTAACAAAAGAAAGCCTAACCAACTTACACATACAATTTGTGTATCACAAGAGGAAGGAAGAAAAGGCACTAAACAACTGAAGAGTAAAAAACTATATGTTTAAGTTCAAAGGATAATGGACACTGTGCAGGAATAGGATTGAACAAAAATACTTAGCATTTATTAAAAATCAACTGGGAGGAATCTATGAAGCTGTGTAAGTGTCGATATTTGTTTGTTTGTCCTGTTTTGTTTTGACCTTAGGATGTAACATTTCTTTCTTCTAGAGATAGTGAGGAATATTCCTTGCATTTTGTTTGTTTGTTTTTCAGTCCTGAAGCTTGAACTCAGGGCCTGGGCACTGTCCCTGAGCTCCTTATACTCAAGGCTAGCACTCTACCACTTGAGCTTCATGGCCCACTTCTGTCTTTCTCATTGATGTGGTACTGAGAAATCCAACCCAGGGTTGGATTCATTCATGCTAGTGGTATTCTACCACTAAGCCACATCCCCAGTAGCAACCTTCCCTATTTTATGGACCTTCTAATCTACTTTCAAGAGACATTGTTCAGAAATTTCATTTACAGTAGCTCCTATTCATAAAGGTGACAAAAAGTCAGAGTGGCCTTTGTTCTTTAGTTTTCCCAGTTGCCAAATTGCCACATTCCCGGACACTGACTGGTGACTCTGCTGTTCAGGAAACAATGCTGCACTATTGTTCCTTCGCTTATCACTGTTTATAAGAAATGTGGTAACCATTAGGCTTTTAGTCCTCAATGCCCCAATTATCATACTAGATCTTTCCTTTTACCTGAAGGATGAAGGGATTTGTGACTTATCAGCAGATTAGATGACTTAAATGCTTGATGTGTTTTGGGTCATTCCCTGGTCACAGTTGGCTCTGTATTTTTTTGTACTCAGTCCTCTGTTTATCAGTAGTTGCTTTTAACCCTACTGTCTTTCTTGCCTTCAATGTTTTTGGTACTTCTAATCTAAGCTGCCTCTATGTTTGAAACTCTCATTTTTAAGATACTCTCTTTCATATTTTCTACTTTTTGGAATGAAAGCATCTTTTTTTCTTAATACACTCACCTGCTGCTTAACTTTAGTGGAACTTAGTTTAAAAAATATCATCTGTAAGAAAGATTTATCATTGTCTGTGGTTCCATGGCTTTTCTATAATCTTCAATTTTATGTATCATTATTGCAAAAATCAGGAGGCTATTTTATGGATCAAGAATAACATTGACAGTTCAATGAAGTAAATATCTGGGAGAGGTGGGGTTGCACCCAGAGGATTATTTCAAGAGTGATTTGTTTTACATTCATACATCAATAAAATGATGTACCTTTTATTCTTAAGTACCCAAGATCTCACAATATTCCCATCAGTGGAGATAAGAAGTGAATGCAGCACCAGAGTCAAGATGGTCATCTGCAGGAGTGGGGTGAACGAGCTGGAAGAGATTCACAGAGGTGGAACACGAGACTTCCTTCACATCCAGGTCCATGAAACTCATCTGACTTGGTAAGAGCGTATGGTTCCTGGCAGTTCCCCATCTATTAAGGAGCTTTCAGAATCAAAATCAGCGTTCCAACAGAGTGCTCCTTCAAGCCATAGAAGATCACAATTTAAGACAAGGAGCTGTTACCCCAACATCCATGCAAAACGGCAAATCTGCGTGGCAGTCCTAAGTGTTAAGAACTGGGAGCTAGCAAACCAAGACTGAGCAAATCGTTCAGTTCCTCCTATCACTACTGAGTACTCTCCAGTCTAACCTAGCTGTAGAATAGTCTGAGTACTATTTAACAAATATTTTTAAGAATCCGTAAGGTCTCAGAAATATGAGGGAAAGCTACCTGTGGACTAAAATCTGCTGTGAAAGATTACAGAGAGGTTGAGCAGAGAACCAGAGCAGTGTATTCAGATGCTGTGAAACAATGCTCTGTGGGAAACTGACATGTGCGCCACCTGGTGTTTGCTTCTGCAGTTACCAACTTCCTACAGTTCTCTTAATAATGGTCTAGGTGACCTGTAAAGAAAAGATTTTAACAAGTTTTCTTTGTTAGGAAGAGGAAAGAGAGAAAGGAAAAAAGGAAGAGAGAGAGAGAGAGAGAGAAAAGGAAGGAAGGAAGGAAGGAAGGAAGGAAGGAAGGAAGGAAGGAAGGAAGGAAGGAAGAGAGGGAAGGAGGGAGGGAGGAAGGAGAACGTATTGTAAGACATGATGGCTAAATAGATCATCTATAAAATATTTCTGTATAAATTATTTTTAACATGTATTTTTAATTAAACCTATCTTTCTCAAAGGAGAACTGGGGAGCTCAGATGTCTCACTTTCTTGCTTGCCCTCTGGAAATGAAATCTGTTCTTTTTTTTTATTGTAATTAGTAAAAGGGTTACATGATATTTGCCAGATAGAAGGTGCATTAATTCACATACATTGATACCCTTTCACATGTCTTGGTACCCGTTTCCCTCCCCCCCCACACCCCCCACCCGTCTTGGTTTTCCCCCCTTCCCTATCAAATTTCAAATATCCAAATACAAATAAATTCAATTTATCAGATAACAAAGTGAGATACTATACCAATATGAGATAACCAAGGGACAGCAAAGGAGATGAGAGACAACATAGTACATTAAGGACAACAATCATTCATTATGTGGCTTTTGTTTCAATATCCTGGAGGTCCTTTCAATTAGCTTCACATTATATGTCCTTATGTATCAAGATTTTGCTCTATTGCAAATCTCTGCTAGTAGAGCCCAAGGTTTCTACTGATTATGACAAATGAGGGAAACCATTGAGCCTAAGTTCCTTTGAGTCTGGCTTACTTCACTTAATATGATTTTTTCTAAGTCCATTTCCTAACAAATGGGGCGATGTCATTCTTTCTGACAGCAGCATAGAATTCCATTGTGTACAAATACCACAACTTGTTGATCCACTCATCAACTGAGGGACATCTAGGTTGGTTCCATATCTTTGCTATGGTGAATAGTGCTGCAATGAACATTGTTGTGCTAGTGGGTTTAGTATGTCCTTGTATGAAATCTGTTCTTATTTAAGTCTTGATTGCTTAAAATGTGTTATGAAACTTCCAGTGTATGACCTTTAAGGGTTATATGAGTTATAATCTGATTGGTTCTTCATGAAATACTCCCATGACTTTATCTCTTAGCACAATTGTTTGTGTTTATCTAGTCAGCATGGTAGTCACCTCTCTGACCTCTCTCCCATCATGCCAAGCTGGAAGAGACCCTTATGAGATTTGCTTATGAACTTGAAGATTGAAAATGTCTGCTTGTAATCACTATTTTTGCCATTCTTGATTTTTAAAAAAATAATAAAAATGAGGAGAAGATTGCTGGACTAGTAAACATCTTCTGTTTTTGTTTTTGTTTTTTTTCCCAAGCACTAGTGTGTGTTGGTATATCTAGTTTTATGGCACCTGTGGAGCTTGTGGTTCACATGGGAGCACCGTATGGAATGAATAAATTCACTTCAGAACAGTTTAAACTGTTATTTGTTAGTTGTGTTAAGAAAATTCATCTTCTGGTCAGCCTTGCAAAATTTCAGTTTAGCCACAGATTCAGCTAGATGGAACTTAAATGCATGATACTTAGACTCTTCTTTCGTAAAATGAGGGCTAAATATGTCTTTCAGAGTGTTTGAAAAGATACATTTTGATCAAATGTTTAATGATCTTAGCTGTATTGCATGAGTCTATTACATTAAAAAAAAGTTCTCTAGTGGCTATTATTATTTTAGAACTTCAAAATAATATACTCTTGAAGGTGGGAACTTTGAAGTTTTTTTAGTGATACAGTTGTATAATGATTAACACAGTATGTTCATTGCCTTGGTAAAGAAGTTTCACTTAGCTACACTCCTCTTAATTACTACCTTGACCTGGTTATGCAAAACCAGGGCACAGAACCAGGAGGAAACTAGAGTCACCATTCAAAGGCTGCCCCCTTGTGACCAAGCCGAACACGCTCAAGTCCCAAGTACAAAAGAAGCAAAGCTGTGTCTTCTTCCGGAAGGTTTTGATAAAAGGGTATATAGTAGGTTCGTACTGCTTTAGAAAGCACATGATTATTTTTTATTAAAGATTTTTTATTGTGATTAATAGAAGGGTTACATTATATTCACCAGATAAAAGGTGCATAACTTCACAAATATTAATACTCTTTCTCATGACATGGTCCCCATTTTCCTCCCACCCACCCGCCCGCTTATCTTCCCGCCCTCTTCCCTATCCAATTTCAAATAACCAATTAAGCACATATAAAGTATATCAGATAACAAGGTGAAATATTGTAACAATATGAGATAACCAAGGGATGGCAAAAGAGATGAGCAATAACACAGTACATTAAGGACAACAGTCACTCATTATATGGCATTTGTTTCCTTATCCTGGAGGTCCTTTCATTTAGTGTCATACTATTTGGCCTAATGTCTCTATATTTTGTTCTATTGTAAATCTCTGCTAGGAGAGCCCAAGCTTTCTACTGATTATGACAAATGAGGGAGACTATTGGGCCTATGTTCCTTTGAGTCTGGCTTACTTCACTTAATATTAGGAAATTAGGAAGCCTACAGAATGGGAGAAGATTTTCACTAACCATACAACAGACAAAGGCCTCATATCTAAAATATATCAACAGCTCTAAAAATTGAATCACTCCAAAACTAATCTCCAAAGAAACAACCATCCCATTAAAAGATGGACCAAAGACTTAAAGAGAGTCTTCTCTGAAGAAGAAATAAAAATGGCCTATAGACATAAAGAAATGCTCGACATCTCTAGTCATAAAAGAAATGCAAATCCAAACATGATTATTTTTTATTCTAACATGTTTATGCTAATAATTTTGTTAACAAATTTCTGCTTATGCTATTGGGGAAAACATAGAAAGATAAAATTATTTTCTTATCCCATTTCTGTTGGTTTGTGTTGGTATAGGGAGCTTGAACATGGGGCCTTGAATTCCCTCTTGACCTTTTCTACTCAAGGCTGGCTCTCTACCACTTGAGCCACATTTCTACTTCTAGTTTTTGCAGCTTAATCAGAGAAGAGCTTCACAGACTTTTCCATCCATGCTGGCTTTAAATTACAATACTCATATCTCAGCCTGTTGAGTAACTAGGATTATAGATATGAGTCACCAGTACCTGGCTTATTTAAATATTTCTTCGTAAAGAGCTCCTGAAAATTATTCTAGCCAAATAACTGGAATTATTTATTTCATGTATTTTACTGTTTACTTGTTTTTCCTCAATTATATAAAATAGTTTTTCATAGCATGGTTTGAAGATTCATATTTTTGCTGGGTGGAATGTATGAGTTGACTATATCCTTTCTTGTGGAACTGAGATGATCAAAAACAGAAAAGTTTCCTCAGTGGACTCTGAATGAGAAGAGAGATTATATTTGCCAAAAAGAAAGAGGGCCAAGAACACTAACTAGGGGCAGAACCATAGCAGAGTCCAGAGAAACAGAGAATTGATGGAGTAAATTTGCAAACAGTTTTTTTTTAACTCCAGCCTTGACTCGCCTCAGAGAGAAAAGAACCTACAGCCTCCACCACAAGGTACGCTGAGCAGAATCTGTGACAGGTGAGCAGAACTGCCTGTAGATGAACCCATTCCCTCTGCCAGCCCTAAACTCTGGGGTGGGGATTTAGCAGGACAGTGACCTCCTTTGTCTGACAAGCCAGCAAAGAACAGGCAATCTTTAACTTGTCATATATAGTAGGACAGAGATGAGGCACCATCTTGACAGAGGACCTCCTATTTTAGACTAAAGTATTGGAGGGTCCTGAAAACAAGGAACAATTGCAAATCAGGGTATTCTTACATATCCAGCCCCAGTGTCTGGGAGGTAGTCAGCGAGAGACTCAAGAAAAAGAACAGGCTTTGACGCAGGTGAGCTGACAGTTTAGTTGAAACCCAAGAAACACAAGATAGAGTGGTTACAGCCTCATGCTACCTGGTGAGAGCAGTGTTGTTGCCAGATCATGTCAGCAGCAAACCCTGAGTGTTGGGCTGGCAGAATGCTCAGCTTCCATGTGATGTGGCTAGCTGCACTGATCAGCAGGCACACAGAGTTTGGGACCAAACTACTCTGCAAACAAGAGAAATAAAGGACAATCACAGGTGTGGGTTTCTAGGGATGTCATTTCTTGGGATGGGAAGAGAGATGACCTTGAGAGGTGGTCAAGGAGTGGGAGGATAAGCACTGGAAGCTGTTGGTTAACAGCCTGGGGATTGGTGGCACTACCCTTTCTGGCTGGCATCAAGTCCTAGTGCCTGAGTATTAATACAGAAACACCAACCCTGGAGCCCCAAGAATACCTTCAGTCTGTGAGGTTTTGCTGCTAGACACAGCTGAACGCACTGAACATAGTTCCTGGGCTTACAAGATCACTCAGCTTCTTCCCCAACTCAAAGTGATGAATTTCTTAATGGCCAGGATCTGTAGGCAGAGCAACTAACTCCCTTAGTAATCTACCAGCCATGCAGAGCTCACAACTCCTTTGCACCCTCTCCCCAATCATGCCCATTTGGAAAATTCAACTCAACTTCTGCAGAATACAGAACTTTCTCAAAAGTATATCATTCTTGAGGACATAAAGCAATCTTAACAAAGACAAGAAAACAGAAATGGCTTTTTGTGTTTTGAGAAATCAGCATGGAATAAAACTACAAATCTATGGCCAAAAAATGAAATACATGGAGACTGACAGTGCTGAATGAGGAAAATAACAAGGAAAAAAATCTGTCAGATGGAAATGAAGTTGAACTTACTAGAACTTTTCAGACATAGAAATGATGTTTGATAAGTCCTTAGCCATACTATTAAAAAGGAGAGGGAAGGCCATAGTTAATAACATTAAAGATGAGAAAGGGGATATTAAAACAAACATCAGTGACATTCAGATAATCATAAGGGGATACTTTGGAAAATTTATATGAAATGTTCAAATTTTAGACTAATATAATTTGTCTAAATTGACCCAAGAAGATATAAAACACAAACAGGCCTATCATGAGCAAATAACAATTGAAGTGATAAAGCATTCATTAAGGAAAAAAAAAGATTACAGGATTGGACATATTCACTGCTGAATTCAATTAGACCTTCTTTTTTTTTCTTGTGAAAAATCCTGGGACTTGAACTCAGTGACTGGGAGCTGTCCCTGAGCTTTTTGGCTTAAAATTAGTACTCTACCACTTCAACCACCCTTCCACTTCAGACTTTTGTTGGTTAGTAGAAGATAAAAGTCTCAGGAGTTTTCATGCCAGGGCTAGCTTCAAACCACAATCCTCAGATCCCAGCCTCTTGAGTAGCTAAAATTATGCGTATGAGCCATAGACTTTCCTGCTCAGATTGGCTTCAAATAGCAATCCTTAGATGCCAGCCTCATGAGTAGCTAGGATTGCAGGTGTAAGCCACCAGGTCCTGGCTCCTTTTGTTTGTAAAAACAAAATATCCTATATTACCCCAATGGATCCTTAACTCCTAGGCTCAGAGAACCTACTAGTGTAGCAGACCGATGTGTGTATCACCATATATTGTTCATTTTCATTCTAATTACAGCTGTTAATTTCTGTATGAAAGCTTATGACTTTTACATATTAACCCTGCAGTGTTCAACTTTGATATACTATATTCTTTCATTTGTTTCAGAGAATTTTTTGTTCATTTCTTTGGCATTTTCTACATGGACATTTATATCATTTGCAATAAAGACACTTGATATATATATATATACATATATATATAATCTCCAGATTTTGTATTTCATTTGATACTGTTTATATTGCATTGGGTTTCTAGTAGTGTGATGAATAGAAGTGATAAACTTACCATTGCCTTTCCCCTAGGTTAAAAAGAAAATGTCCAGTTCCAAGAATGTTGTTAGCTGTAGACTATTTCTACATAGCCTACATCAACTTGAGGAAGCTCTTCTATATTCCTACCATACTAAGAAATTTTATCTTCAATGGATCATGGATTTTATTGAATTCTTTTTTAACTTCTTTATATAATTAATGAGTTTTTCTCTTATATTTATAAAAAAATAGCACGATACATTGCATTAATTGGTTTCAGAATGTGATTAGCTCTACAGTTCTGGGAGAAAGCATTCTCCTCCTGAGTGATATTTGTTGGACAGCTTGCTCACTTCAATTGATTACCATTTTGTTAAAAAAAAAAATGTGGAAGAGTTTGGCCTAGTGGTAGAGTGCTTGCATAAACACCAGGGTTTGACTCCTTGGTACCACATACACAGAAAAAAAAAAAGCCAGAAATGATGCTGAGGCTCAAGTGGTAGAGCTCTAGCCTTGAGAAAGTCCAAGGACAATGCTCAGGTCCTGAGCTCAAGCCCAGGACTGGCAAAAAAAAAATGTGGAGCTCTTGTTCACCAAAAATATTGATGTATTAAATTTCTTCTTGCTTTATCTTGCTTTAACTAGTTTTAATGTTAGAGTCATATAAGCATTATAACGTGAGTTTAGAAGATTTCCTCTATTTTTATTTTAAATTTTTACTTCTGGTAATTGTTGGGGAGTATTTACTGTAAAATAATGAGAGCCAGAGTTCATTTTTGAAAGGTTTTAATTCTTAATTTATAAAGTACATATGTAAGAAGTATTCATTGGCTTTGTAAGTTGGGCAGCTTTTGTTTTTCAAAAATTGGACTGGGCCATTGTGGCTCATGCCTGTAATCCTGGCTGAATCCAGACTGATGCCAGCCGGGGCAGGAAAGTCTGTGAAACTTGTACCTCCAACTAAATCACAGAAAAAATTGAATGTGGCACTGTGGCTCAAGTGATAGAACACAGGCCCTCAGTTCAAGCCCCAGCCTGGACCAGCAAACCAAAAAAAGAAAAAAGAAAAAGAAAAAATTGGTTTATTGCGACAGACTTACACATTAAGTTTATGTTTTTAAGTAAAATCTAACATATAACTCCTCTTCTTGTGCCTTCTGAGTGACCATGAGATGAAAAGCAACAACATATTTTGCATTTATAATATGGTCATTTATCTCTTCAAAGTTTTCTTTTAGATTTTTTGCTTTATTTTGTTTTGTTTCATTTTGTTGTTTTTCTTTGTTTTGTTGTTTTGCATTTTTGTTTTGTTTTGTTTCATTGTTTTGATTTGTTTTGTTATTTTGGTTAGTAGCACTTATTTATTTTACTGAACTTCTCAATAGTTCATATTTATTTTTATTTATTTCATATGCATTTTATCAGTTTCAGTTTTGTTGCTGCTTTTATTTGGGTTTTTGTTGTTTGCTCATTTGGGAAACATTGGAGTTTGAATTCAGAATCTCACATGTTTGATTTACACTATACCACTTAAGTAGTATGTGTAGCCTGGCCTTACTTATCTTCCATATAAACTCTCTTGGACATTTCAATCTAGACCCATTCAAAGCCAACATCCTCCATTATCTCAACTTCTTGAGTAGTGGGATTGCAGCCACTACTACCTGGCTCATTATTGACTTTTACAATTTATGGTCTATGTTTTAATTTTGCTATTTAGCAACTGTGTCATAATAGATTTAAGACCAAGCGAGTTCTCTGGCCATTATGGGATTGAGGTAGAAATGGAATATGCTAGAAACACAGCATAAAAGTTGTCTGGAAAATTCTCAAATATTTGGAAATTACATTGCACATTTCTGAATAAAACTAAAGTGAAAAAGAAATATCAAGGGCCAGGAGATTGGCCTAGTGGTAGAATAGTTGCCTACCATGCACAAAGACCAAGGTTCGATTCCTCGGTACCACATCCATAGAACAAAGCTGGAAGTGATGCTGTGGCTCAAATGGTAGGGCTCTAGCCTTAAGAAAGCCCAACAGTACTGAGGCCCTGAGTTCAAGGCCCAGGACTGGCAAAAAAAAAAAAAAGAAGTATCAAATGAAATGAAAACCTTTTAAATAAAATCAGAATGATAATACTGCTAATATATTGGCAAATTACAAAAAGAAGTGCTACTTCAAAGGATAGATGTTATGTTACAGAAGAAGTGATTAAAACACTATTCATGAGCCAGGCACCAATGGCTCATACCTATAATATTAGCAAAAAATGAAATAAAACAAAAGTGGAGCTGGGGCTGAAGTGGTAGAGTATTAGCCTCGAGCAAAAGCTTAGGACAGTACCCCATTTCTCAAGTCAAGCACCCACCTCCAACACACACACACACACACGCGCACACACACACACACACACACACACACACACACACACACACACACACTGTACATACATGTGTAAAACACCAAGATAAAACCTTTTCAAATAAGCATCACACACTAAAAAAAAATGAATGTGAAAACAAGTCCTGTTCAGGATGACTGGTTCCCAATGGAAGAGCAAGCGATGAGCATGTCAAATCTGGTCAAAATACTTTATATAGAAGTATGAAATAGGAAAAAGAAAGCCTTATGAAATTTATCTGGGAATGGTGAGGGGATAGGATGAGTGCCAATTTGTTCAAGGAGCATTGTATGACTATATGGGCATGTGAAAAATAAAACCTTCTTGTGCAATTAACTCATGCTAATAAAAACTTAAAAAGAAAACAAAAGCTGTGCACTTGAATTTCAGTATTTTAATTAGTGATTGGTAACATTGAAAAAAATCTCTTCAAATCTTAAAACTTAAATATTGATTTTTTTCATATATTTTTATTCTAATTAATAAAAGGGTTACATTATATTCGTCAGATAGAAGGTGTATTAATTCACATTCATTGATACCCTTTCTCATGTCTTAGTCCCCATTTCCCTCTCCCCCACCCACATCCCCACACCCCTCATCTTATTTTCCCCCTTCCTTATTCAATTTCAAATAGCCAAATACAAATATATCCAATATATCAGATAACAAAGTGAGATATTGTAACAATATGAGATAACCAAGGGACAACAAAAGAGATGAGAGATAACATTGCACATTAAGGACAATAATCATTCATTATATGGCTTTTGTTTCTATATCCTAGAGGTGACATTAAATATTGATTTTGAAAAGGAAGAATGATTGCTTGAACAGCATAATCAGGGTGCTAATTTCAATTAGTACATAGATGAATTCTTTTAAAAATGCAAATCTGTGAAAAGCATCAGAAACCATAATGCTGCACAGTTGTGCTCATTCTTTTGTGAAGTACTATTTCCTCCCCGTCAACATTTCTCATTTATTAACCCCCTTATTTTGAAAATTTTCAAGTAAATATTTTAAGAATTGTTTCCATGGACAGCAGCACCAGCTTCCTTGTAGTACTTGACTTCATTAAAATTCTCCAATAATTCAGTGATTCAGAACCTAGAAGACATGTAAAATTGGTGCACATGAACCCAAAGGTTTTGGTTTTTTGTTTGTTTGTTTTCTTCTTACTTCAGTTTGACAATAAAGACAGATGAATTCTATTTCATTTCCTTTCTGGAGATTAGTTGCAAAATCATCAATTACACAAAGAAAATAAATGTGTTATTTTGCCCTTTCATTGTTCACAATGAGAGGAAAATGTTGATGTATATGACCTACCAATTTGATGGCATCTTTTTCATGAATTTAAGTAGTAAAATCATAAATTATACCAGAAATGTACACTAATGTCCATACTTTGATGATGAAATTCTACACATCTTTTTTGTAAAGTGAGTTGAATCAGCTCATTTTGTGGCATACTGCTCCAAAATAAATTTCCACTGACAGACAGGGGAGAACCCGTGTAGCAGGAAAGCTACACACAATGTACACAATCTATAGTGAAATTCCCTACCATGCACAGATAACAGGTCTTACTGGCACTAAGTAGAGCTACAGCCATCACTCTGATACCATGCAACTCCAATTGTAGCAACACTCTACTGTATATAAATGATTGAATATGTAATGCTAAAATTTTCAAAAATACATGTGTATAATGTATAATGTGCTTTACTTGTAAGATTAATTTTTTCTTTCAAAATAATCACAGTACAAATATGTGTTTACCTTGGCTCAAAGTTTCAGTTCATGTATGGACTATAGGAATGATACAATCTTTATTCATGTAATTAATAAATATTTCTTTTCAATTTGCTGGGAAGTTGGGCATTAGAAGAGATGAAACAAAGGGCTTAATCCTCAATTAATACTGTTGGATCAAAGGAATGTAGAATAATCAATTTCCTTTCATTATGTCAGATTTTAAAACATCCCTTATTTTTAAACAGCTTAAGAGCAAAGCAGAAAGGTTATTTTTTAAGTTCTCATGAACAAAAACAAGAAATATATATCTGTGTGGGAAAGAAAATGTGTTTTAGGGCCAGGAGTGTGGCCTGGTGGTAGAGTGCTTGGCTAGCTTGCAGAAAGCCCTGAGTTTGATTCCTCGATACCACATACACAGAAAAAACAGTGGTGCTATGGAAGAGTGCTAGCCTTGAGAAAAACTCAAGGACATAAAAAACACGGTAAGAGAGAGAGAGAACGAGGGGGAGGGAAGAAAAAGAAAAAGGAAAACATGGTTTTGGTCAATATATATACATATATACGCATATGTATGTATGTATATATATGTATATATCCCAGTATTTGAGATGAAAAGATGGTATGAGTGGGAAAGCCAAGACCAGATAAATACCATACATGAAGATAGAAATGATGCTCAAGAGTGATTCAAGGCCGGGAGTTTGGCCTAGTGGTTAAAGTGCTTGCCTAGCATGCATGAAGATTCCTCAGTACCACATACATAGAAAAAAGCCGGAAGTGGTGCTGAGGCTCAAGTGGTAGAGCTCTAGCCTTGAGAAAGTCCAAGGACAGTGCTCAGGCCCTGAGCTCAAGCCCAGGACAGGCAAAAAAAAAAAAGAGTGATTCAAAATATATCTGGAATATTTTTATGTCTGTATCTCTGATTTATTTACATTATTTCAAGTCTTGATTTTAAAGTAGATTTTATTACCTGTTGATTCATTCACTTCCTTAAACATAGTCAGTGAGTACAAGACTACATTTTGGATTGGAGTAAAGTCCTTGATGAATGGGGCTATGTCCATTGTAAGAAGAACTTGTGGTGGCAAGACCTTCTGGAAGTCATATGTTCTAACCAAGGTAGCAGGATACAAGGCTGCAGCTAGATAATTTACAATAAGAACCCAACTTTTCTCAAAATTGGCTTCTGGAATGGAATAGTAAAGAAACCTAAAAGACAAATGGAAACCATAATTATGACTAATCATCTCAGAATTTCAACCTTACTTCATTCAGAAAAGATTATCTTCTGTTAAGAAAACAAAATCCATACTTCATTTAGACATAGGTCTTCAAATAGACTGACAGACTATCTTTCAAATGTTGTGGAGATGGCTAATTAAGTTTTTTAATCTGGAAAGGACCCTGCCACATTCATAACATTTTATATACTTCACTAAAGCACACAGTGAAAACGTTATGATAGTTGATTTATAAGAATTTTAAGAGTTTAAATAACTCTCTTTGGTAGTGTATAAATAAGTACCATTTGTATGTGTCCCCAGGACATTAAGCATCCTAAAGAAAGACGTTAACTTTTCTTTTTTCCTTTGTTTCTTGGGGCTTGAACTCAAGGCCTGAGATCTGTTCCTATTTTTGTGCTCAAAGCCAGCAGTATATCATTTGAACCAAAGATCCACTTCTGGCTCTTTAATCATAAAGTTAGACATAAGAATTTCATGGATTTTCCCTGTTGACTTCAAATAAGACCCTTGGATCTTATCCTTCTTCCTGAGAAGCTAAGATTACAATTGTGAGGCAATGGTGCCCAGTTTTGCGGGGGCTTTTTTTTGAAGGAATTAGAGGCTTTTAACGTGAAGAAAATCTCTCAAAATGTTGAACTTCTTCATACTTATGTATCTAAATTACAGTTGGAAGTAGTTAACTGTTGCATAACTCTACAGTTCAAAGCTTCTGTCTTAAAGAGCTATTTCAGCATGCTAAATAATTTAAAGATATGCAGAATTTCTTGTTCCCATGATACATGAATGCAACCTTCCTGGATCACTTAGAATGTCATCACTTTTGCCATCTCATTGGAAATCAGCAATTCCTTCTTTTTATATCCCCATGGCACCATCTACCTACTTGAAAGTTTCTTATATAATTAGAACAGATTTTCATTCACAGAAGCTAAGTTTATTTTCATTGTGTAGTTTTAGAAACTACCAAAGAGGAGATGCTTGTATTATGTTTGTCAGTGTTAAGCAAAGTATGGAATGACCAAAGAACACAAATAAAAGGAGGTAGAAAATACCCCAAAGTAGCAGTAAAATCTGATCATAGGACCATACCTGGCATTTGGGCAAGTCACAGAAAGTGCATTGCTTGCATAGAAAGTGTATGTAAACAGACCTTTCTGTGAAGAGGAGATGCATACAGTGTATAGCAAAATACCACACAGTATAATAGGGTTATGTGTACAGAGCACCAAGACAGCCAACACACAGGACAATGATCATATCTCAAGGGTGTGAAACTGTAAAGAAAAGTGATGCATTCAGTGTAAGACAAGGTGTGACTAGTGATTACAGCAGAAGAACTGTAAACTCTGAACATCAACATAAAGAAGATGACTTTCAATGTGATTTTTGCCATTTGTCATCAAACGATTTGTAAATTATGCTATAACCACTGATGATGGGATTTGTTGCAATTTTGTTAGTCGTAGGGAACTCAAGGCCTGGGCATTTTTCCCTGAGCTTTTTGACTCAAAGCTCAAGCCCTACTACGTTAAGCCACAGTTCCACCTCTAGTTTTTTTGTTTACATTTTTTTGGTGATGGTTAATTAGAGATAAGAGTCTCATAGACGTCCATTTCTGGGCTGACTTCAAGCCTGCATCCTCAGATCTCAGCCTCCTGAGTAGCTAGGATTACAGGCTTGATCCACCAACTCACGTCTGGGATTTGTGTTTAAATATTTAAGATTTAAAATCACTAGTTCTCTAGAGAAAAAATAAAATGATGTAAATAAATTTTAAGTCATTTATCATCTCAAATTTATTCTTACCTATCTTCAAAATCTCCTAAAGCTCCTTCCAAGGAAGAGGTATGTGCATGCCATATGTGTTTCAAGATATCATCAAAGTTAGTAGAAGGTGACTTCAGATACTAAAGTATAGAAGAGAAACTATGATTTGAAACAAATTCAAAAACATTGAAGTATTTCTCAATTGAGAAATATTCTACATGAAATTAGCTTGAGTTTCTAAGAATTAATATGTATAAGATCTTAGTGTCAAACACTTTGTAAATAGGATATATATATGTGTATATATGTATAGGTATATTCATATATACATATATTACTCTGAGTAAAGCCCATTCATCCTGAAAGAAAGAACTTCAATTATTTTCAAAGGGTAAATAGTCATATACTATCCAGAAGAGTCTGTGTCATGTTTGCCAATAAACATTATTAAATTACCATGAAAGAAAGGAAAATTTTGCTTGAACTTTAATTATATTAATAATAAATTAATAAACATTAGTAAATTAATAATTAAATAGATAAAATGTGTATTTATTGATAAATTAATGAATTAATGAATTAATAATTAAATAAGAAGGATATCTCATTTGCTTTAGTCCTTTTCTATATTTGCTTCCTCATTCATTTTATTTATTTGGGGGAACTAGGTTTGAACTCTAGATCAAGGACTCTAACACTTGAGGCATTCCTTCACACATTTTCAGTCTTATTGTTCAAGGAGGGTCTCATATTTTTGCTTCATCCTATCTCAGACTACATTCTTGAGCTATATGCTTTCCCTATAGCTGGACTCATGTGTCAGCGTGCCTGGCTCATTGATTGAGATGGGATTGTACTGATGTTTTAGTGGGCCTTGAACACTAATTCTCATAATCTCTGCTCCCAGGAGTCAGGATAACATCCAAAATCCATGATGCCTAGGTTTTCATTGAATATTTATGTCAGAAAACTATCTAATTGTTTAGTTCTTCCCATATATGATTATTTATTAATCTTCATTGAAATAAATTGGTTCCTCTAAAACCAATTCTGTAATTGCATTTCTCCCAAGATTTTACAATCCACATAAATTTACTATTAGCCTTCTAGCTTGTCTATCTTATAATAAAAAATCAGTTGTCCTCACTTTGGGAGTTATACTTTATTTGAATTGAGAAGCATGTATGAATTTCATGTTAATGCTGTGTTGGAATTGTAATTATCAGTTACATGCCTTGTATTAATGTGATACTTAGTTTCACTATATGGAATATAACAATTCACATTTTCATAAAGAAAATATTTTTGTGCATTACCCCCAAAACAATCTTTAACAAAAATTGTAATATAACTGAAAGAATCTCTTGATTTGTCACTTCTAAGCATATATGATAATACTTAAAGAACAAACCTGATAAAAAGCAGTCCAGTTGTTCATCATCTCAGGGTGGGATGAACGACAGTCAGAAACATTGTAACAAAACCTCAGCTGATCCTTAGGTGGGGGCACTAGTGTGACCTGGTCAGCTGATATCCCTATGATGCCAGAATCAACCGCAGCAAGAAAAGGTATTGCACACAGAAAATAATTTAAATCTGTAAGAAATAATGAACAGCAAGAGAATTGTTATTTGCATGTGTGCAGGTCACAGGGGTTGGGGTAAGGGCTTAACACTGTAACTCTTTTTGGGGGGGTTATTTTGTTTTCCACTCCTGGCTAATGATTTACCACTTGAGCTATGCCTCCAGTCCAACTTTTTTGCGTGTTAATCAGAGATGGAGTCTCAGCCTCGTCTGGCTTCGAAATCTTGAAACTTAGATCCTCTGGACTCAGCTTTCTAACTCATTAGGTTTAAAGGAATCAGCCACTGGTACCAGCTTCAAAAGCATGTTTATTATATAGTATATGAGTTGCTGAGTATGTAAACGAGTTCAGCCACTCTGGAAAGAAGTATGGAGTTTCCTCAAAGACTAAACCTAGAGCTCCCCTATGAGCCAATAATCTCACTCCTAGGCATTTTCCCAGATGAGCACGTACAAGGCCTCAGTAAAGCTACCAGCACAACTATGTTTATTGCAGCATTATTTACCTTAGCTAAGATATGCAACTAACCCAAATGTTCCTCATTAGATGTCAAGAATCTTTGACAAGGGAGCCAAAAAAATAGAATGGAAGAAAGACAGCCTCTTCAACAAGTTGTGCTGGCAGAACTGGTTAAGCACCTGCAGAAAACTAAAGCTGGATCCTTCTTTGTCACCTTGCACTAGAATTAACTCCAAATGGATCAAAGACCTGGAGGTAAAAGCTGACACACTGAAAACTCTACAGGAAGGAATAGGAGATACACTAGGCCTCCTTGGCACAGGTAGAAACTTTCTTAATAAGGACCAAGAATCACAACAAATCAGAGAAAGGCTGGATAAGTGGGACTGCATTAAACTGCAGAGCTTTTGTATGGCAAAGGACATAGCTAGTAAACTAATCAGGAAGCCTACAGAGTGGGAGAAGATCTTCACCAACCAAACAACGGACAAAGGCCTCATATCTAAAATATATCAACAGCTCAAAAATTTGAATCACTCCAAAACTAACCTCCAAAGTAACAACCATCCCATTAAAAAATGGGCCAAAGACTTAAAGAGAGTCTTCTCTGAAGAAGAAACAAAAATGGCCTATAGACATATGAAGAAATGCTCAACATCTCTGGTCATAAAAGAAATGCAAATCAAAACAACTTTAAGATTCCACCTCACTCCAGCTAGAATGGCCAGGATCAGGAAAACGAATGACAACAGATGCTGGAGGGGATGTGGCCAGGAGGGATCACTACTACACTGTTGGTGGGAGTGCAAACTCGTTCAACCACTATGGAAAGCAGTGTGGCAGTGCCTCAAAAGACTAAACATAGAACTCCCCTATGACCCAGCAATTCCACTACTTGGCATTTACCCAACCACCCAGAAACAAGGACATACTAAACCCACTAGCACAATGTTCATTGCAGCATTATTCACCATAGCAAAGATATGGAACCAACCTAGATGTCCCTCAGTTGATGAGTGGATCAACAAGTTGTGGTATTTGTACACAATGGAATTCTATGCTGCTGTCAGAAAGAATGACATCGCCCCATTTGTTAGGAAATGGAAAGACTTAGAAAAAATCACATTAAGTGAAGTAAGCCAGACTCAAAGGAACTTAGGCTCAATGGTTTCCCTCATTCGTCATAATCAGTAGAAACCTTGGGCTCTACTAGCAGAGATTTGCAATAGAGCAAAATCTTGATACATAAGGACATATAATGTGAAGCTAATTGAAAGGACCTCCAGGATACTGAAACAAAAGCCATATAATGAATGATTGTTGTCCTTAATGTAGTATGTTGTCTCTCATCTCCTTTGCTGTCCCTTGGTTATCTCATATTGGTATAGTATCTCATTTTGTTATCTGATAAATTGAATTTATTTGTATTTGGATATTTGAAATTTGATAGGGAAGGGGGGAAAACCAAGACAGATGGGGGGTGTGGGGGGGGAGGGAAACGGGTACCAAGACATGTGAAAGGGTATCAAAGTATGTGAATTAATGCACCTTCTATCTGGCAAATATCATGTAACCCTTTTACTAATTACAATAAAAAAATAATAAAAAAATATAAAAAAAAAAGAAATAAGAATAAAAAAAAGAAATGTGATATATATATGCACAATGGAATGCTATGCTTCCATTCAAAAGTGTGATAACACACAATTCCTAAGAAAATGGAAAGACTTGAGGAAAAAAATCATATTAAGAGAACTAAGCCAGATCCAAAGAAACATAGTCTTCATTAGTATGTGTCTAGGATAATCTTAGCAGAGGATCACAATAGCTCAGTAGCTATGTATATGTAACTATATGAAATGATGCTAATCAAAATGGTTTCCAAGATGTACTAATGACCTTATTTATGTAGCAGTAACCCCTCTGTGCATAAACCTTAGAATGAAATAAAATAAAATACTCACAGAATCAGAGACAGGAGATGAAAATTCAGGACAAAACTCAAAAATATTATATAAAAACCTCCCTAAGGATCACACATATAAATCCAATGTACTTCTGTTAGTTATGCTATAATCATGACTATAGGCTGGGTCAAGTGATGTATTCACCAAAATACTGTATATTTAAAGGAGTACTCAAATAGCATAATTCCTTAGAAAGGCAAAGTCAAAATTGAGTAAAAATAAAACACCAGGAGGCAGGTACCTGAAAGGGGTGGGGTGGAGTGGGACTGGTTCAAGGGGAAGAGGAGAAAAGGGGGAGAATTCAGTCAAGGATCCTATAGTAAGAAGATGATGGAAGGGAGAGATGGGTGAATATTTTCAAAGGGGTGACATTGATCAAGATGAATTTTATTCATAAATTATTTTGTTAAATGGCAACTCCCTTGCACAGCTACTTGATAGATAATAATAAAACCAAAAGAACAGCCAGGTACTGGTGGTTCATGATTGTAATCCTAACTATTCAGGAGGCTGAGATATGAGGATCATGAATGGAAGCCAGCCTAGGCAGCAAAGTTCCTAAGACTCTTATTTCCAATTAATCACCAGAAAACTACAAGTGGAGCTGTGGCTCAAAATGGTAGAGCATGATCGTTGAGCAAGAGAAGTTCAGGTACAGTGACAAGGTCCTGAGTTCAAGCCCCATAATCAACAAGTAATTTGCTCTCTTCCTAAAAAAAGAAAAATTTTATTCCAAAGACTTAATTATTGAATCAATAAACACTTCCTATGTAAACTCTTGAGCTCTTATCACATTAATTTGTCATATTTCAAAATAAAAAATAATTTAATAGACAGCAAGGCTCATTTTTCAAATACTAAATAAAACAGGAAGAAAACTATCTAATTGAGGTTCATACAGTAACACTCACCAAGATTATATTGTGAATTGTAATTTTTCTGAAATTCGCTAACATGATTGAAGATTTGGCAAATAGATATTTTCTCTCTTTTAGGGGTATCTTTCATTTGAAGACACATTCAGTGTTTGGTTTTAGCTTTTGTTTTATCCCAAGTCTCCAAACCAAATGATTCTTGAGTTCTAGCAGTAGATCACAAGATCAATAATGCGACTGACAATCATATATGATTAAAGGTTCTACCTCCAAATACCATATTACACAGATTTGAATATTCTAATTCATACTGATACCCATTAGAAGTCACTAATGTACCATTGCTATGTATTATTTTCATAATGTCTTATGTCCTTTCAGAATGGTATGATATGCTGAACTACTAAGCTAATGGGGGTGTGGGAGGAAATTTGAATTTTAGATTTATGACAAGCTTATTTTTGCACTTTTGAAAATAATATGTAGAGTAGTAAGAGAGATACATAGCACATATAATCTGAGAAAGTGAAAATTAATCTTGTCTCTTATAATTGGGGAATATCTCTAAGAAGCAGTTGTGTGTATTAGTTTTTGACAATCACACAAAATTATAGAATGAGTTTCTTTCAATGCATTTTAGTACCTTTTTATGTGACTAGAGCCTTAGATTATGTGTTGATAAAATAAAGTGTGAAAATCAGATTAATAAATCTGATTCATTTAATCCATTTGGCCCAGAATACTAAGGCATTGTTTCTTGACTCTCACTTCCTATCTCCCTCCGTTCAAAAGACTCTATATCACTTTGGGGACTTTGTTTGCTAGGCGTTATTGTTGACCTCTCAGAGATCATGACCTCCTTCAGTTTTGTGGTTCAGTTCTCCTGGGAAAAGCTGACTATGTCCTTAAAATGACTGTAGCTGTTACATTTTATAGTATGACAATGTCTACCATGTACCTGGTGAATTGGTTTCATTTTTATAAGAGAAGTGTGAGTTGAATGCTTTCACTGGGTAAAAGGTAGCAAAGATTCTTGTAAAGTAAACCTACCAGCCCACCAACTGTCCACGGAGATACATAGATGATGGTCTGGTTCATAACCACAGTTAGTCCTTCTGGTAGGGTCAGCTAACCTGCCTGGAGAACAAAGATTGCACATAGAGAAGATTAGATATAGATATAGTAGTAATTGAGTATCTCTAACACCAATAATTGCATTTGGTAATTATGCCTAATTTTGTACTGAGGTTTCGACCAGAAATAGACAAAAAAAAGAATTTGTGGACAAAGGAAAATAGTAGAAACTTAATTATTCTAATGAGGAAAAAACAATCAATTTTCAAAAACATAGGTGTCATATATACAGCTCCATTTTTCATAGATCAAGAGAAGAAATACAAGAGTTTTCTCACCTGATCTGAATTGCCAGCCATGTTGCAGAGGTAGTCCCCATAAAAGATTTTGTTCATTTTCTGGAGCAAATTTTGCAAAATATGTGGCTGTCTGGTTCAACAAAATTTTATACATCCCTATTCTCTTAGTATAGACCCAGGGGTCAATAATGTATATTCCATTCTCCACCTCATAGTCACTCAACTGGCCAGGGCTCTCCTCCCACAGAGGGGGGTAGAGACTTGAAAGGTTAGAAGCACCTGCTATAGAAGAAAGACAACCCATTAATACCCATGCCCAGGAAGGAATGAAAGCCATGGTGCCAGTGTGGAGAACTGGAATTGTGTCAGGCTTTTATAGAAGAATGAAGGAGGAAGTTGTAGCATTTCCTATCTATATCTTATCACCATTTCTTTATTGGACGGGTTGAAGGTATTACACCTTTGATGCTTTTGTTAATATTCACTATAATTTAGTTTGCCAACAGTACAGAATTCAACAAAAATTAGGCTTATTATCCTGTACTCTGTGAAATATTTGTCAACAACAACAAAAAAGAATTCCAGATGTTTTCCCACCTATATTGTGGTTTTAGATCATCAGTGGCATTAAAGTACTTGCCCTCATTTTTTTAAATGCCTTAACATGCTGGCAAAACTGGGCAGCCACATGAAGAAAACTAAAAATTGATCCTAGCCTTTCGCCATGCACAAGCATTAACTCAAAATGGATCAAAGACCTCAATGTCAGACTGGAAACCTGGAAACTACTACACTGCTAAACTGCTAAAGTAGGAGAGACACTGGAACTCAGGCACAGGCAAAAAAGTCCTGAATAGAATCCCAGGGTCACGACAGATTGGAGAGAGACTGAATAAATGGAACTACCTAAAAATAAAAGTTTCTGCACAGATAAAAGCATAGCAACTAAAGTAGGACAGCCAACCAACTGGGAAAAGATATTTACCAACAACACATCAGACAAATGCTTAATATCCAGTATCTACAGGAACTCAAGGAACTAATCCCCCACCCCAAACCCAACAAACCAATCACGAAATGGACAAGGGAACTAAAGAGTGACTTGTCAAAAGAGGTTAAAATGACAGAAAAACATATGAGAAAAGGCTCATCATCCATGGTCATAAAATAAATGCACATAAAAACAACTCTAAGATACCACCTTATTCCAATTAGAATGACCAAGATTTTGAACTCAGACAATGACATATGCTGGCAGGGATGTGGAGAAAAAGGAACCCCACTGCACTGCTGGTGGGACTGTAAGCAAGTTCAGCCACTCTGGAAAGCAGTGTGGAGGTTTCTTAAAGAACTGAAAATAGACCTTCCCTACAATTCAGCCATACCACTCCTGGGCATCTATCCTGAACATCATACCCCAGGATATGATAAGGACACCTGCTCAGCTATGTTCATCTCTGCAGTATTCACAATAGCCAAGCAATGGAAACAATCCAGATGCCCTACTGCAGATGAATGGATACAAAAAATGTGGTATATGTATATGTATATATATATATATACACACACACACACACACACACACACACACACACACACACACATATATACACAGAATGGAATTCTACATAGGCAACAGACGATAAAATAATGGCATTCGCAAGGAAGTGGATGAATCTAGAGTGAATCATGTTGAATGAGACAAGCCAAGACCAAAGGAACAAAAGGCGCATGATATCCTTAATATGTGGCTATTAGTACAAGAGCGAGGACTCAATATTTGCGTACCCAATGCTATGAACATGGTATTGGAAATATAAACACAATTAGATAGACATAAAAATTTATGACTCTGGGGGGGGAGTTTGGCCTAGTGGTAGAGTGCTTACTTAGCATGCACGAAGATACAGGTTCAATTCCTCAGTACCACATTCATAGAAAAAAGCCAAAAGTGATGCTGAGGCTCAAGTGGTAGAGCTCTAGCCTTGAGAAAGTCCAAGGACAGTGCTCAGGCTCTGAGCTCAAGCCTGGGACTGGCAAAAAAAATTATGACTCTATAGACATGTTTTATTACATAGATTGATATGTACCTATGACATACAAACCCTCTGCCTAATTTTAATTATGTTCTAAAATCTAAGTGCCAGTGATTATATATAGAGATTCCCTTCTTGAATACTTGTTGGTTAAACATATCATTTGAAATATGATGTAAAAATTAATGTAAATAAATTATTTAATAAGAAATGAAAAAAGAAAAAATGCCTTAACGTATTTCACATAAAAGAAAGTAACTTGATCAGTTCTTACCAGTTTATTGAAGAAAGAAGCTTGAAGTATATCCTATTATCCCAGTTCCATAGACATAACCAATCCATCCATTGGACTAAAGCTGCTAATAAATTCCCAATATTCATTCTTTGCAGTAAACAATCTTAAAAGGTTGAACTGAGCACCAGTGGCTCACCCCTGCAATCCTAACTTCTTAGGACTCTGAGTTGTGAGGATCTCAGTTCAAAGCCAGCCCAGGAAAGGAAGTTCATGAGACTCTTATCTTGACCAGCAAAAAGGCTAGAAATGGAAACTGTGGTTCAAAGTAATAGAGTGCTAGCCTTGAGTGGAAAAGCTCAGGTACAGCTTCCAGACCCTGAGTTCAAGCCCCATGGCTGACAAAAAAGAACATAAAATGTCCTATACTTAAAGCTATATTTGGGCCAGGAGTTTGGCCTAGTGGTTAAAGTGCTTGCCTAGCATGCACGAAGACCCGGGTTCGATTCCTTGGTACCACATACATAGACAAAAGCCGGAAATGGTGCTGAGGCTCAAGTGGTAGAGCTCTAGCCTTGAGAAAGTCCAAGGACAGTGCTCAGGCCCTGAGCTCAAGCCCAGGACTGGCAAAAAAAAAAAAAAAAGCTATATTTGCAATGTCCCTTAACACTAACATTACAGAACTAAGTGTTGACAATGGGTCATAAATACAAATGATTTCCCCACCCTGTGACATGTCCGTAAATGGAGAGTATATGCCATTGTCACTTCCCTTCTGGCAGAGTATGGCTTGAAACAATGATGAGAACTCAGTTTTGATCGCCATACATTAGACACTAATTTTAGGTATTATGGACTGTCAAGGTGGATATTGCCCAAGGTCCATAAAACTATACTACAGCCATGAAATATTTCAGAATACCTAGTCTACAATGTTGCAAGAGAAACATCTTGGTCTTTTTTTCAGCCACTTATTTAAGTTTCATTCACAGGTAGTTGAAACTGAAAATCTGAATTGTTAGCTGAACTATAGCCATACATTGCTTAGGGTTCTGTTTAACCTTGTATAGCAGGTTAAAAGGTCTGTTTAGTGTTTGAAATGTCTTTCAATTGGAATTATTTTGTAAGTCATAGGTGGTAAATCTTATTTTAACCTATTTTACACTTGCATTTTATTCTTAGAAGAAACGTGGTTGGTAAGCAAACAATTCTTGTCTGGTATTGAACATATAGTCTAACGTCATTAAGAGTTAAATTGTTTGCCATAAACAAGGTTGGGTTTTGGATTTTTTGTTTTGTTTTTAGTTTTTTAAAAAGGAAATCTAGGACTTGGCTTCACTCTTGGTTAATAAAGTCTTACAAATCCAAAAAAATAGGTCTGTTTAACATTGCATAGCAGGTCAAGGATTTTGTTTAATCCTACCATGCCTCTAGATTAAATAACTTCAGCATGGTTCAAATATTTATTCTTGTAATACTATTTTCCCAATAGCCACTTTTTCTATTAAATATTGAAGTTTCCACAAATAACAATGTAAAATGAAGTACTTTGAATTGTTATTATTCTCCACAGCTAGAACATGAGCACTACAAATTTTTTAAATGTTTTTGTCATATTTGTAAAAAATAAATACATGAATATATTGCATATTTCTCTAAAAACAAGTTCTAAAATCATTAAAAGAAAAACCTTAAGAGTATTCTTTTTAATGTCAAAAACAAGATTAAAATTGTTAGCAGTATTCTAATCATTTAACTTTTGTTTATGATATAGGAGGTGTTCAGTAAAGACCAAGAAATTAGAATTATAAACATGACAGTGAGAAAATGATTAACAAAACAATTTTTTGCTAGAAGACAGTAGCTAACACCTGTAATCCTAGCTACTCAGAAGGGCAAGATCTGAGGATCACAGTTCAAAGCCAGCAAGGGCTGAAAAATCATAAATCAGCACCAAGAAATCAGCAGTCAAGCTGTGGCTAAAGTGATAGAGAGAACTAGCCTTGAGCAAAAAATATCTGGGAGAGCAACCAGTCTCTTGAGTTCAAGGTCCAGCAGGGAGAGAGGGAAGGAGGGAGGGAGGAGAGAGAGAGAGAGAGAGAGAGAGAGAGAGAGAGAGAGAGAGAGAGAGAGAGAGAGAGAGAGAGAGAGAGAGAGAGAAATGGAGAGAGAGAGAGAAATGGAGAGAGAGAGAGAAATGGAGAGAGAGAGAAATGGAGAGAGAGAGAAATGGAGAGAGAGAGAGAGAGAGAGAGAGAGAGAGATCATGAGAGATCATCTTAAAATTATCACTAAGATACCATGTTTTATAATTATTTAAGATGAAATTAGACTCTTTTCTTGGGAAATACTAAATATAATCAGTGCATCCCAGGAAGAGCAACTGATAAACAATGACCAATGTATTCTTCCAATGGATTTAGAAAAACAAAAGCAGAAAAATAGAAAGAACCTGAACTAGACTCAGTGCTTTGAAGCATATTTTTCAGCTCATGTTGAAGTCTTGCAATACACCCTTTGCTACCTACATTAAAGAGTTTGTAACCATAGAATACTATTTTATTCATACTGAACAGATTAAGAACCCATACTTCTATTATTCTTATCTTTATATTGAAAGTTTTAGAATGTCAAGCACCTATGGATGATGCCTGAGGTCTAACCACAATAGTTTAAAGTCAGTAAGAAAAACTTGTGAGACTTTTATCTATGATTAACTACCAAGTATTAGAAAGTGGTGCTGTGGCTCAAGTGATAGATTGCTAGCTTTAAGCACAAAAGCACAGGGACAGTGCCCAGATCCTGAGTTCAACCTCCAGGACTGGCACCATAAAAAACATTTTGTGTAGATGTTTAACTAGTGCTTGGAAAATATGGGAAAATAAATTGGAAAAGTAAAACAGAGAAAGAAATGATTTTTTGTTACATGATATGTCAGGTTTTTATATTGATTCAATAGTATCAAAAGTAAATTTGAAAACCAAGAATCACAGATATTAGCTATCATCTAATTTTTGTGACATTTTTAACTTCAGTAATCAGAAATTGTACCTAATCACGGAGGGCCATCTGACATATATTGTATTGTGTTGAAATCAGGCTAAGCATATCTAGCTTCTCAAATGCCTGCCATTTCTCATGATGGAAACACTAAGAACTCTTTCCTTGACCTTTTTGATATAGAAGGGACCTGTGTTCTATCATCATCTAAATTCAATGTCAGAACTTCTTACCCCATCTGCAACTTATTACCAATTGATCAACTCACCCTCCAAATAAAGCCCTAGGCTTTGATAATAATCATTCCAATTTCATCTTCAGTACCATCAGCTTTTTTGTCATAAATTAATTCTTCAAAAGGGCTTTAGCATGTAAAGTTTACAATATCCACTGAACGCCTGTACTGATGTCAGGCGAAACTCCAAGTATGTGCAGACATGCTTGAAGTGCAGGCAGGGCAATCTAATGTGAGCCTGGCTGCAAGCATTCCATTGTGGGCCTAATCTACAAGGCTCTGAGGCTGAGTGAGGCCTGGAACTGGTTAAGAGGTTGGATGACTGAGAAGACGCTATCTTTCTTCCATCCTATTTTTTTTTTTTTGGCACCCTTGTCAGAGTGATGTCATTCCTTTGGATATATACAAAGTAATGAATTGTCAGATAATATGGGAGTTTCATTTATGATGCATTTTTTGAGGAAGCACATAACGTCTTTCCTAATTTGCATTCTTAAAAACACCATGCAAATATTTTCTTTTCTACACATTTTTCCTGCACTATTGCCTATGTCTGCTGTCATTTTATAATAACTAGTCTTAGGGTGAGGTACTATTTCAATGTAATTTAGTTTTATTTAAATCATGATCAGTAATGTTGAAGTTTACCTGATACCTCTTTCTCTTTTTGGAAAACTCCATATCCTACCTTAATTGAATTGCTGATTGCATTTTTATAATCTTAAGTTGTTATCAAATATTCTCTATATCACTTCTTTATCAGATATGTAGTGAAAAACTTTTCTCTCCCTTTTTTTTTTTGGTGGATCATGGGGCTTGAACTTGGCCTGGGTGCCATCCCTGAGCTCTTCAGCTCAAGGTTACCACCCCACCCTTGAGCTAAGCCCCACTTCCTGTTTTCTTGAGGTTAATTGAAGATAAGAGTCTCAAGTCCTTTTATGCCCCAGCTGGCTTTGAACCTTGATCCTCAGATCTCAGCCTCCTGAGTAGCTAGGATTATAGGTGTGAGCCACAGCGCCCAGCCTCTCTCCCATTTTAAAGGTTGCTTCTTCACCTATTGTTTTTTTCCAGTACATTCTAGAGCTCATTAGTTTGATGAAATCTTATTTGTAAATTTTTGCTTTTGTTTCATGTGCATTACTGTGCCTTCCAGTTCCAGTATACAGATGTATTTCACCAATGTTACACATAAATATGTCTAATCTTTCTCCCTATTCCAGACTGAAGACACCAATACTAATAGATTTTAAAGTTTACATGTATTGCAGAACCGTATTTCACCTGCCAAGGAACTGTTTCAGACCAATAATCAGTGCCAGCAATCTTTCTTTCTTTCCTTCTTTTTGTGCCTGTCCTGGGGCTTGAACTCAGGGCCTGAGCACTGTACTTGGGCTTTCCTCAAGGTTAGAGCTCTACCACTTGAGCCACAGCACTACTTCGGCTTTACTGTGTATGTGGGACTGAGGAATGGAACTCAGGGCTTTGTGCCTGCCAAGCAAGCACTGTACCACTCGGCCACATTTAAGGCCCAAGCAATCTTTATTTTCTTATTTTATTTTTTGTAGAATTAGGTTTATATTCATGGTCTTGCTTGAGTTGATCTTTTCTTGTGGTTTTTGCCTTGACCAATGTTGAACTGACATCCTCCTACCTATTCCTCCAGTGTAACTGATACCACAGGTGTGAACAACCACTCCCAGTTTCCACAGTTAATGCCATTTTATCTTTATGATATACTTTAGCAAAGTTGTTTTTTATTGAATCGTATATCTTAAAAGCTAAGAAAAATATTTTTATAGATAATACCTTGGCTCTTTTTATTTTCGATTGATAGTAGCAACCTATTTGTAATTATATAAACCAGTCAGTATAGAAATTAAAAATCTTCTGAATATACTGGAAATGGAAATTCTGCTCAAGATGTTAATTGTTCTTAGCTCAGGAGCTCTCATTTTATAAATGCAGAGCCCTGCCTCCCCCAAAATAGAAAAAAAAAAAACAAGGCAAAGATCGTATTTTTTTTAAAAAATGCAACTTCCCAGTTTAGTTATGACTAGTATTTCAGCCATTGAAAGCGATAAGGACATATTATGAGCAAATATACTAGACAAAGATTGAGTGAAAAGCTTGATTAACTGTGCATTCTATATTATATATATATACTTTTCACTAGAACATCATTTCTGAGACTAAATATGATCTCCGAGCTCAGGTAATGTTTATTTGTTGTAAGGAAAAAATGAGAACAGCTCTTGGAACCAGAAGGGGCCCCAGGAAATCTCAAAAGCACCAGGAAGCAGAAAACCCATTCACCGGGTTTTACATAATAGTTCCGCTTATAAAGATATTTTAAGTAAATACATTTTATCAAAATCTAAAATATACATAGGTGTGTACTTTCAGAATAGATTAATAGTTCCTATTTAGCTGTAGAACTATAGCTGAAATTGTTCAGTTAACTTTTTACACAGGTCCTGGAAGGGAGCCAAGCAATCACGGGTGAAATGAAGGCATGTCCCTGGAAAATGGCATGTAAGTAATATACTGTCCAGGATATTGGGAATACCTCGATTTGTGAGGAATTTACACTTAATTGTGAACAGTAACCATTTTTTCCCAAATACCTGGTGGACATTCATGTGAATTCTTTTGAGGGAGGTCTATTTATGTCTTGGATTATCAGTGGTTTGGTCACTACATGACTGTGAAGATGTCTCCTCCGTTTCCTAGTTTCCACATAAAAACCACAGGTTCCTGAGATCCAGGTAAAGCATTTCAAGGTAGAAGTTTTAAGAAGGAGTTCAGCATACCAGACCAAAGTAGGAAGAAAGCAAAAACAAAGTGAAGAAATATTTGCTGCTCCCCAAGGAGGAAATGGAAGTAAAGACTCAAAATAGTAGTTTCTATTAGTAGCCTTTATGCTTTCTGAGCTAAGAGAATAAACATTGTCATATCTCCTAGAAAGCCCTAATTCTTAGACAATAGTTTTAAGTGGGTATGGTGGGTGAGACCAATCAATATTAACCTTCAGGACTTTCTTTTGTCAGATATGCTAGTTGTAATCGTTCAAGGAGATTCTTTAACAAGTAAGGAGGTGTAGATATGCCTTTTATGTTGCCCTTTTGTAATTCAAAGGAGTTAACCACATTGTCAGTTTACTCCTTGGTTCTAATTTCTGAGCCTGGTGTTTTAAATATTTACTTGGAAAAATACAATTTCCCTTAATATCTGGAGTGTCTTATAAATTCGGGACATTTGTCCACTGAAAAATGTACACTTTATACATGTTTTCTCCCATAACATAGGTGCTTTTTTTTGTTTTTGCCAGTCCTGGGCATGGACTCAGGGCCTGAGCACTGTCCTTGGGTTCTTTTTCTCAAAGCTAGAGCTCTACCACTTGAGCCTCAGCACCGTTTCTGGCTTTTTTCTATGTATATGGAACTGAGGAATCGAACTTTGGTCTAGGCAAGCATTCTACCACTAGGCCAAACTCCTGACCCTGCTTTTTTTACTCTGATAGATATTTCCAATACTACGAAAGAACTGCATGACCGTTATAATCAATATATTATCACCCTGCAGCCTTTACAATGTACTGTTTCAGACTACTAAATAGAACTAGAAATTAGCAATTGTTGCCTTACACTAAAGGAGGGCCCAAACGCTGGTATAGTATGTTGCTTTCCTGGTATGTTCTCTCTCTGTGTCTTCTGCAGTCACCTTGAATTTGTAGGATAACAGACCAGATTAATAAACATTTTATACTAACCTTTTTACCCCTGATAGTAACAACTTATTTATCACTGATGGATAATTACACAAGTCTCCTGAGATAATGATTGCAGAGAACCAGGTTTGGCCAAAACCACCATCTATACAAATCCTCGACCATTGTTTTAGTTATTATTGTTCAATGTAATCTCTATTATTCCCACTTGCAAGACAAAAGATTCTCTGGGGTTTTTTTGTTGTTTTTTGTTTTCTTTCTTTTCTTTCTTTTTTCTGGAGCAATTATACGGAGAAGAAACAGTTTATCACCAATTTTGCCCTTCAATTGATCTTTGAGGAAAATTGAACAGACCTGAATTAGGGGACTCCTAGAGCCAGGTAACTTGGCTCTAACTACAGTTTCATTTATTTTAGGTCTTAAACTTAAGTGCATATGTTCTTTCATGTTAATCTTCATGACATGATAATGAGGGTTCTAGCTTTATTTTTCTGCATGTGGATGATGAATTTTCTCAGCACCATATCTTTCTCTTTATTCGATTCAATTGTGTTTTTCGTATCTTATATTGCCTTTATAATATATTCAGTGACTCTATTACTTCATTGATAGTTGTTGTTGTTGTTGTTTGCCAGTACTGGGACTTGAACTCAGAGCTTGAGCAATGTCCTTAAGCTTTTTCAAGGCTAACACTTTACCATTTAAGGCACAACACCACTTCTGGCTTTTTCTTTGTGTGTGGTACCGAGGAATCAAACCCAGGGCCTCATGAATGCTAGGTAAGCACTCTACCACTAAGCCATACTTCCAGCCCCTTCACTGATAGTTTTTAAAATCAATCTTTTTATTTTATCTATTTAAATTTTGGAGGTTTGTTTAGTGGAATGCTGTAAAGTTTTTCAGTGATAATGTTACCTTTTTCAGATTTATGGGGTTTATATATTTTTATATCTATTTGGATAGATATTTGTTCAACTTTTATGTGGTTGAACATTTATGTTCAACTTTTGAGGTTGAAAATTCAGAAACTGATGTGTTGTATGGCATTGAATGTAATTTTAAATAAACTTCATAGAGTTGATTATCTTTGCTTCTTTGGTTTTGAGTGCAAAGGCCCATTTTTTTTAATTAAAGAATTTCTTAACATTGATTTTTACATCATATTTCAAATGACATATTTAACAAACAAGTATTCAAGAAAGGAATCTCTATATACACTCACTGGCAATTAGATTTTAGAACATAATTAAAATTAGTCGGAGGGTTTGTATGTCATAGATACATATTAATCTATGTAATAAAACATGGTGTCTATAGAGCCATAAATTTTATGTCTATGTAGTTATGTTTATATTTCCAAGACAGAGGATCATGTTGCAAATTTGACAAGCATATTGTAGAGAGAGGAGTATGTGGAATATATTCTCCTCCATGTTTAGTCTTGAGTCTTGTCAACAATGTGTATTTTATTTTTGTGTGCCAATGCTGGGGCTTGAACTCAGGGCATGGGCACTGTCCCTGACCTTTTTCCTCATGGACAGCACTCTATTGCTTGAGCCCCAACTCCATTTCCAGCTTTCTGGAGGATGATTGGAAACAAGAGTCTACTCTTGGGGCCAAAAGCATGGCCTAGTGGTAGAGGGCTCACCTAGCAGGCACTCAGCCCTGGGTTCAAATCCTCGGAAACACATACACAGAAAAAGCTAGAAGTGGTGCTGTAGTTCAAATGATAGAGCTCTATCCTCAAGAAAGCCCAAGGATAGTACCCAGGCCCTGAGTTCAAGCCCCAGGACTGACAAAAAATGAGTGCTCTTGTAGGATTGGCTTTGAGCTATAATCCTCATGTCTGAGCCTCTTGAATAGCTAGAAATATAGGTGCAATTTTCCTCAAAAAGCAGTGCATATTTTGAGAAGGTGTGGGAGTGACCAGTGTTGAGATATTTATAGGTCTCTATCCACAACAGTTATTTTACATTATGACCACAAAAATTTATAACATTCCAGTAAATACAATTAATTAATTTTAGGAAGTTGAACTACCTTTGCTTTTCTGAAATGAACACCACTTGTTCTTCAGTGTTACTTGTTTTACTTCTGCTGAATTCAATTATTTTTCATTTTCTTAGGGATTTTATGCTTCCGTATATAACATGCTGATGGATATATGAGCTATTACCTGAAACCTGAGGTTAGAAAACATGGTCTATACTGTGTATCATTTCCCTAAGGAAATATACTATTTGAATGTGCTAAAGTCATTATCAAAAATATAGTTTACAATTTTGTTTTGTTGTCAGGAAAATGTATAGAGGGGTTACAGTTATATTCACCAGGTAATAGGTGCATTACTTCTCACACATTGATACCCCTTCTCATATTTTTTTCCCATTTCCCTTCCACAACCCCCTCCCAATCATCTTGTGCTCCCGCTTCCCTTTCCTATTTCAAATAAACATATATACAATATACGAGGTAACAAAATCAGATACAGTACCAATATGAGATTAATCATTAGGGTAATAAAAGAGAAGAGAAATAACATAGTACATTAAGACAAACGAGATAAAGCTCTTGGTTCTGTATCCTAGAGTTTCCTTTCATTTAGTCTCATCCTATATGACCCTATGGACCTAGGTTTTGAGCTATAGTAATCCTCTGCTAGGGGAGTCCTACATGTGTACTAATTATTACAAATGAGGCAAACCATTGAGCCTATGTTCCTTTGGGTCTGGCTTACCTCACTTAATATGATTTTTTCCAAGTCATTCCATTTCCCTACAAATGGGACAATGTCACTCTTTCTGATGGCAGCATAGAATTCCATTATGTATAAGTACCACATCTTCTTGATCCAGTCATCTACTGAGGGGCATCTGGATTTGTTCCATATCTTAGCTATGGTAAATAGTGCTGCAATGGACATGGTTGTGCTAGTGGCCTTAGTATGTGCTTGTTTCTGGACATTTGAGTAAATGCCAAGGAATGGGATTGCTGTGCCACAAGGGAGCTCTATGTTTAGTCTTTTGAGGAACAACCATACTGCTTTCCAGAGTGATTGCACAGGTTTACAGTCCCACCAACAGAGTAGTAGCATTCCCTTCTGGCCACATCCCACCCGCATTTGTTGTTATTGGATTTCTTCATCATGGCCATTCTAACTGGAGTGAGGTGGAATCTCAAAGTTGTTTTGATTTGCATTTCTTTTATGGCCAAAGATGTCTAGCTTTTCTTCCTGTGCCTATAGGCCATTCTTATTTCTTCTTTAGAGAAATCTCTCTTTAAGTCTTTAGCCCAACCTTTTTCTATATATTTTATTGTAATTAAGAGAAGGGTTACATTATATTCACCAGATAGAAGGTGCATTACTTCACAAACATTGATACCCTTTCTCATGACTTGGTCCCCATTTCCCTCCCCACCCCCACCCCTCATCTTGTTTTCCCCCTTCCCTATCCAATTTCAAATAAACAAATAAGCATATATACAATATATCATATAACAAAGTGAAATATTGTAACAATATGAGATAACCAAGGGACAGCTAAAGAGATGAGAGATAACATAGTACATTAAGGACAACAATCACTCATTATATGGCTTTTGTTTCTAAATCCTGGAGGTCCTTTCATTTAATGTTATAGTAGGTTTTGTTCTATTGTAAATCTCTGCTAGGAGAGCCCAAGGTTTCTACTAATTATGACAAATGAGGGTATGTTCCTTTGAGTCTGGCTTACTTCACTTGATATGATTTTTTCTAAGTCTTTCCATTTCCTTACAAATGGGGCGATGTCATTCTTTCTGACAACATCATAGAACTCCATTGTGTATAAATACCACACCTTGTTGATCCACTCATCAACTGAGGGGCATCTGGATCTGGGTTGCTATGGTAAATAGTGCTGCAATGGACATCACTGTGCTATTGGATTTAGTATGCCCTTGTTTCTGGAAGATTGGGAAAATGCCAAGTAGTGGAATTGCTGGGTCACAGTGGAGTTCTATATTTAGTCTTTTGAGGAACTGCCATACTGCTTTCCATAGTGGTTGAATGAGTTTGCACTCCCACCAGCAGTGTAGTAGTGATCCCTCCTGGCCACATCCCCACCAGCATCTGTTGTTATTAGATTTCTTGATCCTGGCCATTCTAACTGGAATAAGGTGGAATATTAGTGTTGTTTTGATTTCCATTTCTTTTATTTTAGCCCACCTTTTAATGGGGTGGTTGTTTCTTTGAAGATTTGTTTTGGAGAGATTCAATTTTTTGAGTTGTAGATATATTTTAGATATGAGGCCTTTGTCTATTGTATGGTTAATGAAGATCTTCTCCCGCTCTGTGGGCTTTCTATTTAACTTGCTAGCTATGTCCTTTGCCAAACAGAAGGTCTGAAGTCCCATTTGTCCAAACTTTCTTTAATTTGTTGTGTTTATGGGTCTTTATTAAGAAAGCTTCGACATGTGCCAAGGAGCCCTAATGTGTCTCCTATTCCTTCTTGTAAAGTTTTCAGTGTATCTGCTTTTACCTCCATGTCTTTGATCCATTTGGAATTAATACTGGTGCAGGATCCAATTTCAGTTTTCTGCAGGTGCTTAAACAGTTCTGCCAGCACCACTTGTTGAAGAGGATGTCTTTCTTCCATTCTATTTTTTTTTTGGCTCCCTCATCAAAGATTAGGTGACCATAGATCTCTGCAGGTTAATTTCTGGGTCTTCAGTTCTATTCCACTGGTAGACTGCAATTTTTTTTTGCCAGTCCTGGGCTTGAGCTCAGGGCGTGAGCACTGTCCTTGGACTTTCTCAAGGCTAGAGCTCTACCACTTGAGCCTCAGCACCACTTCTGGCTTTTTTTTTTCTATGTATGTGGTACTGAGGAATCGAACCCGGGTTTTCATGCATGCTAGGCAAGCACTTTAACCACCAGGCCAAACTCCCAGCCCGTAGACTGCAATTTTAAAATGGATCCACTAGGTGGAGATAAGGTACATTCAGATCAATAAAACACAATTTGAGATAGTGCTTGATACCCTTAAAATCAGTTTGCCTGAGTTCCTCTCCTAATATTTAGTAGGATAAGATAGTCAGTAGTAAACAAATAAAGAACAACCCTGAGATGAGTGTTTTAAAGTTTAGAAGGAGAAACATCATTTCAACATATAACTCAAAATATTCAATATATTTCCTAGGAGACTGAGGCCCAGAGACAGTAATTTGCTCCAAACTGCATATTGGATTAGAAATATAGCCATGCTTAGAATCTGCATACTACAATTCTTTCATCAGATATTTTTATTTTATAATTGGTGCCCTGTGCCTTTTGGGCCAATCAAGAACATGATATTAAGAAGGTTCTAGTCATAAGAAGATTCTTGGGTACAAGTGGCTTTTTCATTCCCAGAGAGGTCATACTATTGAAACACTACCAGCAGGAGGTAAGAAACTGACTTCTTGAAAAGAAAATCCATCTGAGAAGTTATCAAGCTGATAAATCTTTACCTTCTAGTCTGTGTCATTGAAGATTATATGTGTTCGAAGTTTTCAGAATTCTGGTATTCCAACTTACTTTAATTTGTAACATATACTGAGTGAAGACAAAGATATTCACAGGCTTTTTAAGAATTATTACACCTTTGGTATGATTGGAAGTGGAGGAGTAAAAAGAAATACCTGCAAAGGCAGAAACGATTGATGAGTTAATGACAAAGAATATTTATAAATCTTTAACATAGTCATAATTGTGTGAAATAGCATACAGAAAGACTGTTGAAAGATACAGAAATAATTCGACATACCAACCAGCTCCTTTTTGGAAATCAGGAAATTGAGACAATAAAAAAGAAAGAAAAAGGGAAGAAGTAAAAAGATTCTCAGCCTAAGGTGCTGACTGTGTAACTTTCTTAGAGGACTAAAATGAAGGTATCTGAAGAAAAAAGGGTATAAACTGCAGGTAAAATGTCACATGCATTCCACTGTATTTTGAGGTTTGAACTACTTATAAAAGTAAATAAACAACTAAGAACATAAAGAAAATAAAAGTAAAGAATTTCCCTTAAGAGTTAAATGAGCATTATAAAATGTACTTAATATCTTTGTCATACCGAGTGGAAAATTTTCTACCCTAAATGGGAATTGGTACATAAACTTAACGGAAAGGAAATGCTCTCCTTCGTGCCTCAGCTTCTCCTTATTCTTAAGGAAGGCAATGGAAGCCCAGCTTGTCAAAATACGATTCAAACAATGAGGCTGTTCACTGTGAAGACTCAAGGAGGCCTGCAAAGCATGGATTAAAATAGTCAGTCTCTAGAAATTCGATCATTCATATTCACAAACGTCAAGTGATCCAAGTGGGGCTGGGTGGGGGCGGGGAGAACACTTCTTATGCAGAAGGAAAAATAGAGGGTTTTTCTTAGTATTCAGTGTTGAGCTAAAATTCAGTGTTGTCTGTTTACATAAATAAGGACAATGGTCCATATAACAGTTTCAAAAAAAGGCACTGTGTCAAAACATGTGCCTATTTCTTTTACAAAGTACAGTTTAGTACAAGTATGAATTTGAATAAATTGTTTCTTATATAATGTTAAAATTTTTCTAATAGAATGTCAAAATAACACTTTCGTTGTTCTATTTGCTTTGAAACAAGCCTATAATCCTCTGGGAAAACATGAGTTTTCTAGCCATTCTAAACTATATAGTAAGATCTTGTGTGAAAAAGAAAAGAGAAAGAGGAGAAATAGGAGAAGAAGGAGGAGGAGGAGGGAGAAAAAAGAAAGAATGAAAAAGTAGAATAAAATATCGACAAATAATTTCAGCTCAATAGAACCCTAACAAGTTTTGTCACCCAAACCAGAATCACATAATGAACATGAGGTTGTTTGTCACTTTAAAATACTCCTTGTTAGTCAAGTGAAGTTTTCAAACTAGGATATAAAAACACACTAAAACCCAGAATTTGTTCATTGTTCTTAGTTTGGTAGCTCTTCCAAATCACAATGAATGAATGCTTTCATTATGACCAGAGCAAATCCAAAGATTCACAAAGTTCCATTAAAGTGTTCAGATCCACTTTTCTCAACCTGGGACCAAATATGGTGCTGCTATAATCAAGGTCCATCAAGTCAGAAAAGTCTTATAGATGACTTAAACAATGATGGCATTTTTCACTAAGGTGTGCAGTGTGTCAACAGTCAAATAAAATCAAATTTTTAAAAACACTAGGAATTATTATTATTTTTCCAAAGCTGAGGGCTGTTACTACTGCATTTCCTTGAATCAGGAAGTACTATTGACTTAAGGGAAGCCAGTATTTTGTTCAAAACGCTCCCATTCTCACTATTTCTCATTATGTTTTTCCTGTTTTGATATACTAGAGTTTGAAAGACCTCATCAGATTCTTGGAGATGTCTGAATTACAGATTACAGCCTTGAGAGCATAATATATTCAATTATACACACACACACACACACACATATATATATATATATATATATATACATATAAGCTCTAGGTATACATCTAGTGCTCTGAACACATATACTATAAAATACCACTTCTGGAATATGAATGTCATTTTACATTGACATTTTACATTTACATTTTTATACACAAAGATGCACAAAGTAAAACTGTGCTCCTCTGTATGCAAATGGTGAATGTGAATACCGTCATGAATGACACCTTAAAAACTAGGAAAAGGCTGCAGCATGTAAATGTGGATTCTGAATCAAGCCAGCTGATTTGCTGCAGAGAGCCCTGTGAATCCTGGCCTCCCTTCCCAGCAGTGAGATGGCAGAGCAGTCCCGAGCTGCCCTCTGCTGGAAGCCAGTACATTATCAGTACAGGGTTGTGAATGGGGTGGTAGAACTGCCAATTTACCAGGCACTGTTTCATTTCTCAGGTCCTCTGTGTGTTGCCCAAAACAAAGGTGTCACCATATAATATAGACTAACTATTGAAAATCTTAACATCTTCATTTTATGTAATACTTGAGAATATATTCTTATTTTCTGCAAGAGAATTGCTATCAAAGTTTTGTTGTTGTTGTTTTGGTTATTGCTGTTTGTGGGGTTTTTTTGGTTATTTTGGAGGGCTGCTTTTTTTGTATCAGGTTCTTTTCTTCTTATTTGGGGATAAGATATTGCTCTATCATTCAGACTCACTCCGATTTTGCTATCTTCCTGTCCCTACTGGGATTAAAGTCCCGTGCCAGCTTATCTGGATACACCAAACTTTACACAATTCAAAGTGAATGCAGCAACAGTGCAAAAATAGCTGAATTGAAATCTAAAAGAATGATTCTTTAAATGAGTGTTAATCTACTGTAAGGTTTATGAGCCATATAAATATATAGTAATAAATGTATTGATTTATGATACTTCTAAAAGGTCACATCAAGAAAACAAAACCCAGAAATACAAGCATGGCACATATAAAGCAGGAATGCTCTGGCTCATCACTACATGGTACTGTATCACCTATTGAACATAATGTCTTTTTCCCTTATTTGCACTTCTCTACTTCAGGCTCTTCCATTCTGCTTTCTACTGGTGAATTGAAAGCGGGGTCTCAAGGATGAACCCCGATCCTCCAGATTTTAGCCTCCTGGGAAGTTAGGTTTGAGCCAGACAATCAGCTCTAAATAGGTTTTTTTGTTTGTTTGTTTTTTGTTTTTTTGCCAGTCCTGGGCTTAAGCTCAGGGCCTGAGCACTGTCCTTGGATTTTTCTCAAGGCTAGAGCTCAACCACTTGAGCCATAGCCCCACTTCTGGCTTTTTTCTATGTATGTGGTACCAAGGAATTGAACCCAGGTCTTCGTGCATGCTAGGCAAGCATTCTACCACTAGGCCAAACTCCCGGCCCTGTTTTTTTGTTGTTGTTTTTTTTAATATAACTGTTGGTCTGGTATAGTACTGAATTCCATAGACATTGATCAAATAGTAATAATTTAGCGACTTTTGAGCAAGTCTTGTTTCTGTTTTCTCATCTACGAAAACACTTTGTTCTCATACAGATACTCACAATGTGGTTTCTTAATCTTGTCTGCAAAAACCAAGGAGAGTCTTTGACTTTAAATGCGATGGGGAACTATTCTCTGATACTTTCCAAACTGGACGGAAAAACTAGCTAATGCTTCCTGGTAGTATTAGGAAAATGGGGAATATAGGTGCTGGATAAAGCAGGACAGGAAATTTGAGTAGGAAGAAATAAATGAACCTGTAAAGCCAACTGTTGTAGTTTGTGTCTGAAATTCCTGAGAAGAGATATGCTAGGAGGGGAAGGAAGTGAAAAAGGCTAGGGATTGGAAAATGGGGACTCATGCCTTCGTGTAATCCTATCTACTTAGGAATCTGAGATCTGATGATCACAATTCCAAGCCAGCCCAGGCAAAAAGTCTGTGAGACTATTATCTACAGTTAACTACCAAAAAAACAGTCATTAGAAGTACAAGTAGAGCTGTGGCTTAAGTGGTAGAGCACTGGCCTTGAGTGAAAAGCTAAGGAATGGCTCAGATTTCAAGCCTTTGTTCTTGCCAGAAAAAGAAAGAGGAGCAAGGAGGAGAAGGGAGGGAAGAGGTAGGGCCCTTGAATAGCATAGCATTAGTGTTATTCCAAGTGTTGACTATTCATATTTTAGTCATTGTTGCTAATATGATGGCCTTCTAACAATTACCTCTTTGGTCCTATGTAATCTAATTGGATTATATTTATATTTATCAAATGAATTATTTCTTGATATTCCAGGTGATCATTCATATGGTCTATTCAAAAAGTTACTAGAACTATTTAAAACTGTAGTTTGTTCAAGTTTAATAATACCACAGGGGACAAATGACAAACAATGTAGAATAGACAGGTCAAAGAAGAAAAATGAGATCAAAAGTTGTAATTTACTAAGACTAAATAAAAATTTAGAGAGAATATACTTCACAATTTTAAATACTTGGGAAATGGTTATTACTTCTTAAAACCATTACCTCAGTCTTGGAGGTTAAGATGGCTCAGCCCTTCCAGATATTCTATCACTGAGCATTCAATGGTTTGAAAGAACAGTAAATAATAAAACTTTATTTTATTTATTTATAAAGATCCTATCTTGACAATTAATTGGGTGAAGCTATTCTCAGGTTAAGTATCAAGCTAACTTTCATATGGAAAGATAACTTGGATTCCAGCCCAATATAGAACCCAGATCAATAACTCCCTCTCTCTCTCTCCCTCTTTCTCTCTCTCTCTTCCTCTCCCTCTCCCTCCCACCGCCCCCCCTCCATCTCCCTTTCACCATCTCCCTCTCTCCATCTCCCTGTCTCTTTCCCTTTCCCTCTCCCCCTTCTTGTCTACCCCCCTCTCTGGTGAAGGCCTCATTCCAGAAGACCTTGTGAACACCAAGTCATGAAGAGCAAAGTTTATTGTCAGCAAGTTGACAGGCTGACCCTCTCTAGCAGGAACATCATTTGTCCTTGAGCAAGGGCGTTTATAAAGCTAGGGGGCTGGAGGATGAGGAATGGGGAATTTCACTTGGGACAAGGAATACACTGCAGTCTGGTTTGTGTGAGACATGGAATTTATGAGGTGTGTGACAATGGAGGATTTTGTTGTGTAACGACTAAGGTTTGTGGCTGAGCTGCCTGTGTCACCTGATAAGTCCTGTATCAGTAATTTTGGAGAAAGGTCTGTGTCACCAGATTTTGGAGAGGATGATGCTTTATAGCAGGGCCTAAGTTAGCAAAGTTGCTCCTAAGGTGGAGGAGGTTAGGCTAACAGTAGGATTTTTGGAAGCCATTATGTCAATGAATCTCCATGAGCATGGAGTTCTAAAACAGGACATACCTGGAGAGCTAAGTCAAAGAGAAGCTGAGGACTCATTAATTAGTTTTATGACCCTAGAAGACTCAGTAGTAACATACTCTAATTTGGAGTTAGAATATTTTCTCTGCAAATTACAGCAACTTGTTATATGGAAGAACACCATAAAATATAAAAAGGTACTATGTTATCTCTCATCTCTTTTGCTGTCCTTTGGTTATCTCATATTGTTACAGTATCTCACTTGTTACCTGATATATCGGATATATTTGTATTTGGTTATTTGAAATTGGATAGGGAAGGGGGAAAAACAAGATGAGGGGTGGGGGTGGGGGGAGGGAAATGGGGACCAAGACATGTGAAAGGGTATCAATGTATGTGAATTAATGCACCTTCTATCTGGCAAATATCATGTAACCCTTCTATGAATTACAATAAAAAATATATGAAAATAAAAAGAAATAAAATCCTGTCAGGCCCTGTGTTCAAGTCCAAGAACTGGTACGAATAAACATGAAAACTCAATAATACTAAAAAAAAAAGGCAATTACTAAATTGTGATGATAGTTTCATTGAACAAAACCTAAGGATTAACATTTGATTGCTGTACATTTTTTCCATACATTACTTTTTTCTCAAAGTATTTTCTTATAATTAATTTAATTCTACAGAAATTGATTTTTCACATGTTGGATTTTGACCCTTTCATCTTGGATGGATGCAGGTATAAAACGGATAAAAAGGATAGTGGTAGAGAGCCAGCTGTCTACCATTCCTCTGTGCAAGAAATTTTAAAACAAGTGATATTCAATTAGATTTCAAGATGGATTGTCAAAAACCTCACTGTCAATGAACTGTCTAAGTATAAACAACAGGCAGTGTGAGCCCAGAGGAAAGAGATAAAGATGATAAAACTGCTGACTGTGCTAAACAAAAAAAAGCCAAATGGATTAAAAAGAAGAAAAGCTTTTTCAAATATATTGAAGAAAAACTATCAGATACATTAGGAAGCAGGATTGCAGATGAACAGGGTGGAACAAATTCACACTGGCTCAAGTGTCTCCAGAATGAACTGCTTTTCAAAACCTGTGTCTGACAAGGTGAACATACTTTGGGCAATTGGGATGTAATGAAGACCTGGTTTATTAGAAAATGATTTTGGCAGCTGATGACACTTGTGCATATTAATAGGCAGAACTTGGAATCCCCCAGCATGCCTGCTGCTATCTGTACGAAAATGACTATAAAGCAATTTACCATTTGAGCCACTCCCTTGATGCAGAAGGAAAACCCGATCCTGCTTATAGCTCTTGAATAACTCCATGAAATTTTAAAAAATCAAGTAGACTGTGTGAAGATTTAAAGGAGTCATATAAATGTCAGGGAATCTAGGCTGTGAGTTTAACCCTACTGTACATCCATGGTGTCACTGTAATCTCTGTGTGTACTCGTCTAATTTATCATCAGGACAATTACATTCATCTATGAACATGATGTGGCTTACACAAGTTTAGTAAGTATTATAAATAGGCTAAGCATGAAATGCTTGTGCATCATGTAAGTCAGAAAGACAATGTATTCATATCTGGAAGAATTTAATAATTGTGTTCAATTTTCCACAGAGGCAATGTAGTCTATGTAGGCAAAGTACCTTGGCTCAAGCCTCTTTCTTTACTGTTATGCCAGTGTTATAGATCTTCTTTTCCTTATTTGTCAAATTAGACTTGTTTATTATAAGAATGAAATGAGATAAGATATATAATGCTCAAACATACCTGTGGCTATTGTCAGAATAAATTTTCTTTGTCTTAAATAAAAAGTAAGCATGTAAACTGAGAACAGCCTTTTATGGCTATGCAAGTGTTATCTTTATTTGCCCTTCTCAAAGTATTCCTCCTTGACAATACTGTGGGTTGAAAAAGACTTTTTAAAAATAGTTTTTAAATAGGAAATGATCCCTGGGTTATGGTAATAAGGGCAAAAGTGGAGAAGACTTCAATTGGGCAATTTGTGTGTGTGTGCAGAACCAAGATGTTCTGACTGACTGGGATGACATATGAGGAGAAAAAGAGGAGCTGACATCGTGAGTTAAATAACCAGGGAAATGGAGCCTTACCAGCTGACACTGAAGAAATGCAGAAGGTATATACAATCATATATTCATAGGAAAACTTCATGTGTTTTAGTCTGGCCTCTATTCTAATATAAAAATATTCTAGCCTATTAGACACAAAGAATACCGAACAGATACTGAATATACATTATCTTATAGATAGTGGATACTGATTCACTATCTACTATAGGGATATATAATCATGACCTGTGACAAGATTGTTCTCAAGAAGTTCCCGACATAATTCTGAAAGCTTAATGTATAGTATCCACATACCATGGTCGGAATATAACAAATTTCCATTTATACATTAAGTAAAAATAAAATGAGAAACACCAGGGTTAAAGAGAAGAAAAAGAGCAATACAAGCCAGAGAAAATCAAATTAGCATATAGAACTTCAAGGCCAGCTTGAATTATATTACTCTATACGGTTTTAAATGACTGAATTCCTCTCTTGCAATTTTTCTCATCACTCCCACATGATCAATGACAGTCAAAAATCAATAATGATCCTATGAAAATTAAAAAGACATTCATTTTCCCCCAAAAATATATACATTTAGAAAAATTATAATAGGAGTTTCATAAAGTTGACAAGCTTATTCAAACTTTTGTCTGAAAGAAAAATGGAAACAAATGGTCAAGAACAAGGTTTAAATAAATAATAAGGAATATCTTCTAACAAATATCAATATTTCATATGATTTGTTTGTGATTGAAAGAACCTACCTTAGCATAAAAAATAGACCAGAGACAGAAATATGGTTTGCTTGGGAATTAAATTACATGTCTATTTTGGGACAACTAAATATCAGAATTTCATTCTTTTGGGAGTAGGGCCTCAACTTCCCTTTGGAGATTATAAATATTTCACATTTTTGTATTGACTAGTGAGATTTTCCCCCTATTACCTAGCTTAAGAAACCGACAGGTGGTTCAGATTTAGTCATGATAATTCTACATACCCATGAAAACCGAAAGGGTAGACACATGGCCTAATGTGGATCATGAGAGTAGCTAGAATTTCACTGGAGCTACTGGGAAGTAGATTTTCTTATATTCCTAGTTATTAAAGCTGGAGTTTCTTTAAAATGATTAACCTCCCTGATATTGAAACTAGCAAAAATGTAAGCTGGAGATAAACTTTGAGTGCTGAAATTTAGCTGTAGCACCTGCTCCCAAAGCCACAGTTTCTCCCTTTCCCTCTACCTCCCTCCCTCCCTCCTTCCCCTTTGTGGGTCCTGGAGCTTTAACTCAGGATCTAGGTGCTGTCCCTGAGCTTTTCCACTTAATGCTAGCATTCTACCACCTTGAGCACAGCACCACTTCTGGTTTTCTTGTGGTCAAATGGAGATAAAAGTCTCAAGGACCTTCCTACCCAATATAGGTCTGAACTATGATCCTCAGATCTCAGGCTTCTGAGTTGCTAGGATTACAGATGCAAGCCACCAGCACCTGGCTCCATAATTTGTCTTGAACTACTATTTTCTTACATTTAGAGGTAACTTCTATCCTAATTAGTTATCATTTATTGGCTTTTTTCTAGTTATTTGATATGCACAAATCTTAGTCATATATTTAGTTTCACGGTTTGGTAAATTATTGAGTCATCTATTTTTTTATTTTCTTCTTTTGTTAAACTCTCTATACTTTTAAAATCAACTCTGTTGCTTCTAGGTATAGTTCATTCATTTTTAGTATTTATGGTATTACATCAAATAAAAATATTAAAGTTGAATTATTCATATAGTTGTGAAAATTTTGATATCACAAACGTCACTAGGAACACATCCTGATAAGTGGACATTAAAACTTTAGTATAATAACATCATCAGATTCTTTAGAACTGAGCTGGTACATAATTTTATCAGCATAATATCTAAGACAACGACTAATTTTGCCTCCTTCGTAATCCTTAAACGTAGCTTTTCCTTCATTACTTCCTTGTATGAACTTCAGAACAATATTAAATAAAAGTAAAGCTAGTAGGCTTTCATGTCTTGTTTCTAAATTTAAATTAAATATTGTAATCAATCAGCAAGTATCTTGATTCCTATGGGAAATTTTTACAAGCATACTATATGAACATAAGAAAGTTCCCACTTATTCCTAATTCAGTAATTGCCAAGTATTCGTATTGTTAGTCAATAGTGTATAAGATGGTCTAGCCATAAAATAAGAAAATCAAAGTCTAGCCTGTCTGAGCTGTATTAGCTATCCCCTCCACATATAATTTGGATTTCCTTGATCAGCAAATAGAGATTTCAAGCAGACCAGAGGCAATGCAGACGTTGAAGTAGTGGTAAATGTCATTCTGAATCTCTCACAGTGGGATCATCTTGGTTTTCTCTGTCATTTGATGGGAAACACTGTTCTTTTCAAAGTAGCAAGCTCTGCATGTCTTTTTTGTAGGTTGTGGCGATCACTGTGCCCCTCCTCCTCTTAATTTTCCTGTCAATGGTAGCTTGCTTGTTGACAAACTGTGATGATAGTGCCCGCTCTGTTATTTAACTCTGATTATTAAAATATCCATTTTGGTGTTCTGTACCTAACCCACATCTTCTAAAATATTCCCTATGAAAATTATGTCTCTAGAAATTATCTTAAATTGAATGAATTAGCTACTTGCTTTGAAGGTCCCAAATATTTTGCTTATGATTAGTATAATTGGGTAAGTAATTAATTAAATCAACAGAATCTAACTTACTGTTAGATGAGTGTGCCCTGGTCTCTGTACTACATGTACATCATTTATTTATATACATAGATAGAGATATACATATACATATGTATATATGACAAATGACTACACATAGAATTAAAATGTCACTGATAGCTCAGAATTATAAGAAAGGGACATCTGTAATCCTTGCTATTCAGGAGGCTGAGATCTGAGGATCAAGGCTCAAAGTCAGCCCAGACACAAAAGAACCTGAGGCTCTTATCTCCAATTAACCTCTAGAAAATGGGAAGTGGGGCTTGGCTCAAGGGTAGGGTGGTAGCCTTGAGCAGAAGAGCTCAGGGACAGCGCCCAAGCCAAGTTCAAGCCCCATCACCCACCAAAAATAAGAAGGGGGGGGACAAGGTTAGAACATAAGACACAGGTGGTGTTTGTTTCTTTTTTTTATAACTAGGTAAATGAACTATTAAAATACCTTCTCAACTTTCTAAATACTGAATACCAAAAACAATTGTATTATTTTATTTACTATTGTAAGTGGAATTTTTTGCTAGATGGAATATTTTCTAGATACTGTTTATACAGAGGCTCTTTAGACATTTTATTTTCAGACACTAAGGGAGAAGGTAGAAACAAGAAACAAAAAGATGTACTGGTTTGGCGCTGGCTCATGCCTGTAATTCTCAGAGGTTAAGGTGTGAGGATTATAGCTTGAAGCCATCCTAGATAGGCATTCATTCAAGTGACTCTACAACTAACCAGCAAAAGCAGGAGTGGAAGTCTGGCTCAATTGGTAGCAGCTTTTCATGAAAAGCAAAGCAAGAAAAAAAAAAGTTTTTTGCCAGTCCTGGGATTTCTCAAAGCTAGTGCTCTGCCACTTGAGCCACAGCACCACTTCTGGCTTTTTTTCTGTGTTTGCTATACTGATGAATTGAACACAGGGCTTTGTGCATGCACTCTACCACTGGGCCACACTTCCTGTCCCAAGAAAAAAAAATTTAAGATGGGAAATTTTGTGCTGAAATTTCTCAGGGAAGATTAAGGCAACTTAAAATGTTACCTTCATTGGTTAACTACGAGGAAATTTTGCCTGCTATGCTCATTTTACAGCATAATAATTTTTTTGTTTTTATTGTGATGTATAGAGGGGTTACAGTTATATTGGCCAGATAGTAGGTGCATTACTTCTCACACATTGATATCCCTTTTCATGATTTTGTCCCCATTCCCCTCCCCCCCTCCCTTCATCTTGTTTTCCCCCCTTCCCTTTCCTATTTCAAATAAACAAATAAATGTATATGCAATATGGGGGTGTGGGGGGGAGGGTAATGGGTACCAAGACACGTGAAAGGGTATCAATGTATGTGAATTAATGCACCTTCTATCTGGCAAATATCATGTAACCCTTTTACTAATTACAATAAAAAAAAGATAACTTGGAAAAAAATGTATATGCAATATGCCAGGTAACAAAGTCAGATACAGTAACAATATGAGATTAACCATAAGCATAACAAAAGAAAGAGAAATAACATAGTACATTAAGAACAACAATCATACAAGAGTTCTTGTTTCCATATTCTAGAGTTCCTTTCATTTAGTCTCATCCTATATGACCCTATGTACCCAGGTATTGTGCTATTGTAATCCTCTGCTAGGAGAATCCTAGACGTGTACTAATTATTACAAATGAGGGAAACCATTGAGCCTATGTTCCTTTGGGTCTGGCTTACCTCACTTAATATGATTTTTCCCAAGTCTTTCCATTTCCTTACAAATGTGGCAATGTCATTCTTTCTGATAGCAGCATAGAATTCCATTGTGTATAAGTACCACATCTTCTTGATCCAGTCATCTACTGAAGGGCATCTGGATTTGTTCCATATCTTAGCTATGGTAAATAGTGCTGCAATGAACATCGTTATGCTAGTGGCTTTAGTATGTGCTTGTTTCTGGACATTTGGGTAAATGCCAAGGAATGGGATTTCTGTATCATAGGGGAGTTCTATGTTTAGTATTTTGAGGAGCTGCTATACTGCTTTCCATAGTGGTTGAATGAGTTTGCACTCCCACCAACAGTGTATTAGTGATCCTTCTTGGCTACATCCCTGCCAGCATCTGTTGTTATTAGATTTCTTGATCATGGCCATTAGATTTCTTTCATGGCCAGAGATGTTGAGCATTTCTTCATGTGTCTATAGGCCATTCTTATTTCTTCTTCACAAAAATCTCTCTTTAAGTCTTTGGCCCATCTTTTAATGGAATGGTTGTTTCTTTGAAGATTTGTTTTTGAGAGATTCAATTTTTTAACTTTTTAAAAATATATTTTTACTGTAATTAATAGAAGGGTTACATTATATTTGCTAGATTAGAAGGTGCATTACTTCACAAACATTGCTACCTTTCTCACATTTTTGTCCCCATTTCCCTCCCCTATCTCTCCCCTCATCTTGTTTTCCCCCTTCCCTATTCTATTTCAAATAAACAAATAAATATATGTACAATATATCAGATAAAAAGGTAAGATACTGTAACAATCTGAGATAACCAAGGGACAACCAAAGAGATGAGAAATAACATGCTATATTAAGAACAGCAATCACACATATATATGGCTCTTTTTTCTTGTACTAACTTTTGCATAGAGGCTTTCTACAAATTTACTTAATAATGGGCACATCCTGGGGAGAGATTCAATTTTTTTAGCTGTAGATATATTTTAGATATGAGGCTTTTGTCTGTTTTATGATTAGTGAAGTCCACTCTGTGGACTTTCTATTTAACTTGCCAGCTACAGCATAATAATTATTGAGGAATTAATGCTTAGAGTTGCATGAGTATCCAGAGTAGGTAGAATAAATGGTAATGTACTGTTTCTGTAGAACATTTGATTATTCTTAGTTACTAAAGTAATGATATTGGGGCTGGGAGTTTGGCCTAGTGGCAGAGTGCTTGCCGAGGATGCACAAAGACTCAGTTCAATTCCTCAGTACCACATACATAGAAAAGCCAGAAGTGGTGCTTTGGCTCATGTGGCCAGAGCGCTAGCCTTGAAGAAAGAGCCCAAGGACAGTGCCCAGATCCTGAGTTCAAGAACCAGGACTGGCAAAAAAAAAAAAAGTTAAAGTGTGATATCAATGGAAAACATCTTAAATTTAATCTTAAATTTGAATAGCATTTATAAAAAACATATTGTACTTGTTGAAAAGCTCCACTGAGATTAAGATGAATTTGAAAATGAAGCTGCATTACAGTACTGCATTCAATAGTATTTTGGCTACACTGGCTGGCTAAACATTGTGTTGTGTTATCAAGTCTAAATATCCATGAACATTTACAGAAGTAATTCAACATAACTTTGACTATGTAAGATTCAGCTGCAAACATATACAGCAGCAATGGCATTAGTAATTAAATCATCCATGTTAGTAAAGTATCAATGTTATTCACAAAATAGCTTAAGTTCGGTACATCAATTATATCAAAAAATTATTGGTCATGACATTAAATAAAATATATATAAAGCTGTACATGGTGATTCATGCCTGTCATCCAGCATTCGGGAGAATGAAATAGAAGAATCACAAGTTTGAGGCCATCTTGGGCTAGATAGTGAGACAGCATCTTAAAAATTAACCAAATTAACAATGATAACTAAAAATGTGTACATTTAACCTGGGAGTTTGTGGAATTTCCTTTATGGAGCTTTCTGATGCTAACTTCAATGTATAACATAGTTTTGTTAGCCTACTTAGAGATAAAAGGAAGGATGAATCAGGTTGTTTGCAACCCAAAAGAGTCTATGATTCATTATTATTGAAAGTGTCATTCAGAGAACAAATGTAGTATGTGACTTCATACACATGCCAGTAAAGGTCAGGGCACATCTCTTTGCTGTATTACTCTTGAAAAGAAGAGGCTAGATTTTCAAAATATCAGCTTCTTCTGGTAGGAATCGGCTTTCTTCTGGTAGGAATCAGAAATCAGTTATTATACATTTAATGGCTTGTGTGTCTCCTGGAGAAAATGAAGAATATGGCATATTATTTTAAGGCATTTGCCATCTGGATAAATGAAGTAAAGTAGATAAGATCTACTTCAGAGATTTTTGTAGGCACAAAGTAAAAGGACCTTGTAAACTATACAACTACATAAATTTACAAAGATGATTTAGTTAAAGTAACAATGATTAAAAGGTGTTTTTAGGGGTTTCAGTCTGGAGACTTTGGGTTTCTTCTCTTGATTTAAGATGGGTATCTTCTGCTGTGGCATATAATTGTTGATGAATGATTACAAGTAGGTTTCTGCCTGTTTCTGAAACAGGCAAAAAATAAAAAAAAATTGCTCTAGATTCTGGAGAATAATCAGCTCTGAGGTTCCCTTAACTGAACAGTATAATGTTAGTTAGTAAATAGGGAATAAACTAGAAAAACCCATAGTTCAATAGTTTATTCTTTTACATTATATTTATATTAAGAAAGACATACCTTAAACATTTCTTTTATTTATCCTGTATGATTATAGTCAACCTTGAAAGTTCATACTACTAAGTTATAAAATGAAACACTTAAGCATATTGTTTGACTTAATTATGTTCAATAATACATTCTTATTTCATAGTAGACTTTTAAAAGATACTGGTTACATTGAACCCTTATTCAAGGTGGGAAAAATTAACATAGAGATGTTTGAAGCTTAGAGGACAAGTTCTTAGACAAGGAATGCTATGTTTGTGTCCTTGGACTAGAATGCCAATGTTTTGTTTATAAAGATTATTCTGGGACTGGCAGTTTGGCCTAGTAGTAGAGTGCTTGCCTAGTATACACAAAATCCTGGGTTCGATTTCTCAGTACCACATACATAGAAAAAACCGTAAGTGGTGCTGAGGCTCCAGTGGTAGAGCTCTGGCCTTGAGAAAGTCCAAGAACAGTGCTCAGGCCCTGAGTTCAAGCCCAGGACTGGCAAAAAAAAAAAAATCTGCAAGCTATCTCTATCTCTTATATATCTTTGCTTTGAATGAGATGTGTGGATCTTGAAATTTCTCAAAAATGTTCTGAGTTAACTCACAATGAGAAATTATCTAATAGAAACTCAAAATAACATGATTACATGTTCACTTTGCTCTTTTCTCCCTTTATTTTGATAAGCTAGTGAAGTGTTTGAGCTTTTCATCATAGATGTCATAAATACTATTTTTGCATCTTCCCAAGTTATTACAAGTATAAGAAAAATAACCCCAGTTCTCTCAATTCTAGGTACCATGCTTGAGCCAACACAATTTCCAGACTTGTATTCTTAGCACCTTGGACAGTGCCAGACACTCACCATGTATCATAAAATAATCTTGTTATGATAACAATTGCCTCTTCTGTTACTGATGATTATTAGTCACTGTGGCTTTAACACACTTTATTTTACTGTAATGACTGTTTGCCTTCCAAATGTGCTTTCACTTCTCCTTTAAGGTAAAAATGTATGCTTGTGAAAAAAAATCCCTTACACTAAAATTCATATTAGCACAAACTCTTTGTTTCATGGCATTTACCTCCTATCCCTACAAGAGCAACCCTAGCAATGTGAAATAAATTTGGTTTCTCCAAAGGCCTTTTCCAAAACATTTGCTTTTATTCTCGTGTTCCAATTCACAAAGGAATCCTTGTAGGTAGGAGGGAGACTCAAAAAATAATAAAGAAGAAAAAAAGAGAAAATTCTTTTTATGAAAAGGAAACATTACTGTCTCGCCGTCAGCAGAAGAGTAAGTCATGAAGATCTATATTTTTAATTCCCTTTTAAGCTGCTATTTTATAATAAATGTATTCACCCCGATTCCATCGCTCAGTGGCACTACAATAAAGATTGTGAATCACAGCAATTGCACTTGGTTGTTGCAGGGGCGTGTGTGTGTGTGTGTGTGTGTGTGTGTGTGTGTGTGTGTGTGTGTGTAAAATCTGTGGCTCTGTGAAGGAGAAAAGAAAATGTGCCAAGGGCTGAATCCCCAGCAAACCATCCCTTAAGTTAATCCAGGCTTCGCAGAAAACCCTTTGTCTGTGGGACGGTGGGCTTGCCAAGCGTGATCTACTCGTGGAAAAGACGTCGGGTGACTCCGCCCGAGTTGGGGGTGGGGAGGGAGCCCGGCGTGGAGAGCTCGTCGGAGAATTAAAGTGAGTGAACAAAGAGAACTGGGGCCGCCGCGCGCTGGCGCCACGCAGCTGCAGCCGGAGAGGCCGGGCTGCAAGGAAGACAGCAAAGCGCTCAAGTAAATAATTGATGGAGATTGATCCCAGCCGAGACAAAGCTTTGCAGAAAATCAATGCATCCGATTTTTAAAGCGGTTGGGGGATCCTTTGCCAAGTACGGGAAATGTGAGTGGAGCTAGGACTTGGTGCTGGGATGCAGCTCTTCCAGTTCGGGCGTGGCTCGGGCCTTTCTAGTCTGCTTCCCTCCCCTACCCCCCTCACTTCCACCCCTAATCTCCCCTCCCCCTCCAACCCCCACTTTCTGTTTTTCTCTTCAAAGTAACCTCTCCCGCGTTACTTCTATCCGGTCCTGCTTTCAATCCCGCCCTCTCTCCTGCCCAGCCCGGTGAGGTCAGCTCATGAATACTGCTGCACTTCCTGGGTAGCGTCTGGCACGGCTTGGTACCCCGGTGTTAGTCTGCTGGATCCCAGCCTCGGATAGACAGCGCGGAATCCTCTCCCAGCCCAGCTGAAATCTTGAGGTCACCGCCATTGCTTTTTTTGGGGGGGTGGGGGAAATCCAGTGGATGTGGAACTGGGGGAGCAGCCGTGCTCAACCAGAAAGTGGTTCATATACACATTATACTACAAAGTTGAACTTTTCTCTACAGACATTGAACAAAGCCCTGAAGTGTCCGGAAAAGCAGAAGGAAAGCTCTGTGGATTCGCATCAACTTCTTGAAAACATCCCCTCTCCTAAGAAAGTGAGGTGTTACCCTGGATTTCTAAAAGGATGGGAAGGAGCCATGAAGTGGATAAGTGGGCAGGTAAAGCTTGAGATACAAAGTGTTCGTGTGGGCTGTGCTGAGGTGACTTGGGTGGGGATTTCCACGGGAGAAGAGGAAGGTGGCATCTTGTCATTTTTGTGAGAACCTCATGAAAGCTGTCAGGTGCCTTGGTTATGAATACTAGTATTGGAAGCCAAGCTTTGTTTGGGATTCAAGCTGGGTTTCTTTGGGGGGAGGCGGGGAGTAGGTAGCCTTTAGCGTTATGCCTTTCAGCTCCAGGGTGATTCTGCCTAATTACAAATAAGTTTGCTTTGGCTTTGTAATTTTGTTGGGCAGACCACATTAATTTAGCCCAGGCTGATTAAACAGGCCAAACAGTTTCATAGGATTGTGAGTTCCTGAAAAAGATGTAGAAAGTTGGTGGGCAACTTCTTTTTTTCCCCCATGACACCTGTATTTCAGTGAGTTTGAAGAAGAGCCCCAAAACAGAAAGGAAGATGCAGAAGCAGGTTTTTTGGTACTGTTCCTTTATAAAAGGAAAACGATTACTTTCTAACAGAGTAGATAACAACAAGAAAGATGGAGGCAAAGCAACCAGAAAGTAACTTCCTTTTTTTAAAGTAGCTGATGTTAGGCAGTATTGGATGTTTTTTATTTTTGCTTTTTTTAAAGCAAGTGTTATGCCTAGTTATGCCTTTTCAGTGCTTTAGAGAAAAATAATAATCACAAGGAGAAAGCACCAAATTGACTAGCTGACTGGATCACCAGAGAGGAAAACCCAGGAGGCAGTACCTTGCTGTTTTACTGACTAAAGAAGTTAGTAATGGATCTAGCTTGGAAAAATATGGAAAGGAAATTCATCTTATTACCAGAAAGGAAGGTGGAATGCATCGCCTTTTAGGTTCAGGGTCATTCTTTTTTTCCATATATTTTTATTGTAATTAATAGAAGGGTTACATTATATTCGCCATTTAGAAAGTGCATTACTTCACATACATTGACACCCTTTCTCATGTCTTGGTCCCCATCAGGGTCATTCTTTCTCAAAGTTTGACTCCATTCAAAGAAATTGGCACATTAATGATACATCTTTGCATATTCAACACTAAAAGTACAAGCTAGATGATTATACATTACCTAAGATGTCTACAAATGAAAATACTAGGAATTACCCATAAAACTAAAATGATTCTCAAAAACTACAAAAGGAACTACATGTAGAAAAAAATCATAAAAGCAACCATGTAGGACTGCCATTAACTTTTCAAAAATATACTTGCAAGCTAAATAACAGGGAGAACACGTCCGCATTCTTTAGGATTGTGAATTTTTTAACCCCATAGATCACTCCTGGTGTCCTTATTTTCTTGACACTGGGGTTGATTTAAGAATCATTATTTCTATTTTCTTGTTAATCCTATTCCAAAGACAACAGGCTACATTTCTCTAAAATAGCAATAGGAGTTCAAAATGTTTGAGAAAGATGTCATGTGTTCGTAACAAATTTCCTCTAGGTATCTGTATCCTAGCTCTTTTTCTCTAGTTGACGCGGGGATACTAGTTTAAGGAAAACTTTTCCAATAAAAGCAAGCTTTCAATATAGATTTGATGCTCAGGAAAGCCAACCTTGTGGTGAAAGGCTGAGGTTTGGCAGCTTGGCGTGCGTGCTTTTCTCCTTTTCCCACCAAAGCTTCTTGATCTTTTTTCTCCTTTTCTTAACTCTCTTCCCATCAATGTCTCTCTGACCCTCTACCTCACCCTTCCGGGAGACCTGCTACCTACACAATGAAAGCTTCAGCCGTTTCCGATCTGTATTTTATTTTATTTTATTTACAGACAGAAGGAATACAGCGCCACCAGGAGCGCAAAGGGGAGGTGACATCTCCACATCCCACGCCTAGGTCCAAACCTCAGTCCTGAGAAGCCTGGGGTGCAGCAGCTTGGCTCGGACAGCACCGCCGGGTCTGGCTCTTTGACCAGGCCGACGTGCGGCATCTGGCTCTCCTTTGTGTCTCTTCCCTCCCCGGCTTAGAAAGCCAGGTTGGTGGCGTTGAGGAGGGGAGAGGAGGACCTAGCGATGGACGATTCCACCTCGCCTCCGGTAGGCTCTTCCTAGACTTGCCATGAGTCAGCCACCGACCGGGGGCGCTGCCGCGGCGGCAGTCTCCACGTCGGTCGCCCCCGAGGCTCGCGTGCACCCGGAGGGCAGCAGCCGAAAGCAGCCGCGGGCTCAGTCACCCGCCAGACCCAGGGACGGTTCCCTCCGACAGACAGCCGGGGCCACGCGGTCCCCGGTGGGGGCCGCCGGCACCAGACTCAACTCCATCCGGCAGCAGCAGCTGCAGCTGCAGCAAGGGAACAAGACCCCGGGCCGCGCGGCGCCCCCAGCCGGCAGCGGCTCCCGGACGGGCGCCGGCGCGGAGAAGGCGACGCCCCCGGCACCCAAAGGGGCCGCTCCGGGAGCTGTCCAGCCCGCGGCTGGTGCTGAAGCGGCCCCCGCGGCGACCCCGTCCGCGACGGGCGGCGGCCGGAGGCCCGGGTCTCTGGAAGAGTCACCCCGGGGGATCGAATCCGCGCCCTCCAAACTCGGGGAACCCCTTCCGCCCGGGGAAGGCGGAGGAGGAGGAGGAGGAGGAGGAGGAGGGGGACGGGGAGGAGGGGAAGGAGGCGGAGCCGGCGGCGGCTCCCGGGAAAGGGAGGGGGGCGCTCTGCAGCCGCAGCCGGCGCCGCCGCCGCCGCCCAGGGGCTGGCGAGGGAAAGGCGTCCGCGCTCCGCAGAGGGGCGGCAGCGGCGGGGAGGGGGGCGCCCCGTCTCCATCATCATCCGCCTCTGCCGGGAGCAAAGGCCCGCCGGGCGCCAGCGGGAGAAGCCCCGGAAGCGGCGTCTCCGGGGGCGGCGGCGGAGGAGGGGGCTACTGGAAAGAAGGATGTCTGCAGTCTGAGCTCATCCAGTTCCACCTCAGGAAGGAGCGCGCCGCGGCGGCGGCGGCGGCGGCGGCAGCCGCGGCTCAGATGCACACGAAGAACGGAGGCGGCGGCGGCAATCGCGGCTCCCCGATCGCGGGCGCCCCTGCCATCTGTGAACCCCTGGTCGTCGTCCCTTCCACGTCCCCAATGGCGGCGGCGGCCGAGGGTCCCCCGCAGAGCTCCGAGGGCAGCGCCGGCGGCGGAGCCCTGCAGGCGGCGGCGCCCCCTGCCTCGCAGCCGCCGCCTCAGCAGCTCCCGGAGCCCGAGGAGGTGATGCACGAGGAGATGGAGAAGCTTCGAGAGGAGAACGAGACGCTCAAGGTGAGCGGAGGGGGGACGTGGAGGGGACTCGCTGAGGGAGGGCCGGGGGTCCCCGAGAGGGTTAGGGCGTGTCCGCGTCCCCGCGGCTGCTAACCTTGCGGGATGGTGGGGGGGGGGGACTGAGAAGATGGGGTTGTCCCCAGGCCTGGCGTTAGGGCTCCTGGGAGCCCCAGTCCGGGCCTGCGTTTTGCCCTGGATCAGCGTTTGCCCCACTTTTGTTTTTTGTTTTTCTTAATCTGGAGAAAGCTCGTGCCCGAGAAAGGCCTAAACGCGGGGCCATTTTTCTGCAGATCTCTGGTCAGCCCCGGCGCTGTCTGGGATTGGGGGTGGTGGTGCGGTGTAGCCGAGCGTGCGGAGTTGGGATGGGGTTGTGTGCGCTCGGTGTCCACGGGAGGGGACGGGAGGGATGGGAGGTGGAGGTGGAGGTGGACTCGCGGCCTGTGGTCCCCGCCCCAGAACGAGATCGACGAGCTGAGGACCGAGATGGACGAGATGAGGGACACTTTCTTCGAAGAGGACGCCTGTCAACTGCAGGAAATGCGCCACGAGTTGGAGAGAGCCAACAAAAACTGCCGGATCCTGCAGTACCGCCTCCGCAAAGCCGAGCGCAAGCGGCTGCGCTACGCGCAGACCGGGGAGATCGACGGCGAGCTGCTGCGCAGCCTGGAGCAGGACCTCAAGGTTTGTGGGCGTGGGGGCGGGGGAAGAGGCAGACGGGGAGCGGGGAAGGACGGGGCATGGCGGCGTGGCGACTGCAGAATAATCAGGGTTCCGGATGGAGGAAAAGATCTGGCAGGTGGATGTGAAGAATTCCGGTGCGCGCGCGCAGAGATGAGGCTACGGGGCGTTCCTGGAAGGAATGGAGCTTCAAGCAGAAGTGCGGGAGAGGGCAGCTCCTTCCTGGGCTGCCACAAGGGCGTGGCAGCTCCCTGCCTCCAGCCTCCATCTGCTCTCCTGGGTCGGTTTTCTTCAGTGAAAGCCCTGGGGGAATTAAAGGCAGTTTGAGATGGACTCCTGCAGAGATGGTGACTTACTAAATCAAGACAGTATTACTAAGGTCTCCACCCTCCCACCCCCACCCACACTTCACTTCTTCCTCTCTGTACTTCTCAGTTTCTTCAGGAAAGGAAAATGGTCCAAATTGCCACCCATTGGGGGAGAAGTGTAGACCGAGCCTCCTTTAAAAGTGAAGTAACTCCTTTAAGAGTCTCTCCCAGGAGAAAGAATGCAACCTTGAAATGCAGTTCTTAGACTGTGTGGTGTCTTAGTTCAGGTTGATTTACAGACAGATTTAGTGACAATGCACATCAGTTATAAAAAGTCCTTCACCAGCCTGGCATGGTGGCTCAGGCCTGTAATCCTAGCTACTCAGGAGGCTGAGATCTGAGGATCAAGGTTCAAAGCCAGCCCCAGCACAAAGGGACCTGAGTCTCTTTTCTCCAATTAAACTCTAGAAAATGGGAAATGGGGCTTGGCTCAAGGGTAGGGCCGTAGCCTTGAGCTGAAGAGCTCAGGGACAGCGCCCAGGCCGAATTTTATGTTCACTTCAACATAAAATATAATACAATTTATTACCCCACATTCAGGAAAACTATGAATTTGTTTTGTTTGGTTGGTTGTTTTTTTTGTTTTGTTTTTTTTTACCAAAGTCATTGTTACATCCATTTTCTCCCCCTGAACATTTGCAAGTCCCTTATGCACCAGGCTTTGTAGCAAGCATTGTTTCATACATTCCTTTTTCATTTACTTTCAAGGAAAAAATAATGGAGTAGAGATTATTGATAGAACTGTAGTGCAGGTAGAGAGGTTGACAGGTTTTGTTCCAGTGCCCAGATCTTGTTCTCACTTTAGAATATCCAGGTTCACCACTCATCAATCTAAAACCACCGCATTTCAGCATCATGCAAAAGCTTGGAGCAAAAATGCAATCGTTCCAAAAATTCAAAGACCAAATCAAGTTCCAAAATCAAGACTAAAATGTCTCCTAAATTCAAACACCTCCTAGAAGCCTAGTTATAAGATCAGACTTCATCCTACAACTCCCATTTGTAGAAATGTCTCTCCAGTTTTCAATAAATGCAATAACCAAAGCATCTACCTCATAGTTTATTGCAGAACTTTAGATGTATGAATGGCTCTGTATGTGATCAAATGTAACCAAGTATTCCAGTCTACTACAGAAGTCAAGGTAACAAAGTCTGGAACTGCCCCATCTGGTGTCCTGTTAGCTGGGTAATATTAAGCATCTTGATTCATCTGTCTGCCATTGTTTCCACTTGTATAAAAAATGACTTGTGAGTAAGGCATTTGGAACACATAGCTCTCACTTGGTAGGAGTTTTTTGTGTGTGTTGTTCCCTGGACTTTTAATCAGATCCTGGGCATTGTCACTGAACTTTTTTGCTCAGAGCTTTACCACTTGAGCTCCTGCTCCACTCCAGCATTTTTTAGTAATTTATTGGAGATGAGAGTTCATAGACATTCCTTTCCAGGCTGGCTTTGAACTGTGATCTTCAGCTCTCAATCTCCTAAATAGCTAGGATTACAGGCATGAACCATCAGTGCCTGCCATTTTGATGCTTTCAATATGAAGAAAAACAACACGTAAGTATAGGCTGTTAATATTTTTAGTATGCATAACATTATATTCCTTTTTTTTTACAAATTTTAATTTAGGTAGCAAAGGATGTATCTGTGAGACTTCACCATGAGTTGGAAAATGTGGAAGAAAAGAGGACAACAACAGAAGATGAAAATGAGAAACTGAGACAGCAGCTTATAGAAGTTGAAATTGCAAAGCAAGCCTTACAGAATGAACTAGAAAAAATGAAAGAGGTCAGTAATTGCTTATCTTACAATGTAAAGGAATCCTAAAGAATGATATTGCTGGTAAAATAATTCTATTTTTTTATAATTATAAGGCAGTTTCTTGCTCGTGTAACCAAGGTACTAAAACAAATACATTACTTCATACTAGCAAGTGAGTAGCAAAGAAAAAGAAAATCTAAATTCTAAACTGAGCGTTCCCACTGGCACCATGCACTATGGACTGTGACTAAATGTTTTGTTCCTGGACATTATGATGTATGCTGATTAAATGAATAATTATACCATGAAACAGACTCAAAGGGCATCAGGAGCAGGAAGGAGTGGTGCTTGTGTTAGATGACAGGGACAGATTTGTGGTATTACTGTCGTTTATAGAGCAATGAGTTTCTAGAATGGTCAACACTGTAAGGTCTAGTCAATCGATTCAATCATTGCTTGACTTTTTCTAGTAATAAGGTCCTTAGGATGGTGTCTAAGGTGATATCTGAGTGACCAACATTGAAGATCAACCAGTTTAGTTACAGCATATTTCTGTTTAAAGGATTTCTTTCTGTTGAAATCACTTAGTAGTAACAAAGCAATTCATCTAGTTCTGTCAAAGGATAGTACATACTGACAATTTCAAGATTCCTACCTTAATTATGTTGAGTCATCATAAAGAACAAAATAAATATCACTTACCATAGAGAAGAAAAAACAGAAATGGTTTTGCCAATATATAATTGGGCTCATAGTAAATATTAACTTTATTTGAATTAAAATACTTTTCTTTGAAAACTACCTAGGTATGTATAGTGAAACCTGAAAGAACTAATATTGACAATTAGCAAATGCATACATGACTTTCTGAAAAATTTACTTAAATATACAGAATCCCAAAGAAAATACTAATCTTGCCATGGACCAACTGAGATATTAACCTGCCTATAATTTCTGTGCTTGCTTTGGAATGGTACACACATGATATAAATATATAACTATACTTATGATATAACTGAAAACATTGGTAGATTAACTTTGTAGAGTGCTTTCAGTAGAGGAAGCTATTTTTTGTGATGTTTGTATTTATTTATTCTTTTTTTCATATATTTTATTGTAGTTAATAGAAAGGTTGCATTATATTCACCAGCTAGAAGGTACATTACTTCACATACATTGATTCCCTTTCTCATGTCTTGGTCCCCATTTCCCTCCCCCCACCCCAGACCCTCATTTTGTTTTCCTCCCTGTCTATTTATTCTTATATGAAACTTATTTTAAATAAAACATGGAAAACCATTTTGATGATCTATGATCCTTGGCCACTAACTACCAGTAGATCTGTGTTACATATAAAAATATGGAGAATGAAGGGCTTGTAACTCATTTTCACAAATGAGTAACTAGGGGACCTTTTAAGGCTTCTTTTACTTTGCTTTATTTATTTGGAAGTTGTTTTACATAATTTTCTCATAAAATTCAAGGCACTGCCATTTAACAAACTATATATATATACATATGTATGTGTGTGTGTCTATGTGTTTATATAAAACTAAAGAAATCAAACATGAAATTAATATAAATACAAGAAAGAAAGGAAGGAGGGAAGGAAAGAAGGAAAAGGAAAAGATGGAATGAAGCAGATAGCTGTATTTATTAGAGCTGCTATAATGAAATAATAAAAGTAGATAGCTTGAAGAAAAATTTATTGTTTAACAGTTATGGAGGCTAGAGATCCCAAATTAAGGTTCAGCAGGGTTAGTTTCTTCTGAAGGCTGTGAGTAACAAGTTGCTTCTAGGCTTCTCTTCTTGACTTATCAGTGGCCGTATTCACGTGCATCTGTCATTCTCTCTGTAGCTGTTTTCAACTTTACCTTTCTTTTGAGAACTTTAGAGTTTAGGATTTCACCATATGAAGTGGTAGAGCAGATGGAAGAGACTGTCCCATTAGGTTCCATTTCCAGTTCATTCATTGCATCCTATAATGTCTTTGTGTGTGTGTGTGTGTGTGTGTGTGTGTGATAAAATAATGGAAATGAGAGGAAGTGAGGTGGTGTGGAACAGGTGAGGAATATTGAATAAAATAAAAGACAAGTGAAAAATATTCCAGCACAAGGGTTCCACTTGAGGCCAATCTTCATAATGTTTGGAGAAGTGTCAGTAATAAAAAGAGGTAGTTTAAAAATGTCTAGAATCTGGCTAATATAATGTAACCCTTCTATTAATTACAATAAAAATATTTTAAAATGTCTAGAAACAAGAACTGGTTTATTCAAAACCAATTATTTTTGTAGTGATAACTTTGTTTTCTCTAAGAAGGTAAGTATTAAAACTGAGTTGTAACAGTAGCTTGATTATTTTTTTGAGGCAGGAGTTACTAACCGTGTTCTCTCTTAGTGGTGAAGTGAAAACATACTCAATTCCTTCCTGAGCTTATTAACCACATGAACAGCAAGCTTTTTGTGTTATTCTGCCAATGGAGGAAAGTGGAACCATGCCAAGTTCTCTATTATGATCAAAAGACATTCGTTTTGGTGAGAAACATAAAATGTTAACTATAATATACTGGGAAAAAAGCCGACCTCTAATTCTAAGATTTTAGTTGCTCGTATGGAGGCATATAGATGTTGAATGGTGCCATTGGGGCCAATAGACCATCTGCTAGAGTTTGGAACCATTTACTAAGGCTTTTAACTGGCTTCAAGGGTATTGACCAATTGTTCTCAGAGCTAGTAGCTACACAGAGTCCTGTGTAGCTTATCTGCTTCTCCTGAGGATGGAGTAGACATTGAGAGAGTAGAAAAACTGAGTAGAAGTAGGATGGAGGTAATTAGTTTAGTCTTCTGCCACTTATTGCTTGTATTGAAACAGCTGATATTCTGCCAACTGCAAACAAGAGGGACCTTTTAAATGCTGCCTTCCAATCTTTATAACATTCGCATCCCAGTTATAAAACATTGATTGCTAGTAGCAGAATGCTTTCTTCTTTGAGAAGAAAATGTCTTCAACTTCCTATAATTTGGGAAAATGATGGTCTATCGCTTAGCAGTAGAGATTTCTGCAAAAGCTCATGGAAGCAACAACAAGCTCTTTGAATGTCATGATAAGTTTGTGCATGAATAAGAGTAAGGGAGGTTGTGGAGGAGGCTATGCACAGCACATTCTCTGAGTTGGGATTATTTTTGTTCCATCTAAGTGGATGGTCACTCCCTTTCATGAAGGTTGACTGGCACTTGGAAGGAAAATTATTTGGAAACCTTTGAAACTCCCTGTGCTCTTAAGGAGGGAGGGGATACTTCATGCTACTTACAAGGTCTGGTACTAGAATTGATGACGGAAAATTGGGTAAAATAATCATCAACATTATACTGAGGGGAGAAACAAGTAATTTTTGCTTCATTCTTTATCCCCCTTTAAAAAAGTGTTAAAAGAAAATAATTTTGATAATTTTTTCCAGACTTTGCTTTAGAGGGCATTTAAATGGCCTACCATAATAATACCATCTATCTTAGGGATTTTTTTTAACTTAATTCTTATGTCCTAAAAACTACAATGAGCTTTCTTCTAGAACACAGAAATAATTAGTAGTCTAAGAGTAGTACCTCTGCTTTTTAATACAATACACACACATACATGTGTGTGTGTGTGTGTGTGTCTGTCTGTCTGTCTGTCTGTCTGTGTGTACCTGGTTCTCTTCATATGCAGAACACTTCAATAGACAAATTCTTGCTCTACATGTTTTCCATTACTTATTTGTTTTGTAAAGGACTATCACAGCCACACTTCATTTTGATAGGTGCCAAAAGGATTGCAGAGTGATAAATCATTGAAGAACCAATGAGGCAAAAGAGCAATTTTAATGGAGAAGTCTTTGGAATGTGAATATTTTCTCTCATTGGGTTCATTAAAATTTGGGAGTGGAAAATCTTGAAGTGTGCCTCAGATGGTAATGCTGAGAAAGTATAAAGCCTTGAGTTCAAAACTCCAATATCATCAAAAAAAGGAAAAGAAAGAAAATGGAATAATAATCAATATTTTAAAATAAAATGACAATTATTTAAAAATGCTGAGTTCATTTTGCCATATATTACTTTAGTCCAACTTTCTAGAACCAACTTTGCTGAATAACTCGGGAAGGAATAATAAGAAACAAAATTAAAAGCAAGAATTCACTGCTAAAAATTGGCTTTATTTTAGGATTGTCCTGTATTATGATGTGCTGGCAAAAGTATTTTCATTTAGGACCTATAAACTTTACTGGGTTTTCAAAAGTGAATTATATTTGTAGTTTTATACACTTTGAAGTCATTCCCAAGGTTTAGTCTTGGGTAAGTAGTTCTTTTACCAAAGGGCAGGAAAGTAGTCCCCAAATTAGAAATTGGTAGTTTATTTTGTGAAATATGTTGAATTTTTATTATAAACTTCAATGTTTGGGTTATTTATTTTACAACAAAGGTAAAAAGGAAAAGGTGTAGTGATATACACCAGTAAATCCTAGCATTCTGGAGACTGAAGCAAGGTGATTACAAGCTCCAAAGCAGCTTAACAAGTCCCTATCTTAAAAAGATTTTAAAAAAATTCAACTTAGCATCATGAACCCCCCACGTTACAGATCAAATCTCATATTTTTCTTCACCGTGATATTCTGAACTTTATATTCTTGAAACCATTAAGTAGTCTACAAATAGAAATTTCACCTCTTTAAGCAAAGCTTTAATTAATATATCTCTAATTTTCCTACAAAATTAGTTTTAATGTTGGAATGGGCTTCATTGTTCAGTAATTACATGGTTGTGTGTTTGTCCTCTTTGCTAACAAAATTACATTCTCTGCAGCTACGTGTGTCTAACCAAGGATCCTGCTTAGAGTCTAGTTTAATATGACCTAGGGCTGAACTGGGGACTTACCAGGAAAGTTAACAACTTTCCTGTGTTAAATATCTCCATAACAATTACAAATATAGTTATTGAAGGGTTTATTTCTCTTCTGTATCCAGGTTACCTGAAAAAAAATCGAAATGATTCACAATGAAATAACAAAGCAATTGAAACAAGCGTTTAAAATTTAACTCAAGGCATGGGCCAGGAGTTTGGCCTAGTGGTTAAAGTGCTTGCCTAGCATGCATGAGGACCCGGGTTCGTATTCCTCGGTACCACATATAGAAAAAAGCCGGAAGTGGTGCTGAGGCTCAAGTGGTAGAGCTCTAGCCTTGAGAAAGTCCAAGGACAGTGCTCAGGCCCTGAGCTCAAGCCCAGGACTGACAAAAAAAAAAAAGATTTAACTCAAGGCATTGATGAAATGGAACTAAGCTAAGCAGTACAAGGATAGTGATGGGAGGGTGAGAAGGTGAGAGAAAGAATTACAGCTAATACTTAGTAAAAGGAAGAAATCAGGAAGAAATAGTTTTATTGTCAATATTTAAAGAGTTAACCTTTTTCTTAGTAAAACTTGAAGTTTTTTGTGTTTTTCATCATTTATAAGTTTTGTAGATTAGAATGATGATGCAGATTATTATGAAGTAAAAATGTGATTGTGACTTTAGCTAAGTAAACTACATCACAGTACTGTGAAATATATGTAATTGTTTAGTCTCAATAAAGAAATCTTTAGCCTGGCCAAAACTGTGCAATATAATTAGTCAATTCATGCTCTTAAGATTGTTAAAATGTTTCTTGCTTATTTGACTTTTTCCATTCTTTTCTCCATATAAGAAAAATACATCTCAGAGACCTGGTTTATTAATCCACATGAATTAGTATCAATAAGCTGTAAAGAATGAAACAACATATATAACTACTTTTATGATAAAATAGAAATCTTTAATTCTGATTTCTGTAAATATATCAAATGCTAATACACTACTTCTATGCATTTCTTTATTTTCCCTATGCAACATCATTACACCTGTTATTATTTCCTGTACCTTGAGTGCAATGTTTAACTTCTTAAAAAAAAATCTGTCTGTTAGTATTGATATTGATGTTATGCCAAGTATTGATTTTATGTATCATGCAGAACTTTGTGACCTTTAAAATGTATTAGTAAGTACAGAATAGCAGGAGTAGAAAAGTCATCATCCACTGCATTGTCTCGTCATGAACTAAAGGAAACTGTATTATTTGAGGTAAAGAATAAAAAAAATTTTAAGAAAGAGAAAGAAATCTTAGGATAAAAAATATTAAGTCAAGGAAACATAGAGGGAAGATGAAGGAAAAGCATCTGAGAGATACACATTGTTTTGAAACAGCTCAGAGTTTAGTAACAATCAAGGCATGGAAAGAAATACTGAAAGAATTTCTCTCCAAACTTTGACCAATATGGAGGCATCACTGAATTTCATATAAAAGAAACATGAAGACAAGCAATTATAGTACAGAAAAATGTGGATAGACTATTGTAAGTAAATATGACATGACAACAACATAGATGTATGAGTCTTCCAAATAATTGCCAATTTTCATCTATGCAATCAACAAATTAGGAAATAAATTTTCCAGCAAATACAATTAAGACATCTTGTCATTATCCATAAATTTGAATGGCGTTCATTAGGAAGTAATTATATCATGGAGCCTAGTAATAAACTTGAGACCTTATATGTCATTCCTTATGACCTTCAGCAAATATTTGAAGTTTATAGGCCTCAATTTCTTTATTTGTAATTACAGAAACAAAATGAAACAGTCTCTAAGATACCATTATAAAATAGTTATCTCTTAGTTATTCATCTGTTTCCATAAGTGTCATAATCAAGAATGAAATTATATTACCATGATTTAATTACTATATTTCATATATGTCATTAACAGGTATTTATTGACTTTAAATTTAATCTCTATTATAGAGTGGCCATCCATCCAGATTCACAGGGATGACATGAAACAGTGTTTGTGAAAGTGCTGTGTCCGCAGGAAGGTGCTATGTCAGTGTGTCCTCATCTCTGCCCTAGTTAGCTGATCAAGATCTAAACCTAGCAGAATTTTCTTTTCTTTTTTTTTTTTGAAAAAAAAAAATAACTATAGCAGCAATCCCAGGTTGGCCTGCAAGTCATATCCTCCTGCCTCAGCTTTCTAAAGATTGGGATGGTAGAAGCACACTATGACTCTGATGCTAGAAGGCATATTGTTTAAGAGTAAAATTTTATTTTGCTTTTTGTTTGTTCCTATTTACTTTTAGTTTTAAATACTGTGTTTGTGTGTGTGCACACACGCATGCTTTGCTTTTTTGAGACAAGGTCTCTAACTATGCAGTCCAGACAGTCCTCAAATTTGTAATTCTTTTGACTCTGCTCCAGTGCTGTGAGTTTAGACATGGACTAGCACAAGAAGCAGAGTGAATTTTTGGATCAGATTAAGGCACATTCGTTTATGTAAATTTGGCAGGGCCTTATCTTTCTCTTCTCGTCTGTCCTTTTCCCTGGCTTACCTGCTATTTTCACATGCTTGGTAAACCACCTCTATATTCATCAGCAGGGCAGAAGATGCTGCTTTCACAGTTCAGTACCTCTCTCCTACCTTGCTGTCATCAGAGAGAGAGAGAGAGAGAGGGAGAGAGAGAGAGAGGCTTACCTTTGATCAAAAGTATTAAACGATTAAAGTTCAAGACATCTGAAGTTGCTTGGTAGCTTGAATTCTAGCTTTGATAAATGCTAGCTTTGATAAATTTTTATGTCCTTTGAATTTGAATACCATTTTTCTATTTAATTCATATGCATTTAGTATCTAATGGCTGTGGTTTAAAGAAAAAGGATTTTTAAGAGGAAAGGACTGCTGACAAATTCATTCACTGTTAGCTCCTTAATTAGAATTGACTGTGTTCTTTCCTTCTGTCGTACTTGTGCTACTTTGTATTGTTTTGTTTTTTGTTTTTTGTTTTTTTTTTTGGTCTGAGACTGGTACTCACCTGGTATCTAATCCTTTGGCCTATAGCTCTACCAAATGAGCCACTCTACCAAGCCCCTCATTTTTTCTCTTTTTTAAATTTATTTTTTTAACCTTTAAAGAGGCTCTCACTACTTAGCTCCAGCTCATTAGGTGGTCATTGAATTTCTAATCATCCCAACTGTTAGGATTCCAGGCTTGTAACCCCCTCCCCAGCACTGTTGGGAAGCCTTTGAGAAAGTATGGAGAGCAACACCATCTTCCTAAGTATTGGGATTTATTTTCAAAGTTAAAATATTCATTTACTTCTTAATGATTTTCTACTTGACTAAACAGTAATGAAAAACAGCTATTTATTTGATATTTCTTCTCTAATTCTATTTTATATTTTAGGGTCACTTAAACTGAACTTTATTGAGATGGTAAATGACATTTGAAGATAATATTTGAACATGGCATTTAGCTACTCTGAAATTTTCCATCTTATACTTACACATTTCACTTACTAGAGCCATTTATATTGAGTACGATTCCACTTAGAGGCACACAAAATAAAACATTCAAAGTATTCTGTGTTCATCTGCTGCCTATTTCAGTTAGTTTCAGTGATTCAGTTGCTTAACTATCGTAGTAAGCAGTTCTTAAAAAACTCCTGACTTTTTTTCCTCTCCTTTACAAAGTATATTTCTTACCATTACATTGACTGAGAGCCTTCTCTAACAATGAAATTAGATGGCCCAGTGTTTCTGTTTTAAAGTGTACAATGAGTATCTTCTATGTTGATACATAGCTGTATACTATTCCTCCTTGCATATGCACATAAAAAGAAAAACTTTCCCAGAAGTTTAGCCAATTAATCTATCTGTGTGTACTTAGGAGAATCTGGCATATGAAAAAATACCATCTTTTAAGTATAAAATAAAGCTATTGGATTCTTTAATGTCTAAATTTAAATTAGACTAGTTCTGTTCTGCAATGATTCTGAAGGTAGTTATCCAATTTTTTTTTGCCTGGACCTTGAACTCAGTGCCTGGGCCCTGTCCTTGAGCTTTCTCAAGGCTAGAGCTCTACCACTTGAGCCACAGCACCATTTCTGGCTTTTTTCTATGTATGTGGTACCATGGAATCGAACCCCAGTCTTCTTCGTGCATGCTAGGCAAGCACTCTACCACTTGGCTAAAATCCTGGCCCAGTTATCCAAGTTTTAATTTTATTGCTGTTAACTTTAATGTTTTTAAAATAGATAATGCATATGATTTTCAGTTTTCCTAGGTAGTGAAACCAAAAGTGAAACATGTAATTAAAAATTCTTTCAGTTAATTCAACCCCCTTAGACCATTGTTTGGTTCTCATTAAAAAATAGTGTTCTTCAAAGCTGTCTTCTGATTGTTGTATCGTAGATAAATCATTTTTTATTTCCATTGTTAATTTTAAAAGTCCACCTTGGGCCGGGTGTTTGGCCTAGTGGTAGAGTGCTTACCTAGCATGCACAAAGACTCAGGTTCAATTCCTTGGTACCACATACATATAAAAAGCTGGAAGTGGTGCTGTGGCTCAATTGGTAGAGCTCTAGCCTTGAGAAAGCCCAAAGACAGTGCTCAGGCTTGAGTTAAAGCCTCAGGACTGGCGGGGGGAAAAAAAAAAATAATCCACCTAGTAAGTTTCTTAAGTAAACAATCTAGTTATCATCCCAGGTTCCCACATTCTGTTCCCAACCCTAACCTTATTCAACCATGAATCCATTTTCCAAATGGCTTTGAGTTTTCTGAATACTTCATGCAATGAGGGACAATTTTCACTTTGGTTTCTCTCACTTAGACAGCCAGAGTTTTTGAGATTCATTCCTATGGCATGTCTCAAAACTTTTTTTTTATTTCCAAATAATGTTAAATTTATATATGCTACATTTATTTAAATGTATTAATCAGCTGATGAATACTGCATCCATGTGTGTGTGGGGTGTGTGTGTGTGTGTGTGTGTGTGTGTGTGTGTGTGTGCGTGTGTGTATGTGTGTGTGCTGGACCTGCAGCTTGAACTCAGAGCCTGTGTATTGCTTTTGTGCTCAAAGCTGGTGCTCAAACACTTGAGTCACAGCTCCATTTCCAGCTTCTTGTGTTTAATTGGATATAAGAATGTCAGAGTTTTCCTGCCTAGGCTTTCCTCTGAACAATGATCCTCAGATCTCAGCTTCCTATGTAGCTAGGAATGTAGGTGTGAGCAGCTGGTGCCCAGTTCTTTGCATACTTTTCTATTTAATGATTAATGATACTACTGATTTTTATGTGGATATATGTGTTTGATTTGTTAAAGAAGCAGAGAACTGTTTGTTAAACTGTATCATTTGCATTCCTTATAGTAGTTTGCCAATGCTTAGTTTTCCTTATAGCTTTTCTGTTGGATATTATATATAACATTATGATCTTAATTTGCATTTCTGTAATGGTATTGAACGTCTTTTCATATGTTTATTATACATCTACTTCTGTGCAATTTCTGCTAATTTTTTCATCCATTATTGTTTTTTTCCAGTCCTGGATCTTGAACTCAAGGCCTGAGTACTATCCTCGGGCTTTCTCAGGACTAGAGCTCTACCACTTGAGACACAGCATCACTTCCAGCTTTTTTCGATGTATATGGTACCGAAGAATTAAACCACAGTCTTCGTGCATGCTAGTCAAGCACTTTACCACTAGGCCAAGATCCCGGCCCTCACCCATTATTTTTGTGTTTTTGATATATTTCTGTGAAATTCAGTTTAGTCTAGGTATAGATATATTATTGGAAAATGTTTTCTTCTATACCTTTTCTTCCTTATTTTTAATTGGTGTAGTATTTTTACTTACTTAGAGAGTAACAGTATGATTCCAGTCCTAGGGCTTGAACTCAGGACCGAGGTGCTGTCTCTGAGCTTCTTATGCTCAAAGCTAGTTTGCTCTATCACTTCAGCCACAATAACAGCTTTTTCTAAGTAGTTTATTGCATATAAACCTTCCTTCCCAGAGTAGCTTCAAACTATGATCCTCAGATTTCAGTCTCCTGAGATTACAGGCATAAGCCACCAATGCCCAGCAAGTATCATAATTTGGTGCACATATACAATGTGTACTGATTAAGTCAAGGTAATCAGCATTACTGTCTCTTTAAATATTATCAAAATCTTCTCAAATTATTTGAGTATGACCACTAAAGAATTTGAAACCACAGTTGCCCTAGCATGCTATAGAATGCTAAAACAAATTCCCCTGTCTAATTGTATTGTGGCATTTTTTATCTTCTATGCTCCTTTCCCCCTGTCCTTTCTACCTACCAGTGACCACTGTTCTATTCTTTATTCCTGTGATTAATATTTTTTCATATATTTTTTATTGTAATGAATAGAAGGGTTACATGATATTTGCCAGATAGATGGTGCATTAATTCCCATACATTGATACCCTTTCACATGTCTTGGTCCCCATTTCCCTCCCCCCACCCCTACCCCTCATCTTGTTTTCCCCCGTTCCCTATCCAATTTCAGATAATCAAATACAAATATATCTGATATATCAGGTAACAAAGTGAGATAGTGTAACAATATGAGATAACCAAGGGGCAGCAAAAGTGATGAGAGATAACATAGTACCTTAAGAACAACAATCATTCCTTATATGGCTTATGTTTACATCATATTTTAAATGACAAGTTTAACAAACAAGTGTTCAAGGAGGGAATCTCTAATTACAATCACTGGGACTTAGTATTTAGAACTTGATCAAAATTAGGCTAAGGGTTTGTATGTCATAGAAACATATTAATTTATGAAATAAAACATTATGTCTATAGAGTCATAGGTTTTCATGTCTATATAGTTACGTTTGTATTTCCATTACTATGTCCATAGCATTGGGTATGCAGTTATTGAGTCCTTGCTCTTGTACTCTTTGGATTTAATAGCCACATATTAAGGATACCATGCGCCTTTTGTTCCTTAGGTCTTGACTTGTCTCACTCAACATGATTCGCTTTAGATTCATCCACTTCCCTGTGAATGCCATTATTTTATCTTGTCTGTTGGCTATGTAGAATTCCATTGTGTATATATACCACATTTTCTGTATCCATTCATCTGCAGTAGGGCATCTGGATTGTTTCCATCGCCTGGCTATTGTGAATAGTGCAGAGATGAACATAGCTGAGCAGGTGTCTTTATAATATCCTGGGTCATGCTGTTCAGGATAGATGCCCAGAAGTGGTATGGCAGGATCATAGGGAAGGTCTATTTTCAGTTCTTTAAGGAACCTCCACACTGCTTTCCAGAGTGGCTGAACTAGTCTACATTCCCACCAGCAGTGTAGTAGGGTTCCTTTTTCTCCACAACCCCGCCAGCAACTGTCATTGTCTGAGTTCAAAATCTTGGCCATTCTTGTTGGGGTAACGTGTATCTTAGGGTTGTTTTTATTTGCATTTCCTTTATGTGATTAATATTTTTAACATTCACAAATGAGAATGTGTTATAATTATCCTTCTTTCTAGTCTTTTACTGTACATGATATCATGTATTCCCATCCATATTCCATAAGTGAGAAACTTTCATCTTTCAAATGGCACAATTATATTCCATTGGGTATGTGAAATGGTTTTCTGCTTGAGCGGGTTGAGAAACACTAAGGAGATTAGAGATGTGCCTCCCTGCTTGTGTCTGTGAGGGTGTTTCCAGAGACAAGCACATCATGAGGTTCTGATTTAGTCAGGGACTTAATTCATTGACTCATTTAAAACTGGAGTAGATTATTGTGAAATGATGAGACTATAGAAGGTGAGACCTGGGCTGGAGCAGTAGGTAAATGAAGGTATAACTTGGGTGATATATCATACCTTGGCTTCTTCCTATTATGGATCTACTTTGCTTCCTGTCTGCCATGATAAGAATTGCTCTGCCACGGTTGCCCCCATCGTAATGATTATAAACTTCTCAAATTCTGAGCTAACATAAATCTTTCCTCCTCCTTTAAATTGTGTATATCAAGTCAGTAATGACAGCGAGGGAAAAAAAAGCTCTTATGGTATATAAGTGCTATATGTTTATACTGCATATGTTTACTGAATGTCTGGCTTAGGAAAACTTCACTCTACTAGTTATGAAGACTGGATTTCAGTTTAAAGATATATAAGCACTGTTAGCAAATCATAGTAGGACAAGAGCAGTGGTGTAATAAATAATATTCAGCACTAGGAAATGTTTTAAAAGTAAAAGATCCTGGGGCCGGGAGTTTGGCCTAGTGGTAGAGTGCTTGCCTAGCATGCACGAAGACCCGGGTCTGATTCCTCAGTACCACATACATAGAAAAAAGCCGGAAGTGGTGCTGAGGCTCAGGTGGTAGAGCTCTAGCCTTGAGAAAGTCCAAGGACAGTGCTCAGGCCCTGAGCTCAAGCCCAGAATTGGCAAAAAAAATGTAAAAGATTCCATATAAAAACCTTTTGGTCTTGACATGACATCTCTAATATCCACATACAGAAATATTTTTTCTTTCATTGGTGGAAAACAAAGTTCACTCATTAGTGTTGTCTAATGATAAATTTATATAATTTTCACCAGTCTAATCTCTGCTGGAGGTATCTACTCTAACTCAACAGGAATAGAATGCAGGAACCAAGGAAAGAAAAATGTATTTGTCTATTGATTAAAAAAAAGAAATAATAAAGAACACAATCCAAGTTCTTTCAATTTGCAAATTTTGATGGGTCAAAATTTTTAGAGCAGAAAAAAGTAAGTTTTTGTTTGTTTGTCTTACTTTTAGTAGTTACATTTTTTAGGCATTTACTTAAGAAAAGGAAAAATACAGTGTTTATAATTCAGAAGACCATAATAGGGCCTGAGCTCACAAGATGGAGGAAGAATAGAGTTGTCTAAGAGAAGCTTAGATTGTTGGTTGCAGATTTGATTTCTGACTCTATGACAGAGATGTCTGTGTGCCAGACACATCTTTCTACCTCTGTCATGTGTCTTTATACATATCCTCAGAAGATCACTATCTTCAGCGAGCATGAAACTGTGGCTTTTTATTTATGATTGTCTTCTGGAGATAAGTTCCAGGAAAGTGTCCCTCTCCTGAGTTTTCCAACATTGATTGTTGTTAATGATGGTGTTTTTGTTTGTTTGTTTATGTTCTTTTTTCCCCATTTTTTTTCTTTCCTAAATCTTGGTCTTCTTAACTATTAATAGAAACTTGGAAGAACGTACTCCTAAAGTTATATTCGAGACTTTTTTTCTGTATGTGTGGATCATGGGGCTTGAACTTGACCAGGGTGCTGTCCCTGAGCTTGTCAGCTCAAGGCTACTGCCCTACCCCTGGGCCTGGGCATTGTCCCTGAGTTCTTCAGCTCAAGGCTACCACCCTACCCTTGAGCCAAGTCCCACTTCCCATTTTCTAGAGGTTAATTGGAGATAAGAGTTTCAGGTCCTTTTGTGCTTGGGGTGGCTTTGAAACTTGATCCTCAGATCTCAGCCTCCTGAGTAGCTAGGATTACAAGCTTGAGCTGCCTTGCTGGCTTCATTTTGAGACTTTTCTAGGATAAGTTCTGTTTGCATTTACTTGTACGCTTCAATTCTGACCAACTTAGAGAGCCAGAAATGAAAATTACTTTTCTTTCCTTGCCTAAGAAAATTATAGAAACCAAAGGACAAACTAGATTAGGTGATAGGTTTAAGTCAGAAACCTAGATCTAGGAGATTACCTGAAAATGAACGAGAAAAGTCAATTTCAGATGCATAAAATACTGCAAAAATGTGTTGATCTGATCCCTGTAATAAGCTTCAATGCTATATGAACTTTTTATTTTTAGCTTAATGCAGATCACACCTCTGATATGATCAGTTACTTTTACTAGAAGGAGCATCTGCACTGGAGGAAAGGAAAGGTAGGGTTAACATTGTCCAAAACAATAAAAAAGAAAAGAAAAGAAAAAGAAAAAGAAATGCACTCATTTCCTGACTTATGAAATAGTAGCCCTTTTGTACATTTTAATAATAACAATAAAATAATTTTTAAAATATGGAGAATCTGCAATTTAGAATGGTAAGCTTTTAAAACAATTTACTTGGAAGTGGTGCTGTGGCTCAGTGGTACAGTGTTAGTCTTGAGCCTGAAGAGCTCAGGGACAGCGCCCAGGCCCAGAGTTCAAGCCCCATGACCGAGAAAAACAAAACAAACAAAACAACAACAACAAAGTTTATTTAAACCCAGTTTCTTTCTTTCTTTCTTCCTTTCTTTCTTTCTTTCTTTCTTTCTTTCTTTCTTTCTTTCTTTCTTTCTCTCTTTCTCTCTTTCTTTCCTTTCTTCCTTCTTTCTTTCCTTTCTTCCTTCTTTCTTTCAATTCCCTTCTGGCCTCAAAAGACATGGGGAAAAATATATTGATGAGAATCTGACTTTTAAAGCCTGGTCAATTCTTGGTAAAATGTTACCAGAATAAATCCATTATGGGATCCATGCCTAGTGCCTTAGTAAATCATGGTTCTAACTGTGAGCAATATAGAAAAAAACACTACAAGTTTGGCCTGATCCCCTTTTTATCTGCTTCTCCATCACTGTTCTTCTCCAGAGTCCAAATTATGTCGGAGTAAATAAAGGTTTTCACCTTTCAGGGAGAAAATAGATGTTAGGTCCCTGTGCAGAATCTCTGCATATTCTCACCTATCTTGCCACTGCTAGGCTCTCTGTGTGTTAGGATATAATTTGAAGAATAAGAGAAAAAAGATTCTTCTAGGTACAGAGCCTCTCCCATGTCTCCCTATGACCTGGTTGTCAGAGAATTTCTGCCTCTTTAAGTTTCTTTGCATCTTCAGTCAGATAACCCTGGACCTCCTACTCCATGTTGCCTGAAATCACAGATATTTACAGATTGATTGTCAGAACCTGTAAGTGTTCTGCTGGCCCCTTAGTTGAAAATGTGAAGACATATTGCATATGTGTAATGTATGTACAACTAGTACCCTACATGTATGCAGCCATGCAAAGAGAAGATACTCTCAGAAATAACAAAGCCTTCTTTGTTAGCTTGCACATTTCTTACTTTAGAGTCACAATATAAACTAGCAGTTCAGAAAAAGAGAAATTGTGTCATTTGCATGCTGGCTTTTACCTTTCTTAGCCTGGTGTTTTATTCTTTGCCTAAATGAGTAAATACATGGTTTAATCACCATACACACAGATCTGCCTTTTATTTTATCAACGTAAGAGAAATTTATGTACTTCACATATTTTTGTAGCATTTTTGGAAGGTTCATCTTTGCTACCTAATTGCTCAAAACTTAAAGGTATTACACATTGAGAAACAGACCAAATTTCAGTTGAGCAAAAATGTCAACGTCAAAACATTTTCAGAATATGAAACATTTACTTTATATAACTGCTATGCAAATGTAATGATTGGGAAAAAAAAGAATTCCTGTCCTTCACTTGGATAAAAAGAACAATATAACTACTGTTGGAAAAAGCTGAAGTCAGGAATGCCAAGAATTAAGAGGACAAGAAATGTTTTCAACCATATTGATCTGGAAACTCATATAACGTGGCTGTTTCATGAACAATGAAAATCTGAGGTTTCATTGTAGTCTTCCATCTCAAAGAGGTTTCTAGATTTGTGGGTGAAGGGCAAGTAGGATGACCGGACAAGAAGCAAGGCAGTTTTATCCTTGGGGAAAGAGACTGTTAGATTGACATTATTACTAGGACTTTTTCCATTCTGCAAATCATTCATCTTTGTTTCACAGGTAGAAAGTTGGTTTAAAACCTAGTAGAATATAAAAAGATGTTTCACTATTTGTTGAAAATTTAATGGTGATACCTCAGGTAGTTTAAAAGCAATGTACTATTTTTCTGAACTAGACCAAACTTTTACCTGTAACCTGTAACATGTCATCCTTTTATCTTATGGCTAGATTGCCACCTGTATGTCTTTTTATTGCTGAACATTGACAGTGTAATAACGTTATACCTTGCTTAAAACTCATCACTGTTCCTAGAGGACCACAGAATCATTTTCTCTTAGTGAGATAAAATTTCAACTTTATGGGAGCTGGGAATGTGGCTTAGTGTTAGAGTGCTTGCCTGACATGTACTGGGTTCAATTCCTCAATACCATGAAAACAGAAAAAACAAGAAGTAGTGCTGTAGCTCAGTAGTAGTGCTGTGCACCTCAGAATCATTTGCTCTTAGTGAGATAAAATTTCAACTGTATGGGAACTGGGAATATGGCTTAGCGGTAGAGAGCTTGCCTAGCATGCACTGGGTTCAATTCCTCAGTAGCATGTAAACAGAAAACGCAAGAAGTAGTGCTGTGGCTCAAGTGGTAAAGCGTTAGCCTTGAGCAGAAGCTCAAAGACAGTGCCCAGGCCCTGAGTTTAAACCCTAGGACTGGCACAAAGAAAAAAAAATCAACTTTATTTAGTACCTTTACCTGACATAGAGCACCAACAAATTTTATGTCACTTTCCTCTTTATACTCTGCTACATTCATACTGGGTTTCTTTGTTTCCCAGAAATGGGTCTTTTATATGAAATGATTTGTTATTGCTTATCTTCTTTTTCTATCGTTTGTTACATGATACTCTTCTAGCAGATCCAAAATGAAATATTACTTTATTCTGGAAATCATCCCTTAGCTACTTCACTATCTATGTTAGCTCCAGGGTTGATTAAGCCATTTCTCCCCCTGCAATCTAATAGGTACCAGAGGTCAAAGTCTCTTGGATCAGGATGTGAATCTGCCATTTATCTAATGGTAACTTTAGACCAGGATAAGTTGTGCCATCAGAATCACACTCAGAAGCTGATGAGGCAACCCATACCTGTAATCCCAACATTCAAGGGGCAAAGTGAAGACAATTACAATTCTAGCCTAGCTTGGTTATCCAGCAAAACTCTGTCTTAAGAAATAATAACAAGAAGCCATAGACCAGAGGGCCTCATACTTAGGGTTTTTTATTTAGAGGGCTAAAATGATATACAAAATTTCTTTTTACTGGCCAGGAGCATAGACTCATGGTAGAGTACTCTCCTAACATGCATGAAAGCCAGAAGTGGTTCTGTGACTCAAGTGACAGAATGTTAGCCTTGAGAAAAACATGTCCAAGGACAGTGTCCAGGCCCTGAGTTCAAGCACCAGGACTAGCAAAATAAAATAAAAGAAAGAAAAAAGAATTTGCTTTTACTAACAGATTTTTCCAGCTTACTTTGATATTGCTCTTAGGGTGATTTTTCCAGCTTACTTTGATATTGCTCTTAGGGTGATCATACTTAGTAAGCTGTGCTTTATCGAATTTATTTCTAAGCATTAGTTTCAGTATCCACAAAGTAAAGCAGAAGAGATGTTTTTTGTCAGTTATGGAGCTTGAACTCAAAGCCTGGATGCTGTCGTTGAGCTCTTCAGCTCAAGGCTACCTCTCTATCACTTGAGCCACCACGCCACTTGTGATTTTCTGGTGGTTAATTGGAGATAAGAGTCTCATGGACTTTTGTGCCCAGGCTGGATTTGAACCTTGATCCTCAGATCTCAGCCTCCTGAGTAGCTAGGATTTGAGGCGTGAGCCACTGGTGGCCCAGCTAGAAGAGATGTTTAAAAAATAATTCGTTGAGATAATGTGCGTAAGGTGCCATGAACTATTTCTCATTCAATGCCACATAATAACCATTTTTATACTACCAATGTTTCATCATATTACTGAATTGGGGACAGAACAGGTCATGTGCATTAGACTGAGAACCCCATAAGAAAGTAAAGGTAGCACTGGTTTTCATTGTTGTGGCACAGGAGCTTTATGAAGTGCATTAGTGGGTATGATGTGAATTAAATACAAGGAAACGAATTCAATAGAAAATGACTCAGTACATTTTTAGTAGAACTAGTTTACTATTCCCTGTAGGCATTCTCTGCCTAGAATGTTCCGGGTTCTCTATTTCAGCTCTCTAAAATTCTTGGTACACTTGGGACTGTTTTCATATGATTGCTTTCTACATCACATTTGATTATGCTGATCATCCACCACCTTTCATTTCTGAGAAGGCTTCTTTCTGTAAAGAATTAGAAAGGATGTGCTATATGGATTTGTTCATCTCTATTGTTCCTGTTTGTTCTGAGTGAAATCATCTTCAACATTGTATTCTATGTACCTGAACATATAGTCATCATTGAATACTGGATATTAGTTAATGTTAGGAAAGATCACATTGAATAAAGGGAAGGAAGAAGACAGAGGGGCACTAGGTAACACCAAACAGTCAGAGATACAAAGGCCCCAGAAAGTGGGAGTCTAAGGTTTAAGCAAAGTCAAATCAGGATGCTATGGATGATGAAATACTTCAGATAGTTGCAATAAAACGTTCCACCCTGGACAATGCATACTTTTGGGCTAGGGAAAAGAGGTTATAGTTTATAATTGCTCCATGGAGGCCACTCCTGAGAATGGGAAGGAGGGGACAGTTAGTGGGCCATGGAGGCAAAGTTGGATTATGAGGGCAAGGCAGATTTTCATCAGTGAGAAACTGAAATGTGAAGAATTTGATATTCAGAGTTGGACAGTTTATGAAGCCTCACCTCTTCTTTGATCTCTTCCTGCTTTTATTGTCAGTGTCTACTTTTGTCATTCGCTTTTTTTGTCATTCACTTTCGATTTTAGAATTTTATAGTTTATATTTATTTATCAGTTAAGCAAATATTTTTCTACTACCTCCCAGGGCAAGCATTGTTCTCTGAGATGATGACATAATTAAAACTAAAAATCCCAGCTTTGGACTGGAGTTTGGCCTAGTAACAGAGTGCTTGCCTAGCATGCACGAAGACCCAGGTTCAATTCCTCGGTACTGCATACATAGAAAAAAGCCAGAAGTGGTACTGAGACTCAAATGGTAGAGATCTAATCCTGAGAAAGTCCAAGGACAGTGCTCAGGCCCTCAGCTCAAGCACAGGAAGGGAAAAAAAAATTCTAGCTTCACACTCCCCTCAAGCATGGCATTGACTAGTTTGCACTGCAATGCTTAGCTTCATTCTTGCCCATAAGCAAGAATAATCTTGCTGGAAGATGCAATATCCCAAATCAAACTTTTGAGTCTATAGCTCAGTAAATTGTATATGGTAGATGTTTCTACATATTGGTAATTAGTATTTTCATAGGTCATTCATTGTTGGGAGAAAAGGGAAGTGATAATTGAATTCTATATACAATGGTTCTCAGACCACACTGGCACTGGTTCTGTGAATTGTGGAAGTCTTGGTGAATTTTAATTAGGATAAGCTGATAAAATGTGAGAGGTTTTACATAACAATCCAGATCCCCAGCTTTCCTTGGAAAAGACCACATTTCTGCATTACACTAATGAGCTGGAGCTGTTCCCAGTCTGACTGTGTTTTGAGAGGGAGGCTGTCTTTCTTCTTTCTACCCCCTCCACTTTCTGTTATATTAAGCATGGATGTGTATGGGGTTTGTTTGATGGGAAGAGAGAAAGAATGTATATTCTTTGTATTACACTGGAAATCTGTTTTTACAAGCATTTGGCAACTTTGTTCCAACATAATAAATAGAAACTCTTTTATTTTCTTTAATGACATGGAATGCTAACAAACATTTGCCTTCATTTGAACTGGACTATTGAATGATCAAGTTACTTATTTTTGGTTTTGTCAGTCATGGGGCTTGAACTCCGGGGCTGGGTGCTGTCCCTGAAATTTTTCACCCAGGGCTAGTGCTCTACCACTTTGAGTCACAGAGCCACATCCAGGCTTTTGGGGATAGTTTATTGGAGATGAGAGTCTCAAGGACTTTCCTGCCTGAGGTGGCTTTGAATCGCGATCGTTAGATCTCAGCCTCCTGAGTAGTGAAGATTACAGTTGTGAGCCACTGGGGCCTGGCAAAACTACCATTTTTAATGAGTTGTTTTCCTGCATTTTCTTGAATTCATGAGATTTGTATCAGATATATACTACTGTGATGAATATAGTTTATATATATATATATACTTTGAAGTGAAAATGTATTTGAATCTATACCGTTTAATTATGATTATAGTGTGAAATTTTTTATTTGTATTGTTATTATGCAGTTATAGGACACTTACTACATAAAATTGATTTAACTTTATAGTTTGTTAAACCAAACATGTTCATGCTTTGTTTCAGTTATCCTTAAAAAGAAGAGGAAGCAAAGACTTGCCAAAATCTGAGAAAAAGACTCAACAGACTCCCACAGAGGTATGTAGAAATAAAATTTCAACTAGAACATCAAGCACTTCTGAATGTACAAGAAGCTACATTCATAAATAGACATAATGGCCCAATAGACTTATGTAAAAACATAGTTAAATTATGCCTAACAACTATGTAGCTGTAGATTGAGCTGAGATGAAGAACTCAGTAGATTTGCTTTTCAAGCCAGCATTAGCTATCCCTGTTATAATTGCGTTTACGCTATAAGCACACAGCAAGATGTCATTAGTACTTCATGTGTTGCCATATGGAAGAACTCTAACCAGGGTACAAATATCCTTCTTTCATAAAGAGGTTAATTCAATTACTGTTCCTAGAGTACTGGAAAAATGAATAAAGAAATGTAGGAAAGGGGCAGAGGAAGAGAGAAGGAAAGAAAAGAAGAAGCAGAAGAATAAATATAAAACTGAAGTACTTCCCATATGCTTACTGAGATCATTAGAACACATTCACAGTGAAGAGTAGTTCTATGTATTTATATATCTGGACAATTTGTGGTAATCATTCACCTGTGAGAGAAACGATCTTGGTAGTTCTGAACCTCACTCTCCCTAACATAAGAATCTCCGTTTCCATCCTATTCTGTTCAGGGAGTAGATGCTATACACTTTGGGTTCTAAAATCTTAAGTTTGCTTCAATCAGAAGTTTCCTTAAAAAGATACATTTAACTTATGTCAGCCTTTCTGTATTAAAGTGTATTGATTCCATCAGCTGTGGTCTGAAATAATCTAAGAAATCCATGATTTCTTCACTTGATTCCTTGCTCTGAAGCCCATTACATTCTTAGTTGGACTTTATAGAGGTCAAGATGCTTATAGTCACAAACTTTTATTTCATGGGCACAACTTATTAGAATATTACAGGAATACAGTTGTGGCTCACTATCATTTTAAAGACATTTATTTCATTTTATGAGATATCACTTTTCAAACACCTACCGTAGGTGACTGCCTTGGATAAGAAATCTCATTTATACAAAGTCTCAGTTTTATAGTTATTTTCTGCTGTCCAGTCAAAGGTTGAAGACTATTAGTTCACATGTGTATAGAGTAATACAAAATCCCATTTTTCTATTGTAATACTTGTTAGAAATGGATCTCTCCTACTGAGTCAAGACATTGTATGAATAGGATCCCCCTTATTTAGTTTTGAATCATCTGTGTGTAGAGTCTAGGCATGTTCAATATACATTTTTGGAGGGAGGTTCCAACATCCTTCATTTTGAGATCAAGCAATAGGATGTTTCCAGCATGCTATTAATTTTGATCTTCAGTCATGGCAGTTTCACATGATATAACTTCCTGTTACGCCTGTACCTTATATTTAGTTTTTGTTTCTTTGACTTCTTTAGTCAATTTCCTACAGGTTTCTCCAGCAGCAGGATGACTTTTTTTTTTAACTAACAAATCATGTTGCCTAGCAATTAGAAGCAAGAAGTTTAGGATTGTGTTACATAGAGTTGAACCTCTGGCATATACTAAGTGTGTGATCTTTGACATGATACTTGTTCTTTCTGTGCCAGTGTTTCTTCATCTATAAAAGGAAGAATGTAACTGGGCACTGGTGGCTCATATCTGTCATCCTAGCTACCCAGGAGACTGAGAGTTGAGAACTGCAATTCAAAGCCAGCCTAGACCAGGGAGACTCTTATCTCTAAGTAATTAGTAAAAAAAGAGCCAGAAGTGGAGCTGTGGCTCAAGTGGTAGAGCTCTAGTTATAAGCACAAAAGCTCAGGGACAGTGCCCAGGCCCAGAGTTCAGGCCCCAACATAGGTGGGCGCAGACACACACACACAGACACACACACACAGACACACACACACACAGACACACACACACACACACACACACACACACAACCAGTTGTTCAGTTAATTAGATGAATTAATATATAGGATTGGTTAGAATAAAATTTAGCTTCCAGCAATGGGTTTCTTAAGCTCAGGTCACATCTTTCTAGCAATTCATCATCTTCATTCATCATTCTTCCTCTTAGATCATTTCTATCTTCTTATACATTAGTCTTTAATAGACACCAAAATGACAAGTTGCTTCAAGTCTTGAAACACTATGATTCTTTTTTTTCAGGTTTACTAATCATTGTAGAAAATAGGAGTGAATATTCGATGGGCAGGTACAATGGACTAGACACTTTTCATTATGATTCCTCTTCATTTTTGCTCCCCCTAACAGTTATGCTTCCCTGCCCAGCTTCAAAGATAGCTAAGCATTTTTTTAGTTGTAGCCAATTCAAGTTTATTCCATTTGTTATTGCAACACAAAACTTAAACACAGTATTAGTTAGCATTCTGGTGTACATGAACTAGGGTACTTATGAGAAACTCAGTTGTGTCAAAAGGATGACACTGCGGAAAAATGAACTGAAATATATCAAAATGCACAAAGTACTAGTCTTCCTGTTACAGCTTAGAAAGGTATGATTGTTCCTTCATGTACAAAATAGAACCAGAACAGTTTTATTGTTTAAACTATTGTGCGCAAAACACTGCAGACTGCTCATTTATGTAGGAAGACACTCTTACCAGCTTCTTTTTTCATATATTTTTTATTGTAATTAGTAGAAGGGTTACATTATATTCATCAGATAGAAGGTGCATTACTTCACATACATTGATACCCTTTCTCATGTTATGGTCCCCATTTCCCTCCCCTCCCACCCACCCCCCTGCCACTCATGTTGTTTTCCCCGATTCCCTATCCAATTTCAAATAAACAATCAAGTATATATCCAATATATCAGATAACAAGGTGAAATACTGTAACAATATGAGATAACCAAGGGACAGCTAAAGAGATGAGAGATAACATAATACATTAAGGACAACAATCACTCATTACATGGCTTTTGTTTCTATATCCTGGAGGTCCTTTCATTTAGTGTCATCCTATATGTGTCTAGGTTTTGCTCTATTGTAAATCTCTGCTAGGAGAGCCCAAGGTTTCTACTCATTATGACAAATGAGGGAAACCATTGAGCCTATGTTCCTTTGAGTCTGGCTTACTTCACTTAATATGATTTTTTCTAAGTCTTTCCATTTCCTTACAAATGGGGCAATGTCGTTCTTTCTAACAGCAGCATAGAATTCCATTGTGTACAAATGCCACATCTTGTTGATCCACTCATCAACCGAGGGGCATCTGGGTTGGTTCCATATCTTTGCTATGGTAAATAGTGCTGCAATGAACATCGTTGTGCTAGTTTAGCAGCTTCTTCTATACACAGTTGAGTACACTATATCGCATGGATGGAGATCAGCAGCTCAGGTGAAGTTAAAAAAATAGATACATAAATTTTAAATCCATTAATGGGACAGAAATCAATTTTTTATAAGAAGAATGTGAAACAAGTTGGCAGACAGAGTTCTTAAAATGTATGTGGCATTGCAACATTCACAGTTTGTATCTTGAAAAGATGCCATTTTAAGTATGCAAAGTAATTGCTGTGCCATCATCATCTTGCTACATATTCTCCTTCATGATGACATACAAAATATGCCCAAGCTTGAAAATAACTCTCATGTTTTCATTCATCCTGACTAAGAGAGCTTATGTATATACAAGTCAGGTAGTTTTTCTTTTATTTGCTTAACATGGCTAGTGAAGTGTAATTTTGCTCACTCTGCAGCTTGTATTCCACCCACTGCTGTTTTAGTTAGATTCAGACTGTAGCATATTAGAAAAACATTCCAACTTTTTTTCTTCTGGTGGCCATGGTGGAAACATTATATTTGCTATAATAACACTCATTCTTGACTTGGTCTTTCTAACAAAATTTGGCTTATATTAAATCATATTTAATAGTTGGTCATTACTAGTTCACATATTGTTTCTTATTAGTTTAGTAGCCTACATGGCCTTAGATTCTCTATGCAATCTTTCCTTCTCTTCTTATATGTCTCTGTAACTACCATCATAGCTACACCCATCACATAAAAGAACCTCATTCTAATGTACTCAGCAGATCTGAGTTCTCTTCATGAAGTTGACCCTGAGATTCTATATGCTTTTTTCCCCCTAAATTCTTTTAATCCATCCCTTTATTTTAAGGGAAATATTTAAAAAACATACTCCCAACCCACTCCTTTTGTTCTCTGTCCCTACTATCGGCAATGCAACATAGTGAGACAACTAAGTTCAGAGCATCAGGGTTATCTTTGGTTCCTTCGTTAATGTAATCTAAACCATTATATTTCCTGGTTCCCAAGTCTTTGGTGGAGAAATTTCCATCTCTGAGAAGCTAAGGAACAAATCTTATAACAAATCATAAATCTTCCTTTGGTCACTACTCCCTTTTTCCTCCTGTTTGTATATACTACTGAGGTTTTTTTTTTTTAATTTCTGCAATGTTCTCTTCTTTTCTGCTACTTCTTTTCTATAATCTATTCATCCCATTTCCCTGGTTTTCTTTTCTGCAGCTGTTGTAGCGGCAGTGTATGCAATACAGAGAACATGAGCTTTGGAATCAGCCTGAATGCATATTCTGCTCCGTGCTCTGATCTGCTGTGTTAAGAAACACCTCCTCTCTGTAAAAGGAAAAAATATCACTTACTCAAATAGCTGATAGAAGTGTTTCTTGAAGGAGAGAATGTGGTTTGCGGACTCTACATAGCCAGCAGCTCTCCATTAACATATGGAGGGATAGGACACATGTCCCCTGTCCCACATCACTTCCATCTCAGAGGTTCTGAATCACACCTGTGGTATTTTTTCTCTACACTTTCTATTTCTTTGTTAGCATGCATCTCAAACATAGGATATTCAGAGCCAGATGAGGGAAGGACTTTTTTTCTAATATTTTTGTATTGTATTTAATAAAAGGGTTACATGATATTTTCCAGATAGAAGGTGCATTAATTCACATATATTGATACCCTTCCACATGTCTTGGTCCCCATTACCCTCCCTCCCACCCCCCCTCTTGGTTTTCCCCCTAAGGGAAGGACTTTTATCCCTGATATTTGTTGTTGTAGTTGTTAAGAGAAAAGCTTCCATTCAATGATAGAGAGCTTGTTGCGTATGTACTAGATAGAGATTATACTCTTGGAACTGCAAAGTAAATAAATTGATGATAGATAGATAGATAGATAGATAGATAGATAGATAGCTACTAAGTAAAAACAAAGGATCCAAAGTCCACAGGAGTTACATGCCCAAAAGTGCATACTCAGAAGTTGAGTAATGTCCCTTGGGAAATGCAATCTGGGACATAGTTAATGTACTCCTACAAAAACTCCCAGAGAAAAATAGTTCCATTTTTTTTTCCTTTAGAATTTGTCATTGTAGTTAATGATTCGGAGTTGATGATTGTATTAAGAATGAAGGACAGGACTTTCTTCCATGTCTATTCAGTTATCCTTTCTCCAAAAAGAGTCAGCAATCTGTTTCACACTAATGGCAGTGCATTCTATTTTAGAAGTCATGTGTAATAGAAAACCTATCCGACTGTCCTTGGATGGATCATTTTAGTGTTAAACCTTCCCTACTAATGAACTTTAAAACAATTTTCTCTGATCGTAGAAGATGATTCCTTGGATGGCAAAGTGATCAAGAGCCTTAGTTTCTGATGGAATGAAATCAAATTCCACCTTTTTTTCTCCCCATTTCTTAGCTATGTGCTTTTTTTTTTTTTTAGCTATGTAACTTTGATCAAGTTACTGAATATCTACAAACTGGAACTGTATAACCTTACAAGTTTATTTTCAGTGTCACATTGTTCATAATGGTGGGAACATTCGTGCATTGAGTAAATGAATTGCTAAACGTGTTCCTCACAGTCCTAGATTTCATGTTTATTACAATTAAGGAAATTTACATCGTTTGAAAACAAAACAAAAGGAGCGCTGTCAAAATGACCATCAAACACTTATGCATAATTATAACACAATAGTCTCTGAATTGTGACGACTTATTTTTTCCCTTTTCATATCCCTTCTCCTTTTGTTTCCGGGATGCAATGTTACCCTGGTTTCCAGTTGGCCAAAGAATGTATTTGATTTGGAGAAAATACCCAACATCCACTTCTCCACGTGCCATGACATCTTAAGGACAAGAAAAAGAGATGCCTTTTTTTTTTCTTTTCTTGCAGGTGTTTTTTATTCATGGTTTTCATTTCCATAACAATGACCGCCTGCCTTTTTTTCCCCCCTTACATGAGGAGGACAATGAAGATCTGAAATGCCAGCTGCAGTTCGTGAAGGAAGAAGCCGCTTTGATGCGCAAGAAAATGGCCAAGATCGACAAAGAGAAGGACAGATTCGAACACGAGCTTCAGAAGTACAGATCCTTTTATGGCGATCTGGACAGTCCCCTGCCCAAAGGCGAAGCCGGGGGTCCCCCCAGCACCCGAGAAGCTGAGCTCAAACTACGGCTGAGGCTGGTAGAGGAAGAAGCCAACATCCTGGGCCGGAAAATTGTGGAACTGGAGGTGGAGAACAGAGGCCTGAAGGCCGAATTGGACGACCTGCGGGGAGACGACTTCAACGGCTCGGCCAACCCGCTCCTGCGGGAGCAGAGCGAGTCGCTGTCGGAGCTGCGGCAGCACCTGCAGCTGGTGGAAGACGAGACGGAGCTACTGCGCCGGAACGTGGCGGACCTGGAGGAACAGAACACGCGCCTGACGGCCGAACTCAACAAGTACAAGTTCAAGTCGTCGGGCAGTCACGACAGCGCGCGCCACCATGACAACAGCAGCAGCAGCAGCGCCAAGAGCGAGGCGCTGCAGGAGGAGCTGAAGGCGGCGCGCCTGCAGGTGAACGAGCTCAGCGGCAAGGTCATGCAGCTGCAGTACGAGAACCGCGTGCTCATGTCCAACATGCAGCGCTACGACCTGGCCTCGCACCTGGGCATCCGCGGCAGCCCCCGCGACAGTGACGCCGAGAGCGACGCCGGCAAGAAGGAGAGCGACGATGACTCGCGCCCGCCGCACCGCAAGCGCGAGGGGCCCATCGGTGGCGAGAGCGACTCGGAGGAGGTGCGGAACATCCGCTGCCTCACCCCGACGCGCTCCTTCTACCCTGCGCCTGGCGGCGGAAGCGGAAGTGGAGGCGGAGGCTGCGGTGGTCTTGGCGGGGGCGCCTGGCCCAAGAGCTTCTCCGACCGGCAGCAGATGAAGGACATCCGCTCCGAGGCCGAACGCCTGGGTAAAACCATCGACCGACTCATCGCCGACACCAGCACCATCATCACCGAGGCGCGCATCTACGTGGCCAACGGGGACCTGTTCGGACTGATGGAGGAGGAGGACGACGGCAGCCGCATCCGCGAGCACGAGCTGCTCTACCGCATCAACGCGCAGATGAAGGCCTTCCGCAAGGAGCTGCAGACCTTCATCGACCGCCTCGAGGTGCCCAAAGCCGCCGACGAGCGCGGCGGCGGTGCCGAGGAGCCCATATCCGTGAGTCAGGTACAGTTCTGCCTTTTGCGCGCAGGGGCGGCGATGGCGAGGCTGGCCCGCGGAGCTGCAGTCCCCCGTGGGGCGTCTCCACGTCCGGATTCCCATCCCCGCCCTAGGCCAGGCCCCCCAGCCCCTCAGCCCCGCTGGGGATTCAAGCCCCCCTAGGTCATCTGTGGGTTATTTTTTATTTTAAACACCACGATTCTTCACGCCCCGAGCCTGTGGATATGTTGTTTTCCTTTTTTATTTTTTATTTTCCCCTGTAATCCACTCGTTTCTAACTATCTCTCCTCTATTTCTTTGAAGGGGAAAATTTGAACCCCACCCCTCCACCCTTGCTTTTTCTGTGTCAAGATTAAAGGATTTCCCCCCCTCTCATTGTACATGATTACCTCAGGAAGTCATTTCTTTCATAGGATTCTACTTTCGCAGATTGGCCTACCAACTAACAAAACCTCTTGAATAGGACTTTTCAAGTGTTCACTTGAGATTGTTTTTTTTTTTTTGAGCCAAGCTCTAAATTGAGCTTCAGATTTAATAAACGCAGAAAGAAACAAGATTGATGGACATTTACCGAGACACAATCTGTGCGTAAACCTACATCAAAAAATACACACTATGCAAGCTACCTCCCTACCATAAGTTAGTCACATGATTTTCTAGAGAAAATCGCTCTTGGCTCGGTAGTAAAAAAGTCTCATGACTAGTAAAAGAGCATTACAATATAGCATTAAGAAAACACCAGGCCACAGACTTAGTAATAAAGATTCTAGACCAGGGGAAATCACCATTTTTCCTCCATTCCGACCTGTAGAGGCACAACGGATGAATGGAACTGGGCCACTCAACAGGTATGGTGGCCTTTGAAAGACCATTTGTCAAAATTCATCAGCATTTACCAAACGAAAGACAAGTTTGCCTTTTGGGGCAAGCCTGGCCTCTACCCAATGGAGAAGGAACCCACTGAAGTACCACAGCTTGCATGGCTTTTAAGACACACAAGACTAATTTTTTGGTACTGGGGTTTAACATCGGGCCCTTGCAGTCTCCCTTGCACTCCGGCTTGGCTATTTGGCTGGCACTCTACCATATGAGCCACCCCTCCACTTCTGGCTTTTTGCTGGCTAAGCAGAAATACGAGTCCCCAAGACTTGTCTGCCCCAAGCTGGCCTGAAAGAATTTTCATCAGATTTCAGCTTCCTGAGTAGCTGGAATTATAGACATGAGCCACCAGTGAGCACCAGTGAAACATTTATATTTAAAATTTAGTCTATGCACTGAAGCATGACATTAGATTATCTGCTTTTTAGGATCACAACTAGCAAAACTGCAAACCCATTGCTTATTTATCTTGCATGTTGCTCTGCTTTGCCATGAAAGAAGTTTTATGAGAGACATATTGGATTTTGAAATGTTAAAGTTTAATTTTTCTATTACAGGAAACAATTAGTTTTCTTATTAATATTCTGAGCATGTGTGTTGTTTTTTAAACTATATCCTCAAGGGGAAAATAGAAATGAGAGTGAAAGAACTGTGTACTGGATTCAGATTTTGGTTAATAAAGGCTTCAGGGAAGATTCCTGATTTTAAGTTAAATAAATAGTTAATTGATGGGAATATGTGTCAAAAATTATTATTAATGAACTCTTCTCTTTGTCTTTGCATTTACCTTCCCAGATGTTCCAGCCTATCATTTTGCTTATTCTCATTCTTGTATTATTTTCATCACTTTCGTACACAACAATATTTAAACTTGTCTTCCTTTTTACACTGTTTTTTGTACTGTAAATCTTTCATCATTTACCATTCATTGTAGTGTTTTCAGTTTGTTTTATTTTGTTCATCCTTCAAGACAAGAAGTAAAAGAAGTATAATTTCTGTAGTAACCAATGCTGTAAAAACACTGAAGACTGCTTATTTCTGTAAAAAAGACACAACTCATCTTTACCACAGCCAAATTTAATAAGAAGCTTGAGCACGAAAATATATCAGGTAGGAAAATCTGACTATCTTTTGGTATAAGTCGTTTTAATTTTTGCTTCTTTCTTTAACTCCTTCATTTGCATTTGTATTAATAAATACAGACTATTAATGAATAGTTTAAATGACACCTTTTCTTTATACATCTAGATGTAGATTTGTATGAGATTATCTTTGCTATCGGTTATTTAGGTTTATAAAGTACATTGCCAACAAGATAACCTTAACATCCCACATTATCTGTCAAAAACGCATGAATAAATGATATATGGGCCTCATGGAAACCAGCTAAAACATTCTCTGTGTCCTCTGTGTAGACATGTTTTTAGAAGCCTGAGTGTGGATTAGACTTTGAATCATGCTATTTTATTTGACCAGTTTCTCGCCAATCTAATTCTTTCTGCATTTACTTTGTGATGAAATTTAGTATGTGGAGTTTGTTCCTCTGTAATAAACTGCCCCCTTCGACTGCCTTCTGAGAAAAAAAAAAAAAGCTGGAAATGTGGTTCATAAAACATTTCAAGCAGAGAAAACAATAGTCTTTAACTCATAGGACAAATCAGAAGCATATTTTGAGGGAGTGTTATGAGAAAGATCCTAGTCTGTCTCTCTGTCTGTCTCATTGGTAGTTTACCCAGTGGAAACCTAGAATCACCAGTGCCATTCAAGATTGAGAATTCCTCGCACTGTCGTCATATACTTGTGATACTCAGAGGTTTTGGTTAACACAGATAAAAAAAATTCTGTAATAAGTATCTTGGCCTTAGCAAAAAACATAATACGTAGAGGACATTTGCTTTAGTAAAGTTAGTATCAGAGCCCAGTAGTGATGGCTTAGACCTCTAATACTTGCCACTTGAGAGTCTGAAAGTGTTAGGATCAAAGTTCAAGGATATCTCAGGAAGAAAAATGTTCAGAAGATTTCTCCTTAATGAAGAACTGGATGTTGTGGCACATGCCTGTTAATCTAACTACTGGAAATTCAATATAGGTGAAATGCATGTACCAAGGCAGGCAGAAAGACCCCATCCCCAAAATAGCAACAAAATCCAACTGCTGGTGGCTCATGTCTATAGTTCAAACTGCTCAGGAGACTGAGGATTAAAATTTAGAGCCAGCTTGAGCAGAAAACTGTGAAACTCTTATATCCGATTAGCCACCAGAAGGTAGAAGTAGAGCTGTGGCTCAAGTAGTAGAGTACTAGCCTTAAGCAAACACATACACACTCACACACACAGACACACAAAAGCAAGACTGGCGGGTCAGTGTAATGTTATCTACTCAACAAGCATGAATCCTGAGGTCTAAGGTCAAACCCCAGTACCAAGGGGTTTGGTACGGGGGTTTTTGTTTGGTAGTTACGAGGTTTGAAATCAGGTCTTTCACATTTGGTAGACAGGCAATCTACTGTTTGAGTCATGCCTCCTTTTTCTTGTTACTTTTGAGATAGAGTCTTGCTTTTTTGCTGAAGCTGGCCTGAAGTATAAGTCTCTTATTTATGTTTTCTGTTGAAACTGGACAGGCATGTATTCATCCAGCTTTTTCTGTTAAGATGGGGTCTTGCAAACTGTTTTGCTAGGGCTAGTCTGGAAACATAGTCTTTTTAATCTTAATCTCCTGTGTAGTGAGGATGCCTAGTGCCCACCACAGAGACTAGTTATTATCAGAGATAGATAAAGGTCTTGTTTTCTGTTCAGACTGGTCTTGAACCATAATCCTTTACATTTCCATCTTCTAAGCATCGAGGATTACAATGAGCCACTATATAATCATCAGTTGTCTAGGTTTGACTAGACCAGAGTAAGAAGAGGAAGGAAAGATGAAGAGTGTGAATACAAAGTCAAACATATTCAGAGATAAAGGTCTGGGGGGCCATACTGAATTAAAGCCATATGAGGACATGATACTTTATTACAAAAACTCCCACAGGCATTCTTCAAAGAGAACTAAACATGTACAAGAGTGAGGAAGAAGAGGTGTCTAGACTAATCAAACACCAGCCTCATCTTCAGATCTTCTTGAAAGTCAGCTCTTGTCATCTTGACAAGAGAAATGCTAATGTTACTTGTGAGCTCCTAAGGCACTGATTTTACAGAGTTTAAGAAGAATCTTGAAATCCCATCCCAGGCTTCAAATGAAGAAACCTTATACCAAACTGGGGGAGGAGAATGTAGATTGAAGCACAACGCACCTGACTGCTTCTCACAGACACGGAATGCCTCTGACAGCTCTGAATTTTGTGAGGCAACTTGTATTCCACTGATGGTAAGAAAGGGTTTGTTTCTACAACTCTTTCCTTATCCATTAAGTGGACTATTTCCTACATGTACATGCACAAACTTATTTACACACACACACACACACACATACACACACACACACACACACACACACACACACACACACACACACACACACACACACACACACACGGTATCCTATTACGGCCTATAAAAAGATGTGCATCCAGGTCAGGGCACTGAGTCCTGCCTGTGACTCTGGAACACTCTGGGATCCAGTGGATAAAAGGTAGCTCAGCACACTGCCAATAGGCACAAAGCAATCTTTTTCTGACTATTTTCTCCCTGTTCCCTGAGGCTGTCCTGAAGGCTCTCAGCATCTAGGATATATCTGTCATACCACAAAATCTTGACGAGTATTTAACAGGTTATGTCTAAGATATCTAAAAAGAAATCCATAGCATCTCCCCATTGACCCTGTTGTTTGCATTCTTTCTGTTTTATTAAGCTAGCTCTGAAAGAACACCCAGTTTGTTTGCTTGCTTATTTGCTTCTTTCTCTTTCTTTCATTCTCTTTTCTTTCTTGCTTGCTTGCTTTTCCTTCTTCCTTTCTCTTTCTTCTTTCCCTCCTTCCTTCTTTCCCTCCCTTCCTCCCTCCCACCTTCCCTCTCTTCCTCTCTCCCCCTTTCTTTCTTTTTGCTAATACTGGGGCTTGAACTCAGGGACTGGTCAATGTCCTTGGGCTTTCTCAAGGCTAGCATTTTTTTTTCTGTATGTGTGGTACCAAGGAATCAAACCCAGGGCTTTGTGCATGCTAAGCAAGCACTCTACCACTAGGCCATGCTCCCAGCCCCCACCCAGGTTTATTTGATTCATCAAGATAGCAGAAATCTCCCAGTTATTGAAATAAAACTGCTTTTATACCTTTGAAGCTATCATGATTTAAACATCACACTGGAAATAAACACACCAACAGCAAATCTTATTACGGAAAAATGTCTTGCATCACATTCTTTGGCATAGGAAACATGTCTTTGTTAATTTAGCCTGGATTTAAGAACAAATGAATTCTTTTGGTTATTTTTAAATATAAACTACTGAAAGGAATTAACAGAAAGGAAAATTAAAAGCTGAGCCTGGAATTGGCTCAAATTCCTGAGTCTTCAATTTTATAGCAAAGTGAGATATGGTTATTTAAGCAGCTGTCAGCAAAATTTGGAATGTCAACTTGGTAGTTTAGTCTTAACTCCAAATATCCACAGAAAATGGTAGAGGATAGTGTTACAATGTAAGAAAAATTAGCTGCTTATTAAAGTAACAGGGTTTGGTATTTCTTTAAGTATATATAGAAACTTAGCTGTTTTATCTTTAGTTATGGCACAATTTGATTTTGCATGGAATTTTAAATGGGGTAGTTGCATATGCATTTTGGTAACAGCTTAATGTTATTAAGACTATATCCTGATATTCTCAATAGCCCATGGGTAGCATTTCAGAGAGCAACTCGGGCATAGTAAGAATGTTTTGTGAAGCCACTCTTAGGTGGCTCACACCTGTAATTCTAGCTACTCAGGAGGCTGAGATCCGAGGACTGCAGTTCAAAGCCAGCCCTGGACTCTTATCTCTAACTAACCACCATGAAAACATGAAGTGAGTGCTGTGGCTCAAGTGGTAGAGAGATACCTTTGAACTGAAGAGCTTAAGGACAGTGCCCAGGCCTGGAGTTCAAGCCCCATGACCAACAAAAAAAAAAGGAAAGAAAGAAATTAAAAAACAAAAAAGTGCTTTGTGGCTTAAGCATGACAGGGAACTCTTAACAGTTTTGTTAGTAGAGTGGCATCCCAGGTACTGCTGACATCTCAGATATTTCTAAACTGTGCTTTTTGTATTGCTCAGTGAGGGGAAGAAAATGTAGTGGTGGCTTCTTTTTATTCCATATTGACTGCTTTGAAAGTATGCAGAATCATAGAATCTCTAAAGGTTCTTTTCATGTTTCTTAACATATATATATATATATATATACACACACATATATACCTATATAAGCATCCATGTTCTGTCTGTTCAAAGCTGTTTTCTTTATTTATTAGTAGTTTTAACCTGTAGCTGTCCTACTAAAGATGTGGATCAATTTTTGAGATACTTTCAAGGTTTCTGTTTCGGGGAAGTCCATTGAACAAAAGAATACCAGTAGCAAATGTTGAAATAGAAATTCTTAGAAATCAGCCAGTCATGGTGGCTCATGCCTATAATCCTAGCTACTCATGAGGCTAAGATCTGAGGATAGAGGTTCAAAGCTAGCCCAGGCTCTAAGTCCGGGAGATTCTTGTCTCCAATTAACCACTAGAAAACCGAAAGTGGAGCTGTGTCTCAAGGGGTAGGGCAGTAGCCTTGAGCTGAAGAGCTCAGGGACAACACTCGGGCCCAGGAGTAGGGTTACTATAAGAATATATGATCTTTCTATTTTTTTAAGTTTTTTTTCAGCAGTCGATCAGTCTTTTCAATATTGGTCATATAGTTTTATTGACTTGCACCTTAGCATTGTTTTGCTATGTTGTTTAACCCAAATTCTTGTCTAGGTATTGAGAGATTTTTGCTTTTTTATTTTATGTATTACTTTATACTAGATATACCTGGAGAGGAATTTCATTGTTCTATTTTCATACATGATTAAATTATATTTCAATTACTCTTCTTTCATCCTTTCCATTCCCAACAATTTCAATAGATTTCATTACTCTAGATTCATAGATGTACTCTATTTATATTGATTGTATTCATCCTCTTTCAATTTTCTCTTTTTAAATTTAAGTTTCTTTCAAGGTACACATATATTAGGTAGGAAATGCTAATTGTTTATGGAAACTTTAGGCCTCTCTTCTTTCCTATATCCTTATCTCTTGGTCCTTTATTGCAATCTCATGAATATGTTTCCCCAAATCCCATCAAAGTCTATCTATGTAAACTCTACCCTTCTAGTCCTTGCTATGTGCTATTTTGTTTTGTTTCGATTTTTCCTGTGCCAGTGTATGACTAGCTAGTAATTGGCTTCTCTGTCACTGTTAATTTAATATACAACTACTGGACATATACTGACCTCACTCAGTTTTGATAACTCGAACATCTTTTCTGGTAGATGATACAGGATCAGTAGCTCTCTAGAGGATCATAAATTAATCCTCATGTCCTTCCTATCATGGCCTCTCTCCACTAGGCTTACCTGCTAGAATTTCTAGCAGAGAGAAATGACTCAGGGGGGCCCTCTTGTGGTAGTCAGACATTCACAGGACTTTTTGGTAATTAAATAAAAAGAAAGCCATATAACTGTCCTTTTATTATTTTTTATTTCATTGTCATCATCAACAATCACTAGCTTGGGGATCTGTAAAGAATATAACAAGGATCTAAAAACAAGTTTGAAAATGAAGTAAGCTCTGTCTCTAAATAACCCATGTTTCTCAAATATGTTACTGTTTTGTTCAGAATCTGTACCCTGACATTATAAGAAAAGGATAGTTCAAAACTGCTCTTTTGGAATACCTCTGCCATCTGGAAACTCCTTTACATAAGCCCCATGACAGATCTGCTTTTTGAAAATATCTGTTGACATGTCATCAACCCTCAGAATAGAAGAAAAAGACAGTATCCCATGATTCGTAGGAAAAAAAATATCCAGCACTTAGAAAATAGTGTATTTGTTGACACACATGATCTGGATTTGAATCTTCCAAAGATAATAAATACTCCGAATGTACCTCATGTAGTTGCAGTGTGCAGCTAAGGTGAAAGTTACACTGAACTGACATATCAGAAGAGGCTCTCCAAATGTTTTTATAATTGTTTTCCAAGGATTGGCTACGTAGGATACAGATGATCACTTGTGCAAGCAGACCATATTTTAGGGACTCTTTGAAGTTGGCCAGTCTATTTGAGGATAAGGATTCTGTCTTGATAGCCTCATGCTCTTAAGTTTGTTCAATGAAATATTAGTTAAAGACTCAATATTTTATTTAGAAATTCAAGATAACTTCAGATGGAACAGTTTTGCTATACCATTGAGATTGCATATCTTTAAAATGTTGACATTCCTTTAGGATTTGTTACTTCAAACATGTCACCCACAATAGCTTCTTAACTTTAATGTGAATAAGGATATATTTTTTGAAAGTCATTCTCTTTTTTAATCATTTTTCATCTTTTTTCAGACAAAAGTAGAAATCTAGTATGTACCTCTTACTGTTAAATATGAGTAAGTGGCATAGAAGGGGTCCATTGAAAATTGACATAGGCAAGAAGTCAGAAGCCATTTAAGCAGGGTTATCACAGCATAAAAATATTATGTGACTGTTTTGTGGTATTTCAGGATCATCCAACACACAAAACAGTGCTTTGAATTATGTAGGCTGTGTGCTCCTGATTTTTTTTTCAAATGCTAAGTTAGAATTGTTTTGTCTTTGTCTTTTGACCCAGAATTTAGATTACCTAAAAGCATAAACCTTTCTAAATAGTAATCAAAATAAACGTTCTGTTGCCCAACTCTTAGGTCATATTTGAAAGATAAGAGTATCCTACCTCTCAATTTGGACATAAAAGAAAACTGAATTTAAAATTTACCGGAACCAGAAATCGGTCTCTCACTTTTCTCTCTCAACTAATGGTCCCAGCGATGGATTTGGTTCCTTTCACTTGTACTGTCTGGAATTTTAAACTTTAAGACACCCATCAGGAATGAGAAGGCCTAAATTCTATTCTTGGTCTGCTAGTGAGTGGCTTTGTGACCTTGAGCAGATGACAACATTAGGGCCTCTTCTCTCACTGTAAAATGAGAAGGTTAGCTAAGTGATTTCAGAGGCTCTTCCTGGCTCTAAAATTCTTGAAGTCTGAAAACACCTGCTAGTGACATTTATGTTTCAGAATCCTTTTTTTATTCTTTCCAAAATGTCTTAGTTTGTGGCTTAATACTGTCATCATTAAAGATCTTTCCAAATCATATATATATATACATATATAATTTCTACAACTGCTGTATTTTTTGCATCTAATTTGTCATTAAACATTATGACATATTTCTGTATATATCTGCTATATAAAGTTGGCTTAAGTGGTCTTCAGGCTGAAAGACTGTATGTGAGTTGTTACAAAACATAAAGTAGTCATTTGGGTACATTTTGTATTTGAGGAGTTAGGTGTTCAAATGGTTTAGAAATAACCTGTCACACAGAAAATCCAAGTAAACTTTTCAGCCTAACACCTGAAAATGTCAGGCAGTTCAAGAGGTCTGAATGTCACTGTAGAACTGAACACACTGTAATTAGGCTTTATAATGCATTTTTCTTCTTTTTCCTGCTTTCTTTTTCTCTTCTTTCCTTTTTTTCTTTTCTCTATTTCCTTCCTTTCTCTCTTTCTCCCACTTTCTTTTTTCTTTTCTTCCCTTCTTTCTTTCTTTCTTTCTTTCTTTCTTTCTTTCTTTCTTTCTTTCTTTCTTTCTTTCTTTCTTGTCTTTCCTTATTATTCTTTCTTTTTCTTCCTTTTCCTCCCCCCTCCCCCTTCCTCCTCCTTTCTCCTTCTCCCTCTCCCTCCTTCCTTCTTTCACTCTTTTGGTAGTACTGGCATTTGGGCCCAATCAAGCTCTATCACTAGAACTATACTCCTAGCCCACTTTGCTTTAGTTATTTTCAAATAGCTTTTTGCCTACGCTGACTTCTGATAATGATCTCTAGCCAAGCTACCTGCAACCCCTAAACTGAGATTACAGATGTGTGCCACTACCCTTGAGTCAATTTAATTGTATTTACATAACTGCAGGGTTTTTGTTCCTAAAGCTTTTTTTTTACAGAAATGTTCAAAAGTTGTGTTGAATAGCTGCCTTTTTGCCATATCATCTAATTGACTTTATCTAATTTTTTTATGTGAAACATGGCAGAGAAAATATGCATAACATAAACATTCTTAACAGAGTTAGTTCTAGATGAGTGGCAAACTTGATCAGAATCTTTTGCCAAATTTTGATTCCACACACAATTGAAGAAGTGTTTGTAGAATTACTGGAATGCACAGGGAAAAGGACATTGGAATAAGTATTGCTGTGTGACAGTCTGAAGTTTGGAGTGAGAAACTATGATGATGCTGTTTGATAGCTCTGATGGAAGTTTTAAGTAATTCTTTTCTTCACCCTCATTCTCAGAATCTTCTGTTTTTATTAGTAGGAACACTTACTGTTTCCTTATCACTATATGTATCCAATCAAGAAAGAACATAATTATTCATGTAAGGAAGAAACGGAGACCCCAAAATCAGTGAAGAAAGGAATGGCAGTTGATCTCTGTGACAAAAACTTTTCAATTAGGGAAACTGGCCCCAAGCTTTAATCTCCACCTCCATATGGATGATTTTCTATGAAAGTTGACAAGTTACTTTAACTCTCTAAGCCAGGATTATAAAACCAAGTTCCTAATACCTCCTTTTGCTGGGTGTGGGTGCAGGGAGGATTGAGATAAAGATCTACTCAAAGTATTTACTTAGCACAGGGCCTTGCAGAGAGCTGTTCTCAATTAATGTCATTATTGCTCTTGAAATGTTGATGCCAGGCTCTCCAAACTCAGACAGGATTTCAGGTTTTTGTTTTTAAAGCTATATTAAAGTCCTACTATGCGTTAATATTTTAGTTACCTATGAAATATTATCTGGAAACTAACAAGAGTAAACATGTGAAAATTTGTTCTGCTTCAAACACCATACTGGGGAAGCCCTTCAGCTTGAGGACCTGATGATTTTAAACTATAATGTGTTTTATTTGCTTCATTAGACATAAATTGCTGTAGAGACTTTTCACAAAATTAAGCCAAACACGGTCTGCATCATCTAATACACACAAAAGAATAAATCACTTAGAAATGTTATCAGGAAGGCAAAATCTCTGGATGTAAGATAGGCCTATTTGAACTAACTTAAAAACATTTCTATCCATTTGAGTTGCTTTGTTTTCTATTTTGGGCTTCAGCCTACCTCAGCTAAAAATAAGTACAAGGATATATCTCATTCTGATTTTTTCCTGATAAGCATCAAAGATTTTCCCCAATATAAAGACTTAAATGTTACTGTAGATACACAATATGCTACTGTCATATCATCAAGAGCTACAAGATTGGTTACACACACACACACACACACACACGTATGTATGTATCCTAGTTCTATTTTATGTAAAGGCAGAATTTCCATAGATTTTACAAGCTTTTTAGAGTATCTACATGTGTGTACATGTGCATATAAATAAATACACATATAGACACAGTCACTATTAGTTTTCCTACCACATTCTGGCTCAGAATCTTAAAGTTCACTGAGGGCTACACCCTGAGAAAGGGAAAAGGAGAGAAATACAAGGCAAGGGATAGCTCTTGCCCACAAAAAAATGAGTTTACTTTTCCTAATAAAAGAAATCTAAAATTGTCCATTGTCATCGTGCAGTGTTAACAAGCAGCTCTTTTTTTTTTTTTTTTTTTGGCAAGTCTGAAGATGCTGGGCTCCATTATAAAAGTTAAAAATGTCCTGGACCTGGAATTGTTTACCCCAGAGTCCAAGCTGCTCTAAAGTTACAGAGCTGTGGTTGGAAGCAGTGGCTTGAACGCCGCCTCCACGTAACTGACGTCACACAAGTCTCAGCTGCTGTTGTGACACTGAGCTGAGCTGCAGCTCTGCCTGAGAAAGTGGCATGCATGTCTGAGACACTTGTCTTTCCCACTCTGTGGCGTCCTTGGATTTTTGCTGCATACCATTTTCTTCCAAAAGATAACAAGACTCACGGAGCTGAGACTGCTCTGCTCTTTAAGATGTCAGCTGTCTCTCCTACTTCCATCTGTCTATCGCTAGACTGTCGAGAGGTCCAGCTGCCCTAGGATTGCCCGCACCAATACAAAAGGTATGTTTCTTTCCGGCAACTTGGAAAGCAAGCATCAAATGACAGCAAGACAGGGAGAGGCTGCTGCTGCTGCATTTCAAAACTGTACTGCTGAAATAGAGCATGATTTCAACATCTGCCTGTACTAATGTCTGTGTCTAGGCTTCAGATTCAGAACAGTGGGTGGGGTGCATACGAACTGAACTGACTCAGGGTAGAGACTGGTCAGCTGCTGTGGGTAGATTTCCCAAGGCAGGACTGACAGTGCCGTTGGCTCTCTGAGACTGTATCTCCAACAGACTGCTTCTCAGTTGGTCATGAAGCACTCAGCATGGCACAGGATTCCATTAACTAATTTATTAGAATGTTGCTTGTGTTAAGATGGAGATTTTTAAAAAATAGTTACACATTAAATTTTACAACTCCTGGGCCTGCTGGAATTTGCAAGTTGCAGAAAGACTTAAGTAAATGATCGTTTCACTCAAGATGACAATGTATATGTATGCTGCAGGATGTGTGTGTGTTCTTAATTTGATCTTAAATCTGAGCTGTTCATGATGAGTTAATTTATAATTAGGAGCAGATTTCATCAGTGTATCTTCTACTCCAAGTGATTATATTTAGACATTTATTTTCCCAAGTCCAAAAGACTTATCAAAGCTTCTATTTTATAAGTGCAAAAAGGTAAAATAGGTGTGTCTATAGCTGAAATGCTTTCCAGTTTGAGTATATTGTTGGGAGATATTGAAAGAAATGATAGTTAAATGAGAAAACAAAATTGATGTCTTTGCAATATCATATGATTGTGTCTCTCTGACCTTGTTGAAACATTGAAAGTACACAGAAATAGCAATAGATAGCAATAAAAAAAAAGTCTTCCTCTCACCCCCAAATAAAATCAAAGCCGGATAGTCTCTGGAAAGATTTATTTGCAAATGAACAATAGAGGAGCAATTGGACTTATTAATTTATTGAAATAGTGCCAATTATTGATAAGGACCTGGAAAGTAGATGAGAGTTTTAGAGGGAGATATTACATCACTCTGAAAGGTATAGACATGGAAATTCCTAATCCTTAAAAGTTGATCCAGAGCAGAGCTTCTTTGGGTTCAGTAATTTGTTTTCAGGAATTGTGTAGTGCAATTAGCAGTATCCGCAATATATAAAATTTTTTATTGAAATATACACCTTCATCTCAGTGAAAACTTTCCAATTACATGAAAAGTAGTATTTTTTTAAAAAGAAAATTAAAGAGCAAGAAACAAGTGCTCGGAGGGAAATCCTCCAGAGAAATAGCAGTGGAGTAATCTCTACTAACAGTGTTTAGTTTGGTTGGCTAAAGTATGATTTTAAAAAGGCAAGATAGAGATGAAAATGGTATTGACCAAGGAGCAATCTTCATAAAAAGAAGTGTTACCATTACTAAACTAAACCTAACGTGGGACAAGAAAATAGTGATATCCCTGTGTTACTCTTCAGTTTTGCTTCTTAGTTGAGCTACAAGTTAGCAAAATAATTTGCCTTCCAGTATTGCCACCTTTGCACAATTCCCTCACAACCACCCTGGCTTTCTGCCTAGGGGAGGAGAAGTAGGTTAAAAAGGATTATATATTGCTAGCTTTGAGTTGTTGAAGGAAAGAATGTCTGAGTAAGTAATGCAGCTCACTCAAGTCTTTTATCATTGCACTCATAATTTTTTATTCTGAATGAAATTCTAGAAAGAGTAAAATGAAAGGAAGAGTAAAGAGATACAGGGAAGAGAGAGCCAGAACACAGAAATCCTTCTTTCTCTCCCACACAGATGCCAAGAATTGTGGGAGGAAAAGAGTGACAACTGAGAACAAAGAGAACTTTTATATTCGCCTTGCTGGAGAGCAATGAGTGCTCAAGTACTCTTACCCTATAACTTCTCATCATAGAACGTTCTGGAACTTCAATAGTCCTCCTTCCATTTGGCTTTTAAATGTTTGATTTAAAATGGTAACAAAATCAAATTCATATGAGATTTACTGAATCTCCATTATTGGCGTAACATTTCTCCCTTATTAACTTCACATGTATCCTTGAAACATTTGGAAAATACTAAGAAACAGGAAAGCACAGGGAACAGAAAAGTTTAACATTTACTTGTGTCAGTTTTGTAATTTAAAATCAAAATTATAAATCACTTTTATTTCAGACAAAGGTAATGGGATAGAAAGATATGAATGATGGAATGAAAGAAGGGATGAGAGGAGACAAGAAAGAAGAGGAAGACACCAAGAAGTAGTTGTTTATCAAGCATTCATTGTGATCCAGTGTTTACACATTACTATTCTGTGCCCCTCCCTACTTTATTTTTCAAGGAGGAAACAATAAATTTAGCTATTGATATGCACAAGAGTAAAATGTTAAATCCTCACACGACTGGCATGAATGCTTCACAGAGGTTTTCTTGCTCAGGCTTCTTCCTTTTCTTTCCTTTTTTTAAAAACTTTTTGCCAGTCCTGGGCTTGAGCTCAGGGCCTGAGCACTGTCCTTGGACTTTCTCAAGGCTAGAGCTCTACCATTTGAGCCTCAGCACCACTTCCAGCTTTTTTCTATGTATGTGGTACCCGAGGAATCAAACCCTGGTCTTGGTGCATGCTAGGCAAGCACTCTACCACTAGACCAAACTCCTGACTCAGGCTTCCTTTTCATCCATAATCATATTTCTTGGCACTTAGAGTTGCTCAGGCCCTGGAAGGAAGGGAGACTGTGCAGACTGCCCCTTCTCCCTATTAAGTGAGGAGCTTGGATCTTTGCAAATAAGCATAGATTTGCTAAAGTTTCACTAGTATTATTTGTATGAACTTATCCCTGTTTGCCCAGGAAGAAAACTGATTTATTAGAGTATTTCTTCATAATCTTCTGGTAACCCCCCACCCCAAAAAAAAGAAAGAAAAGAAAAGGGTATGGCACCTTTGTAATTCATACAGAATTCAGGAAGAATTAGAATGGACCGGGTGTGGTGGTAAATGTCTGTAATCATAGTCATTTGAAAAGTGAAGGTAGGAGGACTACTGCCCAAGCACAGCCCAAATCCCTATCATGAAAACAAACTAAAACACAAAAAGACAAGGGTATGGCTGAGGTAGTAGAGCAGCAAGCACAGGCATTGCGCTCAGTCCCTCATATACCCAAGCAAAGAAGTAGGGTTGGGTAGTTAGGAATAAATGGAAAAAATAGAGCCATTTGCTACATTACTATAGGAAAAGTTTATGATGCTATATATATATACACACACACATACATGTGTGTATGTGTGTTTGATGAGATCTATATATATATACATATACACATGTGTGTATATACATATATATGCAGATATATACAAATATATATCTGCATATGTATATATATCAAAAATTTCCTACAGTTATGTAACAAAGGTGAGTGTGTGTGTGTGTGTGTGCTTAAAGATAAGCTAAAACTAGGAATTTCAGACTTTAATTCCTGTTTCTTGTGCGGAGAGCAGGAAATGTTTCTCTTTTTTTCTTTTCTGCTCTACTTCTGCTTTATTTTATATTAAATTCTAAAAGTTACAAATTAAAAAAATAGAATACCATATAATTTATTTTCTAGATATCTTGTCATTATTCTCCTTTTATAAGCATCTTTGGTTAAAAACACAGCTATCTCAATATCTCGAAATATTCCACTTTTGCAAAGAGGTTCCAGTGGCAAATAACTTTTAGTCAGCCAGATAGTTTCAGCTCACAGTTAATTAAACATAGTTAAGAAGCAGTCTTCCTGTTTCAGAACAAGCAATGTCTGTATTTCCTATGAATAGCTGTTAGATGAACCTAAAAGATTACCAGGCAATCAAGATCAGTAAAAGTTAAATTTACCAAAACAGAGAAAAAGTAAATTCTGTAAATTGTTTGGTATTATAATTTTGTTAGATGGTTGTCTTTGTTTATTGTGGCAAATACTTGTGTTTACTGGCTTATTAGAGTGAGTAGTAGTAAAGGAAAGGGGGGCCAGAATAGAAATGAGATTAAAACTAGAGAGTAGGAATAAAATGAAATAGAAGAGCATATCTACATTTGAAATTACTGTATTTTTCTTGACTGGATTAGTCATGACATTGTTCATTTCAAAGAAATAAAACATTACCATAGTATTATTAGCAAATAATGGGCGAAACGGATAAAAATACAGATCCCAATATTATTAGGATTTTTTGAACTTATAACCCAGCATATATACAGCTAAATTTAATGTCCTTACTAGGATATTATAATTCATTGTCCAGAAAAGTCTAACAAAAAATACAACATCCTTTATTGATGTCTGTGTATAATTTGGGATATGAAATAAATAGCTATCTTCTGTGAATAAACAATTATGCTTGATGTCTAGTTATGTAGAATGAATTCTACACTGCCAATACCTGCAGAGTATTGTCCGTTGGGGTAGTTTGTACATAGCCATATAAGTGACTATTGGTAAGCTATGGTGTCATGGTAGCTAGAGAATTCAATTCCTTCTTCTTTTCCTTTTTGGTGTAAGAGATTGAACCTAGGGCATCCCAAATGCTAAGCTCCTGCTCTACTACTGAGCTGCAGCCCTGTATTTCTCATAGGCGTAATTATTTTAAACACATGTATCCATTTTACACATTATTTCATAATCACTGAAAAATATATGGCTTTATTAATAAAACTATTTTCAATTGAACAGAAAGGAAGTTTATTGTTTGTTTGCTTGTTCTATACCAGTTCTTTGGTTTAAACTCAGAGCCTGGGTGCTGTCTCTTAAGCTTTTCTTGCTCAAGGCTAAAACTCTACCACTTGACCCCCAGCTCCACTTCTATCTTTTTTGGTAGTTAAGGAAAATAAAGAGTTTCACAGGCTTTGCTATTTTCAAATTGCAATCTTCAGATCTCAGCGTCCTGAATAACTGGAATGACAGGTGTGAGCCACTTACACAGAGCTAAAGCAAGATTTTGAAAGCAAAAATGACATTTTTGTTCTTAATGTACTATGCTATGCCTCTTCTCCTTTGTTGCCCTTTGGTTAACCTCATATTGTTACTGTACCTGACTTTGTTACCTGGTATGTTGTATATACGTTTATTTGTTTATTTGAAATAGGAAAGGGAAGGGGGGAAACAAGATGATTGGGAAGGAGTGGAGAGAAGGAAATGGGGACAAAAACATAAGGGGTATCAATGTATAAGAAGTAATGCACCTACTATTTGCTGAATGTAACTATAACCCCTCTATACATTATCTTGATAATTTAAAAAAACCTACTTTGCATTCATTATCTCAGTCAATGTTCATAACAAGTCCATAAATATCACAATGTTAATGTAATAAACTAAATCTTAGGAATGTTTGATGGCCTATAACAGTTTCTATATATACCCTGAAGGTTAGAAACCTAATTATTTCAGTCTTTGATGTAGTAGATTACTTGAAAACTGACCAAAAGGTTTTCTCCAATTCTTTGATATCCTAAGCAGATTTAACACACATAGTTTATTAGAAGGAAAGAAAGCACAAAACTTAACATATGTTTCAGGATGGTCTTGATGCTGTTAAATTTCATTTTTATAGTATAGTTTGGCTTCTTGCTTTATCTACCAGCCTTTAAGTTGACTACCAAATTTGGAGTCTTATTAACTGTGGATGAACATGATCTCTTGAGTACCCAATTGAGATTCCAATCCTGTCTTGGATCTGGAATTTAAGTCACCTTATATTCTGATTTCAGCCGAACAAAAAAAAGCTATTCTAGATATTCTGCCACACTCAGGTTGACTTTCATACTTAAACTCTTGGATGGTCATGAAAAATCTGTTTTTAAATTAGCTGGTTTAAGGAATATTAATATCAAATAGTGCATGTCACCATCTTGTCTACTACCATATTACTGACTGGTTTCTAAAAGGAGGAACATGTGTGTAAACAATAGCTCTTATTTTATTGACTGTGTTAGTTTCTTCTTAAGCAGGTGGTTGTGATCTCTTCCTTTGAGTTCAGTTTCCTAGTTTATGTTAATGACTTGGCATAATGATAAAATACATTTTCAGAAAGCATGTGAATTTGGAACTCTGCCTTTTCTGTTTATATTAGGCTTCATTTTAAAGGCAAGTGAAATTGCTTCAAATAAAACAGCTCCAAGTTTACAAGAAACAGTTAAGAGAAGGCAGAGACAAGCAGACCCACTTCTTTGTGGAAATTTGCGCAGTTGCCATGGACCTACATAAGGAATGGGAGGACACAGAGGCCAGCTGGCATAAGGAGAAGATGGAATTGCTGGACCAGTTTGACAATGAAAGGAAGGAATGGGAAAGTCAATGGAAGATCATGCAGAAGAAGATAGAAGAGGTACAAGTTGATTTGTTTTGAATGTATTCTAAACTTCAAGTTCTGGTTGAAAACTTTGTTGAAGTTCATTTTTTGTATTCTATATAGCACTGAAAGAGATACAAGTATCAATAATATTTACTTGATTGATATTGCATGACTTTTCCTCATGGCATCTTAGGGATTTATACTTATTTTACAACATTGCATTAAAATTAAGATCTTGAAACTTCACTCTATAGTACATCCACTTTTTAAACATTTCTGACCAGAGAGGCTTGATATTAAAAGTTAAGTTTATAATGAGGTAACAGTGGGTCATGACTGTAACCCTAAATTCTCAGAAGCCAGTATGTAATTTATATGGAGTCTGTAGAGTGAGTACACTTGGGCAGTGTACTTACTGAATTTACAAGTTTAGCCAGGCAGCAGACTGTTTTACCTACATGGCTAAACAACTGGCTAGATTAATTATGCATCCTTAATTATTTTGACTGCATGCTAGAGTTAGGAAATTGTAATCAACTAGACTCATCCAGCCAGTGATCCATGAACGTGCCAGTTTCTGAGTTTTAGATTCTGATTGACCTCCGTACCTCCTTGTAGATCCCATCCAATTTTGTCATGTGTAAGTGGAGGAAGGAAGGGGAAATTAAGGGAGCAAAGAAAACATAGTTTGCAAATCACAGAGGCAAGTTATGTCATGCTATTATGGTTTGTTTCCTGTGTATACAGTTATGTAGTTGGGAATGTATTTATATAATGTACTTACCCAGAATGTCCATGATGGTACGTTTCAATACCTGAATACTAGCACTGTGCTCTACTTATCATCCATACACTTATATGTAAATGTACCAGATATGCTACATTCTTGTAAGCTACGGAGCTACAGTAAAAAAGAAAGGGGGTGCAAAGTATTTTCACAGGTCACAGAGAAAACCATTTTTTTGCCAGTCCTGGGGCTCAAACTCAGAGCCTGAGCACTGTTCTTGGGCTTTCTCACGGCTAGAGCTCTACCACTTGAACCACAGCACCATTTCCAACTTTTTTCTATGCATGTGGTACTGAGGAATCAAACCCGGGACTTCATGCATGCTAGGCAAGCACTCTACTGCTAGGCCAAACTCCCAGCCCCAGAGAAAACAATTCTTAAACTAAAACAAACCTATGTCCTAGGAATAGCACTTTTCCCATAGTTTTGAAATGAAAACACTTGTTTTCCCCACACTTTCTTAGAAAAAGGGTGATATTAATAGCAACCTTCAGGCAATACCTCAGGTAGTATGTCTTTCAACTAGGATTTGGGGTAAATACAAAGTAGCCATAAATCTGTTATTACATGATCCTTAGAATACATGGAGTATGCATATTGATTGTGGTTTTGTTTTGTTTTTGTTTTTGTGTTTTGTTGGTCATGGGCTTGAACTCTGGGCCTGGGCATTGTCCTTGAGCTCTGAAGGCTAGTGCTCTATCACTTGAACCGCAGTGTCACTTCTGATTTTCTGATGGTTAAATGGAAATAAGAGTCTTATGGACTTTAGTGCCCAGGCTGGCTTTGAACCATGATCTTCAAATTTCTGCCTCCTGAGAGTAGCTAAGATTACAGATATGAGCCACTGGCATCCAGCTGATTGTGGTTTTGCAGTGTAGGCACTTGTTCTAATAGTTACCTGATGGTCCCTTTTGAAATTTGACAAACTTTCCAAAGAATAAAGAGAAGGCAAATCTTTAGGAAGAAATTGAGTAAGTGCCTGCAGGTTTAATTAAAGCCTGAACAAGAAAAAAACTCAAGGATCTGCTTTATTATAGACAAATAGATGAATCCAGGGGTTTAGCTCTGTTATACATAGGTCATTGCCACAATCTTAGCCTTAAAAGCACATTAATTAGTGAAAACTAATTATCTAGCAACTAGGGGAATAAACATCTTTTTGACTGGCCTCTATGTGCTTAGGGAACAGAATGAGGCAACTTACTAGGTGAAATATTAGTAATTTCGACAGTTAAGTGTTGCTATCCAAGTAGAATAATGACTAAAACTCATTATTTTAATGTTAAATTCTTGCTTCTCCCAAAATGCAGGTGGCTCAAGCTATACTCAGGGGGCTGAGATCTGAAGATCACAGTTTGAAGCCGACCTGGGCTGGAAAGTCTCTGAGACTTTTATCTCTAATTAAACACCAAAAAAAAAAAAAAAAAAAAGAAAGCCAAAAAGGCCTAAAACGGAGCTATGGCTCAAATGATACTGTATTAGGTTTGAGTACATAAACTCAGGGAACTCAAGCCCCAGAAGTGGCAAAAAAAAAAATCTTGACTCTCTCTGAAAGCAATTAGAAGCATGACCAATGATTGGTTCACTCATCCTAATCTTGTGATTGTACTACTGCATTATGTAAAAACATAAGGGTTTGTTTTATCTTTCATTGATTTGTTTTCTAGTTGTGGGGCTTGAACTCAGGGTCAGGACTCTACCCCTGAGCTGTTTTGCTTAAGACTAGCACTCTACTGTTTTGGGCCACAGCACACTTCCAATTTTCTGATGGTTAATTGGAAGTAAGACTCTCCAGACTTTCTTGCCCAGGCTGGCTTTCAGATCTCAGCCTCCTCAGTAACTAGGATTACAGCTTTCAGTTTTTTTTAATTCTAATCATAAAAGAAGAGTACTTAAGGGTGGTCAAAATGTTCCAGCTAATCCATAATTTAGAGGACCCATTTGGAGGCAAAAGCATTAATATCTGGGAAAGTATGAAGTAAAATGGCAAAGAGGACTTGTCAACGTGGATTGGGAAAGTTTTAATTTCTTTCTTACAGCTTTGTCAGGAGGTAAAACTTCGGAGGAAAAACAACATGAATGAACGATTTAAAGTCATTTGTCTTGATCATGAAAAGGCTGTTCAAGATAAAATCTTGGAATCTTCTCCAAAGGACCCCAATTCAGAACAATCTGATTTTACAGGGGTACATCACAGGGACAGACTGGGAAAAGAAAAGAAAATAGAGCAGAGCTTTCTCAGTGAAGAGAATGGAGCGTTTAAGGAGCAAAAAGCAACCAAAAAATCAAAAGTGGGGTTTACAGATCCTTTGGCCACAGACAAGGACTGTGAGGGCTGGCCTGGCCGGAAGACCTCTGAGGAAGAAAGTAAGAGCTGTTCAGGAGCCCTCAACACTGTAAGTAAGATATGATTGGCCTTGGACTATGTCTAAGGAAATATTTACATTTCTAAGTGCTAACATGCTATTGTTTATATGTGCAAAGGCCCTTGAAGAACTTGCCAAAATTAGTGAAGAGTTATGCAGCTTTCAAGAGGAAATTCGAAAGCGGTCTAACCACAGAAGGTAGGCTGGCACATATGTAATTGTTTTATTCCAGAAAAACAGTATGGATACTGGTTTTAGTTAGTGAATCCAAACTGTTTTCTCTTTACAGTTTTTAGAATTATTGAGTAATAAAATTTTATTTTCTTGGAAACAAGATGAAGGGCGGGGGTGAGGGGAGGTAAATGGAGACCAAAACATGAGAAACAGTATCAGTGTTTGTGAAGTAATGCGCCTTCTGTCTGGCGAATATAATGTAACCCTTTTATTAATTACAATAAAAATATATGAAAAGAATTTATTTTCTTGGATACAAGAGGCAATACTCCCAACTGTATGTCTTGATTTGCGCTTTTTTTTCTCTTGCCAGTACCAGGCCTTGAACTTAGAACTTTGTACTCTTGCTCAACTACCCTCACCTCTACTTTCATCCTCACCCTCATCCCCACTCCCACTTCCAGCTAACAGCTGATTATTTACCACTGTGCCACACCTCTAGTCCAGTTATTTGTTTTGTTTTTGTTTTGCTGGTTTATTGGAGACAAAGTCTCTATTCTGCCTGGGCTGGGTTCAAACCAAGATCCTTATATCTCAATCCCAAGAAACTAGGGTTACAGGCCTGAACCAGCTATGTGCAAATACTCTTATATACATCTTCTAGTTCTCTTTGTCATTTATGAGAAATACTTTTACTTTTGGTGTTTAGTTGAGGTACACGTTCTACAATAAATTAATGGGCGTCCTCTACTGAAGCTTTTTGTTCATTTCTTAAATTTGGCCTGGAGAAAAGTTTGTAATGGGGCAAATCCTGTTAAATGTGGTATTTTGATTATACATTGCGATTCAGCTGAAATATTTTACGTCTGATTCATTTGTTTCTCTATGATTAGCCACTGTATAATAACAACATGTAATTTTCAGAACAGCATATAAATGTGTGCACATATACACATGCCTCAAAAATGCTGCTTTAGTTTGCAAACAGTATATAACTAACAGTTGTAGCCAAAAAATTTAAAGGTACTTTAGAGTTTTGATATGGTAAACAAAGATGCATTATTCTGGGATCAGTACTTATTTCCTTTGGGGCCAGTTATCTGTTTTTTGTTTGTTTGTTTGTTTTAGTTACTAATTAGTAAGGATTTATTTTAGTATAACAGTGTTACTGTAGGAAGAAATAGAAAAAGAGAGAAAGACATTTCTTACTCTTGATCCAGGAAATGGAAGTTAGTGACTCTTAGGAAGCTATGACAGTGAGAAACTGTGAGGATATTTTTTTCTTACTACAGAAATAGATTGCTTGAACCACTTCTTTGAAGAATTTATCTTAAAATAAAATGATCACTAAAATGCCTGTTTGATCCTTATGTAGGATGAAGTCAGACTCTTTTCTACAGGAAATACCAAATGTAATCAGCGCACCTCAGAAAGAACATCTGATCAACAATGACCAGCATGTTCTTCCAATCAGCTTAGAAAAGGAAAAACAGGAACATAGAAAGAACCTGAGCTATACCCCTGTACCCCAAAGCAATTCTATGAAAAAATGTGGAATTGATACGATTGATTTGCAAAGAAATGAAACCCCACCACTTCCTCCTCCAAGAAGCACATCTCGAAATTTTCCCAGCACATATGCTGAACAAGTCCAAGAGAGACTGAAGGAAAGTTTAGCCCACAGAAACTGGGTGGCCCACAAGGGTCAAGGAGAAAAGAATGTCAAGATAGGTTTCCTTTCTGGGAAACCTACTTTATGTCCAAGGGAAGAAAAGGTTTTAACACCAGAGATCAGCATACATAATAATCTTCGAGGTAAAGAAGACACCAGATTGCCTATGTGGTCACATGACTTTGGGATAGGTACACAAAAGAGCCCTTCTGCTTTGTGCTTTCAGCAAAACAGCTCTACTCCCAGTAACCCTAAATCTGAAATGATTCCAGAGCACCTTCCCAAATCTCCCTCAAATCTTCATATAAACAATGACTGGAGTTCCTCAATAACACAGAGCAGTGGCTCACTTGCAAGTTTTGGTTGTGGCTTTGAAAGGATGACAAGGAATGAAAGGCTGGCAGCGAAGACAGATGAATTTAACAGAACTGTGTTTAGAACAGACCGAAATTGCCGTGCAATTCAACAGAGTCAAAACTACTCAAAATCATCTGAGGATCTTCATCCCTGTGATAACACTGCAGAAAGAGACAATGTGAAAACCAGTGGGCATGTGCTTGTGTCCATGCAAAATATGCTCACTAATCCCACCAAGAAATCAACAGCAGCCCTGATAAGACAAATGCAGGATTATGGAAATCCTAGCAGTTACTGGAATATGTTCCATGAGCACGACTGGAGACCAAGTAATTTTTCTGGTCGACCCAGGTCAGCTGACTCCAGGTCAAATTATGGTGTTGTGAAAAAGCTACTGAAAACCTATGAGACATCAACAGGGCCTGCATGTCAAAAGTCTAAATGCTTCCAGGATAACTGGATCAAATGCAATTCTGATGCCAGTGATAATGACACATTAAGTCAGCATTTAGAAATACATCCAGTGGAGCAAGAATTTCAGCCAAAAACAGCTTTGTTTGTGGGACAGCAAGTGAAACGAGGAATAGATGAGAAAAAGATAACAGAGGTAAGAAATTCAAATTATACATTTTAGTAGACCTGCATCCATAATTAGCAGTGGCTCTGAGTTCAATTGTCCATTCATACACATATGAATTAGAAACTTAGCCTCTGAATCCTTTGTGAGTATATGTCAGCAACATGAATTTAAACTGTAGTTTTTAAAGACCAGGGTTAGTATATTCCTTAAAAATAAGTTAGAGGTGCTGAGAGTTTGCCCAAGTGGTAGAGTGATTGCCTAGTACACACAAAATCCTGGGTTCGATTCCTTGGTACCACATACATAGAAAAAAGCTGGAAGTGGTGCTGAGGCTCAAGTGGTAGAGCTCTAGCCTTGAGAAAGTCCAAGGACAGTGCTCAAGCCCTGAGCTCACGCCCAGGACTGGCAAAAAAAAACTTAGAAAAAAGGGCCGGGAGTTTGGCCTAGTGGTTAAAGTGCTTGCATAGCATGCATGAAGACCCGGGTTCTATTCCTCGGTACCACATACATAGAAAAAAGCCGGAAGTGGTGCTGAAGCTTAAGTGGTAGAGCTCTAGCCTTGAGAAAGTCCAAGGACAGTGCTCAGGCCCTGAGCTCAAGCCCAGGACTGGCAAAAAAAAAAAAAAAAAAGTTAGAAAAAAATAAGTTAGAGAAATATGTCCAGTGACTTTAAGAAGATTAAATGTCTATATTCTTGGATGAGAAATTATTGAAAAATGTGCATTTGCTAATTTCTAAAGTTTTTTGAAGTATATAAATATTTCTAAATAGCTTTCACTTTTCAGTCATTTTCTATGATCAATCATTCGTAGCATTTGATTCATGTTGGAAGGATTAGTCACAAGAATGTGAATATTGGCTAACCACATCATTTAAATAATGTCTTAGTTTTATTATCCATGATACTAAAAGACCATATATGGAAGCCGGGCACGATGGCTCACACCTGTAATCCTAGCTACTCAGGAGGCTGAGATTTGAGGATCAAGGCTCAGAGCCAGCCCAGGCACAAAAGGACCTGAGACTCTTACCTCCAGTTAATCTCTAGAAAATGGGAAGTGGGACTTGGCTCAAGGGTAGGGCAGTAGCCTTGAGCTGAAGAGCTCAGGGACAGTATCAGGTTGAGTTCAAGCCCCATGACCCACCAAAAAAAAAAAAAAAAGATCATATGTGGGAGCAAGGCCACATGGAGATATGTTTAGCACGTGAAATGAGAGAAAGAAGGGGGAAGGGAAGAGATAAACGAGAGAAAGAATGGAACCACAAAATTTAAATAAATCCATCCTTTCTCTGTAGTCCATATCCAAAAGAGTAAAATTTCCATGAATTATAAGAGGTCAAATAAATTGATAAAGTGAAAACTCATAAAGCATTTCCTTTCCATGTGTATAAAATTACAAAGCATTGCAAGGGATTATTTACCAGTATTTCAATGAATAATCCTTCTTTTACATTTCTCTATTTTTCAGTTGAGCTCAGAAATAGCTCTGAAATCCTACAGCTGGAGATATGCAATAGAAATATACACATTAACCAACAAAAATTCTCATTAGCTAGCAAGAAACAATAAATGGGTTTTTCCTTTTTGTGTGTGTGTTTTTGATTTGGAAGCAAGATGCTGTATTATAGATGTCTATAAGTAGACTTTGCTTTGCTTTAGGTTGGTCAGCTTTCCCTTATAATTAATTAAAACAATAATAAGCCTCCAAAGAGAGAAAAAATAAAATGCAGGTTATTGTCAGCCATGGCTAGAATAGTAGAAACTGAGGCCTCTGTATTGTCCCTTGTCAATAAAAGGCCACAAGCTTTGTTTAGAGATTAGGTAGAACCAAGGGTAATCTTTTTAATAGTTATGTTCACTAAAATTAAAATAAAACAAAGGAAAGAAGACAATGAAAGGATAAAGAAGGAAAAGCTTTTCACTCATCATAAGACTCAAATTAGCTAGCAAATCTTATTAGCAATTTCAAATTAAGTTATATTTGGACAAAGGTAAGGGCTGGGTATATAGCTCAGTAGCAGAGCATTTGCTTAGTATGTGTGAGACCTTGGGTTCAATCTCCAGCATGGCAAAAAAAAGAGAAAGAAAAAAGAAAAAAACTTTAAGGAGATAAGTACAGTTCTTAAACGTTTGTGGGACAGCGTCTCAGTGATCTCTAGTTTAAAAACAAAACAGGTAACTTATGTTTGAAAGCCTTGTGCTTTTGCTTTCTAAATGTATCCGTTGCCTGACATAAACAAACAACTTAATACAATTGCCTGATTATCTTTTTATTATTTTCAAATACCATCAAACATTCTAGTATCCCCCAAGAAATAGTCTGTAGATCCATCATATTGAAATTATTTGACTTGAACTTTTGGATCTTGAGCTCATAGTCCTACAAAGCCATCAACTATAACAAGATTTGCCAATGTGACGAGAGCTGTAAGAGTATCAAATACCATCTTCCATATTACAGTTGGAGTTTGGATTCAAACTGACCTTGATTAAAACACTCATGGCTAGCTATATATGCTAGATAAATACCTGCTTTCTTTGCTTGTAAATGCATTATGAAACCAACCCCCAAGTTGGGACCCATAATGTTATGCTGCATTGCTGATGTGTGTATAGTAAGATAAATGCATTCATTTTTGTAGGAATCCATGGCAATGAAAGCCTCAAATGGAAAAGGATTTTCCCGACCAGCTAGACCTGCAAATCGCAGGCTGCCATCCAGATGGGCGTCTAGATCTCCATCAGCGCCCCCTGCCTTGCAGAGGATCGCACACAACTCTAATCTCTCTCTGCGAGCTGAGGCACACATGATCTAAGTCTCTAGCCTGGATTAATAGATTACAGAAGTTGTAGTCCCAGTTGCTACACTAGACATTCTGAGTGTTTACAGCCGGTCCTGTTCTCCTCTGCATCTTTCAGGATTACTAGGAAGAACAGTTTTTTTTAAAAAAAAAATCTTAACTTTCCATCAGTCTTCAGTGTTTTTAATCTACAGAAGAATTATCTCTTTGTAGTTTGATTTCTTAGGTCAGATTTTTTCAATGTCATCCTTATTAATTTTTCACTGTGATTTAAGTTGGAACAGTGTACAATATTGTATATTCTAACTTTCCTGCAGTTTGCAGAAAGCAAGGCGATAACGCATGGCCATGTGTTTGTAGCTGCATGTGCTGTAATAAGTATTCTAGTATGTATTTAGGTAAAAAAAAGTCTGTGCTAGTGTTGACTTTGATGTATACCTATATATTCTTTGTTTTTATTTAAATGTTTTGAAAATATACAGTACTATTTATATTTTGTATACCTTTTAATAGGTATTCACCTAAGGCATTTGAGGTTCATATATTAATTAATCACTTTCTTGACCCACAACTACATTTTAAAAAAGAATTAACCACATATCTAACAGTAGTTTCTAAATATAGCATATAACTAGCTTCTTAATCCACGTGAGGATAGACTTATACCATGGATTTTCTTGTTTATTCTTTTAAATAAAATTGCAACAAATTTAACAAGTCAGTATTCTTAAGTCAGCATAAAATGTTTATAAATGCTTCTCTATCATTTGGTAGTCTCAAATGGCTTTACCTGTATACTTGATCCTCAGAGCCAACATCATAAGACTGCCTTATGAATGATAGGACTAAATAATAAGTTTATTTTGTCAACCTCACTGACAGATACTCCTTAAATTTTATGCAAAATGAAGTTATATTATGCTGAGTTTTACTTATTTCTTACAATTATGGTAAGCTTTTAGTTTAGTTGTCTTATCTGGAGCTATACATGCTTAGAGGTAAGTATTTTTTTCTTTTTTCTAACTTTTCCCCTAAAATTAGTGATAAAAGACTAGCTCACTTTTTTATTGACAAGGAAGATCAGGAAAAAATATCTCATTGAGAACTGAATTATATTTCTTATAATGTGCTATAAAAAGGCCTTAAATATTGGCACCCACAGTAGCATAAGAAACAGAAGAATGTATGTTTTGTGTGTGTGTGTGTGTGTGTGTGTGTGTGTGTGTGTGTGTATACCTTGGCTACAATTTTCCCACAGTAAATATATGGATACAATCTTTAGAACTGGCAGAACTGGAGTGCTGAAGTGCTTGGAATTCCACATACAAGTTCTTAGAAGCGTCTTATGTTTATTTGCCACTGCCTCTATTCACAGCCAGTTATATTATTATTTAGATATTAATTCTGTTTCATCTTTTAATACCAAAAAGGTCAAGAAGTTCTTATGCCAAATATATGTAAAGGGATCTCTCCTTATGATGTTTTAGCCCCTAAGAGGGATTCATTTTATGATACCCTGCTCTGAGGTAAAGTAAAACATTTGCAAATAACTGACTGCCTTAAAAGGCTCACTACTGTAGCATAGTGATGACTAGATCCATGCTGTACAGTAAGTTCCAGGAGGTAAGCTGAATTAAACTAAAGGGGGAGGATGGATCTGATGGCAAGGGCTATAGACGTACTCTACTAATTCTCATTTCCTTCAGGGATTATCTTTCTTTCTCACATGACATCCATCAAAGAAAAGTAACCCAGATACCAAGTGATGGCACTTTAATCATACACCTTTCTAGTTTAAGGAAGAAAATATTGGAAAGGGGATTCCCTGGGATGTAAATTGCTATATATGCTGCCCTTCAGCCTGCCTGGTAGAAGTGACAATTCTGCCTTTACCTGCAAATCAAGAGTCTTGAAAAGTTAAACTGCTGCTAAATCAAAATCCTCTGGGAGTACTTAATTAAAACAACAACAACAACAAAATCGAAATGCAAGCTATATGATGACCAATCAGATACTAACACAGTGCCCCCCCACTTACTCTCCCCACACCATCCTGAGATATGACTTTGTTACCTATAAATGAATTGTCAACCTTCAGAATTTAAGCCATTTTCTTTTTATTATTATTTGAATGAATAAGTGGGACTACCTTAGTGACACATTGACTAAAATCATGGAATATTAAAGCCCCTGATTTCAAACTGCACAGATAAAACAGATTAACTATTCTGTGTTCTCCTTTAAAATATTTTATAATTTTTTACGGAAAAAATTAACGATCAAGTGGAAATTCTCCTTGAAAAAATATTTTTGAGGTACAATCGTGCTTTATAACTGGTAATTTTTCTACTTTGGATAGACATTTTCTTACCCACTGGTACACTTCATCATGCTGTCATTTCTGCATTTAAGGAATTTGTAAACATTTATGGAAATCTGATTAGATGCAAAACTTATAGATGTTTTTAGAAAGAAAATCTCACATTACTTCATAGAGGACTACTGATATGGTTGGCTACACTCAGAAATAGTAAGACAAAAGTAAAGAAGTATTCTTAAATTTCTCTATGTGTGTGCATGCGCACATATACCACACACACTACTCTTACATAATTTCTCTATATTGCCTTATGTCCCAAAGCCAAATATAAACATATAAACAGTGCATTGTATAGTTCACTGTTATTCATTATTGATTATTCACAGATTTGATTTGTTTTATATAGAGACAGTAAAAGTAATGTGTCATTTTGTTGGTGTTGCCCTAAAACTTGATTTGCTTTTACATAGGTGACCTTAACCAGCCACCATCTCATCCTGAGGAAGCTTCTGAACCTAAGCAGAGTATCCACCTCTCTAAAAAGATCTTGAAAATAAATTTGTAGGCACATTTCTGATTGAATGATTACTTGATATTGCAATCTCCTTCATCCTTTGGAAGCTGTTAAATAAAATAAGTTTGGAAACACTTGGTGTGTAGTTGTCTACATTGAGAATATTTTCATGTCTCTCCTTTTTACAGGGAACTGCAGCAAGGGAGACGATGTAAGTCTAAATTCAAATGTGTACACAATTCCGGTCTAGATTCTCCAAAAATATCTCTGGAATTTAAAATACATCTGCTTGACTTCCTGCTCCTAACCACATACAACCTGATAGAGTTTCTCACACAGACATCCACTCTGTGTCATTTTGCTGCTAAGTAAACCTGGCAAATGTTGAAAAGAGTAATCACTTCTAGGATCTTCATTCATGGGAATTACTTTTTGGGAGATGCAAATGTATAGTGTTATTTTGTTTCACTTTCTTCATTTTAGAAATAGTACAGAGTGCCTTTATTAACAAAATTTACAGCTATGACTTTATTCATTTAATTAGGAAAGTAAACTCCTTTCAAATACAAGCTTCAGAGTGAAAAAAAGTCAAAAACAAAACAGGAGATGGCAAAGACAACCACCATTCATTATGTCATTTTTTTCATAGGAAATAATTTTTGTATTTGTAAAACAAATTCACATGGCATAATATATTTGGGTCTGATGAAATCTGGACCAGTTACATAGGAAATGATATAGAAGTTTAGGAATCATCCAGAAATGGAATCATCATAGAAGTTATTCAGTAAAATGTTGCTCAGAGAAGAGAAATGTTTGTGGCTGTCAAGGGTTCCAGGATGGGATCTAAGTTGATCCTTGAAGATCCCTGCTTTTCAACGTTCCTATGTTCTTTGTGCATCTGTGACTGTATTTGTAAACCTCACTCATTCACATTCCATTACTTGTTTTGCTTACAACAAATATCAAGGCAGGCTTTGTGATTTCCATTCCCAATCAAAATATTGAGAACAAATATTTCTCAAGATAAAGGTTAGAAATAAATGAGGTGACTTTTGCTCTCCAGACTCAGATCCTTTCCCAAACAAGCAGGAGAGAATGAAAATGAGCTAATAGTTATTTTCAGGTTTTTGATATATTTCCTAACCACACTGGGGCTGTTTACTTTCATTGAGTGTTGTCAAGTGATCTTTGTAATTTTTTTTTATTGTGTTTATGTGATACCAAGGAATCAAATCCCTAGGTAAGCACTCTACCATTAAGGCACATTCCTTCCTCTTTTTCAGTGATCTTAGCTAGCAATCTTGACATGGAGGCTTAAAAAGTTCAAGCAGTTGCCAACAACATTCACAAAAAATGGACAATATTTATAATGCTGTATTTTGATTTTATATAAAGCTTTATGTAGGGCACATTGTCAAAGGTTAAAATCAATCAATGGACAATCTTAGTGTTCCATGAATCATGACCTTCCTGTCTTCAAAAGGATCAGGCTATATAAAATTAATCCATGATTATGACAAGGCTTCATTAGAGCATGGCCTTAGGCTAAATTGAGTAACTTGTAAAAGATAATAGTTTACTTTTTTGCAGTCCAGGAGGCTAGAAATAATGTGTGGAAAGAGCTGTTCTTTGTATCCAAAATGGTGCCTTGTGGTTGTGCCCTGACATTACAGAAAAAGCAAAACAGGCTGAACATGTATCATCTAGACCCCATTTCAAGAGGGCCTTAAAATTCCCTTCATGAAGGAGGAGACCAGATGGTCACTTCTTAAAGCCCCAAACTCTTAAAACTATTACAGTAGAGACAGCATTTCAGTGTGAATGCTGGTAGAACACATTCAAACAATAGCAAGCAAGTTATTTCCAGTCAAATCAAATCTTTAAACTTAAGGGTGCTTTTCTTGTGCAAACTTTATTTTTTTCACATTTTATTGTAATTAATAGAAGGGTTACATTATATTCACCAGATAGAAGATGCATTACTTCACAAACATGTCTCATGTCTTGGTCCCCATTTCCCTCCCCCCATCCCCACCCCTCATCTTGTTTTTCCCCCCTTCTCTATCCTATTTCAAATAAACAAATAAACATATATACAATATATCAGATAACAAGGTAAAACAGTGTAATCATATGAGATAACCAAGGGACAGCAAAAGAGATGAGAGATAACATAGTACATTAAGGACAACAATCACTCAAATGGTTTTTGTTTCTATATCCTGGAGGTCCTTTCATTTAACATCATACTATGTGGCCTACGTATCTAGGTTTTGCTCTGCAAACTTTATTTTTAAACCAAATTATTTATTTACCAAATGTGTAAGACTCAATAAATAAATTTATCTGCTTGGAATTTGTACATCTTTTCTGCCCACTGCCACACCTAAGAACACAGAACTATGTAGTCCTGATTTATGTGTGTGTGTGTGTGTGTGTGTGTATTTTATTTTATTTTATTTATTTATTTATTTATTTATTTATTTATTTTTTGCCAGTCCTCGGCTTGAGCTCAGGGCCTGAGCATTGTCCTTGGACTTTCTCAAGGCCAGAGCTCTACCACTTGAGCCTCAGCACCACTTCCGGCTTTTTTTTATGTATGTGGTGTGTTTCATTTTAAATAGTAAAACAGCACTGGATTCTGTTCAGAGGAGTAGGAGTCTAGGTCAATACTGGCAAAAAGCTCTATACTCAAGAAGCCAGTAGCTTGGAACCAACATACAGGAAGTGGGCACCCATTTATGGGAAACTAGGAGACTAATGACTATCAAGCAGAAAATGATGGGTGGTGCAGCTTAAGCTCTTATCTGAATGTTTTCAGATAAGAATTATCTGAATTAGAACTGACAGGATGTCATCAGAGGACTGCACTGGGAGGAATTGGAAAAGATGGAAAGATGGTGAGGTAGAGATGGGCCTTTGCTTTTATTTGTACATCTTTACACTCCAGATGTTCATTACCTTCTTTAAGTATTAATGTAGTTAATGTGAATCAGGCCTCTGGGATGAGTGTGGAATAAATGGAGAAACTGATAATCAGATGGTTTAGAAATCTATCATAATGTACAGGTAGAGCTTTCTTATTTTTCAATATGCTTTTCTCTTAATTTTTCTTTTTTTTTGTCAGTTTTGGGGCTTGAACTCAGGACCTGGGCACTGTCCCTGAGCCTCTGTGTGAAAAAGTCTAGCATTCTACCAGTTAAGCCACAATGCCACAATGCCACTTCTAGTTTTTGAGTGGTTAATTGAAGATAAACTCATGGGGAAATTTTTGCCCAGGCTGGTTTTGCACTGCAAAAATGAGGGTAAGTACATAAGATTGATAAACCATTGGAGATTGTTCTTTATATTTGGCATCTATGCCTTAAGTGAACATCTCTGACTCAGATTGTCCTAATATGATGTATAAAAATGTACGTGAATTAATGCACCTTCTATCTGGCAAATATCATGTAACCCTTTTACTAATTACACTAAAAAAAATAATACAGCTGCAAAGTTAGGTGCCAGCCTTTTACCCAGCTTTGCTGAAACTTTATAAAGATCCCAGGGGTATTAGTGAGATGGAAAGGAGAATAATGACTTGCAAATGATTGTAATAAAGCAATGGGATCTTCTGGATTCAGTCTGGAATTTTGGTAAAAGCCCCTTTGAATCTCATAGAAAGGCTTGGCTGATTCAGTGATATCACCATCATCTTTTCTAAATACATATGATACATGTCTCATACTGACACATATGCAATGATACGTGCCATAATATTAACAGCTAGACACACAGAAATAAAGTGGGTGTCCTGAAGAAACATGGAAAGTGTAGAGCAAGGAAGTCTTCTCATTGTCCAGGTTTCTCACTGGAATGTGCTTAAACAAGAGAGATGTCATGGAATGGGAGAAGGACTTCATCTGATAGCACCACACTGCAGGTGTAACAATAGAGAAAGATACAGAAAGGGGTAAAGAATAGCTATTTGACTTGAATGATGTGTCAAGAGGATCTTCCCTTAGTAAGAGTGTGAGACTGAAACAACATACCCTTGCTTCAAAGGGAAAAATCATAGGACTTGGTTATGGATGTCAGTGATGTTCTTTCGTCAAGCTGACTGGATCAGTATCCATTTTAGCTACCAATAGGGGGAGAAAATGAGCTACCAAAGTCAGCCATCTCAGGAAGGCTCTATTTACTATATTTCTGAACTGTAAGGCCAAGGTAGGAGAAAGTGTTTTAGAAAAGTTGTTAATAAAGAGCTACTCCTTTGATTATAGGAAGAAATATTGTAGGTCAAAAGAGGAATCTGATATCTGCAAAATATGTTTGCATTTCCGCTCAAGACATTTATGGAAATAAATGCGAAAAATAATTTTTTAAAGAAAGTGTATGATTTATTTTGTTTAGCCATGGATGACATAATGAGTTCCGGGCCAGCCTAAATAACAGAGTAAGAGCTTGACTTTAAAATAAATGACTAAATACACAACGCTCTCTGAAATCTGAATCTCAGAAGTCATAAAAAAGTTTTAGTGCAAGCATGTCCTAAATACTGCATTTATTTATCTAACAAATAGGAAACTACTTTTGCTTTAAAAAAAGAAAGAAAGAAGAATAAAAAGAAAAAAAGAGAAGCAGTGATTCCTTACTTGGGGCCATCAATTTCCTAAAAGCAAGAGAAAAACTTGGTTTCCTTGTCTCTCTTTTTTACCTGTCTTTGCAACTGATCAACAGCATCTTTTCAAGGAAGACAGAGAACTGCCCTCCCCACTCCCAGGAAAGGATTAGCAGAGCCTCGACGGGGGAGGAGTTAAGGTGGCTGGAAGGTACAAAAAGTTTCAGGACAGGCTTTGCATGTTTGTGGTTTGGGCTAGAAGTAATTTACACAGCCTGTTGTGCGAGCCCACTGAACAGGTCCCAGTCCAGTCAAGTGCTGCTTGCATCAGGGAATTCAGGTGCCTCTCACCTTGAGGGTTGGGAGAAAGGACTTTCACATTTTAAGTATTGTAGATTTCCATCAACAAATGCAGTACATTTCTTTATGTAATTTCTAAAGTACTGGATATAATGACAATTATAAACAAAATCTCCCCACCCACAAAACCTGTACATAAAGTAGTGAAAGAAAACACTTTTATTAACTAGAATGTGATCCATATCACGGATAGTTCACTGAATAATTGCAAAGACAGAAAGAGCCTCATCCATCCCTTCATTATATATAACCCACTTACATTTTCAAAAGAAGCCAGGATTACACAAGAAAAACAATGCAAAAGCATGTCTCATTTACCTGATAATTAGATGACAGTCTACATTAGAAAACTGATCTAATTCAAAAGGAAAACAAATCTATTTTCTGGCAATAGGTAGTTGCTTGAAGCTTAGTAACTACTAAAGTTTGGCCCCTCACACCAATAGGTGTGCTAATCTCTCTTCTGCTGCACTTGGAAGATAGGTCACATGTTGGGGGGGGAGAGGCACCAAAAGGCCTGATGCTGAATGAAGCTCCTGGAACTGTTCTAGAAGCCCTCATTTGATTCTTCAGTCTGTGGTCTGTTGTGAGACTGACTGGATTTCACACTTCCCTTGTGGCTCTCCATTAGCCAGTCAACGAAGACATGGAAGGATCTTTGATGGAAAAATCCCCATAGCCATGGCAACATTGTGAAGAACTGTTGTGAGGTGCTGTATGGTCCCTGGTCACCCCACTCCCACTGTGCTGGATCAGAGAGGTATTTTATTACCAGAGGAGAGTAGAAGTCAAGTACCTTCAAGTACTCAAGAGACCAGTAGTAGCCTTGTGCCACAGAGTAGACCACATGAGCTAAAAGGAGATGACACAAGACACCAGCACTCTGAAAGAGATGCCTCCTCCACAGGCTCCAGAGCCACCACGCGAGGCAGCTGAAAATGACAAGTAGTCTATTTATGAAAGAGACTTTGGTTTGTGTTTAATTAGGGATTACAAGTTAGAAAGAAAAAAAAAGAAACACAGAAACACTTGTGGCTATTAGAGTGAGTCTCAGGAGATATATCACCTCCATGTTTCTCATTCATAAAGTTAATAAACACAGAATCCCTCATCCGTTTCTGCACTCAAGTAATCATACAGTCCATCTCATTATGTTGCATTAAATGCGATGAGAGAAAAATACTGTTGTGGAAGGCATGTAACAGAAGACCTTGCCTAATCTAGGGCATTAGGAAAAGTTTCCCTGAGAAACATGTCATGAAATGACAGGTACAAGATGAGTAGGAGTGCATTAAGAGAACTTAACTAGAGGACTAGGCAAAAGATCATAAAAGCCAAGCTCTGAATTGGCTTGAAGCTTTATAGGCCATAAAAACTGAAAGTAGGTCAGGGCATCTGAAAGTGATTCAAGAGAAAGAGGGATAAAGAAGGGGAGCTGATGGGGGATGCTGGGACCAGATCTTGAGGCTAAGGATACAGGCCAGACTACAGTTTTAATTAGGTATGTAGTAGTTTGTTGTATAATTAGGGTGTTTTCGTCTATTCCCAAATGTCTTCTTCTCTGTATTTTAGTATTTATTTATTTTTTGTGGGTTATGGGGCTTGAACTCGGCCTAGGTGCTGTCCCTGAGCTCTTCAGCTCAAGGCTACCATCCTACCCTTGTCATCCCTGTATTCTAATGTACTTAACTCAGGTATTTTTACAACTGGTGAAGAAGCAGGAAAGTTGTCATTTTGCAATAAGAAAGTTATTAATGGATCATGTAATGAGCAGGTCAGATTAAGAAAGACTAACATTTGGTGCTAAAACTTATTTAAAAACCAGTGATGAAAGCAAGTTTTTACTGCTGACACTTTTAGCAAGCTGTGAAAAGCTAGGATCACCAGAGCTGATAGGTGTACTGGGCTAACGAGCAGCAGATGTCAAACTGATAAATATAGATTTTTATAGTTGTTTCTGTCATTTCAGCAATACTTAATTACACATTTTGTACTTTAGTTCTTGTGAACTTGCCTTAGAGACAAAAAACAATTATTCGGATCCAGCTGGTAATCTTTGATTTACAAGTTCTGCTTCAGATCTCTCAGTATTCATTTTTTTAAATCCATGAAACATGATTATAAGAAACATACCCACAAATTCTTATGATTGTTAAATGGAGGACTCTTTTACATTTCTATAACAATACTTTTAGTGTTAAGAAAAGTATACTAATAAAACTTAGAGTTACATTTTATTTTACTTATTCATTAATTTCTGTTCATCCTGGGGCTTGAACTCAGGGCCTGAGTAATGTCCCTGAGTTCTTCTGCCCTACAACTCTAAGCTACAGCTTCTTTTCTGGATTATTGGTTGTTGACTGGAGATAGGCGTCTCATGGGCTTTCCTGCCCTGGATGGCTTTGAACCATGATCTTTAGACCTTAGCCTCTTGAATAACTATGATTACAGGCATGGCCCACCAGGGCCCAGCATAAGTTATATATTAAAACATAGAAAAGAAAACTGTCCAAAAAACTGACAAAATGAGAGCTGGGTAATTCTAGGGTTAGAGCAAGGAAAGTAAAAGGTAAATTTAAAACCATTTATTGGTTAGTTTATTTGGCTATTTATTGAGTTGTTGATTCTTGGGATGATTAGCATTTTGAGCTTCCTTTATATTCTGGCTATTATATCTGTTTCAAATTTTCTCCCATTGCTGTAGATTCTTAGTTTGGTGCAAATATATTTATCAATGTTTGCTTTAATTTGCTCAGCTATTGGATTCTTTTGTGCAAAAGCACAAGGCCCTGGGTTCAAGCCCCACTATTGACACAAAATTAAAAGGAACGGAAAAGAGCCCAAGAATGAAAACTTAAAACTAGCCTATAACAGAAAGGAGTATAAGAATTTTTATTGTTATACATTCAATACCCACAGAATGTCAATGAGCACACACACATAATCTCACTGTCAACCAAAATTCTCCTATCTGAAGAATAATTCTTAGAGTAAATGCAGAAGTAACTCAAACCAATGGCAAATCAAGGCCTGGGAGTCCTTGCTTAAGCAAGTGAATTCAGCCAGCAAAACCCTGCATTAAAAATATTACCATCGGGGCCAGGAGTTTGGCCTAGTGGTAGAGTGCTTGCCTAGCATGCTCGAAGACCTGGGTTTGATTTCTTGGTACCACATACATAGAAAAAAGCCAGAAGTGGTTCTGAGGCTCAGGTGGTAGAGCTCTAGCCTTGAGAAAGTCCAAGGACAGTGCTCAGGCCCTGAGCTCAAGCCCAGGACTGGCAAAAAAACAAAAACACAAACACAAACAGTACCATCAAAGATAATACGCCTTTTATGCATCAATTCACCATGAGCTAGCTTTGAGCCTATAAAACTTCTGCTTCACATACCTTTATGGTATAGACCAGCACTTTTGCCCACTGCTATGAATTAGATGCCTAAGAATTGTCTGCTCTTATTTTCTGCACTACCATGTACTTACTCATCAAGTTTTATATTAAGTGAAGTTGAAACTTGCAGGTTTGGAAACAGCATTCCCCTTTGGTTAATAGAAAAATATTTGTTTCCATCAACATCTGTTTTCCTTTATTTAAAATTTTTCAGAAGTTATCCTGATGGCCCCAAAATTTCCTGTTGCCCTGATGGTACAAATTATTCAGAAGGTTTTCAACTAAAATCATTAGGTAGAACCATAGACAAAGGACTGGGAGGTTGACCTATTTAGTAGCCTGATAATCAAATGTCATTTTTAGAGTGGGGAAACCCAGAAGGGCCACACAGTCCTCCTGAGCCACCTAGTTTTAGTCACAACTGTGGACTTGCACCAGAATTACCACCTAACATGTCAAAGTGACATAAAGAGCACAAATATCCTAAATAGCTCTGACATCTCCTAAGGTCTGTTCTGGTAGACATAAAAATAGAAGAACATTGTAGGTTAAGTTTTTTTTATAAACCATGGCTGGAAATACCAAAACATGAGCTGCCCTCTGGAGAAAAGGAGTAGGAGTTGGTCAACTGCTTTGTGTGAGGGAGGCAGCAAGATAATTACTATGTTCATTATTTATAGCCAGGTAGTGATACCATGTGTGTAATTTACATTATAAATGAGTATAGTTATTTTTGAGTAAGTCCCACCTTGTATTTAAGTGATACCAAATATCCAAGTAAGAAAAATTTGAATGATAATCTGAATGGGAAAATGCCTATAGGATCGATGTTACAAAGGCAAAATAGTTCTCTCATAGATGGAATACTATACATTCACACTTTTTTTTAAGATCACTCTTAAAATCATATTGACATGGCCCTGAACTTTGACAGAGGTTAATTACTCTTGGGAAATTGTGAGTTTGGGGAGGCCAAGAAATACATGGGTTATCTGTGAACCAGGTTATCTTGTTTTTATTGCTGTGGTATTGCTACTTTATTTACTAACATGCAGCCACAATCTGGTAAATACTTGTTCTGCCAAATAGTCACACATGAAAGGTTCTGAAACTTGTTTTAGTTCTGAAAATAGCTGCAGCATTACAAAACCTTTTGTTATATTCTACCAAGAGCTCTATACTTGATGTTTCAACTCCTTATTCAGTCACATTAAAGTCTCTTTTCTCTATTTCTGCCAGTCCTGGGGCTTGAACTCAGGGCCTGACACTATCCTTGGGCTTTGTCAAGGCAAGTACTCTACCATTTGAGTCACAGCACCACTTCTGGATTTTTCTATATATATAGTACCAAGGAATTGAACTTAGGGCTTCCTGCATGCTAAGCTAGCACTCTACTACTAGGCCAAACTCTTGGCCCACATTAAAGTTTCTGGAGATTTTTGTGGCCTTGCATGTATGTTCTCCTTCAAAGATAAACTTTAGTCTTGCTCCACAAAATCTGTCAGAGATATTGAAAATTTTTTATTGTATTTTATTGTCCAGTGATATATGGAGGGGGTTACAGTTACATCATCAGGTAGTGGGTACATAGCTTCTTGAACATTATTACCCCTTCCCATGTTTTTCCCCCACTTTCCCTCCCCCCACCTCTCTGCCAATTATCTCGATTTTTCCCTTCCCTTTCCTATTTCAAATAAACAAATACATGTATATACAATATACCAGGTAACAAAGTCAGATATAGTAACAACATGAGATAAACCATAAGGGCAAAAAAGAAGAGAAAAGAAATAACTTCACATAGTACATTAAGAACAACAATCATAAAGATAAACCTCTTGTTTCCACATCCTGGAATTCATTTCACTTAGACTCATTGTATATGGCCATATAGCTTTTGAGCTATTGTGATCCTGAGCTAGAAGGATTCTAGATGTATACTAATGAATACAAATGAGGGAAACATGGAGCCTATGTTTCTTTGAGTCTGGCTTACTTCACTTAGTATGATTTTTCCCAAGTCTTTCCATTTCCTTACAAATGGGCTGATGTCCTTCTTTTTGATGACAGCATAGAATTACATTGTGTATAAATACATCTTCTTGATCCACTCATCAACAGAGGGACATCTGGGTTGGTTCCATATCTTAGCTAAGGCAAATAATGCTGAAATGAACATTGTTGTGCTAGTAGCTTTAGTTTGTTTTTGTTTATGGACTTTTGGATAAGTGCTCAGGAGTGGGATTGCTGGGTCACAGAGGAGCTGTATATTTAGCCTTTTGAGAAATCACCACACTGCTTTCCAGAGTGGTTGAACAAGTTTACACTCCCACCAACAGTGTAGTAGCATTCCCTTCTGAACACAGTCCCTCCAGCATCTATTGTTATTAGATTTCTTGATAATGGGCATTCTAACATGAGTGAGGTGCAAGCTCAAAATTGTTTTGATTTGCATTTCTTTTATGGCCAGAGATATGGAGCTTTTCTTCATGTGTCAATTGGCCATTTGAATTTCCTCTTCAGAGAAGACTAAGTCCTTAGCCCACCTTCCAATGGGATGGTTGTTTCTTTGTGGATTTGTTTTTGAGAGATTCAATTTTTTGAACTGTAGGTACATTTTAGCTATGACGCCCTCGTCTAGTGAAGATCTTCTCCCACACTGTGGGCTTTCTACTTAACTTGCTAGCTATGTCCTTTGCCACACAGAAGCTCTGCAGTTTGATGCAATCCAAGATACTGAAATTTCAAAGCAAATATTACTGACATACGTATTTAATTTGTGTCATTATTCAACCTTCTTTTGTTGGTTTGCTTGTTTGATTTTTGGAGATGTAGCCTTAAACATGTAGACTTGGCTGGTCTGGAACTTATTCTATAGTTTAGGCGGGTATGTAACTCACATCCTTTCTGCCTCAGCCACTCAAGTGCCAAGCTATTTGCATTGTTATACCATGAATCTTTGTTTTCCATTTTTACTAATTTATTCCACACTTGATTTCAGTAGTTGATTTTCACAGTTGAATGCAGCCTTTATACATATTAGTTAATTTTCATTTGTTTATATACAGAATTATAAGATAATTGCTAACTTATGAACCTTAATTATTGTTTTTAAGTATTTGTGAAAAATACTCAGGTCATTCCCTATGATCCCACCATACCACTCCTGGGCATCTATCCTGAACATCATAACCCAGGATATGATAAGGACACCTGCTCAGCTATGTTCATCTCTGCACTATTCACAATAGCCAGGTGGTGGAAACAATCCAGTGCCCTACTGCAGATGAATGGATACCAAAACATGTGGGATATATATACACACAATGGAATTCTACATAGCCAACAGACAAGATCAAATAATGGCATTCACAGAGAAGTGGATGAATCTAGAGTGAATTATGTTGAGGGAGACAAGTCAAGACAAAAGTAACAAAAGGTGCATGGTATCCTTAATATGTGGCTATTATATCCAAATAGTACAAGAGTGAGGACTCAATATTTGCAAACCCAATGCTATGGATATGGTATTGGAAATATAAACACAACTACATAGACATAAAAATTTATGACTCTATGGACATAATGTTATATTACATAGATTAATATGCATCTATGACATAATTAAAGTGCCAGTGATTGTATATAGAGATTCCCTTCTTGAATAATTGCTTGTTAAATATGTCATTTGAAATATGATGTAAAAATAAATGTTAATAAATTCTTTAATTAAAAAATACTCAGGTCAAATGTAACTTTGTAGGAAATAAATGGGATAGAAAACCTATGCTTTACAAAAACCAGAAAATCAGTTATTCGTAGCTTTTGGTGAGAAAGATAATGGGATGTATACTCAGGGTTTTGTGCTTGCTACCCTGGTATTCTATCAGTTAAACCATAAACTTAACCCTTCTTGCTTTATTTTTTCAGATAGAATTTTGTGATATATATGTGATATCATGTTATATGATTATGCATATATATTTTTTTTCCTTAGCTTGGTCTCTCATCCTGGTGTTCTCAATCTCTGCCTCTCAAGTAGCTGTACTTTTAATGGAAAAACTGTTTTGTTTGGGAGGGATTTAGTGTTATTATCTGTAAAGCTTGTAGCATAGTAAGATGCAGAGTAGGCAGCTGCTAATATAATCTCCCTTGTCTACTCTTTCGTCCTTCTTAGTAGTTTAACATTTAGTAGCTTTCTTCTATCTCTTTGCATTTCCACATAAAATAGAAAAATTGTTTAACGCTTGTTCCCATTATTTTCCTCAGTTCCAAAGCCTCAGGGGGGAAAACAAAACAAAACAAGACAAAAATGCTGGTATGGAGCAAGGTGCCAAGTAGTCGAGCCTGGAGAACATTAGGTCACTGTTCTGTCAAGTAACTGACCTATACTAATTCTGCAGTGGAACAGAAGCCACGGTGTTCTCAACTTGTATATCCCCGAGTGTTGCAGAATGGTTACTTAGAATCTCTCTTCTGGGAAAATTCTCAGTATTTCTTGAAAAGTTATTGCCAATTCTGGTCAAGTGTTCACTGAAGCCAACTTCTAAATAATTTAATTGTCTTATTAAATGAGGACCGCTTTAAAAACTTATTCATTCCCTTATACTGTGTGTTGTTTTTTTTCTTTTAAATAAGCTTGTATGAGTCTAGTTTTGATCTGGAGAAGACAGAATAAGAGTATGTTGGATTTTTCCAAATGGATAAATAGTCAGCTCTGTAGGGAAAGGTCAGATTATATAGAGCAATGATGGTAGAAAGAAAGACAAATATTGCTCCTTTTACCACTGTTCTTCATGCAAATTACAGAACACTTACATGCCCTGGTCCAGTTTATGAAGTAATTAATAAAGTAAGGTCTGAAAGCAAGAGCTTCCTGTAACTTTCCAACAATTAAAATTTGAATCTTCTCTAATTGCCTCCAGAACAAGTTCAGGGTATTTATACATATTGGATTTAATAAACATGAAAAGTTTGCTTGCTTGTGAAATTTGTTTTAATTCTTTCTTAAATGTGAACATTATAAGGTATATGGTTTAGGAAAGGTAGCTGATGGATTACTAAATTATATATACCAACAGGGATTGGATTATAGGGGAACATGCAAATGAAATGTACATTATCCTGTGGGAAATATACAAATAACATCAGTTTTATATAAAATCTCAAAGTTTCTCTTACTTTTATCCATTATGCATAAAATCTTATTAGACTATACAAATTAGTTGGTGCGTATGAGTTTTATGACTTCTATATTAGGAAAGCAAGTTTTTTAGCATGAGAACTTACAAAACAAAAGGAAAAACATTAATAATGTTTGCCAATCACAGATGACAAAACCATTCAATTGGGGAAAAAAAGGAAATTTCACCTGCAAAAGTTGATTTGAAACTTTAGGAGGAAATATTTCACACAATCTTTAGAGCTAAGACCAAAAGTCTGATCTACAATTATGAAGATAAATCTATCAATAAATAGCCTATCAATATTAAACATAATGTAACAGATAAAACTGCTAAAGACACTGATGGTATTTTTCCTCAAAAATTAAAAGTAGAATTAGCATGTTATTCAGTAATCTCCATACTACCTATATATCCCCCCTCCAGGTCCACTGCAGCATTGTTCACAGCAAATGTACATAAGCAAGGTAAAAGTCCATCAAAAGATGAACAAAAACAATATGGTATGTGCGCGCGCGTACACACACACACACACACACACACACACACACACACACAGAAGAGAATAGTATTTAGCCGTAAAGAAGAAAGAAATGCAGTCATATAAACCCAGGTAAAGCTGGAGGATATTTGCTAAGTGAAATAAGACAAGGTAGACAAATGGAAAATAATTTCACTTATAAGTGTGGTTTTGTAAGTTGACTTTGCAAGAGGAAAGAGGAATCATTGTTACCAAAAGCTGTATCAAAAGGGGGTGTTGAACAAAGTTTCAGTTAGAGAAGAGGAATAAATTCAAGAAATCTATTATATTCTGGATAGCTATACTAGTGATTTAGTACTTTTTTTGTGGGTCATGGGGCTTGAACTTGGCCTGGGCACTGTCCCTGAGCTCTTTAGCTACCACCCTACCCTTGAGCTAAGCCCTATTTCCTGTTTTCTGGAGGTTAATTGGAAATAAGAGCCTCAGGTCCTTTTGTTCCCTGGCTGTCTTTGAACCTTGATCATCATATCTCAGCCTCCCGAGTAGCTAGGATTACAGACGTGAGCCACCACTCCCACTTTGATTTAGTACTTTTGTTGTTGGTGGCTGTGTGGCTTGAACTCAGGGCCCTGGCCATTGTTCTTGAGGTCTTTTGCTCAAGGCTAGCACTCTACCACTTTGAGCTACAGCATTAGTTAGCTTCTCATCCTTGTGACCAAATACCTGAAAGAACAACTTAAAGGAGGGGAAGATTTACTTGGGCTCTAGATTTCAAAAAGGTTGGTCCTACAATCCTCAGGGGCAAGGGCAAGATGTGGTAGTTCAGTTTACATCATGATGGACAGGAAGTAGAAAGAGGAAACAGGAAATAGCAGAGACAAGATACCCTCAAGGACTTACCCTTCTAGCTAAGCCTTATTGGCTAAAGTTTCTAGAACCTCCCAAATCTGCAGCATTAGCTAGGTACCAAACCCTCAGCAGAGGAGCACTTAGGTAGGGAAACACTCCATATCCAAACCTTCTCAGTAATTACAAATCCTATTTTCTCTTCATATTTAAAATTTCCTTTATTTTGACTTACAAATTTCTCCAAGTATAAGGCCTAAGTTGATTTCTTTGTTTTAAAGGGTTCTGGTTCCATATTATTTGCATAAGATGATGAATTTTCTTAGAAAGTTAGATTCAAACATAAAAATAATTTAAGGCCGGACTTAGAGGAAATAATGAGTAAAATGATTTGGAAGGAGCCACAAATAGATAACCAACAAATTTTTTTCTTCCTGGTTCTCTGTCTTCATGAGAGCCAGGGAAAGGCATGCAAGTGAAAAAGTCAGTCCTCTAATGCACTAAATTAAGTGAAATTTTTGAAGAACTAGAATCTGTAAGCCCACATCCTGAGCGACTATATAGATGTCTAGCTTTTCTTCCTGTGCCTATAGGCCATTCTTATTTCTTCTTCAGAGAAATCTCTCCTTAAGTCTTTAGCCCAACTTTTTTTCCAAATATTTTTATTGTAATTAATAGAAGGGTTACATTATATTCACCAGACAGAAGGTGCATTACTTCACAAACATTGATACCCTTTCTCATGTCTTGGTCCCCATTTCCCTCCCCCCACCCCCTCTCCTCATCTTGTTTTCCCCCCTTTCCTATCCTATTTTAAATAACCAAATATGCATATATACAATATATAACAAGGTGTAATACTATAACAATATGAGATTACCAAGGGACAGCAAAAGAGATGAGAGATAACATAGTACATTAAGGACAACAATCACTCATTATATGGCTTTTATTTCTATATCCTGGAGGTCCTTTCATTTAGTGTCATACTTACTATATGGACTTATGTATCTAGGTTTTGTTCTATTGTAAATCTCTGCTAGAAGAGCCCAAGGCTTCTACTGATTATGACAAATGAGGGAAACCACTGAGCCTATTTTCAAAAAGATATATTCTAAAACAATCATTTGCTTGCCTATTTTATTTTATTTTACATTTGCCTATTTTTGTGTAAGAATAAGGGAGTATCTTAAAATTCCAAAGCAGGGTGTTAACATTTCTTACAAAGCTGCCTATATGAAAGATACTTCAAGTTTATAGTAAAATTTATAGAACATTTATCATACAATTATTGGGCTATCTGATATTGCAGCATGATATCTAGTGGGAATAAATATTCTGCATATATTCTGGTATGGAGACACTCTGAATTTGTGTCTTTTATTTGGACTCAATGAAACATTATTGGTGTCATATTTCTACCATTCACTGAACACTATATAATGCTATATATAAACTCAAGGCAATTTTAAAAGATAGAGACTAGTATTATTCCTGTTTTACCTAATATAAACTTAGGTGAAAGTTATACAACTGGTAGGATCCATAGTCGATTTCAGAACTGATTAATTCCAGGCTGAATGTTTAAACAATATCATGAAGTAGTTCATTGAAATTGTACCTTTTTTCCCTAACGTAAGGAGTAAGATGAGAACACTATAAATGCAGTGTAAGAAAACAATTGCACTGTATTCCAAGTTAAATACTTAATGCTATACATTCTTGAGAAGTACAACACTTCTCAGAACCTTACAGTGTTAGTTTGAATTCGTGAACTATTTTTGTGCTACCTTTGTATTTATTTTATATTTTATTTGATTTAAGATATAATGGGTTCCAGTTATTTTTATAAGGAAAGCAAGGCATTTAGAAAAGCCTAATTAAGGTGATAGTTATGAGAAATTTTCAGTGCATGAACACCAACAGTCACTTCAGCTAAGTTCAACCAACTTGGTTATCTAGTAATTTCAGAAACCACCTTTAGCCCTACACAGCTTACGGTCAACTAGTTTCCAAATGGGGATACATGCTCTGTTGCATCTTTTTAAGGTATATATAATAAGTCCTACATCTAGCAATGAACTTCCTTTTCACTTACTCATATAAACTATAATCTTATATATCACACTTATCATCTCTTCAGAGAATTAGACACAGTTTGCAATATCATTTTGTATCATCATTGCCAAAAAATTATTACAAACAAAAATAATGTTTTCTATTTTTTTCCATCAGAGTTTTATGACTTGTCATTTGTAAACTTGTATTTGTAAACACCTATCTTGGTATCATGTCATACATTTTATCATTGGAAAATGCATACATTTCAAAATGCCTTAGAAATATTTCTAGCTAAGAAGTATATGAGATAGCTTTCTGTCACTACGAATATGCAGAATGGATGAAGAAAGAGAGCAGGATACCTGAGAAGCATGGCAAAGGTCAGGAAACAGGAGAAGGTGTGGCATTGTAGCACAATGGTTAGGTAAGATCAAGATCACTTCACTGAAATCTTGATATTTCAAGTATGGGATTTGTTTCTTTGAGAATTTATGTCTTAGAATTAAATATGATGTTTTTCCTAATTAAAAATTAACATACTACAAATGCTTCTATAAATAACCAGCTAATTCATTTCTATTTTCATGTAAGAAGGAAATGCATGCAACAACTCAGAAAGGAAAGTAGTAGCTAAACAACTGCATTGACTGGCTACTTCAGATAGCTACAGAATATTCCACACAGCAGCATCGTGATACCCACTTTTTCTTGGCAGCCTATGGAATATTTTCCAAAATAGACCATATCTTAGGACCCAAAGCATATCTGGAGATTCAAAAAAAATCAAATTTTCTCCCTGTTTTCCTTCAGATAACAATTAAACAAAATTTGAGCTAAAAACAAAATCCACCACACATAGTGCTCAATAGTTATGGAGACTGAACAATGCATTGCTGAATGACCAGTGTCCATTGGAGAGATAAGAAGGGAATACAACATAAACAAGCATATGAAGTATCAGCTCTTGTGGGACACAGCAAAGGCAGAACTCAGAGGAAAGTTAATAGCTATGAGTACCTATATCAGGATAGTAGAAAAATAATAAATCAATGCTGTAAGGATGACCTGGAACAAGCCAAACCCAAAACCAGTAGACACAAAGAAATAATAAAAAGTAGATCAGCAATATAAATGGATCAATAAAAAGAAATGAAATGTCAATAAAAGACCTTCCATTCAAGAAAGCCCAAACACTATAAATACACTGGTAGATTTACAGCCAAATTCTGTAAAGTCTTCAAAGGAGAATTGACATCAATATTTAAATGAAATCAAAAGGAAAGGATTGCTACCACACTTATTCTATGAAGCCAGCATTATACTCATCTAAAAACAAAGTAGGGATTCATCAAAAAAGGAAACCCTAGATCTATCTCTTTGATGAACATAAATACAGCAGTTCTCAATAAAATTCTGATCAACTGAATTCAACAACTAACCTAGAAAATCATACCTTGTGATCAAATGGGATTCATCTCAGGAATGCAAAGCAGGTTCTGCATACATAAATTTCCAAATAAAATACAACACATCAACAGAAGCAAAGATAAAAATCACTATGATCATCTCAGAAGAAACAGAAAAACCTTTAAAATGGATCAAGTATCCTTTATGACAAAAGCTCTGGAAAAGGTAGGAGTATATGAAACATTCCTGAATATAATAAAGGCTGCTTATGGCAAACCTACAGTTAACATCATATTAATGTTGAAAAATAAAAGCCATTTTATCTAAAATTACAAATGAGACAAAGATGTCTGTCTCTCCATTCTTCTTCAATTTAGTTCTGAAATTCCTAGCAATAGTAATTAGTCTTAGAATGATATAAATGGGATTCAAATAAAGATAGAAGAGAATCCTTACATATAGATGAAATAATCCTATGTTAACAGACCCTATAGACTCTTCCTCCAAGGTACCAGAACTGATTCAAAACGTTGGCAAGTAGCAAAGGGAAAATCAACCCACAATGATCAGTAGCTTTCCTGTATGCCAACAATGAGAAGACCAAAACTAAAGTTAGGAAAGCAACTCCATTTGCAATAATCTCATAAACAAACACAAAATGCCTAGAAATCAACCAAGAATGCAAAGAGTGAAAATTGTGAAAACTTAAAGAAAGAAATTAAAGAAGACATAGAAAGTGGAAAGACCCTTTATGCTCTTGGGTTGGCAGAATTAATATCATGCAAATGGGAACACTGACCAACTCATTCTACAAAATCGCTACAATACCCATTGAAATCCTAACATCATTTTTTAACAAGATAGAGAAAGCAGTTCCAAAGTTCATATTGAATCACAAAGGACCCTGAATTACAAACGTAATCCTTAGCAGGAAAAGTAGTGCTGGAGGAATACCAAGCTTCAAATTCCACTAAGGAGCTATGGTAATGAAAACTATTTGGTACTGGCACAAAAACAGACCTGATGACCAGAGAAACAGAATAGAAGACCGAGAAATAAATCCACATACCTATAGCCATGTAGTATTTGATAAGTGAACCAATAACATAGGTTGGTAGAAAGATAGCTATTTCAATAAATGGAGCTGGGAAAACTAAAATTGAAACTTGACCTTTATCTATCACCGTGTATCAGTATCAACTAAAAAATGGACCAAAGGTTTCAACATAAGAAATGAAACCATGAAACCATTAGAAGAAGGAGTGGGACAAATATTACTGATCCTTTTCAGAGCAAAAACTTTCTGAGTAAAGATCAAGAAGCACAGGAAGGACAACTTACGGAAGCTGAGGCCTGGTGTAGGAAACACAGAAGTGCCATCTTTGCTTCAAAGAGAGACAACAGAATGCATTCTTCCTGAGTGATGCATTTCTCACCCCAAGAATTACCACTTACCTAATGGGACATACACCTTCCTGAGGAGAGGGGAAACACTTCCCCTAAACTTCAGCACCTTCCTTATCTCAAGGAAAAGGATCTGTTTTAAGGCAGGATGCATTCTTACCTGGGCATTCACAAAATAACACCAGGAGTATTACACCTACAGTCTGCTAAATGTTCCCCTATCCTTCAGCTTATCTGTATGCTTTTTGTATGTTTGTCTGCTTGTCTTCTTGTTTACTTACTCAATAAGGCTCTGCCAACTTTTCTTGCCCTTGTGACTTGTCCAGAAATTCTTATTCTGCTATCAAAGTCAAGGACCCTAAGTGAAGAGTTCCTACATTTAAAGGGAAATTTCACTGAAGCTCATCTGCATCTGGTAATAATTTCACATTGTAGTCTTCTGGGATTTTCTCCATATCCTGTCCGCTCACCTTCAAAAGCCACAAATATGCTAGAAACGGTTTATGTGGATGAATTCAGAAATTTCTTATTTATCACCTTCGTATAGAAACCTCAATACCAGGGCCGGGAGTTTGGCCTAGTGGTAGAGTGCTTGCCTAGCATGCACGAAGACACGGGTTTTGATTCCTCGGTACCACATACATAGACAAAAGCCGGAAGTGGTGCAGAGGCTCAAGTGGTAGAGCTCTAGCCTTGAGAAAGTCCATGGATAGTGCTCAGGCCCTGAGCTCAAGCCTAGGGCTGGCAAAAAACAAAAAACAACAACAAAAAAACCCCTCAATACCAAATTAGTTTTTCCTCTTTCCATCTGCCATGTTAAGTGTAAATGTAATCATCAGAATGCCTGACCTTGTAACTTTCCAGCCACCATAACTCCAAACCTTTCCTTTCTACTTCCACTTCAGTCTGAAATTCAATTGAAGATTGAATTTCAAAGTTCCACCTCCACATAGTGCTTCTTCCTATTCAGTTATTTATGTTAACTACAATTCACTCTCAGCTTCTAGTTTCCTTGTCCTTATTCACTGTCTTGGTATTGCTTGTAACCCTGGCTGGCACTTTTACCACATAAACCACACGTCCACTTCAGGCTTTTTTGATGTAAGACGTTGACACTTTAACAATTCTCACAATGACAGTGTTTGCTTATTTTCCTCAGAATGTCCAGGGCTAGCTGCTCTGTGTCCTTGATGATGAGAATCTGTTTTGTTCTCATAACTAAATGCTGTACCTGTGGCCCACTAACGACCCCATCTTTGGGGACCCCTCATGGTTCTCAGTAAAATGTCACTTCTGACCTTATCTGAAAGTGAAGGACAATAAATCACAAAAAGGACATGACAAAGACATTCTAGGGAAGATCTCTTCTTGGAATGCACTGAAACCTAACCATTTCCCATCTTCCCCCTTCCCCCCCAACACATATAGGCACTCTCTGCTCCTTGCTAATTCAACCCTGTTTAGTGTCAAATAGAGTCCTTCTACAGCAATGACTAAAGCTGCTGGTTCTAGTCTGTTGAGGTCTCTGTCTTATTTCTCTCTCTTTTTTTTTTTTTTTTTTTTTTTTGTTGGTTAGGGGCTTGAACTCTGTCTGGGCGATATCCCTGAGTCCTTCAGCTCAAGGCTACCACCCTACCCTTTGAACCACAGGGCCACTTTTGGTTTTCACGTGGTTAGTTGGAGATAAAAGTCTCACAGACTTCTGTGCCTGGGCTGGCTTTGAATCATGATCCTCAGATCTCAGCCTCCTGAATAGCTAGGATTACAGTTGGGAGCCACCAGTGCCCAGCTTCTTTCTCTCCTTTTTTTTTTTTTTTTTTTTTATTCATTTGATTTTTCCCTAACAGATGATGCCAAAACTTGGGATGGAGGTTTTTTTTTTTTTTTTTTTTTTTTTGAGGATTCTATCTTCTTTCTCTTTCTCTCTTTCCTCTCCCCTCTTCTCTACCTCCTGACTAGAGATCATGGGCCACTGGCTAGCCTACACCCACCACCAGCTATTTCTCCTAAGAGCATTTCCTTCTGTCATTATGAGATTAGGATTCTGTTTTCCCTCTCAAATGGCTCTTGAGAGTGAAACTTTCTGTGCATGGGTACTGGAGATACTCTGGCTAATTTGTTTTGGGCAACATCTTAACCATTTTTCCTTTGTTGCTCCTGTCACTAAATGTTTCCTCTCTGTAATCCAGATTCTCTTAGCTGATGCTGTTCACTCTAAGCAAATTCTGCTGACCTTCACCCCATGTTTACCAGGCCTGACAAAGGGTTGAGTGGGTATAATCTTCCAAAGGCAACACAATTTTCTTTTTCTTGTAAATGTAGTCATGGCAACAAATTAACTGCCCTGCTTAAACTCCAAAAAGTAGAGCAGGGCCCCCAAATTTCCCTAAAAGGGCTATTTAATGTGGCTTCAAAATATTTTAACGATCAGAATGAAGAGGCAAAAGGGAAAAAAGAGACTTCCTAACATCAGATACCAACTCTTGACTCCTGTCATGCAGCCCTCAAATGGGCTACCCTATTTCAGACCACTACCAAAGTGGTCCTCTGGCTCTTCTATCACTGCATGTGCCTGCCATGCAAACACTATGGGGTAGTCTCTCCCTTATTTAAAAGGCCTGATCCTCTTCTCACACCGAAAATTCCCATAATGGGCAAAGTTAGACTAATAGCAGATAGTCTGATAGACTGAGCAAACCCATCCTCTTCTGTCTTTGGGGCTCAAACAATAATCCATAGCTTTTCCCTTTCTTCAGTCTACTCACTTCTAGATCAAATTCCTAATTTATCTCATAAAACAAAACTTCTTTGGAGGCTACAACTGGTCCTCTGGAAGATTCCCTCATATCTCTTTCCTAACTGAAGCTTTTCAATCACAAAAACATTCCCTCTCTAAGGCTTTTTTCTGTACCTCATTCTCAAGAGAAAAAAAAGAAAAAGAAAAAGAAGTATTCAAGTCTAAAAATGGGTGGAAAACAATTGAAGCCACTCTGTACCCCTTAAAATGCATGGTTAGCAAGAGGGATTTTGTAAAGACTGTTAAATCAACTCCTAACAAATTCAGAACACTTTTGGTGTAGGATGGGAGTTGGTAGACACTTAGGAGCTTTGCCATTGCCTCTCCTTGGAAATCTAGTTTGGGCACTTTTCCCAACTATCTCTGCAGGCCTTGGAAACTGACCCTACCTAGAGGAGTGTTCAAAGGATAATTCATATGTTAATATGCCTCATTAACTATTTTTTTCTTGGCAATCTGTTTAACCATGGAGATTCTCTTAACTTCTTTGTTGTTGGCAAAAATTTTGTGTTTTGTTTTGTTTGCCATTGTTGCTTTTTCTAGCATTGACTATGTGGTTACATCATGCAATGGACAAAAATGTCATTTGCCACTGGTATTCCAGAAAACTCACAAATTTCTTCTTTTTTAAGAATGTAAGTGCATAACTTTTGTGCACAAGTGCGTATGTATATGGAAACCTGTTCAAAATAACCTTCATTTTAATACATTAAAAATTGACATATTGTGAGAAAAAGCATTGAGATATCCTGAAATTAGCTTTTTTTTTTTTTTTTACTTACTTCACTTGTAGCTATTAGCTGTGCTGTTTGTGACTAGCAGCCATATGAGAAATGTAAATCTTGGGTGGAGGGAGTTAATGATCTATTGTGCTGCCTGGTAGGAGAAATCTTTAGCAATGGGAGTAGTAAAAAGAATGAGACCTTCTTTTGAGTGGGAGCCTTCCACTGACCTCATCAACCTCCTCCAACTCTATGTGCCAGCTACCCTGTTGCCAGCTGCACACCTAGCAGGATGTGATGGAAAAATTAAGGAATAGCCCCCGTTCTAACCTTGATAATCAAATATACATGGACTATGAGCCTAACTTCCTGGCAAGGAATGACAGTTTGGATTAGGATAAAATATTTGCAAACGGCTGTGCTCGATGTGTCTGCCTAGCTCTGGGTCAAGTAACAGTACTGCATCCTTTTGCACAAAATTGCCTTGAGGAAGCCTCTTGCATTGTTGTAAAGTGCCAAAACAGAAAAGCCACATTTTGAGAAGTCAAACTGGGAGTCTTTATTGAAGTGTTGATGGTCTGAAGGTGGACACAAAAATCTGAGCCCAGGTATACACTTAACACTGTTAGAATACTGAGCCATGAGAACCAGAGAGGAAAGAAAGAGCAGAAATACAATGCCAACAAACCAAATCAACTCTAATGGGGTGTTTAAGTGAGATGCTATTTTGACTGAGAGAAGTACCAGGAGACACAGAGACATAAACATAGAGACAAGAGGTATGGCCTGACAGGGCCTGAGCTGGTCCAGGCCTCAACAGGGTCATAGTAGGTTCATGGGGAGTGTGAGAATTCATGACCCAAGACATGCAGGTCCAGTGGTCTACTGTAGTCCCAGTCTCTAGGAGTTCATCATGTCTCCACCACGTGGCCAAGATGGTTCCAGGTAGATTCAGCACCTTACTTCAGCATTTCTCTTGTTTCTATTCATTTCTCACACTGGAGACACTCTGTGCATTTCTAACAAACATAACCAAGAGTGAACTACCACTGCAGGCCAAAAAGGAAAAATGGGCAGTTTTAAACTCTAACTGCAAAAAAATCTCATCAGATTTGGGTTAACAAATGTTTGTAAGAGCTATTGCATTATATTAAAAAACAAAACAAAACTGTTTTGCTCTTTTCCTCCCTGGCTGTCTGAAGGTCTGCCGTCATCATGAATGACACAGTAACTAACCGACCAGGAAGTTCATGACCAGCTGACTGCTTCAGAGGAAGCAGATGGTTATTGATGTACTTCACTCTGGAAAAGCAACAGTACCTAAGGACAGAAATCCGGGAAAAAATTGCCAAAATGTACAACACCACACCCGATGTCATCTTTGGATTCAGAATCCATTTTGATGGTGGCAAGACAACTGGCTTTGGCATGATTTATGATTCCTTGGATTATGCAAAGAAAAATGAACCCAAACACAGACTTGCAAGATATGGCCTGTATGAAAAAAAAAAGACCTTAAGAAAACAGTGAAAGGAAGGCAAAAACAGAATGAAGAAAGTCAGAGGTACTGCAAAGGCCATTGTTGGAGCTGGCAAAAAAACCAAAAGATTGAAGATCCTGCAGTGATTTGACCTGCAGTGATGATGGATTTTTCATAGAGGGATTAATAAATTGTAAAAACTTGGGGAAAAAAACAAAAAAACTCTTTTGAGGTCAAACATTTTCTAAGAGTTGGCTATTATTTAAAAACTGATCTAATGATTTTTCATGAGGTCAAGATTAATATACTGATTTAAAACCAGCATATCATTCTCTATGTCCATCTATCAAATTAATTGCTTATGTAATATTATGCTTTTCAAGTTTCTTTCAAAAGTGATTTAAGTGTCTGTTTATAGCAAGACCCATTAAATGATCACCTTTACACAAATATGCACAGCTAAAATGCCATTTTATATTTTTCCTGTTTCCTAAGTATGTAAGCTGCCTTGGGTATCAAGCTAAAAACAAAGCAAAACAAAATAACAAACCATGAAGCAGGACTGTGTTTCTGCATTCCTCATTATAATAAAAAAAGGCTTAGTGACATCTACTATCCTAAAGTTCTATATGAGAACCTTTGTCTTCTATAAGTTTATCTGATTTGAGGAAGAGGGGAGGAATCAGAAATGGCAGCACAAAGGGGGAACCAATTCAAAAGGGACACTCATTAGACACTGTGTTGGAAATGAACTGTACTACTTGAGGAGGGAAAGGAGGTGGAGGGACACCAAGTGGAAGAAAATGAAGGAGAGAATAACAGTGTTCAAAAAGAAAGGCCTCATTACTTTACTTATGTAACTGCAATCCCTATGTACATTACCTTTGCAATAAAATTTAAATTAAAAAATTAAAATGAACCAGGCACTGTAATACTAATAACTCAAGAGGCTGAGATCTGAGGATCATGCTTCAAAGCCAATCCAGGCACTGAAGTCAGTGAGACTCTTACCTCCAATTAGCAACCAGAAAACCAGAAGTGGTAGAGTGCTAGCCTTGAGCTGAAGAGCTCAGGGACAGCACCCAGGCTCAGAATTCAAGCCCCACAAATGACCAAAAAATAAATAAATAAATGAGGCCATTAGAAAAAAAAAATCTTTTTTTTTTTTTTTAAAGAATAACTAGGTTGGGGCCGGGAGTTTGGTCTAGTGGTAGAGTGCTTGCCTAGCATGCACGAAGACCCGGGTTCGATTCCTCAGTACCACATACTTAGAAAAAGCCAGAAATGGTGCTGAGGCTCAAGTGGTAGAGTTCTAGCCTTAAGGAAAAAATCCAAGGACAGTCCTCAGGCCCTGAGCTTAAGCCCAGGACTGGTTAAAAAAAAAAAAGAATAACTAGGTTACTTAACCAATTGCTGTTTCAAAGCTCTCTTAAGATTTGCCATTGCAGGTTTAATCTTCTGTAGCAGTTACAGTAAGGCCCAAAGAGAAACAGATGACTTACAAGTTTGTTTGTCAAATTTATGATTCTTAATGATACAGATAAGCCCTGCTTAAAAACAATTTCTACTGATCTCTTTGTTGCATAAATAAAAAGGTTTGTTGACACAGACTCTCACCTTACCTGTCAATCACCACCTTCTAATGTGGGATTCAGCCAACTGGAACACATCGGCCAGCAGTGTACAAAAATGCCAATTGGGACATTAACCCAGCAAGGACCAGATTCACTGGGACAGATCAAGTTCTGATGACAAGGGATTACTGAGGAAGTTGGGAATAACTGCTCAGACAAGAGGGAATGGTGTCAGATCCTGAATGCAGTCATTTGTGTTTGTCCCTTCAAAAGTAACAAAAGCTGGGTGGTCAAAAGAAAACAGTTAATTTCCAGCTTTCTTGTGGATGACTGGAAGTAAGTGTTTGCCTAGCATGTACAAAGCCCTGGGTTCGATTACTCAGTACCACATACACAGAAAAAGCCAGAAGTGGTGTTGTGGCTCAAGTGGTAGAGCCCTAGTCTTGAGAAAGCCCAAGGAGAGTTCCCAGGTCATGAGTTCAAGCCCCAGGACTGGCAAAAAAAAAATTCAGTGACTTCTTCAGTTAACTTTCCTCATATTTCATTACTTAGAAAAGAACAAATAATCTTTCATTACGTTTTATCTACTTTCAATAGACTAACATATTAAAATATATGGCATTAGTAAGTATGGGACATAGAAAAACAATTTCTATTGTTATATAATACTGCAGGTTCACAAAAATTAAAGGAAAGGAAGAATAACTAGTAGAAATTATTTTGAATGTTTCTAGTATGTTAAGAAAACACATTTATCATTTGTTGTATGTGTAAGTTTACACACAGCCAAACATATACATACATATATGCACACACATATATGTACACACAGACATAATCAGTGATTTGACCACAAGAAAATTTTATACATGTATTGCAATATTACCCTGTATTTCCTAAGTAGGCGTAATAGCTATATGTCAATTAAAATAATGCCAATAATGCCATTAATGTACTGCTCATTTTTTTTTTTTTTTTTGCTGGTCATGAGACTCTGGGACTGGGTGCTATTCCTGAGCTATTCAGATCAATGCTAGTGCTCTACCACTTGAGTTACAGTGCCACTTTCAGGTTTCTAGTGGTTAATTGGAGATATGAGTCTCAGGAACTTTCATTAAAATATCCGCTTTCCTCCTTTAACTGGAAATACAAAGGTATGGAATGATGAATAATTCAGATGTAAAGTTTGATCATAATTCATCAAAGTGCTTTGAGGTTATTATAAAGTTTTAAAAAACAGTTAAATATAACATAGAAAAGAAAATTTTATGTATCTGAAAGCTACCCAAGTCAATTTCTCAAGAAGAATAGATACTATGAAGTCCTGACTACAGGCTTGGGAGTGTATATGAGACACATTGCCTAGCATGGGTGAGGTAACTAGGGCTGCAAAAAAAAAGGCATACAAAACTCAGTCTTACAGAACATTATACAAATGAGAGAGGAAAGAAAGGAGTTTAATAGTGAGGTAAATGAAGGTGGGTTATTCTGTGCCCAGTTCATCTAAAAGTTGTTGAAGAGGCATTACTTAAGCAGGAATAGAAAAAAGAAGTAATCATAGTCACTACGAAAAATATAGGTATTCTTTTGTGTTGTCTTTGTACTCCTACTGGTTGATATTTTTCCCTCCTTCAAATTTCTAAAAATTTCCACTGTGCTTTGAACTTGATAGTTTAGTTTTTTCCTTTCATTTTTTGAAAGCACATTTCATCTTTTTAGTAAATTCTTTGTGATAAACAAGTAATGAAATACTCATATGACTTGACCCTGGTCACTGGGTAAGATAAATGGTTCCTGAAAAGAAAAAAAAAAATAATGCAAGGACAGACATGGACAGCAGGAAGTAGTCTTATTAACGGGAGAGTAGACAGGTTCAAGACACGGCGGGTGACTTGATGTTTCCACAACCTCCAGATTCTACTGAGGTCTGCAGTCATTTTGACCAAATGTGTTGTGTGCCATTAAATCCTAGAAACTTCTGTGTCATCGATTCTTCACATGTGTCGAGTTGGGGTGCTATGGACCTTATATGGTCACGTCCAGGCTAATCATTTAGTGTGGACAGTGTGGTATCTGGGTCATCAGATCCTGCGATTCTTGTAATATCTGTAGCCCAGGAAGTGGTTACTGATCTCTAGGCCACTTTTCTCAGCCATATGGTTTCTTAGCTAATTGCTTAGTTTGTTACCTGCAAAAGACAAGACAAATGATGAAAGGGTATGTCCTCAAATGATACCATTTAGTCTCTACTTCTTAAAGACAGCATCAGGAGGCCATCCCACACGGAACAGAGACCAAGCCTTTCAATCACGGCTGTCAAGTTGGGACAGATGCTTTCAGCCAGAGTTACACCTCTGCTCACCATCTTCACTACGAAGCTGGCCGATTCAATGTCCAAGATGACTGTTTACTCAAGTAACTTCACTGTTTGAACAGTCAATCTGAACTGTACACTGGGCAGTATATTTGCTGTTCCAACAGTAAACAGCTTAAGGCACAGCATGACAATTCGATACGTCTGTGCTAACAGTTCTAATCCTGGCGACCCACAAACTCAGCATCCACGGACTCCTGACAGGAAAGTGGTTTCTTTTCCATGACTTCTGACCAAGTGAATGAGGAAAAAACAAAACAAACCAAGGACAACAACGAAACAACCACCACAAACCTCCAAAACCCGGGATGCAGTGAGGTCGCTTTCCCAGGCTGGCTCCCCAAGCACGCGAGTCAAGCCCAAGCAGAGCCCAGCATTTCGAGTGCGGGGCGGAGGGCGCGGGGGCGGGACTTCCGGCGTCGTTCGCGATCACCCGAGACAGTGGCTGAGGGCCGCGGCATAAGTAGCCTGAGGAGAGGCGAGTGAAGCGGCCGGCCGGCGTTAAGAGCAGCAAATCCACACAAAGCGGGTCTCTGGGGAGAAGAAAGGAGAAAGCTGAAGGTGAGGGCTTCGGAGGGATAGGAGAGCGAACGGCTGAGGTTCGCGGGAAAGCGGGGCCGAGACACGAAAGCGGAAGCCGGTGGGAGGGGGTTGCGCGGGAGCGGAAGAGGGTCCTGCAGCCCGGAAGAGGGTCGAGGGAAAGGGAAGGGGCCGTCACCAACGCGGGCCCCGGGCCTTTATATTCTGTGCTGTGGCGGCTCTGTACTCCCGGGACGAGGTTTGACTGTTTTGGGAAGGATGGGTGCTGGCTTCCTTCCAGGTGAATCCTCCCGCCCCACTGTCCTCCCCCCCCCCCCAACCCGAACCTGGCATCTGGGTAGCAACTGCCCTCTGCCGGGCGTTGCCAGCACTGCCACAGCCCCTGCCGGCCCCTGCTCCCCCCCCCCCCACTGTCCCCCCACACCCCGGCAGCCGCAACCCGGCCTGGTGATGGGCTGGAGGGCTGAATGGATGAGTGGCACTGTCCAAACCGAAACATCCCCAGCAGTACACGAAGGTTGTGACTTCTACGCACCGGATTCCATTCCGAAGACTTCAAAACCCCCAAGTACTACCTTGGGCTGTGGCTCAAGGAGTAGAATACTGACTTAAAGTCAGGATTCTTGATGCTACAGCTATACGGATAAACAAGTCCCGGGAGCCTGTAATCCTTGCTACTCAGGAGGCTGAGATCCGAGGGTCAAGGTTCAAAGCCAGCCTGGGCACGAAAGAACCCGACACTCTTATCTCCAGTTAACCACCAGAAAATCACAAGTGGCGCGGTGGCTCAAGTGGTAGAGAGGTAGCCTTGAGCTGAAGAGCTCAGGGACAGGCGCCCAGGCAGAGTTCAAGCCCCATGACCCACAAAAAAACCAGGCCCTGGGCAGCAGTAACACAGGACCACATCATTTAAGGACCTGGCACTGACTTGATAGAAATAAGCTGCAATTATGAAATCGACTGGGTGGGGCAGGGTAATAAAACAGGTGATCTTTAGTTGACGCCCTTTTGGGTTCTTACCTGAAAGATGAGTGCATGCTAATTATTTAGGTCACAGGCAGTGATGAGCATTTCAGTAAGGAAAACCGGCTTGTGAAGAGGCAATAGAGTTGAAACAGAGTGAGTTATGAGAATAAGAAATAGGGTGGTTGGGCATTTGGATGTGGCTTGTTTCTTACACCTCAGGGTGGAAGTTGGGTTTATAAGAAACTTACTTTTTCAGGCAACTGCCGCTGTCCTTTTGGCAGCTAAATTTAGGGCAGTGCAATTAAGCAAGTAGTTGTGTCAGTTGGGATTTTGATAAGGGATTTAGATGTTCTGAGTGCAGATTTTTGTGTGTGTAGAGTATTAGAAAAATTGCTCTGAAGAAGAAAAAGATGCAACCAATCATGTAAACATTTTGTAATGGCAAAAATCCTGAAGGATTTGAACTTTGTTTATTGTGGGTGTGTACCTTTATGTACTAGGCACACATTGGGAAATTTTAAATTTGGGTTACATGGCTCATTAGTGTTGACTATACTGCCACTGTAATCTGACTTGGAGACAGTGTGAAATTCGTTGTCTTCTACGCATTAGGAAAGCTTCAGGCAAAAGATGAAAGATCTCTAATATTTCAATAACAGATGAAAAGAAAAAACAGGAAAAAGATTAAACAGGTACTTTACAGAAGTACATGCACATGAATTAAGAGCATAAAAATGGAGCTTACCAACAAAGGATGCCAATGTTTATATTTCATAACTTGAGAGGCTGGGCCTGGAACCCATGAGTTTATGCAAGGAGTCTCACAGGGCCATCCTGCACTTAGTTCTGTGTCTTCCTGCACAGCATGAGATCCTGTCTCAGAAAAAAAAATAGAAATGTTGCTTACCATCATTTTAGAACTCTAGAAATATAAAATGAAACTAAAATGACCTACAGCCCATTAAAATGCAAATGATATATATGGTTATATAACAGGACATTTATTACTTGGTAGCAATATACGTTATACCAGTAACTTTAGTATGGCTATTTTGGAAAATTCATTAGCAGCATGTTCTAAAGTTGAACAAACCACCAATTATATATACAATTTGTAGTATTCTGGCCGTCCAGCTGTGTGTGTGTGTGTGTGTGTGTGTGTGTGTTGTGTGTTGTGTGCATGTGTAAGTGTAATTTCACAAGAAGAGAGATTGATATCAACACTATGGTCAGTTGGGAGCATCCAAAAAGCAAACTTGGAAAAGTGTTACATATTTAATAGTCAATGTGAGTGGAGGTGCAGCACACCAGCCCAATCATTCCATTCCTAAACATGTATCATCACAAATATGTATTGGAAAAAGAAACATGCTCAAGTGCTTCCAGCAAAAGTTACTCAACCCACTTATCTATTAACATTAGAATACATAAATTTTGGCACATCGTTAGAATCCTGGAATGAGAACAGTGGACTCTTAATAGACTCAATTAAATATAGTAACAATCATGAATGTAAGAAATAATGTTGAGACTAAACACAAAAGAATATAATACAATGTATGTAACATGTATCAGCAGGTGAAGTAATTGTGGTTGTCTGATGGTCATCCATACTTGAAGGGCTACATCTGGAAGGTAATAGGGGCCTCTTGAGGTTTGGATTATATTATCTTTCTTCATTTGGATACTATTTTGTATCTTGTGAAAATTCATTGTGTTTTATGCTGTGGACCAGTTATGCCAAGCTATCTCTGAGGGAAAATGGTTGGAGATTGAAGAGCACACATACACACATACACAAATTAAAGAAAGCTGGGACCAATTGGGCTGTCAGCACCAGAAATCTGAGGTATTGAAGCTACCTCAGTTTTGGTTCATTGTATTTATACGTAGAGTTTTTTTTTTCTTATAAGGAAGGGAAGGGACAGATACAGATACTAATAATAAGTTACATTTAGCAGATGCCAGCAGCTTTGTTAATACAGGAAACAGAAAGCCAGTGGTCAGAAAGCTGAGTTCAGTGTCTAGCTTAACTGTTAAGGTGAGAGAAATGTCCTCTTTCTATGTCACATGGCTGATCAGCTATTGCCACTTCGGGTGAGCAGGTGACAATGTCAGGATTTTTGCCCTGAGAGCTCATGTCTCTTCCTGTGGACAGGTTGACATGACATGTCTCTGGCTCCTTTTTCAAATGTGTTTTATATCAACACAAATGTTTGTATAGACAAAAAATACCTTAGGGCAGAAAGAATATGTGCATAAAACAAGAAGAGTTGCAAAATCTTGAATTACAGTAGCAATAAAATGATCCACAAGCATTTCTATCTCTTGTCTCATTTTCCTTAAGACCCTTCTCATTTTTTGTCAGTTGAGGAGCTTGAGCTCAGGGCCTGGGCACTGTCCCTGAGCTCTTCTACTCAAGGCTAGTATTCTACCACTCTGGGCCACAGCTCCACTTCCAGTTTTCTGGTGGTTCATTGGAGATAGAAATTTCGCAGACTGTCCTGGCTGGTCTTGATTACAGCCTCTTAAATAGCTAGGGATTACAAGCGTGAGCCAGTAGCATCTTCCCAGTTTTTTATTTGGAAGCATTGAGAAAGATAAGGATAATGCTAAGAATATTCTTGTAGTGTTCTGCACAGACTGAATTACTTTTGGTTTTTTAAAAAGTTAAGTGTTGAAGGATAAAAAATATACTGAAGAGAAAGGCCTGAGATGGCACAAAGCACAGAAAAACATTTTCCCTCAAGCATTCTAGTGAATTGAATCCCAGGGAATACATTTCAGGGTGCTATCTGTCTTCATTTGATGCTATCCTGAAATGATACATTTTGTCAGTAATTTGATTTGTGAAAGAAAGAAAAAAAAAGGAATTCCAAACTGATTATCCCTGAAAGAGTACTTTTTTCTCCTTTTCCTTGTGTATGAGATGGGTGTTACCTTATTGCTCAGATTGGACTCAAACTCAAGTGATTCTCTTCCATTAGCATCTTCAGTAGATGGGACTGTAGACATGTGCCATTGTGCCCAGTGAAAGAGTATTTCTGAAAGTGAGGATAGCCTCCTACTTCAGCAGAAAGTGCCATTACAATAGCCCTCTATGCTTAATAGAAACTTATCTGGACAACCATGTACTTACCTCTTTTCCAGAAATGGCAAAAAATCTCTTGATGACATCATCTCTGCCTTCAAGAACAAAACTATTGCAGCTAACAGGAGTGTCACTTTATAATGTTTCTCATGGTTTCCATGAGGAAGATGTGAAAAAGAAACTCCAGCAGTTTCCTGGTGGATCTGTTGACCTTCAGAAAGAAGACAACGGCATTGGTATTCTAACTCTGAACAACCCTAGCAAAATGAATGCCTTCTCAGGTATCAGAAAAAAATTTTTTTTATAAGGAATAGCAGGAAGCAGGGTGCCAGTGGCTCATGCTTGTAATCCTGGCTACTCAAAACATGAGACTCTCTAAAAAAAAAAGCCAGAAATGGCATGGTGGCTCAAGTGGTAGAGTGCTAGTTATTAGCCTAAGGCCTAGGGACAGCTCCAGGCCCAAAGTTCAAGCCCTAGTACTGCCAGAAAGAAAAGAAACTCTGCATATATAAGAATTTTATACACCCTGGCAGCCAGTGGCTTGTGCCTATAGGTACTCAAGAGGCTGAAATCTGAGGTTCAGGGTTGAAGCCAGCTAGGGACAGGAAAGTCCATGAAACTCTTTATCCCCAGTTAGTCACAGAGAAAGTTGGAAGTGGCTCTGTGGCTCAAGTGGTAGAGCAATTGCTTTGAGCAAAAAGGAACTCAGGGATGCCACCCTAGCCCAGAGTTCAAGCCCCAAGACCAAGAAAAGAAAAAAAAGGAAAAGGAAAAGAATATTATGTTCATATCATCATGTTAAGCAAAATAAGTAGCTCCAAATTTCAACTTGCATACTTTTTTCTCATAATTCTATTTTTACACTTTTTGTTTAATCTAGATTCTGCATGCGAGAATGGATATATATGATACATTTTCACTTTTTATCTATATGTTTTTATATATATTTGTAATAAAATTGTTTTATTAAAACATTAGCATATATTAGTTGTACAAAGGGGTTAGTTACACTGTATACTTAATTTTTAAGATAGACACGTGATGAATTTAATCTTTTATAACAGGGACTATCCTATATACCTAGCTTATATACTCCACTGTATCAGTACAATAGATATTTCATAGATACTAAGTATTTTTAAGATACAGAGTGACTTAATTTTTATGAGTTTTCGGTTTCCCTCTGTGTTTATGAATTTTTTTCCTTCTGCCCTCTCTGGCAGGTGTTATGATGTTACAACTTTTAGAAAAAGTGATTGAGTTGGAAAATTGGACAGAAGGCAAAGGCCTCATTGTCCGTGGAGCAAAAAATACTTTCTCTTCAGGATCTGACTTGAATGCTGTAAAAGCCCTAGGAACTTCTGAGGCAAGTGTTGTATGGATTATGCACTAGATTTTATGGGCTTATTGGACTTCTGTGCGTGAGATACATTTTCCTCACATTTTGGTCTGAATTATCTTCAGACCATGATTCTCCTGTCTATGCTTTCCTTGACTTTGGGATTATAATTATAATCTACCACAACTGGATTCTTAGCTGAAATAAGTGGGGATGTAACTAATATTTTTGAGCTGGCCCCAAACCATGATCTTCCCGATCTCCACCCTTGTTATATATTTTGTAAAGTATTTTCAGGATAGATTAATCTTTTCTTATATTTTTTTTGAAATCACCTTAGTCATGGTATAAATTTTAAAAATGAACAATTTGAATACATTTCTGTTTGTGAATGATACGGCTATGTATAAAGCATGGCCTATGTTGATCATATGATAGCTTTAAAATGAATACAAGTAGGAATGGTGTGTCTGAAGTTCCTTCTAGTCATTTTTCGGATAAACTATATTCTTTTTTTTTCTTGTTTATTTCTTTTATTCAAACTTTGAACATATGGTATTTTAAGGGATATATATATATATATATATATATATTGAGGATCACAATATAGTTTTCTTGGTCTATTTTCTCTTTGCTCAAAAATTATTTTAATATGAAATATTTAATATGTTAATATCTGATAATTAGTATATCATAGATTAATATTTCACATTAATTCAGTAATACATTAATAGCTCACATTAAATACATAATTCTTTCAATATTTAATATTGAATAAATTGATGTTTAATAGTAATTTAGTATTATATTAATATTTAACATTCAATAAATATATTTCAATTTTTGATATTTAAAACAATGTTTTCTATTTAATAAATTCATGTTCAGTGCCTACTTCTTAATATTTAATATGCATTTCATAGAATTTAAAATAGATACCTTTTCCAGTAAATATCTTTTTTTATTGTAATTAATAGAAGGGTTACATTATATTCACCAGACAGAAGGTGCATTACTTCACAAACATTGATACCCTTTCTCATGACATGGTCCCCATTTCCCTCCCCCCTGCCCCCGCTCATTTTGATTTCCCCCCTTCCCTATCCAATTTCAAATATATTCTTGAATATATTGAAAAACCCTATAATTATATGCAAGCCTCAAATTTAAATTTAAATGGTCATAGGACTTAGGAAATTGCTTTATATGAGTTGCAGCTCATATATAGAAATGCATCTGGCTCTTACAGCTGAGCTGTTCTGAGACCCAACTGACTTCCCCTTGTAACAGTTTCTCTGTCAATGAGGCTCTTTGTCTTTTTGTTGTTTTGATGCAGCTCTAGCAGGTACTTTTGGATGAATTTGCTTTTTCTGAGAATGATGAGCTACCTAAAATATATGGTGTTTTTAGTAATTGGATTATGTTGTCCTCTATAATATAATTCTTGAAAATGACTATTAAATAATGACTTTAAAAAAATACTGATGTCAGGACCGGGAGTTTAGCCTAGTGGTAGAGTGTTTGCCTAGCATGCATGAAGACCCAGGTTCAATTCCTCCATACCACATACATAGAAAAAAGCTGGAAGTGGTGCTGAGGCTCAAAGTGGTAGAGTGCTAAGCCTTGAGAAAGTCCAAGGACAGTGCTCAGGCCCTGAGCCCAAGCCCAGGACTGGCAAAAAAAATAAATAAATAAATACTGATGTCAGTGTTTTTGCCACTGTAATCTTTAAAATGTAACAGTATCACCAACTATCAATACTTTACATTTCTTTTACTTTATATTTCTGTAGCTTTTATTCAACCTTTACCCCCCTTTAATCTGTAATTGATCCCATAATTGGCTTCATTCTGGTGATTTTTGTTTTATGAGCAGGAAAATAGGTGCCAGAATAATTCTTTAGTGACAATTAGGGGCTAGGAGTTACACTAGCATAACACAAAGATTGTTTCTGAAAAATTATTGAAAAGATAAAAGAAAATAATGTAAATATGAGTCATATTATACTGGCATTTGATATGACATTTCCTTTTGTTTTTGTCTGTTTTGGGGCTTGGAGTCTGGGTCTGGGTACTGTCCCTGAGCTCTTCAGCTCAAGGCTATCCCTTGAGCCACAGTGCTGTTTCCAGTTTTCTAGTGATTAATTGGACATAAGAGTCTCATAGTCTTTAGTGTCGGGGCTGGCTTTGAGCCATGATACTCAGATCTAATCCTCCTGAGTAGCTAGGATTACAGGTGTGAGATATTGCACTCAGCTGATATGACATATTCTTTAGACTATAAGAGGTCTCTTTTGATGGAAAAAGCTCTCAAAACCTATTTTTTAAGCATCTGGATAATGGGAACTAAAACCTGCTTACTTTGCAATGAATGGATATAAAGCCTTAAGGAAAAGTGTGTTTTTTAAAAAATTTCTCTGCTCGTAATGCAGCTTGAAGAATAGCCTCCTTTGTCTGCTGATGTGTTTTTTATCTTCTGTAAATTAAGTGGTCTTTTGTTCTCTGTTTAAATTTCCAAAGTGACCCCAAAGTTTTTGCAAGAAGATTATACTTACATAATCATCTAGAGCGTATAGATACCTTTTTAGCTTCCTCGTCATCCTTTAAATGGCATAGAACGGATCATTTTTTTGATGCAAAGTTTTTTTTAATTTTTAATTGTAATTAATGGAAGGGTTACATTATATTCGCCAGATAAAAGGTGCATTCCTTAACAATCATTGCTACCCCTTCCCATAGAACAGATCATTTTTATTTTTCATTCCTTAGTGGGAAGAAATGAAAAACATTTTTTTATTCATGTTATTAATTAGTGGTGGTGGCCTGGGAATGTGGCTTAGTGGTAGTGTGCTTGACTAGTGTGTATGAGGCCCTGGATATAATTCCTAAATGCATATAAACAGAGAAAGCCCGCAGTGGTGCTGTAGCTCAAAATGGTAGAACACTAGCCTTGAGTAGAAGCAGCTCAGGGACAGTGCCCACACCCTGAGTGCAAGCCCTGAGTTGAATTCTACACTGTGGTAGTTATATGGACTCACAGTCACAACTGAGCCCAGGGAGCTCTAGAATATAACAATTGAATATATCATTTAAATTTCAGGCAGCATCAAAAAAATTTAAGTAGAAACTTTATTTTTAAAAAGTTTGATATATTTTTTGCCTCATTATGTTGTTAAACCTAAATTTTTAAGTATATGAAATATGGCTTTGTGAAATGAGTTTGTTTGTCTTTCTTAAGGATGGAGTGGCCTTGTCTATGTTTATGCAAAACACCTTAACAAGATTTACTAGGTAATGTATTTTTCTTTCAAGAAATGATTTCTGAAAGACTGAATTAGCTCTTTATTATTCCATTATTTGCATCATTTTTAATAAAGTTTATTTTTAAATTATGTTGAACTATTTCTTTGTTCACGGAGAACTGTCTTTTAATTAAATAGTAGTCTGCATATGTGTTTTCTAAAGGAAGGCTATGGAGAAATCTTTTTCTGAAGGGCTAATGTAATGAGGATGCTAAGCCCTGGACACAGGGAAAGTCAAGGGTGGACATTAGAGCAGAGGAGAGGTGTTGATCAGAGAGATAAAGACTGGAGAAAGGTTTAACAGTTCCTAAGAAAGGTGAATTTACTGTTAATTTACATGAAAATTTGGGATTACACACCATGTTTTGAGGCTAGGAATATGACCCAAGTAACAGACCCTCCTAGCAAGTGTGAGTCCCTGAGTTAAAAACTACACAACCCAAAACTACACAATGTTCAAGAAGTAATGAACTCACTACCTTATGGATGTAACTGTAATCCTATACATCACTCTGGTGATTTTAAAAAATTGGATAATTTTTAACTGGGTAGCTTTCTGGTTGCATTTTCTGAATATAGGCAATTTAAAATATATTCCATCTAAGAAAGTTTATATTAAAGCATGCTTAATGTAAATGGGCATGATTACATTTTTGGTATTCATATCTGAGTCTAGAAAAATCAATAGAATCACAAAATTGCCACTTAAAATACTTTTCCCATTGTCTTAGCTCTTGTTCACGATTCTCCCCTATTATACTTGATTTTCTTCTATATAAGAAGTTACTCTTTTAAAATAATGCTTTCCACCTTGTGGTAGTATATGTTAAGAAATACACAGCTACTTTATGATTTGTATTTCATTTTGTTTAGAACCCACAAAAAATTCTATGCTTGAACATTTTAGGCTTACTATTTCGTATTTTTACACACTCCAGCACCTGTACACAGGTGCATAAAATTAGTCTCCGAATCATTTCAGGTAGTCATTGGAAGATTTTTTTTTCTTCTTTTTTTTTTATTGTAATTAGTAAAAGGGTTACATGATATTTGCCAGATAGAAGTTGCATTAATTCACATACATTGATACCCTTTCACATGTCTTGGTACCCGTTTCCCTCCCCCCCCACACCCCCCACCCGTCTTGGTTTTCCACCCTTCCCTATCAAATTTCAAATATCCAAATACAAATAAATTCAATATATCAGATAACAAAGTGAGATGCTATACCAATATGAGATAACCAAGGGACAGCAAAGGAGAAGTCATTGGAAGATTTTGACAGGAATCTTTTTTTTTTTTTTTTTTTTGGTTCTGGGGCTTGAACTCTGGGCCTGAGCACTGTCCCTGAGCGCTTCAGCTCAAGGCTAGCACTCTACCACTGGAGCCACAGCTCTACTTCGTTTTCTAGTGGTTAATTGGACATAAGAGTCTGATGAACTTTTGTGCTCCAGGACAGCTTTGAACTGCCATCCTCAGAACTCAGCCTCCTGAGTAGCTTCGATTATAGGCGAGAGCCACAGGGACCCAGCTGATAGGAATCTTTAATACATAGTTTAGGAACTATGTGTTCTGGACCACATTTTGTCTCTTTGGAAACAATCTTCATTTTCCCACCCTTTACCTGATATAAGTAAAAAGCAGATTAAGACAATAATTGAAGACAATAATTGAATTAGTCCCACTTTTCTGTTTGCAAAGTTCAAGAATCTACCTACAAGTTATATAGAAGAATCAGTATTTGGAAAGAAGTTACAATGTGGTTTAGTTAAAAAAAAAACAATGAGGAACTATTTTGATAAACTTACAAGGCATTTAGTATGAGTATTGTCTTTTTTAGTGCTATACTTATTTTTTCTTTGTGTACAAACTCAAAATTCTACTGTTAATGTTATAAACACACTGCAGTAATTTTGCTTTTGCTGAGTTTTAAGATTCAGAAATAGTATCTGTAAATTGATATTGAAATTAAAAACATTCACATCCATTTTTCCTTCAATATATAGACTTCCTTTAATAAGTGTTGCACTAGTTCAAGGTCGGGCGTTAGGTGGAGGAGCAGAATTTACTACAGCATGTGATTTCAGGTAAGCTGAAAACTTTTCCTTCTCACATAAATATTATTAGTCTATGCCCAGATTACTTCTTTGCTTTAACTTCAATACTTTATATATTCTTAAACAGGATAATGTTAATGAATATGTGTGTTAGTAACAAAGACACTGAATTTAGAATGATTATGATATTAGTTCATGGATAGATAACTATCGTAAATCAGAGACTTTCTAGTATTTGGTATATTTTATTCTTGTTGTTCAAAGTTTGAGAACTTCCAAATTATTTGGATCTATGATGTATTTGGATGGTACTTCTGTATTGGCCTTCTAGTTTTTATGAGACTATAATGAAAACTAATAATTATAGGGCCGGGAGTTTGGCCTAGTGGTAGAGTGCTTGCCTAGCATGCACAAAGACCCGGGTTCAATTCCTCAGTACCACATACATAGAAAACAGCTAGAATTGGTGCCTTGAGAAAGTCCAAGGACAGTGCTTAGGCCCCGAGTTCAAGGCCCAGGACTGGCAAAAAAAAAAAAAAATATATATATATATACATATATATATATATATACACACACATATACATTAGAAAGCTTCATATAAGGTACCATCTATAGAGCTTTTGTTTAGAGCCTATTTTTTTAAGTGCTCAGTAGGTTTTATTAAAGAATTTATTAACATTGATTTTTACATCATATTTCAAATGACATGTTTAACAAACAAGTATTCAAGAAGGGAATCTCTATATACAATCACTGGCACTTAGTTTTTAGAATATAATCAAAATTAGACTAAGGGTTTGTATATCATAGATGCATATTAATCTATGTAATAAAACATTATGTCTATAGAGTTATAGGTTTTTATGTCTATGTAGTTGTGTTTGTATTTCCGATACCATGTCCATAGCATTGGGTATGCAAATAGAGTCCTCGTAGAGCCTATTTTAAAAATATTTTACATGTTACAGTATTATATCACTATCTTCTTTCTTAACTCCTGGCTATTATCATATATAAATCATAGTTTCTTTTCTTCAAGAAAAGAAAACCTATAGAGAATAATGATTTAGATCAAGAATTGGGAGCAGTCAGAACTTTTAGAGTCTATTGCTTGTCTCCTCTGTCATAGCTCCTCCTTTCTAGGAGGATTAATCATGCCTGAATTTTATAATTCCTTTTTTTTTTACTTTAATGTTTTCTCTAACAAATATGTATTTTTCCATCCCATGTTTATGGAAAGGGGTCATAGTACAATAGAAATAGTATGCGATTCAGTGAAGGATTTGATGTAAAATATCAACATTTTATGTATTTTATAGTTTGATTTTTCTGTTAAATTGTTATTTTGTATTCATTTAGATATTAAAGTAGGTTTGGTGTATGAGACAATTTAGAGATATTATCCACTGAAAACTAGTAATTCCTAATGGAAAAGACTAATTTACACAATGCAAAGTGATTTTTATAGTGCCCTCTGCTGTCATTAATGCACTAATGCAGATTGCATTAGGATGCTGATGCTAGCTTTTGTTCTGTGAGGAAGCAGTGAATGACTTTGAGTGATGTGAGCCTAAATAGGTAATTCTCTGTGGAAAGGTTTTTCTTCTCATTTTACCACAAAATCATCTGGTTTAAATATTTAGTAATACACTTTACATGTTTAAAGAGTTCTAAAGTAATATGCAAATGTGCATTAAAACTCCTCTGCAAGCCAGGCACTAGTGGTTCAGTGACAGCCCGGACAGAAAAGTCCATAAGACTCTTACTACCAATTAACCACCATCACAAAAAGAAAAAAAAAAGTATGTTACCTCAGTTTTCCCACATGTAAAACTTGGAATTGTTGTAATATTCGTTACTTAATAAATCTCTTTGTGGTTTTTGTCTTAATAACTATACTTTAAAGAATTAAATCTGAATTTTTCCTTATTAAGGCCGATAAGTCTGCTTCTCTGATTTGCCTCCCCATTACTTTTTGCTTGTTTCTCTTCTGTTTTGGCTTGCTCTCCAGATAGTAAGTATCTCTGCTTCAAAGCTTTTGCACTTGGAATTCTTGAAATACTTTTCAGGTTTTTGCTTTGGTTGGTAGGTAGCCACTCAACTATTTAGAAGTCTTCTTCTCCATGTAAATTAGTACATCTTCAACACATGCTCTCATGAGTTCCTTTCTCTATCCATCTTTTAATAATAGGTATCATCTTACAGTGTCCCTTCTCTCCAAACTGGTAGGTTAAACTTCAAAGATTTCTACTTTGCTCATCCTTTTAGATTCAGTGGCTAGAACACAATATAGCATTACCAGTGCTTAGTATTGCTAAATGATGTTGGGCTCAAGTTTCCTCTACTGCATCGTTTGAGGAGTGGTAAGAAGGAAACTTACTATGCAATTTTAACAGTATACAGCATTGCCTACGCCCATACTTTTTTTTTTTTTCCACCTGATCCAGGTTTCTACCTGTAGCTCACTACTCCCTTTACAAAGACAACATTTGGGCTTTTAGAAGAAAACATTTTTGCAGAGAATAAGCAAGCACAACAAAAAATGTTTCTTACTGTTAAGTACTACCAAATTAAATTCTAGATGGACATTTTTCTAACATTATTTTTAATACTTTGTCTCTGAGATCAATGGAGCATCACTATTTAATTTGATATTAAATGTCATTATATATTTAATTACAATAATGTTTCCGTCTTGCTTTTACAGGTTAATGACTGCCGACAGTGAGATCAGATTTGTCCACAAGGAGATGGGTATAATTCCAAGTTGGGGGGGTGCATCCCGGCTGGTTGAAATCATTGGTAGTAGACATGCTCTCAAAGTCTTAAGTGGCGCCCTCAAACTGGATTCCAAAAAAGCTTTGAACTTAGGAATGATTGAAGAGATCTTGCAATCTTCAGATGAAACTAAATCTCTAGAAGAGGCACGAGAGTGGCTAATGCAGTTTATCAATGGGCCACCAGAAGTCATTAGAGCTATGAAAAAATCAGTTTGTTCAGGCAAAGAACTATATTTAGAAGAGGCATTACAGAACGAGAGAGATCTCTTAGGAACAGTGTGGGGTGGACCTGCAAATTTAGAGGCTATTGCTAGGAAAGGAAAATTTAACAAATAGCTTTTTAAAACTTGGATCTATTACTAGAGAAGTTCCAGTGGTTAATACAAATGGAAGTTAAAATTACTTAATATGAACAGCAGAATTATACTCAAGTCTAGTGCTCTTAGTTTATAATTTTTTGAATATCTTTTCATACACTTGTTGCTTAAAATTATGTCAGTTTCTATATTTCTATAGTAGCTCTTAGATCACTGTGAAAAGATGTTGTTCTTACATCTATTTGGGGCTTGTTCTTCATGTTTGTTGCCTGAAAATTATTTACAAAAGTAACAATGAAACTTTCAACCAGTAGAAGTGGGGAAGGCACAGGACAGGAAGTAAGAAAGGGTATGTTAATTTTCTTCTGCTTCAGGCATGCTTAAGTAAAGTTGGTCCTTCACTCCTCTCTATAATAAATTAGTCTTGTCTCTTATTCCAGTGTTTTCTATTAAATTATCTACTAAAAAATGATAGCCCATGTCACAGAACATAGGCTGACTATACTAATTGACCTTTCCTGTTAATTAGAATTTCTAATCTGATAATAGTATTTTTGATAGTTTCAAATCTGAAGCTCTCTAGATTCTTAAAGTATCCTACAACATAAATTCACATTTTTCATCAATATTTGAAGACCAGCTAACTTTTATAATAAGGTATCTCTTAGTAGCAAATTTAACAAAACTGATACAACTCAAACAACCAATTGATCATCCAGGTAACTCAAGTCTTTAAAAACATATAGGTCTAGCCAGGTGCTGGGGGCTCGTGCCTATAATCTTAGCCACTCAGGAGGCTGTGATCTGAGGATTGTGGTTCAAAGCTGGCCAGGGCAGAAAAGTCTCTGGGACTGTTATCTCAAATTAACCACTGGAAAACTAGAGGTAGAGCTATGAGTCAAGTGATAAGAGTTCTGGCCTTGAGTACAAAGAGCCTCAGGGACAGCTCTGAGTTCAAGCCCTATAACTGACACACAAAAGTGTAAGTCAGACAATTTTGAGTTTAACTTATCAAAACAATAGGTAAAAGATTTCAAAGTAGTGACAGTATCAAAGTAATAACAGTAGTGACAGTTTTTAATTGTGGTTTTTATTTGGTAGTTTGACATTCGATTCACATTTGAGAATCTTAGTAAAAATAACTTCATGTTTTGTTGCTAGATTATTTTACTAATCTAAGAAAATTCAGTACGATAGACATCTTGTTTTTTAAGGACAAATGTTAGATTACCGTGTTTACCCAGTATTTTATACTTTGCTAAAACATAAAAGTGTCCAAATGAAAGTGAATTTTCTGATCTACAGCTTGTGAAAATTCCTATCTGTAAATGCTGTTTATATTCAAATCTGCCATGAAATCTAGGCCACAATACCATAAGATTGGGAAGGAATATAAAATATGGTGTTAGTGGTTTTAGAAATGGACTTAATTCCATAATTTGTTTACTCCACACATAATTCTTATATAGTTTCTCCCGAACTGTCTCCTATGAAGATACTAAACTTCTGAATTGGTGAAACTAAACTTCTTAATTGGTGATTAAGCAGAATACAATCAATTCCACTTTTATAGTGACCTTTGGCAACAACCACCAAAGTTTTTCCATCCCTTTTCCAGACTCAAACCAGAGACAGATTATTTTTGATAAACTCTAGTATTTATTAAATTATAAACTTTTTAATCAAAAAGAAAAATGCAGATCAAGAGAAACCTCAAAGTACAAGGACTAGACAACAAAGCTTATGGGAAGGAACACGACGAAGTGTTACAAAGATGCCGAAACATAAGTTACTAGCTGTTCCTTTACATTTCCATTTCAATACTTCAAATCCACATTAAATTAAGCTCCCTGCATATAATGATATCAAACATCTTACGGGTGCAAAAGTTTAGTAATGATTTTATGTTAACCCATGCAAAAAAATAAAACAGTGCAAGAGTCAGATGTGGACCGTTTATGCACAGATAAAATACACACTCCAAAAGAACTAAGGAAATCCTTTAAAAAATTTAAAGTAAACATGTCAAGAAAACTGGGTTACTACTAAACAGCTCTCAACTATTAACACCCAAATTTCTTACATTAAATAAATTTCTCAACAGAGATATGTTAGACATTTTAATTTCCGGCCTATCCTTCCCATATCCCTTCCCACCCCAACTCCCAAAATGCACTATTAAGGATGAGTATAATGTTATGTGGGCAGAAATTTACAGATCACCATTTCAGCTTTGAGCATGTAGCTGGAGATGTTTATTTAAACTTCAGTTACTGTGCACTGTCCATCAGGCCTTCTAGATCTGACACTAACACTCACTGTTCCTCCCCCTGCTACTGAACGATCGGCTCCTGATCGATCTGACCGATCAGCTACTGTCTGGTTTGTATTAGAAACCAAAAGTCTCTGTTGGGTCAAAGAGTGTTGTGCAACAACTGCAGAAACATCTTCACTCTCGCTACTGGCATCAGATTCAGTTTCTTCATTGGAAGTGTCTGGTACCCTGCCTGAAGATGGTGATTCATGATCTTCTTCTCCTTCCCCCCTATGACTCCTTTCAGCTATGCTGTCTCCACTGAGTTGTAAATGAGCAAAAGAGTCTTCCAGAGAAGTGCCTGCATCAGGGGAGGGTGTTGCAGGACTGGTTAACTGCCCATCTATTGATGTTAAGGGCCTTACAGAAGATGACACCGGAGGCTGAGCAGAAGCTCCACTCTGTGCTGATATACTGTCCGCTCCATCTGCAGAACTCTCTCTTGCCAGGTTTACAGTATTAGTGTCACAATCCAGTCTAAGTCCAGCTACACCCTTCTTTGGTATATCTATTATATCTCTCTTAATCTTCCTGCGACGTCCATGTTCATTTCTCCTATATTGAACCATATTTTCAAGATCAGCAACATACAGAAATCCAGCAATTAACATCTCAGTGTTCTTTTTACCTTTGGAGAAAGCATCTTCCAGCTCTCTACTGGTACGCTCATCATACTGCCACCACCCGTTTCTTCCTTCATAATACCATGCATATTCACCATTTCCTCTACTTGCTGCCTTGAGTTCTTCTGGTGACAACAAAGTTGGCTTATCAAGGAAATCCTCTGGAATTTCTTGTCGACAAAGGGCACATCTCTTCCCAAGCCATGAAGCTCCTTTTACACACAGATAGCAGAAAACATGTTTACAGGGCAAACTGACGGGGTGAACACAAGTTTGCAGACAAATGGCACATTCAGGAACGGGTAGAGATGGTGTACTATTAGAACAGGACTCATTTGCTTTCCTGTTTGTAGGAAGCATGTTCATCGAATGATCAATCTCACCACAGCCCGCCATCCTAGGAAAATGAAAAAAATGTAATATTAAAATCATATTTCAACATTTCTAATATTTTTAGTTTAACATTGTGCTCTCATACTCAAAACCTTACAATATACTTACGTAAGTCAAAAATTTCCTATTCAAATCTTTTATCAATTTTCATTTTTATATCTCTATGTGTCATGCAGACTAATCATTCTGAATTTGCTTGCCACAAAAATAAAACATTTGTTCATTATTTGTGTCATTGAACTAGGCCATAGTGAGTTCCTTGGTAATCAGCATCTAGATTATCTGATTTAGAACATTAAAAACAAAACAGGCTGCAAATGGGGACGTGCTTCTGGGGTAGAGCTCGATAGAGTTCTTGTTTAACAAGTATGAGGTCATGGTGTACGCGTGTGTGCGTGTATTTTTCTTTTTTTCCAGAGAGGAGGAAAATGTTCTTTATTCCAAAAAATTGGAAACAATTTCCCTCCCTATCAGGAGGGAGATTCTGATTTACTGGCTCATGGTTTACAATCTGGGTCTCTGTTGCTGAGTAAATCTACCACTTGGGTAAATCTCCACTTCCATCTATTTGCCAGTTAAACGGAATTAACAACCTCTTGGCTTCATTTGCCCAGGCTGGTTTCAAACCTTGATCCTCAGCTTTCAGTGAGTAACCAGGAGTTCAGGCATGAGCTACTGGCATTTAGCTGATTTTTTTCCCCTTTAATGTACAGAGACACATAGCATTAAGACACATTTGCTCCAATCTAAATCATCTAACCTACAAGATTACTCTGGTGTAGGAATTTGAATACTGTAGTCATTGAGGTTTTTTTTTTTTTTTTTTTTTGCCAGTCCTGGGCTTGAGCTCAGGGCCTGAGCACTGTCCTCAGACTTTCTCAAGGCTAGAGCTCTACCACTTGAGCCTCAGCACCATTTACGGCTTTTTTCTATGTATGTGGTACCGAGGAATCGAACCTGGGTCTTCGTGCATGCTAGGCAAGCACTCTACCACTACCCCAAACTCCCGGCCCAGTCACTGAGATTTTAAACATGTTTTTCATGCCCTTCAACTGTGATGCTCAGAATGGGAAACACTTCATTGACAATGCAATGAAGTACAATATGAGCAAACTCAATAGTCTAACATTTTAAAACATATCACAAAAAGACTAAAAGACAGAAAAACACAACTAGCAAAACTACAAATCATGGGAGAATCTCAGTTATGGTATCAAGTTCCTTAAATTTTAGCAATTAGTTTTAATGCCCCCGCCCAACAACAAAAACCTTACAAACGTCAATTGTCTGCTGCCTTGATTATTGAAGGAAAAAGAAGGTAGGACACCTGGAGGCCTTCGAGACCTCTTACCCTTTGTGTTGTGAGCCGTATGAACACATTCCTCCATTTTCACTTGTTATACTTTATGAGAAGACTTTTGGAAGTTTCTTTTTGTAAATGTAAGATTTTTAACAAAGCACCTACAGACAACATGAAATACTCATTTTGTATAATTAAAACTACAGGACAGATCAATTTAACTCACCATACTTTATACCACACAATTTCAGTTTTCGCAAAACCAAATACTTACATTTCCATTACAGATTCCGCAGATGCTTGCCACAAAAATAAAGCATCTTCTTTACCAGCAGTCAGCCAACTTGCAGTGGTTTCTCTTCTGCTGCTGGTTCATTCCCTGTGCTGAAAAAATAAAAAAACCAACATAAACTTCTTCTCAGACTAATTAAGATAAGCAGAGTTGGCTAATTTTGTATTCTTTACAAAAGGGGCAGGTTTTAACTTGAAAGTAAAAAAAAAAAATCAAGAATGCCTGCTTTCTCCACTGTTAAACACTATAGTACTAGGAAGCTCTAGTACAGTAACTACACTGGAAAAAGAACTAAAAGGTTGACAAGTTGGAAAAAAACTGGGAAATAACTAAAAGGTAGACAAGTTGGCAAAAAAATATTTTCATTTCTGCAGACTGTAAAAAGAATTGTTCTAACTTTGCAGACTTTGCAGACATGTTACAACCTTCACACACACACCCAACAATTGTGTTTGTATATACTGCAAGTAGTTAACAAAACCAAAGAAGCATTTCCATTATAATAGCACTTAAAGAAATAATGTTGCTAAGAATCAGTCAATGAGCTGGTAGACTTACATATTGATGGTTATAAACTTTTACTGAAATTTCTCAAAACAGCTTCTATTTCCAAGGTCAATATTCACTAGTCTTGCAGTAATTACGACAGCATGGTACCAGCATAAGAACAAACGCATCAACAGAGGAAAACTGAAAATGCAAAAATAAACCTATACTGAAATCAGTTCACATTATATGTAAATATAACTCAAAATCAATTATCTAAAAAATATAAGTAATACCATAAAACTCTGAAAAATACTGGGATACATCTTTTTGGGACTGGCAGTGAACTCCTAGATATGACACCAAATGTATAAGCAATGAAAGAAACCGAGATATTAGATTTTATGAATATTAAAAATACAGATCAAAGGATATTGACAAAAAATTTGAGGAAAAAGTTTTTGTGAATCATGTGCCTTATTTACTATTCAGAATAAAGAATCCCTACAATAGAAAAAGCTAAAAATAGAATGAATTGTTGAGAATGGGGGCTACTGCTTATCAGGTACATTTTCTGTCTTGAATGATGCAACACTGTGAAATAGAGAAGGGCCAGACACAGCCACTCAGGCCTATTATCCCAGCAATTTAGAGGCAGAGATGAGAGGTGCTTCCAAGCCAGGGTAAACAAGCTTGCAATATTGTATCAATATGGTCTCACAAGCTTGCTTAGAATCTCTGCTACTTAGGAAGCACAGGTAAGGCATAGGTAGGATGATTGTGGTCCAAGGCCCAAACTATAAAGAAAAATAACTAAAGGAAGCCAGGGCTGGAGGGTGGCCCTGAGTTCTAAGGCCAATTCAGCTAAGAGCAAGTAGGCGGAGAAGAGGCGTGGATAAAAGGACAAGGAGACTGCATTATTTACATTTTGCCATAATAAAAAGTTTTAGTCAAAACAAATAAGTCAATATCCTATCTCTAGTTCTGAACATATTTAGCAGCTACTGACTTCCGACAAAGACAAAACCTTAACAAGACTCTGTTCACGCTCCCTTTGTTCCTATGTTGATGTATGCTTTAACCCAAAATTCACTCAAGCTGCCTTGTCCAAGGAATGCTGGAGGCATCATCCAGAACATCATCTTACTAACTTTTCTTTCTTGTACTGCACAATGACTAATGCAAGAGACACACAGCACTACATAGAACTTCCTAGCTTACCACAACTAAAGAGGTAGACCCCTCACAGTAAACACAAGCACAAGACTTGAGCCCTGTCTTTCAGTTCCACATGCTTCTCTCCCTGTGTGGACATCTCCCTAAGGTAATAAAAGGTTCTACTGTTTAAGGCACTGGTATAATCATGTATGAACCCTAAATATGTACCAGCTTATCCCACCAAACATTTATCACAACCATCAGAGATTTCCTAAGAAAGATTTCTAAGAAACCTGGCTTTTTATTTTGCTCTCACTTTAGATGATATGAACTCCTACTTCGATTTTCTTCTCAACTCTTTCAGTTTGTCCCCAAGGTGTCCACAACTTCAATGGCATCACAGAACATTCAGTCCTGCAGCCTACTAAAAACAGAAACTATCCATTTTCGCATTCACTCATTTACTCCCTACCCAGGTCAGGAGGAGACACTACTGTTACATCATTACTTATTGCACAGAAGTGTCCTCACCAATGGCTGCAAAATATGCCACAATCCCCTACTGCACTCTCTCAACCTTTAAGGCACTGACTTCATTATTTAAGTATTGCTCATTTCCTTCCCCCTATTTCCTGACACCACTGTAAGTTTAATGTCCTTAAAAATTATCCATCCAACATCTATATCCACCTTCCTCCAACTTATGCCTTTTAAAATCAAAGATGTCTCAAGGCTATATTCCTACAGATTCTAAGTTTCAATTTCTAAACTCCTAAAAGCCAGGGGATTTTCATTATTGAAGAATTCCTATTCCACTCAGCAGCAAAGTATCAACAGCTCCCAAAAGTGCTCCTCTTTTGAAACCATAATCACACTTAGATCACAAGTTCTGGTTATTCCAGCTCACTCATTTTCACACCTGCTCTTTAATTATGGAGACTTCTGAGTCTCTTAACCATCTCCTGTCCTTTATCTCATCTTCCTTCCTACCCATTTTGGAACTCACTTGTTTTTTAAACTTTCTTTCTGTGCCAGTACTGGCTTGACCTCGAGGACTGGGTGCTATCCTTCAGCCTTTGTGCTCAATGCTAGCATTCTACTTCTTGAGCCACATATCCACTTCTGATAAGAATCTCATGGACTTTCCTGCACTGGCTGCCTTGGAACTGCTCAGTAGCTCCTATGTAGCTAGATTATAGGCGTGCCTGATCTAACTTCTTTCTTATAGAACCATGAGCTCCACCCTTTTCTCTCTCATCTCATCAACTTTTATCACCAACCTTTTTTACAATCTATCCTGTATTCCTTACTCATGACTACTGCCCTAAGTTTAGATTCCGGTCTCATCCTGGCTACCACAGCGACTATCTTGCTTCAGTACCACTCTGAAATTTATTCACTAAGATGTGAATGAATTTTTAAAATGCAAAATTGACCACGCATTTTCCAACTGAAGGAACAGTATTGATTCCCCATTCTATACAATAAAAGCAAAAATTTTCAGGACAATAACCAAAAGCCTTAATGATTATCTCTGAAAATCAGATTACTGTTGTTATACTAAATTATTCATAGATCACCAAGCCTTCCTTGATAATTCTGTATTTCTTCCTGCATGTTAGAACCTTTTTCTTTTACAACTTACAAATACCTGTAATATACTACACAGAAGTAGTTATTGCCACCATTATGACTACCTCTAGATGGTTTACTGTTCCCTCTTCTCTATTTTGTGCAATTTTCCATGACTGAACTTATTAAATGTTCTGACAGTACTCATTCACAAATGTCCTTGGGCTTTATCCTCAAGGCTAGCACTCTGCCACTTGAGCCACAGCCCCATTTCTGGCTTTTCCTATGTATGTGGAACCGAGGAATTGAACCAGGGTCTTCATACATGCTGGGCAAGCACTCTACCACTAGGCCAAACTCCTGGCCAACTTTGGTTATTCTTAAACCAATATTTGAATTCTAATTGTGAACAAGGAATCCAACTAAAGGCTAAAAGGACATAAAACACTGTTTCTTCAAACAACTTCAAATGTAGTATTAACTACATGTACAAATGCAAGATTCGAATCATCTTTATACCTTTTCGAGAGCAAATTGTTTACCTGCCTAGTGTCCACTTGCAATGGGTTCTCCAGAATGCAAATACAATCCAGCAATAGTTTCTACATAGCCCAAACACCTTCAGAGCTCTTGTCTCAATAAAGGTAAATGCGACTATAAGGTATAGCCCAACACTAGTCTAGTTTATCCCTGCTTCTTGGAAAAAGCATCCTATTTTGGAAAAATTATAATCGACAAACTCCCCTTTCTCTTATCACCAAAAGTCAAATACACTGCACACATTTTAAGATGAAGGTTTATAATTACAAGAACTCCTGCTGGATATTGCTGCTTATCATTATCTTCTCCTTATGTCTTTTAAAATAAAAATAATCTTGTTGGAGCAACTAAGATGAATAGACTGTACATTTTAACTCCTGTAAAATACACAGGAAGTGGGTACTGGTGGCTCACACCTGTAATCCCAGGAATTCAGGAGGCTGAGATCTAAGGCTCACAGTTCGAAGCCAACCTGGGCAGAGAGTCCGTGAGACTCTCATCTCCAATAAACTACTCAGAAAAAGCTGAAAGTGGAGCTGTGGTTCAAGTGGTAGAGCACCGGTCTTGAGCAAAAGAAGCTCAGGTACAGCATCCAGGCTCAGAGTACAAGCCCCAGGATCAGCAAACAAACAACAAAAATAAAATCCACAGGAAAAAATGGCTATTTCTACTTTCAATCCTTTCTAGCATCCATTTTCACTTTTTCTCTTTAATAAAACCCCAATGATTTCCTCTCATCACTTATTTATGCCAATCTTATCCATAAATACCTGATCTTTAAAATGTCTCAACATTTAAAAAAATCTCCTAAAAATCTTGTATTTGGACATTTAAATAAGTCATCCTTTTTATAAATCTTACATAATCGAAATAAACTCATAAGCACAAGTATTAAAGTAACAGCTATAATATATATTTGGGTGAGAATGTTGTATAGGTGAAATTGATCACAATATATTGTATTCATAAACTGTTTTGCTAAATGGAAACTCCTTTTTATAACTAATTAAATATATTAAAAATATTATGCAAAACAAATGACTTCTAGCAAATTATCAACTAAACATATTCTCTGATGGCCCCCTCCCACCCAGCACTAGGGACCTATTTATTCAATAAACAGTAAACATCTATGAAATTGCCTTGGCTACAAAATAACCACACTCCTTCAATCTGATCCTTTTCCTTGAAAAGAATACCCCTACTATCATCCCATGCTTCTATTAGTGTACACTGACGTTCAAATATATATTTGTAAATCAACATAATCTGACTCTTCTTGGCACATTTTCAAATACTACCTCACCAATAAGTTTGATCTCAGCTAAAAGCAGGTCAATGTCAAATAGAACTCCTCCACTTATCCTTAAGGGTGCAGAGTCTATAGGTTTTTTCTTAGAATCTAGCATATTGGAACCTTTTCTATCTCTATATCCAATAGATAATTTTCAAAGCAGACACTAAGTAAATGAGAAAGTGGAGAGAAGGAAAATGAACTGAAATACAGTAACCTAGGTCCTAACTCTGCACATGTAAACTGTGATCCCAAACCCAACAGTATCAGCTTTCCTGGAAGTTACTTATGAATGAAGCCCCACCCCAGACCTAAGGAACCAGATATCCAGATGATTTCTATGTGTGTTAGTTAGGGAGGCACTTGTGAACTCATTACATAAAGGCATTTTCAGAAACCTATGAACTACATGCATTTTATGTCATGAGGAATCTGACGTTCAAAAGGTTAAAACTTACCTATAGTCACAAAGCTATCAATACAGAATCAGACTTAAATAGACACAGGCTTAAGAAATCCTTTTTAGAAGACTGAGCATCATGGCACAACACATGTAACCTCTGTACTGGGAAGGCTGAGAGAGAATGGAGTTTGAGACTAGCCTGATTTACAGTGTCGCCTCATCTCAAAAACAGCCAGATAGTTCTACAATACAGTGTCTTACCATGAGAATGTTTAGTATTTTCTAACATATATGTTGCAGGCCATACATCTAGTTTCAAACTTTTAGTTACATTAAAACTCATAAAAAGAAACAAGATCAATTTAATAATATATTTTTATTCAAATTAGTTTATCTACAATATTACCATTCCATATGTCATCAACAGAAAAATAAAGGTGAAATATCTTTACATTTTTGTGTGCACTTTATCAAGTACAATGCAGACTGGCCACATTTCAAGTGGTATAGCCCCCATGTGGTAACTACTCTCCGAAATGCACATCTACAATGGCTTACACATTAAAACAAAGATTAACAACTTTTTAAAAACATGAGATGTGTTATTACAAGAATCACTGAACAGAAAAACAGGAACACCATGCTAGTTTATCAACATCTTCATTGAACACAGATAAAAGTATTGTGTTCTGAACAGAGATGCGGATGGATTCATGCTAAGCTTACCCATCATCCACACTTTTGCAAGTTATGTTAATGAGACACAAAAGCACACATTAACCCTCAAACATGTGAAGCCTTAACATATTTTTTCCCTACAGAAACTATTAATTACAGCTCCATTTTTAAGCCAACAATAAGCTCAAAAATTTTCCAGATAGTAAATATCAAATTTAAAATATTTGACACATGGGCCGGGAGTTTGGCCTACTGGTTAAAGTGCTTGCCTAACACGCATGAAGACCCGGGTTCGATTCCTCGGTATCACATACATAGAAAAAAGCCGGAAGTGGTGCTGAGGCTCAAGTGGTAGAGCTCAAGCCTTGAGAAAGTCCAAGGTCAGTGCTCAGGCCCTGAGCTCAAGCCCAGGACTGGCAAAAAAATAAAATAAAATATTTGACACTTATTCTAATTTAACAGGTTAATGTGTAACAAAATAGTTTTAGTCGGCACTTAAAATGCACAAATGTCTAGAAGTTCTGTGATAGGAAAAAATAACCTCAACAACTTCCAACTTAAGAGTAAATACACACACACACACACACACACACAGGCACAACTAGAAAAGGAGAAAAGATCAGGTACAATGAAGCAGATACATTCAAACAGTTCTTAAGAGTTCCACATTGAAAAATATACCTAAGTGCCATAATGCATCCATTTTTGGTCTCTATTACTTTTTTACAAAACAGCTTACAGAAAAGCCTAGGTCATACTTTGAAACCAATCTTCATTCAAAACTTCTTTCAGTTAAATGGGCTCCAAAACACAACCTTTCCCTTACAAAACCTTTAAATTTCTCCTCTCAAAGTAGGCCTTGCATCATATTTCAATAAAATATGACATGTAAATGTGAACAAATAAATTTATCACATAGATATTCCTGGCTACCAAGTATTCTGTAAGAAAGTCTCTTACTAATTACTTTTATGACCTGGGTCGTCATAATTTTCATGTCTTTTCACTCAAGCCTACAATTCTATATTTCTAAATGTTTTAACAGACACTCAATGGTGTGTTTTAATTAGTCTAAAAGATAATGAGCAATGAATATTACACAAGTAATTATCGCTAAGGGTTGATATATTCGTACACAGAAGGTATGACTGGTTATAATTCAGCCTGTTGTAGCACAAACTCAAGACTCAGTCAGAGGGCAATGAAGCAGAGAATAGGAAAGACATGGCAACTTCCACTGTTAACACTGGAAGAAAAAGTATTCAGATCTCCACTGCAACTGGTTAGATCTTTCACACTAATAGATGGCTAACTTGGAAACCAAAATTTATTACAGAGATAAATGTGCAAAGATTTATTCCTATGTTTTTCTTCTTAAGTCAAGAAATGATCTTGAATATTTTCCAAAAAAAAGTGTGCTCCTTTCTTTTGACAATTCAAGTTGGTGAAAACTGAAACACTTTACCAGCAGTTGACTTGTCTCCTAAAAGAAAAAAAAAGGTCATTTCCTTTTTAATTCCTTTTATCTAATGACTAGTTAGTTGAAAAAAGTTTTTCTGATGCCTGTAATTCTATCAAGTTCTTAGCAAGCAGGAACCATTCACTGTTTAAATATCAGTATTTTTATTCTGTCCACAATTTACAGGGATCCATTTGAGGCATAAACTCTGAATCCAAATGTTCTACCTTAAGAAAGTCAGAGACCAAAACAAACATATTCCAGATCTACTTTTAGAGTGTCATTCATTCCTCCTTTTTCTTTAAAAAGAGATCTCTTGACCTATTTCCTTTTTTTAAGAGCACTCAGTCACTGAACAAACTTTTGCTAGGTAAAAAAAAATGACAACAATTACAAAGCCCAACATCAAAAATTCTGCCATTTGCATGGGTCATTTTCTTCATGTGTCTAATATGCCACATCTTAAAAAAATTTACAAATTCAGTCATTACACTGTTCTCCATATGTAAAATTATACACGCCTTTGAATGCTCATGTAACAGATTCAAATCCCATTTGAAAAACACCACACACACACACACACACACACACACACACGGAAGGGGTTACACCCTGGCACTTGAAATGTCAATTATTAAAAGAACAAAGCTTTTCCTATCTTAAGTCTCTTCTCATTTCTATACCATTTAGGTATTTAAAAATTTAAAAAAAATCCAGAACAAATAAATGCTGGCTAAAATATCATACACATATCTATACATCTATCTATTTATCTATCTATCTCTATATAATATCCAAATGATTAACAAAGCATGTAGTTGCCTGTGTGTGTGAACTTAACAGACCCGTGGAGGTGATGGCTCCACCTCCACAGTTTTTAAAAACAATGTTACAGCCTCGCCCCTCACAGCTCTCCGTAAAGAAGACAGCGACCACCATGGAAGAGAGCCTCATTCTTCTGGGCCGGGACGCGGAAGGGGACCGGGCAGCCCACCATCACCTCCACCGCCAGAACAAAGCGCGTTCCCGGGCTGTCCCGACGCGCGGCGGCGGCGGCGGCGGCGGCGGCGGGGAGGTGGGGGGCTCCGGGGTCCTGCGGAGACACCTCCGGGGTTCCGACGCTTCCCGCCGCCGTCGACACAACTCCGGAGAGGCGGCGCTGCCTTCCACCCGGGGAGGCCGGGTGGAAAGACGACGGCGCGCAGGCCGGAGGAGCCGGGCGGGCGGGCGGGCGGGCGGGCAGAGCAGAAAAGCAGGACCAGGGAAAGAAAAAAGGACAACCACCACCAAACAGACTAGGGTGCCGGGGGTCGGACCCGACGCCAGGGTCCGCAATCCACACAGCACACGCCACCGCCCCTAAATCTCAGGCCAGCAGGTCCCCCGGGTCGAGGCCCGGCCGCCCCGCCGGATGGGGAGGCGACGGACGGCGGCTGGCGGCGCGGACCCCGGCGGAAGAGGGTGCGCAGTAATGGCCGCTGCTCCGCCGCTCGCACGCCGGCCCGGTCCCGGCCAGCGCCCGGCCGTCGCCCAGCGCCGGGGCGGCCGCGCTCGAGGAGGGGAGGGGGGGCCGACGCGGAGGCCGTCACAGTCCCTCCCCGGCCTGCGAGAGCAGCCCGGGCCAGGCGGGCGGCGCCGGCACGGCAGCGCCCCCCCTCCCCGAGCGCGGCCTCCGCGCGGACCGCCGGGGCCGCGCCAGCCCAAGGGCGTCCATCTACGTACCGGCCCCTGACCCCGCCGCCACCGCCCCTTCTCGGGCCCCGAGCGCCCGGCCGCCCGGCAGCGCGTCGAGGCTGGAAGTGTCACCGCGGACGGAACCACCGCTCCCCGAATGAGGAACCCCACGGGGGCCGGCATTCGCCTCGCCCTCCTGCCAAAGCTTCGCCCTGTCTCCCACCTCTCTAAGCCACAGCCACGGGCAGCTCGCAGTCTTTTCTCTTCGGCCTGGGAGCCCGCAGCGGACGGGGACGCGCGCGGCGGTCACGTGATCCCCAGCGCTGTCGGGGGCGGGGCCGCGCACGGCGGAAGCCACGCCTCTGTCAGCGGGCGCGCGCGCCGCAGCCTCGGCCCTGGCCGGCTTTCTTAGCCTGGAGCGGGCCCGCGCTCGCCCGCGCTCCCCTTCTCTCCTGGTGAGGGCAGGGGACTTCGTGGGCTGAACCCATTCTTTCCTCTCACCCCCCATCTTTGTTTGTTGTAATTATTTTTAAGTACATAAAGAGGGTTTAGTTTAGGCGTCGAAAAAATACAAGCCGATCAGAGATTTATGGCCAAAAGGAGGGAGTTGCAGATAGTGTGATCCTAAAAAAACCTAATAATGAGTAAAATCCCAGGTTTGTGACCCCCAAACAAGCTCTTAGGCCGCCTAACTGAAGTTTCAGTCTGAAAAAAAAAACAACAAAAAACCTAAGCAAAAGTCCTGTGTACTCTGAAGACCAAAACAAAACCAAAGAAAAAAAAGACTCATTTTTTTTCCTAACACTAAATAGGGCACAGGAAATAGGAAGAACAAAAACTAAACTCCAGAAAAATCGAAAGGTCCTGGTTTACTTTAGTATGCACATGGCCTTTTTCTGAATAGTGCATTTTTTTTCCTCCAAGAGGGGATGGGTGGTGGGAAACTGGGAGAAAAACATGAGAAGGGGTATCAATGTCCAAGAATTAATGCACCCACCACTACCTGACGAATGTAACTGTAACCCCTCTATACATCACCCTGACAATAAAATATAACTGCAAAAAAAAGTAGGTAGCTTGAATATTGTATACGTTTCAACATTCTATAATAGTATCTTCTTACTTGCAATAGTGTTATACTTTGAGAATTCATTAAGTCATTCACGATTGAGAACTTAGTGTTTGCACTTACACTGAAAGGATTATATTTTGTTTTATTTCTATGAAATCAATTTATTCCAGGGTCTTTATTCATGCCTATTAAGGTCCTGAGGGAAAACGGGTACCTCAGTGATATATTCTCTTAAATAATACCCCCCCCAACCTCTGTAAACATAGAAAAAAATTGGTGGGGCACACATAAGTCTTCCAATTTGAGGCTTAGCTCTTTATTAGCCATATGATTTTACTTTTTATCCACATGAAGCATGAAATAGCAAATACTGAAACCTAGTTGATTACAGGTTGAAGAGATAATGCTGATATTACCTACCAATGTACCAAGTATTATTCTAAGTGCTTTACACATACGAATTTATTTAACTCTCCCCAAACCTCTGCAGTGGGTCCTATTGCTGTGGCCATTTTATAGAAACAGAGTGCTGAGATTTGGGATCCAGACAGGCTATAGTCTACCTCACCATTTTAACAATTAGAAAATACATGTAATGAGAATAAATAACTTAAAGACTTTTTTGTTTCAGATAGAGCTGTGATCAAAACATAGTTATGTTTTATGGCCCATAATTTTAACTTATAATTTCAGAAACATTTGAGTTTAATTATTTGTTTAATTTTATTGTTGAGCTGTTCTGATGCTCCAAGTGTATATTTATCCCAAGTTTTCTAGATTAATATGGTGAATTATATTTTACATTGAAAACCATTAGCAAAGAATGATTTAAGAGAACTCACTAAAATAACCTTCCAGGTTTTAAGCTCTCTCAATTATTGTCAGTTTCACAAATGGTCCCATTATCCTTATCTAAACCTATCTTTATTAGCTCTTTCACTATGGCTCATATTCATTTTGTAAATAATCTCTTGGCTAATTTTTTTTCAAAACATATCCAGGACTCAACTACTTACTACAATCTGCACCATCTCTCCTTGGGATTATTAGAGCAGCTAGGAACTGGTCTATTCATTACAAAGAAGCAAACCTCTACTCAAAAGGAAGTGAGATCATACCATTCTTTTGTTCAAGTTTTCTCATGCTTTCCCTACACAAAGTAAAAACAAAAATTCTTACAATAATATCTACATCCTTTCCTTATTACCGCTCTGCCCTCACGGACTGCTCACTCAGCTTTGTTCCTGCAAGACTATACAAGCTCCCAGCCTCATTTCCTTTATGATTGCTGCTTTCTTTGCTTCTCAGATTCTTATTAGACCTTCCTGTACTCAAGCGTCATCTTTTCAGTCAGTCCGTCACCTGCTACCCTATTTTAAACAAAATTTCTTATCCCATTTCCCCATTATCTAATTAATGTTTACTATGATATAATGTATATTTTGAATCACACATTTCTGTTGTGCTTCTCTCTTTGCTAAAAATAAAACATAGAAGGGCAAGAATCTGTTTTCTATTTTAAATTCCAATTGCCAGGAATAGTACCTCCATAAATACATAATGCTCCATAAAGGCTTTCAGTAAATGAATGAATGAAGATATTCACACATATGAGAATGCATCCTTCATGTTTTTATACTGAATAAGATGAAATTTAGAATACAGTTATATATTTAATAAAAATTAAAATGTGTATATAAAAAGAATAATAAAATATAAGAAATACTACATATAGCATTCTTTATATATTCCACTTAGATATTTCCTCCTATATATTTCACACACACATTCTACTCTATATTTTTACTAACACCACCACCATCCATCTTAAAGAAAGGTAGTGATAAGTTTTTTATCTTTGGATGATTAATAGAAGACAGCATTTGTTGTCATTGTCAGAATTATTTTAAAAGTAAGTGATCTCCCATGTACATGAGGCCCTCAGTTAAAACCCTTGTACTGCAAAGGGGAAAAAGTAACTATCTTTTCAGTAATTGTTAAATACCTATACATTCAAATTAGTTAAAGAAAAACACCAGGGCCTAACAGATTCAAATTATCTCTCTAATAATATTCCTGTTATTGAAATTCTACTATGCTTCACCAAATTAAAGGCAAAGAAGTTGAAGCATACTGATGAGAATCACCCATTATTTATAATTTACTATTTCCCACTAGCTCATGAAGTAGTTTTGTGACTATTACTTCCTTCACGCACGCACTGTTTCACATTCTCACTTCTCCAAACACACCCAGAATTGTCTGATGTTATTTGTTTTACTTAAGGATCAAAGCATTCATTTTTTCTTGCTGGAAGACATCCAAGGAAATGTCCATGAGAAAATCATATATGTTGCAGTAGAATATATTTTGGAAGTCAAACATTTATCTAGCCAAGGGGCAACATCTTTTAAAAACATTGCCTAATGACTGTTGAAGAATCACTTCTGAAGTTTACAGAGGGCTTGCAAAGGGAAAATTAATTTCATGATATTACTCTTTTGGTTGTGCACAAAACTGTACTCTTTCAAATATACAGTAGCATTTTTCAGATGCTGTATGATGTGCCTTATAGTAAAAGATTGAAAACAATAGATCTCAGAATATGACTACCTATTAAGCCAGGCATTAAGGAGATTTGCAACATGTAAAATAATGCCATTTTCTGATTATCTTTGTTTTAGAAAACATAGTTGCTTTTCATAAAATGTTACATAGTTTTGGCACAAATTAGTCTATTTTTAAATTAATTCACAAATATTTTATACAATTCTCATTTTAAGATGGAGGTTGGTAAATACTTACCAATACATAAGTAAAAGATCCTTGGAATCTGTAAAATTTTAGGGGTTTAGAAGGGTCTTGAGACTGAAAAAACCCAAAAACATTGATCTGTGCTATTTCCAGTGCCAACTTACTCTAAGCTAGATTTCTTTCCATCTGAGAACTATCTTCTGGTAGCTGTAGACACAACTGTATTATGTCCAAAAGTAGAACAAATGAGATTAAAGAATGAATCAGTCATTACAGCTAATGGAAGAATGGAAATAAGACCAAGAAGGAACTTTGGAAACCAAAACGTTTCCATTGTAATCAAAAACTTGGCTCCCACAGCTGGCACAAAGCTTGATTAGTGATCTATCATTGGACATTGTTTGTCTCACAGTAACCAAATAATATAGACTTCTTGAAGTAGACGTGTTCAGTAAGTAATAGTTATTCGTTGATTGTGCTTGTGTTTGTCTTTTTATATAATGTGTTTATCAGTGCTTTCTCCTTGACTTGCTTCATTTCTTATTCTAGTCCCAGAAGTTACAACTGACTTGTGAGAATAATTTTACTGCCAAGCAACTGAATCTTAAAATGTTTGTCAATGTTTGCAGATATTTTAGTGTAGAATTAAGGTGAACGGAGAGTCTGGCTGAGGAGAAGTGAACATGATGTGAAGCATCCACCAATCAGAACTGCAGTGAAGCAACACAGTCATGCTCATTGATAACCTCCAAACCACAGTAGTCCAACATGTATCCATGAAACTGAGGTAAGCTGTGGTCCCTATTCATACTTGATATGATGTTTCAGATAAAGTATCTATACAAGGTTGAAAACTTTTACCTGTGACAATTATATTATTCGGCCTACCACAAATACTATGTTTTACCAGAGACTCTCACCTAGTTTTGCTCAAAAGCAGTAAGAAAAAGAGCCTGTAATTTGTAATGTTTTCAGTTCTGTTGCCTTCAGAAAAAGCCGGTTCATTACCTTCTAAACTGAAATAGTTTGAAAAGAATGCAATTTCAAAATTCAAATATGATTTTTTGACATTCCCAGTATTATTGATTATAAATTTTAGATGTATAACATTTGTTAATAAGAATTAACATGTAATACTTTACTAATGATTAAGAGTTAATATGTAACTTGCTTTTCTAACTTAATTTTACTCTAAGAATAATTTTTACATCATATTTTAAATGACAAATTTAACATACAAGTGTGTAAGGAGGGAATCTCTATTTACAATCACTGGGACTTAGTATTTAGAACTTAATCACAATTAGGCTAAGGGTTTGTATGTCATAGAAACATATTAATTTATGAAAAAAAACATTATGTCTATAGAGTCATAGGTTTTTTTTTTTGCCAGTTCTGGGCTTGAGCTCAGGGCCTGAGCACTGTTCTTGGATTTTCTCAAAGCTAGAGCTCTACCACTTGACCCTCAGCACCACTTCCGGCTTTTTTCTACGTATGTGGTACCGAGGAATTGAACCCGGGTCTTCATGCATGCTAGGCAAGCACTTTAACCACTAGGCCAAACTCCTGGCCCCTAGAGTCATAGGTTTTTATGTCTATATAGTTATGTTTATATTTCTATTACCATATCCATAGCTTTGGGTATGCAGTTATTGAGTCCTCGCTCTTGTACTCTTTGGATTTAATAGCCACATATTAAGGATACCATGTGCCTTTTGATCCTTAGGTCTTAACTTGTCTCACTCAACATGATTCACTCTAGAAAACATTTCTTTTTAAACAATGTCATCCCTTCCCATTCATCTCTCCAAGTTTGTCATGCCTGCACCCATGGCTTATTTTCAAAATAGTGTCTAGTGACTATTACTGCTGCATTTATTTACCTCTTGTGCCACTTTATCTAGGTTCCTTCCTGCCCTCTCCCAAACAGATAAATGAACAGAAAAAAAACAAAATAAAAAAGACAGCATCAAAAAATCTCTTCTTCTTTTCAGCTGGAGTTCATTTCTGTAAATATTATTTCATATGATTAGATGCACATAGCTATTGTGCCTTTGTGATCCTTTCCTAAGAATATCCTCCTTTGATCTCATTCCATGTAAATGCCTAGAGACCTGTATAATGTATCATGTCCCAATGCATTTATTTACTTTACCACCCAATATGTATACTTGTAGTAGATGTATAGGCACATTCTAGTTACCATGCAACCTGTGTTTCTTTGGATTTGGCTTTCTTTGCTAAATATAATTTTTTTCCAAGTCTTTCCATTACTTTATGAATGGAAGAAGATTCTTTCTGATGGATGAGTAGAATATTAGTGTGTATATATACCACATTTTTTTCTTTTTTTGTGCCAGTTATGGGGCTTGAACTCAGGGTCTAAGCACTGTCCTTGGACTTCTCTGAAGGCTAGAGCTCTACCCTTGAGCCTCAGCACCACTTCCAGCTTTTTTTTCTATGTATGTGGTGCCGAGGAATCGAACCCAGGTCTTCGTGCATGCTAGGCAAGCACTCTACCACTAGGCCAAACTCCTGGCCCCTATATATCACATTTTATTGATCCATTTGCCACTAAGAGTTATCTGGGTTTATTTCATATCTTGACTATGGGAAAAATGCAATGAATATGTTATTCTGGTAGCTAAATTATGGCCTTATTTGTGGTTTATTGGTTAAATGCCCAGGAGTGGAATTGCTGGGTCATAAGGAAGTTCTTTTGAATAGCCTCCGTACAGGTAGTTGAACAAGATTACATTCCCACCAGCAGTAACTAGAGTTCCCTTTTGGCCACATCTCCAGCAGCATTTGTTACTGTTGGATTTTTTTGATTTGGGGCATTCTCTTAACTGGGGTTGGGGAAACTCAATGTTGTTTTAATTTGTATTTTTTTTCCTGACCAAAGATATCGAACATTTCTTCTTGTGTCTTTTAGAGATTCTTACCAGAAATGAATCCACAGACCTATAGACACCTAATATTTAATAGGGGAGCAAAAATACACAGGTTAGAAGAAAAACGGCCTCATTAACAAATGGTGCTGGCAAAACTGGCTACACGAATGCAGAAAATTGAAACTAAATCCCATATTTCACCCTGCACAAAATTAATTCAAAATGTATCAAAGACCTCAATGTATGTCCAGATATCATGAAAACAGTACAGGAAGGGTTCAGGAAAACATTAGGGCTTCTAGGCATGGGTTGAAACTTCCTAAGTAAAGATCCATAATCACAGTAAATCGAAGAATGACTGGATAAATGAGACTGCTTTAAATAACTTCTGTAAGGCAAAGGGCATAGATAACAAGATAAATAGAAAGCCCACAGAAGGAGAGGTTTATTTTATTTTGCTTATTTATTTTTTACAAGCTATGACAAGGACCTCACATTTAAAATATACTTAGAGATCAAAACATTAACCCCTCCCCCAACCAAACCCTCAAAGAAAAAAAGCGTATTTAGGATATTAAAAAATCAAAATATAATTACAAAACATATCCAAAATAATGGAATTGGATCAAAATATGTCTAAAGCACACTATTTTCAAGTTTTCAATAAACGAATCTATGTTAAAGTGATATCTCATAAAACACTAACAACATACTCAATTATATATGTATCTGAAATAATGCATCTAACATTTTTCTAAAACCAGAAGAAACATGTCACCTTTGTAGACTTAGGAAAAAAATGACAATAGTGTGTATTTTTGTGTACTAATCATGAGGTGCTATCCCTCTTTGCTTTCGCTCAATGTTAGCACTCGACTACTAAAACCAGAACCACAGCTCCATTTCCAGGCTTTTGGTGATTGACTCTAGAAAAGAGTCTTATGGACTTACCTTCTTCAATTGGCTTTGAACCTGGATCCTCAGATCTGAGACACCTTAGGAGATAGAATTCCAGCATGACCCACCAATGTCTGGCTGACACATTTATATATTAGTTATATCCAGAAAGGATATAAAATTTCCTATTAGCATCTTAAAGAATGTTGCTGGTGATGAACACATTCCTAAATTTGCCAAGATGCAAAATAGTAAGCAAGACAAAATTGGAAAAGAACATCAGTGAAGGATTCTTGTTTTGAAATTATGAGAATATTTTGTCCCATTAAACTACAGTCAAAGTACTATTTAAACTGTTATATGAAATTTATTATGAAAATGACAGTGATAGAATATTTTAACCAGTGAGGTACCTCCTAGTGTATACATGTACAGTATTTGTTGAAAGCAGGAATAAGGCTTTAGAAAGAATGACTGGCTTTTAATGTTTTGGGATGCACATTTCCTACCAAGGAGAAAAATATATAGTATACATACTGTTTGAAGTATAAACCAAACATTACACACTGGTCAGTATTCTAGTATACTGGACCATAAATATATACTGTTGGTTGCTTTGTATTTTAAAAATGAGAACATTTCACACAAAAATACCAATGTTTAAAAAAATATCTTGGAAGAACAAGTAAATCAGAAGATATAACAACTCCAGACTCACATTCCCAGATGGCAGTATTTGGCATAAACACAGTGACAGCACCCCTGATACTTGGCAATTTGGCACATTTCTCCCCACCTCCTGTTACATGCCAATCTGCCTCATGAATTTATATAAATGGCTGAATCCCTGTAGCCATTTGAAATAAAAAAATTTCAGGCAGGTCAAGAGTTTGAAGATAACACCATGAAATAAGTAGAAGAACGTGAAGATAGATATTAAACTGATTCCTGTGAACAAGCTGAAGGTGATTTTATTCTCTAAAGTTCTTAGTGTATTTATCTTAATTAGTAGTAACCTCCCCCAAATTTAGAGATAAGTAAAGATTACTTTGCACCATTTCTTTACCAGTCACACATATACTAGAAATTTCATTAGTATCAAGTCTTGGTGCCATCTACAAGTGAATGAGATATAGAGCTATACTTGAATATTATTCATGCAAAGGTAAAAATATTTTCTTTCTTTTTTGCATATATTTTATTGTAATTAATAGAAGGGTTACATTAAATTCACCAGATAGAAGGTGCATTATTTCACAAACATTCATATCCTTTCTCATGTTTTGGTCCCCATATTTTTATATGTAATAGTATATCTAATGTTAATATTTCTTTAATTTCACCAGTAACCTATTTGATCAACCAAAACTCTTTTCTATCATTTTTATACTGATAAATTTATTTTCTAGTGTTGGTCAAAGATAGATTAGCTAATGGACTTCAAGTCTACGGACTATGGCATTCTGGCTAAAGGCTAACTGACTACCTTTTATATATGAATTCCTGATTTGAACAAAAAGACCTAGCTAAATAACACTCATGAAAGCACATTGTCTGTATTAAAGTTTAAAAAATCCCATAACTATGGCCATACTACAGTGGTAGAACATGGGGCTAGTAGAAAATGGATCCTGGGTTTGACTTGAAAAAAAATTGAATGAATGAATAAATGATGAATAAATAGCTAAGTAGTTAATAAGAGTTAAGGACATTAGTGCATTAGGATTTTTTTTTTTTGGTACGAAACTGCAAGCATAAGAAAAATGGAAGAAAATACAGAAGATTAAAATAACATGTTTTCACCTTTAAAAGTGGCAAGATTCTGCACATCAAAAATACACAAAAACAGAGGCCGGGAGTTTGGCCTAGTGGTTAAAGTGCTTGCCTAGCATGCACGAAGACCCAGGTTCGATTCCTTGGTACCACATACATAGAAAAACGCCGGAAGTGGTGCTGAGGCTCAAGTGGTAGAGCTCTAGCCTTGAGAAAGTCCAAGGACATTGCTCAGGCCCTGAGCTCAAGCCCAGGACTGGCAAAAAAAAAAATACACAGAAACATTTAAAATATGATATAAAAATCAATGTTAATAAAATCTTTTAAAACATACACAAAAAAGAAATGGAAACTTGGGAATATTAGTAGTAACTATTTCAAAGTGAAATACACATTGTGCTATATATATTTTATATACATATGCTATATATAGTATAATGTATACACATAATAAATATATGCACGCACATAGAAATAATGTTTTTTTGCTATTTCGCGTTATGTTTTTTTTTGCATGTGTGTATCAGTCGAAGCACTTGAACTCAGGGCTTGAGCATTACTGTGCTCAAGGCTAGCATTTGAGCCATAGGTCTATTTCCAGCTTTTTGGTGATTAATTGGAACTAAGAGTCACACAGACAAGGATACAGTAAAGCCACCAAAACATCCATGGTTTATTGCAGCACTATTCACCATAGCCAACATATGAAATTAGCCCAAATACCCTTCAGGGGATGAATGGATCAAGAAAATGTGGTAAACATACATAATGGGAATTTTACCCATCCATTTAAAAGAATGATATTATACCATCTGTAAAGAAATAGAAATACCTGGACAAACTTAAGTTAACTAGTCAGGCCCAGAGAGACAAAGGTGGCATGTTTTTCTTCATAGATGGAAGCTAGAATTAATATGCAAACTTATTAATAAATATTTTGGGTGGTATCTAAATGTCTATCAACATTTTAACTGAAATTAGGTAGATTCAAGGGAGAACTCAGTGTGATTCTTTAGAAAGTCAAAATCAAAGTTCAACAAAATAAGCACCAGAGAGTGGGTATTTGAAAGGAATGAGGTGGGGTTAAGGGGAAAGAGTAGATTGATGAAGAGAAGAGGTGGAGAATGCAGTAAAAACCCAATGTATATCCTATAAAATTAAGAATAGTGAGAAAAGGGGTAGGTAGGGGAGGGGAGGGGAGGGTGACATTAAGATATTTATAAACTGCTTTGTTAAATGTCACTACTTTGTATAACTTCTTAACGATAAAAATAAAGAGAAAAATATATGTCTCACGGATCCACAGGCTGCCACTCAAGCCACCTATGTGTTCCTTTTGCGGTTAATTATAAATAAGCATCACTTGGCTTCCTTTGACCCAAGATCCTCAGATCTCAGCCTCCTGAGCAGCTGGGAGAACAGAGTTGAGGCACTAGTAGCGCCCAGCATCTGTTACAGTTTTTAACACATTAGCTTACCGCTCAAAAATGGTGATGCTCTTTGTAATCCAGGTGTACTTGAGAGACAAAGATGGGAGGATGATTTTTCCAAGTCAGCTCCGAAGATCTGGATTTAGTAGCATGTGTCTGCCACCTGAGCTATGCAATGCACAAAACAGGAGGATCATGGTTTATGGCCCAGACAAATAGGAAAATGTATCTCAAAACTTAACCAAGCAAAAAGAGGAAAGTGGTAGAGTGCCTTCCCAGCAAACACAAAGCTCTGAGTTGAAAACCTTAATCCCATCATAAATGAAAGGGAATAATGTTTTCCCTGAATGTTTAGGGTACATATGTTGTTCGGACATGAGTGTCCAGCATTCTCATCTTTCTTTTATGCTATGCTGTCATTGCTGCTGCTTCTTTTGAGAGTTACTTGGTTGGCCTTTCTGATTGCTAGTGAAACCCCATCTTCATCTGAAGCAAAGAAACTCTTTCACCCGCAGGCTAAATAATGTCTTACTGGTTTTTCTGATGACGTGGAGTGCAAACTTCTTTGCAAGGGGTTGATTGGGCATATACCAACTACCTACAACAAACTCAGAAGGACTTTCCTCGTATGGGAGCAGTCTCCAACCTCTATGCCATAGATACTATAAGCTTCAGAACAGAGCTTGGATTTCTTCAGGGACATTGTGGCTGCCACATGCATAGTAAACAATGGTTCTCAGCACCCACCATAGACAAAAGCAGCACTCATATGCCACTTTACGACTTTCCTGTACCTCACTGAGACAGATACACACTTTTATTCCTAGCCTTTAACCATTTTCCAGAATGGTTCATCTTCATAAAATTCTTACATTTAAGAAGAAAGGTCTTGTACCAAGGTTACATTTGCAATCACAATTTTGCTGTACATTTCTACATTGGCCCATTTCCCAAAATCTGTGTTATTCAGTCACACAGTGGACATCTGTTGTTACTCTCTGCCAAAATTCCATTCCCCTTATTTTGAAATGGTGCCCTGAACTTACACTGGGAAAGCGACTCCCTCACTATGGTATAGAGCCATGAAATTGATAATCAAGATGTCCTCATTTTCTCTAGCCAAGGAATAGACATATGACCCAAGTTCTACTAATACAATGCTTTGTTCTTGGAATTTTGGAGCTCATATAAAATGTAGAGAAAGGTATGAAAAAACAATTGCTGATGATTAATCCCATCTGGCTGTATTAGTATCTATTTTTTCCAGAATAACTTTGGCTCCTTACTTCCAACTCTATGATTGTCCAATAGTGTCTATATTATTCAGGACCCCAATGCATTTTTTTGCCAGTCCTGGAGCTTGAACTCAGGGTATGGGCACTGTCTTTGGATATTTTTTGCTCTGCTACTTGAGCCACAGCGCCACTTTTGGCTTTTTCTGTGTATGTGGTACCAAAGAATCGAACCCAGAACTTCATGTATGGGAGGCGAGCACTCTACTAGGCTACGCATGGGCTTCCTACCCATTTTTTCTTGTGCTTACTGTGCTGGATTGATAGCTATGGAATTCTGACCAATGCAATTTATGCTCGATTGAGTTTTTACATAAGTTTATTCTTTAACCAAACTTATTTTTACTAGGTTTCACATGCTTGTCAGGATGGAACGATAAGTTGGCTCTGCTATCTTATGAGCATTATTTGGTCAACTTTTCTCATGAGTTACTGGATCTATCTCAAAGCACCTAACCACTGATAGAAATGGCAAAGAATGTGCATGAATGTAAGGAACAGTTATGGGGCCCTATATAAAGTAAGCCAACATAATCAGGGATGAGATTTTGATTTCTGGAATGACTAAGTGAATTTTTATTTGGAGTGATAGTCTCTTGATCATAAGCTTTCTTAGAAATATCTCTTGAATCATGTATATCTAAGGCAAAAGAGTATTCATTGTTTTTAAAAAGCTATTTTAGGATCTATGTATTATATGTTTTATTCTTTCTTAGCTTTAAAAAATTCCCTTGAAAATCTAAGAATTTTATGAGATGGTACTGGCACAAGAACAGGCCTGAAGACCAATAGTATAGAACTGAGGACCCAGATATTAACCCACAGACCTATGGCCACCTAATCTTTGATAAGGGAGCCAAAAAAAATAGAATGGAAGAAAGACAGCCTCTTCAACAAGTTGTGCTGGCAGAACTGGTTAAGCACCTGCAGAAAACTAAAGTTGGATCCTTCTTTGTCACCCTGCACCAGGATTAACTCCAAATGGATCAAAGAAAGCAGATACATTGAAAACTTTACAAGAAAGAATAGGAGATACACTAGGTCTCCTTGGCACAGGTTGAAACTTTCTTAATAAGGGCCAAGAAAAACAACAAATCAGAGAAAGTCTGGATAAGTGGGACTGCATTAAACTTTAGAGCTTCTGTATGGCAAAGGACATAGCTAGCAAATTAACTAGAAAGCCTACAGAGTAGGAGAAGATCTTCACTAACCATACAATGGACAAAGGCCTCATATCTAAAATATATCAACAGCTCAAAAAATTGAATCACTCCAAAACTAATCTTCAAAGAAACAACCATCCCATTAGAAGATGGGCCAAAGACTTAAAGAGAGTCTTCTCTGAAGAAGAAATAAAAATGGCCTATGGACACCTGAAGAAATGCTCAACATCTCTGGTAATAAAAGAAATGTAAATCAAAACAATTCACTCCAGTTAGAATGGGCAGGATCAAGAAATCTAATAACAACAGATGCTGGCAGGAATGTGGCCAGAAGGGATCACTACTGCACTGTTGGTGGAGTGCAAACTCACTCAACCACTATGGAAAGCAGTATGGCAGGTCCTCAAAAGACTAAACATAGAGCTCCTCATGACCCAGCAATTCCACTACTTGGCATTTACCCAATCATCTAGAAACAAGGACATACTAAATCCACTAGCACAGTGATGTTCATTGCAGCACTATTCACCATAGCAAAGATAGGGAACCAACCCAGATGCTCCTCAGTTGATGAGTGGATCAACAAGATGTGGTATTTGTACACAATGAAATTCTATGCTGCTGTCAGAAAGAATGACATCGCCCCATTTGTAAGGAGATGGAAAGACTTAGAAAAAAATCATATTAAGTAAAGTACGCCAGACTCAAAGGAACATAAGCTCAATAGTTTCTCTCATTTGTCATAATCAGTAGAAACCTTGGGCTCTCCTAGAAGAGATTTACAATAGGACAACACCTAGATACATAAGGCCCTATAGTATGACACTAAATGAAAGTACCTCCAGGATATAGAAACAAAAGCCATATAGTGAGTGATGGTTGTCCTTAATGTACTATGTTATCTCTCATCTCTTTTGCTGTCCCTTGGTTATCTTATATTGTTACAGTATTTCACCTTGTTATCTGATATATTGGATGTAAGCATATTTGGTTATTTGAAATAGGATAGGGAAGGGGGGAAAAGATGAGGAATGGGGATGGGGGGAGGGAAATGGGGACCAAGACATGAGAAAGGGTATCAATGTTTATGAAGTAATGTACCTTCTATCTGGTGAATATAATGTAACACTTCTATTAATTATAAGAAAAAGTATACGGAAAAAAAAGAAAACTTACCCTCTGATTTTATAAACTTGTGTGAATAGAAATAAAATAAATGAAAAATCCAACAAAAAAGAATTTTATTAGAGTATGTTGGATCCAAAAAATAATTTGTGCAATTTCTCTGTAAAATATAGAATGCTTTGTTAAATGTGTGCTATTATCCCCTGGTATCTCTTACAGACTGACCCTAAGACAACAATCCTCCAGATCTGTGACCTTTCAAATCCCATAAACTGTCATAGTATGTGCATGTGAACTATGCCCATTTCCTATACACACTGCATCATTTGTAGAGTACCTATAATACCCAAAACAAGGCAAACGGTGTGCAAATAGTTGCTCCACTGTTTTGTGTAGGAAATAAGAAAAAAATCTTCTGTCACATTCGGTTGTGATGGAAACCTTATGAAGCTGACAGCATTTTTGACTTGGGTGGTTGACTTGGGTGGTTCTATACCTGTGTGTATAGAACCAGGGACTATGGAGGGGCTGAGTGTACATCTTTATCTATAGATGTGCAGGTGGCTAATCACATTCAGATTTGGATGCAGGCATAAATTTATATTCTATGTAACAACATCTTACTTTAGGCATATCCCTTAATATATAGTAAAGGCACACATATCTATCTGTCTGTCTGTCTGTCTGTCTGTCTGTCTGTCTGTCTGTCTGTCTGTCTATCTGTCTGTCTGTCTATCTATCTCTATCCATCATCTATTAGACATGTTTTGATGCATAGGTAAATAGAAAGAAATAACCCTGTGCAATGTATGTTTTTAGAATAAGTATGTCTGGTAATATTTGGGACACATGTGTAAAAAAGCTATTCTTTACTTGAAATTCAAATTTAACTAGGTATCTTGTGTTTTTATTTACTATATTGGACAACCATAATTTAGTATAAATGATAGTTTTGAAATATTGTTTTCAAAAATGTAGTAGAATCAATTTAGGACTTATATTACTAAATGATTGGGGATGTAAATAATAACTTGTTAGGTTTATTCCTGTGACTTAAAGAATTTATTCTGAATGAGAGCTATTAAATACTATTGTTTTGTCTAATCATCTTATATCAGGTTAATCTTATTAAACTTCATTAATTGGTGATAATATTAGATTTTTGTATTTTCATTTGTATCACATAAGAACACCAAGTATATATTTCTTCTTTTCTAACCCATAGGCATTCTATTTATAAATATCACTTTGATGCACATACTAGGACCTCCAAACTATTGTTAAGTAGAAGTGCTAGTAGCAAATATTCTTGTCTCTAATTTAAAAGGAAAGTATCTGTAATTTTATTAAAAATATTGTATTTACTGGAAGTTCATGTATAGAATTGTTTTGCCTGTCCTGGGGTTTGAATTCAGGGCCTGGGTGCTGTCCTGAGTCTTTTTGTGCTCAAGGCTAGCACTCTACCACTAGAAGCTTAATGCCATTTCCAGCCTTTTCTGAGTAGTTTATTGGAGATTAGAGTCTCACAGACTTTCCTGCCTGTGTGGCTTTGAGCTAGGATCCTCAGATCTCAGCCTCTTGAGTAGCTAGGATGACAGGTGTGAGTCACTGACACCTGGCTTTAGTCGATGGCTTTAATACTTTTCCATTTCTTCTTTGCTAAGAGCTTATAAATATCATGAATGAACATTAAGATAACAAAATATTTTGTACATCCATAGAAATTTTTCTGTAGCTTTTTCTTGTACTTTGTTAATGTGGCAAAATTGCAGTAGTAGGTTTTCTGACAGAAAAAATATCATTTGATATAGATGTACCTAATTTAGTCATGGTATATTGTATACCCAATTTAGCTATGGTATACTTATGCAGACACACAACTATCACATGCATCCCACCACCTCATACAGGTTTAGTGGGTTTCACCTGCTAACATTTCTGTATTCTATGTGAGCTTCTGTTTTCTTTATAGTATTTATGTCACATTTTGGAGTGACTGCTAAGTATAACGGCCTCATAAAAAGACAGTAGTAGATGTGATTTTTCTTCCTTTTATATCTTTGAAAATAGTTTGTATACTTTTGGGTTTATCCTATCCTTGAAATAGTAATTCTTAAACTTCTTCATGAATCCTTATAAATATTCATAAGCCTTGAGCTCAGGCTTTCTAATTTGGTAGGTATGAAATGAAACTTGAGAATTTTCATTTTTAACAAGTTTCAAGGTGATTCTGATGCTTCACTCTGAGAACTAGACTTCAAGAACCACCTGAAATTTTGATAAAGTTTATTTATAATCAGGTGGACCAATTTGCTATGCTTTGTTAAATAATGGGTAGGTTTTAAACTATTCACTCCTTTAATGATTATAATCTATTTTGGTAAGTTACATTCCTTATGGAATCACAGGCCCATCTGATTTTATAAGTGACTTAACATCTTACTTAACTGTTCATTTAAATTTCCAGTTATTGCAAATATTTTCCTCTTAAAAAATTTAAATACATCATGTGCCATCTTTCAGTCCTAATATTTATGTCTTTATTTGTTTAGTAGTAATTCTGGAACTGTTCTTAACAGCTGCCCAGAGTCAAGTGTCTATATACTTCTCAATTTGCAATCAGTGCTATCACGTTTTGATACATTAGAGTTAGCACTGGAAGAAATAACTACAATGAATTAAATAGAATCCCCTACAAAGTAGAGATCTAACTGGCATCCCTAGAGAACATACTGGTGTGATACTACATCCTTTTCTTTCTTTGTGTCTGTCTCTCTCTCTTACTGTTCCCCTTACACACACCCACCATTTCTCTTTCTCTTTTGCTGCCTTTTATCTTTTTCATCAGACCTGCTACAGATTTTCTGTCTTATCACTTTAGAAATATTTCAAAGTTTATTAGCTTTGAAAGTTTATTTTGTTGTGTTTTTGCTTTGTTTTTATGTTTATATTTGGTCTTCGTTTTATTATTTTCTTTCCTCTGTTTCTTATATTTATCCGATTTTTTTTACTTCTTCACTAATTCTTATGCGCTTTCATTTTGCAATATAGACACCCTAAAATCTGCCTTAACTATTTTTCAGAACATTTGTTATGCAGGAATTTAGTTGTAATTCATAACTTCATATACAACATTAATCGCTTTTTGTATGATTTGGCTTGCTATTTTAATATCTAGAGTTTTAAAATATATTTATTCACTTCATATTAGGTTAACTTTTCATTGTTAATTTTTTTATAGCAAACTATATATGCTGTGTACTTTAGCATTTGTGAAAACTTATTTGTAGCCAGAAATTTACCAACTTTCAAAGACTTCTTATATGAACTTGAAAACAATATGCATTCTGTAATTGTTTTCTATGAATTGTTAATATTTGAGTCAAAATTTGCCTGATTGAAAAATTTCCTGCATTAACTATTTCCTAGAGAACTATGTTAAAAATCTATTATTTAAATTATTTACCATTCTTTGGCCCTCTTATTTGCTAGAAACGCCAATCCTGACTGTATTTCATTGAATACATCAGCTTTGCCTTCTTTTTTTTTTTTTTTGCCAGTCTTGGGCCTTGAACTCAGGGCCTGGGCACTGTCCTTGGGCTTTCTCAAGGCTAGAACTCTACCACTTGAACCTCAGCACCACTTCTGGCTTTTTGTTTTTCTATGTATGTGGTACCAAGGAATCAAACCCAGCTCTTTGTGCATGCTAGGCAAGCACTCTACCACTAGGCCAAACTCTCAGCCCGCTTTGCCTTCTTTTTTTACTGCTTTACTTCTTGGTTAATCTTGGAGTTTTATTTTTCATTTTCAAGCTAAGGGTTGTATTACTTGTTTTAAAAGTATTTCATCTGCCGGGTGTGGTGGCTCACGCCTGTAATCCTAGCTACTTAGGAGGCTGAGATCTGAGGCTCAAGGTTCAAAGTCAGCCCGGGCACAAAAGGACCTGAGACTCTTATCTCCAATTAATCACCAGAAAACCAGAAGTGGGGTTTGACTCAAGGGTAGGGCGGTAGCCTTGAGCTGAAGACCTCAGGGACAGTGTTCAGGCCAAGTTCAAGCCCCATGACCCACAAAAAAAGAAAGAAAGAATGAAAAAAAAGAAAAAGAAAGAAAAGTATGGTTAATTCCATCTGTATCTTTTTTATTTTTATTTGCTATTCCTTTTTTTCTCACATAGTATCCTGGAACACGTTTTTCTTGTTATTTTCACTTAATTTTATAAAATCACTTCAAACTTTTGATTTTCCTATGAAAAATCTTTTAGGAGGGCAGCATACTTTGAATATATTTTTAGATCCCATCTGTCATTTTGTTCTTTATCTGCTTTAAAAAAAAATCTGTTGAAAAAAATCTGTTGAGATTTGGCTTACATAAATCCATTCATTCAAAACTTTTTTTCTCATGTTATAAGAATTAAAAAAAATTATGAAGAAGCCTGGCTGTAATCCTAGCTACTCAGGAGGCTGAGATCTGAGGACTGTGGTTCAAAGCCAGCCTGGGCACTAAAGTCTGAGAGACTCTTATCTCAAATTAACCACTAAAAAAGTTGTAGTGGCACTGTGACTCCAGGGTAGGGTGGTAGCCCCTTGAGCTGAAAAGCTCAGGGATAGCACCAGGCCCAGAATTCAAGCCCCATGACCGGAAAAAAATTATGAACCAATATCACTGCCGCAAAATTTAACCAATCCATAATATTAAGTAATTTCATTAATTAGATTATCATCAAGATGTTTGAAAATTAATCTCATTGACCATTTGTAAACTAAGAATGACATGTTTATTTACTCACCTTACACATTGTGTAATATAAAATACAGACTTTGTAATATAGCATTTGTCAAATAGTAAGTGAAAGACTAAAAGGTTAGAGAATTATGCCTTAAAGCAGAATGGATTAGCTTAACACATTTTAGTTTAATAACATTGAATGTGTGGCCCATGCTATTACTGGAAAATAAGTTAGAAGCAAACTCTATAGGTTTCTGAAATGTAGGCAAAGTAAAATGCTATTAATCAATAACATTTAGATTATAAGACAGTCCAGGATATTTGATTTAATTATGTAGTAAGCATTATAAATATATTGTTTAGCTTTAAGCAAGATATTTTGGTGGGGATGATGATTAAAAAAACAATGTATTTGGTTTGAAGGGCAAGAGGTCTGGGATCTCTTGAAGAGGGAAACACTAGAGCAGAGCCTTATTTAAATACTTTTAAACACTAGAGTACAGCCTTATGACTTTTTTTTTTTTTGAGCTTGGTAACCTGGAATTTTTAGGGTGAATGACTCCATTTGTACCTTTACTTTGCCTGGTTTGTTGGAACCCAGTGCCAAAGGTCAGCCCAATTTTTATTTTTTATTATAATTAATAGAAGGATTACATTATATTCACCAGATAGAAGGTGCATTACTTAACAATCATTGCTACCCCTTCCCATGATTTTGTCCCCATTTCCCCCCTCCCCTCATCTTGTTTTCCCCTTCCCTATCCAATTTCAAATAAACAAATAAGCATATATACAATATATCAGATAACAAGGTAAGATACTGTAACAACATGAGATAACCAAGGGACAACAAAAGAGATGAGAAATAACATATTATGTTAAGAACAACTATCACACCTTATATGGCTCTTGTTTCTATATCTTGGAGGTCCTTTCATTAAGCTTCATCCTATATGGTCTTATGTGTCTGGGTTTTGCCCTATTGTAAACCTCTGCTAGGAGAGTCCAAGGTTTATACCAATTATGACAAATGAGGGAAACCATTGAGCCTATGTTCCTTTGGGTCTGGCTTACTTTACTTAATATGATTTTTTCCAAGTCTTTCCATTTCCTTACAAATGGGGCGGTTGTTCTTTCTGATGGCAGCATAGAATTCCATTGTGTATAAATACCACATCTTGTTGATTCAATCATCGACTAAGGGGCATTTAGGTTGGTTCCATATCTTTGCTATGGTAAGTAGTGCTGCAATGAACATGTTGTGCCAGTGGATTTAGTATGTTCTTGTTTCTGGACAGTTGGGTAAAGGCCAAGTAGCAGAATTGCTGGGTCACAAGGGAGCTCTATGTTTAGTCTTTTTTTTTTCTTTTTCTATTTCTTTTTTCTTTTTTTTTTTTTTTGCCAGTCCTGGGATTGGGCTCAGGGCCTGAGCACTGTCCTTGGACTTTCTCAAGGCTAGCACTCTACCACTTGAACCTCAGCACCACTTCCAGCTTTTTTCTATGTATGTGGTACCGAGAAATTGAACCCGGGTCTTCGTGCATGCTAGGCAAGCACTCTACCACAAGGCCAAACTCCTGGCCTATGTTTAGTCTTTTGAGGAACCACCATACTGCTTTCCATAGTGGTTGAACACGTTTATACTCCCACCAACAGTATAGTAGTGATCCCTCCTGGCCACATCCCCTCCAGCAGCTGTTGTTATTAGATTTCTTGATTATGGCCATTCTAACTGGTGTGAGGTGGAATCTCAGAGTTGTTTGGATTTGCATTTATTTTATGAGGTCAGCCCAATTTTTATGTAAGTTTCTTGACTCTGACTCATACTGTTCTTAGATTCCATGATGCCCTTTATTCTAACCCCACCTGCTATTGGACAGAAGGCACTGGTAGTAGCGTATTGGTTACATGTATGCACAGCTCAGAAGTGTCCACCTAGGATTATAAGTTTTGCAATTTGAATAAATAAATCCAAGAGGATTGTGGGACAGTAACAAGATAATGAGGTATTAGTTTCCGTAGTAGGTTGTCATAGGCTTATTTGACTAATTTTAAGGGGCTGGTGTGAAATACACATTACATTGAAAACCAGGTGGAACAGCTAGTTTAGCTGAAAGAGATAATAATTAGCCATTATCAGTGGGAGAAAAGAATATTGGAACACACTGCTTGTTGTTTGGACTTGTGAGTTTCAAAGAAAAGTCAGAACTTAAAATTTTAGTTTTTGGATCAGAGATACATTGTAGTGAAGTTTAAAAAAGGCACAAAATGTTCCAACTGAAAAAATAATAATGTAGCCATTTTATAACTTCACAGTATAAGTTTTATTCCAAAACAAAATTCATCACAGTTTTTAAAAATATCAAAGAATCAAGCAACTGATAATATAAAAACCCATAATGCTCATTACTAATTGAAACTGAAATGAAAGCTGTCTGCAAAAGTATAGAAGAATATGATTCATAACTAGGAGAAGATACATTAATAGACACTGATCCAGACAGAGTAATGATGCATCTGTCACTAATATATAAAGAGGTGTTACAAATAAGACCCAAATGCTCAAGAAGGTAGGACAAAATGATGATGATGATCAGGAAAAGGAGAAGATATAAAAAACTGCCTCACAAAACTCCTCAAGATCAAAAGTACACAACTGAGGTTTCTTGAAAGAAATGAATTGTCAAAATTCACTCAAGAATAGATGGATAAATGAACATCTCTGTAGTTGTCAAAGGTATTTCAATTTGTCATAATTTGTCACAAAGTTAATTCTAGGTGCATATTGTTTATCTATTATTAACAAATATTTAAGAGAAACAATACTCTCATATAAATCATTCCAAAAGTTAATGACTAAGAAATGCTTATTTTTCATATAACTTTTATTGTAATTTATAGAAGGGTTACATTATATTCACCAGATAGAAGGTGCATTACTTCATAAACATTGATACCCTTTCTCATGTCTTGGTCCCCATTTCCCTCCCGAACCCTCACCTCTCATCTTGTTTTCCCCCCTTCCCTATCCTATTTCAAATAACCAAATAAGTATGTATACAATATATCAGATAACAAGGTAAAATACTGTAATAATATGAGATAAGCACGGGACAGCAAAAGAGATGAGAGATAACATAGTACATTAAGGACAACAATCACTCACTATATGGCTTTTGTTTCTATATCCTGGAGGTCCTTTTATTTAGTGTCTTACTATATGGACTTATGTATCTAGGTTTTGTTCTATTGTAAATCTCTTCTAGGAGAGCCCAAGGTTTCTACTGATTATGACAAATGAGGAAAACCATTGACCCTATGTTCCTTGAGTCTTTCTTACTTTACTTAATATGATTTTTTCTAAGTCTTTCCATTTCCTTACAAATGGGGCAATGTCATTCTTTCTGACAGCAGCATAGAATTCCATTGTGTATAATTACCACATCTTGTTGATCCACTCATCAACTGAGGGGCATCTGGTTTGGTTCCATGTCTTTGCTATGATAAATAGTTCTGCAATGAACATCACTGTGCTAGTGAATTTAGTATGCCCTTGTTTCTGGACGATTGGGTAAATGCCAAGTAGTGGAATTGCTGGGTCTTAGGGGAGTTCTATGTTTAGTGTTTTGAGGACCACCATACTGCTTTTCACAGTGGTTGAATGAGTTTGCACTCCCACCAACAGTGTAGTAGTGATTCCTCCTGGCCACATCCCCTCCAGCGTCTGTTGCCACTGAAGTATCTGCATAATAATAAAGGAAATATTTTCTGTTGCCACTGAAGTATCTGCATAATAATAAAGGAAATATTTTCTAGAAGAGAATAGGTTTAGCAGGATAGGAACATAAAGGAAGCCAAGTAAAACATCAGTCTGATTTTCAAGAATGTCAAATTCCCTGAAATAAAAAAGTTTACCCCAAACTCAGAGGGGAAACATCTATGCTTTCCTATTTTTGCATCAGTAAGTAATTGCCCAATGGCCTGGCAGAAGAAGCACATAAGCTCCCATGAGCATTCAGCTCCTTTCCTCTAAGACTACAGGCAAAACAGCTTCAGACATTTTTATGTGTCTTAGATACTGGCTAGAAAGAGTCACAGAAGACATCCTGAGAAAGGGTAAAGGAAATCTGAAGAGAACTAGGCAGAGCACTGAGTATCCTGGCTCTACACATATCAAAATGCAAGGAAGGAGAAAAATCATATTATAGAAATAGGTTTGACAATAATAAGGATATACTAGAGAAAATAAGTTGTTCCAAGGCTCATATCCATCAAGGTTTATCAACTTTTTTTCTAGTCAACAAGATTTCTAAATCATTTGGCCATAGCTAACCTTTTGGGCTATTTGAAGTGACCTAGTCTACCATGAACAAAATCAAGTTGAATAGCTTGATTCTGGGATTGCAGACTCCGAAAGGACGTTGGTGATTGCCTTGAAACCTTTGTCTGGCTGTTTCTCCCAGTTCAAGAGGCTAACTAGGGAAAGAAGCATGAAGCAGTAATGTCATAAAGTTCTTGTCTCTTCTTCAGTTCTCCTTTACAAAAAAGGGAAACTAAGTTTTAGCTATTATATCTGTGGTGAGGTATGTGAAGCAGATAAATAGATACATCCTCAAGCTCTCTTGTCAGTATTGACAGGGCATGGATTGTCTATGTTAGGAACATTTTAATTATTGTAAAAGTTGGTATCCCATCTGAAGATTATTCTTCCTGAAAAAATTTTGAAACACAATACTAGTGTTCTTCTTCTTTCTTTCCCTCTTTTCCCTGCCTTTCCATCCATCCGTCCATCTACCTGAAAAGAAGCAGAGGGGTGTGCATGTGTGTGTGTGTGGAGAAGTGAGGGAGGGGCAGGCAGAGAGATAGAGAGAGAAAGGGAGAGAGAGAGAGAGAGAGAGAGAGAGAGAGAGAGAGAGAGAGAGAGAGAGAGAGAGAGAGAGAGAGAGAGAGAGAGAGAGAGAGAGAGAGAGAGAGAGAGAGAGAGAGAATGAACAATTCAGGTTAAGAAAGCAGGCTGGAAGCATATTTTGTAGAACAAATTAGAAAATTAGAAGAGTCAGTTCTCTAAAGACATGAACCAGGAGGGGAATTTGAGTATTTAAAGACACAAAAAAAGAAGACTATTCTGAAAATAGTAATGAAGGCAATTGAGAAAGATGAGAAATCCCAGTGAAGGTGGCCGGAAAAAAACCTATCAGGGCAATATAAAAGATATGAAACCATCCTAGATTAAAGTATTAGCTGCATTGAAACTGACTGCGGGAATGTCACAAGCTCATTAGTTAAAAAGCAAACAAGAACAAAAAAACCCTTAAAAATTATTGTATGTTGGCATGTCAAAACCCTACATAGTCAGGTGTATTCAGTTATAATAAAATGTGATAGGTTCTTATATGAGAAATGCAAGGGGCTTGTTATGGAAATAATTAACCATCTTGATTCTAATTTTATAAGCATCATAATCATCTATTAAGGAAAATAGATGCACAGAAATAAAGTTCAAACAAAGAAATATTTTATTACTGTCTGAGATTGGTTCCAAATTTCCATGGAAAGCTCCAGCAGGCTAGGCTCTCCTTTCCTGTTCATTGAGACCTTCACCCTTAGAAGGCCAGCCCCAAGGTCATATAGAAGGCCTACTTGCTTTCTTTGCTTCAAGTCCAATATAAATTTTGAATGTCAACACTTCTTGAGTCAAGAAAAGTACACTATCTAACATGCAGTGGAAGAAAGCACTGAAAACCATGATCATATTTGACCCAAGACGTGGGGCAGATCTGGTTGAATTCCCATCCTCTGTGTGTTTGGGGTTGGCTGGGAAAGGAACTCAAGGGAGATCCCTTGGCTCTCCTACTGCAGCTGGATGGAAGGAATAGCCAGGATTATGCAACATATACCAGATAAAAGCTGAGCTCAGTTATAAGAGGCCAGAAATACAAAGTGCCTGAAAATTGTTGTCTTTTTATAAAACTAAAGGAAACAAACTCTTTCTCTGAATCAAGACAACCTTTGTTCCCAAAGAGCAATGAAAAGTCTCTAAATTGATTTTACGCTCAAATTATTCCTGAAGAAATATTAAACTTCTAAAATAGCCCAAGAACATCTATTTTCTTGTTTCTTTGTTGGTTGGAATTGGCATTTATGACTTTCAAAGTGTGTGCTCGACAACTCTAGATTTAACAAAGCTCATTTATTTTCACAGTGGTTCCTTTCTTCTTTATGCATAGGTTCCACTGATTTCTATTTTCAACTACCTGGTCCACTTGGAAGGTTTCAAGGAATAGTCTCTGGGTAAAAATATTTTGCAAGCTGAGCAAACCAGAGTTCCTTTCTATGAATTGAATTTCTGTCTCAAACTGCAATGCTATTTTAGTTCATCAGAATGCATCTCATATACTCATCCTATTGAAAATCCAAGAAAACAAGAGATGATACCAAGTCACCTTCCAAGGAATTGAGAAGAATAGAGAATTTCTGAGAATATCACTCTGTGTAGAATATTCATCTCTCCATATCTGGTTTATCTCTAGGGCTCATTCAGTACTTCTAGGATGCTTGGGAACTTTCTTGGCCCTCAACTTACAATAAGGATCTCATCTATTATTTCTTCAGCTCATGTAATTTCTGTCACATATATATGATAAAATCTTAATATATCAAGACTTTCAAATGTTCATTTATTCGATAACAATTCATCTACCAGTTTCAGTTGAGGTGTCAGCTTCAAATTCCAATTAGTAACTCCAGCTGATAAGGTTTGTCTATCAAAGTACCCATTTTGTTGAGATTGGATTAACCTAAGTATCCTACAAAAAAAAAATCTCCTTCTCTTGCTGCTAAAGATGGTTATGTGATTAAGTTCTGGTCAAAAAGTGTGAGGATACATTGTTGTTGTTTTCTTGACCGTCTTTCAAAATCTGTAGTGCTCAACTCAAGTGCTCTTTTCCTCTTCTTGCCAACATTCTTTTTTGAGATTGTTTATCAACTTTTCTGAGTGCCTTGTATGCTATGTAGTTGTACTTTTGGCTTTCCTTACCTATCTTTCCAATTTTCTGTTGTCTTATTGGATATATGTTATTACTGACATTTCTTTCAAAGATAATGCAACATGAAGAGACAAAAGGAAGGAAGAAGGAAAGAGGCAAAGGAACCGAGGAAGGAAGAAACAAAGGAACAGAGAAGAAAGGAGAAAGATGTGGAGTGAGAGGGAAGAAAAAAAAATAAAAATGAAAGGAAGGAAAAGAATGCCAGAATCTACCCAATGCTGCCTTACAAGTGAGGAAGCTGATTTAGACATGATAAGTCACTTCCCTAAACTCACTCAGTTTAGAAATTATCAAGTGACTTCCTATGTCTTTTGAATTTAAAAGTTTGCACATTTTTGGATTGACACAAATACTTGATTCTTCTCATCTTAGTAGTTGGGCTTTCTATTTAACATGAGTGTATATAGTTTCTTTAGGCAATGAATGCCGCAAGCTTTGCCAATGAGAAACTTTCTAGGAAGCTTTATAGTATGTTTGGAAAATTTTGCGTTGCTAATAGGGAGATGTTAACTGAAAAAAAGCTTGATGGATTTTGATGTGCTTTAAGCAACACATCTTTCACACTTTAAGTGCAGAATAGAAAAAAATGCCTTGAAAATTTAATGAACCACAGAGCAACCAAGAAATATTCTAATATTTTGAAAGAGAAGTACTGAGGCCCTGAGTTCAAGGCCCGGGACTTGTTTAAAAAAAGTAGAGAAAATGAAATCTATTTTTCAAAAATAAGTGTTTCAAAAATAAAAACCACTCTGATATTTGTATTGAAATTTTGCAAGTCTTAAATAGACTGCTATGACTCACATATTATGGAAGCAGTAGAGATTGTGCAATTCTTTGAACCATATGGAATCTGAGTTTCTAGAACACACTGATCCATCTGGCTTGTCATTATTTCATTGTGCAACTAGAACTATGATTGCTTGTTTTACATGATTTTTTAAATTTTCTCTGGAGATCAATATAATTTAAAAAGCTTTTGTCCACAATAACAGGTTCTATTCATTGAGGAGAAAGGTTAAAATTGAAGAGAAAGAATACATTTTAAGACCTCATTGAAAGCCAAAGCCATAACCCTAATCCCATTTAAAGACTGTTCTCATTGAGTTGTTCAGATCAGAAAACATTAGTCATCCAAACTCCTTCCTTTTCTTCTACATCCTGCTTATAACCTATGAGCAATTGTTGTGGATCAATTTCCAAAATTAATTCAGAATGTGTTTTTTTAAACAGTAGGTCTATTGCTGCTACCACATTCAAGAAATGTACTCATTACCTTACATATGTAACTGTAACCCCTCTGCACATCACCTTGACAGTAAAATTAAATTAAATTAAAGGGGGAAAAAAGAAAAATAAGAAGAAAAATAAGATATTAATGTTCTTTGTCTTATAAACAAAAGATTCAGTCTCTAATTTTATTTTCAACAGAGAGTGACATTGTGGAATTATTAGTCATATTGTGAAACATCTCTGCTCAGATTCTTGAGTGGTTCATAGGTACCATAGTAAAAGGCCAGGGTCAACTGTAACACATTTCTGAAGGCTGCTGGCCCTCCATTTTCTTTAAAAGAAAATCATTTTATCTCTGGGTATTATTTTGTTTTTGCCAGTCCTGGGCTTGAGCTCAGAGTCTGAGCACTGACCTTGGCCTTTCTCAAGGCTAGAGCTCTACCACTTGAGCCTCAGCCCCACTTTCGGCTTTTTTCCTATGTATGTGGTACTGAGGAATCAAACCTGCGTCTTCGTGCATGCTAGGCGAGCACTCTACCACAAGGCCAAACTCCCAGCCCCTATCTCTGGATGTTATTAACCACAGGTTTTATATTATTATGGTTAGCAGAAGTTGGGTGAAGTTTACTTGCCTATAAAAAGGCAGAAAAAGAAAGCAGTCTCTAAATGGCTACAATCTACTTGTTTGGACTACTTTTAAATAAATGAATGCATAAAAATTCCAGCTTAATATTTCTGAGCTAACTAGTCTAACCCTATATTAAAGGAATAAATAAACTAGGAACTGACAGTGAAGTGATTGTGGACTCATTCATATAACAAGCATTTTTAATCTATTTCTCTCTTTCAGCCTTGTTACTTCTATTGTTTAGTCTTGGTATCCTAATTTTGTCTTCTTATTGTTTTAAGGATTAGCTTAAATAATTGATTATTTTTAAGAATTTAAGTAAATAGAAAAAGTCACTGTTAGATAATAACTAATCAAAAAGTAGTTGTTAGTAGTTTTATTGAGGGAAATAATGGACAATGTTGGTAAAAAAGCATTCAGCTGTGGCAGTGATTTCTGCAGAAATAGTGAAGAATCTCTTGCCAAAGGAAAGGCCAGCACATGCTAGTGATAATGGAATAATAACAACAAGAATGGGCTTAATAAATATTTTAGAAAAAATGATGACTAAATCAATGGATAAAACAATTCTGGAGGGAATTGGTGGGATGTATATTATTTACAAAGGCAGAAAAAAAGAGATGAATAAATTTAAAGACTGGAGGAAGATGAAGAATTCACCTTCGAGCTGTATAATGTTGAAATATTTCAGGACATTCAAATCAAAAAGTTTTGCTTTATTTTGTCTTATACACTGGCTGTAAGAACACAGGGAAGTCTGGTTAGAAAGTTAGATGTTAGAACATCAATGTCAAATATAGGTAACATTTATAGGTAAATGTGATTTTTTGTGGATGATATGAGGAAAATAAGAGTAAATGAAATAATAAAAGCACATGAATAAAAAATTTCAGTGCAGTTTGATAAGCATGTATAGACATAGTTCCTTGTCAGGTAATAACTGAAATGTATCTGTTGTTTCTAGCAACTAGACAGACATTTGCTAGACTGATTTTGTGTAACAGTAGTGGAGAATCACAAATTCAGTTATTGAGGGAGTCCTTTTCAAAACAGAAATAATGTGGGCTTGGGGTGATGTAGCTCAGTGATAGAGTGTTTGTTTAGCATGTCTGAAGTCTGGGTTCAATCAGTATCACTGCAGCACAAACACAAAATGTGCTGTCCAAAGTAAATACATGCTTTTCTTTGGAGAAACATGACTTTCTAATCTTTTTAAATGTTGAAAGGAAAAGTATGGTGGTCACTAAAAGGAGAAAAAGGGAAAAGGTAGACGATAGCAAAAGAAAAAAGTTGAATTAGAGAAGCTAAGGAGATATAACAATTTTTTTAACTATGGTTCATTCCCCTCCTCCCACCTCAAATGGAAAGATTTGGTGTAAAGAACAGGTAGAATAATTGACATCTAAAATGCAGGAAAACCATGCAGTTAAAATAAAAAAGTTTACATTTTTTGGTGTGGTAGGAGAGTCTGGAAATAGACAACATTTTTACAAAATTGTTGACATTTTCTCTCTGAAGTAGTGTTCAATTGCTAAGAGTGCTAGAGAGAATCAGAGTAATGTATGTTTGAAAATATTATTATAGGAAAAGAGAGAGAAAGTGTAATATGGGTTAGTTAGAGGTTTTAGTGTGTAATGCTAATAACTCAACTGATGTGGGATTTGGCACGTTTATAGTGGCCTCAATCCATACCACTGTGTCATTTGTTTTCAGTGGTCTTTGGCAGTCAGAGATGACTAAAAAGGGAATGATTAAGTTAGTTGATTCAGAGTTGCAGAAGAAGGACAAATGACAAGACAATTTATGTTATTGGTAATAACATTTTAAACGCAATATATTATGAAATTTAGAGGACTAAGGTTGAAAATGTCCATTCAATATCTCCTCTTAGTAGGGAGCAATGCTATGCTTTCCCAGGTTTCTTTACAAATGAGGACAATGTAACTTGTCCGAATAATGAAGCCAGTAGGAGCATGAGAGATTAACATAAATTGAAGTCCTTTGTGAGATTGAAGACTATTGATAATAGACAACAGAAAACTTAGTATATTATGGACCAAGTGTAGTAATCCAGAAATTATAAATTGAGAAGTGCTGTGGATGCTGTTGTACATGCATACACAATACACACATATGGTACTTAGAATGTTGGATACATTGTCCATTTAGAACAAACAGTCACCATGATAATAAAAGACGTGTATTGTTGACTCTGGCTGAGCTCAAATCTTTTGCTTTTTTGTGGGTCTTGGGGCTTGAACTCTGTGCCTGGGCATTGTCCTTGAGCATTTCAGCTTAAGGCTACTGCCCTATCCCTTGAGCCACAGCCCCACTTACCATTTCCTAGTGGTTAATTGGAGATAAGCATCTCTGGTCCTTTTGTGCCTGGGCTGGCTTTGAACCACGATTTTCAGATCTCAGCCTCCTGAGTAGCTACGATTCCAGGCATGAGCCACCATGCCTGGCTTGAACTCAAATCTTGTATGAGTCCCTGAGGAGCCATTAAAGGAAAAATAGCAATGGCACTGAAGAGTACAGCATGGTTTTTCTAGATGTTCCAAGCTTAAAGCAAAAATTGAGTTTTCGTAAAGGAATATGAAACTTAATTCTAGTTTTTCTTCCTTTATGCATGTTCCGTTCATCCTTGGTCATTCCCAGCCCCAATTCTATGCTTTTCCTCTTTACTCTATGGTGCATCTAATCAGATTTATCTATTCCTTACTCCCATAGCTCTCCCAATATCACACCTAGATTTTTTTTAATTGAGCTGTCAACTTCCTCAATTTAGCTGAACCTTCAATAAATCTCTCAATCACAGAGGTGGCCTGTGACAATACAGCTCTCAATGTTGGGAATCAGTAGCCCCATATTTCCTGATAGAAGTTAGGAGCAAACTTCAGCAGACTTTTCAGGGTTCTGTGCTGACTGGGATGAAAAGAAAAATTGTTATGGTGCTTCTGAAGAAATTCACACCCAGGATTGCAGGCATGTGCATTCATCCATTCCCAGCACCTGGGATCCAGTAGAAACAGCAAGAGTCCTCAATATGGCAAGCTTTTCATTGCATCTCTGTCAGCTACCCTGCCTGTTCCTTTGCTCTGTTAAGCTTTCAGTCAATCAAACCCTCTATGGCTTGATTTCTTCCCCTTATCAATTACTATTCATTCCTTTGTTACTCATTCCTTTACAGTGTGTTATAGTTTAAAACAGGCCTATTCTTTTCCTTTTGATTTTGCTGTTTGAGTCTAAGTCTAGTGTTCTAGGTTGCTTGTCTAGGCATTATAATTTTGGTTTTCTCATTCAAAATACTACTATTGACTTAATTGTACTAAGTATCACCTTATCATTTTCAAATTTTAAGGACATATATTATCTTTAAAATTTTTAGTTTGTGTGACAGTACTGGGGTTTGAACTCAGGGCTTCATGCGTGGTAGGCATGTGATCTTCCACTTGACTCCAGTTGTTTTTTCTATTAGCTGTTTTAAAATAGGGTCTACTTAAAAAATTCACTGATGATCTCCTACTATGATCCTCCAATTTAGGCTTCCCCAGAACTGAGATAGTAGAGATCAAGCTTATTTGTTGAGATGGAGTCTTGTTAACATTTGCCTGGGTTATCCTCAAAACTCTGTCCTCTTAAGTAACTAGGATATACAAGTGTGAATCACTGTGCTCACTCCTGGTAACCATACTTTCTTTAGCTTCATGTGTTACTGAGATAACACTAATAATGCAGGGTGAAGGACATAGATTCTGGTGCATTTATTGAACTTGCAGGTTGACACTGGCAATCTAATCAACATTCCTTATGTAGGGTTGTTTAGTAAGGTATGGTGCTGTCAAAATATAGGAATTTCTGTAAATATTATTCATAAATAAACCCAGAGAAATTGTCAAATCCTGTCTGTCTGTCTGTCTGTCTGTCTGTCTGTCTGTCTACCTATCTATCTACTCATTTATTTGAGGTTTTTGGGAAAAAAAGCCTTACTCTAACTCAGAGCCCCTTTAACTTTTGCCTCAGCCTCCTCAGTGCTGGGATTGCAGGCATATGCCATCATGTGTGATAATTTTGTTACATTTTTTCCTTCTATAGCAGTATTTCTAAGCAACACCAATAACATCACAACAAGGAAGTACTCTCGTCTTCCAGCTTCTATATTAATAGTTTTATGTTCTTTTTAGAATTTTTGTCAGGTATCAGCACGTAACTTTGTAGTCTATAGAATATACATTTGTTCTAAGTGACAGACCATGTTATTTAAGCACAAGAAAATACATTCAAAAATAAATTAATTTGAAGTTGTTTTGGAGGTGTGTTGAAACATAATTTGACATTTTCTTTTCAAAAAGATGCACAACAGGTATAATAACATTGTTCATTGTTCTGGTGTGATATTTGAAATGATTTAGAATCTTTCAAGTAGTTCTTTTATCAACTTGGGAAGAACTTTGAAGATGTACATTTTTTCTTATTTACGTTCTCTCTGAGGTCCACTGGGTATAAAACTAGAATTTTATATTTATCATTGGATCCATACTATGTGTATTACATTAGGCTTCTATTTTTAGATATTAAATAACAAGTTAATGGATACAACTCAGCCACATTTTTGCTGAATACACTAAGTACAAGATTCTTTCTGCTACTGGGTACATTAATAAAACATTTCATTTTTAATTGAATAGCTGAAACCAAGCCAATATGTGAAAGATGAAATTATAAACTATTACAAAATATAGCAGATTTTAATAAATATTATTACATACTATGAACTGCTGGGTCATAGATTTGAAAACAGAAAAGCAAATACATGAAACAAAAGATATATTAAGTGGGTGCTAGTGGCTCACGCCTATCATCCTAGCTACTCAGGAGGCTGAGATCTGAGGATCGAGGTTCAAAGCCAGACAGGGCAGAAAAGTACCCCTGAGACTCTTATCTCCAATTACCAAAACCAGGAGTAGCTCTGTGGTTCAAGGTGATAGAGTGCTAACCTTGAGTAAAAGAGCTTGGACAATGCCTAAGCCCGGGGTTTAAGCCCCATATAAAAAAAGATATACCAACATGCTGAATTTTGTTGCTCTTTATAAATCATTTATAAACTTCTCTCTGAATTTTCCCATTAAATATTAAGCCATTTGCCACTGATTTCCTGCACATGCAACTCCTAAACTTTCTTTTTATTGAAACAGTATATTTTTTGCCAGTCCTGACCTTGAGCTCAGGGCCTGGACTTTTTCAAGGCTAGAGCTCTACCACTTGAGCCTCAGCACCACTTTTGGATTTTTTTTTTCTATGTATGTGGTACCGAGGAATTGAACCAGGGTCCTCGTGCATGCTAGGCAAGCACTCTACCACTGGGCCAAACTCCTGGCTAAACCTTTTTTTTTTATTAAAAAACCCCAAATTCTCCAAAATACATTGACTTTTTATGCTAAAGTTTTTTCATGGTGTGTAACATGAAATTCTGTGTTTTTCTAACTGGTGTCAGAGGCAAGGAAATACTCATTCTTGAGAACTTAGCTCAGTCGAGGAACAGTCATTCTCTCTTTACATATCTCTGTAAAAACATTACTCATCCTTGGATCACTTTGCCTGTTGTGATGAGAAACAACGGTGAATGTCATCCACAAAAGTATTCTTTTTACCATGAAAGCATTCTGTTTTCTAGGATAATCTCTTTGAAGTCTTGATTTCTCTAGCCCAAAAGAAGAGTTAGTTTTCATTTTTATCAGTGAAATACTAATTAGTTCTAAGCACAAACCTTTTCATATCTAAACGAACAGGATATGCCGACTAAGATTAGGCCAATGTGTGAAAAGATAGTGTGTGTAAAAGCAATATTACAGTCTTTGGAGCTTAAAAGTAAAATCATCACAACTCTGGTTCATGGTTGCTTAACAGTAGAATGCATTCCCTCAGATTGAAAACATTAAATCTATACTTCATTAGTGGTACTGCGAAAAGTTTCCAGTCCCCCTCAACCCACTCTGCAAAGCTGTATCTCCAGATGCTAATTCCTACTTATTTTGCACTGTTTATTATGACAGTCCAAAACATTTATGTCTTAGGGCTACATTGGCCAGCTCCTCGACGTGAAGAAACAGTTTACTTTGGGTGTGGGCGAAGCTACACAGCAATAGAAAGAATGGGTGTGCCTGGTTTCCTCCTATGTGTTTCCTATTATCCTTCCTTTCCTTTCATTATGAAAACTTAGTTTTACTCAGTTCTTTTCTTTTTTTAATGCAGTAAGCTTTTATACAACTTACCCTGTGAGAAATAGTCGGGCTCCTGGAGCTGTTATATCCTGCCAAGGAAATAAAAGAAGCCCAAGGAAGGCTGGATGATAGACATTGCCACATTTGCTTCAAGCCTGGCTCCTGTCAAGGGGGAGATGGGAGTTGCTGAAACTTTCCTCCAGCACCCAGGATAGAGAGAGAAGTTGGTAGTATGTTGATAGGATCACTGGTACTGCTCCACGGAGCCTTAGTGGTGGCTTGTCGAGGGCCAGACAGGCACTGTGCATGATTGTATGGATGTAGAAAGTTGGTTAGAGGTCTCACGTGTTGAAAGATTGTGTGATCTCTCTTTAGGCATTGCAAAAGAGAGAACATTAAACTGTAAAACCAGAAGAAAGCACAACCGAATTTTCACTTTCTTCTATTTTTTTGACTGCTTCATTGTCATTTTCCCTCACTATGTGAGTGACATTGCAACCATAATATAGCATTTTGTAGTGAGAATACAGTTGAGATTTGCAAATTGGAACCTGTAGGGAATAATAGTAATTATAAATTATTATTAATGTTCTTTTTAAAGCCCCAGCCTGGGGTTTGACCTCAGTGCTTGAATGCTGTCCCTCAGCCTTTTTGCCCAAGGTCAGTGCTGTACTATTTGAGTCACGTCTTTATTTCTAGCTATTTGATGGTTAATTGGAGAGGAGATTCATGGACTTTCCTGTCTCTGCTTTCCAACTGCTGTATTTCCCATTGATAAACTACTCTTGATTCAGATGAATTTATGCTTAAATAATCAATACATTTTCACAATATGTAGTGTGCTGACTTTAGATATTACTTGGTCAATTTAGTTTCAGTTTATCTCTTGTGAACTCACGGATATTTTGTGGTCAAGCAATGGAAACAGTGGAAAAAGTGAGAATAATGAAAGTCCTGAATTTCAGGTTTCTTTGGTTTGCAAGAATATCTCTCTATATGATGATGGAAAGAATTCCATAAGAAATTTATATAATCTAGAGATCTTGGAGCAGTGTGTTCCAAAGGTCATTTCTTTTCTATTAACAGTACCATTCTGGATTTCATTGGACTATTTGTACGTTCACATTAAGATCTACCCTCTTAACTTCTTTCGCTGGTATACTTCCTCTTTTTATCTTCTTTAAAACACTAACATTTAAGAATGAAACTGGGGGCAGGGAGTTTGGCCTAGCGGTAGAGTGCTTGCCTAGCATTCACAAAGACCCGGATTTGATTCCTCGGCATCACATACATAGAAAAAAGCTGGAAGTGATGTTGTGGCTCAAATGGTAGAGCGCTAGTCTTGAGGAAAAAGCCCAAAGACAGTGCTCAGTCCCTGAGTTCAAGTCCCAGGACTGGCAAAAAAAAAAAAAAGAAAAAGAAATTGGCACAAGAACCTTTAAATTTATTTGCATGAATCAGATTCACTTTCCTAAAGTAACTCTACTGTCTATATCTGTTTCCTTTTGGAATCATAACGTATTCTTACTGCTGGTATGGATAAAACTAAAATATATTTTGCTGGCATATCAGCTATATTTCTAAGGTGAGTCACGTCATTCCTTCCCAACCCATAATGGGCAAAGGATCAAAAGAAACAAACCACCAAGCACCAGTGACTCACACTTGTAATCCTAGCTATTCAGGAGGTTGAGATCTGAGGATGGTGGTTCAAAGCTAGTCCTTAGCATGAAAGTCCATTAACCTTTTATCTCCAATTATCCAGAATGCCAGATGTGGCATTGTGGCTCAAGTGGTAAAGTGATAGTCTTGAGCTGAAGAGCTCAGGGACAGCACCCAGGCCTAGAGTTAAAGCCCCAGGACAGACAAAAACAGAACAAAACAAAACAGGGAACAAACCTAGTGATAAATGGGGCAACTACATGAGGACAACACACTGGATGTTAAATGTTATTTTTTTCCAGTTTTTAAAAAGTTTTATTGAATATTGCTTTAAGAACTATTAATACTATTTTTTGCTTGGTTATATATTAAGGGTAAAGGCATTTATTAAATTGTTCATTCCCAATTTAGTTCCATGATTTTTCAATAACAATACTGTAATTGTTTTTGCCAGCTACTTAACCCCAAAACACATGATAGCAGATAGATAGAATGAAGCCAGGTTAAAGGTCTAAGGCCAGAATGAATCTTCTGCTGCTGTGGAAAATCCAGTACTGCATGGTGTGCTATCCTGGGGGCAGGCAGTACACATTGTTTCTGTGTAGTTCTAACAATGAAGTGAGGGTCTCATTCTTGAAATGAGATTATTTTTAAAGACAAACTTTGAGATCATCACGGTTCATGGAACTGTTAGATTTCTTGTTGGATCTTGGGATCAATGAGGAGTCATGGGTCATTTGCAGCACTATATTTGGAATTGTTAATTTACTCAGTGATGACTCCAGTTTAAGACTCAAGATTTAGTAGTGCTTATTCTATTCTATTTGTTTATTTACAACATTTTCAAACTGAAAATATGCTTCTAGCAGCATCTCTGATGTAACCCCGATGTTAGAAGATAGAAGATAAGGAAAAATAATGAACAGAAGGAAAGTCTACATTGCTGTTTTTTCTCTCCTTCCTTCCTTCCTTCCTTCCTTCCTTCCTTCCTTCCTTCCTTCCTTCCTTCCTTCCTTCCTTAATTCCTTCCTTCCTTCCTTCTTCCCTTCTTGTTTTTCTAACTATGCCCCTTTCCCACATCTACACAATTTGCTTACAACTTCAGTGAGATCACCAACCTCACCAACTTTAGTGAGATCCTGTCTGGAGTATTTTATACATCCCTGCTTAAAGGCATCTGTTTTTCAGTTTTTGTTTTGGTTTGTTTTGCCAGTCCTAGGGCTTGAACTCAGGACCTGAGCACTGGCTTTGGTCTTTCTCAAGGCAGGAACTCTACCACTTGAGCCACAGCACCACTTCCAGCCTTTTCTATGTATGTGGTACCCAGGAATCCAAACCCCGTCTTCATGCTCGCTAGGCAAGCACTCTACCACTAGGCCAAACTCCCTGCCACAACACTGCCATATTTTCAAGCCATTGTTTGCTTCAGGTACTAAAAAAACTGTCATTTTGGGAAGTTATAGATAATTTCTGATGAGATTGAAATCTTCAATCCAGGCAACAATGTGAGGAACTGGAAAAGGAGAAGCAATCAGCTGCAGTACCTAGCAATAAGTTAGCCACAATGATAGCTATATATTTATTTTGCTCTACTCTTTCATAGCTGATAGTAAAAATGAAAAAACCTAATCCATTAGATAAACCTCAATTATCCAGATTGTTTGGTAAACTTGATGCCCAATTTTGTTTAAATTATGAATTTGCTTTATTTGGAAATGACAAAAGTGTCTTAGAATCTTGAATTGTCTGCATGCCATGTTGGATAATTTCCATTTTATCAGATCACAAGTACAGAAGTGTAAGACATTTTGAAAGTCATGTTATTTTTGTCTTCTGAGCTTTTCATGTGAAAGACAGGGAGGCATCATTTAAGGAAGTTGCCTTGGCAGTTCCAAAGTGATTGCTTGATGTTTCTTTGTGCAGCATTGCAATTGTGAATGAGGACTCAGGCCTAGATGGTCGTGCTGGTAAACCTGCTCTCTACACACTGGAATGACACCCTCTTCCCTGAAGTCTGTGATTTCTCAAGGATTCAGATTGGCTGTTCCTTTTGGTTGAATGTTCTTTATTCTGGTACACAACCTTCCTTTCTCCTGGATTGAGGTCTGTAGGATTTGATTTGTCAGGTTTCTTCATGAAGTACTATTTATTTCAGAATATGGGAAAACTCTTCGCTATTTTGTGTCATATGTAGGTGATCTTGGGACTAAGAAGGGACATGATGGAGAGGAAGAAACATAGGCTTTGGGTTCGCCTAGGGTCAATGAGTGCTTGTGTTGTATATAATATGGCACTTCAATGTGTTACAGTTTCTTCATTTATGAAACAAGGATGTCAGTAAAGGGCGTAAGTTATTTGAACCAGGGAAAGGAAGACAAAAAACAAGATGATGAGTCTAAGGACAAAAGATGAGACAGTGTAACAGAGATATTCACAAGATAGTACATTGGAAATAAATTCTACAACTTAGGAGGGGATGGAGAAGGGAAAGTGGGAGGAAAAACATGGAAAGAGGTAAAAATGTTCAAGAAGTAATGTACCCACTACCTTACAAATGTCTGTAGCGCTGCTATACATCACTCTGATAATAAAATAAAATTCAAAAAATAAAGGACATAAGTATGTCGAATAACTTACTCAGAGGGTAACTGGCTAGCCAGAAGATTGTGTTTCTTTAGTTTCTTCACTTTCTAGGAAGCTTTGAAATAATATAATAATCTACCTAGTTTATGATATGAGTGAAATGTTTAAAATAGGAAACATCTCTATGATTCTATCATCTGACTACCAGCCTTTTATTTAATTTAATTTTTTTTGTCGGTCTTGGGGCTTGAACTCCGGGCTTGGGCGCTGTCCCGGAGCTCCTCAGCACAAGGTTACCACCCCATCCTTGAGCCCCAGCCCCACTTCCTGTTTTCTAGTGGTTAATTGGAAATAAGAGTCTCAGGTTCTTTGGTGCCTGGGCTGTCTTTGAACTGCAATCCTCAGACCTCAGCCCCCTGAGTGTGCGTGAGCCACTGTGCTTGGCTCAGCCTTTAAAAATTATGTTCTTTTAGTGGCACACAGGCTCTACAAAACTCCTGTCACATTAGAATGTATACCCTGTAGCAATTCGGGCTCAGAAAAAAAGTTCTTCTTCTTTAATTTCCCCAGAAATATTGAGAAATGAACTAGTCAACCTTTATTGTTATTAAAATATATCTCTAACAGTAGAGCACGTTGGCACATGCTTGAAATCCCAACAGCCAGGATACTGTGACAATAGGATCAAGGATACACGGCCAGTTTTGGATAGATAGTTAGCTTCTATCTCCAATATTTATGTGTGTATATGTACACACATATATAATCTATATATGAATATATCTAATCTATGTATCCTTCTACTTACATCTATTAATCCTATGGGAAAGAAAATGTATTTATGTATTTATACTCACTTATAAAACCCAATACTAAAAATAAATAAATAAAACACCAAACTACATACCCATAGTGAATGTAATTTTGAGAAAACCTCAAGGCAAATTGTAAATTGGTGTTTAACTTTTAGTTATGATTACTTATTTCATTTTCACCATTCTTACACATGCATACATATATTTATATTTTGAAATTATTATATGATACACTAGTAGAGATAGATACCATCATATAAAATTAGCCAGAAATACACTTAATTTGTATGTAGGAGTTGTGGAATTCATCCTTTTTATTGATTGTATTATCTACAGAATAGTTTTTATCACGTAGAGTGATAAACTTTTTAATTCTCATAATAACGTTCAGAGAAAGGGAAATGTTATTATTTGTATTTTTCAAATGAAGTTCCTCCAAGAAACCCCACAACTCGCCCAAGGTCATAGCAGCTACAATCAGGTAGTAGTAGAACTCAGGCTTTAACACAATGGCTGTCTAAGTAGATGCAAATCACTCTCCACTTTTCTTCCCATATTCTGTGAGGATTCATCTCTATTCTTAGCACAAACTGGATCTGTATATACTTTTCCCTTCCCTATATAATTTATTCCAGCATATTCATCACCACTGCTAGGAGGCACTTAGAGTTTAAAGACATTTGGGCATTGGGATTAATCTGTTTCCTCTGACTTCCACTTTGAGAAAAGCAGAGTTTCTAATGGATACTCTTAGGGTTGAAGTCCCTGAAGTCACAGAAGTGTCAAGGTTTTCCCTGTCTGGCCCACAATGAGCCTGTCCCACTCTCTTTGTTTTTTTATTTGAAATAAAAAATGAGACATGAAGAAGTTAAGTGGCATACAGTGGTTGTGTATGTGGAACTACTGCATAAATCCTCTGATGACAGAATGGAGGCCTCCCAGTGAAAAGCAAAATTTGGAGACCATGGTGAGAATATAGACAAAGCACTGACGGTTTAAGGCTGTTTCACTCCTTCAATTCTGTCTTTGTATCAAGAATTTCCTGGCCATCTGTTACTACCAACAATGCCTTCTGTGATGAGTATACGAGTTTTACAAGCAGTTGATGAAGGACATTTTCCCCCAAGTTAGGAAGGCTCCGAATTTGAATATTGAGTGATTCCTCCTACTTAGGGAGCTATTAACACGGACTGAGAATTATAGTACAAGTTGATATATCTTTTATCATGTATATTTTATTCAACCTATAAAGCTGACTGTTAATCACAATTCTCTTTTCTTCTGTACTTATATGTCAACTTGTTTCAAAGATTTAGATATGCATCCAATCTTCTAGATCGTGTGATAATAATTTGCCACCATTGTTATGTCCTGGTAGATGGAACACTTCTTCCAGCATTGCCTTTGCAGGTATAGACCTTTCCAATAAGTATTTGTTGAAAGAACAGTGATAATGATAAACACAGAAATATATGCAAGATTAATTAGGCTATTCTACTCAATTAAATAATACTGAGACAAAGGCGGTATTGGTGGTATGTGAAATTACTAAAACATGGCCCCTGACACAAATCTGGTTGTCAAGACTTTGTTTTAGTTGAAGATAGAATTTCTTTATACATTGTGAATAAACCTAGTACTTGACATACCTATGTTATGTGGACGAGGAAAGAAACACGAGAAAAGGAAACAGGAGCATATCATTAAATTTTTTTTTATCTTAGAAGAAGAAAGATTTGTTAACCCATTAAGCCAAGCAGTCCACATGAGAAACACAGTTAGCAGAGAAAGGGTGCCCCATACTAGGTGAGCAGAAGCAGACTCATTGCAAACCTTCAGAGAACAGTGATGTTGACAGAGTTAAAGTACACCTGATGGACAGAGCAGCTGTGCATCCTCCTGTTACAGCAGGAAGGTTAAGGTAGGCCTTAAGAATCTGTGCTGCACACTCAAAGATATGCCTTCTCCTTTGCTGGGCAGGTGAGGTCCTCTGTGAAACACTGGTGAGGCTTTCATCTAGGTGACTCCATTTCCCAAAAGAGATCCACAGACTGAGAAAACATGGAGAAGACAAGGCTAAATATTGAAGACACAGGAGGAACAGACACACAGAAAAGATGCTCATTTTAGGCAATGGATGGGAAGCAGTGAGATCATTCAGGTAGGCTCATACAACCATAAATCTAATTTTGTTGATGAAAATAAGAGAAAAAACTGAATAAATATCTCAGGGGAGCCCATAAAGTTGATTCCATTGATTCAGATAAAGATGGACTCAAAGCACAAACACTGTGAATTATATAGGATACAAGTTCTATAACTTAGCAGAATTCATAGAAATTCATGTGTCTGTAAGCATACAAAATTTCCAATAAAACAATAAATAAAACAAAGTGAACCAAACTTTAAAAACTATTAACAAATATATTTATTGTGGTGGCTTTTTCCCCTACTAGATAGGGCTTGCTAGAAAGTAGTGTCCTTTTTAGTTCCAGGTGGACCATGAAGCAGGAAATAAAAGAAGTTTTTCCTCCTCAGTCAGAGAGAAAGGAAACACAAGACTTTGCAAACATGTTCTATTCTCCTCATTCTATTTTTTTCTTTTGTTTTCTATAAAACTCAGAGTTTCTTGCAGGAAGTACAATTTTGTTTTTGGAAGAAAATGACAGGCACATGTTTTAACAGACATATAGATCCCAGTGGTAATAGAGGCTGAGTCATATAGTGCTGCCATAGATTGCAGGAGACCCATTCCAGGTGATCACAACCTTTCACAGTTTTGGAAAGCACTGCAGTCATTTCCATCTCTATTATTTCGTCCACAATTTGCCTTCCACCAATCCCATCTAGTGCATTGAATTCTGGTACACACATTTGGGTTCCTTGCCGAAAAACACAGGATGAGGACAAGAAAAAGTAACCTTAAAATAGTTGCTTCTGTGATGGTAACTCTTTGGATTCCACAAGCCAGGCCCTATGTCTGAGCATTCTCCTGATCTGGACAATGCCATACTGTCCTTTGAACAATGTTTCTCTCTCCTGATCTCTTCCTTGCTTTGAAGAGATACTGTAGCTTTGAATTTGCAAAATTTTATCTTTTACTTCTTAAAATGATAGCTTGGAAAAAATATTATTTTGTATAGGGAAGAGATGTTTTCTTCTCTAGATGTCATCATTATGTGGGCAACTGCTTATAGCTTATTGATAATTATGTACATAATTTCTTGTCCTTAAAAAATGCCTAGAAGCACATAAGATAGCCATTTGAAAATATCCTTTCTTTTGAACTTTTGGCTCTTTGTTGTTACTATGCTTGTATGAAGAATATAGCAACTATTTGGAATGTTGTTTAGACAGAGCTGTAACTGATAGGTTTTGTCCATTTGTGGTGCTAATAGCTAGAACATAGAACACCTGTCCTGGGCATCTGGATGAATAGCAGCATATGAGTCTACAATAATCGGATGGGACCCCACTAGTGTACAGTGCTGACGGATACCGGTTTCTGTTGTTTGTCTTGGACTTTGCGTTTCTTCTGCTGCTGTTTGTCTTTGTTTTCTTGTTGTTCTGGCGTTTCTCTGCTAGATTCCAGGCCTTTGTTGTCAGGGATTGCTTCCTTACTGTCTTCTTTATTCAGTTTTTTTCTTTTTCTCTCCCTTCCTTTCTTCCCTGAAATGAAAGAACACACTTTGAAAAATCACATTCAATTAGTTGCCTGTATTTAAAAAAAATGACATAACTTTCTCCTAGGGTGTGCACAGTACCGATAGATTCCAAATCACCACTCTTTACATCACTCATTCAACCATCTTTTATGAAGTCCATGTGATATTTTCAGGAATGTAAGCATGATGTATGTATGTAATGAAATGAAGAAAGTAATACATGGTGAGTTTAAAAGCTACTGAGTTCTATTCCTATAAATATTTTATGTTAGTAATTTATGCATATGTAATACAAAAATTCAAACACATTTGCCATTTAAAATACAAATTGACATGTGTAATTTTATCTCACTCATATTTAAGTCATGACTTTGTATTCATTTTCTTCCACATAGCAATTACATATATGCAACCCATTAAAATAGATGCAGGTTATCAAAGAGAAGAGAACTGATTCACATACAAATATGGAAACAACACTTCATGGTAAATATCAGTATAACTCAACGTTATTTTATATTTCATGCTATTGCTGGGGCATGAATTCAAGACTTGGGCTCTGTCTCTGAGCTTTTCTTTTCTCAAGATTGGTGCTCTGTCATTTGAGCCACATCTCTCTACTGGCTTTTTAGTGGTTAATTGCAGATGAGAGTCTCATGACATTCTTTCATAGGCTGGCTTCAAACTGAGATCCTCAGGTCTCAGTTTTCTGAGGAGCTAAGTTCTTGGGCACTACTTGAGGCCTTTTTGCTCTTTTAAAGTTATTGTTTTATGGTAAGTAATGCACCTTCTGTCTGGCAAATATAACATAACCCTTTATTAATTACAGTAAAAATTATAAAAAATAAAGTTATTATTTTAGATAGGGATCTTTTATTCTTACAGTTGCACTTCAATCCTTCTATCCTGTGTAGCTGTAGGTTAGTACCCCTTACCCCCCGGCTTACTTACTGAGATAATATTTTACCTGGATGGCCTCAGTCTACAGTCTTCCTAATCTCCACGCCTCAAGTCAATGGCATTTCAGGTATGCCCCACTAAACACAGTTGTTTATAATAAAAAAATAAAAACTATTTCATGGATGTGTGCTGGATTTCATGCAGGCTCTTGACCTTAGGCTTATTTGTGACATAGTTTTCACTCAGATTTCATACTAAAAAGTAATTTTACAGTTAAAATTAATATAGCTATAATGGCTTTCATGTTTCAGAATGGAAAACACATAGCATCATTCTGGCAGCATGGAGCCTGGATGAATATCTGAATTTTGTTCTGTTGACATTCTGTTACAGAATTTGAAAGAAAGAGGGACCAGGAGTTTGGCCTAGTGGTAGAGTGCTTGCCAAGCATGCATGAAAACACAGGTTTGATTCCTCGGTACTACATACATAGAAAAAGGCCATAAGTGGTGCTGTGGCTCAAGTGGTAGCCTTGAGAAAACCCAAGGATAGTGTTCATGCCCTGAGCACAGGCCCAGGACTGGCAAAAAAAAAAAAAAGTTTAAAAAGAGCTGGGGGTTTAGCCTAGTGGTAGAGTGCTAACATTCGCTTCTTCCATGCCACATACTAGAAAAAGGCCAGAAATGATACTGTGGCTCAAGTGGTAGAGCTCTAGCCTTGAGAAAGCCCAAGGACATTGCCCAGGCCCTGAGTTCAAAGCCCAGGACTGGAAAAAAGGAAAAAAGAAAGAAAGAGGAAAATTTGATCAAGGTACATGAGCCAAATACCAAATTGTATACATTTTTTTTCTTTCTATATATTGAATTAGCTAAGCATTTTCTTATATAAAACAGTTTACCTACATAATTGATACTTTCTAAGGGCAATTTCACGAATGTTCATTAACATATAGATTCCAAAGATAAATTATTTATACTAAAATCAGTATCATAGGAAATGGAATATGGGAACCAACTATCCTTGAAGAGATGCCAAATCTGAACATGGACTCTATGCTCTGAGCCATGAAAAAATTGAAACTAGTTTCTATCTACAAGAAGTCCATTTGGACAAAAGCATTTTGGAAAAATTATTTGCATGAGGAAACCAAAATATTTTCATGTCCTGAAGCAGGCTGCAAATATTGAATTTAGTGGTTTGGCTCTTCGTTCCTTGAGCTCTGGTTACAGAATCCTAGGGAGTTGAGCTATTAATATTGTATACATATTCTGGGCCAATATATTCTCCCTGGATTAATAATTTTATGCCACAACTAACTTTGTCATGAAATTATGTTTACAGAACCTTCCAGTTACTTTATGAAAACTTGCCTTGTTCAGTTCAATAAAGTATATCTCCAATATCAGAACCCTCAAAAATATGGAACTATTTGGGGATATGTTATAATGAATAAAATTATTCATGTTGACTATTTTTTCTGCTGAACTATTTATCTACTGACTTTCCACTTCCATGATTCTTTACATTGTAAAGAATATATTTCCATTGATAACATTCCTCCAGACAGAAACTAAGACTTTATCATGCTGGATTTAATAATATGAAGACTTGAATGTGGTAACTAAAAGAAGCTTAAGAACAGATTTGCTTTCTTGAATATGTCAGTTTAAAGTGTTTGGGGTGCACCATCTTTCTTTTTACTAAGCAAGATGGCTGCAAAGACTGGGTAACGCAATAATTCCATTTTGAGGAGCATTTTTGGAGGTGTTTAAGTCGAAAAACACTTGTCAATGAAAAATCCTTCCAAAGTTCCATAAAATTTACTGACCCCAAGAAAAATGTAATTTTTATGGAAATCCTCCAGAAGTTTAGTGTTTGACGTTGTTCACTTGATGACTGTCCAACATCCTACAGCTGTGATCCCAAACATAAATGTCTTAGAAACATATGAAATGTATTGTCTCTTCTATGGTCAATGATTGATTTATATGTTTTTTTAGCCACTTGTGACAATACACTCAGTTTGTATAGCATTTCTGTTTATTTGCAAAGCTGATACAATTATTTTTTAAAGACAGGCAGGGATAGTTTTTAGAAGTGTAATGAGACTCAATATTAAAGCCTTATTATTCAAGGACTAGTGAGTCTGGGCCTCAAGTGAAAGGGGAGGCTTTGGTCAAGTAACAGGAAACTAGCACATTGCACATTGCTGCTGCTCAACTGAAAGCAATTGCACAATAGAAAAGTGGGATTATTATTTTTTTACAAGCCATGTGTTAGTGGTTGGAAAGGTTAACTACCCTTCTGCATAAATAATGTATTTTCCTCTTATCCAAGAAATAAAATAGAAGCACAGAAGAGTGGCTGCAGTCCATTAAAAATACTGTGCAATTTGCGATACTTTTGTAAGTTTTGTATTACAACCGATCTCTCTATTCTAGTTACTTGGTCACTTTTCATTGCTGGGTTAATTGTTATTCTGTGACATTTATTTCTGTATTTTCCTTACAATTTTGCAATCTAAGCATTTCAATTATGATAATCTGGTGTGTGTGTGTGTGTGTGTATGAGAGAGAGAGAGAGAGAGAGAGAGAGAGAGAGAGAGAGAGAGAGAGAGAGAGAGAGAGAGAGAGAGAGGGCTTTGCCATTCATTGAATGTGCATGTGTGTATGTATGCATATGCACAAATGTGCCAGAGCTTGGTTCAAGCTTCCAGAACAATGAACCAAATAAACTTCTATTGTTTAAAATGTATCTGAGCTGCTATTTGGTTTGTAGTAACAGCAAATGGGATAAGGCAGCCCTTGTGAGGCAGCCCTATGGTGTAAGATGGAAAATAGCTTCTTTTGTGTCAAAAAACTACCATGTTCCAGTTTTAAACCTTTGATCAAATACTTCAACCTTTGGGTAGTATCTGATATTTCTCAAGATTAATTTTATGATATTTCTAGTAGGAAAAATAATTTTAAGTGGAGTGTCAGGGGCTCCTGACTGTAATTCTCTGTATTTGGGAGGCTGAGATCTGAGGATCATGATTTGAATGCAGCCCAGGAGGAAATTCTGTGAGACTCATATCTCCAATTATTCATAGAAAAAGCTGGATGGACCTGTAGCTCAAATGGCAGAGCACTGGTCTGTAGCAAAAGAAGTCATGAATATGGCCTAAGCCCTGAATTCAAGCCTCAGGACCACCAGCACAGGAAAAGAAAGCAAGAAAGACGGGGTAGAAGCACGGGAGGGAGAGGAAGAAAGAAGAGAAGGAAAGATCATTATTATCTGTGAAACTTCGTAAGGATTCAATGAGTTATTTGGAGAACATGGAGTACAGTGTTATTTCAGAACTGACATTAGCCAGGGGATGAATGGAAAGGAATATTGAGTCATCACATGATCATAAATGAAGCTTCTTCTCTATGCTTTAAATGTGCTAAAACTGATCACATGGAGATCAAGACAGTCATCATTGCCACATATTCATGGTAAACTGGTGGCCTGCACAAGCTCCTTCTGGGAGCCCAGGTGAGGCTGGGTAAGGAGGCTTTGAACTCTCCAGGTAAGATAGTATTTAACTGGAGCTAGAAGACTAAAAGTTTGCTACTGAGGGAACTGATATGTAAATAGCTTGAAGGCATGCAAGGTCATGGTCACCTGGGGCACCAAAAGTAGACTTCCTCCTCCTCAGTGTAATCAGAGTCTATAAATAGGACATCACTAGGAGAGGCTGGGGAGATGCATGGGAGTCCATGACCATGTTGGGAATTTGGCCTGAGGACCAGTGATACTCAACATTGGAGAAGGACAAGTATCAGAAGCTGAGATCAGGGCCCAGTTGGGATGTTTCAGTGACAAGTCTAGAAAAAGACAGATGGGATATTCTCAGAGGTGACTTCATTTCTGCTGTTTTTAGAAATTGCTGTAACAAGAATCTATGCAAAAGTTTCAGAAGAAAAAGAGAACGGGAAAGTTAAAGAAGGCCTCCTAAGGATTTGGAAGAGGAAGTGTAACAAGAGAAGAAGAAAAGAAAAAGTAACAGAAGGAGTGAATATGAGTAAAACATGTCTTGTGAGAAGGTTACCCCTTTCCTTTGTACAATTAATATACACTAATTAAAAAGAAAATGCGTAACAATGAACTTATAAAGAAAATACAATTATGGATGGTATTTATATTTCATCCTTAGTTTTTGAAAGAACAGCTAAAATTCTGTATGCACAATTAAACTGATACATTATTTAAGGTTGGGCTGTAAGCTACTATCTCTAAGGAGATAATTGACACTGTTGGAGTTGTGTGAGTATTATCTGTGAATAAAAACACATGCAATTTTTCACATAAGCACTCTCTGAGGCCTTCTACAGATAAGGTTCCAAGCATGAATGACTTTTTAAAACATGGACTTTTGAGGTCTCGCTTCCGGAGACTATGATTCATTAATTTGATGAGGACTCCAGGGAACTGTAGTTAATCAGTTCACCCAGTTTGTTTTGATGTGCAGCCATATTCAAGAACTACATCTGTAAAGCAGTAGAGTACCCTGTTTTGAGGACATTCAGTTGATTTACTTTTCCTAATGGTTATTAAATGTGTTTTTAATTTACTATTCCTACTAATTTTTTAAGGAATGTTTTCTCATTCGATAAATTTAGAATAGGCACACAGATATGAAACTAAAATTAGTTGCAGATTGTCTTTAAAAAAAAAAACAGTTGAAATACAACTAAAATCAGAAAAGTATAAACATAAAAACAACAAAAGAAAATGGTCCCAAATTATTTTGTTCTGTTACATATTGTATAATTAATTTCCAAGAGAAACTACAAACCTTGGAACAGGTTTGGCTTTTATGGAAGGTTGGTATATTAATGATCAATTAACCATCTTCAAATAGTTGTACAAAGGGTGTTAAGTTGATCATATCTATTAATATGTACAATGTATCTTGATAAGTGTCACCCTTTTCTTCATTATTCCCCCTTCCAGCAGGTCCTTACCCAACTAAAATTCCCTAGCTTAATAGTAATGTATATAATTAAATATTATGAAAGTATCCACTTTTCTTTCTTCTATTAATTTGCTGACCACTTCCCTTAGTCCTCACTCCTCTCATACAAGACATACAAGACATGTTTTGCTTTGAAACGCATTTTGTTGAAGTGTTAATTACTCAAAGGTGTAATTCTTTTCGGCACAATAGGATTATGTATATGCTTTATACTTCCTCTAGAATCATATCTAATTAATTGTTTCTCTAGATCTAACTCATAGAGAACCACTTAACCATAAATTCAGGTATCAGTAATTGGACTAATACTTAGAAATGTTATTCTTGTCTTTAAAGGGGCTTCCTCATGTAGTTCATAAAATTGCCACTAAGTGGAGCCATTGAGCTATCAGTGATTTCCTTTCCCATGACGAATTAGGCTGCAGTCTTCTCCTAGAGCTAATATATATATATATATATATATATATATATATATATATATATATATATATATATATATATACATGTTGAAAAACAACATGGGATTAATTCTATGGCTATGATCATTAAAAAAAATCATATGGTTAAAATGTAAAAGTCAGTATCAGGTCTTTTCTCTGTTGTAAAATGGCCTTTATTTATATGGTCTGAAAAGGCAGAAGATGGTGCAAAACAGAGGTTTCTCTAATGATTTCAAATTCTAGAGTTGGACTTGGTTTTTATGTATAGAAGATAAGAATTTCAACTTTTCTCTTCAATTAATGGGTTGCTACTGAAAAGTTGTAAAGGAAGGGAATTTTTTTAATATAGCAAGTATGATCTGTTGTGTGGATACATATTTAAAGGCCTTTGAACTGTGAGCTGTATAAACACAGGACAGCCTGACCCAGTGGTGAGCAGTACAGCTGAAAGTCATCAAGGCCAAATTTCCTTCTACTGTAGTATTACTAGGTAGAATTGACTAGAAAGATGGTTTCAAACCTCTTGCCTTTTTTTTGTTGTTTGTTTGTCTGATTTCATAGAGTAGATGCACTTATTCCATTTGCTATAATTTAAACAAATACAGTCAAATCACAGATGTGTTCCTTCCAATCAGTAAGAAGACACATTTTTAAAGACTGAAATTTAAGGTTATTAAATTATATGAATTATCCTGCAACTTATACTTGAATATATCATGATGATTGTATTTAATTTCCAAGATGCCTTTCATTAATTACTAAAAAAATTAATTCAAAGACTAATCATTCAACTGATCAACACCCTCGAGTTTGGGCTATTTCTTTGAGACTATTAAAATTTTTTTTCAATGGAAGCTTTGCTCATCAATAAATATTAAGATTAAAATGGCATTTTGTTGGGGCCGGTAGTTTGGCCTAGTGGTAGAGTGTTTGCCTAGCATGCACGAAGACACAGATTTGATTCCTAGGTACTACATACATAGAAAAAGCCAGAAGTGGTGCTGAGGCTCAAGTGGTAGAGCTCTACCCTTGAGAAAGCCCCAAGACTGGCAAAAAATTAAAAAAGTAGTATTTTGTTGCCAATCGAAAAAAAAAGCCAATTTAAGGGGTTCTATCTTTTGGTACCATGTTCTTTTGGGAATTCAGAAACAGGAAGATATTTATTGCATGATAAATGTCAACTGAAGGTAGGGAATCAGATAAACTCAAACTGCTTTTTCATGTTTACAAGGCAGGTCCTCTACCACTAGAGCCACACTTTCAGCCTCTTTTTGCTTTAGTTATTTTTCAGATAAGATGTTGGAATTCTGCCTGGCTGGGTCTATGTATACCTTCACAAATTCTGGAATCACAGGCACGAACCACGGCTCTAGCTCCAAGCCAACCTTTTTTATTTGGCAAGGACATTGATCAGGTATAATCTTTTACTTCCTTTCTTTTTCTTTTTCTTTTTTTTTTTTGCAGTCTTGGGGCTTGAACTCAGGGCCTGAACACTGTCTTTGGGTTTTCTCAAGGCTAGAGCTCTACCACTTGAGCCACAGCAGCACTTCTGGCTTTTTTTCTATGTATGTGGGTACCGAGGAATTGAAGCCAGGTCATCACGTGTGCTAGGCAAGCACTCTACCACTAGGCCAAACTCCCAGCCCCCATTTATTTTCTAAACGGAGGAATTTTGTAAAAATTAAACATGTTAAAAAACAACGTATTTAATCAACCTCTTGATATTTGCTGCCTTGGCAGCAGTTTTCTTATAAGAGTCCATCCAAAATTTGGAATAAATATTTTTTCCTTTATAGCATCATCACTGTTATCTACCAAGTTTTGTTTGTTTCTGCTCCTTCAACATAGAGAGGTATAATGTAAGTGTAATTTGGAAATTAGTTTTATGGTAGCCTACTTTATCTGCTGGGAATTTCTGTTAATATCCTCAGTGGAAGCATGATAACACAGGTGGTATTGTACTATATAAGGGATTCATGCACATTATGTCTATATATATGTTAGTATATACTTATAAATATTTAAAAGTTCCAGATATATTATATTTTGTTATATGTAATTTAGAAACAGAAGGAGGACTGGGAGCATGGCCCAGTGGTAGAGTGCTTGACTAGCATGTATGAAGCCCTGGGTTTGATTCCTTGGTACCACATACATAGAAAAAGCTGGAAGTGGTACTGTGTCTTAAGTAGAGTGCTAGCTTTGAGGAAAGCCCAGATACAGTATTCAGCTCTGAGTCTAAGTTCCAGGACTGGCAAGAAATAAAACAATAAAACAAAAAACAAAAAAGAGGGAAAATCACTTAGATTTTATTTAAAAAAATCTCACTGAGTTTTGAATACAAACTGAGTGCAAGTAGTTTAATCTTATAGCACATACTATAAAGCACAATCATTACATTTGTTTAGAGTCTGCATTTTCATTGTCTGTTTGTTTATATGAAATGTATTTATTTAAACATTTTTCTCTTGCCTAATTCATTTTGTTTTCTATTAAGGATTCAAAATCTGAAATTTTGAATTTTGGTTCTTTGTCCTGACAAAGTTCCTGTGACTGTTGTACTAAGATAACTCCACTCCACTCATTGCTTGTGTGCAGAATTGCAGCCTGGAATTTTTGCCAGCACATAAGAGAGACATTAGCTGGAGTTCAAAAGGAACTTTTTAAAGATATTGGATCTTGCATAGTAGGATGTCTTCCTGTTGCAAATCATCAGTATCAAAAGAACAATTAAGTACAGACTGAGAAAAATACCCAGAGGTATTTTTAACTATCAGCAATATTTCAATACATGCATTTAAAAGTGCAATGTATTTTGCTGCATAGAATTTTTAATACCATAGGATATGACAAATTCATGGTAGATAAATATTTTACATTTAGTATTCTCCATTATAAGGGTTTCTTTGGTCAGATGTTCAGTTAAAATAAGTAATTTCAGTGTTTCTTTTGTCAATGTAAAAGCTCTTAACTTTGAAACCTTATCCACCACATTAGGTTAGATCACAAAATTCTTGGAAATGGGATCAGACACATTGCATGTTGAAAATTTCTTGATCTAAGCATGTTTACATGACACTTTTGAACTAGACCATGGATCTTAAGCAATTGTATATATTGGATAATTATCTAAATTTATTCTGATTTTCACTTGATGTCAAAGAGTGTTTGAATCCAGTCAGATTTTGCTCATTCTGTTTGCCATGAAATTCATGATTAATTCATGAAATGAATTTTAGCATTCCCTAAACATGATCTTTCAGAGAACATGATGTTCGTTACATATACTATTTGTAAACTATTGCAAGAACAATGTTTTCTTGTTTTTTTAAATTATCTTTGGACATTTAGATGGAGTAGCTCAGCTCTAACCTTTCAAAGACCATAAGAAACATGTTTGGTAACATTTTCAAAATTCCTATCCACATTTCAGTTTGAATCTGATCTTCACAAAATATTAATAACTGTCTCCAAAATGAATTGATAAGTTTGCTCTGTGTGTGTGTGTGTGTGTGTGTGTGTGTGTGTGTGTGTGTGTGTGTACCGGAGTTGCTTTTGTTCAAGGCTGGCACTTCACCGCTTGAGCCACAGCACACTTATGGCTTTTGTTTGTTTGTTTGTTTGGTGGAGACAAGAATCTCAGAGACTCCTACTACAATCCTCAGACCTCAGCCTCCTGAGTGACTAGGATTACAGACCTAAGCCACTGGTGCCTGTTTTTTTTGTTATTATTATTATTGTAATTAATAAAAGGGTTACATGAAATTTGCCAGATAGAAGGTGCATTAATTCACATACAATGATACCCTTTCACATGTCTTGGTACGATTACCCTTCCCTCCCCCATTACCCTCCTCTCCGCCCCCCCCCCCCCCCCCCCCCCGTCTTTGTTTTCCCCCCTTCCCTATCAAATCTGGTTTGTTCTTTTTCTAACAAATACTCTACCAAGTCTTCCTTCTTACTTCCCACGCACTGGCGCCCCCTGCTGCTTATTCCTTCTATCTGTGCCAAATACAACTGGCCTTAATATTTGGGAAGAACTGGACACATGACCCAAATCTGTGATGGCTTCAGTCCTCGGTATAAAATCATGTAGGATTTCTGTATAACCTATGCTTAGTCTCCCCTATGCTCTTAATCATCTAAGAATTACTGATATTACTTTAATGTAAATGTCACACAGATAGTTCTTCTCCATTATTGTCTAGGGATAATGACAAAAAGAAAATTAGCCCATATTCAGTATATCTGTAATTTTTCTCCCCAAGTGTGTTCAATCTACCATCAGCTGAATTCTTAGATATAGCACCATAAATCTGACAGATGACAATTTTCACTTTAGAAAATCCAGAAGTTTAAATTTAGTGAACAGTGAAACAAACTCCTTGAAGATCCCTACCACACACATATTATCCTAAAAATCATTTACAACCAGAATCCACAATTATCTAACGGAGAACATATCCAGTGATTGGCTCTCCCAATTCTAAAGCATTTTGAATTTAAAAATCTTTCATTCTGCATAATAATTTACCTAGTTTTGTGCCAACTGAAAATGAATGTTGATAGTCAACGATTAGGTTGAAAGGCATGACTGTAATAAAGATTACTCTGAAAATAAAACTTTCAGAAGAATTTTTCCTTGGAAGTTATATCATTTGCTCTAAATCATTCAAAGTTGACTATTATGCTATTCCAGCTCCAATAACATTTTTAAAATTAATATACTTTCAAACATTTAAATTGATTGGTTTTTCCAATTCATTCCGCTAACAAATTCAGAAACAACAGTTATATATATATTTTGATCGCTAAGCATCCTAATATTTATTAAGGTTTTGTCTTTATATATTCTTATCATAAAGGAACATATTGAGAATTTTCACATAGTCCTTAGAACAAAAAATGGCATTTGATTTTTCCAATTTTCCCTTAGGTGGGTAGTCTCATGATTCATACTTTCATGCTTGAAATAAATGTTCTAGAATTTCTTTGTGATAAATAGCCACTAAATGCTTTTTCCCTGTTCTTTTTTTCTTTGTTACTTTTAAGAAGAGACTCACTAAGCCAAGACCGTTGTCTTCATCTTTGATGAAATATAGCTTTCCAATTAGCAGGAAAGGTCTTTATTTCAAAAGGCTGAACAGAATGCTACTAGAAAATACATCCCAGCTGGGTAAATTGAAGAATTGAAAGAATTCCAGTGAAAGAATATTCTTTGGGCATTTATCACTTGATTTTCATTTGGATAAGTTTTGACTGCCTCCAACGTTTTGTCTTAGAGTTTTGTTCTTCTGAGACAAAACCAGGAAGTGTTGTTAGCCATGTTTCACTCTGCTGTACTTCTTCGAGTGCCCAGATTGTGTGCTCTGCTCAGCTGGGTTGACAGGAGGGGCTGGCTTCACACTTGCTGACATATTTGCAGATTGATTATACCAGAACTCTTCCTACTATTCTATTCTGTTCTACCAGCGTGTGCACCAATTGACTCTTCCTCTTTCTATCACAGTCTGTCTCTCATTGAACCTTTTTACTGGCCTATAGAAAAATACTTCACTCTCATCCAGGGTTGTATTACAGATGAAAAAGAAGCTCCCAAGTCTCTTTCCAAATACACTATTCCAGAATATTTTAGCTAGATATTAAACATTTTTATAGTTGCCATTTAAAATACTTTCAGCTATTCATTGACTCCATAAAGCAAATTTTAAATTGTTTTTGTTCCTTTATCATTACGGTATACCATTACAAACCATTCAATTAAGTAGTTAGAAAAACACAAATGAGCTGGGCCAGCACGTGTTCAATGCTACTATGAAGAGTCTAGGTTCAATCTTGAACATCACAAAGTTAAAAAAAAACAAAGCCAAGAAATAGAAAACCTCATTATGACTTTACTGTATTAAACTTTTGGATAAATTAATTTTATCCATGATGGAAATGAGATAATAAGGAGCATATTTTCCCTAAATCAGGTAAACAGAGAGTTGTAACTATCGTTTTGTTTTTCCTGTCTTATGCATCAGGGCAAGTATCTGTTTTTAACTGAAAGTACTTCCCACGTGTATTTACATAACGAGCAACAAGCTCCTTTGCAATAACTTCATCAGTAGTTATATTTATTTGAGTAGAACACAAATGATTCAATGTCTTGACAATGCTTCAGCAGTTGAACTTTTGCTGACTTAGAAATATCCTCCCTATAAGTAAGCAAGATTAGATTTTACTGTATCTAATTCAGGGCTTTCCTTTGTTATTGTATGTGTGGTAGGGTGGGGAAGATTAGATGCATGTACAAGTAAAAAAATATATATATCTGTATATATGCGTGTGTGTTAGAAGATATATTTATGCACATCTTTATTTATAGGTCTCTTCCCACCACAGAGGGAAAAATTCCAATTTTGGGGGTGGATTTTAAAGTAAGAATTCCAAGACAGATGGTTTTTTTTCTATTTAAATTTTAAAAATTCTTAAAGGAGATGTTTACTCTTTTAAGAGTTTTAAAGAAAACGTGAAGCTTTAAATTAAGAGGTATGTCTAGGTTTTATGACTCAACTTTTTCTATTAAGCATATTTTTCTATTTATTTATTTATTTAAAATGTACCTTCCCTACCACTTTCTAAGCAATCTTTCAATATGTTGTGAAAGTTCAGCCTTACTTACCACAGACAAATAAACATCTGAGTAATGAGAAAAATCGAAGAATTACTTCTATTCTTCAGACACTGGGTCTTCTGTGTTCCTCTGATTATTTGTTTATTTCTTTGTTTATGCCAGTTCTGAGGCTTGAACTCAGAGTCCCCATCTTTTTGTTTCCCCTCAAAGCTAAGTTTGCCATTTGACCCATTGCTCCACTTCTGGCTTTTCATTTTTATTTTTTTGGTTGTTAATTGCTGGTTAGAGTCTCATAGATTTTCATTTCCCATACTGGGAACCCAAATCCTCAGATTTCAGACACTTGTGTAGCTAGGATTACAAATATGAGCCACCAATGCCCAGAGACACTCAGCCTCTTTATTGGTGGCCTCTATCTCCCAACATCAGCTAACTCAGCTCCTACCCTCCTTTTGTTACACTAGTATGTTTACTCCTATTGCTTCCATTTGTGTTCTTTGTATCAGAACACATATCTATTTAATTTTGATGTATTCTTTTACATTGTAGTCTGTTAAAGTGATACTGAGCTTTGTTTCTTTTCAAAAAATAAAGTTAGAAAGAACGTAACAACTATAAACATGATAAACATACTCGTTGTAGATATTCAACATGAATTTTGATTCACATGTTCAAATGTCAATATGATTCATAGTTCAAAATACTTAGAATTAGGGAGGGATAGATAGTACTGGAAACTCTGATCCATCCACATAATTGTATGCACAAGGTGGAGGATATGAAGCATATATTCCTAGTTTCTTGGAAATTTTGCTTTTGTTTTGTTTTATCATGAGCCTTCACATAAGAGCTACTCAATAGATTCTTATTGACTCTATTAGAGGAAAAAAATGTTCCTTGATCTCATGGTCATAGCTCTATTTGAGCAACGCTGAAGAAGAACAGATAGAAAGACAGAGGCCTTGGGAATTCATCCTCTTATGCAAGCATGTTAAGCTTGTCCATTGTCCTGAACAGTTTGTCTATGGAGTTCTCAGTCTTTCAGTTCTGTTACTGGCTTCCAGGAGCTACCTTCCCTATTACCCACCCCTGACATCATAGCTCCAATGGAAATCATTTTGACCTATCATGCTCTCAGAAATTATTTCTGTGAGCACACCAATGCTGAATAACTGTCATAAAGAAAACTTAGATAAAGGGATAAAGGGCGAACAAATTCAGACCCTAGTTATGAATATACAGAGGCCAAATGAGGCTCCATAGCTATGGACAGAAACTCCATATCTATGGACACAGGATCATATAAAATAATATTCAGTGAAATGAACTCCAAGAAAAGGAAACAAGAGACATTCTGTAGTGGCCATTGTTGTTATTTTTGCTTTCCTTTTGTCTTGTTGGTTAGTTTGTATGTATTTGGGAGGCCATATAAAAGGTGGAAGGATGAACAAATACATTGGTGATACTCACTTGACACTATGTGGAAAGGAAGTGAATGTCTTAGAGGTGGATGGGAGGGAAAGAATGGGGAAGGGGAGACATGGTTCATAAAGAATTGCATTTATGACTCATTACCTGTTTCATGTGACTGTAAAAAGGAGAAAAACAATTAAAAAGTCTGAACTAGACACTGTTGAACATGAACTATGTAACTTGGGGGAGAGGGGTGTCCTTCTGGAGTAACAAAGTCACAGGGAGAAAAATAAGAGAAGTGACACTGTACAAAAAAAGTTATCCTATAACTCTAAACATGACCTCTGTACATGACCTTTATAATAAAAATTATTAAAAACAACAAGAACAGAAGACTTAGAAAGGCCAGGTCTCCCAGAGGTGACAGAGGATTCTATTGTTTCATATTCTGAAAAAAACAAAAACAAAAACACATTTAAATGTCAGAGTTTTTAAGGATTAGAAGGCTCTGAGAGTCCCTGAGGCTGAGATTATGGGCCATACTCCATATCCTGGTCCAAAGCTGGGAATCAGTGGTCTAATAAAATGTTTTTGGCCTTAGAGAAAAAGTTGGTTAGGAAGAAAAACAGCAAAATGCAGGAGGAAAGGAAGTGATTTTAGGTGACTAGTTGAAAGATTCAAACAACAACTTTCCCTTTCTTCAATTATCTTCTGTAACAGGCATGAACGATATTTTATCTGGTGAGGCTGGGAATGTAATCTTCTAAACACACGATGTATCCTGGCTCTTCGTGCCCAATCTTGGGAGTTTTATATGCTCTTTTGAAGTGGCATTACATCGTTTCAGAAGTCTGACTTTCTCTTGAGTTTTGAATGACTGTGGCTTTTGTTATAATCCATTGAATTTTGCTTTTAGTGGAATGCCACCAATATTCATCGGTAATATGATGAAATTTGCTTTGAAAAGGGAGTAACAGCGATGGCACATGTAATGCAGTTAATAAGAAGAGAAAGTCCTGGGGAAGAATTAAGTACATGAGTCCACAAGGAAGGAAAACATGGCAATCCCTGAAGGGATTAAACGTTTTTGCTCAGTTTCCCAGAATGAACACTCATTATTTCACAGAAGTACTTAAGATGAAACAATGATCCTGAAAATGAGGACAGATGACATAGAAAAATCCATAAAGCTTCTGATGATCTGTGATTCTGTGTGTTTTAAGATTTTGTAAGGTAGAAAAGAGGATAATTATTACTGGGGCATGTATAAACCCTTCTCTTTCTCTGTCTCTCTGTCTCTGTCTCTCTCTCTCTGTCTGTTTCTGTCTCTGTCTCTCTCTGTCTCTCTGTCTCTCTCTCTGTCTGTCTCTGTCTCTGTCTCTCTGTCTCTCTGTCTCTCTCTCTGTCTGTCTCTGTCTCTCTCTCTCTGTCTCTGTCTGTCTGTCTCTGTCTCTCTCTCTGTCTGTCTCTGTCCCTCTCTCTGTCTCTCTCTCTCTGTCTCTCTCTCTGTCTCTCTGTCTCTCTGTCTCTCTGTCTCTCTGTCTCTCTGTCTCTCTCTCTCTGTGCCCCTGCTAGAGAATTTCTAGAAGTAAAATGTAGTCTTCAGGAGAATACTAAACTATTAGAAAGTAAAAACACTGAAGAAAAGCAAGAAGTGTGAATTGCTGGCTTTTCTTTTGCTGTGCTAAGTTGGAGGGGAAGCAGGAAGATGCCTTTCTTCTCTCTTCCAACTTGGCTACCCTTCATCAAAACCGTTTCCTGAAGCTACAGAGGATGTGTGGCCTGAAGCACAATATGTTTCCTGGGAAGATTTTGCTAAGCATGAACAGGTCTTGGTATGAGTTTATGAATCCATTCAAACAAATGGACAACAATATCAACTGAATTCTAAATAGCAGCAAGTATTTCAGACATCACCAAGTGATGTAGGATATACACAACTGATTGCCATAGTTGGTAAGCACTCAGTCTTTACATTCATTAAAATATTTGACATTTTATTTATGCATGGGTTGCTATGTTTACGTATTTTTTTGTGGATCATGGGGCTTGAGCTCTGGGACAGGGCACTGTTCCTGAGCTCTTCAGCTACTGCCCTACCTCTTGAGCCACAGCCCTGCTTCCTTGTTTACGTATTTTACTATCCATATCTATTAAGTATTGAATCACCTCCATGCCTACATTCTTCAAGGTACATTTCATTGACTAATTTTGCATGAAGTCTTCACCGATAAAGTGGATAAAGCAGAGCTAATTTTATCTTGGATTTTGAAGTCAGAAAGATCTTAGTCTGAATTTTTTTCCCCTAGCCATTTAAACATTGTCTATTCTGGGGGGATATTGCATTAAGTACCAGCTTTCATTCTTTAATGTGTTTGCTTGGAAAAAAAACAGAGATGTTAAGCTTTCAAAATCTAAATTAGGTACCAGGAGATGTGCATTTTAAATGTAGCTAATATTTATCAGCAATATGACTTTGAATAAAGCACTCTCAGCCCTTTATAAATGGTCACCTGAGGTTTAAAGTAAAGCTGATTAACCCTTGACATGGTCACAATTTTGGCTAGGTATGAGTGATGCACCTGTATCAGAAAATAGACCTGAATTACAAAATTAAAACATCTAAATTAGTATTTCATAATAATGGTCTCTGTGAAACTACAAAAAAAAAGCTTTGTGAGCTGAACACAGCTCAGTCTTAATGGAAGACTGATTAAATGTCACGCACAGCTAATTCCTTTAAGACTTTTGGTGAACGTTCTCAACCAGCTCACGTCCACATGCCTTAGTTCATTTATGAATATTTTTCATCTTTGAAAAATATCGTTGATCCTTATCCTCATTTAGTTCAGGCATCTCTAGAATGCATTTTTGCCAAACTTGGATTCTTGTTTTTTTTTTTTTTTTTTTGCCAGTCCTGTCCTTGGACTTTCACAAGGCTAGCGCTCTACCACCTGAGCCTCAGCACCACTTCCAGCTTTTTTCTATGTGTGTGGTACTGAGGAATCAAACCCGGGTCTTTGTGCATGCTAGGCAGATACTCTAAGACTCTGGCCCCAGAGTCTTGTTTTTGTGTGTCCCTGTGTACCTCCAGGTTTCTCCCATCTTGCTGTTCTGTTGCAGTATGATGGGCTAGAGGGCTGGCATCTTGTTCCTGTTGGTGTCTAGTTTTTAAATCTCCCTACTGTTGTGCTTCCAAAGTTCTCAGTCAGAATGAGAGGGCTCTTGGGAGTGTACCTGTAATTTTGTGGTGCATCACCTCATACTCTGTCTTTCCTTTGCTTTAGTCATCCTCTGTGTGTCAGTATTATTACATCCCAGCATGCTCTTTGCTTTTTAGCCTTGGTAGGTGCTAGTTGAGTTCCTTTCCCTTTCTGTAGCTGGAAATGTTCTATTTGGACTTCAAGAGCCCAAACCACTTTCCCACATTTATCTGAAAAATAAATATTCACCCAATCTGTCTTGACTTGCTTATAGCAAACTCTCACATGAAATTATTTTAAACGTCCAATGAGTCTCATATATATTTGCAAATATTTTTACTTCCATTTCTAGTCTTCAGCATAGATCCTGGAATATAGCAGTTGCACTAAGCCTAGTATGTAGAAGTTACCTACAACACATACAAATCAAAAGAAATAAAATGATAAGAAAAGTGTACTCAGTGCCACTTATCAGGTAAAGTAAGATGGGTGGTGATACCACAAGGATCACATAATATTATGACCTAATAACAATTCCATTCACAAACCCAAATTTTCTGGTGGTACAAGTCATTTTTTGGGATTCATTTTGTTTTTGTTGTTCAGATTATTTTCTTTGTCAGTGTGTCCATGGTACTCATGGTAAAGTAACGTGTGATTTTGGTGCTTATATGATCTAGTAAATGAAAGAATTCTATATGAGTCAAGGTGTTATTGCATCACTCCAGCTGGGAGCAGTGGGGATCCAAGACTTCTCTCAGTGCCATCAGAGTTAGCTTCCAAGTTCTAAACGTCAGTTTGACTTCTGTTTAGTATGCATACCACAATCATGCATGAGTTAGGGATGGAAGATTTAGTCATTTTTTTCCATACACTGTGTTTATGAGAAGTATTAACTTTCCTTTCGAAGTAATGAAAGATAGAGGGGAAACACAGAGTCACAAAGAGAGCAGGGAAATAAATCTTAGCTGAATCCATCCATAATTGTCATGGAGGAAGTAACTGTCATGAACATACACTTCACAAAAATAAGCACTTCCACTTGGTGCTTTCCTCCTTGGCTTACTGGACATTCACCCAGGGTCTGTAAAGAGTGTGATGAAAATTGAGAGCACTTCAAATTTCTAAGATGCATGAAATCTTTCTCTGAAGTGTTTTTACAGTAAGGCAGAAGAATAGCATCCCCCACCACCCCCAACCCATGTTTTATTTTCTGAAACCTGTGAATATGTTACTTTGCATGGCCAAAAGAATTAGAGTTGCAAATTGGCTGACATTGGAAAAGGGAAACTATCTGGGACTACCCAGATTGGTTCATTTAATTGCAAGAGTATGTAAATGGAAGGAAGAGGTCATTCAGTGAGATGTCAACTGAAAAGGATTTAACCTGCCATTTCTCACACTGATGATAAAGGAAGTGGCCACAGGCCAAGGAAAGGAGGCAATTTCTAAATGGAAAGGGAAAGGAAATAGATTCTCCCTCTGAGCTTCCTAAAAGAAGCACAGCCTGGCTGACATGTTGGTTTTAGCCCTTTGAACTGTAAGATAATTAACTTATGCCAAGGCACACAAGTTTTGGTAATTTATGACTGCAATAGAAAACTAATAATACAAACTAAAGTTTGTAATTTTTTTTCCAATTATCAATTCCGTAGGCAAAGGACTTCTTAGGACCATGGATCCACTATTCCAATGTTCAAGAGAAAGCTGAATGAAATCATGTTTTGATCTACATAGACTACAAGAACAGAAGAGCTTTAATTTTCTTTCTTTGAACCCTGTCTCAACAAATTTGGAGAAAAATGAATTAATTGATGGTCAGTGGCAAAGAGATAAAGGGCTGCTGAGTATCAGAAAGATAGAACATTATTGATTTTAAATATTTTTATTTCCTAGAAAGCCAAAATCAGAGCTCAGAAAAATAAAACACCAAGGAAGCATGTACTTGAAATGGGTGGGGTGGAGTCAAAGGGATAGGGAGAGACAAATGAAGAGTACAGAGGGGCCATCCAGATACAAATCTAATGCATATACTACAAATTTAAGAGAAGGGAATTGTATGGGTGGGTTGGTTGAATATGGTGAAAAGGAGAACATTGATCAAGATGCATTGTTTTCTTAAACTGCTTTGTTAAATGGCAACTCCTTTGTATAACAACTTAATGGTAATGTAAAAAGAAAGTAAACCAAATTAAAAAGGAAGGCATGTTCTGCTTTCCCATTATGAGTTCATATCTTTACTTCCAACCTAATTTTTATGACAAACAAATATTCGTTTTTCCTAAATACAATGCGACTGTTCATTAAACTGTGAATGAGCTATTATAGTCTACTTGGTTACACTCTACCTTATTTTTCCATATATGGTAAGTATATTTTCATGTCAATTGTGAACAAGAATTCCTATTAAGCAGAAATTCATCTGGACTATATCAACTGTAAGATCAGTTTTAACACAAATGAAAGAATGTGAAAACAGAGAGATTCCGTAAGAATGAAATTATGCCTTCCTCCATTACCCATCACAGTGTGGTTAGAGAACTTGGGAATTTATTTCTATGTTTTCACTACTTTCTCCATTCACCACTTCAGTTTTTCCTATCAGAACCTCCTGAGGTTAGAGTTTTGCCCTTTCCAGAGCCTTTATTTATTTATTTTTTAAAAGTTGGTGAAGGCTTTTGAGCTAACCAGAAATCAACATGGGATGCTGCGTTATGTCAGACCTGCGTGTTTAGTCTGCCTTCCTAGAAATAATCAAGAAGAGTTATATATGAAAAGACACAGATGCTCCTTTTTCAGTGACATTTTCATACTTTTGAAGTATGATATAGGAAAAAGTAGTTGCAATCTAGGAACATGTATATTTTAAATATCCATGTATTTTGATTTCATTTATAAAAAAGTACATTTCAGGGTGATACATTTATATCACCTTAGCTTAGCATGTTTTGCCTTGAAAATTGACATTTAATTTAATTCTCATTTATTACCAACCATGTTTGTAGCAGGGAGAACCCTTTTATTTGTTAAGCTCTCAATTATTTAAGAAATGGCCCTGAAGAATTATTTAAAACTATTCCATTTGAAATTTAATATTTTGTTGCTTTTTTAACTGTATTTTTGTGTCTTTTTTTTTTTGGTACTGAGGGTCGAACCCAGGACATTGCACTTGCTAGGCAAGCACTTTGCCACTGAGCTACATCCTAGCCCTGGAATTTAATTTTTTACTTATCATCCACTTTTGTGATTATGAAAAATAGCACTCTTATTGAGCCTGCTTTAAGATATGCATTCTATTTAGTAACTAAAAAGTTTGTGTATGGTACTTAGATAATCTCGAAGAGTCTCTTGTGATATTATTAGTTCTTGGCCTGCTCAAATACAACATAATGGTCCCATGTCAACTTCAATATACAGTCTTCTATTTTAGAATCTACATAATGAAATCTAGCTAATTTTTAATTTCTTACAATCTTCTGCTCCTAGGATGCACAGCCCAAGGCTATGTGTATCTGTAAATATCAGTGAGTACTTAGTTCACACTCATTTCTGGATTTTAAATTGAATTTAAGCAAGAGTGTGTGTTCCACAGATTATGAGGCTAATACTAATGTGATCAAATTGTTTCACCACTCTTGTCTCAAAAAAAAAAAACAACCTCAATAAAACTCCAATAACAAAAACAAAAACTTTAAGCCTACGCTTTGGCTCTGTCTAATTCCCTTCTCTGAACAGCATTTTCAGTTGACTTTTGAGGAAAAACAAACACATGTGCTAAAAAAAATTGGCTTCTTGTAAGTGCTTTCCTTCCTTGTCTTTGAATTACTTTTTTCAAGCTATAAAAAAAAGTAGACACAAATCTTTTCTATTGACTTTGTAAATACTTCAGTTCTTATCTCTTTAGTTTTTCTCTATGTATCATTCCTGCATTTTATGTATTACTATCCTCACACCTTAGCATTAATTTCAATACAGAATTAAGTTCAGTGATCAGTACTTATTAATAGTATGAATATCAATTCCATACTATATTTGCTTCCATGTTATATTCCTGACAGGGCCCTACTCTCTGCTGTTTTGGGGTCAAATCCATCGCTCTTTCCTGGTTTTATCACCAGCTGGGCTCAAGGCAGAGGAAGAATGACAGAGCTGCCAGCTACCAGGTGAACCTGCCTCTAGTGTACAGCTGAGATCCAGCACTGCCCTTAGTAAGCTTTTGTTATCCTTTGGTAGCTCAAGATGGGAAATTATATTTGTATTATCTAAGTTTATTTCCTCATTGGCTTATTTCCAGGAATTGGGCAACATTTTATAGTTTTATGATCTGTTGAAAATTTGTTATTCTTTTAAATTCCCAGGGAATGAGCAAAATACCCACTGGGGACATTGATGCAAGCAATAGACTCAGTCCTCAGTTTCATCAGTGGAAATACCAGAAGACAGGCCTTCTGTGGGTCAGAATTCTCTTTAGTTGGAGGCACTACTACTATGGAAAAATCAAGTTTAAGAAAATTCTTGGCTTAGCGTGTAAGGTTGGGCGATCTTAGCATGGCATGGGGAGAAACAGGTAGTATATTGAAAAGAAAAATGTGTTTTACTCTCACGAGTACAATCTCAAGGAATGATGTGCAAACATTGTTCAGTATGGTGCTACTGGTATCATCTGAATGGAATGAAGCAGAACTTTGAATTCTAAGTGAAATTAAATAAGTACACAGTCTTAAAGTTGAAAATGGGTTTTTTAAACTGTTCCTTGAGTCTTTTCACTGGATGCATGCTTGAATTCTCTTAATTTCTCCTAAATAATTTTCCAGTATTATCTAAATGAAGTCCAAGAAATGGAAATGAGGCTTTTTAAATTTTACTTGATGTGCTCACCCCTTTTATTGCTGTTATTGATTTCTGTACCTTTGGTTTTGTATGTAAGTTTATTTGAGTTGGAAAGGGGACAGGGGAACATAGAAATGGTGGGACAACAGATGAGCAAATGCGGCAGTGATGCTCACTGGACACTGTTGCATTATACAACTCATGGAAGTGGGGGAAGGGGTGGAGAGGGTCAGAACTGGGAGTAATGAGGGAAGACATGGCTCTGCTGAAAAAGAAATGTACTAATTACCTGACTTAGGTAACTGTAACCCTTCTGTATATCACCTTTCCATTAAAAATGGAATTCTTAGACATTAAAACCTACTGAGCTTATTCATTATATGGGTATGTATCAGAAATAGACATGAAAAACACCTAATTTATACAAGTGGAGTTTTGTGACCCAAACAAGCCAATAGGAAGGAGTATTTTTGTTGTTTTCATAGGCTAGGAAATGACAGATTCCTTGATGTTAGCATTATAATCCATCCGTTAACCTGTCGCCCTTCTACCCTCCTTTACTAGAGGCTTGTTTTGGCTTCCCTTTTTCACTGAGTTGTGGCTTCCAGCCCTACTCTAAGGTTGACTTCATCACCCTTGGAGATGAATGGTCTACTCTTAATTTTACCCTGTGCAATCTGGACAACCTCAGCTTTGGTGAGGTGCCTCTTGGGTGGTTTTTGTTCATTTCAGAACATTAAAGTATCTCATAAATCTATATTTATTATATTGGTGAGTGACCTACTGTGATTAAATATGAAATGCTGAAGATGATGTTAAGGTAAAACTGAGGTCACCAACCTCTTTTTATAGTAGTTTCATGGCTGCAAAATTCTGGAATTTCCTTTTTTCTTTATGCTTGGATCTGCTTAATATTACAGAGCATCTGAGTAACGTATCATTTTCAGATAGGCATGTTGAAATGTTTTCTGATAATAGTGATGAGTTTTGGTGATAAATTCACCATGTTTATTAGAAAGCAACATAAAATGAATCTTAGTAGGGATTTAACATGGCCTTAACATATGTCTCATATACAAATAATGGAAATTTGGTGAAGTAATCTGAACAAATATAGTCTGAGAATGTCCAGTTTTGATACTGTATATATTCTTACCAGTTTTTAGACAGAGAACAGTCTGAAAATCCAGTTATTGGGCTGGGCAGTAACAAAATGAGCTAAAGTTCAAGGGATTTATGATTTAGAAGGAGCTGTGACAGTTAGGTTAAAGTTGACTTTTGCAATATTGTCAGGCAGTAAAGGGATATCTTAAGCGAATTAAAGTTGAAACAAACAGTTGTTTGAAAAGATACTTAGTGACCACAAAGTGTGCCGTTTTCTAGCAGTTTGTACTCATTAATAAGCAAAATCAGTTTCAGTTGATAGTCATATATTATATCTGAAGCTACTATCTCTCCGATTTCCACTTGGCAACAACAGACGACAAGCAACTACAATGAAGACAGTAACAAAATGGCGTTTCTTTCAAATGCGCTGTAACTCAGACTAGCAGATCTTAAAATTCTTTTGAGTTTCTTGGCTTCTGATATTCACTAGAATGCATTATTCTCTTCCAACATACAAAAACGAAATAAAATACTTTGGAACTTTATCTCTAAGAGAGCTGTTTTTGTTAATCTAAACAAACACAACAAAAAACACAAAATCAGGGAAGACAGACTGAAGGGCAGACAAAGGAAGAAATCAACATCACTTGATAACTTCTTTTGGGAAAATGAGTACGTCAGGGGCCCAAGATATTGAGTATAAGAAAATGAGGTGAACACTGAGTATTTTTGTGTTGAGAACTATATTTCTGGTGCTAGGGTTCCACACATATTACTTTAAGTTATCTTACTACTTAAGTGTAAAATGTAATAAGTTTTCTTACTACTTAAGTGTAAAATGTACATACTTCAAATGAGGAAACAGAGTAAGAATAATTCCATTCTAAAGCTCAGAAGAATATGGTGGCGGAGTTCAACTTGAAAAGCTATAACCGTTATCTTCCTGTAGGACATTGACAGTGAAGTAACATCTAAGGAAATAGTTTCTAAATGTGTCAGTTACTCTGATTTCACATTCCATGATTCTCTTGGACCTGTCATAGCTCTCGGTTTTCTGATGGAAACATAGCTACCATTTCAAAGCCGTACTAAAGGGAGTGTTTACAAAAATACATAGGCAATGCCCAATGGGCAACCACAAAAATTGCATTAGGTCAATCTCAAATTTGTAAATCTCTAATTAGGTTTCAAGTAGTTTTAGAAGGCTTACTAGATCACAAGTAGATTTTATTTCTTTGGACCCCCATCTTAGATCTGTATAGAAGTTAGAGGAAACATATCCGTAAGTTTCTGACCAGCTTGCCATTACATCTGCTTTGTGAACTCAGATTGATACCTGCCAGGTTTCCCTGTCTCCAGTGTGAGGCTGTGATATTTTAGGGGGAATTTTTGCATCATTTCTCCTTAATCTCCTGTGACTTCTGCAGATGTCCATTACCATTGGGAAAGCATGTGATTATTATTTTTTTTCCCATACAGTTGTGTCTCCCGGAGGAAAGAACCAGAAGTCATGCTGCATCTGCTTTCTTCACACAGGCACACTGTGTCCTTCCCTGGAGCCCAACCTCACCTCCCACGAACAGCATGAATGTTGAGGATTCTCCTGGGTCAGGGAAACTTTGCTTCTGTCATGTCCTCAGACTCTCAGAATGTACAGGAACAGATAGTCTGGACTTTTGACTTTTTTTTTTAGTAACTTTTGTTTTGCATTCACTGCTATTTCCTAGTATTTTAGTTTTAGGCTGCAGCATTAGCTTACAATCCTTTTAGAAGAGTCAATGATAAGCCTTACTAGAATTCACATTTATACACAGCCTGAGAAAACTGCAAGAAGTACCCTATCGATTGACAGAGGCTTTGTTTCGACAACATGATACTGCTAACATAACCATCTGTTGCACTTGGCTGTAATGTTGGCAATTTCTGAAAATTGTTTGGCTTTTAAGCCTCAGTATGATTTTTTTTATAATTTTTTATTGTGATTAATAGAAGGGTTACATTATATTCACCAGAGAGAAGGTGCATAACTTCACAAACATTGATATCCTTTCTCATGACATGGTCCCCATTTCCCTCCCACCCTCCCCCCACTAATCTTCATTTCCCCCCTTCCCTATCCAATCTCAAATAACCAATTAAGCACATATAAAATATATCAGATAACAAGGTGAAAAATTGTAACAATATGAGATAACCAAGGGATGGCAAAAGAGATGAGCGATAACATAGTACATTAAGGACAACAGTCACTCATTATATGGATTTTGTTTCCTTATCCTGGAGGTCCTTACATTTAGTGTTGTACTATTTGGCCTAATGTCTCTAGATTTTGGTCTATTGTAAATCTCTGCTAGGAGACCCCCTCAGTATGATTTTTAAGCAAAATGGAAATCATTGGCTGATTTGCTTATTAAGTTCATGATGGTTCTCTGAACAGAAAAATTAAAAGACAGAAAGTAAGAACTTTCGGAAGTAGAAAGAGAATTTTCCATTTTATCAGCAATATCAGTACTGGTAACAATAAGAAGTAATGCTTAACATTAACAATGATGTGTGATTGATAGACTTTTCAAAGGGCAGGCAAAAAGTAAACGATCCCCTGGAAAAAGTGTTGACCAAGACAGAATGTCAAGAAGTTTATCAAAAGATCCATGATTGAATCAGCTCTTATCTATGGTCATCTTCAGACTGTCATCCTGTTATCTCTGCCTTCCATGTAACTAAAATTACAGGTGAAAGTCACCTTGCTTTGCCTAGAGGATACTTTCTTTTGGGAGTGGTGGGGGGGGGACTTTCTATTAAGGATTGGTGAGCTCAGGAGCTTGCACTGGTAAGTTTAGCCATATTCCAGCTCTTTTTGCTTTTGTTACTTTCCTAATTGTGTCTTAGGTGTATGATCAGGTTGGCCTGGATCACGTTACATCTATTTACACTTTCCACATGTCTCAGATGATGGATGGGTGCTTCGCTATTCCCAGCCATGGTTGAGATGGGAGAGTCTCCTGGTTTTTGCCTGGGCTGACTTCCATCTGTGACCCTTCTGATCTCTGCCCTCTGTTCCCTGAGTAGTTGGAATACTAGCTGGATGTGAACCACTATCATCCAGCCAGAGGTAAAACTCAAGGTAGTCGTATATATTCTAGCCTTGATGACTGGAAATCTTAATGAGATTGGAATCAGGTCTGGATATTAGTTCTCTGTAACTTATTTCATGCTTTTTTACATGTACTATCTACACTAAAAGTTATAGTGTCAGAGTGGGAAGACATAACCAAGGTTTATTATAAACATGCATGGAAATTCACAATGAAAGCCTTTTGAGCAGCTAATATATGCTTATAAAAACAGTGCAAACAACGGGCTTAAATTTTCTTATCTGTAAAGTAGTGTTGATAACAATAATACACATATACCTAAAAACACTTAGAAGTTATGCTAGATAGTTACACAAAACTCTCAACAGCTCTATTTTTCCTTTCTGAGCTGGTTTTTCTTGGCAGTTTGTTTTCATGACTATTGCAGAGTATTAATGTACATGACTATCTGTTTTAAACAATATGGCACTTTATAAAAATGTGGCTAAAGCAATCCATTTTATAATGTGTACTTTTAAACATAAACAAAAACACTATTGACAATTAAATAAATAATGTTGATAAATCATAACCCAATGAGAAAGAATATATGTTAGGGGATTCTTTGTGATTATAGCTAATGGATAAGATTGAATAAGAATATAAAATGCAAGTAAGTTATTTTCCTGTATGAGTGTTCCTGTATGAGAAAGTCTACATGTAATTCTCCAGAAAATACATTTCTTTTTGCCAGTTCTGGGGCTTGAACTCAGGGTATGGGCACTGTCCTTGGACACTTTTGCTCAAGGAAAGTGCTCTGCTACTTGAACATAGCATCACTTCTGGCTTTTTCTGTGTATGTGGTATTGAGGAATCAAAGCCAAGGCTTCATGAATGCAAGGCAAGTACTCTACCACTAGGCCATGCTCCCAGCCCCCTAGAAAATACATTTTTTATATCCCTTGCAGTAACTGACCCAATAAATATATGTTAAAATAAATATCTGGCAGAAAAAGTATCTGCCAGCTGTTACACTATTTAGTGGTACTCTCTGGAACATTAACATTGAAGCCAATTTAGCTTTTGAACATTATTATTTTTAAAATTTCTGATAGCTAAAACTATACATATTAAACAATTTGATTTTAGACTTTGAGATCAACACCTACCTATGTCTGAACATATATGCATGTGTGCCAGTGTACGTGTGTGTGTGTGTGTGTGTGTGTGTGTGTGTGTGTGTGTGTGAATAACCTCTATTTCAGAAAAGTATAAGTTTATAAAGCAAGATTTTTAGCTTATGGTACTAGAATTCCATGGCACATCACTGGCTAATACAGTGACAGAAAAATTTTCTACAGAAATTTAGGTGCTTGCAATTAGAGAATTCTGGATCACATTTTGATAGTTTTATTCTTTTTAGAATAAGGCCATATAGTATGAAGCTAATTGAAAGGACCTCCAGGATATTGAAACAAAAGCCATATAACGAATGATTGTTGTCCTTAATGTACTATGTTGTCTCTCATCTCCTTTGCTGTCCCTTGGTTATCTCATATTGTTACAGTATCTTACTTTGTTATCTGATATATTGAATTTATTTGTATTTGGTTATTTGAAATTTGATAGGGAAGGGGGGAAAACCAAGATGGGTGGGGGGTGTGGGGGGGAGGGTAATGGGTACCAAGACATGTGAAAGGGTATCAATGTATGTGAATTAATGCACCTTCTATCTGGCAAATATCATGTAACCCTTTTACTAATTACAATAAAAAAATAAATAAATTAAAAAAAAAGAAATTTAGGTGCTTGCAATTAGAGAATTCTGGATCACATTTTGGTAGTTTTATTCTTTTTAAATATCCTAAACTCAGTTTTAAGAAGACTTAGTATTGTACACACAGTTTTATTTAAGCAATAAACATCTGCCATTTATTAATATTAATTATAAATTGTCACTGGCTCATTGAATCCAAGTTCAGCAGCTGAGATGTTTCTAAATTTGAACTCCTTCATGTTTATATAAAAAATATTTAGTTTTCCTAATGTCCTAGAAAATTTAAGGCCGGTTTACTAGTTTTTTTTTTTTAATTTTTCTTTTTTGGTGCTATCCCTGTGGCTTGAACTCAGGGTCTGTGCTTAGTCACTGAGCTTTTTTGCTCAAAGCTTGCACTCTACCACTTGAGCTATAGATCCACTTTTAGTTTTTGAGCATTTTATTAGAGATCAATGCCTCACAGACTTTCCTGCTGGCTTCACCGTCCATGGTCAGTTCTCAGTCTGCTCAGTGACTAGGAGTAGAGCCACCAGCATCCTACTGTTTTGTTTTTTTTTTAACTTCACATTTAGTGTTCAAAGAATGAGGCACAAATGAAAGAAATCCTGAAAGCTGCATGCCAGAGATTATGTCAGCTAAATAACAAGAAATATTTTTTACATATGATGCTATGCGTTAAACATACTTCAAGAAAAGGCCACACGTTCAATATTTGTGTTAAAATGATAACCAATTTCATCTTTCTCATTCCTAGTTGTACTGCATCAGATGGTAAATATGGAAGAACCATTTCCATAATTGAATGTAAGTGAAAATGAATTTGTGGATAAAACCAAGGAAATAGGGCTAGGAGTTTGGCCTAGTGGTAGAGTGCTTCCCTAATGTGTAGTGTGCACAAAGACCCAGGTTCTATTCCTTGGTACTACACATATAGAAAAGGCCAGAGGTGGTGCTGTGGCTCAAATGGTGGAGCTCTAGCCTTCAGAAAACCCAAGGATAGTGCTCAGGCACTGAGTTCAAGTGTTCCCTGCCCCCTACACCGGGACTGGAAAAACAAAAACAAAACAAAACAAAAATAAGGTAATAAATGTAAAGACCAGATAATTAACATATCTCATCACAGTTTCCTGTTTCTTGCCACCTACAACTCATCACAAGTGCACCATAACGATACTAAGGTATATGAAATAATCTCTGCATGCCATCACTGGAAACACACTGAAATAGTTTTCACTTCTCAAAATCAAGAAACTTTCCTAAGGGGAAAAATGTGTTTTTTCTACAGAGTAATATCAATTTCAGATGTTACTATGAATAAGTGAAAAACATAAAGAAGCTTTAGAATCATGTGTTTAAATAAAATACAGTTTTTAAATAAAATACCATAGCATATGATTATTGGCTGGTTAGAATTCATTTCTTTCTAAGTATTTATTTTCGCTCTATTTTGGCTGGGTATGAGGCTTGACCTCAGGGCTTCGGTGTTGTCCCTGAGCTCTTCTGCTTGAGGTTAGCACTCTACAACTTTGAGCTATAGTTCCAACTTCTGGTTTTCTGGTTAATTGGAGATAAGATGCTAACAGACTTTCGGCCTGGGCTGGCTTTCAACCACTATCCTCAGATCTCAGTCTCATAAGTAGTTGGATTATAGGCATGAGCTATAAGCATCCCACGTTATCTCTTACGTTTTCTTAAATATTTCTAAGCTCAATGGCATTGATAATAGTCAAATTGTTGTGTAACAATCACAACTGCTAGTTCTGAAACTCTTCAAGATTTACCCATTAAAGAACTTCAATTTCTTTTCCCTAGTTCCTGACATTCTCCACTGCTCTTTATACTGCTATGCTTTTGTGATTGTTGGTACCCTCATATAATTGGAGTATTATAATATTTGTCTTATGACTGGCTTATTTCACCTAATATAGCACCTTCAGGTCTGATTTATGCTAACATGTGTCAGAATTTCCTTTTTTTTTAATATGATGGCATTCCATTGTATGTACATGTTACATTTTCTTCATCCACTCATCCATTAGTGGTCTCTTGAGCTCCTTTGAACATCTGGCTATATATATGGATATATAAATTTCTCCTGACACCATACTTTTAATTCTTTGGTATATATTCAGAAATATGGAATTAAAGTGTTATTTTCCATAGCTCTGTCATCTTTTATTCTTGCTATCAGTCTATTAGAACTCCAATTTCTCTCTACTGTTACCAGCAACAAGACACACTCATATACACTTTATCCACATTGTACATATATTTATATATTAGATTTTATATTTTATTCTACTTTATATTTACCCATTATACATTTATTTTATATATTCATATATTGTATTTATTGAGTTCTTTTCAGGATAGAAAAACTCATTAAAACTCAGTTATTAAAATTCATTTCTAAAAACTTTTTCTAAGGCAATCGTCTTATCATGTTAGTATCAGTGTGTAGCCAAAGAATCTATCACCAGATACATAGAAAGACCAAGTAAAAAGACTCCTTTTGCTTCTATAAGACACCTATTTGCCTTTTGTTTGCTTGTTTTGTTTTTTTTTTTTGTCTTCCTTTTTTGGCCCCCCTTCCCAGAATGCCTTTCAAAACCCAGGTCTTTTACTTTAATACTCAAATACCTTCTTTTCAGAATGTGTCTCCAAACTATTGACAGCAGTGAAAAAAAACTCTAGAAGATCCATATCATTGAAGGTAGTGAAATTATGTGGTATACAGAGCTGGAATCTAGTGGCTCATACTTGTAAGCTTTCATAATCAGGAAACTAAGATCTGAAGACTGCGGTTCAACCCAGATAAGTTCATAACACTTTCATCTCCAATAACCACCAGAAAGTCAGAAGTAGAGCAGAAGTGGTTCCAATGGTACAGAGTGTTAGCTTTGAGCAAAAAAGCTCAGGGATAGCACTCAAGCTCTGAGTTCGAACTCCAGGTCCTGCACAAAAATAACGTGTTTTTTTTTTTAAACAAGGTGAATAACATCTGTATCACGCTAGCCATCATATTCTGTAAATTTGTGTAGTTATGTGTCAATCATGTCAATCAATAATAACTTTTACAAAATAGGACTGATGAAAAGTGATCCAGAAAAAAAGAGAAAGTATGTAAAATTGGTATAATGATACACTGCTAACATCAATGTAGTTCACTGAAAAAATGAAATGACACAAAATACTGCATCAGAAATCGGTATGGTCAAGTGGAAACTGTTTTGCATTAGTATTCTGTTTCATCTCCTGCCATTCCCAGGCTTGTAATAAGATCATCTGGAAAAAGTCACATAAACACTTTTGTGTTACTTTTATTTTTTGAAGTTGATCATCAGTGAATCATTGAGGTACCTTTTTACTTTAATTCTGATTTTGCATATGTTGCCCTTCTAATTCAGGACAAGGAAAACTAGAATAAGAATAATTTTAACATGACGTTTTAATGCAACAGCAGACACAAAGTGCTTTTAGAGAGATACTGGGCAATCACATTCCTTTCATATTGAGAGATCAGCATGTGTACACTCAAACACATTCACACTAGTATGCCTACAATTATGTCTAGTCTAACACGTAAATGCTGCTCGTTTAATGTTTGTTGCATAAATACCCATGCATAAAAAGTCCAGTATTTAACAGGTGAAAAAAATCAGTAGTGTAGAAGGAAAGGTGATTATTTAAAATAATCTCAGTATAAACCTAGATAAATAATTCAGAAGACTAGTATTGAGTAAGGGGTATCCTTGTTCTTCAAAGAAGCATTATAACTGCTATGACTTACTTGATATTAAATGTTAGAAAATGAGGAAAAAGAAGTGGGCATCTATGGAATTCCACCTTGCTGACTGATATGTCATTTATTGACATTCTGGAACATGCTTATAATAAGGTATCACTTGATACCATTGGATACTTTGCCATTCTGATGGCAAGAATTCAAGGGCTGAATATGACTGTCCTATTCAGTCCTTTGAATGGAAAGTAGCTTACAAACAAATTTCTGGGGAGGGACTTCTCTTTTACACTAATAAGCATGAATTGTACAGAAAAGCTTTAGAAATATTTCTATACATGTGTATAATGTTCAGTGGTTAAATTCACCTCTATTAATTTTTACCTTGATCTCTCCTTTTAACAATTTTGATAGATCTCAAATTCCATTTTAATACCTACACATGAGGCATTGCAATGATAGTCCTCTCCGCTTCCTCTCATCTGTTCATCTTTTCCAATGCTTCTGGTTTTCACCCTTGGAAAATTTCTGCACCCCTATTTTATGCTCATGCCATTTATTTTTTATTCAGATTTAGATTCTGCTTGTGAGAGAAAATATCTGATAGCTTTCTTGTCTTTCTCAGTCTGGATCATGCATTTTTTCTGGTTAATAACCTAATTTTATTTTTCATTTTGGCCGAATACTACGAAAATGCATAAACAGACCACATTCTCTTGACTCTCTAGCCATTAGTTGATGGGTACTTAGTCTGATCTGATAATCTGACTACTATGCATAATGTTATTATAAACACGAGTGTGAAGATATTACTGTTATATCCTAATTATACCAAAGTTTTGTGTCTTACATTAAGGTGAATAAAGTTTCTGTATAAGGGGGGTTCAGTTTCAGGTTCTCCTGCATGAACATAACTGGTAGCAGATATTTATCATGTGAATATTTTTACTTTTTGGGATGTTTCACTATTGGAAATGAACATTCCACCAAGGTTTATTAGTAAGTATTCTACTAATCATATTATATAAATTAAGCTATTTATCTCAATTAGGATAATACTTTTTGTTTATGAGTTATAATTAGACAACAACTGCTAACCCACAATATGGACATTTTAAGTATTGCTTAGCCTTCCAATTATAAATTATTTATGTTCCCAAGCATGGGTTTAGCACATTATTTCCTTGCCTGACATGTGACATTACTTGTGAAGGTGAACATTCAACATTGTGATTCCATGCATTAGATTTCATGTGATGTAAAAGTCAAAGGACTACATCATTCAAAATGTACATACTCTTCTTCACAATATAATTAGACTTTGTTGAGAAACTTCCCTAGATCTGTGTCTCTTGCAAAGATACAAGAAACAGGCTCTCCTAGCAGAAGCAACAAATAAACAAAGCTATTCTTTATAAGGCACACTTTCTAATTATGGCAACCTTGTCTAACAGAGGCTAGAGTTATGACCTACTGGTGTATGCAAAATATAAACACAAGAGTTTGATAATTAGGTTTGAGTTAATCTTAAATTTCCAGTGGCCTAGTGCACAATCAGGCAAAAGGTCATTACCCACACTCGTATATTTCACACAGGATGCTGAGCAGCTAGACAAGGCTAAGGACATGTCTGCACTGATCCCTGTATAAATCACTCCCAGAAGCCATTCATAGGAGTAGCGGATTCTTTTACATGCAGTTAAAGCCAGATTACTCCATAAAAATGTTGCTAGTAAATTCAAAGAAGCTGGAGAAATTGGCAAAAAGAATATATTATTACCAGTGTTGAGCTTGCATGTCGAGCCTAAATTTCCCTGAAAAACCTTTGGATATTCTTTCTTATTTAAATTAGTTTTCCATGAACAATATTGGATGGAGATTGTCTTTTAGACTGGATAAATTTTGGACTTCTTTTTCCTTTGCAAAGGGGTCATTTATCCTTATTTTTAAGTATCACAGCTCACAATGGCTTGGGCTTCTGTACCAGGCCCAGTTGCCCTTGGCTTCAATTTTAGGCATGTGACATAAACAGACCAATCAGAGTATTCAAATTGCCTGACACAGTGATTGATTCAAGGAGTGAACATGTGACCCAAGCTGGGTCAATTAGAATCATTTTACAAGCTTGGTGAATGAACCATGGACCCTGAGGTGTGTGTGTGGGTGTGGGTGTGTGTGTGAGAGAGAGAGAGAGAGAGAGAGAGAGAGAGAGAGAGAGAGAGAGAGAGAGAGAGAGAGAGAGAGACAGAGAGAAGGAGGGAGGGAGGGAGGGAGGGAGGGAGGGAGGGAGAGAGAGAGAGAGAGAGAGAGAGAGAGAGAGAGAGAGAGAGAGAGAGAGAGAGAGAGAGAGAGAGAGAATTAGAGAATTGCCTTTTAACTTGAGAATGAGGCAGATACAGACTTTGGGTGGCTTAGAGCTAGATTTATTTCCCTCCTAATTGGCAAAAGACTGCAACACATGAGAAAAGTCAAGTAAATTTTAAAAAATGGCAGGTTGATTTGAAATGATGGAGTGATGCTGAATCCAATGAGGGAATGATGAACATTGGGTACTTAAAGCAATCTGCACCTAAGCTTTGGAAACAGCCATATGCCTTACAATTGATGGATAAAGAAAATCTGTTAAATACACATAGGACAATATTTCTCAGTCATAAGTAAGAATGAAATTATGTTATTTGCAGATAAATGGCTGTGAATGGAGATTGTTATATTCAGAAGGACAAGGTCAAAGGTCACTTATTTTTCTCTTGTGGAATCTAGACCTAAACATTGTATGTATGGAAAGTCACATATGTCTTTTTTATTTTTTGCCAGTCCTGGGCTTGGGCTCAGAGCCTGAGCAATGTCCCTGGATTTTCTCATGGCTAGGGCTCTACCACTTGAGCCACAGCACCAGTTCTGGCTTTTTTCTATGTATGTGGTACTGAGGAATAGAACTTGGGTCTTTGTGCATGCTAGGCAAGCACTCTACCACTAGGCCAAACTGCCGGCCCCTCGTGTATGTCTTTTATCTGCTCATTTATTAATGTTTTAAGTATTATGGATGCATATATGAAAATACATATATGTGTGTATATTTATATGTATGTGTGTATTATTTATATGTAGAGAGAATATGATTGGAAGTACGTGACTGGAAAGATGAGGTGAAAAACAGTATCTTCATGATGAAGTGCAAATACTATTCAAGTTATTGAATTAAGGCAGTAGACAAGATGGGTAAGAAATAGCAATACAGGGTACTTGTCTGACTAAAATATAATATATACATGTATAAAACCCAACAGGCAACCATTTGTATAATTAATTACACTAAATAAATGAATGACAGAGGTGCAAATTATTCTGTTTGGGGAGGGTGTTAGTGGTACATGGGAGAGTGAATGGAGAGAGTGAGGGAGAATGAATATGGTCGAAGTACTTTACACACTTGTGTGAAAACAGAATGGTAAGAAATGGGATCAAGGAGATGGGGGAACAAACTGAGAGGTAAATTTAATCAGCGTACATTGGATGAATGTATGGAAGCATCACAATGAGCCCTCTTGTGCCACTAATATATACTAAGATGCTTTTAAAAAGAGATTTTGAAGAATTAATCTTCTATATCTAGTTTTTGTTACACTAATAATGGTAACCTACTAGTGGAGCATACTGTTGTAGAAAGTTCACATTTGCATATGTCCATCAGTAAAAAGTTTACCTTGCTGTATCAGGAGTCTGGTTTGATAGCAATGTTAGATTAAACCATCTGAATGGTTCATTCTCATTTCCAAGACCCCCACACACCAGGTTTTCTTGTACACAACTTTAATGTCCTTCTGCTTCACTGGTGGTACAGAACTTAATTGTGACTTTGTTGCATTTGCTTAGTCATCTCGCTCCTTGGGAGACCTAACATAAAGTTAGCTAGACTTTCTGTTAGACTATGACATCTACGAAGAAAGCTTGTCAAGTTCCTGGAGTAGATAAAAAGAGAAAAGATAATGGCCTACAGAAAGAATAATTCTTTTGTGCCTTCGAATGTGAGGTGTCTCTGGTGCCAAAGAGGTTTTAGTAACACCAGCAGTTTGAAGCAATAACTGTACTAGGGATGTGGGAAGGCAGACAGCAGCATGTGTTTACTTTGTAATTAGCAAGGACAAGAAGGCCCTTTTGGAAACTATATTGGGGGTCCAGAATTTAAATTTATGCTGATGCTCTCTGGAGTCTCTCTCTAGGGAATGTTCCTTAATTGGCAGGGTTCTCAGTTGGCCAGAAGAGGTTTTGTTTAAAGCCAAGGTCTTGGGGTCATTTTTCCAAAGGCCCAGTTAATTCAGTTCTGTTCCACAGCTACACGTTGTAGTTTTAACCCTACATAGACATTTTAAAAGCATATATAAGCACAACAACATGATGGTCCTAGAAAAAAATTACGGATATTTGCCTTGAACCCATATAGCGAAATACATTTCATTTTTGCAAGCTTAAACAAATATGTATAGAACTTCTAATGGAAACTGTATGGTGGTTATAAGCATGAGAATGAATGTTACCAGCACAGGTGCATTTTCTGTGAGCGGGCTGATGGTTGATCGTGGGTTGACGATGAGAGATTGGATGGAACTATAGTCAGATACCAGCACTGAAAACAAAACCATGATGAAAGTGACTTTTGTCTTCTTTGTTCACTGCTGGTGCTTTAATAAATATCTATCCAGTGGATGACTGCACCTTGGCCTGATTTTATGTTTTTTTCTTCTTCCCAGTTTTGGTCCTGCTCTTCCTTTCTGGTGTTATATGGAGTTTGAACTCAACACCTTACTAGGAAGCTGTTCCACTACTTGAAGCTGTCATTTTACTCTTCACACATGGAAAAGAGCACTAGAAACAATGTTCTACACACCTCCTTGATCAAATACTGACTGTGTTTTTATGAAGGAAGGGGCCATCTCTTAATAAGATGTTGTGGAAATATCAAGCAATCACATTCCACTAACGGCAGCCAAGAGAGAGACTTTTATGGTAGATTGCAAAGACGGTCACCATTTTCCATGTCTCCTGTCTCAAGTGTGACACCTTGCAAAGTAACATTGCTGCTTCTCCTTTAACAGGTGCAACTGATTTCGTTACCTCTTGTGTCAAGATTGTGGCTAGCAGAAATGAGCAGAGGTTGGAGAAGTAGAATCGTGTTAGTTTTAAGGTTAGCCTCAAGAACCATTTTTATTCTGCTTGGAATCTTACAGACCCTATAACTATCTTCATGATGATAGCCACACAGCTATTTTCTTCAGGCTTTGGCCATCAAAATATGTAAAGGACCCTAGCTAAGTTCGGTGCTGCCCTGGGAATCTCAGCCTATGTTACTTAGCCACAGATTTTTCACAGATAGTTGATGCCTTAAGCCTCTATATATTGAGGGTGAAATAACCCTCATGCATGGGATCCAAACAATATCAGATAGTTGTTTGATTATGACCTGAAGAATGGTTCAAATAGCAGAGGTGGTATATTTTCAATAGCCTGCCTAGTGGGTGTTATGTGAAACATATCATAGGGTAACAGGCACAGGGTACTTACAAATGTCACAAAAAAAGAAACCTCAACAATTATAGGCATTTGTAAGGATCACCTATTTGGAATATTTGAGAATAGGGATACTGAGGCATATGCCAACAGCAGAGAAGATTAAAAATACTTGTTTTACCACCATGGGAAGGAAAGGTCCATATGAATAATTCTAACACTTAAGTATTTCCACTATGAATAATCTATTATTAATAATATTCCCTATATATTAGGGAGCCAACAAATAGAATGACATTCTTGTAATTCATTATAGTTAATGACTCTTGGATCAAATATTAAAAATGATAAGAACTACAGACTTGTAAGACATGACATTAAAATGTCCTATTTTCTGCTGGACTTTTTCTTTAACAATGAGATAGTTGAGAACATGATTGAGATGGTAAAATGTGTTAGAGGTAAGAAGTCCAATGAACTGGCATTTCACATCTTCTACATATCCCCAAGTTCTGGCTTGTTTCTCCTGTCACATTACAACACAGGAAGTTAATTGTACTTATAGAAAATTTTAGTTGGCTCTCTAACCTCCAAACCTGGGGAGCAGTGAATCCTTAGAAAGGAATCAAGACAGGCTAACATCTGTAACTGAGGCAGACAATATTTTCTTTAGCCTGCATGCTTGTGAAAATCCACACATATCTCCTACATTTGCAAACTGATTTATTTTGGTGATTAAATTAGAATTGGTGGGAGAAAAACAAGAACAGAGTAAGAGTTGTGTACGTTGGCTAAGAGAAAAATCCCTGTCATATAAGTGAGAAAATGAGCTGTACATGAACATGATTAAAAGGATTTGAGGATAAAGTTTATGTGTGTGTGTGTGTGTGTGTGTGTGTGTGTGTGTGTGTGTGTGTGTTTAGGGAATCTTTCAAAATTAGAAATTAGTAATGTCTATAATCTTTCAGCAACAAGAGTATAATTGTTCTATTATAAAAGCCTAATACTTAAAATTAGTTTGCAGTATAAATAAACTGTAATTTCTCAATTTGTAACAATATAATCTAGGGAAGGTTCTCAGTTCTCATATTGGAAAAATTTAAGGAGATGAGCTCCTAAGTCTTAAAGTTCTTATAGTATTATGGTGAACCCTATGAAATGATTAGTATTTGACTACAAACAATGGACTAAATAAAGACAGTTGCATAAAAAGTATTGAATCTCATAGAATAGAGAGGATTGGTGATCAGAAGAGAATGCAAAGAGCATCAGGCATCATATGGGTGGAAGTTAAGATATATATCTAAATATATATAAAGGAAGAGTATGAAAATTTAAACAATAAAATGGATAATCTTTAAGAAGATGAAAGTGATATTTGCAGTGACTTGAATGCTACACACTGTGTCAGATTATCATGATGTGCCCCCAGGAAGATGTACACATAGCACAAACAAACAAAAGAGGGAGCTGCAAATGGATTTGATGTACATAATAGAGAGTATTCCAAAACAGGAGATGATTGTAATTGTGTAATTAATTTTAGTGAAGAGACAGTGATTGAACAACTTGGTATGCTTCTCCATAAGCATATTAAATAAAACATTGAATTTACTCCATAAGAGGTGAGACTGCATTTGCCTCATGAATTTAGTCCATAATAGGAGATATATACATTTGCATCAAGAATATTTCTTGGGAAGTAAAAGTTGTTTATTCTAGTGGGCTGGCTTTCTTGTGGGTTTTAAACAGGATTAAATATTTTAGGTGGGCATTATAATATTTTTAATTGCAATAATACAATTATGGATAATAACTTTACTACAAAATGCTCACATACTTTGCATAATATCCCTATCTACTCTAGCTTACTTGACCTTACTATCAAAGTTTCTAATATGCACAAATTTTTTCTTGGTGGCAAATGGTCCTTCTCAGAATGTGAATAAGTATCCCATTTGGGTAGGAAGGACAAAGCCCAAGAGAGACATCAAGATGGCTGAGTTACACCAGAGTTTCTTATCCTTGTACTATTAGTAAAGAATAATATTCTTTGGGGTAAAAAATTGTTCCCTATGAGAACCATAGTCTTGTAGCATTATTACTTCACCGATATATTTTGTTGTCTTTCCCTTTAAGTACTTAGTCTACTTAAAGATAGAGGTAAAGTGCTAAAGCTCTCACCCTTTTGTGCTTAAACAGGATTAACATCCTTAGGCCACTTGGCCTTACATGAAATGAAAATGAGTAGAGAGCATGCTCAACACTCAAAGCCATGCAACCTCAATTATTTTGAGCAAATAAATCCATCCAATGACTTCTGATGAATTCTAAAACCTTGACAGATTGTCTTGTCCAAACTGAATTAGTACTTAATAAAAATCCTTCCTGTAGGAAAGAGCTCAAAGTTGTTGAAGTAGTCAAAACTATTTAAGAAGTAAAACAGGTGCAATGGATACTAGGTCATCTTTATATCAAGAAGGTAGACCTCACTCTTGTTTCTCTATGACACTTCTCTCTTCTATCTTTAGTCTATCTGCTACATGTAATTCGTTAAAATCTCATTCGTGAGTTAACCAAACATTTGATATTTCTCTGTGTCTTTGTGAATTTTCCTGAAAAAATCCATGCTTTAAATTATGATAATGTGTAAATGATTGGGAAATATATTGACAGTTCTACCACCACCAGACAAGTATGCCTATGTTCTTGTTCTGTTTTCCTTCTCCTAACCTGGGATAGTTACACCTAGCATGTCAAAAGAGTCATGCATTATAAACTGATGACTATTGGAAATGTACTTTCTTCGTGTTTAGTTCTAGTTCAATGTATTGTGTGGTAATAGCCTACATGTAAACCTGTATAATCTCTTCAAATATACACTATATGGTTTGATGTCACAAATACAGAATTCAACTGACAGATGTTCATGATGGAAAAAACTTATTGAAGCTAGTAATTGATGAGCAAGTCAAGGTGGATTAAAAATCCCTATGTCTGGTAAAGGAGGATAATACAACATGGTGTAAACAAATAATACATTTTGGATTTGGAACTACAAAAATTTCATTCTCATCCTCAAATTAATTTTCTATTGCTATTTTGAGCCTGAGAAAAAAGTGATAGTTAAAAAAGTGTACACAAGATTTTGCAAAAGATATGGAACCAACCTAGATGTCCCTCAGTTGATGAGTGGATCAACAAGTTGTGGTATTTGTACACAATGGAATTCTATGCTGCTGTCAGAAAGAATGACATCGCCCCATTTGTTAGGAAATGGAAAGACTTAGAAAAAATCATATTAAGTGAAGTGAGCCAGGAACTTAGGCTCAATGGTTTCCCTCATTCGTCATAATCAGTAGAAACCTTGGGCTCTACTAGCAGAGATTTGCAATAGAGCAAAATCTTGATACATAAGGACATATAATGTGAAGCTAATTGAAAGGACCTCCAGGATACTGAAACAAAAGCCATATAATGAATGATTGTTGTCCGTAATGTACTATGTTGTCTCTCATCTCCTTTGCTGTCCCTTGGTTATCTCATATTGGTATAGTATCTCACTTTGTTATCTGATATATTGAACTTATTTGTATTTGGATATTTGAAATTTGATAGGGAAGGGGGGAAAACCAAGATGGGTGGGGGGTGTGGGGGGGGAGGGAAACGGGTACCAAGACATGTGAAAGGGTATCAATGTATGTGAATTAATGCACCTTCTATCTGGCAAATATCATGTAACCCTTTTACTAATTACAATAAAAAAAATAAAATTTAAAAAAAAGTAATGAAAGTAAAAAAAAAGAACTGATTGACATTGCTTAAAGTTAAAAAAAAAGATTTTGCAATATACTTTTACAATACCCATATTAAAAGACAACTCACAACTGGAAAAATCCATTCTGTTTCTAGGAACTATTTCCTTCTTCTTTGTATTAACTTTTGGAAAGTCATTTTTGTATCTCATCCTTCTTCCCTGGACATTGCTTTGGCAATTAGAATATAGCAGAAAAACCCCAAACACATGTTACATACCTATTCTAAAAGATTTATCTATGCCTATCATTAATCTCTTTGGTCAAGGATCGCTGATATAAGTTTGCATTCAAGGTTTTTAGGTTACGTTTTATAGTGAGAATTTTCCCCTTTAGTTTACTTTTATGTGATCTGGCTATGAAACTAAAAGAATCTCCCCATTTTTATGAATTTCTTCTACATACTTTAGAAGCAATCTAAATTAATAGTGGAAAAGGAACTTATATTTCCACTACCTAGTGATAGGAGTCATTTTCATTGTATTTTAATAAGAAATATCACTCCTCAAAAGCTGATGCTGGTAGTTCATACCTTCCATCTTAGCTACTTTGTGATTACTAACAATTTAGTTTATAAATTCAGAAAATGATTAAGTTTTAAGAATGTACACTATATCCATATATTCATATATATATGTGCATGTACATATGTAAATATATCAGAGGACTTGAGTAATGTGTTGATATGATAGTTGGTACAGTGCTTATATAGGGATGTGCACAGGAGATAATCATTTGTTTTTTGTATGTTTGCAGAGAATTAGTAAGTAAACATTTTAAAAATTAAGAAAACTATTGAGCTAGAGGAATAAGGAACAAAGAAATAAAAATTTTTCTTCCTAACTTAAGCACACACATTATACACACTGAAACCAGAATGAAAAGTAAGTTGAAACTGGATCTGGGATTTAATTATAGGGGTGCATATTATTTGTTAGTGTATGAATTATTTAAGTTTTAAGATGAATAAAACAACTATATTTTGTAACTGTAAAAATTCACTTCACAAGTGTAAACTATTGCTGTGTTTTCAAAGAGAAGAAAATTTCAGTAAGAAACTTTTAAGGCAAGTCTTATATCACAGGTTACTATTTGAAATATCTTAAACTATTATTTATCTTCCAGCTGCTACTTTTAAAAAATGTTTTCAATGTTAATGTTTAAGCCCCATGTTGGAAAGATACATTCTCAATTATAAAGATACATTTTCAAATAAAGACCTAAAATGTAATCAGTAGCATAATTTAATTTTGCTATTGCGTAAGCTTATCTTCATTTAAACTTCAAAGCACATTGTGCTAAATACTGATTAATTCTGTAGATTCTCTGTATAAAGAATGTGAGCAGAGACCACCTGTGAGTCATTATATTTCAAGAAAATCTAGTAAACATAAGTAAATGTACAGCTACAGGAACATACCAAGTACAATGATGAAATATTTGACTTCCAAACCTAACTGTTAAAATGCAACATGTTTTATATTAATTGGTAACAAATGCCAAAAAGACCTTTTTCACTAGCCAACTTCCATGCCTGAAACTAAATTATACTCAAAACCACTTAGAAATTTACAAAACCTTGAAGTTTCTTTTAAAATAACTCCTGTCCTCAAGAATTTTAAGATGTTAACTACTTGATCATGGTGGTAACAAAAGGCTTGATGTATGTGATGATGGTCAGTTCGATAGAAGAAAATGTCCTTCGCAAAACACAGGTGACCTCAATCTCTGACTTCTTGTATGAGTACTAAAAGAAGTACATTTTCAAAATATCCTTCTCTGTGTTCTCATTAAACTTAGTTCTTCTATCTATCTTACTCTGTAAGAAATGCTACTGCAGTTATCTATTTAAACATCTAGTGTTCTATTGGACTGTTCTTGTTTTTGTTTGGTTTTGATGGTACTGAGGTTTACACTTGATACACCACTGAGCCTTGTCCCCAGTCCCTTTTTGCACTCATTCTTGAGATAGGGTCTCGTGTTTTCTTCAGGTATGAATCTGGACTGTGATCTATATTTTTGTCATAGTGTGAATGATAGTTCCATCCATTATGTCCAGCTACTTTCTGATCTAGGTAAAATCATGGACTTTTCTACCCAGGGCCTTGAACTTTGGTCATCTGATTTTCAGCTTCCCAAGTAGCTAGGATTATAGGTCTCAGTCACTAGTATCCAGCTTCCACAAGGTTCTTGTTTATACCTTCACAGTGTGCTCCCACAGTATTCTATTCAATTGTCAATCCATATGAATTAAGATTAGATCATAAAGAATTCAATAATTTCATGTAACAAATAAAAAATAATAAAATGAGAGAATTAAATAACTAAAGAAAGTTCAACTCCACTGGCAGAAAACTCATTTAAAAAGGTAATTAGTTGAGAGAACAATTTAGAGACTTACCAATAACTACCAATAGTTAAAGCTACCAAATGTATTTATAGGTGGTAGTGAAAATGATGAATGAGAAAGATAGGGAAATGATATTTTAAAGGTAACTAACTGTAGTTCTAAATGAAAGTGTATAATCTCTCAAGCATCACATTAGTGTATTTAGTTTTAATTCTCAAAGGATTTTAGAATAAATCCTGGCAGTTAAGATTGATCCAGGGGCCAATAATGTGCCCTAATGGTTAGAGTACTTCCTTAGCATACATGAAGCTCTGGGTTCGAGTCCTCAGTACCCCATGCACAGAAAAAGCCAGAAATTGTGCTGTGGCTCGAGTGACAGAACCCTAGCCTTGAGAAACCCCACAGGTTGAATCCAGGCCCTGAGTTCAAGCCCTAGGACTGGAAAAAGAAAAGAAAAAGGACTAATCCAATAGGTTTTATAATCTTGTATAAAAAGGTAGTATAATTTGAAAAACACCTGGGGATAGAATGTCATTATTTGCTGTGACGTATTCATAAAATATGGCCTTGATAATTAATTCAAATATGATCCAATAGTAAAAGTAAATGTTTACCTCCAAAAGCTTTTAACCTAATTGTACTGTGCTGATTTGTAGGCATTGTGGAAGGTGTAAGTTGATGGTGGTGTTTTGTTGTCATGGTTTTATACCAGATAATATTAGACCTTATGTTTATGAGAGCTCCCAAAAGTTTTCTTGGCACTAGAAAGGTAGATGGGATCACAGCTAAGATTATAACTGAAGGCTTTGCACAGCTTTATGCAGCATCATTCAGTTGTCATACTTCTATCACCAAGATATTGAATACTGATATGAAATTCCGTTTTAAAAGTTATCACATCTATAAAACTGTAATTTAGGGATCATATATTCTTTAGGGTTTTAGACATGAGTGATATTGCCAAATGTTCCCTAGGAAATAAAGTGAAATATACATCTGATTATGAGAATCCAAGCAATCACATATTGGTAGAATCATACCTCGTTCTCCCTTCTGGCACTTCTTTCTTTGCACTGTACACTTCCGTGTCTCACTTGTAGGAGGACACAGGTTACCCTTTGCCGAAGGATGCTGTATTATTTCTCGAACCCGTGTTTCAGTCCCTCTTTTGAAGCCACATGTTTTCCCTTTTTTTGTGCATTGGCTCCAAGGACTCCATTCACTGGTCTCACAGTGCACTGAAACCAGAGAACAGAAAGAGCCTTAGTTGGTTTGCAAGCAGATTGTTAAGTCAGGAAAGGTTAACTTTCAGCAACACTTGCCTAAATTCTGAGGTCAAATCCTGCAGACCAAAATTGTGTAAGATTGTTTAAATGAAGAACAAAGACAATACAAGAGGCAGAGAATATTTTCAGGTTATTATTTTTTTTTTGGCCAATCCTGGGCTTGAGCTCAGGGCCTGAGCACTGTCCTTGGACTTTCTCAAGGCTAGAGCTCTAACACTTGACCCTCAGCACCACTTCTGGCTTTTTTTTTCTATGTATGTAGTACCAAGGAATCAAACCTGGGTCTTCATGCATGCTAGGCAAGCACTCTACCACTAGGCCAAACTCCTGGCCCTTCAGGTTGATTTTTGTGTGTGTGAGTGTGTGCTCACATTATTAGGTAAACTCATTCTTAGGTTTACTATTTCCTGTACTTTTTGTTCTAGGTTTCATTAACCACGACACTATATAGTTTCTCACAGTTGACCAATGCCTTATAATTTCTAGAGCAATGCTATACTTGTTGAATGATCTTTACTAGAGCTTAAGAAATGTTGTGATAGCTGGGCACGGTGGCTCACACCTGTAACCCTAGCTACTTAGGAGAATGATATCTGAGGATCATGGTTCAAAGCCAGCCCAGGATGAAGGTCCATGAGATTGTTATCTCTAATTAACCATCAGAAAAACAGAAGTGGTGCTGTAGCTCAAGCAGTAGAGCACTAACCCTGAGTTGAAGAGCTAAGGGCCAGCACTCAGGGCCAGACTTCAAACCCCATGACTGACAAAATGAAAGAAAGAAGGAAAGAAAGAAAGAAGGAAGGAAAGAAAGAAAGAAAGAAAGAACTGATGTGATTGCTTGTTAGAAAACATTTTCTCACACTTCAGTTAGAAAATGAGTTCTCAAATTTTAGAATGCATAAAAAGTGCTAAAATATTTTTGGGTAAAATGTTAAATCTTATCCCTAGAGTTTCAGATTGATTAGTCTGGGGGGTAGAGCTACGAATTTGCCTTCCTAATAATGCAGAGGATACTGACTTGTAGATATTGTTTGGAACAACTTTTAGGAATCCATTGTGTTAGAACAAGGCTGAGCAAAAAAAGCAAATGCAGGATTTTTTTTGCCTACACTTGCTATTATATCCTATTTTCTTCTTTTTTCATATATTTTTATTGTAATTAATAGAAGGGTTACATTATATTCTCCAGATAGAAGGTGCATTAATTCACATACACTGATACCCTTTCTCATGCCTTGGTCCCCATTTCCCTCCCCCCCACGCCCACCCCTCATCTTGTTTTACCCCCTTCCCTATCCAATTTCAAATAACCAAATACAAATATATCCTATTTGTTTCCTATTTTCTATTTCTTGTACCACTGGATCATTTATTACTGGAGCACATCATGGAAAGATTGAATGCAGTTGAACCCAGAGGATGCATAGGCTTCATTTGACCTTCAAATCATGGGTAGATAGTGTGGATAGGTTGTGATATGCCTCTTTCATGCCAGCTCTACATAAGAACATTATCTCTCTTGCTAATGACTGATATATTAAAGTTAAAACAAGATGATGGTGTAGACTCTAGCAAAGGGATTTCATTACTTTGGGGGACCATTGAAGAGCCAAGGGCTGGTCACAGCTCTGGGAATTTATAGTGTGCCTATAGGGTCAACATTTTACCTTTCTGTCCTAGTTTCCCACTTCTTAATAGAACAAGCTGAACGTGTCTTCATGTCAGGGATCGGGTCATCATTTTCACTGAGAGTTTGGATCAAGCCTCCATGTGTTATACTTTTAGATACCACCTTAGGGGATCCATCATTTTGGAATAATCAGCAAGAGCCAGTCCTGATGAGTCTGATTTATACTACTACCGGTGTCCTAGCTTGTTTGTACCTGTTAAATGAGCCAAAGATGGCCAATGACCTCAGCACTGCAAGTGTCTACTTCAAAATACTGAAGCATTAAATTTGGGTAGTTTTAGGGACCATAGACAGTTTTAAAGACTAATCCCAAAATGACAACTGTACGATGGTCTCACTTTCAAAAGAACACTAATAAATTTAACATAAATAATCTTTTAAAAGAGAATGCTAAACCCACCACCACTAAGAAAGTTGAAATACATTTTTTTCTTGAATTAAGAAATGCCATAGTCTTTTGGTAATTAAAACTGGATTTTTGTTCTGGAATATTCCACAAAAGTCTTTCCTATTTTTCCACTGTTTGGAACTTATATCTAATCATCAGCCTTCAGGACTTACACAAGGGATGAACTTGAAGCGCTTTCTCATGTGCCTTTTACCATTTCTCAAGTTGTTTCTCTATGTTTTCATTGACTAGAGAAAAGACTTAACTGAAGAGAGCCATGAACTGATTCAGCGTTATTCCCCCCTCCCCCCAATGCTTCTGAGGTCAGCTTTGCAATATCCGCTATTGTGTTTCAATCTACCAGAAGCATTGTTCAGGAATACAAGTTTGAGGTTTGAAAGAGTTAAGCTACCACCTTACAGTCATTATGCCAACGCTTCAGGTCCTGGTGGAGCTGTACTGAGGAGGCCGGGGGGCGATCCTGGAGACTATCTGGTACTGAATCAGGAGGGTTTTTGTGCACACATGCCAGCACCAGAGCAGCTTCAAAGGTTCCTACAGTTATTGCCCAGGGGATTTTGAGCTTCCCTATGCTGTTTTCCCATTTGGTTTAGCATCTGCTTCCCAAGTGTTCATTAAACCCATGGCTCTAGTAGCTGCACAACATTTAAAAGAGGGAAAACATAGCCTGACAGTGATCTGTTATTTAGACAAACAACTTGTCTGAGAGACCTCCCCTCCAGGAAACTCAGCCTGCAATTAATCAAACTCTCGAAGTGTCTCTTCTGTCAGTTTGAGTGAGTCTACAATCCTCTCTTTCTTGTTTCCAAGTGTCTGTGTGAGGAGAAATAGTATAGGGCATGTCAAGAGAAAATGTCTTCTCCTTGGAAAATAACTCTGGTGATTGGTTGAGATTACGCCTAGTTGTTTTGTCCTAAGGCTGCTTCCCATTACTGATACAAAACAAATTTCTATGATGATTAGACTACTTTAAAAAATAGTCATCAGTCATTATGAAACAATGGAGTATTTACTATGGTAAGTTACACTCTGACTCGTGTTAAGGCTCTAAGGACACTTTTATGATTGTATGTTTATAAAAGATGAAAGCAAGAGCTCATAGAGGTTTCTCAGACCCTTTTAAAATTACACTTTGAGGAGCACCTGCAGGGAGCTGACAAAATTCTCTGAGTCATTTCCCATCTATTCTAAACCTGAGTTCTTTCTCACCAATACTGACGCACTCCATGGTGTGGTTGTTAGCTTCCAACCCTTCTGGGCAATTGTCAAGGCACTTTCCAAGGTGTAAGTAAAATCCACTTTTACATTTTGTGCAGAAATTTTTGTTGAAACAGGTATCACAGTCAGCTTTGCATTCTGGAAGACATAAGCAAAACAGGTTTTCACAATCCTCTAAATTATGATTGACCCTATAAAACAAATACATGGGCTTAAGTTTTGCTGAATGACATTAAGGGTTTCTCAGCCATTTAGCTGATTTATATCACTTGCTAATTTCAAAATCATTATAGCAGTTGTGAATAAATTTTGGTAATATAGGTGGAACATTTCTATTTCAGGTGTAGTATCTGGTGCATAGCAATGTGCTCAAGAAAGTTCAGATTTTGAATCTTCACTTTAGGGCTAGATATTCTACCAGGAAATTTTATGTCAATATTGCAATGCTTCTAGTCTCTGGTATTTTAGATATGGAATATTCAACCTGTTTTACGTAGATATGTATATATTATTACATGTGTGTTTGTGTGTTAGGCATGGATGTATATATAGACAAACATAATGACTAAAAAATGAAGCACTGATTCATATAAATTGATAGTGAACATGTTTTGTTTTGAGTTGTTTTGTTCCCAGTCCTGGGACTTGAACTCAGGGCCAGAGCACTGTCCTTGGGCTTTCTCAAGGCTAGCGTCCTACCACTTGAGCCACAACACCACTTCCAGCTTTTTCTGTGTATATGGTACCAAAGAATCGAACTCAATCTTTGTGCATGCTAGGCAAGCACTCTACCAAGCCCAAACTCCTGTCTTGACATGTTTTTGTATAACTTGAGATATTGCCTTTGTATTATTCTTGAAAACTTGTTTAAAATTCAAAACATATTTCATTATCCACTTAGGTGGAGCATTATTTTGGATACTGGTTGAATACAGTGCACAAACAAAGAAACCAGTCTCCATTCAGCTTGCATTGTAGGAAAGTAAGTAGTAAATGGTAACAATAGTTGGCATTTTATTAGGTGATTATTGTAAACCTGAATAATTATAAGTGTTTTGCAATATTGTGTAATTTAAACTTTGATATTATTCCAAGATGTGGTCTCTGTTATGATTCCCCATTTACAGAAAAGGTAAATGAATTTCCAAAAGATTACATAACTAGCCAAGAACCATTCAGAAGATCATCTTTTTTCTCAGTAATGCCATTTGGTTCTACAGTGACTAACGCTCTGGAAAACAGCAACAGCAATAGAGAAAGGCAGGAAGAGAAATGGGGGAATTGACAGATAAAGAAGATAAGACGGTTATAGAATGCCAACTCTGAGGCGGTAACTTAAAAGAATGAAGTAAGAAATCTAGTTAAACAAAGATGTGTACAAACAGCTTTCACAATGCCAGAAGGGTCAGTGTAGAACAATTATTGAAGAATTTTAGGTAGGCAGATCTAAGAAGGGCAGTGAGGCTGGTGGAACATGGTGGAAACAGAGTTGTAGATCATGGTTAGATGGGTTTAGGTCACAAGAGATAGAGATACATGTGAGGCTTGTATAAAGTAATACTTCTGAATTTACATTTTGAAAGATCAGGTGGTGTTGAGTATTGCCAGTATACCTTTAGAATTCCACTATTTGTAGAGTGCCAATATTTGTTTTCAACTGTTAAATATATCATTTGCTATACTGGAATCTTTCTGGAACCCAAATTAGCTAAGTTGATGCTCCAGGTTAAATATTTGGATTTTATGATGGTGTTTAAAACTCTGATGGTATTGATACATGTAGTATTATTTTCTATAGGCTCACTGAGTAACAATCATTTTCCCAGCCTGAGCGTTCATTTATATTCTAAAATAAAAAGTCAAATAAAACATGAGTATTTTTTGGAAGTTAGTGGCAATTCTTTTTTTTCCTACCCTTAGGTCTGAATATAAGTGTACATAGGAGTTAGCCTAAATATCAAGTAAGCACTATTATTTAGTTAACATTCACTATCGCGGATATCAGAGGCCATCTGGTAAAGTCCCCCAAGGATGAGATAAAAATATAATGTTGTGTAGGCACTTACTTGTACACTTATTTATATCTGGATATCGAGTTCCGTAATATCCACTTGGACATGAAGAGAGACACACTCCTATCTGCTTCATGCCAATTCTTTCCAGAACAAAAAATAGTCTGGGCTTACATGACAAGCATCCATTGTAATCTGAACAGGTTGCGCAGCCGCCCTGGCAGCCTTGGCTGACACTGGGATGCACTGAGGAACAAACGTAAAAAGATAAAAAAAAAAAAAAAGGTTAATCATACATATGGATAGACGGGCAGGCGGGCGTTAACTAGCATGTGGGGGCAGTACATACAATTCCTTCGTTAGCTTTCACTTTTAGGGAACTTAGTGGATACGGTGCGACTTTACATTTTTGTGAGCTTGGCTGTCTCTTCAATACATATAGTGCCTTTAATCTCAAAAGTCATAAAATGTGTGCATTTAAAAATGGAGACCGTGTTTGGTTCAAATCATTTATATAAAATATACGTAAAATATCCTGATCAAACCAGCACCCTGGGAAATGAAGGGTTGGCAGTCTGTGCTCATTTGTATGTGGGAACGGCTATATTTCATTCAAGTGTTGTAGGATTTCTTCATTTATGTATGAGATATAAAGGATGCCTCTAGTTTCTTTGGCAAGTATAACAGCATACACTACAGCTTAACCTGAGCAGGGCACGAAGTTTGAGAGTAATTTTCCACTATGGCCAGCTGAAAAGACAATTTGGCTCTTTGATTCAATTGACTGTGAAACTGTTCGAGCAACTCAGTACACTTCTAGCCATTCTAGACAGATTTCTTCTCATGTGGGTTTAATAATGATCCATTCAATTCAATAGAAAGATGAGAATACGGTATATAGATCTGATGAATAATGCCACATGAATCAGATATGAGTGTGTTGTTGTTGATGTTTAGTCTTTTTATCTTTTCGGAAATAAGTCTCATCACTTCTCTGCTCTTAGTCAAGGGAAAGGCAGATTGGGTGAGTATGCGCTGGTCTTGCCTGAGGATCTTTGTGACATATGTTGCCAGATTTACAAGGGTCAGTAATGCAGGAGGTAAGTGTTCCCTAGTGAATATGGATAATGTGACCAAATACTTTGGAGACTTGTGTTTTTTGAGATTGGGACTTTCCTTCCCACTTTACCTTCTAGGACCATTAACTATGGATGACCTGATAGGAACTGCTAAGGAGGAAGGCATCTTTCCTGTGGCTGGTGTTTGGGTGACATCTGCTCCTGAATGTGTTCTTTAGTGACACATAACGCTAACCTTTCAGAGTCCTTTCAGGATGCATAAAAGGAACAATAAGGCTCCTTTGGGATCGGAGGTGGATGCACAGAAATCTAAAAGCATCCCCAAATGTATTTGTCTTTTAGGCAGTTAAAGGTAAAAATCTCTTACACACCTTCCATTATTTTTTATAGTGATGTCAAGGTTATAAGTTCTTCTTTTGCAAAAGACAATCCCCTCCGGTCCCCACCGCAGGCAGACATAGAAAATACTCACAATGCTATAGAGCTCTACTAAAGCATTGCATGGTTTAGCTGCAGAGAGGTCACTCAGTTGACCAGCATCCTCTGCCTGGAGGAGGCCATCTCTGAGTCAACCACAGGAACCACAAGCAGCTCATTCTCATTCCAAGACATTTTGTAAATAAACGGAGGAAGCGTGTGGGGGGAAGGGAAGGTTGCTTTTCCTGTGCATGCTTTTTTGTGGGGTGGGGGACGTCCTATAAAAGTGGCACAGGAGGTTTAGACATTATAGGACCTAAGGGAGTTGTAAGTGAAAACGGCTTTGAAAGTAACAGGGTCATTTTTCATGCCAGGAACTCAGCACTGGAGACTTACAGAAAGTGTGTACATATTTTAAGCAGGGAAACACCTCCTCCCCTTAAAAAGGGGAAAGCAATTGAATTCTATGGATTGAGAGCCAATCAATATGCAGTTGAAAGAAGTTAGATGCATAGGTAAAAACCAGTAAAACTTTTCCACAAGAATTTCTTTTTAAAGGAAACACGTACTTCACTTGAAAGAAAATTGCTGCTAAGTCCAAGGCACTTAGGGTTCTATGAAGACGGGTGGGATTTGTTCATATACAAGTGCTGCTGCCACTCAAGTGCAGGGAGTAGTAGACAATGCTCAATTGGAATTTTATTATCCTGAAATTTTTGCTAATTAAAAGTGATTAATAAAAACATGACATGTACTTACAACCTCAAATACTGACATTCCTTGAGGTAAGGAATTGAAAGCTATTAAAAAAAGAAGAAGAAAAGAAAGAAACACCTCTTGGAAATGTTCAAACTTCTCCAAAAGAGATCTTTCTACAGTTGTCTTTATTGGCAACAATTTTCTCTGAATTATAACATGTGCTGCAATACTATGCTCTATTTTCTCCTTCTCTGAAACATTTACTGAGGAAACAAAGCAAGTCAATGCTGAGATACAACAAATCTTTTTTTTTTTTTTTTGGCCTTCACAGGGAAAGGTTTACAAATATGAGTTTTTTAAAGTCAAGGAGAAGTCGATTGTTTCAATTTTCAGTGAACATCTGTGTTGATCAGTTAATTTTTTGTCATTCTTTTATTTATTGTGATTAATAGAAGTGTTACATTATATTCACCAGATAGAAGGTGCATAACTTCACAAACATTGATACCCTTTCTTATGACATAGTCCCCATCCCCCTCCCGCTTATCTTGATTTCCTCCTTCCCCATCCAATTTCAAATAACCAATTAAGCACATATAAAATATATCAGATAACAATGTGAAATATTGTAACAATAAATCAGGCAATGAATTTTCGATGCAAATGAAGGCAAGCTTTCTCTTTAAAAAATGTGAGTGGTAAGCTGGGCATGGTGGCTCATGCTTGTATTCTTAACTACTCAGGAAGTTGAGATCTGAGGACTGCGGTTTAAAGCCAACACAGGCACAAAAATCTGTGAGACTCTTATCTCCAATTAACCAGCAGAAAACCAGAAGTGGCACTGTGGCTCAAGGGGTATTGTGGTAGCCTTGAGCTGAAGAGACCAGGGACAGTGCCAAGATTTCAACCCCCACGACTGACAAAAAAAAAGAAAGAAAGAAAAAGAAAAAAATAAAGAAAAGGAAAGGAAAGGTGGTAACTGCAAGTAATGAGTGAAATTGAGACAATCAAGGTTAGCATCTATGATTTTATATTCTTGTGGTTGAGAATTAGGAACTGTTGTGTTGTGTTCAAATTATAGTCAGTATTACACAACTAGATACAAATTTCCCAAACATCATCTTAAGGCAAGAGCTTTTACTTTTTATGTGGAAACCACAGAAAACTTGGGTCTGGATTGACCATAATAACTCTTTCAGTCATAAAATCTTGATTCTAAAACAGAAAATAGAATTTTACTTTTATCATGCTTCCTTTGCTTTTATTTTTTGTAAAAGGCAACATTCTAATAAAATAACTACTGTACATTCTGAACTTCTTTTTCAAACAATATTTTCTATTATTTTTTATAAATGAAGGAGATGAGGGAATGGAAAAGGTAAGGGATGTTTCCTATATCTCAACTTAATCTTAGAAAACAAGTTGGTTTTTATTGGCACATGCAGCTGGGCTAGAGGAGGAAACACCACAGCTTCACCAACTGAGGAGAAGGGGATGAGTCTGATGCAACTGTGCATCAACAGCAGTGGGTGAGAGTGGAAAGAACATCGAGAGAGGAAACAAAGGCTAGATCTGGATTATGGAATGCTTTGGAGACATGCTAAGGATGCTATTCTGTACACTTCGAGTGTTTTAGTCTGACAAGTGATGTGATGAGATTTCTGTTACCAAGTGCTTTCCTGGCATTGTAGTGTATAGTGGACGTATTGCATGTGGATGCATTACATTGTGGAGAACAAGGAAACATATTCTAAGGATCTGTACAAGATGAAATCCACCAAATCTAATGACCAACTGAATGCAGACTGATTCAGATAGGGGACTTGGGATGATACGTTAAATTTGTTCTGGCCAGTAAATAGAGAGAAGAGTACCGGGGAGAGAAGTCCACAGGTGTTTTTAGGACAAAGTGCATGGGACATAGAATCATGAATTTTCAAGGACAGAACTTACCTTGGATGGGTTGTTGTGGTTGTATACGGGACATTGCGATTGTGGCTGTGGTGGTGATATGCACCTGATGCAACAGTGCCTAGAAATTTGCTATTCTTATGAGAGTTAAAATTGATTTCAAAAAATCACAGAATTTAAAATGGGATCAGAGTGCTGCTGCCATATACAGCCTTTAACTTCTTATTTTCTGTGTGAATGAAGGATCAAATCAGTTACAGTGGGAGTACTCAATTCTGTTTCTGTAACACTTTAAATTAAAGCTTCAGGGATTTGCCTTACTTAGTTCCCTTCTACTGTGTAACTGAAAATTTGCTGCCATAAATTACATTGCTGTACGAAAGAAATTCATTATTGAGTATGGTCTGTTACCTCTGGTAGTTCTAAATTTGCAGACAAAGAATTTCCAGAAATATAAAATTAAAAAAATTTAAGGCTAACAGCACAAGCCTGATTGGATGTAAAGGAGATGCTTAATACATCAAAACAAATTCTTGATATCATAAATAATTAGACATTAATATATACACACATTTGATCAAAGTTATTTTAAGCCAACTGAAGAATGAAACAACCGACAAGCAAAAACTTATGTCAAGTCTCCCTAAAGCATCCTTTAAAACATTACTGGCTGCTCTTCTCTACAGAGAGGCCTTAGGAGAAAGGAAAAGAAATGTATAGAGCTCCATAACAATAGGCACATTTCTTTTCATTTTTTTCTTCCAGTCCTTTTAGAAGGATGTTCATATTAAATGTAAGTTTCTTGAGGACAGGGGAGTTTGGTTAGTTGGACAATTTCTGGGTAACTTTCTTGATACAGCTCAGCATTAACAGATAATAACCATTTATTGCAGAGATTCTCAATGAAGATTTTGATTATTGGGTGGATAACTGCAGTAGTTTAAGTAACATCCTATATTTTGTTTTAAAAATAATAAATAAAATGTTAGCACAGTAAATAGTTATGAGAAGCTACCTACAATCTGTGATTTTCAGTGGGTTGTGTGTATAAATATCTGGCTAAACAATCAAGTTCAAAGTCACATGTTGAAGATGTTTAATTATGACTATGATATATCATTCAAAGTGAAACAATGAATATTTTTCTAGATGCTATTTAATTTAGTAATTTGTTTAACTAGAGAAAATGTGCAATTTTTTCTGGTTAGAAAAACACATTTTTACCATAACTTGGGGCTGGATTGTTAGTCATATTTGGGTTCAGAGTAACATAGCAGCCATTGAAAATTAGAGGATGTTTCATGGTTCCTCTGGAATGCTTGGAAATGTTCACTTTAAGAAAACTCTAACATTAAAAATTTGAATTACTTGGCACTTCTATTTCAAATTTGGTTGAGTCAAGAAATTATTGAGAATCATGCTTTTGGTTTATTCATAACTTAAAGCTTCCCAATTAGAACTGACAGTGGCTAAGTCTCCATAGCATTTAAGCAATTCGAGAAGTTAGGTAGAGTGATTAAAATACATATAAAAGGCTTTATGACTAAATATAATTACATATTGGAATACAACATTCTTTTACATTCCAAAGCTATGACATCTGGATGAACAGAAATTTATTCACAATCTTCTATTGTTATTGTTAATAGTTCATTGGAAAAAACCACATGCTTAAATAGATTTGCTATTTTTGACATATTCTTTATTATCTGATGTTATAAACATTCTTTATTACATGATGCTATAAACATTAAATAAATTAAAGCTCACCTGTTATTTAAATGTACATATGTAATTACACATGTTCATCTGTATATACATGTATGCATAAAATTATACATATATTTGCAAGCCCACTAATGCATGTTTTACATATTGTACATATTTTATCCAAGACAATAACAGGGACATCACTTCACCTATAACTTTTAGGACAACATGGTCTCTTAAGTCTTTTGTGCCACTAAATCAATCTATAATCTGAAAGTCTGTGCTGTCATGAATGGGTTCACAGTATTCTGAATGCTCTCAGAGAAGAATATCATCACTATTTCTGTATCTGACTTTGTTACTTTACATTTATTTGTATATTTGAAACAGGAAAGGGAAGGGGGGAAAACAAGATGATTGGGAGGAGTGGGCAGAGGACAAATGGAGACAAACCCATGAGAAGGGTATCAAGATGTGAGAAATAATGCACCTACTCTCTGGTTAATGTAACTATAACCCCTGTATACCTTACCCCTACAATAAAAAATTAAATTATAAAAAGGAAGAAGAATATCATCACTAGCCCAACTGGTAGCCCACAATTATTATAACATGGGGGGGGGATACATCGTTTTTCATGGAAGTGATTTCTTTGAGAAATTAGTAAACCTACTTTTTTTCTGTCATCAAATAATCCTTTTCTAAGAGGAGTCTAATGTTTATATTCTGTAAATACTTCAAAACAAAACCACAGCTATAAGACAAACCTAACATTAAATAGTAATTATTCTTTCCACTAAAATCAAGTCAGCAGAAAATATTAAGACCATGATGATAGCTGTAAAATTCTTGAAATCTAAAATATACTGAATAGCTAGTAGTGCACTTTGTTGAAAGACTATGTTTTACCTAACCATATGTTAAAGGACCAGGGCTAGAAATGAAGGTGACAGAAAGGGTTGTCTTATATATGAACAAACTTGACCAAAAGGAGATCTCACCCTGCTTCTAATTCATGATAGGAAAATGCAAAAGTGAATGAGACATCCAGTTTCTGGGATCATTATATGAGTGCTGAACAAATAAACAAATACAGATTGTCATGATAGCTGTAGGTGAAATAACAGGTGAGTAAAACAAGGGAGGTACTTTGAGAAGCTGTAGTAAACACAATGATCACAGAGGATGTTTTGGGGTTATTGAGCCTTAGAGAGTGAGGAGGAGTCAGCCACAAACACCTGAGGAAGACTCATCTGGGTAGAGTTCCTGCCAGTAGAAAGCTTTGACTGTAAGGGTGAAGGTAAGCACAAGAGGAATCCATGAGGCTAAAGTTCTGTGAGTGACATGAGCTGAGGTTGGAGACGATGGGTGGATCCTGAGCCTAAACATCCTTCATGAATGAAGTACACAGCCTAAGCACATGGAGACTGTCTTCTTGGCCAGTACCAGAAAGAAAGGAAAGAACACGTGTGGCCTGAAAGTGTATTCATTTTAATTCCTGTTAATTTTATGGCTCTGGGAACTGAACCAGTGTGTTGTATTCTACAAACTATGTTCTCTTATTAATTTTTATATTAGAGGAAAATGTTCTAGCTTGTAATGAATGTGGGAATTTGCATTCCAATTCCAACCTTTGAAGAGATGGTGCATCAATCCACATGTGTTTTGCTCTTGGGAATGTTGCCTTTCTCCTGTGTTTCTTCCCATTTCCCATCAGCAGTAATTTTAGTTTAATTTGGGGTTTTAAAATTTCATTTGTCTTTTACTGAAGCGTGTGTGTGTGTGTGTGTGTGTGTGTGTGTGTGTGTGTGTGTGTGAGTGGAAGAAAAATAGGAAAGTTGTGAAACTTATAAGAGGTCATGTGAAGAAGGAATAAACACATTTAAAAATTTCAATCTTTCATTTTTCTGAATCTTGCCATTAACAACATGTATTGAGACAGCATATCATTTAGAATGAGAAGACTCTGGTTTTCATTTCCAATATATACTTTTGAATAAAAACTTTCAACACTCTCATTTGATTCATTATATTTATTTATAGTCGATGGGCTAATTTCAAAGCTAATTTTTAAGGAGTGGCTTTCTTGTGACCAGCCAGTCACCTCTAGCTGATACTGCTGTAAAGATTGTACCAAAACATTTGCAGGATAGGCAATCAGAACCTTTTTCCTAACTCAAAATAGAAATGTCTACAAAGTTCATACACTCTGCGTGGGTTAAAATGTAAGGTACTGATTCAGCATCTCCAGCTGTTGCTAAGGGAGGAAAGCTGCTCCTTTTCCAAATGGCCGTGGTCCCAAGTGGAGGTGAATAGAGGACAAGAGGGGGTGGGGAAGGGGAATGGAGACCCAGATTCTGCAGGGAGCCAGGAGCTGTTGATGAGTTAGTGGGTGGTAATAACAGCGTTTTTCGTGAGACAGATCCAACAGTGTTCATCCAACAGTGGGAAACATTATGTGCTCTGGTCTGGCTAAGAAAGCCAGTCCCTTTTTATCCCCCCTTCTTCCTCTAAAAGGAGAAATAATTAGAAATCAACATAAACAGAAAATGTGATTGTTTAATGGTCATGAATCTGCATGGGTGTGAGTCCATAACTACTAACTTCACATTCTTGGATGAAACAAACTTATGTTTGTGCTAAAAAACAAACTCTACTTTGTTATATTATGAATAAACTTGGATCTTCCTGCCACATAGCATACTAAAGTAGCATATCTGATGGCTAAAGACTTAGCATAAGCAAACAGCAGGCAAAGACTTGTGGTATTTTAACAGGCACAAAAAGATGTACAAATAGTAGGCATACTATTAAAAATCCAGTTTTATGACTCACATTTAAAGTTTGGAGCAGAGAAAACCAGCACATTTTTCTCCTACATTCACAATACTTGTGATAGAAGAGAAGAGTATATATGCTCTTGTGAGTATGATGTATGCTTGGATGTGTTCACACAGCTCGCATACTTCCACCTCATTCAGAAATGATCTCTGCACACTTCTCAGGGCCCAGTGGTTGGAGAGCGCTGTTTCTGAATTCATGGTTTTAAATCTAAGTTCAGACATTTCCTAGCCAAATACCAGCAGTTACTTCTTAATCCAGCTATTCATTGAAAAAATTAACACCCATATCCTGCTGGTTAGTACAAAGATGAATAACATCAATTATCTGTGTCAAGGAATTTGTAATCTATTTATATAGACAAAAGTTGCTTATGTTCTTGATCCAGGCCTTCCTTACCTGCAATGTGGATCCTGCTTGACACATTACTGAGGATATTACATAGGGAATTCAGTAAAATGATAGGTGAAGCACCTAGAATTCTTAAGGGTAACTCATTAGAAATCCAAAATATATACAGCAGTTTGCTTCACTCACAAGAAGTTTGTGTTCCATCTTCATCTGTATTTGGGGTCCATTTAGTCAATATTAACCACTCTCAGAAACCTCTAAGCAATAAGAATCACTTTCTTGATCCTTATTTGTAATGTAGGAGATTAGGCAATTTACAGAGCCAGAAGCTCAATAGTTGGAGAAAGAAATGAATGTATAAGAATCACAGACATAGATTTTAATGAGTTTCACTCATGACCTCATACAACACCCTGGGCAAGATGGCTTTGAGGTTCTGGAAACTCACTGAAGACAAGCATGTATTTTAAGATACTAACTAGTTTGGAGCAGAGATCCAAAAGTCTCTACTTGTGGCTCCAGAGCTCTACTGTGAGCCAAAGAGACCCAGAGTATTTGTTGAAAATTGAAGTGCCTGGGTTCCACTCCCAACAATTTTTGTTTGAAAATGGCCATGGTGAACTTATAAGAAGCATTCCAGATGATCTAATGCTGGTGATACAAATGATATGTTCATTACCATCAATAATAAGTATCTATCCAGCTGTTGCTGGAATCAGTCTTTGAGGGTCTAATCACATGGAGACATAAAACATGCCTCAAGAATCCTGCAACAGTCTTAGTAAATCAACCTTTCTGAATTCCAAAGTTTACAAATACACCGATGAGAAACTTATTGCAACAGAAAATTAAAGGCAGGAACAATTACTGATGGATGAGTTAATACAGAGTCAAATTAGAATAGTTAATGGGACTTTTTGGGAAACTAAATAAATTAATACAAATGCAAAGGGGGAAAAGAGGAAAAGTTTTGAATGAAATACAAGGAGACAATTTGAGAGTGGTGGACATATGGATGAACTTGAAAGGAACTCAGAGCTCTTTCTTGTGAATTTCCAGCTGAGAATTCTGAGATTCACATAATTAGTTCCCCACTGTTAGAAGGGGAAACCCTGGGAACTGTGGAGGGATCTAGTGTAGAACTGCCTCCCCAGAATTGTATGTGTACTTTATAATGTCAGTAAATTTTCTTCTTCTAAACAAACAAACAAAACCAAAATCCCTTGGTATCTACTTCTTTGCAATGTTGAACTTACATGAGCATCTGTTAATTCAGTTTATTAGCCAGTAAGAATCTTGTTCATAGCAAAGATTTCCTTTAATGCACATGCATTTATAACCAGTTCCTTGAAACTATATAATATTAGACGCTTTAGTGGAGGGATATAGGGAGATTGTGACAGTGAAAGAAAATCCATGGATTTTTTTTTGTTTGTTTTTGTTTGTTTGTTTTGTGGGTCATGGGGCTTGAACTCCACCTGGGCGCTGAACTTGAGCTCTTCAGCTCAAAGCTACAGCTCTACCCCTAGGCCTGGGAGTTGTCCCTGAGCTCTTGCGCTCAAGACTGCCACTCTACCCTTGAGCCAAGCCCCACTTCACATTTTCTAGAGATTAATTGGAGATAAGAGTCTCAGGTCCTTTTGTGCCAGGGCTGGCTTTGAACCTTGATCCTCAGATCTCAGACTCCTAAGTAGCTAGAATTACAGGCGAGAGCCACCGCACCTGGCTAGCAATAGAGTTTTATAGGAAAGTAAGTATATATCCTCCATCCCTGTTTAATTATATCTGCTTCCTAGCCTTAATGCTATATGAATGGATTATCATCTCCAAATATCTACCTGTCAAATGACTGGGGAAATCTGTTCTGTCTGCTTTAAAAGGATATAGAACTCAATCAAGTAAATGAATGATGACGAAGTATAATTCTGCATAAACGGATCTCAATATGAATAATTGATAATATAAATCGTTCATATATTATTAATAGAAATAATCATTATTGAATATGATTTATAATTATTGTGCCATAATTATATTGACATGAATTATTGTGACTATGATACTTTAACTGCTCAGAGCCAGATATGAAACTTTCCTCATCACCAAGAACAGAATAAGTATGTCTTTGATGAGAAAATTGGTAATTTAGTAAGAAAACTGATCATTTGAAGAGAGCATTTATAACTGATTCATTTTTTAAAAACAAATGATGCCCTATTGTAAGTCATCTTAGATTAAATAAATAAATTATAACATTTTAATGTTTGACCTCTTCATTGACGTAAGGAAATAAATTGTGAAATCAATCATTAGCCAATGAGCAGATAATTTTCTTTTAAAGGACCATTAATAAGAGAAATATGAATTTAATTGCCGGAAGATCCACAGAATGTCAATTTCTAAAATCAGCTGTTCTTGGGGCCACAGAATGGCCACAGGAGACATTTCTCCTAATATCATTGCTGAAATGTGACTTCAATCAAGTCACTTTCTTCTCTAGACTTCTTTTTCTGCTTCAGGAGCATCAGGGGTTATGTTTTACACATGATTTCTAAAATTCTTCCAAGCTATCAAAGCATATTGTTTATCTTAGACATGTGCTAGTAGCTCTAGTATTGTCTCTAGTACTTTCTGTCTTAGAAAATGTCACCATCCAGTTGCTAGGGGCACAAATTTGGAACTGTTCTTCATAGTGGTTTCCAGTTACCATTTGCTATGGGGTCAACCTCATTTCCTACTACTCCAACTATTACCATTTAGCAACCAGAGCGATCTCATAGAAACAGTAGCTGAAATCTTATTGGGCTCCTACTTGAAGAAGAGCCTAAAAAGTCAATGTACTACCCAATCTGTCAATTAGCCTGCTTCATTCTCTCTCCGCCTCTGCCTCTGTCTGACTCAATGCTTATGGCATGCAAAGAGAGAACTGTCTCTCATTTAAACCTCCTTTGGCCTTGTCGCTAACAGGCTTGATGCGAAGCAGAGTGCCATAGGGAAGCTGTTCATTATGTCAGCAGGACTCAGTGTGCCTCTTGGATCTACCATTTTCAGGTTAATTTGGTCTGGTTGTTGTTTTCTTTATAATGTTTCTGTTTTAAGCCTCAATTTCTTCACTTATAGAATAATCAACTGGGTATCAAGCAGTCATGGCAACTGTTGTGTCAGATAGCATGTGGAGAAATAGTGAATTGTTTCTTTTCAGAAGCAAAGTTACTTTCAAGACTGACAATTAGCAATTGACATCTTCAGAGCAATCAACTGATGTTAGGAAAGGTAATCAACAGAAGATGACAGAAGAAACCCAAATAAATTGTCGATATGTGTTTGCTAAACTGGTGCTTTACATAGATAGGAGTCTATGTTCCATGTAGTGGTCAAGGAGTTACCATAAAAGGTTTGAGAAGTGCCTTGGACAGATGAACAAAAATGCACTATTTTTAAACGTACAATATTTTAGTGTTTGTTTGATAAAAGTAATTCCAGCTAATGAACGAGTGTGAAAGTTCAGCTATAGGAATTAATCTGTGTGCCAAAAATGGAAATTCTCTCAGCCAAACTATGCCACTCCATTACGAGCTTTACCTAACAATGCCAACTAAGTTTATAGTGTGCATAGTACACTTCCTATGATTGTCACAAACCTCATGCTAAGTGATGGCTCTGTTCATTGGTCGTAAATCTTGAGACAAGAAAATACTGGGAGGCCAAGTAAATTCCTGTGTTTTCAGTTGCTCTTCCTTCTACCTTCCTCTTGCGCTCCCACAATGCTGCCTGGGATTCCTGTTTTCCAGGGGGAACTATAGCTGTGGATTCAGTTATTTGAAAGCAATCTAAAAATCTTATCAATTTTACTTATATAAATCTAGGACAAAAGCATTATACAAACTAGAAATGGTATCTTAAGTGTTTGAACTTAGATACCGATTTGTGAAGCAAATATTGATTTTTTAATTGTCTTCATATTTTTATATTTAATCACTGTAAAATGCTGCAAGGGCAGGTTTTGGGAGTTCTTTAGAGACATAAAAAATAACCTTAGCATATACTAACTATTGTACAAATAGCGGTTCAACAAATGAAGAAATTTACTGTGTTTTAAGGTTACATTTACTTTCATTTTTTCCTCTTGATGAGATTCATTTTCTTGTTATTTCTCTAAAGATGGACTAAAAATTCCAAGGAAGAACAAAGAGAAACTTATTTTTGAATTCAAGCCCTAATTTCACATTCTTGAAGTTTTGACAGACAACTATCTAAGGTTAGAACATGCTGCAAGAAGGACAAGACAGAATTTGTTGATCTTTCTGCTGGAGGGACTTCAAGATCAGTTTCTTGCCCTCATACAAATGAGAGCCAGAGTGCCATTACAGTGCATGAAGCTCACTCACAAACTGATTTGTCTAAGCTATACTGAAAGATAGAAATTTGAAAGTAAGCTCCCTGTCTTCTAACTGGATTTGTCTGTATTCTAAACTCAAGATGCTACAGGTTCTAAAAAGGGGACCTGAATTAAGTGAATCTTCTGCAATGAAGTTTATAAGATTTCTCTTTATATCCCATGGTTCTTTTTTCATAAATTATATGTACAAGATTAAGGGTGGGAACCAATTGAAAACTTGGCAGTGAATGAGGGCAGCTATATAAGATTGAAGCAAATGAGAGAGAATCAAAATTATATTGTAGATGTTTCACTGTTACTTATATAGCAGTGTGTGTGTGCGCACACGCGTGTGTGTGTGCTCAAGCCCTGGAGCTTGAACTCAGAGCCTAACCCTCTTAATTGGCTTTCCTGTTACAGTTGGTCTTACATCATGGCATGCTACCAGCCCACGTAATATCTGATTTATATACCAAAAAAGTCTTAATATAAAGTTAAAGAACACTTAATAGAGAAGTAACACGTAGATGGCAGGAAGAAAACTTAGATTGTTACTTGTCAACAGTCTCTGTATGTTCCTACAACCATTTAGGGAAGGATAACCACTGTGTTGAAGGATGTTGCTCTTGGAAGCATCTTTACTGTGGAATTAATGTGAAGTTCAATCACTCAAGTGTTTGATGGTTTGAATTGCTTAGCTGTTGCTTCCCTGATCTTACCTATTTTTAAGTCCATGGGTTCCACATCAGTCCATGGGTTCCACATTGGGCTGGGAGTTTGGCCTAGTGGTAGAGTGCTTGCTAGCATGCACGAAAGACCTGGGTTCGATTCCTTGGCACCACATATATAGAAAATAGCCGAAGAGGTGCTGAGGTTCAGGTGGTAGAGCTCTAGCCTTGAGAAAGTCCAAGGATGGTGCTTAGGCCCTGAGCTCAAGCCCAGGACTGGCCAAAAGAATATCTCATTATTTATTTATTTTTGGCCTTTAGTATTTGTACAAAGGGGTTTCAGTTCAACATGTGAATTTTTGAATATCATGTGTCTTGACCTGTGTCACCCTCTTCACCATTCTCCCCATCTGTCTCACCCCTCCAAGAATCTTTTTTCAAAAATACTGTGCTAATCTTTACAGATCTTTTCTGTTTTCATTGTTCCCTGCAGAACACAGTGTAACCACTGCTTTCTCAGCATTTACTTTGCGTGGGGTAAGTAATTAAGAGATGATTTAAGTATGTCAGAGGAGGCAGACAGGTTATATGCAAGGATTGTGGTATCTGTTCCTGGAGCCAAGCCCCTGTGGACATTGAGGGAATGAGGACTGTATGTGATAATCACTTTTAGCTTCTGTAACCATGAAATGCATGATAAATGTGACTTGGTGAGCTTTCATTCCCTAGACTTCAGCCAGCCTACTTTTAACAAGTGATATTTGGTATAAGCATTATTGGACAGCCATTATCACTTTCAATCATCACATAATATTGGTATAGAAATCAGGGATCATGCCAAGCCGTATCTCTGATACTTTACTTCCACGAGTTTACAGTGAAGGAACCGAGGACCCCATTTGAATGGGTGTGGTGATAAGATTCACAATATATACCAGTAGCTAACATTTACTCATCTGCATTTCGGTGAACTCCTTTTCTCTACATTCTGTGAATGTTTAACTATATCATTCGTATAGTTACTTGAAAGTATATTTGCTGTTTAAACTAGAATGCAAATCCTTCTAGTTCTTCTTTCCCTTCTCCTTTAGTCTTTTCTCTGGTATAAAGTATCAGAATGTGTGCATCAGAGAGTATTAGGTTTGCTATTGCAAACCTTAATAAGATCTATCATTTAGGAGCAGTTACTTTGTTTAATCTCTAATGGAAAGGATTTATCTAAATATTTACATGAGAATAGTTGTCAGAATGAATCCTGCAAATTGCTGGCTTGCTCCCAGAAAGAGAGGGCTGGTGGAGAGTGGAGGAAAGGAGATTCTTGGTCATTTAATTTTAAGCAGCCCTAGAATTCCAGGGAACTGCCTGTTAGAATAAGAAGGGTTTGTATTAACACCAAAGGTACTTTAGAGTGCAGAGCAATTGAAGTAAAGCATTTGAATAGCCACTTTAGTTTATTGCTCTTGTAAAAGTAAGTCTCCATTTGCTTCAGGTTTGCAGAAAATGCATTAGATAGATTTCAGAGTAAATAAATTGTCTATGAGGAAACAAACTTGTATAAGAAGTGTGAAGAACTTCAAACTTACTCTGAGTAGTGGTTTTCAAAGTACATAGGAATTACTTTCTGTTTTCTTGAGTTAGCCATTATACAAAAGGTGGATGCTAGGGAGGGAATTCCACCAATCTAAATGCAGCTGTGTTTTATAAATTAAATTGTCTGTGCACTTATTTTTTCCTTTGCAAAGTTCTAAAAATCAAGTCTACATAACTCAGCAGTAGTTTAGCATTCAAAGAGAATCAGGAAGTGAGCTACAGCCATGAAGAAAGAAGAAAATATCCTGATTTGGAAAAGCTTGGAAATTTTCATTTTTTAAACATCTTATCTCATGAACTACAGGGTTTCTGCACAAAAGCAGAAAAAACAACAAGTAGTTTTTCTTAAACCATTGTGGAGAAAGCTCTTGCATTGTATGCAAATCTTCTAAAGCAGGAGCAAGATATTAAATTCAGAGACAAAGAGTTCTAACTAAATTCCTAGAATGTCAGTGTTATTACCTCTGAATAAGAGGTTAAGAGTTGTTTGAAACAATATGGAGCTCCATTTACTGGAACTCCTTCTTATTATACTAGAAATTAGACTTTGAAATATTGGCATATGAGGCCACAGGTCTGAAAACACGAGTGAATTGAGTTAAGTACTTGAGAGTTGGCACTATATTTCATAATAGTGTCATCCATCTACATGTTTAATCAGCAAAGTGGTAGTCTAAATCTCAAGTAGTACTGAAATAGACAAGTCATTCTGAATCACCAGGAATTTGAAATTTTAAAGAAAGTGACCATTCGTGTCTTTAGATTTTTGTTTAATTAAAGATCCATCAAGTGAAGTGATGGCATTTCAGACAATAGCAATGGTTTCAAATACAAAGTTTCATGTAGTATATGTTCCTCTTATCGAAAGACTCAGCAATCTTTTATCTACTCATACAATAAAATTTAAAAATGCTAGCCACATTTATTTGTTGACAATTTTTACTTAGCTATTTACTAACACTGTATTTCCAAAATGTATTACTTTAAGCAAAAGAGATCATCAGTTTACTTGTTGCCATTTTTGGTAGATGTGGGGATTTTAGAACTCTTGTCTTGATATACATTCCATTAGTTACTACGTCTTCATAATGCCACATGTTCATTCAATAATGTTATACCACTTAAATTGACCTGAAACTGTTTATAAGTATTCTATTTCTTTTCCTTCTTAGTCAGATGCTGCTTGTATGAGAACTTTCACTGAAATCCTAGGGTTCTTTTTAATCTGCTCAGGAAGGAGAAGGAGAATGTGCCATGATGACAACAGAAGTTGTCTAAGTGGACTTTGCATTTATGCGGGCAGACAGGTAGTTTACAAAGCCAGTGATGTACAGCGCATGCACTGCTGGCATGGTTCCATCTCCTCATGTATTGGACAAACGACCTATTGAGGAAAAAAATTAGTGGAAAAGCATTGTTTTCTAGTGGATTTCCTTCTCTCTGTAACTCATGATTGCTCCCAATCCAGAGGGAAAGTAAAGAGGTCTGACCAGGGACCAGCGGCTCTAGCGTGCTAGGATGACCCTCCTCCGAAAGAGCCTGGTTTTTTTCAGTCTAATTACTTTTGGCAATTGTGGTTATTGGGATTTGGCCTAGTGACTCACTGGAACCCAAATTTTCCCAAAGAGCCCCCTTAACAAGCAGAATTAAATCTGACAGGAAGCCCAGACTTCCACCTCACTTTTACATGGAGATTTCCCTGATTTATGGCAAGGTTTGAACATTCTTCATGGACCAAGAAAGAATAATAAACAGGATTTAATGAAGATAACTTCTCAAAGAAGAGCACATTAGCAATGGAGTAAAATATCTATGAATAAATGACCTACCACAAAACTTAACCCATTACAATAGAGTTGAAAAACCATGCTATTTATAGAAGTTTTGCTGATCACTGGAAGTCAATCTAAAGTTAATCAAGGATTGTAGAAACTTGACAAGAGAGGAATGTGTATTTCTCTTTAGGCAGGTCCCAAATCATTAAGATTTCCCAAACAACAAGGAGGGTGCTGAGATGTAAAACATAGTTGTTTATTATTAAGTAGTTTTGGATAAAATTATGAATATGGTTGATACGCCACCTTCCTTCCACAAATGAGCCATTTACTGCCTCACTCCCCTAGTAACATGGTCATACCTCTCACAGAAGTATTGCTATTTTTCTGGGAAACCAATGTCTGCTAAATTCACAGTCAAGTCTTACAGTGTGCTCTTTATTCTTTTATAGACTCTTTGTCTAAGACATTACTGGGTCAAAAAGTTCCACATGCCTACATCAGAACCTCAAGTTTACTCAATGTTCCATTGGCAAATAATATGGGCCACCAGACTGGTTTATATTTTAAGTGAATATTTAGTCATATGACACATATCTCATTTAGTCCTATATTTCACACAGGTTCATTCTGTTTAATCCTTGTGAACCAGACCTTGTTTTCAACAGTTCAGCTGCAATGGTTACACTTGAATTAAAGTTCTAACAGTCTTTCTTAGTCTGAGCTCCATATTAGAATCACCAGGACTACTTATTAAAATGAGGATATTCAGTCTTCATCCCCAAAGGTCATTTCATTTGATTTAGGGTGGTTTCTGGGGATTGGTATGTTTTGCTAATGATCTCTGGATGATTATAGCATGAACACAGCATTGAGAACCATCATTCTACGGCCCATAAAGCAAAAGTCCAGAGTGTAGGTTACTATTAATGCTCATAGCACAAGTAAGCTAAATAACAGATTTTTATGAAGCATCATAAAGATAACTTTTTGGATAACAAAACCTAGCCTGTGAACTATCTATTATGGTTGTAAATGACATAGAAGGATTTTGATATTTAACTGCAAAATTATAGACTTTCCCCACATCCTCATGCCTAAATAAATCTTCTCTTGGATTTGTACACCACACTTGGGATGAACAATTGTAGAATATTTTAAATAAACCATACAATTCTGTTGCTTCTAATGACAGTCAGCCATTGTTTTGTGTTTGGCAAACCTCCTAAGTCAAGTTTAAGTAGAGAGGATAAACGATAGAGGAAAGAGTAAGATGTGTACAGGGTGGAATATGTGACACCAGAAGGACCTGCACATTCAATATTTGAAAAAGATATGTTGGGCAGATGAGGAGCAAGATAGAATGAACAAAGAAGAGAACCCAAGTGAAAGGAAAAAGTAAGGTGGGATTTGAGAAAGTGCTCCCAGGATTGCCTCCAATTGCACTCCCTCTATTCGGGGGTGGAATGATGGAAGCAAGTAAAGGTCAGGGCTTTGGACTCAGGAGAAGGCAGCAATCCACTGAGTGGATTGGCTAAAGTGAGTCAATTGGTCCATTCCTCTTAGGGTGGGTATGACAACTGTATGACATCATTTTTACAGAGACATCAAGTAAAGAGGCATCTATTCATAGATGATTAAAACATGAAAGCTACTTGAAGTAACACAGTAAAGTTTACTTTAAAAACACAAAATATGTGCAAAATAAAATACATAGGAATATAATGGTAGCTTTAAGAGCTATGAAGTAGTAGTTTTCTAGGAGTCATTTAACACATTTTGACATCTTATTTTACCCTTTATTGATGGAATATATGAAATATTTCCTTTACTTGGACTACAGCCTATGTTAAGATGGCTGCACTCATCATAGCTGGCCATGTTCATACCCTTTGTATGAAGTCCCTTGGTACAAAACATACCATGAGAATGTCACTAATATAACAGTGAGAAGCTTGTTTTTAACCAACTGAGAATATGTTAAGAAAACAGTATTCTAAAATAAGCAGTTCAAAAATCTCTTATTTTATGCTGTGTGGTGGTGGTTTGTGTTATGTGATTATAAAATGGGGTCTGCTTTACCACTTCCTTTCAGGAATGTGCTTTGTATTGGGATATAATTATAAATATGCTTCCCAGCTAGTTTTCTGGGGACAGTTTTCAAAGTGAATATAGAGGACTGCAATATTTTTGCCTTTATTTTAGAAAGGTGTTTGAAGGAAACAAAATCTTGTCAATGCCTCTGACAGATAGATACTCAGAAGGCTAGAATAGACTGCTTTTGATATAGAAGATGTGAAATGACTAGAAGGGGGGGAAAAGATAGATATTTTATGCCTGGCTTCTCATGAGGCTGGGAAAATCTTCAGTGAGGGTTTTGTTGTTGATGTTTAATTTTTTGGCAGTATTGTGTCCTGAACTCAGGACTTGTGCTTGCTAGTCAAGCATTCTGCCGCCTGACTTAGACATTGTATGGTGTGGGATGGACTAAATTCATTCAAGCCCCAAGATTTTAAGACAGCATATATTATTGAGAAATCTTAAAAACAGATTAATGGCTGCCATTTTAAATAAATACTAGGACTAAATGTCATGGTCCAATAATCATTTTTACAACTGACAAAAATTTCTGATTTATTGATATAGTTTTTCAAGTCTTCTCACAACCTGTGGCAATATATTTCATAGGTAATAAGACTTTCAAGTGTGACCTCCAACTACAAGCATTGGCATCTTAGAATTGTAGCTCATGATACCAGAGTCAATTCTCTTATAGAATATACAAAGTGCTGTGAAAATGAGAAACCACAGTTGTGAATGATACATTAACATAATTCAAATGTATGAAGTTCTTCACTATTACTAATCTGATTTGATATTACCATGAAGAATAGGTCTCAGTGTCAGAAATAAAAAACATTTTGATAATAAACAAGAAATCACTAGATTTTTTGCTCATGGCCACTTTTGTGTGAATAAGTGTAAAATTCTTTTTATGTGTATGGGACTGCTAGGAAATTTGAACCCAGGTCTTCATAGTTGCTAGGCATGCATTCTATCACTTATGCCATGCCCTGGAGTTCAACTCTAAAGTTCTTGACCTTAGTCCTTGATACTTTCTGAAACTGACTTACTAAATGTCCTTCTAACTCATTAAATTTAGTTCCAATAAGAATACGTTAACAGGGGCCGGGAGTTTGGCCTAGTGGTAGAGTGCTTGCCTAGCATGCATCAAGACCCAGGTTCGATTCCTCGGTACCACATACATAGAAAAAAGCCAGAAATGGTGCTGAGGCTCAAGTGGTAGAGCTCTAGCCTTGAGAAAGTCCAAGGACAGTGCTCAGGCCCTGAGCTCAAGCCCAGGACTGGCAAAAAAAAAAAAAAAAGAATACGTTAACAAGCCAGGCATTGCTGGTATTTCACTCCTGGAATCCTATCTGCTCAAGAGATTGAGGTCTGAAGATGGTGATGCGAAGCTTGCTGGAATATAAAAGTCTATGAGAATCTTATCTCCAATAAACTGTACAGAAAAAGACTGGAAGTGGCACTGTGGCTCAAGTGGGAGAGCCTTGAGTACAAAGAAGTTCTGGGACAGTGCCCATGGGGTGAGTTTAAACCCCAGGACTGACTCAATAAATAAATAAAAAGTTAACATGCCTATTTGTCCTATTTTCCTGTCTTCATGTAATCTCTTATTTATGTTTCTACTGATGAGCACCTGAATACTTATACTCTGAAGTTTAATGTCAATTGTATAGCCTTCAAATGTATTGAAATTTCCAAAAATGACTGATTTCATTAGAATAAATCATCTTCCATATTCTCCTAATTATTAACTGTCAAAACATGTCCAGACTTCATCCTGGACCATGAAAATTAGTTCCTCATCAGGTCACCTCTGAATTCTGCCAGGGCAAAGCATTCCTCTACTTGGTGCTCTAAGCCAGTTCTCTCAGTCTGAAGACTTAAGGACCAAATGGATCTGTGTATGTTGATGGAAGCTATGGCTGTGGTCTTCAGGTTCTAGAAACTATCAAGGGTGGGCCATAGCATAAGTGACTTGCTTCCTGTTTGATTAAATTACTTACTAGCTCATATTTATACACTAAATGAGATATATTTACTTATAATAAGTGAATAGTTCTCTTTGTGCTCATTCTTAGTCTTCATCTACTCTACTTAAATGACTAAGAAATACAAGTTGAAACAGAATGCAGGGGGGCTCATGCCTGTAATCCCAGCTACTCTGGAGGCTGAGATCTGAGGATCAAAGTTCAAAACCAACCCTGGCACTAGAAATTTGGTGAGCCTCTTATCGCCAACTAATCACCAGAAAACTAGAAGTAGCACTGTAGCTCAAAGGATAGGGCTTGAGTTGAAGAGCTCAGGGACAGTGCCCAGGTCCAGAATTCAAGCCCCACGAATGACAAAAAGTGGGTGGGGGAAGAAAAAAAATTAAGTTTAGAAGGACTTTTAAGCTCCCTGGTGATCATTTATGTTTTCATACAGAAGATGAAGAGTGGAAGGGGCTATTGCAATGATGTGGCTGTAAATTACTAAATCAAACTTCTCTTTCCCATGGATGGCATATAGATAAGCCCGGCACAAGGAGTTGCCTTGGTTATCAGATACTTAGCCACAATGGTGGCTCTGGAACCCAGGTCTTCAGTTTGTCAGTCTTCTACTCCCAATATCACTGGGGACTCTCTCTTCTCAGGTCTCAGTCTCTGTCACAAACTTCTGATACCTGTTATTCATCAAATTCTTCCAAGTTGGGTGGAACCCTAATATGGTAGTGCTTTGAAAAGGAGATTAGCTTTTTTGCATAAAATGCAAAGATAGTTACAAGCTATTAAATTTATTTAATTGGGCAACTGTGTGATTTAGAATCACTGAATATTTCTTTCAAACATTTTCAAAAGTTTAGTGACAACAGATGGTAACTAGGTCCCTTGCCAAGTTTATAAATGAGGCTTAAATGCTCTCATCAGATAAACGGCACCTGCAGCTATATTTTAAAAATAAAATTTTAATTATTCATATTGTTTATAGTCCAAGTGTTTCACTTAAGAATTTCATGTTATTGAAATTTTGAGAGCAGAAAAATGGGTTCATAACACTCAGAGGTCTTAGTCATTTAGTATTACCAACATCCCTACAAGCTTCCACAATGGAACATTTCCCACTCCCCCCGACACACACATTTCTTTTCTCTTTTGTGGTTCATCATGGGACTAGAACTCAGAGCCTGGGTACTATGCCTGAGCTTTGCTGCTCAAGGGCTAGAGTTCTACCACTTTGAGCCACAGCTCTACTTCTGGTTTTCTGGTGGCCAACTGGAAATAAGAGTCTGATAGACTTTCCTGCCCAGGCTGAATTTGAACTGTGATCCCCAGTTCTCAGCCTCACGAGTAGCTCAGTTTACAGGCATGAGCCACCAGCACCCAGCCCCATTATTTTTTAGTGTTGTTAGATGACTGCATTCATCTGGATGCTAGTAAACACAAAACAGAAACATTTTTCGCAAATATATACCTGTGATTTATGTATTAAATATATTACAAACATTTTAAATTTACCACATCATTCAAGAGATGGTCAATTTTAAGGTAATCCAATTATCTTAATAACTGAGGAAAAGCAACCTACACCTTCCCTCAAGTCAAAAATAGAATGCTGTTTTCCTAATGATATAAGCAAAGTTGATTCTTACATTTCATGAAACATAATAGTCACTTCCAGTGGCATTTCAAGAATTCATTACTTGGAAAATGGTATTTTTGGAGGTGTGGAATGGCCACTTCCCCAGAGCTCTTTTTGAGCAAGGCTACTGCTCTATCACATTGAGCCACAGAGCCACTTCCTAACTTAACACTTATTTTTTTACAAAGTATTTTTATTGTTATTGTAAAGGTGATGTCTAAAGGGGCTATAGTTATGTAAGTCAAGTAATGAGTACATTTGTTTGTGAGCAGTGTTACATCTTCCCTCATTTTCTCCCAGTTTTCCTCCCCATATCCCCTCAAGTTGTGTAGGAAAAAGGTGATTTAGTAAATTACTGTTTTGATGATAGTTTATTCTCAATAGCCCATTATTATAAGTGAAAAAGAATCTTTTGGTTTTAACTCCACATGAACTTCTCACAACTCTGTATTATGTAGGGCTGCAAAGAACCTTTGCATAGTAAAAAGATCAGCCATTTAACTAGAAAATATTCTAGACAGTTGGTAGCAGTCTGAAGAACTCTACCCAGATTCAAATCTTCAAATATGATCAAATGTCAAATAAACTTGTAGTAATGAAAGTGAGGGTTTTCTCATATTAAACTTGAAAATCAAATTTTATGTCATAATTATGTCATAATTTTCCTTCATTGCTTTCTGGGGACTTAATTTGTAAAATATTAAATGCCAAGGAAATCCTTAATGGAGAATTATTTGGCACAGCTTATCTACTTATAAGTTGAAAAACTGCTCATATGTCACATTTAAAGAAATATTGAAATAGTCATTTAAATTATTTTATGCTCCTTTTTTATACTTGTGATTACTGACAGTAACCTGGGGCTACGTTTTGATATGCTTCTCCTGGAGCAATCAACAAAGAAAACAGTTACAAGATAGTTTAGAAAACAACCTTGATAATGTTAGGTGATTAAGTTAGCAATCCCAAAGGTAAATGCTTTCTGTTTGTACTTAGTTGTGGTCGCGACAATGCCTATGAGTTTGAATCTGTCTTTGATGTGGCTATCACATGATATATCTCAGAATTTACTTTTTCCAAAATAAAACTGTGCCTTTCTGAAACAATGTTGTTTTCCAACAATGTAGACTGGTAACAAAGGTAGACAAGTAAGAAATGGGCATTATAACCAATCTCCAAAGCAAACTTAGAGCCCTGATGAATATTTAAAACACTGGGACGATTAAAGGAGCTTCTGTTTTTGCGATCAAATTGTTACTTTCAGAGAATCAAGAGTGTATCAGAATTTCAAAGAGTTATTCTATACCTGAAACAATGTTGTGAGCAGTGCCCAGTAAAGTCTGGTACTTGTGCTTTTATTTTATTAGCCCAGTATAGTCTGGTACTTGTGCTTTTCTTTTATTACCATTAGACTAATTTTCTTTGTATTCATGCTTTTCTTTTTTTCAGATTTCTTTATACAAAAACCTGTAAAGGCCTTATAAATTATGCAATGGAATGCATTGTAAACAGAATATGTCTAATAGTTTTAACCTTGCTTCTGTCTAGAATCAGAACACGTTTAAAACAATTGATAGCAAATAAAAAGGACATTCACTGGCATCTCATGTTTCTAAGAATAGCGGTCTGGAACAGTATCATCCTACAATGTCTATTTAGCAACCCTCACTATTTTGAATTTGATATTTAATTATTTGACATTGGTCACCATTAGATAATATACATAAAAATGTGAATTCCAATATTTTCAGTCAAATAGAGCAGGTATTCTCCAAATACATTGGGCAAAGAATACCCTGATGACTATCAAATCTATTATTTGATAAGCTTGATATATTTTCAGTAATGTAGACCAGCATATAGTAAAATGATAAGGATAGCAGTGAATGAAGCTCCTGACAGAAAACTACTTCTACATATCCTGGCCACATAGCTGCATGCAGGTTCCTTATACAACATTTCTCAATCACTTACAGCATAAAATATAGACCCCTTTTCTGCCTCTACACTTCAATTAGTTATTCTGTGGCCAAAGTGAATAATTCAAATGAAATTGTAATGTACCGGCAAGGTATTATTATTACAGAGATGCTTTTGAGATTCTGAAATTCAAAGGTGCAAATTCTGTCAAGGTGCAAAGGCTGAACTTGAAGTGAAATTAAAACAGAAATCAGGGTTTTAAATTTAACATCCTGCATCCAGACCTATGGCTTCACTGTCAAAAAGCATTGGTAGATAAGAATTTTCTTTTTCAAACATATGGCTACATTTAATTTTATCTTAACCAAATTCAATTGTGTTATCCATAGGGTCTGTGTATAGATCTAGTTAGATAAAACTTTATTATGTTTCACCATTATAATTAGATATTTTGAAGCGTGACTCTTGATTTAAAAATCATGTTTTTACAAAACACTCCTACACCACTTTGTAGTAATCTGGATAGCTAGTTTATATCAATGTAGAAATTAACGGAATAAGGATTGTTTTAGGGAAACCAAAAAATAATGATGTGGCTTATCTGCTTTATCAGAGAGAGAGAGCCAGGGTTATTTAGAAGTGAACATATTTAACACTGCAGATACATGTCTTTACTTAGAAACAAACAACCTTGATACCAAAATATTCAAGCGACCATTTCCAAGGTTCTGGAAAACAAGTCTTCGTCCACTTAAAAAAAATTTCTCTTTCTTTACTGATGGTTTTTAAAACACCATGAACTGAAATTATTAATCAACAAGCAAAGAAAGGACGCTCTCGAATATTTATTTTAGTTACCTGTTGGGGGGAAAGAAGAGGTTAGCAACTTCAGCTCTTTTTTCTACTTTTAATCACTATCTTATTTTTTTTTTCATTTTAACCACCTTCCTAGTTGTTATTACAGGTAAGTATATTTTTCAGAGATTTCCAAGGAAATGACTCCATTTGAGTTCGGGAATGACGCAGTTCCCCTTGGAGTTTCTGGACATGTTAACAAGGGATCATTCTACCCTCTGTTCTGTCCCTAATTCCCCCAAGAAGCTGCACCTGCCAAGGGTGTCGTTCCGTCTCCTCGGAGGACGCCAGGGGTCGCCCCTCTCCCAGAATTGCACGGGCAATGCAATCCCCAAGCGCAGAGGACACTACAAAGGCGCCAGGAGCAAGGCTTGCTGGATCCAGAGCGCTCTCTGTCTCTCTCTGTCTCTGTCTCTGTCTCTGTCTCTGTCTCTGTCTCTCTCTCTCTCTCTCTCTCTCTCTCTCTCTCTCTCTCTCTCTCTCTCTCTGTGTCTCTGTCTCTGTCTCTCTGTCTCTCTCTCTGTCTGTCTCTCTGTCTCTCTGTCTCTCTCTGTCTCTCTCTGTCTCTGTCTCTGTCTCTCTCTCTCTCTGTCTCTCTCTCTCTCTCTCTCTCTCTCTCTCTCTCTCTCTCTCTCTCTCTCTCTCTCTCTCTCTCTCTCTCTCTCTCTCTCTCCCTCTCTCCCCCCCTTCCCCCCTTCCCAATCTCTGAATTTCACCCCCATTCCCTTTATTTCCACGTTCATCTTCCCAATACAACCAGAGCTCGCCTTTAACCTGGCCCTCAGACGGGCAAGACAGGTCAAAAAGTGAGTGCGCAAACGGTCCTCAGCGAGAGCCAGAGGCGACCATCTGGCTGGACCCGGTGTTTCCTGTTCATCGCTGAGGAAAGATGGGCACAAATGGACAGCAAACTTGCCTTCTGTTGTGTTGCTTCCCAAATAGGGATGCCCCAAACCACACAAGCAGGCATCACATGGGCACTTGGTTTCTGGGGACCCTGCTTCGTCTTGGCAAGTGTGCGAAGTTGTGGCTTTGGTGGGGACTCCCCCTCCACGCAGTTAAGGCAAAAGTGGGGAGTGGGCAGAGTGAGTTTGATGAGCAAGGAGCTCCTCTTCCTTCAGACCTCAGCTTCCCCACAGGCACCGAGACTTAGCCAGCAGAGGAGGTGGGGACCCCAGGCTCGAGGACACGGAGGAGCCCTTGCACGAGGTACCAGTGCAGCCCGGGGAGCTGAAAGACTGGGTGGGAAAGTTGGGAAGAACACCGGCCATTTGGAGCCAAGAATAATACATGGGATGCTCTGACATGAGTAGTTCAGGCCCTTCTGCACCCCGCGACTCCATCCTCCAGGCGGCCAGCCCGGCCGGAGCCCCTGGCCAAACGACTCGGTCACTTTTCAAATTTTTTTTTCTTTTCTAAAAAAGTATTTTCAGGTGAATCAAACCTTGTGTGGCCGGGGCTGGTGGCACAAAGGGAGCTTTGAGGGGTCCCTCCCGCCCCGGGGTAGGGCCCAGACAAACAGCAGCGGCCTGCCTGCCCGAGGAGCGACGACTGCATTTCCATCTCACACAAGCTGTGTTGTGTCCGTCCAGCTGCTCTCGCCGCGAAGGGGCTCTGCGGCTGGACACTGGGGGTGGGACCGCCCGGGGTGAGCTGGGGCGGGGGGGGGGGGGGTTAGAGAGGCCAAGGGTTGTAGGAGGACCAGCCATGGAGGTCCCAGTGTCCCCAAGTAGCGTCCCTTAAGCCAGGCAGCCGGGGTGGCTGCGCGTCTGCGGAAGGGACCGTGGGACACCCCACGCGGGCACAGACCCCTGAGCAGCCTGTGGGCCCGGCTGCCTCCCAGCAAGTGGCGATGTCACCCTCTGATCTGTGAGGATGCCACCTTGATTGAGACAGCGCAGCTCCGGTCGAGCCTGCCCCCCCCCCCCCCACCTCTTCACGACGCAGTCCCAAGTTCATCTCCCAAGCAAGGAGCGAGCAGGCGAGCTCGAGTCCGGACAGGGGACGGGGCACCCCAACCTCAGAGTGTGACCCTCTCCAGGGAGCCGCTGGAAAGCCCCCCCCCCCAGGCCAAAGCGCTACAGGGTCCCTGGAGACTCGGCGTCCCCGGGGTTTGTTTGGGTGGGAACCCCCGCGCGTGGACACGTCGGGCCCCCCATATGCAGACACGCGAGCTCCCCGCTCGTCCCCGCGCCATTCCGATCCACTGGTGCGGGTCGCGGGAGCCTGGCTCGTCCCGGGATCGGCTCTACCCCTCCATACCCTCTGGGGCGCAGCCACCCCGAAGACGCCTCTGCACGGGGCTGGAGGCCGCCCCGTCGGATCCCCCCCCCACCCCGGGAAAGAGGGAAAGCATCGAGGTCTACAGCGAGCTTCACCAAGGACGCAAGGAGCATTCCCAGAACCTCAAATGACCACGGGGCGGGGGAGCCCTCGGAGCGCGGGGCCCCGGACTCCAGCAAGCCTGGAGATGCTGGAGGAGAGAGGGGGGGCGCCGTCCAACCCTCCCTGCGCCCCCAACCCTTTACCGCCCCCGGGAGGAGTGGGAGCGCAGGACTGTCACAGCTGGGCGTTGATTGAGGACAGGCAAAGCCCCTCGACAGGTGAACGGGGCAGAGAGAGCTAACGCACCACACACACACACACACACACACACACACACACACACACACACACACACACACACACACACACACACACACACACTCCACAACAACACAACGCACCACCACCCCGCAGCCTCCCCCTCCCCGCCCGGTCCACACTACTCACTCCTTCGCTGGCGCCTTCCTCGTGGGGCGTTCTGGCTGCCGATGTATTCCATAAAGTTCAAAATGATAAAAAACCAAGAAATGAGTCGCAAGTGCATAGTAACCCGGTAAGCGTGCCCTGCTTTGCCCTCCTTTTGTCTCTCGCCCCCCCTCGGTGACTGCGGCCGGCCGGGTGCGGGCTGCGCGTCCGGGGCTCGGCGGCTCCGCTCAGTCAGTCCCGCGAGGCGCGCGGCGCTGGCCGGGGACGCGGGGCGGGTGGCCACGGGAACCGACGACGGCAACTTTCAAGTCGGCCGCTCCAGGACGGCTCGGCGGGACTGGCTGTCATCCCGGCGCTCGCGGCTGGGGAAAGCGGCTGCAGGTAGCATCCTTGGGCGGGCGGCAGGTTCCAGGCGAGCGGCCGCAGGGGCCGCGGGCGGAGACCCCCCTCCCACCCCTACCCGCCCCTACCCACTTTGGAACTCAGAGGCTGCGGCGGCCGCGGCCGTGGCGGGGATCCCGAGAACGCCGGGGAGCGGGCGAGGCCGTGGGCAGCGCGGCCATGGCCAAGGGATAGCGGAGAGACCCTGAGCTGCTTCTGGCGTGGTGGAGCCCGAGTCGCTCGTTCCAGTGTGGGGCAGGGCTCCCGGGAGCTCCCCATAGGGGAGGAGGAGGAGGAGGAGGGGGAGGGGGTGGGAGGAGGAGGGGGGAGGGCTGCGGGAGGGGGGGGGAAGCTCGGGGGCGGGGAAGGAAACTGCTGGAGCAACAACCCTGAGCGACCTCAATAACTTTCAATTTCAAGAGGGAAAGAGGGATCTGGAAAAGTACAGGCGCTGCAATTTGGCAGAGGCCCGGGAAGAGGCGCCTAAGGGGTCCCGGGTCTGCGGCGGGGCGTCTTTGGACAAGGGGCGGGGGGGTCGGGTGGGGGTGGGCAACCGGAGAGGGAACCCGAGCCCGAGGCCGGGTAGGGGTGCTGCGTACCGAGTGGAGTCCCTGGGAAGGGCGCATGTGGCGGGGCGAGGTGGGCGCGATGGGGCTGGAAAGGTTTCAGGCCAAACGTCCAGCGGGGCAGGAGTCCTCCACCCACACACCTCCCTCCCCACCCCCAGGCTGGCTGCTCTCCCCGACCTTGGGCTGGCCGCACCCTTGACCCTGGGTCCCCGCGTGCTTCCACCTACCCCAGAGACTGGTCCTGAGCAGCCCCTTTGGCTGATGGCTTCTGGCGGCGGGTTCTTCCCCAGCTCGCTTCAGCCTCTTCTCTGCGCCTCTCCTTTCTCTTATTGGACGCTGAGTGGGTGGTCAGTGGGTCAGCTTGGCCTCAGTTTACCTGCACAGAGAAAGGGTGACTCAGAGGTGTGTGGGGACCCTCTGGTTGGGGAAGGCGCTATTGTGCCGCAGCTTTCTCCCCTGCCCAGCCTCTGCTGCAGCTCTGGAAGATTCCTCCTCCCTCAGGCGACTCCTCAGTAGGCAGACTGCTCAGCCACTTTGGGCGCCCTCTCCTAGTGTTCTTGGAGGATTTGGAGTACATTTTGGGTTCTTTAGGAGCTGGCAAATGGGGGGGTGGTTGTTGGAAAAATATGAAGAAAGATTTCCCAGTCTCGAGGAAGGAGAAATTCCATTACGTTCTGTTGTTCAGTTTCAGTGGCATAGGAGGACCCATAGGAGTAGACAAACAGCTTCCCTGGAGGGAGGGGAGGGGAGAACCAAGAACTGGGCCTTGCACACTCTGGCTGGTAGTGATGGACCTTCCATCTCTCTCCTCCATGATCACAGGCCCCCCTCCCAGCCTATTATATGATAGTATATTACATATAAACATGGACATTCTTACGCTATACTAAGACAGCTTTACACAGCCACAGCACTAAACTTGGGAGACACATTATGACCAAGTCTCCGATTCCTGGACACTTTGCTCATTCTTAACACTCAAATAATTTCAGTTTAGCAAAATCTCTTAAGTCCTCCTGGAAAACCAGAAAGATTTGCAGGGTTGAGAGCAGATTTGTCTTCACTTTATATGTGTCAGTGAATTAGAGTATCAACAAAGGTTATGGCCTGTATCTGTTCCACTTTTCAAGGTTCCAAAGCACCTTATAGATCCCCCGTAGTCCTTTCTTGGGAACATCCCAGCAGTGGAACTGATCTGTTGACATGCCTTAGATGTAAAGATGGGAAATATGTGTGTGTGTGTGTGTGTGTGTGTGTGTGTGTGTGTGTGTGCTTTTCAAGTTGCTAAAAGTTAGAATCTGAGAAGCTGGCATCTTGGTTCAATTCCTTAATCCAATACCATCTATTGTTTTCATATGTGTGTTGGAAATTTGAAAATAGGAGTGAGTTCCATTAAGGTTGGAACTTGCCAGCCATATTTTTTTTTGAGAATTTTTATTTACCACGTTTATCTCTCAAGGATAGAACCTTCTGAACATCCTGCCTGTCTTCCCCAGGCCTCATCCCAATTGGTTTCACAATTTCTAATTGTGAATGATTGTGTTTACCACTCTAGACTGATTATTTAGAAAAGAAGACATTCATTTGCTGCCCCATCACCATTCCCTCTGCCCACCCCCCACCTTTTCTTTTTTTGCTTAATACCTTAGGTCCTGAATAACTGCACCATAAAATATGGGGGACTTAAAGGGTATGGGAAGCTCCCTTTGAAAATGACTCCAGAGACAATCTTTCTAATCCACAATACTTGAACCGGATGGGATGAGATTGCAACAGGGATGTAAAAAAGCAATTTGGCAAACAATTTAAGGGAAATAAATATGAAGAAAGACACTTACTTTTCACTGTGTGTTATACAGACACATGTTAGTTTGGATGAGAACAGGAATGGCAGTATAAGTAAATAAACAAACCCAGTGAGAAGCTACAGTTCTTGAGTCACCTCAGAAACGAAGTGTTAGCTGCAGTGTGCAGGAAAAGCTTGTCAAGGAATAAATGTTCTGAGGAAACATAAGGATAACATTAAATAAATGAGGAGAATATTCCTTGTTTCTTGATGCGATGCGTTGGAATAACTTTTTATCTCTTTTCATGTTACAGTATTAGTAAATGTGTGCTAACTTGCCTGGCTGAGTCCTACATTCCCTCAACTATTTCACAAGCTTATGATAGACATACCATGTCCCATGTCCTGCTAAAAAATCTATCTTTGGACTTCATACCTATAGTTGCTTCAATGAGGAAAGCAATGCTCACCAAAGCCCGTGCCTGGAAGTAAACCTTATAGTCGAAACTTTAAGCGAGTTAAAGGCCATGAGTAGGTCCCGCATAAAGATCATTTATTTCTTTATTTTTTTCCCCAAGTAAATCAATAGTCACAGGGAATTTGTATAAATCAAGAGTTTCATAAGAAACTGTGACCAAGAGAACAGTATGGTTTAGGATAAAGATAGAAGGTTAAACATATGCAGAATTTCATTGCAATTTCTCTTCTCTATCCCCTCACCCCATTGCCACCAGCCAGAGACAACAGTAACAAGTTATTTTTATCCATTGTGGCAGTGGCACTTAAAGGAAAGCAAATGAGTGTCATATTGTTGAATCCATACAGCAAATATGTGGAAGGGGGCGTGCTCCAGAAAGGGAAAGCAAGCCCAATACTTTGGAATGGGCTGCAACTAAGCAGTGATGAGAGATGTTTGGCAAAGCTGGGGCTGACATCAGTCATTATACCACAGAGTTAATATGCATGCAGATTCTGAAAATGCTCCACTCTCCAGTTGCTCAGATCTGGAGACATCTGAGTGTGTAAGTCAAACAGGGTAGTGCTGGCAGGTTCTGTGTTACTAATGCAGCTAGAAATCATCTCTGGATCATGGAGCAGACAGCAGTATTCAAAAGCCATTGAAATTAGTAGATGAAGGAAATCGACTATTTTTAGACAAAGAAAAGGACATGGAATTATTATAGCAGTTGAAAAGTGACTAAATGCCATATAGAGTTAAGAACATGAGAAAATCAAGAACCATGATGGATTTCTTTCTGTCAACGAGAAAGGATGTCTTCCACTTAAGTGAAGTTATGGGATATTTATTATGTTGTGTTGAGTTCTGTGTGGCATGCCTGTTTTCTTTTTAAACTTATTTTCTTTCACAAACCAGTTAATTGCTGGGATCACTTAAGTGAATATCCATTATAAGGATTTTATTATCGGAGAAAATCTTCTCTATTATGGAACTTTCATATAAACAGTGTGCGTGCAATAATAGGAAGGCTCTGGTTGAGGAATCTGAGGATCATGGTTGGGTCCTGGTTCTGCAGTTTTATTGTGTCCCAGGTTTCTTCATCTGAAAAATGAGGAAATTCAACAAAGTAATTTCCAAAGTCTTTGTTAGCTCTGAAAATAATGACCAGATTTTTAAAAAAGAAAGACAGACTTGTAATTGCAAATGTCAAAGCTATTTCTAGTGGTGTGACATCACAGCTTTCACTTACAGAGTTGTGTTTAATTGACCTGATCCAGATTTAGAAATTGTCTTTCAAATGTGTTGATTTTCTGGAAATGCCTAAGCCGTTACAAGAATCCAAGATGACTCTGACCCAGCAAAGATAAATTCAGGACTAGTTTAATGTGTCTAGATGTCTTTAGACTTTGGGATACAAAAGAAGAGAAATATTTTTCTTTTTAAATTCTAGGCAAACTCCTAAAGAAACTAGGGAAAGGAATTACTGCTTTTCGCTCAGTTACCAATTCATTTGGTTTGCTTTTAGGAATCAAAGCGGTAGGAAGAAATAGACTTTATTGAATCAGGGCTGTTCTTTTCTTTTTATTTTACTCCTTCCAGTTTCAGAATAAATCATCAGAAACAGAAGTCACTGATTTTCTCGTTTGTATCTTTTGTATCCCATCCTTCCATGCCTCCCCACCCACCCATAGGATTTATTTTCATATGTCTCATGTCTCAGAGTCTTTAGTAACTGTGGCCACAGCTTAAGGTTGAGGAATTATTAATAAAGATATAAAGGCACTGTAAGACCAAGAATTTCAGATGAGAGATAATATGAATGAGAAAATTTGCATGTACATGGGCACTTATGATCTCAAAATAACCTCAAGAAGACATGATTTCAGAGAAAAGATAACTGAAACCACAGAAGTGAAGTCATTTGCTCAAGTTTGGGTAAAGAATATTAAGGATGTTTGATACTGCCTCTGGATCTATTGTCTTTGCCCACCTTGTCCCTTGGAATCTTGACTTCTCTGGACTAAATTATTAGGGTTCCTTTCCCCTTGGTTTCTAATTCAATGCAGCCAAAACTCTGCAGAAAATTGTGATGGTGCTACCCCCTTGCTTCAGCAGCATTCAGGAAAAGCCTGTATTTTGGGAATTCCATAATCCTATCAACCAGTCAGTGCCTTTCCCATGGCTTCAGCAAGCACTGAACCAGGCTTTAATATAATCATGGACTAGCCTCTCAGCCTAGTCTTGGAGACCAGTGATAGCAGAGACATGCCACTCTTCCTCAGTATCACCTTGATTGTTGCTTTTACCCTGTCTGCCCTCTGATAATGGTTACTTTTTTTTTTTTGCCAGTCCTGGGCACTGTCCTTGGATTTTTCTCAAGGCTAGAACTCTACCACTTGAGCCTCAGCACCACTTCCAACTTTTTCTAAGTATGTGGTACCGAGGAATCGAACCCGGGTCTTCGTGCATGCTAGGCAAGCACTCTACCACTAGGCCTAAGTCCCGGCTAATGGTTACCTTTTTTTTTTTTTTTTTGAGAAATATGTTCCTAAATGACACAGAAATGTCAGAACTGGATCTTAAAACCAGATCGCCTGACTTTAAAGCCAGTACTTTTCCTTCCATACCATCCTGACTTTTTCAGACTGAGTTGGGTGAAAGACAGGAGACTAGAGCAGGTGGGAGGGATGACGCATACAGTACGTGCACACAATAGGCATCAGAGCAAGGCCATTGGTGAAACCGCAGCAAAGAACTAGTATCAAAATTGCAAAGAGCAAAACAGAGTTCCTATTCAACATTATAGCTAGGCAATCAGAAACAAGGAGACAAACAGGAAAAGAAAGAGCAAGACAGTCAGGAAACAGCTGCAGCAAGAGTGAAAGCTGACATGAAGTTTTTTCCCTGCTAGGTGTAAAATGAATCTTGACTAGTTCACAGGTAAGAAAGAATACCTAGTTGGAGGCAAGAGAATAGTGGCAAGGAATCAAACATCCATGCCTCCAACAAACATTTGTTGAAGTCTCCAGTGGGTGACGCCACAGAGGCGTTGACACTGAAATAGCCTTTAAAGCAAGTATATACAAGGAATAAGTTGATGGATTGTATTGGTGCTTATTCATCCAGATTCATCCAGAAAAACAGCAGAGCAAGCATTTCTCTCCACTGTACACTAACCCGTGATCTAGGTTTTAGATTCGTTCCATTGTCAATGACTTCCCTTCATTCCCATATTCACTGAACATGGGTCAAGTATTATGTTGGCTCTAGAAATTACGAAACTGTAAAAACTAGGCCCAGATCCTCATAAAGAATAATCACAGTGAGGAAGAAAGACAGATAAACCATTAAAAGCTTCTTTGTGATAAGTGCTGTATGATAAGAGCTATTTGGAATATTGTGGGAAGAGGAAAAGAGCAGTAATGCTTTGGAGCAGTAAGGAAAGGGATTGTCTAAGATGTACCGCATTTAAAGTGGTGAATCCTAACTGTTGGTAAGGAAGGATTCCTTCCCAGGCTTTAGGTAGACTGGGATTTAGAGGTGGAGGGGTGAACTCTTTCTTGGTATTGTTTGGTGCAGGTCAATGGTTTCGGATGGCTGCCTGCTTTCTAGGGAGGCAGCCATACTGTAAGAGTTTATCAGGCCTCCTCCGCCTCCAGCAATTCGTTGTAGCTGTGTTGACCATGTGGGAGTATTGGTAATGGCTGATGCTTGTGTGGGGGAAGGTTGTGGGTTAATGATTTTACAAGTTTACTGTAGCTACATTATGGGCAGATTCCTCTCATGAGAGACAAATGATATTTTATTTCTGTGTCTTAAAACTGTTTGAATAGATAGAATCAACATAGAAATTAAGGCTAGCCTTCTTAGGTATCTGGTTGCTCCATTCTCCCCATCCATTGTTCTCCACACATTCTTGTGTTGGTTTGGGGAATGTAGTCCCTAGACAGGGTGCGATGCACTCAGCCTTATCAAAAGTTCCCCTGCTGAGTGTCATCCGGTTTGATTTTCCAGCCCTCTCCAAGCCTGAAGTTAGCTAATCTGAAACCTAACCCTTGCTCTAGTATTAGTGACAAGGGGATAGCTTAAATCTTTCTCCTCCTCCTCCAAATACTCTTTTCTTTCTAGAAATACATACTGATCTCCCAGTAGCCTATAGGAAATTCCAAGGCATCATGAAGGAAAACAGTGGTCCTCTGTTGGTCTTGATATTTGAATGTTGGCCTCTTTGATGCTATTCATACTTTGACAGGTGGTATTCTATATTTATAGATAAAATCACCCCAGTAACTATTATTTGGTAGGGAGAAAATGGAATCAACATATTTTCACCCACAGAACATTGCATCAACTATGTATTGCTGTCTAACAAACCATTCCTAAACTTAATGGTTTAAAATAAATGTCCAACTTCTTTCAACTTCGTAAGTTGCCTGGTATTCTCCTTGTTTTCCTTGAAATCCCCTCTCCCCAATATTTTACCTGCCAGGCCAGCCGAGAAGAGAAAGATGGTAAGCCTCTATTCTGAGATAGTTATTTTTCAGAGCATAGAAAATACACGTTAAAAATGTTTAATTAATTAATTAATTTTGTTTATGTGGTACTAAGGACTGGAATCCAGGGCCTCATGCATGCTAGGCAAACACTACCATTAAGCCAAATTCATAGCCCTAACTTGCCTTTAAGAAGCCTTTTAAGCCCTTAAGAAGTCCTCCAGTGTCATTTTTGATGCCTTTTATTGATCAAATCACATTTCAGGGCCAGTCTAGATTCCAGAATTTATCCACTACACCTCAGTTTTTGGTAGGAGGAAATGACAAAGAATTATTAGCTATATTTAATTGACAACAGAGCTAGTAAGTAGGCTATTGCATAAAGCCAAACTTTCAAATGTTTTGACCAATAAGAATATTGATTTTGAAGTGGAACGAAAGAGGCAAAATTGAGTTTTACTATTTACTCTGTGTGGCCACCTCTGGGAATGTTCTGCTTTTAGATTAGTTCTTCTGGGTTGAATTTCATTTCTAGACTTGAAGACATAGATAGTAAAATGTAAGTTTCCACTTTGCCCATTTTTGGTGTTGGCTCTGTACGTAAAAATAATTACAGTTTGGTACTCAGAGAAAAGCCTCTGGGGGAACATTCCCACTTTGGGAACAAGCTATGTAATGGTTTCTTTTGTAGAAAAGTAAATTTATTGTGTTATTTCCTTCCTTTTCTCTCAAGAGCTAAGAGACCAATTTTTAAGATTTGTAGATACAACATAGAAAGGTCCTAGTGAAAGGGAAATATAATAAACCCCCTTTGTACAAATACTTAATAAAAATAAATTTTAAAAAAGGATAAAAGATAGTATTCAATGTATGTTTTTGATCCATTTAAAAATATTGCTCAGATTGTCACTGTTATCAATATTTGTTCGTGAGCATTACATAGAAAGATTTTTCTCTGCCACAATCAACTTCTAAATGATTTTCTGGAGAAATTCACTGAGGAGAATCAGACATGTTTGATTTATGCATTTGTACCTATATCATATTCTAATATAAAGGCAGTCCCAGTTAGTAAGAAATATTTGGGTTCATAATCTTGATGCTTAATATTCCCTTATGTCTAATCTGAAGAGGGTAAATAGTTTTGAATGTGTTAAGCAGATGTACTTTCTTTCAGTCCCTGAAAAATACATGACCTTAAAGTTACTGTTCATATAGAATCAGGGCTCTTTATCACTTGAATGTAAGGGAAGGTATCTCTTAGAACAAAATTCCATTGTTTTGCATTGAGTCACAAAGCTGCCTTCCTCAATTTCCTAGTAATAATAGCCTACTACGGATTTGTTGAGAGAAAAGGGCAGGTTTCTGAAGTTGAATTTCCTTTATATGAACTAGCAAAGTTTTGCATCCACAAATACCATTTTACTGACATCCATCATGCGGTAAGGATTCAAGACTTAAAATTACATCTTTATTAGACAGAAAGGGAAGTGCAGAAACATTTCCTTTTCTGAAACTTAAGGGAAGAAAGTGGGAATGCAGAGCAACAAAGTCAGACTTCTTTGGAATTAAGGAGAGGCAGAATTATTATGGACGTTTAAAACCTTGTTTGAAATGTTTGCTAAGAAGTTATAATCAAATATTCCTTTTCATGCTGGTGAGAATTGATATATTTTTTCAAGGGCAGCTATTTGGGAGGAGGGTAGGGGAGACCAAAGGCATTTTGTGTAAGCACTCAAATGTGGATGGAAAGTGCCCAGAGGAGTTTTCCTGCAATGCCGATTGTGGCATGGCATCGTAGGACAGCCACAGAGCTGTTCCGACACATAGTTCTGTCTCTCCTCACTCTGCTTTCTGGACACATGTAGAGACTGTATTTCCTGCCCCTCCCTTAGGCATGGGATATATAAATGGAAAGAAATGAGAACAGAAGTGACACTAATCATTTCAAGATAAAAGCTTGAAGAGACAGTGTTGAGTTTACCACATTTTCTTCCTCGTACTGTTGTGATCATGGAAGCATGTGACAGAATGATGCCTATGTCAGATGACTCCCAGAGTGAAGATGGTGAACAGCTAACTCCTCAGTCCATTGACCTATGTGGAATGATAGCAGGAGTGAGAAATACCACTGTGGTTATTATACTCTTGAGATTTCCCTTACATCAGATTCTGAACCTTAGTCAGGCTATGCCTTAGTATGTGTCAATCAAGGTACAGTTACATGTACAGGAGAATAAATAAGACAATTTTTATCAAAAGACCAAAGTGAGAAGTAATGAAATTTAGAGTGCAAATTTAAAAGGCTCTGATAATGGGCAAGTTCTTAAAGCATAACTGAGTACTGAAACATCAGAATTGCGGTTACTGATTTATTGCATCTTTAAAATTTCTATGGCTTTATCTGTCACTGTTAAAGAATGATTTTTCCATATTAGCCAATTTTTATTGTTGTAATGAAATACCTAAGACCCACTAACTTCATAAGGATAAGCATCAGCTTATCTTGTAGCAGGAATATCTGAAGGAGAGCTCACTGTGCCCAAGAGTGATTAAGTAGCTGGCCTGGCTCTTAAAACAACTCAAGGTCATTGCTGAGAAAGGTCAGGAGTCATACAAGAACTATCATAATTTCTTCTGAGGGAAGCTTTGCCAATAACCTAAAGTCCTCTCACTATGATTCGCTTCTTATAGGCCTGCAAAATCTTTGGGGAACATGCAAACATTCAGAATTAACCTTTAATGTGAACTTGAGAGCGTTTATCTCAGCTTTATCACTCATGGCTGACATTCTTCCACCTACGCTATACTTCTAGTTCCAAGATGCTTGTAGCCTCAGACTTCAGCTTCTGGAGTAACTGGAATTATAGGAGTGACCACCATCAATTGGCTTATTTTAAAAAAACTTGATGAGGCCTTGGCAGATTTTCTTGGTTTAAATACTTTACTTCTAGTTTTTTGGTAATTTTTCATGGGCTTTCATATACTTCTCATTTGGAAAGTATAGGTTCTGTTGAATTCTGAAGATAGTTGAAAGAAGGTATTGTTTTTTTTGCATTTATTTTGATAATTGAAACCCATATTTGTTTCTTACAATCATCTTTCATTGTGAAATTTTATGTGGAATTCTTTTCCACTTAAATTTTCTGGGCAAATAGATCCTGCTTTAATTTTTACTTACACTTAAGATAAAAGTAGCCTGCTCCAATAAAGAAGAATATACTTACATGATATTTATTTTCATAATGTAAATTATTGAAATGGAAAATCAGGTATGCAGTAAGTTGGCAAAGTGCCTATTTATATGGGCCATCAGTGTAAATATTTTAAACATAGTGAGAATGACACCAAAGAAATGAAGAATGTAAGTTTTCAGGAGCTCAGAGTTTATTCGTGAGGATGCCTAAAGAAATGTATATAAAAAGAAATCTTTATACTTTTCTTACCATTGGAGAAAAGTCACTCCTAGACTGTAGATAATTAGTAGACTAGGTTTTTTTCATTTCATATCCTTGGAAGGAGCCTGATCTTGTTGTTGTTGTTTTTTGTTTCGTTTTCCTTGCATTCTTCATCAGGTGAAAAAAGCAGTAGGCTCAAGAAGCAGGGAGAAACATGGAAAGTATAAGAATGAGAGATAAGATTCAGGTCCCAAGTATTTGAAAGGATAGAAGCAGGGGTGGGGCGGGGGTGGGGGGATGTGGGGGTGGGGAAGGGGGTGGGAGGTCTCTAATCATTCTACCCCCCTTTATCATTATCAAGAGCCATTGCCACACCCAGGTTAGTGAATGATTCTCAACAACTCTGAATCCCCTTGTTTGGAGAAAAGACTGCTCTGGAAAGGGTGTATTCCAGAGAAGATAAGGAGTGTTTTAGGGAGAAGAGGCTAGTGGAATGGTTCTCAGAGAGTCTTCAGATTCAACATGAAGGGTGAGAATGAATACCTGTTTTCCAGACCTTTAGTTTATTTGTATGGGCAAATGAATACTGATTCAAGAACCAGTAGTTTCTTTACTGGCATAGGTGACATAAAAGGCAACAACACATTCCTAGGATGAATATGGATTACACTTACTGTATATGTTTAGTATATCTGTCCTTTTGATAGACTATTCAGTTAATGTGCTAGGTAATTCTTCATGAAGTTATGCTAGCTGTCACTTAGGAATTCATTCTCTTCAAAATCCTACATTGAATCACAGAGTTATTTAAAATGGTATTTGTATTGTGTAGTAGGAGGAAAATGCCATATATCTTTAGCATCAACATTTAAAAAATGGATCCCTAGATGCCACCACGAGAAAATATAAGAAAATACAGGTCTGGGTGCAGAAAGGTTTAAATTTTATTTTTTGAGGAGCTGATGTCAGGGTTGTATATACAAAAAATAAACAGTAATGGAGCAGAGTCTACACTGAGATCCAAATAGGAGCTCAGACAGGAAGTGCGGTCTGTGCTGTAGGTACTGATGTCTGTGTGTTCGGGTTCTCCTTCACAAGGGTGCTCATATGCATGGGGAGGGATTTTCTAAGCCATCTTCATTTCTCACCATATAACTTCGGTGGTATTTAACTTCTTTGAATATGTGTTAGTGAAGGAAAATGCAGTAGAAATTTTAAAGTAGTGTTTCCTTGAATTTTCCCTGGTGCTAAACTTAAAGGACCTTTTGAGATACTATGAGTTATCTTATCTAGTTTATATATCTGGAGAAATTATATGATCCTAAGATAATTAGCTTTGGTAATAGGCACCCAAACTGAACATTTGGCTGATAATTCATGTCCTGACTTTTTCTAGCAATGGCTTGCCATTTCCCAACAGAGGAAGGGGAGTTGCAAAACAGCAGGACTTTGCTACATTTTGTAATTAATGAGGTGCTAAAAGTGCCAGAGTAGAGGCTCCCAGACTGCAGTGTGTGACTCAAAAGGATCCAAAGCACCCAGCATTTCAAACAAGTGTCACTTAAATAAACAGCAAGTCAAGTGAATCTGTTCTGTGGAATGGGAAATGGTCAATTGATATGGAGAGTCATCCCATGCCTGTGTAATGTAATATTATAAGGATTAGTCACTGTATTTTGCAACTTGTGAAGCACTGAGGGCTTCTCCCTGGGTTTTGCAGAAGGTGGGAAATTATCTGTCTTGTATATTAAAGAATGTGAAAATAGGGCCAGGAGTTTGGCCTAGTGATAGAGTGCTTGCCTAGCATGCATGAAGTCCAGGGTTTGATTCCTCAGGACCATATACATAGAACAAAGCTGGAAATGATGCTGAGGCTCAAGTGGTACAGCTCTAGCCTTGAGAAAGTCCAAGGACAGTGCTCAGGCCCTGAGCTCAAGCCCAGGACTGGCGGGGGAAAAAAAAATGTGAAAATGAACTTTCAATGGACCACACTGTTCAAATAAATAACTAGTCTGTTACAGTATCCCAACCGGCATGACATTGCTCTATTCTTTTAATGCATATTAATCAAGTTAATAATTAATATTAGTAGACAGCCAAAGCACTTTACCGATCAACTAACAACTAACAACAGAGAAGCCAGACACTAACAAGAACTTTCTTTACTCAAAGAATTACTAAGAAATAATGGCACAGGTGATTGTTTGGCCAAAAATAGGATGTTTCTACAAAGGAAAAGAATTCTTGAATAAATTCGGATGGACATCAAGCTATTTATCCACATCAGGACTTTAAACTTTCTTCTTTCATATCATTTGCAAGTTTATTTATGTAACTATTTATGTTTTGAGGTTGTCGATGTTAATAGTGCTTACCAGCATGTGATATGGAATAAAGCAGAATTTAAAAGAACAGAATTTAGATAGATATTTACATCCATAAGTAAACCTTTAGATTAAATGTGTGTGTGCGTGTTCTCTGCTTTTATGAAAATGGACCAACAAAGGTTTGATATAACTTGATTATCTTAGCACGGGTGCATTTTCTCTGGAGATTCTATGCAAACTTTTGTCATGGAAGCAAGGTATATAATACTCTGGTGGCATTAAGAAAGTTTGTTTGTGAATAAGTCTGTAAAGCAAATGGAGCAACTTCCCTAAATATATTGGGCTGTTAAAGTTTTAGGACATTAATACAAGTGCTTAATTCTGTTTTCTCCCTGCAATGTAGACTCAATGCATGTGTACTGTACCTCAGAGAAGCATGTCACATTTATATGGATGCAGCTTACATGTCTTTATTGTGGATTTAAACATTCGAATCTCATTGGAATGCCTTATGAACTTTAAACTGTAGAAATACTTTTTGATAAGTTTAACTTGATGGTGTTTATTAAATGTGAGCTCATTAAAAGAAATTAAGTGCATTAAAGTAATTGTTCTTAATTTTTGAATTTTCATGCTTGAAATCACATAGGAAATGTTTAATGATCTTACTCTAGAAACTTCCATTCTGTCACCAGTAGGTGACAGAGCTAAAGAGGCAAACCAGTACTTAATGTAGCAGAAAGTTGAGATCTATTCATTCAAAAAAGACTGAATTGTATTGTCTTATTTTCTCTTGATTTTTTTGGGGGGGAGGGGTAGTTTTGAAGCATGAACAGTCTATGTCTTAAAATGTGTAGTGCAAAAGAATTTATTAGACCAAGTCTTTTCCTCCAACATACTCTAGAGGGAGTCAAATCTAAGAAAGTTATGTTAATACACTTCAAGTACTGTGGGTTCTCTTTATGAATTACTTTTCTTGGTGATGACCCTCTTAGTAAATAAAGACTCATGGCAGGAGTTGGATAGTACCTGGAGCTAATGAGGAAAAAGAGAGATCATGTTTCTGTGTGAACACCTCAGTTTCAAACAGAGAATATATTATTTTCCTTGTTTGCTGATTATTTGTCATTGTCCTCATGGGGACCAATATTTGGATTGGCACAAATAGGAAGCAAATGACAGAAAATTCTTTCTCCAAAATGGGAATAACAAGCTCCAATAATGATCTCTATAATGAGCTGTATCAACCACTTACCCACTTTGAGATTCAAATGTTCAAATCAAGTAAAATGGAAGTTTCAGTTAGAAAGCCTTAGGCCTCTATGTTGTATGATATTATTTCCACAGAAGACAGTTTTATAATTTGCTTTAGAGAATGCCTTGAAAATCTGGGTATAAGCCAGTAGTTCCTAGGAAAAACCTGGAAGTCTGTTATTTTGTCATTAATTTCATGTGTCATCACTAAACATGCCCAACCACACTATATGTATTTCCAAAACACCTTTTGTGCTTTTCAATATTTCCTCTTTTCATTCACTATTTCTTTTGTTTGGAATTCCTTTCAACTTCTATTCATGACTGCAGAAATACTGTATTCTCAACGCTCAACTCAGAGGTACGTACTCTATGACATAGTCTTTGTTCCTTCTTAACACTATGGAAATGATTTCTGGTCCTTTAAATTTTTCTATTTTTCTTTAGATACTATCAAGTTCTCTTTGCATGACAAGGCTGGCTTTGAACTGCAATGCTCAGATTTCAACCTCCTGATTAGCCAGCATTACAGGTATGAGCCACTGGCACCTGGCTTCAAATTCTTTATGTGGGTATGGATCAAGTGGTTCAAATTTTCTCTTTTCTGTCTTAAGCAACATGATTTGCTTATACCAGATGGTTAATACAGATTTACTGACAATTTAAAAAAGGAATACTGGTAAAAGAAAAGAACACTTGATTAAAAATGTATTTGAGTAGATATAGAGTTACCTTATTGAGAGCAATAGTTGCCACAGTATTGAATTCATGACTCTTAAGTTTATGTGGGATCAGTTAAGACATTTTCTCTGTAGAAGTTGAATGGGGAAAATATTGGTATTTCTTTTTCCTTTGTTTTCCATGCTTCTTCAAAGAACTTATACAGCTGCAGCGTTCTTTATTAATTATAACTGGCTATCTACCTCAAATAGTTTTGAAAAACTTTCCAATTTTGTTTGGCTGGTTATCAGTGTTTGAACTCAGGGCTTTGCAGTCCCAGTGGATTCTCGTGGTTTTAGCTAGCAGTGTACCACCTGAACAACAACCCCAAACCATCTTTTCACTAGTTAATCAGAGATGGAGTCTTGCAAATTTGCCTTCCTAGAGGTGTACCTTGAACCTTGATCCTTTAGATCCTAGCCTCCTAAATTGGCAAACAGAACAGACATGAACTATCAGAGCCTGCCTTTTAGTCAACATTTTAAGGACCATAGATTCACACAGGTAACTTCCTACAGCCACTAAAACTGTGGGGTTGTCAGCATTTTGCTTTTAAGTTTCCACAAGTTTCATTCTAGTTTTAAGTGTTGGGTTGGGTTTCAGAAATGTGACATATATAAAGACTTCTCTACACATGCCAGAATTTTTTTTAAACAGATACCTTCATTTCTATATTACAAAAGGACCCATCCCCAAATAGAATAGATGCAGAACTGCAATTTCTCAAATTTACTACAGGGTATGAATTGGGATTTTCTTTGATGATGTCTTAATAATAAATATTACTGTAGATTTAATTTCTTTTATTATGTCTTCTTCCTATTTTCTTCATTGTTTCTTTCTATACCTCGTACACTATGTAAAAGATGCACAATATATATTTTACTTGGTTTGACTGCCATTTTCTTTTATTATTATGTGGAATTTTATCCAGAGGGATGAACAACAGGTAGAGTTGAGGCTTTCAGGTATATACTTCAATGCCCTTGTCCATTTCCAAATTGTTCTTTCTATTTCTTTCTTCAAGGCAAAAGTATTTCATTTTTCTTGAGTACCACACATTGTGAGAGCTCCGCACTTGGCAACAACAAATAAACCGTTTAAATTCATGACAATGAAATCAGGTCATGAGGTTTAACCCAGCAGTTCTGTACCTCATCACATTATACCATGTCACAAACATATATTGCTTGTACCAATAGAAATGGACAGGCTTTTCTCACTCCCCCTACTATCCCTCCTCTTCCTCTTCTTCCCCTCCTCCCCCTCCTCCTCCTCCCCCTCCTCCTCCTCCTCCTCCTCCTCCTCCTCTCCTTTCCCTTCTCCTCCTCCTCCTTTTCCTCCTCCTCCTCTTCCCCTCCTCCTCCTCCTCCTCCTCCTCCTTCTCCTCCTCCTCCTTTTCCCCTCCTCCTCCTCCTCTTCCCCTCCTCCTCCTCCTCCTCCTTTTCCTCCTCCTCCTCTTCCCCCCCTCCTCCTCCTCCTCCTCTTCCCTTCCTCCTCATCCCCCTCCTCCTCCTCTGCCTCCTCCTCTTCCCCTCTTCCTCCTCCTCCTCCTCCTCCACCACCACCATCATGCTAGTGTAAAATTATTTTCAGAATGTAGAACTGAACACATCATAGCAACTGTAGACATGAAAAACAAATGCTAAGATCACTGCTTGGAAAGAATTTTACTATAAGAATGACCATATCATCTGGTGAATATAATGTAACCCTTCTATTAATTACAATAAAAATTTTGAAAAAGAATAACCGCACCTGGGGAATATAACTGTAACCCCTCTACACATTACAATAAAAACAAAAGAATAACCAAACACTTAATTGTCATGGGAAATCTCTGTTAGCCTGAATAACCATTCTTATCAAATATAGAGAAAAAAGAAAATAAAAATTAAATAGTTAGGCTGGACACCAATGGCTCATGCCTGTAATACTAACTACACAGGAGGCTGAGACCTGACAATGTTGGTCCAAAGCCAGCTTGGGCAGGAAAGTCCTTGAGACTCTCCAATTAAGCACCAGAAGTGGCACTGTGGCTCAAGTGGGAGAGCACAAGCCTTGAGCTAAAGAGCGCAAGGACAGCGCCCAGGCCCAGAGTACAGACCCATGACTGATAAATAAATAAATAAATAAATATCCTTCATTTTCACTGTACAACTTACTAAGGATAGTGTGGAATTGAAAGTAGTTTTGTACTAAAAGTTTCACCTGAATTACTGCTGGTAGATTTCTCTTATTGCTGTTGCATCTGTCTAGTTCTGTGCCAAGATACTTAAAAATTCATAAAATAATGCTAAAGCACCCAAAGGACTTTTCTCATTAGTGTAATGGTTTACCATCTTTCTCTACCTTTTCTCCCTTCATACATAAAAATATGATCCTTGGGCCGGGAGTTTGGCCTAATGGTAGAGTGCTTGCCTAGTATGCACAAAGACCCGGGTTCGATTCCTCGGTACCACATACATAGAAAAAAGCTGGAAGTGGTGCTAAGGCTCAAGTGGTAGAGTTCTAGCCTTGAAAAAGCCCAAGGACAGTGCTCAGGCCCTGAGCTCAAACCCAGGACTGGCAAAAAAAAAATATGGTCCTTGTGATTTAGAAAAAGATACTTTTTATTCTCCCATGCTATAAACCAAGGAACTTCACACATATTTCTTTCACTATCGATAACTTGGATGTCACTGAAAATATTTTAATGAAGCCTTTACATTCAACCTTCTAAATTGCTCAACTCTAATAACCAGATTTTATGCAGATACTCTTCTATTTATTCATATTCATTCATGCATTTTTGGCTCTCTGTTGAAATCTAGAGATGCTTTGCGCTAGATTAAGATGCTGTTGTTCACTGAGATGTCTTTGAACTGATGAGAAGAATTTTGCCATTAAATGTTTTGACATTGTGAATTAATGCTCTCTATGTATCCTTGTCTCCGAATGGGGTAGGAATACTTGACATAATTGAAATATATGCATTTCTTTTAGTTCTTTATTTTTTTTACTTTCAGATTTTTATGCTCCTTGGTAATCTATTTTGAACTGTAGTTTTTACTTGTATAGGAATTTATGTACTCTCTCTCTCTCCCCCTCTCTCTCTCTGTGTCTGTGTCTGTGTCTGTCTGTCTGTCTGTCTCTCTTTCTCTTCTATCTGTCTTTGAAATTTCTCAAGGCTAGTGCTATACCACTTGAGCCATAGCACCACTTCCAGCGTTTTTCTGTGTATGTGGTACCAAGGAATTGAACCCAGGACTTTGTTCATTCTGCTCCCAGCTGCTGTAGCCTCTTATTTTAAATTATTTACTAGTGATAAACTTGTGACTTTCAAAACATGTTACATTCCCTTAAGAAGGTGAATTATGTATATTTAACTTTTACTTGTTAATCATTCATTTTTTTTGAGGGGGGGTAATCCTGGGCCTTGAACTCAAAGCCTGAGAGCTGTCCTCTGGCTTTCCCCAAGGTTAGCACTCTATCACATAAGCCACAGCACCACTTCTAGCTTTTTCTATGTATGTGATACCCAGGAATTGAACCGGGGTCTTCGTGCATTGTAGGCAAGCACTCTACCCCTAGGCCAAACTCCTGTCCCTTAATTGTTCTTTTTTAATCTTGCAGTAATTATATTTATGTATTTTAATAGACACATTCTAGCCAGGCACAGTAGCTTACACCTATAATCCTAGCTACTCAAGAGTCTAAGATCTGAAGATCACAGTTCAAAGCCAGCCCGGGTACTTAAAGATCGTGAAACTCTTATTTCCAATTAAGTGGTACTGTGGCTCAAAGGGAAGGGTGGTAGCCTTGAGCTGAAGAGCTCAGGGACACTGCCAAGGCCCAGAGTTCAAGCCCCAAGACCAATAAACAAACAAACATACAAATAAAAAGCCCCACATTCTAGAAGTAAACATTTATGCCTTTTTTCAAGTTCATTTTCTACCCCCTACTTCTCAGTGTTTTGTTCACTGCCTCACTGCCTTTGACTGTCTTACTGTTCATTAGTCTCGCCATGAATATCACTTTTGACTTCAGAGTCCTCAGCCAGGAAATCAGACATTATTCTTCTGGCAAATGGAGATTTGCACTAGTTTCTAAACGGGGTTCAACTCAGCACCATGCCTCCAATCCTCTTTTTTACACTCTCTGCATTTGAATGATCACTGAGCCTGGTTGTGGCATGTGATTTCACAGTGACTATTCACAACTCCGAGGGTGAAGAGCAAACTTAGAAGCTGGGCAGAAGCACTTGTTGGCCAACTAGGTAATTGGGATGAAAGAACTGGTTGTCTAGTTTACCCCTCATCCCACTCTTTTCTGGCCCAGGTGCAAATGTCCCAGATAGTCTGTGATGTATTTGTCACCCAAGTGTTCTTCATGTAATTTGTGGCCAGTTTCATCACACTGCATGTTGTTTTAGTCCTCCTTGGCTTGCTGTCTGGGTTTCCTATTCTGTTTTGCTGCTCTAGGATTTCACTCTTTCTTCTGGACTACCTCTCCTCAACCATAAAAATTATGATGATTCAAGTGTTAGCTTTCACTTTCTAGGAATTGAGGGTTTTGACAGATACTGACGCATTAGGAAATAAACACATGTAGGATGATAAAATGTAGGAATAAAAAATAGACTCCTTTTTCCATGTCACTCTACATTTCTCCTTCTAACAGATACTTAGGCTAGATGGTAATTATATACATATGCATTATTTACTATATATGATAGTTTTCTACAAATTCATATGTGTATGAATTATTTGAAGAGAGGCTCTACATTGACTCTTGTAGCTTACTTAGGTATTTAATATTTTTGCTTCACATCTCTCATTCACACCTTTTTTTTCTTTTCCACAGTATCTTGAAAGTATATTTTAGATATGCATCACTCATTGGAGATACAACAATGTCATTAAGTTTGCCTTCCAATGTTAATTTGAACTCTGCTACTGCATTTTAGAGGAAGCAGTAGCCTCCATTTTCTTGGCATTTCCCTTTTCTCCCTCTCTTTCTTTTTGTAATTTTGATGACTTTTCATTGTTTGCTTAGGCTTTCTTTTCTATTTCATAAATGCTATAATGTTGCTATACATCGTAAATTGCACCAAAGTATTTGAAATTTACATTTTTAAAGTTTCAGTCTTTCCCTTGGATGTTTAACATTACCCATACATTTATTTACATGACCCCCCCTAGAGTCCCAGCCATTTTTCATTCTTCTTTTTTTTTTTTTGCCAACACATTGAGTGTTCACAGTCCTTTTTGCCCTCAGTTTGTTTCCTATAATGTTGGTTAAATTTGCCTCTTAGTTCTATGTCTAAAATCATTGGTTGGTACCGTGAGTTCTTTCTCTATTTTCATTATCTCAATTATTTACTGCTGCAATTGAAGCTATGATATAATTTTATGCTCTACAGTTTGCAACATGCCGTTTTGGGCACCTAAATGAAGTACATTATTCAACACAATCTTCCACATTCCCTTTTTATGTCTGCCTTAATTAGCCACATGATTATTACTATGTTCACACTCTGTTCTCTACTTATTTTTCTAAACATTTGCAAGCTAAGGCAGAGGTGGACTGGATGGTCCTGACTCCAGTGGATGGTTGTGCTAATGGGCAGAAATTAGTAAAAACTTATTTGCCCCTAAAACCTTCACTGATCACAAAGACTGTAGTGTGTTTCCCTTGGGAAATTACAACTCTATTCCAGTAACATTATGATGCATCGGCTTCCTGTCTAAATATCTACTAGATTAATTGATAGATTGCAGCTATTCAACAGATATAGTAAGTTCTCCCCTCCTTATCTTCCTGCAAGGCACACTTCCTTAGATACTGGCAGTACCATTGACTTCATTTCTAAGTATCATTTCCAAGGGTTTCCTAAATTCTGTCACTGAATTCTAGCATCATCCTTTCATTTTTAAAATAGATTATAACAATGAGAAGAATTATTCAAGGCTTGTAGCCCAAAACTTTTTATGCATGCTTTAGAACTATTGCTTAGGTATTGCTAGGGACTATACAACCATGGGCACTAAAGCTGAGGAAACAGAATGATTAGTAGGTTATGTTTAAGATCCTAACCAAAACTGGTGATGTCTTAATCACTATTGTTAGTTACAGTGAAGAGGACAGGGTATTGCGAACATGTATGAGAATTACGACATCAATATTAGTAATATCATGTAATTTGTGAGAGAGATTGGGCAATAAGAGAAAGAAACCTACAATGACACATTCCAACTTATACAATTGACTTGATAATGTAGTGCAGCAGAAGAGTAGATTACAGAGCAGGAAAGTAAAAGTTTTAGGTTTTGACATATTAGACATGTGGAATTTATACAATGCTCATTTGGAGACAGGAAGTTGTTTTAACTATGCACTTGTAATTTCAGGAAGAGGTAGATTTGGCATTACCAGAATAGGAGTATCTTTACAGTGAATGTATGTACTGCATATGAAAGGACAGATGTCAGGGAAGAACATTTTTCTAGAATAGTTCCAAAGCAATAGAAGGGAAGGATCTGATAACAAGAAGCTTTCTAGGGTACCCCCAAGCTCACAGAGGGGGTAGGTAGGAATAACTGAGAAGTTCAACAGACCGCAGTGCTTAAAGAAAGTTATTAAGAATCAGGATGGCTAATGTAAACAAATAAGAGGAAGATGGAATGCCCAGAAGCAAGGGACATACACAGGACAGTTGAGTCATAAATTTGTAGAGGCAACAGTTTCACACAAGAGGTTCTTTCTTTTCTCATTCATTTGTTTAAAATGCAGATTTGTTGATGTTGTTATTGCTTGGTTGAAAAGTTTGAAGGTACTGGGAAAAGAAAAACAAGGAAATGAGAACTGGTAAAGTTTGGGCTATGGAGGGATGCTTAGTGTTGGGAAGCAAATGAAACAGTGCATGGGATGGGTGTTTAATAGTATGGGAGTGAAAACATGAACAAAGGAGGCAGCGAACTTAACTTGGCTGCAGATTGAATGACTTAGCCTTGGTAAAGTAAGATTGGAGGAGAAAAAGCTGAGTATGTTATAAAAATGAGAATCTTGTATTTAGAAATTATTACGTCTTCAAGGATTGAGTACAGATTATGTATGCATGAACACAAAGCATCTTTATGGTCTGAAGTAAATAGAATACATTCTAAAACATGTTCTTTCCTTTTTTTGTCCAGTGGTTTAAGATCATCTATATAGATCTGATTCCGATGGCTTGATTAGTTTGTTTATAATCTGATCTCTGGAGATTGAACATTATTCTGTGGAAGAAAGGGAAGGTTATCATAGGAATGACCCCATAACTAATCAATCAGATCCAAGATGTGTCTTGAACACCTGTTTTATCTTCCTATTCCTGGCATCTGTTGAAAGTTTCCCTGGATTCGCTTTGAAAACAAATGCAAAGCTTTTGCAGGCAGTGGACTCATAATAAGATGAGATTGATTTTTGCAGCATCTTTACATAGGCAAAGATGAGTAACTTAGGCAAAACAATGGACTCAGCAACTGAGGACAGGGATTAGCATGGTTTTAGGAAAGGCACAAGTTATTATAACTAATTTTTACTGTAGTCTATTTTGCAAATTTCTGGTTGCTTAGAACTGAATGAATAAAATGAATGAATGAATGAATGAAAAGAATTTTTAACTTTCCTTTTTGCAAAACTATTAAATAAACAACACATACATACAAATGTCTATATGTATATCTAATTTTTATAAAATGACTTTTATTCTGATAGATAAAAATCACTTAATAGATATGGCAAGTTATACTAACAAATCAAATATTTTTGTTAGAGTGGTAATATTTGATGGTCTGTTTCCAAAGATAACTGCTCACTTAAAGTTCCTTTAGGGCAGGGATTTTGTGTTCGTCATCTCTTTCTACTCTGTAATGAGCACACACAAATAAATATGGTAAATGTCCAATGACTTGTATTGCATAAATAACAAAATATGCATGTATATAGACTAACAGTTTTGAATACCATAAATGCGACAGAAAAATTCCATTGACAGAAGTCAGAATGCTGCTTTCTCAGAGCTCTGGTTTGAAGCCTCCATATATACTATAGCCACGAATTCTAATGTGTGGTTATTATAATAAACAATTTTTCTTTTCTACAACACTGATTCAAATAAGTGTAGTATTGACCCATTTGGTGTGGCCAGGATGATGGTTTGATTTATAATATAGATTGGTTTGGATAGTCTGCCATTTCTCTTTTCCTCTGAAATTTCTCAGCCCTTTATTCCCTGTTTGAGCAACATTTCCCCAAAAACTGCCTTGCCTTTGAGTAGGAGGACTTGCAAGACCACAGACTTCCAGGCTCAAGTTTTGTATATCCTGATGAAAATGCTCAAATTTCTCTACTGAATGTAAACATCTGGGTCTTGGGTTGAAACTGAAACGGAGGACTTGAGAGTTGGTGAAGATTTGCTGACATGAATTGGGTGGTGTATTTGAATTGAGTTGCTCGTAATGTTAAAGCGACAAAACAGAAAAATCTCTTTGGCAGACTGCAGTATCGATCTCAGCCCTCCGTTAGCACTCTTCCATTTAGCTTTGTCGCTTCTGTCTCCTCCCATCGCTGAAAGAGATTTTGGACCTCTCTTCCTTTGCTTGATCCTTAATTGGAATTCCTATATTCTGCTCCTTCTCTAAAATTTAGACATGATGATCCTTCATTGTTTACATCTTCGTCTGTCTCAATCTAAACTGTAGTAGGAATACCGATTGCTTAGCATATGAAAAAGAGATTTTATTTTATTTTCAGTTTTTAATTTTTATTGAACTCAAGTTCTGGGCACTGTCCTTGAGTTCTTTTTGCTCAGGGGCTAGCACTATTAGCACTTTGAGCCATAGCTCAACTTCCAGCTTTCTGGTGGTTAAATGGAGATAAGAGTCTCGTGAACTTTACCATCTGGGCTAGCTTTGAGCCACAATCTTCAGATATGAGCCTTCTGAGTAGTTAGGATTATAGTCATGAACCACCAGCACCTAGCTTGAAAAAGGGATTTAAAAAAAAAATTTTTTTTTTTTGCCAGTTTTGGGCTAGGGCTCAGGGCCTGAGCACTGTTCTTGGACTTTCTCAAGGCTAGCAGTCTACCACTTGAGCCTCAGCACCACTTCCGGCTTTTTTCTATGTATGTGGTACCGAGGAATCGAACCCGGGTATCCGTGCATGCTAGGCAAGCACTCTACCACTAGGCCAAACTCCCGGCCCGAAAAAGGGATTTTAAAAGATTCCATGAAACCCCTATAAGTAGTACCGTGAAGACATGGTTCCAGTTCCTTTAATTGACTGATGAAAAGTTTGCAGTGTTTACCTGGATACATTACATGTTATAGATATAATAACTAGAAAAGAACACCTACTACTACACTGAAAATCCTGAGGACATTGATACAAGCTAGTGAAAGGTAGAAGAGAGATCAAGGATAATTGGGATGAATCTGAGGCAGAAGAGAACGCAGACAGGATTTCTAAGCTGAGTTTAGGATAATGTCTTCCGTGAGTGTTTTGGGGTTTGAATGGGTAATTTTAGTGGGTTTGCATGGATATCTAAAAGTAAAGTTTTAGAGACTAGTATTGATGATTCTTAGAGTAGAATAAGCAAATATTACATGAGACACATATATAGATTTGTCCTTTTAATTGCCTTTCAAACCAATAATAAATCAAAGTGCATTCTTATGATCTGAAGAAAGTTAACAGAAACAAATGTAGATTGTTTTTTTTCCACCTAATTTATTGTTGCCTTTCAAAACATTAAATCCAAGTTATAAAGATATATATTTATATCAGAGTAGAGTATATATACACACACATATGTTTACATATGCATATGAATAAGACATATTTTAATAACCATTTATATAGAGACTATATACTTATATACATGTAATGCAACTAATATACTAGTTAGTCCAAATAATCTATTTTAAATTATTTTTATATCATGGTTATGACTTATCTCTGCCTGGAAGACAACAAGCTAGTTCTTCACAGTTTTATGGCTTCTGGCAAAAGACACAAGACTTACTATTGACAGTAGCAATAAACGGAATGTTAACTTGCCTTTAGCAACACTAGTGTTTGAATTAGTCTTTAGCTTTCTAGACAGGTTGACTACTATTTGAACCACATCTCCAGTCGCTTGGTTTCATAGGTGAATCTGGCACTCAGTCCTCTCAGTTTTCTGCTTCTTGATGAGCTGGATTACAGGTAGGAGTCACCATTCTTGGCTTAATATATTAAGATACTTTCATTCTGGTTTTCCACATTCTGATTCCAAAAACATAACTGATATATTTAGATTTTTCCCATGCATACAGTGATATTGGAAAGGAAGGAGTCCTAAGCTCAGGAATCAAAACTTTTTTTTTAAAAACTCAGACAGTGATCATTCCTGTTCTTTATACCTAAGAGAAACGTACTTTTCATTGTATAGGAAATGAGCCAATATATCCTGTCTTTTGGTAGGAAACATTGGCTCCATCTTCCAGTGTTCTTTGTTTTAACAATATTCTTTAAAACATATCTGGAAAAATGATAGAAAATATCTGCTAACAAACATGGAAAAAGCCCATAGAGAATTACCTCTTCTAGTAATATTCAATCTTTTTTTCCTACATTATCCTAGCTTCTGTTGAGTTTCCCCATGAGTAGAAAACTTGAATCTCTGTTCTGATTGATCTGACTCACAGAAATTTGGAATCATACATGCCAAATATCAACAGGACTTCTAGTAGCAGAATGAGGCCAAGTTGAAAGGTTGTATATAGTTCCACTTGGCTAGGAAAGTTTCTACTATCCATATACGCTATCTCTTTCGTGTTTTTGGACTTTTTGACATCATATCTCTGGTTTTAATTTCTCTACCTTTCATATTATTCTTTTACTGGCATGTGTTTATGAGGGGTGTGATTTCAGAAAGCGTGGTAGATAAAATTCACATATTCTATTCACTGTACCGAACTAAAAGTCATATTTCTTCTTTTCTTATAATTGTCTTTCTGATTTGACTTTAAAAGAAGGCTACCTAATCTTTCAGTAGTGCTATGCTGACACATGTTTAATAACTTTTTAAAAAAGATAAGTTGACTTAAAACTGATTTCCAAAGTGAAAAGACCTGATGTTAGCATTTACTTATTTTTATAGTGTAAGTGTACCCATCAAAGACAATGACAAGCTACTAGTAAGATAATGATCATGAAACTGGAAAGAGATGTTCATAAAACTTTACTATGAGCTAGGTTGGCTGAGCACTAGCCTATCACCAAGTCCATGATTATCAGACTAGGAAAGATAGAAATAACCATGACACAAAAGTCTCTCCTTTAGGTTTTTACACTCAGGTTACTGAGTGATGTTAGAAGGTTATTTGTCTTCCTGACAAATGTCCAAAGTTAAGAGGATTGACAAGTAACTTTGGTGCTAGCTTGCACCTAAATATCCCTTCTGAATAGCTGTGTTAGTAAAATGTCCTGCCTGATCTTCCTTTTTCCTGCCCAATCTAAGAACCATTTGTGGTGGACTTCTTCATTCATTCACAGCCAGTAGAGCACTAGCAAACACTTCACAGCATGCTCCTCCCCAGGACTTTCTGACTTGTTGGTTTACTATCTATTCCCCATCTTGCCCTGTTTCCCATTGTCACATGCATTCCTGCATTTACGTTTAGTAGTAGTCCTCATGATGAATGCCAGTTCTGTGATTATACTAGTCCTTTCCCTTTGGCTTGTGTTTTCTGTCCAGTGCTCTGCAAAATGAATCTGATCAGGTGAAGCTCCTGGACCCTACACCGAGGTCTGCAAACTGGTCCATGGTGGAATTTCACACAATTTACAATAGCTTTCATGAAAAGAAGTCAAATTCTGCTTAAAGCATGAAGTTTCTTTGCATGATCCTCAAGAGTTGGCCATTAGGCTCTCACTTGATTTGTAATGTATAATTTAAGAGTACAGTCACAAAACTGAAATTGGAATAGATAATTGATAGATCTATTTTAAAATTTATTTCCATAAAGACATAGATTTTTGCATTTGAAAAATATTTCAGAATGGGTTAGATATATGCATTAAAATATGAATAACATTATTTTTATTAGAGAATTTATTAATGTTGATTTTTACATCATATTTTAAATGACAAGTTTAACAAACAAGTGTTCAAGGAGGGAATCTCTATTTACAATCACTGGGACTTAGTATTTAGAACTTAATCAAAATTAGACTAAGGGTTTGTATGTCATAAAAACAGATTAATTTATGAAAGAAAACATTATGTCTATAGAGTCATAGGTTTTTATATCTATATAGTTATATTTATATTTCCATTACCATGTCCATAGCTTTGGGTATGCAGTTGTTGAGTCCTTGCTCTTGTACTCTTTGGATTTAATAGCCACATATTAAGGATAACATGTGCCTTTTGTTCCTTAGGTCTTGACTTGTCTCACTCAACATGATTTACTCTAGATTCATCCACTTCCCTGCGAATGCCATTATTTTATCTTGTCTGTTGGCTACGTAGAATTCCATTGTGCATATATACCACATTTTCTGTATGCATTCATCTGCAGTAGGGCATCTGCATTGTTTCCATCGCCTGGCTATTGTGAGTAGTGCAGAGATGAACAGGTGTCCTTATAATATCCTGGGTTATGATGTTCAGTACAGATGCCCAGAAGTGGTATGGTGGGATTGTAGGGAAGGTCTATTTTCAGTTCTTTAAGAAATCTCTTGCAACAGATTGGAGAGAGACTCGATAAATGGGACTACCTAAAAATAAAAAGTTTCTGTACAGATAAAAACATAGTTGCAAGAGTAGAGAGACAGCCAACCAACTGGGAAAAGATATTCACCAACAATACATCTGATAAATGCTTAATATCCAGTATTTACAGGGAACTCAAGAAACTAATCCCCCCAAAACCCAATAAACCATTCACTAAATGGGCAAGGGAACTAAAGAGAGACTTATCAAAAGAAGAGATTAAAATGGCAGAAAAGCATATGAGAAAATGTTCATCATCCATGGTCATAAAGGAATAACATTATTTTTATAATACATGAAGTATTACCCATCCCAAATTCTTCAAATATTATTTGGGTTCTAGGACATAGAAAAGTATGCTACAGAATTTCATAAAACAGATAGATGCTTTTTGAGAAAGGCTGTAAGCATTTTAAAATATATGACATTGAAATATATCACATACAATTTATTAACTCTTGTAATAATATTTAAGCATGGAGAAAACTCGTCAAGTGACTAATAAAAAGATCAATGTTAAGGAGTACAAACCTTCCAACTTTTATGTATTTTTTCTGTTTAGCTTAATATCCAATTTTCTGCTTAAAGTTTTCTTATTTCAATAATTTGATCTAATTTTCATGCCATTTTATTTATTTTGTTATAATTTAAAGTAAGTTATGCAAACACATAAAATCTTCTTTGACATTTTTCAATGTGTTTAACTTACCTAAGTTGTAATACTTCAGAATAAAATACGGCTTTAGTGTTCTCTCTCTCTCTCTCTCTCTCTCTCTCTCTCTCTCTATATATATATATATATATACACATAAATACATACATACACATATATATACATATATATTATAGATTTGTGATTATTTCACTTTCTTAAAAAATGGAGGGAATATATGCTGTACTTAGAAATAATATCTAGTGTTTGGCACCATGAGAATTCTTGTGAGTTGTTTGGGCATCAGAAATTCATAGAATTTTAGAATGTATTAAATCCTTAGAGAGTAAAAACAAAACTTTTTGGGAAGGGGTTGGGGGAAGGGAAATGGGAACAAAAACATGAGAAGGGTATCAATGTGTGAGATGCACCTACTGGCAAATGCAACTGTAACCCCTCTATACATTAAAATAAAAAAATGAAAATCATAGGGAAGGCACAATCCCTACCTTTTTAATAGGTGAGTGCATTAAAGCACCAAAAATACTCTTGTCAAAGACAGCATATCTTCCATTAATAAAGCAGCAATTTGGAAATAAAAAAAATTTTAATGAAGGAAACTGAGCTTCTAAGGGGTGAAAACTAACATGATCAATGTTGTGCAATGCGTTAGTGACAATACCAGGTCTTCAATTCACGTGTCCCTGAATCAAATTTAACCATTTCTCACTATGACTTGATGCTATTATATTATGTTAATATTGAAAAATAGATTAAAATTACACAATTCAACAAGGACAACTAATATTAAGTAAAGACAAGATAATATATTCTCAAGGAATGTGGAGTTAAAGTGAGCCACAGATCTTAAAATCTCAGGGTATTTTGTGACCAAGAACATTTGAAGTTATACAAATCAGATAAAGATAATCAAATCTCATAGCACACTATGTAAATGAATTGCCCCAGGGATGCAGAGACTCCTTCTCTTTCCCCCTCCCTCTCCCATATGAAGTAAGCTTTTGGCCCTTAGAACTGTTTTCAGTGTATGCAAACTGTTGCTGCCAAAGTCCTCCCCTATCCCCTTTGGCACAGAGGAGGAAACAAATCCCCCAGTAAGTCCACTGCTTTCTATGAGGTACTTGACTCCCACTGTCTCTACCTTTTTTGGCTTTGGGTAGTGGCAGATTGCAGAATCAGATGTTGCACAGAAGTCTTGATAACAGTTTAGAAAGACAATCATTGCTTGCTTGCTATGCCTGATTTCTTTTTCTTCTCCTTATCTTCCCTTGCTCCCTCCCTCCTTCCCTCTCTTCCTCTTTCTTCCTTTCTTTCTTTCTTTCTTTCTTTCTTTCTTTCTTTCTTTCTTTCTTTCTTTCTTTCTTCTTTCCTTCTTTCCTTCTTCCTTTCTTCCTTCCTTCCTTCCTTCCTTTCTTTCTTTCTTTCTTTCTTTCTTTCTTTCTTTCTTTCTTTCTTTCTTTCTTTCTTTTTTACTAGACAGTTTATATCTGTATTGCCAGGACTTGATGAATGATTCTTAGTTCTGTCTTCACAGGTGTCTAGTTCTCTCTGGCAGGAAAGCAAGTGCCATCCCTTCAGATGATTAGACAACCTTTCTTTCACAAGATGGCATAGCATTTCAGGCACTCTAAGACTTCACTTAGTAACTATTTCATATTTAAGCTTGATGTGAAAATAAAGATCACTTTTTAAATCACTTGTGAGTAATTGTTTACATATGTAACAAATCAAGCTTAGGAGAGGGGGTTGCATTTTCTGTAGTTGGAAGAGTACATGTGCCCTTGATCAAATGGAATCATGTCAGTTGGAAAGCTTTTCTGTAAACCTTTAATACTGTATAAATGATATTTCATGAGACAATTGAAAATTTACACCACAAGCACCTAGACTGGTGAAAATTATGAGCTTTAATTTGCATCCAAATGATTACGTATTCAATTGCATCTGTTCTGTAATTACTATCTGTGAAGCATTATAACTACATTTCTGGAAATGGTGCTGTGGCTCAAGGGGGTAGAGTGATAACCTTGAGCTGAAGGGCTCAGGGACAGGGCCCAGACCCAAAGTTCAAGCCCCAAGATTGATAAAAAAGGAATTGTTTAATAAACATTGTTTGACAAGAAATGTACTTATTATCTTACTTGGTAACTGTAACTCCTCTGTACATCACCTCTACAATAAAATTAAAAATATTAAAAAATATCCTGTTATTTTTGCCAGTTTTTCTGTTCTCTGACTCCTAGGTTTTCTGGTTTGTTCCTCCATGTCTGTCGTATCGTAGTGGAGTAATGTAGATAGAAACATTAGGGAGTGAGCTCTAACGGAAAGAGAATGCTCACATCATTGGTGGTGCTGTTCTTGGAAGGGATTAAGGCTGATGCTTGTCTTGATCTTGAGTTACTATGAGTGTACACACACACACACACACACACACACACACACACACACACACACACACATGGCTTTGTGGCCCTTCAAGTACAACTACTAATTGTTCAAGTTCATTCAGTTCCTTATGATTATAAAAACCCAAAGAAAATCTCATATTGCTCAAAAATAGATGTTCAGTGATAAGTTCACACTTCCATCTCTCAATATCCCTGCCTCGCCATAGAGCATGAATCCAAAAGACTAGAACAGTGCTTTTTAGGAGGCACAGGATGAAGTGATGGTTTTGTGTACCTATAATAAACTTTAGATATTCACAATTTGTCTTTGTTGAATGAGTTATTTTTCCAGTCCGTGTTTCTTATGCTAATACATTTAAAGCAAGAATTCACTCCTATCTTTAGTACCATTAATTGTAATTAAGATAAACTTGTCAGAATTCAAAGCACTTAGAAAGGCTTTGTTTTCCCTGTATCAATTCAGCAGTAAAGTTTAAAAAAAGGACTTGTAAATTGATTTAACAATGCCTAGTATTTTTCCTCATGGCCAATGTTTTTCATTTTATCATGAGATGTATTACTTGACATGGCATTTTTTTTCTGTTTTCAGTTAATACATGCTTTCTGAGAACAAGGTGTGGCCTCTTAGATTTTTTTTTCTTCTGAAGTGGAAGAGACTTGGATTAGCTAAGTAAAACTAGTTATTCCATTATGATTAACCCTAGAGTGACAAATAAAATTTCGAATTGGCTATCTCTTATGACCGTAAGTAATCTTCCTTATCTGTCAAACTGCTTTTACATTGTTAAATTATCTTTATTTGGCTTCATTTGTACATGACAAGCCAAGAACAAACAAAATCAGATACATATTATCCAAGACTTCCTAGTATTTTTGAAATGCAGCAATCGTGAAAATGTTACTGAATACTTCTTTTTTAATTCTAAAATAGTATTAACTATTTTATATAAACCTAAGGAAATTTAGTCAATATATTGAAAATATATTAAATATACTTCTCCATAATTAGCAATGATATGCAGATTTGTCCAATTCTATTTATTCATATTTTACAAATGCTCATTCAAAGAGAAGTTGACATACACTCAGATGCATGCATCTCACTGTATATGCAACATTGTCATTATATCTAACTGCATGAGGTGGAAGGAACTTTTAGCCATCCAAGAGTAGTTTTCAAATTTTTTCCATTTGAGACTAAATTATTCAGATGATTGCTTCCATTCTAAGAGATTCTAACTAGTATATCTGCATCTATAGACATACATACACACAGATGTATATTTGTGTAAATTCTTATACACATGCATATGTACAGAGTATTGGTTTTTCTTTTTCTTTCTGCTTATTTCAGGTTAAGTCCTGGGTTTGAACTTGAGGCCAGGGAGCTATCCCTGAACATTTTCTATTCATGGCTAGTGCTCTACTTCTGGCTATTGTATGTGTGTATGTACATATGTCATTAATTAGAGATAAAAGTCCAGACTTTCTTGTCTGAGCTGACTTGAATTGTGATCCTCACATCTCAGCCTCCTGAATAGCTAGGTTGACAGTCATGAGTCATCACCAGTACCCGATTAGGGAATTATTTTTCTGTGATGTGTACATACACATTCATGCACAGACACACAGTGCTCTGCAGGTCATTATGATTGGCCAAGGTTTTGACTTCGAAATTTTTTTGACAATGAATGAGTTTCTTTATTTTATTTTTTTTAATTTGGAAGTGCTAGGGTTTGACTGAGTTCAAATTTTTAGAACTGTTATTACTTTTGCTCTAGTTTATTATTTCTTGTGAGGTTTTTGTAGGTCATTTGTCTCTTCTTTAGGCATATCTTACACTGAATATGGAGGGACCAGACAACAGATCTACAAAGACAGCAGAATTCATTCATTTAACAAAGTTATTCAAATAATAAATGACTAATGTGGACATTCAGAATTCAAAAATGCCACTATGATAGCTTTATTCCATATTCTTTACTGGATATAATAGACTGATGATCTTTAAAACTTTAGAAAAATGAGCAAATAGAAAGAAGTTATAATAATTTCATTTAAGAAGTATTATAAAACCTCAATGTAAGGACAATACTGGATCATCACAGATAAGAATCAACCTTTTTTCTTTTCTTCTTTAAGGACTTATAATCATCCTTATCCCACATATTATTTTTAATTCTGAGTGTCACTCAAGGATAAGTAAATAAATAAGCTAAAAATATCACAATAATTTGAAGAAGAGCTTATACTGAATCAATCAAGAAAGGCTGCATAAAAATGACATTTGGCCCCCGGCCTGGTGGCTCACACCTGTAATCCTAGCTACTCAGGAGGCTGAGAGCTGAGGATCAAGGTTCAACGCCAGCCAGGGCACAAAAGAACCTGAGACTTATCCCCAATTAACCTCTAGAAAACGTGAAGTGGGTCTGTGGCTCAAGGCCTAGGGCGGTGGGTTTGAGCTAAAGAGCTCAGGGACAGCACTCAGGCCCAGGGGTAGGTGGTAGCTTTGAGCTGAAGAGCTCAGGGATAGTGTCCAGGCCCAGAGTTCAAGACCCATGACCCCCCCCCCCCACACACAAAATGACATTTGGGTAGATAATGTATGATGAATAGCAAGATCTATTTAGATGGAAAAAGAGGATGCAGTGTTAAAGCAGAGGAAAAGAATCCAAGCAGATTCTGAGATAAGAAACAAAAGCATATTTGACACACAATACAAATTTCAACAGATTTTTAGCCGATGGGACAGGAACAACATCAAATGAGTGAGATATTGGATTGGTGTTGATATCAAGTATACTTCAAGATTTTCCAGGTAATCAGCTATTTAGTGTCTGAGAATGATGACCTGAAGGACAATCACATGGGCAACAAGGTAGAATTAGTACATACCAAAGTCCAGGAATATGTTTTTTTGAAGTTCATTGGTTTGGAGGAGACTGGGGGAGGAGCTCAGAAATGGTAGTGGAAATCACTGCTACCTTATCCCTGTTAACAGAAGGAAAAGCTATTAACTTAGGAGCATACAGAGAAAGGATGCTGGATCTGATAGGCCAGGGCCAGTAGAGAAGTTCAGTGTATTAGGTTTATTTTAGTTTTTTTATCCTGTCTCTTGGCCATGTTTAAAAAATTGTCAGGATAATGTATAGAGGGGTTCTATTTACATTTGTCAGGTAGTGGGTGCATTATTTCTCCAACATTGATATCCCTTCTCATGTTTTTGTTCCCCTTTCCCTCCCCCATCCTCTCCCAATCATCTTATTTCACCCCTTCCCTTCATTATTTCAAATAAAGAAATAAATGTATATATAATACATCAGATAACAAAACGAGATACATTAACCTCTACAGATTAACCATAAGGGTAAAAAAAGAGAAAATAGATAAACATAGTACACCGAGAAAAACAATCACAAAGATAAACCTCTAGAGTTCATTTTGTATAGTCTCATCCTATTTATTAGATTTTTTTTTAGATGACAATTCATGAGTCTCTGAGAGCAGACTGTACAAGCTGACAGTGTGGTCAGGGCTTAAGTTAGATGAGAGGATGTGAGGATGGGGTACTTTTCAAATTGCTGCTGTGAGAGTAATGGGGATACTAATTGTGCAGGGCAGTGTGGACCTGTCAGGCCATTATAACTAAGGGAGATGTGACTTCAGGTGAGTGAAGACATTGGAGAGTTTTGAACAAAAATCTCTTATTGGCTATTTATGAGAAAGAAATATAAAGGAAGAGATGTGGGGTGGAAAACATTAACTTTATGAAATACTAGAACAGTGGGACAATATTGATCTTGAAGAAGGTATTAAAAGTGGGAATGGTTGGGAATGGTGATGGTCAATTTAATTGTGGAAATATTTAGAGAACTGAGAGAAAAAGATTCCCTGAAAAGTTGGTTATTGAATATGAGGAAAGAGAGAGATATAGCTACAAAGTTTTGTCCTGTAATAAAAAGGTGAATTTATTTTGAATATTTCTGTTCAAGAAGTTACATAGACAACTAAGTTGGGTACAGAGGTAAGTAGACAAATAGTTTCAAGGAGAAAGCATTGGCAAGATAAAAATCTATGAACTGTCTTTATAGATAGGATTGTTTTTTTATTGCTGCTCCTCCAGAAACAATACTTTTTTCAATTATATTTCATTGTCAGGGTGATGTATAAAGGGGTTACAGTTATATTCATCAGGTAGTGAGCTTATTACTTCTTGAACAGTGATACCCCTTCTCATGTTTTTCTCCCAGTTTCCCTTCTCCACCACTCCTTTTCCTACTTCAAATAAACAAGCATATACACAATATACCAGGTACCAAAATCTGGTACAATAACAACATGAGATAAACAATAAGAATAGAGGAGAGAAAGAGAGAAAAGAAATAACTACACAATAGGTTAAGAACAACAAACACAAAGATAAAACTCTTTTTCCATATTCTAGAGTTCATTTCGATTATCTGCATCCTATATGGCCATAGCCACATAGCTGTTGAGCTATTCTCTGTTAGGAGAATCCTAGATGTGTACTACTTATTGCAAATGAGGGGAACCATTAAACCTATGTTTCTTTGGGTCTGGCTAACTTCACTTAATATGATTTTTTCCAAGTCTTTCCATTTCCTTACAAATGGGGCGATGTTATTCTTTCTGATGGCAGCATAGAATTCAATTGTGTATAAATACCATATCTTCTTGATCCATTCATTTACTGAGGGACATCTGAGTTGGTTCTATATTTTAGCAATGGCAAAAAATGCTGCAATAAACATCAGTGTGCTAATAGCTTTAGTATGCTCTTGCTTATGTATATTTGGGCAAATGCTCAGGAATGCGATTGCTGGGTCATAGGGGAGCTCTATGTTTAGTGTTTTGAGGAACTGCCATACTGTTTTCCATAGTGTTTGAATGAGTTTACACTCTCACCAACAGTATAGCATTCCCTCCTGGACACATCCCCACCAGAATTTGTTATTATTAGATTTCCTGATGATGGCTATTCTAATTGGAGGTGGAAACTCAAAGTTGTTTTGATTCACATTTCTTTTATGGCCAGAGACGTTGAGCATTTCTTCATGTGTCTATTGGCCATTCACATTTGTTCCTCAGAGAAGTCTCTTTTTAAGTCTTTAGCCCACCTTTTAATGAGTTGGTTGTTTCTTTGAGAGCTTGTCTTTGAGAGATTCCTTTTTTTGAGCTGTAGGTATATTTTGGAAATGAGGCCCTTGTCTCTTATATGGTTTATGAAGATCTTCTCCCACTCTGTGGACTTTCTATTTAACTTGCTAGCTATGCCCTTTGCCATACAGAAGGTCTGGAGTTTAATGCAGTCCCATTTGTCCAAATTTTCTTTAATTGGTTGTGTTTCTGGGCCTTTAAGAAAGTTTTGACGTGTACCAAGGAGCCCTAGTGTATCTCCTGTTCCTTCCTGTAAACTTTTCAAGGTGTCTGCTTTTACCTAAAGGTCTTTGATCAATTTGGAACTGATTCTAGTGTAGGGTGACATATAAGGATCCAGCTTAAGTTTTCTACAAGTGTTTAACCAATTCTGCCAGCACCATTTGTTGCAGAGGCTGTTTTCTTCCATCATATTTTTTTTGCTCCATTATTGAAGATGATATGATTCCATATTTAAGAAATCCAATATACTCCAAGGTACTTGAGCTGATTCAAAACTTTGGCAAAGTAGCTGGGTATAAAATTAACTCCCCCAAATCAATGGCTTTTCTGTATGCCAAAATGAGAAGAGAGATGCTGAAATCAGATAACCAATTCCTTTTGCAATAGCCTAAAAAATACTTAGGTATTAACGTAACCAAGGAAGTAAAGGACCTCTGTGATGAAAACTTTAAAAACCTGATGATGTAAATTGAAGCAGAGCTAAGGAAGTGGGAAACCACCCATGCTCCTTGATTTGGAGGATTTGCATTGTGAAAATGGCAATCCCGCCAAAGGCTATCTACAAATTCAATGCAATACCCATCAATATCACAACCTCATTCATTAATAAAATAGAGGAAGCAATCCAAAAATTCACTGATTTGTTTCAATGGTTAAAATTAAGCACTTCCTATATTTATGAGATTTGACTAAAGTTCAAATAAGAAGTGAGGGTGAAGGAAGATTCTTAGGAAGACGTCAGAGGTCTCTAACTGAGATGAACGATTGTGCTCTTTAACCACAGACAAGAATAGCAGATGGGAATAGTATCACAAATATGTGTGTTTGAAAAATTAGAGTTCCATTTTCAACCTAAGATTAGGGAAATTGGAGAGTATGCAGATGGTCTAGTAGGAAATTTTTGGAGTTTGTTCAGAGCTCAGGGAAACATGAGGATGTAAGGTGTTCTGTTCCAGAAACCCAGGGAAAGAATGTCTCTCCAATCCTTGCAACTGGCTCTTTCTTCTACTATTGATCTTCATTTGAATGTTACTCAACAACTTTCACTTCTCATACTGATGGTCTTCCTTCAGATACTCTTTTTTTTTTAATACCAATGGTCTTCCTTCAGATACTCTTTTTTTATTTTGTATCTAGCCATTTAATGCTTTTTATGTATTTCCTTATTAACTTGGTCTATTTACATATTCAGCTTGTCACTGTAGCAGGCCATTGTAAGTTCAAAAATAGTCATGATCATGATTGTGGGGACCCAACTAAATAACATAAATTCTTGGGCAAATGTGTAGCATAAAGGAATTAGATTTCAAATTTGGGCTGTTCAAACCTGGGTTAATAATGAAATTTGTTATTGTAACAAATTAAAATGAATGAGATGATCTGGGGACACTTCAACATCATAAAAGAAAAAACATCCTTAAGGGGTATTTCAGATAATAAAAAGGAATGGTAGGTGCCTGGAGCATGGTCTAATGGTAAAGTGCTCTTCTAGGATGCACGAAGCCCTGCGTTCGATTCCTAGGTACCACAATACACATAAAGAGCCAGAAGTGCTGCTGTGGTTCAATCAAGGGTAGAGCACTAGCCTTGAGTTAAGCCCAAGAATAGTTCCTAGGCCCCGAGTTCAAGCCCCAGGGTTGTGGGGAAAATAATAATAATAAGAAGGAAAGAATAGTACGCTGAAAGCTAATGAAACAAACAAGAGTATTAGGAACACAATTTTTTTGTTGTTGGCTGTTATCCAAAGGAAGGAAAAAAACACTTTAATTCATGAACTTTCCTTTTATGGAAGCATAGAAACACAAATTTTCTTTTTACCTGTCCCTTACTGATCAACTCTGTCTATGAAATAAGAAACTGAATGTATTTTAGTATTCACTGATTTTTTTTCCTTGGACTATTTCCTTATCATATGCTTAGTTTGAAAAAGATGTCTTTTTAAAAAACTAATATAGCACACTATACAATATGGAAAAATTTTCCAAACATAATTTGATTTATATTGTAAAAGTAATGTAAACTACAAAGTATGTATTTGTGTGTGTGTGTGTGTGTGTGTGCATGTGTATCTATGAGGGAGTGTACAGATGTATGTTTCTTTGGTTAGTTCACTATTGGATTCACTGAAAATGTTTCATGAGTTCTATGTAGGGCTACATAAGAGAGCTCTGAAAATCCAAGTGTGTAAGGCCTAAATGTACTGATTAGAAGATCTAAATGTCGCCAGGAATGACCCACAGAGTGAATAATTTGTTTCCCTAGGAACATATGGAATCCACTGACTTCAGGAAATATTTTTAGAGTGCACACATATTTCTTCAAGACATTAACATCCCAGGGGAGGAGGAGGAATAAAAACATGACAGGGAGTAATTTAAAATGGCAGGTACTGCAGTTTTCTTTTCCTGTGCTGGAAACCTGATATTTGATACAAATGTAGATGATTTTCTTATGATTGCTATAAAAAGTTGATACTTTTCTTTCCAAAATTCTCAAAGATTTATTTTTTCCTCCTCTTTTGTGGAACTTTGTTGTTTTTAAATGGCTTAGATTGTGGGTACAGGGAAATCAAAACATTGCACATTATTTCTTATAATGTAACCACAAGAAAACGCAAACGCTGAGGTTCTGATTCACAAAAGAATATTGCCTATTAGTTACGGTATGGTTCAGTGGGAAAATGGAGTCCAAAATTAAATTATATTTCACTAGACTGTAACACAATCAAACCTTGATTTTTGCACACCAGTTATGTTATTTCCCTTTTTAATTTTAATCTTTTCAGCATTTCTCATAAGATTATAACACCTCAAGAGACATATAAGTTGGATTTTGATACAGACAACATAGATTCTGTGTTCTATTTTGCCATTAATAAGATATGTCACTTTTACAAATTACTTAAATTCTCTAACTTTTGCTTCTCCACTTACAAAAGAAGACCTACACTGTCCATTTTAGAAATCATCCTAAGAATCAGTTCTCATAATAGTAATGAATAAAAGTGCTTTTCCTAAACAAGATGAGGGGTGGGGATGGGGGGAAAGAAATGGGGACCAAGACATGAGAAAGGTTATCAATGTATGTGAAGTAATGCACCCATCTGGTGAATATAATGTAACCCTTCTATTAATTACAATAAAAATATAGGGAAAAAATAAAAATGAAAGATGCAACAGCCAAAAAAAGTGCTTTTCCTTTTTTGGCTTATAAATGCCTAGCCTTTCGTTGGTAGTTGAATTGTTAAGAACTTCTGGGTACAGTATCTACAAATTTTACAGCATATACTTATCTGCAGGAAGCTAAGCTTACAAAGACAACATTTTATAGAAAAAAATCACTCTTCCTTTTGTGTTTTATACTATAAACAGTTGTTCCTCAATTTATAACCACAGGCCAAATTTGAAGATACAGTTTTTTTTGTTGTTGTTTTGTGGGTGCTGTCCCTGAGCTCTTCAGCTCAAGACTACCTCCCTACCTTTGAGCCAAGCCCCACTTCCCATTTTCTAGAGATTAATTGGAGATAAGAATCTCAAGTTTTTTTGTGCCAGGGCTGGTTTGAACCTTGATCTTCAGATCTCAGCCTCCTGAATAGGTAGGATTACAAGTGTGAGCTACCACACCCAGCTAAGATACAGATTTTTATGAAAATTACTTTATTAATTGATGATCCATGGTGTAAAACATACTTAGCTTAAAAGCTAGTGTGCTTGCTCATTTATAAGTGCACACATATTAACATGCATGTATATATACATATGTGTATATAGAAAATAAAATATCCCTATATATCTTTTCTTTATTTCTAGCTGAAGTCACAAATAGAAAAAAAGACTATCTTTATGCAAATATTTGAAAACCTATCACCTTCCCTACATTAAGGCAGCAAGCTAGGACATTTCCAGAGTTTGACCTGTTACAGAGAGATAAAATGTCTCCATGAGTAACATATCAAAGGTACAACATACCATGAACACTCCAATTAACAAAAGAATTATCAACACTGAACAATATAGTTAAAATGAATTCTGAGTGATGACTTGCTTGAGCTGCTGTGATCATTCTATGTTTCAAAATATTGGTTTTTAACTAGGGAGAGAAAAGAAGCAAACTAAAATGACAGTCACTCATGAACTCATAACAAATGGGCAATGCCAGATAGAGACAGGCCCAGATATTTCAGCTCAGATATTGTACTCATTCTTCCTGTATTAGTTCCTAAGTTAAAAGTAAGGCATGTGCTGTTGGTTCATTTGGCTTACCTTATCCTAGGAGGTGCTGATGCTTCCCTGGGTAGTATAGACATCTCATTTCACAATAAAACAAGCCCTCAAAAGTTGAAATCCAAGAAGAAAATGTCAGTTTTTCACAATAATATTCCACAGACCCATATATGTTATCGGCCACAATGAAGGGAGGAAAGGAAAGACTAAGAAGTTATTGCTTTATTTCTTTTCCAAGTTTTACAAAAGTTCTTTCAGCTATTGTGTGGCATGGGTTAATCATCTTGTCTGGACTGACTTCACATTTACATTCAACTGCCTGGAATACATGAATCATATTTGACCAGTGCTTTAAGGTATATGTGCTAATGAATATGTCTTCTAATCCTGAGTCCCTGAGTTATTTTTTTAGAAGAGTCTATGCTAACCTACCACTATTGATTTATAATGGACTCTGGGGGGATTGTAATGGTCCTTGGGAGACTGGTTTTGGTCAACAACAAGACATGTTTATGGTGAAGGGTGATCATATAGCTGGGATGTGTATATGTGGCCACCTAACTGAGACTTTCTATTTCAAGTGGACTTATCTCTGTACCATTGTACTTTGTGTATATTTTCATGGTTGATTCACAGCTAGGAGCCAAAGTTCATCCTCAGTGACTGATTAAAGAGAAGCCTGATCTGAGATGTTCAGGCTCAATTCCATCAGTAAGGTTGTTTTGTGGTTGTTGTATTTTTATCAATTGCCTATAATAAAGTTATCACATGAGTATAAACTTGACACATTTCCCCCAAATAAATGGATACAATAATTCATATATGATTAAGACAATTCTCTATGGTAAGCTTTGTATTTGTACTTTAGAAAGAAGAATGCTAAGGCAAAAGATATTAGCAAGTCTCCCCTGGGTAACAAAGCTATAAAATAATACAGCAGGAAATTAAACCCAGAAAGTCTGGTTCTAGACTAAACATTCTACAATGCAGAGGATAGCCGTCTACACCAAAGAATTATTTGGCCCCAAATGTTCACAGTGCCAAAGTAGAAAAACCCTTAAGGTAGACTAAGAAAGGAGATTGAGTATGGAAGAAAAGAAGGGGGATCATGGAGAGGAGAGACACAGCCAAAGGAATCCCATAATTCAGTGAGGAAAAAAACCAATCAACAAATTGAACACATATTAAATTTGTATTCTATTGGTTTTCTCTAAATGATCGCATCTGCCTAAGAGCAATCATGCTAAGATTGAGGACATTCCCACTATCCAAGACTTCTGTGTGGGGAACATGACAATAAGGAACATGTTTTTTAACTAGACAAATCTGTTTCAACAATTGTCAAGCCGAGTCTTCTGTAGTTTGGATGTGTTCTTCAAATGCTTTATGAACATCATCTCTATTTTCATATATTGATGGTATTTAGAGTTTGAGAGTCATTCATTGCTAGGCAATTAGGCTTAAATGGGATCCCAAAAGATAATATTACTGGCTTTGTAAGAAGAGAAAGATTGATCTGAGTTTGCGCAGTTCCAGTGGCTTCCCATGGTCTCTCATGGTATGATATGGCACGAAGGCTCTCACCATAAATTGGTGTATTACTCTCAGACTCTCTAGTTTCCATAGTTGCAAGAAAAAATTATTTTAAATAAATTATCCACTCCCATGAACCTCTTAGAATATCAAGGCACAAGCTAAACCTAAAAGACAAACACTTTCTATGATACCAGAATATTATATATGTGTCATAATTGTCATTTTATTCTTTAGCATTATTTTAATAAGATACAAATAAGATCTGGTTGGCTGGTTTATTTTAACTGTCCTATAATCTCGTTCTCTCCCACCTTTTTTTCCCTCTTGCAATTTATTCCTTGAGGAAAATGTGATCCAATGTTTAGTAATTTGGAATTTTCTGATTACATCCCTATTGTATAGTTTTATGTGTTATTCTGCTTTCTTTATTTCTTGGCCCTTTTGCTTACTTTTTGTATCTTGTGACTTCTCTGTCTACCAGTTTTGCCTTACCAAGGTATCAACAACTCATGTGCTTAAAAGAACCAAAGAGAACTTACGTTCTTTATATTAGATTGATTAGACGCATTTTCAAACTACTGAATTAATTTTGGGCAACCCTGGCCTGATAGAAAAGCCTGTTATCTCATCAGAGATTACAAAATTGTGAGCTTTTTAAAGTAAGATCATTTTACTCACTGGACCACATGCACAAAAGGAAAGTTTGCATTGCTCATCATCTTTTTGCCTGGTACCTGTGTCTTTAAAAGGACCAGTCATTTGTTTTTCCCCTAAGTTTTCAGTTGTTGCAGATAGGATGCTAAGCCTGATTTGCCCTTATTATGATATTTGGACAGATTCAAATATACCCTTATTATCTGTCTACAGAGAATTACAATGTTCTCTTACAGGTCTTGTGTGCATTTTGAAAAACTGATTCCTGGAAATCAATGGATTGATTTAAACTCCTGTACTAGATATTTAATCATATAGGTTTCACTGCTTTTCCAAATACTTCTCTAAAGGTAAATAAAAGTCAAAATTGGTCACTGTCCTCAATGAGATGATTTAATGAGTGATTCGGTAATCACTTGAATTAAGAGGACATGTTCTTTGAGACAGGATGATAGGATGGTAGAAATGATGGATGATAGATGGACTCCAGAATCAAAGGCACCAAACTGAAAAACAAATGTGGTTCTCAAAAAAAATTGAGTAAGTTCTCCTTCTCCAGTTTGGCTATGAGTTGTGAATTGAAAAATCTAGAAAAGTAAAACAGAAACTATAGTTAAATAGGGGAGTCACTCAAGTATTACATGTAAAAGTTGATTACACTGACTTTCATCCTGTGTCCAATAGGGATAAACTAAAAATATCTGACTATAACTTAGATGGTTTTCAAATAGAATAGACTAGACTGCCCACAAGTCTATTGCCATCTCAGAAAATAGATAAGGCATCACCATTCTCTAGAATTTTCCTGCTAACTTCTGAAAACACAGAACAACAAGGGTTGACTCAATCAAATGATTTCTACACTCGTCATGGGTTTACATCATTTCATATTTTAAAAAAATCATTGTTTGAATCTCGGTATAGAAAGAAACTACCTAAATTCTACAACATTCACTTCAGTTTTAGTCACATTAAGTGTAGGAATCATTGGAGAGGGAGGATTAAAATATACCATGGAGTTAATTTTATCTTTTATTCATTTCTCTATCAAAGATAGCTGCTGTTTGATTTTTTTCCCATGCTGTTGGATGATTTGTTTCACATTTTCAATATCTACTTTGTTTGCTGCTGAAGACCACATCAGAAAAATGAATTAACTCATAAAGCAGCTTATGCTCTCTGATCATGCCTTTAAAAAAATCTCTTACAATTGGCATCAAAAACATGGGCGCATGGTGCAGCATCCCTGCTGATGTTAAGTAAATCTTCAAGATGCCGCTCTCCTATTCTTGCCTGTCTCACACACTTCATTGTGACTCTATTAGCATTATGATTATGCTACTGGTTTAATTAAATCATGGTGTTTTAAAGCATGTGGTAGATGATATTGAAACTAGAGCCATTCTCTTTTACTTTCGTTGGCCCCTTCTTCTCTTTTTTTTTCTCTGCACTGGCAACCTCTCTACCTACCGGTTTAACTTGCCAAGACATCAGGAGCCAAGACAGAACTTAGGAAAATGTCTTTAAACACCTTTAGTAAATGGCACAGAGCAAGGAGATAATTTAAATGTACACCATTCTTAGTTTGGAAGACTAGAGACAGCATATTGCAGAATGGCAACAGGCTTGAGGCTTGGATTGATGTGTGTCAAGTGGTTTTCTTCAGTAATGCATGGACATAGAAGCAAGAAGTGATTGTGTGAAGAAATGCAGAAGAAGCCGGACGCGGTGGCTCACGCCTGTAATCTTAGCTACTCAGGAGTTTGAGATCTGAGAATCATGGTTCAAAGCCAGCCTGGGCACTGAAGACATTGAGACTCTTATCTCCAATTAATCTCCAGAAAATGGAAGTGACTCTGTGACTCAAAGGGAAGGGAAGTATCCTTGAGCTGAAGAGCTCAGGGACAGTGCCCAGACCCAGAGTTCAAGTCACACAACTGAGACACCACACACACACATACACACGAAATACAAAAGAAAAATACACACAAAGAATGAAAAGAATTGAAAGAAGAAAGAGACTAGTATAGTCTATTTCACTGAAATCTCCAACTTTTCCCTCTTGGCAAATGATTAAAATATTAAGCAAACAGAATAGAGAATATCAGCATGGCATAATCCACTAAAAATAAAATGCATGTCTAATTGACATAGATACCACATCTGGTATATGTCTAATTGATGTATACCTCACAAGCAAGGGTGAAATACACAATCTTTACAAACATTCATGAAACATTCACTAAGACATGCCCATATCATGGATAGTAATTTTTTGAAGTTCCTTTTTCTTCAGAAATTTCAATACTGATTTCCACAGTGGCTGTTTTCCTTTCCATTACCATTAACAGTGAGTGCATCATGGTTTCTTTTCTTCACATTCTCACCAGCATTTGTTGTTTGTTTTACTGATGAATTCCATTCTGATTATGCTGAGATGAAATCTAAGCATAGTTTTGATTTTTGTTTTCTCTGTGGCTAAGGATATTGAACTTTTTTTTCAAATATCTATTGGCCATTTGTATTTCTTCCTCTAAGAATCGCTTCATTTGTACATTTATTGGTTGAGTTATTTGTTCTTTTGCTATTCACTTTTATGAATCCTTTACACACTTTGTATTTTATATTAATTCATTTGTATAGTAATCCTTTTATTTTTCTTCTCATGTGCAGAAGTTTCTTAATTTGATGCAATTCCACTCATCTATTCAAGCTTGGCAGTTGAAGCCCTATTTCAAAAATAACTATGTATACCTATATTTCCCAGATTTTTTCTATAGTAGTTTCAAATTTACATTAAGACCTTTAATCCCTTTGGATTTTTGTAGAGGATGGAAGGCAGGTGTCTAATTTAATTTAAGCCTTTTGTGCATAGTTAACCAGTTTTACCAGCATCAATTTTTGAAGGTGCTGTCTTTTCTCCAGTATAAGTTTTGGTTATTCTGTCCAAAATTAGAGACTCATAGCTGTATTATTTATATAAATATTCAGGAAAGATACTTGCAGACTATGTGTTTTGTAGTTCTATTCAAAAAAGCCAAATTATGGAAAAAGCCAAGATGCCCAACAATCAATTAATGGGATAAAGAAAATAAGATATGTAAGTACCATAAAATATTCATAAAGAAAAATAAAATTACATTTATTGCAATTATACTATTGCAAATAATTGTTGCAATTTTTGCATATTTGTGGATATATATATATGTTGTATATATATTTTGTCTCTGAAAATAAATTATTGCTATATAAATAATAGGATTATTTAGGAGGACAAGATTTATGTAGGGAGAGAGAAAGAATATAGTTTAAGTAATACAGAAATACATTATGTCTTTGTATGAAGAGTGTATAAAAAAATCTCCCTAAAAATTATTGAATAAAAAGGCAGTAGGAGCAATGGAGGAGGTGAGAGATATGCTTTTCTCTTTTCTTTTGTTCTTAATCAAGGAAAACAATGAAAGAAGGGAAAAATTAAAGCAAGACATTCAATGCTGTGAGGAAACAACAAACACAAACTGCCTGAGGAAAAGCAAGACATTCAGAGTGGAAGGAGTAGATTGAGAAAGGTGAGACAGTGTGGCAAGGAAGAGGCTATGAAAGTTTATAAAGGATCTGTAGGGTGATTATTTTAATTTTAACAATGTAGATAACACTTAGAAGATTTTGTCAAAGGGAGTAAATTATCTTAGTATCTGGAAAAGGAGAAATAAAAAACAATCTACTGTGATGATAATCAGAAAGACAAGCAAAGTAGAGGGAATAAAGTCACAGTGATTTATTAAGCATGACAACTGGTGCTGATGGGTGACATGATAAAAAGCCTAATGTTAGATAGTTTTGCAATAAAAAGGTCATCTGGGATTGTGATAAGAACAATATTCATAGAATATTAGGGGCAAAAAATGAAGAGAAAATGAAAGAGAAATCTCAATGGAGTCTTATCTTTATTTTTCTAGTTAAGAAACAATTATGTGCTATTTTGAGTTAAGTTTCAGTCTTTTAACAAAAATAAGGCCCAAGTCATATTCTTTTTCAAAAGATAGGAGTCTGATTTCTAGGGCTAAATAGTGAACATGTTGTGTTCATACAAAATAAAGCTTTACAGGACTACAACTCAGACAAAATCCTTTCCTCATGGGCTGGAAGTTTGGCCTAGTGATGAGTACTAATCTAGCATGCAAGAAGACTGGGGTTAGATTCCTTGCTCCTACATATAGAAAAAAGCCAGAAGTGGTGCTATGGCTCAAGTGTAGAATTGTAGCCTTGAGAAAACCCAAGGAGAGTGATCAAGCCCTGAGTTCAAGCCCCAGGATTGGCAAAATAAACTCCCCTCCCCCCAGAAAACAGTACTCTTTTCATCATTTCTCTGGTCCTGATTACCAGCACCATTATTCAAAGGCATGCAGCTGGATATTTGAAAATCTTGTCCTTATCTAGAGCTCATCAACTGGTACAGTGTGGACGGCTCCAGTGTGTCATATTCTTTCTACAGTTCTGTGTTTAGTGCATGAGTTACTCACAGATTGAACATAGGCAACTTCATTTCTGTTATGTTATACTTCACAGAAATATCTGTTAACATCTGTCAAAGTTCTATGGAAACTGAAGCATAATATACCATAAGATTTCACATTGTGTTTTATATCCTTTCCATTAGAAGTGAGAGCTCATTGGAAGGTAGAGCTCATCTACATTTTGGCATTTTAATTCAAAATGTCAGAACAAAAAGAAGCTATTCCATATATCAGAACTGTCATGTAGGAAAAGTTTATTTTAAAATGTATATTTAGAAAACACTATTTAAGCAAAAATGTATTTGTATTATATTTTGGAATATAGAAAAAAATCAAACGACTATTAAAAAATTTATACCTATCCAGAATAACTGCATGATGAATAAGATTGTGTTATTCAAAAAGGGATTGTGACAACTACAAATGATAAAAATATTACAGGAAGGTAAAAGGGGAAACACAGGGTTCCTAATCATGGGTCAAAATTCCCTGCATAAAGATCCACAATTGCAACAAATCAAAGGAAGACTGGATAAATGGGACTGTTTGACACTGAATTATTGCTTGGTGCATGTCAAAGGACATAGCTAGCACTATAAACAGCAAGCCTGCACAATGAGAGAAAATCTTTATTAGCTAAGCATCAGACAAGGGCCTCATATCTAAAATACACTTACAGCTCAAAAAATTAAACCCCCAAAACAAACCCTTCGAGAAAGCAACAACCCTATTAAAAAATGGGCTTGAGGCTTCTCAGTAAAAGAAGTAAGAACAAGAAGTATACACATGAAGAAATCTCTGTCATGAAAGAAATGCAAATCAAAACAACATTGAGATTCCACCTCACAGTAATTCGAATGACTATTATTAAGAAAAGGGATGTGGCCAAATGGGAATGTGACTACTTGTTTAACCACTCTAAGCAGTTTTGAGGTTTCTCAAAAGACTAAACATTTTGCTTCCCTATGATCAAGCAAGTTTTTTGGGCATTTATCCAACTGATCATAAACCAGATCACACTAAAGCTACCAGCACAACCATATTCATTGCAGTACTATTATTTTTAACCATAGCTAAAATACAGAATCAATGCAGATGCTCCTCAGTGGACAAATGGATCAAGAAAATGTGGTATCTACGCACAATGAAATTCAATGCTTCATCAGAAAGAATGATATCATTCTTAGGGAAATGGAAAGACATAAAAAATTAGATTAAATGAAGTTAACTAGACACAAAGAACCATAGGCTGTATGGTTGTTGTAATCAGAATATGCCTAGAAACCTACAAGTAAACACAATGGATGGTAAAAGATGAAAAATTATACCTGGACAGGATAAATAATTCTAGTATCTCCACTGGAGCTACATCTTAACTTAAACCACCTGATTCCCTTGTTATTTTTTTTTCCCCTTTCCTCCTCTCCCATGGAAAAATTCAGATCTAGCCCTTTCAGGGAGGTAAAAATCTTGTTTTTCTATATGACACAGAAAGAGGAAAGTCATCTTTTTAATGCTATACTACATTTCCTTGCAACTACTAAGTGATAGCAGTTAAAATGTGTTTCCATGGTATACATCGTGTTCATGACCCCCTTGGCTGGGAAGGAGAGAGTACCTCTGGTTGCAACTGGCAGTCACATTGTTGATTGAACTCTTTTGGAACTGACTAAGAAAGATTGCCTTGTTAAAGAGGTTCGCTTGCTTGTTTTTCTTTTTGCCTGTTTCACGGAACATATTAGAACTGGAGTCCCAATCCCTTACATTTCATAGTTTCACTTCTTTCACTGGTCCCATTCTTCCTTCCAAATTGACCTCTTCTACTTTCAAACATTCTACATTCTGAATATGCTAGAAAACAACCCATGAATGTCTCTCTAGATCTGGCTTATTTCATTTAACATAATAATACGCAGTTGCATATAGTTTCATGCAAACAACATAATTTCACTCTTCCTTAAGGCTTAATAGAATTTAATTATATACATATATAGAAATTTATATGTGTATGCATGTACTTGCATACACTTATATAAATACACACAAACTATTTTCTTTATTTACTCTTCTTTTTTAAAATAGTATTATTATTAAGGACTTGTATGAAGAAGTTATACTTCCACAAGTCAGTTAATGAGTGCAATGTTTTTTGGACAATGTCATCGTTCCTTCACTTTCCACCACTTTCTCCCTCCCATCCCTACCTATAATTATGTAGTTCATTTTTTATATAATGTATATTGAATACCATGGCTGCATTTCCTTCCTCAACTCCTATCCCCTGACCCCTATGCCATCCAAAAAAGACAACAACAATAAAAAGAAAACAAACAACATCACCAACAAGAATAGCAACAACAACAAAACCCATGTTTCCATTTCCTGGAATTCTTTTGGATAAATAGCATTTTAAATGCTCAGAGTCGTTATGCCTTTGGATTCCTCTCTTTTAAGTGTATCTTCCTTTAGTTAGTTTTGAGTGCACAGAGCCTTGTGTAAGTTATGTTCAGTTGTATTTTTTGATCTAGCTTCCACATAGGATAGAAAATATGGTCCATTTGTATTTTTGATCCTGGCTTACCTTGGGTAACATGGTTTGTTCTCGTCCCTCCATTGTCCTGAAAATGACATAATACTATTTTTCCCAATGAATGAGTAAAATTCCATTGTGTATATGTACCTCATTTTTCTTTTCTTTTTTTTTTCATTTCACTCAACAGGCGGTGGGCTGTTTCCATATTTCACTATTGTGAATAGTGTAGCTATGAATATGGAAGATCAAGTATCTTTACTATATCCTGACTTATAATGCTGTGAGTAGATGCCCAAGAGGTATCCATTTTTCTCTTGATGGGCACCCAGGCTGCTTCCATAACTTTGCTATGGCGAATTGTGCTACAATAATCATAGGTGTGCAGATATTTATAATGTATGTTGATTTACATTCCTTTGAATGTATCTTTAAATATATTTGAAAATATATTTGAATATGTATATATATTGAACACACACAACACACACACATGCACACCCATCATACACATACACTCAGGGGTGGTATAGTTCCATCATGTGATCAAGTGGTAGCTCTATTTTTAGTATTATAAGGCGCCATTATACTGTTATCCACAGTTGAACTAATTTATGTTCCCCCCAAACTGTGTATTAGGGCTCCTTTTGCTTCCACATTCTTGGCAGCATTTTCTTTGCATATTTTCTTGAGGATCATTGTTCTGACTGGCTAAGATAGAATCTCAATGCAATTTTTAATTTGAATTTCCCTGATTATTCACAAAGTTCAATATTTCTTCAAATATTTATTTGCCATTTATTTTTCTTTCGATAATTACCTGGTGAATATGTCCTTTTATTGATTCCATTATTTTCCATTATTTGTTCTTTAATTTTTATTTCTCTTTATGTTCTATGAATTAGCCTAGAAGTATGATACAAATAGTTAGCAAACATTTCTTTCCCATTGTGTACCTAAGATACTTTTCTTGCTTTAGGGAAACTTTCTTACTTTATACAATCCTATTTCTCTATTCCTGGTATTATTTCTTGAGTTGTTGGAATCCTGGTCAGAAAGTCAATTATGTGATGCCTATATGTTGAAATGTCTTCCCTATGTTTTCTTTCAACAGTTTTAAAGCTTCTGGTTATTACCTTTGCTTTAGGAGAAACAACAATTTTTTTCTACTTGTTCGATACACATTTATTCCTTTAGTTGAACAACCTCTATTTACAGAAAGTCTCAAAGGAGCCTGCTATGAATATTTCCTGGAAATCAGTAGGCCCTTTTAAAACCCCAGAGATAGATCAATTCAGAAAAGACACCAATTAGATTTGGAAATCGAACAACCACTGACAAGAAACATAGAATTTCTAATAAAAGAAAATTATTCCTGAACTTATTTCTTACCCAAACATCCACTGGGAAACTGTGTTGTATACTAGAAGACAGGATACAAATGAAAATACAATGTATTATCAAGCTCAAAGGATGACCTAATCTTGTGGAATGCAAGAATTTTGAGGGTAATTTGAGCAAGGATGAGACACCCATAAAGCTAGATTGGAAATCACAAATATATACTGTCTTCTTAGTAGCCTTAATAGCACAGATGAGTTGTTCTAAGATGGTTTGACTAGATCAAGTAAAGCCTAAGCCCCTCCCCCCATTGTCAATCTATCACAGGGACTTTAAATGCAGATTGAAACTTCATTTTTAAGCTCCCATTCAAAATGTCAGTGCTAGTTTACCCCACCCCACATCTACTGCTAAGCTTACAAAACTTAAGGTAAATTTCTACTCACATTTCTATCAGCTTCAAAGTACCAGTATCATCCTAACTGACAACAGTAACACCCTTTCATAAACTTCTGATAATATGGAGACTTGGGAAATTCTACTCAAGCTAGATTTTCTTAAAGGAACCATGTAAGAGATTTATCCAATTTTGAAAATGGCATTTGGAAAGCTTTCTGAAAAAGCAATTCCCTGACTGTTTAACATGGGCTGACTCTAAGTGCGTTTCTACACAATCAAATCTGGGTAGCATGTTCTCATCTGACAAATCTCAGAACCAAATGTAATCTTGTCTGTGCTTGTCCAATTTCCCAAACCCCAGCCACTTTACCCAACACCTTCCCAATACAGCTGCAGGTTCCAGCACATGCACTGGACAAGTCTACAGGGCTAGTCTCAGTGCTTCTCTTTTCAAGAATTTATTTCACAACTATTATACTACACAGCAATGTTTTAAATATTGATCTAGTTCCTTAATAAGATGAAGCAGAGGCAGAAAAGGTTTGATCTTAGGAGAAACAAGCCACACCATCACTTGAGATGTCAAACATTATTGCACTTCCATAACTTGACAAAACTGTCATGAACTAATCTGCAGACTAGTTCTAACGGACAAATAGCCCCTTTAAGTAGACATGACCGTCCTGAATTGGTTATTAGGAATGAGTTGTACAAATGTGACTTTCATTATTAGCGGTATGGGAGGAGCTGGAGCATATTGCGCCCTGTCCATGCTGCTAGGCGAGGACCCCCGATAGTGTGATGAAATTTGTGACCCTTGCAGAGGCCACGGCTCTTGCGGCCTGCAGAGCTCAGTCCACTCGTGTCTGTGTTTGTGGACTCGTTTGGGGTGAGCCACTGGGTGTGTCGGGATTTCTTCTGCTGGCCTTCTGGAAGGGAATCAATGAGGAAAACCTCAAAGAATTTGTATGTGGAAACTTCACCAGATCAGTAAGAATTCAGGACTCTTCGAGCTCTTCAGTGACGCCAGCTCGTTCCTCGGCGACAGACTGAAGGCTGTGATGGATACTGTGATGGACAGGCTGGCCGTAAGTTGCACCCTTAGGAAGCGCGCGTTTGCGGCCATCCTGGCGCACTCGAATCCTGTAAGTGACCTTGTATCTCAGGCTGCCTGCCTTATCTGGCCTGGAGTTGCGGGGTTCCTGGTGCAGTGGTGCTGGCAGCAGAGGACTCTGAAGACAGCACACCCCATTCCACTCTTCTTCCTCCATAGCTCCTGGATGGACTGGTAGGCACCCATCCTGGCTTACCAGATGGCTGCCGCCAGACCGAAAGGAAGAGACCTTTCACAGCATTTGTGATGACAGCACCACACATCTGAGTAGAAAGCAACCAAGAAAATGGGTACCTGACTTCGATACTCGCAAGGCATGAATTCTATCGACCCCCCAGATTAGAGCCAAATAAAAACACGGCATGGGTTAATGCCTGGGCTATGTCCATGCTACTCTTGTTAGATTGTTGCTCTGTGCCTGAACTACAGATACTATAAATACTGACCATATGCGGTGGCTCACAGTTGTAATTCCAGGTGTACAGTAGAAAGCACCATTTGAACCAATCCCAGGTTAAAAATGAGCAAGAATCTCTTGTAACCAACAAGTACTGCTTGCCTGGCATTCCACCCATATGGGAAGTTATTCGTTGGATTATAATTTGAGGCCAGTCTTGAACAAAAAATGTGAGGTAATATCTGAATTAAAAAAATTGACTAGAGTACCATGCTCACGCGGGGAGAGTATCTGCCTCATAAATTCATGGCCATGGAATTGGAACCAGAGCATCATATCATTTTTTTCTTCTTCTGCAGCATCAGGAAACGAACACTATATTTTTCTTTTTCCTTCTACCATAAATGATAGGCCAATAGCAAAAAGCTTCACAGAACGAAAGTGCAATGTGTTGTAAGAGCAATCATTGTATTGGAATTGTGCAGCAAACGGAAAAAGATGTAGGGTTTGGTATAGCTGTACCCTATAACTGCTGCTTACCTGAGCTACTTCTGCATTTAGATCTGTGTGCTTTCTCATTTGACAAACCTGGTCTAAACATTCTGTAATGTGTTTTTTATTCAGAAATTTATAATAATAGCAGAGAATTGAAAGAAAGAAAGAAAAAGAAAGGAGAAAGAAAAAGAAAGAAAGAAAGAAAAAAGAAAGAAAGAAAGAAAAAAGAAATAGAGAAAGAGCACTACATTGGATGAGGTGGTAGATCTTTAATAAGCATAGGACACCAAATACAGTTAAATTCTGTCAAATGGAACTTTCATAAAACCAATAAACATGAACATTCACAGAAGAGAAACAATTACAAATCACATAGAAAAGAACACAAAACATAATCATAAAATAAACCTTATGCAACTTTTCTTTCCTAAGCAAATAGGTATGAGAAGAAACATATGAAGAAAGCAATATGGTCAACCAGTCAATCTCATTATTGCAAGCATTTCAAATTTTATAAGAGAGGATGCATGAAAAGTACTATTTATATCAGTATTTGGCTCAGTTACAGGAAAAAGATTATTGTCACTATGTTAGGCTAAAGGACCTTGGTACAGGTAACTTAGTTACTCCAACATGTCTAGATGATCAAGTTGAGCCAATATCTCAAGATGAAGTCACAATTCTAGATAAGCCAGGGTGACTGTGACTTTTGCCATAATTAGGCAGTGCATAATCAGGTAAACATCACATGAAGTATCAAGTTCAAGAACACAGCACCCTGTGTCAGTAGGCTGTAGCTGATGGCTCTACTGTAAATATTCTTGAGCTTTGCAATAAGAAGTTGACATGATGACTTATTTACATCCTGGCTTTCTGATATCAAAAGGCAAAACGTTAAGTCATCCTCTCCATTGGTTACCTCTTCTCTAGCTATACTGTGTTCATGTCTAGATTGCTTCATGTCAACTTCTTTTAAAAAACAAGTTTAGCTTCTTTTTTTTTAACAGATGAGTGACAAATTTACCATGTCCTCTTCATCTATGAGCCTACAGTAGAAACTTTTTAGATGATGAGTAAGGAGTTGGATATAGAGATTGTTTATTTAATTGCTAAAAATATGAATAAGGCAGTCTTAAACCATGAATTAATAAGTTAGTTATCAGTAATATGTAAGCAAAGAAACACCAAAATCTTAGAACCAGACATTGCACCTTACGAAATAATTACAAGGAAGTACTGTACATTACTTTCAGAAAGATACTAAAATATGAGGGATAGAATTGCAAATAATAAATATTCCTACACCCATAGGAAAGACTTAAATTCAACTTCTGTCCTCTAAAGCTACCTATGCCTAGCAACATTGCCCATAAGTCAAATAAGAAATGCCAAGCTCTTATATACCGAATTTTCAGTTTAAAGGTATTATCATTTTCAGAGCCTTGGATGAGAAAATGCTGGTGATACCATATATATTCTCAGAGAAATGATAAATTCTTACAGATTTCTGGAAAAGCAATTTGGGAATATTGTCTTAAAAGCATTTACAAGATTAATGAACTTTGATTAAGGATTTTCCTGTTGGAGATTTCAGTCTTGAAGAGCAATAAGAAATGTAGAGTAAAGCTAGTCATTCATGGTGGTACATCCCTATAATCCCAGCAGGGGAGAGGGTGAAGTAGAATGTGAATTAGAAGTCAGGGGGAAAGAGTAAATTCAAGGCAAGAATGGATTATATAGTAAGAACCTGCTTTAAATAAAATAACACAAAAAGGAAATGTTCACCAAGTCAAATAATAATAATTATCCAATCAGCAGTGTTATTGAACAAAAATTCCCAAGATTAGATAAAGTATGCATACCATGGGTTTAAAAACAGTATTTATGAAGAAAATAACTGGGAAATGCTTTCAACTTATTATTTGGTAAAGAAATGTTTACAAGCAACATGCATAACACAATGTAAGTTTCTATATATAGAAAATAACACTGGAAAGCTAAATCTGTCAACAGCATTTTTAGCAGTTGGTATATCAGTCAAGATAGGTTACATTATGATTTGGAAGCAAACACCACCAAAATCCCAGCAGCATAATACACGACAGCTTATTTATTTGCCCTCTCAAGATCTGTTGAGGGTACAGGCATGTTTCCAGGGCAGCTGTCTTCCATGTGGGATCAGAGCCTCAGGCTACGTTGATCATGTGGCACTTCATAACAAGTGCTCTCATGATTGCTGTGAGGGGAAGAGACAGCCTGTGAAATCGTACAGGTTTGCTTTCCCTGGAACTGATATTTCATCCGTAAACAATTATGAATAATAAAGTACTTACGTTTCTCAAGTTCTCATCCAAACCTTCACTTTTTCAATATGAAGTATATCACATCTTTCTAGTGTTTGAACTTTAGATTCCAAGTGCTTTCATTCTTTGACAATCTTGTTGTTAATCTTCAGCATGCCATTTGTTCAGAGTTTAAATTTCCCTAGATAACATGAAAACTATTTCCATCAAAGCCTTGATGAAAATAATGAGAATACCTCATTAAGAAATGACAGTAAAGTGAGATGTTATATAAAGGTCATTTTAATGTGGGAAGGTGTTAGACATCACTGGCCACGTTTTGCTTTCTCCTTTAGATAATAAATCTGAAATGTTACATTCAGTGGATTCTAGGGTGACTTTATAGGTGGAAATCACATTGTTTATGCCAAGTAACCTGCCTTTATTTTCTCCAGTTGGTGCCATTATTTTGTTTTTGGTGTTCTCATAAGTTTTGCCAGGGATTTTATGAGAGCTAACTTTCAAGCAACTTGTATTGCCCAACATTAACTGGGTGGAAGAGTGGTAACACAGCCAGGCTCGTCATCTTGTGTATAATCTTGACTTAGATCTGCATTCAGAATCATAGCTCATTCTGTTGTAAAATGAGTTTTTTAAAATAAATCCTACATAATGGAACTTATCCTACAAAGGAACTCTGAAGCCAAAATCATGACCTTTATTAGAACTCGTTTAGTGACAACTGGGCCATTATTTAGAAGATCATACCCAAAGGAACATTATATAACTTATTATATTATTGTGTATATAATTTATTATATATAAATTTATTACATATGTATAATTTATTATATGTTATGTAACTTATAGACATACATAGAGAGAGAGAGAGAGAGAAGAGAGAGAGAGGAGAGAGCATTATGCTAAAGTATTGAATGAATCTACATGAGGGACCGGCTTAAAATCTCTTTAGGATTGCTCTTCTCAAAATTAAAAATGATAAGGTCCACTAGTGATTTTAAAATGTGTTTCACAGCTCATCACTAATCAAACTGCTCATATATAGATTCTTCAAATAGGGGGCTTGTTCAGAACAGGTGAGATAGAATCAATAATAGAAAAAGAAATGGATAAAGCTGTGTTTGAGAAGAAAAACATATGTACTATGAAAATTATAAGATAGATGTGACTTCTTGATTCCTTCTGCATGTGGTTATAATCAAATCCAACTTTTCCTATTTCACATACAAAATGATGTTGGGAATTGGGCTGGGAAGAGAATTTCAATTGGCTTTGACAGGTTGGAGTAATTTTCAACGTGGCTTGGAGATAGTGGTTTTGCTTGGCTAATACGTATTTTTCAATTTTGTCAATTGAGACAGAAACCCCAAACATTAGAAAAGTGTTTGAATATTGGCCCACTTTGTGCCAGGAAAGCACATTGACTTTGGTGTGTAATGGTAAGATCAAGAATTTTGCTAAATACAATTGCAAACATATGTTCTATTGCAAAGCAGGCAATGAAGAGTAAGTTAAAAAATAAACAACACAGAGATGGTTTCACTAAGAAATATTAAATAACACCAATGGTGTTTTTTAAAAATTTGTAAAATTGTACATCTACTACAACTACTTTTTACACAGAAAAATTACAATTAGTGTATTACAATCAATACACTATTGATTGTGCTGATTTTTAAAAATAATTGAATCATGAAGATTCAATCATTAAAGCTAGCATATTTTCTGAATATATACTTTGTTTATTTTATTGTTATTATAAAGGTGATATACAAGAAGGGATATCATTATATAAATCAGGTAAAAAGTACATTTCATGCTGGAAAATGTTATCCCTTTCCCTCTCTCTTCCAGTTTTTCCCTCCATTTCGCCCAAAAGTTCTATAGTTCATTTTCAATATAGTGCCTGGTGAGTATAACTGGATAGAAACATTTTTAAACATCTTCATATTTTATCAGAACTGGAATTCACTGATTTTAGTATTTTCCGACAGTGGAGTACTGCTCAAAATACAAAGCAAGGAATTCTTAATCCAGAATACAAAGCTGGATCAATATTATGTGGAACAAAAGAAGCCCCAAAGAAGCATAGACTCCATGGTTTTCCTCATTTGTAACAATTAATATACATCTAGGATTCTCCTAGCAGAGGGTTACAATAGCTCAGAAGCTATGTACATTTGTCCATGCAGGATGAGGCTAAGTGAAATGAAGTGATATGGAAACAAGAGGTTTATCTTTGTGATTGTTCTTCTTAATGTATTATGTGAAACTCTTTCTTTTCTCTTCTTTTCACCTTATAGTTTATATCATGTTGTTACTGTATCTGAATGTGGTGTCTGGTATATTGTATATAGGTTTATTGGTTTATTTGAAATAGGGACAGTAAGGGAAAAAAGATGAGTGGGAGGAGGTGGGGGAAGGGAAAATGGGAGAAAAATATGGGAAAGGGTAACAATGTTCAAGAAGTAAAGTGTACCCACTATCTGATTAATATAACTGTGACCCCTTTGTATATCATCTGGACAATAAAACAAAAATAATTGAAAAAAGAGCCAGCCACAAAAGACCAAGTACTGTGGTGATCCACTCAAATAAATTTATATTTACATGAAGCAAATCAGCCATTTCCTCCTGGGGACACATGACACAGCAAAGAGGCATAATAGGTATATGGGTTTGAACTCAAACTCCTCTTATTGCCATAAAATGAATTCAGGCAATAAAGCTTAAAAATCTACTTTTCATTTTTCTTAGTGATTTTGTAAAATTCTGAATGAATTCCAATTAGTAAACTTTACAAATTTACTAAGAAACTTCCCCTTTCAGGCTGGGAGTTTGGCCTAGTGGTAGAGTGCTTGCCTAGCATGCACAAAGACCTGGGTTTGATTCCTTGGTACCACATACATAGAAAATAAAGCTGGAAGTGATGCTGAGGCTCAAGTGGTAGAGCTCTAGTCTTGAGAAAATCCAAGGACAGCCTTGCTCAGGCTCTGAGCTCAAGCCCAGGAGTGGCAAAAACAAAAACAAAAACAACAACAAAAACCTTCCCTTCCTTACTTTAAAAAAATTAATATTTAATATATAGCAAACTAATTTAAGTGTTATTGAAATTTAATTGCTAAACATTACCTTTTCTTTTTTGTTTTCTCTCATTTTTTATTAAAGAATTTATTAACAGGGGCCGGGAGTTTGGCCTAGTGGTTAAAGTGCTTGCCTAGCATGCTTGAAGACCCGGGTTCGATTCCTCGGCACCACATACATAGAAAAAAGCCGGAAGTGGTGCTGAGGCTCAAGTGGTAGAGCTCTAGCCTTGAGAAAGTCCAAGGACAGTGCTCAGGCCCTGAGCTCAAGCTCAGGACTGGTAAAAAAAAAAAAGAATTTATTAACATTGATTTTTACATCATATTTCAAATGCCATGTTTAACAAACAAGTATTCAAGAAGGGAATCTCTATATACAATCACCGGCACTTAAATTTTAGAACATAGTTAAAATTAGGCTGAGGGTTTGTGTGTCATAGATACATATTAATCTATGTAATAAAACATTATGTCTATAGAGTCAGAAATTTTTAGGTCTATGTGTTTATATTTCCAATACCATGTCCATAGCATTGGGTCCGCAAATATTGCATCGCTCTTGTACAGTTTGGATCTAGTAGCCACATATTAAGGATACCATGTATCTTTTGTTCCTTTGGTCTTGACTTATCTTACGCAACATGATTCGCTCTAGATTCATCCACTTCCCTGGGAATGCCATTATTTTATCTTGTCTGTTGGCTATGTAGAATTCCATTGCATATATATATATATATATATATATATATATATATACCACATTTTTCTTATCCATTCTTCTGCAGTCTCATTACCTTTTCTTAAGTTTCATTTTAGTGATTAGGATATTGTGGAATTTATGTGGGGCTCATCACATGACTAGAAGCCAAAGATAATTCTAACTACTGAGATGATATATAATTTTATAAAAGTGCCACATTAATTATGAACTAGAATAAATATAGTATTATAAATTTTATTTCATAAGAAGACTTACATTTTATTCTCTATCCATCATTTTTATCAGTGGTCACAGTTGCCCAATCATGCTGAAATGTGCCTCTGTGCTATAATGAATCCTTATTCAAGAATCTTTCTATGGAATAAGCAATGATTGTTAAATCTTGATTCAAAATCTCAAAATGTTGTAAGCTTTCAGATTTTTTGATTTGCTTAGAATATTTTCTACCATTATGAGAACATACACCCAAATCGTTCATTTGAGACCAACTAGTTGTTAAATTCCAAGGTCAGGACATGCCAGGGACATGACATTCTTCTCTTCTTAATTTACAACTTCTAAACAATATGGGGGCTTTAACTTTATCTATTCTCCGATTCACTTGATTTATATTTCACTTTGTCTGGGCTTCTCTTTGGATTTTTTTTTTTTGGTGAATCATGGGGTTTGAATTCTGGGCCTGGTAGCTTTTCCTGAGATATTCAGCTCAAGTCTACCACCCTACCTTTGAGTCACAGCTCCACTCGTCTGGGCTTCTCTTATAGTTGCCTTAATTGTGTAGTCTGTCATAACTGCAAATTCCTACATAGTGGGGACCATGCATATTTTTTAAAAAACACTTCTAATCCAATGCATGTAACAATGTGTGAACTTAACACATGAATCTTGATGATGGTGGAGATCAAAATAATTTATGTTTTTCTCTTTTGCTTTCACTAATAATTTCCACTTGCTGACCAATTGCTTTTGTATATTTTGGGGTACACTTTTGTAGTTCAGCAAGCAATCTACAAATACCAAATACATAAGATGCATAAAATATTTTCTTAACTCTTTTCCACTTGTATAGCAGAATTACATGGCACCAATTATTTAACTTCTTTTCAGTTTTCTCTTTGCATTTATGGCTCATCTATTGATTATGCCTTATCAATTTCTCTTAATATATAAAGCAAGCATTAAATTCAGAAGGGCAATAAACAGGAAATTACTATAGAGTAATAAATAGTATTTCTCTTCCCACATTCTAATTTTTACAGCCAAGACTTACCAATCTGTTAAGTTTCTAGAGGATGATAGGGTTTTTATTCTTTTCCTTTTTTTGCATAGTTAGGAAGTTATTCACTATATTTTCATTTGTTTTTTTTATTCACTATACTCAAAAGCACTTACCTGGAGTTACATTTCAGTAGAAGTATGTAATGACTAAGAAAAACATTGGTAACACCAAAAACTTCTCATTACAAATGCATGCCAATGCTGGTTATTTCTTGCCTTGCTCACTGGCTCTACTCCAGTGGATTTGAAATTTTAAAAGAAGATATCAGACCATGAACATATCTTATGAATACACAACATCATATCTCATAGTTCTGGTATACAAGAGGTGTCACTAATAAATACTAAAACTGCATCAGGAATAACCTGTTAATGCTATTACTGTAGTATCCTTAAACATTAGTTTGTTGCAATAACTCTAGGTATCAAAAATAATGAATAAATCCCTAGAAAGGAGATATCTTAGATTTACTCACGTAGCTTCTATAAGAACAGTCTCAAGGAATATAGCCTCTTATCTTCCTTAACTCAGTGGTATTTTCTTATTCCTTTGCTCTGCAGACTATATGATTCTTATATTCCCTTACTCATGCAGACTGTTCCTAATTTACAGTTGTTCGGTTGACAATCACTTGAAAACATTATGAGAGTGATAGGCACCCAGTAGAAAAATATATTTAGAACTTTGAATTTGGATCTTTTCCTGACCTAGTAGTATGTATGGTATCTGGAGACATCTAGGTGAATTCTATGTGAACCTCAGCAGTGGCAGAGAGTTGTAGTTTCCACTCTGCTCCAGGATTCTGATGGGAAATAATGGAGGCTCCATGGTACATTGAGTGGTTCAATCAGTGAGGTATATTCATTGTTTTCCTGTAAGTAGAGTGGCAGGTGTGTTGCAATATTTCAAGCTTGGATTGAACTACCACTTCCTTCCATGGCTTATATAAAACATGGGAGGAGAGTGTGGTAAAGAGCTATTTATGGGTGAAACAGGAATAGCAAATTCCACATTTTATTACTAAAAGAGACATGTCAACTTTTCTCTGGTCTGATTTATTGTTTACACAATAAAATAATATTATTATGACAATAAATTCCAAGGAGAGGTGAATACACACTCTGAAAACAGAAGTGAGGCCTGTCAGCTTTATTGCAAAAAAAAGGGCAAAATGAATCTATATGAGTCAGATGTAACTAAAAAAACAGTGTGGTCATTGTTAATTTTACATACTTATAAATATTCTACACTTTTCAACTAAATTCTAAAAATAGCATCATGGGATGTCATTTGAAATATGATGTAAAATCAATGTTAATAAATTCTTTAATAAAAAATTTCAAAAAAATTGAAAGTGTATATTAAAGTTTCATATTTTCATGCATAAGTTAAATAATTAGGACTTACTATGCAAAGTACAATGAAGTATAAAGTAGTTTTTCAAAATGATAACCAAATTTAGGTCAAGGAGCTTATGAAGGTTGATGCAAAAATGTTTCAAAAAATATAAATGCAATCAAAACAGCGGGAAAGTTCTCAGAATTCCATAGTGGGGAAAGATTTACTGAAAAATGGTCCACAAACTCAACAAAATATGATATAGCTATTTACACAACAATTGTTCCATACAAAAATATAGAACAATGCTCTGTGTTAAGTAGAGTGATAATGGATTTAACATTGAGACATACGACAGTAGCAAAGGCTGGAGAATATGATCTGAGGGCAGTTTGGCAAAAAAAAGTTGCAAGACCCCCATCTCAGCAGAAAAAAACTGAACCTGAACTGGTGGTTTGCATCACTCATCACAGCTACAATGAAAATTGTAATGAGAAGGATCCTAAACCGGCTGGTCCTAGGCAAAACCGGACGCTATCTCAAACACAACCAAAACAAACAGGACTGGGAATGTGGCTCAAGCAGTAGTGTGCCTTCTAGCAGCAAAGCTCTGAGTTCAAATCTCAGTATTGCAATTTTTTTGAACAAGTGGAATGTCACTGACAGAGTGTAGAAGCAATGAGCACAAATGTAGAATCGGGTATACCTAGTTTGGTTTCCAAATTTTCCACCTTTTAAGTTCCTTTTCCTTGAGAAACTTGCAAAATTTATGTAGCACAATTTACTCATCCTATAAATAAGGATAATTTTGCCCTTTTGTGCTGTGAGAAGGACAAATTAGATAGATTAAAAACTACAAACAACAGTTGCACTTAGTTGCACTTGAGCATCCCCAATCCAAAAATCTGAAATTGTCCCAAATGAGAAACAATTTTAACACCAACATCATGCTCATAAGAATAATTGATCTCTGATGATGTCAACAGCACACTATAAATATCATGGAAGATTTCCTCCAGTCTATGTCTACAGGATACATATGAAGAATTAATTTTTGTTTTTATACTTGGGTCCTAGTTCCAACTAATCCCATTAGATAGACAGAAATATTCAAAAATCTAAAAAGAGTTTTGCAAAGTGTGAAAGATGTCTGATCCTAAACATATAAGAAAAATTGGTATATATAATCTATGTTTATATTATATATATTTTAGTAATTTTTCTTAAAAGGTAGCTGTGTTGGTAAGAATAAAGGGAAATTTGTATTAGTTCTATATAAAGTAAAAATTTTAAAAGATGATACCTTGTAAGAAAGCCCTAAAAACTGGTAAATTTAAGATATTTAGGATAATGATTAAAATGAAATACCACCAGATCTTGAAAGATATATCTCAGCTATCTGGAAAATTCAACTAGCAAATAATACTTTAACATCTGTATACTCATAACTATTTAACATTTGTTAACAAGTTGTCATCAACTGTTCTTTAAACTTAATGCTATTTATGTCGTATTTCACTTAGCCTTCACAGCTAAAGTGTACATCTATTTTGACTAATATTATTTAATATAACATCTTTTTCACGCAAGTACTGATGAATTACTAAGTCTCATTGGACCTTTCCATTTTATTTTCTACACTAAGATTTTTTTAATAGATTATAATTTGGCTTTCCTCTTAGGTACCCACATAGTTACTTGGTGAATCATTTTTCTTTCCATTCTTATGTTATTTATTCAAGCTTGTGATGGTTCCAATGGGATCCTCCCTTAGTATTTCCCATAGGTAATTTTCTGGGAATTCAGAAATTCTTTTGAGTCAAGATTTTCTGGCTAATGCAGTCTACTTAGGACAGAGGCTCTTCTGCTTCGTTGTTGTCAGAAAATTTTAGGTTCCTGATAGTCCTAAACCAAACGTGTCTATTTTAAACGTTAGCTATTGTCAACATTCATTGCTTGCATGTTTTCACTCTACTATAGACCAAGGATGTGGACCATAGGAATGAATGATTCAGCCCTTTATTCTGGTCTACTATACTGGCATAACTGCATTCTTCTAATGTGATTGTGGGAAAATAAACTCATGATTGTTTTTGTGAGGCATCTACTACTTTCTGAGAAGCAGTGAGGTGAATCAAGTAGACCAGCCTTTCCCTTTGCTTGCTGTTCCTTGGATATGATTTCCTGTGACAAGAGACAGAGGCATAGTCTTGGCAATGGCAGGAAGGCCCATGGAAAATTTGAGTACTGATTTTAGGATATGTTGACCTGTAGTTCTAAGTGATTCAGCCAATCTACCAATTAAATTAGGTTCTATGCCAAAATCTAGGACAAAAACATAGGTCATTTAAAAATATTTTTATGGGGCAAGGAATTTGGCCTAGTGGTGCTTATCTAACATGCACAAAGACCTGGGTTCGATTCCTTGTTACCACATACATAGTAAAAACCAGAAGTGATACTGTGGCTCAAGTTTTAGAGCACTAGCCTTGAGGAAAGCCAAAGGACAGTGCTGAGGCCCTGAGTTCAAGCCAGGACTGGCAAAAATATTTTTAAATCTTTAAGTAGCTGTACAAAGGAATTGCCATTCACCAAAGCAGTTTATGAATACAGTGCATGGTGATCAACATCACTCCATTTAACATCCTCATTCACCCATCCTGATCCACCCCTTCCCTTACTCATGTTAATTTTGTTATGTATTTATTTTTTGTTTGCAATTTAACAAGGCATTTTATGTATACAACGACATCTAGGTATATATCACCTCTTCAACATTTTCACTCCCCTCCAACCTACCCTTTCTTGTATATTTCTCAATTCTGTAGTATATACATACAATGCATTCTTGCCTTCAATTTTCTCCCTCCAGCCCCTTGATTCCACACAACAAAGCCACCAGCACAACCATGTCCATTGCAGCATTATTTACCATAGCCAAGAGATGGAATCAGCCTAAATGTCCCTCAGTGGACAAATAGATCAATAAAATGGGTTATATATACACAAGGGAAGTCTACTCATCCACCAGAAGAAATTATATTGTATCATTTGTAAAGAAATGGAAAGGCTTGGAAAAATATATTAAGTAAAATAAGCCAAACTCAGAGAAGTATAGATACCATGGATTCCCTCATTTCTGGTAGTTAGAATGTGCCTATAAATCTACAAGTAAACACACTGGTTGGTAAACAAGGGGTTGTAAATTAATTAATTGAAGTCTTATAGACTCTATTGAGAGTGAAAAAATAGTATAATTCTTTGAAAAGATTAAGTCAAAGCCCAACAAAATAAGTACCAGGAAATGGGTATTTGTAAGAGAAGGTCATTTTTTTTAAACTGGAGTTACTTTGATAGTTTTCTTGTACTTTACTGTTTCAAGAAAAAATACGGAGGCCTGTGGAGTTCATTCATCAGTCTTATAAGGGAAACATTTCGTAAGTTCTTATCACCTACTGCTTTTTCACTGATGCACAATATGATTCTAAGTAGCACTTAACTTTGGGTGACCAAAGACATTTAAGATTATCTGAGCCAGGAAAAGAAAGAAAAGAAACCTTCTAATTTCTGTGATTTATCTTATGTCATTCAATTACTTAAAATCACCTAGGAATATCTTTGAAGATTAATGTTATACATTACAAGGTTAAAAATTAATAGCAATTCTATCTCATATATACAGTGATGTTATTTTAAATTATTTTCCTTTATCTTTTTTTCCTTACATGTGTGTACATTCTATTTCCTGATGCAAAATTGTTTCCTGGGAGTACAGAGTTCTATTTGCCATGAATTGCAAAAGGACTCTCCTCTACTGGTGTTTTGGCTATTAAAATCAGAACAATGAAAAAGAGTAAAGCAATGAATGATAGTCAACATACACTGGCCAATAAGATGCCTTTGAATCTGGTTTTGAGGTCAGAATCTAAAAATAAGATTTGTTAATAGAAGAGTAATAGGATGGATTCCAGGAGACTTGAAGTAGAAATAGTTGGCAGCTAGGTCTCAATACCTCAGAACCAATACATACTGGTGTGATTCCTCCATGTTTAGAAAGCTATGGGAGGAAAAGGCACCATGATATTTAAATTTATAAACTAGTTCTGACAATGTTGTGAGTCTAAATGAGTGTGAATGTATGTGTATGAGCCTGTTTGTGCTTGAATAACATTTTGATGCACAAAATAATATGTCCAGTTCCTAAGGATACATTTGACATATCTATTAATCCAATTTATTTGCACCCCATTCAGAAAATTCAATTTTTTCAGCAATGAATGATATTCTACAGCCTCCAAAAAAGCCCATCCCTACTATACATTTCATTGGCAAAACTTCTCAACAAGGATTCTTGGGATAAACACCTAAGAAATAGTTTCAAATCTAGCATTTAACAACTTGAGATTGTTTTTCTCCAAACAGATTAGTTCTGTCTGTGGATGCTCATGGCAAGACAATAAGACTGGTCTGAATACCACTGAATGGCTGTTTGAACATGATTTTATGTAGATTGACAACTAGTATAGGCTCCATTTCTACACCTTCTTGTGTGAGTGTCCTAGCATGATAGCCAGCCTACTCAAAGCCACCACCGGCAGCACAGCTGGTTGCCATTCACTTACAACTATTGCCCAGTTATTTTCGGTTTGATTTGGCTGTGGCCTTGACTCACATCTGCTGAGTGGTGGCTAAAGTTCGGCTCCACGTCTTTAGAGTTGAAATGGTCCTGAATCTATTCAGGGGGGTAAACCGAAGCTGACATGGGAGCTGGCACTGAGTTTTCCTGCGCATTTTCAAAAGGCTGGAAGCAGTAATGGTTTTTTGGCTTTTACATATCTTGAACATCCTGTGGAATCATTGCTGCCCAACCCTGGCCTCACAGGACTTGGCTGCCTCCTTGTCTAAGTAGCAACAGGAGGGCTTATGATTAATAGCTTGGGGCAACTAGATTACTGCTTCCAATAGTTTTCTAGAGTTTAACCAAGAAAGGCTGTCTTTGATAAGAAGTGTATTTATACAGAAATGTGCATTTGGAAGGGAGAAGTATAGACATTTGTTGTCCGTTTAGCTGGTGCTTTTACCGGCACTCAGGTAGACATTACAACTTGGCTTTTGAAATATTTTTCTGTCAATTGCCAAGTCCTAAGGTGTTGTCTGAAAATTCAGGAGGCAAAAAAGCCTCAAGGATAATGAAAGTGAGGATCAATTCTACTCTGGTCAAAAGAATTGACCAAATGTAAGTTAATTACAGTTTTCCTTTTCTTTTTTTTTCCTTCTTCATATCTTATCTACTGATCTTAGAGGATCAAAAGTACTTGCTCATATTTTAACTGGCCTTTGTTAATTTTTCAGGCAAAGAAGAAATTTATTTTGAAAACTCTATGGGTCTTCAGTATCATTTTAATGGACATTTGAGTGACTTTCAGAGGAAAGAGAAAAATGAAATGCGCTATTTACATTTTGTTAATTCTCTTCTCTTGTAAAAAAGCTGCTGTTTTGCAGAAAGAGAAATATTCAAAAAATGTACGTATTTTAACTATAAAAATCAATTGTCATAAATTGTATATATAGCAAATCACATGGGAAGTCTTTATTTCCTAATTTAAAAAAGCTGCCTCAAAGAAATGTTTCAGCACACAGAGGCACATGCGCCACTTGGCAGACGGCCTAATTGAAACCAAGGGCCTGGGAGAAGAGCTGAACTCTGCATCTGTTGTCCAGAACTGGCTGCGCTACACTTTGAACCAGTGCTGATGGCTTTGTACACAAAGATCAAAATGAGTTTGTTTTATTCAGCTGGGTTGTGGAGGTGCACGTATTTTGGCTTCTGGATGCAATAAAGCATTGAGCTCTCGGATAAACAAACTATAAATCTAATCAAGTTTGAGCACAATGATAAGTAGATTGCTTATATGAGAAAAGAGGAAAGTGGGAGAGAGAAAGGAGAGAGAGAGGGAGGAGAGGAATAGGAGGAGGACAGAAGGAAGAAGAAGAAGAAGAAGAAGAAGAAGAAGAAGAAGAAGAAGAAGAAGAAGAAGAAGAAGAAGAAGAAGAAGAAGGACAATAACAAGAGGACAAGCAGAGGAGGAGGAAGTGGAAGAGGAGGAGAAGGTGGAGGAGGAGGATGAGAAAGAGGAGGAGAAAGAGGAGGAAGAGGAGAAGAAAGAGGAGAAAGAGGTCAAAGGGAGATTAACAAGATAAAATGGCTATTAATGCAAAAGGATATTTTCTTCATTTGTCTTTCCTCTTCCTTTTTCCTACTTCTCCTTCCCTTTCTCTTCTTTCCTCTTCTTCCTTCTCTCATGTTTCACAGAGAATATATATATATATATACACACATATATATGTCATATGTATACATATATATATATATATATATATATATATCCCCTATTAACTAAGTGACTTAGGAGCCCTATCAGACTCCTAGAGTAGAAGAAGCAGGTAAATTCCTGTAAAATGTTTTTTCTTAAGTTTAAATGACAGAACTCTGAAATCCTTTTCTCTTTGTTTCTCACACTGGTAATTCAGTATGTAATTCAGTAATGTAGTGAGCATTCACACTTGATGTGTCCCTTGTATGCCATATGCAGCCCTGAATATCCCATCAGGTAATTTCTTCCTAGTTATGAGCTGAGAAAACAGAACTAAACAGCAATAAATGCTCTTTCTTAAACATGTTAAGATGCGACCATCCTAGGCATAGCTGAGTATTTCAGCTATGACAGAGAAATAGAAAGGTGTCATTGATTTATTCATGTGCTTTGGATACTTTTGGCTCACCACATAACTTCAAATATTGTTGGAATAAATCCATCTCCTTACTTTACTAAGTAGCTGCCAGATAAACCTCCAGACATGATAAAATATGTGTCCATTAGGAATGACTGAATTCCACAACTAGATTCTACCTGAAGTTGGAAAGATGAAGTTTTCATTTAAAATAAGTGCATAAGTTGACAGGTATAGAAATTGCTCAAGAAATAAATAACAGTGATTTTTGAAATTTTCTTCAGAAACAGGAGAATCCCAAGTTGGGAAATACATCATAAATGTCTAAAATATAGGCACCCATAATTGGAATCTCTTATTGGACAGATACAGCATAGATAGGTGCTTATATAAGTCATTTATATTGAGATATGATTGTTTTGCTATAAATTAAGAGTGGAGACAGTTCAAGTATTTTTTTTTCATCTTGCAATTATCTGGGGAAGACTTTAGATTTTGTTAAAAGCAGCCACGTCCATGGACTGCATATAGTCCTCAAAAGCAGTGATCTGTTCCTCCAGCATGTCTGTTCCTACTTTATCATCTTCCACTACACACTGTATTTGAAGCTTCTTAATTCCATATCCCACTGGAACCAGTTTAGAGGACCCCCAGACTAAGCCATCTGCTTGAATGCTTCGGACACACTCCTCCAATTTTGCCATATCTGTCTCATCATCCCAGGGTTTCACATCTAGTAAGATGGAAGATTTGGCAACAAGTGCAGGTATTTTGGGTTTCTTTGACTCATACTGTGCAAAACGTTCTTCCCGAAGCTTCTTTGCTTCTTCACTTTCCTCCTCCTCATCAGACCCAAAGAGGTCAATATCATCTTCATCTTTACTCTCCACAGCTCCGCTTCCAGTGGTGTCTTCCACATTGGCAGGGCCATACTTGCCCAAAGATTCTCCACTGCAGGCAGGCTTCCCTTTTCCTTTTCATAGGATTTGATATGATTATACCAACGTAGGGCATGACATAAGTCGGCAGGCGGCGGGCCGGAGACTGCCTCAAAAACTGCCACATCTACTTGCAAGGGCAAATACCCCTCGATGTAACTCTTGTCTGCCAGGTAATCTTAGATCACCTGGAGGCCCACGGGGCTCTTGAGATCTCCGAAACCCATGGCCGCGGTTCTGTCCCGGAGCTGGGTAGCAGCGAAGAGAAAGAGCGAGACAAGCCCGCCTCGCGTTAAGGCAGGGGAAAAAACAACAACAAAAAAGTAGTTCAAGTATTTTTTTACTATTTCTACAAAATTGTGCAAAAAATTGCCTCTACCTAATCTAGTACCCTTTATCTCCTCAAAAGAAATATAATGTCCATTAATTGTGTTTTGTGTGGCTTCGTGATGCAAATTTCAAAGGGCTAGTACCTCCTTCTTAAATTTCTAATTAGAATAATGATGCATTTGTAGCTCTGAATAACCAAGATTTTTTCAGCTCCAATTTCCATGCTATTAAGATTCCTTTTTTTCTGTAGATAATGAAAATATGTCAAGTATGCAGCAAAACAATGTAAAGAGTTCAGCACCAAACTGGACACCTTATTGTGTGAACAGAGTCTCAAAACTACATAGTCTTATTAATAATGAGCCAGTAGAATATTGGGTAAAGAGTTTTCCCAAGAATTTATTCTGAGAACTATCTGTTTTGTGTATATATAACATATATGGCACATTTCATATATATTTTAATAATCATAATTAACAATAATGTTAATAGCAAGAAAGAATAGCATGACTATATGAATGAAGATAATATGTTAATCTACTGGTTATTCAACCGTGTCATGAAGTTCTGCATGCTTCTCAAATATTAGCTTGTTTATTCTTAGTCAAACTTATTTGCATAATTGTGTCATGACATTAAGTATAATTTGTTTCCAAGCAGCAGAAACCAATACTATTTCCTAAAAAAGCAAAACGAGTTTATCAGAAGTATATCTACAAGTGTGAGAAGTACAGGGGAGTCCTGAGGACTAGGTTAGTCAACCAGAAGAGCCTGGAGAATCTGCAAAGGTGTGAGCCACAGACACTGTAGCCTCATTCATGACTAGGAGTCAATATGGACAGCAGAATTTTTCTGTGACCACTGTTGAGGAATATGTCCTATTGGTTTCCTGATATAATTATTTAAGATTCAACAAATAAGACAGGAGCATTTTATTCCTTAAGCTTGTATTGAATGTCCCATTCTGCGACATTTTGTTCCGCAAAAGAGGATCTTATTTACTTTGTTTCTGTGATGGTTGGTGTTGTAAGTCAATTTGGCTAAGTTATAGTGCCCAACTTTTAGTTCCAATGTCATTCTGCATCTCTCTTTCAGTGTCTTAAATGAAATTAACATGGGAATCTGTAGACTTTGATTAAAGATTAATTACTTTCCATAATGTAAGTGGGCCTTATCTCTCTACTTGATGTCCTTTACTGAACAAAGACTGACCTCTTCCAAGCAGTCATCTGATAAGACAACATTTTGTGTAGAAAGGAAGATCTTTCCTAATTTTCTAATCTGCTTATCTACCCAGCTTTGTACTCACTACATTCCTTAAAATACATCCATTTCTCCTAATACATAATTATCTTACTAATTTCGGGGAAATTGAGTGTGGTTTCTCTTGCAGGAAATGGCTAATAGCTCCAAATATTTCTACCAAATGATCACTTTCTCAAATAAATCTGGATTCATGATAGGTAGGTAATAAAAACCATATACCAAGAGATGTCCATGAGACTAAGTATATACAAAATGGTGCCTAAATTCTAAGGGAGAAAAATTGATTAGAGATATGAAATTGCTTTGGAACTAAGTCACGGGAGAATGTGGTAGCAGAAAGACAAGAATTGTAAGAGAGAAGGGAAATTGCATGCTAAGTCAAGGGAATAAGAATGGGCACATGATCTCATATTTACATAGTAATATTTTACTATATAGAGGAAATGACGTTTAGACTTCTTCATATTGAATAACTGTCTGCTTCTTTGCAACTCAAATGCCCTGTGAGAATAGAAATTCAGTGAATATAATGCCAACATAATAATCCTAATCATATAGAGTGTGGAAACTATGTAAAAGACATATACAAATAGGACAAAGAATTGAGGAAGTACATTATCTAGCAATCCTAGTAATCTAACTTCATATCAATAATATTCAACCTCATCAATTAGATCTCTCTAAATACTTCAATGCCTACTAATAAGTGAAATAAAACAGTGGTTTTGTGTTATTGAGTCTTTTAGAGTTATTTGGGAATGGAATGGCAAAATCTTCCCACGTATGCCACCCATTGGAGTTCTTAATGGTTAGGTTAGAAATACCCTGAAGGGTAGTAAAGAAAACATTATCAGATAAGGATTAAACTAGGACATACACTGCCTCCAAGGTGGCAACAAATTGAACAGAATAACATACATAACAGAAACACTAGTGGCTTAATGAAATTATTAGTTTTGTCATAGTCCATATTGATCTCTTATAGAGTAAATGTGTTAGAATAACTAGCGAAACAGAAACAGAGCAGGAATGTAACTTAATTTGGGGAAATGTTTAATAATATCAAAGTACTTTACACCAATTATTAAGCAAGTACTTTTTAAGAGCAAAGAAGTTAGGTACTGGTGACTCACACCTGTAACTTTTAGTTACATCGGAGGTTGAGTTCTGAGAATTGTGATTTGAAATCACCCACATAGGAAAAAAATTCAGGGATACTACATTCAACTAACCTGCAAAAAAATCTAGAATAGAGGCATTGCTCAAGTGGTAGAATACCAGTTGTGACCAAGGGAACATCACAGTTTAGTGTGTGTGTGTGTGTGTTTCATTATATATTTTTCTTTCTAGATTTTAAAAATACTTAAGATATGTGTAGGAATTCTATGTTTATCGACATTGTTCCTTCAGTGGAAGTTTCCGTATAGGACACTACTGGAAAACTACTAGTTGATTTTGAACAAAGGATATTCAAGTTGTCTCAATTTTGCTTTGAATACAAAGGAATTTCACCTTAGTATAGTTATATTCCCCATACTCTATGCACACTTAATTCTTAGTTCCTCATGATATCGCTGCTTTTCAAATAAAAGTGTTCTTGGATTTTTAAAATAAGATTTCTCATAGGAATGAAGTGGTTTAGGTCTATAGTATCAGGGTCAAGAACTTTGGTCCATTTTGGGGAGAAGATCTTTGATGTCTGCCTGCAGTGCAGGCACATTACATTGTGCTCAATTCCATGCAAGGACTATGGGATAGTCTTTCATTTCACTTGTATTATTAGCTATTATGTCAGTATTAGAGGTATCAGAAAGCATTTTAACCTCATAGATGAGGCAGACAGCAACCAAATGAGTACAATGACACCTGTTGATCTCAATCAAGACTTCAGGGTATCATTAACAAGAATGCGTGTTGTAGCATGAGTAGAGGCTCTAGTCATCTCTACTTCAAGGTTGGAATTGCCCTAACTCTGCAAATAGCTATGTAACATGGACACCTCTGTTTTGGATACAAGAGGACAAGATCTGTTCTGAGCTCAGTTGATGAAATGTAACACCATTGTCTAGTTCTGTCATTAAGTGCAGTTGTTCACACCTAGCCACATATTTATCATCTTGCATTGTTATCTCAAGATATTTATTCTCTAACTGGCACCTAATAACTTTATACAGGAGACTGTCTCCTCGATTTAGCTGTAATCTCATTGAAAACAATGAGCAATAAGAATGTCTCATAATTTTAGTTGCCAGAATTGGATAGAGTTCATTGGATTGATTGTGTTCCTCTGTCACACCACTGGCTCATCCAGGTGTTATAGACATAATAATGAACAGCCTGCATTCCATCAAAAGGCTTGGACTCATATCTTTGTATCAATTGCTGTTATGACTTAAAAATTTTCTAGATAAAAACAATAAGCACTTAGCCAAGACTCTAAATTAAGTTTATTGTAGATAACTCAGAATTTTTGGAAATAGACAGAAAAACATTCAGTATTAATATTATAAAACTAAAAAAGTTTTCCTTAACGAGGTTCTTATCAAATGTATTTTAACTTTATATCAAGGAATAATAACTTTGTAAAGAATAATTTGCCAAGTAGTAATATAGTATGGAAATTCTTTATATCTGATTAATTTTTTGCTATATTTTTAATGTATGGAGCCCCTTATAGGTTTGCATTTTCTAAGTAAACTAGATAATAAATGATACCTCTAGGGTATTTCTTTTTGGCATAAACAGAGTAACAAAATAACCCTTGATACCAGTGATGGTGACTGTTTGCAAGTTGAAATTTAAAATTTTCCACAGTCTTGCATCTCTTGGACTCTGAGGCTTAGACCTTTCCTTCAGGAGAGGTCTAACTTCTGTGGTTCATGATTTCCTGTCCATAAATATGGTACCAAGACTTTCATGAAGAGCAGAATGTAAAATAAAGAAACAGGAAGTTAATGCCAGGTAATATAGCACAGTGAAGCTGTGTGGAAAACTCTGCATTTTTCCTGTGTTTTGATTCCCAAAAGCTGTAGCTGCCATGTGAAAGAGAGGGTCAGATTCATATGCTGGCATATAATCAGTGACATGATTGCATTTGACAATAAGGCCTACAGGGAGGTAGTAAAGGAAATGGTAAAGTTGTAATGGTGCCACCTTGACCCACTAGGTTTAGTGACTGTATATGGGACATCAAGGGTCTAGAATTCTCTCTGAATAGACCAAAAGAAAAGCTCAGTGAGCTGTCTGTAACCTACAAGCCAAGAGAGACGTCTTGGAATGAAAGCTAAATGATCAGTACCTTTACCTTGGACTTCCTAAGCAATAGAACAGGTGCATCAATTTCTTCTGTGCAAGTTGCTTATCCTGTCATGGCAGCCTAAGTAGATGGATATTATCTTTGCGAGATCTAAAGCTCTGAAAACTCACAAATAGCAAAACCTCTTCAGGATGAAGCCAAATGGGATGGAATTCTCAGCTATTCTTAACTGTTCAGTATTTGGGAAGATAAAAATCTAACTTGTCAACATGTACTTTTAATAAGACTGAAATGCATACTAAATTTTTTTTAAGAGGTGGGTTACTGGGGATGGTTAGCTTAATCTCCTCCTAACCTCAACTCAAGGAGCATGCTCGTAACAGGTTTGTGGTCATGGGGCTTGAACTCTGGCTTGGGCACTGTCATTGAGTTCTTCAGCTCAAGGCTACCACCCTACCCCTGGGCCTGGGTGCTGTTCCTGAGCTCTTCAGCTCAAGGCTACCATCCTACCCTTGAGCCACAGCCCCACTTCCTGTTTTCCTGTAATTGGAGATAAGAGTATTATCACCGTATTTCACCTTGTTATCTGATATATTGTATATATGCGTATTTGGTTATTTGAAATAGGATAGGGAAGGGGGAAAACAAGGTGAGGGGTGGGGGGGTGGGGAGAGGGAAATGGGGACCAAGACATGAGAAAGGGTATCAATGTTTGTGAAGTAATGCACCTTCTATCTGGTGAATATAATGTAACCCTTCTATTAATTACAATAAAAATATATGATAAAAGAAAAATAAATGCAAGAGTTTAATAAAAGGAAAAAAATGTCTCTCGGCTTTGAATTGCTCAGGTTGGCTTTGAACCTCGATTCTCAGATCTCAGCCTCCTGAGTAGCTAGGACTACAGGTGTAAACCATTGTGCCGGGCAGGGTTTGATATTCTTTGTACTGCCTTCTCCTTGCTTGCTTCTGTTTATTCACTGGGTTTGTCAGACTGAGATGACCTCCTAACGAAGTGAAGTAATTAAGGAAATAGAAGGTGAAACATCTGGTTTGGAGGAAGACACTTTTTTTATTTTTTTATCTTTATCTCATTTTATTTCTTTTTTTTATTGTAATTAGTAAAAGGGTTACATGATATTTGCCAGATAGAAGGTGCATTAATTCACATACATTGATACCCTTTCACATGTCTTGGTACACATTTCCCTCCCCCCCACACCCCCCACCCGTCTTGGTTTTCCCCCCTTCCCTATCAAATTTCAAATATCCAAATACAAATAAATTCAATATATCAGATAACAAAGTGAGATACTATACCAATATGAGATAACCAAGGGACAGCAAAGGAGATGAGAGACAACATAGTACATTAAGGACAACAATCATTCATTATGTGGCTTTTGTTTCGATATCCTGGAGGTCCTTTCAATTAGCTTCACATTATATGGCCTTATGTATCAAGATTTTGCTCTATTGCAAATCTCTGCTAGTAGAGCCCAAGGTTTATACTGATTATGACGAATGAGGGAAACCATTGAGCCTAAGTTCCTTTGAGTCTGGCTTACTTCACTTAATATGATTTTTTCTAAGTCTTTCCATTTCCTAACAAATGGGGCGATGTCATTCTTTCTGACAGCAGCATAGAATTCCATTGAAGACACTTTTTTTATACTTTATTAACATTGATTTTTACACCATATTTCATATGACGTGATTAACAAATAAGTATTCAAGAAGGGAATCTCTACATACAATCACCGGCACTTAGATTTTAAAACATAGTTAAAATTAGGCTGTATGTCAGAGATACATATTAATCTATGTAATAAAACATTATGTCTATAGAGTCATAAGTTTTTATGTTTATGTAGTTGTGTTTATATTTCCAATGCCATGTCCATAGCATTGGGTACTCAAATATTGCATCATCGCTCTTGTACTGTTTGGATCTAATAGCCACATAATAAGGATACCATGCACCTTTTGTTCCTTTGGTATTGACTTATCTCAACATGATTCGCTCTAGATTCATCCACTTCCCTGAGAATGAGGAAGACATTTTTTTTTTAAGTTAGAAGCAAAGTATGGTATTTCACACCTTCAAGTCTAGCCCTTTTGGAAGAAAAGTTGGAAAAAGATTTTAGGTAATTTTGCAAACATTTTTTTCTGTATTTTATACCACGAAGGACTCAATCAAGCCTTCTTACATGCCGAATCTTATGAGCATGATATGTTTCAGGGATGGTCACAATTGGTATTAGCTGGCTGAGGATAGGCATTGCTCCAGGAGTGTGATATATCTGACTATGAGACAAAGTCACTTCTCTTTTGTTGCTCCACATGTAAACTTTCTCATCTTTCTTACAAATTTGAGGTATTAGCTACTTTGTTTTATAACCCTCATCCCTCTAAGCCTTGTTTTCCACATCTGTGAAAGGGTGATTTCTATGGTTTACAATATATCCCCAAAGTCCATGTCCTATTGAGGATGTGATAAAAAATAATTTAAGTAGCAAAGCTCAGTAAGTGTGTCCTTTATAGTAATATTGGAACTCTAGGCCCTTCTCATTCTCTGTTTTCATTTCCTGTCTGCCATGAGATGAGACGCTTCTTCACCACATACCCCAGCTCTCAGGTGCTGCCTTTCCACAGATTCAAAAGCAACAGACCAAATCACAGATTGAAATCTCTCAAACAGTGGGACAAAATTCACTGCTCTTCTTCTTAAAATGAATTATCCATGTAGTTGTCACAATAGTGGAGATACGACTATCAGAGCAATAGTAAAAATATTCCTGTTCTGAGATCATTGTGCGTATTGAAATCATTAAATGATGTAATGAGCAGAATACTTACGCTAACCACTCTGTGTCTGTTATTTTTCTTCTTAATATGGAAGTGATGGTATATATTGTTTCAGTACATTTCATAGGTCTCTATGACTTATAGTTCAGTACCATTGGTTTCTGTTTTTTTTGGTTGGTCATGGGACTTGTCCCTGCAGCGCTGCTCCTAAACTCTTCAGCTCAAGGCTACTACTTTCAGCCACAGTGCCTCTTCTGGTTTTCTGGTGGTTAGTTGGAGATAAAAGTCTCACAGACTTTTGTGCCTGAGCTTGCTTTGAACTACAATGCTCAGATCTCAGCCTCCTGATTAGCTAGGAGCACAGGTGAGAACCAGTGCTCAGTAGAACTGTGGTTGTTATGGAACTCTGTAAGGGACCACAATGTTCCTAAAAGGAAAATAAGGTTATAAAAACTTTTGATATATTTATGCATGTACCTGGCATTTAAAATAACAAAAATATGTTGCTGTATCAGAAAGACAAGGGGTTTCAGGGTGAAGAACTGGCCTAGTGGTGGTGGTTATGTGTTTGCTAGCATGCACAAAGACCTGGGTTCAATGCTTTGGTACCACATACATAGGAAAAGCTAGAAGTGATGCTGTGGCTCAAGTGGTAAAGCTCTAGCATTGAAGAAAGCCCAAGGAAATTGCTCAGGCCCTGAGTTCAAGCCCCAAGACTGGCAAGAAAAAAAAAGTCAAAGGTTTCATAATCTGAAGAACAAATTCTCTCAGATAACTCTAATATGAACATTAATAGTTGAGGTGGGACAATATCTTTTTACGTCATGAATCTAAAAACATCATTTAGTATCTTCTGAGGGTTGGAAGTTTTGCTCAAGTGGAAGAGTGTTTGTCTAGAAAGCTTGAAACTGTAATTACAAAGCCTAGCTACCCCCTCCCTTTTGGCTTAATATTAAAATCTCACGTTCTGGGATTCAAGTATTCCATATCTTTGTTTTTAAAAGTAGTCCTTATCTTTAACATTCATATTTATTTCACTTCATTTTCACAACCTCTCTGTGAGAATAGGTATCATTAGTTTCATTTTACAGATGAGAACACTAATATAGTAAATATCCCTTGTCTTTACATGTTGAATCATTTCTCATCTAGTGGATCCATACAAGTACAAACTTTTGTTTTATACCAAATAAAATAAAACTTATTAACATGATGTAATTTGTAGACTATTCTTTAGCTAGTGCTGCTCATCCTTTTTCCTTAGAAAATAGCATCAAGGGTAGAGGCCAAACAACAGATGCTGAATTTCAGAGGAGATATTAGACCTTAAGTAAATTTTATGATAACCAAAGGTATATTATTTGATTTTTTGAAAGTCTTCACATATTAAGAATATCTTATCCAGGTAAGAAATAAGCAAATACAGTTTTTAAAGACAATTATATGAGAGCTCTTAGACTATTGTGAGCCTAGCTAGCCACCCATGGGAATGAGAAGTGAGACTTAATAATCACTTAAGAACTTCTTAACTTACAGCTTATAATATGATTTCACAAAGACTAAGAAGGAGAGACTAAAGAATATGACTTAGGGTGTCTAGCAGTATGAAACTGTAAGCTGTATCACTGGAGATGTTGTGTAGAGCCTGGAAGAAGTCAGATGAGAGGCAACAAGAAATTGTATTCAGAGGGTCTATTCTATAGTCCTCACAGTACTCAAATAGTCAGTGTATTGAACAGTTGTATGGTTATACCAGTCAAATGCTCTTCATAGCAGATTAAGGGATACTATCAGCTCAGAGAAAGAGAAAAGCCAATCACCTATCTTGGCCTGGAAACTTGAAAAAAGAAATCTCCAAGCCAGGTACTGGTGGCTCACACCTGTAACTCTAGCTACTCTGGAGGCTGAGATCTGAGGATTGTGGTTCAAAGCCAGCCCAGGGACTAGAAACCATGAGACTCTTATCTCCAGTTAACTACAAGAAGACCAGAAGTGGTGCTGTGGCTCAAGTGGTGGAGCAATAGCCTTGAGTTAAAGAGCTCAGGGAAAGGGCCCAAGCTCAGAATTCAATCTCTTATTAATTCTGCAGTTCTACTGTTGTTCACCAGCCCACATTATTTTCCTTGAATTCTTCAGCAATATTTCCACTAGAGTCACAAGTGTTCAAACTGGTATTTTCCTACTCGGTAGCATTTATCTTTGCTTATTTCAGGTATCGTACTTCCTGGCTTATTTTGAACCAGTTCCTCCTCTTCTATGCTGATCATTCCTTAAAAAAAAAAAAGTTGATGTCTCTGTGGATTCATCCTACAGCCTGTACTTTTCATACTCTCTCTTCTCATCTAACCCTCAGCTACCCTGAACTCTAATCCTAAAGAAGTCCTTGGCTAAAGGACATCTCTATTCTACATTAAACATGTCCTCAAACTGAACTCTTTATCTCTTCCTTCCAAACTGACTGCCTCTTCTGGCATTTACTGCCCTAATTTATGGCACCAGTGTTAACCACCCTCTGCTAAAGCCACTAACCTGGGAGAGATCCCAGACTCTTCACGGACCTTCATTCCTACATCAAAGCACCAACCCAGTCTGGAGAAAAAGTCTTTGAAAGAGTTCATGAGCCTCTCTGTTCCATGTCATCCTCACTGCCACTGAATCTTAGCGGGGCTATTACTTAGCTTTCTTCAATGTGTTCATTTCAAGAATTTTAGAATTTTGAACCTCCACTATCACAAGAGCAATTTTCTGTTATCTATATTTTTCTGAAAATAAAATTTAAAGAATTATTTGAAACTTAAGAACAATCTATAAAAAGAGAATCCAGCTGGGCTCCAATGGCTCACAACTGCAATTCTAGCTATTCAAAAGACTAAGATCAGTGGATCACAGTTCAAAGCCAGTCCAAACAGGAAAATCTGTGAGACACTTATCCCAAATCAACTACTCAGAAAAAGCCAAAAGTGGCACCATAGTTCAAGTGGTAGAATACTAACATTAAGCAAAAGAAGCTCAAGAACAGTGCCCAAGCCCAGAGTTCAAGCCCAAGACTAGCAAAAAAATAAATAAATAAAGATTCCAAATTTTTGACAATGTAAACACAGTACTAATGATCTGACCACTATGTTTAGGAAAAGGAAGGGATATATTGAAGATAACTATACTGGTCTGTGAGCCTGCTCTAGGCTCTTCTCTTGGTTTTACTATTCCCAATCTGTCTAACTATGAGCAAACTATTAACCAGTCTGAACTTTGGGGTAAAATGTGGGTCAGCATATAGATCTATGATGAAGATAGATAGAAACTCTGCATGTGAAACATCCGTTACATAGACAATGCTCAGTAAACTTCTCTTTCTTTCATTGTTTTTGATGGATGTGTCAGCTTGCTGATTTGCATGAACTGTTCTGAATATCTTTTTATAAAACTCTGCCATCGATGATTTTATTTTCATCCATTTCCTCAAAAAGTCTATTCTCTTTCCTTCTGCAATGTGATTTCTCATTGTTGAAGATGAAGTTAAAGGTCGCATCTTTTGCAAGGCATCCTGTAATACCCATGGCATCCTTCCTGCTTCTTTTCATATCTTGTACTTCTGCCAAGTCAGCTCCTATGCTATTATGCCATAATAATGCAGCAGTTGGACATGAGGGGTACCCAGTCAGTCATATGATGCTCATTAAAAGCTGGTCTGAAGCCAATCCAACTAAACAAAAAATGCATGAAAAGTTTTCTGAACTGATCTTCTCATCTGCAAAGTCTTGTACTGACCAGAGCCTTTTGAAAGAGTTTTATTGAAAATGAGTATTGCTGGTGGGGAGGGGCCAACCCTTGTAATCCTACCACTCAAGAGGCTGAGGCAGGAATACCTCAAGTTCAAGTCTACCCTAAGCCACTCAAAAACTCTTCTCCAAAAATCCAGGATGGTGGTGGTGGAAAGAACACCAGAGCACTAAAGGTGAAGAGAACTTGCTTGATATACATAAAACCCTGTGTGCTCTCTCCACACTAGATGGGCGAAAAGGCATGTGTTGGGGAAAGTTTGATATGGAACTGGAAATTATTCAGTTTTACATGATAAGATCTATGAAGAAAGAATAAATGTATTGGCATGATCAAATCTACAGAGAAGGTAGAACTTACTGAATAAAAACCCTGTCTTGACACATTTTTTAAGACACAGGAAAATACAAGTCATTACCTTGCATGACTAAGCCCGGGATGATTGGAAATAGTTTAAATTGCTGCAGGAAATGCAGCCACAGTAACAGAATTTCCTGAAGGCAAAAGATATTAAACAAATTCGAGATTCTTCAAGTGACTGCAGCTCTTTCTCTATAACATGTTTCCTCTTGAATGCCAGAGAATGGACCACTTAGCTCTTCAAGGTTCCCTGCATCCATTTGAACCCAAGAATGCCATCAAATAATGAAGTTTACTCTCCTGCAAATGTAAGCACAATACATTTTTCATAAAGCTATTAAGCCCTTTTTATTATAAGCAGTGCTTGCACCAGGGGAGACGAAGGTTCACAGATGGATAGCATCAGCCCATATAATTACACTACATATCTGCAAATAATTAATTTGCTTTGTGCATGCAATTTGTGTGTCATTGCCCAAACATCCTCTTTCAAAAATATAACTCAAAATGTGTTGAAGGGGGCATCAAGCTTTTTAGTCTTTTCGTAGTGACATATTTCAAGAATAAGTTACAACAGACATGAAAGTAGACAGTTGGCCTGTCTTTTGTGGGGCCTATGGGTAGTTACTAGGTGATTAAGGAGTGATTGGAAAGGCTGAAGAATCGGTCTCAGACAGAAAATTGCCATATCATGAGCCAATAGCATGCAGGAAACTGGCAGCTAGCCAGAGAGAACATGGACTAGGCTTTACTTCTACTCCTTCCCCTCATGTTTAAAGACAGGTCTAGTATAGTGTTTTTTGTTTACTTTCTTATCAATGTCTATGGTTCCATGTGGAGTCTAATCATCTTTCTACTTCCACACATTCTTATCTGATATAAAGCTATATTCGATCTAGGGAGTAGATCGAATATAGCTAATTGCATCTAACCAGTAGCTGTTTGTGGATGTTAAAACATAGTTAGACTGAGTTTGGTGTTTCTTTGCTAGAGGCAGTCTTGCCTCACATGGGAGTTGTGTTTGTATTGGGGCCTATTTTGTGGGTAATAGACAGGGATGCAAATGTGCTATAATGATTGGGACACAGCCAATAATACCTATGCTTAACAGCAGCTTGAGAGGTCTCATCACTGCTGTGAACAGCTAGGCAGTAACATAAGGCCCCTTGACTTTTTGCTAATGAAAGAAAAGTAGTTCCATATTGTTTGCTTGAGGCACCATTTCTTTCTCTAAAGTTAACAATGTATTTCATCAAGGAACTTGAAATTCTGAGAAAGGATCTAGAGCCATGGTCTGTTTTGGGTGTTTGAACATTTTTTTAAATTCCAATTTAATACGTAACAAAAGCTAAAATAATATAAAATTATATTTAGCAAAAAACAACCATTTGATAAGAACCTATGAACTGGAATTTTCTAGAAATCTAAAGATCTTGTAGTAAAAATCTCTTGTATTGTTGATTCAGAGAGCCCTGTATTTGCAAAACTCCTCAGCACTATTCAGCTCTATAATCTTGGCCAAGTTGCTTGTTCCATTTCCCTATCTGTAGAATGCTTGCAGTACAGATGCATTGTTAAGAAAATTAGTTTGACGTTAGAGTAGTACTACAATGTTTTTATGTCTGAAAAATGATAGCTGATGATAGTAATGACAATTAGTATGAGGAATGGCATATTTCAGACTAAGAAAAAATGATTAATTGTATTGTTTTGATTCAATAGATATTCCATTTAAAATGATAATATCTTTTCTCATATAAATGTAATGTATAAGTGCTGGCAGACTGACAAACAAGACAATACTCTCCTCTAATAGATGTGCAAATTTCTGTGGAAAAGGAACTGTTGTAAAAAGGACATTATTGTGTTTCCTGGTACTATATCTTTCCTTAATCATTTGGTTTCTTCCCAGTCCAGGTTTGGTTGCCTTTAACTTTAAGAACAGAACACCTTGTCAAGAGCTAAAGGCTCAACTTTTTAGTATTCTAAGAATATTCCCTAAAACCCCCTACTGTGAGCTCGGTTGCTATGAGCTTTCATTTGGAAGAACTATTGTGTAATTAGCAGCATCTTGGTATAATTCAGTTTTGGAGGGTGAGAACATTGAAACCATAGACCCTTGCTCTATTCAACCATCATGTACATCTGTGTACAAGAAAGAGCTATACTATGTTGAAGTACAAATATCCTTAGGAAAAAAATAAAGAGCTCAACAACATGACTTTTTGAATTCATATAAGACAAATAATAGTCCTATGTCATTTCTTCCTATCAATTCCAGATGCATGCAAAGATTTACCAGACTTTCCAGTAGTTGCTTTGTTGCTCATGTCTCTAGTGAATCTACAAGATCTATTGTTCTCTTAAAACAATACTCTGTTGCCCAATCTCCCCTGCACAGCTGACATTTTCAGGTGCACTGGGTAGATGTGTTGGCCTGTGGTAGTGGTAGGGAGTTTAGGTCCCCACCGCAATGGTAATATATTTTTTGAATTTTGTAATGGAAACTTACCAGATGTACTTGTACCTAGTGCTGAGCTAGAAACTTCTTTAAATAAATAAGGAGCATGCCTAAGAAGGAAGAATTTTTATTTTACACTTATCACAGGGACTCTGGATTTGAGAACCTGGCTTTGTTCTCCACAAATGTGAGGTGCAGGGAAACTGTTGGAACAAATCATTTAAGAAAGAACGAAAGCCTGAAAAGTTGGGCACAATGTATAGAGAACAGTAAGTTGGTTAAATGAAATATCCCACAAGATAAAAATAGAAAAAAATAACAGTTTAACTTTTGGTTTATAAGTTATTAATATTTATAAAATTAACTATGAATAATGTTATTATATTATCATAAATATCCCTTTATAGTAATTTATTATGTAACAGCCATGCATTCTTTATCATCTAATAAGTAATTGTATATCATTATTTGCTTTGACAGTTTTACATACAGAAGCAAAATTATCTGTCAATAAATTCAGGTAACCAGAAAATTAAATGTTGTTATCTTTACAGACATTATTCTTCTGGAGACAGAAACAAATAGTAGAACAAGATCGCTTGTATTCCAATCCTCAGAATTGTATTTGCATCCAGAAAAATGTGGGCAGATACAACATGGGAGCAGGATTCCACAATCTAGTTCTGACTGTTGTCTGTCTTTGCAAAAATGAACCTATTTTACCATCTGGTACTCAGTGCTGGCCCACATGTCTCAGCTGTCTTCAGTTTTTGTCTGGAGGGTCCTGCCCAGGGACCAGATAAGGTAAAATCTGAGCAGGATTAATTAATGTGTGAGAACCCTAAGCCAGGTCATGTATGGAAAGAGACTACACGACCATCATGCTATGACTATTTGAGATTACTTGTTTTCCAAAGAAATGATGACTGTGAACAAGAATCAAAGGGCTTCCCTAGCACTAACCGTTAAAGTACAAGATATCCAGGGGAACTCAGAACCTTTGAGGTTTTCCAAAGGCTGGATTGGGTAGAAATACAGCCAGACCTTACTGACCGTTATGCTATTGTTGCCTTATCCAACTCAGATGCTGATCTAGTCTTGGAAAAAGGAATTGCACTTGTGTTTCTAAAACTTCATAAGATAATAACATGATATGTAGATTAAGACAGTAGGCTTTCCTAAGCTTCCAGGTCTCAATCCGATTTCTTCCTCTATTTTCTGTGTTTTATTTTTACCCTGACTTTTGCAATTTTCAAATGATCTCCTGTTTCTAACCCCCCTGGAAACTTACAAAGAGGTAAAGTACTTCAAAAAAAAGAGACTCATCAGAATATAATCAGAGAAACTGACATTTGTCAGATGACACATAGAAACCACAGTTTATGTTACTTTGTTTCCTTTCTGCTTATCATTCTTGTCACATGAGAAAGAAATGAATCACCAGAATGAATCAAGTTATCATCATCATCATCTATACCAGTTACTATCATGGTTAACTTGAATCATCTTGTCATTATCTAAGAGGGTATTTAACCTGCCAAGCCACTTAACATAGGTTTTGAGTTATTTCCCACCCTTACTGCAGAAGTCCCTGGTCATTATGGGTACTGCTCTTCCAAATAAAGTGTTTTCCATCTCCATTGATATATATATATATATATATATATATATATATATATATATATAGAGAGAGAGAGAGAGAGAGAGAGAGAGAGAGAGAGAGAGATAGATAGATAGATAGATAGATAGATATAATAGCCTTTGTTTAAAAGCCCAAGATGTAAAACAGATGAAAACAGCTGCTCCATTGGAAACAGGAATGAGTAGGATCGGAGTGCTACCCTTTGGCAGCTCTGAGAACTTTGAAGTCCTTTGCTGAATAAGAATTCTAATGTTATTCAGGTAGGAAGGACAATCTCTAAGTGGAGAGGCACACCTGGTCATTTTGTCCATCGCTACTTATTCTAGTTCCACACCCTTCTTCTGACTTGCATACTCAGAATTCATTCTCTTCCTTATGATTCCTCTTAAGAAAATCTTGATGTGGTTATCTGATCCCAAAACGGTTATATTGTGATTTCCTAGTACTAAAAGCAAATCAATCACCTCTCTAAGCTATAAGCTTAAGAAGGATAGAGACAATGACTGTTTTATTCAGACTTGGATCCCTATGCCTGGTACACAGTGCATATCTGATAAACTTACATGGACAGAGTAAATGGGAGTATGAATGTGCCATCAGAGGGGAAAGGCACAGAGAAGTCAAGAGAATTTTAAAAGCATAAAAAAGGAAAGTATCTGCTTTTCTAACGCTGTATAGCGATGTTGACTCTAGGCTGGCAAACTAGTCTCATTTTTATCTCCATTTTATAACTGATGTTTCCATGGGACCCTCCAACTTCCCCTGGGCTGCTATGACAACATAGATCTTCCTATTTCTACTAAGTATCCTTTTAGATCTACCCTTCTGGATGTATTTTGTAAATTCTTTCCTGTGATTCACTTTGGCCTGAACCTTTGGCAGAGGAAACAATATTTTTCCCTTGAAAAGCTGTCCTTTAATTTCAGGGACATATTATTTGTTTTCATACTTTAAAAACTACCAGAACTGGCCTCGTTGACATATTTGCTCTTAGTTCTATACACAATCGATGAGTTTAGCTTTTTTGTGTTTTAATGTATAGACATTTTAATTCATGTGTTCAGAGGGTTACTTCTTAAGTGATAGCCTACCAGTGAGGGAAAGCACTGATAGAAAAGATGGGTGGAAGGTGGAGGAAACTGAAAAATGGGCCCTTAGAGATAACAGGTCCTTGTTCCTGGAAGCTACAGATGTTACTTCAAAAGGGAAGAAAGTCTATATGAAGGGTTCTGGAGCTAGAGATTTTGAAATAGAGAAATTATCAGGGATTATAAAGATGGACCCTCAACACCACCACCACGTTGATCTTTGCAAAGGGAGAAACACAGAATACAAAAGAACATACACCTAGAGATAAGATAATCCATTGCCTGAGGTGGAGATTTGAGACAAAAGGCTACAAGCCAAGGAATTCCAAGCAGAAACCACAAACTAGAAGAAATAAGGAATCAATTCTCCCCTAGAGCCAAGATATGGAATATTGTTCAGCTGAAATCCTGGTTTAGTTTCCCCCAAATGGGGAGATTATAAAGTGCTGTTTAAAAATCACTCAGTGTTTTGGAAATTAATTATAGCAGCTACAGAAGATAAATGTAGAGGGAAATGATGTGCCCATTTAAAATTTAGTATTAGATGGCTTGAAGCTGCCTATTGACAAATGGTGCTCGGCTTAGGACTAACTGATATATGTGAATAACTGATATATATATAATTGCATATATAGATAGATAGATTTAAATGTATTAGTAGAATATTACTACTGTCAGCTCTTTCTATGAGGTAAAGGTTTTTTAGATCTTAGAACCTGAAGGAGAGAAATTTTTGAGAGACTAGACCTTGACCAAAAGCTATTCTAATCTGTAATTAAGAGAGAGTGAACATGAAATGGAAATTACTAGAACAATCATCAGACATTGGGATTTCTTTTTGTCATATATTTTTATTGTAATTAATAGAAGGGTTACATTATATTCACCAGATAGAAGGTGCATTACCTCACATACATTGATACCCTTTCTCATGTCTTGGTCCCCATTTCCCTCCCCCCAACCCCACCCCTTGTCATCTTGTTTTCTTCCCTTTCCTATCATACTTCAAATAACCATATACAATATATCAGATAACCAGGTGAAATACTGTAACAATATGAGATAACCAAGGGACAGCAAAAGAGATGAGAGATAACATAGTACATTAAGGAAAACAATCACTCCTTATATGGCTTTGTTTCTATATCCTGGAGGTCCTTTCATTTAGTGTCATTCTATATGGCCTTAAGACATTGGGATGTCTAAGTAAACAAGTGAATCTGACTTCTCAGCAGGGTGGCCAATTAGGTGCTACTGATTAGGAATGATCGGAAAAATGGGCCAAGAGGGCTTGTTAAAAAATAAAACATGTTTAAGTTAAGGCTGTGCAAGAACTCTAGCTTTGATGTGCATTGATAGGTGACTACCTTTGCTCAGGCAGATAGCTGGTGAACACATACTGAGAATCAAGAGCAGGTGTGTGGGCACTTGTTAACCAAGGATAGTAAGCACAAAGTGTAGCACCCATGACCAGATGGCTAGCCCTTCTGCTGAGATTTGAGGCCAAATAGCTCTTGAAAATCTCTTTTGGACCGGGGACAAATGTTTAGTGGAAACATATGCTCTTCCTGCTGCTATTGTCACTGTTCCTTTCTCATAAAATGTATCTTCTTGCGCAGAACTTTTTGACTCTTTTTCCTAAGTGATGGCACTAGTGCATCTGCGTGTACATCTACTGCCTCACCAGACATTTCATGATTGAGAGCCTTCTTTCTAAGAGGTTGGAATGTACCCAGACTTGGCTACAATAAAGAACAAAGACATTAGGCTTTCTTTCTTTAGAACTATGTTCTAGTCAGGCCTTCTGCATGAATTAGAGATGGCAAAGCTCCTGAAAAAGTTCTGGGTATTGGAAAGTGCAAAAGAGTTATGTTAACATTTCAAAGCCATCTGTGTGTAAGCCTTAAATTCTTGTTATGTCATGTAAAAAGGGAGGTTGTTCACACGAGAGCATTCATGGAACCGATCCATGGTTCTGGAATCCTAAGTAAAATTATATAAGACCTAAACTTACCATCCTGACATATTTTTCATAAAGATTTACAGGCATTTATGGTTTCTATAGGGCCCTCTGCTTCTGTGGTAAGCTAGGACCTTCCAACTGGCAATATAACTTGCTAATTTTCTCACTCATAATTTTCTCATAAGCTTTTTATGCCTCTGTATCCCTGAGAAATGACTATGTTGTCATCACTGTGGTGCTGATGAAGGGGCTTAGTCTTGCTCTCATCTGTTAGGATATTTGATTTTGTCTAGCTTTTGAAGTTGGTAAAATCACAGCTTCCAGCAATGTTTTACTATTTCTCTAAAGAAATTGCGAAGAAAGACATAAAACTCATGTTTGTTTGATTCTGTTCTGTATTACAGGCCTTCAAAGTTCAGCCTGCTTAGAACTCCAAGACTTCTGACTTGAGAAGATGAATGAATGGCTAATTGGGCTCCAGTACATTAAAAAAAATGGGCAGAATAGCAGTACAAAACATTTATTTGTAAAGGCAGTCAAAACATAGATGTACTTCTAAAACATCAGTGGAAAAGCACGTGTTAAAAAGCATAGCCCTCCATTTGTAAGTAATTTTATTATGCATTTCCTAGAAGTGATTGTTCAGCTAAAGCTGTGTTTCTAGAAAGAGGATCTGACTGAATTAAGTGGACCACAGTAGTAAAACCCATGATGGCCCCGTCATGGCTCACAAGGCACATCAATAGAGAAGTAATGAGAAGTTGTAGTCCTTCTCACCAGATTTTATTAGGAAAATTTCAAATTTTCAGAAAAATAATGAAAGAAGTATAGAGTAAAAACTTCAAATGCCACTCCATAATTTTGATTTTAGTTTAGTTACTTTATCATGTACCTTGCCTATTTATTTATTTATTTATTTATTTATTTTGTCGGTCATAGGACTTGAATTCTGGGCCTAGGTTCTGTCTATGAACGCTTCAGCCCAAGGTTATGGCCCTACACCTGGAGTCACAGTGCCACTTCTGGTTTTCTGGTGATTAACTGGAGATAAGTGTCTCACAGAATTTTTAGTGCTGGAGCTGGCTTTGAACCATGATCCTTAGATCTCAACCTCCTGAGTAGCTAGGATTATAGGTATGAGCTACTGTGCCCTGCGTATCTTTGCATTTATATACCTGCCTTTGCATTTGTCAATCAATGCTATTTATTATTTACTTTTACCTTGGCATACTACATATTGGTAAGTGGGTTCTTCATTTGATTAGTCACCTTTATCACTTAAATAAAATATATATATAATAAATGTAAAAGCCTTAAGTGTATCATTTAGTGAAATTAACACTTGCATTGCTATTTATGAAACAAATCATTATCCAAACACAAACATTGCCATTACCTCTTCAATGTATTTCTTTTTTGAATTTTTTACTGATGCTTTGAATGCAACCAATATTCTAACCATTTCAACCACAGTTTGTTACCTTTGTTTTCAGGATTTCATATGGAAAGAATCTTCTTTGGTCTATTTCCTTTTGTCTGCCTCGGCTGTTTTTAGTTTGGGGTTATCATGAATAAATGTGCTATAAATAGTCCCATATACATTTTCTTTCCTTAGGAAAATAGATTGTAATAGAATTGGTGAGTCATGAGGTAGAATCTGTACCTTTGTTTTCTTCTTATGCAGACAGTGTTTGTCTCCTCTCATTTCCTAGTCCATGTAGTCTTGTTTTTTTTTTTTTTCATGTGGTCTTTTTGAAAGCAAACACTGTGGCTTTCAACTAAGTTTCAGAGTTCTGAAGTTAAGGATTGTTTTTTTATTAAGGTAATATAGACACTGACAATCTGTGGCCATCAAGACCATGTTAGAAGATATGGGAAAGGGACAATAGAGGAGATGGTGATTGGATTCTTCTATCAAATGTTAATACAGGAACATTTAAAAAGATTCCTGCAATGGTGTCCCCATCACCAGGACTACCTACCTCCTTTTAGGATGCTGGAACCCAGAACAACAACTGGTATGATCGTCAATTGGAACCAAGAAATTCCTGAAAGTTGAGCGAGCAATATTCTTCAAACTTATTCTGGTGGTAAAGCCATCCATCAAAGAAATGTGATGTCTTTGATGTCAGGGGGAAACTACTATTCCCAATATCAAAAAGCTCTTTACAGAAGAAGATATCACATAGGTAAAGAGAGCTAGTGATCTGAAAAGAAGTGACATGTATCCACTGTAAGAATGGGGTTTCTTATCATGGGTGTTGTATACTCTGTTTATAATTGTTAATGTTCGGTCAGTATTGGAACCTATTGCTGAGTTTTTCCTAAGAAGAGCAAAACACATCTTTATTCTTTTTTTTTTGCCAGTCCTGGGCTTGAGCTCAGGGCCTGAGCACTGTCCTTGGACTTTCTCAAGGCTAGAGCTCTACCACTTGAGCCTCAGCACCACTTCCGGCTTTTTTTCTATATATGTGGCACCGAGGAATCGAACCCGGGTCTTCATGCATGCTAGGCAAGCACTTTAACCACTAGGCCAAACTCCCGGCCCAACACATCTTTATTCTTTTTAATTTGTTTATTTCTTATTAAGTAGCTGTTCAAAGGAGTTGCCATTCAACAAAACACTTTATGAATACAAAGCATCTTGAGGGGCCGGGAGTTTGGCCTAGTGGTTAAAGTGCTTGCCTAGCATGCATGAAGACCGGGGTTGGATTCCTCGGTGCCACATATATAGAAAAAAGCCAGAAGTGGTGCTGAGGCTCAAGCCTGAGCCTCAAGCCTTGAGCTCTAGCCTTGAGAAAGTCCAACGACAGTGCTCAGGCCCTGAGCTCAAGGCCAGGACTGGCAAAAAAAAAAAAAAAAAAAAAAAAAAAAAGCATCTTGATCACTGTCAATCCTTTCAGCACCTTCAACTCATTTCTTCATTCTTTACTCTGAGTAAAACTCAACTGCTTGTTCTCTTCTAGAAAGTAGTGTTGGGGTGTTCCTTCTTTCTCTACACCAATTTCTATTTAGTTTATTGCCCAGTTCACTTCAGTTAAGCTTTTAAGATTTGACCTTCTAAAGGGAATAATTGGTGGAAAGTTTTTATAATAGAATTAACAAAATATTATCTTCATTCACAAGTTGGAACCTGCAAAAGGCTATGAAGTTAATGCTGTGAATGGCGTTGTTAGATGTGTCCTTGCGCCTAGTGTCAAGAAGTGCTATTGGTGTTGATTAACTTTCCTGTTAGCAGAGTTTTCTTTACTGGATCTGGGGACTTTAAATATATTGCCTGAAGCCTCTGTTACTTACCCAGTAACTAGATGATTTGTTAATTAAGAAAGGCAATTTAAAAATTCTGAGGTGGATATAGAGAAATGGAGTTACCATTAATATATGAAGGTTAAAGAAAAGAAAAAAAGAAGGGAGATTGGTTTGGTTTGGTGGTTATCTGGTTACTGGCTATGTATGTCCATAGATCTATATAGCAGATATTTTCTTTAGAGGCTGAAGGGCAGCATTGGAATTTGATCAACAACAACTCTGTGGAGGGGGTGATCTACATAATTTAGACAAATTGGTTTGCAGTAAACAACGTTTTGTTTTTTTTTTCACTCATGGCTTTAGAAGATAGCTATCAAGAATTCACCTACAAAGTGCATCTGTGCAGACTGCCTTTGTCCCAAGGGTTTAGTATTTTCATAGTCTGTCTTCCTGACATGCTTTTTGGTTACTGTCCCATTTGCTTAGTAGACTCAGTTGAAACATGGCCTTCTCTGTGGGCTCTCTGTAGACTTCTGTAGCATCACACGTTCATCCTTGCTCTAAAATTTATTGTGTGTTTGAGAAAAGGAATATCTATCTTACAGGATCACACCAAGTGATTTAAAAGAGTTCTGTAGATCATTTACTATCTGGCTAATATGTAGAGCCTATAATTGTAAGCTATTCTGGCTCTCTTAGCTTTACCAATTAAAAAAGAAACCTTTAGGAAAAATACCCTGTGAGATTTGGAACTACAAGACTTGGATTAAAAAATCATTCTTGCCATTATGTAACTTCAGACAAGTATGTTAGTTTTCTTCCCGATCTGTACCAAAGTATCTGAGACATTCATCTTAAAAGCAAGAAGAGCCCATTTCACAGTACGGTTTGAGAGGGTTCAGCCCATGATTAATAGGTACCATTGATTTGAGGCTGGAAGCAAATCAGAGCACCATGACAGGAACATGGAGAGCAACTGTAGCTGGGAAGCAAAACAGAGGGCCTAGGGCTCCAGTACATTTTTGAAGAGTCCACACCTCCACTTGACCAGAAAGTTTCTAACTATGCCCTACTCTTAAAGGTTCTACAACCTCCTAATCACCTCATGGACAGGACACAAAGCATAATGTACACTGGCCTTTGTAGGACACTTATACAAACAATGAGCAACAAGTTAAATCATTCTCCACAGCTTCAGATTTACCATGCATGCAATGAGATTAATAAAACCTTAGCACAGAGTGCAGCAAGGTTAAGTGAATAAATATAAAGTTAACTGGAAAGCTACATGTGTAAGGTAGTCTATCTGGAGCATATCTTAAACCATTGTTATTTTTTTTTAGTGAAGTAGCCTAATGGAGAAAACTGAAGTGAGTTGATTCTGAAAAATATTCCCTGATGTTTTCTTCAACATTAACTGATTTTTGCTATGGAGTATCTCTCTCATGTCCTCCATGTTGCAGTTTCTAGCTACAAATACAATGTCCGGATACAAAAACAGAACTAGTTTACTACTACTTTACTGAATGTAAAGTAACAACTTGTTCATTAAAATAAATAATGAGGCCAGGAGTTTGGCCTAGTGGTTGAGTGCTTGCCTAGCATGCACAAAGACTTGTGTTCGATTCCTCAGTACCACATACATAGAAAAAAGCCAGAAGTGGTGCTGAAGCACAAGTGGTAGAGATCTAGCCTTGAGAAAAGTCCAAGGACAGTGCTCAGGCCCTGAGCTCAAGCCCAGGACTGGCAAAAAATAAAATAAATAATGAAAATATACTGGTTATTGGCCAAATTTCTTAAATAAAAGTATCAAGTGTGCTTTTATACTTTTTTAGAATGTTATAAAAATTGTGGGTGAAAATGCTGAGCCATTTAACTTTTCATTGTATTTTCATTGCATTGGAAAGCTAATTTAACTTATCAAAAATGATAACATCAAGTGAACAATGTGGAAATAAGCTGGGTGTTGGCCCATGCCTTTATTTCTAGCTATTCGGGAGGTTGTGATCTGAGAATAGACGTTTGGAGCCAGCCTGGGCAAAAAATGCCACAAGCCAGGAGACTTTTTTTTTTTTGTCAGTCATGGGGCTTGAACTCTAGGCCTAGGTGCTCTACCACTTTGAATCACAGTGCACTTCTGGTTTTCTTGTGGGTAACTGGAGATAAGAGTCTCTTGCACTGCTGGTGTTGGTTTTGAACCTCGATCCTCAGGTCCCTGTTTCCTGAGTAGCTAGGATTACTGGTGCAAGCCACCAGTACCAGTTAATCACCTGAAAACCAAAGTGGTAGAGCAATAGCTTTGAGCAAAAAAGCTCACAGCTGACAGACCCTGAGTTCAAGCTCCATAGTAGACAAAAAATACAGAAATACAGAAATACAGAAATAAGTTAGTGAATTTATATTCGGAAGGGCTAGCAACTGAATATTAGTTTGCATATTTTTCTTTTAAAATGAGTTGATAAGCTGTGCACCAGTGGCTCAAGATCTGAGGATCACAGATCAAAGTCAGCCAGTGCACAAAACATCTGTGAGATTCTTATCTTCAACTAACCACCAGACAGGCAGAAGTGGTGCTCTGGCTCAATGTGGTAGAGCACTAGCCTTGGGATGAAGAGCTCAGGAACAGTGCCCAAACTCAGAGTTCAAGCCCCTCGACCAACAAAAAAAATAAAGAAAGAAGAATTTATAGACCATGATGCTCACTATGTGTTACTTTTTGTGAAAAGTATGTTTTCCAATTATATTTCATTAAAATTCATTTACATAAGTTATACAGAAATCATATTTACAATATTTTGGCTTAAATTCATGTTTTCAACTGGAGGAACAAAGGACAAGTACATGCAGACAAGTACATACTTACTAGACACAGAGTTGAAAGTGAAACACAAAACTTGTGGGTAGGTACAGGAGAACACTTGGAGAGAGCAAGGGAAGGGATAACATTGTCCAAAAAGAAATGTCTTCATTACCTGACTTACGTACCTGCAGTGGCTATGCATATCAGCTTTAATATAAATTTAAAAATGTTTTTAAAAAAACACATGGCACAGTAAAAAAAAGTGATTGCAATGGAGAATTTCAAAATAATCAGTTTTCCTGACATTACACTGAACACAAACCATGTAGGTTTGCTTTAAACTGCATTGGTTGAGTTCTTGGAGTAGTTACCATAACATACTGTATTCTGTCTTTGGCCTGCTATGGCTAGAACAGGTGCTGCTAATCTAAATACTTTAGAAGAAGGAAAACTGTCCATATTGATTACATATGGCTCAAAATGGGATCTGGGAAGCTTTGTCATTCAAGGGGTGCAGGTCTCCACCCTAGCCTTTGTCTTTGTCTCCATTTGCCGATCCCTTCCCTGCAGCTCCCTTTCTCTGTTGGTCTGTAACACACTGCACAGATGTTTCTCCTATTGCTGCTACATGGTGATTTTTCAAGCAGCTTCATAGACAGATATTTCCAGATGTGTCCCCCTCATTTCTCTGGATAGACCTTTTCTCCTTACAAAGAGCAGATCACACACTGCAGCTCAGCTTTTGATCTATTGACTATAGAAAAAACAAACAGTACTCCATTGATGTTGTGTTTTGGGGGGCTTTGGCAATAGCACTCACAGTAAGTGTCCTTTCCACTCTTTGAAACACTACTGGCAGATGTTTTCCATGGACTTCTCCACCCAACAGTTTCTATTCTCACCCCAGACTTATTTCCAGGGGAGGCTGAGTAATGTAGTGTAGTCTGTTCTCCATTTCCATTTACTTAATGCTAGCTTTACCTGAAATGTAGATCGTTTGTTTTGTTTTTACCAAATCATGATTCATTAAGCAATCTTAATAATAGGTTAAGTAATAGATATTTACAAAAGAGAAACTTTAGATCCATTTATATAGCATTTTTCTCCTATATTATTTCAGAGAAAAATTTATGAGCCTTGATTGTCTTAGTACTTCCTTTTTTCACCATTCTATACATATAGGCACATCTCATGTACTCATACTTGGCTGGTTAGCAGCTGGAAATTGAAGACTGGGCAGATGACTGACACTGGAGATACAGAGTCAGAAGAAGTAGAACTTCTGGGTTGTGGAAGCTCACAGCTTAGTTGTGGAAGTCAGAATGAAATCTGTGAGGCCAGAGTAAGTAGTTGATAGTAGTTTCTACAGATTTGAGACAGGGTAAAAGAAGGACGGTGGAATGAGGCATATAGAGAGACTCGAAACAACTTTCAAGACTTCAACTAAACTTATGACAGAAAACAAACTGTTAGTGATTTAGAAGAGCCTTTTGTGTCATATGAACAATAGAAATTTTATAAAACAATACTAGCCAAGGCCATGTTTCTATTAGCACTTTGAAGTAGACAGCCAAGGGACATTTGGGATTATAATATTTTATTGAGAAAACTAAAATGAAATAGGTTATTATTCACAGAGGCTACTTTGATTCTACATATTAGGTAAACCAAAATATAACTTTCTTCTTACCAATTCTATTACCTCATAGAACATAGCAGAACAAATGGAATAATTAATGTAAAGTGAAATCTTCTTGGAAAAATGGCCCTCACTTCCTCAACTATTTCTACTTTAAAGATTTCCTTTTGAACATGTTCAATAGTTAAGCTAGCCCACTAGAATTCGGCAGATTGTTACTTTGCATGGATCAATAGTTTTGTATTTAAGAGAAAATAAGTGAATTCAACAAAATAAGAAGATCTAGGGCTTGGTATTTCACTCTGCTCTGAAGGTGAATTTAGAATAAGGTGATTCTCAGTCTAGAAGCAAGCCATTCCTGTGAATCCTGTAGTGATTAACTTCCAAATTCAGCTAGTCTTCACGCTCTACCACTGCCTCTAGCAGAGACCAGATTCACACAAACTTTGGACACTAACCTTTGAATGTAATGTCTGAGTATTATTTATAGCATAGCCAAGTTCCAGCAACAAAAACATGCATTTCAACATTAATGATTTTATTTCTTTTAAACTGACAAGATCAGATAGACACCAGTGGCTCAGGTAGACATCTCTTTACTTCTGGCATGTGTTGTGGTTAGTTCCTCAAACTGGTATCATCCAAGGTAATTAATGAGATTATACCAAATATGAACACATTATTTCCATTTTTTATTAAATAATTTATTAACATTGATTTTTACATCATATTTCAAATTGCATGTTTAACAAACAAGTGTTCAAGAAGGGAATCTTTATATACAATCACTGGCACTTAGTTTTTAGAACATGATCAAAATTAGGCTAAGGGTTTATAAATCATAGATACATATTAATTTATGAAATAAAACATTATATCTATCAAGTTATAGGTTTTTATGTCTATGTAGTTGTGTTTATATTTCCAATACCATGTCCATAGCATGGGGTATGCAACTATTGAGTCCTCGCTCTTTTTGACTTAGCAACATGCTATTTTCTACACTGGCAAAATTAGCATTAAAGGAGAGTAGAATTCAAATCTGTAGGATGGCATACTATGTTCACTCCTACAAGGATTCTACTTGTAGCAGATGAAAGAAAGGAAAAATGCAAGTAGACAACAAGTATAAGAATAGTTTATAGTTTATCAGAATAGTTTGTCACAAACTAGCCAGTGGATTTTCATTATGTTTTTTAAAACTGTTTAACGGTACAACTCTATTAGTGTTATTTCTTTCTTTGCTTTTCTATAGACATGAAAAACGTGTGAAGTAAAACATAAGGATGGTCCAACATCAAGAGTTGATCCCAGGAATGTAAACTATGGACTTTGGGTGATTATGTTGTGTCAATGTCAGTTTATCAGTTGTAACAAATGTACTTCTCTTGAAGGAGACATCACTGAAGGCTGTGCGTGTGTGGGAGAAGGAAGTTTATGAGAAATCTTAACCTTCCTAATTTTGCTGTGAACCTAAAACTGCTTTAAAAAATAAATGGTGAGAAAAACACAAGACAGTTCCCATGTAGATTTTCAGTTGAGTATTAAATTAAGGAGGAACCAAAGTTCCAGTAAGTGCCAGTAGTTATATTGCCTTAATTACGCATCAATACGTTCTTTCTTTGGAGAAAGATTACATTCTCTTGCTTAACCAATTGATTTTTTTTCCAGGGGTTGGGGAAGAATGAGTTAAAAAAGCCTGATAATCTTCTCTGTCTTACCCAAACTAAAGCTTTAAGAAGTTTCTGTTATTACTCTTATTATAAATATTATGCTACCTAACTCAATTAAAGACTACATTTCATTTTGAACAATGGAAACTGACTATGTGCTACTGTCTCTTTTCGCTGCTACCGTGACGAGAATGGTCCTGTTCAGGATGAGTTCTAGACTAAGGACTAAGACAATGCACACTACATAGGACAGGCAATCTGACCTGGAATGAACCTTTGGGATTTTATCCCACTGAAGTTGTGGCTGCTATTACAGCATTGCTGACTTCTCCTTGACTGATGTAGCAGTCATGAGCATATTATCCTAGTCCTTGGGCACTAAGGAGGTGATAAATGGATAAACAGGGATTTTATTCATGAGGAGGCACTTTGTCTCTCTATAGTTCACTCATCAGCTTAACACTCCAGTTCCATTTTGATCATTCTCTAAGCATAACTCTTTTTTGTAAGAAAACATTACATTTTGATATTTGTCATATTAAGTAGTTGTATGTTAGATTCATTTTTCATCTGGGTACATTCCTGTGCATTTCAACTATCACAATTCTCAGCTCACTCGTATCCTAAATATAAAGTCATTAAAATCTAGATCAATTGTATAGGTTGAATATCCTTAGTCTGAAAATCTAAAATTCTAAGTATTTTCCCCCAAAGTCTGATATTATTTGAATTCCATCACATAACAGTCAAATACAGGCATAAAAGAAACATTGTATAACTCCCCTTCAGGATAGATATAGGGCATGAAAACGAATAAGCAGCATTGAGTGTTTGCTTGGATCCCACCAAGATAACTTATCATGTAATTCAAATATTAAAAACCCAAAAGTTCTAAAATCCCAACTATTTCTTGGCACGAGTAGTTTGGATTAGGGATGGAGGAATATAGTACTTACCCTACATTTATGTTGTATATATTATATAGCAAGATAGCATCTATTATATGGAGCTCCTTTTGCTTGTGTTTGAAAATAAACTGTATTTATATATGTATACACTACAAACAGCATGCATGTCCTCTAAACATTGCGTGTATGTACACTTACATGGAAATTCTCAAGTTTTTGTCAGGAAATATCTTAATTAGCAGAAGTAATACTTTTAGTACTTTTGATAATCTCCATAATTCTTTATAATGTCAAAATGACTTAATGGTTAGTGGTGTTTAGCAAATAAAGCGAATTTATAAAACACAGAATTCCTTTGTAGGCAAAATTTAATCTAAATCTGAAATCTTACCTTTCTAGATGGAAAGTGCTATGATTTTTCCAATGCATAGTGTTATATGCTTACCACTATTTTGAGAGTTCTATTGATCAAAAATCTTTCTGAGTCCTCTATTCTCCTCAGTCTAAATCTCCATACTTAAAAAAACTATTGTACAGAGTGGCTACAGTTACATAAGTCAGGTATTGAGCACATTGAGTACATTCTCTTAATTTCCCCTTGTTTTTTTTCCCTCCTGACCCCCTTTCCTTACAAGTTGTAAAGGTTGTATCCAACATAGTGTCTTATTATTTAGTGGGCATCCCTGGTGAATTAGTTCACCTTTTGTCACACTGTTTCTGGGCTTCCTCTTCCTCTCCCCAAATCAGATAAAGGAACATACAAGACAAAGTGTTCAAAAATCAAAAGCTGCAACAAAAGAGGAAAAACAGAAAACTTAAAAAAAAACCAAAAAAGTAAAATAATAAAACCAAGGCCACACTAAATCCACCCGTACAACCATGTTCATTGCTATATTGTTTACCATAGCTAAGATATGGAATCAACCCAGCTGCCTGTCTGTGGATGAATGGATCAAGAAAAGATGGTATATATTTGCAATGGAATTCTATGCTTCCATCTGAAAGAATTACATTGCCCCATTTGTAAGGAAATGGAAAAGACTTGGAAAAAATATATTAAGCAAAACAAACCAGTTCCAAAGAAACATAGATTGTATGGCTTCCTTTAGATGTAATAAGTAGAATTTGCATATAAATCTACAAGTAAATTCAAGGGATAGTAAAGGACAAAAAAATACACTTGGCCATAATAAGTGAAACAGGACTTTAAACACAGTAAGACCAAAGGAGGACAGTCTTAGGAGAGGATCACAAAGGCTCAGTAATTATGTATATATGAGCATGTAAAATTATGCTAAAAAACAATCTTTCTTAAACCACATTTTGTTGTGTTTTTATTATGTCACAGTTTAAACATAAATCCATTAAACATAAGTAATTTGGATACTTTGGATATTACTTATTTGACATGGTAGATCTTGATGTAAGTCAATTAGTTATTTCATTCATTTATGTTTGGAGAGGTTTTCCTTTGTTAGCAGTAAGAACAGAACTAATAATCCTGTTTATTTTTTTCTGAAATTACAAAGGAAATATTCTTAAAATCACAAAATGGTTAATTGTGTTATGGGCTTCTACTGACTCTGTACTTTTAAATATTTCAGAGACATTGGGAAAACATGATATAGGCTGTTGATTTTATTTCCCTCTCCAATAATTTTGTGGAAAGGGTAGAAAGTGTAGAAAGAAGTAGACATTCATATTTACAATGAATTTTATCTCATTCATTTTACAATTGGACAATTCAATTCAAAGAGAGATGCAATCCTTTGTAATTGATATTGTTCTTATTAAAAAGAACTCTTCTAAAAGGGTTTATAAGCTGCAAGTGCCAGGACTGATTATTGTAAAGTACAATTAAGCTAACAGTAAACAAATGGAATTCTTCAGCGACTCACCTTTAGTAATAGTGTGCTACTAATTTAAAATGCTGTATTTAAATGCCTTTTATCCTAAATCAATGAGATTTTAATCTGAGACATTAACAGCTTTTGAAACATTCCAAATCAACTAGCAACTATGTCTCCATAGTCATATTTCATTAATTTGATCTTCTCAAAAAATAAGATAACCAGGGATAAATCACATATTTTTAATTCACTGTAACTTGTATTTATATAGTAAGAGGCAGGGATAGTTAATGACTTGCAAAGATTGAATGAATCTCACATAACATAGAATTATCTCAAAAGCCCAGATGGGCTTTTGAGAATTCTTTGTGGCAATAAAATAAGTGAAAAACCAATTTGGAAATAGTTGAGTCTTAATATAATCATGGAATCATGGATACAAGAATTTTGCAACATATTTATATAGTCATTCCTTGATATTCATGAGGTTTTGGGTTTAGGACCTGGTATGGACACTAAAATCTAAACCTGTTCAAATCCCTTATATAAAGTAGAAAAATGTTTATGTATAACTTTTTATGAACATTTTCACATATACTTTAAGTCATCTATAGATTGCTTACAGTATCTAATAAAAACAAAATTCCATACACATTATTGTTTTGCTATATAATTTAAGTAATAGTGATAAGAAAAAAGTATCTAAAAATATTCCATATAGGGGCCGGGAGTTTGGCCTAGTGGTTGAGTGCTTGCCTAGCATGCATGAAGACCCTGGTTCTATTCCTCGGTACCACATACATAGAAAAAAGCCAAAAGTGGTGCTAAGGCTCAAGTGGTAGAGCTCTAGCCTTGAGAAAGTCCAAGGACAATGCTCAGGTCCTGAGCTCAAGCCCAGGAACGGCAAAAAAAAAATAATAATTCCATATAGATGCGAATTTTCTCCAATACTTTTCATCCATAGTTGTTGAATTTTCAGGTGTGAAATCCATGGATATGGATATGGAATACACTGAATTTTTCAAGGATCTTTTAAAATTTAAGTTGAAGTAAGATTAAGACCTTAAAATGTTGTAGCATTTTGGAAAATCATACTACCAACATCAATGTCATGTTGTTATTTGAAAGGCCAATTCCTGCTTGCTTTAATTGATGTCACAGGCACACACAGTATGTCAGATTTATATTGCTAAGGGTGTTTTGTTTTTTGTTGGTCTTGAGACATGAAAGTTGGGCCTGGCTCTTCAGGTCAAGGCTAGCACTCTACCACTTGAGCCACAGTGCCACTTCCTGCTAAGGATTTTATTTAATGACAAACACAAAGAATAATGCTAATAACATTCACTTGAATATTTGTAATTGAATTTGTAATTTTGCTCACACATTAAAACTTAAAATGTGCTCTGACAACATATTGTTTTGTAAATAATTAAGAAGGAAGTCATAAAACTAAATGAACATTTTACAGAGAAAGAGAATAGTACATCAATAAAGGTATAGAATATTCTTTTTCTTTATTTTGACAGTATTTAATTTGGTCTCTCTCATAGTGTCTCCTTTGATTTATTATACATAATTAAGTTTTATTATTTAATACTTCCTTAACTCTTTTATCCTAATTTCACCTATATATCAATAATATTTCAATTTTTTAATATAATGACTTTTGATTTGTTTTCTCCTGGGCCTGGGCCTTGAACTCAATAGTCTCATGGACTTTCTTGCCAGGTCTGACTTTGTACCATGATCCTCAGATCACAGCCTCCTCCTGATTAACTAGGATTACAAATGTGAGCCACCCATGTCCACTGCCTTTATATACAAATATAGTTATTACTAGGCAAGTATTTATCTTGATGATGTTTTTACTTAGTAAAAAACACTACTCAGTGTGTTGTCAACTGCATTGCATTTGCATATTCAACTAGTTATTCCTGTGCTAAAATGCCTTATTCTTTATTTTCCCAGTATGTTTAAGATTTCAGACAACTGTTTTGAACATATATGCTTAAGTTTCATAATACATGAATTTTTGTCAATTGGAAATGGGACATTTTAAAAAATTTCCTTGTTCGTGTTGGTAGGTTTGGTGGCTTTGAAGAATACTTTTCTAGGTATTCCAGATAGTGGAAGGCATGATACAATGCTGTAAGTCTTCTAAGATTTCCTCTTCCTTCTCACCTCTCTGCTCTCCTACCCTGCCTTTCTTCTCATATTTAGTATGTGCAACAAGTGTGATATATGTTAAATTTCACCATAATTGGTATAGTTGTAAGATAACTGGGAATGCACACTCCAGTGGAAATTACATACATGCACAGAAATAGTTAAAATTGCAACTCTTTTCAAGGGGAGAAAGACAGAAGACAATTGGAGAGGATAGCTACGTGCATGCAATAACTAGTTAGTATTAACTATATCTGGTATGGAATATTAGAATGTATCTAATATATTAAATGTATCTAAACTGTAATCTAATATGGACATTGTTTTTGTGTCCTGTGGTAAAATTGCTTTTATGTCTTGAACTTACAATGTCACCTTACATTTGACCAGAGACTTCAACAGAATAGATTATGGAAAATATTTAAAGCCATTTAGAATTTTTTACATGTAGCATATTTATATGAGTATAAATCTTAATTCAAACCCAGTAGTCCCATCATATTTTCTTTTTTTTTGCAGGAAAAAGCACAAGATACAGACCTTCATTTCTGTAGTACTATCATTGATCTCAGGTCCTTACGGTTGTTAGGCCAGTAGCAGTATCAGCCCGTTTTTGCCTTACTTGTTTTCAAGCTTTTTTTTTTTTGAAAGATTTTACTAACATTGATTTTTACACGATATTTCAAATGTCATGTTTAACAAACAGGTATTCAAGAAGGGAATTGCTATATACAATCACAGGCACATAGATTTTAGAACATAATTAAAATTAAGCTGAGGGTTTCTATGTCATAGATACATATCAATCTATATAATATAACATTATGTCTATAGATTATATATCCCATCATAGATTTTTATGTCTATGTAGTTATGTTTACATCTCCAGGACCATGTCCATAACCTTGGATACCCAAATATTGAGCCCTCGCTCTTGTACTGTTTGAATCTAATAGCCACATATTAAGGATACCATGTACCTTTTGTTACTTTGGTCTTGACTTCTCACTCAACATGATTTGTTCTTTTTTCATCCACTTCCCAGCAAATGCCATTTTTTTCTATTCTACCTTGTTTTGTCTCTGGCTGAAGAATGCCATTATTTTTATTTTGTCTGTTGGCTATGTAGAATTCCATTGTATATATGTAACACATTTTTTGTATCCATTCATCTGTAGTAAGGGCATCTGGGTTGTTTCCATCATATGAGAAAATGTTCAACATCTATGGCCATAAAGGAAATGCAAATAAAAACAATCCTAAAATGCCACCTTATCCCAATTAGAATGGCCAATATTCTGAACTCAGACAATGACAAATGCTGGCATGGTTGTGGAGAAAGAGAACCCTACTGCACTGCTGGTAGGAATGTAAAATAGTTCAGCTACTCTGGAAGACAGTTTGAAGGTTTCTTAAAGAATTGAAAATAGACCTTCCCTACAATCCTGCCACACCACTCTTGGGCATCTATCCTGTACATCATAACCCAGGATCTGATAAGGACATCTGCTCAGTCATGTTCATCTCTGCACTATTCACAATAGTCAAGCAATGGAAACAACCCAGATGCCATCATATTTTTTTTATTATTACTTGATTTTTTTAGAGAATAATTATAAGGATAATCTCAAGGTAAAAACATAATCCCTGGGTTGCATTTCTAGAATGATCTGGACTTTTTTGAAGATATTTACTTATGTCATGTTGCATATTTTGCCAATCCCCAAGCATGCAAATGGATGCCAATCAGATATTTTCTAAGTGGATGAAATATACAGAATAGTGTTTTACCTTATTATTATTTGTTAACGGTTTTCTCTAAGAAAGTGTATTCATGATCATCTTTTTCTGTTTTTCTGTTATTGCCATATATTCTTCTGTATTTTGTCTTTTCCTTTTAATAAGCCATGTCCTTCCAGCTTGCATGCCAATAATTCCAGCCACAATTAAAAGACTTTGGTATAATTGACATGCCACACTAAATTGTATGAATCAGTAGGTTTTAGCATTTTGCAAAGCTGTTCTGACATTGCTACTAATTGCAGAACATTTTATTCCCATTCACAAATGTTCTGTTGTGTCTAAGCAGCCACTGTTCATCTCCACTGAATCCCAATTCCAGGAAACAGTTTATTTTATGATGCTATGAATTTGACTATTTGAATGCTTAATATAAATATAATTGTGCAAATTTTAGCCTCTACTGTCTGGCTTCTTTCACTTAGCACAATTTGTTCAGTTTCTTTATATGTGAATTGTACCAATCCATGATTCATCTTTATGGGTAAATCATATTCTCTTGCAGGAAGAGATTGCATTTTGTTTATGTGTGGGAATTTCAATTTCAATAACATTGTGGTTATAATGAATAATGCTGACATAACTATTCTGGCACAGTTTTTGTGGGAATATGTATTCTGTTTTCATTGATATATACCTAAGAGAATAACTATTAAATTATGTAGTCATTTTTTTACTTAAACTTCTGGAATGGAAGTCAAACTGTTTACTCAAATGACTGTAATATTTTACAACTTCCATAGCACTATGTGACATTTCCTAATAAGACTAAGTGCTAATGTTTGCTAGGACTGGCTATTTAATTCTTTCATTCTTTAAAAAATATCTGTTGTCTTTAATAGTTGTACAAAGGAGTTCCCATTCACTGAAGCAGTTTATGAATACAGCACATCTTGATCAATGCCACTCCTTTCAACATCCCTCCCAATATACCCTTTCTTTTACTTATCTAAATTTTACTTATTTAAATTTTAGATTATGTATTTTCTTGCCTTTTAGCAAAGCAATTTATGTGTACATTGCATCTGTGTCATCACTTCAATATCTTTGTTCCCCCTTTGACCCACCTACCTCTTCCCTTATGTTTCTCAATTCTATCGTATATATAGTGAATTCTTACCTACATTCCTCCCATTATTCATTCACATCTTATCCTCCTCCGTTTTGCAAGTGTTCATTTTCTACTACTTATTTTGATAGGTTTTGAGTTAGTGTTACACTATTTGTGCTCTCCATAAAGGCTATTACATTTTGTTTAATTCACTTTTTAAATCCTTGTTTACCAGTCAGTGTGTTTATTATTTTTAAATTGTAATTTAAATTATCTCACTGTGGTTTTGAATGATGTTATTAATAACTAATAATGGTTGAGCATATATTGTGCTCATTAGCCACAGGAATGTCTTCTTTGAAAGAATGTCTAATTGCTTATTTTTAATTTGGCTTTTAACTTTTTGTTATTAATATTTGGTAGCTGTATACACACATATATAAATATATATCATCAATCTTAATTTTATATACATATATAAAGCTGTCAATCTTTACTGCATTTATGCTATCCTTTTATGCAGGAAGATTTTGACTTTGGCTTCAATGATTAAGCCCAATGCGTAATTGACTGAATTAAAGGACACCAGATAAATAGTGGAGCATTGACTCTGAGTGTGTCTGTCAGGATGTTTCCCAAGAGATTGATTAGTCAGTTGATAGACTAAGGTTGGGAAAATATATCCTGAAGGTGGATGGCACCACAAATAACCAATGACTAGGTCAGAACAGCAGGGCAAATTGTCTGTGTCTGCTGGAGCTGAGAAACTGTTCCCTTCTTACCCCTGAGTGTCAGAAGTACAGGTTGTCCAGCCCATGCAAAGGGACTTGTAGCAGGAAACCCTTCTCTGCCCCTAGTTCTAAATTCCTGATGCTTTCAGCCTCAAACTGTGTCAGAGTCCACTCACTCCCCGTGACTTGGAGAATTCAGATTTTGAAAAAGCTCTGCTATAGACTCCCTGATACTCCAGCTTTTAGGTTGTCATAGGACTTTTCAGCCTTTATATTCGTGTGAGCCGATTTCTCTTATAAGTCCTCTCTCATTCACCCATCTGTACACCCCATTCAATCACTCATCTATCCATCCACATAATCTATATCCAGTCTTATATCTAGTCTATATCCAGTTAGTTTATTGCTCCTAGGAACCCTGACTAATGAAAAGTCTGATTTGTCTGGGTTTTTGTTGTTGTTGTTTGAGTTATTTTGTGTCATGCACAAGAAACTGTTGACTAATTCATCTGTAAAAAAATTACAACTATATTTTGTTGTAAATGTTCCCCAGTTTTAATGCTGACATTTAAGTCCGTATCTGTTTGGTATTGATTTTCTCATGTAGTGTTGGGTAGAAGTCCAAATTCATTCTTTTCCATTGTATCTTTCTGCATAATGGAGATATTTACGTTTTTCCTTGTGAGCATCATCTTCTGTATTGTATAATTTTCTGTGAGTTTTGTTCGCCATCATGTTCATTCAGTAACAGTTTGCACTTACTTTTATGATTTTGTTTGTTTCATTGATTATACAGTAATGTGTTTAATTTTTGTACACATATGGGATTTTTTTCAGTTTCCTTATGCTACTGATTTCAAAGTTTATTCTCTATGGTCAATATGTTTATTTGTATAAATAGGGTTTTATTTTGCATTTAATCAGACCTACTGCATATTTAGCAGATGGCAGGTGCTGGAAAATGTTCTATGTGCATTTGAGAATAATGTGGGCTCTCCTTCTCTCAGTAATTTAGGTTATATACTTACATTAGCTCTAATTGGCTCATAGTCTGTCTTTTCTTCTACTCATTCCCAGCCTTATTCAAGCCATCATTTTATCTATCATTGTTGATTAATCTATTTCTACATTTATTTCAATCACTTTTGCCTCATATTTGTTGGGAACATTTTCTAAGCTTCTATATATATTTAATTTTTATATTCTTGGTATTTTAGATTTTGGTAGCAATTCTTGCTTAAAATCTGTTTTATCTGTTATTAATGTAGTCTATGGTTAGCTGGATTAAAGTACAATCTTCTCTATGCTATGTTTTCAATCTATTCATGATGTTGAGTCTACAGTGAGTTTTTTGTTAACAAAATGGAGCTGGGTATTCAACTTACTTTTCTTCTTCTGTCCCCTTTTCACTCTATTTCTATGCCTCCCTTCTCTCTTTACCCCTTTCTATTTCCCTCTGTTCCTTTGTATTTTGTTCCAATTTGTCAGTCTCTTACTTTTACACAGAAAATTTAACCCATTTACATTTACTCTAATGATAAAGAATTTATATTTTACCTTTTTGTTACTCATTTTTAAACTTTTTTATATATACAAACATTTTAGTCCTGTGTAGGTGCTTTTCTTTTAGAATGTTATAGTTATTTGTTTATACATTGTGTACATATCAATTTAGATATATAACTTTTTAATTTTCAGTTTTTAAATCAGAGATAAAAGATTGAATAAATAAAAGCGGAAAATGCATTTACATTATCATTTAGTTTTCTTTTTCTTTTTCTTTTTCCAATTCTGGGGTTGAAATCTGGGCCTAAGCACTGTACTTGGGCTTTCTCAAGACTAGAGCTCTACCACTTAAGCTGCAGCACCATTTCTGGCTTTTCCTATATATGTGGTACCAAGGAATTGAGCCCTGGTGTTCGTGCACGCTAGGCAAGCTACTCTACCACTAGGCCAAACTCCTGGCCCCTAGAGTTTTCTTATAGTTAACATTTTATTTTATTTAGGTGGTACTAGGCTTTGAACTCATGTCTTGTGATTGCTTTGTAGTTAATTTTACTTGTTCTCTTTATTTCTACACATGAATTTTTCTCATATATTTTTTATTGTAATTAATAGAAGGGTTACATTATATTTGCCAGTTAGGAGGTGCATTAATTCACATACATTGATACCCTTTTACATGAATTTAAGTTGTACTTTACAGGTAGAATTAAAAACAAACCTGAGACAGAAATTGAACAACTTGAAGTATAATTACAACACAAACCATGTGTCTAGTATGATTGACTTCATTGGTTTGAATGTTTAAATTTAATAAAAATCAAAATTTAATATGCTCATATATGTTTTTAAAAATCAGTTATAAATTATTATATATGCTTTGCTGATTTGTTTATGTAAAAGATTACACTCAGAAAAGTTTAAAACAAATGAGCAATTTGTGTGCTAAAATATTAATGCATATATGTAGCGGAAAATGATTCTTTTAAAATTAAATGGATAATCTTTCTTTGTTTTCTAAATTTTTATTTGATTATAAATCCCTTGTGGAAAGACAAGTGCTAGTTTTGTCTAGTCATTAGTTTCTTACTCCCCAATAACCTGGCAATAAGTGGAATAAGTGCACAAAATATTGAAGAGAATTAGTTCTGGTGATTCCAAGGAGGGTCTTAATTGATTTCCTAACCAGAACCCAACTAGATCGTAAGCTCTTTAATGTTTATTTATATAGGCTGAAACCTATAGTGTTAAGCACAGATGTGTATTGTTCCAGGTATGAGTCCATGATGTAAAATTTCAGTCCACAAATGTGGGATTAGAATAGTAAAATTGTATTCAATTTAAACCTTTCTTTTTTTAAAGCTGCCTGGGAGAAATTGCTCATTGAAACTGCATCTGAAATGTCTTGGTTTCAATCCTGGATAATTTATTGCTTATGAAAGGTATGGGATACTAGGTGAAAAGTCTTATGTATATATAAAATATTATTTTATTCATTGTGATGTTTATAATGATCTGAAAGACTCGGAGCCTACAGTGATTGTCAAAAGCAGCTGACAAATCTATTTAGCTTGGTGTATTTGCTTCTAACAAATAAAAGTGAAGTTGGAAGTAAAAAAAAATCATATTCAAAGTTATTCTGTATAAGCTGAGACTTACCAGACTTACCAAGCCAAGGGAATAATATTTACTTTCATTTAAAAATTATATAATCCAACCATAGAATGTTGACATAAGAGTATTAAATATAACTATTATTAATTTATACCACGGAGCTCTGATTAATGCTTTTTTCTGACCCATGACTTTATTTTTTTTCCTCTCTTTTTCTCAAACATGTTTGGCATTTAGAAGTTTTAAAGTAATTTCCCCTTTTGGCTTCACCTGGGGTCTCTGCTGTCCCAGAACCTCCTTCTGACCTATGTTGTGTTTTCATTTAAAATAGGGCATGTCTATAAATGTCAGCAATACAGGGCAATTAGAAGTTTGAAAAGGTCTGTAACATAAACCAGCATTATAGTGAAATGGATATTGCCTTAAGCTGCCTGCAATTCACTTGCTGTTGGAAAGACAATATCCTGCCATTCTCCCATGGTGGCCCTCAATTGAACACATTTGGCTGCGGATTGACCTATTATTAAGATAAGCCTCTGACTGACTAGAAACAATGAATAAATACAGAGCAAGTGAAGCCAGCACATTGGGCTGGTTGTTAGCCAGCACTGGGCAGAAATATGACATTGGATTAGACTTTAATAGTTGTCTGTGGTGCTATCTGTGAAATCCAATACTGTTCTGAGTCTCTCCAACTGACTGGATGGTAGGTTCTTGATCTCTGGATTGCCCAAATTTTTCAAGGCTCTGTAGGAACATCTATCTTTGTATGTAGGTGTGTGCTTGTGTTATTGTGTTTTTTGGTTTACGGTTTTTTTTGTTTGTTTGTTTGCTAGTCCTGGGGCTTGAAACCTGAGCACTGACCTGGGGCTTTCTCAAAGCTAGAGCTATACTACTTGTGCCAAAGCACCACTTCCAGCTTTTTCTGTGTATGTGGTACCGAGGAATCGAACCCAAGAGCTTTGTGGATGCTAAGCAGGCACTCTACTATTAGGCTACCCTCCCAGACCCTGTTATTGTGTTTTTTAATATCACCTTTCTCATCACCACAAGAAAATATCCAGCACACTGACATTGCTTTTATTTTGTTCATTTTTACTTTCGCTGGTGCTAGCAATCTGGGCCAGAAATTGTACTGGCAAGGTTAAAAAAAAAAGTAGAGTGTGGTTTTAGACAAGATGTATCATATTGTTTTAATTTATCCACTTCCAAAGACGTTCGACCTTTGTGAACTCAATGGTGCTTTCTTTCACTGGCTCTGCGGCCTTTTGACACACACTGTCGCTTGGACTGTGGCTTGTGCACATGACCCAAGAGCAAATTTTCAAACAAGATATGATTGCTCTTGGAAGTCTCTCCTGGGCTTCTAGATTTTGTTCTGCCGTGTTCCGACTCTTGGAGATCACCCAGTAAACACATCTGCCTTCCCACATTCTTTACGGTCAGGGTCTTTGGGTCACTGGAGTTTTCATTATTCATGTTGTTCTGCTTTAGGGCTTTTTTTGTTTTAATTTTTAAAATTTTTCTATAAATCATGCTGGTAAGAAGAAGAAGAAAAAACTTAAGGACCACCTTCAAAATTATGTGCTCTTTTTCTGTCAGGGTTAATCATTTTCATTTCATTTGTCTCCAGTGAGGTGTTTCTGTGATCTTGACTCAGTTCCTAACAATGTCTCATCTCATCGAACTTTGGTTTGTAAAATTCAAGGGCTAAGCTGGAATAAAGTGAAGGGATTTGATTGAGTGTAGGAAGGAAGCCTATATCATGGCTCTGCTTATTACAATCAAGATTCCTATGCAGACTCTAAGCTAGGAAAGAGGGTTTTTTTTGTTTGTTTGTTTGTTTGTAATCCATGCTTTCAGCAGGCTTTTGAAGCTTTCCAGACTCAGAGCAAAGTTAAATAGACCATGAGGCATATAAGAAAGTATGACCAGGCCTGAGAATTGGGAGAAACTAGAAAGAGCTACAGATTCTGGATCTCTACTGCTGGAAGAGCTGAGAGACATTTAAAGACCTTCGTCATTTGCTGGAGGTGGCTTAGACGAGACAGATGCTGGAAGGCCTAAACTAGTTTAAATGGCTGTCTCTGCTGAACATGTAGCTTAAACAGTTCTGCACTAAGTTCACTACTCCGTTTCGGGTTCAAGGTAAGTACTCTGCCCTCAGTTTCTTTGCATGCTTTTCACTATAAATAATAATTTCTGGGCAAATACAGTATGGCCACAACGACAATAATAATTATCACATAGACACATGTCTCACTTAATGAAGGAACTAGTTCTCCATGATATCTGGATTAAAACCTTTAGTACTACTACACCACTGACATCAAAGAAAGCTCTAAAATATTAAGACTGTTGCCACCTAAATGTTCTTGTTTTCATTGTCAGTTTGCTTCTGTAGTTTCAGCCACCCTTCTATCTGTGGCCCATCAGCTCCCATATTTTCTTTTCTTTTTTAACTTTTTAAATAATATTTTTATTATCTTCCAGAAGTTATACAAGGAGTTGCCATTCATCAAAGCACTTTATAAATACAATGCGTCTGATCAATGTCACCCCTTCCATCATTCTCCCCAAACCCAACCCTCGCCTTCCCCTAAATTTTCAGAACATGAATTTTTTTGTATTTTTTATATTTTTATTGTAATTAATAAAAGGGTTACATGATATTTGCCAGATAGAAGGGGCATTAATTCACATACATTGATACCCTTTCACATGTCTTGGTACCCATTACCCTCCCCCCCACCCCACCCCACCTCCATCTTGGTTTTCCCCCCTTCCCTATCAAATTTCAAATAACCAAATACAAATAAATTCAGTATATCAGATAACAAAGTGCATCTCCCATATTTTCAGTGTTCATTATAGCAACCCCCCAATCTTACTCATCTTCTGTGGATTCCCAAACCACCCTTGCTTTCCTCCCAAGGATCGCTTGAAAGAGAAGAGTTGATTCTGAACTTTTGCACATAAAACCTCTTTAACATTTGGACCCAAACCAATGTCTATCCATCATTCACATCTCTCAGAGGCACTGTACGTTCCTTATCTCCAAAGCTGAAGTTCTTATATTTAAACATATCATATATAATGGCTTACTCTTTTTGTTTACTTGGCCACAAGTATATGTTTATTGCTCATCTCACACACTTACCTCAACTTACAATTTTAAAACTATTTTAGTCACTTTGAGAATTATTTTCATTTGAATTTTTCATATTGCTTGTGAAATCAAACATATTTTTATTTTTAAATATTCTTTTTTTTTTTGCCAGTCCTGGGCTTGAGCTCAGCGCCTGAGCACTGTCCTTGGACTTTCTCAAGGCTAGAGCTCTCCCACTTGAGTCTCAGCACCACTTCCGGCTTTTTTCTATGTATGTGGTACCGAGGAATCGAACCTGGGTCTTCATGTATGCTAGGCAAGCACTTTAACCACTAGGCCAAACTCCCGGCCCTATTTTTAAATATTCTTAATGTACTATGTTATCTCTCATCTGTTTTGCTGTCCCTTGGTTATCTCATATTGTTACAGAATCTCACTTTGTTATCTGATATATTGGATATATTTGTATTTGGTTATTTGAAATTGGATAGGGAAGGGGGGAAGGAAATAGGGACCAAGACATGAGAAAGGGTATCAATGTATGTGAATTAATGTACCTTCTATCTGGTGAATATAATGTAACCCTTTGATTAATTACAATAAAAATATATGAAAAAATAAATATCTTTACATATATATATTGCAAAAAATTATCTTTACATATTGGAACAAAGGAGGTAGCATTCAACAAAGCAGTCTATAAATACAGTGCATTTTGATCAAGAAATATCTACTGAATTTTTAATGGACTTCCTCACCTAAATAATCTAAAGATATTTAAGTTATGAATGTTTAAATATTTATAGTTATTATACTAATTTCTACCACTATCAGGACTTAATCATGTCATCTGATCATTTCTTAATTTTTGGACAATGCCTCACTGTCACTTTTTAAGAGTGTCATTTTTTTCCAAAATCTGAGTCTTCTTAAATCTAATTACGTATTTACTTATGTTCATTAGATTTGCTTACACAGACTCTATAGCCATTCTCTCTGTTTTAAAAACTTTAGGAATATGGAGGTAAATTTCCTGAAAAAAAAAAAAGACACTGAAGCTGTACCATTTGATAAACTATTACTTGAATGATTTTAGGCAAATTACTCAACAACTTTGATGTTTTATTTTCTATCTGATAAATAGGCATGATAGTGATAACACTTATCTAAAGCCACCATCTTTTCTCTGTCCCTTTACCTTGGTAGAAAAGATTGAGTTAGTAAGCATGAAGAGTTCAATGCTTTCAGTAGCACATAGAAAATATTATTTAAATGTTGTTATTATTCATTTTCTATGTATCACTTACTGAAGTGTTTTCAATCCTCCTTACCTTTTTATTATTCTTTTACATTTCTTCTTTATGATCTTTTAATAAGACAAGGTAAGTCAAACCAGTTTAAAATATTACAAAAATCTTTATTAGTTACTTTTATGTCTAAACCATCTTAGTTGCTTATGGATGATCCGAATTTTATCTGTTCTAGATTGCTTGAAGTCATCTATGTTTTTAGAATACATCCCTTGTACCCTAAATAACTAAAACACAGAAAGCAATATTTAACCTCATGTATATGTATATATATGTATATATACAAACTATATGTAATATAGTTATGTATTATATAGCAATTTGGCATATGATTAAATATGTTGTTCTTGGTCCATGATGCTGCCTGTATTGTAGCAGATCAGGAGAGTATTTCTGATCACAATATCCAATACATTAGTATTGAGTTATAGAACCTCTTCAATAAACTAGTCCACTGTAAATTTCAGTTCATGAACTGTTTATGGTAGGCTTATTGGTACAACAACTGTAACATCTAGTGTACTTGTACTGTAAGAAAATGAAATGTTTTCCCTTATTGGTTTCTGTGTTAATTCCCTCATTTATATTAGGATAATTGTCCAAGAGAAATAAAACTTTTAAAAGCAGACATTTTAGATTCACCTTAAATTTACTAAGTACATAGAAATAACTTGTAACTCTTATAATTCTGTTTCAGCTAAGGAACTTTTAGTTCTTTTAGAGTTTATCATAAACTCTGAAGGACAGGAAATAGCTCCTGTTTACACTATTAAGAATATGGGACTGCAAATTCCTTTAGATCTAAAAACTTGTATGTTGATCATTTTCTTTGCCAACTGTATCTCTGAAAATATAGTCATCACTGCGGCATCTGTTAGAATTACAGTAAAAGTACATTGTCTGGGGTGAGCTTCACTTTGAGTGAATTGAGCAAAATTTTGAGTATGAAAAAATAAAAGAATTGAATTAAAGATATTCATAGTTGATGGAATGAAAATGGCTTTTTTTTTTGCTCTAAGAAGCAAAAAAAAATGACTAGAAATTTAGAGCTTTGCTATGCCTTTTCTTCATATGGATCTACCTAGCTTGATATGACCAGTGAATTCCATATGTAACCTAATCTTTATGTGCCTTACATTATCCCTTTGAGCTCTCCAATAATGTACAAATAGTACCTCATGTCCCACAGTAAGTATGGAATGTAAGTCTGCATTGCGCAGAAGAAAAATAAATGGAGCTGAAGATAGCTATGTTAAAGCTCATGATTTTCTGGAGATTTCTAGTTCTTGTTGGAGAAGACAATAGTAATAAAAAAGTCACCTTGGACCCACAGTTGCTGGTTGGAGAAGTAATCTGAGAATTTGTGCTTTAGATATTTTTCTTTCTTTGGATACATAAAGTAGCAGGGCAGGACTCCGTGTGGGTTGGTTCCACTTTGTATTTTGGCTTTTGTATTCCAGAATGAGAAAGTTTTCCTTGGCAAGCGCTGCAGTGGAATAAGTCTAGAGTAGGTGGAGTGTGTGTATTTCATTTTTTTTTAAAGGAGAGTAGGGATTTACACAATGACCCAGATGTGTGCTCTCTGAACTCCAACTGTCTATGTTCAAATATGCAATGTGAAGTGTACAGGATTTAAAAAGACCCTGCTGGATACCTTGGGGCTATTTCTTGCACAGTGTTTTGGCAGCATGTTCTTCTGGCTGAATTAGATTTATTGCTGAAACACTAAATCTTCATTATATGTGACAACCTTACTCCCCTGCCGTCCTGGTCCCTTTCCATTCACAGTCTTTTTTATTTAATTATTTTTTTATATAATTTTCAATGTCTTGTTTTTTCCCGTCCCTTGCCCCAAGATTCCAGCCCATCTAAGAGTAAAAACTGAACTACATTTGTGAATGTGTCATTCGCAGATGTCAGGAAGAAGAAAGAAGCATACAGTTTAAAGATGTCTCTTCTAATCCATCAATATTTAGCCAGGAGCACCCTGGAGCTTTAAAGTGATCTATATGGCTAGATGCCTGACATAACTATCTGTGAGAAAGAGCCACACGTTCTTGTGAGGTGTAGTTTCAGGTGAGTACATAAAAAGAATGCACTTTCTGGTGTGTGGTCCTGAAGCTGTCACTTTCCTTGTAGCAAATACTAGAAGCCAGTGTCAGGATCCAGGAGAAATGCTCAATGGATTTAATCTGTGGGATTGCTTTGGACATTCTAATAACTTAAGAAGGGACTAAACTAAGTGAGCTTACAGTAACTGAGTAAATGCAGAAACAGCACAAAAGTTAATTTTCTTTATACTAGCTATACCCAAAGTTTGTATATCTATTCCCAAAGTTTGTATATCTACTACCTAGCTTATTCAGAAGTCATAATATTGCTTTCTTTCTGAAATAGTCACTATATAAAGTTGGTAACTATTCTCTTACAGATGCAGCATGAAGTTCATTCAGTCATTCATTTATTCATTTAATAGATATTTATTGCATGCCTTTATGCACGCACTATGAGACATATCATCGTGAATAGGAATAACCAAGTACATTTCTCTCAGTGAGCTTACTAGAAGTGGTGAGATTCATACCATCAACATGCAATTACTAGGTCTGTGATCAACAAAGTGAGCATGTGAGATAGTATCGCAAGTTTATGAAGAATAAATGAAGACAAGGATGATGTCGTTATTAGATCAATGAAAAGAGAGATGTAAAAACAAATTATTATGGCAGGCAATTTGTTGAATATTTCAGAATGGCTAGTAAAATGAATTTCACATAGTCCCAATCAGAGAAATAATCAATATCTGAGATGGTAGCTATACCAGCAACCACCATCTAATCATTACCTGTTGTTTGCATATATTAAAATGTCACTGTATCCCACAAATATGTACAACAATGAACTGATTAAAAATATAATAGATTTTTAAGTAAATGGTGAAAGGAAACATAAATGATGAAAACCAGATTAAACCTCTTAGAGTAGAAAGTTAAGTATTATTTGGCCCCAAACTGAGAACATTGTGAAGCTAAAATGTTAATGTGCAGTAATGATTTCTTATCAAATCATTTCAAACATGGCATGGACTCTCTTGGAAAGACTGTGATACCTGTCATGAGAAGTAATCAAGGAATATGGGTACCTATCTATATTGCCAAGAGATTCCTACAGATGTGAAAAACATTATTTATGGTGTCAAATGATAGCTTTTGCATTCTTACAGGGATAAACTTTAAGTGAAATTCATAGTAAACTTTGAAGACAAGTGCTACCGTAAATCAATCCAGGTCCCTTCCCACCATCGTCTGGTCCTTTTCCCTGATGTCAGTAACAGTTGTAAGAACTTGGCCCATTGTCCCTAAGATCATCTAGTTTTTTGAGGTCTTTTCCTTCCAATCAACCCCAGAACCTCAATGCAGTTGAATTTAAACTGTCACAGGAATTTCCTAAGAGCATATGTATGTTAACCCCTTTTTTTTTCTATTTTGTGGGACATGGAGCTTGAACTCTGGGCCTGGATGCTGTCCCTGAGCATTTTAGCTCAAGGCTACTGCCCTACTTCTCAAACCATAGTGCCACCTCCTATTTTCTAGTGGTTATTTGGAGAGAAGAGTCTCCCTTTCTTTTGTGCCTGGGCTGGCTTTGAACCTTGATCTTCAGATCTCAATCTCCTGTGTAGCTAGAATTATAGGCATCAGCCACCTCGCCCAGCTAAATTTTTCAGGTACTAAACATATACCAAACATATTCTGTACACCAAACTTTAATTTGTATACCTTTATGCTGAATTCTTCTTTGTGGTTGGTTTGTTGAAAATGTTTTGGTGCAGTCATTTATATATATATATATATACATATACATATATATATATGAAGATTCATTCCTCTGAATTTGGTTAAGATACAAATATTTTAACCTAGATACTTAGAAAAATAGCTAAACATTTTCCCAGGCATATTTTTAAGTATAGATTTAATAAATCTTACTTACAACAATTAAATACCTGCCAAAAATTCTTTCACAAATCAGTCTAGTTTAACTTGCAAAGGATTTGTTGTGCATCTATAAAAATGAAAGTAGCACATATCTAATATTGTACAATTTTGAGATTATTTAATGATACAATTTCTTTCCTTCCAGTATTTAAGGAAGTATGTGACATGTTGCTTTCTTTCTGAATTTTCCAAATTTTGAAGTCTATTTTTTTATTGATTTTTGACTATCACAATTTTTCTCCTTATATTGTAGCTTGATTTATTTGTGGAGTCTACTAATTTATATGATAAAATAGTGGCATGTGCTATGAATTATCTGTGAGACAGACTAGAATCTCATGTTATAGAATTTGCAGAGTCGTATGGTATATCTACCAGAATATACAAACCTAATTCTGTGTTTGCAATACCCTTACTCAGTTACTTCAGGAAAAATACATAAGCTATCTGTGTCACTGTTCTTTTGTTGTTGTATTTAACACATGAAATAAGAATACTAATAGTGGGAGAAAATGAGGGAGGGGGTAACAATGTTTAACAAGAATTGTACTGTTTTCCTTACTTGTGTACCTATAACCCCTCTGTACATCACCTTAACGATAAAATATTTTTTTTGCAGAGAATACTAACACACAACTGGCAGGTTTGATATGGAGTACATCTAAGTACATTTAGAGGCAGTAAGGAATTGTTAGCTCCTTTCTTGTAGAAGAATTTGTCAATTTTCATTTCAACAGAATTATCTTGTGTTTTGTAAGGGGTGTACCTTTCAATGAATAAACTACACATATTTTTTGAATGATACTGTTCAACTTGTTTAATTTGTCTTGAAGATCCAGTGCATCAAATTCTTGTTTAGAAAAACAATTCCACTGTACACGGATTGCGTGGCACTGTGTCCTATTATAGCTCATTAGAGTGCTTTTCCTCCTGCCTGCAGAGATCCCGTGTGTCATGAAATGATGTGTTGTTGGCAACCACAAGGAGTTAATGAAGCAACAGCCCAGCGAGCTGTTATTTACAGTAACATTGCAGGGGTGATTTATGTGCGTGAGGTTCCTAGGTGACAGAGGAACTGTGATTATATATTAATGTAGACCTGGATTGATGTACAGGAGGTGCCGGTGGCCTTTGTTTTCTATTTTGAGTCACAACCAAGGACAGAGAATGACGTCCGGGCCCAGACACCAGGCAGTCTCACATTACATTTCCCACTGTGGCCCATCTTCCCAGTTCTTTCTTGTGTGTGGAATGCTTGCTCTTTTATTTCTGTGTTGAATACATACAGTCTCTTCGAGCCATTTTTTTGATTAAGTGACAAGGGAACCTTCTCTACTTTGGAACTTTCCAGTTCACCTGCTGTCAGTTTATAATATGTTCACCTTGCAGTGATCATCAGATGACTTCTGTCATTTGTATTTAAAAGTCACTAGAAACACTTATGCAGGTTGTATGCACAGCCAGGGTGACCTCTGAGCCCGTAAAGGTTGAAATCCTTGCAGAGGGTTACAAATGGGATGAAACTCACAAAGGTTATCAAAGTCTCATTTTCCCAGTCAGAGTCTTCAGAATGGGATGACTGATGCTCTGATTTATAACTTTGTTCTAGTTTTTATTGTTTTGTGTGATCACTTGAGAAATGTAGAAGCATGGTGAAAAGGACATTTAATAATATGTCTAAAATACTTTACCTTTTTGAAGACTACTCATGATATTTTCAGTTACCACCATAAAGTTACCATAAAGTAAACAGAACAGATATCCTATTTTAATAGTACAGAGATGCCCAGTGATATCCTGCAAAGTTTTCTGGCCAGAAAAATATTGGAATGAAAATAATAATCCATAGCTCTGGAGACTGACTCCAAGATATTTTCTCTTAGAGAATTGCCTCTTTAGTCATTTGTCACACGAGAAATCTAAAATTATTTCATCAGAAGTGGGCACATGAATATGGATATATCATTTAACTGTATATACATATACACACATAAACATGCATATACTTACATACACACAATGAATGCACTGTAAAACAGGAAATGTAATATGAAGGTTGATGCCACAACTAAGAATAGACATAAATGCTTAGGGTAATACCGAGAGGAAAGCATGCTCATTTTGTACTACAGGGAAAACCAGAAGTTGTGGTTTTATTTAAGTGATTTATTTAACATAGAAAGATTGAAAATGAAAGTTCAACAAGACAGAACAAATCTACTATTACATCAGAATTGTGTATAAACAGGACAGAAACGCTAAACAAGAGAAAAGATTCTTTAATGTGGATACATAATTCCATTTACAGTGCAAATACAACACCTTTGTATATGTCCTCACCAAGAAATAAAAAAATTAGCAACAACATTCTTACAGCAAAAACAAAATGCACTTACATAAAAATACACACTAATAATATGCATCCATTCACTTCATTTTTGTTTTTATTTTTGCTGGTCCTGGGGCTTGAACTCAAGGCCTGGGCACTGTTCTTGGATACTTTTGCTCACTTGAGCCACAGGGTCACTTCCAGCTTTTTTTTTGTGTATGTGGTACAGAGGAATCGAACCCAGGGCCTCATGCACGCTACAGGCGCACTCTACCACTAGGCCCCACCCCCGCCCATGGAGTCACTTCTTTTACACTTGATAGATTTAAGGAAGGTTTTTAAAGACCTGAAGACCTCAGCATATAAGTAGAAGATAAGCTAGTTCTGATGGATAGGACAAAGTCGATATATGCTTTGGAAACAATATGCCTATTACAAGTATGATAACCTTTCACATGACTTAATTATATATAGTACAGAAAAATGTATCAGTGTACATAAAACAGCAGAAACAATACAGGAAACATTTCAACATGATATAAGCAGAATTTAATACTCAATTGAAGTAACAAATGATGTTACTTGAAAATAAAAAGTAGTATTAAATAGGAAAAAATTAAAACCTAAGTGAAAGACTACCTAGAAAATATTACAGAAATCAATAATATAATATCTTAGTCCAGGTTTAATATTTATGTCAATAAAGGATAAAATGTTACCTAGTTAATTAGAGAGAAGTTTATTACTGACTTTTCTTGGTTGAGTTTTGAATACTGATCTTCAGATCAGAAGCTCCTGAGCAGCTAGAGTTATAATCTTGAGCCACCAGAGACCAGCTTTCAGTGGGTTTTTGATTAGAGGTTATTAATGCCATAATTATGTTCTTAGTTAAGTGGAAGCACTGTTTACTTTTAATTATATTTTCTGATACATATGTGACTTTTACCTTTCTTTACCAAGAGGCTTTGATTACCAGGACTCACACCATAATCAGAATAATAGACATGTTTAGGTATTAACAAGGTGCCTCTATACATGCCATCACTTTATCAACTTGTATCTTGTACCGTGTAGGCATAGTTAGCAAAATACAAACAGTAAGTTTTAAGAGAAGAAGCTTCATTCAAATGTATATATGCAGATACATTTCCCACATGCAGAATCTAGGTACATAGCATTTTACATATGTATGAATCTTCATTGTTCAATTAAAATATTACTGTTTTTAATGCTTTAAGGCATATTGTTAAATATTTGGCAGCACATTCATCTTTTACTGCCTTTGAGCATGATGAGAGAAAATACTTTACTGTATAAATGTTACCTTGTGATGACATATATAATCTAGAGGTGTGCATTGTTTTCATACACTTTTCCCATTGCTCTCATTTTAAAACCTCATCCAGAAAGTTAAAGGTTCCTTGACTATTTTCATAAAGAATGGCTCTGCTTACACTTTGACCCTCTTTGCTCAATTACTCCCATTCAGTGGATTGGTTTTACATAAAAAGAATTGACTATATTCAATATTAAAACAAACATCAATTGACATATTTGTTGGGTTTTTATGCTGCCAAATCTTTGGTTAGACTCACTGTTTCCCTACCCAGGCTTGTTTTGGCATTGTCAAAGCTATGTCTGAGCTACCCAGACTCTTTCTTAATTTCAGAACCTAAGGAGTTGGTCCCGATATCAGAAAGCAATTAAGGCCCCTTGAGGCATTGCAGGACACATAAATGATGGGGAAGTCAGAAAGCTGTTTCATCATCTGACATCTATCCTGTCCCATTTGGTTCAGCTTTTTAGTTTGACTTCCAGGGACTTGCAATCATTTTCTTCATTGCCAATGGAAATCTTCAATACAAAGGCTGAATTTAGACTATGGGGTAATTCCCTTTCTACTGTTTCCAACATAAGCAAGACTAATATTTTGAATGGGCAGAACTTTTTACCAATGCAAATATAAGTAATTGAGATGGTTGCAAGTATTTTCCTAGGCAATGAAAATTTCAATTTGCCCTTGTCAAAATCAAAACAAAAAAACAAAACATCCATCAGTTTTAAAGTTTGAGTTAGTGGAAAGCATTCATCAGAGATTAATTTGAGAGGCAATGAATTAGTACATGGTTTAACTGCATCAGTTTTGCACTGATCTGACTAGAATGCATGTCTTTTCTGTTCCTATAAGAATGATTGCAGTTGTCTTAAGGTCAAAATACCCACAGGGAGTTTGTTGAAAGTGGTATGAATGGACATCAAAGAGAAGAGAAACAAAGGAAAATGACTGATTATGTGTGAAGATTTCTTTCTGTGAGAATAATTGGAAACTTATATTATTGTGTTTTGCCATGGTTTAAAATGTTTTTCTTCTGAAGTAGGAAGATGTTTGGCATAGCCTAATCTTATAAAGGATCCAAAGGTGTAAGCCCCAGTACATTAGGTTTATTGTTTTAAATGCAACAAGAGTCATAGCTCCCATAGGGAGAGCCACATGAGTACTTATTCTCGAGAAATACTCATGAAAGACTAAGTTGACTCTGATGAGAAACGGTCTTCTTAGACAATCAGAAAAATCAACTGACAGAAGTGAAGATATGACTCAAATGGTAGGACACCAGCCTTGAGCAAAAGTCCACAAGGCCCTGAATTCAAGCCAAAGTAATGGCACACACACACACACACACACACACACACACACACACACACACACACATACACACACACCTGAAAATGTATTGTGAGAACAGTAAAAAAAAATTAGAGAACTGTAGAACGTATTTTGTATTTATTATACCTGAAAACAAATTATTCATGTTAGCATAAAACAATCGCAAGCAGTATTATTTTAAATCAAGAGAAGGCATATCTATGTTACATAATAACCTGTTTATAATATCAAGCGATTGCACTTATCATATGTGATACACTGTTTTATGTTGTCTGATGCAACCTTGTCAGAAATTAATGAGAAAATACAGAAGAAAAAACCACGAACAGATTATATCTTGAGATATAATAACCTATATATTAGGACATCATTTGAGTGATAGAGCTCATTGTTAGATAGGCTTAGATAAAATATATAAGATATGTATATGTCAATGGATCAATATTTTGCCAAAAAGCGAGGAGAGGTTTGATCTGGGAAGGCAGCTAACAGTATCTACTGCCTACAGGAGAAGGACTCTATGTAGTAATACCTGTGTCAATTAAACAGGTCCTCTATGAGGGCTTTCTTCAGGTTTCAGAAATAATGGCTGCTGTGGGCTAATACTTAATTACCATAGTAGGATCAGGTCAAAGCAGATCTTACAAAGGCTACTATTAAAAATTTTACCTTCATCCCCAAATACTTTGGAGTCATGAAGGATGAACTGCAGAAAAAAAGAAAAGCTCTGGTTTGTTAGTTGACGAAATAATAATCTTTGAAAGAATTCAGTTAGCTTTCTTAAACACAGTTAAGGAGGGACAGTCAGACTTAGAAGACTGTCTTTTAGTTTTCTTTTCCTTTTATCTCTACCTCATCGACCCTTCTAAAAAAAGAAGCAACATAAATTTTAAAAAATATTTGTATGTGTATTAGTATTCATTTCTTTTGGTGATTTATAAAATCACCTTTTCCTGTTGATTCAGCAGCATATGTATGAATCATTGTTGTTCCATTAAAATATTTCTGTCTTAATGTTTTAAGGCATGTTTCATGTATACCATTAAGAACAGGGAAGCATCGCCAAGGAGAAGGAAGTCAACTTGAGCATTGCTGTTCACCACACACAGACTTGTTGTGGAAATAAGAGGGAAAGGTCTTTTATTATTGTTTTTGTTTTGACTGGGCTCAGACATTGTGCACATTGAAAAGAGACAACTGTGAGAACTTGCTCTAAAGTCTGAGCTTGTTGATGGACAGGCATTCCCTCCCAAGGTAATAGAGAAGCTGTTTCAGCAACTCTTAGGTTTTTGGAAAAGGCAGTGTTTGCCGTAATTTGATCCTAACTGCAACCTATATGTTACCTGCATTCATCAATGCCAAGCCACAGAAATGCCTGGAAGGGCCAGAATGCTTACAACGTGTGCTATGCATTTGTGGTATTTTGGCTGCCTTGCTATAAAAATATTATGCCACAGAAAGTATATTCCAATTTCATGTAGTAACCCAACCCACAAACATGAAACTGAGTGTTGGTTTTATAATCCTTAACTAATTTGTCCCCTGAAAATAGAAATTCATGGATGTTCATGCAGTTCTGCTTTGAGAAAAGGGGAAAATTCAAGATTAAGGCTAACCAATTTCCACCCAATTTTATAACATCCTATTGATTTAAAATGACTTTTGTAGTTTAATTTTCTTAATTGCTTAGGAAATTTATATATGTAGACAATGTTGAAAAATAAGAAATCCAAAAAGCCAGAGAAAAGAAGAAAAATACTTCTTGGACTTATAAATTTAGTTATTTTCTTATTTACTCAGTAAGTTTTAGTACTTCTCTATGAATTTGGTGCCAAACATCTTTGCATAAAAAAGAAAGAAAAAGTCTTTGTGGCTGTAAAAGACATGAGTGCTTTAAAACAGTATGTATTAAATTTATAACTGTCCTCATTAAGTTATATGCTTTCATATTAAAATAGATTTTCGAAGTTAAAGATATTCTTTCTACTGTCAAATCTTGCTCTATAGACAAATCTCTGTGTGATGTTCAATTAGAATATTAGAAAAATTATGTGATGAACATCTGGTCAATGAACATTTCTTTTTTTGTCTCTTATTAGTTAATTTCATGATGCCGTGAGAAAAGCCAACTAAACACACCACTTAGCAACAAGAGGAGTGTTTCTGCTTTTAAATGATTAGTACGTCATACTGCTTATGGCGCTGATTTTTTGTGTTTGGTGATTCAATAGGAGTCTTCAAAATGTGTCCCATCTTTACTTTCACATAGGAGCTATTGGGAGCCCTTATTTTAAACATAGGTATTGTTAGGCTTCTGGGCAAATACACTGCTTTCATTAAACAAGTAATATGACTCAACCTTTATTATGCAACTTAAACATGCACTGAATACAGTTCTTTGTATCCATGTAACACATATTGTTAAGTGAGCCATTTTGTGATTTCTTATATTGGTTGTTCTTCTACACCTATAAATATGTGAGGAATGTGCTTGTGATAGAAGGTACTAAAATTACATTTATGCTTTTTAACTTACACTACTCTTACAAGTCAGGTAAGCTCTGTAGGGAAACAATTAAGAATATTGTATTTCTAAACCTATTTTCACAAGGAAACAAAAATATTAATATTCAGACCTTCAAATTTATTTTACTGTATAGCAGATGACCACTCAGTAAGCTTAGAAGTTACTAAGCTTTTCTTGTGCCTGTTCCCTCATCCATTGCATGGAAATAGCAGGTAGTCCATGTTAACATTCAGGAAATCCCTCCCTTACACTGTGATAAGTGCCCTGAAAATACCAATTCAAATCTTTTGCAAGTCTCTTATATATGCTGTTACTGGATTTCAATCTTCTTTAGCGCTTTCTACATGTACTTGACATTTCTATACCTGGATTTAAATAGCAGTTCATTACTCTTGCTTCAATGATTAATTACATTGTATACCATAGTGCTCTTCTCCTTTTAAGTAACATAAGGAACTTACAAGAGATTTGGATTGGGAAAAAGGACCATGCAGGCACACCCAAGAGCAAGAAGGGACTTTGTGCTTCTATATATAATACCTTTGGCTGGTTACTTAATTTTCCTGAGCTTGAGTCTCCTCATACTCAAGTGTAGAAAGCAAGGGTTAAATGCCATGTAATATATTGCCTTTGAATCCTTCCTACCATATAATCATTACTATATATATATATACACACACACATATGTGTATACATGCACATATGTATAATAAACTGGACAAATCAATGGAAATGTTCAATGAGTAGTATACCTGCAGTTCCTCTACTCCCTTCTTCACAAGACAAATAAAGATAAATAAAAAATAGATTTTTATGCTGCTAAGGGATTTAAAATACCCTGATAAATGTTGTCTTTATTTTATAAATTTATATGTTTAAGGTTATCTAAAATAATGTTGACTGGATTTTTTATCATCTGATTAAATAGGAACTATATAAGGAGATTAAATTTGGTTTATCAAAAAGATGAAAGAGTTAAATCTGTCTTGCTTCTGGATGCTTAGTATTTCAGACCTAGTATAAAGGCATCAGGATTATGCTGCTGTAGAGGGATAGAATTAAGTGAAGTTTTATGGGAAAGAGAATAGTTAGTTATTTTTGAAAGTTCTCCATTTGAAATGATGTGACACGGAGCATATCTATTCAGTTGAACTTCTTGAATAATATGTGGAAAACCATTAGCAGAAACTATCATTTTAGCAGGAAAAGTAACAAACATATCATTAGAAAATAATCACTGATCAAAAGCCCTACAATTCATACATTTGTTTGTAAAAATATGTAAATAGAAAATCATTTTAGGAAGTGGTGTTGTGGCTTAAGGAGTAGGGTGGTAGCCTTGAGCTGAAGAATTCAGGGACAGTCCCCAGATCCAGACTTCAAGTCCCATGACTGGCAAAAAAGATTTTTTTTAAAGTTATTTTATTTTGTTTCTTTTTTTTTTTTTTTTTTTTTTTTGCCAGTCCTGGGTTTGAGCTCAGGGCCTGAGCACTGTCCTTGGGTTTTCTCAAGGCTAGACCTCTACCACTTGAGCCTCAGCACCACTTCTGGCTTTTTTCTATGTATATGGTACCGAAGAATCGAACCTGGGTCTTCATGCATGCTAGGCAAGCTCTTTAACCACTAGGCCAAATTCCCGGCCCCTAAAGTTATTTTAATATTTAAAACCCAAGTCAATATTTTTACTCATAAATTAGCATGTTGGATTGAAACTCCTTGTAAAATTACTTAAAGAGATATATCTTTATCTTCTATCTGTCTATATATTTATCTGTCTACCTACTAATCTAAGATCTCTCTATCATTAGATAGATAGACCTTTCATTTGAAAAGTCTCGTTGATATTTTATATAAATGAAAAATCCAGACTGTGTGTTAGAAAATGGTGATAATTTCTTATTTTCAAACTGGAATTTTTGTCTCTTATTCATTCTTCTTCTTCCTGCCTTTATTATTACAATGTATGTACAAAGACACACAAGAAACAAACTAATACACACATGGCAAACCAAACTGAGTCATTAAAACCTTTAGCCTTTGAATAAATATTTTTACATAAAAATTAGAAAACTTGGAAATCTCATTTCAGGCTGAGCATAGTTAAGTCATGTGTTCAACCCAATGATAAAGATTTTTCCAACAAAAGCCATCTGTTTCAGAGTAGTGTAGTGATTTCTCAACTTTTCCTTGTCTATTCATTTATTTTTAATCTAATATTAAAAGACTGGAAATGCATAGTTTTTCTTTCTCCTTATTAGCAATGGTACAAATGGTCTACATTCAAAATGCTACTAGAATAGCAATCTTCCTCCTTGCTTCACCTCAGGAATTTTAACACACCAGTGAGTCCTCCCTGCTTACAAAATATACCTGAAGAAGCCAGAAAAATGCCTGCCTACTAATTTAAGATTGGATCTCAAAAATTGTAACTTCACGTTTACTTTACTTTTTTCATGATGAAAGAATTACATAATTGTGTTACTGGTTCTGGATTTGTAATGGAGCTCATATAGTTTGTGTCTCTAGGCTGACTGACTAAAAATCAGGTAGTACAACAAACACTGGTACTATACATTGCCACAGTCCTTACTTCTGCAGGTATCTGTGCATATTCACAAAACAAACCTCTCTCTTAGTATGGTTTTAGACTTCAACAGCCTTGAAGTTATTTTTTCTTGAAATGAGTGTATGTGCATGGTGTGTGCGTGCACATGCACATGCACATGTATGTGTGTATGGAGTACATTTATTCAGTTATCCATGGGAGATCTGGTATAAATAAGGAAAAGTCAAGAATACATTATTCAGGAACCTTTGGATTGCAACTGACAGGAAATCAACTCAAATTGGCCTAAGTTTAAAAAAAAATCTTGGCTCTTATGTTGAAAATTCCAGCAGTACCAGCTTTAATCATGGATGGATTCAGAGGTCTCAGATGCCATCATCAGAGCCAGTCTCTTTTCACATCTCAGCTCTGCTTTACTCTCCGTTAGTTGTTCTTATTTGTGTGTGTGTGTGTGTGTGTTTTATGGTGTCTGATGTCAGCTTAGACTTATTTTTTCTCTCCTAGCTTTTTATTTTTAGGACATACACAAACACAACACACACACACACACACACACACACACACACACACACACACACACTCACACACATACTTTCCTAGTAGCTCCAGAAAAGTTCCTAGGATAGATTTGATTATGGGCAGAGTGTTTAACAAATCAAGATAACCAGACCACAAAACCAGATCTGGGTCATGAGCTCACCTCAGATTCCAGGGATTAGGTCAGCCCCACCTAAACCACATGGAATGAAAGTAGGTGGGGTCAATTCCCTAAGGAGACTGAAGACACTATTACAACTAAGAACAATGATGCTGGGTATGCAAAAACAACACATGTTCTACGGTAGGCTGTCTTTGCTTTAGACTGACTGAGAGGCTTGGATGGTCATCAGATTCTAATTTGGAGAACCCGTTCCAGACAATTTTCTGCATGCTACTTCCTGTCAAATCCATCAATCACTTCTTACTGTCCAGACTTACCTTGTCTCTCAATCTAAGCCTAGAGTCTCAGGAATGCACAGACTGAAGAAAGGCCACAGGTAAAACCAAAGCCAACCTAAGTGAAGATCAGGTATTTACTTATTTTTTTTGTAAAGAACTGGAAAGTTTTACTTAGAACAATCCCTAAACCTACAGAAGGATCCATAATATACATAAATTTTGAAGTTAGTTTAGATATTAATGGAAGCCAGAGGTCAGCCTCAGACTGATTATCCACTCTCTAGGAAACCCTGGATTCCAGATGGTAAGTAGCAGTGACCAGAGACCATGCAGAAAGCCAGTCTCCTGAGAAGACACATAGCCTGGAGTCAGGGTTCCAAGTCAGCGTGTTAGACATGGACATGAGACAGCCCTTCTGATTCCTCTATTTTCCAAATACATGACGAGTCAACCCTCAGATCAAGGAGGCTACCATTTCAGGTACACAACAAGTAAAATCAAAAAGTTAGAAGTAACAGTGAAAGGAACAGATGAGCAAACCGGGCTGAAAACACTGTCTATTTTAAGCTCTGAAGACATAACATAATACTATGGAGTGATTTGGCATTTTAATAGTCCACCATCAAATGCTGATTAAAACATTGGGAGCTTTGGCTTCCTTGCATGAAAAGTTTTCTTCATCTGCTCTTCAGATGCAACTTTCTTATTCCTGCCATCCTTATTCAAAACTATAATCATCTTTTCACTATACCAAACAAAATTAAGTTGGGCCTTAAATAAAAATCTTATGACTTAGTATAAAAACATAAAAGTCATAAATATTTTGATTCCACAGACAGACAGACAGACAGACAGACACACACACACACACACACACACACACACACACACACACACACACACACTATGGATGCAACCATGAAAAAATAGTGACTTGTGGGGGCAAGAGTTTGGCCTAGTAGTAGAGTGCTTGCCTAGCATGCACAAAGACCTATGTTCAATTCCTTGGTACCACATACATAGAAAAAGCTGAAAGTGATGCTGTGGTTCAAGTGATAGGGCTCTAGGCCCTGAGTTCAAGCCCCAGGAGTGGCAATAAAAGAATGAAAGAGAGAGAGACAGAGAGAAAGAGGGAGGGAGGGAAGGAGGGACGGAAAGAAAGAAGGAAAGAAAGAGAGAGAGAAAGAATAGTGACTTGAATTTGAATGGCTTTGGATTATTTCTGTGTATATGGATATAAAAAGTAGAGGTAGGATGACAGTTTAGGGAATCAAACATTTTTAACTAATGGAGAATTTCTAAGATCAACCAGATTTAAATGTAAAACAACATTGTTTATGTGAATGTGTACCCAATAACATAAATGCTAAAAGCAGAAGAGTGATGATATTTTCTTATTTGGGGGGGCAATCATCATTTGATCATGGATTCAGGGTCTAAGGCCTTTGTGGAAACCTGAAAAGATTGCTCCTAATAGGATTAGCTCTCAACTTTCGTCCTCTACAATCTCCTCCCAGAGCACATGAAGAGCCAAAGTCTGATTTTCTCCCTCTAGACTTCTCCCATAGGAGTAGCTCTACCTGTCAGAAACTGATCATAGACAATCTGCTAAAGTTAGTGCCTGTGCATATAGTAGCGAATCAGACTTCCAGATAGATTGTTGACAATTTCCAGCCATCATAAATGTTCAGTGCTCCCTTGGATTTTAGCCACGTTCTTACCTTTAATCAGTGGACACCCTTAGGATAATACACAACACCTGGGACTGAGGATAATTTACCACTTGCAGATGGGTTAGGACTATGGTTAGTCAGACAGAGTTCAGCATTTATTCTGGGTCCCAAAGGCTTTCCATTTATAGTGCAGTTATATCCACTAAAATTATAACTTCCAAAATTCTGTTCTATTTTATTGCTCTCACGAAGTATTTATGACCTCTACTGCTTAAGTGGACATTTCTAGAGATTTACTGCTGAGAGCTTTCAAGAGAACTGCTTAAGATGGGTAATGCTGATGAGACCTATTAGACTGAGATTATGTAAGAACTGTGTTTGTTGTGAAATGCCAATGTAAAGCATATTTAGTGTAGGTGTCTGATACCTTAAAAGCAACTGACAATCCGGGGGCTGGTGACTCATGCCTGCAATCCTAGCTATTCAAGAGGCTGAGATGTGAGGATCATGATTTGAAGCCAACCCAGGAAGGAAAGTCCATGAGGATTTTTTTTTATCTCCAATCCATCAGCAGGAAACCAGAAGTAGAGTTGTGGCTCAAAAACGGTAGAGCAGTAGTCTTGAGCAGAAAAGCTCAGGGACAGTACTCACTCAGGCTCTGAATCAACGTCCATCATCACTTAATAAGTACCTCATAGTACACAATATGTTGATTTTTTCCCCTCCTAGTTCAATACCATTTCAGGCAATGAAATGCTTACGTTATTGTTAAAAAAACAGTTCTTGGTTCCTTTTTGTAGTTTTTGTGCTGATATATAAATGCAAATGCTTTGGTAACTTATTGTCCACCGTTCCTATCAATTTCCTGCTCGATGAAGCTGTTCAGTGCTCTTCCCTAGGCAGTTTCCGGGCAGTGTTACTCGGGTTGGACCTAGGGAAGAATGGACAAAGAAGTCTCTCGGTTGAATAAGCTTTTCTGCTGGAATGAATAATTTTGCTTACTATAGAGACTAGAATGTATAACAGGGGCATTTATTTGAACTATACTGTAAAGGCCAAATAAGGAGACAGATCTGGCTAGATGATAGCTTTGCTATATCCTGTTAGCAGTAAAAAAATAACCGGTCATGTTGTTCTAATTTTTCTCAGCAAATCACACACACACACACACACACACACACACACACACACACACTGAATTGACCATACCAAAGCAGCATCAATGGAATTTTAAACAAAGCAATAAAGTCAATCTGACAATGATTTCTAAGTAATGCCTTCTATTCTGAGCGTATTATCTGTGTGATGATAAACATTCCTCCACAGACTCCAACCTGCCCATTCACCTGGTGACACTACTACCCACTCAGTGGGCCCAGCATGGAGACTGAAATCTGTCCTTCCAGATACCTGGGACCTCCTGGACTACTGTTCTTCTTAGAGTGGCATGGCTGTGCTCACTGCCTTTCAGAAACCAAAACAGAGATTTCTGAGCATGTCTCATTTCGTCACAGTAGGGTTGTTTGTTCAAGGAGGACAAGTAAGATGAGATAAACATATTAAACCTATCTGTGCATATGACTTCTCCACTCCATCACCTCTTCTTCTTTGTTTTCTGCCTCCACCCACACTCCTAGTATCCCAGCTGTAGTGACTTACTTCCACAACACGCCATGCTTCTAACATGTCTAAGGTCCTCAAAATATGCTTTGTGTCAGTCTGGGGAGTAAGTCCTATGGTCTCTGGAAACTTAGTCAAGTGGTAAATCCTCTGTGAAAGTGTTCCTGATTCCCAAAGAAGAAACTATCTGTCCCTCCCTTGCACACCTCGAGTGCTTACATTCATTAACTCAGGATCCTACTGCAATGTTTCTGTGCCCTTATCACTGATACCAGACCGAAAACTTTCTTAGGTTAGATAACATGTCTTTTATCATCCTGCTAATTATTACTTGCTTCTCCAATTCCCACTGTCTAATATGAAATTTGCTTAGCTCAGAAAAGATGCTACAAAATGCCACAGTAAAGCACTGAAAAAATCCAGACAATTAAAATAAAATATAGCATCTATTTTAAGACCTTACTCACAGATGTACACCTACTGAGTGATCGGGCAGTGCCTGGAAGGTGATTGGTCAGAAATACACAAAAGTTCTGAAGGGAGTGAAGTCCTTTCTGTCTCTCATTTTTGGTGTGCTTAAGAAATTTCCTATAGAATTAAATTAACTTTTTCTGAACTCTAAAATCTCTCCTTCCTGTTTTCTGTTTCTCTGGGTCTATTTCTCTTCTCCCACCCCTTCCTCCTCTCTTATATTTTTTTTTTGCCAGTCCTGGGCTTGAACTCAGGGCCTGAGCACTGTCCTTGGGCTTTCCTCAAGGCTAGCATTCTACCCTGAGCCACCACACCACTTTGGACTTTTTTTTTCAATGTATGTGGTACCAAGGAATCGAACCCGGGTCTTCGTGCTCGCTAGGCAGGCACTCTACCCCTAGGCCAAACTCCCAGCCCCTCTCTTAAATTCTTTAAACCTTTTCAATGTTCTTTGAATGCTTACATTTGCAGGATCATTTAAAGGAGGAAATTGTCTCGATTGCAATTCTCTTATGGCTAGAAATGTCAAGAATTTCTACATGTGACTATTGGCCATTCTCATTTCCTTTTCAGAGAAGTCTCTAAGTTTTTAGCCACTCTTTTAATAGGATGGTTGCTTCTTTGAGAGCTTGTTTTTGAGAGGTTCAATTTTTTGAGCTGTAGGTATATTTTAGATATGAGGCCATGTCTCTTATATGGCTAGTAAAGATCTTCTCCCGCTCTACATGCTTTCTATCTAACTTGCCAGTTACATCCTTTGCCATACAGAAGCTCCGCAGTTTTATGCAGTCCCATTTGTACAAACTTTCTTTAATTGATTGTGTTTCTGGGCCTTAATTAAGAAAGTTTAGATGTATGCCAAGGAGCCTTACTGTATCTCCTATTCCTTCCCCTAAAGTTTTCAAGGTATCTGCTTTTTTTCAATGTCTTTGATCCATTTGGGATTAATCCTAGTGCAGGGTGGCATATAAAGATCCAGCTTAAGTTTTCTACAGATGTTTAACCAATTCTGCCAGCACCCGTTGTTGAAGAAGCTGTCTTTCTTCCATCCTATTTCTTTTTGGGTCATTTTTTTGGCTCTCTTATTGAAGATTAGGTGGCCATAATTCTGTGGGTTCATTTCTGGTCTCCACTTCTATTCCATTAGTTCTCAGGCCTGTTCTTGTGCCAGTATTTAGCTGGTTTTTTTTTTAATATTATTACTATAGCTCTGTAATAGAGTCTGAACTTTGGTATTGATATTTCTGTAGAGCTGTTCTTTCTACTAAGGATTGTTTTTGATATATGGAGTCTTTCATTGTTCCATAGGAATTCATTGCTTCATCTATTTCATTAAAGAAAGAATTTGGGATATTGATGGGTATTGCATTGAATTTGTAGATAGCAGAGGACCACAATAGCTCAATTGCTTTGTGCTTATGGCCATATAGGATGAGGATAAGTGAAATAAACTCTAGGATATGGAAATGAGTTTTATCTTTGTGTTTGTTCTTAACCTACTGTGTGAAGATAGCCTCTCTCTCTCTCTCTCTCTCTCTCTCTCTCTCTCTCTCTCTCTCTCTCTCTCTCTCTCTCTCCTTATGGTTTATCTCATGTTGTTACTATATGTGACTTTGGTACCTGGCATATTGTATCGATGCTTAGTAGTTTATTTAAAAAAGAGAAGGGAAGAGGAAAATCTAGATGACTAGGAAGAGGTGGGGAGAGGGAAAATAGGAGAAAAATATAGGAAGAGGTATCAATATTCAAGAAGTGATGTACCCACTACCTAACAAATATAACTGTAACCCTACTATACTTCACCCTGAAAATAAAATGAAATAAAATTGAAAAAAAAGAAAATTATCAGATTCAGGCCACAGAATAGAATAATCTGCCATCCTGAGCTCTTCTTACCTGATTTGATACTGGCTAATGAATCTAGATCATGTACTTTCAGACATTTCTAGAAGATAATTTGAACATAAATTAAACAAGAGATACCCAGAGGAATTAGCCATAGACCAGGGACACGACCCCAAATTTCCCACTGTATTTGTTGAGTTCTTGAGTTCATTGTATCCTAACCTATCTGGGGGTATGTAAGTCATGGTGTGACTTTTTTATACTGAAATAGATTTAAGTGAGCATTAAAAGTCATGTAAGTTTTTACTAAAACCATTGATATCAATTTTAAATGTTAACCAGAAAATATGGTGTTATAAAAGCAACGTGAAAAAAATTAATGAATTTTGCATATCGACACTGCATGTTAAGTGCCAAATAACTACTGTCAATTTATTGAGTAACAAAGTCCATGTTTATATAATCAGTGTTTCTAATTTGAAGTTCATGCTGCATAATGGCTCAGCTTTGTGAATCTATGTTTTTCATTTTACAAATGCTGAAGTTAAGGAATAAATTTCTTGATTAATATCCACAATGTGGCTAAAATGTTGAAATAGGACTATAAATTCTGATTCCAGATTTCTTTTATTTTCTACATTTTCATAACACTATGCTTCAGGATACTTATTCCTTAATTGTCCACATCTGATTAAGTCTGAGATCATTAATGTATTGAAGAAGTTGTAGCTTCAAATGACTCATGGCAGTGGGGCCTATGATAGCTTTAAAGAATATGACAGAAGTAACCTTGAGAATACCTACAAGCTGGACCTGTCTGTAGTGTTAGCTACTTAGGAGACTGAGACCTGGAAGATCAAAGTACAAAGCCAGCCTGGGCAGAAAAATCTGTAAGACTTCATGCCCACATTACCAGCAAAATGTTGAACTGGAAATATGGCTCAGATGTTAGAGTACCAAGTGGGAACATGAGGATTTAAGAAGAAAAATAAACGAAAGGAGAAAGGTAGAAAGGAGCAGTGCTTCATAGGTACCAAAAATTGTTTGAAATTCTATACCTATATTAACTCTTTAATTCTCTAAAAATCCTTAGTAGATAAATTTTTTATACTGAATTCAGATGACATAATAGAGATTATGAGAAGTAATTTCCCTAATGTCACATTACAAATGAATTGAAAAGTCAGGACTCAGATTGGAACACACAGTCTTTGGGCTAACACACAGTCTTTGGGCTAAGTTATATAAAAATTGTTTTTTCTATGTGATATTACCAACTTTTTGATATAAGAAAAAAATTAGCCAGTACAAAATGCAAGTATTAATCCAGGACAAAATCAACTATAGGAACTAGTTAGACCTCAGAATTGGGGAATCTTTATTCTCTAACATAACTCTCAGCATTCCAGCATCACCTATTGACAGTCAAAATTATGTGGTGATCAAAACATGAAACAATGCCTTTGCTAACTAAAAGTTTTAAATACCTTAAACACACTGAATCACATAGTAAGAGACTACAAGTAGTCTCAGGTAAATTTTCATTTTAGTGATATTGCAATTAAACAGTCTATGAGAAATGTTGCAGATTTAACAAATGTCTTTATAACAAATAGCCTCCATGTGGACCATATTCTCAAGTGCAGGTCTTTCATTTGGTACTCAAAGGATATGAATTTTAGCGAGGTGCAGGAATGACCCAACATCTCCCATCAAATGTCATGACTGATGTCAAAGCAGTGATCTTCACTTCAACAGTGAGGAACAGATTTCTTTCCATGTTCCTTCAGCCTTCATCTCCTGATGTCATAGTCTAGTTTTAATACCTAATGCTGTTCTTGCAGGCTTATTGGGAAAAATCCACAGAAAAGAATCGTAGCTCTGTGAGACAGGGAAGAAGTTAGCATTCTCTGAGAGATGGAAAAAGTCATTTTCAGTAAGAAGGGAGATATAACCACTATATTTTGCAATTAATGCAAGAAGAAAAATAATGTCTTGGCCTACAAGGTAATTTGCATTGAGTAATGAATGTAAAGATACATGGGAAGAGTGATATTATTTAATATTCAAAAATTGCATATTTTATATTTCATATTCTATATTATGCTTGAGGTATAATGTAAAGAATTAGGAACTATATTCTGGAATTAAATTTTCAGATAATATTAGCATAGAAGGATGGAAGAGGACTAGAAATAAGGCTCTGAAGATGGATATAAACTATAATGTCCTAAATTTTTACAGAAAGCCTACATATTCAAATAAATGAAGATATGTATGATGTATGTGTATATTTATTTTAAATGGTTTATGGGGGAGGGGTAAATAGCTAGCACTTCACAATGGGCTAATAATTTCTTATTTAAAAATTGCCAGGGGTTTAAGTAAGTGGTAAAATGTGGTATAGTATAGGCTGATCTAAATTGTGTTATCATATTTGTTTCTCACTGTATTAATGATTTTTTGTGCTTTAAATGCTGCTCATAAAACTCTTGACAATAAAAATAATGCATGTATACAAATGAAAAAGAAAATACAGCACAATTGATTCAAGAAAGGGAATGTCTTCTAGTTACAGGCATCTAGTATGTAAAGATCTGATCTGTCCTTTGTTAACCATCATTCCCACTGAATTTGCTTGGCCACAGAAACAGGATTAGTGGTCTTGTGGTACCTCCGGGTGCCATTTTGTCTCATTTATATTTTTACAAATTTAGAAAAAGAAAAATATGTTGGCAACAGCTTCTTAAAGTTGTGCGATTATTGAAGTTTTTGTATAGGTTAGGAGGAATGTCTCTGGAGTCTCACATAGAAATGTGGGCGGGGGAAGACTACGGGAAATTTGGCCTATAGTATCTGGGTTATAGGATATGATCACAGGATTTAGGCCATTCCACTTGATTAGAGCAGTCCAGGAGGTCACTAAAGAGCTTAGCAATTTTTTCTGGAGGTTGTTCTTTTTTTATTCATGTATTTTTATTGTAATTAATAGAAGGGTTACATGATATTTGCCAGATAGAAGGTGCATTAATTCACATACATTGATACCCTTTCACATGTCTTGGTTCCCATTCCCCCCCCCCACCTCCACCCCTCAATTTGTTTTCCCCCCTTCTCTATCCAATTTCAAATAACGAAATACAAATATATCCGATATATCAGGTAACAAAGGAAGATACTGTAACAATATGAGATAACCAAGGGACAGCAAAAGAGATGAGAATAACATAGTACATTAAGGACAACAATCATTCATTATATGGCTTATGTTTCTATATCCTAGAGATCCTTTCATTTAGCATCATAGTATATGGCCTTATGTATCAAGGTTTTGCTCTATTGCAAATCTCTGCTAGGAGAGCCCAAGGTTTCTACTGATTATGACAAATGAGGGAAACCATTGAGCCTAAGTTCTTTTGAGTCTGGCTTACTTCACTCAATATGATTGTTTCTAAGTCTTTCCATTTCCTAACAAATGGGGTGATGTCATTCTTTCTGACAGCAGCATAGAATTCCATTGTGTACAAATACCATATCTTGTTGATCCATTCATCAACTAAGGGACATCTAGGTTGGTTCAATGAACATTGCTGTGATAGTGGATTTAGTATGTCCTTGTTTCTGGATGATTGGGTAAATGCCAAGTAGTGGAATTGCTGGGTCATAGGGGAGGTCTGTTTAGTCTTTTGAGGAACTGCCATACTGCTTTCCATAGTGGTTGAATGAGTTATGTAGCAACAAAACCAACATTACAGAAAATTCTCAAAGATGCTCTACACATAGAAAACCAACACAAATGTAATACAGAGAAAGACATGGCACCTAAAACTCATAACATCTAAGTACCACAAAAACTATCAAGACACAGGCCCTAATGAAAGCTTGTAAAAATGGCAGGAACTAATAAATATTTCTCGATCCTGACTCTCAATATCAATGGACTTAACTCACCAATTAAATGACATAGATTATCTAGTTGGATCAAAAAGCAAGATCCATCGTTCTGCTGTCTTCAAGAGACACATCTTACCCAAAAAAACAAACATTTTTTGAAAGTGAGAGGTTGGAATAAACTCTATCAAGCTAACGACCCCCATAAACAGGCTGGAGTTGCCATCCTCATATCAGATAAAATAGACTTCAAACTAAAATTAGTGAGAAAAGACAAAGAAGGTTACTACATACTACTAAAGGGATCTTTCCTCCAGGAGGACATAACCATCCTAAATATCTACACACCTAATCCCGGAGCTCCGAACTTCATCAAGAAAACTTTACTTTCACTGAAACCATACATTGATCGAAACACAGTGATTGTTGGTGACTTTAACACACCACTCTCACCTATGGACAGATTAACAAGGTAAAAACTCAACAGAGAAACCTTAGAATTGAACAACTGTATAGACCAACTAGATATAACAGACATCTGTAGATTATTCTACCAAGCAACAACACAATATACGTTTTTTTCAGCAGCACATCAAACATTTTCCAAAATAGACCACATTTTAGGCCATAAAACAAACCTGGACAGATTCAGAAACACTGAAATTATTCCCTGCACTCTCTTAGACCGCAAGGGCATCAAATTTGAACTGAACACCCATCTCCACCAATGAAAATCTTGTAACTCATGGAGACTGAACAACACATTGTTGAACCACCAATGGGTCATTGAAGAGATCAGAACAGAAATCCAACAGTTTATGAAATTTAACAAAAAGAAACACACAAAATACCAGCTCCTTTAGGACACAGCAAAGGCAGTACTCAAAGGAAAATTTATAGCTCTTAGTGCCTACAACAACAAGTTGGAAAAATCGCAAACCAACAATTTAATGTGTCACCTTAAGCTCCTGGAAAAAGCAACAACCAACCCTAATTCCCCTAGAAGGAAGCAAATTATTAAAATCAAAGCAGAATTAAATGCATTGGAATCCAAAAAAACTATAGAAAGAATCAACAAAACAAGGAGTTGGTTCTTTGAAAGAATTAACAAAATTGACAAACCCTTAGCAAATCTTACAAAAAAAAATAAGGGAGCATACCAAAATACACAAAATCACAGATGAAAATGGTAATATCATGGCAGAAATTACCAAGATCCAGAGTATCATGAGGGAATACTTCTCAAACCTTACGCCAACAAATTTGAGAATCTAGAAGAAATGGATGAATTCTTAGCCAATATTAACATACCCACACTGAACCAAGAAGAACTAACCCAATTAAACAGACCTAGTTCAAGCACTGAAATAGAAATGGCAATAAGAGACCTTCCACCTAAGAAAAGCCCAGGGCCAGATGGATTCACAGCTGAATTCTATAAGGTCTTCAAAGCAGAGCTCACACCAATACTCCTCAAGCTCTTCAATGAAATTGAAAACGAAGGTTCTTTACCAAACTCATTCCATGAAGCCAGTACAACCCTCATCCCCAAACCAGACAGAGATTCATCAAAGAAAGAGAACTATAGACCTATTTCTTTGAAGAACATCGATGCAAAACTTCTCAACAAAATACTGGCCAACCGTCTACAACAACTCATCAAAAAAATTATACACTATGATCAAACAGGATTCATCACAGGGAGGCAAACCTGGTTCAACATATGCAAATCAATTAATATAATTCAACACATCAACAGGAGCAAGGACAAAAATCACATGATTGTCTCAATAGATGCAGAAAAGGCATTTGACAAGATCCAACACTCCTTTATGTTAAAAGCTCTGGAGAAACTAGGAATCCATGGAACATTCCTCAATATAATAAAGGCTGTGTATGACAAACCCACAGCTAGTATTATACTTAATGGCGAAAAGAGCTTAGCATTTAAATATTTTTACTAGAGCTATTTGACACATCTCTAGTGTCTCATGAGTGGTGAAATACATTTGGTATATGAGTTTATATCTAGATGAAGACATAGTTATAGAAATATTTTTTCTCATTTTTGCTATGACAATCTTGACTTGGTTTATCTTGGGCTGCCATGACATATAGAATATTACAGCAGAGTGGATGCCTCCAACAGTAGAAATGTATTTTCTCCCTGATCTATGGACTCATAATCTGACATTAAGGTGCCAGCATGCTTGAGTTTTTATGGTAATGCTTTCTTGGAGTGTGGAAAGCTACCTCCCCTCTGGCATCTCTTCTAATAAGGGCAATAATCTTGAAAGAAAGCTCCACATTTACATTCTAAAATAAACTTAATTGTGTCCCAAAGGCCCCATCTCCAAATATCACAATATTGGCAGTGTAAGCTCAACATAAACATTTTTGTGGGGGGAGGCTGTTACTTTTAAGCAACTGTGCTCTATCATGACTATAGAATTTATCAAAGCAAGCTGTGCTTATTCACTCTTTCTAATATATTTTTTTAAAAATATCTTTAAGCAGTTGTATATAAACATTGCCATCTAACAACACAGCATATCTTTACACATCCATCTTGACCAGTGCCGTCCCTTTCAACATTCTCACTCTTCCCTCCTAATTCACCCACATCCTCAATTTTCTAAATTTTGTAGGATATGCATCTGAGTTCTTGGTTGCATTCTCCCCTCTCCTCTTCATTCATTCACCTATCCCCTATCCCCTGCTAATATGCATTTACTTACTCATTATTGTATTATTTGGAAAGGCAAGACTAACTACAGATGTTAGGACAATGCCTTTTATAATCAATAAAATTATGTTATACAGTCATATAGGTTGTGCTCATGAGGAGTGAATTCTGACACCTCAGCAAAAGTCCAAAGTCATTCCAGTGTAATCACCTTCCCATTTCATCCAGAAAGTCTTTTCATTATATATTATATCTATTAGCAGTGACTAATCGAATGCTAAACTGGCATTTGTCACATGAGACATGCTTTTAGCCTAGCTTTTGGCTGGTTATGTAGGAAATAGTCTTGTAGACTTTTCTGCCTAAGCTCATTTTGACCTTGGTTCAGCCAGATCTCACCTTGTACAGTGCTAGTAAACAGTAATTTTGTATGACAGCATACTATTCTATACTGCATATAGGCAAATAGGATGTCAAATAAAGTTAATAATTATTCAATACTCATGGAGATATACATTTCTTGAATATTTAATATTTTCTCTCTATATTAAAACAATACACACACATAAGCATACATAAATTGTAAGTGTGCACATATGTATATATATGCAAAATTATCCATCCATATATATGTTAACATGTGTAAGTACATTGTAATACTCAGATGCATGTATGTGTATATGTTATGCATACATAATGTCTCATATACATGTACAATATACTTTATCAATGTATGTAAAATATGCATAATATATGTGTATAATTACATGTACATAACACTCATGCATAGATCTACAATTAAATGTGTGTCTTTAATGTTTAACAAGATCTGGAGTAAATGGTATTTTTTGGTACAGATCAGAGGAGTAATAGCAGCTGATAAATATGCTTACCTTTTAGACAGTTCTTTCCAGTGGTGAAATTTCAAAGCCATAGATTTTTCAAACTTTAATACATTTTCTAGAGTTAATTAAAAGACATAAAGGGAGGTATGGTTCTTAAAAACACTTTTACCATTTGGCTTAACTTTTGTTTATGTTTGTTTTCTGTATAAGTTTAAAAAATTCTCAACCATCCCATTAAAAAAATGGGCCAAAGACTTAAAGAGAGTCTTCTCTGAAGAAGAAACAAAAATGGCCTATAGACACATGAAGAAATGCTCAACATCTCTGGTCATAAAAGAAATGCAAATCAAAACAACTCTAAGATTCCACCTCACTCCAGTTAGAATGGCCAGGATCAGGAAAACTAATAACAACAGATGCTGGAGGGGATGTGGCCAGGAGGGATCACTACTACACTGTTGGTGGGAGTGCAAACTCCTTCAACTACTATGGAAAGCAGTATGGCAGTTCCTCAAAAGGCTAAACATAGAACTCCCCTATGACCCAGCAATTCCACTACTTGGCATTACCCAATCGTCCAGAAACAAGGACATACTAAATCCACCAGCACAACAATGTTCATTGCAGCACTATTTACCATAGCAAAGATATGGAACCAACCTAGATGTCCCTCAGTTGATGAGTGGATCAATAAGTTGTGGTATTTGTACACAATGGAATTCTATGCTGCTGTTAGAAAGTACGATATCGCCCCATTTGTTAGGAAATGGAAAGACTTAGAAAAAATCATATTAAGCAAAGTAAGCCAGACTCAAAGGAACATAGGCTCAATGGTTTCCCTCATTTGTCATAATCAGTAGAAACCTTGGGCTCTATTAGCAGAGATTTGCAATAGAACAAAACCTTGATACAAGAGGCCATATAGTATGAAGCTAATTGAAAGGACCTCTAGGATATTGAAACAAAAGCCATATAATGAATGATTGTTGTCCTTAATGTACTATGTTATTCTCATCTCTTTTGCTGTTCCTTGGTTATCTCATATTGTTACAGTATCTCACTTTGTTATCTGATATATTGGATTTATTTGTATTTGGTTATTTGAAATTTGATAGGGAAGGGGGGAAAACCAAGATGGGGGATCAGGGGGAGGGTAATGGGGACCAAGATTGTGAAAGGGTATCAATGTATGTGAATTAATGCACCTTCTATCTGGCAAATATCATGTAACCCTTGTATTAATTACAATAAAAATATAAAAAATAAATTAAATAAATTAAAAATAAAGAATTCTAAAGAGCAAAGAGGCTGATTTTACAACTCCACCACATTATTTCATTTTCATGGATGATTTTTAGCTCTCAACATATTCTTCATTAATTGATGACACTGTGACTCTGTTGTATCTAGTTTGATGCTTTCTCTCTCTCTCTTGTTATATAAGTCATGATTTTTTTTTCTGGTTCTATTGGCTGATGTATATGCCATTAGTTATTAAAATGATTTCTTGTAATCAATTTATATCTCATTCATTTTTCTCAGATCTAAGGTATAATTTAATCATCATTTAAAATAAATATACACATACATCATACATATCTTCATTTATTTGAATATGTAAGCTTTCTGTAAAAATTTAAGACATTATAATTTATATCCATCTTCAAAGCCTTAGTTCTGGTCCTCTTCCATCCTTCTATGCTAATATTATCTGAAAATTTAATTCCAGAATATAGTTCCTAATTCTTAACAATATACCTCAAACATAATATAGAATATGAAATGTAAAATATGCAATTTTTGAATATTAAATAACATGCAATTGTAAATAATATTAAATATTAAAAATTAAACTATTTAAAAATTGAAAGTTTATGGTGAGGAGGGTAAGACAGGAAAGGGTAATGAAGAGGATGATAATGGATATTATAGAATTAGATTATCCATATTTGTATTAAAGTGCATAATGAAGTACACCACAGATTGTTAAGAAGAGAGATGGAGAAGGAACTGGATTTATGGTGTATTTGATCAAAGATTAGTATGTAGATACTGTAAAGATCACAGTGAAACTGTCTTTGTACAATTATCTTATGCTAATAAAAAACTGAAAATAAAATAAGTCTCAAATACTTGTGTTTCAGACCAGATCATGTTTGTGCAGGGTGGTATGACCCTAGACTTCGGATTTTTTTTCCCCTTTGGTAACCTGTTTTTATTTCTCTGGCTTTTTTCCTCTGTCTTACATGTGAGTGATGTTTTCAGAGAACTGTGGGTGGTAAATTTTGTGATTCACCACACGTCTGAAAATATCATTATGTTTGCTCTCCAAGTCGAATAGTAGTGAAGTTAAGTGCAGAAGTTTGGAAAGAACTTTTCTGGTGATAACTCTTCAGCTATTGCTTCATTACCATCACGTTTTCAGTGTTGCCAAGTAGGTGACTCCTGTTCATATATTTTGGGGAACAGCTTGTTGTTTCCATGCTTTTACTTCCTGTTTTACTTTTAGTTTATGTATTTTCCCCTCTAAAATCTTGTAGGATTTTCTTTTTGTCTTCAGAATTCAGAAACTTAAGCCTGGTGACTTGATTTGTACACTAAAAGCTCCTTCAGATCCAAATTTATTTCTAGAATTTATATGATTTCTTTGTCATTCTTCCTCTCTATTGCTGGAATTTCTATTAAATTAATACTGGAATTCCCTTTCCTTGCCTTCTTACTGTTCTGCCCTTTTCACATTACCTTATTACTTTTATGCTATTGTGAAAGTTCCTTAACTCATTTCTCTGGCTCAAGGCATGACTGCCTCACTGTCCCCATTTGCTATTCAATCCATCTATACGAGTTTTGTGCTTTCACTCCAGCTACCCTAGTTTTCATTTTCACAATTCCTATTTCCTTTTTGATGGATGAAAAACTCAAAAAGAGCTGACTCTACTAATTCCAATAATTATTTTTTCTTTATTGAAACTTTGTTTTTTTCCTTTTATAGTTATTTGTCTGCATGAAGTTTCTTTGGTGGGGTGGTGGTTTCTCCAAATGATTAATTATTTCATTTTCTAAATCTTTTCTATGTGATCCCCCTGTTCACTTATGGATTCAAATAATATTTACCTAAAACCAAGTTGAGTAAAGTATAAAGGTCTGAGGTCCATAGACTATAGGTAAACCTTTGCCATTTTACAAAAACTACTACAGATATATTATTTTCAAAATAAATATCTTTTAATTTTATGGTACATTAGACAGATCATTGTTCTAATCTTCATTTCACACTTTAAACTCATTACTATGCAAATAATTATATGAAATACAAAGAATTTACTACATATTAATGCACAACAGTCATGAGAAAAAATAACGTGCTTAAAAAATAAAATGGTGACATTAATCAAATATGTGAATGTGAATCAGATATAAATACAAATAAGATGATCAAATTCAGTGTTTTTTTTCAATCTGTGTAAAGTCACAATTTGATCGAGTAAAATATTTCCTTGTTTGGTTCAATTGTAGAACTTTCCAGAAATCAATCAGATTGCCCTTATATATTTCTTATGAAAAGAAAGTATAATTCACTTAAATTGTGTCTCTATTTATGACATTTTTATGTTCTATAATGTACAGTCAACAGTTCCTAATATGAAAGAAAAAAGGAAAATAGTTGTTCATATGTTAACTTTTCTAGTTCATTTTATGCATTCATATATGTATATTCAAAGAGGAACTTGGTTAATCATCTAGGTAATTATTTTTAAATATTTTATACTCTTCATAGTGTCTGTGCTATTTTACATCCCTTCCCACAACATACAGAGGATTCAATTTCTGTATTTGATCATCAAACCTAATTTGCTTTGATACTATCCAGTCTGCTAATTGGAAAGTAAACATTTCTGGGCTTTAGTAACCTAATATCCCAAAGATATATAATATACATAGAGACTCACAAAGAGTAAGTGTTAGATAATATATTTCCTTTACTTCGCTGTTCTATTTGGGAAGAAATTTTCTACTTAGATGTCAAAAATTACTTTTCCTTGCACTTACCAAAAATTCATACCATAACTGAAATAGCTCTTAACATTTATGTGAATATTTTCTCCCCAAATAATACAATAAATACAAAGAAATTTCCTACCATGTCAGCATAAGAGGAAATGGAAAAAGAAGTGTCTGACTGCTGAAGTGTCTCAGTCTTCTTTCATGAATAAAATATTTTAGGAAAATTATGGAATCTTCTTTATGTATGTGGATTTTTTATGTCAGTAGGTTTAAACTCAAAGCTTCATGCATTCTTGGCAGGCATCTACTTCATGATCTTCAGTCCTTTATAGTCTATTTTTGATGTAGTCTTACTTTTCGCCCTGGCCAATCCTGGGCAAATCCTCCTTTTTGCATCTTGTCACTGTTGAGGAGACAGGTGCATGCCACCATGCTCTACTTTCTCAGTTCTTGAAAACTTCTTTGCCATTATTGCCCTTGAAATGTGATCCTCCTGCTCTCTTCATTATCACTATTTGTCTAACTTTTGCCAAAAATGTCCATTTGTATGGATGCCTCAGTTGAAAAGTTTGTTTAGATTAAACTGATATTTACTTCAAGATATAGCCGTCTGTGTTGAACAGGGCTCTCCATCTGTTCCCAGGATATAGGAATTTCTGCTATTTGGGGAAACTTGTATTTTTATATGTTTGAAAATTACATGTGTACATTTAGCTATGCATACACAATGTAATTCATGAAATAAATAATTATTTCAATGGGTATAATTAAATTCATGGGATATAAGTACTTCAGACATGAAGAGTTTATGACAGGACATGAGGGTGATTGACCTTTTTTATAATCTATAATCTAAAGAAGTTGTAGACAATAGAAAGTAACATAGGATTCACTAGCCTCTATCTTCTCTTGTCTTATATCATCACTTATTTTTAGCTTTCCAAATTTACATAAATTTACATACAGTTACACTTAGTAAAACAAAACAAATAAAAAAACCATTCAGTGAATCCCAAATAAAGTAAACACAAAATACTGTAGCATGAATATTTAAACATTGAAATTTGGCCCTTGCTAAGACGTTTACATACTCAGTTTCCATGGGGCTGTGGCACGAGATATGCATTCAACAAACTGCAAATATTTCAGCAATATCCCACCCTTTTGCCTTTGCTTAAGCTGCTTTCTCTGGCCACACTTCATGCTTTGAAGTCCAGTATCTTTAAGAGGCCCTCTAAAAACCTGTGCTACTCTGAGAAATTTACCTTTTTTTCTCAGATGAATTTCTTCCTTTGCACTATGGTTATACTCTACTGGCCCAACATTGGTTACCGGTATTTGTCTGTCTCTCCATCCACACTATGGGCTTTGAAAGGCCAGAAGGCCTATAATTCTTAAGTTTTGCAAATATTCATTTCCAAACTCTGTGCATGGCAGTAATTCACTACATAAAAACAGAACTCTTTAAACTTGATTCTTTGTGTGTGTGTGTGTGTGTGTGTGTGTGTGTGTGTGTGTCGGTATAATTTTTAATGACAAAATAATTATACATAATTGGGGATTGTATATGATGCTTTGAATCACATACACATTATTTGGTAATAAAATTAGATGATTTAGCATACTAAATGCCTTTACTTGTTCTATTAATTTTTTATTTTCTATTAAATCATGTATTATTGAAATGCTTATTATAATTTTCAGTATTTGACTTAGCATTTGAAACATTCTCTTCCAAACACAATGAAGCCCAGAATATTTCTGTGTCCTGTTTTTTAAATAACTGAATCTTTAAATAGCATGAAGTTGTTAGCACAATAAGATAGTCCTCTGTTTTCACCAACATTTATTATTTAACTTATTTATAACAATTTTTATTCAATCTGGGGAATAAGAACAGTGCATTTAGTACTTTTTTTCACTGTTAGTGGCTTTAAGGTATTCATAAGGAATATATTTTTCTAAGCCTTTTATTAGAACAAGGTAAGTAATGACCCTGGGGAAAAAACTATGAATAAGAGCATCATGGGGGAATTACAGTTCCAAGTTCTTTTGCAGATGTATCCATAGAACCAGCCTGAGGAAAAGTAAGAAGAGTTAATGCTCATCAAATGCCAAGGGACAACTAAATAGATAATTATTTAATGTAATAATTGACTCCAGAGATGTGAACTTCACTTACATAAGAGGAAGGCTCAGCTGGGGGTTGAGGGGAGAAGTGCAACCACAACCTTTTTTTAGTAAATATATATAAAGTGGTTTTTCTTTAAATGTTGCTTTGTTTTGCTTTATGAAAGAACCCAAACAAAACTTGTTTATTTAAGAGTATGGGATCATAGGGGAACTTGTATGTTTAGAGAATATCTAGTAGCTCCAAATAACTGAAGTACTGTGGACACAGAGAAAGGATGTAGGCTGAGACTGGAGCTCTAGTGAGTGAACTAGGAGAGGATAAGAAGAATTAAAGCATAGGATTTTCCTAATCTCATATCAATTCTTTATAAATAATAGCTGAATGACTGTACAACTGTAACAAATTTCTATAGTAAGGTTTGTTTAATGATAAGTTGGATACTGAGTATTGTTGGACATTAAAAAATATTCTATTACTCTAAACACCACTGGCAACCCATCTTTATAAATGAATCCTTGTCAGTCATGCATTGCTGTTTCTTAGAAGAGCTAGCTGAAATAAGACTACAAGCATTTTAGGCTCAACAAACTTAGACATAATCTTGGCACTATTCCAAGATCTCATTTTTCTTAGATTAGAAAAATGTCACTTTGTTGTAACAGCCTATTAATTAATCTCCTTGCTTCCAGTTTGTACCCTTCCAATTCCTCCCCTACTTTAAGCCAAAGTAAACTTTCCAAAATATAAATCTGATAGTGTCCTCCCTACTAAGCCTCATACAATGGCTCTTCACTCTGTTGTGTATAAACTATCCAAATTGGAGAATGCATGGAGATTTTTAATGTGTTTAGCAAATTGTTTGCAAGAAATTTGCAGCAATTCTTATTCCATCAAGAGACATAGGAGGTATGGATTTCATTATGCCCTCACTAACATGAGGAATTCTCATTTGTCACACACATTATAGTGACTTGATACTGTCTATGCCCCCCAATAATTTATGAATTTCTTAAAACCAATATACTGCCTATTCATCTTGCATTCATAACACCAGTGCAGTGTTTGTGAACAATGAAAAGCTTCAGGCCTCCCAATATAAGTACTTCATCTCGATATAGGACTTACGATTCTTTTACTTATTGCTCTGCTGAGATTTAGGGAACAAGAAGGTCAAGGCCAGTAGTTGAAAGTTCAAACAAGGACTGTGGTATGAGCTATGTAATTGGAAGGCACAGGAGGCAAAGTGGAAGCCGTTCGTTCATTGAGCACCATGAGAAGCTTTGTGGAAATGAATCTTCTCCAGCAGTGCACCTTTCAAAGTTGTTATTGCCCAGTCCTGGGAGGTCCTGAGAACAGGTCAGATTCCACTTCCAAGGCACAGCTTCATACTTGCTATTTTGCACTTCTGTGAAGTACCCCGCTGGTTACAATGTTGTTAGTGCATGGGTTGCGCTTCGAGGCTGTCACAAAGTTCTGCTTCTTCATTTGCATAGGAAGATTTCACTGTTTCCCTAAAATTATTAAAGGGAGAATTCCATATCCCAACTCTAAGCCATTTGCCAATTATATGTCGTGGGTACTCTTTGAGGAATTTTCTTTTCATTTCTTCCAGTAAGTGACGCAACTGGCTTCAGGTTAAAAATCTAAAAAAGTTTTAGAAGATACTGCTTCCAGGGTCCCAATAAATCAATGAGATTGGTATTATCTTGACAAGGAGACCATGTTTTGCAAACTTTGGCAAACTTTTCCACGTGACTTTTTTGTTTTTGTTATATAAAGAGGTGAGGAATTTCATCTTAATTCTGTGTCTGACTTTCCAGGATATCCTTTTGTGTTTTAACCAGAGAAACATCAGGGTCCTTGGGGAAACAAACCCACAAAGCAACACAGCATGGGAATGCATCTAGTACATGAGTAAATATAGGGGGTCGCCAATCTGACAGAGTATTAGAAACTAGACTCATTTCTGAAGCTTTGCACGTGAACAGAGTTCCAGGCCACTAAAACAAGTATTCAGTGTGCTAAAATCTGGTGGTGGTAGCGATTTCAATTCTTATGTTTTATAATGATTCTGATATGCCATGAAGTTAGAAATCATAACAAGAATATATGCTAGGGGAAAACCAATTTATCAAATATGCACTAATGACTGCTAGGGAGCAAAGGGCTTCCTGTACCCTTAACACCTCATTCAACCAAGAGCCACTTCCAAAACAAAATATTCTGCCTCAAATTTTCCCAAATATCAACACATATCCATCACTCTCTATCTGATTTAGAGGGTGCTGCCAGCATGCTTTGACCCTCATTCATATTCTTTTGCAAAAGATAAACCAGTCTTTCTGGATTGTGACTTTTACCTTGGTATGACTCCACTTTTCCTGGTTGTGTATACCTCAGTAGTGCGTACATCATTCTGCTTAATAAATGTCCTGGTATGCTTGAACTATAGGGCAGCTTTAAATAACCTTCTCATTTATGGAAAAACCCAATTGAGGTGTCTTGTGATGACCAAACACAATTATTTACAGATGAATATATTGCTTTAGAAAGTATAAACCAACAGACAAGGTCCTTGACCTAGGAGATTAAACTTGAAGATAGCTGTAAACAAATGTAAGATAACCATAAAAGTGTCCATCTGTGGGCCATAGAGCCATCAGCTCTGGAGGCTCTGGCAAATAAGAGCAGATTTGTTCACCTCCAGTGTTACCAAAATAATGAACTGACTTCTAGAAAATTCTGGATGCTTTGGGGCTCAAGAAGAGTTTAGAGTTTGAGGTTCTAAGTTCAGGCTTTTGCAAGGAAAATTGAAATAAAATGCTCAACTCAAAATATGCCTTGTTTCAGCTTCATTTAGTGTCATATAGTTAATATTTATTACTATATAGGCCAGATTTATTACTTAAATGTTTTTGTATATTTTGGTGAGTGAGTTGTGTTTTAAAGCTAGACTTTTCCATTGTTCCATTGATTCATTGAATGGCTTTAAAAATATTTTTGGTAAGGCTAAAGGATCTTTTGAAAAATTTTAATGTGTTTTACTAATGTAACCTAATATAGGATAGTAAACATATTTGACAGAAGTAAATCAAATACTAAGCAGCTTTCAATTTCATTTGTAATTAGTCTTTCTAAGCATTCTGGTTTTGAATCCATGACATTATTATTGGAAAGAAAATAGCCAAATCCCAAAGTGATATTTAGCCATTAATAGTTTAATGTGTGTTTATTTTTTCCTTCTAAGTTTTTGTTTCAGAAAATAAATCCTGGATCATATTCTCAGAGGAATAAGAGTATTTGTGTGTGTGTGTGTGTGTGTGTGTGTGTCTTTTTCTTAAAATCCTCAAGGTGTAGTCCCCTCCACCATCTCTACACTCCCTCATGGTTCTTGTAACAGTTATAAGAGTGACAGCTCTGGGAGTCAATGATCACTTTCTTTCCTTGACTAGACAAAGTAGCATAGCTTCTTTGTAAGTCTTCCCACCAAGGCTGCCAAGGATGGTTGGGGACAGGGTGTCTCCCATTCTGTGGACACAGTGGAAATTTGAGCTCCACATGGGATCAGACCTGGGCCTTGTCCAGCCTGAAACTTCATGGTGTATTAAATTACATTGAGTGTTTTCTGTTCTACTTTCTGAACTACTGTTCTCCGAGACCACCCAACCTACACAGCTTCCCTGGGTCCATTAAGAAACCAAGTCAGAGAGCTGTCTTCATGGCCATCCAGAAGGCAGCTGTCTGGAGCCAGCTTCTTCTTCTGAACTCACTGGTGATATTTTTGGCAGAACAATTTTATTTTTCCAATAGAATCTCATCACATAAGGAAAGTTAATAACCTTTGGTGAGAAATGATTTGTGCTACAAACCTGCAGAGCAGGAAATTGAAATACAGGCAGGAAAATGCTGTAGATGAACAATTTGGTTTGGTAAATGGTTTTCACCAAGTTTTCCTTAAACTTGATTTCTTTCTCCTGTGCATTAGTAACTTCCTGTGCTTTATTTTTTTGTTGTTGTTGTTCACCAACTTTCAAATTTCAAGATGCATCAAACTCAGATTCTTGGCCTCATCCTGGAAATATCTGATTGACTAGTCTGGTTTCAGATCTCAGAGGTTCCATCCTGACAAACACCCTTGATGCTGGTGACTCTGATAGTCTATGAGCTGCACTTCTAGCAAAGCATCAGTAACAAAATGGCATCAACTCAGATCCTATACACCAAAAGAAATGTAGAGTATTCTAAAGATAATTTTCATCTTAGTGTGATTTAATTTAATCTATCAAGCTCACTTCAAAAGTTTATGGGGGGATAGTAAATTCTCTTCTAATATACTTATAGGAGCAGCCTGATGAGCTAGTTAACTACCGCAGTTCCCATTAGCTGCTGTTGCCATGGAAATCTGTCCAGTGCTTTAACTTTTTCACATTCAGGAAAGTTGTTTATGCAACCAAAAATTTGAGAGAGGATGGAATAAGTGATTTGTCTGAAATCCAAGCTGATGGTAGAAATGAATTTTTCTTAGGGATGCCATTTATAATAAAGAGAATGTATTAAGTATGTGTTAAGTGAAAGACATTCTAGATAAATAGTTTTATTTTTCCAATGAAACATTTCAGTTGCCAGAACCTGGAATTCCTATTGCAGGTAGATGATTTTGTAGTATTAGCTTGGCCATTTCCAGCTAGAATGTGGTATTTTAAACAAAGACACGATTTCTTTGCTATAAACATTATTACTGATATTGATGTTGAATGCTCCTTATGCTATATTGGTGAAATAAAAGTATTTAAATAATGTTGTAAGTTGAAAATAGCTTGAGCCAGGTGATGGCTCAAGGTAGTGACTCAGAAGGCTGAAATCCTCAGATCTCAGTCAGTCTGCACAGGAAATCCTTGAGACCCTATCTCCCATTAAACACCAAAAATGATGTAAGTGGATCTGTGGCTGAAGTAGTCGAATGAGCATTAAAACTAAAACCTCAGGGATAGCGCACAGGCCCTGAATTTAAGCCCCGGGACTCACCTCCCACCCCCAATAAAAAAGAAATGTAGCCATAGAGAAATATCAATCCAGAGACATGGGAGGGATGGGGAATCTGAAGCTTAAGGATAGAGTGTATATTTAGCATGCAAGGAATTCTAATTTGATCCTTGTCAGCACATACGCATGCGTGTACTTACATGCAAAAGGAGAAAAAGAAAGTCCCAAAGAGCAGAATGTCAGAAAGTTGGAAGCATCTGCGACTGATTTAAAGCTGCTTGAACTATTTTGTAAAAGAGAAAGACTTCAGATACAGAGGGGAGGAAGAAAGAACATGTCATGTCTGGAAGTAACAATAATAGAAACGTGTACAGAATTAAAAACGAGAAATAAGAAGTGGCTTTGCTGATTTTCATTCAAAAACCCAAAAAGAAAAATAAAGCATATTTCAAAATTTGCCAATTACTCTATATTTATCATTTTCAGGGAAAAATAGTTCGAAATTCAGGGAAAGAATACTGGCTGTATATTAAACACGCCCAAACTACAGTTCTATTACACATATGCACTGGGAACTATTTGAGAATGGCTCAACTGTTGGAGACTCTAGACTAGAAAACTCACCCGGAGCTGCTGGGCCTCCCTTCTGCCATGGCACTGATTTTACAACATGATTTTGGTTGGAAACGTTTCATTATTGTGTCAGTTTTCTGTGTTGTCATATTGGTAAGGGGAATTAGACATAATATCCATTGCAGTTCTAAATATCAACCTTTTTCTGGCAGTTTGATTGTTTATGAATTTTAGTTCTGATTTTCCCTAATAATCTCTATCTTTTAGAGAAAACAACAATAATATATTAGTTTTTCTGCTTATTAGTAAAGGAACCATTGTGAAACTTCATATAGTGTGCACATAAATTTTTAAAGAAATCTTCTGATTTCTCAAAATACTCAGAAATGAGTACTCTTCACTTTTATTCTCTGGGATGTGTGTGGTATCTGTTATCGAAAGTCTCCAGTGCTTATTTGACAAGGACTGTCTGCCTTGAGGAACAGAGGCTTAGGAGGGATGGGGGAAGATTGCTCTCTGTAGAAAGCACCAAAGTGCCAAAACTTTGAAGTTGGTTTATACTTCATATTACAAATAATGGTCAAGAACTAGAAACAAGGAAAAAACAAGCATATTAATAAGTAGCCATCATATAGTAAAGCTCATCATGCATTAGGCATGTTACCAAACATTGTGTCATCAAATTCTCATAAAGACTATGAGAAGCAGACATTATTATAGGTCTCACCTTACTAATGGGGAAACCGAGACATGCAAGGTTAAACAAACTGCGTTAGATTAAACACTGGCAGATCCAAGACGCAAACTATCTCCAATTTACTCTCTTTATTGCTCGACAATCCTTTTTTTCTGTCATTTAATACAATTACAAAGAAGAGCCATGAAGGGTCCTGGCTTGCTATCTAGACACAGTGTTTGTGTTTCATTCTTGGCCTCCTTAAATATCCTGTTAAGAAAATAAGGTATTTAAAAGGATTCACCTCTCATAAGAAATAACATTACTGACTAATGTAACAAACTGTATTATCCAGACAGGTTCCTTCTCACTGTATTCTTTCTGTGTTTGTTTTCGTATCATTGACTGCTCTCCAGCCTCCCACATGAGTAATCCATGTCGGAAGTTGAATTACCTTCAACATAGACATGGTGTCTATGGAATGGCTAAATTGTATAGTACAAAGGATCATGTTTTTTTCAATTGTTTAACAAATAATAATATCTTCCACTGGTTGCAAAATGAAAAGCATCAAAAGCACTTGTTCAGGGCATACTAAAGCTACTAGCATAACAATGTTCATTGCAGCATTATTTACCATAGCAAAGATATGGAATCAACCCAGATGCCCCCCCCAGTAGATAAATAGATCAAGAAGATGTGGTCCTTATACACAATGGAATTCTATGCTGCCATCAGAAAGAATGAAATCACCCAATTCATAAGGAAATGGAAAGACTTGGAAAAAAATCATATTAAGTGAAGTAAGCCAGACCCAAAGGAACATAGGCTCCATGGTTTCCCTCATTTGCAAGAAGTAACATACATTTAGGATTCTCCTAACAGAGGATCACAATAGCTCAAAAGCTGTGTACATAAAGTAGTACAGTTTAATGCAGTCCCACTTATCCAGCCTTTCTCTGATTTGTTGTGATTCTTGGTCCTTATTAAGAAAGTTTCCACCTGTGCCAAGGAGGCCTAGTGTATCTCCTATTCCTTCCTGTAAAGTTTTCAGTGTGTTGGGTTTTACCTCCAGGTCTTTGATCCATTTGGAGTTAATTCTAGTGCAGGGTGACAAAGAAGGATCCAACTTTAGTTTTCTGCAGGTACTTAACCAGTTCTGCCAGCACCACTTGTTGAAGAAGCTATCTTTCTTCCATTCTATATTTTTGGCTCCCTTGTCAAAGATTAGGTAGCCATAGGTCTGTGGTTTAATATCTGGGTCTTCAGTTCTATTCCATTGGTCTTCAGGCCTGTTCTTGTGCCAGTAAAATCATATTAAGTGAAGTAAGCCAGACTCAAAGGAACTTAGGCTCAATGGTTTCCCTCATTTGTCATAATCAGTAGAAACCTTGGGCTCTATTAGCAGAGATTTGCAATAGAGTAAAACCTTGATACAAAAGGCCATATAGTATGACGCTAAATAAAAGGATCTCTAGGATATAGAAACATAACCCATATAATGAATGATTGTTGTCCTTAAGGTACTATGTTATCTCTCATCTCTTTTGCTGTCCCTTGGTTATCTCATATTGTTACAGTATCTCACTTTGTTACCTGATATATCGGATATATTTGTATTTGGTTATTTGAAATTGGATAGATGAGAGGTGGGGGTGAGGGGAGGGAAATGGGGACCAAGACATGTGAAAGGGTATCAATGTATGGGAATTAATGCACCATCTATCTGGCAAATATCATGTAACCCTTCTATTAATTACAATAAAAATACAGGGAAAAAAATTAAAAAAGGGGAAAACATACCGGCAAACAGTACAATTAAAAAAAAATAAAGTAGTACAGGATGAGTCTAAACAAAGTGAACTCTAGGTTAATGAAACAAGAGGTTTATCTTTGTGATGGCTGTTCTTACTGCACTATGTGGTTATTTCTTTTCTCTTTTTTTCCACTTATGGTTAATCTCATAAGGTTACTGTATCTGAATTTGTATACTGGCATATGTATAAACACTTATTTTTTTATTTGAAATAGGGAAGAGAAAGGAGAAAAACAATATGACTGGGAGTGGGAGGGATGAGGAAAAAAAAACAAAAAACAAGAAGGGGTAGCAAGATTCAAAAAGTAATGTACCTACTACCTAATGAATGTAACCGTAAGTCCTCTACATAATATTCTGACAATAAACTACAATAAAAAGCACTTGTTTCTCTTTAGCTGATACAGACTGAAAGCTAGAGAGAGCATCACAGATTGTTTTGAAATTCTTTCTTTAGGACTGAGTTGCAAAGCAACAACACGTGGTTTTAGTTCCTACATGGAACCACATGACATCTAGTAGGCCAAGGTAGTTTCACAGCACCTGACCCAAACACCTTGACTATGCTCTCATGCAGTGAGATAATTTTGGCGAAGAATGATGGCTTGACTCAGTGATTGCTGAATGCACAGTTTTATGTTTATTCTTCTGCTTTTCTGAAATGAAGAGGACTTTCCACATAGTGGATCTGATATATGAGATCAGAATCATCCATACAGGTGGCCTTGTTAAATGAAGATAGCTGTGCTATATTCATCAGACTTATGAATGTAAGCACTCTGGGCCCTAGCAGGCATTAATGCCTGGTATTCTTAGATAATGCTGAGTATCTATGGAATAATGTTTGAGAAAGCAGACAGCTTTTGTGACTCTGGACTAAATACTGTTCAGTTGCTTAGCACCAAAGAAATCCATTTTCTGTCTTTCTGAAAATGGATCCGAGACCTCAATGGGACTCCAATAGAAGCTGTAAAACTGTGGTTATTTAAAAGTGCAAATCTGGTATATCTTTCAAGAATTAAAAACAGACATTCTCTTTGGCAGCTGCCAGAGAAATGTGTCTTAGCAAATTTCCTGACTGCACTAAACTATTCAGCATTTACTTAAAGATTTTTGAAGCTATGGCCCAAATTGTAATTAACATACTTGTTATTGGCACTGAGTTTCTTCTTTCCAGGAAACAGATGTAAGAGCACAGCTCAGAGTGATAAAAGTTTCATTTTTCATCAGGATAGAACACCCTTCAATGATACTTTTTCATTCCAACTCTTGTCATTCACAGTACCAATTTTAGCAATATCCTAGTCATGAATGAGAAAAGGCAATGGCTATAATATGGAAAATGCATTCCACCAAAATGGCAGGTAGCCACTGCTGTGGAATCTATATTTTCTGTGTTCTAATAGCATGATACTTTTGGCTGCAATGAGTCCAGCTAAAAATATGAATTATTGCTGTTGAGCTAGCATTTAGATAAAGCTCAAAAATGATAGCAAATTGGAGGAATAAGGGTTGACACTTAGATTAGAAAATATAAGCAAAGTATAATATTTTGTTTGAGAATCTTTCAAAAAGTATAACCTCCCCCCCTCCTTCATTCAGGACTGGTTTTGGTTCTATCCCAAGATAGACTGAGTAGCTACAGAGAAATTTGTGACTTATCCAGTCAGAAGAGGCTGCCTTCCTCTCACTGTCTCTGAGGGACTGAATTCTTAGTCTGGCTGGCAATGTTAGATATATTACTTGCTCGATCAATCAACCCTTGCAGCCAGTTTAGTGCACTAATTTTTGTTTTGATTTTATTGAACTTGATCAGCAGTTAGAATGAATTTACTGCCAGTGTTTGTACTATTGGCTCTATCTAAGCCTTACACAGGGCCTTCAATAGAGTTAAAAACCACCTACTGTTCACAGTAGACCTAGTAAATGCAAGTGTGTTATCTAAGCAGATATACAAGGAAGTTTATCTGTGTTTTGCTATTGTTTCATCCAACCTGGAATAGGAAGATTTGAAACTCTTAATTGTAAAAGGTGTTTACAATACTTTTGATGCATCATCATTGCTGTCATCATCATCTTTTTCATGATCATTATTCAACTAGAAAAAAATATATAAGGCTAGAAAGTCTTTGATTCCTTTAAATAACAGTATAAACATCAGACAAGTGGCATTTTTAAATCTTCCTACATAAAGGGCACACTTTTGCTTTTGCATATATAATCTATGTTGTTAAATAGAAAAGTGTCTGGTAACTGTCAATGAAAAGTCTGTCAACTTTTACTGCTGCTAAAATTATACCTGGAAAAAATTCTTCAGTGAATTTGATGTAATATTTCTCTCTCTCTTTCTCTTTCTCTCTCTCTCCTCTACCTCTCTCTTTTCTTCTTTATTAAAAAATGTATTGTCATGGTGATAAGTAGAGGGGTTATAGTTTCTATCCAAAAGTAAAAAATTATCATGAACCAAAATCACCAAAATTATAATTTCATTTTAACTGTCCTTTCTACTAGTGACCGTGTATATACACACAGAAACAGAGTTATTCGTTTTCTTATTTTAGAGTTTAAGATGATGCCATGATGTCATGATGTTGGTGAAATATGTAGTTCAAGTTCAGTTTTAGGTAGGGATTATCAAAATATTGATAATTTCCTCATTGAGTTGTAACTATTAAGATAATTTAATCTACCTGGATATGTTTCCATTTTTATATAAAAATAATACCCAGATACTACTAACAGAAGAATTAAGTTGCAAACTTTTTCCATTGATAAAATGACTAGCATATGATACAGAATATTCACTAAAGGAGATTGCACATTATTAAATTTTTCTAATATTTTATATACCACTAAACTGGTGTTCCATTGTGCTTTCTGTATGTATGAAGGGACACAAGCTTTTTTATCCATAGGAGTATAACCACTAATAGAGCACTTTTAATGCAAATTGTTGTTTTCAGAGTTATGTCATAGATAGTATTGCATGGCACAGGTTCGATAGGCCTAAATTAAAGTCGTGTGGCTTCTTTTGCCATGTTCTTTTGTTTGTTCATTACCCATTCCTTCTTGTGTACTGGTAATGCCAATTCAAAAAGGTATTATTGAAATATGTGTATAATGCCTGAAACTACAAAACTTAACTTTGAATAGGGTTTAGAAATCCTTGTCCTGGTGAGAAAATCAAATCCCCAGTGAGTATCATGACTATCTTGGGTACCAAGTCAAGAAGTGACAGAGCTGAATCTGATTCTTCCTGTTCTAAAGAATAGGTAGTGCTAGCTTTGTTTACCAGTGTAGACCTCACTCACTCTGATCTGGCAAATTGCACTAGGTGATTTATTTATAAAGGTCTATTGGGAATAATCTAAATCATAACGCATTCATTAGCACCTGAGCAGGGAGCTACTGCTAACAAACAAAATATGTCACCTCTGTCCTTTAGCTGCTGCAGTTAGTGACAACATGGCTAGCCCAGTGTCAGTGCTGCTGTCTTCAGAAGATGTGCGGCAACATTTAGTGGAAAGGAGGAATGGGTACTCTTTCTAGTGGATAAGTGACATTTTAACTACAACCTAAATGATTCTGAGAAATTAGCTCTTCCAAGCGAAAGCACAACATTACAATAAATTAGAAAGTTAGGATGTTTTTAATATCACCTAAAGTGAAAATAATTTTTTCACATTCGAACTTGTTAAAAGGTTACTTACATGACAACCCATAACAACAACAACAACAATAATAATAATATGTTGCTAATAATTGTACATGGCATTGGGTTTGTTTTATCATGATATTTCCATGCATGCACCTAGATATTTTGGCCATTTTCCTCCTTTTTATTACTCTTTCTTATCTCCCTCATTCCTCCTTTTTTCTTCATCTTTCACTAATCCTCTTTCTGTTTCATTGCCTTCTAAGCCTTCTAAGCAAACTGCTAAGGAAGGGTTGAATTGAAAATGCTCTTTAAAAGCATCATCCAGCTAATTTTTTTTCTCTTGAGCAGTGATAAAGCTATCCATTCCAAGGAACCAACTATATGTATGGTTACAATACTTTCAGTTCTACACTCTCAGCTCTGGGCAGATCTTTTTTTTTTTTGCCAGTCCTGGGCTTGGGCTCAGTGCTTGAGCTCTGCCCTTGGACTTTCTCAAGGCTAGCACTCTACCACTTGAGCCTCAGAACCACTTCAGGCCTTTTGCTATGTATGTGATACCAAGGAATCGAACCCTGGTCTTCGTGCATGCTAGGCAAGCAATCTAGCACTAAGCCAAACTCATGGCCCCTTGGGCAGATCTTTTCTATATCTATTCTATCCATTCTATGTAATTCAAAGACTGTGTGTGTGTGTGTGTGTGTGTGTGTAAATAATAGATAGCTGAGTGAATGTATCATAGCATTTCATGATCTGTAACAGTTCTATCACTTTAGTTATTTTCTCCAGAAAAACATCTGAATTCCAAATCTTTCCTTAACAATTATGTTATCATCTTGCTCTAATTATTCCTCACAATTGACTTGAAGGTTCAACTTAAGCAGATTGATGTTAGTAGAAGTCACCTTTCCGTCTCTTGTCATAAAAATATATAGAGAACAATGCAAATGTAATTAAGACCTTTTCTGTTGTTTTATTTTTACAAAGAATTCTGAAAAATATAAGATGAAACACTCATGTAGGTTTAAACTTCTTCTAACACTTAATTTCAATTAATATAGCACACATGAAAAAAAGTCAGTGTACCAAGAGACTAAGTCATTTAATTCATTACCTTCCCATTGACTCTCACCTTTTGTAAGCTATGGCTTTTCCTCTAAACTCAGCCATCATCCGGGGGAAAGCTGGTGATGTTTACTCTCCTGTATTTCATTCTGCAATTAAACTATGAACTTTTAAACCTAAAATTCCAGTAGAGCATTGGTAAACAGCAGGAGTAACACATATCCAGGGGTGTTCACGTTTCTGGCATGTGAAGCCCCACAGAAAAGGGCTTATTTTATATTAGTCCTTTGTATTTTTACATTTGACTGATTGAGTCAATGGAAACCAGCCCTAATTGTTGCTTTATTGGAGGACGATGTTTTCCATCACTGGCACATACTGAGCCAAACCTTTGGGGAGTAAAACAGAGCTGGACTGCTGGTTTCTGTTACTCTGCAAATCAAAAAAAGATTGGTAGTTCTGATTAATCTTTTATTTCATTTAGTTGCCTACACAACACCCTGCCAAATTACTTTATAATAAATAATAAAAGTCACCCAGAACTATGTGTTTATTCTTACCACCAATCCAAATAAAAGGTTTTCTGTAAATGAGTTATTTCTAATAAAGCACAAAGCTTGAAGAGAAATATTAAAAGCAAATTTGCCTTATGGTTTTATGTTAATGAAATGCATAAAACTTGAGAAAAAGTTCAACTAATGGCAATGTGGTTTCAAAGAATCTAGAAAAATCTAAAGGCAGCAAAGCAATTCCAAATGTATCTCTTCATCTTGCAAAATGACATTTAATGAAGAAAACTTAACTATTAGGTTAAACACGAAGCTATTCAGATTTCCATAACAGTGGACTTCAGAAATCTAATTCGTTGGGTATGTTAGAATAACATTTTTTTAATGTGCTAAAATAAAACAAGCACTGGACTCTAAATGAAAAAAGACCAGATTTAATAGCAAACAGAGGGCCATATACACTTTCTCAATGGGAAAATGAGTTAAAGAGGTCATTCTTATGCAAGATGAGGGAGAATCTCAAAGTACTGTCACTGCTAAGCGTGTACCTTCTTATGGAAACACAAAGACACTCCTTTTGGTTACTTTTTGTTATTTGTGATTGATTCATTCTTGCCTATAGACAATAGTCAAGGTAGAAAATGACTAAATTACATCCTCCAGATGACAAATAAGTTTGCAGCTATGCCAATGTTCAGCTCACGACAAGGGTGATTTGACGTCAGTTGCTATGACTCAGCCTTTTGCACTCCTAGCTGGGGTGATACAGTAGAACCACTGAAACATATTGACCAAGGAATTATTAGCAAATGTGACATCTGGAAGTTGTTTCGGTGGTGCAGGATGTTAAAGCAAGTGTGTGGGGGTAATTAATTGATTTAGCACATTTAAGGGAAGTTTCATGTCAATTACAATACTTACAGGGAAATAATGCTACGCTAAAGAAATAGCATTTTTAGCCTTATAGCTAGGGGTTACCTTTATGCCATTTCCTTCTCCTTCAGTAGATGACGTAGGCATTTAAATTGAGGGTTTAAACTATAAAATGTGTCTTAAAATGTTGGTCACTGGGATATTGAATAACTTTCTAGACATTTTCAAAAGATCTACTCCTAATGCATTAAATTATATAGCTTCAGATGTATTTAGTTATTTTGTTTAACTGTTACAGTGACTTCCCTCACCTAATAACTCAAACACCTCTTAAACTACTTACTGAACAACTGTTAGGATATACACTGGTTAAGCTGCAGCTTGCAAGTCAATGTTTAGAATGCAACAGTTTCCTGTCTCGTGCATGGGTGGGTATTTTACTAAGAGACATAATATATGGGACTGAATCCAGTGGCATTAATAGCTATAAACCAAATCTTAGGAAAACAAGCAAAAATAGTCACACCTAGATACTAAATGAAAAAAAGAAGTAAATGTGTTCTGAATGTTTGATTAAAACAGAGACTAATTGGATCATAATTATATTAAAGGTATGAGCATATTACAAGTTTGAAAAAATATAGCACTAGACTGAAATTGTCTTATTTGATACTAGCCTCAGCCTTGATTCCTGAGAAAGTATCCTATTTTGTGTTCAGATGAATAGGGCAGTGAGGCTCTTTTTTTTCATAGTGCCTCTGGGATGAGTGACTATATCAACATGAAGCTGAATATCTCCTTCCCAGCCAGTGGTTGTCAGAAACCCATCGAAGTGGACAATGAACCCAAACTTGCAAACTTCAAGCTTTCAGTGAGAAGTATATCACTACAGAAGTTGCCGCTGATGCTGTGATGAAGAATGGAAGGGATATGTGGTTTAATCAGTGGTGGGAATGATAGACAAGATTTTTCACATGAAGCAAGATATCTTGAGTCACGGCAAGTTCTTTGTTCCTGAGCAAGGTACATTTTTGTTACACGCCAAGACCTGGAGCATGAAGGAGCAAAAATGTTTGGGGCTGAGTTGTGGATGCCAATCTGAATATCGTCAACTTGGTTATTGTAAAAAAAAGAAAAAGAAAAAAAGTAGGAGGAGGAGGAGGAGGAAGAGGAGGAGGAGGAGGAGGTGGAGAAAAGAAAGGGGAAAAAAAGATATTCCTGGACTGAGAGATGCCACTGTTCTTTTATTGACTAATTCTTGCTTAATAACACATGTTTAAATTTGTAAAAATTTTAATACATATTTTGCTATTGATTTGGCCTGAACTGCTTTCTGTAAGCTAATTTTTGCCAAATAAGATTTTAAATGTCCTCTATGAAAAACCATATAGTAATTATAAATCTTAGATGTGACTATGTATATGTCACATAATAAGTGTAACTACTACATACAATAAATATACTTATAATAAATATAAATATAAGAGTATGTGCCTACAAGATTTTTAGCTGAAGACACAAATCAGACTATGGTAGTTTTACTTGATTTCAATGTCATGCTGGTAAAGATAGAAACTCAAGTTACTTTTACAAAGAAAAGCTACTAGTGCCCAAATGGGACATACAACCAGAGAGTAGGCAGGACCTAGAAATATTCTAGAGTCAGTTCTCAGCAAAAATGTGGCACCACCTGTTCTTCTATTCATCAATACAATTGGATTTTTCTAATAGAAAAGGGAAATACAGTATACTCAAAATATACTGGAGGGTTTTGCTGGTGTCATCTTTTTTCCTTCTTCATAGAACACTGGCATTTCATTTCAACCAAGGTCACCACGTCTTCCTTTTTCCATACAAAACCTAGAGACCAACAGCTTACATGACCTTATTTGAAATGAAATGCCAGCATCCTATAAAGAAGGAAAAAAGATGACATCAGCTCAACTGTTAAGTATATTTTTAGTATGTTACATTTCCCTTTTTATTAAAAAAATTCAATTGTATTGATGAACAAAAGGACAGATAGGGAGCCGGGTTACAGTGGTTCACACCTGTAATCCTAGCTACTCAGGAGGCTGAGATCTGAGGATCTCAGTTCAAAGCCAGCCCAGCACTAAAGAACGTGAGACTCTTATCTCCAATTAACCACTAGGAAATGCGAAGTGGGGCTGTGGATCAAAGGGTAAGGAGGTAGCCTTGAGCTGAAGAGCTCAGGGACAGTGCCTAGGCCCAGAGTTCAAGTCCCAAAACCTACCCCCCCCAAATTAAAGAAATAAAAAAGGACAGATAGGGAAAAGATTTCATAGAGTAAGATTAAAGTCATCTCATCCTGACAATAACCTTTAGAGTCAAAAAGTATGACAGAAAATCAAGTATTTGAGACTTACTGTTGGAAAAACTTTTATTTCAAACACATGTGTTTTCTTAATGATACTGCAAGCTTGGTGGCTATGAAGCCTGCCTTGGACAGGAAATGCTGATTTACTTAATTCTATTAAGCCTGCCAGAAAGGTAAATCTGTCTCCTGAACTTACAAGGCCTCTGCTCTAAAGTAAGTTTGACATTGGCCAATAATCACCCTGACATTCCTGTGGCTTTGGCTACATTCAAAGCAGCTGAGTGGCATCAAGTGTGGGGTCCCAGTGAGAAAGCCTGGTTCCAGCAATGGTCCATGTCATCAATGCCAATCAGGGGCACTGTCCTCAAAACAGTACTTCCCTCTGTGCTGTGCTGCAATGACTGGCCTTGGATAAGCACTAAGGAGCTTTTTGAAACCAACAGCGGTAGGTGAACCACTGTTCTTCCTAAAATATGTCTGAGTGGAAAGAGTTACTCGTGAGAACTGTATTTGAACATTGCATATTTTCCAAAGATGAACTACATACCTTGAGTATACCCAAACAATAGGAATTTATGTGTCAATTACTGTTCTATCCTCAAATACAATAGGGCCTCACTCTTAATAAATGGCCCTTAAGTATCTGCTGCCCTTTTAGCATCTTGTTTCTCTATAAGATACTCTTTTATCTCAATTGAAGGGTGATTATGCTATTTGTATGAGAAAATTTTGGTTGAATATGTTTAGTTAGCAAATATCTTCAAGTATTGCTAATATTATTAGTTGCAAAATATGTCTGGATAGATCTGTTAGAACTCTTGTTTTCAACTGTCATTTTCTTACTGGTGGTAGGTATGAAATAAATAAATACATACATAGTATGTATGTATCTCCTTTTAATTGTTATATCCTTTCTAGATTCACAACAATGCACAATGCAGAAATGAGCAGATAATTATTTTTTACTAGTGGTAATAAGAGACATATTAGATACACCCAACTCTTCATCCTGCCCCTCCAAGTTATTTTATAAAACAGGTGGTTGTGCTGTTGTCTATGGGAGGGGAGGGTCCCATAAGATACTGGAATAGTAATCAAAATGGTTACTGAAAAATATGGGAAATAATAGCTGTACATGCATCATACATGTATATAAAAAATTGAAACAGGCCTAGAGATCAATGAAACAGACTCGAAGGTCCAAAAATAAGTTATAGGATATTTGATGAGGAAGCCAAAAAGATATGGAGAACAAAAAATAGCCTCTTCAATGATTGGTGTTGAGAAAGTAGACATCTATGTATTGAAAACTAAAGTAGAATCCCTGTTTGTCACCATATTAATTCAAAGTGGCTCAAAGACCTCAATGTCAGACCTGAAACTTTAAAAGGATTGCAAAATAGAGTAGGAGAAATATTAGGACTTGTAAGCATAAGCAGAAATCTTGCAAAAAGACTTCCAGGAACAGGGGCCGGGAGTTTGGCCTATGGCAGAGTGCTTGCCTAGCAGGCACAAAGACCCGGTTTCAATTCCTTGGTACCACATACATAGAAAAAAAAGAAAGAAGCTGGAAGTGGTGTTGTGGTTCAAGTACTAGAGCTGTAGCCTTGAGAAAAAAGTCCAAGGACAGTGCTCAGGCCCTGAGTTCAAGCCCCACAACTGGAAAAAAAATTTTTTTAAAGAGTTCCAGGAACACAGCAAATAGGAGACAGACTTGACAAATATCATTGCACCAAAACTTCAAGTTTCTGTACAGCAAAGGACATAGTTACTAAACTCCCAACAGATTAAGATAGACAACAGAATGGGAGAAAATCTTTACCAGCAATACATCTGACAAAAGTCTAATTTCCAAAATATACAAGGAATTTCCCCAATAAAACCTAACAAACTAATCAATAAATTAGCAAAAGGAGGTAAAGAGAGACTTCTCAGAAGAAGTGAGAATGGCAAATAGAAACACAAGGAAAGAGTCAATATTCCTGACCATCAAGGAAATGCAAATCAAAACAACTTTGCCATTCTATTTCATGCCAGTTAGAATGGCCAGCATCAAAAACTAGAACAACCACAAATGGTGGTGAGAATGTGGGAGAAAAGGGACCCTGTTGCAGTGCTGGTGAGAATGTAAACTTTACAGTAATACAATTCTGGAAGTGGTTTGGGGATTCCTCAAAAAACCAAACATAGAACTTTCTGATGACCTAACCATATCACTCTTGGGCTTCTAGCCCAAACATAGCAGGCCAAGATAAGGTAAAGACACTTGTGTACTCATGTTCACGGCTACACTATTCACAATACCCATGTTATAGAAACAACCCAAATGTCCTATGATAGGTGACTGCAGTACATACTGTAAGATCTGCCTGCAGGGGCCCTTTGCCAGCCCCAGCCAGCATTAACTAGATAACTAGTACACCTGGAGGCAGTCCCCCCCCTGCAGGTCACATACTGGACCACCTAGTTCTCAGGCTCTGGGGTCACACCACACTTTCTCCCCCACCAGCCCGCACCTTCCAACCTGGGCCACACCTCCTCCTCTTCCCCCCACCCTACCCCCCAGTTAAACCTGGGCCAAGCATAAACCTCTCTCTCTCTTATCTGAATACCCGGTGGTAGGTCTCTTTTCAGTAACCTAATTTAGATCTAACACATACATACAATGGAATTTAACCCATCCATTAGAAGCAGTAAGATTATGTCATTTTCAGAGAAATTGATGGACCTATAATATAGCATGCTAAGTGAGGTAAGCCAATCTCAGAGAGACAAATAGTGCATGTTTTCTCTCATTTGTGAAAGTTAGATCTCAAATATAATTGGACATAGCAAACTAGTTCTGGACTCTAGGCATTCACACAGAGTCAAACTAAAGGAGGATAAACATAGGGGAAGAACCCAGAGGAGTAACTCCTCTGCACAGTTACAATACACAGGTTTGTGTGGTTGTCGTTGTCCTTGTCATTGTCATCAACTCAGGTGGTACTGCTTGATTTTGCTTTGTTTCTTGTTGTCTTCGTAGGGAACAAAAGGATTGACAAAGGGAGAAAGGAAGGGTAAACAAATATAATTGTGTGATTCAGTATACACTATGTAAAAAATGAGCTATGCAATTTTTGGTCAGTAATAGAAAGGGGAAACTGGGGAAAAGAAGGGAGGGAAACATTCTCCAAAAATGAAATGTACTCTCTACCTGACTTATGAAATGAAAACCTCTCTGTACATACAAGACCTTGATAATAACAATGAAATATTTTTAAAAAGAGAAATTGAAAAATCCAGCCTACAATACACTAAAGATAGGTTGAAAGCTAGTCCTACAAGAATGTGAGCTATCAACCACATTTTATAAGCTATAAAATTCTTCAAAAATTCCCGTTGAATTTCTCGATACCTTTCTGTCATCCATGGCCACAAAAACTGAATGTGTGTGCTTAATTTTTTTCCGTACTTTCTTGTACATGCATCACCAAAGCCATTGCCATATCACAGACCAGAATAAAAGACAAAAATTTGTTAGAAATTTGTAGGCATCCACTTCAAAGGTTATTATTTGAGGGAGACTATGCCAAAAAACAAAAAAATAAAAACCTTACCAATGCAGATAGAGGGTGAATCTTCTTATCACTTTTTTCAAATTCAATCAACTGACTATTGGTTTAAATTAGTTTTTCTCATGTTCATTTCCACATTTGTTGTGCATGCATGAAGCACGATGCAATGACAGAAAATATGGCTTCATTATTAGCAGGACTTCTCAAGCTTAAAGAATGTCAATTTTGTATCTGCAGATGCCTCAAATTGAAAATCAGTTAATTCCAACAATTATTCTGTTTTCTCCCCATGAGGTTGGCTGGAAGCAAAATAACAATTTTGATATTCATTCTCTCAAAGTGAAACATCTGAGATCATTGTGAATGTCAAGTAGGACTCCAAAGTATTTGTTTGCATGAATAGATATTTTGGCAGAGCACATTATCATGGTTAATGACAACATACTCACTAAATTAAGTAACTCAGAGAAGAAATTTCACTAGAGTTGGTTGTGGTACATACGTTATATGTGATTCCAAACAAGCTAATATTGGTAATATTCTATTCTATCTAATGTATCTATTCAATTGATAAAGCAACTATGGTTGCCAAATTTCCAAAATTATTTATATGTCTACACGATTGGAATCACTAATTACTTTTGTGATTAAAGCTAATACTGCATTAAGAAAGGAGTGACATTGATCAAAATGCCCTATCCTCAAAAACTGGCATTTTGAAATGTCATTCATCTGTATACCTATTTGAAAACAATAAAGAAAAAAGATTTCAAGCATGACAGGATAGTCTTTGTCTTCACAGACCTTAAGAATGTTTGCCAGGTACAGTGGCTCATGCCTGTGATCCTAGCTACTCAGAAGACTGAGATCTGAGGATCATGGTTCAAAACCAGCCCAGACAATACAAAGCCATGAGACTCTTATCTCCAATTAATCACTAGAAAATGGGAATTGGGGCAGTGGCCCAAGAGTAGTGTGGTTATTAAATGTGCTTGTATGAAATTTATGGCTTGGCATTCTTCCACTTTCTAAATATCACTTAGAAAAGGCTGTCAACTGTGCTAGCTGCTGCTTTTCCGTGACTGCAGTGTAGTTTAAAGTTGCAGCAAATAATAGTATGATTCAACTGTATTTTAGTGGCTAGTGTGGTTTTTTTCCCGTGTCTTCAATTAAATTAAATATGTTTATCCTACCTGACAGATCCTTTCTACCCACTTTGTCACTTATTTTCAGTATTCTCCTACTGAAAACATATTGCCATGTATACTCAACTATTGGGGAAGCTGAGCAGGATGGCGAATCTGAGAAAGCCTGGGTAATTTAGGAGAGATCCTACCTACTTCAAAATAAAATATCAAGGACAAGGGATACAGCTCTGTGGTAGAGTGTTTACCTGGAATGCACAACACTCTAGGTTACTGAGGCTATAACAAACAAATAAAAACAAACAAAACTAATAACAAGAACAAAGTCCAGCATGTCACATTGTCTTAGGAACATGGTTTAGGAGATAAGCTGAAAACAAGGAATCAGAGAAGCCTTCCAAAGTCAAACAATGCATTGAAAGTCAAAGAATTTTAAAGTCAGAATAAGAAAATAGGTGATTTCACTTCAAACTCATCTTGTCATCCATGACTGCAGCAAGACAGGGGCCTATTTGGAGCACCAGCAATGAGGAGAACGTTATTGTGGACAGAGGCCCGCATTCAGCATGGAAGAAAAGGAAGCCTAGATGCACAGATGCCCAGGGAAGCAAGCAAGAAGGAAGGAAGGAAGGAAGGAAGGAAGGAAGGAAGGAAGGAAGGAAGGAAGGAAGGAAGGAAGGAAGGAAGGAAAGAAAGAAAGTTTTCAAAAATCAATGGTTAGTAAAACGCAACCATCCTCAAAGTTTTGGGAGAGTCCAATCATTAGACGTGAACAGATGATGCTTTTTTATCTCTCTTGCAAGGCCAAATGGAACATCTGTGAGTAGTTTGGCATTGTCCATTGTGTTCCCAATCAACATGTCCATTGAAGAGTTCATCCTACTGCTTCTCATCTCCTTTTAGAAAGGTTTTCTTTCAAGTGCACACAAGTTATGAGAAGCAAGATCAAGGTAAGAATTTTCCTACACAAGGGAAAGGTTTTACATACCCAGTGAAACTCACGATGACAAGGGATGAAGGAATTACAAATACTGACAGAAGAAAGGTAGGAAACAAAAATTGCTGGAAAAAACTGGTTAAAATGGGTAACAAAGATAATAAATCCTATTCCTTGGTATCATGCACATCAGATAGCAATTATTTGAATTTGAAAACATTTCTATTGAAGTCAATTCAATAAAGCTACTGTTCCCCAATTGTATGGCCATATCTAGTCATAAAAAATAGGAGACAAAATAAAATTAACATGAGGCAATTTAAGCCACAGCAGTCTATTGACACACTAAGGAAACTATCTCTTATTTAATAAGTAAAGAAAAAAGAAATAAACCAAACCTTAGACTTTATACGCATTTCTTTTCATCTTTCCTCTAGTTGTTTTGGTAACTAGTCAAAATAATTATAATAGAAAGAAAATCCAGATAATGGCATTTAGTTTGACATGCTAAGGTTGACTTTATTTTTCCCTGTCATATCCAGGCTGATGATATGTTCTGAGAGTTTAAGAAAAACAAGCAAGCGTCAGTGCAGTAGTTATATAACAATTCAATACAAAGTCTTGGAATGCAATTTCTGGAAAAGACAGACAGGAGACATATGAGTCCCAAGATGGTACTGATGAGTTTTCAGGTTTGAGACCAACTCAATCTTAGCAAGGGAGAGAGGTTTCTATACTGGTGAGTTTCTAGTATCCGTGCCCAGAGTTAGTCTAGGGTCTACTTCTCTGACACGTTTCCAAAGCACAACTGAGTTCCTTCATGGTCAGAGAGTACATTGCTCATGTTTTCAGAGGAAATTCAATTTATCCCAAATTAGCCTCCTGTAAACTTTTCTTCTGAATTATCCAATCTTTGCTTTCAGGTTAATGATTAAAAGACAATTGCTAAAGAGAGAATATGCTCAATGATTTCATTCTTAACTTAAAATAACTTTCTTTAAAAAGCCATATAATGAGTGATTGTTGTCCTTAAGTACTATGTTATCTCTCATCTCTTTTGCTGTCCCTTGATTATCTCTTATTGTCACAGTATTTCACCTTGTTGTCTGATATATTGTATATATGCTTATTTGGTTATTTGAAATAGGATTGGATAAGGAAGGGGGGAAAACAAGGTGAGGGGCAGGGGTAAGGGGAGAGAAATGGGGACCAAGACATTAGAAAGAGTATCAATGCACCTTCTATCTGGCAAATATAATGTAACCCTTCTATTAATTATAATAAATATATATGAAAAATATCTACCTTATAGGGTGAGGCTAAATGAAAGGATCTCTAGGATATGGATAAAAGAGCCATATAATGTGTGATTGTTGTTCTTAATGTACTATGTTATTTCTCATCTCTTTTGGTGTCTCTTGGTTATCTCATATTGCTACAGTATCTTACCTTGTTATCTGATATATTGTATATATGTTTGTTTGTTTGAAATGGGATAGGGAAGGGGAGAAGACAAGATGAGGGGACGTTGTGGGGAAGGGAAATGGGGACAAAGCATGAGAAGGGGTAGCAATGATTGTTAAGTAATGTACCTCCTATCTGGTGAATATAATGTAACCCTTCTATTAATTACAATAAAAATATCTACCTTAATGACTTCCAAAGTAATTGCTTGCAGTTTTAAGGCCATGGTAAACCAATGCAAGCAGAGGGAGACAATGAGGAGCAAAGAAGATGAGATATAAAAAGTGTGGATTGTTGTGTAGAAGGCCATCCTTGGGTTTTAGCCCAAGGGTACTGAAAAGCCCTGATGGGACAGAAGGAGGGAAAGAGGTATGAAAGAGCAACAAAATACTAAAATGTTGTCAAGTAAAGGTTAGATGTATGATCAAATAAGCCACTTGCTCTGATTGAAATTCAGGAAGTTGCAGATTCCTGTGATGATAGCTGTTTTCAGCTTTAATCAACCTAAGTGTATCCCATGTATCTTTCTCAGGACTGCTAAACTCTGCAATTGCCAATGAACCTAAGAATTATCCTTAAATAGATGACTGAATCTTCCATGATTGCTTAGAACCTGTGCCCTTAAAGGTAAGAAGCAACCAGTTTACTTTACAAATGGAGTGCTTCTTTTTGGAAGGTAGTGAGGCATAGCATGTAGTGGTTAAACCTGCAGCTAAATTTCCTGGGTTCAAATCCCATCCCTACTACAATTTTCCTTTTGATCGTGAACATATTACTTCATGTTTCCATGATCAGTTAACTCTACGTAAAACAGAAATGAAAAAGGGCTTCCTCCCAGAATTTCTATGTGGATTAAATAAAACAATCACCATAAGACTCAATCGTATTCAGGAGATAGTGGCTATTTTGATCATTAGACATATGCTCTATGTGAAGCACTATGATTGACTAGAAATTTACAATGAGGAGGATACATATCTTTTTTTTAAGTCAGTCTGCCAGATTCAAGCGTGTGCCTAAATTGTGTTTCTTCTTGGAATGTATTTGTTTCTTTTGTGGCTTGAACTCAAGGCCTGTGCACTGTTCTCAGCTTTTGTGCTCAGGGCTAGAGCTTTACCGTTTGAGTTACAGCTCCATTTCTGGTGTTTTGATAGTTAACTGGAGATAAAAAGTCTTAGGACTTTCCTGCTTGGGATTGCTTTGAACTATGATAATCAGATCTTAGCCCCCTGAATAGCTAGGATTACAGGCTTGACACACTGCACCCGGCTTTCTTCTTGGAATTTAAATCTGACTGATCAATTGGTGGAGTGTTTCCCTAGCTGAAGTATCAGCTTCTGAGCAAAAATTTACTCGAAATTTAGTCAGATCCACTGATTATGAGACTTTTTTTCTGGGAGAGCTAATAATATAAGGGAAACACATTGTAAAATGGATCATGCGCCTATATGAGTATGGAACATTAAACTGTATGGATATTGCTTTAATTAGGACGCCACTTGAACCTGAAATCAGATATGAGCTGGGATAATTAATTTTATGTCAAGGAAGAATTTAGTACTTGAATATGTTTCAAAATGGAAGAGTCAATAATAAAACTACTGGAATTTTAGTCAAATGGAGTCTGAGAATTCAGTCAGTAGAGGTGTTATCCATAGAGGATTAGTTAAAAGAATAGAAGTACGACAAGAATAGAGTGTTAAGCACACCTGTTATCATCCCTACTGCGGTGTCAGACATGAGAATCACAGTTTGCGGTCAGCAGAGTAAAAAGCTAGAAAGATACTATCTCACAAAACAAGCTGAGTATGAGGATTCACACCTACAATCCCAACTACATGATAAACAGAAGTAGAAGAACTGAGACCTGAGGCTAGCTGGGACCAGTCCAAGATAAAAGTGCAAGGCTCAAAAAACTAAATTTAAAAAAGGCTGTAGGTATAGCTCAAGTGGTAGAGCACTTGCTAGCAAACATGGGTCCTTGGGTTTAAATTCAAGTCTGTTAAGGAACAATTTTTCTTAATTAAATGTAAAAAAATTAAATAAAAAATAGAGTAGAAATAAATAAAATATTGCCAATTCAGAACTTTTACTAACTCAGGAATATTTTGAGTTAACTCTTTGAGTCTAGAACTTTAGTAAAAATAAAGTTCTTTCTGTTCACATATGATCTAATACTTTAAGTGGCATTCTGATGAAGATGCTATTAATTTGTCTTACAGATGGCATTCTATTACTTTAGAATAATGTACTAGTAATACGTGAGATGTCCTAGAACAAAGACCAGATTTCATTCACCTTTGTATCCTCAGTGATAAGAATTGTAACTAGATTCTGGAGTGGTAAAATAAATGAATATCTTAGTTCTTACATGATATTTTTATGCTTTACATATTTATTTTAATGTTTTGCTAGTTTTTGTTTAAAGATGTTACATTTCATCTGGCTCAGAAAACATTTTATTGCTCTTAGTTTTTAGTTCATTTCTAAATGAAAATCTTACTAAACATCCTCTTAATTGATTTTGTGCATTACTAGATTTTTTGAGGGAAATTCACATACAAATAATTTTATGTAGTTCTAATATTTAGGCAATTTGACTTTTATAAGTCAGTTTCATTTGGTATTCTCATGGTTGAGATAATTTATTGCATAAATTTCTCCTTCCTTTCTTTGTCTTTATAGTATGATATTAGACAGGAACTTAGATTTAATTATACTAGGGACTCTTTGAAGAGAGAGGGCACAGCTCACATTTAAATATTAATTGAAGATTTTAAAAGTGATTATCTTTAAGCAGTTATACAGTTCAACATATTGTTGAAGCGAGTATGTTATTCAAAGCAATATACTGCTCATCAACATATCAATTTATGAATACCATGTAGTTTGATCAATGTCAACCCTTTCATCATTCTCCCTATCTCTTCCAACCTCACTTGAGCCAAATGCAAGCTTCAGGTATTATCCTAACAGCATGGCAAGGCCAATGAAATCAGCAACTGGATCAATCTGCCTCCATAATTTTCTACATGTGGTAAAAGACTAAAGGAGAAAGTCACAGCTTCCCAATTTTCAAAACAAACTACTGATGATTGCTAATATAAGTTTTAGTACTAGCCTATTAGGTTAAAATGTAATCTCTAGCACTATTTTCTGAGGCCATCAGTAACATAAATTCTTTTATGTTTTATCCCTCCCTCAAGGGATTAAGAAAAAAAAAGCTTTCAAGAGCTTATTGTTTGAAAATAAAAAGGAACACAAAAAATGAGGGAAAAAAAGTAAATATGAGACTCAAATGAACAAGGAAGAGACAGAGTGCAGAGGTAGTAATACTTATGGATAAGGTTTTTTATCCTTTAGGTTTTAAACAGAAATGAATCACTTCCCTTTGGAATGTTCATTTCAAACACATGTGAATTGTGACCACATTTCCTCTCCTGCCACTGACTCCACTGGAGAGCCTCTGGCCATAAATCTCCATGTCAGTATACACTGTCTCCCAGAATTGCAAACATGTCGGGGTGAAAAAAAAATCTGGGCATGCTGAAAATAACAAAGATAGGTCAGGGTCATGCTGTATGAAGCCGTTTTTCATTATACACTAAAGAGAAATGGGAAGGTTCATGTATGAAATCAGACACAGTGTTTTGTAGAATACAGATGAGAACTTTAGACATCCATGAGTAGTATTAGGCCAGCAATACTACGAAATTTACCACATTTTCATCACTCTATTTTAAATGGAAGGAAGGGGCAAGTGCATATGGGATCTTCAGGAATTTGAGGAGCATTGGAGGGTCATTAGATATTGGAAAGCATAACGTCTTATAGAATGAGAGACCATGGTTAATTTTACAGCAGAAGAAGCTGTATTTACCATGAGTACCTGCATGTCAGCTACTATACGGGGCAGAAATCAGCCTTCTCAACAAGTACTCCATAGGTCTGAACAGGTCTATTTGCACCTACTGGACAAAGGTAATTAAATTGTTATTGAAAGAAGAAAGGAGGGTGTCTACATACATATTTGTGGCACTGGATTGGTACAAGAAAACACTATGGAGGGACCTTCTCCAGATTACACATATGACCCAAATCAGAGACAGAGAACAATGTGGTTTCGCTTGATCTTTTGAATGTACAGCAGTGTATTGAAGGGACAAACAGCCATAAAAAATAATAGAATCATGATGAATGCAATGACAAGATGTTACCAATATCGTTTAAACTGATGCTCAAAGCCTTTCTTAAAGCTCTATAGTCCCAGAAGTGAAACATCGTGTACTTAATGGATCTTGTTGTCCATAAATTTAATGACCCATGCAAGAATCAAATATCTGTTGTTCATTATACATATCCAAATGTATATGAATACATGTAAACACACATGTATTTCTTAAGTACGATGTTAGCTTTACTATCCTTCTGAAACCTCATGTATACTATATATTATTCATTACTATTTCTGAAAATCTTGCAGATGAATTCTGTTCATTATTTTTAATCTACTGTATCTCATTGTGTGTATATTCTGAAATTCATTTATCCCTTCCCTTATGGAGAGTCATTTGCATTATTTTAATCTTTTTGCTATGACAATGTTCTGTAATTAGATGTGACTGTTTCCGTAGGCTCTGAAATATATGTTTAAAAATAGGATTCGTAGGAGCGGGGAGTTTGGCCTAGTGGTAGAGTGCTTGCCTAGCATTCAGGAAAACCTGGGTTTGATTCCTTGGCACCACATACATAGAAAAAAGCTGGAAATGGTGCTGAGGCTCACGTGGTAGAGCACTATCCTTGAGAAAGTCCAAGGACAGTGCTCAGGCCCTGAGCTCAAGCCCAGGACTGGCAAAAAAAAAAAAAAAGAATGAGTAAATCTCAATACATGCATTAGCCTTTTCAGAATTTTCCAAATTGCTTTCCATGATATTTGTAGCATTTATCATTTATTGTTATTACAGATTTAGTTCCATGTGCCTATATTCTGGATTGTTCTGTTATCCTATTTTTTTAATTGATGGGATACTGTATAGAGGGGTTACAGTTACATTTGTCAGGTAGTAAGTGCATTAGTTATCACACGTTCATATACCTTCTCATGTTTTTGTCCCCATTTCCCTCCCCTCAACCCCTCCCAATCACATTGTTATTATATTTCTTTGGGATGTTGGTGAGAGTTATTCTTTTTCCCAGTCCTGGAGCTTGAACTCAGGGCCTAAGCACTATCCTTGGGCTTTCCTCGAGTGCCACAGCTTTGTCTAGGCATGAGGTACCAAGGAATCAAACCTGGGTCTTCATATATGCTAGACAAGCACTGTACACTAGGCCAAACTCCCAGCCCCTAGATATATTTTTTCATTTTAATTTCCAATTTATTTCTATTTTAAAGTACTTTACAACCATGTTGATGTTACAGACTTGGCTAGAAGTCAGGCTTTTGCTTAAAAAAATCTCTTAGGTAAAATTAAATATTAGACTTTGGTGTGTGTGTATGCATTAATGTATGTGCACACACATATACACACACATATATACACACATATATATACACACACGTACACATAAACATACCTCTAGAAAATATGTAAAAGTAATCTAAAAATACAATCTAATCTAATTTTTATTTAGCCACAGAAGATTAGGTTAATAACTTATCTAACTTATAGAAATATGAGAAATCCACACAGAAAGCTCTTTATGTAAGGTCAATATCCCTAACTAAAAAAATAAAATATAAAATAAGCAAGTACGTGGGATAATGCCTGTAATCTCAGTACTCATGAAGCAGAAGCTGTAAAAGCTAAAGACAAATCTGAGCTACATCATGAAAACTTATCTCAAAAACAGTTTAAAATTAATTTTTAAACCTTAAGTAGTCACCATTCTAGGTCTTAAAATCAAATATTTGTTGGATGAGTAAATGACTTACTATATTTCATTGGTCATTGTGGCAAATGCAACAGCTGTGATTAATTTTTAAATGTGAAGACACAAATCCAACACTCTAAGCTCTTTAAAAAGGCTTTTCATTTGCCAAATAAAAGATGATCCTTTCATATGATCTCTAAGGAACTAAGCATTGATAAGAAGATAAAATGCAATAATAGTTTTCCATCCAATGTGACTTTCTCCCAGGGATTCCATCGAGTACAAATATTAAGTGAATTCATATTAGAAAAATCTCATTTTGAATGAATGAAGGGATGGCTGACAAGACATGCAATCAACTAGTAACATCTACTGATTATTCCTATCTACTAACCTAGCCAATAAAAATTATTACTGGTATATTCATTTCCTCTAGCTTATCATAACTTTATCTTATTTTCTTTGAAGAAATTTTCATATTGCACTAGTGATGTGGTAAAATTGCTTTCAAGTTGTTTTTAAATTGGAGATTCAAAGTACACTCACTGATGTATAAGGCCATGAATTTGAACCCAAATATTGAAGAACAAAACAACAACAACTCAAAAGCAACAGCAATGACATCAAATGGCAAAAGAAAAAAAAACAAAGAAAACAAACAAAAAAATGAAGAAACTAAGCACCAGTGTCTCCTTACTACTTGGGGGACTGAGATTTGGAGAATTGTGTTTCTAGACCAGCCTGGGCAGAAAAGACTCCATCTTGCCAAAGGCTGTTATGGTGGCATGCACCTGTCATCCCAGCCACGATGAGATTGTAAAATATGCAGATTACGGTCTAGGCACGGGCCTGGGAAAAATAAGACTTTATCTAAAAATAACCTATTTGGAAATGTGGCTCAGTGGTAGTAAAACTCTGTGGGAAGTTTGAAGCCCTGATTTAAAAAATCCCAGTTTACAACAAAGATTTATTTACAAGACCAGATGGTTTTTAAACTAAGATAACAAGACAGATTAGCACAGAAACTTTTTTTATTCTCTAAGGAGAAGGAAACAATTTCTTCTTCATGAAGGGGTTGATTGACAAGTGCATCAATGATGAAGCATATCCATTATTTAGTAAATATTTCTGGATGTTTAATAGTTGTGCTGCCTCATTTGAAATACAGAGACAGAGCAGTATTTTTTAAAATCAAATAGCAAGAATAAATGATATAGCAAAGTTTTCATATGAATTTGGCTATAATATTTAGGAATTCACCCCCCTAATTATTTGGGATCTATGATGAGGTCAAGTCTCAATGTTCAAACAAAAACTAATGACACTCTCAATAAGTAATTACTGGGAGTGAGTCATATTTATTGCTAAATGAGGGGAGTGCTATGAAATTCAGTCAGTTATTCATCCAGTCATCAAATACTCATAATTTCGGAACTCATGCACATCATCACAGCCCCCATAGTGCATATACAATCATGATTCCAGGAAGTGAAATTCTATTTCTCCTAATAGAAGCATAAGAATGACACCTCATGTGAATGAGTGAGAAGTTGACATGTGTCCAAAGCGAGAGAAGCAATTTCTGCTTTTCATACCTGTCTCCTCCCACATCCCACATCTCAGAGCGTGTCTTTCCTCCCTCTTGGGCAGCTGCTCTTCAAGATACTGTAGAAAATGGTAGGACAAATAAGTAGATGATTATTTTTTGTGACTCTATTTCCCAGAAATCTCTAATAAGGTTTTGGCTTTCTCCAATTGAGCTTAAGGATTGTTTCCTGCTTCTTTACACATAAGATGAGGCCATTCTATCTCCGTAGATACTTTAGATTCTTCCTTCATAGGCAAACTGTTTTTCCTGTACTAACACCTTGCATTGTAAATTAAATTAAATAGTTGCAACTATTTTTTTTTCTTTGGAGCCTAACTAACAGGGTTGATTTCTTAAAGGATGTAAGATACCTTTTTAAGTTTAGAAGATAATATCTCAGTAATAGAATCTGAGGGTTTATTAAAATTTAACGATAATAGCCTAAATTGGAGTGTCTTAATTTTCCATCAGCAGTGTTCTATGTATCATGGCAATGTCACTGTTTTTCATAAGTTCTATTCCTGTTTAGAGAAACCAACCAGTCAAAGTCTAACAAAAAAAAGACACATTTCACTTAAAAAATGGAAAATAAATTTTTAGTGTCTTGCTATTCCTTAAAGAAAATTGGTTATCTGGTATATTGTATATATGTGTATTTAGTTATTTGAAGTCGAATAGGGAAGGGAAGAAAACAAGATGATAAGGGGTGGGGGAGGGGGGAAGGGAAATGGGGACCAAGCCATGAGATAGGGTATCAATGTATGTGAAATAATGCACTTTCTATCTGGTGAATATAATGTAACCTTTCTATTAGTTACAATAAAAATATATGAAAAAAAGTGGATGAGAGACACACAAAACAAAATCATAACTAAACTTTACCACAATATTAAATGAAAAGAAAGGAAGATAAATTGAGTGTATTGGTTAGGTTATGTAACTTTCTAGAAAAGGCAAAACTGTAAAGGTAATTAAATGATTCACTCTTCTGAAGGGTTTGAGTGGAGGGTTGATGGTCACACAAATGATTTGGTGTGATTTTTAGAGTGATATAGAAAAAGTGGATGAATATATTATAACACTATATTGTTAAATGTGTGATGTTATCTATTTCTCACAATCCATAAAATTTTCAAAATTTAAAAAAAAGAAAATTGGTAAATGTGTACCTACCCATGCATGAACCTTCATATCTATCTATGAATGTATCTGAGTTTTTATCTATCATCTACCTATTTATTGGTATGACATTTGAAAGAATTTCATCTTAACTAGTTTATCATTTTCACAGGATGTAAGAGAGGAAAATAAGGAAATAGTTGCTATAGGTATTTGACACCTAATCTCTCTACAGATTATTGCTATCTACAGAAGATATTTGAAGTGTTAAACTTTAAAAAATGAAGGAAGGAGCTTTATCAGTGACAATCCCCTCTTTTTTTTTATCAGAAGGCTCTTGGAAGCCCTATGCAAATTTGTCCAGTTATCATGTGACCTCACCTTACCTAGAGATTAGTATATACCACACCAGAAAAGTTACCCTATTGAATGCTTTTCCTATGATAATGGATAATGATGCTCAGTAGTAGAGATCACTCAAGTGTTTAAACAACAAAAAAGGTTTTTCCCAAGAAGAAGAAAGAAACCCCCAGAAACATATATAATCTAGCTCATTTTACCTTTCAATTTAACTAGTTGCTTCTTCCTAACAAAGAATGGGTCCATTTATCTAAACACACTTCATTATGGCTCCACAGTGAAAAACATGGCAAGTCTTTTGAAATTCCTTCTGATGGGCCTTCCTATAGGAGCAGACAGAAAGGTCACATTGTTAGGAAAAGAATTTCAACTTTGAAAATTGTGGCTCCATCATTTAAGTGACGTGCAGTCTGAGGCAAGTTACATTATCTCTAAAATCATTTTCTAAAAATTTGCGGAGTGAGAACGAAAACTTTTAGGATGACATGAGGAAAGGATTATAAGGATGACCTAATGAAACATATTATAGAATTTTTAATCAGTGAAAGCTAATATTCCTAATTTTATCACCCCTTCAATATGTAGTTTTTCAATATGTGTGAAATGACAAGAATATGTCCTTAGAAAAAGTAATAGTAATTGATGAGGAATGAAAAGTAGTAGAAACCTGTGTATAGTTGAGCCACATAAGGAAGTCATCTGTCCACTAACTATTCACTGATTCACTTATATATTTATTATGTTCATTACACATGAACCATATGTCACCATGAGGCAAGGTTCCAAGGAAGATTTAAAAATTGCTAACAACTCACCCTCAGAGACCATCCGATCCTGAGGAGGCAAAAGCCAGGAAAGGAGGAGCTCTATGCCAGGCCCATGCACTAAATATTATGACAAAACAAGAAGAACAAACAAAGTGTAAGAGCAACGGAGATAAACTATCCAGGGAAGCCTAGAGAGATGGTAATTTCATACAAATAGAGCTGCAACTTATAGAGCCTTAAACATGAAAGAATAAAGCACCTTGGTTAGTATGCACATGAAAGTTTATTCAACAATTGTATCTCTATTGATAAATCTTGAAACATTTTCCTAACCTTTTCTGGCACACTATTTCAACTATTTGTTTTTGCCCAAGCCTATTCTAATTACTATATAGTCCTCTGACAAAGATAAAACTCTATCCTAGTATCCTAATGAAAGAACTAGTGCAAACAATATCACACTCAGTTGTATCAAGAATTCTTTAAAAAAAAAAACTTGAACATTGTGACAGATGTTCAGCTTGCACTCAATTGCACATCCATTTCTTCTGTTGTAAACTCGTAAACATACTGGCAAGCTAGTAGACAAGTGTCCTGGTCTGATTCTAAGATGTGTTTTGTCTTTTGTTTTGTTTGCTTGCACAATTTAAACTGACGTCAACATGGGAAAATTACTTAAAATCTAGAAAACCCATACCAAAGAGGAAATTGTAGCATCTTATGCGAAGTTACAAGTTGTCATAATCTAAACCACACTGTGTATGGCCTTGAGCGGGGACAATGAAGCCTGCTCCCTTATGGGTGATCTATGAGCTTTCACCACCAACACACAGCTACCCCAAACACTGGGGTTTATATCTTGTAGGTTTCACTCACTTGCAAAAACACCTGCCTGGCAACATGCTGCATTTTCTTTATAACACTCACTTACATTTCTGAAGTTTTATATGGACTTTTTTTTCCATTGCTGAGCTTATCTCAGGGCCTGAGCACTGCCCTTGGGCTTTCTCGAGGCTACAGCTCTAGCACTTGAGCCTCAGCACCACTTCTGGCTTTTTTCCTATGTATGTGGTACTGAGGAATCGAACCCAGGTCTTCATGCATGCTAGGCAAGCACTCTACCAACAGGCAAAACTCCTGGCCTTTATATGGACTTTTTTCTCATCTTTACTCATTGTTCACCTTATGACCTGGCATTTCTCCCTGATGACTTTATCCTGTTTGTTAGACACTTTCCAGTAAAATATGGTTATATGTATTTTTCATATTTAGTGATTAATTCAGCCAATAGTATAAATAACAAGGTATTTTATGTTATAAATGTTTGTTTTTATGGGAATTTCACTGGTGTAAAAAATGCAAAATGGATTACATATCAGGTAGTAAAAGAGCACAATTGAACTTTTTACACAGTGAGATCCTTTTTAGAAGTATCATATTGCCTTAGTTCCAGTTTCTTCAGATGTGTGTTACTGCTTATCACACACCATGCAAAACAAAAGTTTGGTATGAACAAAGCAGTTTCAGCTTTGTATTATCTATACATAGACACAGACATATATTTATATATATTATATACTTTTACATAGGTATATACATACGTCTGTATATACACACATATATATGAAATGATAAATGATATAAATTTAAACTCAACCAATAAATGGAATAGCTGACTGCATGACATTTCTAACTATATATTTAAGCATGCCTGACCATAATATTGAAGTTAATATTTCTGTAGCAGATTCAACACAATTGAACTACTCTAAGGTATTTGTTTTTTATCTTATAGCAGAGATTAAACATATCAATTAGACAATATCTGCCTAGGCACAGTTAATATTTTTGGTATTTTTCTTTCATTCTTTTGTGTCATGCTTAATTTTTGTACATAAATATAAAGTGTAGTTCTTTAGGCAATGTCTTGTTTTGTGTTTGTGCCAGTACTAGGGTTTAAAATCAGTGCCTTGTGCTCTGATTCAGCTTTTCCACTCAAGGTTGATACTTTACCACATGAGCCCACATCTCCACTAAGTTTAATTTTTCCTGTGTGATTAGAAATATGCAGCAAAATATTATTGGAAAGTATAATGCTCCTGGATAAAGCCTAGAAGAAACAGGCATACATGTGTGACACAGACACATGCTAGAATATCCATGGTAATACTAGTGATAGAAGTCTAATTTTGATGAAATGGAAATCAAATTTCACAGAATCACCTACAAATACTGTGGTGCCAATAATAATTCTCAATATAATTCAGAAGTGGTATAGTGTTAAAATTCAAGGCAGTGGTCAAACATGGGAATTTAGGGGTATTTGAGGGACAGGAACGAGACATTAGAAGGATTCTGAGTGGCGATTATTGATGGATGGATTGACTTATTCTTCCAATAAGTCGAGTACTGAGTTACCCTAGCCTGTTTGTTTTTTCTTGGAGGAATTTCCATTGTGTCTTTACATAGGAAGGAGCCCCAGCAGACTTGGCATTCCCTGTCTGCAAAGGAGCATGACTAAGTGAAAAGCATTGGCTCAGGATTTTGAATCTTGCCAAGATGGAAAAAGACCCAGAGAACTCGTGGAAGAGCAGTGAGCATTCCCAGAGTAGTAGGGTGGAATGCTCAAGGAGGTGGAGCCAGCTTCCTGTGGGCTCATCTTGGCCTCACACATTACAGCCCAGGTCCCTGTTCTTCCACTCCAATCTTACAATACTGCTTCTGAATCTTACCTAGCCATTTCATGACCTACCAAATGTAAATCCATAACATAGGTTTCCTTCCTTCCTTCCTTCCTTCCTTCCTTCCTTCCTTCCTTCCTTCCTTCCTTCCTTCCTTCCTTCCTTCTTTCCCTCCCTCCCTCCCTCTCTCTGTCTCTCTCTGTCTCTGTCTCTCTCTCTGTGTGTCTCTGTCTCTGTCTCTCTCTCTCTCTCTCTGTCTCTCTCTCTCTCTCTCTGTCTCTCTCTCTCTCTCTCTCTCTCTCTGTCTCTCTCTCTCTCTCTCTCTCTCTCTCTCTCTCTCTCTCTCTCTCTCTCTCTCTCTCTTTCTTTCTTTGCCAGTCCTGGGACTTGAACTCTGGGTCTGAGCACTGTACTTGAGCTTTCTCGAGGCTAGCACTCAACCACTTGAGCCACAGCACCATTTCCAGCGTTTTCTGTGTATGTGGTACCAAGGAATCGAATGCCGGGCTTCGTGAATGCTGGGCCAGCACTCTACAACCAGGCCACACTCCTGGCTCCCATATCTTAGCTTTCTGTTGATGTAGTTAATTTTTTTTTCTTTCTCTCCTTTTTCCTCCCTTCCCATCATCATTCCTGTGTGGTGAAACAAAGCGATGAAACCAGCCAGGGAATTCTTGGAAGTCAGTAGAGTGGTAGAACACAGGTGAACTGAAAGGATCTCATGGAACTTGGTGCAGTGGGAAAATGGAAGGAAAGCAGAGTGTAGATCCTCACAGAAGGAAATGAGAAGAGAAGGAGGACGGTGTGACATTAGGAAAGTGAAAAAGAGTGGACAATTGAAAAGAGATAATTGCACCAAATGAGGAAGGATGCTTCAATGAAATATTATTTGGCAAATGTCTTCAAATTTGGCAATGAATGAACATTTGACTTTATAAATATCTTTCAGTATTTTACAGAAGATACAGATGAGTGAAAAGGGGATGAGGGAGAAGAGAGAGTATAAATGACATTAAAGTAACGTAGGTTTAAAAAACTTGGAGCATTGCAGAATTCTTCATAAACTGTAGACTCAGAAATTGCTTCCTCTTTGCTCCTTTAAGCCACCCTTTTCGCTTTGTAGCACTTAGTCCTTTTAGAAGACTGGATTTTCTGTTCTTTATGCTATGCAGAAGCAAAACAACAACAACTATGCTTTTCAAGATCTCCTGTTGGCTATGTTCTATACTCCACCATCAGCTGCAATCATTCAAATGTATCACGTTCACTGACTTCATCAGGATGATCACAAGGTAAAATTATTACTGTTTGATGACTATTCTTAGGTCAAGAGCAAAGTCACAGAAAAAAATGATATGCAAAAGGTATCCCTATAGGGATCTCAAAAAATTCTACTGTACACCCTTGCCCTTAGTTCTTGTTTCTTTTTAATTCTTTATTAATTATTATTATTATTACAAAACCTAGGCTTTTGATTACACTATTTGGCTGTCCAAATCCATTTTTCTCCATTAGAAATTGTCTGAACCTGCAATACAATTTTAGGGTAAAGTTTCTCCAAAGCAATTGTGTAAAACTAGGTTTCTAGGGATCTTCACTGAGATTTCACCACAGATTAAGACTGAAAAAGGAAAAAAAGCCATTTAAAAATCTTTTTATGATTGTTATATGATAGGAGATTGAGTATCTCACTAGCAATTCTGTGAGGAGTCACCAGTTCCATAGCAGTGCATGGAAGGAAGGATCACGTTGAAACGATTGAGTCATCTTGATATGATGGGGAGGAGGTGCCATAATAGGCATTCATCAAGTAACAGGGAGATTTCAAAGAAGGTAGTTTTGCATCAGTGACTCATCTCCTCCTCTGAACACTTTGTGATTGTTACTAATTCTACAAAACGTGGGTTTTTGTAGTTTCACAGAGAATTGGGTTAAGCAGCCTTTCTGTTTTTGCAACTTTACTTTTTCTCTAGGCCTTTATTCATTATTTTTGATAATTTGTATTTTATTAATAAGTCTTTCCTGTTTGATGGTAAACTAAAGAAATTTTGAAGGTGATTAAGGATGGAACTCCTCCTATTTCACTTAAAATGGGACATTTGTGTAATTATGCCAAAGCTGACCAATAATTAACTACTTTGTTGCACTGTTCTCATATTAAAAAGATATAAAAGTTTTGACCATCTATCTCTATTACATGATATGGAGCTATATTTTTGTGTTGTATTTCTTTGGTAGGTTTTACAGTTTTGCTGTTCAACATTGTTAATACATTTTGTGCTGTAAATAATGTTAATTAAAGTCAATTTATAACATTTGTTTAAATTAAAATTATTGAGCCTAATATACTATTTTTGTTTTCACTACTCATGTAACAAAAGTTTATTATGCTTGTCTAATCTATAAACAGGAAATATTTATTGCCAGAAAGCTAAGATCCATTTAACAAGCTGTCTTTCACTTTTCTTTAAGGAAAGTTTGACTACAAAATAACTTTTAGTTTTAAATATGGAAGAGACTACCTTTCTGTACACCACATATGGTACAGTGAACTTTATAAGGCACTGAATAATACAGACTTGTGATAGATTTTAAAACTGAAATTTTCACAACCTATGTCGCTCACAAGTTAATATATTAGTGAAATGTCCAGTTGAACAAAAGGAGTAGGATAACAAGAAGCAAAAATAAACATTGATAGAGAACGTCAGTCTCTGCTTAAAGGAGCATTGAGACTGGATGCCGGTGGTTAACATCTGTAATCTTAGTAACTCTGAGACCTTATCTCAAAAATAATTAGTACCAAAAAGGCTTGAAAGTGTGGCTGAAAAAGATATGGGACCAACCCAGATGCCCCTCAGCTGATGAGTGGATCAACAAGATGTGATATTTATACACAATGGAATTCTATGCTACTGTCAGAAAGAACAACATTGCCCCATTTGTAAGGAAATGGAAAGACTTAGGGAAAAATCATATTAAGTGAAATAAGTCAGACTCAAAGGAATATACGCTCAATCGTTTCCCTCATTTGTCATAATCACTAGAAACCTTGGGCTCTCCTAGCAGAGATTTACAATAGAACAAAACCTAGATACGTAAGGCCATATAGCATGACCCTAAATGAAAAAACCTTTAGGATATAGAAACAAAAGCCATATAATGCGTGATTGTTGTCCTTAATGTACTATGTTATTTCTCATCTCTTTTGCTGTCCCTTGGCTATCTCATATTGTTACAGTATTTCACCTTGTTATCTGTTATGTGAAGTAATGCATCTTCTATCTGGTGAATACAATGTAACCCTTCTATTAATTAAAATAAAAATATATGAAAAAAAAGAAAGTGTGGCTGAAGTGCTAGAATACTTGCCAAGCAAGTGTGCAACCCTGAGTCCACCCTCAAGTACTGCCAAACAAAAGGCATCGACTTGGCTACACAGAAATATTCGTGCTTATAATCTCAGCAAGAAAGTGTTGGATGCCAGGTTACACAGCAAGATCCTGTCTCAAAACACAGCTTTGGCAGTTTATTACCAGATTATTGATTCATGATTGTGTATCATGAGTTAAAAATAGGATAATTTGGAGTTTTTTGATCCTAGAATCTTTCAAATGTTTCTCTAGTTGACATAAAAGGCTAAGAAAGGGCCGGGAGTTTGGCCTAGTGGTAGAGTGCTTGCCTAGCATGCACAAAGTCTCAGGTTCGATTCCTCGGTACCACATACATAGAAAAAAAGCCAGAAATGGTGCTGAGGCTCAAACAGTAGAGCTCTAGCCTTGAGAAAGACCAAGGACAGTGCTGCTCAGGCCAAGAGCCCAAGCTCCAGGACAGGCACCAAAAAAAAAAAAAGGCTAAGAAAGATTGAGTTAGCCCAAACTTGAAGACCTTCATGGAGTTGGACTGTGGTAGATAAATTCAGAGAAGTAGACTCCTAGCTTTCTAAATTGTGCGATAAAACACCATAAGCTGAATGACCTACACTGTAGAAATTTATTTTTTTCACAGTTCTGTAAGTCAGGAGTCCAAGATTAGGGTGTCAGCCTGCCTGAGAGCTCTTCTGTGAGGTATCTTATCTCTTTTCTTGTTATAAGGCCACAATACAATTGGATTAGGGGCCCATGCACATGGTTTTCTTTAACTGGAGTTGTCTCCTAAACTTCTTGTGTCAAAATGAAATCACATAGAGGATTAAAGCTTCAGCATATGAATTTTTGAGAGGATTCAATTTAGTGTAGGAAAAGACTGCCTTCTCTATCGGGCAGACTGACCAGCAGCAAGAGTTCCAAGCACAGGGCCACTTCTAAGTTTCTCATTAGTATGTCATGATGTGCTTATCCATCTTTCACTGTTGCCAGTGGGGAACTGTCAAATCACACACACACACACACACACACACACAATTTCTATTGGATAAATATTCTTCAAAGAAGGGGAATGTTTTTCTATATCTCCCAAGATTTAGACCTCTCTATAATGAGATAGTTCTTTGGATTCTGTTTGTTTTTTTTCCAATCACAATCAACAGCTCTCATAATTTTCTTATTAAGACTTCATCTTTTTGGAACTAAAGCATCACAAAATATTTTAAATAATTGGATAGAAAAATTATGTTTTCTTTCATGGGTATATATTTAAAATTCTAAAAGACTAGTAATTTTTGTGATGACATGACCTGATCTGTATATGGACCATTCGTTGGTAACCTCATAAGATTATTTCTCAAAAACAATCATTTATATCATTAAAATGACTCAGAGTTCCTAAATTGTATCCTACTTCACTGATGAAAATATATAATATTTAAATAACAATTTAACTGCTGTTCTATTCTTTGAAATTCGAAATTGTGTACCATATGTGTAGTGGTTCAAGCATAAGGTAAGGTTGAAAAGACATCTCATTAAGGTGGGTGGGGTGGGAATAGATGTAGTGGAGATGATAGAAGGGTAGCACTGATCAAGATGTACTGTTTTCATAGCTGGCATGTTGAACTGAAACTCCTGTGTACACCTACTTGAAGAAAAAATACGTATATACGTATGTATGTATTTATGTATTGCCAATCCTAGAGTTTGAACTCAAGACCTGAGCATTTGTCCTTGGGCTTTCTCAAAGCTAGTGCTCTACCACTTGAGCCTCAGTACCACTTCCAGCTTTTTCTATGTATGTGGTACTGAGGAATCAAACCTGGGTCTTTGTGCATGATAGGCAAGCACTCTGCAACTAGGCCAAAGTCCTGGTCCCAAAATACATAATTTTTAAAAATGCCTCACTTTAAAATGTCTCTGGATATATGTATATAAATACACATACATATATGTACATATATATATTGCAATAGTATTGGGAACACTGAATGCAAATGGAATAATCAACATTACACTTTCATCTTGGATAATATTTATTTACTAGCCAGGAATGTAATTGTCAGGCTTTCTTCTTACTTCTCTTGAGTGCAGTTTCTCTTTGGGAAATTTCACTTTCTTCTCTACACTTAGGGACATTAGAAATTTTAGGTGTAGAAGAGATTATTCAAATGAGTAGGCTTAAATCCAGCTTTGTAGAGATAAGGAAAAGAAAGACCAGATTATAGAAATTCCTTAGCTAAAGATTCCCATCCACAGATGGCAGAATCTAGGGTAAACTCTGCTCTCAAGCATCACACCTATTCGGGTTATAGATAAGGCAGCCTAGTCTCAGGGAAGTTAAATAACTCATTGCTGTCACATACCAAAGTCCGTTTAGCACAGAATCCTTGTGAACTAGTGTATTTCAATGTCAGCCCACACAATTTTCTATACATTTGTTCCCTGCTAAGCATAGAATACCTTTTTTAGTCACCATCACTTGATGGTGGTGCCATAATTTAATTTGCATTTCATCCTCTTTCATCCTATATTAGTCTTATTCTGCAAATGTTGAGAATTCAGAAACCAGAGATCACACTTCTCCCTTGGTATCCGTCCATGGTTTAAATCTTCCCACGTGCAAATATTTGTAGTTCAGAGTTGAATGGTCACTTCAGAAAGATAGGAAGTGTGATTAACCTTAAGCAAAGAGGAGCAAAGAAGTAACATTTAGGAATGGAATACTCGGTCAGTTTATGGCTTGGAAATCTTTTCTTTCCTTGCTCACATGGTATTCCCGACTTACCCTCTATTTTGGGGGGAAGATAAAGACTGCATGAAAAACAGACTTCTAACACACACTCATTGGAAATCCTATATTAAGAACATGTCTTGTGTTGAGCTCTTTAAAAAAATCTTTAGTTGTACAAAGATAGTCATACAATTGTCAAAGTTGTACAAACATAGTGATATAAATACATTTATAAATGCACTACATCTTGTCAATGTTATCAAATGCAACTGTTCATTTTGAAGCTAACAGAAGAATTACAAATCATATATACAATACATGAGAAAAGAGTGAAAAAAGAAGCTTGTTGAAATTGTGAACATCTATTGATTTAAAGATTAGTTTTATTTGAAAAAAAGCAGGGGGATGACTAAGGAAGGCAAACCATTAATGCAATCACTGTGGGGTGTTTTTGGTGACCTATCATTCCTCAAAAAAGAGCTAATTCTCAAATTGCCAAAATGTGTGATGTTTTTAGTGACCTGCATTGCATCTGCCAAGAACTGTGTTTTTTGGAATTATTCACACTAGTAGTATTAGGCCTGTGGCTTCTCTCTGCTGTGCATTTCTATCTCCTATTGTTTTATTCTTTAAATCTTGCATAAATTACATTAAAACTCATTAATTGAAGTCTATTAAATAAGAAATCTTAATAACATTAAATCCATTATAATTCATGAAAGACAAAATGAAAAGCACCCTTTTAATTTTAAATTTTTTCTTTATTCATCTTTTTAGGTTAATGTTTTTATAATTTTATTTGTTTTTTCGAAGCATTTAAGTACTGTCTTTTAGATCTGAAATAAATTACTATCATTTTAGGCATTTCCAGGAAGGTATTATTCAGAACCAAGAAAACATGTCATGCCATGCCAAAAATGTTTCAATAAAGGAAGTAGCATTGTGGCTCAAGTGGTAGAGTACTAATGCTGAGCTGAAGGGCTCAGGGACAGTGCCTAGACCCAGAATTCAAGCCTCACGACTGATGGAAAAAAATGATTTCAATAAATATGAATGCAAGCTGCAGGCACTCAATGACTAGATTTTCTAAAGAAAAAAATCACTAAAATCTGGGGGAATTAAGTGAAAGAATGATAGCAAAAGACAAAATAACTTTTGTTTAAAAATATATGTTAAGTCAATTTTGGTTGAATCTAATATGATTAGTGTAGCACTCTATTCACTGTAAGCAACTAGAAAGATAAAAGATTCTTAAAGTCTTGGAGAACAATCGAGGCAACTCGATTTTGAAGAGCTGATTATGAACACAGGTGGTACACACCAACTTAAGACCTGCCTTCACTATTTGAAATTTAGAAGCAGTGACTCAAGTTTAAGGGAGATACAATTGGAGATTAGGGTTACCAAGTTAGCCAGAGGCCAGAATCCCAGAGATGAGGGACCATATACAGAATCTGGCATTCTGCATTTCTATTTGTTTTGTTGAATTTGTTTATTTGTGAGCAACTCCAAGGTAAGAGAGCCAAGTAACAAGGGACAGGTAATGTCTAAATAATAAGCCTCAGGTTTCCCAGTCTTAACAGGAAAGGGAAACACAGAAGGAGGCCCTCGACAAGTACTTCAGACATACACTAATATTTGATGATAACCTTAGGATACTAATTGTCTTTCAGATAGCAATGGCTTGGAATGACAACCACGAAGATATTTTCAGGGCTGGATTGCTGAAGAATTTTTTTATTTCATAGTAATAATGTGAAATTTTTTATTTTTATTTTAAATAAGTTCACAAATGCACTTGAGTTTTGCCTATGTTAATCTTTAATAAAATGGGAAATAAACATTTACTATAAAGAGATAAAGAATAGGGAGGGTAGTTAGAGATCTCATCACATTCTTTGTTTATGCAAATAAAGAAAGCATATTTTGTGGAACTTTTACATTGAGGAGGAAGACATTTGAAAAGATAAAAATTGTAGATAAAAATTGCTATTGTTATTCTTTTCCACTGGGCTTGTTTGATGTATTCTTCTTTAGAATATTCAATGTTGAGAAACCAATTGGAAAAAAATGGGAACACATCAACTGGTGTGTTCTTTGGGTAGTTTTTAGATTTGTGTTCAAGGCATAAATATTAATTAAAATAATTAGTGGGAGCTAAGTCCAATCAAGTAATATTAGGCATACCCATACGTGGGCAAAGCTTGAAATGGTTGTGTAAGCCACGTCTGTGTGAGAATGCTGTATTATCAAGAAAAAAATTATTTCAATCTCTCTTTTATTTGATTCCTCATTATTTGCAGTCTCTAGCAGGGTAATAATGCAATAGGCATGTTTTTATATTTTGTTAGGAAGTGTTTTCTAGGCTGGATGAGGTGGCTCACGCCCTCACACCTGTAATCCTATCTACTCAGGAGGCTGAAATCTGAGGATTTCGGTTCAAAGCCAGCTCAGGCACTAAAAGACAGTGAGATGCTTGTCTCCAATTAATCACTAGAAAAACGGGAAGTGGGGCTTGGCTCAAGGGGTAGGGCAGTAGCCTTGAGCTGAAGAGCTCAGGGACAATACTCAGGCCCAGAGTTCAAGCCCCAGGACCCATTAAAAAAAAAAAAAAAAGAAGTATTTTCTCGATTCCTGTTGAAGAGCTATCCTCAACATTTGGTTTACTTTTGTAGTGGTGGTATTGTTTTCCATTGTATTGCATGCTAAGACAGCTATTGATTCCTGCAGAATCACTGGGTCAAGTCCTACTCCAGGATCTGTGTGTATGTGTGTGTGTGTGTGTGTGTGTGTGTGTGTGTGTGTCCCATTAACATCAAATAAAGTTGCATGCATGCACCCTCAGTGGAATTTGGCTTTTTTTCCATCATAGCCATGCATGGAACACTGATGGCTAAATCGAGCCCTAAGGAACTGAAAACCATCTGAGCATTTCCCTTGGAGGAAGGGAGGGGGAAATCAAAAGCTAAAGTTTGTAATTCTTAGAATTGAGGATTTTTATCAACCAGTTGGAATTTGACAAAATAGTCCAGTGACAGAAAGTTAAGAGAGGCTCACTGATCACTATTTGCCATTTATTCTTGTGCTCACATAATATTAATTGAAGTAAGAAAATAGGAAGATATTACTTAGGTGATTTAATTTAGACATTAATCATAGCAAGATGTTACTATTTTCTGATTCCTTTTTTTCTTTTTCATCTTAGTTTTTTTTTTCTTTCATCCAATTGTAATCACCTGCTGGACAACTTGGAAATAAAATAAACTTCATTTCCTGAGAAGAAAGATGTTCTTCTATAACACAATGTATTACTTCTACAAAAGTTGGTTGTTTCTCTACTACCAATAATGGGTGGCTATTTAAATTTCTCCAATTGTCTCAAAAATTTCAGATGATTAGAAAAACGATGCTATCACTGTTTAAAGGTCTTATTTCATAATTATTTCCCTTAATGTAGTATATAATCTGTTTTTCAAATTTTTTTTACTGTGACAGTGGACCTTTTAAGAAACAAGGTCAATCTTGTAAAACATTCAGCTTTCCGGATTTGACTTAAAATGCCGTAGTGTTGTAATCAAGCTTTGGTAGTAATTTAACTAACTAAATAAATAAAAGTCAACACTCTTAAAGAATGAGAACATAATTCACATAACCTACATGTAGTAATCTATAAGGTCCAGATAAAATATAAATTGATATACATATTAATCATGAACATAGCCCATAGGAAAAGATTTATTAGATTTATATAAACTTTATATCATCAATTACAAACTTGTTCAAAGGCATAGATACAAGAGATAATAGAGGGAGAGCTTTGACAGAAAGGTAGAAAACGAATAGAAAAGTGAAATAGCAAAGTCCAGCATCTGAAATTAAAAAGGCAGAAAAGATTAAACAAAGTTCTGGAAGCTTCACCCATTACCATTAAGAATGTAAATGGAAAGACCATGTTAGAAAATAGTTTGCCTATTAAAATACTAGGCTAAATTAATTGTACAGAAAGGGTTCAATTATATTTATGGATGCACATGTAAAACTTTAAAAAAATCTTTAATCAAAATTACCCCATCTGTATTACTTTTTTTACCTCTTGTCATCTTCATCTTTTGTAACAGTTTTTAGTAGGCTTCCTTTTGTTATTTCTTTTTTTAAATATCTAAACAATAGTGCTTTATTGAAAAGGTTAGTTTAAATGGATACAAACTTGCTGTGTAAAATAACTGTTTTCAAAATACATTACTTTAGGCAGAGATTATCTCTTTGGCGAAAGAGTGATGGTTTAGAAAAAGTGTACACTTCAATTTGGACAACGAAACTAATGGGGGACTTGAAAGTGTGAGACACAGGTCTTCCCAGCCCACACTGCCATCCTCTAGTTCGACATGGTGGATTTATGAAAACATACACTGACAGCTTTGAGAAACTTCTTTACAGCTTTCCTGAGGTACATTAACACATGCCAAATAAGTGACTCTGCTGGGCTCTGAAGTCATGCAATGCATTTCTTGGTAGAAAATGCACAAGATGAGCCTCTGACTCACAGTGACTAACAATGAAGGGACAAGTGAGAGACCTAGATTATTTTCTGCTGTATAGCTTTATACCTAACAACTTTTGAGTCTTGTTTTATTGTTTTTTGGCCCAAAGGAAAAGAAAATCTACAAAATCCCAAACCCTGCTTCATCTCAAGCATATAAAGTGAAATCTAACTCCCCCCCGCCCTGAGTTACCCTTTCTTCTTTTTCCCTTTCCCTTCTCTTGAGTTTCTCCCATTCTCTTTATACACAATTGCCTTATTATCCAATGATTCTACTTTTCAGTGTTTACCCAAGAAAGACCTAGAGGTCTGCACAATATTTATTTCATGAATATTTGCATCAGTTTCACACACCATAGTTAAATGTCTGTGAAAAAAATAAAACAAAACTGATGAATGGGAAACAAAATAGAGCTGACTTTATACAGTAAGATTTACTCAGCATTAAAAAGAAATGAACTACTGATACATGTAACAATATAGATGAATTTTTAAAAAGGATCAAAGGAAGCTGGATATATATATACATATATATATATATATATAAGTCTGTTTCCATCCACATAAATTTCAAGAATGAAATCACTAATCAGAGCATTGGTTTCCTTTGACAGATGAGGATTGAAAGAAAAGGAGCATAAGGAAGTGTTTGCAGTAATAAAAAATGTTCCATACTTTTAACAAAGTGGTATTATATATATATATGTACATTTGTTAAACTTATTGCATTTCATACTGAATGCTTTTTGATTTTTTTTGTCAGTCCTGGGGCTTGAACTCAGGCCCTGAGCACTGTCCTTGGCCTTTCTCAAGGCTAGAACTCCACCACTTAAGCCAGGGCACCACTTCCAGCTTTTTCTATATATGTAGTACTGAGGAACCATCTTCATGCACGCTAGGCAAGCACTCAACTACTAGGCCTGGCTCCCACACGTAACATTTTTATATTTTAATTTTTTGAAATAAATTTCTTCTCAGCAATGCCTTCTGCTTGTCTAGAAAGCCTTCTTGCTGTAAAATCTACTTTCACATCACACACTAAAATGTTTTCCTGCTTTGAGAATTCTCATAGATACATTTCATCCTTTTACTTTCACCATCATTTGAAAGCATCCTGTAATATTAATCTAATATTATTTATCTTTTAATAGAGTACTCCACTTATAGCTAGTGTAACTGCTCATATAAGTTTAAATTTCTCCAATAATTACACAGTTTTTCTCTATTTCTCCTACATTTTCCTCTGTTTTTGTTTCTGGGATAAAAGCATCTTCTCATGTTACAGTCAACCCTTACTCATCTTGCTAGCATTATAATTTTTAGTAGTAAAAATATGCTTTAAATATACAATTTTCTAGGCCCCTACAAACATCTTCTATTTACTCATTTTTTTACCTTTTATAGCAGTGGTACCCTTCATTATAAGTTTGCATGTATATGATAAAAATGACATAACAAGTTGTTTTGTTTCTATTATCTCCCATATTTATTTGTTCTTTTGCCTTTTTCTGTTTTATGATACATTCACAGTTTTGAGTGAAACCTCATCTTTAATATCTCATTTTATAATATCTCATTTATTTGGATATATGTTTAGTTCATCTTCAGTTTTAAAAATATTTTAACTAGATAACAAACATTCTTTTAACATTTTCATTGGTAGCTATACTGTTTTTGCCATAAATCCAACTACTTATCTTTTGATTGTACTTATTTTCAACTGGTTTTTCAGTCTGGTTTTCAGTATCAGTATCATTATGTCCTTAAAGTTAGTATTTTTCATAGTCATTTTATTTCTAACTCAGAATCTATATTTCATTATAGTCATTATTTGACAAATTCTCAACTGGTATTTCTTTACATATGGCTTTATTTTTTCTTAAGTCCTTTTGTGATTTCAAATATTTTAGAGAATTACAATGTCTCCTATCTGTCTTATTTCTATTTTGTTTGCCCACTCCCTTCTTTTCTTTGACTTAGTCTAGATATTTACTACTGAGTTACATATAGGCCATTATTCTTATGATTTGCTGCATCTAATTTTCTAGTGTAAAATAAAGGAGAGTAAATGTACTCAGCATGGTTTAGCAGCATCTGCACCCAAATATCATCCTTATACTTTAAATAGCTATGTATTACTTCCATAATAGAAATAAAAGGAAGAAGAAAGGGAGGGAATAAAGTAAAGAAGAGAGAGAGGGGGTTGGGGGGAAAGGAGAGAGGAAATAAGGAAGGAAGGAAAGGGAAGGAGGGAGGGGGAAGAGGGGATATGTAAAATAGTTATTGTTAACAAAATGTATTTTAAAATGGCACGTTTCAGTTTTATTCATAATATCCATGAGCTTCCTTTCTAAGACTTTCTTTTAATTCTGGTTGGCTCAATTTTGCTGCTAAGTCAGAACACTCTAGTCTTGTGTTTCTGGTTAAGAGATTAAAAAAAAATATGACTTCTGTTTATTACAGTATTGGTTTTCACCCAGCACCCCAACCAAAGCAACTTAATTTAGTTCTAAGGGGATATTTTTCTAGCTACAGACACACATTTTGAAAATGTATTTTTTCTAAGCCTTTGTTGCCTGAACACATAAATGGCTGCTACAGCAGACAGTTCTATAAAAGAATTAGAGCTTGGTACTAGCCATACAACATGAGGCAATTCGCCTTACCTCCCCCTCCTTTTTAATGCCTTGAGAATTATTTTGACTTTTTTGTGGCTATAAGACTGGTGAATTGTATAGGAAAAAAATCTTATAACTCAAAGGATCTTAAACTTTCGTGTTTGATTACATTTGAATGCAATTATGGAGGCTTGTAATGTAATATTTTCTTTCTAGTGAATGAAAATTACAGATATGTAATACGGGTTTACTTACCTGATTGCACATTAACTCTAATACTTTCAGATAGCCTGCAGCACAGGCAAAAGTCAAAAAAAGGAGGGCGAGAGAGAGAGAGAGAGAGAGAGAGAGAGAGAGAGAGAGAGAGAGAGAGAGAGAGAGAGAGAGAGAGAGAGAGAGAGAGAGGAGGGAGGAGAGAGGAGGGAGGGAGGGAGGGAGGGGAGGGAGGGAGGGAGGGAGGGAGGGAGGGAGGGAGGGAGGGGGAGGGAGAGGGAGGGAGGGAGGGAGGGAGAGGGAGGGAGGGAGGAGGGAGGGAGGGAGGGAGGGAGGGAGAGGGAGGGAGGGAGAGAGAGTTGTTTGGCTTGGAATGGAGTCAGGTATATCATTGGTGAAGTACTTTGCCTGTTTCCTAAAGAGATGCAACTCTTATGTGGTAATAGTGTGATATGTATGGTTTCTTTACAATGAGAGGGAGACATTTATGTTCAGAGCAAAGGAGAACCAATATTTTGGTAACTTTTGAGGACCCAGTTCTTATCATGAAAATACTTCACTGAAACTAAAGACTATGGCTACATATTATTAAAAGATATGTTTATAGACTTTGTAAAAAACTTTACAAATTACAAATTAAAATACTTAAAGGAGAGAAACTCTTAAATGAAGAGGAAAGGAAAATATATTTCCTGAGTAGATCTATACTCATTCCCAGAATCAAAATATAGATATCTAAGAGCTGAGAAATCTTAGAATATTTTCTCAGTGGTAGCTACAATGATCATGGTAGTAGATTAAATTATAGAAGGAATTATAGTTGGCTATTGAAGGTACCTTAGAAGTTTGCCAAGAGCAAGATGGTGGGTTCTTCCACTTCCAAATCGGCAAAACTAAGCAATGCCAGAATAAAAAGACAAACAATGAAAGCAAATTCCTTTCTTCTGGGCATCTCCACTGATACAATTTATAGTATTATTAGTTTTGCAATACATGTTGGGGGGTTATTTTTTCTAGTTCCTTAATGAAGATAGATAGGTGAAGGCAAATACACATCAATTTCTGGCTAAGTTTTGTACTGCAACAATATTTATATTTGTAGGCGAGAACATAAGCTCCTCTACTTCAGATTCCATTCACCTTGTGAAAATGACCACTAGGTCATCATTTCACATGGATTTCAAATGTGAAGCTGCTTAATGCTACCTCTCCATTTCAACATTGCTTGAGTTTGAGGGCACCCAATAATTGGAGCAACTTGATGGTTCTTGTCATCAACTCCAGCAATAACCTACTGTGACTGATGCTATCTAGGAACAATTAGATTCCAGTTTTAGCCAAAAAGAACAAAATTGGATGGATTTTCCTATTGTCTTAACTTTCAAGTGTTTAAAATTTAACATGAATTTAGCTTCAAGTAATGAAGTAAGTTGGATTTCTAGTAGAAGCACTTCCAGGGCTAGAAAGTATGGCTAGTACTGTACAACTCCGATATTTCCTTTTCTCTTACTCAGTATTTTGGCTTTTGTTCCTCCATTTAAAATTCCATTTCATACTTATGAGGTTGTTGCTGTTCCAAGCATCTTGTCTTCATATACCAGGAAGAAATAATCTCCAGTTTATTAAGGAAGTAAATCATTCCTGGTACCCTGATGTTTTTATGGTACCCTTATCATTTCATATTTCACATTTCAGAACAGAACCATAGTGTTACCTCTATGCTCATATGTTACTCTAAAATGTCAAGTTTTGTGGATACAAACAGAAAAATATTGTTGCCTTCTCTCAGGTTGCTTAGAGTCTACTACAGACCAAAGTTATCATGCAATTCATGAATAAGAAAAGACATTTATTGTAATTTCTATCTTTTAATTAAGAAAGCTGAGGGTCAGAAAGTTAAATTGTTTTTTGTTTGTTTGTTTTTTATAGTTTTTGTTTGTTTTTTTTTACCAGTCCTGGGCCTTGAACTCAGGGCCTGAGCACTGTCCTTGGGCTTTCTCAGGGTTAGAACTCTACCACTTGAGCCTCAGCACCACTTCTGGCTTTTTTTTTTCCTATATATGAGGTACTGAGGAATAGAACGTGGGTCTTCGTGCATGCTAGGCAAGCACTCTACCACTAGGCCAAACTGTCAGCCCAAGTTAAGTTGTTTTAATGAAGGCCAAACAGTAGCAACAGTAGCTATGTGATTTATCAAGCAAAAAACATCTTGCTTTAAGCTTAGCAAATGAGACTACAGAAGACAAGTTGCCTGCAAGTGAAAATTCCTGTGCCTCCAAGAACAAATATAACTTAACGTTTTTAAGACTAGTTTGAACTTACATCGCAATGGCAGAGTTAATTTCTCCCTTGGCAATACTATTGGGAAACTCTTTTAACCAAGATTGGCCTATCACTTAAAACTATGCTTAGAGATTCCCAGAATGCTTCCAGTCCCTCTAATAGTCATGTGTTTGGTTCACAAGAGCTAAAAACACAGTGTGAAGCAGATAGATTAAACCTGATATGTATTAAGTGCTGTGATAAAAGTAGATGTATACTGTGTACAGGGAAGACAAAGAGAGACCATGTGTCAAAAAGTGTTCATGTGGGTACAGAAAATATTTTTGGCATACACATAGTTTGAACTGTTGGCATAAGGGATAATGTTCATCTAGTAATGTCGGGGTTTTTAGTCCTTGGTCCCTCCCGACCTGCAAGAGAGATAGGGAGAACACGTGACCAGGACAAGTGAGGCCCCCTCCCGCCACTAGCCCTCCCTCGCAGGAGGACAATCAGATGCTTCAGGGAGACCAATCAAGGCAGGAACTCATTTATTAAGGAAGTACATTCAGCTAACACAGAATGCAGGAACCTATCAGCACAAAGGTGGGCAGGGCTGGGGAGGTACTCTCATTGAGGAAGTCCATTCAGCTTACATAGGAATCATGTGCTGTCTGAGAGGGTGGAAGGTTTGGGGACTATCCCAGAGGTGGCCTTTCTTTGCCTCACAAATCACAGCCATGCCTTCCAACCAGGCTGCAGGCACCATCTCAGCCAGGTGCTGTCCCAAGACCAGGGAATGAGCACTGGGCCACGAGTTAGGCCTCCTTTTACAGCATAGGTTTCTATTTCCCCATATGACGCGCTCCACATAGTAACATGGAACAACTTATTTCTACTAGGGCTGAGTAAGGAATGTGAGTTTCTGGAGAGCTGTCAGCCAAATTCTGGGTTCATTTCCAAACCAGTGCATTGATATAGGAAGAACATAGCATTTTTTTCAGAGACATAGCCATATGTACATTCTATAGAATCATTTCAGAGCTGTCTCATGGAGTTATACGCATGTTCAATACCAATTGATTCAATATACCTCCCATCTGGGATCACAGAGAGCTTTGTATGGAGAAGGAACAGGAAAGGGTAACAACAAAGTAGAATGTGATCTTAAGAAGGTCAAAATAGTTTTGAGATCTCAACATGCATATGAGATGTAACATGACTTGTAAAGCTAAAAAATATAATCAATTCTTAGTAGTGAGACATGCAGTACTTTCAATCCATTAAGTTGTTCTCAGGCATTCTGCTGCTGTAGTCAAAATGCTACTCACACATTATACAAACAGGAAATTTTAATGTCACTGTACTGACATATATACATTTTATAAAAATAGGCCATTCAATGTTTTAAAAATTAACTTGGCTTTTTCGACTCATTTTTTTTTTCCAGATTTTTCTCACTCCAGCAGTTTAGTTCTTGCTCTTCATCTTGCTGGTACTCTTTCGTTCTCATTCTTGCCTGGCATTTGCATTCCCCTTTCAATGTGAATTTTGTGGTATCCACTTTCCTTCTTGACCTGGAATTCTATCTATACTCCACCCACAATAACTTCCTGTTGAGTAAGGGAGGAAAAACTGAAGACAAAACAAAAATTGTGAGCCCTATTTTCATATTTTCTGTGCAAAATGAAGTGAAATGCAATCATAATTGCTATCAGTGATGAAAAGCAATCATTTTTCTAATTAATAAACTTCAATATGCTCTCTCATGGATGAATAACAATGGGGCCATTGACTGATGTTAGTCCCTGCTCTGGTGGTCAGCAGCAACTTGCACTAAATGCTGCCTAATGCATTAGGTAAGATTTATTCATCCTCCAAATGGGTTGAAGCCCCTTGTGCTCAAAGTTTTGAGAACCAATTCTTTTTCTGACTTACTGATCCATAGTTCTAGTGATAGCTTTTTGTCCTCCTGTGTGCTCAGTGACCTGACAGTGAGAAAGGAGATAAAAATAAGATCTACTACAATTTCTTGTAAGGAAGGAACCAAAAGAAAACATATCATTGCCAATGTCAGCTAGCCATGTAAAAGCATGGCAGACAGACAGGATGAGTGAGGAATTTGTGAAAATGTTGGCAGAGGCTTAAGGAATGGTCAACCTAAGTGCTGAGTGCAGTTGCAGGTCAAGAAACTAGATGGACAGGACTGTTTAAGTGAGTTCTCATGTGCCTTATCTCTCTAGACTGTCAACAGCAGAAGAAAGTTTTTTTCCCACCATCAGAAGGACAAAAATCCATCTGTGAGGCCATTCTGAAACCAAGATTCTGTTTCATCTGGATTGATAATGTGGGTAGCTAGGGTTTCTAGACCAATGCAATTCAATTTGGTATCTATTTATTTTTATCATTTGTCACACAATGAATATGTCGATGTATGAGAAAATCCTTTCTGGTTAAAGTGAGTGCTTACAAAGCAGCATTTTATATTTTTTCTCATCTGTGAGGAATTTGTCACATCTTGCTATAAAATCCCTTGTTGCCTTAGAATTTTTAAAGACTAAACACATTATAGTTCTAAGGGCATATTTGTTCTTCTCCATGAATTTTTTTCATTTTCAAAACCATGTTTATTTATTTTTGTATCAGAATATGTATGACTTTATTCTGACTTCCTTTTCCTTCTCCCAAGACAGTATGAAGAATCAGATATTACATCTCAAGAGGTTACCTCAAACTATTTTAGGAATGCAAGAAGAAATGTTTGGCTAACTTTCTTCTATTGATTTGCTCCAGTGAGTGAGTTTTCTAATGGTTGCACTAAGGTGCAATTCTAACTGGAAGGTCACTCTTTTGGGTTATGACCATGGGTACTCTTCATCAAAAATGGTGAATACTCTGCAGAAACAAGTCTGATAGTACCATTCAATTGTTTTTCAAAAATCCTAACTCCATTTTTGACTGTTACTTTCCCAATATTGTTTACCTTCTATGTGTATATTCTGGGAAACTTTAAGATATTTATAAAGTGATACTAAGATATACTTACTCAATAGTATGGGAAAATTATATTTTCTTCTGGGTTGTGATATGCTCAGAAATGTGGAGATGGCACATTTTGTTCCATTATACTCTTGGAGTACAACAAGAACAAGGAAAAGCATACTGGCAAAGTTGTAGTAAGACCAGTAAAATTACAAGGATTCTTTTATATCTAGTCATTGATTTTCTTGTTACATTTTTATCAAAAGGAAATAATCTAAACAAAAATGTAAAATGGCTATGGACTTTGATGTTTCAGCATCCTTCATAACATTTAAAGCTTACATTTAAACATTTGAGTCAGTTTTGTAGGTGCTTATAACATCCCAATATGTGGTGATCCAGCAAGGAAAGATATTTATTACACATACTGAGAGAAAGAATCTCTAAATTATTACCAGAATTTATTGGCATACGAAACTTCATGGCTATAATTTAAATTTCTCATGCTAACTTATTTGCTATTATTAGCTAACAAAATTTACTTTTTGAAAATATAACCACAAAATTATTTACATCAATTAAGATACTATGTACAATGGGTAGGATTTTAATACTTATCAAAAAATATATATAACTACAAGCTCTTAATTGCCCAATCTTAGAAATTGCTGGATAAATTCAATTGTGGCATAAAAATACATTCTAAACATACAAGACATAAGAATGATAGTGTACAAAAATTGTGATATAAATGTAACAAAGTAACACACTATTTATTGCAAAAATATTTGCATACACATATATGATAAACATGCAAACTACTTATTGCAAATATAATGGAAAGTATGCCAAAATTACAATTATCTTCTTATGGTATAATATTTCTTTTCCCTTCTATTTTCATACATTTAATAAACTTTTATATTTAACAAATAATACTTATAATAATGAAAGATCTCCAATAGCTTCTTATTTTCTGGTCTACCCTGAACATAACTTCTTCGAGAGGCATTTTTAGCAAATTTCCATATTCTCTGTGTCAAGCCATTGCCAAGTTCTAGGTATCATTACAGAGGATAACATGATAGAAGCCAGGGCAGCGATATCCTCAAATAAACTCCCTGGTACCACGTATAATATTGCCATGATGAAAAATAGGCCTGCTTGGGCTGTGCATTATCCCTTACAATTCATGTGTTCTGCTACTTTATTTATTTCTTTAGAGACCAGGGAAAGTGAAAGACAGACTGATTAAGGGAGTGAAAGACTGGATGGGAGGAAGGCAGGGGGTAGGACTGTGTGGTAGAGGGGACAAAGAAAGTCAATTGCAGCAGCTGTTTTGCTTATCTGAACATTGCTTGGCTCTTGTTCACATCCCAGGTGAATAGCTAATAAAAATAATTTAAGCTTTAACAAAACAAGAGTAATTTATAATGTGGAAATTGTAGTCTGGCACTTGTATCAGCACCAGGAGCAAGGTCTCTGAAAAACCCTTAGGGAACTGGAACTACCAGGGACATGCAATTCAATCACAGACTTCTTTTGCCAGTATGGGCTCCTCTCACCCCCAGGACCCCAGCTGCCAACTCAAAATCAACAAAAAAACCTTGGATCCAATTGGTTAATTCTGCTGTGTTGTTGAATTCTCCACATTATTCTCAAAGCAACCTAAAAATATCACATAATTTTGCTTTGTTACATGGAAACATTTAAAAAATTCAAGCTTAGTCATTTTCAATAAAAAACATAAATGATCATAGACCAGTTTAAGCAGAAATTATTATATGTCTTTTGTATAAACTTCAAAATTGTGTCTCAGAATGTTCTCTTTAAATGAAGATCTCTCAGATTTAAAGTTCAGATTTTAATATTTTTTATCCCCATTGAATTGGAAGAGAAATTATTTTGCTAAATGAAAAGCTACTGTCATCTAACAATATATTGCGCAAAATGAACATACACATGGAGATTAATCAAAAAAAGTCCAGCATCAGCTTCATAGCAGTGTCATGCGTAAAATTAACTTACATTTTTATTCTGCCTTGAGGATACACAGATTTGTTGTATTTTGATGGCTTCCAGCCATCTCTATTACATAGCATAAATCCTCAAAGGGGAGAGCAGATTTTTATCCTCTGAAGAACATGAAGAAAGAGGACTTTAAAAATGCTGATTAAGCAAATGCTGTTGGTTTAATCCGTCTGCTTCACACTGTGTTTTTAGCTCTTGTGAACCAAACACATGACTATTAGAGGGACTGGAAGCATTCTGGGAATCTCTAAGCATAGTTTTAAGTGATAGGCCAATCTTGGTTAAAAGAGTTTCCCAATAGTATTGCCAAGGGAGAAATTAACTCTGCCATTGCGATGTAAGTTCAAACTAGTCTTAAAAACGTTAAGTTATATTTGTTCTTGGAGGCACAGGAATTTTCACTTGCAGGCAACTTGTCTTCTGTAGTCTCATTTGCTAAGCTTAAAGCAAGATGTTTTTTGCTTGATAAATCACATAGCTACTGTTTGGCCTTCATTAAAACAACTTAACTTGGGCTGACAGTTTGGCCTAGTGGTAGAGTGCTTGCCTAGCATGCACGAAGACCCACGTTCTATTCCTCAGTACCTCATATATAGGAAAAAAAAGCCAGAAGTGGTGCTGAGGCTCAAGTGGTAGAGTTCTAACCTTGAGAAAGCCCAAGGACAGTGCTCAGGCCCTGAGTTCAAGGCCCAGGACTGGAAAAAAAACAAACAAAAACTTTAACAAACAAACAAAAATTTAATTTTCTGAAATTCAGCTACCTTAATAAAAAGATAGAAATTACAATAAATGTCTCCTCTTATTCATGAAGCTGGACTTCATATCAAGGAAAGATAGACACATTTCATAGCTGCACCAAGTAGAGAAATCTTTATTTACCACGTGGGAGGTGAATTCATGTGTTCTAGGGCTGTGCATACCATAGTCTAATCTATTCAGAAGAAGAAGACTAGAACTCTGACCTGGAGTAGAAACTACTGGTGCAAACTCAAGCATTGATAATGTTATCCTAAGGGGAACGAAGCAGTTGGTAAATTTAGACTCCATTATCCTATATGCATGATATAAGTAAGTGATAAATAAACTAGGAGTAACACTAGGTAATTACATGCTTGTATGTATAAAAGCACTGCTTAATGATGCTGCTTTCATTATGTCTAAAACATATTCTCTCTTTGTAACTAATAGTGAAGACCATTTCTATCTCATGGAGACCTCAAGAAACTAAATTTGATCTCATACAATCCCTCCTTTCTATGTAAATTACACCTCTACAGAATTTAATTTCCTTTCGGAGCTCTAATTTTCCACTCAAAATTTAGTATTTTCTTTTTTTAAATTCTATTTCATTGTCCAGTGTTTAGAATGGTTACAGTTACATTCATCAGGAAGTGGGTACATTGTGTCTTGAACATTGATATACTTCTTTGCTTTTTCTCCCACTTTCCCTCCCTCCCAATCATCTTGGTTTTCTCCTTCCATTCCCTATTTCAAATAAACAAATAAATGTATATACAACATACCAGCTTCCAAAGTCAGATACAGTAACAACTTGAGATTAAACCATAAGGGAATAAAAGAGAAAATGAATAACTTCACGTAGTACATTAAGAACAACAGTCAGAAAGATAAACCTCTTGTTTCCATAAAAAGTTACTACTTCTTTAATCTTTTTGATACATGGTTACTGACAGAATTTCAGATTATAAGACGTATTTCCCATGAATAGTTTAAGAAACAAGCTTACTGGGGGCCAGGAGTTTGGCCTAGTGGTTAAAGTGCTTGCCTAGCATGCATGAAGACCCGGGTTCGATTCCTCGGTACCACATACATAGAAAAAAGCCGAAAGTGGTGCTGAGGCTCAAGTGGTAGAGCTCTAGCCTTGAGAAAGTCCAAGGACAGTGCTCAGGCCCTGAGCTCAAGCCCAGGACTGGCAAAAAAAAAAAAAGAAACAAGCTTACTGACAATTTCAGATGCTAATGGTCTAGAGTCAAATGCATTACCTGCAAGAAACTATAGTGACATAGGATGTCATTACTAAACTACTATAAGAAAAAGAGCTCAAGGCTGGAAGTGTTGCTTAGTGGTAGAGGGCTTGCCTAGTGTGCACATAGCCCTGCATTTGTTTCACTGGTACCACATACATAAAAAAAAATCCAGAAGTGGTGGTGTGGCTCAAGTGGTAGAGTGCTAACCTTGAGAAAACTCAAGGACAGTGCCCAGACCCTGACTTCAAGCCCCAGAACTGAAAGAGAGAGAGAGAGAGAGAGAGAGAGAGAGAGAGAGAGAGAGAGAGAGAGAGAGAGAGAGAGAGAGAGAGAGGAAGGAAGGAAGGAAGGAAGGAAGGAAGGAAGGAAGGAAGGAAGGAAGGAAGAAAAGATAGAAAGAAAGATGGAAGGGAGGGAAGAAAGAGCAAGCAAACAAGAAAGAGATAGATGGAAGGGAAGGAGGGAGGGAGGGAAGGAGGGAAAGAGGAAGAAAGGAGGGAAGGAAGGAAGGAAAGAAGGAAGAGCACTTAAGGTTGAAAATGGGGCACGGTGAACTGGTTCTAGCTTTGAATTTGATACCCAACTCACTGAGCCTTTTCTTTTCTTTCAATTTTTAAATAAGAATCAGAGAAAATAGTGGGAATTTTCTTTTAATTCTTTTAAGTGCTCATGGTATGCTAGGGTCAGATTCCAGAGCTATAGGATGAGAAGTTAAAAGTTTAGAGTTCCTGCTTGAAAGTCTTTACATTTCAATACCAGAGAATTTATTTTTTACAATGGCTTGGAAAATTACAGCTGTTTGTATACTAATGCCCTGGTAAGTAAATGAAGGTTCCAAAATAACTCTATTTAGTTCTATTTCATCTTGGAATTACAAATGGGATAGGAAGTTAGAGATTTGTCATTTCAATTCTTCAACCAACAGTCATATAAATCTGTTTTGTTTTTAAAACATAGGAGGACAAGATCCAATAAGCAAAATTTTGTGATAAAAATAAACAATGTTTTAAATGTTACATTTTTAGTATACCCTCAAATAGTTTGCCTTTAAATTTTAGTTTCAAAACCTTTTATTTTGTTTAACCCAAAAAACTAAAAAAGTTAGGTAATTGAACTTGACATTTTCTAAAGAAATTAAAAATAAATTTCCTTACTGTTTTAATACTCCCTGTTAGAAAACATTCAGTGACTAAATATGAGGTGTTTTGGTCTTACAGTAGTCAATGTAGAAATACCCAGGACTTTTATATAAAGTTGGACCATCTTGTAACTACAGCTATGTTATTATTGCTACTTTTATGTAGTGTATAGGAGAGGTATTCTTACTTTCTCTATTCAGTCAAGTATATATAGTTTCAAAACTATATAATGGTTGCAAATAATAGATGTAAACAAAATAGCAAGTTAGTATTTATATGTACTGTTTCAAGTCTTTGGTTTTCTGAAAGTAGGTGTTATAATATGCTTTAGGAAAGGACTGGTCAGTAATAAGTCTAATTCTACCCCTGTGATTTCCACTCTCTCATTGGGCAAGGAATTAAGATAAAGTCACATTAAAGACACAATTTAAAATATCAGGTTTGATGAAACTATAAGACTAGATCACTATATATATATTAATATCTAAAATGCTCTACTCAAAAAATCTAAGTATCTTTATTTTAGTAGTATAACTGAGAAATTTTTATTTAACATTATTTAATTCTATTTGGTATCTAGACTTGCTCTCCATTACTACGAATAATAACAGACGCTGGAGGGGATGTGGCCAGGAGGGATAACTACTACACTGTTGGTGGGAGTGCAAGCTCGTTCAACCACTATGGAAAGCAGTATGGCAGTGCCTCAAAAGGCTAAACATAGAACTCACCTATGACCCAGAAATTCCACTACTTGGCATTTACCCAACCATCCAAAATCTAGGGCATACTAAATCCACTAGCACAACAATGTTCATTGCAGGATTATTCACCATAGCAAAGATATGGAACCAACCTAGTTGTCCCTCAGTTGATGAGTGGATCAACAAGTTGTGGTATTTGTACACAATGGAATTCTATGCTGCTGTCAGAAAAAATGACATCGACCCATTTGTTAGGAAATGGAAAGACTTAGAAAAAAATCATATTAAGTGAAGTAAGCCAGACTCAAAGGAACTTAGGCTCAATGGTTTCCCTCATTTGTCATAACCAGTAGAAACCTTGGGCTCTACTAGCAGAGATCTGCAATAGAGCAAAACCTTGATATATAAGGCCATATAGTATGAAGCTAATTGAAAGGACCTCCAGGATACTAAAACAAAAGTCATATAATGAATGATTGTTGTCCTTAATGTACTATGTTATCTTTCATCTCCTTTGCTGTCTCTTGGGTATCTCATATTGTTACAGTATCTCACTTTGTTATCTGATATATTGAATTTATTTGTATTTGGTTATTTGAAATTTGATAGGGAAGGGGGAAAACCAAGATGGGGGGGGAGGGGGGTTGGTGGGGGATGGGGGGAAGGTGATGGGTACCAAGACATGAGAAAGGGTATCAATGTATGTGAATTAATGCACCTTCTATCTGGCAAATATCATGTAACCCTTTTATTAATTACAATAAAAAAAAGAAAAAAAAGATCTGAAATGGCATCAACCTGAACAATCTACCAATGTCATTCTGTTCTCCTACTTTCTAATTGCCCTCATCATTGGTGTCTAGGTAAAACAGGAAATACTCAAAGAAGTAAGCATTCACAACAAAATAAAAAAATGTCTGCATATTAAAGTTATAGTGCTGGGGCCAGGAGTTTGACCTAGTAGTAGAGTGCTCGCCTAGCATGCATGAAGGCCTGGGTTCCATTCTTCATTCCCATATATAGAAAAAAAATCCAGAAGTGGTATTGTGGCTCAAATGATAGAGCTCTAGCCTTGAGAAAGCCAAGGACAGTGCTCAGGCCCTGAGTTCAAACCCCAGTACTGGCAAAAAATAAAATGAAATGAAATTATAGTGCTCCACTATGCAAGGATAGTTGTTAGAAATAGCATGCAGGAAAGGTTATCTTATGTTGAGTCTTTCATAAATAGTGCTCAGATTTAAACACAGACCATCACTTGTGTTTCAGGTCAGTAAACCAAGCTATTCGGGATTTTGAGATTGGGAGCTGGGCATACTGAGGATCAAGGTCAGCTCAGGAACCCAAGTAAAACCCCTTCTCAGTCAGTAGTTTGGCACAGTGACTCAGACCTGTCAACCAAGTTCCGATAAAATAGGCAGACAGACGTATAATTGGGGCCTTAGGCAAAAAGTGAGATCCTATTTCAAAATAAAATCAGTCCATAAAATGTTCATGGTTCAGAAACATAATGCCCGTCTAGGAAGCACCAAGACCCTGAGATCAAATCCCAATATAGACAAAAGGAAGGAAGGAAGGAAGGAGGGAAGGAAGGAAGGAAGGAAGGAAGGAAGGAAGGAAGGAAGGAAGGAAGGAAAAAGAAGAAAGGAAGAGAGAGGGAGGACAGGGAAAAAGAAAGGAAGGAAGAAGGAAGAAGAAAGGAAAAAAGAAAAGAAATAAGAGCAGGAGAGAGAGGGGGGAATAAAAATGCTTTGGATAAATAACCCTCATTCCTCCAGCAAGTGTTTATAGAAATGGACAAATAAAGTATCCTATCCTGGTTCTTCACATGATCCATCTGAATCTACACCCACATTTTAACTTCACATCTTTGCCTTTTGTAAGTCTTGTAACATGGTACAAACACTTACATTGATATCAGTATTCAATAAATCATATTGTTCCTCGATACATTGTTATTTAAATTATGGATAAAATGTTTGATTAACCTTCAAAATGAAATTATTATTTTTTAAATCATTTAAAAAATAATGACTTATTATTTTGAATGGTCTCAAAAGAATTAAAGAAAGCTCCATTATTTTAACCACATTCTTCTTCAAATAACTTAGCAGAATCTACCCTTAACAATGTATTAATAATGCTTATTTTATTAGCTTCACAGTATCCTTAATAATAATACAAAATTAATCAGAAACCTCTTTGGAATAGCTATTTAAAGTCATTGTAAGGCAAGATTTATGTGAGTTGCAATAATATTCCCTTTTAATTCTAATTAAACTGAATGTTTGTATGTTATTCGTCAACTCAGAGTCAGATGAAATAGTAGTGGTCTTGTTGTTGCTTATTGTCTTTATTTTGCTTCTGGTGATTGATGTATAAATCGTTGACTAGAAGTGCTTTTCTTCTCTTGCAGAGATTTGATCTTAGTTGAAGAAGTCTAAGGTAGTGAGAACTAATGCTAGTAGGGGTAAGGATGGTGTTTCCCTGATAGTCTTTATATTAGATTTATATTCATAGTCTTTGTATTTTCTATAGATATATGTGTGTATCTATAGAGATCTATATATCTATAGCTTTCTCTATATTTACATATATTCTCTCTTTCTTCTCTTTCTCTTCTCCTTTCTGTTCCTTGTCTCTTGTCTCCTTTCTGTTTTGTATGCCTATATGCCTATGGGAAGGCACTGTATTATGTTGGGGGGGAACACCTGGAAAATGTACACAGGAAGTTATAACATTATCAGGACAGAAAGGATTGTAAAAGAAATGATTAGTGCAAGGTAATATAAAGTGTTTGCTGCTATTAGTTATGTATCTGCCCTAAATGAAACTTGAATTATTGCTTTGAAAGTACATACACAGCTGTAATCCTAGCCACTCCTACATTGTCAATTTGAGGACTGCAGTTTCCAATCCAGCAGGTGTGGGAAAGTCTGGGACGATCATCTCCAATTAGCCACTAGAAAGCCAGACTCAAGTTTTGATAGAGAGCTAGCATTGAGTAAAACAGTTGAGGGATAGGGCAGGCTCTGAGGACAAGACACACACACACACACACACACACACACACACACACACATTGCACACACATACACATACAAACTATAATTCAAATAATTGTAGGTAGAGAACAAATTCAGTCCTAGCAGCATAGGATAAAAGTGTAATGTGGACTACAGGATAGAACAAGCTCTATGATGGTAGAAATGGCTTGATTTTGGTGCTGATCAGTTTAGAACCATAGGGAAAATGCAAATAGCAAGGGTCTTCTGATTCCAAGTGAATATTGACTCCACTACCACCACCTATTGACACTAGTGAGGGGCGATAGAAGGGATAGCCTGTCATTTGTGATGACTACATTACTACCTTGGAGAAACAGCCTCCTTTCTAGCCTGTATAATCCAGATAAATCTGTAATAACTGAAACCTATCAGCAGCCATAGAAATGAGTATATGCCTAAAGCTGGACCAGTTCTGGCTCTGAATCATTTTTGGAATTATGGCATTGTGGTTTAAATAGAGAGAAGTCAAGTCAGTCCTTTTCATGGAATGATACCTAGGCATGGGGAGAACGAGCAGTTCATGTCTACAAAACGCAAAGTCTGTCATTGCCGAGGCTTGTCTTCCATGTTCAATGGAGAGAAGTAATCTGCAGTGAGAGCAGAGAGAGAGAAAAAGCCCCAGTGGCCATGCTCTTGGTCCAATGGTTCCTTTCGCTAGACCTCAGCTCGCAAGAAGCAAGCATCTCTTTCATGTTAAGTGGATTAGACTTGAGTGTCTAGACTTGAGGCACTTACAGCCGAGAGAATGTCGAGGACTTCCATATTGAATTTAGTGACAGGATTACACTATAAACTAAGTGTGACATTTGGGGTAACACTACGCTCCACTCAAGAGATCTTCTGCCCCACAAATGTTAGTAGAGGTTCAAGGTGATTTGGTGAATGTTAACTGGTTTAAGGGAATCCATTTCATGTCCTTTGGGATAGCTTTAATGTGATAGAATAGAAATAAAATAAATTAGGGACCAGTCAGGCATGGACTATCCCTTCAGTGTGCCTTCATCACTGGTTGAAATAGTCCAGTCAAATTTTCCCAGGGTTGGACAAGAAGCGCTGTCCGCCGAATCTCTTTATCTCCAGAGTACCTAAGATTAGAGAGGATGCTTCTTAGCTTTGTTTATATGTTATCAACACATGGCACAATTTCAACCAGTCCACTGGGTGGGTTGAATACATCAGCTTTGTTTGGCATCGAATAAACACAATGACTGCTGAGAGGACAAAATTTTCTCCTTTGAGCAGATAGTTGTGTCTGTAGCCTAATAGCTAAATAAAACACGGGAGCTAAATAAATATAAATGACAAAAAAATAGAGTTATGTAAGACTCTACATTGACAGTTGGAACTCTTTGGAACAGAATTTTGACTTTAAAAAAGCTGAGCTTCAGGTAACTTGTGTACAGTGTGAATATGAGAATAAATTTCAAACTCCACAGTACTTTCTACTATTGTTCATTGAAATAGAAAATAATTTAAGAAACATTTAGCTCTTAGCTGAAAAAGAGCCCCCTCCTTGCTAGTGTACAATTAAACTACTCAGACCTAGTGGTGTAATTACAATGCAATTTGATACAAAGTGTGGAAAGACTTTGGGGGAGGGGGCTGGAGAGCTGTCAGGGGACCTGCTCCTTTGGCAGTGATTAACAGTTCGGTAATGAGGGTCTGTTGTGTGTGGGTGAGAATGCAAACACTATGTCAAATAGTTAGCTGCTCTTTTAGTGACCCCAAAGTGCAAGCAGTTCTACAGTCTGAGAATCAGAGAGACAGAGACAGACAGGGAGCCAGAGAGACAGAGTGACAGTGATAGAGAAAGAGACAGAGAAAGACAGAAACACACACACACACACACACACACACACACACATGAGAATTAAGATCATGATTTAAACTTGAAAAAGAAAACCCTGCTTTATTCAAAGACAGAGAGGTTTTTTGTTTGTTTGTTTTCTATCCCCTGTATAAAACAAAATTCTGGTTGTATTACTTATATGATAATAATAACCAAATAACCCCAACCATCAAAAGAAAGAAAATAAAGACCTTTAGAAGTTTAGTTTATGAAGTGGTTGAGTCTTCTAATAGAATCTTTCTTAGCTGACCAAAAACTGTCAACTTGACAAGAAATACTTGCTTAAATGTGTCTTTAAAAACAGCTTCATGTTAGATTCAAGGTAGAGTCGAAGTTTCAGGAATATTCAGCTACTAAGTCAGATTTTATGCCTTCAAATAGTGTCATAGCTTTATGGGAAGAAATAAAACTGAAACTAACTGCTTGGGAAAATCTAAGGGAGAAGAAAAGAAGTGAATTCCATGTTGCAGTGTGTTTATATTTATTGGCTTCAGACCAAGCTGTTACGAGATGTCTTAGAAACTGTGTCCAAAATGGCTGTGAATTTTTCTTCTTAGCTGCACCTCCAGCACTGTGTAGGGAACTAGGGAGTGCCTACTTAGGGAGAGAGAACTACTTTAGCATGAATTCTAATCCTGTCAAATAGTTCAACCTTGGGAAATCATTTTCTTTTGGTTTCCAGAAATAATATTATTAGAATACCTTCCTCTTGCAGTTATTATAAAGATCGAGGGAGATAATGCAGACAATGAAGCAAAACAAATTATGGACTTTTCTTTCCAATTTTGTCTACCTTAACTTAGTAAATTTATGATTATTACCTACTTGTTAAGCATTAGGCAAAATATACACTTGTCAAAATATCTTTTCCTTTAGTAGTATGTTGGGTAGCTTGTTTGCAATATATTTAATGTGTTTGGGGATTTTAATTTAATAATTAACATGAAATTATTTCAGCCTTATTAACAATACAAACCAATGAACAGATGGGGACTAAAATCTTAGTTAGCAAGTTTTCTTTGTTAAAACAACTGTCTGTAAATAAACTCTAGTGTAAATTTTAACAACACAAAAGGTTAATTTATAAACTACAACACTCATATCTGGCACTGGAAACTCTAGGAAAGAACACGAAGTGGATTTTGGCTAAAATTCTCTGCAGAGTTGCCTTGGTAATACAAAACCTAAGCAAAGAAGTGGTGGAGCCAAAGGAAGCTTATGAGAAGCTACTGAACTTAGGGAGGAAGTGAGCAACTGAGGAACTGACCCAGGGACTCTGACCAGGTTTTTCAGGAGTAGCTCTCTGGCTTCAGCAGAACTTAGGCTTTCTTGTTTTTCAGAACAGGAAAAGGCTTGTACCTGCCATATGCTGCCCCTTTCTCTTCCATGAAGGCATTCTTCAATAAATTAATCAGACCTTATTACAAGTGGGGGCTGGTAGCTCATATATTGAGGAGTCTGAGATCTGAGGACCATGGTTCCAAAGTCAGCCAGGGAATGACTCTAATCTGTAATTTACCATGCAGAAAAATCCAAAAGTGGGGCTGTAGTTCTGGTGTTAGAGCACTATCCTTGAACAGAAGAAGCTCGGGGACAGCCCCTAACTTTGTGTTCAAGTGCCAAGACTAGCAAAAAAAAAAGAAGAAGAAAAGAAAGAAAGAAAGAAAAACACCAGACTTACTACATTTTTACAGTGATTTGAGTCTACCTCCTAAGATATAAAGAAAAAAAATTACCTTGAAAAGGAGGTTCAGTTTTTCTTAGGTAGTACCATGGGTTTTATTCTCTAACCAGATGTTTTAAGTATTGGGTCCCTGGACCTTGTTTTATCTGTGCATGCAATTCAAGAGATTCATAAGAGGAAAGAATTTCACGTTTTCAACATCTTTGAATGAACATTTGATGTTTTCATGAAACTTTCAGGGGTTTTCAAGAATAGTTGGATTATTACAGGTGCATTGAAATATCACTTACAGTCATCACTGTTTTGAAATGATTGTGGCAGTTATTAGACCTCCACTGGGCTCTGGAGCAGAAGGAAAGATGACTGCATCAGCAGCCTGCCACTCATGAACCATGTTGTAACCAGAACGCTTATATCTAGTTGGTATAACAAAAGAGCTTCTTTGACCTACTCTTTATTCTAAGTGTAATTCATCGTGTCTCTGGGTGACAAAATAATTCATTATAAAGATCATGAATTCCGTCCTTTTCATCTAAGTCCCTAATAGACTTTGAATGGCCTTTATATAAATTTTGTATGTCAAGTAGTGAAAATGATTATTTTTAAGCATTCCTGAAATATCCTTGTTTCTAAACTCCTCTTTTTCCCCTCGTTTTTTTCTTTTCTTTGTTCTTTCACATCCAAGGTCTAAAGTTTGCTAATCAAAGTTTGGAAAAAGTGAACACAAAAATTTAAACAACTATGCCACAGACATGGTACGAGAAAGCAGAATAAATGAGAAATTCTGTCTTAGGCTAACTTCATGAAGTGGGTAAAGTTGCAAAAATTGAGATTATTTTAGGAAGAATATTTACCAAACAGGATATTAACTCCTAAAAGTGAAAGCAACCACTTGTCACAGTAAAGAAAATGCGTGTCTTCCCATAATTTGCTAAGTCATCATGTTATAACTTTAATCAGGATAACATTGTGATTTAATTTTATAGTGCTTATAAGAACATTTTCATATCCAGCCCTCATCCGAATGAATTTAAACACTCCCTTACCTCTTGCCTGTGACCAGGCACATAAAGTACATTCAAACATTAGCATAGGTTATGGAGATTCTTGGTTATGGAACAAGAAAACCTGGGATGTTCAATATCAGCTTTGTTTCTGAACAAATGGTCTCCTCTTTCATCTTCAGTGAAGAAATAAATTCCACTAAGAATGATGAAATCCCCTGTGATCTTCAAGATAGAGACACTTCAAAATCTGTTAGAAAGCTCTAGTCTCCCAAAGTACTACGATTTTCAAAAATGATTAAACCAACTAAGATAGAAGTTTATATTGCAATCTTATTAGGATACATGGCATTGCTCATCGAGGAGAGCCTGTCTTCATGGGCTGACAGGACTGGGAAACATGAGGATGTTGCTGGCTCTTCTCACTTCTTCAAGGACATTTGCCTTTGGTCTTGGAAAAAAATTTAAATTTCATCTGTTAAATATAGAAAAGAGGGGCCTGGAGTTTGGCCTAGCAGTAGAGTGCTTTCCTAGCATGCACAAAGACCGGGGTTCGATTCCTTGGTACCACAGACATAGAAAAAAACTGGAAGTGGAGCTGTGTCTCAAGTGGTAGGGTTCTTGCCTTGAGAAAACCCAAGGACAGTGCTCAGACCCTGAACTCAAGCCCAAGACTGGCAAAAAAAAAATATATAGAAAAGAAAGGATTATGGGAAGATGAGGAAAATGTGTTTTTATCTCAACTTAATTAATAATGCAAATTTGTGGGACCAAATTTTTATTATTCATTGTGGATCAACATTATAAAATGGACACAGATGATCACTTAGCTTGTTCTAGGTATAAAAGAAACGGGTTAAAGAATTCATGTGGGGAAACATAGCTCAAAGTCCTATAATACAACATTTTAGGGACTTGCCAGATGAAAGAGTTTGCCTTTCAGGAAAGCAAGGCTTTTCCTGGTTTTCTTGTGGAGAAAAATGAAGAGTTTTAATAAAAAAAATAGTACCCCATTGCTTGTTCTCAAGAGCTGTCCAGAAGAAATACCACAAAATAGTTTTTTTTTTCAGGGTATTCAGGCTATATACCTCAACACAGGTCATATGGACAGTGTACTATACTGGAAAGTGTGACATGGAAATCCAGTGAATTTCTTTACTTGGTAAAAGGGGATCCATCAAGTCACAAGACAAGTAAATTTCTTGGAAAAATTCTGTGCAACTTAGACCTCTGATTTACAAGGTGAGAAAAAAACTCAATCGAAAGCTTAAAAAAGCATGCAAGCTTTAAATGAAACTGTAAGCTCGTGTTTTCCAAAGGAAACCTTTACTTTTAAAATGATTATGGTGGAGACAGATGTTATGCCTTCCTTCTAAAAGGTCTCTTCCCAACAATGAATGGCATTACTTTCTTGGTGGTTTGACAGGAAAGAAGTATTTTTCCCCTTTCTATCAATGAAAAAAATAATTTGAGCTCAGAAAATGACAAAATGTTGAATTAGCCAGAACTACCTATCTGAACCCATCTGTTTGGTGGAATGCCTCCACTTGGCTTGGTAAAGAGATGATGAGCAAAATGCATACTCTATCACCAGTCCTAACCTGTCATATGCAGTTAAGCAAGTTATTTAACTTTTCTAATCTTCAACTTCATAGTAAAAAAGAGGGACCTGTCCACTGTGGCTTACACATAGGTAGAATACCCTAATGGATTGTGTAGAAATATTCAATCCCCGGAGTATAATTGACAGAAGTAATATGGGCCATTAAGGGATGGGGCCTACAGAGAAACCCTTCAATCATTGAGAGTGCCAAAGGACTTGACTAGTTTCTCTCGCTGTGTCTTTCTCTGTGTGTATCTCTGTCTCTGTCACTCTGTCTCTGTGTCCTCTTTCTCTTCCCCTTTTCTTCCCCTAGCTGACAAGGTGCTCACCAGAATCTCAGTCCAATTCTACTGCCCAAGTTTGACTTGTACCTCTAGAATTATAAGCCAAAACAAACAGAGAAGCCAATTTCCTTTGGCTTCAAAGTAAAGAATCCTGTGTCAGGTGATTCCTTATAGTGACATGAAATTGACTAATCCAGCATCTACCCCTATCCTTTATTTAGGGAACATAAAATGAATTTATATAGAAACTGTCCAAAAATTGCTATGCTTGCCACTACCACTGAAGATGCTATGGTTATTGAGAGGCTTAAAGTATATTTGGGGAGAAAACCCCCAAAACATACTAACAAGAGAATGTTTTAGAAAATATCAAATTAATTCCATGGCTAATACTATAAATTTGGGCTTACATAACTGGCAATAATTAAACTTACAAAAGCAAATTCCTGAGATGCCCACATTTAGTACTTAAACAAAATGCTAGCATAAGATCTATTAAGTTAATTGTAAAATGTGGCCGTTTACATGTCATTGATTGATATAGCTGGGTTCTGGTTCAGTTATTTTCACTACTTTTTAATGATGACTAATAAAATATTAAGTTAGGCTTGCTCCCCTTAAAAATGGGTTTTTTAGATCCTAACTGTAGCTAGTAATTTCACTAGGACTTGCTTGTGAATATTCAAAGAAGTGAACAATCTGGATTAAATTTCTCCTTTATGCCCATCGATGAAAAGTGATACATCAAGCTGAACAAACCACGTTCTCTCTCTCCCCCACAGAGAACATGCAGTGTTCTAAGTCTCTCTCTGATTGATGATACACATTACTCAACTTCAATCTTTTCTTTTTTGTTTTGTTAAACTGAGATATTCCTGGATGTGTGTGTGTGTGTGTGTGTGTGTGTGTGTATGTTTATTTGTGCAACAGGATAGCTACTTGATAGACGATAGATGTTCAGCCAAATAAAAAGGCAAGGCACAAGTTTTCATTTCCTCCTGTATTCATATTACAACACATTCAGGACCTGGAATTGTTCTCTGACCCCAGCCTTGTTAGTGCTGCCACCTACAGGAAGACATGGTAGCAAAACATGAGGCACCTGTGTGGATCCCTGTTAAAAAATCAGTGTCTCTCCTCCCTCCTGCCCTGTGACTAACCTCTTGAAGTCTTTGCAAACATACAGAAAGAATAGGAGAACATACGTGCATGCACATGCACACACATGCACGCACACACATACATATGCACACACCCCTCACCTTCCCTGCATATCACTCCAGATAATTTGCAGTAATTTAAAACATCGGCATCAATCAGGCAACATTGGCCCATGCCTCCTAATTCAGGAGGATCAAGGTTGGAAGCCAGTCCAGGCAGGAAACTGGGAGATTCTTATCTATAATAAACTATCAAAACGCTTAAAGTAGAGTTGTGGCTCAAGTGGTAGACTGCCAGCTAGGCTTGAGCAAGAAATGTCAGGGACAATGGACAGGCCCTGAGTTCAACTCTCAGGACCAAATGCACTCACACACACACACACATACACACACACACACACACCCAGGACCAAAATGCACACACACACACACACACACACACACACACACACATACACACACACGATCAACATCACAAATTGTAGTTATTTACCTCTCCTCTCATTTATCTTAGTCTCTGTATTTTCAAAAGTAATAATTGATAGCCCTTTGTCATGTCTACTTTTACATCTACTTTTACTTAGAGTGAAATGTCAAAATGTGCACTCTTGTTACAATTGAGTAGATAGATAGATAGATTGATTGATTCATAGCATAAGAAGGGTTAATTGGTATGCAGAATAAAGTGAGATATGGGTTTCAATCTGACCTATAGTTCTCTATAAAATAGAGTAGTGAAACCTACTAGCACAATCATGTTCATTGCAGCATTATTCACCATAGCTAAGATATGCAACCAACCCAGATACCCCTAAGTAGATGAATGAATCATGAAGATGTGGTACATTTACACAATGGAATTCTATGCTGCCATTAGAAAGAATGACATTGCCCCATTTGTAAGGACATGAAAAGACTTAGAAATAAGTCATATTATGTGAAGTAAGCCAGACCTGAAGAAACATAGGCTCCATGGTTTCCCTCATTTGTAACAATTAGTATACATCTACAATTCTCCTAAAAAAAAGGGATCATAATAGCTGAAAAGCTATGTGCATAGTACATATAGGATGAGGCTAAACAAAATGAACTCCAGGATATGGAAACAAGAGGTTTATCTTTGTGACTGTTATTCTTAACGTGCTATGTGAATGAAGCTTTCTTTTCTCTTCCCCTTATGGTTTATCTCATATTGTTACGGTATCGGAATGTGATACCTGATATATTGTATATACATTTATTTGTTTATTTGAAAAAGGGAAGGTAAGGGAAAAACAAGATGAATGGGAGGGGTTAGGGGAGGGAAAGAGTGAGAAAAGCACGGGAAGGGGTAACAATGTTCAAGTAGTAATATACCCACTACTTGATGAATGTAACTGTAACCCCTCTATACATCAACTTGACAATAAAATATAAAAAAGAAAGAAAGGGGAAAAATAAAATAAAATAGAGTAGTGGTTCTGGTCTGTGTCAGAAAACCTCTAAATAGAATTCAGCACAGTAGGCAGTCCTGCTTAGCTGAAAGCCAGACTATACTTGCAAAGAGGATTAAATACTTTCCCACATAGAAAGGGACAGAGAAAGAGTGAGATACTTCCTTGCTGGGGATTGAATTTATTAGAAAATTCACACCTACATTCTACCTATTCCAGAGAGCCCGTGGGGCCTGTTTTTTTTAGCCAAGTTCAACATGTCTGTATTTATGTTGTGTTTGCTTCATCCAACTGAGCTGCCTCAACCTCCTGTAAAGAATAAAGTCCTTTCCCCTCCAACCTCTAGGCCACTAACACCATCAAGAATATTTAATTTCCCCAGCCCTACCAAAGGAAGAGCCAATGGTGGATGTGTTAACTCAAGTGGTTGTTCACTTAAATTGTCTGTAGCTTCCTGACAAGCACTTCTGAGAAGGCTGAAAGAAAACCAATACTCACCAGGAAATTGTGCCCTGATCAGAAATCATGGCAATTAGAGGGGAGCTGCTGTGGAGGTGGCAAAACATGTAATTACCTCTGTTCTGTCGTCTCTGGTCAGGCTACTATAAAAATCGAATAGGAGAGATTTAAAAAAACCTTTCCTACAGTAAAGAAAATATCTAGAGGAAACGTAGAAATATTGCAAATGGTGACATCAACTTAAATACATAACACATTTTCATCATCTATGTACAAGAAGGCAACTGTTCCTGGCAGGGTGCTGAGTGGAAACAGAATTGTGGGTTTTATCCATTTAGATGAGTTGAGGAAATTGTGAATGGAGGAGATGAAGCTAGGACTCCGGGTGCATTCTTGTTTTAAGTCCTGTTAACCAGTTTGCCAGCTCTCTTGCATGGCTCATTTATTCACACTGGCAGGTTCCTATAGGATCATAACCTGCAACTACTGGCTCATGCTCAACATGATTTCCTGTCTGAGGGAGTAATTTTTCATCTCTATGCCACTTTAGTACTGACATCTTGCAGCTTCTACCTAGCAATGACCTTTATTTAGCCCTCTGTTATTTATGAATCTTCTAGTTCTGAACTTCTCATTGGGTTTCTTTTTTTCATATATTTTATTGTAATTAATAGAAGGGTTACATTATATTTGCCAGATAGGAGGTGCATTAATTCACATACATTGATACCCTTTCTTATGTCTTGGTCCCCATTTCCCTCCCCCCCACCCCTACCTCTCATCTTGTTTTCCCCCCTTCCCTATCCAATTTCAAATAACCAAATACAAATATATCCAATATATCAGATAACAAAGGGAGATATTGTAACAATATGAGATAACCAAGGGACAGCAAAAGAGCTGACAGATAACATAGTACCTTAAGAACAACAATCACTCATTATATGGCTTTTGTTTCTATATCCTAGAGGTCCTTTCATTTAGCGTCATACTATATGGCCTTATGTATCTAGGTTTTGCTCTATTGCAAATCTCTGCTAGGAGAGCTCAAGGTTTCTACTGATTATGACAAATGAGGGAAACCATTGAGCCTATGTTCCTTTGAATCTGGCTAAGTTCACTTAATATGATTTTTTTCTAAGTCTTTCCATTTCCTAACAAATGGGGCGATGTCATTCTTTCTGACAGCCACATTCCATTGTGTACACAATGGAATTCTCATTGGGTTTCTAACTCCAGATTTGTCCTGATAAAGTAAGGGTTTCAAAGTTGCACTATCTCTCCAGTCTCTCTAGAGTACCCATATTTTGCTTTTATCCCAAAGTCTTCATTCTGCTACACTGTATTGTCCTGGTTACCTGCATGCTATCAGTAAAGCAAATAACAAACTAGGAGAGAACATTGTTCTAGCAAAGAATAGAAATAGAGACCAAGAGAAAAACTAGGTTTGGGGTAACTTTGATTAGTAGATTATGCTGGGTCGTGTGAGATGGACAGAAGAAAGAGAAGATCCCAGGAGGAATGTTCTGTGTGGTCTCATTAAAATGTTCAGATTAAGGCACGCTTTGGTCTAGTCTATGATGAAAAAAAAGAATAAGAAACAATTTTTCCTCAAGAAACTTTGAAATGTAGTGCCTTAATGAACTGTCCAGGGAAACTCTAGGGGACAGAGTGGTACAGTGTCTGGAAACAGTGCAGGACGGCAGAAAAGAAGGTGTGACTGGGGAACAAGAGGGAAACACAGTCACATTTGGTAATGTGCCATGCTAATTCTTTTCTGTAATTCTCTGGGTGTCTGTTGACCCTGACTACCACCCACTCCTGAGTCTCCATATGATTATTGTAGTGGCAATTAAACAAGGTGTGTGTGTGTGTGTGTGTGTGTGTGTGTGTGTGTGTTTAATAAAGTAGGCTTATGTGAAATTGTTTCAGGAGAAAAACCATCCCCGGAGCAACGTGGATTTCATTCCCAGGCTCTTTCTTGTCTCCCCCTAAAAAATAATAATAAAAGACCCTGACTCAAAGATTTAGTTTGAGAATGCCTGGTTTAATCCCTGCTGTTAGGATCCCACACTTTTAGAAATTAATTGGGTCAATAAACATGCCAGGATGCAGCAGAACAAAGCACGGATGGCTTTAGTTAAATCCTATATGGGAAGTGCTTCTTAAATCCATTCTATCTTCCCCACTAGATAGTCACAGGAAAGCAAAGACTCTAACCCATTCCTCTAACCATAATTTCTGAAAAACCAAAGACAATGAGATACTATTCTAAAGCATATCAAGCAGTAGGTGTGAAAGCCAACAAATAAGGAATGTCCCTAAATAAACTAATTTATTTTCTTTAGAAAAGAAATATTTCACAACTGAAGGATGTAGTTACAGATTTTTTTCACTAAATCAACTTGTAAGAAATCCTCTATATTGTTATTATAGATCAACTTTTTTGTTGGTTGAAATTTCTTTTTAAGTGATAGGAAAAAAATGTGATGGGTGAGATCATTTTTGCGTAATTCACAGATCACAACGTTTATTATCTCCAGCCACTGGAAGAAAGAGTGCAAGAAATTACACTAATTACAGAAAAAAACTTCAAAGTTGTTTACACATATTTTTAGCTAATCTAAACTTCCTAGAATGAGATACAGAGAAAATGTTTGGGCTAAAATCTGGGCTCCTCAAAGTTGAGAAACAACTTTGAAAAGCAGTGTCTTACTGTTCATCACATTTTCATGGTTCCCCAGTTCAACATCACAACAACATCCTAAATGCAACAGATACTCACACACCCTATATCAGACTTGAAATACCTGTACACTTTGCTCTTAGAAAAATATCTGATATCATGCAACTCGAGGCACATTATTAAAAACAGATTTAGCAGAAGGGAAAACAATGCATACCAGCTCTTTTATTTTTATGATATTGTTATATGACACTATATGTGTGTACTTGGATTTTTATAAATTAGATCTAGCTTCCACATATGAAAGAAAGGGTGAGTCTCTCTGGAACTGCTTGACTTACTTCACAACATAATTTTTTTTTTTACCAATTTTATCCACTTCTTTGCAAATAATATAGTATTCTTCCTAATATAAGTAAAATTCCACTATGTATAGATGCTGAATTTTCATCCATTGAGAAGCTTCTGGGATGCCCCACAAACACTGTTTTTTAGAGGCCAGGAAAAACCACATAAAGCTTAAAAAAAGAAAACCACTTTAGTGAGTCTTGTAGCTTAGAAGTATCACCAAATGTAGTAAGTTAGACAAAGTGGGATTTTGGAAACTATATCAAGGGGAAAAAATGGCAAGATAAAAGAGACGACTATGACAAATAAGGTAATAATTATGATGAGAAGTTGGGCAGAATTTTAATTATAGCTAAACAGAAAGAGCTTAGGGCTTTAGGTGGCAAGGGATTCTCTAAATCAGAGTATAATCTTATTTTATTGCAAAGACTAATGCACAGTAGAGCCAAAAGAAATTTAAAGATTATAAAATCATTTTGGGGGGGGGTGTTGCGAGAGTGGCCTAGTGAAGAGTGCTTGCCTAGCATGCATGAAGCCCTAGGTTCAATTCCTCGGTGCCATATACACAGAAAAAGTCAGAAGTGGTGGTATGGCTCAAGTGGTAGAAGACTAGTCTTGAGAATGTCCCCGGGCAGTGCTCAGGCCCTGAGTTCAAGCCCCAGTACTGGAAAAAAAATCATTTTTTTCTCTCCAAAAAGAAATGAATTTCTTGGGTTAGGAATATGGCTTAGTGGTAGAGCACTTGCCTCGTATGCATGAAGCCCTGGGTTGGACTCCTCAGTACCACATAGACAAAAAGCAAGAAGTGGTGCTGTGGCTCTAGTGGTAGAGTGCTACCACTAGGGCCAGTGCCCAGGCCCTGGGTTCAAGCCTTACGACTGAGAAAAAAAGTTTTTTTAAGAAACGAAATGATTTCCATTCTCCTGACCAGTAAATGTTTAAAGCATAGTTACTTTGGATGGGAATAATTTCATTTCCATTTTTTCATCCATCTTTTCATTCATTCACTTAACTAAATATTTTTTTCTTTGGTGGTGTAGTTTGGACTTAGCCCATCAGGGAGGTGCTTGAGCTTTCTTAGTCCTTTTACTTTTAGTGTTTTATGAGATAGGCTTTATGCTTTTTATGTGGGCTAGCTTCAGACCATGATTCTCCTATTTTTGCCTCCAGAGTAGCTGAGCTTCCAGGTGTGTAGTACACACGTAGCTTTTCTTCTTGTCTTTCTTTACCTTGAACCACAATCCTCCTGGCCCCACTTCCTGAACTTCCTGAATAGGCATGCCCCACCATGTCCGACTTTGGTTTCCTTTTATACTCATCATGACTGAACACTGAAAACGATCATATTTTCAAGCCAGGACTAAGTAAAATGATCAGGGTATAGTTTGGAGTACAATTAACCACTCGATCTGTTACTATAAACATCGGCTGTGCTTTTTTCTGTTGTGTTGCTTGGCTCAGAAGCAGAGAAAGGACAACAAGATCTTCAGTGGAGTTTACAAGAGGTCATGGCACCTGTTCTGTCTTATGAACTAGAACAAGCATTGAGTTCTTAATTACTTAATAGTCTCATGATGTACAGTAGATTCCCCGAAGTTATTCATCTTGTAACTCAAAGTCTGTGTCTTTGACCATCTCCTCATTTCCCCAGCCCCTGGAAGTCATAGAGGTGCTTTATGCTTCTGTAAGTGCAACATTTTTGGATTCCCTGTAGAAAAGAGGGCATACAGTAGGTGTCTTTCTGTGTGTACTTAATTACTTAGCCTAATGTCCTCCAGGTTCAAGAAGATTATCCTAAAATGCAGGATTTTCTTCTTTGGTGGCTGAGTAGTATTCTCTTGCAAGATTATCACCTTTCTTTTGTCAAAGTGTCTATTAGTCTATTTGTGTATTTTGACTATTGAGATAATGCCACAGTGGATATAGATAGGAAGATATTTCTTCATCAAAAACTTCATTTTCTTTACCTACTATCCCATAAGTAAAAATAAGGGATTATATATGATTCTATTGCTAATTCTTTGTGGAATTGCCAAACCATTATTTTTCTACCAATTTTCATTCACACACAAAAAAATATACAAGAGTCCCTCTTCTGCACTATCTAGCTAAATTTGTTATCTGTTTCTTTTCTTTCTAATTCAATCCATCCTACCAGATATGAGATGATATCTCATTGTGGCTGTGACTTGCATTTCCCTGATGCTTAATAACATTTATATATAGCAGTTTTGCCTTTAAAAAATGTCTTCTATGGAAAAAATATTTCTTGGAAGGGGACTTTTGCCCATTTTGTAAACCAAATTCATTTTGTTTTGCTATTGAGTTACCTGAAGATTGTTCAACCTAAAAATAAGATATAAGAAGAAAAAGGCACAGATAAACTTCTTTGCCTATTCATAGTGAATCTTGACTGGCGCACCTTTTGACTTTACACGTCGCTGAGTATCTAGGGAAATAGAGTGTGCTGAGCTCTTGCCTAAGTGCCAAGCATTGTTTCTCGTTTCTCACCCCTCTTCTCTTCTGGAGCTCCTCTAAAGCTACTGTGAGAGTTGCTCACTGAATCTCTCTACTGCATGCTCTAGGCAAGTAAAGCATCACTGCCTCCTCAGGCAATTTTGAATCTGATTCTAAAAGGCTTTTCAGAAACTTCCTGACTCCTTCTGCCCCCGTGTCACGTGTTCCCAGGCCTCTACAGATATTCCTTGGGTCATTTACCAAAACAAACTCATCTAAATAGACTCTTGTCTGGGGAACTCAGTGTAAGTGACCTGCTAGCGGAAGCTTGCACACTAAATTGCTCCCTCCAGAATGGGCAGGGGCTTCCTTCACCCTCTTCTGTGGTTACTTGTCTAACAAACCACCATAGCATTGGTGAAATTTGGCCAGGGTTGGGGAACACACAAATTGAAGCCACACACATATAAATAGCCTCTCTGAGGAATGCCAACAGATTTTTTTTCCCCCAAGGGATCATTTCTTTATCCACCTTATTAAATCACATGCTTTAACTACACAAGTCAACCAGGCCAGGAAATACAATCTTTAAAAAAATAATAATTAAAACTAGGAGAAAAACTCCAATATTACATTCATTTTTACTGACATGATAGATCACTGTATGCACCCTTAAACAAAATAAGCTTCCTGAAGATTCTTTCTGCCTCACTCTCTGAAACTCGTCTCCCTTTTCCTGGGTCAGCCTTCTGCTGTTCCCGGCCCTTCCTCTCCCAGGCAGCTCCAGAGAACAGATCACCAGAGAGTAGGAGAGGTGCTTGTTGGCTAGGAACCCTCTCAGATGGTTGGCTTCCAACCTGGACTGTTAAGAGTTCCTAAGAATGATCTTCCTGATTATTCTCCCAAGCAGTGGATCTCTTCCTACTACCCATGGGGCAGAGAAAAGGGGAGGTTTGGAGTTGAGAGGAAGCAGTCAGAACAAAGAAGAGCAGCCCGGGGCCCTGACAGGTGGAGAACCAGCAGATCCCATTGCCAAGCAAGTGCAATCCCTCTCCAGGCTACAACAGGCTCCTTCCATCTCCTGGCTCTGCCTACTGATGGCCAAACTGTCTCCTTGGCCAGACGGCTTACTTCATGATTCTTGGAAACGCATCTGTATCTTTCATAAAACATTACAGGGAACATCCAGAACATTCATAACGTGTTCATAAATATAAATCTTTAAATAAAATGATTTCTTTTCTCTCCCTCCTTGGATGAAATGAACTTGTTGAAAAAAGAAGCATTTGGCATTCCTCAAACAGCTTTGGATCATGTGCTGTTTAAGTAACTGTCAGTTCACTGCTGGGCTCATTGACACTTGCTTCTTTAATGGTGCTTATAGTGAATAATGCTGTCTGCACAGAAAGGGTAAAGAAAACAGTCACATGAAATTCACACCATGGACTGGTGGATGGTGAGAAGGAATATTTCTGATATGCCTATTAAATGTTCTCTTCATGTGTCATCAACAAGAAGTCAAACTAATTATTGTATCCAAATGCTGTGTGTACAGGTTCAGTATATTTTCATAAAGGGAAAAAAAATCCAACAGATGGCTAGAAAAAGTAGTTGAAGACATCAAAAACAGCTGAATAAACTTTCAATAGTCTGGAGAAAGAGAGAGAGAGGGTGCATAAAATAGCTCACATTTGAATGTTTTCATCTTTATATATTTACATACATAGGAGTCCATCGATTTGCATTACAGATTATATTTTAATTCATATTCACTAATTTTATAAAAGAAAATGTAATTCAAAGAAATGATATTCATACATAATACCCACTTTATTTTCCATAGTCATTTTCCTTTGCAAATAATAAAATTCAGCTTGCATGCTAAACAACATTTATGGTTGTTTTATTAACTTGAGCATAAGGTAAGACAAACAGTATCCTAGGATGGATATTTCTGTAGTAATGATTACATAATACTAACTATATCACCATTGGAAGCTATTCACATTCTGCATTCATCAAGAACTATATGGAGATAAGGCAAAGAAGAATGATGTAAGGGAGAGTCTGATCAAGAGGCACTGAGCACTTAGATGGACCTGTTAAACAGGACTCCATTGTGAAACCTCTTGAATTGAAGGGAAAAAAATACGAGTTGTATGGAGAACCTGACCAGCATGAAATTCCCCTAGAAATAATGACCTTGACCAATAAAAGACACAATATCCTATAGCTCAGACTGGCATAAATTTCTGAGTCTGATCACTATCCAATCAACTGATTTTAATGACTCTGAACAAAACTGTTTAAATATTTCTAGGCCTAAGTTTAATCAAATCTACAATGAACAAGTTCAACTATGAAGTACCTCAGTCTCTTTCACCTCTTAACATTTGATTTTAATAGTCAGTCGGGCTTATTTATGCCTTATTCATATTATATATAGAAGCAAAAGAGAATAACTAGTCTTCTCCCTCATCTTTTATTCCTCATTTTTCTTCTTCTATCTCAAAATGTTCTTCCCTACAACATAATTGCTAGAAGAAATCATATCAGAAAGAGCATCCATTATTGTCTCTTGACATTATCTGCAGTTAGTTTTAATTACTAACTGCATGAAGAAGCAGATATTTTATTAAGAGGTATATTTGTGACAGATCTCATCTCATGAATGGCTGTGTGAATTGTGTAGAGCAAAACAAGGATCCAGAGGTAGCCCAGAATATATAACCCATGAGGGGATGAGAAAACCATCTCCATTTTATTGTGTGTAGCAATTCAACATTATTAGATTTGTTTCTAATCAAATGGAAAGCATATTGGAGGGTTTCTCTACTGTCCAGCATGTAATACTTTTGCTTGTTATCAAACACTTTGCCCACTATTAATAACAAAGATAAGAATATCTCAAATGGAGTTAAGCATCTTCAAGTTTCCACAGCTACTCATAGAAGGCTTAGCACTTCTACTGGAAGTATTACAGCTTGGTATTAAAAATATATTATCGGCCGGGAGTTTGGCCTAGTGGTTGAGTGCTTGCCTAGCATGCATGAAGACCCAGGTTTGATTCCTCGGTACCACATACATAGGAAAAAAGCCAGAAGTGGTGCTGAGGTTCAAGTGGTAGAGCTCTAGCCTTGAGAAAGTCCAAGGACAGTGCTCAGGCCCTGAGCTCAAGCCCAGGACTGGCAAAAAAAAAAAAAAATATATATATATATATATATATATCTTATCTAGTTCATCCAGCCTACAATCCAGAAACATACATAGTTGGGAAAAACCCTAATATTCCATCTACTGCAATTACTCATGTAACATCATTAAGATGTGAAGATATTTCTTTTACAATTATTGTTACAATTAGTGGAATACATTAGCCTAATCTGACATTGAACTTCCTTCCAACTTTAATGTTTATTATCTAATGTTCTTTTCTGCAGGCTACAAATTAATTTTTATTGATGTGTGACAGAGTCCAAATATCTAAATTCTTACACACTGCTTCCATAGTTAATATGACAGTTTAGGTACTGTGTAATACTTACATGGTAAAAATGAATGCTGGGATTTGTTTTTTTCTTTGACAAACTTCTTTCTTAAGTCCCTTATGAGATAATATCTAGACATTACAATCACTGGAAATTTAATTTCTTCTTAATAAAATAGAACATAAAATTTAGAGTAATAAATGAAAGAGAAAAAATAGGAAGTAATCGGGCATGTCACAAAAAGGGTGCTAACTTTTCTAAAAGTTTATTTGTTATAGTAAGTTGACCTTAAATAATTTTCCAAAATCCATTTATTACACAGAATGAACTTTTAAAAACGTTTTGAGATATGATTATTTGCAAGTATAAATACTACTTGCAATTAATGAAATGTTTTAATCATATTATATATCAAAAGTTATAATAAGTTGAATAACATAACCAATACAAGCAAGGGAGTCATGGGAATTTCCAAAGCTTAGGGTAAAGTCATATATATATATATATATATATGCAATATGTTAAATTCCAGCTGAGATCCCTTCTAAATTTAGAATATTTATCTCATCCTTTTATTCCCCCAAATCTGTTTAATTAGCACATTACTTGGCAGTTTATTTTCTTGTGTGAACATTTGTTAATTTTTTATTAGATTCCATATGTAAAATTCCAAGTGATAGATTAAATGTGTTAATTGTATGAAAATGTAGCTATAAATCTAGCTTTCACTACTTCCTCCATGCCTCATCTCCCTTCAGAAATAGAATAGGAAAACAAAAAAGAATATGTTCATTGTTAAAAAAAATAGATTTTATAATGCTATGTGTAATTTTGTGGTAGGTTTTATCCCTTAGTAGCTTTCTTCTTGTCTACTTGTCATTAAGCTTTAGATGGACAAGAAGTAGTAAGTTGGAAACATTGCATTTCTTCAGGAAGGTGATGGATTTAAACATCCCTCATATGTTTTACATATGCCTGGAACCTCAGAATGAGTGGGCCTTACTGCTCTCCAGCTCCTTCTACAGACCATGCTATCCTGCCTTCAGAAGTCTAGAGGCACATGAACATAAGCCACAAAAAGAAGACTGCAATGCGCCCCTGGAAATGGCTGTTCAGCTGTGTTAAAAAGAATTCTCCCTGCTCTTCCTCTATTACCCTGTCCCCTACTCCTTCACTCTAAGTCATCCAGGGCAGACATCCTTGCTGACCTGGCTATGTGCAATGACAGATCTGCTCATTTAAAAGATAACTTGCTATTCTGAGTGTTCACACTGGCACCTTGCTTTTCCTGTTTTTCCAGACAAAATTGAGAAAGATATACACAATTATTACCAAGCCAAACTATTATGAAGGTTGCAAAATTTTATTTCCTGTGAAGAACTAGGGAGTTTAATTAGCTAAAAAGGAAGTGAACAGAAGAATGATAAGTAAAAGACAGTCTCTGTCTCTCTAGTGAGATTATCCTCGGTACTTATGAACTTTATTATCCAAACAAAGAGGGGATGGCGTGACTTGGCGCCTCCAATAATCTCTCACTTATTATTGCTCGTGTATTGTAAAGGGGCCTGCAGCTATTGCCGTGGCTTTAAATTAAGGAGAAAGACAAACCTCAAAAGGTTTGTAATTTGGAGGAAGTTCAGATATGCTTCCACAATTTGGCTGCTTGTCCAATGCTTATCCGAACTATCTGAACCTTTTAAGTCTTCAGAATTGGCCTGGAAATTCCTGGCTCTTTCTTTTCGAGCCTGGCTTGGAGCCACACAGCGATGGCCTTTTACAAAGATTTCTGGCACTTCTGGTTCTGATGCTGCTTACAAACTGCAAACAAGAAATTAATAAACAAAAAATGCACTTCAGTATTTTGGAAGGTTTTCATGAAAACCTTTTCTTAACTACTGAGACCTTTTCTTATCCTTCCATAACAATTTGATGGTTTATGAACTAGGATAAGGCATCATTGATTTGTTAAGGGCCAACAGAATTTCTTGGATGTGACTCCCTCCTGGGTTTTGGGACAAGACAAGCCACTATATGATGAATATTTTAACATTTCAAATTCTGCCTAAAGTTCACAGCAGGATATAATGGGTATCATAGCTATTATCATTTAATTTGTAGGCTCATCTCTGTTAAGAATAACTTTATAATAACATAATTAAAGTATGCTCAACCAAAGACTTTAAAAGATAATTTTTTTTCCTGGTTGGTCTTATGGCTTGAGATAAATATTTGATTTACAAGTAGCAGTAATAGAGACATCAACTTCCAAAAACAAGGAATAATATTTGAGGGGCAAATACAAAGAAGAGATTTTGAATTTTATTCTATAACATGAACTAAATTCTACCTTTTAAAAATCACAAAAGCAAAAATAATTACAATCCAATGATTATTCCATTGGGTATTTTAATATAATTTCCGTGGCAAAAATACCTTCTAGTAAAGGTAAACCTAAGAATTAAATTTAGATAATTAACATTGATACATTTCATTATTTTCTTAGAACAGGCAATTTTAGAGAAGTGGTACTCATTTTTATTCCTTTGTCCTTATTAAACACATGGAATTTTGGATCTCAATGTACTCTACCAAAATTCCAGCTCATTCCTGGCAAAGACACATCACCTTCCCTCCCACCCCACCCCCACCCCATCTGACTTCCTGGACCAGAAATGAATGGGGACTATGTACTTATTATCCTCATCAAGACATATTTGAGTGTGAGGAGAGTGCTTTGAATAATTAAGCAGAGTTGAGAAGTATATATCTGAGATTATTCACTGCAAATTGTTTGTTAGTCACGCGCCGTTGCTGTGACAAAATACCATACCACAGAAGTCCATTTGAAGGAGGAAATTTTTACTTAGAATCACCATTTTCAGGTTTTAATGGTCAAACATGGCTCTGTTGCTTCTGGCCCCAAAGATAATCAGACAACATATGGTGGCAGGAATCACATGGTGGGACAAAGTGGCTTGCTTCAAGGCAGAAAAGAGAGAGAGAAAGAAAAGAAGTGTATTGACAAATATACCCACTTAGACTTCATCCAGCTAGATTTGACTTCCTTATTAAGAGCTCATTCAGCCATGAACTGATCAATGGGTTAATCCATTGATGAAGTCGGCAACCACACGACCCAGTCACCTCAATAGCTCTACCACCAGGAAATTAAGCTTTCAACACATGCCCTTGAGGTGACACTTCATACCCCAAACATCCCATCATCCTTGCTGTATAGTTTACCAAGTGTACACTCTACCAAATTTGTTGATCAAGTACGTCAGTGACAGTTTCAGAATGTGAGTCTACAATCCCATGCTTACTTTGATATAATTATTAATATTCTCCTTTTCCTTTTCAGTCCTCCTCTTCTTGAAAATTCTTTTTCTTCTCTCCGTGTTTCCATGTCTTCACCCATCATCCCAGGATCTCAGGACATTCTTCAGCTCTCTTCAGGACCCCTTGTCTCTGCTTATTATCCCATCGTTCCTCCCGCCTTCCTTTTCTCTCTTCTTACTGTCCTGCCTTTTTAATGTTTTCCTTTATCATTAGAGAATTGGATTATGCTCAGGCTGGAGAAATTATTTTCCATAATAGACATATTTTTTTCTTAAATAGCTTTGGCTTATCTGATGTTTAAATACTTTAATTTGTTTAAAAGAGTCTCTTGTAAATAGGCTGTTTTCCCCCTTGCATATTCAATATCTTGTGTGAAGAAATTAAAGGAAAAAAAAACCCTTCAGTTTTAGGACAGCTTTCTTCTCTCTTCTTTGTGTGAGAATTATAACCCTAGAGACCTGTAAGTCCAAGGTAGACTTGTCTGTTTTCTCCAAGACAGCTTTGTAACTTACATGGAATCACAGTTTGTGATGGGTTGCTCTGTTTTCAGAGTTCCCTCAGTGGCTGCATAATTTAGAACTCTTCTTAACACTGTAATCTAGAAAACTGAACAACCTCAAACACAACCCATGAAAGAAAAAGAAATACATCCAAAACATATATCTCCCAAATCTATTTTTTCAAGTAACATACAGGATTTATTTTAATTTCCATATAAGATGAACAGTTTAACATCTTGATTAATTTTTACTAGCATTTCATAAAGCATTAAGAAATCCCTGTCTTACTTTGTCTTTCTCTTTGCCTCTCTCTCTGTCTCTCTCTCTTATATATGCACACACAAAGACACAATAAATCACCTAAGCACATACAATAAGCCATACTTTGAGGCTTTTGTTTTTCTTAAAAATTCACTTGTTTGTGCCCATCATGGTGGCTGACTCCTGTAATAGCTACTCAGGATATAGAATCCAGAGGCTCTAAGTTTGAGGTCGGTCAAAGTGAAAAGTTAACAAGACTACATCAGAACTAACATCTGAGTGTGGTGGTATACATTTGTAATCCCAGCTGTGTGATGTCACTCTCCAGGCAGGTCTGCACCTAAACATGAGGCAAAAAAAGGGCCTGAAAGGTGGCTCAAGGGGTAAAGAATCTACCTAACAAGAGCAATACCCTGAATTTTTTTGCCAGTCCTGGGCTTGAGCTCAGGGCCAGCACTGTCCTTGGGCTTGGAATCAAACCCCAGTCTTCGTGTATGCTAAGCAAGCACTCTACCATTAGGCCAAACTCGTGGGCCTGGTTATATATTTTCTTTTAAGTTCACTTTGTAACATTTGAGTCACACATGGAGATGAAGTGCGGTCTCTTTTGGAAATGCCTGGTGTCACCAGTAGGTCAGCTTCAACAAGTTCTGAGGTGTAAATCCAGTTATTTCTCTGCATCTCCTGTGGCTGACGGGATACAAGTGCTAATTACATCACCCGTCATCCATTTGTCTTCTGACTCTCTAAGTGTTGCTGTTCTTGTTCCCTCTCTCCCTGTTCACTCTCGCGCAGTCTTTCAGTGGTAGTCCTCTTAGCATAACTAAGCGAATTCTGTCCACTACTTCATCTCAAAATATTTTATTTCATTTTAATCTCTCTCCTCTTATACTTTTTTTTCCCTCTGCTCTTGAAATTGAGAAAGTGGGTACATTTTTCTCTAAAACCATTTCCACATTTTTACTGCCAGAAATGATGAATAATATATTGTCTACTCCAAAATATTTTATTTTTTTCATATATTTTTATTGTAATTAATAGGAGGGTTACATGATATTTGCCAGATAGATGGTGCATTAATTAAACAGACATCGTGAGATTAACAGTACATGCACTAGAACTTACAAACGCATTGTGGAAATGTGATTCAGTCTGCCATTTAAAATCTTGCTTGAGCAACCCCAGGTATTGTTTAGGAACCTGGAAAACCAAAGGGGAATGGAGAAGAGGAGCCAGAGCAGGAAAAGCATTTAGGAAAAAAATAACTTTCTTTAAACCCCTTTAAAACCCTTTTTTTTAAAAAAAACCTTTTTCTTAATCCTTTAATACATTTATAATGTCAGTTTCCTCAAGGCAATGTTGATCAGTTATTTAATGTGAAGAAAATATTGTATCCCTGAAGCCTTGCATAATTCCTGATCCTCAAATGTGTGTGGAATACAATATGCATTAATGAATGAGAGCCATTATTCAGTCATAGGTTTCATCAGAGTCAAAATATGAGCATTTTTGTTACCTGTAGGAATTAGAATTCTTCCCAAAGTATCTATTTACCAAGAGAAAATGGAAGTTTTTTTTCTTATTTTCTAACCTTGCATTTTCAGTTACTGTTGCTGCAGATTAAAGTGAGAGAAAAAAGGGTTAAATCCACTTGATTTTTGTCATTCTTTATCTAGCGTTCTTCTCTTTGACAGCTCCACTGTGTCTCATATTCACATAGTTAGTAGGCAGGAGAAGTGAGCAGGGCTGTAAATTTCGTCTTCTCCTCTGACTACCTCCTGAAGAATCTAAAGAAGACACACATGGGGGACTTTATCTGCCATCAGTGCAGGCTACTTTGACCAGACCTCTTCATGCCAAATGTTATTCTTTATGGGTACTCTCAGGGGGCAATAAGCATTGGTGTCATTGACCTGAGGGAGAAATAATCATTGATAAATAACCAAATTGTATGATGACTGGCACTTCAACCATCGCCTGGGCAGAAGGCCAATGGCGGTTGTCAAGCAAATTTGACTCCTCTTATTGCATTCAGAGCCACTCTTTGGTTAGCTGTGTTACACAGATTTTAACCATGCTTAACCATGGAGAAAAGTTGCCTTTTTGGCACTGTATAAAATAGCCAGGCATATCAAGTGAGTTCTCTAACCCTTAATTGATAATGGCAACAAGTTGTGCCAATCATTCAGGAACTCCTCATCTCCATCTCAAGTAACCTTGTGGAGGAGGGCTGGCACGGCTCCTGCCTTTCAAACATTTCAGATACTGTTTCTTGCTTTCTGGCAAGGATGTTCACTAATTCTGGAAGAAGACCAAAATATATCATGTTGTTGCTTTTTCAATCCTGACTGCTTTGCTTTAGACAAAATGCCCCTTGATTTGCTAAGTGTAGGGGGGGCGAATATCCCCCCCCCTTCTTCTCATTTTTCCTTCTCCTTCGGGGTTCAAGGTGAAATAAGGAATGCTATTAAGTGGCACCTTTTGAGATGGCATGCTGGACACATGGTGGTCAGATCCATTTCACTTACACCTTAGTTAATGGGGTTTTTATGGTACACTTGTGTACAAAGAGATTATGGCTCATTTCCTAAATTACCATTTAATGGAAGGGGGAAATATCTTAGTTACAGCATGTCATCCTATTGTGTTTAGTCAGAGATATTATTTAGAAAATTTAGCACTCTCTTCATTTGACATTATTCATTAATATAGCTAAAAGGAAACCCTCATCTATTAATGTACAATTTCACACTGAGTGAACATTCTGTAGGAAGTATTCATAAAGTAGTCAGATATTTGCTTACAACCTATAGCAAGCAATAATTAATGAGATTCATCATTTGGAGTCATGGATTTTATCAGAGTCAATATACTCTCCGTGTTATGCTGGAAAGCTTGGAACCAAACTCCACACAGCCATAGTAGCCTCCGTGGTGAAACAGCTACAAAGTTCAGGTAATTTTTTTTGCTTTTTTTACCCTTCAACAATTGCAGATTCTGTAGACTATACATAACAAAAGTTATATTTTCCTTCATATGATTCCATTTTGAGACAATAATAAAAGCCCTCTGATTGTCCCCATTTCTTTCTTCATTCTCCCAGGAAAGTATTTTGTTAATGGTATTTAGAAAGACAAATGAAGACAAATGAAGAATGGAACCTTCACAGCTACTTTGCAACAGCAAAGTTGGAAACATCTGCACATGTTCCTTAAGAAGAATGTGGAGGTCTGGCTCTCTGACACAATGAAAGAATTCAATTCCATGTTTCTTAATAGCTACATTTTCTTATCGTATTATCTGCGTGTGTGTGTGTGTGTGTGTGTGTGTGTGTGTGTGTGTGTGCCTCTGTGTATTTGTGACTGAGAATTGTACTGTACCTGTAGAGACACATACCCAATCTCTCTGCTTTTTAAAGTTTTTGTTGTTGTTGTTTCAGATAGTCTTATGTTTGTATCTAGGCCAGCCTCAGACTGTGGTCTTCCTGTCTCTACCTCCTGAATAACTAAGATTACAAGTATGTAGCATCAAACTCGGCCATTAATTGATTTTTATTAATATGTTTCATTTAGGATTTATTTTTATAGATGTAAAATACTATGGCAGGTAGATCTTTCCCTAAAAGCACACAGAGAATGAACTAACATGTTTTTACATTACACAGAAATAAATAAACCAGCAAGATTGTAAGTGAAAGGGAAATCCCCCAGGACAGAGAGAAAACAGTGTAAGTAAAAGGATAAAAGAAGAAGGCTAAGAACTGATGATTTGTTCATAGCATTTCAAAATGACAAAAACAATTTGCCTGGAAACACTTTGTACCCAGTAAGAAATTCAAGTGTACAACAGATGGGCTGACAGCCTAATGTTAGTCCATCACAGGCCTTTTCAATCATTAATGTTAATAATTAAATATCAATACAAAAGGATTAAGGATAAATTATTTTCTGGGCACTTTAAGCTTAGTTCAATAGACTTGAAATACAGATTAAAAATGTCTTATGTAAACTGATTGTTTCAGCTCCCTGTGACAGATACTTTTAACAACAAAAAGAAAGGAACCTGAGTTGAGGTGGAAGTCTTTAAAATCTTGCACTTAGAGTCCTCAAATTTTAAAAGGAAATAACATAGTCATAAATATCACTGGGAGGTGGGCTGACCAGATGTTCTCTATCTTCTATAAGGGAGTAAAGAGAAAAAAATAAGCTATGTACTAAGGAGATGATTTAAATTACATATATGAGAGATTTATCTCATAGAAAACATTAAAAGTAAGTTAAAATAAGATAATTAGGCACACATTCAATGCTCTTCTACTGATTTTTGAAATTGAAGTTGACTTGCTTTGATTCTGTCATCTAGAAACATTACGGCACGAGGGGAAATAATCTATGTAAATTCTTGAGCTTCTTTTTGTCTTTTCACAAGTCTATTCCAGATGAGCCATGTCCCTAGCCTTTTAGTTTTTATTTTGTTTTTGAGATAATGCCTTGATTCCTTTGCTCATGCTGGCCTCAGATTTGCAACCTCCTGAATAGCTGAGAGTATAGGCATAGGCTATCAAATTCGGTCTTTCTCAGACTTTTTTGATGAGGGGATTTAAATTCTGTTCGCTCTACCTGTGGTCCAGTCAGGAGGAAGATCGTTTCTCCCTCTCTTCTCATGGAGGGTCTATGGTCTAGTCCAAGAGAATCAGTCTTCTTTTAGGGTTTTAAGTCAAATATCCTATATGACAGACTTGCATTGTATCTTGAAACAGAATTCATCAACTCGTATTCAGGCCAGTCCCCATAATTAAATGATACATTATTATTTTTATTTACTGATCTTCTTTGCCTTTTACTGCAACTACTATCTAACAATCCAAATCTCACTCACTGTCTGGTAAGAAAAAAAAATAGATAAGCTGAAAGCTTTATGAGGACTTTCCATTTTTATAATTAAATTTTAAAACAATGGCAGTGGCTTTCATCCACAATCTTGATTATTGACATTTTTACTGAAGCAGCGTCGGAAGTTTTCTGTTTACTTGGACAAATAAGAACCAATTTAATAACAGTTGCATATATAATTCCTAGTTTATGCTGGGCAAAATCCATTATTTAAAAAAATTATTTGCAAATGCTTGCAAACCTCATCCATGACTTCTTCATTGGTTATTTCCCAAAAAATTTCTCATTAACTTCTCATTATACAATTGTCACTCACATTAGCTAAGTATTTCATTTTGCCCTGAGAAGTGGAAATGAGGACCTAAAGACAATCAACAGTCATCATCAAAACGGACTCACACTGGTTTAACAGAAAAATCTAAAATGGAAGTGCTCTATAGTAACTATCTGCATGCACATTTCCCCCGTTCTGTATTTACATGTTAAAATCTTAACTGCCAAGTGATGGTATGGAAGGAAGGTCCTTGGGAAGTAATATCTGGCACTCGACTCTTGAGCAGCAGGATTGGAACCCTTATGTGGGAAACTTTAGAGTCCTGCCTTCCTCCATGCCTTCTCCTATGAGATACACAGTGATGGCCCCTAGCCAAACACTGAGTCTACCAGTGCCTAGATTGGGGGCTTCGCAGCCTCCTTGAGAAACAGATTTCTTTCCCTTCTTTATCCTCCATCTAGTCTTCCATCATTTGTTACAGTACCATAAAAATACGAGTGTAGAAATCTATAAATTAAAATCTATAGTATAGACGAATATTATCTCAATGTTTTATAGTATCGAGTGCTTCCTAACTTAACTCACATTCATGTCACTGGCAGAACTTATTGAATATTCAAACACTAGTAACTTTCTGCTGGGTAGTCTTCAGTCCAAGAGACTAAAACAGAGTCCATTTGTTCTCATGTTTAGAAAATATAACATTTGATTAGTCCAACACAGACTGTCAAATTCCAACATTTTACATCTACAATTATCAATAACACAGAAAGTACACTTGAGATTAAAGGATTAAACATTGTCCTTCAATTTTTCCCTCAGGTATGTATACTGTCAGTCTTGATCTCCTATTTCTTTTCTGGCTGAACATATTACAGATCTCAAAATTAGGAGAAAAGATCTTTGCCATATAACTAGCCAGCAGACTAATAAACAATAAATTTATTAGTTTTCCTTCTTTTCCTGTGTGTATTCTTAACATAATCCGATGATGAAGTACAATTTCAATTGTTTGATAGTAAGGCGATGACAGAACACTAAAACTAAGCCACCTCCACAGAAAACCTCTTTCAGAATATAAGATGTAGAGTTTACTTGCTTGTCTGAGTTCTTGGAAGCCATATACCTTCAATCCTGAATCTAGATTAAACAGTCTTTGATTTTCATGTGGTGACTAAGCTTATATTTTGTCCATTTTTTTGTGAACAAAATGGCCTGTCTTCTCTATTTTAGGAAGATCTATACAGTCCCATTAACACTGATGTACTGGGCTTGCATCTGAGGAAGCAGGGTTTCTATCAGTAGGAATTTGTAAGGAAGGAAAGAGACCTATCTACCTTCGACAGTAGATATTACCCAGCATATGAACAGGAGCCACAGAACCTTCCCAGCTACAAAGACTGTCTATTCAGGTAGTTGGCTAACACCTGGGCAGAAATACAAATGAGGTGCAATAATACACAGCTGAGATCCCTTATTCATAGGTAAGCAAGGCCTTGGTCATTGATGTGGAATTTAGAGATATGAATCTAACATGAAGGCTGGCAAACAGGGAGTCACAGGAAGAGGCCCAACAATACCTTTGTTGGGTGGATGTCTTACAAGGCACTAACTCTGAGTGTGGTTGTGGAATAACCAACACCAACCTCAGGAATACAGAATTACAGCAGACTTGCTCTATTTCAGAAGTTGCCAAGAATGAAGAGGAAGATATCCTGTTGACTGGAAACTCAGTGTGCAAAACTGGGAAAGACAGAGGCTGTGGAAAAAGTTAATGCTTATAATACACGAGGCCAAGTGTTTCTACACATTCTGCAAACCACCGTGCAGAAGGTATTCCTAACCCTTTTGGAAATGAGGATAATTTCAAATGTCAGGAAAGCAAATTAAATTCAGTGTGAAATTGTAAGAGGAAGGAAAATCACAGAGCAGACTGAACCTATATCCAAAAAAAATTATCTACACTTCATCATTTAGATTATATTTCTTTATGAATGATGAGTTCATCTACAGTTTTAACAATCTCTTCTTAAATCTAACAATATCTTCTTAAAGATAACTACACAAAACATCTTTCCAAGTTTATAGTAGACTTGGTTTGCATCCTTCAGATGGCATTCAAATATCTTCAGGCTGTTTCCACCCTTTTTTAATTTGATCCTTCCATAGACTGTAGCTCTCCAAGTCAATTCTCCAATCCCTGAGCAAATTAAGAATTTTCACAACTCTACAGTTTTGCTCTGGCTGTCAGTGAACCAGAAGTATCTTATTTGCCATCCATTTAAGGATTTTTTTAATGCAACTTAGCAACAGTCTTTTATGGTCACCAATAACTGCTTTTTCTTCTGTATACCATGATCTCTTGACTTGATGCTATTTTGCAATTAATTTGTCTTTTTCATTTTTTTTTAGCTTAGATGAACTTCTGTCTAAGGCAACTACAAACTTGAACTCCTTTGGTAAAGAAATTATTCTTTCTCCCTTGTTATAATACCAGTTCCTAGTGTAGAGTCTGGCACCTGCAAGGACTCCATAGACATTTTTTGAATTAACTATCCATCTGTCTAGCATAAGTGTAAAATTTGCATTTGCATTTTATTTAGTTTAAGGAAAACACAGGCCTCATTTGGAGAATAGGAGTAACATTCTCTAATGAATTACTTCATTTTCTCTAATGAAATGTTTCCTATGAACTGGGATAGAAAGCATATTTTCATTATTATACACTAATTATAACTTTTAAAGTATGTCTAAATGATTATTGCACTCATTTGGAAACCCTCCCACTCCCAAAATAGGAGTCCATTCAAATCTTTTTAATGTATAGCAGGTAAATTATATGGACTTCCAATTGAAGTGTTAATATTTTTGCAGTTCTTTGCCTCTTTTTTTCCATGAAAGTTTCATTTTCCCATTTATTTCTAATTTAATGAAAATTAGGAAGAAAACATTTCTCTCTTCTGTGCTAGAAGTCTGCTTTGGATTTCTTTGGTTGCCCCCTCCCTGCCTTTTCCTTTCCTCCCTCCCACTTCCCTCCTCCTCCTTTCTCTGCCTCCTCCTTCCTCTCTTCTTCTCTCCCTCCTCCTATTTCTCTCCCTCCCTCCTCACCTGCCTCCCCCACCCCCACCTCAGCAGTACAACCAATGTTTCAGGAGAGTTTCAAGTCTAACCAAAGCTATACCTCTAGCCACCAAAGGGCCCACATTAATGAGCTCAGAACCCAGATAGGCTTAGTTCCTGTTGGGCTGTGCTTCAGTGCTTGGAAAGGGTAGGGATTACAACTGGATGACAGAGTTCCTTGATAACAATGGAACTTACACACTCTAGGATTTAAAAAATTGAAAGCAAATAGCACCTAATTAGAATCTTGTTTTCAGTATGGTTTCTTCTGAAGATGAATTTTCTTTCATTACATAATGGATTATAGGGCCATCATTGAATTTATGCTGTGACTGCTTTGTGAAGTTAAGATGGGAAGGATAACCACTCATTCAACTTCTTTATTTACTCAAGATTGTACAGAAGATGTGAACAAGAGAAAATATGCAGAGTAGTTATAATATTCACATAATTATTCTATGTATGTTTTTAAAATATATTCTCCCTGGAGAATTTTGCTCACCTTGGTGTCCACAACTGTTTCTAAGAAGATTTTCTTGCTTTTTTTATTCCAGTGCAGTTCAACAACATGTTAAAGAAAACCTGACTTTTCGTAGGTTGGTGGATTGTAACAGAACAGCTAAGTGAAAGGAAGATAAAAAGATTTCCTGCTTTTCTGTCTGTCCCTGAGTTGTGACTAACTCTGAGAGAAGTAAATCATTGCTTTAACACTCTAGATACTAAATCCATCAACTACAATAATAACAACAACAACATGGAAAAAACCACACAGAAACCTAAAATATCACTAAACAGCTTTCAATCATGATAAATAGAAGATAGTATTTTCAAAGCAAGCCACCATTTTGAAGGTATTTAATGACTCATAGAGCTACAAGTATTTACAATATATTGTCTCTTTACTAATGCTTGTTTTTTTATATTTAGATTTTGTCTCAACAGTAATGCTCAGCTGTAGGTATTCACGTCTACATTTTAAGGAGAAAGGGATGAACAAATATGTCCAATTTCTCACCACTTAGAATGTGTGAAGAGCCTGAATTCCACCTGAGCTGCTCTCTCCCCAAAGTCTGTGTTCCAACAAAGTGACCTCCTTGGAAATACACTCTTCAGATATAGCAAGTTATTGCACATAGCCTTCCTCATGAAAATTCAAAATTGTACTACATAAATCTTCTTAGACCCAGCCATTATTTGGTGTATAATGAAACGAACCCTCCTCATAGAAGCCTCTTAGATCTCTGGTGTATAAAAGTCACTCCCTTCTCAGGCATTCCTGTCGTTGTCCCAGCTTCATTTCCATTTTTCACCAATTTCTTATCCCACAGGTTATAAATTTACTCATTCAGTAAGCAATTTAAAAATTTTAATAATAATTGAACAATACATTATAAATTTGATTTGCTTCATGTCTTTTCCACTGATAAGCTAACTGGACCACCAAAGCTTTTGTTATTTTTGTTTTCACTACTCTGTAGCACATGGAAAAGTACACAAGTGAATGCAATAGTAGTAATGTTTTCTTGAATGAATATATGAAGGGAACCCAATGAGATTAAACCAAGGAAAGAATGTCTTTACGAGTGGCAAGGACCCACATAGGGCCAAGACTTGTAAACATTCTTCAAAACTTTGGAAGCAAAAGCAACAATGTAGTATTTTTTTTAAGTATAGATATAAGATGTTTTGTTTGTTTTGGTTTTCATGGCTTCATTTTAGAATGACAGCTTCAAGTATAGGATCTCAGAAAGAGTCCTAAGCAAAATAATGTTGGCCATCCTTGAATAACTACTGCATAAAATTAGCCTTATTCTTCTATAAACCATACTTTAACACAAACCACATTAGCTTTCTAACTCATCAAGAGATTTAACTGACCCTAAATCCAATTAACCCTGAGGAGATAACACAGAGATAAATATAGTACAAAAGTGTCTCAGTAGAAATGAATCTGGGAGGCTTTTCTAGTGACTTTCAACTTTTTGAACAAGCGTGGATACCAGACCAAATTTTATCCTTCATGAGCTTTGAGGCTCTGATTTGAGCATCATACACCCTTTGAAGCATGTCTCATGTTCACCAAACAATTGTAGATGGTAATTCCTATATCATATAAGTAGTAAGGATGAAACAAGATGTATCACAAAGGCAGCATGCAGTAAAACAAACAGGTACCTGCATGCTAGCTCTTGACTGCAATATACGTACATGTGATCTTAAAGATGTCAATTCACCTTATAGGTTTTAGTTCCTTGGTAAAATCAAGTGATCTAATTATCTGATCTCCAAAAATTTTCAAATTCAAGATGATGCTGTATACAACCATTGAAAATTGTAAAGTAATGATGCAAAAGGAGGTACTAGCATCTGTGACAGTGATTGCAAAATTAATATTCAAAGTCTGTACACCTGTTCCAGGACTATTTCTACAATGGAAAGGGAATCCTGCTTTCAATCTGTGCTCTCAACTACTAACATAAAGAATGCCCTGGTCTTCCAGGTTCCCACAAGCTAATAATAATAGTTTCTGTGAATGTTAGGAAGGGCAAAGTCATGTACCCAACTTGTCCTAGTCACTAAAGCAGCCCAGTTGTTTATAGCAGACCACTTACTGTTTTTCAGCCCATTTGATTTTCATTCAGAAAATTATGTCAGTGATAGTCAACCGGGTCATAAATTCCTCATAATTACCACCAGATTGGAATACAGATGGTCAAAGATTTTTTACTTGTGAATAAGTGAATTTATGATCTAGTTTCTTTATTTTGAAACAGCAACAGCAAAATGAGATCACTTGCCATGCCTTACATAATATTGGCATCCAATAAACTGCTTGGAGTGCAGAGGCTTTTTCTATTTCTTTTTTCATTACTCTCCAACATGTGAAAAAGTACATGAATGAACCTGGTGGTCAGGATGTTTTTCCTGGATGAATAAATGAAGGAAAACCAATGAGAATGCATCTTTAAATGTTTATGGAGTATGGTAAAAGGATCACTCTCAATATCTGGGTTTGCAAGAAAATAAATGCTTCCAGTTATCTTTGAATTCTAAACAAGAGTAGAAATAACACATTCTCTCACATTCTATGAACTCCATAACTTTTTGAAATGTTTTTAATAAATTGATAATTTGAGCCTGTACTCTTGATAATTACTGTATGATCTTCACAAACTCTAATCTTTAATAGCAATTAACTTCTGATCATCACAATTGATACTACACATATTTTATTCATCTCCAATTGTTAAAAAGTATAGCGTTCTTAATGAAAACAAATACATATCCAGATTTTTATATTATGATGAGCTTTCAAGACTTATGCACATCTTGAATCATATCATTCTAGGAAGCTAATTTTGTAGGTTGAGTATTGCTGTTCAAAATAATTAGTGATGATGCTAATTTTGAGAAGGTAATGAATTCTATAATATCCAAGTAGAAGTTTAGAAGTTCATGTTTATTAAGTCTGGCAGTGATTGCTATGCTTTCTGGCATCACCTGCTATGAGGTTTAAGAAAGGTCAGGAGAGTTACAGATATTTCCCTTCTTATCTAACTACCATCTCCAAGAGTTAGGTAATACCATGACCAATAAATAACAGCAAATACTTAGTTCTGAAACATGACTACATCCTTTAACAAGCCAAAAACCATCCAAGCACGCTCTAACACCAATGGTCCCTGAAGTAGGATAATGTTATACTATAATTCATTGTTTTAAATCATTTGAGTTACAAAGATTATTCATTTCTTTTGCAACTGCATATTCAAAAAGAACTTTGTATTTCTTTGGGGACAAATTTCCTTAAATGGAGACCATAGCATCATAAATACTTTAGAAATACTTAGAATGGAAGTGTTTTGTTTAATTCCTGTTCAAAAACTTAAATCTTAAAAAAAATTACCTGTCATATTTTTTTGAGTGGCCTTGTTGTTTTTGTTTTTGTTTTTTTTGTTTTTTTGTTTTAACCTTCTCAACCAAGGAGCCCTCGGTTGCCTTTCCTCCCCTCTCCATTCCCAAGCCACCACCACGATTTTCACCACTTTTCTCCTGTGTTAATTTGCACACCTCACCTGCTCCCCTGTAATTGACTGTTGCTATGTGTGTGGTATTTGGAGGGCCAGGGAAAGAATAATGAGAGGAATGTTCATGTCAGCTTCCTTTGACTGATACACAGCCACTGGAGCTGGCTTTCTGCCCTCTCCTCAGACTTAGTGAAAGTACATAAGTAATTAAGCTGCAGAGCATTTGAATATCATCCAAAGAACCCAGAGTGCTTTATAAATATGATGCCCTTGACACTGGGTGCTACTCATTATTCTCTCTCTGGAGAGACAAAGCCATTCCAATGCTAAGGCCCCTCCTTCTAGGACATTCGGTGCTGGACCCTTTGACTCTCACATCTGGGAATGTGAACTGAGAAATCGCTACCACTCAGACTCTGCAAGTATTCTGGACTTACAAACTCTGCGTGATTAAGCGGGTGAGCAGCAGACCCACGCCACCCTCCTCAGGCATTTCCCCTGATTAGCCTGAAATCCAGCCCATATTCTTAATGTGCCTGTTTTGGTTTGTGGGTTCATATCAGGTTCACAGATGAAAAGAGGAATAATCAAGATTCGTAGTTTTGCCTAGAACCTAGAAAGAAGTTTGAATTTTAATGTTACAATAATGTTTTTTACTCCAGTAATCACCAATATCAATTAGCTGGGAGGTTATTAAAATTAAACTTTCTTAAGTAAATATTACATTCAGCTCTTAAAACGTTCATTTCTACTGAAAAAAATAGAGTGCTTTCAAGTACTAATGTTTACAGAAGTTGATCTTAAAATATTATAAAAGTATATGATATACAGTCATTATGAAACGGAAAGCTACCAGTGAAATTCCAAAACAATTGCTCGCTGCAATCTTTATCCTTTCCTAGAAATGTGTGGTCTATGTCATTGGTACTTCAGGTATAATCTACCCAAACTTGTACCAGATATTTGCATTAGCACCTCAAGCCCGGTTCCAGAGCCCAGATTCTCAATCATCATTCTTGATATTATTTGTAACAACACAGGGCCTAGCTAGCATACATTTCTTTGAGAAGCAAAGATAAAAAAAAACAAGCAGTTATGAATCCATAATAACTAGTGCTTTAACTAATTAAAGAGGTTTTACTTTCCCTAATTGACTTGAAGTGACCATTAATTAATCTGTCTTGGAAAGAAAAAGTATTTATTTAAAAAGTAAAGCCAAGTGGCACGGCATGATTTCTCCCCTTCCTAGTGTGACAATGGCTGAGAATAAGGGAACCAAAAGAAAATTTCCTTCACTGTAGGGATTAAGAAAAATCTCATTGCTTTATTCCCTGTATATTGGGCCTGGGGTAAGTAAATGTGTTCCTTAACCATCTGGTTCCCTAAAAATGTCACTCGGAAGGCCTAAACTGGTTTACCCTTCTAATGCTAGTTTATGGCCACACTGGCACTAGCATGCCTAAACTCAAGGGAAGGCAGCACCACACCAGAAAGCAGCCGAGTGAACACCTGGAATATATTCTCTAGAGCGAAAACAGCAGGAAACTGACCAGAAATAACCTCTCTCATATTATTGCTTCAATTAGACCAAAACAACTTTCCCTTTGAAAGCTTAATAATAAACACTGCAGGTCATTCACTTGTTTTGAGCCCCTTTGGGAACAGGAGCAGATGTATCCCCTTAGTCAGCCCCCTTGCGGTCATAGAGACAAGAGGCACAAATCAGGACAGATATTGATTTTAATTGGAACCAACAGCACCTACATACCATATTAATTTTCACATCTTCCTGGAAAAGAAATGAATCAAGATTGATCTGGGGTTCTGTCGAGATGATTAGACAGAGTGATGTAATTAATGCATTCAGAGACTGAACCATACCTGAATGCACGTAGTTATCTCTGGTCCTAATGCATACATCAACATACCCTTAAAACATTAGCTCCTTCTTTATCATCGGACATTTTTCTTGATAATGTTCACTGGTGTTTAAAGATGTCACAGACACAAAGAAAATAAGGAGTAAAATCTTTTATATACGTGGATTGTTTTGTTTTACCCACCCTTTCCTTCAATTAGAATTGAACAATGTAATTGTTTGCTGGAAAACAACATTGACCTCCCAACTTTGACTTCATAACCCTTACCAGACCCATACTACTCTCTAACTTGAAGAGAATGCCAATTGAATACACAGATTCTATTTTCTCCACCCTAGTTCTGTTTGTATCAGTGATACAACCATCCTACCCAGGTTAAGAAGTGAAATATATTCCCTAATTCTATTGATTGCTATACAAAATGGCTTTGGTTGATGACCCCATCTAGAAGTAGCTTGTAGACTGTTGCTAGACTCTAAATAGTGATATTTTGTAGGAACAGATCTGAGCTGGAACTAGGATTTTACATTGACATCTAGGACTCCAGGGTATTTCTTACTGAGGTGACACATGTTTTGCATGAATAACTGACTTGTCTAGATGTAAAAATGACACCTGATACAGTTGCTAACTTGAATCCAACATCAACTCAGTCATTCCCACAGTGGCAAAGCAGTGAAGCTGGTAAAATCACAATAATTAAGCTTCTAAGATGTTCTTTCTTTGTGAATTAGTTGTGTTGGTTCCTCTATCCAATAAATGATTTCCAGAATTATTGCTTGAGAAACAAATGTCCTAGACATTAATGGAAGAAGAAAATCTAGATTACTGAGATGGCTCCATATGCTTTTACATAGAAAGTTTACATCAATGAAGTAAAGGGGGAAAAGGTAACATTAATTTAAAATAAATTATTAGTTAAGATAAACAAAACAACAAGAAAAAAACCCACTTAATTATTTTCCTCTTCTCTACCACAGGAAAAGAAAATGTATTTTTAATTTTCCTTCCTTCCTTCCTTTCTTCCTCCCTTCCTTCCTTCCTTCCTTTTTTCCTTCCATCCCTTCCTCCCTATTCTTTCTTTCTTTCTTTCCTTCTTTCTCTTTCTTTCTCCCTTCCTTCCTTTCTTATGCTGGCCCTATGGCTTGAACTCAGAGCCTGGGCACTGTCTCTGTGTTTTTATGCTAAGGCTACATACTATTCTCTCATTTGAGCCACTGCTCCACTTCTGGGTTTGTTGTTGTTGTTGCTGCTTGTTTTAATTTTAATTGGAGATAAGAGTCTCACAGATCTTTCTGCCCCGATTGAATTTGAACCACCATCCTTAGATCTCAGTCTCCTAAAAAGCAGGGATTATAGGCATGAGCCAATGAGCAAAGCCTAGCTTTGTATTTTTTAGTGTTTACTCAAGCATCACATCTACTGACAAAGGATAATTTTATAGAGATGTAACCAGATATAATTAGATTAGTAAAACATTTTGTTGCTTCATAAGAAGATATTTGCTGAATTATATCAAACAACTTATTTCAAAATACTATATACATAAACTACATTTTTGTGATAATACATATTTATTTATATGATAGAAAAGGTTTATGCTAGTAAGATTTCATACATTTCTAATGCTTCTCTATATTTCTCAATTTTCTACAACAGGCAAACATTACTATTTGAGGCATATTTCTGTAATGATGAAAATTTGCTGGGATGAAACAGGAAGTATTTTTGAGTTCCTTGTAGAATAACAATGAGAAACTTGTACAACAGTTAGGGTGTCAGAAAGTTCAACCCCATGAAAGATGAGTTAGTGGACACTTTTGGGTTCTGCCATGGTTTTCTTTTCCTCACTGTTCCAGCCTTATAAAGCAATTTCAGCTATTGGGAAAACAATCTTAAAGTTACCCTGGACTTACTTAAAGTCAGAGGTGTGAGGGAAGAAGGAATACTGTAAAGGGAGGAGGAGGAGTGTCCAGAAGGGCTATATATTCCCAGTGGAACCTCTTTATGCTTTTTCCAATACCAATAGCTGGTCATTTACCAGATCAGTATAATCCATATATAAATAAGTGGGAATTTTAGGAGAAGGTTAAATATTACTTCTAAAACATTTCTGTATGAGCATAAATTGTTATATCTTTATTAAAATGGTTATTAGATTTATGGTTATTAGATTTATTTGAAGTAACAAGTGTGAATATATTGTTAAAGTAACAAAGCAGAGAAAAAAGGTTAAGTCCAAAGGTCTTAATAATACTTGGCTTATTGAAAGTCCAAGGGTAAATAGGATGATGACAATAAACCAACCACCACAACTTTTTGAGTATATTCTAAGCATTGACCACTGCTGGGTAGTTGACACAAATCATTTGCAATGTTGACATAACCCTGGAAGACAGATAATAACCATATAGAAAATACTCACAGATACCTAAGAAGTCAAGAAAATTTAGAGAAGTAAATTCATACCAGCCTACATTTAAGTACTAGAACCCTTCTTAATAAAACAGTGTTACACTGATTTTTTTTTTTGTTGCTGTACCAGGACTTGAACGTGGGGCTTCATGCTTTTTAGGGTAATGTTTAGTCCTTGAGTCAGATCCTCAGGCCCACACTGCTTCCAAAATGCTTAGAAAATGATTATATACTCATCTTATCAGTGGGTCCTCAGTGAACAAACCAATGCAAAGTGAACAAACACAACACTGCTCCCTCTTGTATAAACTTTGTAATTGACATGGGTTACCTAAAGTGTGAGATTTAAAAAAAAAATACACATTAAACAGGAAGAGATCCATGTAACCTGGACATCTCTCAGAGGTCTTTGTCTTCCTAAAATGTATGTACTATGAAAAGCATATATTTGGGAGTTCCTTGGTGGTTTTCAAAACAAACTGCACACAATTTGTCTTGGCAGGGATAAGGGAATATTATACTTTCCATAAGAATAGGTGACCTGTCACTAGCTAGTTCTTTCCTACATTTTAAAGAATTAAAGCCCATAAAGGTTCCCCTGAGAATGCATAGCCCTTCTGGAAACTCTTCCTCCTCCCTTTGCTGTATTCCTTCTTCCCTCACTCCTCTGACTTTAAGTAAGTCCAGGGTAACTTCAAGATTGTTTTCCCAATAGCTTCCTTGTTCACTAAGCAGATTTACCCAAGCCTCCAATTCTCCCCCACACACCCCCAACTCCAACAAGAACAAAGGAGACAATAATTACCATAACAAAGCATTAAGGAAGACTTTTGATCTTTCCTCACCTACCCAGTTGTCTAGTTCTACTTCCTCTCCACAAATATAAAACGTGTTTACATATCTAATTAGCACAACAGGTTGAAGTTTATTGGGTACTTGCTAACAAGAGGTCCAAATGGTTAGATCTCTTGATAAAGGAGGAAGGGTTCAGAATTAGCACTTCCTAAGAAATCCAAATGAAGGAACTATTAGCGAGTTCTCATAAAACAAAAGTTGTCAGTGTTCTCAAGTAGGGAATTCTATCACAGCAAGCTTCAGTATTTGAGATATATACCAAAGCATGATTTATTTCTTAAAAAATACTGATACATAGGAAATTCCTGGCTATTTTCAGAGAAGAGACAAACATTTTTTTTAACTTGCAATTTTTGTTGTATCAATAGCTAATAAAAATCAATTTTACATAAATTATTGTGAGGAGAGAAACTACACTTTTGCTTTACTGAGCATGCATATGAATTCAAGAGCAAATACAAATAAAATCTAGTTGTATAGGCTGTAAAGTCTGAAATAACTTTTGTTACAAAAATAACTTTGGTGTTTTTCATTACCATTTTCACAAAGAATTAGAAAGAAGTAGAGTTTTTTTCTTTTTGTTCTTATTTTTAATCAATTGTTACTGTATATTTTGATACCTTGAACTCTGAAAATGCTTGGTTATCTCTTGGGCAAAGAACCATGTATTTCTAAGGATAAGTCAATGATTACATCAAAAGTTTGAGTCAGAATCAAAAGTCCAGAAAAGCAGGTGAGGTACACGCATTTTTGCCCATCCCTAATTTCTGAATTTGAAATTCAATTAATTCTTCTAAGAGATTATTGTTGTGCACTTGGAAAAACTCAACTTTCTATGCAGAGATAAGGGCTAATGATTACAAAACTGTTTGACAATTTAAGTGCAAATGAATCAGAAACATGTGGATTAAATTTCCCTTGAAGCACACATGATGTTTTAAAATTAAGAGGAAAGGGATTGGCAACAAACATTTTCATTTTAGCCAAACCCAAAGTATTTGAAAAATAATCCAAATTGTGGTTGAACACTCTCTTCCTTAGTCAAGTCTCAGTCCCCGTATGTGAGTATCTGAATTTCCAGATCACAATTTCAAAATATAGATGCAGAAAACTTGAGCACATTTATTTTTAGCACTTTTCACTTCGTCTTCATTTTAGGAGTAGTAAAAATTAAGATGATTGTGTGCAAATTGAATCAAGGAGGTGGATAAGGTTTCCTTGGCAGAGGACAGGCACACATTCTCCACATAAATGGCAGCCAGATTACTTTAATAAAGTCAAGCATGTGACGCTCTTCAGGTTATGGAGAAGGAAATGCATATAGGGAAAACAGTACTGTGTTGTTTTAAGATCCTCGGGAATGTGGTGGCAGTCCCGAACACCACTAGGAAATCTAGAAAAAGGCATATTTGTGATACTTGCAGTTAATCAGGTGAATAATTTAAAAAATGAGATGGGTAGCCCAAGGGATTCAAATTCTAAACTAAAATGTAAGGAGACAAGTCATACCAATACTAGCTAATTCCTCTGATAATTATATAATTTTCCCCTTTTAAGATACTCCAGAAACCATAAAATGTTCTGCTTGCAAACAGACCAGATTTTTTTGTGGGGGGGGGTCATGGGGGCTTGAACTCTGGACCTGGGTATTGTCCTTGAGCTCTTCAGCTCAAGGCTCCTGCCCTAACCCTGAGCCATAGCCCCACTTCCTGTTTCCTAGTGATTAATTGAAGATAATAGTCCTAGGTTCATTAGTGCTCTGGCTGGCTTTAAACTGCCACCCTCAGATCTCAGCCTCCTCAGTAGCTAGGACTACAGGCGTGAGCTACTGCATCTGGTTAAAACCTGAAAGTTTTTGAGTGTCTTACATACATAGGCTTTTGGATTCCTGTACAGAAAATATTTAGAGCTCTGTTGACCATATAAACAGTTAGAGGGATGAAAGAAAGGAGGCTGTCCAAGCGCAGAAAGCAATAAAGGATAGAAAGAAGGGAGGAAAGGATGAAGGAAAGAAGAGAGAAAGGATAGAAAGAAGGGGGGGAAGGAAGTTAGGAAGGGAGGAAGGAAAGTGGCAGGAATAGAAAAAAAGAGAAGATTCAAGGAAAGAGGAAAAATGATACAAAGGTAGCAAAGGAAGGAAGGAAAACAAATAAAAGAAAAAAGATAACCTTGATATCTTTCAAAGGTAGTTTTAAAGGAAGTAGGAACAGAAGGCATTAAATTACCTTGGAGCATTTAACCAACCAGAAATATTAGCAAAGTTAATAGTGACCACAGAAATAAAACTATCTGAGTGCTAGCTTTCAGATATGTGTGGTAAGTGCTTTGCATGTATTATCCATTTTAATGTCCACACAATCTGAAGAGAAAAAGAAAGCTATTGGTTGATGGTTCACTCGAGGCTACATGACCTGCTCTAGAGTCCAGTCCTTGTCCTAGAACCAAGATATTTTATCATTCTATGGCCTCCAATAATGTGTTCAACTATGATCCTACTTCAATCTAAGATTTATTTCTTCAAGTTTACCACCATCCATTAGCAAAATTGTTATTGTTATTTCCTGTTACTAACAAAATGCCTGAGGCTGGGAGCTATTTAAAGAAAAGATGATAAGTTGACACACAGTTTTGACACCAAAAGCCCAATATTGGATGTTTCCATCCATTCAGCCTCTGGCAAGTGGTTTTTGTTTCCTTTAGTTTTGTTTTCATTTGTTTGTTTTTGACTGCATCATGAACTGGAAAATGCACCATGATAAGAGCATGTGCTAAAAGAAATGGTCATATAAGACTAGAAACCAGAAAGATTCAGGAGTCAGATTAGATTCTGTATAATTAACAACTACATTAATCCCTTCCATACACTGTACTGGCAATAACCTATCCATCTTTCACTAGTTCCCACCTCTTTCAAGGATTCCCTACTTCCACATTGCCAACATAGGAACCAATATTGTATTACATGAACTCCGGGCAGGGAAGCGGTGGGGAAGATACACAAAGTACAACAAGGAAGAAACCCCTATCTAATACAGTAATGTCAGTTATGTGTGAGTACTGAGAATTCCATGGGATCACTGATGAGGATTTTACAAGCACAGATCAACTGGACCTCATGCTACTATTTGTAGTATTTTTGGAAACACTAAGGTTTGAAATCAGGACCTTCCACTTTTTAGGCAGGAGCTCTAGCACTTAAGCATGCTCCCAGATCTTTTTGCTTCTGTTATTTTAGAAAAAAAAATCTCTCTCATTTATGCCAGCTGGAGCCTGAACTGTAATCCTCCTATTTATCTTTTTGCAAAGATAGGATGACAGACCCACCTCACCATGGGTCGCTATACTGGTTGCATAAGGTCTTTGAGTGAGCTGGCCTCAAACTACAATTCTCTCTTCCAAGTAGTTATAATCAAAGTAGTGAGCCAATTCACCCTTCCCCTCTTCAAGTAGACAGCTTTTGTAATCTGAAAAACTCTTTTTAATTGTTTAAATGCTGTTCTAATAGCAAAGATAGAAAATTGTAAGAATGTGCAAACTAATTTAGTTTTTCATCATATTAGTGGTAATAAAACCTCTGACCACAAAAAATGGATACAACACTCCACATTTAAGAAGTTAAATTTTAATTTCCAGTAAGAAGATAAAAGGGACTTGAGGGCTTGGGCTCTCCTAGCAGAGATTTACAATAGAACAAAAGCTAGATACATAAGGCAATATAGTAGACTCTAAATGAAAGGACCTCCAGGATATAGAAACAAAAGCCATATAATGAGTGATTGTTGTCCTTAATGTACTATGTTATCTCTCATTTCTTTTACTGTCCCTTGGTTATCTCATATTGTTAGAGTATTTCACCTGGTTATCTGATATATTGGATATATGCGTATTTGGTTATTTGAAATTGGATACGGAAGGGGGGAAAACAAGATGAGGGCCGGGTGGGAGGAGGGAAATGGGGACCATGACATGAGAAAGGGTATCAATATATGCGAAGTAATGCACCCTCTATCTGGTGAATATAATGTAACCCTTCTATTAATTACAATAAAAAATATATGGAAAAAAAGAAGCATTGAAAATCATCCCAAACTCAATTCTTAGAACAGCTAAAGAAAAGTTCCACACTAAGGTGAGGAATCTTTTTTCCTGCAAAGAGCCATTTGGACATTTATAACAGCATTACAGGAGCAGAGCTGTAGCTCTGTCCTATCATGTACCAATGATTTTGCATGCCAAACATACTTCAACTCCTTGGAGAATAACAGCTGAGTAAAAACTGCAACCTATATTCAAATCACTTAACCAATTTTTGTTTTAGCTTTTTCATTGCAGCTTTTGTATTTAAACTCACTTTTCTGAGTACATGAATAAGTTTTTAAATTCACTAATAAAATTATTATCCCGGCCCCATGAATGAACCTACTGGATAAGTCACTATTAAGCACAAGATTAAAACCACCACAGAAAGATCTAATATATGCTTTTAAATTCTACTGCCTGTCATTATTCTTTTTTGAAAATCTTAGGGCTTGGAGTCAGGACCTAAGCACTGCCCTTAGGCTTTCATCAAGACTAGCACTCTACCGCTTGAACTGTTTTGACTTCCAAAATGGTTGTAACTTCTATGTGACCATGTTTTCACTAAGAGTGTTATTGTTTTAGATATGTCTCTTTCAAAAATAAATATCCTAGAACAGAATATTTTAAAATAATATATTTGGTTCACATTTCTAGCCATCCATGGATTTTTTTCCTCCATTAAATTGAAAAAAACTAATTTTTTTTGCCAGTCCTAGGCTTGAGCTCAGGGCCTAAGCACTGTCCTTGGACTTTCTCAAGGCTAGAGCTCTACTATTTGAGCCTCAGCACCACTTCCAGCATTTTTCTATTTATGTGATACCAAGGAATCGAACCTGGGTCTTCATGCATGCTAGGCTAGCACTCTACCACTAGGCCAAACTCCCGGCCCAGAAAACTAAATTTTAACGTTACTGAAACATTATTATTTTCAAAACATTGTATTGAGTAATGTAATGCAAGATTGTTTTCTATCAAGATCTTGAAACAGAACCCACTCATCTCTCAGTGTTATATGTGATATGAGAATCCAATTCACAGAATAATAAAACCATTCCTGTACTCAGATTTTGTTATATTGTTACTTGTGTGGGGTCCAGTACAGTTTTTCACCCCCCGAGTAGGGCTACCATTTCCAGATCACACACTCTGTTTACTGTTGTGCTTAAATTCCAGCTTGCTTTTCTACCTCCATAAGTTTCAAACGACAGAAAAGAATAGTCAGTAAACTGATTAAAAAGTCAAGGGGAAAGTTAGAAGATATATTTGCTTGGAAGCTCAAATCATTTGGAGATCTTTTCTATCATTTTTTACTTACTTCATTCAATACACACTTGATGTCATGGCACTACCCTCCAGAAGCCCTGAGATCATCCTTTCCCCACTCCCTGGGCCCTGGATATTGCCATAAAGACAGAAGAGGCTCTGGGTTACCTGGAAAGCTTTTGTAACTGCTGCTTTCTACATGACCGAGTGTGACATTCACACAAATAAGGCACTTGAAAATAAACTCCTCCATATCACATCGTCAACAGAGTGTCTTCTGAAAGGCCATGATGCAGGGCATATATTTCTTCCTTTTGGCAGTGTAAAAGATAAATCCCAGCCAGAGTCCCTTTTCCTCTACAAGGCTCATTCTTGGTATAATGAAGTAGCTGATTGATGGATGTCACCTTTCCCATTGCGGACACTCTTATCTTTCTCAGCTTAGCAGTACCAGCCATGACCTGCTCCCTCCCAGCTGGTCTCTGTGTGAGAGGCTGTCCATCAGTGTTTCTCCACCATTCCATCTGTTCTTCTCTCCTCCTCCCTCAAATTTCATCCCATATGCCTACTGGCAGCAACCAATATGTCTGTCAGTAACTCTGTAATGAGACCAATTTACAAGGTCATAGAATCCTGACTCTCCAGGAAGGAAAAAAATAAAATAAAAAAAGCCCTATTCCATTCACTAAGAGAAAGTCACCTTCACCTCCAGTTCTCGTGATGGTGGTGGGAGGTCATGTACTAGGTTTGGAAAACAAAAGTCATTTAGAGTTAATTTCAAATGGGCTCTTTGTTTTAATCAAAATATTGACCTTTAGGGAGGAAATGAACGTCTAGAAACAATTAAGATTATGTCCTGGGGTGTAACATTCTGCTGCATTTCAATGGTGTTATCAGTACCATCCCCATCCTCTCATAGGAAGTTTCAATGCAGTGATTTCAAAGGCTTGTCAGTAAGCAAGTTTGTATAGCACAGCAAAATTTTCCCCAAGAACATTTTGTGCCTTCAGCTGACAAGTGCAAATAATATTCTATGTCAATTTTGCCCAGAGGCTAAGGATACCTCATTATATTTTATTGAATCCAAATAACTGCAATCGAAGTACTTGTAAGCAAAATGGAACCCATAAGTCTTATTTTTATAAGTCATGAACAGCATATTACATGCATTTCCTACAAAGAATGACACCTTGTACCATCCTATTCCCTAGGGGCTACCCTCAACAACTGTTAATTAAGCACAATCTGTAGATTATGTTCCATGGTTAACTGGAAGGGGTGAATGGCCAAACTCCAAAGAGAGCAAGGTCTTTTCAGGACATGTAAATTTTAAGCATTATGAGCTCTTGTTTTTTTAGTCATGAAGTATATTGGCTGGTCAGAGTCCCTGCAGGATAGAAGTTTCTAGCTGCCTTGGTGGACATAAGCTGTCCATTTTTTTTGATGGGATTTCTGAGCTCTTAAAAAGATTTTTAAGTCATTGGCAGTACCAGCCAATGAATCCAGTGCTTACTTTGGGATTTAAGAGCTGGAATCACCCATTTGGTTGACAATGTCTTTTACTGTGCATTGGAAATTACGTTTGCCAGCTATTTGTCCAAATGTTATTATTATTGTTGCTGTTGCATTTTGGATTTGAAGGATCCCCTGAATGTATTCTGACATCTGGCCCCTTAAAAACTTTTAGGGTTCCATTTGCTTGCAGCACAGAGAGCTGCCCTATAACTTGGGTTCTATCAAGTTTTCTGAGCCTGAAACCTGCATAAATTAGCCCTTCCACTGGGATTCGTTGCTTCTTTAACTGTTCATGCTGCTCATTTCAGAATTGATTTTCTGGCAAGGGCCACTGCATTCACAACCCACCTAAAATTGGCTGCCCCACACCACACTATGTCACCTTGTACTAAAGGTGAGTAGAGGAAGCAATCTGTGCAGTAAGTGCCATCTTGCCATGCTTAATTGCTTAAAGCTGGCTTTAAGCTAGCTTTGCCTGTGCCTCAGTTCTGTGTTCCTGACTCTCAGGACAACTTCTCGCCTGGTTAAAAAAATCACAGTTACTTCTTCACTTAATTCTAATGCCAATTGGACTCTAGCTCTTGTCATAGAATATTAATTCTGGAATTAACAGGATTAAGCTTAATTCTAGTATTAAAGGCTGATAATGGATGGAACACAGTTGTTTGCAACCACAGATAGAATATTAAGTCTTATGTGCAATTGTATAGCAGGTAAACTAGAAAAATTTCAATTTCCTAAAAAACGAGTCATGCTTCTCTGAGATTCCTTTGTAGTTAAGGAAAATGTATGGATTTGTATTCAATACAAGAAAACTTAGGACTGATGTATTCAGTGCTGGGGCTGTTTTCGGTGAAATTCATTTTCAGTAACATTAGGAACATAAATGCATTTGACTTAATTTTAAGTATTTTTGTTTTTATATTATTTTATTATCCCCAAGTACAAAGGAGTTGCCATTTAACAGAGCACTTTATGAATAAAATCCATCTTATTCAATGTCATGCCTTTCAACATTCCCACCCATCACTCCCAAGCCACCCCTTTCCTCCCCTTCCTTAATTTGTTTTGAATGTTAAAAAAATACATCCAGCATTAAAAAAGTGCCTCCAGCATATACATATCTTTATTACATCATAACCAGAGTTTAATTTAATGAAAATAATCTATTTTTCTGTTTTTCTCTATTTGTTTCATTTTAATGGCCCATCATGTTGAATTTCCTTAATGATGCTGTACTCAAATGAATCTAGCAAAATTTTCTTACTTTACTGGGTTTTAATTGGCATTTATTGAACACCTAATAGGTCTTTTTTTTTGCCAGTCCTGGGGCTTGAACTCAGGGCCTGGGCACTGTCCTTGGACACTTTTTGCTCAAGGCTTGCACTCTGCAACTTAAGCCACAGCACCACATATAAGTAGAAAAAAAACAGCATAATGAAACCTATGAACTTGAAAAAGGAAGGCGAAAAGGGTTAAGGAATATAATGGGAAATGAAATTCAAAGTATACTTACTGTGTGCATCTATGGAATTATTACAATGAAATCCCCTTGTATGTTAATGTATGTCAATAAAAATTAATTAACTTAAGGAAAACATTAGAAGAGCAGAACTGATTAGCCTAAAATAGATGTGAAATAGGAATGAGTAGTAGTTAATGAGATATTGGTATAATTGAACTTCATCAAGTTCATAACAAAAATGCAATTAGTCTAGTCTAATATTCTAAAATTATTCATTCTTGTGGGATAAGGACATTAAAAGCATTGTCTAAAGATAAATGTATAAACTCCTTTGCATCTGGAAAGTACATCTACCAGGTTGTGAAAAACTAATCTGTAATCTGGCATCTAACAGTGAATAACTTAAGTACTGAAATACACATAGGGTAAAACTACATATGCAAATTCTCTCCCATATGAGTAAAAGTGTTTGGCAGATTTCATCATAAACAAGGAATCCTTCAGCTGGAGCCACATCATGGCTGACTTGCCTTCCTAGAGGAAAAAGAGGCATCTGAAGGATGTGTATCAGAGTCCAGACCAAAAAAATCAAGCTTCCTTCACAACAGTGAAAGTCTACATGGGCAGAGTACTGGGACTGTGGGCTGAGAAACAAAGGTTAGTGAGATTAGTAGAAGCCAGATCAGGAAAGTCCAGCTAAGCAATTTGGAGTTTGTCCTTGGGACAACAGCTTTTTAACAGAGGATTAACATGATAGCCTTACATCCTAGGCAGAATCTCCTGCTGAAATATGAAGAGAAGGGGAAGGGGCTAGGGAGCCTGGAGATGGGAGAACAAGTGCAATGATATAATCTTGCCAAGAAACACCAGGGACCCTGAAGCACTGGAAATGGAGAAAGAAAATGGATTTGAATGCTATTCTAAGTAAGTATTATTAGGACTTGATGACTGACTGGATTGGGGTGTTTAGAAAAAGCTAGAGGTGAGGAGAAGTGAGAGGTCTCTGAATTGGGTAACTGTGACCCTTTAAAGGCAATCTGACAGAAGAAGCTATGGGAGGAAATGTTAAAAAAAAAATCCCTTAGGACTGTTGGCTTGAAGTATCTTTTAAATTCCACATGTAAACATGTTGAGTGTGTGGACAATGCTCTGGCAGGAGGGTCTAGGCTAGGACTTAGAGTTATGAATCTCAGGGAGAGAGAAAATTAGAAATCATCAAAGTATATTATATTCGAAGTGTCTGATAGACTTAGAGCAAACTAAAAGAGAACTCTAAACATCTCATATCTCAGGAGTAAACTGTGATGTTCCTGTGGAAAGATGTTTCTAACTTGATCATTTCCTCAGTGGGTAACATGCACCCACTGGTATCCCTATTCTGTCTGAAGCTGCACTCTTACCAGACAGGTCATGCTGTTGGGAAGCTAGAGAGGGTCTTTGCCATGGACATGTTAGGGCATGTAGCAACAGGAACTTTGCCTTGCTGGACATATTCTATCAGGCTAACCTGCTTTCGAAGAAATAGCCTAGATTAGCCTTCTATGAGGGTCCTACAATCCCCTTCTAGAAATCTACTCTACAATACTTATTAACTATGTAATATCCTATTGATTTTATATTTTTCAGGGGTGTGTTGCCTTTTTTCTCCCTATATGAGTAAACTACAAAACCATGGCTACTAGAGTCTGCTCAGCCGAGCTCATTATTTCTGTCTCTGTTTTCTATAGTTGTTCACTTAGTTCCTTTTTCTACAAAATACATGATTGAAGGCCAAAGAAGTTTGCCATCTAGAGGAATCAGCAAGGTACAGCCTATGGGTGTTCCCTGCGGATTGCTTTTAAACACTGTGATGCTAGACTGAAGCCCTTAGGGTTGCTGCTGGGGTGTTACTAATTCCTGCTGGCAGGAAGCCAAAGAATGCTTGTTCTCATTGCCACAGTTTGCAAGGCTATGGATATACTTTTGTCCATTTCCAAGTTTCTGTCCAAGTCTCTGGTTCCTTGTGTTCGTTCCAGCCCCATCTCTTGAGACTAGCATTCTGGGTCTGTCTTTCTGCCCAGTTACTTCATGAAATCTTGAACCTTTGCTACTTTCAGATATACGTTGTCCTTAGAAGACATTTGAACTTTCTTAGTGTTAAATATCAAAGTAGTCAACAGTTTTGCTCTTTACTGGTATCTAGTCCTTTCTTGCTTTGTGAGGTTTGGAATGTCCTAACACTGAGGAGGAGTTGTGATTTCTTAGTGGGATGTGAATGGAAATGACTGGAATTGTCCAGGGAGCAGAAGCTCCATTTATTTTGGTTCTTAAGTAAGGATGACTTAGGGTAGTCCCAACTTCTACAAGCCGTAGATAGAAATGCCGTATGAATGAGAAATAGTAAAACTAAAGTTAGAAAGCATAACAGAGAGGCATTCATCGTATGGAAATAATCAAGTGAAAATCCTTTAGACAAGTAATATGTGATATTAAAACAGGTAAACAAAGAGGATGCAAGCCAGCCTGAACTGGGAACATTTACAATATAAAAATACCAATGCTTAATATTTTATTAGTCAATAAATGTACCTATCTGGGAGGAAAAGGAAGAAGGGATTCAAACAGATACTCTTGTGTTACTATGTTTTGTGGTTTTTATTGCTCCTTATAGATTCAGATTTCCCTCTGGTATAGCTCTTTTTCTCTGAGAATTCACATAGATCATAGTGTAGGCATGCTGAGAATAACGTCTACCAGCTTTTGTTAACCTAAGCTTTTTAAAAGACCTTCCTTCCCTCCCTCTCTCCCTTCCTCTCTTCCTTCCTTTCTTCCTTCCTATCTATCTTTCTTTCTCCAGGCCTAGGACTTGAATGTAGGGCCTGAGTGCTGTCTCTGAGAAATTTTTTTCATGGCTAGGCTTCTACCACTTGAGCTACAGCTCAAGATTTGGGGTGGTTAATTGGAGAAAGAATCTCAAAGACTTAAGCTGGGCTCAGTGTCTCACACCGTAATCCAAGCTACTCAGGAGGCTAAGATCAAGGTTCAAAACCAGCCTGGGCACAAAAGAACCTGAGACTCTTATCTCCAATTAATCTCTAGAAAATGGGAAGTGGGGCTTGGCTCAAGGGTAGGGCCATAGATTTGAGCTGAATTGCTCAGGGACAGTGCCCAGGCCAAGTTTAAGCCCCATGCCCCCATCCCCCCCATAAAGAATCTCATACTTTCCTGCCTGAGTTAGTTTTGAATTTAAAGCCTCAAATCTCAGCTTCCTGATTAGCTGGGACTTTAAGCATGAGCCACTGGCTCCTGGCTGCTTTCATTTGTGGAATGTATTTTCAGAATATATAATTGACAGCTCTCATTGTCTCTTTAAACACCAGTTTCTGTTTTGTCTGGTATCTGTTGCACCTGATGAAAAGGCTGTCATTATTCTTATCAGTCTTTTTTTTATGTACATTAACTGTTTTCCTGACTACTTTTGAGAATTTTTATGTCTGATTTACAACAGTTTGACAATTCTGTGCTTAGAAGTGGCTCCTTTGATAATTATTTTACATAAGGTTCATGAACTTCTTGGATGAATGATTTGTATTTCTTTTTTATCAAATTAGAAATTTTTCAAGCAGTAATTCACTTTTTTTCCCCCTGGCTCAGTCTCTTTCTTCATCTTTTGGGATTTCTTTTTAGTACTCTTTAATATGAAATTAAATCTTTTTCTCCCTTTAAACTTTTCTTTGCTTCAGCTTGGATGATTTCTATTGACTGACTTCACAGAAGCCACACTCTCTTCTGTTGTATTCAACCTATTGCAACTTTCTTCCTGGGAATTTTGTGTCTTAATGAGGTGTTGTTTTAGCTTCATTGTAGCACTTCTATTTGGTTATTTTGCTCTTCCTCAAACTCTAACATCTCCTAGTTCTCAATCTATCTACTCTTGTATGTCTCTTTCCTATAGGTTCTTTAAAATAGCTTAGCTCTTTTTAATTCCCTTTTTTGGGTTACTTCAACACTGAGATTACTTAGAGAATCTTTCTACTGATTTTACTCCTGGCCAACAGTCATATTTTCAAGCTATTTTATAATATATTTTACTATATGCTCACCAATTCATCTAAAAGAATAGTACATGTTGTAAAAAATTTTGTAAAGGCATTACATGCATACAAATACATGATGTTGTGCTTATAAAATGCTGTATTTTATTTTATTAAGTTATGAATATACATAATCTAAAGGAGGATTACTATTCATTTCCTTTATAAGACAGATAGGTAGAGAAGCAGATTGAATGGAACCAATCACAAAAACCCACTATTTCAAGACAAAATTGTGGGGCAATAATCTCTATAGGAAAGCCTTAGAATTCAAGCACCACAAGTATAGTCTGTGGTCCCTTTGTGGTTTATTCCAGCTCTAGCTCCATGTATACTCTTTTTGTAAGACAGCACAGGACTCAATACCAGATTTTGAGCCTGCTCAGCTCCCAAAATGCAAAACTACTGGAATACTACACCTGGAGACATTTCAAGACGAATAGATGTCAAATATAACACATTTATGAAAGTGCAAGACGAAGAGTCTGTAAGTCTTGGAGAATATGAGTCTCAGGAGTGTAAACTGGTTGGGCTGTGAAACTACAAGTCTTCCTGATCACAAGACTTTGCAACTTTAGGTCTGCAAGACTGCAAAATCACTAAGACTACAAGTTTGAGAGTTTGTGACTTGGCAGTGATCTGTGGATCTGGAGCTTCTCCAGGTTCAAACACACTATGCCAGCCCATAGGTTTGGGACAAGTTGGTTTAATTTCTCATGTGAACAAAGAACATTCTGCTTCTCAACTGCTTCCGTCCTCAGCAGGTCTCTGAGTTTTTCCTCACCTATCACTGTGATGTTTTTACTAAACTTCAGCAATTTTAGATTTCTTCTTTTTTCAGAAGCTACACTTTTTTCAGTAGAAATATTTGGCTTGCCCACTGATTTCTTGTTTTGGTGACAATGAAGACTTTTGTGTTCATTCCTGTCTGAACCAGAAGATAATCACATCGAAACTATTTGAAGAGGTGCAAAATGGTGAAGGAATCATGTCAGATAGCTTGAATTTGTTCCTCCCTACCTCCCACTAGCCACTTGTCCTACTTTGGTTTGTTATCTTCTCCTATGGGCTTATCTTAGGATCAACAAGTAGGGAAAAATTGAACTGGGCTTATTTCTTTGGCTGCCTCTCTGCTGACTTGCCAGAAACTCTTGAGCTTCTCAAATATCAGAGTTCCTGTCAGGAAGCCCTTTCAACATTCTTCTCTTCATCCCTACATTCAAAGAACATCTCTCTTCCTCACCCCATCAAACAGCAACAGCACTGTGCGGCTACTAACTCCATGGTACTATGCTGTCTCTTGTGGTTTCCTGTATCCTACTCACACTTTCATAAGTAGGCCTGTTATTAAACTCTCCTCACATTACCCAATTTCAAAAGGCCATTTGTGTCTTGCTGAGACTCTGACACAAGGCATTTTCAATCAGCAGACTCTGAAGTTGGATGGATGGTCAGATGAAAGGAACAACTGAAATAGATTGGCATATCTAGAACTCTCCAAATGGAAAGGAAACTCTACAGTGAAGCAACCAAAGACTGGCAAGATTTCTGAGGAGAATGATGAAAATCTCAGAGAGAAGCAGTGGTATTGTTGATTCCACAAGGAGTTCGGTGGGGGAATTCAGTATATGGAGGTAACTGAAGATATCTGAAGGAATTCAAAGGCACATTTAGGTAAGAAAGGAAAGATACAAATCCTAATGCTCATGTTTTTATATCTTATCACCAATTACTTTCAAATATGTCAGAATTGTGTATTTTCCTCTCCGTTGACCTTTGCTAATAAGTTATTTGCATTAACTAAAAAATCATTTTGCTAAACTCTAATGTCTACACAGCACACAGTACAAAAAATAAATCAAAGCTTTTCAGTCTGAAAATGGGATAAGGGGAAAGACTGTAGTTGGGCACACTTGCCACTCACCTTCTGCAGTAGTTTTAAGGGAATATTTTAGTATGTTTGGCCAATATCTTGTGGACACAGAATTGATCTAAAACTTTTAAAATACATGGCTGGAAGAAAAACAAACAGACTGTTCTAAAGGTGATGGAGGTTGGCAATAGATACAATTTAGAGGGTAGGATTATGGGATTACAAAAGCATATATTGCAGTGTCAGTACAGTTATAAGCAAAAGGCATTATTTTGGTAGAAGGCATAAAATCCAAAAAGAAGAGATGCCATTCACTCAAATATCATATAAACTGTGCTATAGCAGAAAGAGAAAGAGAAGGACAGAGTTTTAAACCTTGCAGACTTACAGAGGAGTCTCCAAATTTTGAAGATTCCTGGACTTGATAACATTCCTTTAATCGTGTTGTTGAATGATGAGAATCTATGAAGTAGGCCTGAATTTATGCTCTTTTCCTACTTACAAATTATACTCCATTTAAGAGGTTAAGCAGATGGGTGAATTCCTAGCTATCATAGTTTAAGTCAATCCTGAGAGTAAGTACAACCAGTTCACCAACACACGTCCCTATTTTCAAACAGTGCTTCCCTCCCACGGGGTGCACAGGTGGGAAAATGAGTGGAATGGGAACTCTTTTCTACTCGCCCAACATAAATTTTGACTGTCCATCGCAAAGTTGCTATAAATCTTACAAATGAGTGTCTGTAAGTCAGGAGAGAGCAAGCTTGCTTGATTCCCTGAAAAGAGATGGGGGATGGGAGCCTGGGAAAATCACCTTTAACTTCCCAGATTAATAAACAAAGGACCTTTATAGCCATTGGCTACCAAAATGGCAGGAAAAGAAGGCATCAAGGAAGGAGAGGGAAAAGAAAGAAAATATATATATATAGGCCTGCTGATTGCATTGTTACAATTTAAATTGTACTCAGATGCGAACTCTGATGTGCCAAAAACAGTGAAGGCTGAGCCTGAAAGATCAGAAAAGTGACATCTGGTATTGGATGCCCCAGCAGACATGACTAATGCCATTGGTATTGTGTAGATTCTGCCTTTGCTAATTTAATATTCAAATCTGAGGGTCAGCCTACAGTGCTAAGCAATAACGGACGACACAGGCTTCCCTGACTGCACTTTATTGCCTGGAATGGCACTATTTAGGGAGTCGGATGTCTACCTTGTGAGTTGACCAAGACAAGCTCAGTTATTTCCACATGTTGGTTAAGATTCCTTTTGTTCCATGGCTCTCACACATGGTTGAGCTATGAGGGAGCCCTGAGAACTCATCCATAACTTGTAATAAATAAATAACCTCCCCATAGTTTGCCCTTTGGATATCTGCTTTATGCCAGAACATTTTAGCTTTTTGTTTTATTTTTTTACACATCCACACGCATGCAAATGTATTTCTTCACTGAAAATAAAAACCTGATGTCTCCCCATCACTTTTACTGTGACACTCAAGAATACCACATTGTCTTGAGGCTTTGGGGGGTGTTCTGACTTAAATCAACAAAGTTATCCAGTACGCCATATGGGCATTTCAAATTGTCTAATCTATCAGCTTAGAGAATGCTTGCTGGATTACCTGTGAAGTGCAAAGCATTGTGTTAAGTACAGTGGCAGCTACAAAGACAAACTTAAATAGCATAAAATAACTGTATAAATTGTCATTTAATCATTCATTAACCAGCCAAAAGACATTGTGATTTTTTTTTTCAGTAGCTCAGAGCCTTCCTGGCAACATGCAACTAAGAAAAACAACAATTCAGTTTGGGAATTTGGGGGGGGGGTTAATTGTAGTACTAAGAGCTGCTGTTTCTTGATTTTATGCTATAGGTAAAACATTGTACTGGATCCTCCACATAACTCTGTAAATATTCTTATGAAGTAGATGGGAGAATTATTCCTATTTTGCAGATAAGGAGGGAACACATTCAAGACATTCAGTTGGCTATGCAAGTGAATTTGGTTTACTAGAACCCGATGTTCTAGAGCCAAATTCTAAGTTGATTTGTCTCCAAAGCCGATGCATTTTCCCCTTCTCTGTGCTTTCTTGTGATCTTTAGTGAGGCAATATGTATGTTTAACATCTCCCTTCTGGGAGTGCTGATATGCTTGGGCACCACCTTCTCTCCTAGGGGAAAATTTATCAACTCCATGAGGAAATCTTGAAGAACTTTACTTTCTGTGCTAATACAAATAAAGAATGCTTCCACTTTCCAGGAATTGGTTTTTCCAGGTTATTGGTTTTAAATTTAACTAACACTCATATTCTTTCCCATACCACACACCCTACTGCTCCAAAAGCACCACACCAGTCTTTTGTGAATAGTCACTATATATGCCTCACTGTTTCTCAATATCCCATTTAAAGTGTGAAATTTATTTATTTATTTATTTCTAACCTAAAGTGTCTTCTATTTCATCTCCTTGACATTTTCTATAATTTAGAATAGAACAGGTTTATTTCCATGATTCCCGATTAATAAAAGATGTGAATGTTTTGAGAAAGGGGGCTTAAGTCATAAGTTGTTAATATGCTAACACAGTCTCGATTTTTCTGAATAGACACTTACCTCAGCAAAAACCTAAAAGACACAAGCCAACTAAGCTCGTCATAGAAACAAATCCAGGGAATCAGTGAAGGCCACTTGGCTAGGAAAGTCTTGTGAGACATCTTGGAAACTCTAGTGAGGAAATGGTGCAAGAAAACTGGAAACACAGTGATCCAATGAGAAAATGAATACAGAAAGTGTAATCTAAGCAGGTTTTGGGAACAGAAATGTAATTGACATTGCTTTCCTTTTGTTCTTTTTCTATGGACTCTTGAGGAGAGTATGGCTGAGTTCTTCATTTACAGAAGGCTCCTGACTCTCCCCATTGGATTACTCCAGGAATTCCAAGCAATTTTCTTTAAAGGATTCCCCACAGCTCCAGACATGGCTGAGCCTTCTGGCAAACCTGGCCTAAAGGCTGACCACAGTGACAGACCACACCACCCTGGGAGTATCAACCCAGGAGAAGAATGAATTCTTTGCTTAGAAGGCACTAAGATTGAAGTGGATGGTAGAGGGAGACTCTGAAGGGGGTGGGTTACAAGGGTGGCTAAGTTTGAGGGTTAGCTTTTAAATTTTGCATTGGAGAGCCAGTTAACAATGGTTACAAAAAGGAAATTAAAAGTCTGGAAGCAGTTGAGGTTTTTCTTATTTCTGAAGTTACGAAACACATGAGTATTGCACAGGGCCGTGTTTAATGTGGCATAACAATGTGACAGCCTTTGTGGATAGGCTCTGGATCCCTTTGAGTGGTTTCCATGAGCAAATCAACATTCTTTTTACAACTGTGACCCTCAGATTATGTGTGCCCATTTTTCTGGTTCTTAAAGGGTATAATCCCAAAGTTGTCATGACATTCACTCAAATAGTCTGTGTTTGGGGATTTGAAGAAAAGAAGAAAGACTTGGCTAGAAATCTGGCTGTGAAGTTGAGGGAGAGGAAGAGTCCAGAACAGAATCACCAAGTGGCACTTCAAAGTGACAGAGTGACTGCCAATGACTCTTGTGATGAAATTGCCACTCAAATCCCAAATCATGGCCCAAATAGTAGCATGCATAAAGCCTGAATGCATATAAAGTATGCTTACATGGTGAATGCTCCTTCACAGCGTTGTTAAATTGAACATCTTAAAGAAAGATCAAATCTTGTTGGAAACATGAATAAGGTGATAGAGTTCCAGAGGCCAAGTTCAAATATCATCAACCAGGATGGGGGAGAAGACTAAGTTTGTCAAACTCTGTCAACTTACAGGTTAGTGTCATAAAACAACTTTAAGATGTACAATAGAATGTGAAAGAATAATTTATGTTGTGTGACAGAAATTCTATCATTATAATTCTGCAGATAATCTTCATTATGCCTCTAGCAAGTACAATGTATGATCACCATTTAATAGATAAGAAATGGCGGTGATAAGGAAGGCAAGGAAATAATGGACATTCTCATAGCTAGGAAAGCACTTGAAAACTTATTCTCTGACAGACTGACAGCAATGCCACACACATGGCCTTCCCTCCACTCATCCACCAGGTGACTTACTATAAGAAGAATCTAAGTCGGGTCCCAGTGGCACACACCTGTATTTATAGTTATTTAAGAGGCTGAGATTTGAGGATTATAGTTCAAAGTCAGCCCAGGCACTAAAGTTGGTGAAACTATTATCTCCATTTAACCACCAGAAAACTGGAAGTGTCACTGTGGCTCAAATTGAGCTGAAGAGCTCAGGGGCAGTGCACAGGCCAAGAGTTCAAGCCCTACAACCAACGAAAGAAGAAGAAGGAGGAGGAGGAGGAGGAGGAGGAGGAGGAGGAGGAGGAGGAGGAGGAGGAGGAGGAGGAGGAGGAAAAGAAGAAGAAGAATCTACTCTTAAGAGGAGGAAAAAATCTATCACAGACTTCTACATTATAATATCATAAATGTACTTGTTAGAAACACTGTAGAGTCATAAACAGCTTCTTCACGCATTTTAAAATGTAGTTGCCTACACTGTCTATATGTACTTGGAAAGTCCACTGCCATATGCATGGCATAGAAATATGCTACCCAGAATGCTTGTAGTAGTCAAGGCTCGCCCAGCTCCCAGCCCCATGTCACCCCTGCCAGGAGGGCAAATGTAACACACCATTGCAGAGTTAGGCCTCTGGTAACCCTTTCCTCTTACAACTCTGCTAATTTATGATCTGGAAAGACCAGCAGGTGATATTTTCAGCTCCTGAACTTTATGTGGAAATTGCTTTTTCCTAGCCTGGAAATTAAACCTGTTTCTATCACTTTGGAGTCCATAGTCTACAGAATGAAAAACAGTTGATGAACTAAGGAGATGAAGAGAGAAATGGGAGAGATTGGCCATCCTACTCTACCATGGGCTACAGAACACACCAGCATTACAGTGCTACGCAATCTCTGCTGAGGCTTGTGTAAAGATGATGGCTATAACTTATATTGCCTTGGAGAACAGCCCAGCTTTTATCATTGAAAATTATTATATTGTTCACTAAGTGGAAAAATAATAGCTGTCCTATGTACTTAAAGTCTACATGAATGCGGCTCTGCTCTAGCAAAAAAATCACAGCTTACTAAAAGGAATTTCTTTTTTCAATTTCTCAGTTTCTCCCTGTATGTAAGATAGGAAGGTGTGTAGTGGCAGGGATGATTTACTCAAATATAAGGGAAAATGTTAAAATGCTGGGTACTCATTCATCCATCAATTCTTTGCGTATTACCTACCATTAGCTAAAGATAAATAATAGGAAAGATTATGAAGCTTATTTATTTTTTCTATTTTCTAATGTGAGATTTTATTTTATTTTTACTTTTTAATGTGAGATTTTAAAATAAGATCATATGTAAGTTATATTTCTTATTATTTTTGAAATTGTTGTCTATATTTCTCCATTCACTGTTACCTGTAATCTTTCCAAAGAGACTATAAACCTTGCTAGTCTACTGGGAAACACTTTAAAGTTGAGATTTTTTTGATTAGCTGTTGACTTTAGAAGTATTTTGAAGGTATTTGTCATTGTTTTCTTTATCAAATATATACACCATGGTCCTCATTAGTAAAGAATGTAGAATGTCATTTATATATTTTTTTATCAATCATGAAATACAAGGCTCAACTATGTGCTGGTGGCTCATGCTTGTAAGCCAAGCTGCTCAAGAAGCTAAGATCCAGAGAATCATAGTCTGAGGATAGCCTATGTAGAAAAGTTCACTAGATTCCATCTCCAATCTATCCAATAAAATGCTAAGCTAGTGGTGTGGCCTACAGAATACAGTGCCACCCTGAAAAGTAAGAGGATTTGAATTTTGAAAGAAAGAAAATAGAATGAAAAAAAGACAAACACAAGAATGCAAACCAAATCTCTTTCGGCATCAGACAGAATCAATGTTTAAATAGTAGGTAAACCACAACAAGTTTAAAGAATCCTTTCATATTTAGGAAAGCACATGAGGGTCCATTAGCTTTTTGACTACAGCCCTGTAAGTCAGCTTAGAAATCAATTCTGCAGCTCAAAGTTGTTATGTGACTCTGGTTCTATCTGACATCTTATCCATAATCTCTTCAGATGCTGAGACTGAACCACTGAGCTATGCTACCTCTCATATCCCACTCTCTTGTTTGAAGTTTGTGTGATTTGCTATTCAACAGTAAACTAAAAATACAGTCTTGTATTTCATGATTGATAAAAAATACATAATTTTCATCCCCCATTCTTTACTAAGGAACATAGTCTGTATATTTGATAAAGAAGATTTTTTTCTTCAGTCTTTCTGAACAAAGTCCTATAAACCAGTCATGGAACCAGCCTTCTTGGTTCCTCTATATCCCATCACGAATTTAAACCAACTTTCACAGGAAATGGCACGGTGAATAGGAAAGTATGAACCTGACCAGTATGGGAAGAGTATCATCTCCAATACTCACCACTGACAAACATTTAATCCAACTATTTATAGCCTCTGATTTCTTATTTTTAAAAATGAGAAAAACTGGGCCAGGCACATGGTCTAGTGGTAGAGTGCTAACCTAGCATGCACAAAGCCCTGGGTTTGATTTCTCAGTATCACATACACAGAAAAAGCTGGAAGTAGCAATGCAGCTCAAGTGGTAGACTTAAGAATGCAAAAGGACAGTGCTCAGGTCCTGAGTTCAAACCTCAGGACAGAGAGGGGGAGGGAAGGAGGTAGGGAGAGAGAGACAGGCACAGAGACAGACACTGATATTTTCAGGTTTAGGGGTGATATTTTCTGTCAAGAACTAGGTCCATATGAGTACTTATGACAGAGGACACTTATGAGCACAGGTAGACTGCTTAGTGACAGTGCAGAAACAGAATCGACATCTATGACATAGTAAACATTGCCCAATTAAATCATCTACCTAAGCAATGTTGGCTACATGAATCATCGGCGCAGGGCAAAAAATGAAAATATAGGCTACATGCTGTGGCTCATGCCTATTATCCTAGGTATTCAGGAGGCTGAGATCTAAGGATCACAGTTCAAAGCCAGCCCAGGCACTAAAAAACTTGTGATTCTTATCTCCAATTAAACACTAGAAAATGGAAAGTGGTGCTGTGGCTCAAAGGATAGGGTGGAAGCCTTAAGGAAAAGAGCTCAGGGACAGCGCCCAGGCCCAGGGATAGGGGGGTAGACTAGAGCTGAAGAACTTGGGGACAGTGCCCAGGCCCAGAGTTCAAGCCCCATGACTGCCAAAAAAAAAAAAGTAAATGTAGGGCCTTCTCCTCAAAAATTATTAAGATATTCAAGACTATAGTAATAAATCACTAAATCAACCACAGAGTTCTTGTAAGTTGTATTTCTGTGAAGCCAACCCTTGTCTTATGTGATCTTTGTAGACCTCAGACCTTGCTTCAAGTACTTCCATAGACAGACAACAAACATCTTTTGATACTCAGTAGCTATAAGGATAATATACAGAATAATAACCTGGATATACATTACAAAAGACAGCTATTTCTCTCTTTTCTAGATCTACTTACTGCCTTGGTCATTCTTTCCCAAGGAAAATGCTTTTAAGGCTCCAGTTTTGATGAAAAAAAGTCCTTCATCAATTCTTCATTTTGTAGTACAATCGACCTTTGGAAGCAGAAAAGGAATTAAGAAAACAAAACAAACATGAGAGAACCTGAGGCATTCTGGATCATGATCAGAGAGGGAAATGTGTTAACAAATGTAATTTTGTTTAAGACAACAAAATGAGAGTACAACTTTCATTAATATCCTGGGCTGGATCCAGGCTTTTGTCTGATTGATATGGAGAATCCCAACTGTGAAGTTGGGAAAGAGACTGAGATTTATGGATGCTAGAAATTTTTTACAGTTGTGATCTTGTCTCTGGAGGCTCGGGCAAGATCTAATAAATCAAATAAATAAATAAGGAAAAGACGCATTTATGTTCAGTTCTCCGTGCAAAGTTTCCATTATTGTCCAAGAGATTTCCACATGTGCTGTAACGACTAAACATGGCTCTCTTGTTACCCGTTATTTGGAGGGAAATACCTAGCTTTGATAATGATGTAATATAGCTTTCACCCCCTGAACTTCATAGAAGCCTATTTAATCTTTGCCAATGTCCCCTTATGAGAAAAGACATATTTTCCACTTTTAATGTTGGTTGCGTAGCTTGTGAACACTTTACAAGGGATATGTCACTGCTTGGTTTGGGGCTTTTATGTGGTAAATAATTTCAGCTGTAAGAAATAACTTTATCACATGGGGAACTTGAGAGAGAGACAGAGACAGAGACAGAGAGAAAGAGAGAGAGAAAGAGAGAGAGAGAGAGAGAGACAGAGAGAGAGAGAGAGAGAGAGAGAGAGAGAACCGAAGCATTCATAAGTTTTCCAAGAGTAAACTGACAGAAAAGAAATTGTCAAAGCTCTTGAGAATTGATCATCAAAACTCAATTATACTTTATTAAGTACATTTTAAACTGAGGCAGATTAAAAATATTAATAGGTCAAACATATTAGGTAGGTAAAGAAGTAGTAGGCTGGGAAAATAAAGCCTTTGATAAATTCTGCTATTTTTTTTCCTCCAGCTTTTTGTCTACATTCCTGTACTTTTCCTGTTACCTCCCTATAGAGTTCATTTCAGGGAAAGCTCTGCAGAATATTGTCTCCCAGAAAATTATGCTCAACCAGGCTTACAAGTATCTTGCTATTCATGTAATAATTCACTTAATCAGTTATACTTCTCTTGTTTAAATATATATGTAAGTCTTTCAAAGATTATATTCCAAATCTGTAGTTCTTTGGGACTGAGACAAAGGCCTAGTTCCTCAAAACAAGGAATAAACTACAATGGGAGAAGATAGAGCTTTTCAAACAAAATACAATCCTTGCTGGAGAAGCCTATTTATTGAAAAGAAATACAATGCATATGGGCAATGCAAAGTAAACATACAATGAACTAAGGCAGAGAGATCCAGCCTAAAATTATGGCACAATTAGGATGCTCACTTTTTTTTTTTGCCAGTCATGGGGCTTGAACTCAGGGCCTGAGCACTATCCTTAGACTTTTCTCAAGGCTAGAGCTCTACCACTTAAGCCACAGCACCACTTCCAGCTTTTTTCTATGTATATGGTACCAAGGAATCGAACCCAGGTCTTCATGCCTGCTAGGCAAGCACTTTAACCACTAGGCCAAAGTCCCAGTTCAGGATGCTCACTTTTAAAAGGAGTAATGAAGAATATATTTGGCATTACAGTGCAACGTGAGTTGTGGAGGCAGATTACCCACAGTTCAGTCCCAACCATGTAGCTTGCTGACTTTGAACTCTTAGACAAATCATTAAGCATTTTGGCCTGTTTCCTTCTTGATAAAATAGAAATTAGAGGCCAGGAGTTTGGCCTAGTGGTTAAGAGCTTGCCTAGCATGCACAAAGACCTGGGTTCAATTCCTCAGTACCACATAAACAGAAAAAAGCCAAAAGTGGTGCTGTGGCTATAGTAGTAGAGCTCTAGCCTTGAGAAAGCCCAAGGACAGTGCCCAGGCTCTGAGTTCAAGGCCCCAGACTGGCAAAAACAAAAAGAAAAGAAAATAGAAATTAACACAGGTAGCACCTGGCTCATAGGACTAGCTCAGGATTAAATAATCAATTTGAAGGCAATTATAAAAGCAGCTAGTAAGTAATAAGCAGTAGATAAATCTTTGTCACTGCTATACATTTACAAAACTATAACTCAGTCACTGAAACTATCTATATTGGCTTTTACAATTGACTACATATTTACTGGATCAAACACATATATACAATGTAATTATATTGTCCTAATCTAACCAATGAATGACACAAATTTTAAAATATGGAAATCTTGATTTGTGTTTTTAATACCTTGCAGTATAATTATTAGTACTCAATCAAAACACTGTGGAATTATTTTCTCAAAAAAGTAAAAAAGTTAAATCTATCAGAATGATCCATTACTCATCCAAGTATTTATTTGACAGTACAGTACTTAGTAGTTCTTTACATGTGGCCAGGAATAATAAATAGGAAATAGTCCTGGGAAATAGAAAGACCACAGGAACTAAAACAAAACTAAAATCAAATGTCCTGAGCCTTAGTGTTAGATCTCTAGATTTGTGGCTTGCTCCCTCACAGGCAAGTTGCTTATTCTGTCTGGATTTACATTTCATCATCCTGAGTTTGGAAAGAATAGTATGAAAACACAAGTTTACTGTGAGAGATCTGTGAGGCTGTGAATTTATGACAAAAAACATCCAACAATATATTCACTTAACATATTCAAATGAATTTCTGTTTGCTCAGTTTCCAGGGTTTAGACTAAGGCTAAAATTTTAAGTTAAAAAAGGCATCTACAAAGATACCTTCTAAACATTTTTAGTCAAATTTATACATATATACATTTATATATAATTTGTATATATAGTCTTCACACACGCACATATCCACACTCACACACACAGTAGTTTTTATCTTTGTTACTTCGTAGTTATATCCTTACCTCTTGTAAAAAAAAAAAAGTTAAAAGAAAGAAGTCAGGAAGGAAGTGATCAGGTAATCATCATTTACATTACTGGAGTGTGAATCACACAGACATGTTATGTGTCAAAAGTTTTCACTCTGACACTAATGTGCTACCTGCTGTACTTACTTGGATATCATTTCCATTTGAAAGTATCCCTTACTTTAATGGTATCTTATAAATGGGTCTCAGTTCAGAAGGGAGTTCAGATATAGGTGGGAGGACAGAAACGTTAATTCTCCTCTTTTCTTACCTGATCCTGCAGTCCTTATCTCTGAATCGTTGGCCCAATACTTTCCCTGAACTTTCCCTGATCTCTAAGAGTAAACCTTACGATACTCTCTCCTCTCTCCCGGGCTTATTTTTCTGGTTCAGCTTCTCTTTCCTACAAGTTATTGCTTCTATCTATGACCTATTATTTCTCCTGTGGAAAATCTCCAGAAGTTAAGGAATCCCGCCCACAGTGAAGCTAAAAGCAGCTCTCTTATTTTGAAAGGCAAGTACACAAAATGAGACTGAGAAGTGAATGAGAGGAAATGTAGAATAAATGGGGTTTAAGGCTCAGAGCAAAGAGTAGTCTCTGAACTGTGACAGAAAAAGTTTGAATGACACTATGGTAAGAAAACCTATTTTATTTTTTGAAGTTGCCTAGGCTCCGTAGTGGTATTAGAGTGTTAGGCCGCCTTATTCTCACGAGCAAGTTGATAATCTCAGAGGAAAGGTGGATCTAGGCATTGGCAAGATGCCTGCTGAGTAAAGAAAGCAGTCTAACTTGAAGTTACACTTTCTCTGATGACACAGATACTGTCTTACTTCCCTCTTGTCTTGAGTACCAGAGGTAGAACCACAGCATCTCCATATAGAGTGCTTATCCAATCCTTCCTGACAGATCTCTTTTCTCCCAGAATACCACAGATGCCACCAGGAATTCTTTTGCTGTTTGTGGTTACTTGGTTGATTTTGGAGGACTTTCTCTCTTTAATTTTGTAAGCCTTTCCAAAAACCATTGGTATCTTGAGAGGTTTTGCTTAGTTGGGATTTCTGTACTGTAACTTTTTTTGTGTGTGTTTGTCTTTTACTGATTTATTATTATTCTTTGTTTCCAAGATAGCTATGGCTTCAGTGAGGCAACTGAAGAATAAAATGGCACGGTCATGAATAAATACTTTTTGATGATTCACTAAGAGCTCCCACTTTAGGCCATTTTGCTGTGGTGTTTTAGTGTAATATATCCAGTTGTATGCCTAAGAAAAGTAGGCTGGAAGCTTCAGAAGGAAAGATATTAGCCAGGGAATATACACTGACCACTTTTCTACCAATGTTTTCTGTTCTACCGTGACATTAGTAATCTTAAAGAATACCTTTACATTCATCCACAAGAAGAACAAGACCTTATAAGACAGGTTAGAAAAAGTATATATTGTCAATCTGCGTTTTCCACACATTTCCAGAAACTTACCCAAGAAAAATCCTATTTCATGAAAATGTAATTCTTAGGAAGTCGAACTTCCTATTAGTTGAATCGTTTCTGGGCCCTTTGTGCTCAGCTTGACTATTCTAAGTATCATGTCTTTTCCCATTCACTCTGTCCACCATTAAACAGACTTGCTATCAGCTTTTTATCTTGTCACCTACTTCACACAAAGTCTAGATTGATGTGATAGATTAAGCCCCAATATTTAGCTCAGTGAAATGTGGTACTACCCAGATTAGAATTACATTCATATATCATAAAAATGTACCACAAATTATAAGCAATACAAATAAAATCAAATCAGTACCTAGCCAATAAGGATTTTAAAACTTTATAGTGGTTACAATCTCTTACTCAAATTAGATTGTCCATGTGTCTTAGCACGAAGAACAGGCTCATTGTAAAATATCAGTTTAACTTTGTAGTCATATGTTGGTTGCAAGCATAATTTCCATATTAATATCATTTATGATTCATGTTCCTGAAAAGGGTACTATCACAGAGTGAATGATCTAAATAAAACAAAGGGCTGAACTACAGTTACTGGACAATAATACTTATTCTAATTTTCCAGTGCCCCAGTTACTATTTCTCTGTTAAAAAACAACTATCCCCAAACTCAGAAAGAACAACTGTTAGTATGCTCATGGATTTTGTGGGTAAGGGATTCACTTTGGGGATAGTAAAAATGGATGCGTTTTGCACCATGGTGTCTAGGGTTTCAGCTGGGAAGAATTAAAGACTGAAGGTGATTCAACAGCTGGGACTAAAATCATCTGGAGACATCTTCATTTCCATGTCATCTTTGCTCACATGTCTGGTGGTTGGTTTCTGGCTGATGCTTAGAGCCCTCAGTGTAGTTATTGACCAGAAAACTTCTGTGTGGTCTTTTCATGTGGTATATCTGAGTGGACGAGTACAGTCTTCCTCACAGCATGGCATCTGCCTCAAGAGCAGGCATCCAACAATGTAAGGGAGAGGTACATGACATTGTTGTGATTTAGCCTGAGAGTCCAGTAGTGCCACTTCCCTGAAGTTTATTAGTCAGTCTGATACATGGAGAAGGGACATGGACTTTGTAACTCAGTAGGAGGATTATAAAGGTTTTGAGGGCAGTTAGAAAAGTTACCTGACTTGCATTTGACTGGAAAGAATTGTACCTTTAGATCATGCATGTTATTTTTTAGAAAAAGTTCTGCATGTCGCATCGAGTCTCCTTCCTGGGATTCTGACTTCCCATCCTACCTGCTCAGAGTCTACCTTTTTCCTAATCTGTGTTGGTGGAGGTGTGTACAAAGTGGCTTAGCTGAGGATCCTTAAGGATGACTTCATCAGTGATACTCAAAGGTGTGGGAACTAAAGGGACAAGTTATCAGCTCTCCAGACACCTTGTGCCCAGTGATAGAAAATTCCTATAAGCCTTTTCACATATCCCCATCCAGAAAGGCACAGTCATAGAGATAACTTCCATACTACCTCTTTCCTGTAGTTTTAACTGAACAACTACTATGACACTAACAATGTTGCTAAGAAATCAGCATTTTAGGAATACTTTCTCATTTTTTTGCCAGTAATGAGGCTTCATGCTCTTATTTGGCTTGCTTGTTCACATCCAGTGTTATACCAGTTGAGTCATGCTGCCAGTCCAGCATTTTGTGGTTAATTGGAGACGCAGTCTTGTAGACTTTTCTGCTTAGGCTGGCATTGATACTTGATCCTTCAGGTCTCAGCCTCCTAATTAGCTATGGTTATAGGCATGAAAGTTGGTGCCTGGCTATTACATATACATTTTAGTCATAATACTAACATGTTGACCATATAAACCAGAAATAAAATATTATGATTTTTCTTTCAATTTTGCTTTGAATAAAAGCAAGTCAGCCCAAAATATTTTTGTACTATTCTTTCTATCAAGTATATCACTGTGTGCTTAGTGATTTCGTTTAAAATTTTAAAATTATTTTTATTGTCTTTAAGTAGTTGTATAAAGGAGTTGCCATTCAACAACATGGTCTACGAATACAGCACTTCATGATCTGTCATCCCCTTCTCACCCAACCCTCCCAATGCACCCAACCCCTCACTTTTCTTAAATTTGTAGGATATTTCTTAATTTCTTTTTGCCATTTAACAAAGCAATTTATGTAAAAATTTAAATGTTCACTGTCTGGACACATTGTCTACTATTGTAATGCCATTTCCCAGTGTTGAAATAACTTTAGCTGCTTTCTTTTCATGATAGACTAGAATCTGGAATCTATGATAACTTCCAAGATGCTTGCTCTAATTCCTAGTTCTGTGAACAAAATTGATTTTTCTCTATCAAGTTATGTCCACATTCCTTAAAAAGGTAAGCCTCACTAAATTATATAATCCTTTGAGGAAACAGTGTTTTTCTTTTCCTTGTAGAAGAGAGGAAAGAAAACACTCTTGCTTGGCCTGAAAACAAGCATTTATATGATGGAGTGAGACATCTTCCTACAACAGAAAATAACAGAATTCTCTAACAAGAATGAAGTTAGAAGTGAATATTTTCCCCATAGTCTCCAGATGATGGTACAGCCCATCCAATGTCTTGATTCTTGTGATACCCTGAGAGAGTCAGCCTAGTTTTGCCAGTGAGACATACCAAATTAAGCTGAGAATTGCATGTTGTTCTAAACTAACTTTATGATGGTTTATTATAAAACAATAGAGGATTACAAATATATCCACAGAATGGGAATTGGGGGTTACTGAGCAAGGGGTTGAGATGGAGTCAAAGATAAACAAAGTGGGAAGGGGGACAAAACAGAGCTCACAGTACACTGATTTTCTTCATGCCCTTTCTTTTATGTGCAGGTAAATTTCTTGGGATGTAAAGGCCTGACAAGTAAGCTGCACAAAGCAAGATGAGCATCCTGGGGGGATTCATTCGGATCTGAGACCAAACAATGACTCGTCCATATAATTTCAAGCCAGTTAGCTAACCTTTCTAGGCCTCTGTTGCCTAATTTACAATGGGGAAAGCCACTCCATCAATGCGTATTTGGAGGAATGAGAGCGGTAACATATGATATTAATTTATTTGAAGTCATTTTATGGAAATGTTAATCACGCATCATTTAACATGACAGCCATATGTTGAGAATCGTTACCCTTCTTCTAGTTTCATTTCTCAATATTCCTCTTGCTTAAACACCTTAATATGGCAGGGAGAAAGTTTTCTGAATAAGTCCTTGCATGAACAAATGAATGAAACACCTATTGATGAGATTGAATTTCTGGGAGACGGGGCCCATTTTTAATGTGCAGATAGAAATATTTCTGGTTGGCTGGACTATCCTTGTATGGGGTGGCAGAAAGGATATAAAGATCAAAGCCTGCCCAGACAAAAACAGGCAAAAAACTGACACCCAGTTTCAAAAATAAAAGGACTGAAGCATAATTCATGATAGTACTTTTCCATGTATACAAGGCCCTGGTATCGATCCTTAGAACCATCAACATGAAATATTATTTGGCTGATATTAACATTGATTTTTACATCATATTTCAAATTAAGGTTAGATTTTTTAAAAACAAATGTAATTTCAAAAGTCTTTTTCTTAAAAAAAAGATTCCTTGTTTGTAACAAGGAACTTTTACTGTTGGTGGTAGTGTTAGTTATACTTAGTATTTTATAAAACTGGGATATTTCACATGACAGAGCTTCTCTCCTCCCAAGAAGTTAAAAGGAAGTCAAGACTTTATTGAAGGAAAAGCTAGGTTGTACAAATCTCCTTATTTCCTCTAGTTCAAATTTTCACCTCTGCTTATATTTTTATCTTTATTTTTATTTTTTTGCCTTTCCTGGGTTTTGAACTCAGGGTCTGGGCTCTGTCCTTGAGCTTCTTTTGCTCACAGCTAACACTCTACCACTTGAGCCACAACTTCACTTCTTGCTTTTTTCTGTGTATGTGGTACTGAGGAATCAAACCCAGGGCTTCATGCATGCTAAGCAAGTACTCTACCAGTAAGGCACATTCCCATCCCTGTCTTCTCTGTTTAAATGAAAATTGTATTCATTAAAAAAAAAATGGCTACAAGAAACGGAGAGTGTAAATTGAACTTTTGCCTTGCATTATATCTACACTGTTTACTAAAATCAATTTATTTCTGTTTGTTTTACTGTCTATCTGCTGAAAACATATCTGAATCCAGTGAAAATGTAAAACATGTGATTTGAAATAGCTTGAGAAAGGAAAAAGGAAGCGTGCTATTAAATGTTAAAATGAGTTCTGTGGTAAATTGTATACATGCACCACATCAAAAGTAAAGTGAAGTCAAAATAAATAATGTTACACTGAAAGTTGAAAGAATATAGCAAATCATCAAGATACTAGTATACTAATCCAGAGTATTTTAATTGTTAGAAGAGTTCGAGAAATAAACACTGGAGATGGGAACACAGTGCTGAAAGGTCCGTGTGGGCTTTGGTTTTCCTTTCTAGTGGCTTGGCATGGCATGGTGTTGAGCTCCAGCCCTGTCCTTCAGAAAACAGAAGCTAGGCTGTCCGGCTTAATCCACGGCCCATACACCAGAGGCCTGAGGCCATTACTAAATCCAATCCCCAAGCTTGTGCAGAAAATGAGTGCCCTCACCTTTGCTGCTGGCATTTCCATAAAGGTGTCCTCTGACACATCTCGATCTCAGATTGGCTGGGTTTTGTCTCCCTATCTAAAGTGCCATCTACTTCACCAAACACTTTTTCTGTTTGCTACCCCCATTTTCTTTCTGTAACTCCTACTGTCATGTAGCATGGAAATGATCAACACTTCCATTTTCATTCCTGTTTGCTTTTTCACTCATGCTGATCTATATACTCTTTATGGCTACCAGGGCTCAAGAAAGAAAAAGTGTTGTCTTCATCTATCTCTCATTCTGCTCAATTGAATTGAATTATTATTACAACATAATTTACTTATATTTGGATTCATTTCTAAAAGCTTGTAAAAGGATTCAGTAGACATAGATGAACATTTTGAAAAAATGTTATGCTCTCTGAGTTTTATGAGATAAAAAAATGAACATTTTGACAATTGCTTATTTTCCTGGTTAATTAATTGGGCCTGTATTGCAGATACAGAACTCAGGCCCTACACTCTATTTTAAGATTTTTTTTACTCAAGGAAAATCCTCTGCCATTTGAGCCACTGTTCTACTTCTGGATTTTTGCTGGTTAACTGGATGCAAGACTTAGAAAAGATCATATTAAGTGAAGTAAGCCAGACACAAAGGAACTTAGGCTCAATGGTTTCCCTCATTTGTCATAATCAGTAGAAACCTTGGGCTCTCCTAGCAGAGGTTTGCAATAGAGCAAAACCTTGATATAAAAGGCCATATCGTAGGACGCTAAATGAAAGAATCTCTAAGATATAGAAACATAAGCCATATAATGAATGATTGTTGTTCTTAAGGTACTATGTTATCTCTCATCTCTTTTGCTGTCCCTTGGTTATCTCATATTGTTACAGTATCTCACTTTGTTACCTGATATATCGGATATATTTGTATTTGGTTATTTGAAATTGGATAGGGAAGGGGGGGAAAACAAGATGGGGGGAGAGGGAAACGGGGACCAAGACATGTGAAAGGGTATCAATGTATGGGAATTAATGCACCATCTATCTGGCAAATATCATGTAACCCTTCTATTAATTACAATAAAAATATATGAAAAAAAGAGTCTCTTGGATTTGTCTTCTTAGGCTGGCTTCCAACTATAATTCTCAGATCTCAGCCCTCTGAGTGGTTAGGATTACAGGCATGAGCCACCAGTACCTCACTATTTTATACATTTAAATGTATTTTTGAGCTCAAATCCTTTTTTCTTCTTTCTTCAACATCACTCTCAACTTCTCAGTGTTCTAATTGTTAAGTAGACAAGGGAGGCCCCAGATAAAAAAATATTTTATATATTAGTGGACACATTAATAAGCAGATAAATATCACCAAACTAACATAAAAGAACAAACCTAAAATTTCAGGGTCTTTTTCCTTGTTCCTAATGAAGAACTAGATTTCTCAACATGCCAACCTATCCTAGAGTCCAAATGACTACCCCTCAATTGTCCCAAAGAAGTGTCTAACTCATCTAATCTACCAGTGAGCATTATTTTTCTTTTTTGCCAGTCCCTGGGCTTGAGCTCAGGGCCTGAGCACTGTCCTTGGACTTTCTCAAGGCTAGCACTCTACCACTTGAGCCTCAGCACCACTTCCAGCTTTTTTCTATGTATGTAGTACCGAGGAATCGAACCTGGGTCTTCATGCATGCTGGGCAAGCACTCTACCACTAGGCCAAACTCCCAGCCCCATGAGGATTATTTTTTAAATCAGCCATTCATAATATCTACTCTCTTATTTCCTTAGATAAAGTGAAAACACCACTGCAGGAGTTTAGAAAAATTTTTTGAATATGGAATTTTGACTCAGAGCTTAAATGGCTTTGTCTGGTATGAAAAAGATTAATTTCTAGAATAAATTCTTGCTGATTATATGCATGTCAGTTTATTTTCTTCAAATACATCAACAACATATATACTATATTGTATACATACATCTATATTACTACTTAAGCATGATTTCCTTTCGAATCTAACAAAGAATCTGCTGTAGTCCTTATTCTGTTTATGCTCTAGCAAGGCATAAAGCAATCTTTACCACCATCCCTAAGCCATGTTGAGTACATTGACCTGTATCAGTCAATATGACACTCCTTTAATGATACATTCATTGAGGGTGCCTTTAGAGACAGGTTTGAATATGGCATGAAATATCTGCCTCTCTTTACTAATGAAAATGGAGTCACATTTTCCTGTTCTTTCAACCAGATGGGATTACGATTGGTGTGTGCTTGCCTTCTACATTACTATTTGATTTCATAATACGAACCACATGAGACCGTTCACTGGTTCTTCAGTTGCCAACATGGCTTTTGTACAACTAATAAAATACATACAAATATTTCCCCTGTGTTTTTTTCTTATAAAATACACTTGTTAGGTAAAGGATAAGCACAGACCGGTCAAAACCTGATCTGGCGTAAGTAATTTTATCTTGCTTTTTCTCATTTAACAGAGAAGCAGTTTCGTAACATTAATTGGTTGGCTCATAGTGATCTTAAGTAGAGAGCAGTGGTATCATGGTAAATCTAATTACCAGTGAAAATACATTTCTAAGAAAGACATACTAAGAAGGAAATGAAAAAAGTGAAAAGTACATCTTCCTGATGCCCAAAGCTCCTGCTTTGCTGTTGTCAAGAAAGTCCAAGGCTAATATAATGAATGATTGTTGTCCTTAATGTACTATGTTGTCTCTCATCTCCTTTGCTGTCCCTTGGTTATCTCATATTGGTATAATATCTCACTTTGTTATCTGATATATTGAATTTATTTGTATTTGGATATTTGAAATTTGATAGGGAAGGGGGGAAAACCAAGACGGGTGGGGGGTGTGGGGGGGGGAGGGAAACAGGTACCAAGACATGTGAAAGGGTATCAATGTATGTGAATTAATGCACCTTCTATCTGGCAAATATCATGTAACCCTTTTACTAATTACAATAAAAAAATATGAAAAAAAAAGAAAGTCCAAGGCTAGTCTTACTAACAACTCTAGACGAGTAGCCTGTCATTCTTTGAGCCCACATCAAGATTTTGAGAATAGACTAAAAATCATCTCTTTTTGCATACTTGAATGTAAATCATACTGCCACAAAATCTGGCTAGTCAGATGAATCCTCATTGTTTGGAATATAAAACCAATTCTTAAAACAGTCCCCTTTAGTACATAAATGCATGAGAAACCAATGGCATAAAATACATTTTGAAATGGACATTTGTTTTTTTGTTGTTTTGGTTTTATTTTTTGGGTTTGTTTTTTTTTTGCTTAGCCTTCCAAAAAAGAAATATCAGTAAGCAAAGGTCAATGGGAGACTACTTTATCTCTGTTAACTCATCACACTTTCCTTAGTTCATAACCCTCCCAGAAACTCATGGAATCTGATAGAGGTCTTACCCTTTCATTTGTTGTTTTCAGATTTGGAGACCCCGAAAAATGAAAAGATGATTGCAGGGATACACATGCATTTCATAGATTTGATGCACAAAACAAGGTAAACACTTGAGAAATGGCTCTTTGCCTAATAAATAGTACTCTTTTGCAAAGAAGGAAGATACACAACATAAGATTTGAATTACACTACATAAGATTTGAATTCTACTACATAAGACTTGCATTTAATTAAATAGTTGCAAGAATATTTTACAAATCTAACTTTATCCAGTCACTTTTTAAGAATAAAATCTACCCATATTGTTTTAATAAATTTTGGTTAAAAAATTCCATTTGTTTAAACTCTTCCATTCCTTGGTTTGAACATATTCTATCTTTCAATCCTGGGAAATACAGAACAGAAAAATGAAAGCATCCTCCTACCTTGATTTTGCAAGAATCTAGACATCAGAGAAGAAACATCTGTTTTAAAGGAAAGAAAATGAGATTGTTTAGTCTTACAGTCACCAAAAATGTATTTTTGTTATCATTGTCAATTAATACTTGGAAAAAACATATAATACATGAAAATTAAGCAGTGTCACGTGAATGCAGTTGGTCAGGAAAAGAGACCATTGTTTTTGATTATTTTGTATATGAAAACATATATTTTTGCATTTATTTATTTACTTAATAGCAATGAGGTAGAAATCACAGAGTGTGTTTGAATGAAATGGTTTGAAAAAGAATTTTTTCCTGATCTATTTTAAGATGAAGTATAAGAGAGCTGATCTGAGTTATTTTTTCATTGCTACTTGGAATAAACTCAAAAAATGAGTTTGAGAGCCACCAAGATTTACCTCTGACTTCTCTACCGCTTCAGAGAGTCCAGGTCAATTTGGAGAGACTAGATGTGTCATTGCACAGGGGAGAGCAATTTGAAGCAGACCTAGTACTCAGAAATAACACACAGCCTTTCACAGTGATGTTGCATCTCTTTCTATGTCATGGTTAAGGTCACTTTTAGGGCACAGTGAGGAAATGTGGAGGCCCAGGCTGTCTGCACCACACCTGGACTGTGAGAAACAGGGGGTTTCAATTTCCAGCTCCTGGATACCACATAGCCTAGCTTTTACCTGCCTGTCTGCATTCTAGTACGCAACAAATATGAAAAGAAAATCAGACATTTCAGAGTAGTGGTAAAGTAATATCAAGGATGGACATTTTTAAAATACATTTAGAACTTCAGAGAAAGGTAAGAAATAAATTCATATCTTCATTATTAGGCGATGGATGTGAAATCTCTATTCAGATATTTGGGGAAACGAAAAAGGCTGACAGATGGTGTGTTGAAGCTGAATTTCAATTATTGTTTTGGTGCATATGGGGGAGAAATCTTGAGCTATTTATAAATTCACAAGTTACTGAGGACTGTAATTGCATGTATAATTGGCTTTTCATCATATAGGGCTTTTCTCTTATTTGTTTTATTAATTGCCAAATCATATTCCCGCAATGCATGGTAGAAACAATTATATTGTCATTATAAGGAAGAAAACAGAATGTTTACTTTAGGATTCTGAAGCTAGTTAACACCTATCTCAGAGACTAGGAATCAAGTATCTTATCCATAATTATGAAAACATCATTAATAAAAACCAGCATTTACTTAACACTTAGGCTGCCCTGAGTAGCTTTATATGCTTTAAATGTGCTTGTCAATCTTCACAATAGAATTCTAAGCAATTACTATCATGATTTTAATACGATGAGAACATTGAGACAATTCGTTTTGGAATTTTCCTATGTAATTTTCCTGTGTTGACTCACAATATAACTAATCCCAGTGTGTTTATGTCGATCAATTACAGTATCATTTTCCTTTTTATAATGAAGGTATGTTTGGTAGTGTCCAGGATAGTTCTGAGATAACGCTAAGACCTCTATAATTCAAAGTCAGATTTATCATGCTACAGTTATCCAAAAACGATCTTCAAAAAGTACTCCATCACCTGACACAGAACCTGCTTTGTTCAGAACAGTAAGAAAAATATCAGTGAGATATGATTCTAGGACACTGTCAGCAAAAAATGAGAGCATTTTTACCTTATCTGTTTTAATTCTGAGCCAATTTTTAAAATCCATTTAAAAGTTGCTTGCAGGGTGAAGAAATAAATGTCAATATTGTAAAATGGGACAAGTTTTCAGCACAGTTTATTTCTTCAGTTTCTTTTGTTCTCTCAAGATGTAAAGTTTACAACCTGTGGGTGATGGGAAACAAAAAGGTCTGTAAATCTGACCTTCAAGAAGCTGCTATGGACTAGAAAATATACAAGAACACTTGGGTCATATAGGTTCATTGATGTATTTACTGTGGTTAACAAAAGGAATAAAAAACCCTCAGAATTCTATTATGATGTTATTTCCTAACTGTTATTTACACTATCACTTCCCAATAGTTATTCTAAGATCTGGAATAAAAAAGAAAAAAAACCCAACTCTTAGAATTAGCATTTTCAAAATACATCCCATTTCACATTGACTCAGGAAAGAGGAATTACAGTATCATAATATGGGTCAATGGAATTTGTTCTTTTTCCCCGTTTCTCACCAAGTTCCTATAAAGTTCCAAATAGTTAAAGAAAGACTGACTTTCATTTATAACCTGCTGATTCACATAGATCAGGTTACTGGGAAGAAATCCAACTCAGACCTCCTGACCTACCCCAAACAGCATGAAGTATGCCCTGCCACTAACTCCTTATTCCTGTGTACCTCACCCTGTCACTAAATATGATTTAGGGGAATCTCTAGAAAGTCAGGTAAAAGGATTTAGTGCTTTACATGTAGGTTACAGCTGCTGGACTGGCTTTTATAGTAACATAAGTAAGTAATTTATTAAATGGCTCCGTCATTAGATATACCAGACTTTTAAAACATTCTTGTGAGGGAGGCTACTTTGAGTAGTGAGAAGATTAGCATTTCTCAACAGCAAGTACTTTTGACAAGATTAATGAGGCCCAGGGTAGAAGGATTTGTTCCCCTTCCCCTTTGTCTCTGCTCTCCTGGTTTCCTTGCCTTTTATTTGGTTGTCTTCTCCTCTGTGGCACCTGCTGTCAGTGACATGGATGAGATGCCAAAACAGCATTCCTTCACTTCAACACTCCTTGCACCTTCTTCTTCCCCCTTTCCTGCTCCCCAACAGTTATTCCTTTCTCTCCTGGGATTGGAAAGGACCTTAGTTCAGTTGCTCATAGGCATTTTCATATTCAAAGAATTAGGGAAACTATCAGAATAGAATTAGAAAAACTATCATAATAACTTCTTTGATATAAGGAAAATAGGTATACAAAATAAGTATTAGGAAAATAAGTGTACAAGAGATCCCAGAAAAATGAAAATTCTGTGGTAAAATGCTCCGTATTTTCCTTCAGAGATATCACAATGTCTGTGGTATCCATTTTGTCTGTTAGCAGAATATAATTTGCGTCATATGCTTGCTCTTTGATACACTCCCATTTTCCCCTCATGCCCTGCCTTTGTGAGTTTACTTTCCTTCAAAAAGATTTATATCATATAGACGAATAACAAGTGTACTTGCCTTTAACAAGCCTCCAAATTTGCTTCTGTTTGTTCTTCTTCCAGCTCAATTTCTCCTTGGTTCCTTCCACTAAGTTGCCATCCTTCTCATCCAGACAAATTTCCCAAGTGTCTTTTATTTTGACAAAACACATTTTCTTCCTCTTATAAAAACGAATGTAACAGAATTTCCCATTTGTGTTTTAGTATCTGCCAACACATTTTACGATGCCCAGAGCTCTTGATATTTTTAGGTCTCAAGAAATGGCCTGAAGAAAAGAGAAGAACAAGGCTCAGCCAATGGCCATTCCTGAATTGAGGCATGGTCTGGAAGCCTGGGAAGTTGAGAAGCCTGCAGAGATTAATGAAATAGTTCGTTTTAGGAGTTAAGGAAGATGTTCTGTGCATCCACTTGCAATCTTCTGCCTTTGTAATTTTGAGTTGAGGTTTTAGTTCTTGCTTTAGTGTTCTCTATTTGACTGTAAGGGTCAATATAAGCAAATCATATAAATGAGACCATGAATTTTAAGAAATTAATTCAAGTTAAAGTACACATCGAGGTTCTGGGAAAATTACTTATTTATCAGGGATATATATGAACTTCACCACAGCACTTACACATGAAGTCATTTGGAGATATTCTGTGAAAAGTTGGATAAAACCACAGATACAACTTCAAAAATCTTCACAAAAAGGAGATTGTTTGCATTGTTATGAATTCCAGGATAGGAAAGGTTTTCTCATTCCCGATGCACAATATGGTTAAAGTGGCGCAAACAGGAGGGATCTGACAGTTCCAGCCACTATTGCACATAGTCGCTTTCTAACTACTCAGAGCCTCTTTATCAGCAGCTTCTTCATCTTCCTACTATGAACAATGAAAATGAATATTTTATATGGCTATTGGGAATAACAAAGAAGAAATGTGTCAAACACTCTTGGAACAATCAACAATAGTTAAAGTACTGTATTAACTACATTATCACTATTATAATTAACTTTAAAAATCCTGATTACTCTCTCAATGAGTATTTCACATGGAAAAACATAAGAAACAAAGGAAACAAGGAAACTAGGAGTGGAAAACAAGGAGCAGAAGGCACTGTTAGGAACAAAGTCTGTGATCCAAGGAATGGAAGAATTTTAGAAATGTTTGGAAGAATTTTAGAAAAGAGACTAGACCAGTCTATGGAATGGAAAAATAGGGTATTTGAGAATATTATGAATAAAATCAAGATTTCCAATTCCTATTTCCTGGTCTTCTCTATGAAGCAAAACTATTCTTAACTTTAAAAAGGCACAAACATTTCTAAGAGCAGATGGAAATTCAAGATAGATTAAGAGATTATAAAAGATTCCCTACTTTATGTTTATAAAACCTCTGGATCCATTCAAGGATCATGCCAAAAATTCCATGCTATACATTCTTTGCTACTAATGCAACTTGCTTTTGACATTTATGGCTTTCGTAAGTATTTTCATTTTCTTGACATAACTTTCCTTAAATTTTTGCTTAGGAAAATACTGTTGTTTAGATACAGATTTTTCAGCTTCCTTGGACAGATATAATCAGTCTCTGGCCACTGACCACTCTGTCTCTTTTTAATATTTGTTCAGATATATTGCAATGATAATATTGCATGTCTGTGCTTTGTTTCTTTGTTGCAATAATGATTTTAATGCCATAGACTACTGGTTACTTTTGTGTTCTGAAAACATGCTACAGATTGTGACTCGTGCCAACAGTCAATAAATGTCAATTTGACTGAATTTAATTTAAATGACAAGAATATTTTAGGAATGCATGAATCTTAAGAATGAAAATAAGGCCAGGGGTTATGATGGGCTCATAAGTATGTACAATAATTGATAGGCAAAAATGGAGGAGTGACTGAATAGGACACAACTATGAAATTGTGGGTCCGAGTTAAAAATCAAAAACAAAAAACAACTTTGGGCCAGAAATGGGGCTGAGTTCTCTATTGGAGGAAGCTCTCTTATTTTACAGTAAAATATTTTCCTGGGTGTATACTTAAGTAAAAGCTGAGTAATCGATTTGAGACATGGCACAGCTAGCTCTAGTAGAAGAATAACATTAGATTTGAAAATCTGTAGGTTTCCTTATACCTTTAAGATGTTATTATTAAGTACTATTTCACTTTGGAGATTCAGATATGGTAATACATATTTGTTGCAAAGAAATCTTGCTTTCTGCAGCTGTCATCTTACCTCAGGTAACAAACTCTTCAACATGTGAGTGAAACTTGTTCTTCATTGCAGGCCTTGTTATTTTATGCTCCCTATCCAATAAATCTCCCACAGGTACCCTAACTGAGACTCAAAAACTTGGCACTTGTGAAACTTTATTGTGAAGTTTTCCTTGATTTGTTTTGTAGTCCTGGCTTAGCTTAGAAAAAGCAATATGTTTAGAAGATTATTAGTATAAACCTGAATAATCGAAAAGGAGCTCAGTTCTGTAGAAAACAATCATAGTAATTAAAGTTGGCTTTTTTTAGTGTCTGGAATTCCAACTGGGACAAGCTCAAAGCTTTGGTTTATCATCACAAAAGACCCACAGAGGCCTCAAGGGCCCTTTTTGGGATTCCAAAGAAAGTCTACAGAGGCAGCAACTTCTTTAAGCTTTTTATATTATTATTAAAAACAAATAAAAGCAAACACAAACATTCCAATACAGAAGCACATCTGAAGAGCCACAAATCCACAAGGTTCCAAGCCTCTGGCAAGTCCAATCTGCTGGTGTAAAATGCTAGACATAATTGCAGCCAGTGTGGGTTTGCCCCATGCAATAATCAAAGACAGCAATGTGACAGCGTGACTTTTGTTCTGTATGACAGCCTATCTTTGTTTATGTCCTCAGACTTCTTGCCTTCTTGACTTCCTCTTTCTATAAGCATATATCTATGTATATGTTTATAAATGTTAATATATAAACAATCTCTAGTATGTTCATGTGTAAATATATATTTTATGTATATGCAGATATTTCTAAATTATATGCTTTCTTTTATGCTTCACATTTCATTTTTAATATTTGAATTCTGTTTTTAGTGCTGAACAGATAGAATGTATGCTTTATTTGTTTATATGGTGTCAAGACAATCTCATGGTCTATTCACAGCTTACAAACTTGTCAGTGGGGTCTGTCTCCATGGTTCCATGACTAATGGGTATCTGGAATTATCAGCTTTGCCTCGGTGAGGTTGAGCCATAGCTTGAAGTAGAGCTACAATATGAGAACATGAGTAGTTCTTAACTCCCATAAAAATTAATAAAAACAGCATATTATATAATAATGTAAATGTAGTAAATTCCAGATACATGTTGGGAATTATAATTATGATTATTAACTTTGCTACTCTGTGTCCTAAGACAGAAATATAGCTACGTTGATTGGGTTAATTGTCTTGGTAGTGCAGTCTGGCACCATTTCTTTTTAGAACACATACAATGTCTTCATGTAGAAATTTTTATAATTATATTACCAAATTTAGTTTAAGAACTACTATTTTCATTTTACATGTACAGAAAGAAAGAGAAAAATCCAAACGGGTCAAGAAAAATTGGGAAGAAGTGCAAGGCTAGATCTCTAGACACTAATTCACATATTGAGACCTTCCTGATGGATGATGCAATGAAACAGCTTGCATTGCATAAGAATTTCTAACGCCAAATGATAAGCTTCAGGCATATTTTTCAAACTGGCATTATAGGTCTGGTAAAAATGTACCTATAATCTGTGAAAAATATCTTCATCAATAGTTACAGCTTTTGAAATACAGGTACCTAATATAGTTGGGGTGGCTTTGTCCAATTTTTTTTTATTATGTTTCCAAAAAGTTCCTGGAGACTATTTCTCCTGGGAGAGAGTCTGCTAGGCTTGATGAATTTGATGGCATTTCTGTCACCGAAGGAGAGTTGACATGGGACTCTACCACAGATGTGGTTTGTGCCAGACAGAAGCTGGCAGAGTCCAAAATTAAAACTGATTTGGATAGCTCAGAACAAACTAAGGAAGAGAAGATAGTTTCCTCAGTTTATAACACTGACGGGCCAATTTCCAAGGAAGATCCTATGGTTGGAATATGACATGTCCTCCTTCAATGGCTCCTATATTGGGGGCCGTGGTTCCCAGCCTGTGGCTGTATATTTTGAGATTTCTGGAACTTCCAGAAGGTAAACATGTGGGAGGAGATAGGTCACTGTGGATGTGCCTCTGAAAAGTCTATGTTGTCCTCAGCCCCAGTCACTATCTGTTTCCTGCCTGTAAACATAATCTGCTGTGCATGCTTCCTCTGTCATCAGGTCCTGTCTCACTGCTTTACAGCTAAGAACTACAGCCAAGAAAGCATTGAAATCTCTGGAACCATGAGGCAAATGTACCTTTCCTAAGTGTTTATGTCGGGGAATTTTATAGCCATCATGAGAAAGGTACCTACACAAAAAATTTACCATCTTTCCTGAAGAGTAGATGAGAGCAGTCTGCCCCCAGAAAGTAGGGGCAAAGCTAGAACAGTGCTAAGGATTTGATTGAATTGCACGTTTGTGTACACATATTAGAAATTCCAAGATATGCTTGAGGGGTTTAAACTTGGGTAGGATGTACAAATTCTACTCAGAGTGGTGAGGGGAAAGTGAGGCATCTATTTGACTGGAGCACAGGAAAACCTGGGATAACTTTTGGCTGAGAAGGGTCACATAAAGAATTTGGATTAGATAATTTATAAAGAAAAAAATTTAAGTAAAATTAATCTAGAAACACATACAGTTGTACATGCCATCTCAAAATACTGAACATTCCTTTAAGAATTTTGGCTTTTGAAAAGCCAATTCCTTACGTTCTCCTTTTATATCAGCCCAATGAACACTTCATCACAGGCTGTATAGGTCCACAGAGAGGTGTTTGGAAAAAGTAATGCAATGCTATCCCTGTGGGATCACCTGGTACACCACTTCTAAGGTATAAAAATCTCATTACTGCCAATGCCAAGGGTTTACTGGACTTGAGAGCATGACTCAAATTAACCTTGATACACATAAGACTGAAGTTGATATCAAAATGCCAACTTACTCCTTTCAAATGAGAAGTGCATAGTAGGGTGGGAATACAATGTGGTCCCAACTACTATAAGTATACCAATCACCTTGCCGTTGACTGTGAAAGTTTTCCTTGACTAATATATATTGAAAACTTACTGAGAAGATTCTTAGTTCTTTACTTTGTATGAAGTCTTGGTCTACATAGCAAAGAAGAAAATTGTGGCAAAATAGTATTAAGTTTTCTGTATTCGAAGCTGGGATTCAGAAGACAGTTGACTCATGGGCCCATGCTTCTAATGTTAACACTATACTTCCTGAAGCCATGAGATAGTTAAAGTAATAAAAAAGTTAATTCTTATGTGAATTTTATGTGTTGTATTATACTTCAGAGCTATGTATCCATACAGTGTCTTTCTGTTTCTCTGTCTGTCTCTGTCTCTCTGTCTGTCCTGTCTTTCTCTGTCTCTACCTTTTCTTTGTCTTCAGCTAGCTCCTCTCACGGTACCACTGCAGCCAACTGAATTATCACACAGGAAGACAGAGTCTTTAAGAGAGAGAAGGCAGAATAATGGTGAAGAATTTTTCCTTGGAGCAAACTGTTTATACACCTCATAAGACAAGGTAATTTCTCATTTAAGCAGGTCACTATCACTGGCAATAGGATGAATGATCAGTAGAGACAAAACAGAATTCATTTCTTGCCGAGAGGTTACCTCCTGATTCTAAAATATTTAAGAAAACAAGCAAGATGAGACACCTGAGTACATATGGAAGACTGTCAAACAATAGTGCTTAAAAATCAGGATGCTGAATAAGTAGATGTAATTTTATTTCATTTCACTTTGTGGTAGCATCATTTTTTCATAGACACAAGAAGTATTCAATTATTAGTGTGATCTTGCTCGGTGAGCAGGGAGATGAGCACGCAAAATTACACAAATCTATTATTTACCATCTTCAGTTTGAGGAAGGTGAGTGCATCCATCTCATAGTAAGGATGACAATTGACAATGAGATCTAAAACTGACTGGTTACAGCCACTTCCATTCATCTGTAAACAGACATTAGAAATTGGGATGGTCCTCAATTTTCCATTTTCTTTGATTTTCTCTGGGCATAGGTACCAGATACTTGCCTCTTTTTTACATAACCAGGAGTGACTAAAATCTTTGTAAAAGACTTACTCTTTCCTTACATATTGGAGTATACTTAAATCATCAGGACTTCTTAATGCAGCTGAGACCTCTTACTTATCATTTGTTGATTTCATAGTTTCACTTAGATTTTTAAATTTTTAATTCTAAGCTATTGGAGATTACCTAACTAGATCCCCATATTTTATAATAGTAAATGACAGGAGACTAACTCAAACAAAATTGCACATGGCATTGTACTTATAATGACACTCTCAATAGAGAAGGCAGTTATAGTAACAAAGAGAACAAGGAAACACAGAACAATAAAGCTATAAAGGCTGACAAAGTTACGAGGAAAAGACAAAGGTTATTAAAGAAAATTCTCTCCTAGCTTTACGTTGAGGATCAGCATTTTTTTGGAACTACATTGAATGGGAGATGCAGATGTGTATCTCAACCCCAAACAATGGACGTAGTATATAAGAGAAAATTGACTTATTCCTATAGCTGCCTCTAGACATCCTAAAACCTAAAAGAATTGTTATCTTCTAGAATGAGCACATGTATTCCAGTGTCTTACATAAATCTAGAAATTGATCTACATGAAGCCTCCAAAAGAGAAGAAAATGGTTTTTCTTTGCTAAAAATAACTATAGATCCCAGATTGTTTTATTAACCAAATAGTTATCAAGTTCAAAAGTAAGACTACAACAAATGATAATTCACTCCTTATTTCATTTAATAGTTTATTCTAGTAGCTTGAAGTTACCACAGGCCTGAGAAATAATTTTTAATTGTTACATAGCCAAAATATTGAGAAGAAATCATTGAAGTATGATCTCTTACTTTCTCCTTTTCTTTTAATAAAGCCTGAACATTTCCTTTGATTTTCCAGTTTTAAGTTCTTTTACAGACAAAGATGTCATAGTTACTTGAACTTTGTATCAAGTATCTATTAATCTGGCCACATTGCAAGAGAATTAAATATAGACAGGCATAAGTAAAGTTTCTTCCTTTTAAAATATAATTTTCTTGGTTTTATTTTATTGTCAGGATAATATATAGAGTGATTATAGTTACATTCATCAGGTAGTTGGTATATTCTCAAACACTGATACCCCTTCTCATGTTTTTGTCCCCATTTCCCTCCCCCACCTCCTCCCAATCCTCTTGTTTTCCCTTCTTCCCTTCCAAATTTTCTTCCTGATAAAAATATTAAATGTATTTGAAAATATGTTAATAAAATTAAATAATTAAACTTTCTGAAGCTATTCAATAAAAAATCCTACTAGTGGGCCTGGAGTGTAGCCTGATGGTAAAGTGCTTACCTAATCCTTCAGATTAGAGGATTTGGCTGCTTTACAGAATATACACTGGATGTAGAGCAACACCCAGCACTCCATTAGGGTCATTATTCATGTCGATTTCTTTTCCTCCCACAGAGACACACATATCAATTTTTCTATATGTTTTAAAGAGATTAGCCACATGATTTTAATCATTTCTCCCAGGTGGCTCTTAGAACTTGCATGGTGGCCATATATGTTATCCATCTAAGGACAAGTTCCAGTATTGTTTGATGAATGAGCAGGAGACCAAAATCAAAGATCTGAAATTCTCTTCCCTCGAGAGAAATAGCTTTACTTTCAATTGCAAAGGGATCATAGGGAACTAAATATTGAGAAACAATATAATGTAAAGGTTTGAGCTGGACCATAATTTGAGATAATTTAATAGTTTTAAACTATTGTTTAAAGGTCTTCATTTGGGTGAAACTTAAGTTACGTTTTTAATTTTCTTTCCTTTCAATTTAAAAAGTTTTATATATTTTGATAGAAAGAAACTCTAGATAACAACTTATCTCAGTTAAATTATCAAATTATATTTAAAGACAATTTCCAATTGGCTTTAAAATGTTGTTTAGAATAAATATACACACACACACCCATACGACCTCCCCACCCCTCCCCCCAAAAAAACCCACAAACTATTAGAAAGTTTAGGTTAGTTTCACATCTCAAAAGACACTGTTTCAGTGAATTTTAAACAAAGAGAAAGTAACCTTCCATCCAAAATATGGATGCAACCATGTCAACTATAAGTTTAACCTAGTTTTCTTGTACTTTTTAATTGACTCCACCCCAAAAGTGTTCCAAACATAGATTAAATTGAGCTTTTGTAAATTAAATGCAATTAAATGGCATTTTTCTTGTGACCATTGACATGGCAGGCCCTGTCAACCATCTTTTCTTAGAATTGAGAAAGTTCTTTCTCTTCACTTTTAAGCACTAGAGCTACGCAATGAAGTATGCCATGGATAATCTAGTCTTTTATTTATTTTTTGGTCAGTTGTGGGGCTTGAACTCTGGGCCTGGGTACTGTCCTTGAACTCTTCAGTTCAAGGTTACCACTTACCCCTTGAGCCACAGCACAACTTCTGGTTTTCTGGTGGTTCACTGGAGATAAGAATCTCACTAAAGTGCCTGGGCTGACTTTGAACCTTGATCCTCAGATCTCAGCCTACTGAGAAGTTAGGATTCCAGGTATGAGCCACTGTGCAGGGCCTTAATATTTTAAAAAGACATGTCTTCCTAATAGTGTACCTTGAAATTATTTGATCATTGGACATATTATTCATAAAATGTCTAATCAGCCTCTGCTACGAGTATAATTTGAACTGAAGCTAATTCAAAAAATATATACAAGTTATTTACTTTATCCTGTCTTCTTACAGAGAAGATGATTTACTAAATGATGTAAAAGCTAGCTAACTAGATACATAGATACATAGATAGAATACAATCAATCAAACATCATTTTCTACAAATCTCATGCATGAATTTTGGGACTTTTATTTTCGACTCTTTCCAAAAAGCCTCCTTCCATTTTACAAGGGTTGACACTTAGTGCTGTATGTATAACTTACCTCCTATCCTTGTATCACACGCAGCATCTCTGTTTCGATTCCCATGTGTACATTGCTAAGGCACAACTGTCAATTACTCCTAGAAGCTCAACCTCCCACTTGGTTGGTACCCTTACTCCTTAGGACCAGTTGTTTAATAAGTGATCATTGTCCAAGTCTGCCATAGTTCCCAAGATAAGAGAATCACCAGTGAATAGGATGTGCTGGAAAGACTTAGGCAACAGAGGTAGGAGGCTCTTTGACATTGGCTGAAACATTGCATTCATTAACTCATTCTACAGCAGCATTGTGTCCCAGATGCCCTTCAAAGTGAGAAATTAGAGTACAGTTCATCCCACTTCAGATGTAGCTAGGTTTGCATCTAGTATAGTAATCCTTAACCATGATCATTTTTGAAAAGGGAATTATTACAATGATATAAACTAGGAAATGAAATCAACCACATCATTTGTTTCCATTATACGTCTACACATATTTTCTAGAAATTACCCAGGAGAATTTTCTACACTTGATCTTAGCCAAAAGGCCGAGAAGCAATACCCAGGAGAATTTTCTGACTTTAAAGCATCAAGTTCCTACTCTTCTTCTCTCTTTCTTTTCAACATTCTCTTCTCCAACTTTGATTCCTCACTCTTCTTTTGTCCTAACCTCAATCAACATTAAGTAATACCAGGTCCTTCCCAGTTTTCTCTCATTTTTGTCAAAATTTAACTTATAAATCATTTATCCTATCTGTATTTTGAGTAAATTCTCGGAGCTGGTTTTCATTGGATTATGTTACACTGTCAGATTTGCCGGTTATCAGTAACAAAATAATATGTAACCCAAAGGCAAATTTCAATGTATTAATAGCTATAAAAATAAAAATGTCTATTACTGCTTGTCAAATATAATATCAAATCTGACTTCATCCAGCTAATGCAATATGACACTCTTATATTATGTGAGGTATAGTAAAAAGGCGGTCAAATATGTTCTGGAAAAAGAGAAAATGAAAATAAGTAAAACCAGAATTTAGGCCTGATAACAGGTAGTGTTGTCTGTAATCTCAGATCCTGGGAGGCTGTGATTGGGAGAATCAACTTCTTACACTATGTGCCCATGGTATAGATGACTCTGATATCCACAGAGTTGTGGTTCTAGGCCTGGCACAGCAGGAAAAGTCATGGGAGATAATCTCAACAGAAGCAAGGCACAGTGGAACATCTCGTCATCCTAGAAATGGTGGGAAGTAAGACACTGGAAGATCATGGTAACTTGCACAGTCAGCAGAAGGCAAATTCCTACTTATAAAATAATCGGCCTGAGAAGGGTCTGGTGGCATGACTCAGTAGAAGAGCTCCTGCTTAGCAAGGACAGAGCCCTGAGTTCAGTTCCAGTACTGAAAAGAAAGGATTTCGTTAAATAAAATATAAAACAGACACAAAACTTTAAAGCTAGAAATTTCAAGAGGAAAACATAAGGCAGACTGAAAAATAAAAAAATATGAAATGAAACCAAATAATGTGTCATGTACTCAGCCTGCTTCATTTCTGTTTTTACTTCTATTTGGTGCTGAGAATAGAAATAGAATTTTTCATAGGTCTAGAGATGGGAAATACTAAATTTTCAAAAATGAAAAGCTTGAAATACAGTTAACATTTTTTACTATTTTTCTTCTGTAGTTGGTTCCACAGATATTAGTTTTTTGTTTTTTATTAAAATATTTATTAACATTGATTTTTACATCATATTTCAAATGTCATGTTTAACAAACAAGTATTTAAGAAAGGAATCCTATAAGATATTAGTTTTTATAAGATGGTTTTAATGACAAAAATGAATGTGTATATGTATATGTATGTATATCAGTTCTTATCTGTAGTTTGTATCTTTGTTTTAATTACTAATACATATGCCAAACAGAAAGTAGACTAAAGGAAAATAAAGGTCAGTAAGAGAAACTGTTTTTCACAGTCTTTTTTTCAATAATATTTCTTAATGGGCTCCTGGTTTTACTTGTCAGCATTCCCTGATCTCTCCTATGTGAAAATTGCTTATAATATACTTGAGCAGCTGATCTAAAAGGATCGTACTTTTTACTTACCACACAGGCATTCTCTGTGCTAGCTGGTTCAAAGTATTGAATATTCTGAACCCTAAGTCCTTTAGTGATCAGGTCAACATTTAGGACTAGGTTAGAATTCAGTGTTGTGCTGTTTGCATATATCCCCCACATGCAGGTCTCAGATACAAGAGCAACCCAGGTCCAAACTGTGATCTACTCTAGCTCTTTATTTTGTCTGGGGCAGTGCAAAGAAGAAATGAATTATCAAAGCTACTTTGGACATGAATTAAGACAAGATACAAATCATCAGAGACACAGGACAGATACCAGTAACACTAATTCTCACAATTTAATTCTATGCACTTATTTTAATCAATTAATCCTTCTTTTCTAAATACACTAGTAAGAAAAAGTGTTTACTTATGCTCAAAGTAATAAATGATTTTTACTGCAAATTACACTGAGAGTAAAAGACACATCACATATAATCCACATTCCTCGTCCTTTCCCTGTGTTTGTTGTGCTCCTTCTTTGAATGTGCCAGTTATACTCCTTTTACTCTCTATATCAATGTGAAAGTAAAAGGAGCAGTAAAGATTATGACTGAAGAGAAGCCTGTCATGTTTAGTACCTATAGAGCCTAGCACATGGTACTAGAGGCAGAGGAAAGTCAAAATAACATACTCATTCAGAACTTGTGCAAAACCATGGTAGGTAAAGAATGGAAGAGACAATGTTTGCTTCACAACCTTCAAAGTGATATTGGTATACTCTACCTTCATTGATACAATGGTGGCAAAGATAACATTTAAAAGATACTGGAAAGTTAGATACTGAAACCAGGAAAAGGTTTGGAGAAATGACTGAGACTATCTAAGAAAACACAAGTCTGCCAAGTTAACCATGCAATTCTAGAATAACCCCTTGGGCAGCTTGCTACAGCAGATTTTCCAACATATCCAGAAGCATTTCACAATCCGGTTGAACTGGGATGTAAAAACCATGTTTGAGAGATATCTCCACAAGTATTTGAGTCATATTTCTTTTCCCAGTATATTTATTGATATAATCTAATTTTCTAAATTAAGTGAAAACACAGCTGAATACTTGCCTGAACTTTCAATCTTACACTAACAATGACACCAGATCGATTCTCTTGCCAGCACATACCCATATCATTTGGGGAACAGAGTACAATTGCATCTTATTCAAAACTTGGTAAAAATGAGTTCCCATATCCTGAAATTGTGTTTCAAATCAGTCAGCAAATGAACAGTCTACTTGGGACAGTCAACAACTCTAAGATAACCACCTATCAGACCATGAGAAATTAAGCAAACAACAACAAAAAGAACCTTTATTTGGAAACAACTTGATACATTTTATTAGGTTTGAAGCAATGGAGATTCCTAATTAGGAATGGCATGTGTTTATTTAATATTCTACATGAATGAGAACTATAGAAATACATCTGGTGTTTCCAGTGACTGTGTGATACACAGTGTACCCTGACTAAGGAAAAGCAGAAGCAAAATAGACTACAGATTTGCGAGAGAAATATGATCACACTACTAGAAGTCTAACGTTTTTCTCCCCTTTCAAAAGTGATCAGTTCCAACAGCTCTGCAGAATATGTTACTCAACTGAATTCCTTCTATTCACCCATATTTTCTAGGGCCCCCTTGTAGTTCAGCATTATCACATGACTAGCCTGCCTTTGGAAAGATATATAGAACCTACCAGATGATCTAAGTACCAGAGCAGGTGCTGTTGCCCAATGGCGAAACCTCTGACATCCCCAGCTACTGAGTGATAGATACTATGCAGGCTGCAGTCTAGCAAGTGTGAGTGAGGACATGATAAAGTGACAAGATTCTGATTTCATTTGCCAAGATAGCAGAATCTAACTGATTCTAATGAATGCAGAAGAACTGTTAGGCCCAATATTATATTTTGTAAATCCCCCCTCCAAAAGAAATCTAGATTTCTATGTTTCATGATGTGGCCCAGGATGAGAGAAAAGAAATCCATCCAGCAGAGTGATCAATGACATAAAGTCATTATAGAGGATTAAATTCTAATAATCGGCATTATTTCCACAACCTCTTACTCTGTTACAGCCAAAAATGGATATAACATTACTATCCATGGATTATTGATCTATTATAGGGTTACCAAAGACCCAAATATGTAACCAAATGATCAAGACAGGGAAGAGTCAGGGTGCTCAGCTAAAATGAACCTTTGCAGTGCTCAGTGAAACCAAACAACACTACTTCTCTTTTCTAACCTAAATGCCCAGCTAATGAAAATGAACCTTACTAATCTTGTCTAAGATAGTTGGGTGTGTTCCCATTGTAATAATATGAAAGGTGACTGGTTGCATCGTAAGTCACTTTGTGATTATGACATTACCTACTCAAACTCCAAGAATTAATCCATAAAATAATGATAATCATACTTCCTTTAAAGAACTGTTGTGAGGATTAAGCAAGACCTTCTGTTGAATTCAATTTATTAGACTTGAAGTTGGCAATAATAAGACCACATTGGCAAATAGTATTCCTGCTGTTAGCATTCCTGTGTTATCCCATTACTTTTTCCTTCCCTCCCATTGTTGCCTTCTGAAAATGATAAGGTATTATCTGCCTGTAGATTTCACACTTTCTCATTTCTCCTTCATATTTCACCTTCCTTGTCAATTATATACCCCATTTGAAATGGCTGTTGACACTTGCTTTTCTCCAACATTGTATCCTATTTGTTTCTTTCACTGGAAATTTGAACTGTTTCAAGTTATTAAATTTTATTATAGGTTCACCTTTTTTTTTGTAGTCCTTGCCTTGTAGATTTAAGTTCCTAAGGTGGAGAGCATCTGTTTGGCTTGATCACTGCTGTATCTATGTGCTTACAATGAAGCCTTGCATGTAGAACTTACTTCACACTTACTCAATGAACTGATTAATAAGAGGCCAGGGAGGTTATCAGAGTGTTTTTCCTTTCTTGCTACAGCATTGGTCAATTGGTTAAGCATTGATCAAAAATAACAAGTAGATCACAAATGTTATCAAGTCTTCTACCATCAACTTGGACAAGAGCTCACTTATAGTCTGCAAGTTTTAATTGCAGAGGTTTAATTTAATATTAGTAAATGGTTCAATAGTTATTTCTTTCAGGTGGCGTGGTCCACGCCTGTAATGCCAGCTAGTAAGGAAGGTCAGATTGGGAAGATCATGGTTTGGGAATGGCTGGGCAAGGCTTGTGAGGTCTTAACCAATAAACAGGACATAATACCTGTAATTCCAGCTAGGTAAAAGGCAGAGAGAGGGAGATCACAATCCAGTCAGCTCTTGGCAAAAGGCAAGACCACATCTAAGAAACAACCACAACAAATAAAATTGACTAGAGATGTAGATCAAGTGATAGAACACCTGTCTAACAATCACAAAGCCCTGAATTTCATCCCAATACTGTGCAATAAAAAAAAATGTTACTTTTCGTAGGGCAGTTTAATAGGTGACTAGACTATAAAGAAAAATGGAAAATCCCAAGGGGGTTCTGAAAGAACTGAAAAGGAAAAATGTACAATTTTTTTTAAAAAAGAAACTACTTAAAGTACAGTGTCTAAAGGTTATATTCTCTTGGACAGTAAATTACTTAATGAGGACTGTGGAGATTACATACCACAGGATTGGACTTTCATTCAAACAATCTGTTGATATAAGACTTAAGCAGAACCTGGAGGTATATAAGCCCTCTCACCAGAATTCAGAGAGGCTAGAAAGGGAGTCCAAGCACACCTGGGCCTCTATATTATGCCCAAGGGATTCATCAGGAGACAAATTAACAGCCAATCGATCTAGCATATGAGCTGCATTGATTAAACACTTTGTGTTAGAAGATGAAGCACAAAACAGAAGAGGGTATGCTAGCCAGGCTCACTGAGTGATTATCATGTGCAGGATTCTCTGGCTAAACTATTATTTGCATTTGTATAATGTGTCAGGACATAAGGCACTTGCATATATGTTACCTGAATGCAGAATCAATCAGTTAAACACATCATTTTCCTGAATAAAGCAATGTTTTAAATTCTAGGTAAAATGATAACATTTAAGTCATTTCTAAGGTGAGCAACTGTAAATTATAATGCAGTGAGCATGATCCAGATTAGATTCTGAACTCCAGTGTTCTCCAGGTCTACCTCCAATAGCCAGAAATATTTTTTGTCACTTGAGATACAATGCCAATATTAGGAATGAATGCATAAATAATATTGTTTGTATGATTTAAAGTCTTTTTTTTGAAACTAGTGAATTTCTTCTTAGAAAAAGTGGCTGAAGATTATACCAGTTGTCTTATTTTCAAAGACATCTGAAAGAAGAAAATTCACTTTCCCTCTTTATCAGGGGTTGAAATGCTAGAAACCAAGTCTTTCAGTTGTTAGCTTAAAAAATGTGAGGTTAGGCATACTAAATGAAAACAGTGAAGTTAGTGAAAATATTTAATTTTGGACTGTAATGCCCTAGAATTAGCCTATAAGTAAAGAATTTGATGTCAAAAGAATAGCTGTATAATACAACAGCACTATGATATTTTAGCATTTTTTTGAATAACTTGTGCTTAAGGGCTTTGGAATTTAGGTTATCACTTAGAACATACATACATTAAGCATTACCAGACTTTTCTTTCAGCCTTTGAATAATTCACTCATAATCTCATAGATCGATAATCAATATTTTACTACTTGAGATTCAGTGTAGTCATAAAAATAGCTATAAAGCAAAACATAAAATCAAATAATTCTGAAAATTAGAAGTGGGAGAAAATATAGCAAATGGAAAATTCAGTATATATATGACTATTCACTATAATCACACTTATATGTTGCTTTTTAACAGAACAGGCGAATGGTAATTTTTCATTAACTTTCAGAAAGTTCTTGTAATATCTTTTATTTCCCAAAATTGGGTTAAACACTGAACTTTCATTGCTGAATGGTGTTTTATTCCTAATATAACAATTTGCTTTATGCACAAACACTTTTCTTTAAGTCCCATTTTAAAAAAAGAAAGAAAGAAAGAAAAACACTAACCTGAAGAGTGTGTATCTGTCTCACTGGCGATGACAAGTATGTTAATTGCTTGCAGATAACATCTGTTCTCCTGAAATCAAGACTCAAAGTCTGGGTTGGATCTGTGGTGCTAGCTGCTTTCTAAAGCTATGTCTGCGACATGTGCTGCATGCGTTTCACAGGCTCTCCAGGCAGCTGGAGCATTTTTTGAGCCTTTTTGAGAACCTTCCAGCAACTGAAACAAAATCTGCCAGGAATCCTGGGTCATCGAAATGTCTCCCTTTGAGCAGTGGACTCACCTTTGAAGCTCCAAGATATCCACTGACCATGACGCCTGAGTGAGCTCTGGCTAAAGCAAGTTCAGGGTGAGGTAGCTGCCAACCGCTTGCATGCAGGAAAGAGTCTTTGACTTCCTCTTCTGTTTACAGAGTGGGGAGTAGGCCCTCTCTAGATGGGTGAGCATGAACCCGCTCTATATAATGTCAAATATAAAGGAACCTTATGCTCAGCAGGCCACATGGATAGTTTTGCAGGGTTCATGGATGACAATTGCTTGCCAGATGTGTCCATGGAAGTTGAATAAGCATGGCATCATGACTGCTCTGGCCTCAACCCTTTCCAGATTTTATATGTTTGTTTCTCTTTTAAGCCATGAGTTTGTGAAAACTCTAAAGGACTGTTCCTAGAAGAGCTATTTCTATGCAGCAGTGGAGCAGATAGCCACGTTGCCTTGAGCCTGGAACATATGGCATACAGTCCACACAGTGTTTCCATGCAGCATTTGTAGGTTCAGCTAACTATAGGAGGCATACTGATCTCACTAGCTCTGCAGGTAGACTTGAGGTGATGTTGTTCAAGAAATCTGACAGTGTATATCTACATTTGTTACAGGCTATACCAATTAAGAGATAGGAAGGAAGAAACATGGGTAGGAAAAAAATGGAAGAAAGCATAATTGACACATAAGGAAGAGATTAGTGAGGAAATCTCAGAGGAAAAGTAAATGCTGGGGGAATAGAAATATTGCGTTTTAAAAATGTTTAGTTTTTGCTGGTTATAGGACTTGAACTCAAGGCCTAGGCACTACCCCTGAGCTCTTTCCCTCAAGGCTAACACTCAGCCCTTGGAGCTACAGCACCACTACAGTTTTCTGGGGTGTTAACCTGATATAAGTCTAATGAACTTTCTTTCCTGCACTGGCTTTGAACTGTCATTCTCAGATCTCAGTCTCTTGAGTAGCTAGGATTACAGGTGTGAGCCACTGATGCCAGACAGAAACATTAAATATTAGATAAAATGACTGTGTACTGTAAAAATTTATTTTGAATTGTTAAGCTTGAAATTCAGTTGCTTATTGACATATGACCATATGTGGTCATCACTTTGACAATTTTCTGTTTGTATATTATCTGATGGCATGCCTTAAAAAAAAACACTTCACTCTTTAAATCTAATAAAAAAAATTTTAAAAGCTCTGCCCTCGATACAGCAAGCTGGAAAGTACATCCTTCCACGTGTGGAAACGTTCCCCTCTCTCAGGTTTTCCTGACATTGTTCTGAGCTCTGCCAGTGGATAAATCAATACAATCATTCTTACAAACTTAATGCCACTGGATAAGACAGATTTGTTATAGAAAGAAGAGATACAAATACCCATAAGGTCAACAAGGTTCTCAAAATTCCTGTTCCAGAGCATAGATTATAGAACAATTTAGACACATCAAGTGAGAGGGGCCTAAATGATTTCCATCAGCATAGATGTGAGGGAGAAGTTTCTGTTGGCTGTTTTTGTGGTCTGTTTTCTAGACTTTTGCAACAAACATGGACATTATTCTTGTAAACCAGTTCTGCACCAAATAATATTTTTTCAGCAATCTAACTTTGTACTCAATCTACCACTGAATCCAAGGACCTACACTTATCAAGCAGGTTCTCTACCATTAGGGTCACACACCTATCCCTTTTTTTCCATATATTTTTATTGTAATTAATAGAAGGGTTACATTACATTCACCAGATGGAAGGTGCATTATTTCACATACATTGATACCCTTTCTCATGTCTTGGTCCCCATTTCTCTCCCCCCACCCTCACCCTCATCTTGTTTTCTCCCCCTTCCCTATCTGATTTCAAATAACCAAATATGCATATATCCAATATATCAGATAACAAAGTGAAATACTGTAACAATATGAGATAACCAAGGGACAGCAAAAGAGATGAGAGATAACATAGTACATTAAGGACAACAATCACTCATTATATGGCTTTTGTTTCTATATCCTGGAGGTCCTTTCATTTAGCGTCATTCTATATGGCCTTTTGTATCAAGTTTTGCTCTATTGCAAATCTTTGCTAGAAGAGTCCAAGGTTTCTACTGATTATGGCAAATGAGGGAAACCATTGAGCCTATGTTTCTTTGAGTCTGGCTTACTTCACTTAATATGATTTTTTCTGTCTTTCCATTTCCTTACAAATGGGGCGATGTCATTCTTTCTGACAGCAGTATAGAATTCCATTGTGCATAAATACCACATCTTGTTGATCCACTCATCAACTGAGGGGCATCTGGGTTGGTTCCATATCTTTGCTATGGTAAATAGTGATGCAATGAACATCCTTGTGCTAGTGGATTTAGTATGTCTTTGTTTCTGGATGATTGGGTAAATGCCAAGTAGTGGAATTGCTGGGTCATAGGGGAGCTCTATGTTTAGTCTTTTTTAGGAACTGCCATACTGCTTTCCATAGTGGTTGAAAAAGTTTGCACTCCCACCAGCAGTGTAGTAGTGATCCCTCCTGGCCACATCCCCTCCAGCATCTGTTGTTATTAGCTTTCTTGATCCTGGCCATTTTAACTGGAGTGAGGTGGAATCTTAGAGTTCTTTTGATTTGCATTTCTTTTATGACCAGAGATGTCAAGCATTTCTTCATGTGTCTATAGGCCATTCTTAGTTCTTCTTCAGAGAAGACTCTCTTTAAGTCTTTGGGCCATCTTTTGATGGGATTTCTTTGGAGATTAGTTTTGGAGTGATTCAACTTTTTGAGCTGTTGATATATTTTAGATATGAGGCCTTTGTCCATTGTATGGTTAGTGAAGATCTTCTCCCATTCTGTAGCTTTTTATTTGTTTTATTTAACAGAATCTTGCTACCTTTCTGCCTGGGCAAGGCTCAGGCAAATGTCAATTCTTTTGATCTCTACTTCCTGAGAATTTGAGTTTAAGATGTGAGCAACTGTGTCTAAGACAGTTTGATTTATATGAGCTATTTTTAAAACTTGAGCATGACTTATTTGAACATAAAAAATTCATAAACAATTTAGAGGTATGATGCATACTTGTTACATGTATAGAAGTTTTGTAAACAAATGCATATTTTATATAAATATACACACATATAATCATTCATAGTTCTTTTCTTTTTTCCTCTTATAGAAATCTCAGAAGAAACACAGATATCGCTTTATAAAGAATGCACTTATTTATTTATTTATTTATTTATTTATTTCATCATTTGTGGGGCTTGAACTCTGAGCCTGGGCCCAGGCCAGCTGGGCTCTTCAGCTCAAGGCTAGCAGTCCACCACTTTGAGCCACAGAGCCACTTTCGGTTTTCTGGTGGTTAATTGGAAATAAGAGTCTCATAGACTTACTTAAGTGCCTGGGCTGGCTTTGAACTGCAATCCTCAGATCTCAGCCTCCTGAGTAAGTAGGATTACTGGTGTGAGCCACCAGGGCCCATCTTATTTGGCATTTTTTAGCAGAATGCACAAAGTACTGGGATCAATCCCCAGCACAGATAAAATAAACCTAAAAGAATCTAAAATATCTTAATATGTATGAATATGAACTCAGTTTATAATCTGAGTTTTTAAAGTTCTTGGAAGATGATTTTACATAGTTATTTTTTTTTTGTCCATCATGGAGCTTGAACTCTGTGCCTGGACTCTTCACCTTGAACTCTGTTCCTGAACTCTTCACCTCAAGGCTACCACCCTACCCTTTGAGCCACAGTGCCACTTTCAGTTTTCTAGTGGTTAATTGGAAATGCATCTCACATTCTTTCATGCTCGGGCTGGCTTTGAATCGAGATCCTCAGATCTCAGCCTCCTGTGTAACTAGGATTACAGGCCTGAGCCACCACGGCCGGTGAACAATGGCATTTTTAAAGAGAAAGTTTGATTTTTGAAATGGCACATATCAACATCTGGGTGGACACAGAAGTGCCCACCTGTAATTCCTGCTAGGAGAGGGGCAGAAACTAGTGGTTCAAAGTTTAATGCTGAACCTATTCGAAACAAAATAAACAAGCAAACAAAAAAAACCTATAATCCTAGCCACTCAGGAAACTGAGATGTGACGATCATGGTTTGAAGACCGCTGGGAACTCTGCCTGAAGTTGTACAGCACTAGCTTTGAGCAAAAAGTTCAGGGGCAATAGTAGTCTTTAAGTTCAAGCCTCAGAATCAGCGCGTGCACACACACACACACACGCACACACACACACACACACACACACGACCCATAAGGATTAGTTAAGTATTCAAGTGATAAAACCCTCAAGATCCTGAGATTAAATTGCTAGTACTAGACACACATGTAAAAAAAAGTATAAAATAATTTATTTAAAAACCACTGTAATCTTGTCTTCTATATTTGTACATATCATTATGTTTTGCTATACATGTTAACTTTTAAAGGAGTCACTAGTTTTTCTTGATAGATTTTGTCCTTCTACATCATCATCTCTTGTGGGCTTCTTAGTAAGTGCTTACTAGCCAATACTGAAGACCATAGAGAAGCAGGGCTTAATGTCTAACTTCTCAATGGAGTTCTGCTTCCTGAAACATAGAAAGTACTCAAGACCTGAATGCTGAAAAAGGAGACAGGGAGAGAAGAACAGGGGAGAAAGAGGGAGAAAAAGAAGGTAGAACAGTATGCAAGTGTGGAGGGAAACAGCAAAGGGAAGGAAGAACTCACCCACCAGCACTATCATCTGTAAATGTGGGTGTTTGGTCAGTTACACCTTGTAAGGCAGAAGAATCCATGCTGAGAAAGAAAGAAGAGAAATGCCACGTTTTTATGAAAGTTGACACTGTTGAGACAAGGGGAAAGAAAAAGATTCAAAGCACAACATAAATATAAAGGAAGGCATGGGTCAAAGTGGGATGAATATGTGGAAAAGATGACACAGATCAAGATGCATTGTATATATGAACTGCTTTGCTCAAAGACAAAACAAAATTAAATGCATAACCTCAAACTAAGACAAGAGGAGTAGAGAGGGATGGGTGAGAAAGTTGAAAGGGTGACATTGAGCAAGATACACTGTATTCATAAACTGCTTTGGTGACTGGCAACTTCTTTGTGCAGCTACTTATTGAGAAAGTACATGTGTTTTTGAAAAGTGGAACTGGAAGAACATGCTAAATGATTTAAAGAGAGAAACACAAAGGCCAAAGCAGTTTGAAATCATATTTGCGGGTCACCTTCAAGTTGAAGGAAGGAGGGAAAGAAAGAAATTGGTGTATTCGATGACTGCTACTTTCAGCATGACTCCAAGACCAATGCCAGTTCCTGAATCCTATAACCTGTACAGGTAAACCACAAACTTGACAGTCCAAATTTTGAGATGTTCACACAATTTGACAGATGAATTTTGTGTCTGTTGAACATAATGATTTATATACTTGTTTTAGGCAACTAGTTTAAATTTCCTCACATGAAAAGAATAATAAACACAACACTTGGGGATTATGTTTAAAATTTTTCTAACCGGTGATTATAACAATTTATGAGACACTAGCAGCATTAATATACACATTCTTGGTTTTTTTTTAAATAAATAAACATGCGATATTGAAATTCTATTCTGTTCAATTGATTATATAAATGCTGAAGTACAACTATTTTATTTTTGAATACTATCAAGCAATGTGTTTTGCAGGTGTCACAGGTTTATGAAATGCTTCATATGCAGACATCTTGAACTTAAAGATCTTTATGAAGGACTCCAGTTTTTCCATTCTGTAATAGTACTCCAGATTAAAGTGTTGGTCATATTTCATCTTTTCCCCTCAAATACATTTTATTAACACATAAGTCAGACAAGCAAAGGTAGCTGAGGAATAGCGTGCTATTGATATGGCGATTATTTAACTTTTAGTTGAAGACTTGGGCACCTCCTTGCTCTGATCATGTTATATCACATTTCATTTATCCATAGGTAAGAACTGGCTCTTTGTGCTTCTTTGTTAGTTTTAATAAGGAAGGGGAGTCTCTTGTTCTTCTGGTGTTAATGACTGTAATGTAGAGAAATTACTGACCCTAAACAGTCAGACTCAGTGTTGAAGAGCAGGTAATTTTTTTCCCTCCCAGCTGCTGAGTTTTCAAGCAACCCAATAAGCAACATCCTTTTCCCCAACTGAGTTCAGACCCAAGTGAAAGACAAACACAGAAGCCAAACAGAAGATCAAAAGGCCACCTGTTTTAGATCTGGATATGTGACTTCCTAAAAGTTCCCTGACCTGACTAGCTCCAAAGTGACCAAGCAAAGGCCAGTGCATGGTTATTTTTTTCTGGCACAAGAAGATCTGAAGGAAAAAAAGAAGAGAAAGGCTAAGCAGAGAAAGCAGAACTCTGTACTCTCAAATCACCCAGCAGATAACAAACTCCCTTTCCCTTTGGAAAAATGAGTAGATGAGAGATGAAAGAAAGCATTCTGATTCTGGAGGAGCCTAGACTTGAAAACTTAAAGTCTCGTAAAGGAAATTCCTCTTATGTAAACTATGGACCCAAAATGTTGAATGTTCTGTTTTTATTCATCTGTTCTCATAACTCTCTCTCCACATATGTGTGTGCACACACATATATATGTGTGTGTATATATAATTTTTTTCTAACAAAGAAATTATTGTAGGTTTTTTTCAGTTTTGACTGAAATAGTGTTTGGATCTAAGATTTAGTGTTTACTTTTAAGTTCCCCATTTTAGTTCACTTCTCAGTACCCCTCTATTCTCTTTCTAAAGGATGCTGTTTAAGATATAATCCACATGCTATATTATCCACCCATTTAAGTGTACCATTTAACGTTGCTTAGTGTATTTGAATATCATCTGCAACCATCACCAAAGTCCAACTCTGAACCCATTCAAAATAAATACATTTCCTTCTCTTTACATATTATGCCTCTTCTCTCCATCCAACCTCCAAAATTAAGCAACCCTCTAATCCATTTTCCATCTCTAAATATATCCCCAATCTGGTTAATTTATAAAAATTCTGCAGTGTCTTGTAACTGGCTTCTTTTCAATCACATATTTTAAAGTCTCATTCATTCAGTAACCCAGATCAGTACTTCATTTTCTCTCCTGCTGGAGGATACAAGATGTGCATTTAGTTTGTTCACTTGTTAGTTGGTGGCTACTCAGGTTGTTCTTACAACCTGGATGTAGTGAATGATTGTATTACAAACATTCATGTCTAACATGTACCTCCTACAGAAAATGGAAAAGTAGAGCTTGTTTTAGGTAAACAGGATTTTGTTCTGTGTATGTGTATAGGATTGAACTCAAGGCGTCATACATGCTAGACAGACCACCTATGACATGAGCTTTCAGTACATCCTCCACTGTCCTCATTTCTTCATGTGTCCACTCTTAATATTCCTTCTTTATGGAACACATTTTCTACATCCCTGCTTTTTCCAAGTTGTACACATTTTTCTTCACTTAATTTGGGAATTAACTTGTTGTTGTTGTTCACAGGATAATTGGAATGATGGTTTTAAGCACAAGGAAACTCATGGGAGCATGTAACTCCCATGGCTCTCTTTCGAGAAAATGACTATTATAAAGAAAAGATAGGCCAAGTTAACACATATGGCCATCCCAACACAGTATGCATTGTTAGCAGGACAATGAAAAGAGGTATAACTATATCTGGCCCACAAAACTTGCTACCCATAGTAAAGCTTAAAAATGATGTCTACTTCCAAGAAAGTCCAAGGAAGATAAATCTAATTAATTGTTTTCACCTTTGTCTCATATCTAGCACCCTATTTCTTTGTATATATTGATGTTTTCATTGAATGTCATATTCCTGTTGCCTGAAGATCTTCCTTTAAGATTTCTTGCACAGAAAGTTTATACTGGATCACTATGCTTCTGTGAGTTATGAGCTGGATTCTCAAAATGAAGGAAATCTCACCTAAATATCAATTTATGCTATCTGTGTCCTACTTCTGTTCTTACAACATAGATTTCCTAGAGTTTTCTCACACTTAAGAACCAGTAGGAAAAATGTAAGATTATAATGAACTACCATGTACAGTCACTAGAGTAACCATTGCCCATTATCCTTTGCCACACTACTTCTCTATACACACATAATCGTGCATACAAACATTTTATATCAGTTGAAACATTCAAAAATACCAAATATTACAGGTTTTCATGTAATAATTTGTTATACATTTTCTTTGAAAAAGATTATTTATTGCATCCAACATGGAATAACTATAAGCCTCCAAAAATTAAACAGTAGTATATTTATTATTTATTGTCTCAATATTATCTTTTATAGTAATTGTTCTGAGTATCCATTGTAAAATCATATCTACAATTAAGTCTTTAATCTGTTTGACTCTCAAAGTTTCTAGTTTGTTCTGATGAGATTATTTTTTAAAGAGTATATTGCATATGGTTTCTAGAAATTCTAATTTAAATTGGGTTACATTATGTGTTCATTTCTATATGATTATCTTATACATATTATTGGAGGAATACTAATTCTGTCTCTTTCTGTGTATTATAAATGACCATAGACTAGATAGATCTATCTATCTATCTATCTATCTGCACCCTTAGAAAATTGTTTCAATAAGCACATGCTCTTTGACCTTTGTGTGTGTGTTGGGGGGTGTATCAGTCATGGGATTTGAACTCAGGGCCTGGGAGCTGTCCCTGCACTTTGCCACTCAAGTCTAGCACTCTACCACTTTGAGCCACTGTGCCACTTCCAGTTTTCTGATGTTTAATTGGAGATAAGAGTGCCAGGGACTATCCTTTCTGGGGTAGCCTTTGAACTACAAGCCTAAGCTCTTAGCTTTGTGAGTAGCTAGGATAATGGGCATGAGCTACCAGCACTGGGCTTCTTTGACCTTTTGATGATGTTAATTATAATCAGTTTGCTAAAAGAAATTGTCACATTTTATTACCGTAGGCATACATTTTTCTAATACTCACTACTAGCCAATAGGTAGTGAGGATTTTTTTTGACTGTTTCGTTTTCAAGTTCATCTCATGATTTTACCCTGAGTGCCTGCCTAGCACAGGAAGTTTTCTCCACTTTTAGGTAACTTTTGAGTTGGTTTTGAAGAAGCAGTGAATCCTCATGCCAGGACACCACAATTTCTAGGGCTTTTTTCTCTTGTCCCTTATGCCTTTTGGCCTCTATTCTCAAATTACTGTGGGATAGTAACAGATTTCGCTTTGAATTTCAAGTGGTTATATAGCTCAGATTTCCACTTCTTAGAGTGTTAGAATATAGAAAAAGTGTTTTGTGGATAATTGTGATGTATCTGTGGCTTTCAAGCTTTTATTTCTTTCCTCTTCATTCCCAAGTGACTACTAAAGGACACATTGTTTTTGTCTTTCAGCTACTGCTAAACTCTGTGAGCCAACCCACAAACTTCAGCTCACATACCAAGACTGGGTGAATTTCTGTTTATGGATTCACCACTGAGAGCTTCTCTCCTCTCTAATTTATGCTATTAAGTCTTTGCCATTTCTAAAGCTATAAGATGCCTTTATAAAGGTGTTTTTCAAAAGTTATCTTTTATTCCTAATAGTGAATTTTGAGCAATGTGCAGGCTTCATGTAACCTTTAAATTCTTCTCAGAAGTCAAAACATAGTTAAATCTTTTTTTTAAATGTATTTTATTGTGGGTATAATGTATAGAGAGGTTACAGTTACATTCGTCAGATAGTGAGTACATTACTTCTAGAAACTTGATACCCCTTCTCAAAAACATAATTCTTAATGTAAATCCATGATTTCAACGTTTGCAACTCTCATGGTTCTGTTGCTCTTAGCTATTTCTCCTTTTCTGGATTTTATCATTTGGTTTGCATCGTTATTTGACTGGTAAATTTTCAACTAAATGACAGTTGAAATAGAAATAATTTGAAAATTTCATTGACATAGGTTGACAAGCTAAAAGGCAAATCAAGAATAGAGCCATCTCAAACAAGAATTTATTATGAGGGCTAGCCTGGCTTCCCTTTACTCCTTAAGTAATACACAGTGGAAATCACATCTGAAAGTTTACATTACATATCAAAATGTTTTATGAAAAGCCCTAAAATTTCCAGGGCTTTTTTTCCTCCATATTCAGAGAAAAGCACTGCTAGAAATGTTTCTGTCCCTTAGACTCTCAGCAGTAGCTTGCAAACTGACCAATAAAAAGTGAAAAACGGTGTTGTTATATGATAATGCTTTTTTCCTTTTCCTTTCTTCCTTCCTTTCTTCCTTCCTTCCTTCCTTCCTTTTTTTCCTCCTCCTCCTCCTCCTTCTTTTTTTTTGTGGGTCATGGGGCTGGAACTTGGCCTGAGCGCTGTCCCCTGAGCTCTTCAGCTCAAGACCACCACCTTATGCTTGAACCAAGCCCCACTTCCCTTTTCTAGAAGTTAATTGGAGATAAGAGTCTCAGATCCTTTTGTGCCCACACTGTCTCTGAACCCTGAGTAGCTAGGATTACAGGTGTGATGCCCAGCTTTTTTTCTTTCTTTAATACTCTTTTATCAAAAAGACCTGTAAGTTTTTATGCCTAGCTCTTCTTTCTTTTTTTTTTTCTTTTTTGCTAATATTGGGGTTTGAACTCAGGGCCTGAACACTGTCCTTGGGCTTTCCTCAAGGCTAGTGCTCTACCATTTGAGCCACAACACTACTTCCAGCTTTTTCTATGTGTGTGGTACTCAGGAATTGAACCCAGGGCTTCATGCGTGCAAGGCAAACACACTGCCACCAGGCCATGCTCCCAGCCCCTTAACTCTTTGTATCTTAAAACACATGACATCAGTCAAGATGTACTGTATTCACAAACTGATCCATAGAACAGTAACTCCTTTGTATAACTAAAGATAAGCATATAAGTATATAATTAAAAAGATTTTGTTGCAGATGTATGTACATTTGTGTGTGTGTGTGTGTGCGCGCGCGCGCGCGAGAGAGAGAGAGAGAGAGAGAGAGAGAGAGAGAGAGAGAGAGACAGAGACAGAGACAGAGACAGACAGACAGACAGACAGACAGACAAGACAGAAGGAAACAGAGACAGAGATTATTCCATTTCCAAATGTTCTCAAAGCAAATGTTGTTCTGGGACAAAGCTGTGCTGCCATGTCTAAGAGGATAAAGACTCTTGCTTTTATTTGTTTGCATTTTCCTGGATGTTATACACATTACATAAACATAGATGCCTTTTGTGTACCATTTGGGTTTTAATTATGTTTTATTTACACAGAAAAGTTTGGCTTTGTGATCCAATATTAAAAGTTTCCTCCTAACAAGTCTTTTTCTTTTAAGCCACTTGCATATATTAATCAGACATATACTTGAGCCTATGCATTGTAGAGATTGAGACTACACATTGTAGAGATTATTTCTATTTTTAGAGTTTTAAAAGTCTAAGTCTTTTTTCTTGATCATTCAACTTATAGTCACTAAGGTACTTATATTCTAGAGTGAATTTGTAATGTCATTCTTGTTCAAGTCCTATATTTAAAGTTCTATTCACCCTATCACAACCGTATTTACATTTCTATATTTGTTTTTATGTTTGTTTATATGTTGTTATATTTGTTTATATATTATATTTGTTTATCCTTTATCCCAATTGAGTGAATATTTTCCTATTCTAATGTTAAAATTCTTTTAGCTACAATAATTTACACTTCTATTACATTATCTACTTGTTGTAGTATGAAATGAAATGACTATATCCCAAAATTTATATAAAGGCAAAAGCAACTTTCTTTAAATTTCTTTAAATTTTAATATTTTAATATTTACAGTGCAAAACTATATTACAATTAACACTTTCAGTATTTAGCATTTCCATTTGCTACCTTGTTTTATACTTAATATATGTACAGGATTTATGATAGTGCTAAGTTTTACAATGAAAATGCTCATGTTTATAAAGAACCTACATGGTCTTTCTGAGTTTTTATTTGTTTTTGTAGTTTCCCAATTCATTACGTAATGAGCTAAACTTCATCCTTTCATCCTCTGATAGTTTTTTCAAAAATCCAAGGGAAATTTTACATATAAAATTTGTTTTAACATAGGCTCAATGGTTTCTCTCCTTTGTCATAATTAATATAAACCTTGTACTCTCCTAGCAGAGGTTGACAATTGCTCAAAACTTAGATATATAAGGACATATAGGATGATGCTAAATGAAAGGAACTCCAGTGTATAGAAACAAGAGCCATGTAATGTGTGATTGTTGTTCTTAATGTACTATGTTATTTCTCATCTTTTTTGTTGTCCCTTGGTTATCTCATATTGTTACAATAGCTTACCTTGTTATCTGTTATATTGTTTATTTGAAATAGGATAAGGAAGGGGGGAAAACAAGATGAGGGAAGGGGGTACAGGGAGGGAAATGGGGACAAAAACATGAGAAAGGGTAGCAATGTTTGTGAAGTAATGTACCTTCTATCTGGTGACTATAATGTAATCCTTTTTTTCATATATTTTTATTGTAATTAATATAAGGGTTACATGATATTTGCCAGATAGATGGTGCATTAATTCCCATACATTGATACCCTTTCACATGTCTTGGTCCCCATTTCCCTTCCCCCACCCCCACACCTCATCTTGTTTTCCCCTGTTCCCTATCCAATTTCAAATAACCAGATACAAATATATCCAATATATCAGGTAATGAAGTGAGATACTGTAACAATATGAGATAACCAAGGGACAGCAAAAGAGATGAGAGACAGTATAGTACCTTAACAACAACAATCATTCATTATATGGCTTATGTTTCTATATCCTAGAAATCCTTTCAGTTAGCATCCTACTATATGGCCTTTTGTATCAAGGTTTTGCTCTATTGCAAATCTCTGCTAGGAGAGCCCAAGGTTTCTACTGATTATGACAAATAAGGGGAACCATTGAGCCTAATTTCCTTTGAGTCTGGCTTACTTCACTTGATATGATCTTTTCTAAGCCTTTCCATTTCCTAACAAATGGGGCAATGTCATTCTTTCTGACAGCAGCATAGAATTCTATTGTGTACAAATACCACATCTTGTTGATCCACTCATCAACTGAGGGACATCTAGGTTGGTTCCATATCTTTGCTATGGTAAATAGTGCTGCAATGAACATTGTTGTGCTGGTGGATTTAGTATGTCTTTGTTTCTGGACGGTTGGGTAAATGCCAAGTAGTGGAATTGCTGGGTCATAGGGGAGCTCTATGTTTAGTCTTTTGAGGAACTGCCACACTGCTTTCCATAGTGGTTAAAGGAGTTTGCACTCCCACCAGCAGTGTAGTAGTGATCCCTCCTGGCCACATCCCCTCCAGCATCTGTTGTTATTAGTTTTCTTGATCCTGGCCATTCTAACTGGAGTGAGGTGGAATCTTAGAGTTGTTTTGATTTGGACAAATGGGACTGCATTGAACTGCACAGCTTCTGTATGGCAAAGGACATAGCTAGCAAATTAACTAGGAAGCCTACAGAGTGAGAGAAGATCTTCACTAACCATATAATAGACAAAGGCCTCATATTTAAAATATACCTACAGTTCAAAAAATTGAATCTCTCAAAAACAAATCCTCAAAGAAATATCCATCCCATTAAAAGAAGAGCCAGACTTAAAGAGAAATGTCTCTGAAGAGGAAATAAGAATGACCTATAGACACATGAAGAAATGCTCAACATCTCTGGCCATAAAAGAAATGCAAATCAAAACAACTCTAAGATTCTACCTCACTCCAGTTAGAATGGCCAGGATCAAGAAAACTAATAACAACAGATGCTGGAGGGGATGTGGCTAGGAGAGATCAATAATACACTGTTGGTGGGAGTGCAAACTCATTCAACCACTATAGAAAGCAGCATGGTGATTCCCCGAAAGTCTAAACATAGACCTCTCCTATGACCCAGCAATTTCACTACTAGGTATTTACCCAATCATCCAGAAACAAGGACAATTAAAGCCACTAGCACAACGATGTTCATTGCAGCACTATTTATCACAGCCAAGATATGCAACCAAGCCAGATAGTCCCTTAGTAGATGATTGGATCAAGAAGATGTGGTTCTTATACACAATGGAATTCTGTGCTGCCATCAGAAAGAATGACAAAGCCCCATTTGTAGGGAAATGGAAAGACTTGGAAAAAATCATAACTGAAGTAAGCCAGACCCAAAGGAACATAGGCTCAATGGTTTCCCTCATTTGTAATGATACTAACACATCTAGGACTCTCCTAACAGAGGATTACAATAGTAAAAAACCTAGATACACGAGGTCATATAGTATGAGACTAAATGAAAGGATCTGCAGGATATGGAAACAAGAGCTTTATCTTGAATGATTGTTGTTCTTAATGTACTATGTCATTTCTTTTCTCTTTTGTTGCCCTTTGGTTAATCTCATATTGTTACTGTATCTGAGTTTGTTACCTGATATATTGTATATTCTTTTATTTGATTACTTGAAATAGGAACGGGAAGGGGGGAAAGAAGATGATTGAGAGGGAGAAGGAAAAATGGGACAAAAACATGAGAAAGGTTATCAATATGTGAGAAGTAATGCACCTACTATTCTGCAAATGTAACTGTGACCCCTCTATACATTACAGTAAAAATTTAAATTGCTAAAAAAAATGATTTCCAGAAAAAGTGTCTAATATGTAAATCAGAAAAATAGAAATGTAAGGCTAGAGGCCAGAGGTTCATGCCTATAATTCCAGCTAGTCAAGTGGCTGACATCTGAGGATCACATTTCAAAGATGGCAATGCAGACACACTTGAAATTCTCTTATCTCCAACTATCCCAAGTGTTAAAGTGCTAGCATTCAACAAAAATGCTCAGGGACAGTGCTCAGGCTTCAAGTTCAAGCCCCAGGATTGATACACATACACACACACACACAGGCACACATGAGTGTGCACCCCCCCACATACATACACATGGGTACACACTGAATATATATTCCTTCTTTGGAGAAATAAAATTTGAACGAAGGTCTGGTTAGACTCTAAGAAATAAAATCTCTTTTCAGTCATATTAAGCATGGGAAGTTGAGCATGATTTCCCAGGGAATCTTTTTTTAGGTCTTTACAGTAATAGCTTATGACATAGAATAAATACAGAAATAACTAAATAATGGTTTCAGTCTAATTTTGCTGGAAGTTTCTCCCAGATTTTCAGAGCTCTTAGGAAACTCCATATTATATTTTTCTTTTTAATATCTAGAGATTAAAATGGATGTTAATGGTTCTAAATATTAAGATTTAAAATTATTGCCTGTACTATTCTTTCTATAAATCTCTTGCTTTACACTTAAATTCTGTTTGCACAAAGTTGGACCTGGTTTTGTTCTTTGTTTTTCCCATTTCCATTTCTTCATGCATCTGCAAATTATGCAACAGGCCCAGTCCCAGGCAGCAAATCCATCTGTCGTCTGGTAAAGACTGTGGCACTGCATATGGGACTACTGAGCCAGTCTCTGTGTCTCCTGATATTATTCATCACAGAGTTTGTGCCAGTTTTGGTCTCTTAGGCCTTTTCAGTTTACATTCCTCATTCAAAGAGATGCCAAGAAACCAGTAAGAAAGCATTTATTAAGTCGGACAGGGAGACATTACAGAAATGAAGGCTCTGGATGGATGAGTATTTATCTTTACTAGGCCCCAGCACCAAGGCTTGTTCAGATAGCCAGAAATTTCTCCGTTTGATGCACGCACTATTTTCTTCCTTCTGCAGCATGCTGCAGTTCCCAGACAACGAAAGAGAGCCATGAACATATTGTAGGCATCTAACCACTGCTGGGAATGTGTGAAGAGAGAAAAGCCATGCACTGACATAAAACTATGGCCCACATCTATGGGAGGAGGAAAACAATGTGCATTTTCAACTGTGTAAATGACAATGGAAAAATTAATAAGATATTTGAGGCTTAATTCCTTTCCACAAGTTGAGAAGTGTATGAAAAATGCCTATACGCCTTCTCTGCCGAGATGAAGGCAGAGCATGCGCACTGATGTTTTGTGATTTGGTTGGGCTCATGACTTAATTTCTGCTGGATTTTGCCTAACTGGAAGCTGGAGGTCCCTTCTCACTAATCCAATAAATTCCTCTTGCTGATGCTGTCAGTGGCTTCTTCCTACTTAGTGTTGGGAACACAGTCGTATTTTTTTTATTGGTAATTACAAATCTGGGTATTTTCATGATCACTTCTGCTCACAGATATATTGAGGCTCCTGCATTTGGAAAGCAAGTGCTTCCTGGACTCCAAGAAGACCTTTGACCCCTTCCCATCCACCCCCCCCCCCCCCACCTCCTGCTCTCTCTGGTTTTCTGCAATCCCAAGAACACTCACTGCCTGGAGACCTCTGATTATCAGCATTGACAAGCAATATATGAAGTTGGGTAGAGAATGCTGCTTTCTGTCCTTTGACTTCTTGTATATATGTTAGGAAGAGAGATCTTTTAGCTGTAAAAATTCTATAGTAGATAATTTAGTGATTCCTTTACAATGTATACTCTAGATTTCATTTCTGTACTCAGATAATTTTCAGAGCTTGTTTACTTTGGCTTTAGTAAAGTTAAAAGGAAATATCTTTAATTGGTACTGGAAGAAACTTCTTGCATTAAATTTCTCTGTTGTTGAAAGCTTTCCCCAGGAACTCACTACTGTCTCATAGAAGACAAGGATCAATCTAATATATCTTTGCACTGATTAAAGTGCTTACTACATGCCTGTATATAGGACTTCCACATGAAATATGTGTCACAGATGAGGAAAGATATTGATATAGGATTATAATTAGAGCTTTTGACAGAGTAAAAATAAAAGCCATTTGCATTGTTTGTTAATAGACCATCCCAGTGGTGAATTATATTATTAGTTAACTCATCTGCTTATTCAACCAAAGCATTGTTAAACTAAACAAGTGCAGTTTAAAGAGTACTGCGTATTGCTATGTTCCAAATAATTTTACATTAGGTCAACAATGATTCAGAAAATAAGGGAAGTTTTACAAATATCTAAAGGGCTTCTGATTATATAATAGATTTTTCTGAAGCTGTACAGTGGCACACCTCAATAATCCCAGGGATACAAGAGGCATGGGTTGGAATATTATGGTAAGCCCGGATAAAAGCATCAATCTCTCTAAAAATTAACTAAAGCAGAAAGAGAAAAGGATTGTAGCCTGATTTGCAGTTTGAGATTAAGTGCCTGATTTGCAAGCCCAAGGTTCTAAATTCAAATCTCATGCCATAATGCATGTTACTGGAAAATAAAAAGTGAGAGAATAGAATTATAATAGGGTTATAAGTACATACCAACTATAGGATATTAAATATCAATATTTGGAGTCAGGTTTCCATTGGAGTTGTTTCATTCTACTCTGAGCCTGTTTTCCATTAGACCACTTCAGGGTAACATTGTAGATTACTTTCAATTTCTATATTGTAATAAAAGGCTGAAGGATGAGAAAATCCCAGAACCTGTGCAACCAGACATGGTATGGCCCTAGGTTTTAGGAGTTGAATGCCTTGGCTGGTGTCATATTATTGAGTTTTACTACCCATATAGCTCTGTTCATGAATGTGACACATACATGTGCACATGTCACACACGTGGATGCACCATTTGCACAGTTAGTAGTATCTTGAAGTTTAAAGGATTTCATGGTCCTGTAGTAAGTAAATAGCATTTGCCCCTAATTGTGAAGAGAAAAAGGTGAATACCAAGGACTTGTACTTCCTTTTAGTGGCTTTATTTTCATGTATAATCCTGTTCTTGCAGACAGGTTGGAAAAGCAGCCTGTTGTGAATGGGAGGTAAAATATGCTATGGAATTTTAACTGTGTAGCCAATTAAGGTCAGAAGCAATGGTGCAGGTAAATGGAGAAGGTCAAATGTTTCCCAGTGCATTGAACACTCATTCATTGTATGACAGACAAGAAGTGGAGAAGCCCATTAAATCAGGTAATTGAAGATCTAGGTCACAAGGAGATTCTAGGAGATTCTGTAAAGGAAAAGAGGACACTAAGACAATCTTCAGAGTTAAGTACATGTCAGAACACATCATCAGCAAAAGATCGGGGCAGATGTACAAAAAGAATTACACTCATTCCCATCATTCTTCATCCCTTTCCATTTATCTCTTTATGAAAACACTCCTAGCCCACATTTCAAGATGCAAAATACTAGAGTATTCATCAAAAATTCCCCTCTTGCTTCATTCCAGCAGACAAAGGATGGGAACGTGAGCTTAGGGAAAAGCTTATGAAATTGTGTGGAATGCAGCAAAATGTAAGAAAACATGAATTACACTGTCCATGTAAGTTGTAATTAACTGGAAAAAATGGTGACTTAAACCACAGAGCATTTGATGGTTCTAAAATTTGGCAGTAGAACCATGAGACCAAGGGCTTGCACTTTTTCCTAGGATCTCCACATTGACACAGGGGCTTAAAGTTATTAGTTTCCTCAAATTACCAGGCAATAATTTTCCTGAACTTAAAGTGATTTCTGAAAACCAGATTTTCAGAACCTGAAATTCACGTTAGTCCCCTATCACTAAAAACTAGTATAAAGAAAATTCTTAAAATATGTAGATCCTCCCAATTGCAAGAACTTTTCTGCTTGCTCTTTCTATTATTCATCATGAGAGAAAATAGCATAATGTGTGTATAATAACACCAAAGAAAAAGGTTTTTGAAAAATATTTTCACAATGTCTTCATTGTGGATATTCATTCAAAAAAGACAAATCTTAATTTCTTTTTCTTCAGAGACAAAATATTAATAAAAGTAGGTGTCCCATCCATCATTTTAGATTGCATACACTTCTACAACCTGTACTGCATGTACTTTATCTCTTGGCAGTACAGTGGATCTGCAAATGAGAAAGCAAAGCAACATGGTGACTCTGGTTGATATGTAGAATGAAAGACGACAGGCAAATGAGTCTGCAAGGGCAAGTCTATGTCAGAATACAATACAGAAGAAAGACATGGGAAAAGAGAAGATAGTTAATAAAACAAACGTAAGACAAGCAGAGGATTTTTACTTATCGTTAGAGAATGAATTGTTCTGGAAGTTCACAATTTGGGGCTTATGTTAAAGAGAGACTGGGCTTTATTGCTTCAGAGAAGATTAAAGAAAGGTCCAGAGATAGAAGAAGAAGAGTGAACAACAGGCTTTATTTTGTAGAGCAGATGAAGAGCAGACTGATTGAAAGCAAGCTACCAGACATCACAAAAACTAGGATGTGTAGACTGAAGCTGTTGTAAGAAATGGGAAATCACGAATGCAGCACAAAGAGGGTTAAAGAGAACTGAGCATATTGATAATATGTGCATGATCAAGTGCCTACCTCCATCATTTATAGACTATTTGACTTGAGGCAAATATTCTCAACTTTGAGACTTTGTAACATCTATAGTGAAACAATGTTGTTATAAACTTTAAATACACTTACTTCTCCAAAACACTTAGTTTATTAAAATAGGTTTCAATGATTATTAGCTTCTCTTTCTTTCCATTACAAAGATGGTTTGGAAAGAGAAATAAGAAGACAAATGGTTGAGCAGTAAGTGAGAATGTTTGTTATTAAATTTAACGGGAAGACTCAATAGCTAAAAACCATAAAAATGTCTTTTTAATATTACCAAAAGCAAGTGGACATGATTAATAATTTAACATTGCCCAAAACTTGATTATAACAGTCCAAAACAGTTTCAATTTATTTCAATCTTAGCAGATAGTTCCTTTTTTAGGAATGATGCTATATGATCAGTCAACTTGCCAAATTAGAAAACAAAACCTTTGGAGTGCTATATATTTGCCTTTCCAATAACTTCTTATATTCTTTTAAGACTAAACAAATGTAGTAAAGATAATTATTCTTACTTTTAGCATCAAGCATTTCACCATTACAGGAGTGATCTGACTGTAACAAATCTTAAGGTTATTGTTGGCTCTAAATTCTTTCTATGAAACTTAATGAGTATTTGTGTAGATGCAAGTTCTGAAACATAATATAACATGGTCCAAATTCTTTAGCATCTCCTTAAAATCTATACATTCAAATGGTGCCAAGAGTAGCAAAATATATTTCAAAGCTTTCACCCTATCTTTGTAAAATTTTCTTTTTTTCATACATTTTTATTGTAATTAATAGAGGGGTTACATTATATTCACCATTCACTATTGTTGTGATTTCATTTAGCTAGGAGTAGGAATAATATAATTTAACAAATAGAAATTGGATGGGCCATCTATATTCTAAATAAGAAAAATTCAACAAACTCTAAATTTTAGACATCTCAAAGCACCACAGAAAAGAAAACATGCCAATTAATGGGATAAATAGAATACTTCTAGCATCTACTCATGTGAATTTGTATTGAATAGTATCACAAGGAAAAAAGTCTGTTTTCCATTTAAATTTCAGTAGAATAAAATAGGCTAAGTCATCTGTTATTGAGGGTCTTGCTAGATACTTTGTTCTTTGAGAGGCCAGTGCAATTTCTGCTAAGTGGGTCTTGAAACATCACTGAATCTATTCTCATTGTCTCATTTCTAGATGAAACCTTGACATGTAATTGACATAGTGAGGTAACCATAGTTAGTTCCCCTGAAGTATTGAAATCAATACATGATAATTGCTTTAAATAGTCATGTAAGCTATTAATACATCTGTAACTCTAGTACTCAGGAGAGTGAGGCAGGAAAATTACAAGTTCTAGGCCAGCACAGGGTAAATAGTAAGAATCTGTCTCAACAAGAATTATTGTGGGAGCCAGACATGGAAATTTATGGAAGTTGAAGCCAGATTTCAGGACAACATAAATAACCATGTGAATGCAGTAAAATGAGTTCTGCTGTACAGCATGACACAGATGCCCACATAAAGGAGGGTTCATGTGACTCCTAAAGGTAAACAATTGATATGTACAACTTCATAATCCCTTTTTATAGAACTTCTTTAGGTCTTAATTTTCTTCAAGTTAGATTCCATTTGTGCTTGTTTTTTGTCATAAATAACATCCACAAAATGTAATGTGATTGGTTTTCTTTCCTTATAATCATATAATACCTGAAGTACCATATAAGCAAAGACTGCTACATAGATCTTCCATTTTTAATACATTATAACATATGGAATAAGAAAAATAATAAAGTCCCCTTTTTTGTGTGTATTTTGATCCTAGGGCTTAAAATTCAGGGCCTGGGTGCTGTCCCTGAGCTAGCACTCTGTCACTTGAGCCACACTCCCATTTTGGCTTGTTTGGTGGTTAATTAGAAATAAATGTCTTTCCTGCCCAGGTTGGCTTTGAACTGTAATCCTTAGATATCAGCCTCTTCCATAGCTAGGATTATAGCTGTAAGCCATGCCAGCCTAGCTCAAGGTCACATTTTTATAAGAAATTCTAGGCTTTAGCTTATCACTAGGCCTGTCTCAGCTCCTTGCCAATATCTCCTTCCGAATCAGAGACATGCACACATATTCTTAAAGACACATATCCTGCTTCTTGATACTGTCCAGGGATATGAATTGGAAATTAAGTGGTCCTGTCATGAGAGTCACAGAAAATATATATTTGACTATCATTCCCAATAATATAAACAAAGGGATGTTGGGCAAAGCTGTAGGTTTCATTGTTTAATTTATTTTCTATCAGAAAATACATGGGAGTCTAATGTACACTTAAATTTTGGAACAGCTCAGGAATTTTATGACTACCATATATTATATCACTTTTGATCTCTTGAGTCTCTTTAACCCTGATCTAATATAAGAAACTAAGTGTACAATGTAAGAAAGCAAACCTCAAAAGGTGAAAATCTCATGAGAAATCAGACTCTAACAAACCATTGTAGCCTTGTTGTATGGTATTGTACACAGGGTTTCTGACACAGTATACACTGTTTAATGATTTTTGAACTGAATGAATTTCAGTTTTTTTCCTAAAGCAATGTATTAGAGAGACATGTAAAACAATAAACAAGGCACACAACCTCCGGGCTCACCTATTGAACATAGTATTCATTGAGGAATGTATTCTTCATCCTCAGTTATATTTGTTCCAAAATTTTCCACAGGCCTGCACTCCCTTCACCTCATTTGCTAATCTCCAAATATGAGTTCGGCAATTAGACAAATGTGTACCTTTTACCCATTAGATAAAGGAGGGTTTTGTTTTTATATTAAGAGGCCTAGTGGTCACTGAAATTTACTGGGATTGCCTGCTAATAGGAAGATTTCCAAATGAATCCCTTAATGTGGTTGCAGTTTTGAACTGTTGGTGTGAAGGAGTTAGTGTGGTAGAGATACAAAATACTTAAACTTCACTACTAGAATAAAAGACCTAGAAGAAAACTCGGGTTGTGCAAACAATTTGTCCTGGTTTTTATCACCACTTAAAACACTTACACAAATGTAGAAACATTAAGAAGAGAACGTTTTCTTCTGTCTTTTGACTGTAAAATATGGAGAAAGAAATTCTGTTTTGGCTACCTCTTCAAAGAGCAAAAGTCACTTGTGTGTAAATAACACCAGCCCAACAGAGGGAGCTAAATGCACACAGGGACAAAGGGAGATGACAGAGATTATTAGATTATAGTCAGGCTCTTATGTTATTGCCAAATCCCAATTCTTCCTGTCAGAAGAAAATGGAGAACCCATCATCATATCTCCCCTTTCTTCCATTACCCATGTCTACCCTTGTTTCCTCTCTTGTTTCCTTTAGCTAGCCATGCTTTCTCAGCACAGTCTCCTTTCCACTTTTATGTATGCCTTTCATCTTTTTCTCCGGTTCTAAGTCTGACAAGGGCCCCCCATGACGCTTGGTTATTGCTGTGATGAAGGCTCACACAGAAGAAATCACTTGTGTCTATCAACCATCTCTATTCCTTTCAGTTTCCTTTTTTCATCCCCCAACTTTAATATTACTGACTCCAGTAAAGGTGAGAGGGAAAAGAAAGGAATCATAGTTTTTGTTAAAACTATGGTAGGTTCTAAGTCAAAGCCCTTTGTATGAAATCAAGAACTGCAGATATTTCAAATGCCGTCATATAGACATTTGACATTGGGCAAATGATAGAACATACAAAGCACAAACTAAACGATATTAAAAGTGAATGCTGTCTTAGAATTCAGGAAACTGGACATACATTTCTTAAAGGCAAATATAGAGTTAAATTTTTCAAAATTATACAATTTTAACATCAGTAATTCTATTCAAATTCAAATGGATTGATATTAAATAAGCAGTCTCCTTTAATAATATGCCACAGATAAATAAAAATTTCCAAAGTAAACAAACTATATCTAGTGGAAACTATACTTTTGGACATAAGGTTATATTTCAATTTTTTAATGTATTTTTATCAGTCTATGTACCCAATAGCACTGAAACATGGGCTATGGCTATCAAATTGAGAAAAAGCATTTATGAAGTAAAAGCAAGTGCCTATTTTCAAGATAAACATGGTAGCAAAGTGTGTGTGTGTGTAAAAGAGACATATAATTTGAGTATGAATATATTTTTGCATCAAGTCTTAGACAAATAAAGACACAGTTATGCAATCATATATTTATATATGACCATACTGATATATATTATATATATTAATCATATATGATATATATTAATATATGTGATATGTTAAACATATATTCATATGTTATTTTCAAATCACTTTAATGCTTTATTCTCTGACTCTGGCTAAGCTTCCTCCTATGTGCTACTATGATTTCCACAGTTTCTCTTCCTTACTCACACAGTTCTCTCTACCATTTGTACCTCTTAAAAAGTTCATATTTAAAAGTTCTGTTGGTTCAGGACACATCCAAACTTTCTATTTCACAATATTTGTGCTTCTTGGACAGTCTTCCATTCATAGTTTCTGGAATTGGCTCCAGCATCTCAAACTTGGCTATGTAGATACTTAACTGGAAATCTAGTTGAGAGAGAGAAAAAAATTCCTTGCCATATTGATGCTTAGGAAGAAACTGTAGGCTTTACTGACATTTTCTCTTATTTAATTGCTGCTCTTGCTGCTCCCTCAGCAAGACTTTTGCCGCAATTCAGTAAATGTTTCTTGAAGGCTGGGCTTCTTTCACTTTCCTATCCATTTCTATGAGAAGTTCTTGTTCTACTTCTTTGAAAAAGGTATTTTGTGGTCCCAGAATCTCTGCTGAATTGTAGAATGTTAATAAAGTAGAGAAAAACTAATTGTGCATAATGAAACTAACTATATGGAAAAAATTAATTGTATACAAGGAAAGATAGAAGAGTTGCCTCATTAAATCCTCAGGTGAAAATGATATATATTAGATTTAAACATTTGAAAATACAGTATATATATGTAGAAAATGGTAAATTACAAGCAGTTTTACGTGGCTCACTCCAATAGTTTTCTCTCTTCATAATGACTGAAGTCTAACAAAAACTTTAATAAAAAGAAAATTTGTTGTGTCAAGTTTATGACTCTCTTTCACATACACTCAATTTTTCTTCTGTTCTTTTTCATTTTCTCTTCTAGTTCACTGTTATTTTTCAGCATTTTGAATTTTCCAGTTTCATCAATCAACCATCAGGCCAGCATTAATTGTGGGGTTTCATTTTCCACTCTTGTTCCCTAATGTACTGTCTGCAATGGTAGAGCTCAAATCTCTGACATGGGCTGGCTCCACACTTTGGCTCAGTTTAAGCTTAGTTTCAATGGCACCATGGTTGTTTTCTGAATAAATCAAATCTTGCTATCCAGTTCACTAGGATAACACAATGAATATTATCATTCTTGTACAATTAATACTAAAATTGTTCATTATAGTGTTTAACATTCTGGGGGAAGTTAAGTAACCCTCATAAGATCAATAATGAATCTCTTTCCATAACATATTATATTATTTATTTACATACTTAAGTTAAAATAAAGGATCCTTTCAGTTCATTCCATCATCCTTAGAAAAATAACTTTGCTGATATGCATTTTTGCTAGGCATTTAGTACTTTTTAAGTCCAAGTGTAATATTTTTCTGTAGTCTATTTTTCAGCATTTATAGTACATTTTAGTGTTTCTTAGATAAGGTCTATATTTCATTTCATATAACCCTTACAAATTTTAAACAACTAAATGACATGCCAAACCATTATTCTCAGGCACTATTTTATTAAGTTAATTGTAGATTTAGTGTAAATATCATAAGTGGAAAAGTCATATGATTCATTTTTAAACCTTTAAAAATTTAGCAAACTATAAGCTTCAAAACAACATTAAAGAAATTAAGGGGATATTTTAAGATGTTTTAACTCAGAGTTCTAGAAAACTCCTAGGATCTTGTTACAGATGATCTTGTTACAGATGAAAAAAAAAATTTACATTTTATCCAAAAAATTATTCATAGTAAAGGATATGTAATTATAATAAATTAATCCACATAGCTAATAAGCAGTGGGATAGCAAATATCCAAATTTCAGATGTCAGCATTTGCTCAGAGTTGTTTTGTTTTTTTGCCAATCTTGGGCCTTGAATTCAGGGCCTGAGCACTCTCCTTGGGCTTTCTCAAGGCTAGAGCTCTACCATTTGAGTCACAGCACCATTTCCGGCTTTATTCTATGTATGTGGTACTAAGGAATCGAACCTGGGTCTTTGTGCACGCTAGGCAAGCACTCTACCACTAGGCCAAACTCCCAGCCCTTGCTCAGTTTTATACATACTTTTGTTATATCCAAATAATCTGAGGTAATCTCTATGTATATATATCTATATATATATAGATATATATATATGTTTTGAATAGCTACCAGATGCACAATTATAGGAAAAAAATGTTCTGCATAACTTTCTTTGAAAACCAAATGAAACTGTGTACATGTATGTTTGGAATCTTAGATATTTTGTGCATGTGGCCAATCCAACTGGGTGCTGTCTTAACAAACTGGCCATCAATAATACAAGTTATCTGAGTTGGCTTTATTTTTTGTCAGTCATGGATCTAAACCAAGGGCTTGGGTTATGTCCCTGGCAATTTTTTGTTCAAGGCTAGTGCTCTACCACTTTGAATCACAGTACCACATTCTGGTTTCCTGGTGGTTAACTGGAGACAAGAATGTCATGGACTTTCCTGCCAGGGTGGACTTTGAATTGCTATCCTCTAATCTCAGCCTCCTGAGTAGCTAGGATTAGTGATGTGAGCAACTGGCACCTGGCTTGTTTTCTTTTTGTTTTGTTTTGTTTGTTTGTTAGTACAAATTTTTTTCCTAACTAACAGCAGATCAATAAGAAACCAGATTCTGATTCATTTTCCAAAATCTTACCATGATTCTTCAATGGTCTGATAAGGATGACAGATCATTGAAAATGTGTTTTTTTGGAAAAAAGAAAGAGTATTGACTTGATGAGGAAGAAATCATCTTTGGAAGCATGAGCAGCTGGAAAGTGAGCTACCACAGTGGTTACCTGTTCTGTGTCTCATGAGAGGACAGTCAATAGAGGAATATTACTAGAAGTATCTTTTTGTTTTTGAACTCAGGACCTCACACTCACTAATGTGTTTGCTTGGCTGGTGCTCTACAACTTGAGCCACACTTCCAGCCTGGGATTTCGCTGGTTTATTTTAGAGGGGAGGCCTTACAAACTTTTCTTCTTTCAGATCTAACCCTCCAAAAGAACTAGTGATGTAATATAACTGGATCAAAAACACCTATAACTCCCTTCAACAAAAGGAACTCTAGGACATGGAAAAAGAACTTTATCTTGTGTGATGGTTGCTCTTAATGTACTACGTTATTTCTCTTCTCTTTTTTTGCCCATATGGTTAATCTCATATTGTTACTGTATCTGACTTTGTTACCTAGTATACTGTATATAGGTTTATTTGTTTATTTGAAATAGGAAAGGGAAGGGGGGAAAACAAGATGATTGGGAAGGGGTGAGGGAAATGGCAACAAAAACATGAGAAGGGGTATTAATGTATGAGAAGTAATGTACCTACTACCTGGTGAATGTAACTGTAACCCCTGTATACATTATCCTGACCAAAAAAAAAAAGAAAAGAGAACCACACCCAGAGATTTTAAAAGAAATATATAGTTACTGAGGGACATATGTGGTGTGGACACCACTGCTGTTGAAACTCCTTATCTTCTGACTCAGGATAAAATTGCTCTCTCACTCAGCCTCCATCTGGCCCACATGAATTCCCTTTTCTGCCTGATAAAAAAGGGACCATAGTTGTAAAGGAGGCCCACCATTTTCTCTTCAACCTAGCTCAAGCAGACTTGTAGTCCTTTCCAGATTTTCATCCCAAATAAAACCTTTTGTTTTATAGAGTTTGTCTATCATCTCTTTTTCTTATTTAGACTCTTGATGCCCAAAATATTTGCTTACAGCTAGGCATATAAGGGTGAGTCATTAGCACCCAGCTCAAAAAGTCTCATTTATTTATTTACTTTCAATTATTTTATTATCATTAAGCATCCATTCAAAAGGGTTTTAATTCAACATGTCAATTTAACTGTACAATGTATCCTGTTTAATGTTGCCTCTTTCACATTTTTTAATTTTTTCTTATTAGTATAAAGGTGATGACAGTTATATAAGTCAAGTTAAAGACTACATTTCTTTTTGGACAATGGCACCCCTTCCTTTGCCCTTCCACATTTTTAGGGTAGTTTCTGTAAATTGTTAAAAAAAAAATAACTGTTAGAGCTAACCATAAAGCAAATGTTTAATTTAATGAACAGTAATATAATGAACTGTAATTTAATGAACAGTCTTAGACTACTAACCATAGTTGCATTTTATTTTTATTTTGTAGTCTGAATCACAGACCTTTCACAATGTATTTAAATCATTATTAGAGATGGAATGGGTTAGCCCCTTTGGTAGCAGCAACATGGACAAATAGAATTTGCCCAGGAAAAAAAAAATTAGTAAGACTCCCTCTAAACAAAGCAAACTAGGTATACTGATTCATGTTTGTGGTCCCAGTGACAGGAAATGTGGGTAAAAGGACTGTTGTCTGAGACTGACCCCTGGCCAATACACTAGACTACCTGAAAAATAACTAAAGCTACATGAAAAATAAATTGGTGGTGGTATGATTCATGTGGTAGTATACCTAACTAGCAAGCATAAGGCCCTAGGTTCCATCCACAGCACTATGACAATGAAAGGAGTGAGCAACACACACACACACACACACACACACACACACACACACAGCACAGAGAGATGGAGGGAGGGAGGTTGGGAGGGAGGGAAGGAAGGAGGGAGGAAGGGAAAGGGAGAGAAAAAGAAAGAGAGAAACAGAGAGAGAGGGCTGGGAGTTTGGCCTAGTGGTAGAGTGTTTGCCTAGCAAGCACAAAGACCTGGGTTCAATTCCTTGGTACCATATACATAGAAAAAGCCAGAAGTGGTGCTGGTAGAGCTCTGGCCTTGAGAAAGTCCAAGGACAGTGCTCAGGCCTTGAGCTCAAGCCTACAACTGGCAAAAATAAATGGACCACTTCTATTAAATTAGAGGGTATATTCATATTTTTTAAAGAAAGGGGGGGTATTAGGGGATAATTAGAGTACTAAATTGTCCATAGATAAGAGTACAAAAAAAGACAGCAGATACATTTTCTTCTGTTTTGATTTCCTAGGAATTGAATCCAAGGCCTTATACATGTGGGGCTAGCACTCTAAAACTGAGTATACTCAGTCCTTCATACAAAGTTTAACAAACTCACATAATGAAATTTGGCTTGTATTAAGAGCATAGACACATTATTTTTTTAAGTTTTAAAAAGGCATACTGTAAAATTTACTATTATTTGTAAAAATTTGCCTTATGCATTATTTGAATTAAAGCAGTATAGTATATTGTATAGTACCTACAAAATAGTACTTTTATCCATATTTCCATCCTATGTGCTATTAATTTCTGCTCAGATTAATGATTTGTTAGAAACATAAGGTATACATTTCTATGGGGCTTGACATTTTACTTCAAACTTAATTCCTATGTAGGAATAAACACTCATCCTCAAAGAGATTAAATTTTACAAAAGAAGGAGTAGTGTGGGCAAGGTCCAGTCTTCTAAGAGAAACTTCAAACAGCTTTTTTTTCCTTTTCCTTCTTTCTCTTTGACTAAGACCAGTTAGTTAATTTAACAATTTCCTGATTTTTCTCTTAGTTTTACTTCATCTTTCCCACTAACTGCCTTTATTCATTAACTGTGTTTCTAAGTAACAAGTTTTTGCTGTATAATAATTTTCAAGTTTGCTACAAACTCTGCTCTAATTTCCTAGTAATTTGAGAAGACAACCACAGCTGCAATTTTGAGGCAGCCAATGATTCCTGATCCTGGCAGCTTTCCTGAAAAAGAAAAAGGAAATACAAATACTCCCACAAACTCACCACAAATAGCAAGCCTGTGGCAAATTCTAAAATTTGCATACAATTACCATTAGGTTGAACAAAAGCATCATTATCTCTCTAACAATAGCTGTTTTTAACTAGTAAAATCACAAAGTCCAGAAGTCCAGTCAATTCTAACTACATAACAAATTTTTGAAGTATGTTAAGGAGAAGCCTTCAATGGGACATTTAAGAGTATTTCTCAAATTGGAAGATGGATTCCTCAAGAAAATGAAAATACATGCTATTAATTCTCCATTTTGAGAAGAATTCATGTAAACGAGTTAACAAACACATCTGATCGTCAAAACACTGCTTAAATTACAATCGTTTCAAGATAACTTGGACTTAATCCTCTTCACTAATACCAATACCATACTTAATTAGTATTCAGATGATAAAATTATATGCTCAGGATTTAGGAAAGGCACGGCTTGAACTTGTACTTTTTACTTTAGGCATAATTTCAAACTAAAGCAATGAGGTCAAGCTATGTTCACGAATAATTTTATAAGCTGAATTAGAGCAAAAAAAATGCTTGGATAAAGACTATACAAGAAACGGAAAGTGTTTTACCAAGAAGAAAGTGAGAGGTAATATTGTCAAGATGGTAGTTTCAAAGGCCACAGGCTTTAATTTCATAAGGAAAGCATAGAAAACCTTTAGGAGAGGTCCACAGTCCAGTTAAGAAGTTGTAACTTTAACAAGCACAAAACCAAACTGAGACCACATGCTTTGAAGGAATCAGAAACAATTTCATTTGACCCACATCAGTTCCACTCCACATACCAACTCATCTCAGCACCAACTGTCTTATCTGTCTGATTGTCTCAGCCTTTAAGTTATCCATCACAAAAAAGAGAGAGTGTAGCAAGAATCCAGTTTCCCAAGTCTTTCTGTGAACTGCCAAGGGGACTTACCTCAGTCATTCTTTAAGAAAATTGCATAGTTCTATGAACAGCTAAGAACATACAAAATTGGAGTATATTTCATTGCAGCCAGTCCAGTCCTGAAATTTTGGGAAGATGCACATAGTCCTCAAACTTATCCAGGAGAGAAGACAAATGAAATCTATACCTCACCTCTCAGACTTGCAGTACATGGCCCTACGGAAAAGGCATGAGCAGCTAATTACAGCAAGTCAAGTTCTTTGAGAGTGAGAATGGAACAATAGTGAGAGGTGCAAAATTTAAAAAACAAAACAAAACAAAAAAACATAGGCTGGGTGTGGTGGTTTGCGCCTATAATCCTAGCTAGTCAGGAGGTCAGGAGACTGAGATCTGAGGATCAAGGTTCAAAGTCAGCCCAGGCACAAAAGGACCTGAGACTCATCTCCAATTAGCCTCTAGAAAACAGGATGTGGGGCTTGGCTCAAGGGTATGGTGGTAGCCTGGAGCTGAAGAGCTCATGGACAGCCACCCAGGCCCAGTTCAAGCCCCATGACCCATTAAAAACAAAAAACAAAAACATATATCTCCAGGGAAGGCTTGAGACTTCCCTAGAATCTCTAGTTAGGTTATTTGATAAGGCCTGCCTTTGCTAAAGCCAGTCTGTAAAAGCTGGGAAACAATGGTGGTTATTTCAGTTATTTGGACATGGTTGCAAACTTGTAAGGTGCTTGAAGAACTAGAAATGGGTGACACAACACAGGTAAATAAGTGAACTAAATCTCCAACAACCAATCCTCAACAAATTGAGACCTAAGAACTGACCAACCAACAGAGCATTCACAATAATTATCTCAAAAACGCTCAGTGACCTATAAGAGAACAGAAAACAACTAAAAGAAATCAGGAAAATAATACATGAACAAAAGGATATCAACACAAAGGGAAGGTGGGGGAGGAGGGAGAGAACAATAGAGAAAAGGAGAGTGGGTGGGTGGGAGGCAAAGAGGAAAGACAAACAAACATAGTCATAATATATATTGTACATATGTGGAAATAGAATCAGGTAACTTGAGGGGTTAAGTGGATGTGAGAGAGATGAGGAAGAATGATGATGAGGTGACATTAATCACGATGCATATTCACAAAAGGACATGTTGAATTGAAACCCCTCTGTACAACTATGTAAAGATAATCCAAAATTATATAAATTACAGATCATCATCAAAGAAGTAGAAATAAAAATAATCCGGTAGAAATTATGGAGCTGAAGAACATAAGACCTATAGAATTCAACAACAACAAAAACAACAAAAAACGTGAAGCAGAAAATTCAGCAAACTTCATCAACAACAAAAAAATAGAATAAAAACAACAAAGAAACTCTAAGGAACTTACTGAAGACCAAAATCTAATTTACATATGTTCATGCATCAAGAAAGGAAGAAAGCTCCTTTAAAGAAACAATAGCTATGATTTCCTGGGTGTGAAAAAGACAATGACCATCTAGATTGATGAAGACCAAAAGGACCCCAAGTGAGGAATAAAATACTCATATGTCTCATTATATTACCTAAAGTAATTTGAGCCTATACAGAAAAGTGCCAGCAAGACCTCAGTTAATAAACAGGGTATAGTGGTATATGCCTATGATCCCAGCTATGAAGAATACTGGCAGTAGAATCATAGCCTCAGGCAAAAATGTGAGGCCCTTCCTGAAGAATAAAGACAAGGGGTAGGAATGTGGCTCAAATGGTCAAGCATCTGCTTTGTAAGCACAAGACCCTAAGTTCAAACCTTAGTACAGCCAAAATAATAAAACAAAAAGATTTGTACTTCTAAACATTAGGAAAAAAACAGAATAGTAAGGATTGAGCAAAAGGGAATAAACAATAACAATTAGGAAAATAAGTAACAAAGAGAAAATACTATAGAAAAATCAAAAAATTAAGGGTTGATTTTTGAGTAGTAGATGAGATTTGCCTTTAATAAAGAAAAAAGAGAAAAGACGTAAATAAACTAAGAAAGTGGAGATATTATAACTGGTACCATGAAAATATGCAATTATAGGTTTAACTGCTATGAGAACTTGCTTCATAGTATGGCAATACGGACATGTCAAAATGATCATGTACAACTAATCTATACTAATAAAAATGACACAAAGTGCAAAAAAGTGAGAGAAATTAGATAACCTAGCAAAATGAATAAATCACCAAAATACTCAACCCACCAAAACTGAATTAAGAATGATACAAGAACCAATGATACATTAGAAAACTAAAACTATCAGAAGTCAAAACTCTCCCAACAAGGGAACTCTTAAAATGACTTCACTATTGAGTTCTACCACACATTTAAAAAAAAGATTAACCCAAATATTTCTCAATTTGAAGAGAAGACCATTTCTAAACTAATTTTATGGGGTTCACATTATCCTAGTACTAAAATCAAATCCAACATTAGAAAACTATACTTCAGTATCTGTGAGGAGCACCAAAGCAAAACACTTCCCAAAAAACTTGGCAAAATTAACTTCAACTGCATTAAAGGGACTCTACTAAAAACATTGAATGGGATAAGGATTGTTCAATGTTCATAAAACAGGACACACAGTATATGACATGAGGAGAATGAAGGAAAACATAAAGCATTGTCACTTAACTACAACCTTCTTTCATGCTAAACGTAAAAAACAACATAGAAAGAATGTGTCTCAACATGATAAAAGGCAATTACTTACATGATGGCACCAGTGAGAAAGTAAATTCTTCCTCTGTAAGATTTACCAAAAAATGCAAGAATGCTCATTTGTCACTACTCAACATTATACTAAAAGGCCTAGAGGCTATCTCTTGCCCAGAGGAATTGGGCAAGAAAAAGAAACAAGAGAAACTCAAATTGAAAAGGAAGAAATCAATGATTTCAGGAGCAGATGCTCCCCAGGATCCACTTTAAAAGAAATGTACTCTAATTAAAATTGGAGGTTACAATCTCAACATATGCAAATAAGTGGTATTTCTATATTATATATTGTATTTCAATATATCTCCAAAAACAAAGAGGGATTTTTAAAAATCCCTTTACATTAGCACTAAAAATCCCATTTACATCAGTACTAAAAGGAAAAAATTAAGAATATACTTAAGGAAGTATGAGATGTATACCATAAAGTACAAAACAGTGATCAAAGAAATAAACATTAAAAAAATGGAAAGACAGTCCACATTCATGCTGAAGAATTGTTACTAAAAAGTTCATACTCCTCAGAACATTTGCCAAAGCTATTTACAAATTTACACTCTATAGATTGTAAATTCCTTCTGACATCTTTTACAGGAAAGAAAAGAAGACACTAAAAGTTATTTGGAACCTAAATAGGAGTCCTGAGAAAGAGGATCAATATTAAGACATTAAGGACTGATTTCAAAATATCTTACAAGACCAGCTGGTCATCATTGGAATGAAGGACATATAGACTAAAGGAAGCAGAACAGAGGGAGTGAAAAAACACCCAGGCACATGGGTCTACTTACCTTCTGCAAGGATCCCAGGTATGCACACTGAGAAATTATAAACTCTTCCACAATGTGTATGAGAAACTACATATTCATATTCAAGAGATGGACCTTTATTTATTGTTTGACTGACCATTGTTATTCGTCCCTCAGAAGTTCATGAACTAGAATTTGGTCCTCCATGAGGCAGTGTTAGAAGGTGAGAGAAACTTTAAGAAGTGAGGTCTGCGTGAGAGGTAATTAGGCCCCTTCAGGCTTTAGTAACCTTAGGAACATGGCATATCACGAGAATTCTAGCTTTGATAAAACCAGACAAGTACATGAGGGTGAGGTATTAAGCAGCAAAAACACACTCCCCTTCACTGCACAAGATCATTATCTGTTGTGACACAGCTAGGAGCACCACATCAATATTTTAGCACCATGAGGACTGAAATTTGCACTAACCAGAATTATGAACCACATCTTCATAAGTTACTAACCTTGATTATTTTGTTGTAGCAACACCAAAACAAAATTCAAGCTAGATCAAGGACTCAAACCAGGAAACTCTGAGAAAACATGGGGGAGTTGCTCCCTGACATTTTTCTACACAGTGACTTCTGGGATATGATGTATAAAACAAAAGAAAAATCAGATAAATGGGACTACATTAAACTAAACAATTTCTGCATAGCTAAAGAAACACTGAATAGCCTGGCACTGGTGGATTACTCCTGAGGATCACAGTTCAAAGCCAGCCACTGCAAAAATAGTCCCTGAGATTCTTATCTCCAACGAACTACTCAGATAAAGCCCTAAGTGGTTCCGTGGTTCACATGGTAGAGCGCTAGCCTTGAGCACAAAGAAGCTCAGGAACAGCCCCAGGCTGACACTGAACAGAATAAAAAGGGAACTTAGGAAATGTGGAAAATATTTACAAACCATTTAGCTGTTAGGATTCAACACAAAAAATATGACTATATAAAGAACTTCTACAACTCAATAGGAAAAGACACCAAGCCTAAAGGACAAAGACATAAATGCAGATTGCCCTGAATGAGGTACAAGTGGCTAGCAGCTGGATGAAAAGGCATTCAACTTCACTAATCTTCAAGAAAATGCAATTTTAAACCACAATGAAACATAACCTCATAGCTGTCAGAGAGACAGTTACTAACAAAATGAAACAAAACCCAGAAGACAATAAGTATTAGTACAGAGATGAAGAAAAGGAAGGCTTTTATTTTTTATTTTTATGGGTCATGGGATTTGAACTCTATCCCTAAGCTCTTCAGCTCAAGGCTACCACCCTTCCCTTGAGCCAAGCCCCACTTCCAGTTTTCTAGAGATTAATTGGAAATAAGAGTCTCAGGTCCTTTAGTGGTCGGGCTGGCTTTGAACCCTGAACCTCAGATCTTAGCCTCCTGAGTAGCTAGGATTACAGGCATGAGCCACCGTGCCAGCTGAGAAAAGGAAGTCTTGAACAAAGTTAGTAATAATGTCAAATGTGGCAGCTGTTATGAAAAACAAAACGGAATTCTTCAAAACATTGAAAGTTGGGATGGGGAGTTTGGCCTAGTGGTAGAGTGCTTGCCTAGCATGCAGGAAGACTCTGATTCCATTCCTCAGTACCACATACATAGAAAAAGCCAAAGCAGTGCTGTGGCTCAAGTGGTAGAGCTCTAGCCTTGAGAAAGCCCAAGGACAGTGCCCAGGCCCTGATTTCAAGTCAGAACTGGCACACAAAAAAAAATGAAAGTAGAACTATTATATGAACTAGTAGACCTGTTTCTGTGTATACATCCAAATAAATTCAAGATTTTGGAGATATTCTTAGGCTCTGTTTATATTGTAGCATTGTTCAGAATCACCCAAATGATGCAAAAATAAATAAATGGATAAAGGAAATAGCCAAAATTACAGAAGTAGAGTAGAATGATGGTGGAGCATATGGTAGTAAAGAAAAGGGAGTTTTCTGACATGTTACAATTTTCAGTTATGCAAGATGAAAATTATGAATTCTTAATATAACCACATGAATCATGTATTGACATATATACAAAGGTATGTAAGAAAAATAAGGGGCAATGGATAGGCTTATTGTCTGGGGAAGATGATGTTATAAGGATATACCTATGTCCAAATCCATCAATTTAAATGCTTTAAATAAATTACATTTATTGTAAGTAAATTATACTTTAGAATGACTACTAACATAAAAAAGAAAATTATCAGAACAGTTCACATGAAAAAGTATTTTAAAATTTATTCTTTAATCATTACTTATTAGAGTAAGTAATGTTCTTTAAAAGAAGTTTACCATTCTTTTTTATAATTATAACTTAATAAATAGCCATCTTGCAAAAGCTAGGTAAATTCTTTGACATATAAATCTTCAAATAAGAATCATAATGTAAAAGGTTCTTTCTTGGGCCTGCAATAGAGATCGAAAGCATTGTCCTTCCTTTCAAAATGTTAGGCTATGTAGCATGCAATATATTACACATATTTTTATTCATGTCACATCTGAATTAACCAAACTAACCATAAAAATGACAGTTAAGCCAAGGTTTTGGCCTAGTGGTAGAGTGCTTGCCTAGCATGCACGAAGACCCGGGTTCGATTCCTTGGTACTACATACATAGAAAAAAAGCTAGAAGTGGTGCTGAGTCTCAATTGGTAGAGCTCTAGCCTTGAGAAAGTCCAAGGACAGTGCTCAGGCCCTGAGCTCAAGCCCAGGACTGGCAAAAAAAAAAAATGACAGTTAAAAGGAGTATGAGAATTCACAAATAAAAAAGAGAGTTGAAGAGATAATACTGGAGATGTAGACAAGAGCCAAAATAATTAACTTTTAAGCTGATTGGTTTGTGATTCTAGATGATAAATAATACCTAATCACCATCAAACATGAAGAAAAACCCAATAGTTATATACCAGAACTTTTAGTCTTTTGATTTCACATAAAGTGAGGCAGTAGGTGTATCTATAGAATCTCTGTCTCTTTCTCTGTCTCTCTGTCTCTCTCTGTCTCTCTCTCTCTCGTATGTGTGTGTGTCTCTCTCTACATATATATATATATATCAGTATAGCATTTTAATAGAAAAGAAACTTAAGAAGCTCATCAATAAAACACTGTCTAGTAATGCAACATATTGATCTCCTCTTTGGAAAAGTTTCCTTTGAAAATTCAGAGGCCTAAACAGGTATTATGCAGGCATGTCTGTGGTCTATTTTTTTCTAACTTTCAGGCTGTAAAAGAATTACCGTTAAGTAGTTCTATGAAGGAGTATATCTTGACAACATCATGGTGTTGAATTCTGTGGCCAAAAATTAACTGAGTACTTAGTCTCATTAATAGCTCCACATCATAAAAGATGGAAATGAGCAAAGACAATGGATGAATATAATACCAGTATAGAATGTCGGATCTTCTTACGATGGGGAAAATTCCCACTTAAGATGTGCTCAGTAAAACCGCAAACCATGTGAACATAAACCCTCGCGAGGGAGCAGTGGTGAGCCTGACAAGCAAAGGTCCAACTCCATGGGAAATGAAACAATCTAAGAGGATTTTAAAATAAACGTACTTTGAATGAGTGGAGACAAAAGAAAGAATATACATCAAAAGGAAAAAATTAAGCTGATATTTAAAAAAGAACAAGCAGGTATAAAAAGTAAAGTAAGAATTCCACAGGAGGAAAATACAATAATTAAATAATGGACAGTTAATCAGGATATTAGACACAGATGAACTAGAAGGCAGATGGAGGAAATTATTTAGGAAGTAACACAGTTATCCATATGGAAGGTATGAAAGAGTGGTTGAGAGATAAGGAAAATATAAGCAAGTGAATATATTTTGAATTAGAATACCAGAGGAGGACATATTTAAAAAGTTAATAATAAACTTTTACAGAAATGGAAAGCAACTAAAAATTACTCAGGCTAATGTCCAATTATTCTAGACCATAGCAAATAAGAATAGGTCACAAATAATGTGTTATTCTAAGCCGCATTTATAATACCATTAAAATAATGAAAATATTAATAGCATACAATAGCAAATGATAATTATTTTTTCTATGTCCCTCATAGAACCAATATGCTTAAGGATCGTAACTGTGTTCCAGAATCCAAACTGATACACGTGGTTTCTTTGGAACATGTTTAGTCTTATTCTACAGAAACTGATTCAACCAATGTGCTGTATATGTGTGACATATGATATATGTCAATTCTATTATCCATTCTATTGGTTAAGATAAGTCATGTGTCCCATTGATACTCATGGGACAAAAGATAATATAACCAGTCCACACTAAAATAAGCTACCACATTCCCATCATTTTCCTTTTGGGAAAATCAAAACAACTTTGGTTATACATAGCAGAAGTGTTGGTAGAGAATTGTTTCCATAATGATTATAAGGGTTAGTAGAGGAAACGGAAAGTAGTGTTACCCCAAATTAGCTGATGGTATGTTCAATTTTAACATATGGCTTGGGAAAGCAAGTTCCTTGCAATATTTTTAAATATGTCTTTTGTGGAAATGGAAAGACTTGGAAAAAAATCCCAATATTACATGAAGTGAGCTAGCCCCAATGAAACATAGTTTCCATGGTTTCACCCATTTGTGATAATTAGTGTGTGTCTAAGGTAGTCCTAGCAGAGGATCACAATAGCCCGATAGCTAAGTATATATGAGCATAAAAAGTAATGCAACAAGCCTCTTTTAACTGTAGTTTTTGGTAACAACTTAAAATAACATGTCTTTTTAAATAAATACAAGAAGTAAATACTTCTTTTGAAATTTAGAAAACATATTTGTTTTATTTTATTTTTTGGACAGTGGTCCTGGGGTTTGGACTCAGGGCTTGCTTGGTTAAAGCTGTACCATTGTTCCACTTCCATTTTGTAAACTTTGACCTAAGACATCAACAAAAATTCAGCTTATATTAGACCAGTCCTATGTCCTACTTAATTTTAAGTATGATTCCTGGTGTTGGCTGTTTGTCTCTTGTAATGCATTTTTCTGAAACAGCAAAAAAAATATGCAGCACAAACACATTACTTTTCAAAACCCATCATTCATAAGATAACCATAATGAATTTCTCTATCACAGACACTCAAGGAACATTACATTTTCACTCTGAAGTAAAATAGAAGCCTGCATTACATCAGCCTGGCATTTTTCTGACTTTGCCTGCTGTTGGTTGCCAACAGCTTTCCAATCCTGGGCTCTACGTTCAGGACTGAATATAAATCACAAAGAAAGCTGCAAAGAGCTTGAGCAGCCCTGCTCCATGTAGCAAAAGAAAACTCCACTGTTGGCAATCAGTGGAAGAGAGAGGGGTGTCCCACTCTCAGCTCACCCTTTCCATGACTGAGCAACACTGCCTCTTCCTTCAGAGCTTCAACAACACTACTATTGATCAGGCTCAGTGGTTCCCCCAGAAGTAACTGCCAATGATAAGATTCTGGTTATGATTTTCTGTTTAGGCCACCACTCATTGCCCTTTGATTTTTCAAGTTAATGTGATTCAGTAGAGAGGAACTGGTGACCTGTCACTTAATCAAAAAAAGTAGTTACTGAAAATACACCGAAGAAAGTGTTTCCTTTGCTGCAATTGGGCCTTTAGATATATGTCAATGGTTCCAACTTCTGTGTCCATTTCTTGAGAAGAAAGAATTGTAGAATATAGAAAACCTAGAACGATTACTGAGCTGGTACAATAAAGCTACTGTCTTGTCATTAGAATACTCCTATGTATTTCCTTTGGGGAATTCCCATAGATATACAACATGAATTGTGCTAAAACAACATTTAAGCCATGAACAAGCCTTTAAACACACACACACACACACACACACACACACATCTTTAGTGCTTCAATTTGTGGCAAAAAGAATTCCTAGATTTGAAACATACAACTTTTAGATGTTTTTAAATCAAATGAAGTTTGAAATAAGCTGTAAACGTGTTATTACTGGAAACCACATTGTCTTAGTCTGTTTTTGTTGCTATAACAGAATACCACAGACTGGATAATTTACAAAGAAAAGAAATTTATTTCTCATAGTTTTGGAGGCAGGGAAGTCTAAGAGAAGGGTGCCAGTCCCTGCTTGGCATATGCTGAGAGCTTGCTGTGTGTGTCATAAGAAGACAGAGGACACCACACAGGGGTTTCTCTTCTTATTTTGATAAGCAAACTAAGCCCATTACAAACACTGATTATCACCACTTCAGCTAACCCTAATTATCTCTCATAGCCCCACCTGAAATACAGTCAGCAAATGAACTTGAAGGGACTCACTTGAAGCATTGAATATATTGTCTATTGTGTGTGTGTGTGTGTGTGTGTGTGTGTGTGTGTGTGTGTGTGTGTGCATTGAATGGAGGTTTCCAATCTGTTTGAATGAGCTCCTTGAGAAAACAGTGGTTTATAGATAGTAAAATATTCTTATTCTTGTTTCTTTTGTTTCATTTTGACAGTACTTAGGTTTTCAACATGGGGTCTTGTATTTGAGAGATAAGCATCCTGCAATTTAAGCTAGCAACAGAGCTCTTTCGTGGTATAAAGGTTATTTATTTTTCTACCAAAATGATTTCAAAACTTCAAAAGTTTTATGTGCATGGATCCTATAATCAAAGAAGACCATTGGGGTCTTAAGTAAAGGCCATCAAAATCAGAGTTCATTACCAAAAATTAGTCAGATAAAGCCATGTAAGACTTCTAGTGGTAATGCGCTTACACTTCTCATGTGTTAAATACTGCAACTATGCATAGAAAACTTAGTACTGTTTCTTTCTAAACCTTCCATGCCTTTACCCAGAAGACATTTTACTGTATTTCAGAGTAATCAGTTGCCTCTAAGTAGCTGAAATGTAAAAAAAGCACTATGTGCTTCATGTCTGGTCTGCTTCTAAGAAACATTTTCAACGCAGCCTGTTTCATACCCGGACTTAATACTTAACAGATTGCCTCATGGTGCAATCAATTCCCTTCTGCTTGCAGAAAACCAAAGGCTCAGATGACATGAGTGACACTGTAAATCTACACAGCTATTCATTTTGTACCAACTTTGCAGCATTCTTAACCTCATCAGAGAGTCTGATAATCCTCAAATAATTTCTGTTGGCTTCTTCATCTGTTGCCTGGTAATGAAAACAGAGCCCTCCTTTCAGTCATTGGCCTTCAGATCACCCTTTGGGAATGCACACACAAACACACACACACACACACACACACACACACACTATTAATGTGACTCAATGTAAATTGGGGTCCCCAATTAGATTATTTGTATTAAATCAGATAATCCATTTAGGACCTTGCCCTTTGGGTCTAACAACCTAACTTAAAAAGAATCACACATTTTCTCTAAGTCTCTTCTCACATGAAAAGAAAATGGCATGGAAAAAAAAGCTGAATTTTTGATATCATTAATCTATAGCTCACTCAGCTTGCTGTCTTATGCAATACCATGAGAAACAGCTGGGTCCTACTAACCAGAAAGCACTTTTATGGTTTCTCTTAAGGGCCATTAAATCAATGTGATGAGAGCACAGCTGGATTGGATCCTGAATAGTTATCAGATCCCACACAATACATAAAGTAAGCACGTGATGCCATGGCAGACTGCACCAGAGGCTTCCTTGCTTGGGCTGCAGGTGAAGTTTTACAAGAAAAGCAACCTCTGTCTTGAGGCATTGAAAGCCTGATCTTCCTCTGCACCTCACTTTCTGTGTGGGTGTCTTCTTATAATACCAGTTACTCATGAGACTATTAAAATGATATTTTCTGGCTGAATTTATTGGCATGACTAGGACATTCAAGGACCTGCTTGGCTGTCCCAATATAGCTTTCAACACCACGAGTCATGTTTTTTGCTTAATAAATTTTAGCATATGGTAGATCCAAAACTGCAGCCCTTATGAAAATTTTGAAAGCACAGAGACTGAATAAAGGCTCTCAGTTAATGGCAATGCATGGCAACAATTTCTACCTCGTTAAACAGAAGCAAGAAAGAACAAACTGCCACAAATTGGCATTCTTTTCTGCCTTTTCTTGTTTTAGCTCAATTTTCTATAAAAGAATACACAAAAATAATTATTACTTGAAGAGTACAGAGTGATTTTGTAATCCAGTAACAAACATATTATCAGGGCGAAAGGTCTTGAGCTCAGAAAAGAAAATAGAGACTACACCTCCCAAATCAATTAGCATTCAGGAATAATTGCCTTGAGTTCTAACCTCATGGAATTTGCTCTCTAAATTACTATATTATATAAAGAAAAGTAGAAGTGTTTTATAGCATGAGTTTAAATCTAAGCTATAAAATAAGACTGCCATTTTTGTAACTCCAACCCACTTGTTTAATTTGGAGCCTCAGTTTCATCAGTAAAATGGGAACAAGGAGAGGTTTCGTCCATGGGTATTAGAAGGAAAGGGGGGAAATGCATATGAGTATGAAGCTCAAGGGATATCGTATAAGTTATGTCTGGGCTTTCCTCAAGGCTAGCGCTCTACCACTGGAGCCACAACACCACTTCTGGCTCTTCTATATATGTGGTACAGAGGAATCAAACCCAGGTCTTCGTGCATACTAGGCAAGCACTGTACCACTAGGCCAAACTCACAGCCCCTAGAAAATTTTTGATTGGAGAAAAAGTATGTTTTTCTTTTTTTCTCTGTTTTTCTTTTTTTATTGTTGAGTGTTGGGAGCCAGAGTGGAATCAAACTGTACCTTGATTTGCATCAGAAAATGGCTTTATTGTCTTCTTGTTTTCTGGCCTTATTCTGTTTAAATGAACTGAGATTTACCATATGAATGTAACACCTGGAAGTTCCCTGGTTTGAAGGAGGGATAGAAGCCTGGAGTTGACAATAAACGAGGCTGCAGTTTTTACCTGGGCTGCAGACCTCCCGGACCCGTTGTGTTTGTCTCTCTTCTATTTTTTCCAGTCCCTGCCCCCTATTTCAGGAACCCCAATTTGCTGCCGTAGGCCGGCAGTTGAGGTAATGTATAGAGGGGTTACAGTTACATTTGCCAGGTAGGAGGTGCATTACTTCTCATACATTGATACCCCTTCTCATGCTTTTGTCCCCATTTCCTTCTCCCACCCCCTCCCAATCATCTTATTTTCCCCCTTCCCTTTCCAATTTCAAATAAACAAACATATATACAATATACCAGAGAACAAAGTCAGATACAGTAACAATATGAGGTTAACCAAAGGGCAAAAAAAAGAGAAGAGAAATAACATAGTTCCTACATCTCCTATAAAATCATTTGCTGTTTAACAGATGAGAATGTTATTTAATCAAACCCAGGGTAATAAATCACTTGTAGTACACTGCTGCATAAAGGAAGAAGTCTCTAAAATCAACATAAATTTTCATCTCAAACATATGACTGGAGAACTTTCCCACTACAGAACTGACCAGTGCCCTTCAGAATGTACACATCTCAACTTATAAATGTTTATGTTAAAATAGGTAGTGATTGTCACATATTATGGATGTCCATAAGAACTTACTTTTAGAAAATGATGGTAGGATGAATGCTACATTATAACACAATCAAACCAACTGTTTTCATGTAACATTGCTGTATCCCGATGGAAGTCCCCAATCGTATCTTCAGTGAAGAAATCTGCTCGAGGGAAATTCTTGGTCCAAACATTGGTATCACATGAGGTATAAATAAGAAAGAGCAACTAAAAATCACCCAGTGGAAAAAAAATCAGATAAATAAGCTTAGTAAGATTATCTTCTAGAAAAGACTAATGATATTTTGCCTATTATGGACAGTTTAAAAACACATATTTTTTCTTCCTTTCCCCCCTCCTTTTATTAAGATCAAAAGTATACTCCTACTTCCTTTCTTCTCATAGTTATTTTAAGCTTAGCCAGATATAATAAGGGCACCCTCAAGCAATAACAATGGACAAACTTAAATTTCAGAGGTTTACATTTTTTTATTCAAGTTGAACCTTTTCGGCAACTTCCAGAAAGCTCAAGTTAAAACTACTTACAATGAACTCTTCATGCCTTCTGTAAAACACTCTCCCCATTCCCAAAACAAAAAAAAATATCACATAACAGCTAGAAAACGTAAGAGAAGATGTGTATCTTGTGACTCTTCTTGCCCCTTACAATCATAACATTCTTGAATATAACATGAAGATTCCTTTTACTTATAGTTCAGAGTTGAGTAATTCAGATCCTAGTTTTAACCATCTGTGTACTACACTAATCATTTATGTATGATTTATGTTTATAACATAGTTTACTCTAAGTTTGGCACAAAATGAAGGACAAACCTAAAGCCAGTTTCCAATTCCAATCTAGTTAGTGTTAGTATGCTTTGATTTGGGGTCTTCGTATGATTATTCTCATTTTATTCCTCAGTGTCTCATGTGTGTTCTATGCTCTGTTGCCGTCATTGTTCAACAGCCAGAAAATAATGTAAAACAAGAAAGAAGTCCTTTGGATATCCTTATAGGAATAAAGGTCCTAAAATAAACACTTAGCCATGTTTCCCATGTAAATCACCCTGAAGTAAAGAGCTCTCTTGATAATTTGAAAGGGGCAATAACTAAGCATCTGACTCACATAAAAATAACATTCAATATACGAGTATCATTGTTTTGGTTTTCACTCAAGGTATATCAAACCCAAGTAGATATTATAAAAAATTCACGTTGACTATTAAAACATTAGAAAGTAATAGACAGTACTGTACATCTATTTCTCTGGGTTTGGGAAAAGTCACATTCTTGGATTCACAATACAAGCACAACCTGAGAAGTTTCTGAGACTAATAGAGAGGAATACTTTAAATAGTAGTGAGCCCTACATGGAAAATAGGAAGCCTAAGGCCTCCTGCCTAACTCATCAGAGCCGTACAGATCTCACACAAATTGGTGCTGCTACAGGCTCATGACAGGCTCATTCCTTGCCACTTTCCCAAAACCTGCGCGTTGTATCCCTTGACATGCACATTCTCCTCTCCATGAAAGTAATCCCAACAAGACGTCTTCAATGTCTTCATCAATCTTCATTTGAAACCTCTAATTGAGTAACCTTGCCAGAATGCTGAAAGAGGAGGGTCAAGCTATCTTCTTGCCTGCAAGACTATTCACTGGCTTCTAGGGGGCCTACTTCCAGGCAGAGGCCCACTCTCCAAATCTAGGTTGCATTTGGACCTCATTCTCATCTTCCACCTTGTACCTCTAGGGCAAAAGAAGCTATTGGAAAACATTGCTGCGGGATTATAGATAGGCCGTGCTTTCTCCGGTGAAGATTGCTGTCCACGCCAGTAAAATACATGAAAACTATCCCTAATTAGTAGTTAACTGGGGAACTGAATAAAATGGAACAGCTTCTGTGGAGGGGGAAGAGGCTAAGTGATAAATGGATGTTGTATTAAAGTGAGTGTGTTGTCTTTTTTCCAACATTGCTGCTGTTGGCCTCCATAATTGCCATAAATCAAAAAGTCTTTTGGTATAAAACTAGTGTTCTTGGCGGTGACTTGGGAAAACGTGCATTTTTGACAGTGCCTGCCATTTATTTTGCCCCTTTGTGCCTATATGTAGCATTTTAAGGAAATGTTTATATATGGAACATTTGGGGCCTTGAGTGACTAAGACCAAACATAAATCACATCCATCTAGGTTACCCAAGTCACATACTTGTGTGATCTATGTAACATTTTGAAACTGGACAAAAACTTAGAAATAGTCTCTCCAGCCACCCAAGATGCCGGAAGGAAAGAAGGTCCTTCGAGCAGGGGTTAACACTGTTACTACCTTGGTGGAGAGCAGGAAGGCTCAGCTCGTGGGGATGGCACATGACGTGGACCGCATCGAGCTGGTGTAGTCCTGCCTGCCCATGCTGTAAGGTGGGTGCTCCCTACTGCATCACTAAGGGGAAAGCCAGGCTGGGACGCCTCGTCCACAGGAAGACACGCACCACTGTTGCCTTCGTCCAGGTCAACTCGGAAGACAGAGGATCGCTGGTGGAAGCTATCAGAACCAACGACAATGACAGATACGAGATCTTTCGTCACTGGGGAGGCAACGTGCTGGGTCCAAAATCTGTGATTTGAATTGCCAAGTTGGAAAAGGCAAAGGCTAAGGAATTGGCCACTAATGGGTTAAGTGTGCATTGTTGATTTCTCTGTACACAGAGACAATAATAAACCTGTCCTTCCCTCCAGTGTGTGTGGGGGGTGGGGGAACAAAACAAAATTGACAATTTTTGAGTCAGGGTTTCAATATGTAACCCAGGCTAGCTTTAAACTCTTAGTCTTCTGCTTTCATCCTTCAGTGATCTGTGACTGCAGGTATGGACTATCATTAGTAGCAGCAGATTTAGTTTTCATTATATAAGTACAGAGTATGAAATAGGAAGCTAGTTTCAGTTTATCCGGGGTTTAGACACAAATTGGTATCATAAAATTGGGTTTGGAAGTATTTAACTCCTATAAAATAGAAAGTGCTGTATAGTTGCACTTCTGTGTGCGTGTGTGTGTGTGTGTCCACACATCTATTTCTGAAGACCAATAAGACTTTAAAAAAAAAATTAACTTACTGAGGAGGGGCAGGCATACCAAGGTTTGTACTCAGGTCTTACACTTGAGACAAGCACTCTACCAATTTAGTCATACGACCTCGGCTTTTGTTGTTGTTGTGCCTTTTATTTTTCAAGTAAGAGCTAATACTTTCATTTGGCTAGGCTTGGGACTCTGTACTTTTGACTTTAATCCTTCACATTACTGGGATTACAAGAATGCAGCTGTAATCTAATGAGTGATTTCTTTTTTTCAGCTACAGTGTCACTTGGGGTTTTTTTTTGAGAGGGGAGGGATTTTTTTTTTTGTCTCTTCATGGCTGGCTTCAACCCATAACTCTCCCTTTTCTGCATCCTGATTAGCTGAGGTTATAGCCATGTGCCACCATGGCCTCATTCTTATTATGTATCTACTATATAGCTTAGAATTAATTGCTCTTATTCAACTTATTGTAAGATGTTTTGGTAAATATTCTTTACTGCCTTACCCCGAGGGGATATATTCTATGACATTAGTATTGGCTCAGTACTGTTGATTCTTTAGCCCATACCTGAAATATAGTAATGTCAATAAAATCACCTTAAACAATAACCATTTTCTTTCATTATTGAATTATAAAACCAATGTCTTTCAAACCATGATGAGGGTTTTTGTCTCTAATCTTTTGCTTTAACCTCTCACTTATTCCTATTACCAGTAATATATGCTCAATATAGGTAGCCTGCTTTGCCACTTGAGTATTTAAAAACTTAGTAGTAGCTACCATTTTCAATAAAAACCCATAAGTATGTTTTGTTAATAATGATGGCATGTACATATCAAAAAATTGAGATAGCTGAGTAATTTACAATGAACAGAAATCTCACATTGCCACTTGAATCTTTCTCCCTGCACCCCCCCTTCCTGTGTTTCCATCCACAGGACATTTTTTCAGTGTTTAACCACTGATAACATGATGTCCTTTTTAAATCTAACATAGTATTTTCAAACTTACCTTCTCTGATATGTTTATAAATTAGTCATTATATCATTTCCACATTCACAAATTGACTCTCTTAAAGATTAACCCTGTTATTCTGAAAAGTGCATAGAGGGGGAAAAGTGGCAGGTGTAATGAACCTGCTGGGTAAAACAAGACGGAAATAGTTCTAGATATTAGGTCTGGGCCTTTCATTCAACTATACCAATGAATTGCTCCTGGTAAGAGATTTAAGTCATTTGTTAGAGGAAATAGTAGGTGCTTCAAGTTAATTGTAACATGCCTATCTTGAATTTTATCAAATGGCAGGGAAAAATAAGTTCTACGTCCTTTATTCACTCTTTTACATGAAGACCACAGGACCTATATTTTTATTTCTTACAAACAGTCTAAATAGACAATAGTGTTAAGAGAAGTACTATTACTCTAAAAAAGAATATCTGGGTCTGGGGTATGTTTCAAGGGCAGATATTGCTGAGCATGCTTAAGGCCATAGGTTCAACACTCATAATGGGAGAAAAATTCTATATAACTTAGCTAGTTCTTCCTTAGGATATTTGATGCTCTTTAATCACATTTTGTGTAAAGAAATACAATTTTAACATTCATTTTAATCTTAAACACAAAGGACAAAATAAGTATCCACTAAACATTTATTAAATATTCTAAATGAATTAAATTAGGGTTTTCTTTTTTTCATATATTTTTATTGTAATTAATAGAAAGGTTACATGATATTTGCCAGATAGATGGTGCATTAATTCCCATACTATGATACCCTTTCACATGTCTTGGTCCCCATTTCCCTCCCCCCCACCCCCACCCCTCATCTTGTTTTTCCCCCTTCCCTATCCAATTTCAAATAACCAAATACAAATATATACAGATATATCAGGTCACAAAGTGAGCTACTGTAACAATATGAGATAACCAAGGGACAGCAAAAGAGATGAGAGATAACATAGTACATTAACAACAACAATCATTCATTATATGGCTTATGTTTCTATATCCTAGAGATCCTTTCATTTAGCATCCTACTATATGGACTTTTGTATTAAGGTTTTGCTCTATTGCAAATCTCTGCTAGGAGAGCCCAAGGTTTCTACTGATTATGACAAATGAGGGAAACCATTGAGCCTAAGTTCCTTTGAGCCTGGCTTACTTCACTTAATATGATCTTTTCTAAGTCTTTCTATTTCCTAACAAATGGGGCAATGTCATTCTTTCTGACACCAGCATAGAATTCCATTGTGTACAAATACCACATCTTGTTGATCCATTCATCAACTGAGGGACATCTAGGTTGGTTCCATATCTTTGCTATGGTAAATAGTGCTGCAATGAACATTGTTGTGCTGGTGGATTTAGTATGTCTTTGTTTCTGGATGATTGGGTAAATGCCAAGTAGTGGAATTGCTGGGTCATAGGGGAGTTCTATATTTAGTCTTTTGAGGAACTGCCATACTGCTTTCCATAGTGGTTGAATGAGTTTGCACTCCCACCAACAGTGTAGTAGTGATCTAAACTAGGGTTTTCTTAATGACACATTTATGAAGTGAAATATGTACTTGTTCTAATTTATAATGTAACTCATAGAAATTTCTCTTTTTTTTGTCACTTGTAGGGCTTGAACTCTGAGCCTGGGCACTGTCTCTGAGCTCTTAAGCTCAAGGCTAATGCTCTACCACTTGAGCCAAAATGCCACTTCCATCATAAAAATTTCAATAACATCTTAAGAGCAAAAATTGCTTATTTATTTAAAATATATGTCTTTATAGAAATAACTGTATATGTTTAAAAGGATAAAATATTTAGCTATTGTTAAATTGCTAAATCAATGGAAGAATTTATGATCAGGGTTCAAATCCTGGCTTCCCTCCCCTATTTCTTCATTTTTTTTCTCTTTTTGATGTGAGCTTTTGAATTTTATTTTTACCTTCATAAATAATATATACAAATATTACATACTACCTATGTTTGCCCAATATGAAAACATATGTGTGAATATCTATTTTATTTCTTCTTCCTCTAAATGACTCTTTATAGTAAATCACTGTTATAGTTTGATATAAAATTTTCCAGATTTTTTTTAATGTGTGTGTGTGTGTGTGTGTGAACTTGGCCTGTGCCTTGTCCATGAGCTCTTTAGCTCAAGGCTACCACCCTACCCCTCTGGCTGGGTAGTGTCCCTGATCTCTTCAGCTCAAGGCTATTGCAGTAGCCTTGAAGTTAACTAGAGATAAGAGTCTCAGGTACTTTTGTGCCCACACTGGCTTTGAATCTTTATCTTCAGATTTCAGCCTCCTAAGTAGCTAGGATTACATGAATGAACCACCGTGCTAAATTTTCCACTTTTTTACACACCAGTAATCCACATATCTCCCAAAAAGAACTTAAAAAAATCAAATAGTTTTTGTGCTTTTCTTGTACATAAGTTACTCTACTCATTTTAACACCCCAACTTCCTCTTTATGGATAGAAGACTGATTTGAAGTTCAAAAAAATCCTAACAGTGGTTGTGTTTGGAAGGAAATGTGGTGTTTGTTCTTTTTATTTCTACTGTTTCACACTCTGTTTCAGATGAAAACGTAAACATTTTCAATATGAAAATATTCCAAGTCTTCTAATTATACCATGCAAATAAACAAAAAGAAAGCCACCAACATTTTTATATAAATTATTTCCTATTTTATTTAATGAGATAGAGTTGTAGTTTTCCTATTAAAAACTATTGCTTTCAACCTTTCAGTAACATTGTCTGACCTGAGTTAAGAATGCCAAAAGTATGAAGCCAAGAGCAATGGAGTCATTCCAAGCTCAGACATTTACAGACAGCTCTTGTCAACACGGCATTTCATTTTTGTTTTCCCCACACACATGCACCTCTAATAAGCTTTACAAACACATGCTAATCCCCTGAGAAGAATTAAAGCAACAATCACATTCCCAGATTGTAGGAAATGGAAACATTTTTTGTTCCTGATATCCAATGGTGATTCATAAAGCTTCTAGGAAAATATCTTCTTTCCATGCTCTTGCATATTTTTGTCCTTCATTGCCAATCTACCTACTATTTCATTCTTATATCTGTATCTCTCCCTCCTCCAAAGTGGATTTCTCATTCTAAAAAATAGTATTTCTTCTCAACATTCCTGAAAAGCCATGATCTCTATTATGCCAATCCAGAATTGCTGTGTACTATGAATATTAGTTAGATTTCACTATTATTCAAATTTCTCTCTTGAATTTGATTGATGAATCTACATGAAAGTCTATCTTAAGTACTTGTTTCTTTCTGTTGTACTAAATTCACAGAGAGAACAGTGCACAGACCAGTGCCACTGCACATTTCTCAAATATACTTCTCAAATATCTTTCTGAAGACTCACAGTTTCTTCTTTTTATTTTTTTGCAATTATTAATCCCCAAATCATCTCTTTGAAAGTACTTTGATGTTTATTTTGTCCAGAGTGGAAAGAAGAATCTGATTCATAGATGAGCTGAGCAGGACTTATGAGATATCTTCTCTTTAGTTTCTATGAAAATGTATTCATTGTTTCAGAATTCTTTACAGAACTTGATATAACAGCAGTCCTCCTAAAATAGCTTTTCAAGGGCATGCAGATTTCTTTTTAGCAACTCAGTGATTCAGTTTCTTTTTTATATTTTTATTGTAATTAATAAAAGGGTTACATGATATTTGCCAGATAGAAGGTGCATTACTTCACATATATTCATACCCTTTTACATGTCTTGGTCCCCATTACCCTTCCCTCCCCCCTCTTAGTTTTACCCCCTTCCCTATCAAATTTCAAATAACCAAATACAAATAAATCCAATATATCAGATAACAAAGTGAGATACTGTAACAATATGAGATAACCAAGGGACAGCAAAAGAGATGAGAGATAACATAGTACATTAAGGACATCATTCATTATATGGCTATGTTTCTATATCCTGGAGATCTTTTCAATTAGCTTCATACTATATGGCCTTATGTATCTAGGTTTTGCTCCATTGCAGATCTCTGCTAGTAGAGCCCAAGGTTTCTACTGATTATGAAAAATGAGGGAAACCATTGAGCCTAAATTCCTTTGAGTCTGGCTTACTTCACTTAATATGATTTTTTCTAAGTCTTTCCATTTCCTAACAAATGGGGCAATGTCATTTTTTCTGACAGAAGCATAGAATTCCATTGTGTACAAAATCCACAACTTGTTGATCCACTCATCAACTGAAGGACATCTAGGTTGGTTCCATGTCTTTGCTATGGTGAATAATGCTGCAATGAACATTGTTGTGGTAGTGGATTTAGTATGCTCTAGTTTCTGGATGGTTGGGTAAATGCCAACTAGTGGAATTGCTGGGTCTTAGGGGAGCTCTATGTTTAGCCTTTTGAGGCACTGCCATACTGCTTTCCATAGTGGTTGAAGTGATTCAGTTTCTTATACTTTGCTGAAAGGATAATAGTGCCTGTTTGTGAGGTGTTCAGAAGAGTAACATAAAGGCATATTTCAAAAAGGTCAGCAAATTGGATGACTGAGGTAGCATTATCAAATTTACCCTGTAGCATCATTCTTGCCATCATTACAAAATCATATGGCAACCTCTGCCCTGTCTTTATCCTGAAATGGATTTATGTTGTTCTTAGCCAGTGCTGGTGGCTCACACCTGTAATCTTATCTACTTGGGAGACTGAAATGTGAAAAATTATGGCTTAAGGACAGCACTGACAGAAATATGTATGAAAACCTTTTCAATGGAGAACTGGACTCTGGCAGATGCCTGTCATTCGAAGCCCACGAGCTGCCAAGGAAAGAAAGATAATGACCAAATATGTGCCAGGGTCATAAGTGAGATCCTACGTCAAAAGCAACCAGCAAAAACAAAACACAAAACCAGGGATAGAGGTGTGGTTCAGCAGTAAGAGTACCTGAATAATAATCATGAGGTCCTGAGTTCAACCATCGTTATTGGCAAACGAACAAACAAAACCACCAATTATCCTCTTTGCTTACCTCTATTACCTCTGAGGTATTTTCCTAGATGTCACTTTAATTGCAGAAATTACAGGTTTAAGTTCAATAGGTAAAATCGAGAACAAACATCATGTTTCTTACTTAAAAGGTGTAGTATTTACCCTGAACTGAAATGCAAATACTCATACTATGGATTTGATTGTCTAATTTAGAAAACACTTACATGCAGGAGAGGAAAGCTGAAGAATGAGTTGAATTTTCAGCACTGTCAAAGAGTAAAAGATGAATTTCCTTATGCAAAATGTGAGAATTTAATACCTTCTGCCTACAAACAACAACCTTTTAATGATACATTAAAGAAACCAAACTAGTTTAAGGAACTATTTTATGGTAGTTATTTTAGTATGCAAAATGTAATATTTTTATCTATTATATATATGCTTTCATTAATATTTTCCCCTAAATTATGCCATAAATATCTTGTCACAACCTAGACAAATCAAAGTTAATATGGTGTCCCAATGTGAAGTACCAATGGAAAGTCATCTTCACTGCAATAGCACCTATGAATTACTTGGATATTAAATTTGAAAATGCAGTAGCTTTAAATTAGTAAGATAATAAATACAGATATGAAGGAAAAGATTATTAGATTTATTACTTTTGTTTGGATTTGCACAGTATGAACTAAAAGATACTACGAGCATATGTAATGTGCTAAAACTATTCAAACTCAAATGGAGAGAGGGTGGGATGAGAATTGGGAATAGAAGGGAATAAATGTAGGACAGTAAGTGTAAGCTCACACTTGAGTACAGTAATTACTGAGCCCAAAAATATAGTAATTTTTTTCTAACCAGTGCTGTCATTTTCCTCTTTCCCAAAGTGAAGGTAACTGAGAAATCCTTGAAGAGTAAGGGAAAATAACAGTGACTTCAAAAATTAGAATGGTGATGGGCTGGGAACCGGGTTCGATTCCTCAGTACCACATACATAGAAAAAACTGGAAGTGGTGCTGAGACTGAAGTGGTAAAGCTCTAGCCTTCAGAAAGTCCAAGGACAGTGTTCAGGCCCTGAACTCAAGCCCAGGACTGGCAAAAAAAAAATAGAGTGGTGTTTTTATAACAGCCAATGTATTCAGTCATCAGATTTAGGAACCCGAGACCCTAGGAGTGGATGTTGATCTTGAAGCAAATAACAGTCCTATAATCAACAATATTATTTCCAGTTTCTACAAGAGTAAGAACCACACTTCACTCCCTCTTTCCTATCCGCATTGATTTGGCTCTACTGTCTAGGGCCAAAGAATTATGTATGCATAGTGTACAATCAGTAAAAAAATATATTTTGGCAGAAATGTTAGCATACTCATGCTTAACATTTGTTATTATTACATTATCTACTTCGTAAATTGAACTTGATCATCCTGACTAGCCCCTAATAGCAGAAAGTGATAGTTGGAGTCCTTCGGTATGGGAGTGATATTTCGAGTCCTTTGGTATGTGTTTGGGTGATGGTTGTGGGGGTGGAAAGAAGATGGAAATGGTGGGGGGTGAGGAACAGGATTAGACTAAAAGGGATAGTGCTGAACAGGCAACCTGGGAAACCTCATAGGAAGATTACAACTGTCAAATGTGATGCATAAATTTGGTTCCGTTATACTTTGGGACATTTTAGATTTACAAAAGCTTTACTAGCCTAAACTCCTCTAAGGTAAGACAGTCAAATAAACACCAATATTTTATGCTGCTCACTCATTATTAAGGACGGCTAGCTTGAAAGCTATCACTATGTGTAAGTCTTAACTTAGAACTTGAAATATTCCTCCATTAATTTTCTAATTAATTAGCCTATATTTGAATATTGTAATTCAATGCTTTTGAATACTTGAGTATTAAAATAGTATTGAAAAACACTGATTCTATTAAGTTCTTACTAATCATTTTAATGTATAAATCAATTATTACAAGTATCTAAAAATTCACTAGACATACACTGAATAGTATTTTGCAAAGGTTTTAAGTGTAGTTTTTGTTGCTGTTCTAATTTTCCTACACAGCAGCCACTTTGACAGTTCATACTAGCTACTTAGCTCTTTAAAGATCAGTGTTTGGGAAAATATTAGGACAATGTTTTAGGTAAACTTCCTTTGATCTCTTCCTTTAAGCAAGATTTATAGAACAAAGTGAAAATTTTCAAGCTGCCACAAAAATTCCAAACTGAAATTGTTTGCTTCCTTCATGCTTAGATGTAGATCACAAGGACTGACACATGCACGGAGGGATAACAGTTTGAAGTGATGTGACTCACTCTATCAAAGCAAATCTCACCATCAGCTGACAGAATCTTACTCACAAGCTCTCACATAACACTTCATTGTTTATTTGTTTGAGAGGGGAGTAAAGGTCCCACCTTCCTGAAAGTGAAACCATCTACAGCAGGAAAGTTGCTTTCTGTAAATCCACCATGACACCAAGTTTATAAGAAAGATATTTTTGTAATGTTTAGTACATGGTAGCAGAATTTATCCTAGAATGGGTGAGCATTTATTTATTGTTAATAGTGTGTACTGCACTGTAACTGACCTCTGCCCCATCCGGATAAACTTTCTTTTCGCCTCACAACACATTATTTTCAAAGAGGTAGTTGCTGGCTTAGACTGAGTTCAGTTCATAAGGACAGAGTGTACAAACCAAGGCACAAATGCAGTTTTCAAAAATCAACATACAGGCACCACTTTAACACCAGAAGAAGGAGCCTTTAAAAAAAACACTCCACTTAGAATATATATTATCCAAAGATCCTATTTAAAAGTTCGGTAATCTAAGATTTTTTTAGACAATCTAAACTGAAATTCTACATGATGCACTAGAAAAATAAGAAAAATTTTCAGAGCCCACTGACTATGACTTGTTGCCTGATAACTTTGGCAGAAAAGTTCCATGTCTGAGCTCTGTCTAGGACATAAAAATAAATTCAGAATATATATCCAAGCCTATGTTAAGCATAATGGTATGCAAATGCTCCAAGTTAACTTCTCAGGCTTTGATAACTTCTTAAGCTTTGATATGGTCCCAAAACCTAAAATAATAATGACAATTACTATGCTGGTAGCACAAGCTGAATTTGATGGTTAATATACTATGCTGTTCATCAGGGCATATGTGTGTATGTGGGTGCATGTATGAAGGCTTTAATGTACACAATATTTTTAATTTAAAAATATAAATACCATAGTTCTTGTCAATAATTGTTAACCCTTCCCAAGCTTTTCTACCTCCCCCCATACCCGTAGGACATAAAGTTCATTTTCGACATATTGTCACTATTTTGCTGTTCCCTTTACCTTCCCTAATTCAGATAATTGTATATACAATACACTGGAACCAAAATCAAATACAGTGACAACAGGGGGAAAAACATAGGGGGAGGGAAGAAAGAAAAAAATAACATCACATAGTAAATTAAAAGCAACAGCCACAAAGAAACACCCTTTGTTTCCTTATCTTGAAGTTCATTTCACTAAGAATACTGTAGTTCTTATGGACCCATTCTTATGAGTCTGTCCACTTCATATATTATGGAAGGTAATATTCACTTGATCCAGGAACTCAATTCTAGCATCTCAACTTTGGAGTCATTAAAAATGACTTATAAATTCATGAACTAAAACTAAACAAACATATAAGTTATAGTACGAGTAAATATTATTGACCCAATACCTAAATACTATACAGTAGCATTTTGGAATAAGCTTACAGTTTCTTTTCATTACAAACTGAGTACAAAATATCTTCCAGGGCAGTACTAACAGCATGATCTTTCATCTGGTTCTGGAGTAGATCTCTTCCCAGGGTTTGGCTAATGGTCTTCGATGGACCATAGGAGACAGTAGCGGGATGGCCATTGCTTTATATGAAGGCTTCAGCTTCTATGCCTGGTTATTACCTTATTCAATGTCTACCTTAGGGACAGCTTCATCATCTCATTTGCATAAAGCCCCATTTCTTTCTTTGGGAATAACATTTCTATGTATAATGAACGAAGAGTCAGCCCTCCTCTGTTCTATTACCAGGATGTGGAAGTCTGGATGGGGAAGGATTGGGGGTAGAGTATTCTTCCTTTGAGAAGAGAAACTTTTTCACTGGGAAGCTCATACTGTTCTATCTGGAACTTTCGTGTTATTATTCATAAGTGCATCACAAAGCGTGAAATAATGAATCAGAAAGAATAATGGATTTGCCTAGGCTATAAAGAATTGTATCACACTGGTGAACAACATTTATCCAAATAAAATTGCTTTCAATAGCATATAGTAATGTGTTATAGGATAGAAGATTATACAAATTAGAGCAGCTAAGGAAAAGCTTTGAAGTACCCCTCCTATGTTGCCTATGCTGAGTGATTTTTATCAAGGTGTCACTATTTAAGTAGTACAGTTAAAACTATTTTGGTAATAATTGCAAGATTGAAATAAGAAAATGATATTCAGTTAAACCAATCTAAGAGAACTTTATATTCTAATACCTATTCTCACTTTTTAACCTGATGACAGCCCTTTAGTATTCAGGCATTTAATAGTGATATTCCAAATAAAATCATTTTAAAAATGAAGAGTAGTACATCATCATAATATGAAGCCTTCTTAGATGTTGTTATGGTGAAACTTGTTTTATATTTATGATCTGCATTCAGATCAATATGAAAAAAAGCATAGTAAAAACAGTTCATGCTTCACCCTTTTCCACATAGCATTCTTAGCCATCTATCTGTTTTCTCCACACAGCAATACTTTTAAATAAATGTGTCATCTTTTTAAGATTGTTATTTTACATGTGATACACAGGGAGGTTATAAGAGTCAAGTAATGAGTACAATTCTTTTTGAACCATGCCTCCCCTTCCCTCGCTCTCCCAGTTTTTCCCTTCTATCCCTATCCACAAAATGTATAGTCCATTTTCCACATAGTGTCTAATGAGTACCACTGTTCTATTTGTTTACCTTTTGTTCTACCTTTTCTGTCCCCCCTCTTAAATACAAAAAGGTAACAAACAAAGCAAAAGGAAAAGAAAACAAAACCAACAACTAGAACTCTTTTATTTCCTTTTCCTGGAGTTCATTTCATAAAATATTATTTTATATGATCATATGCATACAACTATTGAGCCTTTGTTATACACTCATAAGCATAGCATCCTTTCATCTCATTATGTGAATGTCTAGAGACCTATACAATTTATCATGTACCCACTGTGTATGTGTGTGTGTGTGTGTATTTTAATTATTCACTATGTTACTTGTAAATTTACAGCCCTTTTCAAAAAAACTAAACAAACACAGGAAGGGATGTGGCCAAAATAGAATGCTACTACACTGTTGATGGGAATGTAAACATATTTGGCCACTCTGGAAGGTAATATAGAGGCTCCTCAAAAGTCTAAACATACATCTACCCTATGAACCAGCCATCCCACTTCTGGGCATATATCCAATAGAACACTAACAACACCACACTATAGCAACCAGTACAACCATGTTCATTGCAGTATTGTTTCATAGCCAAGATATGAAATCAACCAAGATGCCACCCAATGGATGATTAGATTCAAATCATGTGGTATATATCCACAATGGAATTCTGCTCCATCAGCAAAAATGACACTGTATCATTTTTACTGTATCATTAACTGCTTTGTTAAGTGGTATCTTCTTTGTATTAAAAAACCTGTCCCACAAGTGCACATAGGATTACATAATTTTGTCATGTCTTACAGATTTGATCTCTACAAATAAGTTGCATATTACATTGTGATATTATAAAAAGGAACAAACCAAAGCAACCTTACTACTTTAACATTTCATATTATTTCACACCAAACTGGAACTTCCTCATACAGTTTTACAACAATATGATCACAAATACTTGTATTGTTGCCTTTAAAAAACCTCATGGCACTGAGTCATTATTTTCTTCACTGTTATTATTATACTAATAAGTTTATCAAAATGTGTCTAATATAAAATTGGCACATGTATAATGCACTCATCTACTTTTAAGAAAAACAGGCCACTAAATTGAGTGTGTTTTTGAAGGAAATTACACTAGCTGGGAAATAAATGTTTAATTAGAGTTCAATGTGTTCTTTAATGAAAAAAATAATATCCTTTGAGGAACTACTAAAACAACTGACAGTTTTCCACATTTATTTTGAAAATTTAATTGAAAAGCCACTTTTAGTCCTGTGGAATTAGCCTGGTACTTTCGCTCCCATTACCTCCACAGCTCCTTTGCAATTGTCCCGCCAAGACTCCTTAAATGAATTAGTCTTTTGTGTTAAATCCAAAGCACATATTACTGGTAAGAATTTAATACAAAGGAAAGTTGGCAGTACCAATAATTGAAGAAATTGACTTCATTATTAACCAATATGCAAAACAGAATGCTGACAATGCCTGAAAATGACTAAGTGCCCATTACCAATATGCAAGGTTTAATGAAGCCCTTGTCAAAATTTAGATCTAGAAAATCCAGGTCAGTGAAACATTTCGTGGAGGAAGGAGGCAGAATGTCAGGGCTCAAGTAGTAATTATCTATCTAGTAAGTAAAAGATAAATCCCAATATCCCCAAAATGTATATATTTATAATTACCTCAAAAAAGTGATATTTTAAAGGTTCTGAGTAGCAGAAAGTAGAATTCGGAGAATTCAGTATCAACAGTGTTTTTATTTAAAATGTTTTATGTGATTTTTCAAATAAGCTTTTATAGCTTGAGAATGTTTTATTAAAAAAAACTACATAAAATTTAATATTTTGCCTGAAATGGTAGCAATTGCTACAAACTTCTCTAGTCTGATATTAGCTATCATTTACCTGAAAAAAGCATCTTAATGTAGTCAAAAAAGTCAATACAATAATTGCATTGATAAAGTCAAATAATTTAGATGATAATATCCCAAAAGGACACATTTTATTCCACATAGCTGGGATCCAATTGACATTTTATAACAATGAGAACATTCTTATTGCTTTGATTCCTAAACTCTACAAGAACAACCGTATAAAATAAGGAGACATATTTAAAGGTTATAGCAGTAACTCAAGTAGGAGATGAGCTAATTTTAAGAGGAAATTGTGAAATGGATAAGGTCACTAGATTGCCTAAGGAAAATGAGAGCACTAGAGATCTTTGCTTATAGAGAGAATGTGAAGTCTGACAAAGAGGGACTAAGTACGAATCCAAAATATTGGGCTGCAATTTAGAAGGTGGAATTACCACTAAAGAAAAGACTGAGTGGGGTAGACTTTGGTAGGGAGAAGACCACAAGCTCAGGGCTGAGCTGAAAATGTTTGCTGGAAACCATCAGAGATAAAATGGGCAATCTGATACAAAATCAGTTGTGACTGAGAAAGTAAGAGAGATAATTTACTTCTAGTTGTCAGCACACAAATGATGTTTAAAACCATGAAAGTAGTTGGATTGATAAAGGAAATAGGAAAAAGTAAAAAGGACAGAATCTGGATCAGTGCAAATTTGAGATCAAAGTGAAGATAGCTCAATAAAAATCAAAGAGAATGATCCAATCAGAGGAAAGAGGAATCTTAAAAATGTCTGTGACCTTAACCACATGTTAGGAGAATATCAAAGCTTAAAATTAATTGACTTAAACCTCAAAACAACAAGAACTAATGACTTGAAGAAGAAAAATTATGAGTGAAGAATTCAACTCTTCTCTTTGGATATTACCTTAAGTAAATAAAAATTGCCTTACCAAATAATGTGTTTTTCCAGAAAATGCAAATAATGAATGCAAAACAATGTACCTATTTTATGATTTTTACTTGTTTTTTTGCTTTTAAAGTTTATTTTATTGTTGGGGTGATGTACACAGAGGTTACAGTTACATTCATCATGTAGTGGGTACATTACTTCTTGAACATTGCTACCTCATCCTATGTTTTTCTACCTCCCCCGGCCCCCTCACATTCATCTTGTTTTTCCCTTACCTTTCTATTTTCAAATACACAAATAAGCATATATACCAGGTACTAAAGTCAAATACAGTAACAGCATGCGATAAGCCTTAAGGGGAAAAGAAGAAAAAAGAAATAGCTTCACAAAGTACACTAAGAACAACTGACAATCCTCTTAAGGCCAAATACTTTATTACAAAAGCTATTGGAGAAACCTATAAAATGTTCTCAAGAAAAAAAAAAGATTTCAGAACATTTGAGTTAAAAAAAAAACATGAATCATAAAGAAATAAAATAACAAAACTATAGGGGCCGGGAGTTTGGCCTAGTGCTAGAGTGCTAGCCTAGCATGCACAAAGACCCTGGTTCGATTCCTTGGTACCACATACATAGAAAAAAAAAAAAACAGCCAGAAGTGGTGCTGAGGCTCAAGTGGTAGAGCTCTAGCCTTGAGAGAGTCCAACTCAAGCTCAGGACTGGCAAAACCAAAACAAAACAAAACAAAACTATAGACTAAAACTGAAAGACCTAAAGACAATAGAAAAAACTCAACAAATCAGAATCATCATCATTTACTAAACATGCCCATTATATAGTAAATTCTATATAGACTACAAACTTGCAGCTAATCAGCATCACTTTTATAAGATTGACTAAATCACTCTAAATATTCAGCTAAGTATTTCTGTGTGGGCTGGGTGGTGTGTGTATGTGTGTGCACGTATGTGCACATGTGTACCTGAGAAAGCAGGAAGGGGGGTGGAGGGAGGGAGGGACAGGGACAGAGACAGAGACAGAGACAGGAGGGAGATGAGAATGAATAGCTCCTACAAATTCTTGTTCTCTATATTTTTCTTACAATCACAATAATGCACTTATCTTTATTTCTCTTCACAAGTTATCAAATAATGCTAAATTAGTGATTCTGGAATTCTTTCATAATCTAAAGGTGTTCTAAGATCATATATGTATATATGTATATCATGTATCATGTATATATATGTTTACTACAATATTTGATAAATAGATACATTTCAGGCATGTGAGTGTTCTTATATTTAAAATGCATACCACATTTGAAAATAAGGAACATAGATTTTGGGCGCAAAGCAGAAAGCCTGAAGCATAAGCTTAAAATTAGAAAAAAAAATTAAATAAGGACATTTAAAACACTGAGATCCTCACGAGTTGTGACAAAGATGGTTTTGAGGGTTCCTACTAGGTACTCATGGCAATCAGGATGATATCATTATCCTAGCAACAGCTGGGGTGTTAAGAGAAAACAGCAGCCTTCAGTGTTTAATTGCACTATGTGTGTAAATCCTAATGTGAAAATGAGTACAATTAATGAGCAGAAGCAATGAGCCCAATTTTGCTTGAGAAAGTCCCAAACACCCATCACATTTTTCTAAAATGCCAAATATCAGTCATACAAAATAGCTTCTACAAAGCTGTTATGTGACCTTGTACCAATAGTTAACGTCAGAATAGCTAAAAGGGTAGACATCACATTAAATGGAATTTACTAAAATTAAAAAATTCATTTATAGACCTATATAAAATCCAATCATGTATATATTGAAGGAAAACATCCATTCTCATAGCTTCAAATATTTATTGTATTTATGCTACAAATTTATATTCTTAATCAAATTTACATAATCTGAATGTAAATCAAGTTGAGATGTATGTTGGCAATTTTGCTTATGCAAACATATTTTACCAACATTGAACTAAAATGTACAAGATTTTGCCCACAGACAAAATTATTATTCTTAGAAATAAAAATAATTGTATCTTCTGAAAAGTGTCTGTCTAGCTCCTTTGACCATTTAATAATTGGGTTATGATTCTTTGTGGATTTAGGTTCTTTTAGCTTCTTGAATATTCTGGGTTTTAGTTTTTGTCACCTGGCAAAGAACTTCTCCGATCTGGATCCTTTCTTAGCCTAATAGTTATATCCTTCACTATGTAGGTTTTTTTTAGCATAATGCAATCCCATTTGTCAATTTTCTCTCCAATTTGCTGAACCCTGAGTTCTTCTAACAGTGGCCAATAAATACATGAAGATAATTCTGAATTATTCTCTGAAGAAGCAATGTTCAGTGGACTTCATTTAAAGAGTCTAAGTAAAATAAAAGTAAGATGTGTAATTAATATCTCTCCTAACAGAACCCAAGGCTTCATGCATGCTGGGCACACACTGTACCTCTAAGCCACATTCCCAGACCCTCCTAATTATTTTATAAATTGGATGGGAGAATACATCATCTAGGTCTTTCTGTATAACCTCATTATTTAGTATTACTAGGTCAGCTAGCAATTATCAGGATGCTACGTATTTCTGAAAGTAATGATGAAGCTGGAAAAATAAAGTGTGATCAGTTTGGGCAGTGTAGAATCATATAAGCATAAGAAGCTTTCAGCTGTTATGATTCATAGCTAAAATTTTGTTTAAGTACTCCAGAATGAAGTATAAAGTGAGAAGCAATAGAGACGGTGAATTATTTTTAACTCTAAATCTAGAAAAATGAATAGTGCTTCTCTCTAGTTCCTTTGGTCATGGGAGGAAGAAGTAACCCAGGATTGTAACAAAGTAGGCTGAGGCCCCAGTTCCAGTGGTAGAATGCTGGCTTAGAAAGCTTGAACATATGCGTTCAAAGTTCAGGCCCTTTCCTCTCACAAAAGAAAAAGAGAGAAATTCTGTTACAGATGAAGATAAGTAAATACATAATACAGACAAAGATAAGTGATATGCAAGTATATATAAATGTATTAACTGAAATATGATAGATTCAAGAACTTAAACAGCATGACTCCTCAGAAAAGCAAAATCAAGGTTCAACTTTTTGAAACACCACACACTGAGTACTTGAGAGAGACAGAATAAGATCAAGAAGGCGGTAAAGGGGGAAAAATGAGGGGGAATGCAGTCAAAAATTCAGTGTAGAAAGTTTTGAGGTGTGGCTCAGTTAGTAGTGTACCAGCCAATGAGCAATAGTGTCAGGTACCAGGTCAAATCCTGATGTGGGACTTAGAAAAGAAAATGAGTGTAAATCTCAGAAAATTAAGAAAAAAGAGGGAAGAAGTGGGTTGGTAAGGTATGGTTGAGAATGTTAAAAGGATGACACTGATAACCATATATTAATAAAATGCTTTGTTAAATGGTACCTCCTTTGTGTAACTACTTAACAGTAGTTAATAAATAGTACATCTTTAAAACTGAAGGTCACACCAAATGGAATTCTTGATCCAACTGGCACCAAATGGAATTTCACCACCAAATGTTAGCTGATATTAAAATATTTTATAATATACTATATACATTATCTTTACCAACCTTAAAGTTCTTTCATGTACATACTGAATTCAACACACACACACACACACACACACACACACACACACACACACACGCACACACACTATTGCTGACTGTGGAGAGATCAGAGTTTCATTCTGGCCTGCCCTCTTCCAAAGTGCTAACCTTGACATTTGTTTTTTCCTACCTGACTTGCTTTCTTGATGCTAAGGATCATAAGGAGGATCTGCCTTTGTACTTGAGAATGTAGGTCAACAACATTAAAATAGAGGGAGGACAATGTTTGGGAGGGAAAATAAAGACCAATGTGAGCTATAGCCCTTTCTTTGGTGCCATCATCTATAAAAAGCCACCGAATGCCTTTCTTTCTCTTCTGTGCTATATATACATTTACACATTTTAGGTCACAACTTCTGCCAGAAAATATTCTCCTCAATTTATATTCACCCTACATTTATACTCACTTTCCAAGGCATCATTTCTCTGAGCAAGTTTTTTTCCTTAGGTTCTCGTCACCTTGTTCCATAGATCAAATATATAATCCATACACATCAATTATTGATAATTTTATTATACAGCCAATTATACAAAGTGACTTGGCTCAATAACATGTAAGTTAATGCACATACTTTTCTTTTTTTGATATTTTTATTGTAATTAGTAAAAGGGTTACATGATATTTGCCAGATAGAAGGTGCATTAATTCACATACATTGATACCCTTTTTCATGTCTTGGTCCCCATTTCCTTTCCTCCCACCCCTACCCCTCATCTTGTTTTCCCCCCTTCCCTATCCAATTTCAAATAACCAAATACAAATATATCCAATATATCAGATAACAAAGTGAGATACTGTAACAATATGAGATAACCAAGGGACAGCAAAAGAGATGAGAGATAACACAGTACATTAAGGACAACAATCACTCATTATATGGCTTTTGTTTCTATATCCTAGAGGTCCTTTCATTTAGCGTCATACTATATGGCCTTATGTATCTAGGTTTTGCTCTATTGCAAATCTCTGCTAGGAGACCCCAAGGTTTCTACTGATTATGACAAATGAGGGAAACTATTGAGCCTAAGTTCCTTTGAGTCTGGCTTACTTCACTTAATATGATTTTTTCTAAGTCTTTCCATTTCCTAAAAATGGGGAGATGCCATTTTCTTACAAAGATTTTATGAGTTAATTGTTATAATTATTTTGTAAGTGACAAGTGGATAAAACCTTACTTAACTCACTCAACGTTACTTACAGTAGAGTTGGATAGCATGAGTCAAAATATGGACTTGCATTCTAGTTCTACTACATGTGCTTTTGTCCAGTTCTTTCCAAATTTAAAATCTCACTACATTATAAAGTAAACAGGCTTTTTCAGGCTTCCTTGGAAACCTGGAAACTTATTTAATAAATATCATACTACCTGAAATACACTCAACTTTCCAACTGCCAACTTGCAAATGCACTAATTCTTAACCTAGGGATTGCCTTTGCTACAGAGTGTGAGAAAATATGTTCTTGAACCAAATGATGAATTTTGTGGCTAAAATTTGGATCAGGAATTAAGCACAAATTTTCTATGACCTTTGGGTCTCTGCCTTCTTCTGCTCTGATGGTGAACCCTTGTTTTTCTACAAAGTAACAGCTCATTATTCCCTGAGGTCTCTTTTCCCCTTTGAAACAGGGCAAACTAAAGAAAAAAAAAGTAAGTAAATAAATTGCTCAAACTCTCAAAATTTTGCCAAAAAAACAGACTTGATGAAGAAGGCTTGAGATTAAGGAGAAAGTTTGAATGTTTTCTCTAAATACAGAAATTAAAACCGTAGGATTTTATGAGGAAATGTATGTTTTACTATTTTTGATAATACCTAGAACTAAGAGTGAATTTTCTCCTTTATTGGTATCATTTCATTTTAAATTATATCTAGATGAAAAAAAGTTCAGTTAAAAAATAAAATAAAATACTTGATTATCAAACTTTAGTGCCTGAAAAATCACCAGTGGATCTTGTTAATAACACACATTCCAATTCAAGGATCACAGATAATACCTTTTCTTCCTCTCCCATTTCCAACAAGCTTCTAGACAATGTTGGACAGTAGGCTCTATTTGGATACTGATAGTTTATTACATATGAGTTTTTTTCTGACAAGTAACAAGGGTATCTGTGGAAGGGAGATGTTGTACTAACAAGAGGGTGAATGAAAATGAACACAGTCAAACTTGTTTATTTGAATATTTAATATGTATATAATATGGAACAAGGCAACCAGATGAATTGTTTTAAGAAGTTGGGACCAGTGTAAAGAGTGATGACAAGTAAAACTGATGGAAAGACATCTTTAATTGTATGGAAACGCCACAAAAAACCTCACATTGTACAACTAACATGCCAATATATTTTTGTTTGTGCCAGTACTGAAGCCTCAACTTAGGGCCTGGGTACTATCTCTGAGCTTCTTTTGCTCACGGCTAGTGCTCTACCATGTGAACCACAGCTCTTCTTCTGGCTTTTTATCTATTTACTTATTTTGGCAGCCTATTTATTTATTTATTCATTTTCATAGTTTTCCTTAGCTGGCTTTGAACTTCAATCCCCAGATCTCTGCCTCCTGTGTAGCCACAACTACAGGCATGAGCCTCTCTACCACCTAACCTGTTAATATTTTTAAAGAAATGATTCATAATATATGACCTGAAAAAGACTAATACTGAAGTCATTTAAAGGACTCAGAATTATTGGTAATAAAAAGACAAGCAACCAAAACCCAAATTGGATACAACTTTTACACAGACACTTGAGAAACAAAGGAAATACAAGTAGCCAATAAACACCCATGAACAAGCTTGGTGATGTCAGTGTTGTTAGCCACCAGGGAACTGCAAATAAGCCAGTTAGTTACTACTACATGCGTTATGGAGTAGCTAAACTGAGGATAATTGAAAGGAAATTTATACCATCAAAGATTGGAACAATGAATAGCTAGTTTCTCTCCTTCCGCGTTGGCAAGCATATAAGAATGATACAACCACAGGAGAAAATGAGCAGTTCCTTTTTTCAGTTGTTTTTTGGTTACACTGGGGTTTGAAATCAGGATCCTGAATATAAGCAATTTACTACTTCATCGTGTTTTTAGCACTTTTTTTTTTTACTTTAGTTTACTTCCAGAAATAGTCTCACGTATTTTGCCTGGGCCAGCCTTAAACTATGATCTTTTTACCTATGCCACTCACATAGCATGGATTGTAGGCCCACTCCACGATACCTATCATATTTATTTTATTATCTTTTTTTTTGTTCTGATCTGGGGCTTGAACTCATAGCCTGGAAACTATTCTTAAACTTTTTGCTGAAGGGTAACATTCTACCATGTGAGCTTCAGCTCCACTTTTGGCTTTTTAAATAATTCATTGGGATAAGAGTCTCATGGATTCTCCTGCATGGGCTGGCTTTGAACTACAATCTTCAGGTCTCAGCCTCCTGAGTAGCTAGGATTATAGACAAAAGCCACTGAAGCCCAGCTCCAATATTATTGTTTAAGGTAGAATTTTATTTGTTTTTGGCCTAGGCTAACTCAAAACATAACCTTCCTAAAATCTAATGCTATTAGAATATGTAGGCATTTTAAACTGACATCATATTAGACTACCTAGGAAAATTTAAAAAACACTGTAGTATGGGTTTCATCCCAGAGCTGCTGTTTGGGGGGGGGGGGTGTCAAGATTTTTTTAAGATCCTCTGATAATTCCAAAGAGTAGCATATTCTAATTCTTAAAATTGTTACTGAACAGATAGACTGCAGTGACTGTTGATTTGGACTGACATTTCCAAATGGACAGTGGCTTTGTTATTAAATATCTGAAATGAACCACATCAACTACACACTCCTGTTCATCATCTCATCATCATTCTCAAATAAACAAAAAAAGGAACACTTGGTTTAATAAGATGGAAACTCTGAACCTAGCTTTTGTTCCCCCTGACATATATTCATACCACATCTTAAAATTTTCCATGGATAACATTAATTAGATTTCTAGGTTTTCTCTTCTACCACCTTGAAACTTGTAAAAGGAAAGACTGTATGGATCATTATCCTTACTATATCCACAGGACTTTAGATAATATAAAGACTAAACAAAAGTATATTGGCTGGCAGCACCAACCAAACAACGGACAAAGGCCTCATATCTAAAATATATCAACAGCTCAAAAAATTGAATCACTCCAAAACTAATCCCCCGAGTAACAACCATCCCATTAAAAAATGGGCCAAAGACTTAAAGAGAGTCTTCTCTGAAGAAGAAACAAAAATGGCCTATAAACACATGAAGAAATGCTCAACATCTCTGGTCATAAAAGAAATTCAAATCAAAACAACTCTAAGATTCCACCTCACTCCAGTTAGAATGGCCAGGATCAAGAAATCTAATAACACAGATGCTGGAGGGGATGTGGCCAGGAGGGATCACTACTACACTGTTGGTGGGAGTACAAACTCATTCAACCACTATGGAAAGCAATATGGCAGTGCCTCAAAATATGACCCAGCAATTCCACTACTTGGCATTTACCCAACCATCCAGAAACCATACTAAATCCACTACCACAACAATGTTCATTGTAGCATTATTCACCATAGCAAAGATATGGAACCAACCTAGATGTCCCTCAGTTGATGAGTGGATCAATAAGTTGTGGTATTTGTACACAATGGAATTCTATGCTGCTGTCAGAAAAAACGACATCGACCCATTTGTTAGGAAATGGAAAGTCTTAGAAAAAATCATATTAAGTGAAGTAAGCCAGACTCAAAGGAACTTAGGCTCAATGGTTTCCCTCATTTGTCATAATCAGTAGAAACCTTGGGCTCTACTAGCAGAGATCTGCAACAGAGCAAAACCTTGATACATAAGGCCATATAGTATGAAGCTAATTGAAAAGACCTCTAGGATATTGAAACAAAAGCCATACAATGAATGATTGTTGTCCTTAATGTACTGTGTTATCTCTCATCTCTTTTGCTGTCCCTTGGTTATCTCATATTGTTACAGTATCTCACTTTGCTATCTGATATATTGGATTTATTTGTATTTGGTTTTTTGAAATTGGATAGGGAAGGGGGGAAAACCAAGACAGGGAGGGTGGGTAATGGGTACCAAGACATGTGAAAGGGTATCAATATATGTGAATTAATGCACCTTCTATCTGGCAAACATCGTGTAACCCTTTTATTAATTACAATAAAAAAATTTAAAAAAGAAAAATAAAAAAAAGACTAAGCAAAAGTATATTGGCTGGAGCATAAACTCTCCTTCATTGCTTATAGAGATTATGGCAGTACTTTTCATTTCTGGCATAAGAGAAAAATAAATACAGATAAAAGTTTTCTCCTCTCTAGTTAATTCCTTGGTGAAGAATCAAGAATATTCTGGGAGAAAAATGCTTCGATAGATAGATACATACATACAAACATACATACATACATATATACAAACATAGACAGACAGATCTCTTATTTTAGAGATGTGTTAATCAAAAAGGAAAAAGACAAGGATCTTTAAGAGAGCAAATGAGAAGAGAGGTTATTTGTCTTAGTATTACTAGTGATTTGTTATGGGGTTATTATTGATTGGGCTGTGTGCAGCTCATCTCACAGAAAGAGAGGCCTGTAGACCCTATTTAGATTTCATAAATTACCCAACAACAGCACAGTACATGAGCCTTTCATGGGAGAGCACATGGAGCAGGCAGCTTAATATAACACCAGCAAATAGAAATGTCTAGCACAGTTTAACACTCTAACCTTCACATCATTAAACAGCTGTCCTGTCATTTACTCTCCTTCTATTTGGTTGGTGTTTTGTTATTAGTAGTGACTAAGAAATATACAGTGGTCACATCATGGATTTTTTTCTTTTTTTTTTTATAATTTTAAAGTTTACTTCAGAAATGTATTTCCCAATATTTAACAGGTAAAGAAAATAGCATATTGGTTTATTTTATGTGGTTGTTATTTTATTTCCAAGTAATACTGATTAAAAATATTTACATACCTACTTTTAAGTCCACAGTTTAGCACTCTTATTTGTATGGCTTTAAAAGTTATAGCACAGAATCTTTACATTAAGGATTGGGGAAAAGATTCCATTCAAAACAAAGCCTGATATATACATGTTTTCCTCTGTACTTTATTTTAAATACATTAATTTTTAAATGATGCTCTTTTTTTCAATCTGGTGGTAAAATACTAGTGCAATTTTTCATCAAAATAAAGTTTACCACAGATGTAAATGAATATTCCCAATTGAAAATGGCCCTTTAGCTGCCATTAAATGAAATTTTTCAACCTAACTTAAAATAAAAAAGAATTGGCAATTGTAATTAGAAGCAAAAATATGAAGTACTATAATAGCTACAATGCTCCTACAACACAAACTTTGAAAGAACCACAGATGCTTTATAGAAGTTTAGTTGGTTTTGAAAGGCACATGGGTGTTTTGTTTTTTACATTCTATAAATTTTGCCACCACCATTTCTGTTACAGAGTTGGCATCTGTGACTACTGGGATAGACAACGTTTTTCAAAAGAAAGAAAGCCAGACCCCAAACTTAACTGCACAGCAACAACGCACTTTTCTTCATGCAGCCTTGTTTCCTATATATTCAATTTTCTAACATGCATTAGAATACATAAACTTGTATTCTAATGATTTTACATTTGATTTTACAATATGGAAAGAATCTGAGGAAGGACATGACCTGGGAAAGAGAAAAGGGACCCTTTCCACAATGAAAATAGATGCATTTGTACCCAACTATATAGTAAGAATATAATCCATTTAGGTTTCCAGAAATATACTTCTCAAAGCTCCCCTTCATTTATGAGAAAAATCCCCATTCTGTCAGTAACTTGGGGGAGGGGTGTCAGCTTGTTTCCATAGAAACAGTTCAGCACAAAATGAAATAGTTTAACTTTGGTCCACTTATCTGTTAGCTTAAGGACAGTCACACTGCCCATCATCAGTTCAAAAACTGGACATACACATTTAAAAATACACAAATTTGTTACTTCATTGTAAAATGGGCATAGCTGTTCTGTCGTTCTCTGCCTGTTCATCTGGGGAATCTAATGTTGGCTTGGTCTCTAAACCCTCAGCACCTTCACGATCTTCCCTGGCAGCCTCAGCAGCATCTGCTTGGGTCGGCGCACTCTGCTCTTGGCTCATGATTTCAGGAGTCATGTGATCCAAGTCTGCCTCTAGAAGCTCAGTATGTACTTCCACTGGCATCTGATTTACTCGTTCCACGTGGAGCTCCTCGACATGGACTTCTGTACCTTCTTCGGTATGAATTCGACCCACTTCTAGATAACTCACTTGGACCTGCTCTGGAAGTTCACTTATATGGGAATCATGCACTTGGCCGTCCTGAAGCAGATCTGGATGAACTTGTTCCACAGTCACTTGTGTTGAGTCTACCTGGACCTGGAGCAGTGGTAACACATGCACCTTTCCGACTTGTTCTATAATCGTCATTGACGTCACTGGCTCAGTTTGCACATGAGTTTCTACTGAAAGAACTTCTTCAGTTACTAGACGCTCTGAAATACTGTGAGCATCACTGAGGTGCCGCCTTAACTCATTTCCCTGCATAAACCACAAGTCACATAGCGTACAATGATTGGGTTTATCTCCAGTGTGTATTACCAAGTGATCTTTGAACTGGTCCCAGCTGTTAAAGACACTGTTACAGACCTGGCACTCATAAAGCTTCTTCCTTACCTTTTTTGCCCCTACTCCAGTTTGGCATGCCGTGAGGTGACATTTGAGGGTGCTATTTCTAGCAAATCTTTCATGACAATTTGGACATTCAAAAGGCTTTTCACCTGTATGTTTTCGAAGATGCTCTTTAAAATGTCCAAAGTGGTCAAACTGTTTGTCACAGTACTGACAAATGTGAATTTTTTTCCCAGTTCTTTGCTTCTTACTGACTCCACCTTCTTCAAGGTGGTAACAATTTAGGTGCTGTTTCCATGCACTCTCTCGAAGATACCTTTTATTGCATATTTCACACTTGAAACTCTCTGTGGAGGGTGATTTCATATGTGTTCCTGTTTGCTTATGGGGTCAGATGCACAGCCATCTTCTTTAATCTGTCCTTTTCTATCACCTTGATGGTACTTGCTGGTAATATCGGCCAACAGTGCTAGAGCAGAATCATCAGAGGAGCCTGTGCTCTGTATGTACTTTATGGACTGCTTAGCAGATGCCACTTCCTCTAATGTCTCGATGCCTTCATCTTCCACTTCGAATGTGCCTGGCAATCTCCACCTCAATTTCAACAGGTTCTGATTCTGACTTCTAGAGCTTTGATAGCTTCAAGCATTTGTAGAAACTCTGCTGCTTTCCATACATCATTGGCTTCTTCTTCTCCTTGTATCATCAATTTTGCTGTGTATGTAAATTCAATTAAATGACGAAAAGCCATTTGACTAACACCTTCTATTTCTACCAAAGGTTCTTGAGTGAATTCTTGAAAGAATTTGTAGAAGAACTTACTGCAAGCAGCCAAAACAGCCTTGTGAGCTTTAAAATGGTGTCCATCGACAATGAGGGTGATGTCGGTGAACCGGTCCTGCTCCCGCTGTTCATTCAATCGGTCCAGGATCATTTTGTAATGTTCAGGAAACTCCTGAAGGCATTCCATCGTTTCTTCAGCCTCCATGGCCGTCGGGTTGCTCTACAAAAGAGGAGCATGATAATGTACACCCATGAGCTCGGGCTGAGACACAAAACCCCGAAAGCACAAAACAACAACCAAAAAAAAAAAAAAAAAAAAAAACCACCAGGGCCGAGAACGTGGAGAGGAAGGGGGTAGGGCGAGGCTAGAGAGGAAGGCGAAGGCAGAGAGAAGGGCGAGCCCAGTGGCCGCCGCACGTTGCGGCCCGGAGCCGCGGGACTCCGAGCCTGACCTAATTGGAGCCGGGAGACGCGAGCTGGAGCGGGGTGGGCACGGCGCCGCCGAAGGCTCCGGGCGCCGGGGCGCGCAAGTCCCGCAGGGGAGGACATCATGGCTTTTTTTCTAATCAGCCTGCAGACCGAGACACAGCCACAGAAATTGTGTTGATTCAAAAATGAATCAACATTTCTTGGGGTAGGATGGAGACATCATCAGCTTTTCCGCATTCTCCTTGCACTACACATTTTAAATGTTTCAGTACCAGTAGTTGTGATGGGAGGATTACATAGTCAGATCCATCCCATCCCTACCATCATCATTCACTATAGAGAAGGGCTTTTATTTCAGAGCACACAAATATTTATTTTCATTCAAATTAAATGTCTTAAATGTGGATTTTTAATAGAATTCCTTCAAAATTATCAGAATGCTGCTACCTATATTACTGGATAATTTCACGTAGAGTTTCTTAGAATTTTCCAAAATTGACATTTATGTCCTTGAACTTAAGTAATGATTACTCCTGAAACAAAACGTAGGTTGTGGTTATAAATAATTTGGATGTGTGTATATGCACAGTGATGATAAGGAATTTGAATCTGTGTATATGTACATGTGTGTGTTCATAGTTGTTTGAGTTTTTGAATCATCCTAACGTGACAAGCAATTTCAGAAGCATTACATATGTTCTACTGGATCTAGTACAAAGAAAATCATCCCAGTTTTTCTAATATATAATGCAGACCACGGTCTGGGCCAAGCCCAAGAAAAAGAAAGGTGAAATAATTTATAAGTCAAGAAGGGCTCATAAGATTGAAGAAGGCATTTGGTGTCTGTTCATAAGATGTGAGTGGAAATATCCATGTTATAATGGCTAGAATAACATTAAAATGGGGACCACATTTTCTAAACATAAGAATAATATTTTTGCTTTAAATCCATCATCACATAAAACATAATGAAATTTTAAGCAATAATAACACCTTAGTAAATGACATTATTATTGTTACTCAGAAACAGATTGAAGTAGTTAGACTGTTGGCTGACCTGGGATATTTTCTATATAAATGTAAACTTGACATTGTCTACATAAATGTTAATGCAATATGGCTAAAGCATTTCAAGAGAAAGTGAATACCTCTGCTCAAGATTCTAATCTAAGCAGTTAGAGGAATTGTATTAGTTACTTATTATTGCATAACCAATTACCCCCAATTCAGCCTGCTTACAAATAGGAAACATTTATTAGCTTGTAGTTAGTGTGCCAGACATCTTGACATGGCTTATCTGTGTGTTTCTGGCTCAAGATCTTCTATTCTCAAGAGTGTGCAGGCAAGCTATCTGCCAGGGTTGCAGTCATATGAAGGTTTGACTGGGGCAGAGGATCCATTTCCAAGATGGCTCATTCACATATCCTGAAAATTGCTGCTGCTCATATTCGGAGGCCTTAATTCATCATCATATAAACCTCCCCATGGGGATGTATTTTTTTTTAATATCCTAAAGACACAACAGTTGGCTCCCGGCAAAGCAATTGACCTAAAAAAAGTGGAGTTGAAACTGCAGTTTATTTGGCTTTTGTTCTTGTTTTGTTGGTAAGTCTTAAAAGTCACAAACTCTCATTTCTACAATATTTTTTTTGCTTTGCAGGTCATTTAATTCAAAGTAGATAGTGATAACCTAAGGGTTCTATTAGAAAATGCTCAGAATGATTTTATGCCACTTAAAGACTTGCCACTGCAGCAGTGAGCATATGTACAAAAGAGGATGCTTACGATAGTCTATTATAGAACAAATTGCTATTCAAATGCATTTGTAAATGAAGACAGTATGCTTATTTGTTTTAATCTTCCACTGGACTGTCTATCCTGGCATTTATGCTAGTTCCCCTCAATGTACATTCCCATCTTTCCAAGGGTGCTCTAATTCCACATTTCCTTACTTAATCAAAAGCTTTTAAAAACTTGGGATTCATACTCAGTGAGTTCAGACTGTCACTTCATCGAAAGTGCAAACGTTTGAATAAAGAAGCCTACATTAAAGAAATGTACAAGACAGTAAGCTCTTGGAGGATCTGCTGTTGATTTGACTTTCCAAACATGAAATAGGATGGTCAGTGCTTGGTTCCTGCCTGTCTAAGTGGAAGAGAACAGTACAATATTAACTTTTTCAAGATTACAAAAACTTAGAAGGGAAGGAGGGAGGCCAAGGGTGAGGGTAAGATAGCTAAACTGATATTTGGTCAGCCTTACCAATAGATATGTCATAACAAAATGCCTTTATTTTGTATAATAAATAGATCTAATTTTAGCAAAGAGAAAAAAAGTAATACTTGAAGTAAGCACCTATTATGAAAATGCTACAGGAAAAAAATAGCTTTTAGCATGGACTTTTATTCTTTAATAAAAATTCCCTTCTAAAAGTCTATTTCCTGCTAATGAGATTATATCTTAGGAAGGGCAGTTCATGATGTTGGGGCTAGAGATTCATGACAAATAAATCAAGGGAATGCCTAAGTGCAGAGGAATACTTTCGCTTTGCCTAATATTACATATAAATGATACAATAGAGTAGCATGTTGTCTTCATTGGCTATCAATAAACAATATTGTAAGTACAGAAGCTTTTGAGGATTATTTAGGCATAATTTAGCAAGAAAATGTAATGAACAACCTCTGTGTTTTGTGTCAATCATTTCTTTCTAAAAGTAGTAATGCCCTGCTCTAATGGGAGTTTTAAATCCCTGTTCCGTTATCTACCAGCAAAGCGACATTAAGGCAACTAACTAAATCACTGAGTTTTTTGTACAGCTGAAAAATCAAATCCAAATTCCTGAATAGAGGCCAAACAAAAAGTAGTTTAACGATAACATATTGTATCACTTATGTTGATATTAACTGTAGTAACCAATAAGTCTAAAAATTCATTGGACTATCATGGTAGAAGCTTATTTCAGGTCACTGAATATGTCTTTTTTCTTGCTGGAGGGCAGACTTTTTTTTATTATACTAACTTCAGAACCTAATTAGTAGTTCAGTAATTCTGAGTATTCTATTCCAAAATATATCAAAAAGAGAAATAGACCGTCCCTTAAACATCTAGCTTGAAGATAATATCCATGGGTATTCCTTAAAGCAAAAAAAATAGATAGTTTGTGCTACACAAATACAGAAAAGCCTGAAAAAATGGTTTCCAGTAAAATTATCTTCCTCCTCATAAAAGAGGAAAGATTACACAAATTATATATAGCTGTCACAAAATGACTGCAGTAAACTGGCATCCAGGCATGTACAAAGATCATAACTCTAGCTGATACAATATTTTCTCTATCAGCTCGATATAGAGCAGTTCATAGCTTATAATCAATGAACTAAAAACAAATTGTCTTCCCTTTACATACTTCATAGCCAATACACAGTATTTCACAGGAATATGATAACCACCACTAAAATTCGTCTGGAAAAAGAGAAGTAGGAAAGCACATGGCAATCCATAGCAATAGAGATTTTATTGTCCTTCTATCGCAGTAACAGAATTCTGTCACATGGGTAATGACCCATACTGCCCTGGATAGAAGCTCTCTGATTAGATGAGCTTAAAATTTCCTTGTGGACAAGATTCTTTTCAAGTACCCAAGCTTCGGATCTGTGTGATTTCAGTAAATTCCATATGGTCAGTGATGGCACTCAACATTCCTTTTATCTTTGCTACAGTTTTATGTGTATCTAACTGAAGTCTTAATGCAAGTCTTTCTCAGTCTTATCTTGTCTGATTAGAGTCCAGAACCTTAAGCTTTGTCAATCCCACAATTCTTTACATTTCTGGACTTTTTTTTTAAACTTCCATTTATTTATGCTTTCCAAGCAATCAAATTTTGTCTGAATTCATTCTTTCCTTTGCAGCAAGCAGCAATAATCATAAACATATTCTGTTTCCCAACTTCTGATCCTTAGAGCTACAGGATTAGAAGGTATACAGCTTAACTTCAGAGTATCAGAAGTGGCAGTTTTATCAAAAGTATGTCAAAATACACATAAATTTCCATTTTCCCAACTTTAATTTATCTGTATTCAAATGTCATCCAGTGTTGAAGTCCATGCTATGATTTTATGTTTTTAGAAGGAAACATCCAAAGCCAATTTTGTTAAGTAACACTAGAAGCTATAGAAAAATAATTTCATTAAGAATAGATATATTGTTTCTTACTCATAATATTTCACCTGTTGACAGATAATAAAACAGTGTACTAGTCTCATCATTAATTATGAATAAGTTCACTTAAGTCTTTTTATTTTGAATTAATAAAAATATGGAATATAAATACTTTTTTTTCCTCATTTAATGCTATTAACAGAATGATCCTTGTACTTATACTAGACTCTTAGACAAGTATCATAGCACATGGTCATTATTATAGCACTAAGGATGATTTCAAGTTCAGCTCATTCTGGTTTTATAGAGTAAGATACTGTTTCCAAAAGAAAACAAAAAGAAAAATAAGAAGGGGAGGAAAGAAAGAAAGAGAGAAAAAGGAAACAAGGGAAGTGAGAAAGGAAAAAAGGAAGGAAAAAAGGAAAGGAAGGAAGAAAGGAAGGAGGCAGGAGATGGACATAAGGGAGGGAGAAAGAAAAATAGAAAAGAAAGAGAAAGGGGGGAGGGAAATGGGTACCAAGACATGTGAAAGGGTATCAATGTATGTGAATTAATGCACCTTCTATCTGGCAAATATCATGTAACCCTTTTACTAATTACAATAAAAAAAACCATTAAAAAATACAATTGCACAGGGAAATGGAAAAAAAAAGAAAGAAAAGAAAGAGAAAGAGAAAGAGAAAAAGAGTTTGTCCATAACTTTATAGCCCTATCCAGGTGCATAAGGAACCTTGAATCATATTAATTTTACTATCTAATTAAAAAATCATGAAAAGACAGAATTATAACTGTGAATAAATGGTGAGTTCATCATATGTGTGTATATATCATATTCAACAAGTACATAATGAGATATATGATATAAATTTATATTTTTTCATGTGACAGATTTAATGCATTATAAACATATTACAAATAACTTATTAATTTTCTCCCTTTTTGTGAACTAATTTTTTACTGTTGCATATTGGAGAACAATCTTTAATTAATACTATTCATTCTATAGAACGCAAAGTCTGTATATGCCTGGAAAAGCAGAATTTCACTTATATTTCCTCAAGGTAAATTTTCCACTCCAAAATTGTTGCTTAATAGCTATTACTTTCTTCTAAGCATCACAAAATTGTGAAACTCCTCATACATTTTGACTAATTTAATCATGAATATAATTATAATTTCAGTAAAAAGAAAAAAAAACAAATCAGTTGCTAAATTTAATACACTTCAAGAATGTACTGTTAGCTAGCAAGCAAACTGACTGAGATAATCAACCACCATCTTCCTAAACAGAAATATGTGAGAATGCATGGTAGGTTATTGATCAAAATATATTCTCTACATTATGAGCCTGGATCCTATGTGTTGAAAACAGGCAACCAGACATTAGTATGTTCCCAGAGAACCTTCATGAGCAACACGATACTACTTGTTCTGAGAGCCACATCAGTTCAAATATTATGAGACTATTAAAAATACTATTTGAGGAATGAAATCATTCATAGGTTCTAGATTATAGATAGCTATCCTCTAAAACATTAGATTAAAATTTAAGAAAGTTGGGAAATACTTTATCTGCCAATAAAAACTAAACAGAGCAAATATGAGAAAATGGGATGGAAAAAAAATCCCTTTATATTTGTCTTAGTAATTTGATTACTTTGGAACTCATATTGTGAAAAAAAACCTAATAAAACAATTAAAGGTACAGCTGTTCTGGCCATACAGTTCTTAGGTTGGATTCCTACAAGATAGATCAGAATAAACAAAAGTTCAGTGGACCAAGCCCTTTCCTCCCTTTTCATTCCTTTGATGATCTTTGCCATGTGTTTACCTATTGGTTCAGGGCTTCATACTCCTTCCCATCCCATGCAAAACTACTCAGGCCTGATTTTACAAATATGATTTTGAAAACACTTCTCTTTTTTCCTCCAGTTATAACTTCTTTTTGATCCTATTTCTTTTCAGTATATTCTTCTATTTAAAATATTTTCCCCACTGTTCTTCAACATTAATTATAGCACTTTCAGTTGGCTGATTTTTAATATCTTCTGTATTCCCAAACCAGAATGATAAAAGTGGGGGATTTTAAATCATGGAAAATATTTCCCCTTATACATCTACTTAGTTCACATAGACAGTTAATAAATGATATTTCTACGCAGAAGATTCTAAATTTGACATAATGAGCCATATAAATCTCTCCATAGAGAAGACTGAGGGTGAGGTGGGGAAATTCAGTGAATCTATCTAAAAGAGGAAGAATCAAGTGGTACAAACTGATTCGTTTAAAGATACAGAGGAAAAAGACTATGAACAATATGAATAGTATAAACAGAGGCAAACTTTTTAATTCAAGATCATACAAGAGCTACACTTCTTAATCAAAAATTCTTGGACCATGCTTCCTGACAAAATTTACTGGTGATCCTTCATCAAAAATTATTTTTTATGACTTACCAGCTTGCAACTAGATTAGGTTTCCATCAGTTTTGTTAAAAAGTGATAAATGACTTGCTTTGAAAATAAAGAACAAATTGAGATCTAATCATGTGAAAAAAAAACCCTACATATGACCAACCACAAAAATTGTATAGAAGACACAAAGGACACTTTAGTGATGTGTAGAAGAATCTGGAAAAAAGATTCTCTATTTGTCTCAGTCACATAAAAGAAAAATAGTTTCAGTCATAGCAATACATAACAATAGCCACAGCAAGCCAGAGAAATAAGTATCAACCATGACAATATATTTAAACATACAAACGAAATAACACCTTAAGTCTCTTGATTATTGTATGTAAGATAAAAGGGCTATTCTATTGACAAATGGAAATGGAGCCTATAGAAAAGCATTTATACTTTAGAAAAGATACAATTTTCAGATAATTTCTTTTCTAATGTAAGAAATCTTTCATGTAGTTCATTTCTTTCCCAGGAAATATTTTATTTTTTATTTTTGGGGTTTGAACTTAGGACCTCAGCACTGTCCTTGGACCTTTCTCAAGGCTAGTGCTCTACCACTTGAGCCACAGCACTACTTCCAGCTTTTTTTTTTTTCTATGTATGTGGTACCAAGGAATCGAACCTGGGTCTTCATACATGGTAGGCAAACACTCTACCACTAGGCCAAACTCCCAGCCCCCAGGAAAGAATTTTTTTAATAGAAAAGTTAGATAACAATGTATAACCCAAACTCCTTGATGAAATTATTCCCTTCAGGACTGCCATGAGAATTGCAAGTAAAAGAAAACCAAAGTCATTTAGCTGAGTTGAGCCAAACAAATTCTAAGATGTGTTCTAAACCTACAATAGACAAATTTTAATTGAACTGTTTTTTAAAGTTGAGAAAAAAACTTTTCTCTTTTTCAAGTAGTAAATAATGAAATTTGACGTAAGCCAGTAGTCTCAGACACTCTTGTATTTGACTAACTCAAATTACTTTACCACTATCACTTTACCACCAGACTATATTTTAGTAATTGGGAGGTAACACCTTCACTCAACATTAGTTACATGAAACTTTTTTAGTTTAAATGGTAGGGTATAAAGTCCATGGAAGCATAGTAGAAAATTCTTTCAAAACATAGAAAGATCTATGAAAGATAAACAAATGTAACATGGAAACTGCCATCCTGTGTCATTTTGTTAAACTTTTTAAATTAAGTTCTCTGTGTTATGGCTCATCTAACAACTCCCAAATCTCCATATTATCAACTTGGTTGACTTTTCTTTGTAGAAAACTACTAAGATTCACATTGTAGACCTCTCTAATTCTGTTTTTCTCAGTATATTTCAACTTCCAAGGTTAAAACACATGAAGGATCAAAAACAACTTATCTATTAATCAGTGCTTATAAAATCCATACTTTTAAGAAGTGTTTTCTCCGAACCACAAGCCAAAACGTGAACTACTAGTAATATGTTTTTATATTAATTTTTGCACATTTCTGCAATCATTTAATTGCTAAGAGGAAACAAAAGGAAGTTCTTTAGAAGAAAAAAAGGGAGAATAAGGTATCATCCTAATGCTGAACACATTTCACACTAACAAAGCAAATGTTCACACATATGTCATATGTGCACACATATATGTATGAATACACTCACATATACACACTTAGTTACTGGAACTGATACAAAAAGGAACAAAGGATACATTTAGATTTGAAGAAATTATATATTTAATCAGATCAATTTTCAAATAACTCACCAGAAACTATAACCAGTTCTTATTTAGTCTGTGAACCCACTAGTAAGATTCTATTTGTGGCACTAATATAATGCAACATTATTATAGAACCACTGATTTTGTTCTGGATATTCAGGAGAAAAAGGCTAAATAGAACTATACATGGGTGGTAAGAGATATTGGAATAAAAGACCTTTGGTGGGTTCTCTTTTTAATTAATCAGACTCTTAGCAATAAAAAAGAGAGATCTACCTAACCTGATATTAAGCATTAGACTGGTAAAAAAAATACTAAAACATTAAAATAAGTGTTTGATTAAATTACAGTTGTTGGAGATTGACTAATTTCACTTTCAGAATTTATAATCTTTTCTTCAGAGATATATAATCCACAAAAGGAGCCAAAGGAACATTTATAATTTGCCATATAAAGAAGGAAATAAATATCTGACATCACAGAAGAGATAGTAAGGGTTTTTCCATGATTGCTATATTTTCCAATCCTTCAAGAGAGATATGAATTTAAAAAGCAAAGGAGTTCTATATATTGACTGGGCCTTTCTTTAATAGTGTCCACACACACACACACACACACACACACACACACACACACAAATCTGCTTCAATGTCCATGAAAATATATTCATTGATTTCAAAACATAGAGGATTGGTGTCTTTCCAAATATCTTTAAACTCCATTGTTCCATGCCACTGACAGATTTAAACACAGAGCCTGGGTTAGAGGCTGAGGAGAGTGGTGATTAAACAAGGTAACATAAGTGAAGGTCTTAAACTAAATAATGTGAGATCATTTAGCAACTCACAATTGTCAACAATAATAAAGTTTTTAAAACATGCTCATTTGTGTTTTAGTTTAGATTTTCATTACTCATAAGAGTATACTAATGAAAAAAACCTCTGATCATGTTTTACTGCAGTTATATAATTCATGTCTTCAATAATACAGGTCAAGTGAATAAAACACATAATAATTGAAAAATAACTAGGTGAATGTCATTAAATTTTTATGTGGAGTAATTTCTAGCTGATAACACACACTTCATGTGTAACTACAGACTCCCACCAAACCAAAGAGAGTCCCAGCAGGGGATTCTTGCTTAACAGAGAAAAGAATACTTTAATGACAGCACATAATGCATACCCCATGCACACACACAGGGAAGTCTGATTTCTTTTAACTCCTTTAGACAACCATTCACTGTCAATAGATTGGGTGTTCTTCTAGGCTTCTGAATCCCAAGACATTTCCTACCTCCTATTGACCTCAAGTTATAAATATTTTTCTATCTATAGCTTGTAGTTTTATAGAAATTCAGAGCATTCAAATAATAGAAAAGCATTTTACTGGAAGTTTTAACATGTTCCATCTTATTCACTAATCCTTTATATGTATAATGAGAAAATTATCTTTATTCACATAAAAAGATCAAAATAAATAAAAATAAAAAAACATGCAACTTACCAAACTGAATTGTTTACTATAACAAAAATGAGGACCATCAGACTTCTCTGCTTATCAAAATGAATTTTACTAGCACATGGGTCTACTTACTAAACCAAGCTAAGTACTGGGATAAATTTGAGGATGAAAGGAAACAATGGCTGTAACTGTGAGGACAGTTGAGACTATTTTCCAATTCCATATGGGCAAAGGGCTCCAAGACCCTATTTACCATCCATCCGGTAATCTGGTCTTTCATATCAGAATGACACCACTCATCCAGCATCAGATCACATTAGCTCTGATCTGGGGACTCCTTGAAAATAATTACCTGATTTGTCAGATAGCTGCCTTGAAGATATGAAAATTCTTTGTTTTTATAAAGAATTGTTTATGTTCAGTAAAAACTACCACGTGGTAGGATATTGTATTTTAGTTCCACTTTTGACACCCACAGTACACTTTTTATCTCAGTATTTAAGCACTTGTGAAAATAAATCATTGACATACCCCTGGTGTGAGGCAAACAGTAGAGTCATTTAGCAGCTCTGTGAAAATGGGTTAGAAGGAAACTAGAAGAAGCTTATCCTCTGTACGTACATCTCTTTGGAGATTTTTAAAATGCTATCTGACTTGTCCCATTCCATATTGTTTACCATTATAAGGAACAAATATTATTTTTGTTGAGCATTTTACAAGCAATCCCCTCTACAAGAAATGTTGTAAGACATTCTTAAGGCTTCTTATCCTGCTTTTACTACTGGGTATGCAGAGCCCAATATATATATATATATATATACATATATATATATGTATATATATAGTCTTCAGTTTTGCTATATTATTAAACAGTACATTGTTATTGAGATTTGTTCTTCCCCTTTTTGTTGCTGTTTTTGATTTCAGTACCTTATGTCTTGAATGTAAGTTTATCTGATTTGGGGAGGGTAAGGAAATGGTGAGACAAAGGGTAAACTAACTCAGCAGTGATACTCACTAGACACTACATCGAAAATGAACTACAAATTTATAGAGGAGGGAGATTAGGAGGGGAAAAAAACTGGAAGAAAATGAGGGAAGAGGTCACAGTGTTCAAAAAGAAATGTACCTGATAATGTACCTGATTATGTAATGATAACCCCTCTGTAAATCACCTCTAAAATAAAAATGTTTAAATAAACAAAAATAAAATTGTATGGAAACATGCCAAGAGGAAAATTGGTGCTACTAGCATATATTACAAGTTGGTAATCCAGGATCCACTCTACCTGAAAAAAATATCTGTGCTAGCACAAGTAAAGTTGAATCTTTTAAGTATGGCCTGTATACTTCAATTTGTTATAATTGCTGAACTATTTTATCCCAATTACCTTAACTGTCTAGGCCTAGGAAGCAAGTGTTTTCAAGCTAAGGAACTATGGAATGATCAGAGGTGAAGCTGGAATAATTTACAAGGGTTAGATTATAGTCCTGAAAAATAATGAAACCAGTGGCTTCATTTTACTTCTAGGCAAAGCAGTAATAACTCAGAGTAGACAGTGATAAGGATAGATGGCACAGAACACTTTGTGATACTGCTAAGTTGTGGAGACAGACTGAAAATAGAAAGACTAAGGCCTAACTGACTTTGAGAAGACCAAAGGGGAAAGTTGTAACTGAAGCCTCAAATAAGGCAATGAAAGAAGATGGAGGAATGAATACAAAGATTAAGGAGTGCTTTGGGTGTTAAGTTGGGCAGAATTTGAAAAAGGTAAATGAAAAAAGTACCAAGAGGAAGACAGAATGGGAAAATACCCAGGAAAAAGTTTTCATAATAATACACACACACACACACACACACACACACACACACACACACTACAACAGATTACACACACAGACAAGAAAGTAAGTACAAGGCAAAAGGTAAAACAAGAGGGAGAGAGAGGGAGCATCTTCATAAACATCATCCCTGAGATGATTCTTGTTTTACATGTCAACCTGACTCATTTAAGAAGTACCTATATAGCTGGGAAAACATTATTTCTATGTGTCTATTAGTGTTTATGAAAGATGTTAATATTTGAAATTTACTAAGTAAAGACTGTCCTCACAAATATTGGTGAGTATCAAACAATTTACTGACTCTAAATAAAACACAAGAAAGACAAATCTCACTGTTTCTAAGCTGGGATACCCATCTTCTCTTGACTTACATATCAAAGCTCCTAATCCTGAAGCCTTTCAGCTCAGACAACATTATATCATGAGCTTTCCTAAATCTCCAGCTTGTAGAAAGTATATCAGAGAGCTTTTAGAACTTTGTAATTGTATGAGCTCATTCCAATTCCTATGATAATGTCCTCCTTTACATCTATCTATCCACCTGTCATCTTTCTATCAAATTGATTCTGCTTTCCAGAAAAACTCAGACTAATCAAAGCTCTTTGTGAATCAGGCTAGCTTCCTCTAATTACTACACACTAATTTATTCCAACTTCCCATTATCTCTTGCTTCACCGTTGTTACATAAGAACTTGAGCCTTACATTTGACTACACAACTGATAGCTAGCTAGAATTCTGGCCAAACAAATACTCAATACAAATTAGAATATGCAAATTATTTCCTTAAAGGTCAACATTTTTTATTTTTATTTATTATTAATTTATTATTACTTGTACAAAAGATAACACCCAGAGTCACTAAATATTTTTAACAAATCTCACAAAGAGCAATTATAGTAAAAAAAAAAGAGCTTTACTAAAGACCTCTACCACAATCATATAATATCTTAACAGCCAAGTAATAGTTAATAACATGAATCTAATGTGGTATTCTATATTAAGAGTTTTCATTTAACCTATAGTGATAATAAATTGTATCTGAGTGATTTTACCATCTTGCTAAGGAACTTATTATGATGTTAAAACGGAAAATTTCTATATTATAGTAAGGTTTTAATTCTATACAAAACTAAATTTAAAAGAAAAGTATTCATAACTGCATGTTTGATATAGCTCCCTTTAGCTATTACAAAGTTTGTGAAAAGTACAGGAAGCAAATGGCATTGCTTATATTGAAAGGAATACTTCATGTACTCAGCCTCCTCCCAAACAGATGTCGAAGCTGCAAAAAAGGGAAATAAAACAGATATTTCTGATACTAATTAGCCCAGGCTACATAAACACTGTAGACTGCCAGAGGGATCTGTCATTTGCATTTGGAGATTCTTCACACCTATGATATGTATTAGCCAGAGGAAGATCTCACCAAACACTATAACTAGATTTGTTCTTTCATTGTAAGTTTTCATAGCTCTCAATATGTGCAGCACTGTCAGCAACACATAGGTATGTAAAATTAGATGAAAGTAGCAGTACTATTTAGTGGCTTGAAGGGTGGTGATCCCTAGTACTTTTAAGTAATGACCTTCTTATATAGAAGCATCTTCACTTTACTAAGCTGATTTGTCACCCAGTGACAACTGGAAAAATGTTGATTATTAATATGACTTATACAAGACCGAATGGAATAGCCCTGAACTATTCAGAAAGGGAAAAGCAATGTTTTTCCTTTCCAGTCAAGTCTAGAAACATTATCATCAATCCACATTTCTAAACTGTTGATAGAGCTTCATGTTTCTCTCTAAGCCCTAGACATCACTGGAGATAGTTGTTCAAGCCTGTGTAATACTAATTTCAACTACAGCCCTTATCTAAATCTTAGTCAATGTCTTTGTAAACTTGATCCTTCAGTCTGTGAACTCTGAGGAGCCCTTGTCTCTTACAAGACTCTCAGTTTCCAGGTCAAGTCAGAAAATCTGACATGAATAAGCGTCTCTGTGCTTCCTTCATGTCTGGAAAGATCTTAAAAGAAAGAAGAAAAAAAAACAAGCAGGGTAAGATTAGAGTCTCTTTGAACCCCAATATGATCTGGAACTTGGGCTTTGGGTGATGATGTCATTTGCACATCAATGTCTGACTCTCTTCTTATCATTGCTCCATGGGCACAATTTCTGTTAGAACTTCAAAAGGTCCTTTATGGAACACAAGTGCATGCAAGCTATCAACATCCAATTTCCTTATTTGTTCTTCGCTCCCTTGGCTCTTTTTTTCCCCCTTGCCTATTACATCAACACAGACTTGAGCTTACTGTGCAATTCAGTTCTACTCATGCTAGCACACTCTGCTGTACACTGGTGATATCACAACCTGCACTGTTTCCAATGATACTGTTCAGCATCTCCAACAAAAGCTGTCTGTCCAGCGGATCTCACCTGGGGCTAACAGCCATCTTTCTTTCAACCTTGTCTGAAATTCCACCTTTTTTCTGACCAAAAAGAAAAAAAAATCACATCTTAGAATTATTTTGTTTTTTTTTTTTTTAACAATTTGGGGGCAGCTTTTCCAATACGATTCTTTGGTGTCAGAACATGAACAACTTGATCTACTTGATTTATTCTGTCTTCCAAAAAAAGAATTCTCAAACTATTAACCAGCACACTTCTGGTTTTAAGTATCTTCCTGATCATCTATTTTTTTGTATCTCCTATCCAACTCATTTAAGAAGAATGTGACAATTAGACCTCAAAACCTATGTACACATGGTCATACAGGATGAGACTAAATGAAATGAACTCTAGATTATGAAAACAAAAGGTTTATCTTTGACATTGTTCTTAATGTACTATGTAAAGTTACTTCCTTTCTCTTTTTCTCCACTTATGGTTAATCTCATGTGGTTACTTGTATCTGACTTTGTTACCTCATATACTATGTATACTCACTTGTTTATTTGAAATAGGGAAGGAAAGGAGGAAAAAGATGTTTGGAAGAGGTTGGGGGAAGGAAAAGGGGACAAAAGCATGAGAAGGGGTATCAATGTTCAAGAAGTAATGTACCCATTACCTGACTAATGTAACTGTAACCCCTCTATACAATTATTCCAACAACAAAATACAATAAAAATAAAAAATAAAACTCACTGAATGATACCAAGAAAAGATCATTGAAAAGTTTTCAAATCACAAAAAGGTCTCTGAAACTTTACTTGCTAGAATAGAAAGATTTAAGTTGCCCTCCCCCAAAATATTGTGAGTTATTTTTTGAGAAACCCTATTGATGACTTTGTTACCTGTATATTGTATATACGCTTTTTTGTTTATTTGAAAAAGGAAAGGGAAGGGGGAAAACAAGAAGATTGGGAGGACTTGGGGGAGATGGGGACAAAAACATGAGAAGGGGTATCAATGTGTGAAAAAGTAATGCACCTACTACCTGATGAATGTAACTGTAACCCCTCTATACATTATCCCAACAATAAAAATAGGGAAAGCTTATTGATTATTTTCATGTTTATTATCCATTGTATTCAAAAAGAATTCGCTTGAATAATGTAGATTCCTTGATAGAATTTGTTGCAAAACATTGATAAATATCTCAAAAATATATTGTTTCCAAGAGATATCACATAGTAGCTCAGTCTTCCTCTCCTGAACTTCTGTTAAATTGGGAGGCAAAAAGTCAATATACAATATGCAATGCCATGACAATCAGTTAGCCAGTGGAACCATCATCCCTCTTTCTAAGTACTCTTCCAAGCATCACAAGTGCTCATTTGCTTTTGTATAAGGATCTTATAATCCAATGAATTGTGTGAGGTAACCCTACAAAGAATAGAATCTTGTGGTTTCTCTTAAATTTCATAATAGTTTAAGGAATAAGTCTTAAATGACTTGTTTAAAGTTGTAAAACATATAATAAAACATGGTGCATCGACAACGATTCCATCAAAAGTTACCAAAATGTGGGAGCATTAGTACTGAGTGAGCTTCTTCTGGAGAGCTGATGGTGCCAGCTAGCACCAATCTGAATAGGGCACAATGATGGAAAAACATTATAATTAAACCTTCTTATCTCTAGTAAAATAACACTGGTCCTAGTTTTTCCTTGTCTGTGAACAAAACATGCGACATTAAAGAATGTCTTATGCTTGTGACGCATTAAGAACAAGTGTCACACATGTCATTTTCCAGATTAATCTCAGAAATTCCCAAAAGGTATTTGATAAAATTAGGGATCCCTCCCCCCAGAAAGTCCTCATGTCAAGTTACTAATAATCAGAAGAGACAATACAAATAATATCAATATCCACATCACAGCTAATCAGAACTATGTGAAATGATAAATATACAGAGTCCTGTCTAATCCCTGGATCAAAATCTGCCTCCACTCTATAGTCTGAAACAGCCCTCCAAATCACCTACCAAACTGAGAAGAGACTTTTGTTACTTCCAGGCTGGAAAAAATATATTTCATGTTTTTAACTATTCTGCAAATAGCTTTTAATGAAAAGATTTAAACTAAAGTAAACATTTGAAGTATAATCTGAGTTCTTGCCGGAACTATCTCAACTACAAGGTAATCAAGATAGTTTCCTAGTTGTAAAGTAATTATAAACTTAATGATAGGATTTACTATTCACTTGGCAATCTGAACTCAATGTCGATAGTCTGTGAAGAACAAAACTTTTGTTGAAGAGGCTAAAGTAGAATGCCTTCCACTAAGAGGATGGTCGGATGAGAAAAGTTTAAGAGGAAGTTAGATTATTTCTTAAAATTACAAAGGCACTTTACATGAAGAGAATACATTTTGATAAGAATCTTGGCTGCAGGCAAATTGAACCATGAAAAATCAGCTCCCCGAGTGTTCCTGTCAAAGGCCAGTGATGGAGGGAGCTCTGTAAATTCTTAATCTGCCTTTTTCCCCCCCAGGCAGGACAATATAGTGCTGCTGAAAGGAAGGTCGAGCTGCTGAACCTCCACAGTAGGTAACCCAGAAAGCAATCAAGCTGAGCTGGCAGGGAGTAGATTCCAACTAAACTCTGTAGTGAGGTCTTTTCTCTCCCTCTGCAGGTACTATACAGAAAGGAAGATTCCTAGGACCCATGGCTTAATTTCTCTGGCTACCGCACTAATCGCACACATCCCATAATTACTGTCTTTCTTTCTTCCTCCGGACTGTCATTCTTCTGTCTCGTACTTACATCCCACAGGCAGTGTCTACACAATGGCTAAGTTAGTTAGCCAGCCACCTGAGGGAACTCAGCTTGCCGTGCTCCCCCATGATTTTTCCCCCTTCTTTAAACTCCTTCACTTGTCATCCTTTCCATCTTCACTACTAAAGAATATTTAATTTACATTCTTTCCCAGCTAAAATAGAATTACTTCATTAAAGAAGATGCCTGTGCAGAAAAAAACCCATGAACCAAGTCTAAGCCCCTACCCAAATGATCACAGATATTCCAAACACAGACAAGATACCACGGAGAATTGTCCTAGGCAGAATCCAGTAAAATGAGAACTGTTAGGACTACGTTTTAAATATACCTAAAGGTGTTTCACATCCAGATTTAGATTTTCCATTGCTCCTATCGAGGTCCTTGAGAAATCCCTAACCAAACAAAAGTTATACCTTAACAATATGTGTCAGTAACTATAAAATTTAACAGAGAGGACTTGTGCCTTTCCCACAAACCCTGCTTTTCCTTCTTGCATGTCGTTCACACACACACACACACACACACACACACACACACACACACACTCATTCACACATCTTTCTCCATCTAAGTAAATCTGTGATGAAGAATCTAACAAAAGGATATCCCAAAGGTTCTGGCTTAGAAAGTCATGCTCATCTTTCAGTGTGTCTTCCTAAAACCCTAAGGTAGGTATGCTTACCACTTATATAAAGATTGATTGGTTCTCAGTCTGGAGCATCTGCAGGCATTGTGGAGGCAGTTTATGGTCACCCTGGAGGTGCAAACTACCTCCTACCATGCTGAGGTGACCCCATTGGTAAAGTGTTAATTGGCTCTGAAGGGAGCCTCATCTGCTCAATCCAGATGGAGACACAGATTTATCTCCTTAGATTGAAAATACCACAAAAATGCCAAGCCACCATCTGAGAAGAATGGAATTGATGCTAGGCAATAACAGATTGTCAATATAATGAAAGGTTAAAGAGCAATCAAATGACTTGTACTTCCTCCACTTACTATAATGAACAAAGCTGGACTGTTCCCAGAGCATGAAAGCAATTTAATCTATCAGTTTTGTTTAATTGTGATTTTTTAAATGCCTATGCCAATAAATTCTTGGGCTGTGATCAAAATACTAAATTATGCACAAGAATTATAAGTCGGCCAGAAAGAAGTGTGAGATGTATAGAGATAGTTAATTCACCTCGACACTGCCTGTATGCTTTGCCAATAATGAAGTTCTCTCAAAATATAAGTGCATTAAGTGTGGCTTCCTCTGAAATCATCCTAAAAACAAATGACTGCTTGTTTCTTAATTTTAAATATGCTGTCTTACTGTTAAATACCTAGATCCTCAGGTGTGAGAAATTACATCATGATATATCATGAACACAAACCGATAACCATAAAGTGGGATATGTGGTACTTGATTTATATGGAAGCTAACGATTGAAAATAATAAAAAGTAATAATAAAGAGAATAGAAATAGGTATTTTAGAAAATGTTTAAATATATTTTGTATTGAAAGTAGCTAACAGATCTCTTTAGAATCAGAAGCTTGTCATAATTCAGATATATTATTCATTGTTTTTGATCACTGTAATACCTTCATCTTTATAAAATCTCTAACTTCATTACTATCTCATGGAATAGTTATTACTAGTCAAATTTAGATATCAACAAATTCTATAAGAGATAAATACCTAATAAAATATACCAAATTATGATACGGGTATTTTTTGTTACAGAGAAGCATTGCTTATTGCTAAATACTTGCAAACATAGTCATTTGTGGTTTTACTTCCCCTCCCCTTTTTAAATTTATTTTTAATGTATCAGACACAGGAAAACAAAAAAATTGTATATTAATATAGTACTGTATAATATTTAAATACTTTATGCTATGCAACCTTTAAGCTAGGTTAAATATCCCATCAAACATTAATCATTTCTCCATGCTAAAAACCTTTTAAATCCTTTTCCCCCAGGTTTATAAAATGTGCATTTCATTAAAGCTATCTATAACAATAGCACAGGAGAACTGCTTTCTCCTACCTAACTCCATTTTAACACCAGACTGAACGTGTGGGAAAGGAGCCACAAGTTTAATCTTTACTTAGGTGACTTGTGAACAATACTTACAATAGAATAAGCTACACTTTGCTCTTAGAGACAGATGGGATCAGCTACAAAGAGAATAAAGACAAGTTGGGACACAAAACCTCTACTATCCCTTTAACCCCTTTGATGGTCTCCCCACTGCAGCTTGGATTTACACACTGAAAGAGCTGGTACAATCACATCTATTACTGCTGCTTCAATATCCTTCAGACAGGCTAGTGAGGAAAATTTCCTCACCTTAGCTATCTGGTTGAATAAAATTTGTGTGGGGGGAGTCTTATGCTTGAAGTGGTATTCTAAAAACTAGATTAATATGAAAGGCTCACCAGAGAGAGGTAACTATTTGATATTCTGGTTGTTCGAGGAAGAAAAAGTGAATGTGTTTGTTTGTTCATTTGTTTTTTACTCACTATCCATCTTGTAAGCAGCATGACTAAGGAATGGGACTAACGAAGACTACATTTCCTAAAATGGATTGGCTCTCCATCAAAAGCTTTTTTACCCCCCAAAAAAGTTTTCTTCCTCCAGAAGTAAAATGTTGCTTAATCCATCTAAGCATTCCTAGAGAAATAAACATTTAATTTCCTAAGTAAGATTAATATAAATAATGCATATATATAATGAGTTATGTCTTTTGGAAAAGTCTTCTAAATTAAAACTACACAAGTTAAATCTACTTTTCTCAAGGAAATATTAATAAAACAAACCAGTTTTTATATTCTTTACTGAAAGCAAAGGGATTGTTTAAGGAAGAATTATACATGTTATATTTCACTAGCTCTGAAATATTTACTATAATTTAAAAAGGGCAACCATGGTTACTAAAAAAGTAATACAGTAGTTTGCTTGAAAAAAATAAAGTGCATGTTATATCTGACTTCCAAATATTAGAGAGAACATGTACTATTTGTCACACCGATCTTGGCTTACCTTACTTAACATGATTTGTTCTAGTTCCATTTCCCTACAAATAACACTATTTTATTCTTTCTAATGGCTGTGTAAAATTCCATAGTGTGACAATGAACATGGATGTGCAGATGTCCTTATAATTTTCTGCCTCATTATGATCAAGATTCTAGATACTCACATACAGTAATGCCAAAAAAGGATACCCTGAGGAGAGAATCACAAAAGTACAATACCTAAGCGTCTCTTCATATTTATACAGAATAAAATACATACCAAAACAAACTCCTAAAATATGGAAACAAAGCTTTTACTTTTTTATATTTTAGGGTTTGTTTTGTTGTCTGATGATTCTGCTTTCTTTACTTTATGTATATCATATTACCATGTTTATATTCAGGAGGGTGAAGGAAGAGTACAGAACATGAAAAAAAGTGTAGCAGTGAAACTCATTGAACACTGATGCAAGTGAACTATACAACTCATAGATCAAGATGGGAGGGAGATACTAGGAGAGACTGAGGGTACAGATGATACTGTTCAAAGGAAATGTATTTATTATAAGACTAATATAAATATTACCCCCTCTATACCTCTAAGATGATAATAATAAAGTAAATTTAAAAAGAAAATTTAATACACTGTGTTTCTATGTATTTAGCAATAATTATGCATTTTGTTAAGTTCTTGATTTGTCTGTAAGAAGACAATGAGATGATACAGAATCTGAATTTGTTATCTGGCACATTGTATACATGATTATTTGTTTATTTGATATAGGAAAGGGAAAGGGGAAAACAAAATGATTGGGAGGGGTGGAGGGAGGGAAATGGGGAAAAAAAAACAAGAGAAAGGGTATAAATGTGTGAGAAATAATGCACCTTCTATCTGGCAAATAAAACTGTAACCCCTCTATCTATTACAATGAAAAAATGAAAAAAGAAGACAATGAGATGAAGTAATATCCATTTCAGAAGGAAAATCTTGAGAATATGGTTTAGAAGTCCTTAAAGAAGGTTTTATCTGGGATATGGACAGGTCACAAAACTTTGTAAACTATTCTGGCAAAGAAAAAGATACATTCATTTTTTGAAAGAATTTATATTACTAAAGTACCCATATTACCCAGTGTGATCTGTAGATTTAATGGAATCATTACCAAAAAGTTCCCCCCCCCAATTTTTCACATCAGTAAAATAAATTAAATGGATATGACATCTCAAAAAATCCTGACTAACTAAGGCAGTGCTCAGCTGAAGAACAGAGACGTTATTTTATTTCAAAATATACTATACTATCCTACAAGTATATTACAAGTATAGACTACATAGTGCACAAAACAGACACATGAACTAGAACAAAGATCTCAGAAATAAATACATAAATTTATAATCAATTGATTCTTTTACAAAGTTTTTAAAAACACACAATGGAAAAATAATCTCTACAAAAGTTGCTTAGACAACTAGATACCAATAGACAAAACAATTAAAACAGATTCTTATTGCCTGGTGTCAGTGGCGCACACCTGTAATTCTAGCTACTCAGGAGGCTGAGATCTGAAGATTATTGTTCAAAGCCAACCCAGGCAGCTGAGTCCATGAGATTCTCCAATTAACCATAAGAAAACTGAAAGTGGCCCTGTAGTAGAGTGCTAGCCTTGATAGACTAAACTCAGGGACAGTGCCCAGGTTCTAAGTTCAATGACCAACAACAACAAAAATGAATAATTAAAAGTATATCTAATGGTCTTTTTCTTTACTATAATAATCTAGAATAATTCATTTACTGCCACACAATTCAGCATTATTTTTGCTAAGTGAAATGAACTCCGGGATATGGAAATGAGGTTTATCTTTGTAGTTGCTACGTTTTATGTACTATGCGAAGTTATTAAAGCATTTCCCCCTATGGTTTATCCCTTGTTGTTACTGTATATGATTTAGGTACCTCATATATTACATAAGTTTATTTGAATTAGAAAAGGAAAGTGGAACAACAAAATGGTGAGACAAAGGACAAAGAGTGAACCAGTGTAACAGCAATAATCACATGATAATATGTTGGAAATGAACTTTACAACTTGGCAGGGTGGTGGGGTGGTTGAGAGGGAGGGAAAGTGGGAGAAAAACATGGAAGGCAATAACAATGTTTGAGATGAAATGTACTTACTACCTTATGTATGTAACTGCAACCCCTCTGTACATCACCCTGACAATAAAATTAAATTGAGAGAGAGAGGGGGAGAGAGAGAGAGAGAGAGAGAGAGAGAGAGAGAGAGAGAGAGAGAGAGAGAGAGAGAGAGAGAGAGAATTCCTTGGATTTTCCTGATGACCAGGTTAGCTTGGAATCATGATCCTCATATCTCATCCTCCTTAATAGCTAGGATTACATGCATGAGCTACTGGAGCTCAGAAAGTCTTGATTCTTATATAAAGAATAAGTGAAAACTGACACCATTTGACCTAGAGATTGTATTACTAAACCAGGTGTGGTGGATAAGGTTTTTATGGTTCTCTTATTACTTGGGGAAAAGACTTTAGGATATAAAATGTTTCACCTTTGGTAAAACATGTAATATTAAATATTAATGCACTTGTTGTAAAGCATTTGCCTGGCTTTAGAAGATATTTAGAGAAATTCATATTTTGCCATTAGAAATATTGAAAAATGAAAATCAAATCAAACTTGATCCGAGAGCCCCAGAACATAATAACATGTACTAAAATTAATACATGAAAGCAAGTCGCTGTTTATCCTCTGAAATAAAAGTTTCCTACCAGGAAATGAGCTATTCTTTCAACAGTTTGGGCTGTCTTTAATGAGTATCTGTATTATATTTATCTTCCTGATCATTTTATTGTATGTGATGTGACATCACAAAAACAAATTAAATCTATTGTGAAACCAAAGGACCAGCCTTGCTTATATTCCAAAGTAAACCTTAGTGCAACATTTATTAGGCTAAATTGCTCTCAAATTCATGCTACCCATGCATGTCTCTCAAATTCCATGATCTCCATGGAATTCATGAAGAAAATGGAAGGAAGGGATCAGGCAATTTATTCATGGCCACCCACAGAGCTCCTTTAGTATTAGTGAAGATACTTTCCCAATTCCCTGCTATGTTCATCGACCACAAAATCCTGCTTCATAACCCCAAATGGTGAAATGTGGTATGAAAAGTAAAATTCTCTTTTCCTCTAACCTTTCCCTTACTCTGGAATTTTTATATTATCCCATTTCATGCTGTTTTTCTGTATATCTGTTAGATACAAAGATTAAACATGATACAATAGTTGTTGACAAACTGAGTTTTCCTTTATAGCATCTTTTGATGCTATAAAGTCAGAGTGAGAAGGGAGATTGGGAATGTCCTAAACCATCACTAACCCACGGATGGTTGGGATAGGTCTCTGGTTCACACCCATGTATTCTGTGCACAGTGGGAGGTCAGTTTAGTCTGATGACTACTTGTTTTTAAGACATTGAAAGCTATATATTAAGTGGTTTTGTAAGTAGTTAGAAAAAGCATTGGGGAAAATTTCCCAGGATGTTAAGGGGGGAAAAAATAAATGCTGGAATCTGGAAAACACTCCTGGAAATTATAGAGTTCTCATATAGCAAGTGGAAGATTATGTATGATAGGAAAAACTTGAGAGGAATTAAAAACCCAAATATAAATCCTTGCTTGTTATAAAGAATATCAACTCAGAAAATAGGATTTATAATCATAAGGGGAATAGAACTGTGCTTTTTCTACTATATCACTAGCCTTTCTTATTACACTGAATAAAGTTTAGCTCATAAGCACATTTTAGATATTGATAGATTATAAATATGGAATGAGAGAGAAAATCCAGAAGATAGGATTTCCAAATTTATTATATAGGAGGGAAGCAACTAGACCATCTCATAGGCCCTACTGCTGGGGGGGTAAGAGATTTAAGGGAAAATAAAATCAATTCTAATGGGAAAGAACCAATAATCTCGCAGAAAACTTGGGGGTGATGTATATACTGTTAAATGTTTTTATTAGTATCATGACAACTTTTAACTCCATCAATGATACTTATAGGGAAGTAAGCAAATTGGAGAGATACTGAAGTTGTACCTTCTTCTCAGGCAATTAGTGCCTGTTTAACAATACATTGGAAACGAGATGTTACCAAAATCCAGGTTCATTAAAAAATGTAATTCAGATTGTTAAAGATCAGTTGGGGTGGAGAAAACAGTCATAGTATTCAATTCATATCCTAGGAATCTCAGGAAATTGAAGGAATGGTAGGAAGATGGATGGGGAAAATAATGAAAGGGCGGTGTTGATCATGATACATTATACCCAGAAACTGACATTTAATGTTTATAGAGAATTGCACTAAAATGATTACCAATTGAAACTGGTAAGGCTCAGTTTACACTCTTTAGAGCATCTAGTTTTCTATGCTCCCAGAATTTTGTTCTTAATGATTATGCAGAAAGATAGGTAACAACAGCTACAAACAATCTCTAAGAGCATCTGTCTTTATGAAAATATTGTCTCCCTTATGAATGTTTCCTTTCCAGGAGTTTCCATATGTACTGATCTCTTCTTCAACTGAGATACTATAAATGCTACAGCTTTCACAGTTTGAACGTCTTACCCCACATCACAAATCAGAACTGCAATGTCTTTGGGAATCAAAACAGTCTCTTTCTAGCTAACAAAAACTATTTTGTGCAGGATGCTACTGTAATCCAAACTACCTAGGAAGCTGAGATCTTAACATAGTTCAAAACCAGCTGGGGCAGGAAAATCCATGACATTCTTTTCTCCAATGTACTACCAATGTGCTGGATGTAGAGCGGAGGCTCACGTGGTAGAGCAGTAGTCTTGAGCAAAAAGACTCAGGGACAGTGTCCAGGCTCTGAGTCCATGCTCCAAGGATCATCACACACAGAGAAAGATCATTTGCAATACTCTACATGGCACATAATGTGACATTGCTATTTGAAGGGGGAAAACAAGATGATTGGAAGGTAGGGGAAGAGAAAGAGGGACAAAAACATTAGAGGGGATATGAATGTTCAAGAAGCAATGTACCCACTACCTGAAGAATTTAATTGTAACCCCCATTACCCTGACAATAAAATAGAATAAAAAAGAAAGAAAAGATCCATAAAGTATTGAAATGCAAGATTAACTATATGAATGCAGTAAGAGACATGTTTAAATGTTGCCTCAAGCCCCACTACATAGATGAAGATTCACTGTATTCATATTAACTTGTTAAAAGGCAACTCCTTTGTACAACTACTCAGAGATAAAAATAAAATAAAAAGATGATAAGCCACACTGAAAATTTATGCCAATAGCATGGATCTTTTTAGTGATTTGAAACAAATGTTTAACAAATTGATAGCCATTAATATTAATTTTACAATTCAAGATTTAATTGACTGAAAAAAGGAATGTAGATCACAACTCACATATTCAAAAGTTTTTTCAGAGGGGGTAATAATGTTCAACAAGAAATGGACTCTCATTAACTTAGGTATGTAACTGTAACCTCTCTGTAAATCACTCTGACAAGAAACTAAAATTAGAAACATCTTTAAGTCCTTAATATCAAATCCTGTGGTGAATGAATGTATATATGAGTGTCCAGATAATTGGTGCTACTGAGAAGACACTCAAGTTTTGATTTTTCAAAAGCATGTTGTTATTAAAATAATCTTAAAAGGAAACTCGATGAAAATGTGGTGGAGGAGAAGAATGTGCTCCAAGTACACTGTGTACATGAATGGAAATAGTACAATGAACTCCCTTCACATTACAAATGCATATTAATTCAAGAAACTGAAAAAAGTTCAAGCTAAAACTAAGTATTCTTGTCATTTTAGTTATTATCTAAGAATCTGTAATGTCACAACTTTCCGTGCATTTTCCTTTTTTCAGAAACAGATGTTCAAAGAACTAGTAGTTGATGCACAGTACTGACTTTCCACAAGCCACTTAAATTGAGATTTGACCCTGTTGGGATGGATAGGCTGGTGAAACCCAACCCTTCCCTTAAGGCATGACTTTAACATTTGCCTTTGTATGTAAGAAAATAAAATTTATAGAACTGGATAATATGGCAGTGTTATTCCAAATAGTTTTATTTTTACTATCAAGAACTAATAAAATTCCTCATTCACATTTTAGAAACTTTACATCTCACCATAGGATAGAGAGCACATCGAACCAGAAAGCAAAGCAAGTGGCAGAGAGGAAATAGATATCCAACATGCTTCAAAGTAATGATACTGTTGAGCACCAGTGATTCAGGCTTGTAATTCTAGCTACTCAGCAGGCTGAGATCTGAGGATCACCGTTAGAAAGGAGTCATGACAGGAAAGTCGATAAGACTCTGAGGTCCACTTTACCAAGAAAACAAAACAAACAAACAAAAAACCAGAAGTGGATCTGTAGCTCATAGTACAACACTATCCTCAAGCAAAACTAAATAACGAGATAGGCAAATAAATAAAGAGTTCAAGGACAGGGTCCAGGCCTTGACTTCAAGCCCAGGACTGACACAAAACAAATTGTAGTGGAATTATTCGCCAATAATTAAAATGTATTTGTTTCCAAGGGTGATAAAATGCTCTAATTCAGAAAGAAGTAGAGTTTTGCAAAGACAATTGTCATAAGACAGAAAAGAAAAGAACATTTTCTACTAGTGCAATAATTCTTTGGGGAACTACCTGTTATTAAAGTATTTGAAACCTCTTTGCTTGTGTCCACATACAATAAAGTCTTAAATCCCTACTCAGGGAGTTGATAGCTGGATCACAGCTGGATCATGTTTGTGTTGATTTTCAATGTGTAGAACATCTTTGAGAATTTTCTGTAATGCTGGTTTGGTTGATATATATACTGTTTCAATTTTTCCTTGCTGTGGAAGGTTTTTATTTTTCCCTCGATTATGAATGAGAGCTTAGCTGGGTACAGTATTCTTGGTTGGTAGTTATTTGTCTTTAGGGGATGGCATATATCATTCCAAGCTTTTTTTGCTTGCATGATCTCTGCTAAGAAATCTGTGGTTATTCTGATTAGTTTTCCTTTGTAGGTGATTTTCTCTTCTCCCTGGCCACTTTAAGAATCCTTTCCTTAGTCTCTATTGATCCTGTATGGATTATAAAGTAGTGGTGTGATACACTTTTCTTGTCTGGTTTGTTTGTGGTTCTGAAAGCTTCTTGTATCTGGATGGGCCTGTCCTGCTGGATATTTGGGAAGTTCCCTGAGATAATTCCCTTATGTATATTTCCAATTCCCTTAACCTCCTTCATCAGGCCCTCCTCAATATCGATTAGCCTTAAATTAGGCTTCCTAGTTGTGTCTTGGAGCTCTTGAAGAGATTTATCATATTTCTAACACTTGTTTTTGAATCATCTTCTGGTCTTTTTCTATAAATTCTGGCTAACTTCAACTGCAGAGATTCTCTCTTCTGCATTATCTAATCTGCTATCAATACTTTCCATTTTATTTTTCATCTCCCTTCCTTCTAGTTAGTCATTCTTGATGACTTGAATTTCTTGTTTTAGATCTCGTATGGACTTCTTTACCTCCTTAATTTGGACTAGAGTGCTCTCTTTGAAGTCCTTTAATTCAGAGGCTCTACTGTCTTTGGACTTTTGTTCAAATTCATTCAGCTTTCTATTTGCGTATTCCATGAATTCTTCCATTATTCTTCATTGGCTTCATCACATTCACACATATCCTTTTCAATGATTTCAAAATTTTCCTTGATCATAATTACCAGTAGCCTTTGTAGAGCATTTTGAGGACTCTCCTCTAGGTTTTCCAATGACTGCTCCATTGCCTATTTATTTTGCATGCGAGATGTGATTCCTTGACTTGCCATTTTTCTTGAGTTTCTTGTTCTGCCCATTTGGAGATGGGAGCAAGACTTATACCACACATGATTTAAGATAAGAACCAACCTAGCGCTGTATATCTGCATGGACTCTAGCAGTTCACTGGTATTTTCAGTCTTTCTCTCTTTGTGCATTTACAAACAAATCTACTACCAATCTACTGTAGTTTTATGGATATAGAAATAGAACCAATAACACCACTGTACAGATCTTTAAGGCAAAACCAGGTGATTAAATCCATCTAGACAGCAAGGAGAGCTCCACAAGTACAGCTAAAGTCTGGGTCAAAAACAAACAATTATAGCAAAAGAGAAGAGAAACAACATAGTACATTAAGAACAACAATCACATAATATAAAGCTCTTGTTTCCACATTATGGAAAACCTTTCATTAACCCTCTGTTTAATCTCATATTGTTACAGTATCTGACTTAGTTAACTGGTATATTGTATATATGTTTATTTGTTTATTTGAAATAGAAAAGGGAAGGGGGAAAACAAGATAATTAGAGGGGGCGGAGGGAGGGAAGTGGGGACAAAAACATGAGAGGGAGTGTCAATGTGTGAGAAGTGATATACCTTCTGGCAAATGTAACTGTGACCCCTCTATACATTACAAAAAAAAATTGTAGATCAAGTTACTAAAGGACTCCTCTTGGGGGCAGAGGACCAAAACTATATGGGTATAATTATGGGTAAGGGGAGAAAATAAGAGAAAAGGGATGGGGATATGTGGAGGAAAAAAAACTGAAGAAAGCTAAGTCCTGAAATTCAGTTAAAGGAACAAAAATGAATACTAAAACATCCAGTACAACAGAATGTATTTTTTTAAGTGTGTGTGTGTAGAGAAAGAAATCAATAATTTATTTTTATTTTTTATATATTTTTCATTGTAATTAATAGAATGGTTACATGATATTTGCCAGATAGAAGGTGCATTAATTCACATACATTGATACCCTTTCACATGCCAAAAAATGAAAAAAAACTACTGATATTATAAAGTACCAAGATTGAGATGTGTAGGGCTGGGGAATCAAAGAATAGTCTGGGTTAGATAAGTACACGATTAATGAGAAAGGCTATATTTCTGAGGGTGAAGAAAGCTGCGCTGAAATAGTAAAGAAGAGAGAGATAGAAGAAAGCTAGGGAGAGGGTGAGGCAAGGAACAAGAAAAATAATAGAAAAAGGAAGAAGAAAAAACAGGGAAATAATAGAGCAGACAAAACAAAAACAAAATAAACAAAAAAGACAAACAAAACAAAAACCAAACAAACAAAAACAAGAAGAATTCTTGAATTTATTGGGAGGCTTGAGTCTCTTTTGCAGGTGTCCATCTCTTGACCAGCTGATGCGGGTGGATATCTCCCTGGCCTGGGTGCAGGTCTGCAGGAGGGCGGGAGCACTCCCCTGTGCTAGGCTAGAGCTCCCCTGCATTCAGGACTGTGGGCAGAATAGAGGGAATTGGAAATTGTAGTTTCTTTGCCTAGGGGGCAGATCTAGGACACTTGAGTACCCAGTACCTGGAGAATCAGAGCCTGTGCTCCCTCCAAGAGAGGTTCCCTGGTCTTTGACGGGAGCTCTGGTCCGATGAGTTTGGGACGCCCTAGAAATCTGGCTATTCCTTGGGAAGGGTCCCAAGTGGGTCACTCACCAAGTCTGGAGCTGCTGGTCTGCGCACGCTTGGGCGTCATGTTGGCTGGTGTGGGCCAGCAAGCAGCGAGCTTTCGGTGTAGGATCCATTCCCTGGGCCGGGTCTGCCATATCCTGGTGGCTGCTTCTAAACAGTTCTGTGACCGTCTAGGGCTTTGGTTTTCACATGGACACTTTAAGCAAAATAACATCCATGTAAGAGGGACCTTACATGTATAATTTAACATATGAAAGGCATGTATATGGACAAAATCACTCAGTAGTTTGAGACTCCAACCACAGTTAAGACTTAGAACTCAGACTTAGTCAATCTTTCTACTATATTATGCTATTTCTTAATCTTTCTCCATTAAGCTATTACTTTGTTAGTTAAGTTTGATATGACACATCTTAGGTAAACTGATATTCTAATTTGTAAAACAATATGCAGTTAAATGATCATATATAAAAATTAGATAGCTTACCATCCATTTATCACTCCTTTGCTTAAACAAATGTCAGCCAGTTATGCTAGCAAATAATTTTATCAGCCCTTCTTTCCATCTGCCAACAAGTTGAGCATAGTATCAGCTACTGGCAAAACCACCAAAATCTGTATTAAAATAGGATGATTGCTTTTCTTTCTGTTATAAAACAGTTTTGATCAAATGAAATACATTCTATATCCGTCTCAGTCTGAGACACAGTTTTATTTTAGGTGTGGTGGAGCGTGAAGGAAATTATTAGCCTTGTTAATTTGAAGGAATGAAGGGTGATAATGAATGTAATATGTCAAGAGAAAAGGTGCAGGAGGGATAGGCAAAAGAGAAGTAGGAGAAAGAAGAGGAGTAGTAGAAAAAGAAGTGGAAAAGACAAGGAAGAAGAGGAGCAGCAGCAAAATGTTTTTAAAAAGAGACAAAGAAATGGATAAATAAAAATGTTTTCTTGCTCCTGCATCTTCCAGTATAAACTAAAATTATTTGAACAACATGCTGAAATATTCTAAAGACTAAATCAGGTCAATAAAATGATTCCTCAGATGAGCAAAAATCTTGCGATTGCACATTTTGCAACAGTTTAAAATCATAGTTTACATAATAAAGCAGCTTGACAAGAACACTAGAAAGATATTCCTCCTCATAAACTGATGAATGTTAGTTTAGAATATAATACAAAGTATATACAAATACATCAAATCATTGTATTGTTCACTTTAAATATATACAAAAAAGCCAGGTTACTTTGGTTGGTGCCTGTAATCCTGACTACTCAGAAGGCAGAGATCTGAAGACTGCAGTTTAAAGACAGCCCAGGCAGAAAAAAACAAAATGTACAGAAAGAAGGAAGAAAAGAAGGAAGAGACGGAGGGAGGGAAGAAGGAAGAGAGGGAGGGGAGAAGGAAGGAAGAAAGGAAGGAGGGAGGGAGAGAGGAAGGAAGGAAGGAGGGAGAGAGGAAGGAAGGAGGGAGAGAGGAAGGAAGGAAGGAAGGAAGGAAGGAAGGAAGGAAGGAAGGAAGGAAGGAAGGAAGGAGGGAGGGAAGGAAGGAAGGAAGGAAGGAAGGAAGGAAGGAAGGAAGGAAGGAAGGAGGGAAGGAAGGAAGGAAGGAAGGAGGGAAGGAAGGAAGGAAAGAAGAGAGGAAGGAAGGAAGGAAGGAAGGAAAGAAGGAAGGAAGGAAGGAATGAAGGGAGGAAGGAAGGAAAAAACTAACCTAGCTGAGTGAAATTATTTTCCCTACTGATATCTTCGTATTTATTAACAATTCACTAAAATCCTTAATAGTTTATTTTATTATTTATTATGTTTACTTCAATGTTATTCTCAGGGTGATTTACAGAGGGGTTACAATTACATACATAAAGTAATGAGTATATTACTTTTCTTCTACTGTGCTTCCCCCATCCTCCCCCCCACACCCAGGTTGTAAAGATCATTTCCAAGATATTGTCTGGTAAGTATTGTCTTGTCTGGTTCACGTTTTGTCCTTTGTCTCACCATTTTGTTGTTCCCCTTCCCTTCCCTACTTCAAATAAATTTATATATAATACATTAGATACCAAAATCACATACAGTGACAATAGGCATCAACTTCCATAATGTTTTAGTAAGAAAGAATTTACTGGTAAATTTGTTCTCTTTACAATGTTGTGAGAAGTGAACTTCTTTCTGAGTTATGGTTCCTAAAATGTTATCACTAAAATCCTTAGAGATGATTTAACCAAGGCTTATAATTTTAAAACTGAGAAACATTTATATTAAAAGACTAACTTAATATCACAGACACAGTACTATTCTCTATTATCAGTTATAGTAGAGGTTTATGACCCTAATCATTCCCTGAATGAGAAGTTTCTTATCATAGAGAGTTTACTAAATAAGATATCAAACTAAAGAACAAGGATACAGCCTCCTGAAGATAATGCCTACATTTAATCCTCACATAGAATATAGTAGAAAAGTATTATCCCCCTATTAATCATAAAGAAAATGATCAAAATTAGTCTTAAAATGACAGATTTCACAGTCACAAAGCTAATGGTAGGCCCAATTGAAGTCTATCTAGCTTTGTATTGGGCACCCACTATACTTGGTATTCAGCACCTGGTATATGCCAACATCCTCTCCAAAAACAAATTCTGTGTGCCATTCACTGTGTTAATTACTGAGAAAGTAGATATATTGAGTATTTAAGAACTGTGCTCTCTCTAGTGATCAGTTATTCTTGACTAAAGTTTGATCCAGCCATCTAGGCCTCAATCTAGGTTTCAGTCCTTGTTGGGCACATATTGCCCAGTTATGGCGAAAATCTTGCTAAATCAGCCTAGGCACCCCAGTCCTCCCACCTTAGTATTTTTAGTTACTCTTAGTAATGAGTTAATTCTTAATCTTCTGCATTCATTGTTTGATTAATTTTTTCCTACTTTGGTAAAAATCCATTAAGTGTATTAAACCAGAATGCTTACTTATCTCTGTTTCCTTTAGCAATTATCTATCCAATGAATCCCTCCCCTGCTCCTTGATAATAAATCCCCACTATATATATATATATATATATATATATATATATATATATATATATATATATATATATATGAAACCAAGACCAGCTCTATATTGAAGTCTCATCTTGCTTATTATAAAAGTTTCTGAATAAAATCTAATTTCAGTACTTTATTGGTTAGTTCTGGTTTTAGAAATTTAATAAGAAGGCAAAGATATTAATAGCTGAGGGGGAAACATATACTTTTAAGGACACTGTAATACATAGGAAAAGGGACAAGATGATCAGACAAGATGCTGATATTTGAGTCTGGAAAGACTGGAAATTCTCTCTTCTTTGAAGTGCTTACATTACTCAGGAAATCAATTATCAAGAGCTATGTGCGTATGATTATATAAAATGATGCTTATCAAAATGATCCAAGAAATGGAAGGAAGATGGAGTTTTTTGCTGTTGTTGTTGTACTGTTTGTGATTCTTTGGGACTTTTCTTTACCTCTTTCCTTTCTTCTTTGATATTCCCTTCAATTGCTGTTTTTGATTTATGTACTCTTTGTTTTGGATATAAATTTATCTGATTTGGTGAGACAAAGTGTGAACCAATTCGGCAGTAAATCCTACTAGATACCATGGTGGAAATTAACTCTGCAATTATGGGACAGAGAGAAGCTGGGTGGAGAAAAACTTGGCCAAGAATGAGGGAGAGGGTGACACTGTTCAAAAGGAAATATACTCATTACCTGATTTATGTAACTGCAATCACTCTGTATATCACCTTTACAATAAAATTTTTTTAAACCAAATAATTCAAAATTGCATGAATTTCATGTTAACTTCTCTGAACATTAACTTCAGTATTTAAAAGCTTTTGACAACAAGATAGGTTACTCTGACACTCAACAGGAAAGCTAACATCTTAAATGAAAGGTCTCAAGTGTAATTCAGGATTCCCTCTTTGAGTAAATCTAAAACACACCCCTTCATTCCCTGATCCAAATTGTTTGCACATTAACACATGTGGTTACAAGTTTAGAAACTTTCATGATAAATATAAATAATGAACTGTGACAAAACATTTGGTTTCAGCTTTAAACTCAGAATTGTCATCACTTGGATATATTTTCCTCTAGTTTGGATGTGAAACCTAAATCTTTATTGAAAACACAATAATTACCCACAAGAATGGGATTCATTAGTTCAAAAACAAATAATTAAAATACAACCACTGTGAACTATAACTTTTTAAAGAATATAAATGATTGGAAGAAAGGGCATGTTGACATTGGCAAGACTTTATTTTCAGGCATCAGTTTTCAGTGTTTACAAATATCCCTTCAATCTGAAGAGGTTATTACATCAAAGCCTCAGATTTCAAGGGAGTTACTAAGGAATACAAAATTACAAACCATCATGAAATGTTTTCAGTGATCATTTGGCTAGTGATTTCTAGAAATACCTTTATATGGGTTGAATTCTCTTTACAAAATAGTTCCCCAGTTTTCTCCTGAAATCAGCAAAATAATTCCTCAAATTTTTAATGTTGTAAAAATGTAAACTAATTGGGAATATACCGAGTAACCTTAATGTATCTTTCTACTTTTTATGTAATTGTGTGTACTTAAAAACAAATTACATTTAATATTTTTCTTATTCCTGCACACAAATTACTAGGTGAATTCTTTTTTTCTTTTTAAAAATTGTATTTTGTGATAAATAATGACCCATTCTGTCACAAATATATTAACTGTGATGGAAATAATCTAATTCTTATTTGTAGATCAACTTTGAAGAAAAAATATATTGCCAAGCACTAAGTATTACCAAATTTTCAATGCTTCCTTCTCTCTATGCTGAATTTATTAGGACTGTACCACTTCATTTTTTTTTTTTTGCCAGTCCTGGGCTTGAGCTCAGGGCCTGAGCACTGTCCTTGGACTTTCTCAAGGCTAGAGCTCTACCACTTGAGCCTCAGCACCACTTCCAGCTTTTTTCTATGTATGTGGTACCGAGGAATCGAACCCGGGTCTTCATGCATGCTAGGCAAGCACTTTAACCACTAGGCCAAACTCCCGGCCTGTACCACTTCATTTTATATTACTACTGTTTACACTAAGGTTCTTCATGTAAGGCTGGAAATCAGGATCGAGACAATGGCAGGTTCCATATAAGCTAGGAAATCTATTAGTACTAATAAATGCTTATCAGAAGAGTGGTCATCAGAGTTTGGGAATAAAGGATTTAAATAGCAATAAAAGTTGGTGTAGGAATAAATAACAAAAGCTGCAAAAGGTATAATAAGCACGATAGAAAATTAGCCACAATATAGATTACTGTGGGCTGAAATAGCTGAAGGAAATATTCTACTGTAAGTAGTTTCACTGGTCCTTGAAGGAATATTATTAGAGTCTTTCTGTCTTCTTCCCACATTTTAGGACACAAGAATAGTCATTACAGCCTACCTAAACTATAAAGGATAGCTTTACATTTTTTTCTGCAGTCCTACTTAGTTCTGGGAAATAGCAAACGTATAGAAAGCCAAATTTGTCGGAAGAAAATAAGAAATAATGACAAGAAAGTCAAAGACATACACAAAAATGCTAATACTAAAAAGGAAATATAAATTCAGTTGATGGGAGAGGAAGACAGTGAGATGTGGTATCGCCTGTGGGTACAAACAATAGTTGAGATTGAGATTAATGAAGAAATAGATTGAAAGATGAAGGTGATAAAATGAGTCTCATTTGTAAAATTTAGATTACTGAAAAGAAGAAAACTTCTTATTCTTCTAGAATGTTTCTATTACAGCAGAATAGTGCTGTTTACATAGTCATAGATAATTGATAAAATGTGCCTATTTTTTCAATTATCAAATTCGAATCTATCTACATACTTTTATTTAAAGTGGTTTCTTGTAAACGGTGTAAAGTTGGATTTGGTTTTATTTAAGGGTTTTCTAAATTCTGTTTTGTATCAATTCTTCTTGTTATTACTCTATGCTGGCAGTAACTTTCAATTTCTGCATTTAATTCTTTTTTATGTAAATATTGGTGTGTTTTGTACTATTTTATTCATTCTGTTCTTTTATTTTTCCTATGTTAAAAGTTTTGAATAAAGTTTTAGTATTTCACTTTAAGCTACATATTGTGGTTTTCAGTATCTTTTCATATTTATATGATTAGCAATCTAAGATTTATCCTACATTTTTCATAATTTATTTAGAATTGACAGTTTACAATTTTAAGGTAGATAGCATTGGCATTATAATGATCCTTTTGATTTCTTCATTCTATGTTTAACTGTCATGTATTCCAAACATACGCTGAATATCTTACCCAACAGTTTTAAAACTTTTGCCTTTAACTATCCAGTATATGTTTAAAGACTTCAAAAGAAATATTTATATTGTACATTACTTTTCTTCATTCCTTTTATTCCAATTTCTCTCTAAATCATTTCCCTTAAGTTTGAAGAATTTGCTTTCCCAGTTCTGGATGTTCTTTTAATTTTTCTTCAACTGAGAATGGTTTTGTTTTGACTTCATTTGTGAACAAAGTTTTTATTGGATATATAATGCTATGTTGACATTTTTCTTTCAGGACGTCCAAATATTGTCTTGGGCAAAGGCATGATGCTTCATGCTTATAATCCCAGCTATGTAAAAGGCAACAGGTATAAAGAGGATTACCATTCAAGGCCAGCCTTAAGAAAACCAAGACCCTATCTGAAAAATATAATGAAGCAAATTTGCAAAGATGGTTTAAGTAATACTTTGCTCAGGCCATAAGTTTAAATCTCAGTACTAATTATGGCCTCCCCTCCCTTTCCAATAAGAGATCTGAATAGTGAAATCCTCATCTCTCTATAAATTACACATCCTGTGCATAATTAAGCAGATTTTGTTTTGTTTTGCTGTTACTAGGCTTCTTGTTTTTACTTTGCATTTCTTTTTCTTTGGTCTTTAAACTTTATCGGTTATTTATGATGTGTCTACTCATAGAATTCTTTGGATTTATCATGTTAGACATTCACTGAACTTCAGTATTATGTTATTTACTGAAAGAAATTTTCAGCCATTTTTCTTAAAACTTTTTCAGCACTGCATTCTCATTCCTTGGGATGCGTATGTCGTATACTTTACATATTCATCATTGTTCTATGAGTCCTAGGGGCTATTTTTATTTTTAAGTCTTTTTACTATTGTTCAAATCACAAAATTTCTATCATTCGCAGCTTTCTTTCCATTCTGCTCTCAAAAGTATTCATTAATGCTTTTGTTTTATTGTCATTGCTGTTGTTTTATTAATTCTGAAATGTCCACTTGGTTATTCTATGAATCCTCCATTTCTTTGTTAAATGCTGTTTTTTCCCCATTTATTGTGTTTTCAATTGCTTTTGGCATCATTTGTATAGTAACATCCTTAAGCTTTTCTTAGGTGATTTTAACACCTGGGGTGTCTCTATTTGAATATCTGTTCATCATGCTTTTCCATGAATGCAAAAATATCCTCAGATTTTCATGTACAAGCAATATATTATTAGAATGTGCTCCTTTTAAAGCATTTTAAGAGGCAATTAGACCATATGGCCCTGCCCTCACGAATGCATCAATGCCACTATTGAGGGAGCACGTTTCATTGCAGGAATAAGTTCATTAGAAAAAGATGGGTTCCTCTCCCTTCTCTTTGCCCATTGTTTGATGACCCAGAAGGAAAATTCTCAGCCCATGTCAGTTCCTTTATCATGAACTTCTAGCCTCCAGAGCCATGAATATGGAAATTGACAGTTATTATATGTATCACATAAGTAGCATCATCACAAAGAAAACTAAGAAATCAAGTAATTTTGTATTGGTTTCTGAATGATTTGAATACGACCTATTATGAAATGATAGGTGCTGTTTAAACATTACTGAAGATGTGTTTTGTTTCTGTAGGATATCAGTATGATGGGGATCAGGCTAAAAGTTCTAACCCATCTTCTGTGGATTAATATTCTAATGTTTCTTTACTTTTCAAATCTTTGCAGTTTTACTTCTAACTGTCTCACGCATCTAGGTTCAGTCTGTAACTTGGATAGTGGTCTTTTGTTTACCTCATAAAGTCTTTATTACAGACATGTGATTCTCATTACAATGAGTTTAGGAGTCAATAATCAATTCATAGAATTATTTTCCTAAGCTCTTTCCTCTTCATAATTCCTCCAATACATATCTACTTTCCTTGGCTACCTTTTTCATTCTTCTAATATAAACATAACTACATAGACATAAAAATGTATGATGGGCTATATACTCAATAGACATAATGTTTAATTATATAGATTAATACATACTTATATCATACAAAGACTCAGCTTAATTTTAATTATATTCTAAAATCTATGTACCCCCAGTGATTATATAGAGATTCCCTTCTTGAATAATTGTTTGTTGACTATGACATTTGTAATATCCTATAAAATTCAATGTTAATAAAATTTTGAAAAACCTTGGATTTTTATTCATGTCATCTATCCAACACTTCCCTGTTCCTACATCTAAAGCTAAGTGGAAAGAGAACAGAAAAGAACAAGTAGCACTTATAAAATATTAGGATTACGGTTTTACCACGCAAAAATGTTTTCCTGACTATCATCTCCTGCTAGTTCACTTTATTTTCCCACCACAAGATGCTTACCAGGGGACAGACTACAATAAAATTGAGAAAAGAAAAAAGATAACCCTAAGTCCCACCCCCTTCTCTTTCTCCCTTTTTCAGACTTAGAAGTTTTATTTCCTTTTCATTGAACCAGACTAGAGCTAGAACTTTTTTCATCTGAACTCTGTTGCTCACATCCAGGTTTCAAGTTATGTCTTAAGGTCAGAGAACTCCAGTGAGGAGTATAGTAAAACTGCCACCTAGTTGGTGGCATATTAAGTTCTAGTATTCTTCCCATCTGCTTCCTGCTAACACTTTTTAGTACCCAAATAATTGTTCCATGCTTCTGTCCAAGTTTTATAGTAGGAGATACAGGGTGGAATGTGCTTACCCAAGAACATAATTACATTAATTTTTAATAGAGAAAGGTATGTAAAAAATTCTAATATTTCACTTTGATTATCATTCAGTTCTGGTGATTGCTCTAATGTATCATTTTCAAATGTTGTATCTCTATTATAAATATAATTGCTACACCCACTATCTGGTGAATGTAGCTATAACCCTGCTGTATGTTACCTCAATAATAAAAATAAAATGAAAAAAAATCATATAGTACATTAAAAACAAAAAAATAAATAAAATAAAATTATTAGTAAAATTAGTAATGTTTTAATAAAATGATAATACTGGGGCATATTACATTAAATATAAGATTAAAATTGATTATAAAATAAATATATAACAATATTATAATTAAATAATATTCATTTTCAAAAATTATATATAATTTGTTCTATGGCTGTTTCCTACATTATATTATTATACTTGGGTATCCAATCATGGAAGCCTTATAAATTGTTTTAGAAATAATTCCATTCATTTTTTTCTGAAATAGTTCAAATAACGTGAAACTAGGGTTCATCATTAAAATGTTCTGAATTAAATTACTGCATTGTTTATTCCTTTAAGACTTATTATAAAAAGGTATGGAACTGTGTTGAAGGAAGAAATACCATTGGCGTTTATTATATGAAGCCACATATACTAAGAAATGACCATATAAATTGACATGATGTGTTCTATAAACCTATAGTAAATTAGCTTGAAGAAAAGCACAGAATCTCTGGGTGTGGTGGCTCATGCCTGTAATCTAGCTACACAGGTGACTGAGATCTGAGGATCACGTTTCAATGACAGCACAGGCACTAAAGAAGATGTGACTCATCTCCAGTTAATCACTAAAAAACGGGAAGTGTGACTGTGGCTCCAGGGGAAGGAGCTAAAGAGCTCAGGGACAGCACCCAGGCCCAGGGTTCAAGCATCATGACCCAACCCCACCCCAAAAAAGAAAAAGAGTAAAACATAGAATCTTTTGCAGGGATAAAACTTTGCATGAGCATTATTATCCATGAGGTGTCTGTCATGTTCACTTAGGTTATAGCAAAAACAGTGAAAAGGGGAAAGAAGTAGAATATCTGAAAAAGATGAAAATATCAATGTTATTTTTCCTTAATCCATATACTAAGAGAAAAACTATAAAGCCATGGATCTAAAGATGACTTTACTGTCTTTAGAAATTATCTCATCCATGAAAAGGGACTTAGACGATATTTCTATCTTCAGCAGTTCTGGTATGATAAGATTCTGCCTAAACACTTCGTAAAAACTTTTAACTTCAGGGATCTCACTCCAAACTTCTGATTAAGTCATTCTATGAATTTGCAGTTTATTTTAGCAAATCTCATCTGATTCAATGTTGTTTAATAACTACAATTTAATTCATAATATGTATGTGTGTATCTTTGTAAGTATGTATATATAGTTTGCTCTCAGTATTAGATGAATGCCCCAGTGGTTATCTGTAGTGATAGCTCCTGTGTTCAAGAGGCCAGAAGCCTCTGGATTTTATGTCAGTGCTAAGTCCTAAAAACTTTTGTGGAAAAGCCATTGGTTCAAGTCCACATTCTAAGGTTAAAGAGTCTGATGCCCATGGATGCGAGAAGTAGAAAAGTACACCCACTCAAAGGATCAAGTACCAGCCATTTGAGTCTCCAAACTACTAGACAGTATAGCCACATTCACAATGCATATTTCCTACTTGGGGTCCCCCTCACCACCCCCAACACAATTTTTTCTACCAGTAATCCTGACAACACCCAGAAGTAATGCTTTACTAATTCTCTATAACAGCTTTCAATTTGGTCAAAACAACAAGCAAAATTAACCAGCATGATAGTAAAATATTTCAGTTTCTTTCTGGCTTTATCTTAGGTCATTTTATTAGGAAACAATTAAAATCAGAACTCTTAATTTCAACAAACAAAATCCACAGGGTTTCTAAGTATCAATGTCCATATTCTTTATAGCTTTTTTTTTTTTTTTTTTTTTTGCCAGTCCTGGGCTTGAGCTCAGGCTTGACTTGTCCTTGTTGGACTTTCTCAAGGCTGGAGCTCTACCACTTGAGCCTTAGCACCACTTCCAGCTTTTTTCTATATATGTGGTACCGAGGAATCGAACCTTCATGCATGCTAGGCAAGCACTCTACCACTAGGCTAAACTCCAGGCCCAAAGCTTTTTTTTTTTTTTTAAATAACAACTTCTACTTGAAAAGCACTATCAGAAATCATGAATTAAAACACAAAGAATATGCTTAGAAACAAAAAAAGGTACTAGGTTGAACCATAAGAAATTATTCATTATTCCATTTTTCTCACCTATAAAAATGCAATATCCTATTACTCAACTTAGGTCATTTTCTCTTAGGTTTTCCTTTACCATAGTATAATAGATATAATTTCTTTCAGTATTTCTCCTTTTTCCCTATATTAGTGAGCAAGTTTATTTATATAACGACTAGATGAAGACAATTACTGTGAATTTTTTTTATTATTACTCATAAGAACTGAGGTTGTTTGTGCTGGGGATAAGATTAACTTTAGTTACTTTGTTAAGCTATTTACTAGTTTCACATAATCCACAGTCCCACTGGAAGTGCAGAGAAAATAAATAGATTGGCAGGACCTCTGCCCTATAGGTCAAGTAGCTTCTTAAGGTTTGTGATCAACTTATCTTACTAGTGGATGAAAGCTTGGTTGGCAATACAGTACCAAGTCATCCTAAAAAAAAATATCAGGAAAGAGTAAGGAGGCTGTTCTACTTTCATCTATAAATATTTATTGAGATTTTGCTAGGCATCACTAGGCACTGTGGGGATTTCAAATACAAATGTAATCCAGCTTACAGAAATGAGTGGGAAAGTTGACACATGCACAAGTAATTACATTACAAAGTACATTGCATGATAAAGGTTATAAATTTAATAACATCTCTAATAAAACAAATACACCTATTCTTTTAAACAGCATCATGCAGTGGTGGAACATGTTTTTCCTCATTTTTCTTTTTAAGAAAACTCAATAAAATGTTGCCAGATGTTTAAAAGAGATCAAAGCAGCTTCATTTTTTACATGTATTATGAGATAAATATTTGCAGCAACTATCTCTGTCTACACTAGTGCCTATCTGCACTCACTTGACTCATGACTCAGAAATTATAGTCCATGCTTGGGAATTTTTTTTTTAATTTTTGCCAGTCCTGGGCTTTTGCTCAGGGCCTGAGCAATGTCCTTGCACTTTCTCAAGACTAGAGCTCTACCACTTGAGCCTCAGCACTACTTCCAGCTTTTTTCTATGCATCTGGTAACAAGGAATCAAATCCGGGTCTTTGTGCATGCTATGCAAGCATTCTACCACTAGGCCAAACTCCCGGCCCTGGGAATTTTGATAATTAAAGATAAGCCATCACAAACTCAGAAGAGCTTCTGGTCAGTAGCAAGAGGGTTTGAAATATTTAGTGTGAAAAATAATCAAAGAATATATAGAGATATTTAATTTGTTATCCTATCTTTGGGAGAAAAAAAGTTGATATATGCTTAGTATTATTTTCTGTTTTTCAAATCATTGGTTTTTTTTTTCTCAGAACTTGATTTGAAGGTGAAGTCATCTGTCACAATGAATTATATGAATGTCATGTATTTATACATGTATACACACACACTCACAACACACGCACACATATTTATCTACAAATTCTGAATGTCTTGTCAAAACAGCTTGTGCTTCATTCAGTTTGAGATCAGACTATATTTAAATACCCAAGCCAGCACAGACATCACCCAGAAACAGTAAGAGTGGAGTCTACCTTGTTGGTTGTAACAGATCACTGAGCTTCATCTCCAAAGACACTGCTTTATTAGTTTCCCAGTAAATCCAATAATTCAGTTCACTAACAAGCTTCTGGGATGCTGATGTTGTCAGTATGAAGAGCATATTTTGGGTTGCATGATTCTATATTATTTTATAGACTTATTGGAGTCTGAAAATCTTATTTTAAATATGACCTTGATAATTAGAATGAATATAAAGAATCTGTGAGCTAAAACTCCAATAAGAGACTTACCTGGCTAAGTGACAGATCTTCAAAAGGGCAGCATATGATTAACATCTCCCCAAATCTCAGTGGTGTTTCTGTCAATTCTAGAACACAAGAAGAAAAACAATGAGTGACCAGGCTGTGAACAGATAGGACCAGAACTAACGTTGACTACATGAGTTCCATGAGGCCTAGCACTTCAGTGTATTTCCTGGTTCAGTGATGTGGACAGATGAAGCAGTACAATGGATGGTTATATAGCCAGAGAAATCAAAATTACAATTGAAGAAAGGAGAGCCAAAGACAAATAAGCTCCAAGGGCTTATTTATCAAGAAATAAGTCATGGGATAACAAGCCAGAAAATCAGAAACAAGAAGCCACACAATGTATACAGTAGTAACTCAAAGCAAATGTCCCAATTTTATATAGTAGTGGCTGGCTTGATATCTCATATGGAAGAGCTAAGGTAATTTCTGTGTCAGTTTAGGCACTTATACCTGAATATCCCCCTGTCTTCACTTGAGAATAGATTTCTCAGAGTTTAAAAACACAAGATAATCTAGGGTCTTTATTTAATGTGCCTTCTTTAATCATCAAGCCATCTACCATTTTCTTTTCTGTTTTATTTTTTAAGTTGTTGGTTTTGAGGCTTGAACTTAGAGACTAATTCTCTGTTAGCTCCCCCCGCCCCCCCCCCACACACTTTCAAGGTCTTTCAGTTGATCTACAGCTCTGCTTCCAGATTTCAGGCTTTGGCTGGTTAATTGGTGATGAGAGACTTGGGGATTTTTCTGCTTGGGCTTGCTTTGAGCCCTGATCTTCAAAATTCAGGCTCCTAAGTAACTAGAATTACAGGTGTGAGCCATCTACAACTGGCCATTCTGATTATTTTGTTTTTTTCCACCATTTAAAGCACAATTGATTTAAGAAAGAAAGGAAGAAGGGAGGAAGGAAGGAAGGAAGGAAGGAAGGAAGGAAGGAAGGAAGGAAGGAAGGAAGGAAGGAAGGAAGGAAGGAAGGACAGACAGAAAGAAGAAAGAAAGAGAGAGAGAGAGAAAGAAAAAGAGAAAAGAGAAAAGAAAAGAAAACAACTTCTGTCCTGGACACTAAAGTTTCCAAAACAATTGGGGAACTTTAAAATTATAAATATATTTTGTAAATTTCTAAAAATTGACTTTATCAAACTATGACTGGAAGATCTTCACATGTTTAAAATACAGATTGCCCAGCCTTACTAAAAACCATCTAATCTGAACACTGGAATGGAATCCCCGAAACATGGATTATAAGAGGTTTCCATAAAAAGGTCTACACATGCAAAAATTGTGAATTTAGACTGTTTAGTGCTATGCATAGGCCTTGGCTAGTATATACATATATATATATATATATTCCTAATATGTAAATCAAATGATTCTAGTTTGAGAAGGCATTAAGCTACATAAAAGTACAAGACCTAATTATGCGAGATATTCTGCAATTATTCAAAACAGATGGAAAAAGATTTGAGCATGATTAAACTTAATTTTCCATGTTAAAATTTTCAGGTTAAAATATATAATGTAGGGGCTAGGAGTTTGGCCTATTGGTAAGAGTGCTTGCCTAGCGTGCACGAAGATCCGGATTTGATTCCTCAGCACTCCACATACATAGAGAAAGCCAGAAGTGGTGCTGTGGCTCAAGTGTAAGAGAAAGCCCAAGGACAATGCTCAGGCCCTGAGCTCAAGCCACAGGACTGGCAATATATATATATATATATATATATATATATATGTAAATATTGTATTAAAGCATATTCTTATAGTATTAAGTCAAACAGAATTATACTAAGGAGTGCATATTTCTAATGTTAGTCTGAGGCAACCCAATCAATGGTGATATTGAAGAACAAGGAAAATAAATAAACACAAGGATGAGGTTGAGTCACATCATCCTTTATAACCTAGTAGACCGGGTTCATTTACTTATTATTTTTATTCAGTTGAGAAGATAAGCCTATCACAGTAGCCTCTGCACACAGTTAGAAGAGATGGTCTACTGTTTCTGCATAAATTCTGAGCAGCTTAAAGTGAATACCAGCTCTGTTATTTAAAAGGATTTCTGGTTTGCTTCAACTTGAAAATGATTTAATAGTAGGCCCACAGAGAAAATCTTTCCTAGTAATCAAATTATAACAAGTAAGGATTAAAAGTATTAAGTTTAAGCAAACTTTTCAGCTACTATGTTTTCTTCAGAGGGAGAAGAAAGTCATTTGAAATTGGCTGTGGGAATTAACACAACAAAATTATAAGGAGGAAAACACAGAAACTACACAAATGTTGGGTTTACTATGTATCTCCAGCAACAGTGTTTTTCAAATATTTGGGTTTGGCCAAACTCTAGCAGCTTTTTTTCCCCCAAGGAAATTTTGTTTGTCTCCATTTACTTCTTTCTTTCTGAATTTATAAAGTCAACTATACTTGAGAGGTAAATTTAATTTTTATTTCTAGATTTGTTTCCACTTAATTCTTCTTGTGTGTCACAGGGTTTGGGAGAAAGATGTGATCTTTTTAATAGATTTTAAGGAACTTCTTTTATTTTTTTCTTAGAAACAGGAAGCCATTTCCACCAAAACCAAATAAAGTTAAACTCTGAAGTGTTAGATTTGGGCTTGACATTTGGAAACCACAGATCCAAGTGAATCTTGAGCTTGGCAAAGCATTCCTTTCCTTCTTTATTAGGTGAGAAGAAAATATTTAGGATAAAAGGAGCAATTATTAAAATGGAAAGATAGTCCTTAGTCTTCTATACACAATAATACCTCCACATCTTCTTTATAAATTAAACAGCACACATATCCTCAAACACCTGTAAACAATATCAGTGTAGCATAACTATGTTACAAATGACAAATTTATACACATGTACATATGTGCACAATTATAAAGGGTATACTTTCTGTTACTTTCCATGTTACTTTGCAATTGTTTTTCTAAAATGACTGAATTGTATTATGATAATATACGATGAAATAGAAGCAAAGATTATGTACGATAGTATTTGAAATGCTGTCATGTAAAATGTAATCACTAGTGATTTGCCCTATGTAATCAGTCATCCACAACAAATCATATGTATATGCATTTAATTTTTCATTAGATCTAGAGTTTGACTTTAGAGGTTTTTAAATTATGAATTACTATATTTAAAGTGTGTTTAGCATATAAAAGATGTAGCCATGCATGCTATCACACATGTAAAAATACATGCACATATATATATATATTTATGATATATAACTAAATTGATCATCTGGTACATATCATACTACATATAATATATAAACATATTAATCATAACATATATGATTATATTTATATATAAAATCATTTAAATATAGGTAATCTCAACGAAAGATTAGAAACTTTGTCTTCTGGGGTAAATATGTTCATAAATACATTAGCTCAACTACTTTTACCTACCAGATAAGATCAAGTTAATAATCGAAATGGAAAAGAAATAAAACGGACAAATAAAATTCATAGAAGACCATAAGCTGAAGTTAGAGACATATGCAGATAGAAAAAAGTAAAAAGGAATTACTTGAAGGCCAGATAAACTTTAAATAACATTCAAAAAGTTTTAAAGAGAAGGTCATTTTCTGATGCTAAGGAACATGGAGAGATTGCTTTAGATTTCTGAATTGGCCTAGAATGTATAAAAGTAGAAAATTGTTAACCAAATGTTTGACTCCATTGGCCTAAAACAGACGAGTTTCAAAGTTTCCTACTTTTTATACATTATAGATTTCTTCAAGTGGGCAAAATAACCAATAAATTTGGTATAAATATTTATGCATGTTAGTGGTCAGCTGATCAGAAGTGGGGTAATGAATAGATTGAAAGCACTCAATCAACTTATCAAAGTTAATAATTAAACTAAGAGAGAAAAATATCATTAAACTATAAAGTGAGGTCTTCATTTCTTGCTTTCTCTCCTAGTTGCCCTTATAACAAACATGATTAGTCAGTGTAAGACTGGCAGTTTTCAGACTTCCTTCTTCTTTCCAGGATATGGAGCCAGTATCAGAGGCACTGGCCAGCCTCGTCCCAAAGTAGCCTAAAGGGGTCTGGTAAGCAATGTTCAAATCCCTGGAAAACATTTCCAGTCTTACAATGAACTACAGGCTCTTCTTGTGTTTACCATATGGCCTCATTCTCCAGCCAATTAAAAGATAAGCAGCCTCAGAAAACATATGGTACAAATTCCATGATACTTTGGAGAAACTATACTGTATATCTATAAAATCTATACTCTAAGAGAGAATAAAAGTCAAAATTATAGTCTCAAGAAACCTGCTAGTATCAGATTGTTCTCAGGCACAAGTATTAATTTTACCATTCTTAATAGAGAAAAATAGAGCATCCAGTGTAATTGGTATCCTGCAATTTTTCTCTTCTGAGCATTAACAGAAATATATAGCTTTTCTTGGCACAGTAGATGAACCAGTGCACACTTTTTTGGTCCTATGTAAGTCATAGTTTGTGTGAAGTTTAAGCAGTGTTTGTCTATTGTGCCCTGAACAAACAAATAAAATAACGATTCTGCCCTCTTATATGTATACATTTTATTCAACTGAAGGTACATAAGTATATAAATGTATTTAAAATATTTTTAGTCATTCTTTAGGTCCCATATCATGTAAGCATGACTTAAAATTGTACTCTTTCCCCATACATACATTTAAAAGCATCTCTTATAGTATTTGGGTTCATATCTTAGAGAAAATGTGTTTTCTCTCCCAAAGGTGGGGACAAAATCCCTTTCATTTATAATGTAGAATAGCAATGATACTTTACAGCAGACAATATTTTACTTTTCTCTTGGTCTTTATTTTTAGTCCCTATGAAGTTTTGTTCCCAGATGTAGGAATGTACTGAACAGGGGCTGCTGCTAATTATTGAGCAAATATCCACATGAAATCCAGATGCTAATGTGTGATCATTTTTTTCTATCAGTGAACAGATTTCATTTTGTGTCATGTTGGGATCAGATAAGACCCTTCCTCTACCTTACCTTAGTCTTTTGGAGCCTAGAATTTGGTTTTCAGTCTGTTATATACTATTTTGATGTGTTTTATTTAGCTACATATCTAAATGAATATCCTCATGCTTTTTTTACTTTGTTAAACATAATTGAATTTAGGTTTACACTAGATAAGAAGCCCTTAAAAGGAAATTTATTTGCAATTTGTAAGATAAAATGTTGAAAGTAAGCATGAAGAGAATTTCTGTAAAGGAGAAACAGCCAGAGAGACAACAGATAGAAAAAGAGTATCCTGTTTTCTTCTAGAAGTATTAATAGGCAAGCAATATAATTTAAAATATTTTGGTGATGATGGACACTTTAAAAGGATTCTCTATGAGAAGAAAAACCAATAAATTTCTCATAGTTCTAGTGCATTAATAAAATGTTCATTACATAATAGTGATTTTATATTTTAACTCCAATTTTATTTACTTAATCTATCATTTGCAGCAATAAAACTATTTTCAAAGAGACAATTCCTACATGTTTTCCAAGAGCAATTTTCTACTGTAACCTAACTTGATATTGTTCGGAATTCTTTGGGGAAAAAGTGGCTGTATAAACATTAGACATAATTCTTGAAAATGGGCATGCCAGTCAATAGCTCTCATACATAAATAAGATGAAATTAAGGCCTAAATTGATCTTTTGAAAAATAAAATCCATGAACTTAAAACTGTTATAGTTACTATACAGTACTTTTTTATTCTTGGAAAATTAAGAATTTTTAATGAAAATATCTCAGTTGTTCAGTAAATATATAAATTTATTTCAATTTGTAGAAACAACTGGATGAGGAGATCCAAGAGACCTTGTAATTTCAAGCTGTTTTTATTCAAATGGAGGTTATAAGATTACAAAATCCTTCTATCAAGCAAGGAGCCAAACAGGCAGTTTCTTGTCTGATTTGGCTGAAGTCAGCGAGGGAGGTTCATGACCCTTGGCCTTTGGAAGAGTTTATGATAAAAATAAAAATTCAATTGAGTCAAAATTTGAGCAAGATACTGAAATCTTGGGTAGATATGGGGAAGAACTTATCATATAGAAAGATTTACATTTTGAGGTATTTAAATGTAAAACTGATTTAAATGATTTTTTAATCTTCTAACAAACTAAGCTATATGAGATAATTTTTAACATGTTTATTTATGTACCTAGTTCACTTAAAAGAAACAAAACAGAACAAAATTTTACTTAGCCTCATGCTACATGAAAAAAGGGAGATTTGAATTGTTATGAATAAACATGAGTACAATAAAACATTTTAAGGAAAAGGGAACTTTTCCATCAGATCATAGATCTTTGAAAATATTTCTAGCTGGGTGCAGTGGCTCACACCTGTAATCCTAGCTACTCAAGAGGCAGAGATCTGAGGATCAAGGTTCAAAGCCAGTCCTGGCACAAAATGACCTGATACTCTTATCTCCATTCCTCTAGAAAATGGGAAGTGGGGTTTGGCTCATGAGTAGGATGGTAGCCTTGAACTGAAGAACTCGGGGACAGTGCCCAGGCCTAGTTCAAGCCCCATGACCCACAAAAAAAAACAAAGAGAAAGAAAGAGAGAAACAGAGAGAGAGAGAGAGAGAGAGAGAGAGAGAGAGAGAGAGAGAGAGAGAGAGAGAGAGAGAGAGAGAGAGAGAGGGAGGGAGGGAGGGAGGGAGGGAGGGAGGGAGGGAGGGAGGGAGGAAGGAAGGAAGGAAGGAAGGAAGGAAGGAAGGAAGGAAGGAAGGAAGGAAGGAAGGAAAAAAAATATATTTCTAAAGTTAATGTCCTTAGTGTTGTGCTTTCTATTCCAGAAGCTCAATAATCTCAGCATCAAGGAAATGCTTGAAATTCTGGATTTCTCTGCAATGCCTATCATTATTTAATATTCAAGAAATATCATAGATGGGTGAAAATATTAAGCAGAATGTTTTCACAGTGTTTCAGTCTCACCTGAGGAATACTATATGTCCCATTCAATAAATGTCATGTTTCAGCTAAAAGAATCATGATTTTTTTAAATCATTGCATAGTACTAACTGTCTGGGGACAAGTAATATTGAAAGGCATCTTGCTAAAACTATCTTTTTCTTAATTATTCACCTTTACCACATCATGTGTCCCTCAACAATGATGACAATGTACTAAGTGTAGTTTCTGTAGAGAAAACTTCCCCATAATACCAAATTGGTCAGGATTATTTCTAGAACCAGCTATTTTGCTGTAAGAAAATACTATGTGACTGAGTGATGGTGTCTCTTGCCTGTGTAATCTTAGCTGCTCAGGAGGCTGAGATCTGCGGATCACAACTTAAAACAAGCCCGAGAAGGAAAGTCGGTGAGACTTATCTCCAATTAAGTACGCATGAGTGGACATGCGCGTGCATGCACACAAACACACACACACGCACACACACACACACACATACACACACACAACTGGAAGTGATGCTGTGGCTCAAGTGGTAGAGGACTAGCCTTGAGCACAAAAACTCAAGAATATCCAGCACACACACATACACACATACACACACAGTATATTATACGCCTTCTTACCTACACTGAACCCAGAACACTAAACTCTGAAAAGTAAGTTTGGGCCCAGGGCAAATAATTAACATGAATTGTAATTCTCATTTCAATAAAAGCATAATAACATTGAAATCTTGTTTCTACTTGAAGGGAAAATATAGCATACAGTTTTCACTGCATTTGTTAGTACATTTTTTTGAAAACAGAGAAGGAAATTCAGTCTAAATTGTCTATACAAATAAAATTAAATATTAGCAGTGTGATCATGATGTTGACCAAAAGTTTTCAGATTACTGAGACTAGTAAGACAAAACACTGGTCAAGTAATTCAGACCTTCGTTTATTGTTTTTCAGAAGCAAAACTGGAATAATGATAGTTATCTTACAAAAAGCATTGTATAAGTCATATGAACTGCAGGTTTCGCTGAAGACAACCGATTTACTTCTTTCTACTTAATAGGATATGGGCTTCACTGAATGATTAATCACAAAGTTGTGTGAGAGCATCCCAAATTTTTCTCTCCAAAAATACAGGTATAGGAGAGATAAAGTCTAGCAGCAGACTGTTATAACCAAATCATGTTATACCATGACAAGAATAAAGATTTATGAACATTACCAGAAATGGTTTTAATATGTAGTAGAGATCATAATTACAATTCCAGTATAATAGTTTTATTAAATGGTTAGGCATTGAAACAGACTGAAAGGGCATGTAATTCAAGAGTAGGATAGATATCAATTCATATTCAAAACAAATAATGTGGCTCTATCTTTGCTAAAACACAAGTATTTTACCATTCATTTGACCTTCCATACTCACACCTTATACTCTATTCTCAGTAGCCAAAATGGCCATTTTTATGAACTATGAGTTGCAATTTCTTATTTTCGCATACTCATTGTGATTTTAATATTCTTTTTATTGTAATTAATAGAAGGGTTACATTATATTCACCAGATAGCAGGTGCATTATTACTTCACAAACATTAATACCCCTTCTCATGTTTTTGTCCCCATTTCCCTCCCCAACATTGTGATTTTTAACACACTATGTTTTTGCCAAGTGAACAGCAATGTTTAGAGGAAGATACTTTGTATCCAATAGTCTAGTTCCATTCTAATTACTTTTACCACAGCACTTATGAGGACACAACTATCAATAAAGAAAATTAGCAATTAAGCAACTTTCTAGCTCAGTTAAATGTACACAATGAACACTAGTATGCTTTCATTTCTAAAGATAACAATAATTGCACATCCAGCTAATTATAATAAAATCGGAACAGTATTCAGAAGAAATGTAATAGTACATCTTCTCAATTAAAAGTTATATATGTTATGAAGTATCACAAAAGAGACATCTCACTTTTTTTTTTTTGCCAGTCCTGGGCTTGGGCTCAGGGCTTGAGCACTGTCCTTGGACTTTCTCAAAGCTAGCACTCTACCACTTGAGCCTCAGCACCACTTCCAGCTTTTTGCTATGTGTGTGGGGTACCGAGGAATTGAACCCGGGTCTTCATGCATGCTAGGCAAGCACTCTACCACTAGGCCAAACTCCCAGCCCTGGGACATCTCACTTTTAAAAGACTATCTGTTACATGAAAAATGATCTTTACCACATTAGGTGGAATTGAAAGTATTATGATCTTCATCATGTAACTGCTGATTTCCTGGTTCCCACATATTCCTGAACCACGAATTGGCCTGCTGAGTTTTGGCAAGTCTTACGTTGGTATCAAGCAAATTCTCATCCAGAAAACTGTTGGATAGCACTACCATAACTCCAAGTTGTATTGAAATCCAAATGTGAATTTCCTGGAACACATATGGGAGCATGTAGTCAACAGATTTCTAAAACTGCATACCAGCACTTTGCTTTGCCTCTACAAGTGCCTATCTTGGAAGAGTATCTATTAAAAATCCTTTCCTAATGAGTTCAGAGAGAAAATACTGCAACTAAAACATTCACTTTACTAGTCAGCTTCAAAGTCTTGTACTCTGACTTCCACATAAAACTGGATGTTTATTACATGCATATGAAGACATACTTTCAAAATAGCCTAAATAAAATCAGAATGATATACTGTAGCACACTCACAATCTTCTTCATGATCATTCTTTGTACGTATTGCCTCGATTTCAGCTCTTTCTCTATGTCCTAGTATAAGACAATTTGCTTTCGCTCCTGATTTAAAGTACTGGAGAAATTGATAATTTAGATATACAATTTGAATTATATTTAGAGCATTATCTAGATGATGGGGAGAGAAACTGTCATACTGTGAAAGGTAGAATGGAAGTACTATGCCCAACTCAGATTCAGAAAGAGATATCTATGTCTAAAAAACTATACGTAAGCTGGACAGACATTGATCTGAAGGAGAAGCAAAGATTCTACTAAAAGAGCAGCCCAATAGAAACCACTAGGCTGGGCAGCTGAGCTGGTATTTTTGTGACTGATAAATCTCTTTATGAGATTAGTCTGAGACACCATGGTATGTGGGATTCAGGGACATACAGAGTATATATTTGAAATCATGAAAGTAACAACTTCACAGAAAAGGAGAGACAAAGGATGAATAAATGTAGCAGTGATACTCACTAGGCACTATGTTGAAAATGAACTTTATAACTTGTGAGTGGGTATGGGAGGGAAAAACTGGGAGAGAGTGAGGGAAATGGTGACATTGTCCCCCCCCCAAAATGGCACTCTTTACCTGACTTATGTAACTGTAACCCCTCTGTACAGGATGTTTTGTTACAAAACAGAAAACAAATCATCAAGTAGTATAAAATTTGGTTATTTAAAAACATAATTACATTTGTTACAAAGTCACAAACCATGTCTCATCATTAATCATCCTGATTAGATGCTGAAGTTCAGGTCAATTGTTTGGAAAATACCCTTCAGCATTGTGAAGTAGAAGGTGTCATCTGTACCTGGGGTCAATGGGTAATAGGATGCAGTACAGAACTAACAGTGCCTAAGGTAGCAGGATTTCCAGTGAGAAATAGTACTGTAAACAGAGGATGTAGACAGCATGCCTGGGCGGTCAAAGCTGTGCATATTGGGGGGATGCTAAGGGGTACATGTACATTATCCTGTATAGTTTCCAGGTAAATGGAAGAAACACTGAATATAATCAAGTGTTAAAATAGAATATGGATGTGCAAGCCAAGAAAATATTGCTCATTTCTAACTATCTATGTCCATAATACCCTCTTAAGGATGTAGTGTTATGGAGCAAAACAGGATATATATTATGCATTTTGGCTAAGATTAAAAATATTCCTAATTATAAGAGCTTAGGAGGAAAACTTCCTGGTAAGAAACAAAAGGTATGGGTAGTCTAGAATGTACTTAGATAGCAAGGCTAATCAAAAACCCTGTAACTGAAAGTGTTAATACTCTCAACCAAGGAAAGGAATTTGAAGTGCTCTCACCAATAGAATAGTACCTCATGTGTATTTAGATAAACAGTCCCCCAAATTCATACAGTTTATTTAGCCAAGAAAAATCCTTGGGGTGGATGAATCTAAGCCATTGTTCTGTTTTATTTCACTTGATCACTTTTAAAATGCAATCCAACATTAATCTTTTTTAAAAAAGCAGAAGACAGAAAAACACTTGGGTCAGAGAACTTGGAAGGTACAGGAAGAAGTCGTTGTTTAGGTTGCCAAACTTAGGCCCCAAGGGAAGAACCTCCTTCTAATCATCGAATTGGTTAGAAAAGTATGACTTTCAAATCAGCAGGTGTTTATCTTGTGAATTCCAAACATGATACTATTTAGAACCTTACCAGATACCATAGGATACTTAGGATAAAATACAACGAAAACTCTCTTGTCCCTGAGGTAATTTTATTTTAGCTTGCTTTATCATGCCTGTGTATAGGATAGTACACAGAAGATAACATGTTTCATGAAACACTCACTAGAGAAACAAAAGAGCCAACATCACCCATGATACAATATGTCCTCTCACAGAACCTGCTATTCACTGAAGAGAGTTCAAACTCTTCTTGAAGTACTGGGCTTCATGGTCTCATCAGGATTTACACTTAGCAAATTAGTGCAAAATAGCATTCTGCCTACTCCTAGTATTGAATATTCAGTATCTAGGAAAAGCATAGGCAATGAATAGCACAATTATATTAAGTATACAGACATGATAGCGAGGGAGGGACTGAGAGGGAGATATTGATTTGTATTACCTTTATTATATCACTTAATTGGGTCACATATAATACTAAAGTTTAAATATATTCCAGAGAAAGCATTCTTTTTTCTATTTTGATCACTGCCTCATCTGATGTAATAGTTGCAAAATGCCAAATTGAGATAGCCATATTATCTTCAATGGTTATTCATAAATATGAATTTAATATGTACTGTATACCAGGTCCCTTCAGGATCAAGATACAATATTAAAAGTGAGAGATGAGAGGTCTACATCAGCCAACATGAAAGAGCCTGAAATCTATTCCAGACTCAAAAAACAAGGTCAATGTGTAAAGCTAGGTATTCTGTAACAGACTGCAGGGTTTTGTTGGAGAATAGGCAGTTGAGCTAACCATGGAATTTTAGGACAGATCACTTCTAAATGTGGAAGGGTATTGAGCAAGAATGACCAGCACAAAAGGATGGAGGCACAAATACAATCAATAAAAACTGAAACACTCCCTGTTCTGTATACAGGAGAAGAAACACCTTTAGAGGAAATAGACAAGGTACATTTCAAGAATGTTTTTCTCTGTGGTCTAGAGAACTTTTGAGATCCCTATAAAATATGTATAACACACAATAAACCCTTCGTCACAAAATTCAAATGCATAACAAATATCTTTAGTGTGTGTATATGTGTGAGTGTGTGTGTGTGTGTGTCTGTGTCTGTGTCTGTGTGTCTGTCATTCCCTTAGCTTTTTCACTAAAGGAATGCGTTCTACTACTTGGGCCACACCTCCATTATGGCTTTTTGCTGGTTACTTGCTGGCTTGGAACTATAATCCTCAGATCTCAAGCTTCTGACTAGCTGGGATTATAGGTATGACTCATGGGCACTCATGATACTGTATCATGTAACATGATACTGGGAATTGGCAAGGGCATCAGAAAACTAGACAGATTTTGTCTATTTCTTGGGATGTAATCTATGAAATCATCATTGTCCTGCAGGGAGATATAATAGCCAAGAGATTAGTAAAAGGCATTACTTATTAACTTTCAAAACCTAGAAAAATTAAATATTCAACAGACAATAAAGAACATATAAATAAACTATAATATAAATGAGATGAACATTACATACTCTTAAATATATTAAAATACAGAGAGGAATTATGTTTTATATTATCTGAAAAAATATGACTATGCACTTAAGAGGTATTTTTTAAGCCCAATGAGAATACAAACAAAAAGAGTAGCAGCAGTTGTTCTAAGGTGGTAGATATATAATTTTACATACAGCAAAACTGTTACTCCAACTTAACAAAAAACTGAGGTACAGTTGCTATTTCCTATCTTTGAACAAAACAACAGAACTTATTAGTGCTAAGCACACTTTTCCTTCTGCTAGTGAAAGGAAATATTTGGAAGGGGGTTGCCTTCCATTTTTTCTGCATATTAATCCCTTATGCTAGTGTGAAGTCATTATTTTGTCTCCATTTTCTCAGTTACTCCATTAATCAAAGTTTGGTGAATTCAAATTGTCCCACATCCCAAACTCAAAAAAAAAAGCAACTATAAATGCTCTCATATCTCCAAAATAGCTCTTTTACCAGACCACTTTGTTAGGGGTAGAAGGGAACATAATAGCTTGCTAGGGTATATGTTTAGCTATACCATAGCAAAATACAGAGCCAAGTTCAAATACATTGCCAAAATATATTCCATTCTATGGCATCATTTTAAATGTATTTTTAAAATATTTAAGCTCCTCTGCATTTTTTTTGTCATTTACTGATCACAGGAGAAATACTGTCTCCCTCATAGGATTAACACCTATCTAAGAAATAAATGTCAATTTCCATATGTACCATATGTGTATGTGTGAAAATTAAATTTTATTTAATCAGGTCATATAGAAAATACTGAAATAATAGTTTCAGAAAAATAAAATTTTTCTGATGAATATTAGTTTACTAAACTGAAAGCTTTTTCTATGGGGTGTGAATTCCATTTCATGACTTCACAGTATCTGGTAAGTTTGTTAGCACAAAACCATGCCTCTGTAATTCTTGTTTGATTGTATGTGCATGTGTGCATGTGCGTGTGTGTGTGTGTGTGTGTGTGTGTGTGTGTGTGTGTGTGTGTGTGTGTTTGATTGTTTGTGGGGGGGCGACTGGGGCCTAAAGTTAGGGCATGCATGATGTCCCTGAGCTTTTTTGGTCAAGGCAAATGATCTACCAGTTGAGGCACAGATTCATTTCTGGGTGTGGGGTTTAACTCAAGATAAGAGCCTCATGTACTTTCCTGTCCTAGTTAGCTTTGAATCTCAATCATATATTTATTATTGTAATTAATAGAAGGGTTACATGATATTTGCCAGATAGATGGTGCATTAATTCCCATACATAGATACCCTTTCACATGTCTTGGTCCCCATTTCCCTCCCCCTCACCACCACCCCTCATCTTGTTTTCCCCCCTTCCCTATCCAATTACATGTCTTTAAAGGTCTATTTTCTTTTGTTTTGTTAAAGGCTAAATGTCACACCTCAAACACATGATCTTTACAGTATTTAATGTTAATGCAGAACCACCATTTAGACAAAAGTTCTGATAAAAAAAAATCATGCAGAAAAGAACAGAAAAACAACTATATCCTAATATTCAATACAAGTATATACCTATATAGTCATATTTCCTTTCTCCACAGATTAGTTTATGTTCACAGGTATATATTTTCATACATTATGATCAACATTTAAATACATTGTATACTTATGAGAATAAAATAATCAAATTTCTTTTTCTATGAAGCTCTAAATCCCTAAATTCCAGTGGAAAATATGAGCGGCAAGGTAGTAAATTATACTAGCTGAATAAAATGTCCTACTAGCCTAAAACCATATTTTTAACTATGTCATGATTATGTCTCTAAAATTATAAATTAAATGGAATTTATTTTATTAGTGTGTGGTCTTCAGGATATGAATCTCACAAAATGAAATGTGTTTTGTTCCTAAATAACATCCAAGTTTGAAGGTGAAGAATATAATTATTCACCACACTGTAAAAGCTAAAAGAACTTGCAGAATCTAAAGAAACTTTTATATAATTTCTTCCAAAAGTTAAATTCTTCATGAAATTTTCTTTTATAGAATCTAAATTTATTAGACATTTAATGTTAACAACTTAAACACATATTTCTTTTTCCTATTATAATGTATAGAAGGGGTACAATTACATTAACCAAATAATAGGTGCATTACTTCTCACACATTGATACCATTTCTCATGTTTTTGTTCCTATTTCCCTCCCCCAATCCCCTCCCAATCATTTTGTTTTCTCCTTTCCCTTTCCTATTGCAAGTAATCAAATAAACATATATACAATATACTAGATAACAAAGTCAAATACAGTAACAATATGAGATTAACCAAAGGGCAACAAAAGAAAAGAGAAATAACATAGAACATTAAGAACAACAATCACACAAGATAAAGCTCTTGTTTTCATATCCTGGAGATCCTTTCGTTTAGTCTCATCCTATACGACTTTATGGATCTAGGTCTTGCGCTATTGTAATCCTCTGCTAGAAGAGTCTTAGATGTAAACACATATTTCTTTATTAAAGAAAAGTACTCCAGGAACATTTTGCTTTATTTTTTTTCTTTTTGCCAGCCTTGGGTTTGAGCTCAGAGCCTGAGCACTGCCGTTGGACTTTCTCAAGGCTAGAGCTCTACCACTTGAGCCTCAGCACCACTTTTGGCTTTTTTCTATGTATGTGGTACCAAGGAATCAAATCCAGGTCTTTGTACATGCTAAGCAAGCACTCTACCACTAGGCTAAACTCCCGGACCACATTTTGTTTTTTACCAATAGCAATCTTCTGTCACTATTTCCCACGTTTACTTTTTTGGAAAATGCTGTAGTCTTAAAAGAAAATAATGCATGTTGTATACTCATACTACCTTACTATCACTTCTACCTCTTCAGACATTTCTAGCTATTTATTTTTGATGTAAAGCAAATAGATAAAAAGTAACTTTGAAATTATCTGATAAAACAAAATAGATCAGATGGCTATAGATCTTAGTATTGTACAGAAAAACAACTCTATTGAATAATAATCAAAACTTCAATGTAAGTTTTCATGTTTTTAGGAATGTCAGAAGGAAACACTGAAGTGTTGCAATGGACCATAATATGTCAGTTGGAGCCAAATAAAAAAATTTTCTTTATCTTTTGTTTCTGTTTGGAAAAGAGCAAATGTAGAAGATAAAGAGAAAATGACTCAAAAGGAACACGAATTCTTTGTATTTCCAGTTTAGAAACATCCTTTTATAATTAAAGATTTATTTTTAGAGATAAAAATTTTATAACCACTAGATGTCATTAAAATACTGATGGGTAGACTCTAATTATATATATATATATGAGATATATGACATAATTTTGATATGAACTATATAAGATACATATAATTTTATTAAGTTGAAGTGATTGATAAGAGATAAACAGAAATGAAGGATAGATTGCATGATTCAAAAAAAAGCAGGGAAGTATATACAAGGAAGGAGCTGTTTAATTGAGAAAATTAGAAAAGGAGAACTCTTAGTCAAGCTAAAAAATGGATGCAGGAGCAATAAATGAATGAAATGAAAGTAGTATTCAAATGATACATTCAAGTTTAATATTCTAATAAGTTTCATGATTTATCTAAGAGTATCAGAGGCATAAGTAGAGGAAAGTAAAATATCTCTAGAGTTGAGATCCAAGATATTGTCATCCACACAGACAATGAGGACAGTCTATAAAATAGTAGGATTTATGGAGCCGGGAGTTTGGTCTAGTGGTCGAGTGCTTGCCTAACATACACGAGGACCTGGTTTCGATTCCTCTGCACCACATACATAGAAAAAAATCAAGACGTGGTGCTGAGGCTCAAGTGGTAGAGCTCTAGCCTTGAGAAAGCCCAAGGACAGCTCAGGCCCTGAGTTCAAGCCCAGGACTGGCAAAAAAAAAAATAGTAGGATATGGATCTAAAAGGAAAAGAAAAACCTAAATAGTGAATGATATAATGGGTTTAAAAGGAGAAGAATAAGCTAAATACTAACAGATATAATGATTATCTGTAATCATTATCAATAGTTAACAGTATAGAAAAATAAAGAATATAACTTAAAAGTCAGTAGCCTTTCTGTATACCAACAATACAGAATAGAAGGAAAAATCAAGAAAATGATCCCATTTGAGATAGCCCCCAAAAGAATAAAATATTTAGGAATGAACTTAACCAAAGATGTAAAGGAATTATTTAGTGAAAATTATAAAAGCCTAATGAAAGAAATTAAACTCTACTATAGAGCCATAATAACAAAAACAGTATGGTATTGACACAAAATAAACCAGAAGATCTGCTGGTGGGAATGTAAACTAGTTCAACCACTCTGAAAGGCAGTTCGGGAGTTTCTTTAAAAACTGAAAATACACCTTCCCTACAATCCCACCACACCACTCCTGGGCATCTACCCTGAGCATCATAACCCAGGATATGATAAGGACACCTGCTCAGCCATGTTCATCTCTGCACTATTCACAATAGCCAAATGATGGAAACAACCCAGATACTCTACTGCTAGTGAATGGATACAAAAAATGTGGAATATATATATATATATATATATATATATAATGGTATTTTACATAGCCACCAGATAAGATAGACAGTAGCATTTGGTGGGAAGTGGATGAAACTAAAGCAAATCATGTTGAGTGAGATAAGTCAAGACCAAAGGAACAAAGGGTACATGGTATCCTTAATATGTGGATATTAGATGCAAACAGTACAAGGGCGATGACACAATATTTGGGCATATGGACGTGTTCATAGAGATATAAACATAACTACATAGACGTAAAAATCTATGATGGGATATATACTCTATAGACATGTTTTATTACATAGATTAATATGTATCCATGACATACAAACCCTCAGCTTAATTTTGTGGAATCAGCCTATGTAGATGTCAACTAATAAATGAATAAATAATATGTATATGTTTTTATATATAACATAATATATGCTGTGAAGTATTAATTTCTTCTTGTTATTTGGAGGGTTTATATGTAGAGATTGAAGACAGGTAAGAGTTGAGAGGTAGTATTTTTTTCTTTGCAATATATATTTGCTTAATGCACACTTAATAAGTATCTACAAAAATGAGTATAAGAGGAAGCTATTTCTGAGAACCAAGAGATTATGACAAAATGGGTTATTCCCTTCTATAAAGTTTTCCTTTTAAATATATGTAACTTAGCTAAGTTATTATTCTTTTTTTAGGTTTTTATTAACATTGAAAATGAGTGAAATTAAAAATCATCACATTAAGTAAAATAAGATATAAGAAAAAGACACATAACCATGTTTTCTCTCATATTCAGAGTTGAGATTGAACAAAACAAGATGAAAGAGATGAAAGTTAGACAGAGACTGGAGGAAGAATGAAGCACAATAGAGGAGTAGACAAATAACACAGGGTAATGTTGGATGAACAAGATCAAAGTACTTTATATTCACATATGAAAACAGAATAATGAAACCCATTAAGTTATTTAAAAAGAAGGTAGGGGGCTGGGAGTTTGGCCTAGTGGTAAAAGTGCTTGCCTAGCATACTCAAAGCCCTGGGTTTGATTCCTCAGTACTACATACATAGAAAAAAGCCTGAAGTGGTACAGTGGCTTAAGTGTTAGAGCTCTAGCCTTGAGGGAAAAAAAAAGAAAAGAAAAGCCCAAGGACAGTTCTCAGGCCTTGAGTTCAAACCCCAGGACTGGCAGAAAAAAAAGAGGGGGGGGGGTGGCCAGGCTCGACGGCTCACGTTTGTAATCCTAGCTACTCCAGAGGCTAAGATCTGAGGATGGCAGTTCACAAAGCCAGACAGGGCACAAATTAAAGTCCATGATACTTATCTCCAGTTAATCACTAGAAAGCTCTGTGGCTCAAGGGGTAGGGCCATAGCCTTGTGCTTAAGAGCTCAGGGACAATGCCCAGGCCCAGGGGTAGGGTGGTAGCCTTCAGCTGAAAAGCTCAAAGACAGGGCCTAGGCTCAGAGTTCAAGCCCCATGACTCACAAAAATAAATAAATAAATAAATAAATAGGGAAAATCAGAATAACAGACAGGGTAACTTTGTTCAAAATACATACATATATATGGAAATATAAAAAATTAAATATTTTCATTTAACTAATATATATGTGGGGTAAAATATTCTGAAAATTCTCTCAGAACAAAAGAATATTAGGAAATCCAGGTGTCATTTAGAAGGATAAGGCAGGGTAATAATGGGTTACCTAGCACGCTCAAGGTCATTTGGGCTACACAGGAAGGCCCAGTTTCATGAGAGAGAGAGAGAGAGAGAGAGAGAGAGAGAGAGAGAGAGAGAGAGAGAGAGAGAGAGAGAGAGAGAGAGAGAGAGAGAGAGAGAGAGAGAGGAGGAAGGAATGAAGGAACGAAGGGAAGGAGGGTACAGATCTTCAAAAGAATACAGATAAACAGCTAAATAAAAAAAAATGCATTTACCAAAAAGTTCAATAAAAGCTAGAAGTCTTTAAAATATCAAAACTATGAATCTAAAGAATATGATTAATGCATTGAAAAAGAACTTTCACATATACAAATTCTCAAGAGTCAGTAAGCTCAAGAAAGGATCAGTCCCACATATCCATTCAATAGAACAAAAAGAAAAGAAGAAGAGAGTGAAGAAAGTCTGTGGGATTAATGGGACCTCATCAAACAAACACACTTTTGAACAACCAATTGGTCAACATAGAAATCAAAGAAAACCAAAAAAATATTATAAGACTAATGAAAGTAGAAACAAAACCTAATAAACCTATAGTGTACACCAAAAGTACTTCACAAAAGAAATTTTTAAAAATAAATGCCTAAGCACATTAAAAAAAAGATCTCAAATGAATAGCTGAAATTTAAAACTCAAGTAACTAGGAAAAGAACAAATTAAGTGGCAAATTAGCACACTGAAGGGAATAATAAAAATCAAAACAGAAATAAATATGAGTCTATAGAAACAATGAAAAGAACTAGTTTGCTTTTTGTTGCCATCAAGGAAGTTAACAAACCTTTAGCTAGAGTAATGAAAGGATAACATAAATCACATTGAATATAATACTGTGAGAAGAAAAGAATCATACGGCACACTATGAAAAATATACCACAACAATTTAGAAAATCTAAACAAAGCAAACAAATTCCTAGCAAGGTTCACTCTACAAGACTAAACCATGAAACAGAAAATCTGAATGAATAATAGGAATAGGAGTAACAGTAATAGTATTATTACTGTTAATAATAATAATGATGAAAGTAATAGGAAATATATGTAATAAAAATAAAATATATTTAATGCTACCTTAAAAGGATGATACCCTATGACCGAAGCATATTTATTCCTAGGATGCAAGGATAGTATAATGAACATAAATCAGTAAATGTGACACCAAACATAAAAGGACAATTTAAATAACATGATTTTTAAGTAAATGAAGGAAAAGCATTTGCTAACATTCAATATTTCATCATCATCACTTAACACCATGATAAAACAAAGTATTAAAGGAATGTACCTAAACATAGCAAAAGCCATTTGTGACAAGCCCAGCATTAACTCACTGGTGAAAAGTAATGTTTCCCTTCATAGTTAGGAATGAGTATGCCCACTGGAACCACTCATATCACTTACGTTAATGCACTTCTGACAGTACTATTAGAAAAGGAGAGAGACAGAGACACAGACAGAAAGAGAAAGAGACAGAGAGAAGAGAAAGAGAGTGAGAGAAAGACACACACACACACACACATACACACATACACAGAGACAGAGATAGAGAAGAGAGAGAGAGGGAGAGGGAGCCCAAGTAAAAAGAACTAAATAAAACTGTCTCTGTTTACTCAAAGGAACACAGGCTCAATGCTTTCCCTCATTTGTCATAATCAGTAGAAACCTTGAGCTCTCCTAGCAGAGATTTACAATAGAACAAAACCTAGATACATAAGCCCATATAGTATGACACTAAATGAAAGGACTTCTAGGATATAGAAACAAAAGCCATATAATGAGTGATTGTTGTCCTAAAATGTACTATGTTATCTCTCATCTCTTTTGCTGTCCCTTGGTTATCTCATATCCTTACAGTATCTCACTTTGTTATTTGATATTTTGGATATATTTGTATTTGATTATTTGAAATTGGATAAGGAAGGAGGAAAAACAAGATGGGGGGGGGGGAAATGGGGACCAAGACATGAGAAAGGGTATCAATGTATGTGAATTAATGCACCTTCTATCTGGCAAATATAATGTAATCCTTATATTAATTACAATAAAAAATATATGAAAAAAAACTGTCTCTGTTTACAGATGGCGTAATCTCCTATGTAGAAAATAAAATAAAAGAGCCAGGAGTTTGGCCTAGTAGTAGAGTGCTTGCCTAGCATGCACAAAGACCAGGGTTTGAGTCCTCCATACCACTGATATAGAAAAAGCCGGAGGTGGTACAGTGTTTCAAGTGGTAGAGCTCTAGCCTCAAGAAGCCCAAGGACAATGCTTAGGCCTTGAGTTCAAATCCCCGGACTGGCAAAAAAAAAAAGTAAAATAAAATAAACTTAAGCAATGCACCAAAGAACTGTTAGAACTAAATAATTCAGTAAAGTTTAGGCTAAATGCAGGCCTTAAATCATAGTTCTCTCATTCTCAACTTCCTAAATAGCTTGAATTTTTGGCCTGCACCATTGGACTTAGTTGAAATTAATTAGCTTTTTAACATTACTTAGGAACAAATCTTGGGTTTAGCAAAGCTTTCTTAGATTATGAGACCAAAACCAGAGACAGTTAAATAGTAGATAATTTGGGCATAATTATAAGTTACTGCTTCAGGAGACATCATCAGGTTAATAAAAATGCAACCCACAGAATAAGAAATAATATTAGTGCATCATGAACCCAAGAAAACAGGGTCCAAAATACAAAATATTTAACTCAATAAGAAAATACAAATAACTCAGTAAAAAAAGGAACAAAATACTCACATATAGATACGTCCCTAAAGCAGATGCAGATATAGTCAGTAAGAGTATGAGAAATTGGTCCATGTCATTAGTTATGAAAGAAACTTATCAAAACTACAGTAATATGCTACTTCACAACCATTAGAATATCTATAATTAAAAAGGAAAATAAAAGCCAGGCACCGGTGGCTCACACTTATAATCCTAGATATACAGTAAGCAAAGGCCTAGAGGCTTAGATACAAAAATCTGCCAGATACTACATTCAGTTAATCAGAAAACAGCCAAACTAGAGGCATAGAAAACAGTTAACAGAAAATGGTAAATAGATAGGGAGTTTCTTTCTTGGTTGATGAAATTTCCAAAAAATAATTATAATAATGGTTGCATCAGGATGTAAAAAGTGTGTTAATGAATTATATTTCCATAGTGTGATATTTACAAAAGAAAAGGGAATATTTTCTCACATTTTTTTCCTAAAATAGTTTTAAAATTTCAGCTTCTTCATTGGATATGCAAAACTTTACAAAGCTCTCATCCTTAAAATAACACCAAAGGATTGTACATAAAATCTCAAATTATCTTAAACATATCACAGAGTCTAAGGTCCAGGGCAACCAACTAAGCTAAGAAAAAAAAAAAGAGATAGTGGCAAATGTTTGTTCCCCCCAAAACAGAGACACAACAGGAGGATTAAAATCTAAGCCATCACTAGAAACAAAATGGAAGCACCAAAAACTGAGGTGTGAGAACTCCTGTTGTGCAAGCATGAGGCCCCGGGTTAAAAACAACCATTACTACCAAAAACAGAGATATCAAGATAAGGAGATTATTAAGATAATGAGTTGTATAGTAGTTCACAGCACAGAAAACCTGGTATCCAGAGACATAAAATGAATTTACTCTAACCTTCATTTTCTTCTCCACAGGCTTTCCTGGAAAGACTGGTATACAATAAGAGATTAAGAGATAAATTGTTGCCTAAACTGCAAAGGAATTATCAAGGAGAAAGATTCTGTTATAGGAAAATACAATGCCCAACATGAATTTTCCTTTCTTATTTCACATACAGAACAAAACTCTTTTGTCCTATTAGAAAGGATAGCAAGCCCCGGTATCTTTAAGACACAAGTAAAGGTTCATTAATGATAGACTGCAAAAGGGAAAACCATTCTTTTCTTGTATGAGGGAAGTAAGCATGCCCTACACCAACTCATAGACATCCCTATAAACATGAGAGAAGGCTAAAATGAAGATACTATCTTTCTAACTCAGGGTCTGAACCCTGCCTGACACCAAAACATGAAACAGAAGAGTGATGAAGAAACAGAACACAAATCATCAATTGTGTTTGCTAGCCATAACAATAGGCTAGCAGACAGCAACAAGAATAATAATGAATATGGTAGGAACAACCTTTCTAAAGCCTAAATACAAAAGAAAAACTTAAAGTTGATGGTGACACTATTTATCATACCAAAGATATGGAACCAACCCAGATGCCCCTCAGTAGATGATTAGATCAAGAAGATGTGGTACTTGTACACAATGGAATTCAATGCTGCCATCAGAATGAATGACATTGCCCCGTTTGTAAGGAAATGAAAAGACTTGGAATAATCATATTAAGTGAAATAAGCTAGACCCAGAGGAACATAGGCTCAATGGTTTCCTCATTTGTAATCATTAGTACACATCTAGGACTCTCCTAGCAGAGGATTACAATAGCACAAACCTAGATACATAGAGTCATATAAGATGAGCCTAAATGAAAGAACCTCCAGGATATGGAAACAAGAGCTTTATCTTGAGTGATTGTTGTTCTTAATATACCATGTTATTTCTCTTCTCTTTTGTTGCCCTTTGGTTAATCTCACATTGTTACTGTATCTGACTTTGTTACCTGGTGTATTGTGTATATGTTTATTTGTTTACTTGAAATAGGAAAGAGAAGGGGGATGAACAAGATGATGGGGGGGAGGGAAATGAGGATAAAAACCTAAGAAGGGATACCCCTTCTTATGTGTGAGAAGTAATGCACCTACTCTCTGGAGAATGTAACTGTAACCTGTCTATACATTTATCTTGACAATAAAAAAATAAAATGAAAAAAAGTTGATAGTGACACAAATATTAAAAAATATCCTTTTTGGGATATTTTTGGAAAGACTGATTTAGAAAACCAATCTTCATTTTAAATTTGACATACTGCGAGAGGAACTGGAATAGCACTAACAAAACTTACTCCTAATTTAATTGCTGACTGAATTTCTCCAATGTCATCCTCTACTGCATTTTAAAATATAGACAAATTTACTCCAATTATTCATACTGAAGATATCTGGTTTTTAAACAAAAAAAATTGGGGACAGAAAAGAAGTAGTAGGAAACAATGCCACATGAAGAGATAAAGCAATCAGCCAAACCAGGCTCAGATGTGACCCAGATGTTTGGAACTACAAGACAGAGAATTCTAAATAACTGTAAATAATATGCTAAAGGATTTCGAGTAAAAAGTTGGATAACACACATCATCAGATCAAGAATTAAGGCCGAGAAATGAAAACTATTAGATATAATCAAATGAATGTCCTGGAAAAGAGAAACATCATGAGAGACAATGAATGTCTTCAGTTGGCTCATCAGAAGAATGGACATGCTTGAGGAAAGAAAGGGTGAGATGATTCAAGTCAAGAGTTGTAATATAATAATAAATGATCTAACATATATGTAATTAGAAACCCAGAGGAAGAGAGTAAACAGGACAAAAAGAAAAAGATCTTTGGAAAGATAATGTTGGAGAAGTTTCCAATTTTAATAAAAAATATCAAGCCACAGATTCAAGTCGTGGACAGAATACTAAAGAGGTGCAATACAAAAACAGTTGTTACCTCACTAAGCTAACAACAACAAAACCCAAGTGTGTATCTGATTAAAAAAAGCTTATATTTCAGAAGGAAAATAACCTTTACCAATAAAGTTTTTTTCATATATTTTATTGTAATTAATAGAAAGGTTACATGATATTTGCCAGATAGAAGGTGCATTAATTCACATACATTGATACCCTTTCACATGTCTTGATCCCCATTTCCCTCCCCCACCCTTCACCCCTCATCTTGTTTTCCCCTCTTCCCTATCCATTTTCAAATAACCAAATACAAATATATCCAATATATCAGGTAACAAAGTGAGATACTGTAACAATATGAGATAACCAAGGAACAGCAAAAGAGATGAGAGATAACATAGTACATTAAGGACTTGCAATAGAGCAAAACCTTGATACATAAGGCTATATAGTATGACACTAAATGAAAGGACCTCTAGGATATAGAAATAAAAGCCATATAATGAATGATTGTTGTCCATAAAGATTTTTTTAAAGGCAACCTGAATTTAAAAATGGGCAAATGACTCCAACAGAGACATCACAGAAGATAAATGAGTGGCCAATAGTACAGAAAAATAGCTTATCCTTAGTCATCAAAGAAATGAAAATTACAGTTATGAAGAGATATGTGGAACATTTGGAATTCTCAAACATTGCTTGTAGGAGAGTATTATAGCTACTTAGGAAAACTATTGGTCATTCTTTTAAAAATTAACCCCAGTGTATTAGTTACACAAGAGGGCAATGACATGTTACAGCTCCAGACAGCTTCTGCTATATTCTCATTTCTCCCCTTCTATCACTCCCCCTTGTCCTTCCTCCTCTCTAAAAGAAACATTTCCAACAGGTATTCTATGGCTAAAATTAGGTCTGTCTTTTGACGGGACATTTCCTTTTCTAGTTTTAGTGCCAAAAAAGTCATGTATGTGTTCTACAAAAAGGCCAAGCAAGAATGTTCATAACAGTTTATTTATAACTTCCTCAAATGGGAAACAACACAAAAATGTCCATTATCCTTAAAACGGGAAATCTGTAGTATTCTGCTTAGCAATATAAAAGAACTACTGATACATATCATCAAATAAATTAAACACAAAGTATTATTTTGAGCCAAAGAGGTCAGATAAAATAGTAACATAGTGTTATATTCACAAAAAATCTAGGAATAGACAAAATTAATCTGTGGTGATTAAAAAGTAGAAAGATATAGGTATATTTACTGGAAATAATAGAAGACTTATTTAGGTGACTGAAATATTAGTCAAAATCAAGGTAACAGTTACATAGATCAAAATTGATCTACTAAAAATTTATTTTGATCTATATAAATTAAATCACATCACATACCCAGAATTAAAAACTATATTGAAAACCTATAAAATCTCCATTTTAATAGTTTTAACAGCTTTATTGAATTCTAATTAACAAATAAAATTCTGTATACTTATGTTGTCAAAGTAAGAATCACAATTTAAGATGAGTACCGGTGGTTCAAGACTGTAATCCTAGCTATTCAGGAGGCTAAGATATGAGGATCACAGTTCAAAGCCAGCCGAGGCACAGAAGTCTATGAGACCTTTATCTCCAATTAAACACCAGAAGACTGGAAGTGGTGCTGTGGCTCAAAGTAGTAGAACACTAAACTTTAGCTGAATAACTCAGGCATGGCACCCAGGCCCAGAGTTTAAGCCCCATGACTAACAAAAGGAAAAAAAAAGAAGTATAGTTTAAAAGGAAAAATGATATAAATAATTACAGTGATACAAAGTGATTATTTTATTCTTTTAAAAAATTTTATTGTAAAGGTGATATACAGAGGGTTTACAGTTACATAAGTAAGGCTATGAGTATATTTCTGGTTGAACATTCTTACCTTCTCCCATATTTCATCCCACTTTTCCATGCACCCCTCAACTCTTCTTTACCTCAAGTTATAAAGTTCATTTCTAACAGAGTGTCTTGTGACTATTGCTGTTGTACTGGTTCACCCTCTGTCTTTTTCAAAGAGAGTTTTATATATAATAGCAAGAGAGTAACTTTGAGTGCTTGCCTAGCGCCTTCAGCTTAATCCCTGTCACTGCACACATACACAAAAAGAAACAAAGACCAACAAAAGCCACCACAATATGTCACTGAATTGTTAAACATTATATACTATTACCCATTCTATCCTTGTGTGAATGTCGATTGCCTTTTCTCATTTAATATTTAATTCAGAAGCAATAATTTGCTCATTAGTAAGTTCAGTATAAGTATAAGCAAATATTTGGTACCTAGTAAGCACAAATCACTTTGTTAGAGATCAAGATAGTTCAGGAAACAAAGGAACAAACAAAAAAGGCACTATTCTCATGCCACGAAGATTAAAATTAAGTATGATTTTTAATTGTAATTGTGCAAGAATATCAAAGAAGACATACAATTTACAAGTAGGGAAAGTACACAATTTTTATGCAAAGAATAAAATTTAAGTTATATGTTCACAAAAGAAACAAACCAGAAATAACGGATAAAAATTGTAATGTACAGCTAGACATGGTTTGATGAATTGCCCCCTGCCAAACAAAAAAGGTTTTGAGGAAGTGGCATCTGAGATCATCTCTGCAGAAGATGGATGAACGACTGTGATAAAAGAGGGTAAAAGCAGTCAGTCCAGGTAAGCAGAATAGCAAGTGAAAAGGCTTTATTTTAAGAGAGAAAATAGAAGCCCGTTGACAGCCATTCACAACTATAATACTAGTTACTGAGACTGAGATCTGAAAACTGCACTTTGGAGCCAGCCCAGGCAGACAAATCTGAAACACTTTGATTCCCAATTAACCAAAAGAGAGCTGGAAATGGAGGCTTGATTAAATGGTAGCAGTGTAGAAAGACTGAGGAATTAAAATGAGGCCAGTGTTACTAAAGTGCAGAGCAAGAATATAAATAGTGAAATGAATCTGAAGAAGTAGAAAGGAACAAATCACAAGCAACAGGTTTTTAAGTGTTTTGAACATTATCATGACATGAATAAGTACAGATTGTGTAAGAACATTCTAGGTGAATTGTGGAAAAAGGGAATCACCTCCATGAGAAAACATGGCTACAAAGATCAGTATTAAATATCAGAAACTGTATTTGTGGCAGTGGTATTTTGCTTACAAGCCAGCACTGTAGCAAACTGGAAAGAAAGTGGGCATTTAAGTTCAAACAAATCCAAATGTAAAACTCCTTTAAATTAAACATAAGATGCTGAAAATATAAGCCCTCTAAGTTTCACTTCTAGATTTTTAAGATAAATATTTAGAGTAGACAATGTATATATGATATAGAATTCAGCAATCTTTATTGAATTTTTATATGATTCTTGATTTACTACCTCATGAATGTTTCTAAAAGGAGATGTGAATATGATGAATAGCTTTGAATCAGAAAGATTTTTCTTTAAAAAATTTATTATATAAAAGTATTAGATGCAAGACTTTTGATTTCCTAGAGTTGTGCATTTGGCATTCAATAGGTCAAGCCATGATGACAAGCGGGCGTAGGATTAAAAGTAAATGTCTGATTAAACTTACAGTGTAAATTAGTTTTCCCAGGCTGAATAAGAATGAATATTAATAAGGGAAAAGTAATCTTTCTAGAAATATCACCAGAGGGACTGGTTCTAGACAATGGAATCCCTAGAAGTATTTGAAGGTAACGTGCTTGGTTTCCTAACAAGTCTAAGGGTGGTTAAAAAAAGGGGGGAGGGTTGTAGGAATTTGGCCTACTGGTAGAGTAATTGCCTAGCATTCACAAAGACCTGGGTTCAATTCCTCAGTGGTACCACATATACAGAAAAAGCCAGAAGTGTTGCTATGACTCAAGTGGTAAAGCCCAACAACAGTGTTCAGGCCTTGAGTTCAAGCCCTAGGACTGAAAAGAAAGAAAAAAAAAAAAACAAAATCATGGGAAAATGGGAAAAATCTTTTTTTTTGAACTTCTGCAATTGTAAATAGCAATTATTTCCCAAATGGTCCAACATCTCAATGAAATGGCTGCATTCAAGAAATTAATTACCCCATGTTACAAGGGAGAGAGCAACAGTTTTGGCATCTATCAAATAGAGAGTGGTAGATAAAATGTAGCAAATGGCCATGACATGGATGCTATGGATAGAAAAAAGAAGTGTTTCCAGTAGAAAAAAGAGGATCATTAACAGGCAAGACTTTGAGAAATATCAGAAACAGAATGAAAGCCACAGCCTCATGAACTGTTCATCAAATCTCTATATAATTCTCACACATATTGAAACTCATTCTTTTCCATCTATCCATTCAACAGATACTCAACTCCTCACTATTTGTCAAACCATATGTGTGTAAGCTATTTGATGTTGAACCCAAACATTCTCTGCCCTCAGGAAGCTTAAAATCTGGTAGGAGTCTCAGACAAGCAAATAAACAGATACAAGTCAATGTGTATTAGCATATAGTCAGTCTCCTTATCTTTTTCATCTTATTTCCAGTGGACAACTAAATGATGCAAAGAAAAGTCACACTTGAGAAGCACCATATTAGTGTCTAAAGTCCCAAATGGCTATAATGGACCACAAGTATGTTAACCAAGTAAGTATTGTCATATATATTATCTCTCAGACAGCTGAAACTCATTAGTTTTCTTGGGCAGTCTCATGAACTACATTCTCCACCCAAACATGAACAACAGTAGGTCCTGACCTTAGTCAGAAAACAGACAACCAAATGTCCTGTATGTTATCCATCTGTGCTATTCACTACGACAACAAGAACCACTTCAAAAAATAATATGTGACATTTGATAAAATAAAAGTTGCTGGAGGGAAGAGACCATCAGTGCAGTAAAATTAGATCCAGCTGTGAAGAACTCAGGCCAGGGCTATCTGTAAATCGCTTTTTCCCTCTGCCCTGTACATTATAGCAATCTACTGCAGATCACAAGAGCATGGCCAAAAGCCATATGTTTGGCATCATGTGGACTGCATCTGGGATTTTTTAAGATACAACTAAAAACGTTGAAAACACAATAAAACAACTGTCATTCACTTCAGGCTCATGCTTATATGTTAGCTCATAGATATTTTTATGACAAATAAACAGTTGTATGAAGTCTCAGTGTAGTCACTTTCCTTTATACATTTCTTCCCTTGGCAAATTGCTCTTTGTCGCTCCTTTGGGCTTGGTGCATGTGGAGAGATTACTCACATGCTACTATTGACGGGGAAACATTGCTGTATAAGCAGAATGGAAGTGCCTCTCAAGGCAGATGCAGCCAAGTAGTCTAGAAGGTCATAAATATTATTTACACTCAATTTTGTAGGGGTCTAATGTTTCATACTACCCAGAATTCAGGCTTGAATTAAAACACAATATTTTTACTTCTTCCAACTACTACTTTATGTTTTAGAATTTACATTTTTCACTGAGTTTTTTTTAGTGTACACTGAATGTGACTTGGTCTGGGAACACACAGATTTTATATACAAAACCAAGTAGGGTAGAGTTAACGAGGAACAAATGCAAAATTAGTTAGGACTTGGTTGGAAGTGTGGCTCAGATGGAAGAGCACCAGCCAATAAGCGAAAATATTAGGTAACAAGTTTAAGGCTCAGTCTCAAAAAAAAAGAGAGAGAGAGAGAGAAGGGCTTATGACAAGTTTTTAATAAAAGAAAGTCTCAACATTTATTTATAAGAAAAACCATTTCATTAATTAAAAATGTAATCAAGATTAAGGTTTTACAATCTAAAACTTTATTTTTAACTAAACATTAATTCATTTCTAGACACATTAGTTATTCAAAATATGTGATTTATATTACAATTACAGTTTTAAAGTTTGACTCCAAAATTACAGTAATATAAACTTCCAAAAAGCCTGCTTCATTCAAGTGCAGAATAGTTTTTAATTATACTGCTTCTGTCCTTAGCAATTTCAAAATGCTTTATTTATAATAACTCACAGTACTTACCAAGATGGATTATGCTTACTATAACTAAACTGAATTTTTCCAATACCAAAGCCATGTCTTATTTTTTCTTTGTGCTCCTAGTATCTCCCTGGAAGAAAGTGGAACTAAAAAGGGAAGGAATAAAAATAGATTATTCAAAAACAACAGGAAAGGTTGGTCAACTTGGAGACTGCTTTCATGGCACATGATAACAATTCCATCTCTAAAATCAAGACCTAACCTGTACCAATCTGTAAAATATAAGCCCTTTAAGATAGCAAAAGATACTATACAGAAATATATTCATAATGAATTCAAAGTGCAGTGGAAGTTGATTAACAGTACATATTGACAACTCCTTTGAACAAGAAGCCAAATGAATGTGTGTAATGAGCACTTCGCTTCGTGGCCTGAGTTATTTAGTTCAGTCATTGTTCACTTGTGGAATATATTGACCCCCACCTCACAGAGATCTCCTCACTCATGGGGAGTTTGCTTTACAAGTGAGAGACAATCAATCTGACTGAGGAAGAAGACAGCATGGATTGAATTTTATCTCTTGGATGATAAAAAAAACTAAACAAAGATTAATTATAATTTATATAAATTGTATGCATATTTAAAAGATTAAATTGTGCTAGATGGCTTAAAATATTAACTCCTAATACTGATCTCATTTCCAGGTATCATCATTTTCACCTTTAACAAAATTCTGTACTTCAAAAGAATGCATTTGTACTATTCTCATTCAGTTAATATAGGCATTAACTGATGAATTCTAGGCATTATTGATTGAATTATGGCTATTTATGTAAAAACTTAATAATGTAATTCCAAACTTACTAATATTATTAAGCAAGGTTTTAGCTTATTTTTCCATGTTTATTAGCATTGATTGGTTGTACAAAAGTTTCGTTTTGACAAAGTACCTTGATCATAATCATTCCCTCCATCATTTTTGCTCATCTTCCTTCCCCCATCCCAAATCAATCTCAACAAGCTTCAGTGTTCTATTTTCATACATGTGCATGAAATGTTTTGACCATATTCAATCTCCTTCACACTGTCCACTCACTCTTCCTCCTCCCATTAGTATCTATTCCTAGGAAAGGATTTGTTTTACATTTCTGTCATTCATTATAGTATATGCTAATTGAATATGCACTTTTGAACACAAAGGAAGTTTCACCATACTATTTCACACATAGATATGCAGTATTTTTTTGTTTGACCTCACTTACTTTCACTTTTCCCAAACTCTGTCCCCTCTTGTTCAACAGATTCAGTGACTTTCACTTTGCTATCTTCATACATGGATGTAATATACTTCTGTATTGTTCACTATTTTCTATTCCTCACCACATAAAATTCCTTCAAACACTCCCACAATTACAAACATGTTCCATAGTATTTCCTTGCCTAGTTCTTATTACCTCAACCACAAAATAGAATTTCTCAAATCCAAACATCTTATCACCTCTAATCTACTTTTTCTTCTTTCTTCTACCCAGAATAGATATTTTTCTTCTATATTTCCACATTGCAAAGGTCATATTTACTTTTACCTTTAATCAGTAATTTCAGACTTTGAAATCATTATGATATGCATATTATTCACAATAGATCACAGTTACATAAATTGGTATAATTATTACATTCCTATACCTCATTTCAGTGTTTGATACTTTAGTATCTTTCTTTCTTTCTTTCTTTATTTTGCCAGTCCTGGGCTTGAGCTCAGGGCCTGAGGACTGTCCTTGGATTTTTCTCAAGGCTAGAACTCTACCACTTGAGCCTCAGCACCACTTCTGCCTTTTTCTAAGTATGTGGTACCAAGGAATTGAACCCAGGTCTTCGTGCATGCTAGGCAAGCACTCTACCACTAGGCCAAACTCCCGGCCCAGTATCTTTATTTTTTAATGACCTGTATTTTTCATTTTCTCCATTCAATATATCATTTTATTCCATCCCTTATGTTTCCAATCCAACTATTATGTATAAAATAGTTGACCAAATTAAAAGTATGTAATATTGGCATTGATAAAATGCAACTTACATTCTACTTAAATTTTTCCATTAAAAATATTTTGAAAAATATATACAAAACTACATTCTGATTACCAATAAATTCGTAAATAATGCAGAATCCATGTATTATAAGTGATTTTTCAGTCCACGTTCAACTCTCACTTGACATTGCTTCTTCCAGTATGTTTCCTCATATACAAAATGAAGATATAAATAATATTTGTCTGATAAGGTAATTGTGAGAAGCAATTTAAATAAGTGTATTTAAGGTACTTGGACTGTATCTTGAAATATTATGCACCATTCTGATTTTCTAAATAATCTTCTATTAATATGTACTAAGGACAAAAATAAAAATTTTAAATCTGTGAAAGAAATATTAGTTTTGATAAGTTTAAAACAAATATAATGATGACCAAATATAATACCCAATAATTTTAAGCATAACTAACATTATTAAAAATACTCTTTAATAAACATACTTTTATTTTTTAATTTAAGTTTATTATTAAAGGAATGTGCAGAGGGGTTACAGTTACCTAAGTATGGTAATGAGTATATTTCTTGTCAAACATTGTTATCCCCTCCCTCATTTTTCTCTCATTTTCCCTCCACTCTATGCTCCTAGATTTGTAAAGCTCATTTCCAACATAATGTACTTCCAACATACTAGCATTGTAGCACTGGTCCATTTTTTGTCCTTTGTTTTACCAGGTTGTTGTTGGCCTTCCCTTCCCAAATCAGATAAACAACACATAAGGTAACAAAATTAACTACTATGAAAACAGAGGATTTAAAACAAGATATACTTTACTTTCATTAGACTCCTGGCCCCGATAATAATATTATATGACTAAATGCAAAATATCAGACAACTTGGAGCTGGGAGTTTGGCCTAGTGGTACAGTGCTTGCCTAGCATACACGAAGACCCAGGTTTGATTCCTTGGTACCACATACATAGAAAAAAGCTGGACGTGTTGCTGAGGCTCAAGTGGTAGAGCTCTAGCCTTGAGAAAGTCCAAAGACAGTGCTTAGGCCCTGAGCTCAAGCCCAGGACTGGCAAAAAAAAAAAAAAAAAAAATCAGACAACTTAATAGCTAATAAACTTCGAAAAGTGTACTAGGCATTGAAAACCTATGTCATTCAAAATTTACATCTTTGTGTGTATGCTGGTCTGTAGCTTGAACTTAGACCTAGTCATTCTCCCTAAGCTTCTTTTGCTTAAAGCTGACACCCTGCTCTACTACTGGAGCCTCAGCTCCACTTTGAGCTTTTTAGTAGTTTCATGGATTTTTCTGCCTGAGTTGTCTTCAAACTGTGGTTCTCAGATCTTAGACTCCAGAGTAGCTAGGATTACATGTGTGACCACATCCAGGTTATAGATTATATAGTTTTAATGTTTCTTTTACTTAAAAAGATTCTTGGCAAAACTACTTTTTACACTGCCAGAAACAAAATCTTTACACAGTCTATACTATTTTAAAAGAAATCATTTAGACAAACATGGTTATAATCCCAGTACTTGGGTAGGATGATTACAATTGCAAAGTCACATATATACCCTGACTCAAAAGACCGTCTTTGCTAAAATTAGATATTACAAGGAAATACAAAGAAGTTCCTCAGAGATGATTTAGGAACATGGTTAAAGTTTAGTCAAAATTAAAACCTTTGTCGGGGGTGCAGTGGCTCTCGCTTGTAATCCTAGCAACTCAGGAGGCTGAGATCTGAGGATCAAGGTTCATAGCCAGCCCAGGCACAAAAGGACCTAGATTCTAATTTCCAATTAACTTCTAGAAAGCAGCTTATCAATGATAAATACTAGTAAAATGTTGGATGGGATTCAAACCACATTGGTTAGAGTAAACCAGTACAGCTTTCAGGTGAAGCAGAGGGCTTGTTAGTACCATAATAAAAATCAGCAGCATTAAATTCATCTAAAGGGATATTCTCACAGCACTGGAGGCCCATATCTTTCCTTTATTAGCACACATACTATAGGCTTCATACTCAAGAATGAGTAAGATTTCCTGTTTTTTTTTTAATAAACATAACATTTTCCTTGAAGAAACATCTTGTAAAAAGAAAGAATGGCTCCACAAATTAAAATTTAATCTTAAATTTTTGCAACAAAAGAAACAAATATTTCCTGAGATTATGTAAATTTTCCCTGTTGACTTTTATGTGCTTCAGGTTCCTTTAACAGGGAAACTGCATAATCCTCGGTCCTCACAAAGAAGACTTGGTCCAAAGCTTTTCTGTTTATTGAGTAAATTTATAACATTAATTTTTAAGCATTGGTCTAGCTATGTAGCTCAGGCTGACCTTGAACTCATTAAGGAGCTCAGATTTGCTTCAAACTAAGTTTCCCACAGCCTTCTACATGCCTGGCTCTTTTCTGCATGTAACTTATTCAAATATTAAAAGTAAGAATGATCACATTTCATAACTAGCATAATACCAGACACTAAAGGGCCAATTACTTATCTGTGAAAAAAGAGAAATATTGACTGCGAAATAACAGCATTATAAAATGTTATATATATATATGTGTAGTGTACTATATAGTACATATCAGCAAAATAAAATGTTTATTTCTTCTAGGTTAAACTCTTTAAATGTCTCAATGATATACATTTACATTTACAATACCACTAGCTAATCTTTCCAACTTCTTTATCTAGACTTACTTATACATGACCTTTTATCTTTATAAAGAATATGGAGTAGATTTCCTTTTTCTCTAAAGAGTACAACATTGGGATCAGGAATAATATTTTCAAATTGTTACATAAACATGCCTGACATTCTGCACTCTATGAATTTTATCATGTGCATACAGCTCTTATCCTCCTCTTCTGGACTTTGGATTTATACCTTCATCTTCAGATTAATGACCAATGCATATTTTATGTACCCAATAATCATAGTGCAATAGATCATGAAAGAATGAGTCTTAAAGTATTACGATAAAATACTTTGCCATCATAGCTTTATCTCATCCAGGGATAGAATGCTTAAGGCCAGTACCTTCTTTTTGTTGTTGCTTTATTGACAATGGTTGAAATAAAGTCAGTACCAGAGAGAAACTCTAGGGACATTTAAATTTTAATAGCCCTTACATGTGGGATCAAGTGTAATACGAAGTTGGTATGCAACAGTTTTATAGTACTCTAAGTACTTGGAATTTCATCCATTCTGGAAAATTCTACAAGTGACCAATCACAGTAGAACACTAAATGACTACACATAATTGTCTGGGCATGGAATGATTAGGAACCACTTGACAGATGCAGCGGGATGCAAAAAGTATAAAATTATCAGAAATATTACCATACACTAATATGGAGTCCTACATTCATCCTTCTATGCTAACAGTTACAAGTATTTTGATGGGAAAGCCTGGCTTTTGTTCCCTTTAAACCAAAGGATGTAATCATTTGTAGACTCAGACCCTGAGGGTGCTGGGTAGAGCCAAGCTGTTGCTTATTTGGGGCTTAAAAGATGGGAAAGCCTCCTCTGGTAATTTCATACCACTTCCCCCTTTGAAGGAGTTCTTAAGCAAATGTTTACCTTGTCATCATGTGTAACTTGGGAAATATGTTCCGAGTATTATGGGGTTATGTGCTCCCCACTGTGGGTTATTCACAAAATTTCTTCTAGTTGTTGTGCAAAGAAAGTTACTGTGAAGGTTCTCCAAGGTTCTGGTTGACTTGTATTTGGAATAAGTCTCTTCTTGTTATTTGCTCTTTGACAGAGGGACTGGAAATCGTCTAGACCTTGGAACAGACATTGTGATATTTGGATAATGCTTTCAAAGTGAGTGGCTATTAGCATGTGCTTGACTTATACAAAACAATTTAAGAGATGGCTTCAAAGCACATTTCTTAAATATGTGAGAAAAGCCCTTAACTGTCTCAATGTGATACAATAGATTTACTGTTTGCTGGCTAAACATCTAGCAAGGTACTTAGCTCTCCTCCATTGCAGTATGAGCTTAAGAAGGCCCACACCTCCTCACTCACCTATCCCAAAGAATTGTTTATTCAGGAATCCCATCTTGATTCAAGTAAACACCAATACAATTTGCCTACTATGATATTTTACCAAGGTCTAAAATTTTTTAATCGAAACCACATAGCTCTACTTAAAGCCTCCAGGGACTAGCCTGAATTTTTCCTTTAGAATAAAATGCTGAAGGTTAGACAAAGTACCAATTACATAAAGTGTTTACAATTAATCAGGGAGGTGCACATGTTCCTAAAAGTATAAAATATTTTCCTCAAACTATGGGTAATTCTGTAGCCAACCACACTTCAGTTGAAAAGCCGTAGTATAAGTGTGAAATGCTCTGTAAAGTCAAAGTGCTCTCTTGTTCTCCTCCATTCACTTCCCATAGCATGGGAAATAAACTTCCATCTTTTATTCTCCTTCAGCCTCAGAGATTAAGAAGAAAATTAATTACTGAATTGATATGTAGCTGAGTTGCTACATCTACAAAAACAGAACTTTACCTAAAGATATATGCACACATGTGGAACTGTGCACATAAGATAAATTCAACTCACCACAGCTCTGTCAAAATGAGAGCGAATGAACTACTCACCCCTACGTATACATGCAGTAGCACCAGGCTACCTCCATCAATACGAGGCACTGACATGCTCTTCTTTCATTTATATTCAGTCAATGGCACATTATTCACCATATGGAACACTTTTCTGCTACCAAAGACTACGATTAGGGAAAAGTATTACGCAATCTTCAGTTCACCCTAAGGGAAAAAATGTAATTATTGCAGGAATATGACTAAAAACATAATTTGTGTGACCAATTTAATCACTGAAATTCTGATGAAAGTGCATTCCTAAGAAATGTCCTACCAGGATCTCAACTGCAGAACCTGCTCTGGCTCTGCTCTGTCCTAAACTCCTGAGCTATCTACTGTTTCATGCTAACTAGAGGATTTGGCCAGCTCCTAAGTAGTCACCTCCAAATAATCATGGACTAGAATGACAAGACGCTGTTTTTACTACGTATCAATGTAATTCTTTGTTAGGAGTGTCTCCACCAGCAGAATAAGACTAAGACAACTTCAAATCCCAAGTCAGAAATGTTAAAAGATTCCCATTCCATCTCCAAAGGAAGGAAGCTGTTTCATTCACTTTCCCAACCTGCGCCTCATACTCAATCTTGAGCTACTAGGAAGAAATTCTTTTTCCATTTTCTATAGAGATTGATGGCTATTATTCTATAGAAGACAAAATTATTTTCTTATACCACATTTTTAGTTCACTTTGTCCACTCCCTATACAAAATAAGATGCCAGTCAAACCAAACTGGACTGGTATCTCAGCTACCTCTCTCTAGACATGTGTATTATGTTTACTGATAGCTTTCTTCAATGAGTTACTTTGAGACCTTGCAATGAAAGAAAGATCAGTTCTATAGGCTTTGAACAGTAAAGAGAGACCAAATGCAAATATTTTTAATTTCCTAAGCTAAGTTAGAAAACATTGGTTTCATTTGTTTTCTCAACAAAAAATTATAAATTGAAATCTATCATAGAATTAGACTAACATGTAGTTAGTAAAGCCTAAATAAAGAAGAAATAAAGAGTAAGAGAGGGAAAAGGAAGGGGAATAGAGAATTGTTCAACTTGTTTTTTTATTGTCCCTACAAGTTTTCACTCAGATCATGCCTGTTTTTGGTAGAAGCTCTGTTTTGATTTTGAGATTTAGATTTATCCTTATATAAAGGATAAAGATGACTTTTTTTCTATCATTTTTTTTATAACATTAAGAGGCTCAGGTAACTTCAAGGGCTCAGATGTGCACACATGCATTCTGTGAGACTTTCATATGGGTCTGCAAGACCAGTTTTAATATTTTGTTTGGTCTGCAAACAATAGAAAATTTTGTAAGCAGTATTTTTTTGGTTTCATTTGGATTTGGTTAAACACGCTTATAAATGGAGAATATTCAAGGTACATCAAATGCATATATGAACATGTCAAAATGAAACCCACTTGTACAACTAACACTAATTTTTTAAATATGGACAAAGCATTTTTCTTCCTTTTTGTTTCTCAACATCTTATAATAGCAAAAGTATAAATTCTAAATCATCGACATTAGAGGGCCAATAAAAATCCACCAGGACATTACTGGTGGACACCAATTTAAGGAGTCCTGGTCTTCAAAGTCAAAGAATTACCTAGTCATGGGCAGGCAAGATTTCCACTGGGAAACCTATCAAGCAAAGGAAAATTTTTAGTGAACTAAGGAAGCTTTGGTCACAGGTCAAACTAGGGAGAAGGCCATCTGCCAAGTAAAAGAATACTATGCCAGGTACACTTGTCCCTGACAGAGGTTATCAGATTTACTTTGTACTTGATGAGAAGCAGAATGGGATACTGTCAGTCAGCTCTCCATTGCTATGATGAAATACCTAAGATAATCAACTGGACAGAGCTCACATGGCATGCTGCCTGAGTAGCAAGAGAATCCACTTGCTACCTAAACCAATGAGGGGAGGGGAGGGGGGAGGGGAAGGGGAGGGAAGCTGAGGGGAGGGGAGGGGGTAGGGGAAGGGGGAGGGGAAGGGGAAGGGGGAGGGGAAGGGGAAGGAAAGAAAACAATACAATTTTGGCTCATGGTTTCAGAAGTTTTAGGTCCATGATTTACATTAATTTTAGGCTTGTACCAAGGTAGAATATGGTGAGGAGCAGGGAAGAGAACAACGCTGCTTGAGGATTTAGTCAATTTTTCTAACACAATTTTTTGCTGAAATCATGTTACTTATTATGTGTTCTTAATATGCTTGTATAATATAAGCTGAGACTCAATACTCTTACATATATGCTCATGCTTTCTTGTGCTAGTTCTGTCATATTAAACTCAGGGTCTCACACTATCACTTAAGTGTTTTTTCTCAAGGATGGTGCTATACTACGTGGGCTACCCCTTGACTTCCTAATAGTGCTATCTGAAAACAGTTCTACAACCCTTCCATAAAGTTATCTTCCAAATCTCTAGGATGATTCTTGCTTTATTCAGATTTTATGTGCTTTCAATTTTTCCCAAGTATGAATAGGTAGATATATTCCACATAGGACTTTCTTTGGAGGCCTAATCATAAATGCACATCAAACTTTATCACACGATTTTTCTGAAACATATTGACTGAATCACCATTCTCTTTACTGTCATACTGCATTGACTTGCATGTGTTAAACCATGTTCACACTCCATTCCCAGTATGTTGGCGGCATGATTCAAAAATTGGCTGATTTAAATGAATTTATGGTCAAGAACATTGGTCTGTTCTTTGGTTTTCTTGCAAGGCTTCTGTCTGGTTGTGGTTTCAGAATACCAGGCTTCACAGAAATGCCTCCTGCATTTCTGCCAAGTTATTTTTGGGGGCCAGGAGTTTGGCCTAGTGGTAGAGTGTTTGTTTAGCATGCACGAAGACCTGGGTTCGATTCCTCGGTACCACATACATAGAAAAAAGCCAGAAGTGGTGCTGAGGTTCAAGTGGTAGAGTTCTAGCCTTAAGAAAATCCAAGGACAGTGCTCAGGCCCTGAGTTCAAGCCCCAGAGCTGGCAAAAAAAATACGTGTAAATATAAATAAATAAAAAAGGTACTAATTCTCCTTTGAAGTTTTAGTCATCTGCGATGACTGGTTCACCCTTACTCATTACTGATGTGCTCAGAATTTCGATTTATGATTTAATCTTGATAGAGTGTGTTTACAGAAATTTATCCATTCTCCTAAACTATTCAACTAGCAAAAATATTTCTCCTGTAATAACTTTTTCCATTTCTAATTTTTTCTATGTCACATAATCTATTTTATATTTATTTTTTATTTATCTTTTTTGTATTTCTCCTTTTTAAAACTTTGGGTTATATTAACATCATCCAGAATGGTATACACAAAAGCCTAGAGGGGTGCTACATATATCACCCCTACAGAACGTTACTTCATTGTCAAAAAGCCATACCACAAAAATAACAATAAAATACAAAAATAAATCTATCAGAATACTGTGAGGAAGTCTATGATAAGGTAAGATTTAAATAGGATCAACAGTCTTATAATACCCAAATGTTCAACTTTCAATAAAAAATTCATAATACCATAAGCAGTGTGATTTCAAATTGAATGGTAAAAGTCAACACTAACACAGATGTTAAAAATTATTAAATAAAAAAATGATCAGAAAAAGTATGCTACCATGAGTAATTAAAACCACACTTGAAAATAAAGTCTCACAAAAGACAGCTACAAAATGTAATAACTAGGGGAAAAATTAAAAATCCCTTCAATGGGGAAAAAACAGAAGGGGAAAACAATGAAAATAATGCATGAATTAATATATACATACACAACACCAAATTTAACTGATCTGACAAACAGAAGGAAAATAGAACAAATTTGTGACATCAGAGTCCCATAATCAGGGAGAAAATGACTTTTAAAAAAAAGGCTAACAGGACCGGGAGTTTGGCCTAGTGGTAGAATGCTATGTCATCATAGTCAAATTTCTAAAAAAAAAAAAAAAAAAGAAAGAAAGAAAAAGAAAAAGAGAAGCCCTAGAAAAGCTAAACAATTTGTTAATTATAAGGGGAAAATATTTTGAAGTACAAAATATTTTCACTCAAAAACAAGATGGTTAGGAGTAAGTGCTATGACATTTTCAAGTGCTATTGTCAGCTCAGAATTCTATATCCAATTAAAGTATGGTTCCATAGTCAAGAGGAATCAAGACAATCTTAGACAAAGGAACCTAAGAAAAATTATCAAGAAGACCTACCTGAGAGAATGGTCAAAAGAAGCTCTCTAAACAGAAAGGGTATTGTTTTAAAAGTATGTATTATAAAGCAATGAAAAATGGTTGGAAGACTCAAAATAGAACATATGCATTCCTAACTGAGATACAACTGTAACTCCTATTTTTTTTAAAAAAAAATCTTAGTAAGAAGATTATTTTGCAGACACAGACAATATTATTCTAAAAGTCATAAGGGTAAAGAACTAAACAATCTACATAATTTAGAAAAGCTAAAACAAAACTACTTACTGATAGAAACTACTTACTGATAGAAATACAAATCAGTCGAATACATTGTTACCCCCAAGTATGGCCAACAGACATTTGATAAAGATGAAAAAGAAATCCAGCACAGAAAAGACAGTTGTCAACTAATGGTAGTAGAATTGGCATTCACTGCTACACACACACACACAAAGTTTTCCCTAATAAATCAATAAACTCTTCTACTTTAATAAAAATTTAATTCCTACATAAAAAGCATGTGAAAATGTTCCACATTATTACCCAATATGAACTATTCCCCCAAAACTCATACATTAAATGCTAACACAAAAGGATAATATTAGAAGACTAGCATATGTATGAGAGTACCTACGAGCTCTTTAGCCTTTTTCCTTTTTCCATTCTGAAACCTGGAAGAGGTCACTCACCAGATCCCAATCATCTGAGCAATAAGGTGCTTGGAATTCTGATCTGACATTCAACATCATAACTGAGAATTACATTTTCTTTTTTACAAGACCCTCAGTATATGATATTTTGTTAAAGAGGACCCAACTAAGACAAATGACATATTGAAAATGCATGCAAAAAAAATCAAAGAACTTAGGTCAGAAGAGCTAGTAATAACAGTATCAAATGTTCAGGATAAGGTGATCTTTCACATATTACTAATGGAAATGTTAAATAGTATAGTCACTATAGAAAACAGTTGGGCTGTTTTGTTTTGTTTAAGCAAAATGTATTCTTAACATTTGTCACAAGTATCAAACTCCATTTGTTGCAGATAGATGAAAAAAACCAGTGCACAATTATTCATCGTGATTTTATTTGTAATAGCCAAACATGGGAAATTACCAAAATGGTCTTCAATTAACAGTTACACAAAGTATAATACAGCCACACCACTGAACTAGTCACAGATCAACAGGTATTTCTGATATAGGCAACAACTTGAATGGATCACAAGGATGAGAGAAAATAAAAATTCAAAAGTCATCACATACAACATTATGACATTCTCAAAATGACCCAATTGTAGAGAGTTAACAGTTATTAGTTGTCATTGGTTAGGAACAGCGGTCGGCAGGGGACATCATATATTTAAGAAGGTAAAACAGTCCTATGAGTTAACGTAAGACGTTTCAGTGGCAGAAAATATATACATACACATTTCTCATCTAACATACACATTTCTCATCTAACCAATATTTTAATAATCATGATATACGAAAAAATGCTTTTATGATTTGCTACCACCTAAAATAAATAAGTCTCAAAATATTCAAAAACATTTTCTTTGACTTCTATCTAACCTTTGCTCTTCTTTAGAATTACCTGTGAAAAGAACAAAAATATTCATATTATATACACATATGTATAAAAATAAATCCAAACATAATTCTCAACAAAAAGTTAAATAAACCTTTGTATACAACATCCAAGTCTGATTTAGAGGGTAATCTGAGAATTCTTTCCCATATAAGTAACCTTAGATTTCTCTACAATTGTCTACTTCTACCTATGCAGAGTCTCTAGTTTTATCATTTGTAGTCACTAATCTCTTCAATTACAATGAAAAAGTATCCAGAGTACTATTTTAAACTTTAAGATTTAAATTTTTATAAGTGAAGTAAGCCAGACTCAAAGGAACATAGGCCCAATAGTCTCCCTCATTTGTCATAATCAGTAGAAACCTTGGGCTCTCATAGCAGAGATTTACAGTAGAACAAAATCTAGAGACATTAGGCCAAACAGTATGACACTAAATGTAAGGACCTCCAGGAGAAGGAAATAAAAGTCACATAATGAGTGACTGTTGTCCTTAATGTACTATGTTATCTCTCATCTCTTTTGCCATCCCTTAGTTATCTCATATTGTTACACTATTTCACCTTGTTATCTGATATATTTTATATGTGCTTAATTGGTTATTTGAAATTGGATGAGGAAGGGGGGAAATCAAGATTGGGGGGGAGGGAAATGGGGACCATGTTATGAGAAAGGGTATCAATGTTTGTGAAGTTATGCACCTTTTATCTGGTGAATACAATGTAACCCTTATATTAATCACAATAAAAAATTATTTCAAAAAAAGAAGAAAAAGAAAAAAAAGATTTAAAATTTTAATCCAGAGAATTAAAGAATATTCTAAAACTTGAAAAACTATTAAAAACCAGGCATTCCACAGCTCTAAGGTACTACAAATCCACTGTAACATGAAATTTATCATATTTGGGCTAAAAAATTACATCAGCTTTGATCAAGGTAGTCATCTTAAGCTGAAACAGTTCAATTTTAAAAACATAAACTGTGGCAGAAATAAAACAAAAGGAAAATTTTAGTTATACAAAAGCCTTTGAAGATTAGGCCAGGGTATCTTCAATTCTTTTGAAAAATAGACTTCAGACATTTTTTACATAATACCTACAAAACTTATTAGTTTTAAAATCCTACGTTTAGCCCAAATATACTATTCAAATTCTTAATCCTCACATTTCTTTTTGAAAATTTATTTCAGAATTTAAGTCCCAAAATTTGCCTACACATGATACTCTTGACTTACAGAGCCCAACAAATGTCTATAAACTGTCTGTCTCTATTCTATAAGATATTAATAAGGGTACTGAAAAAGAAAGTATTACATGTTCCAATTAATTCATAAAATGCTACATTGTTGTACAAATATATTTACAAAATGTAAAATGTTCAGTTAAGCTGAGATTATATATTTTCAAAACCTCTCACAACTTTACATAATCAGTTATGGTTAAGTGGAACTCTGAACTACTTTTGCATCATATGAGTCTATAATCATTTCCAAGTAAATATTAAAGTCAGAGAATAGGTAATCTGTCAAAAATATGTCTCTCTGATCACTCCAAATCAATTATGATTGCCACTCAACATAATCTAGTATGTTAGGTATTTAGGTATTTTAACATGTTAGGTATACATAGTATGGTAGGTTACTACTTCGGAGCGCATCAGTTTTATAGGGGCACACACACACACACACACACACACACACACACACACATATATATATATATATATATATTCTGGAAACGATATTTTCAGAACGTATTTGCAAGACCGCTTTAGGCATCATATTCTTACATTATATAAAAATACCAATAAAAATCAATTCTTGCCAGGCAACAGTGGCTCACATGTGTAATCCTAGCTACTTCAGGAGGCAGAGGTCTGAGAATTAAAGTTTGAAACTAGATTGACACAACTTTTGAGACTCTTATCTCAAATTAACCACAAGAAAGAAAGAGAGAAGAGAGAGAGAGCTCTCTGGAGCTATGGCTCAAGTTATAAAATACAAGCCTTCAGCAAAAATGCTCAGGGATAGTACCCAGGCCCTCAGGTTGAGCTCCAGGACAGGCACAAACAAACAAACACTCTCTCCCCCCTCCCCCTCCTCTTCCCTTCCCTCCCCTCCTCTCCTCTCCTCTCCTCTCAGCAGGGCATCAGCTCCTGTAATCTTACCTACTTAGGAGGCTGAGGCCAAAAGTATCAGGCAAGGTTTGAAGTAATAGAGGCAGAAGTTAGCAAGATGCCATTTTAAAGTTATAAGCCAAAATTTAGCTGGAAGCATGGCTCAAGTAGTAGAGCACCTGCCATACGCAAGAAAACTAAACAAGTATGATTTCACACTGGTGACAGTACCAGTTTTTCTTTTAAATCAATTCTCTGTGATATTTGTTTCCTGAAATACTCAATTGAAACAAAAAGCTAGAAAAGGGAACTTTTGATAAACATCAAGGTCATAAAGAGGTTATATTCTCAGATTAGGGATGGGGAAACATTAATTTTCCCCAAAACAACAGTAAAGCAGTAGTCAGTAATCTTAAGGAAAAATAACTTCATGACTATAATCTATCCATTTGAAAAGCCAAACATAACTGAATTAACTAAGCTAGGTACCGGGATCAGGCAAAGGCAATGGCCCTGATAGTATTTCTAAATTCTTGCTCAAAGAGAGAAATGCAGTCTTTACCTTTGCTGCTGCCAGAATATGATCCTTGTTAATGATTTTACACTTTTTCTCACAAGCATTAGCCCTGGATTCTTCTGCTAATCGTTGAAGAAACAACAAACAGTTCAAATGAACCTTCAGAAGAAAAAAAATTAATTCTTAATATCAAACACTAATTTTGAAAGAATTTTTACTGCATTGCAATACATGAAAAAGTAGTAGATGAAATACCATAGAAAAATATTTAACGCACCATTTTATGTTAAATTTAAATGTCAAATATTACTGCTTCTGATTAAAACAAATGCATTTGTAATATAATTTAAATTTCCCCAAAATGCTAAATAAAAACATACCAATGACAATATTTTACATTTTATTTATGTATACATATAATATTTATTTATTTTGCTGGTACTAGACTTTGAATTCAGCACTCAGCACCTGTGCAACACTGTCCCTGAACTTCTGTGTTCAAAACTAGTGCTTTACCACTTGAGCCATTCTCCACTTTCAGCTTCTAGTGGCTAAACTGGAAGTAATAATCTCAGGGACTTTTCTGCCCAAGGAAAAAGGACAGTGCTTCGCAAGGTGAAGAGAGAAAAAATACTGGGGGGGGGGGGGAAGCCCACCATTTTTTTTAAAAGTGTAACTTCCATACCCTTCACCAACACAGTAACTCGCAATGCCAGGTGTTGCTATCAATATTTTAAACCATAAGCGAAGCCCCACAAGGTGCCAGGGGCTCCTAGCTATGTAGGAGGCTGAGATCTGAGGCTTAAAGTTCGAAGCCAGCCTGGTCAGAAAAGCCCCTGAGACCCCAATCTTCAAAGGTTGGTATTACTGGCAGCCCCGCTTCATTAGTTTTTCAACTCCAGCTACTTAATTTCGGCGGGTCCTGGACTGGCTCGGAGTCGGGACCGTGGAGTGGAGGGGCAAAGTCACCTCGCCATGGCTGGGATGATTGCAGCGGTGGGGCGGGAGTCGGCCGGGGGACTCGGGGGCCGGCCTGGAGACTCGGGGGTCGGCTAGGGAACTCGGGGGCCGCCCGGGGACTCACGGGCCGGCCTGGAGACTCGGGGGTCGGCTGGGGAACTCGGGGGCCGGCCTGGAGACTCGGGGGCCGGCCGGGGTCCCGGCACAGGCCAGGCCCGGCCTTCCCCTCCCCCCGCCCGCCCCCCCCTCACACCCCGCCTGGAGCAGCCCGACTCACCAGCAAGTCGATGCGCGCCTCCATACGAAGGTGAGGCTTCCGCCGCTTCAAGACGCCCTTGAGAAAGCCGCGGGGAGCCTTCCGCTTCACCGGCCTCCGGCGGAAGACTATGGAGCCCAGCCCCATGGTCTTCCTCAGGCAGGCGGCACAGCGCGTCTCTCCGAGGCTCCTGGCCAGAAGGTTCGAATCCGCCGCCTTGGACACGCGCCGACGCGAGGCAGTGACGTCACGAGCGCGGGCCCCGGAAGAACGCCGGATAGGTGGAGACCGCGCTGGGCGGATCCCAGGCGCTCTGGACTGCGTTAAAGGGACCGGGGCCTCAATCCGTGTCAGGGTTTCCACCTATCCTGGGAAATGTTTCTCTCAAGTTCCCAGCCCCAGATGGCAAAGGGTGAGAGGACCGCCTCGCTGGATCTCTCAGCCCACACTGGAGACCAATGCCAATGAACCAAAAAAGCACATGAATATAAATGTTATGGGGGTTTTGTTGTTTTGCCAGACCTGGGCTTGGGCTTCTTCAAGGTTAGAGCTCTAACACGTGAGCCTCAGCACCATTTCTAGCTTTTTTCTATGTATGTGGTACCGACGAATCGAACCCGGGTCTTCGTGCATGCCAGGCAAGCTCTCTACCACTAGGCCAAACTCCCGGGCCCAAATGTTGTTATGTTTTTAATGAGGACTTTTTTTGTCATTTTGTTCTCAGGGTGATTAATGAAGGGGTTAGCCTTACATTCCTAAGGCAGTGAGAATAGTACTTCTTGAACATAGTTACGCCTTCCCGGGAGTCATTCTTTGGCCTTTGTCTCATCTTCTTGTTTGTCGCCTTCCCTTCAACACACGTTAAAAAGGAGTGAACTATTTTCAAAAAGTAGTCCAAGGTGTAAAAGTGTATACATGCATGAATGGTATTTTGACCACATGAAAATGAGGTTTATGAAAGTTAATAGCTGATTGGGAAATTTACATTAATTCCAAATGAAAAAAAAAAACCAATGCCTTATATACAAAGCCAAATCAAGAAATTCCTAAATAAAACATGTTCATATCCATAAACAGGAATCATTAAAGCATAAACAAAATTTTACATAATGAAAATATAAGTCGTTCTTAAAATTATGTCCACGTTTCCTATGAAAAAGTATACTTCAATATGACAATATTTTTTATTTAGGCTATTTGAAATTGTATAGTTTGAAGGGTATACTGAGTTTAGTTAATTAAAATATTTCTTTTAGAAAATTACTTTAAAACGGAAGAAAATGTTGTCTAGTTTCCTACTTGATTTTGCACAATAATTTGATTTTTTATAACTTGTCATAATATGTACATATAGACTATATCAAGTATGATATTACTTTACATTAACATTTTCAGGTCATTTTAATGAAAAGGAATGTCTTAGAAGATTGTTTCTGACTTTTTTCATATATTTTTATTGTAATTAATAGAAGAGTTACATTATATTCACCAGATAGAAGGTACATTACTTCACACATGCTGATCCCTTTCTCATGTCATGGTCCCCATTTCCCTACCCTTTCCCCCCCACAACTTGATTTCCCCCCTTCCCTCTCATATTTCAAATAACCAATTAAACATACATAAAATATATCAGATAACAAGGTGAAATATTGTAACAATATGAGATAACCAAGGGACAGCAAAGGAGATGAGAGATAACATAGTACATTAAGGACAACAATCACCAATTATATGGTTTTTGTTTCTATATCCTGGAGGTCCTTTCATTTAGCATCATACTATATGATCTTATGTATCTAGATTTTGATCTATTGTGAATCTCTGCTAGGAGAGTCCAAGGTTTCTACTGATTATGACAAATGAGGGAAACCATTGAGCCTAAGTTCCTTTGAGTCTGGCTTACTTCACATAATATGATTTTTTCTAAGTCTTTCCATTTCCTAACAAATGGGGCAATGTCATTCTTTCTGACAGCAGCATAGAATTCCATTGTGTATAAATACCACAACTTGTTGATCCACTCATCAACTGAGGGACATCTGGGTTGATTCCATATCTTTGCTATGGTAAATAGTGCTGCAATGAACATCATTGTGCTAGTGGATTTAGTATACCCTTGTTTCTGGATGATTGGGTAAATACCAAGTAGTGGAATTGCTGAGTCATAGGGGAGCTCTATATTTAGTCTCTTAAGGAACTGCCATACTGTTTTCCATAGTCATTAGACGAGTTTGCACTCCCACCAACAGTGTAGTAGTGATCCCTCCTGTCCACATCCCCTCCAGCCTCTGTTGTTATTAGATTTCTTGATCATGGCCATGCTAACTGGAGTTGTTTTCATTTGCATTTCTTTTATGACAAGAGATGCCAAGCATTTCTTCATGTGTCTATAGGCCATTCTTATTTCTTCTTCAGAAAAGTCTCTCTTTAAGTCTTTGGCCCATCTTTTAATGGGATGGTTGTTTCTTTGGAGATTAGTTTTGGAGTGATTCAATTTTTTGAGCTGTCGATATATTTTAGATATGAGGCCTTTGTCTATTGTATGGTTGGTGAAGATCTTCTCCCACTCTGTAGGCTTTCTAGTTAATTTGCTAGCTATGTCCTTTGCCATACAGAAGCACTGCAGTTTAATGCAGTCCCACTTATCCAGCCTTTCTCTGATTTGTTGTGTTTCTTGGTCCTTATTAAGAAAGTTTCGACCTGTGCCAAGGAGGCCTAGTGTATCTCCTATTCCTTCTTGTAAAGTTTCAGTGTATCGGCTTTTACTTCAAGGTCTTTGATCCATTTGGAGTTAATCCTACTACAGGGTGACAAAGAAGGATCCACTTTAATTTTCTGCAGGTGCTTAACCAGTTCTATTCCATTGGTCTTCAGGCCTGTTCTTGTGCCAGTACCAAGCTGTTTGGTCACTATAGCTCTATAATAGAGTCTAAAGTTTGGTATTGAAATTCCTCCTGCTCTGTTCTTCCTGCTAAGAAGTGTTTTTGCTATACGGGGTCTTTTATTGTTCCATATGAACCTTTGGATTGCTTCTTCTATTTAAAGAATGACGTTGGGATATTGATGGGTATTGCGTTGAATTTGTAGATAGCCCTTGGCAATATTGCCATTTTCACGATGTTGATTCTTCCAATCCAGGAGCATGGGGGGTTTTTCATTTCCTTAGTTCTGCTTTAATTTCCTTTTTCAGGGTTTTAAAGTTTTCATCAAAAGGGTCCTATACATTCTTAGTGTTTCTGACTTGTTTTTTGTGTTCATTAGTAAGCCATCACTGAAGGATTAATGATAATTAACAAGAGGTGAGAGTATTTCTGATTGGAAAGTTTTTGACATGTTGTTTCACTCATACCCTAAAATCAGGTTGATGATAATAATAGTTCAGTTTAAATAACAATTTTAATCTGCGAGGTGCAGCACAGTTGTCAAAACTTCTTGAAACTTTATAGCTTTGCGTAAGCTTCATTCTGTGAGACGCAGAATTGCACAAAATCTTGAAAACTGCACTTTTTATTTTCTCAGCAGTTGTTTGCAGAAACATTTCACATCTTATATATGGCCTTTAAATTAATATTCATAATTGAAATATTTTTACCTAAGCCAAGTGAAAATCTCCTTATTCATTTGTCCTTCCTAGCTACCCCTTTTCTCAGTGAACTTGGAATGGTTAGAGATACAAATCTGTTTTCTAGTGTTGAAAAAATAATGACTTTAAAGCAAATCCCTGCTAAGAATGCCAGAAACCTTAGACTTCTTATGATCTTTCCTTGATTTAAAGATTCTTTTGAAAATAATCCAAAAAATGAACGTAACTAGGAATTAACTAGAAAAAATGCAAAGTAATAAAATAAAAAGCATCTACTAATGACTTTTATTCAATACCTTACTACCATCACGTACACTCTGGTTTATCTTGTGTGATTAATGTTCTTAATGTACTATGTTATTTCTCTTGTCTTTCTTTGCCCTTATGGTTAATCTCATGTTGTTACTGTATCTAACTTTATTACCTGGTATATTATATATAGGTTTATTTCTTTATTTGAAATAGGGAAGGGAAGGGGGAAAACAAGATGGTTGGGAGGGAGTGGAGGGAGGGAAACAGGGACAAAACATGAGAAGGGCTATCAATTACGAGAAGTAATGCACCCACTGCCTGATGAATGTAACTGTAACCCCTCGATAAATTATCCTGACAATAAAATAAAAAAGAATGTCCCGGGGGCCGGGAGTTTGGCCTAGTGGTACAGTGCTTGCCTAGCATGCATGAAGACCTGGGTTCGATTCCTCGGTACCACGTACATAGCAAAAAGCCAGAAGTGGTGCTGTGGCTCAAGTGGTAGAGCCCTAGCCTTGAGAAAATCCAGGGATAGTGCTCAGGCCCTGAGCCCAAGCCCAGGACTGGCAAGAAAAAAAAATTATATCCCAGCTGAGGGCTGATGACTTACAAATGTAATGCTAGCTACTCATGAGGCTGAGATCTGAGGATCTTGGCCTGAAGCCAATCTGGATAAAGGAGTCCATGAGACTCATCTCCAATAGCAGCAAAATGCCAATTGTGGAGGAGATGTGGATCAAATGGTAGAGCACTAGCCTTGAGCAAAAGTATCAAATGAGAGCTCAAGGTCCTGAGTTCAAACCTCGGTACCAGCACCAGAAGAAGAAAGGAAGAAAAAGAAGAATTGGGGTGGGGGATGTGGAAGAGGAGGAGGAGGTGGGAGAGGAGGAGGAGGGGGAGGAACTGCTAGAACATTATTTAGAACACCAAAGGGCAAATGCTATAATTTCTTTACTCAGTACTGAGTTTTGAACTAAGAACCTCATGCTTGCTCAGCTGGTGTTCTACCATTTGTGCCCTGTCCCCAGATCTGCTTTTTGCCGGTTAATTAGAGATGAAAATCTCACAGACTTTTCTGCCCAGGCTGGCTTTAAACCATGATAGTATAGATCTCAGCCCTTTAAGTAGCTATGATTGCATACAACCACTAAACACCTGGCTAAAATATTAGTTAAGTTTTACTCTGTTTATGATAGGTTCATAAAAATAGTCATGAGTTGTCAAAAAAGTAAAATAAAGTAACAAGTTATTTCTCATCAACTTTGATTATCAGGAAAAGAAGATAGGTAGGAAGACAAGGATCTAATAAAATAAAAACATAGCTCACTTCTCTACATAAATACTTCCCAAGCTAGGTAAAGCATGATGTTAGGAAGTAAGAGGATTCGATAGGACATTTGTAGCTTTAATTATTTCTCCAAACTCTACTGAAATAGTAGTTGGGTAATTTCAAGTCTAAAGGCAGACTTTTTGCCGACACAATACAAAGACTTTGGTGTTGTTACAGAAGAGAGATCATTATAGCCTGATACTGACATCTAAGAGAGAAAGCAGAGCTAGTCCACATAACAGATTTGAGGGGGGAAAAAATAAGCTCTGACTTGTTTTATAAACTTAAGCCATTAAAAAACTTATCAAACTCAACGTATTTTGTGTTCACCTACCATATGCCAGAAACTGCTCCAAAAATCATCCCCTCATGCCTTTAATTTGTGTACAACTCTAGAGTGGGTACTCTGATACCTATTTTGCAGAGGAGGAAGGAGAAACAGAAGAGAATTTCAAAAATTCATGTATCCTATATGATAGCAATAAGATTCATCCCAGCTCAATGTGAACATCATCTAACATGACCAATACTGTAAGTAGAATTGCTTTATTAATGTGCTCACATATGGATTTTATTCCTCAGGTTGATATATAAAATATAGCTTACTATAATTATTTTTTTTAATTTTTTGCCAGGCCTGAGCACTGTGCTTGGGCTTTCTCAAGGCTAGAGTTCTACCACTTGAGTCTCAGCACCACCTCTGGCTTTTTTCTATGTATGTAGTACGGAGGAATCAAACCCCGGCCTTCGTGCATGCTAGGCAAGCACTGTACCACTAGACCAAACTCCAGGTCCAGCTTACAATTGTATTAAAAATAAAATTATCAACAAACAAGGGATTAATGACCAGAACATAAAGAAGCAATAAGAAAACACCAAAAGACAAATAACTCAAATCATATAACTAGAAAAATGAACACTGTCAAAAGAAAAAACACAAGATGGGTAAGACGACTGGAATACAGTGTAAACAAACATGTGTTGAGATATAACATAACTAAGCTAATTTCTAAAAGAAGAACTATAAATATCAATCCATTAAAATATTCCATATCTGTAACCATCATGAAAATTAAAATCAAATTCCCATTAAGGTTGTATCTCACCCTAGTCGGAATAGCAATTATCAAGAAAAATGTATTCATGGTAATCTGGATGGTTGGTGGGAATGTACTCAAAAGTATATGGAAGTCTTAAGTATAATTTTATGGCATATATGTGAAGATAGTCACATACTGTTAATGTAATAATAATGGTCCCAAAATTAATTCTAAAAATCAATTCGAATTCAATTAGCAAGATTTTGAAGCATGAACAGACATTCTAAAGGGATAATATAAACTTCACTAGGAAATAAATATAAATATATGCTTGATACCACAGTGATGTCACTTAAGCAACAATGAGTTTCAAGTTTAGTACCATTAGATTGACATACACTATTATTTGAAACAGGAATTGTTCTGAGATGCTAGGAAAGAAAAATCATTTATATATTCTCAAGAAACTCTAAAGAATTAAGCCATATGTAGTGTATATGCATTACTAAACAGAAATTATTCTAACAGATTTCTGCCCTTGATAGACTTTGACATTTATACATATATATGTATATATATACACATATATACATATGTCATTGAGCCTTTATTGTAACAGCAAGAGTTTTGCAAAACAGAACTGTCTCATTAATTGAATTGTTCCTGCAATAATGATATGTAGCTGTTTAAACTATTTGAACAAACTCTATGGGTATTAATATGAACAAATCCCCAAATCGTAATTCTGGATAAATGGCATATTTAGAAACTTTCATAAAGTGTAATGAGTAAGTGAGTGTAGAGACTGCTTCCTCTAAAAACACTCGCTCTTTACCTGGGCCTTCCAGATATCTGAATGAGGGACCAAAACAATATAAATATGTAGCATCTTGATGTCCCTACTTATCTGTCTCCTTTTCTGCTTTTAACTTTAGGTCAGATTCCTGCTCAAATGCATGTTAATAATTTAAGAAGTCTTTGATAACAACTAGTAGTCCTATTTTTAAGGCTGATATCATACTCAATAGATTATCACCCACCAGCTTTTAAAACATCCTCTTCAAGCCAAATGGTACTGAGGAGTCTTCAGTCATGGCTCCAAGTCAGAATGAACCAGTCATTATCCAACATAATGTCATTTTACCTTTCTCATTTGTTCTTTCTCTAAGTCATTCTCTCTTACAAGCAAGTTGGTTTAATTAGACAACAGATTTGACCAATAAAGATCTTATGTCAAGTGTGAAACTACCCTCCCCTCTAGGTAGTGACAATTTTCTTATTGCTGACAAGGCTCTACATGATTAACCCTAAAAAAAAAAAAAGAATCAACCGGACTATGATCTGACCAGCATCTGGAGCAATGCAAGCACTGAACACTTGCTCTCTTTCCTACCCTGTATGACCTTAAGAATACCGTTAGCATACTGGCATTAAGAATGCTAGACTTTTAGTAATGAGGCTTTAACCTTATGTTTCCACACTAAGAATAAATGTCTTTCCTTCTTTACCACCACTTTTTTCCATTTTATGTATGTGGTGGGGGAGAGAGGGAAAGACCTGGCCTGCTGGAAAGCGTCAGAACCTGATGTATGGCTAGTACTCCAGTAGCAATTACATTCATTTCAAGTGTTACATGTTCAAATATGCGAATTTAAAATGGTAGTGCAGATATATATATATATATATATAATCAATGAAAACAAATCATCAACTTCAACATAATGGGTACATGCACAAATGGAGGAAAAGATAAGTAAATGGCAGAGCTCTAACAGTTTACATTTTGTAAACCCAACAAAGAAAGATAGTCACAAAAATCAAACAAGAATGATAAAATATGAAGAGCTATATAATCTCTACTCTGTGGGTGTAAAATATTCCATAATTTAAAATATTAAGGCATATACATAAAGCTGTACACAGAAAGCTATTTAGTGCATCATTTATTATAATTAGAAAAAGATTAGAAGCATCTTAATAGCCATTAAAGGGAAATAAATATATATGCACAAATTATAGTACAAAATACATATTCATAAAGGGAAAACAAGAGTAATGTGAATATGTGAATATGTATCCCATTCATTTAAAAAATGTCCCCAATTCTTTACCTATTTCATGAAGGGGACATTCTTTTCCAAATCTTGACTTTTGCCTAGACTCTGATTTACAAGGCTTAATGGAATGTTATCAAATATGGTACAATCAGAGGCCTACAAAGTTCTTTGCATTGGCACTTGCTCTCTTGCTCCTTCATCATAATCTTGACAACATGCCAAATCTACCTTCCTAAGGAATGTGAGAAATAACTATAAGAGAGCTGAATTTTCACTAACATAACTGTCCTGCAACAACTGGCTTCTTCATAGTCCCTAGCTGACTATAGATGAATATGTAAAAGAATCCAGCTAAGAACAATGAGCTAAACTCAGATCCACAAAAGCTGCTCACATTACTAAGACTTGTGAGACAAAGTTATTTCAGTTCTCTCTACCAAAACAGTTATTTACTTACAGGAATAGTGATTGGAAAAATGGCTGTCATGAAATGTTTACAACTTAAATTTCCAGTCATCATTATTGTTGGTAACCTAACTTTTAGGTAAAAGATTTGGAATAGCGCTTCTTTCCAATATTTCTCCTTGTATGTTTCCTTCCTTCATTAGCTCTAACAGGAATTTAGTTTGTATCCATTTCTCCAATTATGGTTAGCACATAGAAATCTATGGCAGTTACAAGTATAGTTATCTCTTGTACCGACAAGTACTTATAGCAGTTTCTTGTCTTTCTCTATGTGCATGCACATGTTTCTAGGTATTCCTGAAGAGTGGTCCTAAATCATGAAGAGATTATGCATGGTTATATGAGTATATAAAACAACAACAACAAAAGCAAAACAAAAAAACAACTTGGGTGGGACAACAGTGGCTCATGCCTATAATCCTGGCTACTCAGGAGGTTGAGAAAAGCCAGCCCTGGCAAGAAAGTCCATGAGACTCTTATCTCCAATTAGCCATCAGAAAACAGGAAGGAGTGCTGTGGCTCAAGTGGTAGAGCACTAGCCTTGAGCTGAAGAGCTCAAGGACAACACCCAGGCCCAGAGGTCAATCTCCATGACTGGCAACAACAACAACAAAAAGGGGAGAATTTACAGTTACTTGACTCATATCTAGAAAACAGTAAAAATTCACAATTAGCATTCATTATAAGATATGTTACTATGCTCTTATCTCAGCTTTCATTTATATGTATAGGACTAATCTCAGCTCTCTACTAAAATTATTATGTCTAGAAAAGATGAAGTTATAAATTTTTGGCAAATTTCTATAACCAGGTATTCTAACCAAATCGCAGACATGTTTTTCTGTTTAGGTAAATGTTAATAATCACAGCTGCTTTCGTAATTCAGTTATTAAGCAAAGACATTGTAAACTACTTGAAAAGAAACCATCTGGTTTGCACTTGTAAAACTGAAACCAATTAAAATATTTAAATGGCATTTTGTTTTTTATTTTAATCTGTAAAAATATATTTTGCAAGTTCCAATTAGTGGCTGATTTTTCTGTATTGCTTTATAAAATGAATCTGACTCAAATAAATTTTAACTTCAACATACTGTTTCCAATACTGATATTATATTAAGACACCAGATCAGTTAAATAATAAAGAGCATTATACAGAGATACATATAGACAAGAAGACTAGAGTACACAAAATTCCTATTTATCAGACTGGTAAAAATAGGACAAAATATCTACTATTTTGTAAAAAACTGACTAGCTAGAAGTATCTTAAGATTATATCTGCTTAAAAAACAAAATTCAACAGCCATACTCAGAAATGGTATTTTTTTGTGTACTTTTCTTTTTAAATACAAAAGTATGAGCTTTTCTCTTTGACACTGAATTAAACCACAGGTAGCTCCATAACTATTTTTCTCACTTTTAGATAGTAACAAAACATTAGGCTAAACTTGGATTTCAATTACTTGAATGTTAATAGTCCAAAGTGCACAACTCTAGTAAAAGCAGAGATGTTCTAGATAGAACTAAGCCTGCTGTAAGTAAGAAACTCTAGGAGAGAGGAAGACTATTCTACACTATGCTACTTCCCTCTTGTTCCAGATGGTCTCTAATCTGTAGTTCATCACATGGCATTGGTCGCTTAGTTCTTCACCTACCAAAGAGAGCTGGTAACCCACCTCTAACTTTACCCTTTGAGGCCTATCTGCCCTATGTCAGGCATGCTTACAACATATCTAACAAAGCATCAATCCCAAATCTCTCAACCATGTGGGATGTACAAGACACATTCAGGCAATCCTGATCCCAAAATAGCTAGAACATCAGAATAATCTCCAAACAGATGTTTCATTCTATGTTCAAGGCTCAGGGAGGGAAGCTAGCATTATGGGATCTTAAACTACTTTGATGCAAATAAACCAATAGCAAACAAATTCAATGGCAACTGTAATGCTTCTGACACTAGAAGTAGCTTTAGTTACTCTAAAGTTATGGACAAATAATAAAAGAAGGTACTCTATTGTTTAACATCCAAAGGAATGAATAGACAGTAGCAATGGAAACAAGAAGCAGATATTTTCAATTTTGTGATTTCTGTGACAGTGAAGAAATTTATGGTCCTGTTTCTTTTAGATCCTTCAATGAGAACAAAGGGTAATGTAGCAAGTTCAAATTAGATTAATGATTAATGGGATCATTGTTTCCAATTGCAAAACATGCATAATTGGAAGACAAAGATATAAATGGCTCTCAACAAAAGAAAACCATAAGAAGACATATAGAACATTAATTTTAGGGTATTAATGTTAAAAGAAACATTTTAGAGTTGGAAAGAAAATCATTACACCATAAAAACTGTATACTAACATACAAATACCCCAAAATAGCTCTCTTCCATCTAAAGTGAGTTAAAGAAGGCATCTGCATTCTAAATCCATCCATTTGAATATCCCAACAAAGTGTATCCAAAGGCCTTCACATAAAGTGATATCAAAGGAGGCTATTGTTCCAAAGGAACACAAAGACACAATGCATCTGATCATATAAAATAATATTTATGGAAACGATCCCCGAGAAATGGAAACAAGAGGTTATTTCCTTGATGTTGTTTCTTTTCCTTTTGTTTTGTTCATTTATTTAAAGTGGCTGAAGCAGGCATGAAGAGGCACAAAAATGGCAGTACAAACGGTGAACAAAGGTAGCAGTGATACTCACTTGACACTTTGTTGAAAATCAGCTATACAATTTGTGGGTGGGACCAGGTGGAAAAACTGGGAGAGAGTGACACTAATGTACTCTTTAACTGACTTCTATGACTGTTATCCACCCACCACCTTTATAATAACAATTTTAAAAAATACGCAGAAAAAAGGTACCAAAATACATAGGACACATTGTTTTCCAAGAATCATTTCATGAATAATTTATCATTTATTCTAGTTTTGGATATTTGTCACAAAAAAATGATAAAGTCTTGGGGCCAGGAGTGTAGCCTCGTGGTAGAGTGTTCATCTAGTATACACAAAGTCCTGGGTTTAATTCCTCGGTACCACACACACAGAAAAAGCCAGAAGTGGCACTATGACTCATGTGGCAGAGCACTGGTCTTGAGCAAAAAGTATCCAGGGACAGTGCCCAGGCCCTGAGTTTAAGCCCCACACTGGCAAACAAACAAACAAACAAACTATATATATATATATATATATATATATATGCAGTTTATACATAAATATGTAATTTATATATATATATATTTTTTCCTTTTAATTCCCTCAGGATTAAAAAAACACTTCAAATAAATAACTACATTTCATATTTAAATAGCTAAGTAACCTGGATTCCATTCCTTAAGTTGCTATTAAATATAGTTTAGATTGTGACTATAGTTTAGGTTGTGACTATTCTCAGGAAGTGAAAGAAAAATCCATAGGATTAGTAATGTAACTAAGATCTCCAAGGTTTTGATAAAGTTTCCCTCTACTAATTTTAATTTATTTACTTGCTTGTTTGTTCATCACACATTAATAGGGCTTCTTCATATAAAAGTATATGAGTTGAAACCAATATTTTATGGATCTAGAGGGAATGATGTGATCAAATAGAGGATAGCATCAGGCTGACTTAGACTATTTGGTGGTATGCGGTCATATGGGTAATGGAAGTATGTGTGCATATGTGTGAATGTGCGTGTCTGTGTACAATGCAATAAGTTCAGAGAGAGGAGTAAGTTTACCTACTTTGAGATGGTATTAAGAATTTGGAGAAAGCTTCACAGAAGAGGTAACACGCATTCTAAGAATACAGTAATGTTCTGGAGTTTCCTAGCTAGTCACAAAAGCATGTAGGGAAAGGGTATAACAGGTACAGTGTATGCAGATATAAGAAATCAAGATGGACTTCATAACTAGGCCATTTAGTTTCACCTAAGGTGAATTATGAACAGTAGATGGCTGCTAGGAAGACAAGGTGTTTGGGTGTTGATCTTGCAGCTGATTGTTGGGATTGTGTTTAAGGTATTCTGCGTAATGATATAATATAGTCCCATTTTCAGGTAAAGTATGAAAATTTATCAGGATACAGAAGTAACACTGGTCACGATCCTGCTTATTAGGGGATTAGATACCCACAGTTATATAAGTTGGAAGGATGCAGGTGCTTGTTTAAAATTGGAAAGACATAGTCACATGTCATGAGTATGACATTTAGAAGCTGGCTGACTCACAAGTCATTTAGTCGATCAGACTTTATATCAAGGCTCTTTAAAGTTCCTTTTGCAATATTTAATTAAAAACATATTTAGGGGCCTGGAGTTTAGCCTAGTGGTAGAGTGTTTGCCTAGTATGCACGAGGACCCGGGTTCAATCCTTGCTACCACATACATAGAAAAAAAGCCAAAAGTGGTGCTGAGGCTCAAGTGGTAGAGCTCTAGCCTTGAGAAAAGTCCAAGGACAGTGCTCAGGCCCTGAGTTCATGGCTCAGGACTAGCAAAAACAAAACAACAACAACAAAAAATGTATTTAACAATAATTATCAATGAGTGTTCTTAAAGTTCTTTTCTAAGTATAATGGAAAAGTATTATCTATAAATTTTAAATCTTAAAAAATACATCTGCCAGAATCTTAGCCTCAGAGAATGACTTTTCTGCTTATGTGAGTAAAAAGTCATAAATCAGATATAATAATTTGTATTTTAAGTCATTTTCACATTCTATTGCCTTTCACACGTTTTATAATTATTTTTGCTATTCCAAATCATTATCAAAATTACATATCCTTGGGGTTTTATTTCCTCCTAGTCTAGAGTTCATCATTTTTATCTTAATGCTGAAATAGTGTGTTTGTGATGTAACAAATGGTAAGTTGTGATTTAGGGCTACCACTTGTCACTGGAGTCAGGAATGGTTTCTTGTGTCAATTATGATCTCTCTTACAGAAACAGGAAACTTCATAGTAAAAAGAATATTTGTATAAATTATCCAAGTGGCAAAAATTTAATATCACAAAAATAAAAAAGTGAGCATTAACATAGCTATTACTTTTTCTTTTTTTCCTGTTCTGGCTTGAACTCAGGGTCTGAGTGCTTTCTTTGAGCTTTTTCAAGACTAGAGCTCTATCACTTGAGCCAGTATTTCTATGTATGTGGTACTGAGGAATTAAACCCAGGTCTTCCTGCATGCTAGGCAAGCACTCTACTATTAGGCCAAACTCGCTGTCCTACATAGCTATTTCTTTTTTTCATAGATTTTAATTGTAATTAATAGAAGGGTTACATTATATTCACCAGATAGAAGGTGCATTACTTCACATACATTGATTCCCTTTTTCTCATGTCTTGGTCCCTATTTCCCTCCCCCCCACCCTCACCCCTCACCCCTTTCCTATCTGATTTCAAATAACCAAATAAGCATATATACAATATATCAGATAACAAGGTAAAATACTATAACAATACCACATAGTTATTTCTTTATGAATGTTGTCAGTGCCTGTATTCAGTACCAAGCATCCTGCTTTTAACAGTAGTCACCACTATCTTTTATTTTTCTGTTGGTCACAAAGCCTGAATTCAGGGCCTAGGTCCTGTCCCCGAGCTCTATTTTGCTCAAGCTTAGTGCTCTACCATTTTGAACCACAGCTCCACTTCTGGTTTATGAGTGGTTGATTGGAGAAAAAAGTCCCTGGATACTTTTTGCCTGGGCTGGCTTCAAACCACAATCCTCAGATCTCTGCCTCCGGAGTAGCTAAGATTGTAGGTGTGAGCCAACAGCACCAGGCTAACATTATTCTCTCTCCCTCCCTCCCTCCCTCCCTCCCTCCCTCCCTCCCTCCCTCCCTCCCTCCCTCCCTCCCTCCCTCCCTCCCTCCCTCCTCTCTCTCTCTCTCTCTCTCTCTCTCTCTCTCTCTCTCTCTCTCTCTCTCTCTCTCTCTCATTTGTTTGTTTAAACGTACAGGCCGGGAGTTTGGTCTAATGGTAGAGTGCTTGCCTATCATGCACCAAGACTCAGGTTTGGTTTCTCAGTACCACATATATAGAAAAGCCCAAAGTGGCTCAAAATGGTAGAGCCCTAAGCTTGAGCAAAATAGAGCTCAGGGACAGCACCTAGGCCCTGTGCTTTCCTTCCCCTCCCCAAATCAGATCAACTTTATAGAAGACAAAGTGTACAGAAATCAAAAACAGAGACAGAAGGGAATAAACCAAAGGGGTAAAAAAAAAAAGAACCATAAACAGTATAATTAAAATAAACCTCCTTACTTCCAGTTCTTAGAGTCCACTTCAATAAGCATCATTTTATATGATATTATACATATAACTATTGAGCCCTTTTGATCGTCTCCTAAAAATATCTTCCTTTGTTCTCACTGTTAGATTGCTATTTAATTAATGATGTCCAGGTGTGATTGTCTTTTACTATCTATTGGATTTACTTGCAGATTTATAAGTACATTCTAGTTACTACAAATGAGGGAAGTCATGCAGCCTATGTTTCTGTGGGTCTGGTTTGCCATACTTCTAGCCACCTACTATTTGACAAGGGAATCAAGAACACAGGATGGAAGAAAGGCAGTCTCTTCAATAAGTGGTACTGGAAGAAGTGGCTATACTCATACAGAAAACTGAAGTTAGATCCTTCTATAACATCCTGCACCAGAATCAAATCAAAATGAGTCAAATCAAATCCAAACCTCAATGTAAGACCAAATACCCTAATAATATTACAGGAAAAGATAGAGGACCAAGACCTTGGGCACAGGTCAAAACTTCTTAAGATCTAGAATCACAACAAATCAAAGACCAGATAAGTGGGAATGCCTCAAACTGAAGAGTTTTTACATGGCAAAGGACATTGCTAGCAAGATAAATGGAAAGCCCACAGAATAGGAGATCTCTACAAGTTATGCATCAAACAACAACCTCATATTGAAAATGTATTTGGAGTTCAAAAATTAAACCTCACCATAACAAATCCTCAACCATACAACAATCCAACTAATAAGTGGGCTAAAGACTTAAAGAGAGACTTATCTGAAGAAGAAATAAGAATGGCTAATAGACACGTGAAGAGATGTTCAATATCTCTGGCTATAAAAGAAATGTAGATCAAACCAACATTGAGATTACACCTCGCCCCAGTTAGAAAGGCAGAAATAAAACAATGAAGAGGACAAGTTATTTATAGAAAAATTAAAAAGAAAGAATAACAGATGCTGGTGGGGATGTGGCCAAAAGGGAATGCTACTACACTGTTGGTAGAAATGTGAACAGGTTCCAACACTCTGGAAGCAGTATGGAGGTTCCTCAAGAGACCAACATAGTTTCCCTGTAACTCAGCAATCCCACACCTGGGTATCTATGTAAGTGATCACAATCCAGGCTACACTAAAACCACCTGCAGGAACATGTTTATTACAGCATTGTTTTCTATAGGCAAGATATGAAATCAATCCAGATACCTCTCAGTGGATGAATGAATCAAGAAAACATGTTATATGTACAGTATGAAATTCTATGCTTCCATCACAAAGAATGGCATTGCCCCATTCATAGGGAAATGGAAAGACTTGGAAAAAATTATGCTAAGCAAAGTAAACCATTAACTTTTTAAGGACCAGATTCTTTTTCATCTCCCTGTGTTAATTGTACGTAGGAAATTCATTGTAAAGAACATATTTTAAATGTGTGTACATGCAAATTCCTTATAAGGAAAATTACCATGCAATGTATCTATGTGAATAAATTCAATAAGGTTTTGGGGGGGGCAGCAGGAGGCTAGACAGGAAGTGAGTTCAAAATATCTCCTCCAGGGCAAATAAACCACATTTTTGGCCTCTAAAACAAAGGCAAACTTACTATATGTTTCTGCTCTACTTTGGTACAAGTGTGTGTTATACACAAGATCATATATTTGTATTTTTCCCTATTGTATTAGATTAAGGTTGAGTCCCATTGCACTATTATGTTTATATTGACAAATAGAAACCACATTTATTCTGAAAGCATTTGTAACTAAGTGTACAATTCACAGCTTTATTCCTTGTTTTATGAGTCCATTTGGCTTGGCACAGAAAAAAAATTATAATTAATCAAGTCTGTCGAGTTAGGGTCTAGTCTCTATGCAGAATTGAATATTTATTAATATTAAATATCTCCCATTTGGATTTAAAAGACATATAGTTAGAGTAGAGCCATTTTCACTAGTAGATAATTGCATAACTACAAATGCCTCTTTCTGACCTTGTCACAGCTGAGGAGGTCCAACCAAATGAAAAACAGTTCTGATGAAGTGAGAAACAGTACAGGGGTACCAGGCAAATGTTATTACAAAATAAAATGCAGGCCAGCACACACTTTTCAAATTCTCTTTATTAAACTTATGTGAATTAAGAGGAAAGAGTGAAAAGTATATTTACTGTTGATAAAGATTATTCCCCTGGTAATTTCAGTCATCTCCTTTTAAAATGTATTCTTCACAAGTTTCTAGTTTTCCATACATCTTTTTTAGCTTTCTGTCATCCAACTCAAAGTTGAATTCCTTTACTTTAAGGAGAAAATAGAAGTTGCAGGTAGAATGTTCCTAAACAGATGGTATAGTATCAAGTGATGCAACAGAGCACTACAATGAAAATTAATAGGCTGACCTTGTTAATTGTAGCCTTAAAATATGGTTCATTTTAACTTATTTAGAAAACCATTCTAGTATGAATCTGTCTTGCCCACTGGGACCAATGCCAGCCTTGCATCATGAAATTATGGGATGGGTTATGATGCTGTCCCAGAGAGATAGTCAGGCAATGTTACAGCAACAATACTATACTACAGGGAGGTTAGTACCCCAGTGGATTAAGAAAGTACAAGCAGATGTGTGTTCCTGAATATGTAGTCTGGAAATATTGCTTATCCTTCTGGAATATACTAATGTATGAATATACAGAGATTTAAATGTCAGCCTAATTTTATTTAGTTAGTTTTTAGCCAGTCCTGAGGCTTGAACTCAGGGCCTGGGCACTGTCCTGGAGCTTTTTTTTTTTTTTTTTGCTTGAGGCTAGTACTCTACCACTTGAGCCACAACACCATTTCCAGCTTTTTCTGAGTATGTGGTACCAAGGAATCCAATCCAGGGCTTTGTGCATGCTAGACAAGCACTCTATCCACTAGGCCACACTCCTGGCCTATCAACCTAATTTTGTTTTTTATTGTTATTGTTGGTGGTGGTTGTGGGACTTAAACTCTGGGCCTGGTCATTGTCCCTGAGCTCTTCAGCTCAAGGCTACCACCCCACCCCTTGAGCCACAGTGCCACTTCCAGTTTTCTGGTGATTAACTGGAAATAAGTATCACAGACTTAGGCTCCATCAGCCTAATTTTTAAACATACTTACTCAGTGTAAGTATATTCATGTCTTGCTACCAAAAACTTCTCCCCACTTCTCTCCATCCCCGGCAAAAAGCCTTCTTCCCCATTCTCTTTATATCTGCAAATATGTGTTTATCATATATGTATGTATGTATGTATAAGTTTGCTATGTGTTTAATTATTTCAGTTAAATTGATCACCTCTAAGTAATTTCCTTATATTCAACCAGTTTATTTACCTTACATAGGAAATATTCTTGTTCTTGTCATTTCCCCTGCTATCCTTTAAACTCATTCACTATTTGCAAGTAAATTATGCTGAATATTTAGCACCTTACTTCATTTAATCCTTGCAATGGCTTATAGAATAAATATTTTCCTGTGCATTTCACTTATGAGGAAGTAGTGTTTCTGAGAATCTGGGTCATGTGCAAGAAACAAATTAGTGTCCTGGGAAGTCAAAATTTAAATTTAAACTTAGCTTCAAAGACAGTGCTCTTAAACTAATATTTCTTTCAAGTCAGTTAACCAATAGATTAAGTCAATATATTAGCCCCAAAGCAATATAAAGTGATTATAATTAAATATGTTTAATTAAAAAGAATATGATAAATGAATAAAACATTCATCTTAACCAAAAGCAGTAGGGGAGAATTTATTGTTCTATTAAGTCTCTAGCCCTAAATGCTTTCTGTTGTCCTACATCAACTCTCAAAAACATTTATGTGGAATACAAATTGACTCATACAGTCAGAAGTATTCGGATAATTTATATTTATAGGGAATTTCTTAAATTCTGTAAATACTGTTGATAATTTACATTTATACTGAATTGACAACTGCATAACTTAAAGTCACCCAAGACTTAATTAATCTTTTGTTCCTTTGAGAGATTTTGTTATATGTTTATACAAGTTTTATTCTTCTGGCATGAATTTCCGATTTTACTGTATTATCTACTGGCCCCATTTATGAAAGCTTTTCTAATGTCTTCAGAGGTCCTTCCATGAATAGAAATAATCGTAATGGATAAATAAGCCCTACTACCAAATCTTCAAAGTATTCGATTTTGTTTGAATTTACTGGTTTATAGCATGGCAATTTCTAGTTGCCCCATGTCACCGAGGGAGTAAAATGATGACATTGACATATTAGAAATATAACAACTAAATTCAAAGTCAGATGTACACATAGGCAAGAAATATTTGTAAACCCCTCTGCTAGACTGTTAGCGAACAGAAACACTAATGATTTTTGTGGGATGATTTAGACTCTGATGTTTTGTCGAAATTTTGGATCAGCTCTATTCGTTTGGAGGAGAAGATTTTGGAGTCCTTTAAGCATAGGATCTTGTCTTCTGCAAAAAGGAATAGTTTTACTTCTTCTTTCCCTGTTTGGATACCCTTTGTTTTTTTCTCTTTAACTGCTGAAATGCTCAACAATTAAACCCTCACAGAAACAACAACCCTTAATAGAAGGGCTAATATTTTAAAGAGAGACTTCTCAGAAGAAGGAAATATTGTCCAATGGACACGGGAAGAAGTATTCAACATCTCTGGCCATAAAGGAAATACATATCAAAACAACACTTAGATTCCACTTCATTTCAGTTAGTTGACCCATATCGTGAAAACTAACAATGACTAATGTTGCCAAGGATCAGTCAAAAGGGAACTCTACTGCACTGTCCATGGGAATGTAAGCTTGTTCAACCAGTATGGAAAGCACTACAGAGATTCCTCAAGAAAGCAAGCATAGAACGACCCTATGACCTGGCAATTCTACTCCTGGACATTTATACAATAGAGCAGGAATAAGAATACAGTGAAGCCACCAGCACAACCACTTTTACTGTGGAATTATTTAATATAGCCAAGATAAGGAATCATGAAGATGCCCTTAACAGACAAATGGGTCAAGTGAATGTAAATGGGTCAGACAAGGTTCTACTCATCCATCAGAATGATATTGTACCATTCTTAAGGAAATAGAAAAACTTGCTGAAAATTCTATTAAGTGATGTACACCAGATCCAGAGAAACACAGGCTGCATCATTTCCCTAATTTGATGGAGCTAGAATATGCCTATAAATCTTTGTGTGAACATAGGGTGGGATGCAAGTGCTCACTAATGAATTAACTGAAATATAATACTCTGTGAAGAGTACAAATAGTATTCTTGATTATTAGAATGACTAAGCAGAAGCCCAACAAATGGAAATGGATACTTGCCAGGGAGGGGGAGGGGAGAGAGAGGGGCAGCAGATTGAAAGGAGTAAAGATGTAAAATGCAGGCATGAAGCCATCGTATATATCACAGAATTTTGAAAACAATTTCTATATTTATGGTTATATTATATTCATATTATATTTAGATAGTATAATATAATATATTTCTAATAAAAACATTGTATTTATGTATAATAAATCTAAAATATGTATTTTAATATATACTAGATAGTAATATATGTTTAAGTTTATGTACTATATAAATATATAATATATACATGTTATATTTATCGTGTGTAATTTATTTTTTTCATATATTTTTATTGTAATTAATAGAAGGGTTACATGATATTTGCCAGATAGAAGGTGCATTAATTCACATACATTGATACCCTTCCGCCTGTCTTGGTCCCCATTTCCCTCCACCCCATCCCCACCCCTCATTTTGTTTTCCCCCCTTCCCTATCCAATTTCAAATAACCAAATACAAATATATCCGATATATCAAGTAACAAAGTGAGATACTGTAACAATATGAGATAACCAAGGGACAGCAAAAGAGATGAGAAATAACATAGTACCTTAAGGACAACAATCATTCATTATATGGCTTATGTTTCTATATTCTAGAGATCCTTTCATTTTGTGTAATTTATTTTATGTGATATGAAATACATTAAATACAAAGAAGCCAAGTATTATTTGGAGACTGAATAGTGAAGTAGTAAAAGAAAGCCTAGAAGAATGTGAGCATTGGACCGCTCTAGGACATCACCAAATTGTGCTATGATCATTTATTGCAACAGGAAGCATTTGCACCAGCTTCTCAAAGCTCTGGCATAATAGAAGCATTGCAGTGTGCACTTTGATCATCTTCGTTCTTGTCTTTTCTGGCACACTGAACCACTAACAATTCTCAACATGAGAGTAGAGGCTAACTAATATCCACAGGGGATTCTTTGACCAATAGTCTGTGAGAGACATTGAACATATGCAGTTAGTTTCATAAAGTATTATATATATATATATATATATATATCCACAGAGATGGCCAACCTAATAAGGCTGTTGTCTTCATCTTTATTTTACTTTTTGGTTACTTATTCTTTCCTTAGAATCATTTTATTTCACAACATTTTGATTTCAGGCTCTGTTACATATGTAACATATGTCACAGTTTTGTTACATATACACTTGATTGCTTATCAGAAGCAAACAACAAGACTTTCAATTATTGGTAATTAACAATACTATATGATAATATAATAATAGTAATGTGGTGTGTTTATATTGAGCTGGGCCAGGTAATGTTTATTATTCAATCTTTTATATATGATTCAATGCTCTGAAAGGTATGAATTATAAAATATAACAAATTCTCAACATCCTAGATCCTTGTATCAACTCTAACCAATGTGGACTTCAGATTGAAATTACTTAGCATGTTCAAATACGAATACTAATAAATAAAACAGCAGTTGCTCTTCTTAGCCTTGTAACAGTGGATGTCTATCTACCATCTCTGTTGGCACATCATTTCAGTTAATATTCTTATTTTAACAAGTTCTGTCATTTAGCAGGTGTTCCTCAGATTAAGATGAGACTGAACTTGGAAAAAATGAAAGCAAAACTTCCCAAGGTATCTGTAGTCTCTAGAAATAAGAATATATTTGGCAGGAATAAGTGTGTGCTGGCAGCACAACTCTTCTTCTATTTCAAGGACAAAATTGAAACCACATTTCCATGGGGTGCAAACACTGATTGCTATATGTTCTTATAAACAGAGAGCTACAAACAGTACTGCAGAATTCTCTTGATCCTCTTTCACTTTTATGTGAAGTCCAAAAATGTATCAATTAAAGGAGGCTTCTGAATTCAATTCCAAGAGCAGACAGGGACCCATATGTCAAGAGCGAAGACAGAACATACTGTAGGTAAAGTAAAAACAAACAAAGCACACTTGTGTCCAATTTGAAAGACTTAAAACCATTATTCACTAACAAGTACAAAGCAAATAAACATAAATCAGAGGTTATCTCAAAGTTGTACTTTCACTGGGAGATGTGTCTCTTCCTCTCTTCTCTGCCCTTCACTGAAGATCAGATGTGGTATCTATTTACTGCGTAATTCCTCTCCAATTAATTTCCTTTAGGAGATTTATCATTACCAATGAGGCACTACACTCTTTAGCTTCAACTCTCATCATCTTCATTTCCCAGTATATTTCAGCCACACTTAATATTTTGCAGTTCCTCAAATGCTCCCTGGGTTTCTTCACCTAGGCCACTAAGAAATATTATTCCTCCTACTTGAGAAACCATTACCCGTCAGAGTTCACTTGGCCAGCTTGTATGCATGTTCATAATCTAGTTTCAAAGACACTATAAGAAGATAATTCTAGAATTGTCTCAAGTGTTTATCATTACATACCCACTAACTCCATTCTTAGCAACTTCATGGCACTTCCTACTAAAACCAAAAATTAATTCGATATTATTCATTTAATGATGTAATCATTGTCTTATGGGTGTCAGAGTATTATCTGAGTTGAATCATCCAGGGTCTGCTATAATAGAACCTTAATGTGCTCTAAAGTCATAATCACATAAATATAAATAACTTTTCTAAAGATTGTTTGTATTCTGTAGTTTCTGCGACCCTAATATGGCTACTATAAATTCATCCATTCCATGTTTAGATATATATTGCCACTTTCCTATGCAGAAGTGGAATTTATTCCCTTTTCATTTGAATCTAGGATGTCATGTGCTACTTAGACCAATAAAATGCAGCAGAAGTGACTTAGTAGGACTCCAGGCTGGAGTTTTAAGACAAACAAGTGAAGTCCTTTCTTCTTTGAGAATAGAGACACTGCCACCTGGACTCAACCAAAATGCTATAAAAAGACAATGATGCAAATAAAGCCAGTGAGGAGAAATGGAAGCACTCAGATTGACAGGCCAGCTGCCTTCAGTTGAGAGTCAGCCTCTAAAGCCAGCCACATGAGTGAACATCTTGTATTTTCCAGCTAGGTTGAAACCCTACAGGGTTTCATAAAAGATGTCACAAAAAAGAAAAGACAAGCTGACCACAGTTGACTTACAGAGTGACGATAGGTAGTAAGACTGTGCTCATTTAAAGTAATTAATTCCTAGATCATAGACTGCATTAGAGTATATTACTCTACAGGTAATATCCTACCATATATTGAACAATCTAATATCTGTTAATTCCACCTAACGTCTCTTACTTCATATTGAACTATCAGAAATATAGACAAACTTTGAGAAACATACACAGTAATTAAGAACTGCATTTCCAATTTTTATGAGTTAATTCATTTATGTTTTCATGCTCTGAGCCTGCCTGAATTTTACTTTACTAGTAATTCAACACTGTAGACCTATTATACCTGGTATACTCTTTACTCTGAACAAATTGACCATGATAGGATTATTAAATTTATTATTATTACTATCTACAAACTGGTTTCATGTTTTTACAGGCACAGACTTAAAAGTCACATGAAGCAGTATGCTAGGGGCTCACGCTGTAATCATAGCTACTTAGGGGGCTGAGATTTGAGGATCACAATTTAAAGCCAGCCATGTAAAAAAAAAGTCTGTGAGACTCATCTCCAGTTAATCACAGAAAAATCCAGAAGTACCACTGTGCTTCAAATGGTAGAGTGCATGTCTTGAGATAAAGGAGCTCAGGAACAGTGGCCAGGCTCAGAATTCAAGACACAGGCCCAACAACAACAACAACAATAACAACAACAACCACCACAACCACAACAAAAAGTCACCTTAGGTTCTATATATTCTTTAAGGTAAATTTTAACAATTATTTTTTTATTATTCCTTTACTATATTAACTGTTTCACAGAAAATCATCTTATTCAAAGAGCTGTACTCAGTAAACAAAACAATAAACAATTGTCTTCTTTAAAATTTCCTGTTTAACTGCCCCTGATGAAAATTTTAGTGCAATTCCAGAAGTTTTAATAGGATTCATAAATCATAATGGACATTCACTCTCTTTTTCAGCGTATTTGAAAGTTCAGTTTGGTGTGCTATCAGTATTTCAATCTAGAATAACATCTCTATATTGATTTCACTTGGAATTGTGTGTGCTTAGGAATTTGGTGAAGGTAAAGGGACAAGAGAGAACAGAACAGTGTAACATGTGGCTCACACCTGTAATCATAGCTACTCAGAAGGCTGAGATCTGAGGATAAAGGTTCAAAGCCAGCCCAGGAACAAAAGGACCTGAGACTCTTATCTCCAATTAACCTCCAGAAAACAGGAAGTGGGGCTTGGCTCAAGGGTAGGGAGGTAGCCTTGGAGCTGAAGAGCTCAGGGACAGTGCCCAGGCCAAGTTCAAGCCCCATGACCCACAAAAAAAAAAAGTCTGCCATAAATATCCAGTAAGTACAATTGTTCATGCCCTTTACTTTTTGAAGGACTGTCATGGATTCCTCCAAGATTTACCTACGGAAGAACTCTGAATACTCTGTTATGCAGTATGCATCTCCTCCTGCTGTCAGGATTGACTTTTCTCATAGATCTTGACTTCATTCCATATTAGCTTACTTTCTTCTTGCTCCAAGTAACCTTATAGAGAAGAATCCATTTTAGGACAACACTAAAACAGTTCTGTTTCATGAGATCCACATGGTTCATGGAAACATCCAATTTTCCTTCTCCACTAGAAATGTAGCCAATTGTCAATAGTTCTCTCTTCTCTCAGTTGCCAGGCTATTGAAGTCAACCCCTTGGTTCTCACAAGAAACACTAGCCCTTAAACTTCTCTAAATTAACATGCCTCCTGGCTCTCAAATGCTTTTTCTTTCTTTTTTTTTTTTTGCCAGAACTGGGCTTGGGGCTCAGGGCCTGAGCACTGTTCTTGGGCTTTCTCAAGGCTAGAGTTCGACTACTTGAACCATAGCACCTTTTCTGGCTTTTATCTATGTATGTAGTACCAAGGAGTAGAACTCGGGTCTTGGTGCATGCTAGGCAAGCACTCTACCAGTAGGCCAAACTCCCAGCCTCATCCAATGCTTTTCTTGAATCCTCTAATCATTTACCTTTAATTGTCCTCAAAGCAGTAAGATAGAAGGAACATATATCTCCAGCATTCTCAAAAAGAAGTCATTATCATATCTATATTTGGTAAATATTCTCTTTGATGTAGCGCAAGTAGATAAAATGGTCAGTAGGAACTCAGGTGCTCTGTTTATGCTTAAGAGGCTCAAGACTACATTTGAGGTCCACTTAATATATAAATGTTCAAAAGTTTACATCCAGTTAAATAAACATATGTAGAATATACCAGGTACCAAAATTAGATACAGTGACAACAGGGTATTAACCACGGAGGGGAAAGACTAAAGGAAAAAGAAATAATTTCACCTAGTTCATTAAAAACACAACCCAAAAACCTCTGATTCCCTATCTTGAAGTACGTGAATGAGGGCTGGTAAGAGGAACAACAAAATGATGAGACCAAGAACAAAGGATGAACCAATACAACAGTGATACTCCCAAGACAATATGCTGGAAATGAACTTTACACCTTGGGGGTGTTGAGGGGAGGGAAAGTGAGAGAAAAACGTGGGAGGGAGTAACAATATTTGACGAGAATTGTGCTCACTACTTTATGTATGTAAGTGTAATTCCTCTGTACATCACCCTGACAATAAAGTTAAATTAAAAATAAATAAAAAACAGTTAAATATTCTTTTATTCTAACCTTAACAGAATTATCATTCCAGACTAACAAAAGAAAAATACAAATAGAGCCCTAGTGTCTGTGTGAATCAAATTAAATTATTAGAAGCAATTTATAAGTATAACAAGCTAACCATGTTTGAGTAAGTAATAAAGACAAATGTTGCTGATGTATTTGTATCATAAATACACAGTACCATTTTATATTTTGACAGTGGTGAGAATTCTTCAGTCAATGTAGTTCTTTATTATGTAAATTGTGTTGTGAAGGAACTATTTTATTGAGAAATAAAGCCAATAAAATAATACAATTCTCAAGAAACTATAAGACTTGAATATGAACCATAACCTCTTATACTTTTTTCAAACATTATAACAGGATCACAGAAATAGTGTAAAAGACCTTACTTTCATCAAATATGTTATTACTGTTTATACTGGCAATCTTTACTGCTAGTATCTGGATCTATAAATAATTTTATATCATCTATAGAAGCATCTATATGCATATGTAATAATATACCTATGTAATTATAAGAGAATGTTTCTTTTAAAATATTTTCTATTGCATCATTACCACAAAAAACATTACCTGAGAAGAATAGAATTCTTTTTACAAATTTTATATAGGTTTAAGTCAATGAAATATATCCACATTGTGTGTGTGCATCTGTTGCTGTTGCTGTTTGTTGTTTATGTAATGTATAACGAAAATCTACCATGTAGAAATACATAATGAAAATGTAAAGAACTGTTAAAAATAAGTTTTTTTAAAAAAATACTCTTGATTCTTCTTTAATAATCCACCAAAACTCAACAGACAAATTTGTAATTTGAAAGAACGTTTCATCCATTTGTCATGTTAAAGCCCTTAAGTCCTATTTGCATTTTAAGATCAAAGTTTATCCATGTCTCTTTTTTGTGATTTTATAAATCAACTTTTATTTAACTTTTCCTCTCCAAGGGCAATCAAACTATGTAAGTAGAAAGGTAGACAGCATTACAATTCAAATTTATGATTTATCAATAATAAGAATCATTTTTATGTTGAAAAATAAATTTCCTATTAGCTGGCATATACTTTATAAGCTATTTTAGTATTCCATGAATAGGTGCTTAATTTCTATGCCTGTTCTTATAACCAACATCCTGTATTATGTAGAAATTGTCAGTTTCCTGAATTGTATAGATCTTCTAAATATTGCACATATCATTAAATAATATTTAAACTCATATTTGTTTTTAAAATCCCTATTTACTGAAGTGTCAAAACTTAGGATAATATATAGTTCATTATATATACTAATTACCCTATGAGGAAGAAATAGTTATTCATCAAATTATCTGAGGGAAAAAATAAATGCCAGTATCAACTGAGTACCCTGAATATAATCTATGTTTAAGAACCATGTAGTCAGGCTGGAAGTTTGGCCTACTCTTAGAGTGCCTGCCTAGCATGTACGAAGACCTGGGTTCAGTACCACATACATAGAAAAAGTCAGAGGTGGTGCTGTGGCTCAAGTGGCAGAGCACTAACCTTGAGAAAGCCCAAGGACAGTGCTCAGGCCCTGAGTTCAAGCCCCAGGATGGGCAAAACAAAACAAAACAAAAATGTAGTCAGCAGAGAATATTGAATAAGAATAACTAATGCTAAGCATTTGACCTATGCTAAGTATATTATAATTGTTGGAAAGAGATTGATTAACTTTCATTTTCAAAATGCTCTTTGAGTTATATACCATTTTTGTTGTTCCTTTATACAAACGCAAATTGAATTATACAAATAGAAAACCACAAATGAACATCACATACTAGGCAATTTCAATGAATACTCATAAGAAGAGAAGTATATAGTAAGATTCCCACCATTTTTTTACATATTGTAAAATGCCAAATCTTTTGAGTGTAGTGCTATAGGGCTGACTAAACAAACTCCCCCTACAGCAAAAAGAAATCAACTTCACCTTTAAAAATACCTATTTTATCAAGCTTTTATTTGGGAAAACCTGGAAGATTGATTCATTGTTCACATGGCAAAAATATATTTGGCATGATTGTATGACACTCACAAAGTAAAGAGGATAAAAATTTACATTTCTTCAGTATGCATGCTCAAGCACTCCTCAGTTATCCTATTTCCCTTTCACCAAAGCTAAGGTAAATTTAATTCTTCAGACTAACAGAACAATATCAACCAGTAGAACTTATGTAAACTATTTCTAAGTTGAGTGGGACCATCCACTGAAATCTTATGATTATTATTAACACTTCCCTTCATCTTATTTATTGAGACCAGAACCTTCATTATCTGTGTTAGTACTGTTTCATTCCAAACCAATGATATTTTCAGGGACTCTCAATTGAGTGTCGTGATTGATGATAATTTATATTAGCCATGAAAGACACAAAAATAGTTTTTGCCTTCACTCCCAAGGGAAAAGTAATCTCTGGCATTCAATAGCTGAAAGGAAAATTAGCTTTATCACTGAATTAAACTTTATGATTTGTAAGTTTTAATTAGGTGAGCTTTTCAATTGCTCTTAAAATGAGCCTGATTGGCCAAATGAAATGAAACCAAAGTGTAGAGGAGGGACATGATGTAGAAAGTCTAATTAAAACAATAAAAATCCAAAGCAAAAGCATACTAGAAAGCATAGCTAGAAAGATGATGGCTTGAGGAGTGGACAGCTCAGAGGTGACAAAGTATCTGTTTGTTAAAGTCACAGAGACTTCTGTTTGTACAGGAAGGAGGTAGAGAAGGTCAAGGTTTATCTACCAAAGGCCACTTATCAATGAGAGCAGAAAATGTCAGACTCAAGCCATACAAAAATCAAAAATAAAATTAACTTAGGTATCTTGGATATCAAAACTGAATGCGCATCTTTCACACATTCTTAGAAAACACAAAACTCATTTCAATAAGTAATAAAATGCATTCTTCAATCTCACTGGAAGAGTGACAAGGACAAATTTAAAGAAATTTGCCTAACCAGGTTTCATCTTTGCTCTTTGCTACCTAGGACTCAGCCTACTCCTCTATTATCTTCTCCTCCTATTTTTTGTTGCTTTTTAATTTATTTATTTGCATTGTTTTTAGGTGTTTCCACAAGTATTATCTACTTCCCTTCTCTTTTCATATTTTTTATTGTAATTAATAGTAAGGTTACATTATATTCACCAGATAGAAGGTGCTGTTACTTCACATACATTGATACCCTTTCTCATGTCTTGGTCCCCATTTCCCTCCTCCCACCTCCCACCCCTCATCTTAACTACTTCCCTTCTAATTAAAAAACAAAACCCTTTAGTTCCCTAACACTCTTTTCCTTTTCCCAAAGCAGGTTGACAATAAAATTATCACTCTTCCATGCCCCAAACCATTTCAATGCATGTTGTATCCCTAGAGTTTTATCTAAAACATTCTTAAAATACCATTTCTAGTATTTGACTAGAAACCAAAGAAGAACTTTTAGGTCTTACTTACTACTTTGTTACAATATTTTGTAACAAAAATTGTACTACTTTGTTTTACAATATTTGCAATCATCTACTCACTAACTCTCTGATATATTGTTCTTTCCATTGATACTCTTATGCATTTTCCATCATTTCTACTGATTTCTCTTACTCTAACACATACTAAAACAGCATGCACTCAAGAATTCTAGGTTTCTCATCTGGTGTTTGGATCCTGATTCCCTAAATCCTTGTATTTCAAGTCTTAGAAATCCACTTTCAAGAACCATCCATTTCAATCCATTTTCAATCATTTAAGGAGATTCTGATTAAATTAGATCAAGGGGGAAAGCCCTGAATATGATAGTATTGCTTCCTTTACAAAAAGAAAAGACACCAGGAATTTCTTTTTCTCTGCCATGTGAGAACACAATGAAAGAAGGGCTGTTCACAAGCCAGGAAAAGTGCCATCCCTGGAAGCTGTGTCCTGCTGGCTTAGTCTTGGTTTCTTCATCTTACACAGATAAATTTGTTTTGTATGCTACACCCTCGACACTATTTTGTATATAACCAAGAGTTAACCAACACAGACATTTTGTTAAAATAATAGGCTCATATATTATCTGATATTTTTCCTATCATCATCCCCTACTCCACCCTTCATTTCATTCTCCATACACTGAATTACATAATACTGTGGCTGTTTACTTGAGAGGAAAGAGGAAGATTTGTGACCTCGGATCCTTTTGGAATGTAGTGATTACTCCTGGTAAGGATCACTCCTGGTAAGGATAAAATATTAAGGAGACATAATTTCGCAGTTCAAGTCTAAATCTTTCCCATCTCATTCTACCTCCCAACATCCAAAAAAGAAGAGATGCCCTAAGATAAGAAAGAACAAAGAAGCACTGTGATTAAAAAGGCTGATAATGTATGTCAATAGGGGCTGGACCTGAGTAAGGCCACAGAGGCAAGAATGGGCCCTAAAGGGTCACAGCGAGAACCCAACACACATGTTCAGAATCCATGTGGAAGTCATCATCTGATGAATGACTTGGCCTATGTATATGAAATCACTGTTCATCCCTTGTGCCCAGAGGTTATTCAAGCTGCTCTTCTCATTGATGACTAATAAAGGCATCTTTTCAATAGTCTCTGGCACTTCTCCCAGTCACTGCTCAGCAGGAGTGACACATGTTAGTGCTCCAGATTTTGCCTGACCCTTCTTTGACTTGCATCATACAGACAAATAGACAAATCATTTTGCAATATCCCAGAGACTCATAATCCTTGAGAAACCCTGAACATTTAGTGGGAGATAATGGTTTGGAAGAGAAGAGTCCCATACCTGTAATGAGAGAAGTGCAAGTCCAAATGAGACCACCTTGAGACATTTTCTAAACTGAGACAGTGGTGAAATATCTTCAAGCAAGTAGTTGGATATGAATTTGAAGCTCAAGGGAGTCATGATACCAAAGAAAAATGTAAAGTTGTGGAAATGGATGAGGAGAGGGTTTAGCCAAAGAAAAAGGGAAAGTCAAGTCCTGAAAAATAACAGCAAAAGAAAACATCAAAGAAGAGTTCAAGACATTGCTTATGAAATAAAAAGGCAACTTAAAGAACAATATAGAGGACAAGAAAAAAGAAGGCTCTGAGAAGGAAACATTCATGTTGCATATTGCTGAGAGTTCAAGTAAGATGAAGTGAGAATAGAAAAAAGTAACTTATTAACTTAAGTGATTTAAAGACAAGTATCTATAAATATATGGGAAATAGAGCCAGACTGGGCGTGATAGAAGAATATAGGAGAGGTGACCATTGAGATGCAGTGTCTGCATTTTTTGTTGCTTCCATTCTTGTTTTTTGTTTTGTTTTGTTTTGTTTTGAGATAAAGTCTCGTTGTATAGCTCAGGCTAGTCCTGATTCCTGGACTCCCCTGAAGCAGCTTCCTGATTCCTAGGGAAATAGACATGCCCCATCTCCCATGGCAATGTCTATAATTCTTGCAATAACTTTGCATACGGATATGCCATTGGGCACAGAGGTGAATAGGTGGTGCAAGTGTGTAAAGAGTGAGGTTCCTTTCGCCTTCTACTCTTCCTCCATCTTTTGTATTTTGATAGAAATGCTCCAATCAGACATGTGAAAATTAATTGAATAAAACAGATAAGGATATTGGAGATGGATTGATTTAATGAAGGATATGTCCTCAAAGACATAGGAAGAGAAAAGTGAGCATAGTACTGGTGTCAGTTTCCTATATGCTTGGTAATAGGAAGATGAGGCCATTACAGGGACAAAGAAAGAAAACGGAAGTAAGCCAAACATGACAACTAATGCCTGTAATATCAGCACTTAGGAGCCTGAGGAAGAAAGATCATGAGTTTGAAGCAAGAGTAGGATACACTTACAAAACTCTACTGGAAAACTGAAAAAAAAAAAGAGGAGCAAGATCATTAATGAGGTACTGTAACAATATGAGATCAATGTATGTGAATTAATGCACCTTCTATCTGGCAAACATCATGTAACCCTTTTATTAATTACAATAAAAAATATAAAAAAATATCAAATTCATCCTGAGGATGAATACTCAGGAAATAGAAGATCAAGTTTTGAGAGGAGAAACTAGTAAAAGTTTATCAAACAATTCCAAATTGAAGATTAGTTAACTTACCATCACCAAGACAAAATGCCTCTGATAATCAAAAATTAAAATTATCAAAGATTTATTTTACTCACAGTTTCAGGAGTTTAGTCCAGGGTGCCTTAGTCCTGTAGGCCTATGTGTAATTTTACATGGCAGAAGAAGCCTGTTTATCTTATGACATCTAGAAAGTAAGTAGAATGACAGGGAAGGGCTAAGGTCCGTGTTCCCCTTCAATGGTTATCTCTAATGATCTAATATACTTCTAGTAGGCCTCATCTTTAAAAGGTTCCACCATTTTCCAATAGTGTCATGGAATAAGGCCTTTGAGAGACATTCAATATCCAATTATAGCAGTGAGACTAAGCTAAAACATAATAGGATTATTGAATGTTGTTGAGAGTTTATTTGAAGTGTGCAATCATAAGTTTAAAATGAAATCTATAGGCTTAGTAGTTTGTCATTTGTCTTCAACAGAGATCTGAGTCTTGAAAAGAGAAGAAGAATGGATGTTTTTTCAGGTGTGTGGTGGAGAAAGAAAAAGACAAAACAAAATAAAAACTTCAGGGTATCTTGTGACTATACCAGGAAGATGGCTTTCCTCTGGGATAGCAATGCATTCTGCGTATAGATGGACCATATCTTTCCTCACACAGAACTGTAAGGTTGATTTGATATATGCTTTTGTTGTTAGAGATAGACTCTACTTCACTTCTGCAACTAATCTGTAAAAAAGTGTTTGCTGAAGGAGCTTGTGAACAAATGTTGGAATAGAAATAGGAAAAGAATAATAGACATCTTTTAAATTTCATAAGATATAAGCTCAACTTGGGCCCCTATGTCTCACTACCCACCTCCTCCCCAACTCCAGAAAAAAAAAAATAAAGCAAGAAGCACAAGTACAAACCCTGGAATGATCAAGTCCTAAGAGAAAACATTTTATCAGTGCAGAGAATGCTGACAAAGTGTGAGATCCAGGGAGAGCAGTGGTCCCTGAAGGCTAATGCATTCTTCAACATGGGAAGAGGTCATATAACATTGAGAAAACAATCCTCCATTGCCTGATGGCCATATGATCTGCCTTAGAATGCTAGTGTTTCAGGCTAAGCAGTGTTTTACAACCACCAAAAGAAGTTTCTTACTGAAACACAGTAAGCAAAAAATATGCCAAGCCTAGAATTTTAATTGCATAATAAACAAAAGAAGGGTTTAATTACCATAATAACTTAGTTAGCTTACACTCTAGCCACATGCAAAAAGAACTTCAGAACTATTATAAAAATTTCACTGAGAGTGAGAAGAGTAGCTACATACATATTACATTAGTTCAGTAGACAATGTATTCAGTACCTGCAATGCCCACACACTGTAGTTAGTTTTAAACCTTCAGTGTACATTGCTTATTCAAGACAGTCTATCCCACTTAATCAGGGGCAGTGTATTCTGTTTATTGTGTACATGTGCAGCCCTATGGGTCTAATAAATTATATTTACTTATAGTCTTTGTCAAATTTTCACAGAAAATGTTCCTTGGAATAGTAGAGGCCCATGAGACACTAATAAATGTTTCGAGGAAAGAAGAATTTCCAACACAAATAAGCTTGGAAAACACTTAGGTAAGCAAAGTTAAATGAGTTTCTTTATGGCAGACTACTAGAAGACTTCAACATGCTAATATGTGAAATGGTTTTCTAAGAAAGAGGAAACAAAATAATAATTTATCAAATATTTGATTATAAACCCTTTTCACATGAAAAAGTTAATACCTCAGTGGAATAGGTTTTCATTGCTTGAGGAGTTCTGAATCATGTTTATGTTAAACATATACAGTATAAATTAGATAATATTTTTATTCATATATGTTAACTATATTTTATTCTCTTCTTAGCCCCATATTTAAAGAAAGCATGGAGGCATTTTATAATACAATATTCTTCAAATATTTTGTCCTTGTAAATATAGATATTTTAATCAAAAGAAACTATATGGTCATTATAATTATAGATATTCTTAATGTGTTTAATACATAAAAGGGGAAATGAAGTAAGAAGAAAAATATAGAATATTTTATCTCAAAATAGAGTACAAAAAAAACCTTTAAGTTATCTTCAAATCTCAGTAAAATGAGCCTTAATGCCCAGAAAATTTTATTCAAAACTGTCATAATATTCTACAAATAGTTAGGTTTTACAAATAATTTTCACAGGTTTTAATATTCATAGAAACTCAATTTGTAAAAACAGTTATATGTGTCCATATTATTACACTGATGTCTTTATGTCTCTCTATAGCTGTCTTCAGCTACATAGTAAGAGGTAAAGTGGCTGAGGGCCAAGATGGAAAATTATATATAATTAATAGAAATACATAGACTTTTATACCAAATTATTCAGGAATATATGTGACTATCTGGATCAAGTTAACCTTGAGGATTATATTTACCATATCTTTTAACTTTTGACACCATTGGCATGGTCTGAAGGATCATTTATGATGGAAGAAAATCAAAGAGGGAAGGAGTCAATCAAGCATATAAACCCAAGAGTATAAAAATAATGATACCCTGAGGGTTCCAATAGCAGTCCTTTTAAGCAAAACCAGTGAGGGAAATAAAAGATTATATATCATCTAATAAGTTTAAACATATCCAGATTTTAAAACTATTACTAATACTGAAACATCTGTAGTAGTTTCTCATCTGCTCTAAGTTCTAATCCAGTTTTCTGACAGTCATTCACCACGTATTTCTCCCATCTTCATCCATTACCAGGATACTTAGCTCCACAAAGTTTCTTTCTTCAAGTTTTACTAGGTTTATCACAGTTCCTCCAAAAAACTGTTTTATTTTTCTCATGATTAAACTATTTATGTATCTCTACTATCTAGCCTCAAACTTGGCACATAGAAAACATTTAACAAATGTTTTCTGAACCAATATTGAATTAATTTAAATGAATAACTTGAGATTAAATGATAATCTTTACAATTCAATATCTACCTGTCTGTAATGAATAAATAAGGGATATAAAATATGTTAATGTGGGACTGGGAGTTTGACCTAGTGGTAGAGAGTTTGCCTAGCATGCATGAACACCCAAGTATAATTCCTTGTTATCACATACAGAGAAAAAATCCAGAAGTGGTGCTATGGCTCAAGTGGCAGAACTCTAGCCTTGAGAAAAGTCCAAGGACAGTGTTCAGGCCCTGAGTTCAAGCCCCAGGACTGGCAAAAAAATAATAATAATAAATAAATAAATTATATATATATATATATATATATATCCCAGCAAATAGGGGGTAAAGAAGGAGGAGGAGAGATTAGTAGAGGGCATAATGTGTGTATCGCACAATGTATGCATCTACTGAATTAACACAATGAAACTGCCTTGTACTTTTTTTTTTTTTTTGCCTGTCCTGGGCTTGAGCTCAGGGCCTGAGCACTGGCCTTGGACTTTCTCAAGGCTAGAGCTCTACCACTTGAGCCTCAGCACCACTTTCGGCTTTTTTCTATGTATCTGGTACCGAGGAATGGAACCCAGGTCTTCATGCATGCTAGGCAAGCACTTTAACCACTAGGCCAACCTCCGGGCCCAAGACTGTGCAACTCTTTTTTTTTTTTTTTTTTTTTTTTGCCAGTCCTGGGCTTGAGCTCAAGGCCTGAGCACTGTCCTTGGGTTTTCTCAAGGCTAGAGCTCTACCACTTGAGCCTCAGCACCACTTCCGGCTTTTTTCTATGTATGTGGTACCGAGGAATAGAACCCAGGTCTTCATGCATGCTAGGCAAGCACTTTAACCACTAGGCCAAACTCCTGGCCCTGCCTTGTACTTTTAATGTATACCCATACAAATTTAAAAAGATATCAATTCTGGCTCTAATTCTACCTGAAACTATATTCCATCAGAGGACACAGGCAAGAAGCTCAATCAACTTTAGCTTGCAGATTTCTATGTGTTAACAAACTACTGAAGTTTCCAAATTCTACATGTTTTCCATAATAAATAAACAATATTTTAATCATAGAGACCATTCTCAAGGATTTTGTTGAAAATCTTTACCAGGCCCATGACTAAGTGAGAGCTTACTCACCATGATGTTCCTGAAAGATAGTAATGTGTACCTAAATGTGCAGAGAGATCTACTGTCTCCAGATCCTACTATGTGTTTCATTTTTAATGTTCTATGATTCTGCTTTTGAATCTCCAAAACCTCTATGTGGACTTATCAATTTGTTCCAAAAGATCTCAAGTCCTTTTGCTTCCCTTAGATGGGTATGATGGGATGTTCATCATTTAATCAGTACCACCTTTCTGGTTTAATGTAGATTTCAGTGCAATCTGACTTTGTCAGATTACATTGCTCTAAGAAGTTCTGAAAGCTAAAATAGTTTCAAACATTCATTTAGAAAACAAGTTGAATGTTTTCCTTTTTACTCGCAATGGAATCATTTGTGAATTTACTGTCGAATTTAGAGAGCCTATAATGACTATAAAAAGTAGAGACAGTATAATGAAACAATGAAAACTATGTAATTAGCCACTATATAAAGCCAGTGGTCTTAGCTAAGATAGTGCATTGACCTTATAAACCAACCACATTCAAGCCAATCAGTCCTCCATGGCCTTGATACATTTCAGTGAATGTATGGAAAATGTTGGAATAATGGCCACAGAAATGACAAAGATGTTGGAAAATATGATGATGAAAAATAAAGAATGAAGAACAATGTTCTAAAGTTTGCAGACTTAGTATTTCATGGTGAACGCTTAATAAATGGTTGCTGAATTATTTGGCTTCTTTACATTCATAAACTAGATAAAGACATGTGTTTGCAAAACACTCTTGAAGAGATTTCATTGTAAACACTTTGAGATACACTAAAATAAAATTAACTACCAGTGGGTCTCTAAGGAATTGAAGTGACTGCGCAAGTGTGCTATTGGATAAAGTGAGTGGGTCTGAGAACGGATGGCGTAGTGAGCACAGTGCTAGTGACTGCATTTCCCATGCTCACACTCAAGCTTATATCTCGTCAACTTCTTTGTTTTTTCTTTTTGCTTTGGTATCTTATTTAAAGTTTAATGATGATACAGGAGTTTGGGGTCAATTGAGAGCAAATAATCAATCTGATGGTGTCTCCATAGTAGTTAGCAATTAATATATTAGTAGTTAATATATCTATTTTTCATTGTAAGTAACAACAAATATTTCTGAAATTATTTCATTAGGTTCTTTAGGCTTTACAAATACTATGAGCAAAATCATAGTAATATATGTTGTAAGGATGCAGCAGCACAAAAATGTACTCAAAGCAGGGTGATAGTAATAGTTCATCCTAGCTACTTAGGATGCTGAGATCTGAGGAGCTTTGTTCAAAGTCAGCTCAGACAGGAATGGCTGTGAGACTCTCTTCTCAAACACCTAAAAACTGGAAGTGGAGCTGTGGTTCAAAGCAGTAGAATGCTAGCCTGAGGGGGAAAAAATACACACACACACACACACACACACACACACTCAAAAAGAGTGTAGGACTCCCAACATAATTTTATTTGGGGAGAAAAATCAAGAGACTGTGTAGATGCATAACTCTAAAGCTATAGTTAGCACAGAAGTAATTTTTATTATGTGGCAAGTTTTTTTTAATATACAGAAACATAAATTCTATAATGTGAAAAAAACTAACATGGTTGCATCTTGAGATCATGGCCTCATATAACTTCCCAATTTAAGAAACATACTTAAAAGATGAAAGTAATGTTCCAACTAAAATGAAAATAGTTACAAGAAATTGCCTTAATGATAATATCCAAGGGACAGAGAATACCAGAAGGATCTTAACTTCGGAGCAGTACAGAAAACAGGGCAATGAAGCCAGGCTTATGTACTATTCTCCAAAATGCCAGGCACCAAAAAACTACACATATGTACACACATATGTAAAAGTATGGATCATAGCACATCTCTTTTTGAGACTGGTTTAATACATGTTATGGCTGAAAACGCAGAAATAAATTGCCGCCTATAATTTTTAATTTAAGGCTCTACTAATACACCAGATATGCACAGGCTAGCAGCACCCAGATACTAGCACCTTCCTACGCATCTAACAGAATATCTCTGCTGAGATTCTTCTCTTGACATAACTTTCTGCAGCACCCTGCAAATTCCATCAATATGACAACTCAATGCGTTTTCAGCCATTCATTGATTCATGGCTTCATCTCAAATAAGACTTGAGAGTCAGCCTTAGAAAAAGGGGGAGATCTTTGAGTTTATCTTAGTGCGAGAAGCTATAGTGTTATGCATGTATTCATGAAGTTGACCTTACTTTTTTATTAGTCAATCTCACACTTTCCCAATACACTGACACAGCTAATCTTGTTCCAAATGAGAAATTGAATGTAATCGATTTGATGTAGTTTGTTTGGAAAAAAATGTTCTAGGAAAGACGCACAAAATATAACTTACAAAAGTATAAATATTTTAATTGTTAAATTTTAATTCCTAGTTTGATTGAAATAAAATATTAAAATGCTGTAATCATAAGTAAATTCAAACATATCTGTGATATTTATATCTTGTGAAAAGGAAATTTTCTGTGTTTTGTCCTAATCTCTATTTATTCAATATTTAATGAAACAAGGAAAGCACTTGGAATATACTTATGACTAAATTCATAGCATTGAAGTAAATAATTATTTAAATTTATTCAAACAAATCAAAATATAGCAAATCTAATACATATATGCTGCAATCATCTGACTCCACAATTTAATATATATTTAAATTGCCTTTTATTTTGGCTATAAATATAACCTGAGCCCCTATTTCCCAAAGCATTGGGAATACTTCAAGCCAAAAGAGAAAGAAAAATATATTAGTTGAATTTAATTCCTTTCAGACAGTTATGCCTAGGGAAATACATATTGGAATGCAAGGAAGTCAATTCTCATGTGTTTGAAGTAAAAAACTAATCAGAAAGCAAAACGTCTGTGGGATTCTGTAATTTATAGCTATTGGTAACTTTAAAAATGCATAAAGTACAATCTAAGACTAAGTTGGCAGAGAGTAGCTGACTTTCAGACATGATCAGTTTCATCACAAGGTTAGCTTAGCCTGTTACCATGTCTCAATGGCAAACACTGAGAAGAGCTTACTGCAGACTTCACTGCCCATTGAAAACATATGACTCTTAAAACTTGTTTATGCATAGAAGTGTGACTTTAAGGATGGGGGAGGAGGATTCTATGTTAACAAAAGCTAAATTTTGTGAAACTTAAGACCACCCTGTGCTGTGCTGTGATTTTCTCAGTTCTCATAAAATAAACTCCATCTTACTCTGTCATTACTTTAGAAGAAAGACCACCAAAGAAAATTCAAGGTGTGACTACATGCAGTGATTCAATAAATAGCCCCATTTTGGAACATTTAATATTGGCTTCAAAAGAGTCCTCCAAACTGTCTCCACCACACACATCGTCTCCAGGCACTGCACTGGTTCCCTGGTTTCTGACTCACACATTGACTCCCTGGTCCAGTTGAGAAGTCAAGGATTCAAAGTGGAAACGCTGGGTTGAGATGTAGCTCTCTGGCAAAGAAACTGACAAAGCGCTTCCCTAGGAATTACAATGTTGTGGGTCCAATCCTAGGACATCAAATCGAAAAAGACAATAAAAAATCAGAGGTTTTCTTTTGTTTGTTTGTTTTTAAGGGAAAATGCTGTAAGATTGATGCAATTCTAAAGGAGTAAGGGTAGTGGCAAGTCTGTGCTCAGACCCTGTCCAGAGCTAAGAACCTTTCCAAAGGTAATCTTGGCTCCCACACTTGATACCTTGGGTTTTAAATTCACTAAACTTTTCTGATTCTTGGTTTTCTCATCTATAGAAACAGATGAGAACTCCAGCTGCATGGTGTTTCTTTGTGTAGCCCACAGTACAGTTTTCTTTCCCATCCAAGTACTAACCAGCCCCACCCTGCTTAGCTTCCGAGATCAGGCCCGTTCACGGTGGCATGTTCGTAGACCATAAAGTTTTCTCTCTTCCTTTCATCTTATCCTCATTCTCAGAAACAGAGCTTAGCCTGTCCTTGGAGCCCCCCCCCCTTTTTTTTTGCTCAAGGCTAGCCACTTGAGTCACGGCACCATCTCCGGTTTTCTGATGGTTAATTCGAGATAAGAGTCTCACGGATTTTAGTGCCCGCGCTGGCTTTGAACCTCTATCCTCAGATCCCAGCCTCCTGAGTAGCTAGGATTATAGGCATGAGCCACCGTGCCCGGCTCTCCTTAAATTCTGTAAAATAAAAACAGACACACTTCCTGGAAACTCCCTTCCATTATGCTTACACACTTTTAAACATTTGAATTATTTCACTTATTATTTTCTCATAAGGTATTAATGATGAAAAGACTTCATAAGTCGTCTATCAATAAATTAAAGAAAATGTCCAAAGGTATTAATTTTCATTTTAAAGCAAGTCAAGTTTTAAATAACCTTTCTCACAAAATGGTTATAAAGAGAATGAAACAAAAGGTCACTTGAACAAAGAAGCTGTGACTATTTTGAGCACCAGAGTTTCACTTATAAAGCACACTCTGCTTAGTAAAAATATACATATATGTGTAGACATATGTGTATATACAGATATACATACACATGTGTGTATATATATATACAGCTGCCTCTTAAAAATCTAGGTGAAAACCTAGGTATATAAGGCCATATAGGATGAGACTAAATGAAAGGATCTCCAGGATGTGGATCTTTTATAATGTGTGACTGTTGCTTCTTAATGTACTATGTTATTTCTCTTCTCTTTTGTTGCCCTTTGGTTAATCTCATATTGTTACAATATCTGACTTTGTTACCAGGCATATTGTATATGCTTATTTGTTTATTTGAAACAGGAAAGGGAAGAGGGAAAGCAAGATGATTGGGAGGGAGTGGGGGGGAGGGAAATGGGGACAGAAACATAAGATGGGTTACCAATATGTGAGAAGTAATGCACCTTCTATTTGGCAAATATAACTGTAACTCCTCTATACATTACAATAAAAAATCTATGTTGAAAGATCAACCTTCAACAAACTATGGCTTGTTCTTTTCTTTCTTTAGGCATCACTGGAATTTAAACTTGGGGCTTCGTACTTGGCTAGGTAGTCACTCTACCACTTGACTCACATCTCTAGCCTTTTTAATGTCCATTATTTTTTAGATAGAGTCTTGGCCTTCATTTAGGGACAGTCATGCCTTTTGTATTTCCCATTTCCCATGGCAGCTAATGATCAAATGAGGAACTATTAGTTGAAATGATATTATGATACATGAAATGTCATGTATCCATGTCATTTGTAAGGTGCTAACACCCATATAAATAATTTATTAATTCTTCTAGACACAGTTAAATAGGACACATTACAGTATTTACCAAAGAAAAATTTTTTATGTATGATTCTTCCTGAAATTTATAACCCTTAACATTTCATAAGAAGATTCAATTTTGCCCTGAAATCGTACTAAAAGGGCTGAAGTCAATATCCATACTCCAAGGCTTTTAATGTTATTTTGTTTTTTTTAACAATACAGAACTTCACGCCAACTTTGAAAAATTATGTAATATTTGGGAGACAACTATGAGACTGTACTTTTGGAACAATTGTTATATGGGTACACCAAATTAATCAACAAGTATCTAAAGAAGATGGAAAGTTCTTCAAATACTCACAAGATCACGTAAGGGTAAAGGCTGAAAAACATGGAAGAATTATATAGTGACACATGGCAACATTTTTCCCTTGGCAAGGAAGATAGCAGAGAATAATCTAGAATACAATATATAATTTGACTTAGCTCATTATTTCAAAATAATTTCAAACCTAAAGAAGAGTGTTTGGTATAGTTCAGGAAAGCATCTTACAGTTTTTAACTTTGTTTCAGAAAAATTTGTTTTATCATTTTCTTCCTAGATATTTTAAAAATCCTTCATCATGTATTTCCTAAGAAAAGGAATATTTACTTATACAACTAGAGCACAATGATCAGCTTAGGCAAGTGTAACATTTATGTGAGATTTTCCCAAAATCTATTGAAATCTGTAGTCCATATGTCAAAGGCACAAATTATCTTGACAACTACAGGTTTTTCCCTTCAGTCCAGAATACAGGTTTGGATTGTGTATGGCTGTTAGAAGTTACATCCTTCTCATATTTTTCAGTCTTGTAAAGTACTTCAGCTTCTGTTACTCATGTTATAGACATTGGTGTTGTATGTAACCTAGGAATCATCTTGATCCTGATTCTATTTCCATCTCTGTTTTTCCATTTGTGTGAGAAGTACAGCATCTGACACTATAAAATACTCATTTACTTAATCCTGAAAGAAAACTGAATAGTTTCAGAATTCTCATATGTATCACACAGTAAAAGAAACTCTCAGGGATCACTACTACACGGTTGGTGGGAGTGCAAACTCGTTCAACCACTATGGAAAGCAGTGTGGCAGTGCCTCAAAAGGCTAAACATAGAACTCCCCTATGACCCAGCAATTCCACTACTTGGCATTTACCCAACCATCCAGAAACAAGGGCATACTAAATCCACCAGCACAACAATGTTCATTGCAGCACTATTCACCATAGCAAAGATATGGAACCAACCTAGATGTCCCTCAGGTGATGAGTGGATCAACAAGTTGTGGTATTTGTACACAATGGAATTCTATGCTGCTGTCAGAAAGAATGACATCGCCCCATTTGTTAGGAAATGGAAAGACTTAGAAAAAATCATATTAAGTGAAGTAAGCCAGACTCAAAGGAACTTAGGCTCAATGGTTTCCCTCATTTGTCATAATCAGTAGAAACCTTGGGCTCTACTAGCAGAGATCTGCAATAGAGCAAAATCTTGATTCATAAGGCCATATAATATGAAGCTAATTGAAAGGACCTCCAGAATATTGAAACAAAAGCCATATGACGAATGATTGTTGTCCCTAATGTACTATGTTATCTCACATCTCCTTTGCTGTCCCTTGGGTATCTCATATTGTTACAGTATCTCACTTTGTTATTTGATATATTGAATTTATTTGTATTTGGTTATTTGAAATTTGATAGGGAAGGGGGGAAAACCAAGAAGGGTGAGGGGGGGAGGGAAATGGGTACCAAGACATGTGAAAGGGTATCAATGTATGTGAACTAATGCACCTTCTATCTGGCAAATATCATGTAACCCTTTTATTAATTACAATAAATATATATATATATATAAAGAAACTCTCAGTAAAAGAGTGTAAAATCCAGTGGGCAGTAATTGCTTAACTTTGATTATTTCTTTTACCATTCAGTTTAGTTCTAATATTTATTTAAAACAGATTTACTTATTTGAAGAATTATTTATAATGACAACGCATCTTATAAGCAGCTTCCTATCACTTCAAAAGTCTTGTTCACATTCCATCGTAAAGGTTTCATGGTATTTCATGTATATGAATAGTTTTTAGAATCTGTCTTTTACATTTAGATATTTATAGTTGCAAATATAAACAATGCTCTTGTGAATTATGTATTTTTCATTTTGTAGAGTTAAAGTAAGTTATCTGACATAGAATTACTATTCCAAACAATATAGTTTAATTCAATTCTACTTTGTCTAATATAAATTTCTAGTCCTTGGGCTTTAATTTTTATGTTTTGTAGATCTTTTATTATTGCCTTAGTTTTTAGCCTTTTGAAATCTTTGTATTTTGTATGTCTTCTGTATAAAGTACAAAGTGATATGTCACATCATTAGCAAATTTGAAAATCTTTCCTTTCATTAGATGATGTACACTCATTCACATTTTTATTTAATAGGTCTAGTATCAAATTCCATACCATTACTTAAGATGTCCTTTTTAATGTTTGTTTTCTCATCTTTTTAAAAAAATGTTTTCTTTTCTTTTTTTGTTTTGTTTTGTCAGTTCTGGGGCTCGAACTCTAGGCCTGGGCAGTGTCCCTGAGCTTCTTTTGTTCAAGGCAAGCAGCATTTTATCACTTGAACCACAGCACCACATATGGCTTTTGGGGGAGCTATTTATTGGCAATGAAAGTCTCACAGAGTTTCCTTCCCTGGTCTGGCTTTGAATAATGATCCTCAGCTCTCAGCCACCAGAGTAACCAGGATTACAGGTGTGAGTCACAGAAGTCTGGCTAGGAAGCTTTATATTTTTAACCTGTACACCTAATTTTGTGTTTTCATGACCAACTTTCATACCCAATTTTCACTTAAGAAATGCTAACAAATATAAATGAGAAATAATTTTGTTTAAATAAAATGTTGTAAGCACTAAAATTTTACCACACATTATGAACTCAACTTAAAGAGAATGTAGAATGCAAGTCACTGTGACAAAACATCGCAGCTGAGAAAGAATGAGGCCGAATGAGGCCCAAATCTCACCCCACTGACCTAAACTATAGCATTCGCTAACTAAATCCTTCTTGATTCCACCCGCTCACCATGTAAATAAATCATCTCCAAGAACGAGGATACAGAATTCTTCACATAACCTGTCTGTAAAAGTTGAGTTATTTCGGGTGCACCCTCTCTTCACAGCCTCTTCTTTCCTTGCACACTGTTATTTTGATACAGCTAAAAGTTCACCTCCCCAGCTCAACTCCAGTGCCTCCTAATGAGGAAGCGTAACACTATCCAGGCATCTCCCAGCACAGTGATCAGAATGTCCTTGCTCTGCACAGTCTGATTTATGTCAGCTTGGTTAAAAATCACCCACATGCTGGAAACCCCCTGTGGAGAAGTGTGCACTGGCCTCAGGCCATCACTCCCTTCTTCTCCCTCCTTCTTGTTTTTTTCTCCCTGTTCTAACTCTGCTGTTGGAGGGATGTACTGTGTATTTGCAAAATTATCCTCCTAGGAACACAGAGAAGAACTTTGGCCTCCTTGAAATAATTTATACTTAATTTAGTTAAAGGAGCAGAAATGATTGTGCTGCTTCACACCATCAACAAGAAACATTGCTTACAAGATTTCTTAGTCAAGAGTGTGGCGCACGTGGAAAACACTCTCTATCATCTGGGGCTGGAAAAATCTCTCCGAGTAAGAGATTATTTTTGACAATATATTCTAAATCCTTGAAAAGAAAAAAAAAGCCAGGGCAGATGGCCTGGGGCCAGTCAGGAAACCCTTAATCACCCAGAAAAACAAGGAACTGGAGAGATCATTATTCTTAGTGGCTAGACTGTAACACAATGTTTTTAAGTCTTCAAATTTATAGCAAAGCACCTTGAAATATCTCAGGCAATTATGAGAGTTAAGACTGCTCCAAAAGGCAGTATGCAAAAATATTCTTTTTTTTCATGCAAAAATATTCTTGCTCATTTTCTTTAAATAAACAAAATTGTCCAACTCCTTTCAAACTTCACTAGAGGACTTTCCTATTGTAATTCCCATTGAATTCTTTAACCAAGGTATAACCCCATAAATTAATCAATACTAAACACCATACTAACTTAATGGTCGGGAAAATTAACTGATTACAATGCACCAGTTAGTAACTGGTGACAATACACTTATCCTCCTGTAAACATACAGTTCTGCTAAAATAGCTTCCTACTGAAAGTGACTAGGTGACCTCCAGATAGAAGGACCATACTGGCCCAGAAGGCATTAATCCTAAAACTAACAGTAACAATAGAGAGGAAAAAGAAAATGAAGTTAATATTTATGAAACCCTTCACTAATCAGGCTTATTGTGCCTTAACTCCTTGATTATAACACATACACACTAGCTCAGGAATACTTGAAACTGAAACGAAAGCATTTTTGCCTATGTTTTCATAAGCAAAGAAACTTTTACCCTGATGGTTTAAGGGATGTGCCCAAACTCATATATCCAGCACATGTGACAGTTAAAAAGCAATTCTCAAAATCATGTTTAGTCTAAATTTTCACACTATCACTGGAAAACTGATGTGGAACTATGAACTGGAAACTATGCGGAAGTATGGCATATGCCAAAATATGCGATTTTTTTGTAACAATAATGATTTATATGTCTGTTACTCTACTTCTGGTACATCACATTTATGATTTTGTTTATCTTTACAGATAAAGGAGGAAGAGAATAAAGGAGGAAAAGCAATACTAGGTAGCATACCTATGCTTTTATAAATTTTAAAGAAATTGAGTACAAAAGAAACACACTGTAAAATACTTTGTTATAGAAATAGGTTGGAGGGAGAACTTTTTAAAATTTTTAAAACATTTGAAACAACTGAATATTATGGCAATGAAAAATAATATTTGGTTACTAAAGATACTGATTGGATGTAAATTAATATTAATATAATATTAAACATGATAGAAAGAACTTGTGCTATTGCTTAGAAATTTTAAAAATTTTTGTAAAAAGAAAACTATGCACAGAGCAATTCTATCTTAAAGAATTGATACCTGCAACAGGTATGATGACATAGGCCTGAGGCTAAGGCAGAAGGTTCATGAATTTAAAGCCAGCCTGAGCTATACCATGTCTCCAAAAAATATTAAAACAAAACAAACATGTAGTTAACATGAGCAAAACTAAATTACAGGCGCTGGGGAATGGCCTAATGGTAGAGAGCTTGCCTAGAGTGCACAAAGCCCCAGGTTAATTCTTCAGTACCACATCAGAAAACAGCTGGTAGTGGTGCTGCAGCTCAAGTGGTAGAGTGCTAGCCTTGAGAAAAACCCAAGGATAGTGCCCAAGCCCTCAGTTCAATCCCCAGGACTGTCAAAAAATGTTATTGTTTTTTATTGTAATGCATAGAGGGATTACAGTTACATTCACCAGATAGTAGGTGCATTACTTCTCACACATTGATACCCCTTCTCATGTTTTTTGTCCCCATTTCTGTTCCCACCCCCCAAAAAATGAAGTTTTTACATCAAATGCAGACACTTAGGAATTCTGAGATGCCCCAGTTTGTTATAATCTTAGTGCTTATACATGCATAGGAAATGATGCAATATCATTAATTAGCTGTTACCTAAAGCCTTAAAAATGAACACTCACACGAGCATAGTTTAGGAAACTCTATTGCTTAATGGGAAGATGTTAATACATGACTTGGGTTATAGATTGCAAAGCTTGTTTTCTACATCTAAGAAGCTCAAATACTAGTTTTAATTTGGAGATTCCTTAATGTTATTTTCATTTTTAAAAAAGCAACATGCACTCTTGGATTACCAGCTGAAGTCAGACAAAGCCACTTTGTGTAGGTGGGTCACTTGCATTGTTGATTTAACTTATCTGTGCCACAGTTCTTCACCTATAAAGTAACTAGAGAGTTTAAGGTCATTTTTTCTCAAGAGTAAAATTTTGATTTTAAAATAATTTGTCAATAAATATTTTTGTGGATTTTCCAATAAAGTATTTTTTTTTTCAGTTGTGGGGTTAGATCTGGGCCTGGGGGCTGTCTCTCAGCTCTTCAGCTCAAGACTACCCCTCTACCGCTGGGCCTGGGCATTGTCCCTAAGCTCTTCAGTTCAAGACTACCACCCTACCCCTTGTGCCACTGTGCCACTTCTGGTTTTCTTGTGGTTGATTGGAGATGAGAGTCTCACGGACTTTAGTGTCCAGGCTGGCTTTGAAACGCCATCCTCAGATCTTAGCCTCCTGAGTAGCTAAGATTACAGACGTAAGCCACCACGCCCGGCTAAAGTATTTTTGTTGTGGTGGTTGTTGTTGTTGATCCTAGACTCTACTTCCCCACAGGAACACATGCTAAAGATTTGTGGAAACCTGGAAGGCAGGTCACATTTAGAGGTGATCCCAGCAAATTATGGGCATGTGTTCCTTTTGAGGTAGCTTCAGAAAGAACGATACATAATGCTTCTGGAACATAATTGTTTTTTTTTTTCACAACTATCTAACAAAAGTGAATATTATTGATGCAGGATCAAGTTTCCTGATTTTCAACAGGAATCACCACATTTGTGTTAATGAATCATTAAAATCCTTGCTTGTATATCCCAACAAACAAGAAGCTGATGCAATAATGAAATAAATATTTCAATGGAAATTTTACATAAAAGACAGAAAGCTCTATACTTAGGCAATTATGGAATGATTTGACAAAAGGTTAGGTGAGGAATTAAAATACAAAATTTATATATGTAGAGAAGAAACACATACCAATGAATGCAAAATTGTATACCTACAGATAACATACTGAAAATGTGTGATTAAAAGTCCAATAGGAATAGAAAATAGAACATAAAATATACTGAAAGAATTAAAACCAGATTTTTATATCTGAAAAAATATGGGTTCACACTCCATTATAGAAGAAAAAACTATACCAATAGTAAAACTCCAGCAAATGTTAGTAACAAAGACAAAAGGAAAACACTTTAAATGCTGATTGAGAAAAATTAATGAAAATAACCATAGGGGCTTTTTTTTTAAAAATTCACACAAAAAGAATATTGTAACCAGAATTCTGAGATGGTACTCAAGATTTTCTATTTCCTGACTACAGAGAGAGAAGTGTTTCATTCTTATAGTTGAATCGTGTTACATGGCAAAGTTAACACTCAGTAGGAAAATTCATAGCTATTTGTTTATTTACTTTTTTAATTTACATAATCTGTTAAGTACTGGAGTTTAGACTCAGGGCCTTGTGTTTATTAGACAAGGGCTTTACCATTTGATCCTATCCTTTCCCCAATAACCTAATAAAAGAGTTTATGAGGCATTTACCTACCCGTCCAGAAACAAGGACATACTAAATCCACTAGCACAATGATGTTCATTGCAGCACTATTTACCATAGCAAAGATATGGAACCAACCCAGATGTCCCTCAGTTGATGAACGAATAAACAAGACGTGGTATTTATACACAATGGAATTCTATGCTGCTGTCAGAAAGAATGACATCGCCCCATTTGTAAGGAAATGAAAAGACTTAGAAAAAATCATATTAAGTGAAGTAAGCCAGACTCAAAGGAGCATAGGCTCAATGGTTTCCCTCATTTGTCATAATCAGTAGAAACCTTGGGCTCTCCTAGCAGAGCTTTACAATAGAGCAAAACCTAGATACATAAGGCCATATAGGATGATGCTAAATGAAAGGACCTCCAGGATATAGGAACAAAAGCCATAAAATGAGTGATTGTTGTCCTTAATGTACTATGTTATCTCTCATCTCTTTTGCTGTCCCTTGGTTATCTCATATGATTACAGTATTTTACCTGTTAGCTGATATATTGTATCTATGTTTATTTGGTTATTTAAAATTGGATAGGGAAGAGGGAAAAACAAGATGAGGGGCAGGGTTGGGGGAAGGGAAATGGGGACCAACACATGAGAAAGGGTATCAATGTTTGTGAAGTAATGCACCTTCTACCTGGTGAATATAATGTAACCCTTCTAATAATTACAATAAAATATATGAAAAAATGGGGCTGGGAGTTTGGCCTAGTGGTTGAGTGCTTTCTTGGTACCACATACATAGAAAAAAAAAGCCAGAAGTGGTGCTGAGGCTCAAGTGGTAGAGCGCTAGCCTTGAGAAAGTCCAAGGACAGTGCTCGGGCCCTGAGCTCAAGCCCAGGACTGGCAAAAAAAAAAAAATATGAAAAAATAAGAGTTTCTGAAGGGAAGAAAGAACAAAAGTCACTGGGAGAAGAGGAAGTCAAATATCTAGAATATTGGGAGATTTTGTACACCATTTATGGCTTGAGACTGAAGGAGTTCACATTCTCTTCTGCCCATATCTGATCAAATGAAAAACCTAAAACCTACAAATATACTTAGTAAAATAGCACTGATATAGTGTATAATCTTAAACTCTGTTCTCAAGACATTTTGCTTTTTAAATAATTTTTAAATATGACTTTTATTTAATTTTTAGTTTTAGTGCATTTTTATCAGAAAATTTAAACAAAAGGAAAAAATAGGTGTCTAAGAAGGTGTCTGCAATGAAAAAAAGAAGGTGTTTGCAATGGTGGAGAAAGTCAAATACTTCATACATATAGTAAAAGGCTTTGGGGGAGGAAGCTATATGGTGAATTTGTTCTGAAAGTACAAGGAAAGTAAAGAAATCTCTATTAGAATTGTTGACAAAGTTATTGATGACCCCAGCAAGGGATATTTCAATAGAGCATGTGAGAAAATGGATGAGGTAACTTCTTTCAGAAATCTGATAACAGAGATTGGAAGAAGCTGAGAAAGGAAGTGATATCCAGACTTACTTTTAAATAAATGGAGTGGGTCTGGGCATATGAAATGTCCGCAGGGGTGATTTAGGAGCTCAAGAGAGAAGACTTAGGAGAAGGAAAGGCCAATGAAAGGATTGAGACAGACCACCATTTTCACTGAAAGGTCCCTTGGTGTCAGCAAATCAAGGAAATAAGCAATCCTGAAAGATCATAATTAGTAACTAAGGTGAAAATGGAAAGCACAGCTTTGAAGGTGGTAATTTAGTTTATGCCAAAGAAAGGAATGATCAAGAAAGGTATGATCAAGAATAACTTGGGGTTATATATTCCTCCATGGCATCCATATTTATACTATGATATAATAGGAAACTGCATTTAGAGACAGGTAGATACAGATTGTATTCATATAAAAAACATGCTTATTGCTTGACAACAGACAAACTTCTCTGTACTTTAGTTTTTACCCCTGAAAGACATGGAAGGTATTTCTTTGTCACAACATTAAAGTATGTAAATAAGGTGATGGATATAAGGCACAATAGTGGCTACTACACAAAAGAAATGAATATTAAGTATCCACCACTATATCTCCTGTCATTATGTGTACACCAAAGCTGTTTCGTGGTATTTCTATGCTTTAGTTCTGATTCCAAAGCTGTTATCTGAATGCATGTATCCCTGCAAAATTAAGACATTTAAGTCAAATCCTAAGGCATCCATATTATGGATTGGAGATTTGGGAAGATGACTAGGTAACAAAAGAGGGTGGATCTCCCATGAATGGAATTAATGTCCCTATAAAACAGATGTGAAAGAGTGTGCTTTCTTCTTTGTTCTTCTGTCACATGAAGTCATATTAGGAACTGGACATTTATGAGTAACTAGACTTCATAAGATACTGAATTCAATGATGCTATGATCTTGGAGTAGAAAATCTCCAGAAAAACAATTAATAAATGTTGATTCTTCTAAATTAGTCATTTCTAATTGCTTTTGTTATAGCAGCTCAAACTGATAAAACCACACTATTTCTTAGTTAAACATTCCACAGCACAGTGGACACAACACAGATCATGATAAACAAAAGAAAGAAAAAGTTAGGCAAATAAACAACTCTATAACTAATAGAAAGACAGATAAATAGCTATAGGTAGTATTACTCAAAATTGTCTATTTTGAAAAAAATATCCAAAATAGAATTTCAAGCTTTTCCTTAGAATTGTGCTAGTATTCTTCACTTCCCACTACAATTATTACTTTTTTTTTTGTCAGTCCTGGGGCTTGAACTCAGGGCCTGAGTACTGTCTTTGGGCTTTTCCCTCAACGCTAGCACTCTGCCACTTGAGCCACAGCACTACTTCTAGCATTTTCTATGTATGTGATACTGAGGAATCAAACCCATGTCTTTGTGCATGCTAGACAAGCACTTTACCACTAGGCCAAATTCCCAGCCCCAATTATTTAATTTGATGTAACTATTTTTAGATCAATAACCGAGACCATAAATGAGAATTTAATGATTAAGTAAATAATCTTAATTTTTAATATCTCATATAACCATATATCAGACACTTAGTAACTGTGCAATGGCATATACACACATGTGCATATGAGTATATGAATGTAAATCTGAACATATAGTAACAATTTGCATTGCTAACTTGGTAAGCAAATAAAAATGTGTTTATATATCTTTATGTGTTGGGTGTCTTTTTGTGGTTTATATTGTTGAGATTTAGCATAATTCATTGGAAGTCCGCAGAACCTGACCATCACTTTGACATCCATATTTACCAGCTGTACTAATCTGTGCTTCCCAGTAAAAGAGGACCAATAGGAAATGGGCCATACATACACAAAGAGATTTATTTTAAAGAAATTGTGTATGTGGTTATAGAGGGTTAGTGAGATCAAATCTGATAGAAGAGACCTGCAAACTGGACATGTAGAGGAGTTGCTCATGAGTCCAAAGGAAGTCTCATGAAAATTTCTCAGAAGTGTGAAAATTACAGATGGAATCTAAAAGAAGAATTCTAGAGAATTCTGTCATATTCTTGTTTTGTTTTGTTTTTTTTCCAGTGCTGGAGCTTGAACTCAGCGCCTTAGCACTGTCTTTGGGTTTTCTCAAGGCTAGAGCTCTACTACTTGAGCCACAGCACTAATTCCAGCTATTTTTTTCCATGTATGTGGTACCAAGGAATGCTAGGCAAGCACTCTACCAGTAGGCCAAACTCCTGGCCCTGAATTCTTGGTTTTTGATGGTTAGCTTTTTGTTCTATTCCATTCTTTCTATTAAATGGAAAAGCTCCACCCATATAGGCCGTGTGTTTTATGCAAAGTTCATCTATGTAAATAGAAATTTCACAGAACCACATAGAATAATGTCCAAAAAATATCAGACTAATAGTCTAGTAAGTTGACTCATAAAATTAACCATCACACTAACTATATTTTTTTAAAAAATCCCTTTGGCAAACAGACTCTATAAAATTAGATTAAATAATATTTATCACCTAGGGTTATGAGATTATGAACATATAGTTAGGACCTAATAGGTTACTAATAAATATTCATGTCCTTTATCTATACTTTATTAGCAAAATCTCCCAATTGTAATTGATGTGTTTAAAGTGAAATAATACTGTAAAACTAGAAGAAAAAAACACACTGTGATATATATGACTATATATATATATATATATATATAGTCCTCACAGAGTTGATGAAGACACAGTAGTTATTTCTTGTGTACTCACTGTCCTCACAATGGACTGTGTTTTATAACGTTCCTTGAACTTGATTTAAGACTCCATTTGGTATGATGCCTAAAGCCGTACCTAGTCAGATGTTCATGATCAGTTCTATGCACTCAGCCATTCCAGAGCAACTGTCTGCTGTCAGAACCCTATGTGTGACAGGTACAACAAGCAGAGTGTTGCTGTTTAAAAGAACGTTTCACTAGTTTGCCCAACCAAAAAATAAAGCAATATTAATGACTTTCCATTTGGAAGACTAGCCTTTTGTTTAAGGGTTGATGAATGCAGCCAGATAAAATAGAAGCTGCTCTTAATCCCTAACCTTTCCTCCAAATTTAACCAAAGACTCTTTCTGAGGTTTGAGGAAGTTCAGAGTTCCCATCCCCACACACCACCATTATTCTTCATTTGTGCCTCTCTCTGCAGTTTTGGGTTCCAGCTGGAATCAAACATACTCAAACACCGCAGATGAAACTGTTCTTGTAAGATATCCAGCCTCATTTTCAGGACTGGAAAGGTTCAGATACTTCAGATAAGGTTTGAATCAGCAGCCAAGTTCTTGAATGCTGAGCTGAATTGAATCTTCCAAGTTTTGCCCTATACTAGCCTCATAACTGGAAATAAATATATATTACCTTTAATTAAGTATGTCTTGAATACTTGTCTTGCATACATCTGGATTTCACACAGTATTCACATATTACACATTTGATATTTTGTGTGTTTTGTGAAGACATTTGTTGTGTAAAATCTTAGAGTTGATCTGTAATCAAAAAGGTCATCAGAGCTTAGTGATTTATTTACACATTCACCAGTTCAAAATAATTGATTTTTATTTAAAGGCATACATGTTTTAGGCTTGGAGATGGGTATCTGCTAATTCTATATGAGAGGCATAAAATATAGAATTATGAGTAGATATTTCTGTCAAATATAGCCATATTTAGCAGATAGATGCTTCAAAATCCAGATGAAAAAATCAAGAGCACATATTAAGTGAAGTAAGCCAGACCCAAAGGAACATAGGTACAGCGGCTTCCCTCATTTGTAATAATTAGTACAAACTTTGGACTCTTCTAGCAGAAGATTACAATAGCTCAAAACCTAGATACATAAGGCCATATAGGATGAGGCTAAATGAAGGACCTCCAAATATGGAAACAAGAGCTTTATCTTGTATGATTGTTGTTACTAATGTACTATGTTATTTCTCATCTCTTTTGTTGTCCCTTGGTTATTCTCATATTGTTATAGTATTTTACCTTGCTATCTGGTATATTGTATATATAGTTTATTTGAAATAGGATAGGGAGGTGGGAAACAAGATGAGGGGAGGGAGTGGAGGGAGGGAAATGGAGACAAAAACATGAGAAGGGGTATCAATGTGTATGAAGTAATGCACATTTTATCTGGCAAATATAACTGTAACCCTTCTATTAATTGTAATAAAGAAAAAAGAAGAGCAGTTCCCTAATTTTATATGTAAGTGAAAGAGAAAAAAAGCTAATTTTGTTGCCAAGTGTGAGAGAATGGTAGGCACAGGACCAGAAAATACTAGCAGGTGTTACAAGCAAGGAGAAGAGCCTAAATCTGAGCCATGAGAGTGTGATGATCTGCAAAGTCATTGCTTATGTAGCCTGATCCCATTTTCATTCAAAGCTTAGCATTATCATGAATAATCACTATGGTAAACCCTCATCTAGGCAGTGGGTCTAACACAACATTTAGACCCCATTCTCCACTCAAAGGGAAACCCCTGTCACTTTCATGGGGGAAGGAAAAGATCAAACCAGAAATTTAAAAAATAAAGGAAATTATTTCAAAATGAAGTTGGAAATTTTTTAAGCGTTGGTGAATCTAGGGGAAAGATATACAAGCCAATCTAATAATTGTGTTATTTTTAACAAAAATTCTTAAAAACTAGCATAGTCTTTTGAAGTAACCTTCATAATACTGTACATAGTTTTTTTTTTAAAGCAAATCATTTATAGGAACATGCACTAAAACAAAGGATGAGAAGATTCGTCACATTTTTAACGAAATGGAGCAATTCTGCTTCTGATTGTTTTGATCTTTTTTTGTATGTGATGTTGGAGAATTTTATGGCAGGCAATGGTTCTTGGATTGAATTGCTCTAAGTAGTATGGCAGTTAAACACATAGGAACAAGATTTTAGCACTGGAAACATCAATTAGGTGATAAATAGTGGGGAATGTCACATTAGGAAAATGGGCCAACCTGCCTGTCGCCTCCTTGGGAGGTTTGGCTGTGGTTTGTGATGTAAAATAAGGCTACCTGGAACCCATGGATTGGCCCCGCTGCCCTCTCTGACTGCACCTACCTCCCCTTGCCCTCCCCACCTGTATGCTGATAGACTCCTGCATCTTACTTTAGCCCCTTGTACTTCCAGAATAAACGAGTCTGCTGTGACATTCTCCCTGGCTTGTCTGTGTCTTCCCTCTGGAGAGGGAGGGCTGGGTGAAGGCGGCCAGTCAGCCCTAACCTTTCTGGGTCTCCTCTTAGTCGGGGCGTGTTCTCCTTGCCTCTCCTGTGGGTCAGGAGGCAAGAAGCTAAAAACCCCCGACAATAAATAGTAACAAATTTCTCCAGACCTTTCATATGGGAAAGGAAATTTGGAGATTACTTTGTCCTGTAAGCATTCTATAGCTTTGAGGATTGGAGTTCCCAGGAAAAAAAAAAAGATATTAGAAACTGAAGGCTATTCAACATTATAAGCATGATTACAAATCTGTGAGGATTCCTACTGGATACTTATTAAAAATAAAAAGATGTTAGGGAAAAACTACTCTATTGGAGACACAGAAGTGGTGTTGTGGTTCAGGTGGTAGAGTGCTAGCCTTGAAAAACTCAAGGACAATGCCCAGGCCCTGAGTTCAAGCCCCAGAACTTGCCAGGTACAGTGGCTCATTTCTGTAATCCTAACTACTCAGGAGGCTGAGATCAGAAGGTCACAGTTCAAAGCAGCCCCATCACAAAAGTCTGTGAGACTCTTAACTCCAATTAACAACTGTGGCTCAAGTGGTAGAGCTCTAGCCCTGAGCTGAAGAGGCTCAGGAACAGCACCCAGGCCTAGAGTCCAAGCCCCCAACCACCACCACCACCAACAAAAACAAAAAGAAAAAAGAAAAAGATTGATATTTATAATGTAAAATTTTATGGAATTAAAAGATGAGTATATAAAAATACTTTAAAGCAGAGAAGAAATGTATTGTTTCATGTTTTAGGAAGAAAACTATGACTGGATCTCAAGACAAGGAAGAAGAAGGAGGAGGAAGAGGAGGAAGAAGAAGGAGGAGGAGGAGGGGGGAGGAGGAGGGAGAGGGAAAGGGAGGAGAGGGACAGGGAGAGGGAAAAAGAAGAAAGAAGGAAGGAGGAGGAGGAGGAGGAGAAGAAGAAGAAGAAGAAGGAGGAGGAGCAGGAGGAGGAGGAAGAGGAGGAGGAGGAGGGGGAGGAGGAGGAGGGGGAGGAGGAGGAGGAGGGGGAGGAGGAGGAGGGGGAGGAGGAGGAGGAGGAGGAGGAAAGAGGAGGCAGAGGCAGAAGAGGAAGGCTTACCACACCATGGCTGGCTGTGAGCCATGCTCACCACTCAGGCTAATCTCATGGTCTTTGCATTGAACATGTAGCCCAAACCCGAGGTTGAAGGCCCAAAGGAATTTTTTGAGTTTTCAGTAAAAAGTGAATTTAGTGGGGGAAAAATAATAATTATAACAAAATTGATTTAACAGACACAGAAAAATAAGCTTGGCATAAAAATGCATTAGATAAAGATCAGAAGGGAAAAACAAATTGCAAGTAAAATACAAACTTATTTTAAATACTTTTAAAACATAAAAATTCATTCCATTTTGAGTTTCAAAGACATATACACTGCTCACTGGAAGGATGGCCTACACAAGGAGATAGGTATAACCAAAATGAGTTGAGGGGATCTTCTTCCTTGGATGATAGTTGGGCTGACACAGACATCTGTATATCTGAGATTCTCTTTTCTTAATTTATATTTATAAGCACAGACCCTTTCTGATGGTTACATGCTTTCTTTTGATGTTTTCTATTAATGTTTAATTTGCAATTAAAGAAACTAAATATTTATCTTTTAAAAAAGAAACTAGAGATACTTGGAAAAAAATCATCTTAAGTGAAGTAAGCCAGACCCAAAGGAACATAGGCTCCATGGTTTCCCTCATTTGCAATAGTTCATATGTATCTAGGATAATCCTAGCAGAGGCTCACAAAAGCTCAATAGCTATGTACATATGACCATATAAATGATGCTAATCAAAATGAAGTCTAAGGCCGGGAGTTTGGCCTAGTGGTTAAAGTGCTTGCCTAGCATGCATGAAGACCCGGGTTCGATTCCTTGGTACCACATACATAGAAAAAAGCCGGAAGTGGTGCTGAGGCTCAAGTGGTAAAGCTCTAGCCTTGAGAAAGTCCAAGGACAGTGCTCAGGCCCTGAGCTCAAGCCCAGGACTGGCAAAAAAAAAAAATGAAGTCTAAGATATAGAAACAAAACAAACAACAAAAAAAGACATACACACACAAAATGACTGGAAAACTTTTTTCTTCTTCATAGTAGGGGAGAAACTGTAAATAAACATAGATAATATGGGAAATACATTTATTTTATAATTAAATATTCACAGGAAGTGAAATAGGACAACAAAGTGCAACAATTTGCAACACACGAAGTATAGCACATAACACAATCTCATTAGAATAGGTTTCCTCTTAGGCATTTAAGTCTATATACAACTATACGCTGTGTGACAGATGTGGTGGAACAAAATGAACAAGAGTAAAGAAGGAAAGATGATTTCTTGTAAACCTCAGATAGCACAATTACCAATTATCAAATTACCATTGAACAAAAGCAACACATGTGCAATCACTTAGCAAGTCAAATCCCATCAGATTAGCCATTGCAAAAGACTATTTTTGGTGATAAGACAGTGGTTTATTAAAACGAAACTTCTTTGAAAGAGTTTTCTGGTGGCACAAAATTCTCTTCAAATTAAAGTTTAACCACAAAGGGGCGGGGGAAGTCTAAGGAAGAGCCTGGGAATGGCATTCTTCCCTCCCCACCTCCTACCACCCATTTTCCACTTTCTAGTTTTTCCGCTGGGTTGTTCATTGTTCTCTGCCTAAGAATGCACACAGGAAATGTGGAAGTGGATCAATATCATTCCAGTTAATTCATTCATCTGTATTTATGCGATGCTAATTGTGTTCAGCCCTAGTAAGCTCTGAGAGAAAGCAATGAACAGGAAAGGATTCTCCTCTTAGAGAAAATAAATAAAGAAATAAGAGAGACTGATAAACTGGCATATAGGTATATACACAAGTTAAAAAATACTAGAGGGAAATGACTATGAAGTGCAGTAGCCAGACAAAGGAACAAAGGCTCCCTCATTTGTAATAATTAGTGCACATCTAGGATTCTCCTAGGAGATCACAATAGCTGAAAAGCTACGTACATATGTTCATACAGGATGAGACTAAACAAAATGAATTTAGGATATGGAGACAAGAGGGTTTATCTTTGTGATAGTTGTTCTTAATGTTCTATGTGAAGTTATTTCTTTTCTCTTGTTTTCCCCTTAGGATTAATCTCATGTGGTTACTGTATCTGACTTTATTACCTGGTATATTATATATACAATAATTTGTGTATTTGAAATAGGGAAGAGAAGGGGGAAAACCAGATGATTGGGAGGGGGTAAGAGGAGGGAAAGAGAGACAAAAACATGAGAAGGGTATCAAGGTTCGAAAAGTAATGTACCCATTACTTGATGAATGTGACTGTAACCCCTCGATACAGTATCCTGATAATAAATAAAAACAAAAGAAAACATTATGGTCAGGTAATAATCTCTCTGATAAAGGGCCCAAGGTGAAGTGTAAGAGCCTAGCCACATAAAACTTGGAAAGGAACCAGTTCAAATACAAAGAAAAAACCTTATAGGATGGCTCTAACATTGGAACAAAGTTATCACTTTGGACAGGTATGCAGGTTCTTCTTGAAGGAACTATGGCTGAATGGTATAGTAGGATGCACCAAGGTGCGTGATTGAGGAAAGATCCTGTGTGATTTTTTAATTAGGTAGAACTTGGTTTAAATTTCATGTAAGGGGAATGGAAAGTAATGGGGAGGGGTGCTGAAGCAGTCGACTCATGTCTGCAGTCTTAGCTACTGAGGAGGATGAGATTGAGAGGATTTTAGGTAGAAGCCACCCTGAGCAGAAAAGTTTAGGAGAGTCCATCTCCAACATAACCAGGAAAAAATAGGCCCAATGGCATGGTTCAAATGACAGGATGAAAACCAAGCAAGAAACCCAAGCTCATGACCCAAATTTCAAACCCTAGTGCTCCCTCAAAAGAATTTTTTATTTAAAAGAGGAAAGTAATGTTAGATTTTAAGCAAGGAAATAAAAGGATTTGGTTGAAGACAAAGGAGGAGAAACTTTCTCTGAGTGAAAGAAAGAAGATGGAAAAAGTATTGGGCACTGGAAGAACAATGGGAGAATTAGTGGGGTCTTTTAAAGTCATTTATTAGGGATTCTATATAATATGTCACAAACTGAAACACTCCAGGAAGGAAATGTATTGAGTTTTCTATAACAGTGTGTTTTGCTCAATTGTAAATTAAAAGAAAAAACAGATGAAACAAGTTGGCCTTGGTAGGGTATGCTTCTAATCCTAGATACTCATGGAACAGAAATGAGAAAAATCACAATTCAGCCCTAACCTGGACCTCATTTCAGAAACAAGTCATAGGATGAACACATCTAAAATCTGAAGTAAAGGTAAGAACATCATATTCCAGCCCAGATAAAAGTCCAAACAATTGACAAAGTACTTGCATAGAAAGTGCAAGGCCTTAGGTTCAAACACCAGTATTGCTTAAAAAAAAATAAAAATGAAAACAAGCTGAAAAAAGCACTCATGCCAATTAACTAGCATTAAAGTTAAAGTAATTGGTGTTCTGTAGTGGCAGGAATTATGATTGTTGACCTTCGTATGTTAGTAGTGATTTCTCTGTATTCCGTCTGGGGTTCCAAAATTAAATATATTAGAGATATCCATCAAGAAGTATACATGTGTGGATCATGTACTTAAGAATCCTCTTCTATGGGAACCATTTTGTTGTTTTTAAAAAGTTAAATCTCTTCTTGCAATCAGTAGCACATGATTGCAAGTGAGAAAACACAGGACAGAGATGAGGTTGTGGCAATTTTTTCTATCTTCAGTCTTGTATGACTTTTTAATAACCATGAAGAGACATCAAACATTAATGCAAGTCACAACATTTCTGTGAAGAGTTTCAGCAGTTCGATTTCATCACAATTATAAATAAGCCTGTTAAATTCTCTTACACAATGTCAGCATCTAATTTTTTTTACTCTTTTTAAAAATAAGAAAATTTCTTACTATTGGAGGAAAAATGGATTTTAATTATTCACTTTTGGGTCACTATTTGGAGTGATCAGGTAATCAAGTTCTTGAGTGTGAGATCAGAATGGGTACTGGTCCAGAAGCTTCCCCTCCTCCATAAAATCCTTTATTCCATAAAAGCCTCATCTCCCTGCCCCCCCAATTCCTCTCCACCTCCTCTCCTTTATGATTTCCAAGTTTTGCTCTCAAACATTATTGCTCCATGTGATACACAGCTCAAGTTGACATGGTGCCTTGTGTTCACCTAGGAATTCCAACTTTTCAAAAACTGTCCCACACAGTACAGATCCTTGCTTAAGATGAGACATTCCTGTGGCTGCCATCTGCATACACAACAGAATCACAATGAAGAGCAGATAGTGAATGTTAGCAAGTTCCTTATAATTCTTTTGTGCAGGGACCCTACACAAATATTTATTTTTAAGGAAAATCTGATGGAATCTTGTGAAAAATATTTGCTCAGATTCAAATGTCTTGTTATTCTCTACTTTCTTATTCTGTAAATACTTGATCCATATTTGTCTTCCCTACCTGAACCATTTCCAAAACCTCTGCTTCTAAATTTTTTCCTTAAATAACGTCTATCCAAACTGGAAGGTTAAAGGGTAAAATGAACTGTTTTGCAAAGAAAAGAATTTTTTTAAATAAATTCTTGATTTTAAACCTTTTCCAAACAAAATAAACAAAAGGATGACTTTTTCTCATTGGTGTAAGATAACCTATAAAAGACTCTAAGGTGAAGCAAATATAGTGTTGATATATTAGATGTTGAAAATTGCTGCTAATTTTATCAAACATGATAATGATATTATAATTTTAAAAGGAACCTAAGATACCTGGTACAAAATGGACAAAACTAGAGACATTACACTATACAACTTCAACATACTACGAAGATGTAGTCATCAAAACAGGTATTGGCATTAAAAAACACATAGATGAGTCAGGTGTGGTGACTCACTCCTGTAATTCTAGCTACTCAGGAGGAGGAGGTTTGCGGTTCAAAGCCAGCATGGGCACTAAAGACCATGAGATTCTTATCGTCAATTAACCACTAGAAAACAGGAAGTGGAACTGAGGTTCAAGGAGTAAGGCTGTAGCCTTGAGCTAAAGAGCTCAGGGATAGCACCCAGGCCCAGAGTTCAAGCCCTATGACTCACAAAACACACACACACACACACACACACACACACACACACGCACGCACACACACACACAGATGAATACAGCAGGGTCGTAAAGCAAAGAGTAAGCCAACATATGTACATTGTTGACAGCAATGTTAAGAATTCATATTGGAGAAAAACAGTCTTTTTAACAAATGAAGCTGGGGAAAATTGTATATCCACGTGAGCAAGAGTAAAAACAGATCCCTATTTTTCAACACTCATAAAAATGAACTTAAAATGTATTAAAGACTTAAATGTAAGAAGCAGACCTATAAAACTACTAGAAAAAATGAATGGGAAAGGTTTTGGGACACTGGATAGGAAAGGGTTAATTTTTAAACAAGTATTTTATTATTATTGTAGAAGTAATGTACAGTTGGGTTACAGTTGCATAAGTCAGAGATTAAGTAAATTTCTTTTGAATCACATCACTGCTTTCCTCAGGCTCTCTCCATTTACCCTCCTCCAACAAGATGTACAGTTGATTTTCCATAGTGTATAGTGAGTATTGCTGCTCTACTTTTTCACCTTTGTCCCAACTTTTCTGGACTTCCTGTTACCATCACTTAACAAAAACAAACTGATAAACAAGACAAAAGGAGAAGAACAAAACCAGCTACAATGACCACAAAATTCTCATTTCTATTTCTTGGAGTTCATTTTGTAAAATATTATTTTATAAAATCATATGGACATAGGTATTGAGTCTTCATGATCCACTCCTATAAATATCCTCCTTTAGTTTCACTGTGTGAATGTCTAGAGAATTGTATAACTTATCATGTCCTGGTGTATTTATTTATTTATTTATTTATTTATTTATTTATTTATTTGCCAGTCCTAGGCTTGAGCTCAGGGCCTGAGCACTGTCCTTGGACTTTTTCAAGGCTAGAGCTCTACCACTTGAGCCTCAGCACCACTTCCGGCTTTTTTCTATGTATGTGGTACCAAGGAATCGAACCTGGGTCTTCATGCATGCTAGGCAAGCACTTTAACCACTAGGCCAAACTCCCGGCCCTTGGTGTATTTATTATAACCATCCAGTGTGTTTACTCATAAATCTATAGAAGCATTCCAGTTACAACAAATGAGGGAAACTATACAACCTACCTGTCTTTGGGTACTGCTTACTTCACATAATATAACTTTTTCCGAGTCTTTCCATTTCCTTACAAATGGGGTTATGTCATTCTTTCTGATGGAAGAGTAGAATTCCATTGTGTATATATACCACATTTTCTTGGTTCATTCATCCACTAAGGGGCATCAGGGTTGATTTCATATCTAGGCTATGGTAAACAACAATGCAATGAACATGGTTTTACTGATGATTTTAGTGTGGCATTGTTTGTTTTCTATTGGATAAATGCACAGGAGTGGGAGTATTGATTCACAGGAAAGCTCTATGTTTTGTTTTTTGAGAAACCTCCACACTACTTTCCAGAGTAGTTGAACAAGTTTACATACCCACCGACAGTGCAGTAGAATTCCCTTTTGGCCAAATCACAGCCAAATCCAAGTTACAATGGCCATTTTAGCTGGGGTGAAGTGGAATATCAATGTTGTTTTGATTTATATTTCTTTTATGCCCAGAGATGTTGAACATCTCTTCATGTGTCTATTTTGCAGTCTTACTTCTTCCTCTGAGAAGTCTCTCCTTAAATGTTTGGTCAGTTTATTAATTGGGTTGTTTATTATTATTATTATTATTTCAGGGTTTATTTTGGGGGATTTATTTTTGAGCCCTAAGTATATTTTAGATATGAGGTCCTTGTCTGATGCATTGCTGGTAAAAATCTCTCAGCCTGTGGGTTATATTTATCTTGGTCGCTATGTCCTCTGCTTTGCAGAAACTCTTCAGGCTAGAGAAATTGCATCTATCCAGTTTTTCTTTATTTCTTGTGCTTCTGGGTCTTAGGAATTTTCTACCCATACCTAGGAGTTCTAATGTTTCCCTTACCCTTCCCGTAATATTTTCATGGTACCTGGCCTTACATTGAGGCCTTTGATCCATTTAGAATTGATTTTTGTACAAGATGACATATAAGGACCTAGCTTCAGTTTTCTGCATGTGGATAGCCAATTTTGCCAGCATCATTTATTGAAGATGATGTGTTTCTTCGAACCTGCGTGTTCGGCTCCCTTATAAAGTATCAGGTGATAATCTTCAATAAGAGATGTTGGGGTTTTTAGTGCTTCTTGCCTCCTGACCCAATGAGGCGACAGGCAGGTCAGATCTCAAGATTAGGACATGAGCTCATTTTCCTAATGTGACGTGCCCCACAAAGAGACCTAAAAAAATAAAATGGAGAAAGGCACCCTCTTAAACAAATGGTGCTGGCAGAACTGGCTAAACACCTATAGAAAACTAAAGTTGGATCCTTATATGTCACCCTGCACCAGAATCAATTTAAAATGGATCAGTCACCTTGAGGTAAAAGCAGATACCCTGAAAACTTGACAGGAAGGAATAGGAGATACACAGGGGTTCCTTGGCACAGTTTGAAACTTTCTTAATAAAAGCCCAGAATCACAACAAATCAAGAAAGGTTGGACAAATGGGATTGCACTAAACTGCAGAGATTCTGTATGGCAAAGGACATAGCTAGCAAGATAAATAGAAAGCCAACAGAGTGGGAGAAAATCTTCACTAGCCAAACAACAAAGGCTTCATATCTAAAAATATACCTACAGCTGAAAAAATTGATTCTCTCATAAACAAATCCTCAAAGAAACAACCATCTCATTAGAAGGTAGGCTAAAGACTTGAAGAGACACTTCTCTGAAGAGGAATTAAGAATGGCCTATAGACACATGAAAAAGTATTCCATATCTCCAGCCATAAAAGAAATACAAATCAAAACAACTTTGAGATTTCACCTCACTCCAGTTAGAATGGCCATGATCAAGAAATCTAATAACAACAGATGCTGGCAGTGATGTGTCCAGAAGGGATCACTACTACACTGCTGGTGGGAGTGTAAATTTGTTCAATCACTCTGGAAAGCAGTTTGATGATTCTTCAAAAGACTAAACATAGAGGTTCCCTATGACCCAGCAATCCCACTCATGGACATTTACTCAACTATCAGAAACAAAGACATACTAAAGCCATTAGCACAACAGTGTTCACTGCAGCATTATTTACCATAGCTAAGATATGGAACAAGCCAAGATGTACCTCAATAGATGAACAGTGTTCATTGCAGCATTATTTACCATAGCTAAGATATGGAACAAGCCAAGATGTACCTCAATAGATGAATGGATCAAGAAGATGTGGTACTTATACAAAATGGAATCCTATGCTGCCATCAGAAAGAATGGCTTCATCTCACTCCTAAGGAAATGGAAAGACTTGGAAAAAATCATATTAAGTGAAGTAAGCCAGACTCAAAGGAACATAGGTTCCATTGTTTTCCTCATTTGTAATAATTAGTATATGTCTAGGATTTTCCTAGCAGAGGATCACAATAGCTCAAAAGCTGTGTGCATATGACCATATAGGAAAAAGCTAAGTGAAATAAACTCCAGGATATGGAAATAAGAGGTTGTTGTTTTTAGTGTACTATGTGAAGTTATTTTTTTCTCTTTTTATCCTTTAAACTTTATCCCTTGCTGTTGCTGTATCTGACTTTGGTACTTGGTGTATTATATATACATTTATTTGTTTATTTGAAATAGGGAAGGGAAGGGGGAAAAGCAAGATGATGAGACAAGGGACAAAGAGTGAACCAATGTAACAGCCATATTCACAAGAAAATATGTTGGAAATGAACTTTACAGCTTGAGAGAGGATGGGAAGATAAAAAGTTGGAGAAAAACATTGGAAGAAGTATCAATATTCAAGTAATGTACTTAATACCTGACAAATGTAACTGTAACCCTTCTATACATATCTGTGACAATAAAACGAAGTTAAAATAAAGAAAGAAAATATCAGCAGGTTAAATGTCTGTCGGTTCATTTCGGAGTATTCTACTCTGTTCCATTGGCCCTTAGGCCTATTCTTGTGCCAGGATCAAACTGTTTTTATAATAGAGTTTGAAATTTGGTATTGATATTCTTTTAAACTAAGGAATTTCCTCTAGTGTAGTCCTAATTTGGGCTTAAAGATAGGCAGGTTCTGTGCTAAGACCCAATACGCATAAAAGAAAAAGGCTGAAAATAAATAAAAGTATATCAATCCCAAAACTTCTATTAGCAAAGAAAACAATCAACAGTATACAAGATACAACCCACAGAACTGGAGAAATATTTTTTATATATATTTTTATTGTAATTAATAGAAGGGTTACATTATATTTGCCAGATAGAAGGTACATTAATTCACGTACATTGATACCCTTTCTCATGTCTTGGTCCCCATTTCCCTCCCCCCCCCACCCCTCATCTTGTTTTCCCCCATTCCCTATCCAATTTCAAATAACCAAATACAAATATATTCAATATATCAGATAACAAAGTAAGATACTGTAACAATATGAGATAATCAAGGAATAGCAAAAGAGATGAGAGATAACATAGTACATTTTAGGACAACAATCACTCATTATATGGCTTTTGTTTCTATATCCTAGAGGTCCTTTCATTTAGCATCATACTATATGGCCTTACGTATCTAGGTTTTGCTCTATTGCAAATCTCTGCTAGGATGATGTTGCTGTCAGAAAGAATCACATTGCCCCATTTGTTAGGAAATGGAAAGACTTAGAAAAAATCATATTAAGTGAAGTAAGCCAGACTCAAAGGAAGATAGGCTCAATGGTTTCCCTCGTTTGTCATAATCAGTAGGAGAAATATTTTCAAATTGTTTATCTGACAACTAGATTGGCATTTTGAATTATGCAGGTCAGGAAACTAAATTGCAGAGTAATAGCCCAACTTAAAAATGGTTAATAGACCTAAATACATATTTCTCAAAAGAAAATATACAAATGTCCACAAAAAATGGTCAGAAGAAATGACTAAATAAAAGAAAGTATTGCTGGGGTCTGTTGGCTGATATGTAATTTTAACCATTCAAAAGGCTGAGATGTGAGGATCATAGTTTGAAGCTAGCTATGTTCAATTAACCAGCAAAAGGGTAAAAAAATGGAGCTATGAGCTCCATGGTAGAGCACCTGCGTTGAGCAGAAAATTCAATTAAGAATATAAATCCCTGACCAACAGAATATTAAGGAAGGAATTTCAAGATGAGTCCTAAAACATATATTACTTCAGCTCTGCCCTATTGCATTGCTTCAATGGGACACAGTACTAATATGATAAACATACTCACACATTTATATGTCTATGCTCATGTGGAAAGGACTTGAGGCCTTCAGCCAGCAGCCAGTATTGTCTTGCCAGCACTCCTGTGAGAAAGCCATATTATATGTGAATCCTTCAGTCTCAAGACAAGACGTAAGTTATTTTCAGTGGCAACTAACTGATGACAACTTTCTCGTGTCAAAACTGAAATGTTCTGGCCAAACTACCTTCAATTCCTGACCCACAGGAGGTATACAAGATAATAAATGTCAATTTTTTAGCCTCAAGTTCGAGTCTGATTTGTTATGCAGCATTAACAACAAATATAGAGGCCTCAAGATTTTTTGTATAGAGTAACCTTATCTGCTACTTTTTATCCGGTCTATGTAGGTTGCGATAAATTATTTTGAAATACCACCTAAATATTCTCCTACATCTTTTAATATTCCTTTCCTAGAATCTTTTCTACCACTAAAATTAATACAGAAGCCTGAGGCTCATTACATCAGAAAAGCACAATTCAAATATTGCCCCCAAATTTTTATTTATGGCTGATATTTTTTCTCTGGGTTTCAATACAGATATAATTTATACCAATAAGAAGACAATTATCTGAAAACAATGACTTTTAATTCACATGGAACAAAACTAGTTTCTAGAAAAATTTGTTCTTTTACTTCTGGAATTTTTAAAGGATTTACATGTTAATGCCAAGCCAGGTAACTGTAGCTTGGAATTTTCCTGTAAATGATTTGACACTGTGGCATAATCATAATGATAGTTCCTGACTGATGACCTTTAGAAAGAATGGGAGAAAGAGAAACACAAAGAACAACAATCACATGATTGTTACAGTATCTGACTTTGTTACCTGGCATATTGTATATACATTTATTTGTTTATTTGAAATAGGAAATGAAAGGGGAAAAACATGATTGGGAGGGGGTGAAGGGATGGAAATGGGGACAAAAATATGAGACGGGGTATCGATGTGCATGAAGTAATGTACCTTGTATCTGGCAAATATAACTGTAACCCCTCTATACATTATAATAAAAAATAAAGAAGGAAAGAGAAAAAAAGAGAAACAGAAAAACAGAGACAGAGACAGAGACAACTAAATGTAAAAGAGAGCTGACACATTGTCAGCTATTTTTAGGGGAAATTTACAGCTGATATTGATAAACAAAACTGAAAACACTAATTAGTTTGATCTGTTTCCTATTGCATGTAGTCTAAGTTTATTTTTGTTTTAAGTCAAAATAAATTCAGATATTTTTGTGTCTGTTTGGGAAGTTGCCAAAAACCTATAGAACATGATTAAAATTACATATGTATCTTTTTGTTTCTACCATTGAATAGAATACAAATTCAAATAACTAGTCTTCAAAATAACTTTTTTAAAATAGTTGTTTATGATCAATTAAAAATGGCCCCAAAATATATTGTATTTGGTTATTTGAAATTGGATAGGGAAGGGGGGAAAACCAAGATGTGGGGGTGGGGAGGAGGGTAATGGGGACCAAGACATGTGAAAGGGTATCAATGTATGTGAATTAATGCACCTTCTATCTGGCAAATATCATGTAACCCTTTTATTAATTACAATAAAAATATTTAAAAAAATAAAATAAAATTACTTATAAACCAAAAAAAAAAATGGCCCCAAATTAAGGCCTCTGTACTGTATCTAACTCACATTTGTTAAGGTACTAGGAGAACAATGAAAAAATGTGCTTATAAAAATAATTTTTGGGGGCCGGGAGTTTGGCCTAGTGGTGGAGTGCTTCCCTAGTATGCATGAAGACCCAGAAGAAGCCAGAAGTGGTGCTGTGGCTCAAGTGGTTGAGCTCTAGCCTTGAGAAAACACTAGGACAAGGCTCAGGCCCTGAGCCCAAGCCCAGGACTGGCCAAAATAATAATAGTAATAATAATATTATTAATAATAATAATCTCTTAATATCAAGCCCATTTAAATTAAGATGAGATTTTGAAATTATATTGTATTTTTGGCTTTAATTGCTTAAAATAGACTCATGATATTAATAATGTTTAACAAAATCAACTTATAAGCCCAAACAATGATTCTTATTAACTTGACAATTTTATAAATATCGAAATAATACCAAAGAGAAGAGAAAATTTTTTTAAAGCAGATGAGGAAGAAAACTCTCTCACTTTGAAAGCTTCATATACTATGGGAAAAGGAAAAAGTTATTTCTTCAAGTTGACAGTTCTTTGGAGACTAAGCAATTGTGATCTGCTGATTCTACAACATAGAATGCAAACCCCTGGTCAGACTCACAATCTGCTGGTATTTATATTTCAATTTTGCTTAAACCTTTTTTCTGAATAAAAATGGGTGATACATAAAATCACTTTCTCAATGCTTTCGAAGAATTTTAAATGGCCAATAGAAGGACCAGCAGTTTGGCCTAGTGGTAGAGTGCTTGCCTAGCATGTAGAAGACCTGGATTCAATTCCTTGGTCAGTCATACATAGAAAAGCCGGAAGTGGTGCTGTAGCTTAAGTGATAGTGCTAGCATTGAGGAAAGTCCGACAGTGCTCAGGCCCTGAGTTCAAGTTCCAGGACTGGCAAATAAATAAATAAATATATATATATATACATATATATATATATGGCCAGTAGACATATAAAAAAATGCTCAACATTTCTGGCCATAAAGGAAATGCTAATCAAAACAATACAGATTTTATCTCACCCCAGTTAGAATGGCCATCATCAAGAAATCAAACAAAAAATGCTGGTGAGGTTGTGGCCAAAACTCTAATATATTGTTGGTAACAATGTAACCTTGTTCATTCTAGAAATCAGTATCGAGTTTCATCAACAAATAAATAAATACATAAATAAATATAGAAACGAAACTGTGGAACCACACTTTGATCAGAAATCCCACTCCTGGTTTATCTATGCAATAGAATACAGAAAAGGCTGCAGTAAAGCTACACAACCATGTTCATTGCAGCATTATTCACCAAGGTATGGAAATAGATGCTGCACAATGGACAAATGGATCAACAAAACATGGTATGTATACAGAACAGAATTTTACTCCCCTATTAGAAAGAATGATATTGTACCATTCATAAGTAACAGTAACACTTGGAAAAAATTATAATTTTATTAAGTGAAGTAAACTAGACCCAGAGAAATTGAAAGTTGCATCATGGTTTCCTTCATTTGTGGGTAGTATACAAGTAGCTACAAATGAATTACCTGAAGTTTAATAGACTTGAGAGAGCTCAAATAGCATAATCTTGTAGAAAGGACTAGATCAAAGCCCAACAAAATCAACACCAGGAAATGGAACTATCCAAAGAGGAAAGGTTGGGGAGGACCAAGGGCCTGTCAAATGAAGGAGGTACAGAGGAGAATGCAGTCAAGAATTCATATTTGACAGGGAATGTACTCACTACCTTATAAATATCGTTGTAACCCCTATGCACATCACCCTGACAATAAATTAAATTAAAAACAAAATAAGATTATCTTTAAAAAGAATTAAATGTATATATAACAAAACTAAGAAAAGTAAGGGCAGAGGGTAAGTTAGAGGGGGGCTAGGAATGTTGAAGGGATGTCACTGGTTGCAATGCACTATATTACTAGTTTGTTATATGGAAAAATGAGCAAACGAGGAGTTAAAAAGTCCTCCTATGAAATGATTACACAACAGATATTGTTTGTAAGGAAACTTTGGGTGATGGGAGTGTTTAAATAGAGATTTTTCCATGTAGAAATCACAACAAAATCTGGTAATCTCAAATAATAGAAATGACTGAGTAGCTACTACCTTAGTGTTAGTATTTTGTGATGAGTGACATTTTACCTATTTCTAGGCTTTGTAATAATGAGCATGTTGGTTCATTCAACAAATATTTATCAAGAAGGTAGCATGCTTATGGCAATGTTCCATGCTAAGGGGACATATCGGTGAACAGAGCTCCTCGTGAATGGTTTATGAAACTAATTGGCAAGGCAGAGGCAAAAGGCAAGAAATATATAAACAACTAAATATCTATGATAAGGCAATTGTTGATTGATGCTAGCTAGATTGGTGAAACGGAATGAAGAACCAATAATGTGTGCCATGTAAGGTGAAATTCACAGGGAAGGTGGCTTCAATGTTTTTACTTCTTACAACTGCTTTTCTTCACCTTCTTTTTTAAATTGCCTTTCTGCCAGGCAAATCTGGATCATGACTTGATTCTGCCTACTCAGGAAGCTAAGATCCAAGCATGGTGGTTTGAAGCTAGCACAAGCAAGAAAGTCTATGATACAGACTCTTATCTCTAACCACCGAAAGAAAAAAGAAAAAGAAAGAAAGAAAAGGAAAAAAATGCAGAAGTGGCAATGTGGCTCCAGTGATAGAGTATTAGTTAGCTTTGAGCACAAAAGTTCAAGGTCAGTGTCCAGTCCCTGATTTCATGTCCCAGGACTGGTACATGTACATGTGTGCCCACGTGTGTGTGTGTTCACGTGCATGTACACACACATGCACACACTATCCTTATTCAAACAAATCATTCACTTGCAGAGATGTAAGAGAAACAACACAAAGCAACTTTTTAGATCTGTTGGAAAGTACATTGCTGACTTCTTTTTCCATCATTTTTTAAATACTTTAGTGCAAGGTTTCTACAAAATATGGATAATCTGTTATAAAACCACAATGCACAGTAAACACTCATTCATGGCCCTCACTTTCCTCTTTTTAGAGCTCTTTTCATAGTTTTATCAGATACTTTTCTTAAGCAAATCTTTCAGATGATGGTAGGTAAGGGCTCAAATTTTCTCTGTTTTATGTATCTAAAACTGCCTCTATTTTGCCTGAATTCAAGTTAACAGGACCATTTAATTCTAATTCTAAACCATATTGTTCTCACACATATTGTTCTCCAAATTCTTAGAGGCAATAAATGGCAGCTTTCAGGATCTTCTCTTCACCCCTCGAAGTTGGTGGTGTTAAAACTCTTTATCAGCATGTTCTTTTACTCTAGACGTTCTTTTAAGCTGACAGTGTAGGCATTCACCTCCGAAGTGTATGTTTTATTTATTTATATTGCTTCTCTTGTTATTTCTTTAGGATTGTTTATTCTCTGTGTGTGTCTCCCTCTGTCTGTCTCTGTCTCTCTTCCTCTCATTCTCTCTGCCTCTCTCTGTGTCTCTCTTTGAAACTCTATTTGAAGAATCCCAACTCTCTTGAATGATTCTTCATTTTTAACACTTCCTTGTATAGATCCCCAGTATTTTCTTTTTGTTAGCCTAATTTCTATGAAGTTTCATCAAGTTTTTCTTCTATCATTTCATTTAAATTTTTCCAGATATTATATTTTTAATCCCATAAATTGTCATTGTTCTTTTTTTTGCAGGGGGAGGGGGTCTGTTGTGGGGCTTGAACTTGGCCTGGGCTCTGTCCCTAAGCTCTTCAGCTCAAGGCTAGCACTCTACCACTTAAGCCCCAGTGCCACTTACCGTTTGGTGGTTCATTGGAGAGAAGAGTTTCACCAACTTTGTGCCCAGGCTGATTTTGAACCCCTATCCTCAGATCTCAGCCTCCTGAGTAGCTAGGATTGCAGGTGTAAGCCAGTAGTGCACAGCTTCACTGCTCTTTAATTGCTTCATATCCATAATATCCTGATATTTTCCTCACATAGTTAATCATTTCTCTGATTTTTCTAGAGAGGTCAGTATAGTTAATTATAGTTATGAAATTATAGTCTATATGCTGAGTTGTCTATTTCTCTCAAAGTTAGTTTATGAGTTCATATAGGCAATGTGTTTGCGTGTATGTGTATGTGTGTGTTAGAATGAGAGATTTTCTTCTAAAATGTTCATTTATTTAAAAGCTTACAGTGAATCCTAGCTAGTCTGATTTTCCAATGTCAGAATTCCTACACCCAAGCTTTTTCAACACCAGGAAGAGCTTCTGAGTTCTGAACACACAAATGACTTTTTAGAAATATATATGAGCATAAAAGAAATGCAAATCAAAACAACTCATTCCACTTAGAATGGCCAGGATCAAGAAATCTAATAACAACAGATCCCTCCTGTATGTGGCCAGGAGGGATCACTACTACACTGTTGGTGGGAGTGAAAACTCGTTCAACCACTATGGAAAACAGTATGACAGTTCCTCAAAAGACTAACTATAGAACTTCCCTATGACCCAGCAATTCCACTACTTGACATTTACCCAACCATCCAGAAACTAGGGCATACTAAATCCACTACCACACAATGTTCATTGCAGCATTATTCACCATTGCAAAAATATGGAACCAACCTAGATGTCCCTCAGTTGATGAGTGGATCAACAAGTTGTGGTATTTGTACACAATGGAATTCTATGCTGCTGTCAGAATAAACAACATCGCCCCATTTGTTAGGAAATGGACTTAGAAAAAATCATATTAAGTGAAGTAAGCCAGACTCAAAGGAACAATGGTTTCCCTCATTTATCATAATCAGTAGAAACCTTGGGTTCTCCTAGCAAAGATTTGCAATAGAATGACACTAAATGAAAGGACCTCCAGGATATAGAAACAAAAGCCATATGAGTGATTGTTGTCCTTAATGTACTATGTTCTCTCTCTTCTCTTTTGCTGTCCCTTGGTTATCTCATATTGTTACAGTATTTCACCTTGTTATCTGATATATTGTATATATGTTTATTTGGTTATTTGAAATAGGATACGGAAGGGGGGGAAACAAGATGAGGGGCGGGGCTGGGAAATGGGGACCAAGACATGAGAAAGGGTATCAATGTTTGTGAAGTAATGCACCTTCTATCTGGTGAATATAATGTAACCCTTCTATTAATTTCAATAAAAATATATGAAAAAAATATATATGAGCAGAAATCAGAGCTCAGGTTAAGCCTTATCCATGGTTTTACTCAAGGCCCTCCCCCCAGACAAAGAAGGGTACTATTTCTAGAGGTCAGGGACAAACGCAAAGATACTTCATAGTCTCAATGTGTCAAACAGAAGCAGAAAGATATCCCTCTCCTTAAAGGGACAGTGTGTCAAGAAAGAAACAACAGTGAAAGGACTCATGATTCCTTTTCTCCATAAAAATCTGAGTTCCTTCCTCTATGTCTTGGTATTGCAAATCTCATCTGGTTTTTAGCCTGATATACCTTACTAAAGCTCATGTTGAAGCTTAGTTCTCTAATGTAACGGTATTGAGATGGTGAGGTCATAATGACCTGTCCTTGTGAATGTATTAAGGCCTTTCACTAGAGACTGGTTTAATTCTTTCAAGACTGGATACTCTTTTATATAACTGTATTGGTTACTATGTGAACAGGCTGTTACGAAGTGAATTTAGCTTCCTTGACTTTTTCTTTTACTTCCTCTTTTGCCATGTGACCTCTTGTTCTCATAAGTGATTCTGCCATATGATACCATCTAGTGTATTATTTTTATTGTAATGGTGATGTACAGGGGGTTACAGTTACACAAGTAAGGTAATGAGTACATTTCTTTTTGATCACTATCATCTCTTCCCTCATTTCCATCTGGCAGACAGAAGGTTCATACTATTGGCTAATTAGTTGGGGACACCTGATTATGACTAGAATCATGAAGCAAAATGAATATCATTTCCTTATAAAATAGTCCAGCCTCCATTATTTTGGTATAGTAACACAAAATTGATTAAGACCTTATCTCCTCCAAAATTATAGACACATTCCTTAGGGAAATGTGAGGGAAATAAAATCCCAAATTATTAGAATAAAATATTCTACCTTACTATAACAAAGATAAGTCAAAATAGATGGCAAAGCAGAGGGTCACAATGGCTTAAAAGCTATGTGCATACGACCATATAAAAGTATGCTAAGTGAAATGAATTATAGAATATGAAAACAAGAGGCTAATCTTTGTGGTTGATGTTTTAATGTAAAACATAAAGTTATTTCTTTTCTCTTTTGATTTTTTCCCTCATGGTTAATCTGACTTTGGTTCCTGGTATATTGTATATACGTTTATTTGTTTGTTTGAATTAGGGAAGGGAGGGGAAAAACAAGATGATGAGACAAAGTACAAAGGGTGAACCAATGTTAACAGGGACATTTACAAGATAATATGTTGGAACTGAATTTTACAACATGGGAGGGGTTGGGGAGAGGGAAAGTGAGAGAAAAACTGGCAAAAAATGGATGTGATAAGAATATATCTGCTACCATTGTTAAAGAATATAGCCCTTCAATTTTTATAGATTTCAGCTTACTCTCTTTTAAAAAAAAATTATTGTCAGGGTGATGTGTAGAGGGGCTACTGTTTCATTTGTAAGGCAGTGAGTACATTACTTCTCAAACATTGCCTTACAAATGAAACAGTAGCCCCTCTACACATCACCCTGACAATAATTTTTTTTAAAAGAGAGTAAGCTGAAATCTATAAAAATTGAAGGGCTATATTCTTTAACAATGGTAGCAGATATATTCTTATCACATCCATTTTTTGCCAGTCTTGGGGCTTGAACTCAGGGCCTGAGTGTTGTCCGTGGTCTTTCTCAAGGCTAGAGCTCCACCACTTGAGCCACAGCACCATTTCTGGCTTTTTCTGTGTATGTGTTACCAAGAAATCGAACCCAAGCCTTTGTGCATGCTAGGCAAGCACTCTACCGGTAGGTCAAACTCTCAACCATCACATCCATTTTTGCAATCTAAGAAGTGAGTAGGAAGAATTGGTGTCAGTTGCAGTAAGGTAATTTCTTACTTTAAATGAACTCCACCCAAGTTAAATTTTATCTCATAACCTAAGATACATATTATAGAATATGAAATCATACTCATGAAAGGAAGATATATTCATTAGGACCATTAAATTTAACAAGACCATGGTAGATAGAAGGACATTTCTCTCCAGTGCATGAGCTATGACTTATGCCAAATACTAACAGGTAATAGAAACATTTTCTAAACTCAACCTTACACATAAGAGAAAGTTTACTTCCTGAGGATAACTAGTAAAGCTAAAAGAATCCCAACTCAGGTCACAAGTGCCTACTTAAGAAATCAAAGCCCTGCACTATTGATTTAGTAGGACCTGTGCAAATATACATACTCAGGTGCCAACATATTCACACAGAATAACTCACAAGCTCTGTCTTCAGAGCCAAGGAAGACAGAAGACAGACTCAAATGTCAAATTCATTTCCAAGCAACCATATTCATGCAGATGATTCCAAATAGTCTGTCCAAAGAAAATAGACATTCTTTTCCAGGTTGGAAGGAATTGCAAAGAACCATTAAATATCTCACATATTTGGTTGCCAGTGAAGCCAGAAAAAAAGTTATACTTCCCACTCCCCCTTGCAGATATGTGTAGCCAGATATTATATCCAGGCAATAGACAAACATGGTAATAAATAATGGGCAGAATTTTAAGCTGTATTCTCACTTCCTACAAGTAGAATACAGAAGTGAGCCTGAGTTACTTAAGACTATATCAATAGAGAGGACACTATGGCATTGCTGAATCAACAATATAAACAGAGCCTGGGGTTCTGGCATCCTGTGGAGTCTGGTGACTTCTCAGAGTAGGATCAAAATATCAGTCAAATTTTATAGGAGCAAAAACTAAAGTTCTATTACTTAAGCCTCCAGAATTTGGGGTGTTGGTCACAAGCAGGCAAGCCTATACACAGATTAATAGAATCTTCTTTTTCAATGAGGAAACTAAGGCACACATGTGGTTTTTCTCTGTGTGACCTAGCACATAGCAAAATACTGTAAGGTTCAACCCTGCTCTCTCCATATTCCTTCCCACACTGTTCTCTCCCTTCAGAGAAACAAAAAGTTTGGAGAACAAAGCTATTATGAGGGAAAGACAAGTATAAACTTCATGAAGCAATAACTGTCATCAAAAGAGAATCCGAATAACAAAAAAACAAACAAATGGAAACGAAAAAAATGAAACAAATTTAATGTGAATCTTTGCCAGCACTACATGACCTGACATTTTGAATTATGACTGCTTACAGGAAATAATAGGAACTTTCCAAGAAAGGGGTAGTTCATATAAATGATAGGTCTTGCACACTTTGCTTACTAATCACCTTTGACTCCTGTGCTCATATATTATTGTGTGAATCTGATAAATTCCTAATTTTACTGACACAAAGCATCAGACTGAGGTAAGAGTCCACAAAACAAATGTTACAAAAAGCAGTTAAATAAAAAGTATTGCCCAAACTGACATGACTCCTTTTTTCTCAACTCTAGGATATAGCTTCATCCTTCTTTTTTTTTTTTAATTTTATTTTTTTATTGTAATTAGTAAAAGGGTTACATGATATTTGCCAGATAGAAGGTTCATTAATTCACATACATTGATACCCTTTCACATGTCTTGGTACCCGTTTCCCTCCCCCCCACACCCCCCACCCGTCTTGGTTTTCCCCCCTTCCCTATCAAATTTCAAATATCCAAATACAAATAAGTTCAATATATCAGATAACAAAGTGAGATACTATACCAATATGAGATAACCAAGGGACAGTAAAGGAGATGAGACACAACATAGTACGTTAAGGACAACAATCATTCATTATATGGCTTTTGTTTCACTATCCTGGAGGTCCTTTCAATTAGCTTCACATTATATGGCCTTAAGTATCAAGATTTTGCTCTATTGCAAATCTCTGCTAGTAGAGCCCAAGGTTTCTACTGATTATGACGAATGAGGGAAACCATTGAGCCTAAGTTCCTTTGAGTCTGGCTTACTTCACTTAATATGATTTTTTCTAAGTCTTTCCTTTCCTAACAAATGGGGCGATGTCATTCTTTCTGACAGCAGCATAGAATTCCATTGTGTACAAAGACCACAACTTGTTGATCCACTCATCAACTGAGGGACATCTAGGTTGGTTCCATATCTTTGCTATGGTGAATAGTGCTGCAATGAACATTGTGGTGCTAGTGGGTTTAGTATGTCCTTGTTTCTGGGTGGTTGGGTAAATGCCAACTAGTGGAATTGCTGGGTCATAGGGGAGTTCTATGTTTAGCCTTTTGAGGCACTGCCACACTGCTTTCCATAGAGGTTGAACGAGTTTGCACTCCCACCAACAGTGTAGTAGTGATCCCTCCTGGCCACATCCCCTCCAGCATCTGTTGTCATTCGTTTTCCTGATCTTGGCCATTCTAGCTGGAGTGAGGTGGAATCTTAGAGTTGTTTTGATTTGCATTTCTTTTATGACCAGAGATGTTGAGCATTTCTTCATGTGTCTATAGGCCATTTTTGTTTCTTCTTCAGAGAAGACTCTCTTTAAGTCTTTGGCCCATTTTTTAATGGGATGGTTGTTACTTTGGAGGTTAGTTTTGGAGTGATTCAATTTTTTGAGTTGTTGATATATTTTAGATATGAGTCCTTTGTCCGTTGTTTGGTTGGTGAAGATCTTCTCCCACTCTGTAGGCTTCCTGATTAGTTTACTAGCTATGTCCTTTGCCATACAAAAGCTCTGCAGTTTAATGCAGTCCCACTTATCCAGCCTTTCTCTGATTTGTTGTGATTCTTGGTCTTTATTAAGAAAGTTTCGACCTGTGCCAAGGAGGCCTAGTGTATCTCCTATTCCTTCCTGTAGAGTTTTCAGTGTGTCAGCTTTTACCTCCAGGTCTTTGATCCATTTGGAGTTAATTCTAGTGCAAGGTGACAAAGAGGGATCCAGCTTTAGTTTTCTGCAGGTGCTTAACCAGTTCTGCCAGCACAACTTGTTGAAGAGGCTGTCTTTCTTCCATTATATTTTTTGGCTCCCTTGTCAAAGGTTAGGTGGCCATAGGTCTGTGGTTTAATATCTGGGTCCTCAGTTCTATTCCATTGGTCTTCAGGCCTGTTCCTGTGCCAGTACCAAGCTGTTTTGAGAATTATAGCTCTGTAATAGAGTCTAAAGTTTGGAATTGAAATTCCTCCAGCGCTGTTCTTTCTGCTAAGAAGTGTTTTTGCTATACGGGGTCTTTTATTATTCCATATGAAATTTTGGATTGCCTCTTCTATTTCTTTAAAGAATGACATTGGGATGTTGATGGGTATTGCACTGAATTTGTAGATAGCTCTTGGCAAGATTGTCATTTTCACAATGTTGATTCTTCCAATCCAGGAGCATGGGAGGTTTTTCCATTTCCTTAGTTCTGCTTTAATTTCCTTTTTTAGGGTTTTAAAGTTTTCATCAAAAAGGTCCTTCACATTCTTAGTTAAGCTAATTCCTAGGTACTTTATTTTCTTTGAGGCTATTGTGAAAGGAGTTTCTTTCCTGATTATTGCCTCGTTCCTTTCACTGTTGGCATAAAGGAAGGCAGTTGATTTTTGAGGGTTGATTTTATAGCCTGCTACTCTTCCAAAGCTTTGAATCAGCTCAAGGAGCTTGGGAGTAGAGTCTATAGGATTCTTTAAATACAGAATCATGTCATCTGCAAAGAGGGACTGTTTTATTTCCTCTTTCCCTACTTGGATCCCCTTTATGCTTGCTTCTTGCCTTATTGCACTGGCTAGGAATTCTAGTACTATGTTAAAGAGGAGTGGAGAGAGTGGGCATCCTTGTCTCATTCCTGATTTTAGAGGGAATGGCTTTAGATTTTCACCATTAAGTGTAATACTAGCAGTAGGTTTCTCATACACAGCCTTTATTACATTGAGGAATGTTCCATGGATTCCTAGTTTCTCCAGAGCTTTTAACATAAAGGGGTGTTGGATGTTGTCAAATGCCTTTTCCGCGTCTATTGAGACAATCATGTGATTTTTGTCCTTGCTCCTGTTGATGTGTTGAATTATATTAATTGATTTGCGTATGTTGAACCAGCTTTGCCTCCCTGTGATGAATCCAGTTTGATCATAGTGTATAATTTTTTTGATGAGTTGTTGTAGACGGTTGGCCAGTATTTTGTTGAGAAGTTTTGCATCGATGTTCATCAAAGATATAGGTCTATAGTTCTCTTTCTTTGATGAATCTCTGTCTGGTTTGGGGATCAGGGTTATACTGGCTTCATAGAATGAGTTTGGTAAGGAACCTTCATTTTCAATTTCGTTGAAGAGCTTGAGGAGTATTGGTGTGAGCTCTGCTTTGAAGACCTTATAGAATTCAGCTGTGAATCCATCTGGCCCTGGGCTTTTCTTAGGTGGAAGTTCTCTAATTGCCATTTCTATTTCAGAGCTTGAAATAGGCCTGTTGAGTTGGCTTAGTTCTTCTTGGCTCAGTGTGGGTATGTTAATATTGGCTAGGAATTCATCCATTTCATCTAGATTCTCAAATTTGTTGGCATAAAGGTTTGAGAAGTATTCCCTCATGATATTCTGGATCTTGGTAATTTCTGTCGTGATATTACCATTTTCATCTGCGATTTTGTTTATTTCGATATGCTCTCTTCTTTTTTTGGTAAGATTTGCTAAGGGCTTGTCAATTTTGTTAATTCTTTCAAAGAACCAACTCCTTGTTTTGTTGATTCTTTCTATAGTTTTTTTGGATTCCAAATCATTTAATTCTGCTTTGATTTTAATTATTTGCTTTCTTCTACTGGGATTAGGGTTGGTTTGTTGCTCTTTTTCCAGGAGCTTAAGGTGAGACATTAACTTGTTGGTTTGCAATTTTTCCAACTTGTTGTTGTGGGCACTCAGCGCTATAAATTTTCCTCTGAGTACTGCCTTTGCTGTGTCCCAAAGGAGTTGGTAGTTTGTGTGCTCCTTACTGTTAAATTTCATAAACTGTTGGATTTCTGTTCTGATCTCTTCGATGACCCATTGGTGATTCAACAATGTGTTGTTCAGTCTCCATGAGTTACAGGGTTTTCGTTGGTGGAGATGTGTGTTCAGTTCCAGTTTGATGCCTTTGTGGTCTGAGAGTGTGCATGGAATAATTTCTGTTTCTGAATCTGTCCAGGTTTGTTTTATGGCCTAACATGTGATCTATTTTGGAAAATGTTCCATGTGCTGCTGAGAAAAACGTATATTGTGTCGTTGCTGGGTGGAATATTCTGCAGATGTCTGTTAGATCTAGTTGGTCTATATAGTTGTTCAGTTCTAAGGTTTCTCTGTTGAGTCTTTGCCTTGTTGATCTGTCCATAGGTGAAAGTGGTGTGTTAAAGTCACTGACAATCACTGTATTTCGATCTATGTATGGTTTCAGTGTAAGTAAAGTTTGCTTGATGAAGTTTGGAGCTCCGGGATTGGGTGTGTAAATATTTAGGATCGTTATGTCTTCCTGGAGGAAAGATCCCTTTAGTAGTATGTAGTAACCTTCTTTGTCTTTTCTTACTAATTTTGGTTTGAAGTCTATTTTATCTGATATGAGGATGGCAACTCCAGCCTGTTTATGGGGGCCGTTAGCTTGATAGAGTTTATTCCAACCTCTCACTTTCAAAAGATGCTTGTCTTTTTGGGTAAGATGTGTCTCTTGAAGACAGCAGAACGATGGCTCTTGCTTTTTGATCCAACTAGACAGCCTATGCCGTTTAATTGGAGAGTTGAGTCCATTGATATTGAGAGTTAGGATTGAGAGATATTTATTAGGTCCTACCATTTTTAAAAGCTTTTATTTGGGCCTGTGTCTTGACAGTTCTTGTGGTCCTTAGGTGGTATGCTGTTTAGGTGCCATTTCTTTCCCTATATTGCATTTATTTTGGTTTTCTATGTATAGAACATCTTTGAGAATTCTCTGTAGTGTTGGTTTTGTTGCGACATATTGTTGCAGCTTTTCCCTGGAATGGAATGTTTTTATTGTTCCCTCAGTTATGAATGAGAGCTTAGCTGGGTACAGGATTCTTGGTTGGTAGTTATTTGACTTAAGGGCATGACATATATGCTTCCAGTCACTTCTTGCTTGCATGGTCTCTGCTGAGTAATCTGGGGTTATTCTGATTGGTTTTCCTTTATAGGTTACTGAACCCTTTTCCCTGGCTGCCTTTAGGATCCTTTTTTTGGTTTCTACTGATCCAGTTCGGATTACGATGTGGCGGTGAGATGTTCTTTTCTGGTCAGGTCTGTTTGGGGTTCTAAAAGCTTCTTGTATCTGGATGGGTCTGCCCTTCTGGATATTTGGGGAATTCTCTGAGATGATTCCTTGAAGTATATTTCCAATACCATTGACCTCTTTCTCCAGACCCCCCTCAATACCAATTAGCCTTAAATTAGGCTTCCTAATTGTATCTTGGACCTCCTGAAGCGCTCTCTCATTTTTCCTAGATTTGGATTGACTCATTTTCTGTTCTTTCTCTATAATAACTAAATTATCTTCAGCCCCGGAAATTCTCTCCTCTGCATTGTCTAACCTGCTATCAAAGCTATCTACTTTATTTTTCATCTCCCTTGCTACTAATTGCTCATTTTTGATGCCTTGCATCTCTTCTTTTAGATCATGTATGGATTTCTTTAGCTCCTTGATTTCCATTTGAGTGGTTAGCTCAGTAGCTTTATTTTCTTTGAACATTTGCTGGAGTTTGGTCACCTTTTTATTTGTGGATTCTATGAATTCATCCATCTTTCTTTGAACAGCCTTTATTATGGCCTCCTTTATGGCTTCTTCTTTTTTACTTATCACCTTGTTTATGGTTTCCTCTTGTTCAGCTATGGCTTCCTCCCTTATCTCTTTCTTTATATTTTCACATTTTTCATTAATGATGTTTATCAATTGCATTTGTACAGCACTTGGAAGACTCTCCTCTAGGTTTGCCAGTGACTGTTCCATTGGCTGTTTACATTGGGTGGGGGAGGTAGGAGGTGTTGTTTCTTGATTTGACATTTTTCTTGAGTTTCTTGTTCTGCCCATTTGAAAATGGGAGCAAGATTAATACTAAACACGATTATAGTTTTTCAGATATGTCCAACCTAGATCTCTGTAGCTGGCAGACTCTAGATGTTCACAAGTTTTGACTGGTGTTATCACTCTTTCTTTTTGTGCAGCTAAGGACTAGTCTAATTATTCACTGATAAGCGATTTATATCCAAAACAATAAGCCTCTCAATCCAATCTCTATTGTCTTTAAGTCCCTCTGAGCCTAGAGAATGATTAAACACCTAGATATACAATGTTGCTCAACAGCCATCAAGTGTAGATCCATGCAGTATAAGGGTTGAAAGAGGAGCAGAGGTCCAGAGATAGAGAAATAGAATGAGAGAGGTCAGGGGGTAAGTAGGTAGAGTATTTGAGTACAATGTTTGGAAAGTATTAGAATAAAACTTATGTGTTGCTGCACGACTAGCTCTTAGCCCAGCCAGTGGCCTCACAGTGGACCATGGGATGGATCTGCGAGCTTCCGTCTGAGCGTGGTTGGCGGACGTTTTCCTGTGCTGCTTCCAGGGGCGGCCCCAAGCCAAGGGTCTGGGGATTGAGAGTTTCAGGAGCTCTCAGCAGGACCAGCAGGAGGCCCCTCTGTTCCCAGGGGCGGGGCCCAGCTGGGGACGTGGGCTCCAAGGGCGGAGCTGCGCCTTTTTGGTTCTCAGAAGGGGAGCTTGGCTGCTGGTCGGCCCTTCAGATCCCTGCTGTGTTTCCACTGCTTTGTCAGAGTCTGTGACTGTGGGGGCGGCCCTCGGTGGTGTCTTGCTCAGGATTCCCAGCTGGAGAATGCCCCGCTCGAGAATTGAGGGGGGGCAGATGCTGGCTCCTATTTACCCGCACCCCCTACCCACTGTTGTAAGGCAAGGTCCCAAAGCACTCCACTCTCCGGATCCTCACCCAGTGGCCTGGGTGAGGAGCCTGGTGGGCGGGTGGGAGCTGGCACAGCTCCACCTCCCCTGGTGGGGTGCTGAGTCTTAGGATCTGCCCGCTCGTCAGTCTCCAGTCAGAGGGCTGGGGGTTGAGCCGGTTGGGCGGGTGGAAGTTGGGACAGCCCCGCCTCCCTTGGTGGGGTGCTGGGTCTTAGGTAGCCAGCCTGTCAATCTCCAGTCAATGGCCTGAGGGAGGGGGCTGTTGAGGGGAGGGACAGGATTCTAAATTCCTTGCCCCCCTGCTCCCGCCAGTCTTTCTCAGGCGGGGTGTTGGGGTCTGAGTTAAGTTCTATTGCTTGGCACCCACTCCGCTTTCCCGATGTGTTTGGGGATGCGCTGTATTACTCACGCCTCTGCGTCCTTCTGCGGGTGCTCCACGGTGGTGGGGAGTCTTTCACTCCCCTTGGGTCTCCGCCGCCGCCTGTGTTCTGCGTCTGGGTTCCGCCGCTTGCTGTTCTGGTTCCGCGTCTGGGTTCCGCTGCTTCCGCCGTTCGCTGGCCCGGTTCTGTGCTGGTTTCTGCAGCCGTTGGGCTCCCAGCCTGGCGCCCTCCACTGCCACCGCTTTTCGTGGATTAGAGCCCGTGCCCGCCCCCACTTTCCCCTCGTGGAGCCGGTGCCAGCTCAAGCCGCTTTTCACAGCTTGGTCTGGCGTGGCTTTCCTCAGCTTTGGGCGAGAGGTGGGGGAGGGGTCCTCGCGTTCCGAATTCTTTGAGAAAGTTGGATGGAAGCTTTATCTGGATTTCTTTTCCGGTTTGAGTCCTTCTCCGTTGCTTTTTGAGTTTGTTGTTGTGGATTTCTTTAGATAGTTGGCTCGTGGGACTCCCTGGTTCTCTCTTTTTGTCAGAGAAAGCTAGGTAGCGTCCCTATTGTCTCGGCGCCATCTTCCTTCCAGCTTCATCCTTCTTAAGTACTTTCTTATCCTTTTCATGCCCCCATCTCAGAGAACAGTGCATTTACGTTTGTTCTTTGAAGACAGTCTAGTTATTTACCAAATGTCACCTTTGAAAAATTAAGAGACTGCAAGCTGGGAGCTGGTGGCTTATGCCTGTAATCTTAGCTACTCAGGAAGCTGAGATCTGAGAATCAAGGTTCAAAGTCAGCCCAGACACTAAAGTCTGTGAGACTCGGAGTTCAAGCCCCATGATTGACAAAAAAAATTAAGATACTGAACATACACACAAAATCTTAGATTTTTCTTGTCAAACATGTAGAAAGCTTTATCATTTTTGTAAATTCATTTTTTACTTTGAACTTCAGAATGTTCCCACTAGTTGTTTATTAGAAGGGACAAAATGTAAGAGTATTGACATCACTTACTCCTAAATAGTGACAATCTCTTACTTTTTTGGTAAAGTTCAAGTCATCTGAGATTCACAGAGATAGAGAGATAAGAAAACAGACAGACAAGGGATAGATAGACAATAGATAATTGCTTGATAAATGAGAGATAACAGATCGATAAGGTTCATGAAATATGCAGCACTCCTGCACATGTATTCTCTTCTGATACAATATTAAAAGGAAACCATGGATGATTTTTCCTATTTGAAAGAGTAGCATTCATTAGAATATTTACCTTTACATTATGTGTTTTATTAAGCTAATAATCTAATCCACAAAGACAGAAATCACTAACTGAATTAGTAATCCTGTCATTACAAATACTGTAGTGGCCAGAGCTAGATAAAAGAATGTAAGGTGATGATAAATTCTTTCTCTTCTTTCAGAGAGAAGCCCCTCAAATGGTATGAATGAGACACAATTTGGAAGAGGAAGGGAGGACGACTAGAGCTTTATTCATGTATATAAGAAGTAAGAAAGTAATTACATTTATAACTTGAGCTGATAGCATTCCCTGTACGGTTTGTATATCAGAGCCCTCTGCCCTGTGTTGAACATTCACTGAGTAAGGTACCCTGAGATGCGAGGTAGAAGTTGTAGAATAATGCGGTAACAGCACCACAGCAGTTTTATTTCGTCTGTGCTTCTTTCCTCTGTCATCTGTTATGTTGTAGTTTTTGTGGATTTGGTTAAATGGACTAACACGCTATCTGATTTTGAACAAATTTACACTCACTTAATGTCAGTAGATTAAAATTTTTCTTGCAAATAACTGAGTAGGTTGAAAAATGCTAGTAATTCAAGCACAAACCACTAAAAGAAAAAAGCAAGATGTTTTCTATTACAAATCTTTTATCAACCACATTATTTGTTTTTGTAAAAGATCATCTATTGGTATATAAAAATACTTCAGTCTGGACACATCAGAATTACCAAGAACACTATTTGGCATGTGTTTCCCTTCACTATTTTTAATAATGTGAAAGCTACGGTTTGTTATTGATGAACTTCTTGACTATAGATTTTATCTTGGGATTCATAGGTATATTGAGTAATCTTTTTTATTCTCTTTGGTTTGTTTGGGGGGATATGGTCTTACTATGTAGCATGACTTTCCAAGAACAAACCATGTACCACAGAGCTGGCCTCATGCCTGCAATCTCTCACCTCAACCGCCAGAGTTCTGGAATTACAGGTGTGAACCACCACACCTTGCAGGCACAATGATTTTTAGGGATATTTCCAGACATCTGCCTTTAAAAGCAATGATTTCTAACATTTTTCCTAATTTAATGTTAAAATTTAGGAGTCATCTATGTGGTTCCTTTAGCCTGTGAAACACAGCCAACAGGGACAAACTGTCTATTCCTAATAAAAACTGTAGGATATCATTCATAGAAATCAGTTTAGAAAATACTAGTAAAGATTTGGAGAAACTGCATCGTATCACATAGTAAACTAGGTGAGATTTAGTGTAAGATGATGACATTAACATTCTTCAGGTCTTGTCTTATGGAATCTTTCAAATATTGTCTACATGGAATATATAAATATATTTTATACCAGCCGTTGTATAAAAAAAGAAAATTACCCATCAACTTACATTTGTACACATAACTGTGTTGTTAGATGGCAAAATAATTCCATACATGTCTTACAAAATTAAGAAAAGTAGGGAAGGGGTGACTTGGGAGGGTTAATGAGGATGTTAAAAATGTGACATTAATCAAGACACACTGAATTCATAAACTACTTTGTTTAATGGCAACTTCTTTTTACAAGTAAAGATAATGATATACTTCTTTAAAAATAAAAAAACTATTTTCAATAGTATAAAAGGTCTTTAACAATAATACTGTGTCTTAAAAGTTATATAATATAGCCATTAGTGAAGAAAGCCACTGCCTGATCTAGAGTGTAATAAAAATATTGGAGGCCAGCTGGGCGTGATGGTTCACACTTGTAATCCTAGCTACTTAGGAGAGTAAATCTGAGGATTGTGGTTCAAAGCCAACCCCGGGCACTAAAGTCTGTGAGACTCTTATCTCCAATTAACCACTAGAAAGCCAGAAGTGGTGCTGTCGCTCAGAGGTAGGGTGGTAGCCTTGAGCTGAAGAGCTCAGGGATAGCATCCAAACCCAGAGTTCAAGCCCATGATCTACACACACCCACACACACACAGAAGAGACCACTCATGTGGCTCATTGACCAAGAGTACAGACATTAAAGTCAGACATGTTCTTCAAGCCAGCAATATAAAATTTATAGGTCTATTTATATTTTGGTGGTTTATAGGTCTTCAAATAATTGACAAATATCATAGTAATATTCAATGTATGTATGTGAAAATAGAGCCAGGTGATTTGAAGGTATTTGTGAAGTGTGGAGGCAGGGATGTTTGGAAAATGATGAGAGGAACAACACTCATCAAGATGTGTTGTACTCATAAATTGACTTGATGAATCAAAACCCCACAGCTATCTAATTTTCTTAATAAGAAAAGAAAGGTATGTCCTTACAAATAGTACAACTTTTAGGATAGGATGAAATGACAAACAAAAACCTTTAATACTTCCGTTTTACTGAGGCAAGTTCATAAAGAGCATCTTCAAAGGAGAATCTCTTTGTAATGTAAAATTTTCAATGACTTCCCATAGCATACTGCTAAGAAACCAGTTTTAATATAAATAGATTCAATCTGTGGGTTGGATTTGAAGTTGGATGTCCCAACAAAGAACAAGTGATTGCTTTTTTCAAAGCAAATCTTACAAGACCGTGTTTTCAAAATATGTGTGCTCAGTTTTCTGTGACTGAAGATAATATAAACATGTTGTCCATTTTAAATATTACATTAACTCTTCCCTTGCTGCATAGACTGGAAAACAAGTTATCCAGACATGAAGTGCTCAGTAACTTTTGAGATTTTCAAATGGCAATATTCATAAATAGGATATATCAAACGGTGTTAAAAGTGTGTGTGTGTGTGTGTGTGTGTGTGTGTGTGTGTGTGTGTAGAATGCTCTTTAAAACAGGATTTCAATTCAAAAGCACTGTTTTCTGTATTTGAAGCCATTCAAAGTATGTTTTCTATGACAAGAGCCATTGCATTTACCAGAAAATGTCACAGAATTCAAATAAATCAACGTCATGGAAGCATTGTTGCATGGCAAAGAGATTAGACCTGGATTTACAGATGCCAGTGAGAAATGAGTTGACAATAACTATAAGAAACCCTCACCTACGCCATTTCTCTAACTGTCAATGGCCAAATAAATGCTCAGGGAAGCCCGAGGGCTCGCCTGGGTTTATTGGAAATCATTCAAGTGCTGCACTAGTGCCAGATGATATTAATAAGACCACCTCATGCTTGGTGCCCGCAGCACCCCATGTAATTCGCTGCCCCACCAATTGCCTGTGGGAGCGCCGCAGCCTGACACACAGCCCCTTAATGAAGAGACAGGCTTATAAACACCAGCTAATCTCTTCCACATGAGCACCTGAGAAGGATCACAAGTGACAGCTGTTTAAATTTGCAGGGAAATTAATCACCCAGGAAAAAGGCAGCACTTATCAGGCTTGAAGCAGGTTTGATAGAGAGAGTTACCAGGATGGGGGGCAAATTGCTTCTAATTGTCCGTAAATGCTTCATTGTATAGCTTCCTCGAGGGAACTTTATGGACACCGTTTCTCCTAATAATGCTCGTGCTGGCAGACAGCACAGCGAGCTGGTACAATCTGTTCCTGATACTGGATTCCTAGGGCTGCTAATGAGCTTCCTCCCGAGCCTGGAAACACAAGCCATTTACAATGCTAGGGACTTGCACAGGGCTGGCATCCTAAATGCAGAGAGAAAAATCCCCACGGACGTCTATATTGTCTACTCCACAAGACAGATAGTAAGTCAGCTCAGCCCCTGAGCTGGACCTCACCAGTGAGAAATAGGACACCACACCGCCCGTGGGGTGGGGAACTGAGCAGGGACCCATACTAAGTATCGATTGGCCAGTGGGCTAGAGGTGACTTTTAGACAACCAAATCCAGAAAGAAACCTGACATGGCAAAGCTTGCCACCTTCTTTCCTCTTGGTGCCCTGTCCCCGGCTCTCATGTTTTATAGTTTTTAGGTACCTTCCCCACGGGACACAATACTTGTTCTCTGCTATCTTTACATTCTCCAGGAATTCTTAACAGAACATGATTTACAAGGGGCTTCTGCAAACTGCGTCACAGAAAAAGAGGAGGGGGGGCAATGACAAAGGAAATGTGAGAGACAGACAAGTACAAAGAAGATGTGTGAGAAAGAGATAGAGGCAAAGACAAAACAGATGTAAGAGAGAAAGAGAAAGAGATGAGAGATGAGAGACTTACACTGGTAAAAAAAATACTAAAATGGAAGAGTTGGCAATAAGTGGAAATTAACACAATCCTACAGAGTGTTAATTTTCAGCAGATAGAAGGCAATGCCATTAAAAGCATATGAGGTGGAATTAAGCATTTTTTCTTCAAGATCTACAAAAACACTATCCAATTTAGCGCATTTTTCTCAGATGATCAAGTCCTCTTAACATATGGCTTCTCTGGTTTAGCCCTATAACAAAAACACCAAGTAAGCAGGTGGGGTTGAGTCAAGTGGAAAGGGGTAGAAGTCTGAAGAGGAGAAAGAGGGGAAATACAGCCAAGAATCCAATGTATGTCCTACAAAATTATAAGTAGTGAATGGAAGGGGGGGTAGGAGAAGGATAGGTGAAAATGTGGAAAGGGGCTTCATTTATCAAGATATATTGCACTCATAAACTGCTTTGTTAAATTCCTTTCTACAACTACCTATTTTTAAGTATAAAGAATATTATGTTAAAAAAATAACAACAAAGACCAGTGATAGTGAGATATATAGTACCCAGAAAGGACTAAAAGTCTCCAGCTGAAATAGTGATTAAAGAGTAAAGATGTACAAAATTAGGCTGAAGAGATAAATAGGGGGTAGGCTATGCTACTAGAGATTTTGATCTTTGAAGAAAAATGAGGACCTATTGAATGTTTTAAGTGAGAGGGATTTGTATGTTTGAAAATGTATAGGCCAGGTATGGTGGCTCATGCCTATAATCCTAGCTACACAGGAGGCTGAGAGGTGAGGATCAAATTTCAAAGCCAGCCCAGGTACAAAAGGACCTGAGACTCTTATCTCCAATTAACCTCTAGAAAACAGGAAGTGAGGCCTGGCTCAAGGGTTAGGGTGGTAGCCTTGAGCTGAAGAGCTCAGGGACAGCACTCAGGCCTTGTAGTTGAATCCCCATGACCCCCTCCACCCCCCCAAAAAAAGTTGACAAACTGAAAAGTGGAGAGAGATTGATACAGGGGTTAACCAGCTAAGAGTCTACTGTCATAGTCTAAGTGATATAGTAATGGTTTAGAATGGAATAGTAGTAATAGTAGAGATAGAGAAACAGGATTGTGTTTACTTTTTAAACACTATCTTCCTTACTGACTGTAAGAAAAAAGGAAGTCATTAACAAGTTATTAACAAGCTTGTCGATATTCTAAAAAGGAAAAAGCACCAAGCTGCAATGCTCTATACACAGAACAACATGACAAAGAGGAAATCTCGATGCTACTGCAAGACTAAGGATTCTACTAGAAACCTCATGACCCACTTAAAGCTAAGGATCATTCGTTTTTGTAACACCCAAAGTATTCTCCTTTCCTGTACTGAGTCACCTTTCTATGACACAAATCTGTCCCACTTAAAGTACTCTATAGTTCCCCACTGTTCTTTAAATGAGGACCAAAACTTTCACTAGCCTGGATATTATTTCTCTTTCTAGGTCAATAAGAGAGCTTCCATTTCCTATCATTATAAATCTTCCATTTCATTAGTCTTTTAAAACGTTCACCTGATTTTGTTAGGCCTGATCAAGAAATTCTCCTTTTGTATTAAAAATTTTTTTTAAGATTTGCTATGGACATAAATCACATCTTCAAAATTCTTTCTTTCCTTTTTTAAAATTTAATATAGCCGCATTATGGTAGTAAAGCCCAATTATGTTTACCAATCCTACCATCAAGAAAAAGGGAGAAAGATATAGCATGTATATAAGAGAGTAGAAATAATAGGGACACTATAGACTTCAGTTTACAGCATGTGTCTGAAGATATCTTAAGGAAATAACATAGAGTAAGAAGAGCATAGAACCTAGGAAACACTGTGAAGAATTCATTGAATTAATGATGCCATAGAAGTGTCTAAGATTAAGACAAAAAAAATAAAGGGACTATTTCTTTTATTGTTTTCAAAAACCCAACGTGTTTAATCATAATGTATCCAAGTACTTGACATAATTGATCTTATTCAGGCTTTGAAACCTAACTTTCAGTGTTTGGTATGGAGCCAGGTACTGTGGCTCTCATCTGTAATCCTGGCTACTCAGCAGCCTGAGACCTAGAAGACCTTTGGATCAATGCTATGACAGGCGAAAATTTTGCACGACTCCATCTCCATCAATAAGCAGAAAGCTGGGTTGAGGGAGTGAATCAAATTTTATAGGACCAGCTATGAAGACCCTGAGACCAAAACCTGGTACAAGAAAGGAAGAAAGAAAGAAAGAGAGAGAGAGAGGGAGGGAGGGAGGGAGGGAGGGAGGAAGGAAGGAAGGAAGGAAGGAAGGAAGGAAGGAAGGAAGGAAGGAAGGAAAAAGAAAGGAAGAAAGAAAGAAAAGTTAATAAGTTATGAGGTTAACAATAATTAAAATCACAATGAAGTAAAGTCGAAAGTGGAATGAATTAAAAATAAACATTAGAAATGATCTAGTAAAATCTCCTTTTTATCAATGATAAAACTAACAATAGTGATTTTTCCAAAGTTACTCAAGAGTCAATGGTTGAGCCAGAAATCTTTTGATTCTGAAATCAGTATTGGCTTTTTTCTTTCACTCAGTTCCATGAGACTAAAATGGATTATGATAAATCACCATCAATATAATTAGAGCTACGAAATAGGATTCTATTCTTTATTTGTCCATATGTGAGGATTCAATGAAGATGATCTTCAGGAGACAATGCTTATAAAATTTCTCTTTACTTACCAATTATACTTACAAAAGGCATTCAAGAGGTCATGACAGTAAACAATATTGAACTACTTTGTACAATTGGTAGTGCTCTCAAAACCGGTGATTTAAAGATTGAAGATCTTTTTTCCCTTATGGTTCCCAAGATTTTGCTCAATAATTTCCCTAAGGGGCCATAAACATTAGCGGATAACATGTTTTTCCCTACTGTAATGAGCACTATGTTTCCCTTTGTGCTAAAATCACTTAAGCCATGCTACAATTTTTTTGGTTTCTCCTTTTACTAGTCTTTTAGGGATATATAGACATCCAATAGCTGTTTGCTATTGGATGACAAGAATGTTCATTGTCATTGTACCAAATAATAGTAGATTTGAGAACAGTTACTATTACATACAAAAGAACTGGGCCTTGAAGGCCGAGTGGTAGTATGCTGGCCTAGCATGCACAAATGACCCAGGTTTGATTCCTTGATACCACATATGTAGAAAAAAACAGAAGTGGTGCTGTGGCTTAAGTGGTAGAGCTCTTGAGAAAGCCCAAGGACAGTGCTCAGGCCCTGAGTTCAAGCCAGGACTGGAAAAAAATGCATGCATATGCACAAAAAGGTACATATTTTTCAATGTATTGGGAACTTTCTTGCTATTATCTTGAGATCTCTCAGGACTTATAGCCTTTGGAGGACATAGGAAAGCTATTATGTCTGTGTTTACATTATATATGCTTTGGTTTTCATATAAATTACTCCATTTCATTAAAGACGAGCTCACTTACTGAGTCTGGCTCAATTTGATCAACATTATAAAACTTCTATACATATAAACAATATAATACCATCAATAACTGTTGTTCCTTGATGATAATAGTATTTGGGGTAGGAACAAATACCCTTCTAGAAAAGTATATGAAGAATATCCAGTAAGTGAATAAAGGCAGCATGTATCATTTGTAAAGTCCTCCAGATGACTCAGAAATCTTGTTTCCCCAATACCATCCTGCTGATTGAAATCACTACATACATGATTAATACTTGTTCTAATGCATGCTTGTTTACTTGATAGTGTTTTTTCTCCTATTCATTGTCTTTATTCACCAGAAATTCTTTGTTTCCATTAAAATTACTCCAAACTTCTTTTTTTTCTATTTCCTATCTTAATGGCCTGATGTATTTAATTTTTTTCATATATTTTTATTGTAATTAATAGAAGGGTTACATTATATTCACCAGATAAAAGGTACATTATTTCACATACATTGATATCCTTTCTCATGTCTTGGTCCCCATTTCCTTTCCCCCACCCCCACCCCTCATCTTGTTTTACCCCTTTCCCTATCTATTTCAAATAACCAAATAAGCATACATACAATATATCAGATAACAAAGTGAAATACTGTAACAATATGAGATAACTAAGGGACAGCAAAAGAGATGAGAGATAACATAGTACATTAAGGACAACAATCACTCATTATATGGCTTTTGTTTCTATATCCTGGAGGTCCTTTCATTTAGCGTCATACTGTATGGCCTTATGTATCTAGGTATTGCTCTATTGCAAATCTCTGCTAGGACAGCCCAAGGTTTCTACTGATTATAACAAATGAGGGAAACCATTGAGCCTATGTTCCTTTGAGTCTGGCTTACTTCACTTAATACGATTTTTTCTAAGTCTTTCCTTTTCCTTACAAATGGGGCGATGTCGTTCTTTCTGACAGCAGCATAGAATTTCATTGTGTAAAAATACCACAACTTGTTGATCTGCTCATCAACTGAGGTGCATATAGGTTGGTTCAATACCTTTGCTATGGTAAATAGTTCTGCAATGAACATCATTGTGCTAGTGGATTTAGTATGTCCTTGTTTCTGGATGGTTGGGTAAATGCCAAGTAGTGAAATTGCTGAGTCATAGGGAAGCTCTGTGTTTAGTGTTTTGAGGCACTGCCACACTGCTTTCCATAGTGATTGAACGAGTTTGCAGTCCTACCAGCAGTGTAGTAGTGATCCCTCCTGGCCACATCCCCTCAGCATCTGTTGTTATTAGATTTTTTGATCCTGGCCATTCTAAGTGGAGTGAGGTGGAATCTTAGAGTTGTTTTGATTTGCATTCTTTTATGACCAGAGATGTGGAGCATTTCTTCATGTGTCTATAGGCCATTCTTAGTTCTTCTTCAGAGAAGACTCTCTGTAAGTCTTTTGCCCATCTTTTAATGTGATGGTTGTTTCTTTGGAGATTAGTTTGGGAGTGAGTCAATTTTTTGAGCTGTTGATATATTTTAGATATGAGGCCTTTGTCCGTTGTATGGATGTATTTAATTTTTAAGCCAAACATATTTCTTTAATTTATTTAATCAATGTCTATATTATTATGCTCAATGTTCTCTTTAAACATTTTATCTTCAAATATTTCATATTAAGTCAAAACTATTGTGCCAATAATTATAATAATCGCAGTTTTCCATGTGCTGGTAGCTGATACCTGTAATCCTCAGGAGGCTGAGATCACAGTTTGAAACCAGGCTGGACAGGAAAGCCTACAAGGTTTCTTTCTTTTTTTTTTTCTGCCAGTCCTGGGCTTGGGCACAAGGCCTGAGCACTGTCCTTAGGTTTTCTCAAGACTAGAGCTCTACCACTTGAGACACAGCACCACTTCTGACTTTATTTCTATGTGTGTGGTACTGAGGAATGAAATCCGGGTCTTCATGCATGCTAGGCAAGCACTTTACCACTAGGCCAAACTCCAGTCCCATATGAGGTTCTTACTTCCAAATAACCACTAAAAACCAGAAGTAGCACTGTGGCTCAAAGTGATAGAGCACTAGCCTTGAGCAAAAATCCTCAGGGACAGCACTAAGGTTCTGAGTTCAAACACCACCACTGATTAAAAAAAAAAAAAAGGAAAAACATGTAGTTTATCATTTTAGCCCTTTGGTATCACTTGCTAATATAATGTGTTGGCAACTGAATACATATTTTAGTTTGTCATATTTTCTGATTCTCATGGCCATGAAAGGGACAAGCCACAGTGAGATACCAGGCCATTTTACTGTTCGAAAGAAATATGCTGGGCATTGAAATAGTCTTTTTTGATTGTGAGATGGAGGCCATCAGTTCAAACTGGCTTTATAAAAAAGGGTATTTGATTCATATTCATTAACATGAACCAAATTTAGTTCTTATGAACCATTTTAGTTCTTAAAAGAAGAACTGGAGGGACTTAGGATAACTCAAACTTTCATCAACGAAAACTAATAACCCAATGCCCCTCTCTCTGCTCCCCTCTCTCTGCCCACTTATCTCTCGTGTCTGCCAGTCTTTGAGTGACTGTAATCTCTCCTACCATAATCATATCTTCTTGCTCCTTCACTCATCTCCTACTTACTCTATGACTCAGACACAATGAATTTTCAGCTCAGCCTCTGAACAAAACAATTCCTGGACAACCTCTGATTGACCCAGCACAAGTCCCTTACCCTTGTTTTAAACAGAGCCAGCTGTTTAAACCCATTGACTGGTAGAAGCTTCATGAAATTCGATTTGCCTATGTGTTTATAATATTTATATCTAGCATCCTTTTCCTTTCCTTTAGCCTAAGGCCATAGAGTATGACACTAAATGAAAGGACCTCCAGGATATAGAAACAAAAGCCATATAACGAGTGATTGTTGTCCTTAATGTACTCTCATCTCTTTTGCTGTCCCTTAGTTATCTCATATTGTTACAGCATTCTACCTTGTTATCTGATATATTGTATATCTAGTTATTTGAAATAGGTTATTTGAAGTTGGAAGGGGGGAAAACAAGATGAGTGTTGGGGGTGGGGGAGGGAAATGGGGACCAAGACATGAGAAAAGGTATCAATGTATGTGAAGTAATGCACCCTCTATCTGGTAAACATAATGTAACCCTTCTATTAATTACAATAAAATATATAAAAAATTAGAGTCACCTGAAAAAGTTTGGTATATATTTAAAAATAAACAACAGCAATATTTTCATGATTACAATCAACAGCCTGTTTGAATGCTAGTATATTTAGACTCTAGTTTAAACTTCAATAAATACATGATTTTGAAATTAATGAATCTATTAAGCAACTGGACCTGCCCAATTCACTAATTAATCTCAAATGTTGTTATTTTTGAAGACAAGCTTCAATGTGTTATTTTACACATTTGTTAGTACATAGTGCTCCACAATATTGGCAGAAATTTCACACCAATTCAAAACACTGTAGCTCACTCTTGTCAACACTGAAAGAAACACAATTTGACCATCACAAGGCAAATTTGGGCTACTGCCACTGTCATATTCTTCTATAATTGTTTTAAAAGATCCAGTAGAGAAAAACGTATACCTGTAAGTACAGGCAGGGTGACTTTTATCTCTCAGCTGTCACCACCAGAAATAAATGGACTTAGGCATCAGGATATGTATGGTGGTGGTTGTAAGAGATATTAAAGGAACATATTTGTAGGCCTTTTTGGATATACAATATATACAATATCTTTTCCCAGGGTGTGAGCTAGGATCATAGTCTAACTGTGAAGAATTTGATCTGGCAAGCAAAGCATCTCACAGATGGAGGCCTTCCCACTTCTCTCACACATATGTACAGTAACAGCTGAGCTGATGCATTTCACACCTGTCGTGGTTTCTGGAGAAGTTTCAGAAGAAGGTCGAAAAGCAGTAAATTACCACTGACTAGCTAGAAGAAGAAAATGAAGATGTCTATTGGTATCAGTAATGATAAGAAAATAATATTCCATTGAAACTTCCTGTTTAAAATCATGGTGTTTCCTCCGAGCTTTGAGTTTATGAAAGAACATCATTAAAGGTAATAATAGGGTTTTCTTTCTTTTTTTTTTTGTGGGATATGGGGCTTGAACTCGGCCTGGGTGCTGTCCCTGAGCTCTTCAACTCAAGGCTACTGCCCTACCCTTGAGCCACGTCCCATTTCCCATTTTTCTAGAGGTTAATTGGAGATGAGTCTCAGGTTCTTTTTTGCCTGGCCTGGCTTTGAACCTTGATCCTCAGCTGTCAGCCTCCTGAGTAGCTAGGATTACAGGTGTGAGCCACCTCGTCCAGTTTAATAGGGTTTTCTTGAAAAGAGAAAAAGACATGAGGTGGCTCACTGCGTTTTAAAATTTTGTTAGCTTTTTGTTTGCTTATTTGCTTGATCTTTACTAATATTACTGCTTCATCAAGTCATTGTAAAAAAAACCTGGAATATATTGATATCCTAAATAATAATCTACTACCATACCACCCAGAGACTGCATTGCAGTTCTGCTGATTTCTCATTTACATAGATTTCTTTTATTAATATTTTATGATCTTTAAGTAGTTGTACAAAAAAGTTGCCATTCAACAAAATAGCTTATGAATACAATATGTCTTGATCAATGTCACCCTATCAACATTCTCTGTTACCCTTCTCAACCTACCCCTTCCCTCATTTTTCTTAATTTTTAGGATATATATTGAATTATTTTAACAGAGAAGTTAACAGACCAGTTTATGTATACAAGGCATATTAATCTGTATCATTCATTCAACCTTTCTTTCACCCTTCGAGCACCCCTTCCCTTAGTTTTCTGAATGTTGTGGTATATATAAGGAATGTTTGGCTGCTTTCTTCCTCCTTCCCCCTTTCATTTATTTATACCTTAGCTCCCTCTCTTTTGCAAGTACCCATTTTCTGGTACTCATTCTGTCCAGGTTTGACTTTCTAAAGAATTATACTATTTGACCTCTCCATAGTGTCTAATATACTTCAGGTAATTCATTACATACCACCCACAGTATTTACTTAATAAACCATGGTATGCATAATATACTATTACAAAATTTCAAATATTTAGAAGCATAGAACTACAGTGTCATTAAAATGGCTATCTGATGAGCTACCAAGTTGAACTACTCATATGTAGGTGGACATTTACATTATTTCCAATTTGTTTATCACAGTAAATAACATTGGAGGGCTAGACATGGTAACATATACATGTAAGTGTAGCTACATAAGAAGCACAGATAGGTGGATCATATTTCCAGACCACCCATTCAAAAACTTTATCAAGGCCCCATTTCAGAAAAGAAGAATTGTGAAAGGAGGGTTAGAACAATAAAGGGGGAAACATAATTAAGATGCATTGGACTCATAATCTGACTTGTTGAATTGAAACCTCTTTGTTACCGCTTCTTAAAATAAAATTAAAAAAATAAGAAGCCAGTTGTGTAGGTGCATTTCTGTAGTCCTCTAAAGGCAGAGGATTGGGGTCCAAGGCAAGCCCTGGGAAAAAGTATGAGGCACTATCTACAAGTTACTAAGGCAATAATTGCTAAAGATCTGGCTCAAGTGGTAAGGGTGCTTATCTAGCAAGCATGAGTCCCAAAAATGTGTGTAAAACATATATGTAGTATGTATATAGATGCAGACAGGTGTATGCGTGTGTACATATATCACATATATGGCCATGAACATATTCATACATAAGACTTTGTATGGTTGGAAATTCTGAGTTCAAGAAATGAATATATTCAAGCTTTTGCAATACACTAGTACAAATTGGATTTGAGGTAATCTTTTATCATAGTATAAATTGCTTTGTATTTCCTAGAAATAGGTTACTCTCAACAAGAGATGACCAAGATAGGCTGAGGTATTAAAACAGAATCTTGACCATTGGATGGCAGGGGTGTCTCAGATGGGAGGGAACTCCATTACTCATTTATTTATTCCAAATATTATTTAACCTTTTTCCTATTATTTCATTAATTATCCTATTAATTTTTATCCTAATCTTTTTATTATACTTTTTTCTGTTTATTGTTATTGTATATCAATATTGTATATTTGCTTATCATTATTGTATATTTAACATTGTATACCAAAGGAGATATACACAGGGTTATAATTATGTAAGTCAGATAATGTAGGAAGACAGAAGGGGAAAAAAACTGGGAGAAAGTGATGTAGTTGTGATACTGTTCAAAAAGAAATGTACTCAATACCTGACTTATGTAACTGTGATCACCTTTGTATATCACATCTACAAGAAAAATAAAATAAATTTTAAAAAGAAGTTATGGACCAAGACATGTGAAAGGGTATCAATATATGTGAATTAATGCACCTTCTATCTGGCAAATATCATGTAACCCTTTTATTAATTACAATAAAAAATATAAAATAAATAAAATAAAAAGAAGTTAGGAAAAATGCAAATAGTCTCTCCAAATCTGGAAGACAGTATGATTCTAAAGGTTCTCTGGGGGCCAGGAGTTTGGCCTAGTGGTTAAAGTGCTTGCCTAGCATGCATGAAGACCCGGGTTCAATTCTTTGGTACCACATACGTAGAAAAAAGCCGGAAGTGGTGCTGAGGCTCAAGTGGTAGAGCTCTAGCTTTGAGAAAATCCAAGGACAGTGCTCAGGCCCTGAGCTCAAGCCCAGGACTGGCAAAAAACAAACAAACAAACAAACAAACTAAAGGTTCTCTGTAACATAAAAATGTTGCTGTATGCTCCAGTACAACACCAGCAAAACCAAGAACTCAAGCATGAGGACTTTGTGAGCTCAGAGCCTCACATAGCTACTCAAGTCTTCAGAACCAAAAGCATGGCTGGTCTTATGTATCCCTCAAATTATTTGCCATATTTACTTGGTCATTCATAGCTACTGGTCAGCCTTACTGTGTTATTTCTATGGAGTTCATATGCTTGCTGAATAGCATGCAATTGATGATGTAACTACTTATTACTTCCCATATTCCACACTGTCCTAAGTAGAAAATACCCTAATTCTACAAAGGAGTAATGGCATCCGTCATTCATCAGTTTAACAATATACACACTTTAACTCAGTAGGAATGAAGCTTCTATAAAAATCTCATTGAAACACAAACCTCACTTGCTAATATTCTTTCCTGGATCCCACAAGCTTGTGTGTATTTATGAGTTCTAAATTAACAAATATTGTATACTTTACTGTTTTAAGTTTTCTTTTTCATTTAAATATCCCTGGTCTATGTGTTGACATTCAATTAAAGAAATCAACACAAAACTAAAGGAAATCAAGCAACATGCTGAAAATTGGCAACCAAAACACATTGGTTTTTGTTTCCGTGGGAGTGTATATTGTGTTCAAGCCAAAGTTTACTGTGGTCTTTGCTCCAGGGAAAAAGTAGAAATAAATGCAAATAGGTAGTTAGAAGAGATGTTGACTTAAAATATAGGAAAGTCAATGTAAGTCTTAAAAAGTTAAATGAAATTTAACTTTTGAAAGTTAAATGAAGTTCTATTGAGTCCAGAGCACTCATTGCTAGCAAAACAGTTTATGCCAGAACACAGTTAAATTAAGAAAGAAAATATGCTCATGCTGACAATATATTAAAACTGGCTCTAGATACAACATTGGTCTCTATTTAGTAGTCAGTATTTATGATTAAACAGACTCATTGCCTACTTTATGCCACACAGTGTGTTATAAAGAAGCTTTGATTAGTTCACTGGCATATCTGGAAAAATGTTTCAACAATGTTAGTTTGTCCAATGTGAACATTCACAGGGCATCTCCCTGGAGAATATAAAGACAAACACAAACAAAATGTTCCTGTTTGGCATAAAATAGAATGATAAAGGGGAATAAGAGCTAATCATAATAATTAGGATCTTATGCAGTAGGACAAGGATCCATTGAAGTTTCCACAGGTATATGCCACACAATTTAATGTACAATACAAAAATATCCTAAACTCATTTGATGAATCAAATAAGTAAGAAAGAAAATGGAAAAAGAGAGGACAATTAGGGCTAGACAAACAATTTAGGGAGAAAATAAAAGTAAAAAAATATACAGAAAAATTACAAAAGATAAAGAACAAAAGTGGATCATCATACAACCACTGTGAAGAACCAAAGAGATTAGTGGGATTGAGTGTCTAGGGAAAAACAATAAAGAAATACAGGAGACTCCATGAAATATCATTTGCACATACATAGGGCAGGAAGCTATTTTATTATATCCCAAGTCCCAGTCCACTGTGTGATTGAGGGAATTGGGACAAATTCATGGGGAAATACATCTGTGGAAATGCTATCCTGTTTTGGACAGCAATGGTCTTGTATGAGGTCAGACCAAACGCAGGATGGATTCACAGTGCAGAGATCACCTTCCTATCACTGCCAACTTTTACACCTAAACTGTATCTAAGAAATGCTATTAGTGCAAAGTATGATATAGAATAAAATCTGTGTCCAATATTTCCTATTGAAAATTTTACTACTGGAAGAAAAGATCACATGTAAATTCACGATTTAAAACCAACAAACAATATTCAGAAGTTTTCTGATGAACATTGTAATAGCTGTCCCAAGTATAGAGAAGTGTTTGTCAATGGACCAAGCAGTTACCAAGGAGACTGAATCAATAAACATATCATTTGTTGAAGATGGCCAAGATTTCTTATGGAACATGATATTGGCAAGCAGTCCACTTTGGATTATTTACTTGGGTTTCATTTTAAAAAACCATGATAACAGACAGAGCTCCACAGTCTCTCTCCAACACTTCCTAGTCTAAATGAAGACCAAGTCCCACAATTCTGTCTGGTTACTCCCTATTCTAAGTTCTTCAAGAATATATGTTCACACTGCTATCTATAAACCACTAGCCCTATGTAGCCCTTTCCTACATATATAATCCTACTCAGTCTGATCCAGTCTAAACTGGTTTGATCTGTGTTAAACAAGTTTGAACTAGTTTGATCTGGTCTAAACAGCTTTGATCCAGTCTGAACCGGTGGAACCGTTTCAGCCGGTCTAATTTCAACCAGTTTGATCTGCTTTGAACCGGTCTTAACTGGTTTGATCCGGTGTGAACTGGCCTAAAGTGGTTTATCCGGTAGGAACCTGTGGAGCCGGTTTGAAACCGGTCTGAACTGGTTTGATATGGTTTGAACAAGTCTAAATTGGTTTGATCTGGTCTGAACCAGATTAATCTGGTTTGAACCAGTCAAAACTAGTTTGATCCAGGGTTACTCTGTTTGATCTGGTTTGGACCAGTTTGATCTGGTTCAAACCGGTTTGAACTGGTCTGAATTGGTTTGAGTCCGCCTAAACCAGTTCGATCCTGTTTGAACTGGTTTGAGCCAGTTTGATCTGGCTTAAACCGGTTTGAGCCATTCCAAACTGGTAGTTTTAACTGGTCTGAACCAGTTTGATCCAGTTTGAAACTGTTTGACAGGTTTGATCTGGTTTAAACTGATTTGAACTGGATCGAACCGGTTTAAACTGGTTTTATCCAGTTTGAGCTAGTCTCAACCAGTCTGAAGCTGTTTGATCTGATATAAACAGGTCTAAACTGTTTTGATCCAGTTTTAACCAGTTGATCTGACCTGTAAATGACTGGAGGAATGCAGACTTCTGGGTGTGTTCTTTTTCCTACATGATGATAAGATGAAGTAATAACTAAATCCTTCCCTCTGGAAAATATCCACTGTCTATTTTTGCCCTCTCTGTACCCATAGTGCAGAAAGTTCTCACATTTGGTTTGCATATTACATTTGCTGAGTTTCTGTGGCTGCCTTTCAGACAAAAGGAGAAGGGTTTTATAAACTGAGATTAACTAAATAGTATGGTCTAATCCTGTCTAGGTTGTGTTTATATGTGTTTCATTGTGTGATTTACAGCCTCAGCTAAGAAACAGACCAAAGAAATGAAGAAATGTAGTGTCCACTGAGAATCCAGGATTTACATTTCTGGCTTTAGGATCAGGTTCAGGTGAGAATTTAGCTGATAAGAAAGCTATAGAAATGGAAAAAAGGTAGAAAAAACGGGGGTGAAATATAGAAAGACATCAAACTGTAGCTTTTAAGACTCTTGGAAGAAAGGAAGGAAGAAAGAGGGAGGAGGGAGGGAGGAAGAAGAGAGAGAGAGAAGAGACTGAGGGAGGGAGGAAGGGAGGGAGGGATGGAGGGAGGGAGGAAGGGAGGGAGGAAAAATCGAAGATCTTGTTTGAAGGAAAGCATTCACAAACTTATTGTCTCCCCACAGTACTTTCCTCCTATTAGAAGCCTAAGTTTCTGCCACTGGTCTAATTTTTTTCTTCACCATGCAATTGGAAGATTCTTGTCCTTACTTATAAACCATCAGGCTTGTCAATGGAGGGATGGCAGTAATTGACAGAGGGCAGTAACTGTGTCCTGAAAGGTTAAGACTAGAATGTAAGCTATGTCTAAAATGTTTCCCACCAAGTCTAGTCTGCCTTATTAAGCTGTTTCAAAGACTACATTCATTCTTTCCACTCCAGATCAAGTTGACTGATAAGGAGCTTTTATTAGTTCTTCTCACCTGGATAAGAAAGAGTCTACTTGTTATGAGAGGTTCTTTTGTTAGAGGAATATATCCTTTGTGCTGATGCTTTCCTTTGGTCCTTTTTGGCTCCTGGATTTTACTAGCTTTCACCTTGGGAGAACTGATGTGGCTAGGGAATAACACAGTGATATATGATACCTCTATCCATGCAGAAGTGCTGGGATGTGACAATGAAAGACAGCAACAAAAATAGGAATACTTATATGTCTGCCCCAATTCCATTCCTTAGCTTAAGTGAGCTTGATAGTTATATAACCAAGCTTATTTAAGGGGAAGGAATGAAAATAGGATAGGTTTCATTTGTTTAATATAACAAAAATGATGATAACAGTCATCTGAGAGACATACAGAAATGTTTCTGAATTGCACTAGCAATCAGAAATTACACTAACCACATTCCATAAAGTAAAACACTATGTGCTCTAACAACTTCCCAGAAAATAAAATACTATATGCCCTTTTAAAAAGTGTAAGACAAGACTCCATTTCAGGAAATAAGTTGTGCAGCAGTTTTATATACATATAGTCCCAGATACATACGAAGCACAGATAGGATGTTTGTAGCTTAAGGTCTATCCAGGCAAAAATGTGAGACTTTATCTGAAAAAAAAATCCAATAATCTTATGCAAAAAAAAGCTAGAAGTAAGTCTTAAATATGGAATAACTGCTAGAATGCAAGACCTTGATTTCAAACTCTAGTACTACTAAGAAACAAGGTTTTAGCAATCATGGGAGAATTATCGCATTATATGATTACATTAAAATACAAGTTAGAAAAGACAGTGTCCTTTTCTGTATTACATGTAGCAAACAGAGAAATTCTTTTGTGTTTGTACCAGCATGAAATCTCATTCAGATTACATTAATTCCTTCTGAGGTACAAATTCCAATAAACAAAGTGAAAAAGGAAACAAATTACAGCCAACTAGAAATAGCACCCAATGTTGGAATCTGGAAGGGGGTAGGCCAGCAAGTATACATGGTCAAATACAGCAGAAGAAATGGCAACTTTGCAAACTATAGAGGAGACAGCCAAGATCATACCATTTTTAAAGAACATTTGATTAAATACATATAAAATAAATAACTTGGTAGACAAATGAGAGGACCTATATGTATGTATTCTTTGGACATCAACAGAATTCAAGTCAAAATAGTTTTTACATCCAGATGCTGGTGGATAATGTCTGTAATTCTAGCTACTCAAGAGGCCTGAGGTATCAGGATTGATGTTGAAACTAACCTGAGAAGGAAACTCTGTGATGCTATTATGTTTAATGAAACACAAAAATCCAGAACTATGGCACAAGTGGTAGAGTGCTAGCTTGACCAGAAAAAGAGCTCAAGGCCCAGGACTAGTACACACACCCAAAAATTATAGTAATTTAAACAGTAGACTTCAATTTATTTTGTATTTTGTCCTTTTTTTAAGTTGCCATCTAAAATTTTTCTATATGTTTTCTTTATTTTTATTTTTTTTGCCAGTCCTGAGCCTTGAACTCAGGGCCTGAGCTCTGTCCTTGGACTTTCTCAGGGCTAGAGCTCTACCACTTGAGTGAAAGCACCACTTCTGGCTTTTTTCTATGTATGTGGTACTGAGGAATCAAACCCAGGCCTTCGTGCATGGGTTTGCACTCTATATCATTAAGCAAAACTCCCAGCCCATCTGTATAAGTTTAAATATTTGCAAGTATACACTACCTAGGAAATTATAGACCTTGACTTTTGAATGTTTAAGTCCTTAATTTTGGATCAAACAATGGAAATTTAATACCATTTCAAGCTGTATCTACTATCACATGCAAGTATGCATCAGTTTGAGATTTGCACTCAGTCAGAACTCATGTGTCTTAAATGCTACAATATGCTGCTTCAGTTTGCTTAGGCATAAAAATGCAGAGTCACTATAGTATATGGAGAAAAAATATTTACTGATTAGATGGACTAAGATCTGAATCAAGAATATGCTATTTATGATCTCCGGCTATTCTTTTCATATCTCTAAGCATCTATTTCTCCTCTTCAAGAAAAAGTGGGACAATAAAACTTGAAAGAAAAACACTTGTAAGGTTTAGAAGCCATTTCCCTCAAGTCCCTAACCTGAGAGCCTGATATGGAGCTGTTCAGGAGGTAGATGCAGGAGGATCACAGGGGAAGGCCAGCCTGGCAAACTTAAACCAAGACTATCTGAAACAACAAACAAACAGCAAAAGACCCTACATTAGTATCAAAAAGTAAACACACAAAACAGCAAAACCATTTGAAATGACATAGTCTTTCATCAATGAATGACATAAACAGATGTAATTAAATAAGATGCTGTATAGAGATATATCTAAATACAATTAAACACATTAAATGAATATGATTAAATATAAACTCTAGAGATCAGAATCCCCCAAGAAAAGCAATTTAAGTGATAAAATGCTCTATAGTGTAGAAAACATTGTTGCTAACATCTCATTAAAGAAGATCATAAAAGGCATACATGATGTGAAATTAAATAAATTATGAGTGATTTTACAGAAAAATGGGATTGCTAGGTATTGAAGTATTTTTACTTCTACTTGTCTGCAAATCAGCCCAATAAACCACCTCAATATCAGGCCAAAAGTAGTTCAATTCTACTTATAACAAAGTAAAACCAAAAAAAAACCTGATGATAAAACTTACAGGCAAAGGTGAAACCTGCTTTTTATATTTATTGACAATGTACAGAATAGAAAGGTCAGCTCAGAACCTGGTAAAACTATGTCGGCCTCCTTTTCTCTAGTCCCAAGGGAAAGAATTAAGTAACAATTTGACTATTTTTATAAAAATTGCACTATGAAAAATAAAATTGAATGAGTAAATAAAGCCTTAGAATGCTTACATATTTACTTTTAAAAATGCTAGGTATTGCTAGGTACTAGTGGCTCACAACTGTAATCTTAGCTATTGAGGAGGCTGGGATCTGAGGATCACCATTTAAAGCTATCTGGGCTATAAAATGAGACTATTATCTGAAATTGCCTACCAAAAGAACCTGGAAGAGAAGTTGTGGCTCAACTGGTAAAGTTCCAACCATTATCCCCCAAAAAAACAAACCTCAGGGACAGCCTAAGCCCTGAGTTCAAGCCCCAGAACCAGAAAAAAAAAGAAAGAAAAAATTTAAGAAAGGTATTTTCACCTATCTTATTGGCAAAGATTATAAACACAGAGCACTGACAATCTTCTTTAGGATTTACAGTACTCTTAATCATACACATAAAACTTTAAAGAAGATGCAGATAAATTTTATGAGAATTATAATCTGAAATCAAACATAATAGAAAAGCTATCTAATAAATGCTTTAATAAAGTAACTTTGTACTTAAGCTTCATTCAAGCTTCTTAAAAGTCAAAACCAATGATTTCTGTTCCCTTTGTTTCCTGGCAAATCTTACAGAAGTTAGCAATGACATTCTTCATTGTTCCAATGACTTTCAAATTACATTCAAAATTAAGGACATTTTTCCAAAAAAAAAAAAAAAAAGCCTTCATTGCCTATTTGATGTGTTTCCCAAAACGCTTTGAATGGGAAAAGTTGGCAGAGGTACATTTTCCATGGTTATTTCTTCAATTTGCTCCTTCTATAAAATTACACACACACACACACACACACACACACACACACACACACACACACAGAGCCTCTGAGCAGTACTGCATAGTAAGCTAGTTTTGCATGTTCACAGCACATGCTGCTTTATACATTTATTCCTTTGACATACTATTTTTTTCTCTTGAAAATAATGGCCTGCCTCTTCTGCATCAAGCAGCTTGTGCTTTCTCTCAAGAGTTGCTGAGCCTGGTCTTACCATCTAAATTTAGTTAAGAACTCTTTCTGGCCTAATGTTTCCATGACACTTATCACATTGTCTTGCAAGGATAATGATCTGCCTGTTCAGTGTGTTATGAACTCCTTTAAAAATGTGTCCAAATCTTAGTCTCCTTTGTAGATCTACTATCTTTTAGGACACATTGCACATGGCAAAGCCCTGTATTCTGAGAACACAGAAGTAATACTGGGTGGGAATAAATGCCAAGAATGAGACACAGGATGATCCCAGAGTCCCATACTAACTTCCTGGTGTCATTTCTCTGCTGGCATCCAGTCTTCCTCTTCACTCTTTCTCTTTCATAGAATCTTCTTTCTCAGTAAAATCCATTCTATCAACTTCTTTCTCATCGAAAAGTAATTTATATCTCAGGAGAAAATTCTGTGTTTCCCTCCACTGCCTATAGGATGTGTGTAGGAGACAGATAGGTACAAGGGGTTCCTGGATGAGATATATAGTTATGTATTGCCTAATACCTCGTCAATGACAATCACACACAGCACAGTCTTGTAAGACTGCATCACCTTGTGACATCATTGCTACCTTGATTTAAGTACAGTCTATGGAGTATACACAGCAGAAAAGATCTTAGGTAAGCTTTGCTGTTGAACAAGGCTATAGACTCTCTATTGTACACATGAAGATTAGAAAACTTGAAGCCATCTATTTGCATGGTGGAGAGCTCTCACAGAGCTAGAATAGCTCCATTACTTGCGTTTGCTAGAATAGCTCTTTTCCCTGGGTGTACTGTTCAGTCCACTGCAAAACACCACCAGCCAGATGAAAGACTGACTTGGTCAAGTCTGTGAAACTTTTCGATTTGGAAAACGCTAAGATAGGACATTACCTAATGGATCTTATTCCATAATTATAAAAAATAAAATTAATGTTGCCTGGGTTTTTGAACAATATCCTCTCCACAAGATTTCCAAAGGGCTTTATTCATCTTTTAAACAAATACAAAAATACCTAGCCTCTTAATTTCCAATGAACTGTGATATGAACATGAAGTTTAAGAAGACAGATCACATGCTTGTTTAGTTGACTAAGGAGAATTGCACTTTTTTCCCTATCCTCTATAATTATTTTTAATCATTTTTGAAACTGTTTACTTAACATTAAACCAAGAGATATCATTCTTTTATAGATAATTAATGAAAACAAGTTTGGCATGCTGACAAATTTCCACTTTTTAGATTTCCTTAACCAATTTATTTAGAACCTTAATTGAGTGGCAAAATGTTTTCCCTTTGGATTCAGCCTCCCTGTTTTATTAGCTCATTGCCCCTGAGAAACTGAAATGACATTTTGGCTAAGGTTCTGATGCTAATCAGACGTTGCAATATGTGAACTACCAAAATACATGCATTCATACATATACTAAAGTAAGGTTCCTGTTATGTCATGGATTTTTATTTTCTTTAATCAGAAGGAAATAGTTGTCTTTTTTATATTTGAAATTATTTTCTTTCAGACAGAATCACTAGCTGATTTGAATATAACTAGATTTAATTAGTACATTTCCTCTACTATGATTTAATAAAACACATCTTGGTGAGAAAAATCCATCAGCTGTCAGATTTATTTGGAAATTGGTTGTAATTCATGCATGTGTCTGAGCATCAAGGAATTATGCTAACACTAGCTCCATGATAGCTAATTTAAGGCTTTGGTTTGCAAACTTGCCTACATCTTCCTTGGAGTCATGAACTCACTTTCATCCATCATTACCTCTGAGGTTGTTGACTTAATGCATTGAAAGAATAAACATTTTCCACAAACAATTTTTATCACAGAAATTAAATCATTTGGGGCAGATATTAACAGGAACATAAATTCATTTTAATTTTACAATAGCAGCAAACCGGTGCCAGTGGCTCCACATCCTTACAAACTTTGGGAATTGTCAGACTTTGTTATACTTAAAATATATGAAATGACATCTCATTGTGGCTTTAAATTACATTTTCTAAATTACTAATGATGCTAACTCCCCCTTTTTTGTGGTATTGGGGTTTGAACTCCAGGCCTTACACTTACAAAGCAGGCACTCTAGCACGTCAGCTAATGCCTCCAACCCTACTGAACTCCCTTTTTATGTGTCAGTCTTTTATCTTCTTTGATGTGTGTTTAAGACTTTTACTTATTTCTTCTTGGTATGTCCTTCATACTGTCCATTTGTAGAAACCTTTTAAATATTCTGAATAGAAACTCTTTTTCGGATGTATGACATGTGAATACTTTCCCGCAGTCTATGGTATTTATCAGTTCTGGTTTTATTCCAATGATATTCTGATAAGTAATTTCTTCATTTTAATGAAGTTTACTTTCTGAACTATTTTATTTCATAATCTGAGAATCTCAAAGAATATTTTGCTTATCCCAAAAGAATTCGTTTAGTTTTTGTATAGTTTTTCTAATAGTTTTTTTCCTACATAGTTTTTTTCTATACTTTTGTGATTTAATCTTTTATGTGCACATCCATAATCAGTCTCAACTTAATTTTCCTTTATGATACAAGATATGAGCTGATGTTCATGCTTGCCAAGTCAATATTTAATTGCTCCATTACTAGTTGTTTAAAAGGATTTCCTTTTTACCCGTAAATTCTCCAGTGGCAGAGTTCCTTAATGGAAAACCTATTGGCTGTGCATATGTGAGTCTATTTCTGGGATCTTTTTATTTTATTGATCTATTCCATCTATACTTACACCAGTGTCTCAATAGCTTGATGCATGTAGTCTTAAAATGAATCCTGAAATCAGATAATGTAAGCCATAACACTTTATTTTCCTTGAGATCATTTTTGGTATGTGAGATACCTTACATTTTTATTGAAATTTCAGTATTTGTTCAGTTCTCTAAAAGCTTCTGGATTTATAATTTTTTCAAATATGTGTTGGTTCTACAACTGAGATTCTACTGAATTTATAGATCACTTGGTGTAAAATGAACATGTAAATGATACTGAGTAAAACAGACCACAAACATTACATATATACATATACACATTTTATACATATTATATTATTATATTATATGATACTATACATGACATATATATAATATTATATGTATAATATGATGTATATATACAATTATATAATATTACACATATACTATTGAATTTATGTATTTGTATAACATATTTACATCCTTATAGCATAAATATTGAAATATAATATAGCAAGATGTTAAAATAATAATAGACTACTATTAAATACCAATATAATATAATAATATATTATAGTAATATTATAGTATATATACCATACATACATATATATATTCAGGTCCTTTTCTCTTTAGTAGGAACAGGATTTGAACTTGGAGACTCAACATTCTTAGTATTAAGTCCACTATCACTTGACATAGGCATCTAACCATTTTTGCTTTAGTTTGTTACGTAGAATCTTACTGGTTTGTAGTGTTGTTGTTACTGTCATTGTGTTGGCCTGGGGTTGCCACAGACTTATATTCTACTATCTTTGCTTCCCACATAGCAGGAATTACACGCATTCACCCCCACATTGATTGTTTAGATGAAGTCTGGCTTGCTTTTCTTTTTTTTTTTTTTTTTTTTTGGACTGGACTAGTCTCAAAATGTGATCCTCTCTACTCTGCCTCCTAAGTAGCTAAGATTACATCTGTGTATTATCACATCTAGCCCAGAGCTTACTATCTTTCTTAGCAATGCTTTTCATTATAGTATTGTATATAATACCATTATATGATACTATAATCTTATTATAGTATTCTTATAGTATTCTACACAATTTTGGCTGGCCTCATTCTTAGGAATCTGGATATTTTTAATGTTACTGAAAATGCAAGATTCCTCAAGTAGGTTTTCTCATTGTTAATGGTCAGTGTGTGACAATCCCATGGTCTATCTGACATCAATTTTATACTCTGCATCTTGCCTGAGTTCACTAATTGGTTTTTAAAATTAGTTTTTGATAATTCCATGCAATTTTATTTATACATGGTTACATAATCTGTTGTTGCAGTTTCATGTAAATTTTTTCAAATCTCTTACACTTATCACCTTCTCTTTCTATATTGTTCTGGGCTCACAACACTAGTATAAATAAGGTTGAACAAATGATATGTGGATGTGCTTCTTTCCATCTTTCTCAGTCTCAGGCAAATTATCCAATATTCACCATGACGCTTTTTATAAATGCCTTTGTCAAGTTAAGAATGTCTCATTATTCAATATCCTAGTTGGCAGAGCATAATTTTTTTATGAATAAATAGTTGACTTTTATATTAAATTGCTCTTTGCTTATTATTCTTCAGAGACTAAAAATTCAAAATGATTAATTTTTCATCCAGAATACTATGAGCTTTTAGAATCAGGGAAAAATAAAAAGTTAGGAAACCATTCTGAGTCATGACAGCAAATACAATTATGTCAGGAAATACAACACAGAAAAAAGCAATCAATTATTGGAAATATCTATGAAGGATATTGGATAAAACTCTTACTATATAGATAGTGAAGAGATAGTTTTACAATCAAATCAAGTGAGATTTCTAAGTCAATGTAACTACAATCAGCATTTTCTGAAGTGATATTTAATTGTAAATTGCCACCTTACTTTCTCACTAGCCCATTGCTCACTATTCAAGAAAATGAAAAGATCACAAAATGCAAATGAAGAACACAGAAGAATTTGTCATGTATCCAAGTTTATATTTGGTGTCCATAAAAGCTTATCTAAACCAATTTGGGGGCCTGTACTCTTCACTGAGAAATAAATCTTCATTATCAAATAAATATGGCCAAGTAAATCTAAGTTATCTGAAGGACATTTCTGGATAGAGAAAGTGACTTATTCCAGAAGACTGCCCCCGCCCCTGACAATTACCTCCCTATTCTCCTGCCAGGTTTTCTCCCCTTTCTTGACCTTCAATAGCTACCAGTAGAATTATGCCTTTGAACACTTCAAGGTACAGGCGTAGGCAATGTCTTTTTGAAAAGGTCTCTTGTAGATGAAGAAATAATACCAAAATTAGACAAATGATATGGAATCAGATTAAAAACATCATTCATAGCAAAAGAAACAATCACAAAAGTGAAGAGGTAGTCTATAGAGTGGAAGAAAGTCTCTTTCAGATATCTATCTGACAGGGGCTTAAGATCTAGAATATATAAAGAACTACATAAAATCAATGAGCAGGTGGCTCACACCCATAATCCCAGTTACTCAAGAGGCAGAGATTAGGAGGATCAAATTTGAGACTAGTTCAGCCAAAAGAGTAGAATTTATTTTATCGCTAGGTATAGAAAGCAGGAGAAATGTAAAAGTCTGGATTCCTAGCCAAATTTTCACTACTTGCTGTCATCCCTAAGCTGAGCTTTTGACTCCTCTGGATCTACTATTCTTCAAAGCAGAGGTTATCATTTCTGTTATACCTATCACAACGATTACTGTTAAACCAAATTAGATATTTTTACATCTAAGGTGTCATGCTTAGTGGTTTTCAAGCTCACAGTAGCTAGCAGGGTGGCTCATTTGGTACAACACCTGCCTAGCAAGCATGAGGCCCTGGGTTCAAAGCCGACTACCACTCTTTCCCCCCCAAAAATGTTCAGAGTGACATCTAATCCAGTGGCCTCATTTTACGGATGAAAAAGCAGAGTCCTGGAGAGTCTTCATGATCAGTCTCACAACACAAAGCTCAACTAAAACCTTCCCTGAGGACTAAGGTGCCTATCTCCCATCTTGTTGACATCTAACAGCATCATTCCTTCCATCCTCCCTCCCTTCCTACCTTCTGTCCTCAGTGCAAGCTAAAGACAAAGCATCAAAGCACTACCATTAATCTAGATTTGTTATAAAGGTTGAGATGATAGAGTAGCAAAGCAATCAGGGTTTTGATTCATATGAGGGTTGGTGCTCTTGTCAATTCTGTGTCTAGTCCCATTGTTTAAACTGTGCCTAGGTGTTAGCACTCCCAGGACCCTCTTTAAAGTGCACTCCACCCTTAGAAGCTGCCCAAGAAAGCTAACTAGGGAGCTTGTCATAGATCCTTCACTAGAACATTTCAGAAAGCCATGCACTTTGTGGACAGATCAATCATTTCCTGTTGTTGTTGCTGTTTTTTTTTAATGAGGTGACTTATTTTGGTTAATAAAACACCCTATCACCCTTACCCACCCTGCCCTCACTCATCCAGGCCTTTGTTTGCAGGAGAAAGTTTGGGCTGGGAGCACTATTTGGAAAGATTCAGCTCATAAAAAGTCTTACAGTTCCTTTGTTGGCCTTATCATGACCTGAACATTTTGTTAACAAAGCACCCTGTTAATGTTTTGACCACAAGAACTAATGTGCTTGGGGCTGACAGTGTTGCCAAAATGGTGCTTGCTCCTAAAAAGGGAAAGTTTTAATTCCCTTTTCAAAAATAAGTCATCTTACCCCTGCTATATTAGGAAATGTCATCAATCAGTCCAAGAAGCCTGCAGTGTGTGGGTGTGACTGCAGCTGGAAGAGTGTGAACTCTCTGGCTCACCCAACTCTAGCAATAAGAACCTCACTCCCCCTACAGTGGGTGAGTGGGGGCCCATTTAGATGAAGAACAGTGGATCTAATTTGAAATGGGCTCAAATTAGCTTTTTTTTTTTTTTTCAGTGTTGAGAATTGAACCCAGGGTCTCACACGTCAATTACTCTACCATTGAACTGCATACTCAGCCCTGAAATTGACTTTTTAATTATAGAAAATATAAAGACATTCTCCATGGGCAGCCAGGCTGATATCTAGTGACAGAGCAGGGGCTGTAATAAACAAAGGTGATCTGAAGGTCAGAAGACTGACAATGATGCCATTCATATCCTGGGCAAACTTATTCTAGGCTCAGGATATCACCAGAATCCTGAGTCTAAAAATGATTCCTCTGAGAGTGAAATTTTAGATCTGTCTACCTAAGGTATTGTGATATTGCATGGGGTACTCAAAGGAAAGAGCTTAATATTCAGAATGACATGGTTTGCAGAGGGGCTTAGAACAGCCATGCTGTTCTCAAGCACAGATCCTAGAAGGAAGTTGTTAAAAGGAGAGTGCTCAGCCAGGTGTGGTGTAATGGAGCTGTAATCTCAATAGCAGGGTAAAAGCAGTAGGACTGGAGTATAAAGCAAGACCCTGGGTAGGGGTGGGGTCGAGGAAGGAGTGTTGGAGGGAGGGAGGGAGAGGGAGTAATGAATAATGAATAACTAAGTAAATTTTTTTAAATAAGAAATATTATCCAAGTCAGTAAGTTTCTATTCATGGGAAGACTGGCTGAAACTCCTCTGTGAGGAGCAGTGCCTCTAGAGAAGACTTCTTCCTGCTCCAAAGACTCCCCCACTCCTGAAAACCAGATTCTTTTCTTCCATAGAAGCCTTGCCAACTCTACTCCACCTTGATCAATCTATGCTTTCAAAAGTGCATAGTAACATTCTAAAAAATTACAAAAGTATCCATGTGTTATCTGCTTTATTTATGAATGACTTAGCTCCTTTCCTATCTCTTCAATATGAAGATTCATTGATAGTAGAATCTGTCTACAATTTTCTTTTCCATCTTCCCTCTTAACTCAGTACTCCAAGGAGTATCTATCTGCTAGCTGACAAGACGACTCACTGGTTTTTTTCTTGACAGATTATATTCCTTATTCCTAAGTGTTGACAAAAAGTCATTAATAGAAGGGATTGGCATAGGAAATAAATTAAGTGTAATGAGAACATTGGCTCAGTGACCTATCTCAATTTTCTCAGTTCTCCTAAAATAAGCCCAATTCTGAAATCCATCTCAGTCTTGGGAAACATTGCCTTCCCACCTCAAAGCCAACATGACCAACAATCTCTCCTATTAACTACCACCACCATAATCCCACCAGAACAAAGCTGCCCTTTTCTTTTAGGTCAAAGTTCACCTTGGGCAATTTACATTCCTGACCTTTTAAGGTAAAATCTCGTTGGTCCATCCTATAAGCCCCTTGATAAGCAGGAATTTGTATTAAGGGGGAAAATAGCTGGTAACTAGACCCACAATGCCTAAATTAAATAAAAATATCTCCAGTATTGGAAATAACTAAGCAGAAGAAGCTTGAGTAACAATACTAGGGCGATGATCATCATTAATTACCATTTGGAATTAAAAACTGGAACAGGAGTAAAACTAACAGCTAATGCATGCACTTCCAACATTTCCAACCAGGATTTGTGATTGAAAAAGAAGTAGTGTATTTGAGTATGACATTTCTACCAGGTTGTGCACTAAGCCAGGGAGAAATTTCACTCAGATACAAAACCTTAGTTCAATGGAATAGTTATGGCTGAAAATATTTCCATTCGTAACCCTACAGAAAATCTAGAGTAAGATTCTGGTAACATCAAGTTCTGAAAGAGTTTTATGTTTTGAGATGAAGGCAATCACTAAAATATTCCTTTGGGGAAAAAAATAAAAACCTCATCTTTCTAAATGTGTGTCCTATTTATGGAACAATGAGCTGTTTAAGTCTTGAGAAAATTGTGTTCTTGTAAATACTTATTACGTAAATAATAAAACATAAAGTAAAATATAATTTGTTTAAAAATTTCCAAACAAAAGATTTTACTGCTAAGGGAATGCCCTTTACGCTTTACACTATTAAATTAAGTTGTGTAATTAGTTGGGCTTTGTCATCTGAGCCATGTTCCTATTACATGAAAACACAATGGGACAGAAGTGTAGCCATCAGATTAAGACCAGCAATTCCCAGGGCTCATAAAGCATAGAACTGTGTGGCCAGTGAGAAACACCAGCACCTGTCTCAGGCTCATCTTGCTGCATGAGTATGCAATTGTTGAATAAAAATAGACAGCAGCTTGATAATTTTGCAATCCTCTCTAAGGCATATTGTACCTATTTGCTTCCATATGTTGTAACTCTGACCTAGAATTTTTAGATGTTCTACATTAACCAATTAAGAAACCAACATCTGAAGAAATATTTGGTTTATAACCCTTAACATTACATTTCTCTTGAAAAATGTACCCTCCCTGTCAACATGACAAATAACCCAATGAGTGAAGATCATGGCAGGCATACCTGCCTGGCTAATTCATAATTGTCAATTTGAAAGAAAAGTTATTTATTCTTTATATACACCAAGTTGCTGCCTGAGTATATCCTGATTTGCATAGCATAAAATATACTTGTGCATGTTTTTAAATTTTAATACTTATCCACAAGAGATGATATTTGCAGATTTTCTAAGACTAAATGAAATATTACTAAAATATAACTTCATTGGTCAGTTATAAAATAATACAATGATTCATGTTTGGTCTACAGTTGGCTACATGGCTCAGGGGTAGAGTGAATGCCTAGCAGGTAGAAGCTCTGAGTTCAAACCCTAGTACCACTCAAAAGAAAACTGTGTTTCAAATAAAGATAGAAAGGGTAGAAGAGAATGCAGTCATAAAATTCATTGTATATACAACAAAATTAAGAAAATTGAGGGTAAAGACAGGTTTGGAAGGATGGGGGAAGATGTCGAAAGATGTGACATTGATTAGATGCATTATATTCATAAGCTGCTTTGTTACATAGCAACTCCTTTGATCAACTGTTACTCAAATATAATAAAAATATTTTAAAGGTAATTTGGTCTATTAAGTTGTATTTGTTACTAATTTCCTTTATTTGGAACTACCTTATATTCTTTTTAACAAATTGTATATTCTACTGAATGAGGCAGGTATGAATTTCATGATGATTCTGAATACTTGTTCTAATTCACTATGGAACATACAAAAATAATATTTGCGGGACCAGGAGTTTGATCAACTGGTAGAGTGTTTGCCTAGCGGACATGAAGACCTGGGTTTGGTTCCTCAATACCACATACATAGAAAAAGCCAGAAGAGGTGTGGTGGCTTAAGGGGTAGAGCTCTAGCCTTGAGAAAACACAAGGACAAAGCTCAGGCCCCTGAGGTCAAGCCTGGGACTGGCAGAAAAAAATACTACACACACAGTATTTTAGACTCTAATTGTAGGCTATAGAAATAGTCTACAATCAAAAATAAAGTCAGTAAGGCATGAATTTCAATGTGTGTTCTTTCATCACTTTGCTTTCTTAATTGTTGGAAATAATAATCCTAAATTGTGCTAATATTTTATAGTGTTTGAATTTGAAATTTTAAAAATATCGAAATTATTTTCATTTGCTTGAGTGTGTAAGTGAATATCTTTTAAAAGTATGCAGTCCGTCCTTAATGTACTATGTTATCTCTCATCTCTTTTGCTGTCCCTTGGTTATCTCATATTGTTACAGTATTTCTCCTGGCTATCTGATATATCGTATATATGCATATTTGGTTATTTGAAGTCAGATAGGGAAGGGAGGAAAACAAGATGAGGGGCAGGGGTGGGGGAGGGAAATGAGGACCAAGACACGAGAAAGGGTATCAATGTACGTGAAGTAATGCACCTTCTATCTGGTGAATATAATGTAACCCTTCTATTAATTACAATAAAATATATGAAAAAGTATGCAGTCCATTTTTATTTGTGAGTTATTCTTTGAAAGGGTTGAAATCTGGCATTTACTTTAATAACTTTTAACAAAAAATAATTAATATAGTTTTTAAATTATCATATGTTGATTTTTTTTGTATTAAGCTTATTTTGTGAGAAATGAGAGTTTAGGAAACATAGTAAAAGTAAGGATAAACAACCAGTAAAGTAAGAAGTATCCAGATTAAATATAATGTTCTTCTGGAATGCAAGTGAAAGATATTTCTAAAAGAGAACAAAACCAATGTTGTCACATTGTGCTGATTTGGTATTTTAGTGGCTTCAAATTCATTACAGCAAATTATGCAGTTATTCATTCCCTTTCCAACTTCCCTTAAATGACAATCAAGAAATTAAAAAGAAAAATATCTGAATGAAGGCGAAGACCACAGCAGTTAAACAGTAGCACAAAATTTTGAAAGATAAAGATTGGATAAATATGCTAAGGGGAAAGAGAGTTCCAAGCATTGATTGCAGGGATAGAAACCCACAAGATGCAACAAAGAACCCTAGCAATCTGCAAGTATTAGAAGTGCAGCTTTCAAAGATTGAAGAGTAGCTTTTCAAAAACAAGTTAGTTGAAGATTTATACAAGGAAAAAGTACATGGCCCCAAGTTACTGTCAGATCCTACATACTCAGTGGTTATCTCACCAATTTTCTGATAGAAAATAAAGAGTAAAGAATTTTAAACTGGGTCTAGTACAGAAGAACTGATATTAGGGGTGAGATTCCAAACTAAGTCCTTAAAGTATTGCATTTATACCACAGTAGAATTTACAGTTTCTTTCCCCAAGTAAGCCCCCAAAAGCTATTTCTCTCTAATCAGAGGACACAAGTAAATTGTCTGGGGCCAAAAGAAAAGGCCTACAGACACCAAAGAAAGAATTGTCTTTTCCACTTTCTCTCTATGAGGATCCTAAGAAAACATGTATCATGGGTTATTAAACTCCCAGTCAACTCACCCTTCAAATAAAACAGAATAGAAACCACCATCTCACCACCAGCATAGAACATGGAACCTAAAATAAACAAACAATAAAATATAACTTAGAAGAAGCAGCGGTACTTAAAGAGAAGAAGCTTTGATTCTCAATCATAGCTTTGATTCTCTGAGATACTCTAAGACTTGTGTGAGCCAGCTGTTTATTAAGAAACATCTTTGAAGGAAACAAAAGCAAGAGTACGCAACAGCCTTGTGATTTATTGTCAAGCAACCAGCTGGTCCCATGCAACCTTAATCCTTAGTCTCTAGAGCCAGACCAACCATTCAGTTGGTCCACGACAGCTAAAAATGCATATCCCACATAGAACTCTCCTTGGAAATGGGCTGCACCATGAGCTGAGACAAGCTGTACACGGTATCTTGTATACTTGAGACTTTAGCTAAACCAAGGCATGCACAAAGAAAGAAACTGTATTAAATGCATTATCTGTGTTTCTTGTTAATGAAACAGGATTAGAGTTTGCAAATATTTTAATGTATTCTGAGAACATAAAGAAACAAAATATAAAAACATAATAATGGGTTTGGGGTGAAGATGACATTGAAAAACTTATAAAACAAAGTAAAATAAGAGAGATTTAGGGAATAACTTGAAAGAAAAAAATTTAATTAGAGAGAAAAAATCAGCAGATTTAATATCAAAATAATGAAAACTTCCAGAAAGAATGAACAGGAAAAACAAAGGAAAGAAATAATCAAATAGCTTACATGCAATAATCACAAAGGACATTGTGTTCTAAGTTGGAAAGTTCCATTAACTCTTGAGTACAATAAATAATAGGGAAAAGGACATATTTGGGGATATATTTCAAAACTCCAGAAAGAAACAGAAGATTCTAATAGCTTCCAAAGGAAAACAAAAAAAGTTCCACATTTAGGAGCACATGAAACAGGTTCATGTTCATAACAACAAACAAAAAAAGGTAATGGGATATATTTTAAATTTTGAGGGAAAAATAACTTCCATCCAAAATACTATATCTAGCCAAGCTTTAATAACATATGAGGATGAGGGCAGGGGAGGCAGATTTTTTCCCACTCAGCTTTTCTTAGAGAGCAAACTGGTAGGTAAGAACAAACCTTAAAAGTATGTGATCCAGGAAACAAACGCAAAGACAGAAAAGGATCAAGACTCCCCCATAGTTCATAGTGAATGAAAACCCAGTACAAAGCAGAGCAACAATAAAACCAACATTTCAAAAATGAAACAGCCAAATCATCTGTGGCTCATACATATACTCCTAGCTGGCTAAGAATGAGAGAATCATGGTACAAGTCTAAGAAAAGTACATGAAACCCCTTTTCAACACATAACTGTCAATGCAGCACAATTGTCCTTACAGCTGCAAATGAAGAATAGACTCCATCTCAATGGAAATAGTGGACTGTGGTGACATGTACCTGTCATTGCAGTTATGACAAAAAGCCTTAAATGAGCTGATTGCAGGCCAGGTGCATACACTGGCAGGAAGTGAGACACTATCTCAAAAATAACTAGCACAATCCTAGCTTAACACCAATCACCCTGGCTGAAGAGAGTGTGTCTTACATAGTCTGCAACCTAGGCTTTGAAGCTTTTATGTACTTTCGGGATAAGAAACATTAAAGTAGATTGCATATTGTAACTAGAAGCAAGGTTAGACCAAGTCCATGCAAAGATGTTTATTTAATAGTGTGAGCTGAGTACTATATAAATTATTTGCACACTTTTCTTGCATGATAAACTGATTTTCTATAGTTGTTTGTACTAATGGCATATTTTTGTAAAAAAAATTTTGACACTGAATTGTTCTCAATAACTGTTTTTCCAACAACTCAAAAAAAAAAAACACTAGCACAAAAACATAGCCAGACATCTTCAGGACCCTGTATTCATGGCCTTCCAATGTAAGATTGTTTTCTTTGAGAATGAGTACAACTTGAAGGGGAATTTTGCAGTCCCTGTCTGCAGTCATTTTCTCTTCGCCCTCTCTTTAAAGCTCATCCCTGACTTGGTGCTTTGGGGGAATCACAGTGTAACTTAGAAGTAGCATAGATTCAATTGGTGTGGACTGCAGTTTTCTTACCTGCCCCAGGTTTTTCAGCATCAGGGAAATACTGAGATTAAAATTTTCACCAGGTCAATGAAAAGAGGCCACAATGTGTTTGTGCTCTATGGCTTGTGCTTACTTGCTTTGTAAATATTTATTTCCTTGAGATTATGAAGAAAACACATGTCTATTATGTACATATTAAGAAAGTAAAAAGCATAAACCCCAAAAGGGGCTGGAGACATGAGCAACTAATAGAGCACCTGCCAAGGAAGCAGAAAGCCCTGACTTCAAACCCTACTACCACCAAAAAAGAGAAAGGCAAGGAAAAAAAAGAAAGGAAGGAAGGAAAAATTAAAGGAAATAAAGATGAGTTGGACCACTTATTGTTTCTCTATTGCAAGGAATAAGACATATATTTGTTCCAGAATTTAGATACTGAGTCATTAGTAGGTTTCATTTAGGAAGTCAGAAAGAAAGGTTAGAAAACCTTACTTGGCTCAGTTGTACACAGTTTTAATATAAACATAAAATAGTAATTTTAAATATGATCTTCACTAAAACTGATCATTTATCTAGGAAATGGGAAATGTATGACAAGTAGTATAGGAGTTTGAGATTATAGTGCCAGATTCTTTCCTCTATAAGAAGAATCAATCATATACCTAAAACAGACATTTCTTTTGGCTAGGCAAAAAACATAAATAAATTGAAAGTAGTATCATCTGCCCATTAAAAGCTAAAACAATGTTGTGGAATGGTACTGCTGTTTTTCTTAGAAACAATAGTATTATTTCTGCTGTATGCCACACTGAGTTGATATAAATGCACTTTTAATTTTTAATAAAATTTTACATCTAGTCCATTCAGAAACTTTGATTTACAGAGCTTCAACTTAGTCTAAGAGAGATGAACCCAAATTCACATTTGTTTTATAATACCTGAAAAATAATATCTATGTGCATGTGTGTGTATGATGGGATATGTGTGTGTGTATGTGAACCAAAGGTGCTTTTACTAAGTCTGACCTTAGTGACTAGACTCCTCATTCAATAAATAATTATTTCCTTGCCCCTGATGAAAATTCCATGATTTGGTTCCTACATGACCTATTTACCTTTCATCTCAGCTTACTTTTCTCAAACTACCATTAAGCAAGAAGAAACAGCTGTTGATATCTACGTAAAAGTCACTTTATTCTTTTTTTATTTCTTTGCAAATTGTGCATTTAAACTAGATGAGTGGATGAAGGGTTGAAGGATCATCACATCCTCTTATTATAATTGATGTTGATGTCAGTAAATGCGCATTACTCAGAGATCAAGCTGTCAAGTATTGTCACATTAATAAACAATAAAAAAAGAATTGTGACAATCATTTTAATGGGGCTTCTTGTTCATTTTTTTCCTAGAAAGAAACTAAAGCTGATTTGTGAAAATAAACTACTCATACTTCACCCTTTCTCCCTTTTGAAAGTAATCCATCAACAAGACCCTTCCAAGTAATCTGTAAACCGTTATTTTAATAGGAAAATGAGAGTGAATCCAAGAGAGAAAAGACCATTGTCTGAGTTCTTCACAGGTTTGTTTTGTTTTCCCTTGTAACTAAAAGGTTACAGGAGATTGTCAAAGTTCTTAAAATTGTATGTTATTAAGAAAGGGATGTTCTTTTTTAGACAACATAACTCATCACCCTTCTTAAGTGGTCAAGTTAAATTAATTTTCTGTGTTTAGATTTGGCTTATAGTTTATTTTTGAAAAAAAATGTAGTGTCCTATACAACATTTGGTGAAATGATGATGATCATACCTTTTGATGGCAACTACATGAAATTCTATTTTATAAAATAAACTTATTGGCCTCTCAAGTCCTGATAACACTGAACTTTGACAATATTTTAATTCACTTCCATTTTAAAAAAAAGGCTAGATGGTTGATTGTGCTTGCTGACTCAGAGGTGCTTTCCTTCTATTCAGCCCTTCTTTTCTTCACAGAGCATATCCAAACTTCATCACAGCTACTTTAAGTCTTATATCAGTATTTTTTTTCACTAGTGCAGAGTTGCTCATTCTTGCCTTCCAAAACAAATTGACCTTTCAATGCTCACAAAAATGAATTCTTTTTTAAAAATAAATTTCTTTGGTTAATCTCTGAGAAAGGGAGAGGAAGAAGAGGTACAGGTAGATTTTCTGATGTTAAAATGAAGTGAGTAGCATTCTCTGTTTTATTTACAGCTAACTTATCTCTAGTTAGTACCAAAATTTTATTTTAGGGGTACTTAGAATAGTCAGTGCTCTATATTATTACAGAGAACTTGAGTTTTATAATCTTCCAGAATTAAAAAATCAAGGATGTCTGCAGGGTATTGATTTGAGCTGATGATAATCATGCTTTCTGCTATTATGTTTACCTCTCAATTTTATAAAAGGATTCAAAAATTATGAGAAGATTCAACCAGAAATCAGGAATCAAAGCAAACACAATTTAATATAGTTTTGTTGCCTTTAGTGCCTAAATAATGCTTACTCTAAGTTTTCTAGTTGATTTACATGACCTAGAAATCAGCTTAATCAAATATTTGGAAGCATTTTTAAGCTTTTTTTCCCTTTCCTCTCCCAGTCACAAGATAAATTAAAAGGTCAGCCTCCCTGGTATTTTGACTCCATAAAAGTCTTCCCAAGGAAGCCAAACTCCTAGGAATAAAAAATTGTTTTCATGTACACATCAAACTTACTGCACATGAAACGTACTAAATTTATGTCCAAAAGAAGGCTAAATGTGGGCCAGGAATTTGGTCTAGTGGTAGAGTGCTTGCCTAGTATGTACGTAGACCCGGGTTCAATTCCTCAGTACCACATACATAGAAAAAGCCAGAAGTGGTGCTGTGGCTCAAGTGGTAGAACTCAAGCCTTGAGAAAACCCAAAGACAGTGTTCATGCCCCGAGTTCAAGCCCCGGGACTGGCAAAAAAGAAAGAAGGCCAAATGTGCAGGCTGGGAGATCTGTATACTCTAATCTCAAAATAGACCAGGCTGCATCAAAGTCTCATTCTTCTATGCCCTACTGCACTTTTGAACTGATTTTATTATTGACAGGGAAACCTGGGTCTGACTGCTGTTCCAATGCTAAGGTTTAGCATTGTAGGGTTGATAGATATGGGAAATTTGTATAATATTGTAAAACATGTCAGTGCATATACCTTATTGGTTGACAGCAATATGTTAATATTAAGCATGACTGGATAATTTGAATGAAACCTGAGAAAGCTGCAACCTTGCACATATAAGTCTCCTATTGATGCAATATTCACACACAAAAAATCCCTTTGTGCTACAGACAGGGCTGTTAATTCCTTGGTCTCTTGGCCTCTTATTTTTTGTCTGACAATTTGCTGTTACTTTTCATGGGCTATTTCTCCTGAAAATCCAAATCAAAAATAGATGATACATAATCCAGAAGGGAAGGGTCATTTGAAGTATGGATGTCCCACTGTGGAAGAAATCCCTTTAGTCAGACAAAATCTTACTGGGAGTATTTTTTTCTTCTACTGAGGAGTGCTGTAATAATCCAAGCATATTTTTAAAAAGGGAAAATTCATTTATATTAGCTTGCATGGCCCCAGCGCCTTGGTTTGTTGTGTGTGAAATGCTATATGGGAAAGTGTGGTTAGGGACAACATTGCTTTAGGGGGATGGGACTGGGACAAACAGCTTTCTTCATTATACGGGCATAATAGCCATAAAGAAGTTTCCATATTTTCGTAAATTGAAGGCCATGGCAGCCAAATAGATGCCTAGCCATCCAGATTCAAAATTCACACCCTGAAATGCCTTTTAAGTGAGCTTCCTGTTGTTTATTAAACAGCCAAGACTGTAGATATGTGTGCAATGAAGCCATTTCTTTGGGCACTGTGATTAACACTGTTTAGGATTTGAAGTCTAATTTCAGTGAGAAGAACTAGATGTTTATGCAGCCAATCTTCCATCAGTGTAGTGACCTTCCCGAAGGTCACTGACAAGGAATGGGTGAGATAGATACAAGAGTGAGAAGTAGCAGGAAGATGCAGAAGGAAAACACATTGCCTAGATGATTCAGGATGCAAGAACTGAGCTTCTACCTGTCTTGCAAGCTCCCAGAAATTCACACTCCAAGCAGCAAGATTGCTACATCAGGCTTCTTATTCTTCTGTAACTGTCAAAGAGCAAACGATTTCCTTCCCCCCACCCCACTTTGCACAGTCCCATGCAGAGCTCTGTCCTTACTTTCTCAGACCTTCTCCCAGGGCGCAGAGTGATCAGAGACATCCTTGTCACTTCTGTGACATGGTAGCAATCAGAAACATGACCAGAATTTCTGCAGGACTCCAGAGTGGCCACCTGAGAACAAAGACAGCCAGCATTGCTGGGTTCGCAGTCTCCCTTCCACACTGAGGGAGACTGAGGGACTTTGGTTTCCCAGAACACAGACACTGATCCTACCTAGGTATTCCAGTGGGACTTAAAAATCCATCCACAGCCTATTCTTTTACACTCAGCGCTTCATGACGTTGATTTTCCATCTGCTTCTCGTCTCTGGGTCTGCTTACCAACTGCTTCTTGGTTAGTATGTTTGTTTTCTGCCTTGCAGGACAGATGATATTCAAGATTCCACAGTAACTAAAGTGAAACAACTCCTCAGACCAACGACCTCCCAAACAATTTCCTCAGTCCTTTCATGTTCACAGAATGGGAGAGGAGATGAGAAGGCGATGTGAGCATGAATGAAAGCCAGAATTGTAATTCATATGTGACCTGACCGAAAGGTGGAGGTGAAGAGAATGTTACTCAATATTTTTTTCTTTGTACTAATCTCTCTGTGAGAATGATTTGCCAAGACAAATTATAAATTTTTATATGAAATACCCCTGAATTATACCTTCTTCCATAAACAGACATGTCAAAGTTAGCAAAGGCAGAATTCTTTTTACTAGATTACTAGTTCAATGAAGAAATTCTGTCCAGTTTGTTTATATTCATACCAACAGAATAATTCTTGGCACATACTAGGTGCTCAGAAACTACCTGCCAATAGCTGGCTAACCATAATAGTAGTGAGGACATACTGAGAGCTCTTGGCATATTCTATATGACTTCTACTCTGCCTAGATTTCTTACAGCACAGGTATGGTTTCCCTCCCTCCCCATATCACCAATGCTTCTATATGTCTTCCAAATGCTCTTAATTCCCCTGATCTTAGATTACTGAGGTCCACAGAAGAAACCTTCAATTACAACTGGGAAAACTGAAGTTAAAGTAAAACTTGTCACTCCTTCAGAACTACTCATTTCCAATGTTGATAAGGCCACAAAAAATCAAATATTAAACATCTTGGAAAATCATTTGCTTCATATGAATGACACCCACAATTACATGAGTCTTAAAAGGAGACATTAAAAATTTTCTTTTCCAAACTATAACCTTCTCCTAAATCAGCTAGATACCCCACTTTGCCTGAGCTCAGTCAATATCTCTTCTGAAAGGAATATTATCATAATTCTTATTATAAACAAGGACATTTGATTGTACTGCAACAAACTAGATCATAAAAATGGTTGAGAATCATTGACCCTAAAAAAAGGATTTCCCCGGGACTGGGAGCTTGGCCTAGTGGTAGAGTGCTTGCCTACCATGCATGAAGACCCGGGTTCGATTCCTCAGTACCAAATACATAGAAAAAAGCCCAAAGTGGTACTGAGGCTCCAGTGGTAGAGCTCTAGCCTTGAGAAAGTCCAAGGACAGTGCTCAGGCGCTGAGTTCAAGTCCAAGACTGGCAAAAAAAATGATTTCCCTGGAATTAGCCTGAGAGTGCCTTTCCTTCTTTCTGTACCATTAACAGAGATCTGAAATCATTTTTGCAGGAATCCCAATTTCCATGTTCTAGACCTTATTATATATCTTCTTCTACCTCCTCTACTCTGGGTCTCTTTCTAAGAGCAAAATAATTTGGAAATAATAACAAAAAATAGCAAAATATTCAGAAGACCATAGAGTGTGGCCTGTTCAGACACCTACTTGTATATTGCCAATGATTCTAAGTGAAAGGTGCTTTACAGATGTGATACTTGGAGAGATACTGTGGAGGACAGGCCAGAAAGGGCTTACTGTTGCCATCCTTACTACCTATGGGTAGCATGAGGTAATTCCAGTTTGTTTATCTTTGTTTTGACCATGTGAACTTAAGCACCTGAATACCAATGGCTCTATTGGGCTTTATGTCTGAGCTATCTATTTCTAGTTCTGAGACACTGTGAATCAGAATGCTAACCACTGTTATTCTTACAGTTCACCAAACTCAAATATTTGAAAGCTAGACAAAATAATGCTAATAGTACTAATAAACTACCCTGTTTCAAAGGCTGGGGCCATTGTCCATTCTTTCAAACTTCTCTCTGAAGTCTGAAAATAGTGGAAAAATTCCACCAGCCAGAAGGAAACCTTGTGAACTAGAATAACGGCTGAGGTTTTCATTAATCCACTGCAAATTCCAAACACTCTCCAGAGAAATCCCACTTGAACCAAGACCAAGCCTATTGTTATTGTGCTTTAAATTTTCCACAGTATTAATGAGGGTATGAGAATTTTCATAAGGCTGGAGTGCATTCTATCTGAAGTGGTGACACCACAATTTTTGCAGCACTCTTAGGAATAAGGGAAGCACTGGAAGTCATCTTATATTGAATGTCACTGGTATTTGTTTGTCCAGTTCACAGGTTTGGATTAATTATAAATGCTCTCCAGAAAAATCAAACAGGTAATGTTTAATATATATATATATATAGTAAGGACTATGGACTAAATATATATATACTATATATATATATGTATATATACTATACATATAGTATATATACATATATATATATAGTAAGGACTATGGACTAAAAGGACTAAGGAAGTATCGTGTTAACTGCTGTTTTGTTTGCATAGCTAAATTTTAACACAGAATATACTTCCATATGATGCTATGTATAGATAGAAAGATAACCCTACAGATCAAAGTGAGGAAAAAGAACTACAGAATTTCAGCAAGTTCAAGCTCTACTTCTAGAACACTCTCAACACCTCAGAATATCACTATCTTCAACACTATAATAACATCCAATCTAAATAAAATCCTGAGAAATATATATATATATATATATATATTCTCTCTAAGAAGTTCTGGAATACTACAAAACTCAGCACTTTGTTTTACTTTAGAGTATCAATTTACTTTCTTTAAAAATGAGGAATAGTATTTTAGAAACATTCTAAATTTTTAACCTTGAAATAAGAAAATTAAGCATATGAGAATGCCCTGATCAAGTTTTTGATGAAGAATTTTTCAAGTTCCTCTCTCTACAAAAGGATAAAGAACACCAAGGAAAGGAGAGTATATTACATGATATAAAAGTAAGATATGTTATTTAAAAAAAAAAAAGCTGTCAGTAATTTCCTTTGTTGTCTACACAAAACAGAGTAATCTAGTATCTGGAAGATTTACAAAGATCCTGCCTGCAAAGTTGCTCATAGAGGTAGCTAGCAGGTGGGCAAAGAGCAACCAAAAGGGACACAAAATAATACCAACTAGATGGAGAATTATTTCCACAAGAGAAAAAAATTATACATGAAATATTTTCTACTTCATTACTGGGAAAGTAGCTAGAATAAGCTGAAAGGCTAAGTTTGCCGGGTCCTTGTGTAATTTGGAGCAATTCAGAGGTCAGAATGACACAGCTACCAGAGGTTCTCTACAGACCTAATGAAAGGCAGCCTCATCCAGCTTTGGTTAAAGATGCTGCTTGAAAGTTCTGCTTCATGATGGAAAAGACAGATGGCCTACAAGAATAGTGTGTCTCTGTTCATATAACTTCTTAGACTAACAATACAGTATTTTATGTGAAATATCTCTCTGTATTAGTATGATACCTCAGAAATTCTTGTGTAAAGACAGAATTTCAACTCCTCTGCTAAACATAATGATGCAGAAATAATTTAGGAAATGAAAATTGAGAGTGAAAGACACAAAACTAAGTTAGGTGCCAGTGGTTCCTATCTGTAATCCTACCTACTCAGAGGGATACTGGTTTGAAGCTAGATCATACAGGGAAGTCCGTGAGACTCATCTCCAGTTAACCACTCCAAAAACCAGGAGTGGTGCTGTGGTTCAAGTGGTAGAGTTCTAGCCTTGAGCAAAGAGGCTCAGAAAGAGTGCTGAGGCCCTGAGTTCAAGCACTACAACCAACCAAAAAGAATGGATCTCTCTAAGTCTGACTTGAGAAATGACAACAGAAAACAATATACATACAATAGTATCATTATCCACTCCACCAATTGTTTGTGACTATTTCCTCCTAAGTTTCATACTAATACTAGACTGACAAGGATATACTAATATTATAATGACAAGTTTTTTTAAAGAAAGTATCTCTTGGTTTCCATTTTTTTTAATCAACTACAATCCAACAACATGAAATAATTAAAAGTAACTTGGAACCTAATTGTTCAATAACCCAGTATAGAATGTGGCTGTTTGTGTTCATCCAGTCAATGTCAGCATCAAATTATAATGAAATAAAACCATCCCATAATAACATATCCACCCCAACCAGTTCTGTTAGGATGTAACATCGTATCTCTCACTTGTGATGAGTTATTTCTTTCTGTTACCACAACACTCCAGAAATCTGAGCAAGGTTTGAACATAGAAGTAATAAGTGAACTTTGTTTTTCTCTCACAGGCTACTATGTACATATGGCTGCTTGGAGATTATCCAGTCTGTACTTTTTATACTTGTATGAGCACAGAGGTTACCTTAACATTATGTAAAAAGTCAGGCAGCGAGTCAGGGAGAACAAAAGTTATGCACTTCCTACAAGTTCACAGCTGACTCTGATATGGCTAGTCCATAAAAACACACAAAATACATTTTTTATGTCGCAAGAAGGTTCTCTTCAAATTTTAAGACATAATCTTTCCTCTTTAAGGAAATTACAATTTGCAAGGGGACAAAATGTGATCAAAACCAAACAAATGACCTTTACTACAAGGTGATCAGATTCAGTGGCAGTCAGCAGCTGCCACACTCGAAGAATATTCATGTTTTATAATCTATCAGTCAATCAGTCCAATTGCTACAGAAAATTTAGAGAACGCTAAGTTACAATGGGATTTGGGTATTGTCAAATACCAGAGCCTGATTCACAGGTAGAGTCAGCACAAAGAAGCTAAGGAGAAAGCAATAATTAATACAAGTAAGGTTCCATTTTTAGTACTTTTGTGTTTGAAGCAGGAGGCAATAGATGGTAAGACAATAAAATAAACTGACCAGAAGAGAGAAATAAGCAAACCCAGTATAATAGCCCATGAAGGAGAGTACAGAGAAGAATGAAGTAACAATAGACTGAAAATAAAAGACCCCAGGCTGACAAAAGGAAAATAAGAATAAAAGTAGAAAGCTGGAAAATTAAATACAGATTCTAGAATAAAAGGAAAATGTAGCAGCATGGAAGGAAAAGAAAGGAAAACCTAATGAGACGGAAGGATTCCTGGAAAAGGACTGAATAAAATGGATCACAAGAGAACTAGAACTCATGGGAAGGTGGCAGATTAAAGACTCAGACACAAGGACATGTACAGAGGAATATTTGTCTCATTTGGTATTAAAAAATCAGAAAGGGGGTTATGTTTCATTTATCATGGTTTTTCATTTTACTGCTTGTATTTATAAAATGCAAAGTATAATTCCTTGCTTACCAACTGGAATATGAAATACTGGCATAATCCTGAGTGGAAATGGAAACAAGAACTCTGAGTCTAGCAGCTCCTGAGGCAGAAGGCACCAAAGAGAGAACCAGGTTCATCTAAGTCCAAAGATATTCCATTGTTCTTGCCCTACGTAACATACCACAAGACTTAGAAGCTAACTCCCTACCAGGTGACTGGGTGTTCCGCCACAGCAAGAGACACCAGCTACTTAACCTCACAAATTACTCCCTGTAGCAAGTACCACAAGGGGTAGCTTTCATGGAAACACATCAGCTCTTGAAATGTATCTATAGAAGCTGAATAGGTACTGCCAATCTACTTCAGGCCATTCTGTGTCTTTCAGCTATAGCAGGTGCAGATTGTCCTCAGGTGGTTGTATATGTCTTATCATTTCCATTCTCTGACCCTGACTCATTTTCAACTCAAAGAAGTTTTAGACTATCAAGGCGAGAAAGGGAGTTATACAAGTTTTCTCTATTAGAGATCAGACATTGAATAGTCAAATGCAGACAAAGACAGACCAGGCCATGAAGTGGCTGAGAGTCACAAAGAGTCACCACTATGAGCTCGTGTCACATTGGGATGTGGCCATTCTACTTAGCTGCAACATGAAAACCAAAGACTGAGTTTTCAGAATCAGTAATATAGGAGAGGAAAGAGATGCGAATTTGGGTGTGTAATCCCGAGATTTCTAGGAATTTTTTTGAGAAAGGGGTAATAGAGTGGGAATAACTTTACCATTCTTTGTTTCAATCTTACATACTTTTCAAGGAACATAGAAAGCTTACCTAAGAATTCAAGGACAAAACAGCAGACCTAAAGGCAGGTGACAAATAGATCCATCACAAGTAGTCCTCTTCATAAAAGAAAGCTGTACACATTGCAATTGTGACATGATAGCTCTTAGGATCATTGAAAAAATAGCCTCACTTCTAGCCCTTAGTCCTATATAATTATATGTTTTGAGCATTGCTTTCCATTCACTGATGATATATTAATCATTTACTGAAATGTTTAATTCTTGAATTAAAAAAAAAAAACTCTCCTTGTGGTCCACTTTTATCCAGGGTCAAAACCTGTGAGAAGCCAGAAAAAAGAATTCAGCTGCCACTAGTTCTCACTGCTAGTTTTGTCTGAGCTGGCCGAGGTTAACTGTGCTAAAGAATTCCCATGGGCTCATTGTTCACCATCAATATTTACTGATAAAGAGAGGTGTGTTTCTTAACATGATAACCCTCTGAGGCTCCCAAAGGCCCCACTCTAGCCGGCTCTTAGGCAGCCAGAACAGTCTTCCAAAACACATCTGAAACCATCCAGTTCACATTCCACTATAAACAGGGGGCACTGACCCAAGTCCAAACAAAAATAAAAATCATCCAAAACCTCCTTTCTTTCCAACCTCACAGACTTCTGCAAATATGTTTAGATTTTCCCAGTCTGGAGTTCATCCAGACAGGGCTAGAAAGCAAATTCCCAGGGAATATCTCAGCTGACTGATCAAAAATGTAGCATCTTACTTGAAAACACATGTCTGAGGTAGAAGAAAAGGAGTCAGTCTATGACGATTTGTAAAGACAAAGCAAACCACTTCTGTGTTGTACATTTGCATTTATTTGAGAAACATTAGTGATGTTACACACACACACACACACACACACACTATTCTATCCATGAGAGCTTTGTCTTCTCATGAGTCTCAGGTTCTCATAATTTATGTTTTACTTAGGGGACTACAGGATGCCAAAGTAATGTTTTCAGCCAAAATAATGATTGTACCTGATGAAGTCTCTCAATATGTCCAATCTGTTAAGGAATTTTCCCTGTGGCTTATCTTAGTATATAACTTCATTTAAAATTTTTGAATAAAGGAAACTGTATATTTCATGAGAGCTCTTATCAACCAGTCACTACTCTGAGGCTTTTCCTATTAGAAGGATATTGGTTGGAAGGCTAGTGGATGGAGATGAATGTCTATCATTTTCCTTTAATTCCTTGTACTGATCTCAGCAGAAGCTCATAAAGATCAGCTGCAAGGTTTTGGTTCCAAATTTCACATCCTTGGTCATGTCTGTTGCTGGTGGTAGTAGAAGGACCAGGAGAGAAAGAAGTAGTGCTTGTCAGCAGTGAATGTTACTAATGAGCCTCCTGGACAGATTTATGTTCAAGAGTAGAAACAGATAAGCAGCTACGGAGGCCGAAGGTGAAACAGTGCTTCAGCATAAGACTTTCCCTTGTTGTGTCTTTTTCTATCTTTTCAGCAGCAGCAGTGGCATCCTTCCAATCTTCTCTCCCCATGGACTGGGGAGTGAGTTGTGTTAAGATGGCAACTCATTCAGGATGGAAAAGAAACAACCAATGAAAAAAGATATTTCCAAACTACACATCTGACAAGAAGTTGATATCTATAATAAGAGACTCTGGAAATTCAACAGCAAAAATACAATAATAAACAATCCATCTTAAAAACTGACAATAAACCTAAATAGACATTTTTCAAAAGAAAACATAAATATCCAGGAAATATATATTTATATGTATATATGCCGATACCAACAGGAAATATAAATCATATATAAATATATGTGATTATTTTTAAAGAATTTATTAACATTGATTTTTACATCATATTTCAAATGACGTGTTTAACAAACAAGTATTAAGGAGAGAATCTCTACATACAAAATAAATATATGTGATTATTTACACACATGACTATACATATACTAAAAATTATGTGTAACAGTCACTATCACTAATCAATAAGAAATGTAACTAAGATTCACAATGGGATTAATTTATCCCAGTAAGAATGATGATCACCAAAAGATAGAGAGAACAAGTATTGATGAGAATGTGGAGGAAGGAAACCCTTGCACACTGTCTGTGAAAATGTAGATTAGCACAGCCAAGAACAAGATGGAAATTCCTTTTTGAAAAGACCTAGAAATAGAACTTTATGATTGAACAATCCCACTTCTGGATCCAAATAAGATAAAAATAGCATGTTGAACCTCTGCTGAGGTGTTCACTCTGGTACAACCCATAATAATGAAGAAACAGAAAAATATGTATTACTCGATGAATATATTTTAAGGCATATATACACAAAGAAATGCTATTCAGCCCCCAAATGAATAAAATCCTGTCATTCACAGCAATGAGGACGGAAGTGGAGATCATATTGTTAAGTGAAAAACTCCAGGCTCAGAACAATAAGTACCTCATAGCCTCACTTATAGCCTTCCATATGTGGAATCTACAAAAGCTAATCCAATATGACTAGTGTCTTTACAAGGAAAAAGAGATATACAGAGACACATGTGGAGATTTGGGCGTGATTAACAGCTAGAAATAAGGGAAGAATCTCCCTACAGATTTCAGAGGGCGCACACAGCTTCTGGCTTAAGTTAGGCCACCAAGTTTGCCAGATTTTCATAGTTATCATAAATCAGATACTATCCAAGGTCAGTTGTTCCTAAAATGACAGTTAATTAAAGATAGCTGTTACTTCTAAGTAGGCAGCATTCCTCAAGACTGTCAGTCAATTGCCAAGGTCTTTTCTCCTGCAGATTGGCCATCTCCTAGGGTAGATGAAAGCAAACATTCACACACTAACCCTTTAGGTGTATAAAGGTTTCTCAAAGCACACATTTTTTGTTTACACATAGTCTATGGCTGGTTTTGCCCATTAAATAGCTGAATTAAATAGCTGTGACAGAAAACACAAGATTCTGAAAACCTAAAATATTTCCCCTCCTGCTCCTTACAGTAAAAGTTTGTGGACTCTGCCACAAACATTACCATTATATGTCTCTATGCAGCACTAAGGAGAAGGAGAGTTTGTTGGGGACAAGCTAACTTTACCAAAAGTGGCACAGATGGCTTCTAAACACCTAGCATTTCTCAAAAGATAACTACATGGCCATGTTAATTGGAGAGAGGGGGAAGAGAGGGAGAGGAGACATGTCATGTCATTGTGCATGCAAGAAAAAAATGATAATAAATATTTAGAGCAATTAAGAGTCTATAGTTTGGGGTATCAAGAGAAATCGTCACCCACATTAGCGTAGGAGCAGCAGCAGCCACAAGGGAGTCACCTAAATGATGTCACATGGCATGCAGAAACTTTGAAAAGTACTTCATCAGTCAGAACTGAGTTGTGCAACACAGCAGGGAGAGAAAAAGGCATCAGGTTTGTGGAAAATACTCTTTTCCTGACACACATGCAACACCATCTGAGGACCTACGAGCTAGAAATTTCTCTTTTCCTTATAATAGAGGCACTATATTTGCTTCAAGTTGCATCAAGTTGTTCTTTGGAAGCTAGCTTATACCAAATATAAAAGTAAGTAAAGTACATGTACAAATATTTTTAAAAATACGAGTCTGTTGAGAATTTTTGGCCCCCATGTATGTGTCATCTTCCAAATCTTGGATGTAGAGTAAGGATTCAGAGAATGCAAGTAGCCCTGAAGTATATGCTGTATATGTGGACACTGGATATAAAAGAAAGGAAGACATGACATTGTACTCATTACTCGAATTGTATTCATTACCTGACTAATGAAATTGTAACCCCTCTATACAATAAATAATAATAAAAATAAAATTACCTTTTAAAATAATTGCTAACATCAAGAAAGAAAAAATTAGACAGCGGGTGTTTTTCAAGGGCTTCCCAAACATTGCCTCTATTCTTGTCTATTAAGTTCCACTTAATCCAACTTCTAGGTCCAGTTGCAATTTACAGAAGTATGTATATCTTTAAATTATACCTTGCATCCTGTGTCCAATCAACAAACTTGACTATGGGAAACTACAGGTAAATGGATCATATTTTCAACAACAACAAAAAATTAGAAAGAAAAGAATGAGATAGGAGATATCTACAGATTGAAACTATCTTAAAAGATTTGTCAAATTTAAAATTATAGACAAGACCATAATTCCTAGAGACCAACATTTAAATATAAACATTAAGTATAAACATAAAATGAAGTGATTACTGTAACAGTATCAAGTTTACTTCAATTATTTTAGTGTGTAAATATAGCAGAAGGGAGGGGATAATGTTTGGGCACAGCATACAGTGGGCTCATGAGTAGCTAACAAAATTTTCTTTCCCACTGCACTATAAAGGTTGAAAGCTCATTCAATAGATGGTCATGGAAGAATTGATTTGTATTTTGTTCCAAAATGAAATAGCTTTTTTAAAGTGGCAGACATACTTTTCACACAGGAAAAATTCCAAACTGCTAGTAAGCCAGAGGCTGGTCCTAGAGGAACTAATGTGGGATAAACATGCTTCATATCCCACAGGCCATCCCCAGTACACAATATGGCACATGGGGGCTCCAGTGTCAGCACAGCAATCATGACTCAGTACAGTAGTCCAGACTGCATCACATGTCAGTGAAACAGGAATTCTGGTCACACATCTCTTTTCAGCCTATGGTTAAATCCTCAGCACATAACTTAAAAAAAAAAACAATGTACAATCTGTGCAATGTGGAATAAGTTGCTTCAAAAGTTCAATTAGACATGAATAAGATGGAGGTGGTGAGTGGATACAGATTGACAATTTGAGTGGTCTTTTCCCACTTTACTGTCTGTGATGTGGTTGTGTGCAGATTCCGTTTAACAAGTTTATAAACAAATCAATCTGCCTTTGGCAACTAAGAGATTAACCCAGCTAAATAAGGAAAGCAAACCACTGAACATGTTTCTCTAGTATTTTTCAAAGAAACTGTAAAGTGGCCATATTGTTACTGTTTCATAATTGTATTTTATGTTACAATTTATAATATGAATCTTTCATCTATAGGTAGTGTATCTTCAACTAGCAAAATATGCCTGTACTCTTACAGGAATCTGGATCTGCATGATTCACTTCAGACTAAAACTAAATCATAAAACCCTCCTTCAGTGTGCTTCACTGCTAAGAATTTTGCCTAAATTCTCACATATTCACAATTTTGGGAACAAAAGGCTCTAAGGAAATGTTTCAGAATTCTTATGATATGCAAATTTATTTTAAATAAGAAGCTACTGGCACTTTATGAATGAAACCAGTTGCCCCCCAAACAATCTGTTAAACAGTATAAGAAATATTTCTTCCTCAAAGGGAAGACCTTCATGTATTTTCATCTGATATTTCTAAAACACATCATTGAACATCACTGAAAATCCCAGTGCTTCCAATTAATACCTAGAATTATTCTTTTTTAAATTAAGCATTAATCTGTCAATTTTGTGGCTGAAATGTCTGAGGATGCGAGAAATCTAGTAACATTCTATGAGTCAGAAAAATTGTAAGAAAGTTGAAAAAAAGGAAAGGGATAAGAAAGAGGAATAAAAATCACAAAAGGGTTGAGCATGACCAAAATTTGTATATATGAAAATAACACAATTAAAGCATTTACATTATATAATTAGTATATGAAAATAAAAATAATGATATCATGCATTAGCATTAATGTATTAATAATCACATTGTATGTATTTATCATATTCACTATGATATTATCATTAATTATATTTACTGATGATTATCAATCACTCTACTAAATGATTTACATATGCTCTTAATTAAAAGGAAAACTGGCAATATTCTGGACTATCTTTGTAGAAAAAGAAGGAAACAAGGTTAGAAATGTTGAATAAATTGCCCCAAACCATATGGTTTATAAGTGGTAGAGACAGATCTTCAGCTCACAACTGCTTTGTTTCAAACACACTAAAAAATATTGCATCTCTAAGAATGCTTCAAGTGATGTGTAGATACAGTGATCAGAACATTTCATTAGAGGTACTTTCATAGAAAATGTAGTGCTTTAGCAAAGAATGCATGGAATTAATAGACTCTATCAACTGTTCTTACGTTTAATAAGTGACCACCATTGAAAATGCATTTGTGATGTTTATTAGCATTTCTACATTTGTGCGATGTCTGGGGCATTAAAGCTGCTATGAATGCCTTGGTCAGGTCAGGTGGTTTTCTGGTCAGAACTTCATGTCCAGTCTAATGCCATAAACTAAGCAGAGACACCAGTAAAATATAATCAGGGATGTCAGAGAATATCTTTAAATGAGAAAGCTATTTTGTGTAATTTGATCTTATTTCTTTATACTTTATCATGCAAAATACCATACAATCTTATATTGATTTTTTAAATGTCTTCCTAATCTTCCATTAGTGCATTCTGCACAATTCTGCATTTTGTGTATAATCTATTGCATTTATAGATTCAGCAGCAGCCCCTGATTCTCTGGGGGCTCCTTTGCTCTTTATTATTATTTTTTTAATTATTGACATTTGAGAAAAGCCTTATGCCTGCTAGGCAGGAACTCTATTGCTGGTCATTTTTGAGGTAGGGTCCTGAGTCCTGCCTGAGTGCAGCCTGAACCATGGTCTTAGTCCACTTTCTACTATGGAGCTAAGTTGATCAGCAATCACCAATAAGGAGTCTCACGAACTTTTCTGCTCTGAGTAGTCTCCTCTTATTCTTAGTTTCCAGTATAGTTAGGATTACAGGTATGAGCCACTGGTGCCCAGCTCCTCTTTTCTTGAAATCTAGATCTCTGCTCATCCCTCCACAATTGTGACTAGAGAGATCTGAGGATAAGCAGCATTGGGGAGGAGCATTCCAACATTATCTCTTACAGTAGCTGACCACTAAAGGCCTCTTCTTGCCTATACAGGGACTTTATTAAAGACAAAACAAGAGTGAATATAAACATCAGAAAAGAAAGGTAAAATGATTTTCAAATAGCATGATTATCTGCTCCCCAAATTTAAGATAACCAGCTAATAAATTATTAGAGTACTTTTGACAGTTTAACAAAGTAGCTAAAGGGAAGTTGTACAGTAACACATACTTTAAAAAAAAATAAGTACATTTTAAAACACATAAGCTGGTGGAAAAACTCATGCCTAAGCCTCATCCTAGCTATGCAGGAGACTGAGATATGAGGATCATGATTCAAGGCAGCCCTAGCAGGAGAGTCCATGATACTCTGCTCTCCAGTTAAGTACCAGGAAAGCTGAAGTGGAGCTGTGGCTGCACTGGTAGAGCACTAGCCTTCAGCAAAATCTCTGGCACAGAGTACAGGCTCTGAATTCAAGCCCCAAGACTGGCATAAAACAAAAACAAAACAAAAAATACATATACCTAAACATTCAAAAACAGGGCATAAGTATGGCCTCTAGCCATACATATATTTAAAATACATAAAAATAAAATGGTCCCAAAATATACAGATCAAATTAAATGCTATTCTGGTTCTCATAAAGAACCAGAAAGGATAGGTGTCAATAAAGAATCTAGAACTATACTATAATATTTTGCCCCTATAGTCATAGCAATAATATTTTGCTGATTGTGTGACATCTTTAAGGAATTTACACCACCCTCAAAAATGCCATATTTTATTTACTAGTCAGTAAAATAAAATGTTTCCTTAGAACTTTGATACTCTAAGAAAATGAACTCTTTCAATCCACCTACAACATAAAACCAAGGTCCCAAGAATTAGCTCTAGTTTGGGATGATTTCAAATGTTGATCTCAAGAATTAACGCTAGTTTAGGATAAACAGCAAAGTAAATTGAAGCCAAAATTCCTAAGAATTTAAAGAAATGTTATATTTTGACTATAGTATTTTAGTACAGGTAAATCTGAGAAAGTAATTGTACAAGATTTTGTAAAAAAGATAAAGTGGAAACAAAATATGGATTAAAAGAGAGATCTAACAAATATGTTGAAATCTCATATCTATAATACCAGCATAGATATCAGGAGGGTTACAAGTTCAAGGTCAGCCTAGACTACATAGTGAGTTCAAGACCAGGTAGTATTATATAATAAGACACTGTCAAGATAAAAATCAATGAGAAAAAGAGGATATGGTGAAAGATGGTGGGGGATGAGGAGAAAAAAGAGAGAAGAAACCTAGAAAAAAACTAAAGTACAACCTGCATGCAACTTATAATATTGGTTTATATCTTCTAAATTCTATCCATTCTCTAGATCTGACTCATCCTTACTTTTGTGGGTAGAGTTGATCATCTGGTTATTACAACCTAGTTTGCTACGCAAATACTCTATGGGTAATTAATGAGACATAAGCATCTTGACATTATATCTAATACTTCTGACTAATACAAAGAAGGTAACATGAGACGAGCAGTACGGGTCAAATGCTAGAACATTGATCCAAAATGCACAAGGCCCTGATTTTGAGCCCCGATACAATTACTGCTACTTCTAGAAATAATCATGATCTTCATTAAACATATGACTAAATTGAATTACAGATGATCATTTTGCTGGAGGAATGACTTTGAATTCATTGCTTAATTCTGTCATTGGTTGTCCCATTGGAGAAAAGAAGCCAGCATGTTACATGAAGTGTGTCTCAGAATGAAGATACAAAATGTCTTCATTGGAGGTGAACAACTTCTGCTGAGAAAAATGGGAAGTACCTAGAATACTGGGTTATGAAGGACATGTAATTCACAGGAAAATACACAAGTATTCTATTCCATCCTTGGTTTGGAAAAATGCCAGAAGTCTGAAATACCACAATGGTTATTACACAGACACACATTCACTGTCATTTCAACCTTAGTTACTAGCTCATCAAAAAGCAGCCATTTGTTCTTTACCCAAAGACTAAGGTTTCTGGAATCTTATGAATGGACTAAATTTATATACCTTATGAAATAAAACATATGGAATAAGATAATCATGTTGGATATTGGCCAAACCACAGCAATAATAAATTATATAAATCTTAAGTCAGACGGGATTCATCTTTTTTCCATATATTTTTATTGTAATTGCAATTTGATAGAAGGGTTACATTATATTCACCAGATAGAAGGTGCATTACTTCACAAACATTGATACCCTTTCTTATGTCTTGGTTCCCATTTCCCTCTCCCCAACCCTGCCCCTCATCTTGTTTTACCCCCTTCCCTATCTGATTTCAAATAACCAAAAACACATATATCCAATATATCAGATAACAAGGTAAAATACAATAATAATATAAGATAACCAAGGGACAGCAAAAGAGATGAGAGATAACACAGTACATTAAGGACAACAATCATTCATTATATGGCTTTTGTTTCTATATCCTGGAGGTCCTTTCATTTAGCGTCATTCTATATGGCCTTATGTATCTAGATTTTGTTCTATTGTAAATCTCTGCTAGGAGAACCCAAGGTTTCTACTGATTATGACAAATGAGGGAAACCATTGAGTCTGGCTTACTTCACTTAATATGATTTTTTCTAAGTCTTTCCATTTCCTTACAAATGGGGAGATGTTATTCCTTCAGACAGCAGCATAGAATTCCATTATGTATAAATACTACATCTTGTTGATCCACTCATCAACTGAGGGGCATCTGTGTTGGTTCCATATCTTTGCTATGGTAAATAGTGCTGCAGTGAACATTGTTGTGCTGGTGGATTTAGTATGTCCTTGTTTTCTGGACGATTGGGTAAATGCCAAGTAATGGAATTGCTGGGTCATAGGGGAGCTCTGTTTAGTCTTTTGAGGAACTGCCATACTGCTTTCCATAGTGGTTGAACGAGTTTGCACTCCCACCAACAGTGTAGTAGTGATCCCTCCTAGCCACATCCCCTCCAGCATCTGTTGTTATTAGATTTCTTGATCCTGGCCATTCTAAGTGGAGTGAGGTGGAATCTTAGAGTTGTTTGATTTGCATTTCTTTTATGGCCAGGGATGTCGAGCATTTCTTCATGTGTCTTTAAGTCTTTGGACCATCTTTTTAATGGGATGGTTGTTTCTTTGGAGATTAGTTTTGGAGTGAGCCAATTTTTTGAGCTGTTGATATATTTTAGATATGAGGCCTTTGTCTGTTGTATAGTTTGTGAAGATCTTCTCCCACTCCGTATGCTTTCTATGCTTTCTAGTTAGTTTGCTAGCTATGTCCTTTGCCATACAAAAGCTCTGCAGTTTAATGCAGTCCCACTTGTCCAGACTTTCTCTGATTTGTTGTATTTCTTCGTCTTTATTAAGAAAGTTTTGACCTGTGCCAAGGAGACCTAGTGTATCTCCTATTCCTTCTTGTAAAGTTTTCAGTGTATCTGCTTTTACCTCCAGGTCTTTGATCCATTTGGAGTTAATCCTGATGCAGGGTGACAAAGAAGGATCCAACTTTAGTTTTCTGCAGGTGCTTAACCAGTTCTGCTAGCACCACTTGTTGAACAGGCTGTCTTTCTTCCATTCTATTTTTTTTGGCTCCCTTATCAAAGATTAGGTGGCCATAGGTCTGTGGTTTAATATTTGGGTCCTCAGTTCTATTCCATTGGTCTTCAGGCCTGTCCTTTTGAGACTGGATTCATCTTTAAACAATCAAAATGTCAATATCTAGAAAGTGAGGAGGTTAGGGAAACTATGGTAACATTTTATATATACATATATGTAATATAAGCTTAAACCAAAAATGTATGTATACATATATATGTATATGAGCTTAGACAAAAATTTCAAAGTACCATGCTTAGCTAAGAGGAGGCAACAGAGCACAAGAGATGACTATACAAAACACAAAATGGAAGCTAGAAGACAGTGCTAAGAACACAGAGAAAGTAAGTAGACAAGCTAGAATGTAACTGTGAGATGGCTTCTGGAGATGACTAGGTTGCGGTCATGGGGTCCACTGCTGATCTTCTGACCCTTTCCCACTTTCTGCTTACTTCATCCTTAGTCTGTTTTTCTGGGAGTCAATGCCTGAGCAGAAGTCACAATGCAGCCAGGTCTGTGACTAAGATAAATTGTTTTTTCTCCACTGGATGCCTGGCACTAAGTGGAAGAAAGGCTGTACACATTTTGAAAACCCCTCAATCTTTTTTCTCTCTAAAGCCTTCTCCTTACCATTCACCATCCCTCTTCCAACTTGGCTGTGCATCTACTTTTCACCAGGTTCCTAGAGTCTCTTCTTCTATCTACTTCCCTATGTGGCTTGTGGCTTGAAGGGTGGTAAACAGCATGCTAGAGGGACCCAGCTTACAAAACTCTAAAAGCTATGGATTTAAATCAGAACTAAATTTTTAAACATCTATATGTGCCAGAAGCCAGTAGCTCACACCTGTAATCCCAGCTATTCAGGAAACTAAAATCTTAGGATCACGGTTCAAAATCAGGCCAGACATGAAAGTCCATGAGACTCTTTATCTTCCATTAGCCCCCAGAAACTTGGAAGTGGCTCTGTGACTCAAGGGGTAAAGCACAAGCCTTGAGCTAAAGAGCTCAGGAACAGCACCTGGGCCCAGAGTTCAAGTCCCATGACTGCCCAAAAAATAAAAAATAAAAAGCATCTATTTGCTTTCTTCAGCCACTCTAATAGCCAGATCCATAGAGCAATAATACTTCACTCAGTCTTTAAAAATTACAATGAAATGCAGCAGAGTATGGTGGCTCACGCCTGTAATCCTAGCTACTCAGGAGGCTGAGATCTGAGGATTACAATTCAAAGCCAACCCAGACACTAAAGTCCATGAGACTCTTATCTCCAATTAACCACCAGAAAACTGGAGGTGGTGCTGTGACTCCAGGGCCTTGAGCTGAAGAGCACAGGGACAGTACCCAGGCCCAGATTTCAAGACCCACAACCTATAAAAAAAAAATCTTAAAATGAAACTGTTAATCTACTACACCCATAAAGTAGGTATAGTCAACAATAATTTACTATATATGTCAAAATAACTAGAGGAGTCCAGAAATTCCCAATACACAGAAATCATAAATATATGAGGAGATGGAAATGATAATTACCTTGACTTGATCATTAGACATTACATACATGCATTAAATTACCCTAATGTATTTCATAATAAAAATGAACAAATAATATGTCAATTAAAATAAAAATATAGGTTATAATAGATGCATATTTCTTAGAATTGAAAGATTAACATGAAATTAAATGAATAATCTTTAAAGGAAAACTATATAAATATCATATATTGTCAGACATTATAGTGTACACCTGAAATCCCAGTATTTGGAAAGCTGAAGCAGAAAGATCTTACGTTTAAGGCTGACTTGGTCTACAAAATAGAATCTAAGAAAAAGCTTTCTTAAAAGTATCAAATAATGCTGTTACATAGGAAACGTTTATTGTAAATGTTTATGTAAAATGTTTATTGGGAAATATTACAAATACATACTTGTAGGAATTTGATGTATACATTTGTTTCATCTTAGCATGATTGAACAAAACCAAACCAGAGAATGAAAGAATATAAAATCTGTGTATGTAGATGTGTGTGGAAAACAAGCATGGAAGAAAGCATGAGTCTATGTGATGACAGACCTGAAAGTTGCTGATAACGTTTGACAAAGAACAGGGATACTGTCTTTGCAAAGCTTTGGGAAGAGGCAGATTCTAATTTATTTAGCAGAACATAATTTTTGTCATAACAGCAGGCCTATCTATGCAAATTATTTACTTAAAGTATTATTGATTGATTCTAAACTATGCACACAACTCAAAAAAGACGACAGAAGAAGAATGAGCTCCAACCAGAAGAGGGCTGGCTCACCCTACAGACGGCTGAGTCTCACTTAGTAGGAGATGAATTTGCTAACCTCCAGTTTGGATGTTAGTTCCCGTGGAAGTGATAATCACCTCATCTAATTCTCAAGAGGAAACAGCTATAGAAATAAAAGGAAAACACCACAAACAATGTTTAAAGCTGAAGAACACAAAAACACTGGGCCCAGGCCTTACAAAATGAAACAATGGTCCAAGTAAAACCTAAACTTTGGGGGCGCCAGACCGTGAAATGGAGAAACAATGCATGCCGAAGTGGGACTGAACAGTCAAAAGCAGCTATTAATTCAAACAAGATCAAAACAGAAATCAACCTATTCATGTGGCTTCCAAAAGATCATTAAAAACTAATTACTTTCTGTCTACCTCAATTGCTTTGTGGCTATAAGTGCTGAATTGCTCTTCCTCACTCTGTCTAGATGGTGGTGGAATAAAACAGTGTGTTCCAGCTCACTTCATGGCGAGTCAAGTGGCCCTATCCTAGAGCCCAAATACTACTAACTCCCAAATATTTCCAAGCATTGTAGCAGACTCTCCACTTAACCAGCACAAAGCTTATGTGTGCAACTGAAGATAGTTAATTACATAAAAGTAATGTCATGAGTTACTCTAATTTCACAAATGAAAAATAAAAATAAAAGCTTATGAGAAACATGCTGAAATTTCTGAAACTGTTCGATATAATTTAATTTTAGAAAAAAAGGCGAACTGTTCTTGTCTAGGGCTATGGTCAGTGAGTTGGCATGTTTCTCTGCATTGGTAAATTACTTCCATTGTTCAGAAAGAGTCCAAATGACAATAACAGAGACAATTCTTATTTCTTTTCCAAATCTGCTGCAATTATCAAAAAATAAAGTAAAAAAGAAGAGAAAAATTTGCCACTTGAGTAAATTTATTCTGTCAAATCTGAATTTTTAAGACAAGTATCATCTTTAAAAAAAGACTTCTAATGATATTATTGTTTTTCATTTCATCGTGGTAAAATATTCTCATTTTTCTTTCCATCTAAAACTTTCCACTATTTTCATTCGAAAATGAAATTTCTAATCTTGCTCTTTTCATTATGTGGACATATTTTCTAGAAGATTCAAGCTGTTCTTTGTTTTTTCTTAGGAAGCGAAAGGTCTTTCAGTGACCCACAATTATATTTGTAAAGGAACAAATGTTAATACTCAGAAAATCCTTTTTCAGAATCCTCATTTGCACAACGACAAAAGAAAATGAACAGAATAAAGGATAGTAAAATGTGACAAAGAATTATGTCCTGAAATACAAAGAACTTCTTTCTGAAAAGTCTATTTATCCTGTGTTTTGAGATCAATATATGTGCAGTATTAGTGCCCGAGTGAATACCTTCTTTTTTTCATATATCTTTTATTGTAATTAATAGAAGGGTTACATTATATTCGCCAGCTAGAAGGTGTATTAATTCACATACATTGACACCCTTGCTCATGTCTTGGTCCCCATTTCCCTCTTTTAAAAAGATTTTCTTCTGAATTCTAGTTCACAAGGTGCATTGTGTCATCTAATAGCCATAAAGTTTCACTAAGACCCATCTTTCATTTGGGTAACATTTCTTCTCATTTTAAAAAGTTCCCACTTCATAGTCAAGAAAAACTGAGGCTCAGAATATTTATAGAAACTATTGCCATTATTTTGTGAGTAATGGAGAATGGGACACAAATGCATCTCTTTGCTTCTAATGCTGTTAATTTAGTTACTGAAAAAATGGAGAGAGAATTGACACTGACAATTTTTATGGGACCCAGCACCTTCTAATGCTTTTCAAAGCCAATTACATTTTATTTTCAGTCTACTCAGAGATATTGCTATTTGGACTGAAGCATATGCCAACTTTGTGAATCTGTGGGTACTTTTATCAACTGTTCTCAACTAAAATATGCATGACTGGAATTCCAATCTGGACATTCTTTCATTTATAAAGGCCAAATTTCTCTACAAACTAGAACTTTGATAAATTTGATTCAAATTTTTTTCACTTAGAAAACTCTAGTCACTTATTTCAAAAATAAAATAGATGCTGTTGATATTGGGAAATGATAACTTAATAGAAATGTAATGGAATCCAAATGTCATCAGGGTATCCACATTACAGATAGCATTTATACATCTACTTCTAGGGACATCTCTCAAGCGTGTGACAAGGTTGCTACTACTTGCTTGTGGTTAATACAAGTATGACTTTCATAATGACTTTTTATATCTCCTTCCCCCTATCTACTAGATTATTAATGTTTCACTCTGTATTATCCGCTCCTCTTCCAGGGGGTGACATATATATTAATGCTTCTTATCACATAGTCAGAGGACTACTACCAATACAAAAATGTCTACTTATTACTGTTGAAGAGTTTTAATTTCTGGAGAAGAAAGGTACAAGGAAGTATAAAGAGAATCTCTAACCACTGAATCTATATCTTTAGTCTGAAACTTCAACATAGTAAGACAATAGTCCTATTAGTATAATTTGGATGCACTTTTCTTGATGTAAAAACAAAAAAGGACATATGTACACAAAATCGAAGAGAAAATGAGACAGACCTTTGGAATAGGGAACTTTTAAGTCAACACAATGAGAAAGAAATGCTATTTAATTAACTATACTTATTCTTACTATAGAAAGCATTTATCTTGTTAAGAAAGTTAAAGATAAAAGCCAGAGCTGAGCAAGTATTAGTGAAAGAAGACTATGACCTTTGAATATGTAATATATGTACAGTCTTCTTTCCAAAGTTTTTATTTCAGTTAACTACATGCTCTAAAATTATCAGAGTCTACTTTCAGTGTTTGACTTTATTTCCTGGCCTTTTCTGCTCATATCACCATCACTGCCTTTTAAACTTTATAGGCTTAGAAAATGAAGTATTTTTGTTCCTACCAAGTTAATTTTAATTACTGAAAAAGCAAGAATTAGGCTATGTCTGAACAAAATCTTCAGACTTGCTGCTTTCATGCAATCATGATAAGAGAGTAAAAAAAATTCCCACTGATTTAGGATGTATGTGAAAACACAAATATTTTGACTATTTACCACATTTGATTAAATTAATCAAAATTCAGTCACACAGATACTATAATGTTTTCCTCATTGTTGTTTCACTCATACAGTCAAGCTGACAAGCTCCATTTATTCCATATCTCGAACCAGACAAGGTACTTAGTTTTACTCTGTTACTTAATTAGGATGAGTAGACAATAACCTCCAAGCTCCAGATTCAATGTTGTAAAAGAAAATTCCTATGTGAATATGCAGCTCAGGCTAAAAACAAGCAGTATGCATTAGTAAAAACATATGCCTGCAACTTAACACATACACAAACTTAAGATTGAGGCTACTATAGTATCTGTATGCATCAATTTAGCTACTTTGATAAATTTTATGACATTGTTTTCTATGTTATTGCTGGAAACATAAATTTGAAGAAAATTCATAGCATTGCGGAATAGGCTGGTTCTCAGCTGGTTTTCTAGGAGGCAGCATTGGATGGCACTGTTACTTCGTTTAAAACAATCTATGGCTTTGTGACTACAAAGTAACGTCATTCAGAATTTCACAAAAACTAGAGTAAGGTTTGAGTAAAAATATTTTGTTAGTTTAAACCAAATGAAAAAAATGAATGGATGTGGGAACTGAATGACCCATGTTCCATTTTACGGTGGTACATTTAGCATACTGAGATGAACATCTAGCTGAAATGGTCACGGTTTTGTTTTTCAGATGTAAATTACAAAACCACTTAGTGAAGAGTTTTTTCCAAAAATAAAATAAAAATATGCATACCAATATCCTCAGATGAAATCAGTCAAAGGTTTACTTCAAATAACAGTTGCTATAAAGAAAATGAGCTTTTGGATTAAGTCATGAGGGAAGAAGTGCATGACTCAAAAGGGCGCTGATGCAATTGACACCCTTATAAAAGAAGCCTTGAGAGTTTGTTTGCCCCTTCTGCCAGATGAGTACATGGCAAAAAGCCTCAGTCTATGAAGCAGAGAACACGATTCCCACCTAGCACTGAATCTTTTCATGACTTGATCGTGAACTTCCCATTCTCTGTAAGAAATAAATTTAAGTTTTTATCAATTTCCAAGTCTAGTATATTTTATTATGACAACGTAAATGGTCTATGGCAGTATCCAGCTCATGTTTCTAAGTGTAAATGTTACATGCTGTTATCCTTTATCCAAATAAATTTCATGATGCTCAAATGGTTAACAGCAAAGAAAGAAATCATTTGACTCATTTTACCAACAACAAATGCACTCATTCCAAACCTGACAAAGTGCAGAAAAGACACTATGGGACAGTAGCCTTCCTAAATGAATATATGCATGCCTTAAATTAGATATTAGCAAATCAGACATGGAGATGTATTTTAAAAATTCAAACATAAGGTACGTTGTCTTTTTTTATTTTATTTTTTTCATATATTTTTATTGTAATTAATAGAAGGGTTACATGATATTTGCAGATAGATGGTACATTAATTCCCATACATTGATACCCTTTCACACGTCTTGGTCCCCATTTCCCTCCCCCCCACTCCCACCCCTCATCTTGTTTTCCCCCTTCCCTATCCAATTTCAAATAACCAAATACAAATATATCCGATATATCAGATAACAAAGTGAGATATTGTAACAATATGAGATAACCATTGGACAGCAAAAGAGATGAGAGATAACATAGTACCTTAAGAACAACAATCATTCATTATATGGCTTATGTTTCTATATCCTAGAGATCCTTTCATTTAGCGTCCTACTATATGGCCTTTTGTATCAAGGTTTTGCTCTATTGCAAATCTCTGCTAGGAGAGCCCAAGGTTTCTACTGATTGTGACAAATGAGGGAAACCATTGAGCCTAAGTTCCTTTGAGTCTGGCTTACTTCACTTAATATGATCTTTTCTAAGTCTTTCCATTTCCTAACAAATGAGGCAATGTCATTTTTTCTGACAGCAACATAGAATTCCATTACACAATGGAATACCACATCTTGTTGATCCACTCATCAACTGAGGGGCATCTGTGTTGGTTCCATATCTTTGCTATGGTAAATAATGCTGCAATGAACATTGTTGTGCTGGTGGATTTAGTATGTCCTTGTTTCTAGACGATTGGGTAATGCCAAGTAGTGGAATTGCTGGGTCATAGGGGAGCTCTATGTTTAGCCTTTTGAGGAACTGCCATACTGCTTTCCATAGTAGTTGAAGGAGTTTGCACTCCCACCAACAGTGTAGTAGTGATCCCTCCTAGCCACATCCCCTCCAGCATCTGTTGTTATTAGTTTTCTTGATCCTGGCCATTCTAACTGGAGTGAGGTGGAATCTTAGAGTTGTTTTGATTTGCATTTCTTTTATGACCAGAGATGTTGAGCATTTCTTCATGTGTCTATAGGCCATTTTTGTTTCTTCTTCAGAGAAGACTGTCTTTAAGTCTTTGGCCCATCAAGGCACTTTGTCTTAATCCCAGGAATACAAAGATGATTCAATACCAGAAAACCTATCATTTCTTTGTATTAAAAGATAGAAACTAAAATCATAAAGCTATCAGGTAAATTTTAACATCTGAATATTTTTCGTCATAGAAAATAAGAAAGAAAAAGAAAATCTAACATTGCCATTGTTTATAGTGGTACAAACTTTTAAATCTAGTGCTCAGAAGGCTGAAGTAGAATTCAAGGCAAATTTGACTACACACTGAGACCCTGTATCCAACAAAACAATAGATTAAAAAAAGAGAGAAGAAACTGAAGAAGGAGGAAGAAGAGGAGGATGTGGGGGGAGGGAAACAGTAGCAGTAGTAGTAGTTGTTGTTGTTGTTACTAATGGAAATACATAAGCACTATACTTAGTGGATGAAATACAAGTAGAAGACTTAAAATGAGGAATTACATAAGAAAAGATCATTCCCTATGCTGTGCTTATTTATCATCCTGTACGGTCAAGATTAGAAAAATGAGACACTTAGCTTTGGAGCAAAGATATGAAATCATTATTATAAACAATATCATCATTTATCCAAAAAATATAATAAAATGAGCTTATAACTTGTTAGAATTCATTTGCAAATTCACCAATATAATTTAATAAATATTAGAGATGAGCTAATATATTTAAATAAAGTTTATGTTTTGAAATACATTTTTTTGCCAGTCCTGGGCTTGAGCTCAGGGCCTGAGCACTGTCCTTGAACTCTCTCAAGGCTAGAGCTCTACCACTTGAGCCTCAGCACCACTTCAGGCTTTTTTCTATGTGTGGTCCCGAGGAATCAAACCCAGGTCTTTGTGCATGGGAGCCAAGCACTCTACCACTAGCCAAACTCCTGGCTCCTTAAAATATATTTTAAGAGAGTGCTATGGATTATCTGAGGCCAAAAAGATAGGCTAAATAAATAAATAAAATTACCTATAAAGATGCACCTCAAATGAAACATTCTGCTACTTCTCACGTTGAATTGGGATGGAAAATAATAATGAGATGTGATTGCAATCAAATCTCTAATATTTGTTTTTATAGTTTGGGTCTATTTTTTAGTTGGGCTATTGAAAATAAATGAGACTACAAATACCCAAAAAGTGGCTTCAACCAGTTCTAAATTTATTTAAAGAGCCTCACATTAACACTAACCATCTGATTTGCTACTTAACCCATGGTTAGAGTCAGGAAATAAGTCTATAAGTTAGCCTGACTGCTTAAGATGCCTTATTGTGTTCATAAGCCTGTTTTTCAAATTTTATTTTCTTGTCAAAGTGATGTCCAGAGGGGTTACAGTTCCATACATAGGTAATGAGTACATTTCTTGTTGAACATCGTTGCCCTCGCCCTCATTTTTCCCCACTTTCCCTCCCCACCAAGTTGTAAAGATCATTTCCAACAAATTGTCTTCTGAGTATCTCTGTTGCCTATGTTCACCCTTTGTCCTTTGTCTTACTGTTTTGCTTTTCCCCAATTCAGATAAATGTATATACAAGACACAGGGACCTAAACCAAATACAGTGACAATGGAATAAACCAAAGGAGGAAAAAGAATGAAAGAAAAAAGAAATAACTTCACAAAGTACATTAAAAACAACAACAAACTCCAGTTTCCTTATCTTGGAGTTCATTTCACTTAGACTCATATGTACATAGCTATTGAGCTATTGTGATCCTCCCCTAGGACTCTCCTAGACATTTTTATGCAACTAATTTATTTAAGATTTTAAATTTCAGAGACCAGGAGTTTGGTCGAGTGGTGCCTGGCATGCACGAAGACCCAGATTCAATTCCTCAGCAGCACATACATAGAAAAGCTGGAAATGGTGCTGTGGCTCAATTGGTAGCTTTGGGAAAGCCAACGGACAGTGCTCAGGTCCTGAGTTCAAGCCCCAGGACTGGTAAAAAAAAAAAGATTTTAAATTTCAATAAATAAAATTTAAGAATATTAAGGCCAAAGATTAAAGGTGGTTTTCATGTCTGTGTGTGTACATATATACATGTGATTTACACATACGTAAAATATATATCTTTTCCCCACAAGTTTATAATAAACTGGACATAAATTTGCATCAATGAAATGGCTGTATTGGAAAAAATCCCAAGTTATTATTCAAGATTATAAACAACTATATTTCCCATACTATCTTTTGGAAAAGACTCCTATGTCACTGACCTTATCTTTCAGGAATACTAAACATCTGGTAGCCAGGTTCTTTTGTGTACTTTTCCAAGCCCCCAAAAAGCTCAGGAAGATGGACAACTGCTCCCAGATCAAACATTTGCCTTGAAAATAATATGAAAATTCTTGAAAATTTGTTCAAGTATTAAATGTAGCTATCTGGCTCTTTTATGGATACCACAAGGCTTGTGGTCAGAAATAGCCATACAGTTTGTTTCAAATGATAAATATTTTGTACATTCAATGTGAAGAGAAAAGAATGCATGCAAATTGCCCTAACTAACTCAGCATGTCTATTAATATTACACAATAAATTTGATTTCCAATCACAAAACCCAGCCTATTAAGAAACCAGTTACTTTCTTTGTTCAGGCTGTTAAGGTCTTAGAGATTTTTATTTAGATTTCTTGACATTTTAATACCTATTTTAGTATTTACCTTACCTATAAAAACCCTTGTTAATTTTTGCTCACACTTTCTCTAATAGAAATAGTTTTATTCATATGCCCACTTAACATAATAAGAAAGAGAAAATGCCAACAACCATCAACCATGCATAAGAGATTCCAAGAGGTATATGTGTACTTGAGTTGTAGAAAAAAGATAGTTGAGAAAGAGTAATTCTTCTTTTGACTGAGAAAGTTACTATCACTGTGTGTTGAGTATGAATAAGCCAAACATGTGTTTAGAGATGCTTGACTCTAAACTTCAGGTCATTACTAATCTGAAGGGTTTTCTCACCTTCCCAATTCTTCAAGGATGTTTATGATCAATGCCTTACGAATATATAAGGTGTGTGTTGACTTTTTGAGCTTTTTCCAGAAGTGTCCTCAGATACCAAACTTCCTAAGAAACACCAATCAAGTAAGTCCACTGTTCATCTAACATTCCTTCACCAACCATAATTCTACAAAAAGAAACCTTGGCTGTTCTTGAGGTCCTGATATTATAGATGCAATTCACAATCAGGTTATGTAACGCTTATCTCACCAACCTTTGTAGAGTACAGAAGAAATAACTCCCTGGGACAGACCAGGCAAGACTAACATAGAAAGATTAGCAGAGCAAGAGAGAAAGGCATCTTTAAGGTTCAATATTCTAGCCCAGAATTAACTTCCTAAAGAGTTTAGCACTCTCAGAAGTGGCACTGTGGCTTAAGGGGTAGGGCAGAAGAGCTCAGGGACAAAGGCCCAGAGTTCAAGTCCTATGACTGACCCCCCCCCCAAAAAAAGAGTGTAGCACTCACTCTTTTGTGCATGTGTTTCATTTTCTGACTGTGCTTTCATCTAGTACACTAAAGAAGATATTTTGGGAAATAAACATTCAAACATTTAACTGTGAAACAAAGATTTAAAAGATGATCAAATTTAGCATCTCCGCCAAGGCATATTCGTATTTATAAGAAATAACTAAAATATTATAAGAGAAGAACATGCTTTTCTAAGTTTAGTGGCTCTCAAAAATCTTGTACATTTTTAATTTTCATCCGAACTTAATTATTTTGTGGGTTCAATTACTGTTTCCAGCAAAACACAACTTCCTAGTACTGCGGAAGAAAAGACTTATAAAATAGGTTTTGTGGAGCTCAAATAACTCTTAAAAACAATATCTTGATGAGTTAAGTGTAAATGAGCCAAAACATATGGATTAAATGTCCCTTTAAATACACTTGGCTTTAAAAATTAAGAGAAAAAAGGTTTTGGCAAAATGTGTTTCAGATTTGGTTGAAAGAAAACATTTGAAAGAAATAGTTTGAGGGACTGGACTAACCCAAAACATACCTGAGTTCTTCCAACCTACTAGAGCACAACCAACTCTAAAACATATGGATTTTATAGTATAATTCTTCAACCACACCCACCCTGAGTTCTGAGTTCTAAGACTTTCTTCCTATGTTGGAAGTCATTAAAAGCAGTCATGGTGTCATTACTGTTTAGGAGAGACCATATTCTACTACTGTGATCAGTTTCAGTCAAATGGGAGGAATGGCATATTGATCATAACTCTCCAAAAATAAAGGACTTTCATTTCAAACCTATCGTATTCAATTTTCCTTGGCACCTGTTGAACAGTAACACAGCTTCATAGTTAAAGGGTAGGGTGTGGGTAGAATGGAACATGGCAGGATAGCCATGTTATGACTCTTTACCTAAGCGAAGTCAAGTAAGAACAATTCCATGGGAGAAACTTCAAGAAATAGCCCAAATTATGTTAAAACATTTTTGCCCTGCTCAGACTAGTTGAGACTACATCTACCCTATGTAGGTGTAAGAACTCAAAATGACTGGTCCTAGGGCCTACAACATCCAAGTCTGAGCCTGACTTCAGGTTTCCACTCCATATATACATTGATTCTAGTGAGCTTGTTAAACTCACAGCCTTTGAGACTTGGCCAAACTCATAAAAATAATTCTGGATATCAAATAGATAGTCATATAAAGTTATTTAAGCTCCACAAAACCTATTTTAGTTTAGTTGTTAGTTTTGCAAATTGGTAATTTGTAATTAGCTGTGTCCCTGTTCTATTTTTTTTTCATTTAAACACATGCAATTGCATTTGCTCTACGAACATTAGAATAATCATTTATTAGCACCTCCATTATATTACTTGGTTACCCTATCTGGTATACAACATTTCAATGCTATTAAGAATATTACATTCATTCAAAGGCATATTATTCTCACCAGAACATAACTACCTACAGACCATACTAAGCACTACCACCTCAACTGTTATAAATCAACCAACAGTGTAACAATATCCACAGAAATGATTCAAATTTCTACAGGTTATTTGGGGGGCAGGAGGTTGCTAAAAGAAGAACCAAGAGCCTAACCTTAATGGTGTAGTGGGGTAGGTGGGAGAGGAGGTAAACATTAGGCTCAATGAAAATAAGACCCTCTCCAAAGTGACTAAAACAGACTGACAGGACAATTGAAGAGATGAGCAGTGGATTTGTCTCCTGGAGTATCAGCCTGGCCTGGTTCCCATGTTCTAATTTCCTTTTAAAGGCGTTGTGAAACTGCAGCTTTATGTGTTGAGTTGAGGATTTACTTGAAATATACTTAGACATACTGCTTCTACCCCCAGGAATTGATGCAAGTTCTTAAAATTCCTATAGCTCTCTCCCTGGGGAGCAAACACTCTATAGCTAAATCCCATAATGCACCTCCTTGCCAATACTGCTAAGCCCCAGATCAGTTATCTCCTCTGTGGACTAAGGTCTGTGGGGGTGGAAGTTTTAAGACTTGGAGGTATCCAGACATTCACAGGGTCAAAATTTGCTGTAACAGCAATTTTCTTGTCCAGAATAAAATAATTTCTTTATATTTTATGCCCGCCTGTTGTCTTCAGACATAGAAGCTATTATTATCCTTTCTGTGGTAGATTTTTAAAAAATATATTCTGCTTTGTTTTTTTTTTGCAAAGACCAAAAGTATTTTTTCAAAAAATGTGTCTGTTCATGTCTGCCAAAGGAAATAAATATAAATATCTATAAATATCAATGTAAATAGACTTCGCTCCAAAAAATAACACTTCCTGCTACATGCTTTGCAATTTATACAAATGCTCTTCATGGTTATTATACAATAGCCAAATTGTTCATCTAGCGTATTTCAAACTTACTCATACAGAAGCTATGGTCAGTGTTGTACGGAAGAGCAAAATTTTATTTTTACCTCAGATTCAAGAATTCATTCAGAGTCATTTATCACTGCTAATGTTTTCCCATGGAGTTTGACTGCAAGTAGAGAGAAAAGTCCCTCTTCTACTCCCCTGGAAGAAATCTTGAGAGTTGGCTGCTCTGCAGTTAATGATGAGGTTGTGGTAAATGTGAGAACCACCATCTCATAATCACAGTCTTGACCCTTTAAATCATGAGGCGGTCAAAAATTCAATGTTGGAAAATTGGGAATCACTTCCAAAACATCATACATGCAGTATAGACCAGTAAAACTGCCAGTAAAAAAAAAAAAAAAAAAAAAAAAAAAAAAAAAAAAAAAAAAAAAAAAAAAACTTCCTCTCGGGGCCGGAAGTTTAGCCCAGTGGTAGAGTGCTTGCTTAGCATGCATAAAGACTCAGGTTTGAGTCCTCAGTATCACATACGTAGCAAAAAGCCAGGAATGGTGCTATGGCTCAAGTGGTAGAGTTTTTGCCTTGAGAAAGCCCAAGGATAGTGCCCAGGGCCTGAGTTCAAGGCCCAGGACTGGCAAAACAAAAAAAAACAAAAAAAACAAACTCCTTTCTAAATATGTTGCCACACACACATCAGAAGACCTTTATAAAAAAATTAATTTTATTGTCAAGGTGATATACAAAGGGGTTACAGTTAAGTACATAAAATAATGACCTTTTTTACTTCACATTCTGGTTGAGCCACCTTTTCACATATTATCGAGCCCCTCTGAAACAGAGATTTCTAAACATTAAAAACAGAGATAATAGTGATGAAGGACTACAGGGCATAGCACATATGAAGAGGTATTCCAAGTCATGCATTTCTTTGTGTTGATAATTGTCCTCAAAGGTATACTATTCTCACCACACCTAGAGTAAGATAACCAGTAAGAGTGTAAGGTCCTTCCCATCTCACTCATTCCCATCTCTAGTGGGATATATTTTCTCATATGCACAAAAAGAAAACAGAGCTTATTATATATCAGATGTTTAATAGGTTTAAAGTAATCTCTTACAATGCAATGATGGGGATCTCACTCATAACAGAGTAACATATCACGTCACAAACTCAAGCTGAGAATAAAAAGAAAAGTTCTTGAAGTTGTACTTTATTTCTTGAGACATGCTCTTGAAATGTAACCTCAAACACACTATGTAGCTCACCATGGCCTCAATCTTCCTTAGCCTTCCATATATACAACTTCAAGTGTGAACCATTTTTCTTGACACAGCCTTCTATTATTTTCCTAGATGTGGAAATTTCAACAATACCACTTCTGTATGTATATAATCCCTGCCTATATATTTTTACTTTTTAAAGGTAATTTTTATTTATTTACCTTTCTTTTTTAATTGCTTTTTTATTTTTTATTGTCAGGATAATGTATAGAGGGGTTACAGTTACATTCGCCAGAGAGTAGGTACATTACTTCTCACACACTGATACCGTTCTCATGTTTTTGCTCCTATTCCGGTCTATATTATTGATAGATCCTAACAGACTACACATTGCAAGGCCTGACTCTACTTAGTCCCAGAAGACAGAACCATGAGCAAGGAGCCAGAAAATATTATGAAAAAACACAGGCACAAGAACAGGTCTGAAGATCAGTGGAATATAATTGAGGACCCAGATATTAAACCATAGACCTATGGCCACCTAATCTTTGATAAGGGAGCCAAAAAATAGAATGGAAGAAAGACAGCCTCTTCAACAAGTGGTGCTGGCAGAATTGGTTAAGCACCTGAAGGAAACTAAAGTTGGATCCTTCTTTGTCACCTTGCACCAGGATTAACTCCAAATGGATCAAAGACCTGGAGGTAAAAGCAGATAAACTGAAAACTTTACAAGAAAGAATAGGAGATACACTAGGTCTCCTTAGCACCAGTCAAAACTTTCTTAATAAGGACCCAGAAATACAACAAATCAGAGAAAGTCTGGATAAGAGGAACTGCATTAAACTGCAGAGCTTCTGTATGGCAAAAGACACAGCTAGCAAACTAACTAGAAAGCCTACGGAGTAAGAGAAGATCTTCACTAATCATACAACGGACAAAGGCCTCATATCTAAAATATAACAACAGCTCAAAAAAATTGAATCACGCGAAAATTAATCTCCAAAGAAACAACCATCCCATAAAAAGATGGGCCAAAGACTTAAAGACAGTCTTCTCTGAAGAAATAAGAATGGACTATAGACACATGAAGAAATGTTCGACATCTCTGGCCATAAAAGAAATGCAAATCAAAACAACTCTAAGATTCCACCTCACTCCAGTTAGAATGGCCATGATCAAGAAATCTAATAACAACAAACAACAGATACTGGCAGGGATATGACCAGGAAGGATCACTACTACATTGTTGGTGGGAGTGTAATGAATTTTTGAAGAGTTTTCTCCACTTCATTAAAGAGGATTGTTGGGATTTTTGTGGGTAGTTCATTGAATTTGTACATTGCCTTGGGCAACATTGCCATTTTCATGATGTTAATTCTTCCAATCTAGAAGCATAGAAAGTCTTTCCATTTCCTTTAATCTTCTTCAATTTCATTTTCCAAATTTTTGAAGTTTTCACGATAGAGTTCCTTCATATCTTTAGTTAATGTCTAGTTATTTTTTGAGGACATTAAAAATGGGGTTGATTTCCTGATTTCAGACTTGATAACAAATGCTGGCATGGATGTGGCAAAAAAGGAACTCTATTACATTGCTGGGAATGTAAGCTTGTTCAACCATTTTGGAAAGCAGTATGGAGGTTCATCAAAAAACTAAACATAAGACATGGGAGTTGGCCTAGCATGCACAAAGACCTGGGTTTGATTCCTCAGTACCACATATACAGAAAAAAAGCTGGAAATGGTGTTGTGGCTTATGTGGTAGAGCTCTAGCCTTGAAAAAGCCCAAGAACAGTGCTCAGGTCCCGAGTTTAAGGCCCAGGACTGGCAAAAAAAAAATTAAAAATAAGAGCCAGAAATTTGACTACTGGGCATTTATTCAGCAGACCACAAAAAAGGCTACCCTAAAGCCATCAAAACAACCATGTCCATTACATTGTTATTTATAGTAGCCAAGATATGGAATCAACCCAGATGCCTCTCAATGGACAAATGGAACAAAACAATGTGGTATATGTACACAATTCTACTCATCCATCAGAAAGAATGATACTGGAACATTCATATGAATTGGCAAGACTTGGAAAAAAAATTATGTTAACCTAAGTAAGCCAAACCCAGAGAAACATAGGTTGCATGGTTTCCCTCATTCGTAAGAGCTAGAATGTGCCAATAAATCTACTAAACATACTAGTTGATAACCAAGGAGTTATGAAAAAATTAACTGAAGTATAATAGGTTCTATGGAGAGCACAAATAGTATAGTTCTCTAGAAAAACCAGATCAAGGATTACAAGGAAATTGGAACTTGCAAGAGGGGAGGAAAAAGGAGGGTGAAGAAGGAGCAAGATAGGCAAGAATTTATTGTATATATTACAAAATTGAGAAATATAGGGAAAGGAGGGTCAAAGTGGGATGAGGTTTCATTGTACACATAAACTGCTTTGGTAAATTGCAAAAATAACCCCACCCCACTCAATATACAACGTAAAATTAAGATAAGTAAGGGATGAGGTGGGTTGTGGATGGTGGGTGAGAAGGTTGGAAGGGGTCACATTGATAACGATGCTCTGTGTTCATGAGCTGATTCAGTGAATGTCAACTCCTTTGTGCATCTCCTTTAAGATAATAAAATACTTAAAAAGCACATTATTCAACATAGGATCAAGGATAAAATAGGAAATATGTACCAGTGCATTATCATGGACATCTCAAAATAGGTGGAAATATCACTTTATATATATAGTGCTACTTATAAAAGGAATAATACAAAATGGATTTGAGACCAATTTCAGGGTATTCCATGTGCCAAGAATTCTTTTAGGAAGTAATTTGTAACTTTAACAATTCATATGAGCTAACATTTTCAGCAACATACCAAAGCAAGATAACCAGCATTAAATCCGTGTTTAGATCTCATCAGACACTGTCCCAATACTTCATACGCATATACTCTTTTAAGGTTGATCACAAATATAACAAATAAGTATCCTCACTTTATAAGTTAGGAAACTAAGCCACCCAGAGGTTAATACTTGTCTGAAGATATACACGTACATTATAAGAAGTGAAGAAACGGGGGACAGTGCCAGGGAATGTCTTTCATTTACTATAGGGGAATATAAAAGCTGATAGGTACCAGGAAACCCCCACCAAAGGAGGAAGACAATGTTAGTGGTTAGACCAGCACCATATTGCTCATTCATGGTGGGTCTGGGACCAGACCCAAGAGGTCAACCATCTTTTGCAACTTCATACTAGTCCTGACATAGTAGAAAAGGATGTGTGCATTTAAATCCCGTATAAAACAATGCAGGGATATTTTCCTGCCATCATCCTTTATATTTAGAGCCATTTAAATTTGTCAACTTCTCAACTAATGGCAGTCACTTGTGATTTCTAAAGCAAGCTAATTACAATATCACCTAGGATGCTTAATGAGTATGATTTTACTCACATTGGATGGAACAAGTGCGGAAAAAGAGAATGAACTTATGACCAAAACCATTTCAAAGCATGAATATCTATTAACAATTACTACATATAAGGAAGAGCAATAGGTGTTGAAAGGATTTTAAAATATGTCATCCAGTAGGGGAAATATTCACAAATAACCTTGCTGTAGTCAAAACACAGTGAGTAATCCAGGGACATGAGAGAAAAGAAAAAGTACTCCAACTGAGGAAATTAGAGAAGGTTCTGGAACCTCCAATGGGAAAGAAATAAGGCTGAATTATTCAAATACAGGTCCCTTTCATGGATTTTGTCCAGTTAGTATGTTTTTAACTCTGACTGATAATATAAAAAATAAGCATTTTTACTTTTCATCTACTATACCAGAATAATAAAAGGAAAGAGGGAACTGAGGCTCCAGTTATTAATGATCCTTATACAGAATAAATCAACACATTAATATCTTATTATTTGCTAATATGTCAGGCAGAATAAAGTTCAGAAGGAGTAATGTTGGTCAGAATACACTGTATACATAAATGGAAATGTCAACGTGAGCCCGTCCTTATACAATTAACGTATGCTAATACAAAGACATTCGTTCCTAGGGTTAAAAGAATACACGCAATACTGTGCCTGTAACTTTCAAGTGTGTAGGAATCTCATGACAATGTCGTACACTCCAGAATGGCAGGATAAAGGAAACTCTCATGGATCATCCAGTCCAATGAGCCTGTCAGTGAGTCAATCCCTCTGCAACATCCCCACCAAGTGGTCAACTAGTTTATATTTGGTTGCCTAGAGGTCGAGAATAATATCGACAGACAGAAATCTTGAGCTTTGAATGGTTCAGCTTTAAATAGGAGGAGACTAACAGTGCCAACAATAAGCAGGATGAAAAGATGGAAAAGAAGAGGAAAATCCCAGCACACACACACACACACACACACACACACACACACACTCCCTCGAGTTCCTCCCCACTGAATAAACTTCAGTCATTTGGAGCTTTTTGTTTTCTTTCCTTACAAAACTATTGAGTGGTTCTGATGATCATTATATTTTGCTCCCTCTCAAACTATTTCCCAAGTCTTCTTTAACCTTAGCCACGCCAGGTTTCTTAACCTCTCCTCACATGGGTTCCCTTTGGGCTCTCACAATCTCTTCTCAGGAAAACCCCAAGTTTATCTACAACTCAGTTCTTTGATGATTTATAATTCAAAATATGATGCTCAGAAACACTCTGATATACAGTGCAGAGAAAGAGATCTGCTATCCATCCCCTCCAATACTATCCTACTATTGTACCTTAGGAATATATTCAATGTCTGTGTCTCTTGAATAAATAAGCCAAAATACATTTCACCATGTAGCATCTGAAGAATCGAGATTTTTTTAAGGAGGAAAAGAGAGATAATTCTTATTCATGGGTTCTCATAGGTTAAAAGTTGCGCTTTTCCAATCAGTCTTAGTATCTCAAGAATATTCTCTTCTGGTGGATAACTGCCACCACTGTAATACTAGGGTTAGGGTCACAAAAATCTCTGAAGATTCTTTTTGTCTTAGAAGCATAGGGTAAGAAAGACTGGATATATTAAGAGCCAGATACCGTTCTGTGGGGTACTACCAACGTTAATAAGGAGACATTAAGGATTAGAAGAGCAAGGCAGGCTAGGATTTGTAAGGTATTTTTCCCAAAATACTAAGAGATGGAGGGGTTGGGAAAGAATGAAATGGCACTACAGGTTTTTTGGTTGTTGTTGTTGTTTGTTCATTTGAAGGAAATGGTGCTGAGGCTTGAACACAGAGCTCCACATTTGCTAGGCAGACATTCAAGCACTTGAGCCATTCCCCCAAACCTCTTTGTTTTGGTTATTTTTGAGAAAGATATTACATTTATTCCAGGCCAGCATTTGTGTTTTCTTATGTAACTTGGACGACAGACCTATACCATTGCTTTTTTGTATTGGTTTGTCATGAAGTCTTAACATTATTTGTTTGGCCCAGGCTAGCCTTGAAATATAGTTCTCCCCACCTCTCTACCTGAGTAGCTAGGATTATAGACATGAGCCACCATGCTCAGAGGCCAGACTGTTTTTTTAGTGAAAGAAATTAGAGTTCAGAATGTGTTCACAGATGTGCATTTGATGGAAAGAAGAAGCACATGGTGATTTTTTAAATAGTGACAATGTACTATGAACAGTTCATATGACAGTTCAATAATAAAAGCCTACTGCTCACGAATGCACATTTTAGCAGGAGTCTGGCTAGCTGCTCACATTAGGACATTGTTAAGTGATCTTACCAGGCTGTGCCTAGAACCAGTGGCGTGGCTATCCTTGGCTCCAGATCCTCTTTTCTTCCAGCAGACGAGTTCAAAATGGTCAGATCTCAATGATGGACACAAGAATGAAAGAACAGGCAGAAATTCATGGATTTCTGTAAAGCCTTGGCTTGAAAATGGCATATTGTGGGTATTGCATTGAATTTGTAGATAGCCCTTGGCAAGATTGCCATTTTCACAATGTTAATTCTTCCAATCCAGGAACATGGGAGGTTTTTCCATTTCCTCAGTTCTGCTTTAATTTCTTTTTTCATGGTTTTAAAGTTTTCATCAAAAAGGTCCTTTACATTCTTAGTTGTTAACTCCTAGGTACTTTATTTTCTTTGAAGCTATTGCAAAAGTTCTTTCCTGATTGTTGTCTCATTCCTCTCATTGTTAGCATATAGGAAGGCAGTTGACTTTTTATTAAAGAATTTATTAACGTTGATTTTTACATCATATTTTAAATTACAAGTTTAACAAACAAGTGTTCAAGAAGGGAATCTCTATTTACAATCACTGGGACTTAATATTTAGAACTTAATCAAAATTAGGCTAAGGGTTTGTATGTCATAGAAACATATTAATTTATGAAATAAAAGATTATGTCTATAGAGTCATAGGTTTTTATGTCTATATAGTTATGTTTATATTTCCATTACCGTGTCCATAGCATTGGGTATACAGATATTGAGTCCTCGCTCTTGTACTCTTTGGATTTAATAGTCACATATTAAGGATACCATGCGCCTTTTGTTCCTTAGGTCTTGACTTGTCTCACTCAACATGATTCGCTCTAGATTCATCCACTTTCCTGCAAATGCCAATATTTTATCTTGTCTGTTGGCTATGTAGAATTCCATTGTGTATATATACCACATTTTCTGTATTCATTCATTTGCAGTAGGGCATCTGCATTGTTTCCATCGCCTGGCTATTATGAATAGTGAAGAGATGAACATAGCTGAGCAGGCATTCTTATCATATCCTGGGTTATGATGTTCAGGGTAGATGCCCAGAAGTGGTATGGCGGGATCGTAGGGAAGGTCTATTTTCAGTTCTTTAAGAAACCTCCACACTGCTTTCCAGAGTAGCTGTACTAGTTTACATTCCCATCAGCAGTGTAGTAGGGTTCCTTTTTCTCCACAACCCGCCAGCATCTGTCATTGTCTGAGTTCAAAATCTTGGCAATTCTTGTTGGAGTAAGGTGGTATCTTAGGGTTGCTTTTATTTGCATTTCCTTTATGACCATAGATGATGAACAGTTTCTCATATGCTTTTCTGCCATTTTAATCTCTTCTTCTGATAAGTCTCTCTTTAGTTCCCTTGCCCATTTAGTGAATGGTTTATTGGGCTTGGGGGGGGATTAGTTTCTTGAGTTCCCTGTAGATACTGGATATTAGAGTTCCCTGTAGATACTGGATATTAAGCATTTGTCAGATGTATTATTGGTGAATATCTTTTTCCAGTTGGTTGGCTGTCTCTCTACTTTTGCGACTATGTACAGAAAGTTTTTATTTTTAGGTAGTCCCATTTATCGAGTCTCTCTCCAATCTGTTGTGACCCTGGGATTCTGTTCAGGAATCTTTTGCCTGTGCCTCTGAGTTCCAGTGTCTCTCCTGCTTTACCATGTAGCAGTTTCACGGTTTCCGGTCTGACGCTGAGGTCTTTGATCCACTTTGAGTTAATGCTTGTGCGTGGCGAAAGGCTGGGGTCAATTTTTAGTTTTCTGCATGTGGCTGCCCAGTTTTGCCAGCACCATTAATTGAATAGACTGTTTGTTCCACTGTATATCTTTGGCTCCTTTGTCAAATACAAGTTGCCTATAGGTATGTGGTTCTATTTCTGGGTCTTCTATTCTGTTCCACTGATCTTCTGGTCTTTTTTGTGCCAATACCAAGCAGTTTTTGTTATTATGGCTCTATAGTAGAGTTTGAAGTCTGGTATTGTAATACCACCAGCATTGCTCTTTTTGCCTAGAATTGTTTTGGCTATTCTAGGTCTTTTTTGTTCCATATGAATCTTTGGATTATATCTTCTATTTCAGTAAAGAATGTCTTTGGGATTTTGATGGGGATTGCATTGAATTTGTATATCAATTTTGGCAGTATAGCCATTTTCACTATGTTGGTTCTCCCTAGCCATGAGCATGGGATGTCTTTCCATTTCCTAGTGTCCTCTTTGATTTCTTTCATTAGGCTTTTATAGTTTTCATTGAATAGTTCCTTTACATCTTTGATTAAGTATATTCCTAAGTATTTTATTATTTTGGGGGCTATTGAAAATGGGATCATTTTCTTGATTTGGCCTTCCGTTTGTGTATTGTTGGTGTACAAGAAGGCTACTGGTTAATTTTGTATCCTGCCACTTTGCTAAAGTAGTTTATTAATTCTAGAAGTTTGGGAGTGGAGTTCGTTGGGTCACTCAAGTAGAGGATCATGTCATCTGCGAATAGGGATAGTTTAATTTCTTCTTTCCCTATGTGGATCCCTTTGATGTCCTTTTCTTGCCTAAGGCAGTTGATTTTTGAGGGTTAATTTTATACCCTGCTACCTTGCCAAAGTTTTGAATCAGCTCAAGCAGTTTGGGAGTTGAGTCTATAGGGTTTTTTAAATACAGAGTCATGTCATCTGCAAAGAGGAAAAGTTTCACTTCCTCTTTTCCTATTTGGATCTCCTTTATGCTTGCTTCTTGCCTTATTGCTCTGGCTAGGAATTCTAATACTATGTTAAAGAGGAGTAGAGACAGTGTAGACCTCACTTCTTCACTGAGATAAACTAGAGAGTCACAGAGAGGAGAAAGGAATTATTGGGGAAGTGTTGCAAAGCACTGGTTCTGCTATTGCACTCTATAGTGTCTGTACTGAAAAGGCAATTAACTATAGCTGCATACCGAAGAATGAGACCCACTATGTCCACCACAGCTCAAGATTATTATTGCCCTCCAATGCCTTCTAGAAAAGTCAAAATTCCTCTCCACAGACACTGGTGGGCCTGAAAGAAAAGTAAGGATAGATGTTTTGGGTACTTTATCTTCCAGTGTGAAAAAAATTCTATCTTAGTCTTTGTCAACTGTGAAGTGCATTACTATTTTTGTACCTGACTAATAACTGTAAATGGGCAATCTAGGTCCACTAGATTACAAATTGCAGAACCTAAGTCTAAAAACACAAAGAAATTCAGAGAAAACAATGCATAGAACACAGAAAAACTTAGAAATTAACTACACCATCTCTACAATTAGAAATAGAAAACTATTTCACCAGAAGTATTCGACCAAAAGCACTAGAAGATTTAATTTAGAAAACTCAAATAAGAGCAAAAGACAAAAAAAACAGAAAGTAGGAGAAAAAGAGTAACAACAAAAAGGAAGATTAATAAATCCAGAAAGGAGATCCAATATGTACAAGTAAAGCACAAGGTACAAGAAGAAAATTTCTAAAATGTCAAAATGACTCACCCTCAAAATGTAAACCAGGTGACCAAAGCCAACTATACACTCCCTTGCTTTCTTAATATCGAAAGGCCAGGGCATTTAGTTACCTACTCCAGCATGCCACTCTACTTGTACTGTATTAAATGCCCACACTTCAAATGGAGTAAGAATTACATCTGAAAATAAGGTTAGTCCACTATTAAAAAGTTGCTGTGCTTCATTTCTGTGATCAGTTGTATATCAGAAGGAAAAAAAGAAAAGCTCTAATGACATCAAAGACAAAGGAAAAAGGTTTCCTTATCAGTGCCATTATTTCCTTCATCTGCTTGCTAAGTTTGTTGGGATGTGTAGCTGCTCACACAAAACTCTTTATCCCATTTAGTTTCTGGAAACTTTTTCAGCAAATTGTGTTCTTTGACTAGTGTGGTTAACAAATCCAAAACATTGTGAGGCACAATTTGCCAAATCATATGCACCCCTTCTTCAAAGGATGGCCCCAGATCTCCAATGGAAATCTCTTCTTCAATTATTATTCCACATTGTCTCAACACAGTTTTTTGAAGAGCTCCAGATTTTAAACATATTGCTTACTTATATGCCAAGCAGAACTGTGAGCACTGTGTAGACATTATCCCACTTGATCCTCAAAGGAAGATTGAAACACAAGGCATTATTTTTATAATTCACATTGCATAGAAGAAAATTCAAAAACAAGAAAAGGAAAAGCAAAGGGGAGTATTTATAGCACAAGTGTTAAATTTTAGGGTGTACTAAACTCTCTTGGTTCATTAGTAATACTTTGATTTTCCATACGCTTCAGATTATATATGTGTAGCCTGATACATCTTTTTTACTCCAGGAATTCTTGAATATTATACTTTAGTATTTCTTCAAATTTACCAAAGAAGCTATTTGGGAGTGGAGCATGTTATATGAATAAATCAGTGATCTCTGAATAATGGATCCAGAAATTAACAGGCATACGAAGCCCTACTTGCAAAGAATACAGATATTCTTTGTAATCTTACAATTACAAATGATACCCATTTGTAATCTTAGCACTCAAGAAGCAGGAAGTTCATGAGCCTGAGAAAAGCCTGATTAATACGGAGATATTCCCTGTTTTAAAAAGATAAACAAACAACAATAGAACAAATAGAATACAGATTCTCCTAAGCATGATAATCCTTTATATTCATGCTCAAACAAACTTAATCTATGTCCTAGACAATAGGCTAAAGTTTAAAACTACTTCTTTTTAGTGCTAAAGCCTAGGTTATTTGTCCATACAACTAAAACTAGATAATACTACAGACTTAATGGCAAGTAGATATTTCTGTATTCCATGTTTTCAGTCTATGAATAGTTTACTCTAGAAAGATACATTATAGAGAGTAATTTTGAGCCAGACTCTGGTGGCTCAAACCTATAATCCTGGCTACATGGGGTATTGAGATCTGAGGATCATGGTTTGAAGCCAATCCTGGCAGAAAAATCCCTATAAGACTCTTATCTCCAATTAATCACTCAAATGATACAGTGCTATCCTTGAGCACTAAGAGGCTCAAGGATGGCGCCCAGGGCCTGAGTTCAAGCCCTACAACGGACAAAAAAGAAAATGTAATTTTGAATACACTATCCTAACTTGCATTGATGTTTGAGAATGGGTGGATGTACATCAGATATATAGTGCTCTTGATTTCTTTTTTTTTTTTTTGACAGTCCTGGGGCATCAACTCAGGGCCTAAGCACTGTCCCTGGGCTTTCCTCAAAGCTAGCACTCTACCATTTGAGCCATAGGCACCACTTAGTATAGGAAACTGACACCCTAATAGGATAAATGTAAAAACACTGGAAACATGATGGCAGAATTCATTGAGGGCAATAGTGGAGACTTTAATAAGAGCTTTTGTTTACTACAGACCAAAAGAACCTGAGAAAGTAGACATATGAGATGCATTCCAAGTAGAAGAAAAAAAACAGACCTACTTTTTGGATATGTCAGATGCAAACCAAAATTGGAATGTAAACTAAAATTGGGCAAAAAAATTTCAATGGCCCAAGCCCCTCTCCAGTAAAGAGATAAAATTGATAATATATGTTGAGCTGAGAAAGATCCATTGCACATACCTTTTTTGTTTGCTTCTTTCATGTCACTACATTAGCTCAGTTTTATGTGGAAACTCTAGAGATACCTCTGAAGCCTCACCTCTATCAAAATGGATTTTGTATCCTATCTGGCCACAGCTAACTACAACTCTCTCTAAAAATCAAACATCAGGCACCAAATTTCATATTATGTAGACTTTTTATATAACTATATTTGCTCTTGAACATAAAGGCCTCATACATAAGAGAAAGTCTGACAGATCTTTAATCATCCATGAGGAATTGCTACATTCCACCCCTTAGAGGACACCCATATATTACGATCATAGTCTTGACATAACCATTAGTTCTTGGATGATTTCTTTTAATATGTTTTTCTGTATGTGGAAGTAATAAATGACCATGGTGGAGAAGTTCAAATATAAAAAGAAGAAATAACAAGAAAATAACAATCATCCATGGGTAACTCAATATTAAAATTCTTTTGTTTGTGCATATGTGTTGTATATATGTGAGATCCTGTGCTTAGCATATTTTATGCTGCTTTAGTCACTTTTATGGCATAAGCTTATTTCTATAGTACTCATTCCCCTATTAATAAACATCTAACTTGTTCCAATACTTTCCTATTATAAATAATGTCCCAATGCATATCCTTGGACTAAACTTTGCTCATGACCAATTATTTTTTTAGGATAGGATCCTAAAATTGGAATCATTGGTTCTAAGTATATGGATGTCCTTTATCCCCTTAATAAATATTTCCAAATTGTTTTTCCAGAGTGATATTTTCAATTTACATTCAATCACATGCCCATGGGAACATTTCACACAAGCATGCATAGAAGTCCACAGGTCTTTTGGCTCCTCACTCACAAGTTCAGGAAATCTAGTGGAAAGCCAAGCTGACCTACCCTGGCCCATTTGCATGTTACTTTTCCTTTTATACATCCCCATCTTCTTTCAGCATCTGTTCCCTGTCCACTATCCATTCTTTCTTCCTCTGCTATTTTCCTTACAAGAAGAGAAGGACAATTATAAAACCAAGTACACTGACTTTATTACAACCTTTCCCAGCACATGGTTTGTGTTTGTTTTAGAAAACAGCTTAGAAAGTTCGGGGTTTATCCACTGGAACCCACAGGAAAAGTACTAGGGACAAAATGTTTGAGGTTTCGTGAATCATTCCCCATATGCATCCATGCACTTGTGTGTGTGTGTGTGTGTGTGTGTGTGTGTGTGTGTGTGTGCGCGCGCATGTGTGCACACCCATGCCAGTTCTGGAGCATGCATTCAGGGCCTGAGTACCGTTTCTAAACTTATGTGCTCAGGGATACTGCTCTACCACTTCAGACATGGCTGTACTTCTTCTGGCTGTTTTGGATGCTTACTTGGAGATACGAGTCTCACTGATTTTCCTACATGGGCTGGCTTTGAATCACAATCCTCTGTTCTCAGCCTCCTTATAAGCTGGGATTACATTGTGAGCCTGGGGAAGCCAGTCCATGAACTTTGGTTTAGTTTTGTTGTTGTCAGTTGTGGGGCTTGAACTCTGGGTCTGGCACTCAGCTCAGGGCTACCACTCTACCACTCAAGAAACAGTCCTACTTCTGGTTTTCTGATGGTTGATTAAAGATAAGAGTCTTGCTAGACTTTAGTGCCCTGGCTGGCTTTGAACTAGGATCCTCAGATCTATGCCTCCTGAGTAGCTAGTATTACAGGTGTGAGCCACCAGCAACCATTTCCATAAACTTTTAATAAGGAAAAGTGGACCTATCTTGCTGCAAAGGACAATTCGCTGTTTAGGGAGCTTTCACTGTATGAATAGTCACAGTTTATCTCATGACTAATGGTTCTGCTGAAAGTCTCAACTGAAAGGATGGGCCAGCCTTCCAAGAGATCTCACAGCTGAATCGAGGAAAGTGAATGGCATAGATCTTGATCCAGGGATTTGGATCCAGAACTCTAGAAATAAAGCAAAACTCCATATCTGTCAACTTGGCCCTTTGGGAAAGTGTATAAAAATCCTACCAACCTAAGGAAATGTTTATAAAAGAGACTTGGCAGCTTAAATAGCTGTCATACAGCCTACTCATGAATAGTGATACATGCAATTTAGCTTCAAGGAAAGGGGAAGAAAATGTTTCCACAGTGAATAGCTGTTGAAATATGATAAAGAGATCTTCCTCTGAGCTTTGCTGTGTAAACAAAGTACCTTCTATAATTTTTCAGTGGTAATTCCCTAATAGCCACATTTTCTATTATAGATGAAATATCGTAAGTTGTTTCAAATCTCTTTTTTAAAAAAAACCCTAAAATACAGCTGAACATGGCATTTCATCCCTGCAACCCTACATTTTAGGAGGCTGAGACTGGGAAGGTAAAATGTGAGGGCAGCTCAAGCAAATGCAAAGATGGGTGTGGTGGCAGGCAGCTACCATCCCAGTCAAGACAGAAGTGTAAATCAGAGGATCACAGTCCAGATCAGTCTAAGCAAAAGAGAGGCCATATCTCAAAACAACAAGAACAAAAGAAGTTAGCATTATCATTCAAGGGAGAAGGTACCTATCTAGGAAACATAGGACCCTAAGTTCAAACCCTAGCACTGGAAAAAAGAAGGAAGAAAAGAATGTAGAAACAAAATAGTTAAAACTAAATGCAATTCTTGGTTATATATTTAAAAATGAGACATTTCCTCAAGAAACAAGAAGATAAATAGATTCTTCCATCTACCTCAGAGCCAATGCTTGCTCTTTCTTTTTTTCTTTCTTTCCTTCTTTCTTTCTTTCTTTCTTTCTTTCTTTTACTTTCTTTCTTTCTTCCTTTTTTTCTTTTTTTGCCATTTGTGGGGCTTGAACTCAGGCCCTGGGAATTGTTTTGAGACACTTTTTGCTCAAGGCTAGTGCTCTGCCACTAGGAATTGAACCCAGGGCTTCATGCATGCTAGGTAAGCACTCTGCCAGTAGGCTATGTTCTCAGCCCCAAACGTTCACTTTTTTTTTTTTTGCCAGTCCTGGGTCTTGAACTCAGGGCCTGGGCACTGTCCTTGGACACGTTTTGCTCAAGACTAGTGAACTGCCACTTGAGCCACAGGGCCATTTCTGGCTTTTTTTTTTAATGTGTGTATGTGGTACTAAGGAATTGAACCCAGAGCTTTGTGCATGCTAGGCGAGCACTCTACCACCAGGCTATATTCCAGGCCCCCAATGCTCACTTTCTAAATGTTCATATCATATATCTTTTATCCCCACCCCAACAAACAGAAACATGAAGAAAACACACTTATCCATTCAGATGATAGAATTTCATTTAGACCCATGTATGCCTGTCTGTCTGGTGTTATTTCAGAGGATTTTTGTTATTGTCAAGAAAAAGAGGAGTTTGTTTTTAAATAATGAATTGTGATTTGTTTCCCCCAGGACTTTTAGAACTTGCAGGAGATAAAGCATCCTCCCCTGAACTCTTAAGAAATGACTAAGGCTGACAGTCACTTAGCATGTTATCATGTTCTAAGAGGGTCTGCTCCCAGTTTTGTGGTTACTATCTCCACAGTAGCAGGCACTTAGTCGCTCAATGTTATTTGAAGAGGTGTAAGAAGTACTACAGCTGCTGTATCTCTAGGTTCTATTTTTAATTGGGAGGAACTTAACTGGAGCCTGAATCTCTTCAAGAGAAAGGAAGATGGGGGTTTAGGAAACTTTTATGGTAAATCTACTAACAGCAGCAGAATAAGAAGATAACTCAATGATCAAAACCTCTGAGGATAAAGCACTTTGCCAGAAACTCAACCTGTGCAGAAGACTTGGAGGAATTTCCAGAGCCTTAATGGTCTATAGTGGGAAGATAAAGCACACATGATAACATGATTGGCATTATCAAAGAAAGAAACTAAGATTCAAAGAGGTTAAGTGACATTCCTATGCTCATACAGTTTATAAGTAGCCGTGTTTTGACTGCAGCCCACATTTCCTGACTCTACTGAAGTCATAACACTATTATTTAGTGCTTTCTTTTCTTTCTTTCTTTCTTTCTTTCCTTTTGTCAGATGCAGGGTCTGAATTAAGGATCAGGCACTGTCCCTAAGTTGTATTTGCTCAAGGCTAGCACTCTATCACTTTGAGCCACAGCACCACTTCCAGTTTGCTGGAGGTTTATTGCATTTAAGAGTGTCATGGGAACTTTTCTGCCCTGAGCTGCTGCCTTCAAACAATGATCCTCAGATCTCAGCCTCCTGAGTAGCTAGGATTCTAGGTGTGAGTCATCAGTACCTGGCTTCGGTGTTTTTTTTTTATGACATATGCTTTTAAAAATATTCTATTATCTTTTTGTTAATGATGGACTTACAATCAGTCATCCATGTCAATGAGTGGAGCTTGGGTTCCATTGAATGATCATGGCTCAAGATAAAATGTGTCATTGAAGTTCTGCATTTAAAAAAAAATGCACTCGAGCTGGGCACCAGTGGCTCATGGCTGTAATCCTAGCTACTCAGGAGTCTGAGATCTGAGGATCATGGTTCAAAGTCAGCCCAGGCACACAAGCTGATGAGACTCTTATCTCCAATTAACCACCAGAAAACCAGAAATGGCATTGTGGCTCAAGTGGTAAAGTGCTAGCCTTGAGCTAGAGTTCAGGGACACCTCTCAGACCCAGAGTTCAAGACCCACAACTGACAAAAAAAATGCACTCGAACTAATCTGACCTAACCCGATCAGCCTAATGGCAAACAATGTTACTAAGATGGTTTACCCATCTGTGCAAAGTGAGATAAAGAATGTTTATTTCCTGGATGTTCTCTTGTGTATGTAGAAGTCATTTTGAAATGACAAAGAGGAAATGACTCTCCCTGGCAAAAAAAAAAAGGAAGCAAGCATCTCATCCAACACACACACACACACACACACACACACACACACACACACACACACACACACGGCTGATCCCACAGAGAAACCGTTTCATCAAAGGGGGAAAAAAGAGACTGTCTGTTTGGAATAGGAAAAGAAAACTGTAGAATTGCTCTGATAATCCCATAGGCTTTTTGTAGCAATTTAAATTATGGACTGGAGTAGAAGCCCTAAATTTATTGGGGTTTTTTTATTTTGTTTTTTGGGCAGTCATGGGGCCCTACATTTATTGTTAATACTAAGTACTATTCAACAGAAATTGAGTAATGCTTTTTGTTGTTTTAACCTCCAATCCCTCAAACATAATCAGTAAAGGAATCAATGAAATGGTATGTGGAATTTATTCTCCTTCAAGAATACTGAAAGTGGAAAAAATAACCCTATTCATTGCATGGAAGCAGAAATATGTCTATATGAACCATTACTATACTGATAAGTGCGAAATTAATCCATTCTGTGGATGAATGAAGTAATTACTAAACAAATTCTAGTTTTGCTATCGAACTATTTCAATGTTTCATATATGCTAACTATTGATACTGCAATAGGCAAAGGGAAGAGAGAGAGTGGTAGATGGGTCAGAGTGCTTGTAATACATTGTATGTATGTATACACTGTATGCAATGTCACAATGAAATCCTTCCACTTTGTACAATGCAAATAAAAAATAGGAACATTGTTGTCTCCAATTAAACTAGCTTCATATATTTGGGGGGATTACAAGTAGGAAGATCATAGAATTTGTTATTCAAATATAGTCTCCAAGAGTCAAAAAGCAATCTTATTCATACATTGGACTGACCAGACACACAAGGACACATAAGAGAAACGCTAGGAGTCAAAATTGCTTTAGATCAATATACAGGCAATATCACACTCCAAAATTCAATCTGTTGATTCTTTAGTTTGCCATTTAACACATTTCATCAGGGTTGTTGCTTAAGTGCCAAACCTAACACAGGTTTTCTGTTTGCATTTCCAGTGCCTGACTACTTCAGCTTTTATAAAGTATGCCGATTGGTTTGGTAGACTGGAAATGCACAGCATACTTGAGTATGAAGCCCCCTTGGATATTGGAGGCCTAGCAAGAGAGAAAATATGATGAGAAACTAATATTTCAAGGAGACTTTGATTTTATTCTTACAACTAAAGAGATATTAAAACCCTGGTATAGTGAAAAATACCATAGAAAACCTGGTGGTTGAAAGACAGACAACAAAAGAGAAGAAATCGAGCAGCTCAAATCTGTTGGAGATTTGTGGTAGAAATGATATAAAGTCTAGACAGAGTTTCCCGAAATGCAGGATAATTAATAAGGTCCACTTTTTCAGACAGCCAGTTGTATACCCAGTGTTTATGATTACTATAACAACTGATCGTCACAGATGACAAGGCCAAGCTATCTGTAACTTATCCTACAACTCAAGTATCCTAGAGGGATTCCTGGCTGGCATGTTGCCAAGGAGTATCCATGAAAGGAAGCCTCCTATCTCCACTTTGTCACAATGGAACTGGCTATTTGAGATGAAACAGCATTCAAATAGAGACCCTCTTTTAGAAGAGACAGAAAGAATTTATAGATCTCAAGCAGTTGATGTCACCACAGGAATTATTTCACAGATCTAAAGGGACAGAACCATTCATGTCATTGCACAGCTAGACTAAAAATGTTGCTGAGTTAGGAGTTTATTCCAACTCCAGGCTGTGCTGCAAAAACATACACTCACAAACCATTAGTTCAGTTTTCTAATAGGAAGGTGGTGGCTCCAATTCACAAACCAACAAAGAAGGGGCAGGAGAATTAAAGCTGAGCAAAATGTAGCTCCTTTAAGACAGCAAATCCTCTTGCAGCATATATAATCCAGTTGGATTTCTTCTTCTGGGTTTAAACTGGCTGGTTCATACCTTTTAGAACTCCTCAGCTTTATGGTTAAGAGGTTGAAGTGGAGTAGAAAGAAACTCAGAGCCATCATTCATGAACAACTTATGCCATGCCATTGTATCACTTCATTTAAGACTGGGAATCACATTAGAAATTAGTCATCATCATCCTCAAATTCTTAGCAGAAAAATCAAGAGGCAGAGAAGAAAGAGATTTCATATGAGTGAAAGGTGTTGTGCTGGACTGTGAAGTAGATGGGAGCTTCATAGGAAAGCTCCCCACTCTATCAATGGTTATATAGACAGGTGTCAGGAAAGCTCTACTCACTCTGCACTTCCTTGGGACAATATACCCTTCCAATCCAGAGAATAAATCCCCCGGATGAACTGTAGAAATCAGCCATGACAACTCTAGAAACCAAGAAAACTACAGTTCTTTGTGTTGATCTTTGTAAAACACGTGGTGACTGAGGCAGTTTAAAAACAAACAGGAAGGGTGGTACCTTGAGCTGAAGAGCTCAGGGACAATGCCCAGGCCCAGAGTTAAGTCCCACGACTGCCAAAATAAATAAATAAATAAATGAAACCAGGAAGGAATCCTGAGAAAGTGAGGAACCATTTAATTAGCAAACTTAATATTATACTATTTCCACAAATACTGTGCAGCTAACTTTTTCTTCAGATACCATAATATTGGGGAAAAGAAGTTTATAAAGAAATCCTCCAAGGGTCTCCATCAAAGCTCCAGGGTTTCATTACTCCTTGCACTGATCATGCCAGAGACAGTGTAAAACTTACACCTGAAAATCTGCTTGCAGGGAAGTCAGCTTATTATTATTATCCATGACAGGGAGTATCCCAGTTGAGATTACACCCCACAAGGTATGAGCTATGGCAGAAAGGAATTCAAGTGTTAGATCATACAGATACACAGCCCTTCCCAAGGAAGTGGCTGCAAACCATCCTGATGCTAGTCATTTAAGTTTCCTTGCATGTCCTTCATTCCTAACTGCCTGGGTCAAACTCATGCTCTCCTTACATACTTTTTCTGGGAATGCAGTATTCAGTCTTTCTGCTTTGGAAAATTTCTCATTTTAGTCCCACATTGTGGGTTTGCTATCTAATTTCAAGCATAAATTCACTAAGAAGAGTTGACATCTAGTTTCAGCATCTATCCAGGGGGAGGGGGAAACTAGTCATGCAATAAATGTTAAATCATGACAACAACAACAGACCCAAATAGCAATGTGATCATAGTAAAACACTCAATTTTCCCAATTGTTTGAACTCTGCAAAGCTTTTGAACTAAAAGAATTTCATGTGCATGTACACATACGTACACGCGCGCACACACACACACACACACACACACACACACACACACAGGTTTCCATGGTTTCTGTCTGTTTATATAACACCCCATTGCTATGGTATCTAGAAATGTTGCCTAAATTAAATGAATTGGAAATGTCAGGAGAAAAGGAAATGATTATTTTTAAAGGCTAATAGGGAACTGATATTTACAGAAAGTATTTTGACAATCCAGTTATTTCAAAATAAAAATTTATCAAAAAACTAACAGACAAGGGCCTCATATCTAAAATATACTACAAGGGCTTGGAGTTTAGCCTGATGGAGTGCTTGCCTAGTATGCACAAAAACCAGGGTTCGATTCCTCGGTACCATAAACATAGAAAAAAAGCCAGAAATGGTTCTGTGGCGCAAGGGATAGAGCTCTAGCCTTGAGAAAACCCAAGGGCAGTGCTCAGGCCCTGAATTCAAGCCCCAGGACTGGCAAAAAAAATTCTAAAATATACCTACAGCTCAAAAATTGATTCTCTCAAAAACAAATCCTCAAAGAAACAACCATCCTATTAAAGATGGGATAAAGACATAAAGAGAGACTTCTCTGAAGAGGAAATAAAAATGGCCTATAGACATATGAAGAAATGCCCAATATCTCTGGCCATAAAAGAAATGCAAATCAAAACAACTTTAAGATTCTACTTCACTCCATTTACAATGGCCATGATCAAGAAATCTAATAACAACAGATGCTTGCGGGGATGTGGCCAAAAGGAAACACTACTGCACCACAGGTAGGAATGTAAATATGTTCAACCACTCTGGAAAGCAGTTTGGTGAATCCTCAAAAGACTAAACAGAGAGCTCCCCTATGACCCAGCAGTTCCACTGCTTGGCATTTACCCAAATGTCCAGAAACAAGGATATACTTAAGCTACTAGCACAATGATGTTCATTGCAGCATTATTTACGATAGCTAAGATATGGAACCAACCCAGATGCCCCTTAGTAGATGAATGGATCAAGAAGATGTAGTGCTTTATACACAATGGAATTCTATGCTACCATCAGAAAGAATGACATCGCCCATTTTTAAGTAAGCCAGACCCAAAGGAATATAGGTTCAAAGTTTTCCCTCATTTGTAATAATTAGTACACACCTAGGACTCTCCTAGCAGAGGATCACAATAGCTTGAAAGCTATGTACATATGGTCATATAGGAAAAAGCTAAGTGAAATGAACTATAGAATATGGAAACAAGAGGTTTATCTTTGTGATTGTTGTTTTTAATGTACTATGTAAAATTATGTCTTTTTCCCCCTTTATTAGTTTATCTCATGCTGGTAATCTATCTGACTTTGTTACCTGGTTTATTGTATATGCATTTATTTGTTTATTTAAAATAGGAAAGAGAAGGGGAAAAACAAGATGATTGGGAGGGAGTTGGGAAGGGAAAATGGGAGAAAAACATGGGAAGGGGTATCGATATTCAAGAAGTATGTATCCACTACCTGATGAATATAACTGTAACTCCTCTATACACTACACTGACAATAAAATAAAACTGAAAAAACTGAACATTTTTATAGTGAATATTGTTCTTTTGTAGTTATCAAAATAACTGCACGGCCTGCCTAAAATCTGTCCATTCGCATAGCACCTGAGGAAGTGAATTCAATTCAATGAGAGCTCAACTATTGGAAGAAGCCCATGTTATGCATCTTTCCACATTTAATATCTATGTGCTCTAGGATAACTAATTGTCCATCTCTAAAATGAAAGTGACAATAGTGTAGATCTCATGAGGTTCCTTATGAAAGTTAAAAAAGTATAAATGGAATGTACTTGGCACATTATATGTGCCATTGGGTCAAATATCTTGAACACTGGTGGAGAAATAAGAAAATGTGAATCTAATAAATAAATCAGCTAGCACTACTCGTGATGAGGTCACAGCAGTAGGTCACCCTGGGCTGGAACTCAAAATGTAACATGAATTCAAGCAACTGTATATCCGTGACTGAATTAAGAATGCCCCAGATCCAAAATAACAGAAGACATGCGTGCACATAAGCAACTTCATTCGTTTTTAGAACTGTGACAAATCTAAAACAAAGTTGAAATTATAGGCAACAGATTAAGGAAAACTGACACCAAAAAAATAGCACTTTGTGTCCCAGTGGGAAACTTTAAAAAAGATAGGGAAGAATATTTGATTATGGAACAAAAACATGTGAAACTTTCTCATTTCCGGCTCACAAGATGCTCTGGCTGCTATTATATAAGCTGTGCAGAGAGCATATAATAAGAGACTAAGCAGATAGAAATGTTCAGCAAGACAATTCTTTACGACTCCTTGGCACTCAATGCCAGACATTAATAAGGTTTATGAGAAGCCAGTGAGCACTGTAAATTGCTCTCCTCCCGGTCTGAATCATGATGCACACTTCATTTGTTTCCTGCATACTGATCTGACAATGAGAGATAAATCTGATAAAGTTCTCCAACTTGGAAACAGACTTGTTTTCCGCCCAGGGAATCTGTCTATGTAAGGAGAAGGTTACTGGGCCCGGAGCCACCAGCAATAATTTGTGTACCTGAAACACGCCTTTGATTTTCTGAGCATTGTCACACACAATTCTTTGCTTATTCAGCTTTTTTCAGTGGCCCTGGAAGAATGTTTGTGTGCAGCTCTCAGCTACTACTCACCAGCAGTGCTGTGATTTAAGACTTGGATGTCATTAAGTGAGTCATATTTTACTCGCCAGTAATGGGTGGCCATCACTTTAGTACACTGTCACCCCAAACTCCATTGCTCTTTAACATGCCTCATATTGAAGGGTGAGGTGGTCCAAGGTACAAATACTAGTCTGTACCTTTCCAGAATATTCTACAAGCAAAGCAAACATGAGAGAATTGGCTTCACTCTCATTTACAAGTATTTTCAACTGTTCTGTGTTCTGTCCCTTTGTGATATTCTTCTTAAAACTATAGTATGGTGTATTTTAACTACAAGGAGTCAGTCATAACCTACAATGCTCAGAAAGGAAATTTTTCATCTTGTGGGAGGAAAAAGTAGATACCAGAAACATTTTATACAGCTTTACAGTCTCATTCTTTCCTGAAAGCCTGGAATCTCAAAAACTATACTTGGATGTAAATAGAAATGCAAGCAATATTCTTTATCCAAAATTGTTGTGTTCTTTTAATAAGTATAAATAGCATGCTTTTAACACAAACTTCATAAAATAGACCTCAGAAAGTTTAAGTCACAAAAGTTAAAATTACTATCTGGGATAATCACTAGATTATCTGAATTCTAACACAAAAACAACAACCACAAAAACTGCTGATGTTGACACCAATGCCACCACTAATAACTAGACTTTCAAGTGATAGCTAACATATACTGGATACGATTTGTCAGATGCCAGCACTGCAGTAAGAAAATGATCTCTTTGAATCACCATTTACACACTGAGATGGTTACCATGTTGCCCTCTTCACCTTCTAGCCCCAAAGCTACAGAGGAAAGTGGAAGTTTACAGGAGAACTTGTTTGCCCAAAGTCATACTGCTTGAGTCTCATCCCAGAACTTAAGCTCAGCCACTTTGATGTACCACCCTTATCATCACATCTAGTCTTTTGCTTCAGCAGCCAAACTCTTGCCAACATAGTGAATAGCAAGAAAAAAACTAGCAATTTCTTTGAATTTTTAGAGTTCTAGGTGAGACATAACACTGGCAATGTTGCATGAATTGGGAATGAACACAAAGGGAAAGTCCATACTCCTAATAATGGGGAAGAATTCACTTGTTGGAAATGGAACAGAGGCATGTGAGTTCCTACTGTGGGCCTGGCCCTGACCCAGGCATTTGAATTGATGGAGGTAATACACCTTTTAGTTCACTGCATTCATGCAATACTTTAAGGAGAATCCCAGATTATCAAATTTTGGGAGTCAGCCTTCTGTGTTATATACGACACAATTACTGCTTTCAAGAACCTAATAATCTAGTGTCACTCTGCCAGAATAGCTTCTCATTTTGCTACTATTGTGATTTCCTTTAATTTCTTCTTTCCCCCTGAAAATCAAAGATGACCTACCAACATCTTAAATGTTGAGATAACATCATATTGATTTTAAAATTACCTGTTAAAACAACAAACCAAGAACCATACTATCAAAATATAAGGGAACTTAAAAAGAAAACGTACAGACTACTCGTGGTTTGAGTCCAAGGGTAAGGAAACTAAGACCTCTCTTACCAGAAATGAATGGAAGAGCCTCACAGTTCTGACCCATGTCATTTGGTTTCCAGGGTCATCTTCTGTTAGGCCTACATTCTGTATGATCAGCCTTTTTTGCTTCTGTCTGCCAGGGGAAAATAAGTTTATTGTTCATAATTTTGGATAAGTTGCAATATTGTGGGTTCTTATAAATCCACTCACAAATTACACACAATAAACCCTAGTGAGCAATTTCAAGTCAAGATACTACCCCACCCTTCCTGGGAGGGCAAGGTACTGTGGAAGCAAGAGGGAAGAGAGTGGGGGTTGCTCATAAATCATGAAAAGAAAAGAAGTGATTTCATCAAAGTGCCAAGCTCAGTCCAAGGAATGTTTCAATTGTGTAAAATTTATAGTTTTTTGAGGGGGGATGATTTACGGGGTCCTAATTTTCCATAATAAAAAGCTCAGTGGGGATTCTTTGAATGAAATATCTTTTTAAAAACAATTTTTTTAAAAATGTAGCTAGAAATGAGGGTGAATGGTGCCATGCCTGGAGAATAACTCCTTCTCGGATCAGCTCCAAAAATGAGTCACGGGAGAAAGACCCCATAAAACATAGGTTATTTTTAAAGGCAAAGAAAATTGTATAATAAATAAGTAATATGCAGAAATGTACATACAGTTCGATTTGTTCAATTCATGGGATTACTTCTTTGTTACAAAGAAAAAAACACAAAGAAACAGAAATCTGGATAGAAATGGATAGAAATCAAAGGGCTTTCCTGAAAATTAAGGTATTTATAGACCATGGGAAGAGAAAAAAAGAAGCAGAACAAAATGAAATCTTTTGTTTCATTAAGCAGATGTTTGTTTATATTCAGAGGGTGAACGTATATAATATGTGGCTTCTTGAAAGACTGACTAATACGGAATAAGACCTAGAATTTTTTTTAAATAATTCTTAATCCTTTTCTGAGGGAAGACAGGAACCCTCCTCTGTCCACAGGTGGAGCCAATTTAAGTCCTATGTATGAGGATAGGCTTTATGAGTCTATCAACTTCAATGTATGTTGGCCCATGCTTCATAGTCACAGCTCAACCTCAGTTTCCTGCTAGCATCTTAGTATCCCATCCTTCTAGGCTAACGTATTGAGAAACTGGACCTCCCTGAAGGGTGAAAGACTTCAATACTTAGCATGTCCTGATCCTTGTTACTTTCCTGACTAGCTAGCCTTTCTTTTGGCCCCCACACAAATGAATCTTGAGTTGACCATATCATCTGAATCATGGCTCTTGAGCCCATATTATATCCCTCATCACACACCACCCCCTAGAGAATGTCTTTCTGGCTCCACCTATGTAGCCAGAATCTACTGTTTAAGACTAGTTGGATTTTTTTTAATGGGATGACTTCATCATTGGAACAAGAAGATCAGAATGTGATTACATTTTATGCTAAGTACTTTCCCTGATTTTCATTTATTTAAGTCCCAAATGTTTGTACATTCGCTAATTCCTTCATTTAAATGGAGAGTAGATTTTAAGATTTTTCCCATGATCCTTAGTTCTTGTTTATACCTTATATAATCCTCTGAAATTGATTTGGGGGTCTATGATTTGCTTAGAAAAACATAAGATCTAAAAGCAATGGTGTAATTTCAAGATTGGATTACATAATGCAAGGTTTTTATCTTTCTGGAACAATTGCCATAAAGATATCTCTGTTACTGATTTTGAAAGATGAAGCCACCATTTTGTAAAAGGGAAAATGAGATATCCCTATGTTATAAAATTGGATGGAGATATTTTCTAGTTGTTGATAGTGGTCTCTAGCTTTTATCTAACAAAAATGCTAAAGCCCTCAATTCAACAACCCCAAAGAAATGATTTTTGCCAACAACCTTGATACTCTTTTTTTTTCTCTCAATTTTTTAATGTATTGTATAGAGGGGTTACAGTTACATTCTCCAGGTGATAGGTGCATTACTTCTCACACATCGATACCCCTCCTCATGTTTTTGTCCAAATTTCCCTCCCCCACGCCCTCCCAATCATCTTGGTTTTCCCCCTTCCCTTTCCTATTTCAAATAAACAAATAAATGCATATGCAATATGCCAGGTAACAAAGTCAGATACAGTAACAATATGAGACTAATAAGTACACACCTAGGACTCTCCTAGTAGAGGATTATAATAGGGCAAAACCTAGATTCATAGGGCCATATAGGATGAGGCTAAATGAAAGGATGTCCAGGATATGGAAACAAGAGCTTTATATTGTGTGATTATTGTTCTTAATGTACTGTTATTTCTCTTCTCTTTTGTTACCCTTTGGTTAATCTCATAATCTTTTTTTTAATTATCTTGTGTACTTTTCATGGGCTTTGAACTCAGGGCCTGGGCACTGTTCCCTGAGCTTTTTCTCACTGAAGGCTAGCACCATATCACTTGATTCACAGTTTCACTTCTGCCTTTTTTGGTAGTTAATTAGCAAGTCTCACAGAGTTTCCTGGCTGGGCTAGCTGTGAATCTTGATCCTCAGATCTCAGCCTCCTGAGAAAGTAGAATTACAGGCACGAGCCACTGGTGCCCAGCTTTTTATATTATCTTTAAGTAGTTGCAAAAAGGGGGCTGAATTCAACATGCCAGTTTATGAGTGCAATGCATCATGGTCAATGATCTTATGGCAAATCTAATATCACTCAAATCTCCAAATACAAACCAGCCTCTGTGAATACTGGACGGCAACTTTACAGAGAACCAGTCTGTATACCTGTCTCCTGCTCACAAAAATGAGGCTATAATACATTCATATGTGTTACTTTAAGTTACTCTATTTGTGATAATTTGTTAAGCAGCAATATGACTTCAGTTTGAATTAATAAAAAAACTATTATTCATAATATGTACTGCCATGAACACTAAACAATTACTCCATTCCTTAAAAGAAGCCACCAACATGAAGGGAATGTCTAATCTGGGGATGGGAAGATTATAAAAAAATAATTGTGAATTAGCATAAAGCAGTTTATGATCCATTGCCAACTAGATGCAACATGTACTCTGTTGCCGGGGCCTCCCGGCAGCAAATTGGGGTTCCTGAAATAGGGGGCAGGGACTGGAAAAATTAGAAGAGAGACAAACACATCGGGTCCGGGAGGTCTGCAGCCCAGGCAAAAACTGCAGCGCCCGTTTATTCTCAACTCAAAGTTTTTATCCCTCCTTGAGACCAGGGCACTGCCAGGTGTTACATCCAGATGGTTAATCAGGGAACTGTTGGGGGTTACATTCATATGGTAAATCTCAGATCAATTGAACAGGAGAAGGCCAAAAAACAATAAGACAATCAAGCAATTATCTGATGCAAATCAAAGTACAGTTTGATTCCACTCTTGCTCCCGACATACTCCCGACACTCTGTGAGGGAATGTCACTAGGTTCCAGAAAGAGCACAAGCAGAAAGAGTTCTATAGTTATAGCCAGATGACTAGGGCTTGCTTTGGGACTAGAGAGAAAACATTTCAGACAGGCAGTACACCTCATTTAGAAAAATATGATCATGCCCTGATGTTTAAAGAAGGAAAATGTGAGATCAACAATCACATGACCCAACAAATAATCCATGACTCTGGCAATTTATTTTCTCTGAGAGAAAATAATATAGGAACTAATCAGGGTATCTTCTTCATTAGACTGTTTTGAAAGTCAAATGATTAAAGAATACACACATTACAACCTAATGTTTGCTGTTGATATTACCAACAGAATTTGCAACCAAATTTTAGCCAGGTTAGAGTTGTGCGCCGTTTCAACTTTCTCCCAATGGCCCACCATACTTTTTTAAATTTTTAAGTAGTTGTACAAAAGAGTTGCCATTTAACAAAATAGTGTTGTAAGGTAACTCAATCTCAAAAAAACAGAGGAGCCACATTTTGAGAGGTGGAATAAGGAAGTCCTTATTGGAAAGCAGGTGATTGCAGGTCAACTCTTGTCACAAAGACCTGAAACCCCTTGAATACACTTAACACTGTCAGAAAACTGAGCCATGTGAGCAGAAAGAAGAGAACAACAATACCAACAAAATAGATCAACTCTAATGGAGAGGTAAAATGGGATGCCATGGTGACGGGAGAAGAGCCAGGAGAAAGGAGACACAGGAGACACTAGGCATGGTGTAATGTTGCCTGAGCTTCTCTGGGACTAAACAGTCTGGTGCAGGGTCACAGGAATCTTGAGTCTCCCAAGTTCAGGCACAGGACTAACAGGGCCGATAAGACAGTCTAAGTTCCCACCCCTGCCTCTAGGACCACCCATCACCAGGAGGTGGGACTCCCCCTTCCTCCACCATGAAAACAAGAAGGCACCAATTAAACCCAATTCTCCATGGACCATGTGGCCAAAATGGCACCAGCTAGCCCCAGCGTCCCCATTTCAATAGTTTATGAATACAACTCATCTTGCTCAGTGTCACCCCTTTCTTAACCATCCTTCCCTGATCCACTTCTCTCACTTCTCTTAATTTTGTTGAATATTCATTCAATTCTTGACTGCATTCTCTTCATTCATCAACCCCTTCCCTCTTTTATTTTTGTCAGTCGTGGGGCTTGAACTCAGGGTCTGAGCATGGTCCTTGAGCTTTCTCAAGACTACCACTCTACCACTTGAGCCACAGCACCACTTCTAGCTTTTTTTCTATGCATGTGGTACCAAGGAATTGAACCCAGGTCTTCATGCATTCTAGGCAAGCATTCTACCACTAGGACACACTCCTAGCCTCAACCCCTTTCCTCTTGACCCCACCCCACTCTTTGTAAGTACTCACTTCCTCGTGTTTTTTGAACTGTGACTTTGCCTCTGTAAGGAATTATACTATTTGAGTTTTCCCTTACAAACTACTCTATGTATTTATCTATAAGTCAAATTTAAGGAAAAATACTCAACCTTGTCTCTTTGGGCCTGACTTTCTTCACTTAACATAATTTTCCCATTTCTTTACAAATGATTCAATATTCTAATGGATGAGTAAAATTCCACTGTGTACATATCCCTATCAGACTATTATCCCACCATTCTAAAGAAATGCCTTCAGCTCCTGCTTCTTGCCTTACACTTTATGACAATGGAGATTCCCTGTGCTAAGCCATGAGAGTATTGAGAACAAAAGCTTTGTTCATTTCATCTTCTTAGCTCTCACAAGGTCTGAAACAAAGTTTCACATGCAGTAGGTCTCATAAGGTAGCCCAGCTGAACTCAGAGTTTGTAATCCTTCCTAGTTTTCCAAGCCCTGGGGTTGCAGGGTTGTGCTGCACTCCCAGACATTCTTAAGTCCCTCTCTGCACCCCTTTCTATCCTTTCAGTCTCTTATGCTTCTACATCTTTCTTGTTCAGCTAGTACTCTACCACCTGAATCACACTTTTTTCCTGTGCTTTTGTATGTATATCAACATCTCAGGAGGCTAGAATGCAAAGTGAAATAAAGATAATTTTTCCCACTATTCTATGTCCTTTCAAATGTCTTTCTTATGCCTTTAGAATTGAATCTCATTCAGTCCAACTTCAGAGAAATTTCTATGGCCAAGTTAGTATATGCATACATATATGTATGTATGTAGATAAATACATATTTATGGCTATCAGTTACATTCTTCTTTCCTGTCAGATTCATCTTTGAAAAATGTATTAGTTTGCAAGTTTCTCCACAATAAGCAATTTTTATCATCATTAATGATAGCAGTAAACTGAAGAGGTCCCACTCATTTGCATATTTGAGAGCTGCCACCACTTCCATGGAGAAAAGATGCAATACCTCCATTGTACCAAAAAGTCAAGCTTAGCAAACATTACGTCTATAGCATATTTATAAATGAGGCATATGTGGGTCTTTTGGTTAACTTATGGCATTTACAGTCTTCCTGCTGTTCAGTGCTAACACTGGAACATAAGTCCCCAGGAGTTTACTGGAATATTCACATATGGTCAAATATTACACATACACTTGGCATCTTGATACAGTTGAGTATGTTTTCACACAGACAATTGTCATCTGGCTTGAATGTTGTAAAGTATGGAGGGGAAAAGCAATGCCAATAGAAAATGAAAAGAAAAGAAGAACATGCAGAATGGTCTTTCTCTGGAGCAAAAGAGAATTGGAAATGCTACACAGCTCCATCAGATGATCAGCTGTCCAACTCTGAGATTCAATGTGCCTTCAGGGTACTTTTACTTAAAATTAATCCAGAATGTTGTTTCTTAAAAAAATGAAAAAGACCTGAACACCAGAGTTGATGTATTTTAAGAATTAAAGCCTGTAAGGAAGAGGATGTGGTGGAGAAGGCTGTTTCATCTCTATAAGTTACCAGCTGTGTGTCCTTGGGCAAATTGCATAACCTCTCTGCACATAGGCTCTCTCATTTATAAAATTGGAACACATACATTTGCTATTCTACTGCATCCAACAGCTGTGATGCTAAATAGGATAATGTAGCATGCACAATTTTGGGTTCCAGGAGGAGGGAATTCTTACAGGTTTTGTTGTTGCTATTGTTGATTCTGAGACAGGATCTCATTCTATAGCTCAGGATGGCCTAGAAATAGTGATCCTCCTGCCTCAACTTCATGAACACTTGGGCTTACAGGCATGAGCTATCATGTCACAGCTTCTCTATTGGTCTTAAAAAATATCAAATATTGCAGTGATTGTTCTGTTTATTTCTTTTGTGAGTGGAAGTCATTCTCACCACTGGCAAAGTCTTGATTATCAACTGTAGGAAATGGTTTTCTCTAGGAACACACCTTCTAGACATTGCCTCCCACCCCAAATTCCCTTCCTCCAACTCCTCCAGCCCAGAGTCTAAATTAATGTAACCACCACCTCATTAGTCTAGCCTGAGTACGGTCTGGCCAGAGATGATAAGGACAAGTATCTCTAAGCCTGCTCCATATTTCTGTCCTCAGGGTATGTAGTTCACCAATGGATACATATTGCAAATTTTATGCAGCTAATGGTCTTGGTCGGACTTATTCAAGATAAGTTTCTGTCACTGGCTGCTAGTGGCTTACACTGTTATTCAAGCTACTTGGGAGGCTGAGATTTGAAGACTGTAGTTCAAAGCCAGCCCAAGCAGGAAAGTTCAAGAAATTCTTAATTCTAGTTTACCATCAAAAAGCCAAAAGTAAAACAATTGCTTAAGTGATAGAGTACTAGCCTTGAGAAAAAAATTGAGACAGCACCCGCGTGTACACACACACACACACACACACACACACACACACACACACACACACACACACATAGATGAGTTCCTGTCACCCACAGCAAAGATTTCTTTCTTTTTGTCAGTAGTGGGGCTTGAACTCTGGGCCTGGGTGCTGTCCATGAGCTCATCAGCTCAAGGCCCCTGCCCTACCCCTTGAGCCAAGCACCACTTCCACTTTTCTGTGGGTTAATTAGAGATAAGAGCCTTGTGGACTTTAGCACCCAGGCTAGCTTTGAACCACAATCCTCAGATCTCAGTCTCCTGAGTAGCTAGGATTACAGGCATGAACCACCACACTCAGCTTCACAACAAAGATTTCTAAACTAACAGTGAAGAAGGAAGGGGAAAAATACTACCTTAAAAACAAAATAGTAAGCTGAGCATCAGTGGCTTACACTCGTAATCCTAGCTTTTCCAGAGGCTAAGATTTGAGGATTGTAATTTGAAGCCAGCCCAATAAATTAGTCAGAAAAAGCCAGAAGTGGTGCTATGACTCAAGTGGTAGAGCCCAAGCCTTGAAGACAAAGAGGCTGAAGGACAGTGCCTAGGCCCTGAGTTGAAGCCTCAGGACCAAGAATAAAAATATAAAATAAAATAATGGGAAAGAAGTAAAACTGCCTAAAATCTTACTCCTGAGAACTGCTAAAATCTTAGCACATATCAAGCAAATTGCAACCTCATTATATTTTCCCACTAATTTGTTTTAAAAAAGAATGGGCTTCCATTTGTAAGGAATTGGAAAGTCTTAGAAAAAAATCATATTAAGTGAAGTAAGCCACACTCAAAGGAACATAGGCCCAATAGTCTCCCTCATTTGTCATAATCAGTTGGAACTTTGGGCTCTCTTAGCAGAGATTTACAATAGAACAAAATTTAGAGACATTAGGCCAAATAGTATGTCACTAAATGAAAGGACCTCCAGGATATAGAAACAAAAGCCATATAATGAGTGACTGTTGTCCTTGATGTACTATGTTATCTCTCATCTCTTTTGCTGTCCCTTACTTATCTCATATTGTTACAATATTTCACCTTGTTATCTGATATATTTTATATATGCTTAATTGGTTGTTTGAAATAGGAGAAGAAAGGGGAAAATCAAGTTGTGAGGAGGGAAGAGGGAGGGAAATGGGAAACAAGACATGAGAAAGGGTATCAATATTTGTGAAGTAATGTACCTCTGATGGATAGAATGTAACCCTTCTATTAATTACAACAAAAATATATGAAAAAAAGAATGGGCTTGAAATGTTCACAACACTTGGGATGCAAATGTGATCCAATTTTTAACAAATATAACTGATGAATCTCATGCTGACTGTGTCCTCTACTTTTCCTTCTCTTCAAGCTAAAGAAGAGAATCACCTAACTTTTCATTAGAAACATTCAGGGGGGCAGGGCGTGAATTGGCATGGGCTTCAGAAATGGGAAATGTTGCCACCAAGACTATTCCCTGAACACCACTCTCTGTCGCCTTATTCCCTGCCCTTTCCATGCCCAGGCTGCTGCAGGTTCCTATCCTTCCTAAATGCAGTTCCACTTCTCTTCCTATCCCCAAGACCCACTCACCAGCCTGCTTGCCTTCCATTTCAGTCTGCGTGATCAATGGCACTTCTTTCTTTGACTCTACAATGGTTCCACATATCATCCTCAGCTTACCACTTTTCAGAATATCTGCCTGGACTATTGCCTCTCTTCTTCATTTATGCAGATGATCGTATAAAATAATATCCTATGAAATGAACTCCAAAAGGAAACGAGACTTTTTTTAGTTGCGATTGTTGCTATTTTTGTTTTCTTTTCCATTTGTCTTGTATGCTAGCTTGTTGGTATTTGGGAGGATAAGGAAGGGCACATAAAAAGTGGAACTGCTGGGGCCTAGTGGTAGCCTAGCATGCATGGGTTAGATTTCCCGGTACCACATTCACAGAAAAAGTGAAGTAAACCAGACCCAGAGAAACACAAGTTGCATGGTTTCCCTCATTTGTGGGAGCTAGAGTGTGCCTATAAATCTATAAGTAAACATACTGGCAGTTATCCAAGCAGTTACAAATGAATTAACTGAAGTATAATAGACTCCCTGGAGAGCGCCAATAGTATATTTCTTTAGAAAGACAACCTTGAAGTCCAGCAAAATCAGTACCACAAAATGGCTACTTGCAAGAGTGGGGAGCAAGAAAGTAGTAGAATGCAAGCAAGAAGGCATTGTACATACCACAGAAATGAGAAACAGAAGAGAAGGGATGAGTTGAAGGGGATGAAGATGACACAGATTAAGATGCACTGTGTACATGAATTGTTTTGCTAAATGGCAAAAAAAACCTATTCAATACATCACCTACAAATAAAGAAATGTGAGGGAAGAGGTAGGTTGGGGACGAGGTAAGTGAGAAGATTAAAAGAGATAGCATTGATCAAAAGGTAAGATAAAGTTAATGTGCCTAATTTAATGAATAATGTAAAATTCTGAGATTTGTACCATATTCATAAACTGCTCTGTTGAATGGCAACTCCTTTGTGCAACTACTTAAAGAACATAAAAATAGTTCAAAGACAGCCCGGGCAGAAAAGGCTGTGAGACTCTCATCTCAAATTAACCACCAGAAAAACCAGAAGTGACGCTGGGGCTCAAGTGCACAAAGACCCTAGTTAGATTCCTCGGTACCACATGCATAGAAAAAAGCCGGAAGTGGTGAAGCTCAAGTGGTGAAGCTCTAGCCTTGAAAAAGTCCAATGACAGGGCTCAGGCCCTGAGCTCAAGCCCAGGACTGGCAAAAAAAATAAATAAATAAATAAATATATATATATATATATATATATATATATATATATATATATACACTCCCATTTATAAGCATGAAGCCAGGACCACAAATAGCAACCATGCTCTAATTTTCACAACCACCCTACTATCCAAAGAATCTGATTCTCATGACAAAGACTTAAACACAATGTATTGCTGTTGAAACTAGAAAGAGACCTGTTCTTCTACCTACTGTCAATCCTTGGCTAGGACTAAAGATGTGGACACTAACTTCCACCTGCTGCTGAATGAGAGTTGGAGACTGTTAGCTGACTGAGTAAGGCAAGTTGGAATCAGAAGGCTGTACAGCACAGAAGAAGGAGCAAATGTGTTTGATATCCCTAATGAGCAATTGATTTAGCAATTTCCGCATTAGAATTATACAATTAACTCCGTCTAGGACAGTGTCTTCCACAAAGACCAGGGTGGCCAAAGCTCTTTCCCATAGACTATCTTTTTTTTAATTAAACCAAGTCAAGTATTCAAGACGTCTCTATATCCAATCACTGGCACATAGATTTAAGCATATAATTAAAATTAAGCTGAATCTTTGTATGTTATAGATACTTATCTATCTATATAATATATCAATACATGTCTATAGAATATGTGTCCTATCATAAACCCATAGACTATCTTTAAAATTCTGACCAATTCCTGCAAATAATTCAGCTCTTCATTCATCAATATGCAATATAATTAAGAATATGACTTTCCAGGTCCATACGCCTCAGGTTACCTTTGCTCTCAGGGAAGAATTGATTCCTAATTGATTCCCTGGGAGAAATATTCTCATTTTATCACTGGTGATCTTTGCAGTTATCTGTTTCCAAACATTACTGGTATTCTACTTTCCAAATATGTTATCCCCAAATCCTAGAAGTACATACTAATACAAGCTTAGCTACAGCCCTAGTTACGAGAATGTGTGAGGATCTTTCTGTGTCACATAAGTTTACCTGTACATAGGATGATAAAGAGAGTCAAACTCAAAATGAAATTAAAGATTCAAATTTCAAGATGAAATTAAAGTCACTAGTGGTAGTCACTAGTGTTGGGAGCCAGAGTGGAATCAAACTGTACCTTGACTTGCATCAGACGATGGCTTTATTGTCTTATTGCTTTCTGGCCCTATTCTATGTAAATGACCTGAGAATTACCATATGAATGTAACACCTGGAGGTTCCCTGGGTCAGGAGGAGGAAGAAGGGGGAGTGGAAAATAAACGAGGCAGTCTAGGCAGTCTTTACCTGGACTGCGGACATTCCGGACCCGGTGTGTCTGTCTCTCTTCTATTTCTTGCTAGTCCTTGTCCCCGATTTCAGGAACCCCAATCTGCGAACCCTGGTTTGCTGCCGGTTGGCCCCGGCACACTAGAATCTAGAACTGATTCTCAAACCAAGATCTTTTCACTCTTTCAAAGTCAGATTCCATCTGCCCTACAACATCCTTGTGCAAGTAAAGTAAGGCACAACATGACAACAGAGTAAATACATTCAAGAATTCTTTGAAAAACTTCCATGTAACATACTTGTTATAATTAAGTAGAAAATAGGACCTAGTAAATGTACCCATAGTGATTCCCCTAATAATTTTATTTATCATTCACCTCATACATCAGTAATTAAGAGTCACAAGAAGGAGCCATTGTCTTATTTCTTTCTACAGCCCAACCAGTTCTGGATGAGAGCCTCAGCATTCTTCATTCACCAGTCAAATTATAGCCTTTACTGAGAAAGGGCCAAGATTTGTGAACCATTTGAATAAACAGACAGACAGACAGACAGACAGACAGACAGATGAAATAGTGAACTCATAACCTTATAATAATTTTCTAACCGATCATTTATTTCCATCTTACTGGATATATGTGCTCTCCCTTAATACCACCTACGATTAAAGGGTGCTGCCATGTTCAAAAATGACTCATGATATTCCATTGCTCAGAAAAACACAAAATTGGATCATTTTGAATAGACTTATTTGAGAACACCTTTCAGGTAAGTTTCACATCCAGGTCACACCAAATTGCACAGCAAATGGTCACACCCAAGATCAAGAATATTGTTCTAAATTCTCTCTCTCTCTCTCTCTCTCTCTCTCTCTCTCTCTCTCTCTCTCTCTCTCTCTCTCTCTCTCTCTCTCTCTCTCATTGATGTGAATCTCTACTTCTAATTTCTTTCATGAGTTGCAACACCCAATTAATCAGTAGCTAGGGTGGGGAGGGGAAGGAGGCAAGCTATGTCCCAATACCTGCACTAGATACCAAATGTGACAGGCTTGTCCAGCATTCTGAAGATCAAAAGGCAGCATTACCCCCAGTTTGTCCTAAACCCAATTACAATTATAATGAGAAAAGTTAGAGACACAATCTCTGTTACTAGTTTCCAAATTTCTCCACACAAGTTTCCCCACATAGTTACTTTGGAGTTAATTATTCATCTTTATAGTCAAATTATCTTAACACATTAGAATATTCATCTTTAGGGTAGGGGCGGGACATGGGAACAAAAACATAAGAAGGAGTATCAATGTGTGAGAAGTAATGCGCCTAGCACCTGGCAAAAGTAACTGTAACTTTTCTATACATTCCCTAACAATAAAAAAGAAAAGAAAAGAAAGATATTCATCCTTACAGTAAAATTATCCAAACACATTTCGGACCAGAAAATATAAAAGGAGAGAAGTCTTGAAGTGCCCCAGGAAAGACCACCATACTTAGTTTTGCTTCTTGGGTATTTAGAGTTGAGATTCAGTAACAGCAGAGTTTAAAAGTGTTAATTTTATAGTCTCATTTTGCACTGATAACTCAGATTTATGATGGGTCAAATGCAAAGATAACTTTTAAAACCGTCAAAATTACACATGGACTTTTAAGAAAATAATGTAATACTTTTTTGGGAAACTATTTTCCTTTGTCTACCTCCATTAAATAAGCAACATGGAAAACATTTCAGAAATAATAAGCAAACAGCTCATAGGGCATAAGATTCTTTTTTTAATTTATTTTATTTTTTAAAATATTTTTATTGTAATTAATAAAAGGGTTACATGATATTTGCCAGATAGAAGGTGCATTAATTCACATACATTGATACCCTTTCACATGTCTTGGCCCCCATTACCCTACCCCACACCCCCCATTTTGGTTTTCCCCCCTTCCCTATCCAATTTCAAATAACCAAATACAAATATATCCAATATATCAGATAACAAAGTGAGATACTGTAACAATATGAGATAACCAAGGGACAGCAAAAGAGATGAGACATAACATAGTACATTAAGGACAACAATCATTCATTATATGGCTTTTGTTTCAATATCCTAGAGGTCCTTTCAATTAGCTTCATACTATATGGCCTTATGTATCAAGGTTTTGCTCTATTGCAAATCTCTGCTAGTAGAGCCCAAGGTTTCTACTGATTATGACGAATGAGGGAAACCATTGAGCCTAAGTTCCTTTGAGTCTGGCTTACTTCACTTAATATGATTTTTTCTAAGTCTTTCCATTTCCTAACAAATGGGGCGATGTCATTCTTTCTGACAGCAGCATAGAATTCCATTGTGTATAAATACCACATCTTGTTGATCCATTCATCAACTGAGGGACATCTAGGTTGGCTCCATATCTTTGCTATGGTGAATAATGCCGCAATGAACATTGTTGTGGTAGTGGATTTAGTATGTCCTTGTTTCTGGATGGTTGGGTAAATGCCAAGTAGTGGAATTGCTGGGTGATAGTGGAGCTCTATGTTTAGCCTTTTGAGGAACTGCCATACTGCTTTCCATAGTGGTTGAAACCACAGACCTATGGCCACCTAATCTTTGACAAGGGAGCCAAAAAAATAGAATGGAAGAAAGACAGCCTCTTCAACAAGTTGTGCTGGCAGAACTGGTTAAGCACCTGCAGAAAACTAAAGTTGGATCCTTCTTTGTCATCCTGCACTAGAATTAACTCCAAATGGATCAAAGACCTGGAGGTAAAACCCGACACTGAAAACTTTCCAGGAAGGAATAGGAGATACACTAGGCCTCCTTGGCACAGGTAGAAACTTTCTTAATAAGGACCAAGAATCACAACAAATCAGAGAAAGGCTGGATAAGTGGGACTGCATTAAACTGCAGAGCTTCTGTATGGCAAAGGACATAGTAAATTGATTAGGACGCCTACAGAGTGGGAGATCTTCACCAACCATACAACGGATAAAGGCCTCATATCGAAAATATATCAACAGCTCAAAAAATTGAATCACTCCGAAACTAATCTCCAAAGTAACAACCATCCCATTAAAAAATGGGCCAAAGACTTAAAGAGAGTCTTCTCTGAAGAAGAAACAAAAATGGCCTATAGACACATGAAGAAATGCTCAACATCTCTGGTCATAAAAGAAATGCAAATCAAAACAACTCTAAGATTCCACCTCACTCCAGTTAGAATGGCCAGGATCAGGAAAACTAGTAACAACAGATGCTGGAGGGGATGTGGCCAGGAGGGATCACTACTACACTGTTGGTGGGAGGGCATAAGATTGTTTTTCACACAAGTTTCAGCACTTAAGAAAACTGAGTAAGACATGAGATAGGGCATCAATGTTTGTGAAGTAATGTACCTTCTATCTGGTGAATATAATGTAACCCTTCTATTAATTACAATAAAAATTATATAAAAAAAGAAAAGAAAGCTGAGCAAGGGTTCCAGAGAACATTACAATAATCTTAAAAACTTGCACAGATTTTTGAACTGTGTCATTATCTCCTCCAAGTATGACAAAGCCCATTCACCCTCCAAATTAAGAATGTATTGTTTTTATTTGCTTATAACAATCCTAGGACACAATTGATCAGCCAGAGGAAAATGACCTTTAGAAACAGGACTGCTGGCTTAGTTTAAATTTCTGACATTTCTAGAAGTAACCAGTCTGCACGCAAAAGCTCATAACTATCATGGACGCTAGCTCTCAAAAACAAAAATGAAGAACAAAACTAATAGCCAAATCCCTAAGAAGAGCAAAATGATCTGATTATATTCACCACACTGTCCGGTTACACACAAATACGTTAGAAAACCAAGCATGGGTCTTGAATTAGAACTGAAACTAAATCTACAGAGAGAATGAGTAAGAAATCATGATTAATCATACCAAATAAAGTTTTTATGAGGCTGTTTTAAATCTGAATCATCTGAGTAACTGTGTTAACTGCTCATTTTGTATTTCTTGCAGTGCTTCTGAAAATATATGATTATATATAATTCAAATATTTTGTAGGACTCAGAGATGTAGGTGATGAATTATTTTAATACTTTCATTCCAGATAATTTAAACACATATGATATATTTTTTACCAAGTTAAAAAAACAGCATTTGAGCAAACTAAAAAGATCTTAAGAAATGGAATGGATTCCATGTGGTGATTTTAAAGCTGGGGAAAAAATAAAGGAAAGTTATCAGTACGTTGTCAAAGTGCATGACATTTTTAGACTGAGAGATAACTATTTCCTACTTTTTTTTTCTTTCTTTGCAGAAATGAAGATGAACACAGGGCCTTCTGCAAGCTAGGCAACTGCCCTACCTCGGAACTATACGGCCAGTCTGTTAACTGTCTTGAGCTTTCCTATTTTAATGCAAAAAAATGTTGGTGCTCTTAAGCCAAGTTTCTCCAAGATAGCAAGCAGAATGAGATTGTGGCCCTTTGTGTTGAGGTCCTATCCTAAGCCAGAGAGACAGGCCCAAAACAGCCAAAAGGCATTGCCCTAAAACTCTCTCCTCAGTAGGAAAGAACACATCTGTTTCTAAGGAAAGCTTTGAAGAAAAAGGCTAGATTCAGATGCTAATTCCCATATAACAAACTAACACCCACACCCCACATGTAAGGATTTTTTTCTCAAAGTGATTAATTCAGTCACGAAAGCCCTAGAGACAAATGTCACAGTGAATCAGTATTGCATACGACAGCAGTATTAGGCTACTACTGAATATTACATAGAATATCAGCTTTTTAGAAAACATAAACTAATGTTATTCCCACATATGCAAACTCTGCTATCAATGGCAGCATAGATCAACTAAGGCTTTGTCTTTATTGAACATTGAATATATTTAGATATTCTCTTAAAAATCGGGGGATTGTTAAAAGTTTTTTTTTAATGGAAAAGATATTTGATTGGGTCAGGAAGAAGGCTCTGCTCATCTTTTACAACATGATATCTTAAATTCTAGTTGACCTGAATCATATGCCACTCAAAAACGTAACCATACACAGAATATGTACTATGGGCTATGGGCAGTATGAGCACGCCACAGTCCTAACAAGTGGTATTGTGCCTTTTTTTAATTTGAGATAATCAATGAAACATGAAAAGGTTTATTTTGGATGATGGCTCCAGAGTTTTCACTCCATAGTCAGGTGATTATTGCTTTTAGATCTGTGACCAGACTGGAACATGTAGTGGAGGAAGTTCTCACCTCATGGCAGCCAGAAAGCAGAGAAAGGAAAAACTAGCCAAGATCCAAATATCTCATTCAAAGACATATCTCAATGACCTAATTTTCTCCCACTATGACCCACCTCTTAAAGGTTCCAGTATCTCCCAGTAGTGTCACAGCCTGAGGAGTATGCACCTATCACCTGAGCTCCAGGCAGGGTGGGGTGGGGGAATATTTATCCAAACCATAACAAAACCCAAGAAAGCTTCCTACCTCCTAAGAAAGACATGTGAGACAGGCTTGGCATGAGACTGTGAAAGCCTAAGAGCAAGTGAAAAAGTAAGAGAGTGAGGAAACTTCCTTTCTGCCTCTGAGGTGGAGACTAAAAGAATTCATGTCTGAATATTGTGAATAACTGCCTGGAATTTGACATGTTGACCTCACGAAGGTGAGGAAGGACACATGGCCCCAAGGGGTAGACAGAATATGCACATTCACAGAGGGATGAAGCGGAACAGCCTGGTCAAGAAACCATAGTTGAATTGTCATTAGATTTGAACATAAAAAATTATGTTAATATAGTCTACAATTTCCTTATAAATAAACCTTGCAATAACATCAAATAGCTGTTCTTCCTTATCTTTTCAGACTTGGAAGAGGGGTAAAAAAACCCCATGAATTTTGTTTTGAAATTTTACAAGATCACTCAGCACATAGAGTTAAAAACACAATTAGAGTAGACATACATTTATAAATGACTTACACACACAATTTATCTCTTTTCCATCACCCATCAGTTTCTGGTTAAGCATCTAATTCTGTGGCACCAGATTGTAGAACTTATTCTTTAGATCACAGCTCTGTATCTGGATATACCCAAGTTTGTATCCTGCCTATTTCTCACTAATCGTATGACCCAGAGTAAGTTTCTTATCTTCTCACTTTCCTTGTATATAAAACAGGAGCTACCTACCACAGGGCCCAAATAGATAACCTGAAAAGCAAATATGACTATATTTAAGGAGTTTTTCAAAGAATCTGATATGTGGTGACACTTCAATACATAATTTAAAGTAACTAAATAAGACAATGTAATGTTGGCCTATAAATGTAAACAAAATGAGGAATTTTTTGGTCATCCTTGACCAATAACTATTTTAGATATAAAGAGTAATGTGGGTGAACTAGGTTTAGAGTTTAACATTTCTTACAAATCAGTTGTAATCTAGTCTCCTTTTACCTTTGGATATATTAAGCCAACCTTAACTTCTGTCTTCACTTAACCCCATAAACTTCTTTGACAGTGGTCCCACCATTTTACTCTCTAGTTAAAAGGTACTTAATTGTTTACTATTCAGAGAAGTCGGGAAAAAAAGTACGTAAACCAAAGAAGGAAGTATATAGAAATCTAAAAACGTGATAGTTTGGCACTCTTAAAATAGAAGCTCATGAGAGCAGTTGCCGTGGTATTATTGAATAGATTAGACTAAGGGTTCAGAAAAACCTGTTGCTTGACTGATTCGCCAATTAATAGTGTAGTACAGTGCTTTTCACCCTTTTCTACAAATAGAATAACTTAGAATGTCTAAAACACCCTGAGTTCTCTGGTTGCATTTGATCTAAGTTTCTCCTTTCATCTTTAATGTTCCAAATGATTCAAATATATCTTCAGGGTGGAATACCACTGCTATCACATAATCCCTATTATAATCTTGAAAACAAACAAAGGTGGGGGAGGGAAATATTTGCTACAAATATAAAGATAGTCACATTGGGTTTTTTGTTTGTTTATATTAATAATTTGGAAAATAAGAATTAATCTGGCATAAAAATGGTTTTTGTTAATCCAATTTAATAGTAATGTTTACTATATATTATTGTACTAATAACTGTTAGGCTCAGTGACAAAGCTTTTGGCAGAAAGAATAATCTGATTTGAAAGATAATGTTTACACACTCAAAAGAGCATAATGAAAGATAACTAATAATATGAGCAAGTGAATTGTCTGACTCAAAGGCTTTGGGGGAAGTCAAGAAAAATCTTGGGAAGCGGAAGCTAGGGGAAAGTGAGTCAGGTTTTGATGTGGCAAGATTTTCATAAATGGAAAAACGGGGAAGGATTTTCAACAACACTTTTGGGGACCTTATTGGGAGAAATCTCATTTTCAAGTCATTTCACTAGCTGGTCTTCATCGCCTGCCTCCTACAAACTGTCTCCTACAAATCTTTCTTTATTTTACAACTCAATGCCTGTGTGGCATTTGATAAAACACACATCATGATGATAAAATGAGGGCTGGGACTTCTCTTTGCGAAGGAAAATTCTCTAAGATCAATGAAGAAAAATAAAACACCCACGATGAAACAATCCTATAGAAATTGCACAGTTCTTAAACTCTTGAATTTGATTTCTCCCTCATTGTCAAATGGGTTTTCTGACATTTTATTTCCTTGGTTACATTCTTTCTTTTATTGTTTGTCTTCATTTGACAGTTTTGTTTCCTTTGATTTGGCTCTGTCCTCCCTTTAAAATGTTGGCAATATTTACTTAATATTTGTTGGGAATTTTGTTGTTGCTGTTTTTATTTGCAATTTGTGGTTGGGAAATGATCTGCTTTTGTTTCAGGTTGTTTAATGTTTTCCAACATAATATCCCTTTCTTGCACTCCAGTGGGTTCATTTACAAAACATTTATTGTCATTTGTGTCTTTGAAGAATTGTATATTTGGTTAGAACAAAAGTAAGTTCCTGCATAGAGCTTATAATGGCTTATAATTGGTAAACTATTAACTTGACTAGGTTTGTGAACTAATAAAGAGTAGGAAACTTGGAGAATATTTGTTCTTTTCCTTTTATCTATTAATTTAGTCATTCAACAAGTGTTTATTGAAACACCATCTCTGTGCCAGATACAATGTGAAGAACAAAGGAAGTTAAGCTCCTGCCTTATATGATTTATCATTCTTTTGCAGGGTAGGGAGCTAAAATGCAATATGAATAATTCCATGACAAAGATAAGCATGGGAGCTACAGTCAGGTCAGAAGAAGGCTACCACCTCAGAGTGCTTCTTTCAATTATAGTAAAAGAGTTGGGGCCACACAACATATAAAGAAGGTAAGGAAGGTCACTCAGGCCTGAGGTTCAAAAGTCACAAGGTATCATAAAGTTTAAAGGATGGAGGCAGTGCCCTGAGATAAGCCTGAAGAGGTGAACATGAACTCAGAATGAGAAGTCCAGGATGTATGCTAAGGAACTCCATGCTATAGGCAGCCTGAAGTCATGGAAGTACTGTAAGCAAGAACACGGATGAGCTCTCTTGACATGGCTGCATTTGGAAAGTGGACTAAGGATAGAGAGATCAGGTAAATGAGATGAGTATTCTGCTTGAAATTGAGAATAGGCGCTATACTAGTCAAAATCCAAATGTAGAAAAAGGCAGCAGGAGATGGAACTGACAGCAGTTGGTAGATGATTCGATGAGGACAGTGGGAATGGAGAAAGAGTTAAAGATGAGAGCTAGTCTCCCAGCCTGGGTAACTACACAGTTACAATGTCTATGATGATATTCTGCTCATACACACTTCATGGCTCAAAGAAATATTTCACAGAAGTTAATACAAATATATTTATGTAATAGTTAAGCAGCCAATTTATGATGCAATGTACAAACTTGGAAATTTTTCTCACTTGTATTTGTATGATGTATGAATTGATCAGGTCCTAATTTTAATCCATACCTTTTAAGTGAAGCAGAATGACATGAATTAGACTAGAAAATTTAGCTTTTTAATTAAATTACCCCAAAATATTTTCTTTAGATTAGTAAAACCATAGATCTCTGATACTATTTTTTTTTTGCCAGTCCTGGGCTTGAGCTCAGGACCTGAGCACTGTCCTTGGACTTTCTCAAGGCTAGAGCCTCAGCACCACTTCCGGCTTTTTTCTATGTATGTGGTACCAAGGAATCGAACCCGGGTTTTCATGCATGCTAGGCAAGCACTTTAACCACTAGGCCAAACTCCCAGCCCTCTGATACTATTTCTTATGTCTTTATTGTTATTATTATATTTTGATTTGTAAAAGAGGCTTTTTAGAATATGTTAGAGGCTCACAGAAAAATTGAGATGAAGTTACAGAGATTTCTCAAATGGCCTCTGTTCTCATGCGTGCATAATCTTCTAATTTTATCCCAGTGAGTATAACTGATGGACCTCCACTGACATATTACCCAAAGTAATGCGGGCTGCTTTAGATTTGGTCTTGATGTTCTAGATTCCTATGTATGTATATATGCATATGTACATGTATACATATATATACATGTGTGTATGATATATAAGTGTGTATGATATATTTGTAAACCCAAGTGTGTCTATTCAGATATTCATGTGTCCATATGTGTGTATAAACAGATGTACAATGACATGTAGCCATGGTTATAGTATCACACAGAACATTTTCACTACCCTCCATCATCTCTTTGTGTAAACTTCTGGAGTATATGGATTGACTTCTTGTTTAGGACCAGTGCAGTGTGGTTTACTGACTAAAATCATCAGTCTTCATGAGTACGTGGATGACAAGGAGGCACATTCAGAGTCTGGGAGAATACCTTTCTTCATTTTAAATGTATCATACTACCTTCTGTAACTAGCATCTTCTAATGTGTGCTCTGTTTAGAAAGGGAAGCAATCTGAGCCTACGAGTTGTCAAAAGCAATGTGTACAGAGCCCTTCCCCCACATATAATAATGAGTAGAGTAATTTTACCATCCATTAGATAAAAGAACAAATGGGTCATACAATGCCAGGTATGTAATAAAACGACACTGCTCAATAGGAATCGTACCATATGCCTGCCCTTACAGCGCATGAGATGAAGTTCATGCATTTCACTAGAGAAACTTATCTTTACTCTCTATAGGTATTCCACATCAAGTTCTTACCAATATACTCAATCAAATTTATTTCAAATTCAAAAACTAATAACAAAAGTCATTGCAAACACTGATGGAAGTTTGCTAGAAACCAGGATGAAGGAAATATAGCACACTGTAGAAGTAAAGAGCCTAACCAAACCTCCCAGTACTAAAGTACTTTTCTGTTGAGACTAATTGTAAATTGTGACCAAGGAAAAGAGAGTAATCCGGCAGAAGGAAAGGTTAAAAGACCACTGTTAATAAACTTCATAATGGTACCTTGAATTACCTAGAAAACATGAAAGGAAATCAGTGAGTCATCATTGCAAGAATCTCACTCAAATTGCAGCTCTCCAAATAAACTGGTATTTCCCCCAAAAAGTACTCCGCAAAAATCCTGCTTACAAACAGGAAGTGACTAATATTTGTGGCTCATGCCTATATCAGGAGGTTGAAAGTCTGAGGATCTTAGCTCAAAGCCAACCCAGACAGACAAATCCATGAGAACCTTATCTCCAATTAGCCAGCAAAAATTTGGAGCAGGGAGTGTGACTTACCTGGTAGAGTGACAAGCTGTGAGAGAAAAGGCCAATGACAGTACAAAGTACTGAGTTCAAGCCCTAGTATCAACACCAAAACAAAAACAAAACGAAACAAGCAATTTGTTTTAAAAACTCAGGAAATACCTAAGGGAAGCACACACTCAATTGTCACACACACCCTTGTCATTGGACAAGGATAAATCTTTGCACTGTTTTTGTATTAGCTGTTGAAAACTTGATAATTGAAATGAAAGGATATAAACTTCCAAAATGGCAAACAGGAGAGAATAAAGTTAAGACAGAAGGAACAAAGAAAATTAAGACCATCCCTAATATAAATTAGATCAAGTCTTCTGGTTATATGCAGAACTCTGAGGAATCAGTATAAAGCTCATAAATGGTCACATTTAAGGAATGTTGGAGAATATAACACAGGCTGAGAACAGAATTCTGATAAAAAGTTTCAAAATCTAAGTGAGTGTGGTATTCTCTTGAGATAGGCAGTTGGGAATACATTTGAAATTTGTCTGTGGCATATTGATGCCACTATTCCTATTTGCTGTGGTTTCTTTTATTCTTTTTCTTTTTTGCCAGTCCAGGAGCTTGAACTCAGGGCCTGAGCACTGTTCTTAGGCTTTATCAACCACTTGAGCCACAGCACCACTTCCAGGTTTTTCTGTACATGTGGCACTGAGGAACTGAACCCAGGGCTTCATGCATGCTAGGCAAGCACTCTATACCACCAGGCCGCTCTCCCAGCCTTTGCTGTGGTTTTAGATCTCCTCCAGGGCATGCCTAGGAGCTATAGTACCTCCGACTCATGAGATCCAGGCAATGTGTACAGGACCATTCATCCCAGCTCCCAAGAGCACAGAGTCAAATTTCCATGAGCTTCACAGACCAATTATTTAAGAATTAAACATAGCTGGGCACTGGTAACTCATCCCTATAATCCTAGTAAGTTAAGAGGCTGAAATCAGGAGAATCAAGTTCAAAGCCAGCCAGGGGAAAAGAGAGAGAGAGAGAGAGGGGGGGGGGAGGGAGGGGAGAGGGAGAGGGAGAGGGAGAGGAGAGAGAGAGAGAGAGAGAGAGAGAGAGAGAGAGAGAGAGAGAGAGAGAGAGAGAGAGAGAGAGAGAGAGAGAGAGAGAGAGAAAGAGAGAGAGAGAGAGAGAGAGAGAGAGAGAGAGAGAGAGGCAGAGAGACCCTATCTTCAATTAAAGCAGAATAAGGTTGGACTGGGGGCATGGCTCAAGTAGCAGAGTACCAGCCATGAACAAGGAAGCTGAGGTCTTAATGAAATTCTACCCCAAAAGAATATGTTTTAAAAAATATTAAACATATGAAGTTAAAACATGAGAAAGTCAAGGAGCTTACCTACCTTGTTTCCATAGCTCAAATGATCCTGTCCAGAGAACTTGTAACATAGGACTAGTTCATGTGGGCTTAGGGTTTTGATTTATTCTATGTTTATATCCAATGACTCCCTCAATGAGAAATTGTATGTAAGGCAGGCAATAGTTTATCCATCTAAAAGATATAAATAAGATTGACCTTTCTCTAAGTATTGTGGCAATAGTTGAAGGTGACAGTACATAAAAGGATATCACCTACTGCAGAGCATTAGGGAACTTAGTATACGTGAGAGCTGTTCCTATTATTTTAGGAGAGGAAAACCATGCCACATCATCAGTTCTATGAACCAGAGTCTGCCACAGCCATCATACACTGTCCAGAGTACTGGGATAAGAGAACTGAGACTCCACAATGTCCCAGGGTCAGCTTTTGTCACTTGACTTTATTGAAGCAGCTGTGCTCTCTCAAGCTGACTGAAGTTTTATACCTTCAGCTCCTCAGACGGGGCTACGTGCATACCCACGACACTGGCTAAGTTTGTCCTCAAAGGCAGCCTGACTCTCTAACCCTGAGTAAACTCAGTAATGCAGAGTGTATGATAAATGCACAGTAAAGACGCTGTTACAACAGTAGAGCTGCTTGATTTATGGTGTCTTATGAAACAGAAACCTCCTCACATCATGGGAATTAGTGATGGAATTTTAAAAAGAATAACAAAATGAAATCAGGAATGGAAGAAAAGAATGCCTGGGTCCAACTCAAAAAAAGAAAAGGAAGAAGAAGGAAGAGGAGGAGAAGGAAGAGCAAGAAGAGAAGGAGGAGGAGGAAGAGGAGGAGGAGGAGGAAGAGGAGGAGGAGAAGGAGAAGGAAGAGGAAGAGGAGGAGGAGGAGGAGGAAGAGGAGGAGGAGGAGGAGAAAAATCTTCCTAATAAAAAATGCAAACCAGATGCAGCTAGAGATGACTGATAATTAAGTATGATAAATGACTGTTTTCTATTGAATTATCCAGTGCTCAATATTGTTTCTACATGAGGGAACCATTTACTTATGGTGGCTGGGCTATCTTTTTACCTAAATTTGATTTCACAGGCAATTCTCCCAATCCCAAAGCATTAACTCAATGACTGAGCCTGAGGCTTTCTCTGGAAAGTGACTCTCATACCTTTCAAAGATCTCTTTTATAAGTATAAAGGAGGGCTGGATTATGGATAAATATTCCCTCCAACGAGAATGAAACTTATACAACAAAACCATAATAAGTAGAATTCAAGCCCTGCTTTCTCAGTGGCAGTGATACATTTGCACAGATCTCTCCAGATTCCTGCAACCACTCTATCTAAGACTAAGCACATGAATCTATCAGCACATTTAGGGAGCAAGAGTCACCATCTGGTGTTAAACTTTCTTTTTTTCTTCTTTATTTTTTTTTGTCAGTAGTGGGCTTGAACTCTGGGCCTGGATGCTATTCCTAAGCTCTTCAGCCTCAAGGCTAGTGCTCTACCCCTTTGAGCCACTTCCAGTTTTACTGGTGGTTTAGAGGAGGTAAGAGTCTCATGGACTTCTGTGCCCAGGCTGGCTTTGAACTGCAATACTCAGATCTCAGCACCCTGAGTAGCTAAGATTAAACTTATCTTTAAATCTCAGAACACTCTCACAGTCATTTAGTTCAACTGCAGTCTCTTTTATGAACTACTGAAAAGTTTTAATCTGTAACTAAACTTAATATCTTAGTATTCATTGCATGCAGCCTTTTACTAGGAATGATTTTTTTTCACTCTATCCTTGTATTAATCTTGCCAATTGGATAATAAGCAATGCGGGGACTTGATCTGCTGCCTCAGCTCCCTTTACACCATGTGAACATGTAAAATAAGGTCAAAAAATACTCAAGGATTGGTAACCAATGGGCATACAAGCACCATTTGTTGTATACTAAAATTCAAGTCAGACAATTCGATTCAGCTCAGAGTTGGTCATAAACTTTAATAGGATAAAACAGCAATGGTGGCTCACACTTGTAATAGAAGAGACTGAGATCTGAGGTTCAAAGCCAGCCTCAGGCCAAAAAGTTAATCTCCCATCAGTAACCAACCAACCAACCAAATTTGGCTCAAATGGTAGAGAAATAACAACCTTGAGAAAAAGGGGGAAAAAAAGCCAGCATCAGGAAAACGAATAACAACAGATGCTGGAGGGGATGTGGCCAGGAGGGATCACTACTACACTGTTGGTGGGAGTGCAAACTCGTTCAACCACTATGGAAAGCAGTATGGCAGTTCCTCAAAAGACTAAACATAAAGCTCCCCTATGACCCAGCAATTCCACTAGTTGGCATTTACCCAACCATCCAGAAACAAGGACATACTAAATCCACTACCACAACAATGTTCATTGCAGCATTATTCACCATAGCAAAAATATGGAACCAACCTAGATGTCCCTCAGTTGATGAGTGGATCAACAAGATGTGGTATTTATACACAATGGAATTCTATGCTGCTGTCAGAAAGAATGACATCGCCCCATTTGTTAGGAAATGGAAAGACTTAGAAAAAATCATATTAAGTGAAGTAAGCCAGACTCAAAGGAACTTAGGCTCAATGGTTTCCCTCATTTGTCATAATCAGTAGAAACCTTGGGCTCTACTAGCAGAGATTTGCAATAGAGCAAAACCTTGATACATAAGGCCATATAGTATGAAGCTAATTGAAAGGACCTCTAGGATATTGAAACAAAAGCCATATAATGAATGATTGTTGTCCTTAATGTACTATGTTATGTCTCATCTCTTTTGCTGTCCCTTGGTTATCTCATATTGTTACAGTATCTCACTTTGTTATCTGATATATTGGATTTATTTGTATTTGGTTATTTGAAATTGGATAGGGAAGGGGGGAAAACCAAGACGGGGGGGAGGGGAGGGTAATGGGGACCAAGACATGTGAAAGGGTATCAATGTATGTGAATTAATGCACCTTCTATCTGGCAAATATCATGTAACCCTTTTATTAATTACAATAAAAAAATAACTAGGCCTCCTAAAAAAAACAGCACAGGGGTTCAAGCCCCAATATTTACATAAGAGTTGTAACAGACAAATTATTTATCATTTACAATTGTCAACTAATTGTTAAATCTTCACTCTCATACAAAGAACAAGTACTTACTTCATATGTGTTGAAGGTAAGGATCACCCCAAACAGGAAGAAAGAAACCATACCAAAATACATTCCTGTTGGGACAGAAAGGATTGCTCCTGGGCAACCCCTCCCCTCAGATGAGCCAGTAACACTTTCTCCCCCCTGTAAGAGGGGTGTGCTTAATTCCTCTTATCAACTGAGGACCTGCTCTCAGGAAGGACTTAGGGAATTTTCATGTGCTTTCTTATTTAGTGCATTTGATTATTTTGGACCACAAAAACTTGCTTACATTTGCTGTCTTGCTGGCAAAAGAGGGGGATTCTGCTTGCCAGAGAGGTTTCGAGAGAACACTGACAGAATCAGATGAGAGAATCTCCAGAGGGAAAGGAACGCAAGCAGTCGGAACCCCTCATCTCATTAGGATGTCCACATGTCTGGTTTGATTTCCTAGACACATTCCTCAGAGCCCAGAGGTTTCATATCTGGAGTAGAGCAGGTTGGGCACAGTGGTGATGACAATGTGAGAGAAAAGTCACTCTTCAGCTCAACATCAGACAGCTAAATTTGCTCTGTTAGTTTTAAATTTAAAAACTGGCCCCAGCTGCTCCAACTTCTTTTGGCTCCTGATGGAGAACACTAAATAACGAGGAATAATTAATCAGCCTATGGGAAAGAAAGAGAGCAAAAGACCCATGATTTACAGACTGAGGTTCCAATCGTGTGGGTCACCAGAAAGTTGTTGCACATCTTTTTTACAGATATGTCTTAGGAAGTGCTGGTCAAATCCCCTGAAACACTTTTCGGCTTTGGTCTGCCTGAGGGAACTATGTCCTTAGGGCTCTGGGGCCAGGAAAAACATGACTCAGATTTACTTAAGATAGTAGCAAAACATTCTACCAACTAATAGTCTGGTTTGGTGGAGGTGAAAGGAAGGAAGGAAAGTTGCAATTTTTAGAGTAGACTCTTCTCTGATGAAAATGTTTAACCAAAATGATACACATTTTGATTCAGTAATCAGTCAGCCATTGATTATATATTTTTTAAAGCCTACAAATGGCTAAAGTAAGATTAGAACAGACACTGAGAAGAACTAGTCACTCCTTATTTGTATGATATCTATATTATAAAAGCAATGATTCTATTGTTACAGTATTTCACCTGGTTATCTGATACATTGTATATATGACTATTTGGTTATTTGGAGTTGGATAGGGAAGGAAGAAAACAAGATGAGGGGTGGGGGTGGAAATGGGGACCAAGACATGAGAAAGGGTATCAATGTATGTGAAGTAATGCACCTTCTATCTGGTGAATATAATGTAACCCTTCTATTAATTACAATAAAAATATATGAAAAAACTTAATAAAATAAAATAAATAAAAGCAATGATTCTATGGTCTAATGTAAAGGCTATAATTACCAGCATGTTCTTAGACAAGTACTCTTTGGGTTTGGAGACAAAAGGGTGGAAGGATCGTGTTTTGAAGTTTTGTGGGTTGATAACTGCCATATCTCCTCTTTCAGTTGCCTGTTACAGAAACCCAGCTCAATCAAGCTCAAATGAAGGAAATGCCTAACCAACGCAACTCAGAAAGTCAAGAAAGGAGCCATCATACTTGATTCAGGTTTTCTACTCATGCCACTCATGTGCCCTTTCCCATAGCTTGTCTCCTACGTAGCTTCCTTTTCAAAAAAATAGGGAGGCTGGGAGGGGAGGGGGGAGGGTAATGGGGACCAAGACATGTGAAAGGGTATCAATGTATGTGAATTAATGCACCTTCTATCTGGCAAATATCATGTAACCCTTTTATTAATTACAATAAAAATATTTTTAAAAAAGGAAAAAAAAAGATAGGGAGGCATATGGCACTACAGGTGTCCAAGTCCTGACTCTGCAGATTAGGCCTGCATAGCCCTTAGAGCTGAAAGAAGCGCTAGATGCTAGCGTATGACTGCATAGGCGCACGCCATACGACCAGCCCAGGAAGAAAAGCAGAGGTCAAGCTAGAGCTATATGCACTGAAATTGGGAGACAGATGGTTCTCATAAGGAGATGTGGCATCTGCTGTCAAGGAAGATAGTAGACACCAACTACCTATATTCTCCCCTCTTCAGTTTCTCCTGCTTTCCCACCTATCTCTACCTGGCCTTTCTTAGCAACCCACTGAACAAGCAGAAAAGGGGCTTGATGTACTATGATTTGAATGTGTTTAAAAGTTAAGGTGGAGATTTGTCCCTCTGTTGATTTGATTTGATCATGAGGGCTCCACCCACCTGAATGGATTCATTTCAGACTTGGTTCATGCTCCTGGGAGTGGCTTTATTATCAAAGTAGCTCCCTCCTCCCACCTCTCTCACCTTGTGATGCCCTGTGGTAAGAACGACAAAAAAAAAAAAAGTCTTATGAAATGAAGCCCTTTCATTTTGGACTTCTCAGCCCCTGGAACCCATGACACATACATTTCTTTCCTTTGTAAACAGTCCACTCTCCTGTCTGTGGCATTCGGTTATAGGAGCAGAAAATGGATGGAGGCTGCGTAAAATTCTGTCAAAAATTTTGTGGCAGAGGCAGCTAATGCTCACCAACCATCTGTGTGCTCATAAAACACATTTCACGGCGTTGCCTGAAGTTATCTAGCCAAATAGACTCCAAACCACAGTGACACATGTCACTTCTGGGCCAGAGTAGTTTAAGAACCATGTGCCTTTCTCCATCTTCCTCCTTAAGCACATGACCTCGCAGGCTCTGTGGTCTAGAGGGACTGGCTACCAGATGCAGGAGGATTCCCTAAACCAAACTAGGCTCCACATGAGCAAAAAATAAACCTGATTGCATTCACACTTGGGGGTTAGCCTGCTGCAGCAGCTAGGAATAATTACCATATTGAAATATCCCCATCCCTCAGCAGCCTAAGAAATGATAGTTGAATAAAGTCTTACCAACAGATCATACATTGTTGTTTCCTGTCTGACTTTTAACATGGAAATTTGAACATTTCTTTTAATAAGAGTAAAGGCAGCCGGGTGCAATGGCTCACGCCTGTAATCCTAGCTACACAGGAGGCTCAGATCTGAGGATCAAGATTCAAAGCTAGTCTGGGCACAAAAGGACCTGGCACTCTCATCTCCAAATAAACTGTAGAAAATGGGAAGTGAGGCTTGGCTCAAGGGTAGAGTGGTAACCTTGAGCTGAAGAGCTCAGAGCAAATGCCCAAGCCCAGAGGTAGGGTGGTAGCCCTGAGCTGAAGAGCTCAGGGATAGCGCCCAGGCTGAGTTTAAGCCCTGTGACCCATAAAAAAAAAAAGTAAAGGCAGTTTCTCCAAGGTGTCTTTTATAATTCTTAGTAATATGTGTTTTCTTGATACAGAGCACTTAATTGGCATGTTTAGGACTTAATAGCAGAAACTTGACTCTAAATAGAATGTTTTTCTTATGTCAAAATGAATGTTTTGGAATCTGTATGAGAAATTACATAAAATGTGATCTTCCTGTTAACAGGATTGTGAACTTTTTGCTGATGGAACCAACTGCAAAAATTGAATATTTATATACTGTAGTAACCTGTCAGGATTAGCTGTCTAATTGTTTTGTTTTTTCATAAAAATGCTTGAACTGCTTGACCACCTGCATGTGGTATTTTCCTGGTGAACAGGACCACCTGTGTGTGGTTTTGTCCTGGTGTGAACAGGACCACTGGCATGTGTGGTGCTCAGCCCCATGGAAAGTGAGGGCTGCTCTCTAGCAACCTGAAAGTAGAGAACAGCCACTGCACTACTATAAAACTGACTCCTAGCTCTGTTCACTGAGTGCTGGTGACACTATTGCTGGGGGGCCTAGGGACCCCAAGATGATTGGGATATTACAATATACCTCAATAAATAAAGACATGGATTAAATAAGTACTGACCTTTTTATATTTTTCCAGAAGCTAGCCTTGCTCCACTGCTATTGTTTGTTGTTGTTGATGAGACAGTCTCACCATATAACCCGAGCTGTCTTTGCTGCCCCACCTCCCTGATTGCTGAGTTCATAAGTGTGTGCCACGTGACTCTAATTATTCCCTTTTAACTTAAATTTTTTCCTTGTAAGCTCTGGATCACACAAGATTCTAGCCAATGAAGTTCCTGTGGACCTAGACCTTATTAAATAAACAAAACAAACACTGAGGGCTGGAAGTGTGACTTAGTCGTAGAGTGCTTGCCTAGCAAGCACAAAGCCCTGGGTTTGATTCCCCGGTAACACATACACAGAAAAAGCTGAAAGTGGTGCTGTGGCTCAACAGTAGGGCACTAGCCTTGAAAAATCCCAAGGAGCTGGGCCGGGAGTTTGTCCTAGTGGTAGAGTGCTTGCCTAGCATGCACGAAGACCTGGGTTCGATTCCTCGGTACCACGTACATAGCAAAAAGCCAGAAGTGGTGCTGTGGCTCAAGTGGTAGAGCCGTAGCCTTGAGAAAATCCAGGGACAGTGCTCAGGCCCTGAGCCCACGCCCAGGAATGGCAAAAAAAAAAAAAATCCCAAGGAGAATGCCTAGGCCCTGAGTTCAAACCCCAGGACTGGCAAAAATAAAAAAATTAATTAATTAAAATCATTGATATGTCAACTTGTGTACTTCTTTTTCTGACTAGACATAAAGTCATAAAAGAAGACAAAAAATTATAGCTGGATGCTAATGGCTCACACCTGTATTCCTAGCTCCTCAGGAAGCTGAGACCTAAGCATCAAGGTTCCAAGCCAATCCAAGCAGAAAAGTCCCCAAGACCCTTATCTACAATTAGCTAGCAAGAACTCAGATGTTGAGCTATGACTCAATTGGTAGAATGCCAATCTTGAACAAAAAGCTAAGAGGCAGAGCCCTGGATCTGATTTTAAGCCCCAGTACAAGCACCACAAGAAACAATTATCATTCTTAGGGATAAGGTACAGCAGTTGCCTGGCATGTCTGTAGCCCTGAGCTCAATCTCCAGCACAAAGCATTTAAAAAATAATCCATAAGAAGAAAATTCAAAGAAAGGTGCTTTATACTAAAAATGTAAAAAGACAGAATGGTCCCATAGACTAAGTAGCAAAAAAAAATTTTTTTTAATGTTAACATCTAGTGTTTTGTTTAACTTCTCTCCTGCTCATTTTTCTTAGCTACAGGTAATATTCGAAATATTTTAAAGTTCCCTACCCCTCCTTGCAGGAAGGCTACTTTTATGAGAAAATCTAGATATAATCTATTCATGGACATACTTGTGTTCTTACAAGAAACAAAGCCTGTGCCCTGGGGTTAAGGCAGCTGCAGTGTGTGCAGCACGTGACAGCAGGCAGCTGTTGCGTGGAAACATATGCTGGGAGAGGATCAGCACAGAGCACAGCGAGAACCAGCTGGCATGAATGCACAAGAATGCCATCCAGACACAGGACCATGTGCAGTGGGGTTGAATGGACTGGTTTCTCTCCACAGGTCGTGGGGATATCCAAGAATGTATTTGGAATCACAAACCAGCTTATCAAAGATCTGTTCTTCAAAAGACACCATTTTACAACCAAGCAAGTTGTGTCTAATTCATGGGATGTTGCATACATCTTTGGTCTGAGACCTCCTCTTGCCCACAGGTTCATCCTAGGAATACATGCTTCCAAAAGGTTATCCTGCTAATGATAGTTAGGAATCCCAAGAGAGCCAGCCACAATCAAGTAGTAATCTTCAAACTGAGCCAATTGGTTCAATAGACTCTCATGAGACCAAAGAACAAAACTGGCTCTTGTGTGTTCCAGTGGGCCAGCTTCACTGAGCTATGTCAAAACTTAAGTGTGGCTAAGGTGGCACACATCTGCCAACCTTGTAAACACAACACTTAGAAAACATATTTTCTTAAAAATCAAGTCAGGATTACATTTGATAAGAATGATGCCATCTAGCTAGGTCCAAAAGCTTATGCCTATAATCCTAGATACTCAGGAGGAAAATTTAGGAAGGACTGAGTTTCAAGGCTAGCCTAGGTCTTGAAGTTAATGAATTACTCCCATCTAAAAACAAAACAAAACAACAACAACAAAAACCTGACATGATGGCACACACCTATAATCCCAGCTATGCAGGAGGCATAAGTAGAAGGATCATGATCCAAAGATAATTGGAAACAGAAATCATAAGACCCTGTGTTAAAAAATAATTTAAGTAATGGAAACTGGGCACCAGGGGCTCATGCCTGTAATCCTAGCTTCTCAGGCTGGGATCTGAGGATAGCCATTTGAAGCCAGCCTGGACATGCAAGTCTGTGAGACTCTTCTATCCAATAAAGAAAAGCCAGAAGTGGCACTGTGGCTCAAGTGGTAGAGCTCTAGCCTTGAGCAAAAGGAAGCTCTGGGATAGCACCCAGTCCCCAAGTTCAAACCCCAGGACTGGTAAAAAAAAAAAAAAATGAGATGGAGGTATGGCTCACGCTCTAAGTTCAAATCCTAGTACCCCCACCACACACACACACACACACACACACACAGAAAAAGTATCCACAACAGTAATATTTCTGTCATAAATATCATTGGTTAAGAAAATTACATTTCTGTCTTTCATTTGATCTTTATCATTCCATGTCAAGTTTCAGGTTTACTTGTTTGTAAGACTGATTATTCATATATATCCTCCTAGAATCCAGGATTCCAGATGAAAAGTCATTGCCTTATGCAAGGTTTCAGCTGAGATGTGATTTTTCTGAACCTATTCTGATGCTATGCCTGAAAGTCAGTAACATAGTATATTTTCTAATTCCATGTTCTTCTCTGAAACTCTTAGAAGAGTTCACTGTGGCTTCTGACAAGAAAAAAATATAATGCAAAGCCATTTTCTTTTTTATTGTTCAATATGACAGTTTTTATTCTTAGCACTAAGCCTGCACTGAATTATCTGAGATCTCAAAGATCTTTACTAGTCTACCAACATATGAGAAAATAAACCACTCACGATGTGGCTATGCTTTTCTTTTCCTTTCTTCTCCCTTTGTTCTTTTTTCTTTTCTATGATTAAGTTACTGAGAACAATTCATTGCCTTTATAATCCCATATTCTTTGGACTTACAGGAGATGGACTAAAAAATGTCATAAAGCAATTAGGTAAACAAAAATAAGAATTCAACTAGGACATAAACTCCAATGGCCCAAATGGCTCATGAACAAAACATAACACCAAGTTTTCATGATTTTTACAGCTAATTAGAAAGATTTATCAGCATCCAAAAGAAGCCCCCCGCCAGAGGAAACAGGGCTTCACAGAGTGATTAATGATAACCAGTTTCCACTTAGAGTGGAAAAGTACTACACTCGAATGCTCATGTGTAATAAGGACTAGTGCATCAGATGAAAGGAGATATCTGAGTTGAGAACACAATAATGCCATAAATGATATTTGCCATTTTTCCATATATCCTTCAATGATCGACTCATCTTGGACAAACTCCACGGTTCCCTCACCAGCTTTACGTTTCTTTCTTCTACAGTCCAATCATGTTTTCAAAGCACAGTGCAATATTTGTTTAGTATGTAGTGGTTGGCAACAAAACAAGTTTGATTCTTTTCTTTTAAAAGTGGGTGGTATTGAACAGGTTAATTTTGGTTTTGTTTGTTTTTTTGGTTTTGTTTTAGTTTTGGTGGGTCATGGGCTTAAACTCAGGGCCTGGGCTCTGTCCCTGAGCTTCTTTGCTTAAGGCTAGCAGTCTATCAATTTGAGCCACAACTTTCAATTTTCTGAAGGCTAATTGAAGATAAGAGTTTCCTGGTCTTTCCTGCCTGGGCTGACTTTGAACCCTGATCCTCAGATCTCAGCTTCCTGAGTATAGGATTACAGATTTGAGTCCTCAGTGTCAAGCTTCAGGTTAATCCTTTCCAAACCTCAGTTTCCTCATGTGTGAGAATGTGAATAATATTGTAAGTCATATACAGGAAGGAAGGGAGGAAGGGAGGAAGGAAGGAAAGGAAGAAAGGGAGGGAAGGAATGAAAGGAGGGAGGAAAGTCTTTCATTCTTTTATTTTTGGTTTCTGATCTTGTAAATCCATCTGGTTTGCAAATTTCTCTCCTGTAGAACAAGGTAAGATCTGAAAGTCATTTTTATTAAAATTTGAAGAAGGATAATATATGCAAAGAACCAGGGTCAGGGGAAGCCAGAGCAAGTCTGGAAGCATGGAAGATGTTTCAAATCCTCTCAGCTCTGGTTTCTAGGCGCATACTGAAACCCACTGAAGAAACGCCCCCTCCCCCCAGCCGGTAGCTGTAGGAAGGAATTGCCATTCACAAATCAGATTATGTCTCTTGATCCTGATATGGGAATTCACAAGAAAAAGTAGAGGTAAAGATTCTTCAGTTCACAGAAATCTTTAGAAAGCACATCTCAACCACTGCCTAAGATATTGTATCTCCTTCCTGCATTCAGCTTCCCACGGAACTTGAAAAAGGAAAGGCAGCCCATGGCTGCCACTCTAGGTGTCACCTCTGTGTTAAATTTTATTTGAATTCCTATGTTTTGCTTTTGTAGGACCCACCCCAAGGGATAAACTGAAAATTAAATCAGTGGAGTCTTAACCCCTCCACTTGAATTTTCAAGAATAAAAGTGATAGAAGTGAGGCATTTGTGACAGATCTTACTTCTTTTCTTTCTTCAGTGAAACCAGTCAGAAGCCTCAATCGACAGAAAGCAAAATCTCTAACTTCCTGTCTGCTGCTAAAACCTCTGAAAACCTAATGAAGCATTAGTTGCTCACACCTATAACCTGAGCAGTAATGTCCGTGAGACCCTCATGTGCTAAATCCCTAGCCATGAGCCAGAAAGTACACAACCCGCTGACATGGATTTGTCTTACAATTTTTCAACAACTCTATGTGCTAAGTACTTTGTTATTCCTATTTCACAGATAAGAAAACCAGAATCTGTGTGTGAATCACATACCTGTAATCCCAGAACTCGGGAGGCTGAGCCAGGAAGATTGGCAGATGGTGAGTACAATGGCAAGCTGGGCTATATGACAAGACCCTACCATTTAGAAAGAAAGATGGGGTGGGGGCGGGGGAGAAGGAAAGGAGAAGGGGAAGGAAGGGGAAGGGAGATAAGAGAGGGGGGCAGGAGAGAGAGGAAGAAAGGTAAGGGAAGGAAAGGAAAGAGAGAAGGGAGGAAAGGGGAGGAGAGGAAAAAGGAGGGGAGGGATACAAGTACTTTGTTCAAAAACTCATAGTGGGCTGGGAGCTTGGCCTAGTGGTAGAGTGCTTGCCTAGCATGCATGAAGACCTGGGTTCGATTCCTCTGTACCACATACATAGAAAAAAGCCGGAAATGGTGCTGAGGCTCAAGTGGTAGAGCTCTAGCCTTGAGAAAGTCCAAGGACAGTGCTCAGGCCCTGAGCTCAAGCCCAGGACTTGCAAAAAAAAAAAAAAAAAAAAAAACCTCATAGTTATAATATGGCAAAACAAGAATTTGAACCAAGCTTGCCTAATCACAGAATCAAAGGACAAGTTACTGAGAGTTCAATCACTCTGTGATTCCCAAGAACAGGTCATTCTCAGTGGGATGGAAGACAAAAGGGCAGCCTCCATGTTGCCAAGGCTGTGCCCTCTCAGGCCAGGGAATGGGCTCATGCTCCTATCTGGCACCTGTCTGACAGATCCTGTGTAGAGTCTCCAAGTTCCCAAACCTAGAGTTGCTAGGGATAAAACGCAGGATGCCAGGTAAGAATTCTACCATGAAACTAAAGCCTCATTCCCCAGCAATGAATTCCCCAGTCCTTCCCAGAGGATCCACCATCTCTTTTAAAGCACAAGTAGGATTCCTTGTCAAGTAATTACAGCGAATTATCCCTTTGAACTATCCTTTGCTCTGCACAAAGATATTAGCTAAACAAATGCAAAACAAACAATCAAGAAAGAAAACAAAAGATAAAACTACTTCTAGGAGTAACAACTTATCAGGAGAGGACTTTTTTAAGGAAATATTGACCTAATGTACTATTGTAAAGGGACCTGCAGGCCATAAGCCTGGCTTCCTTTTCTATGAGTCTGGGCCAAACTTGATTGTTTTGGCTTCAAAAATCATGTTTTTGACCTGGTGTTTGCTCTCAAAATAGAATTTGCACATTATAGTTTATTGAGGGTTGTTATCTTGTCAGTAACTGTCACAGTTTATTAAATACACAATGTCAAAGGATTGTGTCTAATCTTTCATTGTGATGTTTATTCTCTCTTGAAGACAGATTAATTCCTTCCTAAGAGACTGCCTTTCTCGCTTCAACATGCAAATCAATCAAAAAACATGAATTACAAGTTCCTGCCTCAGTATCCCCTGTGCAAGCACAATCCAAGAAACCATAGTTGGGGCTGCCCTGACATCTGTATACTAAATTTATTCTCGAGAATGAAGTGAGTACGGATCCTTTCCAGAAAATAACTTCTTGAAAGGGGTTCACCAAACTCTGGTCTCGTTGAGGAATGGGCAAGCACCCAGGTGGATGCCATCTCTCTCTCTCTCTCTCTCTCTCTCTCTCTCTCTCTCTCTCTCTCTCTCTCTCTCTCTCTCTGTCTCTCTGTCTCTGTCTCTGTCTCTGTCTCTGTCTCTCTCTCTCTCCCTCTCTCTCTCTCTCTCTCTCTCACACACACACACACACACACACACACACACACACACATGCACACACACACCAGGGTCAAGGGACTCAATTTGTTGCACAGGCCTGCAGCCTGTGCCTACTGTCTTGCTCATTACAGCGCCAGCATGTAGTCTTCAACACCTCCTTCTGCCTCCCTTTCAGCCAGGCTCAAAAGCTCATCACTTCCCCATTTCCTCTCTGCAATAAGTTTTCAACTGCTAGATCCTTCTAAACCTCACGAGTGAAGGAGAGCAGTTATGGACCTCCTATCAAATAATTTGGCTGGACATAGCCATGATGGTAGCATGGTTTTGCTCCTTGAGGTTCCTCCTAGGCCATGATTGGACTGAAAACTTCCTTTCTCTCAGTCCTCCTCCTCCATCTCTGGCCCCAGTTCCATAGTGATGAAACATTCAAGTCCTAGATCCAGAAAGTTCAAATCCTCAGAGCTTTCAACCCTGGACTGTAAAAGCTTGTACTCACTGTTTACTTGATGTTTTAATATTTTGGCTCAGAATGATTTTCAACATCATTAAGCATGATACTCCTAAATGAACTATACAACTTGTGGGGTGGGGCCGGAGGGAAAACTGGGAGAGGACAGGGAAGGGGTGACATTGTCCCAAAAGAAAACCACCTGGAAATGGAGACAAAAACATGAGAAGGGGTATCAATGTTTGTGAAGTAATCCTCCTTCTATCTGGTGAATATAACTATAACCCCTCTCTTAATTACAATAAAAAAGAATATTAAAAAAAGAAATCTACCTGACTTAACTATAATTTCCCTCAGCATCACCTTTCTAATAACAATTTTTAAAGACAAAAGAAAAAAATGGTAACCCATAGTCAAGGATATTCGATTAACCCATGTGTTACCAGAATTTGTTTATATTTTTTTCCTAAACCAAAGGCATTTTAGATAATTGATAGGACCTATATGTTAATTATCCTTAGCACTCAATTCTATTAATTTTTCTAAAGAATTATATTCATAGGAAAGGTTATGGGTTTTAGGAAGCTTTCTGAGTAGATAAAAGAGAAGCTTGTAAATTACGAAATATCCTTTCATAGTATATAAATGGGTTGACCTCTACCAACACTGATATTTTCCATAGGGTAGATAGTAAGTGATCCATGTGTTCTTTCTTGTCCTGGGCTAATTTTTAGCTCACTTTGAATGCCCTAAGAATACTTGAAGACAAAATCATAAGATTTAAAATTCAGAATGACAATAAGTTTAAGTTTGAAGTTACATAGTCCACAAAAATTTGAACTACCTGTATCCTGGTGCTTAATAATAGAATAGAATTAGTCTTTTTGGAGAAACACACACACATAATAAGCATTGACAAAGTAAGGGACAAAATGGTAAATAACACTACTGTAATTGTGGAATACTATCCAAGCAGAGACAAAGTATAAAAAAGTTCAGCGATGTTTTTCTGTGCTCTCCTCCTCCACTTCCCTCCTCCTCCTCCTCCTCCTTCTTCTTCTTTGCCAATCTTGGGCCTTGAAGTCAGAACCTGGGCACTGTACTTGGGCTTTCTCAAGGCTTGCACTCGACCACTTAAATCACAGAATCACTTCCAGCTTTTTTTTTCTATGCTTGTGGTATGGAGGAATCGAACCTGGGCCTTTGTGCATACTAGACAAGTGCTCTACCACTAAGTCAAACTTCAGGCCCTGCTCTCCGTCTTTACTAAGAAAAAATTTGCTTTTTTTTTCATAATGTCAATTATACTTAAATTCCTTTCTTTAGCTGGAATTTTTTAAATATTTTTTATTGTAATTAATAAAAGGGTTACATGATATTTGCCAGATAGAAGATGCATTAATTCACATACATTGATACCCTTTCACATGTCTTGGTCCCCATTACCCTCCCCCCACCCCCCCCAGCTGGAATTTTTTTAATCATTATTGTTTCTTGTTGTTTGCTTTTGGGTGTTTTTTGTTGTTTGTTTGTTATTTGTCCATCATGGGGCTTGAACTCTGGACCTCAGCACTATCCCTGAGCTCTAGACTCAAGGCTAGTGCTCTACCACTTTCAGCCACATTGCCACTTCTGGTTTTCTGATGGTTGATTGGAAATAAATGTCCCATGGACTTTGGTGTTAGGGCTCATTTTGAACAATGATCCTCAGATCTCAGCCTCCTGAGTAGCCAGGATCACAGGCATGAGCCACCAGTGCCCAGCGGTTGGCTTGTTTTTTTAAGAGGGTTTTTAAAGGTTGTTTTTTGTTGTTGTGTTTTTTTTTTTAACCCAGGCTGACTTTGACCTTGCGATCCTCCTATGTCAGTCTCCCTAATGCTGGGATTGAAAGCGTGCATGACACTCTCAGCTTAGTGGGTGACCTTTGGTTTGAATCAGTACAAAGCAATGCTATGGTATTATAGTGGAGGCAAACAAAAATAGATTCTTATAAATTGTAAAATAGAACCACAAGAAAAACTTGAATAACCAGGTAGTAAGGAGGGTGGAAATCCAGAAATTCTGGCAGGATCTAGTCAGCCCATGATTTGATAGAAAAAATTACATTCTCACAGAGAAAACTGAATAGCCCTGGTCCCATGGCAATTCCCACCAGGAGGGGAGAGCAGACCTTGGCTAAACCCCTCTCCCCCCACCCTTCCCTTCTCAGGATTAAGGTGCCTTTTCCAAATGAAAGAGAAATAGCTATGTGGAGAGTCAACACCAACAGCTAAAAGAATTGAGTGACACTTAATTCATTCTCTGAACTGTCAAGCTAGTAGGAAAGAAGGAAGCCTATGAATTAAAAGCGATAAGTTGCTGCTAGGCACAATAAATGGCCTCAGAGGCAGCAGGCCATTTTAGCTTAAATAAACAAATGATTAACCTTGATAACAGAAGTTTAAGAACGAGGTTAACAACCGCTGTCATCTTTTTCCTCTGCTGGCAGACACGTAACAAATTTAGTAGTTGTTTTATGTTTGCAGTCCTGATTCCCAAATTTTAATGTTCATATAATTCTGATCTGGGATCTTGTCAAAATACAGGTTCTGACTGGGCACGTCTGGCATCCAGCCTAAAATTCTGCCCTTCGAATAAACTCAGAACCATGTTGAAGAAACCATCCACAAAGTACACTAGCCCTAGGCCTCCCCACTGTGCAGAGCCAGGGTTCTTTTACTCATGCATCCTTCATGCAGCCCCTTCTCATCTCACCAGCACCTCCAGCAACAAAAGGCCATTGTTGGCAGGCCCTCAAGAGCATTTATGGAGAAGGAGGCTAAAATCACCCACTGCAAAGAGATCTGTAGGTTTTTGCTCATCTACCTGATCCACTGTCTCTGAGCACCAAACTTCATAAACAGTGCTGATGTCCTCTGATCTGAAAGCACAAATGTAGCAAATGCATATATTCTTATAATGCTGCTGTCCTTAAAATTCCAATACCAACTTACCATTCTACCACCACCATTCAAATGGGGGCTTATCTGTATGCAGATTCATTTCTCCATCAAAATAAAAGAGGATAGACTTTGAAACTTACGAACTGTGTGACTGGGACTTTCCTTCATGTGCTACAGTAACTGGCCATATCTGTTGAGCAAGGCCATCCTGTGCACATGCATGTGCATGTATGTGTGCTCATGTCACTCTCCCAACGCCCTTATACTCTCAAAAGTCTTTTTTATACCTAGCTGGCAATCTACCAGTTGAGCCATACCCACAGTCCAGCATTCTACTTGTTAATTGAAAGTGGAGTCTCACAGAGGTTTTTGCCCAAGCTAGCTTTAAACTGTGGTTCTCTGGGTCTCAGCCTCCTCAGTAACTAGGATTGCAAATATGAGTTGCTCATGCCTTCCTCCTTGACATTCTTTGACCTGCACTTGTCACAGATGCACTGAGTGATGGAAAAGCTTGTCAATGCCCTTTCTGTCTGGAGATATCATACCTAAATGAGAGATGAGGCAGCCATAGAGCTACTCTGGCCTTTCACTTCTCCTGGTGGACAGCTTGGGTCCAAGAGCTAGTGATAAGATAAAAGTGGAAAAAATATATCTATGTCAAGTTCTGAGGTGCAGCTTTAGTTTCAGAGTCTTTAATTCATATAGTAGCTAACTGCAAGGCAAGAACAATTCCTGAGTTTAAATTTGAATTCTTAACCAAAAGTTCTAAGTTTAAAACATGTAATAAAACTACTTAGTCTAGGGACTAAGTGTGCATCATGAACAAAAGGAGAAGAAAACAGTCACTTAAAAATACACTGTAGTGTATTTTTTAAAATACACTGTAGTCTCTATTTCTTGGAGGTCTCTGTTAAGTCATTTTTATTATTACAGTAGAGCATGACCATTCAATATGCTCATCAGAAATGAATGTTGTCTGTGTTTCCACTGGCCAAGATTTCTCCCTCTCTTTCTTCCAGAAAAACCTTTCTAAAATATTTCCTAGAGCTAATTCTGGACATGGCAGTATCAATTGAATCGCAGTGAGAGCACCTCAGAGCTGTAGGTGATTTTCATGCCATATCATCTGGTATTGAGAAGGACAGATAAACACCACCCTTCAAATGGGGACACATCTGTGTTCAGATTTGTTTCTCAATCAAAATAAAAGAGTATACACTGTGAAACTCATCCATTGTGGGACTTACGGATAGAGACCTTTCTTTCCTTCATGTCTGAGAGTGACTGACCACACCTTGCAGGTAAGGCCATCCTGTGCCATTGTGTGTGTGTGTGTGTGTGTGTGTGTAAATATAGTCCAAGGGAGGCCACAGGTAAGAGATATAGAGAGTGAGGCATAATGGTCAAAGGCACAGGTACCATTCACCAGACACAGGTTCAAGCTTACTTCCAACATGATCACCATGCTCGTACTATTGCTTGATCCCTGGGAATCCGTGGGTATAATGTGCACACTCATCCCTAGAATACAAACTAGATGATAAAATTAAACACTATACAAAATGTACTGTTACAGATTAAATATGAACACCACCACCACCACCACCCCACACACAGGTTTATGTTTGAAGCACTTGGTCTCCAGGTAGTGATGCTGATCGAAGAGGTCTTTGGGTCTTTGTGGATACTTGGCCCCAATTTTCTTCTTTCCACCCTTCTTTCCTTCCTCCTCTCCTTCTTTATCTTCTTCTTTCCCTCCCTTCCTCCCTCAGTTCGCTTTCTGTCTCTCAGTGTCTGTGTTTGTCTGTCTGCCTGCCTGCCTGCCTGCCTGTCTGTCTGTCTGTCTCTCTCTCTCTGTCATACATGCTCATACCTCCTACCTGCCCATCAAAAAGTAAAACGCTTCCGCCATTCATTCTCAGTGCCATGGGTTTCTGCCCAAGCACAGTAGGCTAAACAGCCATTAACTTAAATATCTGACATCATGACCTCAAAGAAATCTTTACTCTCTTCAATTAAATATTTCATTACAGTGATTAGAAAAGTAACTAATATAGTGTTGCATATGTAGCACTCAATCCTAATCTCTACCTCTGTCCAATAGGTGCTTTCCCCGCCTCTCATAATCGTTCATAGAAAGCTACCAGGAGGTATTCATTTGGACCAAATGTTACCTTCCCCCAAATGTTTGGGAGGGTAGTAAGGAACCTCTTGCATAGCGAGGTTTTCTCTTGGGATCCAAAAATTAGCCATAAAGCCACTCTAGAGTGATAATCTCTTTTACCTTTTTCATCAACAGAAACACAGAACATGTCAGTAAAGACAGCGAGTGCACAAGGAGCCTACTCATTCTGGGATTCATTTCCAGAGGAAGGCAGGCTCCTAGACTTATATGATGTTCATAACAAAACTCAGTCAGCTCAGCCTTTTCCAGGAGCCCTTTTGAAATACCCCTGGTGAGAGGGAACTGCCTTGACAAGCCCCCCTAGTTCTTATCTGGCCTTTAGCAAATATGCCCTATTAGAAAGACTTTGAAGACAATAAGGCAATGGTCAGGTAATCTCTTAGGCCAGTAGGTTTTGACCTAGATTCCTTGAGATCCACTGCTGTCAAAATACTAAGACCATCTCATGCAAATGGCCAGCTAACTGACTGAGGGCAATAGTGTGGCAGAGACTTCTTCTGTTTCTCTAAGAACTAATTGCTGAATGGCCAGCAGCATTTGAACTATTGTTAAATAGTTTGGCCAAACCCTTTACAAAGTTGCTGGTGTCTGTGTGGTTTAAGTAATTTGTTTCTCAAAGCCTATTGGGCCCACTGGATATCTCACTGGATTATAATTTTGGAGATTCTGATTTTTATTCCACATTCACCAAAATGCCATGGATCCTTACAAACCAGTTGGACATTCTAGAAGTTTCAAAATAGAGTGGCAAATAGAATCAGTGTCTCCCCCAAGAGACATAAATACCATAAATACTCTTCACAAAGTATCTGATTTTTTTCTATTGTATTTTATTGTTGGGGAAATGTATAGCGGGGTTACAGTTACATTCATCAGGTGTATTACTTCTCAAACCTTGATACCCCTACTATTTTTTTTTGCCAGTACTGGGGCTTGAACTTAGGGCCTGAGCACTGTCCTTGGGCTTTCTCAAGGCTAGAGCTCTACCACTTGAGCCATGGCACCACTTCTGTTTTTTCCTATGTATTATGTACTGGGGAATCAAATCCCTGTCTTTGGGCATGCTAGGTAAGCATTCTACCACTAGCCAAACTGCTGGCCATTGATACCCCTTCTAGTATCTGATTTTTTTAGCCTAACATTGAAGAAACATAACTTCAAAGATTAACTAGCACATAAAAATTGAGCTCCTAGCATCAGCAAGCCAAAATGACCATAGTTATAAGCATATGGTTATCTATAAAGTAATCTTTCCTTCTTGCCCCATGGGACTAAGAAAGAAAGAGAGAGGAGAGCCACAGAGCCTTGCTAACCTTGGACTCCCTACTGGCTGGGAATCTTGGGACAGTTTTTAGGCTACTTCATAAAGGAAAAACGATGCACAAAATTTAGCTTATTATTTATTGAGTCATAGCAATAGCAATAACAGTAGTCACTTAAGAAGACTATAAATGGCATAAGTCCTTAGTTGCTATGATAAAATTGCACCAGAATGCACAGAAACAAAGAACATTGGTCTGACACAACTACCACACCATCCAGACAAAAGGAGCCAGCCTCAGAGCGCCTATCTCAATGAGCCTAGCTTTTTTCGGGCCAGGTGCGGACATGCAGATGTAAAAGCTGTGTTATCTCCACCTCTTGCTTCCTATCTTCAGTGGATAAACAGGGCTCCAGCCCCGGGCTATCAGACCATTGGTCTTCACACGTGCACACTGAACTGCACAGCTGGTCTGCATTCCTTCTCTAAGTACAACTTCCTCTGAAGTATAAATGTCAAGCTTTGCCTCAAGGACAATGGTGACATCGGGCCTGAAGCCCTACCATGGTCTGTACTTTCTCCCAACTCACATGCCCTCACACCTATCTTTAGTGGATTGGAAACTACTCTACAAACAAAAGCAGGTATCAAGCAACCCAGGAAATAAAGCCTCTGGTGACCCCAAGGGTGGTGGATTAGCCAGTTACAAAAGGCATCACATTCTTTGGTTAGGTATGCACTAAGAGAACACTGCTTCTGGCTAGAGATTGGAAAACTAACAAGCAATGAATTTACCTTTTATCCTTCCCTATTGGGCCCCATGGCCTCTTCTGTTCCTCTGTACTGGGAACTTTGAACCCAAAAGAAAAGGGGTTTTAAGCAACATCTTAGACAATTCAACTCTTTATCATGATTCAGGAACTTACCAGATGGAGTTAAGTCTTAATTTGCTTCTGAGTTTTCTCTTCCCAATCTTTATAATGCTTACATAATCATTTTCCAAAAGGTGCACATTCATATGAATTCCTGTTCTGAAAAAGATAGCAAGGGAAAGATTATTTCGGTTATATCGGCAAGGAAAAAGAAAACACAGATGAATTCAGAGCTGCCCTACTAGGGTTGAGATGGGCTGTATGCCTCCTGGTCTCCCGTCATTGCTCTGTATGGCTGAGACAATTATGGCTTCCCATCCAGTCTAAGAATTACTCACCATTGAGCTAAGCCATGTTTGATACGGTAGTTTAAGACTCGGAACTGTTGATGGCTCAAAGCATTTACTGGGAGGGCAAAAGAGAGGAAGGGAAACTCTTCTCTGGAGGCCCACTTGTGAACATTTCAAAATGTTTTGCCTATGAAACCATGTCAATTTATTGTCTGTACAAGAATTTTAAGTTAACAATTTCAAAACACACTGTAGAACTTTATAGAACACAGAGGAAGCATGAACTGAAAGGCTGCCAAACATTTAAAATGATTCAGACATAAAAGAAATAATATATACTAAAGGATAAAAACTATTTGCTCTCAATCCCTCTAAGATTGAATGTAGCACCCTCTCTTCTTCCTCATCGTGCCCAGCATCTCTCACTGCCTGATCTGGAGAATGTAAAAAGAAGTCTTATTATTTGTGTGTTTGTTTTAAAGTGACAGTTTGGGATCCTAAGTATTTACCATTTCCAAATAATCTAACAGAATAATCAAAAACCGTGTTCAGCCTAAAGAATACACCTTGTATTCATCTTTGTGTCTGCTATGCCTTCCTGTTGGCATATGATGGACTTAGAAGATAAGAGAAAGGGAGCCTGAGAGGAAAAACTGACAAACAAGGGCTAGAAGAATCCATCCTGCACATTCTTTTCTTTCTTGCTTACTTTTTATTTATTAAATTTAGGACCTAAGCACTGTCCCTGAGCTTCTTTTACTCAAAGCTAGCATTCTACCACTTGAGCCACAGGGCCATTCCTGGTTTTTACTGTTTATGTAATACTGAAGAATCGAACACAGGGCTCATGCATGCTAGACAAGCACTCTACCACTAAGCCACGTTGATTTCAGGAGTAAAGAATGTTTTAAAAGTTTTCCTGCCCCATGCTGGTGGCTCACGCCTGTAATCCTAGCTACACAGGAGGCTGAGATCAAGGCCAGCTCGGGCACAAAAGTTAGATTCTTATTTCCAATTAACTGCCGGGGCCAACCAGCAGCAAACCAGGGTTCGCAGATTGGGGTTCCTGAAATCGGGGGCAAGGACTAGGAAGAAATAGAAGAGAGACAGACACACCAGGTCCGGGATGTCCGCAGTCCAGGTAAAGACCGGGGTCCTACCTCCTCCAGACCCAGGGAACCTCCAGGTGTTACATTCATATGGTAATTCCCAGGTCATTTACATAGAATAGGGCCAGAAAACAATAAGACAATAAAGCCCTCCTCTGATGCAAGTCAAGGTACAGTTTGATTCCACTCTGGCTCCCAACAATTAACCTCCAGATAACACTAGCCTTGAGCTGAAGAGCTCATGGGACAATACCTAGGCCCAGAGTTCAAGCCCTATAATCAACAACAACAAAAAAGTTTCCCTAAACTAAACTCCAGATGCTCATTCTTGTAATCCTACTCAGTCAGGAAGCTGAGATAGAAAAAACTAAGAGATTCTTATCTCCAATGAACCAGCAAAAAGCTTGAAGTGGAGGTGTGGTTCAAGTAGTAAAATGCTGACAAAGCTCAGAGAAAGCATAGGTCCTTGAGATCAAGCCCCAGTACCAGTACATAGACCCCAAAAGTTTGTCTAGGCATGTGACTCAAAAACAGCTGGCTGCTTTGGTATGTTCTGATAAGATAAGGAATAGAAGGGATAGGAAGGTTATGTAATTTTCTTTCAGGGAGTCTCTGTGTCTTCGAAGCCAGAACAATGGATCCCAAGGCAAAGTTCTAGAATCAGCAACACAAACTGCTTTTCATTTATGAGAGATTTCTTGAAGTGGATTAGTAAAATAGCCTTTATGTATATCACTGAGATTTCAAAATCATGACGCTTCAACAGCTCATTTGTCTTGGAGTAGAGAGTCAGCTCCTTGAGACAGCATCTGTTTTCCCTTGGAGATAAGGACAGACTTGAGCTGGCAACCCACAATCTTTATTTTTATCAGCTTGCTCTTTTGCAGACCCACACCATCCCTTCTGTGTGAAGAGCAAGATCAATAAAAACCATCTCCAAGAGGCCAATTCAAGACTGTGTCTTGGCTCTGGAGCAAGGCTCTGACAGTCAGGATCAGAGAGGTTTCAGCTGCAATTATCAGGGAAATCTCTTTCATAGTATAACTAGGAAACAAGGAAAACTTTCGAGATAGAGAAACTAAGACAGAGGATGGTAACATTTTGTGTCAGGCAGCCTTGAAGTATGTAGCACCCAATTCAGAAGAGATCATTAAGTGGGACCTAAAATGGAGGCTAAAACAAACATTCAAGCAATGGCAAAAGCCACCAACTCCTGCTCTGCACAAGCCCTTAAGGATCAAGGAAGTCATGCACTGCAGCCAAGGATCCCATTTCTGAAAGACTTTTCTGACATCAGTATAGGAGAGGGAAGCCAATCACAGTGAGATTCTCCTATTGAGGCTGAATCACAGCTTGCATTCTTTGTGATTGGGCCCTCAGGGTGGGTCTCTCCAGCTCCAGGTCTCCTCTCATGAGCACATTTACTAACAGGCTGACGCCTGCTTGAATCATTGCCCAAATGTGCCCAAATGTGTGTTCCTCTTCCTGGAACTTCCTCTCTACAACGTCTCTTTACTTTGGTGGGCGGGAGGGTTCATTTAGATGCTTTTTTCTCCCCCTCCCAGAAGTGGTCCTTGATCTAATCCACTCCCACACCTGTGTTCTAAAATATAGGTTTTGTTTATTCAGGTTTTACCAGCACACTAAAAGATAATTACCACTGAAAGGAGTTTGTTCCTTGCAGTTTTCAAGAGCCCTGAGGAACACCAACTATAAGTGACCACACAGCAGGAATTAAGGAAAAAAAATGGAAGCCAAAAGACTTTATTGTGGTTCCAATGGGAAAGAACGGTCAAGTCAGGGTAAGTAGACATAGAATTAGCTAGCTTGAAGGATTTAGCTAGTTTGAAGAATTGCAGCAGGCTCTGAGGTGGAAAGACTATCCCAAAAGTGATTAAGTCAGGGAAATAATAGCTCGGTTTGTTCAAGTAGGTGGAGCTTTGTGTGTGGGCTTTGGACTGATTGGTGTGTATCTGAACACCCTTAAAGAAAGTGAACTCTTTCTACCCTCTAGGAATTAGCCAGCCCCGGGAGGAGTAATCTCTCCAGGGTCAGCAAAGCCCCAGATGTCAATATATCAGAAGCACATGGTTAATATATTCCATCCCAGTTGGAAGTGGTTAGGTGCTCCATTAGTTCACCCTGGGCTTGCTAGCTCTAAGGAAAGACTCACTACACTATTTCCTACCACCACCCACTTCCAGACTTCACATTCTTAAAGACCGGGAGTGACTGCCTTATTTACTGCCGAGACTAGCCACTAAATCCATAGGAACCATATGACTGGCTTCAAGCTGCAATCCGCGATGTTCCCTCCTGAAGGACTGAGGCTCTGGGACCACTTAAACTCCAGCCCCAGTGGAACAAGGTCATGTGTTCCTCGAAAAGCCCAATTCATTACATAATCTAGGGACACATTTGCCACTGTGAAGGGTGTTTTCATTGGCTTTAAAAAGCCAGATTTTTTTTTTCCTGGGGGGGGGGGAAGGAATCTAGCAATTTTCAGTTTTGAAAACTTGATTTGTGTGTGTGTGTGTGTGTGTGTGTGTGTGGTGAGCTCTTCAGCTCAAGGCTAGCACTTTACCCCTTGAGCCACAGCACCACTTCTGGTTTCCTGATGGTTGATTGGAAATGAGTCTATGGACTTTGCCTGGGCTGGCTTTGAACCTCAATCCTCAGATCTCAGTCTCCTGAGTAGCTAGTATTATTTTGTTCCCAAAGATAAGACTACAGAATTAAGTGTAAGCAAGCTCATGACATTTATTGGCAGTATTTCTGTGTGAAGCTTTTAACTATTCATTTTTTAACCCAAATTAGTAGGAGCTTCAGAAAAGGCTTTTGGCTTGTCCACAGCTGGAAAAAGGATTGTCATGAATGCTGCCAAATACAGGTTATATAAAAGGGGGGATGGGGAGGGAAATTGAGAATTTTGGGGGCCCAATAATTTTTATTAAATTAAAAAAAAACAAATGGAAACCCAGATTTAATTAAACTTTTCCCCATATTTTGGCCTACCCTGTAATTTTTATGATGCTGCCCAAAAGCTATTATGTAGTTACTTAAAGAAGAGAAAGGAAGAAGTGTTTGTTTTTCATTTTAAAGGGTAAAGAGAAGAAAAGAAATTCATTTAAAAATTTTATTTTTTCCATAGTCTATGGCCTGTTTCTTTCTATAGTAGGTTTTCCAGCGTAACAACTGAGTCTGTGATGCAGCAGCAGGCTTGCTTACAGAACAAAGAGAATACACCTACCAATCCAGTTCAGGCAGAAAATCACATTACCGCTGCCCGAGCTCCAACACCGCCCCCCCCCAGCCCTGAGCCAGGATTGTTCTCAGCAGCTTCAAGTGTTGCAGTGAAATTTCATGCCATTAGCAATTCTAGCATCAATTTCTAGTAAGAACTTGGAATTGCCTGATCAGTCTCAGGAGTGTTGAGTCATGTCAGTTCTTCCAGCCAAACACACATATCATGCAGGGAGAAAAAAAATGCCACAGAATATATCTTAGAGCTGTAGATTGTATCTTAAGTCTGTGAGGACTGCCCTATTCAGGGACCTTCCATGCTTCACAGAAGCAATCACTGTTTTGCTTTGGTCTTTCTTACAATATAGACCTTATATGTCCACTGAAGGTGATATGCTAAAGGCTTAGTCATCAGCCTTTAGAATTATGGGGTGAGGTAATGAAACCTTTACCAGGTAGAGCTTGGTTGAAGAAGGTTAGGTCAGAGGGAGCATCCCCTTAATAGGCATATTGAACCTTTGTCTCTTCCTGGCTACCATGAAGTGAATAGGTTTCTTCTATCTTGCATGTCCCAGATTTTCTCCAGTATTTTGTAAACTAACACAGTCTAAAATACTCAAGTCTGCTGTGTTGTTCTTAGGGTGGTTCTGTAGTGCTTTGATGTTTACGATAAACTCATCTTCATTCCACCATCTTATTTTTCCTTTGTGCCATCTAGCTAGTTTTATAGTTTGAGTTTTGGACATCATCCTGATCTCTTCATCCCTGAATGATGCCCTCACTCACCTTCTAAAAACATTTCCAATTGGTCCCATCTAGAAGTGTTCTTTAACTGGATGGCTGCATCAGCTTTCTAACATCCCCCTCCTCTTCTTCATCCTGCTCCCTTTCCTCCTTTGCATCACACTCTCTAAAAAAAAAAAATTCTCCTGCCTCCAAATTCCACTGATGCTTCTGCTGACACTTAACTAATTCTATGTTGTTGGTGTGCATGGATTGCATCACCTACCATACAAGCTGCGAATTTATTTTGGATGATTTGAACCTATATGTGGAGTCTGCATGGGTATGGATCAGTCACTGGCAGACAGAGCTTAGAATGTGCATTAAAGAAGTAGCATATACACAACTAATACAGAGGAGTAAAGGTTGCCATTAAAAAATAGAAGAAAAATTTAAAAATTTGGTACCCAGAGAGCAACACAACTTAAAAAAAAAGATAAATCAACTGAAATATTGATTTGCTTGCTTCAATAGCAACAATGGAACTTACCAGGTAAAACTATCCTTTCCTACCTGGCATTTGTATAAAGCTCCTTTTTAAGTGCTGGTTTGGGGAAAGCTTTAACCTGATACTTGAGATAGTGTTGATTTTATCTGATTATTGATATTTTCTGTTTTGAAGCCCATCAATAAAAGTACTAGGGTGTCTAACGAAAGTCAGATAATCTATTCAGAGCTAACGTGTGTGTGTGTGTGTGTGTGTGTGTGTGTGTGTGTGCATCCTGGGATTTGAACTCAGGGCCTGAGTGCTGCCCTTGAGCTTTTTTGCTCAAGACTAGTACTCTACCACTGAGCCGCAGCTCTGCTTCTGGCCCTTTCTTTTTCTGTAGTGGTTAATTAGAGATAAGAGTCTAGTAGATTTTTCTGTCCAGGCTGGCATTGAACTGGGATCCTGAAATCTCAGCCTCCTGAGTTAGAAAGATTACAGGCTTCAGAACAAACTTTTGAGCAATGTGGTAAACCTGTCAGAGAAGGCTTGGTAAAGGACTGCCAGAGAATATAACAAGTGTAAAGCAAAATGTAAAAGCTCAAAAATTCCAGATGCCTGTAGATCATAGAGATCATGGAAAGTGTACCAAATACCTTGACTATCAGGCCCATAGTTGGGTAGCTTTTGCAATAAAAGCTATGTCACTGCCATACCAAATGATTCAGAAGCCCAAACACATGACATCAGTTCATTTCAAGGGCCAAGTACTATGGTTGCAGTCAAGTGATCTGACGGGAAAGACACCACTGTAACCCGAGAAAGTGTCAGTAGCGATGATGCAGAAACCAGTGTCTAGGAGAGGGTCTGAAGTTACCAGTGTGCACGAGTAAGAGGGAACAGCGCCCTATGCAGTATGTTCTTTACCGCAAGCAGCCGGGTCACTGCTAGGCAGGCATCACAAGGCTGGCCCCAAATAGCAACCCATGCACTGGAAACATATTCTTTACTCTGTGTCATGTGTTGAGTGTCTGGCACAGTGATGAAGCCAGGCAACCAGGATGGCTGTCTGGGAGCACTGGCTCAATCGGCACATTGACTCTAGTGGGTGTTGATGGTTAATATGAATGAGCCAGACAGTTGTATCAGCTGTCACATTTTCTCCCACTAGTTGATGCCATATGTGTGTTTAATCTACCAGTGTATAATTTCCCAGGTGGAAGACCAAATGATAAGTCATTAGCAACAAGCCACCAGTCAGAAGACCACAAAGAAATTCATCAAGAAGGGCTCTGTTGAGAGATTTGAGCAAGACTGGGAACTGCCTTGAGTTCCCCACACTGACCATTTCAGTGTGGTTTACCTGGTACTGAAAGGTTAAGTGGATGTAGCAGCCCCTTGAAATACATCTGGTTTTCAACTCAACCAAACCAGTGCTGCAAGAGATGACATTCATTTAGAGGAATTTTCTAAGTGCAACTGTAAGGCATTTTTAACTCCTCTAAACATAACTTTTATTAATTAAGAATGCTTTGACACATGTTTTCTCTCATCTGCGGAAGCTAAATCTAAAATTCAAGCATGCATGAGAACAGGGTAGTACACATATACACACAATCAATCTGACCGAATGATAGTATATTTAGCGGGGGGGGGGGGGGAGGGAATCCAAAGGGAACATGGTGGAAGGGAGTGTAAAAGTAGACGGCACATGGAGACAAAGTGAACCAATGCAGTCATTCTACTCAGCGTACATTCTGTAAAAATCAAGCTAAGGAACTTAAGGGTTGGGAAGGGGAGAAGGAAGTAGTGGGCAACAAAGGAAGAGGTGACATTGATCAAAAAGTATTGTACTTATAACCTGACCTATGGAACTGTAATCTCTTTGAACAACTACATCATCATCATCATCACCAGAACCTTTGTCTCATACAATAGAATATGTGACATTTCCCCAGCAGAGAGCTACCACTTTTTCATGCAAATCCAAAATCCCACTAGGGCTATGTCTGCTGCATTCTTGCATGGAGCAGTTCTGGGTAAGAAGGTAGGCATAATAGGCTCTTCCCAACTTGCTATTTCTAAGTCTTTTTGCTTTATCCCCAAACAGGCACTTGAGGCTAGAGGGCTCAGGTGATCAGTTATGATAAGAGCCTATTAGTATGCATGCTTGTTTTTCACAAGGGATACACTTGGTCAGGTCAAGTCTCAAAGTCCAAAAGTACAAGGGCACCTTTGGCTTCAGGCTGCCTCCCTTTAGCAGTGAAAATCATCACTCAAGGATATTTCAAAACCCTTAAAGATAATTAAACCATATGCTTTAAGATACTGGAACACACACACACACACACACACACACACACACACACACACACACACAGAGCTGTTTATGGTTGATAGTCCTCTCTGACATGAGAAAGAAAACTTAAGCATGTAACTTGTCATTTCCACCCTCCACATGTAAAAGGAATAGTAGTACATTGAATTGGTTCAAAGGACCATCTATTTTTCTTTTGTAGTTCCAGAACTTGAACTCAGGGGGTCTTAAACTCACTCTTTCTTTGCTCCCAGCTGTCTCTCTACCACATGAGCCACATCTCTGTTCCAGCTTGTAGTTGCTTATTTGGAGATGGAGTCTTAGCAAACTCTACTTCTCCAAATGACTTTGAACCAGGACATATCAGGTCTCAGCCTCCTAAGTAGCTAGGATTATAGGCCAGAGGCCTGAATTTCCTCACTCACAGCCAGTAACAGTGAGGTATTATAAGGCTGATCCAGAAATTTGGTTACTGTTTGTTATTCTCATGTACTCTAGATCTTACTACTGGGCCACCAAACCTGCCGCCCCTTACAAAAAGCCTTGCCTTTCAGCATCTATCCCCATTCCCAAAGCGCTCAAGAACCATGAGGCACTTGAGCTTTTGCTCTACTTTAAGGCAACAAGTTAACTAGCAGTTTCATGAGCACTAGTAGAAGATACTTGACTTCTGGATCAAATAAAAAGAATGGCTTAAATCATAGTTCAGCAAAGAGCACGGTTATGTTCTTCCTTATTTATATCCAAGCCCCAGCAGGTAAAAAGTCAGGCAGGAGAGTCCCAGAGGAGTGTGTCCACATGCTACAGGGTTGCATTACAATGGAGAAAGTGGAAGCTTAGAATATTCAAACATTTTATCAAGGGCAGTAAACATGTGTTAAACTCCAGTGGGAAGGAAGCACTATCTTCCAAGGTTGAATTCAAATTTCACCTCTGATCTGAGATGGGGGGGAGGAGGAGAAAGGACATTCTCTTCCAGGCAGCTAGCACACTGCACACACATCTTGGATAGGATGCATGGAGTCCTGCACTTCACTTAGAAAGGCAAACAGAAATGAAAGAGGTCTGTGAGTAGTTTTGTCTCAATAGGTAAACATAGTAGAAAAAATACAAATCCCCAAATCAAAAACAATACACACACTTGCTGTTTGTAATAAAGTACTTAGACTTAGACTTGTGAAGTACTTAGACCTATGAATTACTTTTTTTTTTTTTTGGTTTATGAAACTGGGCCTTCCAGTGAGTGCGCCTGGCTGGCCAAACTCTGAAACGTCCAGCATCTGCCTCCTAAGTGCTGAGATTACAGGGTGTGCACAACCACAAATATTCTAATTTTATGCAAATACTAAGGGTCTCCTTCAGATTTTCAGAAGTTCAGCAATTCCAACTCTGAGCCTCTTGATCCATATTAGCAACTTAAAGAAAATACTCTAAATAACCACTACAGCACAACTCTAGTATCTCAGCACCATTTATGCTTCCAATTGTTTTCCTGGTTTTCTTTTTGTTGTTGTTGTTTTCTTTTAACTTAACTAACTAGAGACTTACACCAAGTTAATCTTCATTCCTGAATGTGAGTCAAAGTAAAGTCCTTCATGTATACCACTCAGGAGAGTCAGGGAGACCTGATTAAAGCGGAGATTCAAGTTATTTCAAAATCATAGATTAAAGTATCAGTGTTTACTTGTTTATGTTTAAGCAATTTTATCTGGCATGCTTACAGTTCTTAGTAAGAACTTTCAAATTCTTGTATATAAATACACTAAGTATACTCTAATATTTCCCCCAAATAGGCTTAGTAGTTATATAAGTGAAGCTAGCTTATTATAATATTTATCTAATTATATAAGAAAAGCTGGCCTATTGTAACATTTATCTATTAAGCCCTATTTTGGTCTATGATCCAGACTTAACTGCCTGCCTTAGTAACAGTTAAACCTCCACCCTCCTAAGAGCCTGTCTACATTGGCTTATGAAGGTAGGGATAGAAGCCAAATTCCAGGTTGGCCTCAATTATTTCTAAATGTCAAGTGTGCTTTTCCCACACAATGAAACATATGGACATCCTGAGGCAGACCCCTTTTAAGGGAAATGGGGTCAGGTTCCCTAGTAAGTTTTTTCACCCCAAAGGATAGGCAGGAATGTGCTGTTTCTCTGATTCTATGGCTAGATAGAATCACAGATATGTTTATCATTCCATTATAATTCTTTATACTCTAGACCTTATGTTCTCAAACGACTCTTTGAGAAGATCCCAGTGTTTTAGTAAAAGTACAAACACCATCAGTCTGGTGTTATTGTGTCCATGTGTATGTTCTGGATTAAGGCATTTTTTTTATGTTTGGATTACAAACCACATTACTTGATAAATATCTGAGAAAAATGGGAGTGGGTGAGTTGGAAATGAAAGTAAACTTCACTTATTCTATGAATACAAGCCTTCTAAGAAAAAAAATGATTCCTGCAAGTGTTTAGTTTTCTAAATAACTTTGTAATGGAGCAAAACCATATTCTTGTGAAAAAGAGCCAAGACCCTTATTTTGGTATAATTTATTCTCTTTTGGTTCAACAGGCCAACAATAGGTCATCAACTTGCTTGGCAATGCCGACCTACATTCCCACCCCTATGTTACATTTATGAATTTGTTTCATTATGCCCTGCTTTATCAACAGTTCTTTTAATTGTTCTATTAGAACTATTAATGTTGTTGAACATTCTTGAAAGGTGATTATACAGAAAGATCACTTCCTTGAAAAACTCACCTCAGGTTTTAAGAAACATGTTTTATTCCCTATCTCTCTGGATAGTATTTGGTAATAGTTCCAGCATATTGTCAGCAATTCCTCTAACATCAAACAATTCAGGCCTTTTACTCAAGAGGCAGATTGGCATCTAGAAAATACAACCTGAACATCTAATTTTCTAGTGTTTAAAAAAAGTCAAACTCCTGTTTCTTTCTTTATTTTTTTTCCTGTTTCTTTAATGTGTAAGTATAAAACATATATTCTTTTAAGCTATTTCCATGTTTTAAATTTCCATAGCATATTTTCTAACCAAAGAAACAAACGTGCCCACTATATCTAGTGATGTTAGCTCATATCCTAGTTCCTCTATCAGACTTGAAGCAAGAAATTGTTTTCTTTTTTGTTGTTGTTTTTCAAGCTGTAACTACCACTTGTTCTCAAAATAGAGAAATTTGTATTTGAGGTTTTATTTTTGCCAGTTCTTGAGGCTTGGCTTTCTCAAGGCTAGAGCTCTACCACTTGAGCCACAGCACCACTTCTAGCTTTTTCTGTGTATGTGGTAGCAAGGAACCAAACACAGGTCTTCATGCATGCTAGGCAAACACTCTACCACTAGGCCAAACTCCCAGCCCTTGAGGGCTTTTTTTAAACAAAGAAATAATGATAATATCGACCTCCCAGAGCTTGAACTGTTTGACTGTTGTAACTGCTTCACTTGTATTTAAACAGTCATAAGGAAGGTGGCGGTGAGCTGGGTCACCTGGGCAGGAAGTGGCCGAGAACGTTTTTGTTAGCCACTTTGGCTAAACATATCCAAGATGACCTACTCCACTTTCCCCTCCTGCCTATCCCAGAGAAAAGAGTACTCAGCAGAACAGACAGGAAGGAGGTACAGCTGAGGTACCACCACCGAGGTCACTGTCTGGGTTTTACGGCTCTATAATATATGCCAGAAACAAAATTATAGATTCTGTCATATTATAAACATGAAGTAGGCCAATCCACAGACCACCTAGCGCTCCCACACAGATTAAGCCATGAATTTAAAGTACAGAACAATGTGAAATGCAGACATCTTGCAAGGTGGAGTGCCTACGAGTAAATTCGAAAATACAGAGAAGTCACATGTAAACTAAAGTGATCCTGAAAATGACCTCTTGTCATATCAAAAACAAAAGACCACCATGTCATAAAATAAATATCTCTTTTTAGAATAAGAGAGCCTTGAGACGTAGATTCGAAACTCAAAACTGGTTGAAAGTGATTAGATATCTCTCTCACTTTTGAGTACTGAACTTTAAAAAAGAAATACTCAAATTCACACCAAATCTAGTAATATTTCAGAAATACAAGCTTTAAAATACTGACAAATATGAAAATAAAGCCACCACAGGATGAAGATTAAAAGACAACTACTATTAATAAAAATAATCAGACAGTTTTAATATGTTGGGTAATATTTAAGAATAAAGTGACTAAAATTAATGTTGCAAATTTCTAGAGCATTATTTGGACTAATGTATCTGACAATCCAAAAAGTAGCTAAGGAAGAAAATTTCATATTCCGATTGAGTCAGCTACGGAGTTTCATGCTTATAACCTCAAAACATTTTAAGTAAGATGGTTTATAAGAGAAATACTGAAAATAAGTCATCTTTGAATACTTTTAGATTTTTCCCTAGTGTACCACAAATCATATCCAGAAACCCAAACAAAACAATGACTGAAATGCTTGAGATCTGCTGCTGAAATCTAGAGCTGCAAGAGAAGAAAAGGCGAAAGAAGCAGAGAATCTGACCTCTCGTTGCTCGGGTAGCAGTAGTGTTTTGGAGCGCTGAAGCCATGTAAGTTAATATTGTGAGTTCATAAAAGTCAGCAGTAACACTAAAATAATAATAATAATAACATAAATAAAAATAGGCTTTGGTTAGAGAGAGGGGATCCATTTACTGCCGCCCCGCTGAGGTACATTTGACCACCGAAGGCAGAAAGCTATTAGCATCCAGAATTAATGGGTATGGTGGTTTTCAAACAAGATATTTCCATGATGGACATAATGTAGACTCAGCAAAGTTTCTCCTTCAAGAAAAATACAGCTTGGATTTCAAAGAGCACTGATTAGGCTTAATACCATTAGGGAACCATCAAGGATTTGTGCTGTTGTTACTGCTTTTAACTATCAGTTACTTTCTAAACCAAAAATTGAGGGTAGTTAACTTGACCGACAAGTCAAGATTTAGGAATGTGAGAGCAAATCCAAGGTACAGACGAGCTTCAGATGTGCTCAGGCTCAGAGAGTTTAGACTCTTTTGAGATTAGCAGGTCCTAGCTTTTCTTAGCATCACCAGTGTCACTGTTAGTACTTGTCTGAAACAAAAGGAAAAATATTCATCCTTCATTACATCTCCTCAGAGAGAAAGCACTAAATACTACTACATGATTTTAGAAATTCTCTGTGATGTTTATTGGTAGCAATGCAAATCGATTGTAAGTAAAAACAAATTTAACAAATAAATAAATTCTTAACTACTGTTAATTGTCCATAACATATGCAGCAGATACAGTTTAAAGTCAATATATTCATTGTACATTAATTGTAAAAAATATACTTTTGAGTCAATTTCTAATAATTCTTGAAAGTACAAATATAAGTTACTAAATTTCTTACAACACATGCAAGAAAAGTGTAAAGAACAAAGGTAAGTGTAAAATTCTCAGTTTAACTTGTAGCATTTTATTTCTGATAAAAAAATTATCCAACAATCCATGTTTCTGTATCATACATGAGTGCAATCCTTTTTCAATGCCCAAAGTCTTAATTTTTAGTCCTGGTTGGATTTTTCTTCCTTGGCAATTCTTTTTGTTACTCCACTGAAATATTTCTCCCGGAAGGAATTATGGCCTTGGTAGAGTAGAAAATGATCACTTAGCAGATGCGCATACTGGTCCTGGGTCTAGTTGGTAGGAAAACAAAATATAAAGATGTTTATTTCTTTAGTGAGCCTACAAACAAAATAGTCATTTTCTCTAAGAAAGTCACATTCTGATATACATTTGATTTTTATTATTATTTGAATTGGAAATATATGCCCCTTTTATTGGATACTCAGAGTGTCATCATTTGCTTCATCTCACTGAACCCTTACAACAATACCTTCCATAGAGGACGTGTTTTCTTATCCAGATAGGACAAAGAGAATTGTTCCTGGAAACAAAGTCAGCATTGTAACAACTCAACTGCACACCTAAATTATCTGAGACTGAAGATGCGAATGATCAAACCAAGAAGCTTAATTTATTTCATTTGTGTGATATAATACAACATAAAACTCTTCAAGCCTATATCCATAGTCTGTTAATGTAATCAAAGATTTCTCAAACAGTAAGAGATACAGACTAAAGAAGAGACAGATACACTTTCACACTTTCAGACAAATGCTAGCTAGTGCTCAGACAGATTCTTAGTGGACCCTGAACTAGTCAGTCTCAGAATATCAAGCATGGTTTGGCTTAGAAAATTGAAGGAGGAAAACATGAGTTGTAAGAAACATCAGCTTCTTATCTAAATACACAAACCATTCTAAACTGAAAAAAAATCTAATTAGAAAAAATCTTATTTTTGATGTATTTATGTAAATTCAGACTCAACTACACATGGACTAATGTAATTTTGAGGGAAGGTATAAAGACTATCAGGATATATGATGCCTAGATTTTTTTTAAATCTTAATTTCAGCATCAAAATGGGAGACAGCAATATACCTGAATAAAACTATCCTAAAATATTCTTGTACTTTTCTTTATTCCTGCGTGAAATGGGTATCTTCATTCTTCCCTTAATATCTAACATTAATAAAATCTTCTGCTTAGATCAAATGGTGTTGACTCAATTGTTCATCAAGAAACTATTTTTGTAACACTTATTTTTAAATTATATATAAAAAATTTATTGAAAATTATTGCTGGGGATCTAGCTCAGTAGTGGAGTCAAGCTGCACTAAGCCCAGGGTTAAATTCTTTGTAAAAATCAAAACCAAAGTAAAACAAAATGAAACAAAATCTGAACCAGAGATGTGGCTGCATACTTGCCTAGCATGTGTGAGGCCCCAGTTTTGATCTCTAACATGGCAAAAAATAAAAAATAAACAAAAACAAAACAAATTCCTAGATTTCACAATACATCAAAAATAAAGAGGTGGCTACTTAAATTGCATAACACTAAGTATGTTACAATTCAAATTCCTTCAAGCACATGAAATCATGCCACTGATGACTGACATTAGGCTACATACTTCGTGTAGTTACCCTATAGAAATCCAATGAAGGGCTGGGTATGGTGGCTCATACCTGTAATCCTAGCTACTCAGGAGGCTGAGATCTGAGGATTAAGGTTCAAAGCCACCCCAGGCACAAAAGGATCTGAGACTCTTATCTTCTTATCTCCAGTTAACCTCTAGAAAATGGGTAGAGCGGTAGCCTTGAGCTGAAGAGCTCCGGGACAGCATCCAGGCCGTGTAGTTCAAGCCCCATGACCCACAAAAAAAAAGAAAGAAAGAAAGAAAAAAAAAAAGAAAGAAAGAAAGAAAGAAAGAAAGAAATCTAACGAAGGGATAGTAAATGAAAAGTAATTTGCATTTTTAGGTATTTATCATGGGTCCCAAATCACACTAAATGCTTTAAACATACTAATAAAACTATTACCTCTAAATAATATGCACACTCTCATCATTATTTTACCCATGAATTATTTACAACTACAAGTCCATATTACAAAACTAGAAGCAGCAGAGCTAGGGTCTGAACACAGATCTGGTTAACAATACATTAGTAGGAGAGTTTCCCAACATAGGGAAGTAGAAATAGCTCTGAAAATAAACAGGTGATAAATCACCAGCAAAAACAAAACCAACAAGGAATATAAATACCAGTTAGAGAAGGAACATATAGCAGTCATGGTACCCAAAGAAACATTTAAGACCTACACAAATGGTTAACAAGAAAACAATCATTATCTGTCACATTCGTCCTCTGACTAGCTTGGACCTCACACACGCTACTGGACAACTTGGAACAGACCATTACCCTTGAAATGTGACCTGAGAGAATCTCATTTTCTTCAAGTCTCAGAAAGAAGAGAATGCATGTGAAGTGTGTGAAGAAATGCTTCCTTCTACAAGATCAATTGTTCCCCGATTGTGAAACAGTACATTCATAACAGGAACTCCTAGAAAACCCCAAAGCTCCAAACCCCATATGCAGCCAAGGGACTGGTAGGAATCCTTCTGCCACGTGCAGTGTAAGAGATGCTTCAGGGTAAATATATACCAGATATACCAGACTTCAGCTACTCTATAGTCACTGAGGTGGAAAAGCTGCAGCTCATGAAATGTTCCTCAAGAAACATTTGGTGTGTCTTCAGTCACATTCATGCTCTCATACATGTAATTATATACCTACAAATAACACACACTAGTCTTTAGCAAAAGAGCTCAAGGACAGTGCTCAAGCTGAGTTCAAACCCTAGGCCTAGCACAAATTACACACACATACATGTACCTGTATATACAAATCTTGTGTATACAGACATGTATGTATAGATACCTATATGTCTATGGACACAGTTTTGACTTAAGAAATATATTTGCTTCCAACTATGTGATTCACCTGACTTATTTAATTTCAGCACATTTCATAGCAGATTATCTATATTTTGCAGATGGAGAAACAAAGGTTCAAAGAGTTTAAATTATCTGCCACAAGTCACATATCTAGTATGCAGCACTGTCAGAATTGTGGCCTAAATCAGACTTCAAAAGTTCATGCTTTTTTCATTATCTCATTTTTAAGTAGAAATGACATTAAAACAGTGGCTAAAGAGTTAATGTTCCACATGGTGGATTGGTGGGTCTTTCAAAATAGAGTGTGACATTTAGAGAACATTCCTCACTGAACAGAAACATTTTGGGAGCACATATTTCAGATCTAAACTTCTAGACAGACCCCCTTAACCACTATCCCACCCAACCAATTTCCTGTCCTATCAGAACTGCTAATTCTAAACATAAACCACTTTAGGAATCCAAAGGAAGCCTCACAAATTGGTTAGTTCACTTTTATGGGCATACCACCCTCTGCTGGCTGAAACAAAACAGACCACTGTGTGTGTATCACACCAGTCACAGCACTGTCTCCTTAGCTGTTTGCTGTAACCATATTGAATCACACAGCCCCCACAAAACCAGGACAGCTTTTTTCCCCCCCTCAGGCAACACCAGCATTTATTCACACCATCTTTAGTTCTAAAGAATGATGCACAAATAAACAAATGCATTCACCTCAGTGATTCTAAAGGGTATCACTTATATGTGTCCAACTTCTAGAAGACAAGTAAACTTCACTGTGTTCACCCACACACACTTTTCTTTTGAGACAAGATCTATCTATATAGTGCAAACTGGCCATGAACTCATGAGGCTTTTTTTTTGCCACTGGTGCCTAAGTGCTGATATTACAGGGATACTTCACCACACCTCAATAGTTCTTACTTTTCACAACTGTGTATTTTTAAATGCAGCACCAAAAATAATTAACAGAGAAGTACTTCCAGCCATTTGTAATTTCACAAGCTTTAAAGGGGAGTAAATTCTCAAGAAAAGAAATGAAAGTGTATACTTGTAGTAACATTTGAAACTATTTTAAAAAATTTTACTGTAATGTATAGAGGGGTTACAGTTATATTTGCCAGATAGAATGTGCATTATTTCTCACACATTGATACCTTCTCAAGTTTTTGTCCCCATTTCCCTGCCCCCCCCTCTCTCCCCTTTCCTATTTCAAATAAACATATATACAATATACCAGGTAACGAAGTCAGATACTGTAACAATATGAGATTAACCAAAAGGCAAAAAAAAGAGAAGAGAAATAACATAGTACATTAAGAACAACAATGACACAGTATAAAGCTTTTGTTTCCATATCCTGGAGGTCCTTTCATTTAGCATCATCCTATATGGCCTTATGTGTCTAGGTTTTGAGCTATTGTAATCCTCTGCTAGGAGAGGCCTAGGTTTGTACTAATTATTACAAATGAGGAAACCATTGAGCCTATGTTCCTTTGAGTCTGGCTTACTTAATATGATTTTTCCAAGTCTTTCCATTTCCCTACAAATGGGGCGATGTCATTTTTTCTGATGGCAGCATAGAATTCCATTGTGTATAAATACATCTTGCTGATCCATTCATCTACTGAGGGGTATCTGGGCTGGTTCCATATCTTTGCTATGGCAAATAGTGCTGCAATGAGCATCATTGTGCTAGTGGCTTTAGTATGTCCTTGTTTCTGGTTGATTGGGTAAATGCCAAGGAGTGGGACTGCAGAGTCACAGGGGAGTTCTATGTTTAGTCTTTTGAGGAACTGCTATACTGCTTTCCATAGTGGTTGAACGATTTTGCACTCCCACCAACAGTGTAGCATCTGTTGTTATTAGATTTTTTTGATCATGGCCATTCTAACTGGAGTGAGGTGGAATCTCAGAGTTTGAAACTGACATTTTAAGTGGAAATACTGACACTGGATTATACAATGAGAAGTATTTCTCACACTACATAAGTGTAAATTACTCAGACTATACAGGAAAAAAAATTCACTGAAAAATTCATACAAGTAAAACTATCTCCCCTATTACTGACTTTTCTCAGAAATGTGCCATGCTGTCTTATATCACCTCTCTGTTCAAGAGGGAATATGATTTCCATAATATATTAACTTGTTGCTTTTTAGTTGTTTGAATTTTTTTTTTTTGGCCAGTCCCAGGGCTTGAATTCAGGATCTGGGCACTGTCCTTGAGATTTCTCAAGGCAAGCACTCTACCACTGAGCCACAAACCATTTCTGGCTTATGCTGTGTATGTGGTACCGAGGAATAAAACGCAGGGAAGGCTTTGTGCGTGCTAGGCAAGCACTCCACCACCAGGCCATGCTCTTGGCCACTGTTTGATTCTTAAGGGAAATGAGGCCTAGGGACTCACAGGACTAAAATGTGTTTTTCTTTCTTTCTTTCTTTTTTCTTTTGTTGGTCTTGGGACTTGAATTCTGGACCTGGGCATTGTCCCTGGGCTCTTCAGCTCAAGGCTACCACCCCACCCCTTGAACTGCAGCAACCCTTCCGATATTCTGGCAATTCATTGGAGATAAGGGTCTCCACACCCGGCTATAATGTATTCATGAACTGGTTGCTGGTGGCTCATGCCTGCGATTCTAATTCCACAGAAGGCTGAAATCTAAAAATAAAGGGTCAAAAATAAATAAATAAATAAATAACCAAAAATGTGAACAAGTCGGGCGAGGTGGCTCACACCTGTAATCCTAGCTACTCAGGAGGCTGAGATCTGAGGATCCTGGATCAAAGCTAGCAAGGCATTTAAGTCCTTGAGACTCTCATCTCCACCAGAAAACCGGAAGTGGTACTGTGGCTCAAGGGCTAGGGCGGTAGCCTTGAGCTGAAGAACTCAGGAACAGTGCCCAGACCCAGAGTTCAAGCCCTACACAGACCAAAAACAAAACAAAACAAAACAAAACAAAACAAAAAACCCCCAAAAAACCACCTGAACAGTTAAATCCAAAAGACATTTATCTCCAATTAACTGGAAACAAAGAAAAAAGCCAGAAGTGGAGTTATGACTCAAATGGTAGCATACCAGCCTGGAGCAAAATTAAAAAAAAAAACAAAAACAAAAACACAAAACACAAAAATCACAAACAAACAAGCAAAAACATGAATGCACCAATACTAGCATCAAACATAATAACAGGCCACATGCTTATGGCTGCTCATGCATATAATCCTAGCTATTTAGGAGGCTGAGATCTCAAGATGACAGTCCAAAAGCCAGTCCAGTCAAGAAAGTTCATGAATCTTATCTCACAGTTAATCACCAAAATGTCAAAAGTGGAGCTGTGATTTAAGTAGAATGCTAACTTTGAACAAGAAAGCTCAAGGACAGCTCCCAGAGACAAGAGCTGAGTTTAAACCCTAGAATCATCAGTAATAGTAATAACAACAACAAATGATTTTGTGCACAGCTTCGTAAAGGGTAATATCAGGGGGGCCGGGAGTTTGGCCTAGTGGTTAAAGTGCTTGTCTAGCATGCACGAGGACCCGGGTTCGAGTCCTCAGAGAGAGGAAAGAAGGAAGAAGGGAGAACAGTAATGTATTAATTAAAAATATTTACTTTTGCTCAGGGGCAGGGCTCAGGCCCCGAGTTCAAGTCCCACAACCGAAAGAATAAATAAATAAATAAATAAATGAGAGAAAGAAGAAATTTTTTTAAAAAAATTTACTTTTTACTTGCTAGCATAATTTTGCAATCCTAGGGAATAAGTGATTAGACCAAGGGCTTTGTAAATAACAGGCAAACACACATTACACTCAACTACCTCCCCAGATCACAGTGTATATAACTTTTCATACTGGCATATTAACATGTATTGGTAAAGAGAAGAGGCACACTGAATTTCAAGTACAAATCAGTTTTGCTTTCAACTCTGATATTTACTATTTAAAAATCTGGAATAGGTGAAGGCCATTTGCTTAACTGAAAAATGGGAGAAATAAGAAGCTCAAACAGACAGAAAAGCTTTGTAAATAATTAGGACCTTTTGGAGTATTACTTTTCATTTATCTAGTTTCCAGAATATATCAATGGGAAGTTACCACAATAATAATAATAATAATAATAATCATCATCATCATCACCATCATCATCATCATCATCATCTGGCTTGTCTAGCTACATATGTCCACAATGTGAACATGGCTGTCAGAATTCACTTCTTCACTACTGCTGAAAAATTACAGCCAACAATGTGGAGCTGAAGAGACTATATATAAAGTATACTCTTTAGACACTTATTTTTCTAACTTATGCTCACACTTTAAAGAGAAGGGGATAAAAGAAACTCATTAACACTATTTCTTGTAGACTAGTTAAACCTAACAAGTAACAAATCAAAAGTGAAGACAGTGTACCAAAGTGTAAAAACCTAACAGTCTTCCACTTCCAAAGTAAGCAATACTGAACAAATCTGTGAGTAATTTTTCAGGAGCATGTGAGCACTGTTTGACAGTGTAATGTCATTAATGGGGGGGAGAAATAAAGTAATTGATTAACAAACAAACATGGTTATGATCTGCTACAGCAAATTTCACACCAGTTAAAACTACTTAACTTATCTTATAACATGAAGACCATTTCCAAAAATCATTTGAACAATAAGCTTTTTTTTTTTTTTTGGTGGGTCATGAGGCTTGAACTTGGCCTTGAGCTCTTCAGCGCAAGGCTACTGCCATACCCCTGGGCCTGGGCATTGTCTCTGAACTCTTCCCCCTACCCTCAGCTAAGCCCCACTTCCCATTTTCTAGAAGTTAATTGGAGATAAGAGTCTAAGGTCCTTTTGTGCCTCGGCTGGCTTTGAACCTTGGTCCTCAGATCTCAGCCTCCTGAGTAGGAGGATTTATAGGCGTGAGTCACTGCACCCAGCCTTTTTCTTATTTTTTAAAATCAGTTTTTAAAAGGACAAAAGTAAAATAACAAAAGAAAACCCAACAAAACAAACATTGCCTTTATAGACTTAAAAATATGAAGGGGAAAACATATGCTTATCATTTCAATGAAAACTCTCAAAAGCTTATTTTTCCTTAACTTGAAAATCAATTTCTTTACAAAAACATGTTTGAAAAACATACGCTATAATTCCCTAAAACTTAAAAGCAAATGTGGAATTATTTCCTAATATATCTTAATTTTTTTAAGTATTTCCATTAAAATAGAAATGGCTAACCAGGGGCCGGGAGTTTGGACTAGTGGTAGAGTGCTTGCCTAGTATGCACGAAGACCCAGGTTCAATTCCTCGGCACCACATACATAGAAAAAAGCCGGAAGTGGCGCTGAGGCTCAAGTGTTAGAGCTCTAGCCTTGAGAAAGTCCAAGGACAGTGCTCAGGCCTTGAGCTCAAGCCCAGGACTGGCAAAAAAAAAAAAAGAAATGGCTAACCAGATTGCTCCTACTTACAATCCTAGCTACTCAGGAGACTGGGATCTTGAGGATCACAGTTCAAAGACATCTTCAGCAAAAAAACCCAAAAGACTATGCCTCCAAAATAACCATCATATGACACAGGCTGAAGGTATAACTCAAATAGTAGAGTATCTGCTTGAGCAAGCAAATCCAGCAAAGAGAAGAAGGTAACCGAGGTCAAACTCTAGTATCAGCAAAAAAAAGAAGGCTGATTTATTATTTGACTTTATTAAACCATTAAGTAACTTTCATTGTCTTTGCCTAATTCTTTGGAATACTACTTGTACTGGGTATATAATAAAGAATGCTTGCGGCTGGTAGTCAGCATTGGTTTATATCTGTAATATCGGCATTCACATGACTCAGGCAAAAAGATCTCAAGTTCAAGGCTAGCCTGAGTTACACACTGAATTTCAGGTTAGTCTGAGCTATACATTGCCTCAAATAAATAAATAAACAAACAAATAAATAAATAAAAACAGATAAAAATGATTGTTTCCACACTCCACTAGAAAAAAAGCAGAAAAATTTAGCTTTGATTCTTTCAGAATTTATTCTAAAACTCCTTAAGCAATTTACCTCAAATTTTATCACCTTCTCCATTGTGATCAAGCGTCTTGATGTGTGACTGGAAAGCTTTTGCTCGCAGTTACTAATGAGTTTCAGACACGGGTGGCAGGGCACCATCTCTTCAGTATATCTGAAAAAAGGAGAACTGAAGGTCAGAACACAGAAGCAGAGATAGCAAGTGTCCACACAACCCATAAATAACTACCTGTATTTACAGGTGAAGTTTTTTGGTTTATTTTTTTTGTGGGGGAGAAGGGGGCTGGTCATGGGGCTTGAACTCTGGCCTGGATGCTATCCCTGAGCTCTTCAGCTCAAGGCTATAGCCCTACCCTTGAGCCACAGCCCCACTTTTTATTTTCTAGTACTTAATTGGAGATAAGAGTCTCTCGGCTTTTATTGCCCAGGCTGGCTTTGAACCTTGATCTTCAGATCTCAGCCTCCAGAGTAGCTAGGATTATAGGTATGAGCCATCGCGTGTCCAACTAGGCAAAGTATTTTCATATTCTCATATCTAAAAAATGAGAATCTAAACTTTGAAAACCACAAAAATATGAGATTCTACAATAAAGGATCCCACAGGAGCAATGGTACATTCTACAAGATTCATTCCCCTTTCAATTCTTGAAACTTGCATTAAATATAGAAATACAGGACTAAAGTTATTTACACAATATTCTGACACATTATAAAATAAACACTAGAGATTACATCACCTGTTCTTCCAGACTGACCAGGAAGTATATCTGAAGCTATGACATGGATTGGTGGAAACAACTGCAGTCCAACACTAGTACCACATGAACAGAGACAAAGACACCCAGAAACAGAAGAGTCAGGGGCAGAACCTGATGTCTTGGCAGAAGAAACAGGTGACAGACATTGCGGAAACGGCTCTGATGCAGGATGCAGAATCGAAGGGAAGGGGCTCACTAGATATACCTGTGGGACACCAACTTTCAGTTTTCCTTTGTGAATTTATGCCTTCCAGGATGGCAACATTTTTATGTGGGTCATCTTAAAGCTCTGATCCAAACTGGAGAGAATGCTGATGAAAAACCACAGGGTAGGCTAGCTGTTCTAGGATTTATTTTTGTTCTTGTTTTTTTCTGGATTTGGGGTTGATGATAGGCAAGAACTCTACCTTTGAGCTACACCCCTAGGCTGGCCATTCTAATGTGTCACCAATGTGTTCACCACTATTCCTACCCACTTTCCGAGGTCTCTCTGACCTTCAGGAGCTCTTCTTCATAACTTAACCACATGCTCAGAACTTTCACCACTCACTTACCATTCAACATGCGTGCTTCACTTCACTGGATTATCAGTGGAAGGAATTCTCTTGAAGTCTTTCTCTGCCTCTTTCCTTACAGCTTCCAGACAAGCAAAAGCCATTTAGGCTTCCCTTCATTTAATAATTTTGTAATGTGCATATAAACAAATACATTTCTTATAAAAGCAGATGACATTTAATTTGGCTTTTTTGTGTCATGCATTTGTAACATGAAGGAACATATACATATACTACACCATGAAAAATACTAATATATATAATATACATAAAATATAATGTATATATACCTTACATATAAGTACTTTCTATAAATATACATAATACATAAGTCAACTAACGAGTATATTTCTTTTTGAAAAATGTTACCCCTTTATAATAAGACTCATGTTTTTTTTGTTTTGTTTTTTGCCAGTCCTGGGTTTGAGCTCAGGCCTGAGCACTGTCCTTGGATTTTCTCAAGGCTAGAACCTCAGTACCACATACATAGAAAAAAAGCTGGAAATGGTGCTGAGGCTCAAGTGGTAGAATACTAGCCTTGAGAAAGCCCAAGGACAGTGTTCAGGCCCTGAGTTCAAGCCCCAGAACTGGCAAAAAACAAACAAAAAAACCCAAAACCTACAGATAGGAAAGGCCCACTCTATAGTAACAAGCCATAGCAGTATTCCTCTAAATCACTAAAACAAAATACTAAAAACAAAACACAAAACCTTAAAATAGCAGTTAAAAATTATTTACTGTATATTTACTTATATATCATACCAACGGACTATTTGCAAATGGTTAGAAGGCAAATCCATATTATTCTTGGACTATTATGATACTATCTTAATTCTCTATTTTTACTACTACTCCCCTACAGGCTAAGCTACCTACTTAAGATTGACATCATCCAAAACAGGCGAATCTAGCAGTGGATCAGAAGCTGCCTGAGGCAGAAGGCTTGATGACTGCTAATACCTATTGAGGTTTTTCTGGAGTGATGAAAATATTCTGGAATTAAACTATGGTGGTGGTTGCACAACTACGTGAATATAATAAAACTCATGGAGAATCAAGAGTTTATAGGGGAAATTTCAAGGGATATACATTTTGTCCCATCTTTTTGTTTATTTGGTATTTGTTTGAGACATCTCACTATCTAGCCCTGAATGGCCAGGAACTCCCCAAGTAGCCCAGGGTGGTTTCAAACTCGATTCTCCTGCCTCAGCCTCCTGAATGCTGGAATTAATGGTATGAACCACTATCACTTATCTCTTAACTTATTTTTTAAAGCAAAAATACCTGTAGAGGCCTCTAACTTTTTATTAAATCTATACACCTTTTCCAGTGAACTTTCATGCAATTACTTCCTAAATGGCATTTGTCATTTGAGAAACAAACTATAGGCTGATTGGAACACTTACTAAAAATGGGTTAAGTTTTCACTCCTTCCTATTTCCGACAAAATGTTTCCTTCACTGATCAGAGACACTATCTTCCTACTATGGTGCATGTTATTAGGTGCTCTGGTCAAATTAGATAATTATGGGGCGCAATGTGATGTTTCAATATATGTAAGCTATTGCTTTATTTTTTTTTAAACCACGAACACTAGCAGTTGGATTGCCATTAAAGGTCATCTTTCACAAATAGTTTCTAATCAACTTGAGAGTTATTTGTATGTCATGAAGTCAGGTAACATAGTTCTATGGCATACAGAACCTGAGTGCACAGCTACAGTCACTCAGGTATCACACGCATGAACCAACTTTATGCCTTGTCTCCAAGGACAGAACCCAAATATTCAGGGTCATATGCAAGTAGGCGTACAAAGTCTCTATGAACTACAGCATAGCTATACAAACTACAGCAGAACATGGAGAAGGGACTGAGTCTTCTGCTGAGAAGTGGCAGAAAAAGTGTCAAGAGTGACAAGAATTATACCAGTGATAACAAATTTACTAGATGAGTTAAAAAAGGATAGAGAATAGAATGAACAAAGTTGGGAACTATAAAGGGGACTTAGTATTTTGATGATGAAAAAAATCTGATATACTGTGAAGTCTAAACTACAAGAACAGAGTTTATAGGTACTTGTTTCTTTACAATATGCTTTAAACCACCAATAAAAAAAATCCTTTTACAACTATCAGCTCTCACAATTTTTCAACTTCAACTGAGCTTTTATCTAATTGTAGGTTTTTTTTTTAAATGTCCTGGGATTAAACCATCACTGCACTTGATTAGAATGTGTAATTATTATTATTATTATTATTATTTTTTGCCAGTCCTGGACTTGAGCTCAGGGCCTGAGCACTGTCCTTGGACTTTCTCAAGGCTAGAACTCTACCACTTGAGCCTCAGCACCACTTCCGGCTTTTTTCTATGTATGTGGTACCGAGGAATCGAACCCGGGTCTTCGTGCATGCTAGGCAAGCACTTTAACCACTAGGTCAAACTCCCAGCCCCGTGTAATTATTTTTTTAACTTCATCAATTAACAGGATTAGCTGAACAGGATTTAGTCTACACTGACGATACCCAAACACAAAAATGTTAAATTGAAGTTGTACTAAGGTACAATTTAAATCAAAATTTTTAATTCTTAAATTAACAAAAACTACATGTCCAGTATAACCTAAGTAAATTCTACAGTAACTCAAGAGCAAGAATACCATTTCTTATTGTTATTTGGTTTGTTTTTGCTTTGAGACAGGATATCAAGATGTAACCCAGGATGTACTGAAACTCAAAATCCTCCTCCCTCAGCTTCCTGAGTGCTGGGATCAAATGCAAGGACCACCTAACCTGGTCTGATATCTGATACTGTTCATTTAAAAAGAAAAATTTAGCATTGTATATACTGAAAGTGAATTAAAGAAAAAAGCAGTGGCCATCCATTGGTTTGTACCTCCATAGAAGAGAGAAACATGAGGAAGAAGAGACAGCATGCAAATACTAGTTGTCAAGCCACATTTGGAAAAAAAAAAGGAGGGTAGAGGAGGAAATGGTAGCTAGAGGGCTACAAAAGAATGAATAAAAAGAATTCTGTAGATATTAAAATATTTTAGAATAAATCTTGCCTAAGATAGCAACATTTTTCCCATAGAAATGAGTATGGTCCTCTCTTCTCCTTTCTGTTCCTTGTCTCTTGTCTCCTTTCTGTTTTGTATGCCTATATGCCTATGGGAAGGCACTGTATTATGTTGAGGGGGGGAAAAACACCAGGAAAATGTACACAGGAAGTTATAACATTATCAGGACAGAAAGGATTGTAAAGAAATGATTAGTGTAAGGTAATATAAAGTGTTTGCTGCTATTAGTTATGTATCTGCCCTAAATGAAACTTGAATTATTGCTTTGAAAGTACATACACAGCTGTAATCCTAGCCACTCCTACATTGTCAATTTGAGGACTGCAGTTTCCAATCCAGCAGGTGTGGGAAAGTCTGGGACGATCGTCTCCCAATAAGCCACTAGAAAGCCAGACTCAAGTTTGATAGAGAGCTATCATTGAGTAAAACAGTTGAGGGATAGGGCAGGCTCTGAGGACAAGAGACACACACACACACACACACACACACACACACACACACACACACACACACACACACACAGTTGAAGGATAGGGCAGGCTCTGAGGACAAGACACACACACACATCCACACACAAACTATAATTCAAATAATTGTAGGTAGAGAACAAATTCAGTCCTAGCAGCATAGGATAAAAGTGTAATGTGGACTACAGGATAGAACAAGCTCTGTGATGGTGGAAATGGCTTGATTTTGGTGCTGAGGACCCTTTGATATGTTACAAAGGAATCCAAAGATAAAGCCATCTCAGATGAAGATGTCCTAGAAATGTTACTGTAAGTTTTCCAGACTCCATTCTTAAATGAGTTCTGTAAACAGATATCTGGACTATGCTTCCAAAAGCTAGTAAGCCAAAATATCAAGACCTATTAGCAGTGTAGCATCCAAGGAAGAATCTGCTTGAGAAGAATCGTGTACAGCAAATACATTTAAGCCAGAAAAAAATCTTTATAAGACATTAGATTTCAGTGTTACCCAAGCAACTAGTTCATTGATTTCTGCAGAAAGAGGTGTTTTCGTTACTGAAGGATTGGTAACAAAAGGCGCTTTTATATCTTATGTATCCTTCTATCAGAAGTATGAGCCAATCTTTTTCCAGCATTGGAAAGCCATTTATTTTTAGACACTTGGATGGGGTACTCACTGATGGAAATGACAAAGGAATATCAAAAGTTGTGTATAGATCTTACAGCAGGAGAGAGTGATTTGGCTCTTTAAAAATGAGGGATAGCACATGGCTAAAATCAGAAATTCATAATCCTCTGGGTGAGGGTCAGTATGTCAACAACTGTTCTAACAACAGAGCAGCTAATGTCTGCTACCAGGAATTCAATGTACCTGCAGATTTCCCTATAGAACTGAAGCAATACATTCCAAACATGGCTTACAACCATAATGAACAAAGGCCATTATGATGTGTTGCTCTCGTTGTACTTAGAGACATCAATCAAGAAGATCTCTTTTCAAACTACTACACAAATATCAGCTGACTTCTTGAATTGGAAATTAAGATTTTTCTACTGTGCTTTTAATGCTAATGTTTTTTGTTAATTGCTTTCTTAAGTTTAATCTGCCGAACAAATATTTTGAGACCTTTTTGGAGTAGGAATTCTTATGTGTTGAATGTTAGTCATATTCTCATGTTAAGGTAAAAGGTACGTGCTTCATTACAACTTTGAATTTGTCACACAATCCCAATTTTAATTGGTTTCGACCTAAATATACAATGGCTTATTAAAACTCACCTCTTGATTTTTTTTATTTTTTTTTTAAATCTTGCCAAAGCTTATAAACAAATACAAATACATTACTACAGGTAAGCCAAAGTCATTTCTGAAACACAGTTTGTAAAACAAAAAAATAAAACCACACCGCTTCCGCATGTTAAAGGGTCACTCATCACTATAAAAACACAGACAATGCGTCACCATCTTAAAATGCTTCTGAACAAGTATATACAGAAAATACAGGAATTAACTTAAAAAAAATTCCAAGACAGATTGAAGAAATAAAGTTTGAACTTGATGTTATCTTTACATATCTTGTTCAAGCATTTTTATCCTTCGACGTTGATGTACACACCTGTTTATTCCTTAATAGTTGCTGAGTAATAAAACTCAAACCAGTAAGTTAAACTAAATTGGACTTTACATATATTCATAATTTTTAATTTGGTCTTGCTTTAAAAAAATATTGGGCTGGGAGTTTGGGCTACTGGTAGAGTGCTTGCCTAGCATGTATTAAGACCTAGGCACAATTCCGGGATACCACATACAAGGAAAAAGCTGAAGTAGTACTGTGGCTCAAGTGATAGAATTTTAGCTTTGAGAAAACCCAAGAACAGTGCTCAGGCCTTGAGCACAAGCCCAGGAAAACTGGTCTAAAAAAAAAAATTACTGCATTCAAGGTAACTACAATCCCACAATCCCTTACACACAAACAATGTATATGAAAGCTACCATTAGAAGTAGTAAGATATACAAAACCATCAACTAAGTTGTTGAAAATTACTTATGGTGGAACAGCTACTGAACTACTTATTAGACTATACCAAGCCTGGAGTTAAGTATTATGTACAACAAGGGTTGGCAAACTTTTTTTGTAAAGAACCAGAGAGTGAATAGTTTAAATTTTTGTGGACCATATATATTTCTGCCATAAATCCTCTGTATCATAGGTTTTTGATAACTTTTTAAAAATGTACAAAGTAGTCTTAGTTCAAAGTCCTCACCCAAACAAGTTGAGACCCATAGCTGGCTCACAAGCTAAGATCTGACAACTCCTAATATAAAGGTAAATGATATAAAGACCTATGACAAAAAGGTCAAAACAATCCAGACAATAAGAGGAAGGGGACTTTTTTTTCTTTTTTAACATACATGTAAGTAAACAATATATGTTAAGTACGAAGATAACTAATAAAACTAGAGATAAAAATTAGGTTAGGTTATACAAACATTGTAAGAAAAATGATTGAAGGAAAAATTAAGATCACATACTCTGGTGTATACACCGGTAACCAATAGACTAGTCTTCCCCCTAATACAAGGGTCTCAGCAGCAAAGTTCAATAGGTCAAAAAACATATCACTCAGGTGGTAACTCAAGGAAACAGGAACATGGCTTTCTGGACTAACAGAGAAGACAAAATTTCAAAATCAGTGAAAATTTTAAGACTGTTTAAGTTAATCAAAAATAAGCAAGTTGTTCCTCAAAGTAGTTACTTGTCATACTTTCATCTCACTTACCACTTTTCCATCCCCTTTGGTATCTCTTTCTGTGAGCCTGTTCTTCTTGTAGATTCTCGGATACCATATGGGGCTAATAAGAAAACACAATACAGACACACAAAAGTAATGCAATCTCCACAAGTGACACCCAGAAGACACAACATCATCTATCTCACTATTTCAAGTGAGAATATATAACATAAAATGTAAAAACAGGAAATGCGTTCTTCAAAAGTACCAAAGTCCTAAAAGATAAAGTAAGTTTGTGGAAGTATAATAATTAAGAAAGGCCCAAAAGATATTATGACTAAACCCAGCACCTGTCTCTGGAGTGGATCTTGTACTGAAGTAAAAAAAGATGGAATATTAAAAAGTAATCTAACAAACCTAGATGACAAACTATAGACTAAAATATTGTATCCAGTTACTGAATTAGTACCTAGACTTTAGCTCTCTCAAATGTTATTCCTGTTCTTAAGAAATACACACTAAATTACAGGGCTAAAGAACCACAGTATACCTCACTCACTCTCAATAGAGGGCTGAAATAAAAGGTTTGAACTCTGCCATTATTTAGAGATTCAGTGTCAAATTATATAGAAAAGGCAGATCTATTCTTACAGACCACTTTAAATGTCCAAGGCCTCATAAAGCATGTAAGCTGTCATGTACTTTCCTAAAGTTCAGTGGGTTCACAAGCTCAGTGGTTCACAGAACTCCAAATTTTTTTCAAGTCTTGAACAGAGATGCCAGTGAAAATAGGCACTACAAAACCATAAAGCTTGCATCTGGAGAAATGTGTGGTATCTAAAACTCTTTTGAGATTTGATAGCATAATTATAAATGACATTGTAGCTCTAGTTGGTATACTAGTAACTAACTGTAGTCACTATTAAAAAAATACATGTCTCAAAAGATAGTAAGTAAAAGAGGGTGACAGAAGGTAAGGACATAAACACAAATGGGACGATAATATATTTGTTTAAAAAACATATAATCTACTTAGTTAAATTAATAACCTGCCTTACATTCATAATTTTCTCCTCTTTACTATGTGAAGGAGTTGAGAATAACAGGAATACATATGTCTTGACACATTCTGTATTTGAAATGTAAATGCCTTTAAAAAACTAACCCCCACTCCTACTTTTTTTTTTTTTTTGGCCAGTTCTGGAGCTTGAACTCAGGGCCTAAGCACTGTCAAGGCCAGAGCTCTACCACTTGAGCCACAGAACCACTTCCAGCTTTTTCTATGTAAGTGGTACCAAAGAATTGAACCTGGGTCTTCGTGCATGCTAGGCAAGCACTCTACCACTAGGCCAAACTCCTGGCCCCTGCTCCTACTTTTGTATAAAAATACACTTACGATCGGTGATAATGGCATCAAAATATGCACACTTTCTCCAGGAAGGTTTAGATGCATCTGAAACGAGGACATCAAGGTAATACTTCTCTAAACCATACTGACGAAGGTTTGCCCTGATATTTTCATCTGGACCTCTCCATTTCTGGTTTTTCCTACTTGCTTTTCCTGAAATGCAAGAAAAAGCAAAGCAGACTATTAAATCAATCAGAACGTTTTTATGTCCTATTGTTTGTCTAAATGTAATGCTTTAATTCACTAAACCCATATTCACTCACATAAGATTAGCTTTTACTTAAAAATAAGCCATATAATGAATGACTGTTGTCCTTAAGGTACTATGTTATCTCTCATCTTTTTTGCTGTCCTTTGGTTATCTCATATTGTTACAGTATCTCACTTTGTTACCTGATATATCGGATATATTTGTATTTGGTTATTTGAAATTGAATATGGAAGGGGGGAAAACAAGATGAGGGACAGAGGTGGGGGGGAGGGAAATGGAGACCAAGACATGTGAAAGGGTATCAATGTATGTGAATTAATGCACCTTCTATCTGGCAAATATCATGTAACCCTTCTATTAATAACAATAAAAAATGTATGAAAAAAATCTTATTTTTGTGAATAAAATGAAATATTTTCCCCCAGGGTCTGGGCACTGTCCTGGAGCTTTCTCAAGGCTAGTGCTCTACCACTTGAGCCACAGCTCCATTTCTGACTTTTTCTGTGTATGTGGTATCAAGGACTGGAACCCAGGGCTTCATGCATGCTAGGGAATCATTACCACTAGGCCACACTCCAGGTCCCAAAATGAAACATTTTTTAAAATGTTAAGCTCTATAAACATTTTTTAAACAATAAATGTACTTGTGTCTGATCTTTTTCTGTCACTTTTCAAGTAAAATCGCCCTGAAATAGTCAATATTTCCTAAGTATAAAGTATTTACTACATGAGCAGAACATAACCCTTTCCTGCAGCAATAAACAGTCCCATGAAGAGATAGGACCAGATCAGATACATGAAACTGAAATGAATAATGCTTACTTGGCAAACATAGCAGCTGTGACCATGAAGAATGCAAGCAAAATGGAAACATTACTGATGAAAAGTGGGGGCTGAGAGATGGCTGAAAAAGTTCAAAGCTTGCAGCTTTGGAGACCTAAGTGGAACCCATGATTAGATCAGAGAAACTACAAGGAAAAACAAGCTCAGACAAACAGCTTGAGATAATCATGATATACCTTTGGGTACTTTTAGAACATTCAGAAAGACACAGAAAATCAGCAGGTTGCTAAAATCTGGACTATATATATGGAGTGATATCAGTTTATAAACAAGTTCAATGTATCAGAATGAGTGACTTTTTTTTTCTTGACCTAGAGCTCATTCTATAGTTATTCTTTTACACTGATATATGTATTTTATTACCTATTCAATGACAAAAAACCAAAACAAAAAAACATGAAAATCAAAAGAGGAATGATAGGACTGAACAACATGCAGTGTGACAGGAAGAGGGGCAAAGACAGATGCCTGGAGAGAAGCGGGTGTAAACAGAGATCAAAGGAAATCACAGTCTTCAGGAGACTGAGATAAAACAGAAAAGTAAAAGTACCACTTGATGAAACACTGTCTAGGGAACCAAGGTTTGTGAAGGTCAGTAAGTGTTTTCAGCAGAACAGTAGGCACAGAAAATAGAAATGAATGGCTGAAAGAAGGTGAAAAAAAAGAAGAGAAATCCTAAATTTTCAGGAAGCATTTTGGTAAGAGCAGAAAACAAAGTGATAATCAACAGATACCTGTAAGATAAATAGAAAAGGTCCTGCTCTTTCAGAGTGGAAGAAACATAAGAACATTTCAAATAGTCTAAGAGATTAGAACACAGAGAACTAGGGACTTACTAGGACTACACTGGATTGAAGAAATGATACTCAAACCGAATCCTAACCCCATAGATTTTCTTAAAGCAAACAAGCTGTGTCTACTAAACACAAACTGTAGGAAGTCACCCCTTGCCTACTCTAACATATGGCACACAAACATTGCCTGCTTATATACACTATTAAGAATATTAACTCAGAATTGGATAGGTCATATAATTCTATATTCTACTTACAAAAGTTTAACCATATAGATATATATTACATATATTTGTTTGCATGTAAATATATGTCTATATATAAAGATGCAAATGAATTGCAATTATTTGATTTATATAAAATATAACTTAGCAAAATCATCAATAAAACAACCCCCAATATATATATTTGTATTTGGTTATTTGAAATTGGATAGGGAAGGGGGGAAAACAAGATGAGGGATGGGGGTTGGGGGAAGGGAAACAGGGACCAAGACATGTGAAAGGGTATCAATGTATGTGAATTAATGCACCTTCTATCTGGCAAATATCATGTAACCCTTTTATTAATTACAATAAAAAATATTTTAAAAAAAAAACAACCCCCGGGCTGGGAGTTTGGCCTAGTGGTTAAAGTGCTTCCTAGCATGCATGAAGACCCAGGTTTGATTCCCTGGTACCACATATAGAAAAAAGCCGGAAGTGGTGCTGAGGCTCAAGTGGTAGAGCTCTAGCCTTGAGAAAGTCCAAGGACAGTGCTCAGGCCCTGAGCTCAAGCCCAGGACTGGCAAAAAAAAAAAAAAAGAAAAACAACCCCCAATATATGTGGACTCTAAAAGCAATTACTTCTTATCTTTTTCATTGCTCCTATAATCCAGAATATTTCAAGATTCAATTGAAAAGCTTGAGAAAGCTTTGAAAAATTCAGTTCTTAGTAAAACCCAGTTTTTGACCTTGAGGTTTTCATCTGTGTGATATATTTGAATTCTGTACTATAAGCAATGTATATTTTAATAAACAGTCTCATATAAATTATTATGCAGAGAACATTCAAATCAGTATCAATAAATAAGATGCTTACATTGTACTAGCAAACCTCATTAAATTAGCAGGTAAGATATGCATAAGGATAAATTGGTTGAAAGAAAATATTAAATTAAACATAAAGTTTAAAATGTTGTACATTAAAAAAAAGAATATTAACTCATTTTTCCTCCAAATTTCTTGCGTCAAGGTAAGAAAAAAGGTTACCAGTTTAAGTTCTGAGTGAAGAATTATTAAACAATGGATTCAAGCAGCCAAGCTTCAGTGGCTTAAGCCTGTAATTCTAGCTACTCAGAAAGCTGAGGCCTGAGGATCACAGTTCAAAGACAACCCAGGCATGAAAGTCCATGAGACTCTTATCTCTAATTAACCACCAGGAAACCAAAAGTGGCACTGTGGCTCAAGGACAGCACCTAGGCCAGGAGTTCAAGCTTCATGAACAAAAAAGGATTCAAGCTACAATAGTACAATATAAATATTAAAGATAAAATAATATTTTAAACTTTTCTGATAAAAGGAAATATATAATTCAATTCCATCATTAAGAAGTCTTTGTAATTTTTTTTCCTGTCCTAGGGCTTGAACTCAGGGCCTATGCACTATCCGGGGGTTTTCTAATGCTAGCACTCTACCACTTGGCCACAGCACCACTTCTGGCTTTTTTTGTGTATGTGGTACCAAGAAATTGAACCCAGGGCTTCATGCATGCTACGCAAGCACTCTACCCCTAGGCCACACTCCTGGCCCAGTCTTTGTAATTTTAAACATTTACTGCAGTTGCCTCAAAAGTAAAATAGCTTCTTATATCAAGAATCTCAATTAAAATTAAATTTACTCTTATCTAAAGTGTTTCAAAGATGTCTTGGTCAGTTACAGAAATTAAATCATATACTTTGTTGAGTAGGTAATAATCATGTGTATTCAGTGTACAACAATTGACAAAATGGATGGTGGTAATCTAACATATACACTTAAGTATAAATATACATATTTGTGTGTGTGTGTATATATATATGTTTTCTTACATACACTATGATTACAAAATGGCTATTCCCTTTCTTTTACTTCTGTCCCAAGCTTCAAGTTCACAATCTTATCCCTTTATAAAAACAAAACATCTCTTACTACTACTGAAAATAGCTCTGGGAGATGGAGGGACTTTTTTTGCTACTCATGCTTGTATTCTCTAAAATCATTTTGCACACAGTAGGTCACTTTATAACATGAAGATATTCAATAAAGTTTTATTATGAAAATTAGTGAAACTATAAAGTTTTACTATAAAACGTAGTAATTTTGTATTTTAAACATTAAAATAACATGGGGAATAATCTTATGATTTTAGAGATTTATTTGTCTACAAGTTCTACTCACCCAAGCCATGAACTGTGTTGTAGTCTATGTCTGTCCCGTACACATATGCACCAAAATGAGCAGAGGCTATTAGGAGGCCACCTGAAACAGCACATAATTATCATATGCCAGCCAGGAAAGTACCACACTGCTGCTTCTTTCCCAATTAAATGATCTGAGTCTTATAAACTAGCTTTAGGCAGAACACCCTGAAATAACTCCAGCTATGTTTTTGCAAGTCTTAAAATAAAAATGAAGGAATAAACCCCATAAGCTGAACTCACCACCAAACTGGCCTCAAATCAGTAATTGATGTCTGTTCTGGCACTGCTACTTCACACACACACCACACAGAGAACATTAGCTTTTTTTGGTAAAAATAATGTATAGTTAGGAATTTTCATTTATTTAGGAATTTTCATTTATTTTGAGGTTTATGTATACTTTTCTTTAAAATGAACACATAAAGCTGTTTATACAAAGAGCTAAAAATAAATAAATTCTTAAGATTGAGCTTAATTCCCACTAAATTAATGTTTCAAATAAATGAAGAGACCATAATTCATATGTATAATATTAATTCTACAAGTTAATAATGTCCTATTTTAAAATGTTGTTATCCTTGAAGTAACCAAGTATCTTTGGTATATACTAAAATATAAACTTCTAACTATCATCAAACAGAAGTAAAACAATTAATATAATTATTTTTCAGTTTTATTATTTCTATGGAAGAATGAAAGCAAATGTTCCAAGACAACTTGAGTACTCTTAAATAATTTGATAGGTGAAACCAATTCAATCACAAAGAAAAGTCATAATAACTTTTAAATGAAATCCTTTAAAATAAATAGTATTTTTACAATTCAAGGAAATATAATCACAAGGTTAAACTTTTAATGACTGCATTTTTCGTTCACATTTTTATTCGTTCAAATTAATATGCTTTTACTGCTTGAGCAAATCCTAATTAGCTCAATATAGAAAGTTCTGTCTCTAAGCTGACATCAGAAATGTATTTTTAGGGGCTAAAAACAAGCACAGATGTAGACAAAGGAAGGGGGTTCTTTTCTTATGTCTTCGTGAAATGGAACCTCAAAGTCCTGTGATGGGTAGTGCCTCCAAAGGGTCAAGATCTACAAATTAGTCATGTTCCTTTCATAGCCATTTAAAACATAGTCTGGTAATGTTACTTAGAATTACTTTGTTCATAAAAATAATTCTGACTAGTTTTTATGAGAGCCCTTAAGGAAGAGCAGAACCCAAAACTTAGGTTCCTCTCACACTACCTGCTGAATGTGATTATGTGATCTCAGGATTCACAATTCGGGAAGGAACTGCTCGTGATGACTCGAATACTCAAAGTCACTTCACCCAAATCAGGAATTACTACAATTCTGCCAGTTAAGGCAGATACTCACCTAGAAGAACTAGTTGTCAAGGGGAACACATAAGCTTTCCTGTGCTTCCTTAAACAGAACCTTATCCATTTGGTTACAGTGAGTTTTGAGAAGACCCAATTTACAGTACACTGCTGAAAGGAGATGAATAATCTGTTAGACTGCATCTGTTAGTTAACTTTGTGCCTTTTAAGCTTTTAAGATAAATTGTAATAAATTGGCTTCTCTACACTAGTCACTGGGAACTCACTGTTAATCATTTAGTGGTTCTTTAAACTGAAACATTTTTTACATTTCCTTATACCTCAGTTGGGGGTTTTTCTTAGAAGCTTGTTTTGCTTTTTATTTTTTGTTTTTTTTTCGTAGAAGCTTTTTTGGTGGAAGAAGGGACAATAAAACAAAGAGGGTGAGATGTTGAGGAGGCAAGAAATGGGACTCATCATTTCTGTTTAGGCTATTAAAAGTAAAAATATCTCGTAAGTGATGCAGACTAGCAACTCGTTTCAATAGCTCATTGCCTAAAGTGGAGCCATTTTAAGGTAAGGGGAATATCTTGCTGGCAAAAAAATAAAAATAGGTAAATGGACTTTATTCCATGACAAAGAAATTAATTCATGATTATTATCTTTAGAGAATTAAATGGAAAGCTTTGAAAATGAGACTGGGCTTTGGTTTTGCTAGGAAATAGGGAGAAAAGAAAGTTGGCAGTATTACTACATCTAGCCTAATCTTCCCAAGCAGGAACTTTACTTAAACTTGATACCTGAACAATAACAACCACCACCACCTATTAAAAACAGTCACTATGCGACAAATCATAAGACTCGGGAAAAGAGAGTATAAAAACTTGTGCACACAATAAGAGCAGAGAATGTTACAAACATCTACTGAGACACAATAACCAAAACTCCTCTTTCCTCTCTTGTAGACTGATTCAGAACTAAATCAGTTTCCTAACACCTGAATCCTGTGGCTATCATTTTGCAATGACAAAATTTAGAAAGAACTATAAATTCTTTTCCTTATACTTATGAATCATTTAGAGGTATAGAAAACCAAGAAATACATATTAGTCTCTTGAGTATAGTCTCATTACTAGAAGAACTGACTTACTTGAGAAAAGAGACAAGAAGGAATCAAACCTATAGCATCAGAGCCTTAAACTTAGAATAATACTTAGAACAATATCACATACTTGTACCAATTATTTTAATTGTGAAGAAAAAACTATACATTTATGATTTAAGCCTTGATTTCTACCAGCTGCAAGTTATGAGAATTTTCCAAGTTAATCATGAAGGAAATTGGAAAATATCAGTTCTTAATCTAATTTTTCATCATCATCACTTAGTATTAGCATATCTTAGTCTTTTTCCAAAAAGGAATCTAAGTCTCAAACAAAATAATCAATGATAATCACTTGTTTATTAAACGTCTATCATAATAAGAATGACAACACCCTAGGAATATTATCTAAATATTATCTAATTATCTATCTCACTTAATCTTCATAATCCTCACAACTGCCAGCTTATAGAAGATGGAACTGCAACCAGCCAAATGAAGAATCTTGCCCAAGTTAAGTAACAATTGTAAGTAAACCTTTCAAACTCCATACTATATAAATATTCTTTATACTGTGCTAACTCTTTTGAGGTCAGCAACAACTGAAATAAGAATTCATTAGTTTGCTTCTATACTTTGGATGTTAAATACCCCCATAAGCCCATGTGTGAAAGCCTTGTGTCCTCAGAGTGGTGCTAAAACTGGAAGATAGAAAAACCTTTAGGAGTTGAAGCTTAGTTCACTGGATTACTGGCAGGGGTGATCTTGAAGGGGACTGGGAAATCTCTAGCCCTTTCTTCTTTCTCTTCTTCTTGGCTGTGAGGTGCAGTTTGCTCTGCCACATGCTCCCAACACTGCCCTCTGGCATCCAGAGAGACAAACAGCAATGGATCCATCCACCTGATTATGAAACTGAGCCGAAATAAATTCTGTCTCTTCCTAAGTTATCTCAGGTACTCTGTCACAGTGATTCTCTTACTAACATGCCAATTAGATAAACAAAAGCAAATATGATACTAAGCAAATGGAAATATGTAAAACAATACAGATAATAACTGTGCATATCAAATCTTGTACCATATCACAGAAGGACTGGACCATTATAGGTAGTCCATACATTCATGGTGATTATGCCTTTAGCTATCCTCATATCAGAACAGAAGCATCTCCTAAGTGCTGAGAGCTGACTCCATAGTATATATCTTTCCTGTTTGGAAAATGGAGGCATACATTATTTTTTTAAAAAAATTAACACTGAAATGAGAATATGTTTGCTAAACAGAATGCTCATAATGCCATTCTAAAAACACAGTAACAAATTCTCTAAAAGAAAAAAAAAACAGAAGTATTTAGGAAGGGAAGATTTCAAACTTACTCTATAACCATAAAATCATAAGCCTTGAGTATTGTATGGTTCAAAGCCAGTCCAGGCAGGAAATTCCATGAGACTCTTATTTCCAATTAGCCACCAGAAAATAAGAAGTGGCACCATGGCTCAAATGGTATAGTTCTAGTCTTGAAGACCTCAGGGACAGTACCCAGGTCCCAAGTTCAAGCCCCACATATGACAAAAAAAAGAAAGAAAAAGAGAAAAGGGAATATATTTGAACTTACAAAAATACTTTTAAAATACGAAATCAAAAGTAAAAACTACGATAAACTATGGTAATGGAGGAGGGAACAGAGGTATCTACTTCTCTAATCCTTCAGAAGGCACTATCCGTGTGTGTGTGTGTGTGTGTGTGTGTGTTCTGTGTATCAGTTTTTCAGTAGAAAAGTAAGACTCCACCAGAACACAATGAAGTTGGGGGCGGGGGGAGAGGGGAGAGAGGATATGAAGAGTGACTCTTTTTTCAGTGAACCTTATTGTATAGTTCTACACTATGGAAACAGCTGACATTCTATATTCAAAAATAGCATAAAAGATGGCAAGAGATTTAGAATATAGGGCATTCTTTCTTCTACTTTCATTCTTATAACTGTTCTGTAAAGTTTGATGTTGAAGAGGACAGCACTTATAGAATAATATAGACAGAAAAGAAAAAAAAACTGAGGAGGGTGGGAAATATAGAGACACTAGTAGAGTCAGAGTCCCCTACTAGGGAGCTAATTCAACGACAAATAATGAAAAATTTTCACATTGGCTAGAAATTTCTTGATGAGAAATCATTTCTTCCTAGTTATATATGGTTATATTGTGGTATAAGAGTTGGCAGGAAAGACCTAGTGCAAAGAAGCAACACTACAGTAGAGGTTAAGAGCACACATGAGTTCTAATTTGACTAAGTTTCAACCTTTGAAACATATATATTGCACCCCTTAGCCACATCACTGAAGTTCCCTGGCTTCCTTCAGAGCATTTTATTAAGTAGCTATCCTAAGAGTTAACTTAGAGACTAAAAGTATACAGCATAGAATATGACACAAATACTAGCATTGTATTAGAATGCTCAGAGAAAGACAGATAGAGAGAAACACTAATCACACACTGAATCACCTGGAGTTAGTCAGACCAAACTAAAAATGACTACTTTCTAGGTATGTATAACATCAGGCAAAAACAACATCAAGCAGGGAAAACTCTTTAGTCATATGAAGAATCCTTGAAATTCAACATCTTGCAGTGAATTATGTAAACCTACCAATCAATGCAGGCAGAACCCAGGTCATATTCACAGAAGGAAAGATTAATCCACTGATACAGTCACAATTATTTCCACACTTAAAATTTCCCACAAACCAAATAAAAAATAAGCTATTTTAACTATTCTCCATCCAACTATGTATGTACTTAAAAAATACAAGTATCTTTCTTCTTTAATCTTTCATTCAACTCTTTCTTCCTTCCAAGGCTTTTCCCATGTCAATAACCTCTAAGGCTTTTACAACGTTACGACCAAGTATGCGCCTGAAAGTTTTTCTGCTGTAAAAATTATCCTGATGCTCCCTCTAGTGGCTTACATGGCATAAGACCTGTAAGAACCACAAAACTCTAATCAGCTTCATTTTTTTTTTTTTTTTTTTTGGTGCCAGTCCTGGGCTTGGGCTCAGGGCTTGAGCACTGTCCTTGGACTTTCTCAAGGCTAACATTCTACCACTTGAGCCTCAGCACCACTTCGGCTTTTTGCTATGTATGTGGAGTACCGAGGAATCGAACCCAGGTCTTCGTGCATGCTAGGCAAGCACTCTACCACTAGGCCAAACTCCCGGCCCCTCAGCTTCACTTTTGAAGTGGCAAAAAGTGTTTACATACTGGCTATTGTACATGTATGAGGTTACCTCTTAGTCACTAACCAGTGACAGAAGATGATTTTATCCATTTAACCTATCACCAAAAATGTTAACCATCATCTCCACTAGTATACATAAGTGAAACGTTATTTATTTATTTATTTAGCCAGTCCTGGGCTTGAGCTCAGGGCCTGAGCCCTGTCCTTGGGCTTTCTTAAGGCTACAGCTCTACCACTTGAGCCTCAGCACCACTTCTGGCTTTTTTCTATATATGTGGTTCCAAGGAATCAAAGCCGGGTCTTCATGCATACTAGGCAAGCACTCTACCACTAGGCCAAACTCCGGGCCCCAAGTGAAACATTATTATAGTCTAATAGTGAATACCAAATACCTGTTCCAACAAATGGATCAAAGACAATGTCATTTTCTTTTACTTTTCCGTGGTTAGCCATGATGAATGACAAACCAGCATCCATGCTTGTATTTCCAATAAAATGTCTCTTTTTGACACTATATGACTCAATCAGCTCTCTCTGTCCATCTGCAATCTAGATCAAAGATATTTTTCAAATTAGTGCAACCATATAGATTTAAAATAATCATTTACAACAAAACTACAGCATCCTGCTGATGAGAACTTCTTTTAACTTACTACTGCTCAAAATTTCCTTTAAAATAATGTAGTTAAGACAATTATGGATAGTTTTTTTTTTCTTTTCTTTCCTGCCAGGGGTTAACTATAAGCTTTCCCCACCTATTGTTTCCTAATAACAACAATCAACAAGATTAAGTCTCACATTCCACTCACTCATAGCTTCAGGAAAGTGAGAACTATTTTTGTAATCCCATTTATCTTCAGAATGGAAGGCCTACATGGGATCCAAAATCTTGATCATAGCACTCTGCCTCGCTCAGCTTTATTTTAAAGTCTAGAATTCCTGGCTAAATCGTCCTTTAAATCTTGTCTTCAAATCACCATTTATAACTTCTTTCTTGGTTATACATCTGTAAGACTTATACTTCAAAGGAACCTGTGGAAAATAATCACCTATTTTTCATTAATTGGAATCATACAAGAATTTCAACATTTTTAGCTCCTTTTAAATCATACATATAAAAAGCCAAATAGAAAGATTTAACATTTCATTTGATTTTATTTTTTAATTTGATGCTGCTCTATTCTGCAACAATAAAGACTAAGCCAAGAGCCTAAGCCAGTTAGGCAATTGCTGTCTGTACCAGTGAGCAATACCCTACCTAATCCACATTTGGATTTTTTTTCCAGGACTGGGACTTGAACTTAAGGTTTCATACATTGCTCAGCTTTTTCATACACAGCTCAAGCTCTGTCTCTTGAGCCACACTCCCAGTTTCAGCTTTTTGCTTACTAATTAGAGATGAAAAATTTCCAGTTCTCTTCCTCAGGCTAGAAGTAAGCCACCAGTGTCCGGCCCCACTTAGTTTTCAAAGGGACAAAATGAGACAAGTAGAAATAACACTTGCTTACCCATCTACCAAAATAAATATTATGTGGATTTTCTGGTATGCAATTTGGGTCCAGACCATAATCCTCTAAAACAGAGAAGATATGTTGTGGTTTCTTTAAGTTTACTTTTCCTTCAAATGGCAGAAACTCAAGTGCCTAAAATGAAGAAATAAATAAAAATAAAATCATTTAATGCCCTATGAAATTTTACAAGAAAAATAAGTGTTTATCTAACAACACTTACCATGTATGTTTGGTGTCAACATTAATTAAGATAAAACATGCAAGTGCCTAATACAAAATATACATACTTCACAGATATTACATATTCTAAGTATTTTAATAAAGTACACTAATAAATCAATAACAGCTAAACACATAAAATCTATAATTTTTTGGTTTTATGAAATTCACTCACATCTATTCTTTTGATTTTTTCTTCTTGTGTCAATGTTTTATTGAATGTATGAATCTTTATTTTATATGTAGAATCTGAATGTAGATACGGAACCTAAAACAGAAACAGGTAATTTTTTTAAGCTTAGGAATTCCACAGAATCTACACACTTATATCTATATAAAACCACATTTCACTACGCACCATCTTCTCCACAGGATAATTTTTAAGAGAAGTATACAGCTCCTCAGGAGATTTTCCATGACCCCATAGTTCAAAAATAGATCTAGGAAATAAATAATTGGTACTAACCTCAGTAAAGAACTTAGTTCAGACAGTAATACATAACAAGTTATTTCACTAGCTCTTTGTGCTTGTTTAACTAAACAATTACATCTATGTTTCTAAGCTATAAATGAGAAGTACATATCCTGGAAATAAATATAACAAGTTCCAACTACACAAAAAAGCTGACTCTTATAAAAGAGGGATATACAATATAAGGTTGCTAGGAGCACTGGGCACAGTGGCTCACACCTGTAATCCTAGCTACTCAGGAAGCTGAGATCTGAGGATCGTGGTTTATAGCCAGGCTGGACATTAAAGTCCATGAGACTTTTATCTGCAGTTAACCACTAGAACACCAGAAGTGGTACTGTGGCTCAAAAGGAAGGGTGGTAGCCTTGAGCTGAGGAGCTCAAGGACAATGCTCAGGCCCAGAGTTCAAGCCCAACAAGCGATTAAACAAAAAAAAAAAAAAAGAAAGAAAAAGAAAGGAAGATTGCAAGATTGCTAGGGACTGAGCTGAGGTAGATAGGCCCATCACCGTATTCTTGCACTAGATTAAATGTTACAAGGTAGTAGATGGATAAAAAGTTACCATCTAATTTTTCCTCATAAGACAAATTAAGAGCCTGTGATTGTATATAGATTCCCTTCTTGAATACTTGTTTGTTAAACACATCATTTGAATATGATGTAAAAATCAATGTTAATAAATTCTTTAACTAAAAAAGGCACAATTAATATTACTTGCTAATATTTATTAATAACTCAAAATATTGAGATTTCTAAAAATGGATATTCTATACTAAAGATAAAAATTAATCCTCAGTTTCTATTTTACCATGAAAAGTTCTGAATTTAATGTTGGAAATCTATGCAAATACTATCTTGAAAGTGAATTCTTCTTTTTCTTACTATTGAAGCTATGGGACAAAGACCTTCAAAGTCATACTACTTTTTTTGTTTGTTTCATATATTTTATTTATTTATTTTTTTGCCAGTCCTGGGCTTGAGCTCAGGGCCTGAGCACTGTTCTTGGACTTTCTCAAGGCTAGAGCTCTACCACTTGAGCCTCAGCACCACTTCCGGCTTTTTTTCTATGTATGTGGTACCAAGAAATCGAACCCGGGTCTTCATGCATGCTAGGCAAGCACTCTACCACTAGGCCAAACTCCTGGCCTGTCTCATATATTTTAGATAATCTTGCTATATAGCCCATGTAGGCTCATAACTCACATAACTCATAGCCGCTATAACCCAGTCTTCTTGCCTCCATACAAGTACTGAGATTACATGTGTATACTACCAAGTAATACTATCAATACTATTTTTCTTTCTTTTTTTTGGGGGGGGGGAGCTTGGTTAGTCATGGGGCTTGAACTCAGGGTCTGAGTACTGTCTCTGAGCTCTTTTGCTCAAGGATAGTACTCTACCACTTTGAGCTATAGCTCCACTTTCAGCTTTCTGAGTGGCTAATTGGAGATAAGAGTCTCCAGCCTAGGCTGGCTCTTAATGTCCATCATCAGATCTCAACCTCCTGAGTAGCTAGGATTACAGGTGTGAGCCACCAGTGCCCAACAATAATATTATTCTTACTTAACAATTTTTTCATGTATGCCTCAGCTACACATTACAATAAAGATATACAATGAAGAAGTCATTATATATGACTTAATATTACGCAATTAATTCTACTGATCATTAAATATATGAATAAGAAGCCATGAGCTTTAAAAGATGAACATAACATATGTGAAAATGGAACTGAGTATACTGAGGTAATGGCTGGGGGCTGGAACAATGGGAGGGGTGATAGTGGTCAAGATGCACTATACTCATAACTGTAAGGTTGAAATGAAACGTCTTTGTGCAACTACTTAAAGATAATTTAATTTTTTAAGTGTCCTAGTTCCTTTTACTCATATAACTATTTTAAACCTAACAAGCCTTATCTTTGGAATTCAAACATCTCATCGAACCATAAATTTTAATATAATACAAAATAGTAATAAATTATTCAAAGAGTGTTTTTTGGTTACATTCTAGGCACTGAATTCAGGCTCATGCTGAGCAGGCACTCTACCACTTGAGCCATACCCTTGAGCTCTTCCCATGGGCTTGGTTTCTGGAGGTTAATTGGAGATAAGAGTCTCAGATCCCTTTGTGCCATGCTGACCTTGATCCTCAGATCTCTGCCTCCTGAGTAGCAGGCATGAGCCACCGCGCCCAGCTAGTTATTCTTATTTAATAAATGACACCCATTGATAAACCTCAATTTAAGAAGCTAGATTTGAGGTAGTAGCCAATTCAATAGTATATAACAAGCTATAAAGTATTGTAAGCCATTTAAATAAAACTAGATATATACAAATTTTTATTTGCATTGTATTAATTCAGTACAATCTCTAAGGAAAAGTTTTCAACCATCTACCAACAGGTTCAGGAAAAAAAATAAAAGCAAGTGTTGATCAAAGAAACAATTTTGAAGGAACAAACATGTCAATGACAAAATCTAAAACAATGAAAAACTTGGCTAATTTATACTAAAAAATGTCATTAGAATTTATTTCTCTACCAAATAAAACAGCTGAATGCATTTCATGGCAGTCCTTTCATTTATCATCTTACAGTTTACCACTCTGCTCATCCAACTAAAAATCAAGAATGGTTGTTATTTTTATTTCTTTGGTTACAATCCTATGTAAAAATATACTATGTATGTCTCATACTATAATCCACTTAAAAATGCTGAAGAAGAGTTTCGACATTTCATTTCTACATTTCAGTAATTAGGCCTCCTCTTTTCCCCATCCACTGAAAAGCATGAAACTGCAAGCTCCACTCATTTCTCTCCATAATCATCCTTTTTACCTTGGGGGAAAAAACTGGGCACAGTAGTTACACAAAGTATGGTGTACAAACATGCAAGAGAACATAGTAAAGTATCTCTTACTTGGCACACACTGTCCGTTTCATTAAGTTTCTTGCAATATCTTCAGAGGGAATATTAAGAATCCAAAATGGAGACTGAAAGAAATAACATGTTCTTTACTTCTTAAGAGCTAAAAACTTGAACACTTAGATTCAAGAAGTCAATAGGAAAAAGTCCTATGTTCTACTTTAATGTAGTAGTACCTGATTTAATTCTAATCAAAACTGCAATCAATGACAGTAAAAAGGTAAATTATTTTAATAGGTAACCTGTTAGGATAATATACCACAATATGAGAACTCTTTTACAAATGACTATATAAATGAAAATAATGAAGATATTAGTTTTTCTGTCTCTTCACATAGCCTGACTATGGAATACAGTTGTAGAAACTTTTTTTTAAAATATCAGTGGTAACCTTTTTTTTTTTTTCCCACGCTGGGGCCTGAACTCAGGGCCTTGGTACTGTCCTTGAGCTTTCTCAAGGCATTTGAGCCACAGCATCACTTCTGGCTTTTTCTGTGTATGGTTACTGAGCAATCGAACCCAGGGCTTTGTACATACTAGGTAAGCACTCTACCTTTCTACCCAGCCTGCATTTCTTACAATGTAGTTATTTTACTTTCTTTGTTGGTCTGAGGGCTTGAACTCAGAGCCTGGGTACTATCCCTGAGAGTTTTTGTTGTTGTTTTGTTTTTTGATAGTTTGTTGGAAAATTTGTGACAAACTTTCCAGTCCAGGATAAATTTCACATTCCTCAGATCTCAGCCTCCTGAGTAGATAGAATTACAGGCATGAGCCACTGGAGCAAGTTTATTATTAACTTCTAAGAAATCTAGTTCTTAAATTACTAAATGTTGTCTCTTTTGCTTATTTATTGCTTGTTTATTTGCTTGTTGCTTTTAGGGGTTTTTTTTGGGGGGGTTGTTTTTTTGAGAAAGAGTTTCACTATGTAATCCAGGCTGATCTTGAAATCACAGTTCTCCTGAGCGCTAGGACTACAAGCATGTAGCAGCAAATTTGGTCTTTTTTCGAGTTCTGGCCACCTGAAAAGTACGTAAGAGGCCTATGAAATATGATAGAAGTCTTGAGGTTTATTACTATCATTGACTTTTATTATCATTTTGTCTAACAACAATGAATGAGCAAGTTCCAGGTGGGTCAGGAGGAGTTTCTCAACAATGCTGTCTCAATACCTAAATGAACGGGGACTGGAGAGAGGACCCTGAAAACCCTTGCCTGAACATGCCAAGCACAGGAATATCTCACCTCAACTCATCAGTCTCATCCACTTACATCCCACTGTCTTCAGTAAGGGAGACACAAAAACTGTAAATCTGTAACTTCAGGGGACTTAAAATTTAGAACTTAAATTAATCCCTGCCATACTTTGTCTCTCTTCTTTCAATATTTGCTCTAGTTATAGAAAAATTAAAAATAATCCAAACAGAAAAAAAGGTTACCATCTTAGTATTAATTTTTATTAGGAAAAAAGTGTTGATGTAACTTGTAAATGAGTAATTATAAATTGTATAGATCTAAATATGTAGTTCTGTTAGTGATAAAGGTACAACATGTGCCTATATTAATACTATCAAAAAAAACCCAGCATATTGCAGAAATGGTAGTAAGTGGTGTTACAACTCAGGAAGAATGAAGTACATGAAAAAGAACAAATGATAACAGTACCCCCAAACTACGATTCATGTCAAAAAGGAACACATATGAATGATTTCATTTTCTATTTTCCAAATTTTCCTAAAACACTGACAACCTACAATACAAAATAGTAGAAAGCTCATAAATTCACAACCTTATATAATACAAAATTTCCAGTTTCAAAATGAGTCCCAATATATGCCCCAAATTCTGCTAAATTCTAGTATTGAACATAACTCATTAGTGATTGCCCCTTTTATCAATGAAAGGATATACATTATTGTGCAAATGTTGAAAAATTTAAAACTACAGCTGGTTTAACTGTAGAGCATTTACCTAGGCTTGGCCCCTAGCAATGGGAAAATAGAAAATAAACAAATGAATAAATAAAATGGGAGTAAATCTAAGCTACTTCCCAAAGCCAAAATATTTCCCCAAATAACTTCTAACTGATACAAATAATCAGCTAAATACTAATTTAAGTTTTACAGTTCTCATCAAATCTATTTATAAGTAAACTACATGTGATCAAATAAAAAATTACCTCACCTTTCCATAAGTTTCCTGATTATTGATGAACTGGCCTCCAAAAAGTGAAATCAAAGACTTTATTTCCTGTATTAGAAATATGATAGAGAGAACATATTATAAATATGGATTTAATATCTTCTAAGAACCACAGGTTGAATATGATTAGCATAAATCTGATATATACAGACACTGATATCTACCAAAGGTATTTAGGTTTCAAAGCAGGTGCAAAAGAGATTTTGTAGCCACAACCATGGTTAAGTAATTTCTGGAAAACTTTTAAACAACAGGGTTGATTTAGGAAAAAAAATAAAAAAGGACAAGGGGCTAGGAGTTTGGCCTAATGGTAGAGAGGTTGCCTAGCATGCACAAGGACCTGGGTTTTATTCTTTGGTACCATACACACAGAAAACGCTGGAAGTGGTGCTGTGGCTCAAGTACTAGAACATTAGCTTTGAGAAGGCCCAAGGACAGTGCTCAGGCCCTGAGTTCACACCCCAGAACAGGCAAAAAAAAAAAAAAAAAGGAAAAGAAAAAGACTCAATCAGTAAATACCTTGACTTTGAAAGGACAAAAGAAGACTCAGACACTAAAGATTAGTAAATCTGATAACTAATAAAAACAAAATGAAATGTTAAACATGATTTGAGGTCATTTAAAAAGAAATAATTACTGTGGAATAATTACTACGCACAAATATATCAAGTTAACCTTTGTTCATCCTAGAACTAGGAGAGCTAAGTCAAAAGTACTTTAAGTGCATCAGGGATACAAAGCTGAAGTCCAATTAGTTGATTTCCTCTTCAAAATACTCATGAAGGCCGAGAGTTTGGCCTAGTGATAGAGTGTTTTCCTAGCATGCACAAAGACCCAGTTTCAATTCCTCAGTGCCACAGAAAAAGCTGGAAGTTCAATGGAATTCTATGCTGTCATCAGAAAGAACATAGCCCCATTTGTAAGGAAATGGAAAGACTTGGGAAAAATCATATTAAGTGAAGTAAGCCAGACCCAAAGGAACATAGGCTCAATGTGTTCCCTCATTTGTAATAATTAGTACAAACCTTGGACTCTCCTGGCAGAGGATTACAATAGCTCAAAACCTAGATACAGAAGACCATATAGGATGAGGCTAAATTAAAGGACTTCCAGGATATGCAAACAAGAGCCATATAATGTGTGATTGTTGTTCTTAATGTACTGTTATTTCTCATCTCTTTTGTTGTCTCTTGGTTACAGTATCTTACCTTGATATCTGGCATATTATATACATATATATATATATATGTTTATTTGTTTAGGAAGGGGGAAAACAAGATGAGAGGAGGAGTGAGGGGAGGAAAGTGGGGACAAAAACATGAGAAAGGGTATCAATATGTGTGAAGTAATGCACCTTCTATCTGGCGAATATAACTGTAACCCTTCTATTAATTACAATAAAAAAAGAAAGAAAAAAAAAAGCTGGAAGTGGTGCTGGCTCAATTGGTAGAAAGCTAGCCTTGAGGAAAGCCCAAGGACAATGCTCAGGCCCTGAGTTCAAGCCCAGGACGGACACACACACACACACACACACACACACACACACACACACACACACACACCTGGTTGGGTGCCCTTGGCTCACGCCAGTCATCCTAGCCACTGGGGAGTTCTGAGGGAGATATTTCAAGGTTCGAACCGCCCCCTCCACCGCGGGACAACGCATTCCATCATCGCAGGCATTCCGAAGATGTCACCTGAGTGAAAACACTTCCCGAGTCTTCCAGCACCCCACCGAGCTTGGGCCGTCAATTCTGACGCGGACATCACCAGGCCACTAGGCGGAGCACGCCCGTGGGACCCCCCTCCATCCTCCTCAGCGGGACAGCAGGCATGCTGGTTCGCCTTCCCCACGACAGAAGCGCGGACCCGCGCAGCGGAATCCAGGAACCGGATCCCCCCCAAAAAAGTTTGATCTGGGCCTGCCCCCGCACGCACCCCGCGCCCGGTCCAGACTCCTCATCTAGCGGCCCCAGGACTGGGACGTGTGTGTGCAGCAGGGCACCCCCCGCAATCGTCGGGTACTCTGGAAATGCGGGTGGAATCCAACCAGGATCCCGCCCAGCCCCCGCCCTGGGCGGACCTCCCCCTGTCGCGGAGAGTGCCACACTCACCGGCAGCCGGAACTCCAGGTGCTCCTGTGCCATGAGAAGGAGGTACCTGTTCAGGTGGCAGGACGGCGCCATGGCAGCCGTCTGGCGTACGCACGAGCGGTTTCCCCGAGCGGCCCCGCCCCTTTCCGCTCCCGAATCCAGCTTCCGGCTGAGGCGGAGCCTGGAGAGGCGGAACCGGAAGCGCAGCCACGCGGGTGGTCCTGGCTTCGAGGGGTGCTGATCTCGGTACCTGGTTTCTCCAGGGTGGACGGGTGGTACCAGGAGATGCGTTGTTTCCAGTCTTGGGGGCGTGAACGGGACCCAAGCACTGTCCTTGGACTTTCTCAAGGCTAGAGCTCTACCACCTGAGCCACAGCAGCACTTCTGACATTTTCTCTTCCAAATTTCTTTCGAAACTGGACCAAAACGTTGCCAGGGATGACACACCTGCACCATTTAACACTTAGTGGGCCTTTTTAATCTTTTTCAAAAGCCTTCCAATGCCTGCCTTATGTGGTTAACACTGGGTACAAGTGCAGGAAATAAAGACAACAAAGGCTAATGGATTATCCTGAGGGTAAGAGCTGAGATTTTTATTTATTTTTTTAATACGAGGCTGTGTATATTGGTACACTGTTACTTGCATTTTCCCATTTAGATCAGGTACACAACACCCATTTCCCACAATACAAGACACAGGCCCACAACACCCATTTCCTACCCAAGGTCTTCTAAAGATTAACATTGCCAGGCTAATAAAATCCCAAAGCATTCACCCAGAAAGCTGATCCACTTGTCAATAAACCCATTTAGCAGATAGGGCTTGTGGAAGCGGGAAAACACAGCGGGCACATTTCTTATTTTTATTTGACATTTAAATTGTACATCTCCATAGAAGATGTACCAAATAAAGCATACAGGCATTCCACAAAGTACACACTTACGACTATGTGCATGGTTATACAAGAAATTACCTAGAAAAAGTAAGTAAAATGTCTCATTATAATTTCCATAAAAAATTAACCACAAAGAACTGCAGGAGATACCTACATATTAGTGAGTAGTTTTTAACTTTCAAACTTTTACAGCACTCTACTAACATACCTGTCAGGAACACTTACATAAGAATTTCTTTCTCCTCAGTAGCCAAGCCAAAAACCTTGATTCCTTATTATTTTTAGCCTAAGTATATTTCTAAACATTAATTATGTAGGATAGTTTGATCATCACAGCCTCTTGACTGGCTAATGACGTACGAGTATTCGTCAAAAGAAAGTTTTAGGCATTTATGAAACAAAAGAAAATGGTATTTTCCCCCCAGTGGTTGTTCTTTTAGTAAAATGCTAAGAACAATGAAAATTGGTCAAAAATTGCTCATGTTAGAAGACAAAGAAATCTCATTAGCCCTGCTACTAAGTGTATCTATACCTAGACACACACACACACACACACACAACGTATATATACATAAATCTATATGCTGCTATTCATTTTGGCATTGTCAAATAAAACACTTTCACCTCAAATTCCAAGCCTTCTTCCTTTCCTGGGAGAAATCCTACAGAGAAGTTGAAAGTATGAACAGAAAATAAGTGTATTCTACCCTTTCTTTTCTTACTAGTCTCTTCTCCATTCTCATTCTTTTCTACACACATATACGCACACACAAACACACACAGATTAATAATTTTAATATACTATGTAATTAGTAACCTAACTGAATGAACTTAGTGGTCAATTCACTATTGTGCCAGAGTGAGCACTTCCTATATGAAGACTATTAACAGTATGCTAAAAAGCTAGTAAATGCATTATCTCTAAATATTCAGTGTTTTCAAAATGCACACAGCCTATGAATTCATCACCGCCTCTCTTTATCAACATGAAAATTGAACCTTCCTTCCTTACTATCCTCCTTTCAAGTGCCCAAAATAAGCAATTCTTTACAAAACTATTAAAGTGAGTGGGACACACATATGTTCCCAACTGAAGAGAGGGTTCTCTCCCAAGAATAACTTGTCTGAAGTACATATAGTATTTTCAACACTTTAATACTTATTATTTAACATTAAACTATAAGCAAGATGTATTTTACCAATTTGCAATTACTAAATGTTACTAATACTAACCCCACTAAAAAAAAGTCATATACGGACCATGAGTTTGGCCTAGTGGTAGAGTGCTTGCCTAGCATGCACGAAGACTGGAGTTCAATTCCTTGGTACCATATACATGGAAAAAAAGCCTGAAGTGGTGCTGTGGTTCAAGTGGTAGAGCTCTATCCTTGAGAAAGCCGAAGGACAGCCTTGAGCCTAAGCCCAGGACTGGCAAAAACAAAAACAAAAACAAAAGTCATATAAAGAATATAAATACAAATGGATAGCTACCAGAAGGTTTTTTTAAAAAATGGTAATCCATATGATCTGACCATTCTAAAATTTATCAAGACAATTTTAAGTTCAGATGTAGAAATCTAACCTGGTAAAAGAGTAGCACAACTTATATAACTTATATGGCTGTCTTTAATGCCAGTGTTTGAGATGTGCTACCTCAAATGATGTCTCAATATTTCTTACATTTCTTTAAACCTTTCTTTTTACTACTCTCCTAGACCATATGTCCTACTGATATGATCATGTGTGTACTCATTCACTTTCAGAAAAATTCCTTCTTCACAAACAATTTTAACTGCAGTATGAGTTTCCTTTATATTCTTTCCCTGAGGCACACACCATGCCCTATTTATTTATTGCTCCATAGCCCCTGATATCTGTGCCTCAGTTTGCACTACCATCACTGGTAAGATGAAAATCCCTCAGGAGTCAACTAAAACTTAGTATATCAACATTCTCAGTAACTAGAAATGCAGAAGATTCACTGCAAAATGAAATAATATATACTCTTTCTTCTAAAACAAAAAGACCTCATTACCTACTGACAATAAATTTCAGTGACAACTCTCATCTATATACAAATAATTCATAATGTTATTAAATAAAATGCTAAGCCAATGGGTTTACAATTTTTATTAAATCCTAAGTTACTTTAACAATATCTTCTTTTAGACTTTATCCTATAGTGAGTAGGTTAACTAAATGAAAGTTAATCACAGATTTAAGTTATTTCTGTAAAATAATCTTACTATAGATAAGATTACTATACACCACACTAAGTAATGACAATCAATTGGCTCAAAATTCCACAAGCCAGGTTACCAAATTGTCTGCTCATATTTAAGTAGAATTAGTGACTGTAATTCTCAAATGGTATTTTAGTTTTAATTGTGTTTGAGTTTCCAAATTAATATACCCAAGAGTAAAGTAAAAATTGAATATGAAGAGATTATTTTAAAAATGGAAGAAAAATAAAATGAAAAATTAGGAAGTCAAAAAACTATTTGCTTGGAAGAGATCAAGTATGTATTTTATAAACCAAAAGTTTAAACATTCAGTGTAATGCAAAATCTTTTTAAATGTAAAAGCTGAGTTCCAACTAGTAAGTCTATAAAACTTTTACTTTTGGCCTGAACAGTTCCTACCTAATCTTGATCAAAAAGGCCACAACAGCTAAGAGTGTGATTACTTGATTTTATTTTACACTAGGTAGGGGACACAAAGCAATCCTCCTTAATAAAGTTGACAATGAGCTTCACTCAGAACATTTTTAATAACAAACATTTTTAAAAAAAGTATTCATTTTACAAATTGTTCTGCAAATCCAAATATACAACAGCTTGGGAAACATTTTAGAAAACAAAAGCCAATGTAAAAAGACAGATTAAAACAAGTAGAACAGTACAGGTTGTATATGGCTCAGATTTTACAGTTTTCTTACTGCACCAATATCAGAAATCTGTTCCTTCAGCTGGCTCCATTGCTCCAGATTTAAAGAAATTCCTTTTCTTCCTGTTTTCATTTCACCTTCTGGGTCCATCCAGTGTTCTCTAATATCAATTAGAACTTTACCTTTAAAGTCTCAAACACTCATATACCTCGTTTTCCCAATCTGAAACATGTTATCATCTCTGCTGCTGCTGCTCTGCTTAGAAGATGCCAAAGCTCTTGAAGTCTCACCCGTTTTTTGCTTTTTTATAGGCTTTTCTGTAGCAACCTGCTTTTTCCTCTTTAACTTTTTGTCAACTTCACTGTCAGAATCACTGCCAGAAGAGCTCGAAGAAACAAGTTCCTTTGATTTAAGCATTGTTCCGCTCTCGCACACGGCCAAGCTCAAGTAAGCTCACACTGGACACGAGATTTTTATTTTTTAAAAATGTTTAAACAAAACTGCATAACCAATTTGGTCATTTTTTTTCTCACTGCTGAGGTTTGAATCCAGAGCCACATGCATACTAGGCTAGCATTCTACCACTGAACTATATCCCTGGCCTGTTTAGTAATTCAACCAGTAATTTAGGAAGAACTGTGCTAGTGGTTGTGTTAGCAATGGACATATATCCAAGGCAAGAAAAGAGGAGTGTGAGAAAAAAAGCCTAGGAGACACTTGGTTGTTTGAGGTATCAACTGATTATGGTACAGGTCCTGTCAAGGCAAGATTGGCACCAAAATTTTTATATCTGAGGTTAAAGTGTTTTAAGAGTTCATAGGCTTTAGAGAACACTCAGGCACATATATGTTATTAGGGCAAATAATGTTGAGCACAAACTTAAGGATAAAAACACCTCTTAACAGTGAACTGTTTATAAAAAGTGTTCAGCCAACTTATCAAGCATTTTTTTTAACTATGTAGTACTACAGCTGGAACTCAGTGACTCACTTTTACTCTCTTAACACCTGAGCCACACTTCCATTCTGGCTTTCAATGTGGGAGCCTTAAATAAAATTATTCTGGCTGTGCGCAGTGGCTCACACCTGTAATCCTAGCTACTCAGGAAGCTGAGATCTGAGGATTGAGGTTCAAAGCCAGCCCAGGCACAGAAGGACCTGAGACTCTTTTCTCCAATTAACCACCAGAAATCCGGAAGTGGTGCTATGGGGTAGGTTGGTAGCCTAGAGCTGAAGAGCTTAGGGACAACACCCAGGCCCAGAGTTCAAGGCCCATGAACAACAACCAAAAAAAAAAGACTTCTACTTGGACTGGTTTCAAACTGCCATTTTCTGGATCTCAGCCTCCTGAGTAGCTAGAATTACAGGTATGAGCTACCGGTGTCTGGCTGGCATATACGCACACACACACACGTGTGTGTGTGTGTGTGTGTGTGTGTGTGTGTGTGTGTGTGTGTGTGTGTGTGTGTGTGTGTGTGTGTGCGCGTGGGGTGTGGGGCAGTACCACAATTTGAACTCGGGACCTCATGTCTGCTCTGGGTTAGATGGCATTCTACAATGTAAGACACATAGCTCTTCAAATACCTTCTGTATAACCCTGATTTTAGTGACTTTTTTAACAAAGGAATCCAGAGACAAATTTAATACAGTAGTCTTCCATTGTTTATTTTGTTTTATTTTACTATAAGTAGGCCCAGTTGAAATAGTTCATGGTAATAATTTTACAATCAGAATTATACAAATTCAAATTGTCACAACATGCACAAATAATGCACTCAATAGTATTCTGAACACTCCAAAGACAAGTTATGAATTAGCTTTAAGTTAATGTTATAGATAAGGAATTGTATAAAGACTGCTAACAAAAAGGTTAAATGAATTTTAATTGCAGTAATTTGATTATAGATCTTTATAAGTAGAAAAGAACCTCTTGTAAACATATGTATAGAAGGATTTTTCCAATAAGAAAAAAATATGAGTATAACCCCATCTAAATTAAATCAAAGTCATCACATTTTCAAAGGTCCATAAGGCATTTGAGAACTCCTTAAACTCATTTTATTGTCATAGCTTTGTCAATTATGTCATTGCACAGTCACATAGTAAACAATTCTAAGGTTGCATATGATGAAGCTTCTTTTCACTGTATTTTTTTTGTCTTCTTTTTTGGTACTGGGGATCGAACCCAGGACATTGCACTTGCTAGGCAAGTGCTTTGCCACTGAGCTACACCCCAGCCCTATAATGAAGCTTCTTTTAACTCTGTTATAGAAAATTATAGTAGCTCAGTGCTGAGCCATTTGTGAAACTGAGAAGTTGTGAAAAACCTATCTGATTTTGAAAGCCATAACAACTCCTTCTAAACCTTTTCACTCCACCTCTAGGAATAACCGACAATTTGGACATCCACATTATTTGTTAAGTAACAGCAGAGGCAGAACCCATGGAAGGTACATGTGTAATACTCAGCTTAAACTGCCACTGTCTCCCTGTCTAACATTCAGTCTTGAATATTCAGCTGTACTGCCAGCTACTCTCGAAGCTCCTCCACTACCTCTTCAGAACATTACAGTACTCAACACACCAAGTTAGCAGTTGACAAAGTTTTACTCACTGATTTTATGTGGTATGACCTGTGTGGTGTTAGCAATTGAAAGTAAACTGTCCCCCCTCACGTCTTTATTTCCTGATTCTGACGGTGTCTGGTACATGTTAAATGTCCAACAAATGTTTGCTCAATGAATAATAACTAGACAAAGCAGTATTGATTCTGTATGCTTATAACTAAATATTTTAGAAGTATTCATTATTTGAAAGTATGTATAATATTATACCCAAACAAGGAACGTGTACTAGTAATCTCAGATTATTTCCCCAAAACACTCATCTTTATGATCATTCCTACTTGTGTACGTGGCAGTATTACACACTGGTATGGTACAGAATTAGATTTAAGTACCTACTTTTCATTCACATTCACTATTGTGACTATAGATTAGCACCAAAGACAATTCCTAGGGATATACACTTCAAAAAATGATACCTCAATAATATTCATTTCAAGTTATTAAAAGTTTTTTCTTATCTAAGTCTAGAACTACTTCGAGATTAGAGGTATTTCATAATCAAAGTTAGATCTAACCTCTTATTTTTGTTTGGTACACAAAATATGCTATAAGGTAAGAATTTCTGCCAGTTTCAGTATGTTAATTTCATGCTTTTTTTCTTCTTTATGTTTTTACAGGGAAAAATTCCTTTCAGAATTCAATTAGCCAAAATGTTGCATATTGCAAATTTCTGTCAGAAATTATAGTAGTGCTCCTTTATCTGACGTTTCACTTTGTGATTTCCCTTTACACAGTCTGTAGCCAACTGAAAATATTACACTTAAATTTCTGAAACAAACAATTCTTGCAGCTTAAATGCCATACAATTCTGAGTAGTATAAAATTGCACCATCTTAGGCCAGGAGTTTGGCCTAGTGGTAGCATGCACAAAGACCTAGGTTCAATTCCTTGGTATCACATACATACAAAAAGCCAGAAGTGAGGCTGTGGTTCAAGTGGTAGAGCACTAGTTTTGAGAAAGAATGGTGCTCAGGTCCTGAATTCAAGCCTTAGGACTGGCAAAAAAAAAAAAAATCACACCATCTTACTCCATCCCATTTTGGATGTAAATTGACATAGTATACATTATTTGCCCGTCAGTTATCAAACTATTATAGTATTCAACTAACCTTTATTTCATTAGTAACAGCCCTAAAATACAACAGTGATGAGGGTAATATTACAACATTATTGTTACAATTATATTATTATTAATATCCTATTGTATCTAATTGATTAATGATACTTTCATCATAGATGTATGTGTAAGAACAAAATATAGTATATAAAGATTTGGTACTCTCCTGGGTTTCACATATTCACTGAATATCATATCCTGATGGCTAAGGCAGAAGTGTGTGTGTGTTTCCTTTTACCTGTACTTTCAGACCAATTCATTTAAAAGGATGCTGGGATTTAAGAATTGAAAAACATCATCTGAAAATAAGTACAAAGTAATGCACATATAATTGCCTCCTCAGCAAGATCAGGCATTACTAATTATTATTCCTTAGTATTTATAAATTTGTTTAGTATTTACTTATTATTATCCCTAAGTACTTAACTTAAAATTTTATGTGAAAAAATAACTTTCTTTTTCACTTTTTTTAGTAATAAAAATTCCAATAAGGTACTTCCTTTACCATGAATAAATCACTTTCAATACTACTGAGAAGTGAGATTGAACTTTTAAAAAACATGGAACCTATCTCCACTGATGAAAATTCTTTTTAAATGGAGATTTACCTACACATTAGGCAAAAACCCTCACAAGAATAACCATCAAAACAAAATCAGTGACAAAGAATTCATATAACAATTTTACAGACTGTTCAACAATGAATTAAGACTACTCTGTAGTATCTTTGCGAAAGACCACCACAAGTCAATTTCAAAAGAACCAAAATATTGCCTCATACTGAGCCAGGTTAGGAAAATCTTCCACTGCTGCTGTTTTCATTTTCTTAGTTTTTCAATCAAATAATCCGCCTGTAATTTAAAAAAAAATTAAATACATTTTTATTCTAGATATCAATGCCTCTATCCAACAATTTGGTATGACAATAACGATTCCAGAAGATCATGGCACTACATAATCTGTACAAAAAGAAGACCTGGTAGAGCAAATCATAATAGCTCACACCTGTAACCCTAGCTAATTGGGAGGCTGAAACTGTAGGACTGCAGGCAGTTCAAGGCCACCCAGGTAATAAGTTCGCAAGGCCCCATATCTCCATCAATAAAAAGCTGGATATGGTACCATGTACAGCTAGCTAGGTTGGAAAATAGGATTGTAGTCCATAACAGCCTGAGCATAAACACAAGGCATTATTCAAAAAATTACTATAAGCAAAAAGGGCTAGGAATGTGGCTCGGGTAGTAGAGCACCTGCCTAGGAAGTACAAGGCCCTGAATTTAACAACCCTCAATATTACCTTTTTTAAAAAGTGGGGGAAAAAATCCTAAGTTTTATAAACAACAGTAAACATACTTTACATAAAATATTAATAGACTAAGCTAATTACATACTAACAAGTTTCAAAAAACAAAGAAAATAAACATGTTTTAGAAAGCAAAATAGATATAGAGGAAACAAACACATATTACTAAAAGAAGCCAATGTGAAAAGGCCATGTACTATGTGATTCCAACTACTAAGACATTCAGGAAAGGGTGTAAACTATGGACACATGAATACAATCACTGGCTACCAGGGCCTAAGAGAAGAGGATGAGATGAACAGGCAGAACACAGAGAACTTTTAGAGCACTTAAGCTACTTAGGACACCACAGTGGTAGATACACATCATCATACTTTTGTCAAACCCACAGAATACATAACACCAAAAGTGAACTCTAATATATACTATGAACTTTACCTGAGAATGACTGTAAGTGTCCCACTGAGGTGAGGATGTAACAATGGAAAAGACCATGCATGTGTGCAAGCAAGGGATACATGAAACTTCTGTACTTTGCTTTCAAGTTTGCAGAGAACTTAAACCTTCTCTAGAACATAAAATCTATTTTTAATTAATTAATGTCTGTGAATTACATCACTTCAGAAAGCCTTTTACAATTATCTTTTATAAGATGAAGAGATTTTAGAATGCATTTCAACACTGTACCTTTATGTTTTCAGTCACATATTATTGGCAATGTCCCAGATTTAAGAGTTCATATAGTCAGAATAACCTAATAACAGATCATATAATTTTTGTCTTGCCAGTCCTAGGACTTGAACTTAGGGCTTGGGCCCTGTCCCTGAGTCTCGCCATACTCAAGATTAGCGCTCTACCACTTGAGCCACAGTACCACTTCCAGCTTTTCTGAGTAGTTTATTAGAGATAAAGAGTCTCACAGACTTTCCTGCCCAGGGCGGGCTTTAAACTTCCATCCTCAGAGCTCAACCTCTTGAACAGTTAGGATTATATGTGTGAGCCATAGCACCCAGCTGATAATATATTTTTAAATCAATAAAAGTTTAAAAAATTCACATTGGGTTTTTTTTGGGGGGGATGATATAATAAGACTATGTCTCAAAACTAAAACACCCTAAAATATTGTCTGAGGATGTAGCTCAGCTGTAGCATACATTAAAAAACCTGGATTTTAGCACCAGAACAGAAAAAAAGCTCAGAGCATTTGTCTACATAAGTATATGTATACAGTAAGTATGTAAAGCAGTATAATAAAGCAAGTGGTCAAACTTGTGACCTAGTGTTGACAACAAATGAAAAAAAAGTGCAGTTGCTGATATAACAATAACACTTACTGTGATAAACCAATAGGAATTTGGTCTATAAATCAACTTTGACAGGAAGCCAAATTGCTTGACTGGTGCCAGAACATGAAGATGTAGGTGAGATATAGTGCAGAATGGTGGTACATGGAAACCCATCCTAAAACAAAGAAATGATGAATAAATTAGTTTTGTAATAGTTTAAAAGTACTTTTCAAGTTATATCATCTAAGTATTAAAGACATCCAGAACAGATTAGCTCAGGAAGACAGATTATTACTCATAGATCTTTTATTATTTTTTCTTTTACATTTTTCAGAGTACTACACTGTTCCTCTTCTTTTCATGTTGAAATTCCCAGTAATATGTAAATTCACTATCTAGGAAGATCTTAACAAGGAATTATGCTTCAATATAACTTTCAAAAACTCTTATTTGACATTATTTTCTAGTCACTTCAGCCTTTACCATTTTAAGCTTTAATTGTACTAAGATATTCTTCTGCAGTGAATCATTAAAAAAAAAAAAAAATCACTGGGCAATCACTAAGTAGTATTCTTTTATTTCAAGGCCTGCCAGTAGATGGCACACTTTCATTGTTAGTGACATGCTCAATCATTTCAGTGGAGCAAATTGATCATATCACCATTAAAAGAAAAAAAAACTTTTATCATCTGAATTTCTTCACTACTAAACTAGTTATTATCTATAATTGCATTGTAAGACATTTCTAGATACTTTATAAAACATTTAATAGAAAAACAAACATTTTAAACTTGATTTTTCCTTTTACACTTCAGTGCACAATCTTTTGCAACTCTGTTCATGAGTGAAGCAACATATCTGTAACAAAAAAAACCTAAAAATGTTAGCATTAAAACCTAGAAACATTTGCCTGTTCGAACCACAAGTGTCTGAAAATGTGGGAAGAGAAGACATAGAAGAACTAGAGAGTAGCCTAACAATGTAGATTCAGATATGAAGCACATGCTGAAAAGCTCCTGCGATTACCTAATAGAACAGACTATAAAACAAGAGTCATATGAAGTGAAAACAAGTGATCTGAAAGTCAGAACAAAATCAATGGTCCACTCAACATTTTCATTTTAAAGATAGGAAAATAAAGATAAAATGTTTAAGAATTAGGTGATTGAGGAAGCTCACACCTGCAACCCTAGCAATTCAGGAGGCTGAGATCTGAGGATCAAGGTTCAAAACCAGCTCGGGCACAAAAGGACCTGAGACTCTTATCTCCAATTAACCTCTAGAAAACAGGAAGTGGGGCTTGGCTCACGGATAGGGCAGTAGCCTTGAGCTGAAGAGCTCAGGGACAGGGCCCAGGCCAAGTTCAAGCCCCATGATCCACAAAAAAAAAAAAAAAAAAAAAAAAAAAAAAAGTGATTGAGAAGGACCACTGAGTCCAAGAGTTCTCAGACAATATCAATTTAAGACACTGATTCCAACTAAAAAGTGACAGAACTAGGAGGGAAACTCAGGGATTTCGAATTTCTTTTCCAGTGTGAGTTCTAATAATCTCATGACTAGAAAGGACTGCTGTGTTTCGAGTCAAAAGGTCTCAAATACCATGTTCCTTGTCATTATGAAACTTGAACCATGCTCAACAATTTTCAGAGGATTTTCACACACATGAGCTCACTTAAAATTACAGGTAGATAGAGCAGGTAATATCTTGGAGAGGCAAAATAACTTGTGCAAAAAAATTTAACTAATATATATGTATGTATTACTAGAGATTTTTGGAAGACATAACAGAAAAAAGTTTTATTAAATTCATACTACCAATGAACTATGTTCTTATGTTCGGGAAACTAAAACTATGCAACTATAGCTAGTGCCGAGTACAGTTTACAAGTGACTTGTATGTATATATGTATGCGCCGATTCTGCAGCATCATCTCAGGACCTGGGTACTATCCCTAAGCGATTTTCCTGAAGGCCAGAGAGTGTTCTACCACTTGATCCAGAGCTCCATTCCAAACATTTTAGTAGTTAATTGGATATAAGAATCTCAGAAGGCCGGGAGTTTGGCCTAGTGGTAGTGTTTGCCTAGCATGCACGAAGACCCAGGTTCGATCCCTCGGTACCGAATACATATAAAAAAGCTGGAAGTGGTGCTGAGGCTCAAGTGGTAGAGCTCTAGCCTTGAGAAAGTCCAAAGACAGTGCTCAGGCCCTGAGCTCAAGCCCAGGACTGACAAAAAAAAAAAAAAAATCTCAGACTTTTCTACTCAGAATGGCTTTCAGCTGTGATCCTCACAGCACCGCTTCTTACAAACCTAGGATTACAGTTGTGAGCCACCAGAGCCCAGCTGAAGTAAACTTCTTTATTTATTTATATATATTTTTTTGTGGGTTATGGGGCTTGAACGCTGGGCCTGGGCATTGTCCTGAGCTCTTCAGCTCAAGGCTGCTACCCTACCCCTTAAGTCACAACCCCACTTTCCATTTTCTAGTGATTAATTGGAGAAAAGTCTTTATTTTTATTTTTGTCAGTCATAGGGCATGAACTCAGAGCCTGGATGCAACCCTGAACTCTTTGAGCCACAGTGCCCCTTCCAGTTTTCTGGTGGTTAACTGGAAATAAGAGTTTCGTGGGGACTTTTTTGCCTGGGCTGGCTTTGAACCGTGATCCTCAGATCTCAGCCTTCTAAGTAGTAAGATTATAGGCATGAGCCACTGGTGCCTGGCTTACTAATCTTTTGTAGAGAGAAGTATTTATTTTAATTAATCAACCAACTGACAATCACATGATTCTTCTCAAACTTGGTTTAATGCTAAAGTCCAGGTCAGCAGGTAAGTTAATTTCATGCTAGAAGTCAGATTTTTTTTTTTTTTGGCGGGTCCTGGGCCTTGAACTCAGGACCTAGGTGTTGTCCCTGAGCTTTTTTTGCTCAAGGTAAGTGGTCTACCACTTGAGCCACAGTGCCAATTATGGCTTTTTTAAGTCATTTATTGGAAAATACACTTTAAATCAATAAAAGTTTAAAAATTAACATGACACAAAATTTATATAATTAAACATATAGAACAAAAAAGAGGATTAGTACCTATTTTACCTACTGATTATATACACCTACATAAATACACGCATACACAATTGCCCATCTAAATTGTAAGTGGGAATTTTGGGAAGTTGTATAAAGTTATATTACCAATGAACTACAATCTTATTTTTAGGAACAATTAGAAACTCAATGACTGCTTCCCTTGTCAATGTAAATTAATATTTCAAACATCAAAAATGTGTAACATTATTTTTTTTTCCAGAACATACACATACCTTACATCTGTAAAGTCAGTGAAATTATTCCTTTCAAGAATGGTTTTTCCAACAGCTACCATGCTTTCAACTATGAATAGAAAAGAAAATAGATTATATTTGGGGGGCACTATGTTAGGGTCACTAAATTGCTATTGTGATTGTTTTTATGGGTCATGGGGCTTGAACTTTGGCCTGGGCGCTGTCCCTGAGCCCTTCAGCTCAAAGTTACCACCCTACCCTTGAGCTGAAGAGCTCAAGGACAGTGCCCAGGAGGAGTTCAAGCCCTGTGATACACATACACATACATACACATACACACACACACACACATATTATTTTCTTATTATATGTATTTCATATATTTTCTTTTTTTTTTTTTTTGCCAGTCCTGGGCTTGAGCTCAGGGCCTGAGCACTGTCCTTGGACTTTCTCAAGGCTAGAGCTCTACCACTTGAGCCTCAGCACCACTTCCGGCTTTTTTCTATATATGTGGTACCGAGGAATCGAACCCTGGTCTTTATGCATGCTAGGCAAGCACTTTAACCACTAGGCCAAACTCCCGGCCCCAAGTATTTCATATATTTTCTAATGGAAAGTTTGTAAAAAAAAAAAACAAACGGATTTTTCCTTTTAATTATCATTACAATTACTGATACAATTCAAGATGGCTTAATAATAAAATATACTGTCATATCTTACCCAGTTCTATTTGATCTCTGTTTAGATCTTTACAATTGCCAATATGTTTCTTTGGTACCACCAGATAATGATGAGTTGCTGCTGGTTTGATATCTTTAAAGCAAGCTAGATCTTCATTCTAAAGGGAAAAAGATGTCAGCAATTTTTTTAAAGTTATGATTCTGTAACACTATTCTGCCTTAAATATCAGAGGCCTTTGAATGGGCAATGATTTCTAAGTCCCACCCCCTACTGAACATCTTATGATTATAACATTATTAACAACCTTTAAGTCAGGTATGCTGGCTCACACCTGTAATCCCAGCTACTCATGAGGCTGATACCTGAGGATCACAGTTCAGAGCCAGCCAGGCACTAAAGAACACGAGATTCTTACCTCCAATTAATCACTAGAATATGGGAAGTTGGGCTGTGGCTCCAGGGGTAGGGTGGTAGCCTTGAGCTCAAGGACAGCACCCAGGCCCAGAGTTCAAGCCCCATGACCACCATCACCAACAACAAAAACTTTACTTTCTGTCATTAGATGCTCATTTCTTCCAAAGAACAGAAATCATCTTTTATATAAGGACTATTTCAAAAATAATAAAGAACAAAACTTACTAAAACTTCATTACCAGAAGTGGCACTGTGTCTCAAAGGGGTCAAGTGCTAGCCTTGATCTGAAGAGCTTAAAGACAGCACCCAGGCCCAGAGTTCAAGCCCCAGGACCAAAAAAAAAAGAAAAAAGAAAAAAATTCATTACCAAAAATCTATTGAGTTTTACATCTCATTTTACATTTTCCAACCCCTCAAAGATTATTTCACTCTGTGTATGTACCTTTAAAGGTCTTGCAATAGTTTCACAACAAATTAATAAACTCCTTTTTCGCTTAACTCCACTTAACTCAAGCAAGACTACCATTGAGCATATACCTATACAATATTACCTCTAAACATTTTAAAGCAATTACACATAGTTTTACTTTATGGATACTTGACTCTTTATAGTATTAGGAATACTTAAGAGCTTAAACAGACTCCAACTTACTATAATAATTTATTAGCCCAATCCACATGTTTGTGGCATCTGTTTTCTGGTTTACAGTATTCCACACAGGAAAAAGGAAAGGAAAAGGGATTTTTCAGCCTATTAACACTGGAGTTTCAGCTTTTAAAATAAAAATATAGGCCGGGAGTTTGGCCTAGTGGTAAAGTGCTTGCCTAGCATGCATAAAAACCTAGGTTGGATTCCTCAGTACCACATACATAGAAAAGGCCAGAAGTGATGCTGTGGCTCAAGTGGTAAAGTTCTAGCCTTGAGAAAGCCCAAGTGCAATGCTCAGGCCCTGAGTTCAAGCCCCAGGACTGGCAAAAAAAAAAAAGGAAAAAATAGATCCTTAAACGTCTTTAACCAATATTTTACATAATTTTCAAAATTAAATTCAGTGTTAGAAAGTATACTTTCTCTCAGCCAAATATCTTGAGTGTACTGTTGCTGATGAGTTCTCTAATATTCAATTAGAAATGATATTGGAGGCTGTTATTTTCTAACACTGTCACAAAATGCCAGGTATAAGCAACTGAAAAGGAGGATTCAAGAAAGCTCCTGAAATCCTAGCTACTTGGGCAGTGGAAACAGGGGTTCAAGGACAGTCTATGCATAGAAGTGCTCAGGACACCATTTCACCAAAGGCTAGGTATGCAGAGTGACATACATGGTTCCCAGAGACCTGGGGAAGTTCCAGGTACAGGGACCCAGGACAGAAAAGGCATAACAAAACCCCAACTTTAAAATAACTAATAGAAAAAGAAGCGGGAGGCCTGGTTTAAGTGGTTGAGTGTCTGTGTGACCTAGCAACAAAAAATAAAATGTGATAAAACCTTAAAAGAGAGGGGTTTTTGTTTGTTTGTTTTGGTCCTGCAAAAATCAAACTCCTGTAAGCACCATGGTTTAGGAGACTTTGCAGTGGGAAAGCTCAAACGAATTTGATTTTGCTTATATACTGGTATTGAGGCTTGAACTCTAGGCCTGGGTGCTGTCTCTTAGCGTTTTCATTCAAGGCTGTCACTCTACCTCTTCAGCTATAGTGCCATGTTCAGCTTTTGCTGATTACCGGAAATAAGAATCTCATGGACTCTGCTGTCCAGACTAGCTACATTTGTTATCCTTAGATATCAGCCATCTGAGTACCTAGGATTATAGGTGTGAGCCACTGCTCCCAAGACTTTTTTTTAATGTATTAGAACTATACAATCTCTAGCTGATTTTCTAAGGCATTTTCTTTTAAAACAAGTACAACAATGTGTGTGCCAGATATGTATTTTTAAATAGCCAGACAGCAGTCTTCATCCCTGAAAATTTCCACATATCCCAGCTGCTAAAACGTCGGTGGAAATCAAGAGGCTGTGAAGTAATAGTTTGACTTCAGACCCATTCCTTTCTTCCACCTACTAAAGATGTATTCTAAACTAGCCTATCAGCTTTGACAATCGCTACTATTTTCAACTAATTTTTCTTCCCAATATCAATGTGTGCAGAATTTAAAATCACTGTCTATAAAGGTGAAAAAGGAGAGGGGAGGGGAGGAGAAAGAACAAATAATAAAATGTTATTTTATGCTTTGGTGCCTTCAAAAGTGTCATAAGTATTTGGCTTTCAGCTTTACCTTTTTCTCCTCCCTTAGAACAGCAAAGGCACAGGAGGAGACACTCCTGTCCCAAAGCGAAATCAATGTCCCATTAGCACTGTGGCACCCACCTCTCACCTGGACACACACACACACCAGCCGAGGCACCCCTGTCCCAAATCGGAGTCAGTGCCTCATTAGCACTGTGGCACCCACTCTCACCGGGACACACACACACACACACACACACACACACACACACAGGCCAAGGCCAGCTCCCACCGGGACACACACACACACAGACACACACACACACACACAGACACACACACAGACACACACACACACACACACACACACACACACACACACACACGCCAAGGCCACTCCCACCGGGCCCCCGCCCCGCCCCGCCCCGGCCGTCGCCGCCCACCTCGCAGTACAGGAGCTCCGTAGGCTCCTGCCGCCTGGCGATCCGACAGAACACGCAGTTGCTGTCGTAAGGTCCGGTGTCCGGGGACGCTGCGGCGGCCCCGGGGTTCTCGGTCGTCGCCGCGGCCGCCGCCGAAGGCCCTGCGGGAGCCACTTCCTTAGGGCCGGGGCTCACCCGCTCCTCCGCCATCGCACCCGCTCCAGCCGCCCGGGCCTGCGCGGGGGCCCGTCGTCAGCACCTCCTCCGGGCCACCTCCAGGAGTTGCCAGTCGCCGGGTGGACGAGGCGGCGCGCTGGCGACCCCGAGTGACCGGAGAGCGAGAGCGACGCCGCCGCCAGAGGGTGAGCGCGAGCGCTTGCCCGGAGGCCGGTCCCGCGTCGCTGCGTCTCGTTGGCAGTGACGCACAACGTGTGCCCGCGCTTGGTGATGACCTCACCGCGGCGGGCTAGCGCACCGGCCGCGCAGCCTCTTTCCTCTGTGGCGAAGCCGATTTGGTCGACGGGCGTGGCGCATCATTCACCCGTGTTGCTTTTCACTCAGCCAATTGTAGATCTGCTTGACCACGAGCTGTTGTGTCACTTGAAATCCCACCAGCGAAGCTTTACGACCAGCCGTCGGTCTGCCTGCGGAAAGACGTTCTCTTTTCCCCACCTGGAAAATGGCTGTAGTAGCGATGGCCCCTGTGGGAGGGCCGCGTGAACACTCGGACAGCAGAGTGTCGCCCCGTGGGAGCGTAGAATGTGGGAGTGGTACACACACACACACAAGAGCTGGTTTTGAACATGGTTTTCCCCCTCCCCTGGCCTCCTCCTTTGTCCTTCGCAAGGGAATTCCTCAGGAGTGTCTCTCTGTCCTCTTCACAGTCCCCCAAACCGACTCAAGCTTGGTCACCCAGCAGCACGCTTCGAAATCGATTGGTCACTTCTCAGCCTTTGCAGTTGGCAGTTCTTCACTTTTCCTTGTAAACTTTTCTTCGTTTCCAGAAGGTCACGCTTGTCTGGATTTCCACCTGCTTGGCTTGATTCATCCTTAATCTCCCATGCTTCTTCCTCTTCTTCTTTCAAACCTTTTGTTAATGTTGACAGCTTTGTCAACTAAGTTCTCTTTTTAGTTACATTCATTTCTATGGTCCTACCCCAAGAGTCTAACCCCAAGTGTTTTTTCAACAACTCCCAAACGAAAATGTGAAGTATAGGCTTCTAAATTCTAGGCTTGAATATTCAACTGCTTGCTCAACCAGCTCTTGCATATGTATGATAGATGTAATAAATGTGGCTGAAACTGAGGTCCCCTGTCCTCAATTAAAACCCGCTAAAAATCTCAGTTTAAGGACACTCTCTTCTGCTAACTGATGGGATAAAAGAATATTGAAATCCTGCCAGGTGCATTGGCTCACACTTATAATCCTAGTTAATCAGGAGGCTGAAGTCTGAAGATCGTGGTTAAAAGCCAGCCCAGCACTAAAGAACATGAGGCTTTTATCTCTAATTACTCACAGGAAAAAAAGGGAAGTGAGTCTGTGGCTCCAGGGGTAGGGCTGTAGCCTTGAGCTGACAAGCTCAGGGACAGCACCCAGGCCCAGAGTTCAAGCCCCATGACCAAACAAACAAACAAAAAAACAAAGATAAAAGAATATTGAAATTCTACCTGCTCATATCCAACACATTTAGAAATAAAATGTATCCAGAATCTGGTGTTATCATGACTATTTATGCCTGAACAGCCATTATCCCTCACATGAATTATACAGTCATTTTCTAATTACGCTATTCCTGTTAGTATCTAATCTCAATATTACACAATGGCCTCTAAGCCAGATCATGTCACTCTTTTATTTAACGTTCTCCAATGGCTTCCTCTCCCATTGAAGAATAAAAGTTAAAAGGTCCTATCTGAGCCTGGCACTGGTGGCTCATTCCTATAATCCTAGCTACTCAGGAGGATGAGTTCTGAGGATAAAAGTTCAAAGCCAGCCCAGGCACAAAAGTCTGTGAGACTTATCTCCAGTTAACCTCCAGGAAACTGAAAGTGGCCCTGTAGCTCAAAGTGGTAAAGCACTAGCCTTGAGCTGAAGAACTAAGGAACAGTGCCCTGGCCCAGAGTTCAAGCTCCACAACCACCAAAAAAAAAAGTTTCTACCTGAGAGAGCCTGTAAGTCCCTACAATCTATGTTACAGTCCCAGCCTTTACTCTTTGATAACAATTTCCACCAATACTCCAATTAATTTTCACCATGGTCTAAGAAGAGCCCATTGTCAGGGTTTGGCTAGAACAAATAGTATAATTTAATAGCACTAGACACTAAATTAGCATTTGTAGGTGGGGGGGCAGTTGCTAGAAGCACCTTGAAGATGTGTTTGGATGCTTCTGTATAAGCGTTTGATTTCTCTAACTTCAGGTTTTGACAGCATCATTATGTGCCAGGCATTTTACAGCTTTTGATGCTATACTGCTATATTTCCTTCTCAAGTAAGTCAACTCTGATGAACATGGAAATCCTACCCCCTCACTTTTATACCTAATACCTGTTAGGTCCGACTGGAAGAAATGACTTCTTCCCTTGGCTCTCTCCCACTGCACTCTGGAAATCCCTGCCCAGCACCTGTAACCCTAGCAACTGGCATGCCTGGGGGCAGTAGGAGGTCCCCACTGAGGTATTTCCCCATCCTCTGAGATCACATCCAATTCGCTGTGTCTATTCCCCTCCCCCTATATAATCTCTCACTTCCTACCCTAAGCCCTCTTGCTGGCCCGACTCCATCTTGGGTGGCAGGAGTCTGCTCTTTCCTCACGCAATATACCCTCTTCTCCTGAACTGTGTGGCGTTTCCTTTCAGCAGACCTTACAATACCTTCTTCCTCTTTACCTTGTTTTTTTTTCCCATTGTTATACTGCCATATCTCCCTAAAATCCTTGCAGCTTGTGGTGATATTGAGAGATGATTGGATCTCAAGGGCACTAACTTCACCAAAATTAGATCATCAAGGGAATAAGTATATATGTAAAAGAGAAAAGTTCCAAGGTCTGAACTGGGCTCAATCAAACACTTTCAAGTCAGGGAAACAAAAAATGATCAAATGTGAATGACAAGTGTCCGGGAATAATGAAGAAAGAATTTGAAGATGGTGATTCCCTGGAGGCAAAGTCAAAAGTTTCAGGTAGGAGAGAATGATCAAATAATAGGATGAGGAACAAGAAGACTGTGATGGGAAGGCCATTGGAGGCACTGGAAAAGATGAGTAGTGCTACAGTGGTCATGGTTGTGCTGGAATCATTCTTACAGCCTTTTTTGTATCAGTTGGATAAATGTCAAGGAGTGGAATTGCTGGGATGTAGGGTAGCTCTATGTTTAGTTTCTTGAGGAACCTTTCCAGAGTGGTTGTCTGATGGGTAACTGGTAAAAATCTTCTCCCATTTTATTTAGTGCATTAGCTATGTCCCTTACGTGTACAAACTTACAGGTTTGATATAATCCCATTTCTCAAGTTTTTCTTTGATTTTTTTTCCATTTCTGAATTTTGAGTTGAAACATTTCCACTTGTGCTCCAGAGCCCTAGTGTGGCCCCTCCTTGCAATTCATTTGTGGCTCCCAATCTTACATTGAAGTCTTTGGTCCATTTTGAATTGATCAAGATATAAATCAGGAAAGCAACATCCCATTTACAATGGGCAGAAGAAAACCAAACAAAACCCTAAGAATTAATTTAGTCAAAGATATGAGATGTGAAAACTTTAAAAAATTGAGGAAAGAAATTAGAAAAGACTGAAGGAAATGGAAAGGCCTTCATGATCCTGTATTGGAAGAATTAGCATCATGAAAATGGCAATACTGCCAAGGCAATTTACAAATTCAATACAAGACGTATCAAAATGCCAACAATATTCTTCAATGAGATAGAAAAAGCAGTCCAAAAATTTATATGGCAAAGCAGTAGACTTGGAATAGCAAAAGCAATCCTTGGCAGGTAGACCAATGTTGGAGGAATAAGAATACCAAACTTGTACTAAAAAGTCATAGTAATGAAAACAAAATAGGCACAGAAATAGGCCTGAGGACCAATGGAACACAACAGAAGACCCAGAAACAAACTCACAAACATGTAGCCATCTAATATTTGATAAGGGAGCCAAAAATATAGGCTAGAAGATAGCCTCTTCAATGAATGGTGCTGGATATCCACATGAAGAAAACAGAAGCTAGACCCCCATATATCACTTTGCACTAATTTGCCATCTTTTTTTCCCACCAGTTTTCTGACTCCATCTTTATCATATTTACAATGTGAAATACTTTCTTAGTTTCCAATAGTTATTTTTAATTAGAAGGCATTCCTGCATTGTTAGAATTATTCCATTATCATCTGCCTTTTACATTTCTATACCTGGACAGACTTCTAAGATGTTCCTGCTGAGATGAGTATTTCCTGAAGATAGGACATGGCTTTTTTCACTATAACATTCAATTTAGCATCTGGCACACAGGAGGAAACAGAAAAATACTAATTTCTTACGTGAACAAAGTTTCTCAATAGCATCACTGCTTGGATTGTCATCTTTAGTTAAGCTTTCTTTTTACAGATTCTCATTTCTCTCCTTGGAACCAAATGAATACTTTCATTAGTTAGTCTGCTTTAGTGATCAGCTAATATCAATCTTCTGGGTAGAGCTGTTCTTGGCAAACCACCAAAAACTAAGGAGTTTACCTTGGAATAGGGACCCAACCCTATAAGCACCAATAATTTCTCAAGAACCTTCTAGAGCATGTTATCTGACAAAAAAAGCCAAATGCTTTCTTTTTTATGCCAGTCTTGAGGCTTGAATTCAGGGCTTCAGCACAGTCCTTGGACTTTCTCAAGGCTAGCACTCTACCACTTGAGCCACAGCACCACTTTCAGATTTTTCTGTGTATATACTACTGATAAATTGAACCCAGGGCTTTGTGCATGCTAGGCAGGCACTCTACCACTAGGTTATGCTCCAGGCCCGATAAAAGTGTTTTCTAAGCACTCTAAATAGATTCCATAACATAAAATAAATGGCCAATTTATATAAAATATAAAAACTATAAATAAAAAACTATAAATGCCAAAATCACATTGAAAGACAAATGACAACGTTGGTAAAGTATTTTTAGCATGCATGAGAAACAGGATTAATAATCCTAATATAGGAGGAGTTTTTATAAAGTAAGTAAAACACATTGAAAACTCAGGGTAAAAAAAAATAGTTGAGCCAGTTTTAGCAGGGCTTGTCGGTTATCTCAGCCTGCGGGAGACTAAGGTGGGCAAATTGTAAATTTAGGCTACATGGCAAGATCACATCTCAAATATAAACAATAACAGCAACAAAATAAGAAAAATAAGCAACTAACATGAGAGTAATCCATCAAAAGAAAATTTATTCAACAAATATAGGAGAAATATTTTCAATTTTATGAGAAATCACAACATCACATAACAATGATACATTTTTTTCTGCTACCAAACTGATAGATTCCTTTACATAATAGCACTCAGTACTGACAGAGTACAGGTAATAACTCATTTACAGAATTAAAATGATACATTCTGATACCATCATGGAAGAGTTGAGTGAGGACTGGGGAAGATGAGTTATGGGAAGTTGAAAGCTCTATGAGAGTTGAAAAGGAAGGACAGCCTGAGACACTTGACACTTTCTGTGTAGCTGAAATGAATAAGGATAAAAGACATAATAAGGAAATTGATGCAATCAAAAGAGAACAAACTCTTTCCAAACTGATGACTCACATGCTTGGCTGTCCTAACTTTTTAAATACAATCTGTGTTCCCATCAAAGCTAATTCTTCCACTTACTTGCTAGCTCTTGGCCCTCTTCTGTCCACTCAAGAACACCACTGCAGAATCCTCTTGTTTTATGGCATCAGTCTTATTCCCTTTACTGAATCACTATCTAATTGCAAACATGCTATCATTTCCCTTAACTTAAAAAAATAAAAAGCAAAAACGCCTTTTCTGCTCCTACTTATTCCACCCACTATATTTCTTTGCACAAAATCTCCCTCTAAGAAGGATCCCTATTACCTCTCCCCAGTTTCTTTCCTCAATTCTCTGTTTAGCCCATTCTTTTTTTTTTCTTGTAGGCCATTGGGCTTGAACTCAGGTCCTGGGCACTGTCCCTGGGCTCTTTTGCTCAAGGCTAGTGCTCAACCACTTTGAGCCAAAGTGCCACTTTTTTCTGGTGGTTAATTAGAGATAAGAGTCTCATGGATTTTCCTGTCTGTGCTGGCTTTGAACCACACAATTCTAGACCTCATCTCCCTGAGTAGTGAGGAATACAGGTGTGAGCCACCAGTACCTGGTGCTCAATCCACTCTTCTTTCAAACTTTTACTCCATCCGAATGGCTCCTGGAGATAACAAAACAGCCTACTGCCAAATTCAATGATCAATTCTCAGTTCTTTCTTTATTGACCAATCAGCACTTCACACTGTATCTTTGAAGCGACTTGATCATTTGGTTTCAAATCATGGTATAGTTTTGATTTTCTTTTTCTTCCTAAGCTCTTTCTCTATTTTTTTATTAGTGTTTTCTTTTTTAAAATACTAAGTGTTAGCTGAGCATGGTGGCTCACACCTATAATCCTAGCTATTTGGGAGATCTGAGGATCAAGGTTCAAAGCCAGCCTGAGCAAAAAAGGACCTGAGATTCATCTCCAATTAAACTCTAGAAAATGGGAAATGGGGCTTGGCTTAAGGGTAGGGCAGTAGCCTTGAGCTGAAGAGCTCAGGGACAGAGCCCAGGCTGAGTTCAAGCCCCATGACTCACAAAAAAAATAAATAAATAAAATACTAAGTGTTGGACTGCTCCACAATTTAGTCCTTGGTCTTCTCTCTATGTTTTCTCTTAGCTTTTTTCACTCAAAGCTGTCATATTTTCCATTTGAACCAAACCACATATCTAAACAGGCCTCATATCTAAAACATATCAACAGCTAAAAAAAATTGAATCACACCAAAACTAATCTCCAAGGAAACAAACCATCCCATTAAAAGGTGGACTAAAGACTTAAAGAGAGTCTTCTCTGAAGATGAAATAAGAATGGCCTATAGACACATGAAGAAATGTTCGCCATCTCTGTGAATAAAAGAAATGCAAATCAAAACAACTTTAAGATTCTACCTCACTCCAGTTAGAATGGCCAGGATCAAGAAATCTAATAACAACAAATGCTTGAGGGGATGTGGCCAGGAGGGATCACTACTACATTGTTGGTGGGAGTGCAAACTCGTTCAACCACTATGGAAAGCAATATGGCAGTTCCTCAAAAGACTAAACATAGAGCTCTCCTATGACCCAGCAATTCCACTCCTTGGCATCTACCCAATCATCCAGAAACAAGGACATACTAAATCCACCAGCACAACAATGTTCATTGCAGCACTATTTACCATAGCAAAGATATGGAACCAACCCAGATGCCCCTCAGTTGATGACTGGATCAACAAGATGTAGTATTTATACACAATGGAATTCTTTGCTGCTGTCAGAAAGAATGACATCCCCCCATTTGTAAGGAAATGGAAAGACTTAGAAAACCTCATATTAGGTGAAATAAGCCAGACTCAAAGGAATATAGGCTCAATGGTTTCCCTCATTTGTCATAATCAATAGAAACGTTGGGCTCTCTTAGGAGAGATTTACAATAGAGCAAAACCTAGATACATAAGGCTATATAGTATGACGCTATATGAAAGGACCTCCAGCATATAGAAACAAAAGCCATATAATGAGTGATTGTTGTCCTTAATGTACTATATTATCTCTCATCTCTTTTGTTGTCCCTTGGTTATCTCATATGGTTACAGCATTTTACCTTATTATCTGATATATTGTGTGTATGTTTATTTGGTTATTTGAAATTGGATAGGGAAGGGGGAAAACAAGATGAGGGGCGGGAGTTGGAGGAGGGAAATGGGGACCAAGATATGAGAAAAGGTATTAATGTTTGTGAAGTAATGCACCCTCTATCTGGTGAATATAATGTTGCCCTTCTATTAATTACAATAAAACTGAAAAAGAACATCTGCACAAAGAGAGGGAATTGAATGTTTATGTGAAGAAGAAAGAGAAATTTCCAGTTTCTGATTACAATGACATGTCATTCAAAGTTCTCTTGGAGTAAATATGGCCTCAAGTCCCAACAGGAACGTTTTGATCTGATGTCTTTAAGTGGATGCTATGTAAAGCACTGGTAATGGAAAGAATCACAAAAGTTCCTTTCTTATAACAACTTCTCCATTCTATTTTTTGTTCTCTCCTTGATAGATTGTTTTACTTGTCTATAGAATACAATGCAAGTACTTCTGCTTTTTAAAAATTGCCTTTTATTTAAAGACATGTTCTCAAACAAACTTTGAAAGTAATTCCTTTTTTTATAAAAATCAGGAACAAGGAAGGGTATACTTGAACTTTGTAAAGAATTCAGTAAATTCAAAGCTTTTTGTCATTATGTAGTTTTATAAAGCATTTTATAAGCATATACTAATTTGATTTTCACAAAAAATTTGAAGAATATCTTTACTCCTGATTTAGAAACAGAAAAGTGTGACACAGACTAAATCAGCTTTATTTGGATAATTTAGGTGATAGAGGAGCCTCCTCATACAGATTAGCAGAGTGTTGCTTCCATATCTCCAAAAGTTACAGGAAACTGCTACTGTGTAGGTTAGCCCACCTCCAACGTCATGAAGTCAATGTCCTTCGTTTTGTCAAATTCACACTGGTGTATACTTTCTCATAATCTTAAGGTCAGTAACTCTCTACTCATCTTGGTTCTTACTGGTCATCTATAAAGTTATGCAGTGGGTTCAAAGTAATGCAACCAGTTCACATCTTGTGAGTGGGGAGAATAAAAAGACATGGTAAATAAGAATAGAAAGGGCCGGGAACTAGTAGAGCTCTAGCATTGAGAATGTCCAAGAAAGGGCCGGGAATATGGCCTAGTGATAAGAGTGCTTACCTAGCATGCATGAAGCCCTGGGTTCAATTCTTGGGTACCACCTACACAGAAGAAGCTGGAAGTACTGTGGCTCAAGTGGTAAAGTGCTAGCTTTGAGAAAGCCCAAGGACAGTGCTCATGCCCTGAGTTCAAGCTTTAGGCCTGGAAAAAAAAGAAAGAAAAAAAGAAAAAGAATAGAAAGAGGTCTGTTACCTGAAGCAGTTAAGGAGAGCACAGGAGGTATTTGTGCTTTCACAAAGGAAAGCACTTCAGAGATAGGCAGACTACAAAACCAGCCCAGATTGTGGACATAAATTCATAACGGAAAGATGGTGACTTACCATTACCACTACTACTTGGGGCTTGCTTAGAACAAAGTCATAGCACATGTTTGAAAAAGTGGCAGAGAGGCCCACCTGTGAGCATGTTCAACTCTCATCAGAAAGTTTCAAGTGAAAGGAAAGGACTCTGAAGGTGTGTTGATAAGGTGTTTTGCTCCAAAGGTGCCTAGCTTGTTTAGTGGTTAGTGAACATATCTAACTTGAATCTAAATTTCTCTTTGCTTCTTTTTTTCTCAAACTCTTTCCTACTCACCTCTTTTGGAACTTTTTCCACTGTAAAACCACATTTTCATTATAAATAGTCTCATCAACATCTTCTTCTTCCTCCTCCTCCTCCTCCTTTTCATAGTCATACATTTATCTTCCTGCTTTACCTGAAATTTGACTTTTTTTCATATATTTTTATTGTGATTAATAGGTTACATTATATTCGCCAGATAGAAGGTGCATTACATCACAAATATTAATACACTGAAATTTGACTTTTTTCCAAGTATGTCTCTATCCATTGAAGCTTCTCCCCACATCTCAACACGCTGAGAAAGATTTGGGAGTAAGGTTAGTATTTCCCCAGCTTCTATGTGCTAGCTCCAGGAGGTTTCATGATATACAAATCCTAATGCTATGCTTGATTTTGAAAAATTCTTCTATAGCATGAAGCACAGTCCCAACATCTGCTGACTTTTAGATCACTCTCTAGAATTCTCAGAGCTTCAGCCCCTGACTCTCACCACCACCTCACACAAATCCTGTGTCCAGGACTCCCACTGTCTCAAAAACCTAAGTTCCAATGCCCTATGTCTACATGACTTCTTGATACAACCCATTCATTTGGCAAAACCCTAATGTTACGTTAATTCACCAAGATTTTCTCTAAACTTGAATTTCAATGACCTTTCATGCTTGTACCTAGCACCTTTATGCTCTTTTGATTTCCCAGTAACTCCTTAATTCTGTTTTCTCTTTATTAGTTTACGTTAGTTCAGGAGTGGCAGGATTTCATTATTACATTTCTACAAAATTTCCTAGTAACTTCTGATCTTTATCTTTCAACATTTTTCAGTTAGCCCATTGTCATTTTCTTCCTTACCCAGCACACCCAAAGAGGAACCAATTCCCTTGAATTACTTCTGGGAACTCCCCAACCAACTTGCTCTTTCCTGTGGTTATTCTTGCGGGTTAACACTGTGGAAAAAGGAGTCAGCTCATGTCTATTTGAAGTTTTAAGAAATAATTTTGTAGTGACTCTACTTCATTAAAAATGATAGTGGTATCTGTCTAGAGATTATCACAATTTGGAGATTGGCAATATATGCAAATAGAATAGCACACAGCACTTAAGTGCTCGGAAATATTCCAACTGATCTACAAGATGCCTTTTTTTTTTTTGGACAGTACTGGGGCTTGCACTCAGGGTCCTGGGCACTGTCCCTGAGCTTCTTTTTTTCTCAAGGCTAGCACTCTACCACTTGAGCCACAGCACCACTTCCAGCTTTTTTGTTTTTTGTGGTTCTGAGGAATCAAACCCAGGGCTTAATGCAAGCTAGGCAAACACTCTATCACTAATCCATATTCCCAGCCCCATGATGCTCTTTTATTAAGCTTAATTTTATGCTGGTACTAGGGTTCAACTCATTTGCTTAGATTTTCCATTCATGGCTAGTGCTCTACTGCTTAAGCCACAGTTCTATGTTTGGCTTTTTGTTGACTAGTTGGAGACAAAAGTCTCATAGATTTGTCTGCCTGAAATGGACTCCAACCAAGATTACCTTACCTCATCCTTCTGAAGAGCTAAGATTATAGTCATGAGTCACCAGTGCTACTTCCCAAAACTAATATAACCAAATAAGTGAAAATACATGTACATTCAGTAAAGAAAAATCACAAACTGAAAAACTTTCATTTCATAGTTCTCTCCTTAGGTATTATCACTTTACAGGCAACAAGAAAATATCCCTATAGAGCCTGAAACTTACCTATTTATAAACTATAAATTCTATTTATAAATTGACTACTGTTTTTTATTGCCAAGGCCAGAAGAGCAAGCATATCATGTGACCTTGTTCAAGAAGACAGGCAGGACAGGGGCATGGCTCAATTGGTAGTGTTCTTGCCTAGAAAATATGAGACTCTGAGTTCAATCCCTGGCATAACCAAAAATAATAGCAATAATAATAGATCTAAAAATGTAGCATCTCACAAAGAAAAAGATATGAATGGTTAAGAAACATATTTAAAAATGCTCACCTTCACCAATAGTCAAAGGAAGGCAAAAACTAAGAAATCTTACAGTATATTTAGTGAGGCATTTTGGTGCAGTTACTCTTGCAAAACACTGTGGTGTCATCAGGTAAAACAGCCAGTCGCATATTTCAAAAAGCACATTTCCAAGTATCTCTATACTCTGCCTACTTGAGGCTTCCAGGAGTTGAAGGAGCAATGTGCACACATTCATCATGTCCAGATCCACTCTGTGGAGATGGTCTTGCAGAGTGTTCTTTATGTGCTGGCTTAGAACTGGATCCTCCCAATGCCAGCTTTCCATGTGGCCCTTGTTTATGGGAAAATAAAACACTGCTACAAAAAGAAAGTTACCCTATGGCTCTTGACTGCCTTTCATTCCAACAGGATGATCCTGAAAGCTTTCTCCTTGCGCAGGTGAGTTTCTGAGTGCCCATGTGACAAGTAGGCAGCCTTGCTGGTTAACTTGGTGAGGATGACTGATCACTGAACAGCACTGTGTGAGACACTATTGATGGTTTCTATTATTCCTGATGGTCCCATAACTGGATGACAGTTTTCTTTCTGGATTAAGTTTGCTTATTTTCCTGTGTTCCATAATACATTGAATGCCTAGTAAGAAATGGCTGTGACATCCTTACGGAGCCAGAATGTCCAAAATAGGAAAAAATATGTGTAATAGATATACAAGAAAAACTTTCTCTGAGGCAAAGGTGTGGATTAGATGAGTAATCCTATAGTAACAAATTAGTATCAATCACTATCAGACTCTCAGGGAACTTACCTCTCTGGTTTGCTATCTAACTATTGGGAAAAGGAGGAACACTAAAACCTCAAGTAATGCCAAACTGTTGGATGGTCCATAATGTCAGGCAAATCAAAGTGCCTGAAACTAAAGTTGTCTTCTGCTGAGTAACTCATAGTCTGAAGAAGTAATAATGACTATGGACAGAGCATACTGATAAGGGGATGAGAAGAGGCTACAGTGCTCTAGGGCTCTGAATGAGAAAGAAAATCTGTCCTTATTGGGCAACAGAAAGTGACCACAGATACTTCAGATATTTTCACAAAGGGCAAGTGCCCTTATCTAGAGTTTCTAGAACTTCCCTGGGCTCCTGACCTCTTTGCTTTTCTCTATCTTTTTAAACTTCTGTTTATGTTATTTTGAGAAGAACACTGATCTGAGAACATCTTCTGCTTTAAAGTATTCTCAATGCAGAAAAGCCAGAAGAGTTCTTTCACTTGTCTTGCTCTCTAAAATTTAGGAGTTAAGAGATCAAACTGAGAACACTTTTCACATTGGTTCAGGGTCGCCCCAATGGCCTGTAGCATGGAGTTGGATCCAAATCATTTTCAACCAAGTCTGAACAAACATTTACTTTTTTCCCCCACCCATGACCTTTGATATGTACTTAAAGGAGTGAGGGATTAAGAAAAAATGAAGAGGCCTGGGTAGAATGTCTGCCTAGCATGCATGAAGTCCTGGGTTCAATTCCTTGGTATCACATATATAGGAAAAGCTGGAAGTGGTACTGTGGCTCAAGTGGTAGAACTCTAGCCTTGAGAAAGCTGAAGGACAGTGCACAGGCCCTGAGTTCAAGCCCCAGTACTTGCCAAAAAAAAAAAAAAGATTTTCTGGGATTTTGATCTTAGGGTGTAAGTGTTAGAAAGTTATCCAGGGAAAAGCAGCCCTCAAGAAAATTGGGAAGTAGAAGGCAGTTATTATTTATAAAAGTTAAAAAGATGAGTAACAAAGATGAAACTAGCAGATAAATTGAAAAGCTGTTACAGAAGCAGTTTCAAGGAACTGATAAGAGAACAGGAAGGTGACTTCAGGGAATAAAGAGGGAGTTCCCAGGGTAGCAAGGAAAACCTAAGCATTGGACTTGGTTTAGCCTTGGGCAGTTCATCACCCTCTCATACAAGTAAAAAGCCCTTGTATGGGCATGCCTTGTCATATTGTGGCTTGTATTACATTTTGCATTTTTTTAATAGAAAGAAGGTTTTATAGTCTTGCCTGAAGCAAGACCCATGTTCAGATAATCATTAGCATTTTTAACAGTAAGTCATTTTAAATTAAAGTATATACATTGCTTGTTTTAAATATAGCATGCTTAACTGACGACATAATAGTATAAATATAACTCACAAGAAACTTCATCTGGCACAAAGTTTTAATGATTCTGAGGTATACCTGTGTCCAATAAATACGTGATAAATGAATCCTTGGAAAAGAGAATCACACTGAATACATAATTTCCTTTATTGAAAATATTGGGATAGCACTGCATTACATATAGTCAATATCCATAAACGAAGGGTCACACATTTCTGATTGGACAATACTATTTTAAATAGAGAACGAAGCATCTGGATATGCTCTCATGAGTATAGTATCATAGATGCAACTAGGTAAGAGTAAGTTATATGCAAAAACAAATTACCATTTTGTTCATTAGTAGCATATGGTTACAAATGGCATAAATGGTAAACATGATCATAATGAAAGATTTCTGGTATCTCGCGCCAACTCATTATTTTGAATGACCAGATTAAGATTAAATGGCCTGGCAACAGATTCGAAATTTTATAGCAATGGGAGTGCAGTAGAATAATTGTTGATCTGTCAATTGGCTTGTTCTCTTACAAATAGTTAAAAATACGAGAATAAGCTAAAAGAAATATTTTAAGAGCCTTTTTTTAAAAAAATAGATATGTAAATGTTCTTGGTTATTAACTTTCCTTTGAAAGATTACTGGGGAAATAATTTGTGATGACTACCAGCTTTGGTTATTGTTTTAATTTTTTCCATTAGCAGTCTTTGGCTATTATAAAAGTCTGACAAATTATTAATTGTAAAGTTTTTAACAAGGTTTTATCATTACTTTTAACAACAGATATTTTATGATGTGAAACTGGGTTGATTAAAAAAAATAAATTTCCTGGCCGGGAGTTTGGCCTAGTGGTAGAGTGCTTGTCTAGCATGCACGAAGACCCGGGTTTGATTCCTTGCTACCACACAAATAGAAAAAAGTTGGAAGTGGTGCTGTGGCCCAAATGGAAGAGCACAAGCCTTGGGAAAAGTCCAAGGACAGTGTTCAGGCCCTAAGTCCAAGCCCCACGACTGGCAAAAAGTAAAGTAAAATATAATAAATTTCCTTTTTGTTCCAATTTGGAGTAGAATGTATTTTTGCATTGATTTTTCTCAAAGAAGATTCTAGGAACCAAGAAAAGTGGCCTAATTTGACATTTATCTTTTGACTTGAACATGTAGCAATTAAAATACTCAGTTTCGTTTAAGACAGAGGCCTTATTAACATAAATGCTTGAGGGAAGTTGTGTCAAAAAATAACTATGAAAATTAAGGTTTTGTTATTGACATACTTGGTTTCATAAAAGGTGAAACATTTTCCTTTCAGAAGCAGGGTCTGTTCATAAAGGTTTCCATTTCTATAAATACCAATTTATGATGTAAGAGACAGATGGTTTATTCCTCTTTGCACAAGTACCTTCAGTGTACTTCTTAATGACTAAATAAGAGAAGCTGGTCTATAAGAGTCAAATCAATAACATTGGTAATGAGCTTTTAATATATATATATGTATATATATACACATATATATTTCTGAAGACCAATCACCCTAAACAATCAGGGCAAAAAAATTTCAATAAAAAACTATGTAAATCAAATATTTGTTCCCAAAACATAGCACAAAATGTACACATTTCTATTTCAAGATTAAGAGAAAAAAAATCTACCAACACATTTCCAACAATGTACTAAAAATAATAAATAAAACAGTTTAAAAATCATACATTCCCTTTAAGTGTTATGTCCTTTTAATTTTTCTCAGACCAACTTTTCCATGACAAACAACAGCTGTACATTTTGGTAATGAAAATGATGCTGATAAATACACAAGGCAGGTATATATTTCCACAGTATCTTTTTTTTCACAGTTACCAAAAATAAAAATTGCATTCACCTTATACATCTACAAACATTCTGATTCTTCGCAGTATGGGTTCAAAAGAAGTGGAAAGTACAGTCTTTCAACCATCTGGACTCCCAAATTTCTTTCTTCAGTGTCTGCCCTCCATACATAGCTTTCAGAATCTTTCTGCATTGTGATCATGCTCAGAGATGATGGCAGAAAGCAAGCGCTGTGATGGGATGGGGCAGCCTGCTCTGGGACTTCATCTTCAGCCAGCTTTAAGAGGGCTGAGCCAACCCAGTCTGTGTAATGATATATTTTTAAGGCAGTCTGAATTTCACTCAAATGTCCATACCTCTAGGTCTTGAACTATGAAGTCTTCTTTTTTGGAAAGAATGTCATTATTAAAAGTGCTGCACGAGTTGCTTCGACCATGGTATAAATCAGCATCTAGCCACAAACCAAATCGTCCCCTAAAAACAAGTTAAAAGAAAAAAAAAGTGTTGATACATTTACAGTCTCCGTGGGGCATCCTTTTGTCCTCCACTGTCATATCTTCCTTCCTTTACACCATGGACAAACTGCAAAGATGCTTGTCCAATAAAGAGCATTATTTCTTGCATTTCACTTAAATGACCTACCTTTACTAAAGACAGTTGTGTCTCACATAGGTACATAATAAATAATTGTATTTTAGAGTTTTAGAATCAAGTGTTAGTCTACTATCCTAATTAACCTATTCACAAAGACTAACTGAAATCAACTATCACCAAAGTTTTAATTACTTAAGTTAAAATAGACCTTTTCTCAGGTTAGATGGCAAAAACGCAACAAAAATCTTACCCTCCGCCACCAAGTTCTAAAGAACTTATGTCTCCATTGATGAAATATGAGTTTTCTCCACTCCACTTAAAAACCTAGAAATACAAAACAGTGCACAGACATTTCAATCTGGAGAATTAACAAATAGAATGTACTAGAAGCGTCATATGGAAGGGAACTACCCTCTTCCCCCAAGGAAGCTCCTGACTCTCAATCTCAACCCATACCAGAATGACATTGCCAGGTGCGATAATGTGGGAAAGACCTTTCAGTGCTGATTCTCACCAGAAACCTCTTTCTGGATCCCAGGCTGAGTGACTCCTAAGTAGATACCGTAAGCCATTTCTGTGCTCTGGTCATGAAGAAATGACCCAGGCTAGAGTGAATGTAGATGATGTGGTGGGACTATTAATTGTCCATTGTCTGGCCAACCTATCTCTCATCCCTTCCCCCGCCATATGACATGAAGAAGTCGTATCTCTGTCTGGCTACCTTGAAATGTGGGCTAAACGTGTAGAGGAATGTTTCTCCTGTGCCATAGTAGTGATCACTGAACTTGAAGGGATGAGTTGCATATGCTCCAAAAATCTGTTAAAAGAAAAAAAAAATGTTACCTTTTTTCAAAACTTTTCAAAGCTTCCCATAGAAAGACTTTATAAAATACTTTTGACACAATCTTGTTGAGAAATTTCATTGGAACTCTTTCAGCAAACACTATTGATAAATTGAAACTCTGTGTGTGGTGGTGATGTGGGGTGCGGTGTGTGGGAGTGTGTCAGTGTAGGTAGGGACTTGAACTAGGCCCTGTCTGAGCATTTATATTCAAGGGTAGTGCTCTACCACTTAAACTACAGCTCCAATTTTGGCTTTCTGGTAGTTAGAGATGAGACTCTCATGGATTTTCCTTTGAATTGTGATCCTCAGATCTCAGCTTCCTGGGTACGTAGGGTTACAGTATAACCACTGGCACCGGGCCTAAATTGTAACTCTTAAGTGGAAATAAACAAGCACCAAACCAATCAAATGTCTCCAGCTCTAATTGGAACTCAAGTGGTCAGGCTTCCTTCCTGTATATGGCACATCCATCAGAGAAGCTCCTAGAGAAGTTGTTTGCTAAAGGACAACAATTTGACCCAATTTAAAAAGCCTTCCATGGACACAGATTTCTTTTGCAAAACACATTGAAACTTAAAAAGACAAGAAGATAGCACTTATACATGGAAATGAGAGCTTGGGAGAATAGTTATATTTCTTACGTTTTTGTTAAGGGAAAACATAGGGAAACATTTCCTCAAAGAAAATAAGCTTTTCTCTGTTCTGATTTGTAACAAGGAATCATCAATGTTTACCAAAACTATAATCTAAATATGACTGATGAACATATCTTACTTTAAAAGGACTTTTAATAAAATAAGTAATTCTACAATATTGCAGGCTTTCAAATGTGATTTTGGTGTGGTTTAAACTAAGGGTTCTTCTATTTTTTCTGGACTGGAAGTGGAAGAGAACCAAGTTATACAAGGGATGGGTGTTTTTAGAACATCAAGGCCACTACCTGAGCTTCCTGTCCTTCTGCTCAGACCATAATCGGTACTTGCAGGGGTGAAAGTGTGGCAAGAATAATAAGCACACACATTTTTTTTTTTTTTGCCGGTCCTGGGCTTGAGCTCAGGGCCTGAGCACTGTCCTTGGACTTTCTCAAGGCTAGAGCTCTACCACTTGAGCCTCAGCACCACTTCCGGCTTTTTTCTGTGTAGGTGGTACTGAGGAATTGAACCCAGGTCTTCGTGCATGCTAGGCAAGCACTTTAACCACTAGGCCAAACTCCCAGCCCCTAAGCACACACATTTTAAATATGACCCTTCCTCATCTGGGCGCTGGTGGCTCCTGCCTGTAATCCTCAGGAGGCTGAGAGCTGAGGATCATGGTTCAAAGGCAGCTTGGGTACAAAAGTTCATAAGACTCTTATCTCCAATTAACCACCAGAAAAAGAAGTGCCACTGTGGCTTAAGTGATAGAGTGGGTAGCCTTGAATGAAGAGCTCAGGGAAAGCTCCCAGGCCCAGAGTTTAAGCCCCACGACTGACTGGAAAAAAAGTGCCTCCCTGAGTCTTGAGCCTTTTGCTCCAAATCTCTTAAGAAACACTGCTTTAAATGGAGGTTGATATACCTCACATTTTCTCTCAAAATTATTTCAAATGGCTCAAAACCATGGTGTGCTCTCTTCTTCATGAGTTGTGTTTGCAATACAAACAAAGTATTGGAGCTGAAACTCTAACTTAAATTATTTCCATAGTTCCTGACAGCTAACTTTTCTCTAGAACTACTAAGAATAAAGAAAAACTAACAAAACATCAACATTTCTTTTCCCTTCCCTATCTCTAGATAAAATTAAAATAAAACAGGTAGGTATCTATTTTTGAAAGCACAATACTAAAATATGGCAAGAAGGATAATGGCCATATGCAGAAAACAGATCCCCTTCTGATGAATCCATAGGGAAAACTACTTAGAAACTGTAGAATTCTAAATAATTGTATTTCCTCAGCTAATATTTTTTTAAACTATCATGGAAATCCACTTGAGAGCCAAAGAATGGTGGATACTAGAGAATTACTATTAGTGTGTTAGGTCCACAGCCCTAAGATTCTGTAAGAAAATGTCTATTATCATTTTTTTCTATGAATTAACTGAAGGAAGAGGCATTAAACCTATATATACAATGAAATTGTTCGGTCTATACTGGACCTTAGTCTCTTAAACATGGACAGACATGAGATGTTGGGGACCTGCACCTAGAGAGGATACACAAAACCAACTGACAACTTGTGGGAGATATGTAGAAGGGAAATGACATAACAACTGAATTTGCTTCAAAATACTGTAGCAAAGAGAAAGCAATGATGAAGAGATAAAGTAAATGTGGTCGAATCAGCTAGCTCTGCAATCTAGGCAATGTGAGTTCATTGTTCTAGTTTCTCTACTGTTGAGCAGAGTAAAAAATAATTTTTAGACATGTTCTCTATGACAGGAATAGGCTTCACCTGGTTATCCATATCTTTGATGACCAATAGGACAGGACTGTCCAAAGATGCTGATTTCCGGTAGAGAGTTTTCAAGCTGGTTCCATGCTCTATTGTGCTGTAGGCCAGTCTCCATGGATATCCTTGCACCCTTGCTGGAAGGCGGCGAGCCAGCTGCCAATCCAAGGAAGTAGATGTAAGTACACAGCTCAACTGCAAACCACTCAGGAACTGGTAGCATAAAAAAGGGCCTATGGCTCAGATTTAAAATCATATTATGCAATCTCCTTACCCCTGGCAAACATCACCATAAACTGAGCAAGAAAGGGGAAAATGTTCACATCAGTAATGGTACTGTTCAAAGCCTGCTTCCTCCATACACGGTTACCAATGGATATACAAATTTGAAAAATGTGTTGTCAGGTAATGTGGTTGTATGGATGTCCCACAATGTAATAATGCAAACTAAGATGGTCACAATATCAAAACTAGGCAATATAATCTTTAAAACTGTATCCTTTCTTTTTTTGGGGGGTAGAGTGGGGAATGGTAATGTAGCTTATACTCAGGGCCTCAAGCTTTGAGACAGATGGTCTACCACTTGAGTCATGACTTCTGTCTAAGCCATGCAATCATACCATGTATGCAATCCTTCACAAACCAAAATATCATTATGCAACGGGTAACTATACATTTGAAGATAAAGATCAAGCCCAAGTGGCATGAACTAGACACATGTAATTCTTTATAATTCAACCTGATTTCTATAAAACACCATATTATTTCAATTGTTCTTTCTCACTTTATAGGTTCAAAGGCACTCATGACAACTACAGTTTCCCACAGGAAAGCAAAAAAAAAAACAAAACAAAATGAAAAAAAACCCGCAAATTTTTTTTGGGAGGGGGTAAGAAATCAGAGGGACTATCTTGTATTTTTCATCTACAGCTATAATTGGCTTAAATTTAGCTGCACAGAGAAGGCTCTGTGCAGTTAAGTCTTCAGCATGCTTCAGGTCAAGCCACTGGCAGCAAGGATTCTAGTTCTCTAGCCATGTGGTCAAGCCATAATACTTTCCTGGGTCTTCACTGGTCCTTTGTAAATTGAGGCAGAACTTGATTTTTTTTTAAGTTTTCTGAAATTCAGGTTTCTAAGCTAATTATTATAAGAGGCACAAAAGATTCTTACTAAGGTTCAGATATAATCACAGAATGCTTCATATTTATTTGAGGGATTTTCAGAAGATATAAAGTATATAAAGAAAAAAGGAAGACTCTTCCTTTTCTTTTGAAACAAGGTTTCTCTATGTAACTAAGGCTACTCTTGAACTTGCCTTGCTATCCTGCTGCCAGAAAATTGAGTGCTAGGGTTCTGTACATGCACCATTTTGTTTTTTTCTTTTTTTTTTTTTTTTGCCAGTCTTGGGCTTGAGCTCAGGGCCTGAGCACTGTCCTTGGACTTTCTCAAGGCTAGAGCTCTACCACTTGAGCCTCAGCACCACTTCTGACTTTTTCTAAGTATGTGGTACCAAGGAATCGAATCTGGGTCTTCGTGCATGCTAGGCAAGCACTCTACCACTAGGCCAAACTCCCGGCCCTTATTTTTCTTTTTTTAACAAATGCTCCTTTCTTTATGTTTCTGGATAGATGCTACTGTTTGATTCCTCCTGCGCCCTCGAGAGCTGCTATGACACTTCAGAGTCAGAGGGGAGATGCCCTTGATTAGACAACCATGTTCCTCCTTTCTAATCTAGTTCCTCCTTCACCTTGAGGGACAAAAGCAAATGGAAGCAGGGATAGGGAACCCCTCAGAAATGTAAGGGCCAGAAGATATCTGTGCTACAATGCAGGAGAACCCACCTGCTCTATGTGCATGTTTTCCAGGAGTGCACTGTGGGGCTGCAGGATTGGCAGCCCCTCGTCATCCTCTTCCTCATAGTAACTGCATGTGCTCTTCCTGCGCTTTGCCTCCTCAACGGTGATGATCTACCGGGAGGGAAAGAACAATTCAGGACAAAAGATGACGATTGCTTTTCCAAATCAAGCAAGACTTTGGGGGATATGGTTAACATTTTTTAAAGCCAGAAAAAAAAATAGAGAATTTAACACATGACAGCTGAGGTACTGAAGGTGCATAAATTAAAGTCATGAGTTTTCCAATTTGGTTCTGCTGCGGATTGCTCGAGCCTTGGTGAAAACTGTTTATAACGCCCCAAACAATTTATACCCTTGAAAATGGTCTAAATTATTCTCTTTAGCCCACATCTAAATTTAAATTGCCAAGGAGGCAATTGGAGATTGTTTGGTAAGTCTTTATAAATAGGGAGTATAGCATGATTATGATAGTTTTTAATTAAGGTTCCTGGTGTTTTCTCCTAAGGTTGTGTACATAGCAACCAAATCTAATAAAAATAATGATTGATAACAGTGACTGGGAATAACAGAAGGAGGAGGAAGCTTTAAATTATGACTGGATAGCTATTCTTTATATATGATTCAGAAATGGCCAAAGTATTCTCTCTAGACTGACAGACATTAAATTGTATATAATATTTATCATTTAGCTGCACCTATGTTTATGAAGGAACAAAATCTTCAGCTCAAAATCTATTTTTTGCATTTCTAAGAGACTCTAGATACACCACTGAATTGTTTTGAAATTTTCCTAAGGCAGCTAATTATACCAAAATGAGTGGGTACCATTAGGAATGACTTCTGCATTACATAAAAAAATTAAGTTACCTTTAGTGAAAGCTGTTAGATAAATGCATTACTCAATTACCAAAACACACAGTGAGACACACAAAGAACTCGCTGCCATCTGAGCCAGATTTCTGACAGGGAAATCAGCTAGCTTGTAAACTTTGCCATCTTCTGATGGAGAATTTATTCAGAGAGAGAAAAACTTGAAGAATCACAAATCTAGCTTTTACATGTATTAAATAAAGCCACGGGTGTTTCGTAAACTCTTAGATATGCCTTAGACAAAATGAGGCTGTGGAAGTAAAAAAAAACAAAAACAAATATAAAAACCTAGTTCCAAAAAGAAGGGGCAACCACACCACATCCATCTCCACAATGAATGTACTAATCTGCTCTGGTTGAAATGCTACCAAAGTCCTGGTCCGATTAGAATGAATTTCAAAACATATGGAGTGGCAGCTCACTGAGACTTCACTGCACCTTATCAGCGCTGGGGGACACACTCCAACCTACCTTCACAAAAGGCTCTTGGTCAGGTCTGGCACAATAGAGAATCTGAATGTCCAATGGCAGTCTTTGGCCTCTCATTGCTACCGGAGAGAAGTATCGGCTTACTGGCTCTCTAGCTAATGAGGAACAGGTTTCTGCTCTAGCTGCCTCCCCACACACCACAGGCAATTGCAGCCACGCTGAGCTACAACTGCTTTTCAGTATCTTGCTTCCTGCATGATTGAGTTTCTGTTTCCCTCAGGAGGGAGGTTCAGTTCAACATTTCTACAGGAACACGCCCAAATTAGGATTTAGAGCCAACACACTTCCTGTCAGACAGTCTCTCCACGGGTTGTAAAATGACACTTTCACCTTTGAGAGGGTGGTTTCCTAAGAGTACATAAAACCCTATTGTTTGAGGGTTTTGCTCCCCCCTCCCCCCATCTACCACTTGTACTTTTTCTCATAATTGGCCTCTAGGCAACTTAGCTTGTCTCACCATGCCTTTTCAGTTTTCTTTCAGTACCTTTGCTTCCCTTCTCCCCCATTATAAGAATCTTTAAGTAGTTGTACAAAGGGGTTGTAATTTAACATGTCAATTTGGGAGTATAATCCATTTTGATCAATGTCACCTATTCCATCACATCCCCTCCCCCCAATCTATTTCAACCATCCATCTCCTCAAATTACCTGGCTCAATTTCACACACACACACACACACACACACACACACACACACACACACACACACACACAATATTATGGCTGTATTTGCCCACTGGCCCTCTCACACTCTAAAAAAGAAAAAAAAAAGTTTCAGCTTCCTGATATTCATTTCATGAAACTGTTTAATTGTTCAAAGGAGTTTCTCCACTGGGATCCTCTGTGCATACCATACTTTAAAGCTGAGCCTCCATTTTAAAATGCTGCTTCTGTTTCTGTCATTTGTTTGCAGCTTAGACAAAGAACGAACACAGGATTTAGGTAATGGAGGTTCATCACAGTGAATGCTTTCAAAACCAATCATGATTACTGAGTGAGGGACATAAAAAGGTAGGAGAACATCTGGTTTCTTAAGAATATAAAAGATGTCATCCTTGATATGATTTGCAAAAACAACTGGCCAAGTAATATTTGCCTCTTTTACATTTTAAAATTAGTCTTGGTGAATAATGAACATGATGAGTCCTCATCGCCTTCTCAGATCAGATGTCAGTGGTTGGGCAGAAATGTAGATATCTGCTGGATCAGTTCTCACCTATCTTCCTGGAACTCTTTTATATTGCAGCATCGTTTCATTCTAAGCACTATGCAAAGGACCACAGTAGCAACTGCTTAGCCAGCATGGTAAGTTACAATGTGGATTCTGGCAGACTCAGCCATCAGTCACAGAGTTACCAGAAGTGAGCCTCATGGCAGGAGCCTAAGGCAGAATCACTGGCATTCCATGTCAAGGAAACAAAGGGCTTCGCATGTGCTTTGCCAGGGGATATTGGGACACAAAGCAATCCATGGTCTTCCAGGGCTGATAGGGTGACAGTACAGATCAAGTAGAAACAATTCCTTGTGATTCCTTGTGATGCCAAAAGCACTGGAAGAACAAAAGCGGCTGGGGACAGCTGGTGTGCCAAGATGACTTACTCACAGAGAAGAAAGTAGCTGAATTTGTGGGAAGGGAATGGGAAGTCAGGGGGTTGCCAGATGGAGGGCATAGCAAGAGTTCAGAGGTAGGTTCTAGGATCAACATGTCTGGAGAACAGAGAGGAAAGAAAGAGAAATGAGAAGTGAATAAGATCTGTTAAAGGAAAAGTCGAGGTGTTGGTGGTTTATACCAGTAACCTTAGATAATCTACAGCTAAGTCTTGGAGGATCAAAGTTTGAAGATAGTTCAGGTAGAAAAGTTCACAAAATTCCATCTCCAATTGACAGCAAAATGCTGGACTGGAATTATGGATGAAGCGGTAGAGCACCAGCCATGAGCAATAAAGTAGAGTAGGCGTGACACTGTGGGTTCAAACCCCAGTATTAGGGAACAAAAAAATCTGTTGAGGAAGCAAGAGAATAGAAAAAAAAAACCCTTGATGTCAAGAAGAGGCCTAGAATTTGACTAATAGGTCACTGTAACTAAAATTCACCTATTCTTCAGAGTCATCTGAGATGGGTACTTTGGAAAATGACAAATTCCATCATTTCTCCTGTGCACTTGCTAAATTAGTCTCTTCTGATAAGGATCTACTATTCAGTATTAAAAATAAATCCTAAATTGGCTCTTGTAATGATGAACTAGGTAGGTAATTGCTATAGTCAAGGGATGGGGGCTATACTAGGCAAAGAGATAAAAACTATTTCAAAAACAAAATCCAAACAAGAGGGCTGGGATTGCAGATTATATTGAAGAGTTTTTGCAAATCAAGCATGAAGCTCTTGGTTCGATCCTTCATATTAAGAAAAAATGGAAAATAAAATCTATAAATAAAAGGAATATAGTAGTATCTGTTAAAAGTAGAAAAAACAGAACTGAGAATATGACTCAAGTGGTAGAGTACCTGCCTAACAAGTGTGAGGTCCTGAGTTTAATCCCTGGCAACATACACACACAGACACACTCAAACATACAAACAAGGAGATAAAGAGCTACTTGATTTAATTAGCAAGCATTCAAACAGTATGACAAAACTACTAAGACCCCTCTAGGAAAAGACAGTGGAAATGAACAGCCAGAAATAAACAAAAACTAAACCAAAACAAAAAACCCAAGTGGCTAATATATATTTATGGATCATTCTGTTCTCAAAGATATAAAACTTAGTTAAGGATAAAAAAAATTAAGGTATCACATTTTTTCACTTCAAATTGGCAAACATTAAGGAAGGATCAAGGGAACTGAAATAACACTTATTGTTGGGAGAAACATAGTAAGAAGGCTCTCTCTCACATTACTGCTAAATTAAGTTGATATTATATTACAAAGTAGGAGCCTTTAAACACTAGTATCCTTATATCATCTCATTTCCAGGAGACTAATGAAATAAAAAAGATTGTAGAGCATTTCATCCTTGAGAGAAGTGTGAATCCACCTAATGATTCAAGCAAGGCATTATTAAATAAACTAAGATAAAAATACAAGTCAACCATGAAAAAATATTTTTTTTTTTTTTGCCAGTCCTGGGCTTTGAGCTCAGGGCCTGAGCACTGTCCTTGGACTTTCTCAAGGCTAGAGCTCTACCACTTGAGCCTCAGCACCACTTTCAGCTTTTTTTTTTTTTTTGTATGTATGTGGTACCAAGGAATCGAACCTGGGTCTTCGTGCATGCTAGGCAAGCCCTTTAACCACTAGGCCAAACTCGCGGCCTGAAAAAATATTCTTAAAATAATACAATCCTTGAAACAAATCAGTTGTAAAATCCAGATACAAAATACACAAAGCATGATCTCATTTTATAGAAATAAAAAATGCAAGATATAATCTCTCAACTTCTAGAAAGCATCCTAAAACAAAATAGAGGCTGGGTGTCCGTGCCTCCCACTTACGACACTAGCTACTCAGGAAGATGAGATTTAAGAGTTGAAATTTCAAGCCAGCCCCTGTAAAAAAGTCCCTGAGATGCTAAGATGGAAATAAATTGATAAGGAGAAGCAAATTATTCTGGAAGCACTGAGGACATACTAGGCAAAGCTTCACTTACAAAAGGGGAAAACTTGGGGGGAAGAGAGGGAAAATGGGATAAAATGAGGGAGTATCATTATTTAACAAGAAATCTACTCATTATCTTACTTATATAACTGTAACCCCTCTGTACATCATCTTTATAATAAAATTATTTTTAAAAAGGTACAAAAATGCTGCAGCTCAAGATTTCTCAGGATGCTGGAGGGTGGAGCTTACTTCTGCAAGAGTGTGGACAGATTTCCGACTCATAGCACTTTTGGACTCTGTCTTCCATGTAGGAGGAAAGCAGAGATAAGGCAACCTAACCACTCTAGTTATCTCTTCCCAGATACCCTTTCTTGTACTATTAGTATTGGTATTTTGTCTTCCACATTATAAGCCTTGGCAAAACCAGGAACTAGGAAATAGCTAACTCACTGATTCTTTTTTTTTTTTTTAAGAAACTGTCAGGGTGATGTCTATATAGGGGTTACAGTTACATTCATAAGGTAGTGAGTATATTACTTCTTGGACATTGTTACTCCTTCCCATTTTTCTCCCACTTTCCTTCTTCCTCCCCCTCCCAAGTTGTAAAGTTCATTTCCAGTATATTGTCTTGTGACTATTGCTGTTACTTTGGTTCACCCTTTGTCCTGTGTCTCATCATCTAGTTTTTCCCCTTCCATTCCCTCATTCAAATAAATAAATAAATAAATGTATATACAATATATCATTGATTCTTCCTTCTGTACTCTTCTCATCTATAAGTCCAAACACTATCTTCCAAAAGGTTTTGCCTTCTTTTTCATCTCCCTTAGTGGCTGGGACTGAGAAGGTCTTTGTAGACTCCTGGATTCTTTCTAGATCTGAAGCAGACCTCACTCTGTACTAGTATTGGTGTGTAGCCTCTTTTCCCCCAGGAGTTGTCAAGATAAAATATGACACAAACAGGCTGCTTTGACTCAAGATATTGAGGCCTTGTCAGGGAACAATTAAATCCTGCCTGGGTCTAAATTGGTTTTCCTAGAATTCTGTATTGAAGTAAAAGTCACAGCCTCATTTAATAAAGAAGGTACTTTCCCTAGTTTTGCTTTCTCAGTGTTCATATTTCATGAGAGACTCTTGGGCAGGAGTGATTAGGTGAGGACAAGAGCTGACATCCAGTGTCCCCAAGCAAACATCATATCATCTTTGCCTGAGGGGCCAATGGGGCCTACCAAGAACCTTTGGAAGAGCATATCTTTGGGAGACAGGGGTACATGGACATACAGATAGAATGGTGGTGCTAATCAGGGGGTCTAAGGAGGCTGTAGAGGTAACTACAATCGTCTGACTTCAACGTTATAAGAAATAAAGAGTAGCTGAGAAAATGAAGGTAATGAATATGATTTCATTTTTTTAATTAAGGAGTTTGATGGTGATAGAAACGAAGATAGGAAACAAATGGAAAACCTGGGTCATTTTAGGGGATGGCAGGATTGCAGCAGGAGAGGGGTGACAATGGTTGAGTTGGCTTGTACTTGTAAACTGAGATGCTGAATTGAAATCCCTTTGTACAATTATTTAAAGATAAATACATAAACAAGCAATGACATAAGACTATTTAACATGCAAGTAGGAAGAGAGCCACTTGGGAATAGGAAGGCTCCATCAGGTGAGGTGAGAGTGGCAACTGTGGAGACATGGCAGGGAATGAGTATGATCCAAGTTAGTTACAAATGACAGAAAAAAAGTCAGCCTTTATGAGGAGAAAGATACCCTCTCCCTGAGCAAAAAAAAAAAAAAGAATGGTACAAGAACAGATTAATTAAGAAGTGAGGATGAGAAAACTTCCTCTTTTAACGTGAAAAGGAAGGCCAATTTCTGAAATGCACGGATGCTGATGTATGCCAGAGAGCTTTAAGAGTGTGTAAGAGATTAGAAAAGGGAGGTGACTGGAGGTATGGAAAGGAATTTCTAAGCATGGGTGAGGATTCATTTAGCAAGCAGGCTAGATGGGGGCTGCTAGATAGAAGGAAGATTGGAACATCTTATGTGTCCTAGTAAAGGAGATCTTGATTCATCTGCTTGGAAATAAGGCTTTGAAGAGTCTAGGAGAGGAACAGAACTTGAATGAGGCACAGACCCCAACACTAAAAACAGTTATGGGAATGAAGAACAGACTCATTAGCAGCAAGAAGGAGAAGATACTAAGCCTATCTCCTTGTCTCCTTTTCCAGCTTCCTGTTTTTTGAACCTTATTAAACAGAGTGTTTGGCTCATCATGTTCATATTTGCAAGGTCCTATCTCAAAAGAGTAGTTAATGGATGCTTCTCTGATTGGATGAAGGAAACCTGAGGTTAGCAAATTATAGGTTGCCAGCTAGCTAGATCTAACTCACCATGCCAACATCCACTTTTGTACAGCACACGAGGTAAGAAAAATTTTAAAAATATTTGTAGTGGTTAGGAAAAAATTTCGAAGAAATAATGTTTTTAAAAAAATTCATTGTCATGCTGGAATTTGAACTCAGGGCTTTGTCCTTGCTAGGCAAGTACTTCTATCAGTTGAGCTACAAACTCCAGACTCCAGTCCTCTCCCTCCAATCTCTCCTTCCTTTTTTTTTTTAACTGACTGAGTCAGCCTCTCAAGTAGCTGTGATTATATTATGACTGACTTTCTTTGAGACCAGACCCCAATAGCTTGTTCTTAACTGGTCTGGCTGCAAACCACAAGTCTACTACACATCTATCTTCTGGGTCACTAGGATTATGGTTGTGAACTACCACACCCAGCTCCAAGAATGTTTTATAACACAAAGTAACTTATGAATGGAACACAGCCATGCTCATTCACTTACGTACTGTCTATAGTTGTTTTTGTTCTACAATAACAGAGGTGAGTAGTTGTTATGGAGAAAATATGACCCGATAAGCCAGGAACATTATGATCTTTCTCTTAACGAAAAGTCTGCTGATCTGCTAACATAGGATGGGTGAGAAAACCAGTGGATCCATCAAGTAAGATCAGAATGAATAGCATTCATGTAGGCATGGTAAGGATACTCAAAACTAGTAAGAAACAGAATGAAGTTACTTTCTCTGGTAATTTTGAAGATTCATAGGAACATTATCAGCCAGTCATTCGAACCTGAATACAAGGACATTTCTATTGTGTCCTGTATTTTAGGGACACAATTGCCTCATCCCTCCTCCAGTACTCACCTCCCAGCTCTTGGTTGTTGGCTCACTGAAGAAATTGTCAATCATATTAAGCTCTTCCTTTTCCACCACCACAAAGCCTTGCTCTTTAGCATCTTTCCCATAGACATCAGGAGACCACTGAACAAAGAAGGTATACAAATGATCCACCCTGCAAAAACATGTTCGAGAGACCAGTTAACACCAAGTCCACTGTCCTTCCATGTACGAGCAAAGGACTTAGTCCATACAACTACCTGTATCTACCTACCCTGGCAAATTTTGTAATCAGGACACTTCTCCTGTCAAGATCTAGTTTCCAAACCTTAGGAAACAAGAACTAATAAATGAAAGCACAAGTCCCCAGGCACTGAGAAACTGTTAGTCTGATCTGAGAGAAGGATGAAGAAATGAGAAATAAAACCAAAAAACAATGAAACATTTAGATCAAGTATTTCCTCTTCATTGTTTGCCTTTACTGGAGGAACAATACTGACTATATGCTTCAGCTGGCAACAAAGATGGACTATAGTCCAAAAGGGCTTTACATAAATCAAAGGTCTATTATATAATAACTAAATAAAACATTTCTGGAAATGAACTAGGAAGTATCAGGAACAGCACTAGCTATTTCAATATTAGAAAGAGATGTAATTTTATTGACATATAAATGTGCTTGAATTCCAGATTCTCTGGTCTCATGTATATTTAGGATATGGAGATTCTACGGCATCTCTTCTGGTTTAATCAATAGAAAAGCATGGGGTTTGGCAGAGCAGAGAGCTCTGTGTGCTCTGGTTCCTGTGTGCTTTTGCCTGCCCCCAAGTATGACAGTCACAAGCATGCTGACTTTATCTAAAACATCATGGCCAGGCTTAGGGGAATAGGTAGAATCACATGAATCTTGAAGTCTCTTGCATTTACAAAATGACAATTCCAATTTGTGGCTACTATTTGGGACAATATTAAACATACTAATTTTAAGCTGGTATATAAAAATATTATAACAATATTAATGAGAACAACCAACAATTCTGATAAGCCTATGGAATAAGGTATTTGTAGCTTTCGAAATTCCTATCTGTTCTTTAGTACATTTACATTACTTATATAACATTATCAGAGAGTAAAAACATAATTATGCTACACACAGCATTATATAATGCACATTCATCTCATTTCTAGTCTTTGTACTTCTCCTTAATATCTTCATTCTAATGAAGTAATAAACCCATTTAGGCTGTTCCTTTATGATGTCATGTATTTTGCTTGTAGATTTTTTAGACTACATGAATAATGTTACAAGAACATCTGTCAGTCTATGCCTTGTAGCATCCCCTTTTAAAAAATTTATTGTTGGGGTGATGCTTATGGTATCTTTTGAATTGTCTTCAAGATTAGTTCCCAGAAAATGGATTTCAGGTCCTAAGGGCATGCTTTATAACTTAAGGTTAACTATAACAAACTAATTTTGAAAGGATGAGTAGTGTGGTCTGACATCAGCATCACAGATTATATATAGGTTTCATAACAACTTTGCCTACCTGTTTTAAATAAGGTTCATGTATTTTTTTTTCTTAACCCAGGTCAGTTTGTGTTTCCTTGGGTTTGAAATTTTCAGTGGTTGCTTCCTGGTTGGAGCCATTCTTTTGTAGATTTTTCTATCTGTGATTTATTGTATTGATATTTTATATCAGTTTGTATAAGGTTTCATGAAATGTAAATATTAACTATAATCACATTTTTTGAAGCTGTTGCTTCCATTTTCCTACTCTTCATACTACAGAATCACTGGTCTTTATATTTTTTTTAAAGGGTATTTCCTTTCAGTTGCTTCCTTCAACACATCATATAAAGCTGTTATCTAAGAAAAGATGTGTGCCAGAGTTACTAAATATTACCATTTCTATTAAAATAGGTATTCATACATTATGATTGACCAGAGATTTGTTGATTATGATGATTATATTTAAACTTGGTTGAGCATATCATACCATTTTGACCAAAACTAGCCTCAATGTTTCTGTGAGGGAAATGTATTTATTCTTTTACTCTTCTGAAGTACTCAGGGCCCTATATTTGCAAGGCCTGTACTTTACTGCTGAGCCACTAAAAGACTAGGTAAAGCACTAATCAAAATGTTTACCTCTGGGAAATGGAATGAGATAAAGACAGTCTCTATCACATATACTTTTTTTTTTTTTTTGCCAGTCCTGGGCTTGAGCTCAGGGCCTGAGCACTGTCCTTGGACTTTCTCAAGGCTAGAGCTCTACCACTTGAGCCTTAGCACCACTTCTGGCTTTGTTCTATGTATGTGGTACCAAGGAATTGAACCGTGGTCTTCGTGCATGCTAGGCAAGCACTCTACCACTAGGCCAAACTCCCGGCCTCTCTCACATATACTTTAAAATTAAGTTTACAATAGGTAGTATATTTAAGGATTCAGACATAAAGAAAATACATGTATATATTTGCTGCTGGTGGTCCTGGGGCTTGAAATCAGGACATGACCACTGTCTTGAGCTTCTCTTTGCTCAAGGCTAGTGCTCTACATACCACTCCAGCCACAGTTCCACATCCATCATTTTTATATGTTTTACTGGAAAAAGAGTCTCTCTTTACATTGGGTGCTGATGGCTCATGCCTGTAATGCTAGCTAGTCAGGAAGCTGAGATCTGAGGATCTCCTTTCAAAGCCAAGTGGGGCACAAAAGGAAGTCCATGAGACTCTTACCTCCAATTAACCACCAGAAAAACCTGACGTGGTGCTGTGGCTCAAAGTGGTAGAGCACTAGCCTTGAGCTGAAGAGCTCAGGGACAGTACCCACGCCCAGAGTTCAAGACTCAAGACCGAAGTCTCTCTCTTCAGTTAATTATGGGGCTTGAACTCAGGATGGATATAGGGGCCTCATAGACTTTTCTGCCTAGGCTGGTTTGAACTGTGATCTTCCAGTCTCACCCTCATGAGTAGCTAGGGTTACAGTTACAAGTCATCAGCTCCCAGCTCAAAATATATTTTAATTGGTATATAGTAAGAAATGTTCTTACACATTTTACAAATAAAGATGGCTATTGTGTGTATTTTGTGGTGTTATTTATGTAAATGTAAATGTATAACTTTTTCTCATTTTACTATCCTCTATCATTCTATCACTTAACAAAGTATTTTCTGTATCTTTCCATATCAATATTTAGAGAACTTCCTCATTTTATTTTATAGCTTTATCAGGTGAATTTACTGTATATATATCATCATTATCTGTAGAACACATAGGTTGTTTCCAGGATTATAATAAATAATTCTGTGATGAACTGACTTTGAATGTGTGTCACTTTTCACATATTTGGGTAAAACAATAGGATATAGTCACCAAACAGATTATATGACTTGAAAAAATGATCTTGTACAATTATAATTATGCACTTATGTAAACACTCATTTTTATTGTATTTTATTGTCGAGATAATGTATAGAAGGGTTACAGTTACATCTGTCAGTAATGGGTACATTGCTTCTCAAAACTTGATAACCCCTTCTCATGGAAACAGGCGTATTTTTTAAAGTCATTTCTCAGTATAATCTCTGCCCCCTCTTAGTAATTAACTGAGAAAACAAAGTAAATCACAAGCCCCAGAGAGACTTAATAAGTAAACAGCTCTCCTATTTTTCTCAATAGTTAAAATTTAGTCCATTTGCTAATGAGTATTTTGGAGCAGAATTAATAATTAAATCTATGTCACTCGAAAGTTTGGAACAGGAGACTTTTTTATTTGTTCATTTTTACAACATTTAAAAAATTGAATGATACATAAAACATGAAGATTTTTATATACTCATAGAATATTATGTTACTTTTTGATATAGGTATACATTATATAAATATATGATATGTTATATATCATATATATGTACAATGTTGAATTAGAGTAAGCATATTTATGTTCCCAAACATGTCTCATATATTTAAGGCAAAAATACTCAAAGCCTTTCTTTTAGCTTTTTGAGATATACAGACAATAACTGTTATCTTGTACATGCATATTAACATTAGAAAAATTCAAATGTGAAAAACAAAAATGGCTTCCTAATTGCTAGCTTACTTGAAGAAAGAGAAAAGACACTATTTGCATTCTAACCTGCTACAATCAGCCAGCCTCTGTATTGCCAGAAGCTGACCTGCTAGTCACAGCTAGGCTCTGATGTTTTCTTATTGGACATAAACAAGTTCATAGAACATCAATGTCAGAATTGGCCACCTTAAACAAGAATGAATCAAGTTGAAAACAAGACCAGTCTTTAATCATATGTGAACACAATAAAACCACAAACACTATCCAACTACAACAGTGAGTAAACATCCCCATCATCTGAGTATTAAGAATGAATACACATCTTTACCAATTACATCATTCATCTTATTAGTCATCTTCTCCTCTAGATAACTAACTACAGAAGTATCCCTCTTGCCAAACAGTGTGCCATCTAGGGCAAAGTGCCTCCCTGCACCATCAAACCTAACTCTTGTAAATTCTTTCTTTCCTATCTCCCCTCCTTTTCTTGTAGAGACAGAGTTCTAAAATGTCACCCAGACTGGCCTGAAACTTACACACTATGTAACCAAGATCACCATCAGCCAGTGATGATCCTGTCTCAGCTCCCTATGTGCTAGGATTACAGGCACGCAACACCATAACCGGTTCATATTATTCCTTTCTAACTCTCCTTCTGATTCTTCTCACTCTTACCCTAGTGTTGAATATTAACCAAGACCCTGTGGGCATTCTAGACAAGGGTTCCACTACTTAGATGTACCATTTTCTTTCAGAGTGGACCCTGGTTTCCTAGGAAGGCATTCTCCTTACTCACTGAGACAATCCAATAATTAAACTTCAATGTGCTTCTGGTAGTCATTGGCTGACAAGCCAAGCTCTTGAATAATCATTCTTGGGAATAAGAGCCTCTGCCTTGGTGAAGTTTATTTTCTAGAATATGAGTGCTGGTGAGGATGCTGGGTATTTTTCAATATAGCTGGCTTTCCTTAGTTATTAAGGAATGAGAGCTCTGGGGGTAACCATCCATATTGTAGGCAGGACTAGACCTCCTAGGATGGCAATCAGGATTCTCTTTACCATAGTATGAAATTCTTGCCTCACTCCACAATGATTTCTGGACCATTTCCAGGTTATTTGCTTATTGATGACACAAGGTACCTTTCATTACTTTTGGACCCATTTTCCATGACACATTACTCACTTGAACTCTTAACATATTACTCTCAAAGGGAAGTAATCACTCAGGATGAACATTAAAGGACAAAGATTTTGAGAAATATGGAGAGTTTGTGCTGTCTTAAATTCTTGTACTTTCTGCAAGGGAATAAGAATGACTCACAGATTTGGAGTTAAGATGCCAATCCTTCTTACACATCACAGGAAAATGCCAATTGTGAAAAATACACTAGTCAATACATATTTAAAGGAAGAACCTATCTTAGTAACTGTCCCTTTCTGGTGACAAAGATCTTAAGTGCTCAGGGAGAAAATTTGAACTGTTTTATTTCACTTACAGATGTAAGGTCAGAATGTAATTGGATGTTACCTGATTTATGAAGATAACTAATTCCTACAATCCAAAGGAAGGTGGATGGGGTAGAAGGTTAGAGAAAGATTTGTGTAAGGTTTTGATGAGTTCCTAAGGAAATGTAATGTTAGTATCATCTTTGTGCAAGTTCAATATTACTAGAATTTCACTGGTAAATTCTAGTGATTCTAAGATAGGTAAGCCCATGATAGTAAAGGATAATTTCCTTTCTCTGCTCATCATTTCTAAGTGTAAATTTTCCAAGGGAGTGGAAGTATTCCAGTCTTGCCATAATTAATATTAGAGCCAAATTTGGGCATGGTGTGCTGCTGATGCTGAAATTTAAACCAAACTCCCTGCCATGGAAGGAAATGGCTACATATGAATACATATTTCTTGGGAGATATAACCACTGGAGGAGGGGTTGAATGGTTAACTTTGACATAAAACACAGTTGTTGAGCCGGGAGTTTGGCCTAGTAGTAGAGTGCTTGCCTAGCACGCACTCAATTCCTTGGTAACATATACCTAGAAAAAGCCAGAAGTGGTGCTGTGGCTCAAATGATAGAACTCTAGCCTTGAGAAAGTACAAGGACAGTGCACAGGCCCTGAGTTCAAGACCCAGGACTGGCAATAAAACAACAACAGAAACCAGAATCAAACAAAAAAACCACAGTCGCTTGCAAAGTGCCAGTCTCTCTAGTGGGGATAGCTTATCTGGTGCAACAATCTGAGATGACCAGGTAAGAGAATTTATTCCAAGTTCCTTTTAGTGAATGGTAAATTAAATCTTCATTTGCACCTACAGTGCCCACTCTGCAGGAGCCAATGGTCAAGATCAGCCAGGGCCCATTAAACAGTGACTGAACACTGCTTCTTGCACTTACCCAGTCTCCAGAAAAGGAAAAGGCATTCTCAAAGCAAACAACAGAGCTTCACTGTCATAAAAACTTTACTACTAAATACAAAAACAGCACCTGCTGTAACTAATGCTCATATAAGGCGACCTTTAAAGAAAAGCTGTGTAGGCCAGACATTGATGGTTTGTATTTGTAACCCTAGCTACTCAGGAGACTGAGATCTGAGGATCAAGGTTTAAAGTTAGTCTGGACAGGAAAGTCCATGAGAATTTCATCTCAAATTAACTACCAAAAAGCCAGAAGTGGAGCTGTGATTCTGCCTTAAGCAGAAGAGCTTTGAGACTGCATTCAGGCCCTGAGTTCAAGACCCAGTACTGTATCCAAAAAAATCCCCAAAAACAAAAATTTAAAAAAAGACTATAAAAGTAAAGCTGTATAAAGGTTTAAACCTTAACAGCTGGATGGGACAAGAATTATTAGACCCAATATAAAGATAAGAAACTGGGAAACTGAGGTCCTGAGAGATCAAACATGTGCCTTATCCCTTGAAATATTCTAGCCAGGTCAAACTGTCTTTTAAAAACCTGCTGGCAACTGAGGGGGTATAGATACATTTTTGTATTTGTCCATGTCTAGAGGTCTCCACCTGAGTCAGTTACTTCCCTGAGTCTGACTCATGAAGCCTATATATACATTAACATGTCCTGACTGGTCCTTGATTCCCATTCCTGCATTTGGTGGGCTTACAGCAATGTTCTTCAGCCCCTGGAACTATTTATTCAGTCAGCACTCTATGCTTAGAGAATTGGGGAATAGCAGCCATGAATGGAATCCCTTCTTTGTAGGGCAGAAAGCTCTGCTTCATACACTATCAAAGCTGCTCTTTTTCTGGGAAGCCTCAGATTCCCATATCAGAGAAACCACAAAGCCGTTTTTTTGTTTTGTTTTGTTTTACACTGGGGCCCTTGGATAAGAAATACTTGTCATTTTTTTCCCCTCAAACACTCATGGCACTAACACACCAAGGTTTCCTTCAACATTACCATCTTACACAAAATTTCTTCATTTCTCTGAGAAGAAAGGCAGAAAAAAAATAGAGAGTTCAAAACCACGCTGGGACCAAACAGAAGGAATAAGTGTCCCTCTTTTCATCTCTGCTATGGCTCATTTCTTGTCTGTGCTATTCATACTCTCTAACTGGGGAGAAAGGGGTTATAACTGCCCTTAAGTTTACTTTGCTAAAAATCTTGAAGGGATTGTTTGGATTCTTTGACTAAAGGGATTTTCCTAATTGGTATGTTCCAGTAGACTTCTAGAAACAGATCTTAGTAAAAAAAATCCTCAGCTTCTGAATCTCTCTCTTCCATCCTTTTGGTATATATTGCCTATTCCTTCCTCTTAACTAAACCTGTTGGCTCCTGTCTTGGCCTCTGTTGTTCTGCTATTCCCAATCATTTCCCCCTGCTCCTTGACTTAACTTTCAGGCCAATCTGCTCTCACCCTCACTGGTACTCTACTGGAGGATTATGACTTGGATTTTTCTATGCCTGCCTTCTCAACACACCCAATGAAAATAGACAGGATTATATTTTACCTCCTCTTTTTTTTTGGATGGGGGGATGATTTTGGTAAATGTTTATTCATGTTCTATGAATCCGTTAAAAATCCAAGGCATTTAATCCTGGCTGGAAAAATCTCTGTGTATCCCCACACTCATCAGTAGCTCCTCTAATTCTACAGAACAGCCTCCTCTCTAGCTTCACCCTTCTCTCTGCACTTTAGATAGTCCTATTTCTTGGAAAATTTCCATTATTCCTACTGAGCTCTTCCATCCCTCCCCTCTTCTGGTCATCATCATCTCGATGCATAAATCTATTTATATTTCCCTATCCTTAAGTTTCTAGAGTTTTGCTTCTTTCTAAAGTCCTTTCTATCCTTAACTTCTCCTTTCAGAATATAACATTTGGGCTAGCATATTTTCTAACTACTTTTCATTCTTGAATTCTTCTGTTCTGATTTTATTAACCTTTCAGTATATGTCCTTTGTTAAATAAAACCTGACTCAGATACTTTCTGGAGGAGGCAGAGTTTTTAAAAATCTTGTTTTTTTCCTTCAACATCTTAGTAAAACTGATTTTCTCAAGTCACCAATTATGTAAATCAAGAATATCTCTATCATCAGTCTTGACCATGGAAAGCCATGGTTCTTTTAAATATTCCCTTGGTGATTCACCTTGTGGTCTCTGATGAATCAGCTGCCTCAGCACTATCCAATGCCTCTGACAGAGCCAGTACTGAAAATTTCCAGTAATTACCACCACCCAGGCTGCTAAATGGCCCTGAGCAATAGGTGCTATAACATGTTAACATGAAGGTCAAGCACTTGATTCTAGGAAAGGGTAATTTTTAAGGAGGAAGTATAAGTAGCCAAAGAGGCGAAGAAAAATAAGAATGGTGGAAATGATCTTATAAAATACAAATCTGATCACTTCACCAAACTGCATAAATCATTAAAGAGTCTCCCCTTAGGTTATAAAATAAATTCAAACTCTGTGGAACCTGCCTGAGAACTTTGTTTTGTTTTGCACTCCTTATTCCAGTCACATGCTCCACCATGTTGGTTCAATCTCTGTCCTCACCTACTGCCTCAGTAAGTATGATGAAAAAGCCTTGCAGAGACAAGTCTAAGGCTGGATATGGGAGAGATTCTGGAAGTTGTGGTTAAACTAGATGTGGATAAGAAGGGGAAATGGCATATTTTTGGAAGGAACATTTAGTAAATTCACTTATTTTCATTGTAATCCCATGAAATAACCACGATTATTATCATTCTTATGTAATGGATGAAGATATTGATACTTTTGCACAGATTAGCTTACTCTAGATTACAAATGAACCTCAAAGAGAGATGCCAGAACAGCATCAGGTCAGCTCAAAATCTTAAACAAAGTACTTTGTCATTCCCTTTGAGGCTGACCTCAACTGTCCTACTTTTACCAGTTCATAATACCCTGTTTCTGACAAGACAGGATATTAGAGGATAGAAAATCTGATGGGCATCTAAGAGAAGATACTTGAAAAAAATATTCTATTATCCATACCTTACGAGTGTATTAACTTCAGGTGTGATGACAATCTATTTTCTTGAACAAGTCTGACAATTAGTTATGGTGAGATTTTCTGTGGTGGATGGTTTCCTCCACATCTACTTTTTTTCCCCTCCCTCCCTCTCTACCTCTTTATGGTTTATACTAGCCTCAAATTCTTGGGCCCAGTGGTTATTCCACCTCTGCTGATCAAGTGGCTTTGACTATAGCCAATGACCACTTCATAGTTCTCCCACTGCGAAGATAAAATAAAACCTAATACATAGATGTAAATGATTGTTTTTAAAGAACATGTTTCTAAGTCAAAGATGTAGGTTCTGAAACTAGCTCTATTACTGCATGCATGGTTTGAGAATTTCTCAAACTCTATATGTCTAACATGAAGTAAGAAAACATAGTTCCTTTGATTGGGATCAAGAATTTTAAATGTGAAGTTGATTACACTTTTATATATTTCCTTTTTTCTTTTTTTTTTCCAGTCATGGGCTTGAGCTCAGGGCCTGAGCACTGTCCTTGGACTTTCTCAAGGCTAGAACTCTACCACTTGAGCCCCAGCACCACTTCTGGCTTTTTTTCGTATGTATATGGTACTGAGGAATCAAACCTGGGTCTTTGCGCTTGCTAGGCAAGCACTCTACCACTAGACCAAACTCCTGGCCCCTAGATATTTCTTTTTTATTCTATTTTATTGTCAGAGTGGTATATGGAGGGTTACAGTTACATTTGTCAGATACTAGGTATATTACTTCTTGAATATTTGAAGCATGGTCTAGTGATCATGAAAGGAACAAAGATCAAGTAATATTACTTTAAAGCTTTTGACATATTTTAAAAAAACAGAATGGAAAATGTTATATAAATAATATCCATATGCTATTTAGTAGTTTCCCTAAATTAGTATTAAAGAAGGAAAAAGAGGAGAAGGAGGAAGAGGAGGGAAGGGAAGAAGAGGAAAGAGGAAGAGAAGTGAAGGAAGAAAAGGAGGTGGAGGAGGGAGGAAGGAGGAAGAAGAGGAAGAGGAGTAAATGATGAATTCCTCTGGATTTTTCCCCCTTTACTAGCAGTGTTCCTACCTTAGGAGCATCAGAGTAAGATTACAGTATGGCTGGGGTATAATTCAGTGGCACAGGGGTATTAGTACTGACTTTAGACCCCAGTGCCAGAAACAAACTAAACTAAACCTCAAAAAGATTACATTGTTATTATGGCTAGAAACCACATCCAGTATGGCACAGAGGCTCAAGTCCAGCACTGAACCCACTGCCTGTTACTATCTAACCTGAGTAAGATGTGGCTGTATCTAACAGAGAACACTTAGTAAAGTCTACAGACATTAGCTACTGATAGCTACTAAATAGAAGCCATGGGTACTGAACATTCCCACCCCAACAACAAAGAACTATGTAATCAGAAATGTCCACAGTGCCAAGGTTGAGAAATCCTACACTAGCTCAACATTTCTAATCTGAGGTAATTGAAATGAGAAACTTTTTGAGTGTCATGCCAGCGCTTTATGGTTTGGACTTCAAGTATTGCATTTCAGATTTCAGATGTTGGCATTAAGAATATTCATCCCATAAACTCGAGGCAAAATATTTCAAACTCCAAAAGGCCCTGAAATCTGAAACACATCCATTCCCAAACATTTCTGACGATGGGTTCCCCATCTGTGCTACAGTGTTAAAATAGAATGGAATCATACATTTTCATCATGGTTACATTAGCCCTAAGAATGAGAGGAGGAAAGGACAGAACTTTAGAACCTGAGCTTTGGAAACACTCTAACTCTCCCAAGCATACTTCTATCATGCTTCTTCTAGCACATGCCATAACAAACACAGGAGGATTTAGAGTGATAAGCCCTGAATCTTGAGTGAACCTGAGTAGGCCTCATGTAGTGACATGGAGTTACTCGAGAAGTAATTGCCAGTGTATCTGGATTTTATAATGTATTTAGACAGTTTTGAATTACTTCGTATTTGCAAGTTGTAGTATCTGAAACTTAATAAGAATTGCTGCAGGAAACAGCATAACAAAAGAGATAAATGAAGACTATATGCCATATGGTATGTTTACCACACCACTTCCCCTGATCTCTTCCTTCTCCATTTTTCTTACTTGGTAAATATCCATTCAGTCATGGAGTCCAGAGAACCATGACACGCATTGTAAAGGAAGAAGATGATGTGGTTGAGTTAAATTTCCTTACAATAATACCAAAGAAGGCGAACACAAGGATGTCTTTAAAGAAGTAGAGAGGAGTAAAACATGTATTTGTTAAGTTTTGTCCACATTAAAGTACAATTTTTCTGTTGACAAGGAGTTTTGATGTATTGCATGTGGCTCAATACAGCATCTGTCACATTGGTGTGGCTTCTAAGAAAACATTTTGAGCCAGGAAGGGGGCCCTTCACCCTTCAGCTGAAACACCAACAGATGCATGGATTCAGTCACTAAAACAAACAAGTACAAGTGTTTCATGAAGAAACACTGCGAAGAAATCCAGAAATCATCATTAGTACAAAAAGAATTACAGGCCGCATCTTTGTTTCCCCTTAAAAACTTCTCTTGAGGGGCCAGGAGTTTGGCCTAGTGGTAAAGTGCTTGCCTAGCACGCATGAAGACCTGGGTTCAATTCCTCAGTACCACATACATAGAAAAAAAAGCTGGAAGTGGTGCTGAGGCTCAAGTGGTAGAGCTCTAGCCTTGAGAAAGTCCAAGGACAGTGCTCAGGCCCCGAGATCAAGCCCAAGAATGGCAAAAAGAAAAAGAAAGTAAAAATAAATTTCTGTTGTTCTGAATAATTTTGCAAACTGGAATAAAAATTGAACCTAAATTTATTCCTGTGAACTTAGAAGCCTTGGTGGTAGGTAATTAACTACAGGATTCCTCCATTTATCTCCTCTCAAACTAGCATGTGGTTGTTTCTGTTAGGAAGAGTGCCATGGGAATACAAAGGGGAACAAATTATACCTACAGTTTCCTAACATCTACACACACACACACACATCATCATCATCATCATCATCATTAGCACAGCACAACATATTACCTCCAACCATTTGTTTAATTAATAATTAATTCAATAATGGAAACTACTTATAGCTCAAAAAGAAAAACGTTATGAATGGTAGAAAATGTCATATAATAGAATTCAATGAGTGACCTACTTTAAAAAGTTCACAAAAACCTCTTGTGTAAGAGGTCAAACAGAATTACTGTTTCAGTAATATTTCATCTGGTTTAGAGAATGACAGTAAAACAATTACACGTGGAGGATTGCTACAATTATTCTAAAGCCTTTGTACACATAGTCCAGTTAAAAACAATACAACTGGATTAAAAAAAAAACATTTGTAAGTGTTATAAATACTCCATTTTCTAACGAAAGGGAGTACATAAAACAGGCAATTTTTTTTTCTCATAAAGGATGGAGATCACACATCCACAATTTGGCTAGAAGTTTTCAGTGTTGTTTTTCTCATCTATAAAATAAAGACTTAACCTAAGTCTAAGGTACTGTATTCCAATCTTAACAAGGGAGTCATGAGCATGTTTTTATTCCTGGAAATATGTTATCTAAGAGATTTGCTGGAATAATGAAAACTGATGACTTGTGAAGAAAAGGAAACTGAATTTCATCATCAAAATTAACTCTACCATATATTCAAAAGGAAAACAAATTATTTTCTCAAAAGGGTATTTCCTAATTATTATCATTTGTGTGTGTGTGTGTGTGTGTGTGTGTGTGTGTGTGTGTGTGTGTGTGTGTTCTAAGGCTTGAACTTAGGTTCTGGGCTTTGTTCCTAAGCATTTCTTTTCTTTTTTTAAAAATGGGTCATGTGGCATGAAGTCAGTCTGGGAGTTGTCCCTGAGCTTTTCAGCTCAAGACTACTACCCTACCCTTGAGCCAAACTCCACTTCCCATTTTCTAAAGGTTAATTGGAAATAAAAGTCTCAGGTCCTTTTATGCCCAGGCTGGCTTTGAACCTTGATCCTCAGATCTCAGCCTCCTGTGTAGTTAGGTTTATAGGTGTGAACCACCTCACCCGCTGTCCCTGACCATTTCTTATTTAGTGCTCAAAGCTAGCATTATACTACTGGGCCACAGCTCTGCTTTTGGCTTTTTGGTAATTTACTGAGGATATGAGTCTCAGGAAATTTCCTGTCTGGGATGGCTTCAAACTATGATCCTTGGATCTTAGCCTCCTGAGCAGTCAGGATTAAAGACATGAGCCATGAGCTCTTGGCCCTAATGTTTTTTGTTGTAAAGATATTTTCTAGAAACCTGACTGTCCAAAGATGTTGGTATAGTCAAAATATATTTTCTTCAGTGAATCAAAAATTACAAATCTCTTTGTCTATACTTCTTGTTTATTATGGCATTACTCATAATAGCCAAGGTATTGGATGAGTTCCAGTTGTCAACAAAAAATGAATTAGTAAAGATAATGTAGTATATACACACAATGGACTATTACCCATAAAAGGAACCTTACCATTTACAATTACAAATAAGCCTAGAGGATGTCATAATAATAGAAGGATCGAGAAAGACAATTAATGTATGTATTATATATTCTCTGTATATTCCATATATACATATATATAGTGTGTATATACATATATATGAATATATATTGTATATTCACATTCATGTGGGGAAAACTAAAATGGTTGATCTCATAGGAGAAAAGAGTGAAACTGTGTTTAACAAAGGCTAGGAAGATGGTTCAGCTAGTGAGAGATTTGTTAACAAATCTATCCCAACAGCCAGACAGAAGAAGTACATGCTGTGTTCAATAGCACAGTAGGCTAACAAGAACAATAATGGTATATTTCAAAATACCTAGAGGAGAGGAATTTGAATACTCTCAAAATAGAGAAATGAGAAATAGTTGAACTGATAATCACCCTGAATTAATCATCATACATTGTTTTCATTTGAAGAAATATCACACTGTTCCTCTATGTGCAAAGATTACAATAAAATAAACTAAAAATCAACATAATTCTCTCTAAAAGTATACAAGCTCTCCACCTCCCAGGGTATAATATGCCACGTCTTTTTCACCCTGATGAGTCACAAATGTTTTTTCAAAAGGTCACAGAAACTTTATCTCCCTATCATTGTAAGCACTTTAAAAATTACAATCAATCATGCATCTGCACTCTGTACTGCACTTACCCAGCTCTGGAACGGCTCCATGGTGTTCCTTTATGCTCAATGGAAGAGTACCTCCTGTTACTGGCATTGGAAAATATCTAAATCTTTCATTTAAAAAGCAATGGGACAAGAACTTGGAGAATGGTTCAGAAGATGATACTGGGATGAATTAGTATATGCTACATCACAGAGTAATTCTACAACATACACTGAAAAGGAAGCTCATGTTCAAGGATAAAATTAAGTACTTTAAGGTAACTAATATCCAAATTCAATTGGAATCCAACTAGCAAGAAGATACTTTCTTTCAGCTGACACTCACCTCTCCCGAGGAACAGCAAACCAGTATTCTGGCTGCTTTCTCCGTTTACTGTACTGTTGGGCCCTGGTGGTGGCGTGGGTGGCAAATGACTTCCTCATAGGCTTTCCCACTTTGATACACAGAAACATGGGTGGGGTCTTGCTCTTTTCTTCTTTTGAAGGAAGTATATCTGAAGCATATAGAAATTCCTTCTTCAATACTGACAGCAGGAATAGTGAAATTGAAAATTTCAACTAACAAAGAATATTAGCCAGCCATTCCCAGGGACAGAAAGTCCAAGACAATATAGCAAGATCCTTTGGCTAAATTATTTTAGGACTCATAACCTTTTCTTTTTTCTTTTTTTTTTTTGCTAGTCCTGAGTCTTGAACCCAGGGTCTGGGCTGTGTACTTGAATTTTCTCAAGGCTAGCACTCTACCACTTCAGCCTAACACCCACTTCAGGCTTTTGCTATGTATGTACCTAGGAGGTGAACCCGGGGCTTTGTGTATGCTAGGCAAGCACTCTACTACTAGGTCACACTCCTGGTCCAGAGCTAATAACTTTTTAGATCTTCTTTAGCACAGAAGAAAAAAGATTTGGTTGTTTCCAATTGGTCTAGATCACATGTAACACATGAGATACTACATAATAGAAATAAGCAGAAAAACCAACACAACAGCAAACAAGGTGGAAGTCAGACAATTCACAAGTTCATATTAAAGAATAGCACCAAGGACCCCCAAACATCAGAATCTAATGTAGTTTAGGACTGAAAAAAATTCAAGAGCTATTTATATTCCTTTGGACTTGGCAATGCACAAAAAGGACCTGTTGGGATAGTTCATGCCCAGAAGCCTAGTTGCTTGGGAAGAAGAGATAGGAAAAAAAATCACAGTTCAAGGTCAACTCAAACAAAAAGCTAATAGAATCATATCTCAACCAACAAAGTGTACAAAGTGGTATACATCTGATCACAGCCTCTTAGAGGCACAGAAGAAATCATAAAAATTGGAGTTCCTATCTAAAAAATAACTAAAGCAAAAAAAAAAGAATAGACTAGATGTGGAGACTTTCCTAATAAACATGTGCTCATATTGTAGTATGTAAAAAAAAAGTAGAGAAAGAAAATTACTAGGTTTAAGAAAAGTCAAGCTAAAGGTGTGGCTGAAACAGAGCACGGATCTAACAAGCATGCGGTCCTGAGTCCAAATCCCAGGTCCATCAAAAGAATCAGAGAGAAAAGAGGAGGAGGAAGAAGAGAAGAGGAGAAGGAGGAGGAGGAGAAAGAGAAAGAGGAAGAAGAGGAGGAGGAGTAATTTCTAAAATAACTATTTTTAATTTAAGTTCTATATTTTATAAATAAATTCTGTATTTTATAATTCAATTTCCAGAATAGATACATTCCATAAATGTGTATCCTACTGAGTGCAAAAACATTGTTCCCAAATAATTATACTATTTTTGTATTATACGTGCAAGTTCTAGAAGGATGAATCTTAAAACATTAAAGAACAGCTTACCTTCAATGGGAACCTGAATTCTCTTTAACAGCCACAGTTGAATCTCAGATTTATTATCCACTTGGGCACCTTGACAATTTTTATCCAGAGTAGATTCCAAAAATGGATCTACAGACTCTTTATCTTTGATCACATCTTCCTCTGTGTCCTTGTCCAGTTTGAGTGGCAGTTGTTCTCTGCCTTTCAGGCAACCTTTCTCTGTTTTGTCACTGCCCTCAGTTGGGGAATCTGTCTGGAGAAGGGAACTACTGAGGGTGATGTCTATTCCCACTGGTTCAATACTTTTGCCATCACTTAATTCTACCTTCTCAACATTTTCAGGTACCTGGGACCCTTCTCTATTCTTATGTAGGTAATATTCAATGAGCTTAACTTTATCTAGATCTTCATGTATGTTCAGGGGTTTTTCCACCTCGCTTTTTGGGGAGCCAGACTGCTTGTCCACTTCTGGCATTATGTCTTGTTTCTCACAGGTTTCTCTGTCTAAGGCCCCCTTCAATTCAGCATCACTCTCTGTTCCTGAAAAGTCTACGGATGACTGCATCTGTGCTTCTACTTCCGGACTGACTACTTGTGGTGGTTCAGATTTCGTTTGCTTCTCTGGGTCGGCTGGAAGGAGTTTCTTTGACATGTCTCTTTTGTCCGTTTGGGAAGAAAGCTCTTCCAAGTCTATAAAATCATCTTCCCCCCAAAGGGAGTTTTCTTTGGGTGCAGGATCAAATGCATTATATGTATCTGAAGGTGACTTGCTGAGCTGAGTCACTATGGGGGAGCCACTCCTTATCTCCCTAGAAGGTTCTAGTTCTTTTAATTTCCCTGATATAGAGCTGCTTGAGGGCTTTGTTGGGGAGTGATCTGTGGATTCCTCCAAAGATCCTGTACACTTGGAATCTGAAGCAATGGTTCTCTCTCCATTCTGCTGTCGTTTTTCCCTATTGATGGATTTGAACTTACTGAATGGGTTGATATCTTTTTCTGAAGCTAGGTCTTCCCATTCTCCAGGCCTGTACAGAGGACAAAGATCCTGAGGTAGGTCACTGTTGGGGCAAAAATGGTGGGTGCACACGGAATGTTAAAATAAAACCAAAAACAAGGTGGAGGAAAGGCAAAAGCAAAGCAAAACAAAATAAAAACACACAACAACTTAAATTTATGTTACAATGACTTAAGAATAAAGAACAATGATATCCAAAGGATGAATTCAAAATGAAATGTAGGACAACTGAAAGAAATGGCAAATGAAAAATCATGTGAGGTACAGAATCTACTAGAAGCATATGAATAGATATCTGGATGTGATATATGAACATGCAGATATTATCCAGAAGATTTTTTCAATATGAGACAATAGTGTTTCTGATTTTTATGAAGGAAAGGATAAAGGAGAAGAAATAACAGTAATGATTTAAGTTCCTTAGATATTTAAATTCTGCCTTTTATAAATTATTGTATAAAACAACCATATTAATTCTTAAAAGACTTCATAACTGCTTATGGTCTACAAAGTGACTGACTTTCAGCCATAATTTTTGGTTTCCTGGCTTAAAATTGGATGTTTAGAATTAAGAAAAAAGAGTTCACCGTTCCCAACAGAGATAAGAGAGTTAGCTTCAGCTATTATCATATGTGGCTAGCTCTATAATAAGATCACTATACTTATAACAATTGATTTATCACTTTCATCCCAGGAAACAATTTTTGTTCCTTAGTAACACAAGCTCAAAATAAAATAGTCGAAATAAATGGTCAAGAAATATACATGTTTTATTTTGTTAGTCCTGGGTCTTGAAACGACACCACTTCTTGCTTTTCCTATGTATGTGGTACTGAAGAATCAAACTTGTCTCTTCATGCATGGTAGACAAGCACTCTACCACTAGATCAAACTTCCTGCCTCAAGAAACATACATGTTTTGAGTGGTGCTGTGGTTCAAGGGGTAGGGTGGGAGCCTTGAACTAAGGAGCTCAGAGACAATGCCCAGCCCCAGAGTTTAAGTCCCATGATTGACACAAAAGAAAAAGAAATATATATGTTTTAATCTATGATTAGAAATCTAATGACCAACCCTATATTTCCATTTACCATGACCTACTAGTAGTATCGCTGTTTGGTTGAGAAAGATATGATCACTTCTGAAATATAATTCAATTTCATAAATCATTCTATTTTCTATTAAATCCAGTTTATTTTCAATAACTAATTTGTTATTCTGATTATGAAATAAATGATGTCAAATAAACAAAGAAACATCAGGCAGTTTCATATGTTAGTTCCCTGAAGTTATTTATTTATTTATTTATTTTTGCCAGTCCTGGGACTTGAACTCAAGGGCCTGAACACTGTCCTTGGACTTTTTCAAGGCTAGAGCTCTACCACTTGAGCCATGGCACCATTTCTGGCTTTGTCTATGTATGTGGTATTGAGGAATTGAACCCAGGTCTTCGTGCATGCTAGGCAAGCACTCTACCACTAGGCCAAACTCCCAGCCTCCTGAAGTTATTTTTATGTGCATAGAATGTCTAGGATTTTTCTAATACTAAGTAAAAATCTATGCAATTGCTAGACTCACACAAAGACCTTGAAATGATTCTTTAACTTATCACTCACTGCTGTTCAAAAAATAGCCACTCGGGCCTAGAATTTGGCCTAGTGGAAGAGTGCTTGTCTAGCATGCATGAAGCCCGGGGTTCAGTTACTCAGTGCCACATACATAGAAAAGCCGGAAGTGGTGCTGTGCTTAAGTGGTAGAGCTCTAGCCTTGAGGAAAGCTCAAGGACAATTCTCAGGCCCTGAGTTTAAGCCCCTATATACATATTTTTTTTCTCCTCCTGGGCTATATTCTATAATACGATTGTAACCAAGTATTTCTCCTACAAGTATCTGCATATCAAAATGTTCCTCTGTCTGACCCTAGTATATCCCAGAAATTAAAAAAGATGTTTTAGTTCTAGAGTCAAATAACTTAGTGCCACAGAGCATAATCTCCATGTTGGAATTAAAATGTAATTTGGTATATTCAAGGATGTAAGAAGTCCTGCATTGAAGAAACCCTTTTTCATATCCTTCATTAATAAGAAAAATTGTCTTCCATAAGCATCTAAGCTCCTTTCTCACTACTTCCTTCCCTATAATGAATGCATTCTTCATAATTACTTTGAATTAGCCTTCTCAGTTAACTTGTCTAATCTCTCTTCATGTTCAGTTACCTGACCCAAGCTGCCAGTTCCCCACTTCTGCACTACAGCTGCCAAACACTGCTGGGGCAAAGTACAGAATAGTGCTAACTGGTGCAGTTGTTACCTAATGTTTTCCTACACTTAACCAAAGGCCTAATGATGATCAATAATCTCCAGTTCTGTTCCTACTTTTTGTAGCAGCTAGAGTCACAAAATATTCCACAAATAAAAAAAATACAAAATGAAGAAGAGAACAGAGATTTTACACCTATTATCTCTCAAAATGTATGCATTGCAATTATTTTCTCCCATAATTTTCTTTCACATTTAGATTTTTGCCTTTGATGCTACTATGTCTACTTCTCATTTTTCAACTTTTTAACCTTACCGCACAACATTTCCACCTTGCAATCCACATCCCCCAACAGTCAACCTTGGCTACTACAAATACCTTCACTTTCAAATGGAACTTAATTCTCAACAGATCCTTGTTTCTGGCTAAAAACAAAAGAAAAAGAATAGCACTTACGATGGCAAGGCATCTTTGATCTTCATGTGGGAGATGTCATTGTAGAGAGAAATGGAAACTACCTCTTCCATGGGACAGATGAGGCCATACTCTTCACACCCGTTTTCAATAACCAGGGGATCAGACTTGTGCGGGTCAAACATAATATTATTAGGAGTGACAATCATGACGCCTCCAACCACACCCTGTAGAAGGAATAGATACAGGGCAGAATTACTCCAGGCAGAAAAGAACTTTCTGCTACCACCACAAAGGCAGGCTACTTCCATGGCTTTGTGAATCATGGTATCCTATGTGATAATCACATTTATAAAAGCTAGAAACAAGTTGAAGGAATGCAGTGTTGGGTGCTGGGTTTTTAGATGGTGAGCATATGTCTTACCCTGGCAATCTTTCTTTCTGGGTGGCTTAGAACATCAATTCTCTCTCCATCTCAGCCTCCCATGTGTACAAATATTTTAACACAGTTTCTACCTACTAATGTGGAACCTTGTGTAGTTTACCATGGATTTCACCAGTAGGAACCAAATAGTATTGCCATATACCTTTCCATCAGTGAAGTATCGACAATTCATTTTTAGAAATTTAACCACGCCTGGCTCATCTTCTTCCGAAGTGGACGATAATACTCTTTCAATGGGTTTTAAGGCCTTTCTTGCTAAGTCAGCATCCTTTTGAAAGCAAAAAAAATAAAATAAAATAAAATCCAGAATTAAATAAAAAATACGTCTAAAAAACAAATTTAGATGTATAAAATAAGCCACACAAGTTTCCCTGTAAGTATACTATTTCTATTTAACTTAGACATTAAAAGGGCATATTTTCTAATTTCTTTGAAACTAGCACAAATGTTTAAATAAAATACTTTTTTTAAGAAAAGCATTTATGTGTGAACCCCAAACCCTACTTCACTAAATGTCTTAGAAAATAACCTGAATGGAAGAATCGTGTTAGGTTCCTGATTCAGATTCTCTATAAAAAAGCATACAATCTTTCCCCATGAGTGGAAGTTAGGTGCACATTTCTGCATAAGGCATGCATTTTTACCTTTGAGAACTTATGTGTAAACAGATATGTTTTAGAGAGGATGCATTTTTTTTAACTCATGATAACTTACCTAACTAGCCCCTTGGCAGCAGAATTTCAGGTGTGTGATTTTGTAAAAGAACATATTGCATTCTCCAATTATCTCACAATGAAAATGAACTTTACTGAGTGAAGTGCATAGTATACGTACAGGCAGCTTATCGTATTCTGCATCTGATGATGAAGGAGAGACAGTAGCACCAGGACTAGATGATGATAGCCTTAAGGTACTGGAAGGAAAGTTGGCATCTGGCACAAAAAGAATCTGGGATATGAAAAAAGGGGCTGAATGAGCACACAAGTAGACACGTCCTTAACTTGTTTTCAGAGAAGTCACCCTGGCACACCAACATGCTTGCTGCATTATGAAGATCTAGTTGGCGTTCTTGGAATTCATAAACAGTATGGGGTCCTCTAGACTGCTTTATAAGCAATATTCAACAACAGTGAAAAGGGTAGGAAACATAAATACTGAGGAGCTCACAAAAGAGAAGAATAAGGAGAGTGAGTATTCTTGGTGAACGATGTGAAGCAAGTGGGTCCAAGTGAAGCTTTGAACCAACAGTAAGAACTGGATAAGCAGGAGAGAAAAGCCTTCCAGGGATGAAGACCAATACAAGGTTGAAGATCCTTAGCCTGCAATCATTGAGGCCACAAATATGTTTGACTATGGAATTTTGGACTATGGAATATTTACACAAACTTTACCCATTGAACACCCCTGAACACCCCTAGTATGAAAACACATATCAAATTATTTTCAGATTTTACAGAATTTCAGATTTCATATTTTTTTGGACTTGTGGATGAGCCTGCAACAAATAGGAATAAAGGAGAGAGCTAAAGCCATGGTTCTAAATGTAATACCTGTGTCAAGTAAAAACAGAACAAATCTAGGTCCATTAAGTCTCGCAAGCCTTGAGCCTCAAATCAGTAAGGTCTTTGTATGATGAACTAGACAAAGCAATAAATGTAATAGCCACTTCTCTTCCATTTGCTTCTGGGTTATGTAAAAATATTTCTTTAAGCTGTACAAAATAAATGTCCTTTTGAAAATTATACTAGTTCCCAAAATACTATTAGGATATTGTCTTGCAATGTTCTTTTAATGAGACTAATACATTTCCAGTAAATACAATCTTAAAATGATATTTAATGCTACAAAAGTGAATTCAGAGTTAATCATGAAACAACTGGTCTCACACTAATACTGTTTTGTTTTTTTTTAGTATCTTCCCAACTTCCGATTACATTTAGTTATTTAAGCTCCACTCAAGGAGATCATCAACCCAATATCCAGAATAAATCTCAAATATTCTGAGACCAGAGCAAACTAAGCCAATTTTGATTTATCAAATCCATTTAGTACAGACGCTATCTGGGATAATGTTGGCTAACTTCTAATATTAGAAAACTGAGGTCTGAAAAGAGAAGTGAGTTTCCATTTCTAATAGGGATTTATTTTTTTCAGTAACATAGTAAACATATTAACATAGTCCTTTCATGTGTTAGCTACTGGCCTTATTAGTTGGCTTAATTCCAATCAACTAGTTTATTGTCATAGTACAAGAATCACCCCCAAAGTATTTTACTAGTACAATCTTTAGCTCAATTAAATAAATACTTGTTCAGCCTAACAATAAAAACATTAACATCTATTTCATAAAGATAAAGATATATAAATTAATATACTTTAGTACTTTTAAGGACTGAAGTATATTAATTTCTCTTTTCATGAGACCATAATATGATAAACATTAGGCCAATTTGTGTCACTGTTGTCTTTGCATGCTATGTTTAAAAGGAATGTGGGAGGCAATATCATTAATAGAATCTAAATATGACTAAGGCAGCCATACACATCTATGGATGAGACTGGATACTTGCCCTCAGCTAAGTGATTTCAATGACAGCCATGTAATTTATGCACTGAATAAAATTTCTTAAACCTCTTATTATGTAAAATCTACTAAAAGTTAACTGGATTAACTGGATTAAAGTAAAGTACTAATTGTGTTACTGGTCAATGTCATTCAGTTTAACAAAGCTGGTACTGAAAACTTACAATAAAACCGGGGTCGGGGCCGGGAGTTTGGCCTAGTGGTTAAAGTGCTTGCCTAGCATGCATGAAGACTCGGGTTCGATTCCTCGGTACCACATACATAGAAAAAAGTTGGAAGTGGTGCTGAGGCTCAAGTGGTAGAGCTCTAGCCTTGAGAAAGTCCAAGGACAGTGCTCAGGCACTGAGCTCAAGCCCAGGACTGGCAAAAAAAAAAAACAAAACTGGGGTCATTAGTTATGATTGAGACAAAAATGACATTTTCTTTTCCCAATTTAAAATACAGTGATGGCCAGAAATCACCTCAGAGGAGTGGGCTAAACTGTAACTTGCAATTCTGAACTACGCTTTGTAGGAATATCTGTGTTATAGACAGAAAAAAAAAATGACCCTAATTCAGAACTTTTCTTACTGCTACAGGAAATACCTACAATAAATTAATGGTAGTGATAATGAACTTTATTAATCATTTACAAAGTATTAATCTCTCAAAAGTTCCTAAGTGGCAAGAGGCTTTCACAATTCTTGGCTCTAAGAGAGATAACAGATGGAATCAACACATTATCTCACTGATAATAAAGCTGTGATGTTAATAGTAAGGCATTCTCTATGGCAACAAAAGATGAATGCAAACTTTCTAGGGTGATATTAGCCAGAAAAGTAATTACCTGGCCTGGAACAATAGTATGTGTGAAAAGTTTATTCAGTTCCACTAATTTGTTTGGAGTGATGTTAAACTTCAGGGCTATGGAGTTTAGCGTGTCCTGGCTTCCAGCCTAGAATAATCAAACAAACAAAATTTAGTATATAAAGCAAAAAAATACTTTTTGTAGGAAATAGTAATCAATTTAAAATATAGATAAATAATTAGTTCCATCCATATCATAGGTACTATACAAAAGAGGGAATAAGTTCTCAGTTCTTAATAAAACCATGTAAAAGAAGTCTGAAACATAATTCATCTCATCTTCAAATTTTACTGTCTACTAGTAGATCTCTATTTTTTCCATTAGAACAACTCTAAAGAGAAAAGCAAACCTATACATATAATAATATCCTGCCTAATCATAGGGTAATAGAGCTACAATTTTTCTCTACATCTATTTCTTTATTTTTTTTTGCCAGTCCTGGGGCTTGAACTCAGAGCCTGAGCACTGTCCTTGAACTTTTTCAAGACTAGTGCTCTCCCACTTGCCACAGCACTACTTTTGGCTTTTTTTTTTTAACGTATCTGGTGCCAGGGAATCGAACCCAGGGCTTCATGCATGCTAGATAAGCACTCTACCACTAGGCCACACTTCTGGCCCTCTCTCCAATTTTTCTTTCTGTTTTCCTTCACTTGGTTATACAATCATCTCTGTACAATGGCTTCTTTTCCAGTGGTCCCTGTGCTCAGAAGTGATTCTATCAGCTCCTTTGGGACACGGCAAAGGCAGTACTCAGAGGAAAATTTATAGCTCTGAGTGCCTACAATAACAAATTGGAAAAATTGCAAACCAACAATTTAATGTGTCACCTTAAGCTCCTGGAAAAAGAGCAACAAACCAACCCTAATCCTCGTAGAAGGATGCAAATTATTAAAATCAAAGCAGAATTAAATGAATTGGAGTCCAAAAAAAAAACTATAGAAAGAATCAACAAAACAAGGAGTTGGTTCTTTGAAAAAATTAACAAAATTGACATACCCTTAGCAAATCCTACCAAAAAAAGAAGGGAGCATACCGAAATAAACAAAATCACAGACGAAAATGGTAATATCATGACAGAAATTACCAAGATCCAGAATATCATGAGGGAATACTTCTCAAACCTTTATGCCAACAAAGTTGAGAATCTAGAAGAAATGGATGAATTCCTAGCCAATATTAACATACCCACACTGAACCAAGAAGAACTAACCCAACTAAACAGGCCTATTTCAAGCACTGAAATAGAAATGGCAATAAGAGAACTTCCACCTAAGAAAAGCCCATGGCCAGATGGATTCACAGCTGAATTCTATAAGGTTTTCAAAGCAGAGCTCACATCAATAATCCTCAAGCTCTTCAACGAAATTGAAAATGAAGGCTCTTTACCAAACTCATTTTATGAAGCCAGTATAACCCTCATCCCAAAACCAGACAGAGATTCATCAAAGAAAGAGAACTATAGACCTATTTCTTTGATGAACATCGATGCAAAACTTCTCAACAAAATACTGGCCAACTGTCTACAACAACTCATCAAAAAAGTTATACACTATGGGGCCGGGAGTTTGGCCTAGTGGTTAAAGTGCTTGCCTAGCATACATGAAGACCCAGGTTCGATTCCTCGGTACCACATACATAGAAAAAAAGCCAGAAGCGGTGCTGAGGCTCAAGTGGTAGAGCTCTAGCCTTGAGAAAATCCAAGGACAGTGCTCAGGCCCTGAGCTCAAGCCCAGGACTGGCAAAAAAAAAAAAAAAGTTATACACTATGATCAAACAGGATTCATCACAGGGAGGCAAAGCTGGTTCAACATACGCAAATCAATATAATTCAAGACATCAACAGGAGCAAGGACAAAAATCACATGATTGTCTCAATAGATGCAGAAAAGACATTTGACAAGATCCAACACCCCTTTATGTTAAAAAAGCTCTGGAAAACCTAGGAATCCATGGAACATTCCTCAATATATTAAAGGCTGAGTATGGCAAACCCACAGCTAGTATAGACTTAATGGCAAAAAGCTAAAGCCATTCCCTCTAAACTCAGGAACGAGACAAGGATGCCCACTCTCTCCACTCCTCTTTAACATAGTATTAGAATTTCTAGCCAGTGCAATAAGTCAAGAAGCAAGCATAAAGTGGATCCAAATAGGGAAAGAGGAAGTAAAACTTTCCCTCTTTGCAGATGACATGATCCTGTATTTGAAGAATCCTATAGACTCTACTCCCAAGCTCCTGGAGCTGATTCAAAACTTTGGAAGGGTAGCAGGGTATAAAATTAACCCTCAAAAATCAACTGCCTTCCTCTACGCCAACAGTGAGAGGAATGAGGCAACAATCAGGAAAGCAACTCCTTTTGCAATAGCCTCAAAGAAAATAAAGTACCTAGGAATTATCTTAACTAAGAATGTAAAGAACCTTTTTGATGAAAACTTTAAAACCCTGATAACGGTCCTGTTCTTTAACCCACCTTCAGGTGGGATGCACAGAATAGTGAGCGAAGTGGATGCATATCTATCCAGCCAGGTCATCCACACATTACACACTATGAGTGATCACTGGGGTATGTTTGTGTGCCAGGTCAGCCTCCAATTCACCTCTGAAGCTTTTCAAAGAGCAGGAAAAGAAATGATCTAGAACTGCTCTTAAGAATCTTCATTATTTGATGAGTACCCAAGAAAAGAGTGACTGGGCAAGGTAAGTTAGGAGAAGCATTCTGCTTGCACGATGTAATATTAACAAGGTTTGTGCCGTCTTGTTTATACTCACAGTGTATTCCATGGTACCATGGGGCTTCTGAACCACCATCTTCTTCTCTTTTTTATCATGTGTTTTGCTTTGATTGTCATCTGAAGAATAAATTTTAAGTGAATGTACAATTTCATTTTCAGCAAGTGAAGACAAAGTCTGCTATCAAATTGACTAACAAAATATATTAATAGAAAAATGAACAAATGACAAAAAAAACAGACTAATGACTAGAATATACTATTCAACAATGACCCTTAGAATGTGACCTACAATTCAATAGTATCAACAATGAGGTGATTCCTTAGTCTTTATTCAAATAATAGTTTAAATGTTAACATGTAATACTGGAGTTGCAGAGAAAAACAGTAATATCACTATATAAATGATGCATACTTTAAACTGGTTTAGCTCTTGTAAAAAGTGATCTGTCAGTATGTAGAAATAACCCAAAGATGCTTACTCTCTGATCAATTGTCTAAAAACGTACAGGAACAATCTCAAAAAGAAGGTCAAGAATAAGTTATGTTTGGTGAAATATTATTACAATATAAAAACTTGGATAAATCTATGTGCTGTCCTTACAGTTCAAAACCACAGCTCTATGTAATTCAACCCATTATAATTAATACAGCACAACATATTAACCAAGATATAAAAAACCATAGAGATGGGGCTGGAAGTGGGGCCCTCGGTGATGGAAGACCTAATCCGAGTTCAAACTCCAGAATGGGAGAGATTTGGAGAGATGGATGAAAACCATGGGTACATACTGCAATAGATTAAAAAATTAAAGAACAAGAAGAATATAAAATTGCATTAAAAGTTAAAAAAAGGTGTTCCAACTTGAATATGAACAGAAAACTGCAAATTAAAACTACCTAGTAATTTGGTAAATCAGAAAATGGCTAGAACTGCTACTAGGAATGCAAAATTATTCAATCATTCAAGAAAATGAAATCTACACAGCTTTGCACACGCTAACACTAGGCTATATTCCTGGCCCTCCAGTAATTTTTATTGGCATTAGTTAGAGGCTGTTCACTCCTTTTGTGTATATTTGGAGATCTTAAGTTCTATGTTCAGGAAAGAATGATTCCTACTGTTGACTCATACCTTTCCATAAACTATGTAGTTATCGCTGATGCCAATGGCAAGTGCTACTACAAGCTATTGATTTGTGAACATTTAACTATATCCAGGCGCAAAGAAAAAAGAAAGAGCAAATACAAAGCATGTTGGTCACTTTTTCAGGATATTAATAGCACAGCTTTTCTTAACTGAGCTAAGAACAAAATTAAAATTAATTTCCAATGGCATAGTTGAATAGGGTAGAAAAAAAGAAAACATGTATCTAAATATTACTTAAAAAAGCCTTCTTTCTGTAGTCTGAGATTTTGACATCGTTGAAGTAAAGACCAGAAGGTACCCATATTTGATGGTCTTGTTGAAATGATCCCTAGGATATAAGGTTGAATAAACTTCTCCAAACAGATCAATGAGTCTGACACATTTGATTGTGGGCAATAATTTTCACTGAGATAACACCCCACTGGGCAAATCATCTGACCTGTCAAACCCACAAACCAAGCACTGTGTTTTGCAGTTGACTAAACAGAGAAAACACAAAGAAATAGCTATTTAAGGATCAAACTTAATTGCCTCCATATCACTGTACTTCAAAGTAAACTGTCATACTGCTTCCTAAATTTTTATTGCAGTGAGCAGTAAAGATGGATAGCTATGTAACTCCACACTTGAAATCCTTTATGGCTTACCAAGATAGGTTCTCTAGCACATTTAAAAAAAATCTGGGAGAGATTTATGGCCCTGAAAGAACTAGAAGCCTAAGCAGTCACAGGAGGACTGCATGGCTGCATCCCCAGTGTTTCAGGCTGAGGACCCACTACTGACCCTATGCAACTGTCCAATGACATAGATGTCATCATTTGCAGCCTCTGGCCTCCTCGCAGTCCTTTATACTTACTGATCTTCCCATTGCTAACCAGAACTTAAAGCAAATGATGTAGAAGGATCTATGCCAGAGAGGAAATCTGGTTAAAGTGTTGCTCAGAAATGACTGTGAACATAGCAACTGAGCCTCTCACCTGCCCTACCTATGACATCAAGTCCTCAGCATTAGTATTTCCCCCAGTTCAGTGAGGAACTATTTGAAAAAATAAATTGCTCTTAGAGCAATGGCATACTGGCCCTTCAGATTAGCTCATCTTGTTTTGCATAAGTCCTGAAGTGGCAAATGGAGTTGGGAATAGGAACAAAGGGTCTGTCATTGACCTTACGTCAGATGGACACTGGTATCCTGTCCACAAGTCCTATGCCTGCTCTTCCCACCCAGAAGCCAGCCAAGAGCCCCCAATACTCAAAGTTCTTGGCTCCTGAAACTAAGAAGATGGCACATCCAACCTATCATCATTCAAATTACAGCTCAGGTGAAAAGGAAGCTTCCTTTATAGTTACTTTTTACCTTCTGCATTAAGAGCCAACAATGTTCACGGAGAAATGTGAGAAAATGCTAAAGTTTTACTTAAAGTTTGCTTTATTTTCCTTTCAGAGCTGATTCGATGGAAGAAGAACGATGCCTACGGCTTCATTTAAGCACTGGTGACAAAGAGGGCTGGGCTGGGCATGAATCCCTGCTCAACACTAACCAGCAGTGCACCTGTCCAATTACTCAGCTTCTGTTTTTGGCTTTGTAAATCAGGCTGGTACTTCCTGTGACAGATCACAGTGAGTCATGAGGAAGTAAAGCATCATGCCCACAGGGGACGCTCAGCCAATGGATGCTCCTTCTCTTCCTTGTGCCTGGTGCTGCTTCTCCTCCCATTCCAACCTTCCAGAAGCACTTTTTACAAACCTCCTGTTCTCTTAATTAATGGATCAAGGACCTTATGAGACAAATTTAAACTTTAGAAGAAAATATAAGGAATACAAAAAGATGGGTTCAGGAGATGGAAACTTGGGGAGGTGATAAGTTCATCAAGATAGACCCCTTACAAATAAGGGGGTAGAGCAAGCGCAAAACCCTGAGTTCAAACCCCAACACCAGACCACACACACAAAGAGAGCCTGAAGAGAGACTTCTGCTCACCTCTTCCTACTTGAGGTTACAGTGACCAGACTGGTCTCTGAGGAAGTAGGTCACACCAAGATCTGAATTACCCAGGGCTTTGTTCTGGGACTTTCCAGCAACCAGAACTGTGAGAAATTTGGGTTGCTTATTAAGCTACTCTACAGTAGTTTGCTATGGCAGCTAAAACTGATTGAGATATAATTAGAGTATTTTACCCTTGTACCACTATCCAGTTCATTTCTAATTTGTTTTTTTCTCCCAAGTTCCAATTATTGCTGACCATAAGATTCTGTCCAAATTACATAGACATTTCTTTTGCAGTGAGATTTTTTCCACAATACATACCAGTGTGATAAAACATGATGCATGAACCATAGAATGTCACATCATGCATACCATTGTGCTTAGAATGGGGCTAATCTCTGAGCTTATGGTCAGAAGTAAAACTGGGCTTTTAAGACATAGCCACTTAGCTCAGTGAGTATATTATATATTTCAATAATAACATCAGGTTATAATGACATATTGGGTTAATAGCAATACTAGGATTGTGAGGGAAGTTTTCCTGGAGCCAAAGCTGGTATAGTCAGACTAGTCTACTCAGAAGTGCTAGCTTTCACAGCCTATTTCCTTGTAGGCATTCATACTCCATAACCATTAGACTTTCTAAGGAAACGCAACTCCAGATTCTAAATTCCTTTTCCCCCGATAATTTTTCTATACCACAAGCATTTCCTGCATTGCTGATATTTTAGATTTTTTTAAGTAGGGCAGTTTTTGCACACAGGGTAGATGTAAATGTCAATGGTAGTAATGGTAGAAATAGAATATGGGTGAGAAAAACACGCAAATGAATCCCCAGGAATAGCCCCCAATCCTTCCTTGTGATAGCTTAAGAGGTTTCCTATTCATGAGAATTTCTCCTTATTCTGTGGGGCTATCGACTTGCCAACTTTTTGGAATAAAACAAGAAAACTGCGTTTTTCAGATTATAAAGTATTTACAAGGAAAGTCCAACCTGAGAGGATAGGAGGTGAAAAACCTGAGCTACTCCTATTCATGATTCTCATTGCTGGCTTTCTTTCTCTCCCTGTTTCTCAATATTTATTATTTAATCTGAGAACTATAAAACTACTAAAATTTAAAAAAAACTACTAAAATTATCATGTTAGTGGGGGTATTAGATCATGGATTTTATGGATCAGTATGCATTTTAACATGCTTTTAGTCAAATTCTAGGGGGCTACATATTTCTCTACCAACTTTTCTTTCCTAATATGACATTTTCACTCTTAAAGCTTGGATTTTGATGTGCCTCAGAAATGAACACCTTTCCCTCTCAGTAACCCTGTTTGAGGAACTCTATGAAACAAATATATCTGAGAATTTCATATATATGAGAACTTGAAAACCAACATTTACCTTGCAATTCTCAAGATATTAAGTGCTCTGGGACTCACTGCTATGCCTCTCTTCTTTGCCCTTTTCTAGGTAATTTTTAACAAGAATTTTTTTTTACTATTTACCTATGACCTATAAACATTTGCTATATGTTATGAAAGTACAGTTTTCCTCTTATTTCTGCTCTAGTGACAGCAAGATTTTTTGATTTTTACACTAAGTATGAGTTTCAACTACTCAAAAGCATTCTTGGTGTGTCACACTAGCTTTGTTGAGCACTTCTAGTTCCACTGTTTAGGTCTTTGCACCAAGAATACATTTTGTTCTGAGACCTTCCATTCTCACCTTCCCTATCAGTTAACTCCTTTCCTCCCCTTAGCCACATTGCTGTACATTCTAGGGGAAATGTCTCCTGATCACCATCGAGTTATTTGTGATATGATGTCACCAATACTATCTCAAGAAACACAGACCTATATTCTTTTTTTTTTTTTGGCCAGTCCTGGGGCTTGAACTCAGAGACTGAGCACTGTCCCTGCGCTTTCCTGAAGGCTAGTGCTCTACCACTTGAGCCACAGCACTACTTCTAGCTTTTTTTCTATGTATGTGGTACCAAGGAATCAAACCCCGGTCTTCATGCATACTAGGCAAGCTCCCACTAGGCCAAACTCCCGGCCCGAGCTTATATTCTTGACATGCTTTTTTCACATGAAACTTCACTTCAAGCCTACCTTCCTGACTCTTTGAGAGCTCAAATTTCAAGAACATTTTTTTTTTTTACCAGTCCTGTGGCTTGAACTCAGGGACTGTGCACTGTCCCTGTGTTCAAAGCTAGCGCTCTACCACCTGAGCCAAAGCCCCACTTCCAGCTTTTTCTGAGTGGTTTATTGGACATAAGATTCCCATGGGACTTTCCTGCCCTACCTAGCTTTGAACCATGATCCTCAGCTCTCGCCCTCCTGAGTAGCTAGGAGCCACTGGTACACAGCTATCATTATTTTGAATGCTATTGTTTATATATGGCTTGATCTACTTGTGTTTGGAAATAAATGCATCAAAAATAACACAACCATGGCTTTCTAAGTCACTGTGGAACAAAAAGGCAAATGACAGATACAAAGTGTCACATAGATGGCCCAAAAAAACCCATTAGGAAAAGTGTGTAAAGTGTGTACAGAAAGTGGAAATAATTTAGTCACTGGCTACTTTCATGTTTTCATTAAAACAAAAACCTATAGTCAGGTCAAAGCAGAGAATTTAATTTTTATTCTTTCTTCTTAAGTTTCTTTTCAATTCAGGGAGAAAAACTAGAATTTTAAATGTGATAATGATAAACTTACTACAAAAAAGTTAAGTTCATCTACATGTGCTGGCACACACATATAAATCTCAGCACTAAAGCTAAACCAGAAAGATCATGAATTTGTGGCTAGGCTGAGATACACAGTAGATAAAGGAAAGTAAGGAAAAGAAAGGAAAGGACATGGGAGGAGAAGGAAAAAAGAATATATATTATATTACAATTTGGATTGCCTCCCTTATTTCTAAATTTTCCCCACCTCTTTCGAATTTTATACCATCATAGTTTCAAATGAAGAATTTCTCAGCCGGGAGTTTGGCCTAGTGGTAGAGTGCTTGCCTAGCATGCACGAAGACCCGGGTTCAATTCCTTGGTACCACATACCTAGAAAAAACCAGAAGTGGTGCTAAGGCTCAAGTGGTAGAGCTCTAGCTTTGAAAAAAATCCAAGGACAGTCCTCAGGCCCTGAGCTTAAGCCCAAGACTGGCAAAAAAAAAGAATTTCTCTACATTGTTATCTTCAGTATCTTAGGTGCAAGGTATGTACTATTGTAAGATTAAAGATTACAAAATGATTTGTTCCTTTAAAGTAAAAGCATCTTGTGGTATAATTTCTGACAATGTACTATATTCTGGTGCTATAATATAACAGTCATCTTTTGATATATTTACAGACATTGCAATGTACTAGCCTCAGGTATAACTTAATCATTTTGAAAAATACATTGACACATCACCAAACAATTCTTCAAGGATTCACACAAATAATGACTGAAAAAGAAGATCTATATAACATAGCAAATACAAATGCAAACCATGAGCACTGAGTTTACTTGTTCTAGAAGTTCTTTATGATGTTTGCTGCATGCCAGGTGCTATATAGGCAAAGGTGCCTGATCTAGATTTGTCCGATGCCATCTGCCTTGATGTAACTTACTCCACTTCCCTTTTCCTACTCTTCTAAAACACGAAACAAAACATTTGCAGAGTCAGTTCCATGTTATTATCATGAGCAACTCTACTGACTCAGTCTTTCTATAACACTATCAACATCATAACTGCTAAGTTCTTCAAGTGTTAAAGAATTACCATGAATTATTGCTCAAAGCTTAAATGAGGCACAGACAAATATAATTCAACAGGAAAAACATTTTTGGTCAAAACATGTTTCTTTTAACTAAGAAGGCAATGTTACAGAGGTGGAATGGTTATTGGAAAATAATTACCTTCATGCATATTTTTTAAGAATTTGGAATTTGTCCAGTGTTCTTTTCAATGAGCTTCTATTCACTTATCCAGATATATATATATATATATAATTTTTTTAAAGCCAGTCCTGGGCTTAAGCTCAGGGTCCGAGCACTGTCTTTGGACTTTCTCAAGGCTAGAGCTCTACCACTTGGGCCTCAGCACCACTTCCGGCTTTTTTTTTTTTCTGTGCATGTGGTACCAAGGAATCGAACCCAGGTCTTTGTGCATGCTAGGCAAGTACTCTACCACTAAGCCAAACTCCTAGCCCCCAGTTATATTTTTATTACTAACATTTGTAATGAATTACACAATAACTAACATGCAAAAGAGATTGAGAAAAATTTCCTTGTTATTTTTATACCCAGGGAAAACAACTACCAAGGTGCACACACTGCCATTTATTGGCCATTAATTTTTTTTAACTCTCTGGGTCACTGGATCACTTTTTTTTTTTTTTACTGTTTTCACCTCATATGTGTAAGGAAAAATTCATAGGCCTTAGCTTCGAAATCAAGGTGCTTGTAGACAAATCTATTACCACCTCAAAAACACTTGTGAACACAAATTCCACTGAGCTTTCTAATTTGCCAGTTCTTGACTCTGTTCTTTTTCTTCTTCACACACTGCCCTGATCAGCACAAACTCTGCTGTTTCTATGAGCAAAATCTCTCCACAGTGTGCCCTGTCGCCAGCCTTCTACCAGCACAGACGGATCCTTGATTTGAGGTCAAGTGCTCCACCTAGTGGCATACAGCCACAGCCTGGGATGAATCTCAGGAAAACTGGCAAGTCACACCCCTTGAAGCCAGTTATAGACAAATAAAGAAATGGCTAAGAAGGCTTGGGACTTAGTGGTCCCCTCAGAGGCTTGACTCCAGCACTGAATTCTCCTGAGGAAATAGCCCAAAACTCTAAGCCATTATCATCCTTGAGAAAGGTTGACAACCTATCATGACATGTGTTTATTTATTGATATCACAAGATGAATTTGACCCAATAACTAGACTGTTAACTATATCCATCTAGAATTTTCATAAAATGTAAACAAATAAAAAGAGAGTGTTCACTGATGCATTTCTTCCATCCTGTGCTCACTTAATGAACTGAGCACCTGTCATACTAAAGATATTATAGGGTCTAAATGACACTGGCCAGGAAACTGGAAATGAGATTACTCCATGAAAACAATAAAGATGAAAATCTAACCTGGTCAGGGAAAGATAGGGCTTTCCTGAAGACAAACTGAGGTCTTAAAATTGTGTGTTGTTTGTTTTCTTATTTTTTTTTTTTTTGGCTAGAGTCTCACTAGTAATTGGTGTGGTTACATATATCTGTAATCCCATTCAAGGTTTGGTGGGATAATGTATTTGGAGTCTAGTAGTAATAGTAGTAATGGTAGTGGTACATGCAACAAGCTTTGAAATGGGGCGGGGGTCAGTCGTGGGGCTTGAACTCTGGGCCTGGGTGCTGCTCCTGAGCTCTACTGCCCTATCCCTTGAGCCACAGCACCACTTTCAGTTTCCTAATGGTTAATTGGAGATAAGACTCTCATACCCAGGCTGGCTTTGAACCACAATCCTCAAATCTCAGCCTCCTGAGTAGCTAGGATTACAGACGTGAGCCACTGGTGCCTGGCTTTTGATAGATTTGTTGTTGTTGGGGAAATGAATAGAGAGGTTACACTTACATTTGCCAGGTAGTAGGTGCATTACTTCTCACATATTGATACCCCTTCTCATGGTTTTATCCTCACTTTCCTCCCCCGACTCCCTCCCAATCATCTTGTTTTCCCCCATTCCCTTTCTTATTTCAAATAAACAAATAAACGTATTACAATATACTAGGTAACAAAATCAGATACAGTAACAATATGAGATCAATAAAAAGGCAAAAAGCAGAGAAGAGAAACAACGCAGTACATTAAGAACAACAGACACACAAGATAAAGCTCTTGCTTCCATATCCTAGAGACCCTTTCATTTAGTCTCATCTTACATGACCTTATGTACGTAGGTTTTGAGCTATTGTAATCCTCTGCTAAGAGAGTCCTAGATGTGTACTAATTATTACAAATGAGGGAAACCATTGAGCCTATGTTCCTTTGGGTCTGGCTTACTTCACTTAATATGATCCATTTCCTTACAAATGGGGAGATATCATTCTTTCTAATGGCAGCATAGAATTCCACTTGTATAAGTACCACATCTTCTTGATCCAGTCATCTACTGAGGGGCATGATAGATTTTTTTTAATAAAAATACTCCAGTAGTACTATCAATACTCACCAATGCTGTAATATCTCTTTAGTTCTGTGCGTCTGATTTCCTTTAACTGATTATTTTTCCTCTTCTTTTTCTCATCAGCAATATATTCCTCTTCCACAGCAATATTACACTTATCTTGTTCCAAAACAACTGGATTTGTGTCTTCTTTCCCAAGATGAGTCCTTGTGGTTACTGCTGAGGTTGTTTCTGCATTTTGTTTAGATTGTTTTTTCTTTTTCAATCTAGAAGTGTGAAAAAAAAAGAGAAAATGCCAGAGACATGTTTAGAAGAAATTCTATTAATTTCATGCTGTTGGGCTTTCAATATTAATTGTGTGGTATAGAAAATACTTCTCTTACAAAATTCTTAACTATAGTCTCCTGGCATTTTTTTTTCTTTTCTAAGCACTTATTTTACATGGAAACCTTTGGCCTCTCCTTAATCATAATGCTTAATTCATAATATTGCATCTAGAATATTGAGAAATATTCTTCAAGTAAGAGAAAAATGAGATTCTCCTATTGGCTTTTAAATATGGATTTTTTAAAAATCAAGACATAGAGTAACTCCTCTATATAGTCATGTTAGCAGTGTTACATATATTTTTAAACAGTACTTGTGGTACTTTTCAATTATATACAAACACATATATAAAAACAAGTCTCATAGTTGCAGGTAAAGATATGTTCAGTATCAAGGTTTGCACAATGTGAACTGGTTCAGGTGTGAGTAACTTTCTTACTGTGCTAAGTATGATAAGAGGCCTGAAGGGCTACACTTCCCGATATAGGAAATGCCAATATGTACTTGACTTTGTGATTACTGATACAGCCTTCTGAAATCTTCATAAACATATTTGGTGACTCCAATTCTATACACCTGAGGCCGAAATGCATGAGATCAAATTTATCAGAATTTAGTGATAGCCAATCATTCTTTCAAATCTGAGGCATTACCCTGTCATTAATTGATGTGTCATATTGTGTTTATTAGTGCTTCTTGAGGAAGTTCATGTTTTGTAAGAGTGAGAGCCTTGGCCTCTTACTCAGGCAACATTCCATTCAGACGTTTTCTTAATCAGAACTTTTATGTCTACACAGATAAGTATCTAGGTACAGTTACTTGCACATTCAACTGTCTTTGCCTTCTTTTTATTATATATTATTATTGTTATTATAAAAGATGTGCAGAAAAGTTACTGTTTCATAAGTCAGGTAATGAGTTCATTTCTTTCTATTTATTTATTTTATTGTCAAGATAATATATAGAGAGGTTACAGTTACATATGTAAGGTAGTGAGTACATTTCTTCTCCATCATTGGTACCCCGCCCACGTTTTCTTCTTCCTTCCCTCCTCTCTCCATATTAGTACATTTCTTTTTGGACAATGTCACCCATTCCTTTACTCTTCCAGTTTCATCATCTGTCCCCACCACAAGTTGTACAGTTCATTTTCAACATATTGTTTACTGCTTCATGTCTTTGCCTTCTTGAGCCTTTGGACAACTTGATATTGAGTAATAGATAAAGAAATGTGTGGGCAGGAGAAAACAACTGTAGACTAGCACAGAGATAGAGTGTGATTTTATGCTGCTTTGCTTTGTGATGCAGGGCATGTCAATTAAACAGATGCAGAAGGTCTTCCCCTATGGTTTTGTTCTGACTTCAGGGACCAAACTCCCTGAGCCTATGTTCTTGCGTACACTAAATGTGACAACTGTCCCTCAGCTTCTCAGTCTCTTACTGAGTTAATATACAGCAACATATAACACAAAGCAAACAAAATACTAAAATATCCCCTAACTATAAGCATATAATGACATGAGAACAAAGACATGGTAACATTAAAGACACATTGGGGTGCCAAATTCCATCAGATATAATGAGTAGGCTATTACTGACCAATGAGAAGCCAGGCTCCAAGATTCTCATTAGCTACTAAGTAATAGGCTGAGACAAGACAGCTGGGAAAAAAGTCACAGATGAGTAGACATCTCTGCTCTCAGCTATCTTATTATATTAGTTATTTAAAGAAAAAAAAAGCCATGCACGTGGCTCACACCTGTAATCCTAGCTACTCAGGAGGCTGAGATCTGAGGATCAAGGTTCAAAGCAAGCCTAGGCACTAAAGAATGTGAGACTCTTATCTCCAATTAATTACTAGAAAATGGGAAGTGGTGCTGTGGTTCAGGAGTAGGGTGGTAGCCTTGATCTGTAGAGCTCAGGACAATGTCCAGGCCCAGGGGTAGGGTGGTAGTCTTGAGATGAAGAGCTCACAGATGGTGCCCAGGACCAGAGTTCAAGCCCCATGACCCACAAAAAAAAAAAAAAAGCCTGCAAATCACAAACCAAACAGACCTAGAGACTCATAAAAAGGAATCATGTTCACAAAGCACGTTTCAGTTTTCTACCATCAGATTTTAAACTGTTTTTCTCATAAAAGAGTAGGTGGTTCTTTGCAAAGTGGGATCTGATAGTGCTTCAAATAAGCTAATTTTTCTGCCTTTCAACTGACTATATGAGGCTTGAATTAATGTGCAGTAACCTAGATACTATGGAGGTTATAGGGAGACGTGTCTCTGCACAGAGCAAATCTCTTTATTCAGAAGGCTAGCTATGCACAAGCTGATCCTATTGTTATTTTAGCTGATCAAAAATATGCTGAAAATAATCTTTCTGAATCACTCACAACACGATTTTTCTAGGAGAGATAACATGTAAAAAAATCCTTCTGGATCTAGCATCCTGAGATATGCTTGCTGGTTTCAATTTCCTTAATTTTTTTCCACTTAAAGTTTATTTGAATGCCCTCATTTCACTGTACGCAGGACAATTAAATTCAGATCTAGGGCAAGTGTTTTGATGAACAGCAGCACTGTTTGAGAACATCTCATTAGAGACTGAGATTCATATGTGGAAGCAACAAAATGAATACCTTCATCTACTCCTACTTTGCCTTGCCAACATAGAACCAAAGAGAGCGTTACCTCAGAAAAGAAATGGGAGCCTTGAGCCAAAAAGCTAAGGGAAAGCATGAGGACCTGAGTTCAAGAACACAAGTAATACAATAACGGCATGCACACGCACACACAAATAGTAGTTAATTAAAATAAACACAGATACATGCTCAGGAGAAAAAAAGGAAGCACTACATGTTAAAGAAAAGCATGCCAGGAGCCAAGAGTTTGGCCTAGTGGTAGAGTACTTGCCTAGCATGCACGAAGACCAGGGTTCAATTCCTCAGTACCACATACATAGAAAAAAGCTGGAAGTGGTGCTGTGACTCAAGTTGTAGAGCACTAGCCTTGAGAAAAAGTCCAAGGACAGTGCTCAGGCCCTGAATTCAAGCCCCATGACTGGCAAAAAAAGAAAAGAAAAGCATGCCAGAAAATGGCAATACTTATTTAATGAAAGAAGCAGACACAGTTTAATATGGTTGAAATTCTACAATCAGCTTCATCTTTTGTTTTGACAAGGGTCTTTCTGAGAATGTGTTTTTCTAGAAGTTTCCATCAGAACTGAAGCTTTCTGATCTTGCAACTGGAAATCACTAGTTTCTGGCAAGCCTTTAGTAAAACCCCTCTCTTCTATTCACAGAAATACATTTTTGAATGCTGGAAAAATTGCCAGGCTCTGAGTACAATGGTACAGTTAGTGATTTGTAAACACTTTTTTAGATCCTTTGTCTTTTTGGCCTTCTCTTTTGTTTTTCAAGTTGGTATGACAAGTTATCATCACAAAGGAGACTGTTGGCTAAATCAAGATAAACTGGAGGAAAAAAAAGTCTTGCAGAAAAATGAGCTCCCCCCAGACCTCCCTCTAAGCTTTATTTAACGATCCCATATATACTTATTTATATTGTATACTAAATAAAATATTGGGGGCCAGGAGTTTGGCCTAGTGGTAGAGTGCTTGCCTACCATGCACGAAGACCTGGGTTCGATTCCTCGGTACCACATACAAAGAAAAAAGCCAGAAGCCATACTGAGACTCAAGTGGTAGAGTTCTAGCCTTGAGAAAGTCCAAGGACAGTGCTCAGGCCCTGAGCTCAAGCCCCAGGACTGGCAAAAAAAATTTTTTTAAAATTTGGATGTGGGAAGGGTTATCAAGAAGTAATGCACCCTCTACCTGATGAATGTAAATGTAACCTCTCTATATATCGCCCTGACAATAAAATGCAATTAATTTTTTTTTGAAAAATCAAGTTAAACAGAGAGTGACTTAAGAATATTGAAATATATTTGGCATTTGCTAGCTTTAGGTCTAAGTTTGGGGGGTTTTGTTGTTGTTTTGCCCTTGGCCTCATTGTGCTCAAGACTAGCGCTCTACCAGATGAGCCACATACCCCTTCTGGGGTAGTTTATTGGAGATAAGAGTCTTCATAGTTCTTTTCTGCCTAGGCTGAATTCAAACCATGATTCTTAGATCTCAGCCTCCTGAGTGGCTAGGATTACAGATGTGACTCATCAGTACCTGACAAAAACTTGAAGGTTTTATTATTATTCCTCCTCTTCCTCCTCCTCCTTTTCCTCCTCTTCCTCCCCCTTGCCAGTCCTGGGGCTTGAACTCAGGGCCTATGTGCTGTCCCTGGGCCTCCATATGCAAAGGCTAGTGCTTTATCACTTGAATCACAGTGCCACTTCTGTAGACCTAAGTTTATCTTATTTTGTTAGGCTACATTTACTTTGTTTTGAACTAAATCACAGTGACATTAACCAAGTGTTTTTCACTCTACCCTGGTAATCCTACCCACCTACATCTCAAAATTCTCAAATTCATGTTGGTTTCTGCTACAATTGGACATGTCGGACTATCATCATCTCTTTGCATAGACTATTTTTACAATATTATTACTTTATTTTCATATGTTTCAATATGAACATGGTACATGTTAACACTGGAACATTTTAAAACTGCAGAAAAGTCAAAAGAATGAGGCGTAAGTTCAATCACTGTACTGGGAGGTAATGGGAAAGAGCCAGAAACAAAGAGAAACTACATGCTAGTCCTTCCTCAAGGGCAGAAGAATGAAGTATGATTCTGAAAGAATTCATATCTTCTCAGAACTCATCAGATAAATAACTTCTTTATTTGGAATCACTTGGCTTTTTTACATTAAAATAGTGCTGGCACTACACAATACAGGTAAACCTCATTTTTCACCCTGGCACACTGCAGGTAGGTGAGAAATGAGTAAGTAAAGTAATACTGCTAAAGAAATCATTTTCATAGCTGAATGAAGAGTGTTTTTCCTTGGAAGCGTCTTTCCTTTACTAAAGAAAATGAGTTTTTTTATGTTTGTTTTTTGGGACATAGACATTAATCAAAGGCAGAGTGCTGAGCAAGTTTGTGGGTCTCTGCCAGTCCCTTCCCCAGCATGCTGATAGCACTGAAAAACAAAACAAACAAACAAACAAAAGTCACCCAGCCTTGAGGCTTTTTTCCCCCTACTCTGATTAAGCCTGAGGCTGGGATTCATTTTGTTAAAACCTGTATTTCCAAAGTCTAAGAAAGGCCTATATTAGATACTAGGTTGACAACTTCCTGAATGAATAAACAAAGGATCTGACGTTCAGATTGCATTAAGTTCTGCTCACCTATCAGCATGCCTTTCACAGCTTGCTCTGTCTGACTAGCAGCAGTTTCTCAAATATAACCCCTCATGCAGATATGCCATTTAAAAAGAAAAGGCACTAGCCATGTGTAGCATAACATGTGAAGTAGCTAGGTTAGAGAGGTAGCTCAATGTTTCAGCACTTGCCTAGGCTGTACAATATCCTGCCTAGGACATCATCCTCACCACACATATACAAGTATTTATTCAACTGTGGATGCCCGTAAAGACTCAGTTAATGGACCTATATGAGTCTGAGTATTACAATTTTGGATTGTGAAAATGTATCTAGCCCTAAATTATCTACTATGATAACTTCTATGCAGTCATTCAGCTATGGTTTAAGTTTAATTAGAATAAAATTAAAATTTTAAATTCAGTTGTAAGAACTTTAACAGATTTATGTTGCTAGGTGGTCTATGGTTTGTCTACAAAACTACACACACACACACACACACACACAAACACAATCAATCAATTAATATAGTCAATCTTCAGAAAGTTACTAATTGAGATTAGGGAAAAGAGACAACAGATTGCTTTTCACCACGTTCTTTGTTCTTAAATTGTATGACAGGTATTAAAAACGTTAGTATTTAATTTTAGGAGTTCTTTTTACTATAAAGATACTTTAACATACAAATTTTGTCTTAAAAATATGAGTTTTACTTTTTCAAAGAGCTTATTCTGAAAAGCTGGGAAGAGTTTTCTTTTAATAGCAGTGAGGAGTCGTCTGTGTAAGCAGGAGCCACACTATCCTCACAGAAGTCTTGGGAGGTAGGAAATTTATCTCCATTTTATAGATAAGAGGAAGTCTGAGAAAACTAGAGCTATTTCCCAAGGCCACAAAGAAGAGTTCAGTAGTGGAGCAGGAAATTCACCAACCATGACTACAGCCAATTCCTAGTGGACTACCTAGATTACATCTCCTGAAGTGATTATGGTATATTTGTTTATTTTGACTTAAAATAAAATCCACTGGACTTAGGAAATTCTATGAACTACTTGGGAGAGAATAGCCCAATAATCTACTGGGATTTGACAGTGTACATTCAGACTTGAAAGCAGCTTTAGGTTCTGGCCTTAGCTCTCTCAGAAATCAGCTATGTGACCTTCTTTGGAAACATGGTAAATTCAGGCTTTAAAGTAAACTCAGGTTTTAAAGTAAACAAAAGCAAGAGGCCCAAATTAATTTCAAGGCCCTATCTGTTTCTAACAGTTCATACTTGGCTGAGAAGATTAGGAAATGTGCTAACACTGTTTTGACCTTCAAAAAATATTTTTAAACTCGTAACTAAAGCTTTCCCCAGAGTCTTTTATTTCCTTGGGATTTCCTAGAAGTCTCAATTTAGATTATGTTTTCCTTCCATGTGGTTCCTAGACTTGCAAAAGTAGAGATTAAAACACAACACTATCCATATATAAAGACTACCAGAAAACAAATAATGCAAACTAGAAATAAAAATAAACTAGAAAACTAAACTGACAAAATCTCTACACTGCTGTAATTTGGGAGGAAATAGCGCCAAAAAGAAGAGTAGAAAATGTCAAAACTATGGGGCTGGGAGTTTGGCCTAGCGGTAGAGTGTTTGCCTAGCATGCACAAAGACCTAGGTTTGATTCCTCGGTACCACATACAAAGAAAAAAGCTGGAAGTGGTGCTGAGGCTCAAGTGGTAGAGCTCTAGCCTTGAAAAAGTCCAAGGACAGTGCTCAGGCCCTGAGCTTAAGCCCAAGACTGGCAAAAAAAAAAAAAAAAAGAAAGAAAGAAAAAAAAAGAAAATGTCAAAACTCTTCACCCATGAAAGCAGTAGTCTTTTCACGCATTTTCCCTTAAAACTACCTCTTTAGAAAAAGAATACTAACATAAAAGATATATATTTCATGAAATAATTTATTGAATGTTATTCAAGTATAATTCCATTTGTATGGATATGAACAAAATAAAGCACAGAAAGATTTCCATAAAAACTATGTAGGAAAATAGTTGTTCAGTGAAAGAACTTATATATTTATTAAATTTGGTGGGTTTTTTGGCATTACAAACATCTAATCACTTTTATAATTATAAGTCCAATAAACAAAAAATTGGATATCAGCAGTTGTGGCAACTCTTTCTTCTGAGTCCAGCTACTGCAGTAACTTTCAGGACAGGATCGTCACCCATTCACCTCCTTTTTAAAATCAGACAGAGTGGATTTACCTCCCTAGGGACATCTTCATTTGGTTCCTGTTTCCTTGCAGGATTGTCTGTATTCCTGTCTTTCCACAGTTCTGACCTTCAGAGTCTAGGTTGTTTTTTCCTGGTTTCTAATCTTGACTTGGCCACTTATAGACTTAGAGAAACTCTGCTACACAATGCAAGAAGTTTAGCACTGGGTAGAAACTCAGAAGACTTTTTGTTCCTAGGGTGTCCATCCCTGGCAAATTACTAAATCTCAACCTCAGAGTTCTTCGCTTCGAAATTAAAATAAAATACCCTTGGATGGGCTTTTGTGATAATTAAAATAGTACAGCAAAGGCATATTTCATTCTTAAACAGGACCTGGGCTTGCTTCTCAAGAAGAGCTCACAATTGAAACAAAATAAGTAAATCCTAATAATAATAAAGAGTTGTGCGGCTGCTTTTAATCTTATTCAGATATTCCTAAGGGCTTAAAGAAGTGAGAAAACACATAGAGTGCAACATAATATACAACAAAAATGGCATTAAACAAACGTCAATATAGGTTTACATTCTTCTTCTCACTAGAACTATTGACCTAATTTTACTATAAATAGAGTCACCCATACAGAACTATTTGTTATTTCTGGAAGAATATCCTTTTATATATTCAAGTTCATGTTGTGACTTCATACAGGGTCAGTTTTCAGTTTCACTACAAATCACAAATTGTAGCATACGTTAACTAAAATCAAAAAGGCAGAAGGAGAAATGTTTTCAAAAAAACAAATCTCACTGGTGAAAATCTTCTCTTGGAATCAAGGTAATACAAAAAATTTAACACTAATCACTGGAAAAATATGGAAACGTACTAATTTTAGAGTCATTGTTTGAAATATGTGCTTCCTTCTAACTAAGTTCTAACCATGCCTGCCCCCAAATCTGAAATTCATAACTCAAAATGAAAACATTTTTCCTTCATAGAACCATAACAACCTGAAAAAAAGATCTTTTCAGCAGAGTGTGGTGGTGCATTCTTATAATCCTAGCACTCAAGAGGCTGAGCCAGGAGATCTGTGAGGGTAATATACTGAAGAGCTGTCTCAACAACAACAAAACAACAAAAAGCAGGAGTGGAAAACAAAAGAGAATCCTTTGGCTTTATGTTTACAAACCAGTGAAATCTCCCTTATAAAGGCACACACAAATAGATTTCCCTTCCCCTTACAGAACAACCGCATTCTAATAAAGAGCAATCAGGGCAAGCCACCAAAACTCCAATTTCCCTTTCCCAGGACTTCATTGTGGTATTAAAACAGTGGTGGGTCCCCAGATCTAAAAAGACTCATAACCACAGTGCAGGTGCCAGAAACAGTGAAGGATTTTCACTGAGAGAAACCACCCTGTGGAGATTTCACATGTGATACAGAGAGATCCTTCCAAGTTGTCCCAAATATTAGGATTTCAAGGACAATGCTGCTAAGTGGATGCAGATTGATGGAATGTTTGCTTTGTATTTGTGACACAGAATGGCTTTTATTGCATATACAAGTTGTCTCTTTGAATGTGGTTCCCTTTTTGTAAAAGTCTAGATGCTGGGTTATAACCTGAGATAGTCCTATAGAAACAGATGGAACAGACAATGGTATTTAACTTAGCACAGGGTTACATCCTGAAAAAAAAATCCTAAGTCAAAAATACTCTTTAAATCCAACTATAATAAGCCAAATAAACCCAACATAACTTTGAAAAAATATTAAGCTGAACTAATCAAAGACCTATACAGTTCAGCTATAAAATGCAGATGGAAATCAGACAAAGAAACTTAATTTTGAATGATAATTGTGTTGAAAGTAATTGTGTTGAGGTAAGACTAATCTGTAGCAGGTGCCAGTGGCTCATGCTTGTAAATCCTAGCTTCTTGGGAGGCTGACATCTGCAGCCTGGTTCAAAGCCAGTTTGGGCAAGAAAGTCTGTGATACTCTTATCATTGGTCAGCACCAAAAATGCTTAAACAAGCAACAAAGGAGTGGAAGGTAAAAGGCAATGACAGGCTCTGAATTCAAAAACCTTACTACTAGTACATAACCTGTATGTGAGCATGCACACTCACATCAACACAAACAATCTACAATGTTCTATGAATATAATATTTAAATACTAGGTATTTCACTGCCCTTCATTTAAGAAAAAGCTGTTAAACACAGGCAACACAGAAGTTAATCAAAGTAAGTAGGTATCTATGAAGCATTTTGAAGTTACTTATTCTCTTTTGTTTCAAAACTGCTTCCTGCATGTGACTTATTTAGCTTAATATTCTTAAAGTAACTAGCTATATAAATTCCCTATGGGTCCTATAAAAATTATTACAAACTTGATGGCCTAACACAAACCATGTTCATTCTCTTTACTGTTCTGGAAGTCAGAAGTCTGAAATTAGTTACATCAGGAGGTATTCCCACCAGATCCACTTTCCTTGCCTTTTCCAGCTTGTATAATTGCCTCCCAGGAACCTCTTCATCTTCATACCCAGCAGCACAGCATCTGGCTTCCTATGTGCAGTCACATTTCCCTGTGCTTCCCTCTTAGAGAGACACTTAAGTGTGGAATGAAAGGCCCACCCACATAATCTTCCCATTTCAATACCCTTCTCTTAGTCTTAAATTCAAGGTCCCTACCATGAAGGGGAATATTCTTCTTCTCAGGAATTGACATTCAGGTGTCTTTAGGAATTATTATTCAGCCTATCCTACTGGCTGAGTACTAATTGTAATAGCTTTATTGTGTTAGTCAATGTCCAAATGATTCCTATATTTACACAATGTATTCTCTAGGTTCCTTGAAAAAGTTCACCTGCTGGCAATGACTGGAGATACATACATAGAGAATATTCATGACTGTTCTGAAGTCTCAAGCTTACTTATGTGAGCTTTCATTTTATGTCATTTGCAGGGAAATGAATGGACCTACAAGGAATCCTATTAAATGAGGTAGGCCAGCCTCAGAGAGACAAAGGGCACATGTTTTCTCTCATATGTAGAAGCTAGATCTAAAATAACCAGGACATAACAAATTATACAGGACACTAGGCATTCATACACAGTGAGACCAAAGGAGGACATTCTTAGGAGAGGAACACAAAGGCACAATGCCAATGTGCCTCTGTGATCACACAAAATAATATTTAACAAACTCCAGGAAATAGAAACAAGAGGATTTTTTTTTGGTGGGTCATGGGGCTTGAACTTGGCCTGGGCATTGTCCCTAAGCTCTTCAGCTCAAGGCTACCACCTTACCTCTGGAGCCATGGTGTTAAAAACTGAATTACATATTCTGAATTCTAGGGAAAAATATATCATAGAACTTAAAGTTGAAAAACAGTTAATTTTTTTGTCAGTCTGGGAGCTTGAACTCAGAGCACAGGCATTTCTTCTGAGCTTTTCAATCAAAGCTAACACTTTACCACTTTAAGCCACAGCTCTGCTTTCAGTTGAGTGGTAGTTAGCTGGAGATAAGAGTCCTATGGATTTTCCTGGCTTTGAACCACAATCCTCAGATCTCAGGTGTGAGCCACCAGCACGAAGCAAGTTAAAAATTTTAAACAATAAAACCATTAACTGAATTGATGTTCAAATGATCTTTTCCATCTTGTTTTTTGAGATGTACTCTGTAAATTATACAGTCTCAAGTAGGAAAGTTCATTAAAGGTTTGCTCAGCAAATCATGCATCAGTGGTCAATGTTTTGTATTTACATCTTTTAAAACATTCTAGTAGGACTAGTGATCACAAAATGTGAATCAAATGAGGTGGGTTTGTATGCAAACTGAAAGCTGATGCTCTTCATCACATGACAATGAAATAGAAGCCTAGTGTATCTTGACACTCCATTATGCCTCAAAAGCTGCAATGGGAAACTTAATAGCATTTTTAGGACTCTTTAATTAGTCTTCAGTGAGGGCTTACAAAGAAGAAAAAGTTTGATCTGTGATTGGCCTGTTGAAAGAAGAACAAGATGAAAATATAACCCTACTAAGAAAATTATTTACATTAGTTAAATAACTCCAGGATTCAGTAACTCAGCTCTACCAAGAAGTTAGTTTGAGTAATTTTTATTACTCAAAAGTCCTTGGACTTTTCTCAAGGCTAGAGCTCTACCACTTGAGCCTTAGCACCACTTCTGGCTATTTTCTATGTATATGGTACTGAGGAATTGAACCCGGGTCTTTGTGCATGCTAGGCAAGCACTCTACCACTAGGCCAAACTCCCAGCCCAAGTTTGAGTAATTTTTAAAGCACTTCCTAATCCTAAAAATCTATGGACACACACAAAAAAATAGCAATTGTGTTTAATGAGAAATAAACCTAAGTCATGTAGAAATGGATTATTGAGATAAAAAAATCTTTAGACATTCTTTATTAAAAGTCCTAAGGATTTTTTGTTTGTTTATTTTCTTTGTTTTTGAGTTTTTTTGTTTTGTTTTTGGTGGGTCTTGGGGCTTGAACTCTGGGTCTGGGCGCTGTCCCTGAGCTCTACAGCTCAAGGCTAGTGCTCTACCACTTGAGCCACAGTGCCACTTCTGGTTTTCTGGTGGTTAATTGGAGATAAGAGTCTCATAGATTTCAATTTCGATTTTGTGCCTGGGCTGGCTTTGAACTGCAGTCCTCAAATTTCAGCCTCCTGAGTAGCTAGGATTACAGGCATGAACCACTACGCCTGGCCCTAGAGTTTGTGTGCGTGTGAGTGTCTGGTTTTGTTTTGGTGCTGGAGATTACACCCAGGTCCTCATATCAGTACTCTTAACTCCTCACTCTTCACTTTTCTAAGAATAATTACTGAGAATAAACTAAATTATAATATTATCTATTTAATACATATTACTCATACTTTCTAATCACTTTTTCTCTAGTAATGAGACAAACAGATAAGTGATTATGTATATGTGCCTTGCCTGTACACTAGTACTGGCTTGAACTCAGGCCTTTTCTTTGTTTCTCAAAGCAGGAGCTCTGCCATTTAAGCCACACCCTAGTTCCAATAAGTGATTGTTTAAAGAGCTTCATAAAATAAAAAGCAAATTTAATAATAAAAAATTCCACCTATGTTTATTTAAATATTCTCCCACTGTGTAGCTAAGTATATTTTAATTTTAAAGCTTTAACTTTCTTGATAATCCTAAAAAATACTTTTGCATGTATTGTCAGTTTTAAACAGCAAAAAGCTTTACTTCAGCACAGCATGGAGGGGACAACACTGTTGATTGGGCTTTACATAAACTAGGAACTACTGAGTAATCTGTGCACAGGAAGTGGTCTACGGGGAAGAGCTAGATGTGGGAGTGTGAAGAACTTGGAGTCTGGATACAGGTATTAAAGCTGCATCTGGATAGGAGCCAGTGGCTCAAGCCGATAACTACAGCTACTTAGGAAGCTGAGCTTTGAGGATGGACAGCAGTTCAAAACCAGCCCGGAAGGAAAACCTGTGAGACTCTTATCTCCACTGAGTCATACAAAGAAAGAGACAGAAATAAAGCTGTGGCTCAAGTGGTAGAGCACTTTCCTTGAACAAAAATAAAATAGAACTCAGGGACAGTACTTGGCCCTAAGTTTAAACCGTAGGCCCAGCACACACACACACACACACACACACACACACACACACACACACACACACACACACATGCACACACTTTTTTTTTTTTAAAGCTGCATCTGTCCAGGAAGTATCCTTTTATTGGAGAGCACGTTTATTTGGGATAGCATAAACATAGAAAGTGCTGCTAGCAATTGCTGAAGCCCATAATGCTCCCTTCCAATCCAACCATCCCCAGTCATTGTTACTGTAAGAGTTTTGAATGGCTGCTTTTTTTTTTCCCCCAAACTTAGGGCTTGAACTCAGGGCCTGACCACTGTCCGTGGGCTTTCTCAATGCTAGTGCTCTACCACTTGCGCCACAGTACCACTTACAGCTTTTTCTGTGTATGTGGTATCAAAGAATTGAATCTAAGACTTCGTACATGCTAGGCACTCTACCACCAGGCCACATTCCTGGCCCCTGATGTCTGCCTATTTAACTAACTGTGCATGGGATCTTTATTCTTAAGACATTACTAACAATAAACTATTTAAAATAATATATTTTAGTTTCTAGCCAGGTGTGGTGGCTCACACCTGTAATCCTAGCTACTCAGGAGGCTGAGATCTTAGGATCATGGTTTAAAGCCAGTCTGGGCACTAAAGTCCATGAGACTTATCTCCAATTAACTACTAGAAAATGGGAAGTGGCACTGTGGCTCCAGGGGTAGGGTGGTAGCCTTGAGCTGAAGAGCTCAGGGACAACATCCAGGCCCAGAGTTGAAGCCCCACCACTGACAAAAAAAAAATATATATATATATATATATATTAGTTTCTATTTTTCTATTTATTTCTATTTTTCTAATTTCTCAATTCCTCTATCATGAGGTTAAATTATGCCAATCAATCAACATATAAGACTTCAAACAAATCATGAATTTCTAGGACCAAGTTTCAACACAGTAATTTCATTTTCAAAAAGAAGTATCTCCTTCATGAAGCACAAATTAGAATATATACTTAACGAAAACAAAAAAGTAAACAAATAAAAACTACACTAAATTTCAGAGAAAAACTGAAGCCAGCAACAGACTCTGATGGATGAAATGTGTTGGCTGAACAAGCTCAGCAGCCATACTGAAAATTGGGAGTAGCCCAGGATATTTGAAACAAGCCATTGAGATCCAGTTATCCCTTAGTGTTTTTGACAGTTCTGGGTGTGAATCTTGTGGATTTGAGTCTTCAATAATGTTTTCCTTTTATCTTCCAGTAGGCTACTTTCACCAGGAATCAACAGAAAGATATGGGAAGTGTTCAGTGATATGAAATATTCAATCAATTGGTAGGATTCTGACAGAGTTATAAAGGAATCTCTGTGCCCCAGTCACATGCAAACCCCATGTATTTCCTTCCACATGCCCCTACATCTGCAGATCTCCCTCCTCCTGGCATTCTCCCTTCTTCCTGCAAACTTTCACTCCTATCTGAAGACAGTTCAGTATCATTTCTTTTCATACTACTTTGTGTCTTTCACACAGTCACTTCTTTAGACTATACCCTTACAATCTGCACTGTGCCTATTTTGTAGACTTCTTTTATTTTTTACCACAAATTCCATAGTAGGAATGCTGAGTTAAGAGTCTGATAAGCACAATTTCATCATAAGAAGAACGGCAAGTTCTTCCAAGGCCAATTTAGCCAACTCTATCACAAGTGAGTCTATTCAAAAGACAAAGAGAAAGGCAAGAAACAAATGTGGTCCAATAAAGTCAAATCTAATGGGCACTGAGGCATTCAATTGGATACAACAGAAAGCAAAAAGAAGATTAACAGGACCTGTAAGAGCAATCATGGAAAACTCAAGCTCAGAATGAGTAGATGTCTATAAATAATGCAAAAGAAAATTAAACAGAAATTTTGTAGATGTCAAAGAAGCAAGAACCATTCATTAGGTCTACTGCCCCAGAAGTTGGATAAACACAGTTTAAGAAAATTGATGTAATTTTTCAACTCCAATACTGTTTTACAGTATTATCAAAGAAAATGAGTTAAAAAATAAAAAGGCCCAGGTACGGCTGGCTTACACCTGTAATCTTAGCTACTCAGGAGGCTGAGATCTAAGGATCAAGAATCATAGATCAAAGACCCTTGTCTCCAACTAACCACCAGGAAACGGGAAATATCGCTGTGGCTCAAAGTAGTAGAGCACTAGCCTTGAGTAGAAAAAGCTTAAGAGACACTGCCCAGGCCCTGAGTTTCAAGCCCCATGATCAACTAAAAAAACAAACAAAAATTCAAAACTGGCTGATACAACCCTCTTTGGCTTCTAGGTAAATTTGGCTAGTTGAAAACATGAGTAGATGATCCTAGAGGAGGAAATGTGAAGTATTCTTTCTCTTGCATCCTCTCTGCCTGGCTGCAGAAAGGAAGCCACAGTGGCTGATTTCATCCATCTAGGACCAAAGACCTTGTCAGAAAGCCCTCTCAGGCATGGGACAGTTCTAGTAACAACTTCCTCCCTCTTCCCTTTCAAGACTAGAGGTACACATGGCCTCTCAGTGTCATCAGCATTGAGTACTTTACTCTCACATGTTTCTTTAACCTTGACTACTCCTTTATAAACAAATCTTTGCATTTTAAAAATACTCTTCAATAAGTCCTTGGGGATATGCCACCTAAATTTAAAAAATTCAAAACTGAGAACATTCAGCCTAGAGACAGTTCATAGAGAACGTGACATTGTCTTCAAACACATAGGATAACAATATATAAAGAGGGAACTGATTTAGTGTGTGTGTATTCTAACTTAAACAGGAATAACTAGCAAGGCTTAAAACACAACTTCCTAAAGAGGATGTTTCAAATAAGAAACCAGATGACACAGGAATCTACCAGACATCCTTCAAATCAGAGAAATTCAGGTCCTGGCTGGAAATGGCCTAATGTTAGACCCTGTAGAAATTTTAGCCCTACCATGACTTCTAAATTTAGAACTGTAGATTTAAATTCTAAATTTTCTAAATTAATGTTTTCATTTAAGATATTCCAATCGAAATGCCTTATAATGGAACAGAATGGTCCTAATTATTTTTATATTATACTTGGGTGGTACTGTAGATACAGTAGTCCAGAATAAAGACACTGGAAGTGAACATAAAGTAGGAAGAAATCTTGGCCACTGTTTGCTAGCTAGCACTGTAGCTTCAGGAGCTACTAAACCACTGCAAATCTGTTTTCTAGCCTATCAAAATAAGGAGGAATTACCAACTACTTTGTGGAGTTGTTCTGAACATACAAGGTCATCATATTTGTAAAAGCTTCTGGCACAGAGTGAGGAAGCAGCAAAAGATAATTCACAGGGCCATCAGTACTTCCCTAGTTTCATTGCTTCCCTAATATTCTGTTTGTTTGTTTGTTTTTTGTTTTTGCCAGTCCTGGGCTTGAGTTCAGGGCCTGAGCACTGTCCTTGGACTTTCTCAAGGCTAGAGCTCTACCACTTGAGTCTCAGCACCACTTCTGGCTTTTTTGTATGTATGTGGTACTGAGGAACTGAACCCGGGTCTTCATGCGTGCTAGGCAAACACTCTACCACTAGGCCAAACTCCCAGCCTTCGCTAATATTCTTGCTGTGGCATTATAAAGGGGTCAATCTACAGGCTAACCTCCCTGAGGGATCCTGCTTGGATGACTACTCTTCCTTAACCCCTTACCATGACACAACCTAAGGTCTGCTTCCCTTTCTAGCCAAATTCCCGAAAGGACTGCCTGGAAATGTGGACTGACACTCCCTCCCTCCCTCCCCTCCTCACTGTGTGTGTGTGTGTGTGTGTGTGTGTGTGTGTGTGTGTGATGTGTGTCTCTGTCTCTCTTGCTGTGATCAACTCAGGGCCCCAGTGTACTATGAAAGGATCTTTACCACACCCCCAGTCTTCAACCTTACTCCTAATGTCAATTTACTTCTCAGTAGCTTTTAAAACTGCTACTCTTTCCCTCTTGGAAATGTTCTTTCTTGGCTCCTGTGATTCCTCATCTATCCATCTGAACATTGGAATTTCCCTATCCTGTCCTTCACTCCTTACTGTTTTCTTTTCACTTTACATCTTCCCTAAGTGATCACATCCTTTCCCACAAGCTGGGCCAACAACTCTTATATTTCTCTCAGCCCAAACCCATCATGCTTTCACTCCCAACTCACATACCCAACTGTGCATTCAGCAATTCTTCCAGAATGCTTCCTAAGTATCACAAACTTGCACATGCAAGCTCCAATTTTTGTGATTGCCTTTCAACATGATCAGTTTTCTAGTTTCCTCTTCATTAAAGGCACCTCCAGTCATCTTGCTGCCTGATCCACATTCTAAAACATGGCCAACAAGTCTCTGCACAACTTCCCCAGACTACCTCTTCCCTTTCTTTGTGGGTCTCCTTTAAAATTACACAGGCTACCTTGAAGATCCAAGAAACCTGCCAAGCATTAAGGACTTTTCAGGTAAGTGTGTCCTCTACCCATTATTGTCCTCTCCCCCACTTCCTCTCTCCACAGTCCTTCTTTAAACATGTTATCTACTGAGCTCCAGTTCATACCAGGATCAATAAACGGTTATGACATTAATGACATGTCATGACCCTGGGTGGTGTCACGTGGCATTGAAATGCAATTTTTCTTCATCAGCCTCCTTTGCGCATCAGTCTTATCTAAAATTCAGCCACTGTCCTTGTGAGTCTCTTCTACAACATCCTCCCTCCCTCCCTCCTAGCACTGCAAGCAAATTGGCTTACACATTTTTTTAAATGTTTGTTTAATATCTCTATGAAAAGTACTCTCCAGCAATGAGCTTGCTTGTTTTGTTTACCAGTCTACCCTCTGGGCATAGCAGGTGCAGGCAATAAGGTTTGTCTAAGATACAAGCAATATCTAGGGCTGGGAGTTTGGCCTAGTGGTAGAGTGCTTGACCAGCATGCATGAAGACCCGGGTTCGATTCCTTGTTACCCCACATACATAGCAAAAAGCTGGAAGTGGTGCTGAGGCTCAAGTGGTAGAGTGCTAGCCCTGAGAAAGTCCAAGGACAGTGCTCAAGCCCTGAGCTCAAGCCCAGGACTGGCAAAAAAAACCCAAAAAACAAAAAACAAAGAACAAAAAAAAAAAAACAAGCAATATCTATTTTATTTCCTCCTACATAAGAATACCACATTTCAAAGCTTTGAAGACTAGGGCTGAAGGTGTGGATCAAGTGCCAGACAACCTGCCCAGAAAGCTTCAGGCCCCAGTTTTAACCTCCATGCTCTCAAGGTGGGCAAAAAAAATCCAAAGATAAACACTATTATGGCTCATGCCTGTAATCCCTATTATTCAGAAGGATAAGATTTGAGGATCCCATTTTGAAGCAAGCCCAAGCAAATAAATCAGAGACTCTTACCTACAATTAACCAGCAAAGAGCCTTAATAAATATGTGGCTCAAGAGACAGAAGGCCAGCTTTGGGGGGGGAGAGAAGCTAAGCAAGATCTTGAGGCCTGAGTTCATGTCTTAATTTAAGCCCTGGTAAGGACACACACACACATGGGCATGTGCTAGCATGTACGAATATGTGTATATGTGCAAACACACACATACACACACACACACACACACACACACACACACACAGAAGAAAAGAGGAGAGAAGAAAAGAGAGAAAAAGAGAAAAACACTATTACTGTAATAAAGTCTCCAATTTGTTTGAATCAAAGAGCTGGGGTTTTAGATAACTCATTAACTCAGATCATATAAAAACCAAAATGGCTATGCATTCAAGATTAGAGAAAAGAGTTCCCATGTAATACAAATAAAAGCAGGAAGAAGATATAAATTACAATGATCAGGCTCATAATTTGATACTTTAAATGATCTAGAAGACTGAGTTTTTTTCCTAAATTGCAGTTAAATATATGTTCATATTTATAAGTAACTTTTATACTTTAAAAATTCATAATTCTTGTCAGGTGTTGGTGGCTCATACCTGTTATCCTACCTCCTCAGAAAGCTAAAAATCTGAGGATCATGCTTAGAAACCAGTCCAGGGAGGAACGTCTTCCAGTATGAGAGCCTGTGAGAGACTTTTGTATCCAATAAACTACCCTCAAAAATTCTGGAAGTGAAGCTCTGGCTCAAGTGGTATAGTACTGCCTGGAACATAAGAACTCAGGAACCTAGTCCAGGGCCTAGGTTCAAACCCTAGGACAAGGACCAAACAAAACAAAATAAACATACAGTTTTAAAAAATAATATATCTATGTATGTCTATATTTTTAATTCATGTTTACCTAAAATGTCTACTTTCATTAAAACAATTATCTGTATCTTATATACTGAAAGTCATGGTTTTAAAAAATGAATCTCATTTTCTAGTTAAAACCCTGATTTAGTACAGTCACGAAGACATGTCTTTCCCTTTTAGTGGGGGTTGGGGTCGACCAAAGCCATTCATATGGAGATTCCATGGTCCCCAAGGACCTGACCAACATCTGTTCCAATTACATTCTGGAAATGAAATAACCAAATTACCAGTGAGCTTTCTGTTGTGCTAACAAAATCAGTCAGAAATATTAAAATTCATCTGCACTGTATTATATACTGCAACTTCTAATACAAAACCTCTCCTAGCTCTAAATTGTAAAATATATGCACTACGGTTATCATCATCCACATAAATAGTTTTGCATATACAGTGGAATGGTTAATGATTTAGCTCAAGTCATCCATGACTGTGATCAGCTTTAAATTACTCCATCTATCCCAAAGAGGATCAATTTTAATTCTAATTTGTCTTATATAACAGATGTGTTCTTAAAAATATATGTGTATATTCTAGCTTTTCAAAAACCATAGAGTGATTTAGAAATACAATTCAGAGTCTGTTTCTTATGCTTTCAACTTGGGAAAGAATATCTGAAAGAATATTGTGGCTTCATTTTATCTGCTTCCTAAGTTCAAATGATCACATTTTGCCCATCTTAATCTACCTACTATTCATAATTCCTTATTCACTTATAAATATCATTAAAAACAAAAAGTGTGTGTGTGTGTGTATGTGTGGGGAGGGTATGAACACTAGGACTAGGTCTCTTGCACAACTTTTTTTCTTTTTTTATTGTAATTAATAGAAGGGTTACATTATATTCACCAGATAGAAGGTCTTGCACAACTTTTTAACTCAACATTGGTATTTTACCACTTGAGCCACAGCTCCACTTGCAGCTTTTTGCTGGTTAACTGGAAGTAAGAGCATTACAGACTTTTCAACCTGGGCTGGCTTCAAACCTCAATTCTCAGATGTCAGTCCTAATCTCCTTAATAGTTTTAAGGATTACAGACAGAAGCCACCAGCAATTTAAAATCTTTTACTGCTGTAATCTCTAATCCTTGTTCTAACTCTCTTACTCTTCTATATTCAAATTTACCTGATGCTTCCCATTCTCTACACTTAAACCTACTTCAATGCTTCAATGATTATCATTCATAGACACCATATATTTCAATACTTTCCATCCCCCATCATATTTCCCTCTTCCTCTCATCCCTCCAAACAGTAGTACAGTTACATTCATATCCTAACCATTGTATTTATATAAACTGCACCAAGGAAAAGGGAAGTCAAACATGTATAACCAAGTGCCCAACTACCCAAGCACCATATTAGCATCTTAACAAAAACTGTACAAAACTCAGGAGAATTTCAGCTGTTAAGATCTTTCAGTTCTGAATCTAGACACAGAAAGGGACAACAGGAGAATTCTTGTCATTTCACAAAATTATACAGTCAGAAAAGTGCTGACTCATTTTTTGATTGGTAGTGGTATGTAGGTACTTTCAAAGTTTCCTTGGTAGATCAGAAGTTTCCCTGCTTGGTTTCAGAATTTCTAAGAGAATGCATTTATAAAAAGGAGAAGATACTGGTTGGAGTCTTAAATATATTTAATAATTGTTTTATTATTTAGCTAATTGATTCTTCTTATCCTTATACTGAGACTACAGTTCCATAAATTCAATATGATATGGTTTAGTGAAGAGGGCAGTACAATGACTCCAGGCATGCCTGGGCCAGGACGTGGATGTGCCACTATGTACTTATGTGACCTTGGGCAAGTTGCACAACACCTGTAAGTCTTGGCATCTCTTTCAGTAATTAGGATGATAACAGGAACTTACTTCAGGGTAGTAATTAAGAGATTACATGACACAAAGCAGTCTCTACTACAGAGTAACTATAACTCCATTCACAGTAGGTGGCTGGTAGGTGCAGAACATGGAGGTCTATCAAGAATACAATGAAAAAAAACCACAATACATAATAACGGACAAAAAAAAAATAAAGCAGGGCTGAGAATTTGGCCTAGTGGTAGAGTACTTGCCTAGCATACACAAAGAGCCGGGTTCGATTTCTCGGTATCATATACACAGAAAAAAGCTGGAAGCAGTGCTGTGGTTCAAGTGGTAGAGCTCTAGCCTTGAGAAAGTCCAAGGACAGTGCTCAGGCCCTGAGCTCAAGCCCAGGACTGGCAAAATAATAATAATAATAATAATAATAATAATAATAAAGTAGGGCAGATGAAAGTGTTACTAAGTATGTCCCAAGGCCAGCTAAATGAAGTCCTGAGAGAAGGCACAGGAAACTTATGTACACTCTGTGGCCAGTGGCACATCTAATTCTGTGGCAGTGGTGGCAGCGGAGGCAGCAGCTGTGGTGGTGGTGGTAGTAATGATGATGGTGACAGTGGAAAAATTCTGGGGAGAGTGGGTTAGACAGTTAAGTGAGTGCACATTATTATACACAAGGGTAGCTTGGGAAGGGCAGTTCTTTCCATTCAGAAAGCAAAGTCCTGAGGAGGCAAAGTATAAGGCAAGTACATAAGAATCAAAGGAAGAGATAAGGACTGAAAGGTAGGAATGAGGGAAACCGTGCCAAAGTTCAAAAAACAAAAGAAAGAAGTTGGGATGGCTGAACTCTGTAAGATTGTGGATGACATGCAATGAGCACTTGCCTTGTAAGGACAGAGGAATGAAGGTTGTATGAAGGTGGTTGATCAGAGTTTAGATCCATTTTTTGGGGGGGAGATAAGAAAGAAAAAAATCTCCTCCCCTCCCCCCCGCACCTGTCATAGGGCTTGAACTCTAGGCCTGGGCTCTGTCCCTGAGCTCTTTGGCTCAAGGCTACACTTTACCCCTGGGCCTGGGCATTGTCTCTGAGCTCTTTAGCTTAAGGCTACTGCCTTACCCCTTGTGCCACAGTGCCACTTTGCCACTTCCTGTTTTCTAGTGGTTAAGTGGAGATAAGAGTCTCACATTCTTTAGTGCCCGGGTTGGCTTTGAACCGAGATCCTCAGATCTCAGCCTCCTCAGTAGCTAGGATTATCAGGGAGAGAGAAAACTTTCTAAATGTGGGCATGGTAGTACACACCCATAATCCCAGCACTGGGAAGTTAAGGCAGGAGGATCACATGTTTGAAGTCAGTGATGTACTGTCTTAAAAAGAAAAATGTCAGGTATTAGTTACCAGTGAATCATGATTGTAATCTTAGCTAGGAAGCTGAGATCTAAGGATAGTGGTTTAAAGTAAACTGGGCAGGAAAGTCCAGGAAACGCTAATATTTAATTATCCACCAAAAGGCATAAGTGGAGCTACAGCTCAAATGGTAGAATATTAGTCTTGCATAAAAAAGTTCAGGGACAGTACCCATGACCAGCACACAAAAACCCGTAGCACCATAGCACATTTAAGTCTGAATGCAGGAACAATTCATCCGAAGTCTTTCTCAACTGTCAGAAACAACATTAAAAAACCAGATGTGTGGGGCAAGGAGTGTGGCCTAGTGGTAGAATGGTTCAAATCCTTGGTACCACGTACACAGAAAAAGACAAAAGTGGTACTGTGGGCCGAGAGTTTGGCCTAACAATAGAATGCTTTCCTAGCATGCATGAAGACAAGAGTTCGATTCCTCAGTACCACATACATAGAAAAAAGCAGGAAGTGGTGCTGAGGCTCAAGTGGTAGAGTTCTAGCCTTGAGAAAGTCTAAGGACAGTGCTCAGACCCTGAGCTCAAGCCCAGGACTGGCAAAAAAAAAAAAAGAGAATTTTGGTGGGCTGAGAGTATGGCCTAGTGGTGGAGTGCTTGCCTAGCATGAATGAAGCCCTGGGTTTGGTTCCTCAGTATCATATATACCAAAAAAAGCCAGAAATGGTGCTGTGGCTCAAGTGGCAGAGCTCTTGCCTTGAGCAAAAAATGTTCAAGGGCAATGCCCAGGACTGACAAAAAACAAAAACAAAAAAAGAACTTCGACTTTTGACTCAATAGGCATATATTTATAAATATTTTTAAGTTCCATGAATCATTACTTACTCTGACTGATAAGTTTAGCTTATCCTCTGCAAGCCATTCTGTTCCATTCCATTCAGTCAATTAAAAACTAGGAAATGATCTGAATAGACATATCTTAATAGGAGATATATATAACATGAATCGTCAGGGAACTATACATATATATATTCCACAATAAACTCACTTATATAGCTATTATTAGAAAGACAAAGAATGCAAAATACTGGTGAGGATATGGAGAAAGGATTATACACTGTAGAAGAAAGTGAAAACTATTACAGCCATTACGACAAACTATATGGAAGTTTCTCAAACATCTAGGTATGGAATCACCATTTATTTCAGCTCTCCCACTTCTGGCTACAGATCCAGAATAGAGCAAAGAGATAACTGTGTTTACATGTTACCTGTAGCACTATTCACAATACTCAACATATAGAGTCAAGTAAGGTGTTCAATAATGCATGAATGGATAAGCTGTGGTCTACATACATAATGGAATATTATCCAACTATTGAAAGAAATGGAAATGCCACCGTTTGCAGCATCCTGGATGAATTTGGAAAGTATTTTGTTCTGCAAAATAAGGCAAAAAGCGAATATGCTCGCTTGTCTGTGGAAGAAAAAGAAGTTGATCACACAAAAGGAGTACAGCATGGTTACTAGAGGCTGGGAAGAGTAGAAAGGTAGGAAAAAGATGGTTAATACAAGCATGCAGCTAATAAGAGGACTAACTTCTAATTCCTTGCAGCACAAGAAACTCCAGTTGATAACAACAAGTTATTCTAAAATGGGTAGTAGAATTTCAAATGCTTCCATACAAAGAAATGATAAATGTTTGAGGTGACAGATAGGCTAGTTACTAATATGTTAATTACATAGTATGTGAGTGTGTATGGAGTATCATACTGGATTCTCCATAAATATGTACAAGTTTATGTCAATTAAAAATGTGAAATGTGGATTCCAACAACTACACAGATTTCATGGCCCCTGAGAGGGTTGTAATCTACAGCTTAATAGCTGTGTTGCACTTGGAACTAAATCAAGTAATTCAGCCTGCTCCTTAAAATTGAAGTAAAAAGCAGGAGTCTAAACTGTTAATGGCTAAGTGTTGATAAGCCCTTTTTGTAATCACTACAAAAAGTTAATAATTTCCTGGAAACATTAGCAGATCACACTTGACCATAGATGTTTTTCCCTAGTAAAGAACACCAAGTAAAAGGTAAATGTTCTCTTAAGATTCTCCTGGTCTGAGATCAATAGGAAACATAAGACTTCAACACTATAGCTCATGCAAAAAATCTAATTGAAAATTAGTAATGCTGTTAAGTAAGGCGCTGGCAGCTTCCCATAAGAAATTTTTTTTGGGGGGGTACATCTAAGTTCCAATAAAAACAGTTATTTGATTGAATCAGTAACTAGGCATATGTAGACTTCTCTCATACATATATGCTTAAAAATCCAGTGTTTTAATCTCTCTCTCTCTGCAATATATTTTGAGTACATATTTTATTATATTCCATTAGAAATATTTTTAAATATCCTGAGTACTTCAGAATACTGAGTATTAGAGAGTACTGCAAAATACGGTAGTGATTAAAAACTAGGAGTTGCAAATCATTTATATCCTTCTTTGAAGAGGATGTTTTGACTACTCTGTCCCTCATCTGCTTACCAAATATTTAATAATTGCTATGTGACGATCACTATTTAATAGGTACATGGAAAACCACTGAACAATTAGAGTCTCCACAGCAAGGTGGCCTTCAGAGAGAAGTCTTACTTGCAAATCATAAATCATTGATGCAAATCTTGCTACATAATCCATAGGCAGGGCACTGGGCACAAAAGTCCTCTGGGCTGCTCCTTAGAAATTTGAATTAAATACAGTGTCAAGTAAAGACAACTAACACATTCTACTTTCCGATTCATACAAAATGTTTCCTATTAAGCATGCTATGACAATTAACAGCATGTTCTAACCCGCCTTTAGTCTAGATAAAAAATACTATGTGAAAGAGAAACAGAGACAGCATGGAATGAAAAATAAAAATCAGACACACAGAGGGAGCTGGTGGCTCACACTTCTAATCCTAACTACTTAGGAGATTGAAATCTGAGGATCACAGTTCAAATCCAGTGCAGGCAAGAAAGTCTCTGAGATTCACAGCTCCAAAAACTAGAAGTGGAGCTGTGAATCAGTGGTAGAGCCCTAGCATTGAGCAAAAAGGACTGAGGCTGCCAGGCACTGGTGGCTTACACCTGTAATCCTAGCTACTCAGAAAGCTGAGATCTGAGGACTGCAGTTCAAAACCAGCCTAGGCACTAAAGTCCATGAAATTCTCATCTCCAATAAACCACCAGAAAACCAGAAATGGTACTGTGGTAAAGCTCATGGACAGCACCCAGGCCCAGAGTTCAAGCCCCATGACTGCCAAAAAAAAAAAAAAAAAGACTGAGGGACATCAAGCCCCACAGCTAGTATGCACGCAAACAGGCGTGCGCGTACACACGCACACACACACGACCTATAAACACAGCAGAGGGCTATTCAGAACACATTTCCATTTAAAAGCTAAGTGACTGAATCTCCTTAACAACATTCATCATCCGCACTTACAGCTAGCTGGCTATTCACAAGACCATGAAGAAAATAAAGTGAAGGAATTCGTAGAAACACTTTGTAAATGCTGTTGTGATTATTATTATTGTTATTGTTATTATTTTGCAGTCCTGGGGTTTGAACTCCAGGCTGCTTGCTAGGTATGTCCTCTACTCCTTAAGCCATGGCCCCAGTCAAAATGATGATCTTTTTTAGAATCAATAAACACAGGGCAACTGGCAGGATAATGAACAAATATTAAGGAGATATAGTGTTCACACTGGCCAAGTAATTAAAACAATTCTGTTTGTTTTTCATGTAGTCACATATGAAAATCTGAGAAAAGACTGTATGTAATCCAACAACTGGTAGTGTCTCCTTAAATTTCAGACACACTTGAGGCAGTCGAATCTTGCTTGGTCAGCAAGAAGTAAACACACACACACACACACACACACACACACACACACACACACACAGACATCTACAGATTATTAATTAAAGAAAGGACAAGAGTTCACATGGCACTACACTGCCCAGGCAAAGCACAAAGAAATGGTTTCCTGGGGTTCAAAGATTGACTTCTTGGGGCTGGAGAGAGAGCACACACCCTCATGGTGCATGGCACAGATGGCCATCCAGATGATCTAACACTGGCTCTGAGGTAGCATAGTCAATAGAGAAAATGGAGGATTTCTATCCATTATATTTCTGCATTGATTTCTGTGATAGGAAACTTCTCGCCCTAGATAGAGTGAAATACAGAATCCTGACCCATAGAGGTCGACTGTCTAGACTGCAAGCTTTTCATTGCCATGGTGGGTTCATCTGCTGACAGGCACAAGACTGAGGATGCTGAAGATGAGAAGACATGTGGTATGGGATGTCTTTGGGTTGCTTTTGAAAAGGTCATTCATAAATTTTTATGTTTAGAACCCAGGATGCATTTCTCCAAATTACCTTACAACGGGGAGACCCATAGACATCTAATCTACCCACATGGTAAGGAGTAGTAGGTTGGGAAATCTGTGTTACCCCTACAGGACTCGTTCTAACACAAAGGTGCCAAGTGGCCTCAGACAATGTTGCAGAACGTAAGCTCTGGATGGATAAGAACAGAGTTGGGCTCAAATCCTGCATTGCTGCCTGCTGTATAATGTCAGGGGAGTGATCAACCACCTTTGACTCTAAATGTCCACCAACAGTCAAATCATTTCCCAACACAAAAATTGTTGCTATCTGGGGTTTGGTGTGATGATACAGTAATCCAGATCAGTTTCCCTAATCTTTTTACACATCAAGGAACACATTATGTGAAAAGTAAACCCTGGAGTAAGATGCTGAACACAGTTCAAGGTGACTAGTCAAAGGTCTCTGTCCACTGGGGGAAGGGGGAGTTTGTTTCTCTAGCAGACACGATAGACCATCAAAACAACACTATGGTGAGGCTCTGCTTACCAATTCATAAACTGAAAGTACCCTAGTATGGAGCTAGCACATCGTTGACACTTTTGCCTTGTGATCTTAGGGCCCAACTGCTAAATAAATGAGCACCTTAGATTTCCAAAGGCCCTCTGCACTATATAATTCCACTTCATGACATTCCATTTCCTACATAAGCTCATAACAACCTGTCATTGAGAAATCGCATGGTTTCAATCTTACTTACTATAATTGCTCTTACTACTAGATCTGAACAACAGAACCAGACCTAGGCTGGAAGTGGGTGGTCAAGATGAGGACTGGTTATGTATAAAAGTGCAGGTGGGTGTGGAAGGGAGGTCAGGAATGAGCTGTTTGAGTACTCCCTGTGCCTGCTACTTCTCCTATCTCCATGGCTGCTTTGGGTTCATTTGGTTTAAATGAGAAAGAGACGTTTTATAATGCATGTTTTATTAAACAGTGCATTCAAACAGCAATCTATACATTCTCTTCCCTTAGAGAGCTTAGGACCTCCTTGCTGTTCCCTTTGGCCTTCCTCTGACTTCTAAGCTGGCGTACTTGTTTCTTTAAGACCCTCTTAAGTGTGGGTTATTACTAGGTACATTTCACAATTACAGAAATACAGGACTAAAGGAGTTTAGAAGACATGTTCAAGGTTGTACACCAGAGCTAATTTTAAACATGAATGTTCTACCAGTGGGTGAGAGGTTCAGCTTGAACTGGCTAGGGCACAGGATGCTTTCTTAATCACCCAGACTGCTTGCTGGTAGAGGTGGAGGGGATCTGACTTCTCTGTACCTGATGGGAAGAAGAGAGTGTGTGGGACAGACCGTTCTGCTTTTCATAACCCAGGTAGGGGGCAGCAGGCCTAGGGAAGTAGCCTTCAATAAGTACACTCTGCTAAGAATCTTCAGCACTCACTACTGAAAGGCCCTCCCAGATCACATTAGAGGGGAAAAGCAGTTTGATGAACTCCAAATGAACCTCTGAGATCCTCAATTAACCACTGATCCTGGAAAAAATGTTTCCAGAGAACTTTCCAAACATACATACATACATACATACAAGCAGGGTTGTAACTCTGTGCTACTATGTGATACATGTGGTACGTGAATGTGCTTATCATGTAAGAGGCCCTGAGCTCAATCACCAGTACACTGGTGCCCCCCTACACAGACACACAGACACACAGACACACACACACACACACACACACAGACACACACACACACACAGACAGACACAGACACACACACACACACCTCCATAAAAATCATACAGGCCAAATAACGAGGGGAAGGAAAGAACCCTGTTTAGCAGTAATAAAATAATGAACACATTCTAACTACAAAGGGAAGGATAGAAGGGAAGGAGCAGGAGTAGAATGACCAATGTCCACCCCAGAAGCCAATGTGACTTTCACAGAACACAACCACGACAATCACCACAGAGAGTATAATTTGCTTTACTAATATAGCTTTTCATTGGGTTTCCAAGACTGGTCACAGAACAAGGAGTAATGCACACACATTTAACAGACTACTTTTGTCATCATCATTTCTTTGCAAAGCAGGGAGAAATACTACATGGTCCATGGTCTGTGAACTTAAACAGTGCTCCCAAACTATACTAATCACACCAGGTCATAAGAGCCAGGCTGGAGTGAGCCAAACAAATCTGTCTGGTAGTAAGACCAGTCCACTTTTTTTTTGTCAGCTGTAGAGCTTGAACTCTGGGCACTGTCCCTGAGCTCTTCAGCTCAAGGCTACCACCCTACCCCTTGAGCCACAGCAGCACTTCCAGTTTTCTGGTGGTTCACTGGAGATAAGAGTCTCACGGACTTTAGTGCCCAAGCTGGCTTTGAACTGTGATCCTCAGATCTCAGACTCCTGAGTAGCTAGGATTACATGCGTGAGACACTAAACACTGCTCCAGTCCACTCTTCTATTTAGAATTACACATGTATCATAAATTAAGATACATCACAAGTAAGGAAAGATTAGAAGACCCCCAAATTCTGAATTCCAATTTAAAACTGTTAAATTAAGATATTTTTGCTTGTTTGTTTTTCTATGTTCTGCAGACATCATAAACTATATAACCCAGGTTAGCCTAGAACTTGAGATTCTCCTCCCCAGCCCTTCAAGGGCTGTGATTTTAGATTTCCATCACTTCAAGGCTTAAGTAAGATATTTTGGTTTTGGTGGTCATTCTGAAGTTTGAACAGGAGACAGCGGACTTATTCTTTTCTTTAGTTGATTGTGAGGGCTTAAACTCTGAACCTGGGTGTTGTCTCTGAACTTTTCAGCTCAAAAGCTAGTGCTCTACTACTTTGAGCCCTGGCTCTACTTCTGGTTTTCTGGGAAAGACCTGGAGGTAAGTATCTTAACAACTTTACTGCCCCAGCTGGCTTCAAACCCAGATCCTCTGATCTCAGCCTCCTGAATAGCTAGGATTACAGGCATGAATTACCAGTGCCTGGCTGAGACCCTGCACTTCTGAGGGAAGTATTTTACCAGTCCTGTACTCATTTTTGCTTTGGTACTTTTTTCAGATATGCTCTGGACAAGCCACAAACACAGTTCTATTATCCAAAACTTCTAAGGCAATTAGATAGGATGTAAATGATAATACTCCATTTGCTTCTGGGGATGTAGTCTCACAAGCTTTTTGCCTAGACTGGACCAGAACAATAATCTCTGCCTCCCAAACTAAATGGCAGGTGTGAATCATTGCCACCTTGTCTACAGCAGGGTCTTTAAACTTCACTCTGTTTTCTTAGGCAGTGGAGAGAGATCTCAGAACATGTTGATAAAAAGATTATTTACTGAACTCCTTCATTCAATAGTTCATTCAGTGTTTGTGACACCACATGATAAGATAGCATACAATGAAAACATTAACTATGTGAAGAAAAAGAAAAGGAGGGAAGGAGAACCAGTTTAAAAAGCAATTTTAGGATTTCAGATACACAACTTTGGTAGCTGCAGAACACCAGGGAGAAGTTTTCCTTCCAATTTCCTCTGAATACCAGTAGACATTTATGTAAGGTGGTATAATTTAGTTTAGGAAAAACTATGACTATGTCAGTTTGGCCCTACCCTAGGACTGATTTTACATTCCTTTTCTCTAAAAGGACTCTCGCACTTCCCTGAAGTATCCTGTTCCAGAAAAATCTGCCCTGTGCTATTGGAAAGGATTTCTCAAGTATGTTCCATTGGTAATTCCTCTGTACAGTAACTCTAGGTCATCAGTAGGCACGTGAAAAGATTCACACTTTGGCTGTCTCTCTTTTTCTTTTGAACTTTTGTGTTATTTGGGGTTTTGGTGTTTTTATTTTGTTTTGTTTTGTCTTGAAAAGAGTGATCACTTTTGATCACTGCACAGCTAACGTCAGTCAGCCTGCCTGCCTTTCTCCTGTGTACTCTCTTATTTACTAGTGACAAAACCTACTGACTTTTAATGGCATTTATAATTTTATTGTCCTTGTTCTACTGTCCCTGAGTTTCCAAGGTCACATTTAATGGCTTTTCTGTTTTCTTTTTCATTATTAGAATATTTTTCAGATATGACCTGGGTAAGTATGACAAATGTGATTATTTCCGAGTTGAAAAAAAAGTATGCTGCTTTTTAAAAACAATATTAGTTTGCATTCTAGTTTAAAGGGTTTTCTTTATACATCAGGGACAAGACATTCACACTGAGCAAGCTGCTCATAAACCTATGTTTATTGTTACTATTATAATCACAAATTCACTTTTAGATTTAGACCAGAAGGCACTATAGCTTTTAAACGCCAGTGTGTAATACAGGCAAAAAAAAAAAGCAGAAAGAAAATACTTTAAATATAGAATAACTCAAAATGGTTCAGAAACATAAATATAAAAATGCAATACTAAAAAACTTTTAGAAACTAAAACAGAGAAGAGAAAACTTGGGGTTAGGCATAAAAAGTTATAACTTGATGTCAAAAGCACAATCCATAGAAGGAGAAAGTGACAAATTAAGCCATATCAACATTTAAAACTTTTTGCCCTGTAAAAGACACTGTTAAAAAGGAAGGGGGAAACAAGCTATATTCTAGCACAAAATATCTGCAAACCAGCTATTAATCATTTGTGAGAACTGTTAGTCATTATGAAGATTAACAGCTGGTATGCACAAATGACTCTCAAAATTCAACTGTAAGAAAGCTTATTTAGTCTAAATGTCACATGTCCCATCCATTATTATAAACCTGACTTCTTCTTTCCCCAACCTTGTTACTTCCTATTGTCCTAGTAGCAAAAGACATTTCACTGCAATAAGTGGTTTATACTTTTGCTTTTCAAAAACCTTCATTTATAATTGTGATTTCTAACTGGAGCACCTCCTTTGGAGATACCTCTACATGTGGATACTGACTCATTTGTTGCATAAATGGACAAAGTACTTTGAAATCTTTAGTTATCTTATTGATAAGTTAGGGCTAAAGCCACCTACCTTGCAGGTTTATTTTGAAGATACTTACAGTAAGTCCATAATTTTTTTCTGCTCCCATTTCTCATTAAAAACCTAAAATGCAGCTTGACTTTGAGATAAATACCTTAACCAAAAGGAAAAGATCTTTGGTTTTAGTTTCAACACTTTGATATGGAAAAAAGGAAGTGCATCTTTAAGAAGTACAGACTGTGTGTTAAAATGAGGCTTGAAAACTGTGGATGAAGTGATACTAAATTCAGTTCTTAAGAATTTCAATTCAGGAGAACACAATGATTATTTTAAGCCCATGTTCTCTGAGTCTGGGAAGCACAGCATAACATTTCTTATGATAAGCAATGACAGTTATCCTGATATTTAAATGTACATTGTACCCAAGGAAATCAGATACTAGGAAATAAATATAAATACTTTAGACAAGCTCTAGACTTTCAGTAAAAACACTTTTGATTCAAATGATATCATTTCACTCACTTTAACTCCTTTCAGAAATACTTTTTAAGGAATGAACTCCCCAAAAAAGTTTTAAAAGCACAGATATAAGTTTGCAGAATGAATGCTTACCGAGCAAAATAGCTTTGTTTCCGTTCCTTCTTCTCCTCCTTGGTATCCATAATATGAACTGAAAGTGCAAAAAGTATTTGGAAAAGTTCTTCTTTTTAATCAATGTCTCATAGCCCTGTAATTAAAAAAATAACGAAGCAACTATAAATGAAGATGTTTATAATGGCCAATATGAAGAAGAAAGCAGAGTAGAGTTACAGGACCCAAAACAAATGAAAGATAAACTTTAACCAGGAAACCCAGTCACATGAGTCAAATTCAGAATGCAAATGCTCACTGGAATGGGTGGTGCACAGAGACAAATCACAGAATTGGAATTAAGCCACAAATCAGAATGTGGATAGAAAACCAACCAGAAGTACTTTCCTCAGAATTAACAATTATTTCAAAATGTACCAAAGGAAAATTTACACTGTCTTTGGAAAGTTATAGGTTAGCTTTGTAGATGCTACTTTTTTTTTTTTTTTTGCCAGTCTTGGGCTTAAGCTCAGGGCCTGAGCACTGTCCTTGGATTTTTCTCAAGGCTAGAGCTCTACCACTTGAGCCTCAGCACCACTTCTGGCTTTTTCTAAGTATGTGGTACCAATGAATCGAACCCGGGTCTTCATGCATGCTAGGCAAGCACTCTACCACTAGACCAAACTCCCGGCCCTACTTTTTTGTTTTTAATAATAAACTCATCATCAATCTTTCCAAGTAGTTAATAATGAACATATCTCATAGACAATAATGTGACAGGGCTCTCATAGGTGCTGGGCAAGAATCATGAAAACAAAAGCCAGTTTGGTGATTTGTTTTACTTTTGGTTAAAATGCCAGGCAGAACATTCCAGTTGAGCAAATGTGGAAATGAAAGGACAAGGACTCAGGAAACAAATCTTTAGGGAATGTTCTGAACTCACTGCCTCCCATAGCTACTGATACTCTCACCTATGCTCACTGACCAAGGTTTCAACCTTCAATAAACAGCTGTCTCTAGCTCCAAATTCCCACATGCTATTCTCATCATGTGTACTTATTGCCTACTTCCGTCAAAATATCCTACAGTGTATTTACACTCCTGTATCCATCCTTTCGTTTTCAAACATATTTTCACAAATGGAATTTCTTAATATTTTTAAAGTGGCAAAGAACACTCATGAATCAAAATTATTTCCTGAATTCAATTTAATCCATAATACACAGCCCATGAGAAGTACTGTGACAAGTATCACAGCTGAAAGAAAATGGGACTTGATATTTGCTCTAATGGAATTTACTGTCCTGTGAGAGAGACATTGGATTTCAAGACAATGAGATAAGGGGTGTGCTGGAGGAGACAGAAAATGCCACTGGAGCCTACAGGAGGAACAATTAGCTCAATGGCATCATTCTACTGCGTACACATTTCAAAATACTATGGTGTACATGACAAATATGTAATTTTATTTGTCAACTAAAAAGGTAAACTTTCAAGAAAGAATACTTAAGTCTTAACATTCAGTGTTACTATCTCTCATACTCTAAGGTTATGAGTATGGGCATCCCAGGTAAAGATCTAATGAAGCAACTTGATCAAAACAAGAAGATACAAGTTCCCTGTTGTTCCCAATAAAGTGTGAAGCAAAGGTATGGTGTGAGCTGAAGCCAAAGGCTCAGGAAGGAACAGAGCCATAGATCCATGTACACCTGCTAAGGAGCTGAAACTTAAGCTTACCCATAATCCTGCACTGCCTACTCCTCCCCTGCACCTCGTTCACCATCACTAAGTGACGATGCTGGACCCAACAGCAGTGTTTGCAACAGTCATTACTGCATTCAGCAAAGCCAGTTCTGAGTAAAACCAATTTCCTCATCCCTGATACAAATATACAGATTTATATATAAATATATATATGTCATCAAAGAGTTTCATAGGAAGGATTATGACATAATCATAATTTAAGGATCCAGTTGGTAGGATCAAGAAAGTCTTATAAGAAGTTATAATAAATTACTTAAGAGAAGGCTCAAACTTCAGAAGCAAGACATAACATAGAAAGAGAGGTACAAATGCAAGAAATACTTAGAAGTCAAATGGATTATTTGATGACAGTTCATAAAGACCACATAGGAGGAATGAAAACCACCCTCCAAGTTTCTTCAGGAACAAGGTGTATTACGACAGCAAAGATAGCATGTAATTACAGCTAGACATGATTGAGATGTGTAATGAAACAAACTTTTCTGGGTGGTTAGTATTTCAATATGAAAAGAGACAGAAAAGCAATTCCATAAAGATGGAATACCTAAAAGAACAGGGCATAATCATACCAGCAAGACAATGGCTATCAGGAAGGGAAAGGGAATTGTCCTTGATGTTTGCCTACCATGTCATTTATTTCAACATATTAGTCACAGATTACTTCAATTAATAGTTACAACCACAAAGATACAGGACTAGAGATACAGAACTAGACGTAAATGTTAGCCACACATCTGTAAGAAGAACAACCACACAATGATTTAAAAACCTTTATTTCTATTAAGCTGGCACAGAAATACCAATTCATTTTCCTAATTCAACAGTACCAGAACATAACTTGGAACCCATTTTGGGGCACATTCACATCTTTCCACAGAAAGCAACTGAAGATGGGTTAAAAATGGCCAGTGCCTCACTCAGCACAGACCCCGGAGATGGGAGCAAATGAAAGTAAAGTCATTAAGGAATCATTGAAGATCTCCAAGAGGACTATATCAATGGAGGATCAGGAGTAGAAGCCAAGCAAAAATGAAAGGAGACGGGTAATATTCATTCAAGGGTCTGAGTGATGAAAAAAGGGAAAGATCGTGGCTGAGTATCCGCCTCTCATAAGCTCTGTCCCTGGTTTAGATGCATGGGTCTCCTCAACTCTGTATCCAATTAGAAATACCTTTCCCCCATCTTAACATTACTTGCAGATCCCTCTCTTCCTGACCAAATCTTGCACAAGAACTAATTCTACTTGACATTGTCCTGACCAATTGTGCACTCTCTTTCTCTCTCTCCTCTTCATCTGTTAACTATATGTACTGAGAAGCCTGGTAAAACAAGGCCTCCTCACTTAGCTTCCCCAACTCCAAAACATAAGTTGCTCCCAAGCCAAACACCACCAGGTTCCACATGCCCCTTGTACTTTCCTAAATACCTGGCACATACAACTAGCACCACAATGCATAGAAAATCCACTCAAAACTAAGCAAGGCCTGGAAGCCTAGCCTAGTGGTAGAGTGCTCACCTAGCATACACAAAATCCTGGGTTTGACTCCTCAGTACCACATAAACAGAAAAAGCTGGAAGTGGTGCTGTGGTTCAAGTGGCAGAACACTAGCCTTGAGCAAAATGTGTCCAAGGACAGGGCCCAGGCCCTGAGTTCAAGCCCCAGGCCTGGGGGGAAAAAAACTAAGCAAGGGGTTAAATGAATACAGAATTGGGGATAAAGTAAATTATACGGCAGATCAATACAAATCCAAGGGTTCCTCTGAAATTAAGAACTATCTGAACATGACATAAACTTTGTCAGCCCCTCCCAGGTTTCTGAAAGGATTAGTCTCTCCACCTTGCTATGGGCCGAGGGCTTATTTTGAAGCTTCTCTCCAGCCTGATACAAATGATCTCTGTTTATTAGGTTTCTCCTCATGAATAAAAATGAAGTCATAACAACCTAATTGGAAATTTTTTATATTGCAAGCTGAGCCAGAAACTAATATTTGATTCCAGGAAAAAAATATTGACAAAAGTGAACACAAGAGAAAAAGAGTAAATGATCCAAGAACTGACATCTGGTGCTGTTGTATCTATTTAGAACTCATCAGGACACACACACACACACACACACACACACACACACACACACACACACACGTATGTATGTATGTATATTCCTTTAGATAAATAGAAAATATGATAATCTTTCATTTCCTTTCTACGTAGCTTTTAAAAAAAATCCTTAAACAAGACAGATGTAGTTATTGCAGCCAGAAACTCACCAGTAGATTAAACAGAAAGAGGTAGGTAGAGGATGCTATAAAAATGATTTGCACAGAACACCATACAGCAGCCTTCATGCTTCAGTGCAGAACCAAAGCTTTTTAAATCCATCTTTAATGGGAACTACATTTTCCACTGTAAGTGGTTATAATGGACTTCTTAAAAGCCTTTAGTTCATTTAATGTTGACTTTTCCACACATCAGTTTACTCTAGACTCATCCAAACAGTAACTTAGAAGAGCTTCCTGCATTGATGGTGTACCTGGACCAAAAGGAATTTTATAAGGGAACACAGGACTGATCTGTGTAAACATTTCTTTTTGCAACCATACATCAGGATAGCCAATTAAAACTAAGTTCAGATAGCTATTATGGCAGCCAGGAAACAGTGACTTGCACATAATTCTAGTTACTTAGGAGGCTGAGATATGAGAACTGAGGGTTGAAGCTAGTCAAGGTAGACAAATGTAAGAGACCTTATTTCTAATTAACCAGCATAAAGCTGAAAATGGAGGTAAGGCTAGCCATGAGCCAAAAAACTGAGCAAGGTCCAGAGTTCAAGCTCTTCTACCAGCACAAAAAAATTTAATAAAAAAGGAAAAGGCATGTGTGAAAATGCCTCCCACATAAGACAATATATTTTGTATTAAAAGGGAAGTGTTTCCTTTTTGAGAACATATCACTGTTTAAAGAGAATTTAAGCAGAGAACTATTAGACTCCCTTACTGCATCAAACCAGTGTGGTTTATGCAGAACAGGTAGAGCCTAACCACCACTGCTCTTTGAACCTACTTCTAACCAGTTAGGGCTAATCTATGATATCTATCAACTGTTTTCCCAATAACATATTTCCTAATAAACATATCAGTGACCAGAACACACACTGAAGCTTTATTGTCCTAAGTTTGGCTAGTTGCCGAAGACACCAAAATGTACCTTTCTACTCAGACAGACATTTCCTCCTAGAAAACACACTTTTACCAAACACACTTTTACCAAAATAAACAGGTGTTCATTCTCTCAAAGTCACAGTGTCATCTAAACCAAATGAAGGTATTCAAATTCTGGTGTTAACCAAGGTCAGAAATTTGAATAACAAGAAACCTGTCAACAAAGACACAGAACTAGACATAAATGTTAGCCACAAACCTTCCTGTAAAGGGAACAGCTAGTAGGCAATGTTCCCCAAATACATAATGTGTCATAAGAATTTAAAGCAGCAACAACAAAATCCAAATGTAATGGCATGGATAGAGCCAAAAGAGGAGGTGGCAAAACTGATAACCAAGGAGAGCAACCAGTCCACTATTGAGAAAATGGGATGAAATCTATGTATGGTAAACTTCATAAAGAACTTGAAAATTACAGTCCTCTTTTCTCTACCTAGGGAACTTAACTGGATCTGTAAATAATTAAAGTGATCATGTGAATTCAAGTGGTTTCGTTGTTGTTTCTGTTGTTTTGTTTTTACAGAAGAGGTATGAAAAGTTCCATCAAAGGTCCTGGACAGTCTATCTCTGGCCCACTTAGATCAGGACACATAAGAGGACAGTCATATGCAGTGCTACAAACTAGAAATCAAAGGATTGCAAACTGCCATATAGCCTGAAAATGAGAAAATGAACTTAAAAGTTTCAACAGAAGTTAGATATTGTGGAGCAAACCACTAAATCTCAGCAAAATCTGAGAAATGACAATTGAGTGCAGGTTAGTAAGGACCTGGCATAGAATTCTAACAGTGAATCCTGAGACACAGAATGTTCTAAAATACCAACACTCAGAACAACAAAGTGGATTCCTTTCTGAAACATGTACCATAGACCAAGAATCCTGCTGTACCTACTAAGGAAGGATGGCTCAAGAAGAATTGGCAGCTGCAACCTCCCCTCCCCCACCAAACTGGTAAAAGAGAAGTGGTGAAGGCTCTGACATTGGCAGATATAGAGAATCACAGAATGTAGAGAGACAGCACCTGACTCTACCTTGAAGAAAAAGGGAAGGAGTGTCAGGGACAAATCACAGGTGACGCCAGTACTGAGCTATGAAGGTGGAGCAGGCATCTCCAGATGGTGAGTGAAGAAGTGTCAAGCAGTGGGAAGGGAATGTATGGTACCCAGGGAATGCTGGCCTGCTACAGCTGGAGAGGCAGGGCTGGTGGTGGAGAGGATGCTGGCATAATCAACCTACAATGATCTCTGTGACATAGCTTCTATTCCAGGGGATTGGTTAAAAGAAGGAAGTATAACACTGAAGAGACACTGTGTCAGTTTCTTTTCTGATTTCTTATGGACAAGGTGGAGATCTCTGGGCTGGATGTGTGGTAGATGTTTTCATAATTAGATGGATTCAGAAAATCATTGACCCACTATACCAAAGAGTATTTGCTGACTAACCTCAACATGGAGCCGGACGCTGATCTCAATCTTTGACCTGCCTGGAAAATGTTAATAAATGCAGAGTTCTTTCACCGGCCAGTAAATGTGCCCATCTTGAATGAAAATGCTGACACCTCCTTAGAATCATTTTGGAAGGATAAAGAGCACCCTGGGTAAGAGCACTGGGGTTCAGAAGACCTCAAATGTACACAGAAGGGATTAAATTATTAGAAGGTAAAATTTATTTCATAGGAATTTTGGATTTTATTGATGAAGTGTTAAGGAAAGAGACGGGTAGAGCTAAGTATTCACAAGTGAAGATGATTTATGATCTTAGATACTAAAATCCATATACCCAGTGTTGTGATTCAACTCTGAATCATCCCCCACCCTCTCACCCTTCTTTTTTTTTTTTTTTTTTTTTGGCAAGAGTGTTGTTTTTTTTTCTTTTTTTTCTTCTTTTTTTTATTGTAATTAGTAAAAGGGTTACATGATATTTGCCAGATAGAAGGTGCATTAATTCACATACATTGATACCCTTTCACATGTCTTGGTACCCATTTCCCTCCACCCCCCCACACACACACCCCCCACCCTCTCACCCTTCTTTAAGAAAACACACATAAATACAATTAACCAGGGATTTAAACAATTTTAAATTCCTAGCATTTTCCAGTATTAGTCTATATCAGAATTCCATTTAGATTCAAGCCTCTCATTACAGGAAAAATACTGAATGATAAGAAAAACCAGAAGTGTTAAATTTTTAGGGTGACTCAAGCTGTAACCCTAACTACTCAAGAGGCTGACATCTGGAGAATGATGCTTTGAGGCTAGCTCTAGCACAGAAGTTTGCTAAAATGCATTTCTGAAATAACCAGAGAACGCAAACCTACAGGCATGGCTCGAGTAGTAGAGTACCAGTTTAACAACTTCAAGGCTAAGCACAAACAATCCTCAGAACAGAAAAACAAATCCCTATTGGTTAGTCAAAAGAATTGATAGATCTTCAAGGGACAAGGGAGTCACTCTTAGATGTGCGAAAGTTTTCAACTTCATCAAACTCCAACACCTTCATCCAAATAGTTTATTATATGGCTTTTATAGTATTGAAGTGAAATTCCCAGATATTATCATCTTCTCAGATAAAATATAAAAATCAATAGGATGCCCCTAAAGGAAACATCTGATTAGAAGGGTTTTTAGAATGCATAAATTCTTGGGCTTTAAAAATGAAGTGCTGGAAAGACTTTTAAAACATATTTCAATAAGTAAATCCTCAGGTATAAGCTCATGTGACGACATGAAAGATCAGGCACTTCCACTTACTTCTACAGGACAAGCTTAGCTATCAGAGAAACGAGATCAGAAACCAACACTGTATACAAGTACAGGACACTGAAGGAGCAGAGTTATAGCAATGAGCTGAGTAGACAGAAGCAAATCAGTGACTGGTGTGGAATACTACAATTAAAACTAGTAAGGTAGATATTCACATAAATGCTAATTTGAAACAAACCTCTTTATTTTTGGTAGACTGTCCGAATAAATGTCATATCCATCATAAAGAAGAAATAAAATTCCTGATTATAAGGGTCAGTTCTATGTTATCTTAGTTTTTGCCACACACTGTAGGACATTAGACACCTCTGCTTCCCCCAATAAAATACCAACCATGCCCTCCCATAACTGTACCAATGATAATGCTCTAGAGGCTGGGCAGAGTACTCTATCCACTGAGAACCACTATAAGAGATAAAGTCAAGCCATATGGGTGAACTAATATTTTCCATTAATTGCTACATTATTTTTTATTTCAAAAATTAAAATTCACTAGAGCTAAGATTTTTATCAGCTCTAATCACCTGTTTTTAGTATGCCATTTGTTTTCTGAATGACACAGAACCACCCTTATTACTAAGAGAAAGCAACAGTTTAAAACAAGACAGGCCTGGTTAGAATTCAAACTGTACCACCTACACGATGCACTGTATAGCCCATGGCAAGCTGACCAATTGAGAACTGTTACAGAGATTATATATATCTAACAGGTGTCTCTCCAGAACTGTCTCTGGAATCGGATACCCTGTGGAACTGAAAATCGTATTATCTTATTCATTCATTTCAGTGTATTCCAATATTTTATGAAATGTCACTTTCAATAATGTCTGAAGAACTGGATTCAAATTTGTCCCAAATTCAAAAAAACATATAGATTTGAATAGTAAAAATATGATCCAATTTTTTTGTCCCACATCAAGAAGTTAATGTTCTCAGGCCTTGCAGATAGTATGAATTTCAGAAGGATTCAACAACTTATTCAAGGTCAAACTACCTTAACAGTCAGACTCTGAGTGATCAGTTCTTGTCTGATCCTAAAGGAAGAACCTCTAATGTGATAACCTCTACAGTAACAAGACTGTTACTATAGAGAATGTTCACATCAGTTTCCTTGCTCTTCCTGGATATAACCACAGCTAAACACAATAAGGGGCTGACCAGCAATCTTCTGGCTAATTGTCTTTGAGGATATGAATGCTGATTTGTGTCCCTGTCACTCACAGTAACATAATTCTAAATGTATTACAGTGAATTTGTCATCAAATATGTCTTGTGATTAGATGAAGGGCTGAGTGTAAAGTCACTCTCCTGATTCATTACATTAATTGCCTCTTCGATGTTAAGAATAGAAGTAATGAAATGGTTTTGATTATGCTAGCCATACTTCCCTTTAGCAGTTGAAAAAGACTTTTGTATTGTTTCCGGATGTCATTGTCTGCCAGTATATTTCCTCCCAGAAAACAGATCAGTAAATACAGAAACTCAGAATCTGTAATGTTGATCTTCTTTTTCAAGTTGTTTTTAAAATATAAAAGTCATTTTTTTTTTGCCAGTCCTGGGCTTGAGCTCAGGGTTTGAGCACTATCCTTGGACTTTCTCAAGGCTAGAGCTCTACCATTTGAGCCTTAGCACCACTTCTGGCTTTTTTCTATATATGTGGTACCAAGGAATTGAACCCAGGTCTTCATGTATGCTAGGCAAGCACTCTACCACTAGGCCAAACTCCCGGCCCCTATGAAAGTCATTTTTAAGTACTAGGAGTACAATGCTTTTTTTTAGAATGAAAAATTATGGTCAATGGTTTCTATCAATTGTTTTAATACGTTGACTGTATCTGCTCACTAACACTCAGAAGATATAAGAAGTCAGGTTTGCTATTTGCTATATACACACAACACTAGGATAGAGGAATAAATCTGCAATAAATCATGAAGTTATTAAAGGCACTGAAAGCAGAGGAATGTATGTTGCTGACTTCAACTCCTACCTGTAAGAGAAAACTTGTTTTAATTCATCCTCAGTCACTGTTTAATACTTCATGAATGTATATAATTGGCCCTCATTAGAGAAGTGGAAAAAAGAATCACCCAAAATGGTGTTTTCCTCTACTGTTCCTCTAAGATTTGATCATATTAGATTACCCTCAAAGTTAAATCTACAGGTGAACTAGCACAACAATGTTCATTGCAGCACTACTTACCATAGCAAAGATATGGAACCAACCCAGATGCCCCTCAGTTGATGAGTGGATCAACAAGATGTGGTATTTGTACACAATGGAATTCTATGCTGCTGTCAGAAAGAATGACATCACCCCATTTGTTAGAAATGGAAAGACTTAGAAAAAATCATATTAAGTGAAGTAAGCCAGACTCAAAGGAACATAGGCTCAATGGTTTCCCTCATTTGTCATAATCAGTAGAAACCTTGGGCTCTCATAGCAGAGATTTGCAATAGAGCAAAACCTAGATACATAAGGCCATATAGTATGATGCTAAATGAAAGGACCTCTAGGATATAGAAACAAAAGCCATATAATGAGTGATTGTTGTCCTTAATGTACTATGTTATCTCTCATCTCTTTTGCTATCCCTTGGTTATCTCATATTGTTACAGTATCTCACTTTGTTATCTGATATATTGGATATATTTGTATCTGGTTATTTGAAATTGGATAGGGAAGGGGGGAAAACAAGATGAGGGGTGGGGATGGGGAGGAGGGAAATGGGGACCAAGACATGAGAAAGGGTATCAATGTATATGAAGTAATACACCTTCTATCTGGTAAATATAATGTAACCCTTCTATTAATTACAATAAAAATATATGAAAAAAATCTACAGGTGATAAGCTCTGGATACTAGTTAAATAAGCAGGTGACATGTGGGATTTCATTATGATTTCTGGAATTTTTATTTAGTGTAACAACTTTTGTTACTTTAACATGACTTATTCCTAAAATCCTGGATGTTAGTATAAGCATCACCGGTGTATCATTGCACTGTCAGAGAACTCTACAAAGGCTTGCAGAGAATGGGTGCCAATGTGCACTGCTGAACAGTGCCAAATGCACACAGCCAGTGCCACTCCCAAAGCATAGGTCCTGGTCTTAAAACATGCTGCAACTCTTTCTATTCCAGAAGTAAGTATGAGTAGTGCTACTACTGTCCCTTTTAGTAATAGTGCTACTACTATTATTATTGCTTATTGAGATTGTAGCTATGGTGGGTCTAAATCAAAGGTTAACTGATAAAAGAGATAAACTTTGATGGTTAAAGGGTTAAAATAAATTAAAGGCTTTTCAAAAAACAAGTAGCATATGATCTGCAAATACTAGTTTTCAAGAATTAAATGTAACGTCTAACACTATAAATAAGCAGTTCACTCTACCACGGAAGCTGCCAATTCATGAAGGAAAAGGCCATGCGCCTCTTTGTTCTCTGTGGATAGGATCTGCAGTTGAATGAATTTTCAAGATATAGTGGGAGACTCTTCCAAAAATGTAAAAGAAAACAAAACAACAAAAAAAGATTGAGCTTTCTTCTTTTTTTCTTTTCTTTTCTTTTTTTTTTGGTGGATCGTGGGGCTTGAATTCTGGACATGGACACTGTCCTTAAGCTCTTCAGCTCAAGGCTACCACCCTACCCTTGGGCCTGGGCATTGACCCTGAGCTCTTCAGCTCAAGGCTACTGCCTTACCCCTTGAGCCACAGCCACAACCCCATTTCCTATTGTTAGTGATTCATTGGAGACAAGAGTCCCACATTCTTTAGTGTCCAGGCTGGCTTTGAACCTTGATCCTCAGATCCCAGCCTGCTGAGAAGCTAGGATTATAGGCATGAGCCACTGCACCTAGCTTAGCTTTCTTCTTAATGTGCTTCTTGCATATTTTTTTCAGGAAGCATGTAAGCAGTAAAATCCAATTTAATGCCTGTAACACATTTACCAATGTCTTCCACTGAGTGAGCATTTACTAAATAATCCATTTTATGGCACGCGGGATACTATTTACTGAAACTCTCTACATATGTAAAGGACTCAATATTCCTAAATAAACTTCCATTTTTGAAAAAGCAGACAATTACATAAAACAATCAGGGAGGAGTTTGGCCGAGTGGTAAAGTGCTTGTCTAGCATGCACGAAGAGCTGGGTTCAATTTCTCGGTACCACATACATAGGAAAAAGCTGAAAGTGGTGCTGAGGCTCAAGTGGTAGAGCTCTGGCCTTGAGAAAGTCCCAGAACAGTCCTCAGGCCCTGAGGCAAGCCCAGGACTGGCAAAAAAAATCAGGGAAGAGGATATGAAAATTCATACCAAATGAAACTAATAATGTACAGAGCAAACTCAATGGAAAGTTAAGGGATTTGGGTTGTTCATAAAGGTCTCAGAAAGATGGCTTCCAAGCAACCATTTGTGGTTATATGTCCTAATGCTATTTCAGTCAACAATTACATTTGTAAACTGCCAGTAGTTTTCTCCTGGTTTCCCTGTATAGAAACATATTCAAGAGGACATAAATTCTCCTGGATTCTGTCTCAACTGCTCTGGTTGACAACAGAGAGGCACAGTTTGTTTTGCTCAGCAAAGTATAAATGGTGATAACTACTCTAATGTAGGCTCACAAACAAGTATCTACAAGGCATGGAATATGCCAAGTGAGGATGTAAACCAGAACTGTGGGGTAGTATGAACTCCTCTTGAAGAAAATTGGGTATTTAACTATAAACTTCCAGGAGACTAGAACAACAACAAAAAAAAGTCAAAATTTTTACACTTTTTCTTAAACATAGAGTTGCTTGATTGTGAATTACACATCTTTGCCTTTGCTATGCAACTTTAGTGCTCTGCACCCAAACAGAGACTAGGCCTGCATCCCATCCAGTGTGCTACAGGACTTGTTTTCACCAATAGATTGTGAACGTTCATAGCATTACACATTTTGACACAAGGCACTAAAAGATGGCAGGCACTTCCTTCTCTCTGTCAGAAGAGTCTGCTCCGGATAGCTGCCTTCCCTTCATATAGCTTGGATCCTGGCCTAGCCTGGGTGCTGCAGTCCAGCTCAGCCCCACCCAGTGCAGCACTGCCAAATCCAGCCAGGAGCAGCCAAACCACAGACAACCTGCACTTCCATAAGTGTGAGATGAATAATTGTGGATTTAAGCCACTAAGGTTTGGAAGCTATTTTACAGCAAAAGAAAAACAGTAAGACTCAGTACACGCTTAGGAACATCTGGATCCACAAATAACTTCATGGGATTTTTTTTAACTAGAAAGATTAAAACTGCATTATAGCATAAAATAATATCTATAGCCTCTGAAAGGCGTAGAGACAGAAGCAGCCAGCAGACACAAATTGTCCAAGAAGCTTCCTTTCTTTCCACTTGTCATTTGCTCCATATCTAATCTGCATGGTTACAGATTAGAACACCATCATCCCCTATCTCATGCTGTGTTAGCATATTCATTTATAGACTTTAATGTTACTTCTTGCGATGAGTTTAACAGTGTGACTCCAAAAAGATAGGTTAAAGTCATGTGGCGTAACTGAGCAACCCAGAATGTGGCTTCATTCAGAGACTGGGTCATTGCAGATATACTCAATTCAAATGGCATCATTTCACACAGAGGTACACACAGGGAGAATGTCAAGTGAAGACGAATGACACACCAGCAACTCATAAATACCAAGCATTGCCAACAAAGCAGAGGAAACTGGGCGGGGAAGAGTTCCGCTAGAGGTTTCAGAGGAATCACAGACTGCTAATAACTTGATTTTGGACACAGAGCCTCTATAACTGTGGTAATGAATTCCTGTTGTTTTCAGCTGCATGCACTTCCTCCACTCCCAACCTTGGAAAGCACTAGTCAAGACTATGTGAAAACATTTCCTGAGATTTAGTCCTTTCTAGGAAATGTAAGATCTATGACATTCTAACATACTTACAAACTTTAAAAAATAGTCTGACAGGTTGGTAACATTGTTTAGCTCAAACAAGCAATATTTTATAGTTGATGACAGAGCTGTCCTTCCACTGCGATTAATTTATGTATTACAGACCCACCATCAGTGTGCTTGTCAACTGTGATGTTTTCAGATTTTAGGAAGGAAAACTCTATTTATCAGATCTTCAGGCTAATCTAAGACTGTGAGCTTCAAAATAAGTAAAAGAGAAGTATGTAAAAAGAAGATAAAAACCTATACTGCTAAGAATACCAACATAATGTTATATTTTTGTGTTCTATATGCATGCATATAATGTTCTAGAAAAAACAAAAGACGTATATTAACATGAAACACAACCTCTATAAGCTTACCATAGGAACTAAGAATAAAGCAAGTCAATGTTGGTCCATTTATTAGAATAGATAGCTCAGGGTTCATAAAATTACATTATCAAGTGGCTTAGAAGACTTGACCTTAAGGGAAGAAATGTGGAAGACAATTCCAGATAGGAAGGGCAGCAAAAAGAGGCCACGCCTGGTGGTCTACCCAGGATGCTGATTTCCCTAATGTGCCAACTTCATGTGGGGCGAGATACTGATAAATGTGGAGGAGATAGGTGCCATCACTGCCTAAGCAGCACTGAGAAAGCTGCCAACACTGAAATCTGAAATTGTCTCTCCTCAGTCTATTTTATTCTTCAAGTAGGAGGGACTAAGTAAGTATACAACAGGAGAGGCTTAACTAGAATTCCTGAGGTCCTGGGTTCTTTCCCTCCCCTCCCCCCACCACCAGACAGACAGATACAGACACACATACACACACAGCTTAAGACAAATCTATACAAAAAAACAAGTTCAGTGCAAGAAATGCCCAGCAGATGCTGTGTGGGTGAAGAAAATGAGGAAGTGAGACTTTAGTAGCTCTGAAATGAGGAAGAGAAAGTAAAACACTACAAACTCAGCACACACTGAAGGAAAATCAAGAAGAGGATAATTCAATGATACATAATTTGCAAAAATTTTAAAAAAAAATTGCCAGTCATGGGGACTGAACTCAGGGCCTGAGCACTATCTTTGGGCTTTCTCAAGGCTAGAGCTCTACCACTTGAGCCACAGCACCACTTCCAGCTTTTTTCTATGTATGTGGTACCAAGGAATCGAATCCCAGTCTTTGTTCATGCTAGGCAAGCATTCTTACCACTAGGTCAAATTTCCAACCCCAATTTGCAAAATTTTTTAACAAGTATCATTGTAATATATGAATAAAAAGATGTGAAAATATATCTAAATCACCTGTGGTGCCATCGACTGTGAAATAGTTCATCACTTTCTTGTTTTTTTGACTATGTAGACACACACCTTAAAGTCACCTTAGGATCCCTGTTCATTACCATGCCATGTGCCCTGCAAAGATCATGAGCATATTACTGAATGTACAGTTTGATATTCAATTCTATTATAAACATCTCCTATGTGATTAATATTTTTTTCAATCCATTAACTTTTTTGGCAGAAAGAAGGTTTGATCTCAGAAATCTGCACTTGCTATGCAGGTGTTTTACCACCTGAATTATGTCCCTAGCCTTTTTGCTTTAGTTTTTCAGATAGTCTTACACTTTTGGTCTGTTGCCCTGACCTTTGACTCTAATCTTCCTATCTATACTTCCCAACTCCTACAGCTGGGACTACATACATGCCCCACCATAGCCAGCTTGATTGTTGAAAATGAGAGGATCTCAGCAACTTTTTGCCAGTCTCCACTTCATAAATAGCTGGAACTATAGAGATATGCATTACCATGTCTGACTCAAGCAAGTATCTTCATGGATATTTTTTACCATACATATGTACAATCATTTTTTAAATTGCTCAATTGCTTTTTTCTAGAATGTTTACAATAACACCAATGATAACTTACATAGAATTGCTTGCTGTATGCCAGGTAGAGTTCTAAGTATTTTATATAGTGCAATTTACCTAACCCTGGTGTAGCAGATAGGTCTTACTGTCTTCACTTGACAAAGGATAAAAATCAAAGTATGGAGAAATCAATTTGCCTTAATTCATTATTTATCTAAGTATGTAAGTATGTATTGGGATTCCATGCTAGGTAACTAACTCAACCCTCATTGCTCTTAACCCTTGCACCTCACACAGAAAAAAACATCAGCTTCATGTCTAGCTCCTTAGGATGGAGTCAGAACAGAATCACTGGTGCCAAGGGACTCAGGAGTCAAACTGCCTTCCATCTAAAACATAACAACATACCCGCTGACCATCTGTGGAATATGAAACCACCTCACCCTTGCCAAAATTGTTATTGACTTCTTCAATCTAATTGTAATCATCTGCATTTCCTTGATGCAATACAGTCAATATTTTGTTGTGTCTTGGCTATCTATTTAAAATTTCTGTTTTGTAAATTTTCTATTTCTCTTCCAACTATAAATTTTAAGTTAACGCAGGCCAGGTGCTGGTGGTTCACAACTGTAACTCTAGCTACTCAGGAGGTTGAGATCTGAGGGATGTGATTAAAGCTAGTCTGTGCAGAAAAAGTCCAGGATACTCATCTCCAATAAGCACCAAAAGAGCTGGAAGTGGAGCTGAGGCTCAAGTGGTAGAGTTCTAGCCTTGAGCAAAAAAAAAGAAAAGAAAAAAAAAGCCCAGGATAGTGAATAGGCCACGAGTTCAACCCCAGGACCAGCATTAAAAAATAAAAAGAAGATTACTTTGGAATTATTTTGGAAAGGTCTGTGATTTAAAATACTGAAGTGTACTACTATCTGCTCTTTAGGACCTGGATATGGGCAACATCTCAGGGCAATCATCAGAAACTAGTGATAAGGGCTCCGCTGAGGACCCCTGACACCACAGGAGTGAGCAGGACTCAGTTCTAATCCCCTGAAATTGTGATTACACCACACTGTTACAGGCTATACTGAACCAATGTCTAAAATTTGTATCTCGGCTGTTGAGGGAGCCCCCAATTCCAGGTATCAAGTTGGCAAATCTCATATTTGCATGGCATGAGCAGAATCAGATGAAAGAGGGATGAACCTACAGAGAGAGCTAGCTCATGGCTTATTCCTGCGCTGATCTCATGTGTTATTAGCATCAACTAAGGGGTCTCTTTCATTTTGACATCTACCATGTATGCATATAATGTATCTTCATCAGATTCATCCCATCCATCACTCTCTCTCCCAAACTAATCTCAATGAGTGTCATTATTCCATTTTTCACATACATACATATACTCTCTCCCTGCTCACCTTCCCCCTTCCTATAGACACACTGGACAGAACCTGTTTCATTCATTCATTTTTTAAATGTTTCACACATATATATGTATATATGCATGTGTGTATATGTATATATATGTATATACATAAAGGATATTTTTGAAGGGGGATACTGGTACAGGGGCTTGAACTCAGCACCTCCAGCTTGTTCAGCTTTCTTGCTCACAGGTACTACTCTACCACTGGACTTATGCCTCCAGTCCAGCATTATGCCAGTTATTTTCAAGATAAAGCTTGCTTCAAACTGTGACATTCTCTGATCTCAGCCAAGAGAGACAGAGCTAAATGGAAAGACAGCTGAATAACTAGCATTACAGGTAAGAGCCACTTGTGCCCCACTCATACACAGTATTTTAATCAGACTGACATCCTTAAATTACTCTCACTTTCCCATCCCTACTATCCTTGCATTAAATATCTTTTAGTGAGTTTTACTTTGCTGTCTTCACAGATGCAAAGTATTTTGTGTACCTATTAACACTCTCCCCACATGGATTGAAACTCCATCCAAGAGTTATATACTTGTGCTATCTCCATAGTAGGAGGCATACCAGCTTAGTGATAGGAATAAAAATTGGCTTGTCAGGAACTTCACATGAACAAAGCTAAACTACCAAATCCTTACTTAGGACACCTTCCACTATGAGTTAACAGAATATCAACTAAGAGATTTCATTGGAGATGTCACTAGCATTCAGTGTGGGTTGCAAACAAAAACTGAAGGAAAAGGTGTTCAAGTAGAAGGAAGAAATGGGTGCTGGTGGCTCATACCTGTAATTCTAACTACTCAGGAGGCTGAGATCTGAAGAGGGAGGTTTCAACCCAGCCTAAGTGGAAAAGCCCATGAGATTCTTTTCTCTAATAAGCCAGCAAACATGCAAGCATGGCTCAAGTGATAGAGCAATTGCCTACAGAAGAAAAAGCCAAGAGAATGCAAGTCCTTGAGTTCAAGCCTCAGGATCAGCATTCACACACACACAGAAACATATATGAGCAAGAATAAATACACACGTGCAACAAGAGTCAATCAGTTTCTTTAGTAGTGGTCCAAAGACAGGCAAATGATTGTGGTAAGGGATGAATCTTTGAACTTTTGAAATTTGAACCTTTACTAGATCTCTAAAAGGTTCATGAAATGGAGGAGGGGAGTTGGCCAGCAGTGTCTGTGGTCAAATCACAGCAGGGAAGGGCCAGGGTCCAGAGCTAAGCCTATCAAAGCCCAAGAGAGCAGAGGAAGATGCCATAGGACAGCCAAACAACAGCCTAGAATACGGAAAGGGGGAAGTTCAGAAGGAGGCTGGCTGAAATGTAGATGAAAGCAGGATGCAGACCATCTTCCTAAACCCATGAGGTGCCAGAAAAAAAGCAGTGGAAGTGGATGACTGAAGTAGTGAAGAGAAAAATGAGGTAAATACATAAAATGTCACAGAACATCTTCAGTTACCTGAGAGCACCAGCTAGCTGGAGGGTAGGGAAGCAAGAGACTGGTAGGGAAGGATGAAAGGAAGTTTTTCACAGTATCCTCATTCATACCTGTTAAGCAATGGGGCAATATTGCCTATTCTGACTTGTATAGAATAGAGAGCAATGGAGGTGATCAGGAGACTCTTCCATGTGACCATCTGCCCGTTTCTCTTCACACTCTATGTCTAGAGTTGTACCTTTAATTCAGATTATTATTATTTTTTTTTTTTTGCCAGTCCTGGACTTGAGCTCAAGGCCTGAGCACCGTCTTTGGACTTTCTCAAGGCTAGAGCTCAGAACCACTTCCGGCTTATTTTCTATGTATGTGGTACCGAGGAATCAAACCCAGGTCTTCAAACATGCTAGGCAAGCACTCTAGGCCAAACTCCCAGCCCCTAATTCAGGTTACTTTTAAGCCAAAGATTCCCAGACTATACCAGTGACCAGATGTCAAGAATGATCAGTCTCTCTGCTGACATAGTTAAACATATCAAACTTAACTTGGTGTCACATAGTGGTAAAGAGCTATTTACCTGGCCTACCTGAACCAACTTAATATAGTTGTTAAAACAGTAGAACAAAGGGTATTGGCCCACTAACTCTGAAGTTAAATATTTTAAACACCATAGCAAATAAAAGAGAATCGGAACTGCTATTTGATTTATTAAAACAAGAACAAGGGCTTGACAACAGGGACTCACACCTAGAATCCCACTACTCAGGAAACAGAGATTGGGAACATTACAGTGTGAGGCTAGTTTGAGCAAAAAGTTGGCAAGACCCCATCTCAACCAGTATGAGTTGATAGTCCTATAATACTAGCGAGGTGGGAGACAAAGTAGGAGGACTGCACCCCACCAGGCAAGCCCAGGCAAAAAGCATGAGACCTTGTCAGAAAAAAAAAAATCACCAAAGTCAAAAAGGGCTGGAGGAGTTCAAGTGGTAGAGTGCTTGCCTAGCAATCCTGAAGCCCTGCATGGAAACCTCAATACCACCAAAAACCAAAATGAAACAAGAAATAAAAACAAAGATGAATCATGGGACTTATCCATGTGACAGACAAGACAACAGGGCAACTGTGTGTGGTGAGTACCAAGTAGTTTAGCCCTTTGACTAAAAACGACTCTTTAAAAATTACACAGACTAAAGGCGCATGGTATCCTTAATATGTGGCTATTAAATCCAAAGAGTACAAGAGCGAGGACTCAATATATGCATACACAATGCTATGGACAAGGTAATGGAAATATAAATATAACTATATAGACGTAAAAACCTATGACTCTATAGACATAATGTTTTATTTCATAAATTATGTTTCCATGACATACAAACCCTTAGCCTAATTTTGATTAAGTTCTAAATACTAAGTCCCAGTGATTGTAAATAGAGATTCCCCTCTTGAACACTTGTTTGTTAAACTTGTAATTTAAAATATGATGTAAAAATCAACGTTAACAAATTCTTTAATAAAAAAAAAACTTTGGAAAGGTAGCAGGGTATAAAATTAACCCTCAAAAATCAACTGCCTGGGCCGGGAGTTTGGCCTAGTGGTTAAAGTGCTTGCCTAGCATGCACAAAGACCCGGGTTCGATTCCTCAGTACCACATACATAGAAAAAAGCCGGAAGTGGTGCTGAGGCTCAAGTGGTAGAGCTCTAGCCTTGAGAAAGTCCAAGGACAGTGCTCAGGCCCTGAGCTCAAGCCCAGGACTGGCAAAAAAAAAAAAAATCAACTGCCTTCCTCTATGCCAACAGTGAGAGGAATGAGGCAACAATCAGGAAAGCAACTCTTTTTGCAATAGCTTCAAAGAAAATAAAGTACCGAGGAATTATCTTAACTAAGAATGTAAAGGACTTTTTTGATGAAAACTTTAAAATCCTGAAAGAAGAAATTAAAGCAGAACTGAGGAAATGGCGAAACCTCCCATGCTCCTGGATTGGAAGAATCAACATCATGAAAATGGCAATCTTGCCAAAGGCTATCTACAAATTCAACGCAATACCCATCAATATCCCAATGTCATTTTTTAAAGAAATGGAAGGGGCAATCCAAAATTTCATATGGAATAATAAAAGACCCCGTATAGCAAAAACACTTCTTAGCAGAAAGAACAGCACAGGAGGAATTCCAATACCTTTAGACTCTATTACAGAGCTATAACAAAACAGTTTGGTACTGGCACAAGAACAGGCCTGAAGACCAATGGAATAGAACTGAGGACCCAGATATTAAACCACAGACCTATGGCTACCTAATCTTTGACAAGGAAGCCAAAAAAATAGAATGGAAGAAAGACAGCCTCTTCAACAAGTAGTGCTGGCAGAACTGGTTAAGCACCTGCAGAAAACTAAAGTTGGATCCTTCTTTGTCACCCTGCACTAGAATTAACTCCAAATGGAACACCTAGAGGTAAAAGGCGACACACTGAAAACTTTACAAGAAGGTCTCCTTGGCACAGGTCAAAACTTTCTCAATAAAGACCAAGAAACACAACAAATCAGAGAAAGGCTGGATAAGTGGAAATGCATTAAACTGCAGAGCTTCTGTAGGGTAAAGGACATAGCTAGTAAATTAAATAGGAAGCCTACAGAATGGGGGAAAATCTTCACTGACCATACAACGGACAAAGGCCTCATATCTAAAATATATCAACAGCTCAAAAAATTGAATCAATCCAAAACTAATCTCCAAAGTAACAACCATCCCATTAAAAGATGGGCCATAGACTTAAAGAGAGTCTTCTCTGAAGAAGAAACAAAAATGGCCTATAGACACATGAAGAAATGCTCAACATCTCTGGTCATAAAAGAAATGCAAATCAAAACAACTCTAAGATTCCACCTCACTCCAGTAAGAATGGCCAGGATCAGGAAATCTAATAACACAGATGCTGGAGGGGATGTGGCCAGAAGGGATCACTACTACACTACTGGGGGGGAGTGCAAACTCGTTCAACCACTATGGAAAGCAGTATGGCAGTTCCTCAAAAGATTAAACATAGAGCTCCCCTATGACCCAGCAATTCCACTACTTGGCATTTACCCAATTGTCCAGAAACAAGGACATACTAAGTCCACTAGCACAATGATGTTCATTGCAGCACTATTTACCATAGCAAAGATATGGAACCAACCTAGATGCCCCTCAGTTGATGAGTGGATCAACAAGATGTGGTATTTGTACACAATGGAATTCTATGCTGCTGTCAGAAAGAATGACATCGCCCCATTTGTTAGGAAATGGAAAGACTTAGAAAAGATCATATTTAGTGAAGTAAGCCAGACTCAAAGGAACATAGGCTCAATGGTTTCCCTCATTTGTCATCAGTAGAAACCTTGGGCTCTCATAGCAGAGATTTGCAACAGAGCAAAACCTAGATAAGGCCATATAGTATGATGCTAAATGAAAGGACCTCTAGGATATAGAAACAAAAGCCATATAATGAATGATTGTTGTCTTTAATGTACTATGTTATCTCTCATCTCTTTTGCTATCCCTTGGTTATCTCATATTGTTACAGTATCTCACTTTGTTATCTGATATATTGGATATATTTGTATTTGGTTATTTGAAATTGGATAGGGAAGGGGGGAAAACAAGATGAGGGGTGGAGGTGGGCGGGGAGGGAAATGGGGACCAAGACATGAGAAAGGGTATCAATGTATGTGAAGTAATGCACCTTCTATCTGGTGAATATAATGTAACCCTTCTATTAATTACAATAAAAATATATGAAAAAATTACACAGACTGGTTAGCCCGATAAAGCATCTAGGGCAGGTACTACAGAAACAATTGACCTAAGTTGATTATCTCTATCAACTTCCAGCTAGCAAGTAAGTAGAACATTAGCTGTTAAAAAATAAAATAAAATAAAATCAACTGCTTATACAGCTAATCAATGAAAATTTTAAAAAAATGTGAAACCAAAACAATGGAATTTAGTTTCTAAAACTCTGGAATGTTATCTATGGAGCTATACACATACCAGGTTCAAATATTCTTGTTCAAAACTTACTTAATATAACCAATGAGACATGTTCAGTAAAGACATAGTATGTCCAGAGAGCAATGTTTCCATTTATTTGTATTGTTTTCTATTTTCCTGATCCACAGAGGATGAGTCATCTTCAAATAGTATAATTCAATCAAGTGGGGAAGATCAGATAAATATTAGAATTGAGAAAAATGAGGTAAAACAGAAAGTAGAGGCCAAAGAGAAACTAAGAACATTGATATTAGGTTATAAGGCTTTTTTTGTTTGTCTTTTTAAAAAAAAAAACAGTTATTACAATTGCGTTGCAAGTCTGATTCTTCATTTCCTACTTTCCAAAACAGAATGGGAAATGGTTGGGAGGGATCGAAGAGCACGCAAAAAGGGGTAACATTGGTCAATATGCATTACATTCATAAATTTCTTGGTTGAATGGAAAAAAATCAGTGTAACAAAGAAATATAATCAATTATCTAGCTGCCAGTTTGCATGTTGGGGGAAAATAGATATACATGAACTGTTCCTATGAAGTATGTTTCACTTCTTGTGCAGGAAAGAATCTTGTTTGATTGTGATTTCAAAGCCCAAAGTTACAACATGTTAAGTACTCAAGTTTTACTTATTAAAAAAAAAAAACAAAGTTTGTATAAGTAACAAAATAAAAACGTATTATAACCAGAGGAGACTGCTCTTTCCGAATTATAAAGTGAGCAAGGAAGAAGAAAAATCAGCTATCTGATCAATACCCTACCTTACAAATGAAGATTTGCAAAATGTCATTTTTTGGTCATATGGCAAAACCGGCTTTGTTTTAACAAATCATTTCCCCCCTAAGTCTCTTCCTGAAGATTTTCTAGTCTTCCTAGAAAAGTATTATTTCCTCTCCTATTCGGAAGAAGCTAACACAGTTAGACAAACAGTATTAGTAAACTCTGTTTTACCATATTGTGAGAAAATAAGTTTTGGGGGTATTGCAGTGAAGATGGTAAGATGTACTAAAATGACAAAAAGAAAATAAAATGAGACTGCTCTCAGATAATTGTGTTAGGCGGAGACTGAAAAGAATTTAATGGAAACTCATAAAATTTATGTGCTAGGAAAACACAAACAAAATCAACACAGGCAATAGCATAGGGCAAGAACAGAACAAATAAAATGTGATAGTCAACCTTGCTATTTCTTGCTGGTTTTCAAAATAACACTGTAAAACAGAGAGGCAATGGCTCCTCCGAACAGTCTGATTGTCAAACCTGACAATGCTTACAGTACTGAGGAAAATGGCTAAAAGTTTACCTCTAGGACTAGAGATGCAGCTCACTGGCAAGAAATTTGTCATGCACCCTAGGTCCAATCCTCAGCACTGCAGGAAATAAAAATTGTATCAGTATGTATATGATGTACGTCTAATCATTTAGGAATCACAGAAGCTTCTAAAGCGTCCCTTTACCTTTAATAAAATGTATTACAATTAATCACAACTCATTCTGAAACAGGTTAATATATTACTACATACTAAATTATGGTTTCCTCTGGAATACCTTGAATTTTTTATTTTTGTTTTGTCAGTCATGGGGCTTGAACTCGGCCTAGGCACTGTTCCTGAGCTCTTCAGCTCAAGGCTACCACCCTAACCCTGGGCCTGGGCAGTGTCCCTGAGCTCTTCAGTTCAAGGCTACCATCCTACCTTTGAGCCAAACCCCACTTCCCGATTTCTAGAGGTTAACTGGAGATAAGAGTCACAGGTTCTTTTATGCCAGAGCTGGCTTTGAATCTTGATCCTCAGATCTCAGCTTCCTGAGTAGGTAGGATTACAGGCACGAGCCACTGCGCTCGCCTATCTTAAGAGTTTTAAGATGCAAATTCTACTTTTTGTTTTCTCTTAGGCTCATTTATTAATTTGTTCGTTCTACAAATACCTCTCCATATCTGAGATATGCTAAGAACCCAAGGTAAAAACAACACAGACAACTATTAGGAAAAGTTAGAAGTAATAATCTTGTATGACCAACCCCAGACATACATTCTTTACATGACTAACATCTTCACATGTAGAGTGAATTGTACTTTTTCCATTGTGTGTGTGAGAGTTTAACTAAAACTGGCTTGATTACTAAGGAGTCAGAAAGTGTTGGGAACATGAACCTAAGAGCAAGGGAAGGGCCAGCTAAAGATGTTCGATTTCAAACATAAACGTTAAATAATCAAGTAAGCCTGTGTACATAAAGAAGCGATTCCATCAATCCAGACACAGTTTGCTAGTCCCAGAACAAAACTACAGCTGGGAACATGGCCTAGTGGTAGAGTGGTTCTTTAATTCAACAGAAAATATCAGAAGCATCTATTAGACACTAGACAGGATGGAGAATAAGAACAACTTAGATTCCTTCCTCTTGGTGATAATTTGATTCAGTTCCTCAGATTTCTATAACCCAATATTTGGATATAAAATTACAATCACCCGTTTTCCAAGAGTCTAAAAACCAGACTGCTTCATATAAATTAAAAATATAATAATAAAACGAAGACATCATCCGGCTGCAAGCTCTAATGCCTGAACTTTACATCTAAGAGCAGGGGCATGCCTGTCATCCTAGCTACTCAGAAGGCTGAGCTCTGAGCATCAAGGTTTGAAACCAGCCTGAACAGGAATATCTGTGAGACTCTAATCTATCAAAAAGCCAGAAATGAATGTTCGGCTCAAGTGGTAGGAGGCTAGCCTTAAGCAGAAAAGCTATACAGCTCTCAGGCCTGGAATCCAAGCCCTACTACCAGTACCATTAAAATACATACATACATACATACATACATACATACATACATACATACATACATAGAAAAGAGGGGAGGGGTAATGGGAAGAATGGGGGGGGGAACAACATGAATTCTGCACCAAGAGAAGGAAAACTGTCCTCATCCATTTCTGTGTAGTTGTGAGCATAACACTCCATTCTTCAATTAGCCAAGAGTCTTGGAGATCCCAAACCATTTCTCTCAGATGCAAACCCTTCCTTGGGAGTCTCAAGTTAGGCTGGGCAGGCACCAGGCTGCCTCTGCGGTCAACACCCAGGGCTTCCTCCCAGCACAACTGCAACTCCAACACCTGTATTGAACTTGTCACTCTTGACACCCATCCCTTCCCGTGAGCAGGCAGTGTATCCTAAACCCTCGGCGCAGGAGAAATACCCTGACCTCATCCACCTCCTGAGGGGGGGAAAAAATAGCTCACTTCTGCTAAGGACCTTCCCTAAATCGCAAAAAAAAACCCAAAGCAGCCCACCAGCACTTCCACAACGCCCGCTAGCACCACGCCGGGCGCGCCTACGCGTTCCGGCTACAGAGACAGGAAGAAGACGTCTGCTGATCCACTTTTTTTTTAATGCAATGACATATTTCTACCTGTGCTATAGAGAAATCCAACGGCCTTCTCGCCCTCTCCCCCTTCTGCTCTCCCCCCTCCGCCCCCGCCCTACGGATCCCCAGGGTCCAGCTCCCACGCCCCCCCCCCCGCCCCGTCCCCACCTCAAGAGCTCCAGAAGAGGGGTTGATGGTTAATCAAGGGGCTGCACCCAGCGCCATTTGCACACCTCCGGGCGCTCCGCCCAGCCCTGGCAGGAGGCAACTTTGACGGGTCCTGGCCCCTGCCTACCCTCCCTCCCACCCCCCACCAGCCTCTACCCAGCCGCAGCATCCACAGCCGGTGGCCGCCAGGGCCCGGCCCCGCCTCACCCACCTACCTACAGGGCGGGGGCGCTGACTCCGCGGGTCCCGGAGGAAGGAGTGGCGCGCGCGCCTCCCCGGGAGCGGGGCCCTGTGCCGCGGGGCGCCCGCGAGCGCATCCTCCGGGGTGGGCGGAAGGAGGGGTCGGGAGGATGGTGCGCGCGCGCACGACGAGGGGGGGGTGGAGAAGAGACGCTGGGCGCGCGCCCGCGGCGCCGCAGCTCGGCGCCGGTAGGAGCCGCGGCCGCTGGGGTTGGCCAGGCCTTTCCCGCGCGCGCGCGCGCGAGAGAGAGACTCCTCACCTTCCCTGCGGCCGCGCCCGCGCTCACAGCTCCGGCCGCCACCGGCTCCGGAGCCCGCGCCGCCGACGCCCACTCCTAGCTCCGCCCGGCCCGCCGTGCGAGGTGCGCCCCTCCGCGGTGGAGAGGGCCGGGCGGCGGCATCCTCCCCTCTCCGGCGACCTCCGCACCCTGGGGGGAAGGGCGACCCAGGCCAACCCCTCCGGGTGGCGGCTGCGTCCGCCGCTCCCGCCCGCACCGGGCGGCTCCGCCCCCCTTGCCCCCGTCCCCGAGAGCTGCGCGCGCGGCCTCCGCAGGCCTCGGCCCTCGGTGACGCCGGCCGGGCCCCAGCCTGATGGCGGTGCCGGGCCTGGGGACCGACGGCGGAACCTGGACCGGCTCTACTCACCTCGCCCGCGGACGCATCCCCTGCCGCGGGCTGGCTGGCTAGCCTCGGGCCCCACGCTTGGCGCGGGGGATATGGGGGGAGGTCAGGCTTCAGAGCGCTGTGGGGGCCAAGTGTCTGCTGCAGCCTTACAAGTCCTGTGACTTTTCCTTCCAGCTCCGAGTCCCGTGGGCCCCAATCAACGAACCCTCCTGTCTTCTCCGGGCTTGCATTTAGCCAAGGGGCCCACCGTCTCCTCCCCCCCTGCCGCCCCGGGTGCAGTCTCGAGGACGCTGCCAGATTGCAATCATTACAGCAATAGGAATGTGGCAAGTTGGGCCTTCCAGCTTAGCTCTTGGCAGAGATCCGAGAGAACCTGGGTGGAAGGGTTTGCATCAGCATCGCGGCCTTGCCTCTCAACATCCCATCCGCACTGGATGCTGATTCCTCTACGGTCCTGTGACCAGCCCTGCAAGATGACTAACAGGATCTGACCCTGTTCACCCCGACACGACGCACGGTGGAAAAGCTCCAGGAAGAGCCTGAGGCTGGTCTGATAACACTGGCGTGTCTGAGGCCATCCACCCAGACCCAGTTGATAGCTGCCTGCCCTGAGTAGCTGAAAGCTCTCTCTCCCCCCCCCCTCTCTTTTTCTCCCTCTCTCTCTCTCCCTCCCTCCCTGGAGGGTGGAGCAAAGCATTTAAAAGTAATGACTTTGGGATTTTTCAGTTGCAAATGGTGATGTTTACATGGTCTTGGAACTGTGGAATCACCTCCCAGTTCTGCACTTAAACATATGTGATTTTCAATATCAGATTTGCAACTTTCTGGCTTGACTGTAAACAGAGGTTTTTTTTTTTCTTTTTTTCTTTTCTTTTTTCTTTCCCCCCCCTGGAGACATTGGGGGGAGGGTGTGTGTGTGTGTGTGTGTGTGTGTGTGTGTGTGTGTGTGTGTGTGTGTGATTTAGCATTTGTCAAATTAGGGTAAAAATGCTGATCTCATGTTGTTTTTGTTTTGGAGCTGAGTCAGTTTTAAGCAAATTGGAGGTTGGATGTGCAACAGTTATGGGAGTTACATTGCCCAGGTCAGAAAACACAACACATGACAAACTGCTCCCTGAAAACATCTCTGAAGCCCCAACTCATAGGTGCGATATTTTGTCTCAATTTTGACTCATAATGGTGACTATAAGAATGTATACATCAGGCCTGGGAGTTTGGCCTAGTGGTTAAAGTGCTTGCCTAGCATGCATGAAGACCCGGGTTTGATTCCTCGGTACCACATACATAGAAAAAAGCTGGAAGTGGTGCTGAGGCTCAAGTGGTAGAGCTCTAGCCTTGAGAAAGTCCAAGGACAGTGCTCAGGCCCTGAGCTCAAGCCCAGAACTGGCAAAAAAAAAAAAAAAAAAAAAAAAGAATGTATACATCAATGTATAATAACAGCATAGAGTCACCAGGGAGAAAAATTTGGACATTGTTTTACGTGATCTATTTTGAGTGCTGTTTCTGAAGGAACACTCACCGTCTTGCAGTTCTTCACTGATTCCCAGCCTTTGAACATCAAAAGCACTCCTTTGTTTCTCTCCATGGACCTCATATTTTGCTAAGAAGCAAATAAGCAATAATCTTTTTTTTCTTTGTAAACAAACCTAACTAATGTGTATGTTAATTGTGACTATCACTTATAAAATGTCAGCCTTTCAAAAACATTTGACAATCAAATGTGACTGTCTTCACTCTCCATGGCTCTTCTAGGGTGAACTGATAAGTCACATACTGAGAAATCAGAAGAAATAAAACCATTCCCGTGTCCTCTATATCTGTATTATCAATATCAGACCCACTAACCACATACAACCATTTAAAGACAATTTAAATTGCAGTTCTTCAGTCTCCTGGTCATGTTTTATTCCTAAAGACACACACACACACACACACACACACACACACAGCTTGTGACTATCCTTTTGTGCAACACAGGCTATAAAATTTGCAGTATTGCAGAAAGTTATTTTAGAATAGAAGGTCATATTTAATTGGTAAATAATACATGCATACAATAAGTTGGGAAATCTTGGTATACTGAGATCAAACTTGCACCAGTCAACTCATAGTCTACCTTTAGATTACAGCTCCAGGACATTCTGACTTTGAACACAATATTTAATCAGATGCTTTATCCCTAAGTGGGGTAGTGATAACAGTGCCAACTTCACAGGCTGGAAATAGAGCGTAATGAATGCACCATGAATGGTTCTTAAAGTTCATAATACATCCAATAGAAAGTAGCTATTACTATTAAAATATATGGTATATAATACTCATTTTTTTAAAAGTTGTCTCCCCAATACTCTTCCTTGCACCAACCTAATGAATGGATGAGTCTTAATAAATGCTGAGTTAACAATGACAATATAATGCTACTTTGGTTTAATGAATATGAGAGAATTAGTTAAATATGAATATACTGACATTTCTTTCATGGCCACTACATGATGAGACTTTGAGACTGATACAGAGAAACAGAGATCTTTCCATTTCTTTTTTCACCTGGCCATCACTTATTACAGGAGACGAACTGGACAAGTGGAAAGTTACTGGTTCTCTGTGTTCTCTTAAGAAGCTTTCAGGGGGGATCTGAGTGGGCCTAGAGAGCATCATTAAATAATAACAGCTGTAAAATAAGATCTCGGTTATCTAAGGGTAATTCTATTTTAAAGAGGTACAACCAGTATTTCCCTTTTAAAACACAATATCCATAATGTATCCTGGAACTGAAATTCCAAAGGTATTGCCAAATACTACTTTTAACACATTTTTCAAACAAAAGGCTGTTTGGGTAAGTCATGAGCATCTACTTCTATTAAATTGTTTCTACAATTATATTAAGAGAAGAAAATCAGACCTAGAGAAACAAAAGTGGCATGGTATTCCTGGTTTGTGGTAGCTAGAATTCGCTGTATAAATCTGTAAATAAACACATTGGGTAGTGTGCAAGTGGTTACAAATGTATTAACTGGAATATGGTAGGCTCTAAGGAGAACTCAAATAATGTAATTCCTTAGAAAGACAAAGTCAAGGCCCAACATGATAATCATCAGGAAACCGTGTACTTGCAAGAGGAGGTGAGGTTAAAGGAAGAAGGATAGACTAATGAAATGCAGGAGAGAATTCATAGTATATACACAATTTTAAAAAGGAAGTAAGAAAAGGGTCAAATGGGTGAGAATGTGGAAAAAAGGTAATGCAGATCAAGATACATTGTATTAGCTAGCAGCTTAGCCTGTTATCCTAGCTACTCAGGAGGCTGAATCTGAGGATCATGGTTCAAAGCCAGCCTGGGAATACAAAGTCCTGAGACTCTTATTTCCATTTAATCACTACAAAATGGAAAGTGGAGCTGTGGCTCAAGGGAAGGGCGGTAGCCTTGAGCTGAAGAGCTCAGAGCCAGGCCCAGGCCAGAGTTTAAGCCCCATGACCCCCCCACCAAAGATACATTGTATTCATAAACTACTTTGTTAAATGGCAACTCTTTTGCACAACTATTTAAAGACAATTTAATAAAATGAAATTGCTTTTGTGAATTTCTGTGCATTGGATGAAGAATTTGAAATGATATCAGCAAAAATAAAAATAAAAAAGAGTTAACTCTTGGAGTGATAGTGGCTGGTTTATCCTTTTTGTACTAGCCCATCTGTGGAAAGATATGATACCATCCTACATCTAAAAAGGTGAAAAGAGTCCATTGCTTAATAGAGTGGAAGGCAGTGGCTCATATCCAGTAACTGGCTGTCCTTGGCTTGTCTGGGATCCTTTTGTGGATGAATCTAAGCTTATTGCTTCTCTTAACTTGTTTGAAGTCTAAAGGAGGTAGAAATCACATTATCATTCAAAAGGAGGAGTTTGCCAAAGTGTATTGAGAAAGAAATACACATAGAAATGGATTGCCCAGCCCACACATTGAACTTATGGCTGATTACTTAGAGTAAGCAAAAAAACAAAATTGCGATTTTCTTTTCTTTTATTCTTTTTTAAAATGGCTGCTTTATTCTATTTTCTTAATTCTTATTTCTTAGTATTAGTTATCTCATTTCTCCTAAAAGCCATGTGCTTCATAACTTAATAATTCTTATGTGCTTTTGTACATCCTCTGAAAAATATTCAGATATGCTAGGTAGGGCTAAACTTCATAATTTGTAATTCCGAAATGAATCTCTAAACAAAGGGACATTATTGCTAGTTGTTTGGATCTATAGGATGAAAGAAATTCATGGTAAATATTCGAAAAGGGAACTTTTCAAAGAGAATGATTATGGATTCATAAGTGTGGACATTTCAAGAGAGGGTCGGTCCTGTTTTCCTCAGTAGTAACATCTTTCATAACTACAGGACAATATCAAAACCTGAAAGTGAACACTATTGCAATCACAAGAGTATATCCAGATTTCATCAGTTGTATACACTGGTGTGTGTGTGTGTGTGTGTGTGTGTGTGTGTGTGTGTGTGTGCCAGCATTACAATAGAATGACAGACCTCTTCATCACTATCAGGCTCCCAAGAGTCATCCCTTCCTAGTCACCATTACATAAGGACTTCACCATATCCCTAATTCCTGACAACACTGTATCTCTTATTGTATATGTGATTTCAACAGTGCTCTATAAAGAGAAATACATGTGACTTTTTTTCACTCAGCGTAATTCCCTTTATACCCACCTAAACATGTCTGTAGATTCATTTTTATTCATGGATAAATATTCCACACTAAGGAGAGTGTATCACTGTTGGTCAAATTGAAGACATTTCCGTTGTTTTCAGCTTGGGGAAATTATAACTATAGCAACCTAACATTCAGGTTAGCTTTTGTGTGCACCTACATTGTCATTTCTTCAGGATAAGAGCCATCGAGCTCATTTGCTGGGTTCATGGCTTAGTTTTCTAGGAAATTATCAGATCTGGTGTGGTGGCATATTTGTGTAATCCTAGCTCTATGGGAAACAGAGATAGCAAAATCAAGATGAGGCCAGCACTGGGCAAAAGCATGAAATCCCATCCAAAAAAATTACTAAATCAAAACAGGGCTGAATGTGTGACTGGAGTGGTAGAGCACTTACACTCTAAGTTCAAATCCCAATAACACCAAAGGAAGCACGTCGGCGGGGAGAGAGGTGGAAACATGATTTTCCTGGGTACAGTGCCATCTAAAAAATATTCTTATCTGTGTATATAGATGAGAAAATATAGATTTTAATCAAGTAAATGAATTTTAAGCTATAAGTGATATATTTATTTTACTATGTTATACTTGCATAGTACTTGAACACCACTAGATTAAGCTTTGCAATCAGTGATTCTGGTATTTTTTAATTCTTTGTGAATAGATTAGATTAAAAATATTTGTCAAATGAATGTGTACATTCATAAATAAAACCATATATGAGTCACATTGAAATCCAAGGAAGGGATAAAATCTCAATCAATAGTAGCAACAGCTGAGTCTTAATGGACTGTCAGAATTTTCCTCCAGTTGATAACAAACAACATTTTCAAATCAGTAATTGATACTTTTTAAGGTAGTATCACTTGTGGAAAAAATGTAAACTATGTGCTATAGATCCAGGGTTCTTTGTTGCACTATGTACTTTTGTAACTGCAAAAGATTACAAACAATCTGTAATTAGATTTTAGAACTCATTTAATATTTATACAATAGATTCCCATGCAGCTATGAGAAAAAAATGAGAGAATGTTACATAAATAACATCTTTCAAAAGATATGGATTTTAAAAGTTAGAGAAAATTAGCTATAGCATGGCACTGTTTGTATAAAAATTACAAAGGGAATTTTCAAAAGAATAGATATATGCAGGGAGATTTGAGTTCTCTCTATGTTATTTTATGAAGTACAGAATGTCCCCAAACTCTGTTGTGTCAGAAAATGGAGAATTGCTCAACTCTTATGGGGACATGCCAACAGTATGAAAGAGCCAACTTGCAGTGTCTATCTAGCTCTGTCTGAAGTTGGGACAATGTAAGTATTAAATAAAGGCAGCAGTAGAAGCAATAGAGAATCTGAATAAGAATTCATGCAAAAGAACACAGTGAGTCTAAACCTACATAAAACCAAAGAAGGAATAAAAATTTTGGGGAAAGTTCTTTATGGAAGGACAATAAAATTAAAACACCAATACGGTTTCAAACACTGTAATTCAGAAAAAGTTCACCAGCAGAAGCTAAAACTGCTGTTACTTCTACCAGTGGTAGTTACCTTTCCACTTCCCATTTAATCTCAATGATGGTGATGAAGAAACATGGCATACATCTTATTCACATGGCCAGACTTAAGATATTAGTTTCCTAGTACTGTTGTAGGAAAATCACCACGTAGTTAGTGTCTTAAAGCAACAACACACATTTAAGCTGGGCACCAGTGGCTCACTCCTGTAATCCTGGCTACTCAGGAGGCTGAGATTTGAGGATCTTGACTCTAAGCCAACCTGAGAAGAAAAATCTGTGAGACTCTTATCTTCAATTAATCACAGAAACTGTGGAAGTGAAGCTGTAGCTCCAGTGCAGTGTGCTACCCCTGCCAGAGCAAAAGGAGCTCCGGGGTAGTGCCCTGGCCCAGACTTCAAGCCCCAGGACTGGGAAAAATATTTTTAAAAAACATTGCAGTGGTATAGTTCAGCAGGAAGCATGGCTCAAGTGGTAGAGCAAGTTCAAGGATGTAAGCTCAAACCCAGTATTGTCAGAAAATGATCCTCACAGTAATAATTCTGGAATTCAGTCTGGACTAGAATCAAGATGTTGGCAGAACAGCACTCTTTCTGGAAAGTCTATAGAAGATTCCATCCTTGTCTTTTTCTGCATCTGAAGGTCTCTTGCATTCCTTAGCTTATGGGTCCCTCCACTTGCCTGCTTTTTTTTTTCTTTGCAATTATACTAAGTGTATAATTAATCAAATTTGCTCCCCTATTACTTTGTTTTTATCTTTCCCCTTTAAGAAAATTGTTTAATGTGTTCCATAATTCTACTTCTGTATATTTATATAAAGAACTATGACCAACACAAGTAGGATGTAATCCTAGCTGCTCGTGAAGCTGAGATGAGCAGGATTGCAGCTCAAGATCAGCCTTCAGAAAGAAAAAAATCACAAGATCCCACCTCAACAGAAAAAAACTAGGCAAAGTGGAACATCTGTCACATCAGCGATGGCTAGAAGTGCAAATTAAGAGGATCCCTGGGCATTCATATATCTAAACAAGACCCTATCTCAAAAAGAAAGAAAGAGCTATAACCACTCTGTGCATCACCTTTACAACATTTAAATTCTAAGAAAGAAAGGTAGATAGGAAGGAAGGAAGGAAGGAAGGAAGGAAGGAAGGAAGGAAGGAAGGAAGGAAGGAAGGAAGGAAGGAAGGAAGGAAGGGAAGGAAAAAAAAGAACAGTCAAAAAAGATCAAGGGGTGGGGCCGGGAGTTTGGCCTAGTGGTTAAAGTGCTTGCCTAGCATGCACGAAGACCCAGGTTCGATTCCTTGGTACCACATACATAGAAAAAAGCCGGAAGTGGTGCTGAGGCTCAAGTGGTAGAGCTCTAGCCTTGAGAAAGTCCAAGGACAGTGCTCAGGCCCTGAGCTCAAGCCCAGGACTGGCAAAAAAAAAAAAAAAAAAAAAAAAGATCAAGGGGTGTAGCTGAGCACTGGAGTGCCTATCTATTAAGTGTTACCCTAAGTTTAAGCTCCAGTATTGGCATCCAAAATAAAGTACTCCGATCCAGTACAGTCTCTTGTCATCCTCTTGTTTCTCTTCCCCTCCTGTTGATTTCAACAATCCAAACAGTCTGCTTGCACACTAATGTTTTATTTTTTCTCAGCATTTTCCACATAGGAGAGAAAACATGTAGTATGTCTTTCTGTCTCCTTTTCACTTAAAAGCCAGAAACGTGTAATTGATGACTTTTCTATATTTGAATCATTCTGTCCATCTCTTCTGCCTCTTCTACTTCTAAGGAAACTTGGGGAGTGACTTTGGATCCACTCAAACAATCCAGGATAGTGTTTTTCTATCACAGAATCATTAACTGGATCGCATGGTAAAATGGCTTTCGCTAAGTAAGGTAATGTGCTTTGGAGATTTCTCAGGGGTGGATGCCATTCACCATTGCAGATTAGAGATAAAATGTGATCACGCGTGGTCTCCTTCATTTGTAGCAATTAGCATGAGTCTAGGAAGAGGCTAGGCGAAATGAACTCCAGGATAGGAAAGTGAGAGAGTTATCCTTGTGGTTGTTGTTTTTAATGGTATGGAGAAATCCAACCCGGGTCTTTGTGAGTGCTGGGCAAGCCCATGATTAGGCCATGCTTCTGGCCCTATTACTGCAATTTTCTATAGAGCTTACGTTTCAAAATAAAATCTTGATACCAGAGGTACAACAGGGCTCAAGTGGTAGAGCACCAAGCAGCCTTAAATGAAAAACTAAAGGACACGGTGCAGTAATGAGACAGAGTGAATAAGAGTGGAGGAATGGTGGGGTGAAATCTACTAAATGTAAACAGAAGTCCAAACATAATAATATCTGCACTACGGTTTTGTTCAAAACCAGATACCGTGGCTTGTCTCCTTACCTTGCAACTTCGAGGTCAGAGCTCCACCTACTGAACGCCCTGTGGAAAAGGAGAGCACGTCCCACCTAAAATACATGTGTTAGCCTCGGCAACTTCTGTTAATTTTCGTGTTGGTATATGAGCAAGTAATCTCAGACAGAGTTGCTGAACACAAGAAGACCATTAACATTGAAGGGCTTCACCTAATTTTGTTCGTGATGGATCAGGCTGTGGACCACACCGGCGCCGGATGCTGTTCTGAACAAGTTCATTGCAAATGTCCACGTCCTGCTCGGTGGCAGCACTGAAGTTCTGGCATTTTCAACCCCAAGCGAGTTTGCAGCCAGTGACTACTCTTTTCCTGAGAGTTTTCTGACTTGTGGCTGTAGTAAGGTTTCCTGAGCCTGGGAAATTGCATTTCCTGGTGTGTGTGTATGTGTGCAGGATTTTATGGGGACAAGTGAAACCAGTTGCGCAGATGGCAGTAGTGGAGAAGGCGAAGATGAGAGAGCCTGGGATTGCAGCGGTCTCCGGCGTTCCGGCGCAGGGGCTGGGCGGGGGGGGGGGGGGGGGGAGGGGGGGAGGGGGGAAGAGACACCCACCTGGGCTTGTGCGCATGCGCGTCCGTTGCCTTTGCGTTGACGGACCAGTGCACACACACACTTGCAGGTGGACGATTGGGACCCAAAGGCCATTATTCGCACTTAGGAACGACGAGTGCTGTGCGTGTCTGGTCCCTTCACCGTGACATCTGCTCGGCCAACGGCCATCTGTCTGTCTGTCGATTTCCTGTAATGTTGGTGTCGCTTAACACCGCATCGCCGAAAAGAAAAGAAAGGCGAAGAAGGTTAGATTTGGAGAAAGTGGCCGGGATGGCTAAGGAAGAATAAAGTTGGGTAGGGGGGCAGCTGGACTCAGAATTTTAGGATGCCCGTTTTCAGCTCAGCCATCGGAAGAGGGTGTGGGGGTGCGGGGGGGGGCGTCCACCTTAGCAGTCACCTTGAGGTTTCCTGGACGGGGTGGGAAGGTGCCTTGCATGGGAGTTGAAACTCCTGGATAGGAGAGCGAAAGTGTACTGGACACAGCACGCCCTCTGCTGGTCGGAGCTGTGTATATAAGTCATACACAATGAAGGATATCAAGCGAGGGTTTTTCTCAGAGCTCCCTGGTGGTCTAGTGGTTAGGATTCGGCGCTCTCACCGCCGCGGCCCGGGTTCGATTCCCGGTCAGGGAAAGCCTCGCTTTTTTTCCCCCTCATCCACTACAAGTACGTCTTTTTCTACTAAATATTATGAGGACTTAAAAAATAAATATTTTATTTTCTTCATCAATGGTTACTTTTCTTTTGATCGGTAGTAAAAGCACCATTTAAAAAACATGTTACTCAAACTGAAACTTAAAATACAAAATTATAGATATTAGTATAGTATTATTACTATAAATATTGACAATTACGATATAACGATACAAACACTAAAGAAGTCCCCGATTCTAAAAATACACGAAGCACAAGCTCATAATTTTTTTCCCCAAGAACTACTAAACTTGAAAACTTTTTTACAGAGCTCAACCCTTGAGCCTCAACACCATTTTCGGCTTTTTTTTTTTTTTTACATGTATGTGGTACTGAGGAATGGAACCTCTTCGTGCATACTAGGCAACTACGTTACCACTAGGCCAAACTCCCAGCCCCCTAAAGTTGAAAACTTTTTGAGAAGAATATGGATGTATTTACCAGCAAGGTTTTTGTTTTGTTTTGTTTTCCCCCTAAAAATCCAATCTTTATCTGATCTTGAGTGTGACCAATAAAGAAAGAAGATAATTTTAAGAGGTATTATGCTTCTTTTATTTCATACTTACATCAAATTTATAGTTATAAAACATTTACATTAAAAATACCTTAAATGTATATACTAAATTTGAACTATTGGGTATCAGTGGCTCACAACTATAGTCCTAGCCACTCAGGGTGCTGGGCTCTGAGGACCACAGTTTGAAGCCAGACTGAGCAGGAAAGTCCTTGAGACTCTTAACTCCAATTAATTATAGAAAAAGTTGGAACTGGTGCTGTGGTTCAGGTGGTAGAGTGCTAGTCTTAAGTGAAAAGGAGCTCAGGGACAGTGCTCAGGCCTAGAGTTAAAAAAAAATAAAAATGAACTATTTTTCTCTATTATTTGTCAATCCAAAATCTTTTTTCATTTCATTGTTTAATTGGGTAGCTAGCTTGATACATATTCTTTTAAAACTCCAGTTAATTATTTTGTCTTAAGTTTTTTGAAAAATTCATAAAACTATAGTAAATTTCTTTTAATACCAAGTGGCAGCTTTTAATATGTAAATCATACAGTCTTCTCTGCAGAATACCTTTAAATATATAATTGGGAATTTTTATATTTCAGGAAAAGTGTACCTTGGGAGATTCCCCAAAAGAAAATATGGAAATGTAAGAATCAAGGACAATAAAAAGTATTACAATGTAGAAATTACTTTTTTTAAAAAAAATCCTAAATGTTTTAAAAACACTTCTACCTTCTGACGCTTTTTGAGTTGACAGGGATATGTTTTGTTTCCATTTCATTTAAAAATCCTGACTCTCACCACAGAAGAAAAATAGACGGAAAGCTTGATTTCAACTAGAATGGTTTATTTTGTTTTCCCCTGGGCTATGCTGAATGTTCATAAGTGCTTCATGATGTGTCCTGTCACAGCGTCCTGGGGTTCAGAAAAGATGGGCTTGAGCTCTTCCTCGGCACTGCCTTCTCCTCCTCACCAGCATGGCTGCCCTCAGGCCTCTGGTGAAGCCCAAGCTCCTCAAAAAGAGGACCAAGAAGTTCATCCGCCACCAAGCAGACCCAGATGTCAAGATGAAGCCAAACAGGTGGAACCCAGGGGTATTGACAACAGGGTCCGGAGGAGATTCAAGGGCCAGATCTTGATGCCCCACATCGGCTATGAGAGCAACGAGAAAACAAACACATGCTGCCCAGAGGCCTCCGGAAGTTCCTGGTCCACAACCTCAAGGAGCTGGAAGTGCTACTCCAATAAACCACCAAAACGGCAAAAACGAAAAGATGGGTTGATCTTGGTGCTTTCAGAAATTTCACTTCCCTCAAGAATTATGTGTGTGTGTGTGTGTGTATCATATATATATATATATATACATATATATATATATATCAGACTACCCATTGATTGTGTGATATGAGCAATACTTTCAATCATCACAATATATGTTGAAGGAAGGGAGAAGGAAACAGTCATCAATTGAAAACTGGTTCATAAGCTGAACATTTCATTTACAGAATGACTGTATTTACCTAGGTTCTCCAGAGAGATTAAACCAATAGAAGACAAATATAGATAGACAGACAGACATATAGAGACAGACAGTCAAACAGATAGACAGACAAATATATAATGGATGAAGAGATAGATAGGTAAATGCAATAGGATGTATTGTGAAATGGATTTATTTTACTCATTTGATTATAGAGAGTGAGAAGCTTGAAATGGTCCATCTACAAGCTGGTCAGCAGTGTGTCTCAATATCAAGTTTGAAAGCCTCAAAAGCTCATGGTGCGATTCCAAAGCAAGCCGCATGTGTAAGTCCTGGAATGTCAAGGTAGTAGTGTCTGGATTTCTTGCCTGCTTTTTTTTTTTTTTTTTTTTTGCCAGTCCTGGGGCACTGGCTTTGAGCTTTCTCAAGGTTAGCACACTACCACTTGAGCCATTTTTCTTTGGTACATGGAATTGAACCCAGGGCTTTGTGTATGCTAAGGCAAACACTCTACCACTAGGCCAAACTCCTGGCCTGGAGTATCTGGATTTCTAATGTTCAAATGCAGAGTGTCCCAGTTCTGGGATAATATGAAAGATCTTGGTGGTTAGTTTTAGGTGTCATCTTCATTGAATTAAGGCATACCTGGTTTTATCTATGGGGATGTTTCCACAGGAGCCGGCCTCATAAGGCTGGGAGGAAGGTATTGGACTCACTATGGGAAAGGACCATTCAATTAGCTGTGGGCCTGGATGGACTACAGCATGGACACTTGCAATGGGAACAGTTATGACTCCTGGGTTTTGACGAGGGGTCTATGTTAAGAAATGATGGGTGATGAGGTTAGGCAGATTTGAGCTAGTTTATGGAGGCCCTTCAGACAAGTTAAAAAGACACAAAGGGAATCCAAGAGGACTTGGCGTCTGCTAGAACCCGATGGGTCCAGTAAAGGAAGAATCATTACTGGCTCCATGATTTCCTTTTGCGCTCAACGTGGTGGCATAAAAACTTCTGATAGGGAGGTGGAAACAGAGAAGCCGAGTGGGAAGAGAAGGTATGTTCACTTTGTTCTTCCCAGACTCAGCAGAGCCAAAGAGTGATTCGAAATATGAGGGAGCTTGGCTGATATATTAGGGTTGAAAGTATAGCTTTTGTAGCTATTAGCATAGCGGTTTGAAAAGGTTCGTGATCTTGCTAAAGGAAAGTATATGCAGCATTGTGGGGGAGGGAAGAACTTTACTTAGCATCTAGCCAAGAGCTTGACGTTTTCATGTAGTCACCCATACCTTAAATATTTATATATAGTTATTTGGCATCAATTTAATATTTAAGATAAAAATAAAAATGACGGTGAGCTAAATTTTTAGGATAATGACATGCCAGAATTATTAGGCTGGGCAAAATTCCATTCCCCCCCTTTATATATATATATATATATATATATATATATATATATTATTGTAATTAATAAAAGGGTTACATGATATTTGCCAGAAGGTGCATTAATTCCCATACATTGATATCCTTTCACATGTCTTGGTACCCATTACCCCCCTCACACCCCCCACCCTTCCATTCCCCTTTATAACAGTTTACAATGGTATTTTTCTGAAGAAAGTTCCTGGCAGGTTGGAAATGGCAAATGTGAAAAGAAACCACAAGATGGCATCCTGGTCTCATGTGTCTCATTCTGATTCTTCAAGTCTAGGTAATCTATTTACTTTGGAAATGTTGAATGTAGGTAAAAATTTATGTGTGCATAGAGAAGAATAGATATTTTTAATTTGTTCTACTGTTCTGTGTGTGTGTGTGTATGTGTGCGCGCACGCGTGTGCATGAATTCGCTTGTATAGACCCTGTGCTACCAGATTAAATTTTGGGGAAACTCACTCAAAAGTACATCAGTCCAGCATGACATTCACCCATTCATTCCTCCTTTGTGTATTCATGCCTTTAGCCAATGTCCACAGAACTTCTGTACCAGGTGAGGAGCAAAGAGGTTTCAGAGACTCAATTACAGCTCCAATTCCCTTTGTTTTGTTTTGTTTTGGTAATTAGACATGAGTCTCACAGAGCTCCCTTCTTGGGCTGGCTTTGAGCCATGATTGTGATATCTCAGCTTCCTGTGTAGTTAGGATTACAGGTATGAGTCATCTGGATCAAAGCACAGTATTTCAGCAAAGAAATACATCAAGATAGCTCATCCAAAAAAAAATAAAAGATAGCTCATCCACAGCATAATATAATGATAACAGCTGGCACCTGGAATATAAAAGATATGAAAGAATACATTCACTTATAACCATATTGTATCACAAATGACCAGATCTTGGAAATTAGGGGACCTTATTAATATCATTATGGGAAAGATGACCTTAAGGGGTCCCCAGTTTTATTCATCGACAAGAGCAAGCTCTGGTCTAGTTTATATTCTTTTAACTCTGAAATTCTGTGAATCAATGAATGTGTTCATTAAAAGCAAGAAGCAAATGTTGCTAATTTTGTGTAAAGAGAGTAGTTGATAAAGGGGGAGAGATACGAGAGTAGAAAAATAGAAAGTTGTTTATAAAACCAAATGTGTTTTATTTTGGACTTACATATTTTGAATATTTGAATTTGAATCAACCTGCTCTTCCATTAATTGACATACACTATGTCCAATTTTATAAGTATTTTCTAATTTAATCCTAAGAAAATAGATTCTTTTAAAAATCTACTTAAGAAAAAGAATCTACTAAAACAAAACAAAACAAAACAAATTTTATACACATTTAGTGATTTGTCCGGTTATGCAGTAGAAATATGTCATACTCAGATTTGTCTGATTTCCTGATCTGTTCTTTTACACTATTTAGTTTAATGGCCTTTATAATAGTAAATTTAATAATAAATACATACTTTTATGGTATTTAGTAACTAAAGAATTAAAGTTTCTAAGAAATAACAACCACTGGTGAAAGTAGCTAAGTTCACTAGAATTATAAAGATGATCTCAACTTTTTCTTCAATAGTCTGTTAACTGCCAAGTGTCTCAGTAAGTAAGCACAATTTAAACAAAACTGATTAATAGACTTGATGAGAATAATTTAATATACATTCTCCTAGATATGATTGTAAAGTTACACTATCTTTAGGTACACAAGTGCTTAATGTACCAGTATAGAAAATTTACTTACAGACTTTCAAATTCAATGTTATGTATTTTGAAAAAACAATTGCACAAATAACTTTCACCACTTTTCTCACTAGGTCATATCCTGAAAACCATTTGTGAACTCACTGCTCCTTTTGTTTCAAAATCCTGATACCCGGAGCAAACAGACTGTCTGCTGGATATTGGCGCTTGAGGAAGTGGCTAATGCATTTCTATTGAGTTATTGCTCCTATGTTGTTTTGTCTGTGGTTCCCTCTCTTGGGACTCCTTGGGGTTTGAAAATCACATCAAAGGGGTAGCTCTGGGGTGAGAACTAATCCATATGGGCCTGATAATTCATGCTTTTCATTCTGGGACCCGTTCCCATGATAGTCTTGGTCAGGAGACACTTGGCCTTTCAAGACTGTTCTCTTGGTACAGCACATATACAGTAAGTGTATTCAATAACTCAGCAATGGTAAACTCATGGATCTCTTTTGCTGGGCACAATAGCTCCCCCCCACAAGCCTTCTAGTAGCAGCAAAGATATGTGTTAACACAGACAACACTTCTCCATTTTTCTATGAGGTTGGCCATACATACCCTCATCTACACCCAATCATCTGTATTAGTCTATGGCTACTATTCTGCAAGCAGAAATATGTTGAAATAATACAGTAAATTTAATAGTGGAGACTTGTGAGACAAAAAACGTGGAGAGCTTAGTTCTCACGGAGGAGTGGCTTATGGCTGTGAACAAGGAATGTGCTATGAGAATGTCATATGGTCTGGGTGCCTCTATGTTTTGTCTTCAAGCTGTGAAACTATCTCTATCATCTGTCCACATCCCCAAAGAATCCTGATTTAAGCAGCAGGACAGACTATGCAGCATGAAGACAGAGGCTAGAATCCTAGCTCAGGATATAGTCCAAAAATAACAAAACAATTATCAAAGCCTCCCATCCATCATGTTGTTTTACTGACAAAAATATTTTAAGAGCTCTCTGTAATGAGGAAAAAATTTAAAAAGAAGAATTGAGAGATCTAGGAAGCAGGGTTGTACAGTATAGTAAATAATGTTCAGCTAGAAAACTTATAAACAGGAAATGAAGATTGAAGACACTCAGTTATTTTAGGAACATATGAACATTTTTTTCATATATTTTTATTGTAATTAATAGAAGGGTTACATTATATTCACCAGATAGAAGGTGCATTACTTCACATACATTGACACCCTTTCTCATGTCTTGGTCCCCATTACCCTCCCCCCCACCCCCATCCCTCATCTTGTTTTACCCCCTTCCCTAACCAATTTCAAATAACCAAATACAAATATATGCAATATATCAGATAACAAAGTGAGATACTGTAACAATATGAGATAACCAAGGGACAGCAAAAGAGATGAGAGATAACATAGTACATTAAGGACAACAATCACTCATTACATGGCTTTTGTTTTTATAACCTAGAGGTCCTTTCATTTAGTGTCACAGTGTATGGCCTTATGTATGTGGGTTTTGCTCTACTGTAAATCTCTGCTAGGAGAGCCCAAGGTTTCTACTGATGACAAATGAGGGAAACCATTGAGCCTATGTTCCTTTGAGTCTGGCTTACTTCACTTAATAGGATTTTTTCTAAGTCTTTCCATTTCCTAACAAATGGGGCAATGTCATTCTTTCTGACAGCATCATAGAATTCCATTGTGTACAAATACCACATCTTGTTGATCCACTCATTAACTGAGGGACATCTGGGTTGGTTCCATATCTTTGCTATGGTGAATAGTGCTGCAATGAACATCATTGTGCTAGTGGATTTAGTATGCCCTTGTTTCTGGATGATTGGGTAAACGCCAAGTAGTGGAATTGCTGGGTCATAGGGGAGCTCTATGTTTAATCTTTTGAGGAACTGCCATACTGCTTTCCATAGTGGTTGAATGAGTTTGCACTTCCCCCAGCAGTGTAGTAGTGATCCCTCCTGGCCACATCCCATCCAGCATCTGTTGTTATTAGATTTTTTGATCCTGGCCATTCTAACTGGAGTGAGGTGGAATCTTAGAGTTGTTTTGATTTGCATTTCTTTTATGACCAGAGATGTCAAGCATTTCTTCATGTGTCTATAGGCCATTTTTGTTTCTTCTTCAGAGAAGCCTCTCTTTAAGTCTTTGGCCCATCGTTTAATGGGATGGTTGTTTCTTTGGATATTAGTTTTGGGGTGATTCAATTTTTGAACTGTTGATATATTTCAGATATGAGGCCTTTGTCCGTTGTATGGTCAGTGAAGATGTTCTTCCATTTTGTAGGCTTCCTATTTAATTTACTATCTATGTCCTTTACCTTACAGAAGCTCTGCAGTTTAATGCAGTCCCACTTATCCAGCCTTTCTCTGATTTGTTGTGTTTCTTGGTCTTTATTGAGAAAGTTTCGACCTGTGCCAAGGAGACCTAGTGTGTCTCCTATTCCTTCTTGTAAAGTTTTCAGTGTGTTGCCTTTTACCTCTAGGTCTTCCATTTGGAGTTAATTCTAGTGCAGGGTGACAAAGAAGGATCCAACTTTAGTTTTCTGCAGGTACTTAACCAGAGGCTGTCTTTCTTCCATTCTATTTTTTTGGCTCCCTTGTCAAAGATTAGGTGGCCATAGGTCTGTGGTTTAATATCTGGGTCCTCAGTTCTATTCCATTGGTCTTCAGGCCTGTTCTTGTGCCAGTACCAAACTGTTTTATTATAGCTCTGTAATAGAGTCTAAAGGTATTGGAATTCCTCCTGTGCTGTTCTTTCTGCTAAGAAGTGTTTTTGCTATACGGGGTCTTTTATTATTCCATATAAAATTTTGGATTGCCCCTTCCATTTCTCTGAAGAATGACATTGGGATATTGATTGATATTGCATTGAATTTGTAGATAGCCCTTGGCAAGATTGTCATTTTCATGATGGTGATTCTTCCAATCCAGGAGCATGGGAGGTTTTTCCATTTCCTTAGTTCTGCTTTAATTTCCTTTTTCAGGGTTTTAAAGTTTTCATCAAAAAAGCCCTTTACGTTCTTGGTTAAGATAATTCCTAGGTACTTTATTTTCTTTGAAGCTATTGCAAAAGGAGTTGCTTTCCTGATTGTTGCCTCGTTTCTCTCACTGTTGGCGTAGAGGAAGGCAGTTGATTTTTGAGGGTTAATTTTATATCCTGCTACCTTTCCAAAGTTTTGAATCAGCTCAAGCAGCTTGGGAGTGCTGTCTATAGGGTTCTTTAAATACAGAATCAGGAACATATGAACATTTAAAATTTAAAATTTAGCACCACATTTATAGAAAGTGAGACTTAATTTTTTTTTTGTCCTGGGGCTTGAACTCTGGGCCTGGGAGCTGTCCCTGAGCTCTTCAGCTCTTCAGCTCCTCAGCACCTCATCACTTTTAGCCACAGTGTCACTTCCAGTTTTCTGGTGGTTATTTGGTGATAAAAATCTCATGGACTTATTGCCTGGGCTGGCTTTGAACTACGATCCTCAGACCTCAGCCTTCTGAGTAGCTAGGATTACCAATACAATGAAAGTTCAAAAGAAGACACTGTAAAGCCATCCTGCCCAAGTTATTCATCTTTCTATGCTTTAGGAAAGGTGTATATACACCTAGAGTATATATGCACATGCCATTTCATGTAAAATGATGTTTTTCACTCCCATACACTGTAGAATGACAATAGGAAACCGAATACTTAGTCTGTAAAAGGCTAAAAACATAGGAGTTTATAAGCATGTGTCTAGGCATACGATTTTGGAAGAACCATGTCCTATTTTTAAGTGATACTTAAAATATTCTAAACTCTAGGTTTAAAAGTTTAGGTTAGTTTAAGCCCCCCGATAATCAGAATTACTAAGGTGAATAGGCTACTGGAAAGGTCATCACAGGTGAAGAATGTTCCAGTATGATATGATGGACTGAGAATGTATACACAGGCAGAACAATCCAACAGTTTCCTTCAAAAAAAATCTCTTACGTAGATTTAATGGAAGAGATTTAATGGAATGGGGTTCAAACTCAATGTGCTTAGCACCTTGCCTTAATTATTTTTTCCTGACTTTTGTCAACGATTGTGTGATTTTTAGAATATCCAATGATAGCCCCTGAAGATGGTAAAATGACCTATTAAGGTAGGATAGATGTGATCTTCTTGAAAATTTAAACTGAACACCTGCCAAAATAATTTCTCTATCTCCCTCTCTCCCTCCTCCCTCTCTCTTTTGTTGGTAGTGAGGCTTCAACTCTAAGAATTACTCTTCTGGATTGTATTTTAGAATAAAATGGGGTTGCTTTTTCCTTTATCCTTTCATCTACTAAAAAAAAAGATTAAGACAGTCATGGAGGTTTTCTTCTATCACTGCAGAAAATTGGCTTAAAATAAGATATAAGAGGAACAGGAAAGATAATCCCAAAGGCTTCATTAAGATTGAAAATTCCTTTACGCTCCTATCACTAGTCTAAAGTGATCCCCAGCTGGTGGAAATCTGGTTGAAATCTCAATGAGTCTGATTCCAAAACATAGTGTATAAAGCCACTGTCTAGGGAGCCAAAAATTGTAATTAAACAGATCTAAGTTGAGTCCTAGATAAACCTGCTAGATACAGTGTTAAAAAAATTATCCTCTTGTTTCCCGGTTCCTAATATGTAAGTCAGTACAATAACAGGGCAGTTACAAAGTTTAAATGAGGGATCATCTCAAACACTTAGTCTGGGACTTAGGACTACATTTGATTTTTTCACTAGCCTTGTGTCTTGCAATGAGTGTTGATTCTGATGGTTATAAGACCAGATTCCTTGACTGATCTCATTCTTTCTTTTTCCTTTGAAGTTAGACAGTCGGGGGTGTCCTGGGGAAAAGTAGCACCCGGTGTCTAGAGAACCATCATCCATATGCTCTGGCACCTCACACCAGATTGTCTAAACTCAGGGGCTTTTTTTTCTTTTTAACATCTCCCATTCAAGTTCAAAGACTTATGCTTCCCAAGAATCTGAGCCATAGTCACAGTTTATGATGTCATGCTTGCTGTAATGCTTTGTGGGTGGTGGTGAAATATTCCAACCTTGGTCATTGCTCAGATGTTCAGGAATTAGAAGAGGAAGTCAAGCTCCATTCTTCAGTAAAACACAGCAGAGCAAGGAAACGCAGTCCCACTGGGAAATTAAAACATGTAAAGCTAAAAGAATACCTCTATCTTAGATCATTAAATAGACAAGGTCAATCTAGACTCTGATTTGAGTATGACTCTATCCTAAAACGCAATACTTTCAAAGTGAGAAAAAAAATGTAGCTACATTTTAATCCATGAACAACTCTAGCCATGGAATTTTAAGTTTTGTTCATCATTTTCATGTTGTGGTAAATGGGCTGTATTATGATCAAGGTGTAAAGTGTAAAGTTGTGTTTTAGTGGTACTTTTTCCTCAAAAAATTCATCTCCAAACAAGAGTATATCCTGCAAGTGATGGCATTTTAGATTTATGGGACTATGAAATTCTAAAGTCCTATTATTTGGTGATTATGAAATCTAAGATAATGTAAGAACAATTATACACACATATATACCTTATAAATATATATAAAGTAATCCAAAACATCTCATTAAAATTATAATACATTACATACATGGAAAAGAATCACTGATCATTAATATTGGGACATTTTTGCTCCAGGGTTACTTTTAAAATATCTCTAATGTCTTCAAACATGATTGGAATGAATGATATTTATAATAACAAAATATGCCAAGAAAAAATCCCTTTATTTTGGTCTCAGGTTTGAATTCAGGGCTTTCTATTTGCCTACTCTACCATTTAAACCACATCTCTAAAACTTTTTGCTGTTTTATTTTATTTTTTTTCATTTTTTCTGTCATGGGGCTTTAACTCAGAGCCTGGCACTGAGCTCTTTTGCTCCAAGGCTTCTGCTCCTCCACTTTGAGCCACAGCAACACTTTGGAACTCCTAGTGTTTAATTGTAGATAAGTGTCCCACGGAGTTTCCTACCAGGGCTGCCTGAGCTCCTCAGATCTCAGATTCCTGAGCAGCTAGGACTACAGGTGTGAGCCACCAGTGCTGAGCCCTGGTTGTGGTTTTCTTTTCTTTTCCTTTTTTGCCAGTCCTGGGGCTTGAACTCAGGGCCTGGGCAATGTCCTTGGGCTTTCTCAAGAGTAGCCCTCTACTACTTGAGCCACAGCATTATTCCCAGCTTTTTCTGTGTATGTGGGATTGAGGAGTTGAACCCAGGTCTTTGTGCATGCTTGGCAAGCACTCTACTGCTAGGCCAAACTCCCAGCCCCTTGGTTATTTTTTTGATAAGGCCTTACTTGTTGCTTGAGACATTTTGGACCTGGTGTAGTTGGGATGACAGCCGTGTGTCCCTGTATCTGTTGGCTGAGATGGAACCCCATGAGCTTTTTCTCCCCCTTGAATTGGCCTCAAGCCATGATCCTATTGACCTCTTAAGTAGCTACACTTACATGCCAGAACTACTGCACACAGCTTCAGCTTGTCTCCTGCTTTTGAGGGTCCCTGTGGATAGCTAAGGCAGCAGTAATACCTGTCACAGCTAGAGTGGAGAATTGTACTTCTATATCCCATATGTTCCTACACACCTCTCATACCACCTGACATACACAGAATAGTGCTGGGTATGCGTCCATTATTCAGTAAACACTCCCTGACTTAGAGACATGAAATATGAAACAGTTCTAACTGCCCTCTTCTCCCGCACCCCCCACTTTTAATGATTGAAAAAAACCTGAATTCTAAAATTCTTTACTCTTTTTTTCATCCTTGTAGAAACCTTTTAAGTTAATTTTGAGTAAAATAAAACTACCAATAAGTCAAATCCTAAAGGTTCTTTTTCCCAGAGGCATTCTGAAAGCGCACATGTATACCTTTTCTATTTTTTAATAAACTTGAAAATTACCATACTTAATGGTGATAGATTGCTTCACAAAAACACACACATGAGTTACAGGTAGTAAGTGCAATGCCAAGTTAATACGAACAATGAAATGTGACTTAAAAGCTGATAATATGAGAACATTGATCTTGGGCTAATTTATATGAAAATACTGAAAGTTACTGACGGGGATGATCTTTAGGAACACTGCCTTATTAACTTCTTGGCAAGCTGATGAACAGATATTTTATGACTTTCAAACTGAAAAATACTATCTGGAGATAGGAATATAAAAAGAAAAGATATGAGGTGATTTGTAGGATTAACCTTAATTTTAAAAAAAGTCCTTTTGTCCTCTGCAGTTTCCATTTGCAAAAAACCTCAAAATTCTTTGAACACTGACATCACAATAGGCACAGAATCACCTATTAGATCTTAAAGTGAAATGATTTATGTTTATTCTTCACAAGCTATGATTAAAAGACAAACTCTACTTATTACTCATCTTATGTGCTACCTAGTTCCATCAGAACTATCAAAAGACATGAGAACCAGAGGGCATATCATAGATAGGAAGAATAAAATAATTTGGTCTTTCTTCTTTAAAAACATATTTATAGACTGTAAAATATAAACTATGAGTTTTATTTTTCAAAATTGAAGTACCACAAAAGCTCTTTGCTTTTTTCTTTGAGTATATTAATATGCTCAAAAGTTTTCACATTAAAAAAAGGAAATGTTTATTAAGGTACATGGGATTTGCGATCAGGATTCTTATAGCTGCCAATCATATACCGATATGATATTTTACAAATATTTCACATGTTTTGAAGTTACAAAAGGGACAACAGATTTTAGCTTATCATCCATATTTGGTAATCACTGATTTGGAAGTTTTCTATTTGCACCAATAATTATGTTTAAGATGAGAAGGCAATGCTTGGCATGATGATAAATGCCTATAATCTCAGCACTTTGGAGACTGAAGAAAGAGAATTAATTGAAGCCAGTATGAGCTAAATAGAGAATCCCACACCATTTTGGGTTACATGGCCAGGTCTTTTCTCAATAAATAGAGAAATGGTAAAGGAAACTGATCATTGCTTGCCTCGTTAACTTTCTATGTTTCACTGATTTATAAACTCACATAAAGTAAGCTTATTCGAGTCAAGTCGTGAATTCTATCAAATAATGTGAAGATAGACATTAAAACCCACGCTTAAATTGTTAGTAAGGAAGGGTTTACTTGAAATGCACATCAACTTTCCATTTCTGAAAAGCAACTCGGCAACAGGAAGAGTCAAAAAAGACTTCTTTTAATTAGTGGTATGTAGAAATTTGCATAGAAAATGGTTACAAGATAATGAGAAAAAAAACAACTAGATACAGCATTTTTAAAACAAATATTTAGAAGTATAATTTTGCGTAATGTTAAACATTCTCATGTTTATTGCTTTCTCCACACAGCAGAGAAATGAAGTGCATAAAATACATGCCGTGTCTTTCTTTCAAATATAAAAACCCATGTGCTCAATTTCAATGTATTATGAGATTATTCTGTCATTAAAATTAAAAAATTGTGTAGTACTAGACTAGGCATGGACTGAAATAATTTATGTACACTAAGTTGCATACATTCATTTTGATTTGGGATCAAATCTAACTGGACCAGGAACATTGAAAAACTGTGGCTGTTTATTTCTTCCTGATACTCTCTCCTAGCCTCAATACTCCCAGAAACGCAAGATCTGCCAAAGACGGCAAGAATAGATGTTACGTATTCAAAGAAGAAAATGAAGAGGATAAATATATTTTTTTAAAAAAACAGACCAAATGAAACAATAAATTAATCCAAACTCTTACAAACTCATGAACCGGCCTTTGGTGGGTAAACAGTAGGCAACTGCCTCAGGGCACACTGTATAAATGGTAAGAAGCACCATAATTTGAACCATCCAACAACAACGAAGTGCCTGAGGGCTTACAGGCAAAGTGGAAATGCTTGTTAATCTGGGTACTGAGAGAAATTATTGCTTCATTGCTTACAAGGCAGTGTTAAAGGTCTCTGGTGGACAACACAGTACACAAAACATGAACTCAGATTAATAACTAAGTCTTTCAACTTGGGATTTTTCCCCCCCAGCACTCTTCTCCTCGACCAATACAAAACTGCGGGTTTCAGCAGCATCTTCCATCCTGTATTACCCACAGCCTAATCTAAGCCCCCCTGTCCCCTTCCTTCCTTCCTTCCTTCCTTCCTTCCTTCCTTCCTTCCTTCCTTCCCTCCTTCCTCTAAAAGTCTATGCTCATTTTGTTTGTTTGTTTGTTTGTTTTTGGACTTGCGCAGTGGCACATTACCTAGAGGAAAACCTTCCTTAGCTCAGCCCTTAGCAAACACAGTGCTCTCCTCGTAGGAGGCTTCAGTCACAGCACTGCCCCGGGGCTGCCGCCTGGTATGGCCTACAGGTGTCCAGGAAACTGAGAAGAGGGAAACAAGTGTTCGTTAAAAAAAAAAAAAAAGTGAATGAGACAGAGAGAGGGGGAGGGAGGGAGGGAGGGAGGGAGGGAGAGAGAGAGAAAGAGGAGAGGGGGAAGAGAGAGGGGGAGAGAGTGGGGGGGGATGACACCGAGGAGAGAGAGGAGGAGAGAAAGAGAGAGAGAGAGAGGAGAGGGGGAAGAGAGAGAGGGAGAGAGTGGGGGGGGCGAGAGAGACAGAGTCAGGGAGGGAGGGAGGGAGACGCGGCTCCCCCGTCCCCGGGCGGGTCTGCGGCTCTGCGGGTGTGGGTAGGCCGTCGAGGGGGGGGGTCGGGGGCAGGGGTGCCGGGCCTCGCGGCCGGCCGTGACCCGCGGGAGGCCCCGCGCCGGTCCTCCAGTTCCAGGGTCCTCAGAAGGCCCCGACCTCGGTGCCCCAGGGCCGGTAGGGCTTGCCGGGGGCCCCGGCGCCGGCCTGCGGGGGGCTGGCGGCGGCCGCGGTCAGCGGGGGGCTGAGCGCCGTGGCCGCGGCCACCGCGGCGGCCGCCGCCGCGCCGGGGGGCAGCACGGGGAAGGCCCCGGCGAAGGACAGCGGGAAGGAGTGCGCGGCGGCCGTGGCCGCGGCGGCGGCGGCGTGCACGGTGGCCGACAGCGACAGGAGCGAGGTGGACAGGGGTGGCGCGCCGGGCGCCGCGCCGCCACCCGCGGAGGGCACCCTCAGGGCCGAATCGGCGTGCGCGAAGGTGGCGGTGAGCAGGGCGGAGCCGTGGGCGGGAGGCCCCTCGGAAGCGCTGGAGAGGCGACAGGGCGTGGAGTCGGAGGCGTGGAGGGCGTGGGGTTGGAGCAGGGCGGCGGGGAGGTGGTGGAAGGCGGCGGCGGCCGCCCAGTGGTGAGGATGCAGCGGGTGGTGGTGGTGGTGGTGGTGGTGGTGAGCCACGGAGGATGTCATGGCGGCCGCCTCCCGCTGGGAGGCGCACGAGCTGAGGTGAGACACCAGGCGCACGCGCAGTGGGTCGGAGGAGTCCAGGCCCTCCACGGAGCTCAGGTACCGGGCCACCTCGGTTAGGCACTCCCGGAATCCAACGCTCATAAAGTCCATGGCCAGCGCATGGGCGTCGAAGTAGCCTGGACGGGGATGGGGAAGAGCGGAGGAAGGGGAGGGAGGAAGAAAGGAAGAAGAATGACACAAGGGAAGGTGTACGCTGCCCTTCCCAGAGTATATATAAGTAGCAGAAGAATCCTCTAGTTCTCAATTCTTGCCGGTGAAGGTGAGCTTTGTAACTTAATGCATGTGCTTTGCAATGTGAACATGGCAACACACTTACCGCTGTCCCTGTGACTAAGTATCACAGTAGAGAAAATGGCAATCCTATTGCAAATACTGACAGGGAAAAGGAACAGTATCTTTATCTGAGTATTATGGGATAATGACTCTTCCCAGTAAACTTTTTTTTTTAAAAACAAAAGTAGAAAAACTCTCACAGAGCTGCATATTACACAGCTTACTTGAATTATAGCAGAGATATAAATTATAATTGGGTAGCTGGAGGATTTTTCCCAAACATGTGCTAGAATGTGAATAAGTGTTTCTTGACTTACAATGTGTTTTTTTTCTTTAGCAACAAAGTGAAAATATCTTGCTGTCACTATATGAAACAAAAGTATAGGTATACATCTATATTATACAATATTATAACATACATAAGGTATGTTACATATGTATATCCTCTTCACTGGCTAGGTTACATTTTTCTGGCATTCAATCAAGGGATAAAATCTACATTAAACAAGAGAATACTGAAAAAAAAGTATATCAATTGTATCTGTGTGTAGGAATGAAACTCATCCATCTATGGTTACCATAAAAATGGGTCACCTTTATCAGAGTTCCATTTTTTATTCATAGATAACACATTCAAATAAACAATAGCAATACGAAAAATTGTAGTGCTAATAAAGGATGTACTAACACATAATTGGAGAAATGGCACCCTCATTGAATGAGTGACCTCTAGTATGTACAAATATACCCTTTCCAGATTCTTTCTCATTTTCAAGCTTTTTAAAAATTCCATTTGAACATTTTATTATCTTTAAATAGTGGTAGAAAGGAGTAGCCACATAGCAAAGCAATTTAGACATATAATTCATCTTGGTCAAATGTGACACCATTCTACAGCAAATTCCTTCTTTTTTGTTTCTTTCTTTCTGTTTGTTGTGGAGCTTGAACTCAGGTCCTGGATGCTGTCTCTTAGCTTTTAAACTCAAGGCTAGCATTCTACCACTGTAAGCCACAGTTCCACTTCTACTTTTTTGGATTACAAGTGTGAGCCACCAGCACTTGGTAATTGCAAAGAAGCAATCTTACATTTTTTTTAAAGTTATGGGATTTGAACTCAGGGCCTCATATTTGCTAGGCAGGCACCCAGTCACTAAGTGACATCCCCTGATTATTATTCTTAAGGTATTGAACGAGGGGCTATTGTTTCTTTTTTTTTTTTTTTTTTTGCCAGTCCTGGGCTTGAGCTCAGGGACTGAGCACTGTCCTTGGACTTTCTCAAGGCTAGAGCTCTACCACTTGAGCCTCAGCACCACTTCTGGCTTTTTTCTATATGTGGTACCGAGGAATCGAACCCGGGTCTTCATGCATGCTAGGCAAGCACTTTAACCACTAGGCCAAACTCCCGGCCCCAAAGGGGCTATTGTTTCTTAAGTCAAGTCATGAGTACATTTCTTTCTGGACCATGTCACTCCTTTCACTTTCCCCCAGTTTCTACCTCAACTAGCTGTTTCTGAGACTGGATCTTGTTTCCTGCCTGGGAATGTGCATGGATCACAGCCTGCTTTGCATTGTGACTGAATGGCAGGTGTGTACCACCCTAGCTTCTTTCTATTTAGATGGAGTGTCACAGTTTTGTGGCCTGGCTGGTCTGGAACCACAATTCTTCCTCCCATATAGGATGACAGGTATGCACCACGACACCTAGCTAATGGTTGAGAACTTATGCCTGAGCTTGCCTTGAACATGTCATTATCCTATTCTTAGCCTCCTGTAGTTAGAGTTACAAGTATGAGCCACTGACTGGTGCTGGGATTAAGTAATCATTAATTAAAAATTTACTCATTTCCAAGATTTATATATACATGAATGAAAAATAGCAGGTACAATGAGGTTATTTTCATCTAAGGCATTTCCTATGTAATCCTTTTATTTTTATTTTTTGCATATCAAACTATTACCCTTATCTAAAATTAGATTAATCTATAGTCAAAGCTCATTGAAAAAACACATACATCATAAATTTAAAATCCTAAAACTAAAACTCTGCCAGAATTTCTAGATGTTGAGAAATAGATGTTTAGGGCAAATATATCCACCACTAAAACAGAAACAACAGCACAATGTGGATTCAAGGAAACATGCTGAAAGGTAGAAGATTAAAGTAAAATTAAGGTTTCAAACTATGACCTGGGTATAGTGAGTGAGGGATGGGGAAAAATGCTATTCCTGAAGATGATACCATCATAAAAAGATTTTCCTCATGGAATGATTTTTATTCTTTGGGTTCTGAGTAGGGGCTTTGCAACCTTCTAACTCTATAAGACGAGGAAGAGCTGGGTAGTGGTGACTTATGTCTGTAATCCTTACTAAGGAGGATGAGATCTGAGGATCACAGTTGAAAGCCAGCCTGGGAAGAAATGTCTGTGAAACTCTTATCTTCAATTAACCACCAGAACACCAGAAATGGCATCATGGCCGAAAGGGGTAGAGTGCTAGCCTTGAACAACAAGAGCTCAAGGACAGTGCCCATGCACCAAGTTTAAGCTTACAAACAACAACAACAACAACAACAAAAGAGCAAGAACGAGGCTTGAGATCAGAGAAGACAGAGAACAGAAATGCAGAGAGATCTAAAAATGTACAATACTCTATCAAATCTCCTTCAGAAATGACTGTAGTATTAAAATAAGACTGTAAGAATTGGCACGTCAGGGGGCTGGGAGTTTGGCCTAGCGGTAGAGTGCTTGCCTAGCATGCATGAAGACCCAGGTTCGATTCCTCGGTACCACATACATAGAAAAAAGTCGGAAGTGGTGCTGAGGCTCAAGTGGTAGAGCTCTAGCCTTGAGAAAGTCCAAGGACAGTGCTCAGTCCCTGAGCTCAAGCCCAGGACTGGCAAAAAAAAAAAAAAAAAAAAAAAAAAAAAAAAAAAAAAAAAAAAGAATTGGCACATCAGGAAGTGCTGTGAATTTTCATTAATGGGTCATGAGGTAAGTAACATTTGAAGTTTGCCAGCTAAGTTACTAAACATGGCCAACAATTCTGATACATCTGAATGAATATGTAATTCCTAGCCTATTGCTGAACACAGAGGGAAATGAGCAGGATGAGCAGCTGAGTCCTGTGAATGGATTTGGGGCCAACAATAACACATTTCCATACCCACTTCCTTTATTCCAACATGGTGTGATGGGATTTACATTAAGTAACCCACAACAACCTGTGAGGTGGACAATATAACCTTACTCATTGTACGGATGATGAAACAGGCCCAGAGAGGACTGGTAGTTTAGTCCAGGTTACAGAGCTCATAAATAATACAGCCAAAGGTCACAATCAAGCAACCATTCAGAGTTCTTAGCTAGATTGGGCAGCAGTTGGGATTCTTGACTATATGAGCCCAAACTGCTCAACCCCTTCTTCAAGGCATCCACACATTCTTCTGTGGAATGACCTGATGCATCCTAGGAAATACCCGCTCAGAACAATTCTGGGATGAATTTGGGGACTGTTCAAGAAGCCAAGAATGGCAACCAAGATGAGATCAACTTTTTAAGATAATGCTAAAGAACCCTGTTTCCCCTTCTGAAATACAACTCACATCAAATATCTGAAACCCTGATAACCATTCTCAGTCTCACGGTTCACAGTGCTAAAGGCAATAGATCTAGCACCCAACTTTTGCCGTACCACAGTTATTCAAGCTTTCTCACACATTTAGGCAGCAGCTGCTGAGATAGAGTCACTGTACTGAAAGAGCTTTGGGGGTTCATTCTGCTAGTTTAATCTTCGGAGAGCCAGGCTGTTTCTGTTGGTGGTCAAAGGTAGTGGCCAGGCTGGGCTGGATCATACAGTTCTCTTTTCTGCTCTGTAAGAAGGTTTATATTCTATGCTAGCCTTGTTTTCAGGAAGATATGACTTGAGGTATGTCAAACCAAATGAGCTTCCTACTCAGTGATAACCCCATCACCTGACACAGAGAGAAAATATTTAACATCAGGGCTGAGGTCCCAAGACTCGTCACTTTTCTAAAATGACTTCTTGACAATGCCTTTGCTCCACCCTGATCTAGGGATCCACAGGTGGGTAGTAAAAGATAGCAGAGAAGCCTCTACTGTTTAGCTGTACACCTTACTTCTTGGCATACTCTCTCTGTATTCAGTTATTAAATATACTGACTAGCAATCTTGACTGAATTGAGTAACAATAGTTGCCTTTGCAGGGTGAAAAAGCTATAAAAGGGAAAATATCAAGAGAGGTGGGAGGCAACGTCGTACAATGAAATATACATGAATAAATGACTATTATACCTTTTAGTATCTCATGTATATTTTTCTTATGAGATGAGAGTCTCTCCCTGACCGTTGGATACTTCTTCCCTGGAGTACTGTGCAGCAGAAATGATACCTCTCTAAGGCACTGGAACCATGGCATCTGCCCTGTCTCTCTTCTCAAGAACAGTCTGTCCACCTAAAGGTGTCCAGTTCAGAGATTCACTATTTGAACTTCAAATGCTCTATTTGGTCTAAAGCCAAAATCAACTAACCTCTGAAAACAACTACAAGAATCATTCTGGAATTACTTCCTTTATAGCTGTTAAATTATTTGTGTCCCAGCCTTATTTGATAAGAGAGAAAGAGAGAGAGAGAGAGAGAGAGAGAGAGAGAGAGAGAGAGAGAGAGAGAGAGAGAGAGAGAGTGTGTCAACACATGAACACAGACAGAGAGACAGAAAAGAGAGGCTATAGAGTCTAACAACCTCCTGTTTATATTTGGATGTTTGTGTATTTGTTTTGTCTTTCTGTACAGATTCCAGCATGTGTGCCTCAAATCCCAAACAAATCTCTGACCATGCTGCAGTGAATGAAGACTCACTCCCACAGTATTATGAAAGCAAACACAAGCCCAGGGTCAAGTGCTTCTTTTGTTCCAGAAGTTCTTTCCCACGAGTTCAATCCTGCCATTAGCATTGATTTCCAAGGCTTTAATCTGGGGCTGCCTATTTTAGCTTGTTAGAGAACTGTTCAACTATGACTTCCATACAACATTAGAGGGAAAAGATGAAAAGAGAAAGGTAGAAAGGGGTAAAAAAAACTCACACAAAATGAAGCTACTACTTACCTTTACCTCCTGTTGCTTGAAGCATTTTCAAATGATCCACTGTCATCTGCAGTATTTCAGCTTTTTCTAATTTTGCAGAGCCCTTCAGAAACAAATAATAAACTCTCATAAATTCTACAGAAAATACCTTGGGACATTATATTTAATATTTAGAATTTAGTATTATGGTTTCTGCTTTTCCTCTCATTAGAAGACTCTGAGGTTAAATCCTTCATAGAAAAAAATCTAAATTCTGTCCAGATTTATATGAGAGTAACAATAATAACTATATTACAATGAATGACAAGCACTTAAACACCAAAAAGAAAGATATAAAGTCAGTTATTTGCAAAACAATAGTTATATTTCTAGTATCACTTGACAAAACCTATTCTATTGGTAAATTCTCAAACTGTTCAATCTCTATCTTAGTTATAAAAGGATATTCGATAATCACAATGTAGAAGTCTAGATCAGTTGAATAGTTTAATAATTCTTGAAGATAAGTAATTTTAGCACATTACTGTTAATGTAGATTATTCAAAACAGTAAATTCAAATAAACCTTTAGAATAATTCATGAAGTATCACAAACTAGAACCCAATAGGAAAAAAAGACTTTCAAGGTTACCAGCAGGTGTCACTGTGAATGCCAAGATAACATTCAAAGAGAAAAAAAAAAAGAAATGATGTACAGCTTATTTAATAAGCAGCCTCAATGTTAAGTATTTCTGAAGCTTTACAAATAGTTTCTTAATAAAATGGTCTTGCAAATACACTTTTATTGCTACTTTCTTTTTAAATAAGGCAACCCTTTTAAAACCATTTGAAACACAAACCCAATGCTTGCAACTGTCTCTGAGGCCTGTGGGTGGCTTCTCATTTCCTGAAAGAGCTAAATAATTACCACCTCCTCCCCCCAAAAAAAAGTTTTAGAAAAAGATTCTGAAGTTTATTCCAGGTTTGTTTTTTTTTGTCTTTTGAAAATTATTAGCACCCAGGACATGGCAAGAGTGTCAGCTATTTAACTACTATAAAAAAACACTCTACTAAATCATATTGTAAATGAGCCAGCTTGGTAGGGTGGGTAGCCAAACTCTGCAAAAGGGAAAGCTTGTGTTTACGGCAAGTGACTGCCAAAAAACTCAAGTTTGCTATTACTGTTTGTTTTAAGTCAATATTTAAGAGAAAAAAAAAAACCTCTACCAAAAACAAGAAAAAAAATGCCAAATGGACTGCTTCTCCTAAATGTAGACATTTCATGACTCAAACTTATGAAAAAACAAAAAAGAAAAAAGAAAAAACTAAAACAACAACAACACACACATACCAAAAAAACATAGATTACTGACATTTTCATTTGGAACTGATTGTCATTAAAGATTCTACAAATTTAAAGGATAATTTCCATTTTATTTAGGTTATCAGAGACAGTCGCAGCATATCAACTGGGCATCCTTTTATATCTTAAAGTACATAATTAAAAGCATATTACATCCCATTCTTTTGTCACTGTTCAGCATTTCCGTGAAAATGTGTGAGTTAGTTCCAGTGAAAGTGACTAGTAACTAAAATTGCAGTTTCTGGAGCATCTCCAGGGGCTTTGTAGGGCCTGTTTTATACTGTTGGCAGATTCATGAAGTAAACAAAAAGTGGAATATACAAATAATTGTGGTCTTGTACCCTATTTGGAATTTAATTGGGAATATTTTTAACAAGGACACGCTACCATATCCTTTGAAAGATACTTTTAGAAATCTGTATCATTAGCCACTGTGGCAGGACTAGAGGGCAGATTTTCTAAAACTCCAAAGCAGATTTTTAAAAAGTGCTTTTTATTTTTCTGAAATGAGTGGAATAAACTCCTGCATCCTGTAAAGAAATACCTGAACTCTGAAAATTGCCATTTGATTTTTGAATGTGATTTGATTTTTACCAAACTTCTCAAATATGACACAAACATAAGATTGTTCTATTATAATTCAGAGCTCAAAACTGAAACTACGTAGCTTGGCAGATATGTTGTATTAATATTGTCTTTTAGGAAAGAGAACACAAGATGTTATTTCCTTAGATTTCACTTATTTTTTAAGTTAAAGAGTACTTTTTTTAAAAACAGTGAGGAAAAAAGCATTTTTCATGCATAATATTTTTTTTGAAGACTGCTACATACAGTACAGTTTCAAATAAAACCACTACTGGTATTCATACAAAGAACAGAGAAAGCATGAACATTGTTACCCTTAAGGGAAAAATAAGCTAAAGAATGGAAATGTTTTTCAGCTCCATGATGGATTATGTTTTTAATAGTTTTGCCACAACAAAGCATTTTATTGAAATAGCTGCTCTGTGCCAGATCAGGGCACATACACCATTATTTTAATGAGCTCTAACAAGAAACCACATTCCCAGATGAGAGAATCAGATTCTTTGAGCTTTTTAGGGGGTGGGTTGAGGGGGGTGAAGCTTACTTGTTTTTCAAAAGCCGTTGGCACCAGTCTTCTCAACTCAGATAAACTGTTATTTATCCGATCCCGACGCCTTTTCTCTATAATCTATCCCAAAGAAAGCATAACAACAGAAGATTATGAATACGTAAATGAAGGAATGACATACAATAGCAAAACACAACAATTACACATTAGGCTGGATTGCATGAAATAGAAAGTGGAAAAAAAATCACATACCCCTCTCCTCTTTTTTCTTGCCATAATTTGAGATGTTGTTGTGGGAGAATTCGATCTAATCACAGAGCTAGTACTTTGCCTATGAAAGAGGAAGAGCTGGTCAGGTGTTGCACTGATATAATTGTTTCTTTTGGATGTTTCATCACACCCATTAAATAGCCAGGGCGCTGCACCCTTCATGTCCATGTCTGTTATTCTTAATTTCCTTTCTTTGGTCTTAACATAGTTCACTGACCATCAGCCTTTTCCAGGTAGGATTTATGCTGGTGAAAATAAACGCTTAGTGGGCACCTAGATATCCCTTCTGTTGCCAAAAGTTTTGTTAAAGGTTTTTTTTCCCCAATATGTTTATGAGTACTCCAGACAAGTGAGTAGTTGGGGTGCGAGGTCAGCTATTAATATTTCCTGTTTCCATTCATACATATTTCTTAAAAGTTAACTAATCTCTAATAGCATCTCCCCTCCTCCTGCTGTCACAATGCTGAACAAAACAATATCACTTAAAAAATAAGAACTACATAAAACATCAGCAACAGTCACCCTATGTGGAACTGTTGTTCTGAGATACAGCCTTTAAAACAAACAGAAATGATCATACCATTTCAGACCTTCAGTTACATATTACACAAAGGGGGGGAGGATAAACTGGACTTTTTTGTACATTAAAAGACTATCCTAAGATTCTCTCAGTGGTACAGAAATTAAAATTACATTCTTAGTACCATGTACATGCTTTACTTTGAAAATAAAACTGGTGTCTCTCAGTCTTCATTTCTAGAAGCAGAAAGCTACCTTAAATCTCTTTCTTTAATGGGAAAAGTTCAATCGAATTATTATTTGGTCACTTAAGTTTGCGCTTCTTTCTAGTTTGGATCTATTTCTATTGGTAATTCAAACATAATACGCCTTCGCATGGTTTCAAATTCTCCAGGTCCTGTCATTTGTTCCCTTTCATTGTAGAAAAGTTGCACACACCAGGTAGGTTCCTATTACCTCACCTTCTCACTTCTGGATCTTGTTTCTGAACCAACTATCTCCCCCATTCTCACCCCTTCCCTACTGGTTTCATCTTTCAACAGGCATCTTCTTCCCTTCTTTCAGGCCTTTTTTTTTTTTTTTTTTTTAAGATGACACAACAGTTCAGTGATTCCTTTATAACTGGCCTTTCATGACTGCTGTTGGCGTTTCTGAATGGCTTGTATGTGTTAGACTTAAGAACGTGCAAGGAAACCAGTTTTCCAAACGCAGGAAGAATTCCGCTCTTTGAATGACAGCTGCGGATAAATAATTAAGGTGCTTCTGGGATGCCAATTAGAAGCAATTATCATTTGACCCGCCTTGCCTCTAAAATGCCTCGGTAATCTCCCTCTGTCACCAAAGGTCTGGCCTCCGCTGATCAGGACGCCGATCTCTTCCAGACTTAGGGACAAACCAGTCAGAGAGCGCGGAGGCTCACGTCTGTCACCCGCGGTCACGCTCGGATTTCTCCCCAAACTCAAGTCTCGTTCTTAGCCTCTCCACAAACAAACGCTCAACTCGTTTCCTCCTCTTCTGACCCATTTTGGAAGTATCCCCCAAAGGCAGTGGCCTCGCCATCTCCAGTCCCCGGGACGCACCTAGCACTCGCGCGCGCGCCGCGCGCCCCTGGCTGACAGCGGGGGACCCTGGCTCGCCGACTCCCGCACTCGTCCCTTTCTGCCGCTCGCTCGGGTCCCCATTCCTCTCGGCCACCCCCCGTCCCGGCCGCGAACACTCATCTCCATTGCTGCACCCCCAACTCTTCCTCTCCCCTCTCCCCTCTCCAAGCACCTTCAACTCAAAGCTTCTCCAGTCCAACTTTCTACTCCTCTCCACCAGGAAGTTGCAATAAAATAAAATAAAATAATAAATAGGGACCCTGGGGATGTCCGAGGAGCCGCGGGACCCCAGGGCAACCCGACACCCTCCAGCGCCAGGCATTCCCGACCCAACCCGTGCTCACCCCGAGTAATTGTTCTCGCTCCCCACGTCGATCGTCTCGTCCATGTCGCTGTCGGAGGTCGTCTCCTCGCACGGGCGCTTCATCGCGGCGGAGACGGCTGGAGGTGCAGCCCGAGGCAGCCGCCGTCGCCGAGGCTGAGCGGGGCGCCGTGCCCTCCCCGCCCGGCCCCTCCCTGGCAAGGCGCGGCTCCCGCGGCGGCGCGGTCGGCTCCTCCGAGCTCTCTTTCCCACGCCGGCGACCCAGCTCGGCCGCCAGAGCAGGCGCCGGCCACGCCCCCCTGCGCGGGTGGGGCCCCGTCTCAGCCACCCGCCTGGGACCGCCTCCTCGGGGGCGGGCTCGGCCTGTGATTGGCTGGAGCAAAGGGGCGGAGCAGAGCTCACCAATGTCGGCAGCGAGGCTCCGGGTGAGGCGTGGGAAACGCGGCCCGGCTCTTGGGACCTGGGAGCAGCTCCCGGGCGTGGAGAGGCCGCGGTGAGCTGGAGGCGCGGGTTTCCCGGCACCAGTCAGAGGAGCGCGCGGACGCGAACGGGGCGGGGTTCGGACCTGGGGCTCCGACTCTCCGGAACACCTGGCAGTGTCTCTCCGGGAGTTTCTGTCCGGTGTTGTAAGAACCGCCCCGGGCGTGTGGCTGAGCGCGAGCCGGCCGGGTCTGACGTCGGGCGGCGCCTGGGTGCCACCGAACCGCCCCGCTCGGCTGTCCCGCGTCCGGACCAAACCCCGCCGCCGGCTGGGGCCCGAGCAGTCAATCATTTATCCTGAGTGTTTTGTTTTGTTTTGTTTTGTTTTTTACATAAATTTTAAATCAAAGTTGCTTTTTCACACTGACAACTCTCGAGGCCACTTCCCAAGGAGCTTCCGAGTTGTGCACGGAATAAATGACTTATTTTTTTAAAATAATTTCTCCCACGTGGTCTTGAACTGGATGGCGATCGCAGGGCCTGGCAAGATCGGCCAGCCGAGACGTGTCACTTGTTAGGACTCGGTCACTTCCTTCTGGATAAGAGGGTGCCTCGGTTCTAAGGCTAGACAGGGCGCCGAGCTAGGCAGCCGGCCAGTAGGTTTTTCTCTCTATTTCGCGGGTATGGGGCTTGGATTGTCCCAGTAAATGTCTCCCGTCTCCCCCTCCCAGTCTCCCGGCAGCCGCCACCGCCTGGAACCCGAAGATGTCGTGCGCGTCGAGTACTGCTTCGTGCCCGCTACCGGTCGGTGCGTTGGGGACGCGGTGGGTTTGCGCACGCGTCCAGCAGGGGTGTGCAGACCGACGTCGGGGCGGCGCTTCCATCTTCCTCCGGGATTTCTGGAGAAGCCGGGCGGATGGGTCTCCACCAGGGCGGGGAGTGAGAGAGGCCGAGCCGCAGAAGTCTGGGGGATCCGGGGAAGCCCAGGGGAGCCGAGTCGGCTTTCCCGCCCGGGCGCTGTGCGCATCGAGTAGTCGCGTTGGTTGGGGTCCAGCCCCAGCCTGCACCTGTGGCTCGGGGCCAGCTCCGTGCCTGGGGTGAGGTGGGGTGGAGGGGGAGCCTTTGACCAAGGGGCATCTGTGGATGCCCCGCCGCGGACGGATGCGCATCTTCCCGGAGGATGCGCCTGAAGCATCCCTGGGAAACTCCGTTACGGCGGGGTGGAAAAGAGGCGACTGAAAACCGCCGGAGCCGGGCGGGGCCTGGGCGCAGGGAGAGCGGGAAGGCGTCGGGGCCACACCCGGCTTCGGCTTTCCTAAAAACACGCAAAGCATCCCCTTCCCGACGCCCTGGCCCCTCTTCTTCCGTGGGCATCGCGATGTCTCCAGTTACCCTGTGAACAGAAATCCGAAACTTTCTATCCACACTTCTGAGGGAAATCCCACGGTCGGCCGAGGCCAGGCCGGCCCTGGGGGACTCTGGGGGGTCAGGACTGGGTTGCAGAGCTGCAGGTGGCCGTGGCTCTCCATCTTGGGGGACCCGGGGCCTCGCCCGTGCTGGACTCCCAGCCTCCGACCTGCCGCAGCGCAAAGCCGGCGGCCGCCATGAGCTCATCCGGCCTAGGGTGAGCTCAGGGTCCTCGGGTTCCACGCCTGACTTCCCCGAGCCCTGCCATCCTAACTCCAGGCGGGCTAGCAGGTTGTTGGTTTTTTCCCCCTTCTTCAAACCAAGGTCCACACGTGCAATTAACGTTTGCCACGCGAGCAAATTAGCGGGCGCTTCCATATGCCCTAGGCAAAACCTGAAATCATCATTAAACACACACACACACACACACACACACACACACACACACACACACGACACCTAAGACTCGCTCTCCCTCCATCACTGTATTCAATTATAATGCTGGCAAAAATGTGCAGCGGGGAATCCTGTGCTTGTCATAAAGTAGCAACTGGTTAAAGTCTTTCCGTATTTGTCTTTGAAGACTAAACCACTGTACAGTGTCATAAAGAAAAATGTAGCCAGGGCGTTGGAGAGCACACACGGGTTTAATGTCAGTTTAAAAAAAAACTTTTTTTTTTTACAGTAACGAGAGACGTGTGTGTGTGTGTGTGTGTGTGTGTGTGTGTGTGTGTGTGGTACGTTTTGGGTCTGTTAAAGAATGCATTTGGCAAAACAAACCATTATGAACAGTTCCAAAAGAACACGTTCATTTATCTTTAAAATAATCCCAATTCGAGATTTTTTAAAAAAAATCATTTGTTTATTTCCCTTAAGTATACCGGGTGGCTAGACAGCCTGCCCATCTTGAGTTTGTGACGGGGTTAGGAAGTAAAAACAGACATTTTTAAAGCCCCTCCACTTCTCCTACCGCACACTTAAAGATGGTCACTGATTAGAGCTGGGTAGTGGAGGGGAAGTCGCAGAGGGCTTACAGCAGGGAGAGAAAAAAAAAGAGATGGGGGTGGGAATGATGGCGTTAGAGGACCACAGGATTTGAAGACGCATTCCCCTGGGATCCCTGGGCGACAATCTTTTCAGGGAAAGTTGATGGACGGTTTAACCCAGGATCAGAGCAAGAGAAAAGACGTCCACACGCAAAACAAACTGCTGTTCTTTGTTTGGGAAGACTTGAACAATAAAATAATTAGGCTGATAGACTAGGAGTGGAGTGGGGTGGTTGGTGGAGGGCGGGGGGGGCGACTTGAAAAGGAAATGTCATGGACAAAAGGCCAGGAGGACCGATCTAAAAGGAAAGAGGGAAACCCAGTTTCCCACCTGCCTTGGTGTTTTGTGTTTGCGTGCTTCAGCTCCATCAGCGGCTTGGGGTCTGGGAGAGGTCTGGAAGTGACGAGTTTAATGGTTTGGATATTTCCCCTCACTCTTCCCCTATCTGGTTATTACAGTTTATTTCCCCACCTATATTGACTACCTTGACCAAGTCATGTTCCACAAAATTTTGAGTTTTGTTACACAAGCTAATGCAGTGATGGCTTGGCTGAGATTCTAAAATTTCCTTTGCAGCATTTTGGAAATGAATGGATATATTAAAAAAAAGTATCTCGACCTGTTTCTTCCTGCACCTTCTAGAACTCTAGTTTTCTTACCATCTATTGGCACACTTTGGCTTATTGCTTCTAGAAAACAATCAAGCCAGGATTATACCACTTTTAAGTGTTTAAATTTAATTCCTCAGTGAAATAAGTGAAATCCTCTGATTTAGATACCTTCAGGTTAGTTTTGGGCAGTCAAGTTGAGAAGGAAGTCTAATAATTTGCCCCCTTTGAGATATAAAACTATTTACTCTAGTTTTTTTTTTCTGGCAAGGGGAAAACAATCTGATTGCTCTGACAAGTGCTAATCTATTTGCAATTGTAGGTGATAAGCATGTGGATAAGTGGGCAGGCTTATCAGACTGTCTTCACTGACTCCAAGGCTATTGTGAACCCTTAAGGCATTAAGATGTGAGAGAATGCTAGTCACTGGGAGTGGATGGCAAAGACAAGATCCTTGGAAATTTCCATACCTTTCTCCAAATCAGGCTGGCTGCAGGCAGGCTAATCTAGGGTCAGGGTATGACTTAAGTGTTTAGGCCAATAGAGTAACACAAGATGACAGGGAAGGTTTAGATCTACCAATTTTAATCTGAAAGAGTTGCTGTTCATATTTACAAATTATTCCTGCGTGGTCAGCCATATAATGTGTATATTTCCTGGCCTGTCTTCCTAGGAGCTATTTATATGTTACATCATCAACTCCAAAAGAGGAAATCTTAACATTTAAAACTTCTTTTTCTGGAAGTAATTGTCTGAGTTGATCTCTGGGGCAGTTTATTTAGATGCTTTTATTTTGGCATTATTAATGTTCTTAGTACTTAACACATGTCCAAGGATGAAGTCTGGCTTTATTGCAGGACCAGAGAGAAGAAGATTGTACCACAAGGAACTAGTTTTCCATACCCAAGTAAGCAACAGCCAGAGATATCAACACTCACTGAATTAAGGGAAGTCTTCACAGGGGGTTAAATTGATGTTGACAGGCTTTCTTTTAAGGAAAGTTCTTAAATTTCCATATTTTTGAAGTTGGTTTTAATGGCAGTGATTTTTTTTCCCCTTCTTTTAAGGATACAGTGAAACACTGCTTTCATGAAAATTACCTTTTAACTTACTATATCTTGCAATGCCTGGCAAATGGTGGTTTAGAATGAATTTCATGATAAAATGAACACTCTGCTCATTTCCATAAATGTATTCCATATACATTGTCAAAATAAAATAGAACAACTCAAACGAAAAGGTCATGAAACTATGCAAATAATTTGTTTAAATATGATCAGGAAAGCATTTATTTTGAATGGGCCCTTAGTTCAGTTTTAGTCTTCCTGGAGGCCAATTCAAAAGAGAAACATTGCAAATTTTCTGTTTTTTTATAGTATAGAAAGTGAAAGCACACAGTTCTCATAAATAAATACATAAAAGAAAAAGAAAAAAGGAAAACTTTTACCCTGTCATTAAATTTGACAAAATCTGTCTTGATTGACTTGGATATGGATTTTTAATTATCTGAAATATTTGCTTTCTTTGTTTAAAATGATCTTCTAACCATCACGATTGATTATCACTGCAAGATGCATAAATGAAGACAAACGTTTATCTCTTTATAGCTAAATAAGCCATCCACTAAACTGTCAAGATTAATTGACATTAATGGGACCAGAGTTTCACCGTATTCCAAAAATGTAGATTCTCTATTAAAACGTTTCTGCTTTCAGTTTGAGAGAGAAAAAAAAATAAATCAAAGAATTCAGAATCTGCTTGGTTGTCATTACTTGATGAAAGTGAAAGAAACAGAGAGGGTCTTGATACAGCAAATGCTGTGGAAAGCTTTAAGACTAAAATATTTGCCTAGAGGATGCAAGTGAATCTATACATTTGTTTAACACTTTCATTAGAACATTTTAGAAATATGGACCTGTATATGCCTATTTTTTTGCATTTAAAATTCTTAGATGTTTTTCAAAACAATCAAACTTTAAAAGTTGCAAATAAGAACTTGCTATTTTAGAGTTACTCTGGAAAAAAAACACAAGCTATTTTGGACCTTTATGTATTGTAAACCTATTCTCATATATATAGTACAAAAAGCTAGAAAAACAGGAAGTTTATTTTGTCTCGTAGTGCTAAATTTATTCTGCCACATAAAATTTTGATAAGTTGTTGGTATCTATTGGTTGAAAGGCAAAATACAGAAATTATTCTTCTTTCTGGGTTTAGCCTTCAGAAGAATTTAAGAACAATGAGTTGGGAATATTGGAATAAATATTTTTGAGACTTAGACTTTTGTCTTAGAAATGAGCTCACCTCATTTCTAAAGAATATACAAAGAGCATCATGGTTTGTTAAAGGATTGCAATACTCATCAGATCAATGCATTCTTTGGAAACAGAATGTCATGCAATTTAACAGAAAGTAATAACCTTAGGTGCAGCGTAGAGGGGCAGTGTACTAAGTCTTATGTAAGAAAGGTATATTGTGTGTCTCCATGACACTTTCAATCTAGGTTATTTTTGAATTATGGATCAAAAAGAGCAGTGCAGGATTAACTTGTCAAGGCTGGCTATCAAGCTTTTTCTCAATTAACATTTGCTAAGCAAAGAAATAGAACAGAAAATGTGAATAGAAAAAAAGCACAAAAATGAAGGCATATGTGTATAAACCCATCTAAAACTAGAAGTATCACTATATGGATGGATATATATAAAACGTACAGAATGAATATAGGTTGTGAAATGGATATGACTTGATTGTTAGTATAGAACTGTTGAAAGGCAGAGCCCAAGGATTTTCATCTTGAAGATCCATTTATGTAACTAGCACACTATTTTACTTAGTATATTTACCTTCTTTCTTAAGCACAACAGGAAGTCAATATCTAATTCATTTTCTACCTTTTGTTGCTATTATGTGGTTACAGGGAAAAGTGGCATTTAAGAAGGACCTTGGTAGATGTATAGAATAGCTACAACTTTGCATAGACCTTCTTAGCAAGGGACTGGAAAATACTGGACAAAGGCTGATGGGTACATAGTAATTCTGAGGGAAAGATGGGGATCCTTGATTACAGTTAAGGAAAAGAAAAAAAGTTGATGAAGGGCAGATACTTGTCTTGAGAAAATGAGTTGGGTGGTAGGTTAACCTTGAGGAACTGGAGATTTAAGAGTGAAGCATCCTGTTCAGAGCTGAATTTTTTTTTTTTTTGCCAGTCTTGGGGCTTGAACTCAGGGCTAGTGCTCTACCACCTGAACCACAGCACCACTTTGGCTTTTTCTGTGTATGTGATACTTAGGAATTGAACCCAGGGCTTTGTGTATGCTAGGCAAGCACTTTACCACTAGGGCACTCTTCTGACCCCCAGAGCTAAAATTCTTTAAGTATACTTGTTCAGTAACAGTTGAATTTCTTTTTTGTTCTAGCTTAGTCTTAGGTCAAATTGAAATCATTGCAGCGGGAGAAAAATATCTGAATAATTTGTCTTGGACAACAAAATTTTTGACATTGTTTGTTGCTCAGTGCAAGTCTTTCAGCCAGTAGAAGTAGATCTTGAATAACAGTAGTAATCTTGAATAACAAAGGTCCATGTGTTGAAAGCATGGTTCCCAGATTGTGGTGCTCTTGGGAGGCTATGGTTCCTTTAAGAGGTGGAGCCTTTTCAAAAGAAAGTTAGGTCCCAGGAAGGGGTAGTTGAACACCAAGACTTGCAGAGTGCAGCGGAGGGGTAGGGGGCCGGGAATTTTGGAACTTCAGCTTCCCTGGCTATCTTAAGGTGAACAAATCTTCATGGTACACTGCCACCATGATAAACTGTGCCACCGCAGAACCAAAGTTCAGGATTAAGCCACCACAGACATCTAAAACTGAGCTAGAATAAACTTTTCAACCTTTTAAATTGTTAATGCCAATGATTTGTACCTGTATGCCAATGATCTGTTAGATGGCTAACACTTTATCTGGTAGGACCGTGGGTTCAACTGTTCTTTGGAAGCTCATTTTTTTTTATTAGTTTCTATGGGGTTATGTAATATGAAAAAAAAGTTCATTGCCTATTAGTACTGGAGTACTAACAGAGCTATGCCAGAACTTGCACATCAGTTTTTACAGATTTGTTTTGTCATGTCATAATTAAAACCAGGAGGCAGTTATACTCCCAATGATGACGAGAACTTTCTAGAGTGGGATTTGCAGCTTCACTGACTTCAAGGTCATACTTAGTAAAGGAACACTGCTATCTATCTCTGGATTTGTTCAGATTAAATACTTTTTCAATGGAAGATTGGGCTGTGATTGTTTCTTGCTACTTTCTTGTTGAAAGAGAAGGCACTGTTATCTTTTTATGGGGTCTCATAAATAACCATTCAACGAGATTCACATTTTAAATTCTTTCGACATTTCCTGACAAATTACTTGTTTTAATTCAATCAGTTTATATCCCTGTTAGCATTATCATCCCTAGCTAGTCAAATGGTTGACAACCAGTTAGGTCAGTTGATCTTAGTTTTCAGAATTGATGGTGTTAGACATTTTTTTTCATAGTCTTATTACCTATTTGTAACATGTGCATTTCTGATACACTTAACCTTTCTCTTGTAGTCATTCTTTTTTTATTGAGATGTAAGTGCTTAATATAAATCAGTTAATCTTTGTTAGGTATCTTGAAGATAGATAACTGTTTATTTTAGTTGATAATTTTATTTTTATCCTGAACATAAAAATGATTTAAAAATTAAGATATATTCATTTTCAAGGGATTTCATTGTCATTTTGATGTAGCCATACATTAGAATCATCAAACTTGCCTATTCCATCGCTTTCATGCTCCTCCTCCCTTTCTTAAAAGTTTTCAACAAATGTTGTTGTTCTCTTCCATACACTCATTAAAAAGTACCTCCAGCAAATTCACCTCCATGGAAGGTCATCGTAGGTCTTCCCACCTTCCTCTTAAGCTCATCCCTTAACAGAGCCTGTTTCCATTTCCTGGGCTGATTTGTTTCTATTTATAAGAATGTAAAGGGGGCTCATCACGGTAATTCACACACACACACACACACACACACACACACACACACGTACATATTGTAATTTTGTCAGATTAATCTTGTCAGTCATTTGTTCTTTCTTTCCTGGTCCTACTTACCTGTCATTGTTCAATAGCTCTTAGCCATTTTCCTTATTCTCTCATCAAACACAAACGCCATGTATTTCAATATTACCTATCCTGCATGCTTCTCTTTCCCCCTATGCTCCCCAAACAGTCTCACTGTTACATTCATGTTGTATTTGTGTGTGTATGCATACGTGTCTCTGTATGTCTTTAAAGTCCTGATTATGCAAATGAGCAGAAACAGGTCATATTTGGGAATATATTTAGTTTGGTTTATCTCTCTCAACATAATGATGTCCAGGTTCACTAGTTGGTCATTTTCTTTTAAATCTTGCCACTTTTTGTATATGCGTATGCAAATATTTTACTTCTTATCTTCCTTGTTTTTTTAAAAAATTGTTTTCTTTTTATTAGTATTTCACTTGAACGCACAGCTTTGAATTTGTTCAGTTGCTTACTTAGATAGCCTTTTCCACCTGAATCATGCCTCCAGTTCAGCTTTCTCCTTCCTTCCTTCCTTCCTTCCTTCCTTCCTTCCTTCCTTCCTTCCTTCCTTTTTTTCTTTCTTCCTTTCAATTTTTGTGGGTCTTGGGGTTTGAACCCTGTCTGGGTCCAGTCCCTGAGCTCTTCAGCTGAAGGCTATCACCCTACCTTTGAGCCAAGCCCCACTTCCCATTTTTTTCTCTAGGTTAATTGGAGATATAGTTTCAGGTCCTTTTGTACCTGGGCTGACTTTGAACTTCAATCCTTAGATCTCAGCCTCCTGAGTTGCTAGGATTACAGGTATGAGCCACTGCATCTGGTTCAGTTCAGCTTTCTGTTGCTTACTTGCAGATGAAGTTTTCACAGGCTTCTCTGTTCAGGATAACGTAAACCTTGATCTACCCCATCCTACAATTCTAGGATTATAAGTATGAGCCATGTGTACTGGCATACCTTATCACTTTAAAATATTTTCCATTTAGAAAATTTCACCCTAGAATTTATTGTGGTATATTTTGTACATCAGAGTAATTTTCAGTCCATTCTTTTAGCAAAATATTAACTGGATATCTACAATGTACCATGCAGCATGCATTTGCCTGGTGAATGATTGGTATGCAACATAGGCAGAATTCCTGCCCTTAAGAAGCAGCTGCTGGCTCAAAGCGTTCATTAAGTGGTTCCTTAATTAATTATCAAAGCTAATACATTTTCAAGACCTAAATTAATTGCTTGCTTTGTTACATACCAAATACATGTGAATCTGCTATGGACTTTCTATTTGAATATGCTTATTTGTTCTTTTGTATCTTTCAGCATCATACCACTCTGTGAAAACCAGGTTCTTGTTAAAACCAAATTCTTATGCTGACTGCAGTATAAGTCATCTTAAAACATTCTTGTTTTTTTCCCCCCCAAATATTTTCTTTATTTCCACTGAGGAATCCATTGGTTTTCTTTCCTTTGGGAATTCCTAACATTTTAATGACATCAGTGGTTCCAGTGATAGGAGAAGAAGGAAAATGGTGACTACTTTGTAGAGGGTAGGTGTGAACAATGCACTAATGAAAAAAGATATTTCCTGTGAATAGCCACAGTTCTGAGATGGAAAAGAAAAATGTAGTCTGGCACGAATATAATAAATTCATGGGTATTCCAACAATAATTTATTTAGGAAAGTCAGTTATGTCTCCTTGGGTGTTTGTTGATAAAATTATATAAGTAAGAAGGTTGTCCTTCCAGTCTGTATGTATAACTGATAGAAGATTAGCTCAGGTTAAATTCTTGGTGTTCTTCCTTTGTAAGCCTTTGCTATCTAAGTTATTATAGTTTTTCTCTGTTAGTTTCTGTTTTTAAGTTCAAGCAAGTTAAATGTGAAACTTCTATCAGTATATAGTTTTATTGTATATCTCCCAAAAGATTATAGTAGATCCACTGATTTCCTTCTTTCCTTTCTAAATAACAACAAAAGTCATTTGTTGGTAACAAAGAGTTAGTACTAACAAATTCCAATTCTGCCCAAATTAATGACTTAATAAATACTGTCTTAATTTTTCATAGTGCTTCATCTTTCCTATATATAATTTTCAATTCTTATTTTACTAAACTATGGTGACTCCAGAGTGTTTTGGCTTTTTCTACTACAGAAAACACTGTAAGCAGGATGCAATTAACATTATCCATGTCTATAAAGTACTGTAGGTGCATTCTTAGTGGGTGATAGGACACATTTTTATGTAGTTCACATTGCCCAGTGCCAAATAAAAGTGGTCTTATCTGTCATTTCTTTAGCTTTCCCTAAGTAAAAGGAAGCCAGGACTAAGTATCGACAATCTTTTCCTCTTTAAAGGCATCTTTCAGAAGAGGTTATAATAGCCCCTTATAAACATTCATTATATAAACTTTACACACTGTTGCTTTGTGAGGGTCAAAATGATCATATGAGCTGAGGTTGGCCTTGGTAGAATGGAAATGTGACAAGTGGGAAGTGAATCGCAACATGCTTTTATTGTTAACACAAAGTCAGCTATGTGCTGGCTGGTCCTGTGAGTGTTTTTGCTAGGGTTTCTCAAACACATGCTATTCTTTGTTATACAAAAACTGTGATAGGAACTTCTTAAGATATTAATTTTTATCATTGTCAAACATTGCTTATTTTAAAGGAATTAATTTACTTTATTGTTATTACAAAGGTGATATGTCTAGGGTACAATTATATGAATCAGGTAATGAGATATTGTTTTATAATTTTAAAAGTTTTTATAATTAACCATGCATACTGCATACTCAATTCCAATCTGAAATTTGAGCTTGAGAAATTTTATTATTATGTAATGAAGAAATAATCCTTACTGATACCTATATCAAACACTGGATAAAGAGACTTGGGATCTATTCATCAGTATACCTAGTCACCAGAAAGTGATTTAGTAAAGAATTGATCCTCAATGTAAATAGCAATAGCAAACAATAACCTAGGATTTATTGACACTATGGCTAATGTATGTATATAACTTTCAAAACTTTTATTTCATTTTATTTTGATCATGTTTCCTAATCTGAAGTTCTATGTCACCAGTGATTCAGAAAAGTACTAATATTTTGGGATAAAAATCACTTACTTCTAAATATCTAAGAGAAATCATATGCATATCATTCATCCAAATCTTTACTGATGCTTTTTGGGTAATTGTAAATAACATATGTATTTATTTCATAATGATTCTAAACACATTGATAAAAAATGTCAACTATCTCTAATGGTTTAGTTCTGGTTATTTTTTTTACCTCATAGGATTAAAAAATTCTATGTATTTGACAATCTTTAAAATGTGGAAACAAAGTGAAAGAATTTGTGCTTAGATCAATAGGCATATATTTACAAGCAGAATCAGTGTAGAGAAACAAAAAGGTCTTTGGTAAGTTCAGGATTTACCATCATACACAGCACATATAAGCACTCAATTAATATTTGCTAAATGATCCAGAACCATTATCAACTATTTTCCTTGGCTAAAATCTTTGCTCATATGCTCCATTGACTGTTTCTGATAAACTCACGGCTTATTTATATATTTATTTTTCCCCTGTAATTTAAAATGGATGGATTCTTTCTTTCAAGTCTTATTTCATAGTCACACTGGTCTGTCCTAAGAACTACAGTGAATAATGATTGGATTTCCCTGCAGGAGACACTACCTTCCTACTATCCTTTATTCAATGTCCTTCTTTCCTTGCAGTATTCACAGTTTTTTTTTTTTTGAAGTGCAAGGGATGGACCCATGTCATTCGCATACTAAGCAAATTCTCTACCACAGAGCTACATTCCCAGCCCCACAGTTTCTTTTGAAGTGACACCCCTTCCCATTATGTAGTAGCCATTAGTTGTAGGTGGGATTGGACAAACTCCATCCTCGAATTAGATGCTGATGTGGTTCTAACCAACCAATGCAAACATTTCCCTATTGCTTGCTTGTTCTTGGCTCATGATCACATAAGTGGCAGTTACAGGCTACTAGAATTGACTCATCCACGAGTAAACGAAGAGCTGGGATAATGCACATATGAAGCCTGCCTTCCTAGGAGACTCCTTTTGAAGGCAGGAGGAGAGACTGAAGGTAACATATACCAATGAGTAAAACTCAGAAAGCCAGAAAAACTACCTCAGGAATTTAATGGTATGTGAGCCCTAATGTCATCCATTCTTGTTTAAGCAAGTTTGTATTTGACTAACTGTCCTTCATGAGGAAAAACAATTTTTTTTTTACTGATTTTAAAGATCACTAGAGTTCCTAGAGAATATTTTTATATTTTCATTTTTTACAGACAGGCACAATTAATACTGAGTATATCAAATTCTCAGTCTAAAGACAATGTATCGGAAGTAACAATGCCACTAGAAATCCAGGTAGATGTGTATGAGGAACTTACTTGTAAATGATGCTCATTTTCTTTTTTTTTCGAGAGCATACATAAAATTATGGGCTTTTGCATAGCATAACTACTTCCGTTATATTTACATACACCTAAGAGTCAGAATCATACCTTATAAATTGTTTATCTGAAAAGATTCTCTACCACCATGGAGGTTAGAAAAAAATGTCATTGCATTGACAAAGTCCATTTAGGAAATTTATGGAACCAACAAGTCTATTACTTTGTATTCTGCTCTGATTTCTGTCATTGTTCATTTTCTGTGGAGAATCATCTAAAACTGGGAGTACATTGGATATTCTGCTTCTCATGGCTAGTTCTATCACAAGCGGAATCAAAGCGGGTTTTGTTCTGTTTCTGTGATCAGCTATTTATTTGAGAGGGCAGATTCATAAGGGTTGGAATTATGATTAGAAGTGCATACAAGGCAAGCAGCCACATGGCATTTTAATTACCTCTATTCTGCAGTGGAAAACAACTCGAGGCACAAATAAATATCTAAAGTTGAATTCAGTTGGATTCTCTTTACATAGCAAATCATTTGACTATCACCTTTCTTCACAGGCTTATTTGTCTCCCCTGGTTTTAATCTGCTTCCTTAATTAACTTCATTTATTTCCAGAAGATATACTTTCTGCTCATGTTCAGACAACTTCTACTTCACAAATTCATCTTCCTGCTGGATTCTGTATGATATACAGGAAGTAGATGCCTACGTTTGGAATCAACCAGCTGTACCATCTTGTTTGATTTAAATTGATTTACTAAACTCTTCAATTTACTGATATTAATAATTCCAAATATTTGACCCCCATAGTGACTTCATGATATAATGAATTTGCAAATGAGCTATTAGAATTCTTCTCTCCTTTATTGTGAGGTGACAATTGCTAAAGGAAGGGAAATGGACATATCTAGAGATTTATTGAAATTCTTAGAAAGCTCAACCTTTAATATCTAGGGTTAGAAAGACTTAGAAAAAATCATATCAAGTGAAGTAAGCCAGACTCAAAGGAACATAGGCTCAATGGTTTCCCTCATTTGTCATAATCAGTAGAAACCTTGGGCTCTCCTAGCAGAGATTTGCAATAGAACAGAACCTAGACACATAAGGCCATATAGTATGACGCTAAATGAAAGGACCTCTAGGATATAGAAACAAAAGCCATATAATGAGTGACTGTTGTCCTTAATGTACTATGTTATCTCTCATCTCTTTTGCTATCCCTTGATTATCTCATATTGTTACAGTATCTCACTTTGTTATCTGATATATTGGATATATTTGTATTTGGTTATTTGAAATTGGATAGGGAAGGGGGGAAAAAAGATGAGGGGTGGGGGTGTAGGGGGGAAATGGGGACCAAGACATGAGAAAGGGTATCAGTGTACATGAATTAATGTGCCTTCTATCTGGCAAATATAATGTAACCCTTCTATTAATTACAATAAAAATATATGAAAAAAATATCTAGGGTTAATGTTAGTTCCTATATTTTTCAGTGTATACAACTCTAATTTTGAAAGTTGAGCAAAAAGTCTTGAGTTTAAGCCTTAGCATCAGCACACACACACACACACACACACACACACACACAGACACACACGCACACACACACACACACACACACACACACACACACACACATTCCAACACAACAAATCACATGCTGGAATTCATGGTCAATATTTTAGCTCTATTTTTCTGATGAAATTAACATATGACAAATCTCAATTTTGAGAAAGTGGAGACAGTGTGGAAAGAAAGAGGTAAGGGGCAAGGGATCTGTTTTCATAGTCTGCTTTCTCCCAACCTAGTGCTCACCTTTCTCCAGCCTCTGCTTGAATCCATTCCAAGGCTCAGGGCTGGTCAGGAACAGAACAGGCAAGATTTAGGAGTGGGATCTGGCAGAGGCAGTTGGCTTAGGTGTTCTTTATGGCTGTTTTTTTGATTCATGCTTTTGTGATTTATTGTGAACGATTGGAAGGTAAGTTGTGCTCTCCTTTGTTTTTCTCTGATAGGGTCTATAACTCAGAGCACTTACCACATTGTTCTTCCTTGATGATACTGTTGCAAGGGAAGAACATTTCCTTGTTTAGCTTTGAAACTTACTCATAAAACTAGAAAAATGCATTTTCCATAAACTCTTTGAACAAATGACTCACACAAATGTCTACAAAACTCACATACAGTGAATATGAGCTCATCTTCAAGTATACAGATATCTTTTTTCAGTTTTTTATTGTAATTAATGCAGGAGTTATAGTTATATTCACCAGATAGAATGTACAGGTATTTAAAAAATGCGTAAGCACTGGGCTGGGAACTTGGCCTAGTGGTCAAGTGCTTGCCTAGCATGTATGAAGCCCTGGGTTTGATTCCTTGGTACCACATACACAGAAAAAGCCAGAAGTGGTGATGTGGCTCAAGTGATAGAGTGCTAGCCTTGAGAAAGCTCAAGGACAGTGCTCTGAGTTCAATCCCCAGGATTGGCAAAAAAAAAAAGCACTATGTTTTTTTTCTCTCAGCCTTTGTTTTTTGTATGGGTAATATGGATATCTAAGTGTTCCTTCTGTGGAATGGCCAGCTCTCCTTATTTATGTTTATACTAAAGAGAATGTAAATTGATCCAAATGTCCCATAACATATTCCTAGAGCTAGGTTTGGTAGATGTTATAATGAAAGCTACCTGCTACTGTGTGTAAAGGTAGAGTTGGTAAATCTTGATTGAAAATGAAAATATGTCTAGCTTTTATGTCTGAGAGTTAGGAGAATCAAATTTCCAACATTTCAACTAGAACTTACCAGGGTAAATAAATGCAAGACAATACAAAAATAGAACACAAAATGAAATATATGGAAATAACATGATATCTGCCCCCCCCAAAAAAAACAATGGGGAGATCAATTACATGAGGGCATTATGGTTTTTTTCCTTGTTAAGCATTTACTTTGGCATAATCAAACTTAAAGTTGAAAGCATTTAGAGGATGCGCATATACTTTTATTCCAAATTCTCCTGGAAAAAGCAACCCCATGCTGAAAGCTGAGCACATGATAATACTTACCCATTAAATATTCAAGAATCTTAAAAAATGCTGTTGTAAAAAGTTTACAAATACTGATGCACCAATGTCACACATAACTATTATGGAACATAATAGTTACCTAATATACAGATATATTTTAAATTATTTCAATGATCTTATTTCTAGAAACTAGAGAAAAGCAATCAAAGCTCCCTTTTTTCAGTTTGAGGGTTCCTGAGCTCTAACACTTAGAATTTGGAAGTGTTGAATTGAGTTGTTCCTTAGTTGCGGCTTCCTTGATGGAGGCTGTGCATTCTGGGTAGGGGTCTCACAGGAGTCCTTATGGGTCTCATGTGAGAAGCGGCCTGATGTCAGTGGTGTACCATCACTGATGATGGCTGACCAGTTGGCTGAGGTGGTGTGTGCCAGTATTTTTCCACTGAACATTTATAATGAATTTTCCCTCGTAACTAGTAAATGTTTTGTGGGAAGAAAATGTTGAGGCCATATATAAATCCTATCAGTCATCCAACTAGATTAGGCTAGATTAGTATCCCTTAATGATGTTTTTCTTGAGCATATTAACATGGTTCCATAAACCAAGATTATACAGGAAGGGATACTGTTTCCTTCTAATCCAATTTCATTTGATTATTTTATTTTTTTCTTTAGTATCCATAAATGAGTGGATACTAGTTTTCTTTTTTTTTTCTAGAATGAAAATAGCTTGCTGTATATATGCTTTGCTTTTTTCCATTTAACAGTATATCCTAGTGGTGGACATTGGTGGATAAAGTCATTGCTCATCCTTTCAGCTGAATAGTCCTCCATTGTACAAACATACTACACTTTACTCAATTACTCTCCTATAAATGAGTATTTTAAAACTTTAAAATGAGTATTTTTAAACTATTGCAATTCTCTAATGAGTAAATATAATAATTATGTGCAGGTATGTTTTATGTATTGTTAGAAGTGTATTTTCATGATAAAATTAAAATTAAATTTTTGTCAGAAATTAAAATTAAGCGTCTCTATCCATGAAGATTTTGTATATACCTCCCAGGAATTTATGAAAGTAAGTGCCTATTCTATACTTTTGCTAAATGATAGGTGAAAAATATCATCTTATTATAGTTTTAACTAACATTTACAAATCTTATTATAAATGACATTGATAATATTTTCATGCTCACAGAGTATCTTTATGTTTTCTGCCCTTGACTATGTATGTGCACATATGTGTATATGTCTAGATATCTGAAGAGCATAAGTTGCAAATATTGTTTCCTAATTCTTTATCATGATCTAGATTTTAAATGACTTATTATTTTGCTGCGCTATTTTATTTTTAAAATTACATTATGATTTTACCCAATACTTGTGTCTGAATTTTGAGACATAGTTAGAATGCCTTTGCCTACATTCATGTTAAAAAAGATTCAGAATTTCTTTTAGTATTTCCATAATTTCATTGTTTACATCTAGATGATGAATTAATTTTGAATTTTTAGCACCACATACATATTGGACTTAATTATTTTTCTTTTTTTTTTTTTTGCCAGTCCTGGGCTTGAGCTCAGGGCCTGAGCACTGTCCTTGGACTTTCTCAAGGCTAAAGCTCTACCACTTGAGCCTCAGCACCAATTCTGGCTTTTTTCTATGTATGTGGTACCGAGGAATCGAACCCGGGTCTTCATGCATGCTAGGCAAGCACTTTAACCACTAGGCCAAACTCCCAGCCCTTGGACTTAATTATTTTTCTAAATAGACAATTGTCCCGTTTATTTAAGTTTAAATTTTCTCTGGATTTTTGAGATATATTTTCCTATATACTATGTTTTCAGCTCATCTCTGGTGATTTTGTTTTAATAGAACAATATGCCATTGTTCATGAAAAATATGGAATAAATGGAAGAGTGACCAATTCTATGCTGAGATGCTTGCAGATATTAAAATCATTGATCTTTTCTTGCAAGTCAGGAAAAATAGAAAAGAGAGGAGGGGAGAATCTCTACCTTGGTTAAAAAGATATCTACAGCAGGAAGTCTCATCAAAGCTACTGTTCTTATGTTTTGAGTTGAGTTTGGGAAGGCAGGGAAGGGAAGGAAAATAGGAGCTGTTTTTTCCACTTAGAGGGGTGGTTGAATTAGCTGACCTTTAAGGTCTCTTCCATGGAGTTTTATGGTTCTATGAATCATTCTCTGACTCAGGCCAAGTTAGTGATGAAATAGTGAGGAGGTGTGGAGGTCAGAGGTGAGCTAGAGATGTGGTGAGTGGGTGAGACCAGGGTTACAGGGGCGATATTTCAAATGACAGAACATAGAATCAGGAAATAAATTTTTCTTCTTTCAAAACCTAGCTTCACAGATGGGAAAGCAAAGATGAGTGTGAATGGAAAGAAACATGAGGCGCCTAGGAAATGGCATGAGAATGTAAGTTTGTTCTGATGGAGGATGAACTTAAGGAGCTATACAGAACGTGGGGAAGGAAGAAGACGACAGAAAGTGTCATGTGCCACTGTTCCAGTAAGCCATTATGAACATTGCCACTAGGTGAGTGAATTTGTCTTTTTTCAAGTTTATCTGCTCTGTACCCATACCTTAAAAATGAAAACTACCTTGAACTGGGATACTATAATAAAAAATTAAGTTCAGTTGTGGGGCTTGAACTCAGAGCCTGGGCCCTGTCTCAAGGCCTAGGGCTCTATTGCTTGAGCCACAGCACTACTTCCAGTTTGTGAATGGCTAATTGGAGATAAGAGTCTCACATGGACTTTTTTGCCTAGACTGGTTTCCTGGTAGTTAGGATTACAGACCTGAGCCACTTGCACCTGACAACACTATGTTTTGAGATGATTTTTGAGGACAGTTTTAAGAGAAAAATGTTAAAGGAAAAAGAAATGTCTCTATGAGAAGATAATTATACAAACACATTTAGAAGTATTTTTGAAGTAAATCACTATTATTTATATAGGGAGAGGTCGAGTTTGCTAATCCTTGCATTTGACAGAGGATGTGGTGTGTTGATTGTGTCACACATACTCTAAACAATGATGTAGAAGAACAAGATCTGACAGTGAACATGGTTACTTAAAGGGGAGATGTCCTGTTTGCCATTATAAAAATGATTAATAGAAAGACTCCCTGCAGAGTCTGAACTTCATTGTTACCATGATAGACTCTTCCTGTCATGCTACAGGTGAGAGAAAATCTGATTGGGAAAATTCGTGTTCAAGCAGAGTCATGAAAAAGGAAATAATGTTCACCTTCAAATGACCTCTGTGGTTTCCTGGCCTTCCAGTGTTTAGTGAACTTGGTTTCATTTTACTGAGTTTTTGAATGACTGAACTATGAAAAGCAAGACAACTAGCTACTGTTCCAACCTTTTGTAGCCTATGGAACTCTTCCATTCTGAATTGAGCCTAGATAAATGTCCTTTATTTGCCTTTGACTCTTTTTTCATATCTTTTAGGTAAATGCACTAATTTGTTTAAAACCTACTCTAAACTCAGCACTTGGAGAATTCTTTTGGGCTTAGATAGAGCTTGGTGGTTAAGTGTATGCCTAGCCTGCTTGAGGTCCCAAGTTCCATCTGCAATTCCACCAGAAATAATTTTAAAGGATACTTTTCGGTAGACAATATAGTCTATTTGTGTATTTTATTATTGTCCATACAGATGGTCAACATGTAAGCTCCAACACAGCAGAAACGTTTACCTGTTTTGTTTCTTGCTAAAACAGAACCTGCCACACATTACATACTTTTTGTTTTGTCAGTAGTGGGGCTTAAACTTTGGGCCTGGGCGCTGTCCTTGTGCTCTTTAGCTCAAGGCCACTGCCCTACCCCTTGAACCATAGCACCACTTCCAATTTTCTGGTGATTAGTTGGAGATAAGAGTCTCATGGACTTTAGTGCCCAGACTGGCTTTGAGCCATGATCCTCAGATCTCAGCCTCCTCAGTAGCTAAGATTACAGGCATGAACTACCACACCAAGCTTAATATTTGTTTAGATGAAACAAATGTGTCATGAGCAGATGGAAATTGACATAAAGATAAATAAGCCAGAGCGTCTTTCCCTTAGGGTTCGCACAGTGGTGGATGAGGATGGTGATAGAGTCAAAGACAAGTAATTATATTATTATTATAGTTTTACTATCATTAAGTAGTTGTATAAAGGGGTTACATTTCACTTTGTCAGCTTACGAGGTAAATGTATCCTGATCAGTGTCATCATTTTCATCATTCTGCTCCATCCTGCAACCACACCATTTGCCTCAAATAATTGTAAATTAATATAGGAGCTCAAGTGACCCATTTTCCATCTTTTTTTTATTTTTTATTTTTCCCATTTTCTATCTTGTGTTTGATGAACATGATGGAAAAATATGACACAGATCTAACTGTCTTATTAGTAGCTCTTGTAGAATTCTATTCTATTAACTTTTTCTTGTCTTCTCCCATTTTTCCAACCTGATACTTAGCATTGAGACATGACTAGGCCTGCTCAATAGTAAAAGTACAAACTTATTAATGGAAAAGCTATGACGAGCTCCACTTCATGGCATTCATTAATCTAAATGTTTTCTCACTTGAATACATGTAAATACTAAGAAAGCCTTCGGAAGTAATTATAATTGTTGTTCCTTTTTTATAGGTTCGGAAGGTGAGTCACAGCAAAGGCACAATTAATTTGCTGGTGCCACACTGCTAGGAATGGATGGGACTAAAGCTAATTGAATCCACGAATTTGTTCTTGGTGATGTCTGATCAGTGCTGCAACATTTCCTTTCCATTCCCCAGCAGAATATGGCTCAGGTCTTTCTTAACACAGAGTATATATGTCTATTAAATTTAACATGCAATTTACCTATGGATATTTACAAGATAATAAAAACATTAAGAACAAAGAATAAATCTCTAAGGCGGTTGCTTCTGTCTTGTGACTGTAATCCTATTTGATAGGCTGAAATCAGAAGGGTCACAGTTCCAGGCCAACTCAGCGAGAAAAGTCTATGAGACTTCATTATACCAGAAGAAGCTGAGTGTGGTGGTATACATATGTCATTTTAGCTCTCAGAGGAGGACTAAAACAGGAGAATTTCAGTCCAGGCATGAACATCAGAAGGAAGTCAGACTTAATCTCATTATTAACCAATGCAAATAAAGATAGTTACCCTAGAATGCTAGAAGGTAGTCTTGAGCAGGAAGCTCAGGGATACATAACAAAAACTAGGCTTTCTCTGTAAGACAAAATATCAGGAACCTGGTTCTCAACCTCAGATTCTCACTGATTTGAGAACATCTAGGGTTTTTCAAATTCTAGATTTGAAAAATATCTATTACATGTGACCCTGTACTGTAAGTCTCAGCCCAGATGTGGGGCTAGACTGTGTAGGTTTACTTAGCCCTTGCAAGTGCCTCAAGGCAAATTACATTCAATCCTCATTGAAGAAAGGGAAATGAGTTTAGTTTTCTCCTCATCAGGAAGTTTTCTCTGGGTTTGGATGAATACAGTTTAATAATGTGAGTCATTTCTGTTGCCTTCTCCCTAAAACAGCTCACAGAACCAGTGAGTTCAGATGTTGTGGGGCTTTTTCTTTATTCAAACTCAGGGTCACAGTGCTCTTTACTGACAGTTTAATGTATAATCAGAAAAATTCAGTTTTTCTTGGTCCAGTTCCAGACCACAGATCTTTTTTCCCCCTCTTTAATTTCTTCTCACTCTACTATATCCTTTCTGAGATTCACATGGAGGACAAGACAATTAGTAGACAAAAAGTTTCTATTTATTAATCATAATGACTAATTGGCCAAGTTGGGAAGCTTAGCATGGAGTCAAAAGCTTCATCCTAGAGACCTTCCAAGTGAGAAATCATCAAAGATGTCAGATGTTTCTGAGTGGTGTCATTTAGTTTCATAAAACTTCCTGTGAGTAACACAAATTCAAGTCTTGTGTCTTTTGTATATAACAGATTTTAGAAAAATTTCATTTCCTTTCATTTTTAGTCTAAAGATCAGAAGGCCTCCTGTTTTCACTGTTGTATGAAACCCAAGCACCATTAGCTGACTAATAACATTATGGTACATATTATCCAGAGATTATTAAGATTTTAATTTTCAAAGCCATAGAATTTTTTTCATATATTTTTTAATTGTAATTAATAGAAGGGTTACATTATATTCACCAGATAGAAGATACATTACTTCACAAATACTGATACTCTTTCTCATGTATGGTCCCCATTTCCCTCCCCCCTCCCCCATCTTGATTTTCCCCCTTCCCTATCCTATTTCAAATAACCAATTAAGCATATATAAAATATATCAGATAACAAGGTGAACTATTGTAACAATATGAGATAACCAAGGGACAGCAAAAGAGATGAGAGATAACATGGTATATTAAGGACAACAATCACTCATTATATAAAGCCATAGAATTTTAAGAAACCACTCTCTATAGTCCTTAGCAAAGAAGAAGCCTTGGTATAGTTTATCCCTTTCATAAACATCTGCTCACCATGTCAGCACGGAACCTAAAGTCAGGTAAAGACATATCAGTAGTATAGAAGAAGTTTATTTGATAGAAGTACAATTATTAGTAGTGGCCAAGGATATAAAGGCAGAGGAGAAAATTTTAATTTGTGTTGAAGCCAGTGGTGTTCTGAAAGCAACCCCTAATGGGGGGGCTGGGGTTGGAGGGAAAAAGCAGTAATTATTATAAAGATTTCTCTTTTTTTTTTAGCTTGTAGTTTTTCCTTCTCAAAAGGAAACAATGACTTTAGGGCTTTGGTTCAGCCAGTTATTTAATCTGGTTTGCTCCTGGAATGGCCTAAAGACTCACAGTAGGCAGGGAGAGAATGTTGGCACGGTTTATTTTTGCTTACACAGATTTTAAACACTGACTTCTTTTTAATATCTTTCCGAAAGTATTTTGTTTAAAAACATTAATAAATAAGAACAATGGAAATGTTAAGTAAAGAAGCACTCACTATCTGAATATCAAGAAACCTGTATCAGTTAGAGCTGCCAGGGTCTGGAATATCATATGGAAGGGGCTATAGGAAACTATTTCTTGCTATCATTTCAAACTGGAGTGACTGATCTGACAGTGAAATGAAAGAAGGCAGAGCTTCAACTAATAGATTCTCATTAAATCATAGTGCAATAGTAATATGCAAGAAATTTCAAAATTATTACATAGCGATAAAAGTATAGTGAGACATAAACTGCACATATGGAACAGATTCCTCAGCATAAAGAACAACATTGGGTACATTTTCACAATATTTTAATTTGAGGAGCTGTTGCCTGGACTAGGATGCTGCTTTACTCTCCTAGTAGAAACACTCAGAGCTAACCCCATGACTTTAACTGCAACATTGAAAGTGAATTCTTTATTCCCCTAACGTCATCATTGCCAGCATTTGCTATCATTTTGGAAATTCAGGTGGGGATGCAAAGCACAGATACACTATATTTCATACTTTCTGGAGGTTTTTTTTGCATTTACAGCTAAATGAGTAGATTGTTCAGAGTGTTGCTCTCACTTATATGTTAGAAATATGTAGGTTTTTCTTGCAGGGAAAACCTTGATGAGCTTCATAGTTGGTTTCACCTTTTAAGAAGTTTAGAATCATCAATATCAATACAACACATGTAAGAACACATTTGAATCTATATAGTGAATGTTGAACAAAAACAATTTGTTGTTCTCAGAATTCTTTGGGAAAAGTAAAAACATGGCGGACAACTGAATAACATAACTGTGGAGCATGGTCCCATTAATAAGAGTAAGTTATAACATTTAAGCAAGTTGGAAATGATCTAAGTTTCCTAATTGATCAGCAGTTGTTTCTGAGGTATAAAGATTAGAGAGTAGAATAAAGCAAGCCAGAGCAGGGAAGGAGGAAGGGAGAGAGGAAGAAAGAGAGAGAGAAGGAGTGAAAGAATAAGAGAGAATTATCTCTCTTGACTCTCAGGTAGGAGGTTTGAGGCAAGGAACAGTTGGCACCTAAATGGTAATACCTAGCAGGTCTTTCTGGCGGAGGTCAGCAGGCCCAGCTTCTGGGAGGCCAGTGGATCGGAAGACACCCAAGGTGAGTTATGGAAAGAAGATAGAAATGATTTGTTCTTCAAATCCTTTTGAACTCTTGCTCTGTGGGTGGGCCAGTGCTTTCAGGTGTCTGTAGCTAGGAGAGACAGGGCCTCACTGAGATCAGCTTTCAGTTAGCTGCTATCCTCATCCCTTGTCTCAAACTGTTCAACCAATATTGCATCTTTAATGGTTAAGCTCTGGGGCAGGTGGCTATTGTAAGTCTACTAATTAGATAAAGGGGCTGATTTGTGCCAGGATGCAGATAATGCATGGAGTGGTGCCAAGACCCAGAACTCAGGAGTTTATGACCTCCAGCTACCATGACAACCATGCTTACTCAGTAAGAGAAGGGTTTTTTTGTTGTGGGGTAGGAAGCAGCACCTAGGCAGGGCATCGATTTCTGTGTGGCTTGAAACTAAAAACCCAAAATGGAAGTGAAGGGGTGAGAAGGCAGACATAGACTAAGTTTTCTATTTATAGAAAGAAGTAGATTGTACTGTGACTTCCTTCTACTTAAATGCTAGTCAAAATTTGGCCTGATACAAGAAGATTCACAAACACATGTTTCCTTCCACAGGTGTTGGTAGAGAAATCTAATAATTCTTTGAGTATAGGCAGGCTGTAAAGATGTTGTGTTCCCACTATTGCAGAAAGACTACCTACCTCAGAGACAATAGACAGAGTCCTTAGAAGTGGCCAAATAGGAAGTGGTGCTGTGGCTCAAGGGATAGGGTGGTAGCCTTGAGCTGAAGAGCTCAGGGACAAGGCCCAGGCCCAGAATTCAAGTCCCATGACCGACAAAAAAGAAAAAAAGAAAAAGAAGAGGCCAAACTAGCCATGCAGTAAATGTTGTTCTAGACTATCCCTAACACAGTGAAAAAGAAAACACTGATAGAATAAATACTGTCCCTGAAAAAGCTCAACAATATTAAAAGAGTATAACAAAGTCCAGGAGCCAAAAATGCAGTATTTGTTGTACTGTTAAATGAAAGATTATTAAACATTCAAAGAAGCAGGAAAATAAAACCAATAAATATGAGGAAAAAGAATTGGTTAAAAGCCAAAAATACTCCCAAATTCAGAAATGGCCCAGACATTAGACTTAGTAAATAAAAGATAAAGGAAAATAGGAATGCAATAAGGAAACAGAAAATACTAATGTTTACATTCTAGAGTTGAAAGATCAAATAAATTGAATGGTAAAGTAAAATGGAAATGAATATCTTAAGTAGAAGGACTATGAAATAAATCATACTGCTACATTTCAGAAGCATTAAAATCAGCAACAGAGAGAAACTAAAATCAAAGGAGATAGAGGTAGATCAATAAACATTTGTTAAATAGAGAAACCAAGACAAAGATGGCAGCTGACTTGTTAAAGTACACAATGCAAGCTAGAAAACAATGGAATATGTCAGGCATGGTGGCTCACGCCTGTAATCCTAGCTACTCAGGAGGCTGAGATCTGAGGATCAAGGTTCAAAGCCAGCCGATGCACTAAAGTCTGTGAGACTCTTATCTCCAATTAACCACTAGAAAGCCAGAGTGGGGCTTGGACTTTAGGGCAGTAGCCTTGAGTTGAAGAGCTCAGGGACAGTGCCTAGGGCAAGTTCAAGCCCCAGGACCCCCCCTCGTCCCACCCCCAAAAAGAAAACGATGGAACACCATCTTTAAATCTTTTTTTTTTTTTTTTTTTTTTTTTTTTTTGCCAGTCCTGGGCTTGAGCTCAGGGACTGAGCACTATCCTTGGACTTTCTCAAGGCTAGAGCTCTACCACTTGAGCCTCAGCACCACTTCCGGCTTTTTTTTTTCTATGTATGTGGTACCGAGGAATCGAACCCGGGTCTTCATGCATGCTAGGCAAGCACTTTAACAACTAGGCCAAACTCCCGGCCCCACCATCTTTAAATCTTAAGTTAGAAAAAAATGAGTCAATGCAGATTGTTTGAAAAAAGATGTGCTGTAGGTACACAATGGAATTTTATGCTGCCATCAGAAATAATGACATTTCCCCATTTGTAAGGAAATGGAAAGACTTGGGAAAAATCATATTAAGTAAAATAATCCAAACCCAAACAAGCATAGGGTCCATGGTCTCCTCATTTGTAATAACTAGTATGAGTCTAGGACTTTCCTAGCCAAGGAGCACAATAGCTCAAAAGGGACATTCATACGGCCATATGGGAAGAGGCTAAGCGAAATGAACTACAGGATAGAGAACAAGAAAGTTATTCTTGTGGTTGTTGTTTTTAATGTTCTAAGTGAAGATATTTCTTTACTCTTTCTATCTCTTTTACTTTTTTCTTTCCCATATGGTTTATCCTCTGTTGTTGCTGTATCTGACTTTGGTACCTGGAACATTGTATATACATTTATTTGCTTATTTGAATCAGGGAAGGGAAGGGGAAAAATAAGATGAGATAAAGGACAAAGGATGAACAAAGTAACAGTGATATTCACAAGACAATATGTTGGAAATGAATTCTACATCTTGGGAGGAAGGGAGGGAAAGTGGGAGAAAATATGCAAAGGGGAATAATGTTCAAAAATAATGTACCTACTATTGTACAAATGTAACTGTAACCCCTTTATGCATCACTATGGTAATAAAAATAATTATTAAGGTTGGTTTGTTGCTCTTTTTCCAGGAGCTTAAGGTGAGACATTAACTTGTTGGTTTGCGATTTTTCCAACTTGTTGTTGTAGGCACTCGGCGCTATAAATTTTCCTCTGAGTACTGCCTTTGATGTGTCCCAAAGGAGCTGGTATTTTGTGTGCTCCTTACTGTTAAATTTCATAAATTGTTGGATTTCTGTTCTGATCTCTTTGATGACCCATTGGTGATTCAACAATGTGTTGTTCAATCTCCATGAGTTACAGGGTTTTCGTTGGTGGAGATGTGTGTTCAGTTCCAATTTGATGCCTTTGTGGTCTGAGAGTGTGCCTGGAATAATTTCAGTGTTTCTGAATCTGTCCAGGTTTGTTTCATGGCCTAAGATGTGGTCTATTTTGGAAAATGTTCCATGTGCTGCTGAGAAAAACGTATATTGTGTTGTTGCTGGGTGGAATATTCTGCAGATGTCTGTTAGATCTAGTTGGTCTATATAATTGTTCAGTTCTAAGGTTTCTCTGTTGAGTTTTTGCCTTGTTGATCTGTCCATAGGTGAGAGTGGTGTGTTAAAGTCACCAACAATCACTGTGTTTCGATCTATGTATGGTTTCAGTGAAAGTAAAGTTTGCTTGATGAAGTTCGGAGCTCCGGGATTGGGTGTGTAAATATTTAGGATCGTTATGTCTTCCTGGAGGAAAGATTCCTTTAGTAGTATGTAGTAACCTTCTTTGTCTTTTCTTACTAATTTTAGTTTGAAGTCTATTTTATCTGATATGAGGATGGCCTGTTTATGGGGGCCGTTAGCTTGATAGAGTTTATTCCAACCTAAAAAAAATAATTATTAAAAAAGAAAATAATGGTAATAATACCTTTAGTTTCAGACAATGAGCGCTAAATAAATTTACTAAAAACAGATCTACATTGCAAGAAATAGTAAAAAAAAAATCCTTTAGGTAGAGGAAAAATGATACCAGATAAAAACTTGGTATTCATAGGGGGTAAACTAATGGCACATTTTGTTTAATTTTAAACTCTTAAAATGGGTTGGTTCATGCTTGTAATCCTAGCTACTCAGGAGGCTGAAAACTGGAGGATTGTGGCTTGAAGTCAGGCCAGGCAGCAAAGTTGGCAGGATTCCATTTGTAAAATAATCACCAAAAGGCCAAGTGGCTTAAGTGGTAGATGTGGTTAATGATGAACAAGCAAGACAGGCAAGCATGAGACCCCTGAGTTCAAGCCTCTCTACTGGGAAAACAAAACAAAAACAAACTCTTGGCAAGAAAATGAGCTGTTGTTTGACTGGAGTGATAAATAGGCAAATCTAAAGGTGTCTGAGATGTACCACCGAGGAGGCACCTAATATTTCACTGTGAAGTTAAATAATAATTTGACAGACCTCCTGCTACTTATTATTTATATTGTTGCCATATTCTTACTTTACTAAATGCCATTAAAGTGAATTTTAGTTTACCAGTAAATTTTTGCTGATTGAAGCATTATTATCTTGATTAAATGTACAATGTATTGAGATATATTGACTAAAATGTGAACTTTTTTAGCATAACTGATATAGTTATTTTTTATTAAAGAATTTATTAACATTGATTTTTACATCATATTTTAAATGACAAGTTTAACAATTAAAATGTGAACTTTTTATGTTGTTTTATATTGTGAACGTCGCTTTTATATTGTTTCAAATAGATTAAAATATGAGCTTTTAAAATGTAATGAATTATTTAAAGCATAACCAATTTACTATGGATGGAGCTTATGAAAGAACAAGATGAAAACAAAGTACAGTGGACGTAGTTGGTTTGTAGTTTTCACAGCCATCTTTGTTGGTAAAGTGGACAGAAACATCACTGAGAGAAGGAAGACAGAATAGCACCATATCCCCAGTCATCTGGAGTTTCTCAGAACAGCTCACTAAACAATGGCAGAATGGTCTTTTCAAATACATGGCGATACACCTATAATCCTTTTAAAATTTTGAGCTCCTTTTTCAGCTGGGGTCTCCCTCTCTCCCCCCCCTCTCTCTCTCTTTCCACCAACCTTGTACCTTAATCCTGCTACCTATGTCTTCAGTGAGATTCCAGATATGAACTACCACATTTAGTTTTCTTGTTGAGTTAGGGTCTTGTTAACTTTTTGCCAGGGAAGTTCTTGAATTTCTTTCCTCTTAATTTCTGCCTTGGAATAAAGACATAAGCCATTATGCCTGGAATATGCCTTCATATTACTTATTGAATTCATTATTCTAACTCATTTAAGCCTTTCTTCTAGTGCTAGATTTTCAGATTTCATTCAGGCTTTGCTAGAATAAAAATATTATAATTTATTCTCACAGGCATATATTTATACATCTGCTTGTTCATGTATATGATAAATTCCTCACCATATGTGCTTATGGGGTCACTGTTTACATGTAAATTAAAATTTTGATGGATACATATATACATATATATGTGTATATTCAAAAAGCTTTTCCAAAAACTTATACATTTACTTTGATAACTCATATTTCCTTATCTCTACTGATTCTAGGAATTATAAACCTTCCAATCCTCATCTATGTGAAAGGTAAAACAATACAATTTTCCTGTTTCTGCAAAACTGTGATATTTTCCCCTGCAATGAAACAGAACCTTGGATAGGAGAACTGAACTGTCTGATAATTGGTAGACTTTAGGATAGATGCCTGTCTATCCCTAACAACTGTTGAAGATACGTTAGGCTGCAAAGAGAAATGAATGTTTTTTCAATCATTCTCTTTCAGAATCATACGGCAGTATTTTTCCTATATAGCTCTCCACATTAGATCTTACAGAAGTACAATATATCCAAGTGCCTCTTGGAGTTGATGCATTGAGTCTCATTTAAATGCTTTTGTTCTTCCAGTTTTCCCTTTCTCCCAAACCCCCCACCCCTGAGTATTTAATCATGTATACTACAAACCAGCATTACATGTGATTCTCCTAGTAAGGCCATATGGTTTCCCTGAATGGGGATAGATGGAGGAATTTATTGACTTTGATCATTGCACTATAACAAATACAATTATGGCATGGGAAATTTCCTACTAGAGTTCAAGAGAAAATGGAGTAACCCCCTCTTTGGTTGATTTGTGTGTCTAAATGATTCAGGAGCTTTCCCCAGACCCCATCCTCTTTCATATGTAATCATGGAGATGATGTGCCATATGCATCCCTGGTGAAAGATACCCCTTTCCCCACTGCCAATCAAATAACCACTCCTTTATCACAGAGGGAACGATCTGGCAGTTGAAGTGTTGGCTTTGAAACACTTTGACTTAGTGGCATCTTTCAAAGTTTCATCAGAATCGACTTAGTTCTCCATTCTGGAAATATTACAACCACATGGGACCCTAAGCTTTTACAGAGGGCTGGTTTTGTAAGAAACCCCAAATGTGAAGGGCCCATCTTCTTTAAGATGGAAGATCATGACCATATAGCCTAAGAATCTAAAATGCAGACATTGGCTATGCCTGGCAGGTTTTGGAGTTTTAAATAGGGAATGGAAGCAGAACATGAAGTTCAATTTTTGGAAAGTATACTTCTTTATGAACTTTCATATATTTCAGTGTTTTTATTCTTTATTATTTTCTTTTTCTTTCTTCTTTTTTTTGCCAGTCCTGGGCTTGAGCTCAGGGCCTGAGCACTGTCCTTGGACTTTATCAAGGCTAGAGCTCTACCACTTGAGCCTCAGCACCACTTCCAGCTTTTTTCTATATGTGGAACCAAGGAATCGAACCCGGGTCTTCATGCATGCTAGGCAAGCACTTGAACCACTAGGCCAAACTCCCGGCCCCTCTTTATTATTTTCTGAAGCCCTACAATAAGAAACCCTTTTCAGAACTTTGTATTCTTAAAAAAAAGAGAACACTCATCCTTTTCAGAACTTTGTATTCTTAAAAAAGAGAAAAGAGAACACTCACACTCAGAAATCCTTCCTGATGCAATGTTTCCAGTGGAGGGAATTGTCAGTTCGATAGTTCTCCCTTTCTTTGCATGGGCTCTTTGAGGACAGTCACTTTCCTACAGTGACCCTTAGCTTTAGTTAAATAGTCATAAAATAATGTCAGAAATCTGAGCCAGCAAAGCAATCTTCTGCATAGCACAATGTCTGAGGCAGATGCGTAGGTATAAGAGCAGAGAACCTCAAAAGGGTCCCTGGTGTATTGGAAAAGCCTTTGGATGTGGACACAGCCTACTGCATTTGGTGGCAAATAGATCAAGCTTGTTTTAACACTTGATGATATGGAAGATGTCCTATGGGCATGCTGTCCATCCATTGGCCAGTTCCCTGAAATGAAAGACCTTTAAAAACAATGAAAAGATAACAGCAGGGTCTTTTCTTTAAGATTGATGAGAATGGCAACAGTCTTGTGTCTCATGGTATCTCTGAAGCTTCAGTCCCTGTTGTCGCAGGACCCTTGCCCCTTACAAAGCAGAAGAGCTAGCTGTTACATCAGTCTTGTGCACTCCCTCTTGGAGAGATGGCTATCATCCTGGCCTTCTGGGTTCTGGGGAGTTTCTCGTATGTATTCCACCTTGTGCTCGTGTCTGGTGAATTTATGGAAGAACCTACCAGTCTTGGGAACAGAGAGGGTTCTGATATGTGTCTCTTTAGCAGCTGATCTTTATTAAACAGTACATGAGTTTTCCTTTTATTTTTTCTAACATCTTGCTGGTTGCCAGTGGTGCTGCTTCCTCTCATTCAAACTGCATTAAGGAATGGGATCCTTGTGAATCTTCCTTATAACAGCCAGTAGGTCTCAAGAAGGGCCCCTTCTCCCCATCAATCACTATCTGTTGAGAGTCCTGGGCAGACCATTTTAATTGACCAGAACCAAATCTACTTGTTTGGTCATGGAAAATGAAGGCTATTAGATTAGTTTTCTTTTGCTTGCTTCGCAGAGGAAAGAGGAAACATGCAAGCACAGTTACTAAAATGTAATAAGCCAAGTAATTTCAAGAGCTTTCTGGATGGAAGTTCAGACATGACGAAAATGTTTCAGTGCTAATGAAGGGTTCTATGGAACTTTTATTTTTCCATCCCGTTACGGACATTGATAAAGCACAATGGCCAAGGGCTCTACTTAACTGAGTTAATACTGATAGACAAATTTTCAAGGTAGTTTGACCAAGCAAAATTCTAATCTGTGAAATGGGGCTAATAAGATCCATCTAGACAGCTTGTGAAGCTTTGACAAAATAATTTACACACTGGGAGAATTATGTGTGAAGAAAGTAAATGTTAGATAAAACAGTCTCCTTAGTATAAAATACGCAGGATATATCATTAAATGAATAATATTAAAATAATTAAATAGAAACTTGGTGTGCATATCATTAGCAGTAGTTGGCCTTGAGTTCAATCTTCAGTACCATAAGAAAGAACAACAAAAGAACTCCAAAACATCATAAAATTAAAACTTTGGGAGGCATGGGTGAGAATGTTGATCAAGATGCACTGTATTCATAAACTGCTTTGTTAAATGGCAATCCTTTGTACAACTACTTAAAGATATTAAAACTATTAAAAAGAAAATCCCTAAGTAAAAAAACCCTGAAAAATTACATAAGGGAAATCAAAGTTTTGTGGCTTCTGTCTGGGGGATTGTGCCATGCTGTAGCTAGAATAAATATTCTCCTCCTTCCTCTCCCCCATTCCTCCACCAGGTTTTATGCAATGTGTACAGTGTTACATTTGTTAAGGAGAATCCGAGAAACACATGTGATTGGTTTAGCTTTTCATTCCTTCCTCTGTGTCCTGCCTTTTGCACATATAACTCTCAGAGTCTTAATAAATTTTGATGAGATTTTTCCTTTTATCTCTCTGGAGTATTGGCTAAAACAAGAGTTGTTAAGGGACTGTGTCATTTATATTATTATTATTATTATTACTATTATATTTGTACTGTCCCTGAGCTTTTGTGCTCAAGGCTAGCACTTTTCCATGTGAGTCATAGCTCTTCTTCTAGCTTTTTGGTCGTTAATGGGAGTTAAGAGTACCACAGACTTTCCTGCATGAGCTGCCTTCAAACCATAATCCTTGTATCTCAGTCTCTTGAGTAGCTAGGGTTATAGATATGAACTACTAATGCTTGATTTTATGCATTATTTTTAAGTGTTGAGACTGTGATCTTCATATCATGAATATTTCCCCTAGCAGTGCAAAGAGATGTCCTAAATAAATGTACACAAATGGATGAATGTGTTTTTAAGGATATTATGCCAGCTTATAGTTGTACCTAGGTATTATTCAGTATCAATGAACTGACAATAAATACTAAAATACTGGGCTGGGAGCATGGCCTAGTGATAGAGTGCTTGCCTAGCATGCATGAAGCCCTGGGTTCAATTCCTTGATACCACACACACAGAAAAAAAGCCAGAAGTGGTGCTGTGGCTCCAGTGATAGAGCACTATCTTTGAGAAAGCCCAAGGACAGTGCCCAGGTCCTGAGTTCAAGCCTCAAGACTGGTAAAAAAAATTTTTTTTAAAGAGTACTAAAAATAGACAACAAAATTAAAAGAACTAAAACCCCACTTTTGACATCAAAGACCTGTACAAAGAAAACTATAAAACACTGAAGGAAAGAAGTTGAAAAAGACAGTTGAAGATGGTAAGGTCTCCCATGTTTATGGATCTGCAGAGTTAATATTATAAGAATGGCTATTCCTCCAAAACCATCTTACATATTGCATACAGTCAAAATTTCAATGTCATTTTTCAGAGGAAGAAAAATGGATCCTAGATTTCATATGGTAGAACAAAAGACCCTGAGTAGTCAAAGCAAACTTGAGCAAAAAGAGCAATGCCAAAGATATCACAATAACTGACTTTAAGTTATACTGTAGAGCCATGGCAGGGGCAGGGTGTAGGGACGGGAAGGCCCAGAGCCAGGGGTTCACACCTGTAATCCTTGCTACTCAGGAGGCTGAGATCTGAGAATCATGGCTCAAAGCTAGCTGGGGCAGGAAAGTCTGTGCCAAAAATCTAAAGTGCTAGCTTTGAGAGAAAAAGCTCAGGGACAGTGCCCCAGGCCCTGAGTTCAAGCTGTAAGACCAACACAAAAAGAATACCCCGCTTCCTCCCTTCCTGCACAATCCTCAATGTAAATCTGTATCTTGAGTCTTGTTCTAGTCTTACCTGTTGCTTTCTGGTTTGGATACATCTATCATGCTGAGATTCACTATTTGTCTTGGGAGTTCTTTCCATTTTATCCTACTCCTTCATTCCATAGATTTTGAAGTTTGGCTTTCAGTGTACAGTTACTTTTTTTTTTTTTAACCAGTCCTGGGCTTAAGCTCAGGGCCAGAGGACTGTCCTTGGATTTTTCTCAAGGCTAGAACTCTAGCACTTGAGCCTCAACACCACTTCTGGCTTTTCCTAAGTATGTGGTACCAAGGAATTGAACCCGGGTCTTCGTGCATGCTAGGCAAGCACTCTACCACTAGGCCAAACTCCTGGCCCAACTTTTTTTTATTGTCAATCATTATTTAGATGAGCCCATATATTTCTCACTTTTGATGATCTTTATTCCTTTTTGTGTCTTCATCTTTCCTTCTGGGATTAACATCTTTTGTGTGAAAAGCAGTCCTCAGAACTCCTTAAGCTCATATCTGCTAGTGGTCAATTCTGGATTTCTTCTTCTTATTAAAAAATGCCATTCTTTTATCTTTATTCAAATCATGAATGAAACATAGCAACAGTTTTTCATGTGAAAACGTATTAATCTTCACCCCAGTTTCTTTCAGTGTCATTTGTTTGAATGTTTGGTCTTGTATGATTCTCTTGTGCCTCTTAGTTAATTCCTATTCAGTTATTTGGCTACATTGAACCTAAGAACTTCAGCATCTTCTCACCTCCTTATTCTCAATTCCCTTTCTCCATTGGTTTTCCCAGTTATATGTAGTGACTAAGCCTCTTTTCCCCTAAATGGTCTTGGTTTTCTTTTGTCTATTAAACTCATCACGCATCCTCATCTTTATTGGCCATTCATTACTTCTTCAGATTGTAGTTGGAATGTTTTTGTCTTTGTTTTGGCTCCCTCCTTGACTGTTATCCAATTTTCTTCTAGCATTGTTGCATTGTCATTCTGGATAAACCTTTCTCCACATTTGAGCTGAAAGCCAACCCCAAATGCAAGACCCAACATATACATATCCAACCTTGTTTAACTAGATAAAGATTTTTATCTGAAACATTTAAGCAATTTCCTGTATCTTGGAATGCAATAAAATACTTCATGATGTGGAAGTCTCACTACAGGAGATAAAAATGATCAGATAATCAGATGTAATGAAACCTTGCAAATAAATATATTGAGCCACCTTAATGGGAGTGAGTTAGGAGAAAGAAGTATTTTTCATTAGTACAAATGAACTAAGCTTAAATAGATATTGTTCAGAGTAGTTTTATAAGAGTAAATTTTATAGATATGTTTGACTAAATACTTTTAAACATAAGCAAATTCTTTTCTGACAAAAGTATCCTATCAAGAAAACAGTTTCTTAAAAATTATTTTTTAATTGAAAGGACCTCCAGGATACTGAAACAAAAGCCATATAATGAATGATTGTTGTCCTTAATGTACTATGTTATCTTTCATCTCCTTTGCTGTCTCTTGGGTATCTCATATTGTTGCAGTATCTCACTTTGTTATCTGATATATTGAATTTATTGGTATTTGGTTATTTGAAATTTGATAGGGAAGGGGGGAAAACCAAGACGGGGGTGGGTGGTGGGTGGGGGGGGTGATGGGTACCAAGACGTGTGAAAGGGTATCAATGTATATGAATTAATACACCTTCTATCTGGCAAATATCATGTAACCCTTTTATTAACTACAATAAAAAAATTATGAAAAAATTATTTTTTAATTTTATTTTTATATTTTATGGGTAACAGGACTTAAACTCTGGGCCTGGGGGCTGTCCTTGAGCTTTTCAGCTCAAAGCTACCACCCTACCCCTTGAGCCACAGCCCTACTTCCCATTTTCTAGTGATTAATTGGAGATAAAAGTCTCACATTCTTTAGTGCCAGGCTGGCTTTGAACCGTGATCCTCAGATCTCAGGCTCCTGAGTAGCTAGGATCACAGGAGTGAGCCACCATGTGTTTATTTATTGGTATTAAAAAGGTGATGTATAGAGAGGTGATAGTTACATATGTTAGGTACAAATTGCATAGTTCATTTTCAACATAATGTACAATGAATAGAAAATGACTTTTTCAACAAGTTGGTAATAAATGCTTCAAACTCAATGTATGGCTCAGATTTTCTGTGTTTGAAGAAATTATTGTATTGGTCAGGATCTCATTTTGACCAGGTATGAAATGGGGAGACTAATGGTTACATAGACAGGAGCTAGTAAAGTACAAAGATTAATCAAACATTGGACTTATTTGTATAAATCTGATCTGGGAGTTTGTACTCCTTTTTTTCCCATATATTTTTTATTGTAATTAATAGAAGGGTTACATTATATTCACCAGATAGAAGGTGCATTAATTCACATACATTGATACCCTTTCTCATGTCTTGGTCCTTATTTCCTTCCCTCGCATCCCACCCCTGTACTCCTTTTTCTGTATAGCAAAAATAATATCTGCATATTTCATCCTGTTGTGATGAGCTATGAGAAGGGATATAGAAGTTGGCCCTGAATTTTCTCCTCTTTTGGTGTGTCTAAACCACCTGTTGTCATTGTGGTTTCCTTTCCTCTATGTCAACAACAACAACAACAACAACAACAACAACAGAACTATGCCCCAGCATATCATCACTGTCAGAATCTCCACAGAGATTCAGGTCACTGTTGTAAAGCATAAGGATGAAATTGTGAGATGGAGTGGGGGGGACAGAACAGAAAAGAAGTTCTTTCTGTGAGTATGAAAGAGTAATCCTTTTGGTTCAACAGCTTATGATAAGACAGAAAAATGGCGACAGAAGTTGTTAAGCATAGAGCTGTTGAGGAAAGTGGGTGTGTGCTTGGGTTACTTCTCTAGTCAGGAAAGCTGTTCCACTTGCAGAAACTGGAGATGGTCTGTGCATTTGTGAGGTTAGTACTGCAGCTGGGAGCTGGATCTGTGGGCTCCGTGGAATGTGCAGAATGCGTTTGATCAGTTTCCCCACTTAGGGTCGAAGAAAGGGGCATAAAAAAATGTGGTCAGAATAGGCTGAAAGGACTAGTGACGTTCTGGGGGATAAATCTTAGCTTGAAGTTAGCATTCTAGAGAATCGCTCTGTTTGAATCCTGTAGAGAAAATTGTGACTTTTAATATTTTCTTTTGATGAAAAAGTTCTCAGTACATATTAGTTACTTCTGCAAGTATTTAGTAATTGATTATTTACCTCCCTTATAATACCTCCAGGAATTGCATACTAGCTTCCAAGGCTATTTTATAATATTATATGGACATAAATGTGATGATGCTATTAACGATCTTATTTTATTCTTGACAATCCAAGAGATGTTAGTAAAAATACAAAAGACTGGGAGTTGGAAACTTTATTTATTTATAGAGTGTATTGCTTTTATCCCTTGTTCCTCATGAGTTCAATAGCTCCACAGACATTTCCCCTCACAATATTCCCAGGCAATCACATAGCTCATGCTAAGAGCATCTTAGGTTCATTTATGTCACTTCATGTGTTGGCGAAAAAGACAGAGACAAAAATCAGCTGATCTCAAACACTGTGAAAGTAACTATCACAGCCTTCCTAAAATACAGAGACAATGATGTAACATAGTCTTACAAATAATATAAGGGCAGAGATATAGATGGGTAGTTTTTCTGAAGGGTGCTCAAGGAGAAAGCTTCTTTTGTTGAACAACATAAACCCAAATTCTTCAACTGTTTGTATTCTAGCTGTGCAGATACTGGGAGAGTCATTGATTTTTCCCGTGGCTTGGTTTACTTGTTCAAAGATGATCTTGGTTCCAATTCATCCATCTATCTGGAAAAAATTATTCTTAGAATTAAAGGAGATGGTCTTGAAAATGAAGTGATACATAAACACTATTTGGCATTGTCACCACACCAAATAGAAACAATATGAATGATCTCTTCAGAATAAGTATGTATGATAATATTCTCTCAGTGAGTTTTTTCAAGTACATAAGAAATCAGAATTCTGGAGCAGTTTTTACACATTGGGAAACTGAGGCTTGGAGCAGATGAATGGCTTGGCTGGCTTGTTCATGAGATGGTACCCAGATGGTATTCTTTTTGATCTACTTTCCTGCACTAAGTTCTTAGGCTGATGCAGAATGAAACAGGATTGCTACAGGTGCACTGTAGCTATGAATAATACTTTTGAAAGGTTTTGAAATTATTTTCAAATCTGTTTTTGAAGATTTGTTCTTGTAAAAATACATCACACACAAATATGAACAAATCTTTATTATAAATAATTATTTCCATGTAATGAATTAATGCAAAGTTTATAGAGTGCCCCAAGCTCTATTCAATTTTGTTTTCTGTTGCAATATTCTAAAATATTTTCCTAAAATTGTCAATGCAATTATAGAATAATTGCAAAGGTAGGTTATTTCAAACATCCCCCTTTTAGTTTCTTCCTAACTAGAGGATGTTTGCAGAATGAGTAACAAGAATCAAGCAAGTAAATATCCTCTACTATTCAAAAAATCAAAATTAATTTAACAACACAGTGTTCATTGTTTTAAAATATTGATGCAGCACTATGCGATAGTATTATGAAGTGAAAATGTACACCTTTAAATAGAATCAATTCACAGTCATTAGGATCAAGATTGCACAGTATTCCTTTAATTTTCCAGTGATTTATAAAATACATTGAATTTTGAGAGAAACCATGAACAGTTTTCTGTCTAGTTTGTTTAGTGGACAAACTAGAATTAAATGTGGTTGAAACTTTCAGGAATGTTCACTGTCAGGTCCATAATTAAAAGAACTATTTACAGGCCAGGAGTTTGGCCTGTAGAGTGCTTGCCTCACATGCACAGAGACCTGGGTTCGATTCCTCTGTACCACATACATAGAAAAAAAAGCCAGAAGTGATGCTGAGGCTCAAGTGGTAGAGCTCTAGTCTTGAGAAAGTCCAAGAACAGTGCTCAGGCCTGAGCTCAAGCCTGGAATCGCCATGAGGCAATTTAAACACACCATAAGAATGACTCTATCCTCTATAGAAACAAAAGCCATATAACGAGTGATTGTTGTTGTTAATGTACTATGTTATTTCTCATCTCTTTTGCTGTCCCTTAGTTATCTCATATTGTTACAGTATTTTACCTTGTTATCAGATATATCATATATATATGTTTATTTGGTTATTTGAAATAGGATAGGGAAGGGGGGAAAACAAGATGAGGGGTGGGAGTTGGGGGAGGGAAATGGGGACCAAGACATGAGAAAGGGTATCAATGTTTGTGAAGTAATGCACCTTCTATTTGGTGAACATAATGTACCTTCAATTAATTACAATAAAAATATATGAAAAAAAGAATGACTCCATTCTATTAAGGGACAGTTTTTCCCCCTCAAGACTTAACATCATGTAACACTGTAACATTGGAAAATGTAGATAATAATAAAGAGGCCCAAAATACTTAACTAAGTTGAGATAGTATCATAATGTATAGACACAAGAAAATGAATGTCCTATTCAGTTCAATACAATTAGGGTATATATTTTTTGCTATTGAATAGAAATAATCAAAAAAATCTTGGCCTTGTAAGAAATTCGAGGGCTAGGGAGGAGAGGGACACAGAGAGAGAGGTGGGGAAGGGGAGAGAAAGGGAGGGAGGGAGAGGGAGAGGGAGAAGGAGAGAGAGATGGGGGATGGACCCAGAGAGAGAAACCAGAAGAATAGACTACAATTAAGCTAGAAACAGAGGAATTTATTCATTTAAAGTGTGGGGGAAGACGTGCAATATGACATGAATAGCCATCTAGACATGGTCCAAGGTGTTACATTTAAGATGGATCTCATTCAATCATGTGGTAACTTTAACAGGGCAATGTCCTTTGTTGTGGTAAGAACAAGAAAAAGATGAGTTCACTAACATTTTTGTCTGTTCTGTCATTAAACTCATTATTTAAGAGTTTTTTGTTTTTTGTGACCCTGGCATCTACAGTCCTTATGTTTTAGGCTGACTAATCAGTGGGCACATCTTTTTTTTTTATTCCTTTTTTTTTGTCGGTCATGGGGCTTGAACTCAGCCTGGGTGCTGTCCCTGAGTTCTTCAGCTCAAGGTTACCATCCTACTCTGAGCCAAGCCCCATTTGCTGTTTTCTAGAGGTTAGAGAAAAAGTCTCAGATCCTTTTGTGCCCGGGCTGGCTTTGAACCTGGATCCTCAGATCTCAGCCTCCTCAGTAGCTAGGATTACAGGCATGAGCCACTGTGCCAGGCATGGCACATCTTTTTTTCTTTATAATTGGCACAATGAGGGCTGGGCCACAATCCAGTCACCTTGTCAGTACCTGTGGCAGTAGCTGTAGGTTGTCTACATAGGCACTATCACTATTCTCTGATTGATGAAGTCATTTGCAATTTTTTTTAGAAATGTAGAAACAATGGTGAAGTGGACAGTAGCAACAGCTTAGCTTTAATACATATGCATGGCTTCCTTAGTCAACATGATCAGATTCAGAAATAACAGACGTAAGCTAACAATAAAGTGGGAAGATATACTATCCTGAGCTGAATACAGCTCCCAATACTCCATTTTCCAGCTAGAAATCATTACATTTCATTAAAGGGTCCTTTGACATTTGTTTAAGAAAAATGAACTCATACTCAATGTTTGAGGTGCTTTTTCCCTGAGTCAGTTTAAATCAGACTTGAAGTTTCTTCTTTTTTCTGCTCTAGACAATTCTCCAGCAAATCTTTGGTCAGAGTAGAGGTGATTTTGGAATAGGATGGACTATGGCATACTGAACTTGCATAAGAAATAAAGCCAAAGCCAGGCATGCAAACCATGCCATGGAGATACCAAGATCTCATTACATCAGATGGTTTGCATATTTGTAAGATAAGAAATGCACATTACTTAGAAAAAAAGAGTCAAATGTTAAGAAAAATTGAACAGTTGAAATTACTTCTACAAGTAATGACCACCAGTTTATATCACATATTGCCATATCATTTTAAATTATTGTTTCTCATGAAGATTCCATAACAGAGGATAATGAATCACCCAGAAACTAGGCCACTATGGTTTCTTGTTGTGTATGTTGGTTTGATGGTCTCTAGAATGCATGATTAGCACTATGGCATACATGCTTTTCCTATCTGTTATAGAAAACAGGTATCAGCAATTTGTGTCTTGTAGGTATGGTGAGTAGTGCTCTTGGCAAATATCTTTGAGGAATAAATAGAGCAAGGCTGTGCAAAGAAACAGAATCATGTTTATGCAAAACAAGTCTTGGTTATTTCCACTGTGATTTCTGGAGCTAGGCTGATGTTTGAGCTCTACATTTGGGGCTAGCCACAAATAAATGTTTTAAAATCCCTGTTCTATAGGTAGAGAAACAGGCTAAAGGCAGTGATGTAACTGCCCAAATTCACACAGTGATAAGGGGATCAGCTGGGGCTATCCCTGTCGTGGGCTGACTCTCAACCATGACCTGCACTAGATGCAGCACTCTCGGCAGAAGGCCTTGCACCGAATACTTACCTAATGAGAAAAATAAGTATTTCTCTCAGGTTGTGGAAAATTAAGATGTGCTAGCTTGGCATTGGGTTTTAACAGAACAGAAAATAGCATATACTTTGTTCAATTTTTTTTTTGCCAGTCCTGGGCTTGAGCTCAGGGCCTGAGCACTGTCCTTGGACTTTCTCAAGGCTAGAGCTCTACCACTTGAGCCTCAGCACCACTTCTGGCTTTTTTCTATGTATGTGGTACCGAGGAATCGAACCCGGGTCTTCGTGCATGCTAGGCAAGCACTTTAACCACTAGGCCAAACTCCTGGCCCCACTTTGTTCAATTTTTTTTAACTGATCAAAATTTTAATTTTGTCATTAGTTTTTTTTCATTTATAACACAGTGGTAATCTTGGAACCTCTCAGTATATTTGTTATTTGGCTTTTTCTTAACTGTAGATCAGAAAAGCATCTCAAAGTACTGAATACCCTCTCTCAAATTAATCTATGCCCACAAAACAAATGTTATATAATTTTTGTAGTACTGAGAGTTCTCCACCCAAGCCATGAAAGAGCTTTGTGGGTTATGTAGCCAGAGTGTGAATATAAAGCCTGGGCCTGTACAACACGTTATGAAATTTGAAGAAGGTAGCAGTAAGGCATGCATTCACCTTTCCTGGACCTGCCTGTCTCTGTGTGCATTTCATACACTGCTGCATTTCAATGCACACTCCATCTTGGCTCTGTATTTGGGAAATAACATAGTGTACTATGTAAGTCAAAGGCAAACCAGGTAATGTGTGTTTTCATTGTGAAAACAGGTTAAATCACTGAAAAGAAGGATAGAAACTCTGATCTCCCTAGAGCTCCTATGAAAAATAATTTCTCAGGAAAGGGATTAAGGGTTCCATAGAATGCACTATCTGTTTTCTTTGGATGCATTCTGGTATCAGTCAATGTGATATGAGCACATTAGAACAACTAACAGAAAATATTGACCCTACCCCTTGTGAGAAGCATTAAAGGGGTATGAGTTTATTCCAATGCTTCTATAAATGGGAACTTTTATTCTAGTTATTGGAAGCTTTCTTGATTATTATTATTTGAAGGAGATCCAGCTAAAACAGAATGTGCTTGGATTCTTGGGTTAAATCTTTCACTTCTGGTGGCAGAAAATAAACTACATAAAAGAGCTATGTGTATTTTTTTAACTTTTTTTTAAATCCTTTCTGGTCACTCAGCCAGAGGTCCTGGAAAATATTCTCCATATGCTTGTGTGGAGCAAAGGGTGTGGGGAAGGAGGAAAAAGAGAGAGGGAAGAAAGGAGAAAAGAGGAGAGGAGAGGAAGGTGGGGAGGGAAGGAGGGAGGAAGAGAGAGAAAGAGGGAGGAAGGTCAAGGGGGGAGGGCTACAACTGGTTGAATGTGTTAAATAACTTTAGATGATTGTTGTTTACAAATACATCAAATCTGCTGGTAGGAAGAGCTTTAAGACTGGTATCTGGCTCAAACTATGGATATAACATATTGACAATTGAATTGGGAGATATATTTGAAAACAATGTTCACATTGCTATTGCCTATGGCAGCACTCAGCTACAAGGCTGAGTTACATAAATCTGTTTTTAAGTTAGGGTCCAGGCAGTGTTACATTTGTTGTGGAACTGTCTAAAGATGTGTTCTTGGAATAAAAGGACAGGAGAGAAAAAATGGCTGATATCTTTCTGCACGGTAAGTTGAGGAAACAATGTAATCAGCTTTTAAGAGAGTTTAAAACTTTCATAGGAATAAAAAAGATTTTACTAGTTATTGTTAAGACTTGAGTATTGATTTTTTAGCCTGTTGATATAAAATATCTGCATTAGAAACTTCATCATTTTTATTAGATTATTGACTTCAGGGCCACAGGAAATATTTGATTGTGTTGTAGGCAGTAATGCCCCAAACCTTAAAACAATCCCTGAAGTTGACTGAGCAGTTGTTTCCAGGAATCAGGAATATACTAAAGTAAATAAAAATACTTGAAAGTAATTATTGTAATAAATGTCCTAGAAATTTGTTCATATAGTTAAAAGTGGAGTAGGGGTGAATAAACACACACACACACACACACATCCTGGGGCTTAAACCAGGACCTGGGGGCTGTCCTTGAGCACTTTTACTCAAGGTTAGCACTCTGCCACTTGAGCCATAGCACCATTTCTTGCTTTTTCTGTGTATGTGAGGTACTGAGGAATTGAACCCAGGGCTTCATGCATGCTAGGCTAGCACTCTTCCACTAGGCCATACTCCCAGCCCTGAATATTTATATTTTAAAGACTTGTTTTATTCTTTATAATAGAAAAGGATGATATTTTGAACTTATATATATGCCTATATTAATGTGTAAAGATATCTGCACACTATTAAGTTTAAACAGAAAATTATGAAGTGTATATATTTCAATTGTATTAAAGAACTATGCTTAAGGTCTGGAAGGATGTTTTTAGAAGCTATGTCAAAATGGTAATTACAGGTAATTTTTATTGTTCTCTAACTTATTTTTTTAACATTTTATATTGATTTCATACAAATTGCATAGTTTAAAAGAAAATTAAATGGATGGGATACAGTTGACATTTTTGCTATATATTCCAGGCTGGCCTTGAGCTCAAGATTTCCTTCCTCAGCCTCTCTAGTATCAGGATTATAGAAATTATAGAAGTGCACTAGCTAGGTGTATTTTTTTTTTGCTTTTATTTCCTGACTGATATGCTGGCGCTTATATGAAGTGCATTGCTGAGCTGGAGCTACTTTTATCATAATACTGAGTCTTGCTTTTCATATTTACCTCTGAAGGACCAGGTAAATAAAAAATGGAATTATTATTGTTTGCTCCAGAATTCTAAAGTACATGTTTTGTATGTACATCATATTAGTCACATAATTTAAAATAAGGCAATCACAGTTTAAAGACCTGCTTGCTTATTCCAGAGTTATGCAAAATTGTCATGTTTTTGTCCAGTATTTATGCACTTTACATCCCCTCTTGATCTGTTGTGCTTGTGATCTTCTGATGTCCCTTTAGATATATCATCAAAAAAGACAACTTTATTCAGCAGACTCAAAAGATCTATTGAGCCCCACCAAGCAGAACCCAGGCTTATCTTCTCTGCTGACAGGGAAGTATATGCCAGATGGCCTGTTCACTGAAGACCAGAGGTGCCAAGCCAGGGGCAAGGCTCTGGAAATCATGTTGGCTACATGACAGAGTTGAAGAAGGCCAAATCACAGCCTGCTGCTGCCTCTGTTATGGAAACGTAGCCTGTTGTTCCTGGAAGCAAAGGCTGCCACAGGCGTTTCATGGAAGCTGACCAGGCAGAAGGCAAGGATGTTGAGCTCTCTCCTTAGGGAAGGCTTCATTTCATCACTGGGAACGCAGACAAGCTGGTGCAAAAGGAAACCCACACCTAGTAACTGATACACAGAAATGCATCCTGCTGGGAGATCTGAACAACAGGACAGAAGAAACTTTGCATTCCATTAACTTAAGCAGGATGTGAGGGATTAAAGGGAGCTGGAGTGAAGAGCTCTGAGACTAAAAATTATATAGGAGTCTTCAAAACCAAGACATCACCCTTTGTGATATCCAAGAATGAATTCTCCAGGGTAATGTTTCTTAAGAGTATAATAAGGTTGACTCTAGGGGGAAACAAACTTGTGAATAGATAAGATTTTATGATACTCTACTTCTCTATTGATTTACTGTCCCTCCATCATCAACCTTGCCAACTCAATTTTTTTTTGTTTTGGTCTGTCATGGGGCTTGAATTCGACCTGGGCACTGTCCCTGAGCTCTTCAGCTCAAGGCTACCACCCTAGCCCTTGAGCCACAGCCCCACTTCCGGTTTTCTAGTGGTTAATTGGAGATAAGAGTTTTTAGTACTCGGGCTGGCTTTGAACCGTGATCCTCAGATCTCAGCCTCATGAGTAGCCAGAATTATAGGTGTAAGTCACTGAGCCCAGCTCATATTTTCTTAATGCCATATTCCTTTTATGAAAACTGTATTTTTTTATTTTAAGCATCTTAATCAAGGAATAATTTTACTCGGATTACTCTTGACAGAGTTGCAAGATCTAGACTCCATTTTAAATTTCTACACAGATTAGTTTTAGGAACTTAAATGGAGCCCTAACTTCTCTGAGACTCAGTTTTATTGTTTGCCAATGGAAATTATAGTCTGACACAAAGCTAACTATTTAGTCAGGAAGAGTGGAAATGAGTGCTAACACTTGTTCAGCCTCTAAGTGCTAGACCCTGTGACCTAGAAAGCAGTTTAGCTTGAGCCTAAGCTAAACTTCTATTTGGAGTCTGGAATGCCTAGGTATGCCTAGTGACCTGAGAAGATGGACATACTGGAAGTATAAGAAACAGAGGAACATTCTCGATTGGAACTTATGTCAAGGGAAGAGCAAGTTCAACAGACAAGGTTGATTCCATAATGTGTTATAAGTATAATATTTTTGCTTATGACATTTATGAATTATCTTCCTGTGGACTGGTGTCTGAAATTTATGAGTAAGTGGGATTATAAGTGAAATAGTCTTTTTGAAATAAAATTCTTTAAAGACATAAAGTACAGACTACACTGCTTCCAGATGTTTTCATGTAAAATCTAACTCCAGTGGAATACAGGAGATATTTTTCACTTTGAAGACTTATATGCAAGATGCTCACCATCAATTCCTTCTGTTTCTCTGTTGGGAAGTATGATATATTTCATCCATTCTCTTGAAACTGAACTGATTTCAATGACTTTTTTTTTTTTTGCCAGTTCTGGGCTTGAGCTCAGGGCCTGAGCACTGTCCTTGGACTTTCTCAAGGCTAGAGCTCTACCACTTGAGCCTCAGCACCACTTCCGGCTTTTTTCTATGTATGTGGTACTGAGGAATCGAACCCGGGTCTTCGTGCATGCTAGGCAAGCACTCTACCACTAGGCCAAACTGCCAGCCCTTCAATGACTTTTTAACAGGATGTGGTACAGGTAATATTCAGGATGTAGATGCCCAGTTGTAAGAAAGCTCCACTTGAGTCTCTTGAAATAATTTTCTCCCCATAATGTTAGTGTACTTTATAATCAACTCAACTATCTCAAGATTTCTACTCATGAAAAGTCTGGGCTGGGCTACGTAAACAATCTCTAGAAGATGAGATAGTATGTGGAATAACACAGAGACCAAACAGCACCAAGACACTAGACACTTAAGTGAAGAATCATCTACAAAAGCATTCTTAATTCCTAGCTACTCATGGCAATGTTATGGAGATCTAAGAGGATCCACGCAATCAACCTCTTCCCACTACAAACAATGCAATAATGATTATGATTAGAAATTTTGTTTGAGGGATATTCTATAAAATAAAGCAAGTATTTTTAGTAGTTCTTTTTTTTTCTGTTGTGTTGTCCCTGAGATTCTTTTTCTCAAAGCTCAACCACTTGAGCTGCAGTGCCCTTTCCTGCTTCTTATAAGAGTCTTTCCCTTTCTTTCTTTCTTTCTTTCTTTCTTTCTTTTTTTCTTTCTTTCTTTCTTTTGTTCGTCCTTCCTTCCTTCCTTCCTTCCTTCCTTCCTTCCTTCCTTCCTTCCTTCCTTCCTTCCTTCCTTCCTATCTATGAGAATTGCATTGACTATCCTGGCTGGGCTGGCTTCAAATTGTAACCCTCAGATCTCAGCCTCCCGAGTAGCTTGGATTACAAGTGTTTGCCACTGGTACCTACTGTGAAGCAAAGTTTAAAAGCCATTTCTGTGAACTTGTGCAAGAAGTCATGGACATGAGTGGGGGGATTGGGCACTAGTGGGAAAATCGAGTCAACTGTTGAATCAGTTATGAACTCTTGGCTTCCATGGGAAGAAATTTAAAAATAACTCATGGGGTAGGAGGTGTCTTCGTTGGTTTATAAATCAATTTTTCTAGATCTCTTTAGTCCAAGTTAGGAAGGCTCAGAGAGAGTCTTGCGTCTTCAAATCCAGAACTGGCTCTGCTGTCTTAGTTATTTTGGAATGGGGCTACAATGGAGTGAATTTAGTGTTTGGACAGAATGACACTTTGGTTCAATAGACAAGCTCATATAAGCCAATTACTTATTTTATTCAATCAGAGTAAACACTTTACCATGTAATGTTTTACCATGTAAAGAATTTACTGGGTAGGCAACTCAGCTGAATGGCAGTTCTCCTTATGAGGTAGTTAAAAATAAAAACCATGTGGCTTCAAACTCATTACTTAGCCTAGGCTGGTTTTGAATTTGTCTCTCTATTCTAATCTCCCAAGTACTAGTATTACAGGCTTGTACCATATTGTCTAGTTTTGAATTAGTCATTTTACACTGTGGCAAAGATATGGTTCTGCCTTGTGCACTGTTTTCCTGTTCAAGAATTAAAGGAATAAAGAAGAAATCATTTGCTTCCAATGTTGTACTCACAAAGAACTCCATGTGCTGATATTGACTTGAAGTATATATGTTATAGATGGAGAGATATATTGATGGTAGAGACCATGGAGTGGCTGTCACATCTTCTTCTATGGTATAGGCTTATGCCAGTTAGTTTATTCAAGGAAACTCTCCTGGTAGCTAATATAAGTGTATAGACTTGGGATTCCTGAGGGAGGAAACTGTGAGTGGACCCAAGAGGTAATTACTCATTGGTGTCCATCTTTCATATTTGACCATGCCTTACCCTTGAATGTTTATGTGTTAAATTATGTTCTTTTTTTTTTTTTTTTGCCAGTCCTGGGCTTGAGCTCAGGGCCTGAGCACTGTCCTAGGACTTTCTCAAGGCTAGAGCTCTACCACTTGAGCCTCAGCACCACTTTCGGCTTTTTTTTTTCTATGTATGTGGTACCCAGGAATCGAACCCGGGTCTTCAAGCATGCTAGGCAAGCACTTTAACCACTAGGCCAAACTCCCAGCCCTAAATTATGTTCTTATTATCCATGAAAGTAGCCACTGTTTATGGAAAAGTCAATGTATAGGATTTTTCTGTGATTTCATGTTTTGAAAATGGCTCTGTCACTATTTACCATAGTGAAGATTATGGAACCAACCCAGGTGTCTCTCAGTAGATGAATGGATCAAGAAGATGTATTTATTTACAATGGAATTCCATGCTGCCATCAGAAAGAATGACATTGCCCCATTAGTAAGGAAATGGAAAGACTTGGAAAAAATCATATTAAGTGAAATAAGCCAGATACTTACTAAGTCTTTCCATTTCCTCACAAATGGGGCAATGTTGTTCTTTCTGACAGCAGCACAGAATTCCATTGTGTATAAATACCACATCTTGTTGATCCACTCATCAACTGAGGGACATCTAGGTTGGTTCCATATCTTTGCTATGGTGAATAATGCTGCAATGAACATCGTTGTGCTAGTGGATTTAGTATGTCCTTGTTTCTGGACGATTGGATAAATGCCAAGTAGTGGAATTGCTGGGTCATAGGGGAGCTCTATGTTTAGTCTTTTGAGGAACTGCCATACTGCTTTCCATAGTGGTTGAATGAGTTTGCACTCCCACCAACAGTGTAGTAGTGATCCCTCCTGGCCACATCCCCTCCAGCATCTGTTGTTATTAGATTTCTTGGTTCTAGCCACTTTAACTGGAGTGAGGTGGAATCTTAGAGTTGTTTTGATTTGCATTTCTTTTATGGCCAGAGATGTCAAGCATTTCTTCATGTGTCTATAGGCCATTTTTATAGTAAGACTCTTTTTTTTTTTTTTTTGCCAGTTCTGGGCTTGAGCTCAGGGCCTGAGCACTGTCCTTGGACTTTCTCAAGGCTAGAGCTCTACCACTTGAGCCTCAGCACCACTTCCGACTTTTTTCTATGTATGTGGTACCGAGGAATCGAACCCGGGTCTTCATGCATGCTAGGCAAGCACTTTAACCACTAGGCCAAACTCCCGGCCCCTATAGGCCATTTTTATTTCTTCTTCAGAGAACTATCTTTAAGTCTTTGGCCCATCTTTTAATGGGATGGTTGTTTCTTTGGAGATTAGTTTTGGATTGATTCAATTTTTTTAGTTGTTGATATATTTTAGATATGAGGCCTTTGTCTGTTGTATGGTTAGTGAAGACCTTCTCCTAATCTGTAGGCTTTCTAGTTAGTTTGCTAGCTATGTCCTTTGCCATACAGAAGCTCTGCAATTTAATGCAGTCCCACTTATCCAGACTTCCTCTGATTTGTTGTGTTTCTTGGTCCTTATTAAGAAAGTTTCGACCTGTGCTAAGGAGACCTATAACTAATTACTTCTCGGCAAACTAGTCTAGTTCTCTTCCTCACTGAGATGTCTTTTTTTGGTGTGTGTGTGTGTGTGTGTGTGTGTGTGTGTGTGTGTGTGTGTGTGTGTGTGTGTGTGTTCGTGCGCATGTGCTTGTGAGGCTGGAACTCAGGGCCAGAGCTCAGTTGCTGAGTTCTGTTGCTCAGGACTAGTACTCTACTTCTCTGAGCCACAGCTCTACTTGCAGGTTTTGAGTGGTTAATTGGCAATAAGGCTGTCTTGAAAGTGTGACCCTCAGATCTTAGCCTTCTGAGTGGTGAGGATTGCAAGCATGAGCTACCAGCACCTGGTGAGATGTTCTTTTGATAATTAAATCTAGAAAACAAGTTTTAACCTCCATGGGCAAGCATCAACTAAGCAGACATCTGAACTTTGTGTGGCCAGTGGTTTGATACAAGTATTTTGAAACTCATGAGAAACCCTTTATAGGAAATTAATAAGATAATGTAAACCTTGCCAGAATATGCAGAGAAGTTTGTTAACAATCACTGTAGAAAAAAACCCAACTAGATCTTCCCCATTTTTCTGAGGTTAGTACTTAGACCCAGAGGAAATTTGACTGCACACTTTGCCTTATTGAGAGCTCTTTGTCTTTGAGATTCACCCTTATAAATGGGAAGCATAGCTGGTTAGTTCTGCATGCTCAGTGTAAAATGAAAACATAGCATGCATTCTGCTCACACACCCTGGAGACTTGGGGCTTAAAAAAACAAATAAAAATATCTGCACTAAGACATGGTGAGACCAAGGCTTCATTTTATAGGGAAATGGAAAAGTACATGGCCATATTGAATGCTTTGGGGTCTTGGGCAGAGGAGAGATACAGAAAGCAATGCACCCACATTTAAGCACACTTTGCAAGCCACCCCAAAGTTTTGGATCTCACTTGGATGTTACTGTTTGGTCTTGTGTAGAACTCTGGCAACATTTTGAGGTTATTATTCAGAAATTTAAGTAAGGAAAATAGGAAACCAGCAGCTTAGGAGAGAGTGTTATGAGGAATGTGGATGTTCAACAAAGCTCAGCTGGCTCAGAGACTGGCGAGTGAAGATATATATACACTGTTAACTTCCTATAACCAAAATCTCTTCTAGCATGCTCAGAACAAACTTAAAAGAAAACAAACATTATTTTTTGGAAGGAAAGAATGAGGGGAGTTAGGAGATAAGGAAGGACAGAGGAAGGGAAAAGAAAGCTTCATTCAAATACTCCATTTAAAACATACAATCTGAGGGTACCTAGGTATTTTATTCAGATCTATCTGTCCATGTTGCAAAGAGAATGAGTGGGACTAAGGCTTGCTTAGTGCACCATCCTTTGAAAATGGTTAGCCTCGTTTTAATAGATGCATAGATAGAAAGGATTTTACTTGTTAGGGGTGTCAGGGATAGCAGGGACTCTAGTCTGAGCATTAGTCTTTACAAAGGAGACCCCTTTGTTGCTATGAGACTATGAAGAGAGACAGAAAGTGAAGGAGTGAAAGGATCCAGTATTCCTTCTACTGTCATTCCTGTACCAGGGCTATCTGGTAAAGCCCAGTGGGGAAATACATCCCTGTCTGTGTTGCACCCATTGTAAGGATGAAAAGAGGGTTTTGTCTCATAGGATGTCAGTCCAGCACCTTCTATCAGAATTAAGTTCACTCAAAAACTTAAAGCAAAGCAACATCTACAACTTTTCCTACATCCATGCGGGATTAGGTTACTGTAATCAAAGTAATTTCAGGTCCAACAGGTCTTGCAGGTTATCTGGTCCATCCTCTATTAGGGCTGGGTTTCTTCGTTCAGCAGGCCTGCTACTGTTTAGCTCTGTCTGGTTTCCAGTGTCCTAAGGGATGGAGCTTCCCATCAGTCCCCAGGGAGCCCATTCTCCAATCCAGCATTCTTCTCTGCCAGGAAGTCTTCTCTGATTCTCATCTTGAGTTTTCCTTTCTTAGGCTATATTCCATTACAGCCAGGCACAAATTTGTACCAACCCCTTTCTCCCCTTTCAGTGGGTGTGTGTGATTTCCTGCTGTCATGGGCTCCTTCTATTAAAACCTATTTTTTTTTTGCCAGTCCTAGGGCTTGAACTCAGGGCCTGAGCACTGTCCTTGGGCTTTTCCCTCAAAGCTAGCACTCTACCACTTGAGCCACAGCACCACTGCTGGTTTTTACTATGTATGTGGTACCCAGGACTTGAATCCCAGTCTTTGTGCACACTAGGCAAGCACTCTACCACTAGGCCAAACTCCTGGCCCTAAAACTCATTTTTTTGTGATTCACTCTGCAACCTGCCCTTTGTGCTGAACATGGCAAAGGTTACTTCTCTTTACCATATTCTGTTTACATCTCTCTGCACATGGGAGCACAGGACAGATGCTGCAACTTCAAAGTAAAGTTGGATACTAAAGCAATTTCTTTTGTGTATCTATGTAATTCCCTCCTTCTGCCCAGTTGTAATTATAAGTCATATATTTCTTCAATACATTTATTCTTTGTACAAGGCCAGCCGTGTGATACTTTTGATGAGAAATTAGTGCTGGAGTATACAGGAGTGAGGGATCCAACATCACATCTCATTCCACATGCTCTGCTCTTTCTTGTTACACATGTTCTCTAGTTGATCACATTCCTTCTCTAGGAAGTGGGGCTATGGATAAAGGCATTAAATGAGGCCACCTGTTTAAAAATTTAAGGAATGTGGGACATCTTGCAATGGTGGTGATCTGGATGAAGAAATAGGAAGGGGCTGACCTTAAATGGAAAATGAAATTTTAAGGTCCCAATTTTCATGTTGGGATAACAAGCAGTCTACCCATCAGCATATATACTCCTTTTTAAAAAATTATTGTCAGGGTGATGTATAGAGGGTTTATAGCTATATTCATCAGGTAGTAGGTACATTGTTAGCCTTTCCAATGTTTTTCTCCCACTTTCCCCACTCATCTTGTGTTTCCCTTCCCTATTTCAAATCAACAAATAAATGCATATACAATATACCAGGTACCAAAATCAGATAGAGTAAAAATATGAGATAAACCATAAGGGGAAAAAGGGGAAAGAGATAACTTCACATAGTACATGAAGAACAACAATCACAAAGATAAACCTCTTGCTTCCATATCTTGGAGTTTGTTTTGCTTAGCCTCATCCTATGGCCATATGTACATAGCTTTTGTAGTATTTCAAGCTGAAGTCAAAAGGGAGTTTGTAGCTGGGAGCAAGTGGATCATTCCAATAATCCTAGTTACTTAGGAGGCTGAGATCTGAGGGTTACTGTTAGAAGCCATCCTGGAAAAACAAATCCTTGAGATTTATACCCAATTAATCAGTCAGAGGCTATAACTGGAGGCCTGACTCAAGTGGTAGAGTTCCAGCCTTGAGTAGGAAAAGCTAAGTGAGAGCTTTAAGCCTTGTGTTCAAGCTCAGGTACCAGCAACCCCCCAATCAAAGGGAATTCTTAATTTCAAATAATGATTTCACTCCACGTAATTTATCTTATTTTGTGTTTACAGGTTTCATCATCCAAGATATATTTAAGTGAAATAGTTGACTGATACTGATGATTTAAAAAGTGATATCATATGCTAAATTGCCGCTTAAAAATTAAGATGTGAATTCTTTCTTGATAGTTTGTTGTCTTGCTTGAATCCTGAGAGCACATGAGCAGAATTGGTCAGGAACTTGAACTTCTTCACATTTGTAAAGCTCCATGAGGTGCTTATGTAGCCTCAATGTAGGTAACTAATTACCACTTCTGGGGATACCCCACTTCAACCTACTGTCACTGTGGGAGAAATATGATATATCATAACAGAATAGGAGGTGGTGGAAAAGTTATGTATTGCAAAATAGGCAATACATAGCTGAGATGCCATTATTGATATGGCTTATAATGGAATCTTTATGTTATGGCCAATATAACTGCCTTCATTTTTGAAAATTAAAATCATTTTTCCCTGCCAAACCCAAGATGGCAGGAGGAATGTTTCAGGCTCCCTCAGTGACTCAGTGTTGCACTCCACCTCATGTCTGTTCCCCTGAACTCAGCAACACAGAATGGGCTTCTTAAGATTTTACTGTTTGCTTCAAGCTTCATGCTGGGTCCCGGCTGTGGACCACATTTTGAATGTTTTCCTAATGAGTTTTCAACTACTTCCTTGCAAAAAAAATTCATTTCTGAAATCATTTGTTGGCAATTCATGTGACCAGCCCCATATCTTTTCTTATAAGGCCTAGATCAGGATTTCATTGGCAACATGGTCAAAGATACCTTTGTATGGTAAAGAATTTTAGAATCACTTTGATTCTATAATCTGAAAGTTCTTGGAAAATATGTGGGCAAATTGTCAATGATGATGATAATTAAAATTTTTGATGTGACTTATAGATGCATGAGAACATCATGGATATTTGTAATTTATTCAACAGAGTTTCATAAGGATCCATTATGCACTAAGTACTTAGGATTTAAGCATTGCTAGGACATGGCTATATCCTTACTAACTTCACAAGGAATTAGCTGAGCCAGTCTATTTTGTTCTCATACTAACTTGACGAGGGAGCATTTATTTTCTCATCTATGATTAGATAAGCTGTGAGAGGTTATGCAAGTGTTTTCACACAGCAGTTCACAAACGCAGGCCTCCTTCTTTGGAAACAGTGTTCTTTCCCACGAATGTGGACTCTGCATTCAGTCATCTGCATTCTCATTCTGAGTGTTAATACTGACTAACTGGCAAATTTCACAAATCTTGCTTTAGCTCTTTCAGTGCCCGTGTCCCTAATCATAAAGTGAAAGAAATAATGTAGTCTTGCTTCGAGCATGCCTTGAACTGAAGGACTTAGGACAGTGCCTAGAACATGGTGTCAACAAATGCTACCCATAACAAGAAGAAGAATGGCTGTATTATTGATCATCTCAGCATGGCCCTTGCTAACTGGACGCTCATACACAATCCTTGAGAAAAATATCATTATAGGAGTGCAGTAGGACCTAGAAATAAGTCAGTTTCCATTTTTTTGCTAGTGATTATAGAAACACATAAAATATATTTTGCTTGAATAATTTTTTTATTCAACGATGAATATGTTATGTACCAGACATGGATCTAGGTCCTGGAAGCCTTCAGTAAGAAACAAATTATTCATCATAATAGTATTATTAGCATTATAAATATCAACAACTTATATGTGAATTAAACAAGATTTGCCCAGTTATGTAATTTACAGGCCATCACCTGGCTAGTGCATGGCAAAGGAAAGATGCTAATTGAGTTTCCTGCTTCTATCACTCCTTGCAGAAAAAGCATCTCCATTCCAGAGTATTTCCTTTCTTTGGAAGTGATTGTATAAGAAGATTATATTGACCAAATCTGAAGTCCTAGTTTTCCACAATTATAATTTGTTTCCAGATGCTAGTGGCATCTACCTCCTCAGGAGGCTGAGATCTGAAGATCAGAGCTAGCCTGGGCAGCAAATCACATGAGACCTTTATCTCCCATTAACTATCAAAAAGCCAGAAGTAGAGGTGTGTATCAAGTGATAGAATGCCAGCCTTGAGTGAAAAAGCTAAAGGACAATGCTGCACACACCTACACACACACACACACACACACACACACACACACACACAATTTATTCATAAAGATTCAAACAGGAAAAAACAAGTAAAAAGGAACTTATTAGCTGATAAGTAATATGGTTATATGGAAGATTTCCCTGTTTCATCACCAACAACATTATAGAAATGTTACAGAAATTTATAATCATTTATTCTCCCACAATCAGTCGCACTACTTAGTAACTGGTTTTTACTACTTAGTAAGTTAAATTTCTAGAAACTTTACTTTTGGTGTAAAGCAGTGTGTAGCAATGGTATTTGGCCATACATGAAAGGTCAGTCTGTCCAACATACTGAATTATTTCAAATACTTGTTTCAAAATTCATTCATTTATATTTATATTTATATTTATCAGGAATTCTTTACCAGAATTCTGAGTTCTAATTTTCAAAATCAGTTGAAATCAAGTATCATTTTTTCTTCCTGTTCAATATATTTCAGTGGTCAATATCTCTTAAGGACTGAGGTGACACAGCCCTTACAGATCATCCATCAGTGTGACTTGGTCTTTTTACCCACCACCCCTGGGTAGAGACAGTTTGTAATAACATCAAAGCTAGGACTTTGTTCCTACTCCTGTGGGCCTGAGGGATGGGCAAGCTGTGTGGACTGAAACCTCCACTAACTCTTTCCAGGCTCCATGTCTGCTCAGCTGGGCATCCTCAAGTATGTGCTGAATTCCTGAGGTGGGCAGTTATTAGGCTCTAGGGGCGATGGAGGAGAGAGTGCTGTTATCAAGGAGTCAAAAAGGTGAACTTTTCTCTTAACTCAAAGTTTTAAGGCATTTTTAAAGACAGAACTCTCGATTTCATCATTGGGAAGTATAAATACTGGGCTGGTTGGGAATCAGCATTAAATAAAATGCCAGAACCATTCCCTTTCTTCCATTCAGCAAAGTTATCTGCACTGTGAGGTTGCAAGAGCTCTCTGGAGGAACTCTGCCTTAGGTAAAGGGCTTTGAAGAGTCCAGACACGTCTATGCACACTTGCATCTCATAGACACTCACTCCAATCTTGACTGTGTGTTTTCATATGGACAATAAGCAATCACTACTTTTTAGGGAAAGCCATTGATCCGTAATTTCAGTGATCTAAAAGTTTCCACATGTGAATGAAAGGTGTCCTCTGTGGTGGCAAAGCAAAGGGAGGAACTAAACCATTTCTGGATTTCAGGATAAATAAATAGCATCAGTTCTGTGTTAGGAAAAAAAAGACTTCCACTTAATGCGAACTTAAGCAACACACACACATTGTCATTGCAGATGAATAATTACATGAGAAGTGGAGAAGTCTAAACCTTGTTCTAGTATTTATTTTATACTTAAAAATTGAAAATGTTGGGGCTGGGAGCATGGCTTAGTGGTAGAGTGTTTGCCTAGCATACACAAAGACCTGGATTCGATTTCTTTCTACCACACATAGGAAATGCTGGAAGCTTAAATAATAGAGCTCTAGCCTTGAGAAAGCCTAAGGACAGTACTCAGGCCCTGAGTGCAAACCCCAGGACTGGCAAAAAATAATAGAAAGTGTCAAAAGACATTTAAGAAAAAAAATCAATCCTATTATAAAGTAATGGAAGATATTTTTCAGAAAGTCATCATCATTATCACCATCCTTTCTTTGTCTTTTCCTCAAATTCTCTTTCTTCAAGTGACTTCCCATTTTAACTATGGTTTAGGACTAGCTCAGACTTGCTAGCCTTGCTAGATGGGTGTAGATTGAGCAGATTGAGATGAGTGTTGGTTTGTGGCAGGGTGGATGGAAAGAACAGCTGCACTTGATGAGCAGAACTGAAATCATCACTCAGACAGTCACCAGTGAAAGCCTTGGGTGAATACCCTTAAAACCCAAGCACCCATTTAGAAATTAATTGCACTTGACATTGGAAGCACACGCCGCAGATCTCACGCGGAAGTCTTCCCTTTGAGGTCTGCAGTGCTCGCTGCTGTGCTGCAGATGTGCTCAGCTAGAAAATGGAATTGTGATGATGGAAATGGTTATAGCTGGGCAAGGAGAACTGATCACGGGGAATCAGGAAATGGGATGAGTTTAACATTTCCACAGGGTGTGGAGACCTCAGTTTCCCCAGAAGTGTATAGCAACATCCAAGGAATGGTCTCATCACGGTGGGACCTACCACAATCATCTGTAGAAAGATGAAGAATGATTCTGGGGTAAACTGTTGACTTTCCCAGAGAACTTCCTTTTGTTCATATTTGGTTGACACATCCCTTGTGTAGTATCTTTGCCATTTCATTTGCCTTGACAGGTCAATAGCACCGAGGCTTTTAAAGTGGCAAGCTGAATCCCAGCAGTGGACATTGAAATTCTGGGTTCTTGAATTTCCACACTGCCACCTCTCCCTTTTGGACATTGTGATAGCATAGTGGTGGGAATGGAGTCCTTTGGTGTCCGCAGATTTCTTTCCTCACTTATCTGTTGAAAGCTTTGTTTCTAGTATTCTACAATTACCACACCTATTATCTGGCTGCTTTTCTGTGCATGTCACAATATTATTGGATATTGTATGTTTCTATTTGTGGGTTGGGTTGCTGAACTTTTGCAACTTGTGTATATGTGTGTGTGTGTGTGCGCGTGCGTGCGTGCATGTGTGTGTGCACGTATGAGCTCTGAATAGATTTTTTTGTTATTGTTGTTTCATATGGAGGATTTTAAAGGCTACCATACCTAAACATCTCTCAATAGCAAGTGGGATAGGATAAAAAACAGAAAGGATTTTACTTAGGGGCAAGAATACATGACTTATTAAAATGTGACTGGGAAGTGATTACTGATGTCTGGAAAGTTTAGCAAAAGTAAATTGGAATCTCCTTTTTCCCCCTGATATGATGGGAATGCCATTCCTCTTGAGGTGATATACTAGAGCAGCTAGAGATTTAGTTGTTTTGGAAAAATAAATCTCCTCATCTATTCATTGCTCTTATTTTATTTTATTGTCAGGATAATGTATAGAGGAGTTGAAGTTACATTCGTTAGGTAATGGGTGTATTACTGATGTGCCTGAGGTTTACACAATAATTTCAATTAAATGGCCCAGTCAATTAATAATAAAACTTTGAAAAAAATTATAAAAGGAGGAAAGTTGGAGAAAAGAAAGGAAGGGAGGAAAGAATGAAAGAAAAGAGGGAGAGTGAAAGGGAAAAAGAAAGTTAAAAGACAAAAAGAATGAAAGAGAGAAAGGGAGAAATAAAATAAAGCAAGAAATCCCTCTACTTGCCAATTCTCCAATCCTTACCACCACCAAAAGCTTCAGAGTCTTAAATTTGCTTTCCATTAAGACAGTGGTTAGACAGCAGCTGTTGAACCTCTTAAGAGAATACACGATATGGTAATAAACATGATTTCAGAAATAGGCTTTCTGTTCATTTTACTAGGAAACACAGTAACGAGCTCTGCATGTTCACTACACTTTTTACCCCAGACCTGATTTTAACAAGGGGGACTCACAGGAATTGCCTCACTCCCTACCTAGCAAATGGAAAGGTTTGTTTTGTCTTTTCAGCTCCAGCCACCCTTGACTACACAGTGTGCTGTAAAATACTCTTTGAAGTTCATGTGTCATCCATTTACTTCGAACACCACAGGTTGGTGTGTGCTGTCCCTCTCTGTCTCTGTCCCTGTCTGTCTTGTCTATCCTCCCTCCCTCCCCCCCTCCCTCCCTCCCTCCCTCCCTCCCTCCCTCCCTCCCTCCCTCCCTCTCTCTCTCTCTCTCTCTCTCTCTCTCTCTCTCTCTCTCTCTCTCTCTCTCTCTCTCTCTCTCTCTCTCTCTCTCTCCCTCTCTCTCTCCCCTTGTGTTTGCCTTTCCTTATGTTACAGAAATCCATGCGTGATTCAAGTTTGCCAGATGGAGTTAAAAATTTTATGGTCACTAGGCTTGTTGTTTGTATAGGAAAGTGGATTTATAGGGAAAGAGAAGGGTGATGATTTTAATGCAAACAAATGTCTTGAGATGGACTTCCTGGATGTTTCATTCTATATGCTCATCTGGCTGTGTGCACCAATTGATGTGGCTTCTCTTTCTCCACAGCCACAGGCAGTGCTGGAGAAAGCAGGGAGAAGACAGATGTGGTGCAGGACAGTTGTTTATAGATGCGGATGTGTGTAGGAATGAGAAGAAATGGGAATTTAAGGGTATCTCAAAGAAGTTTTCAAGACTCTGAGAGCTCACAAAAACAACCAGATATTTCCTGTGTCAAGTTTTAATCTTCAGAATTATAAGCAAAATAATCATTGAGAGCATGCCCACAGTTCTGTGCAGCCACTAACACTTTCTATTTATAATGATCTCCTTTTAAAAAAGTTTGTTTCATTTATTTAACCATCACAGCCTAGTTCTGAAGTTGAGACTATTATTCTTTTTAAAAAATTATTTTATTATCAGGGTGATGTATAGAGGGGTTACAATCACATTCTAATTTTTAAGCAAGAATATTGTATAGATTTGGGGAGAGTGATGCTGGTTTCAGATTCCTCTTCTGACATCTTGCCTAATATCTTAGGAAACCAATTAAGGCAATCTGTAAAAAAAATTTAAAAAATACAAGAGCATAAGAAGGGGTATCTATGTGTGTGAAGTAATGCACCTTCTATCTGGTGAATATAATTGTAACCCTTCTGTTAATTACAATAAAAAAATGTTAAAAATAAAAAAAATGCTTAGCACAGTACCCAATAGAGGCTCCATAAATTCTTTTCTTTCTTTTTCCCCCCTCATCCCTTCTTTCTCAGCTAGATAGGCTAATGCCCAGCAAAGAGACTGATTATAAGGCAATGCCTGTGTACACAGAGCTCTTACAGTAACCAGAGTGATACAGAATTGATCCTGTAAATTTTAAGAATGAAATTAATATTTGAAGAGAAGGAAACTACAGAGTTTTGGGTAATTTGAATAATGTTGCTTGGAAATCTTAAAAGTATTACTTATATATGTATATTATGACTATGATTCAAAAATTAATCTTTCTAGTGTACATTTGAGTCCCTTATTCACGCAATGGTCTGATCTTAAGTACCTCATTTATAAAGTAGAATGGAAGGAAACTGAAAATCATTTAACACAATGATCTCTAGACTCATCTACTTAGTTGTGAAGGGAAAAACTTAATTTTAATGGCTGAATAATATTCCATAGTGTGTATTTCTTTTTTCCATTTATTAGTTGCTGGATACGTATAGTGGCAATATCTTCTGGCTATTATAAATTGTACTCCAATCAGGCACTGATGGTTTATGCTCAAAATCCTAGCTACTCAGGAAGCTGAGAACTGCGGATCATGGTTCAAAAACAGCCAAGTCAGGAAAGGCTATGAGATGCTTACCTCCAATTAACCCACCAGAAAACTGAAAGATATGCTGTGGCTTCATAAGAGTAGAGTGCTAGCCTTGAGCAAAATTGCTGAGGGATGGCACCCTGTCCCTGAGTTCAAGCCAAACAATTGTTTCTCTAAACCAGATATATACAGATGTTTCTATTGCATGGTGACTTAGGTTCCTTCAGAAATATTCAATATAGCAATACCATGTGGTAGTTTTACTTTTAGTCTATTGAGGAATGTCCATACTGATTTCCGTAGTGATTGTAAACATTTACACCGACTTGTTTTTCTTGATGATGGCCTTTCAGACTAGGATAAAATGGGGTCATTTCTACAAACACATACACACATACACACACACACACACACACACACACACACACACACACACACACACACACACTCTTGAACTTCTGGCCTAGGCACTGTCCTTGAGCTTTTGTGCTTGACTAGTGCTCTACCATCCGACCTACTTCTGGCTTTTTGTGGTTAATTGGAAATAAGAATCTCATGGACTTCCCTGTCCAGGCTGTTTTAAACTACCACCCTTCAGATCTTGGCCTTCTGAGTAGTTAATATTTTCTTTGTTGTGTTGTTGCGGATTTGTGAATAAGATTGTTTTGGTGATAACTTTTCTTCAGGTTGTTTTCTGTGGAAGCATAGGTTGTGAAGTTGTGTTTTTATTTTCGTTTGCCCTCAGGAATGTTTTAATTTCCCCTCTTATTTAGACTTGAGATCATTAATATTCAGATTTATTATTGAAAACATGGTAGTTCATAGAGTAATTTATTCTTTTTCATGTTATCATGACTGCATTTATCTTATTTCTCCATATGTCAGATTTCTTTAAATATTTCTGCAATACTAGTTTAGTAGTCCTGAGTTGCTTTAGTTTTTGTTTATCATGAAAGGTTTTCATTTCTCCTTCAGTTCTGAGAGAAACCTTTGCTGGTAACCTAGTTTGGCAGTTACTGTTTCCAAGTATTAAAATAGCTCATTCCATACTTTTAAAGTTCCCGTTGAGAAATCTACTGTTACTTGATTGGTTTGCCTTTATATGTGACTTGGCATTTCTCTCTTGCTTCTTTTAATAGTCTTTCCTTGTTCTGTATGCCTGGTGGTTAAATAATAATATGATATAGAAAATTCCTTTTCCTGTCTTTACTGTTTGGAGTTCAAAGAGCCATCTATGCTTGAATGATAATCTCTCAAATATTGATAAGCATTTTGCCATACATTTATTGAATATGTTTTTATGCCTTTTGTTTGAGTTTCTTTTTCTTTTTTCTATGGCCACACTTATGGGATTTTTCTTTTTGATGATATCCCAGATCTTGCATGTCCTACTTATACATTATTTTGTCTTTATTTTTAGCTCAGTATTCTAATACCATACCTTCTCTTCAGGTCCTGGTACACTGTCTTCAACCTGATGCAGTCTATTTCGACTTCATTTTTTACATATATTTTTATTGTAATTAAGAGGAGTGTTACATTATATTCACCAGATAGAAGGAGCATTACTTCACATACATTGATACCCTTTCCCATGTCTTGGTCCCCATTTCCCTCCCCCTGCTCCCACCCTTCACCTTGTTTTCCTCCCTCCCCTATACTACTTCAAATAACCAAATAAGAATATATACAATATATCAGATAACAAAGTAAAATACTGTAACAATATGAGATAACCAAGGCACAGCAAAAGAGGTGAGAAATGACATAGTACATTAAGGTCAACAATCACTCACTACATGGCTTTTGTTCTATATCCTAGAGGTCCTTTCATTTAGCATCATACTATATGGCCTTATGTGTCTAGGTTTTGCTCTATTGTAAACCTCTGCTAGGAGACCCCAAGGTTTCTACTGATTATGACAAATGAGGGAAACCATTGAGCCTATGTTCCTTTGAGTCTGGCTTACTTCATCTAATATGATTTTTTCTAAGTCTTTCCATTTCCTTACATTTGGGGTGATGTCGTTCTTTCTGACAGTAGCATAGAATTCCATTGTGTATAAATACCACATCTTGTTGATCCACTCATCAACTGAGGGACATCTGGGTTGATTCCATATCTTTGCTATGGTAAATAGTGCTGCAATGAACATCGTTGTGCTGGTGGATTTAGTATGTCCTTGTTTCTGGACAATTGGGTAAATGCCAAGTAGTGGAATTGCTAGGTCATAGGGGAGCTCTATGTTTAGTCTTTTGAGGAACTGCCATACTGCTTTCCATAGTGGTTGAACAAATGTAGTAGTGATCCCTCCTGTCCACACCCCCACCAGCATCTGTTGTTACTAGATTTCTTGATCCTGGCCATTCTAACTGGAGTGAGGTGGAATCTTAGAGTTGTTTTGATTTGCATTTCTTTTATGGCCAGAGATGTTGAGCATTTCTTCATGTGTCTGTATGCTATTCTTATTTCTTCTTCAGAGAAGACTGTCTTTAAGTCTTTGGCCCATCTTTTAATGGGATGGTTGTTACTTTGGAGATTAGTTTTGGAGTGATTCAACTTTTTAGCTGTTGGTATATTTTAGATATGAAGCCTTTGTCTGTTGTATGGTTAGTGAAGATCTTCTCCCACTCTGTAGGCTTTCTGGTTAAATTGCTAACTAGGTCCTTTGTCATACAAAAGCTCTGCAGTTTAATGCAGTCCCACTTATCCAGACTTTCTCTGATTTGTTGTGATTCTTGGTCCTTTTTAAGAAAGTTTCCACCTGTGCCAAGGAGGCCTCGTGTATCTCCTATTCCTTCTTGTAAAGTTTTCAGTGTTTCCTCTTTTACCTCGAGGTCTTTGATCCATTTGGAGTTAATCCTGGTGCAGGGTGACAAAGAAGGTTGCAAGTTTTCTGCAGGTGTTTAACCAGTTCTGCCAGCACCACTTGTTGAAGAGGCTGTCTTTCTTCCATTCTTTTTTTTTTTGGCTCCCTTATTAAAGATTAAGTGGCTATAGGTCTGTGTGTTAATATCTGGGTTCTTCAGTTCTAATCTATTGGTTCAGGCCTGTTCTTGTGCCAGTACCAAGGTGTTTTGGTCACTACAGCTCTGTAATAGAGTCTAAAGTTTGGTATTGAAATTTTTCCTGCACTGTTCTTTCTGCCAAGAATTGTTTTTGCTATGCTGGGTATTTTATTATTCCATATGAAATTTTGGATTGGCTCTTCTATTTCTTTAGAGAATGACATTGGAATATTGATGGGTATTGCATTGAATTTGTAGATAGGCTTTGGCAAGATTGCCATTTTGACAATGTTAATTCTTCCAATCCAGGAGCATGGGATGTTTTGCCATTTTCTGAGTTCTGCTTGAATTTCCCTTTTCAGGGTTTTAAAGTTTTCATCAAAAAGGTCCTTTACATTCTTAGTTAAGTTAATTCCTAGGTACTTTATTTTCTTTGAGGCTATTGTGAAAGAAGTTGCTTTCCTGATTGTTGCCTCATTCCTCTCACTGTTGATGCAGAGGAAGGCAGTTAATTTTTGAAGGTTAATTTTATACCCTGCTACCCTTCCAAAGTTTTGAATCAGCTCAAGCAACTTGGGAGTGGAGTCTATAGGATTCTTTAAATACAGAATCATGTCATCTTCAAAGAGGGAAAGTTTCACTTCCTCTTACCCTATTTGATCCTCTTTATGCTTGCTTCTTGCCTTATTGCTCTGGCTAGGAATTCTAATACTATGTTGAAGAGGAGTGGAGAGAGTGGGCATCCTTGTCTGGTTCCTGATTTTAGAGGGAATTTCTTTAGCTTTTCACCATTAAGTATAATGCTAGCTGTGGATTTGTCATACACAGCCTTTATTAGTCTGAGGAATGTTCCATGGATTCCTAGTTTCTCCAGAGCTTTTAGCATAAAGGGGTGTTGGATCTTGTCAAATGCCTTTTCTGCATCTATTGAGACAATCATGATTCTTGTCCTTGTTCTTGTTGATGTGTTGAATTATATTAATTGATTTGCGTATGTTGAGCCAGCTTTGCATCCCTGTGATGAATCCTGTTTGGTCATAGTGTATAATTTTTTGATGAGTTGCTGAAGACTGTTGGCCAGTATTTTGTTTAGAAGTTTTGCATCAATATTCATCAAATAAATGGGTCTATAGTTCTCTTTCTCTGATGAATCTCTGTCTGGTTTGGGAATGAGGGTTATACTGGCCTTGTAGAATGAGTTTGGCAAAGAGCCTTCATTTTCAATTTCGTTGAAGAGCTTGAGGAGTATTGGTGTGAGCTCTGCTTTGAAGACCTTATGGAATTCAGCTGTGAATCCATCTGGCCCTGGGCTTTTCTTGGATGGAAGGTCTCTTATTGCCATTTCTATTTCAGTGCTTGAAATAGGTCTGTTTAGTTCAATTAGGTCTTCTTGGTTAAGTGTGGGTATGTTAATATTGGCTAGAAATTCATCCATTTCTTCCAGATTCTCAAACTTGTTGGCATAAAGGTTTGAAAAGTGTTCCCTCATGATGCTCTGGATCTTGGTAATTTCTGTCGTGATATTACCATTCTCATCAGTGATTTTGTTTATTTGGGTGTGCTCCCCTCTTTTTTTTTGGTAAGATTTGCTAAGGGTCTGTCAATTTTGTTAATTTTTTTCCATGAACCAACTCCTTAATTTTTCTATAGTTTTTTGGATTCCAAATCATTTAATTCTGCTTTGATTTTAATAATTTGCTTCCTTCTACTGGGATTAGGGTTGGTTTGTTGCTCTTTTTCCAAGAGCTTAAGGTGCGACATTCAATTGTTGGTTTGCGGTTTTTCCAATTTGTTTTTGTAGGCACTCAGAGCTATAAATTTTTCTCTGAGTATTCCCTTTGCTGTGTCCTAAAGGAGCTGTTTTTTTGTGTGCTCCTTTTTGTTAAATTTCATAAACTGTTGAATTTCTGTTCTGATCTCCTCGATGACCCATTGGTGATTCAACAATGTGTTGTTCAATCTCCATGAGTTACAGGGTTTTCGTTGGTGGAGACTGGATTTCAGTTCCAATTTGATGCCCTGTGGTCTGAGAGAATGCATGGAATAATTTCAGTGTTTTGACTTAATTTTTTAAATTTCAACTTCTGATCCCCCTTTTTTTGTGGGTCATGGGGCTTGAACTCTGCCTGGGTGCTGTCCTTGAGCTCTTTAGCTGAAGGCTACCACCCTACCCTTGAGTCAAGCCCCACTCCTATTTTTTAGAGGTTAATTGGAGATCAGAGTCTCAGGTCTTTTTGTGCCTGGCCTGGCTTTGAACTTTGATCCTCAGATCTCAGCCTTCTGAGTAGCCAGGATTACAGGCGTGAGCCACCATGCCCAGCTCACCTCTTGACCTTTTTATTTCTACCATTTTAATTTGATTTTCTCAAGGTTTCTATACGTCTTTTTTTATTTTTTATTTTTTGCCAGTCCTGGGCTTGAGTTCAGGGCCTGAGCAGTGTCCTTGGACTTTCTGAAGGCTAGAGCTCTACCACTTGAGCCTCAGCACCACTTCTGGCTTTTTTTCTGTATACGTAGTACTGAGGAATTGAACCCAGGTCTTCATGCATGCTAGGCAAGCACTTTGCTACTAGGCCAAACTCCCAGCACCTTTATACATTTTTTGAATTCTTCTTTCATATCCAACATTATCTTATTTTCATCCAGCTATTTATTTTTATTCTCTTGGAATTCATTTGGTCATTTATACATATCCTTTTTACTTTCATTCATCATGTTTACAATCATTTGTTGGTGTTTTTTATTTGTGATTTTAGCCACTGAACTATCATTAGTTCCCACTGATGTAGAGTTACTGACTTTTTAAGAATCAAGTTTTCCCCCCAAGTCTTCCATATTTCTGCAGTGGAATTTGTGTATCTAAGGCCAATTCATTGTTTGGAAATAGTATTTATGTTTTGTGATGATGGGGTTTGAACTTAGGATGATTTTTCACGTGGTTTCCTTACAGCTACTGCTCAACTACTTAACCCATTTCTTCAGTCTAGAATTTTTTCTGGTCAATTGGAAATAAGAATTTTATAGATTTTTCTGTCTGGATTGACTTCAAACCATGATCTCGATTTCAGCCTCCTGAGCAGCTAATACAGATGTGAGCCACTGGCATCTGGTTAGTTTGAAAATTTTAAACACCTTTCAGTATTTCTGTTGAAATAGTATTAAGTTGAGACAAGAAGGGATTGAGTTGAAGTGTAATTCCCATGCCTGGACTGAAGGTATGGCTCAATATCCAAGCATTCTCCTACAGGCTCTAGGTATCAAGCTTGATCCACAGCACTGCTCAGACTGAGGAAAACTCATTGGGATGACTTGTAAAATGGCTGGTTGTTTGTGTCTGGACTGATTCACTGTAGAAATTTCCTTTCTTTGTGGGACTGGAAGCTGCAGCTTGCTGCAGAGAGCTTTATATTCTCTGGTCTGGACATATTGTCACCTGTTTCACCCACCCTTCAATCTATTGTCTCAGGAACACCAAACATTGAAGGCATGTCTTCCAATTGTTTCACGGTTCAGGTGTAACAGAGCACTAAGGTCTGTGCTGGCACATGGTAACTAAGGGATTTAGGCCCTCTGCTTGTTGGTCTTAGTACTTACACACTGTGGAAGTTTACCCTCATTGGAGGTGGGGAGGCTGAGGAAATCACGTGATTCAGTGGGTCACGGTTCTGTGCTCCAGACTCATCCAGCTGTACTCCTAATCATACCTTTCCCAAAGTTGAGTTCTGTGCTTGGGTCAAACTGTGGCTTGTTATTCAGAGGAGCTGGGTTCAGGCTTTCAGCCCCACCTTTTCCAACAGCAAATCTCCTCCCATGAATTTCAAACCAAATCTGAGGTTATAAATTCAGAAAATGTTTTCAAATTGTCCAGTTATTTTCTTACCTCTGCAAAGGCACCAGCTACCATTTCCACTTGATGCAAGCATTGCCTCTTCATGCTATGTTTTATTCTAAATATAACTCTGCATAGGGACATAGAGCAAATAGTTCTTTGTTATGACCGGGAATCTTGGGTAATGCATGCAAATAGCTGGAGAAACTAGAGCAAAACCTTGGATATTATAGGTTACGATCTGATGAGCATCTGCTGGAATAAAAAAGAGCTGTAAATCTAAGAAATAATCATCTGTTGTACACTGTTACAGAGAAATGGGAGGGAAGAATAATGTATACTTCCTATAATCAGGTTTTCGAGTTTATTAGAAAATAGGATGAATACATTAAGTTGAAAGAAGACTAAATGAAGTGCACAGAAAAGTCCTAGTATTGAAGTGGATGATTGGAGCTTCATTCCTGATAAGCTGTGTGACTCCAGGAAAACATTTCACATCCACTACTCTATCCTCTTATGTGTGCAATAAAATGTAAGCTCCAGATTCTTTTTTTAAACTCTAAATTGTGCTTTGTATGACTACTTCATCAAATCCAGTCTCTCAAGGGCTGATAATAGTTAGAAATTTGATATATTGGTAAAATACCTACTAAAAGTCAGTTAGTCTTAAAACAATTTAGTAGTCTTATACAACAGAGATAATTATTTGTGGAATCCATAAAGTGACAGAAGGTTATTTTACAGAAGTTTTTGGCAACTGTTATCCTGCAATTGTATTTTTAGCTTATTCTGGAATTTAAGCCTTGAGTTACTCCATATGAAAACAACACTGTTTTTAAATGTCAGATATAAAATATTTATAGCACATATCTACCATGATGAATAAGCTATAAATACAATGCTAGCACAAATAAAGTTTGGTGCACATTATCACAGTTCTAGGAAAAAGAATCCAGTTAAATTGGGAGAGTCAGAAGCTTTTATGAGAGCTGACAGTAGTTATAGTAGTCACATGCTGGAAATTTAAGAAGAGGTTGTGTGTGCAGGGGTGGTGATGGAATGCTCTCTCCCCACAAACAAAAGGGAAGTTGTAAATTAAGTTGTCCAAATTAAGGCTGTTTTTATCATGTTTCAAATATGAAACATGTGGCATTTTTGAATTTCACCATATGAATAGACCCACCTTAGGATATTCTAATCTGGTAAAACAAATATATATAATTACAAAACATATGCATAACCAGGATCTAGTGGCTTACACCTGTAATGCAGGCTACTTAGGAGGCTGAGATCTGAGGATCACAGTTTGAAGCCAGTTCTGGCAGGAAAGTATGTGATACTCTTATTTCCATTTAATCACCAGAAAACTAGAAGTAAAGATGTGGTTTAAAGTGGGATAGCACTAGCAGAAAACCTCAGGGAAAGTACTCAGACCCTGATTCAAGCCCCCGGTGGCTGACTGCCACTCCCCCCCAAACACACACACACACAAACACACACACACACACACACACACACACACACACACAGGCAAAAATCCCCAAACCAAAAAAAAGTCCATATCAATTCAAGGATGATTATTTCCTTTGTCATGGCTACTCTACACAGCTAGCTTTTATGAGCATTATATAAAGAACAGTTCAGTTTGCCAGGTATATTTCACCATTCAAAAAAGATGAACATGATAAAATTTTGTTGAAGATTTCTAAAATCAAGCAAGGAAGTAAAACTCAAAATATATAATATGTACTACATAAATGTCTTTCTAATAAAAATCTAGAATCACATTAAGTGAAGAACCACAAGATAAAATTGTTGATGGCATAATTAGTATAAACCTTGGACTCGCCTAGCAGAGATTTACAATAGGGCATTTACATAAGGCCATATAAGAAGAGGCTAAATGAAAGGACCTCCAGGATATAGAAACAATAGTCATATAATGTGTGATTGTTGTTCTTAATGTACTATGTTACTTCTCATCTCTTTTGCTATCCCTTGGTTATCTCATTATTACAGTATTTTACCTTGTTATCTGATATATTGTATATATGCTTATTTGGTTATTTGAAATAGGATAGGGAAGGCTGGAAAACAAGACAAGGGGAGGGGGAGGAAAATGGGGACAAAAACATGAGAAAGGGTATCAATGTTTGTGAAATAATGCACCTTCTATCTGGCAAATATAATGCAACCCTTCTATTAATTACAATAAAAATATTTTTAAAAAATCATTGATGGCAGTATATTAGATCAATAATCAGACACAAATTCTAAAATGCATGGGTTGGGAAAGTATTTTCTTTTTTCATTTTATTTGATAAAATTTAAGCTGACCTCAACAAGATGGGCAAAAAATGATTTAAATTGATGTAATTATCTTTATGATCCTTTTCACTATACTTAGTGTGCATAACTATCGTTTTTTTCACTACTGAAGCATGAGAATATTAATTTACAGGAGCCATACTAGATTCAGTTAATGTGTTACAAAACATGTATCAAATTGCTATTGTCTTTCTAATGTAAAAGATTACCGATTTTTATAAACTTCATATAAAGATTACGAACAATTTTATGTACATGTAGTTCTTTGAGCTGACACTAAAGCTTCCAGTTTTATCCGTTCATATTTCAGTTTAGTAGTTTACATTAATGCTGTAGGCTTGTTCTTTCTGAAAAAAAAGTTGAATATAAAGAGAGTGTGTTCATGTGAATTATAGTTTTCCACATAGGTTGCAAAAAACACTAAAAATCCATTCATATTATTAAAAATGGGATATATGACTATATAGATAGATTTGATTTCATTTTATAATAAAATTAGACTAACAAAATTGTATTAGTAATCAATATCATAATTATTAGGATGATATTAATAAAATAAATCGAAAACTAATCTCAATTATACTTAGTATATTTCTCAAAATCTGAAAGTTGCCCTTTGAGATTCTACTCACATCAAAACAATGTTTGCCAAAGCTGTGAAGTTTTGTTTTGTATTTCTTTTATTACTCAAAATTAAAGATACTTACTTGAAATGTGATGTTTACATCAGAAAACAACTCAATTAACCCAAGTTCTTTTGACCCTATTGCAGATTTTCTTAATGACCTTGACCAGGTTATTCTTCTCTTTTAGATAGATTTATCTATTTTTCATACCTCTGTATTCTTTCCCTTTTAACTAAAAAATGACCTCAGAAACAACTAAGGTTCAGTTAGGATTTTGGCGATGTCAAATTTCTTTATCTGACATGTAAATGAGCTCTATTGCTCGGGGAACACTGAATACCTAATGAGTACAAGGTTCTGGGCATCTTTGCCAAGATCAGAGCTCAGAGTCAGGGAAGGGCAGGCACTGGAAGAGGAGTGCAGAGTGTGGTGAGAGAACTGCAAAGGTGGGTCAAGGTTGGTCAAGGTTAAATACTGTCAATGGGTAATTTATGTCCTTTCTTTCAGGATCCCTGGTCATGACAAGGAGACTTGTGGAAATGTTGAACGGCGTGAAGAGTATAGAAGGGGACATGGAATAGAAACAGAAAACTGGTACACAGCTTATTTTCCAAAGCATATTTATGTGGGTATTTTTGGTAATTTTGTTTTCATTGATGTTGGTCATAGGGCTTGAACTCAAGGCCTGGACATTGTCTGAATTCTTTTTGCTCAAGACTAAAGCTCTACCAATTTGAGCCACTTCCTCGTGGGGACATTTTTTTTTTCTCCTCCCTCCCTCTTTCCCTCCCTTCCTCCCCCCTTCTTCCCCCCTTCCTCTCCCCTTCTCTTCTTTCTTTCCTATCTTCCTCTTTTTCAGTTTTCAATTTTATTCTTTTCTGAGTTAAGTTTATTACTTTTTTCTCATATATTACTTTGGATTTAGTTTGTTCTCCTTTTTAAAACTCTTTATATAGGAACTGAGATTATTGCGTTGAGGACTTGGTCTTTGTGTATATGTATGTGAGTATTGGGTGTGTGTCTTGTGTGTGTGTGTATGTGTGTGTGTATGCTAGTACTGGGGATTGTACTCAAAGCCTGAGAGCTGACCCTTAGAGTTTTCACTCAAGGCTGGTGCTCTGCCATTTGAGCCACAGCTCCATGTCTAGCTTTGTAATGATTGATGGAGATAAGGGTCTTACAGGATTCTCCTGCCTGGACTGGCTTCGAACCACAGTCCTCAGGTCTTACCCTTCTGAGTCACTAGGATTGGAAGGAACCAGGAGCTACTAGCTATGGACTTGGTTTCCCTCATGTAATCATTTACTCACACAAATAGCCTTCCTAGTGCTTTTTTCCTATGTCTCACACATTTAAATTTTTTTATTTAATTGAATACATTCTTTAATTTTACTTGGTATATCCTTTTTGGTCTATGCTCATTATATTTTATTAGTAATAATTACTTTGCTTAATAGCAAAAAGTTGTACCCCAAATTCTTTTGCTCATTGTATTTAAAAAAATAGATTTTAATATCTTCACAGGGCTATGTGAGCATCAGCACGACTGAATTGCAGAATATTTCATTACTTCTCTAAGAAATCATGAAGCCATCACCAAGCATAAAACAGTTCTTTCTCAATGACTTACCAATTCTGGACATTTTATATAAACTGAATTATACACTATATAGCTTTTGTATCTAGTTCTGTTTGCTAGTGTACTATCTTAAAGGTTCATCCATGCTGTAGCTCATAGAGGGACTCCACAAGCATTTGATTAAATAATATTCCATTACATGAATATACCACATTTAAAATGCCTTAATAAATTGACAGATGCTAGGATTTTTCTACCTTTTTACAATACTGCTATAACATTCATGTACATAATAGTTTTTTTGTGAACACATATTTTCAGTGTTCTTGGGCACATCTCCAGGAACAGAAGTGTTGGGTCATATGGTAGCTATTTTTAAGTTTTTGAGAATTATCAAACTTTTCTAAAACATCAGTCCCTCTTTCTGTCTTTATAAAATATTGCATATTTATTCCCAATATTTCTGCACTTTTAAAATTTTCATTTCTTTATAGATTTGAAGCTAAGATTTACCTGAGCTTTGAGTTGAAATTAGAGGTGAAGTGAGAAAAACAAACTCTTCCTTTCTCCTATTTGTCTGAGCACCATCTTTCCATGACTAGTTTATAATGTCACCCTTAGAAGCATTAAATTTCCATGTAATTAGACCTATTTTTAACTTCTTATATTTTGTGTCATTAATATGATTGTCCATTTATGAATAGTAACCCATCATTTAAACTATTTCCATCTCCTTATATTTTATGATTTTTGGTAAGATTTGCTTTCTTCAGAAAGATTTCTGATTTGATTTTGTTTATTTACTTTTTGGATTTGATTAGCATATCTTCTGCTAGTACTCTTTGGGAGAACTTACTTCTCCCAAACAAACAAGCAAAGGAATATACAGCAACAACAAAAATAGATGAGAAGAAGCAAGGTGAAAGAAAGATTGTATCACTTGCTTTGATGGTATAGTACAGAATACAGTGTTAATTTAATTGCTGGCTTTTTTAGCCTGCGATCTTTCTTGAGTATTGCTTTATCGACCTGCCATCTAGGTTATGAGTTATTGGGTGAAAGATGGCATATCTAAGTTTGAACAGTATATCTTATTTAAAAAAAAATTCCTGAGTGGGGGGGGTGGGGAGGGAAATGGGGACCAAAACATGAGAAAGGGTATCAATGTTTGTGAAGTAATGCACCTTCTATCTGGTGGACATAATTACAATAAAAATATATGAAAAAATTCCCATCTGATCATTTAATAGTTGATTATTTCAAATTCAGTTTACCTTTACTTGACTCAGGTTCATGGCTTAAAGGGTTTTTTAAAATTAGAATTCAGGGGCTGGGAGTTTGGCCTAGTGGTAGAGTGCTTGCCTAGCATGCATGAAGACCCGGGTTCGATTCCTTGCTATCACATACATAGAAAAAAGCCGAAAATGGAGCTGAGGCTCAAGTGGTAGAGCGCTAGCCTTGAGAAAGTCCAAGGACAGTGCTCAGGCCCTGAGCTCAAGCTGAGGACCGGCAAAAAAAAAAAATCAGAATTCAACTAATTCTGTGAATAATAAAGCAAATTCTACATGCACCTTACTAAATAATAAATTGTAATTCCAGTAATTTAATTAAATTAATTTAACAATAATTTCTATGTAGATAATGTCTATTTCTCTGTGTGTTTACTTCTCTTTTCTCTTGAGACTTGGTATGGAACCACTGCTGTCTGTTTCTTGTTGGGGCCAATATTTTTTTTTTTTTTTTTTTGGTCAGTCATGGAGCTTGAACTCTGAGCCTGAGCACTGTCCCTGAGCGCTTCAGCTCAAGACTACCACTCTACCACTTGATCCACAGTGCCGCATCCTTCTGGTGGTTAATTGGAGATAAAAGTCTTACAGACTTTCATGGCTGGGCTGGCTTTGAACCATGATCCTCAGATCTCAGCCTCCTGAGTAGCTAGGATTACAGGTACGAGCCACCAGTGCCTGGTTGGGCTAATGATTTAATGAAAGTAAGCAAAGAATGTCTGACCTTTTCTGTATGGAATTATATATTGCGTAGGTAAAAGAGAGGAGAGCTAAGACAGATAAAGGACAGTTAAAATAAGTTCAGAGGGCATGCTTGCTGGTATAGCAGCCAAGCAGATCTGAAAAAAAACATGAAAGGCTGACAACAAAAGTAGAAACAATCAAAGGAGACCCCCTGTGAGAAGTGGTTTCTTCTAGAACAGACCACCTTGCCGTTTAAATCAAGAAGGCCAATGGCCCAGGGAATTATTTTCTCTTTAGGTTCCAACTTTGTGTATAGCATCCAGCCAAGGGGCTCTTTTAGTCTTCCTTAACACATGGACAACAACAAGGGTGGGGGAGGGAGGGGGGGGGAGAGAGAGAGAGAGAGAGAGAGAGAGAGAGAGAGAGAGAGAGAGAGAGAGAGAGAGAGAGAGAGAGAGAGAGAATAATAATGACTAAATGAGGGGAAAAATCTATACCAAGTAAAGGAGTTTGTTGATATGTTTCGGTTTCTCAGTCTCTGCAGCTGTCATCTGTTTTTAGTTTGGCGATTTTTATTAAGGCGAAGTGGCACATGCTGTCATAGGAACTGCTCCAGCTCACGCTCCCCAGCAGGTCACCGGGATCTCCTGGTGTGCTGAGACATGATGTGTTTCCTGCCAGGGAGTGAGGAGGAGGGAAAGCTCTACTCAGCATAAATTTTGAGTTCAACATAGAAATAGTCAAGTGATGGACAAACATGTGAAATTCAGAGGATAATCATTCCAGTTAAGGGATGTGTCTATTCATTTCACAAATGTTTATTCAGCACTCACCAAACCTGGCTTTAGTGCAGTTAAGATACTTGGCCTGCAGTCACAATGACTATTTTTTTGGCTATGGTTTTCATTGATGTCCATCCTTACACTTGATCTGCTTCACCTGGACTTCGTCCGTATCTAGTACCAACTTGTTTGAGTTTGGGGGACACAACATAGAATCAGAGAAGAGAAGAAAGCTATTTGATTCAGGTTGCAACTAAGCTAAGTTCCATAAGCACCCACAGAGTGGATTAACTGGCCACAGTGATGTGGAAAGTTCATTTCTGGAAATCCCTAGGACAAATTCACTGTTTTATTTGCTTCAGAGGGGTACGTGTATCTGGTGGTAGTTGTAGCAACATATGAGGATCTTTGAGAGTGATCAGAATGTTTGTTTAACCCAGGGTAAATGAAGAGTAAACCAAGTGGGGTCTGAGAATGGACATCTAGGTATTGAACAGAAATTTGGCACCTTATGGGGCATGAGGTAGTATCAATACTGTGAGAAGATGGGCAGCAGAGTTCAAGACAGCCCAGCAAGGCCCCTTCATTCACAATAGAAATATGATAACTTTTTGTTTTACACATTCATTTGCAATTTAAACACAAGTCTAACTGAGAGGCTGTGCCACCACTGCCACCAAGTCACTTTCTCCCCATGACCTTTGCTGGTATCTTCTGAGTCGTCTCTGTGAAGAAAGGGTTCTGGTATTTTACTCAGCGCTCTCCCTGCTGTGATAGTGAGCTTTATAAGGCTTTTGGATTCCAAACACGGAAGCTATCGACATTCTGCATATTGTTTGGGTCCTATGACCTAAGACTTTGAATCCATTTTTTCTTGGGGAGGAGTGGGGTAGGGGAGATTGAACTCACATTTTTACTCTTGTTAGTTAGATGCTATACAATTTTATGTCCAGGCCAGTCGGCTAGTCTGTGATCCTATACCTCTAATGATGGTATTTTTCATGAATATTCTTTGAAATACCTTCTGATCCATTCTTCAGAACTTACTTCTAGGAAACCCAGTTGAAGATCACACCAAGGTCATTGTAGGAAACAGATTCTAAGAGAAGAATCATTTGTGGGCAAAATGACAATGAAAATATTGCAGCTAGTTAGTAGAACATGGACAGTCACAGCCATGTTATCCTGTTTTAATCATAAAAACATTCGCTAGTAGTAAATTGGGTTGAGATATTGGTGGAAACATACACACTGGCTGTTGGAATTTCTCCGGTGCTGTAAGTATAAGGAAATTGCAACTATAAGGATTTTGTAATTGTGAAAATGATGCTGAAAACAAAATGGTTCCATCACACAGGACTATGAGGCTCAAGGTGATTAATAACCAGTTCACATTCAAATGTGAAAACTAGGGGACATCCTTTGAGGCATTTAAGGAAGTCTTAATCTGGTGCAGTTGAAGAAGAGACAGAGGACTTGTTAATTGGAAATAAGGGACTACAAAGCATTATCCTCAGATCTCAGCCCCTGGTATAGCTAGAATTGTGAGTGTATGATTTCTGATACTTCATTTCCACTTTTCACCTTCTTTCCTTATTCCTGGGGTTACTGAACCTTCTGGCTTACATCAGCCGAATCCATTAATCCTTATACAACAGGAAGTCTTAAGTCTAGCATCTTCCTGTGCAGACCTAATTGTGGAGGCCAGAAAAAATATATGTGTAGTTTAAATGTACATTTGTATATATACTTAAATTTATTATATGTCAAATTTGTAAAGACTTTTATAAACACACCACATATATATATGAATAGTGTTACATACACAAATATATTCAAATGTATGCATGATTGCTTATTTTAGGTTAGTGATAGAAAAGGTTAAATAATTTGAACTATGAGTAGAAAAAGGATTCATTATAGTCCATATTACAACAAAGTACTATTAATTATTAAAAGGAAGGAAGAATCTTTGTATGGTTTATTTTAAATTGAAAGGTGATATTTGAAAAGAATGTAGAACATGGTCAAAACCAGATTTTTCCTCCATCTTCTCCTTTATTAAAATTCTCTTTGTTTTCCTTGTATCATCTGTCTTTTTCTGAATCTGAGATACTATGATAAATAGGAAAAAGTAAGAAAAGGAAGGTTACAACTTAGTGGTGCACTGGGAAAGTTATGATTTATCATTTTATTTCATATGATTTGTAATTAGATAATCATGCTGTATAGTTATGAATGTCATTTGAATTTTAACATTTTTCAAGTGGAAGCATTTAAAAAATATATCAATATGCAACTAACTGAAACATGAGGGGATTGGGCTGAATACTTCATCAATATTATTAAATTTGCATTCTAAAGTATACACTTATATTTGAGAAACAGATATGTTTAAAAATGTATAATGGCTAAATTATTCCCCAAATACATTAAGCAAGGACAACATGTGCTTCCTCTTTTTTTTTTGTTCTGAACGTGGGATTTGAATTCAGAGCCTGAATACTGTCCCTAAACTTCTTTTGCTCAAGGCTAGTGCGTTACCACTTGAGCCACAGTTCTACATCCAGCTTTTTCGGATCAGTTTATTGGAGATGAGAATCTCATGGGCTTTCCTGCCTGGGCTTGCTTCGAATTGTGATCCTCAGATCCTAGCCTCTTGAGAAGCTAGGATTACAGGCATGAGCCAACAGTGCCAGGCTCAAATGCAATTCTTATTCAAATATTTTAATTTATACTATTTAATATGTGCTATTTATTTATACTATTTAGTATATGTGCATAATGTATTAATATATTATTGTTTCTTGTATTCCTTTTATTGTTATGTTTGAAGATGTTTAAAAGTTTAGTGATGGGCCGGGAGTTTGGCCTGGTGGTTAAAGTGCTTGCCTAGCATGCATGAAGACCCAGGTTCGATTCCTCGGTACCACATACATAGAAAAAAGCCAGAAGTGGTGCTGAGGCTCAAGTGGTAGAGCTCTAGCCTTGAGAAAGTCCAAGGACAGTGCTCAGGCCCTGAGCTCAAGCCCAGGACTGGCAAAAAAAAAAAAAAAAAAAAAAAAAAAACTTTAGTGAAATTATTTATTTATTCATTTATTTATTTTGTCTGTTTTCTTTTTTTAAATATTTTTTATTGTAATTAATCAAAGGGTTACATGATATTTGCCAGATAGAGGGTGCATTAATTCACATACATTGATACCCTTTCACATGTCTTGGTCCCCATTACCCTCCCCCCTCCCACCCCCCCATCTTGGATTTTCCCCCCTCCCTATCCAAATTCAAATAACCAAATACAAATAAATCCAATATATCAGATAACAAATATATCAGATAACTGTAAAAATATGAGATACCCAAGGGACAGCAAAAGAGATGAGAGATAACAGTACATTAAGGACAACAATCATTCATTATATGGCTTTTGTTTCAATATCCTGGAGGTCCTTCCTTGATACATAAGGCCATATAGGATGAAGCTAAGTGAAATTATTTTTTAAAATATTAGTAAATAATTTCTTCCATAATTTCATATATGTATATGTTTATTTATTTATTGCCGGTCCTGGGCTTGAGCTCAGGGCCTGAGCACTGTCCTTGGACTTTCTCAATGCTAGAGCTCTACCACTTCAGTCTCAGAACCACTTCTGTCTTTTTTCTGTGTATGTGGTACCAAGGAATAGAACCCACTCTCCCACTTGGCCAAACTCCTGGCCCAATTTCATATATATTTAAATGTACACTTATAAAATAAAAATCAAGAAATGACTTGCTTAATATGTAGCATACCTAGTATCAAGGATATATACATTGTTTAGTATCTTTATTCAGGTAACACATTAACCAGGCAACTTATCTCTGATTAAGATGAGACAGCCCATAATCTCTTTGGGCACATATCCTTAATTTTTTCATGCTGTTTTAGCCCATGACAATGCTGGAGTTTCGATCTACCTGCCAGCTTGCTTATCTTTGCTTTGTTCTATGCCAGCCCATCAAATCCCACAGTAAATAGGCATGAGGAAAGACACAGTATCAATCTTTTAGGAATGTATCATATATTCAGTAAGTCACAGACCCTTGGCTACAGGTCTTTATCACATTCTTTGGTTATCAGAGTGTGTGAAGCTACAGTTATTAACAATCCTGGGAATAGCCTCCTTACAGGAACAGACTGATCTTAAATCCCATGTCTTCCAGTATTATTCCAAAACGAAACAAAACCAAAACTGGAGTTGGCTCTTTAAGAAGCTGAACTTGCTCTTTTCAGATCAGGACAACAGTCTACTCATTCCACGGAAGCAGTAATTCAGTTATAGTTGTCCTGGTGGCCTAAAAAAGTCAATGCTGCTTCCAGAGGTGCCTGATTTACTCCCAGAGCATAATTTATGCACTGGGAAAATCTGATTTGGTAAGTCTTTTTTGTGTGTGTTGGGGGGTGGGGAGGGATGTGATGCTCAGAAGCAAGTCAGAAGCTAAGAATTCCGCCTACAACCTCTGAGTACATGGTGAAGGTGTGACACCACTGAAGTGGAAATCCAAGGTCTTCACATTCTGGAAAAGCTTTTCTGAACACTTTCCTTCTCGTTGAGCCTTTTGTAAAGCCGGATCTCAGGAAGAGAGTTTCTCTAACCTGGGGTTGCTGCCAGCATTGCAATTCATTCCACAATAGCCAAGGTAACTCAATCGCCGTGAGACTGTTGCTGAAGAAAGAACAACCCACAAGAGAAAGCTCTTTCTGTTCTAGAGCATGATCCCTTTCTCTTCACGCATTGTCTTGCCATGTTTGTTTTCTGTCTGTCCAGGGAATGCTGGAGCTCTAGAGCTAAATATTTATGTCACTGGAGTGGAGAATGTCGTCTTGTCTCACCTCACCGAAACTTACTAATGATACCAAAAAGGAGCAGAAGATGAAATCATTCATTGTAGTTGATCACCAGGGACTCTGCCACCACCAGGCCACCTCCTCCACGACTGCCTGCACTTCCCTGTGTCAACTTTCATTTCAGTCTTGGGAGATTTCTTTTTCTTTCTTTCTTTTTTAAAAGTTAATGGATGGTGTTTTTTGAATTAGGCATTTGGAGAGAAGTATGAAAAAAAGAAATAGAATGTGAGGCCTCCGCTCTCCGAAGGCCTAAAATCAAAAGACTCCATATCCTATAATCTTTTCTCTTTTTCTTTTGAAGATTTGAAGCACAATCATTCAACTATTTTCTTCCTTTCCTTGGGTCTGCCTTGGGGGGCAGTGAGACGAGCCCATTTTATTTCTCATTAGGAACATATGGATGGGCTCAGAAACTTTTAAAGTGCTAATTAGTAGCAGCTACACTTGAATCAGGTATAATCTTATACTGCCCTGGGATCAAGACCTAGGATTTCAGAGAACGTTGACAAGCATTGCCCATGAAGGGAGTGGGTAACTTTATTTTTTCTTTTGAATGCTTTACTTATTTTTGTCACCCAGGGTATTTTGTTGGCAAAATGGGTTTCTGAGCCAGGTAATGTTGCATTTGGGGCAATGAAGAGTATCTGACTGATCTGGATTTATATATCCCACATAACCACAGCCCACACACCAAGATGCTCTAGGTAGGGAGCAGGGATAATGGGATTCAGGCTATGCAGTATCAAGGTGTGCTGAGCAAGTCACTAGTTGAAGATGTGGTTTCCAACCAGGAAAATATAAACCATGGTGTACCTATTGCTTTCTTTGTTTGCTTTGGTTGTATTGCTTGCTAGGCTAGTGCAGTATCACTAAGTTACACCTCTAGCTTTGTTTTCACTGGTTATTTTTAGGACAGGGTTTCACTTCCCACTGTGGCTCTCACTTTGAGCTGCAATTTAGCTACTTTTAGGGTTCCAGTATTTTCTAGGATCCTTTCATGGTGATAGACTCCCCTGGACTTTTACTGCCAGGGTTGGTCTGGAACTTTGGTCCTCTAATCTCAGTTTCTTGTGCAGCTTGGGAGCACAGAAGCATGCAGCCATAGGTTCAGAAAAAGGGTCTCCAGACCCACAATGCAAACTACAGTGGAACCCATAGGTCACAGAATAAGTGAATTGGAAAATAGAACTTGAGAAGTTGAGGCTAGAACAGAAGAGCTAGAACAAAAAGTAAGAAGTATGAGAAAAACACACAGAACCTACCAAAGAGAAGTCAGGAAAGTGGCAGACTCAGCTAAGTAATCAAATCTACACATAATTGGTATCTATGAGAGGGAGAATTTAATAGTAAAGGCATGGAAAACCTATTCAGTAAAATAATAGCACTTCCTTACTTTTACGAGAGAAAATCTTACCTGCTTAACAGATGCAAATAGAACCCCTAGTAGCCTGGATCCAAGAAGAAATATTTATAAACACATTCTAGTAGAAACATCAGACATGGATGGCAAGGAATTGATTGCAAACCACAAAATTCAAAAAGGAGCTATATTACAATGGAAAGAAAATCAGAATCACTGAAGACCTCTTCACACAAACCCTCAACACAAGAAGAACGTGGAATGTTATAATCCACGCACTGAAGGTCATCAACTGCCAACCCAAACTGATGTATCCAGTGATGCTATCTTTTATTTTAGAGGGTGAAACTAAAACCTTCCATGATAAGCAAAAATTAGAGGAATTCATGATCACTAAACTGGCACTATAAAGAATTCTAGAGGGGGGAATACAATTTGAAGAAAATGATCAAAATAAAAAACCCATCAGACAAAAATAACTAGAAGATCAATTTAGTAAATATAGGAAGAGGAAAAAACCCCAAAATACAAGAAATCAAGAAAATGGCAGGAAACATGACACATCCCTCTGTAATAAGCCTAAATATTCGTGGACTCAGTTCTCCAAAAGAAAAAGAATAGTAGATTGAATAAAAAATAAAATCCATCCAGTGTTTGCACATCTTGTCTTTAGCTATTTTTAAATTGATTAAAACTTCAGCTACTTATGACATATGTTGCTTAATATATTATCTGTATGTCACATTCATTGAATAAATATTTATCTCTGATCTTAGATAAAAGAATTCAGATGCAGACATTTGTACAAATAACAGACCTTCAGATACAAGCAACTTTTAAAGACACCATAAAGGCTGTCAAGCTAACTTATAATAGAAAATAGCCCTATTGCAGAAAGAAAAAAGGAAAAGAAAAAAATGAAAATAATTACAGCCCCAAGCATAGTGTCATTCTCTCCTCCACCATGCCACACATACACACAAAAACTTTCCTATTCAGGCTGGCTTAGAACCACCACCCGCTCATTCTCAGCCTCTCAAGTAACCAGGATGCAGGTGTGATCCACTGGCAGCCAGCCGAAATTTGATTTCTGAATGGTGATAGGCAGGTAGTAAGTATTCAAAAAGATATTAGTTCCTCGAACTAGCAATCCTTCAAATAAAATCCAGAGAAGGAAGTTAACGGCCATAGCTCCAAGACAGGCATTCCCTCTCTGGGGAAGAAAAATAGCCTCTGTGTGTGTGTGTGTGTGTGTGTGTGTGTGTGTGTGTGTGTGTGTGTGTGTGTGTGTGTGTGTGTGTGTTTGCATTCTCTGAATTTGTTTCCTTTCTTCTTGACACTTGCTGGTTTGTCACTGTGATTTGGTTGTATAAGGCAATGTGCAAGCCCTGCCACATGTAGGTTGTTGAAAATGGCTAACTGCTTGGAGTTCAGAAAAACCCAGAATATGTTTGGCAGAACCCTTTCCTCTGTTTAAAGAACATGCGGACTTAGCTGGAAATTTAATCTGCATGTTCATTTACACGTAACTCATCAAAACATTTTAAAGAGCCCTTTGAAGTCTGTAGAGCCGTTTCAATCCTTTTTTTTTTTAATGGAAACTTTTCGAGTCTTTTTTGGATTTTCATGGGATTCTGTATTTAGCTAATACCAAGCATACAGATATACAATCTCCAAATATTTTATGTTGATTTGTCCCTCTGGGTTCTGTTGCAGATCTGACTCAATCTCTCACTTCTGGATTGATGCTCTTCGTTAAACATTATAGAGAAAGAAACAAATAGTTGAAACTGGAATGGAACGAAAACACTGTCACACTTTGATGGAAAATAGAGCTGGACATGGTGAATCTGTGGTGGCGCGCTCGTGGAGGATGGGCAATGCCTGCAACAATTTAAACTGGGAAAAAATTCCACGCTGGTTTAGAATGATTGTATATCCGCTTGGCAAAACTTGGTATGTCAGAACTATTTACTAAGTTTCAGTGCTAGCCACAGGCAGTTCACGAAGTATCAGCCGAGTAGCTTCATCGTTTTTGCATTTTGGTGGGAGCCCACTTCAGATGGTGACTGAAGTATCGAGCTGTCAAAGTGGAAGGGGAAGCACGTATCTGAGGAATACTGAGAAGGCAATCCGGCAAGAGTAGACAATTGTCTAGTTTTCGTGATGAGGATGAGGATGGTAGTAATGAAGGAAGCGAGTTTGGAATAGGAGAGAGATAGTAAGCCCAATTATATACTTGATGACCACATATGTAAGCTGAGTATCTGGGGCTGTAATAAAATTTATCAGCTACTGGCTTATAATTTGGTATTCATAAGGGAGAAGTGGCTTATCTACCTGTGAAAGTTAGTAGATCAAGTTTACAACTTTAGAGTTGAAGGAGAATAAGAGAAGGGGTACAGCATAAAGGGAACAGCGTATATGAGCTGATAACGAATATGAGAATGTTTCTGGGTAAGAAAAATGATTGTTTAGAGAATGGAAAGTCTGAAGAGCTAGCGTTTAGATGGGATTTTTCAGGACAAATTTGGAGGGACAGTATAGAGGCCTGAATCAAGTTGACATGTGCTCTGAGACCAGAAAGAAGGAGGAGATGAAGAGTTTTTAAGGTGGATACATATACAGGTACATATCCTTTAAGTATGTCAAGAAGTGAGCACTGTGGTTGATAACGAGAAATACATGCATGCTTAGCATATGAGAAAGGCTGAGAAGTACAGAGTAATAAATACATATCGGATGTGAACTAATATATACCTATAAATGTGTTTGTTTGGAGGAAACAAGAGGCAAATTGGACTTGAATTAGGAATTTGTACTAACTCTTTTAAGTGTTTTTGTGGGTCTCTCTCTCTCTCTCTCTCTCTCTCTCTCTCTCTCTCTCTCTCTCTCTCTCTCTCTCTCTACCTATTTGGAGTAAATAATCTCTAAATTTTGGTCAAAGTCAAAGAGTTACAGGATTCCAAATGATTCCAAACCATTTATCTAACCACAGAAAATAGATACAATTTCTCTCCCCCTTCTCTCTCTCTCTCTCTCTCTCTCTCTCTCTCTCTCTCTCTCTCTCTCTCTCTCTCTCTCTCTCTCTCTCACACACACACACACACACACACATACACATACACACACACTCACAAACACACACAGAGTTGATTCTTTGGAAGACATGACATTGAATACATCTCTCTAGTTACTTAATAATGCTATCTGCTGAGTTTTACAGCAGCTGAATATACACATATTATTCAGTTATATGTTTTCTTTCATGCATTCCTCCCTAACTTGTGGCTTGATCCATTTTGCCATTGGTTGAGCAGTGAGAAGAGGACTGTATTTTACATTTTCCAATGGATATTGTATAAAGCAGGTTAGTTAGATGTAGTTATCTGATGTCTTCATCAAGCTGCCAAAAAGGTGATCCTCGGGCCGGGAGTTTGGCCTAGTGGTTAAAGTGCTTGCCTAGCATGCATGAAGACCCAGGTTCGATTCCTCGGTACCACATACATAGAAAAAAGCCAGAAGTGGTGCTGAGGCTCAAGTGGTAGAGCTCTAGCCTTGAGAAAGTCCAAGGACAGTGCTCAGGCCCTGCACTCAAGCCCAGGACTGGCAAAAAAAAAAAAAAAAAAAAAAAAAAGGTGATCTAGTGTAATAACTACTTTTTGCTGAAAAGCACTGACTACTTACTTGGATCTATGAATTAATTACCTAAAAATAGAAGTGTCACCTACACTTCCATTTTGTATGTACCTGTGCTCTAAGCCATTTTCTCAGTAGGCACTTTTCGATCGTCTTGGGCTCAGGAAGAACAGGATGATTTATATTGTCTTTTTTATGCAGAACCCAAATCACCAAATAAGGAACAGTACAGCTTCCACAAGAGAGACCACCTTCAAAACAACAAATGGTGGCCATGTTTATCCTAATAAGTGATAACAACAGTAACAACTTGAGAACTTTTCTCAAAATAAGGACTGAAATAATAGCGAAGCAGGTCACATTTTGACCAAGACTACTTAACAAGTATGCACTCAGTATATACTCAGTTCTTTATCAATAAAACCTCAAGGTAAAGTCTACAATAAAGATGACTAAAAAAGTATGCCTGTGCTATGTAATGAATCTTCTTTATCTGCCCTTCATCTTGGCTTTTTATTTGGAGCATAAGAACAAGTAGCCAGATGTGTCATATGGAATTCCTTGATTTGGGACCTGGGGTCTAAAACTTACTAAGACAAGGATTAAATAATATGTGGTTTATTGGGGAACTTTCTCCTGGAAACCTCATAAAAGATAAACAGGATCATCACATAAGGCCATGGCCTGAAGGTGAGATTTGTCATTTAAATATCCTAATTCAATATGTTCCCCCTCCATTTACAGTATGCCCCACCTCCATTTATAAAGGTCATATCCAAAGGTTGTTATATTAATTGGTCATAGATCTATTGGTATATAGAAGGTAGCATATGAGTATGATGGTGGTCATGTAAACTCCCAAGGCAGCTGAGCCAGTTCAGGACATCTCTAGAGAGGGTAATGGATGTATGCCTTGAGCACTGGCACAGCTAGAAGAAAGGCCTAACTGGCTGGTAAAGACAGTCTGGGAGCATTGTCTCCAACACATTTTCTTCATCGGTGAATTCATTTCTTTCTATCTTTACTAAATGTCTGCAACAATTTGAAATTCCCTCAATGTTCAAATATATTTTGAGAATCTATTATGGAAAAATTATTTCCAATTTTCTAAGAAATGACTTCTCTACTTAGTAGAAATATCACTATCAGTAGTTAAACTGAAATATGAGAAGTATTCTCATATTAATTCATTACTTGGTCTGCCTTAGCTGTATACTTTGTTGACAAAATGTCAAAGTGTTAGAAAAATCTGATGTGCTTGGGTACAATCAAAAATGCAGGTTGTATACTCTTGGAACCCCTAACTCAGTGTATGTAGGATTTTCAAAGGTTGGCCCAGATCAGATTCACTTACCCACGAGAAGCCTGCTAATATGGAGATTATGTCTGGTGAAATTATTCTTACTTGCCGTGGGTTCTGAGTGTGATTCTACAGTGCTGCTCTAGGAGCTTAGTAACTCATGTTTTGAGCTACTTGGGACAGTTGAGGCAGTCTTTTCTACTTAGTCCAAGGTTTACATGTGTGTATGCGCGCACACACACACACACACACACACACACACACACACATATTGGTATTCAGTTAAAGTGTAATACACATTTCCCCACTGAGTTGTATTTGTTTATATTTATGTCATGGTGGCAAATGCTATCCAGGTGGGCACTGGAGAGTTAACTAGAAAACAATGTGTTCTTTTTCTAAAGGTAAAATGAAGACCTAGGTTATTTAAAAAATACAATTCTTCAGTATATGTAATTTGTTAAATAACAAATGAGAGGTCATTGTTCTGGATTGAGTCCTGCCTTACGAGAGGTCATTGTTCTGGATTGAGTCCTGCCTTAGTTCCCAGCAGAACAGACCAGACTAGAATGGAATCACTTCTGTCAGATGCCATGTAATCTAACCCAATTCAGAAATCAGCCAGCTTTTCTTGGAAGCAGGAGGTTTTATATTGACCAATCCAAAGGAGCTTAGTCAACCTGACTCAACATTTTAAGGAAGTCTCCTCCGCTTTAACTTTCTAAGGAAAATATATCTGGTGCTACCAATTGCCTGTCACACTGTAGTTTTCCTTGTTCCTTTTCAAATTACCTGATGAAAACTGGCACTATGTGATGTATGACCAGAGCTAATTCCTTTTTCACACTGGAGATTGTTTAGTTTTATGATTTGGTATAAGAGGCAACTTGTTTTATTAAAATTTGAGTTGATAAAGTTTTATTGCTAGATAAATTTAAAATTTTCCATTATGCACATTTAAAAACAAATACAAAGAAAGTGGAGAAATCAATGTTAAAAATGCATTTCATTTCATCTGATAATGTAAAATATTGTTACACTGATTTCTCCTCAATATAAAATTATTGGAATATTCTCTATGTCATTTGGACTAGCTCCATTTAAAATTGTCCACACACACACATGTGGCAGACAGCTACCATGCAAAGACAACCTAGAAGGTATTTGTTCTTGTCAAAATCATTTAACTTTTTAAATCTGGTTTATTCAAACAAAGTATAATCTTTGTTTCTTTCCATTTTCAGATTTTTTTGTTTGGTAGCTAGACAATGTGCAATAACAATAAAGAGGCCGACAAAAGCTTGTAAACCACCCAAGTCTGTGTCAGCCTTCAGAATGCAAGGAAGGAGCAGTTTCTTTAAAACATTAACTGAAGATTTTTGATAATTATGAATCCAGAGCTCCTGTCATCAAGGGCAGGATGTTTTCCAATAATTACCAATGTTGAATCAGCCCCCGTGTTCCAAGTGGAAGATAGGATCTTCTGTATTTTATTTTAGCCATTCTAATGGCCTGAAGCCTGGGAAGGCAAATCTGTGGACTCCACGGCATATGGAAGCAGGCCAATGAGAAGCTCGTGAAGGTTGGTTCCAATTAGTCTGAGGTTAGCAGAGAGGTTTAGCCTCATTCCTGCCTGGAGGCAGGGTGCTAAAATGCATGTAATGCAAATGAAAAAATAATGAAAACAATTTACACTCACAGGGCTTCCATCCACCAGTCTTCCTCTCCATTATCTCCTGTTTGTCTCGGAGAAAGGTAGAACTCATCTTACCTCTCTCCATTCCACAGGTTACTGTGGTTAGTACTTCGACTCTGATGTACACACAGATTATGTCTTGTTCTTGGACTTGAATCAGGTTTAATTGTTGCTCATCCAGATACTGCCAGTGAAGTCTTTGTGCTTGGGGATGATAAAAATTCATGTTCAAGGAACTCTTAATACTTTGATTTACTACTCGTAATTTGAAAAATTCTGGGCATTTTGCTGTTAAAATTACACATGCATATTTCTCCTCTCTGAGTTTTTGCTAAGAGAATTAGTCAAAAAACAAAACAGCTTAGAAACTGGCAACTTGGCTTCTCTTGGTAGAGCATACTTGCTTCAGAGCCCTGTAGTCTACAAATAGCAATCTTGAAATGGACTCTATAAGTTTATATCTTTTTATTTTTGTTTTTTAAATTTGTCCTGGGATTTGAACTCAGGGACTCACTCTTGCTGGTGCCATTGAGTTATTTCTCTAGCCTCATTTCCACTGGTTATTTTTCAGAATAGGATTTACTTCCCAGCCAAGTGTACACCTGAGCTAACATCCACCTCTTAGGGCTTCATAGGTGTTTGCTATTGAATTTAATTTCTTTTCTTTTTTTTTTTTTTTTGTGGGTCATGGGGCTCGAACTTGGCCTGGGTGCTGTCCCTGAGCTCTTCAGCTCAAGGCTACCATCCTATCCTTGGCCCAAGCCCCACTTCCTGTTTTCTAGAGGTTAATTGGAGATAAAGAGTCTCAGGTCCTTTTGTGTCTGGCGCTGGCTTTGAACCTCTATCCTCAGATCTCAGCCTCCTGAGTAGGTAGGATTACAGGTGTGAGCCACCACCCCTGGCTTAAATTGAATTTTTTGAGCTTTTCATTTTTGTAATTTAAATTTCAGTCTTTTCCAGGATTTCTGTGTCCTTATCCTGTGTTTTCTGCATTATTTTCCTCATCTCATTTAGATATCTGTATTTTCAGTGTTTCTTTAGTAATTTATTTATATGCTCTTTGAACTCATTGTTTTTTCTAATATGTCCTCTTCCATTTTGACCATTCTTATTGCCATGGTTTTGGATTCTTTGAATTTTCTTCCCTTTTTGTTTGACCAGGCCTGGGCTTGAGGTCAGGGCCTGAGCACTGTCCTTGGACTTTCTGAAGGCTAGCGCTCTACTGCTTGAGCCTCAGCACCACTTCTGGCTTTTTTCTATGTATGTGGTACTGAGGAATCGAACCTGGGTCTTCATGCATGCTAAGCAAGCACTCTACCACTAGACCAAACTCCCAGCCCTTTTCTTCCTTTTTTGCTATCCTTCGTGTCCATAAAAGTAGGATTGTTGATTGCTGGAGTTATCATGTTGCTTTTTTTTTTTAAATATTTTCTATCTTTTAAAACTTTTTTCTTTTTTGTGCCTTTCAGGGGGTTTGAACTCAGGGCCTGGCACTGTCCCTGAGATTGTTACTTGAGGCTGGCATTCTACCATGGGAGCTATAGATACAATTCCAGTTTTTTGGGTAGTAAATGGAAGATAAGTATCCCAAAGGACTTAGTTGCCCAGGCTGGCTTTGAATCACATTCCTCAGATCTCAGCCTCCTGTGTAGCTAGGATCACTGATATGGGCCACCAGCAACGAGCTCAGTTCTTATCTTTATGAATGGAGATTTTATATTTATAAGAGCAAAAGAAAAGAGCACTGAATAGTGTTGTGCTCTTCAATGAACAGACCTCAGCCACATAGAAGAGAGCTGGGCTGAAGCTGCAAACTTTCCTGATTTTTCTCTATCTCAACTTCTATTTCACTAGACTCTTCATGTGTCAAGACACCTTTCATGGTTTCATGAAAGCCACTTTTATGGTTTTCAGCACTGTATATTTTTTTCTCTTATTTGTGTAGTCTCTTCTTTTATCATCTCAACTCTTGGCATTTATGAAGGATGATGGTGAAGTTTCTATTCTGCTATCTTGCTGCTTTTCCTTCTGGAAGCCATCTGTCTTGCTTATTTTTTGAGATAGTCTTGCTTTATGCCACAATCAGCCTAGACCACTATCTTTCTATTTATTCTTCTCACTGTAGCTGCGATGGTAGGGTACATGACACTGTTCCTAGCTATGGGTGGAAATAGTCTTGTGAATGTTTGCCAAGACTTGCCTTAAAATATGAATCGTGATTTCTATATCTCCTCCTCCCAAGTAGCTATGATTGCATACGGGAGCTACCTCTAGCTCCTGGCTATGTATATTCTCATATGTTTATTTGCTATTTGCACATCTCTAGTGAAGTGTTTGTTCCAAATATTTTTGCCCATTTTTTAAAATTGGATGTTTTGCTTTCTTAGTATTCACACACACTACCTAATACACATACACACATATATTGTGTGTGTTCTATATGTGGTGCATGTGAAACACCCTTTTGAATTTTATGATGTCTCCTCCCAAATCTCATAGAAAAATATACTTCCTTAGTGGTAGTGTGATCAAATACATGCTCTAATATGTGAACCCATGGCATTCACTTGAGAACCAGAGCAGGAAGATGAGGTAGCCCACTTGTCTCTTTTGAAGACCACACTACCCAGGAGCAATTTTGTGTTTCAGATATTAAGTCTACAAATTAATTTTATCCTATTTAAAGAACTCTGTATTGGTAATACAGATGATTTGCAATAAAAGTACTTCTGAAGTTATTTTACTAAATAAAAATTTTGTAGTTTTCAAGTGCTAGTGACTGTATATAGAGATTCCCTTTCTTGAACACTCATTTGTTAAACATGTCATTTGAAATATGATGTAAAAATCAATGTTAATAAATTCTTTAATAAAAAAATATAAGTTAAAAAAATTTGGTAGTTTTCCCTCAAACAATTGCAAAACAGGAATCATTTGCTTCCAAATATGAATAGCAGCTTAATTATTTCCAGACAACTATCTTTGTAAATGATTTTAAGAATGAATACATAATTTATTACATAATAATAAGTCAAATAATCCAGTCAATAAATGGAAAAATGAATCAAACAGTTGTTTGAAGAAGGAATACAAATGAAGAAATGTTTAACATTATTCATCAAAGAAATTCAGTCAAAGCTACAGTAAGATTCCATTTCAGGCCAGTCAGAATGGTGGACATCCAGATAACAAACAACAGTGAATGCTGGTGCACGCTCTGGAACCAAGAAGCAATCATACAGTGTTGGTGGGAATATTAACTAGTCTAACCATTATGAAACTCAATTTATAAAAAAAATAACTAAAAATAGACCTACCTTAAAACCTTGCCATCGCAATCTTGAGCTTGTTTCCAAGAGAGTAAATCAGTATACAATAAAGATACCCACATGCCTAACAATGATTGTAGTTCTGGTCACAATAGTCAAAATACTTGATATGCTTAATAAGCAATGGATGTATAAAATATTTTGTATTTATGCACACATATAATAAATATATACTTACCCACAAAGAAAAATGAAATTACCCAATTTTCTGGAAAGTGCATGGAGTTGAAGATTACTTTGAGAGAAATAAATTAAACTTAAAACAAAACAAAGTATCCCATGTTCTTGCCAATTTGTGGAGTACAGACCTAAAATAATGATGATGGTGGTGGTAGTTTTGTTGGTGGTGGTCGTGGTGATGGTGGTGGTAATGATGATGATGATGAGATGATGATGATGATGTGCCGGGGCCAGCCGGCAGCAAACCAGGGTTCGCGGATTGGGATTCCTGAAATAGGGGCAAGGACTAGGAAAAAATAGAAGAGAGACAAACAGATGGAGTTCGGGAGGACTACAGCCCAAGTCAGCAGTCCAAGAAGGCTGTGAGCTCCAGACTGCCGCCTAAGACTCTCCCGTTTATTTTAAGTTCCGACCTTAAATACTCTTCTTAAAACCAGGGAACCGCCAGAGGCTACATTCATACAAAATAGTAAACAAGTCACATATAGGATAAATAAGAAAGGATTAACATTGCTTAAAGTCATCCTGATAAGAAAGGATTAACATTGCTTAAAGTTATCCAGATAAGAAGTGATTGACATTGCTTAAAGTTATCCTGATAAGAGCTGATTGACATTGCTTAAAGTTATCCTGATAAGAGTTACTTCCTTGTGTATACAGTTGTGTAGGTCCAAGGTCAGGTCCAAGGTCATTGACCCCACAGTCAGTCCCCAACAATGATGATATTTAAGTAAGGAGGCTGAGTCTAAGTATCTTCTTATAGCCATCCTAGTGCCTCTTGCTGCGTGGAGAGAGTTCTACACCCAGTGCTAAGAAGCCTAGAGATGAGAGAAGCATCTGAATGCAGATGCCTAGCTCAAGGTAACCTAGGAGAACTCTGCTTCAGAGAAATGCAGATGCTATCACCTTAGAAAAGCTTTTCATAGAGAATGTGTTAATTCATTGGCGATCAAGTGTGGCCAGCATCATCTTGGCCACATGGTGGATGGTAGGGTCAAGCACCCTGTCTTCATGGTGGGGAAAGGTGAAGACCCTGCCTCATAGGTATGGGCATGCCTGAATCTCTAGAGGCAGGGGTAGGTACTTGGATGATAGGTTACTGAACCTGTCAGTCCAGTACCTAGGACTGGGGTTTTCCTGTGACCCTGCCTCCTGATCTAACGTATTTAGGCCCAGACCAGCTCAGGCGCCAGTATGCCATGCCACATGTCTCCATATTCATGTCCTGTCTCCTGTCTCCTGGCTCTTCTCTGATCACCATGGCATCCATGGTGATCAGCTCTCTATTGGAGCTGAACTGGTTTATTTGTATTGCTTTTGTTCTTTCCTCTCTGGCCTTCATGGCTCAATTTCCTAACAGTATTGAGACTAAATAAACTCTAAGATATGGAAACAAGAAGTTTATATTTGTAATTGTTGTTCTTTTTTTATATTTTTTATTGTAATTAATAAAAGGGTTACATGATATTTGCCAGATAGAAGGTGCATTAATTCACATTCATTGATACCCTTTCACATGTCTTGGTCCCCATTACCCTTCCCCCCACCCCCCCATCTTAGTTTCCCCCCTTCCCTATCCAATGTTCTATATGAAGTTATTTCTTTTCTCTTTTTTCACTTACGGTTAATCTCATGTGATTATTGTATCTGACTTTGTTACCTGGTTATTGTTTATTTGAAATAGGGAAGGAAAGGGGGAAAACAAGATGATTGGGAAGGGATGGGGGGAGGGAAAGGGAGACAAATGAGAAGAGGTATCAAGGTTGGAGAAATAAAGTACCCAGTACCTGAAAAGAAAAAGAAAGAGTCTTTGCTGGCTGCTGGTCTTTGAGACAGGAGTCTACCATACAGTCACCATCCTTTTAAAAGACTCCAAGATTCAACCTCTTAAACTGTGGCTTCACCATTTTCTCACTTTGCAACAATATTAATAGTAATGGAACATGATGTAAAAAGAAGGCATCAGTTGAAAAGGAGAGGGGGAAAGGAGAAGATACTGAGGTATGAAGAGGATCAAAAAATGTTGCATACACACATAAGGAGGGAGAGATGGGATGAATCAGAATATGGTTGAGGGGGTGAATTTGTTCAAAGCATACTGCATGCATGTATGGAAATATTACAGTGGAGCTCCATGTTGTGAATATCTGTTAACTCAAAATTAAAAAAACTCAAATACATAATACTAAAGGAACTAATATGTGTTTACTGCATGTAGAACATATTACATCATTATAAGGCAAAATCATATATTATATAATATAATATATATAATATAATATATATAATATAATATAATATATATAATATATATATATATATATACATATATACTGCCAGTCTCGGGGCTTGAATACATGGCCTGAGTGCTATCCCTGAACTGCTTTGAGCTCAAGGCTAGTGCTCTACCGCTTGAGTCACAGGCCCACATCTGGCTTTTTCTGAGTAATTTCATTTCATTTTTATACATAATACACAAATTCCAATGGGTCACTGAGACCTTGGTAGATTTCCCCAGTTCTTCCTGTACTACTCTGGTGGCTGTTGGCTAAGCAAAGGTATAACTTCCACTTAGTGAACTACTCAAGGAGGTGCCTACGCTGTTTTATCCACCCACTTTCAGGTCTCACAACCACAGATCATTCTGGTTACAATTTTAAGTCTGCTCTCCATTTTTTCTCATCCCAAAACCAATCAGTTTCATCCTCTCTGATGACATTACTTTATTTAGGAACTTCTTAACTACATGATTGTGTGCTCTGCTTACTTAATGCGAAGGAACTATTTTGTTGAAACTTTCTTATTTTCACAGTACAACTTACATATGGGACTATGTGTTTTTTTGGTTATTTGGACAATAAATTACATCACTAGACTATCATAATAGACCTTTCTATCACCATTTGCTGAAATTCATGAGTCCTCAAGAGGTCCCAGACATGTCACTATTAAGTGAACAATAAACTTATATGATATGCTATAATTCACTCATTCTATAGATAAATGAGTTACCAAAATTATACAAAGTGGCAAAGTTCATTGCTATAGTTAATAGTAGCAATATTAAAATATTTGTATTATCTTTAAATTGTTGTAAAGAGGACTTGCTATTTAACAAAGAACTTTATAAATACAAGATATCTTGATCAATGATACCCAACCTTCTCACCTATTTCTCTCCTTCCTACATTCTCCTTAATTTTGTAGGATGTACATTAAATTTAGAGCCTTACAGTTGCCATCCAAGTGTTCTTTCACTGAACAAAACCCCCAACCCCATAGTGGCAATACTTTCAAAAGTTTTAAACTTTTTGCTAGAATTCTGAAAAAAAAATGCTGAAAGCACCACCATTCTCATTAATGAATTTTGAACATGAGTTTGTGATATGCAAGGGAAGATACTATAACTGTGTTCACTCTGACATCTAAGTCATACAAAGAAGAACAGAGGCTTTGAGGTCACCAAGAACTTTTATAATTTCTTAAGGATCAAGTATTTTGACATCTATCATTGACTATTTTCCTAGTTGAGAGAAAGGTTTGTTTGTTTGTGTATCTGAGCTCCCAGTATTTGAATGTTGAAATCTTTTATTTCCAGATTGAGTACTTTAAAAAAAAACTGGTGCATTGTAAGTTTCCAAATTTCATAAGTAAGTATTGTTGCATTTTTATATATTAAGAATGGCCTTTTTGAAGACGTACACTCATTTTATTCAGACACACAAAGAAAGAGGGCCAGTTCTTAGAGCTATGGATAACCTACCTATGAAGTATATTTAAAAAAAAAGAGCAATAGCAGCTAGAGGCTGGTGGTTCACATCTGTAATCCTTAGCTACTCAGAAGGCTGAGATCTGAGGTTTAGGGTTCCAAGCCAGCCTGGGCAGAAAAGTCTGCAAGATTGTTAATGTGCAATTAACCACCAAAAAAGCCAAACAAAACAAAACAAAACCCAAGTCAGAAATGGCGCTGTAGCTCAAGTGGTAGAGCACTAATGTCCAGAAGAAGCAATAACAACAAAGAAAAGCTCAAGGACAGCTTCTTGAGTTGAATCAGCAGAACCATCTCTCACACACACACACACACACACACACACACACACACACAGAAAAAATGAGATAAATCAAATTACATTGTATGGATGTATGGAAATATCACAATGAAACCCTTTAGTTTGTACAATTAATATATCTGAATAAAAAAGAAATACATTGTTTTAAAAAACTTGCAAAGAGATATATAATAAATTTGTATTCTTGTGTATAGGAGCTGATAAGGGCAGAGTGAATAGAGGCTGTCACTATGTAAAATTTATCCATTTATTTTACATGTATAAATGAAAAAGAATAGATGAGAAGTTTATAAATACACACTCTTTACCAAAATAGAAAATCATATATCAGAAAATTTTTCTCAAATGACTAGCATACATTGAGCACTCAAGTTGTGAGTCTCTATCTCACCTGCTAACGTAGTAGTGGTTAACTATATTTAATAGCTTGTTTGACAGGAAAATGAGTTCCTGTTCTCCTGAGATTCCAAGCTGATGAGGCAAGAGAGACATAACAGCCATCAGATTCTCTCAATCACGGAGGGGAAGAGACCAACGCCAGAACGCTGCATTCCAAGGATCACCACAGCCTTCAACGCTTGCCAGAAAGCTGAAAGTAGGAGTGTGGGATAAAACAACCAACATGTCCAATATTATGATCAGAATAGGGGAAAAAATCAGTTTCTCAGAGGGGAAAAAAAGCTTTTTTTTTCTTTGTGGTTGTTGTTTTTAATGCATTATGTGACATTTTTAGATATGAGGCCTTTGTCCATTGTATGGTTGGTGAAGATCTTCTCCCACTCTGTAGGCTTCCTAACTAATTTACTAGCTATGTCCTTTGCCATAAAAAAGCTCTGCAGTTTAATGCAGTCCCACTTATCCAGCCTTTCTCTGATTTGTTGTGATTCTTGGTCTTTATTAAGAAAGTTTCGACCTGTACCAAGGAGGCCTAGTGTATCTCCTACTCCTTCTTGTAAAGTTTTCAGTGTGTCAGCTTTTACCTCAAGGTCTTTGATCCATTTGGAGTTAATTCTAGTGCAGGGTGACAAAGAAGGATCCAACTTTAGTTTTCTGCAGGTGCTTAACCAGTTTTGCCAGCACAACTTGTTGAAGAGGCTGTCTTTCTTCCATTCTATTTTTTTGGCTCCCTTGTCAAAGATTAGGTGGCCATAGGCCTGTGGATTAATATCTGGGTCCTCAGTTCTATTCCATTGGTCTTCAGGCCTGTTCTTGTGCCAGTACCAAACTGTTTTATTATAGCTCTGTAATAGAGTCTAAAGTTTGGTATTGAAATTCCTCCTACACTGTTCTTTCTGCTAAGAAGTGTTTTTGCTATACGGGGTCTTTTATTATTCCATATGAAATTTTGGATTGCCTCTTCTATTTCTTTAAAGAATGACATTGGGATATTGATGGGTATTGCGTTGAATTTGTAGATAGCCCTTGGCAAGATTGTCATTTTCACGATGGTGATTCTTCCAATCCAGGGGCATGGGAGGTTTTTCCATTTCCTTAGTTCTGCTTTAATTTCCTTTTCCAGGGTTTTAAAGTTTTCATCAAAAAGGTCCTTTACATTCTTAGTTAAGCTAATTCCTAGGTACTTTATTTTCTTTGAGGCTATTGCAAAAGGAGTTGCTTTCCTGATTCTTACCACATTCCTCGCACTGTTGGCGTAGAGGAAGGCAGTTGATTTTTGAGGGTTAATTTTATACCCTGCTACCCTTCCAAAGTTTTGAATCAGCTCAAGGAGCTTGGGAGTAGAGTCTATAGGATTCTTCAAATACAGGATCATGTCATCTGCAAAGAGGGAAAGTTTTACTTCCTCTTACCCTATTCGGATTCCCTTTATGCTTGCTTCTTGCCTTATTGCACTGGCTAGGAATTCTAAAACTATGTTAAAGAGGAGTGGAGAGAGTGGGCATCCTTGTCTCATTCCTGAGTTTAGAGGGAATGGCTTTAGCTTTTCACTGTTAAGTATAATACTAGCTGTGGGTTTGTCATACACAGTCTTTATTATATTTAGGAATGTTCCATGGATTCTCCAGTGCTTTTAGCAGAAAGGGGTGTTGGATCTTGTCAAATGCCTTTTCTGCATCTATTGAGACAATCATGTGATTTTTGTCCCTGCTCCTGTTGATGTGTTGAATTATATGAATTGATTTGCGTATGTTGAACCAGCTTTTCCTCCCTGTGATGAATCCTGCTTGATCATAGTGTATAATTTTTTAGATGAGTTGTTGAAGACGGTTGGCCAGTATTTTGTTGAGAAGTTTTGCATGGATGTTCATCAAAGAAATAAGTCTATAGTTCTCTTTCTTTGATGAATCTCTGTCTGGTTTGGGGATGAGGGTTATACTGGCTTCATAGAATGAGTTTGGTAAGGAACCTTCATTTTCAATTTCGTTGAAGAGCTTGAGGAGTATTGGTGTGAGCTCTGCTTTGAAGACCTTATAGAATTCAGCGGTGAATCCAACTGGCCGTGGGCTTTTCTTAGGTGGAAGGTCTCTTATTGCCATTTCTATTTCAGTGCTTGAAATAGGCCTGTTTAGTTGAGTTAGTTCTTCTTGGTTCAGTGTGGGTATGTTAATATTGGCTAGGAATTCATCCATTTCATCTAGGTTCTCAAATTTGTTGGCATAAAGGTTTGAGAAGTATTCCCTCATGATATTCTGGATCTTGGTAATTTCTGTCGTGATATTACCATTTTCGTCTGCGATTTTGTTTATTTCAATATGCTCTCTTCTTTTTGTGGTAAGATTTGCTAAGGGTTTGTCAATTTTGTTAATTCTTTCAAAGAACCCACTCCTTGTTTTGTTGATTTTTTCTATAGTTTTTTTGGATTCCAAATCATTTAATTCTGCTTTGATTTTAATAATTTGCTACCTTCTACTGGGATTAGGGTTATTTTTGTTCTTTTTCCAGGAGCTTAAGGTGACACATTAAATTGTTGGTTTGCGATTTTTCCTATTTGTTATTGTAGGTATAAATTTTCCTGAGTACTGCCTTTGCCGTGTCCCAAAGGAGCTGATATTTTGTGTGCTCCTTATTGTTAAATTTCATAAACTGTTGGATTTCTGTTCTGATCTCTTCGATGACCTATTGTTGACTCAACAATGTGTTGTTTAATCTCCCTGAGTTACAGAGTTTTCGTTGGTGGAGATGTGTGTTCAGTTCCAATTTGATGCCCCTGTGGTCTGAGAGAGTGCAGGGAATAATTTCAGTGTTTCTGAATCTGTCCAGGTTTGTTTTATGGCCTAAGATGTGGTCTATTTTGGAAAATGTTCCATGTGCTGCTGAGAAAAATGTATATTGTGTTGTTGCTGGGTGGAATAATCTGCAGATGTCTGTTAGATCTAGTTGATCTATATAGTTGTTCAATTCTAAGGTTTCTCTGTTGCGTTTTTGCCTTGTTGATCTGTCCAAAGGTGAGATGGTGTGTTAAAGTCACCAACAATCACTGTGTTTCGATCTATGTATGGCTTCAGTGAAAGTAAAGTTTGCTTGATGAAGTTCGGAGCTCTGGGATTGGGTGTGTAGATGTTTAAGATCATTATGTCTTCCTGGAGGAAAGATTCCTTTAGTAGTATGTAGTAACCTTCTTTGTCTTTTCTTACTAATTTTAGTTTGAAGTCTATTTTATCTGATATGAGGATGGCAACTCCAGCCTGTTTATGGGGGCTGTTAGCTTGGTAGAGTTTATTCCAACCTCTCATTTTCAAAAGGTGTTTATTTTTGGGGGGTAATATGTGTCTCTTGAAGACAGCAGAACGATGGATCTTGTTTTTTGATCCAACTAGACAGCCTATGGCGTTTAATTGGAGAGTTAAGTCCATTGATATTGAGAGTCAGGATTGAGAAATATTTATTAGTTCCTGCCATTTTTACAAGCTTTCATTAGGGCTGTGTCTTGATAGTTTTTGTGGTACTTAGATGTTATGAGTTTTTGGTGCCATGTCTTTCTCTGTATTACATTTGTGTTGGTTTTCCATGTGTAGAACATCTTCGAGAATTTTCTGTAGTGTTGGTTTTGTTGCTACATAATGTTGAAGCTTTTCCTTGGAATGGAATGTTTTTATTGTTCCCTCAGGAGAGCTTAGCTGGGTACAGTATTCTTGGTTGGTAGTTATTTGACTTCAGGGCATGGTATATATCGTTCCAATCTCTTCTTGCTTGCATGGTCCCTGCTGAGAAATCTGGGTTTATTCTGATTGGTTTGCCTTTATAGGTGATTGTTCTCTTCTCCCTGACTGCTGTTAGGATCCTATCTTTGGCCTCTATTGATCCAGTTCAGATTATAATGTGGCGGTGGGATGTCCTTTTCTGGTCAGGTCTATTTGGGGTTCTAAAAGCTTCTTGTATCTGGATGGGCCTGCCCTTCTGGATATTTGGGAAGTTCTCTGAGATGATTCCCTGAAGTATATTTTCAATACCATTGACCTCTTTCTCTAGACCCTCCTCAATACCAATTAGCCTTAAATTAGGCTTCCTAATTGTATCTTGGACCTCCTGCTGCATTTTCTCATATTTCCTAGATTTGAATTGACTCATTTTCTGTTCTTTTTCTATAACAACTAAATTATCTTCACCCCTGGAAATTCTCTCGTCTGCATTGTCTAACCTGCTATCAAAGCTATCTACTTTATTCTTCATCTCCCTTGCTTCTAATTGCTCATTTTTGATGCCTTGCATCTCTTGTTTTAGATCATGTATGGATTTCTTTAGCTCCTTGATTTCCATCTGAGTGGTTAGCTCAGCAGCTTTTATTCTCTTTGGACATTTGTTGGAGTTCAGTCACCTTTTTGTTTGTGGATTCTATGAATTTGTCCACTTTTCTTTGAAAAACCTTTATTATGGCCTCCTTTATGGCTTCTACTGTTTCACATATCACCTTGTTTATGGTTTCCTCTTGTTTAGCTGTGGCTTCCTCCCTTATCTCTTTCTTTATGTTTTCACATTTTTCATTAATGATGTTTGTCAATTGCATTTGTATAGCACTTGGAAGGCTCTCCTGTATATTTGCCACTGACTGCTCCATTGCCTGTTTATGTTGAGTTTCTTATTCTGCCCATTTGATGATGGGAGCAAGATTGATACTAATCAAGATTATAATTTTTCAGATATAACCAACCTAGACCTTTTTAGTTGGCTGACAATAGATATTAGCTCTTTTAGATTGGTAATAACACTCTCTCTTTCTTTTTGTACACTTACATACAAATCTAATACAATCACAGATGACCAATTTATGATCAAAACAATAAGCCCCTCAATCCAATCTCTATTGTATTTAAGTCTCTCTGGACCTAGAGTATAATTGAACACCTAGAAAACAGCATTGCTCAACAACCATCAAATGTAGATCCATGTATTATAAGAGTTGAAGGATGAACAGAGGACCAAAGATAGAAAAATAATATGAAAGACGACAAGGGAGGTAGGAAAAGAATAATACAGGAGTGTAAGAATACTGTAGTAATGAAGATAGGGTATCCTGTAAGGATAACTGACCTAAGGTGATAGACAGGTAGAGTATTTGTGTAGAAATACACAAATGATGAACTTAGATGAACTTAGATAAAACTTATCAAAATAAGAAGAGTAGTAAGAAGAATATATAGAGAAAAGAGAGAGGTTGATATAGGAGATTTCAATGATACCAATTTAAGGAAAAAAAAAGAAAAAAGAAACAAAACAGCAACAAAATAAAAGAAAACAGAACACACACACACACACATACACACACAAAATGAAAACAAAAACAAATAAAAAAAAGAAAAAAGGTGGGGGGAGATTCTTCACTGTTCTGAATTCTTACCCAAGAGATCCTAGGGTTGAGAACCCAGAGTTTAAAAAGCAGGATACAGTCACTGTATCAATATGGATATCATTTTTATTCAAACTGTACCCAGAGCTGTCACTGTGTTTCTAGGAACAACCACAGTGACAGCAGGATCGCGGGAAAAGAGAGGAGAAAAAAAGGAAAAAAAAAGGAATGAAACATAACATTAGAAAAAAAGGTGTAGGTTAAATGGCAATGAGAGAAATAAGAACATTTAAAAATACAAATGAAATGGGTAAAAAAATAAAAAAAGGGTATTTTTCATTTTTTTTTTTTTTTGGTGGGGGGAGATGTTAGGAAACTTGTGTCTCCACTAAATTCGGGATCTAAACACTTCCCAAAGTCTTTTTCTCTTGTGATTTGGCTTTGCGGTTTTTCGGATGAGATTGCTTGTCTGGTAAAACAAAGCTGAAAGATCCCCAGGTGGCTTTGTTTACCAGGTCTGCGGTTGGCACAGGGGGATGGACTTCAGCAGCGCTGGGGCCAGATTTCTGGCTAAGGGATCTCTGGGAAATCTTTGCCAGTAAGAAAGATGGCTCTGTCAGCAACACCTCTCAGGCTCCAATTGCTTTGATCTGTCTTTGCCAGCTGCCAAGATGGCACTCCTCTCAGATAGGGAGGGGCTCCCTCCCAATGCAGTTCCCAGAGCAGAAGTGGAAACTTCTTCTCGGATGTACTCACAAATTGCTGGATTGTCTGGTTCTGTGAATTCTTCCTTTTTTCCTCTCTGCCTGAGTTCTCTGTGGTCCTAATGCTTACTTAGGATCAATTTCTGGCAGAGGACTGTCTCCTGCACTGCCAGTACATGAATCCTGGCAGGAGCTCAGTACGTGTCACCCTGAACCGCCACCATTTTCTGCCATCTTTCACGGATCTCCCCGAAAGAAAGCTTTGTTATCTGCATTGTGGCCAATGTTCCCAGTACAGTTTACTCTGTATTTATTTATTTGTTTATTTAGTCTATTGTGGGACTTGAACTCTAAGCCTGGGCACTGTCTCTGAACTCTTCAGCTCAAGGCGAGCAGTGCTCTACCACTTGAGCTACAGTGCCACTTCCAGTTTTCTGGTGGTTAACTAGAGATAAGAGTCTCTCGAACTTTGGTGTGTGGGCTGCCTTTGAACCTCGATTCTCAGATCTCAGCTATGTTTCCAGGTGTGAGTCACTAGTGCTCACCTTCCTCTGTATTCTTTACAGGGAGTGGCTATGAGTTTCTCTATTATAAATGTATGGTGTAGATTCATCTCTCTTCGCTCTCTACCTATCTGGCTAAGGTGAGACTAGGCAAAGTTGATGGAAATCATCTTTTCTCATTCATTCAAGGGTGCTCTAAGTTGAATGTGGAAATCAGGGGAAAAAGTCTATCTGTACTCACTGAATTTTTATAGCTGTCCTAGGTGAAATACTTACTGTACTGAGAAACATTTGAGAAGGTATACTGAGTCATAATAACTCAGCTCAATTAATGACAGACAGGAAAGAACAGCTTTAATTTTGACTAAAGAATAATCTTTGTATTGGAAAAGAGATTGGTATAAACAAGCCCCTCATTTGCATTTGTATTTTATAGGACACAAATAAGTCTCAGAATAATGCATGAAATAATAAAACAAACATACAACAAACCATATGTCCCACATAAAAGTCTTTTTTATGCCAAATAAATATTTTGGTAAAAAAGGTAAAAGCTTTAAGCCCAATACAGTTCTGGCAACAATAAAATCACACATGACTATAGATGGAAATGAAAATAGAATCAGAACTTTAGAGTAACTTTTAAAGTAAGTAGATGTGAGAGAACTTTGGAAAGCTATGTTGCATGAAGAAGAGATCTATGAGAATGCAGGAAACAATACATTCCTTCTTTGGCTATTGCTTTACCTCCAGAGCTCTGAAGTTAAGAATTTGAGAAGAGTCTGCAAGGATGAGGCTAAATGCATTTTGCTAGCAAGTTACAGGGGGAAGAGAGCAGACCTAGCACACAAAGTACTGAAGAAAGATAGATCCCAGGGCTCTACGTCTTACTTTTGTTGTGCAGTTTCTCTCTGAATCCTCTTTATCCGGGTTGTCATTTTTAGTCTTCCTAGACCTGACTGATGATTTCAATGACTTCTCCACAATAATCCGTGGATCCTGGTTCCGATCAGCAGTCTAGATATTTGTTCATTCTTCAGATTTTCCCTTGATTGGTTCCTGGTTCCATGTCTATATTTTACATTTTTTCCCTAAGAGAATAGCATTTACCATATGCAGTATCAATCCTGTAATTGGCCCAAGACCTTTAATATTTGGCTGTACAAGTGAAAGCAATATTATGCCATTTGTGCTCTTTAGAAATTATATTTCTTTGAGGTGGGTGTCTGTATTGCAGTGGAATTAAAATTTTGGTATTTGTGTTTCCCACAAGTGAGCAGATTCTCTGAATGAGTAGATTTTTATGTTACCCATACATGAGCCGCATTCAAAAATTAATGGCACAAATTCACTATTCACAGATGCTAATTTCCCCAAAGAAGAAAAGGCACATGACCTATGTTGATAAGTTTACTTATTCATAAGTGCTTCTTTTTGCTTCTGTTTGAAAAGTATATCTGATTTGGTAGTATATTTTCCAAAAATAAGCTATTATCACTTAAAAATGTTTAGGGCTAGAGGTGTAGGTAAGACACAGAATATTTGCCCAACATGTGCACAATGCTGGGTTTGATCTCCAACCCTACAAAAAAATGTTCAATAAATGGCATCATTTAATACACACATTGTTACATAAAATAGAAATAACTCTCACTGATGGCAGAAAACAATGAGCCAGAATTTAGGATAGGAAAGATTTGCGGGCATCTGTTTTTTCTTATTCTCATTTCTCAGATGAAGAAACTGACACCAAAGAAATTGAATTATTTCTCTTTTTAGCTAAGAAAGAAAAAGAGATTTTTCCAAGTTTACCTAATTATCAAAATTCCAACCAATTCTTCAGACCCTCATTCCACCATACAACTTCAATAACTAACAAGTCAATGATTTCATTAGCTATCTTCCTGTACCAACAAGGTAGGTGTATGATTAGTGGGATAAAGAAGTAGATAACTAATCTTTATTCTATTCTTTTTAAAAATGGAAAGCATAGATTTTTAAAGTTTACTTAAGGTGTTATCTTGAGTATATTTAGAAAGTTAAATTAAGGATCACTTATACTAGGTCCCATAAAAGCTCTCTAAATTAAAATTTACCAGACTAAAATCTTGTTAAAAGAAGAATTCTTTTCCTGGTGTTAAAGGGGAAAATTGTGTAGAGTCTAGTTTTGCACATTTCAATAGGGTTTTTGTGTTATTTCATTATCGAGCAGCAGATGAGAGCAAAACTGACACAGAATTTTCGTTTATAACATAGGCAGATTATATCTGTAGCCAGAGAAAAGGAAGTGATAGTCAGAGACCAGAGAGGAGTTACAGCGGACTCCAATGGTTTTCATACATGTTGTGTTGTTTGATAATGTTTCAACAGTCAGCCACCTGTGATTGCCTGAGTGAAATTTGGCTACTGTTCCAAGAATCTGTTACAGTGTGCTTACATATCAAGTTAGGATATTGTTTTGCTTAGCCAAAATATGGTACCATTTCATAGGAAAGTGGCTATTCAAAAGCAACAGAGACCTCTATATAATACTCACCAGTCTTCCAAGTGTAGGTTTGCATGAAGCTTTGTCACTCCTTTCTGCATCACTTAAATTTCATATACATTGGGATTGGGGCTTCATGACTCCAGTCTCCTCCAGTACTGTCCTGCACACATCCTCACACTCTTCATGAATCCTCATGAATTGGACCTTCACCAATATCATAAGCCATGTTCAAGGATAGCAATAGTAAATGGCTAATATATGAAGCTTTCAACTTTGTTCACAGTTAACTGAAAACAAGATACACAACCAAGAATTGACAGGAGAGGTTTGCAGACATGACACACAAAACTGAACAAGTGAAGAGTCCTTAGTCGTTCCCTGGGGCTAATTTGAATAAGTGGTTTTCTTAAAGAAATATAAAATAACATCAATTTTTTGGACATTAAGTAGAGGCAAATTTAACTGAAAGCAATTATACCTGTGCTTTTGAGCCTTTTCAGATTGATAAGTTGTTTTAAGCAATGTCTCAGTAGAGCTAAATGTATTTTCTTTTTTTTTAAATCAAATGAGATTTTACTGTAAGGTGATGAACAGAGAGGTTACAGTTATATAAGTAAGGCAGTGAGTATATTTCTTGTTGACCATTGTTACCCTCTCCCTCATTTTCTCCCACTTTCCCTCCCCCCAGCTCCCTTGGCCTGCAAATTGTAAAGTTCATTTCCAGCATAGTTTCTTGTGAGTATGTCCCTTCCCCAGAACAGATAAACATATATACAAGACACACGGTACTGAAATAAAAAACAGTGACAAAAGGGGATAAACCACAGGGGGAGAAATGAAAGAAAAAAGAAACAACTTCACACAATATACTAAAAAAATAAAAATAAACACTCGTATTTCCATATCTTGGAGTTCATTTCAATTAGCATCATCTTCAGTCCTCTAAGTGTTGGCAAAAGGAGACCATCACGGGGTTTAGGTTGAAGAGAGTGTATTGGGAGAAACTGCACCAGATCTAGGTATGCATAAAGAGAACTAATGAGAGATTATATAAAGAGAACACACAGAGAGATTATATAGGGAAAGGTGAGGAGAGATAAGGCCCCAGCAGATGCAGAAGTAACTTCAGAGCCTGGGTTCCTTTTGCTGACATATGGTCAGATGATTGACAGTTACAGATGATTATTCGGTTTGGGGTAAGTGATTCTGGGACATCTACACATGCTATCCTTCACACTTGGGGTGGCACTGCTCTTCCAGGAAGACTTAACGAGTGGTTGTTGATTTTAAATGATGTCCTGTCATTCTAAGCAATACTTGAGGCAAATCTAGAACTACCAACATAGAATCCTTTTTCTTTTCTTTTTTCTTTTAAAGGGCGTGTATCTATCATGTGTTTCTCTCTGTGTGTATGTGTGTCTATGAGTGTGTCTGTATATATGTGAGTAGATGGATTGTTGCATGTAGGTCTGCGTATTTAAGGATAGATTAACACAGACAAGGAAAAGACATTGCCGCAGCAATTGGTGGCTTAGTGGGAATGACATGTTGATTATCATCATTTTCCAATTTGATGAGTCTCAAATTCATGTTATAATATTAGGCTCTTAATATTTGAGTATAAATTTTTAACTAGCTGAGTTTATTGAAAAATTCACAAATACATTGAGGTACCAGATCTACATGAGATCCTTATTTAAGTTGGAGTTTTAGATTTTAGATAAATTGTCTGTAGTTAGGTATGTTGTAAATATCATAAGGGATGTGTTTTGACTAAAATGTATCACTGTTTAGCTGAAACTGGAAATGAACTCGATGTTAATGACATGTTTGTGGTAACCAAATAACTAAGCAAATGTGTAGCAGTCATTTCTTCAAAATCACCGAGGATAGCACAGCTTGATGATGTTACTTAATAGTAACAGAGGTGCTGAGCCAACAGTGGAGATAGGATCTTCAGTTTTGTGAACACCAAAACCTCGTGTGCCTCTTTTTTTGTTTCTTTCTTATAATTAAACAATCTCACAGCCATGGGAGTTATATGCATTCGCTTGGAGAGTCCATGCCACATTGCAGCTATGTATGCCCTTATCCTTGGACACAAAAACTTTGAAAAATTAGGACCATGCTTGCATCCTAGATACACAAATATGCTCTCCAGCAAAATGCAATGTATTGTTTCAAGCTGATTCTCCCTCCCCCACCTCTTTTCTTGGGAGAAAAGTACAGCATCTTAAACTAAAGCACACTTTGGTTGTCTCCCTGTGTTTGCCTGGTGCCAGCAGCCACAACACAGGGCTTTCATCTCAGCTTCAAAGTGTGGTGAAGGAGTTTGGGGGATGGGAGTGGGGAGAAAAGGGAGGGCAAGTTGAATGCAAAAAGAGAAAACAAACAAAAAAAGGAAAGCGGGATGCAGAGGATACCAGAAGAAATATTCTGACTTTCATATATGCCCAGATGATGGCTGTACTGGGCTAGATAAAGCCTTCTCAATTTTCTCTGTTTTATACCTATACACACATATATGTAATATATACATATAGAACACACACTACCACTTCCCATGCTGGGAAGATTCTTGTCATCCCTCACATATTTCACCCACAGAAAAGGCTGCCCTGCCCTGTGCTTAGTGATTGAGGCTGTGCCCCTGGTGTGCCACTCTATCAGTGGTTCCCAAGGCTGTCTAGCCTGGGAAAAGCTGCAATGGACACGTTCCAAAATCAGCATTACATGCATTATTGTTCTTACTCTCCCTGATTAGAGTGCACACAATGAAAACAACAGCAATAGCCTCATTTTCTAACCCTCCTCCCAGCACAAGGCAGCTCTTGGTCTGTTTTTCTTTCTCTGGGTCTTCCTAAAAGTTAACTGCTTCAGTGCTGGGGGACTCCCAGACCTCATATCACGTTTTTGTCCCCCTGCAAGTTCTATTTTTGAGGATGAGAGCCCTGGAAAGCTTGCCCTTATGGAAATCTGGGCAAGGCTTACTACATGTGAGGACAAATGTCAAAAGCTGTATGTGAAGCTCTGGGCACCCATTCTGGGCCAGCTCTTCCCAGCTCTGAGGGTGGTTTAGGCTTTTCCAGTTGTTCCTATGTAAAGTGGGGAGCAGATGTAAAGAATTGCCTTCTGCTTGATTTAATTCTATTTGTATTATCCCTTAGCAAGCTTAGTTATTGAGCCTCAATTATCTATATAAGACTTTTCTCAACCTTCTTTGGGAAGTTTGAATAATATCTTTTGTAAACATTTACCAGTATCTAGGGAAATTGAGTAGAGAGTGAATTATTTCACTTCAAAAGCTTTAGTATAAATCCAAGTCTATTACAATAAATATTAAATTGAAAGCAATCTGCTATTAAGAAGGGTGAGGAAAGAAAGGAGAGGAGAAGGGAGAGAAGATTCAACATGATATTTATTTGTGTCTTTATCTAAAATAATGGAGACTATATGATATTCCAGTGTAACTGAAGACCAACTATCCCTCTGGTTCATATTATAATATCCTTGACTTGTAATATCCTTGATCTGAAGATGTGTAGTGAATAAAATGTAAAGAAGGGCATACATTGACAATGATTTCAAATTGTTTTCACTTAAAAATTCATATTTCTACTATAGCTTTGGACACACATATAAAGAAGTTAATCCACTATTATAAGATCATAGAGAGACATTACACTGTCCTAGAAATCTTCTCTTGTTCTGACTATTATTTTCTCTCCTATCTCTCCTTAACCTTTTGTAAATACTAATTTTATTTATCTCCTTAATTGTGCCTTTTCCAGAATGACATGTAAGTAGAATGATAAAGCCTTTTTAAGAGTGACTATAGCCTTTTTTTCTGAGTATTTTCAGAAATGTATTTTTATTAATTTATTAACATCAATTTTTACATCATATTGCAAATGACGTGACTATAGCCTTTTTAAGAGTGACTTTTTTGGGACGGGAGTTTGGCCTAGTGATAGAGTGCTTGCCTAGTATGCATGAAGGCCAGGGTTCGATTCCTTAGTACCACATACACACAAAAAGCTGGAAGTGGTGCTGTGGCTCAAGTGGTAGAGTACTAGCCTTAAGGAGAGCCTAAGGACAATGCTCAGACCCTGAGTTCAAGGGTCTGCAAAAAAAGAACTGACTTTTTTTTTTTTACTAGATAATATGCATTTAGGATTTCTTCATGTTTTTTGCAAGGTTTGATAGTTCGTTCCTTTTTTTGCTGAATAATCTGTCAGTATTTGGGTGAAACTCAAGTTATTTATTAATACACTGAAGGATATGCCAATTACTGCTAAGTTTGGGCAATTATAAATAATTCTATAAATGTCTGTGTGAGTACTTTTGTTAGAATATACTTCAACTCCTATGGGCAATGTCAGGAAGCCTAATTGTTAAGTTATATGATAAAAGTATATTTAGTTTTGTAATTTTGATAGTTATGCAAAACTATCAAATTGTCATGAAAGGGCATGCATTTGGAGATGATTTATTAGATGAAAGAATCAAACCAAAACAAAAATCAATTTTCATGGTTTATTTGAAGGTGTATATAAGCACCTTAAAATATCCTAGGTATCTTGTTATTTACTGTTTTAATAGTCTGAAAAGTAGAGGTTAGAATTATGATCCTGGGGTGCTGTTAGATTGTGTTTATATTTTCTCCATGGTATTAGGGTGTGCCTTTGCAGCTTATTGAAATATAAAAAAGTGAGAAGAATATGAACAAATCATGAGACTTGTGCGTGACATGAGACTTGTGGTTACTTTATTGTATGAGATTGACATAAAGTATAACAATAAACTAGGAGTTGTTAGACTTTTCTTTTTTCTTTTTTTTTCTTCAAGCCATGGGGCTTGAACTCAGGGCCAGAGCATTGTTCTTGAGCTCTTTTGCTCTAGGACAGCACTCTATCACTTAGAACTATTGTTATACTTCTGGTTTTCTGGTGGTTAATTGGAGATGAAAGTTTCATGGACTTTCTTGCCCTGGCTAAGTTTGATCCTCAGATCCTCAGATCTCAGCTTTCTGAGCAACTAGGATAACAGGTATGAGCCACCAGCACCCAGCTAGTTGTTAGACTTATTCTGATCAAATAGTTTAATTCAAAGTCTCTTATAACTCAAATTCTTCATATACTTCATACATATCATTAGTTTGGAAAATGATTCCACATATACAGAATCACAACTTTAAGTTATATAGGACTTTAATGTAGTTTCAAAAACAACTATTGTTTCCTGTGTTCATGAAGGCTATTTGAAGACAAAACATCTCATATATTTTATGGTCTGGGTGGGGAATTGGTCATGAATTTACTCTGAGTCCCAATCCAGTCAGAAAGATGAAAGGCTATTGTTTACTCTTAGGCCACTAACCTTGACTTACAAGTACTTTTAGGACATGAAGCAACTAGAGACCCATCCTACATCTGTAAACTCTTAGAAATAAACTATCTCAACATTGCCATGCAAAGTTCTCCTTCTGGTTGAGATCTGATGTCACTGTCCTGCTTTTTAAAGTAAATATAGCTTCAGCACATTGCTATTTATAAACCCACCATCATTTGTCTACCAGTCAAGATGGAGTAGTTTCCATTCATTTCCTCCTCTCCCTTCCCTCCAGTTTTTTCTTTCATATGCAGCTAGATGTATGTTACAAGAGAAGTAACAACACTACTTGTCAGTGGCATTTGGGGATGCTAAATGCGTTATTTTTTAGAAGTGAACTCTTCTTCTTCCTCCTCTTGCTCCTCAATTGAATTAGTGAACAAGACAATGATTTGCTTCTCCATAACTACAAACATAGTATCTATATGTCTCAAAAGATAAAATTGTAAGGGCAAGGCATAATGATGCATACCTGTAATCCCAGGTTCTGAGGATCTGAGATTGGAAGATTGAAGTTTGATGTCAGTCTTGGAATGGGGATGGGGGATCCCTGTTTTAATAAAGAAGCTGAGTGTGGTGGCTTCTACTTACATTCCCAGTGAAGTCAGAGGCTAGGTATCATAGCCTCCGTCTCTGATGTTCCTGAAAAGAAGTTTGAGATCTTAGCCTCAAAACAAAAGCATATAAAGGGCTGAGGGCAAGGCTCAAGAGGGAGTGCACCTGCTTAGTCAATGCAAGACTACAAGTTATAATCCCAGTACCTCCAAAAATAAAATGAAATACAAATTGAGTGAAAAACAACACACAAATCACAAACAACCAAAACTGAATTGTGTCTTTCCCCCAAGACTTTTCTTACTATGAAAACTCCTCAGTGAGAATTAAGAGTAAATGGTGGGATCATGTATGAGACCACACTGACCTAGCTTGTTTAAATGCAGATGAGTTGGTTCTGGTATCTCAGGCTGTAAATATTCCTTTTTATAAGGAATACTTCTCTCTTTAGACTCAGGAGACAGCCATAGGAAGAGAGGCAATAATATGTAATTTCATAGGGTCTTTACTTTCGTACTCAAGAACTCTCTAAATGTAAATGTTTGTTGGAATGAGATAGACTGTTTATAATGTTAAATTATACCACCACCATCTCTTTTCTGGAAAGAGAACTGTTTGCTTATGCTTACATTAATATTTTAAGTTGACCCTTCCTGAGTATGCACTTAGATATTTCCAATGCAAAGGCTTTTCTCACTCAGGAACTCAGCATATCCTATAGTTCTAACCAGAAATTAGCAGATAACGTCACTAATTCAAGGGAAAGTGTAGTAAATCCACCTTATTTGCAGGTTTATTATACTTGGTTGTGATCAGGCACAACTACAAAATAAAAGTAAATAAAAAGATTTCTGAAAGAAAAAATTTAAATTTCCATGTATCAGTACAAATTGATGAAGAGAGGTTCTCTATCAGCTGTGAATTTCTTTCAATTGTGTGGTCTGCCCAGTTGTGTAAAATCTGCCTCTCTGGAAGCAATGGTACTCTGAAATCAAGATAAAAATGAATGTGCTTAGTTGAAGTGATAAAATGAATAATTTTGGATTTGTGGAAAAACTATATTGTTAGCAGAAATTGAGTTGGGATTGTGGAAGAAAATGAGTCAAGGTCCCACAATATTCAAGATAAAAGATCTGGTTTTGAGACTCAAAGGAACTTAGGCTCAATGGTTTCCCTCATTTGTCATAATCAGTAGAAACCTTGGGCTCTACTAGCAGAGATCTGCAATAGAGCAAAACCTTGATACATAAGGCCATATAGTATGAAGCTAATTGAAAAGACCTCCAGGATATTGAAACAAAAGCCATATAACGAATGATTGTTGTTCTTAATGTACTATGTTATCTCTCATCTCCTTTGCTGTCCCTTGGGTATCTCATATTGTTACAGTATCTCACTTTGTTATCTGATACATTGAATTTATTTGTAGTTGGTTATTTGAAATTTGATAGGGAAGGGGGGAAAACCAAGATGAGGGTGGGGGGATGAGGAGTGGGGGGAGGGTAATGGGTACCCAGACGTGTGAAAGGGTATCAATGTAACTGAATTAATGCACCTTCTATCTGGCAAATATCATGTAACCCTTTTATTAATTACAATTAAAAATATATTAAAAAAAGAGTAATGACTCAAAGTCTTCTGACCTTGAGATGAAAACTGTACAGAGATAAAATGTGGCGCAGACTGATATGGAATAAAAGACTTCCCTCAGCTACTGACAGTATAGCTCAGACAGAAAAAAAAAAAAAAGATCTGGTTTTGGTGACCAGTCCTAATGTATAATCATTCCAACAGTTATATAGTCTAGCCCATTCCATTCGGCTTTAAATTGTGGAAGTAGACCTACTGTATCTGTGGAATTGGTAAATTTGATCAGTTTTACAGTACAGAACTCTATATCCTGAGCATTTACGATTTTTCCTCAGGACAAAAGAGACTTCCTTACAATTCACCACAAGCCACAGGATGCCAATGGTCTACTGCGCCTAATTTTTTTTTTTGCCAGTCCTGGGCTTAAGCTCAGGGCCTGAGCACTGTCCTTGGATTTTTCTCAAGGCTAGAGCTCTACTACTTGAGCCTAATCACCACTTCTGGATTTTTTTTTGTATGTGGTACCGAGGAATTGAACCTGAGTCTTTGTGCATGCTAGGCAAGTACTCTACCACTAGGCCAAACTCCCAGCCCCTGTGCCTCATTTTTATGCATAAGTATTGTAATTTGACTTTGGCTGTCTCACTTGGTATTTTTTTTGGTTCAAAATCTTTTTTTCCATATATTTTTATTGTAATTAATAGAATGGTTACATTATATTCACCAGATAGAAGGTGCATTATTTCACATACATTGATTCCCTTTCTCATGTCTTGGCACCCATTTCCCTCTCCCCACCCCCACTCCTCATCATTTTTTGCCCCTTCCCTATCCAATTTCAAATAATCAAATACACATATATACAATATATCAGATAACAAGGTGAAATACTGTAACAATATGAGATAACCAAGGCACAGCAAAAGAGGTGAGAGATGACATAGTACATTAAGGACAACAATCACTCATTATATGGCTTTTGTTTCTATATCCTGGAGGTCCTTTCATTTAGTGTCATACTATATGGTCTGAATATCTAGGTTTTGTTCTATTGTAAACCTCTGCTAGGAGAGCCCAAGATTTCCACTGATTATGACAAATGAGGGAAACCATTGAGCCTATGTTCCTTTGAGTCTGGCTTACTTCACTTAATATGATTTTTTCTAAGTCTTTCCATTTCCTTACAAATGGGGCGATGTCATTCTTTCTGACAGCAGCATAGAATTCCATTGTATATAAATACCACATCTTGTTGATCCAGTCATCAACTGAGGGGTATCTAGGTTGGTTCCATATCTTTGCTATGGTAAATAGTGCTGCAATGAACATCGTTGTGCTGGTGGATTTAGTATGTCCTTGTTTCTGGACAATTGGGTAAATGCCAAGTAGTGGAATTGCTGGGTCATAGGGGAGCTCTATGTTTAGTCTTTTGAGGAACTGCCATACTGCTTTCCATAGTGGTTGAACGAGTTTGCACTCTCCCCAACAGTGTAGTAGTGATCTCTCCTGACCAACTGTTGTTATTTGGTTTCTTGATCCTAGCCATTTTAACTGGAGTGAGGAGGAATCTTAGAGTTGTTTTGATTTGTATTTCTTTTATGGCCAGAGATGTTGAGCATTTCTTCATGTGTCTGTAGGCTATTCTTATTTCTTCTTCAGAGAAGACTGTCTTTAAGTCTTTGGCCCTTCTTTTAATGGGATGGTTATTTCTTTGGAGATTAGTTTTGGAGTCTCACTTGGTAATTTTGAGTTGATCCTTTATTATCTACCTCTAGAACTGATATATACATTGAATGAGATAACAAATAAGCATGTTCTATAAGATGCATTGAAATTTCAGTTGATTTTTTGTTGCATGCAAACCCTGAAAATTCACTTTACTATTAAACCAAATATGTTTATTATGTGTAATTCTAGGGTGTTTTAAAAATATTTTATTTTAATGTCATCATGAGTTAAGCATTGTTTTTACAGCTCGTAAAGAAAGAACTCAGGGTGGGCAGTGTTGCCCGATGTTAGAGAGAACTTGCCTAGCATGCACGAAGTCCTGGGTTCCTGGGCACCACATAAGCAGAAGCAGCCAGAAGTGGTGTTGTGGCTCAGGGGTAGAGTGCTAGCCTTGAGAAAGACCAATGACAATTCCCAGGCCCTGAGTTCAAGATCCAGGACTGGCAAAAAAAAAAGAACTCCACTTCCAAACTTAAGGAGAGCCAATATATAACAATATCTGTCCTAGTTTCTTAAACTTGTCATTCAAAAGGAGCACAAACAAGGTAGCTCATAACAGTAGCCATTTATTTTCTCCTAATTAGCAAAGGTAAAAGGATGTAGCTTGGTGGAAGACAGCCTGTATGGCATGTCGAAGGCCAAGGATTCCAGCCCCAGGAAAAGAAAAATAAGAAACAAATAAGATCCAGCAAAAGTTATAAAACTGAGCAGTCAGAAACCAAGGAATTGGCCTGGCCTTGCTTCCTCTGAGACTGAGGACAAAAGTCATCCTTGTTTCCTCCTAGTTTCTGAGGGTAGTCCTCTAGTCTTGGCCTTGATGGGCTTGCAACTGTACCATTTCTCTGTCTGTACCTATCTTTATATGGCCTTCTCCCTGTGTCTCTGTCCTTGTATAGCTGTCTACTCCCTCTTAGGAGTAGTAGTTCTATTGGATTAAAGCCCCTCCTTACTATCTTATCTTGATCACATCTGCAGAAATCCTATTTCCAAATAAGGTCACATGTTAGGACTTGTTTAGGACAGGTTAGGAGTCTGGTTTAAGGAAATAATTCAAGCCATAATGATATTCCCAACCAACAAGTCATTTTCATGGCTAGAGACCTGACTCTCAGGCTACAGTTTTCCTTTAAGTAGCCAAGGAACTGTTAGGTAGAATGAAGGAGTTGGACCTCTTAGAATAGTGCCTACTTTTGTTTGCTTTTTTTTTTTTTTTGCCAGACCTAGGCTTGAGTTCAGGGCCTGAGCACTGTCCTTGAACTTTTTCAAGGATAGAGCTCTACCACTTGAGCCTCAGAACCATTTCCAGCTTTTTTCTATGTATGTGGTACCGAGGAATGGAGTCTGGGCCTTTGAATGCTAAGTAAGCACTCTACCACTAGGTCAAACTCCCGGCCCCTGTTTGCTTGGTTTTGAAACAGGATCAGATCACACAACCCGGGCTGGACCTGGCTCACTCACAATCTTTTTGCCTCAAGTTCCTGAGGGTTGGAATGCCAGGCATATGCTGTTTGTCTTCTACTTTAAATATTCTATAATGTCATTGTTTTAGTGTCTTCCATTAGCACTTCTTCCTAAGTCCATGGTGGTTCTCTTTTCTTACCAAGAAATCTCTCAAAATCCAAACCTAAAGTCTGACTGAAGAAGCAGCGAGTGAACTCTCGAAGTTTCTCTGACACCAGCTAGCAGGAGGACCTCTCTTCCCAATCCATCATTAAATTCTGGGCCCTTGTAAGTCCTGCTTAGACTTTCTGATTGTTTCATAGCTGCCCTTTAAGTTCTTTCTTTCACGCATCTTCCAGCAGGTGATGCCAGAAAATAAATGTGATTGTGGCTCTGCATATGTGCTACATGGGATAGAGTTTCTAGTGGCTCCCATAGCTTCATGAGCAGGAATCACTTAGACTTGTCTACACATTTCACCTTTAGTAAATGGAATCCACTCATTTTTCTCTTTCACACCAGTGTTTAGCATTTCCACACTCCGGCATATCATTTTCTTCCTGTCTGTTGGACTCTTTTCCCCCTCTCTTTTCTATCTTGGGAGTTTCTATTTACCCTGCAAAGTCCATTTTAAATACCACTACTTTGAGATTCATTCCTGAATGTCCTCATTGAAGTAACCCTTCTCTTCTATACCACCATTTTATCCCTGTGTAGTCTTAGTTGTGCACCTATTTTATAATTGTAATTGGATCTGTGTGTTTGACAGGAAATTGCTTGAGGTCTGAGAGGATCTCACCTTTATTCTGAGGTGTCAACACATGGTAGATACTCAATAACAGTTCATCAAATTAAATTAAACAACTAGGTCTTGACAAGGAACTAAAGCCAACAAATAGCATTTTTCTGTAGGTTGCTTCTGAGTTATTAAAACAGTCAGATGTGCTTTGGCACGGCTATCTGGCCACACCTGAGTTAATTTCTAACACAAACAGCTGCACTGCTGTAACTTGCTGTAAAACACCCACTTCACACAGGATAGTGTGCAGCAGGGACTAATGGAAGATAGCCAGGCTCAGGCTGGCAGGTTACCTGAAAATGCTTGAGTTCAGTTTCTACCTCCATGGTAGCCACTTGCAATGATTCCCTTCAACTGGCAGCCCTGCTCTATAGAACATATTCTGACAGAGTAGCTGCTTGCCTTCTTAGATGCTTTGTTGCTGAGCGTTGCCCCCAGGTCACCTGGGAATTATCTTGGAAAGAATTTAAGGACATGTTTCAGGCTAGCAAATTATAAATTACCAGCCACATTATTGGACACGAAGTCATGGAAATGAACCTGACTGGAGTCATCATACAATTCTCTTCACTCCCGACTGTCGTTTAAAATTGCCCCCTTTGTCATGAGGCTACAGTACTCATTAAAGTTCTTTAAATATCAGAGTGATGGTAGAGCAGCAAAAGAAATGGGTAAGCTTTAGATACTTGAAAATGATAGAAGAGAAAGCACGCTATCCTCAGGAAGAATGGCAGAATTGTCACGAGATCCTGGGGCCATATGTGGCTTTCTTCAAACTTAAAATAGGTGGTATGTTGAATGGAGGCAGTCTGCTCAGTTGTATGCCACATTCTGTAAAGGATAGATGAAATCAACTCCCAAAATTGGAAGAGAGAAATCACAAGTATTTTAGACATGAATGGTTGTAATTCAGGACATGAGTTTCCTAGAAGAATCCAAATGATAATGTTAATTTTGGAGGAAGATTCTAATTGAGGGGTGAAAAGTATTTATATTTTATTGTTTACTATTAGATCAAAAGGAAAGTTCATAATTGGATCAAAAACACCAGATCAAATATCAGAAATATTGTTCAAAATGAGAAATAATGATTATAGTAGATGAGAAATTCACTAGTATTATATAAAGTCAGAGAGCTCCAAAAGTTTAGCTTATATGTAACAATTGGGCAATGGCATGGATCTGTTAAAAAGAAAGTCTATGTTAGTTGATAAAAAATCAGCATACTGGACAGCCTGCTGCTAAACATTGTCTGTAAAGAAATATAATACTACCTAAAGGAACATGGATCAAACATGGGTCTCAAATCACTTGATAAGGAGTGCCTCTCAGATAGGCAGCAAGACAGTTTTTGTATGAATCAATCCTCAAGGACATTTCTCAACTAAGAAGGCTGACAAGATACAACAAGATACATGGCACTTTACCAATCATTTTCTTCTTATTACAGGGTGCTAGGGCCATCTGACTGCTTCTCACACACAGCAAATCATTCTAGCTCTCAATTATATAAGGAACCCTACTTATCAGAAAATTGTGAGTCAATCCTATGATATGTCAAAAAATACTGTAAATAGTGGTGATAGGCCAACCTCTGAAGCCTTGGAGATTTAGTCTGGGAAAACATCCAGAATTTTGTAAGCTTATATAAACACTTTTGATCTTGAAAAATTGGTCTGCAAGTCCTGCAAAGGCAGGTTTTCTCCTAAGTTTTGTGGCATTACTTTGGTTTGGCTTACCTGAAATAGATTTTGGGGGAGAAATTTTTACCACATGGTACAGTTTTATTTTCAACATTCACACACAAAACTAAGTATTAGTTGTGTTTTATTTTAAAATGTGTTCTCTTTTTTGCAGAATTATTTATCTTTTAAAGTTTACCAATCGTTGGTCTATTACAATTAAATATTTTTAATGCAAATTGAGGAATAAAATGTGCATTAAAAATTTCATGACAAATGTTGAACCATTATGAATTGATTTTAAGGCTAAAACAACACATTGCCATTGCTTGGCATTGAATCCAATTCATTCTTATTAAGATTGAAGTATACACTTTTTAAAAAAGAACATTCAGGCCCAATATGTGCATAAATACAGTACACCTAATTGAACACTTACCTCTGAAATCACACACTTCTCAAGCCACAAATGCAAGTCATGGAAATAGCATTTTTTGAAAGAAAATTCTACGAGATTCCAATTTGAACTTTAGCAAGGTATAAGGAGAAAAGTTTGGGTAGAATTTCTCAAAGGTGTTCTCTGTGATATAAATACATATGACATAAATGGAATTTCATGACAATAACTTATGGACTTTTCAAATGAAATATCGAAATAATTGGACAGCAGAATTGCATTACTCCACAGCAATAGAACTCAATGCTCTCCAGGACTAAGTCCCCACATTATCTCCTGTCCCACCTTATAGGAGTCACCCCACTCCTCAGTAGTCTTGGATTCTTTCAGGTCATGCATCTTAAATTTTGTGAAGAAATCTTTTTTTTTAGCCAGTCTTGGGCTTGAGTTCAGTGCCTGAGCACTATCCTTGGACTTTCTCAAGGCTAGGGCTCTACCACTTGAGCCTCAGCACCATTTCCAGCTTTTTTCTATGTGTGTGGTACTGAGGAATCAAACCCAGGTCTTCGTGCATGCTAGGCAAGCACTCTACCACTAGGCCAAACTCCCGGCATGAAGAAATCTTTTTGCAGCAACTCATAAAACATAGGAATAAAAAAAATAATGTCTTCACTCCCTGGAAACAAATTTACTCTTTTTGAAGCAACCACAGTCTATAACAAACATAACAGAAATGAAGCATATTCAAAACTTAAAAAGTAATAAGATACAATTTGGAATCTTATTTGTAACACATTTTCTTAAATCCTTATTTTGTTATCTGTAAATAGTTAAAAATCCATAGGAAATCTTACCCTTAAAATAATCTTTCTATTCTAAATTGAAATAACTGTACTTCATCAAGGTTTAAAAAAATCCCTTACTACTATAGTTCATGAGTTAGTTTAGCCTCATAAAAATGTGGCTAAAGTTTAGCTTAGCATTCCAACATCTGATAATATATAAATGAAAAATATAACTGAGAGATAAATTGTTGCTAAGAAGTCACCAAAAAGCATTTCAGTGACATTTTTAGGGTATCGATTTGTGTGTTTCTAGAATTTTCTGCTTTTCTTCTTCCACATAGAGATGAGCTGTCGCAGGGCTGGTGGAGTCCCCAAAGCAACCAACTTCATCAAACCCAGTTTTCTCATCTGCAATAGACATCAAATTCTGTTAGAATCGTGCTAATTTAAAAAAACAAGTGACATCATGCTTTGTAAATGATCTTATTTCCACATGAAACTCTGGGCAGCTATGTTTGGGGACTGTGCTTTGGGCTCAGGGAAATGTTTTGCTTTTAGAGGTAGGATCCTGGGATTATGTTTTAAACCAAGAGATTTAAATAGGGAAGTGCAATAAGCAAAAAGTAGCAGAGGCTTCTGAAGTGTGCAACAAATAACAACAACTGCAAAAACGATCCAGGTTTGAGATTGAATGGAAAATGCTAAATAGTCTTATCCAACAAGGATAGCAGATCATACATTCGTTGATTTAAATTTGGAAGTACACACAAAACAGTGACAACAAAAATCAAATCAATAAAAATACAGATTATTTTTATGGCAGAAGTGATGTGTTATGGTGTTTTATTACAATTTTAGAATACAAGAAGAAGCTGAGAAAACTGTGCACCAATCTCCATATTTACATTTGGGGCTTCATAACTTGAGAGAAACAGAGAACCTGGAAGATCATCAAAGATGATTTAAGAAGATAGAACATAAGTCTTTGGAAAAAGGGATTGAGAAAACGGGCATAAATTTAAAGGAAAGTGAGGTCAATAGCCCCTGGAATGTGCACACCATTAAGCAAATTTTAAGACTTCAGTTTCTTGTCCTAAATTATTTTATAGAGAATTTCCTTTCATTAGATGTTCACTAATATTTCATAATATTTCCATAATCAAACTAAGTAACCAAGCACAGCAAATGAATTAAACCTTTAGAAGTACCTACTACAGTTAAATATTCACTATTTGTGTAGAATACAGTTTCTTACTTTCTAACAATTAAGAATTAATGGATGTTTGTGACCAGCTATATCTTTTGATGATTAGTCTGCAATTATTGTGTTCTCTATTCAGATACTATACTAGGTTAGCTCCTCTGTGTTAGTATCTATCACAGGTAGAAAAGTAAAAATTAAACAAAAAAGTTAAACAACTCAGCTCTAAGAATAAAATAGTTACTTCTAATGCATTCAATAAAATTAAGATTAGTTTGAGAAATGCATGCATACAATACAAGTAAGAGGGTTCAAGGATGGCATACATGGAAAAAGATCTGAATGTGAATCTGAATTTTGGTCATTACCCTTGAGAAAGATGTTTAAAATTCTCTGAATTTAAGCATTGTCAGCTGTGTGAAACAAACCTAAATGTACTAAAAGAAGACATGAAAGGACTGTGGATATATCATCTTTCGGTTGTTGATAACAATATTTGTGTGAAGAGTAACATAGTCACTTATGCAAGGGAGAGAAATTGCTTTTCTTACCCATGCAGAGTTCCCAAAGTACCAACGCCATTCTTCCAGAAAGCCAGAGAAGTGGCTTTAAAAACAAACTACAGTTGGTGCCTGTTCGCTTCCAGGCAATGACATAGCTTTTTTTTTGTTGCTGTTGTGGTTTGTTTTGCCACACTTTAGGATTAATCTCCAACATTGTGGAAAACAATGTTGGTGGTGTATTTTTAAACCTCCTACCTCCATAATCACAATAGAAAGAACTAGGCCAAAGAGTCAAGACAAACAGTAGATAGCTGAAAGCACTCCCATCAATCACAAGCATTCTGATGGGCTCCCAGGTCTTGTCTAGGTCATGTTATGACTGCTTTATTAGTGTTTTAGGTCACCAGGAGATAGGCAAGTGCATCCTATAGCAGGAAGTATAGTGTGTCTCTGGAGTGAGATATTTGACTTTAGTAGGCACTGTGGTTGTGACTCGGAAATCCAGGGAAATGAGTTAAACTCAGTCAGACTCCAGGCGCCGCTCTGCCTCACAGCAGATAGAATGAAGTAGAATAATAGAAGCCTTCCTGCTATTCTCTGCATTAGGCTGAATTCCAGTCAGTCCTTCCAACTGAATTTTAGAAAGCTGTTTTCTATTCACTCTCCCCCTGCTACAAGTTGTAATTCATAGGCAGGGGCTCTGGGGGAAAGGCTAGTCCCAAGTGCATGCCCGATGGTGCCAGGAGCACTTCTGCAGGAAGACAGATTAAGGGGCATGTGTAGCATTGGTAGAGGAATACAAAAGTTAATGTCTACATTAGCTCCATAGAAATGACTTCCTGGCTGACTTAGACCTAGCAACTGCACCAGCTTGAATACTTACATTTCCACATGTTCCCTTGCACAGAGACCAACCCCATCTCATGGCTTCAGTAGAGAAAGAGGTAGCCGAGGGGTCTCCTCCTCCATCCACTGAGGAGCCCACATCCCAGTTAGATAACCTCTGAGCCTGTCTGGTTTGGTCTAGGCTCATTCTTTTCCCAACATGAGTCCTATTTGAACTCCTAAAAACATTTCGATGACTTCACATGATTTGGTAGCCTGGAAGATTTTCCTTTACAGTATAAAGATAAAGTGCATGCAATTGTAATGGGAGATGGAATTACTGGTAAAAGTCACTTCCAAGAAGGACACATGCCATACCTATAAACTGGTGAAAAATTAGTAGTTATCACATGAGCAAAGTTGTGAGACTTGTTCATTACCTTCTTAATTCTAAGAAGTTTATCTTTACCTTAAGACTTGGGAATTGAGAGTTGAAATACAATAAAGTATGATGATATTTGGAGTAGTGAAATTTGTTTCAATGTTCATGTTTCTGGTCTTTAATACTGAACATAAAGAATAATTTCTGCAAGTTGCTACTGGTGGGTCATATCTGTAATCCTAGCTACTCAGGAGACTGAGTTCTGAGGAAGTTCTCAGAAGTCAGCCAAATTAGAAAAGTTTGTAAAACTCTTATCTTCAATTAACCATTAAAAAGCCAAAAGTAAAACTGTGTCAACCTTGAGTGAAATGATAAGAAGCAGCATCCAGGCCCTGAATTTATGCCCTTGGACTAGCAGCAAAAAAAATTTTGATCCCAGGTGCCTAAGAATGAGCCTGGTTCTGAAAGTCCAGCATACAAAGAACAAAGGACCTGGGGACCTCTAGCTTCTACCAGGCAGAAATGCAAGTAATGCACGGGTAGCTTTTGCAACCAGATTTGCTGCCTGCACATTACAAATCCTCAGAGACACTAGTGTCTGAAATGGTTTATGGTCAGTAACTGCTTCCCAAGGCACTATGAAATGAACAAACCAACTGTAGACCATAGATCTCTAGACATTTCCAAGAAATGAAACAGTTTCAGTATATGCTGATGTAGAAATAGTTAACATTTTAAAGATCAACTGATATTGAGGATTGTTCTTGATACTAAAATGGTGCAATTCCTTTTGAAATAATGGGCTGAATTTTCCTCTTGTTATAAGAGATTTTTAAGAATTTGTTAGATATTGAAAAAATCTATCTGATTAAAGAGTGACATCGCCCCATTTTTAAGGAAATGGAAAGACTTGGAAAAAATCATATTAAGTGAAGTAAACAGACCCAAAGGAACGGCTCAATGGTTTCCCTCATTGTCATAATTACTATAAACCTTGGACTCTCCTAGCAGAGGTTTACAATAGGGCAAAACCTAGATACATAAGGCCATATAGGATGAGGCCAAATGAAAGGACCTCCAGGATATGGAAACAGGAGCCATATAATGTGTGATTGTTGTTTTTAATGTACTATGTTATTTCTCATCTATTTTGTTATCCCTCGGTTATTCTCATATTGCTACAGTATCTTACCTTTTTTCTGATACATTGTATATATATTTATTTGAAATAGGATAGGAAAGGGGAAAAACTAGATGGGGGAGGGGAGGGAAATGGGAACAAAAACGTGAGAAGGGGTATCAATGTTTGTGACGTAATGCATCTTTTATCTGGTGAATATTATGTAACCCTTCTATTAATTACAATAAAAAAAGAAAATGCCAAATCTAAAAAAAAAAAAACCCATCTGCTTAATTTTTGGTCTGAGAGGGCAGGGCATCTGAGTTAAGAACTTGTTTGGAAGTGACCCTGGAGGACTCACACAATGAGAAAGGTTGGTTTGGGCACCCATTATTTTGTCTTTGCCATAGGGGAGGGAGAACTTTTAATACAATATGTGTGGAATACCAGATGAAAGAGGTTTCAAATCATGACTTCTGTTGCCTAGGGACTTCTACTGTGGGCATTTACTCCATGCCACGGGATATAGAAGAGTATGATTGTTCTACTTAGGGATTACTAGGCCCTGCAGAACATACACAGCTCCCAGGGATTTTGTTCTTCCATACTCCAGAATTGCAGCCACAATGGGTTGAAAGCTTTGACATGTAGTCAAGAACATATTTCTGGTCATCCAAACTGTGTCATGTAAATAAAATATGTCTTCCTAATAATGGCTGGTTCTGCATAGAGGATGAATGACAGGCAGGGGGAAATGTTTATAAAGACATGAAAACCCACCAGGCATTTTGAACATCAAACACCACTCACGAAGTACCACTTTGATGACTTAAGCATAAGTGAATCAGAACCAGATGGGTTAAATTTCCCTTGAAATACACACTGGATTAAAAATTAAGAGAAGTAGTGCTAGATACAGTGTATTCTATTCCGTGAGCACCACTAGACACACATGGGGGTCATTAGACATATGTGACAATTAAATGGATGCTCATCCACTTCCATATTCTAAACCCTAGTTTGGCGACATGAATAGTTAGAGAGAGCTTTTCACATATATAAAATAGAAAAAATGTTCCCTGAAAAAACAAGAGTGAATAAAAAACAAAAGCATCCTTTCAGCATAAATTTTATTTACTTGCTCAGGTAAATAATTTCACATGAAATTCTGCAGTAAAGGTTTATCAGGTTACGAGTGGATAGAAATGAATCATTTCATAACTGTCCCAGGTACTTAATTAACGATGTTTGATCATGTTTGACAGATCCTAATAGGTAGTTAAATAAACACATACATTCACAAACATGCATATTCTTTTGCTCATCTTAACTCTAATGTGTTGATGAGATACTTCACAGAGTTGCTTTTTTTAGTGATTATTTACTGACATCTGACCCTCCACATGAGCCGGCTATCTTTTTTTATGACAGTCAATATGGCTGAGCTTTAGGGACTTGGAAAGACCATCTGTGTTTCAGTGCCTTCTGCCTTCCATGTACTAGCAGCCAAGCAAGCCAACAATGGGCTACATTTTTATATTTACTAGGTTGTATGGTGTTCCTTCAGCAGGGCTTGCTTTATTTACTCACTCATAGTTCTATAGGGATCCCTTGAGAGTGTTTGAGACCTATTTTGTAGATTCTCAGAAGTCTGTAAAGAGACAGTGATGGCTTTAGGAAACATTATCACCTTCATTTACATTTTCTTTATGTTCCCAAGGTGCCATTCAGAGTTTTTTGTTTGTTTTGTTTTACTTCAAGGATCATGTGCCAACACCAGTTTTATGCATAAAAGTTATAGATCATAAAGGTTTAAATTTAACTCTCAGCCCACCATTTGCATAAGCTACAGTTTGGATAAGTTGTCCATGTCTTACAGATTTGGTAGCCAACAATGGGTCTATTGAGTGGAAACATTAAGAGGAAAAATCAAGAGGGAATAAGTTAGGGAACTGGAGTGAGCCCTCTAAGGCAATATTGGGAACATTCTCTTACTGTCTTTCACTTCCTGGCTGCCATGAGATGATCAGCTTCCTTTACCATGTCCTTCTACCATGAGGCATTATCTCATTATAGGATAGAAAGTAAGAGGTCAACTGACTGTGAACAAAAACCTGCAAAATTATGAGCCACACAACCATTTGTAACAGAAAGCTGACAAACAGACACGAATTTGGTAATAGAACTCAATTCTGGAACTCTAGTTTCTTCATCTAGAAACAACAGAATGATGTCCTTACAGATTAGTTGTAGGAGAACATAGGAAAAATGCCCAGGATTATCTTGCTCCAAAAATGGACAATATCCCTTTTATTAAGTGGTCAGTATGTGAAATAACCACTTCTCCTAGACTACTGTTGCATGTATGAGGCAAACATGGCAAATCCTAAGGCGGTACTGAACTTAGCTTCTTTCCTTCCTTCCTTGCTTCTTTCCTTGCTTCCTTCCTTCCTTCCTTTTCTTTCTTTTGTAGGCTTTCTTTTGTGGGGCTTGAACTCTGGGTCTGGGTGCTGTCCCTGAGCTCTTCAGCTCAAGGCTAGTGTTCTACCACTTTGAGCCACAGGGTCACTTGTGGTTTTTCCGATAGTTAATTGGAGATATGAGTCTCATGAACTTTCCTGCCTGGGCTGGGTTTGAACTGTGATTCTCAGCTATCAGCCTTCTGTTTAGCTAGGATTAAAGGCATGAGCCACCAGTTCCAGGCTGAAATTAGTTTCTTGAATCACAGTTTTGATATCTTATTAACATCTCAGTGATTGCAGGAAAAATCACCACAACCACCATCAACAACATTTTCAGTCTCCTAGAATTTTTAGGAAACTGATCTACAGGCCAGCACTGGTAGAAGATTCTATAAGATTTCAACTTTACTATTCATAAAAAAATCCATAAGTCAATTTCCAAATGTATAAAGGGCTTAAATAAACATGTCTCCAAAGAAGTTATACAGTGCAGCTACTTGAAGATAGTAATAAAAAGAAGGCATCCAAATGACCAAATATTTGTTGATAAAAATCAACATAATTAATTATTAGAGGACTACGACTTCAAAAACAAGTATTTCTTCACACTAACTAGGATGGTTATTATTTTAAAAGGCAAACAGCAAATAAATGTTGATAAGAATATGGAGAATTTGGAGCTCTTTGGTGCAATTAGCAATATAAAGTGAGCAAGTTACAGAAAACAATTTGGCAGCTGAAAAAAAAATAGAAGCCAGGCATCCTGCCAATAATCCTACTGACATGGGAAGCTGAAAATAAGAGAATCATGGTTCAAAACTGAGTAGAAAAGTTTGCAAGATTCTTTCTTAATTCATAGCTGTAGTGGTTCATGCTTATCATCCTAAACTATGTAGGTGGCTGAGAAGGAGAGAATTGCAATTCCAGGCTAGCCAAGGCAGAAAAGTCCATCTCAGCAGAAAGAAGCTGAATAAGGTGTTGCATTCTTCACATCTCAATTGCTGAGATGTAATCATAGCAACTGTGGGAGGCTTAAAATAAGCAGATATAAATCCAGGTGCATGTCCAGGCAAGAAGCAAGACCCTACAGTAGAAATAAGAATCATAAAATGGAGGCTAGAGGAATAGCTTAGTGGTCAATTACCTGCCTAATAAATGTGAGATCCTGCATTCAAACGCCAGTACTACAAAGTAGTAAAACAACAACCACAAAAGTCATAGAATTACCATAGAATTGAACAATTCCAGTCTTATGCATATACTTGCATCCGTTTGTTTCCTTTTATTGTAACAGAATGACTGAGACTGGTTGACTTGTAAAGAAAGGACACTCATGGTTCTGGAAGTCCAAAGGCAAACTCTGATATGTCCTCAGTTTCTGATGAGAGGCTGATGGAAAAAAAGCTTGTGTGTGTGTGTGTGTGTGTGTGTGTGTGTGTGTGTGTGTGTGTGTGTGTGAAGAGGAGAGAAAGGGGTAAAGAAACTGACCTTTATAGCAACCTGCTCCATAAGAATGAATTCATTCCTTTATTTAAAGTATTAGTCTATTTATGAGGATTCCCCAATAACTCAAATGCCTCTTACAGGCCCAACTACTTGTATACATGAATTTTCAGGGATTAAATCATGTCAAAACTTTATGAGTATCCAAAATAATTCAAAGCAGGGTCTTAATAATATATGTTTATAATAGAACTATTCACAATGGTTAACAAATTTAGGTGAAGGACAGTTAACAGGATAAACAAAATGAAGTGTGTAACCCAATGGGATATTATTCAACCTTAGGAGAAGGAAAGAAATTCTAGCACATGATACAATATAGATGAATGATTAGGATAGTAGATGAGGTGAAAGAAAACAGCCACTCAAGAGCAATTAGTGTAAAATTATATTTTATGAGTTATCTACAACAGTCAAATTCATAGATACACATGGTGATTATCAGGGGCTGTGGGAATAAAGGAAAGGGCAGTTCTTATTTAATGGGTATAGTTTCAGTCTTGCATGGTGAAATATGTTCTGGAGACTGACTGCACAATTGCAAATGAATTGAAAATAACTGAATTGAACAAGTGAAAATGGAAAAATTGGGCTAGGGTCAGTGTTCTAGCACTTGCTAGATGCACAAGCATCTAGGTTTGATCCCTAGAATTGAAAAAAGGGATAAAAATATAAATTTTGTGTTGTGTGCATTTTACCAAGAGTTGAAAAAAAATCAGTTCATGGTCTAGTGGTAGAGTGCTTGCCTAGCATGCATGAAGACCTGGGTTCGATTCCTTGGTACCACATACATAGAAAAAAAAGCCGGAAGTGGTACTGAGGCTCAAGTGGTAGAGCTCTAGCCTTGAGAAAGTCCAAGGACAGTGCGTAGGCCCTGAGCTCAAGCCCAGGACTGGCAAAAAAAAAAATCAGTTCATACAAGAGAAGTATTTAACATCTTCATGATACTCTTGGTGAAGAAACAGCACTGATGCTGAGTGTTTCTGCTAAAAAGAGATCATCCTCAAAAAATATTATTTCAACACTGAGAAAAAAATGAAAATAGGATTGAATTGCTGTTTTCAATGTTTCCAACATGCTCCCATGGCAAGAAACTGAGAAACAAGGAATTAAAAAATCTGACGGTTAGACATTAGAGGGGAAAAGAGTGGGGCTGAGTGTGTGTTGTATGTACTGTTGAGACCTTCATAATCCTGTCAGTAAGTACAGTCAGCTTTCTGCATCTAGGGGTACCATGTATGGAGGCAACCAAGAGAGGATGGACAATATTTGAAAAAAAATCACTGTGCCTGTAGTGAGCTTGCTGTCTCGTTTTTCTCCAAATAATGGAGTGAAACAACTACTCACACTGAATTTAAATCCGGATTTAGCTAGAGGTAATTTAAAATACAGTATGTAAAACATTTGCATACTTCACATGCAAAGACCATTTTATTTTATACCGAACACTCAAATATCATCAGTTTTGGTTTTCTTGAGGGTCCTGGATCCAATCCAGCATGGATGATGATGGATAGCTGTGTGTACTTTTATTTGTGGGCATGTTTGAAACTTTTCCCTGTACTGTGTTTCATTATGGTTTTTTTTTGGGGGGGGGGGCGAGATTTACTTTGTTTTGTTTTCTTGCAATATACAATTATATGAACTTCATAAATTGCATAATTTTCACATTAAATGTATTTGTTCTACTGGCACACATGCAATGGAAACTTCAAAAAGTAACCATTTCCTATGTAGCATGCCTGAGTGAAATATGTCTCTAGCAATGGGCATGGAGTGATACCTAACACTTTTCAGGGATTGTTCATGGGCCAGGAGCTGTTTCAGTACTGCATATTTATTGATTTATTTCATCCTCAAATCATGTATGAGAAAGATTGGAACTATTTTTAATGTATAGATGAGGAAGCATACACAGGGAGGCTAAAGAAACTTCCTTGGATCACAAAGTTGCTGTCAGAGCCATTGTGAATAAGGGCAATGTAGTTCCATAGCTTTTTACAAAGCCAGATTAACCACATCCAATGTGTGTGGTTTTGGTACATTTACAGACAATTGTCTATCAAGATAAAAGCAAAAATTTGAGTACTACTAGTGTGATAAAGATTTTCTAATATTTCTAATTTTTGTTCTCTATTTAATACCAGTATTGATTGAACAGTCCAGCTTTTTTTTTTTTTTGTGGGTCATGGGGCTTGATCTCAGCCTGGGTGCTGCCCCTGACCTATTCAGCTCAAGGCTACCATGCTACCCTTGAGCCAAGCCCCACTTCCCGTTTTCTAGAGGAGATAAGAATATCAGGTCCCTTTGTGCCTGGGTTGGCTTTGAACCTGGATCCTCAGATCTCAGCCTCCTGAGTAGCTAGGATTACTGGTGTGAGCCACCGTGCTGGCAGTCCATCATTTCTTAAACCCCAAATACTATGTATGCTAAGGACATTATGCATAAGGATATTATGTTCTCAGTTGTCACAGAATATGAATATGTAGTACTCACAATAACTGTAAGATGCCAGGTTTTGTTTCTGGAGCCATGGAATCATTGGTTCAGTCCTCCAACTCCTAAAATGAACCTATGGCTAGTTCCAGTTCCCATTATCAATTGCAGTCATTCACAGGATTTCACATGGTCCCAGAAAGCAGATCTTTACTGATCTCAGTTTCTAGAATGAAAAATTGATCATCTCAGATAAAAAGTTTCCAAGATAATAAGACATGATCCTACATAAAGTTAGAGCAGAGAGAGCACAGAACTATGAGACCCTAAAAGTTATTGAACTTAACCTCCATTGCAGAAAGCTCAGGTAAATATTTGCCAAGCACCGTGTCTACCTCTGTGTAAAACTGAAACATCTGAAAAGACAGAAAAATCTCTTTGTGTCTCAACATAAATCTACATGTTTCCTTTGTTTTCCCTTTATTGTTCTTGGCTGTGTTGGACCCAAACATAATAAGTTAACATAGCATCTGGATGATAATCCCAGTCCGTCATATACCCTGTGGTCTCCCCACGTGATTCTAGTACAAATTATTCCTGATATAGTTGGAGGCAGTATATTTTAGATAGGAGTATAGGTTTTACAATGCAAATTGCTCAGAATCTGATATAATACTCATTATTTGTGGAATTCTTATGGAACTTGCTTAGTTTCACATCTCAGTGAAGCTTTTACAGTTCTTTTGAGAACTAGAATAAAATGATTTGAAGATCACAGTGAGTTTGGAGACTTGAGATAAGATGTATGAAGTTGATCAAGATGCACTGTATTTGTAAACTGCTTCAGTGAATGACAACTCACTTACACAACTACTTAAAGATAAGAATATTCAAAAAATCAAACAAGTTAAAATGAAGACTATCAAGAAATGAAAAAAAAAACAAGTAGACATTCTGAACATATAGTATTGTTGCATACCACCACTATTTGTAGATGCTAGGATGGGTTTAATCTATTTATGACTTCTTAGCTTTCTTGGCATGTATGAAAATTTAAATCTGTAAAATAATAAGATAGCATGTATTATTGCATGTGGTAATCATTATTAAGTGATAGAAATTTTTTTAACTCAAGTCATGTGAAAATACACATTACATCCTCCAAATTTGCTGCCTGAGTCTTTCTTAGCATTTCCATGTGTACATGACTCTTCTTTCTTTCTCCTTTCAGGAAATCCTCCTCACTCTCCCTTCAGACTTTCTCCAATGTCTGCTACTACCATTCCAGTAGACCTGCAAAATCTCTTGATAGACTAAGTGATCTCCTAACTCTTATTCCGTCTTCCTTCATGTTCCCAATACACACAACATGTGCACACACACACACACACATACACACACACCACACACACTTCTCAAGTGGTCTTTTTATATATAAATCAAGCCATTCGACTCTGTTCAGAAAACCTTCAAAGTCTTCTTCATTTCACTCTGAATGAAACTCCAAGCTAATGGTTTAAGAAGCAACTTTAGAGAAGGTCCTTTTCACACTGTCACTTGCTTTCCCCACTCACTCACCTTATCAAAATTTTTAACAACCTTATTGTCTCTTAACACATAGGTGATTTATTTGGTGTTTATTTTTCCTTCCACTCACCTCTAGAATGTAAGCTCTGATGCCGAAGTCAAGGACCATTGATGCAACTTAAGTAGGCAGAGCAACATGTGGCACATAGCAAGTACTTTGTGCACACTTGTGAGAAGAAAGAATGAACAAACCTGGTGAATGATGAGGCTGATTGTTTTGTGAATGTGCAACACACTGGCATGTACAATCCTTCCAATTCTGTGGTTACAGAAGACACTTTTTTCTCCACTAGAGAGAACACGCAGGGGTTGGAGGAGAAACATTCCCAAGAGAGTGGGCCAAAAAGAAGAGAAAGGAATCTGAAGGCAACAGCTCTAGCAAATTCTTCCTATGAAACATTTTAGGTTGATTAGCTTGGATGTGAAGAACAATCTATCTGGGGAGTTGGGACTTGTCCTTGTTTTAATTAGAATACAAATGGCTGAGAAAAGCTGAGTAGATCAGGTTCCCTGGCTCCTGCACAAGTATTTCCTGGTCTGGTGTCAGGTGTCACTGTCCTGGGGGGGTTAGGGGGGCATTGTCACTGAGGGATTAAAGCACTCTGTGATTCTCAGCCAGGCTTTCCTGGTGGCGCTGACGCATGTGCAGTATCTTGGATCTCTCTGCATCTCCTCATTCCTACTCACCTTGAGGTTGAACTGGTGCACTTGGGCAGTAAAGCAAAGGAGAGCGCTGTTTTCTGTGTGTCTACTCTGATGCCAGGAATGCACTCCCTTTGGAGAAATGAAAGGACAGACAGCCTAGGAAAAAAGAGGAAAGAGCACAAGCCTGGAAAAGAGCTCTGAAGAGATCAGGAGATGGATAGCAATGGTTTGAAGAAGGAGGGCAAATGGAAAGAACAGATGGGTTGCAACTGAGATTAGAGAAGACAGACAGAGGTGGAGGCAAACACAAAGTTGTTAATTTGTTGTGTGCCCCTCTTGACTTCCTGGCATTTTCAAGCATGATATTCTCTGGTGACTTGAGGAACATATTATTTATCTTTTTCCCCTCTTTTTGTCACTAAAACATGGGAAAAAGCTATATGCTCATTCCATTTTTAAATCATTGCTAATAGGTAGGAAGAAATATTTTTCCAAAATCTACAAGCAGGCATTGCCTTAAGAATGTCGATGTAAAATCTCTCAGATGACTGTTAAACCTCTAATATACAAGGCATTTTGCCATTGGACTTCCAGCCATACTCACAGAGGTATGCTCTCTTAAGCTCTACTCCAGGTCCATGCCACTTTTCTCAAGCTGCTTTTGGTGATGGGGAAATTTATGAACAGCAAGTTACCATTCCACAGTTGCCCCAAGAATACATGCACAATGGGAATAGCAGTAACTGTGTGTGAGCAGTATATTGGCAGAAGTTAAAGAACATTTTTTTTCCTCTTCCTAAAATAGGAACAGCCAATATGAAAGAGACTTTTCAGATTTGGGGATACCCAGTACAGTTCCAGCAGCCTATTGAAAGGCTCTGTGTTGTCTACACAGCCTCCTGTAGGGTAATTGCCATAGCAGCGCCTATAAAAGGCACGGTGGAAAGGTGCAAAAGTCATTAACAGGGGAGAAATAGGAAGCAATCAGCAACACTTAAAGCAAATTATTGCCGTGAAATTACACTCCCAGCTTGAGATAAGTGTCCCGGATCTGTTAAAGCTATATACATGGCACTTGCATAGCTGTGACTCGGGAGAAGTTTTTCTCTTTTGTTTACTGATGAAGTGTTAGGCCACAATGGGCAGCCATGCTGTTGCAAAGCTGGAGCTGCCCACATCTTCCCTGACTTCCTTCAAAGACTTTCTTCCCATGTGTAGGACTGGAGAAGAGAAGCTGTGCAAACACACCACAGGACAAAGGCTATTATTGGCGATGAAAGGAACTTATCTGATAGATTCTACTTTAGTCTACAGTTGCTTGAAGAATTGTGCTCACTCATTCTCGGATTGCTTTGGGTGTTAGGGTCAGGGGTTTGCTATGAACCTTCACAGCTCCCTTCTATGTGCTCAGACATCAGTCAGTAAGGAAAGGATGTTTTCCCCTTTGGAGGGGTCTTGGGGAAATCTGGAACCACTCCTCTCTGTTGAAGATTCTCAAGACCTGGCGTTGTTTTAGGTGCCAGCATCCTCTTTGTCTACTCCTTTTTACAAACCACCCTGAAGAGAAGAGTTCCTTGTCCTGAACTGTTCCTGATCAGCATAGGTCTCTTGCTTCTGGCTCTGTTCCATAGCAGAATACACCACTGCACTTGGAACTTCAGGAATGTCCTCTGTGTAATTGTTTCTCAAGTCACATCAGTGTAACCCACTGGATTACACTGGTGAGCTGCATCTCAAGGAACCACAGAGCTAACTCATGGATTACGGGACATCAGAGAAAAGTGGTTTTGTTTGTTGTTTGTTTGTTTGTTTGGCCAACACCCTAGTCTTTTTCCCAAATGCTCAAATGCTCCAGCATTTGCCCAATATGCTTCCATCATATTTGTTTCCTGGATGTAATCATGCAGGCTCTTAGCAGACAGCCCAAAGACAGTAATAGGTCTATACCACAGTTTCTCTTCGTTGTCATCCTCCCCCTCTTCCTCCTCCTTTCTTCTTTTTCTCTTTTACTCCTTTCTCCTCTTCCTCCTCTTCCACTTCTCCATTTCCTCCTCTTTTGCCTTATCACATGTAAACATATGAAGAAGTATGACTTGAATCTTAGATGCCCACTTTTGTTAAGAGGCAGGGATGAGGTTGTATTGCAAATAGTGCACTATTAATTCAGATATTTTGAATAAAGGAGATGGAGTAAACATGCAAGAAATAAATTTAATAGCTCTTCAAGTTATCGCAGTAGAGTTTCTTCTTACCTATATACTCCAAAAATCTTAGAATTTAAAAAATGAGTACTGTCAGGGGATGTAGGGATTCTTGTGCCTAATCTACAAATGAAGGTGAAACTACTTTCTGTTCATATTTGAAGTATTTTCATCCCTTGAACTTTCTAGAACCTTATAAAATAATATATATTTTATATTATAGATATATAATATAATATATAAAATAATTTCAGTTAAAATAGCTCCAACATCACTAGATACCTTCTCACATTTAAGTGCCTTTAAGTACTATCATTCTACTTCTATACTTTGCCTTCTAGAAAAATGTTGTAAAAAATGCAGTCTATGAGTTGAAAGGGACATAGTCATATAATTCCATTCTTCAGAATTTTTCCCAAATGAAGCCTCTACTTCTTTTACCTCATCCTTTTATGACATGGCCCCAGAATCCTTCAGAATACTCCACTTTGTTCCCTATTGTGGGTTCAATTGTTATTAATAAAACTTAATCCCCACATACTATAGACAAAGAATGAAGTTGCTAATGAATATATGTTATTGTAGTTAAAAATATATAAGGTAGTAACAACATTAAAGATATATCAAAATAAAAACTTACCTCTGAGGACTAGAGTCTGAAGAACTTCTAATTGTCCTCTAGACATGCTTTCTGTCTTGGATACATATAGCATCTTGTAACCAAGGAGTCCAAAATGGATTTGTGACAGGAGATCTTTACACCTTTCTCAACATCTAGGCAGGTTTCTTGCTATATGACCAAGTCCAAGAGCAGCAGTTTGTGGGATCTCATCAGAAGCACATACCAGTGATCCATCTTGCTATTATCAACAAACAATGCCGACAAGCTGGTAAAATCACTCCGACTCTTGCCTGGAATTGGTAGTTACAAAGAAACATGGTTATTCCACACATTTCATGCCAGAGGTCAGCTCTGTGCAGATGCATCTTTTACTGCAGCAAAACAACTTAGACTAGTTGTTAGGTTTTTTTGGAACTAATTTTCAGATGTAGCATGACCAGCTCAATATGTCTGTCATGTCCTGGACATCACCAACAATCCATTATAAAATATTCTCCAAGATTTCTTTCTTCAGAAGAAATCACTGACACCTCCTCCTGTATGGAAGAGATACTCCTGTTAAACAAGGAAATCCAACCAAAGCTTTATTTTATTAGCCAGAGGACTGTGAAATCAATCTTGGCTAGCAATCTAGAACGATTATGTGATTTCTAGACTATATCAGGCTGACTTGAATTTGCCTGTGTTCTGGTGCCACTTGAATTTTGCCTTGTATTTCCCTTTATGGCCAGTTGGTTCCCTGCCTGTACAGGAATTTCTTCTGAAGCTCCACTTACCACAGCTGAGTCCTTGTGACCCACATAGTATTTTTGCCATTCTGACCTCCTTGTTTCTCCCATAGTCTGAGATCCTGCAGAAAATAAAATTTTTCTCCATACTGAGATCCTAATGGGGATTCCCTTATCACTGTATCCAAGGGTATATCTCAGGTGGCCTTACTGGACTCTGTTTAGGATTGTCTCACTATCCTCCTGGGACTATTTTTCTACTCCTAAGCAACTAAATGCCTGCCATTTTCCATTGGTATGTCAGAATATCAGAAACTGAATAGTTCATAAAGAATGAGAGTTTATTATCTTGAGGTTCAAAAGGTCAACAATGTAATGCTGGCATTAGTTCAGCTTCTGAAGTGGCCTTCCTGCTACCTTATAACATGAAGAAAAAGCCAGTGGCACATGCAGAAGAGATGGAATTTAAGGGCTGGTCTAAACCAGTCTTATATGAGAGAGAGAGAGAGAGAGAGAGAGAGAGAGAGAGAGAGAGAGAGAGAGAGAGAGAGAGAGAGAGAGAGAGAGAGAGAGAGAGAGAGAGGGGGGGGGGGGGAGAGAGAGAGAGAGAGGGAGAGAGAGATATCCCAGAGAACTAACCCAGTGCCATGAGAGCAACATTAATCTGTCTCACAGCATGGAATCTTTGTGACAATATCACTTCTAGAATGTCCCAACTCCTCTCAACACTTTTACACTAAAAATCAAATTTCAGCATTAGTTCAGGGATAATATTCCACATTCAAACCATATCACCAATGTAATTCTAGGTGCCTCCTTGTTATCATTCATTCTTAATAAGACCACAGCATGCCTTGTGTCCAAGCAGGCCTGGATTAAATTATTTTAGGCAGGAATAAATTCTTTAGGAGATAGACTAATCCAAGCTAACAAAATGAGCTATAAAACAATACTAAGAGGAATGGGAAGAAAACGTAGATCATATAGGTTGGTGGATTTTAAATATATGCTTATTTTTATTGTTTTTAGAAACTTGGACCCTTATTTTAAAAAATAAGACAGACAGACAAACAGACAGAAAGAAAGAAAGAAAGAAAGAAAGAAAGAAAGAAAGAACAAAAGAGAAAGGAAGAAATAGGAAAGAAAGAAGAAAGAAAGGAAAGAAGGAAAGAAAAGGTAAGGAAAGAAAGACAGAGAGACAGAGAGAGATTTTAAGACATTATTTTGAACTAGAGACCACAAGAATTGATTGCACTGGACTGTGAAAGGATCTCCTATTTTTCATGAAAGGTCAGCCTTTTCTCTTGGATGAGGCCCACAAACATGAAGCAGGGTTTTGTTTTACTGAAAGACCAATTTAATTGTAAACCTCAATTAAAAATTTCATTTCTAAATCATGTTTAATGAAGAGGTCAGGCCAAAGAGACAGAGGATGTATGTTTTTTTCTCATATGTGGAACCCAGAATTAATTTATAAATCTATAAGGAAATACTTGGGGTGGTATTCAAGTGCACATACATAAATTAACTGAAATTTGGTAGTTTGAGAGGAGAACTCAAATGATATAATTCCTTAGAAAGGCTAACATGAAGTCCAACAAAATAAACACCAGGAAACAGGCATTCGATAGGGAGGGAGGGATGAGATCCAGAGGAGAGAGACAGATGAATGAAGAGAGGAAGACAAGGAGAATTCAGTCATAAAATTCAATACCTATCCTACAAAATGATGAACATTTAAGGAAGAGATGGGATTAAAAGGGATGGGGAGAATGATGAAAGGTGGTGACATTAAACAAGACACATCATATTCATAAACTGCTTTTCTGAATGGTAACTTCTGTACAGCTACTCAAAATAATTTAAACAAAATAAGTAAATGAATAATATTAAGAAAGAAAAAAATAAATCCACTTCACCAGTATGTCAAGACTGGTGCTTGTCCAAATATCTGGGCACTGTGATCTCTCTATTCAAATCAAATCAACACATATAACTCATCATTGACGTGAAGAACACCGTGTTTTGGTGGGCCATGATGACGTAAGTGAGGGTTAAAGGTTAGATAAAGCAGGTATTATGGTGTATTAGCATCAGCTAAAACACACAAGAAGCTTGCACAACTGATGCTAAGAAGACACCCAAATAATTTAGGAAGAGAACAGACATGACTTTCAGTATGTGAATTGAAGCCAATTTCACACAATCTTCAAAAACAATTGCATTCAGGCAAGAGCTTGAAGGGAATTTTTTTTTTAATTCTACCATTTCCCTAGCTCCCCCATTAACTGGTGAAATTGTAGATTGCCTTCTAGTTTTACTTGAAATTTTTGACTTATAAGCCACAAAATTCTTCCTTCATTTGGGGACTAATTGCCAAAGCTGCTTGTGAAAAGAAGGATCAAAAGACCTTTTATAAGGTGAAAACCTTAAGTTTCTTTCTCCATTTGCTATACAGCTCTGCATTATAAAATAAGCTGTTAAAATCTTACCACTTTCTCAATTCCCATGACAATCTGCTTCCAAAAGCAGGCAGCTCCTAATTTTATCACATGCAAACTGAAGTAAGGAAAATATTATTTCTTACAGTCCAGGTTATTCTTTCTTACTCCCTTTGAAAGTTTTCTTTTGCAAAGTTGTACTTCGTTTTCTTTTCAATGTTATCAAATGGTTGTTGACTAGCCTTGAATATAACTGGGGCTTTTGTAATAATTAAAGAATAAGAAATTGTAGTAACAACACTGCTATAATCCTTTTCTGGTAGCAGCTAAAGATGGTAAGTGCTATGTTCTGAATATTTATGTAACACCAAAATCTATGCCTTAACCTCTAATGCTCTGGTATTGGTTTCTAGGCCTTTGAAAGATAATTAGGCTAAGATGTGGTAATGTAGGTGGAGTTCCATGAGTGCCTTATAAGGAGACAAAGAAACACCAGAATATCTTCTTTGAGGACATAGCGGCTATGTGCATGTTAGGAAGAGTCCTCGCTAGGAACTGAGTCTTTTCAATTCCTCCATCTTGGCTTTTCCAGTGTCTGATATTTAAATCACTCACTCTCATATTTCACTCAATGGCCCAGGCTGACTGGTATTTGAAGCGAGATGCTTTCAAAACTCACAGCCCTCATGTCTTTGAAATCTATTGTGGGCTAAGCTGGGAAGATTTCTGGAAGCTGATGAATAAAGGAAATAAACTGAGCTTTAAAGAGTCTGACATGAGGAAATTACTACAAGAGAAACAGGAAGGCAGACATAGTACTCATGTCAGTAATCCTTGGTACTCAGGAGGCAGAGATAGCAGGGTGGCGACTGGAGGTCAGAGCAACTCAAAAATTTAATGAGAACTTATCTTCAAAAGACAAACTTGACACAAGGGTTCATGTTGGTGATCCCAGCTAAGCGAGAAGCACAAGTTGGAAGATCATGGTCCCAGGTTGGCAAGGTCAAAAGCACAAGACCTTATTTGACAAATAAATAAAGCAGGAAGGGCTAGGTATGTGGCTCAAGAGGTAGAGTATTTTTCCACCGAGCATGAACCCTGAGCTCCAAATCTCAGTACCACAGAGGGAGGGAGGAGGAGAGAGAGAGAGAGAGAGAGAGAGAGAGAGAGAGAGAGAGAGAGAGAGAGAGAGAGAGAGAGAGAGAGAGAGAGAGAGAGAGAGAGACAGACAGACAGACAGACAGGGGAAGAAGAGGAGGGGGGGAAGAGGAGGAGGAGGAGGGGGAGGAGATAGAATTGGAGGCCGTAGGGCACAGATGTGGCCTGCTCTGTCGTCCTCAGGTTGGCTACTTGCAGTAATGAAGGCAGCTTTCTGGAGGAGGTAATGCTATGCTTAGTTCTCACTACTGAAGCTTCAACATCTTTAATTACGAGGAAGGAAGCACTAAGCAGAGGAGCCAGTTTCCACTCTGCCAAGCAAGAGTGAGGTCCAGAACTGTCAGAGTATGTGTGTGCAAGTGGAAGGAAGGAAGTGAGATTGAAGATGTAGATGATTAGAGGTTGATCACTGACCCTTTTTGTGCAATTTATTCTCCCATGTGTGTTTATTCACTGATTTTTACAAAAGAATGGCATTCTGATTATACATATTGGTATTTATTTGAAGCTTTATTCTTTTGTAAGGTAAAAATGGCTTGACTCTAATATGTGAAATTCACTGCTCTGTCTCCTTGGGTCAGTAGCCTATTGGAATTTAGCCCCTTTACACATCTTGTGTTGGCATCCATGCATCCATCCCTTGCTCTAACGGATGTAGTAGAGGAAACACAGGACTATTGACTGAATGGAACAAGATCGCCTTATGCTCAGATCCTCAGAGCTGTTTGTACAAATAAGCACAAAAATGCACCATCGTAAGTACTGATATACCATTACTTAAATCAATTGTAACTGATTTAAATTCAAAGTACATGTTCCTTTTCACTGCAGTAACAATTACACTGAAACTGGAAATGATCGTATGGGTTTGAAATTGTCTCTAAATAGATTGAACCATTTTAGATACTGAACAATTTTTTCTACATTTTATATCAATCAAAACCCTACAATAAAATAAAACTGTTAAAATATTCCTAGGGTAGCTGGGTGCAGTGGCTCATGCCTGTAATCCTAGCTATCAGGAGGCTGAGATCTGGGGATTATGGTTCAAAACCAGCCTGGGCACTGAAGTCTGTGAGACTCTTATCTCCAATTAACCACCAGAAAAACCAGAGGTGGTGCTGTGGCTCAAGGGGTAGGCTGGTATCTTTGAGCTGAAGAACTAAGGGACAGCATCCAGGCCCAGAGTTCAAGTCCCAAGACTGACAAAAAAAACAGCAGTATTCCTAGAGTGTGCCGTGTCGTTGTTGGAACACATAAATGAAATAAAGGTCCATTTAAAGCTGCAGAGAAATAGAGTCTACCATTTTACAACTGACGTAGACACAGACACACAGACTTTTCTTTCACCCAGCAATGCTTCCCTGATACTTAAATGCCTTGCTTATCAACTCTGCATAAAGACTGAATGTGTTGATCCATACTCTCTGTCCCAAGAACACCTTATCTGTCCAGTAATCATTATCCCTTGTCCTTGCCATTCTCAAGAGCACAGATTCACATTAATTAACTGCTTCACATGGTGCTTGCTTTGAATTTTCTTCCTCTGACAGTGACATATGAGGAATATATAGTTTTTAATAACTTAAGAAGTGAGCCACAGATGTAAGTCTATCAACACACAATTCTCCAAATCGGAAGAGTAACAGTTATCTTTAGTCTCATGGACTCAACATGTGAGACAGGCTAGATAATCAGGCTATGGACCAGCAAGTCAGTGTATGTGCAGACTGCTCCCTTCCTAGCTTACACTGTAAGAGTAATTTGTAGAAGTTGCAAGGACCCATGGTAGAATAAGGACAACTTCTATTCAAGGGGATGATGTTTCACGATGGTTGAGTAATGTCTGAAAAACTTAGTGTCTTACACTTGCCCAGCTTTCTTGCACACAGTCAGTGCTCTGCCACATTAGCCATGCCTCCAGTCCAGCTTTATGCTGATTAATTGGAGTTGCTTATAGTGGATTGCTTTAAAGTGTATTGCCTAGGCTGACTTTGTGGCTTAGTCCTCCTCTAGCTCACCTTCTTGAGTAGCTAGGATTATACAGTATATAATGACCTACAGGTATATAACAACCTACAGTATAGGTGAGATACTGATACTCACCTATTCATCTTTAATGTGAAATGTTCTAAAATCTTCAAATATCAAAGTGAAGAGTGCAGAAGCATGTTTGATGTTCCTTAGACATCAGGCAATTGAAAGAGAAAATACATTGGATGTATTTGTTTACCATTCAGAAACAAAACCCCTATCTCATAGTGTAAATAGAGTTTGCTGGTACTTTTCTTCCCTCTGTATCAAGGTACCTTGTTGCTATACAATTTCAGCATTATGTTATAATATCAATTTTAATAGGGTATAGGGCCTAAAATTTGTGCACAGGGTCTGTAACAGAGAATTTGAGTAAGTGACAGAGTAGCTGAGACCTGGTATATGAATTTGGAATTAAGTACACTTCTTCTCTTCAATGTAGCAGACAACTCCCTCGTGCTTTAACCTTAGTATGGAAAGCCACTGAAGATACACTACGGAGTCTATCCTTATCCAAGAAAGGCCTTTACTTTAGGGAGAATCTTTGTTTCCAGAAATAGTATGTGAATGAGAGGAGAACATTTAAAGGCCCCTTGGCTTACTGCTAACTTGTTTTTCATGTCATTCGAATGTCTAGATCATTCTATCAGGTCGTGTTTCTAATTCTAGTTCCTGTCTATAACTCCAGAGTATTATCATGAGATCTGCTGCTAAAGCATTTGCCAGACTGCAGCCACCATCCACTTTGTACACCTATCATAAAGACAACCTCACAGCTGGAGTTTCTATGATAGCCGAGGGAAAGAAAAGATGGCGAATGGACTTGGTATATCTTTCCATTGATGTGTGTTTGGGGGCAGTAGGAGTACTTTGGAATGGGCTGGAGGGTACTATAGAAGGAGCTGGAAGGTAACATGAAAGCAAGGAAAGGGTAGAGACTTAGGAGGAGAAGAGACTGGGAAACAAGCCCAGGGCTGGTATCTGGTGAAAGGAGAACCAATACCTCTTTTGTTGTGAGGAAAACTGGGCACAAAGGGTGAGTTTGAGTTTCACTTCAGGTCAGCTGAGGGCATTGTGAAAAGGCAGTTTTCAGACTGCAAGCTTAACTGACTGACTCTGAGGTAATTAAATCACTACATTAAGCTGCTGACCATGAAAGCAGAAAAATACAAGCACACAAAAAGAAGAAAACAAAAAGCTCACATTTGTATCTAATTATGTAATTAAAATGTTTACTGTTCCATGTAATAATTACGTGGCTCATATTTGATCATAATGGAGTTTGCTTAATTGTTTAAAAGTTTTACCCGTTCTTCTTGTGGGACAAAATTTGGTTTTATTTAGTCATTTTTCATTCAGGCATACAAGATTTCCATGTCATCTGACTTTGTTTTATTCTGGCTGGGTTTTTTTTCTTGAATGTTTGGCAAGATCTATGGTAATTTTCAGTTTTATTTCCTCTCTTTAGTGATGTTCATAATTGGGGCAGCCAGTTACCTGAGAAGGAGATCCATTTACTTTGTTGATGTGTATTTTTTTTCTCAGACTTCAGGATGAGCAGAAGGCTTATTTCTGAACAGCCTTTCTGCTCTGTTCCTGGGAAGTCTTGGAAAGAGGACCAGAAAGCTGCAGCATTTCATTTCAAGGCACCTCCTTCCTCGTCCTTTATTATAGTGTGGTTTTCGCAGCTGCACATCTTGATTACTCAAGGACTTGATTAATCACATTGCAAATTATCCAAGCACTTTATTTCTTTTCCTCCCTACTTCCTATCTCTTCAAAAATTTTGAAATCTATTTGTGTTTTGTCATTTCACAGGTTAACTCCAACAGTGATCAGAATAAGTGAAAAGAAACAGGGCGAAGAGAAAAAGCCATCACATGCTGTATTAGTGCATTGCTCTAGTTCATGGTCACAAAGTAAAGGATATAGTTTGGACTTTCTATTTAAGAAAAAATTCCATTTTACTTCTACCTGCAGAATTCAGTTACCTATTATTTGTTACTTCAAATAAACATAATTTAGTCTGGGGTGAGGGGAGAGGTAGTTCAAAATGATGCAATTAGAAATAAGAAAAAAATCTAAGGTATTATAAAGATTAGTCCCTTTATAAAAGGCAGCTGCACTTACAAATTGTTAGATTTTAATGAGGTTAACTGAAAAGAGACTACCATGTGGTCTTCAGGCAGGAAGGAGAAGTTTATTCTGTGTCCAGTGCAGGTGGACATGCATATGATAAAAGGGGCAAGCAGCTGCCCTACCTGGGTTTAACTGGGGAAGGGGCAGGGAGAAGGTGTGGCCTCGCTGGAGCTAGAGGTGGAGGTGACCTCAGAGCCTGCGACCTCCCACGGTCTGCAGGAAGCATAATTAGAGGGGTCTAGCATGTGATCTCAGAGAAGGAGGAGGTCTCAACTGCTTCCAGGTGTGCCTGTCACCTGGGCAATGCAAGTGCTGGGCAGAGACTGAAACAGGATGAGGAGGGGGCATCCATGTGCAGATTCATACAGGGATTTGCACAGGGGCCTTCCTTAGAAGATCTTACATTGATCGTCTGTAGTGGAGGATCCAGAAAGAGGAATAGTCCAGCTAATCTGAGAATGCAAGTTGCTAATCAAATAACATGCCATTTCTCCTGGGGAAAAACACAAAAACTCATCCAGTGGGCAGAAGCCTTCGACCAATCCAAGGAAGCACAGACTACTCAGGCCGGATGACTCACTGCCCATTAAATCCTAGGTATTATATTAAGTCAGGTGCCTTGGAAGAGAAGGACAGGAGAAAAGTTCAGGATAGATAAAGGTTTCAAGGTGACGATGAGCTGATAAGTTACATTTCTTTTTAACCTCTACTAAAGTACTTACAAAAAAATATTAGTATACTTGTTCTAAATTTGGGTTGAGTTTACCCCTCAGGGGGCACTTGGCGATATTTGGAAACACTTTTTCATGTTAGGACTGAGATCACTGTTGGCATCAAGTAGGTAGAGACTGTCAAGCTGTTAATCAGATGAGTGCAGAGGCCAGATCTACACACTAAAGATCCAGCCCTAAACATCAATAGTGTCAAGTAAGAGCCTTTCATGCCTAAGGATGGACTAATGACTCAATTAGAGTAAGCCACACCCTTTTTCAAATAAGTGGTAGTGTAGAGATGTGCCTCTGTCCATCTCTCAGCTCGTCAGGAGAAGTGTTACATACAGGCAGCCAGAAAAGAGGGAGCCCTGGACACTGGTGACACTGTCTGCACATGGAGTTTACTTAAGGAGTGATGACATTCTCTAACACATTCCCAGGCAGTCTACTAGGAACATTTTTATACGATTTCTTTAGTCCAGATTTCAGAGGATTTTCAGTTGGCAATATTTGGCCAGATTACCAGTTTAGCATTCTTGGTCAAAAGCTGAGATCCATTTTAAAACATTTTTGGATTTTAAATTAAAGATCCTTGGCTCATACATGTGCACACAGAACACTGTCAACTCTCCTTAGGCTCTGAAAGGGAAATCTCATACGTGTTATTTCCCCAGGGCAAATTTATAATGTAACCATGCTTTATGATAAAAAGAAATAATTCTGCTAAGATTATTTGACGACTCTAAGAATTCTTTCTAAGGGTCTTAGTTTAATTGGCTTTCTACTTAATCTACCCTGCCTACTAGCTTTCCAATGTTCTCAACTGAAGAATTGTAACATATTAAATTCAGGGGGAAGAGGCTGAAACATTGAATGCTCTGTGTCTAGTCATGAAAAATAAATGTCCACCTTAGATGGGTTAGGACGTACTCCTTCACATTTCTGCTGACTAGAAGGCTGAAAGTTCAGGTGTCTGCAGAGCTCTGCTACTTCTAGAAAGATTCTGGGTCTTTCCCTTTCAGCTGCAGGGGAGTGCTGGCATTGGGACATCCTGTGTTTCTGTCTTTATAGCCAGGTACTCTGGGCCCATGTATCTCCTCTTCTATCACTTGTTAGGAAAGGTGTCATTGAATTCAGAATGTACTCTAAGTCCAGGACAAGGTTATCTTCACTATTTTAAATAACATCCACAAAGCTCTTTTTTATTTTTACAAATACAGTCAAATCCATAGGTTCTGGAGACATGGAAATAGACTTTTTTTTTGAGGTACCATTCAACCTACTGTAATTACCTCTCCATGAACAATAAACAGCATGATGTTTCCATAGCCAGCATGACTAATGCTTTTAGTTTTCTCCACATGAGAAACTCCCAGGAATGACAGGCTTATATTAGAGAAGAGTCTTCTGAAAGAGCAGGGGAAAGAGTGTCCCAAGAAAACTGGAATGGTTTGTGAACACATGGCAGAATAGCGCTTGAGGTGCCAACATCTCCACACTGAAGGTTCAAAACACATTGTGACACTGTGTGGGTCTGTTAAAATAAGAGGCCACACACCTCTGAGAAAAAAGTTGATTGGCCTCTACTTGACCCTTCTCCTCCTCCTCATGACCTTTGCATTGACAGCTGTGATGAGGGAGTGAGCAGAGAGCCCCAAGCAGGGAGCTTCCACACAGCTCCAGACTGCATTTCTGCACACCTCCTTACCCTGTCCAACCCTGCAGTCTCTCCTCAGCTGTTGTTCACGTTACTAAAAGCAACTGTGACAGAGGCCACTGGCCCATTAACATTGTAGACACCTGGCCAGTGCTGCTTCGGCACAGGGTTCCTCACAAAGCTGATGATGTGCTAAGGTGCCCCTTCCTTTTTGCCCCTTCTGCCTTGTTGCCAGGTTCCTTCAGCCTCCCTCACTGGAGAAGTGAAGGCTGAGGCTTTGATCTTCTGCTGAGCATTGCCCTTTCCTGTCCATATGGTGGCTTGGGCTCAATGGTGAGCAACCCAGAGCTGACCTGGACCAAGGCCCACTTGACTAATGCTCTACTTGGACAGGCTCTTCACAGCCAAGGTCAACAAAAGGGGTCTGGCATGGACTGATGGTAGAGCTGTCTATGTTCAGCAGCTCCTGTCTTGTTCTAATGGCTTCTGCTTGGGAGGACAAGATAATCCTGCCTCCAAGTCCATTTGATGGGCTTCTGGCTCTGCAACCCATCCTCCCCTTGTGGAGGTGGGTCTGTATTTGGTTGCATTTCTAACCTCATTTTATTCTTCTTGCTGAAAAAACAAAACAAAGACAAGCCTCTTGGTGGGAAAGCAGCTGCTTTGGATCAGGATAGAGGTAGTAAATTTCAAAACAAATGTAACATGAATGAAAGGATGAGTCTAGTACATGACTGTAATGATGAGAGGCTTGCACTTTGTGCCATTTGCCACAGTTAGATTGATTTCATCTTTCATTCATACTGACTTCACACCTTTTCAACAATTAAGACATTTCATCGCCAAATTCATTAGGTTACAAAAGAATCCTTTGATCAACGGCACATGGAATCGTGATGGTTTTGAAATCTTTAGGTGGAATATTTGGGTTAAAAGCAAAATTTTAATGAGCTATTCCTGATAACTAAATTTTAAATTTTTATTTCATTTTGACTTAGTTATAGTACTTTGCTTAGTGATGGATCTCTGGGTTGCAATAGTCATATACAACTTATCAGACTCTGCTGGTATTTGCTTTGTTTTATTACCTCAGTTTGTACAATAAGCAGTAGATAAGCTTACCTTTGTTTAGTTTTTTTTTTTTATACTTCCTTACTTTAAATTCTTTTTTTTTTTTGCCGGCCCTGTGACTTGAACTCAGGGCCTTGGCACTGTCCTTGGGCTTTCTCAAAGCTAGGTCCCTACTACTTGAGCCACAACACCCCTTCCAGCTTTTTCTGTGTATTTGGTGGTACTGAGAAATTGAACCCAGAGCTTTGTGCATCCTAGACAAGTGCTCTACCATTGAGTGTGGCTCAGGCCACACTCCTGACCACTTTCCTACTTTTTAAATGTACTTAATTTACTTCCTTCATTACATTGATCACTAAATCAATGCTTCCCTTGACCATCAAATATTAGCTATAATACTAATTACCTGGGAGGCTGAGAATGGGAGGATTGTAATTTGAAGTCAGCTGGGAAAAAAGTTTAGAAAATCTCTGTCAACACTTAGCTTGGCACAATAGTGAACACATATCACACCACGTTGCGTGAGAGGCTGAGGGTGGGGGAATCATGGTTCCTGGCCATTCTGGCACCTAGTGTAAAAGAATAATCAGTAAAAATTAGGTCTGGAGTAATGCCTCAGTGGTACCAAACCAGCTCAATGTTCTGAATCCAAATTCTAGAACAAAAAACACAACTCATCGGAAGATGTTATTATATTTACCCATTTCCCACTTTACATATTCTTCTCTACTCTCATACCTTTTCTCTTTTCTCCATGTTCTCTTCACTAATACAAACTTCAACATGCTGGTTATGTTTTTAAAATCTTTTGGGTATAATTCATATCATGTAGGCTCAAAGATTTTATGAGTGGCTCCCCATCTCACTCCAAGTAAAAGTCAAAGTTCTGAAAATGGCATGCAAGAGCCTCGGCAGACTGTTTTGCTTATTTCTTCTCTGATTGTTTGTCTTTTATTACTACTGTGCTTGGTTCTGCTCAGCTCTGGTAAGCTGATTTATTTTCCTGAGTGTAGACTTTATCCATCTGTCTGAGGCCTGTGCATGCTTCCTTGCAAGGTACTGCATGATTGCTTCTTCCTTCAAGGGTCAAATGGCACTTCCTCAAGTGAGGCTGTTCTTGACCCCTCTCTGAAAGTACTCATTACTTCCTAATGCCCTACTTTCATAATTAAATGCTAACTGTGATCACTGAAGATTATCACTATCTTGTGGATCATCATTGAAAATACTCAGTAAAATATGTGAATCCATATGTTAAAATGTGAAAGTCCATTGAAAATCATTGCAACATACTATATGGAAAATGAGCTCTACAACCTGTGGGTAGAGAAAGGAGGGGAAATCTGGAAAACAGAGAGGGAAGGAGCGAGATTGCCTAAGAAAAAAATTGTACTTATTATCTGATTTATGAAACTGTAACCACTCTGTAAATCACTTTTATTTTTTATTTTTATTAAAGAATTTATTAACATTGATTTTTACAACATAGTTCAAATGGCACGTTTAACAAACAAGTATTCAAGAAGGGAATCTATATATATAATTACTGGCACATAGATTTTAGAACATAATTTTTTAATTTAATTTTTTATTGTCAGAATAATGTATAGAAGGATTACAGTTACATTTGTCAGGTAGTAGGTGCATTACTTCTCGCACATTGATACCCCTTTTCATGTTTTTGTCCCCTTTTCCTTTCTCCCACCCCCTCCCAATTATCTTGTTTCCCCCCTTTGCTTCCCTATTTCAAATATGGAAATCACTTTTATAATAACAATTTTAAAAACTCAGTGCAATGTGATACCAGATTTATTCATTTATTTTTGCTCAATGCCTGTTTTTACCAAGAAAAATGTAAACTCTGGGAGGACAAGGACATTTATTTGTCCACCTCCTAGAAGAGGATCTGCAATTATGCAGGTACTCAATGTCTAGCAAGTGAATGTGTATATAAGGTAACCATGGTGATAAGACATGCATGTGTTAAAATGGGCATCACATAGTAAAGGCCAGTTCAACAGGAGCACCTCAAGCCTGCACTCTACGAGGGACAGGAGCAGAATATTCTTGCTGAAGGTTTTGTTTTCATTACGAACACACTGTATGACTAAACTGACAGGTGTTAATAACTGGCAACAAAACTCTCCTCCATAATTCCATAATACAGAGCCAAAGGATATCTAATGAGGAAAAGGCAAAAGGAGATACGAACCAGCTAGTGGCTTGTCTTGCTCTCCACTGTACAACATAACATAAGCCCCTCCCACCACAATCATGTGCTTCCACTTGACCTCTTCTTTCCCTCTTTCACCTGGATCTCTGTAACAGCTACATGACAAGGGCATCTAATCATCTCGAGCATAGGACATTTGGTTCAGATTCTCTTATCAGCTTTGCCTTCTCTTCTCTCTTCACCCTGCCTCCACCATAAAGAAGCTCTGGAATGGACCTTGGATTAGTGACACGTCTACCACTTCTTCAAACACTTCATGCAGAAAATCTTTCAGAGACTCCAATGCGGGCCCTCAGACCTGGAAAATACCTGTCATCATCAAGACTGAACATCTGCTAAAGGAATGCATTCCAACAGCATTGCTCAGCTCCTGCTACGTATTTGTTTGTTAGAAAAATAATAATAATCTACGATTTGGGGGTTTTTGCATATTTAAATGAACTCAGTTATTCTCATTTTCTATTTATTTTTATTTTTTTATTTATAAACCAGTTTAAAATCTGAGAAATCTACTTTGGTTTCTCTTAATGACAAGTGTGAAAGAGAATTTTAAGTTAATCTTGGAAAGCTGAGTTTTTGACTTTGAAAAATGTATGAATAGTGCTATGGTAATTTTTAAATATGTTGCATAGTCTCAGTGAATTTTCTTCATGTATAAGTAATATAAATAGAACTATTTCTAGTGTGAATTTTTATACATCCTATGACCATCATCACCTTTGTATCAGCACATTAAACATGGATTCAACAAGTCACTTAGAAAATTTGAAGCAATTGGAAATGTTGCCTTTAAAAGTCAGAATTTCAGATTTCTATAGTTCTTCAATTACTCACTTTTAAATATTCCAAATAGTTGTGTTGAAAGAAAAACTGAAATTTCTGTGTTGAACTTTGTGGATTTTCTTTATGATTTCTATGTATGTATGTGTATATGTATATATATGTATACATATGCATATTTACTCTAAAGCTCTATTTAAACACATACTGATTCATTAAGACTCATGGACTTCACAACAGATTGGAGAGAGATTCGAGAAATGGAACTACTTAAAAATTAAAAGTTTCTGCACAAAGGCATAGCTACTAAAGCAGAAAGCTAGCCAACTAACTTGGAAAAGATATTTACCAATATTACATGACATTTGAAATATGATGCAAAAATCAGTGTCAATAAAAGCTTTTTAAAAAGACTCATGGACTTAATCAAAAGCAAATATTAGGAGAATTCCTCACATGTAAATGTGCCATCTCTCCACACTAACACTGCTTTCTAAATAAGATGAGAAAGCAAAACACAATAATAACAAAACACTGTGTTTAAGTCACACAATTTATGGAGAATTAAAAAAATGTATCTCCTATTTTCATAAAATTATGGAATGTGACACACATGCTTGTAATAATGATCATTCCTTTATATATTTATTTTCTAGAATATGGCAACACTAGACAGGTTAAAAAAATCAGAGGTAGGTGGAAACATGGAATTTTTGATGGTTCAGTCAAGTGTTTAAGCAAGATGTTAAAACTGAAGTGTCCTTTACTTATTGTAATAGTCTTTATTTTGAGAATTAATATCTTTCAACTAAATGTTATAAAAATTTTCAACAGCTGTTACTTTATAATAATTTTTTAATTATTTAAAAGTAAGTCTAAAACCAAATCCTAAAGCCAAGAAATATGTCACATTCTTAAAATGTACCAGGTTAAAAAAGAAAAAGTTAAACAAGAGCACTCTGAATGAAGTAAATATGAATCTTAAAGGGGTGTGTGTGTGTGTGTGTGTGTGTGTGTGTGTGTGTGTGTGTGTGTGTGTGCATGTGTGTGTGTATTCTCAGTTCTAGGACTTGAACTGAGAGCCTAGATGCTGTCCCTGAGGTTTTACTTTGCTCAAGCCTGGCTCTTTAACACTTGAGCCACATACAGCTCCACTGGCTTTTTTGATAGCTAATTGAAGATAAGAGTTTCACTGGCTTCCCTGCTTGGTGTGGCTTTCAATCTCAATCCTCAGATGGCAGTGTCTTGAGTATCTAGCATCATAAATGTTAGCAACTGGCACTGGGTGATGATTCTTAAAAATATTTTAATCTCAATTAAAATACATATATTATTCTCTTGAGTAAAGATTTAGGTATATTTTTATTAAAGTTTTAAGTTACCATAGCCATGTTCTTTTGACTTTTTAGTATGTGTTTGTTTGGGGATATTTTTGTGGGTTTTTCTTTGCTTTTCTTTTTTTCTTTCTTTTTCTTTTTTCAGTATGAGGATTTGAACTCAGGGCTTCTTGCTTGCTAGGTAGGCACACAAGTACTTGAGCCATATTCCCTAGTTTCCACAGCTATCTTCCTTTGATATTAGAATAAACTGAAATTAATTACTATAGTCTATATTCTTAAAACAATTTTAAAAGTATTTTCAAAAATTGGCACATTACAAACCACAAGATAACTTTTTATTTGTATACTAGATATATTTACTGAACAAAGATTTTTTTATTGTATTTTATTGTTGGGATAAATGTATAGAGGGTTTACAGTTATAGTTGTGAGGTAGTGAACAAAGATTTTTTTGAGCAATACTATATCAACTTCATTTAAAAAGATGTAGAATTATAATGACAAAGGAGCAAAAACATTTTAAAATTTAAATGATAAGTAGAGATGGGATAAATCTCCAATATAATTGAGATTATATTAGTAAGTGAAAGCATTATATGATCTCTTCCAAAAAGATAAACTCTATGAAAAAAGACAAAACTCCATGAAAAAAGACAAAAAGACAGGCGTGATTCACCAAAACTACTGAATATCTAGCTGTCATTTTAGAATGTACATTATAACAAATTGTAACTAGCACATTTTCAATGTCTTTTCAGTTTAATAACTACGTATGTCTGATGACAGTAGCTTTTTGTAATTTGGGAGTTGCTAGTCCAAGGGTTTGAACTCAGCACCTTGTACTCGCCATCCTTCCAGCCTACTATCCATAATTTGTATGTATCCCTACAGGTTGATTTTTATATTTTTTGGCCAGTCTTGAAGCTCAAACCACTTGAGCCACAGGGCCATTTCTGGCTTTTTCTGTTTATGTGGAACTGGCAAATCCAATTCAAGGCTTCATGCATGCTGGGCAAGCACTCTACCAGTAAAGCCACACTCCCAGCAGGGATGTCACAGGCACTATGCTGGAAACAAATTTTACAACTTGGGCGGTAAGGGAAGTCAGGGGAAGTAGAAGAAAAGAAGGGAGAGAATAATAATGTTTGATAAGAAATGTACTTATTTCCTCATTTATGTAACTGTAACCCGACATAACCCTTACAATGAAATAAAATAAAAATTTTTAAAAACTATCCATTTTTTTGCAAATTCTATAAAAATAAAATCTTTCAATATTCTGATGCCATAAACTAACATCTGGCAAGAAGACACAGTTGTCTTCCAGGCAGTAATTGTCTATAATCATAACTGAGTAGCTGTAGCTTACTGAAACATGTAATTGATAGTTCCTATTTAATGTTCCAGTACTGCAATATACTTAAAAGTTCATGTGTAAAATATAATAATATATGAGCATTGAACTTGGAATTAAAAAAACACTGCTTCAAATAGCCTTTTTACTAGGTTTGTTGATTTTGCCTTGATTTGATGGTGATGTCTTTCTGTGAACAAATTAGTTCTTTCTAATTATATAACGTAATCCAGTATTTTTACAAGCAGTGTTATTAAAATATGACTCCTAATATCTATCTAGTAAGGTTTAGTCAAGGGTTTTTAGTACATTTATGTAGTTGAGCCACCATTCTACAATCAATTTTAAAACATTTTCATCACTCTGGTCCCTTAGTAACCACTCCCCCACCACAAACCCATTCCAAGAACCTTCTAGTCATATGTAACCGCTAATTCATTTTGTCTCTATGGATTGGCCATTTAACACCTTTCATATAAATGAAATCATAATATGTGGCCTTTTGTGAACATCTTCTTTTTCTTGGTATTTATCTAATGATTCACCAGTTGATAAACAATTTAGTTATGTATTTTTGTTTATTGCCAGAAGTCCTGCTATAAATATTTGTGTGTAACTGTTTTGTTAAATTTGGGTGGACATATACTTTCTTCTTTTTGACTATATCTCTAGAAGTGTAATTAGTAGTTCATATGATAAGTATCAGACTATTCTCCAAAATGCTTTCTACATTTAACGTTCCACTAGTTGTGTGTTATGGTTCTAACAGCATCTATATACTCATCAGTTCTTGTTAGTGCCTAACTTTAAAAAACTATTATTATAGCAATCTCAGTAAATTTGACATAGTACCTTGTGGTTTTGATTTAAATTTCCCGATAGTCTTGAATCAAGTTTGCCTTAAATCAAATGCTATGCTTTTCAACAACCAAACATAAAATTTCTAGAATTTTCATTCATTTTTTTTCCTCTAGGAAGTATCTATAGTAACTTTTGCTCTGTATTCTACTTTATTTTAGAATTGTGAAGATTGGCTTTGTGAAGAAGCAGGCCAGGATTTCATTGATCTTTCTTTGTAGACTTGTTAAGCATTTTTCTTCCTTTTTTTCCACTCCTGGGGCTTAAACTCAGGCCTGAGCACTGTCCTTGGGCTTTCCTCAATGCTAGTGCTCTACTACGTGAGCCACAGCATCACTTCCAGCTTTTCTACGTATGTGGTACCAAAGAATTGAACCTGGATCTTCATGCCCGCTAGGCAAGCACTCTACCACTAGGTCAACCTCCTGGTCCAAGCTTTCCTCTTTAGTGGAGTGAGTACTCCTAGAATAAAAAAAAATCACTGGACTTTCAATGAGAGGAATGAACTATTATTTAGTACTATGTCATTTCTTTGCACACATTCTTTCCTTTCATTTTGGAGTTGGTAGAAGAATGTAATTTGATCGATGCACGCAAATAGTCAAAATTGGAGGAGACATTCAAAGCAAGCTCTGTCAATTCCAAAGCTCTAGTAATCATCACTGGCCCCTGACTCAGGACTTAGTGTATTCTTTGAATTCCTATATGATTATCATTCAAGAGAGGTTTCAAACAAAATATCCCACATTGTACCATTAATTACTAAAACTGGTTAGCTAATAGCTTGGATATACTCTGGATCTAAGTCTATGCTGTTTCTATGAAATTTGTGTTAGTATTTGGGCTCTTATTCTGTGCAAGATACTACAATAAATCCTTGATAGCATTATCCCACTTAATATATACACTGAACACATAACATAATTTTGAAAGGGTTTATAGACTAATTGAAAAGATTATATATATATAGATAGATATATACTTGCACATGCATATTATATATATGATATATATATTTAAATATTGCTGAATGCACAGAGATAACATAAAAAAGAGAAATAACAGTGCATGGTTCCAAGATGCAGCATGTGGTGAATTTCCAAATTAGTCACATGAACAGCACATCTGATATGTTCAGAAGAGTATGTGATATCACCTGACTCATTGAAAGTGGCTATCTTGCTGCATTATATAGCAATGTGAGATATAGAAACACCACAGACAAATCATTTTCTAGTTTGACTATAGGCAGAACACACTGCTGTGTCTTAATAAAGTTGTCCTGTCTTATTACTCATATATATGCTCAGTCTCCATGCACAACTCATTCAAAATAACATTATTTATATGGCTTCATTTTTCCTACCAATGAGGTGCAAAAAAGTAGACAGCAATATTAGGCCTCTTTTCAAATAGGAGCCTACCAGTGTGGGAGCTTAATGCTTTGTTTGGAGTTCCCCTCCTGCTGCCTGTTGTCTATCTCCAGCGCTCCTGCTATGGAGAAAAGGCGAATCTGCTCATATAAGGATGCACGCCTGCAATCCCAGCACCTGCAAGACGGAAGAGGCAGATCACCGGGCTGGGATTCTCAGGAATATTCTGTCTCCCAAAGATAAAACAGAAACAACAAAACACAGCAAAGACCAAATAAATGAAAAGAATCTGAAACAGTAGTAGTTGGCTATGCTCTACGCTCTGTTCTCTGCCAGATTCGTAATTTCCATAGTCGAAAGACCTCCCCCACCCCATCGAAGATTCTTTGTTTTATGATGTAGAGGGATAGAAATCGGCTAAGATGTAAATAAATGAGTCAAGATAGCAACCCTTGTCACAAGATTGTGGAGCATGTGTTCACTGGTGCCTTTCTGTCCAAGGTAAGGGGAGCCACCTTCCCAGAGGGGTCTCACTGGTTTTAACTAGCATTGTACAGCACTTATAAGTTATCAGCCCAAGTCCCATACTCAGCTTGAAGCGTCTCTGCCTCCATTTACAAGAGTCCAGTTGAAGTTATCTCTCTTCACTTTGGGACTTTTCCTTCTTCACTTCGGTAAGTAGGACTGTAAAGACCTGGTAGAGTCTTTCTCAATGTCATCTAGGATTCCTGGGGCTGGTGGAAGGAGCCAAGTGTGGAAGAGGTTCAGAGAACAATGGTCATCACCAGCAAGGGAACAGGCTGCACCAAGAGCTGGGCCTGTCTCCTGAGTAACATTGAGATGAACCCTTGTTTATACTCCTTCCCACTAGCATCCTGCTGTGGGAAATATTTCCATCACCTGTTGCAATGGAAAGTAAGCATGTGCCAGGAGACAAGTTCCTGGACCAACTATGTGCCAGACAGATTTCCTTCACCACTCTTTTTTTTTTTAAGTTTTTTAATTAATGTATTTATTTATTGCCGGTCCTGGGCTTGAGTTCAGAGCCTGAGCACTGTTCTTGGGCTTTCTCAAGGCTAGAGCTCTACCACTTAAGCCTCGGCACCACTTCCTGCTTTTTTTTTTGTAAGTGGTACCGAAGAATTGAACCCAAGTCTTCGTGCATGCTAGGCAAGCACTCTACCACTAGGCCAAACTCCCGGCCCTCCTTCACCACTCCCGACTTCAACTGATGTCTCTGGAAAACCTTCACCACTCCCGACTTCAACTGATGTCTCTGGGAAACCATTCAATTTAGGACCCTCTGAGGACATATTTATATGTACAAGGTTGAGTCAATCAATGTACAACCTCTCTTTCAACTTTCCTTTAGATGTTATTTCTCCAAGACACACTGAGTTAGCTTGCAAAAGCCATCAGATGTCTTTATTTAAAGCATAAATTTAATTATGCTTTTCCCCTTTCAGGCTGTGGCCTTTTGAGCTAGAGTAGCATTCTAGAAGTAGTCTGAAAAAGCAATAGGGTGGAGAGATTAACCAGAAAACCAGTACTTGAAAGGTGTATGGTACTGTTAAGGGGGAAGGCATGGATAAATGAAAAAGAGCAGGAGAGTGCAATCAAGAATCTGATGCATATCTCACAAAATTAAGAAAGTAGGAAGGTGGTAGGTAGAGGAGGGATGGGTCAGAAAGTGGAAAGGAATGACATTGATCAAGACATATGGTATTCATAAACCGCATTGTTAAATGGCAACTACTTTGTACAACTAGTTAAAGATAAATATTTCAAAATTTTAAAAATAATGTGAAGTAATGTACCTTCTATCTGGTGAATATAATGTAACCCTTCAATTAATTATAATAAAAAATATATGAAAAAATTAAAAATAAGCCTGGTACAGTGGCTTACTCCTATAATCCTAACTACTTCAAGAGGTTGAGATCTGAGGATCACAGCTCAAAGCCAGCCCAGATAGGATTCTCTGTGAGACTCTTATCTCCAATTAACCACTAGAAAACCAGAAGTGGTGCTGTGCCTCAAATGGCTGAGTGATGGCCTTGAGCTGAAGAGCTTAAGAACAGTGCCCAGACCCAGAGTTCAAGATCCACAAGTTACCAAAAAAAATAATAAATAAATAAAAGGGCATCGCAGCTATCTATATAAATCCTAGGTCATGGTTTACCTGTCTATAAGATAGGGAAGTAGAAATGGCTTACCTGGCTGGGCTGTATGAGGAATAGAGTCTATGCTGGTAAGCACAAGAGATAGTGGATAACTATTAGGTCTCAAGAATTTTGTCAGTTCTGATCTTAAAAAAAAAAACTCCTACAATGTTTTATTTTTCATATCCATTTCTCTAATTCCTTAATATATTCTTACTAACTAGTTTAATTTTTACATCTAGTTGTTTTGTTTTCATATAATTTCTGAACTTATTTTCCTGTGGGAAGAAAGAAAGATGTGAATTAACCACATAAAGAAAATCCTGGGTCTTTGCTTAAAATATACTTTTAAAAAGTTTATTTTATCTCTTAGACTCTTTTGTACCACTTACGTTATGTATGTTACAATGACCATTTTCCAATGTGAGTCATTTTCATTAATTTTTAACCATAATGATCATATGTATTGATAGTACGGGGTGTGGATATTTGATCTATGGATATATTATTGAAAGATTCAATGAATGAATTTACGTAGACTTGGTAAACAAAAATGTATTATTTGAAATAATATACTTTATGCTTCAATATTGCTAGATGATTAATTTTATTAACTGAAGAAAGATTTCCCAGCACTCTGCCCACAGTGGAATGTATAGAGAAAGACACATTTAGAGTGAGATCAGTCAGGGGTTGTGATGGCATTTCTAAGCCTGTCCCAGCTACCAACTAGGGAAGTGGCAGCTGTAGCTCTATTGTCATTTTTTCCACCTATATTCATAGTCATGGCTGTGTTTATATTGTCCCTAATTTGTAAGAAAGGATGGGGCAGAGATTCTGATAGAAATATTTAAATCAATGAAAGTGGAAGTGGTATATCTCAGCTGATTTATCTGAGCTTATCTTACATGGTAATTGTAATTAGAAAAGTAAGGACACTATGTAACTTGAGGATAGAGATGAAGGTAGAACAGGGAGAAAATAGAGAAGAACAAAGGGGGGAGTGACATTGACTAAAAACCGTTATAATCATAACCTGACTTAAGGAATTTTAACCCCTTTGTACAACTACATCATCATCATCATCATCATCATCAAAGAAAGTAACAAAATGTAAAAACAGTTGACAGTGAAGTGAAAAATAAGGGTTATAAATTATGCCATGTTATTTAAAGTATGTAAAATGATGTATAGATAAAAGTTGGTTATATCTGAACATGAGAATTTGAGTTTCCCACATTCAGATTCCCACATTCAAACCAATAGGATTCTTTTCTTTTCCATGCACAGAGTCTGACTTTATAAGAAAGAAATAAATCACAAGTAGCTGAGTTACTGTAAAGGATTTGTTTGTAAGTGCTTATCCCTGGGTAGTTCTGTGGGGAGTAAGTTTATTCTTCTGCCGCCCTTAAAACCGTGTTTAATGGTGACCCCGAGGCATGTTACATTTTGAGGCGCCTTCTGAATCGAGAATGGTTTTGCTCAGTTATGATCTTAATACTAAGAACATATTGTCTAATATTCTGAAAACTGGTGGTCTATGCATGGCATATATACAAATCTTATGTCAGTGGAAAAGCCAATTAATCAGAACACTGATTCTCTCATCTTTATGGGTAAGCTAAGATGTAGAATCTTGTGGACACAGTTCCAATACTTAAAATAATTAAGCTTTTATGACTATTTAATTAATTAGTGGATCTTATGTGGCCTCCAACAGACTCCCACATGAGAAGGTCCATGTCTAAATGATGAGAATAAAGAAGTTTCCAAGTGTCTTTAGGCAACATTAAATGCCAACTGAAGTGACAATACTATTAACACATGTAGCAGTGAGAAAAGAGACAAGCCACCCAAGAGTTTCACACAGGCCATAGAGTCTCCCTAACATGCCTCTCTCTTGGTAGAAATTCCATCCCAATGTTACCAATGGAAGAACTGGCATTTTTCCAAGAAGTGAAAGGCTTTCTGTCATACTCTAAGTTGCCATATGTTTTGAGTTGATGCTGCTTTAAAATTTTTAAAGAGCAGCCACAGGGCTTTGCCTGTAGTTTGGTTTTTGGACCTGCTTCTGAAGACTATGTCCCCATGGCTATTCTAGTTATTTTAACAGCTTTGATTTCAATTAGAGATACACAGTTAAACATGGCTTTGGAGCAAATATAAACTCTGAGTCTGTCCAAAACAGCAGTTTGATTTTGTGTCGCACGGATTTGGATCACAGCAATAATCTCAACTTTCTAGGTCCAAGTGTTTGAAGAACCTCTCTTTTGTATTTGTTCCCTGATACCTGATAGCATAGCATTACACATGACCCTCTCTCTCCCGTACCTCCCATGGGTTTTGCTCCTTTGGCCCTTTGTATAACAATATTCAAATGGATAAGTCCAGTGGGGTCTATACTACATGATGTACCCAAGACAAGTGTTGGTCTTGTACACCATTTTTTCTAGGGGAGGAAGTACTTTCATAAAAAGTACTATAGTTTGTCAGATGTCATGCATGTTTCCAAATCTTGATGGACAGTATATTGGTTCTAGTGGAGAAGAAAGGAGCCCAGAAAAATGAATGGAAAGCATCCAAACAAAAATAATTTAACCTTCTTGTTCTCAATCTAAGAGAACATGGGAAAGGCTTTGGTCAGGGCAGTGGGAGGTGGTTGTAATGATTTGCCTATGAAACACACAATCAAGATGAGCAGGAGTAGAAATGAGAAATAATACCAGTAGATCCTTGAAGGAATTGTATGATCTCTTGAGCAGGGGCAAAGAGGGATCAATGTTGTTCCTCAAAGGTAAATAAATCCTGTAGGGGCAGTCCATTTTTGAATATACAGAAGATAAACTCAGAATCACATGTCAGTTCTTCCAAATGAAGTATACAGGGGTCTAAAAGAGTCATCCAGTCAATCACTCCTCCCAAAATATGCATGCCCTGCCACATTGCTCTACCAGGCACAGTGTACATACCACACTTTCTCTATATGTTACTTGGTACCAGTTATTACAATAGTATACACTGGAAGGACCTGTCCAAGGTTCAGTTGATGTGACAATAATAAGTGGCAAGTGAGTTGACCATATTTATTGCAATTGTCAAACTAGATGTATGTTTAAAAAGATAGACAGCTGTGGATGTGGCTTAGTGATAGATTGCTTGCCTAGCATGCATGAAGCCCTGGGTTCAATTCTTCAGTACCACATCCACAGAAAAGATGAGAAGTGGTGCAGTGGTACAGTGGTAGCCTTGAGGAAAAGAAGCTCAGAGACAGTGCCCAGGGTCTGAGTTCAAGCCCCAGGACTGGCAAAAAGAAAAAAAGAAGAATAAAAGGAAGGAAATAAAGGAAGGAAATAAAGGAAGGAAAGATGAAAAGAGGAAGAAAAGAAGAAAGAGAAGGAATACTATGATCCAAATAACCACTGGCTTTAAAAGCAACTGCTGCATGATCAACTACAGATGTTTACTTATTCACTCTGCTCAAGGTGGACAAATTTCCATTTGACAGATATACACAATTTGGTCTTAAAGAGGTTAACAACTTCATCAGATCACAGGGCTAAGAAGTGTGGCCTTGAGCTGGATCACAGGTCCATTTAGATCCAAAACCTGTATTCTGTTCCATTGCATGATATCATATTGCCATCCTGTGGGAGTAAAAAGACCATTCCTGATAGTTATGTAGATCTGGATGGGTATGCATTCCGGCTGAAATGAGGACTTAAAAATGCCTGACTGTGAAAAGCTGACAGGCAATCTGTTAAACGGAGCAACCTCATAGAGTAATGTGTTATATGAAGAGGGTGAGGGAAAGGATTCCTTGCCCCTAGACAAGGTTTTCTTAGGGCTATCATTGCCTTGGAAGCTTGAAAGTTCTAGCATTAAAATGACATGTTTAAATCACTATTAAAATGTCTTTAGGCTTAGCTCTGAATATCAAAGGATAATTTTTTGTCAGTTAGCATTAAATACTTGTTCTCTGCAGGACTAGAAACTTTGGGGTGGGTGATTTTAAAAAATTGCCAGTCAAGTAAAGTAAGTTTAGATAACCTGGGAGGTGGAAAGCAAATTGGAGTAGAAAGGATGCAAGGTTGGTAACATAGGAGTATGCAGTATGGGACCCCTGTTGTTCTAGATGTCAGTGGAAGGACAGAGGAGTTGGTGGATGCTATCATTTAAATATGAAATGTTTCCAAATAGGCTCATGTATTGAATACTTTGTCCCCAGATGGAAGCGCTGTTTTTGGATGTGGTAGACATTTTGGCAAATGGGATTTAGCTAGAGGATGTAACTGCCCTGGTCCTTATTCCTTCCTCTCTTCTTGCTCTATGACACAGGTGAAGATACACACTGATGCACACTCCAGCTGCCATGATATACAGTCCAAGTACCTGGGGCTCACTAAAACTGTGAGCTGAAAGAAATCTTTGCTCTCTTAATTTGTTTCTGTTAGGTTATTTTCGTAACAGCTAAGCAAAAATGACTAGTGCAAGATGTGAAGTCAGGAAAAAGAATCACCAAGGGTTTACGTATCTGCTATTGGATATATATATATAATATATATGATGTACTATATATCATATAATATCATATGTGTATAATATACATTATATCATATATTATATATAATTATATATTGTTTAAAATTGGTGATAAATTAAAGGTTGAGACACATGATGAGAAATCAAGTTGGGAGCCAGGAATACTAGTTAATCTTAGTAAGTTCCAGAATAAATTGCCAAGAAGTTGAAGATCGGGGAGCTATTGCTTTCTTCAATAGCAGACCCTGGTAGACAGTAAGCCTGGGGACTGATAACAGAAAATTCCTGATGGAAGATTAGGAAAATTTAGGTATCTGTTGCAGAGGAGGTTGGAGCCCTCTTGTAATAAAGTAGAAAGTTAGGGAGAGCAAGACAAGACCACCCCAGAAAGACCTAGAGAAAGGAAGAAAAAACTCAGAAATTGACCTTTTCATGCCCACATCAAAAGGAAAAATGAATCCTGGTGCCATCAAGTAAGGAAGGATGGTTCTGCAAACACTGAACTGGGAAGAAGGAGAGGCTGCCCTACCAGAGGCCTCTACGCGTGTTCTGCTTGACCTCCCACTTGACTCATGGCACCTTGCTGGTGATGGAGACCATAAGCTCCTCCCAGGCTTCCACTTCTTGAGTGTTGAAGTGTTAGTCCCATAATCCAGTCTACAAGTGGTCTGTAAGATGGGTGCATGGGGCACAGAGCAAATTCCAGCCCCTCCGATAAGTCATCCGTGGTCTGGGGCTTGGCCTGATCAAAAGCTGCAGACCAGGATTAAGATTCCAGATAAGCAGAATGAGTGGCTGGGGGAGAAGCCCGTTAAATCCTTTGAGGCTCACTGTCCAGAAACCTGTGGTCTTTATTTAACTCTTGCAGAGGCAAGATTCTTTTCTATTTTGGCTCAGTTTAGTGGACAGTCTCCTTAATAGTCCAAAATACAAATACTATGCATGTCAAAGTGAGATATTTCCCTTCAGTGCCAAAGACTGCTTATTGAATGTTCTCTGGGAAGGCAAACTCTAAATGCCATAAACATTTAGTTAGAGAAACAAAAGGCTGAGCTATGTTATCAGTCCTGTGGTCTGGAATCATCTAATGAAACTGGTTAACCTCTGGGCTCCAATGAGTCTAAACATTTTTTTTTTCCCCTATGGAGTGTATTTGCTGACAATGGAAATTTTGAGACTCTTATCACAGACTCTTTGAGAATGAGAAAATGAACTATACCATTCACTATCATGAATTCATTTCTCAATATTGACTTTACAATATATGTGTATAAATATAATTTGGATAAAACAAACTAATGAAAAATACTCAGAAGGAGATATGCTATCTAATTATGAAAATTTGATTCACAAACCTTTCTTTGCATAGTAGAAACACTGCCATGAGTATGAAAGTACAGGCTTGCATGGATCAGGACTATAATAACTAGATATGATTAAAATAACAAATTCCCCAAATATTATTATCACAGATCCCAAAGAAATGCCTTTGAAGGGACAGACAATTCCAAGGTTTGGGAGGCAGGTTGAAAATTTGAGTTGCTAAATTTTTTGACTAGACTATTAATTACCTGATTTTTATTAGTATACATAAATTCTTCAAAGTGAGATGCTTGTGATGTTTTCATACATGAACATAATAGATACTGGTCATATTTACCTCCTGAAATGCCCTTCCTTACCTGCTTCCCTATTTGTTCTCATTAACTACTTTAAAAATGTCAAATCAGGGGCTGGGAGTTTGGCCTAGTGGTTAAAGTGCTTGCCTAGCATGCATGAAGACCCAGGTTCGATTCCTCGGTACCACATATAGAAAAAAGCCGGAAGTGGTGCTGAGGCTCAAGTGGTAGAGCTCTAGCCTTGAGAAAGTCCAAGGACAGTACTCAGGCCCTGAGCTCAAGCCCAGGACTGGCAAAAATAAATAAATAAATAAATAAATAAATAAAATAAAAAAAATAAAATAAAAATGTCAAATCATTATCATGCAGCTTATATGACTTACATTTCTTTTTGTGGGTCTCTGGAAAATGTTACACTTGCCCAGAGTTTTGTATTTTCAACAGTGCCAACCTGCCTGATCTCTGCAGGAAGGCAGTTCTAGAACAGTATGTTAAGAACTTTTTTTTTGATTTAGAAAAAAAAAATGAGGAAAAATAATAGCTAATTCTCTTTAACAAAAAAACACAGTCATTTTTGCCTTTTGCTATCCTTTTGGTTTTGCAAATTAATATTGAAAATCGAAAATGTGTAGAAGTGAACTGAATGCTATAATGAAGTCTTCTGGCCCTTTCACTTCTTGCCTTTGGGGATTTTTTTTCTTTCATTCTTTCTTTATTTTTTTATTTATTTTTTTATGGTGGTACTGAACCTTGCATTTTCTAGGCCGATACTTTACCATTTGAGCCATACCTCCATTCCCCTCTCTCCATCCCCAGGAGCTAGGATTATGGGACATGAGCACTGGCGCCCTCTTGGTTTATTTTTGAGCCTGCTTTAATTGTTTTCCTGAACCATGTTTCTGCCACCTAAGTACCTTGGATTATATACAGGTGAGTGCCACCACCTTGCATGACCCACTCAGAGTCATTATTACAATTCACGCATCTTCTTGCACATAACCTCTACCAACACACCACTTTTTATTTTGAAGTAGAACTCATTCTTAAATATTTCAGTGTGTTCTCATTTCATGCTCAAGAACTATTTAATGCTACCAGCAAACTCAATGGCAAATTAATTTCACTCTTGTTAGGAAAAGGAATTTCTTTCAATTTTTAAAAAGAATATCTCTGTATTTTTAGGAGAATGCCTCTTCTAAATGATTTTTCTGAATGTTGTTGAGTAGTTGTGGGGACAGGGTGCTGCTCATGGCTATGAGATCCCTGAGAAAGTTTTGGAACATTTCAGTTTGCTTCTTACTCTAAGAAACAGGCTATAATACTTTATTAAAGTGTCAATGGTGATTGATCCACATTGCAATCATGTCCCCAAAGTATTAGCTTTGTAGCAGAGGATGGTACAAAGTATGCTTAAAACTTAATGAAGAGCATGACTTCTTCTGAAATAATGAACTTTGTGCACGCTAACGTTCTACTCCTGTAATAGAAACCTGGAAATGTACTTGAATCTGGTAACCACATTGACCTTTAAAACTTAAAATAAACAAAATCTCTTTGATGAGAACTCACGGTGTCATAATTGGCAGGAAAGGTGTAATGAAAAAAGCAGAAAAATCATGAAAGTTTTAGGTTACCAAAATAGAACTACAAGCTTCTTCTAGGTGAGAGTTAAAAACCAAATACATAGATTGTAATATATCTCTCAAAAAAATCAAACTGAAGTTGTATATCAAATGCTGCTCTAGTCACTTTGTTAATCATACATACACACACACACACACACACACACACACACACACACACACACACACACACACACACATACACACAGGCCTTAGGTTGCTAAATGAGCCTATATGTTACTCATTTTGTCCTGTAATGAGTTATGAACCACAGTCTTCCTCCTAGTTATGTTTGGAAATCAATGCTTAAATCAAGCATTGCAATGGCATTGCATTACTGAATAACAAATTCAGTTCAGCTACTTTTTCAATTCCTTCTTTCTGTGCTCAGGAAAACAATCCAGGATCAGAGCTCTTGTGAGAACCTGTCTGCTGTAAGCATTGCCAAGAAAACTCCAAGTAGTTTATCTAAAACTGAAGGTGGGTGAGGGCTGACTGAGTAATAGGCCTGATCAAAAGGGATAACAGGCCAGAGCAGAGTAACAACACCAGGAAATTCATTTCTAATTCATTTCTTCATAAGAACAGATGTCTATGTATTCTGCCACTAGTTGAGATCACCCCAGCAAATGCCATTCCGCTGATTTTTTTCAGTTAGTTTAAAAGCAGTGGCAATGTGTAAAAACAAAATGGAAAAGCAAAACAAAGCAAAAAACCCAGAAAGCCATCGAGACATATCATAGCTTCCGTTGGCAAAGATGGTTATCAATGCTTTCAGACCTCTCGAGTCTCAACTCCTGGGAACGTGCCTCTGTTTAGATAGTGTTGGAGGATTAATTGGCAAGAAGCTGTCTCCTGATATTGAGTTTCTTCCTTCCCCAGCTGACAAGCAGATACCACTCCCAGCCATTCCCCGTGACACTCTGTGCTTGGACAGGCTTCTGACCCACCAAGCAGACCTGCTTCCCACACCTTCTCACCCTTCCCAGGGACCAGAACTGTGGTTAGAAAGACAAACAATTGCCTTCAGTGCCTCAGTGTAGAATGGCAATAGGAGGAAATGACAGAGACACAGGAAGAGGGGAGAGAAGGTTTCTTACACAAACAAACTCAGGGGGGAACAGACTAGGAAAACAAAGGTAAAACCCAGAGAAAGCAGCCCTGAGTCAGGGGAGAAAATAGTCACAGCATGGGGGCTGGGAGAGGGGCAGAGTCAGAGGACTTTGTGTCTATGGCACTAATGTGGCTCAGTGTTCAGAGGCTCTTCAAGTACAGGGAATGGAGAAGAACACCAGCCCCCCTAGTCTTGAGATCTCTGGGAAGGACTCCTCCGTTTCCTGTGGTGGTTCAGAACTAGTACGTGGTCCCTTTCTGTATCTCGCCATACAACACAGCAGGGAGCATACCCAAGGTATGCTCAAAATTGGAGCACAGAAATTTGAGACTTTTCTGCTCAGAAATGGAGACTTCTCTGGAAGTGCCTACTTTAGAATTCTTACCTGAAGTCTCTCTTCCAACTTTCCTGCCTGATGGATGCTCCATCCTTTACTAGCTCAAAAGCTGGTTTGTCTGAAATAGGTTCTGCCTCAGTTTCTCTTGTTTACATTCTCACAGTGCCTAGAAGACATCCTCATTAGGATAATCTTAACCTGTTGCTTACTCAAGGCATTGATACAGGGCCTCAGCACAAGACCTGCTCCCAGTGGTTTCCTCTGAAGCTGGCCACACTTCCTTGTGGGTTCTTGCTTCCAGGTAGATCTTCCTTGGGTTTCTGTCCATTTGGTTTTTCCCAGGTGACTAATGTTGGCCAAATATGCCCTCTTTTCTTCTAGAACTTATGAGCAGTGGGTACAGGCAGGAAGTGTTCCAGCAGAATAGGAAGGTCTTCTGCTTGGTCCCTAACTGCTCGCCAGTTAGTCTACTGTATTGAAGTCCTGCCATCTCTAACACCTTTTAGTGGAGTTAGTCTTGGAAGATACATCCCGTCCCTGCCTTAGTGGAAATGATCCATACAAGAGTATCTCCAAAGGTGGCCTGGGTAAAACTAGTGGCTAGCGGGCTACTGCTCTCTCCCTACATGCCACCGCCAGTGAAGACAACAGACTTTTTATTTTATTGTGCCATCTAATGTGATTATTTTCTCAATGAGTATTTTCTCATATGATACTTATAAAGTCTCCCCCCAACTTTGCAGACAGAGAGTAAAAGGAGCTAGTTGAGCCCTCAGGGAATGTGATTCTGGACAGAATTTTCCCCTGACCTGGGGAAGACTATATCCTTAAGCTCTGAAAAGTTGGGTTTAGAATAATAGTTTAACATTTCTTCCTTTATAATTTGTGATTCCTCATAATTTTGCCCACCTATTCAGTATTATCTACATAAACACACACCTTTGTGTAGTGAAGTTAGACACAAAGTAAGAATGGGGCAGCAAAAGAGGTGAGGTGAGACTTAGATTCCCACATCTTCCCCATGAGCCATGGAGGAAGAAAGCAGAATTTGCCAGCAAGGTCTCAGTAATTAGCTAACAGATGTATTATATATTATAATTAGGCCTTGGAGGAGTTGGAAGAGCTCTGGGCTCCAGGATCAGTGATCAGCTATATGACTTCAAAGCAGATGTGAAACAAGGAAGTGATTCTAAAGCCATGTGGGGGGAAAAAGCTGCCATTGGAATCACAAGTTAATTGTGTGATTAATGTGTGTCCCTCTAATATTAACTTCCCAAGTCTATACATTAGTCAGACTATTTGTTGCTGTGACAAACACCCTATGAGAACAACTTAAAAGGAGGAAAGATTTCTTTGGGCTCATGGTTTCAGAGGTTTCATCCGCGGTCAGCTTGCTCCATGATGGGAGCATATCATAGTACTATAAAAACCTATGCTAGAATAAAGGTGCTCCCCTCATGGCAGTCAGGAAGAGAGAGGAAGGGACCAGAAATAGTACGCCTTTTGAGCTATTTTCCACCTTTCCCATTAACCTACTTCCTTCAACCAGGCCTTACATTCCACCACTTAATAACACCATCAAGTGATTAATCCACCAATGATCAGAGCATTGTGATCAATCAGCTTTCAATGATAGGATACTCTAGCCGGGTACCAACACCTTCAGCACATTAATCTTTCAGGGGACCCTATTCAAACCCAAAGAATCCATATACATAACTACTATGCCCAGAGTTTCACTCAATACACTTGTTAAGTGGTGAATTTTTAGTCTTATTTATTTAAAAAAATACTTTCTTATTTGCTCATTCTATCACTTAAAAGAAATCTATTTGCTCTCATTTCTGAATGAGACTGGACCAGCATGAAAGTAATGTACTAATGTACAGATAAATGAAGCCTCCTCATTAGATTAGTCTTTTCTACTAGGTTCTAAAGAGTGAATATTCCCATTTCTCTGAGTTGAATACACAGAAAGAGTTGACAGGAGAATACAGGCCCAAACTCTTCTCTTACTCCAGGTCCAACCCCTTGCTCCAACATGTCAGATAAGAAGATGAGTTAATGGTGGAGGGCAGAGAAAGGAAATTTATTATGTGACAGGGGAAGCCAAGGGAAAAAGAAAGGCAGAATTTCAATCTACTTTCTGCTTTCTCTCCATGAAGACATTTGCTAATTCTTTAAATGCAAAGAGAAACTGAGATCAAGGGGAGAGGTATGCATAATTTTTTTAAACTGTCTTGGACAGTTTTGTTGGGTGGCAGCAGCCACAAGTGGTCCTGTCAGCTCATTGTCTCAGAATTGGTCAGGTGGGCCTTTATTGTAATAAGAGTTTTTGATGTCTGACAGGTAATCTGGTTCCCCCTGGATTCCTTGGTGATTACAAATTAACTACAGGAGAGAATGGCTCAGGCGAAAGCCATATATACAAAATGAAGGCTAGAATGCCTGATTTTAATTCTACTTGTAGTGAACTTATGGGTCTGAGTAAGGAGTCAGCAAAATTGAGTGCTAAGCCCCTGTTCCAAAGACCACTTTCCCCAGACCTTTCCCGTCCCCCCTTTTTTTCTTTCCATACATTTTTTATTGTAATTAATGGAAGGGTTACATTATAGCCATCAGATAGAAGATGCATTACTTCACATACATTGATACCCTCTCTCATGTCTTGGTCCCCATTTTCCTCCCCAGCCCCTCATCTTGTTTTCCCGCCTTCCCTATCCTATTTCAAATAACCAAATATGCATATATACAATATATCAGATAACAAGGTGAAATACTGTAACAATATGAGATAACCAAGGGACAGCAAAAGAGATGAGGGATAACATAAGGACAACAATCATTCATTATATGGAATATATAGCTTTTGTTTCTATATCCTGGAGGTCCTTTCATTTTGTGTCATACTCTATGGCCTTATGTACATAGGTTTTGTTCTATTGTAAATCTCTGCTAGGAGAGCCCAAGGTTTCTACTGATTATGACAAATGAGGGAAACTATTGAGCCTATGTTCCTTTGAGTCTGGCTCACTTAACATGATTTTTTCTAAGTCTTTCTATTTCCTTACAAATGGGACGATGTCGTTCACTTTCCCCAGACCATTCACCTCCCTGCCCCTTTTTTTTCTTCTAAGGCAGTGTGTCTCTATGCAGCCCAGTCTAGCATGGAACTTGGGATCTTCCTGCCTCAGGCTCTCTGCCTGGTATTACAGGCATTTACCAGCAGGCCCTGAGAAAAATCATTCGAATTTACTTTCCTCTGCCTAATTCTAACTTATTATCTACACTCTGGGTAAGTGGGTCACAGGAGAAGTTGCAGGTGGCCCAGCCAGCCTCATGAAGAGTCAGTCTCTTATGGGTCTGTGATCTGACGAAAGCATTATGAAACACGCTGAGGAAAGAAAAGAAAGCATTATCATTGGAAGGTGTTTGACTTTTCTACAACCCACACCCAAATAAGGTTTCAGTGTCCCACATCCTTCCCCCACCACATTTCTTTTCAAAAGAGCAACAAATTCTGCTGGTTATCACAAATGCCCCACGCCATTCTTCTAAGTCAGCTTTTGTGTAGGAAAATAGAGAACTGTTTTCATTGCCTTATCAGTGTCCCAGGAAAGGGGAAAAGGAACGTCTGGCCCACTATCTGAGTGCCTTGCCTGGGCACAATGAATTGCTGAAAACAGGCTCCAGAGGTAAAGGGTTGCCCCTCCAGACCTACAGAGTGTCTGCAAGGACCAGAGAAGGAAGGGCTGGAGGAGAAACTCTGCTTGGCTTACTTGAAAACATAATAGCCCCCGGGGTGGGCTGCTGGGAACAGGAAGGGTGTGGGCAGGATCTGAGCGCAGCTGCTCTTGCCGCCCATTCCCATAGCCTTTGATCAGCAGGCAAATGGCATTTTGTGCTCTGAGATAAATGCCTGGTCAGAGGGTGTGGGTGGCTGGGGCAGGGGATAAGGATTAAAGATGAAGGTGTTTTGTAGCCTGCTTTAGGCATATATGTGTGTCTCAAACTTAGGGTGAGAAATATGTGTGTGTGTGTGTGTATTTTATATATATATATATATATATATATATATATATATATATATATATATATTCCATGTAAGAGCAGAAAGTTTTCCCATAGATGCACTCATTTGGCCATCAAACAGTTGCTGTGAGCCCAGTCAATTCAAGGCACTGTGCTGGACACTAGGGGATGCAATGGTGAATAATATATAGCTGTTTCTAGACTCGTTTGGTGAATTCTCAAGCAACGATGGTTATTTGGGATGTTAGAAATTACAGGGCAGGATAACAAGAGGTCATGTTGTGGCTTCAAGATTCCCCTCTACTAGAGGAATCAGGAACTTGTTACCTCTCTTCTCTCTTCCCTACTTGATTTCTATGCCTTGTAAACTGAGAATCATTGAGAAAAAGCAATACTCTGGGCTTGTTTTCTGGGTGAAGACAAAAGGACAAACATGAGAAAAACTGCTTGGTATAATGGCCAAGCCAAAGACTCATAAAAACCAATCAAAACCTCCAAATATACAGGGTAAGTGGTATTGCAATAGGAAAAGAGAAGGTTTTGAACAGTTTGAGTGAAGAAGGGAGATTCTCTTCCAGCTGGCTTTATAGAAGACAGGATGGGTGAACTGAAATTTAGATCAGTATTGATGCCAGTGCATGCTGGGAAGCATCAGAGCGGTACGAAAGAGTTGAATGTGTTTGAAAATGTACATGTTTACTCCAAAGGAGAAAAATATCTCAGATCAAGTAGAACATTATCAGAGTTTGGATTCAGACTCAGATCTTTAGACCTACGACCAAGGCGTAGTTACCACAAGGTTTGTCAGTTCTCACCAATGGCTCTCCAATTCTGATTTGTCATTTTTTTTTTATGACCTGAAGGAAATCCACCAGTTCTGTTTTAATATCTGGATTTTCATCACACACCAAGTTTGAGGACCACCTATTACAAAACATCTACAAATAGCCAGATCACTTTTGAAACTCTAGGCAAAGGGCTCTTATAATTTACATATTAATCCATAAAACAAATAGAGCATACAGACTTTCTGTTTGCCAGACATTGTTCTAGGTGTTGGGGATAGAGATTGAACAAACAATGTAGTCTTGAAGCAAGGGAATGGTTGTGGCCCCACCCACTTGTCTCAGTCAAAGAGATGAGAGGATGAAGGGCTCAACCTAGACAAGGTCAGTGCCATATATATATACATATGTTTGACCTGGAAACAATGCATCCTCCTAGGAAATGCACTTCCTTCTAGAGCTTTACCTTTTGGTAGCCCATTCTGGGTGTTGCTTAATAAACAGGGAGGCAAATGCACCTTGCCAAAGATATCTGCTCAGACCCTGAGCAGATCTTAGATGGAAAACATGAGTTGGAATTTTTCTAAGGTTTGGGAAGTAGATTACAGAATTTTTTTTAAAGACTGCTAATGATTAAGAAGAACTTCATTTAGGTCAGTGGCATGTTAGTTCCAAAATGATTTCTTCAAGATAAAGGATAATGTCTCTCATGCTCACTGCCATGAAACTTGTATTGTCCCTTAAGTGATTTTTGATATTTCTTTTTCCCATTTGAGGTAGCCTGGAAGAGATGCAGATGGTCAAGTGATTTCGTTATGCATGGTGTCTCATACATTAACCAATTAGAAAGGGCTACAGAGAATTACATGGAATTAATCCTATCCTGAAAGTCTAAGTACAGCCTCAATTACTCAAACTCTAGTTACTTGGTTTACAATGTCACAAAAATCCCTTTGATGGGATTAAAATGGTGTATCTCTGGACAGTTTGTCTATTATTCTTTGTGAGCTGTATGTGTATTTGTGAGCAAGAGAGAGAGAGTGTGTGTGCATCTACAGCTCGCAGTATTGTGTCAGTGTTTGTCATGGGTTGATGTTAAACTCTCACACTAGTTTTATTCAATCTTCCAGCATATCAGAGACCATTTGAAAATGGCTCCTTCTTTTGCATTTATAAAACCAGGCCGTTTAGTCAACTTCTCTTGACTTTTTCAGGTATTTATTTTGCAGTTTTCATTTTTATACAGGAAGTAGAGATAATCACTGACAGATACAACTTTAATAACTAAGACCCTGGGAGCCTTTGCTTGTTGGCAAGACTTCCCTTACATGCTACAAATCCTCCTTATGGGAGGATATCCTATTTCTTTTCTGGAGTTGAAAGTCAAGATTAATACAGATGATTAAGAAAATCTTTCTAAGATACTCAGCATCCTCTTTAAAATTAAATTCTGTCTAGAAGTTTCCTTTTTTCCTTAATAAAATAATGTGTCAATGATAAAAGTATATCATAGGTGTTTTAAGTGTCTTTAACAAATATTTTACCTTAATAGAAGTAGCATCCTCTTCATTTATGGTACCACAAAAAAGACACAAAATACAATTTTGAGCCACTTAGTTACTGGTAGTCAATATTAGTTTGACATTATAGTCAACATACCAAAGACATTGCAGGTGCATATGGAGGCTAAAGTTCAGTTTTTTCCATTGCATAATCCATTAAATAGCTCCCCCATGATATATGTTATGTATACACACACACACACACACACACACACACATACACACACACGCACACACACACACACACACACACACACACACACACACACACGTTAATCTGCTTTATTCAGCCTTGTCTGCAGATGGAACTGTCGAAGGCTTCTCAACCCTTCCCTTTGCCTTCTAAAACATAGAATGATGCGATTCTTTCCAAGACTATCAGACGTGTTTAATTATAATAGGACAAGGAGTATACTATAAACAAGGATAAGCATCTTCCTTTATGCAAAGCTGTCAAATGAAGTTAAGCAAAGATATGTCCCTTGTCCCCATTATATCCGCTCTTTCCTGTAACTTGGACTAATAAAGTGAGGCCTTCTCTTCTAAGTGGGCCATGGTGAGAGACCTAGATAAGGCAGAGATGCCCTCAATAACCTAATCACCTCCCCCCCATTTCTGGTAAAGAGTGGGAAAGCTCTACTCTATGGAGGAGAAAAATAACCCAGGAAAACATTCACTGTACAAAGCCTACATTGTGTGCTGAGAAACCCTGAGCCTTGACTATTGTCTACAGTCTTATTTATGCAACAGAGATGGTTTTTCAGGGGTTTAACAAAATCACTAGCAGGGCTATTTTAATAATCTGTGTTTATTTGGCTGATATACTCTCTACTTTCCTGAAAAAAGGGAACAAATATGTTGAAGCAACTTTTTAAAATGAAAAGTTACAGAGGGAAAACAGCACTCATTTATAAAGAAGAAAAGCCCTCTTACTGTAATACATTCTAATGTGATCAGAAAAGGGCTTCTTTTTGAAGCCGTCCACATTTTGTTTGTAAATGTAGTAAGGAAATCACAATACACGTATTATATAATACATAACAGATACAATTTTGATCCTCTTACATATGAACAAATGCAACTACTTGAAATGATGGTTTTTATCTATCAACTCCCAAATCCAACTTAGCTTTAACTTGTGACATGCTTTGAGCACATGGGAAGTGGGAAGTGGAAAGTGGAGAATACCAAAGAGAGAAATGGTAGAAAGGAAGACTATGTCTGGAGGATCATGGATAGCTAAGGTTATAATCCCAATTCCTTGCTATTATATACCTCAATAAGCATTGTTTTACCTTGATTTTTGAGCTGTAGAATTGGGATAATAATGCTTTGCTGGTTATCCTGGTGAAAATCTTCAGTGCTAAGTTAGTTTTAAAGGTGGCTAAATATGAAGGGTAGATAACAGCACAGGATGACTTAACTTGTTATCCTACCCCCCTTGAGAGATCATGGAAGTCTTGAGAAACCTCTGCTAGAACATGCCAGTGAAGTCTGAAGTGAGAATCTTTTATCCATGCAGCCTGTATTTATAGCCTCGGCACTCTGCCAGACACAAGAGGAATTCTGCAAAGTGCTTCAGGGATTTTCAAATGTTTGATTTGAATTTCATATTCATTAATTTTTAAGAACAAAAGGGTAAGCATGTTTAATGTGCAGTATACTCAACTTGACTCTGTAGATACTACATATTCCTTAGCATATGTTTTCAGGTTACCTGGTTTTTATATAGACCCAAAATACAGCTTCTCCAGCCATTTTTGAAAATATTGTTACTTCTAGACATTGACTTGGAATATAATGATTCTTAAGAGTTCATGCAACAATTGGGAACCTGGCATGGTGGTACTTGGTGGTGCTGGTGTAGAGACTGGGACAGAAGGAATGCTTGATCTCAGGAATTGAAGACCAGTCTCTGGGTATAGTGACACCCTGCTTTTATTTTTTTAAAGCAAGAGTTTGGGATTACTCATAACTACTAAGGTAAAATTGAATTACAGACATACAAATTTTGTGCTCAGTTAAATTATTTCAGACAGGTTGTGTCAGAGCAAGTTTGTTACCAGTGTATCTGCACAGTTGTACAAGTAAATATAAATGACAAACTGTTGATGATAGGATTTTTACAATGAAATGTTTCTATTTACTTCTCTGGAGGAGTTATTTTAACGGAAGAATATGTTGAATATTCCAACATTCTACCATTTGTAAGGACTTATGTGATTGAGGGGTTTTCTGATAAAATGGGCTCTTCAATCTCAAATGTATAGTTTCTATAATAACACAGTATGTTATGGCACAACTGGATACTGTATAGAATTGCAAGTATGATCATCTGTAAAGGAATTATCAGAGTGCACCTACACTCTCTCACTAGGCTCAAAATAATAAATGAATCTTCAAGGAACATGTGGTCTTGTTTGTCTTTTGGAGAGATATTGGTCCTTCAACTATGATAGCAATTCATCTTTAATATATATACATTATATGTTTAATATATATAATTATGTGATACATTTATTTATATATATTCACATATATTTATATAAGTATATGTAATATATAAAATAATATATAATATGTTGATCTTATATAACAATACAGAATAAATATATAACATGCATTATGTACATAGTGTATTATTTTATATTGCATATATTATAACAACATGAAATGTATATTATAATATATAATATAATAATGCATAAACATCGAATATCTAATATGATATTAAGTGTGATATAATATACATTCTCTATATAACATATACATTCTCTATATATGTCACTTGGATGGTCAAAATAAAAAGCACACACTTTATAAATATTCCTGTGGGAATGTTTCTTTGCTGTGGTGGACACTGAGAGTGAAGGACATCCTCTGTAGTCATCATTGTTCTATTCACATCAAGGGGTAGATACCACTTCCTGTTCCTAGATCATACAGACATAAAGCTGATGATGACATTTGTTGAATGTATACATTTGTCTCAAAAAGTTAGTGAGTGAATGGATGGAATGGCAGTGTGAGAAAAGAATTTATTAATCAGTGTCCTGCATGAAAATAAATTTAAATTATTTCAATAGTCATTGACTTGATAGTTTAAATGTTCACTATTATATTAAGAACTCATTGTTACTGTTGGGATTTGGGTGCTAAGTAATCAAATAGATACATATTCCCATTTAGAGACTAAGGGCATTTTGTCTTATTCTTTGGGACAGTAATGTGATGAAATCATCTTCCCAGAATTCACTGTTCAACAGGCTGCCTATTCCCACATGTCCTGAAATCCATAGCCATACTACCTGTCATTCCCCAATTCCAAATTTCCTCTATTCTACCTTCTTGCAGTTGATTTGCTCTGTACTTTTTCTTTCTGCTTGTGAAAGTACCTTTTCTGTGGATGACTGTAGATATTCATTGGATTCTTTTACATAGATAACCTTATCTGAAATTTACCACTTTTTATTTAGGAACCATTCCTCCACCCAAAACCCATGTCACCATAACCAATGTTTTTACCTCTCTTAGCCATGAAATCTCCTCTACAGGTCACCACCCAGCTAGACTGCACACAAAACAATGACGACAAGTGGTAAGATTCTTAATCATCCAGTCTCATCTCCTATATGACATACTTTAAACAAAAGACTCCAAACTAATCATAGGAAAATCCTGTCAGAGTAAAAACAAGCTGAACCCCAGAAACATGCCAAAATGGGCAGGAAAGGATGGATCCTAATACTTTCTTGAGTGTTCAGTTGAAATAATTGTTTTCCTTTTACAAAATAAATGTGTAGGGGCAAGAGAGTAGCCTAGAGGTTAGATTTATTCTGGGTTCTTGAGATACATAGCTTCATGGAGACTTTTACCCTGTTTTCCAGCAAGTCTCTACCTCCAGCTATAAAATAGAAATGGTATCTCCATCTCAGCGTCCTGGGCCTTACTGTCAGTGAAGTGCCTCGGAATTCAGTGCTGAAAGGTGCTTGAAAGTTCAAAGGAACACTATTAAGGATGAGCTTATCATATTTATATACCAGTAAATCCTTCCCATGGGTGTAAGATAATTCTTCCCCACACATACTAACACAGAGATTGGGCTCTTCTATACCATTCCCTCCACACTGCTCCAGCTGTTTATATGCAGAAAAGTCTTGTCATCCTCTTTTGATTTGGAGCATGTGCTGAATCCAAGACAAAGGAATGCACTATTCACAAATGTGACTCATGGGAAAACAGAAGCTTTGTGCTCTGTTTTATTAAGGGCCCTCTTACTTTCTGTGGGCTACAATAATTAGGAATAAAGATAAACACTGAAAAATAAACATGAGTTTGGAGCACCTCGCCAAATAAAGTAAATTCATATCAACTGTTAACTGGCAAATCTGGTGGACAAGTAACGAAACTACAAGAGTTGAGGAAGGTGGATCTGCTGTTTCACTAAGCACTCGATTGAAGTGCATTGTTTCAATTACAGGAACAGTGCTCATTTACAGCACATGATAATTAGAGCAATTTGGGTTTATTCAAGAGCATAGGGGGCTGAGACAATGCAGAGACGGAAGCTGGCAAATAGCATGGATGCACAACAGGAAGAAGGTTGGAAAAGAACCAGTAAAAGAAAAGGCATTACCTTTTAGAAGGAAGATAGAAAGAAAGGTGACATTCACTGTGTGCCAACTTTGTGCGAGACTATATGCTAAGCTTCTTACATACACTATCTCATTTAATCTTTGAAAGATAGGCATGATGATTGCTTTCATATTTTTATTGTCAGGGTAATGTATAGAGTTACATTCATCAGGTAGTAGGTACATTACTTCTCACGCATTGATATCCCTTCTCATGTTTTTGTCCCATTTCCATCCCCTCCCCCTCTCCCAATCATCTTGTTTTCCCCCCTTCCCTTTCCTATTTCAAATAAACAAATAAACGTGTATCAATATATCAGGTAATAAAGTCAGATGCAGTCACCATATGAGATTAACCAAAGGGCAAAGGGCAGAAAAAGAGAAGAGAAATAACATAGTACATTAAGAACAACAATCACACAAGATAAAGCTCTTGTTTCCATATCCTAGAGATCCTTCATTTTATTGAAGCTGAGCACTTATGTCATTTTTCCAGAGTAATGGAGCTACTGAACAACAGAATAAAAATTTCTACCAGGTTTCGTATGATGCACGTCTATTATTTTTTATTAACTCTACGCTGACACCATTTTAAATCCCAGAAATTGTTTTTAGGTTCCTGATTATGACTTGCTAATAAGCAAGCCAAAACAGTGATATTAGACACAATGCATCGTGTAGTCTTTTCACTTTGGTGTGGCCCTATTTTCTTTTCCTAAATCATATTTGCAGTGAAAACCTGCCTTTTGAGTAATTAGACTACTCTGCCTAAAATGTGTAGTAAAAATACCTCTATGACAGGAATACTTGTTGATCTCCTTATGCCTTGGTGACAAGGCATAGAGGCACTTTGATGTGAACTTTGAGGTTTTTAGAGACGTTAAAGAGAAGATGCTCTTCTGAAAACTCCTTGCCCCCTTCTCTGAATTGTATGCTAGGAAAGCAAACCCCCGGTTCTGGGGAGTTCTATAAAGTCAACCTGACTGGCTTGCTCTGGGGAAGTCAAGAGCACCTGTCGTCCCAGTCCTATCTCTTCTACACTGTCTACCTCCCCAAAATCTCCAGGAAAGAAAAGAGACTATTTGTAAATGTTCTCCTAGGATCTTAAGTTCACTTCATCAATCCACTCTACACTGCCCTTTGGATTCCTTCTTTCTCTATGTCTCAGATTTCCAGTTTTAGTTCCCTGCCTAAAGTTTTTCCCTTCTCCTCTACCCTGAAGCTATAAAAATACCATTGACATTGCACTTAGACCCCCATACTTTGATCTACCCTCAGGACTGCATCTGAACTCTCTTTTCTATGAAAAGGAACATGAATAAGGAGGAACAAAAGATTTCTTTTCCATGACCAGAAAATCAATGCTTTGCATTTTCATGAAGGCCTGAGTTGGAGTAAAGATTCATTATCTACAAGTTCCTGAAAGGCTTGATTTGTGTTGCTTCAAAGCATGATCCTCAGAGCTCAGCCTCCTGAGTAGCTAGGATTACAGGCATAGCATAATATTTGAACATCAAAGTTTATAACAACTTTGTTTGCAAGTGTTCAGCCAGGAAACCACTATATTTCTCAGCTGATGGATAAATATAGAAATTATAGTATAGTCCTTTATTGAAATCATTCAATACTTGAATTGGATAAAAAATACTTTTTTTAAAGAAGGATAAAAATTTATTTCAATATCCAATGAATTCTATAACATAAAATGCACTGTATTTAAAATATCTGACATTCTCCTTTATTGATAATACAAGCGATACTTTAAACATTTAAATTATCTTGAGATTTAATATCTATTGTCAGCTATAGTGTGATCCAGAAATGAAAATACACAAAATAGTTTTGGAAATGCATGTATTTCTACTTGCTGGAACACTTATAAAATCATACAAAGACATATTTCTTTTTTAAATAAAGACTTTGAAAATGAAACCAGCTCATCAATTTTCATCAAGATATGACAAAAAATCTTTATGCAAAACAAAAATTGATACAGAAATAACACCTGTAACTTAGTTTTCTAATCTCTTAAAAAATCACACCAGAAGCTGGGTGCTGGTGGCTCACACCTATAATCCTAGCTACTCAGGTGGCTGAGATCTGTGGATCAGAGTTCAAGGCTAGCCTGGCAGCCCAGGCAGTAAAGTCAGTGAGACTCTTATATCCAGTTAACCACCAGAAAACTGGAAGTAGAAATGTGGCTCAAAGCAGTATAGCACTAGCCTTGAGAAAAAAAGCTCAGGGACAGCAACTAGGTCCTGAGTTAAAGTCCCACAAACAAGAATAAAATAAAATCATTTCAAAGTTGGATTACCCATGGTTCATGCCTAGTAAATACTAGCTATTCAGAAGGCTCAGATCTGAGGATAGAAGTTAGAAGCCAATCGAGGCAGGAAACTATGAGATTTATCTCCAACAACTGTGGAGTTGTGGCTTAATTGGTAGAGCACTAGCCTTAAGCAAACAGCATCCACACCCTGAGTTCAAGTCTTAGGACTTGTGTACATCAGTTCTTTTGCTGTCATTGGTGGTGGTGGTAGTAGGGGCTTGAACTCAGTGCCTAGGCTCTGTCCCTGAACTTCTTTGCGCACAACGCTAGCACTCTTACCACTTGAGCCACAGCGCCACTTCCAAGTTTTGAGTGGTCAATTGGTGATAAGAGTTTCACAGAGACTTTTCTGCCAGGAATGGCTTCCAACCATGACCCTCAGATCTCAGGCTCCTGAGTAACTAGGATTACAGACATGAGCCACTGGTGACTGACAATTCACATCAATTCTATAAAACCTTAAAAAAGACTTTTTATACTTGCAAAACCTTGGTGAGTTTTTAGGTCATTGTGCTATATTATTAAAGCATTGTTCTCAGAAGGGTACATACACGTATTTTTTATTTTCATAATATGTTGACAACATGAAATTGAGAAACAACAGGTCAGTGGTTTCTAAGGGTTATGAGTGAGGAAAGTGTGGCTATGAAGGTGTGATGGATATTGATTATAATTGGGGTTATAAAAGTCCATATGTGCAATAAATTTTCACAGAACTCTACCTGTGTTTCTAGCCCTGTGATGGAATACCTGTGAAAATAATTCAAGGAAGAAAGATTTATGTTGGCTCATAGCTTCAGAGGTTTCTGTCTTTGGTCATGTGGTTCTGTCACTTTGGGCTTCTGGGTAGGCTGAAAAAAAATGGTAAGGAGTGTATTGGAACAAAGTCTTTCACGATAAAATCCAAAGATAGGGCTAAGGTTTCAGCATATTTGTAAAGAATGACCTGCATCCAACTAGGCTTCACCTCCTACAGTTTCTACCATTTCCTAATAGGTTCATCACACTGATGACAAAGCCTTCAATACAATACCTGCGGGAGACATTTCAGATCCTAATAACATGCCTCCTAACAATTACATAGTAAAACTGGTAAAAATCCAAATAAAGTCTGGCTTCCTCCTTGTTTCATCATTATACAGAGTGGTATTATTGGAGGAAACTGCGCAAAGGGCACATGTGAATTCTCTGTTATTTCTTGAGCAGGTTAGTCAAAGTGATGTTTAAAGTTAGCAAAATAAGGTGTTGGCTAACTTGTCCCTGGAGTAATGTTAATTCTGATGTTAATTAGAATGTCAGTTTGTCAGATTGGCTGCAAAGGTTTCAAAACTCCCCAACGCCACTAAGTTCTAAGCCTGGTCCCCAACTTAGCAATATTGGGAGGTGGTAGAATGTGAAAGAGGTGGGGCCCTAAAAGTAGATCTTCAGGTTACCGAGGGTGTGTCCTTGAAGAGGACAGTGGGATCTCATGCACCCTCTCTACCACTTCCTGCCCATAGTTGAATGGTTTTACTCCATTCTTGTCTGCAGTCTTGGATTGGAGACTCTCAATGCATAAACCCAAATAAGTACTTTTCTCTTTATAAATTAATCCTGTCAAGTAATTTGTTATGATGATAAAATCCTGACTAAAATATGCTCTATGTTAGGTAAACAGCAAAATGAACTAGTTCGCATTTCACAAAATTAAATGACATTCCTTGTTTGAGAGATTGAGCAGGAGGATCACAAATTGAAGGATAGCCTGAGCCACATAGGCCCAAAACAGGGGATAAAATCTGACTATTTTTTCTTTTCACGCTGAGAGATGACGCCACAAAATTGGATTTATTGCAATCATCTGAAAAAAATAAATCCCAGATTACTATGAAGACTACATATTGGAATATAATCATCTTTGAAAAAATCTCATAAATATTAAAAGTAAATGTAGTATAGCATTAGTATAAAACTAAACCCAAGACACTAACTCATGTTTGTTTCCAACTTTCCTTCCACTTTTCAATATTTCAGATCTCATAAATACTGTAGCCTCAGGGGAAAAAAACAAACCTTAGCAGAACTAGGTAAGGTTCTGTCTTGGGTCCTATTCCCTTCACAGACCTTAAGACATGGATTTTAGGGTGTATAATTTTTAAGGGAGTACTCTTGAGAAAAAGAGAGTGAGTCAAGCAGGATGAAGATGAAGAAAGCTAATAAAGATCATAGTCTCAGTTGTAATTCGCAGATTGAAGACATGGGGGTTTCTGTATCAGGACTTACATCATAACCTGCTATCAGACTTTTGTAATCCATGCCAATGAGTAACTAACTTCAGGCTGACATTGTTAAGGGATGATTGCATTATGGTTCAGAGAAAGGAGTTACAAGTTGGTCAAGGTCAAGTTTCCAAGAGAGGTTACAGTTGTGAGTTATTAGCCCACACACTTAGAGTGCCTATAGGACTAATGTACTGGCCACTCATCCTGTCAGAGCAGGATGACAGTCTATTATAGTCTTTCACTCATGCCAGTCCTAGCGAGTTGTTTCTCACATGACATTTGCCCATCTATGGCTTCTAGGGTTTACCCAAGAAGGGTGACTTGGGAGGTTGAGTTGGCCAACTCAGTGTATCTGTGGTCATTTCATGATTGATAAATTAAATGGAGCCAATGGGCATCATAATCAATTCCAATCTTAACTTTCTGGTATAGCCACCCATTTCTGATCTTCCATATCAAATATGTTTTTAATGTATTATTTGAGTGTCTACTGGCTTTTCTTAGTATAATAGCTTTTTCTCTACTGGCTAACAGGAAGGTTTTTCTAAATTTACATGCATTCTAACTATAATAAGTATACAGGAAAGCACTAACAAGACCACCAAAGACTTGCTTTGAGATGAGCCTGAACTAGAACTCCTGACCTAATATATACCTCTGCTCTAGTGGTAGGATCTCAGTATATGTTTATCCAAGTTTTTAAATAGTTGCAATCACCCATTTCTCATAACTGTGACAAAATACCCATGGTATACTAAATCTATATATAATTGAAATACATTGGGTGCAATTTTGATATTCAAAGGCTCACATCTGATAATAGTTTTCTTGCCAGAAGGATCTCAAGGCAGTACAGTATATAGATGGCAAGAGACAGAGTGTACAGTTGAATATGAGTGTATCCAAGTTTCTAGTCTGTCATAACACCCAACTCAAATAAACATAAACCCATGGGGCATATATTAAAACTATATCCAAACTGTTGAATTCTGCCCTAGATTCATATCTTTCTCAAAATTCAAAATATAATAATTCCATTCCCAATCATTATTTAAAACTTTGATGTTTCATTTGATAGTCAAGTCAAATTCTTGCACTTGTGAGACTGGAAAAACCCAAAGCCTAAGTCAGTAAGTCACACATTTCCAAGTTGTAATGGCCAGAGAGAAAGCAGATAAATATTTGTATTCTACAAGGAAGATAAAGAAAAGGAATAGGCTGAGACTCAGTAGAGCAGACATTAAAATTTAAAGCTCCAAAATATAAAGACCCTTTCTTCACCTTAAAATAGATTTTCAAATGAGGGGAGAGGCTTAAAAAAAATCCTAAACCATGATTGTCTCCGTAGATGCAGAAAAGACATTTGACAAGATCCAACACTCGTTTATGCTAAAAGCTCTGAAGAAACAAGGAATCCATGGCACAGGATTAACTCAAAATGAATCAAAGACCTTGAGGTAAAAGTAGATATCCTGAAAATGTTAAAAGTTGGAATAGGAGATACACTAGGTCTCCTTGGCACAGGTTGAAACTTTCTCAGTAAAGACACAGAAACACAACAAATTAAAGAAAGTTTGGACAAATGGGACTGCATTAAACTGCAGAGCTTCTGTAAGGCAAAGGACATAGCTAGCAAGTTATATAGAAGCCCACAGAATGGGAGAAGATCTTCACTACCCATACAACAAAGGTCTCATCTCCAAAATATATCTACAGCTAAAAAAATTGAATCTCTCCAAAACAAATCTTCAAAGAAACAACCATCCCATTAAAAAATGGGCCAAAGACTTAAAGAGAGACTTATCTGAAGAAATAAGAATGGCCTATAGACACATGAAGAAATGCTCGACAACTCTGGCTATAAAGAAATGGAAATCAAAACAACTTTGAGATTCCTCCTCACTCCAGCTAGAATGGCCATGATCAAGAACAGATGTTGGTGGGGATGTGGCCAGGAGGGATCACTATTACACTGTTGGTGGGAGTGCAAACTCATTCAACCACTATGGAAAGCAGTATGGCAGTTCCTAAAAAAGACTAAACATAGAACTCCCCTATGACCCAGCAATTCCCCTCCTTGGCATTTACCCAATTGTCCAGAAACAAGGACATGCTAAAGCTACTAGCACAATGATGTTCATTGCAGCACTATTTACCATAGCAAAGATACGGAACCAACCCAGATGTCCCTCAGTTGATGAGTGGATCAACAAGATGTGGTATTTATACACGATGGAATTCTATGCTACTGTCAGAAAGAATGACATCTCCCCATTTGTAAGGAAATGGAAAGACTTGGAAAAAATCATATTAAGTGAATTAAGCCAGACTCAAAGGAACATAGGCTCAATGGTTTGCCTCATTTGTAATAATTAGTACACATGTAGGACTCTCCTAGCAGAGGATTACTATAGCTCAAAAACTAGGTACATAAGGTCATATAGGATGAGACAAAATGAAAAGATCTCTAGAATATAGAAAAAGAGCTTTATCTTGTGTGATTGTTGTTCTTAATGTTATCTCTCTTCTCTTTTGTTGCCCTTTGGTTAATCTCTTATTGTTACAGGATCTTGCTTTGTTACCTGCTATATTGTATATACATTTATTTGTTTATTTGAAACAAGAAAGGGAAGGGGGAAAACAAGAGGATTGGGAGGGGGTGGGAGGAGGCAAATGGTAACAAAAACATATTAAGGGGCATCAGTGTGTGAGAATGTAACTACTATCTGGCGAATGTAACTGTAACCCCTTTATACATTACTTTCATAATAAAAAATAAAATGGAAAAAAAAACCCCAAGCCCAGCATTCTTAATTCCATTTTAAGTCTGAAACAGCTTTCTGTGAAAAGCCAACCATCCTGGCAGAAGTCTTCTCATAAAAATGTGAAACAATGTGGCTGCAGTGTGTGGCTCTTGGACGACATGTTGCTTGCACCTCTTCACATTCATTCTTTGTCCCCAGCCTGCCATTTGCTGTACTTGAGGCGCGTTAGTGCTTATCACAAGGGAGTGTAGGGTTTCAGCTACTAGAATGCTTTGTGACTCGCAATCCCTTTCTATGCCTGCAAGATTTTTATAACTGTTCCTTGAGAAACCGTCAAGCCAAAGTGACACAATTTGCATTTGCCTCAATGGTCTCACAGACTCTCTACCCAAGATAACTTTTCACTCAGCATAGACACATAATACTAGTTTCCCTGCCGCCGCCCCCCCCCACAAGGGCTTACCAATTGGAAATGAGAGCTGAAATGAATCCTATACCCTACAATTGTACATACAAAGTACTAACATCTTAAGAGAAACAATGTCATCCTATCTTTGGAATCTAGCTGCCCAACCAAATATTCAGCAAATATTTATTACATGGAAGTATCTGATTTAAATGTCAATACTCTCTGAATTACTTCACTGGTCTCCACAGTCCTTTTCAGACTTCCCAAGATTGCTTTTCTTTCTCCTCTCACCTCCAAGTCCCTAAAACACACAGTGCATTGTCTGCCTTATCATGGGTAAAGAATTGAACACCACTCCAATACACAAGCTCCTGGCTCATCAATGCTGAATTGTGAATTGTGAGCTGTTAGGGGTGGTGATCATAAGAACATAAAATTAGATTTTAGGGACATTTTGGCTTCATCCATTTAGAGAAGGAGAGTCTGTAAATTCAATAGCGTCTCTTCAAAAGTTGAGAGGAATACTTTAGTTTTCTGCAACTGTCAGAAGTTCTTTTTAGAAGTCTGAACCACAAATGTTATAACATAGTGTCAGGTAACAGCTGTTCTGCTATTCACTACTTTCAACTAGTGTTGCACCTAGAGAGTTGTATTTACTACTCACCTTTCTAAAAAATTTCCAGCGCTTAGGGCATGATAGTCTCTTCATTATTAACTGCATTAGTAAATAAAATACAAATGTGTCCAGTTTCACCTCCCTAGTGCATAACCATGATCGAATGTGAAGTGCAAAGAACATTCAGCATCAGCATTTCTTTCCTACTGTCAAGGTGGGTGTTCAACGGGCATAGCAACTCTTTAATTAATGTTTTGAAAACTCCTCTTGCCAAGCATTAGTGACTTTTGTCCCACCATGTTTACATGCCTGAGACCAAACACAGGCGCTTTTTGAAGTTAATTAAAGATTCACTTATGTTAAACATTTCCGGATGTCAGGCAGAGACTATCTTGGCAGACAATAATCTCTAGTACTTCCCTCTGTGATTTTTCTCAGGCAGGTCTTGAAGAGCCTGGGCCTAATGAGATTGATAGAAGCAAGATGGGGTGGTGAGGAGATGCTGTGGTATCGTCCACAGCAAGAATGTGCTGTGCTTCAGGGACAGAGATCACCTACTTATCTAGAACAAACACAAAGTCCCCTAACTGGCTTCCTCCTACCACCAAGTGACTTCTGGCATGCTTTCCTTGTATCTGTTATTGTGCACTCAAAGGCCAAAAAGCTCATTTTAATACTAGCTTATCCAATGGCTTACCAGTATTTTAATCTGAAAAGATCCTTTTGATTCTTCTATAACCCACCAGGTTTTGAAAATTTTTTCTCTGCTTTAAGAAACAAATTAATTTTCATTGTATTTGAGAAACTCCCGAGTGTCTAGCCAGAAAATGGTAACCTATTGCCCTAAGACGTTGATCTCGTTCATGGCCAGAGGTGGGGGTTGTCCCTGTTGCCCAATGGTCTGAGGTTCCCTCCTGAGGTGTGTTCTGGAAAGGTGTGCTTCTGGGGAGAAAGGGTATCTTTACCTTCCCTGAGCACTAGAGAGACGGAGCTCTCTCACTGTCACTGATGCAGCCATCGAGGCAGGCATTTCTTTTACTTTCCTTCCCATTCTGACATTTGGTTTTAAACACTGATTTTAGATATGCCATCTTGTTTAACAGACTTACTCCTAGCTAAGAAAAAACTAAAGATAATAAGCAAAAATAATTGAAAAAAAAAGAATTGGAAAACACATACAATAAAACATTTGATCATTAAAAAAATCATTCCTAAGCCCAGAAATTTTAATTGATCTGGAATGAGATTTGGACTTCAGTATTTGCAGCCTCCTGCCCCCATCCCTGTTAGTTGTAACTAAGTACAGACTAATGTGATTACTAAAGGACAATATCCACAGGCCAGGCAGACACATGGAAGTGTCCTACATGAATAGGACATGAAAGTTCTGCAAAGGGCAAGACTGGTAAGGCAAAATAAACACTGAAATGAACAACAGACATTTGCGAAATGTAAAAAAATTATTCAAGTTTCACATTTGTCGCTGTAATATTGAAATAGAAAGGGAGGCAGACATTGGTGGCTAATGCCTATAATCCTAGCTACTGAAGAGGCTGAGATATGAGGATTGCAGTTGGAAGCCACCCTGGGTGGGAAAGTTTGTGAGACTCTTATCTCCAATTAATCACAGAAACAAAGCAAAACAAACAAAAAGAGGAAGTAGCATCAAGTGTAGCAAAAGAAGCTCAGGGATAGTGCACAGGCCCTGACTTCAAGCTTCAGTACTGGAACAACAGCAAAAGGAAACAGAAGAGGGAGACATCTATAGGTTTTCCCTCCAGCCCTGCTTTTTTTTTTTTTTTTTTTTGCCAGTCTTGGGGCTTGAACTCAGGCCCTGAACACTGTCCCTGAGTTTATTTTGTTCAAGGATAGCTCACTTGAGCCAGAGCATCACTTCCAGCTGTTGTGTGTGTGTGTGGTACTGAGGAATTGGACCCATGGCTTCATGCATGGTAGACAAGCACTCCACCACTAAGCCACATTGCTAGCCCTCCACAGATTCCTTTTGATAGATAGAATGTTATTCCGAAGTGCCTCACTGATCTCAGTAAACAAATGCTCATAGTTTTTTTCACTTTCTTTTCTTTTCTTTCATCTTTAAAGCCTAGAACAGCAAAATATCTGACTCAGCCCTCTGGTCAAACTATGGGATGGAGAGATTATTCCAGGGCAGCTTAGCTGGTAGGTAGAGCCAAGATCTTGAAGGCCCACAATGCACCTGTGTTCTGCTACTTACAAGCCCTGAGATTTTAGATAATTGCTTGACCTTTGCAGGCCCAGATTCCACATCTGTAAAAAAAGCCTGATAGTTCTCTAGGGTTGTTAGGGTTTAAATAAGCAATGTCTACAAAGCTTTTAATATGGAGTCTATTGATTAGGGTCAATTTACACGGCTGCTATTAATATTATTCAAAAGGAAAATGACATTCCTTTATTTTAAAAAATCTTAAAATGTTATTGTGGGAGGGATTAGTGAATGGGAAAATGGAATATAGTCCATTACAGGATAATAGACCCTCAAGGGGAAAAATAAAGCCTAAGTTTTATTTCAGTTTCATTGCTGCGTCATATGAAGCTATTCCTCATACTCAAGTAGAACAGCAAACTTAGAAGTGGAGTTATTGTAGGGAAAATTACTACATTTTTGGAAATTAAGCCTAGTTATGCCTTACTTCTGTGTGATACAGAAACGTTTTGACTGAGTTTATCGCGTAATTTCTTGTCTTAGCCATATAACTACATTAAATTGTACTGCATGGAAATGGCTAAGAATGAACTCTTTTAATATGGTTTCACCTTAAGCAGCACCTATTTTATAAGCATGTGAGAGCATAGTGTCACAATGGGGTATCAGGGAAAAAGTGTTACCTACATTCAGATAATAGTAATAGATTAAGGTGCTTTTTGTACTACTGGTACGTCAGACTTGCATTGCTGCTGTGACAAAATACCTGAGATAATAAAGCTATATCAAAGAAAGGTTTATTTTGGTTCGTAGTTTTGAAGGTTTCAGTCCATGATCAGGGCCTTTCCTTGGCTTTGAACCTATGATGAGGAAGCACGTTATGGAGAGAACACATGTTAGGGGAAAGTGTTCATTTCATGGCGACCTGAAAGCAAAGAGAAAAGGACAGTACACCGCCTCAGTACCTAACTTCCTCCCACCAGGCTCCATCTCCTAAAGGTTCTGGTTGGCTCCCTCATAGCACCGAGTTGGAGAGCAAGCCGTTAACTCATGGAAGTGGTTCTTAAAGCCATTAGCATCACTACAGCCTGTGAACTTGTTAGAAAAAATAATTCCCAAGCCCCATCCTGGCTTGCTTAATGTGAAGATAAGGGCCAGCTGTCTGAGCACCTTGAAGTCTTTCTGGAGATCCTGTTAAAGTCAGCAAACCATTAGTAAGTCATCTACCCCCTGAGTCTGGAAGGGCACTGTCTATTAGGAAGTACGCAAGTACCTGTGTCTCCTTAGAAAGGGCCTAATTCTCAATTTCTTACAGTAAAAGCCATCAGAAAGACTCTCCACAATTTAAATGGCTGGAGCGCTTAGGAAACTGCTTAGTATCACCATAAATAAAATTTTACAATTAGGCAGGCACCAGAAGCTCTCTTCATCGTTTGGTGATCCTCTAAATGCACCAATGACTTGCCACTTGGCCATTAGAATTTTCTATCCACCACTACATTAAGATTCTTGGTTTGGTGTGCTTGCTTTGGAACACTGGATGGATGTCACTTCATAGCACCATGTGATGATTAATAAAAGTTTTTCTATAGTGCATCTATCACAATGTGAGTACATCCTGTTCCTTAAATAAACATGGTTTATATGTTTATGCAATATCTGAAAGACAGCAAGGGCATTCTTCTTCTATGAGGCAGGGAGAAATAGGGGCTTGCAAATAACGTTTCCTTGAAGCTGCCACAAACTCATCACCAACTATTTGAAGGAGTACAGCCTTGAGCACCTTAGAAATAAAGAGAAGAGGAAATAAACTTCAGTGAGCATTCTGTATTAGAAGTGAGAATTAAATGTGTTCAGTTTCTGGGACCACTCTAAGTAAATTTATCTTCATTGCTTACACCATTTGGAAATGTTTGCGTTTCCTAGAAGATCTTATGTTCCTTTTACTTTTGATTCTTTGAACATAGAATATTTACTATGTGTCCAATGCCATCATGAGACTATTGTCTCCAGGTGATCATTTAAGCCTCACAAAACTGCTATTGATGCCGACACTTTTTAGATAATATCACTCAGAGGACTGCATAACTTGCTCACATACCCATAGCTAGTTAGGGGTGGGAAAAATGAAGAAAAAAACTGCATGTCAGGATGGCTTCCCCTGCCCAGTCATAGCCCTTAGCACCTACTTATGCTTCAGATCAGAGCCATCATTTCAAGGAAGCTTTCCATAAATGAATCCAGATCCCCCATTTGTTCTGCTGTAGAACTGCACCTCATCACAGTGCTAAGTTATATCTTGCTTTGGCTGGACCCCATGATAGAGTGGAACTTATGAAGACTTGACGGATTCTCAATACTTTGTTCCTACTTGCAACTCTGAGATGTATGTGTGTACTGGAAATGCATAAGAATCCTGACTTCACTTCGTGGTGAAATGTGCTGATATTGCTGAATTCTGTTCTGATAACTTTAGACCAGGAAGTGCCCAGGAGAAAGAAGGAAAAAGCTGAAAGAGGGCAGAGGCAATAGGAGTTATAGATTTGGGTGTCTGAGAATCCAGTGTGTGTGAGATGACCGTAATTCCAATGCTATCCTAAATTTGGCTGTGTGGAAAAGTTAAAAGCACTGGTTTTAAACATGGAAGGAAAAAAAATCTAGTTCCAGCTCTCCTCTTCATTGGCTGTAGGCGTCTGGACAAAGTGATTTAAATTCTGTGAGCATCAATTTCTTTTTTAAAAAAATGTGTCTGTTATACATTTTTATTGTAGTTAATAGAAGGGTTACATAATAGAAAGTACATTACTTAACAATCTTTGCTACCCCTTCTCATGTTTTTGTCCCCATTTCCCTCCCCCATCCCCTCATTTTGTTTTCCCCCCTTCCCTATCCTATTTCAAATAAACATATATACACTATATCAGATAACAAGGTAAGATACAGTAACAATATGCGATATTTTTGTCTCTGAGACTTACTGTGTGCTAAGGCTGGTGGTAATCCTTTGCCTCAGCAACTCAAACTCTGGGATTACAAATGTATGAAACAGTACCTGGTGCTTATACAAATGATTTCTTATTGGTGCGTTGCCTTCAAACTACATGCAAAAAAAAAAAAAAACCCAAATCAAAACAAAAGACACCTTTATAAACCTTAGCAGCAACAATCCACAGGGCTGAGTATGCATATTTGAGATCCCTGTGATTTTAATCAGCCCTAGGATTCTGGTTTACAATAGCGAATTGAGCAAATGTGGTTTTCCCCAGTGGTGTGGGCAGCAGTCAAGGTTCTCTCCTCCCACTGAAAAACTGACCTTGTCCCTTTAGAATTTCCTGTATAGCTCTTCTGTTAACATTGAACCAATATTCTGGGAAAAGTCTATAAAACAAAAAGTCTAGGATGTGACTTGCTCACTATCTTTCTAGGCTGAGTTTTATAAACTCCTCCACATATGATAATGTTTTGTTTTGTTTGTAATGTATACAATATAGAGGATTACTGAACCCGGTCTTTGTGGTGAGGCTCACAAAGATTTCACAGAGTCCTGAGCAAGCCACAGAGGAGAGTCATTATGGACCAAAGCATAAGATTCAAATGATGTGCATTCAAACCAAGTTGCTGTCTTAAAATTGCATTTATTGCGATGAAAATACTTGAATTTATTAGCAGGTCATGTGGTCAGATGAAAAGCTTTCTAAAATAGATTTTGCCACAGTGCAGAATGAGGATGGAAAACTCACATCAAATATGACCATACTTTTGCAGGCTTTCCCCAAGATTGTGTTCCAGTCAAGTTAATAAGCCATAGCAGTTTCTAAATCGCTTCTTTCACATGACAGCAATCCTTTTAGTCAAGGAATAACTGTGTTTGTCACTGTATTCACTGTCTGTATATTACTGGAGTGTGTGAACATAAGTCATAATCACAATAGTGTTCAGCTTTCTTTGAAGATGGACAATGAGTTCTTGGTGGTTTGGGGGAGGATATGTCTGATACTCTCATGAAGCTCGAAATCTACAGAAAACATACACATTTTTTAAGTCACAATATAGAATATTCCTTGAGTGTTGTTTGCTGGCACAATGTCAAACATTTTACATACATTATTTTATTTAATAAAAAGCAACATAGCCATATAGATATTAACACAGTCGTTTTTAACAGATAAGGAAAGTGGGGCTTAGATACATTAAATTATCTTCTTTAACATCCCACATCTAATAAGCAGCAGAATAGGAAACTGAATCAATGCTTGTGTGATTCTACAGCCTTTTCTCCTAATGACAAATGGCAAAGTACTCTTTACCAAATAGCATAGAAGGAAGGGAAACCGTGGCACAGAGGAAACTAGGTGATTTTATAAGACAGAATAAAGGACTTTGCTCGTTGTGATGCTTTGGGGATAAAACTTGAAGATTCACTCATCAGAATAGTTGGAGATGATTACCAAAGAAGATAGTGAGGAACCTAAATTGTCATAGAAAATATGCAAAATTTTGCCATTGAACCACATCGTTTATAATATGTCCTTTCCTCCTTAACCACACTATTCTTTTATTTCTCTATTTTTGCTCCTACTCAATGCTTACTTATTATCTGAAAAATCTGAAACTAATGGAAAAGGGGTCTTAGCATAGATTGGAATTCTGTCCTTTTAATTCAGATTGTGATTATATGCAGAGATTTGTTTTCTAAGTGACTTGTTTCCCGGACATAACTATCCCTACTTCCTTCTCATCAGTCATTTTCCTCCCTTTACATACTGACAACCTAGGTGATGGAGCAAGGCCCTCGCTCTGCACCTACACCTGGATAATTTGCGTTTAAAATCTCTTACAGTTTTCAGGGGCCCCAGGATGAACTCTTTATCTGATCCCTGGCATCCACAGTGAATTGCTTCCCTTTCTTCTACTGCTTTCACTTCATCCAAACTTACTTACTCAGCATTCATCTCATCTTGGTCTCCTGATCTGACCTCTGAGCCATTCCCAGGCTTTATCCAGCTATCTATCTCTCTACTTGGAAAACCCCTTTAGCTTTCTTTTCTTCTTAGACCTTCCCTGATCTGACAACTGTTCTTCTCCTCCCTCTCTTTCTTTTCTTTTCTTTTCTTTTTCTTTTTGCTTTTCTGTTCTGTTCTTTCTCTCCTTCCTTCTTCCCCTCCCTCCCTCCCTCCCTCCCTCCCTTCCTTCTTTCCTCTTTCTTTCCCATGTCCCTGACATTGGAAACCCCAGAGAAAATGTTATTGTAAACATGAGTGAGCTTGCTGGTGTATTGATTATTACATGAACTTTCCTGATGTGGTTCTGCTCTTTGTATTATGTGCCCATATGAATTTTCTGTTTTAAATTCTGGGGAGCAGGAGTGCTATCTACTCTCCTTTTTGTTTAAAAAAAAATTTTTTTTTTTGCCAGTCCTGGGCTTGAGCTCAGGGCCTGAGCACTGTCCTTGGACTTTCTCAAGGTTAGAGCTCTACCACTTGAGCCTCAGCACCACTTCCGGCTTTTTTTCTATGTATGTGGTACCAAGGAATCGAACCCGGGCCTTCGTGCATGCTAGGCAAGCACTTTAACCACTAGGCCAATCTCTCGGCCCCTTGTTTAAAAAATTTTGAAACTAATAGAGTGGGGTTAATTTAACTAAAGTACAATATATGCATGAGTCAAATACCATTGTGATACTTCTTTGTGTAAGTGATGTAAACTAATAGATTTTTTTAAGTTTTGAGCTGTACCGTGTATTATTGGGCAATTGAAATTCTTTGACTACTAGAACCAATGGAATACAATTTAAAGAAAAACAAGATAACACTAATTTTTGGACTGTTTTCATGGAATTCAGCTATTTTCCTTTCTGTATTTTGGCAAGCATATGTGAATTTTATGGTCATATTTCTTATTTTTTTGCCAGTCCTGGGACTTGAACTCAGGGCCTGGTCAATGTCCTTGAATTTTCTCAAGGCTAGCACTCTATCACTTGAGCCGTAGTACCACTTCTGACTTTTTCTGTGTCTGTGGTACCAGGGAATTGAATGCAGAGTTTTGTGCATGTTAGATGTGCACTCTACCACTAGGCCATGCTCGTGACTCTTCACTGGTTTTTGTAAAGTTACTTCAAAGGTACTTAATTTGTTTCTTCTTATAAATTTAATTATGTTTGTAGTTTGCTTATATTCTTCCTAGATCTCTGTCTGGATTATACATTCTTTAAAAGAAACTTAATTAATGTGAGTTTGATGTAATAAAGGCCAGAACAATTTAAAAAGATTTCAGATGCATGGCTACTTCTTCAGCCACAAGTCATAGTCTCTTCTGTATGGTGGGTGTGAGCACAGAACAGTAGGTCTTATGACCCTGCCTGAATATGAGATGTGTAAGATCTACAGTAGCATGCAGAATCAAGACAGTCCTGCCCTAGCATTCTTTTTTCCTTTTCTATTCCCACGTATTCTGAGCCGGCAGATGTGGCTTCAGAAATCTTAGAAAAGCAGAAATGGAGACACTTGCCACGTGTCTCATTCCATGTAGATAACAGATATGGCTTGGAGGTTGTTTGGTTTTTCAGGCTAGGAGCAAATGGTGTGAACATGCAAATGAGAGGAGAAACAGGGCTGTGTTATGTTCTTTTGATGTGGTTTACTTTTCGCATTATGTTCCTGAGAGGCAATGAAGAAGTCTATGTGGTTGGTTAAGGGCCTTTTATGCACTTTCCCAGTGAAACGGGGCGGGAAGATGGCTTGAAAGCACGAGATGGGAGAAGAAGCTGGATTCTGTGCTAATAAATAAAAGAGAAATGATACTTGGTAAGTGGGTTAGTTTCTCATTTCTTCCAGAGTAGTAGCTCTCTCAAGGCTAGCCGAATTCCATCTCTGGTAAAGAAGGGATCCATCAGGGGAATAAATCAGCATAAAGGCCACTTGGAAGACTGTTCTTTCTTTGAGGAGGAAAACCATTAATTCAAGGACTCGGGGAAGATTTATGCATCTGAACATCTTTGTTTATTTTCTTTCTCTCCTTTTTTCCTTTTTCTTTCTTTCCTCTTTGTTCACAGATACTCTAAAAAACAATCATTGAAAGTTTATTAATATTTCTAGCACTCTTTATGAAATGTTTAAAATCATGAGTGACTGTTAACATAAATCAATTCTTCCCATTTTTAAAATGTTATCCTGAACATTCACCTCACTAAATCTTTTAACACAGTTTTATTATCAACTTTTCTATATTTTAAATATATGTGGGATTTTAAGCAAGAATTTGAATGATCCTTTTTTAAAAATTATTTAATGATTATAAACCTTTCATAAATATACATTCCTTGAAGTGAATTCAAGAAAGAAGGTAGAAAAGGCATATTAAGTGCCTTTTAGAGTCAAAGAAAACATTTGGACAAAGTTATCCACTCTTTATTACTATAACAAAATACCCAAGAGTATAGTGGTGTATGCTTATCTTAGGGACTAAAGAATATCTTTTTTGTCTCATGCAAGAACCAAACCAAAACAACAAAACACAAAACAAAAAAAAGGCCCACAAGAACTACCTGATAAATAACTAAAGTTTTTTTAAATATAACTACATAAACATAAAAATCTATGATGGGATATATACTCTATAGACAATGTTATATAGATTGATGTGTATCTATAACATACAAACTCACAGCTTAATTTTAATTATGTTCTAAAATTTATGTGCCGGTGATTGCATATAGAGATTCCCTTCTTGAGTACTTGTTTGTTAAACATAACAGTTTCGAAAGATGATATAAAAATCAGTGTTAATGAAATCTTTCAATAAAAAAGGATTGAGGAAATCACACAAATTGGTAGAGTATATGCTCAGCAAGCATGAAAACCAGAATTCAAGCCCCAGTACCATCCAAAGAAAAAGGCAGAATTGATTGACCCACTCAGGCCTGTAGAAAGGCAGTAACTCACAGGAGTATTCATGGTAAAGAATACACACAATATATAAACCTATTGGGGTATTGGGGAGTGACCCAGAACTTGTACAAGCTAGACAAGCATACTACCATTGAGACACACTTCTAGCCTAAAAGATTCTACTTCTTGGTTACAGTTTTTCACAGGGGAAAGCTCCTCATCAGATCTTCTGAATGCATCCAAAGGTTAAAGGAGGGAAGAGGAGAATTCAATGCAATCGTGTTTGCATTATGAATAATTTAGTTCAAGATAGAAATTACACTGGATTACTGGATTTTTTTTTTAGTCTGTCATAGAGCTTGAACTCTGGTACTGAGCACTGTCCCTGAGCTCTTCAGCTCAAGGTTACCACCCTACCCCTTGAGCCACAGCACCACTTCTGGTTTTCTAGTGGTTAATTGGAGATAAGAGTCTCACAGACTTTAGTGCTTGGGATAGCTGCGAACCACAATCTTCAGATCTCAGCCTCCTGAGTAGCTAGGATTACAGGCATGAGTCACTGCATCCAGTAACACTGGATTTTTTCAAAGATTTCTTTGAATGAAAATGTCTGCTCTAGTTACAAATCTGTATGTTAAAAAAAATTGAGCAACAGTGAATGTTACCACAGAAGAGTAGAAACCCTGAATAAAGCTGCCAGAATGAAGTTTCTTCTAGGTAGAGGTGTTGGGAGTTGGATTGAGTAGGAGGTGTGTAGGTCTTTGGAGCAGCACCAGTGGAAATACTGAGTGTGTCAGGTTCTTTGCTAGACCTGGGGCCCTGCCATATCCTCACACCATCAGGGGCCTTTGCAAAGGGTATCTGGGAATTTGAATCCTAAGCAAGCATCTTGGCTGCTTTGCCTCAATATAGCCAGGTAGAAATGCTGGCTACAACCAGACAGCCATCTCTACTCCATGGCAGGGTAATTGTGGGGGCCTGCCCACACTCAGTGGTTACTCTTCTGAGTGTGTTATGAACCTCTGTTTTTGATCCTCACTGATCAAGCCACTGTCTCTTATTACATGTGAAGCCAACACGTGTGGGCTTCAGATTTAGGCCATGTGTTTCCCAAAAGACTTTTCAGCAATCTGGCAGTACTCATATAGGGGTGGGATTCTGATCTGTTCTTGAGAATGCTGACTTAAAATGCTTTGCTCAAAGGTGTGGTTTTCTAGTCTTGTGACTAGTTTCTGAATGCCACATACAGTCAGCTGTGAAGTTATTACAATGGATATTTGTACATTATAATAGTTGTATATTTCTATTTGATCTGTAAGTACCCAAGATTTTTGTCTATTGCAAAGATCTCAAATCAGATTTTAATATTTGGTGTGTGCACAACACTGTGAAATTAAAAATTCTGTATGAAAATACATTGTTAGATTTGGATGAATAAATAGATTAAAATAATAAACACCTGTGTGTGTGTGTGTGTGTGTGTGTGTGTGTGTGTGTGTGTGTGCGCGCGCGCGCGCATGCGCGCGCGTGCACGCACATGCGCACGCAGATCCTGGGGCTTGAAACTCAGGGCCTAGGCTCTGTTTCATAGGTTTTTTGTTCAAGACTAGTACTCTGCACTTTCGGCCTTTTTATTTTTTATTTATTTTTTGTCAGCCATGGGACTTGAACTCTGGGCCTGGGTGCTGTTTCTGAGCCTCTTCAGCTCAGGGCTAGCACTCTACCACTTGAGCCACAGTGCTTCTCTGGTTTTCTGGTGGCTATTTGGAGATAAGAATCTCATGGTCTTTTGTGCCTGGGATGTCTTTGAACCACAAGTTTTAGATTTCATCTTCCTAAGTAGCTAGGATTACAGGTATGAGCTACCAGTGCCTAAATACCTTTAAAGACAAAAGAATGCAACATTTCTTCAACTTTTCTCAGTATTTTCTATCTTCATTTTCAGTGAACATTCACTTGTTTTCCTTTTCATAAACATTTCATATTTACCCATAGATCTTCCATTCAACTAGGGGGTAGTAATAAATTTCGATGTCTGATAAATGTTAACATAGTTTTTGTTTGGCAAAAAGTTGAATTTGTTAGTTATCAAATTCTTCTTTGAGTATATGATGGGATCTATGTAGCTAAGAACAAAGTATTTAAGTTAATCCTAAGAGAAAATATGCGACATAAACTGGAAATTAAGAACTAAGCAGATTTTAGTACTAATGTTGAAGTTGTTTGTCTAAGTGTAAAAGAATTTTATTGGGAAAAAAAGTAAGTTTCATGTTTCTAGGAACATTTCTCAATAGATGCTTTCAGTATTGAAAAGAAGCATACTGTTGCATAAATATACATACAATGTATATTCAATGTGTATCTTATATATTCAGATGCCTAGGCACTGGCTGAAATAAACTGGAGTCAGGGTTGTAGGTGTGTGTGTGTGTGAGTAAGAGAGAGAGAGAGACAAACAGACAGAAAGAGACACACAGAGATACAGAGAAGAGATGAGTTGATTATGTGCCTGATGTACATTATTTTAACTGCTCTCTACATTATGTAATTCATCTTCTTCTTGCATCTGAAAATACTGGCTAAAGGATGCTAGAATCCTTCAGCAGGACCAGACAACTACTAAATAGTGTGACACAGATTCATATATGAGCCTTCTCTCCTAATCTGTCTGGACTGTAACCAGTAACAAATCACATAGTCATTTCAGTTAGTTCAGCAATTTGTTTATCTGGTTTTTATCTGTGGTTTAGTAAACATTGGGCAGTTGTTTTGGGGATCTTGCAGAAAAATTGAAAGGCATTTGTTAGGCTTAGCTGGCAGTGAGATAAATTCACTTCTGGGCATTATTTCAGAATTTGGCTTGATTTTTAAACAAGAATCAATGGAATCTGTAGTGTGGCTGTGGTATTGGGAATACAACAATGATACGGCATGTGTGGAGAAATGGAAAGAGGCTGGTCTAATGTGATATAGGCCAACAGAGTAAATTTTTCACTTCTCAAAATCAGTTGATCAAGTTGAGAACTATTTTAGACAACGTTTTATTTTTTCCTGTCCCATTACTAATGAGAGTTGAATGAAACTACCTACAATATAATTGTGCTGTATGAATGAGAGTGCAAGGAGAGTTACATGTAGCTGATAACACCTCATTTAGAAAGCCTTCCACCCTCAAACGGTGTGCTGTAACAAATGGGTGTTCACGTGGGAGAAGAAATGAAGGCCCCAACAGAAAGCGTCCAAATTAAAATAAATGCAAAGGTCATTTAAGTTACTGACATCATGTACCTGTCAAAAATTTTGGCCCAGGTTTTATATGTGATTTTTTTGTCAGACTGTACTCTGTGTTTCTAAGCAAACATTTGTTAAACATTTACTACTACTTACTTGTTAACACCAACTGCATCAAAATTACATGTGTTTGCAGAAATGTTTTTGAAGTAAACATGTTCATGTTTCTGTTCTATTTTTCTTTGAGATTGTCTTGCTCATATCCTTGTCCACAGCAGATAAAGAGCTGATAGATGAATTTTGAGGAGTCACCAGTGTCCTTCCTTTCCCATTGAGAGAAAACCATAAACAGATTGTTTAATCTTTCACCAACCAATCCCTACTTTGGTTTTCAAGGGGAGGATAACAGGCAACCTTTGCTTTACCTTCTCCCCAGTTCCCAGAACTCATAGGCTTGGTGATTCATCATAAACACTGAGGATAAGAGAGAACAGCCATGAGATTATACTTTCTTCCATTTAACACAGTTTCCAGTACCTTCACCGTCATCTCTTTCCTTCAACTCCAGCCTTTAAGTCCTAAGTTTTAATGCATGTTAGATTAAATAATTAAAACTATATAAGAGAAAAATCTGCAATGATTGTTATAAGAGCTGGCACACCCTTGTCTTGTCTTTGGGGAGCTTGCTAAGTAGAACAATTTGAAAGTGGCTTTATTTCTTTCTGTAAAATGGAGTTGCTTGTCAATGTTTCACATTCTCAGTCTATATAATCTTTGGCCCACCAGCTTGTCGACTGCTTCCCAGAGAACACTGACTCATTTTCCATTAGGCAAATAAAAGTCAACGTAGTGGGTTGTGTTCCAGCTGCCTAATTGATGCTTTTGGTGGATGAGGGCCCAGGTTTGGACCACAGTTCCCAAGCACTCTGGAAAACTTGGCTGACTTGAAACCTGTCTGATATAATGTCTCTTCATACTAATTCTAGTTCATCCCGGTGAATCTCAAACCTCAGTGACCAAAAGGAAATGAATTCACACACTACAAAATCCTAACGTGCTTCCAGCCTGATTCTGGAGTTGAACCATCTAAAGTCGGAAATCTAATCAGAATTCTGGGCAGAAATGTGTTTGCAAGCACAGCCAAAGTCGTGGTATTTAGGGGCTCAAGGATCTGAGGATGGGAACCTTATTTAGATCTTGGAAAACATATGCATTCCATTTAGGACCCTTCTCTGGAGAAAATGGCTCTGACTCCTGTGTGGAAGGAACATGAAACTAACATATTCTTCTCAGCTGTATAAATATCATTTGGCAAAAGCTATGAGCTGGCATGCCAGCAATCAGAGTACAGGCTTTCATCTCCATCATAGTCCCAGCAAGGCTGTCTGCCTAGAGTTGATCTCCTCTTTGGGTTCATTTGCTTCATTTTTAGCAGATGGAATGGTACAATGCAACGCCACAGCATTAAAGATAAAGAAGGAACTGGAAAGAAGACTTCAGGTAGACGCCAAGATACCAAGAATCCTCATTCATCCTCTGCCTTCAGTGGGCAATGGAGCATTGACATGATTTTTCAACCTAATAGATATAGAGATATAGACTAATTAATGCTCACAGTACTATGTTTTTCAATTCCACGTTGCCTTGATTGGTTCTCATACAGTCCAGATCTCTCTTTATTTCCAAATGCAATAGGACTATGAGTTTCATCTGAGACCAGACCCTTATTTACTTCTACTCAGTACCTATCCAAGGTGTATCAAATCTTGGTTTTTAATGCTATTGGTGTTCAGTCGATTTTTATGATATGGATAAATAGTACTCCTTGGCAAGTTAATATAGGTCCACTGAACAGGATTAGTTTTCACAGTGTCCAACAGATGTCTTCATGTTAAAACATCTTGAAGTTCCACTGTGTGTTTCTGAGGGTGTCTTGATACACTGTAGCACAGTTGGCTGCTGCACTGTATGCAAATGAAGAGTGTGATGTCATTACTGTTGGTCTGAAAGGGGTTAACCAATATATCTGGAAGAAATAACAAAAGTACCACAAATGCCAGGCACCAGTGGCAGCTACTCAGAAGACTGAAATCTGTGGATCATGGTTTGAAGTCAGCCCAGGCAGGAAAGTCTATGGGACTCTTCTCTCCAATTAATCAGGAAAACGTCAGAAATGTAGTTATGGCTCAAGTGGTAGAGTAGTAGCTTTGAGTGAAAAAGCTAAAACACAGTTCCTAGGCCCTGAGCTTGGGCACTAGGACAGACGTGGGCATACACACACACACACACATACACCCACCCACCCACCCACACACACACACACACACACACACAGTAGTACAATAAATATGCTTCAGAGCAAACCGTATTTATAGATGCTGCACCTTAATAAGTATTTCACCATTCAGGACGTTTAGTTGCAGAAAACAGAATCCAGTATATTGACTTTGAGCAGTAAATTATTTTTGAAATAGTATTAGGTTGTGGACAGAATTCCTAAAAAGGCCAGGCAACAAAATTGGGTATTAGCTAGGAGATATACTCAAGCATACCACAAACCTGTTAAGAAATCCTCAGTGTGCTACCTTCTACTTGACACCCAAGCTCATGGACCCCCACACTGTCTCAAGGGAGCAAACTACTTCTGTCACAATACCTAAATGTGAGCCTAGATATTCACCCAGCAACTCTAGATCATAAGTAGAAATTTCAGGTGGTTAGTAGAACTTTAGGTTTGCAGCTTCTTTATTTCAAGAAGGCAACCCAGAGGTAGTAAAGTAATCAAATCTTTAATATCTGTCACAGATACAGAGAAATAGAATTATTGCTAATATAGAGCAAGAATTCAGATTTGGTTGCAGAAATCATCCCATCATGACATAGGAGATGAATTGATCTTTAGGAGAAAGTAGCTGGTTAATTTGCAGTGGAAAGCAGAAGCCAAAAAAATGGTGCTGAGGCAAGAATGTGTAAGCCAAGCTCAGAATTCTCTCAGTAGTAATGATACAATTCTCAGTAAGAGTGACAGCTTACTTTAACAAGTAAAAATGAAAGTGATGTGATTTGGGGACATGGCTAACATATGGAAAGATGCACCGATGGAATAATTGTTTAGACGTGGTGATCATTCTTTGATGGTTTTTAAAATACCCTCTCCCAAATGAGTTTTAGGAATAGAAGTGAAGGAAAACAAAACAAAACAAAACAAAACATGTGGCCATTCTCTCTTCTTTACCCTTGCTCCTATTTGATCCAATGATTTTAAAGACATCCAGACCCTGATGACTTCATGTCCCTATATCTAACCCATACCCTCCTTTGAATTCTGAGTATATGTCCAACTTTCTTCTTTCCATTGTGTGGATATAGAGACATTCCATATTCAAACAGCCAAAATGAAAACTCTGTAAATCTGAATGAGAAACAAGATTTTCAACTTCTGCCTTTCTCCCTTGAAGCAGATTAGAAGACCCTTACTCAAGAGTTTTCCTTCCCAAAATGAAAAAACAAAATCCCCTTCTATATAGCTACTGAAAGGTAATTGAAAGAAAACTAAGAAGTGCTGTCCTCCTTATACCGGGAATGACAGTACATCCTTATCTCAGAAGGTATTGGGACACAGAGAAGAATCTGGACAATCTAGTCTTGATGAAATACCCAGTTCACTTCCATCAGTGTCTAATTATAGGTTTTCATAACTATATTTATTTTCATCAAACTGAGTAAAATAAAAATACAGATTTCCCTCTTTCTTAAAATCCTATATGGTACTGTTCTCATGTAAAATTCATATTAAATAAATTGGCATGCTTGTCTCTTTCGATCCACTTTTATCATAGGAATGCCAGCCATTGACCTAGTAATGGATGAGGAAAAGGAAAATTGTCTTCTCCTACATGATTATGAGTGTGAAGACTGAGGACTGGAGTTTAAAAATGGAAAAGGAAATACTTCCGGGAAACTAAAATTGTTCCTATTCACAGTTGCCTGACACATGAATCAAACTGAGAGGGACAGATTGCTTTCATTTTGACAATGGAAGACTCGGAGATGACAACTGCATGGAAAATGTAATTAGAGAAGATTTGTTTCCTTCAGCAGATAGCTCATAGGCTCACATATGATCTTGAAAACATAGCACTTTTAAGGGCATAAGATAATGTCTGTCAGTGCCATAAAAGTAATTCTGAAACATTATCAGCAAACGTTGTAAATGAGGAGCACTCTATTTTCTCTGGACTTAGTATGCAAAGGAATAGAGAGATTCATGGAATGATTGGCACATTTGAAATGTCTTATTTTACTGCAGTTAGCAGAACTGTTGGATAAAAGGTTTGTGAACCCTAATTATCGCCACTAGAAGCTGGACATCTGTGTTCTCTTTGCAAGGATAAATATAAACATTATAAAAAATGTGTCCTTATTATTTAACAAAAAACTTTGAATTACTCTTCAGAATGACCTCTTTCAAAATATAATTGTTCACTCCTCAGCCCTTAGAGATTCTGATTGAGTGTAGCTGGGTAAGTTCATAGACTTGTTTGAAATAGTCTTCTGGGTATTCTGATTTTCATGCAACTTTGGATAGCACAAAATTGCACTGTCTTTATTCTGGGATGTGACATGCAGCATGGTATTTAAGCAACTCAAGCTCTCTTTACTCTTACTCTTTGGCTAGCAATGCTGAGTAGCAAGTCCTTTCAGTTATTTGAAAAGTATTGGTAGCTGGCTTTCTGTTTGATGATGCGGCATGATAACTTCCACTGGATTTTATCTTTTGCACTGGGACTGAGAGAACTTAATGCCAAGTGTCCGGCCCAGATTCTTGATTTGAACATCTGCAACCTGAGTGGATCGTAGTTGTCACTCAGTGAAATAATGCCTCCCTGTTTCACTGCTTCCTCCACTCTGCAAACAATGTGACCTGCATTTCCACGTTTTCTTCCTTCAAGTCTTATGTGTTTTTTTAATACTAGAATGGCCATGTGTCCACGGAAAATAAGCAAGAGAAGGGATACAGTTATTTGTCTCCTGAGGAAATGGCAGGCTATGAATAAGTGGGAAGTTGGTGTGGTATTTCAGTGTTACTCAAAAACAATAATTCTCTTTACTCAGCAGAAAGCACAATACTCAACGTTTCATAGGAGGCTTCAGTATTCTTTTCAGAGCTACATATCAAAACCCACACACAATAGATACATTCCCTCTAACTGAAGTATCAAAGCAGAAGAAACTTGTTCATCAGGCTTTCTCAAATGAAGCCTTTTCATGGCAGCCTTAGATTTGTTCTCTGGGGATCACCAACTTAAAACCATAAGAAAAGGGTGAGGGGCCATCATACCATTTCCATTAAAAGCAGTTGTTGATGGTCATTTTCTCATTTTCTTTCCCTTCTTTCCTATTTCACAGTAATGCTTGCATTCCAATAAAATGAGGCTTCCTGCTATATTCCAGACAGGACTAGTCTTTCCCCTAATGCCCACTGCTTTTCAAGTGGGTGGTGGGATAACTAAGAACATTTGTTACTGGGCAGAGTCTCTTCAAAACCATTAAAACAAAGTCTTCTGCCCTTTTTATATGTGAGGATTTTTTTCTCTAAATAATTTAATTTCTTTGGGGAGAGGACCTGTGGTCAGTGAAGTCACAACCACTCCAGTTACACAAGCATACTAATAATCTTTCCATTGAACACCGGGGCTCTGTTTGATTGGCTTTATCCTGTGCACCTAGAAATGCATAAAGTTTGTAATTTCTAAATATTTGTATCCATCTTGTTGTTCTTTATTTGCTCTGACACATATTAGCAGACTATCCTCTAAAATGGTCTCAGTGATCCCAGAAATGCCCTTGAGCATCCTTTCCCCTTGTATGCAAGCTAGACTGATGAATTACTTCTAATAAAGAAAATAGAATAGGGTTGATGAGCTGAAACATCCACAGTGAGGTGACAGAGGACAGGGACATGTGTGTTGCTTGTTTTCTCTCTTATGAGCATTCTGCTGCTATGTAGTGAGGTGATCTATGGAGTTTTTCATAGGAGAAAAGAAAGACGGAACAGCTGTGGAGGAACTGAGGCACAAGTCCATCAATCTGAATTCTTCTGGAAATCATACAAATGAGACAGAAAGCAGACTCTTTTTCACTAAGCTTCAAGGTGATCCTTGCATGTGAGAAAACCAGAGTCTACAGACCTGATCTAAATCAGGCCTGAATTCTTGACTCACTGAAAGATGTTCCATCTTAAGCTGTTAAGATTTTGGATAACTTGTTACACAGCAGCAGATAACTAGTACATTTGTCTTGTGTTTAATTAATAAGCATTAACTTTGAACTATAATGGATATACAGAAAAATATACAACACAAGATCATGACTCAGTGAATTTTATAAAGGGAATATGCATATAATTACCACTTTAATAAAGAGATAGAACATTATTGTTCTTTTGCATGCCTTAATGTCCTTTTAAGATGATCCTCGTTGTTATGTATAATGGTATAGGTGAATTCACTTATTCTTGGCTTTACATAATTGGAATTCTTCTCTCACTCTTTCTCTGTGTCTATCTCTGTAGCTATTAAATTTGGGGGATTCATCCCTGCTGCTTCAGGTAGCAAGCATTTCATCAACAATAGCTGCTATTTAACGTAATTTTTAATCCTTTCTACTCTACGGACAATTGGTTTTCTTCTATTTTTTATCACTAGAATTATCACAGCAGTAGACACACGTTCTTATGCATGTTTTTGGCCCATACTAGTATTTCTGTTGGGTTTCTGGATCAACATGTTTGTATATTTTCTGTAGTAGATATTGTCTAATCATCCTCCAACTTACTGTATTAGTTACAGTTCTACCCAGAACATACAACTTTTAACTTCTTTAGTCCCCATTCTCACTTGGCATTATCAAGTTTAGTTTTAATTTTACCCAATTTGGAGGATACAAGGTAGAATCACATTATCACTAATTTTCCATTTTTGTGGAAATTAATGATCTGAAGTCTTGTGTCTATTGGCTATTTGAGTATTTCACTCAGAAATATTAACATATATTTTTACTGAGTGTTAGTAAAATTTTTTGTGCTCTTTAGTATACTGCAATATGTTTTTTTTCATATAGAGACTTTTATTAGCACATATTAATTGTACAAAAATGAGTTTTATTATGGTATTTTCCTACATGTCTTTAGTGTACTTGGATCATATTCACCCCTGTACTCCATTTCTTGTTTCCTTTATCCAATCCCACTTCCCTAATAGTTCCTCTCATATTTTTATTCTTTTAAAAAAAAAACAGGTTTTCGCAGAAGAGAAAAAGCAAATGATATTTGTTTTCCTGTATCTTATTTTGCTTAGCATGATGGTTTCTTGTTATATCCAATTTTCTACAGGTGACATGATTTAATTTTTCTTCACTAGTGAATAAATATGACCTAGTTCTACATTTTCTATGTGTAGATATCTAGTTTTCCCAGCACCGAGATACATTGTTTTAGCTCAACATCTGTGTGTCTGCTGTAACCTAGTTACTTTTGGAAGCTGAAAAATGGAGACTCATAGTTTGAGACCAGCCTAGGGCAGAAAAGGTTCCAAGACCATCTTCTTCATCTGCTTCAACAGAAGAAGATGATTGTCATTCCAGCTATGTGAGAAAGTCTACACTTTGTAGATTTGATAGTACAGATATGTACCTAGGGAAGAAGCAAGATCCTACCTCAAAAATATGCAGTGCCTGGCTTTTCAGTGAAGAATTTCCCTAGCAAGCACAAGGTCCTGAGTTCAAACTTCACTCCTGGTGAGAAAAAATAAACAAAATATTGTTTTGAAACATTAGGGACTTTTATTTGTGTTTCTCAGATGACTACACTGAGCCTCAACAAAGGTGAGGCTTACTTATGGTTTCAAAACCCAGAGTAAAAGTTAGTATTCCAACTAGAAAGTCTGGCCCTAAAACCCAGGCCCTTACTTCCCATACCAAACTTCTTCCTAGCTAGATCAGGGAGGCAATAGAGCTTGGAACAAAAATACAGCACAGGTAGGGGAGCTAGAGAAACACATTCTGAATCTCATCAGTGAAGATATCAGTGCAATGCTGAGAATCAAGGAAAAGGCTCAGGAAGGCCATCTAGGTAAACTATTGTGACACTGATACAGATTGAAAAAGAAAAAAGAAATATGAAGCCAAAGGCACATTACATAAATGATACATAGAGCTTTGGAAGAGAAATGTCTGGATTGGGGTTTTCACAATCCTAACACAGGGTGCACAGCTCATAGGAGCTCACTGAGAGAAGAGCCAAGATTGCTCAGTACTGACAACTGGCAAGTCTTTAAGGTCAGGACATTCTGAACATTATGATGGCAGTGAAGATTTGGCTGATAATTGCTAGGTTTGAAAGTTATCAAGACAGCAAGGACATGGTCAGGACTGTCCATGGGGTACTATCACCAGCAGTGGGAACCTGAAAACTGGAACTAAAGATGTGGGAGAAATTACATTCATTCTGGGCTGTAATTATCCAACCACTTACCAGGGTTTGTCAACACACACACACACACACACACACACACACACACACACACACTTAATAAGTATGTTGAGAGTTTATGAAAAGCATTTGTTTGTCCTGAGTGACATGAAATAAAGTTTTTCTGTCAGCAGATGGGCCTACCATTTTTATTCCTATAACACTGTGTACACAAATAAGTCTTTGCTTTTAAGTAACTCATTTGAGATTCCTGTAAATGCTGGGGATAAATAGCTTATTTTTCAGTTTCCTTGAGACAAACCACATGAAGAATCCAGGCACCAGAGTGGCATCTGGGCCCCTCTCCCATGCAGAACTGAAAATGATTTGTCGTAAAAGGATTAATAAAGGAAATCATCTCTTCCAATTAGCCCTCTTCCACAAGGCAGAGTAAAATATATTCTCTTTTTCTCTGGTAAAGCACTCCAACATTTAACATCCTTTATAGTTAGAAATGCCCAAATGTAAATCCTTCTGAGAAAATTGAAGCCTTTTCTGCCTGTTCTCGAGGGAAACAAAGAACATGAAACCAGATTGCAAGGCCAAATTAGATTCCCCTTTAATCTCTCATATTTTCTCCTTTCATATCCCACACCATGTACTTGCAACCATATACTTAAATTCGTATTTGTCTATTTGTTTATTGCCCCTCCACTATGTATGGTCTAGGGCCCCAACCAAAAAGAACCTGATTGTTTTGTTAACTGTTACATTCCCAGAGAAGAATCATATGCCTCATGAGTATTAGACTATGAACAGAAATTTGACAGTCTATATAAATATATAAGAGAAAAATGAGGTCTATAATTTTACATTTATCCTCTCTTTGCTGTTGCTTTTCTTGTTTTTAGTACCAGTGCACATAGTGGGCATTTATGTAATTTCTTCCATGCCATGTTAGATGCCATGGGCATGCTACCCAACTTATGAATTGCCTTTCCCTTTTTCATCTCCAGGAATTGCCTGAAGTAATGCTTAGAATCTTTCACCGAAGCTAGAAGAAGGCCCTTAACAAATTTCTAGGTTTTTTTCCTGTCAATCTTACTCAGCTTTAACAATTTAAACTTCAAAAATATCACTTTTGGGCCCAGAGTTTGGCCTAGTGGTGGAATGCTGGCCTAGAGGTAGAGTGGCAGAGTGCTGGTTTGATTCCTCCATACCATATACATAGAAAAAGCCAGAAGTGGTGCAGAGGCTCAAGTGGTAGAGCTCTAGCCTTGAGAAAGCCCAAGGATAGTGCTCAGGCCCTGAGTTCAAGCCCTGGGACTGGTGATAGATAGATAGATAGAGAGAGAGAGATAGGAAGATAGATAGATAGATAGATAGATAGAAAGAAAGAAAGATAGATAGATAGATAGATAGATAGATAGATAGATAGATAGATATAAAGGAACCATGTGGTATTAGATTGGAGTTGAATATGTCTTTTCCAAGTCTTGGTTAACTTATATAGGCAGTGATAAATCAATGGAGAGAAAGCTCTTGTGTACATACAAGTTAGTGAACATCTATGTATTTCTCAGATCTCTTTTTCAGAGAGTCTAGAGGCAGTTATGTCCCAGAATCAGTGAGCACAAACCCAACCCAGACCTTGATTTTTCTGATGCCACTCAGGAATAAAACGAATGAGGCACCTATGGAGAAATAACTGGCCCTATGTCTTGATCAGGAAATATACAAAATGTCCTAAATCAAAATATAGTCACTAGAAATAGGAAAGTGTCACAAAGAGACCAAAAAAAGCATACAGAAACAGTAATTGAAACAAAAATAATAGAGAAGTTTTCCCCAACTTAAAATCAAATACAAGATTTTGATCCAGGATGCTCAGAGAACATCAAGCAGGATAAATGCAGAAAACAAACCAAAACAACAACCATGTACCTAGCCATTTCATACTTACTAAAAAAGCAAGGTAATCATTGACAAAAGAAAAGCTTTAAAGACACCAGAGGAAAATAAACACCAAAGAAAATAAAACCCAGAGTAATAAATACAAGAGTTGCATCTTGTAATAAATCTTGCAAGCAAGAAGGTATAGTGACACATTTAAAGTACTGAAGGAAGAAACCTCTCCAACATATTTTATATCTCGTAAAATGATTTTTCAAAAATGAAAGAGCAAGCTGGGTGTAGATGGTTCACGCCTGTAATCCTAGCTACTCAGGAGGCTAAGATCAGGGTTCATATCCGGCCCAAGTAGGGAACTCCATTAAATTCTCTTTTCAAACTAAGCACCCGAAAAAGCTGAAAGTAGAGCTAGGGCTCAAGTGGTATCCTTGAGGGTAAAATCTTGGGGACAAGCCCCAGACCCTGTGTTCAAACCCTAGATCCAGCCTTAGAAAAAAGAAAGGAAGAAAGGGAAGAACAAAAGGGAGAGAGAGAGAGAGAGAGAGAGAGAGAGAGAGAGAGAGAGAGAGAGAGAGAGAGAGAGAGAGAGAGAGAGGAGGGTAACTTAGTGAGACTTCTCAAAAAAAATTAAAATTAAATACAAAAGAAGAAACCTTTTCTTAGATAAACACTGGGAATGTGTTGCCACTAAACTAATATAAAAAGTAATTTTACATTTTCCTTGGAGAAAATTTTGGACCTGGATCAGAAAGTTGGATCTATATAAAGAGGTAAGCAAAAATTTAAAATAGCCTTTGTTTTTATTTTAACTGATTTAGTAGATAACAATTACAATAAAATTAGTGGCAGCGGTATTTTGTTATATGCTTTCATATGTGCTTCTACATGCTTATGTGAAGTGAAGTGAAAAAGGACTTGCTAACAAATCGAACTTCTCAAGCTCACGAGAATTACCTTTATAGGCAGTTGCCTCTATTGCTTGTATTGCAACAGTTGCCTCTATTACTTCTGTTGCAATCTCTTCAGTTTTACACAACAATAGATAGTAAAGGCTGTATCATGGATACAAAGGCAGCTTGATGCATGTTTCTTGCCTAAAAATGTTAAAATATTTTTCTTTCTTTTATCAGTTTGAGGCGATAGCAACCCCTGGATATGATGATTGTAAACATTGCCACATTTGGCAAGGCTATACAAATGCATCTTGCAAGAAGATAACTATAAAATTTTAAAAAGTGGTGCATCTTATCGTCCTTGCAATACGATCTTGTAACTGTTTTAGTATTTCTTGCATCAATGCGTAACACCTGCACTTCCACATAGCCAGATACTGAGATAAAGACTCTGCCTTGTCTGCTTTTGCTTCCTCACCATCTAAATTAGGGCATGTTACTAATAATCTAGTAGAATCAAATTTAAGTTTAACATTAGTATTCTTTTGTAGGATCTTTTCTTGCTTTCAATGCTAGGGTAAAATCATCTGTTACATGTTTATTGACCTTGATGCTTATTTCATGGAAATGTACTAAGGAGCAAATGAAAACATTTGGGAGAAGTCAAATAAGAGGAGAGAAGGAAGGAGTGATATAACCATATCTGTTAAATATTTCCCCAAAGAATTTATACTGAAGTCCTAGAAACAAATGGGCATGAGTCTACATCAACAGAAACTTCTGCTGAACTGAGACAAGTTCCAAGTATCAAGAGTCCATTCTTTCATATAAAGCTTCCTACTGGCACAGAAGAATAAGAAAAGAATACAGACGTTTGATATGTGGTTGTTTATACTCCTGATGGTGGATGTGTTATTTCCTTTGCTCATGGATTATGCACAAGTTATTCTCAAACAGAACAATTGTATCTGATGTTTTCAGATATTACGCATAATGGAACAATTAAGCCCATGGCAATGCATTAATTATAATTATATAAATTAGTCACCTAATTAAAGCACCTGTTTTGAAACTAATGAACCGATGGTTAAACACATAATTTGCCAAAATGGTTCACTTTTGACACTCCCTTGTATGGATACAGAGTTTCTAATTTGCAGTAGTTGACTTTCTAGGAAGTCAACTATGAAATTCACTTCACATTTTCAGACATTTTTCCACTACAGGACTGTGTCTGTAGCAATGATAACTCTGACTTTACTAAAAGGTATTCAGCTGTGTGAATTTACACAGTATTTCAATTGAACCAAAGGTCAGTTGTTACAAATGTATACAAGGATGTGTCGAATCTACTTTGTTCCTTTTAGTAAAATGTGAATTTTTTTTGGCCAGAACATGGGGCTTGAACTCTATGCCTGGACGCTGTCCCTGAGCTCTTCAGCTCAAGGTCTAGTGCTCTACTATTTGAGCCATAGCATCACTTCTGGTTTTCTGGTGGTTAATTGAAGATAAGAGACTCATGGACTTTAGTGTCCAGGCTGGCTTTGAATCACAATCCTCAGATCTCAGCCTCCCAAGTAGCTAGGATTACAAGCATGAGCCACTGGTGCCTGGCTTTATTTTCTATTTTATAATTACCTTTAAGTATTTGTGAAAAGGTGTTGACCTCTTAATAAAAAATGACCATATTTCCCCATAGGTTTTTAAAAGAAAGCCTTTTTATAAAATAAAATTCTGCTTGTAAGTTAAATACAGTTAATGCTCTTTCATTCTTTATTAAATGAGTGCCAAAGAACCACTGATTTGACCTGAAGTTTTAAGATACTGAGGGGAAATGATCATGGATTGAAAAATACCTTAATTCTGTGGTTTGGTGCTATATTATCAGAAGATCATCAGACAACAGAGAACATCATGACAATATTACTCCCCAAAGGGTTTCATTCATAAAGAAACCAAAAGGAAAGGAAGTGGGAAAATCATTGGGCAATGCTTACTTTTGTAATAGACCTGAGGTTAGCTTTGACTTTCTTGAATCTGATGACTCCTCATAGGAAGAAACATCTTTAATAAATTAAGAGCATTGCTGTGGTTGAATATAGGAATTCCTGGCCCATTCGAATGAATTAAAAAAAAAATCACTTTCTTCAAGAAAGGAAAACATGTCATTTTAGATGGTTGAGTTCTTAGTTTTCACGTACATTTTATTTGGTCTTAGGATCCTTGATGTGCTGAAACTAAAACACTAACACTCTAATCCCAGAATTTTGAAGGTTGGACTATGCCATCACATTTTTTAAGATATCTTACTTTCATTAAAAAACTGATATACTTGACCATCTTTCTCTATTATAAAGCAAATGCCATCCCATTTGGTTAGATTAAATAAAGTACCTGGCTTGTTATAATTAATTTTAAATTTAACCAAGGGGAGTGAAAACTAATCAAGGGAAATAAAAAAATGAAAAAGAAGCAAAATGACATTTGCAATAGGCTGGTCTTCAAAGAAATTCCACGAAGAGAAAACAGATAAAATGCAGACATAGGGGAGAAAATGCTCTATGGATTTTATACCCAAAAAGTTTATCTAAGATTCTCCTTTAGCTTACACAAAGACAAGTATCATGTCAGCGAATGAGAAATTTTCCGTTGGAAATTAGTAATTTTGCCCTACAGCAAATCTAACCAACCCTCCTTTTCATGAATACTAAGCATTGGATGGTAAGTTAACAAACTGAAGATCTTTATTAGTCAGAAATAAGTTCTTCTTGGCTACTCTTTTCTTGTTCTGCCAGGCCCTCTGTAATGTACCACCAGAATTAGAACTAAGCTAGAAGCACTCAGTGCTGAGCTCAGTGACTGATACCCTGCTTGGTTTTGGCTCTGTATGGGAAAGTTCATCAGGTGAAACAAGGAGGAAAATCTTTTGATGCAAGGGTATGTGAATATGAAGTCTTCATGGTGGAAGAAAGAACCAACTATCTGAAAAAGATGATAACATATGCATCAACTTGCAAGTCTGAGATGAGCTGAAGAATCTGAGGGAAGGTGAAATTTTCATCGGAAAAGAAAAGAGCCTCTAGAAAAAGCTGCTATCAAAACACTGAGTGAAAGGGAAAGGAAGCATGGCAAAGGATTCAGTGCCATGGAGCCAAGAGCTCTGCCTCTATCTTTAAAGTCTGTAGTGGTTTACAACAATGTCTTCCTCTTCACTTCTTTCCTGTTTTCCAGATCCAGTCACCATTTTTACTTCACCTTCTCACTGGAAGAAACATTAAAAGAATGTGTGTTTAGGCGCTTCCCTGGGTTCAATTGTGATTCAACCTTTTCTTGGCTCCCCAGCTCTTTTGGGGGATATATCTTAAGCATCAGTTCCTCCTCTATTGAGAGATGTGGTTTTACTGTGCTAAAAATTTCCTAAGTTGTCACATCTCTTCTTCTCATGCACCCTTTGGTTGCATTGGACACTATACTGCTTTTTCGATTCAATAGTTTATTTCAGCTTTCCTTAGCACTTCAGCTATATTTACTAACATTCTTGCAGTGCTCTTTTTCAATGACTTCTCTTTTTATCTTCTTGCATTAAATTGGGTGCTTTCTGCAAGACTGTCCACATATTACTTTGACTTGGAAGACCCTCGTTTGATCCTTCCCTTTTGCTGAGGTAGAGACTCTCCTACGATATTCTCATGATATCTTTTCATCCAGATAACTACGGTGTTCTTTACAAACTCATAATGATGGCATAGTATGGGCTTCCTCCCTTGCCAGGTGGTAGGATTCTTAAGCAAAGGTGGCTGATAATTTGGGAGCAGAATTTGCTTTCAAAACAAAGAAAAAAATCACAACACAACAAAACGAAATAGTTTGGGGGAAGAGAGATAAAAGCTTGAAAACGAATGAAGTCCCTTGTTACTGAAAGCATATATAGTATACATTGGCTAGTAAATTCTGGTTATCCTATCCCCTGTCTGCAATGAATTTTCTTAGCTTTAAAAGAAGCTGGGGGTTTCTCTTCCTAAATGGAAAGCATGGTGTGGGAAGCAGGAACCTGCACTTTTTCCCAAGTAGCTCCTCACTAATTTAAATGTGCAGTCAGAATGGAAACTCACAGAATCTGAACTCAGTGACCAATGACTTGTGCTTGACTGTTGACTTCATCTCCAAAAGTCTACAGAGCTGCACATCAAACAGCTTGCTTCGTCTCCATGACCAGCTTGGGAATGGAAAAGTCTGAGCCAGATTGACATCAGATGAGGCTAACTTGGACTTTCTGGAAAAGAAAGCAAATTTGTATTCTTCCTGCCGAGTGTGAATGGGAAATATTGGCCCAGTTGCTACTGATATTCAACCCATAACCTTGAGGGAGGCAGCCCCATGAGGTTGCCAATTCTGTGGATATTAAGAGGGGTTATGTGCATAATCTGGACCTCACATGACATGCTGAGTCACTGAATCAACTGGCCTAAGGCCCAGGCTCCTACTAAATTTTATGTTATATGGAATCCTGTGTGTGTGTGTGTGTGTGTGTGTGTGTGTGTGTGCGCGCGCGCGCGCGCGTGTTGTGTGTGCCATTTCAGTTATAATAAGTGTTGCTCATTCTGTTTCCCTTGCTTTATCTTTGTCTATACTTTGATTCTTCACAATGATGCAGTAATACAAAGATAAAATAAGGGTCTTTTTTTTCTGCTCTGAATATATCTCCAGTCCCAAACCCTAGCATGAGATTGAAAAATCTCAATTTATTTCTCTCATTTCTATCTCAGAGTCTGGTCAAGACCATGTGACAATCCTAGTATATTTTCATAACCTCTGTCCCTTGCAGGTCCCATGACTTTCCTGTTTGTTGACTATCACAGGCACAGTTCTGGCTTCCGACCCCCACCAGTGAGGTTGAGGAAGGCTCCAGCCCAGGACTGAGAAGCATCAAAGGGGAGAAGGCAGAATCCTCATCAGACCCATTCCATGAAGGCATCAGCAGGGCTTGAATTAGGCAGCAAGTAGAACAGAGGAAGAAATAAATTCAGGTCTTCAGTCAAAATATTTGAAAATATCTCTGAACTCAAGATCTGGTGAAGGTTGGAATAAAGTAGAAAATGACTTTATGCTTGGTATGAGGAAGAATAGAATGATTTGAGCTGAGATAAACATACAGCTATAAGATTGTACCTGTCTCTGTTGGCACAGTAAAAATCCTGCTGCCTTCGCTGCTTACCTTTGTCTGGTTACCTCAACTATTCATGATTTTACCCAGATACTACTGAGTTCCATGGAACTCCAAGCCTCTGTTACGTAGCACTTGGCACATTTACCTTCTTCATTTCTTCTACTAGGATATGAGTTCTTCGGGGTTTTTATGACTCTGTTTTGTTTAAACGTGAGCTCTGGGGTCCAAGCATTAGGTTTTGCATCCTAGATAAATTCCTTACAATAGATTTGTCTCTTCTTTTTGTCAGTCCAAGAGTTTGAGCTCAGGGTCTGGGCACTGTCTTTGAGCTTTCTCAAGGCTAGCACTTTACACATGAGTCACAGCACCACTGCCAGATTTTTCTATGTAGGTGGTACCAAGAAATCGAACCCAGGGCTTCGTGCATGCAAGTATTCTACCACTAGGCTAAGTTCCTGGCCCTAGACTTGTCTTCTTGGTAAGACAGTCAATCCAATCTCAGGTTTTTCATTTGTAGGTTGTGTAGTAGTAGTAGCAGCACCTACTTTTAGAGTGAATTGTGAGGATTCCGTAAGATGTTCATATTAAAAAGTCCTTATAGTGATATTTAGCAGCTCAGCAAATCTTAGCTAGTGATTACTAGACTTTGTAGACCCAAAAGTAAGTACCCAGCACAGTGTACTAAAATAGAAGGTACTCCAGTAAACATTCCTGGGTAAACTGGATTTCATAAATGAAGGAATGAGTCTCACCAAGGCACCTCAGAGACATATTGTTCCATAGGACAGGACTTAGAATCTCCAGGACAGAAGCTGAAATCTAGAATGGCCAGAGGTCATAGTTCTTAAATTCCCAGCCTCAAATTGTCCTCATGCCATGTAAAGATCCCACAGATTTTATTTGGTTTCCTTTCTTTTATGTTTTATTGTGTCCCAAAGTCATCTTCAGCCTTTTGGGAGTTGTTTAGAGAAAGACCACCCTGGAGTTTTATAACACACAGTTTCATTTTGAGACATACACTCAACAGTTTTGAGACATATACTCCATGTGTTAAGACATGGATTTATAATGAAGTAATACTTTAAGTATTACTCCGTGTGGATGCTACACCTCTTATGAATGTCCCCGAAACATTATAGATCTAACATACATTTCCTATCTAATGTTTTTGTGACTTGATCTCAAGTTTGGAGCTGAAGTACTTCAGGAAGAAAACACAAAATTCACAACAAGCTTAGGAATAAATGTAGCCATTTATTCAATGGCCTCTACAAGGTGCTCTTGTAAAGTATCTTTTTTTTTGTTTCCTGGAGGGAGGAATAAGAGAGGTTCTCATTATATAGTCCAAGCTGACCTCAAACTCATGGTATTTTGCCTCTCTTTCCTAAAGGATGGGATTATAGGTAAGGGCTACCATGATTGGCATGTCTGGATTTTTGGCAGTGCACAGAAAACTTATATGGTTCTTTTCCTTTTCATTCTCTACTTCTCTACCAGAAAAACAAAAAGCACATGGTAGAAGCATTTGTGCAAAGCCAAGCTCATAGGGCACACCTGCGCATTAACAGATGCCTAGCTACTGGCAGTACAGAGAGAACAAGAAAATCCATTCCCTTAGATATCAGCCTGAAGTACAGCGGGCAAGATCCAGAAGCTCTCCTGCTGTCCCCTTGTGCTGGAGATAGGCCTGCCAAGCATAAAGCCATTTACATGGGGAACAGATGGATAAGAACTTCAGAGAGTTTTTCATTGACCCACATGAGTTGGGGGAACTAACCAGTAAAAGGGCAAGGGGGAAGCAAGCCCTAAAAATTCACAACTTAGAACAGTGGCCCCTAGCCCACACTCCTCACCTGAGAGATTTTGGAGAAAGAAATTTTAAGGAAAAATTCAAACATATCTTTATATGGTCTTGGCTGGGACACATCAAAAGAATATACTGTGATTTTCTTTGTTCTTAATTATTGGACAAAAGAGAGATGTGATTCCATTATGTCTGTCATGGCCCTCTGTTTGGCATGGTGGTAATTTGCTGGGATCTTTGTCTTTATGCAAGAGACGCCACATACCGCCCTGGTTCCCACCAGAGGCAGTGGTCTGTTTCCTCTTTGTCTTCCTTCTCAACTGCCACCGCATGCCTTCCACCTCCCCAAGTGTGCTGTCTTACATTATTCAACTCAAAAGATGCTTTACCAGTGCCAACCTCCTCAGATGTGGTTTGCTCAAATAGCATCCGACCAGCCACTAAACAGTAACTGGCATCCATCAGGCTCTGATGAGCGAGCGAGCCCAGGGAGACAAGACAGCTTCGGGCTTACATAAACAACAATAGGAACATGTGCAGATTCCAAAAGAACACACACCGAATTGAATAAAGACTCGATGCCCCCAAAGGGCAGTGTTTAGCAGATGACTCAGGAGTTCTTTTGTGCCTGGATGTATCTTTCATAGGTTTGTCTTGGAATGCAACAGTTACACATCTACCAACTAAATGACAGTGAGTCAGTCAACTTGACTTTGATTGCGTTGCCTCTTGATTAGCTGAGCGCTGGAAGTCGCTGCAGCTGCGGGGCTTGCTGGAGTCCCGCTTGTCTGGGATGGGAGAATTATTAGGTTCAGTATCCTCTAGCCACTCTACAAATGCCTGAAGGCCACAAAGGTATTGGGTTAATGGCACTGTGGGAGTTCATGCTTTGGAGCAGAATCTTGAAATTCATGCTACAACCAAAGAACTTCATCAAAACTCAGTAGTACTTAGACCTGAGACAAGAGGGAAAAGGGGTAGAGAGGAAGAGAAGGACAGCTTTCAGATCCAGGTGAGCTCTCAGCTGTCCTGGCTGTTTAGAGAGCTTGGTTTTTTCTACAGGGAGCCTTTTGGCTCTCAGGGAGGGAGACTAAAGAACAGGCAGCCTCTCCTTGGCTGTCTTGGCTAGGGGTGAGCCTGTAGCTTTTATTAGGGTTTTTCACCCCAGCTGCCCCTGAGCCCAACACTGTCGATGACAGCTCATGCCTCTGATTTTCCACACTTTCTGTGTCCAGAATACCGGCTGCCTCTCTGTGCTCAGGACCTCCAGAAGGAGCAGGAGGAGGCCAAGGAGCAAAAGCATCATTCACAGGGCCAAAAGCATCATTCACAGGGCTACACAGGGACCAGCTATTTTGTCAAAAGGTGTTTAGGGTTCCATTCAGCCGGTATAAGAGAAAAAGGTCTATTGTGGGGAGGGGATGGGCCGTTAGACCTCCCTCATCTCCAGGGTGGGGGCGGGGAGAGGAGAAGGAGAGCCAAACATGAGCACGTGCTCATTTTTCAGCTTGCTTGGCTCTGCGATCTGGCTTCCTGTCCTTGACCCTTGCATTACTCTCTCCTGTCAGTAGGCAGCTGGTTGGGTAAAGCCTTGTGCTGCTCCACAGACACCCAGAAGTGGGGGTGGAGGGTAGGGCCAGGAGGTGGCTGCCCTGACTTCAATTTAGTCTGCCTCTGGGTTAGCGGTGGCAGCTAGAGGTCCTGTGAAAATCGTCTGGCTGCTTCTGTTGGCCATCCTCCAGGAAGAGCTGTTCACAGGCCTGTTCTCAAGCGGCCTCGTGCCAGAGGGTCTAACTGGGGAACGCAGATCACATTGCTTTTAGTTTATTTTTTTTCAACAGCCTCAAAGAGATCCTTTTATGGACAGACCCGTGCCTGTCTGCCTTCTTCTTTTTTTAATTTTTTAATTCCCATTGAGAAACTGACCTCCATTGGCCTGGGCAAAGCAACAGGTGACCTCTCAGAGAGTGGGAGACTGTCAATGCTGCTCTGTCTCCAGTGTCTCCACAGAACTGAAGACAAATGGAGTGCTCTGCAAGCCAGCACACTGGTGCTGCCTTGAAATGGGCCTTGAGTCTGCTGGTGTGAACTCACTGGATTTTGCAAATCACATTAGCAAACAGATCCACAGCATTCTGATAATGAGATGTGTTCAGTTTATCCACACCCCCAAGGGCTGTCTCTTCTCTAAAGAGCTATAGGGAGGGGATGGGAAGTTAAGAACAGCACTCCCCATAGTACTGACTAGGTGAGAAACCATTTCCCAGGTTAGAGAAGTTTTTTTCCTCCTTCCCCTCCCCATCTCCCTTCCCCTCCTCCTCCTCCTCCTCCTCCTCCTCCTCCTCTTCCTCCTCCTCCTCCTCCTGCTCCTCCTCCTCCTCCTCCTCCTCCTCCTCCTCCTTTGCAGTTTAATTGGAGTCTCATGTACTTTTCTGCCTTGGCTGTTTTCAAACCATAACCCTCTAGGTTTCAGTCTCTTAAGTAGCTAGAATTATAGATGTGAGCCACCCTTACCCAACAGAGGAATTTTTCCTAATCACTGGTTTCCGCAAGTTTTCAAATCTCAGAGAAAGTGTTATTTTGATATCGTTAATTTAGTCAAGTGTGAATAAGATAAGCACTGTAATAAGATGAGAATTTGACTCCATCTAACACTCACATGTCAACAGCTTGATATAAGGAACATCCTCATTCAAAGAAGAGGTAATCAGAAATATAAGTGAAAGCCAGAAACTACTGTTACTTTTGGTATAAGTGAGTTATCATGTCCTGTTTTAGCCATGTATCTAGATCTCTACATTCATTTTGCATTTGAAATAATGAGGGGGGAGCAATAAAGCTAAAAATAAACACCATGGGGTTTTTCCTGTTATTATTGGGGGAGATAGAAATTTTGCCTATGGATTTTGGTGTATTATTGTGTTTGGTTTTATTTTAGCCTCATTGATTTATATTTGTATTAATGTAACACATATTTAGAGCTTATACAGTGTCTTATAATAAATTAACCATTCGATGTTGGTATTCTGGGATTGGAAGAATATATACAGTATTTTCCATGTTGTACCACTGTATAAGGCCTAAGGAAAAGAAGGAAACAGCACACAGGTTTAAAGCATGGGTTATGTCATTGAATTCAAGAAGCCAACATTTCAAGTCTCCCAACCCAAAATTAGTTAAGAGGAGGAATCAAGTTTCAAGCCTCCTTTTCTTGAGTTCTTTTAGCAATGGGCAAGGAGGCTGGGGAAAATCAGCATCAATTTTTAAAACAAAAGGGAAGATTTCGTAAGTTTTTACAACTTTTGTTTGCATTACAAGAACTGACCCCTGGGCTTCAGGGGCTGGTTGGCCCTGGTCAATGGCTCACTGTTCATAACACATATTCATATACAAAAGAGCTTTGAAAAGAAAAAGACTGTACAAGGGTGAGTACTGTGCTTCTTAGAACTTGAGTTTCCCAACAGTAGAAGAGATGGCCTCAGTCTACCTCAAAGAGTTCATAGGAGTTTACAAAGTTATTCTGGTCTATTTTGAGTTAAAATGGTGCCCAATTATGAGAAAAGCTTTTTGATCAAAATGTGATGCCTACATGTTCTTGCTTTGACCTGGTGAGTTGGCTGTTGTTAAGGAAAAGAGGATCTGCTTTGAGATAAGGAAAGGTTTTTCAAATGTGAGGTTTTTGTCTTAAGCCCATTTCTTTTCAGAGAGGGAATTAATACACACCTCAGACTATTCAAGAAATAACAGCATGTGCCCAAATATTCTGGGATTATTTGTGTGCTGTTAAAGTTATTTCAAAGTCACCTTATATAAATATATTTTACCCTATTCCAACTAGCCAGTCACTAGCAGATTGTGAACATGAGCTCAACCAATCTGAGCAAAGGGGTGGGTCCTGCCGCATTAGAAATACGTAGGAGAGCATCTTCCTGCTCCATGTGCTTGACAGATTTCGGGCTGATGATGTACTTTTCGGCAGAAGTAAATTTTGCCTACCCAAGACAACTCTTTATTTTCACATCTATCATCGTGACTTGAGTGGTTATTAGAAAGCATATTTATTTATACCACATTAAAACACTTCTTATTGATCTTTGTTTTTATCCACAGGACCTAAACAAACAAACAAAACAAATCAACAATAGCAGGAAACAAAAAGCTACTATATGCCCAGAAGAGAAAGGAAGGAAGAAGGAAGGAAGGAAGGAAGGAAGGAAGGAAGGAAGGAAGGAAGGAAGGAAGGAAGGAAGGGTGACAGGAGAAAAGCAATCTTTTCCTCATAGCTTGTAAAAAAATTAACTGAAAATGGACCACGCCCAGAACTATAAAAGTTTAAATCATTGGAATACTATTTAGCAATCAAAGTGAACAAGCTATTGATGGATGGCATAACCTGGAGATGGGGTTGGGAGGGGGGAAATATAAAAAAATCTGTATTACAAACACATTAATTCTTAAAGTTATTATGCAGTAAGTTTACATTTATGTACCTCCTGAACTGATGAAATTATAGTAATAAAGAACAAATGCATGAATGCAAGGGGTTAAGAAGATGAGGATGGAAGAGGAGATGTGCTTACAAAATGGTAATAGGAATGATCCTCTAAGATGACAAAAATGTCTTGTATCAGGACTAGATCATTGTCAATATCCTTGTTAAGACATTTTATTATGGTTTTATAAGCTCTTACTATCTTTAAGGAATTTGGAAGAAAGGTATGTATTTTTCTTTTTTGCCAGTCCTGGGCTTGAGCTCAGGGCCTGAGCACTGTCCTTGGATTTTCTCAAGGTTAGAGCTCTACCACTTGAGCCTCAGCACCATTTCTGGCTTTTTTTCTGTGTATGTGGTACCGAGGAATTGAACCTGGGTCTTCGTGCATGCGAGGCAAGCACTCTACCACTGAGCCAAACTCCCGGCCCCTATTTTTCATTTTTTAAGTAAATTGATTGAGATTTAATGCATACTCCAAATTAAATCCCATAGTATTTCTTGTAGAGTACTTTTAACCAACTGTTGATATTTTGTTTATACTTTGTATTTTTTCAAATGTCTTCACAAGTAGCCTGTATGCTTTACCAGATCTTGCCTTCTCGCCACCATACCCCTAAAATCTAACTAGATAGATAACTACCTGTTGAAGGTAAAGATTGAATCTCATTCTCTTGCTTCCAGTGTTTTCATCAGTGCAATTCTTATTGAGGCAGAACTAGCAGGTGAATGAGGCTGTGGGTGGGCCAGGGAATACAGAAAGAAAGAAAGATAGATAGATAGATAGATAGATAGATAGATAGATAGATAGATAGATACATACATACATACATACATACATACATACATACATACATGCATGCACACATACATACATACACATACCACATATACATACAAACATACATATAAACATGCACATGCAATACCCCACCCCCAAAATTCACACACTTTTAAAACATCTGGACAAGGTAGCTCATACCTGCAAGCTAGAGACTTAGTAGATGCTGATCACAAACATCATAGTTCAAGGCTAAGCAAAAATTTCTAGAAGTACCATGTCGATGAATAAAGCTGGGTTGTGGTGGTTTTACCTGTTATCCAGCTACAGTGGAAAGCTTAATCAGAGGATCATGGTCTAGCTGGCATAGGCAAAATGTGAGATTCTATCTTAAAAAATGACCAATGAAATAAAAGGATGGAGGCATGGTAGTACACCTGCCCAGGAAGCACAGGCCCTGAGTTCGAACCCTAGTACTTCCAACCCAACCATAAAAACCTTACTATTCTGGCTAGTTTAAGTAGAAAGGATTAAAAAACTAATAAAATCCATGGAATGTAAAGAGTTTGCACAACATTCAGAAGAATTAAACGGTTAGATCCCAGTCTAAGCTTCCAGAAATAATTCTCAATGTCACACAACAGGTCTTGGCTGGCAAGATAGGTACTTGTGTTACTGTGAGAGGAAAACCCAGATAATCTATCTGGAACTTACTGGGACAAACATTCTTTTTGCTGATGCACCTGTACAATAGGCATGGTGTGTTGTACTTTTCTCTTGTCCAAATTCAGTTCTGATCTGTGCCTTTCACAAATATATTTGATTAGTAGTACTCAGATTCCAGGTGGGTCTTGATTCAAGGGCACTAGGGAAATGTCATTGTTAATTTTTACACATTTCTCATACTGTAAGACACATTATCGAGAGGGACTAGAATAGTTATGAAGTAGCACATATTTACATTTACATCTTCCACAGTAGAGAAATAATTATAGGAAGTAGGTAGTCTATATTACTTCTCAATTATCCTACCAAATTATGAACCAATCAGTGAATAACAGCTAAAGAAAAAATGGTTTAGGTCTTGAAAAAAGCAAATCTTTCTATCCTTAAAAATGTTCTAGAACCAAACATAGGTGGACACTAGAAATTCAGTGTGACAGAATGCTTTCTCACAATAAAATTATGGAGAAGTTTTGAATTCAACTCGGAAGCATTTCTCTGTTAAACATGTGAAGAACTTCAAAAAGCTCTGCCACACACAGGAGCCCCGGTTTATCCTAGGCAGAAATCACTGAACAGAAATATCCATTTTTAATGCTTTGTTAGGGTTGCCAGGTTTAACAACTATTATAGGACATTGTGTTCATTAGAATTTTACATCAACAACAAAGTTTTAGTACAGACATGGGACTTGGCCTTTGTATGGAACCCACTTTTACTAAAAAAAAATATTCTCTGTGGATCTAAGATTCAAATTTAATTGAGTAATCTGTGCTTATTCTGGCAGCAGTGTCTTATGCTAATTATTTTCTATAGATGGGAATCTTTTCCTGTGTTTTGTTTGTTTTGTTTTTCTTTGTGGTATTGTTTCAGGACTCTTATTCACTAGTACAACACACTTTTGAAAAGGCTGTCAGTCTCTAACCCATTATCAATGACATCATTAGCATCACTATACCTTTAAATTCTGTTAAAAACAGGATTAGACGTAGGGACAAATTGTAAAGACCAGAGGTTCCTGAGGAAGTTAGGATCCAATGCCTGTGAAGAAAGGAAAGAAAGGAAATGCCACCCTCAGTGTAAAGATAATGCTCAGCAAGTGAATGCTCCCTAATGGAATTGACACCAAATACCCTTGGGAGGTGATGGGCACTCAGCCTCACATTTCACAGATGGAGTAACTTGAACACAAAAGGAGGTAGTGACTTCTGGGGGAGAGGGGCTGCAGGAAGCAGCTGTGTACAGGAATTGGGAAAGAGAAAGAAAACTTCTGAAATCTAGTTTCACCTAGCAATTGAATAAGGCAGATATCACTAATATATGAATTTTTATTAAAATGTTTTTCTTCTATACAGTAGGAAATGTTTATCTCTACAACCTTACCTTCTAGGCATATAGAGATGAAATCAATATATTCTAAAATTTGAAAGGGATATAGAAAGCATGATGCCAGTTCCTTCAGGAAATTGGAATAAGCACTGTGGGTAGCAGGTTTTTGTGACTTTACAAGTTGTGCAACTTGAAACAATAACTAAAAACTTCAATATTTCAATGTTTTTCTCTAGCTGCTTTTTCACTTAGCAATCTATCCAGAATCTATATGGAAAACAAAACAAAACAGCATAGAATGAGTCTTCCCAATCAAATGTGTGGGTAGACAGGTGAGGTACCTTTCCTCCCCCATCATAAGGATCACAGCTCACAGCCCTTTTACAAAAAAGATAAATTAACAAGAAATGAAATAAAAGATTGACATGATAAAGGGCCCTTCAGTGTGAAGGACCATAATCCAGAGAAAATTGCAGTTCTATACTTAGATAATAAAGAATGAACAGCTGAAAGGAAATATGAATTGGCCAAAGGTCATGGTCATAGGCTGAGAGGAACACAAAATCCAGTCTACTCCCAGTCTTGGTGATACTTCTCTGTGACATTCCTCTCTCCTGAGTATAAGGAAAGACCTCTTTTAGAACAAGGGTCAGCATCCCTGAACATCTTTCTGTCTCCACCATGTGTGAATCTAGCAAGAAAGTACTATCAACAAACCAGAATGTAAGCTTTTACTAGAACCCCATCCCCTTGATTTCAGACTTCTAACCCCCAGAACTGTGAGAAAAATTGATGTCTGTTGTTAAATCCATGTGATCTATGGCATTTTGTTATTGCACCCCCAAACCGATCAATACATTTGCATTGCCTTGATGAGGAATCATCTGCTTCACCACGAATTAAAAAAATTACAAGCTGGGACCTGGTAGCTCTTGCCTACAAACAACAACAAAAAAAACATAAGTGGAGCTGTGGCTCAGTGGGTAGAATGCTAGCCTTAAGCACAAAAAGCTCAGGAACAGCATCCAGACCTAGAGTCCAAGCCCCAGGACAAGCATAATAAATAAATAAATAATAGAAAATTGCAGTGTTGTAGTTAACCTCTCTCTCTGGAGTTCTAAAGCCCTGCTCATGGAGAATGGCACATAATGAAATAGACTTAGCCTATATGCAGGTGAAGAGACACTGGAAATATTATACCACTGAAAGATCACACAGTGGCTTTTACCTATTTAAATTTTTCTGTAATTTCCCTTCACATTTCTTATGAAGATATAATGGTTGATTAGTATTAACTTTTACTATTTTGAGCCCTTCTTCACTGAGGGTTAGCTGCTGCATTTCTATAGCAAACCTCTCACGTTCTGCATGCTTTTCTTCCACTTCAACTCTCATTTTCCCCACTCTTTTTCTTGGATTAAAAGTTCTACTTACATTTCACTGCAATGTCTTTGCACAATATATACTTATAAATATGAAGCATGCTTTCATTAGAAAGCCAAAGTCAACACTAATTTATTTAAGAGAAAGGAAAATTCCTTTGTAAATTGGTCATACTTTTCTCCCAGAGCTAAGAAGCATCGCCAAAGATCATTTTGTCCTTCTTACTTAAGTAGAAGATAAAATTTTCCTCTTATGCTATTAAGAAATGAATTCTTGAGCCTGATGCTGGTGGTTCATACCTGTAATCATGGTTATTCAGGAGGCCATGAGCTGATCATTACAGTCCAAAGCCATTTTGGGGAGGGAAGTCTGTGGGACTCTTAATCTCCAATTAACCACCAGAAAATCAGAAGTGGTGCTGTCACTCAAAATGGTACAGTGCTAGTGCCCAGGCCCTGACTTCAAGACCCATGACTGACCCCTCCCCCCCCAAAAAAAATAAAGTGAATTTTTTTAGATAGGGTTGCTATATATAGTCCAGACTATTCTTGAACTCATGATTCTCCTGCTTCATACTCCTAAGTGGTGGGATTATAGGTGTGCTTACCATGTTTAGCTAAAAGAAACAAAAACTACGTTGTTTAAAATCCATCTTATTCCTAGGTGGTCTATAATAAAGTTCTCACAACAACGGGAGGTAATACGAGTATTTTCATTTTGTCTATATTCTAGTAAATGTAGCATGCAGTTAAAGTTGAGAAGGATTTTTGCAGACTGTAGAACATTTTTCCTCATCATTTTTAGTTTCTTCTCTATTAATCTTTAGAGAAATAGAGTCTTTTGAAATATTTCCTCAACATTTTATAACAAATTCCTTTACATGACTGCATACCCACAAAGATAAACAATTATTCCTCAGTCCCAAAAGCATTTAAAAATAGGCTAATATTATAGAGGGATTTTAACAGCTGAATTTAGTCAGGGCTGTGTGCTGTATTCTATCACCTTATCCCTGCCCCCAGCCCTATTTGCTTAGCTATCTTCAGATGGAGTCTCATGATTTTGCTGAGGGCCAGCATTGAACTTGAGCTTTTGGATCACTCCCTATGCCTCCTGAGTAGATGGGATTACAGATGTCTGCCACCATGCCCTGCTAGGACTGACACTTTTAACAAAGTTCTTAGAAGTTTTTCATGGACTGTGCATTTGAGATCTGCAGCTAGAAAGAAATTTGGTTATACCTGTATGATTTCATTTTATCAGATATCTGATGAAATTTGTGTCTGTGCTTAGATACTTGTCACTCATTTCTTGGTATTTTGCACTGAGAAGTCAATTCACTGTTTTGGAATAGGGAAAAGATGTCTCTTAAACTAGGAACCAGAGCCCTTTCAGCTATGAAGCATTCTCTTCCTTGCTAATCTGTTAGCCAATGCTTTTATAATCAGAGCTCAATCTGTTTATCTCTCCCTTCTTCAGATCTGCAAAGAGCTGATTTGTTTAGGACTTTAAATCTGGCTAATGAAAGAGTAATTTCAATTCTAGGGCTTTAAACAAAGACTTAGGTATGCTTTGGGGGGGGGGAAAATCTTACTTGGTATTAGTTTATTGTCCTTGAGAACATACATGATTTCAGAGCCAAATATGAAGGGACTATCTTTCTTCTTTCATGTACCAAATATATTTAAAAATTCTGTGAATAATAGATATGTTTAAAATCATCTAAAGTGGAAATCCCAGACATGTGCTTTGTTAATCTTATCTTGAGCTTAAAACTTTCATGATTTTGGATGAGTTCTTGAACTAATCGGGTACATTCAAGCTCCCTTTGCAAGCAGGGACTTGAGTTTTAGACTACCTGTCTAACCTCAGAGATTCCCTGTAAGACCAGCTACTTTCCTCAACACAACAAATAAAAAGGATAGTGAAAAGCAAAGGAAGGAAGCTTATTACACAGCACATGCATATCACAGGAGCCAAAGTAAGCCCTCAGTGCCTCTTCAGGACACAGAACTGTAGGCTTAACCAGAAAATGAATTGAGACAGGAGAAAGAAAGGTATGTATAATTATTCAATTGTCCTGGGCAAAGTATAGTCTAGTGGACCATTGCCATAATGAAATTGTTTCCCTTGTCATCACAAGAGAAGAGAACGTAGCCAGGACAAACGTCATTGGAGGCAGGGAGATGGTCTGTCTTGAGGAGGGAGGCTCTGCTGTTGCTTTCATTGGGTACAATTGACCTTGACTGGTTCTGTTCTTCCAGGTTTTCAGGGTGACTGTGAAGGGACTAAGGAGAGAAAGGCTTGGACAGTGCTTTCATTAATTCACCAAATGAGAAGTGACTCGGAATCAATTCCTAAAGGATATAAAATGAAATGAAGCCGTTTGTCAGTAGAGAATCATGGTTAACAAATCTGAATGACGGTGTTCGTTCCGTGATGGTCAGTGCTTAAAGCACAGGTCACAAAATCTGGTACCTGAATTATTATCGGCTAACTCTAGTAGCTTCCACTGTTTAATGGTCTTGAAATGGAGCCTTGACACGGAGAAGGGGAAGAGTTTCATCTGAAACTTAGCCCAGATTTCTCTTTTGTGTTTTATGAATCATGAGTATATGCCCAGGCCAAATTATTTTCTTGGGAAAAAATACATAAGAAAAATTTGAGCTTATTTCAGGTATCAAAGTATGTAGGTGTGACCAATAACCTATGTGTACAGATGTCAGAATACACTCCTGGGCATTTCAGTAAATGGTAATATTTTGGCACAGAAAATATGAGAATAATATTAGCTCTTTCATCTGAATAGTAGCGATTCTGCTAGTGACCTTTTTGAAAAGTTTTTTCCCCCCCACTGGGAATACAGAAATTTTTCTCTTTGTGCATTTTTTTGCCTGGATATTAATCAATAATCTATTAGCTCAAGGACCCTGAGCTCACAGAATTCAAAACAAGCTGACAGATGTTCAGTGCTTTGGGGAGAAATCTAGACAGGCTGTGTGGCCTGGGGCAAGGCAGGAAAAGGTTTTGTTTAATTCAGTTGTCTGAAGTTGTGTGCTCTGCTGTTAACTATAGGGCTTTACTATGTCCCCTTTTCCTTTCTTCCTTCCTTCGTTCCTTCCTTCCTTCTATTTTTTTGTCAACCACAGGACTTGAACTGGGGGGAGGGTAGTAGGAGGAAGGGGGTGGCGTGGTTGGCGGGGGTATGGGGTGGGGAGGTGTGGGGGGGCTTTGGGGGGGGAGTCCTGAGCTCTTTTTTGCTAAGGCTAGCACTCTACTACTTTAAGCCACAGCCCACCTCCAGGTTTTGATTGGTGTATTGGAGATTAGAGTTTGATGGATTTACTTGCCTTGGCTGACTTTGAGCTGCATTTCAGATCTCAGTCTCCTGAATAGCTAGGATTACAGGTGTGAGCCACTGGCACCTGCTCATTCTCTTCTAGAAAGAAGAGAATGGTGGTACTGAGGTTTGTACTCAGGGCCTAATACTTGTTAGGGTATATTTGCTCCATCACTTGAACCATGCTCAAAGCCAAATAATATAATTACTTATGCAAGAACAGTAATTAGTTATTACTCAGTAAGTGCTAGTTTTACCTTGTCATCCTTTAATACTTAATTTTATAGGAAGAGTTATTGCCCAATCTGGAGCCTGTAGAGATGCAGAACTCTGTGTGTGTGTGTGTGTGTGTGTGTGTGTGTGTGTGTGTGTGTGTGTGTGTGTGTATAATTTTCATCTATTGTTGTAATGAAAAAGAAATGCAAATGATTTACCTAATTCAAAGCAGTACTTTTTTTTTTGCCAGTCCTGGGTCTTGAACTCAGGGCCTGGGCACTGTCCTTGGGCTTTCTCAGGGCTAGAGCTCTACCAATTGAGCCTCAGCACCATTTCTGGCTTTTTTCTATGTATGTGGTACCCAGTCTTCGTGTGTGCTAGACAAGCACTCTAACACTAGGCTAAACTCCTGGTCCAGTACTTTTATTTTTTTAAAGATACATATATGAAATTCATTTTACACATGTAAAAGTCTGTACATGTGTTGATATGAAGAGATCCCTATAAAAGTGGGAACAGCTTAGAGATTCAGAGGCTAGGAACCAAAGCATAGACACAGGTCTTTGTCCCTCACTTTGAATCCTGTTGCTTTTGGTATTATACCTACCAAGCTTCTCTCCCCATCCATCAGGATTGGTTATCAGTATGTAGATAAGAACAACAGCTTTGCTTTTCTTCACTTTGTATTTGGTGTTTCCTGGCTTCCTGTCCCTCTCCTTTCCTGTCCAGTCTTGGGTGTAGCCTACGGTCTGGGAAGGTGAGGACATCTCACCAGTGCAGCTGAGCCGAATAGCTATGGAGACACACACTTGTGATGTTGCTTGCCTGGCTGCACTTGCAAGGGAGACAGTCCTGTGGCTGCATCTGATTGCTAATAAGCTTTCTGGTGGCCTAGACATCTCATCAGGACCTTTTGTTTTTATAGGCTGCCCTTTGTTGATTTGAGCATTGTTTTCCCTGTCTCCAAGGCCCTCCTAAGTTTTCTTTGCTGGGCCTGGCAGTCTCCTTTTCTTTTAGCTCAGTAGGAGCTAAATTTAAACTTGATTAACAACATTTAAGTCCAAGGAGGGTCAGGATTCTATTTTCATGTTAAATACTGCTTTTTCTGTTTCTATTTTGTTTTGTTTTAAGACACAATGTGCCCTCACAATGAGAACTCTTCTGACTTTGTTGCTAAGGAGTGAGAAAAAAAATAACAACAAATGTTCAGTAGTTTGATTCAGAGAGGTGGGGAAGGGGACTATTAACCCTTTGTGAAGGTATACTCTTGGTATTTATATTTGCAAAACCTCACAGGTCTTATCAGCAATTATATTTTTATTCTCTGTTGCTAAATAACTTCAGTTTAATATTTGGGGCACCGTTTGAGGGCAGTTGCTCTAGAAAATGTATAAGGATCTCTTTTCTCACCCAATAACTTTCCCATTCTAGATTTTCCATCAGTGGTTAACCTTTATTTATTGATAACTTTCTCTCCTAGATTCACAAGTTCCATGAGAGAAGTCACAACCAGCCACAGTTTCCCTCCAAGATGACTGAACTTAAAAGTGATCAGTGAGGCTGGGTACGTGACTCAGTGGTAGAGTATTTGCCTAGCATTCATGAAGCCCTGTGTTCAACGCCTCAGTAACACATAAGCAGAGTAAGGCAGAAGTGCCACTGTGGCTCAAGTGGTAGAATGCTAGCCTTGTACAAAAAGAAGCTCAAGGACAGTGCCCAGGCCCTGAGTTCAAGTCCCACAACTGGCAAAAGAAAAAGCAAATTGCACAGTGACTAGACCATGTATGAAAACGTTTCTCTGCCCTTCAAATTCCTCTAGTAACCATTTCCAAATGGTGAACTAGAACCTTAAGTTGCTGAGAATGTAACCCAAGTCCTAGGGCTCAAGCAGAAGTCTGAGGATCCAACATCTCAGAAGCAGAATGACAGCTCATTCCCACATTCCAAAGGAAGCTACAGAGAGCAGTGAAGAGGAAAAAAAATGAGACTTATTAACATTCCATCAGTGTACAGATGGAAGATAGAAAGCATTTCATCTTTAGACTTAACAAGAGGAAGAGACCCAGGAAAAATGCGGTCTGGTTGGTCATTGTTTTCAATTTGGGGTTCTGTAAAAGGGTCTGTAGAAGCTGTTATCTCTCTTATCATTTGAGAGAAATAATATGCTTCTGTGTTACAGGCTCAACCTCATCATCATAGGTAATTGCCCTCATTTGAGGGGTGGTTTTTCCTTCCAGCTTCTGCTGTTTCTTGAGGATAGTTTCGGTCCCTTGTCATAAAGATGTTATCAGTCAGTCCCTTCCTCCAGGTATCCAGGTTGAGTTCAGGAGACCTAGAGCAGGATGTCAGATTTTTACCCTGATGTTAGTTAATATGAGGGATCAAGGAGTCTTTTTCAAAAGCTGCATGTAACTGCTTGTGTCAATGACTACCAGCTTCCCTAGTTTTTCCATTTCCAGCTCAGGACCGATTCCCTGTAAACAGAATAAGCTCACCAAACCAGTCATACAAGGTTCCCACCTCTTGGTGGCATGAAGCTCCCTCATATCAAAAGGTAACCAGAACACATGTAAAATCTTCCCGTTTTCACTCTTTGACTGGCCTTGGCGCTTCTACAAAATTCATGATACTATTCATCTCAATAAGTCCCTTCTGTTTGTTCTCATATAAGTTGATGTTTAAAATTTACCCATCCTTTTATCCGTTGTATTGAGGATGGTAGCTGGTATATAGGAGACACTCAGGAAAGATTAGTTAAATAAATCTCTACCAATATATTTCTAGATTAGAGTTCTTCCTGAACAGGGAATTAAAGAGGAGTTTGAAAATTATTACATTTTAAAATTGTTAAAGAATAAAGGTATTAACAATGAAGTAAAAATAAGAAGCACAGAAAAAGTAATGAGTTAAGAGAGGAAATGTTTATGGGATGAAATTTAAAGACACATAGTAAAAGACAACACAGAAGTTTAATATTTCTGAATTGCATGTAGACTCTGTCAACTGTTTATTCATTCCATACCTTGACTTTCCATACCAGCTACCTTTCCCTTTAGCCATATACACAGCTGATGGTTTGTTTCAGATATTTTTTGGAAATGAGAGCAAATGCTGGATATCTTCAATCAACTTTTTTCTTCATATATATACATACATATACATATATATATGTACACACACACACACACACACACACACACACACACACACACATACACACATATATATCCAGTCCTGGGTCTTGAACACAGGGCCTGGGCACTGTCCTTGAGCTTTCTCAAGGCTAATGCTCTACCATTTGAGCCAGAGCATCACTTCCAGCTTTTTCTGTGTACGTGGTACTGAGCAATGGCTTCATGCATGCTAGGCAATGCTCTACCACTAGGCTACAATCCTGGCCCCTCCTGACATTTTGTTGATGTGGGGTGATTATAAACCTCTTTTTTCTAGTAAGAAAATTACTCCCCTGTCATATGTCTTCTGAACATTTTTCCAATTTTCTTGAGCTTTCTAAATTCATATTCTTATTTATTTTGTATGTTATACAACTTGAATGTCTTTTTTTATCAAGTGACTTTCATATTTTTTTCCAACATAGATTCTTGACTTTATGTCATCTTTAGGAAATCCTTCTTTATTGTATGACTGTTTTGAAAACTGCAGTGTTTTATGGCTTTAGTTTTTTTAGTTAGGTCTTTGCAATATCTGGAAAGGCAATGGAGTCTTTATGTACATATGGTTCTCATCACAAGAGAAGTGTAACTAAAGCAGGATTAAGGAGTGAAACGTGCATGCACAGACACTAGGTTGCTTCTTCAGCTCTTGTCTTCAAACTTGACTTTTCTTCAATTTAAGTATATGGAGATAATGTATTTCAGAGGTGACTTTGAAGATTTACATTAGATTTGAAAGTTAAAAAAGTGAATAAACAAAAAGTCATGTAATGGGCTGGGAATATGGGTTAGTGGTGAAAGTGCTTGCCTAGCATGCACGAAGCCCTGGGTTTGATTCCTCAGTAATACATAAACAAAAAAGCTGGAAGTGGTGCTGTGGCTCAGTGGTAGAGGGCTAGCCTTGAGCAAAAGAAGCTCTGGGACAGTGCCCTGGCCCTGAATTCAAGCCTCAGGACTGGGGAAAAAAAGGCCATGTAAGAGCTAACTATAAGTAACATTAATGGAAATTGAAAATAGTGATATTATATGTTACATATAAATAATAATATATTTATTACACTGTGCTAACATTTTGTCCTTGAACTTTCCAACCTCCAGAACTATGAGAAAGAAGTATCTATTTTTAAGCCACCAATTTTATGGTAATTTGTGACAGTAGCCTCTTCAGAATAATGTAACAAATTTGAATTTAGTAATTGGATAATAGTTCCCTACGTCACATTAACAATCTAGGAGCAGCCTTTGAAGGTGAAGTAAAAAAGAATATTAGGAAGCAAAGAATACTACCCCACGTACAGTAGTTCCTGACTTGGTATTCTGCACAGACCCTAGTGAGATTCAAGGGAATGAATTGAGGAGCATTTATTCCTTACTTTACGATATGTACTGAAGTTCAATGTTCCATATCCAAGTGGAGTAGATGAGCCAAGTGATCAGTCTTCAAATTTTGCATACAATCATCAAAAGATAAATAAAGCCAGGCACTGCTGGGGGCTCACACCGCTAAATTCTAGTTACTCAGAAAGCTAAGATCTGAAGACTGTGGTCCAAAGCCAGCCTGGAGAGAAAAGTCCACGAGATTCTCATCTCTAGTTAACTGCCAAAATTGCTGGCCTTGAAGGAATAATAAAACAAAAGAATCAGGATCTCTGAGTTCAAGTCCCAGGACTAGCACAAACATCTTTCATATTGCTTCTAATCCCATACTTTAAATAATAATAATGGCAGAAATAAACGCTGATAAGTCATCAGAGGAAATGGAAGGGAATTTTTCAAAATTATGAAAAACATTAACTCTTACAACTAAAGGTTTTATTCATGTTTTTAAAGATATATTTAGTTAACATAAATGTGTACATTTCAAAAATTATTTTGGAGCTATTTCATTGTCAGTGTGATCTTAGAGCTCATAGGTTTTATGACAAGATCAGAAAGATGAGCTACAGACAATAGTTTATAAGGAAATGAGTCTTAAAAACCACTGAATATCTATGCTTAATAAGGAAATTGTTCTGTAATTTTACTTTTGTGTTATGTTTTTATTTGATTTGGTATTAAGGTAATACTGGCTTCATAGAATGGGTTTAAAAGTGTTTGTCACTCTCCTATCATTTTTAAAGTTTCTATTAAGTCCTTCCAATATGATTTTTAACTAAAATATTTTTCTAATTAAAAATGGAAAAATGAAATGTGAGCTATGTTTATGTACCAAAAAAAGAGTAATAATTGGATAACGCCTTTTACCTGCCAATGACAAAAAAACCTAAAAATAAAGATATGTCATCCCACTGCAGCAAATAAAGCTTCTAAGAAGAAGGTCTGCTTTCTTATTTTATTCCTTTTTGTCTTTTGTAGCCAGTCTCCACAGCAAAAGGGCTTTCAGTTCCCCCAACACCACAATATACCCCTACATCTTTCTCATCATTGTGGTTGTCAGTTTATTTATCACTTGTGGCAAATGGTTGCCTTTTACACCATACTTAGCAAAATACTGTTTGTTTTAGGAACAAAGCAAAGAGGACTAACATTTCAATGTGGTTTTTCACTTGGGGAGGGAGTTGGACGCCTAGCACTCCAGCTGATTCTGTCTTCCCTTCCCCAGTTCCTAAGCAGTTAAGCCTTCAAAGAGCCCTCCAGGCTCCAGGAGGGAACTAGGGCTCCCACAGGCATCAAGTATGTCAAAGTGAATGGGTGCAATTAACCTGAGATTCACAGATTTGAAGCCCCAGGCAAGGAGAAAGCTGCAAGTCAACTACAACACCCTGAGTTAATTATTACATAAACAACTCATAAGGAAAAGGGGTCTCTTCTAAGAAGCCTCTGCAGGGGACTTGACTTGTTTAGTATTTTAAGTTGATTCCAGTGAAGTAAATATGGAATGAATGTTAGCTGGGGAGAGGGGAGACTAAAAATAAAAGAAACTACATTTACCCAAGGCCACCCAATATGAGTCCAAGAAGACCTCTTTTAAGTCTAAAATATTAGTGACACTTAAATGATAAAGGACTGGATGCACAATACTTTGTTTAATGAAAATACATGACTTGCTGAATGGATGTCATTGTGTAGTAATGGATCATGATCACTGGCTATAAAAACACTGATATTCTAGGAAGTCACTTCTAAGTTGGAACAAATGTGAATCTGGCCCATTGGGCCTGAGAGAAGTCTGGATGTGTTATTCTTCAAGGCATTGGGTTATATGTTCACCAGAAAGAAAATCCTACATTTTCCCCAATGGCACTAAGTTTCCTGGAGTCAGAATCTGAGGTTCTATAATACAGGCTGTCTTAATCATCTTGCCCATTATTTTTTTCCCACAAATCTATAGGGAAGTTGTGATGAGACTCTCAGTTCACCTTTCTGTCATTACCAATGGTACAATGGAGAAGAAGCTCAGTACAGAAATAAAGGAGGAAGACCAAGAGGAAGAAAATAAAGAAGAATGAGGAGGCAGTGAAGAAGGAAGAGGATAGCTGGGGTATTAGGTAAGAGAAATAAGAGAATAAGGTTGTGGAGTTTGCTTTGAATCAAAGCCCTGCTCTGGCATTCACGAGTTAGCTTGATGATTTAAACTCCTGATTTTAATACTTAGTATAGTACTAAGCACAGGAGGCTTAAAAAAATAGTAGATTACATATGATGAAGTTTTAATCAAGATTTTGTCATTTACTGGCGTGTAACTGAATACCAATCACATTTTATTGTATGCTGTTTTTCTCATCTGTAGAGGGAAGGGCTCGAATAAGAAATATATATTGTGCCTAGCTGCTTAAAAGCCACTGAATAAGTACAAGCTATTAGGAAGTTAGAAATACTGAGACCAGGTGATAAAAATATTCCTGTCGGCTAGATTTGCAGAAAATGTTTTCTTTGAGCTGTTCTCTCATTGAGATATGGGCTTATTTTACAAACTGCCTTGTTTATTCAAAAAACACCTTGCAGAAGAAAGCTCTCAGACCCAAAAGATTATCAAAATTTTAAACTTATCTATATGCTTCAGCAGAGGAACAAGCAGGCTACAGCAGCATGATATTGACAAAATGCCAGATGACATGAGAGAGTTCTCCTCACATTGGTGAGGAGTTGTGAGTCAGGCTTTTCTGACCTGGAAACCCCAAGATTTAGCTCAATAATCAGTTGCTTCACCATAGAGGAAGAAAGCTGTAATCCTAGTTACTCAAATGCGCCTTCTATCTGGCAAATATAATGTAACCCTTCTATTAATTACAATAAAAATATATGAATAAAAGAGGCTGAGAGCTGAGGTTCCCATTCAAAACCACCCAGGCAAAGTATTTCCATGAGACTTTTATTTCTGATTAGTTAGCAAAAAGTCAGAAGTGGAGCTGTGGCTCAAGTGGTAGAGTGACAGCCTGGAGCAAAAATAAACTCTGACAGCACCGAGGCACTGAGTTCAAGACCCAGGTCCAGCTTGCACACACACACACACACACACAGATGTAAAAATAAAAAGTGATTTCACCCCTCTTATTATTCTGTGGGTTTTCTCACCATGTGATGACTTCCAGCATGTAACATAACTCAGGTCTCACCAAATGTAACCTGCTCATCTTAGATTTTCCAGCCTTAAGAACCATTAGTCAAAACAGCTTACTTTGATTATAATTTATTCAGTCCATAGAATTCTGAGTCTGTGATGGAAGTACAAAAGCGACTGTGACATCTCTATTTGCTCATTCTTGTAAAACAGATTTTTTAAAAATTATAAACAAAGTCAAAAAATAACTCGGTGCTGGTGGCTCATGCCTATAATCCTAGCTGCTCAGGAAGCTGAGATCTGAGGATTTCAGTATAAAGCCAGCCTGGGCAGGAAAGTAAGTAGCTGTGTCTCAAGTGGTAGAGTGCTAGCCTTAAGCAAAAACAAACAAACAAACAAACAAAAAACATCTCTAGCTGTTTAGAGAGTAAAAATACTACCGAGAAATTATTTCTGAAATGAGTATATTGTATGTGCATTATGAAAGACTTGTACAACCTTAGAATATGAATTAAAACTGAAATCCCCATTTTGCTCTTCGTGTGTGTGTGTGTGTATGTGTGTGTGTGTGTGTGTGTGTGTGTGTGTATCTACATATCATACCATCACTGTGTTTAAATGTTTGAGAGTCAAACCACTGGAGGTATGACTAATCTAATGAAGAAATGTCTTAGTAAGTTGAGAAAAGTCAATGCGATTGTCATATGAAAATGACTATCTTCCTTTTACCCCATGAAGTTGTTACTAGTTGGAAAACAGGTTAAGTCAGGAGTTTGGCCTAGTGGTAGCGTGCTTGCCTAGCATGCATGAAGACTCTGGCGGGGCGGGGGGGAAGCTGGAAGAGGTGCTGAAGCTCAAGTGGTAGAGCTCTAGCCTTGAGAAAGTCCAAGGACAGTGCTCAGGCCCTGAGCCCAAGCCCAGGACTGGCAAAAAAAAAAAAAAAAGAAGAAGAAAACAGGTTAAATTTCCCTAGCTAGCCAGTGTTTATTGATCATATAACACATACCTTGTTCTGTACCAGACATTTGACTCATTTAATCATTGCAGCATGAGTTAAATAAAATGACCAGTTAGACAAAACATTTATATCCCTAATGTTGAGATGAGAACCCATAGACCACAATATTAAGGAGCTAGCAAACGAGGACCTGGGATTCAAAGCTTTCAGTAGTTCTCTGAACCACAGATCCTCAGAGGAAGTTCAGCTACGAGTCAGTCCTTGTGTAATAGTGGAAGAGGGGATCCAAGAGCTACTATAATGTTCCAGAAAATCAACCAAAAACCAGAAAGAGCACATTTCACTGTGAAGAATATAATCACAGGGTAAAAGGGGCTGGGAGTGATATTGGTTTTTCGCTTCAGGCAGGTGAAAAGAATACCTGTTTCGTACATGCCTGGTGCTTGCCTGGTGGCTTCCTAACTACTCTGAAGTGTTTAGTGATGTACATTTCTCTATGAAGTGCTGGGGTCAACATCACTGGGAATGCTCAATGTCCCTTGCACACTTATACATATTTCCTCCTGTAATACTCCAGTGTGTGCTGGGCTTAATAACGTGTTCTGATACAACCAAGAGGATACAGTGCTGTGAGGCCACTTCCTAAACTAGGCTAGAAAAGTGATGACCTTCACAGTGGTGGCTCTCTGGCTCTTATACTGTCCAGTGTGGTTGCCTTAGGGAAGTATGGCTGGGGATTTGAGGCTTCCGGGCAACATGAGCCCTGCCCAGCAGCAGGGGAGTGGGCTTGGGTGTGGATCTTCTTCCCCTCTCCTTGAATAACTGCTGCCCCAGCTGATGCCTTACTGGAAGTCTCCTGAGAGATCCTGGGCCAGGGAATCCAGCTAGGTTACAACCAAGATTCCTGACTTACAGGATGTTGAGTTTTACATTAGTTTGTTGCCCAACAGTGGCTAACTAATACCACTTTTAGTCATTTATTTCATGGACCCCAATGGTGCTTCTCTGGGAAAATAGCCACTTTCTCCGCAAACCTAAAATCCATTCAATCCCACGAGACAGGTGTTGAGCGGAACCTTGAAGATGATGCACGCAAGAAAATAACAAGGTTCTTCCAAACGTGTCACCAAGCTAAAGAAGAGATTTACTGAACTTCTCCTTTCCTGCCTCCAGTTCCTGGGTTAGTCTTAGAGGGTACAGACTTTCCAGTCTACCTCTCAGCCATTATCTGCTACTTCCCCCACTTGGCTTCTGGTCATCCACCTTGGCTGACCTCTAACACTCGACCTCCTAGACCACATGAGAAACCCAAGGCAGTTTGAGCTTTCCCAAGGTTGTCCTCATGCCTGCTATAGCATTATCTCTCGGCTCTATACCTATCATTCAGGCTGGCAGTTTAGTGCTTCAACTGTACAGACTGAGAGCAGGTCCTATGTAAAGGAATGGAATGTACAGTTTCCAGAGTTATAAAATAATGCAGCAATTTTCTTTAAAAATATTTATTGGGTTACAAAATAAACAAATGGCATCATTTCTAAGAAATGTTGAACAATAGCCCAGAAGCACTACTTATTCTATTCCCAAGAAGAAATTGTGGGATCTGGGGAATTAAAAGTTTTGAATGACTTGCAAACCATATAACTAAATAATAACTAAATTATTTTTCAGCTTCAAATTAATGAAGAAATTTTGTTGTACAATGAATTGGAGGTGCTCTCTTTTAAAAAAATTGCCTTATGCCATTTCATATAACATATAGTCATTGAAAATTTAGAGAACAGGATTAGGTTTAATGAGGACAAAGTTTAAAAAAACTAGAAAAGTTTGGGAGAAATATTTTTCTATATTAATAGAAAGTTACATTATATTCAATAGATAAAAGGTGCATTTCTTCACAAACATTGATATCCTTTCTCATGTCTTGGTTCCCATTCCCTCCCCCCACCCTCACCTCTCATTTCGTTTTTCCTGCTTCCCTATCCAATTTCAAATAACCAAAAATGCATATACACAATATATCAGATAACAAGGTGAAATACTGTAACAATATGAGATAGCCAAGGGACAGCAAAAGAAATGAGAGATAACATAGTACATTAAGGACAACAATCACTCATTATATGGCTTTTGTTTCTATATCCTGGAGGTCCTTACATTTAGCATCATACTATATAGCCTGATGTATCTAGTAAAACCAATTTTCTTTCCACCAACTTTTTTTCTCATGAGAGTTTGTTTTTGAGCAGTGAGTAGATGAAACTTGGGTCTGGTAACATTTTTTGAGTCTATTTACTTCCATAGTCTTGCTATTGTTACCTTACCTGGTTGTTCTTTCTAATGTGGTGTCCAGAGCATCGTGATTCTTTAGTATGTGTGTTATTGCTCTAATGGACTTGTGTGCTAGGTGTGAGCTCATTCCATGTCCAGAACTGGGTGTTTCACCTGTTAAATGCTCACTATGTGTGTGCTTATTGCCCCATGTCTTCTAATGTCTGTAGTCAGGTGGGAGAAATATTTTTAAGAATTTTCTCTCCAAGTCCCCCTTTTCCCATGAAATATCTTGAAAAAATATTTGTCTTTCTCTGTTCCACACAGGCCTCCACTCCCCTAATTGAAAATTTATATTTCAAAAAATTACAAGTTTTGAGAAAAAGACTAACATATAGCCTTACTTTTTTCTCCCTTAAAAGTAACCACAATCATTTTACATTTGTTTTCAGAGTACAAAAGCATATTTTTGTATGTATTTTAACTTTCTTTAACTTTTAGGGAGTTTTAAAAATGTTTGTTATCTGTCTATAGAATTTCAAAAATCTGATACCTTTCTCTCAATGCATGAGAAGTAATGCACTTAGTCTTTGGTGAATGTAACTATAACCCCTCTACTTATTACCCAGACAATAAAAATTAAAAAAAAACCTGATATCTTTCTCTTAGATTTACAGTAAAATATTTTAAGGTGTATCTAACTTGCCACCACGAAAGCAGGTCTTTAAGAGATTTCATCTATTTTATTCAATGCCTAGGAAAGTGAAGGCAGGACAGATAGTAGGTGCCCAATATACATGTCTAATCAAAGGAATCCCTGTACAAACAGCTTTGATGTCTTATTGGAAATCTGGCTCACTCAGGTCCTGTCATCTCAAGCCGATAAATGCAGACTAGATGTTCTTTCATCATGGTAGTTCCAGGTTCTGATGCTGCTAGAGGAATTCTAGTGTCTTCAACATAAATAAATGTGAAAATGTTCCCAAAGGCCCGAAATCAAGCGGAAGAAGAAAAAAAATCCTTTCAGTTTAATGCAGTCCCACTTATCCAGCCTTTCTCTGATTTGTTGTGTTACTTGGTCCTTATTGAGAAAGTTTCGACCTGTGCCAAGGAGGCCTAGTGTATCTCCTATTCTTTCTTGTAAAGTTTTCAGTGTGTCACCTTTTACCTCAAGGTCTTTGATCCATTTGGAGTTAATTCTGGTGCAGGGTGACAGAGAAGGATCCAACTTTAGTTTTCTGCAGGTGCTTAACCAGTTCTGCCAGCACCACTTGTTGAAGAGGCTGTCTTTCTTCCATTCTATATTTTTGGCTCCCTTGCCAAAGATTAGGTGGCCGTAAGTCTGTGGTTTAATATCTGGGTCCTCAGTTGTATTCCATTGGTCTTCAGGCCTGTTCTTGTGCCAATACCAAGCTGTTTTGATAATTATAGCTCTGTAATAGAGTCTAAAGTTTGGTATTGAAATTCCCCCTGAGATGTTCTTTCTGCTAAGAAGTGTTTTTGCTATATGGGGTCTTTTATTATTCCATATGAAATTTTGGATTGCCTCTTCTATTTTTTTAAAGAATGCCATTGGGATATTGATGGGTATTGCGTTGAATTTGTAGCCCTTGGAAAGATTGTCATTTTCACGATGTTGATTCTTCCAATCCAGGAGCATGGGGGGTTTTTCCATTTCCTCAGTTCTGCTTTAATTTCCTTTTTCCGGGTTTTAAAGTTTTCATCAAAAAGATCATTACATTCTTAGTTAAGATAATTCCTAGGTACTTTATTTTCTTTGAGGCTATTGCAAAAGGAGTTGCTTTCCTGATTGTTGCCTCATTTCTCTCACTATTGGCGTAGAGGAAGGCAGTTGATTTTTGAGGGTTTTTTAATTTTATATCCTGCTACCTTGCTAAAGTTTTGAATCAGCTCAAGGAGCTTGGGTGTGGAGTCTATAGGGTTTTTTAAGTACAGAATCATGTCATTTGCAAAGAGGGAGAGTTTCACTTCCTCTTTCCCTATTTGGATCCCCTTATGTCTGGCTAGGAATTCTAATACTATGTTAAAGAGGAGTGGAGAGAGTGGGCATCCTTGTCTCCTTCCTGATTTTAGAGGGAATGACTCTAGCTTTTCTCAGTTTCACTACTTGGCATTTACCCAACCGTCCAGAAACAAGGACATACTAAATCCACTAGCACAATGATGTTCATTGCAGCACTATTTACCATAGCAAAGATATGGAACCAACCCAGATGTCCCTCAGTTGATGAGTGGATCAACAAGATGTGGTATTTATACACAATGGAATTCTATGCTGCTGTCAGAAAGAATGACATCTCTCCATTTGTAAGGAAATGGAAAGACTTAGAAAAAATCATATTAAGTGAAGTAAGCCAGACTCAAAGGAACATAGGCCCAATAGTCTCCCTCATTTGTCATAATCAGTAGAAACCTCTGGATCTCCTAGCAGAGATTTACAATAGAACAAAATCTAGATACATTAGGCCAAATAGTATGATACTAAATGTAAGGACCTCCAAGATAAGGAAACAAAAGCCATATAATGAGTGACTGTTGTTCTTAATGTACTATGTTATTGCTCATCTCTTTTGCCATCCCTTGGTTAACTCATATTGTTACAATATTTCACCTTGTTATCTGATATATTTTATATGTGCTTAATTGGTTATTTGAAATTGGATAGGGAAGGAGGGAAATCAAGATAAGCGGGGGAGGATGAGAGGGAAATGGGGACCATGTCATGAGAAAGGGTATCAATGTTTGTGAAGTTATGCACCTTCTATCTGGTGAATATAATGTAACCCTTCTATTAATCACAACAAAAATTATTAAAAAATCCTTTCCCAAACTGTTATAGACTTTAATCTTCCTTAGAGTTTCTTTGTAATCCTCAGTCCCTTAAGCACCTTCTAAAGATGAACTAGATCAGATTCAGAGAGATAAAAGTCAAGTGAAGCCTCAGATTAAAAACCCAGCTAACTCTCAAAGAGCAGCTCTGCAAACAACGTGGGCAAGCGTGGGGCAGGGGGAGAGGAATGTGGGATGCTCTTAGGAGTTGGGATGCATGCATTAGTATGCTGGATCTTCTTGAGCTTGCTTTCTATTTTTTTTTTTTTTTGCCAGTCTTGGGCTTAAGCTCAGGGCCTGAGCTCAAGGCTAGAGCTCTAACACTTGAGCCTCAGCACCACTTCTGGCTTTTTTTATGTATGTGGTACCAAGGAATCAAACCTGGGTCTTCGTGCATGCTAGGCAAGCACTGTACTACTAGGCCAAACTCCCAGCCCCTGCTTTCTATTTTTATTCCTCTCCTCTCTTTTCTTTATTTCCATTCATTTCCCCTTTCCTCCTTCTTTTCTTTTACAATTCTTTTATCCTGATCACAGGCTTTCCTTGAAAAATTGGAACTTGTTGAGCAGTATACCACACACTCACACATACTCTCACTCACGTGTGGACACACACACACACACACACACACATACATGTATATACACAAAATACACCATTTTTCTGTGGAGTATACTTTTTAGGGGAAAAGAAAAAAAATTCTTTTATATCAAAAACAAAAACAAGCAAACAATAGCTTTCAATTTATATCCTGAGGTTGGTAAAATGTTCAGATTCCAAAACGTATGTTTTCTTCTTTTCTATAAACCTCCTGGGCAGTCAGAATTAATTGTCAGGATCTGGAGTGCAAATTTACATTGTATTCTTTAATACTTCACTAATACTACCTCATTTTATCCTTCACAATGACTCTACAGAATGATAAAGTAAAGAAGGACTGTGACTACCCCCATAGAGATGTCCTTGTAGTTCCTTCATATTTTATTTGAACAAAATACATGTTGAAAAAAAATCACATCTGATTTTCATTGAAATTTCTTAGGCAGTTAGATGTGGGCATGAACTGGGGAATGTGTTTTCTTTGAATTCTGTAGCTCTTTTGCTCATTTCTTGATGTTCTTTTCTTTTTCTTAGCCATATGTTTTTGTATTGTATTAATGAAAAATGTGGGATCCCTTGCTGGGGGGATTAGGCTTGAGGGGACTTGTATGTGGAGGGAAGGAGAGGGAGGGCTTTCTGCTTCATCTTTCTATTGTGTTATCGCATTCCTCGTGCCAATTCTTAGGAGAGTAGAAATTGGTCATAATTTTTTTATTATAACAAGAATATGTTTCTTTATTGCAAATTCTGTTTTTATGTATGTAAACACAACAAGCCTTATGCTATGAGCTCATGTGAAAGTAAACATAAAGTGTTATGACTTGAGAAACAAATTGCAAAGAACATAGAACAGTGATGTCCAAGTTCTCTAAGTATAAATTCTTAATTGGGATCCAGGAGACACACGATTAGAAACAGTTTTAGCTCTTGGGATGGTTGTAATCTTATTTAAATTCTTGTGATGAGTTCTGTTGCCTTTTTGGACCCTTAGATTTCTATATTCCTCTGCCTTTCCTCTCCTAGGTATTATAAGAAGAGGTAAGGAAAAGCAGCATTATTCTACTTCTTCATGAAAATTCCACCCACTTTAGTCCCTCTAGTGTCCTAAAGAAAACCTGTGTCTGTACTCTCTGGGAAGTACATCTCTGACCCCTTGCTTTGCAGATTGGGAAGTAAAATCACAGACACTTTCCTAATGACTCAGTGTTGCCCTTGGTGAAGTTAGACTGAATAACATAGGTCAGTGGAAGAGAAGGAAAGAAGAAAGAAAGAAAGAAAGAAAGAAAGAAAGAAAGAAAGAAAGAAAGAAAGAAATGAGAAAACGAGATATGGTTCAGTCACTTTCTCCTCCTGCTGCTAAGCCAAGAAATGAAGGAAGAGTAATTGAGCTACTCTGTGGAGGGCAGCAAAGTATTCCTCCTCCAGGGTACTCATGGCACATCTGTCTTCTCCTGGGGCCAGAGGCCTCATTTGTTGGTCATTGCTGTTGGTGACAGTCTTGGTGGTGGTGATAGTATTTAATCTAACCAGCAAGGCTGATCTGGGGAGAATCTAGACTTTTCAATATATTGAGCAAAGGCTTGCCTATGAGATTCTAAGATCTGAGTTACAGATTTGATGCACATCTGTATATCTCTGCAAATATCTGTGTGTGTATATTTATCATTAATTATCTATTATATCCTTTTACTTTTTATAAAGTTTATACCAAAGCACTTTACTCAATGCTTGGCTTGTATAAACCTTAAAACTAACTTCAGGTCCAGATTCACTCAGGTCCCCTTTATGGTTTAAGAACTCATTTGACCTTTGTGTCATTTCCTGCTGTTCTTTCTCTTTAGCAGTGTTTTGGATATACTGATCTTTTTCCTCTGTGTCTTCCCACGGTTTTAGTTCTATTGTTTTTCAGAATGAGTTTCTACTTAGTACAGGCTGGAGTGGATCACACTTGTAATCCTAGCTACTATGGTGGTAAGACCTAAGCTGGAAGCTAGCCTGGGAATAAAAGTCTGCAAGGCTCCATCTCCAATGAACCAAACAGTACAAGACTGAAAGGTGTGGTTCCAATGGTAGATCACCAGCCTGGAGCAAGAAAGCACAAAGATTTGAGGCTCTGAGTTCAAGGCCTGGTACCAGAACAACAACAAAAAGAATAAGGTTTTTACTTTTCACCTGTTGTGGCCCAGGCCCTCTCCTTACATAGTTTAAGCACGCACATCCTGAAGATAATGTTGCTTTAGCTTTCATTATGGTCACACCGGCCTTTGATCATTTCTTCCTCACTTCTTCTATCTCATATAGGACTCAAGGTCTATCTAAGCTGACTCCAAAGCAAAGCTGCTACAAGATTGGGCTTAAGACATCATGCTAGCATGAAAAGTCATCTCTTATTAGCCTTTCTAACTATTTTGCTGTATCATTACGTCCAGATTAGTTATTTCTCTTAAGGAGGTCTTTCTTGGCTAGTCAAGAAACTAAGCAGTGTGCCAGAGAAGAAATTTTGTGTTTCTGCTTTAATCTTCCACAAGTCACTGTTTGCATTGCTATGCTAGATATGAAATAAGGACAATGATGACAAAATTCTAGAGCCTAATTTCTTTTTTTAATTTTTTATTGTAATTAATAAAAGGGTTACATGATATTTGCCATATAGAAGGTGCATTAATTCACATACATTGATACCCTTTCACATGTCTTGGTACCCTTTACCCTCCCCCCCACCGCCCCCCCAATCTTGGTTTCCCCCCTTCCCTATCAAATTTCAAATAACCAAATACAAATAAATTCAATATATCAGATAACAAAGTGAGATACTGTAACAATATGAGATACCCAAGGGACAGCAAAGGAGATGAGAGATAACATAGTACATTAAGGACAACAGTCATTCGTTATATGGCTTTTGTTTCAATATCCTGGAGGTCCTTTCAATTAGCTTCATACTATATGGCCTTATGTATCAAGGTTTTGTAGAGCCTAATTTCTGTTGAGGAAATTCTCTCAAGTCAAAGTAACCAAAACCCAACAATCATCAACACACACTTGTTCTCCCATTCTCAAAATAACATAAAAATACTGGGCAACACTTTCATCATACAGCATGTGACACCATCTCTCCTCACAACATCCAACTCTACAATGCCATCTTAACTTGGAGATTATCTTTCCTAAAGGAATTTATGAGGGGAAAAATGGTAAGGAGTAAAAACTAGTATGAGAAATTCAATGGGAAGGTATCCTGTGAGAAATTACAGGAGAATCAGTGGTTAGATAATCAATACTTAGTTTAGTTTGTGGCTTAAATTTAAATGTACTGCCAAAAGTCACTGCCACAAAATAATTCAAGCAATCTTTCTAATCCAAGGCAAACAGGAAGATTCTCATGACCTCTTCATACTAGGTAAAATTTTTGTAGGCAAAGAATCAATTAGTATTCTTTCCCTTTCCTTTTTACTTTTGTTTTTATTTGTGTTTATTTTGTATTTTTGTGATGCTGGGAATCAAGCCCAGGCCTCATGTGTGCTGAATAAGAGATTTTACCATGCCTCCAGCCACCACTCCTCTTGTAAAGTAAAGAAAAAAAGAAAGAGAGAGAGAAAGAAAATACATATTACTCTGTGGGACGCTGTCCCATGTTGAATTGTCCTCTAGGTTACGTTGTCCCTTTGCACATTGGCTTCAAACCAGGACTGCTTCCATGCTAAGCTGGGATGGGAAGTATAATAGAAGAGGGAACTGACAGAAATTGGAGAATGCCTGGCATTGTCTCTGCTTTAGATTTAAGGTTACTACAAAAGGTCACATGATATAATAAGTCATGCGGGTACTGTCATGACACCCAAGAGACAGAGAGAGCTTTTCCTCTATAAAGTGATGTCCAGGCAGACTGCCCTTTAGAAGTTTGTGGTTTCCACAGCAAGAGACTGAAGTGTGTTGCTGTCTCCAATTCCAGCATACAAAAGCATGCAAAAAGATGATTCGAATCCTACAGTTCAGTAACTATATTAAAGACAGATTTGCTTTGAGCATCAGTGGCCACGTTGATGAAGATGAGAGAAGACAAGAGGTGAAGTAGAACTGAAATTGCTTTTCATAAATTAAACCATTACTTTGAGACCTTCCTTTATTCTCTGGATTTCTTTCTGCTTTTATACTGAGAAGATAAACCTCTGTATTTATGCAAAGAAGGAGGAAGGAGACTAAAATGTAAAAATCCCCAAATAACTAAAAACCAAGTACTTCTGTAACTGTAAAAATTATTCTGGCATAATCATTGTTATTTTAAAAGCAGTTTCAACCTCTCAAGTAATCAAACCTAGCACCACACTTCGATGGGCTGGTAGTATTTATTATCGTTGCAACTGGAAATATCTATTAACTCATCATTTTTTTTTTTGCCAGTCCTGGGCTTGAGCTCAGGGCCTGAGCACTGTCCTTGGACTTTCTCAAGGCTAGAGCTCTACCACGAAAGCCTCAGCACCACTTCCGGCTTTTGTCTATGTATGTGGTACCGAGGAATCGAACTGGGTCTTCGAGCATGCTAGGCAGGCACTCTACCACCAGGCCAAACTCCCAGCCTTAACTCATCATTTTTGCTTAATAGATTGGACCTGAGTATTCTTGTTCACTAGTGAAATAGCATGTGTTCAAGGTTAGTCCTGAATGGGCATGACTAAATGTATTCTAATTCATCTGTTAGACGTGACAGTATGCAGCTGTTAAAAAACAAGTATATCACATACTGTTGTGGGACAATATCTTGGAGATATATCACTAAATGTTAAGAATCATAGGCAAGGGTGATGCAAACAATACTAATTTTTGAAAAAATAGGAAAGAAGAGGGACAAGAAAGATGAAGGGAAGAAAGCAAAATAACATAAAAAGAGGGGAATCAGGAAGATATAGGAAAATGAAAGAAGGAAGAAAGAATAATGGTGGCAGGTGGAAGAATCTTTATTTTTATATGCATAAAGCCTTGTTTCTTGGGCTAGTAGCTGGCAGTAGGGCCAGGTATTTTTGTATCCTCTTAATATTCTGAAATAATATAATTTTAGTGTTCTGCAGTGTTACTGAATTTTAGGTGAATCTTTTAAGGAAGATTAGGTGAGGTGATTGTAAAGCAAATTATCTGCATCTGTGTGCAACTGTGTGTAAGTGGAATCAAATTCTATGGTGTTTTTGTTTGTATATCTACATTGCCATGCATGAGTGTGCACTATTTATCCAAATATATAATTTCCTGCATTATGAGCCCAAAGGGGATAGGATCTCCATACATATAAATATCTACCCCTGTGCTTAATACATGCAGAGGGATGAATAAATGACTCTTGCCTGCACAACTGCAAGCTCTTAAATAATGAATTTACTATAAAGGATTAATGCGTTCTAACATAAGATAATAGAATAAGTATCTCCAATATTTTCCTCCTAAATTTTTTTCACCAAGGCAACTCTACATTCCTTAGAAGTAAAAATGTCTTAAACCATACATAGCAAGGGTTATTTCTGCACTTTGTAGTAAGTATATTATGAATGCAAATATTTTCCTTCTAAATGGTTTTAGCATGAACAAGCAAAAAAATGCTAAACTTGACTGAGTTTTTGCTTTTAGGTTTCAGGAACATTAAACATGAACATGTTGGCAATTATTTATTCATATCACTTTACATTTTGTCTAACACACACAGTAAGTTATTTAATAGAAATACACAAAGAAAGCTACCAGAGATGTCAATAATCACACTCTTTCTAAAACATAGTGACCATGCGCTCGATATTTCTGTACAAAATTGAAGTCAAAACTACAGAGAACTCTTCTGATCAGCTTATTTATAGTTAAAGGAAGGGGAAAAAGTGAAAACAAGCAGTTTTCTTTTTTGCCAGTCAGTTCCTGAGCCCTGTCCTTGGGCTTTCCTTTAGGGTAGCCTTCTACACTTGAGCCATTTCTGACTTTTTCTGCATATGTGGTACCATGGAATTAAACCCAGGGCTTCAGGCATGATAGGCACTGTACCACCAGGCCACGCTCCTGGCCCAACACAAGCAATTTTTATTCTGTTGGTTTTGATGATTGGGTACAAACTCAAATAGAAATTCAAATTCTGGCTTGAAAGTGAAAGTGAAAGTGAAAGTTCTTTTTCCCTGATTTAGTAAATGATAGCCAGTCTAGAAACTGAGTTCTTCAAATTAAAACTTGATGTTCTCTATTTTGATATAATATATATTATATATTAAGAAATATTTGGTCTATGAAATTCCAAGTTTCATGAAACTCATAATACTTGCTTTCAAGTTCTATCTCTTGGGTATGCTGATCTTTCTGAGATTTTTCTTTCTCTAATGAACTTGAAATTTTAAAAGAGCAAAATGGAAAAAAACAAAAAACAAAAAACCTAACTCATCTGGGTAAATGCCTCAGTACTAAGTTTGTGTAAAAATGTCTTAGAATGTTGTTTTTTTTCCAAGAAAGCCTTCTGCTTTAATCTCTCTTTGACAAGATAAAAGTGACTTACTCTAGCTAGAAGAGTATTTCCTGTGACAATGGTCTTTAGTGTATCATGAGCATGGGCTCTTACAGAGACCTAGCTCAAGGAGAAACACCCCAAGTTCCTGGCTGATTTCCAAATTTACTATTTTGCTTTAGGTCGAGTTAAAATATTTCCCAGTGATCTCAATGTCCTTTCCACTTTATCTGGGAATAGTTTTGCCCAACGATTGCTGTCATCATGGCGTTAAAGACCGCAGTTGTCATTTTTCTTCTTCAAGCTTCTTGATGGATAAACAGTCTTCCCTTTGAAGCCTCAAGGACTACCACACACCGAGGGCTCTGTTCCTGCATCTGGAAATGGGCTTTCTGAGCTGCCAAAGTGTTCATTCTGCCAACCCTCTCTCAGATATCCCTGGCACCTGCTGCTTCTGACAGAGGCTTTTCTGCAAGTACACGTGCAGGTCTGCCCTTTCGAGTCCTTATCATTTGCAGATTGTTACATAGAGTGCCAACGAGCTGTGGCGTGATCCTGTCACATACAAGATTGGTCACATTTTCAGAGCTGCGGGAAATAGGTACAACTGTATGCTTCCACTTATCAGAGTCAAAAAAGAATTCCTATTGTCCCACATTAAAAAAAAATCAGACTCAAATAAACAGCCTTGATCTATAAAGTCATCTGACAAGAATGACATTTTGGTCTAGGTTAATAGGCACAAAAGGAAACCACGCGCAAAAGAACTTGCATATTTCAAATGACATGTTTAACAAACAAGTATTCAAGAAGGGAATCTCTATATACAATCACTGGCTCTTAATTTTTAGAATGTAATCAAAATTGGGCTAAGGGTTTGTATATCATAGATATATATTAATCAATGCAATAAAACATTATGTCTATAGAGTCATAAGTTTTTATGTCTATGTAGTTATGTTTATATTTCCCGTACTATGCCCATATCATTGGGTATGCAAATATTGAGTCCTCACTCTTGCACTGTTTGGATCTAATAACCACATATCAAGCACCATGTGCCTTTTGTTCCTTTGGTCTTGACTTGTCTCACTCAACATGATTCGCTCTAGATTCATCCACTTCCCTGCAAATGCCATTATTTTATCTTGTCTGTTGGCTATGTAGAATTCCATTGTATATATACATATATGTGTGTGTGTGTGTGTGTGTGTGTGTGTGTATGTATCACATTTTCTGTATCCATTCATCTGCAGTAGGGCATCTGGATTGTTTCCATCACCTGGCTATTGTGAATAGTGCAGAGATAAACATAGCTGAGCAGGTGTCCTTATCATATCTTGTGTTATGATGTTCAGGGTAGATGCCCAGGAGTGGTATGGCGAGATCGTAGGGAAGGTCAATTTTCAGTTCTTTAAGAAACCTCCACACTGCTTTCCAGAGTGGCTGAACTAGTTTACAATCCCACCAACAGTGTAATAGGGTTCCATTTTCTCCACAACCCCACCAGCAACTGTCATTGTCTGAATTCAAAATCTTGGCCATTCTTGCTGGGGTAAGGTGGTATCTTAGGGTTGCTTTTATTTGCATTTCCTTTATGACCGTGGATGATGAACATTTTCTCATATGCTTTTCTGCCATTTTAATCTCTTCTTTTGATAAGTTTCTCTTTAGTTCCCTTGCCCATTTAGTAAATGGTTTGTTGGGTTTGGGGTATGTGGGAGGGATTAATTTCTTGAGTTCCATGTAGATACTGGATATTAAGCATTTGTCAGATGTATTATTGGTAAATATCTTTCCTCAGTTGGTTGGTGGTCTCTCTATTTTTGTGGCTATGCTTTTATCTGTGCAGAAACCTTTTATTTTTAGGTAGTCCTATTTATCAAGTCTCTCTCCAATCTGTTGTGACCCTGGGATTCTGTTCAGGAATCTTTTGCCTGTGCCTATAAGTTCCAGTGTCTCTCCTACTCTATCGTGTAGCAGTTTCATGGTTTCTGGTTTGACATTGAGGTCTTTGATCCACTTTGAGTTAATGCTTGTGCATGGCAAAAGGCTAGGGTCAATTTTTAATTTTCTGCATGTGGCTGCCCAGTTTTGCCAGCACCAATAATTGAATAGACTGTGTTTGTTCCACTGTATAGCTTTGGCTCCTTTGTCAAATACAAGTTTACTATAGGTATGTGGTTCGATTTCTGGATCTTCTGTTCTGTTCCACTGATCTTCTGGTCTGTCTTTGTGCCAATACCAGGCATTTTTTTTTGTTCTTATGGCTCTATAGTAGAGTTTGAAGTCTTGTATTGTAATACCACCTGCATTGCTCTTTTTGCCTAGAATTGTTTTGGCTATTCTAGGTCATTTCTTGTTCCATATGAACCTTTGGATTGTATCTTCTATTTCAGTAAAGAATGTCTTTGGGATTTTGATAGGGATTGCATTGAATTTGTATATCAATTTTGGCAGTATAGCCATTTTCTCTATGTTCTCTATGCTTATCCCTAGCCATGAGAATGGGATGTCTTGCCATTTCCTAGTGTCCTCTTTAATTTCTTTTGTTAGGCTTTTGTATTTTTCATTAAATAATTCCTTTACATCTTTGGTTAGGTATATTCCTAAGTATTTCATTCTTTTGGGGGCTATTGCAAATGGGATCATTTTCTTGATTTGGCCTTCTGTTTGTGTATTGTTAGTGTACAAGAAGTCTGCTGACTTCTGAAGGTTAATTTTGTATCCTGACACTTTGCTAAAGTGGTTTATTAATTCTAGGAGTTTGGGAGTGGAGCTTATTAGGTCACTCAAGTAGAGGATCATGTCATCTGCAAATAGTGATAGTTTAAATTCTTCTTTCCCTATGTGGATCCTTTTGATGTCCTTAGCTTGCCTTATTGCTCTGGCTAAGGGTCCCAGCACTATGTAGAAGAGAAGTGGAGAGAGTGGGTATCCCTGTCTAGTTCTTGAGTTTAAGGTAAATGGTTCCACATTATACAAACTGAAAAAGCTATGTCAGTAGGTGCTATTATTTTAAAGGATTACCTCATAGATACAACTCCATATATATATATATACATATACATATACATATATATATTTTAAAAATCTTTTAGTGTGTTTATTTGTAGATTTATGTGCACATTCTAATTACCACAAATGAAGTAAACCATGCAACCTATGTTTTTTGGATCTGGCTTACTTCCCTTCATATAGTTTTTTAATAATTAAATAAGTTGTATTATTTAGTAGATCTTAAGAGTTGAATTCAGGGTTTCTTAGACAATCCTTCTACCACCTGAGCCACACATCCCAATCCTTTTTTTTTTTTTTGCTTTGGTTATTTGTTGGATAATATTTCACTTTTTGCTTGAATTGGCCTGGACCTTAATCCTCCTATTAATGCCTCCCTCATAACTGAGGTGGCAGGTGAACTACACAGCTCACTAGCTTCTAAAGAGATAAAACATCACTAATGTTTTTGCTGGGGTAGCTATGAACTATGATCTGGGATTACAGATGTGAGCCACTGCACCCAGCTCCATTTATTTATATTTGTGATGCTAGAAAAAAAATGACTGTACACAAACTTAGGTAAGCATTCTACTTAATGAGCTACATCTCCAGCCCTAAATTAATAATTTTAGATGCTGCTGCTATATTTTTAAGACACTTGGAACAGAGATGACTTAACTTGTGATAAGTATTAAATATTAAACCATCACTTAAAAGTTCCTTGGGGCTTCTTCCTTTTATATTTTGGCCATTTTCAAAACTTACAGTTTGTGGTCATGAATCTCCTTATAAATTTAAATGCCAATGTTTCATGCAAAGGAGACTTCCTTCTCCCTTACAAAAATGTTTGGAGTTATCAGAAGAGTTTCCTCTTAGGTTTTGCAGAAGTTTCTTCTTAGATAGTGTTTAAATTTATTTTTTAAAATTATTTACAGTTTTTTTAGAGGGGGGTCATGTGGCTTGAATTTGGCCTGGGCGCTGTCCCTGAGCTCTTCAGCTTAAGGATACTGCCCTACCTTGAGCCAAGCCCCACTTCCAGTTTTCTAGAGGTTAATTGGAGATAGTCTCAGATCCTTTTGTGCCCAGACTGACTCTGAACCCTGATCGTCAGATCTCAGCCTCCTGAGTAGGTAGGATTACAGGCGTGAGCCACCACGCCTGCACAATTTTTATATTTGATTTCATTAACATTTTCTCCATGTGTATATATATATACATATATATGAAATGTCAAACCAGTAAATGTACCACCAAACCACACTAAATAACCTTCCAAGATGTTTAGTTTTCTTCAAACAATACCTTAAATTATTTCTCTATTCTGTAGTGTTTTGGATTTCCTTATTTAGCTCTTTCTTCGCTTTCATTATTCTGAATCTATTACTTATATCATCTAGAAATGTTCATAGTGTGAATCTTCTTCCTAAATTATCATTACCTCTTGTGATAGCAGCTTTTCATTGTACTTTAATGTAGCTTATAGTCCAATGCATTGTTCTCTTACTCATTCAAGCTTATTTGCATGAATTTTCTTCAAGTCTTCAGCCTGGGTTATTTTTTAGTTTTAGTTGTCAAGTATCATTTTTAAAAATCCGCTTTTACTATCTTTCCCCCTTCCCACTTCTATATCTTTGGAAGGAGAATCAACTCATTCTTCACCACTTCTAGGGTGAAAGTTAAAACATCTCTTTTCTTTATGGCCTTTCTCTCTCCTAACTCAAATGGCAGTAACAACAATAATAACTAAAATCCCCTGTAAATGAAAGCTCTGAAATTGTTATTTTTAGTCTTTTGTTTCCTCCTAAGAAGAAAAGTCACTAAAATTCTTTGAATTTTATCCATTCTATGGTTCCAAGAGGTGATAAAACATCTCAATTCTATTATACACCTGACTGCTTAAAACTAAGCACAAATTTGTACGTACAACCATATTCAATAGACAAATGTGAAACAATTTAAACAGTTAATGAAAAAGTAGAATTCTTTCTAAACAAGATCTGCTATATGCTTGACAGGCAAAGTATCTCTTTGATAAAGATTTTGAATTTCTAAAGCAAGACTGCAAAGTCCAGATGTTGTGGCAAAACTGCCACTTCGTTATTTCCACACTGCCTTGGCAGGCTGTAAAATAAATGGCTTCAGGTCAGAATGAGAAATTTCAAAGGAAATTTGACCTCCAAAGGACTTAAAAGTCTGAGAATTTGAGTTCAAGCCTCAACTCTGACAGTTTCTTGCTGAAGAATCTCGAGGTAGGTAATTTCTTAATCTTCTTCAGACATTTGAGCCTCACCTGGTTATAGCTTGCTCAAATGTGCTACTTTATATAAAAAGGCTTTGTAGCCAACTTATAGATATTAGTGTCTCAGAGTGGCAAGCCATGGCAAAGTGGGAGTGAGATTCAGAAAGGGAGGTGGAAGAGGCACAAATGTTTGGTCTGAACATTCTGCAGGGTAAACAGGGCTCTCCTATACCCCTCATCAGCTACAGAATATTGCTGCCTTAGATTTTGCATTCTGGCTTCAGAAGTCTAGAATCAATAAAAGGTTGAAAGCTTCCTGGCCCAATCAGGGACTGGACTAGGGATTGCAGCAACATTATCTAAATTCATACAACCAGTGACCCTGTCTCTCCCCTGTGCCTATCATCTTTTCTCTAGTGAAAAAATAAAGGAAACAGGAAGGGGGTAGTTCTATAGCTCTGTTCAAGGCAGCTTACAGAGGAAAGGTCTGAATGAACTGCAGTGTCATTCATGATTATTTAAATTCTGTGCTCTAATTTTACTTTCTTTCCTTCCTCTTTCCCATCAGTTTGGGTCCTTTTAACTTGAGTATCTCCAATGTCATTCCAGGGAACTTTCTTGTCATTGTTCCCCCTTCCCATCCCTGCCTTTTTTTTTTTTAAACAGAAAGCATTTCCACATTTTTTTTTGGAAATCAAACCCAGGACAAGGTCTTTGAACCTGCTAGGCAAGTACTCTACCTCTGAGACACATCCCCAGCTCTACTTTGCTTCTTTGTCTCTGGTTCTCCATACTGGTTCCACCATTCCCTAGAGTCACTCTGTGTGTATGCACGTGCATGTGTGTGCATGTGTTCATGCACGTGTGAGTGAGTGAGTGAGTGAATGAGAGAGCGAGGGAGCACTAGAAACTGTTCACCTTATTCCAAAATATTTGCTATCATCTTTTTACATATCTGTGGACAATTGGTAGGCTTACTGTATCCACACCAAAAATATTGTTGAGAATATTTCTGGCTTCTCTGCCTCTTCCTCTTCATTTTTAATACTTGCATTTTAATTTTGTAGTTTTTGACCCAATATCTACCCAACTTCCCAGTTCCTGACAGCAACCAGCAGTTACACAATCTGCCACTGTGAGTTCAACTTCCATGAGCTCATAGGCATCTGTCCTTCCATAATGTCTTTGACTAATCCACGTGATCTCATACAGTACGAGTCTCCATCATCATTATATTTTCCTGATCATAATTGCCAAAAATCTCACTTGTCTGATTTATGATTTTGCAACAGTTCTTTAGCATTTTTCTGGCAACTGTTCAGATTCTGAACAGTCTGAGCATAGAACATTATTTTTATCGGTGGCCTATTTATAATGAGTGCTGCAAAATCAAGCTATTAGTTCTCTTTCTTTTCCAGATTTTTCCTTTTCCCAAACCATCATCTATTACTCTTCTCTTAAAACTTACATCATGTACAATTACTCATGACCATTTTCTTGCCAGAGAAACAACTCAGAATTACTCTCGATGCCAGCACAACCCCAAGTCCTACATTATGTTCCTATTAAGTCTCTCTCTCTCTCTCTCTCTCTCTCCCTTTCTCTTTCTTTACTTGAATTTTACAAACCAATGAAGTTTCTTTTCTATTAAAACACTTAATGGATCCTTACTACTCTTTGTTCATTGCAAGTTTCTGCGATTTAGAGCAATCAGCTTGCTTGATAGAAGCAGTTATTCAACACCTACCACATGCGAGGCACAGTTCTCAGTGTGGTGAACTATATAAATCATAGTTGCTTGCCTTTAAGAAAATTACAAATGAGTTGCAGAATCATATCATGAATAAACCCATAATATACTAAGTAGAACTCTGAAATCCAGACCCTTGAGGACCATTCCAGTTCAACTCTAACTTAATTTGAAGAACCTGGTAAAAGTTATTCTTGTGTGTGTAACCTCATCACCACCCCTGTAGCAAAGGACCTTTGACATTGACCTGTGCTCCAGAGAGCTAAAAAGCACCTGCAGCAACATATTTTAGCAACTCCCGAAGGATCTTCTGCCATTTATTAGGAATATATATGTATATATAGATATATATGTATATATGTGTATGTGAAATGATCACATTAGAATAAATATGTAGATAAAACAGATTGTTCACAATACTAGCCTTCTCCCTGGTGGTGAAAGTCACTGATACTTTACCACAGGGTCCCTGCTTTATGTCATGGGGACACACGGCGCATCTGAGTATTGCTGAAAAGGGGATTCGAACGACATAGCGATCAAAGGGGACTGCCCGAAGTTAGAGAGCAGGTTAGGGCCAGAGCCAGGAATAGCCATCACTGGATTCCTGTGCGATAACCAGTCAGCCTGACCTCCCAGCAGGGTTCTCTATCCTACGGTGATAGAGGCTAGAGAGTTTATCAGTGCTCATGCCATCTACCCTCAAAATGGGGTTGGGGGCAGCCTGAGACTCCAGGGCTGGGAGTGTGTGAAGGCAGTGGCTGTTCCTTGTCAAGAACTTTCCGAAGCCCCTGTGGTTGGCTGGCTCTTTGCCCAAGACAAGTGGGAGGGGCACAAGCTGGCTTAATGGGAAGACTGGAGAACCATGTACCTCTTGTCTAGTCCTGGCTGCCCTAATCAGTCACTAGGTAATGGATGCATTGTTTTCAAGAGAGCATCACAGCTGGACAGGTTGCTGGAACAATGAGCAAGCAGGTCAGGTTGTATATCACATCAGTCTTACAGCCAGGAGGGTCCAGGCTTGGCATTGGATACTTCTTGAACTTTGAACAACACGGAAAGCTGTGCAAGCAGGTCTGAATATTTATTGCTGGGGTGGGGGCAGTCTGGGAGCTGTCTAGAGGACATGAATGCAGCATGAATATCTGCAAGATTGAGAAGCAAGTGCCGCCTCAGGTTGTCTAAGCTCACATAAGTCTCCTCTATGTCAAGCCCAGTGTGGGACAAGCGTTCTTCCTCCTACCTGACTTACACTGACAGAAGACCGATGCACCATTAAGGTTTCACATTACCTCATTTGTCATATTGCAACGACTCAATTGGCCTTCCAGAAATAAATGTGCCGTTTCCTCTAGGCAGGAGCTTCTCCATGTGTGACTCATGCCTACCCAGGGAAGGATCCTGGGTGAGTGAAATGTAATTTAAAGAAATGTCATGAAAGGTTCAATTGTATCAGACAAATGCATCTCAAAATGCCTGCTGAAATTTCCTCTTTTTCATCTCAAATAGACTGAGATGCATCAAAACCTGAACATGGTGTATTTTTCCCGTTCCTTACTGGTTTCTCTGCTCAGCTCACTTCTTATTCTCAAAACATAACGCTTAGTCAGTCCACTTGTGGAACTGAATGTTTTAACTTTGCCATCTGCTCTGCCTGGAACACCATTCCTGCTATCTACTCCCTTCCCTCCACAGTGGCAGATTGCCCTGCAATCTCTTTCACAAATACCACCTGAGATCCAGTATCATCCCCTGTCCTGTTCTGTCCTGTCCTTGGTCAGTGCATGGTCTGCTTTTTTTCACTTCCTGAATTTGCCTTCTTTCCAATGCAGAAGACTCATCACTAACATAGTGCCAGATGTGATGAACTTACTGGTAAGATTCTCTACACTCCACAGCAAAACGTGCAGCTCCTTAGTCTGGACTTGCCAGACCTTTACCAACGTGACTTACTTTTTCTCTACTCCAACTCCTTATTTTAGTCAAAGTTACCCACTGAAAACACTTACTTTTTTCTTCCTTTGGGTACCTTTCTTTCCATCCCTTAGAGTTACGACTTAATGTCTTTTTTAAAAAAAATACATCTCAAAGCATCAGCTCAACAGCTCTCTTCAAAATGCCTAGAATGTGAGTCCTGACAAGCTGCATACATTGTCAATGGTCTTTCCATACATCTTATCTCTTGATATCTATTGGAAGTTTATTAGGAAAATATGGACAAAGTAATTAGATTACTTTATCTAACTGATATAGCCTGGAGAACACCCAGTGTCAAGTAGTGTTCAAAATCAATGGTTTATGAAAGAGCACTTAAAGAAAACCAAGAGACATTAAAAAAATGTCCAAGGAATGGCCACATCTGTTCCTTAGCTCTTTCCAGTGAGGACCTTGGTAATTATCCTACCACACCTACTTCTGACCAAGGGCACACATTTGTGTAGTCTGTAGCCATGGAAGGACAGATGAGATCAGCTAATAATGGAATATTGGGCCGAGTAGCACTATGCAGAAACCAAATAAGCTAGCCAAGCACAAGTAACTAGGGGCAGATTTTTATTAGCTTTTAATTAATATTAGTCAAGTGAAAACAGCCATACCCGAATAAGAACTGGCTGAGCAAGTCTGAGGTTCAAGTTGTCCTAGAAATGCTTCCTTTTGCTGAATTTGCTTACTGGAAGTCAAAGATAAGATAAAATCCTGAAGTCTTTCTTCAACATGTATTGTAACCAGAAAATTTTGCTCTAAGTCAAGTAGCACTAAATTGTATTCTTTTGAGTTTAGATTGTCTTTGTGCCATTAAGTCACAGGACCTAGATGACCAGAGAGGAGAGATATAAAGGCAGTCCAGTGGACTGAATGAAGACCATGGTCTCAGAGTCAAAGTATCTTAAAAGCACTTAGTTACAAGCCAAAGAAGTGGAGATGTACAATCAGAGAGCATATCATGTATGTTTGCACTGCTGGAGAAGAGATCATGGTCTGGGGTATGGGAACAGATAAATTAGACAGAATGAATCATTAGAATGGATATGTGACAATTTTAATATCACTGGAGCAATATGTAGTATTGCTTTTTTATGCAATTGCAATTATGCAATGACGTCTTTCTTCTGAGAAAAGATATGTTCACAGTGGGCCACAGCACAGGCTCTATTTATTGATGATTGTTAACAAAAGTATTCAAAGAGATAAGTAAGTGAAATAAATAGAAACACTCAAATTTAAGCACATATTCCAATTTCTTGAAACATGAGATTTTATTTGAAGCTTGAGTGCTTTTTAAAAAAATATCTCATTCAGTAGAGCTGAATAATTAATGAAAAACTTTATTTTGTGTCTCATGATTGCTGCTTTATATCACTATACCTGTATAACTAACTAACTAAAAAAATAAAGGTCTTCTACATAAGAAGCAAAGATATATATGCATAGACTCATTTGCATACTTGCAACTGCCTTACAACTTGTTTTTTTTATTCTCAAATTACTGATAACAGCTTCATATGCTCAATGTGATGATTTTTAAACAGTGATGGAATAAAATTGTATTGATGTATATTGATTTGGAGTAGTACATGATCTGGGTTTTTGCTTTTTTAGCACTTGTATAACCCTTTCAATAGTACCTACCAAGAACACCAGTAAAAATGATCAGCAATTTATTCCTTTCATAACTTTTATAAAAGGCAAAAAAGTCATTATCCAAGAGTATTGTTAAGCATATGAATATAAATTTATAATATTTACAACTATTTAACTTTTAAAAAGTTGTTTTAAAATGATAAAACCAAGGACAGTACACAAGCTTTCAAAAATGTGTGAAGGGGAATGGTGAGAAATATTCACTTTTAGCCACTGAGTTTCCAAACAATTTACTTGAATCCACAGATACAATAATGAAGAGATTTGTGAAAACCTGAGTATATAGGCAATGCAGACACAACTGGCTGAGAATTTGTAGTAATTTGCTTAATAAAAAATACTGAAAATGTCTTGGAAATGAAAGAATACACCAGGGATCACAAAGTAATCAAAGTATCTTAAAATATTTATTATTGACTCAGGCACACATATTTATTGATGAAAATTATTACTGCGAAAAAACAGAGATGTGATTCACTCCTCTGGTCTAGTTCATCACTTTATGAGCAATTTTTAAAATGAGATTACTTGTACCCACTTTCCAGACATTCACCTGCATAGGAGGGCTGCAGGAAGGTACCCAAAGTGTCCTTAGATAAGACCATCTTGGTGTGGCTACCAGTGCTCTGGCTACAATTTCTACAGAGAAAATTTTGCATATATTCTGGAGTACCAAACCAGATGATGGGCCTGGTCTACATATCAGCCTGTATAGAGACCACCTAAAGTATTGTTTTATAGCATGATATCATTGAAATAGAGAAGATTGATTAAGGTATCAAGAAGCTAGCCATGATAAACTAATCCTCCTCCTTCTCCTCTTCCCTTTCTTCCTTTTCTTCTTCTTCTTCCTTCTCTCATTTCCCTTTTCCTTCCAATTCTTCTCCCCTCCTTCTTCTAATGAAGGTATATAATGAATTACTCATTACTCCTGCGCCTTAAAAAGAGCAATGCTTTCTACAACATTTCTTGTTCAAGCTATAACCACGGTGTCACTTTAGTTATTATTTCTTCCTTCTTTTGTTTGGTATCTATGTCACGAAATACTTTGTCAAGGGGGAACAGGAGATGGTTCCTCAGTAACTAGGAAACCTCAGCACCTTCCATCAGACTTCCATAAGAAAAGCTGCAGAAGCAATCCCCATCTCCCAGGCTGGCCTGGGATAATAGCAATCCTGGGCATAAACTAGAGTCCTTAATCATGCTTAGGGTAATGGAAAATTGTGCACCACTTTGAAAAGCACTTTGGAGATTTCTAAAATGTTGAATAAAAAAAGTTAATAACAGTATTTTGTCAGTCATGGGCCTGGGCGTTGTCCCTGAGCTCTTCAGCTCAAGGCTACCACCCTACCCCTGGAGCCAGCACCACTTCTAGTTTTATAGTGGTTAATTGGAGAGTCTCACAGACTTTAATGCCTGGGCTGCCTTTGACCCACGATCCTCAGATCTCAGTCTCCTGAGTAGCTAGGATTAGAGGCATGATACAACATGCCCCAGCTGCAAAGTAAATTTTTAAAAATGCATCCACATCAATATTTACCTACAAAGTACATAGCAACTATTCAACTAGTCAAAAGGTAGAATAGTTATAGTAATAAGTATAGATTAATACCATAGACACTAAATATAATAATAGATATATCACGGTTCGCTCATGTACTCCTCTGTTAGCTTGGCACTTTCAAAGAAAGGAGTATTACTCAGTAGTAAAAAGAAATGAAGTTATCTCATCTGTCACATGAATGAAACTTGAAGACCTCATGGTGAGTGAGCAAAGTGAACTTAAAAATCGTAAAATAATCTCATTAGTGTGAAGCATTCATTAAAGGCCAATCCATAAAAACAGGGAATTTTGTAGTGTTTTCCGGGAGCTGGAATGAGCACTATTGCAGTAGAAGAAGGCTTCTTTGAGAGTCATAAAGAGAGTGTGCTGCTGGTTGCACAACTATGCAAATTTACTGGAGTCTTGTTTATATGAAACAAGTGACTTTTTAAAAAAAATTGCTGTTCTGGATTCGGGATTTAGGTTCTCATGTTTGCGCTCTACTACTTTGCTTTCTAATTTATTTTTCAGGTAGGATTTTATGCTTTTGCTAGAGTTGATCTTCGACCATGATCTTCCTATTTCTACCTCTTCAGTAGCTAGGATTACAGGCATATAGCATCATGTCTAGTCTAACAGATAAGTTTATGTCATGCAAAATAAAGCTTTTGAAGGGGGAAGGAAGAAAGGAAAGAAAGAAAAGAAGGAAAATAAAAGAGGGAGAGATGGAAGAAGGAGGAGAGGTAAAGGAGGAGAGAGGGAGAGAGGGAAGAGAAAGAAGATACAGCTGAAATAGAGCATCTCTAAGCTGTAGAATCCTGCCCTGCAAATACTATGAACAACCCACTGGAAACTACAAGACAAACATACTAGACTTACCTATTTCTGGAAAATGAGTGAGTTATACACACAGCTAAGGAAGTTCATGGATTGCTAAGGGTGTGTGTACATGAGTAATCCTTTCCTTTCATCTATTTTTGTAAAAGTAGCAGGAGCTATAAACATCTTCTCTTTCCTGGACTGATAATTGTATTCCTCCTAACCTGTTTTTAGCCCTAGAGAAGAGAGTCATTTATTTGCAGCCATGAGGCCAAAAGGTACCTCTGTCTCTCTGTGTGTCAGCAAGTGGCCCCTATGTTGCCACATTTTTCTCTTACCTGCTCCTAACATTAATCTTACAAGAGAGTACAGGGAACCAGTGACCAACACAATGAGCTGACCCAGAAGCCTACAAGCATTTGTGACCACTGGCACAGAGCTGAGATTTTGATATTACTCTCAGGCTGCCATCTTCTGACCCCAGATGCACATAGCTGGGGAGACCAGACTCTTCAGAAACAATTACTATCTGTCTCAGAAGTAATTGGAGAGCTATGGTGGGGTGAATCTCACAGATCCCTGTCAAGTTGCTGCTACCCAGAACACAGTGTGCATATTCAAAGACAGACCAGTCCTAGAACTAAGGAAGCCAGTAATGAAATGACACGACAGTTCCGTGTCCTTGGAGTTAAAAACTTTCATGCTTATTCAGGTGAAGTTAGGGGTAAGCTCACTTGGTCACCATAGCCAGAACACATTGGAAACCTCCACTAGAACATACTGTGAAATAGATGGGTCTGCAGTGTCACCTTTAAGCCAGCGCAATACTGTGTTGTCCAAATTAAGGAATAGTTTCCAGGAGAATATTTTTCTTCAAATCAAATATCAAAATGACTATATAAATTGGAGCAAAGAGATGAAAAGCATGAGACTAAGAAAATTTCCACTTACCTTCTCATCTTTAAAAGTATACAGAAAAGTTTTTCAAAAATATGGACATGGAAACAAGAGCTAAATTATGAGTGACTGTTTTTCTTAATGTACTATGGTTTTTTTCTCTTCTCTGGTGTTGCCCTTTGGTTAATCTCATATTGTTACAGTATCTGACTTTGTTACCTGGTATATATTATATATATGTTTGTTTGTTTGAAATAGGAAGGGAAAAAAGATTAAGGGAGGGGGATGGAGGAGGGAAGTGGGGACAAAAACATGAGAAGGAGTATCAATGTGTGAGAAATAATTCACCTTCTATCTGGCGAATATAACTTCAACCCCTCTATACATTAAAATAAAATTTAAACAATATGTATATACTAGAAGCTCCATGAGTGTTGGTTAACTCAGTAGTAAGTAAGAAAGTGATCTTTTGCCTTACCCTCAGGGGAGGAGTGCTAGATGACAGGATGGTGGTACATTTAAAACCATCACAAAGGCAGTGTGCCACTTCCTAAACAGACATTTGATCAAATCACACAGGGAGCACAGAGAACACTCCCTCATCTGGACCCAGAGGCTCATTCTAACCTTTCTGGAAGAATGAACATAGGATAAATACCTCCTATATGAACATGCTCTGGTAACTTCAGTCTTTAGAAGACGACATTACGCTATACTCTCTACCTACTCTTACAGCAACTGTCGCCTTTCCACCCATCTTCTGCAAAGCAAATTTTCTATTCTACACAGGATAGCTCTTTTCCTCTTCAGTTTACTTTTTCACTTCCATATGACTTTTTTCCTAAGAACCTACTAAATATACGCTTGTCCAAAAGTCACTAGAGACCTCGTTGGCCTGAAATGCAATAGCTGCCTTTTATCCTCCTCTAACTCCAGATTGCAATAGTGTTTGACATAATCCATTTCTATCATCTTCTTGAAACTCTCCTCTCTAATATTTCAAGACATTCTACTTGCCTAGCTTCCCTTCTACCCCATTGAATCTGCCTTCCAAGCCTCCATTTTCACTATTTCTTACTTAAGTGTCTATTGAAGAGTCCTGTGGATCTCTATCTTGATTTTCTCTTTCGTCTTTAGAAAATTTCACCCATTCCTATGACTTTTACTATTACCAGAATGCCAGAACTCCAACATGTGTTCACTGTAGCCCTCATCTCTTCCATGATCTCGAGTAACATGACCAAATTCCTATTTTGAGATATCCGCTGGCAAGTCAAACTTTATATAGACCAAAATGGAACTCTTAATTTCTCTCCTCTACTCTCATCCCAATACCAAATCTATATCATCTCAAATTTCTTTCACCACAGTGATTGTCCCAGGAGAGTGACACCAAGACAATCAAACTAGAGTCATGCCTTGTCTAGGATCTAGACATGCCTTGTCTAGATCCAGCTTGTGCATCCCTACATGGATTGCATGCCATGGAGTAGGGCTGCTTGCATCCTCCCAGATAAAAGAGGGCATCTTCTGTTGTCAGAATTGACACTTATCCCATAAGATGAGTGCACATGCATTAGATTTATCCATAGAGACACCAGTTTTATCCTATAAAAGATCCCTGTAGGCAAGCTATAGTCCTGTCATCCACCCAGTTACCATGGATAAAAATTGAAAGTGTTCTTTGGCACCTGGTAATCTGTCATGAGAAAGTCCTAGTGATTCTCTGTTAGAGAGGAGAGACCAGGCTCATAGTTCCACTATCCATTATGCAGACTTTCACATACCCTTCCACCCTGTTACACATGATCATACTGTTTCGTCTGATCTACTATTTACAAAGTAGCCAAATTCTCTGTTGAAAACAATTCCCTCTTCCCTGTGTAAATATCTTTTAATTATCCTATTATCCATGGAATTAATATCAGTTTGATAAAAGATCAAACTACAAAGCCCTCTATGATTTAGCTCCTCACCAGCCCTCCAGTCTTCTGCACATATGGTCCTCTACTGCCTCCTTCCTCATTATGCGCTGCAGACAGTAGTCTTCTGTCAGTTCTTCCAGAAAACCAAACCTCTTTCCTGCTTCAGAGCCATGCCACTTGTTCTCATCTGCCTAGAACATTCCTTCCTTGCTCTTCAAAGGCTAGCTATTTCTTCATCTTAAAGCCTCAGTTCAAATATCATCCTCTCTAATAATCCAAAATGTGTCATTCCCGTAAGTGCTCCATTACAAAACTGTGTTTACTTCGTCCAACCCAGGCAAATTTCTAGTTAACATATTTATTTGTTCATGATCTCTTTCCCACATAGGCTACAAATTCCTGAAGACAAATCCTTCTTTCTTCTGACATTCCATCCTAACTCTGAGCTGGAGATTTCTGGATCATAATAGGCATTTAGTTATTTGTTGTTGTTGAATGAGAAATTAATTGACTTAAGTGTGGAATGATAAAAGAGTTATTCAGATTAGATAGTGTTGGTAGCTATTCTAATAAAAGTATCAAATATAGAAAGTAAGAAGGTAGAGCTGATAGCTGTTTGAGGAAGGCCTTTGGTCTGTTTGGGTAAGTGCATAAACAAGGTCGAAATGGATACTGCAAGCATGATAGAAAATAAGCAGACAGGGCTATTGTGTCCCAGACCAAACTGGATAGAGACATTCTGAAAGAGCTAGACGAATCACTCTCCATTAGTTAAGTGGCTCTTCCTATCCATGTGGAACCAGACAGAGTCTTCCGATTGTTACTCTCCTGCATTGGTCTCTGATGTACAGTCATTTCAAAGTAAGAATAGACAAAGCCTTCAGATATTTCATGATTTGTGACACCATCACTCTTTTTACTGTTAAATATACGAATATGCATTTCTTTGGGGCTTTAATTTCTCCTCTATCTCTGTTTATCTTTGTTCGTAACAACACGATTTAAAATGTTTCACCGTCCTTTGTAAATTTTATCTGTAGCTCAGGACTCTCACTTTTGCCTCACATAAAATACATATCACCTTCAGACACATTTGTCTGTTTATGATTATTGTCTTTTGTATTACCTGGCTTGAGAATAGATTTTACTTTCTTTCCTGTTATTTAATAAACAAAGTCTCTGTCTCTCTGTCTCTCTGTCTCTCTGTCTCTCTCTGTCTCTCTCTCTGTCTCTCTCTCTCTCTGTCTCTCTCTCTGTCTCTGTCTGTCTGTCTGTCTGTCTGTCTCTCTCTCTCTCTCTCTCTCTCTCTCTCTCTCTCTCTCTCCCTCCCTCCCTCCCTCCCTCCCTCCAACTTTTTGGCTTGTTAGCCTCAAACCATGGTCCTTCTATCTTGATTTCCGAAGTAGCTAGGATTGTGTGGGTCACTTAACCCAGGCCTCTCCTCTCTTTCTTGACAGTGTTTAAATGTTACTATTACTATCCCTAAAAAACCATCTCCCTATCCTCATCTTCATTAGCTGACACTTTTCTCTTTATAACTTATTTCTTAAGTTATCCCATATCTTCACTTACTATTTTATCACTTGTGGCTGAGTGATATATATTAGGTTCTGATTGTGGGAGCCAAAAGCCATGTTCAGAGAAAGAATCACAGATCAAAAGGACACAAAGCAAAGATCCAGTCTTGATGTTAATAAGGGATTTGAGCTCTTAGAATAGCCTGCAATTGATTTATCCTTTGCAGCATTCAGAGTATTTCTGCAGTCATAATTGTAAATGAAGTTTTGAAATAATTTGAATACCTGAATGTATGTGAAAGAGTCCAGACTCATGTATTCACACTGAAAAGCTTGATAAGCCAGATTATTTTTTCCCATCTAGGCATACTACAAATTGATTTAACTGTAGGCTTGACCCATGGAATTCCCTTGCATACTGACAGCCATGAGAAAGCCCACTCTTGCAGTGCAACACTCCTCCTGAAAATAGAGCAGGCGTGTCTTGCCCTTTCTCACAGTCCTTTGCACTGCACGAAAACAAGAATGCTCTTTGTCAGGGCAGACCAGGAGAGGCATATGAGAGCTCTGTTTTCTCATTGTGTAGTCAAATAAGAAGAAAAGGGGATAATTCAATTTGAAATATGCCTAAGCATTTCTTGTATCATCCCTGTGCTGTGACAAGCTTCTGAGGCAACTAAGGTAACAATAAAATCAAATACGGAGAAACGCAGCTGAACATTCAAGGTTTGAAAGTATTTGTTGAAAGAGCTTCATGTGGCTTTACTTTGATTCTTCCTTTCTGCAATAACATATGAACCACTTCATCTCCTGAATCAAAGAAACTAAGAAAGGTAATCATCAGATCCCACTCTTAACCTGAACATATCTCAACCTATGAAGCAGGCATTCAGAGGTCTTAATATTTCGTTTCCTTCCAGACACAGTGAATAAGTAATCCTCTCAAAGAGGGTTTTAGTTGGAGAAGGGACCCTGGGCCACCATAAACATAGAAGAAGCTGTCAGAGGTCCTGCATTGGAATCTATAAAGTAAGGGAGCCATACAATCCTGTCTAAGAGATTTGGTAGTAAGCAGTATTTTCTGAGACCTGGAAAACCAGTTTACTGCAGCTCTTGGCTTTGACCCTATGTGCTATGGACAGCACACAGTAGGCACTCAGACTGAGACAACAGGGAGTATGCTATTGTTTTTTTTTTGTTAAATTTTTATTAGGGGTTATTAAGTTGTCATTAAACTGTTAACTAGAACAAAATGTATACTGTTCATATTTTATTTCACATAATCAGTCCATATGCTTACCAATTTAGGGCTGCATAGACATAATTAACTCAATACTAATTAGTGGACATTATATATTTATGCATATATATAATGTGTGTGTATATGTACAGATAATGTTTTGAAGAACTAAAGATAAAACCCAGAGCCTTTTGCCTGCTGGGAAAGTACTTTACTGCTAGACTGCACCTCAGTCCTAAACATTATCTTTAAATGAATCATGAAGTACTGCAAATTTTGATAACTGGAAAAAAATTTGCTAACTGGAAAATTTTCATTATTACACATCAGGAATAGAAGAACAGGCTGCATAATCACACAACGTAGGATGGAATCACACTTCTGCCACAGTAGCATGCCAAATCACTTTGCCCAGTTGTGCTGTTTACTCATTTGTGATAGATGAGGATGGGAACTGCAGTACTGACAGTATTTAATAAGAACAGTTATATGCAGTGGATGGCAAAAAGGATGCAAAATGGATATTCCACTACTTCCATCATGGATGAAATCCCAGTGTAATAATATCTATGTATATCCTTTAAAACAAAACAAAACAAAACAGTATGTGTGAATGAGTTTTGGTGTCAGCCTAATCTTGCCCAACAACACAGAACTCAGTAGATAAAATGTGTTATCATGTCAAATAGTCTGGTGATCATTTTATTTGCCCCCTCTGCAAGGTGTTATAGATCACAGAAGTGAAAACTATGACACAATGTACACATTAAACAAATGCTTGCTGACCTTCAAAGCATCATCTCTGTACATCATCACTGTACATTTATTGTACAGTAATCTTTATTCTTCTGTTTGGTAAAGGCGCTCAATGATAACCAAATCTTCTATGGGAATGGACCCCTTCCCAGTCCTCATATGGCTAGCATTTGCTAATTAAAGGCTTTTACGATGCGCTAGGATTACAAATTGACTTCTTATAAAACTATTTATTGAAACAACAAGAGCAAAAACAGTGCCTCAAGTTCCAGTGACTGGGGCGGCCCAGGCCCCAGGCTCAGGATCTTTTGAACCCAGGAATTCAAGCTGCCCTTGGACAACAAACACGTTTTCAGATCTTAGAGTTCTCTCTCTCCCAACTCAAAACAAAACAAAACCTTCAAACGTTACAGAAACATTCCAGTAGAGGGAAAGTAGATGTATTCTTTTAACCAAGGAACTTCTCAGAGGTTGTTCGTGGATTGTTCTAGTCAGGGTTCTGGGTGTATTTATTACACATGGACACATAGGAGCTGACTCCAAGAGCTGTTCACTAGGAAGAGAAGGGAGACTTCCACTCGAAATGACAAGACATCCTGCTCTTTCTTCCAACATTCCCTCCAAATAAATACCCTTTGTGCCCTTAGTCATCCAAGATGGCTTGGTTGCATCCTTCCATCTTCTCAAGATTGCTAATCTCAGGTGGGTCAGGAGTAATGGGGGAGAATGATGAAAAGAATGACACTGATTACTGACTGATCAAGATATATTGTACTTACAAACTGAGCTGTTGAATGGAAATTCCTTTGCATAGGTACTTAAAGGTCATAAGAACATCATTTGAAATAAATGTCTTAGAATGATAAATTTACCTTTTTCTTTCTTTCTTTCTTTTTTTAGTGCAAGCCTGAGGCTTGAGCTCAGGACCCAAATGCTGTCCCTGAACTTTGTTTGTCCAAGGCCAAAGCTAGTACTTCACCAACTGAGCCACAGACCCCCTTTCAGCATTGTGCTGGTTAGTTAGAGATATGAGTTTCATGGGATTTCCTACCCAAGCTGTGTTTGAAATACGTTCTTCTGATCTCAGCCTCCTGAATATATAAGATTACGGATATAAGCCACCAGAGCCCTTTTTATTGGAAGGCTATCTGCATTCAAATGAAGTAAGTACTATTTAATTTGGATTAAATAGTGAAAAAAATTCCTTTATAGAATAGAGAGAAATTTTAATCGAATTCATTTTAGTTTCCCATCACATCTGTCATTGATTTGTGACTATTCCCCCAAATCATAACTAGTCCCCAAAAGAATTATTAACACTCATACAAATCCAAAGAAGGAATAATAGACCAAAGAAGCAATGAATGAATTCTAAACCTTTGATGCAATGCAGTACTAAAAGTCCTTCTACAATATCGACTCCAAGCATTTCAGTGACCTGTTTTCTCAAATGATACTTTTGATGGGAATGTGTATAAGTTCCCGTATGTGCTTCATTTAATTAAAGCTATTCAAAACACCTTATAGTAGCACCTCCAAATAGAAAAGCTTCACAAAAATGCCATTCCAATACCATGTGAAAATTGTGCTAACTGTAATGTTTGAGAAGAGAAATGAAACTTTAGATATTGGCAAAATTGAATGGAGTAAGTTTATTATCATTTAATATGACTTTAAAAATCCCCATAGCATTAGTTTTCTGCCACAGTCATCACAAAATACCATACATGAGTGGCTTCAAGCACAGTGAGGTATGACCTCATAGGTCCAGAGGCTGGAAGCCAAAACCAAGGAGTTGGCAGGTTTGTGATATCATCAGAGTCTCTAGGGAAGGAGACTTGTCTCTTCCTGCCTTCCATCAGAGTCTCTAGGGAAGGAGGCTTGTCTCTTCCTGCCTTCCAATGGCTTCCAGGAATCTTTACCGTCCTTGGCTTGTAGTTACTGCACCTTCACTCTGTTTCCAAGGCAGATGGGAATCTTGCTCTAGAAAGGGATTCTACTTGTCAACAGCAGTGTCAACTACTGCCTGACTTTCTGAAAACTTTCCCTACCAATTTCAGATTTGCCCAGAAATCTGTCATAATCACATAAGCCAAGATGTTTTCATAGAAAACATCTATTTATCTCACATAAATATACATTTATTGTATGCGTTTACCTTAAACATAGACATTCATTGACAGTTCTGTTTCTCTGGGGGATTGGTCACTGATACAATAAGTAAAGGAATTATATACTTCTTGAAATCTGCTCTCTCAGAAATCATCTGTGAGCACCTGGACAATTTCCTGCAGTATGGGGTTGGGATTCTGTGTGTGGCCTCTGGAGCTGGGCAGCTTGGGCTTAAAACTGGCTCTACTGCTCACAAATTCTGACACCTGAAAAGTGGCACAATTTTCTCCCCTGGATACATTTTCTTATGTGTGTGAGGGTGGGCAGTGCTGATGTCACTTTGCAGATTAGCTAATAACTTTAAACAGTTAATATCAGCTAAAAATTACATTAGTGGTGTGTTGCAGCTGACTTGTTCTGGCTCAAGAAGCCAATTAGGATAATCTGGTCTGAACCTTCCAGTCTCAAGAACTTTAGTAACTGCCATTGAAATGTGGTAAGAATTTTAAGACCGTGGAAACTGGCAGACACTGTAAATCAAGGATTTTGTTCTATTTTTTTTAAATAAGTAGCATAACACTGCTTATACCAGTGTCTGAGACACGAAGCCTCTGGATGCTGGGTTGTTATCACATCTACTATTCGATTGGTGGCCTAGCATCTAATTTGAAGCTACGGCATTCAAGCGATGATCTAGCTAAACTAACAAGAGGCACCTAGAGCCTCCCAGGGCGGACCTAACAGGTTGTTCTTAGCCACAACCCAGAGATAGAACACTCTTACTAATGCAGAGCTCATATAAAAGGGAGAAGAAGCAGAGAACTGGATCACCAGAGCGACACCTGCCTGGAGCTGAGAAAGGCTCAAGGGTTGCCTATAGGTGGGAAAACCCAGGGGAGTTAATGAAGTAAGAAATGTGGAAGGGAGTCATTATCAGGACTAGAGGGCAAGCTGATACTGCTCATGCCCTGCCAGCACCTGTGCCTGTGCAAGGACACACTGAGATCCTGATGTACCATCCCATCTCTCATTTTGTCCCTGCAGCATCCTGCAGGTCCCAAACACCTGAAGCTTATCCATCCTCCTCACTCCACAAAAACCCTGTGCTATGATCATCAATCCAGGTCTTAGCTTGAGTCTTTCTTCTCCATAGCTACCCTGCCAATCCTCAAATCATATATACAAGACCTGCACTTCAGATACTCTAGAATGGTAGTGTCCACATGAGACAGAGTGTCACAGGTTTCCTGGACCGAGTGGGTCCCTGTGGTGCAGAGGGTGGTGGCGTATAACTAAGCAAGGATCCTGACAGTTCACTGTGCAGTTTCCTCCTGTCTTCCCAGGGCTCTCTAAGATGCTAGCATGTAGGGCTGCTCCTCTCTGTTTCTGGTTCTTCTGTCGGTAACTTTGAAGTCCATTCGGTACCTCCTGCCCATTTTACTCCATTTCTGCAGCCACAACACATCAGCATCACTCGGGTATTTTGGCAACTCGGGAACCTTGTAATGATCTTGAACTTTGGTGCTCTACCACACGCCCTGTGCTATGCCAGATTTTGCTGTTCAGCCTCTCAGATGTCTGTAGAGTCACTTCTGCCTGTCCAGACCTTAAGTGGTGCCACCCCAACTTGACCCCAAAGCTGGGATCAAGAGATTACCCCTCGAGCCAGAGAAGCAACTGCATCTGGCCTGAGACCACATAGCCTCCCGCAGCCACTCCAGCTCTACAGGAAGCCTCAGCAGAGTCCATCAGAGTTCTACTTGTTTCTTTTCACTCCCTACATCCCATGGAAATATGTCATTCTTCCTTTTATATTCCTTGGTATATAGAGGGCAGATTGGGCTCACTGGTGTAGGGTCCAAACACAGACAGGGTAATGGCCTAGGTTTATAGATAACTTAAGATTCCTCAGCTTCCAATGCATAAAGTTTCTGTTGAAAACTCTGGGGGGGGGGGGGGAGGAATTCTTTATGAAATATTAGTTGTTATCATAAGTACGTTTGAATAGAAAAAAAGGGTAAGATTCATTCCTTGCACAAAAAAAAGGAACAATTATTGCTACCCCATGTTCTCCTTTTGTAAAAATAGAGGGCATCCTTCTCGTCATTGACACTTTCTAACATCTGCCAACATAATTATCACACTACCTGTGTGTGATTAGTGACACCCTGCACTATGTGACACACAAGCTAGGCAACTGATCAGCGTAGTAATCTTGTAAGAAACTACGGCCAGCGATTTTTTTCTCTCTCATCGTTGTTTTATGTTTCCCATTCAGTAAGCTGTCCTACTATTTTCATCTTATCTTCAAATATAATTTCACCCTTGTGAAGAAAATACTTTGCAACAAACATTACTATTTTTCCAAAAAGAGTAGAACATTTTCAATTCTAGGACACTTTGGAACATCCTTTTCAGAAAGAAGATTTGATAGAGAAATAAATAGTCACTGGAAACATAAACAGAGGGACTGAATTCGGGTAATGTGTAAAATCAGGCCAAAAAAATAAATATATGAAAACAACGAAGACTTCGATAAAGGAAAAAGTTCTGGGAACAACTTCCCTCTCTCTTACACAGATGTTACACACTTCCAGCACAAACCAGGCCACATACAAGCTGGCAGAGGCCCAGGGTGAGGACACAGGCACATACCATGGACTCAGGCCTATGGTGGCCATCTTCCACAGGCAGGAGTCTGATGATCACGCACTCTCAGGCTCTGCTGCTTCCTGGGTCTTTAAGATGTGAAATAAAACCCCAAGGGCCACTTTATCAAGGGCAAAAAAGCACAGTTAACCAAAGCCAGCAGTTATGCCTTAGCATTCCCATGAGAAACTCTGGATCCAGTTCATCTACGTCACCGGAGTCTACAAACAGGACACTACAAGAGGTTAAAAATACTGAGACTGCTTGAGATTTCCTGGGCTATATTTAGCTTTTTAGTCTCTCAGTCGTGGAAGAGAGTCAAAAGGAGATGAAGAAAAGAAGACTTGAGGCCTGCTCCATCTTCCTGTCTCCCACTCCCTCTCCTCTGTCGAACCGCCCCCAAGATTCTCGTGGGCTTGTTTTCTCTCTAAGGAAGCTGCATCTCAAGAGTCTCCTCCACCACCCCTGGACATCTGCTTGGCTGGTCTATTTTCTGCTACAAGCAGAAGACAGGAAGGAAGAGTTTGTTTCCTGTAAATAGAGGGAGAGAAAATTACAGCTATTATTGTTTTGACAACGGAAGCCCTCCCTGAAACTGGTACTACTGTTCATTCCTGACAGGCATCAGGCCCTAGTTAAGGGCTCTCAGCAGAAATTCCTCCTTAAGAGGTGCTAGAGAAAAGCTGAGAGGCTGGATGGCTTTGCCTTGGGCCTCTAATGGTATGATGATGTAATTCTGGGCTAGCCTGATGCTGGGCTGTGGAAGCAGAATGCAACCTGTGTTTTGATGAATGTTTTGCTACAAGCCTCTCCCACCCTTAATGAGCATGCTGCATCTTGACTTGAAGCACACCAGTTTATGTAAACACAAATACCCCAGGGTTCAAAACAACTTAGGAAGGCATTTTGTATTGACAGTTTATCTGCTTCCTCCATCTCTGTGCTCTCCAAAACTTCATTTCTTCGGAAGGTTTTTTTTTTTTGGCTTTTTTCAACTGCTTATAGATGATGTATGCATGTTCAGTGAATAGCTATGACTACCCACTACCTCTTAGCATCCAGCCTCCTACTTCCAATACATTAATGTAGCCATGTAATTTTTAGAATATATTTGACCATGAATCTCAGACATGTATTTGCTATTCTGACATTTTTTAAAGTGTAATTAATAGAGGGGTTACAGTTAAATTCTCCATATAGAAGGTGCATTACTTCACACACATTGATATCCCTTCTCATGTTTTTGTCCCCATTTCCCTCCTCCTATCCCCTCCCCTCATCTTGTTTCCCTCCTACCCTTTCCTATTTCAAATATACAAGTAAATATATATGCAATATATCAGATAACAACGTAAGATGTCACAATATGAGAAAAACCAAGGGACAACAAAGGTGAGAAATAACATATTGTTCTTAATTAAGAACAATAATCACTCATAATTAAGCTCTTGTTTTCCATGTCCTGGAGGTCCTTTCATTTAGCGTCATCCTATATGATCTATGTATCTAGGTTTTTTCCCTATTGTAAACCTCTTCTAGGACAGTCCAAGGTTTGCACTAATTATTACAATTGAGGGAAACCATTGAGCCTATGTTCCTTTGGGTCTGGCTTACTTCACTTAATGTGATTTTTTTCCAAGTCTTTCCATTTCCTTACAAATGGGATGATGTTGTTCTTTCTGACAGCACCATAGAATTCCATCGTGTTTAAATACCAAATCTTCTTTATCCAGTCATCTACTGAGGGGCATCTGGGTTAGTTCCATATCTTTGTTATGGTAGTGTTGCAATGAGCATCATTGTGCCAGTGGCTTTAGTATGTCCTTTCTGGATGATTGGGTAAATGCCAAGGAGTGGAATTGCTGGGTCATAGGGGAGCTCTATGTTTACTCTTTTGAGGAACCGCCATACTGCTTTCCATAGTGGTTGAACTAGTTTGCACTCCCACCAACAGTGTAGTAATGATCCCTCCTGGCCACATCCCCAACATGTTATTAGATTTCCTGATAATGGCCATTCTAACTGGAATGAGGTGGAATGTCAGAGTTGTTCTGATTTGCATTTCTTTTATGACCAGAGATATTGAGCATTTCTTCCTGTGTCTATTCTTATTTCTTCTTCAGAGAAGTCTCTCTTTAAGTCTTCAGCCCATCTTTTAATGGGATGGTTGTTTCTTTGAAGATTAGTTTTTGTGAGATTCAATTTTTTAGCTGTTGATATATCTAGATATGAAGCCTTTGTATTTTGACATGTTCTGAAGTCATCTTTTACCTGGTCAGGATTTGTAATTTTAAAATAAAGAAGGCAAGGAGGTAATTGCTACTAGAGGGTTGGAAGCAAGAGGAAAATCCTACATTGTGCTAAATAATCTTACTGAAGATGAGATTTGTTATTGAAAGGGAGTAATTAAGTTATATTAATAGGAGGAATCCATTTCGTTTCGATAACCAAAGCAGGATATGTTTTGTTAAAAATATTGAGAAATGATTGTTTAGATTTCTTTGATGAGCTTGCAATAAGAATAAGAATAAAGACCTGTGGCTCATACCTTTAATTCAAGATACTCAGGAGTTTGAGATCTGAGAATCACAGTACTAAGCCAGCTCAGGTAGGAAAGTCCATGAAAATTCCTATGTCTAAGTGACCATCAAACAATAGTGCTGTGGCTTAGAGTTTTATCCCTGAGCACAAAATCTAAGGTACAGCCCTTAGGCCCTGATTTCAAGCCCTAGAACCAGCACACACAAATAAGAAGAGTAAATAAACTAAATAAAAGGCACAGGATTAAGGTAATGGGATCAGATCATACCCTCCATTTGAACTCTGATTGACTGCTCCTTTTTTTTTTTAAAGCATTATTTACTACTCTCTTTCCATATGTTCACTATTCTATCTACAACTTCCATAATATCTTTGTGGTTTCCTGGTCTGTGATTTCAAGAATCATCAGTCACCTGTTTCTTTGAAGCCATGATCTATTTGACATAAACATTAGTCTGTCCAATATACTTCTCATCTATCACATGCCTGAAATAGGACACTCCTTATCAGAAACCCAAGCATTTCTGAGTAACTACTACTGACATCGCCTGACCCTCTCACTCAAGTTAATTGTTCCTAATCTTTCTTTTCCCTCTAGTTTACATGTTGTTTTTCCAGGGCTTTCTCCTAGGTCTTCTTCCAAACTATAACCTCTCTTTTTCTCTCCCCATTGCTACTCCCCTATTCTAAGCCACTTTCTCTTTCTCCTGGACTACTCCAGAAGTTCCACCTGGTAGCTGTATGAGATATATTCACACTCTAAGTGAGAGTCATCTTTGAAAATGACAATGGGAACAAGTCATTTCTTGCCTAAGGTCCTTGAGTGTCTTCTTCAGACATTCAGAATGAAATCCAAATGCATTGTATTAAGCTCCATAACCTTGCCCCCAATTACCTCATCTGCATAATCCAACGCTCTTGACTCACATGCCTTAGCCATCTTCCTCTTTTGTAGAGCCAGCCGGTCTCTACTGCTATGTCTACAACGGATGGCCCTTCCCGTGGCATTTTGTATTTGTGCCTCCTTCTTGACCCTAAGGTCTAAGTTTGGACATTACCCTCTGAGAGAGTACAGATTGATTCTTTTCTCAGTTCTGTTTCTAGCATTAAACTTGTCATCTGGTGGTTTCTTGTCCATTTCCTTGTTTATTCACTCTTCTTCTGATTATATCTTAGGCTTATTTGTGACAAGTAAGGATGGACACATGATCATGTTCAAGGACACAGCCAGAGTTCCTAGAGGAGGCCCTGAAATGCAGTGATACTCAGTCATTGTGCCATGGATGTGAGAAAAAATGTATGACCAAGGCTTGGATGTTAGGGCATTTTTCCTAAAGAAAGATTATTCAAAAAATAATCTCAAATGATGAGTAACAACTAAGTAAAACAATTAGAGATAAAAAATTCAGACAAAAGAAAAAGTAAGTCTAATAACCTATAGCAATGCCTGCTATAATCCTTGCTATTTGATAGTCAGAGATCAAGAGGGTCATAGTCAAAGATCAGCCTGGGAAAAAGAGACTCCCATTTCAGCCACTAAACTGAGATAGTACTTTTGTCACCCCAGCTCCTAGAAAGCATAAGTCGGGGATTATGATTCAGATAAACATGAGGCCCTGAATTCAAACCCTAATCCTGTCACAGAAAAAGAAACAAACAAATAAAAAAGTAGCACTGGGAACAATGATCATTTTTCATGTCACAAGAGGCACCATGTTTGGAACTCCTCCTAAAGGAGAAAAGAAATATATGTTAAGACTTAGCCAAGTACTCAGGTTTTGTAGACCAAGGCTAGATTTCCTTCAAAGGCATTGGACGACCCTTCTGCAGTAAGGCAGGTGGTAGCATAAGATTGCCTTTCTAAAACTGTCTTCCAGGCTGTGGTGTGAAAAAGAGGTTGGAGTAACAGATATGTGGCTATTGTCTTCCTTGCTATTTGATGGTGCTGTAATAACCTGGAGAAAAGATCAAGAAATTGACACATACTTGAGAGATATTCAGAGACTAAAATGTTTTCAGTGAGATATCTCTGGATGTGATAGAGTAACAGAAGATTGATAGAGTGTCCTATAATTCCAGTGACACAGAAGGAAGGGATGTGAGGATCATGGTTTGAGACAAGCCTGGGCAGAGAAGTTGGCAAGACCCTGTCTTAAAAAACAACCTGGCTGTGCTGGTGTAATCCCAGCTGCAGTAGGTGGTAGGAGAAGTTACCACTGAAGGCAAGCCCAGGAGAAAAACTCTTGAGATTCCTTCTTGGTAGCTGATGTAGAACATGGCTGTCAACTATGTGGGAGGCTGGAATAGGAGGGTTATACTTCAGGTCAGCCTAGACAGAAAAAGTCCACCAGCTTCTATCTCCAGGGAAGATAGCTGGAGATATTGGCACATACCTGTGATTCCAGAAGTGATGAGAAACCTTAAGTAGGTCTGTGGTGAGTAAGAAGTAAGATCCTATTCCAAACATTACCAGTGAACCCTTAATCAAGTTTTCCCCAATAGTTCATAGTAGAGTTAAACTTGAAGCATCATTATGCTGATTTTCAGACCAGAATTCTTCTTAATATGCGTGTGTTTCTTTAAACAGAATCCTCAATTCTTCCAGATGTTCGTGCATATACTCCTAAAGAGTCTGCAAGGTGGCTAATATGAGCTCAAATGAACAGGATACAAAAGCAAAAACAAACAAATGGCACTACATCAATCTAAAACATTCTGCAGAGCAAAAGTCAAGAGAAAAGTGACAGAATGGGGGGAAAACCTGACATTAACCATACCTGTGATAAAGGGTTAATATACAAGATATATGAATATATATACAGGTATAGATATGTATAAATATGTATCAGATCTCTTTATTTAAGAAAATAAATCATCTAAAACACCAGTGAAAAATGGGCTGAAGGCATGGTTCAGTAGTATCACACAAGCCTAGCAATCAAGAAATTTGGGGTTCAAAAGTCAGCTAGGGAAAAACAAAAACAAATAAAAAAAACAGTCATGCAAGTTAGTTGCTTATAACCTATTACATTTGCAAAGATCTTATTTCAAAGGAATTTCACATCCAAAGTTACCTGTATGTTTCTTGGAGCACACCATTTGTCCTATCACATGAGCCCTGAATGCTAATGTGCTAATGGAAATGTGTGTGAACTTGCTGGTGTGGGCTCAGGTTGTGAGTGTGTGGGGACTTGGTGTGAGTGCGTGTGTGCATAATGAGGAACCAGAACCAAGTTCCAATTCGTTGATCTCTCTTCTGCTTCCTGGTTCATGTGTTTTGATTGTTGCTTAGACAGCTTTTATGCTGTCCCATGACTCCATTCACAATGAGTAATGGATTGTTTCCGGGCTTTCACTCCCACTTTTAATGAATACCAACACTAATTAACTGACAGTAACATGGAACTGCTCTTGGCTGCGTGCATCTCTCACTGAGGTCATAATGGCTGTTGGGACTGTAATTTATTACTGGGACTCTCAGCGTGAAGACTGTTTTTGCAAGTGCCTGCGAGGCAGGCCTTTCTTGGTAAGGTAATATGTTCCGTTGCTCCTGGGCCTTGGCATAAGGATGCATCCGAGTCACAATAGTTCCACCGGAATGTGGTAAAGATTTCCAAACGCCCTACCATCTGCTGGGAGGGCCATATGACTACTGGAAGGACTACTGCTTGTGTGCTAAAATCAGAAAGAGCAACCAAACTCCCCTGAATAATCAGGGCAGTGTCATCTTATGATGACTCATGCTGTTTGCCATAGCATTGTTCTGACAAGGACAAAATTGCATCTCAGGAAGAAAGGAAGGGGAAAAAACTCACCACAAAAGCAATACCAAAGATTTTTTGTTTAGGGGAATGGCAGACACCCAAGTCCTTGTGTGCCCTGCAGTGTAGTGAGGTCACCCAGGCAGCCCACTTTAAGACCCAACTCTGCACTCCCCATGAACTCTACCGAATTAGCTTTACACGGTGAAGCTGTCTTGCTTCTCTAGAGGATCAAAGTAGCTGGACCCAGTCCCAGTGTTCTGTAGATAACCAGTCACAGGATACGTTTACACCCTGTCCTGCTCCTACTCTATCATACTACAGATTCCTCTGTATTTCCCAGTTTATATCCATAGAGGGAACTCGGTTCATGTATTTCTTTTTATTATCTGCACTAATCTGGTGACCTGAGATCATTTATGTACCCAGCACTCCTGTTACAATGCCTCTGGAACTGTGTAACATTTTTTTTTCTCATGTGTGGAGCTACTGTTCCCAAACAACTCCTTTTATCCTTGCTGTAATAACCTTTGTAATAGTGGCAGCGCCTCCTTGTAACACTTAAATTTTTGTCTCATAAGGACAGTGTGAAAAGGGTAAATATGTCCGTAGGATTTTTTTTCATGACATCTGAATTGTGCAAAATCACAAGACTCTCTAGCCAAAGTAATAAATGACAAAGACGTGAAAAAGATGTATTCAAATGAAAAATAAAGAATAGAAGATAATAAAGAATAGAAGAAAATGTAGGATAGAATGGTGGTTACCATTAGTGATTAATATGCCATGCTTAGATCCATTCTAAGCAATTATTCAGTACGCATAGACTAGAATCATTCTCCACTCATCACCATGCATACAAACACAGTTAATGTGACCATAAAGTATTGAAATTAACTTTTTAGTATCAAAATTCAAATACACAAACTACTGTCTCCCTCAACCTAAAAGCCCTGTAAAACTACTTTTTGAGAAACATATTTCTGAAAGCTAAAAGCAAAAATCAACTCTGCAGTTGGGCATGGTGGTTTATGTTTGTAATTGCAGTTACTCAAAGGTCAGAGGCAAGAAGACTGAAAATTCAGAATCAGCAGGGACAAACAGTGATGAGACTATGTCTTAAAATAAAAATAAAAGGAAAAGGGCTGGTGGCATGACTCCCTAGGCATATACAAGGCACGGAGGGAGAGAGAAAGTGGGGGGTGGGGGGAAGTGAGGGAGGGAGAAAAAAAGAAAAAAGAGCGAGCACAGTAGTCAAGCCTGTAATCCTAGCTACTCTGGAGGCTGAGATTTGAGGATTGCGGATCAAAGCCAGCCCTGGCACTAAAGACCAGGAGACTCTTACCTTCAATTAACCACTAGAAAACCGGAAGTGGTGCTGTGGATCAAGTGGTAGGGAGGTAGCTTTGAGCTGAAGAGCTCAGGGACAGTTCCCAGGCCCAGAGTTCAAGCCCCATTACCGACCAAAAAAAAAAGTAAAGGAAAAGAAAAGAAAACGTCACATATACACCTTGAATAATCTGCATGTTTAGATAACCAGTTTCAAATGACTTTTACTATTCCCCAAAATTAAGCCAACCCTCTTATAACATTTACTGTTACATTTTAAACCTTATTAGATATCCATGGTTATGAAAGTATGATGCTTTCTTCATGAGAACTCAAAAAGAGGTATAAAAGAATGTTAATAATCTCCATCCAGTGTTGTCCTTGTAGTCACTCTCACAAACTAATGAAATACCAATGATAAAGAACAATATATAGCTATATGAATTACCCTGGATGGATGCCCAAGGTATAGTTAAAGAAAAAGATATGCATAGTTTGATATATGTTCAGAGAAGTAAACATAAAAGAAACCCAGGTCTCCATTTTCATTCACAGGTCACTGTTGAGTCACTTCAAGTGATGTATGTCCATTCCTAGTTGCTGCATCTGCCATCAGGTGGACAGAGAGACAACAGACAATACTGGCCCAATTGTACGCATCTTCTCTGCCCAGAGTCACATGGTTATCCTTAACTGTGAGGGAAACTAGAAATGTTAATCAGCTCTCTGCCGAGGAGGAGGAAAGAAACAGTGTGGCAAGCAGTTAACCAATCCTTACCATGAATTGCCATGTATGGATCCCAAATATCAGTCCACTCTTTCCCTATTATATGGAAATCTTGATGCTCTCTTCATGAGAAGCCACTCTTATACCATTTAATTACTTACTACAATCAGACCAAGCCTTCTCCTTAGGGCTCTACGACCTTTGGTCTAAGTAACAAGCTATTTAGCACTTCACTCACTGTTCAGTTGTAGACAGAACTATCACAGCCATAGTAAGAACTCTTGTTTTGAAAGGAAAAAATAGACACCTGGTCAAACGTCTAGAATTCAACCAGGTTTATTGTACAAAGAAATGCCTGGCCTACTATGGGCGGAGAGAACGCCTTCTTCTATTGCTCTTTGTAACTTCTCCTGTTTTCCTCCTTCTTCCATCCTTGTCATTTTTCATGGTCCCACCTGAGTTTGGATACTATGGCCTCTTTGGGGAGAACAAAAGCCTTAGACTTACTTCATGATAATGCAACATGGAGTCCAAAGAAAGTTTTCAGTGATAAATGGTGGAAAAGTTTTTGCTCTTTTTTTTTTGATGTGGGATGAAGCTTGCTTTGCTATTTAAGTTTCTCAAAGACCTGGTAAATCATTGGTCCATTTGCTTCTAATCAGTTCCACGTGCAAATAAGCACACTCCTGGTTCTGAGGACAGTGCTCCAGCCTGATTTATGACCAAGCTTTCTTGCCCTATGCTTCTATCTTTCAACATACTGGCAGCTTCCAAGGCTATCTGAAACAATAGGTGGGAAAGCCACATCCTAATTTGTTCTTTCCTTAAGTCTAAGTCATTTTTGTTTGACAAAGAATACTTACCGGTTCTCTATTCCTCAAGGCTTTTTTTTTGTTCTTACATCTCATTGTTGGGTTTTTACTCTTTTCATTTAGATTGATAATTGGTTCCCTTCTGATCTCATCTCTAATTGTAATATTTTGCCAATGTCAATCAATGGTAGTCAACATAGTCCATCAATCATTTCTTCCAGTCACTTCCACTAGAATTCAGTGGACACAAACTCTGTCTTCCAGGTTATCACCAGCAGTAGTTTGAACAGATGGCTTAGCACAGTACAACACAGATCATTACATTTCCTGCCTCCAATTCCAATGTTATCACTGCCCAACATCTGATCTCTAAGACAATGCCACATATTCTGGCCCCTCCCCCTGGAGCCAATTATGTGGATCATTAGCTAGAGTAGATTAACTTGTGTAGAACACTGGAAAGCATAACTAGCCTAACAAATTAAAAGTTTCCTTCTTATTCCTACAACAGTTTGGGTTAGATAGTTCTCCTTTAAGTGCTGAGATTGAGCTCTTCCTATTTTATAGTTTGCTGCTGGCAAGAGTCTCAGAGTCCGCTAACAAATAGTCTGCATTCATCCATCAACTGGTGGGAGGAAGATCTGACCAGGCCTAAAAGTTTTACATCTCACTTTAGCATACTTTTCAAAGGCCCACTGAATGATCTCTTCCTATGCCTTAAACATGTGACTGGAAAAACCATTCCTCATGATGGGGTTACCCATTCCATTAGGAACTGAGGAAATTTGTTCTATTTCCCATCAACCCCCACAATATGCTTTCGGTTATTTCTCATATTGGTGAAGAACAGGGCAAACAACTGAAGGGAAACTGCCATTCTCAGTGGACATACAGGAAGGATGTTTTTCATATGTTAGTGGACTTCTTGCAAGGACTTGTTTTATGCCTGGGTAGTGTAAATAGAGGCAATTAGGAAATTAGTACCTACTTGGCCGAGCATCAGTTGTTCTCTAGTACAGTGTCAGATTTTTATTTCATGTTACTAATATTGTTCTTATAAATAACTTATCTTTTATAAGAGTCTTTCAAAGGAATCTCTAGGGACAAGCTTCTCAGGTCTCCTTAGCATCCAGATGTCTGCAGGGCTGTGTTCACTCAATGATGGAAATCATTATTGCTGTTTATCATGAACTTTGATTTGAGGAAGCTGCAGATTTTTGTCATCTATATTTAATGTTCCAATGTAACTCGTTGGATTCTTGGATATATCAACAAGGTAACCTTCAGCTTACCTCTGAAGATCTGAAAGTTGTTCAAGGCTTATGGCTGGTTCCCTCACTCACTGGACAGCTCAACTTCAATAGCAGGAACATCACACAGACATGTCTGGAAGTGGCTTACCCAGTCCTGACATGCTGTTGGCTGAGTTTTATCATTAGGAAGCCTGTGATGTGAAAACAGAGATAAAGACCTTCCATCCACCATTTATGAAGCCTTCCCGAGGCTCTACATCCACAGTTCTCCAGTGTGTGTGCTTCACTGATGGCCCTCTATGTTGAGAATGAGAACGCTGAAGATGGATCTTTCTTATTGCATAACTGAGAAAAGGTTGGCAGTGGAAAATACATGAGGCTTTCACAATGGGCTTTTTCTTAAGCATGATATTTGCAAGGAAAGCTGTAGGTGTTATAGGCCACTTATTATTGAATATCTTTGCTTTTAGACCTCCAATTGATTATATTAGTCATTAATGATCTGTTTATTTACGTAGCCCCTGCTTGAATACTCATGCTTTGAATACCTGCCTCTTCTTCCAGATGGTGACGCTGGAAGAGTCCTTCTTTGCCTCTCAAGGGCCATGGATAGTAACATCCTGAAACTGTTTTAGCTAAGTAATCTTAGATATTATGTAACATTTATTATCATTATAGAACTAGTTACTTATCAAATTAGCAATTTTTGAAGACATACAGAAGAAAAGGACACATTTGATAAAAGATTGCAAGGAAGCCTACTATTAACTTTTGGCTCATAAGACTTTTAAGTAGCGTGTTGAAACTCTATTATGGCAGCACTGGGTAGATGGAGACAGAGGCAGGAGGATCTCAAGTTCCAGGACAGCCTGTGTTACATAATGAGATTCTGACTCAAGGAACAGGAATTAGGGATATAGCTCAATGGTAAGGTACTTACCTAGCATGTGATAGAATATTTAAGCTAAGCAAGAGCAAGAAGCAGTGAATCCCAGCTCTAGTACAAGCAAAAAAAAAATAAGTCAGAGTGAGGTAAAAATCATGTTTGAGAGATTGAATGTCTTAAATGTAACCTCAATAGCTCATATGTGCTTAGTATCAACTGAAATAATGCCTTAAAATTGTCTCATAATAAGGAGAATATATTTTGTAGGATATCCTCATTTAATAGGGAATCTGCCTTTATTCAGATGCGTCAGCACATTATACTCAGAATCTACTATAATAGATTCCAATTCAGCCCCCAGATTAGTCACACAGAGAAATACACTATGCATAGAAATGCAACCGTTTTTTTTTTCTTTTGTGTGTGTGGTAGAACACAGAAGCTATTTTGTTTCACAAGTACAACATGATGGTTTTTATGGGGGAAGTGAAGAATAATGTATCCAGTGGGGGAGGAATGTAATTAACTTCAATACAGAGTACTGGAATTTGGCCAGGACAATAGCACAGTTATTGAAAATAAAATAAAGATTCTACTACAAATTATCCTCCAAATTAAAACTAAAAGAATTTTCCCCAGATACTTGCACTCTCTTGGTTATTTCTTTTTTCACTCTCAAAGGAGAAAAAAAATCCTATAGTGATATAGCCAAAGACTATATCAGGGATAGCATTTGCTGGGCACTCTCTGTGTGCCAGCCATCTTCCCCATGGTACTTCCATGCCACCCTGAGCATCCAAGCCCCATCTAACTCCCCCATAAAATGCCTGCAATTTGGTCCCACTGTGGGCCTTCAAGTGATTATCAAAGGCTCTATGCACTTTCAGGAAAACAGATCTGGGAGGAGGCCACACATCAGGAATAAGCTTAGGCATGGGAAAGAAATCCTGATGTCCCCGGACTGTGGCCTAAAAGGCAGGGAGTGTGCAAGGGAGCATTGGAGTCATGTGTCCTGTTCTCCATGAGACTGCACACTCTCCCAATTCTAGATGCAGAAACCAAGATGAGAGACTCTCAAAACCTGAAGATCTCAGTTCATTTTGTCTGGATCTTCCTGTATCCACCCGCCCCGTTACCGTGGTCCAAGGCTATGGATACAAACTCAGATGAAAACCCAAAGTTAGTGCTCTTAGGCATTAGATTAAATAAACTCCATAAGCATCACAGGTAGATTGTCAGGTGTATGAGTGAATATGTGAAAAAAAACCACAGATACCCTCTGGAAGTTTAGGAGACAATGCTATGTGTGTCATCAATTAAGTAAAACAAATCATACTGGACAAAAGGATCAAAAGGGCTCTGATAATCAAGATGATCGTACCTGTGATGCTTGACTTGATTTTTTTGTGTGTGACAGTACCTGTGGCTTGGCTGTGGCCCTGTCTCCATGATGACACAAGTTATCAATATATAGCAATATTGGGAGAACACAAGGACAAGATCCATTCTATCCTTTACAGGTGGATAAAAAGGAAACAAAAGAATTGAAACCCACCTAATCTACACCTCTAATCTCCTCTTATAGATTAAGGCCCTGATCCAGTTATAGTGTTAAGTAAAATATCCCCAAAGTTATTGGGATGTTTAATATTTTTCTTTCTTTAAATATGAGGTTCTTTGTTTTCCTTTATAATTATAAAGTTAATATGTTCTTTTAGAAAATAATGTTAATAATTGAATCTCCAAGAACTTTGTCGTATCAAATCTCCCTGAGCCCCAAATAAAAATTCCAACCAGAATCAACAGCCATTAGTGTTTTATTGTACTTTGAAGTACTTTTCTCATTATTTCTCTCTCTATTATAGCCTCTCTTTTGTGTAAGTCTTAAATAATGTCTCTCACACTAGAAATGATTTTCAGAAGCATTAATTTTAATAACCTCATGGTATCCTGCCATGTAGATTTATTTAGGGGAGAAAATTCACTTACTAATTATATTTTATTCTCATTTTTGTTTGACACTTTGTCCTTTCATAATGTTTAGTATGACTGGCATTTTAAATGATTTGTAATAAACATTGTACTTATTTTCTAATATCATCTGAATGTAATATTATAAAAGACATACATGTTTTATGTATAAATACACAAAATATAAGATGTATGATAAATATAAGATTTTGGGGTTTTTTTAATATGTTTTTTTTTGCGGGGACTTGAACTTACAGCTTAGGCTCTGTCTTGTATCTCTTCTGCTGAAGGCTAGTGTTCTACAACTTGAGCCACAGTGCACTTCCAGGGGTTGATTCAGGGGTTAATTGAAGATAAGAGTTTCATAGGGACTTTTCTGTCGTAGCTGGTTTCAAACTGCAATTTTCAGATCTCAATCTCCTAAGTAGCTAAGATCATAGGCGTGAGCCACCAGCACCTGGCTCAAATATAAGGTTTTCACCCAATTACTTTTTTTAAATTCTGGATCCATTTTCAACATTATATTACCATTTCATCTCCCTCCAGCAGCATAGAATACTATGGATTGTTAAATGATCTATTTATTGGAAAGTTAGTATGGCATCCCAATTTTATAATTTGTAGAAATGACAGAAACAATTTAATATATGAACCATGCCATATTTTGTGTATAAAAGACCAGTGTGTCTGTTAAAAAATATTTCCTAATGTTAAGTCATTGATAAATATGTGATAAATACTCCTGGCTTTACATGGTATATTTCATCTACTTACTGCTCTTATTGAAAGTCAGTACTCAAGATGCCATCTACTACCTCTGTCCTCAGAAAGGGAATACTAGTGGTTGCTTACTGAAAATTTAATATTGTATTTAAATAATTTCTTTTTGTATCTGACAACTCTATATTTATGTATCATGTTCAATTCAGTGGCCATCTCAGCAGCTTCCTTCTAGCTAGAAATACTACATTTTATCCTGTATTTATCATGTTTTGGTTTTATAATACATCTAGGTCTCCAAATACTGCATGTTATATGTTTGTGCTTTTTTTTTTTTGCCAGTCCTTGAGCTCAGGGCCTGAGCACTGTCCTTGGACTTTCTCAAGGCGAGAACTCTACCACTTGAGCCACAGCACCACTTCTGGCTTTTTTCTATGCATGTAGTACTAAGGAATTGAACCCGGATATTTGTGCATGCTAGGCAAGCACTCTACCACTAGGCCAAACTCCCAGCCCCTATATGTTTACTTTTTAAAACTCACACTTTTCAGTTGACTTCAGTGAGGATTGTGCATTACCATCCAAACTAATTGTACTTAAACATGCACACACACACACACACACACACACACACACACACACACACACAGAACACAAGCACATATGAGGATTATGGGTTTGAGGGGAGATTCTCTCTACAAGAGCCATCCACACACCAAGAGGAACAGGATGTGGGATTTCTGCCACTGACTTGTTTCCATTCATGGTCTCTCTTGTGAACAGTAGAAGCACAATGGGCTGGTTGGTGGTCTGCGCCTGTCCAGTCATTGCTGGGAAACTGTCAGGATTACAATGTCCCTTTGTTGGCTGAATTGGCAGCGACGCCAAGAGCTGAAAGAGCCACAGAGACTGAACCAGTTATGACGGTGGCATGGTCCTCTGTGACAGCGAGAAGCCCTCCCACCTCACAGCCTGGCCACCCGAGGCCACAGCACGGATGCAGAGATGCTCCGGTCCCCCTCTAGCCATATGTTGCACCAGGCTGGATGATGGAAGACTTGGCTTCTTGATAATCACGTCCAAACACAGGAGAAGCAGCAGTCCTGCCGACTTTTGCCAAAGAGACCAAGCAGATAAAAAAGATCCAAAGCACATCATGGGAACGACTTGTGAAATGAGACACTAAGACTTCACAGATATCACACTGGTTATTGGCTAAACACTTAAGAGGAGGAGGAAGAGTAAAAGATGCTTACAAAATTAAGCAGACGGAGTCACAGGCAAAGAAGTTTCAAACCAAAAAGAAGTTGCTTTCTCTGCCAACAGTTCTCTGCTAGCACAGCCTCCTGGTTTTATTTAAGAAGTCCACTGCCTTTGAAAGCACACTGGGTCTTTTCTACAGCAAAAGATCAAATGATGTTAATCAGGCTGTGGGGTCTAATCCTTTAATGCAACTGTCTCTTTGCATTATAAACATACCAGCTATATAAGCTGGAATGATTTTTATCTTAGCTTTTCTTTTCTTTCTTTCTATTTTTTCCCCTCTGCCTCTGTCTTTAAATCTCCAGGTTGACCAATCAGTACTGAGCAGTTTCTTCTATTTCTCTTCCAGCTCCTCCTGAAGGGACAATTTATTGCTCTGCCTTTTAAGGGAAAAAAAAGTAACAGTACAGCCATCTCTCTTACTCTCCTCCGTGGTCCTCACTCTTTCAGTGGACTGTCTTATGCTATGTTTCAATGGGAAGCCACATTCCCAAGGAAATACACGCAGCTAGCTCTTATTTCTTGCTCTTTAACTCTGCTGCACCTCAGCGATTGGTTCTGTCGAATGGATTCAGTTCCAATCACCACAGATGTGTTTACAGCTGCTGTCAATAGCTTTTCTTCAGCCAATCTTTGCTTCAAGAATACAGCCATCATAATTTAAGTTCTGTGGCACCTTCAACCTGAAGAAGTGGTAAGGGTGGGTTGATAGCAATTGTCTTTAGGTATTTGACCTGCTGTCCTGCTGAAGTAGTAGGAAGCTTCCACTGGAATTTAGAACCGTCAAGGCTGTGATTGTTACATGAGATTTGTGATAAGGAGAGCACCTGTTAGCCTCATCAAGGTTTACAAACCCTCCCTGCAGAGATACTAGCGTGCCTTCCATGGAGTGTCACTGTCTTAATGACTTGGAGCCAATATTTTTTGGAAAAGTTAAGATGAAAATCATTGAGACAACCATAGAATTGGGCTAAAACTTCCATTAGATCAGCTAAAATACATGTATTTCCTTATGATATTTTTTTCCTTATCCTCTAAGACTTAATCAGGCCTACCACATTACAAATGTTCTGAAATTCTTGTTTAGAAGTTTTTTTAAAAAAATCAGTGAAGGTAATTTTATCTTTCAGTAACTATGATGTTCCAATAAATGCACGGTCTTAGGGAGACTACTGTGAGCCATCTTTGAAAGTGTTCGGGCATACTCTGAGGACGCTAGTGTAGAAATGGCCAGCTCTGATAGTTTGGCTCTAAGCCAATAGTAAACCTCAACACTTTGCATTTCACATTTTATACTCATATACAATGATCATTAGTAGATTTGTTAAAAAGGAAGTGATAAAGCACAAAGATTATGGGCCTACATATTATCAAACCCTGGTTTTTCTGCAATGATCTTTTGGTCAAGAGCGCCATCTCTCGGCAGTACGCCAAGATCACCTCCTGCAGGCCAGAGTTGGAGCCAAAGGCCACTGAAGGGTGGACAGCCCCAAGTATGCAATTATCTTTCATGATACAGCCAGGAAGTGCTTGAGATTCTCCAGGCCCACAGGAGATGGGTGTCATGGGGCTCTGATTAAAAAATAAAACCCTGAGTTCTTTTCACCACTTCTACTTAACCTGCTTTGCAGCTTGTACCATTCTTTTCAAAAATGTGTTGGAGCCGGGAGTTTGACCTAGTGGTAGAGTGCTTGCCTAGCATGCCCGAAGACCAGGGTTCAATTTCTCAGTACCACATACATAGAAAAAAGCCGGAAGTGGTGCTGAGGCTCAAGTGGTAGAGCTTTAGCCTTGAGAAAGTCCAAGGACAGGGTTCATGCCCTGAGCTCAAGCCCAGGACGGGCAAAAAAAAAAAAAAAAAAAAATGTGGATCCTCTACAGAACAAAATTAATCTTCACATCTTATTCAGATTAAGAATTATCCCTCAAGATTGGATGCATTACCTTACCTATAATCCTAGCTACTTAAGAAGCAGAATTGAAGAGGAATCTGGTTTAGGTCCAGTCTGGGAAAAAAAGTTAGTGTGACTCCCGTTTCAACCAATAATCTATATCGGTAGGGTAATCTGTGGTCCTGTTTATTCAGAAGGCATAGAGAGGAAGATTTCAGTCTAGGGCTGCACTCGGGTAAAATTTTAACAGCTTTATCCAGAAGAAACAATGAAAGCAAAAAAAGAGTTGTTCTTCAGCATTTTCAAGATTTTAGAGGTCTTGTAGGCTTCTCTTGTTTTGAGTTAAGGTTCTAGGGTTTGAGTGATACAGCAACTTCGTGTAATTCTTCTGCCGACTTTAGACACATACACTGCTCCCTTGGGCCTGTTTGTTGTTCTACTTTCTGATTTCAGCTCTCCAAAATTTACAGCTTAAGTGGATTGTAATATCTTAAATGCATCTACATAAAGTATTTACTTTATCTTTGATGTATGCAATTTAGACTAATAAGGGACAGATTTATCTAGTAACATGTGAAATCACAGATACTATTTTCTCAATAGACGCACAAATCACAGCGCAGGTCCTTCCATTCTGGTGAATATTTTAAAATAACTTTTGTCTTTGATAGTACTGTTGAACTACATGCCTCCCACTTGCTAGGCCGTTATTCTACCACTTGAGCCATGCCTCCATCTCTGAGTTGTGAACAATAGGAAGGCTGGTTTATTATTATCATTATTATTATTATTATTATTATTATTATTATTATTTTCTGCCCTGTTCCATTATACCCAGATGTCAAGTTGCATGCGTGTTTCGGTTCCTGTTGTGCTTTTGCTCTCAAAACAAATGAAAGCAAGCTTTCAGGGTTACACGGACTTTTAGAAGTCATGCCTGGAAAGCGCCTAACACAGGGCCTCCCATAAAAATCTCACTATTAGTATTGGTCTTCTTTGTTGATCATAAATACTCATATTCATATGGCTTATTCCTAGAAATGTGCTCAGATTCCCAAAAGTGAAGGGCAAACACAGAAAAGGGGAAGGGTAGAAAATATATAGACTTATTGTAAGAGCAAAAACATTTGTTAAATCCCAATTGGCAAATATTAAATGTTCAATATATACCATAGACCAGAAATAAAAACACCAACTTTTGCCATCCTGATGAAAGTGAATACCAGTGAGACAGTGCCATCTAATGGTGCATTCATGAAACTGCTAGCAGTCAATCAACCTTGAGATGTGAGGCCTGCTTCTAAACTTGTCATTTCTCCCTTCCAAACTTTATTGAAAAGTCCAGAGTCAAGAAGATAGGCACAGTGTTTCCAACTGCATCCTGTGTCCCCACATACTTCTTTCTCAACCACCCTGAAAGTACTGTGGAAAACAGGCACAATATTTTCAGGAGCACTTTAGATATTGTTTCTTACTTTTGCATTAATAGGCCCTCTCAGTGCATGCACATTAGCTTATTAATAAATAACTCACATAATAATAAAAAACATCTTATAGCAAAAGAGGGTGGTGTCATTTGTTTTGACATGGACAGATCAAAATGTAGCTTTGATCTCCATTCATTAGAAAAGACAGATAATGATTATACTGCTGATCATAAAAATTTCATCTGATAGGGCATCCTTCACTTGCTTACTGACAGCTGTTAAACTCAGTAGTGTTAAATGAGGAGCCATAAAGTGCTCCACAAACGGTTAAGTACTGAATCCTTGAGGGCATGGGGACAAAAGTGATTAGGTTTAATTGTCCTTATATTATTCATTTAGTTGTAGTAGACTCTATGAAGAGAAGCTAAGCCCACCAACAGGAAGAAAATTCAATAGCCCATATATAAAGCATTCTACAATGTATTCCTCCACTATAAGGAAGTTACATTTTAAACACTGGTCTTTGAGAATGGAAAGGCAGCATAAAAATCTGATGGTCCAATTTCTTCTTTTATAATGACAAATAGCCCTGTGTTTATCTGCTTCACATTTTCGTGATTTTTGTGTTTTAACCTTCATTGCCTTGTTTGGTTTTGTTACAGAGAAGTCTGGTTCTATTAACAAGTCAGGTTGTAAAACACCTTCTACAATGTGTGGTTTACTGGGAGAGAGCAGGCCTGGAGAAATGAGAAGCAGCTGAAGGCACATGCTGTTCCTGCAGTTTAAAAGCTCCAATGAAAAAAAAAATGGGAAGAAACAACATTTGCAAGGCACAGATGTTGCTCAGCTGTGGCTCTGACAGAACTGGGTGCTGGTCGTGGGGACAAGGAAGGGCTATTCTAGCAGTTGGACATTTTCCCCCTTACTCCAAACCGCCCCAACCTCACCTGGATATTACAGAAGAGAAGAACGGGAGTATCTAAATCCAGAATAACCTTGTTTTTATAGAAACAGCATGGCCCTTGGACCAATATGTTATTTTTCTTGTAGCAGTGACTGGTTTTGCTCATTAAATTAAGATTTTTAAGTTTTTGATTTGGGCCACTGCACAAACACAGGTGGCTCACACCTCTTTATCTTTGGCCAGGCTGATTCAGACCCTTAAATGGTCTCCTTCCTCCATCACCTCCACCATTTTCTCATCCCTGTGTCTAAGGGAAAGTCATTCTAAGTTCTGGGGATAAAAGTTGGATCAAGTATAGTCTACACATAGAAATCTTTCCATCTACTGTCATCACGGTAATAACATATAATAAATATTCCAGGAACTCAGGGATGTGCTTCAATGGACAGTTGAGAAGCTGGTGGCTTTGTGGTTTGCCATTGGTTTTTCTATCTAAGTCAAGTCAACGTTGACTGGATCAGCTATCTATCTAATTTAACTGAGTTTAAGATACCTTGAAGAATCTGATGTATCCCTAAAAAAATATTGTTGGTGTGCTTCATATAGAAGAACATTTCTACTTAATATTTATTTCCAAATTCTAAAATACCATTTCTTGGCAAGACAGTCATTTCAGATTCAATAGGTTCAGTTTGGTGTTGCTTATCAATGGGTTATGTGATGAGAAATGTCTTTTGTGGTGTCTTTCTCTACAGGCATCATAGTGTATTTACACAGATCTTTAGAGCACAGGTCCATCACACATTGCAGCCTTTTGATGTCTTCAAGAGATGTGAATACAAGTTGTGTAGGGCTTCTGCTAGTACACCATAGCATCTATTTTTTTTACTTTTGTTGGTATTTTCTTTTTTTCATATATTTTTTATTGTAATTAATAGAAGGGTTACATGATATTTGCCAGATCTATTTTTACAGCAGATTTTGTTTTTATAGGTAGAAGATTATGCCTCACTGATATAAAGTGAAGTATACAAAATACACAAATCAGCATTGTCATTTATTAGAACTGTCAAGTGTTTTTCCCTGCACATAACTGCATAGGCTATGCAGTTAACACCACCATGAATTGGTAAGTCATGCACTGTGTATCGAGTGATCATGAATATGAATTCATAAGATGATAGACTTTTTAGTGTCATTAGCATCTGGTACAATGTTTGTATGAAATGTCCCCCCATTAGCTCAACTGGCTGGATATGTTATTTGTGAAGGTAGTGTAAGATAAGAAGGTGGTACCTGGTTGGAAGAAATAGGGAGCATGTCTTATAAAGTTATAACTTGTCCTTTGTCCCCATATGTTTCCATCTCTATTTTAACATTCAATGTTCCCCTCAGGCCTAAGGTAATGGGTCCAGTTGACCTTGACTAACCATGAACTTAAGTCCTCTGAAACCATGAGCCAGAAAAATCTTTCCTCCTTGTAAATTTGTTCTGTTATTCATCTCAGTGACTTAAAAGGGAAAAAAAAACTTAGAATTTCAGGGACCCACTGTATGATTATATATGGTCTATTATTGATTGTCACTACCGCTGTGTTTGCATAGTAATAAATCTATATACTAACATTTTGTGTACATGTGAGAGAAAGGGAACTTGAACTCAGGACTTTAAATTCTTGCTCCATTTTTCCTCTCACAGGTAGTGCTATACCTCTTAGGATGCCTTCACTTAGGATGTTTTGCTGGTTAATTGGTGATAAGTGTCTCTCAGATTTGGCTGGCTTTGAACCAACATCCTCAGATCTCAGCCTCCTCAGTAGCTAGGCTAACAGTAACATATTCTAACATAGCTTGACCCTATACAATATGATATCCCAACACACATTTTCTTATTTTGACTTTGGAAAGTCCCAAACAAATGTGGATACTGAAAAACGTCATAAGACATAGCGACTCCACGTGTGATTCCTGGCATAGCAACTCAACAGGTATTTGACCTTGGGCAAGCTATTTAACCTTTCAGTTGCCAAAAACAGATACTAATATTCTGAAAGATTGTTCGGCTTCTAATGATCTAGCAACAAAATGCCCCCTAGCAAGTGTGAGACTCTTGAGTTCACATTCCAGCTTTTGTTGCTAAAACAGAACATAAAGAAATACAGTAAAATGCCTGGTGCAAATTTAGCAGTCTTTAAAGAAGACCATATAACCACTGCCAACTGAATATATCCCATGCTCTCTTCCTGAAGTCCTCTTTCTCACTTCTGCAATCTCCTGCCCCAGTGAGACTGCTCAACTACTCTGTGCTTTCAGTGAGTAAAATTCTCCTGTTTTCTGTGGATTTGTTTGGTTGGTTGATTTGATCTTGTTTTCTAGGGCTTGACTGTTTGGGGGGGATGGAATTTAGTGTTACTCACAAGCTCTGCAGTTTCCGTTGCTGCCCTCTTAACTGCATCTCTGTGCTGAGCTCCGTTGGAACCACTTGCAAGACTCACAACCAAGTGCCTCTGTAGTTTGCCATCATCTCTCTTGATTTCTCTCTCTTTCTCTTTCTAATCATATGCCTACACTTAGCTTACATGTTGATGCAGTCAGTCTTCTGTGACTTTCATAAGATACTGATGTGGTTCTATTCCCTCTGGACATCAAACCAAGGCAGCACTGAGTGAGAAGTGTCTTGGATTTAGCTCAGCTAAATTCAAGTAGTACTTTTGCTTTGGTGATTTGAATGCCCCAAACTCTAGATTTGCTCTCTCCTTCACTCAGTTTTCATATTTAAAATTTTTTTCTCCCATTTAATGTCTAGATTCCATGCCACTCCTGATGGACAAAATTATTGGAATTTTTGTCTCTGGAATCAATATGACTTTGCTGTAAAACTTAGATTTTTGCTGCACTGGAATAACTACACTAACTAGAGAGAGAAAGAAGAACGATACAAAGTGGTTGAAAGGTGAATTTTATTTGGGAAGCTTTTTTATTTCTCTTTTAACATAACGAATTGTACACAGTACAGCTGTTCCTTTAAATCTCCATGTTTTACATGGATGGGTTGATTCGAGTGTGGATGAAAACACTTGAAAAAAATTGTGGGCTGGAGTTTGGCCTAGTGATAGAGTGCTTGCCTAGCAAGCACGAAGACCCGGGTTCGATTCCTCGGTACCACATACATAGAAAAAAAAGCTGGAAGTGGTGCTGAGGCTCAAGTGGTAGAGCTCTAGCCTTGAGAAAGTCCAAGGACAGTGTTCAGGCCCTGAGCTCAAGCCCAGGACTGGCAAAAAAATGCATATGCATTTAACATATACTCACTTTTCTTCTTGTCTCTGTCAAGATAGCATAACTATAACAGCACTTATAAGTAGCCTATGGTGATTTAAAATATGCAGGAGAATTTGCAGAGGTAATATGCAAACACTGGGCCAGTGAATTCATGAATTTGGGTATCCATGAGTTATGCTGGAACCAGTACCCCCTTGATAATGTTGTTTATTTCAAGCAAGAATCCCTCTACTCAGCACAAACTTTTATTTCTTTGGGTTTAGGGATGGACAGTGCTATCTGAAGGCAGTTCCCAAGGGCAACAGTAGATATCCAGATCTCCTAAAAATTCATCCAGAACACCCCGTCCTTCTCCTAATGAAAAAAACTAACCAATAGAATCAAACCATAGATTTAATCACTCTAGAATGTGAAAGTGCAAGCCTAAATACTAAATGAAATAGGTGATAGAAGAGTTAAAGATTACAGAAAAATTATGAAAATCTATAATTGTTGCCAATATAAAAGAAATTCTATTTTATTTTATTTTTTATTATTGTATTTTATTCTTGGGGTAACATATAGAGGAGTTACAGTTACATTTGTCAGGTAGTGGGTACATTACTTCTTGAGCATTGACACCCATTCTCATATTTTACTTCCACTTCCTCCCTCACCCCCTTCCAAGCATCTTGGCTTTTTCCTTCCCTTCCTTACTTCAAATAAACAAATAAACTTATGTACAATATACAAGGTAACAGTCAGATACAGTAACAACATGAGATAAACCAAAAGGAGGAAAAAAAGAGAAAAGAAATAGCTTCACATAGTACATTAAGAAAAACAATCACAAAGATAAACCTCTTGTTTCCCTATCCATTATTGGGCTAAAGTGAACCTCTTCTAGAATGAATGGATCAAGAAAATGTGATATACACACACAATGAATTGCTATGCTTCCATCAGAAAGAATGATATTTCATTCTTGAGGAAAATTCCTATTAAGTCAAGTAAGCCAGACCCAAAGAATCAAAAATTCCATCCAGTTCTCCCTGGAGGTGAGTGCAAAGCTTCATTCACTCTGACTTTGGTGCTTTGTCCTGGCTGCCACCACTGACAGGTGTTCAAATCTGTCTTCTTTACAGGCTGACTGAGTTTTTCATCTCTGGCCAAAATTTCTATAGTATTCCAGCTCACTAGGTGTGACTTTCTAGCTGTGGGCTTTTCACTGGGTCACTAAAACTGGTTTCTTGGAGAGCTCATTTGACCCCATCTGTATCTCTGCCATCTTCTGCCACTGTTCCGCATACAAAACTCCTAAAACTCCTACATTGCCAAAGTAACATGTAACTTGACTAAACTAAAAGGAGACATAGATTCTTCACAACATTTTATGTTAGGATTCTAGATGGAATATTGGTGATAAAGGCAGACAGATGATAACTACACAGGTCCATATATAGATAGGGAGATAGGTGATAGATTCATAGATGACAGATGATAGAGGAGGGTAGAGACAGACCCATAGATACATAGAAAGGAGAGTTGGTAGATAGATAACCACAATTTGGAATGAGGACAGGAAGGGATATTCATCTCCAGCACTGTTCTTCAATAGTCTGTTGTCTATGCCTTGAACACATGGCAACTGGCTGAGATGTCAGAGTTTTTGTTTGCTGCAGGTGTGATTGCAAACTATAACATGTTCAGACAAATGATGCTTTCAAATGCCTGGGTATTACCTAAGAAATTCTACTGTAAAGGAAAAAAACCATTCTTAACAAATTCTGAATGACCAAGGCCCAAGGAACATGGATTCAAGTTACTATGAATGACATGCTCCATGCTGGAAGAAGTTGCATGAATTTTCCTAAGGCAGGGAAGCTCTTATCTTCATTGCATTTGATGGTTGGGTTTTGTGGCCATCCAGCATTTATTTCTACTTTCAGTTTACTATCAACACAGCATCAGTTTTATGCCAATTATAACTCATCAACAATAGAGGAAATGTAAATTCAGGATTTTTTAAATGGGGTTTTCTGTCAGGATCTTACTAGGTGTCCCAGTTGGCTTGGAACTTGGGATTGATCTCTCCAAAGTGCTGGAAGCCCAGGAGTTTATGTACCATCATAGCAGGCTATTTTAAATACTTTCCTTTTGAACATATGGGATATACTTTTCTAATCTCAGCACTGTTGGGATTTTGTACCCAACAATTCTTGTTGAGTATGACTCTTGTGTGTTCTACAGAATTCCCATGGCAGCCCTGCCTTCTCCCTAATTGAAGTCCCCCTGCTCCTATGAAAATCAAAGATGTCTTTACACATTGCCAAGTGCAAACTGACTCTGGATTGAGACCCAGTAAAACATACCAGAAGCAATTCTTGTTATTTAGAAAGACTCAACATGCAAGAAGCAGTATTTATTTATGTCTTGGTTCTTAAATCATAGTCAATGAACGTTTTCTGGGATAATTTTCTCAGATCAACTTATGACCATCTATTCCTTTACCCATGTTTTCACATCAACAACAGGAATAATAATAATAATAATAATAATACCATAAGGAATAAAATATCAGTGTACTTACAAATTTCCCTAATTGCATGTGGAGCCTGAGGAAAGAATCCCTCTAAAAAGTGGTCTAATTTCAAACACAGCTTTTTCCAATTGATTTTAGGCAAGTGATGCTTTCTCTAGCATCGCTCCTACCTTTCTTTGGGAAAAAAATGAATCTTGTTTCTTTGGATGCTACCAGAGAGTTACTGTGAAGGTGAAAAATGATTGTACTGAGATTTTGGAGGCTGACTTTGTGGTACAAATCACAACCTCGAGGGGGCGCTGGTGTCTCAAGTCTGCAATCCTAAAGGTGGAGCTCTGAGGCTCGGGGTTCAAAGCCAGACCAGGAAGATTTAAGAAACCTTGTCTCCAATAAACTACCAAAACTGCTGGAAGTGGCGCTGTGGCTCAGGTGATGGAGTGCCAGCCTTGATCAGGGACAGGAGGCCCTGAAGTCAAGACACAAACAAACCCCTACACACCACTAAGTGCTCCAGAGTCCCCAGCTAGGAAACATAGCCTCTGCCTCAGTGTCTGGATTCCATTAAGATCCGGCGCTGCCTCTGCTGACATGCTTACAGATTTCTTGCTTTGAGATACAGTTCCTTTCCTCCTTCCCATCTCCTGCTCTGTGGCCAGACACACTGAATTCCTTCCTAAAAGGCACAATTGCCATCCAACACACACACACACACACACACACACACACACACACACACACACACACACACACACACACGGTGGAACTAGTTAAGTCTAGTTAAGTGGAGTAAACGTGGCAGCCATCCAGGCCTGGGCACTTGGGCACCGGACAGAAGGCCTAGAGAAAGAGGACAGTGGGGGAAGGGAGAAGGAGGGGAGGGGAAAGAGGAGGGAAGCCAGGAGGGGGAGGGGAGAGAGAGGAAGGAAGGGAGGGGAAAAATGAGGGAAGCCAAGAGGGGGAGGGGAGAGAGAGGAAGAAAGGGAGGGGGAGAGGTAGGAAGGAAGGAGAGGGGAAAGAGGAGGGTAGCCAGGAGGGGGAGGGGAGAGAAGAAGGAAGGGGGGGGGAGAGGTGGGAAGGAAGGGAAGGAGAAAGAGGAGGGAAGCCAGGAGGGGGAGGGGAGAGAGGAAGGAAGGGGGGAAGAGGTGGGAAGGAAGGGGAGGAGAAAGAGGAGGGAAGCCAGGAGGGGGAGGGGAGAGAGAGGAAGGAAGGGAGGGGGAGAGGTGGGAAGGAAGGGGAGGGGAAAGAGGAGGGAAGCCAGGAGGGGGAGGGGAGAGAGGAAGGAAGGGAGGGGAGAGGGGGGAAGGAAGGGGAGGGGAAAGAGGAGGGAAGCCAGAAGGGGGAGGGGAGAGAGGAAGGAAGGGAGGAAGGAAGGGGAGGAGAAGAGAAGGGCGGGGCGGGGCGGGTTGGCGGGTGTCGCTCCGGTCCGCGCCCCTGCCGGTCCCGCGTGTTCGGGAGCCCGCATGGCGTCGGCTCCGCCGGGCCCCGGGGCCCGTCCCCTGCTGCAGTTTCTGCGGCTGGTGGGGCAGCTGAAGGTGAGCGGCCAGCGGGCGGGGAGGCTGCGGCCGGACCCGGCGGCGCCCAGGTGGGGCCCCTGCCTTCGGGTCCTGGGGCTGCGCCGGCCCCGACCTGCGGCGGGGAGCGTGCGGGCGGCCGCGCGGCCCACTCCAGGTCGGGGCCGGCGTGGGCCTCGGGCCTGGGGCCGCCCGGCGGGGTCCCCCCGAGTCCCCCGGCTCCTCCCACCCCGCACCCTGGCGCCTCCCCCTCCGTCCCCGCTCGGTCAGCAGTCAGCTGGGGGCCGGGACCCCCGTGGAGGTTATCTCACAGATGACTCCAGAAATGACTCCCCATCCTTCCTCAGGATTAAATAAATATAATATATATTATATATTAAATAATAATTTAATTATTAGGTTAAATATAGAATGTGTATAATATTTGTAGAATAGATATAATCCAGTTTCATCACGTGCCTCCTCGTTGCTATGCCTAGAGGCCCTGAAGAATTCTCCATTTTTGGCTCTCTGTTGTATCTCCTCGCTTCCTATCACGCAAGACAAGACGTTATGATCTGCATCAAAGTGATTCAAGCAATCCATTAACAGGCTCTTTATTCCATTTACTTCAGAATTTAGAAGTCTGTTCAGGCTCAGACCCTTCACCCCAGTTTGTTTTTTATTGGGGTAGGAAAGGATTGAAGACAAAAGGCTGCCTGGTTTGTAGTTAAGAAAAACACAGGATATTTTGTTGCTCCCTCCTTTCTTCCTTCCCTTCATTCCATTTTAACCCTTAAGACAAATAAGGTCTTGGGCTATCCTAGAATTTATACTAGTGATGGATTTACAGGCATCTGCCTCCCCCCCCCAGCTGCTTTATATTCTTCTAAAAGCCATGTAGATATATAGATTCATAAACTAGACAGAGCAGGGAGTTCAGCCTGCTGGTAGAGTGCTTGCCTAGCATCCACAAAGCCTTGGGTTTGATTCCTTGTTTACCACATACACAGAAAAAAACAGAAGTGGTGCTGTGGCTCAAGTGGCAGAGCGCTAACCTTGAGCAAAAAGTGTCCAGGGACAGTGCCCAGGCCCTGAATTCAAGCCTCAGGACTGGAAAAAAAAGGAAGAAGATAAGATATGTCATAATTATGCTACAGTTTTATAGAGTTAACTATTGAGCTTCTGTATACTTGTAAATTATGCCGGTCCACTCTTTTCATTCTTTGAGCTCTAGTTTATTTGATTATAGATGTTGATCCTTTTGGTTTGTATTGTAAAGTCTTCTGAAATCACCATTCTTGATCTGTCTATTGAAGAGGATAGACTAGTGAAAACACCTGTTATTTTTACATGTTTTCTTCTTTGTGTTTGTCAGAGAGTCCCAAGGACCGGTTGGGTGTACAGAAATGTGAAAAATCCAGAGAGTGTATCTGATCACATGTACCGGATGGCAGTTATGGCTATGATCACCAAAGACAACCACCTTAACAAGGACAGGTAGACTCTGCCGCGTGTGTTGTCTGTGGTGTTCGTCATGTTTGAGTGAGGCTTATGTCATGTTGTTAATACTTTGTGTGTTGAAAAAAATTGTCTCATGACTCAGGATGAGAGAAAGAGGCACTCGAGTTGATTACTTGGCATGTTTTGTTTTATTTTCCCTGAGCTTCTTTTGCTCACGGCTAGCACTCTACCACTTGAGCCACAGTGACACTTCTGTTTATGTGGTACTGAGGAATCAAACTTAGGGCTTTGTGCATACAAAGCAAGCATTTTACTACCACTAAGCCACATTCCCAGTTGGTTGCTCAAGGTTTTATAAGTGGACATTTAAATAGCTTGACAAAGTCTGCTGTGGTCTCCAAAGACACATAAACATGCTATTAGGACCTAAAATTGTTCTATTGTGTTATATGCTATTTACTTTTACCTAGATTTTTTGAGAATAGTGGTATCTGTTTGCAAGGTGACATTTTGGAGTTGTATGTATAGGATGTAGCTGAGAAAGGAGTTCCCTCTCCTTCAGTCAATGAACAAGTGTTTAAGATGCTTTTGGAGCATGGGAAGAAAACTTGAATCATCCAGTTATGAATTAGTGGGTCAAAAATGACTTACTTAAAAATAAATTTAGAGTAGAAAACTAGCAAGGTATTGTAATTGTAGGGGAGATCACCCGCTTGCTTGATTTTCGTGAAGGAGGTGGCAACTGAGTTGAGCTCTAAAGGTAAACAAGGTAGAGGCGCAGAGAAAAGGGCATCAAAACCAAAGCTTCAGCAGAGAGGAAAGTAAAGAAGTATGAGAAGGAAATTAATTTAATTCCAGCAAAAGGTGTGTTAAGGAGCCTGGGGAGTTCTGTTACTTAGCAGACAGTTCGGAATTGAAGCGATTCTTGGCAAATGTAAGTGAACTCAGGGAAAAAGAAAAACAAAATTCATTGTTCCTTGCACACTCACGTATTGTGTGGAATGGTAATACTTTCAGTTCAGAACTATTATAGGCTGGTAGAATATAATTAGTTTGGAAATTTTATATTAAAATATTCTGTGAGGGTGGTAAGAGAAAAATATATTATGCAACTTCAAAAATTATATAGAAAAAATATCTTGTAGTAAATATGATTCTGTGTAATTATTAAATGTTTTTTACCTGGTCAGATGTGTACGTCTAGCCCTGGTTCATGATATGGCAGAATGCATCGTTGGGGATATAGCACCAGCAGATAACATCCCCAAAGAAGAAAAACATAGGCGAGAAGAGGTCAGTGTTGATTATTGACTCTGCAAAAGACCACTAAGAGAACCTGTTGATTCACCAGACCTATAGTACTAAAGAAGCCCCATTCAGCCAGCCTCAGTGCTGGTATCTTAAGAAATGAAAGTCAGTCAGGATATGTTTAGAGGGTTTTTTTTGTTTTTATTTTTGTTTTGTTTTTGCCAGTCCTGGGCTTGGGCCCAGGGCCTGAGCACTGTCCCTGGATTTTCTCAAGGCTAGGGCTCTACCACTTGAGCCATAGCACCACTTCTGGCTTTTTGCTACGTATCTGGTACCGAGGAATCGAACCCGGGTCTTCCTGCATGCTAGGCAAGCACTCTACCACTAGGCCAAACTCCCGGCCCATGTTTAGAGTTTTAAGGGCCTAGGCTAGTGAATGTAGAAATGGGTCATCTATGATAAGAGGCAATTAGCTGGGATGTCATAGAGTTTTAAACTTAATAGCTTTGGTGGGGATAGTGAAGGAAGGCCTTAAAGACAGATTTGAAGTGTAAGTTTACTGTCTTGGGTGGTTTATAGTCTTACCTTCTACAAGTGGAAACTTCCTGGAGTAATCAGAAAATTGGCCTCTGCTTTTTCTCAACCTGTTTCATACAAGAATAAGAATCTGTTCTCAGCTTTGTTGAACATAGGGATATACAGTCACGTTAACACCAGGCTTCAATTCTTATTAATATGTGGACAGATATATACCTGATGTTCATTAGCATAATGGAAATAGCTGGTATATAAGCAACTTGTAGAAATTCTACACTACCTTTTTAGAGGTTGATCACAAATATAATCATTATTATAATTTGGTGAATTTTAAACTTATTCCTTTAACTTAATGGTTGGAAGGTAAGTAAAGAAAAATTCAATTGTATATTTTGTACGGGTAATGATAAAATATTTAGTGTCGTGTATGCTCTAAACTCAGAGCCTAGGGCCAAAAGGAAAGACATTTGTGTATGCATATATGCCAGTTCTGGGGCTTGAATTCTGGGCCTGGACCCTGTCCCTGAGCTTTTTTTCTCAAGGCTAGTGCTCTACCACTTAAGCCACAGATTCACTTATGGCTAGACTGATCTGAAATTCTCAGATCTCAACCTCCTGAGTAGCTAGGAATACAGGCCTAAGGTACCAGTGCCTGGCTTAGGAAAGACATTTAAAGCAGGTGATCGAATTTTAAAAAGGGTTTTGAAAATAGTACTAGTTTCAAGTTCAGGGACTGTTGCTAGTTACTTTTATTGTGTGACTTAAAAGGTTGGTCTTAAACTATTTAGTGAGAGAGTCTTCATTGTGATAATTTCACAGAGTAGGTTGACTTAAAATGATCAAGAATAGAATTCAGTAGGCAATAGTCTTTTTCCTTCTCTAGTGGCAAGAAGATCCACAAAGAAATTGAGTTCTAATTTAAAACTTCCAACCTACCCTAAAATGTGATTACAAAAGAAATATGAAGAGTGCATTCATCTTTCTGCAAAAATACAGGTCCAATATAGGTTGGTCAATATGACAAGGGAAAGGAAGTGTGTGTGTGAATAATGTTATTAGGAATCAGGTATTCCTAGGTTGATTGGTAGAACCCTACAAGCAATGTAGATTCCAAGTTGCAGAAACCAGTTGGCACTAGAAGGGGACGAGTAATGAAGGATGACATGCAGGAAATAGGTGGGGGTGGGGCGCAAGCGGGGAATCCTCCACAGAAATGCAACTTCTGAGGATGATAGTTTTAATTGGTAGAGCTAGATGTGGTAGAAGAGAAATCCTGATTGATGTACCAGAAGGAACATGGGGCATTGTGGCTGAGAGGAAGAAGAAAAGATAGCCTGTCCTTCTGGAGTGTATGTGTTCCATGGAGAAGTGAGTTGGAGCCTTCTGGAATAGAAACAATCTCCAGCTGCTGGAGGTGAGGAAGACCTACTAGTGTCCTGACAGAAGCTGAATCCTGGATAGTGTTGGCCCATGGATGGACATAAGGAAATGAGAAATCTGAGTGTGCTGCTTTCCTTGAAGGTGTGGTCAGATGTTGGCTAGCATGAAAATCTTTCTGGCCTTATAAAACATCCTGATTGTTGCACACTCCTTCTGATTCACAGGAGGAATAAATGCCATAGGCAGAGGGCATAAGGGAAATGTCTTAAAGAACATCAAGTTCTTGGCTAAGAACGTAAGGACTTGAAAAGCACTGATGCCCCATTGCCTGTTCCTGCTGCTGGTGCTTAGGGTTTGGGAACAGAGGAGAAGAGCTGGCAGGTGAACAATTCTTTATGCAGATGGTGTTGATGAATATAATTGATATGCACAGGATAATTAAACAGAGCTGCTTGACCTGGTGTGGACTACACATAATGAGAACAACAAAGAATCATTTGCCCAGAGGCTAGCAGATACTGTAGGCAAAGAAGGAAGAGGAAAATTACTTGATAAACTGGAAGGGTGATTGTGTCAGGTGACAGATATTAAGATAAAGCACAATGCATAATGAGAGCATAAAAGATAAAACCAAAGAAGGAAGCCAAAAGCAATATTTTGAGTCTGGCTCCATTCTGAAATACCATCAGTTAAACACTTTATTATAATCTGAATTGGTCGATGTGCCTTTCACTGAGCATCAGAATTAGGACAATGGGCCTAGATACTTGAACATAGAAAAAATGGAGTATATGCCTTTGCCAAGGGAAAAATATATTAAAAATGGAAGACAGAGTCATTGCATGTATGTATCTGTATGAGTTAAAGTGGCAAAAGAACTGCAAGGTAAGAGGAAAAGAAAATGACCTTATAGCAGGATGGAGAAAATGAAAATTACAATGAATATTTATAAAGGCCTTATTTGTGCCAAGTTATATGCATTTTCTATATATATATGAACAATGACCACAACAATCCCCTGAAGGTTTTTTTTAAACAAATGAAGAAGCTACAGGACAAAGCTACAACTAGTGATTGCCAAGCCTGGCTTGAAGCCTGATCAGGATTGAAAGTCTGGAGCTAACCATCACACTACTCAGCTTCGTCAGTGCTGGTGCGAATGACAGGTGCTGCTTTCTGAATGCTTGTGACAAAATCACCAGAAGACATTTGCTAAAAGCACCACAAAGCTCAGAACTTCAGGCATATTTTTTGATATTCTTTGACAAGAGGAAGAAGTGAGGGTATTTGTCACCTTTAATTCTGTAGGAACTACACAGTAAGAGTATAGAAGAAAGGGTGCGGGGGTTTGGGAAAGGTTGTCATATTCAGCCATGTACCCTGGATTTCAGTGAAACTGATTTCACAGAGTGCCTTTAAAAAGGAACTCTGAGCATTGAAACTCAGTGGTGTCTGCTACTAAATAAGAAAAACTGAGTAATGTCTCAAAGGTATAATTCTGATTCCATAATAACAATTGATAACAATAATTTTGGATCCAGAAAATATGTTTAATTTCAGGAAAAGAGCAGCGTCTTTGGTTGTCTGTTCATTCAAAGAACATGGTGATTTAATAAACAGGAAGTTTTTTAATAACTTAGAATATAGATGTGACCTCCAAAAAGCCAACCAGTTCAGTGTTCGGCTTCATTTACAAGAATGTAGTATCTAGCAGGAGAAAGGTGATGTTCACTTCTGTTTTGCCATTGTCTGACCACTGGACATTTCTGCATTCAGTGCCAGTGTCACCATTTAGAGAGGTATTTCTATTTCTGTGTAGGAAGTTTCAGTTCTGTTACATTTGTACCCTCATTCAAACAAAAGAAATGGGTAAGCTTGTGTTTCTGGAATAGTTGAGAGAAACACTTTTATTTTATGAAAATGCGAAGTATTTTCTCAAGCAATTTGCTGAGAGTTATGATTAAAAAATAAGGAATAGTTCAAAAACACAATCAATTTCATGCTACTGAAGGTAGAGTGAGGCTCGACTCTATGACTGAAAACGCTGTTCAGAACAAAAGCTACTTGGAAGAACAGATAAATGTGATTCACTCCATTAAGTGGATGGATTCTGTAACATGTTTTCCTTCCAGAAAAATAAATAAATAAAAGAAATATATACACACTACACACACACATATTCCTGTCATTTGGGGGGTTATTTATAAGGACCTGAACCTCTTATTTGGCTTCTGTTGCCAACTTAGATAAATATAAGCATAATGAATATAATGTCTTGCTGTTGCAGGAAGCTATGAAACAGATCACCCAGCTTCTACCAGAGGACCTCAGAAAGGAGCTCTATGAACTTTGGGAAGTAAGTATATATAATTGGGTAACTTTTTATCGACACTGAATTTATATGATGTTTACATGATATATGTTATTGATATTTAAATTGGTTTGGAAATCTGTCACTAATTTAGTGTTGCCTAGTATACATTTAGCATACATTTCTATTTCTAGTTCAAGTTCAAGAACCCATTTCAAGTTCTTGTAAAGAACTAGTAGCTGAGATTACTGACATGTGTCCACATGCCTGGCCATAATTTTCTTTATCTAATAAGAAGTCTGTGTAGGATCTCACTGCTGCACTATTCTGTTGTTCATTTTGATGTGCAATTAATTTTTTAGAACTTTCTAAAGGAAACTTGGCTCCAATTGGGGTTTTTTAAAGTTTTTAAATTTTTCTTTGTTTTAAAATTGACATGTAAAAATATATGTGGGGAGTTGAGAGTGTGGCCTAGAGGTAGATTGCTTGTCTAGCCCTTAGTACCACATACACAGAAAAAAGCAGGAGTGGCGCTATTGTTCAAATGACGGAGCACTAGCCTTGAGCAAAAGTGCTCAAGGACAGTGCTCAAGCCCTGAGTTCAAGCCACAGCACTGGTTTTTTTTTAAAAAAAAGAGAGGGAGAAAAGTATATGTGGGTGCTGGTGGTGCATGCCTGCTCTCCTAATTAGTGAGGATTCTGAGGTCCAGAGGAGTGTGGTGTGAAGCCAGCCTACACAAAAAAGGGCATGAGACTCCCTCCTAAAAATAACCAAAAAAAATAAATAAATAAAACAGAGCTAGAATCATGGCTCAAGTGGCAAAGTTCCAGCCAAGTAAAGCAGCCAAGCACTTGGGAAGATCTGAGTTCAAACCCAAGTACCAGCAAGAAAAAAAAAACAATATCTGTTTATTTTGTATGTACTCTGTTTTGAATATGTATACGTTGGAATGGCTCAATAATCTAATTAATATAAGCATCACTTCATATACCATTTTTTTGTAGGAAGAACTGATTGCCTTAGGAAAAACTGATGAAGTTATGTTGTTGCTGTTTTTAATGGCGTGTTAGAAAAATACAAATGGAAAATGTTTTTCTTTGAGAGATTTCTAGACTCTGTTTCCCTTCCCCCATTTTTATCTGTGTTTTTGCCTTTCAGCTGTAGAATTCCTTTATACTGAATTTTGATTCTGTTCCTAGGACTTTTCTATCCTGTGGGTCACTATTTTGGATGATTGCCCGAGTAGGTCAGACTGGACTACACCGTGTACACCCCTGTACCCAACCATTGTAGGAGTGACCGACTCTCCCCCAGGATTCTTAACGAACACCTGTTGACTATTTGAGGTTCTCCTTCAGTCTCTCTCTCCTCTGTGCTTTCTGTCAGCCACATGCTGATCTCATGTCTGCCTTGGGCTCTGGGTGTTTGCATACACTTACATGTAGTTTGGAGTTCACAGGGATGTCATGCTCCTTAGTGTTGTTGTAAAGGGTATTCATGGGGCTTTTAGTTCACTAGTTGACTCTCATTCCTCCCTATTTATCATCTGTATAGTTTAGAAGGCCATAAACTAGGAAGTCCTTTTCAACTTTCCCTCACATTCCTTTTATTTTAGTTTACTTCATCCTTAACAGTCTTCCTGCTTCTCTCTCGTCTTCTCTGCCATGACTTGCAGAACAGATGTGTTTTCCTAAGGGTACAGAGTCACAGGCTTACAAACTACAGGTCTTGCAGGCCCTGGCTCCTGCCTAGGAGAGCCTTTTTCTCAGCCTTTTCCTTCTCTTCCTGTTTGCAATATTCAGTCCCATCCTTAGAAAGTACTGGCAATAATTTCTCCATCTCCTCATTGGAAACTAAAATTTGGAAATATCTACAATCTTTTTTTTCCCCACCCCCATCCTGGGGCTTGAACTCAAGGCTTAAGCACTGTCTTTGGGTTTTGTATCTTTTTTTTAAATTTTTTTATTGTAATTAATAAAAGGGTTACATGATATTTGCCAGATAAAAGGTGCATTAATTCACATACATTGATACCCTTTCACATGTCTTGGTAACCATTACCCCCCCCCCACCCATCTTGGTTTTCCCCCCTTCCCTATCAAATTTCAAATAGCCAAATACAAATAAATTCAATATATCAGATAACAAAGTGAGATACTGTAACAATATGAGATACCCAAGGGACAGCAAAGGAGATGAGTGATAACATAGTACATTAAGGACAACAATCATTCGTTATATGGCTTTTGTTTCACTATCCTGGAGGTCCTTTCAATTAGCTTCATACTATATGGCCTTATGTATCAAGATTTTGCTCTATTGCAGATCTCTGCTAGTAGAGCCCAAGGTTTCTACTGATTATGACAAATGAGGGAAACCATTGAGCCTAAGTTCCTTTGAGTCTGGCTTACTTCACTTAATATGATTTTTTTCTAAGTCTTTCCATTTCCTAACAATGGGGCAATGTCATTTTTTCTGACAGTAGCATAGAATTCCATTGTGTACAAATACCATAACTTGTTGATTCACTCATCAACTGAGGGACATCTAGGTTGGTTCCATATCTTTGCTATGGTGAATAGTGCTGCAATGAACATTGTTGTGCTAGTGGATTTAGTATGCCCTTGTTTCTGGATGGTTGGGTAAATGCCAAGTAGTGGAATTACTGGGTCATAGAGGAGTTCTATGTTTAGCCTTTTGAGGCACTGCCACACTGATTTCCATAGTGGTTGAACGAGTCTGCACTCCCACCAACAGTGTAGTAGTGATCCCTCCTGGCCACATCCCCTCCAGCATCTGTTATTATTTGTTTTTCTGATCCTGGCCATTCTAACTGGAGTGAGGTGGAATCTTAGAGTTGTTTTGATTTGCATTTCTTTTATGACCAGAGATGTTGAGCATTTCTTCATGTGTCTATAGGCCATTTTTGTTTCTTCTTCAGAGAAGACTCTCTTTCAATCTTTGGCCCATCTTTTAATGGGATGGTTGTTACTTTGGAGATTAGTTTTGGAGTGATTCAATTTTTTGAGCTGTTGATATATTTTAGATATGAGGCCTTTGTCCGTTGTTTGATTGGTGAAGATCTTCTCCCACTCTGTAGGCTTCCTAATTAATTTACTAGCTATGTCCTTTGCCATACAAAAGCTCTGCAGTTTAATGCAGTCCCACTTATCCAGCCTTTCTCTGATTTGTTGTGATTCTTGGTCCTTATTAAGAAAGTGTTGACCTGTGCCAAGGAGGCCTAGTATATCTCTTATTCCTTCCTGTAAAGTTTTCAGTGTGTCAGCTTTTACCTCCAGGTCTTTGATCCATTTGGAGTTAATTCTAGTGCAGGGTGACAAAGAAGGATCCAACTTTAGTTTTCTGCAGGTGCTTAACCAGTTCTGCCAGCACAACTTGTTGAAGAGGCTGTCTTTCTTCCATTCTATTTTTTTGGCTCCCTTGTCAAAGATTAGGTGGCCATAGGCTGTGGTTTAATATCTGGGTCCTCAGTTCTATTCCATTGGTCTTCAGGCCTGTTCTTGTGCCACTACCAAGCTGTTTTGATAATTATAGCTCTGTAATAGAGTCTAAAGTTTGGAATTGAAATTCCTCCGGTGCTGTTCTTTCTGCTAAGAAGTGTATTTGCTATACAGGGTCTTTTATTATTCCATATGAAATTTTGAATTGCCTCTTCTATTTCTTTAAAGAATGACATTGGGATGTTGATGGGTATTGCATTGAATTTGTAGATAGCCCTCAGCAAGATTGTCATTTTCACAATGTTGATTCTTCCAATCCAGGAGCATGGGAGGTTTTTCCATTTCCTTAGTTCTGCTTTAATTTCCTTTTTTAGGGTTTTAAAGTTTTCATCAAAGAGGTCCTTTACATTCTTAGTTAAGCTAATTCCTAGGTACTTTATTTTCTTTGAAGCTATTGTGAAAGGAGTTTCTTTCCTGATTATTGCCTTGTTCCTCTCACTGTTGGCATAAAGGAAGGCAGTTGATTTTTGAGGGTTAATTTTATAGCCTGCTACCCTTCCAAAGTTTTGAATCAGCTCAAGGAGCTTGGGAGTAGAGTCTATAGGATTCTTTAAATACAGAATCATGTCATCTGCAAAGAGGGATAGTTCTATTTCCTGTTTCCCTACTTGGATCCCCTTTATGCTTGCTGCTCGCCTTATTGCACTGGCTAGGAATTCTAATACTATGTTAAAGAGGAGTGGAGAGAGTGGGCATTCTTGTCTCATTCCTGATTTTAGGGGAATGGCTTTAGATTTTCACCATTAAGTGTAATACTAGCAGTGGGTTTGTCATACACAGCCTTTATTATATTGAGGAATGTTCCATGGATTCCTAGTTTCTCCAGAGTTTTTAACATAAAGGGGTGCTGGATCTTGTCAAATGCCTTTTCTGCATCTATTGAGACAATCATGTGAATTTTGTCCTTGCTCCTGTTGATGTGTTGAATTATATTAATTGATTTGTGTATGTTGAACCAGCTTTGCCTCCCTGTGATGAATCCTGTTTGATCATAGTGTATAATTTTTTTGATGAGTTGTTGTAGATGGTTGGCCAGTATTTTGTTGAGAAGTTTTACATGGATGTTCATCAAAGAAATAGGTCTATAGTTCTCTTTCTTTGATGAATCTCTGTCTGGTTTGGGGATGAGGGTTATACTGGCTTCATAGAATGAGTTTGGTAAAGAACCTTCATTTTCAATTTCGTTGAAGAGCTTAAGGAGTATTGGTGTGAACTCTGCTTTGAAGACCTTATAGAATTCAGCTGTGAATCCATCTGGCCCTGGGCTTTTCTTAGGTGGAAGTTCTCTTATTGCCATTTCTATTTCAGAGCTGTATCTTTTTTTTTCATATATTTTTTATTGTAATTAATAGAAGGGTTACATTATATTCGCCAGATAGAAAGTGCATTAATTCACATACATTGATACCCTTTCTCATGTCTTGGTCCCCATTTCCCTCCCCCCCACCCGCACCCCTCGTCTTGTTTTTCCCCCTTCCCTATCCAATTTCAAATAACCATGGGCTTTGTATCTTTAGGTATGTGTACCAGGGAATTGAACCCAGGGCTTCATGCATGCTAGGCTACCATCAGGCCATGCTCATAGCCCAGCACCTCCCCCCCTTTTTTAAAGGAAAAAAAATCTAGAAATTTGTATTTTTTCTTGAAAAACCTACAAATTTATTAGACTTTGCTATAAAATATGTTGTTATTTCCTAAGGTCTTGAAGTATGTTTCTTATTTTCAGCTTTCAATAGATACAAACTCTTTAGATTGCTTTGCTTGGTTAAATCATGAATTTGAATTTATTCAATGCTACTGCGACAGAGACAAGTATTTAAATAAAATGTTATTTTAAGTGCCTTTGAGATAAAGCAATATACATATAAATGATTTTCTTTTGTCATATTCAACTGTATCTAATCAAAATTGTTGCTTTTATAGAAATAAGACAAAAAAAATCAAGAAGTCTCTAAGTTATTTGTACCCACATCACCCCGCTGAGAAAGCATGGTGGGCCTATTATTGGAAGATATGTGAGGTGGAATTACAGATGAGAACTTTGCAGGGAAAGTGGTTGGGAATTTACTAGTCTTAGAAGAGTGATGGATTGGGACTGGTGGCTTTAAGATGCAGATTTCCTGAGCTCCTGGCTTCCGGTCTGTAATGGGGAGGGAAGAGGAAAGGTAAAGGCACAGTTTCCCTCTCACTGCTTTCACCATTCCTGCTACCAACACACATGCACACACTTCAATGCCTATGAAGGTCACAGATCTTAACTGTATTTCCAGTACTTATAACCAGGAGGGACCTAATTAAATCCACATTGGGTGGATGGTCTCTCAAACAGAGATTTCCAGGTAAAGTGGTAACCAAAAGGAAAGGGTAAAATGAAAATTTGCATGAAGAGGATAGTGAAGTCTGATATTAAATGAGAGAGATATATAACTGAGAAGCCTAAGATGAGAAAGCGTCTTAAAAGTTTAATGGGTCTACTCAGCTGGATTAAAGAATAGTGGTACTGAGATGAATTAATAGCAAGAAAAGAACTGGGAAGTATCTACAAATGAGACTTTAAAAGTCTCTGGTGGGTTATGTGGAGTATAATGAGTGCATCTTCCTTGGTGGGAAGCTGTGAAATTATGTGAGTTATCTGGACATTGTGTATGAAAAAATGTGACTCTTAACTTTAGGTACCAGAAACAGAAGTTTTCCTGGAACACCATTAGGTAACCCTAATCATGTTGCTTTCATTGTTTTCTTTCTTAGGAATACGAGACCCAGTCTAGTGCAGAAGCTAGATTTGTAAAGCAGCTGGATCAGTGTGAGATGATTCTTCAGGCATCTGAGTATGAAGACCTTGAGAACAGACCCGGATGGCTCCAAGAGTTCTATGATTCCACAGCAGGTACTCACATGGTACTTTTTAAAAAAATATTGAAATGTTTATTATATACTTATATATATTTAATGGTACCTTTTAATATTGGAACGTTTATTAAATACTCATATATATTTAACATTCCTAATGAGACTTCAGATTTTTTTTGTATTGATTTTTTTATTGTAATTAGTAAAAGGGTTACATGATATTTGCCAGATAGAAGGTGCATTAATTCACATACATTGATACCCTTTCACACAGATTTTTAAGCAGTTATACTATAATTTTATTTCCTATTTAATCCCATAGAAACTTCAGTGTCAGGAAGAAGAAGGGAAAGAGAAGTAGAGAGGGAAAGAGGGGGAGATAAAGAGAAACTAATATCACATTCTATTGTCAACAAAACTTTTAGTTGGGTTTATTCTTCTTAGTGCAGTAACTAATGATGTGTTTCACTCCTCTTCTAACCTTGTCCTGTGAAACACCTGAAAAGAAAATGGCAGGATTGCAGGTGAAACACTCATGGTACTTAGAAGTGTTACTAAGAACATGGACATTGTACTGCTAATATCATAAACACAGTGCTAGGACTGTATTCATGTTCTTTTTCTGTCACCTATCAGCTTTGTGCCCTTGGTGTCTCCATACCTTTTAGGGCTTGAGCCTGGGTGCTGCCCCTGAGCTCAAGGCTACCACCCTACCCCTTGAGCCAAGCACCACTGGTTTTTTAAGAGCCTCAAGAGAGATAATGTGTGTGAAAGGATGTGGTGATTTGTGAGCAATTCATTTATTTGTTTGTTTGCTTGCTTTTAATTTTTTTTGTGGATCATAGGACTTGAACTCTGGACCTGCGCACTGTTTCTGAGCTCTGAAGAGCTCAAGGCTCCTGCCCTACTGGTGGAGCCACAGCCTCACTTCCCGTTTTGTAGTGATTAATTGGAGATAAGAGTCTCATGGTCTTTTGTGCCCAGGCTGGCTTTGAACTGCCATCCTCAGATCTCAGCCTCCTAAGTAACTAGGATTACAGGGATGAGCCATTGTACCCGGTTTGTGAGCTATTTATAATTACAAGGTCATAGCGATGAAGGAAGAATTAGAGGTTTAAAATGGAAAATATGCTGGGTGCTGGTGGATTCATGCCTATAATTCTAGTACCTAGGATCTGAGGACTGAGGTTTAAAGCCAACTTTCAAAGGAAAAGCCCAGGAGACTCTTTTATCTCTAGTTAACTACTAAAAAAGCCAGAAGCGGAGCTGTGGCACAAAAGTTCAGGGAGAGCACCCAGGCCCCGAGTTCAAGCCCAGGACTAGCACAAACAAATAAACACATAAATATACAGGAAATTTCCATTGCTGATGTTACCATCATTATAGCCTAGCCACAGCATTGAACTACTTTAGTTGAATCCTAGTTCTGCCAGAAGCAAACTGTAATTACCCAGCCTCTCTGGACCTTTTTAGTTTGTCTTTAAAGTGAAGTTAATAATAGCATCTACTTTATAGGGTTGTTTCAGGATATACAGAGTTACTTCAGTACTTTATCTGTCACTAAGTGTTAGAATTGTCTTCATTTTATAGTTACCAGAGTAAGATGCAGAACACACTATATTAGAGATAGCTGTTTATCTTGCTCCCTGGAATGAAACTCACTCCTCTTCTATGGGAGCTGTTCAGGGTCAGCTCAGTCTCCATCTGCAATGGCAATTACTTAAGGAATGGTGGTTTTCTGACCTTAAAGATCCTCATATGGCTTCATCAGATACAGGAAAGTCCCAGTTCATACTCTGTGTTCCAAAGTAGGATTTGCATTACAATGAAGTTGATTCAATTTTCCTTTACTCTTTTTTTCCATTCCACTTCCTGTGCTCCAAACAAGGCCCCATTATTTCTGTGTTGGACTGTGGCTATCATCTCTTAACTTGCCAACAGGCTTTCAAGTTTATCTTGTGTGTCTCAGTGTTTCCTTTTATAGGTATAGCCATCATCACATCTATTTTGATTTTTCAGTACCGTGGATCAATCCCAGGGCTCCAAACTTGGCAGGCAAGAACTCTACCACTGAGCCACGCCCTCAACCTTAATATCTTTATTTATTTATTTGTTGGTTGGTTGTGAGACTTGGAGTCTGGGCCTGGATGCTGTCCCTGAGCTCTTCAGCTGTAGGCTACCACCCTATCCCTTGAGCCACAGCGCCACTTCTGGTTTTCTAGTGGTTAACTGGAGAGTCTTCTAGTCTTTGTGCTGGGCTGGCTTTGAACCCCAATCCTCAGATCTCAGCCTCCTGAGTAGCTAGGATTGATTACAGGTGTGAGCCACTGCGCCCAGCCTAATATCTTTTTTTAAACTTTTATGGTTTTTCTTCTCTCTCCAACCCCCTCCCCAATACTAAGATTCAGACTCACTGGCTAACACTCATCACCTGAGCCAGACCTCCAACCCCCATCTTCCTTCTAAAAGAAAAGATCTCTCGTGGTTTTTTTTTTTTTCTAAAACAAGGGAACCTGACATTTCTGAGTGACCTTAAAAGCTCTGTAGTCAAACACAACTCATCTCTCTGGTCTTCGTTTCTAACCTATCAAAATTAACTGTTCTTTCTCTGCTTTATGTGATCTGGACTTGATCCAGAGCTTGCTAAACTTCTGTAGTTCACCTATGGATATTGTTCTCTGACTCTCCTTTTGTTAGTTTCCATTGCTATAACAAAATACCCGAGAAATGTATATTCAGCTCATTGTTTCGCAGATCCTAGTCGGTAACTGACGGATCCTGTTGTTCCAGGCCTAAATAGTAGGAGTTCATGAAGCTGCAAAGCGGCTAGAGCATGACCAAAAAACTGTCCCCTAAAAGGCATAATTCCATAGGTTCCACCTCTTAAAGCTCCCACTCCGTTCTAAGAACACCATCCTGGGAACCAAGGTTTTAGCCTCAGAGGGGCAGGGGTAAGGATTGGCTGATGGGGCATTCGCTTGGTGGGGCTTAGGACACTGTGGGGGCACCAGCAGGAGCAAGAGAGACATGAACCTCAACCCGGTGGTAAGAGCTGTGTGAGGGAAAAGCACCAATATCAGAGAGAGAGGGTTCCCAGGAAAGGCATGTCCTAAGGACAAGGTATCAGTTAGATAGGAAAGGGAAGAAGGGAATGATCAGAAAATAGGCTAGAGAGGAAATAAAGTTTAATGTAGATTGAAGAGAAAGCAGTAAGTAGAACAGGCAAGAAAGATATGAAAGAGATCCCGGGTTTTCGTAATCCTCTATATTAGCTACCACTGGCCTACTACAAGCTTAGAGCTTGGTGAAGACACTGGCAGAAATCTAGAGAGAAGGAAGCAGGGACAACGCACAGATTAGCCAGTTGAGGTGTAGAGGCGTTTGCAAGACAGATGTTTGTTTGACCTCCTGAGACAATCCAGAACCTCTTGTTTCCCTACTTGAGGTTTTGCATGTAGGTGCTGCATTCCTCTTAATTTCCATTTTGGAATGAGCAGAGCGATTTTGGCTTTCTGGGCTCTCATATCTGGCTTTTTCCATAATTCCTGGTAGGGACATTCAGGGACCGCCTAGTGCACTTTCCTCTGGCTGTACCCAACTGATTTTTCACCTTGTATTTAGTGGGTGTATTTAGTGGGGTGAGTATAAATTGGTTCCTTTTGGCCCCTTATCAGAACCCATAATCTCCTGTGTTAGAATAATGTATGGGTCAAATTACAGAATAAAGCCCTTGATTAATCTTGAGATTAAGCTGAAGAGGTAGATGTTTTCTCTTGTCAGTAAAGGAATGTCTTTTCTCTTTTTTTTTTCTTTTTTTGCAGGAAAATTCAGTCACCCTGAGATAGTCCAGCTTGTTTCTGAACTTGAGACAGAAAGAAATGCGAACGTAGATGAATCTGCCAACAAGCCTTTATGAACATTTTATTCCTGTAATGTTTTCTGTTTCATAATATATTTTTGCCATTGTTAGTCTGATTTCTTCAGATGCGATTCTATTTATTTTCAGTTGCCACAGAGCAGGAAGTGGTTATATGAAATACCATGGATGAGGACTAGAAAGGAGAGTTCCTTTTTGTTTTCAGTAAACTGAATATTAAATATCTTGAGCTTTGTAATATTTATTGCAAGTCTTAAATCGTCTCATTCTGACTTAATTACTTGTATCCCAGAGGGCCAGGTGCATTGAAGTTTATATATAAATTTTTTTTGCCAGTCCTGAGGCATGAACTTGGGGCTTGGGCATTGTCCTTTAGCTTTCTTAGGCCAGTGTTCTGCCACTTGAGCCACAGTGCCACTTTTGGCTTTTTCTATGTATGTGGTACTGAAGAATCCAACCCAGGCCTTCAGGCCTTGGTGCATGCTAGGCAAGCACTGTACTACTACGCCTCAACACTGGCCCAAGTTTGATTGTTTTTAAGAACAGATTCCTCTGCGGCTATAGTGAGGAAGGGAGGGTCCAGAAAAGAAAATGTTAGTGATGTCTGAGCTCCTGGTATTTTATCAGATGATCACTTTCTTGAGTTAGATTTTGAATTCCACTGTCATTGACGCTGACCACTCACCGACTGTGGATTTCTGTGCCTGATAACAGTCCCCCCAAAGCCCTTTAGCATGTTGGATAATAACCTGGGATATAAAATTTTAAATGCCATGTGCCTTTCTCTTGGTATTTTTTAATCTGATTTATAGATTTGAAGGCCTTGTTTACAAAAACACTTATCAGCAGACAAGAAATACTAATAGGAAGATCACTAGAGTCACTCAGCCTCAGACAGATTATATATCAACCTGACTTCTCTTCTTTTAACTTTTATGAGATAAGTATTCTCCCTTCTATGCCTTTATTCAGTGTACAACTCTTGACTAATTTGTAAAGGAAGGACAGCTATGAAAACCTAGTTGGTATTTTTGTTTGGAGCAGTGAGGCCTGTCCCTTTAACTGTCAGTTTTTATTGGAAGAAAGCATTTGAGGCTGGCCTGGTAGAAATTCTAGGCAGCGTTTCTTTGGAAACTCTATGCAGTATCCATGGATACCCAATCTGCAGGAAGCAAGGTGCATGATCTCTTCAGAAGCAACACTTGTGTACATACAGTTGCTCTGCACGGAAAGGAGAAAGAGCATAAGGTCTGATTATTTTTGGAGATAGGGTTCATAGGCAAACAACTCCATCTATGAATATTATGGCACTTTTCTTCCTCTTGGCATGAAATCAGGTAAATAAAACAAATAGGTAAATAAAATAACCTCAGAAACATTCAAGTATTTATAACCAGCAGGTTTATTTTGAATGTCTTCAGATTTTATAAATAGCTAAGAGTTCACAGAAAATGTGGAAGTCTGACTTTACACTGATCCTGATCCCTTAACTCTTACCCTCAGTTTACCAGCTTCTGCAGTCCTAACCATTGTTTCTGAGGTGATGTGGTTTTCAAAAACAGAATGTGTGTGTGTTTGTGTGTGTACATGTACACGTGTATTGTGCTGGTGGTAAAATCTTTTAATAAAATGAAGACTAATAAGAAGTTAATTATTGAATCCACTGGTAATGTCTACAAATATTTGAATATGACAGATTCTTTCTTTTTGGAGGATACCTGCTGCTTTTTGGAGTTGGTCTTCTAAATAGCACTCCTGAAATTATGATTTAGAGTAAATAATTTTTCTTGGGTTGAACTCAGCAAAAAAGAACTTCTTGTTACTGTTTTTTTTTTTTTTTTACCCTGGGGATTGGCCTTCCACCAGCTGTTGCATAATTCTCAATGCAGTTGTAATTTTTTTAGTATCAAATTCCTCTCAAAGCTTCTGTGGTGATCTACATTCCAATATATGGTTTGATATTATTATAAAAAATTGCAAAAGTGGAGTGTTTTGTGTACAGGCATAAATTCAGTCTTCTGATTTAAAGATGAGAAATGACCATTTCTGAGGGCATGTCCTCCACACCTAGCTCCCTCCTTTCCAGATCCTTATTACCTGAGTAACTGTGACTCAGTGTAGACTGGAGACCATTTTAATATTAAAAATTATTTTAACATCCTAGGGTGGCTGAGCTTATAATTACTGTTATATCCTCTTGTCCTGTTCACCAAGTTAGACGTGAATTTAAAATTGCATCTGTAAAATTATATCCTTTATAAATGACCAATAACCCCGAAGACTTAAAGAAATAAAAGCATTCAGCCAGCATTAAAGTCAGTTATTTTAATGACTTAAATAAACATACATAAAGGTAAAGGGGGATCATAAACAGTTTGGTGACATTTGTAGTCACCTGCTGCTGGACATAGAAAGAGTGCAGAGCTCCATCTGCCGAGCTGAAGAACCGAATGGACATCACTCAGTCTTCAAGGACATGCATTTCACCATGGCAGCCAAGCAAACTAAAAGCAAATAATAAATAGCTATATGGTTGGGGAATATATGTTGAATAATACAGATAAGAATTTAATTATGCTCCTGCTCCAGTGCAGATATTTTTTTTTTTAAGATGGCAATCTATAAATAAACACTGAAGGGTGATGGCTAAATGATCCATTGTCAACACAAAGACACACAATCATTTTAGGAGACTTTCTGGAGAGGCTGTTTGAATAGCAATATGGAGACCTCTGTGTTCCCAGTAGGATTTTGGTCTTCCTATCTGGATGGGCTGAGGCAGAGACGTGGGGTAGTAGCCAGTAGACGGCTCACGAATGTAGCTGCAGGCTGGTTGGACTTAGCACTGCAGGTCCTCCTCGGCCTGCCGGGGGCCTCCCGGGCTCTGGGAACTGGCGTGGGCTGTAGAGTTGAGGACTTCCTCAAAACTGCCTCCACTCTGGTTCACCCCACCTACTTTCGTCTGAAACAGGGAGATGAATGCAATTAGTGGTTTATTATTACTTTAGTTCTTTTTAAAAATAAAAAATGTCAAAAGCATGATTACTTTCACATTTAGAAACCTGTTTACTGTTAGAGACAAGTAAAGGAGGCAGAGAAATTAGTTTCCTTTAGCTAGTGCTAGAATTCCACTCATACTTGGGTTCTGAGATCAGATTCCAAATTAAGTTTACACACGGGTTTAGCAGTGTTCTCTTTATTTTTGGCATGTTAAAATCCTAATACCTTCAGGAGTTATAATCTTACCTAAGTGTCCCCATTCACCAGAGAACTGATTAATCAAAAGGGGATTGGATTTAGATACAGTTATCCCCAAATTTACAATTGTATAAACATCAGTTTTTTGTTTTTTGCCAGTCCTGGGGTTTTCCTCAAGCCTAGTACTCTACCACTTGAGCCACAGCACCACTTCTGGCTTTGTCTATGTATGTATATGTACTGAGGAATCGAACCTGAGTCTTCGCGCATGCTAGGCAAGCACTCTACCATTAGGCCAAACTCCTGGCCCCTGTATCTTTATGAGACTTAAATTTTGTACCTACAACCTAACAGAAGAGTTTGAATTTCTGAAAAATGTCTTTTGACCAAACAGAGTGATTGAGTAAAATATGCTTTCTGCTCTCTGCTTCCAGAATTGGAATCTGAGCACTAGAAACTTCACATCTTCCTGGGCAAATCACTGAAGTAGGAATACCCCTGTGTGTGTGTGTGTGTGTGTGTGTGTGTGTGTGTGTGTGTGTGTGTGTGTGTGTGTGTGTGCACTTTCAGTTGACTAGAAGCATAAAACATGAATTTACATTTTAAAAATATTTAAGTGTAGTAGTGCACCAGCAGTGCATGACCATAATCCTAGCTGTTTAGGAGGCTGAAATTGTGAGAATCATAGTTTCAGACAAATTGGGGTAGAAAAGTTTGAGACATCCCCTTCTTGGTGGAGAGTTGAATGCTTGGTGGCACAAGCCTGTTATTCTGGTTATAAGGGAAAGCCTAAAATGGAAGGTTCTATATCAAGAATAACCAGAGAAGCTGGGCGTGGTGACTCACCTATAATCCTTGCTACTCAGGAGACTGAGATCTAAGGATTGCAGTTCAAAGCCAGCCCAGACATTAAAGAACATGAAACTCTCTCCAATTAACCAGTAGAAAATTGGAAGTGTGACTGTGGCTCCCGGAGTAGGGCAGTAGCCTTGAGCTGACGAGCTCAGGGTCAGTGCCCAGGCCCACAGTTCAAGCCTCATGACCCACAAAAAAAATAATAATAAATAAAAATAAAAGAACAACCAGCGAAATCAGGATTAGAATTGAGATTCTGCAGTAAGAAAATCTGCCTAGAAAGTAAGTACTAAGTCTTGAGTTCCAAACTCCAGACCAAAAAGGAAAGGAAAATAATATGTATGTATGTTTGTGTGTATACATGTATATGCACATATACATATACATTCACATGTGTATATATACATATGTGCATACATGTATGCATATAACATATTCTGAAAAATTCTGTATGCTTTTCAGGAGAATATTTAATGGTCTAAAGTATTTCACACTAGTCTTATCCATATACACATTGACCTTCCCTTTAGTATCCACAATGTGGAAAAACACTCAATTTGGCACTAAGGAAGAAAGGAAGATAGAGAAAATAAAATGTTGCTATTGTGGAATTAAGGTCATTTAGTGACACGTCACTGTCATCAGCAAAGCATAGGTACCACATGGGGAAAGATATCCAGGATGACTGGGAAACAACCAGATTTTAAAAATGGTGCATTATTTAAAGACAAAACAAAACAGAACCCTCCCCCAAATCCAAACAAATAAAAATCAAGTATCTTGAAAGCCCTCTCTGCCACTTTAAAATTGACTTTTTCCCCACATGCATTGTAAAACTTGTTTTTTTTCTTTCTTTGTTTTTTTTTCTCAAATTCATGGTACTTCTGCCTTAGCTTCCCATGTGCTGGGATTCTAGATGCGTGCTCATATACTCCCAGATAGAAAACTTTCTGAACTGCATGTTTGGTCACAGATACTTAAATCAGTGGTTGTAGGAAGCTGCCATAGAAAATAGTACACGTGAATGGGCATGCTGATGTTTCCATATGACTTAAAATATGGACAATGACATGTGAATTTTATTTACTTTCCTTTTGGCAGTAGTGGCATTTGAACTCAGGGCCATCAAACTTGTTAGGCTGGTGCTTGACCACTTACTTGAGCTATGCTTCTAGCCCTGCTTTTCTACTGATGGTTTATGAGATGGAATCTATTGAACTTTTCTGCCTCGGCTGGCATTGAGTCACAGTGTTTGAGATCTCAAGTAACTAGGATTACAGGCATGAGTCTTATAATTTCAAATGTCACAAACAGTTGAAACATTGTTTGTATTTTGTTTTAAACCATCACACATGTAGCTTACAGGGCATCAGAAGTAGCACCTATCCTACAGCTTTAGTTTGTGGACCTCTGCAAAGAGCTATGTTATCTGAGCATTGAGAAGGGGATGGGAATGCTTCAAATGATGGGACTTTCCTATTTCTTTCCCGAGAGAAAAAATTAGTTTAATTCGGTATTATCGAATACAAAATTATATTTGTCTCTTTTATAATAAAAATTCCATACCAGGTAATATCAGATGTTTTCTTCTGGGCTTATTTTCTTCTACTACTTGATTTTCTCAAGTCAAAATGATAAAATAGAAATGTTTGTAAGAAACCACTTTGGCACAGAGAGATGGAACACAGGGATTTCTTGACAGAGAACCTACTGACTACACATGATAATACTTTAGGCAAAGACTGCAATACTTTAAAGACATGAACCAGCCGCCCCTTGGGCACTGCTCTCTTCTTAATGGTTCTGCATCGAAGAATCTGTCATTTTTGTTCCCAAAATCATAATTGTTCCTTAAAGAAAATTTCATTCCAACTGTTAAGTTGGCCTCAGTCTCTCACAATAAAATAGATGGAAAAGGAAACAAAAGGCATAATGTATTGTGCTTTTTGTCTTTATAGATTTTGATTCATACCATGTAATGTATTGTCAAAAAGTAGGTGCACTAACAATACTGTGCGAATGAGGCAAATGGAGAGTGGGCGACAAGGATGCAGCTGCTCAGGATTCACTGGAATATGGATGAATATACTAATGGTGTGTTCACAAATGCTGGTTGTGCATCTGATGGTATATTTGCAGTGAAATCGTAAGCTTGTTGGCCATACTGGTAACACCAGAAGAGGTGTCATCAAGTAATACATACATAGCCAGGATGTCAGGATTAAACTTTATACAAGCATGATGAACTGAAACGTGTTTCCTAGAACATCAAAGTGTAAATTACAGATCTGGTATAAGCGCTACCTGGTAAATGTCAGATTTCAGGGATGTCAGGTGTAGGCCTTACTTTAGAGTAGAATATTTTTCTTCATAAAACATAAACATGTGTATAAGTTCCTGTCAGTGGTTTTAAGAACCAAGTTCAGAGTAATACATGTGTAGGAAAACATAACCCAGAGACCATCAAAGATTTCAACTCATTCTTACTGATTCATTCCCGATGCAGGAAACAGCCTCAGGACCCTTAAGTGAAGGGATGTAGACATTTTGGAGATTAATAACACAAAAGGAAACTACAGAAGTTAAACTACATAAAGAAGAGTGAAGCATATCAAATGTTTAGTTTCAGGATGGGAAGAAATAAGAAATGAGAACTATTGAGGAAGTAGTAAGTTTTACACACAGTGTGATTATCAGCTATTTTCCATTGCCCAAGCGGGTAGGCAAAGATGAATTTGGCATTGGGTGTGAGAGGTGAATAAGGTCTTGGCACAGCCTAGAATCTGGCGGTCTATCCCCATGAGTGAAGACGGTGAGAGGCAGAGTGTGGAGCAAACGCATCACGTGTGAACCATGAGCTTACCAGTGTTGCATAAAAGCAAATGAAAATAAGTGGATCTTTATTCTTCTTTGGCTTCTTTGTATTTCCTTCTTCTAAAGAAAACCTAAAAAGTACAACTTCTCCTATGTCAGAACGTGTCTGAGGAACAACACATGCCCATCCTCTTTGGGTTGAATATGGCTGAAAACTAAGGACGGAGAAACTGATGTCTGCGATTTCAGCCTTGTGCTGTGATACTGGTTATTCTAGCAAGAGATAAATGCCCACAGCACTGCACATTCCACCATTTTAAAAAAATCTCTGTGAGTAGGGTGAATTCATGGCTTCAGCCAGTCCCTGTGTATGCAGTAAGTAACACTGTTAACAGGCAGAGTATCTGTGCTGCTCAGGTGGAAACCAGAAGGGAATGAAACTAATGAAGGCATAGGAAATCCTGGTCCTCATTGTCACCACCTCCCCCCCCCCCCCCCCCCGCACACACACACCAGATCACAGGTCAAATAGAGAAGAAGACCATGGAGAAGAGTCTCCCTTAAATAAAGGAATTGCCAGGTCAAACTCACTGAAAACACTTAGGAGCTGAGACAAGGAATAACCTGCCACATGCCACATACTCCTCCCACTCAGTGTGCACACAGCCCATCTCCATCCAACTAAAGATCACCTTTGTAATTTTTCATGTAATAGTAAAGAAAGGGGTTTTATTGATGGTATCCACGTGCATTGTTTGAATATTAACTTTTAAAAATAATCCTAATAGTTTCAATGACTTTTCCCAGGGTTATCATTTCAAATCTACACTGATTTTTACCTTTTGCTCTTTTTCTTTTGTGTGGACAAACTTACCTATGCTTAAACACAAAATCTGCTGAATTAGAAAAAAAAGACTATCACAGAATGAGCATAGTTTCATTTTATCTTCCATGGGCCCATGGAACGAATTACTGTAAAGAATGATGTATGACCCAGCTTCATTTTTCCTCTCCATGACAGCCAACCATACTGTGTTTAGCATGTGAACTTCTTCAGGTAGCTGAGGGCTAGTGCCGGCCAAGGTGACACGTGGCAATTCAAGAGTTTTTGTCATTGGTTCAAAGTCAAGCAGAAGGAACTCTGAGATGTTCTGGAACCTTCCAACTTCACTCACATGTTACTTTAAGATATATACCTTTAGTTCTCAATATATGTCCTCACATGTCTACTTTGAAGGGAGAATAGCATTAAGAGATTATATGAACACAAACCCAATACCCCTTCATTTGCAGTTAACCCCTGAGTTGTTTATTTAAACAAGCCAAAGTATGCGGCAACAGTGGTTAATACTGATTTTTCTCCAGTTTCCTAGAAGAAAAACATTTGACTTTCTGCATATCTACCTCAGCTGCACAGTATGCTGTGGCCCCTTCTTGCCTGGAATGACAGCTGTGACTGATGAAATGGACTCAATCACATAAAATTAACTTTGTCTGTACCTTAAGGCTTGTAACAGTTGTCTCAACCCTCTCCTCAAATGATTTGAAAGTAGGAGAATTCCTAAAATAGCAACAACAAAAAAGGAAAGGTCAGCTCTAAAGACCTAGCATCTTAGCAACCATGCTGTTTTGGTTTTTGTGCTCAGAGCTGTCTGACATCTTAGCACCTATACCAAACAAGTTTTCAAAAATCCATTTCACTTCTGCTAGGTTACCTCCAGAAACCAGAGCCTGAGATCAAATATTTGTAAGTAAAATGATTAGACACTCAACTGTGGACTAAACAATTCAACAAGACAAAATGACTCGACTGTGATACTACATAGTGATTTACTCATTAATTGTTTCTAGCACCATATTCCTAGGCTTGACTTTTGGTAAAGAATGGAATCTGTTTGAAGCATACCATATTTGACATTTTTTGTAGTTTTATGTCAGTAAATGTCAGACTGGACAGAACTAGCTTAAAAGAGGAAAAAAAATCATGTTTTTATCACTATGCCTTAAAAAGTAATTATCTGGATAACTTACCTAAAGTGGTGTTTCTGAAAGTTAATGCATTCATTATTTTATGTTGAAATATAGGTATCACCTAATGCTTGATCAAAAAGATATTGATAGAATGTATTTTTTTCCTTCTTAAAGAGGAATAATCTATTATCTTACCACTTAGCCTTCACAGCTTATTGGTATTTTATGTGTGTTTTATTCATTGGGTTATATAACCTATATGATATCTTATTGCTTTTAAGTGTAAATACTTCATCTGTGCTTTCTTGGTTTTCAATTACTGCATTTTGCCACATCACATTACAAATTATTGTCATCATTTCCTTTGAAAATGGTATCACTAAGTTGAAAGAAATAGGAATTGAATTAGGAAAATTTATAGTACATTTTGTATCTGTCAAACCTTTCAAAAATTGTCATTATTTTCAGGTCACTATTTGCATTGTCATATTTTCATTTTCATGTCGTTTTATTGTCATATTTTCATTTTCATGTTTGAGAAACCACTTTCTAGTCTTACCTTGAATAAAGAATAAATAAAAGGAATGGGCCAAGGAAACCAAATATAGAAGCATAACTATAAAAATATGAGCTTTGTCATATGGTGTGGGTTGTATCATGGCTTTAATATTATCCAGAGGCAATTACCATAGAGAATTTTTCTATTCAATTCAGCTAGGTTGGGAACTGGGCCCTGATGCTTTAACAAACCAAATGGCCAAATATATAACTGCCATTTAGGCTGCAGGATTAATGATGGTGAGCTCAGAGCTCAGGTGACACAAACATTAGTCTAATTCCTATGAATAATCCTTCATAATTTCTTTGTTCTGATTAAATATTTGTGACATTATACTCAAATGAGTCAAAAGCACAACACTGAAGCACATCAATCCCAGTGCAGGCTTTATTTTACATGTGTCTGCTATTTGCCCCAAGGGGGCATTATAGTTAAGCCTAATGGTTCATGGATATATGTTAGAGAATCAGTTTTATTCTCAAAGATAATTTCAGGAAGTTCATAGGAAGACATCTGACATAAAAAAAACCTACTAGATGGATTCATGTGCATAGAACAAAAACCAAGCTTCTTGTTTCCAAGCCTTCTTTGGACACTTAGATTTAAAATTTGATAATAGAGTATGTTCATATACACCAGTCAATGGTTGGGGGAATAAATTATTGGGAGATTACCTAAACAATCTTGACTCTGTATCCCCTGTTTATCACCAAATATGAAAAGCCGAACAATGTGGTTAAATTTCTTAATCAACCAATAAACCAAATAACCACAGAGTACGAGATTGCAGCAGACATAATAAATAGAACAGACAGTCATGTGATTAAATTTTGCTAGAATGCATGTTGCAGAGCAGGGAAAAATATGTAATCAGATTTAGTCAGACAACACCTAATTATAAACTATTAGTATTGCAAATGACCTGAGAAAGAATTTGATTTCAATGATCTCAAACTACTTATAGTAACAAAACACCCTCTACAGTGTATTCACATTACAAAACGTAGGATAAAGGAGGCATGAGAAATATGTGGCTGAAGTGGGGGGATGGTCCCAGAGGCTTAATCCAGCTTCTAATAATTCCAGCAGTGTCACCATTTCTATTGCTGATGAAATCACAAATGTATTTTCACATTGGCAATGTGCTGTGTATTTTTTTTTTTTTTTGGCCAGTCCTGGGCTTGAGCTCAGGGCCTGAACACTGTCCTTGGATTTTCTCAAGGCTAGAGCTCTACCACTTGAGCCTCAGCACCACTTCCGGCTTTTTTTTCCCTATGTATGTGGTACCGAGGAATCGAACCCGGGTCCTCATGCATGCTAGGCAAGCACCTTAACCACTAGGCCAAACTCCCGGCCCTGTGCTGTGTATTTTTCAAGACCTGTGATAGATGGTGCATACTTAGCTTCTCAGCATCCACATGAAGTGGGTCTTATTCCTTGCAATGTACAGAAAAGGAAGTGGTGGAGGTAAGATAAATCACTTGTCTCTGATCACACAGGAGGATAAGTCAGTGTGTCTGGTCAAAAACATTACATTCTCCTTCTATACAAGTGTCAGCCTTTCCTCCTGAAGATTATCAAAAAGCCCATAGGACAGAATATGGCAGATTAGCAGTTTCCTTCCACAGAACACTTTCTGTGGAAGATGGGGAGAGAAGCTCACAAACAAATGCCAGTAAAGTAATAAATTATATAAAAGATTTTATACACATTACCTCATAGCAGGCATACTTATGGAATGGCGAATGGAGTACCTTCAGGGCACAAACAGATTAAAGGGAGGGGGGAAAGAAGATAGAAAATTTAAGTACATAAAAATCTCTTGCTTTATAATTCTAAAATATCAGTTTCCGACACCTAAACTATTTTCTGCTCACCCAACCAAGATGATTCATTGTTTTTCTTCAACATGGAGGGGTTGGACAGAGTAGATGCTCTACAATCAAAAACTATTGTATACAATCCTCAAGGTTTCCTGGGTTAAATCTGAGAATGTGTGGGGTCCCAGTGGTCAGTCAGCACAGTAACCCACAGGCATCGTTTCCAAATCCAACTTATGTTTCACTCCCTCCTGATCAGAAAAGCAGCAAGGCATCGAGGCTAGCAGTACCCAGAATGAGTATCCAGGCAGGTGGAAGCTATTCCTTCCATTGTAGGGCAACTGAACCTTAGGAATGTAGGAAGCACTTGCTCAAGGAAGCAGGAACAGGCTAACACCAAGTTACGCAGCCCCGGGTGAAGAAAGGACTCCCTCATTTGTTCTGGTTTTATTGTCCAGAACATCTACCATAAATATAGACATTCTTGAGAATTTGAAGAAATTCTTAATGGTAGAATAGCAGGATCAACTACTCTGCTCTTTCTCCATTGTGTCCCAATGAAGGATCAGACAGGGAAGAAGGAGGAAGCAAGGAAACTAGGCTGGTGTTTGGTCTCCTGTCCTGCTTTTCAAATTAATCCCAGCTTTCTCTAATTCCCCAAAGCTAACATGTCATGGATCCAATCGGCTATCCTCCCTCAATAATATCGACTGATGTTAATGGACTTGGCAGCATTTGACTCAAGGAAAGAAAAGAAAAGAACAAAGAAACTCAAGCGTCACTATAGTCTTATCCATGACACTCTGTGTAGGAATTATACTTGGAAGACATGGCTAAAAGAAATCTAGCATTACCAGTATGTTCATCTTAATTACAAGTAATCTTTTAGGAAAAATATTTTAAGCTCATAATAAGATTCTAGACAGTTTACTGCAGAGGCCTGGGACAGACATTCGCAAACTTCTCAACACATGCACTTTCCTAGCAAGTGTTCTTCCAACTCCGGAAACAAATACATGAAATTCTGAGAAATTCAGAAACTAGAGAGATGTATTTTCTGTTTCTCAGCTCCTCTGTGTAGAAGTTTAAAATTAAAAAAAAATACCAGACTACTCTCAATTTCTACATTGTTTCCAAGATCTAAGGATCTTGCCAATGAAGAAAGAAACAATGAAGAAAGAGATTTCTAAAAGATTCCTCAACAAGTGCAATTGGTAGGAGGGGAACATAATTAAATATGTGCTTAAAGAAACTCAGATGTAACAGGTGCCTTCTAACTCATTTCTGGCCTCCATTTACATTCTCTGGAATATAGTTCAGTTTTTTAGGTTGTAACTCATCTCTGGCCTCCATTTACATTCTCTGAAGTAGTTCAGATTTTTTCGGTTGTGGCACAGAGTGACAGAAACAGAGGACTCTAAGAAAGCAGGGAGGGGTTATGATCCAAAGATCTGCCCATTCAACCACACAGCCATGAGAAGCTTACCCAATAGAGTGAGACCTGCAGCCAGGCAGCATGGGAAAGAAGAGCAGGGGCAGAGTTAGCACACAAGTGTCAAGTAAACGACCATATTATCTCTCATAACCCCCTCTCAAGAGCTCAAAAGAAAAGATGAACTAACTTCATTCACCACTCTCTTTTGTGAACATACTTGTCTCCCTGAATCTATGAGAAGCTGGCTGGTTCTGGGATCCCTGTAAGGATTCTAAAACCTCTGGACAGTGAAGTATTTATATAGCTCCATAATATGTTATTTATCTATAACCTGCACACATACTTCAAATTAGGTCTAAATTATATATACTATCCAACATAATGTTACATAAATTTTATATCATATTGTATAAGGAATAGCAACACACATATTTTAATCCACAAATGATTGGATTTATGGATATAGAACCCCTGGGTTTGGAAGGCCAGCTATATTGACTTTTTAGTTTGGCTTAGAGATTATTTTTTAAGTAATATATTGTCATTTTTGCTTCTAATCCTTTCCCCATGTTTATGGCAATATTCAGACCCTAATGAAACAATTGCCTTCTCTAGATATCTCATCCCTGCTGGATCATAAGCTGACAAATTCACTGTGAATTACAGAGAAGATGCCAATCGTGTCATAAAAACAACTCACTCAGCTTGCATTTCTTCAGTGTACACTACATTAAATGCTACTTCACTCCATCTTTATGGGGAACATTTTGATAAGGTAATACATAGTACTGATGTTATTTTGCAGAGGGAGAAAGACCAGGGAATGCCACAACTATTCTCAGGGTTTAGATGAGAATGTTACTTTAAGAAAGAGAGCCTGATTTTTAAAAATAAAACATGTAATGGCACTTTTTATCCCATCATTTCAAAGGTCTGCATTGAAGGCTTGCGATTGGTATTCATTTAGAAGTATTTTAACAAAGAAAAGTACTGTTTTTCTGCCAGGGTATTTAATGATTGCTTGACAATCTTTTGGGAAAGGTTCAGGATTTTGTTCTCAAAATGCTGCAAAGAAATGTATAGGAAAATTAATATAAAACATAGACTAACATGATGCTTTACATCAAAGAAGGACTATAAATTAAAACAGCTGTGTTAAATTTTCATTTTCCCACTGTCATTTTATAAATCAGTATGCTAATTAGAGCAAAATGTCAACATGTAATAATTTTTTCCCATTTCAGAGTCTACTAAATTGAAAATAATTTAAAAAATAACTTATGTACATATTCCTTATTTGAGCATAATTTAAACTAAAAATTATTTGTAACAGTGCTTGTTTTCAGGGAATTATCATTTCTACACAACTGTTAGAAATTGTAGTTTGGAATAAGAATGAAAATGTTTCTGAATGTCTTTCAGCTTGACAGAATAGAATTTGAGAGTCTAGTAACACCGGTTACATTTTCAAGTTAGCCCTTGAATGGGAACTTTCCACCACTGCCTTGTATATTGGATGTTTGGTCCATAACTAGTGACTCTATTTTGGGAGGTGGTGGAAACGTTAGGAAGTGGGGCCTAGATGGAGAAAGAAAGTGACAAGGAACACGACTCTGAAGATTATGCTTCCTGTCTGCCATCAGATGAACAGTCTGGGTCATCTGCTCCCACTGCCATGATGTCCATGAACTTAGGATGATGGACGGAACACTCTGTGACCTTTATTCCAAATAAAGCATCCCTCCTTTTAACTTGTTCTAGCAGTATTTTGGTATGGGAATGAAAAGTGTGGTTACAACAGAAAATTGATACCATAATAGTGAGGTCACAGCTGTGATGAAATATGACAATGGAGTATTAAACCTTTGTTTTGGGAAGATTTGAAACTATGGGATAGATTTGCCCTAGAATGTATAAATACTAGAAATACTAATCGAAATGAGGACAGTACAGATTATTTCATGCGGTTTCAGATGGGATGAGGACTCTGGAAAATTGGACTAGACACACTTGCTCACTGAGGCTATCTGTATTTTGTTTGTGTCCCCAGTCTGGGAGAGACTGATTCTAAAAGTAACAGTCATGTTTCCTAGCTATTCTCTTATTCCTTCCTTTTGGACTGTCATCATTGTATCTTGGAAATATGTGACTTTCGTTTTGATTTCACAGGAGTCTGTGGTTAAGACTTAACCTTGAGTTTCAGAAGAGACTTTTGACTTGGATTTTTGAACAATGTTGCGACTTCTGAGAGTTTGGGGACTCTGGGAGAAGGACTAAATGCATTTTGCGTTATGATGAGATGGCCAAGATTTAGGGGGCCAGGAATGAGATGCTAAAGTTTGAATGTGAAATGTCCTCCACAGGCTATTTGGGGAAGCAGTAAAAATTTTAGGAGCTGAGGCCAATCAGAGGAAGTAGGTTATTAAAAGGCTTGCCCTTGAATATTATATCAGGCCCTCCGTTCCTTTTTCTCTTTCTGCTACCCTTGAGCCAAGCCCTACTTCCAGTTTTCTAGAGGTTAATTGTGGCTAAGAGTCTCAGGTCATTTTGTGCCCTGGATGGCTTTGAACCTTGATCCTCAGATCTCAGCCTCCTAATTAACTAGGATTACAGGTGTGAGCCACCTCGCCTGTTCTGATAGAGCAACAGCAGCAACAATAATGAATGTGTTGTATGGTCTATGAAGAACACACACTTAAAACTTGGAGAAAATGGGTTTATCCCATTTATGTGAAAACAAAACAACAGTATGTCAGGGGAATGGCAATTCATACAGCCTGGACAGTATCTTGAAATAGTGTGTGAACATGAATATGCCATCTAATTGCATATTTGCAACATAGTCTTCATTCTAAAAATACCAATGACTGAAGCATTAATAACGTATAGTGGCCGCTGGATAATGGGTACTTCCTAATTTCTTTCATGTGGGTCACCTTATAACTGATATCATCACTTAATAAAGGTAAAAACTAACATTAACTGAAAGTGTAGAACTTACCAGGCTTTCTTTGACCACTTTTGTGATAAGTCAATGACATTTTTCTTAAATGTGATACCAGAATCGAATTTGGAGTTTCACTTCAGCGAAATATATGTTCTATTAGGGGGCTATACACCCAGCTCAATGTTGTGACTCTTATTCTTGTTTTTTTTTTCCAAACAAGAACCTAAATGCAGTTGAAGTTTCATCTATCCTCCCAACCTGCCCTCCTGAAGCCCAGCTTCCTAGGAGTTTGTTTCAAGGCCAAGTTTTCTGGAAGCAAGTTTCTAGAAGCCGATTCCCAGACTGTAATCACCAAAGCCCCACTAAGGCAAAACCACAGAGAGGTATAGTAAATGAGCCTCTGAGGTAGCTGGGAAGAGTCCTCACAGATGGAGGAATTCATCAGAGGAGCAGTATTATATGGCAGTCTCAGTGTTCAAGTGAAAAATTTAACTATATATACAGATCAATTTTTATAAACATAGCAAATTATAATTCCTCAGATATTAACCAGTTTTCTTGTTGTTTTGTTTTCTCCTTCCTCTCTCCCTTCCTCCCTTCCTTTTTCCCTTCTTTCCTTCCTGTCTTCCTTCCTCTCTTTGCCTTTTTTTCCCTTAGGTTAGTAGTAGGGCATAATTCAGGGCCTTTAGGCTCTTGCTTGCCTTTTTTTCCCCTCTACCACGTGAGCCACAGCCCCATTTCTGGCTTTTTCCTTGTTAATAGGATATATAAGTGTCTAGGTTTCATCTGCCTTGGCTGACTGTAAATCAGGAGCCTCAGATATCAAGCTTCTGAATAGTGGGGATCGCACATGTATACTATTGGCACCCAGCTTTGTCTTTCCTATGATAAGGGGCTGTTTAATAATTCATATAAGTAGTTTAATGCCACTGAAATGACTTGGAGATTTCCTTGTAATCAAATTAAGGGTAACTAATAATTTACAAGATTAACCTCATTGGGCTTTCTCTGAAGAATTTCAATTGCTGTGATAGCACAATATTAGTGAAAATGAAGATGAAGCAATGTACTTAGATGGATGCATGTCCTTAACTGTAAAATTCTTCTGAGGGATATCAGTCAACTTCAAAATAGGTTAACAGATATTTAAATAAGCAAGAAATATGAGAGTAAAAACTAAACAGGAAGACTTCATTATATTAAAAAACAAAAATAGCAATAAAACATTTTTTTCTTGTATCTACAATAAAGATATCTTGGGGAGAGGGAAATAGGGACAAAACATGAGAAGGGGTATCAATGTGTGAGAAACAATACACCCTCTATCTGGTGAATATAACTGTAACCCCTCTATACATTAAAGTAAAATAAATTTTTAAAAATAATAAAAAATAAATAAAATAAAGATATCTTGTTTTGAATTGAAAATCAACTTTGTGTTCACACTAGTTTTATATAATACTGAAATGCTGAAAATAACTATAATGTGGAAGGTACTTGTTTAAAAGATTTGCAACCACTATATACAGGATATAATTGGCTCATTAAAATGAAGATATGAAAAAAATTAACATATTCACAACAAATTGCTAAAAAAAAAAAAAGAAAGGCAATGAGTAGAAGGAAAGCCCCAATGGTGCCTTTTTAAAATGAAAGAATAAGTATTTTTGTATTTAGCACGGAAAAAAAATAATCCAACAAATAATTGTAGAAAAAAGTGTAACCTAGAAGAATTTACCACAGCATATTCCACTAAATGCATACATTGCTTTACTATTTAAACCAAGACTATGCCAGTGGCTCACACCTATAATCTCAGCTACTCAGGAGATTGAGATTTGAGGATTAGAGTTCCAAGCCAGCCAGGCAGGAATAAAAGGACTCTTATCTCCAATTAACCACCAGAAAACTGGAAGTGGTGCTGAGATTCAAACTGGTAGAATGCTAGCTTTGACCAAAAGAGCTCAGGGACAGCCCCCAGGCCTGGAGTTGAAGCTCCGGGACCACCACCAACAACATCATAAAAACCAAGACTAAGAAGATCAGACTATGTTGCCTTTTTCTGCTCTTTATCCTCAATCTTCTACTTTTGCTAGTAGAAATTCTTTTTGATCTAGGTCTCTTGGCTGACCTTCAGGCAGAAAATGTCTTAATATCATCTTTTAGGTTTGGCACCAATTCATATCGTTTTTATCCATCAAAGACAAGACCAGCCAATCATAGGCAATGCTTCTTTGGCAAGAGTCTGTGGTTCTTTCCCACATACCTCATGTCTCCAAACTTCTTGCTGATGGCTGTGCCAACATTGCTGAAAGCTGCTGTTGCCTTTTGACCTGCGTGACTCAGGGTTTCGTGTGTTTTCTTGTAGCTAGTAGAAAAAGAGAAGCATGGTAAACAACACTGTCTTTTATTTTTATGTGAAATACAGGGGGCTAACCACCCAGATTAATGTTGTTACTCTTATTCTTGTTTTATAAACAAGAACCCATGTGCAGATGAAGCAAGTTTCATCTACCCTTGTACACTGCCCTCCTGAAGCCCAGTTTCCCACAATCTTGTTTCAAAGCCACATTTTCTGAAGCCTATAGAAGTTTCATGAAAAAGATTTTATATCCCATGCAATAAGCTGTAAATGAACATCCCTTCCCTGAAAGTCCTTTCCTTTCCTACAAGGAAGTATAGTATCAGACACTAGCAAACACATTAAAACACATACATGTTCCTTGGTCTTCCCAAGTAAATCACTTTAAGGATGGGACATCTTGTTATGCGCTTTTGTTAAGAGGACCAAGTAAACCTATGTCATTGAGCATCATCTGTTATTTATTCACCCAATGCCTCGTTTTCAGTTATGTCATATAACCAAATATTGTTTTACTGCATATTTCCTACCAAATATAGGAAAATAGATGGGAATATGGGACAAAGAAGTGCCTGATGACTAGGTAGCACTTTGTGTCTCTGACGAGGGTCCTGTGAGTAGAAAGCGATGGCAACGTGACCTTAGGTCATCCAAAAACAAGAAATAAGAAGATAGAAGAAATGAACAGCTTTAAGGAAGTATGTCTGATAGATTTTTTTCTACAGTGTCCCACAAACATCAGCTTATTTAAATTATAATTTTAGCTTTACATTTTACTATATAACTTGAAGTTTTAATTGTGAAAAAGGAAATTCTGACCATATGAAACTATGGGATTTCAGGCATTTTACACCCAAAATTACACAGACAGAGAGAGAGAGAGAGAGAGAGAGAGAGAGAGAGAGAGAGAGAGAGAGAGAGAGAGACAGAGAGAGAGGCAGAGAGACAGAGAGAGAGACAGAGAGAGAGACAGAGAGAGCTTGCTGTTAATATAAGGCAGTTAGCAAAGCTTTAAAGATGAGAAGCCATCAGATGATAGTGAGGCAGGGTTATGAAATGCCATGTGCTGAGAATTCTTCACAGGAGCCAGGCTGTGTAAGAGGTCCCCTAGCAGTATCCTGAACATTTGAGGACTTATTTACAAAAAAAAAAAAAAAAGAAAGAAAAGAAAATCCCTACATTCCTATCCCAATGACATTTCTAAGATGTTGACCAGAGTATTCCCAAAGTAGCCATTGGTTCAGGAGAGCAGATCTAGAAGAGTGCACTGAAAAGTGAAATCAGTACATCTGGAGGTGAGCAAAGCACAGCATTATGTAGAGATGAAATATATTGTGCCACATGGTCTGAGATTTAGAATGAAGCACCCTTCTTGGCTTTAAAGCCTTCCCCCTTTCTTTGCCTTCCCTATAATACATAAAGACAACAATAACAGCCAAAGAGAACAAAAAAGGGCAGATAATTTCATGTTTTTAAATTCTCTCAAGGTTAAGTACATAAAAGACTGAGAAGAACGCGCAGAACAAAAAATCCTTCACACAGATGCTGTTGACCTGCTTCTTCTATGTTCCTGGACTCTTTCTAGAAAGGAGATCATTTGAGTTGGCCATATAATTATTCCTATATATTGGGTCAGGTCCTATTCCAGTTGGAACTGCAGACTAAAATATGCCTAAATCGTCATTAATATACCATAGATTTTATTTTCTTTATAAATCAAACTAAATAGATCACGATGGCTTAATCAGTTTGCAAAGTGTTGCCTCTGGGAATCATGCACATCCTAAGTGCTTTGAAATTCTACCCCACTAACCAGGCCCACAGGTCATCAGTTCTTCATGTCCAAATATATATTCTCTTATCATGAGAAGTGTACATCTCATCTTGCAATGGAAGTCATAAACATTCACAGAGCCAGAATTTATATCATTCAAAGAGATGGAAGATTTTTTTAATCACTCCTCCCTAGATATGATTTAAGATTCTCCTTTTTCCTTTGTATCCAGGAAATTTATGTGATTGATAGCCCTTCTCAAGGAAGGGGATTGATTCTTCCCTACAAGGAAAAAGCAGTTCACTGAGTCCTCACTAGGATCACATGGGAATAGATACAGTGTCGGTTCAAGGATGCAGCGACACCTCAACTTCAATCCAAGCAATCAAGTGTGCATCTCAGGGGCTTAGCCACAGATCGATGCTCTCAACACTATAAACATCACCAGCAGTCACCAAGTAGGCCACACAAAGGCTTTAGAGTCACATCTGATTTCTCTGCTTGCCTCATCATCCACCTTAAGAAGCACTGGGATGTTCTGGGAGACTGACCTCCAAATTCTACCCTCTCTGTTCATGACTCTCCCTCACACCATCACTCACCTGAAACAGAACAGTTATCTCCTGAGAAATTTTCCAGTTTCTGCTCATACCCCTCCACAGCGCATTACACAAAGGAACCATAGTGTTACTTTGACAGGTCAGTCAGAATGATCACTTCCAATGTCATCCAAAGCCCTTGGAATACAATTCTCACTAAGGAACTCCAGAGGCTGAGACCTCCTTCCCTTGACTAATTCTCCACACAGGGATTTCATAAGCTAGTTTTCACCGCAGGCTTTTTGAGCAACTTTTTCTCAGTTGGCTCTCTTAGCTCACTCATTTCTTTTACCTTATTGATTTATTAGAATGTACCTCCTAGGAAATTGGGCATCTGTACTTATGAAGAACAGTGTCCATCCACTACATTGCAGAAAATACTTCAGGGTTTACATGATAAGTAAGAAAGACAAAAGCACATGTAGAAAATGGAGGTTGTGCTCACTCTCAGAAAGGCTTAGTCTCATGGAGAGACATGGATGACACAAGCTTCCGAAAGCTCTTTATGTTCCTCAGTGACAAAAACAAAGGCACTCAGTTCATTTCTTTACACTTGGCATGACACAATTCTGAATCATAAAGATCAGAACGTGACAGAATTGCCCCAGAATTAAGTTTCCCTCAACTCCATTATTTCATCCTTCTAGGTATTCCCTAGATCATCCTTTCTTACCACTGAAGCCTTAGCTTAACCACCCAGGACAAAATTGCCATGCCTGGGGGCTGGATCTCAGGAGCTTCGACACTCTACCATATCACTCTCTAGCACATCACCCTATGCTGTTGACACTACAGAACTTGCAAGAATATCCTGCTGTCCCAATTGCATTTGTTTCCTGCTCTTTCCTCTTTCCACTTTTCTGTTCTTTTCTTTTTTTTTTTTTTTTTTTTTTGGTGGGTTGTGGGGCTTGAACTCTGGGCCTGGGCGCTGTCCCTGAGCTCTTCAGCTCAAGGCTACAGCCCTACTTCCTGTTTTCTAGTGATTAACTGGAGATAAGAGTCTCATATTCTTTAGTGCCCAGGCAGACTTTGAACGGAGCTCCTCAGATCTCAGCCTCCTGAGTAGCTAGGATTACAGGCCTGAGACATCACACTCAGCTCTTTCCTCTTTTAATAGGGAATCATGTAGGAATCTTGTCCACTTAGTTAAATCCTATTATCCATAGGGACTAGATTTATCCCCAATACAATAATGCCCAATAATAGGCACTCTTGAATGTTTTTGAATAAATGGCTGGGTGGGACCTCTTTCTGGTCCCTGTGTATAAAGAATAGGAGGCCCCAGAACCTATTCAGAGCCTCTGCATTGTCTTCCTGTCTTAACATCACTGATGCCTTCCTTAAGGGAAGGAGACTTCTCCCCTGCCTGGCCCGTCACTGGGTTGTCACCCTCAGAAACTTCCACTTGCCCTCTGGTCCTGACTATATTCTGACTCCTTCAGAGCTCTGCTTATATAAGAAACCTCCCCTAGGACCAGGCACAACTCCATTTCCTCTTTCACATTCCCCTAATATACTGTATTTTCTTTCACATCCTTTTTACAGTTATCATTTAACTTGCAAACAAAACAAACTGTCTTCTTGGCCAGAGCATAAGGTTTATCAGCACAGGGACTAAATCTGTTGTATTCACCCATCCAGAAGCTTTACCGGAAATAGTCTCCCTGGCTACACTACAATTTGTTTTTCAAACATGTAAAAAGACAAACTCTATATCCTTCCCAGTTGTTGGGAGCCAGAGTGGAATCAAACTGTACCTTGACTTGCATCAGATGATGGCTATATTGTCTTATTGCTTTCTGGCCCTATTCTATGTAAATGACCTGAGAATTACCATATGAATGTAACACCTGGAGGTTCCCTGGGAGAGGAGGAGGGAAGAAGGGGGAGTGGAAAATAAACGCGGCAGTCTCGGCAGTCTTTGCCTGGACTGCGGACATCCCGGACCCGGTGTGTCTGTCTCTCTTCTTTTTCTTCCTAGTCCTTGTCCCCTATTTCAGGAACCCCAATCTGCGAACCCTGGTTTGCTGCCGGTTGGCCCCGGCATCTGGCGCCCGAACAGGGACCCTGAAAATCTGGGACGAAGGTGAAGGACCCCTCCCTGTGGTGAGTAACACATCGTAGGACTATTAAGAGAGTATAGTCAGGAGTAAAAATTATGGGTCAAGCTAATAGTCATGGGTTATTTCTACCGATCTTAACAGGCCTATTTGAAGCCCACGGAACGTGGGTGGAAGAGGGGGTGCTTCAGAGCTTCCTACAGTTTCTCAAGGAGGCATGCCCGAGGTCTATAGAGGAGGAATTCCAAAAAGCCTGGCAGCGGATAGGAAAAAGAATTCAAGATTATTATGATGTATATGGCCCCGAAAAGACCCCAGTAGAGGCTACTACTGTATGGAATTTAGTAAGTAAATACATAGATCCTCTACATGAAGATGCTGAACTTAATCTTGAATTAAGGGAACTTTATGAGTTAAAGGACCCTTCTGAAGAACATGAGGCTGAGCCATATGCCGCAGCCGAAGAGAGTCTAAGTGAGATCTTGCAAAGGGAACAACAACCAGTAGATATTGAGTATCAGAATTCAGGTCTGAATAACCAAGGAGGAAAGTTATGATGAGTCATTGGAGGGCCGGGTGGCTACGATAGAGAAGAAGTTAGAAGAAATGCTACATCTTCTATCGAAAATGGGGACAGAGCAGAGAGCCCCCCCAGAAGTAGGAAAGAAATATGACCCTCAGGCCACTATGGTGTCTGATTCTAAACCTTACCCCTCACACCCACCGCCTCCGGCTGCAGCCTTACGGCCTCAATCCCTTTCTCAACCTTTAGGCAAGCCTAAAGGCCCTAGCAACAAGTCCCTTTTAACAGGCACTACAACCAGGCACAGTGCATCGCAATTAAACCTGACTCAGGCTGCTAGAGAGAGGGAAGGTATTTCAGGGCCTCGATGCTTCCCTAGTTTAGTTGATCATGATGAACAAGTATACCATCAACCTGTTCCTGTTAAACTATTACAGGATTTAAAAAATGCCTGCTCCCAATATGGGCCAACTGCCCCTTTTACTCAAGTAATATTGGAGGCCGCGTGTGCTGGTATTGCATGCCCAAATGACTGGAAGCGGCTTGCCAGAGCATGCCTTAGTGCAGGAGAGTACTTATTATGGGAGACAGAGTTCACTGCACAGTGTCGGGCTAAAATTGAAACAAATAGGTCTAAGAACCTGCCTTACACTGTTGATCAGTTGTTAGGAGAGGGAACCTATAAAAACACCGAAGATCAATTGGGTTATGCAAAGGAGGCCTATTTACAAATAAATGCTGCGGCGAGAGAGGCTTGGAAAAAGTTACGCAATTCCAATCGTACAAAAAATCTAGTAGAAGTTAAACAGGGACCGAATGAACCTTATCTAGAATTTTTGTCTCGATTAATGGAGACTGCAGACTGCCTAGTACAAGATGAGAATGCAAGGGAGAGTATAGTTAGACACATAGCCTATGAAAATGCCAACGCCGCCTGTCAGGCGGCTATCAGACCCCATAGGAATAAGGGAGGAATCACTGACTTTATTTCACTGTGTGCTGATATTGGACCCTCCCATGTACAAGGCCTTACTTTAGCCGCCGCTCCTCAAGGAAAGACTGTTAGTGAGTCTCTAAAATATAGAGGTCAGTGGCATTCTCGGGATGCTAGACCCCCAGGGCGTTGCTTTTCTTGTGGACAAATAGGACATTGGATGACACAATGCCCACGCCAGGCCAGGCAAAAGAGAGAAAAATCACCTGGCACATGTCCACGCTGTGGTAAAGGGAAGCACTGGGCTAAAGATTGCAAGTCAGCAACAAATCGCAATGGCCGCCCGTATTTGGGAAACTGGAGAAGGGGCCAGCCCCTGGCCCCGCAAAACCATGGGGCAGTCCCTCCCTCTTCTCGGCCACAAGTGCATCTTCTAACAACCCCCCAAGATCAGTCTCCGGCCTCCTCCGTGCCACCCCAGGAAGTGCAGGATTGGACCTCTGTTCCTCCACCTGCTCAGTATTGACCCCAGAGATGGGGACACAAGCTCTCCCCACGGGGGTCTTTGGCCCCCTTCCCCCGGGAGTGGCTGGATTGCTGTTAGGGCGAAGTAGCTCAGCCCTTAAAGGGATACAGATTACACCTGGCAAAATTGACCAGGATTTTACTGGAGAAATCAAAGTTATGGCCTCTGCCCCGAAACACGTGGTATCGATCCCAGCCGGTCAAAAATTAGCACAATTAATACTTGTGCCTTTACCTCCCGGGGAGACTGCTAATTCCCCATGTGGACAGAGAGGATTTAGATCTTCTGATATCTATTGGGTACAAAGCATAAAACAAGAGAGGCCTGAGATGACTATATTTATACAAGAAAAGCCCTTTAAAGGAATATTAGACACTGGAGCAGATGTGTCTGTGATATCTAAAAAACATTGGCCAGCCCAATGGCCCCTGACAACCTCTATGACTTCCCTACAGGGGGTTGGGCAAGCAACTGACCCACAGCAGAGCAGTGCGATCCTTGTTTGGAGAGATGAGGAAGGGCACTCTGGTCATTTTCAGCCATTTGTCTTGGATCATCTGCCAATTAATTTATGGGGTCGTGATATCATGGAAAAAATGGGAGTGTATATGTTTAGTCCTAGTGCTGCGGTCACTAAGCAGTTACTTGATCAAGGCCTCCTCCCCTTTAGGGGACTAGGCCGAGCAGCACAGGGGGAGCTAGAGCCACTCCAACCCCAGTCTCACCCTACGAGACAAGGATTGGGGTATCCCTTGACGGGAGCTGTCGTTTGCCCTCCCCCTCATGCTGATCCCATAAATTGGCTCTCTGAACAACCGGTATGGGTTGAACAGTGGCCTCTTTCTCTAGAAAAGATCATTGCAGCTCAGCAGCTGGTACAGGAACAGCTGGACTTGGGACATGTGGCCCCTTCTAACTCTCCATGGAATTCTCCAATTTTTGTTATAAAGAAAAAGTCAGGTAAATGGAGGCTGTTACAGGATTTGAGAAAGGTTAACGCGACAATGGAACTGATGGGGGCCCTACAGCCTGGCTTGCCTTCACCCATGGCAATCCCAAAGGATACTTATAAGATTATTATAGATTTGAAGGATTGTTTCTATACTATACCCCTGGCGCCTCAAGACTGTAAGCGCTTTGCCTTCAGCGTCCCCTCTGTTAATTTTAAAGAACCCATGAAGCGATATCACTGGCTTGTGCTCCCACAGGGCATGGCAAATAGCCCAACTTTATGTCAAAGTTTTGTAGCTAGAGCCATTTCTTCCACTCGTGAAAAATTTTCTTCTGTTTATATTGTTCATTATATGGATGACATCTTGTTGGCTTGTTCTGACCCTATCGTCGTACGACAAGCCTTTGGACAACTAAAGCAAGATCTGAGCCTCTTTGGCCTTATAATAGCAGCTGAAAAGGTTCAGGAACACCCCCCTTTTACATATCTAGGCCATATATTAGGCCCACACTATTTTAAAAGCCAAAAAATACAATTAAAAACTTCCCACTTAAGAACTCTTCATGATTTTCAGCAATTCTTAGGAGATATAAATTGGCTTTGGCCTTATCTAAAGCTCTCCACAGGAGAGTTAAAACCCCTTTTTGATCTCTTAAAAGGAGATACCAACCCTACATCCTTGCGTGAATTAAATCCTGACGCCAGGAGGGCCATCCAAATTGTAGAAAAGGCAATTTCCCAGCAACAAGTGACCTATTGTGACTATTCTAAACCATGGGGAGTTTATATTTTAGCTACTTCTCACTCCCCAACTGCTGTATTGTGGCAGGATGGCCCACTTTTATGGCTTTATCTACCATCAACACCCGGCAAAGTGCTGACCCCCTACTACGAATTGGTAGCTAATCTGATACATATGTGCCGAGTGGATTCCCGTAAATATTTAGGTCAGGAACCTCATTTTATCTGTGTCCCATATAATCTACAACAACAAGATTGGCTATTCGCCCATTGCGATTCTTGGGCCATTGCTTGGGCCAATTATACGGGGAAAATTTTGCATCACTACCCGTCTAACAAACTTCTCCAATTTGCTGCGTGTCATACGTTTCTATTTCCTTCCATAGTACAGGCCTCGCCTTTATCTTCTGCTGCTTTGGTATTTACAGATGTATCCTCTAATGGAAAGGCTGCTTTGACCATTAATGGGAAAACTCAATCTTGGGTTACGGGTTTTTCCTCCGCCCAAGAGGTGGAATTAGAGGCTGTTTTACCCAGTGTGAAGAAGCCAGAAATCATTGGGAACTTGCCTTTTGCTCAGCTGAGGTTCTAAGATGAATATGCTTCTTGCCTCTCCCTGATTCCTTAAGACCTAACACAGTGGGCACAGTCCTGTGCAGATATTTTCTGTTCCCTTCAGAAACACAGCATCCCTGTCCCCCTTTGAAGGTCTTATCCCTGCTGTGACTAGGGAGGCCAAGTGGAAAGATTCTGCCATTTTATATCCGGAGGGAAATTCAAATCAGTTTAACATGAAGCCTAGAGACCTGAATTAAATGCAAAAGCAACCAGACCTAGGGAACTGGATGTAGTTCAGCCTCATATTACCGGAGCCACTCATTGGTATTAGCCACAAAAGTGCAAATGTGGAAAGACCCAAGCCAAAGACAAATAAGCTTATTGAAACTATGGCTTAATAATCAGCTGTCCTTTTCAGGAAGATTCATAACATGAGGTGCACATGGATTGTTATTAAAAGGCTGGGGAAAGTTGTTTAGCCCTCAGAGATAAACTTAAAGGCTCCCTAGCTATATTCCCATTTTACTCTAGGTTGTGCCCAAACACTGTCCATGGAATTCTTTGGGTACACAGGGAAGGCAAGGTCAGGAAAACATTCCATTCACATGGAAATCAAAGCACCCACCCTGCAGAGACTTCAAGCTCCTAATACAAAAGCCTTAGATGTTAGTTCTTAGGATTTAGCAGGCAAATTTGGCCTCCTGAAAAATTGTGGTTATCTCCTGTCAAATCTGTGGTATCTGTTTCTACTCTTAGGTATCTCTGCGGAGGTAAAAAGTACTTCAGAGAGAAAAATTGTTTCTCATAAAGGCATTAAAAACATAATATCTTTACACTTTAATGAGTGGAAATAGGGAAGAAAATGCATAATCTGATGATGGAATTTGGGCTAACATTACAAGCCAGGAATAGGAAAAATCTCCAAGTTTCCTCATTGGACTGTAGCCCTCAACAAACAAGCAAACAAACAAAATCACTCATATATGTGAGAACTTTCTTCCTATTGGCACAAGAATACTTGACAGGAAAATATTTACATTATCAGAAAAGAAAAAAAATATAAGATACAAAACTCCATAGAAGTAGTCTGAATGGAATTAATTTAAGCCACTGAAGTTTTATTGTATGAAGGGGTTTTTTTTGGCTGTATTTGCAATATTTTTAATGACAGTTCACAACTCTACTTCGTTTCTAGAGAAAATATTATTTTCCTCATTCCAAGGAACAAATCAACCTTATAAGCAAGAACATACAAAAAACTAGGGGTGAAGTGCTAGAAGTTACCCAAAGTTTTAGCATTGCTGTTATTATACTTACGCAGTAGTGGTTTGCATGTCATGCCAGCTTTTGCTGAAGTTCTGCTTTAATTCATTCATCAAATTCATGCCAAGCTTTTGTTTGATCTCAACCAAATGTCTTTCTTTTGCTGACAATACTTGTCGTAATGTCGTAATTTCGTCTTCTAACTACAGGTAGGAGAAAAAACAAAAAGTAAGGCAAAATGTCAGACCAGATGAAGAGTCTATGCATTGGGTCTGCAGAGTCTTAGCTCTGGTATCACCAAAAGTTTCTTCTGTACATATAGTAACCAAACAGCTGAAGCTAGAAATAGAAGTTTTAGTTCTTGTTGTTATTAAAATAATCCTTGCTCTTAGTAAAAAGCATTCCAATGGATTGTTCTGGGTGTAGCAGTTCATGCCTGCATACTCAGGTAGTCACGGTAGAAAGATCAAAGCTCCCACCTCATCTGAGCTACACAGGGAATCTCTGTCTCTAAAACAAAACAAAATTCAAATTACATCTAAGGAAATGATTTGGATGACTTTTGTTTTGGCCAGTCCTGGGCTTGAACTCAGGGCCTAAGCACTGTCCTTGGGCTTTCTCAAGGCTAGTGGTCTGCCACTTGAGCCACAGCATCACTTCTGGCTTTTTCTATGTATGTGATACTAAGGAATCAAACGTGGGTCTTTGTGCATGCTAGGCAAGCACTCTACCAGTAGGCCAAACTCCTGGCCCCTTGGATGATTTTTTCTTGAATGATTTCATTGACATACAACAGACCACATATATCTGGAATATATGAATTGTTAAATTTTGACATATTTATCTACCTGTGAAGCCATCATCATAATCAAGGTGATAAACATAGATATCACCTCCTGAAATGCTCTTCATGATCTCTTTCTCTCTTCTTCTCCCTGACTTCTACCCTTAGCATGCAGCTGCTAATATTCTTTCACTAGACTTGATTTAGCTTTTCTTTTGGCAATACTGGGGTTTGAACTCAGGGCCTTGCACTTGGTGGACTGGTACACCATCACTTAAGCTATACCTCTAGCTTTGCTTTTTGCTGGTTATTTTTGAAGATGGTGGTATAATGAGCTTTTCTGTTTAGACTGGTTTTCAATCTCAGTCCTCTAGATCTCAGCCTCTAGAGTAGTTAGGATTACAGGTGTGAATGTGTGCCCACCTTCTCTGCACTTTAGTGTTCATAATGACGAACAAATAAGCATAGTATAGTCAATAGAATATTATTCAGCCATAAAAAGAACTGCCAATGCTATAATATAGATAAAGCCTAAAAAGCATTAGATTAAGTGAAATAACCCAGAGAAAAACTTCATCTATTGTATGACTCCATTTATCTTAATGACAGGTAACTCAGCAAAGACAAAGTACAGACTGGTAGATGTCTGAGACTGCAGTTGGGTTAGAAAGCAGGTGCTGAGTGTGAGTGCTTTCCTTTAAGGGAGACAAAAATCTATGTTCTAGAACCATACTGAGGTTGTGGTGATAAAATGCTGCATGTTTGTTCATTTTGAAATGGCTAATTTTATGTTAAATAAACTTACTCTGATACAAATGCAAAAAAAGCATATTATTAGACAATAATCATTACATTTTTAGATAATAATCATTAAATTTTTTGATTAAATAATAAACGAATCATTAAATTAGTCTAATTAATTACCCAGTTAGATAATGATTAGATAGTAATTATAACTTGGATAAAAACAGACAATTTAGGATTTTATTTTATCTATGAGACTACGTGAAATTTGAAACTAGAACCCAGAAGAAATGCTGTGATAAACTGAACACCAGTATGATGTTTAGTATTTAGTTTATTAAAAGTACTGCTCTGAAGCTTGCTTCTTCTGGTTGTTCCTGTCTTTTGGTAGGAGTCACACAAACTGAAATAAAGTCACCACAAACTAAAATAAAGTTCAGGTCTCTTTGGATAGGGCATACCGATAAAAGTTATGAGTTATGAACATAAAAGTGAGCCGTTTACTCTGTCAGTCCAGAAAGAACAAAAAGTCTTCAGAAAAGCGCTAAGAGAGAAAGGTCCGGAAGCTAAGCCACTTTGCAAGTCTAAGAGACAGCAGCTTGAGACCGCTATGTATTCTTAGGGAACCTCACTAAATAAAGAGGAAAAAACCAAAAGAGAAACAGAAGAAGCATGAAAACAGGATTTGCCTATTTGATAATGCTGTCTGGTATTTTTCCTACTCCTATTAATATCTATTTTTCTTGAGTCACTTTATCTAGGGGGCAATGACAGCAGTAGATTGTTATATAATCACATCTGACATTTTTAATGTCAATGCTTCATCTTTTCTAAAAACTAAGACACAATGGAGAACACAGCTTAGGGAAATGAAAGTGGATGAGGAATGAAAGTCATGCAAAATTATTGATCAAGTTTATTTTAAGCATTAGAAAAATTAGTTGTTTAAAAATCAGAAAAGCAGCTGGTAATAAAATAGAACAAATAGTTGAAAGAGAACAGTACTTTCTGATTCACTGATAAGATTTATTTTAAAAAATGCATATTTTACTTCTGTTATTTATAGGTCTAAATAAATATGTATTTAAGCTACAAAATAAACTAAATAAGCATGTGGAAATAAGCATGACCACAGAGAACTGAAGATCAAATTGGGTTGAAAGGCTGAATTCACTCAAGACAATGTTTCTGACACTATTTATTGTGCTTTGTGAGCTTTCCCACCAGCAAGAAAAGTCTTCTTGTGGCCATACAAACATGAGTAGGCCATATGGGTCAATCTGAGATAGGACATTGCCCTGAGGACCTAATCATAAAGATATTAACATTAAAGTGGTCCAGGTTCTCCCAAAGGGTACAGTTGGGGAAAGACGAATACACAGTTACAGCTAGAGGGCAATGGAAGAATATGAGGGAACTAAGAACAGGAGTGGAGTAAAGCAGAAACTACACAGCTGGCACATCCAAGACCTCTTTTTGGCAAAGCAATCAAGAGATAAGAAATCCTCATATACAAAAATCTTACCACACCCGAGTACCTGAAACAAAGGCAGGCAGACAATCGATCGGCCTCTAGAGAAAGTTTGTACTCAAGTGGCATCTCTGCTACAGAGACGAGTCACCTTTAACCAAGGGCCCAGCCAGAATGTCTATGAGATTTGACACACAGGAACTGAATTTTCTCAAGAATACCTCAGTACTTCATCAGGCCAGTGGTGAGATTTCTAAGATGAATCTGGGTGTATCCTGTTGTAATGAGATCCTAGTACTGGAGATAAAATCTGAAGGCATCTGTGATATTGGTTAAAGACCTGATTCAGTGCATGTGTGCATGCATGTGTATCAGTGCACAATTGCTTATAAAGGAGTAGAGAAGGCAGATTTAGGAAAAGAACACGAAGCAGAGTAGCCTTGGGAGGAGAGAGAATAAATAGAAATGTGAGGAGGAAGAACTGCAAAGATATACTAGCTTGGATCTTCATTGGCCCTGGGGCAAACAGCTATGTCAGATTCTTCGGAAGTCATGATGCTAAACATGACAACGTGTGGAACTTCATCTCTGAGGAGCCCCAAATTAAAAGCCAGGAAGCACTGGAGCTTAATGCTCTTTCCAAAAGATAAAAACATGACTCAGGGTAACTGATCATAGTTATCTTCAGAAGTCAGTACACGTCTAGTTGCTTCCAGACTAACTTTTAAAAATTCAATTTTATTGTCAGAGTGATGTTCAGAGGAGTTACAGTTACATAAGTAAAGTAGTGGTACATTTCTTCTCGAACATTGTTAGTGCCCCCCGCCCCCAGGTTTTTCTTCCACTTTCCCTTCCCCCAACCTTCACTCCACCCAAGTTGTCAAGTTCATTTCCAACATATTGTCAGGCTAACTTTTCATTAAAAGCAAAACAAGTTTCTAAGAACACTAAGTTGACCTAAAACAAGTACTACTCTAGCACATACTCACACATTCTCTCTCTCTCTCTCTCTCTCTCTCTCTCTCTCTCTCTCTCTCTCTCTCTCTCTCTTTCTCTCCCTCTCTCTCCCTCCCTCTCTCCCTCCCTCCCTTCCTCCCCCTCTCTCTCTCTCACTAAAAAAACCCACTTTTCTCTGGTAAATGATTTAGTTACTCCCATAGTATCCAAAAATTAAAAAGAAGTACATAATTAACACTAATAATTACTGTTGATTAAGTAACTCAGCCTTTCATTTTACCAACAAGAGATGAAAAAATTAGCATTATAAAAATACCTTGGGAAAAAAACAATTCAGTTTGAAATGTACTCATTTATTACATTTTATTGAATGAATGACAACATAATTGCGAGCTGAAGATGGAAATAGCAATAATAGAAAGATTACTACTCATACCTGAACTAATTCTGCCCTGAGCTCTTCCCTCTCCTCTTCAGAGAGCATACTGGAAAAGTCAGCGCTGGCTACTGTGTCCTCATCTCTTCCTTGCAATGGCTCGCTCTCCAACAAACCTTTAGGCAGAGTTGATAACACATACATCAATTTTTAAAACATAAATTTAGCCAATTTCTGTTTTTGTAGTTTAGAAGATTAGATAAAATAAGTAAATGTCCCATGGAAAAATTCCAAGGAGAAATTCCTGAAAAAAAAAATACAAGTCTTCCCAAATGGGATGAGCTCCAAGAAAGCAAAGAGTAAAATACTCTGAAAACAAAATGGAAAGAAAGAGAATAGAAGGCCATTTTCATCCAGTTCATCATGTTCATGTGCATGCCTTGTGTTTACCTGTGTGACACAGGCCCACCCAAGGGCAGAAGTTTAATGTGACATTTTACATTTCTTCCTTAAGTCAGACAATCCACTTCTAGACCATCTGTCTTACAGTATAAACAATGTGGATAATTTAACAGAGGAAAAAAATGTTAGAAAGCTTCCATAACCAGCCAAGAAGGAATTGAAACATATCTGTAAAGACATTTATAGCTGGGAAGAAACACATTTGTGAAGACATTTATAGCTGGGCACAAATGGCTTACAACTGTAATCCTAGCTACTCAAGAGGCTGAGACAAGTGGACCCAAGTTCCAAGCCAGCCAGGGTCAGGAAAGTCACTGAAACCCTTATCTCTGATTAACCACCAGAAAACAAGATGTGTAGCTGTGGCATAAAGTGGTAGAGTGCTAGCCTAGAGCAAAAGAGCTCAGGGATCGCATCCAGGCTCTGAATTCAAGCTACCATGACTGACAAAAAAAAGTAAGAAAGAAAGAAGGAAAGGAAGAAAGAAAGAAAGAAGGAAGGAAGGAAGGAAGAAATTTATATTAAAACCAAAGTTCCATAAAATAAAAAAATTCAGAAACGAAAGAGTTTAATGTGAGTAATCTGAGTAAGTTTGTATCCTCACAGGGACTGCATCTAGACACTGCATAGCAATGTTCAGGGTAAGCCTTGAAATGCAGTGTTGAATGGACAAAAACTCCTCCCCTCAAACCCCCTAACCCCAAGTGGATGGCATGTTTACTTGTCACTTGAATTTGCACCATGTGAATGGACTCAGACAATCTAAGACCACAAGGTAAAACGGCAAAGGCTTTCAAAATCCTCCAGTTTGGATGGAGTAATCAGAGGAATGTGGAACTGCTATGTGGAAGAAACTCAGTGGACAGCGCTTCCATCTACCAGACATCCCAGAAACCTCCTTTCCAGGGCAAAATACAAACCAGAGCTCAAGAAAAGAGAAATCTCAGCTAAATAATAATTTTGCTGGCTCATACCCAGATCAGAGCACCTGTATACACATCAAGAAATAACGTGAATAAATATTGTAATCCTGCTACCAGAGTACTTTGAACACAGGGACAGCGTTTTATTCTCTTTTAAGGACAACAAAATACAGAGAATTGTCTTAAAGATAATTCCCTTTGGTTTACCGCTAGTGGAGGCACTTTAGAGAGCAGGTGGGCCTTAAGGAACCTATCAAATGCTCCCACATGTCTGCTGAATTCATCTTTTATGAGACAGGCACTCTCATGACAACTCATGTGCTTCTACAATAGTAGTGTTAATCTACTTGTGATTATAGAGCCCTGATAACCCACTCATACTCAATATTATTTCATTTGGGATCAATCTTCAATACACAAACTTTGGAAATGTACTAAAACCACAGCACTAATTCCCTATCTTATATATATGAAAAATAGGAACTACAATGTTATCAACTATGATGAGCTGTAGGGTAAAGTACTTATTTTAATCTTGAAAGGAAACCATCTATGGATGTCTACATATTCTTGCTACATCCTATTAGGCATTCCTGCAGACTAGGTAATGGCTTAATGGCTGTGACTGAAACAGAACAGGCACCTATAAATTAAAATGCTTATAAACTGTAATTTTGCACAGTGGTTGTATGATATATTCTTGGCAAACAGGCAAAAATTGCAAATTTCTTTTAAATAGCAAAATAATCTTGTTCCACACTAGGAAATTAAAAAAAACACAAAGGAGAAAAGTGTATTGTTTCAAAAGGCATGCAAAATCATCCGGATTTAATAAAAGAAGGAATTCAGTAAAGTAGCTTAAATGAAAACTTAGCATGTCCAATGAGAGCCTGAAAACTGTAATATTTATTACTTAATTACATTTTCTTCATAATGCTGCTAAGAATAGCCTCAGGAATTCTTTTAACATAAAACTTCAAAATATCTATTCCCTATGGAGAAAATATTTGAGCTTATCTCATTACTGTAAGATTTATGATTATTTTTGAGTATGCAAAATTCCCCCAAAATCAATACAAGTCAACTTTAAAAGGATGGAAATTAAAAGTGGAAAGCAAGTTTGATAGAATTTAACTTTCTGCACATTTGCTAAACCTACCATGAAAACCTAAACATTATTTCTCATGTTCCTCCATTATACAACTGCTAATTTTCATTAATTTGTTAGTAATTTTCATCTTTTCTGCTACTGAATTATGTTTCCTGTTGCCTTGGAGTTCTAGCAGAGGTTTCAAATGGCAAGAACAATACAATGGGTGCTTTATACCATTATATCCTAAAGCCAAGGCTTGAACCCTTCTGTGGGACACACCAAAAGACATGAAACTGCTCTCCCAGGACCAGGAACCACCTACCTCTAGGCTTTGAGAGTGAGATCAAGAGGAGCAGGAGGCAGTGGCATTGTGGGAAATTTGCATGCACATACAAGGAATCATTAAACAAAACAAAACAAAAAAGACAATATTCCCACCTCCAGAGGTAACTGATGTCACCATAATATACAATACTCCAGATATTTTCCTGTACAATGCATCACACACCCACTACTGTATCATCTCAGAGTTCAAGATATCTCTTATAACCAATAGTGTCTTACAATTATGTGATAGTACTTTCTTTTCTTAGTGGTATATAAAATGATAGGTATCTTGGGCATCCTAGATTTCTAAAATAGTATACACAGTCCACTCCAAGTTCCCATGACAGATTGGTTCCAGAATCCAATGTTCTCAGATGCTAAAGTCCTTCATGTACATTGGCCTAAGAGTTCTGCCTGTGGATCTCTAGATATATTAGATTTTTAAATCATAAAGTCCTTCACAATATGGATGCTATGCACACAGTTCTTATGTTATATGGTTTAGGGAACAACAAAGAGAAAAAAATCTGAACAGGTTTGGTATGTAGTATTAAAAATATTCTTAATACACAATTGGCTGGCTCTGTGAAAGCAGAATGGGTAGACATGGAGAGCTAAAAGCATACATTCACATGTGTATGATTAAAAATAAAATCACATTGTTTTGTACAAATTTTTTTTATTTTTCCAATCTCATTATTTTCCATTTCATTTACAAAGTGACTATGTAAATTTTTCTCAGTTGGCCCTAGGATGCATTAAGAGCCAATTAATTTTTCCCTAACTAATTATCCAATTCATAACAGCATGTCTGTCCGGTTGTTATGTTCCTAAAACATCTTTTTATCACTGACTCATGGAAGAGACCTAAATCTATCCTGCAAAATTTATCATAACATTTTGATTAATGATTCATTGGCTGATTACAAGACAGTACAAGGACATTGAAAAAGAGAGTGAATATCTTGGGAAAAAACCAATCTCAAGAAGAATTTTAACTGAACTCTTTCAACTTTGTAACTGCATTAGTTTAAGCCTCATACCTGTAAAACAAGGATAACAACCTGTCCATGGGGGTAGATAATGAGGGGTTACAGCTTTGCAAAATAATAGCACTGTACCTGGCAAATAATAACCAGCAAGCATGTTAGCTCCCAATACGCTCATAATTGAATAATTTTCTTCCTTATTTGGGACCATTTTAAAATCCAAGTGACATGAAAGAAAAGTTAGAAGATATTAATGTGTTTTCAAGAAGCTAACAAAAAGTTTCTGTGATGAACCAATAACCACTAATATATATATATATATATCCTATATGTTAGTGTAGGATATATATATATATATAATCCTAACATAGAATACTAACATATAGAATATATATATATATATATCCTAGTTATATACAAAGTAATTTCCCTAAATCTCTCTTTAGTGTGTGCTGAATCTTTCTGCTCCAGTATGGTGCTCTAGTTCATTTGGCAATACCCTTTTTGGCTATTGTTTAAGAAACTGGAAGGAACAACTGACACAGGACTGCCTCTGGATTCCTCTCTTGGAATTTTAACTGTCAGAAAGGACCAATAATGGAGCAAGGTTAAATCAGATTCTGGCAGAAAGGTGTAGGTAAGCTTAAATCATCTCCAGAACTTCCCTAGACTGATCTATCCATCCTTCCTTCCTTTCTTCCTTTCTTCCTTCCTTCCTTCCTTCCTTCCTTATTCCCTCCCTCCCTCCATTCCTTCCATCTGCCTTCTCTCCTTCCTGTCTTCAACAAAAATTGGTTGAACACGATCCATCTGTCATTGGCCCTGTCATTTTGCTTGTCTTAATTCCTAACTGATTTCTGAATTTTGATGAGTTTTCTCTTTGATGTCAAACCACTATTTTATTTGAGCTTGTTTACATGTCTTTTTTCTTTGGACAAAATCTGAAATAGATATACATATAATATCACAAAATTTTGGTCAAGAAGAGTTAATTTTAGACTCTACCAGTTCTCACTTCCATGAGTAGCTATGGCCTCAAATCAATTTGAGCTTTCACTGCTCAATCTAAAGCAATCACTGCTTTAGACCAGCTTTCTTTAAACCCACAATGGTCACTTTGTCATTTGAAAAGTCTTTTGCAAAACATAGCTAGCAAACCAACTAGAAAGCCTACAGAAAAGATCTTCACTAACCATTCAACAGACAAAGGCCTCATATCTAAAATATATCAACAGCTCAAAAAATTGAATCACTCCAAAACTAATCTCCAAAGAAACAACCATCCCATTAAAAGATGGGCCAAAGACTTAAAGAGACTCTTCTCTGAAGAAGAAATAAGAATGGCCCAGAAACACATGAAGAAATGCTCGACATCTCTGGCCATAAAAGAAATGCAAATCAAAACAACTCTAAGATTCCACCTCACTCCAGTCAGAATGGCCAGGATCAAGAAATCTAATAACAACAGATGTTGGAGGGGATGTGGACAGGAGAGATCACTACTACACTGTTGGTGGGAGTGCAAATTTGTTCAGTCACTATGGAAAGCAGTATGGTGATTCCTCAAAAGACTAAACATAGAGCTCCCCTATGACCCAGCAATTCCACTACTTGGCATTTACCCAATTGTCCAGAAACAAGGACATACTAAATCCACTAGCACAACGATATTCATTGCAGCACTATTTACCATAGCAAAGATACGGAACCAACCCAGCTGTCCTTCAGTTGATGAGTGGATGAACAAGATGTGGTATTTATACACAATGGAATTCTATGCTGCTGTCAGAAAGAATGACATCTCCCCATTTGTAAGGAAATGGAAAGACCTAGAAAAAAATGAAGTGAAATAAGCCAGATGCAAAGGAACATAGGCTCAATGGTTTCCCTCATTTGTCATAATCAGTAGAAACTTTGGGCTCTCCTAGCAGAGATTTACAATAGAGCAAAACCTAGACACATAGGGCCATATAGGATGACACTAAATGAAAGACCTCCAGGATATAGAAACAAAAGCCATATATAATGAGTGATTGTTGTCCTTAATGTACTATGTTATCTCTCATCTCTTTTGCTGTCCCTTGGCTATCTCATATTGTTACAGTATTTTACCTTGTTATCTGACATATTATATATATGCTTATTTGGTTATTTGAAATCGGACAGGGAAGCGGGGAAAACGGGATGAGGGGCAAGGGTTGGGGGGGAAAAGGGGACCAAGACATGAGAAAGGGTATCAATGTTTGTGAAGTAATGCACCTTCTGTCTGGTGAATATAATGTAACCCTTCTATTAATTATAATAAAAATACATGAAAAAAGAAAAGTCTTTTGCAGTCTGATATAAATGGTCTAGAAAGCTAAATTATACCTGAGCAGTGTCTATTTCGTTCTGTGTTTTCTTAGTTCTCTTTCCTCTGCAGGAGGACAGGTAAGGGGCAGGCAATCAATTATCACACTTTCACCCTGACCTTAGGGGGCACCACTGCATAGCAGCACTACTGATCCAGGCACTTGACCCTCTGAGACAGATGGGATGGTGTGAAAAGTTGGTCTTTAGTCTACATGGATTCAAAAGGCAGATCTTACAACTGAAGTCAGATTTCAACAATGGATCTGCCAACATGCCTCTTCTTGTATAGAAGACCTAGAGATCCTGGCTAACCTAGAAGAGCTACAGATCCATCTCCAATTGTAGAGACCAATCAGGCCCCTTTGGAAGGGGAAAGTTGAAAACAGGTTTCCTGGAATGTCCCAAGTAGTCTGTATTTGGAAAATTGATACAATCCCTTCCTCCTCCCACCCCAACAGATCCCCGCCCAAAAAAAAAAAAAAAGATGGACTTGCCTTTAGGAGGTGTGGTATTTCCTTACTCCAAGAAACAAGTGAGTGTTCTCTGCTCCAGTATTTGAGGGTTAAGCTCACATGGCTGACCCTATGCCAGGACTGCCTCCTGATAGCACAGCCAAGTCAGAACTCATGGGTCCATTTGGGCTATACTTTTACACGTCACAGTCAGTGGTAACGTGTCTTCTAGTTGATTCCTGGAATCACCAGTGATTGAATACGTTTGAAGCCAAGGATCCAAAACAAGTTGGGCTGTTTTCTAATAAACTAAGTAAATTAACCAGGCCAATAAATGGGACACAGGTAAAGTCTGGCCTCAAAAAGTAAATAAAGGTTCCTTGGCTGTGTTCTTAGCACTTGTAGTGCTTATAGGCACTGGCTATGTGTGCTCTCTTGTCATGGTTTTCTTTAAATTATTTTGTATTGTGATTAATACAAGGGTTACATTACATTCATGAGATAGAAGGTGCATTACTTCACAAACATTGATACCCTTTCTCATGACATGGTCCCCATTTCCCTCCCACCCTCCCCCCGCTCATCTTGATTTCCCCCTTCCCTATCCAGTTTCAAATAACCAATTAAGCACATATAAAATATATCAGATAACAAGGCAAAATATTGTAACAATATGAGATAACCAAGGGAAATCAAAAGAGATGAGAGATAACATAGTAATTAAGGACAACAATCACTCATTATATATGGCTTTTGTTTCTATATCCTGGAGGTCCTTTCATTTAGTGTCATCCTATATGGCCCTATGTGTCTAGGTTTTGCTCTATTGTAAATCACTCCTAGGAGAGCCCAAAGTTTCTACTGATTATGACAAATGAGGGAAACCATTGAGCCTATGTTCCTTTGAGTCTGGCTTACTTCACTTCATTTTTTCTAAGTCTTTCCATTTCCTAACAAGTGGGGAGATGTCTTTCTTTCTGACAGCAGCATAGAATTCCATTGTGTATAAATACCACATCTTGTTCATCCACTCATCAACTGAAGGACATCTGGGTTGGTTCCGTATCTTTGCTATGGTAAATAGTGCTGCAATGAACATCATTGTGCTAGTGGATTTAGTATGTCCTTGTTTCTGGACAATTGGGTAAATGCCAAGTAGTGGAATTGCTGGGTCATAGGGGAGTTCTATGTTTAGTCTTTGTCATGGTTTTTTTGATGACGTCTTATCACACTGTCTGGAATGTAAGCACTTGCTCAATAGAAACTGGCTTTGCCCACTCTGATGTTTCCTTCTTCCCTAGCCTGTGTTTCCTAGAATGACGATCTCTCCTATAGCATGAGGATGTAGGACCAAACCAGAGTGAAAAGCAAAATGTACTTGTTCTGCAATCTTTAACCTGCGATCAGTACGTGAATGTCACCCTATGGGGTGTAAGGGGAAAACAAAAGAGAATCATGGAATCTCAGCAGACTGCAAAAGTGACACTTCCTCATCCACCAAACCCTTCTGGAAACTATCAGGCCCTCTCAGTTAACTTCTTCCATTTTCTCTTTCAGTCCCTTTGTCTTCAGTGGCTTATTCTAACCTCTTCCAGCTAGCTCAATCCTTGAAACATGCATGAAGAATAGCTACCAGGCAATTCTTTGTTGCTCTGTAAAGATACTTATTGACCTTGAGAGAAGATAATGGTTAACTTAACTAATAGGTAGTAGACTATCTACCACAGCCAGCAGCATAATAATGTACTTTAAAAAATTGGGGGATTCTTCTTTGAGAATCTTTCCCAAATGTATCCTGAACTTAGATAAAGGACCTCCCCAGACTCTGCAACCATAATGAAATGGCGCAGTTGCTGCTAGCATGGTGGTGACTTTTTCTCTTGGCAGATGCTCAATTACTCTCTTCAGGAGAAAAGTGGAATCAATGTGCTTCTTAACCGCACACTAAGTGGCACGGATGGTCCACAGCTTCCTCTACAGAAGCCCATTAGACAAGGTACATGGTCAACGAGTCTGGGAGTTTCACCACCTGTAGGATAACAAATTAGCCTGCTACCACTTTATGGCAGTTGTCAGCAGACCCAAGACTCCAGAGCCACAGACTCAAACATAGAAAGTAGCATGGATGTGACATTCGGGTCATTTCCCTTTGCCAAGTCATATAGAGGGTGACGCGGAGGGGTCTAGATGGGTCTTGTGTACAAAGTGGTTTGTATCTTAACTGCGTATCCCTGAGCTCAAAGAATCTGAATCTTTTTCAACAGGCAGTAAGCAAACTTGCCTATTGTTGACTCTAGGGAAAGATATTGTCTTTACTATGTCAAAAAAATAAGCAAAGCTCACTCATATTACTGAGGAGGAAATGATCTCTGTCTTTCAAGGATCTAACTTCTTTTTTAATATTTTTTATTGTATTTAATAAAAGGGTTATCTGATATTTGCCAGATAGAAGGTGCATTAATTCACATACATTGATACCCTTCCACATGTCTTGGTCCCCATTACCCTCGCCCAGGATCTAACTTCTTTAAACAGTCCCCAAAATAAAGACATCAAAACTTCTACTTATATAAGACTTACTAGAAACAAGACAAAGTTTATTAATTTGCTCGTTTGTCTAGATAATGAATAGTGGACTTGAAATTTGAATGAACGGTTACTAGGTTATGGAACTCATGCTCTTGTGACTTCACGTAAAGACTAGACAGGACTTCAGATGGGTCTCCCTTATAACCAAGAACCCTACTCAAGAGGCTCACCACACACTCTCTACTCACAAGGACTGGGTCAAACCAAAGGCCAGTGCTCAGGGCACTGATAGTTTTAGCTTTCACATTGGGAAGAATCCAGAGTAGACAAGTTTCTTTGTGGACTTGTTCCATTAACACAAGGCAAAAAACACCCCGAGACTATCAAGTCATCAAGATGTTGTTTACATGATATTGTTGATATTTAACTAGCCATTTTACTTTTTATTGTGATTCCAGTGACTCAGACTTTTGTCATATATCCCCACATTGAAGAAATCATAGCTAAATTTCATCTCCCTGTTTGTATTTCTTCCCCATCACCCAATTCATGCAATATATGCGACATTCAAATATTTTGAACATATCATTTGCATCATGTCAAAACCCAGCTCAAAAAACAATCAACACATGGATATCCATTACTTCAAGCCTAGATTTAAAATTCTTATACACATTCTTATACAAGTGATGAATGCAGCCAAACTGTCTCTTATTCTCCGCCACCCCCCTCCCACCAGCCAAGCTGTTAGAGCAATATTCCTACATTTGAGCTTCTCTGTCACTCTTGAAAGGCTCTTCTTCCTCCTCAGTTTTTCTTCTTTTTTGGAAGACCCCTTCAAACTGTGAATAATACTAGGATAGTAAGGTATCATTTTATAGTTCTTAATTAATTTAAAATATTGATTCTTTTGACCTCTATCGTAAGTATATACTGTGTGTTAATATTATAAATTATATGTGATAAAAACCTGAAGCATTAGTTGCATTATAAATTGTACTAACAACAGTAGTATATGTTATTATAATTATAGTGAAGCAAGTTTATGTAGAAAATACCTCAGATACTGTCCTGTAAATGTTTTATTGTCACTAAAAATATGAAGGATGCTTGACTCACCAGTAATAATAGCAGTATTTCCCAAGCTTTGGTTTCATTTAATAATGTTACTAAAATCAGGTATTGTATCTGTAATGGTCAGACTGAGAATCTACTAACCACTGGAACAGAGAAAAGCTTTTACTGAGTTTTATCTAAAGATGCCTGTGAGGTAGTAACAGATGAAGTTCTTATATTCTGCCTTTCCTTTTCTGTTCTGATGTACCCCTTAGATAACAATCCAATCAAATGGACTCATCTCTAAAGAAAGAGTACAGACTCAACACAACCTGACTTAAACTAAAGATGGAGATGACATACTACCACGTACAGAAACCAAGGAACATAGGGATTCTTTCTTTCCATTTCTCACTCACCTACATGCAGAAGGCTGCTCCTTCTGACTGTAAGAGCACACATCACTGGTGTAAAACCATCAAGCTAACTGTGTATGCTAACAACCTTATGACAATGGAAATTTGTAAAACCCAATGAGCTAGTAAAGATAGCAAAAGAAATGTGATTCTAAATTGTTAACCAATTAACCATTAAAAGCTCCTGGATACATACAAACCTAAATAATTATCAGTTTTTTTGCCAGTCCCAGGGCCTGAACTCAGGACCTAAGCACTGTCCTTGGGCTTTCCTCAAGGCTAGAGCCCTACCACTTGAGCTCTACCACTTGATCCACAGTGCCACTTCTGGCTCTTCTATGTATATGGTACCCAGGAATTGAACCTGGGTCTTTGTGTATGCTTTGCAAACACTCTACCAGTAGGCAAAACTCCTGGCTCCTAAAAATGATCATTTTTATGACCAAGATTTGATCAAGACTCCTCCTCAGCTTCTGGGGTAAGAATTGGCTACATTTACATAAGGCTCCTTGGTCCCAGGTCCAACCTCTACTTGCATGATGCTCTAGAAAGTAGACTTGAAATCTCTGAGAATCAGAGGGGATTAGTAGAATCTGCCAACCTGAGGAGTACCAAGACATAGCCCAGGTCTATGGGATTGGCTGGCTTCAGATTATCAGCTCTCTTGGTAAAGGACAGAAGATGTCATTACAGCAAGACCAAATTTTCATTACTTTGTAAGAACAGCTGGCATTTCAGGCTGCCTTCTTTGACAGATACAAAGCTGTCATCTGTGAGTTTCTAGATGTGGACATTTTATTTCAGCAGTTTATATTATATTCCCTTCATATTTATAGGTAAATTTGAAATCCCTTTTACTTACAAGTAAAACGAGAACAAGAAAGATGAATCAGGCTCTTCAGGATATGCTAGAGCCTTCAGAATCCCAGCTGCAAATGGTAACTGAAGGTATCCAGGCCTGTGGGTGAACAAATCCAGAAAACTGGTTTGCCTGGCAGACCACAAGTATTATATGATAAGCTCTGTGCATTTTACTTCTCCAGAATCTGAACTGTAATGACGAATGAAATGAAAGACAAAGACTAGATGGTAAGCATTGTAAGAGAGTTAGAAGACTTCAGCATATTCTGGCACTGCATAGGTTGCATTCGAACTGAATGAATCATTGTCTCTTTCTTCCTTTAAATCACAAGGTATTTTAGCCTGTATATATGCCTTGTCTTGCTCACTCATAATAGGAACTCAGTAAATACTTGTGGGATAATGTAATGAGCCATCATGGCCTTACATATGTCCTAGTCAAATATCTACAAAATGCATCTGATACTCAACAAGGGAGGCAAGTTTCTTGCGGATAAAATGTCCAAGACTCTGCCAATGTGATGGTATTGAACAATGGTTACAAATGACAGGTAAGTACCAAACAGCTCACATCAATACGTCAGCTCTGCTGCCACCACAGCTCCTTCTTTGTGACTCCATTAGGCTGGAGTATGGCTTTGATTCAATGTTCTGTTCCAATTTATACCTTTTTCAGGTTAAAAAAAAAATCCCCTCCTTTCTTGGAAAAGTTACAAGTAACAAGAGGAAGCCATGCCAGACTTCTGACATGCACATGTTAATTGCATAGGTAATGGAAGACAGTCACAATGGGATCTTATAAACGTCCTGACAAGTTAAACATCGTTGTTTACCTGGGGCCATTTATATTAGAATGACATTTCTTCATGGCACCAGGACATAGTTGTGTTATGGTTTCTGACATCCCTGTGAATTTATGTGGTGTAAAATACATCAAAAAAAAATTTCCTTGACTTAAATACTCCAGAAGTTTTTAAAATACTGTTTTAGAAGTAGGTCAAAGGAAAAAAAAATCCAGACAACAACAGGTTTTCTAAAAGGTGGAAACAGAGAAGCTTAAGTTCCTTACGGGCAGTGAGGTAGTTGTGCTCCGCCACAGGCTGCTGCTGAACTGCACTCTAGTAGGGCTGCCTGAACTCACACCCAGAGAGCTGGCCACACCTGAGCTTTTATTGCCCACACGAGGTCACGTGGCCTTCTCTGCTGGATTAGCATTTCAACCACCACATTCAAAACAAGGAGAAACACGAAACCAATTTTTATTGCAAGAAATAAAAATTCACAAATCTCCTCTACTCATCCAAATAGAACATTAAAGTATTTAGTATATCTTTATTGATTGAATTATTTGTTAACTCTTGAAAGACACTGTTTGACAAACAAAACAGATACATGATAGCTAAAAGGACAAGCCACACCAAGTCACATAAAAAATAAAGCCATAAAACAGGAAACTTATGAATAAAAAATGAAAAACATAGCTATGAAAAAACAAACAAAAATATATGTTCCTTATGGATAGACTCCAGGAACTTCCTCTTGTGACCAAACTCCACACAGCATGAGGAAAAATAAATAAGCCTTTTTGGAGGTATGAGTACTTAAGAACAAACAGCCAAACAACCAAGCTTCTATGTCTTCCTCCTTCTGTCTACTCTGCCTTCCTTTCACAAAAATAACATAAATACCAGCTCCAATTCACCTCTCCTGGAACCTGGGAAAAGATGCCAAAGGCAACACTCCAGATTCAAGAGAACATCTAGTTCAAATAACATGAAAACTTGGGTCTGGGACATAGCTTAAATGGTAGAGCATTTGTTTAAGTGTTAAACTCTGAGTATGAACCCAAGTACACCAAAAAAAAATCATATTACATAAACATACCAGAGCAATAAACTATTCTAAATTTAAACTAACAAAAACTAACACCCATTTCACTTAAAAAGAAGTCCCTTTAAACAAAATCCTCCACTTTCTTCGCTTCATTCTATGAAAGAAAACTTAACACTAGACTTTGAATTCATATTATTTGGTTACCTGAATCTTCCTTAGGCGCCCAAGATATATAGACTCCTGGAGCTGTTTTCATCTCCTGTAATCTCCCAGGAGTGGACAGACACATACCTATACATAGTCAGCTCTGTTGGACAGGCCACATTCCATCTTAGGTCACTCCTCAAATGTCCCATTCATCTTTGAAATAGCCCAGTCACCCAGTATGGCTGGTTCAGAAAACAGTGGGACCAGCTCATTATCAATGGAAAATATATACTAAGCACAAGAAAAAAATGCAGTTGTACCCAAAATATATTTAAAGAAGAGGTAAAATGAAAATCTTTTTTCAGAAAGACCCTAGCTTGTTTTCTTTGCTTTTCTACTTTTGGTCATATGGCTTGAACTCAGGGCCTGGGCACTGTCCCTGAGCCTCTGTGCCCCCTGCTGGTGTTCTACCACTTGAATCACAACACCAGTTGGAGATAAGAGTCTTACGGACTTTGGTACCCAGGCTGGCTTTGATGATTCTCAGATCTCAGCCCCCTGAGAAGCTAGTATTACAGGCATGAGCCACCACACCCAGCTAACCCCAGATTTTTAAAAAACGTTCTATTCCACAGTCCTAAGGCTGGGTCAGGAATTTGACACAGCTACATGGTAGCCATTGACATAGCAAGGCTTGTCCACTGGGACTGAAGTGAGACTCAGAGGCCTGGAGCTTTGGAAAGTAGTTCATCAGAGGTACAGGTGACCTTTCATTATTTTCAGCAAATTAGTTCAGTAACATGTAGTTTTTCTAGTTTCTCATTCCAAATATTTAACATTTAAATAGCTGCTAACATTTCAAAAAGCTTCTCTTTTCCTCCTGAAATCTAGGTAGGAATTACATGTTAAGGAGATAAAGACTGGACATGGTGGCCCATGCCTATAATCCCTACTCAGGAGGCAAAGATGAATCAGTCTGAAGCCAGCCAGGACAAAATGGGGGTGTGGTTCAAGGGGTGGAGTGCTACCTAATAAGTGCAAGACTCTAAGTTTAATTCCCCAATTCCACTGAGAGAGAGAGAGAGAGAGAGAGAGAGAGAGAGAGAGAGAGAGAGAGAGAGAGAGAGAGAGAGAGGGAGGGAGGGAGGGAGGGAGGGAGGGAGGGAGGGGGAGAGGGGGAGATTGAGAGAGAAACAGGATGAAAATATATGCTTCTGAATTATGAAATGTTTAGCAAGAATAGCAAATACAAATTAGAAGAGTTTAAAACAGATCACAGACAGACAATATAAAGGACAAGTTAATATATAAAAATAAATTAAATATATAAATTAAATACAACAAATAAAATGCACATTAATATTACAGAGTTATACAATTCTTTATCTAAACCATTAGCAAACGTTGGATACTAGCCTATGCCGAAAATGTGTGAGAAAGGGATTGTGTGTGTGGTTTTGGGGTTATTTTGGTGGGTTGTGGGGCTAGAAATCAGGGCCTGGTGTCCCTGACCCTCTTTGTGCCCAAGGCTAGTGCTCTATCACTTGAACCACAGAATCATTTCCAGTTTTTGAGTGATTTATTGGAGATAAGAGTCCCATGGAGACTTTTCTGCCTGAGCTGGCTTTGAACTGCGATCCTTAGTTCTCAGCCTCGTGAGTAGCTGGATTAGAGACATGAGTCACTGGCACCAAGCAAAATGAATTATTTATATGCCACTTCATGTACCACTGGGCTCTGTCCCTATAGCAGGTACAGGGGTGTTGACTTTCTTGTGAGGCTCAGTCTATGGAGGGAAAATGATGCAACAAGGGAGACAGGCAAACAATACACATTAAAGCCCTATTGGAAGTGGTAGACAACTACAGAAAGGAAAGCAAGTACAGTACCTGCACTGCTACACAACTTCTCCATTATTAAAATAAACAGAACCAGTACATACTGACTATGAGGAATTTTCACAATACACTGTTAAATGAAAAAAAAAAAGCAAGTGATGGGTCAGTCTACACATAAGCTATTTGGTGAAGGCACAATGACACCTTTTGTATGTAAGAATGCTTATCATCCATGTGCTTCTTTCAACAGTGAGAAAGGCACTGTAGTGGCTGGGTTTAGAAGGTAAAAGATGATCACATTCTTTATTTTAGACAACTTGTGATATTGAATACGGGTTGAAATTAATGGTTTGAATACATAAGGATATAAAATATAATAGCAATTAAGACCAATTTGCTTCTTGCTCTTTCATTTTTAAATGTAATTTTCAGAAAATGAAAAAAATATGCAAATGCAATGCATTATTGCGTTGTTGTTTGGCTTTGAGTTTCAAGGTCTCATATATCCTGTTAGACTCAGGCACTGTGAACTCTGGCAAGGATCAAGGTCTCTATTGGATTACAGAAGACATGGAGACATCATGCATTTGCTCCAGTGACTATGACCAAGTACGGCTCAGGAGAAACACTCCTCATTCTTGCCAGCCTCATGTATTCCTATATAACTCAGATCAGACTGCACCTTCACTGACAGGGCTTGAGCTGGTTCTTCAATAGGAGACAGGAAGCAAAAGCCACTCCTCACTAGGTCCTGAGAAGTGAGAAGACTTTTCCCTGGAGCACAGGTTCCACACATCCTGGGCTGACACCTGTCCTTCCTCCTGCAAGGATCCACCAATCACCTCATGAAGAAGTATAAGAGAATTACTAACTCTGCCCTACATTTGTTCAATTTTCTTGTCTGGTTACAATACACACACAATGGTTAATTTTAAATATTTTCTTCTTTTGTAATGGTGGTACTAGAGTTTTGAACTCTAGGCTCCAAGCTCTTTGTATTCTTGACCTTAGTTGGCACACTACCACTTGAACTACATCTTCAATATAGAATTTTGCTAGTTATTCTAGAAATAAAATCTCTAAGACTTACGTCTTAGAGACAGACATAAAATATTCTACCCGAGTGAGTTTTGATAAGAAAATACCTAAATCCTGAATGCTTCTATTCTTTTTTTTTTTTTTGTCAGTCATGAGGCTTGAACTCAGGGCCTGACCACTGTCCTTAGACTTTTCTCAAGGCTAGAGCTCTACCACATGAGTCACAGCACCACTTCCAGCTTTTCTCTATGTAGGTGGTACCGAGGAATTGAACCGGGGTCATCATACGTGCTAGGCAAGCACTCTACCACTAGGCCAAACTTCTGGCCCCACTTCTATTCTTTTAACCCAGGAAAAAGGATTATTGGTTAAGGAGCACAATGGTTTTGCAATTATGGTAGAAATAGAGCCTTGTAACTAAGATTAACCAGATGCCTCATTTATCCCTTTATAGTGAATTAGAGAATATTTGAATACACAATATCAGAGAGAGGTTAGTTATGGTGTTTAGCAATATTAACTAGGAGGATTAGTGAAGTATTAATGAAGACAACCTTGAAAAGTGGAGCATGTGACTCAAACAAAATGAGATTATTTATATAAATGTTGCGATAAATCCAGGTATCTTTCCCTCTTTTAATCTTATTTCAGTTTCCTGATATTCATTTTATTATACACTGCCAATTGAGCAGAAGATTTACTCCATGGCATTTCATTCCTGCATATACTTTACTTTAATCAATTAAATCATGTATAAAAATACATGCCTCTGAAAACACTAAAATTAACATGAATCCTTCTTCTTGGTTCTATGTGCCATAAAAGTAAAATAATTTAGTAAATAATACATATCTGGCAAAATATTTTAGGCTACCTTATTGGTAAAAATTATAATCAACTGGATTCAGCCTTACAATCTTTAGTCTATAACCTAGTTGAATTATTAGAACTGCTTGTTTTAGATTTGTTTTAAATTACTTTCTCTTTGGAATTCAAGAAAAATATCTGTATGTCAAGGAAAAGCTTTCATGGAAATCAGATTTTATTGTGACAACACTAGATTCTACAGATCTAATTCTAGATTCTACAGGCCTTTATCGCTAAGTGCTGAAAGAGGTCAGTAATCGAGTATTGTTGACTTGTTCATTTTCCTAAGGAAAATTAGATAATTTCACCACTTTTTTGGGGGGTCCTGGAACTTGAAGCCAGGACCTGGGTACTATCGTTGAGCCTCTTTATGCTAAAGGCTAGCACTCTATCACTTAAGCCATGTGCCACTTCTGGCTTTTTCTGAGTAGTTTATTCAAGATAAGAGTCTCACAGACTTTTCTGCCTGGGCTGGCCTTGAACTGCAATCCTCAGATCTCAGTCTTCTAAGTAGCTTGACTCCTGAAGTATCAGTTATCATGCCAGTGGTTTATGCACATTAGTTCACATGAGTAGTTATCATGATAATCCATCCTTTATCAATAAGGAGATTGATGTTCCCAGAAAGGAAGTAGTAGAACTGGGTTGACCAGTTTTTCTTTGCTCAGGTGACCTGGCTCCTCTGGTTTTAGAAACTAGCCATGCATTCATAGTCACAAGTCTGGAAAAATATTTTCTTTCCTTCATTAATCTGAGTGCCCATGTACACGGAGAGAATTAGGAAACAAATCCACTCAGAGCACAGAGGTGGAAAATGAAATCCAACTTTGCAGTTGTTCAGTTTCTCCAGCTGGCCAGTACTGATTGCCAGCGCTACCCTAGATACCCACGTGGAGGGCAGATATGTCAGAAGATTCTGACTGCCTGAAAGAGTCAAAAGGGCTATAAGAGCCACTCCACAGCTGACAGCCTCTGGATGCACCTCTACAGCCTTCAAGATACACTGGCAATGGACTGCAGACCTTAGACTCTTCTGTAAGAGCAAAGTAGAGATCAAGATTGGTCAAGATCATGCTCAGTTCACACAGAGGCCTGGTCTTGGCTTGAAGCCCAGGGTGGAATCCTAGCTTCTGGCAGTGCTTAACTATGTTGACCTTCCCAGACCTTGGCCTCGACAGCCAATGGCTCAGCAAGTGCTGCGAAGGCACAGGTGTCATAGCTTGCACCATGCACATAAATTAAAGCTACTGCCATGGCCTGACCTGGAAGTGGACCTGGAAGTGGAGCAGCTTTGTGAGGTCTACTAGGCTTCAGTTCCCTTTTGGCTTAGATGGCCACTTCATCAACTACTGTGTGCTCTTCATGACCCACTGATAATCAGAACCTGAGCACTCGAATATCAGGAAACATAGCTTCCAGGCGATAATCTTTGGGGGTATATCTTAGTTGAGAGCAATTACTGAAAAGATGCCTTTGTTTCCCAAGTGTGGCCCAACCATAAGAAAGCATTCAAGTTATATGGTATTTTATAAACACCAAGTTTGTGTGTCTGATTAGTGCTTTCTATTATATGTCGTCTTATGCAAAAAAAAAAAAAAACACCAGACTGTTTTGGTTTTAAATGTTTTTAATCCTTTATGGGTCAGTCTTCATATTAGATGCTGGCAGACAGAGAAGGGAATGTTTGTTGATATGGGTGTAAAAATATTTCCCTAAGATTCTTTCTGCTGGGAAAAGAACTCAGAAATAAAGATTAGTTACAGAACACTAAGGAATATTAGACATTGTTTTCTTTAAAGGAAGCTTTATTTACTAAATACATCCTAAGAATGTTTGTAAATGGAGCAAGATCTAAAAAATCATTTCCACTATAAACCAACTACAGATCTACGAGCATGGGAGAACTAGACTTCTTGTACTTCTGAGCTTGTGAACAGATTGCTCCAAATTGCACCAGGTAATGTAGGTTTGTAAGAGACAATGAAGGGAACAGAACAACCAGGCTTGAAAAGTAACATGATTCAAGGCATTGGAAGGCCATGTCACCTCTGGAAAAAAGGACATGTTTAGAGACTGCATGTGGAGGGGGCTTGATCAAAGCAAAGGAGCCCCAGCTTTACTCTCAGCACAAATTCTTATAAGGCTGTTTTAGGAAACAGGAACAAATTAAACACAGATCCTCATGGTTTTTTAAAAAAAGTGAGGGAAATCTTCCTGAAGCCAGTGGGAGAGTCATAGCCTGCTTCTGCTGACTAGAAACACAGAACTGTCCAGGTAGCCTTAAGGCTATCTGTCCTTTCCTTATGCCTACCCAATCATTTAAGAATATGGAGACAGCTTTGGTACTGAGGAGGGGGATGTGAAGGCTGAATCTGTCAGTAGTTGGCTACATGGTTGTGGGAAAGAATCATATTGAGTCTTCCCTCTGTCCCTTGAATGCTAGATGAGAGTGACAGCATGTCCTCACATCAAGCTCATTCAGATCCCAGGATGAGAAGCAAGGTGTAAATGCTGATAATCTTGTATCAAATATTGAACTATAAGGAGAAAATGGATGCTCTCTTTCACGGAAACTGATACATTTGTAATGAAACCTGATAAATACAAACATATGATAAAGTAAGCATCTATTTCAAGTGATCACAGACCATAATCTTTATTAAGCTATCAAAAAATGTAATTCAACAGCCATTCAATGCATAATGCACTCATTATGAGTAATTTCCTGATTGTTGGTATTGCACTGAGACAGAAGCTTTCATTCTATTTACATTTATTTGTACATTTGGCCATGTATATATATATATATATATTATTAAGACTACACTAAAACCCACAAACACTGTTAGACAGAGAAGTTGGGGTAGGTAGTAGAGGAGGCATGGGCTAGAATAAAACTGAAGGGGTAAACTTGTTGAAAGTACTTAAGAAATTATAATATTAATGTATGCTAATTGTAAAAAAAAGTTAACAAGACTGTTGTTCATAAATCAGATGTGGTAGTATATATCTGTAATACCATCTATCTGAGAGCTCTCGGTAGGACGATCATGGTCTGAAGTAGACCCAGGCAAAAAGTAGGAGACTTTATCTGAAAAACAACTAACGCAGACAGGATATGGAGGCATGGCTCAAGTGGTCACAGGCATGAGTTCAAGCCCCAGTATCAATACTATAAGTAAACCTTTAAAGTAAGGAGGTAGTAAATAAAGTTTTGAGCCTGTTCCAGATGTTTCTGGTGCTAGCCCCAAGTTCTCGTTTGATCTTATTTCCCTTTTATGAGTGTCAAACAAATTAAGGATATAGTATTGATTTTTTTAACAACAATAATCATTGTTTGAACTGCTTGCAGCAGCATCTCACTATGCAGGCTAGGCTGGTCTAGAACCTGCTTATGTAACTCATGCTAGCTTTAAACTTAAGAGTCTCCTACCTCTCCTTCCCAGATGCTGGGATTACAACTATGCATGACGATGTCCAATAAAAACAGAGTCTTTAAAATTACCACAGCCTTTAGTCATAAAAGATAATGAAATCTTGCCACATGAAACAAAATGGATCCAGACAAATATTGCAGGTTCTCTCTGATATATACCAAAAAATGAAGTGTTGAATGATGTTCACTGCTGCATTATTTACCGTAGTAAAGATATCCCTCAGTAGATGATTGGATCAACAAGATGTGGTATTTATACACAATGGAATTCTATGCTGCCATCAGAAAGAATGACATTGCCCCATTTGGAAGGAAATGGAAAGATTTGGAAAACATTATATTAGGCGAAGGAAGCCAGACTCAAAGGAACATAGGCTCAGTGGTTTCCCTCATTTGTAATAATTAGTACAAACTTGGACTCTCCTAGCAGAGGTTTACAATAGAGCAAAACCTAGATACATAAGGCCATACAAGATGAGGCTAAATGAAAGGACCTCCACACTATGGAAACAAGAGCCATATAATGAGAGAATGTTGTTCTTAATGTGTTATGTTATTTCTCATCTCTTTTGTTGTCCCTTGGTTATTCTCATATTGTTACAGTATCTTACCTTATAATCTGGTATATTGTATATATGTTTGTTTATTTGAAATAGGAAAGGGAAGGGGGGAAAGCAAGACGAGGGGAGGGAGTAGAGGGAGGGAAGTGGGGAAAAAACATGAGAAGGGGTATCAATGTATGTGAAGTAATGCACCTTCTATCTGGCGAATATAACTGTAACTCCTCTATTAATTATAATAAAAAATAAAATATGGTAAAAAAAATAAAAAACTGAAGTGTTGACCTGTACATAGAATGATGATTGCTAGAGGTTGGGAAGAAGGGATGAGAAGGGGAAGCTAGGGCTATTTGATCAGTGCACATCATATACATGTGTTGAAATATCACCTTCAACCCTTCTTTCTCTAGTCTTGTCTAACATTGTTCTCCATGCTTCCTAGCTTAGCCTTGTTGCTGAGAGCACACATCTGTAGGCTGGTACCATTTCTATTCTTTCTACCTGGAGTGCTCTTCCCTAGACACTCACCAGCTACCTCCTTTCATCCTCTCTAAAATCACTCTTCCAAAGATGTCTGCTCTCTGTTACTCTGGTCAAAAATGTAACTTGTGCACACACACACACACACACACACACACACACGGAGTAGTTCCATTGTTCATCCCTAGTCAGTCTTTCTGCCTTGTATTTACATCTTTCTTCTCATATATTACTTACATATGTTTGGGTATTGTCCCTTTTCCTCATGTGTGAGTGTAAACTCACAAGGAGAGATGTTTTTGTGCTGTTTCAAGCATGCTGTCTCTCACATCAGGGTAAAAAAAATAACCACCACAGCCTTTAGACTAGAGAAGGCTTATCTTTCCTGTTCACTTGAGTCACCTGATGATTCATTCATACATTTAAAACCAAACTTAAAAGCACTGTTTCAGGTCTGTGGAATTGGAAGATAGGAGGCCACTCTGGAAGATGTGTGTATTTTTAAGCACAATTGATGACCAGTGTTTTTAGTCAGTATATAATTTAATCAATATTTCCAACCTAGCTCTATACTAGGACCTAGGGACAAAATGCTTATCAGAACAGCAGGCCACTCTCTCCTGGGCTTGAGACTCATGATAACTACATAAGCAACAACTTGCCTGGCTGAGTTACTGCCCTCAGAGCACTCTGGGCCCTGTCCCCATGCAAGACCAATGGACTCTGGCTTCAGTGGAAAGGATAAGCCTCTCAAGTGTTCTGGCCTTGAGAAAGTTGCCACATAACATTCCAAAGGAAAAGAGTTTTCTAGGACAGGGTCATAGTTCATATGCTGGATACATGCATTGAGTTTCACATATTTGTTTCTGTGATTTAAGATGGGGTCTTCCTCTATTGCTCAGGCTGGTCCTGTAGTCAAGGCTGCGGGTTCATTGCAGTCTTCTGAAGATTGCCAGTACAGCATTTTGCCCAGCTATCTGCTGAGATCTAAATAGCCCTTCCACTGACCCTTAAACTAAAAGCTCAACAAAGCTGAGAATGTAGACTCAGGGTTTCTTCCAGATTCTTTCCCTGCTGTCAGTTGCCATTTCTAATAGGCTGTAAGCCACACATTTAAACTTATAGTAATACTCACTCTGAATCCTATAACTGAGGATTAAAACCTGAGCTCCCTAGATGATGCCAGACAAAAGGGCTCAAAGCTTGTTAATAGCAATTTTTTGTTTGTTTCTTTTCAAAGGAATTTCCCACAAATTTATCTGTCTGTATGAATCATGATATCTAAACAAGTGATCTATAAATTGAACCATCAGTGTTATCTCAGGAAAAACAAAAGCCCGTTGGACTGTAATCTCCAAAACTTGGGCAAGACTTCAACCCTCCAACTCTCCAGCTTACATAAAGGAAAAGGTGTTGCATAAAGAATGAAGTACAGCTTGCACCTAACTAACATTGAGGCTGGAAGCAGACATCTCTAACTACTTTATATACATACATACCTACATTAAACACATGCATAAATAAATATATACACATATTTTCATGTATACGTGTCTTATGTAGTTACTTTTCATATACTCATATATTTTCATATATATGCTTATATATACTTATAATGTATACTTCCTGAATATGTATGTATTACATGAACTATATGCATGTAAAGTATATATGGAAGTTCTATTTATCATCTTTCCCCAGCACTTTGCAGCCATGCAGTGCCACCTGAAGCTAGTCAATCACAGAGACTGCTGCTCAGGCAAGAAGTCACAGAAAAGTGCCTGGGGGTTATCAGCCATTTTTCCACCCACTGATTCATAGGTATTTCCTGAACACTATGGCCCACCCAATCAGAATCACTGACTGGAGTGTGGGAAAGGGCAGTGACCTTCAAAGGTGAGGTCAAACATTTTCTCAGGAAAGCATCTACCTCATCCAGGAAAGTAACTTCAGAACAGGGAAGAAAGATAAAAGGGTGGGAGAGGAAAACACCACACAAGCAGTTTGGTGAGCAGTTTTTAAGTCCAAAATTCTGCCATAACTCACTGGGTCAGACCTAAGCCATAATTCCCATCCTCCTCTCCCCCACCCCAGGTAGAAAATCAGTACAATTTAAAATGGCCTTTGGAGTAAAACCTAGGCCTGGCAACACAATTAGAAGCTGAGCAACCCGGGCTACTTAGAGGAAATACTCATAACTATCTCTAAAATTTAGAAAAGTAAGTATAATTCAGTTATATAAGCTGTTGGGTACAATGGCTTAACACATAAGACATAGTGAATAAACGTTGGCAATGATTTTTATGAACAAACAACCAGGCAGACATAAGCTGTCCCATCAACCTGCATATGATTAAATACTTGCCACAGAGCACATGGATGCTCATAAAATCTTTTAAGAAATCAGCTGGGACACCTATAATGGATCCCGCTCTCATTGGGATGGTGGCCTGAGCACCTGGCTTTAAGAACAAAGCACATGTGTGTTGGTGAAGGTCAGTTGAGAGAGGTGTGTACACATGGCAGGATTTAGGCTCTGGCCTGGCACCAAAGCAGACAAGTGTTTGGTTGGTGTTTGGAGACCTGACAAATATTTTTGCTCTCTCTGAGCTCTTCCAAACTCAGAAAAATGGGCTGAAGCCTCATTGGCAAGTTACTAAGAGCACAAAAATCAGTGCCTGTTTCCTTGGAAATGAAGATGGTACTTGGCAGATTCCTTGTGAAGGTGTTACTGTACCAAAACCAGTAGATGATGAGCAACCCAGCAACAGCACGTCCCCTGGTGGCCAGGTGATGTCACTGCTGGTTTTGTGTCATTAAAGCAAGTCTGAATCACACCGCAATCTGCATGCCTATTTCTCTTTCCCTGTAATAGTCTGTCTTCTAAATTACCAGCCCTAGCATACTGTGACCATGCCAAGGGCCAGGGGATTTTGTTTCCTACATTTTAAAAACTGGAACACATTGACCCAAAAGAGATTATCTGAGTTCATAGGGCAGAGGGTCATATGACTAGATGACAGCTGAATGACTACAATTAAATGGTTGGCAATCTGAGGCCTAGCTAAGCATATGAGGAAAATAAAATTTCCAGTTGGAGTCAAAGGGAACCTCAATCTCCCCCCTCTCCCCTGCCCCACACTATTTGACAGAAAAAGCCTTGAACAAACAATAGGAGAGGACAAATAGGAGAGAAGCAAGTTACAGAAAAGCTGGTGGCTATGTAGTAGAGATAGGAAAGTCTTCCCTTAAATTTTGTTCAAATCTTTTATGATTCTACTTAGATTTTGCTTTGGAATAGCAAGCATCGTGTATCATTCGACAATGTAAATACTGGCCCTTTTTCTTGAAATCTCCTTATTTTTATTTATTTATTTTTAAAGAAAAAAGTCAGAGCCAGGCACCCATGGCTCATGCTTATAATCCAAGATACTCAGAAGGCTGAGATCTGAGGCTTGAATCCAGCCTAGGGAAGTCAAGGAGACTTTGCTCTATTTAACTACCCAAAAGCCAGACATGAGCTGTGGTTCCAGAGATAGAGCAGTAGCCTGGAGCAAAAAGCCAAGGTCAGCACCCAGGCTCTGTGTTCAAGCCCCAGGATCATGCCACACACAGATACAGACACATAGAAATAGACATGCACATACACATGCACATACACATACGTGCACATATACACACACATGTCCATCTCAAGTCTGTTGGTATTGAATGAACTAAAGGGAAGAAAAACAAACCTCAGTAGCTCAAAGGCCCTGAGCACTGTGAAATGCTCTCATTTCTTTTTTGCTTGCTCATAGATCTCTTCTTCAGATAATAGGAAAACATGTCTAACATCTGTTTGTTTTTACATTCAATATCCAAATCCTGTTTCTCGATTTTGACAAACTGCATTTGTGAAAAGCCAACCAAATAGAAATACAGTTGTTCCTGAACATCTGTGCCACTTAACAAGTCATACTTGCTAACAATTAAGTTCCTCTGCATTCCTTCAGTTGGAATAATACCCTTCATCTGATTTTACGCATAGTGTCTCTTTATCATCTGCCTTTGAAATTAAGGGAAAGGAACTGAAACATATTTTGACAGAACTTGGAAAAGGTCACTTGATCCCCCCACGTATGTGAAAGGACAAGCACAGTTTAACAAGTACAGATAGACAGACAGACAACAGACAGACAAATCAGATAGACAACAAACAGAAACAAGTGCCAAAGGACAAGTCATTGTCCTGTCAAATTATCCTGAAGAAAATAAAACTAAGAATACCATTAGAACTTTTTCTTAAATGATATTTGAGCCAGGCCTACACCAAAAATTATGCCTACTAGGGAGATAGAGGCAGGAGGACCTAATGATTAAACAAACCCAGGCAACTTCTGGAAACCCTGTCTTAAGAGAGAGAGAGGAGAAAATAGTAAAAAATATAAATAAAAAATTAAAAATAACCTAAAATTAAGAAAAGTGAGGCAAGAAGTGGGTTGGCAGCAGTGGGTGAGAATGTGGAAAGGGGAGAGACGTTGCACAAGAAGCCTTGTATTCACAAATTGCTTTGGTAAATGGAAACTCTTTTTGTATCACTACTTAAAGATAATAAAGTATTCAAAGAAAGAGAGAAGAGAGGAAGGAAGAGGGGGACAAAGTATGGGAGAATCTTAAAAAATAGAGAAGTGACCCTGAGTTCACTTCCTACTATAAACTACCCCCCAGGAAAAACTAAAACAAACAAAAAGAAAAACACCAAGTATTTGAACAAAAAACAGTAGTAAAGTAAAAGCAGCCACCAGCAAAGCATAATAAAGGTCAACAAAGAATGATAGTTTAAGATAAAACGCATAGTCTGAACTCAGTACTTAAGGTTCCATATAAAACATTAGAATAGAAATCACTGCAATCAAAACATAAAAAATGCACAAGAATAAATGGTCCCATATTGTTTCCTTGGATTTGGAAAAGAGGACCATCTGTTGAGTGCACAAAATCTCTAAAAACATGCTGACAGAACACTGGAGGTTCTCAGACATGTTGCTTTCCCACAATGGATTTGTTTCAGTGACACCCACGTGCTACCTAGTTTATTACTGTTTTCAGAGAATAACCTAGAAAACACATTACAGAAAGTGAAGGACTAAGGACGATATTTGGTAACGTGTGTCTTATATTTGGACAAAGAAAGACATATTAATCCTTATCACCCATAAAGATACAGTTATCAGAAATGCTTCAAGTTATGACCAATATAGTTGACTGAAATTTATTTCTCTTCTGTTTCTTTCAGTTATTTTGAGGGGATTATCTTCAGGTAGAGATAGAAGTGGCAACTGTTTTAGGAAAAGGAATCTTTCTGTTCTTCTAACTCTCAACATTTCAACAATGGGAAGGACTCTAATAAAGGAAGGGGAGTATCAAGATCTATAACCTGATTTCTTACATCTTCTATACTTTTTGTTCTGTGCTTTGTCATCTGTTAAGGTATTGTGCCTCTTGCTTTTCTGTCACACTCTTCTCTGAAAACAAAATGGCTCGATTTAATTCAAATATTTACTTAGTCAGGAAACCAAATCAAGTTTCTACATCATCAGATTTGGAACACCTTCAGAGTGAACAGAAAATAACAATGAACTTGGTGAAAGGAAGCTCATGGAAAAATACTAAGCAGAAAGTGGCTGCCAAGATTCATCTCTATTCTTTGCCCATGTGATGAATTGTCTTTGGATGAAATCCATGAAATCAAAGGCACTGATGTTAATCATCAGGAAAAAATAAGTGACATTAATAAAATAAAATTAATGACAGGATGTAACAGCCTTGCTTTCAAAGTGAACATCTAAAAACCTTTCCTCATTTAGACCTAGGATAAAAGATGCCACCGGTCAAGTTTATTTTCTACCTTCTGTTTGAAATTCTTTGCTCATAATTCAATTAAATATAACATCATTTTCCTTTAAGATCAAAATGTGAAGCAGGTTTTCAAACATTTTCTGTTTTTAATTCCTGCATATCAATAAGCTTTGTGGTTCAGATCCACAGAGTACATTCCTGAGCTTGATTATCCAGAAGAAGATTAAGAAGTATGGTAACTATTATAAAATAATACACATAACTGTTGTTTCAGCACAGAAAATTTTCTTTTTCCAAGTTGAGCATGTTATTTTAAAGTCTAAGTTAGAAGGTGAATCCAAGGATGCTTAGGGCAAAGGTGGAATCAACTGAGATTCCTTCTGATTACACCAAGGTGACCAATCTGCTTTATTAAGACTACTAGTAGAGGAAAACATTATCCATGGCATATTCCATATCCCCCAGTGACTATTCCATAGTCATTCACTTCTAGTTAAAGTGAGTTCTCTAGAAGAATTGTAATGCTAAAACCATCGTCAAGAGTTGACATCAGAATGTCTTCCATACACCTAGCCTTATTGGAGATATGAACAAAAGCCACACAGGCCCAAGTATGATATGATCTCATATCACTTCCCCAGTCACTGACGGGGAAATCTGATCCTGGCCTGTGTTTATCACAGAAGTCCTTTAATGTATGTCTTATCAGATTACAAGTTACTGCCCCGATTAGTGAATTATGAAGTCAAGTCAGTGGGCCGGTTCAGTTCTTAAAAATAATAAAGTAAACTGAGATCTGAGGAGTTCAGTGCAGAGCCAGCCTCAACAAACAAAATTATAATTAAGTAGCAAAAAACTAAAACTTGTGGAATGACTCAAGTGGTAGATTCCCAGGCTTAGATGAATAAGCTGAGAGAGAGGGAGAGGACCTGAGTTCAAGCCCCAGTGATGGTGCAAATAGTAATAGCAGCAACCAAAATAGAATACCCATAAAGTAGACTAGAGTAGAAATCACAAGAAAGTGCAGCTGAAATGAAAATTTGTAATTTTTCCTGAAATTTTGTTATTGGTTATTCCAGAGCACTTGTTAGAGATCTAGTCTCACAGTTTAATATTTTTTTTATCACCATCAGTATAATTCCTTCCCAGCAGTACAGAGGTGGGAGTGAGGAGGATGGGTGAGGGGTGAGGCTACTTTCAGCTATACTAAGCATGTCAGCTATATGAGAAAGAATCAGCTCTGCAGCAAGAAGATAGACTCACTGAAGGATGAAATGCCTGTCTGCTTTGGCTGACAACTTCTCTATGAGCTTATCTTCCATTTGGGTCATGGCTTTTTTCAGCAGTGGGGACTTGTTCCAAATGGAAGGCTTTGTTGGAATGCACAGTGTACTTTGGTAACTGAGAAAGGCTCTTATTTAATAGGTGATCCCAATGGAAACTTCCAAATCTAGACCTCTATTAATGATTCCTCAGTGTCAATGCTCCTTGACCTCTTCTTTCTTACCTTATTTCCTTAATACTGGAAAGACCTTGGTTTCGGTACTAATCTTTGAGAGAGTGGTTGCAAGCATGATCTGCTCTCTAAGGCAGCAAAGTACAGGTTCTGTATGTGGATAACAATGTTTTGTTTCTTGGCAGTGTGCTTGAATGCACATGAGTACAGATCTAAGCACATGTGCATGTATGTATAGACACAAACCCGCACACCATTCATAATGATATACAAGGGTGGATTTCTTAGCTACTCTTTGGCAAAAAGTACCTTTCTACACACGCTTTCCATCTTGCTATTCTTACTTAACAATTTGTATTGAATATATGTACCAAATATTGTAGTTATAACTCATTCTTTTAAATAGCTACAGATTAGCTATCTTCAAACCTTGCATGCATTCACATACTGCCTTTTTGATAGACTTTCTCATTTCAACTTTTTTTCTGTGGATGGTGTGCTTTGTATAATCACCAATAGAGTGAGTACTCTTTCTGCCTGTATTATTAAATGTCGCTTTAGTTTTTCAAATGTTCCAAAAGAAAAAATTTAAATTAATAGGTGCCGCCCAGTAATTTTCCAAATGTATAATCAAATTCCACTCAGATCAGCAATTTTTCATTCTCTTTGTCCAACTTGGTAGCAATTGGAAGTATTACATTTAATTTTTTTGCTTACTTACATATTAAATCTGCTTAAATTTGGATTTCTTTGGCATAGTTAATTTAAGAATCTTGAAAGATGATTGTATCAAAATTGTATTTTCTTTCCTATAAATTTCCCACTTTAGCTATTTGCTATTTTTCTACTGCTATATTATTAGGGGTTTTCATATTATATTTATATTAAAACTACTAAATATGAGATGATAATCTTCCTTCCAACTACTGTCTGTTGAATTTGATTTATTTTGACATGTCAATACTTTTATGTAGAATAACATGCCCATTTCCTTTTCTCTTGTATCTTTGCATCCCTTACTACTCGATAACAACATTATATATGATCATTTCATTTTTCATTCATAATCACAGTATTTCTTTTTATACTTAATATTACAATTACAATTACACTTACAATTAATGTTAAAGAGCATATGATGAAAATCAAACTATATATTTCAACTATCAAATAAGTCCTTCCCACTGGTTGCATGCACTAAATTCCAGAAAAATTCCAGGTCTCTGCACTCTATTCTGCACACTTATCTATGGTACGAATGCCAGGCTGTTTTGATTCCCTTTGTATCATGTCTGCCAGGACCATCACACCCGAGGAGCTGATCTCTTAGAGGCAGAGAATGAAACCTCACATTGATGTGGTTGGAGAGATGTCTTCTAAACAGATTTGTGAGATAATGGCAAGTTCTGCTCTTACCACAGTCTAGTGTGGCACTCGTGGCTTTGTCTGTCTTTCTGTGGTTGAGCTCCCTAACTTCACAGCATCAAAATACAAGAAGCAGCCCATCCATTTTGCAGTGCAGATAGAAGAGGTACATCTCAAAGTAAGTAGCTCACATCAGATGCTGCAGGTATGGTGACATGGATTCTGCCAGCTCCAGCTTACGGATTCCAATAAACTTCTTAGTTACCAACTGTGGCAGCAGGCACATGGGATCTCAATTCTGTAGTATAGCTTTGACATTTGGTCATGAAAGTCTAAAGTCTACTAATTCCACCACACAATGATTCTGAGGCCATTTTAGCTTGGCTTGCTGAAAATCCTTCTTGTTTAAAATTTGTGGGTGAATTCTGTTCTCTGCAACTGGAGTTTGAGTAACAGACAGTCTCCATTTCTCTCCAAAGAACTCTGTGGTATTACTGAAATAACAATTTAGTACTTTAAATTTTCAGTTAAGTTTTTCCTTTAGTTTGTCTCTTCTATAACAAGAATTGGTATTTAGCTTTCATTACACGTTCCTCATCACTATCATTATCCATTTAGAATGAATCAACCTGAGTGTCAATCAAGTTGCCAGGAACTGGGCTTTGCAGAGAAAAGATTCTTAATGGCAGGTTAGTTCCTTTTCTACCTTCAATCAGATTGCCTGTCTTCTAGTTTCATATTAGTCACTCTCATGGATTTTCTAAATGCATCCCTATTTGTTCTCATACAATCAATCCAATGATGCTTTGTTCATTTTTATTAAAAGTACTTCCTTCAGCTTTTAGTGGAGTCACACAGAAAATATCAACTCTATCATTGCTTCTATTCAGGGAAATTCCCTGAGCTCTCTTCATCTACCTATGCTTCTTTTTTCATTTTCCTATGCTTCTTTCAAATATTTATCTCCTGCCACTTATAACTACTAACTTGGCTCCAAGCTCAGCCCTGCCAAGAATTTTGGGTAGCATATCTTAGGACAGTTACCCTGAAAACAGGCAGATTCAACTTTCTTCCAGTGCTTTAAGTGGTATTTTCCCAGCATCCTTTTCATTCCTATGTTCTTTTCATTTCTACTACATATATGGCATATATGTTATAATGGACACTCCTCAAAAGAGGAGAATCGGTCTTTGTATCTGTTTTCACAATTCATGGGAAACTGTGCTTAGCATAAGAGAATCCAAAGACAATAATTCATGCATTTTTATTTTTATTTTTTTTGCCAGTCCCGGGCTTGAACTCAGGGCCTGAGCACTGTCCTTGGACTTTCTCAAGGCTAGAGCTCTACCACTTGAGCCTCAGCACCACTTCTGGCTTTTTTCTATGTATGTGGTACCGAGGAATCGAACCCGGGTCTTCATGCACGCTAGGCAAGCAATTTAACCACTAGGCCAAACTCCCGGTCCCAGTTCATGCATTTTTAATCTCTCTTATATGTGTGGAATGTTTATACACAGAATGTATAAACACCCTGTAAGTTTTGAGTACTTGGCACATAGGTTACTTAAATTTTCTGTGTCTCTGTTTACTCACCTGTGAAATGAAGAAGCCATTACTCATATGTAGCTATCTTTTGGAAATTAAAGTTCTATGTAGAAATTGTATACTTAGCCACTGTCTAGGCACTCCAAAGCCTGGAACTTAGACAGATAATGACAGCCAATAGCCAATCCTAAGCTCCTAACATTCTGAGTTCCTCAGCTTTTCTCAATCAAGTTGACTTATTGTCTGATGTACGGTTTACTCCAGAAGCAAGGGCTACTTTAAGAATCTGTACCCAAGGCCTAGAACATCACCACACAGCCAGATGGCAGCTTCCCTCCCTTTCTACCTTCAGGCAGCTCTCCAAATCCACCCCCTCAACACTCCTCTGCTACTATTAGGGGGGAACCACTCATCTGCACCTTGTGCACCCTAAAAAATGCAACTCCCACAACACTTGGCTCACGACTTCAGCTCACGACTTGTGGCAAAGGCAGCTTGTACATCATGTCCTTGTACATCATGAAAAGTGACACCTTTCCGTGTGCTGCTCCAGCACCTGCACAGTTCCCTGGGGCCTCTAGGTGAACTTGATATCAGTACATCCATGTTGGAGAAGGCATAGATCCAGTTTAACAAAGTCTACATAATGCCCAGCCAAGTGACACTCATTATAGCTTAAAATATACTTGGCATTCATACCTACCTGCTCTCCTAGTGACTGGTTTCTAGATAGTACAGCTTCTAGCAAGTTCTGCTGAAACAGGAGGCAACTTTGAGACAGTCTTGTCCATAAGAATTGACCCACAGGGATGATACTGACAAGAGCTATCTGGGAAAAGATAGTCCAAAGATGCTTTCCTAATCATGCTCGGGTGCTCTAGAATCATCTCAATGGCTCAGGTACTCTTTAGTTGCTAGAATCAGTGCAGCAGCCAGTACTAAACCCTTGTAGGTGTACAGGAAAACCCAGAAGAAAGAACATTGCCTTGCACACTGTAGATGCTCAGAAATGTTTGTCCTCAATTCTTATTATGCAACATATATTTCTATTTAGGTGTGTCTTCAGCATGAGGATTAAATACTCGGATTCATTATTGGTTCAAAGTTTAAGATTGAAATCTCCAAATGTTCGTGAAGTCTTACTTTGGTTTCCTTTCTCTATATTCTAAGAAATAGCATGTTTCTCAAATGCCTCTTGAAATCATTGTTGAATTTCTCAACTACCTTAGTACTTTGTTGAACACTGGTTTGCATGATTCTTTGTTCTTGTAGAATGTTTAAATTCTCTCGGTCATTCCTAAATCCTAAACAGGCAATTTTTTAGTCTCAATTCTTTGTCTTTCAGAAATTTGATCTTGGGATAATTCCCTGTACTAATCATTTCAATCATGTCAGATGTGCTACTCAATTATGGTAAGCTAATTGCTACAGTAAATAAATTAATTAGGACATCATATGTATCACTGGGTTCATTGTCATAATATTTTCACTTTTTTCAAATCTGAAAGAGAAGATCACCCAGTGGGCTTGAATCACACTTCTAAGATTATAATTAATCATCATTTCCCCCTCTTCCAGTTCAGGCTTTGTAATCTGCATGAAAACAACATCAGCCTCCAGCACAGCACCAGAAAATACTGTACATTCTCACAATTAAATGTACTGAAAAGCATTTGATAGCTACAAAGGGCTATTATGGTAATAGCAAGTCATTTGGCTTCTACTCTGTGGGTCCTCAGAACAGTAGGTTGGTGGGATTGTGTTCCTTTATTTAAATGTGCTCTGAGCAAGTAGATAGAAAACAGTCTTGACACCACCATTGATCATTAAAAGGACTAGGGAGCAAGTGGTTTTGACAGATGTTGAACAGTCTCACTTTACATTTTCTCAAGCACATTGAAATCTCCAGAATACTGTAATTAATGGTTTTCTTTAAGTTCTTTGATCAAGAAACAGCTGAATCTTAAACATATAGTCCATGTGGATTAGAAAATCATGTAGCACCTTGTATTTGCAAATGCGTATGTATCAGGACCTTCAAAGTTAAAGCACCATTGATCTCAAAAAAACAAAAAACACAAAACACTAGGCTGGATATGTGCTCAGCATGTGTGAGGTTCTGGCTTCTATCTCCAGCACCAGTTTCAAAAGATGTCATAAACCACATGCAGCATTAACTGTGTCCAATTAACCACAGTAGGTGGTAGGTAACTCTGGGAAATTACTCACTTTCCAATAAACCTGTCTTGGAAACTGTTACAGTATAAACCTGCACTTTTCTTTCCTTCCCTCCCTCCCACCTTCTCTCAATAAACCACTCTACCTTACAACACTGTATGATGAAATAGCATTTGTAGGAAACAGGAATAAACTCCAGCCTGTGCAGCATTATTTTAAAAGACGAAGGAAAACGGAGGCATTTGATGGCTGTCAGGGTTAAATCAAGGTTAATATACACAGAATTTGGACTTGGGTATTGGAAGAGTCAAAAAAAATGTAACATCCATTAAAGTGATGTGAGGATTTCCAGGTTCTCTTTAGAAGTCATGGAGTTTGGGACAGAGAAATTGTAAGTTCAGATAATGCAGTGGTGGGAATGTAGCCTTGTAGCTTTAGGTGTACTCACAAGGTAGCAGCTCTCTGTTGGAAAATAACCTCAATTAACTGGTACAGTCTTCTTCACTAGAAAGAAGTGGAGTTATTCATAATCACTCTTCTATGCTCTCATCCACAATTCCCATCCCTCTTTATTACCTTTATCTTCCTAGCCTTTACCAAAAACCAGTATACTACATTTTGCTAACTTTTCATTTACTTTGCCTCTTCTCTAACATGTTAGTTTCATAAGGCCAGAAATTTTCATTTTGTTTGCTACTGTTTTTCTAAGTATTGGTTGCCTGGTACACAGAAAATGTAGATAGTTATTAAATGAAGAAATAAATGAATCAAAACCAAAGACCTGGTGCTGCTGTATCAAACATTGGATGTTTTACATTATATGTGAATGATTCTGGCCTATAGAGAAATGATCACTCGTAATTACAATTTAAAATATTTAATTAGGTAATTAATTTAAGCTTGTGATTTTAAGTGGAAATCTTAATTTGTTAACAATATTGAAACAGTAAAGAAAAATTTAAATTTACGATAGCCACATATTGAATGTAAAGATTTATAAAATCTAAGTACCCACTTAGAAACAGATGCTTAAATATGACATTGATGGCTGTATTAACCAATTGCATGTCAGTTATCTGTATATCATACTATCCAAAAGTTCTTTTCAAAGTAAGAAAGGCAAGGTAAAATGGCAGATTAGAGGTATCTGCCATGTTGAGTCTGCAAATGTTAGCCTTTGATATTTAGAATGGGGACATTGTGCAACAGAACACAGTGAATAGTTACTCAGTTACTCTGTAGTAGAGACCTTGACATGCATGGTTGTTCATGAAGAGAAAGGACCACAGGGCCCCCAGCGAGGTCAACCCAAGTTTTTCTATTGCTACCATCGACACACTACCCAATGACCTGATCCCTCATTGCTTTCTTGACAAAATGGTGAGTCTTTTCTAACTCGAAATTACAACACTGCTCTTTAAGGATTAAAAAAAAACACACAAAAGCAAAAAGAACAGGTTCAAAACTGTGGGAGCTGAGAAAACGGCTGCTTACTTTGGGGGAGTCAGAAAATCACTAGGAGTAACATAGGTGGGACTGGAGGGATCAAAATGATGCAGACAGATAATACCTCAGCCACCTCTCACACTGGAACGCAGAAGTGGGTCTGGAAAATGAGAAGTCAGAAAAAAATACCCAATGGTGACAGAGCCAACTGACTCTGACCAATAATGGATTTTTTTCACAATGTTAACGAATAATATGTCTAAGGGTGAAGGAATCAGTAGGTTACACTGTATGTGGTTTCATGCCAGACACAGTACAATTGCATAGTGTTGTTGTCTATCTAAAATGTAAAGATAGCTCCAGTTGATTATGGAAATTATTACATCCATTTGTATTAAGACTTTCTTGATACCTTTCTTGAAAATGGGCTGTTATGACTGTAAGCTAATAACTCAAATATTCATTGTATGGAATCCATTCAGAGTTGTAGGAGGCTGAAAGAATGCCCACATACTGTGATACGTCTCTAGACAATTTTTCCCCTGCTGAAAAAACTATTCACAAAGCTAAAAATAAGCTCTATTGAAAGGTCAGTGAACTTTGGAAATGAATGGATTCACAATCATCAATATTTCAAACTCTAGAGGACTATTTATCGGTGAGGACTTTGGAGCTGGCCTATTTAGGAAAGAAAACCAACATTTTTACAAGTTTAATCCAATAAGTTCTTGCAGCGTTCAGACTATAAAAAATGTGTCCTCATAGAACTCTACAAAAGTAATTAAGTGAAATCGTATTGACACATGTGGAGGAATATGCTGTTAAATTATTATAGCTTTTATTTCTAACCAGGAGACTGATGTATCTGTTTAAAGTACTTTTAACAGGTGTTGGCAAAGTTTTCAGTTGCACTGAAAATCAGCTATCCAGGCAAACTGCACTCCTTATAAGTCTGCGTCCTCTTCTTCCATCAGTCTTCTGCTGCATTAGAATGTCTGCAAACAAGATAGCCCGGAAAACACGGACAACCAAGCCACGAGGCTCCTTTGTACGCTTCAATAGTCACCGAGTTTCCTTGGAGTTTGTTTCATGGAGAAGGGGACAAAATCTAACTATCAATTTGTTTGGAAAACAGCTACTAGCTCTCCAGTGACTTCAGCTCTAAAACTCCAATAACCCCAAAATTTAAACAAGCAAGAGAAAATTTACTAGTGATATCATCAGTCCCCAGGCATTCCATGCTCTCTCTCTTTCTGTCTTTTCTCCCTCTAAGGCTCACTCTTTGCAGATCCTTTCCTGCCCACGTCTGCCCCTCCCCACACCTCCCCCAATCTCCCTTTCTTAGAGGCAGCTTTGACTTCAGCTTCTATCTTTACATTGATATGCCCCAACCCCTAATCTTCTCTTCACAATTTCATCAATGGGGACAGCATATAATGACACCAGTAGAATACTGAGCAATGTAATATCACTCTAGCCCTTCTTTCATTCTTCCAAGACATTTGGATAAACATTTTCAGATAGAATTCATTTCTCCAAAAACTGCAAGGCCTGTCTCCTGTTACCTTCTGACAGAATTACAGATGCTGCTACATCCACTTAACATCACTCATTCGCTAATCGAATCACTCATTGCTTTCCCAGGAAGTATTTATGGATATCTCCCATCAACCAGTCACTATTCTAGCCACTGAGGATTTAACAGGAAAGAAAATAACCAAACTCCTTGCCTTCCCTCAAAGAATTATTTGCTAGATATGAGAAAAGGAATCAAATAAGTTTACATTATATAAAATACAATAGTTTGATTAAAAACAAAGGCAGAATAAAAGCTTTAAAATATATGTATATACAATATACATCTATATATGTTTGGACACACACATCTTTTTTTTTTTTTAATCTGTCCTGGGGCGTGGACTCTGAGCCTGGGTACTGTTCCTGAGCTCTTCAGCTCAAGGCTACCACCCTACCCTGGGCCTGGGTGTTGTCCCTGAACTCTTCAGCTCAAGGCTACTGCCCTACCCGTTGAGCCACAGCACCACTTCCAATTTTCTAGTGGTTAACTGGAGATAAGACTCTCACAGACTTTAGTGCCCTAGTTCACTCTGAACTGCAATCCTCAGATCTCGGCCTCCTGCATAGCTAGGATTACAGGGATCAGCAACCACTCCTGGCTGCTATACACACATCTTCACATATTAAAAGTTTTCATTAGTTTTTGAAACGTTTAATTTCAGCAGAGCTGAGCTCTCTGTCATTAGGAACTTCTAAGAATAAACAGAGACCCCGGCATGCTGCTAAGCAACAGATACCAGGATGTTCAAGTCCTGCAGCCCAGAACGCGCACTTTTCTTTCTCCACAGACTGTGCACCTCTGCAAGCCTGCACTATTATCATATCCAAGCCATAAGAGACCAGAAATAAGAGCAGCTCATTGAAAAGATAAACACGGCTGGCATTCCCACCTCCTCCATTATGCCTTCCTTAAGAGAGACATAATGAAATGTGAGCAAAACATTTAATGTGCCTGCTCTTCCTCATTGTTCTGTTAGCAACTTTCAGTGTTAGTTTAATAGGAAAAATCAGTGTTTCAAATACTTTACCTGATCTTAACCAAATGGCCAAGAAGTGATCAATCCATGATCAGAAAGAATTTTGCATGTGGGCTGGATGTCCTAATTCCATCAACAAATACATTTCTTTCCATCTCCAATCTACTTGTCTTTCCTTAGTTCCAGAAAGTTATTTTTAGCTTTTTGAAAATTGTATTTTATTGTTGGGGTAATGTATAGAGTGGGTACATTACTTCTTAAACACTGATGCCCCTTCCTATGATGTATATAATTTACATGTGATATATTATATGATTTACATGTGATATATATGACCTAACACCACACACACACACGAACCAACTAATACCAATAGTGGACTGCCCTGGAATTTGGACTGTAGAAAGAGAGAGAGAGAGAGAGAGAGAGAGAGAGAGAGAGAGAGAGAGAGAGAGAGAGAGAGGAAAAAGGGAGTGAGGGAAGGAGCGAAAGGAAAAGCAAGTGAGTTCTGATCTGTTTCTCCTGATGGAAAGGCACTAAATTCAAAGCAATTACATGGGATTAGTATATCTCCAGCATATGAGACAGGTCCTGTTACAATGGAACATTTACTTTCCTTCAACTTTGGGAAAGAGGTAAAACAAACAGGCCACAATCTGAAGACAGAGGTCAAGGCTGAAGAGGGAGAAGCCAGGCACTATATGAAAAGCCGGGATCCTATGAGGAAAGGAGACCTCTGCAGGGGATCTCTGCAGTACCACTTGCATGGAAAGGGTCTTGAGTCCCCGTGGGAGTAGAGAACCAAACAGAGCTCTCTGGTGCTGAGTTCTTTGTGTTTCTGAGATCAAATCTGCAAAATGTAGTTGGTTCTGTACTTTTATGTTTTGTGAATTCTTGGCTCACTGCAAATAAGCCAGGGGAAATGGTGAGTACCTAAAATCTGGGCTGACACTAGTTACAAGCAAGTCTGCCCTCCACTAACAAAGGCCACAAATTGGATTTGCATTTAACTGAAAGACTTGGGATAAGATATAAATGTTAGGGCTTCGTATATTGATCCATCTCCCTGTATCTATTAAGGAAAGAAAGCAGTTCTTTTCCTTAATTACATGATTTACTTTTCTATTGTGTACAACTATGTATTTGTGAATAGGGGCTCGCAAATTTCCTGCCCTATTACAGTCTGTTATAAAAGTGACTCCCAGGAAGGCTTGTAAGTTAAAGGTTCAGCCCAGGTAGTGCCCAGCTAGTGGCTCTACTGCAGAGGTGACTGGATCTTTAGCGGGCTAACTTTATCAGCTCATTATTCTGCTGGTAAGTCATACAGAATGGCTTATTCTTAATAGGAAGTGAGGTTTGGCTGGAATAAGTAAGTCACTGAGGATGTATCTTTGATGTACATTTTGTCCCTGGCCCCTTCTCATCACTCTCTGCCTCCTAGCTGCTAGGAGGTGAGCAGCTCTCCTTCATTTAGCGCATCTATCATGATGTTTCTGCTCTGTCCCAGGTCTAGGAACAATGCCCAGCAGTCAACGGACTGAAATTTCTAGAACAAGACAAGGTAAATCTTTCCTCCTTTTCAGTTGTTTCCCACAGGCATTCTGTCCCAGCAACAGAAAATAATTAACACAATGCTAAAGTATTTTCCAGAGTCTCAGAATTCTGTTCTGTATGCAACACTCCGTAAAGTATAAGTGTTAAACATCTCATGAGGAAATTACTGAAATGATTTGCCTTATGATAGACAGCAAATTCATATCTTCTGCAAAAATAACATATTACAAAAAATCTGATGGAACAGTTATTTCAATACCTTCTCTAAATGATCTGAACAATATTGCACATCCTAATCCTCAGAATATGCTTCCTTTTTTGAGGGAGGGTATTGTTGGGAATGGGACATGAGGATCTGAAGGAGCCTCTTATAAATGATTGGAATCATGACAGATAAATAGGAGTCCAACAACAGCTATGTACTTTTTCTGTCGGTAATGCCTTTCATGTCTCTAGTAAAGAATGAGCAAGTGGCAAGTGTGGAAAGCAATTAGGCTAGGCTACCCCCAAATATGCCACTCTGTCTTAAGAATTATTTTGAGCTGATGGTATTTCAGTGGCTGAAATCCCTCATCTGCCTGAAAGCAATCCTTATCCCAAAGGAAGTCAAAATGTTAGACATCCCCTCCCTTGAAACTCTTCTCTCCTAGATACCATTACAAACTCTGGCATTTACCATTCATTTCTCCAAATGGCTCATATACTTTTGAAATAAAAGGTCATTTCCTTCTTTCCAGTCTTGCTTTCTCTTCTAGTAATGACAATTCATAAACTCTCAAATCTCCCCACGCCTTGGGGCAAGCACTCCTTTCTGTGATAGGCTGATGAAAGTAAAAATTTCAAAAGCAATAAATTTGTAAGCCTCCTCTCCTTTCCTCATCTGTTGTCAGTTTAATTCATAGCCTTTAGACAGTTAACCTTTGGCCAAAAGGCAGCCTTTTCTCTCTGGTGGTATTGGTGAGAGACTATCAATCATTTGAAGTAAATGTTGCAGGTAGCATGGTACTTTGGCACTTCCTGTGGGAGGCCTGGAACATTGAAAAGGAAATAACAGGAAAGAGGACTACACATTCTCATGGAGCTGTTGAATAAGAGAAGTCATCTTTCCCTAGTTTCTTTATGTTCAATGTTAGAAACATTTCTAGATAACACATGTGACAGATGGGATGTTTATTGACATGAAGTATGCATAGACATTTTATTTTTTGTTACTTTGAGCTCATCTTTCCAGAGTCACAGAAACTAAGAATATTGAAGAGACTTTTCCTTCCTGCTTCTCTCATGGCAAGCTGCCTTCTTTCAAATGAACCAGTTTAGCTTCCTTGCTCCTGGGCAAAGGACAGGGCTCTTGCTATAGACTGATCACTACCACCACCAACAACAACAATGAAAAAAGATTTTGTCATTGAAAGAAAAAAACATATTTTCCAATACCCAAGAGTTTGAAGAGGATCCATGTTTTAGATATATGTCAAGGAATATATAATTTGTGTAAGATACAGATAACCAAAGATAACACTGGAGATAATTTATAGCATCTATGTACTATTGTGTGTGTGTGTGTGTGTGTGTGTATGTGTGTGTGTGAGTCTGGGTGTGTGTGTGTGAGAGAGAGAGAGGGAAACTACTGAGGTTTGAGCACTGTCACCTTAGGATTTTTGCACAAGGCTGGCACTCTCCCATTTGAGCCACATTCTGGTATTTAGTTGGTGATAAGAATCTCAGGGCTTTCCTGCCAGAGTTGGCTTCATGATCTTCAGATTTTAGTCTTACATAGCTAGGATTACATGCATGAGCCACTGGCCTTGGGCAGTGCTACATTTTTGCTATTTGAGAAAGTAGTGGTATGTTCATGAGTAAAGGCGTTCTTGCAAATTTGTTTTTTTCTGGGAATTTCTTTTCCTCTCCATTAAAATGCAAATTTTTAAACAACTTACACAGTGAGAAACTATTTAAAATGCATTTTTCTTGAGGAACCAATGAATCCTTTGAGTCAATTCAAATGCATCAGAGTGTTCTGCTGCCTTCCCTGGCATATTTACAATAACTCTTAATTTAATGCATATATTTTAAGTAAATTATATTGTATTTTGTAAACATTCTGTGAAAGGAAAATGATAAGCTTGAAAAATCCTAATCATAGTTCATGTGTTCTTCATTGCATCCCAAGAAGGGTTAGTCAGTGGCTCTGAGGGGTGGTATCGGAATTTGGGAGCAGACCGGTGCCCTTCTGCCTCCTTGCAGAGGAAGCCAGGCCAGTGGGGGCAGACACCCCCTTCTGCACATGCCACTTGGATACATGATGTGTTAAAGATTGCTAGGGTAGCATAAGTAGAAGTTATCTAATTGTCCCCCCCCCCATTTCATTAGGTATCTTCCCCAAGTAGGTAATGCACTAATACCCTTGAGAAAATGGTTCAGTGAATAAGACATGTTCATGTAAACAAGTAATAATAATGCTCATGAGACAATAGAAATCTTTCAGGGGAGGCATTATTCCTTGTAATTTATCCTTTCAAATAGCACACATACACACACACACACACACACACACACACACACACACACACGTATAGATAGATAGATAGAGAGAGAGAGAGAGAGAGAGAGAGAGAGAGAGAGAGAGAGAGAGAGAGAGAGAGAGATATCCTGCCTTCCAGAAACAAGAGCATGGATCCTGCAACTTTTCTTTTGAAAGTCCTGAGATTACTGAATATACGTGAATACCAAGTGCAATAATATGTTAGAGCAATTCTATATTTGAACTGAATTTCCCTGGCTTGTGGGAAAATTCTACAGTGCTTTTGAGAATCATACCGTGTGACTTTTACAGAATCCCTTATGTTGAAAACAAAACAAAGACAGCTCACTGTGTATAAGTGAGCACACAACAGCCAGCTCCCAACCTACCATTCTGTAGGGCTTATTCTCAAAAGACCTCTGGCATAAAAAATCACATTTGATTCCAGGACCTAATTCTGCCCACCTATGGAATGAACAATACAATTGAACACTGACTTTTTAAGACCTCTTTGACTATACTGAATACAAATTATAATTGCCATTTGTAACTTTGCACTCAGACTGCTTATGCCTATCAATTTAAGGAGAAGGTATGGAGGGATAACTAAAATCTCAGGGTTTGGAGTCAAACCTTCCCATTTCAAATCCAATATGTGTAAGCTGTCTGAGATGGGAAAGTTATATAACTATGCTGTCACTCAGATTCCTTATCTGAGTTCCTTATCCAAATTGAAAATAATATTACCTTCCTTGTGAGTGTGTTGTGCTTATTAAATAATGTGATGGGATTTTACAGTGCACAAAAAAGTGTCTGGCATTAAAAAATTCACATGTGGTTGTTATCATCCTCGATATGAATTAGTTCTAATTATCACTCTAAAAGTCCCACTGAAATGGCAGTGTTCCTCTCATCAGTTCTAGGAGTTATTACTCATAGGGATGACTACAAGCTGTTCCACATCCCTTACCTGACAAAATGATCCATGTCAAGTTCATGTATTTTTTTCATTTTCATGCTGTTTTTGTGTAGCAGGCTGTCCTTAAATTTGCTATGTAGCTAAGTCCCAGTGATTGTAAATAGAGATTCCCTCCTTGAACACTTGTTTGTTAAACTTGTCATTTAAAATATGATTTAAAAATCAACATTAATAAATTCTTTAAAAAAATTGCTATGTAGCACAGGCTGGTCCTGAACCCTCAATCTTCTTGCCTCTTGTGCACAGGTATTTTAGGGTATGAAGATTATTCAGGAAAGGTTGAACACACTGAGAAATGGAGCAATGCCATGGTAAGGTTTATGTTCCAAATTCAAACAGATTTGGAATTGAATAAATGAAAAGTAAAGATATCAACCCCATAGTGGTGATACAGATTTCAATAAAATAATGTAGGCGAGGCTATTTGCATATAACAAGAAAAGAAACAGTAAGCACTTATGAAGTATTTACTGTGTGGTGGGTATTATTTCAATAGCTAGCATTAAAAAACTCATTAAATCCTCATTTCAGGCCTAGCACATTACTACTATTACCTCCATTTTCATGCTGTGAAAACATGGTGCAAAGAAATCAATAACTTGTTCACAACCATATGAATTATAAATTACAAAGGTAGGATTAAAATCAAGAGAATTTTCCTTGATTCGACAATCTCAGCCACTTTGGAGAGATACCCCATTGCCTCTCAGAAGTTAAGTCTATGCCAAATATTTGTTATTACTATCATAATCAATCAAATGTGTTGAAATATTTAAGCAAATCAATATTTGTTGAAATATTTATGATTGACCATATTGTATTGAGTAGTAAATCTTATTATAGGTCACCAAAGTAGCTCTTGTTGATAAGATTTTTTGAAGAAACATTTCAGAGCATGTATATTAGAGTAATAAGAAACCAAGTGTACATAAAAGAAGTTATTTCAAGATAGGTTCTAATACACTATGCTATCTATCTTTAGCTTGATTCAACTTTTATAAATATTTAAATTATCAAAGTACATGATTTGCTGCAAATAACTGACCAAATTTTCATCTACTTTAAAATTTGTTGGGAGGGAAATGGGAACAAAAACAAGAAAGGGGCTATCAATGTGTGAGAAGTAATGCACCTGTTACCTGGTGAATGTAACTGTAACCCCTCTATACATTACCCTGACAATAAAAAATAAAATAAAGTAAAATAAATTTTATATTTACAGGTACCTTCAAAGATATTAGGAATACTCATAACAATATATTCAAAATAATAAAGCAAAATGTGTATCATCTTTTATAGTTTGAGATTTATGATTGGATTGTCTACAAATTTTAAACATTACATGTAAAATAGAAATTTTCCTAGGAAAATCTGATCTCCATGACATAAGAATCGTGGCTAAATCTTTTGCTATTTGTTAGAGGACTACTTTATTATTTTGTAACAAAAATGCCATATTTTCTCCACAAAGTAAGAATTTGCTTTCCATATAGCACTGATAAAATGATATTGTATATATTTTCTATATTCATTTTGTTGTATTTATAGATTACATATTTTCTATATTCACTCCATACATATATGTTCATTTTGTTGATAACTATTTCTTTTGTTTTATCTTTTTCTTATTTATATTCACTTGATTTGCTTTATATGACTGTGTAAAGAACCTCAAGTCATTCCTGAAACAAGTTAAGAGTCGATAAATGTCCCATGAGGAAAGTATAATGAAAGATAATAAGACACTGCCATTTCAATAGGATTTGCAAACAGGTAAGAGTAATGCCATCTTCATTTACGTCATACAGTGACTTTCGAGAATTCTCTTGAGTTAACAGTGTGAGTAGGAAAACTAGCTTTTCTAGTAAGTTGGATAATTGCCCCCAAGGACGATAGGCCTGGTACCTCTAAATGTTAATTTATATGAAAAAGAGGTCTTTTATAGACATGAAGGTGAGGATCTTAACATGGCAAAATTAGCCTGGACTATCCAGGTAAACCCTTACTATAAAGCTGAGGTTCTTGTGAGAGTGAGGTTGAGACACAGAGAGAGCCACAGACAGGACAAGACCAGGAAATGTGACCATTGAGGCAAAGATTGGGTGATGGCAGCTGCCAGAAGATGGAAAGGGCAAGGAGCAAACTTTGGCCCACTGAGTAGGTTTGGGCTTCTGAGCTCAGCTATTGTGAGATAAATTTGTATTTACTTTTAGCCACAAACTTTGTGGTAATTTGTAACAGCAGTGATAAGAATTAACACAGCTTTCAACCTGAATATATACAAGTGTTAAATGAAAAGGTTTTTTTAATCCTTTTACCTTTTACTGCTTTTGCAGAAGGCATAAACAGGACACTTATTTCCATGCCAAACAATAAAATATTAAAAATATCCATTTAAAGGATCAAGAAGTTTTTATTTTTAAAGAACTGCCATGGTTTCAAAAAAATGCTAAATCCCGAAGCAACACTCCTTACTCTAGATGTTCCCCACTTACTGTGAAAGAATGCCCCATAAACCCATCATGAATTGAAAATGCCATGAGTGGAGAATGCTCCTCATCTATGACACATCATTGCTTAGCAACCCCTCCCAGTAAAGTGCCGGCACTTTTCCCTGCCATCCTGTGGCTGATAGTAGCTGTGTTTGACTGCTACTGTTCAGCAACTAGACAGAATACTGTCAATTTCTCATTGCTGTCACAAGATACTTGACACAACAAGTGAAAGGAGTGATAGATATATATATTTTTTTTGCTCCTACTTCCACAGATTTCACTCTAAGGTGTGTTTGTTCCATTGCTGTGGCAAAACCCCACAATAGGCATCAAATGCTTGTGGTAGAACAAAGGTGCCTGTAGCCAGGAAGCGGGGAGGGGGGGGGGAGAGAGAAAGAGAGAAGGGCCAAGGACAAGATATCATTCATTATATTCATAGGGACCGTCTTCCTCCCCCCAGGCCCAGTAGTCCCTCATCTCCTTACAATTCCATTAAATTATCAATGGATGTATTCACCAGGTCAGAGCTTTGAGAATTCAATGACCTCCCTAATGATTTTAACGACCTGCTGAGTAGGAGCCTTTGACATAATAGCCTTTTAGGAGATGCTTGGTATTCAACCCATACTGCATTATCCTAAGCCCAGGAAAAGATTTTTAAAAAATTCTAAATCTAGTACTAGATGGGTGCCATCTTCACACCACTGTAAAGCTGGACGCTCTTATGTCAAACCATTGTTAAGAGAGGGGCTGTCTTACGAATGGCATGCAGGTAAAAGTTCTTCAGCATCAATGGGGAGTAACTGGAAAGGCAGTTCTGAGAACTGCCCAGTCCATGCTTTCGCAGCCCCTTCTTACCCAGTCACCCCACTCACCCTCCCCAGCATTGCATTAATTGCATTACCCACTCCCTAGAAAGCCTTCTTCTTTTGTACCAAGTCATCTACCATTTCACAGAACTAAAGAACACATTTGCAGATTTGATTTCATGGGGCTGCTTCTAGGATCTGCTGTTCTATGTGCGAATAAACATGTGTGGGAAACGGTGATAACAGATGCCCAATTAACCTCAAACATCTCTGCTTGTCTCTAGATGAAGAGGCAAAGAGAAAGATACCACCCTTCACTGTCCAGAAGATTCTAAGATAATTCCTGTGCAGCTTGAAGCATATACCTCAGAAATCACAGGACTATCTTAGAATCTGAGAGGCCAACAATCCTGTGGTCTGCCCCACCCACAAAAGTTCCATCTCAAGATGCTGAGGTGAGGGAAAGGGAGGAGTGATAAAGGGCAGCCATGCAGGTGAGTAGAGTTGAAGTTTTATTTTCCTTCTAAAAGTCACAGGGTCTGAATGTGAACAGGTCTTCACAGCACTAACTCTCCACTCCATACCCACTTGGCTACAAATAAGGAATTCTCTCTGCACAGTGAGGATGAGAACTCTGCCCACCTTCTGGGATGCTGTACACAGGAAAGGAATCAGTGCACAAGAACAGTGGCTGAATGGAGATGGCAGCACAATAAACCACCCGTGCCATTTCATCATCACCTACAAGGCCTAAAGTCTCTCAGACTCTCATTGCACTATGTAGCCCTATTTCCTACCATTAACATGAGGCAATATGACATTCGTGTCTCCTACAACCACCCAATGAATGGGCTCATCTTCCGCCACTGTAAGTACCAGAAAGAAGAATGCAAGTCTGGCTTTCTGTTTCTTTGCATAGTCTCAGCAAAGGAAAACTGCCTGAAATATTTGCTTATAAGTAAAGCAACCCAGTGACAATAGAGGTTTCAAGTCTGTAGGCTTAGATGTCTTCAGGATTTAGATGATTTTTCTTTGTACTCACTATAAGTCTCTTCTAAAGGAATCCCCTGGGAAGCTTTCAAGGATAGTCAGTGCTCCAGGGATTCCAATTGGATTGCTTGTTGGGCCAGCCAATGTCTGCTTAATTCACTTATCTCTCAATATCTCCATTGTCTTTATCCTTGGGTTCAACCAACCACAGAACAATACTTGAAAAAAATATTGAACATGTACTGATTTTTTCCCCACTGTCATTATTTCCTAAAAATATATGGAATTAGGTGTTAAAAGTAATCCACAGATTTAAATACATGGGGAGGATTCCAGTAGGTTCTTTGTGAATTCTGTATCATTTCATACAAGAGACTAAGCATCCCTGCATTTGGGGGATCTTCAAGGTGGGGGGAAGGCAGCCCTGGAACCAATTCTTTGCGGACACCACGGGATGAATGTATGTAAGACTCTCCAGAGAATTCTAATCTGCAGGTCAAGATGGGAAAGTCTCATATCGCTCCTGCCTGACTGTTCAAGTATGAAAGCTCCCAATGCAATCTCAGCTTTTGTTTTTTGTTTTTGCCAGTCCTGGGCTTGGGCTCAGGGCCTGAACACTATTCTTGGACTTTATCAAGGCTAGGGCTCTACCCCTTGAGCCTCAGCACCACTTCCAGCTTTTTTTTTTTTCCTATGTATGTGGTTCCGGGGAACCGAACCTGGGTCTTCGTGCATGCTAGGCAAGCACTCTACCAGTAGGCTAAACTCCTGGTCCCTCAATCTGAGCTTCTGAAGTTAACCAATATACCCAAGAGTCTCCGCTTGACCAAAATGGTAGCCAGATTTTGGACCTTTCTCGTAGGCCATGTAGACTTCAACTTTAGCAAAGAACGATGTACCTCTCCCCCTCCCCAGCTGTCAACAGCTGGCCACCCTGGCCCGGACACTCCACCACCCTAGGGACCTCATGGCGCTGGCCGGCTTCTGGTGGAGTCCTGAAATGTGTGGTTAGCCCGAAGCCTCTGCCCCCCTGCTGCTTTGTCCCAGAAATTTTCCACTCACTGCCCTCCAACTGCTCGCTGGCTATGCACACTCCCACTGGCCAGGCCCTGCTGGAAGCTGAGCCCAGTCTTTCTCATGCTCCAGGACCCTTCCCAGGGAACTCCTCAACTGTTCCTATGTTCCCGAATCTGCCCCAATTGAGTAACTCTCCTGAGCGGCAGCGACTTCCACCTTCGCTGGAGCTCTCTCCTTTCCAGCTGCGGTGACAGGGGGAAATGCTTCCTGGAGGTGGCATGGTTCTTGGCTGAGGGAACCAAAGAGCATAGTTCGGGCTGTTCAGACAATGGCAATCCTGGCAGCAAACCAGCCGGGTGACTCCAGACTCCTGGCACTCACTGCCAGAAAGCACTCTCATTCAGAATGCCTCTGCTCCTGGGTCATGAACCTCTTTTTTAATTAATTAATTTTTTAAGTCATGTTCTCAGGTATATGGAAAGGCCACCTTCGTGTGTAAGGCTGGACTCTACGACCCTCTCCTGGGTGTTGACAGGTGACTCCGTTTCCTTCTTACCTGTCTCTTGCTCCACATACACCCACCTCTGACTCTTCCATTTCCGTCCATCTAATTCTCATTCTCCAGTGATCACAGCGCTTTCCCGAATCCGGTCTGAAAGTCAACCCCTGGCGAGGGTGCTGCGGATAGCCCAGGAGCGGGGTGGCCTGGCCGTCCCCCAACCCCTGCCCTGGGGCAGAGGCAGGGGAACAAGTGGCAATCTGCTGCCTGCCAGGGGTCTAGGGACGCTCCCTCGGACTTCCTCACGAGGAGAGGGAGTGAGATACGGGTTCTCGCCGCGGACAACAGGTTTTTTTTTGGGGGGGGGGCACCCGGCAGGGTGAAGAAGTGGGGGTGGCGATGGGCTGGGAGCGAAGTCGCGCAGTGCAGGGCGCGTTGGGCAGGCGGCTCTCCAGCCCCTCGGCTCATCCGCAGTGCCCACAGCTGACCCCCAGTGTGGCGACGTGGCTGTGCGTCCGCGGGGCGCGCGGGAGCAGAGTTGGGGCTCACAGGGGAGCTGGGGCTGGGGGTTCGCGCCGACCCGCTGGTCCGTGCGCAAAGTTAGACGGAGCCGGGAAAGCGGCCGGAGCGTCGCGGGTGGCGTGTGGGGGGGGGAATCGGTGAGCGCTCACCTTGTGCCTGCGCCTCCATGGCGGGTGGCGGACCTGGGACCGAGCGCGGCCCGGTTGCTCCCGGCGCTTGGCCGCGTAGATGGCAAGCGGTGGGACGCAGCTGGGCCCGGGCAGCGCGCGCCGTCTCCCAGCGCGCGCCAGTCGCGAGCAAGGCGTCGGAGTGGGCGGGCGGCGGGCGGGCGGCCACCACTGGCCGCCTCGGGTTACCTCCGCCCCTTCCAGTCCACCTGCTCCGCACCGCGCCGCGCGCCCGGGAGCCGGCGGCCCAGCGCCGCCTGGAGGCCGCTCCGCGCCACGAGCGAGTGGGCCCCGGAGACTCGGGATTGCACCCACATGCACCAAGCTGGTCCTGCAGTTGATCAGTGCAAGCACCCGTGGATTCACGGGGGAAAGATACCTTTCTTGGATGTATCTTGTTGATTTCATTAAGTTTATGTCATACACACACACACACACACACACACACACACACACACACACACACACATATATATTGCACATCACAGCTCTCTGGCACCTAAGCATTCTAGGCAGGGCTTCTGATTTCATTAAGTTTATGTCATACACACACACACACACACACACACACACACACACACACACACACACACACATATATATATATATATATATATATATATATATATATATATATATATATATATTGCACATCACAGCTCTCTGGCACCTAAGCATTCTAGGCAGGGCTTCTGCAGCTCTGTGAGGAGGGAGATGGGACATGGTAAAACCATATACCAACCATGAGGCACGCACACACCCAAAGAAAGCCCCACGGAAAGGCGCTTGCTTAGAGTAACAGCTGAAACGATCAGGCTCCCTCAGCAGACTTGTCTGACCTTTGCAGGAGTCGGTATGTCCTGACACTAGTGGTTCTTGACATCAAACTTCACAGAAAGCTCTGGGGGTATGGATTTGGGGGATGCAAATAAGTTTTAGTGAGAAGGAGGTTTTTACAAATAGAGCATCTGCATTGTATATGCGTGTGTGTGTGTGTGTGTGTGTGTGTGTGTGTGTGTGTGTGTAAATTGTGGTTATACTAGGGTTTGAACTCAGGGACGGACCACGACGTGGACTATTCGCTTTACCCTTTTTGCTCTACTTATTTTTCACATAGGGTGAAATATGGCTACGTGATCTAACAGGCTCCATCTTGGCATCTTGGTGGATGAAGGACTTTCTGAAAAACTCTCAGAGAGGAAACTCCACCGCAGCTGATAGGGTTGCTTATTCTTACCAAATAGTCTTAAATTTAATAGCTCAAAAAAACTTGTTGAATAAATAGCTAACCCAGTAGCTTATATTTTATCCATGCCAGAGTTACTCTCAGAATGTAGACTACTAAATACCAGTCAAGTCTTACAGTTTTGTTCTTGGAAGGAACAAAGTCATTTACTTACGGTTTTTCTGCCATATGTACGAATACACTAGTTTGTTTTGTTTTGTTGGTGATCTCGACTTGGTGATCAGGGCCATTCTGACAAGACTTACAGTGATGTGGTGATGGTACCCAGGCATGTGTGGAGAGATGACTAAATGGCTCCTAGAGGTTATTCAGTTGTTCTAGTCTTTTTAGCCCTTGAAACTAAACACCAGGTTAGGCTTGACTCCCAGCTGTTCAAAAAAAACGAGCTAAGAATAGCTTATGACTTTCCAGCTTAAGGCATCTAGCTACCACTTACACCCTGACTTATTTTTCTGATTTATAACATTTTAAGTTACTATCCCTCTAATAGTTTTTTTTTATTATGGCTTATATTTCTAAAACAGTGGTGTTCATTTAGACGTGGTGATCTAACCTCTGTGTGCCATGGAGTTGTGCTAGAAACTAAGGGTACAGAAAAGGGACCCGGCTCCTCATTCTTCCCCACTCCAGGGAGTTCTTTATTTGTTGAGAAGGAGAGATCAACAGATTCGTGATAAAGCCAAGTGAAATGGTGAGAGCTATGCCTGGGACAGGCCCAGTACCGCTTCCTAACTCAGACTGTCAATCCAAATACAATTTCTAACAGGTCTGTATACAATGCTGTCACTATGTATTGAGAACTGACCACAATGACAGAAGGAAAGAGAAAAGAAAAATCAAAACATAAAAAAGGGAGGATGGAGGTAAAATGGCAAAAAAAAAAGAGTGAGAACAAGTAAAAATGCAAATGGAAAAAGTAAAATTTGAAAAACTTATAATTGGAAAAAAACAAAACCAACGGGAAAAAAAAACAAAGTATTTTTAGGTTTTTCTTTTTTGTTTTTTGGAGGGGGAGACTTGTGTCTCCACTGATTTTGGGCTCCACATTCTGTAAGAACCCATTTTTCTCCTGTGGTTTGGCTTAGCTGGTTCTTCCAGTCAGTTTGTTTGCTTGGGCAGAAAAAGTTCTGCCTTACAGGTTTGGTTTGGGGACACAGTGACCGCTCACCCTGGTTGATCAGACTGGTGAAAGGAAAGAAAGGAAGCTTATTTTGCTTTCCACTGAGTCTTTAAAAATTAAAAATTAGTCAAGTAAGTTGTGATCCCCCAAAGAATGAGTCCATTCAGGGAAGTTTTTATTGAAGTTGACCTACATTGAATAATGGTGCATTTTCCTAACCTTCTAATAGCTAAATCAAATAGCCATCGTGACATAAGCCTTCCCCATCTTTTCAGCTACTTTAAGTGGAAAACACTGGACAGAGGAAGGCAGGTAATGAATTTAGGATCAAGCAAGAGGTGGGTTTTCTACAGACATGAGGATGCAGTTGGTAGAGGGTATACCCAGCAGTCCTTGCCAGAACCAACCCCAGTTTACTGGTATTGCATGGTGCTAAGGATGCTCATGGGACTTGGGCTTGGCACAGAATTGGAGGAGAGGGTAGGAAGGACAGGTAAAATGTACACTACTGTGACCCATGAACATTAATTCTTACTCAAAGAAGACCCAGAGCTTTTAGAGCTCCATTACATCCCCAATATGAAAATGATTCACTCTGTGTCCTGACTTGCTGCGTTTTGTGGGAGAGCGTGAAATCAGCTGTCAATCTATATGTCCTAGCCTGCTGTCTCTGTTGGGCATCCATGGTCCTGAAGCACTGGTCCCCAGCTCTGCTGGGGATGAGCTCTACAGTAAGTCACTGTGAGTTAATGTACTTTGAAAAACAAAGTAGGTGATCCTGATGGGCTTCCAAGGACAGCTTTGTCATTGTCCATAGCAACCATGAAAGGCACTTAGTCCTCAACTTCTAAATTCAAAAGTTGTCAGTTGGGCAGACTGACTTACTAGGAAAGGAATTGTGAGTGGGCATAGCAAGGCTTGTTGCCCCTAAATCCAGGAATGCTGGAGCAAGAGAAGAATCTGGAAGAGGTGAAGTGTAAAGGAAGGCTTTGATGTGAGTCTATGTGTCTTCCCTTACAGACTCCAGTAAAACAGAGGCCCTTGTTCACAGAGTCCGACTGGGAACTCTCATTCCCAGGTAGTTCTGAGAGATGTGTGAGGAACTGAGTCTTCCTCTTCCTCCCTCCCTCCTTCCCTTCCTTCCTCCCTCCCTCCCTCCCTCCCTGCCTCCCTCTCTCCCTCCCTCCCTTCCTTCATTCCTTCCTTTCTTCTTTTCTCTTTCTTTTTTGGTTGGTTATGGGGCTTGAACTCAGGGACCACAGTCCCTGAGGTCTCTTGTGCAAGCTAATACTTTACCAGTTTGAGCCACATCTCCATTTCCAGTTTTCTGGTGGTTGATTAGAAATCAGTCTCACAGACTTCCCTGCCCAGCTTTGAACTGTGATCTCTAGATCTCAGCATCTTGAGTAGCTAGGATTGCAGATGTGAGCCACAGCACCTGGCCACAGAGTTTCATAATCTTTCATGTGGAAGGAGCTCCATTGAGTCTTATGTGGGATGTGTCAGGGGAGAAAGCAAGAGCTAGTGAGCTAATGTGACCACCCCCCAGGAAGTGTGAGGGAACCAGGCTTCACTTCCTGAAGCCATAGAATCTCTCCTTATGGGGGATAGGGAGGCCCAGAGAGAGCAAGGCAGTTGGTGCCTGTGTTGTATCTGCACAGAGGAAAGACTTGCTAAAATCACCCACTCACAACATGCTACTGTGTGGGGATCAAAGAACTAGGGAGAGACAGTTTAAGTGCCCAATATGGGAGATCTCTGCTTGTTCTTCACTTTCCAGTTCTTAGGAGTACTGGGAAATGGAGTCCACCAGCTGCAGAGCTGGTTTGGAAGCCAGGCGAGACTCATGGGTTTGTCAGTCACTGAACTAGATGCCAAGAGACTGAGTGAACACAAGAGTAGTAGGTAAAATGGTTGGTGGACATTGACTAAGGCCCAGCAGAGCCAAGGGAGCTGCAGGTGAGTGAACACATTGGTGGCTTCCTCCAGCTAAGTGAGGATTCACTGGGGCCTTTTCTCTTCCTTGCAATTCCCACTTCACACATCTGGTCAGGAGAACCATCTAGGTAGAAGAGAGAGGGATGATGGAGACCTGGAAAGTCAGAAAATCAGATTCATTTTGTGTCATAATCCTCCTCCATCCTCTCCCCCAGCCCCCTAGAGACAGACAGACAGAGACAGAGAGAAAGCCTTGAGAAGGACAGAGCAGAGGTTCACTTTGAGATCTAGAATAAGGCTAGTTATACAGTTCATATACCAACATAACATTACCAGAAATTAACAAATCTGGACCAGCTAGCTGCAAATGAACCAATATTAAGCCAGCATAGGGAACAATTAATGTGAAAAGTATGAACATTCCATGTTTATCTTTCATAAAGGGGCAACTCCACAAAAGATTGTTATGTAAAATGTTTTACTTAAAACTTACTGGACCAATTTCATCTCTAATTTCCACTAGTATTCTTTAATATATTCCCTAGATGCATAAATTATTCAGGAATGTCCAGAGAATTCAGAAGTAAAGGAATTGTAGTTTTCATTATGAAGATACTATTTAATTGTATTTTGAGACCACTATATACTGTTACTCCTTTGAGATTCTAACATATAACCATTTTTCAAGTTGCAATCTCCACAGTATAATTAAAATATATTAGACTTTCCCATTTTAGTTCAGGGATTTTAAACCTCAACTCTACTGCCATTTTTCCTGCATAATTCATTGTTGTGGTTTAGGATATTTAGGACACTCACTGTATCTACCCTATTGAGGTAGCCAGTAGAAGCTCCATGGATGTGCAATCAGAAACGTCTACAGACATTAAATCATAGTTCCAAGAGGGCAAAGCTATGATTTCCTTTTGTTTTTGAAAACCTGAAGTCATTATGAACAGAGAACATTACTCTGAGCACAGCATAACACAGTACAGACATCCTTTGAGCGTAGGGAGAGATGGGATTTTTACTCCTCATTTCCATAAAGAACTGGTCTTGAAAGTTTTCTGACTCCTGCTTTCCACCATCTTTCTGTACCTGCTTCTTGAATTTATGGCTTCTCAAAGAAAGGCCTAAACCAGGATTTTGCCTTTATCTTAACGATAAGGAAGAGGAAGGCCAGAGAAGAAAGGTTGATGTGCTATTATTCTGTTATCTGCATAAAGAGAAGGTCCTTCCTCTCCTCTTTCCCTCCCTTCCTCCCTTCCTTCCTTCCTTCCTTTCTTCCTTCCTTCCTTCCTTCCTTCCTTCCTTCCTTCCTTCCTTCCTCCCTCTCTTTCTCGAAATTAATATACACACCTGGGTTCTGCCCTAGGTGAGATAGACTCACTTATTTAATCTCTTTTCTTGATAGATAGCATCAAAAATGATTGGGAAAGTTGTCACATATTTGGGCTTTTGGATTGGGATGTAACAACCAGAAATAAGGAATCTGAGATGCTGGGAGAAAAAAAAATAGCTCATGTTTACACCAGTATTTTATGTCTGGCATTTGTTCTTTTTCTTTTTTTCTAATCAAAATTTGTTATTTTCTGGCTGTTTGCATCTCTTACATTTAGCTAAGATATGACTTCCTTCCTTCCTTCCTTCCTTCCTTTCCCCAGTCCTGGGGCTTGGACTCAGGGCCTGAGCAGGGTCCTTGGGCTTTCCTCAAGGCTAGCACTCTACCACTTCAGTCACAGCACCACTTTAGGTGTATGTGGTACAGTGGAATCAAACCCAGGGCTTCATGCATGCTAGGCAAGCACTCTACCACCAGGCCATGCTCCCAACCCTTAAGATACGTTTTCTATGTAGACATCATTTTTTTAAATATTCAAATTGTTCAATAGCATTAAGAGAAGAACAAAACAAAACATGGTGTAACCAAGATTAGGTGGAGACAGGGTATAGCTGAGAGAAAAAAAAAAAAAAACAAGAAAGCTTAAGCTAGGGTTAGGGGAACAAACTACACTGAAGTGACAAGGAATTAATTACTCAGTGATTCCAATAATGATTTCAAAGTAATTTTCACATTCTAAACTAGTCTACACTAACCTGGTCAATATATTTGTTCACATACAAATTAATTCATTGTTTTGCAGACAAAAAAAGGGACATTGGGTTATTTACCTGGCCTAGGTTAACCAGCTGAGATAAGAAATTAAACTATTCAGCTTCTGTTCTTAATCATCATGCCTGATTGTGTTCAATTTTGACATTTTCTTTTCTTGTAATCCTGGAAACAGTTAAAAAATTACTCACACCACCTAATCTTATCAGGGACATTCTCCCTCTCCCTGAATTCTTAGTGTAAGAATGTGCCTGCATCTTGTAATTAGGTCACTAAACAACACATGCCTACTTGCATTGATATGCAAACATCCTACCACCTGGCCTCTACCCCAAGCAAACATCCTACTACCGGACCCCCTACCCCGAGCAGTTCCTATACCCCAACCCCCTCCTGCCCCTCCTGAAGAGGCATATAAACCCCTGTGTGAAAAATAAAATGTGCAGCTTGATCAGGACGCTTGTCTTGCTGCCTTCTTTGTGTCTCCTGTCCCTTTCATTCCTCCCTTTAGGTTCTTGGCCCTCGTTGACATTCCGCTGGACGGGATAAATGGCGCCCAAAGTGGAGCCCAGGAGCCTGCGAGGCTTAGGAACGCTGTCTTCCAGGAAAACTTGGATCCAAGTGATTGTGTGACTGGCTCGGAGCTACCCACCCGAGACATCAGTTTCAGTCAACGCTGAGGAGTGAAAACGGCGCAAGGTAAGTGAGTGGCCATGGGACAGACATCATCGTCACAGGAATTGTTCATCTCAGGCTTAAAAGAAGCCCTAAGACACGAGGAACTCAGGTTAAAAGGAAAGATTTAAAGGCATTTTTTGATCATGTGGAAGAATTATGTCCTTGGTTCTCCAAAGAGGGAACGATTAATGAGATTAAGTGGCAGAGAGTTGGAGATTGTTTATTAAGAAGATTCATGTTTTTATAATAATTTTCATGTAATTATTGCAATTGTGGTCACATAAGTTTCTGCTTGAAACTGTATTGATTTAAATGATGTGTGAGATGTTTCACCATTTTTAGGCACTGTGTAATTCTGATGTAATAAACTGGCAGGTATCTTTGTACTTATAAATAGTGCATGCTTGGCCATTTTCACTGTAAATAGCCTTTACCAAATATGTTTGACAAGGACCATAATTAATATCACTTAGTGAATTGTGGTAGAGAAGATGATCACTGATCTTAAAGATTGCTTTTTTACAATTCCCCTACACACTGATGATATTTTGTTGGTGGCTCAGGACAGGTCAGATCTACAAAATTACCCAGCGATCACAGTGTCTAGATTTAAAAGCAGAGGTTTGGAGATTTCAGATTCCCTGGCCGAGAAGGTCTGGGAGGCCTTAACGTGCGCTGCGTTAATGGCGGCCATTATTTTCAATTGGGCCACATGGGACCGCATATATCTCCTGGTGAGGAGGAAGATTAACTTGGTAGAGGATCCTCCCCTCATGGCCTATCCCACTTTGTCTGCCCTTAAGACCTGCTTCTATCCTGGCTCTGTTACATCTAGGGCCAAGGAAACTTTAAATAAGGAGCGCTCAGAGTTGTGGAGAGTTAGCACTCCCGCTGCTCAGGATAAAAAGGGTTTAGAGCCTCGCCCTAGGAGGGATTTCTGGTCCCCTTTGATCCTGGGATCGGGCCCCTGAGCCCTACATCAAGTGCTCCTGCCCCAGAATTTGCGGCAGACAATTGGGGTGCAGAGGGACCTCTGCCATTTTACTATCCATCTTCACGCACTTCACCTTGTGTTAAACCGGAAGAGGAGGTTAAGCCACCATTTTACCCCTCCCCACCATGCTTGGTAAATGCTAACCCTGGGGGCAATAGATCCACCCTAAAAGAGCTTAACAAAGCAATCCCCCAGGATGGGCCTAATTCGCCCTGGGCCGAAACCATCCTCTGGCCTGGCTCATCAGCAGTGTTCTCAGGCCTTAAGTTCCCAGCTCCTAGAAACTGCTGCAGGCCCCAGCTCCTGGGTGTAGCTGGCCTAGCAGCATCTTAGCAATTCGCACGCCCCTGTCCTGGCTACAGCCATTCAGCCTCTGCTCTTAAAGAGGACCTGCCCTATAATCTCTAGGGAGAGACAAGATACGGATGTTGAGACATTCTATGATGACTGCATTAGTTATGAAAAAACTGGCATAGAACTGCTCCCCCAATTCTAGGGGCCACAGTCTAATCGCATAGGGAGCAGTGGCCTATTGGCGGGAAAAACAATTGGAGGAACTAAAATTAATAAGGATCAGGCAAATACAAGTTTCAAATACAGGTTTCTTCACGATCTCCCTGCAGTAAATATGCTCATGGGAGTCACCTGCCCAGGGCTCCCAAGTCTTTCATCAATTCCTAATAATTTGTATATTTATGCTATTGAGATAAAAGATTGCTTTTTTCTAGAAACAGTGGTTTTCCTTTAACAACCTTTTTTGGAAAAGACACCCAGGTTTAAAGCAAAGGCCTCCGGAGGTAAGTAAGAGTCGGCCGACCACCCTGTATGTCTGTCTAAAAAGCTCTCTAAGGCCTGGGTGGTCAAGGGATGCCTTGACCCCCTTCTGGATTTCTTGTCAGTAACAGGGCATGTCTGAGAGTCTTACCAGCAAGACATGTCTAAATAAGTTGTTTGGTGAGAACGTTCATCTGAGTTCATATTGTTGTATTAAATGTATCTGATTGAGTCCCATTTTCTGTTGTAAGTCAATGTCTGGTTCTGTTTGAGAGTAGGTTAGGATGGCCTCTGCTGGCCAGCTACCAAGGAATGAAAATTTCCATAGGGGAGGCGCCCCCTGAATTCCCGATTTCAAGGCCCCACGGTCTTTCCGTCATTCTGGTAGTTTAAGGCCAGGCATGCCATCAGAAGTTTAGGAGCTTCTTAAAAGTCTCTGCCTTTCACGTTCTTGTTTTTCCTTGGGTATCTGTTTAATTATTTCTGAAAACAAATTTCGTCCCCACCTGGGGTAGGTCTAGGGCCTGGTATGGCCCCTCCCACTCAGCTGCAGTTGAGTTGAGCCGAGGCCAGACAAAGCAGCTGCAGGCTTAGTTTCCTTTTCCCTAACAACCTGCTCAACTGACAGTCTAGAGACAGTTGGTAGCGGGACACAGACTTCAGTCTTAGTTCTCCTAGGTTTAAGACTCCCACCCAACTTTCATCTGCAAAAAGTAATATGTCTGATATCAGAAACAAGCTCTGGAAGAATAAATTTCAGCTAAGTTGCTTTGTTAGAAAGCTTTGTTTTAAAAAACCTGGTTTTCGGGCCGGGAGTTTGGCCTAGTGGTAGAGTGCTTGCCTAGCATGCATGAAGACCCGGGTTTGATTCCTCAGTACCACATACACAGAAAAAAGCCGGAAGTGGTGCTGAGGCTCAAGTGGTAGAGCTCTAGCCTTGAGAAAGTCCAAGGACAGTGCTCAGGCCCTGAGCTCAAGCTCAGGACTGGCAAAAAAAAACAAAACAAACAAACAAAAAAAACCTGGTTGTCACCTCCAAGAATAAGATTGGCAAAAAAAACCCCTCATGATACAAAAATTTCCGGAAAATGAATGGCCGATATTAATTTTGCATGCTTTAAGATCTTTGAGTATGAATGTGTGTGAATGGGTATGGGTGAACATGTTCAAGGTTAAATTGTCAGCATGCTGTATAAAACAATGGATGAGCTCATATTTGAAACACAAAGGCAATTGGGTAAATCTAAGTGCAAACGTCAAGAAAATTATTAGGTTTGAATGTTTTACAATGTCTCAAAGGATTATTGCATTGTTTTAAAGAGGAACTGGTAAAAAGTATTTTTCTAAAGTAGAAAAACTATTTTCTAAATGAAATCTGCATTTAAAAACCTGGTATTGTAATGCATAGAGCTGTTTACATTGTAAACATTGTAACTGTTTAGCACAGAGGTATTAAGAAATTTTTAATTTATTACCCTGAGTTACAATTTGGAGATAAGTATCAGAATTTGTTTATCAATGTCAGAGGTGATGTGATTAGTGTTTCTTAAACTGCCCCCTAAAATGTATTAAATTGGGGAAAAGAGTTTTTAAAGGAATGTTTAAAAGTTTATCTACTTATGATTTGGTTTCATTCTACTTCGCAATTGGATATATTTTAGAAAAGAAGGAAACTATGTCTGGACTTTTGGTGCATTGATGATTGTAGTTCTTGCATTAAGGAAAAACTTATTGGAGTTTAAACTGTTATTGGAGTTACAGGCAGTAACCTAAACTGCAGAAAGAAAAAAAATGCCTTTTCTAAAAGGAAGTGCCCGTTAAAGGGAGTGCCTTGAGCCCTAGGTGGCCTGGAGGCAAAGGGAGGGAGTTTCCTAGGCCCTTAAAGGTTTTTCAAATGCAAATAAAGGCTAAAGTGTTAATTGTTTAAGCAAATATCAGTAAAAGTTTTAAAGAACATTGGAAATGGGTTTCTGAACAAAATTTGAAAGTGAAGTTGTCCTAAATGTTTGTTTCAAGAGAGAGAAAGAAAAAAAAGGAAAATTAGGACAACCAAAATGATTGCTTAATTGCTATTTAGCCTGCTCTTGTAAAGTCTCCTTATACCAATTTCCAGCTGGCCCATGGAGAAGGACAACAATCCTTATTCAGATGTAACTTTGGCTCTTACCAGGTTCCAGGTAAGATCATGCTTAGAGACTATTTCTGAGTTGACCACCTTGTTGCTTCTAATTGGAGTAATGTGGCCTTTTGTAGGACTCATTGATCTGGAAGCTGCAGCTCTGAGCCAGCCCAGGCAAAGCAAAGTCCCTGTGAGACTGTTGTGTCTAATCTGCAAGCAGAATGCTGGGGCAGAGTTGCTTTGGAGCTCAAAGTGGCAGAGTGCTAGCCTTGAGCTAGAGAGTTGAGGGACAATGCCCAGGCCATGAGTTCAAGTCCAGCAACCAACAAAGTGAAATGCCAATGGGATGTTTATCCCTGTGTAGAGTGACACTACTGGGACAAAAGAAATAAAGCATCCAGATGCAGAAAGCCTCTGCTTGAATTGCAGAGATGGTGTCAGATCCTAGAGTCACTCGTGTGCTTGGCCATTCAAAATTAATCAGAGCCGGGAGGTCATAGAACAGTTTGTAAGCATGCCTTACTAATGCCCATGCCTTTCATATCTGGGCAGAAACTTGTCAATCATTTGTGATAGTGGGTAGTTTAAAGTTCTAACTGAGTGAATTCAGGAAACTTTGTGGATCTGAGGCTTGTGTCCCTATTGATCTGTTTAGATCTGGCAACTGAAGCATAGTTAGAGTCACAGGGATTAAGTTTCCCAGACAATCAGGAAAATGCCTTTGCAAATGGGTGCTAAGTAAGCTAAACTATTGTAGCCAAAGAAGGTTTGTGCAGTTGTTAAATGTTCAATATGATCTCTAGTTTGGAGCAAATCATTGTTCCTGATAGCTAATCCTGGCAACCCCTTGGTAAAATAGGCTAAGCTTTTTAAGGTCCCTAGTCAAGTACAGGGACAACGCCCCTGAGTCAGCTTGAAGAAGTTATAGAAGATGGATCTTCACCCATCAACTCCCCTTAAGATGAAGGGACCAGTGTCATTTTTGGAAAGTGAAACAGGATAAATTAGAGGTATGGGAAAGAATAGTAACAGATGTGCAAGAGTGGAAACTGCCCTTGTGGGGAATGGCTTCAAGTCTTCTGTGCCTGTCTAGAAAATCCTAGCCTTGTTTAATCTGGTTACTAAAAGTTGTCACCCTGGTATTACTTTGGATTCTCAACCCTATACTGTCTTAAAAACTAATGGGTTGTCAGCCTGACAAAATGAGTGTGCTCAGGAAAAGCAACCAGGGAATCATTGGGAGAATTCCCCTAAGTCAGGCCTTAGGTTAAGCTTCTTTAACCAGTTTGCGCAGAAATTTGCAGGCAACCCAGCAGGAGGTGTGACATTCCATTGGAGTTGCTGAGAGATGAGGCTGCTGCCACATATTCTGTCCTGCCTGATTCTACCACCACCCCACAGCCATTTCCTGGGAGGACTGGAACCAAAAACTCTTGGTGATGGGACATTCTGTGCTAAACTCAAAGTCCCCTACGTGGTTGCAGCCATTATGGTGACTCTGGGTGGGTGAATTTTCCATCCAGTGCTGAACAGCCTAAATGGGGGAGATGCTAAATGGGTATGAGGATTATGGGGCCCCCAGAGGAACCGTAATCCCCACCCGAGAGATACGCACCTGCAGTTGACAGGTGTAGGCATCTGCGTGAGGTGCAGCTAAGACTGCAAGGAGACGGCCTAAAAATAAAACAACCATCAGTCTTGGGGTCTCCTGCGAGACATGCCTGATAGCATGGAGGTTGGCATCTATTAAAACCCTACTTCCACAAAAGAATGCTTGGCCTCAGCAGAAAGACAGACACATCAGCCAGTGTGTCTTGCTTCTTGCTCAACCTGGCCTCCTTTCTAGGGATCAGGGCCTCTGTCCCCCCTCTCAGATTAATGCCTACCATAATTAAGATATTGCCTAAATCCTCACCCCTCACTTATTTTAAGATGAAGAGAGGAGATGTCGGGGACATTCTCCCCCTCCCTGAATTCTTAGTGTAAGAATGTGCCTGCATCTTGTAATTAAGTCATGAAGCAACACATGCCTGCTTGTGCTGATATGCAAACATCCTACCACCTGGCCTCTACCCCAAGCCAACATCCTACTACCAGCCCCCTACCCCGAGCAGTTCCTATACCCCACCCCCCTCCTGCCTCTCTTGAAGAGGCATATAAACCCCTGTGTGAAAAATAAAATTTGCAGCTTGATGAGGACGCTTGTCTTGCTGCCTTCTTTGTGTCTCCTGTCCCTTTTATTCCTCCCTCTAGGTTCTTGGCCCTAGTTGACATCCCACTGGACAGGACATAATCTTTGATAAGGGAGCAAAAAAAAAAATAGAATGGAAGAAAGACAGCCTTTTCAACAAGTAGTGCTGGCAGAACTGGTTAAGCACCTGCAGAAAACTAAAGTTGAATCCTTCTATGTCACCCTGCACCAGGGTTAACTCCAAATGGATCAAAGATCTGGAAATAAAAGCAGACACACTGAAAACTTTACAAGAAGAAATAGGAGATCCACTAGGTCTCCTTGGCACAGGTAGAAAATGTCTTAATAAAGACCTGGAAACACAACAAATCAAAGAAAGTTTGGATAAATGAGACTGCATTAGACTGCAGAGCTTCTGTATGGCAAAGGACATAACTAGTGTAGTGATGAAAAATAATTACCCCCAGACTCAAAATTATTCCCCTTTCAGTAAGTGGAATAGAAACAGCTTGACTCAAAGATAAGAGTTTCGAACCCAGAGGATACAGGAAAGAACAGTTAATAAGTCACCTTATCTGAAAGGAACCTCTGGACCATAATTAACAGTTGTTTGTGGTTTTTGCAACTGTAGAATGCCCCCCCCACTTGCCTAGCAACTGTTTGTGATTTCTGCCTTTAAATAGACTGTGTAAAACCTGACTGTCAACTCCTCCCAGCCTCGCTGCCGAGTGCCTGCGGAAGAGTCCCTTGCCTGGCTCGTATCCCGCAATAAAACCTTGCTGTTGCATTTCGGACGCCTCAATCTCGGTGGTCTTCTTTGGGGGACTCCTCCTCTGGGCACAACAGCTAGCAAGCTAAATAGAAAGCCCACAGAGTGGGAGAAGATCTTCACTAACCAAACAACAGACAAAGGCCTCATATCGAAAATATATCCGCAACTAAAAAAATTGAATCTCTCTAAAACAAATCTTCAAAGGAACAACCATCCAATTAAAAGATGTCAAAGACTTAAAGAGAGAGTTCTCTGAAGAAGAAATAAGAATGGCCTACAGACACATGAAGAAATGCTCAACATTTCTGGTCATAAAAGAAATGCAAATCAAAACAATTCTGAGATTCTACCTCACTCCAGTTAGAATGGCCAGGATCAAGAAATCCAATAACAACAGATGCTAGAGGAGATATGGCCAGGAGGGATCATTACTACACTGTTGGTAGGAGTGCAAACTCAATCAGCCACTATAGAAAGCAGTATGGCAGTTCCTCCAAAGACTAAACATAGAACTCCCCTATGACCCAGCAATTCCACTACTTGGCATTTATCCAATCATCCAGAAACAAGGACATACTAAAGCCACTAGCACAATGATGTTCATTGCAGCACTATTTATCATAGCAAAGATATGGAACCAACCCAGATGCCCCTCAGTAGATGATTGGATCAACAAAATGTGGTATTTATACACAATGGAATACTATACTGCCAAAGGAAAGAATGACATTGCCCCATTTGTAAGGAAATGGAAAGATTTGGAAAAAATCATATTAAGTGAAGTAAGCCAGACCCAAAGGAACATAGGCTCAATAATTTCCCTCATTTGTAATGATTAGTATAAACCTAGGACTCTCCTAGCCAAGGATTACAATAGCTCTAACCCTAGATACATAAAGCCATAAAGGTTGAGGCCAAATTAATGGACTTCCAGGACATGGAAACAAGAGCTTAATTATAAGTGACTGTTGTTCTTAATCTACTATGTTTTTTTCTCTTTTCTCATGTTACCCTTTGGTTAATCTCATTTTGTTACCATATCTGAGTTTGTTACCTGATATATTATGTATGTGTATTTGTTTATTTGAAATTAGAGGGGAAAAAAGATGAGGGGAAGGGGTGGGAGGAGGGAAATGAGGACAAAAACATGAGAATACTAGGCTATTTCATTTCCTGCATATCATCTGCTTTTTTTGTTCCTTTTTTCTTTTCATTAGAGAAATAAAAGAGATGTTCTATTCATGAGCTGGGTCAACAGTTTAACACATTCAATGAAAAATGAAGAAAATTAACCTAATTTGACAATCTGCAGGAACTCTCAAGTGATATGTAAGGAAAATGCCTAATTATTCCCCATAACTGTCAAATGTGTATCACAGCCAATCTCAGAGATAGAGAAAATCGATCTGAAAGCAAACAGGATCTATTTAACAGCTTGCATAATCTAATAACCTACAACAACATGTTCTCTTCCCATTGTCAATGAATTTTGCTTTCTACTTTATTAATTTTTTATTTATTTTTATTTTGATAAATTTCCGTTACTTTGAAATAGTGGTGCAATCTCTCTTATATTTCATTCATTATGCTTCTCCCTCGCTCCATCCCTATTTTGCCAATAGACTCCCAAATGTGCATATTTTCATCAGGGGATGGGATTTCTTCACATGTCATGACTATAGTTCCTGAGGAAATGTTGACTTTATTTGATGTGAGCCCTCAGTCTTCCACACCACACAGGAAGCCCACCTTGTGGCCATTGTCCACCCATCTCCATCTCCAGCCCTCCCCCCAAGTGAGGCAAGTTCTTCCCTGATTATCTTCCCTTCTTTCTTTTTCTCTTTCTTTCTTCTTCCCTCCCTCTTTTTCTTTCTTTCTTTCTTTCTTTCTTTCTTTCTTTCTTTCTTTCTTTCTTTCTTTTCTTTCTTCTTTCTTTGTCAGTCATGGGGCTTGAACTCTGGGCCTTGCTCACTGTCCCTGAGCTCTTCATCTCAAGGCTACCTCTCTCCTACTCGAGCCACAGCACCACTTCTGCTTTTCTGATGGTTTATTGGAGGGAAGAGTCTCACCAACTTTTGTGCCCAGACTAAACTGTGATCCTCAGATCTCAGCCTTCTGAGTAGCTAGAATTACTGGTGTGAGCTACCACACCCAGCTTCTCTGATTTTCTCTGTTTACATGCGAGTTAATCTTTGCTGCCAAACTTTCTTGTCCATCAAGTAAATTCTCATCGAAAGATGAGACTTAGAATTTTAAAGATTGCTGTCTTTCCGGGAGGGGGAAGGAGGAGAGGGAGACAAAAACATGAGAAGGGTATCAAAGTTCAAGAAATAATGTACCCACCACCTGACAAATGTAATTGTAAGCCCTCTATACATTATCCCCAAAACAAAATACAATAAAAATGCTGTCTTTATGAAGCCTTCCCTACCTGGTTTGTATCATAAAGTCTAATGAGAAAAATTAATTTTTCCTTCCATTCAAGAAAAGCCCAGTGCCTGATGGATTCACAGCTGAATTCTATAAGGTCTTCTCAAAGCAGAACTCACACCAATACTCTTCAAGCTCTTCAAGGAAACTGAAAGTGAAGGCTCTTTGCCAAACTTATTCTACAAAGCCACCATAACCCTTATCCCAAACCAGACAGAGATTCATCAAAGAAAGAGAACTATAGACCCATTTCTTTGATGAATATCTATGCAAAACTTCTCAACAAAATACTGGCCAACCGTCTTTAGCAACTCATCAAAGATTATACACTATGATTAAACAGGATTCATCACAGGGATGCAAAACTAGTTCAGTATATGCAAGTCAAATAATATAATTCATCACATTAACAGGAGCAAGGACAAGAATCACATGATTGTCTCAATAGATGCAAAAAGGCATTTGACAAGATCCAACAAGACTTTATGCTAAAAGCTCTGGAGAAACTAGGAATCCATGGAACATTCCTCAGTACAATAAAGGCTATGTATGACAAACCCACAGCTAGAATTGTACTTAATAGTGAAAAGCTAAAGCCATTTCTTCTAAAATCAGGAACAAGACAAGTATGTCCACTCTCTCCACTCCTCTTTAACATAGTATTAGAATTCCTAGCCAGTACAATAAGGCCATAAGCAAGCATAAAGGGGATCCAAATAGGGAAAGAGGAATGAAACTTTCCCTCTTTCCAGATGACATGATTCTGTATTTAAATACCCCTATAGACTCTACTTCCAAGTTCCTTGAGCTGATTTGAAACTTTTAGAAAGTAGTAGGGTATAAAATTAACCCTCAAAAATCAACTACCTTCCTATATGAAAACAACAAGAGGAGCGAAGAAACAATCAGGAAAGCACCTCCTTTTGTAATAGCCTCAAAGAAAATAAAGTACCTAGGAATTAACCTAATTAAGAATGTAAAGGACCTTTATGATGAAAACTTAAAAATCCTGAAAAAGGAAATTAAAGCAGAACTGAGGAAATGGAAAAATCTCCCATGTTTCCAGATTGGAAGAATTAACATCGTGAAAATGGTAATGTTGCCAAGGGTTAATTACAAATTCAAGGCAATACGCATGAGTATCCCAATGTCATTCTCTAAAGAAATAGAAGAGGCAATCCAAAATTTGATATGCAATAATAAAAGACATCATATAACAGAAAAAATTCTTAGCAGAAATAATAGCACAGGAGGAATTTCAATACCAAACTTTAGACTCTATTACAGCGCCATAGTAACTAAAACAGCTTGGTACTGGCACAAGAACAGGCCTGAGGACCAATGGAATGGAACTGAGACCCAAAAATCAATCCACAGACCTATGGCCACCTAATCTTTGATAAGGGAGCAAAAAAACCCAATAGAATGGAAGAAAGACAGCCTCTTCAACAAATAGTGCTGTCAGAACTGGTTAAGCACCTGCAGAAAACTAAAGTTGAATCCTTCTATGTCACCTTGCACCAGAATTAACTCCAAATGGATCAAAGACCTGGAAATAAAAGCAGACACACTGAAAACTTTACAAGAAGAAATAGGAGATCCACTAGGTCTCCTTGGCACAGGTAGAAAATGTCTTAATAAAGACCTAGAAACACAACAAATCAAAGAAAGTTTGGATAAATGAGACTGCATTAGACTGCAGAGCTTCTGTATGGCAAAGGACATAGCTAGCAAGCTAAATAGAAAGCCCACAGAGTGGGAGAAGATCTTCACTAGCCAAACAAAAGACAAAGGCCTCATATCTAAAATATATCTGCAACTAAAAAATTGAATCTCTCTGAAACAAATCTTCAAAGAAACAACCATTCCATTAAAAGATGGACCTAACACTTAAAGAGAGAGTTCTGGGCCGGGAGTTTGGCCTAGTGGTTAAAGTGCCCGCCTAACATGCATGAAGACCCGGGTTCGATTCTTCGGTACCACATACATAGAAAAAAGCCGGAAGTGGTGCTGAGGCTCAAGTGGTAGAGCTCTAGCCTTGAGAAAGTCCAAGGACAGTGCTCAGGCCCTGAGCTCAAGCCCAGGACTGGCAAAAAAAAAAAAGAGAGTTCTCTGAAGAAGAAATAAGAATGGCCTACAGATATATGAAGAAATGCTTAACATCTCTGGCCATAAAAGAAATGCAAATCAAAACAATTCTGAGATTCCACCTCACTCCAGTTAGAATGACCTTGATCAAGAAATCCAATAATAACAGATTCTGGAGGGGATGTGGCCAGGAGGGATCATTACTGCACTGTTGGTGGGAGTGCAAACTCATTCAACCACTATAGAAAGCAGTATGGCAGTTCCTCCAAAGACTAAACATAGATCTCTCCTATGACCCAGCAATTCCACTAATTGGCATTTACCCGATCGTCCAGAAACAAGGATATACTAAAGACACTAGCACAATGATGTTCATTGCAGCACTATTTACCATAACAAAGATATGGAACCAACCCAGATGCCCCTCAGTAGATGATTGGATCAACAAGATGTGGTATTTATATTCAATGGAATACTATACTGCCAAAGGAAAGAATGATATTGCCCCATTTGTAAGGAAATGGAAAGATTTGGAAAAAAATCATATTAAGTGAAGTAAGCCAGACCCAAAGGAACATAGGTTCAATGGTTTCCTTCATTTGTCATAATCAGTACAAACCTTGGACTCTCCTAAGCTATTACAATAGCTCAAAACCTAGATACATAAGGCCAGATAGGATGAGGCTAAATGAAAAGATTTCCGGGATATGGAAACAAGAGCCATATAATGTGTGATTGTTGTTAATGTACTATGTTATTTCTCATCTCTTTTTTTGTCCCTTGGTTATTCTCATATTGTTACAGTATCTTACCTGGTATATTTTATATACTTTTATTTGTTTATTTGAAATAGGAAAGGGAAGGAGGAAAACAAGATGAGGGGTGGGAAGGAGGGAAGTGGGGACAAAAACATGAGGAGGGATATCAATGTGTGTGAAGTAATGCACACTCTGTCTAGTGAATATAACTGTAACCCTTCTATTAATTACAATAAAGAAAAGAAAATTGTTTTTTAAAGTGTTGTATGATTCAGGTTAGTATCAATTAACATCTTTTTATATTAATTGCTAGGCATTTGTTTATATATTTATTCATTTATTTTTTTTGCTGATCCTGTGATTTGAACTCAGAGCCTAGGCACTGTCCCTGAGCTTCTTTTGTTTAAGGCTGGCACTCTACCAGTTGAGCCAGAATACCACTTCTAGTTTTATCTGAGTAGTTTACTGGAGACTAGAGTCTCACAGAAAGGGGTGAAATGTACTCCTTGCTTATGTAACTATAACACCTGTGTACCTTATACAAGAATAAAAATAATAATAAAGAAAGAGACTCATGGGCTTTCCTGCCAGGGGTGGTTTTGAACTATGACACTCAGATATCAGCTTCCTGAATTATAGATGTGAGGCACCAGTACTCAGTTGCTATGCATTATTTTAATGAACTTTATTAAAATCTATATTATTTTTTCATAGTGATCGAAACTGATTAGGAGAATATAGTGATTATACACTTAAAAGTAAATTAATTTAAGTATAAATATTCAGCAAGTAGGAAGTCATCTGTGCATTGTAAAATGGTAGAAGTGATTAAAAGCTTGAGAAAATGTTTAAGTTACTAGCTTAATGCCTGTGATTCGAACATGTGATACCAAATATGAACACCAGGAGGCGCCAGATCATAAGCACTTCATCGCAGAAGCATGTTAAAAAAAAAATCTAATTTTAATGGTAAACCCAATGATGACAACAGCTAGGATTTCTTGATTGTCTGTTTTGTTCTGAACATCTTTCTAAGCAGTTTTCATCTATTGACTCATTTTCCTCACAAAAGCCCCCAAATTTAGCTATTGTCATCTCCATTTTATGACAGGTAACAATATTTTTACCACCTTGTTCCATTTGCGTCTAACATTATTCCATGAGGAACTGATACAAATGATCTCAGCTATATTTTGCAGTAATGTTGTGAATTTTGTCACATTACACTTCTTGTTTGAAGATTCCAAAATCAAATGTGCTCCAAGATTATTCATTTTCTCCATACTGATTACTGATAGAAACAAATCTGTCTAAAAATATAGTCTCCTATTCCACTACGTCAAGTAACTTCTGCAGATGACTCTTGTACACCATCTAGCACACTTATTAGCAGGATGGCTCTAGTTTGCAAGCTATAACAATGTTGACTGGAGCTATGGAAATTCACGATAATTTATTTCCTTTTTTCTCAGTTTGACTGTGTTTGGGATTAAACCCAGAGCCTCACCCTTCCTAAGAAAATGCTGAACCAGTCAAGCCATATCCCTAACCCTTTTTGGTTTTAGTTAGTTTTCACGTAGATTCTCTCACGTCTGCCCAAGACTGGCCTCAGATTACCATCCTTCTACCTACTCCTTCCTTAGAGATATGTGCCACCCTATCCAGATTTATAATTTCTGTCTCTGAAATTAGAGTGAATGCTAATAATCTCACTGTTCAAAAGGTTAATGGTAGGAGAGTCTTGGTTTAAGACTAACCTTAGCAAATTTAGCATGGCACCCTAGTTAAAAAAACAAATTGAAAGCATGGCTTGAGTGGTATAACTGAAGACCCTAAATTCTCTCCAGATCCACAATTTTTTCAGTTATGAAAAGATAAAGGAAGGAAAACAAATGTTTATATGTTTACAACTGACAAGGAAGATGCCCTTTTACATATTTATCCGAGAAAAAGAAGGAGCAAGCTGAAAGAAGCACTAGTCTTTACTGTATTCATCACAATAAATGTTCACTACATGACATAATAAAGTGACTCATAATGATATCAGAATACGTTTTTAACAAATAGGGCCTTTGCTTCATGCAGGAATCTGGATCATTAAAGAAATGTAAGAATTAAGCTCCATTGTATCAGAATCAAGACAACTAGAAAAAGGAGGGGTAGACAGATGGGGAAAGGAGAAAGATGCGGGTTGGGGGGGAGAGACAAAGAGAGAGACAAAGAGACAAAGAGTGACAGAGAGAAGGAGAGAAGAGAGATTGAGATTGAGATTCTATGGCAATGGTTATTATAATCATTATTCACTATGGCTTCAATAAGTATCTCTATCTAGCTAACTTAGAGTGTTTACTACAAGAAATTTATATCCCATTTTAGTGTCCATTAGACTAGAAGCAGCATGAAAGAAACTTACATAGCAAAGTTTAAAATACAACAGTAATCCTTTCTTAGGGCATTCATTTATTTTGTAATGCTAGGAATCAAGCTCAGAACCTTTCCCATAGCACGTCAGACCGCACCATGGAACTACAGCCTCAGCTTATGAGACTTTTCATTTTACTAGTAACTCTTCCTGGAAAAAGACAGAGCAGAATAACACTGGTTCCTGACATGGAAGATAATTATGGAACTGAAGCATTTGCTTTTGTTTTAGGTACCAACTCTTTGATCTTTATTATTCAGTATGCTCTACATTGGTTGAAACTTGTGGTTCCTAAATCTAGTAAGATCTTGAACATTTCAGGAAGTTATAATAAATATAATGAGCTCAGTAGGTAGAATTAAGGCCAGGAAACATATCTGTGTAGACATTCTAAAATGTTTTTGAATGGAAATTTTAAAAGGACTGGAGAGCTACTTGCACAGAATGGCTTCCTCTGGTAAGTTTCATGAGCAGAGTATGTCTAGTCACAATAAGACCCAGTCATCTCAAGGTGATGGGCTCCTTAGCTCCTAGAGATGCTGCCTCACCTCTGTCAAAGTAGACTTGTGACTCTTCAACAACACTCCCATCCCCCACTCCAATACTGTGCTTGTCCTTTTGTTCCTGTCCTGAGTAGTTACTGGGTCCCCAGGACTTCTGTGACAAAGCATCAGTGTCTTATTACATTCCTCAAATCTTTTAGAGATCATTAAATCTGCTCCAGACTGGTTACTAGTAGAAACAAGTCTGTCTGAAGAGTGTAACAACAACAAAAAATTATTTTCTCAGTTCTGGAGGATAGATGTCTAAGACTGAGTCCCATCTGGGGGGAATCAAGTGTGCTAGATCAGCTTTCATTACACCACCTTCTCACACCTCTCAATTAAAAAAATAATTTGTGGGGCCAGGAGTGCGGCCTAGTGCTAAGAGCGCTGGCCCCGCACCCAGGAAGCCCTGAGTTTGATTTCTTGACATCATGTACCTAGAAAAAGCCGGAACTGGTGCTGTGACTCAAGTGGTGAAGTGCTAACCTTGTGAAGTGTAAGGACAGTGCCCAAACCCTGAATTCAAGCCCCCAGACAAAAAAAATCTGTGTGTATGTGCACATGTGTGCATGTGTGTACTGTACATCAAAATGCCATAATTTGGATCAAAACTTAATGGAGTAAAAGATCATATATCACCTCTTCAGCCTCCAAAAAGTGGGGTCTACCTTGGCTTAGTTGAGGGTCACAGCACCATGCTGAATGCATTCAGAGGACCAGAGACCTTACCTTGGTGACTTCACAGCTCCATTCTTAGAGACATGCCTGTATTTTTTAGGTCTTTGAGATTTCTTTGGTACAGAAAAGCAGTGTAGAAATAATAACTTCAAGGGGTCTTAGAAAAGATATATGAGAGGTTTAAAGCTGTTTCCAGATAAGGTGGTTGTTTTAAATGATGTGTTTATCATCCCAATTGATGCTACTTACTGTTTCTAGTGACCTTAAAACCCAGATGCGGCGTTCTTTGTGTGTTCAAAACTACTATTAGTCTGATACTGTGCAAAGTTTGAATACAAAATGCAAGGTAACAATTGTGTCAATCCTTTAAAAAGTGCTTTTCATGGAACCAAAACACCATCAGTAGGTAGACCCACCATAGATATTTAATCAACCGTCCTTAGGAAGCAGCTGTGAGATGAATGGAGTGATTCTGGGTGCCTCTTGTGGTTACAGGAAATGTTACTGTGTGTGTGTGTGTGTGTGTGTGTGTGTGTGTGTGTGTGTGTGTGTGTGTGTGGTGTTTAGGTCACAGATTTGCTCCTCAGTGGACTGAATGAATCCAGTAATGAGCTAGCAACAGGACTCCAGAGGTTCTTTGAGGAGTCTTTATTCTTGTTGCTCAGGATTCCAGCTTCTCGTCTCCTGGAGTTAATTGCAGCCGCCAGCCCTTCCTGCAGAGCCAGCTGCTTTTTATGGTCAAAGGAGATAAACAGAGGCTCAATAGGAGATCTATTTTGGGGTGTTGAAAGGATCTCTGTGCCTGCTGGTTAAGGGGAAAAAGCATCCAACCTCCCTCCTGGAATGGGTGGACTATTTCTTGGGGCTTTCTTTCTTCTACTGAGCTTCCTGTCCCCAATTTCAATAGTAGATAGGAAGAAAGAAAATTAGTCTTAAAAGTTTTAAAGGATGAAATCATGTCTAACTTGGCAAATCAAAATTCTAATTTGGCAAGTCAGTCTGTGTTCATTCAATATTGAATTCAGGACCAGTACAGAAAAGTATATTAATTTAGGGTCACAATTACAACCCAGCAGTGGGCACTAACATTGTCTGGGTCAAGAGTGATTTGCTTGAGGGAAGAGAAAAAAGGAGTTTCCATTCATTGGATAGTGCTTTGAATTTCCTGCATAAACACTACTATCCACAGTGCATTTATTTCTATTATGTACTTGTTAAAAGCAATCTTTTTTTTTTTTTTTTTTTTTTGCCAGTCCTGGGCTTGGGCTCAGGGCTTGAGCACTGTCCTTGGACTTTCTCAAGGCTAGAGCTCTACCACTTGAGCCTCAGCACACTTGCGGCTTTTTTCTATGTATGTGGTACCGAGGAATCGAACCCGGGTCTTCATGCATGCTAGGCAAGCACTTTAACCACTAGGCCAAACTCCCGGCCCTAAAAGCAATCTTTGACATTAGAAAATTGCAGAGGCTTATAGTTGCTATAGTTTGATTTTATTACCTAATATTGGTCATGTAGTATATTGCAGCATAAGAGGAGCTATTTCTCTCCATGTAAAGGGAGTGTTGCAACAGAGAATGAATCACCTGATCTAAGGCCATGAGAAGGCATTAAAACCTAGGCCTGGGGCAATGATGGGAGGGAGGGACTGAGAAAGAAAGCAGCAATAGCTAGCACTAAGCAAAAAGAAGGAAATGTACATATCACCTGATCTGGAAGAAGTAGTTTTTTATAAAAAATGTTTAAAGTGTTCAACTTTTTCCTTATGTAATACTTGAAAAAAAAAAAAATCCCAGGACCATAGATTCTTGAAAGGACATTTTCTCTCTACCTCAGGTTATGTTGTTTATGTGATGTGTCTTAGTCAATCCAAGTCAAGAGCACACTCCAATGGCAATAGAAGCATTAAGAAAAAATGCTTAACCTTGGTATTTATTTATTTATTGTTAGGTCTAAGACCGGGGCTCAAATTCAGTACTTGCATCTTTCATTGGCAAGCACTCTACCAACTGTGCCACAACTCCAACTTCACACACTGATATTTATAACTGAGGGGAAACAGCCTATGTTCATGAATAATGTATTTAAAGGTATTCTTCAATATTACCAGTTGGTTATATAGAAATGAATATTGTGGGGGCCGGGCCTGTGGCCTAGTGGTAGAGTGCTTGCCTAGCATGCAGGAAGCCCTGACTTTAATTCCTAGGTACCACATCATACACAGAAAAGGCTAGAAGTGGTGCTGTCTCAAGTGGTAGACTGCTAACCTTGGGAAAGCCTAAGGACAATGTTCACCCCTGAATTCAAGCCCCCGGACTGGCAAAAAAAAAAAATCATATTGTGGGAGACAGAAAAATTTAGATTCTAGTTCTAGAAGCTAAGTGTGCTGCTCAAATAATTTTCTAATAAAATACAATCTGCCTATATTCCTAACAACTATTTAGAGCTGTTCAAATTATCGGGCATCATAGTCACAGGTGGAAGTATGCTTCAAAACTCAGCGTGATACATGTGAAAGTGGGCTCTAAGATTAGACAACCTTCAGAATTTTAAGGTAAGATGTGGTTAGTTTTGGATTGTTATAGGATTGTTTTCTAGAAGGGAAAGAGTGCCTATATCTCATTAAGTTTTAGAAATATCTCTGCTGGGGAACAGAGATTTTACCATGGGCCCTTCATGTGGCTCTGGCCTGTGTTCAGGCCCTGTTTTTGTAAGGATGTTTTAAAAACTGTCCAAGCCCTCTAAGGAATTCCATCGAAGTAAGAGAGAGGCAAACACTCTTCAGTTTGTTCGAAAGCATTTGTGGATGCATTTACAGTGTATCAGCCATTATTCTAGTTACTGAGCGCCTCAAATTCACAAGAATCTTTCACTGTATGTCAATTCTGAGACAACATGCCCAGGACCTAAAGCTAGAAAGCACAGCCTGAATTTGATCTGCTATGACTATGTATGATTGATGGGATCAGTTTAGGGACAGAGTATTTAAGCTAACGTCACCCTTGATTTCCAGTCTACATGAGTGCTGCCTCTTAGAACTCAGCCACTATAGTGACCAAAGGCTAAAGAAGCTTATTTTGAGGCCCTGGGTCACATAAGCAAATGTTTAGGAAAACCAGGAACATCTAGCTTTCAAAGGACATTGGAGATTCCTGAGCACGTAGGTGATCCTGCCTGCTTCTTTGTACCTCCTGTGGGTAGTTCCATTCTAAACTGAGTGGATGGAAAGGAAGAAATAGATTGTCTCTGAGGCCTGGTGGTGAGAAGTCTGAAGTGAAGGTGTGGGCCGAGCCATGCTCTTTCTGAAGCTCTACTGGAGGAGCCTTTTTTCGTCCTGGAACTCTTTTCATTGCAGACATTTGCTGTCAATCTTTGGTGTGGTGTGGCTTGCAGAAGGAGCCAATAATATGGCCAACTCTACTAGATGGCAAACAGCTACAGGAAACCTTAGGCTCACATTTCACAGCTACATCCTTAAAGGAAGAGGAGTGAGGCTTTCTGTATTGTCAAGTTCAAAGGATGCATGGAAGAGAGTTAAATTTTATCATTTCTCTTGGTGGTGTGGACTGTTGCTTTTATTTTACACACATGAAAACCAAGTCACAGGGAAGTTAAGTAACTTACCCAAGATATCCAGCCTGGAAAAGATTGGGAAGGGGTTTCAACAGAGCATGGAGCCCCCATCTCACCTTTGTCATGTACCTCCATTGTAGTATGAGGGCACAGGTCTGGACAATTATAACTTTCTGAACAATAAAACCATTAACATTTTAAAAGGAAACTATTATTGGTATGCTGTTGGTAAGCGAAGCAGAGGATTAGGAAAGTGGGAAATCAGAATCTCCATATGGAAGTTGTGGCCGGTGAAGGATCCATCTTTTTTGTATAGACTCCCAGTCCCATTAAACACACACACACACACACACACACACACACACACACACACACACACACACACACACACACACACACACACACACACAGTGCCAGAGTGCCAGATTGCATAACTGGCTCCAATGGAGGGGATATGTAGTTTGAAGAACAGTACTGAATGCCAGGACCCATTTAGCCTGCTCAACACTGGAAGGACCACTGGAACCAGAAGAAACCAGACCAACCTCTTGTCTATACTGGAGCATATGTTTGGCAAACATTTGTGGGAAATTGTGTAAGTGAAATCCACATCTACTGTGATTATGTATGTGTGTGCTCTTGGCAACTGTAGCTGTAAGAAATAACCTAATTTTTGCATTTAGAAATAACAGCGTGGAGGCAGGCAGGAGTGTAGCTTAGTGGTGGAGTGCTTTTCTAGCATGCACAAAGCCCTGGGATCGATTCCTCAGTACCACATACTCAGATTCCTGGCTACCACATACATAGAAAAAGCTGGAAATGGTGTTGTGACTCAAGAGGTAGAGCACTAGCCTTGAGAAAGCTCAAGGACAGTGCCTAGGCCCTGGGTTCAAGCCCCAGAATTGGCAAAAACAAGAAAAAAAACAACTAAAAATAACAGCCTGGGGCTTGGAAATATACAATAGCATACTACAATGAAAGGAATTAAACATAAATGGACCTTAGGGAAATTTAACTTAAGAGAACAGAAATTTAGCACTATGTATCTGAACAGTTTGGCCATGACTTAATAAGACTTCATGCCATTTTTCATCTGTTCAGTTTGAGAAGCTTAAAAATAAGATAAAATAGTTTGGTTGAGGGTTCAGTGAAAAGATTTATATTTGGTGCCAGTATCATGGCCTGAATTCAGGGCCTTGCATTTTTTGCTTGGCTTTTTTCCATTTACAGTCGGCACTCCACCAAGAGCCACATCTCCAGTTCTGGCTTTTTTTTTTTCTTTCTGGTTAATTAGAAACAAGAGTCTTGAGGATTTGTATAGCCAGGCTAGCTTTGAATCTAAAGCCTCATATCTCAGCTGCTGAGAAGACGGTGTTATAGCTATGAACCTCTGGTGCCCAGTGAATGAATATAATTTTAGAGTATGGGTATATAAATGACATCACTTGTAATTGTGCTGTTTGGATAAATGAAGGAGCAGGAGTTACAGATTTCAACCTGTGACCCAAGGATTTCACTGTTAAGACTATTCCGATTTGTCTTTAATTTGGGGAGATAGGGGAAACTTTTAAAGGGATGACATTAATCAAGATAAATTGTACTCATAAACTGACATATTGAGTAGAAACCTCTATTAAACTACATAAAGATAATTTAAAACACAAAAATAATTACCTTATTCTGCAAACAGCAACAAACTACAAATAGCTAGCAATATGCTATGCACAGCTAAGTATTGCTTTCAAAATATTGTAATGACCCCCAAAATTCAAGGGGGGAAAGAAAGTAAATTTTCCATTTAGAGAGGGAGCAAAGTCATGTGTTTTTCTGTATTTGGATTGCTATAGGTGCCTTTATCTTCTAAATGTTCAATTATTTTTTTATTTTATTTTATTTTATTTTATTTTTGCCAGTCCTGGGCTTGGGCTCAGGGCCTGAGCACTGTCCCTGGATTTTCTCAAGGCTAGGACTCTACCACTTGAGCCACAGCACCACTTCTGGCTTTTTGCTATGTAGGTGGTACCGAGGAATCGAACCCGGGTATTCGTGCATGCTAGGCAAGCACTCTACCACTAGGCTAAACTCCTGGTCCCTCAATTATTTTTTTAAAGTATAAAATTTAAGATATCTAAGATATACAGATTTTTGTGTGCAACTTGCCATTTTAAACAAATATACACATCCTGATGACTAGAATATTTTTATTATTCCAGAAAGCTTTATTCTTCCTAGTCAATTATCCCCATCTAAAAAATTACCAGCTCTAACTTCTACCACCAATGATTATGTTCATTTCTCTTTTATAATTGTATGTCATTCTACATGGGACTATATCTGTCTGGGATTGCACAATATGTCTTTGAGAGTGGACTATTTTGAATGAACTGCCCAGAATTTTTGTTTTTGTTTTGTTTTGTTCCTGTCCTGGGGCTTTAGTTCAGGGCCTGACCACTGTCCTTGGACTTTCTTTTTTTTTTTTTTTTTGCCAGTCCTGGGCTTGAGTGCAGGGCCTGAGCACTGTCCTTGGACTTTCTCAAGGCTAGAGCTCTACCACTTGAGCCTCAGCACCATTTCCGGCTTTTTTCTATGTATGTGGTACTGAGGAATCGAACCCGGGTCTTCATGCATGCTAGGCAAGCACTCTACCACTAGGCTAAACTCCCAGCCCTGTCCTTGGACTTTCTCAAGGCTAGAGCTCTACCACTTGAGCCTCAGCACCACTTCTGGCTTTTTTCTATGTATGTGGTACCGAGGAATAGAACCCGGGTTTTCATGCATGCTAGGCAAGCACTTTAACCACTAGGCCAAACTCCCGGCCCTCCTTGGGCTTTCTCAAGGTTAGTGCCCTACCACTTGAGCCACAGCACCATTTCCAGCTTTGTCTATGTATGTGATAGTGAGGAATTGAACTCAGATCTTTCTGCATGCTAGTCAAGCACTGTACTACTAGGCCAAATTCCTGGCCCCAGAATATTTTTTAATGCTGATTTTTGAACTGAGTCTGAGTACAGTTACAGAAGTTTATTTATTGTTCAAGCTAGCACTCTACCACTTGAGTTACAGCTCAACTCCCAGCTGTTTTGTCATCATTGTTGTCAACTGGAGACAGTTCTACAGTCTTTCCTGCCCAGAATGGCTTTCAACAGCAATCCTCAGATCTTAGCCTCCTGTGTAACCAGAGCCTGACACAGTCATTTTTTTAAAAATGGATTTTTCCACGTACTCTCTAATATACTGTTGTATGATATATCACTTCATCCATTTTACTACTGATGCAACATCCCACCTGTATCAGCAAATCCCTTTTTTTCTGGCAACAGATGTAGAAAAAGACTGTTGTCATGGAGTATTTGAGTTAGTGGCTTTGGTTTTTCCTTTCCTATTCAGTTCCTTTAGCTGAGAGTAATCATCACCCTAAGCCAATCTGTCACTTGCATACTACTTGCTTCTTTATTATGCCACATTACAGAATATTTGCATTGATCTTCTGCATGCTGTGGGCTTTCTCTACAACCCGTCAAAATCAAATGCATTTCTGTCTATTTTGCTTTCTCCAACCTCCTACCTCCCTCCCCCAAAGCCTAGTATGGAAACAACTTCAATGACTCTGAATTTACTTTGGCCCTGTCTCATCTTACCTTTTAATTAGTTAGACTTTAGATCTAATTATTAAAAAAAAAACACAAGAATTTTCTGTCTTAAAAAGTTTTATTAGGCATTACTAGATGACATTGCATGATGTTCTGCATACATCATGTGGTAAACAGCTCAACAATATTCCATACAACAGTTCATACAGTGACAATCAGAATTGTTTGATTCCCTACAATAGTTTTCAACCAAGCAGAGTGAGATCTGATCTCATTGTTAAAACAATCCTCTTATTTGGAAACAATCAACCAATAACAACAATAATTAGTAATAATAGACAAGCCCAGCCTCAACAAAAAAGACCACAGGGACCTTAGTGAAAAGTCCACAACTAGACTCTACAGTATCACAAGCTATCCATTTTTGAAACACTTGTCCCTAAAATTTGTGTGATCTGACACTTGGGTTACTTTACCACCAGCAGCAAGTGAAACAGTATTTACTAAGAAGGAGAACTACACCGACACATATCCACTGAAAATTCTTGAGGTAATAGATTTTAAAATTTAACTGCTTAAAAAAAACTGTTCATTTCCAGGTCCTGTCCAGCAGGACCTATCTATTGGCAGGAAGATTATTTTTCTTTTAGTTTATGTCAAATATTTACATATACAACCTGTGTCTTTGTCTTTTCTAAGCACATGATTTGTTTGAATCATTCATCATACATTCATCTAGAAAAGTTCAATTATATGCTATGGTACATAAAGAATACATATTTTATCTAAAGCAAAATGAAAGGCACAGCTCATTAAGAGCAAAATAATAGACTATACAGATCACTATATAGAGTGTCTTAAAGTTGACAAAGCCTACTGTGAGTAAAAAAATTTAGATCAGGAATGCCATAGTTTCCAGCATCTGTGTAGAATATTAGATTATGAAACATGGAATATATTACTGATAAAATATTCTCAAAGATAAATAGAAAATGGTCAAATTCCTTCAGTATGGCATACAGCTACTTTAATTTTTAATTTACTTTTTAAAAGTAATTTTGTCTTCATTGGAATCACAGAAGGACCTAGTGGCCATTCTAATTCTTGTTTGAAACTTAATAAGCATTACTTTTTATGGTTTTTGAATAAATTTTAAGTCCAATGGCTTTGATTTTCTAGTATATTGGCTAACTTGCTGTTCTAGAGATTAAAAACAACAGATTGATAGCAAATCCAAAGTATATACATCCCTAACTATAGACTATCCCTCTGGCACTATTTAAATAGGACCAAAAAACACTCACAAAAAATATATGGCTCTTCAGGTAAGAAATAAAGTCAAGTGAAAAAAAAATAAGGCACTAATAACATATAAAAACATTATATACTCATCACACAAAGCACCATACGGAAGATTAGGGAGCATCTATTAGTGCTACAGGGAAAATGGGAATAAATCCACATTCCCTGGTTTTTAATTCAGCTTATTTTCCCCCTTGCTTTTGAGCTATTACTGCAGCATGAAAGTGGTGAGGAAATTGTACACTATGTCCAGCTCATGAAACTTATGACATAAAATAATTGCTAGAACATAAGTTGATTGCTTCAAAAATGTAGGAAGTTGGGTCTTCATAAATTCATTTTCTAATGTTTTCATTTCAGCAGAATTTGTTCCTGTACAATTTCTTTTGAGGATATTGTTTTTCTCCATACTTTATTTCTACCTGCCTATTTCCTACAATGCACTCAAAATGCTTTCTTTCAAATAATTTAATGAATATCAGTTGCTAGTATAACTAACAAAATACAGAGATGGGTAAAAAAAAAAAAAACCAAGAAACTTCTTTTCAAGCAGGTTCATTTTAAAAAAAGCAAAATACTATATTTGGAAAATGATAGACATTTTACAGAAAACTTGAAATTAAAAAATATACTGAAATGAACAAGGTCTGGTAGACCAAGTTATTCATCTTAAAAATAACAAATGTTTCCTTTTTTATTTTTGTTATTGAGAAGACAATAAGTAAAATGGGATATTTCTGATAATTAAATAAGATAATTATTTCTCAGAACATCCTTTTCAGTAATAGCAGCTTAGATACTCAAGTGTATTTTTTTATAATTGCATACTTTGTGTAAAAAAGAGAACTACATGATACATGCATATTTGTCTCATGAAATGTCAATTTTGTCTGAAATAGGACCAATTTATGATTTCTCAGTGGGCTAATACAATATCATTTAATGCTACAATATTTGTTATTTCTGTGATATTGCAGAATTTGCTATTACTATGTTCATAGTATCTTCCATAAGCAAAATCAATCACAATATTGTCAGTTTTCATGTTAAAAATATGTAATGGTCTGTTCCCATCAAGGTAAATAGTTACATATGTGTATAGGTATGGGTTATTCTTCTAGATGTCACCTGAAATATGAAGTTGGTCTATTAAAAAAGTTTTCTAAAAAATTTCAATTGGGAGGAAAATAGTCAAATAATAAATGTTAGTTGATAAATAAATGTTGAGGGGTTACTATATGGAATAGTTTTCAAAAATGGGCCTTAGAAAGGATTTGTAGTCAGCCGAACACATCATGGAACTTTACCTAGAATTTCTTTTCAAATGAATACACAGCATATTTAATTTCTGTAGATTAAAAAATGTAGGGGCCAGGAGTGGTAGAGTGCTTGCTTAGCATTCATGAAGCCCTGGGTTAAATTCCTTAATACCATATATTCAGAAAAAGCCAGAAGTGGTACTGTGCCTTAAGTGGTAGAGCACTAGTCTTGAGAAAGCTCAGGGACAGCACCCAGGTCCAAAGTTCAAGGCCCTAGCAAAACAATTTAGATATGGATTTTAGACATTTAGTTATTATTTGCTTAAAAAGAAATAAAACATATTTGAAGGTCAAGAAAATAATGTTAACAAAAACCCATTATTGTAAAGAAATTGAGTAGATTATTGAGAATATGTACTTAACTTAGACATGATGTACCATCTCAAAAACTAATAAGGAAGCATGATGTGACAACTTGCTGCTACAAGAAGAACCTGAAGTGACATTATTTCCAGTATTTCTGGCTTGTTTTTGATTTTTTTGTACAATAGACTAAAGTGATACTAAATATATCTTTGGTGTGGTTTATGGCCAAATCATGTCAATGAAAAGCTGAATATTTGCAAATGACAAATGGCTTCTCTAGGCTGGAGTTAGTGTATGTTACATTCAAGGTGATCTACTTCAGATTATCAAAAAGTCTAATAATCTTAGCATGTAAGTCCACAATGGAAACTTCTATACAAATGCTACATTATATAAATACAACTCAGTCCAAAATGTTAAGACGTTTTGCTGAAACTAAGGCCAAAAACCATAATCATAACCCATTTGGGATAGAGTGAATTACTTTGGGTCAGATGAGATGAGTGTTCCCACATTCTTTCCATCCCCCTAATACCCAGACACAATACTGATCTTATGTTAATCATGAAGCAACTTTAGTTATGGAGAATTATGAATCCCTCTGGCCGGACATTTTGTTATTCGTTTTACTTATTTGTTGGCAACAGAGCGACCTCAACTTCTATCAAGAAAAGAAAAAAAAAATGTTCTAGGCATTCCTGACATATTTTAATGTATAGACCAAATAAACAGAAATAAGTTATGTTTGCCATCAGAGATAAGCTTCAAATACCAAGTAGTGTTGAATTTCATTTCATTAGAATGAAAGGGCTGAATAATGCATTTATCCCACATACTTAGCCAAGATGAAAAGGTACTACGGAGTTGAAGTGAAAAGCAACATGTTCCAAAAAAAAATCAGAAGCAAAGGCCTATGATGTTGAAATAGGAGGGCAAAAACAATTTAATGTCCATGATAGCACAGACTGAGAAGATGCATGGCACATAAGCAAAAACGTTTGTCCATGTGAATGTCTATGAATATGGAATGAATTACAAATGATGAAAACTTCTTTTAGAAACATAAGGAAGAGGCCAGAGAAAAGGGTAGTAGCAATGTTTGATGTATTAAAAAATAATTTATTGCACTTTAAGTCTGTATGGTTATTCTTCAAACAGCCACTTGCTTAGCCAAAAGAAAAATATACATAATTGCTGATATGCATCATCACATGCTTCTGAGTTGGCAATATGTATAAAGACTCATCAGGTATGTGATATATTAAGGCTCTAGATAATGTTTCAAAAGGGCAATTATAGTAGTTGCACACTATGGTGACTGTTTATTGGATCTAGAGAGAGCCAATTTGAGTTCAGCATCACAGCAGTAATACACATAGAAGCCTACACAATGTGTGTCAGTGACATCAGTTATTAGCTTTATTATCAACAACATTTGCTTAAAGGTTTCATTGGTTTGTATAAAAACAAAGTAGTGCTTCACAATCTTTAAACACTTCTTAAAAGTTTGTAATTCTGCTTTTTTTTCAGACTACTCTTTCATGTCTCTATAAACTGATTTCGGTTTCACCGAAGTAATGATTGTGAATATAGACACTAATATGTGATCTGAGACGTTAATTTCCATCACAGGAGAAAAATGTCCTAATGGTAACGATTTAAAAATCAAAATACACTCCAACTGTCCTAATTTACCATGTCTCTTGTCAGAAAATATTTTTTTGTAGAATTCATTAACTATGAAAATGGAGTTAACCTTTCTGTAAGATTAACTTGATATCCTAAATAATCATTCCAACTAGATTATTAGGTAACACTTATTAAGTGTTATTTGCTATATCTTAGATCCAAACATAGCCAATTTATTGACAACAAATTTCCAGAATTTTAGAAATGGTTCCATATTTTTCAGACATATTTTACTTGTTTAAAATGTTTTAGCTTCCAATCCTCCACAGGTTTAAAGAGCTGACCTGTATTTGCTAATACAGCCAATTTTTCCCTCTCTATTGAAATATAAATGTAAGTTGTCCTAACTTCATTAAATCACTTTGTTAAATTATTTAAATGACACAAGTATATTAAAGTGCACTATAAGAATCTTTAAGGCTGTGTTATTACAGTTATTAACACAAAAAAATAAAGCTGAATGTAAAGAAAATGAGAGTTGAGACAGATCTTAGCCACAGATAAGAAAGGATAAGCACATGACCCAGTGTGAGGACCCTATGCAAGAATCCAGTGTGAAGACTGAATGTGAGGATTCACATTCACCGCGTGTACTGTTTGCTCATAAAACAAAAATCCAAAATGACTTTTGGCACCGAATTAAAAAAAATTGTACTTAAATTTGTAACTAATGTTATTTAGACTTTTTATAACTATGATAATTAGCATCATAAAAGTCTGTGTAAAGACAAGTCAATTTGTGTTAAGGAGGAGAAGCTGTGTCCATGTTTTGGCAGCTCTATTCAAATTTTGACCAAGGACAGGAAGGAATTAAGCTCTGCACAGGCCACAATGAGATTTTCTTCCCCTGACATCTCTTCCCTTTAAATTAAGAGTAGTTTGAACAGCAGAGGTGTAGAGAAAAATGAAACAAGGATGGGTGAAGGGACAGAGAAAGCCTGCAGTGGTTGACAGGTATTTTGTGGAAGCACTGGGTGGTGTGGTAGAATGATGAAGACCTTGGAACTGATGGAAGATCCTCACAGATACCACTGAATCTTGATCCAGGCATGGAAAATAAAAGTGAAGATACTATGTTGCAATAGGACTGGGGTTTAACTATCTTCTATTATTTTCCTGTTCTAAGGAAAATCAAGATGGCAGCAATGGTATGTTGCTTATAGCTCAGGGTTCCTCCCTTTTTCTTTTTCTTGATATAATGCCGAGAACTGTTGTGATTAACTGCAAAATGCGTTCCATATTATTAAATAATTTATAATCATTCCAACAAACCTTATGTAATTTAATTCATCTTTATATAGATGGTTGTGGATGTATGTCATTGCTGCTATATTGTTTCCTGCTGTTCATGCGACATAACTGAGTTCCTCTGTGGAGCAACATACAAGAATGTGCACAGCGTTTAAAAAATGTGACAAATGTCATGAATCTGGCTTGAGTATTTCATTTCTATCACTCAAATTTTAAAACTTTGTAACCCACAGATCAATTCGTCTTTTTCACATTATCTGACATTTTACTTTTATTGGAAAAAGATTAATTTTCTAAAGTTTGGCAAAGTATTTATTTGGCTAATCAGAAAGGGAGGAAATTGCCCTTCAAAATATGGTTTGATTTAAAAATTATGCACTCCTGCACAATCTTCTTATATTTCAAAAAAGGGTCTCAAATACATTATTACTATGATCTCATTTCCTGAAAATGCATCAAAAATTTTAGTACAAATATCCCATAAAAACCAAATTTAAAAGCTTATGGCAATATTTATTCAAGATGAGAAAAATATATGCAAAATATTTGCACTGATGAATTGCTCTTAATAGATCAGTAAAAACAATTTCGATTGAAGTCCATTGAAAGGGAGACCGTCATTATAGTACAGCCCTACTATAAGGGAAAATGTTGGAGTTTACAAAAGAATGAGATACATCTATATAAGTTTGTATGGAAAGTTATTTACCAACATTTAATAAAACGAGAAAGTCACAGTAAAGTAAAATTATTATTCTATTTGTAAAAAACTAATACACACACATATACACTTCTTTATAGATTTGTAGAAAGCATTCTGGAAGTACATCAAACAGTCAATAGTAGTCTTCCCTACAAGATAAGGGGTGGAGAACACAGAGGAATCTGTATTTTTATAACTGTGGGATTTTTAAAGGGGCATATATTAAATTTACACTATCACATAAAAATGACACGTCTCTAATACAAAGATAGTTATTTAATATGCATATTTCTTTCTCTAATGTAATTTTCAGAATGTATTCTAAAGGTTATACTACTGTTTACCTTCAAATTGGCACTGACATATAAATTCTCCTGTTAATTTTCTTCTCTTTTTAAGATCTTGAAACTCAGTAACAACAACAACAAAAAAATCATCAATTACTTTGAGTTGCCAGAAAGGAAATGCTTAATATACTTCAGACTTTTAAGAGAAAAATGCACCTATATATATTTTAAAAATCTGTGCAATAGAAAAATGAGAATCCTGTACACTACAGTGTCTGCGTTCCCAATCTCAGATGAAACAGCTTTCACTGACAGCACTGTAATTGTCATCCTAGAAAGTTTTCCAAATCATATAAAAATACTTTGAAGAGATAAGTTATTTAAGGAAAGGAATAAAAATCCCTGAGTAGCAAAAGACAACAGATATAGTAAGCTAGGAGAATGCATGATCTAAAGCCAGTTAGTACATTGTTTATCCAGTTGGCATATATGTATATGAGGATATATACATACACATGTATCTATCACACATATACAAAACTATGATATTCATGCTTTGCCGAACTGATGCCTAAGTCCGGGAAAGATGATATTTTGCAAAAAACAAATCATTTTTTTGTGACAGAAGCATGTATTGGGGCTAAAAATTCTTATTCTTCTGCACTAATGCTAGAGAACCTGAAGAGATTACTCAATAAATGCCTTCAAAACCCATTGATGGATGGAAAGATGACTTTGTAAAAATGAAGCATTACTTTTTGTCTCATGTTATGTGTAAGGAGATGCTATCTTAGAATAGCTATTGCTGTTATGTACTCCTCCAACTGGAAGTAGACTACTCAGTCTAGAAGCTATATAGTTATTCTGTTATTCAGAAAGAATGCATACATGCTGGCTTCTTACTCATGCAGAGTACCTTCACCATCATGGACTTTGTTGGTCAAACAAAAAAAATGATGCTCTTGGACAGAAGACTGGCCTAGCGGTACAGTGCTTGCCTAGTATGCACAAAGACCTGGGTTCAATTCCTTGGTACCCATACAAAGAAAAGCTGGAAATGGTGCTGTGGCTTGAGTGGTAGAGTGCTAGCCTTGAGGAAAGCCCAAGGACAATGCTCATGCTCTGAGCTTAAGCCCCAGGACTGGCAAAAATAAAGACATATTAAAAAATGATGCTCTTATACTCTAGTGTTCCATCAAGACGAGCTCTCTATGTGAATACATGTTGACAAATGTTTCATCTATGGCAGATAGTTAATTTTAAGAATTTTGAGACAGGTAAAAACTTTAAGCTTCTAGGAGCCTTTTTTTGTTGTTGTTGATGAACTTTTGTGATTAAAAATCTTATTTTCAAAAACTTCACATCTTAAAAAGAAAAACGTTCTGAAAATATTTTCATTGTTTATATTGCCCCTTCTCCAAAACAGTTTATATTTAGATGAATCTATAGTTGCAAAAAGTATCAATTCAAATTAGGTCTCTAAAGGAGACCTACCAACAAATTATTATGTATACAAGCAGAAAGTGTAACCAAAAACCATCAAAAACTAGTATTTGTTTTTAGGAAAAACTTGAGGACCAATAAAAAAAAAACAGAACAAGAGAGAAAAGGGCTGGGGTTAAATAATTTAAACATTTGACCTAGAGTAGAATTATCTATAATTACACGTTGCTAATTAAAACTGAATGGAAAAAGGATTTGCTCCCATTACAGCAAAGCTCTTTGGACTAAATAATGTCATGTGAAATATTTATTCACAGAGTGAGGTGTGAATGCCAGTACACAAGAAATCTATAAAAATGGAGTACTTGGGTCCCAAGAATTTCCTAAAAGCGTTCTATTGGTTTTGTCAGTTTTATAAAGCTTGATATGATCTGGGGTGACATTGCACAAATGCCTGTGTAGGTGATAAGAAGAGAGAGCAAGAGACAGAAAGGGTTGATATCAAAACAGTCTGTTTTCTATAGTGATATTAATTCAATTTATTACCAAATCACACCTATGAAGGAATCATCACCTCTAAATAGGTCTGTGAAAATGTGGAAAAATAGTATAGAGACATGGAAATGGGTATGCACAAGGCTATGGGGTCTAGCTTTAATATATATTTATATATACACACATTCACATCCCTAGCCATACACACGCCAGAAACTCAAGACTCTCCTCATTTTGCTTCCCTGGACATTGATAATTTTACCAATGATGGTATCCAGAGGACAAAGGAATTGTCCTGCTTGGGCCACAGTTGAACACTGATGTACGTGGTGAGCTTGCATGCTCTGAAAAGTGGCCTTGCTTGTTGGGATTGATGGGACTTCAGCTATTCACAAGTTTCTTATACAGGCTGGAGGGAGGCTCAAGGTTCAGATGCTCGAAGCAATGCTTAAGAGAGGGCTCCTCAGAGCAACACTGAGGATAACCAGTTCTTAAAGGAAAAATATTTTTCTTCTAAGAACCACCAATGTCAGTTACCATACAGATGTTCATAGTTTATGAAAGTGACCGTTTTTGAAAAGCAGCAATTTGTTTAGGTAAAAGACAGGATACCACGTTGGGAGTGCACCGCAGCTAGAGGCTTGTGGCCTGCAGAGAACCACGGGGAGACGAGATGGTGGAAGTTCTTCTTGGTGTTCTTTCGGACCTGCCTCACAGGTGTTCCATCCTAGATAGCTCCCGCCGGGCCAGTTGGCATTGAGTGAAGTCACCTGCTTCTTACCAGTGCATACCTGTCCGTGACCGTTTTCTCTGCTTCTTACAAAGGCAATAGATAGGAAATACAAATAAACCTAGGGATAGGGGAAAGAAATAAAGGCAATGAGGGGAACAGACATATAAATGCATGTATTTGGAATTTGTTAACTCTTTATAAAATCATTGCTTAGCAAAACACGAACCTGAGGAAAAAGCAACTTGCACTGGGACATGTGTTTATTCCTATGAGACTTTGTTCTTCATCACTGCCTTTGGCTTTCTCCCTCGCACTTTCAACACTCCATGATAGAAGTTTAAATACGGAATGTTTTCTCCCAAAATATCAAACCTTATGTGCAAATATTATTCACAGTCGTACCATTTGCACACTGTGACATTCACACTTCAGTTTCAGACAATACAGCGTTTTCCTTAAGAACACACAGGCTACAGCACCAAATACTGGGTTTGATTCCCAGTTTCACCACTTATAAGGTTCCAGTGAACTTGAATTTCCCCAACTATACAACACAGGCAATATTATTTACTTTATAAAGTCTTGGTACATTGCGGAACTCAGATGTCCAGTACTTTAAAATTCCATTCGTCCTGCACATGTGTTACCTGTTAAGTTTATATGTGAAAAACCATTTTATTCAGAAAAAAATCTCATCTATCTTACAAAACAATTATGAGTACTTTTATGAACATGTAACATTTATAACATTATAATTTAACATTTTCGACTAAGGATTCTTAGTGTGTGGAGCTTAGGCAGGCAGTACTAGCAGCACCTGAAAACTTCTTTAGACATGTAAATCCTCAGGTTCCAACTTCACAATATATTAGAAAATGGGTGTGAAACCAGTCATGTATGCTTTAATCAACTCTTCCGGACCTTCTAAAACGTGCTAAATTTTGAGATATACTGAAATGTGTAATTTGTATGAATAAAACGCTATGAATATTGACAGGTTTTCATTTGTCAATGCTGTAGCATGTCTGCTACAGTGAATACATCATTTTTACTCAGGTAATCTTTCACTGGACTAAATCAAATACTGCTGCACTAGCTTGTACTACAGCATATTTTCTTTGACACTCCTTCCTAAACCCAAAAGGGAGAAATCTTTCACTACCATGCTAGTCGTATTAATCTTGGTATTGAGTGTGATAATCACCCTCATAAGTACATGGAGGACGAATATGATCCTCTGCATGTACAAATCACACACAATGGTGATCTACATACAGCAGGCCTAGTACAAGCATCATGCTCACTTAGTAGCTGATTTACAAAATTACACTTAAGCTTAGATGGTGCAGCGTTATGGAGACTTGAAATCTCAGATAAGCATTTCTTACCGATTACGACTGCTATGGCCCCTAGTGCTAATCCCAAAACCAGGATTAGAGGTGCAACAAATAATTTTCCGGCTGAAAAAGAAAAGGCAAAATAATTAAGTTTTAAAAGTCTCACAAGTAATTTACTGAACAATGAGTGAAATTTCTTTAAAAATTATGTTTTTATTACCTTTAAGTAACTGAACAAAGTGGTTACCATTCTACAAATCAGTTATAGGTACAATGATGCTTTTCAATGCCACAGTGCATGCTATTGCTTAAGCTTCCTGATTGTAGTGAAGATCATATTTCTAAATAAATATATCAAGTCTAGATAGACATACACATGTAAATTCATCACTGAAGTATATGTAAATAACATCAAATGCTCAGCAAGAACTCTTTTATAACCAAAGCATTCCCATTCTATTTTTGTGATTGGTTAATTTTACCACTGATCTCTGGGCTTTTTTTTAGATTTGTTGTATTTTCCATTTTCAAAATGTTACACTCACTTCCAGTTGCAACAAAATTAATCATTGGAACACCACACAGACTATACTACAATTGCTGCTGTTAGAGAAAATTACCTATGAATAAATAATGTGTTGCACGTATTCGAGTGAGTCATTTTAACAAATTTAAAAGGGAAACAGTTCTACAAAGACCAAATCTACCGGGATGGCACAGTTGGCAGCATCAGCTTGCATTTCAGTATTCATTATCAATGAATATTGATCACCATACTCAAAACAAATCCACAAACCAAATCCCACTGACTTTAAAGGGCACGAGCACACATAAAATGAAGCTGGGCATTCAAAGCTTCTCATTGCACAGAAACCCCGTGACACGTGACACAGCCAAATGCTGTACAACCCACATGAAACCAGAGATGGAGGTAAGGAAAAGAAAAGCAAAAAATCAAACCACTGACTAAGAATTAAACACCAATGGTAAGCTGTTAAAAACAGTCATTAGGAATAAGGAATTACATACAAAATAGAAACATAATGCAGGCATTTCGTGGAAGTTTGGCAAAGAAATACTACTTTTAAATTGTTTGGAAACAGTCTTTTGGAATCAGATGACCAAACATGGATAAAATACAGTTTGAAGCAAATAATTTAGGAAGGCAATTTTAATATCCAATTAACTGAGGTATTATTATAAATTTAACAAATGCTTAATTTTACTTGCTTTTAAAAATCTTTGACATACTCTAGTTGCACAATACTAAATTCCACTGAACAATTATGTTTATGTTTCTAGGAACGACACTTAAGTTTTGAGTATGGTATTTAAGGTTGTATATTTTTTTTTCCACCATACATATTTCAGCCTATTCAATCATACTTTCTTTACAATCGTTATCAATGCAAGGGACATGTTTTCCTCCTCTCCATGGGAACAAATAAACTTATTTCAATAATATAATTTATGTTTAAGACTTGGTAACCTAAAGGTCCAGGACACTGCCATGGCTGTACAATCCAGCTTTAGAAACAGTTTTGAGGGTGTAAGCACACTTACTTTTATTACCAGATCCATAGGAAGTTCTTTTTTTTCAGTAGTGGGATTTGAACTCAGGGACTGACACTTGCTAGCCAGGTGCTCTACCATTTGTGCCATACCTTTTTTGCTTTAGTTTTTTTTTAATAGATAATGTTTTGTATTATTGACCAGCCTCAGACTGTTAATCTCCCCTCCTATGCTGAGTACCTGGGCATACAGCATGCTACGTCATTTTTTTTCTTTGTGGGTTATAGGGCTTGAGTTCGGCCTGGGCGCTATCCCTGAGCTCTTCTGCTCAAGGCTACTGCCCTACCCTTGAGCTAAGCCCCCTACTTCCCATTTTCTAGAGGTTAACGGGAGATAAGAGTCTCAGGTTCTTTTGTGCCTGGGCTGGCTTTGAATCTTGATCCTCAGATCTCAACCTACTGAGTAGCTAGGATTACAGGCATGAGCCATCACGCCTGGCATGCCTAGGTTATTTTTTGAGATGGAAGTCTCACTGTTATTTTTCATTGTTGTTGTTGTTTGTTTTGTTTTGTGGTTATATTAACCAAGAATTGCTAGTCTCCTGATTGGTACATAAGACCTCTTTTAGAACACCTTTTTTTGAACCAGTCCTGGGCTTGAAATCAGGGCCTGGCCACTGTCCTTGGACACTTTTTGCTCAAGGCTAGTGCTTTGCCACCTGAGCCATGGCACCACTTCTGCCTTTTCTGTCTATGTGATACTAAGGAATGGAACCCAGAGTTGCATGCATGCTAGGCAAGCACTCTACCACTTTATTAAATGCCCAGGAAAAACACCTTTTTTCTATAGCAGAAAATTTTTTTTTAAATAATTTTTTATTTCAATATGTGGAGGGATTACAGTTATAGAAGGTGCATTGCTTATCACACATTGATATCCCTTCTGTTTTTGTCCCCATTTCCCTTCCCCCACCTCTCTCCTCATTTTTCCCCCTCCTATTTCAAATAAATAAGTAAACATCTAAATAACATACCAGGTAACAAAGTAGGATACTGTAACAATATGAAATTAACCAAAGGGCAGCACAAGAGTCGAGAGAAAAAAACATAATACATAGAATGTCACTTATAGTTAAGCTCTTGTTTCCATGTGCTGGAGGTCCATTAATTTGGCCTCATCCTATATGGCCTTATGTATCTAGGGTTTGAACCATTGTAATCTTCTAGCAGAAAATTTTCTCTATCTAGTACTGCTATTCTTACATTTTTATTCCAATACCGGCTATTGTAAATTGTATCTGCACACAAACTACAGGTAGTTATCTAGATGTGTACCCGTTTGGTGCTATTTGGAACGATTATTCCAGGGCTGGAAAGGGGCCACATGAGAGATTTTTCATTAACTTAGCCACAGCAGGTAGAAAGGGGAAGTCTTGAAGATGTTAGTACTTTGTACACATGAGAAACACTACCAGAGGGAGAAAGAATGGTGCACTGTGTGGTGGATAGAAAGGAAGAAATCTTAGTGTTTCCTTTGCAGAGGGGCAGGGAGCAAATGGAAGATGACATATTAGGTCAGGACATGTTTATTCATCAGCATTAGTCCACAGTGATTTGCTTATATGTAGACACCTGTGTGTGTGTCTGTGTGTGTGTATGTGTGTGTGTGTGTGTGTGTGTGTGTGTGTAGCTATGTATTGGGACAGATATGTCAAAAAAAAAAGTCAGTTCACAAAAGCATTCATACTTAGATGAACAATTTGGGCATGCAATGCAAAGTTTTTTTTAAAGTACATATTACATTACATGCTGGCTGCTATTATTAACACAATGGAAAATATATACAGTGATGTTGGTTTTCTAGGTGGACTGGAGCTCTATTTCAGAGCTTATCTTTCTAGCCCAGGTTCTACTCTCTAGTACTGCATTTACTTCATGACTAAGTAATGTATATGAGATGCATTCATTGCTAATTATTATCCACACAAAAACAGTGAGAACATTACTAAGGATTGTATCCCCATTACCATAAGGTGTGCATTTAGAGTCAAATGCAAAAGCCTAATGATTGCAATCGTTAGCCTTTCTGCAATGTAACTGATAATTCGGTTATCAAATGATGTCTGGTTTACTTATTTGTAGTTTCTAACTCAGTATCAGGAGTACCCTGCTCACAAACTTAGGTCCTAGAACACTTGACACATAAGAAGGACACAGAAAATGTTTAAGGCTGTGACTTCCTCAGTTCTATTGTCAAGACTTCATTCTATCATGACTCCAAGAATCCTGGAAGCGTGTTCAACACTTACCACAGACTGACCCTCGCACTAATCTCCTTAAATGAGGTCTCTCTGGGAGGTAGCGATATTTGCATCCAAATATACTGAGGTTTGATGTGTGATCTCCAAAAAAACGGAGTTGGCGGTATCTCTCTCCACATCGATAACAAAAATTAGTGTTACACTGTGAACAGGTCATGTGGTCACATCCTTCAGTTCTCTGGATATGGATCTGTTTCACAAAAAAGGGGCAAAGAGAAAGGAGTGTTATTAAAGCATTTATATTTTGGGAAAATATAAAATTCACCAAAATAGAAATGTCATGAGGCCATCTTCAGGTTGTTGATTTGTTCATAATTTCCCTTTCCAAGATTATGTTTTCATCAACTACTTTCAGGTATACGATGTTGGATATTACAGGTACTCAAATCATGGGCTTATTTGAACCAAGATATAAACAAGCAAACCTATTCTGAGGAAAAATTCCTTTTGTCTTTCCATCAGTGGTAAGGAATGATTTTAAATATGCTGAAAATAGATTTTGCTTATGCTATTTTACACAGCAGAGATGAAGGACTTATTCCTTAAAAGGGATTATACAAGAGTTTTTATGAACATCAAGGAGTAATTCCTCTCCTGAAGGAAATGGTAGTAGGAATGTGTGTGTTTGCTATGCTATTTTAGTTTCTAATATCATTTGTTGATTCTAGGACTCCTTGCACAATGCCATCTGTTCAAATAAGTACCTTGGTCTAAGCCTGCAGTCAAAGCACACATAACTAACCTTCACTCAAAATGTCACAGGGACTTCTATATAGGTGCAGTTCCTGTATTAAGCAGGCCATGCTTTAATTAAGATGCTTTTCTTTGACATATAACTGGATCCTTGACCAACAGTCTTAGGGAATAGTACCTATAAATTGGAGCCATCTTTTTCTTAATCCACGCATATTTACCTTCAGACAGAAAATACAGTCTTTTTATACTATTTCATCAAATTAGGAATAATTTGGTTGCACTTGCCAGATCTCATGTTGAAACAGGATTTTCACACTTTAAAGTAGGCACTTACTACAGTGAAGTCACACTGATACCCATTCACATCTATTTGCAATAAGGACACGATGTCCTTTCTATTATATGTAATAGAATAAACATAATGGTGCCCATATATATATGTATATGTATATATATATGATAAGTATGAGCTCTTTGCTTGACTATTTTCAAACATTTCTAATACAAGATTTATGGTTGTAAGTTTTTGTCTATGGTGACAGACTTGTGTCTGGATTGGGACCTTATACTTATTAGGAAAAGTTTGACTCATGTCAGTTAAGCTACAGACATAGTCCACAGACTTGTGTATTTCATTAGAATTATGCTTCTCCTTGTGCACAATAATTTTTCAAACACTAGTAAAGGTATAGTTGGGACTATATTGTCCCACAGCTGGTTACTGAGCCAGGCATAGAGTTCTACAATCCTAGTGCTCTAGAAGCCGAGGCAAGAGGAACACAGAAGGCAGCCTAAGCACATAGTGCTTAAGGAAACCCATCTGGAATAAAAAGATGATCTCTGTAAAGAAGAGAAATTAAAAGGTGGAGAAATTAAAAGGCTTTGACAATATTCCTGAAGTAGTTAAGTATATGAAATAGTTTTGTTTCATTGACTAAACTTCAATATAAAGAAACAATCCAGATTGAATTGTCCTTTCAGGATTTTTAAGGCTGTTTGCAAAGTGACTATAGATCTTACTTATTGCGATGGTAGCGTTCATTTGGGAAATACACTCGTGTGGATTCCCTGCTTATCTACCTAATGTCCATGAAAAGAATTTCTAAGTGACTAACAATTCTGAAGTAGTGATTATGTAGACAGTAGCTTATTACATGGACATGTTTAATATAGGGACAGGTGAATGAACCAAGAAAGCAAAATCTACCACGTGGCTGTCAGGACTTCAGGTGTTCAAAATCATCCTGTGTACTATAGCTTCAATGTGCATTCTTTCCTAGTGCTGACTCACCCCTGGCAGTTAAGCCTCCCTGGCCCTGTGTGCTAGCTGTGTAAAACAGTTACTTCTCGTCTTCTAAGACTCCATTCCAATGCTATTCGTTGTAGGTTGAGTAAAATATGATTGAACATGTATAGCATTTCGTGCATACCAAGTCAGGTCAAAAGCTGCCCCTCATCTACCTGACTTTCATCACTTTCTCCATTAAAAAATGTGAGAAAGCAAATCCCTGAGTAATAATTGCGAGCCATTTCCAGCCAGGTGGTTCTCTTTCTCCCTCTGTTAGGCTGATGCTGAACTAGAGAGCAGCTCTCAGACTGGCAAAAGGCTACTTTGTGTTTAGGGGCCTAGAACTTATGGGCTCCATGTTTCATAACAAATCATAATTTGGGCAATAAAAACAAAACTGGTGATCTAGCTGTTGATCCCTTCAAACTTTTATAGCTCTACGGCATTTGTTTTCACATGACTGCTTCTCCTTGATAAATCGGACCTTATTCCAGTGTTTAACCTGGTTGTGCCTGTCTATCAACAATTACATAGCTATCTCCATTTAGAGCAGCAGATGGCATTAGAAAAATAGCACAGGCTAACGCCCAACAGCTCCCTTGATCCTTTCAAGCATATTCTAAGACAACTACCGAGCACAAACAGCAACGTATTTTCAACTTTTTCACTCTACCTTGAATTTGATCTTAAAATGGAAAAATACAACTGAACAAATTTCCTTACTTGCATAGTGGCTGTGTCAGTGGTGACATAAAAGGAAGAGTAGTATTTGTTTAGAACTCATTATGTACCAACCACTGTACATAGATTAGTAGCTCTCAATTTCATGACTGCATGGTGAATCTGACTTTCTTATTCATGACTAAAACTTAGGAGGAAAGTGAATCTGCTGGAGTGACAATCTTGACCAGAAGAGAAAGAATTTTGAATTTGTATCTATGTACCATGCTAAAGAGCCTTGAACTATAAACTTAAAAGGTAAATCTAGAAGATGAGTCATATTCAAAAGTCAACTATACAACCTCTGTAGCAGTCACACACACACACACACACACACACACACACACACACACACACACACACACACACACACACACCCCTGCTCTTCTACATAGGTACATGAGCTTTTCTGCTTGTGTCTGCCACTTTTTGGGCCAACTCACATTCTTTTTTTTTTTCCAAATTTTTTAAATATATTTTTTATTGTAATTAATAAAATGGTTACATGATATTTGTCAGATAGAAGGTGCATTAATTCACATACATTGATACCTTTTCACATGTCTTGGTACCCATTTCCCTCCCCCCCCCGTCTTGGTTTTCCCCCCTTCCCTATCAAATTTCAAATAACCAAATACAAATAAATTCAATATATCAGATAACAAAGTGAGATACTATACCAATATGAGATATCCAAGGGACAGCAAAGGAGATGAGAGATAACATAGTACATTAAGGACAACAATCATTCGTTATATGGCTTTTGTTTCAATATCCTGGAGGTCCTTTCAACCCTAGCGTCATACTATATGGCCTTATGTATCAAGGTTTTGCCCTATTGCAGATCTCTGCTAGTAGAGCCCAAGGTTTCTACTGATTATGACAAATGAGGGAAACCATTGAGCCTATGTTCCTTTGAGTCTGGCTAACTTCACTTAGTATGATCTTTTCTAAGTCTTTCCATTTCCTAACAAATGGGTCGATGTCATTTTTTCTGACAGCAGCATAGAATTCCATTGTGTACAAATACAAATACCACACACATTGTGTGTGTTGATCCACTCATCAACTGAGGGACATCTAGGTTGGTTCCATATCTTTGCTATGGTGAATAATGCTGCAATGAACATTGTTGTGCTAGTGGATTTAGTATGCCCTAGATTCTGGATAGTTGGGTAAATGCCAAGTAGTGGAATTGCTGGGTCATAGGGGAGTTCTATGTTTAGTCTTTTGAGGCACTGCCATACTGCTTACCATAGTGATTGAACGAGTCTGCACTCCCACCAACAGTGTAGTAGTGATCCCTCCTGGCCACATCCCCTCCAGCATCTGTTATTATTCGTTTTCCTGACCTGGCCATTCTAACTGGAGTGAGGTGGAATCTTAGAGTTGTTTTGATTTGCATTTCTTTTATGACCAGAGATGTTGAGCATTTCTTCATGTGTCTATAGGCCATTTTTGTTTCTTTTTCAGAGAAGACTCTCTTTAAGTCTTTGGCCCATGTTTTAATGGGATGGTTGTTTCTTTGGAGATTAGTTTGGGAGTGATTCAATTTTTTGAGTTGTTGATATATTTTAGATATGAGGCCTTTGTCTATTGTATGGTTGGTGAAGATCTTCTCCCACTCTGTAGGCTTCCTAATTAATTTACTAGCTATGTCCTTTGCCATACAAAAGCTCTGCACCAACTCACATTCTTCTTTGAAAACTGCATCAAAGGAACTTGTGCCTGATAGTATATTTGCCTCAACATTTCAGTTCACATGTAATTATTTTTTGTTCAGCCATCCCATTTATTTTAATTGTATTATCTTTAAGGAGTTGTCACACGTAATTTTTAACTTTTTAAATTTATTTTTTGTTATTGGCTGTGGAACTTGAACTTAGGGTATGGGCACCATTGCCCTTGAGCTCTTTTGCTTATTTTCCTTAAAAAATGAAGTCTATAGTTTCTACTCTCTTATTTGGCCAATATTTCTTGCCACTAATATTCTAATATAGCAATTAAAAGATTGTTGGTTAGAAAATATTTCCAGAAAAGAATTGATAAAATCCTAAGTTCTGATTATGACCCATAGTACTCTGCTACATTGCGTAATTATATGGTTATACAGATTAATTTGAATATTTTACATACATAAGAGCAAGGGTGTAATTATGGAAAACATCATAATTTAGCAACTTTCAAGTTCACAGAGCTCTCTTTTATTATAATGAATATACCCTGATTACATATGAATATTTTACTATTTGATAATAACAGAAAAATTAGCTGACACAATGTAAGTTCATGTGTAACAGGAGACACCTTTTCACATTTGTGAAGCAAATGAGTTTTTGAACTCCTAACAACTAAGGGATAAGAAATTTTATGCAGTAAATGAGTTGTTAAGTGTGTATTTAAAGGGTCATACTTTGACAATATCATCTTGCTTTATTTTTAAAAACATGAAGCCCTGGGGTCGGGAGTTTGGCCTAGTGGTAGAGTGCTTGCCCAGCATGCACGAAGACCCGGGTTCAATTCCTCCATACCACATACATAGAAAAAAGCTGGAAGTGGTGCTACAGTTCAAGTGGTAGAGCCCTAGCCTTGAGAAAGCCCAAGGATAGTGAACTCAGTGCCCAGAGTTCAAGGCCCATGACTGACAAAAACAAAAACAAAAACAAAAAACAGCAAAACCCCCCAACTTAAAGCCCTTACTAAAATCCAGGTTAAATTATAGTTACATAAATCTCATTCATTTTCCCAGTGAAACTGCCTACCTTCCTTTCTTCCTTCCTTCATTTATTTATTTATTTATTTAATGATAGTCTCCAACTTAACTCAGCTTAACTCTAGAAACTGATTAGCATTGACAAAGCCATAAATCCTTGATTTGTTACTATAGACTTCTCTCCATATAGCTAAGGATAGCTTTTTAAGGAACAGGGTATATATGTCTCAATTGTTGACATCTAAAAAGTCATTAGATGGAATGTTCGGAATACGCTCACTTAGGAGTTTTGGGCCGGGAGTTTGGCCTAGTGGTAGAGTGCATGCCTAGCACGCACGAAGACCCGGGTTCGATTCCTCGATACCACATACATAGAAAAAAGCCAGAAATGGTGCTGAGGCTCAAGTGGTAGAGCTCTAACCTTGAGAAAGTCCAAGGACAGTGCTCAGGCTCTGAGCTCAAACCCACGACTGGCAAAAAAAAAAAAAAAGAGTTTAGTATTAAGTCCATACCGCAGCTGAGAGAACCAATACCAAAAGCATTGCTGCACCTGTGATTTTCCTCACAGGACAGATCTTACCCACTGTACAGGAGACATGCAGTATCCCTGGGCACATGGCTCCAAGGAGATCACCACCGTGGAAAAACTCCATGCTCAAGAATCAGAGCTCACTACTGTACCAAATACATTTTATTCACTTTTACCAAAAGGCCTGCACTGCCCCCAATTTTCTGCTACAAACGCCTGCCGCCTTTCAAAGAATCTGTTTTTCACTTACTACTTCAATAAAGCACACTCACTTTTATCTTGCTTTTGGGGGACATCACTGCTTTGGGAAGGCAGAGGTTTACAAAATGAAGGACAAGGAAACAACTTGAAAGCAGACCACACAACAGCCTCAACACAACTGACAAGAAGGATGGGTTGACTAAGTTTCTCCCCATCAACTGAGCTCTGCGAATGTGGTCATACAAATTTTAAATTTCGTTTAAAATTTTTTTTGATTTTTTTGGAAATATATTTAATTTTTTCGTATGCCAAGTCACAAGGCAAGCTTTCCTATTTATATAAACATAAAAGAACGGAAATTAGTATTAACCTTTTTCAAGTTAATAGTTAAATAAAATATTCACAGAATGTCTAAAAATTAAAAGTAAAATTTAGTATTTTATTTGATGGGTCTGGTTTAAATCAAAAGTAGAATGGCAATAAACTGGTAATTATTCAAACCATTTTATAATTCATTCATCACATATCAGCTCACATGTACTCATCTCCACATTCATTAAGAAATAATGGCTTGCTTGCCTAGCATGCACAAAGCCCTGGGTTTGATTCCTCCTTATGACACACACAGAAATGTGCTGTGGCTCAAGTGGTAGAGTGCTAGCCTTGAGAAATCCCAAGGACAGTGCCAGGCCCTGAGTTCAAGACCCAGAACTGGCAAAAAACCCAACCAAACAAACAAAAACAAACAAACAAAAAAAGATGGTTTACTTTATTGGTAAGTAGGAGATAATAACTAATTACCCTTATTGCTACCAACAAAAATTCTCCTCTAAGTAGAAATTAACTTACTTAAAAATATCTTGTATGTGCATTTTCCTTAATGGTTTGATATCTAAAAAAGTTAACAAAACAACTCTGAGGAATTACAATTCCATGAGTAATGTTTACGCCTCTTCTTTGCTCAGTCCCCAGACTTGCTCAGACATGGATTAAAAAACAAAACAAAAAACAAAAAACAAGCAAAAAAATACCTTGATGCTGAGTGCTATAATCCTAGCTACCCAAGAGACTGAGATCTGAGATGTGGAGTAGAGTACTAGAGCCCTGTGAATTCAACCCCTACCGGCCCCTCCCCTGCAAAATCTCCTCAGGAAAAAAAAAAAGAAAAGAAGAAAAATGAAACAATCATTTTAGAGGGGACAAATATATCATTAATCTAGAGGTCTTATTCAACATTAGACAAGCAATATGTAAGATGAAAACAAAAAATTTACAGAAATGGCAATCTACATTGTTCCTGAGCCTGTAACTTAGGGAGGCACTTAAAGAAATGTTCAAGTCAAGAAAAGACAAGGTTACCTCATGTAAAATTTGTCTAAGGAATCATGAAGAAATAAGTCTATAATGCTAACAGCCCAGTTTAGAAAAGGAAACTCAACGTTATCTAGAACTTAAAAATATCTAATAAATTCCTGAACAGCTAGATATTGAGTAACATGATAATCTGCTTATTTCTATTCTCAATAAGGAAATACTCAAAAAACCAAAACAAAGCAAAACAACAACAACAAAAAAACCAAGGAGAAGCAAAACAAAATGTGGCTCAACTGAGCAATGAGTAAGGAAAATGGAAGCATTTCCCCCTTCCCACCAGAGTTATGATCTCATAGGAAAAGAAATGCAATCCTAATAATAGTATGTCTTTATCATGTAAACACATAACTAGCTTTTAAACTTTATAATCACTTTTTACACAAAACCCCTGAAGTGACCCAAAACAATATTAGAGTAAGGTATGTAGGTCATTAAATCTGACATTAAACCTAATGTCAAAGTTACAGCTCATGCAAAAGGGATGCACTTAGAATGAGAGGGGGAAAAAAATCAAGCCAGTGATCTACTGACAACATTAAGTGTTGGTAGTAACAGGAAGTAACTCAAGAGCCATTAAGTAGTTGCGAAAGACATTATATCATAGACTATTTGTTAATATTTTTCTTAAAACGTGGGCCTCAATTTTGATTAACCAAAAAGTAAATCTGGGTAAGGGTAGATACAGTTATTTAATTGATTGTCCCTTCAAGTAGGTTGATGTTAGAGAAAATGCAGAGTAGAGACTCGAGTGAGATTTTGAAATTTCTCCACTCTTCTGGTCATTAAAATTACTCTCTGACAATAAGCAGGTAAAATAAAAGTCGATGACATAGTTTTAAAAAAACTGAATAAAACTGATTGTGTTAAAAAAAAAGTTACAGCTCACACAAAAAAATGGGACTCTGGGAGGAAGGGAAGGGATGATTAAATAATGAATATCTTAAAGTATTACTTAAAATTGTTATGACTATTCAAAAGTGGGTGTTTAAATATATTATTCAAACAATAATCAAAGAAAGAACTAGAATAATTACTGTGAAAAACTGAACCAGTGACTGTCAAGTGACACCATGTTGGCTGTCATTTTAGCACCAGGGAGGCTGGGGTAGTAGAATCTCAAGTTCAAGGCCAGCCTAGCTTATAAAGAACCATCTCAAAGAAAAGAAAAATGAAAAGGAAAGGAAATAAAGAGAGGGAGAGGGAGGGAATGGAGAAGAAAAGAGGAGAGGAGAGAAGAGAACAGGGAGGGAAGTGATAGGAGAAGGAAAGGGAAGGAAGGAAGAAAGGTGAAATGAATCTTCAATTGTATCGAGGAGTTAACAGACAACTAGGTATAAAACTTGTAACTGAGAAGTTAAACCCAAATGAATTGAAAACAGTGGGGTCTACCATCAAAATTATGCTGTAAAAATCAAATAAAATTGATACAAAATTATTCTATGTTGCCTATCATGTTAGCATCTTCACATCAACACTGATAATTTCACTAAATCTTTAATGTGCTGGTTTTCATCTACTGTTATAGGAAAATTTATGCATTAGAACACTGTCCATTCGAGTATTTTCCAGGGCAGAATTGTGCTGCAAATTATCCCTTCGTTTTCTTGCTTTGTCTTTACTATAGTTCCTTTGAACCCAGGCCCTAATCACCTAAGAAATCTTCATAGAAGATTTCACATTCTTACCTCTTACCCTTTGGGATTATACACATCCATCCTAATAAACACTTCCTCTATGCAATGACTGTATCACCCTTTCCCTGCTTCTTAAAGCTATACGCTGACCTCATTCTTCCTCTTCATCAAATTTCCGTTCCTTTTCTGCTAATTACAATTCCCTGTTCTGCAAACATCCAGCTGTCTTCCATTCACACAAAAAAATATTTGCTCACTGATAAAATCTTGCAAAGCTTTAGTCTTTAAAGAGCTTATAATCTAAGGTGAAAAAAGATATTTTGTCAACTTATTATACATATATATACATATATACATATACATATACATATAATATTCATACTCTATAGCTAATGCCCTGAAGAAAAAATAGAAGGTAAGAAAAAGATTTGTTTTTTTCTCTAAGAAAGTGAAATGAAGGGTAAGTAGTATCTTACCAGATAAATGAGCTAGGGGATTGGGAAGGAATATTGGTATAATATGTTTGTGGCATACTGTGTCCATTAATTCGTAGAATTAATAAGACAGGCTTTCTCACACTACCATTTTCAAGTCTTTTCATTATCTGCATTCCTTTCTTCTTCCAGAGAGGATCCAGTCATAAAACAACTTTTTAAAAAACTGCTTTCTCTAAAGGCTGTGCACAGGTCCTGACACAGCATGGTCTCAATAAACCAATACAAAATATAAATAACTATTACCCATAACATCTTTCCCAATTGCCAAATTGATGGAGCATGTACTTTGGGTGATTTCCACAATCTCCCCTGGGGACATGGTACCTAAACTTCAGACTAATGTAAAAATTACTCACTAGTCATACATATATCTGTATACTTTACAGTCATCCCAAAGCCAAATAAGCAAAACTCAAGACACTCTCCTTTTCCAGCCCTTTATACTCACAGTGACAAAATTAAAGAAGTCCTCAGCTATGGTGTCACCATTCTTTCCTTGAAGAGATTTATCTAACCCTTCTCTTTTCCAGTCTTTTAAACTAGGATAGTCTATGTGATTATCATTTTCTGTTAGCTATCACTACCTACTTGGAGTCAACAGCAACTAAGAAAATATTAATCTAATAGCATTATCTCCTACATACAGCATTTAACAGCACCCAGGTTTCTTGCTATGGCATGCAAAGTCCAGATTCTTCCTTGCTTCTCCAGCATTATATTTTCATCACTTTTATGAATGTTACATTGAAGGAACCAGAAAGTGCTTGTGGTTGTCATATATTTACATATATACATATGTATGTATGTAAATTAAGTGAAAGAAACTATCAATTAGATAGGAAAATTATGTGGAGAAAATATGCCAGAAAAGCTGTTAATACTTCCTAACAATTAAAATTTCATTAACCTGGTGCTAAAGCTCCAAAAGCAATTGTAGAACTACTGAAAAAGAGAACAAAGACCAATTTAGACATGATTTCTAAAAGTACACATAACAAAAGGTAAAAAAACACATATGAAAGCACATATCCACACACATATAATTTTCTAAATTAAACAGATCCCCACTTTGTAGCATTAACTCCAAAATATTTTGGCTGAAATTACTTGCTGCTCTCTCTAAAGCAAAACCATGGCTATCTGCATGGCTGTGTTCCAGCATCCAGGCTGTAGCTCAAAAGTCTGCCAACTTGATTACTTGCATGGTTATCAAAAGAAAAAATGAAATATAAGGTTCATTAAAAAAAAACCCTACCTCACCAAATTTATAAAAAGAAAAACAATCAATTCAATTCCACTGAAATGATAAGGAATGGCAGAAAGGCAAGGAAAGCAAAGGACTATAAAGATGTGGAGCCTGCATAATTGATCTCAGTGTGCACTGCAAGCTAGAAATAGTACTATTCTACTTTTTATTTCTTTATGTTTTGGAGGCACTAGGTCCTTAGGTAGCCAAAGTTGTCCTGGAACTCAGGATCCTTTTGTTCTAGCCTCCCAAGTGCTGGGATGATATAGCATTTTAGTAGCATCTTTTCCTCTTCAAATACCTTCATTCTTATTTTGTTCATGCCTCATCCTCTCCCCTAGCTTTTTAAGTCAATGCTGGCACTCTACCACCTCAGCCTCAGCTCTGCTTCCTATCTTCCTTTTAAAAAATGAATAAAGGAGTTCAACAAAGCAGCTTAGGAATACAATACAACTTGGTTAATGTCACCCAGAACATTCTCACCCACCCACCCCTTGTACAACTACTCAAAAGATAATTTTAAATATTTTAAAAATAAATAAAATAGCCGGAAAATAAATTGACATGGTGAAAAAAATAAATTGGAAAAAGCAGATTCTGATGCAATCACTATCTATGGTGACCTGCTTAAAGCTTCAAAGGTAATGCAGATAATACAGAAATACAGTGTGGATACATCAGCACTCATCTTAAGTCATTTGAAATAATTATACTTCTAAAATGAAACAGCAAATCTCTTTTCCTCCCCACCTGCTTTAGGACAATTAAGAATGTAATTTACTTTGGTATTGTGAATACTGATCACTTCCATTCAAATGTTGACAATTTGTACCTTTCCTTCTGAAGGTTACCTCACCTTGCACTTTGGACACTTCTGGGCATTCCTCTGCCCATGCTCAATTTCGCTGGCCCAGTGACGCAACAATTTGTCTCCTTTTTTGTACTCCTTGCAGTTAACACCTTCATGCCAAGGAGAATGGCACTTAAAACACCAGATGAATTGGCAAGTGGGGCACTGGATCTGCAAAAGGAAAAATGACATGAGGTCTTGGTAGACAGACTAGAAGTTTCTGAATCAGCAGGATGAGGATGTTATATGGGGATGTTTGAAAGGTGGTGATTTAAAAATCCCTCCTGCACAAGATATGAAAATTCTGTTATTAAAGGGGGAAAGAATTTCTTTGGCAAGAATGAAAAAACTTGGTAGACTATAAGTCAACTTAGATTTAAGGAAACTTTCCAGACTGAAGCACACCCTAAAGCCAGAAAGATTTTGAGGCCCCAAATCATACTCTTTGGCAGACTTTGAGCTCCACCTTCCATTGATCCAAAGTTCTCAGACATTTTATCACTGTTCTTTAACCAAAGTTTCTTCATTTTATGAAATTACAGGCCCACTGGTGTCTCATCAAATAAAAACATACAAGCAACGATACACTGCTGCATCAGCACACATTGTGAATCACCATCAGAAATAATGGATACTCTGGTGTGTGCCCAAAGGAAGGCTTGTGATAAACAACAATGTGGTACGTCCAATTTGTACCAATGTATCAACATTGTGGTCCTGTGGCATTCAGTGAAGAAAAACCATGAAAAAGAGGCCTTCTGATGTGCAACACTGCAAATGTCTGTCTGCCACTTGACGTAAAGCACAGTTTATCTGCTGTCCTTTATTCCAAATGACAGTGGAGCATTCAACTCCCATAGTCTATTTCTTTAGTCTTCACTCTAAAATCGTGAGAGTAATTACCCTTTCTTAGCACTATGTGATTAAAGTGAGCTAATACAATGTCTCACTATGAGTGACATTTTTAATGGACAATATTCCTTTGTGCTCCTGAATATTATGTGTTTGCAGCACAGGTGGATTTACTGACATTTTAACGAACAGTTGGGTTTTATTTTGATGAATTGAACATAATATCACCGATTACTTTATTGGCTACCACTAAAAAGATGAGCTTCCTTTTCATATATTAACTGAGTGGCAGTTACAATTACCACTTTTCTGCCTATAATTTAAAAATGCTATGATTTCTAATTATCTCAAGAACAAGTCATATTCTTGCTAGGAAAATATAAGGCCAAAGTACCTTTGCTATTAAGTTTCTATTGAAAAACAGCATCATGTTAAAATTACATGGTTTATTTTCCACATACTATGTACTGAATAGCATGACTGAAGTAGTTCACCCTTGTTCCCTTACTTCATGTGCCTCTCTTTTGCCCACTCCCCCCCCAAAAAAAGTCCCAAAGCAAAAACAAGTACCCACTAACTACCAACTCCATTACCACTAACAATAACAAAAACAACCCACACTTTCACTTCCTGGAGTTCATTTGAATAAACAGTACTTTAAATATTCAGTGAAGTAACATATCACCTAAGGATAGCATCTTTTAGTCTTTTCGCATGTGAATATCTAGAGTTCTGGATACATTATCGTGTCCAGTTGTATTTTTTATCTAGGAGACGTATGTCATTTGTCTCTCTGAGTTTAGCTTACCACAGCATGATTTGTTCTAAGCCCATCCTAAACAAGTTACTTTTTAAATAAAGAAGAATAGGTTGAGAAGAGGTAAGCTTTAGAAAACTAGAACATTTTTAATAGTTCATTTTCTTTGGTCACTAAACAATGAAGAATCAGTGCCAATATTACATGGGGCCTTCCTTTTGGATGTAGCATATAAAAATGGTGAAGAATTCAGAAACATGGGGCATTTCCTCTGTATCTGCCACTATTTCAGAATGCCTGAATATTTAATCCAGTTCTTTTCTTATTCAAAATTCTGAATCAATGAACTCCAGAATCATTAAGTAAACAGGTTCTTCATTTTTCTATTACTGTTGAGAGAAGAATGGATATAAAGATGCCTTGAAATGCTATCCAGTCTCCCAACGTCAGACAAATAATTGGCTCAAGGATCTTTCTGACTAGATGCTGAACCATCATATATCTGTGGATCTCTACTCAGGAAAATTTAGAAATGTAGGGAAGAATAATGTCTTTTCCCTATTTTTTACTGGGGACCAAACTCATGCCCTTTTACACACTAGACACATACTTTACAACTTGAACACATGTGTGACTCTCCAAAGGCACTAGAACAAAGGAATCCTACTAGGTATCTAACCCAAAGACCCTGGCTCCATTTTTTTCATAATAAAAAAGTCCTACAACCTATCCTGGCACAAGCATTTACTACCATCACAGACCTACAGATAAACTGTAACAACAGTTATGGAGAAAGCTCTCAAGTGAATATGAGTAATTAATATTCAACCTTTAGTTGCTTATTATCTTCCAATTAAAAATTTTTTTTTAAAGAAAAACCAATAGCTAGCCCCACAACTTTGGTTTTCAATGGCTATACCTGAACTGTTTTCAATGTTGACTTTTTGGGTGAAAATATTTTACCCATTCTGACCATTACTGTCTTCATATTGACCTCCTAAAAACACAGACAAGACAGGAATGCTGTACATTCCTACACTCTTGTATTCACTCGAAAAAAGTACATCTCCCACTCCAGGTCTGCCATATGGAATAATTATTTCTACACAAAAGCATCATGCTGTCTCCTTGCCACACAACATGGGGTTGGAAACCCAGAACACACAAATCCCTAGACTTACCGAATCTACATGTTCTCCGGGCCTTCAGGTGACTCATTTATGATAAAGTTGGACAAGGACTGTTCTATGTTATGTGTCCTCCTGGTCACACATTCTGGAGCAGGAATGGAGCCAAATAATACGTAATCACTGATTTGGTACAACTGTCAAGCTGCCTAAGAAGATAACCCAAATAATATGTAACCACTGGTGTGGTACAATGGACAAGCTGTACTTAGCATGAGCTTTGTACAGCAGGAATGATCATTGTTAAACTGAGATTAGCAAGGCAGATTTTTTTTCCCTCTCTCGAGACATAAAATAGAGATGCATATATCCTGCCATCCTACGGAGGCAAAGGCAGAGAGCAGTGGAGTGACACAGTGCAGATCACCGGAGAAGGCAAAACTGCCTTGTACTATCAGGCAGCCAGAAATGTCTGGTTCTTTTGAGGTCAGTCTGAGTTGCTGCTGAAACTGCTCTCCCGCTGACCTTCCCATTTCCTGTGGGGCTGCAGTAAGCCTCACCAACTAAAGTGGACTAGGAAAGAACACATGTCTGTTTTTTGTAACTGAAAACACTAATTAACATAGCCCCCTGAAATCTTACCCTGGTTAAGTTGTCTTCCCCCTAAGCAGCAGTTAGTGCTATTCTGTAATTTATGTTAGGCATGAAGATGGTTAGCCTTCATAACAATTTACAAATTCATGGAGGGAAAAGACTGCATTTCATTCACTTTGTATTTACTGAGTCAAGAAATATAGAACTTCCAGCATATGGTAGACATCCAGTAAGTTATTTGTAAAACAAATGAATTCAAAGAAAAACCAAGATGTTTAATTACAACTAGTGGCTGACATGTTATTACCACTTGCTAGATTACCAGATGATGTTTACTAAATATTTCATCTTCTTGACATTTCGCTGAGCTTCATGATTAATGCACAAACTCCTCTACAGGAGGCATGGTTGCCAGCATTTCAAGAATAAAGTTGCCTGAGTTATGAGTTTTAAGGAACTTGTCCTAGGATCCAGAAAAGACAAAAGAACTTTTTGATACATTTATGAATTTTGAATCTTACTATTTCCAGATCTGCACTGTACTGACAACTCAGATGTCAGTTTATCAGACCTAAGCAAATGGTATGTTTTATTTTTCACCTTTCAATTTGTAAAGGTGAGAAATAGCACACAAAATACACACAGAATCCAAATCAAAGAGGTCTCGAGATAACTATTTAAATTCTGTGTACACATGTATCTATGTGTGTACATAAATGCTTATATATACATATATATATATATATACATAATACCAACACAGACACATAGTTGTAAATAAATGACAAATTCCCTACTAATTAAACAGAAGATATTAGACACCATCCATGAATAATGTAGAACTACAAAGAAATGCTGAGTTTTCCAAAAGAAGGATTTCTTTTGGACTTCAAGTTCGATAGAGACATGTCTCAGGGGTAGAGTTGCTGCCTAACCAGAGCAAGATTCTGAGTTCAAACCCAATAAAGCCATGCTGATTCATTTGCCCATTCAACAAATATTTATGGTGCACCCCCAAGTGGTAGGCATTGATTGGATTGATTTTGTATATACACAAGATGAACACAACTTGTCCTTAAGGAATCTATTAGACGCAGACAATGTCCTAAAAGCAATAACATCATGCAATAACTGATAGGTTACAAGCGTGAACAAGTTGGTGCCCTGGGAATGATGCTTCAGCAAAGACTGAGAAAATCAATGCTGAGAGAGAATATAGGCTTGAGCAAAGACTGGAGGGTTCCTGGGAGAAATGATGGTGTCATCCAGCAGGCAAGGATCCAGCCTGAGGACTATATAGTAGCCCCGAGGACACAGACAGAAACAGTAAGTGTTTTAATGCTGCTTAAACAGAAATACCACCTCAGTTAGCTTCACTCCGAGCCTCACTGGAATATTCCGATGTAGGAACCTCTAAAATTGTATGATTCTGCCTTGATTAGCAAAATACTACATGGTCCAGAGATTCTGTATATGAAACATAAAAACTGTAGTTGTCAGGAAAAGGGTATGTCTTTAATGAAACCAACCAAAATAAGGATCAAGAAATTAGAGTATATGTGTTTTTTTTTAATTTTGTTAAGAACTGAAGATGCTTTTTCTTGGAAAGAAGATGTGGAGTACAGGGTGCTATGGAGGAGAGAAGAAGCCTTTGATGCAGAATTTCAAACACCTTCACTGTTGTGCCACTGGCATAGCAAAAGTCAAAATGGTGGCAATGGAGGGCAAGTCTCTACTGAAAAAGGCCTGGCTTTTTGCCTTGAATCTCATTCCCTGAGATTTACTCTCCTACCTGAGATGTGAATGTTACTGCACCATGATACACTGTTCCCTGCAGCCCAGATGTGGCCAATTGACCCTTGCTTTAAATTCTCCCAGCTTTGCTGAAGCCAGGCTGCCAATGGCAAGGGAAACATTTCCAAAGGCTGGGGCCCGAAAGTAGGCAACACATGCAAAGAATAACATGTGGTAAGATAAACAACATCAGGATAAGACACTTATAAAAATAATCCTAGTCACCTATCTCCATCCTGGTTTCTGAACTGGATCTATATATGCCATACATCATTTCTTGCACAATTCATTCACCTCAAGAGCAGTTCTTATGTTCAAGTGGGAGGCATGTTCTTTTAGGACTACATGTCAGAACTTGGGATGGGGGTTGTTTCCTACCAGTCCACCTGGAAATACTTTAAAGGCTTTACAGGCTCTCCCTCTAAATCCAGAAAGTAATTCCCTATTGTCTGAGGACTTACTTCTTCACTAATACATATAAAAGAGTACTAGGTAATTCTGCCTCAATTTATGTGGTCCCCAACTCCAAGTCAGAAAAGCATGTCATCATCCTGTTATAACAGAGGACATCTCTCTGAACCTAAAACATAAGAAGGCTAATATCTCACAAGAGAGATGTACATAAAACAGCAGAAAAGTCACTGAATTACATTGTATACTGAAACTAGTAAGTGAAAGAGTGCATATGTATGCATAAGAGCGAGTGAGTGAGCAAGCAAGTGAGAGAACATTTTTTTCTACTAGATTTTTTTAAAAATAGATAAACAAGAAACGATTTTATAGGTACAAAGGTTTTAGCAATGGTAGTACCCAATCAGAGTCTGAACAGCTAACTGGCTATGGACAGCTCCACTAAGTTTTCCTATAAATATATAAGCCAGGCTATGGTGGCTCACAACTGTAATCCTTGCTATTCAGGAAGCTGAGATCTGAGAATTGCAGTTCAAAGCTGGCCAGGGCAGAACAATCCCGGTGAGATTCTTACCTTCAATCAACCACTCAAAAACTGGAAGTGGTACTGTGACTCAAGTGGTAGAGCACTAGCCTTGAGCATAAAGAGGCTCAGGGACCGAGCCCAGGCCCTAAATTCAAGCCCCACAATAGACAAACAAAAGGGTAGATATAAAAAGAGTATATATAATATGACAGATTAAAAAAATATACAGTCCTAACTTGTTATTTCAGACTTAGCTAACTGATCTCCCTATCAAGCTGGCCATGGGAGAGAAATGATTCTTGAATTGCTTCTTGTGCTAAAAATCCATGGATAAATAACCAGATGGAGTATATTACTGAAAATCAATTTATGGTAAGGTCAGTTCTTGATTGTTATGAATATTTCCTTAGCTTAGCTTTTTTTTAAGGGTCAGATGGAAGTGAAGGCCAATTCTGTAGTCTAAAACATATTATGACATAGTTAAAAAACAAATGCATTCATATGACTTATGCAACTGTAACCCCTCTGTATCTCACTTTTATAATATCAATAAACTGTATTACAAATACAAATATTATGGCTGGTTGGTGGACCAGGAAAGCAAACTAAAAGTTTTAGCAAAGTACCTCATTCGTAAATGGAGAGATGCTCACACATCATAGACAATAAATATGACCCATATTTTGCGTAACCAGCTCCTTCAAACCACTTTTATTTCCCTCATAAATCTGTGTCAGTGACAATCATTTGAGAAACTGTACTTGTTTTCTACCAGTTGCTGCCATGGGTGATGTATGAGTCCCAAGAGGAATCAGTGTATGTCATAAGCTAAGCTGACCTTGTGGTGCTGATTCAGTCTGCCTCTCAATTAGTGTGGTATTGTCAGGGAGAGCCAGGAGAGAAGGGGGATACCAATTACACATTCATGGTAAAGCTTTAAACATGTCTGCATTTTGGAGTAAAAAATTCTTAAATTATTTCTACCCAAAAGAATCTTAAGCAAATTTTAACATATACCAATTAGAAATGACCTATTGACTCAATGGTGTTCCATAAGCCCTTGCAAAAAAATTCCTTCACCATACAAGGACATAATGTATTTGTATGGCTTTATAAAATGTGATTGCTATCCAGAGGGCTTAGGAGAAGAGAATGCTGAAGCTATAATGTGAAAAAATGCAGTTTCTCTAAGGACATTTTCCTGGCTTTTATTCTGCTACCTTATGATGAACCAGAGTGCCACTGTGTAAAGTATCATAGGAAGAGAAAGGATTATTAATTTTGCCCCAGGCAAATCATACAGAGAGCTGACTTGAGGGCCAGGAGTTTGGTAGTGGTAGAGTGCTTGCCTAGCATGCACAAAGACCCAGGTTCAATTCCTTGGTACCACAAACATAGAAAAAAGCAGGAAGTAGTTCTGAGGCTCAGTGGTAGAGCTCAAGCCTTGAGAAAGGACAGTGCTCAGGCCCTGAGCTCAAGCCCAGGATTGACAAAAAAAAAAAAAAAAATAGAGAACTGACTTGAACATGTTCCCTATGGTGATATGTATATAAACTTCAACTCTCTAAACAAGAATGAAAAGAAGGCTTATTTCCTTTTCCTCTTCTTCTTCTCCTCCTCCTCCTTCTTCTTCTCTTCCTTTTCTTCCCTCTCCTCCTCCTCCTCCTCCTCCTCCTCCTTCTCCTCCTCCCCTTTTTTTTGTGATACTGGGAACTGGACCCAGACTATTGACCTTGGAAGTGCTCTACCATTTGAGTACTGTCTCCTGTGCAAGAAGGCTCACTGCTGAGTTTATACTTGGCATGAGAACTGTGCTAAACTCCTGAGGCAAATAACTGCTTGTAATCCACAGCAGGCTTCTCCTTTCTCCCTTTTTTCTGCATGAAGAACAACAAGCAACTCATATGTCTTTTACCTGCTCAAACATAGTCTTCACTTTTATCTCATCAGTAATAAATCCTGGCCCCACCCCCCTATCTGTAATACTGAAGACTTCTCCCAGATCAACCCCCAAAACATGTTTTCTGGACATTACCCATATGTTCTAAAGGGTCTCCAAATATAACACTACCAATAAATGTCAAATCCTAGGGACTCAGGGTGCACAGATAAGAGGTTTCAGGCCAACCATGACAAAAAAAATAGCAAGACTTAATTTTAAATATCAAGTGAACGCCAGATGCCAGTGGCTCACATCTGTAACCCTTGCTGCTCCAGAAGCTGTGAGGATCATGGTTCAAAGTCAGCCTCAATAGGAAAGTACATGAGACTATTACTTCCAATAACTAACACTCAAAAAAAACTGGAAGCAGAGCAATGGCTCAGGTGGTAGAGCACTAGCTTTGAGCAAAAAATGCTCAGGGACAGAGTACTATCTCTGAGGTAAAGCCCCAGGACCGGAACAAAGACAAAACAGCAATAACCAAGTAGAGAGTTAGAGGAATAATTAAAATGGTAGAGTACTTGCCTAACTATGTCAGGCCTTGAATTCAAACCCTGGTCATACACAAAATCCAAACATTAGAAACAACAAGCAAACCAAAACAAACTACAATCTACGTATAAGCTTTCACTCCTGTAGTTCTAGGTACTCAGGAAATGGCACTAGGAGATCGTGATCTTAGACTGGTGTGAACAAAAGTTTGTGATCTAACCTAAAAAAAAAAAATTAAAAAGGCATTGCAGAGGCTCTGAGTTCAAATGCCAGCTCTGCCAAAACAAACAAACAAAGCCAAAAACTATATTCCAAACACAGGTAACTTTCCACTTGCTGCTCTTCCTCCAGATACATCTATTTACTTTAACATCCATCTTTCATGTAATCTTTGATTCCATCTCTATTCTTTTTGAATCCTCATCCCTTTTTCAATACCCAGGGTTACCTCCCTAGCCTAATAAGTATAACAACCACAATCATATCAGATAGTATATATGTCAGTCACAGTTCTAAGCATTTAGTGATCTTATTTGTTCTTACTATACTCTTACCACATGGTACTATTATTATCCCTCGATTACAAACTGTACTTAAAGTTACAGAAATGGTGTTGACAAGCTGAGAATTTAAATCCAGTTTGGTCATGGATGGGACCCACCTTTTCTTCATAAACAACTTCTTGGGGCTTTCTCAATCTTTCCTGTTTTTCTCCTTCAATACTCTCGGTACTTTCACCTATATTTATTTCAGTACATATTATCTGTGCATTGGCCATGTACTAGTTCCTCCAGCAAAAGTATTTTGAATGCCTACTCTACAGGATACAATGCTTTCAATGAAACCAAGCTGAATCTAGAGACCAATTAGAGACTAAGCAAATAACCACTTAAATATAAAACAAAATCCCAGATGTTAATTGCTATGGAGAAAAACTTTAGGTATGGGTGGTATGTCTGTAGGCCTCACATGAGCAGACTAAAGTCACAACTTCAACATTTTATTTCCCTACTTGCTTACCACTGATAGCCAGTTAGTGTGGCATTAATCATTTATAGGAAATACTGAAGCTAGAAATCAGGTTTCAAACTGGAAAGCTGTAGTCACTATTAAGGAAATGGGATGATAAAACTTATTACATGGTATGTATTGCAGAGTGAAGAAGGCTGAAATGTTACAAATGAAAAAGTAAACCTATTTGAGCAGAGGCAAGGCTGTCTCTATAAATCTCCCAATTCAGGAGTATACTTGTTCAATCTCATATGTATTTGATGATGTTCAGCACATAATGAAAAGCTCTATTTAAATTTTTACTAGAACTTTGCTAAGTGAGGGTGTGGAAGGATTAATGATCACCTATAAATTCTGATTACTGCTTATTGATGGGTTTTTTTCCTCCATTATCAAAGCCTGTCAGTTGCTCAACTTGTTTGCCTGGCTGGCATTCTGCTACGTGAGCTGTACATGCAGCCCTGCCTTTTGCTGATTTTTGGAGAAGCCTCAGAATTTTCTGAACAGTAATGTTCTAAGATTACAGGCATGAGCTCCCAGATAGCAGCTCTGTTTATCCTTTTTCTATCTGCAGAAAATAGAAAAAGAAAAAAAATGCTCTTTATATAAAGACATACAAATAAAACCCTCATATGTGGTAATTCAGATCTCAGTTTCATATGAGAAGCATTTGCTTAGCTGTAAAATGGCTGTATCCTTTTTCAAACTATTTTAATCCATGATCTTAAGTACTCTGGACCAAGTGTGAAAACCAGAATAAATGCTCGGAGAGCAAAATAACTCATATCAAGATAACTTGATGACTCACAACAGTGTTAGTGAAATAAACCTAACAGTGGATTTATCAATAGACATAAAACCCGCTGAAGGGTCTAAGCAATATTATAAAGACAAGTGACTTGGAAGTGTTAGACATTAGTAGTAATGTCTTTGCTGTTTGTTTCTATTGCCTTATAATATAACTGGTTATGTTAGAGTACTTGAATTCACTGCCCTTAAACTTACAATAAAGTACAGTATAATAAATTGGAAATAGGTTTGTTTATTGGGGAAAACAGCAGAATACAAAATGCCCATACCACAGAATTAAAACTCAGTGGCTGTTGAGAGTGTTAACCTGTGAGCCAAATGCCCCCGGGTTTACTCAAGTGTCCACGTCAGCGTGCTCCCTGCCTGTCACATCCACACAGGGGAAGCCTCTAAATCACGTCATGTTAATTAGTGTACAGCTTGGGGTTCAATGATTAGCGGTGCTACACAAACATTATACTGAAAACAGTTTAAAAATCATCGCTTAGGGAACTGTTTTAATCACCCCTCGAAAAGTATACTACATAAAACAGGAGTTATGAATGTTTCCTGCGAAAAAATAATCATCCCCACATTCAGTGGTACTTTTGTTGATGTTGGAGTGGACACAGCAGTTTCTTTCCATATTTCGTGACAGTTTGGGTCTGAGGTGTTCTCTGTGGACTGGAAAATGGTGGAACCTACAAGATGTGGAGCTGGAAAGAAGTTGGTCCCTGAAGATGTGTCTGTGAAGGGATGCTGGGATCCCTAGGAACAACGCCCTGCCTTTGCTTCCCAGCCTCCATGAAGTAGGCAGCTTTGCTCCATGATATTTCTGCCATCATGTCTGCCATGAAGGCAAGAGAGCTAGCCAACCATAGAATGAAATCTCAGAAGCTATGAGATAAAATAAATGCCTTCCCTGGGCGCCCGTGACTCATACCTGTAATCCTAACTACCACAAGGCAAAAATCTGAAGATCGAGGTCAGAAGCTTGCCAGGACGGGAAAGTGTGCGGGGCTCTTATCTCCAATGATCCACCAAAAAGCCAGTAGTGGAGGTGGGGCTCTTTGAGCAGAAAAAGATGAGCTACAGCTCAAGACCCTGCATTCAAACTTCAGCACTGGAACAAGAAAGCAAACCAAAAAAAGAAGTGAATCTCTACTACTTATAAATTTGGGGTACGGTTTTTTGCAGTGACCTTAAAAATGATGAACACACATTAAAATTCCTGTTCTTTACCCACCCATGAGGATTTTAACTGTTCTTTTAGAAACATTATTTTGTTTTTTTAGTTTATCAGGCCTTTATTCCCACCATCTACCTCCCAGTCCATGTCTATTCTTTTTGACTCCATACTGCCTTCTTAGTGCCCAGGGTTGCTGATTCTGCCTCCCTATCACAACAAAGATAACAGCTATCATAACTTCCAGTTTGTTGAGCCTATACTACGAGCTTGTCATGTTCTACAAAAGCCATTTTTTTCTCCTGTGCTCTTCAAAAGTAAACATTTGAGTGTCTTATATTTATGATCTTGGTCCATTCATCCCATTTTTTCCATTTTCCATATTTCTCTCTCAATACATATACGCTGTGATAATTTATGTTTTTCACAACATTATTTTGCATGGAACAAGGGTTTACCCTTCGAATTGTGCTATAATTGACATTTAAATTACACCTATTTAATAATAATAATTTAAGAACAATAGTAGTTTAAAATTAATTAATTGATTCAATTATACACACAGGTCTTAATTACCACAAATTCCAATACTATATCTTCACCTTATGTACACTCAGTTCTAAACATTAAATATAGAACAAAGTACCATAGTTAGAGAATAGCAAATTTTTGAACAATAGTAGTTTCCAGATAATATCAGTAGCACACAACTGGAAAAAAAACAACTTGGAATAATCTAAAAATATATAGCACCGAATCAAAGTATTCTATTAAGTCAACATCACTGTAGGGGGCTATTTTGGTTACACAATTTTGTAATCTCAAAATGATAGCTTTTGTAGAAGATTAACAAAAGATTTTTTTTTCTGACAGTTACACCATAAAAACCAGAAAGGAAAATATCAACACTGAGAGTCAAGCACTTTCAAAGACAAATTAGTCATTAAGGGGGGCTGTGATTAACTAAGCAATTCTGTAGCTCATCACTACAACAGCAATGGTGGTTGCTCAACCACCATCTCCTCAGAGCTACAGGATGAATAATGCAGTGACTGCTGCTTCCAAAATGCAGAACATGGGCGAAAACTTAACCTTAAATGGAAATGACTCCAAGCAGCCTCTGGAACCACTAACGCCTGCCATTTGTTGCAATAACAAGGCTCAAACTACTGCCAGAGCTTCATCCATTTTCTCCTTCATTGACTGCAAATGTCTCTACTCTGCTGTCTATTAGTAACCCAGTGAGGCTCAGAAACTTGCAACACAATTATGTAATGGGCCAGGGGTACTTGTCCTTCTTACAAGCTCTCTGGGTAATTGGAATGTACTGTGAAGTCTGTACTGCAAACCCACAGTTACTGCCTTGGTTTGCTGGCACTGGATCTTGCCCTTCTGGAACAGCCTCCATCATGAACAACTGCCAATGATCTTTCTCGAATGCATTCAGAATTAAACTCAAATTCCTAAGTGCAGGGCACAAGACTCAACAAGACCAGTATTTATCTATCTGCCCAACTGCCTCTCCCTTCTTCTTTTCTCACTTGGTCTGTGAAGCACTTGTTTCCAACATTCCTGGCCTCAGCCTGTGGGTCTGAACACTTACTCGTCCTTACCCTGAAAATGTTCTCCTGTTTGTCTCTCTGGAGAACTATGCTGCCTGGATCATAGCATTCCTGACTTCTTTGCTAGAGCCCATTCCTTTTGTAACTGTCCCCCAGACACTCCATGTACCCTAGGTAGAGGGGGACTCCTTGGGTAAGGGGAGCTGTTTGGTTTTCCTAATTATATGAAATTGTCATTTTAGAACATATGTCCCTCTCGCCATCTGCTATAGCTTGAGTCGTAAGTGATCCCAAAGGTCCATATAGTAAAGTCATGCCCCAAGGGTGGTGGAACCTGGAGATGAATCCTAGTAGAGGAAGGTGGTTAGCTTTCTGGGGGCATGGAGATGAAGGAAATTTGAGGACCCAGAAGTTTCCCTCTCTCTTGCTTCAGTTTTTCTATGCCATGGCTTTTGCCTTAAGTCCAAATCAAGTGGATCAACTAGCCATGAACTGCGACCTGCGAAATGGAATTAAACCAAAATAAACCTTTGCTCCTTGTCAGGTGATTATCTTAGGTAATTGTTCCAGGAATAGAAAACTATCACCTTCTTTAAATTTTAAAAAGCAACGGTGATGTCACCCTTGCTTTTGTGTCTCCTAAACTTAGCTAGTGCCAGGCTTATACTGACATTCTAAATTTGCTAACGAATACATATCATTTCATATTTTACTTATTATAGACAAAGGCAGAGTAGATTTACACAAGAGATATTGAAAAATTCAGGCTCATATTTTAAAAAAGAAAAGAAACTCCCAAGTATTTATTTAGTACCTGGTAATGGTAATAAGTGCTAAAAATTTAAACTTACAATTAGGTTATTAGATAAAATTTCAACAACAGGATTGAAGTCAAAGAAAAATACCCTTGAGGGCTCTTTTAGCATCAGTCTCTCCCAACATAACATTTAGGCTCCAACAGGGAAAGGAAGCTCATTTGTAGTCCATCATAGGTCAGTCTAACTTGACTATGCCCATTATGTGACATTTAACACACAAGGTTGGTGAGCATGCTTACTTTGTATTTGCTTTCAGATCTGGAAGGAGTGGGGATGTGTCCTTTTTTCTTAAATGTTGTAAAGTGCTTGCACTGAGGACATGGCTTGGTGCTGGAATCAATACGGCCAAGTTCCAAGAAATATTTATACTTGATTGAGTCTTCATGGGTTAAGTGATAGACCACAGTTGTTTCTTCTAAGAATTCAAAACACTCTGTGATGGGACATTTGATTTCTACTTGGCCAAGTTGTACCTGAGTGAAAAAGCAGATGGAAGAAACAGGGTCATTGGTTATTAAATTTCTTTTTCAGTTTTAGCACACAGAATTGCTCATTCCATGGCTACAGTACAGGTTTATCTGTTCATTTTCTTAATTTTAGTTTAAAATTATTAAGCGATTGTAGAAAGGGGTTTTAATTCATTATATTAGTGAGTGCAATGCATCTTGATCAGTGTCTCACTTTCCATCACTCCTCTCTCTCTCCCCATTTTGTCCCAACCCTACCCATTCTCTTAGGTTACCTGGTTCCGTTTTCACATGAATATATTGAGTATTATGACTATCTCCACCCATCATTTTATCTATTTGTCTGGTCTTTCCAGTAATCTCATATTCTCAGACAAAACACATTTCAGGTTCTTGATATATTTTGTTAAACCCTTAGTTAATTGTTCAAAAGAGGTACACTATGGGAATGTATCCCTGCATCTACCATACTTCAGTCCATTTGGTTGTACACTTACGAAGATGGCACTGTGTATGTGTTCATATATTTATTTGAATTTATCCTTTGTTTCTTTAAATCTACCCTTTTAGTTTACTAAAGATAACATAATGAATAGTACTCATTCAAACACCTGTATGACACACAATCACTGTGTTTCTGAAATGATTCATATGATATTTGAACCTTCTCTTACCATTATATTGAGAACTTAAATGAACCTAAACCCACAGGATCAACCAATAAATCAATTACCCTCTTCCCCTTCTGGAGTGCACAGGGTGAAGCAGCATTCAAATGACAGTTTTTGCATTGCTGAACACAAACTGCAGGGTGATGCAATATCCAGATGTAGTGCCAGCTGAAAGGTATTTCACATTTTTAGCCTTACTACAGAATAGCCTTAAACTTTAGGCACATTTTACAACTTTAAAAAGAAAAAAAAGAGGGAATTCTGTAAGGTATTTCTGTATCTAGTAGTTTAGACATCATTACAAGTCAGATGTGCTCTCTGACTCTTCCATGCCAAAGAAGTACAGTACTGTGCTACTGTGTCAACAGACTCTTGGAAACAAGTAAGTTAAACCAAACATAAAGTTGTTAAAAAAAAAAAAGGCAAGGAACACTAAAGCAACTTTAAAATTAACTCACTCCGGGTATGGCAGAGCTTAGAGGACTAGAGAAGATTATATTATAACATTACTTTTAGCATTTGGACAGTAGCTATGGGCACATTAAACATGACAGTAAATGGCTAAAGCACAAAAGGTACAAACAAACAACTTTTATTTTTATTGTTCTGTGCCAGAAATGAGGCTTGAAGTCAGGGCCTGGATACTGACTCTAAGTATTTTTGCTCAAGGCTAGTGCTCTACTACTTGAGCCACAGCTCTACTTCCACTTTATGGTGGTTAACTAACTTCTACTTTATGGTGGTTAATTGGAGATAGGAGTATGTGGGACTTCCCTGCCCCAGGATTGGCCTCACACCACAGTCCTAAGATCTCAGGCCTTAGAGAAGCTAGAATTACAGGCATAAACCATTTACACCCTACTCAAACAACAACAACAAAAGCAAAACTTAAAAGACGAAGAAAATAGATTTTTTTTGGAAATAAAGAAGAACTAGAATGTTTTCTTGAGTAGTTAACAATTACTCTTTATATTCACATGCCATAATAATCTTTGTTTTTTCTAATGTAGCAAAAAGAAGCTTTAAAAACTTCACTTGGCAAGAGACTCTAAACTGGTTTTTGTTGAGTAATTCTGATGTTCTAAGAAATCAAAATATATCTGCCATTGGAAGGGCATAATGTCTCATACCAGATATCCCAGCTACTCTAGAGGCAGAGGCTCCGAGTATGCTGGTTCTAGGTCAGCCTGGACAAATAATAAGACTTCATCTCAACAAAGATATGGTGACAAAAATCTGTGACTGAGGAGAAGGATTGTGGTCTCAAGCTAATCTCCAAAAATAAAGAAATAAAAATAAGGGCATATCTGAAAAATAACAAAAGCAAAAGAAGGCTGTCTCAAACGAAAGAGAGTCTCAATAGCAAGCTTAATGCCTTAAGTTCAAATCTCAGTGTTGCCCAAAGAAATCACAAAAACAAACTAATGAATAAATTAAGTCACAGACACAGAAACAAGCAAGGTGCACTATGAAGACTCAGATAGGGCTAGGAGAAAGCTCCAAGGATCGGGGAAGAAAAATATCATTCCAAAGGGAAGAAAATACAATCAATCTCAACTAAGATCATGGTATCTGTCAACTTTGGGGTTCATCTGGCACAAATATGAGGTAACATGGTAATAATATAATAAAGTAGAAGAGTAAATCTCTTTGTCAGTTATTGTCAAAAATATGAACTGCTCATGTTGAGTGAGACAAGTCAAGACCAAAGGAACAGAAGGCACATAATATCCTTAATATGTGCATACCCAATGCTATGGACATGGTATTGGAAATATAAACACAACTACATAGACATAAAAACCTATGACTATAGATATAATGTTTTATTTCATAAATTAATATGTATCTATGATATACAAACCCTTAGCCTAATTTTGATTATGTTCTAAAAACTAAGTGCCAGTGATTGTATATAGATTCCCTTCTTGAACACTTGTTTGTTAAACATGTCATTTGAAATATGATGTAAAAATCAATGTTAATAAATTCTTTAATAAAAATAGTCAAATACATATATATATATATATATATATATATATATATATATATATGTACTGCTAGCTGGGTGCAGTGGCTCACGCCTGAAATCCTAGCTACTCAGGAGGCTGAGATCTGAGGATCGAGGTTCAAAGCCAGCCCGGCACTAAAGTCTATGAGACTCTTATCTTCAATTAACCACTAGAAAACCAGAAGTGGTACTGTGGTTCGCGAGGTAGGGCAGTATCCTTGAGCTAAAGAGCTTACGGACAACACCCAAGCCCAGAGTTCAAGCCCTACAACCGACAAAAAAAAAAAATATATATATATATATATATATGCTACATAATTTTATAAAATGTGGTATGATGAAGTTAATTTTAAAATATTTATGCTTTTGTTTTTACTTCAACAGGTCTGATCATAGTTACAATCAGATTTTATTATTGCACATTACAATTTTGTATTGTTATCGTGTCCAACTATATGTTGGGGTTTTATGTTTATTTAGACAAGCAACCATCACACTCACTGTGTGGTCCAGGCTTCCATGAGCTAGGAATCCCTCACCTCGGTCTTCTGAGTGATAGAAATACAGACATACACTACCATGCCTGGCTTTCCCGTTATGATTTATAATAAGTAGTTCCATTAGACTTTAAGTCATAGGTCCTCAGGAAATTTCCAGATATATTCAAAACTCTTATGCAACGTATTAAGTCTAGTTTGATGAAGCATATAGCTTCTACATTTAAAAAAGATAAAATTTCCTCTTGTTAACAATTCTGTTGACAGTCACTAAATCTTATTCTGAGCCAGGAAACAGGTTAAGTGACAAGGCTTGGTTAGGTACTTATGAGTAATAGGCCAAAGGATCACTCCACAGGGAATGATGGTGGCACAGGGTGGCGGGTCAGGATAAGGAAACTTTGGTAAACTCAGATTGGAAGGATCAGAAGAGAATTGTCAGAAAAGTGCAATTTCAGTTGGGATCTTTAGATGATATAAGACTTAGACAAACACAAGTGTAGCCAGCAGACAGACGAAATTGACTGGGGGAAAGGATGGGAGGCAAAAGAGCAGAGAACTCTAAAGCAGGGACACCATCCTGCTACCACACCTCAACTATATTGACTTACACAGTGAACACACATGAATCTAAAAGTACATATCCAACCCTCAGGCAAGGGTTTAATGATGAGCAATAAGAACGGACCCCAAAGTGTGAACATGTAAAGACAAGGCTGTACAGATGAAATTGAACCGTTGCTGAAGAGCAGAACATAAAGTCAACGTAATGGGACACCGCTCAGTTTTTAGTAAATGAAAGATCATTTCTTTATGTCCGCCACTCACTTGGCCTATTTAGGTCACTTTAAAAGGTTCTGCTTTGTTGGGGTCTAGCATGTTTTTGTTTTCTAGTCCCAGGTTCCTGTTGGAATTGAGTCTGCCCCAACCAACCATTTGAGGAAATTTTACTATATACTTGGCAACAATAGACACAGCAATGTTTCAGCCTGTTAGGGATATGGAAGCATTTAGGCCTCATGGAATTGGAATGTAGGTTAGGGACTAAAACAATCCAATGCAACTGAAGGAATCAGATATCTTGTTACTTTTTCAGAAGTGGATGCTCATTATTGACCACACCAAGACACCACCCAACACCCACTAAGAATCTTGCTATTTCAAAATTCCTCAACTCTGTCAGCAAGCCCATTCCATCCCCATTGGATCTTATATTCTCTTAATTTCATTTGGTTTGTATTTATTCCATAGTTTCTATTCTTTCTCAAGTCTCTGAAATCCCTCCCTACTATACTAAACCGAAGGCCTCATAAAACATCTTACTGAAAGAAGAAGCAATCAGATGCATATTCTGTTCTCTCTCTGCTACCATATCTGCCATCTATCCATTTATATTCCCATCTTTTCTGTCTTCCCTCTGTGTAAAATACAGGGCTGAATCTAATTCCAGGAAAATTGCACATTACTCTCTTGAAATGTCTGTTTAGAAATCAAATTTCTTGGCCCACTCAAGATCTCTATCTTCAAAATTTAAATTATTGCTAGTAAGCCATAATTAGCAGTTTGAACAACTCAGATAATCTTTTTTAATTATTCATACATATTAGTCTAACCTCCCTTTTCATATACAGTGTTAGTCATGACCTAAAATCTTGGCTTCTACAAGTGTATCTCTTCAGAATAATTTTCTCAAAAGATCACTATCAAACAAGGAATATTGAGTAAGTAAGCTACTTTCTTTTATTCAACAAGATAAATATTCCATTTATTCAAAGACATGTTTTAGAAAAACATTTTAATATCTCAAAAGTCTAGAATATTTTGCACTCTGCAGTTGCGAGCATTAGACATACTATAACCAGCAGTGTTTTTACTCTGTATGTAACAAAATACCACATTCTATGACTGAATATATCATCTCAGATTTTGGTGGAATGTGGGTTAGAAAATGTGCTTGATTCTGGAGAGATGACAAGAGATGGAAAGACTGGGCTTCTAGTAGAGGAAATATTTGACAAGTAAATAAAGACAGATGGTAACCAGTGTTATGAAGGAGCTATTTATCAGGAAAAGTGTTTTCGGGAGACTGACAGCTTGAGTTGATAACTGCACACAACGGGCAAGCCCTGTTGGATACAAGAACTCTCGTCTGCAGGCAAAGATGCCCGATTTGCCTATGTTTACAATACAGAACTAAATGACTAAGACATATTAAGAGAGGAACAGAGGGGTATGAGATAAAGTCCAGGTGTCAAGGAGACTCATCAGTTAAGTCTTGCTAGTCATAAGAAGCCTCAGTTGCACTGTGAGTAGAATGTGAATCATGGAAGGTTTTAAGAGGAGCAATGACATGCTCAGATTTTAGTTTAAAATATCATTCAGATTCTTTTGTGGAGAATGAATGGAGTGGGAGCTAAAGTCTCAGCTGGAGGATGGCTCTCTGGGGTTGAAAATCCTCTTTCTATTAGATGCCCTCTCGGCAGCAAGAGGTAGCCAGATTTGTGGTATGTTTTGGAAGTAGAATCAACAGGCTCTTTTACAATCTACAGATAAAATTCTCATGTATTTCTAGTAAACAACATGATGTTGTAAAATGAATATATTAGCTGAGTGTTGGTAGCTCACATCTGTAATCCTGGCTACTCAGGAGGGTGAGATCTAAGCATTATTGTTCAAAGACAGCCCAGGATGTCTGTGAAACTCTTATCTTCCAATTAACCAATAAAAAGCCAGAAGTAGAGCTGTGGTTTATGTGGTAGAATGGTTGTTAGTTTTGAGCAAAAAAGGCTCAGGGACAGCGCGTAGGCCCTGAGTTCAAGTTCCACACACATGCACGCACGCACATACTGTGGGATGGCTAACTAAGGCTAACTTACTTATATATTATCTTACATACCTACTTTTTGTAGTAAGAAAACAATTTTTCCTATTAGAAATTTAAAATGTTACAACACTAACATCAACCATATTATCTTTCTGTATCATAGGTCTCTAAACTCCTTCTATCTGGTTTCCTTTGACCAATTCTTCCCAGTAATCCTTTCCTAGCCTGCCTATGAAATCACAATACAACTCCCACTTTCTTTGACTTCAACTCTTTTAGATTAATGTATAATTGTGAATGTGCAATAGTCTTTCTATACCTGACCTATTTCACTTAAGATAAATTCTTAGGTTCACCCAGAGTCACAAATGATAGGATTAACTTTATTGTGCGTTGTTGTTGTTGTTGTTTGCCAGTCCTGGGTTTGAGTTCAGGGCCTGAGCACTGTCCTTGGATTCTTGGACTTTCTCAAGGCTAGAGCTCTACCACTTGAGCCTCAGCACCACTTCTGGCTTTTTTTCTGTGTGTGGTACCGAGGAATCGAACCTCGGTCTTCGTGCATACTAGGCATGCACTCTGCTATTAGGCCAAACTCCTGGCCCCATTGTGTTTTATTTTTTAATATAATTTTGTTGTTATTATTAAGGTGTTGTATAGAGGGGTTGCCATTTCACAAGTCAGGTAATGAGTATATTTCTTTTTGACACTGTCCCTCTTTGGCTTTCCCCATTTTCTCAGGATTCCTTCGTTTAAAAAGTCTAAATAGTATCCGATTGAATATATATGACAAATTTGCTTCCATTATTCACCAATTGATTTATGCTTATGTTGATTCTTAGCCATTATAATCAATGACATAATGAAAATAAGATGAGTGTGCTGATACCTCTTCTACTGATTTCATTCCCTTTGGAAATCTATGCAGTGAGGTTCTGAATCATATGACTCCTCTCTCTCCCTCTCTCTCACCCTCCTTCCCAGTACTAGGACATGAACTCAAGGACAGATATTCATTTGGCTTACTTGTACAGCCTGCTGAAGCACTCGTTCAGGCTGTATTTTGCTAATTAACAGGAGATGGAGTCTTGTAAACTTTTCTGCTTGGGGTAGCTTTGAACAGCGTCCTTCAGGACTGAGTATATTGAGTAGTTAGGTATATAGGCACAAAACACCGGTATCTGGCTTGCTATTTCTATTTTTAACATTTCAAAGAATTCCTATTACGTTGCTATTCAAATGGCTATGGGAATTTATATTATCAGTGCATGAGAGATCCCTTTTTCTACATCCTCACCCATTCTCAATTTCCATCTTCCTAATTTACCATGCTATTTCTCTTCTCTTTTGTTTCTCTTGCATCTATTACCTTAAATGTGCTCATGCTATGTAATCTTAAAACCAGTTTTTCTTTTCAAAATTTAGAGTTGAGAGACTTTTCTTGATTTGTAGAAAGATGTACTTTTTTTTTTTTATAAGTACACCACCATGGTGTTTTTGGATTTTTGCTGTTTTGTTTTTTGCTTCTGTTTGCATTGTGCATTTTAGGATATTTAGACATGTTTTATATGCTAAGAAAAAAACAATAAAGAAGAAAATTATAGGAAATTTTAAGCAAAGTCATTTCATGTACTACCTTTGTTTATATCACGGGAAAAGAATCCAGTTCTGAGCAAAACTTGTCTATTCTTGTAAGAAAATATAGACAAAACTCTAAAACAATCTGTAACATGTCCAGTAAGAGTCATTATTACCCATCTAACACCTGAGCTGGATGATTAATTTGCCACTTGAGAGAACTCAAAAGTAATTTACTGACACAAGCAAGAGGACCTCTGAAGTGGCACAACAATTACATTCTCCAAAGAAAAGGACTGAGAAGAGCATTAAGCACAGGCCTCAAAATTCAGTTTGTCTTAAGTATAGTTTGACTTTTTTCTTTCTTTTTTGAACTTGGCGTCTTGTTTGCTAGACAGGTGCTCTACCATTGGAGCCATGCCTCTCACTGCTCTTGAATTTAGGGGTCATGAGAAAGAATATACAGCAGTTCAGCCTTTTGCTAAGGTTGTGTCAAGGAATCTCAGATTTTCACTATCTGGGAAAAGAAAAAAAACACAGAACATTCTAATATGCAAGGTAACAAAGGAAGAACAGTAATCATGAATCACAACAGGACCTACAATATGCAAACCACAGTTCCTAGTGCTTTGTGTGCTTTGATTACTTTGTGGAGTACCCCTGGCCAGGCTCATTTTCAGGCTCACTGACTTTTCCGTAACTTAACCATCAGTGATTACAGGAAGACAGAAGTTCCCCTGACACACACGCTTGCTTTTGTGTTTACTCAGATGTTACTACAGAGCTCTGGGTAGCTGCCTTTGATATTTGTAAAAATAAAATGATGAAAATATAAAGCCAAAGATTCTCTCAGTTCTAAACAAAATATAAAGAAAGCTACACTTAAGATGCAACAAATAAAAAAAGCAAAATACCAAACACAAGAAAAGGAACCAATAACTAGAGGGAAAAGGCATATCATCAACTAGAAAACTTCAGCCCCAGGTGTCTTGCTGGTAAATTCCCTGAGGCATTTCAGGATGAAATAACACTACTCTTACACAAGCACTCTGAGAAATAGGAAGGTTAGGAGGGAGAGGAGGAAATCATTGCACAAAACTAGCTGTTTCAGTGGGTCAGCAAAACCAGAAAAAAAAATTGCAAAACAAACTATCAGTAAGCTAAATCAATACAGAAAAGAAGATGTCATTATTTGAAAGGGTCTATTTCACAAATGCAAAGTTGGTTAAAGTCCACTGATGCAACTCACACAATAAAGGAAAAAATCATGTCAATTAGTCATTTGCCCAACACGGGAAAAATATTTGATAAATTCATATTCATTAGTGATAGAACTGTTGCAAGATAGAAACAAGGTTTTCCTTAATCTGATAAAGAATACCTTTAAGAAAACTTACAATAAATGTCATAATTGTGAAACAGTGGATGACTTCACCTCAAGATTTGACACTAGCGGCACAGAAAAAGGAAGATTTTAAAACACTGCGAATGAAGCAATAAAATCTCTCATTACTGCCTATGAGGAAAAGTAAAAAGAATCCATCAACATCAAAAATGAAATGTAAATTTAGTATCCGCATTTTGTGTTACATTGGTCAATTTTCAAAACTCAAATGTGCTCATACTTGCTGAGCAGGTGCTCTATCACTTGAACCAGACATCACACCCTTTTGATCCTGTTATTTTGTGGTCTGGGTCCTGGCTTTTTGCCTGGCCTGGCCTTGATATTACAAGTGTTTGCTACTCCCAGCTAAGGTGGGGGGTATCTTGCTACTTTTTAAAATTTAATCTGGCTATCTCCAGCTTTAATTTCCTTAAACTCTGTGTCCCAAGTCTGAGATTACAGGCATTAGGCATCATGCAGAGCTCAAATGTATTTCTGTATATACTAGGAACTAAAAATTTCACATTGTATTTAAGAAACAATATCATTGGCAGTAGATTAATACAGTAATATCAAATATGGACAAATGTAACAAAGCTGTGCATCTCTTCACTTAGAGACACTTTAAATATATTGAGACATATAAAACTTTACCTAATAAGTAATGAAAATGTTTGATTCAGGAATGTAAAAGGGCAGCAAATGCTTCTTCCATTAATATTTACAAAAAAAATGAAGTTTTTTTTTCTTTGTAAAAAGAAACAGAAATGTGTTATTAGATATAAGCAGACATTGCTTTTTAGAAGCAATATCTTATCTGATTCTTTGAGACTCTCATAACTTTAATCAGTTACTAAAGAATATTCCCCAGAAGGGGTTTTATGCAAATTATTGAAAGATAGCAAACTGCATAGCACGTATTCAGATAATGAAAAAAGTACAAATTTTACAAAAAGTACAGATTTTAAAAATACACTAAGATGTTTGATTAATCTTTAGAGAAAACTACTCAAAAGAAATTTGAGTTCATTCTGTTTACATGCTATAAATTAATTTTATCATGTACTGGCATCAGTATTGCACTTTTATATAACCAGAAAAAAACACTATATAGGTATTTCTTTTCTTTCTTTCTTTTTTGTCAGTCACATGGCTTGAACTCGAGGCCTAGGCACTTATCCCTGAGCTCTTCAGCTCAAGGCTACTAATTTGAGCCACAACACACTTCTGGTTTTCTGTTGATTAATAGGAGATCAAAGTCTCACACACTTTAATGCCTGGACTGACTTTGAATCATGATCCTCACATCTCAGCGGCCTGATTAGCTAGGATTACAGGTGTGAGCCACCAGTGTCCGATCATAGGTAATTTCTTAAGAGAAAAAAGTGAAGTAAGCCAGACCCAAAGGAACATAGGCCCAAGAGTCTCCCTCATTTGTCAAATTCAGTAGAAACCTTGGGTTCTCCTAACAGATTTACAATAGAACAAAATCTAGAGACATAAGGCTAAATAGTATGACACTAAATGTAAGGACCTCCAGGATAAGGAAACAAAAGCCATATAATGAGTAATTGTTGTCCTTAATGTACTATGTTATCTCTTACCTCTTTTGCTATCTCTTGGTTATATCATATTTTTACAATATTTCACCTTGTTATCTGATATATTTTATATGTGCTTAATTGGTTATTTGAAATTGGATAGGGAAGGGGGAAATCAAAAAGAGCAGGGAGAGGGGGGAAGGAAATGGGGACCATGTCATGAGAAAGGGTATCAATGTTTGTAAAGTAATGCACCTTCTATCTGGTGAATATAATGTAACCCTTCTATTAATTACAATAAAAAATTTTAAAAAAAGAACAACAAGATAGGAATCAGGTGCAAGGTCCTGGCCTTGTTTACATAGATCCACACACTTTTGAATTACTTAGACATGAAATAATTCATCTAAAATCATGTAATTCTGAGATGTGTCCTAACTTACAAAACCTCCTCACCTAGGTCAATGCTTTAATTCTAGCTTAAAAAAGCGATTTCCTGAGAGTTAAAAGGATAGATTTCAGAGTCAAACTGCTTCTGCCTCTTATTTAGCCATCTCGCTCCTGAATGTCCTCATTTCCCAGTATCCATCCATGTCTATAAAACTAGGGTGGAAATAGCTCAAGGATACTGGTGAATCAGAAGCCTGAACACTCAAAGCAGTGTCAGGTGACAGGGAATATTCAACAAGTTAGCCTATGTTTGTCTTCCTTGATATTCACAAGTTGGTATTTTACAAAATTAATTTTAGAAATTAAAAACTCATGCTCATTACTAACTTTAGGATTACATTTTAAAATATTCCATCATTTATAATCATAATTCAGCATCCTCATTCATAGTTCAGTGTTCTCCCTCCAAAAGCAATCAAAGAAATATAAAGTTCAAATATAGAGTAGTTTGGTAGATATGAAGTGACAGAAGAAATATCCTTAGTTGGGATAGTAGAACAAGGTAATAGCATTTCTCCAGTGAAAGGAAATCCTTAACAAATTTGCTGGGATCTTCAATTTCAATGAAAGGAAATATGTAAAATTTCCTTCAATTTCCTTCTTTATTGGTTTCTTTTCTTAGCAAATAAAAATGCCTAAATATCTTTAAATGCAAAAGGCAAACAGAAGCAAAAAACAAACACCGTGGTGGTGTACTTATAAAAAAAAAACAATTACATCTTTCTAGAAATCAAGAAAAAAGTCTCTTAATAACTCTACCAATTCCCCCCCCCCCAAAAAAAAGAAAGAAAAAGAAACAGGAGAGAAAAGCTGGTTTTAAGGTTACACAGTCAAAAGTCCTGATTCAAGAACGAGTACATTTAAGGTAATAGACGCAGGAAAAACAAAACAAAACAATTACAAATAGACATGTTGGCTCAAAAACATAATTAATCTAGTAGCTCCTAACACTTCTTCCCTGTTCATAACAAAGTACTTTTAATTCTCACTTTGGTCTTACAAAATGTGTTTACAAAGAAGTCTTTCAGACTTCTCAAGGCAATCACTCTAGCTTATTTAAGTATTTTATTTTGTACTTATTTGGAATTTCTTTTCCTGGATTTACTTATGCTTAAATCTTTTCATTACTCTTACTTATGGTAACTAGTAGTTTACAGTGAAGTTGACTTTGATTCTTTGACGTTTATGTCTAGATATGGTGTGACTCGATCATAAAGAAGTTCTACTTTTAATTTTCTGAGGAAAGTTACTTGCATCCCCATATCAACAAGGGAAAAGAGTTTCTTTTCCCCTTCATCCTCTCTAACACTTGTGGTTTTGTTTTCTCTTTTTTCTTTTTTGTCAGTTCTCAGGACTGAATTCAAGGCCTGAACACTGTCCGTGGACTTTCTCAAGCCTAAAGTTTTACTACTTGAGCCAAAGTGTCACTTACAGTTTTTTTCTATGTATGTGGTTCCAAGGAATTGAACCAGGGTCTGCATGCATGCTAGGCACTCTACCACTAGGCCAAACTCCCAGCCCCATGCTTGTTTATTGTCTTGATGATAACTTTTTTTACTTGGATTGAGGGAGAATCTCAACTTTTTTGATGTGGATTGAGGTAGAATCTCAAGATGGTTAAAGATGTTGAAGATCTCTTCTTGCATCTATTTTTTTGGGGAGTAAAGGGGTAATGGCTTGAAGTCTGGCTGGCACTGTCCCTGAGCTCTTCAGCTCAAGGATACCACCCTAGCCCAATCATCTTGTTTTCCCCCCTTCCCTATTTCAAATAATCAAACATATATATAATATATAGTAACAATATGAGATTAACCAAAGGGCAACAAAAGAGAAGAGGATTGAGATAGTACATTAAGAACAATCACACAAGATAAACCTCTTGCTTCCATAGCATTGTTATTTTTATGTGAACTTTTGGACAAGTTTTCTATTTCAGTGAACATGTCACTGGAATTGTGATGGTGATTACACTGAGTTTGTATAACATTTTTTATCATTATGGTCATTTTAACATGGTAAACAATACTTATTCTGCTGATCTATAAACAGAAGAGGGCTTTTTATCTAGTGTCTTCTACAATTTCTTCTGTGCTTTATAATTTTCATTGTAGAAGTCTTCAACATCTTTGGTTAAGTTGTATACCTTCTTCCTTCATCTTAGTGTTTTGGTATTTTTATTGAAAGTTTGTAAATGTGTGTGTATGTTTGTGTGTGGGGGGGTGGGGAATGTACCAGAGTATATGATATATCCAGAATTGATAGCAAGCCCAGATGTTTTGACTGGTCTTGATAACCAATTATAACATTCGTCTAAAATGAGCTGTAAATAGTGTTCAAGTTAGATTTTTAGCTCACTTCACAGCCTTAATTTAAAAAGTTTGCATGAATTGCAGGTGTTGTTCTAACCTTCTCTGATGTTCCATAAAGTAGCTATGCCTTAAGTAAATAAAGTCCTACAGGAATCTCACCTCACATTGCTGTCATCATCTTAGCTAATTCATAGAAACCAACTTTCCTTTTATGTACATAGCTGATTTCAAAATAACTTTTTTACTTAAAAGAAAAATCCCTAAACTTCTCTTCTTTAAAAAAAAAAACAAACACTTCTTAGGAAAATACTTGTAAAGCTACATTTAATCCAACATTGTCAGTCTTTAAAAGATATGTTCTGTATTTTATTCACATGTTCTCTATTTTTACTATATTTTTATTTAGGCATTTAAATAGATTTTTCCCTTTAGGTTTTGGTCTTTCCAAATTGGCAAGTATCACTGCTTTCCTAGACTTTAAGCCCAGTTAAATGTAAAAACAGCAGTTTCAACGGAGCCTTTTCATGCTAAAACAAAGTATCTTTGTGCCCCATGCACTTACTTCTACGAGGCTGTTCCTTACCTGGAGCTTTTACATCCAATAAATAAAGAAATGATTTCCTCCCTCTTGGCTTATACTCATTATTTCCAGATATAAAATACTGTTTAGTATAAAGGGCCAGATTTTCCTATCTCCCCTAAACAAAATCAAAGTGTATTTAAATATCAAAAGGGAAAAGAATGTATGTTTCAAACTGCCTTCTCGTTTGATATTGCAATCTCAAATAAGTGGAGAAAATTTATTCTAAATAGATTAATTTTTTCTTTAACGAAAGACTAGAAAGGAGAAGTGTCAATTGCCTAATAAATGAATATGCTGCCAATTTTAATGAAAGATGGAATCAAACTTAAAGGGATTGGGTTGGAATACGGAATGGAAACATTTTTAAAAACCTAGTTTATGTTTGAATTTCTTTTTTTTTTTTTTGCCAGTCCTGAGGCTTGAACTCAGGGCCTGAGCACTGTCCTTGGGCTTTTTCCTCAAGGCTAGCACTCTGCCACTTGAGCCACAGCACCATTTCTAGCTTTTTCTATGTATGTGGTACTGAGGAATAGAACCTAGGTCTTCGTGCATGCTAGGCAAGCGCTCTACCACTAGGCCAAACTCCTGGTCCCTGAATTTAATTTCTTTGACTGATCATAATGTATCTTTGATCTATTGCCTTTTTGTTGGTCAATGAGGCAATTCTATATTAGAGCTGAAACATTTCAGATATAAGAATTTAGTTTTTGTTGTGCTTAAGATCAAAACCTCTGTACATAATAGGATCTGGAACTATATCAGCCCAGGCCTTAAATGTGAAATTCTTGTTTATGTAGCAATCTACTTAAGAAGGCTAGCTAAGATAATTATAGAGAGACAGTAGGGTAAAGGTGACATAAGATGGCTTACACAAACAATAAAATAATAAGAAAACTTATTACAGCACCTTAAAAGAATACACAGTAAACAAAACTGAAAACTAAAGCATCCAGAAAATTTCCTACTAAATCTTTCTGTTTGTTGTAAGATAAATAGGTATAATGAATGATTGTTGTCCTTAATGTACTATGTTGTCTCTCATCTCCTTTGCTGTCCCTTGGTTATCTCATATTGGTATAGTATCTCACTTTGTTATCTGATATATTGAATTTATTTGTATTTGGATATTTGAAATTTGATAGGGAAGGGGGGAAAACCAAGACGGGTGGAGGGTGTGTGTGGGGGGGAAATGGGTACCAAGACATGTGAAAGGGTATCAATGTATGTGAATTAATGCACCTTCTATCTGGCAAATATCATGTAACCCTTTTACTAATTACAATAAAAAAATAAAAAATAAAAAACCAATAAAAAAATTAAAAAAAAAAACAAAAAGAGATTGTATAAGTGTTTTTTAATACAGGCAATTTGTGTTTTTTCCAGTTTTGCTTTACAGTGATACCACTTTTTATACTTAATTGTATATTTCCACGAAACATTCCAAAAAGTAAATGCCTTTGAGGAGTATAAAGAGTAGTTCTATCCATCTGTGTCTGTCTATCTCAGGTGATTCTAATGTATAATCCTCAAATTGCCTTTTATATTCTGTTTACCTGTGTACTGTTGGGGGCACATATAACTAGCATCTATCACATACCTAAAGGAGTAGCAGACCAAACTAGAGAGTTAAGGAAACTCCACTCCATTTGTTCACTCAACAAATCCTCTTGATAAAGTGAATATGTTTAAATATCAAGAATACATATAAAGAAAATATTTAGTAACTACATTACCAACACTATTACTCATTACATGTGAAAAACAATGCTGGTGTTCTCTTAGTGTATTTCTTTAAACTTTGCTTTCAGTTTTTCATCCACCAAGGGAAAATGTATGGGTTTATACATCCCTCACAATTTCATGTTGTCTTCCACAAGGGCAAAAATGTAACTAATCACACTTAACATTTTTTCCTAGATGGTTTTGCAGGGTTTAATTTTAGCTTCTTAAAACAAGAATACATTGTTTCTTGCTATTCTTTCTTTCACTAAAATGTAGATACTGATGTTTATGATCTCAGTGCTCTAGAGTCAGTCTTGAATCATATGCCTGTCAGGGGCTTCTACTGTTGTCACAATGCACCTATACTGTTTTCCATAGTGGATATACTAATTTATATTACTACCAACAGCACAAGTTCCTTTCTGTGTAGTACCAAAACAAAATTTTGATCATGGCCCTCCAGTATATATAGCTAATACTCTTGTGCTCTGCCTAAAAGAAAGACTCCTTAGTACGTGAAATAAAAACCCAGTTCATGATCTGGACACCTTTCTAGACTTTTTTACTTCATCTCACACGAGGTCTTGTCTCACTCACACACGCTTTGCCTCTAGACTGTTATTCCTTCTACCTAGGATATACTCCACACATAGTTTTCTTGTGCAAATCTTTTGGGTCTTAAGCCATATGTCTGATCCTGTTGGAAAACAATCTTAATCTCTCAAAAATTACAGCAGGTACTATGTAACAATTTGTTAACAATATGTTCACTCAAGTCACTTCTTTTTTTTCTTTAATTTTTTTTTGCCAGTCCTGGGGCTTGAACTCAGGACCTGAGCACTGTCCTTGGATTTTCTCAAGGCTAGAGTTCAACCACTTGAGCCACAGCACCACTTCCAGCTTTTTCTATGTATGTGGTACCAAGGACCCAGGTCTTCATGCATGCTAGGTGAGCATGCGAGCACTCTACCATTCTACCACTCTACTACTCCTAGCCCCAAATCACTTTATTCTTATGGAGAAAAATCATTCTGCTATTATCTTATAAAAAATCCTTTCCTTCACTCCATTCTTGTCTTCTACTCCACTTTCTTTCCAGGGCTGGGGATAAAGTCAAAGATCTTGGGCAAAGCACTATTTTTATCTCTTATGCTTTGCTCAGTACCTAAAACAGAGTTAGTACTTAGTAACTATTTGCTGAAACTCAACATGTAGTTAATACGCCTCGTTGTTGAGGTTTTCCAAGAAATTATCGGGTAATGAGTGTATGATATGAGGTAAGTAGGAGTGGAGATATCAGGAGTAATGGAAATTAAGCCATTACCCCAACTATATCATCAATCAACTATATGGTGCTAAGTGCTTGGTTCGGGACTATTTTAAAGGGTACTGGAAGGAGAAGTGACAGGCAAAGTGACCTTGATAGTAGGTATGGGAAGATAAAAGTAGCAGTCCTAACTACTAGAGTAGAGCACTCAATCACCCTGGAGGCCTAGTTCTCCCCAAGGAAAACAGCTATGGTTTGCTATGGTTTCAGTTGCTATACTGATATGCTGATTGGAAAAGTTAGGCTGGAGGGAAGGGATTTCTTTTGGCCTATTCTACTCTTCCACCATTCTTAGTCTAATTCCTTCCAAGTGTTGCTAGGCTAATTCAATTGGATGGGCTCTGATATGGTTTGGATATGAAGTGTCTCCCCTCCCTGCAAAAGGTTTGGTCCCTCACATAAACATTGATAGTTATTAATTTTCATAAATGTATTGGTTGAATAAAATTTCACTGGAATCCTACTGTATACAATAAACATATACAATTTTTGTCTTATAGCTAATATAGCTTCATTACTTCATGAAGGAGAACTGAAAGAAATTTCCCCACCTTCTCTGTTAAAGGAAAAAGTTCTGATTTGACTCTCACCTGTTAGTAGTAGGGGAGCTGATCCCAACAAACTGCGGGCCTGGACAAGATGGAATTGCGTGATTGAGGTTCTGGAGGGAGATGTTCTTATTTGGAAATGGACACATATGGGATGTTTCCAGCCTTTTCTTTTCCTTTTTTTTTTTAAGGAAAGCTAGGGCATTTGTATTTGCACAACTGATAGAATAGTTTTATGGAGATTTGTAAGATAAGAAAGTGGGAAAAAGGCAGGCTTTCTTGCCTTGGGAAATATACTATAGTTCTCTTACATGTACTCTAAATTCAGCTTGGTATCTTGGCTTTCCACACAAACAATGTGAACATCGTATATTATCCTTGGTCCGTAATCACTATTTCTGGAATGTTGTGTGAGTCTTGAAAGGGGGAGCCACAGTGAACCTCTTCTTAGACAATTTGCAATTTAATTCTATTTTAAGTAATGTGAGATGAATGCATGGGTATATGAACATTTTTATATATTATTTTTGTAGCACAGATTCCTGGAGTTGGAATTACTGGGTCAAAGAATGTTTTTTTTATAAGGGTCTTAACATATATATTCAAACTGTTTTCCAAAAGCTGTATTTACGTACTCTCTCCTTTCCTTTCCTTTCCATTCCATTGTTTTCCTTTCCTTTCCTTCCCCCCCACTTCTCTCTTTCTGCTGGTCGTGGGGTTTGAACTCAGGGCTGGGTGGTGTCCCTGAGTTTTTCTGCTTAAGGCTCGTGCTCTACCTACTTTGAGGCACAGCTCCACTTCCCATTTTCTGATCATTAATTGGAGATAAGAGTCTCATGGACTTTCTTGTCTTTGAACCCTGATCCTGAGATCTCAGCCTCTTGAGTAGCTAGGACTACAAGCATGAGCCACCAGCACCTGGCTATTTATTTACTCTTGATGACAGTAAGCAGTTAACATTTGCTCTGAGAAAGACAATTATTAAAAAGAAGCAAACAAAACAACCTTTCCAAAAATTTTACCTTTTAATTGACCAGTAAATGGCAATATATGTATATACTTTAATGTATGTATGTTTTATTAACTGTAAACATTTATAGACCAGTGTGTTTGCTGTTTTTCCTTATTCATAAACTGACTTGTAATAGTATACCACTATATATTACATATATGTTATATGATATTTGTGGAAATTATGTAACATTTTGTGTGAAGTAAGAACAGTTTCCATCAAGACAGGCCAAACAAAAAGACTATCCAGAATCCAACTCTGAACAGATGTTTACTTGGCAGCCCAGCTACGATAATTAACATCAGAAAGCCAGGCAATTAAGCAAAAAATACAAGCAGATCTCACATCCATGAATCACCAGTTCTGTAAAAGTCCCAGACCATCTGGATAGAGGGACTAGGCCCCAATTCTTCATTTTGAGAATGACCTGCATGACAGTACTAAAAGACAAGTGACCCTGAATACCAAATGTTCTTATCATGTTGCTTATGGGCATCTTAAATCATTTCCATGCTTTTTTAATAACAGATATGGATTTCAGCATCTCTAGTATTTTTTCTCTGACTATTATAATTCTCATAAGCACATACCATATTTTCTTTTACTTTGATATGCTAGGACCCTGATCTGCATAGAGTCAATATTTCATGTTTATTTGTTGAAAGACTGAAATAAAATAATCAAAATCTTGGCTGAAAATAAGCCAGAGGATATTTGTTAGGTGTAGAGAGAGTTGTTTATTGTGAGGATGAATGTACTGATGATAAACAGTTCTGTCTAAAGTCCTGCTGATGGGAGGAAATCTGGCACATTAAACACACTATTCCAGGTACACAAGAAGAGCAACCTCAAATCAGAGTAGCACTGTGCCTCCAAGGCAAGTGATATATCTGGCACAGATGCACAGCCTGTAAGGGCCTTTATTCTTACTTCTGTTCTCCATAAAGATGATTGCACCAGAGGCAACTGTGACTTTAATCTGATATACCAAATCACAATGCGTAATTTTTTTTAACTTGCATTATTTTAGCCAAGGATTTTTCATTTCCCTCCAAAAACAAATAGTTGCACGCAATTTTCAAATGGAAAGGGCTTTTCAAAGATGATGTTCAAAGGGTCTGTAGATCCCCTCCAAATGGCACCCTAGAACAATATTAATTTTAGCATATCAGGATGATTTTGACTACATATTTTCAACATACTTAATGAAGATCTAACCTATACTTTAGGAAGTATGCTGCTTTCTACCTTATACTATCTTCATCACAAAATCAAAAATCTGAGTTACCATAATGCTAGAGAATTTCTAGAGCACCGAAAAACGTACATAATCATAATGTATCCAATGAATTATTTATTTTTAGTTTTTCATTATGGAACATTTCACATTCTCTCACATATACACCTTTTTTCTTTTCCTGCAGAATCATTTAAAAGAAATGAAATATTTTTAAATTATAATATTAGTCATCTCATTAGGAAACAGCCTAGATATTTTTACCTAATATAAAGTCTATAAACTTATTTCCTCACTTGTCCCCGAAATATTCTTTATAACTGACTTGTTTTCAAATAACTTATTTAGTTTGCAATTAAGAAGTATACCACCTACATTTTTCCTTCAGCTGTTTTTAGTCCTTTGGCTTGAAAAATAATTTATCATCAGGCCAGTTGTTTTGTAGAATGGCCCACAATCTGGGCTTGTCAATTAGGTCCTAAAAGTAATAAATTCAAATGAACCATTTTTAGGGTTGTGACCTTCCCAATCATCTGTCTAAGAAGTCTATACTCCCACGTTACCCCATCACTGCTGATCACTGAGCTATGGTGATGTTTTCCAGATCTATCTTAAGACATTTTCCCAATAGACCTTCCCTACGATCCCGCCATACCGCTTCTGGGCATCTATCCTGAACATCATGACCCAAGATATGATAAGGACACCTGCTCAGCTATGTTCATCTTTGCACTATTCACAATAGCCAGGCGATGGAAACAATCCAAATGCCCTACCTGCAGATGAATGGATATAGAAAATGTGGTATATATACACAAGGAATTCTACATAGCCAACAGACAAGATAAAATAATGGCATTCGCAGGGAAGTGGATGAATCTAGAGCAAATCATGTTGAGTGAGATAAGTCAAGACCTAAGGAACAAAAGGCGCATGGTATCCTTAATATGTGGCTAGTAAATCTAAAGACTACAAGAGCGAGGACTCAATAACTGCATACCCAATGCTTGGACATGGTAATGGAAATATAAACATAACTATATAGACATAAAAACTTATGACTCTATAGACATGTTTTATTTCATAAATTAATGTTTCTATGACATACAAACCCTTAGCCTAATTGTGATTAAGTTCTAAATACTAAGTCCCAGTGATTGTAAATAGAGATTCCCTTCTTGAACACTTATTTGTTAAACTTGTCATTTAAAATATGATGTAAAAATCAAAGTTAATAAATTCATTAATTAAAAAAAAGACATTTTCCCCCTTTCCAAGTAAACTGTGCTATCTCCTGATACCTGACCATGTAATCGTATTTTATTTCCCAGGAATACTCTACCCAGTGGTGGTTACATTCATTGAAAGCCTGTCCCAGAATATGGCACTGCACGCAGATGTAAAATAGTGATGTTTCTGATTCTATTCTTCCTTCTATCTTTACTAGCTGACATTTTCTCGTATTAAAAAAAAAAACCCTTTCCCTATCACTTAAAAATCACTATAAACTCATCCTTTCCTTTTTACTCATCATAACAGCTAAAATTAATTACCATATATCACATTGTCTCAAGTTTGGCCAGTGGAGACCTGTTTAAGTCACCATCTTTTGACAGGTCTGCCTTTATTCTCAATAATCTGTTTCCTACAGCTGGAATCAGCTGATTCTTCAGAAAACCCCAATTCTTTTAGGGTAGAATTTTTGTTTTGAAACCCAGATCTGAGATTTAGAAATACACTCATTTCTACTGGGTGTCATTGCCTCTAAACCCTTTAGTGATTACAACTTCTCTTCTTTGTTTTAAACCATAAAAGTAGTGTGTGTGTGTGTGTGTGTGTGTTTTGTATACGTGTATATGTCACTATTTCATATTGCTATCTCTGACTTTAACATAATACAACAATTTCTCACCTTCCCTCATTTTATTTTTGTAACTTTATTCTCTCATTGTAAGGAAATTATGTGTTTATTTTATTTTCTTCCAATACCTACAAGTTTCCTCATTTCCTTGCTTCCCTGATTACCTAATGCTTAGGCTCCTGTCTGAGTTTATCCACTGGTTTTTCATTATATAAGATTAGGATTAGAACATTCACAGTTTTTGCCATTTTGCTTATTTCCATTCATATTCCCAATAGTTACAGCACAAAGTTTCTTAACTAATAATTCATATCTAGAGCACTGTAGCTTAATAACTAATGTTTACTGTTTTCCTTGACAGTAATAACATGTTGATGTTTCATTAGCTATATTTATTACTATAGTAACACTATACTCTCAGGACTTATATTTTCTCCTTTTTCATTTTTTCAATACTTTGTATTATTATTGTAACGGTGATATGCAGAGGGTTATAGTTACATAAATCAGGTTAACGAATACATTATTTTTGAACAGTGTCACCGCTTTCCTCATTTTCTCCGTTTTTCCCTCCCAACTCTCTATTACCTATAAGGTATATAGTTAATTTCCAATGTAGTGTCTAGTTGAGTATCACTGCTGCCTTTGTTTACCCTTTGTTCCACTATTTCTGTACCCCCTTTACCATCCCCCAAATAGGTAAACTTACATACAAGACAAAAGGTACAGAAATCAAAAACAGTGACACAGGAGAAAAAAAAAGCAAAGTAACAACAAAAAACATCTCTTGCTTACGTTTCTTGGAGTTCATTTCAATAAACATCATTTTATATAATCATAAGCACATAGCTTTGAGCCTTTGTGACCCTCTCCTAGGAATATTCTCCTTTGGTCTCACTGTGTGAATGTTTAGAGTCCCATATAAGTTATCATGTGTGAGTGTAAATTTTTTTGTCTTTTACCATCCAGTGTGTTTATTTGTAAATTTATAGGCAATACTCTTAAGACTCTCCAACTGAATCATTCACTTCTTTGAAGATTTTTTTCATAAAACTTGCTACCAGTATTATTAGCAAGTTCCATTTTCTTTTGTAGAGCTCCCTTCTGAGGTAGTATAGACAGTGACAGACCTGCTACTTTTACTCTTCTGGGATTTCATGTTGCGTGCTTTCTAGCTTCATTTGCCCTATGTGATGAAGAGGATCCTCTCCTAGTTGACTCTTATTTAAGAGACACTGTAAGGCATGGTGGATGAGGCATATAGACCCAACTACGCAGGAAGTAGAGACAGGAAAATCAGACTCTGGCCCCAGCAAAAGGGTGAAGTATTATCTGAAAATAAACTGAAGCGAAAAGGGCTGGGGATATGGTTCAAATGGTATCATACCTACCAGTAAGCACAGGGATATGCATTTGTACACCAACATAACCAAAGATATGAAAAAGATGGAAGAAAGGGGAAAAAAGAAGGCAAGAAGGAAGGGATGAAAGAAGGGAAGGAGGAAGGGGAAGGGAAAAAGAGAAGAAGGAGAGAAAGGACAGAAGTCTGTCTCTAAAGAAAAATCTTCTAGCTTTATTCCTGGAAGAACATCGCCAGACAATAGGGCTGGAACATGTAGCCAAAAGGAGTCTCGGGAGAATTATCATACCTTACATGAATTTCCCATACACTCCTATTTTTAAGTTACTCCACATTACCAAACTGCATGGGAGCCTACCTGCCAAACACCCCGTTGGGAACATGTGGGAACATGTAGTGGCTTAGCTGTATAGATAAAGATGGTAGAGGTAAGGCTGATGACATTTTTCTTCTTTATTTCAGTTTTCAACTATTCTTATTCCTTTCACCCCACGGTCATTATTGTCTTCCACATATTCTTGTATCAAGTAAACCAAAGATTTGGAGATTTCAGTGATGTGTTGGTACACTTTAGTATTCCTCCCCTTTTCAAACAGCTCTGTGAAGTCAATTACTCTTAATGAGTGCCTAGAATTCTGGTAAACTGTTGACTTTTTGATTGTCCTCATGTCCTTGTGAGTTCAAGTTTTATGAATGCTAATGTGTTTGGAAGGCCTTCAACAAAAAACAAACAAGATGTTATGTTTCTAATGAAAATTCTTCTGCTCAAGGAGATACATCTTAGGGATACAATGAGCTCACTTTATTTTATCAAAATGAGGAACAAATTAAGCCAAAATTTGAGAAGAAATGCTGTAAATGATTCTACATTGTTTTCTATCAACACCAGTGTCCTGGATTTCTTTCAAGCTACTTGAGCTGATAAAAGTAAATACACTGAAATTTTTCCTCACATGTAAGATTGGAATCCTGATTAGGATCTAGATATAAAATATAGATAGAAAGGACTGGTTCTAGTCTACATTTTCTTTTCTATGTTAATGTCAATATATAAAATACCTTTATCACTAGATTTGTGATTCTATATTTTTAACATTTTAACACAATGTGTTAATTCATTCACAATGCTAGCATAGTGCTAAAATAACTAGTGAATATATTCAGACTAGAGGAAGTATTAAAGTCATTGTTGCCAGTAATGTAAAAATATTGGATTGGAGGACTGGAAGCATGGCCTAGTAGTTCAGTGTTTGCTCAGCATGCATGAAGCCCTGGGTTCAATTCCTCAGTACTACCTACACAGAAAAAAACAGAAGTGGCTCAAGTGATAGCACGTTAACCTTGACAAAGCCCAAGGACAGTGCTCAGGCCCTGAATTCAAACCCCAGGACTGTCAAAAAGTATTGGACTGGAGACCTGGTACAAGTAATAGAGTGCCTGCCTAGCATGTACAACATCCCGAGTTCAAAACCTCAATACCATAAACAGGAGAAGTATATACTCAGCTCAGACATAGTAACTTTTCCCAAAGTCAGAAATGTTTGAATACATACAATTAGGCAGTTATTCGACGTCTAGTCAAATATATATACTTGAGGCTCAAACGCCTATACAACATATGATTGTAGTACTGGGTAGAAAAAATGTGTGTTTTATATCCCAGAATCATACTGCCTTCTACAAAAGTTTTTTTTTTTCCTCCTCAAGATAGGTCATCCTTGTAATTTTATAAACCAATACACTTGTTTTCTATACTTAACCTATAATTCTACAGAAAAAGTTTAAAGCAATTGATGTCAAGAGGGGCAAATACAATCAAGTTGCCAAATAAAGGAAAAGAGATACTTATCACTTCATCAAACAACTAATACTATTGTGGTTAAAATATTGCTCTCTCACATTTAATTTAAAATAGTTCCTCAGTTGCAAAGGCAAGTGAAAAACAAAGTGGAAAAAAACCTGTTTTTTCCCCTGTTGGGAACTCACTTAGAATAAACACTTTCCTATGTGAAATTCTAAGAAAATTGCATGGCTATTCACACAAAGCACATGCAATGCCATGAAAGTCACTGTTGTCAGGAAGTTTATAAAACACATTTTCATATAGCCTTGTCATTTCTTTTGAGTCTTACATGCAGTTAAGATTTATTACAGCAAAAGAAAAAATAAGTAAAAGATAAAGGTGCACGGAGTACATTATAGAGGAAAACAGGCTCACGTTTCCAAGAATTCCTCTCCCAAGAGAGTCACTCAGAATGGATGTCAATTCTTCCCCTGTGAAGTGTGAACTCAGTGAAGTTCAATATACACTCAGAGACTGAGGTTTTTAGACTGCTCGCAAGAACTCTTCCTAGCAACCCTCAAAATGCCAGAGTAGAAGAAATGCAGGTCTTTATCACTGTGGGTACAAACTAACTAGACACAGTGAGTCACTCAGCATTCAGAGCAAGTTTTATAGCAGTGTAGAGAAATGCTTACCAGTTATATGACATCCAAGAATCAAACTTGTAAGTCTCACTTTTTAAAGTAGCAGTCTTAAGCCCTGTCAACTTCTTTTTATACAATTTAAAATACAATTTTGTATTTTAAAAGATGTACTAAATTGATTTTAGAGATACTGAGGACATAGCCCCATTTCAAAGAACAGCTATAGTATCTTAATGATGAAAAAGACCTCTGTTTGATACCATCCTACTCTCAGCTTCTATTTTTTTCTCTGCCCTTTACTGTAAAATTTCTAAGTACTCTATATTTTGTCTTAACTCCAATTCAGTCTTAAGAAATTTTTCTTAAGAACCAGAAAAGGATCAAGATAAGTGGGGGGAGGGTGGGAGGGAAATGGGGTCCATGTCATGATAAAGGGTATCAATGTATGTAAAGTTATGCATCTTCTATCTGGTGAATATAATGTAACCCTTCTATTAATCACAATAAAAAAAATCAAACCAAATAAAAAAAAGAACCAGAAAAGGACAAAAACAATAAAATCCATATGCTTCTCTGCTATTAAGTAATGTATCTTCTTAAATAAAATAGATTTTCATCTATTTTTCTACCTACATAATGAAGACACCTCTAACAATCTCCACATTCCCTCATCTATTATTTCTTCTCCAGTGATATTCATGCCATTAGCTTGGTGAATCCTGCTATACTTTCATGTACAAGCTTATTCTTTCACATAAGTCTTTAATACACCGGCTTTTTAAACTCCACATTTTTGAGACCTACTTATGTTAGTAGATAAACATTTATTTTTTCAGTTATACATATATTCTATTATATACCATATTTTGTTAACCTATTCTCTCATTCTTAGAAATTAGAAACATTCTATATCCTTGTACATTTTACACACACATATATGCATATATATGTACGCATGTATGTTTGTGTGTATGAATCATTATTTCCAGAAGTGAAATTCTTGAATTTGAGGGAGCTATTTCTCTTTATTCATTACTTTTCTCTTCTAGAACATGTGAAAATCTTGAAAATATAGGTATGTATAGTAATGTCCAGATTTGTAACTCTTCTACAATATACTATTCATATTTGTGACCTTATCTGGTTCTAATATATATGTATAAAATTAAAGTGGGAATTATACTTACATACTATCATAATATAGCATTCATGGTGAATGTAAGCTACTCCTCTTTCTAAAATGTTAAAATGCTGGCTAGGTATGGCCTACTCTGTATATAATCAATCTACCAGTTAGCTTTTAAAGCTGCTTTATCTATTATATAACACAGCAATAAATATCCTACTATTTTTGTTGACAGTGGTGGTTATAAGGGCTCACCCTTGGGCCCTGGCACTGTCCCTGAACTCTTTTCCCTCAAGGTTAGTTAGTACTCTACCATTTTGAGCCACAGTGCCACTTCTGGTTTTCTTGTGGTTATTTGAAGATAAGAGACTCACAACTTTCCTGCCTGTGCTGCCTTTGAACTGAAATCCTCAGATCTCAGCCTTTTGAGTAGTTAGGATTACAAGCAAGAGCCACCAGCACCAGGCTATGCCTACCATTTTTATGTGTATGTATTTCTAATGGTTTGCTTAGAAAAGTCTGTAAATTAGTTGGTTTTAAAAGTACAAATTTTAGAGATATTAAGTAATATGTGACTACTTTTTAAATCAGCACTTATTTTATGAAGAACATTTTTACAGTGTAAAGCAACATAGCCTACATTGACAGCCTTCTAAAGGTGTGGCTTTAGAGTAGTAGTGTAGTTAATGTGTCCCATGTTTCCTCTTCTGGAATGGTATCTGATTTTAGGAAAATGTTTTTATCTGTTTTAGAGAGAGTAAAAGAGCAACACATACTGGTGGGATGAACGGTGAACAAATGCAGCAGTGATACTCACTGAACATTATGTTGAAAATGAATTATCCAATTTGTGTGTGTGATGGGTGGGGGATTGAGAAAGAGTGGGAGAGAGAGCAAGGGAATGGATGAGACTGTTCAAAAAGAAATACACTCATTACCTGACTTATGTAACTGCAACTCCTCTTTACATCACCTTTACAACAACAAAGCTAGCTAATACACACTGATGTCAAGAAAACTACTAAGCAGCTGCCAGGCATGAAGTGAAAAATCTGTTTACTTCAGACACTGAGTATCTAGACAGGACAATGTTTGTGGCTTATGGGGAAATAAAAACACATGTCTAATAGGCTCATATTGTTATAGATCCATTTCAACTAAAGTATCAGTAGTAGGGACAGGTCAAAAATGGCTTACCAAGAAGTAGCTTTGGATTTTCCTAAAAGTTCAATAAAGCCTAGGCCTGAGTCCCCAACAATACTATAACGGAGTATACAGATGACCTTGACATGAAATATTTTTAACTTCCAATTAAGAAAGTAATCCCTCCCCCCTCACACACACACTCACAATTGACTTCTCAGAAAACTGCACCTCAGGTAAAAGAATGAATCATCGGAAGAATGAAGCCTTGATGAAGCCTTCAGTACTAGAATGTTTCTCTTTGGTGTGTTTGATGATGAGCCTTCTTTTCATGAGTGATCTTCAGTTAGATGTAATTAGCACACAGATGCATTCCTATCGTATTTCCTGCACCAGAATGGCACATACACTATACAAAATAAGTTAAACCTAACAGGAACTAGACAGAATGCAGGGTATTACATGAATTATAATTTAGTTTTCCCTTTGGTACTGATTTCCTTACATATAGGTGCACATTATAGACGGGTTATAAGGATTTACTGAATGAAATTATTCAAAGCAGTTAGAGCAGAGTCTGGGGAAGAGTACAAACTCAGTAACTACTCATCACCACGGTGACTATTTATCAGAATTTCTCCCTACCTACAGTGACATTCCCATAAAGACAGGGAAGAGTTTTCAGTTTATTCTGTGATCACCCATTTCAGCTGCGGCCAGCTATTCTGCCAATTCCCAGGAATCCAGTGTGAATGGAATTATCTGTGGCTGCCAAGCGAGCTGTGCTCTCTGGAGTTGTGCTCATGTTTGTTCTGAGTTTACTGCAGAGATACTTCTCATTGAGAGAATAAAAAGCAGAGAAGTAGCTGGATGCTGAGGGGTGCATGCCTGTAACTGTAGCTACTCAAGAGGCTAAGATCTGAGGACTACTTTTCAAAGTCAGCCTGGGCAGGAAAGTCTGTGAGACTCTTCAATTAACTAATGGAAAACTAGCCGTGGTGCTGTGGTTCAAAGTGGTAGAGCACTAGATGTGAGTAAAAAAAGCTCAGGCACAGTTCCCAGGCCCTGAGTTCAAGCCCCATGTCCACCACTACACCATCCCCATCACTACCAAAAACAACAGAGAAGTAAAAAATCTTAAAGAAATTCCTTTGTAAAGAGACAGTGTAACTTTTACATACACCTGAGAAGGCATTCCTTTGTGTTCATTTATTTCACAAATTAATGAGACAATATTGCTCATTCTATTTTAATAATGGGTCTGATAAATATCCAATAGATAATTAAGTGGATTTTAGTAGCAGGATTATTTTACTTAAATGTTTCATGCTCTTTCTGATTACCAGTGATGTTAGACGATGAATAGCAAACATAATGAATAAATATGAAGTGTTTAGGTTTTTATTTTGCTATATTTCTTCTCTCAGAATTAACAAACTTTTCTCCTGCTACATTATTTAACATAACTAGATATGGTAGATGACCAAGAACTAAACAATGAGTATCTGTGTTAAAAAGAATACCTAAAGTGTCATTCCCTCCTATACTTATTAAAAACAGCTCATGAAAACCTCTATTTCTGTCTTTCTCTTTTTCTCTCTCTGTCACAAATACACATACAGAGAAATAGACACACACACACACACACACACACACACACACACACACACTCAACTCCTCAGGCATTTCTATCATTTCTCTTACTTGGGTTCCATCCTTCTGTTAATTTGCATGACTTTCATTTATATATAAATATATATATATATGTTTAAAGACATATTTATTTGGTTAACTGCTATCTCCCTACAGCCATAGTCAAAAAAGGACTAGATTGAGAATATACTCTGTAAGAAACCACATTTGATTCCTATTTTAAAACTAATTCAAAATTTTGATTAAAATTAAAAAATTAAAATTTACAAATTTTTTCAGAACTCAACATTTCCTTGTTCTTTATATAAAACCAATGGATCTAATTCAACAAAAATATCTTTATATAATCTCTATAGATTGCTTTATGACTATAGAAATGATTTTTGTGTGATTACACAATGATAAGCATTAACAATGCTAAAATAGATCAAGAATGAGGAAATCATGAAGTGAGTTGAATAAAGCCTGGAGCTTGTTGAGTGTAAAACCTAAATCAAGACATATTCTGTTCAGAAAGGGATTGATTAACCTCTTAGAACCCTCCTTTCCATCTTCGCTATGTGACTATAACACTGCCTGAATTGTTAGGCTGTGGGACGATGAGAGAAGCTGATAGTGTCTGACACACAGCACATAATAAATGGTGTCCATTACTCTTTATCACTCAAGGTGACAGTCCAATTACACTCAGTATTTTATTCGTAACCCTCCGTGTTTTACTGTCTCTCAAGATTAAAATTTTGTAGAGTCATTCCTAGACAAAAATTTTTAAGAAAAGAAAATTCTTGGTGTTCTGTTTCTTTCCCTTTCGATATCACTAGCTCATTCCTTAATTTCATAGTTCCCCTGACTTGGAAGATTACTGTTTTCCAAAGTGATCTGACAAACCAAAAGAGGGTGTGCTAATGGACCAATCATGCCAGTCAACACCTTAGGGTGAGGATCATAACTGAAGTCCATCTGTCTTTTTTGAAGGAACATCTTAACTGAAATCTTGAGTCTAACAGCTGAACCTTAGACTCTATGCAGAGCAGAGAAGGTTGGGGTTTGGACTTGGCAGTCTTAGATCCTCCCTCAGACTCTGCTCTGCAGCAAGTAGGCACGGCAGTTCCAGAATACTTGAGCAAATACTAGGATAAGCACTTGTATTGGAGCTCTAACTATAGAGTTCCTGGCTTACGCTATGAAGTAATGGGGTGATAAGATAAAAACAAAAGTATTTTCTAGTTTTGTTCATAGTATTAAGTAGCTTGGGTCTAAGACCCAGTAGATACTAAACAGCACAACAGCAGTTACTATTTTTTTTTCTTAAATTCTCAAAGATTCACTATTTTTTTTTGGGGGGGGCAGTTGTGGGCCTTGAACTTGGGGCCTGAGCAGTCCTTGGGTTTGCTCAAGGCTAGAGCTCCACCACTGGAGTCACAACACCATTTCCCTTTTTTTTTTCTATATATGTGGTACCAAGGATTTCAACCCAGGTCTTCGTGTATGCTAGGCAAGCATTCTACCACTAGGCCAAACCCCCGGGTCCCAGAGATTCACTCATTTCTTATACCAAAGATCATTTTTATTTGATAAACTTCAACAAAAAACTTTTGAACAAAATTTCCTACATATTAATTCCTTTCATTGATATGGGCATTCAAATCTTCAAAAGTAATGTTTCCCTAAACTCTTTTATAAACTGCTTGTTTAAAAGATAATTACATCAATACAAATATCTGTCTTTTTTGCAACTTTGGGGTTTTGTTTTGTTTCTGAGACAAAGTCTCACAATGTAGCCTCTGGCCTAGATTTCTTGATCAGGACTCCTAGAATGACAGGGATATACCATCACACTTAATACAAAACGTCTTAATTAAGTCAGTTCATATATCTAACCTGATTAGCAGAGAACAACTACAAAGGTGAAATTGAAGATGACCACATACAAGAACAAACAAAAGTATGGTAAACCACTCTGCTGAGGTGGAAAGTTTCCAGTTATAAGAGAGTACATCCATCTGTTCCTTAACCACCTCATTCTTTTAGAGCAGATACAGAAACAATTCTTTTAATGTTGCTCATTTCAATTATGTGGGGTGAGAGGCAGAGGAAGAGACAGGTTGGCTTCTGCAGGAACCCACCAACGAGGACCCTCTTCCTCCTCTCAGTGAAAGCCAGCCTTGCTAATCTACAAATCTTACCCTGAGATTTAGTTAAAGAAAAAAAAAAAAAAAGAATGCTGAGGTTTCTTTTTGTTATCAGGGAGTAGCAGAAGAAAGCAGCACAAACCCTAAAACAATTCAAAACAGTTTAAAACAACTGGAGCAATATGAGAGCCTAAAAATTTTTGAAGATTCTACACTATAAGATGACGAAGTGCAACTGGAAATAAAGTGCAAATATATAAACAATTTTGCAGAAAAATTTTCCAATGTGTGTATATGAAGACGGAATACAACTTCTCAGCAGTTTCTCTCATATTAGTTAGAAAACAAAGACTTTGACATTTGTCTCTGCCTTTTAGAGGCATTGCACAACAGAAATTTTTAAAAGACAAAAGAAAGAAAAGCAAATCTAGAACTAATTATTATGCATGTAAAATAATTTGTTTCCAAGCACTAAAGAAGCAAAGTACCATGGTGGCATCCTGTTATTTTGTTACATGGCTATAAGTCTAAGGCAAATATTCATTTACCAATATGCTTATTCTCATATTCTCTTTTCTCACCTGCCCTCCCTTCCTCCCTCCCCTTATCTCTTTTACTCTTTTGAAAAAGAAATAGCAACATCTGGAAGAGAATTATTTCTGTTTCTAGGGACCTGAAAATTCTTGATGAAAAAGCACAAGGAGAGTTGTTCTGAATTACAAGGGCTCCCAAAGCTCAAATAAATGGCTTGTGTTTTCTTTGAAACAAGCTAATTAATTTCACTCCTAAAAGAAAAAGATTCGTTGATGTTCATTGCAGCACTATTTACCATAGTAAAGGTATGGAACCAACCCAGATGTCCCTCAGTAGATGAGTGGATCAACAAGATGTGATACTTATACACAATGGAATTTTTTGCTGCCATCAGAAAGAATGGTATTGCCCCATTTGTAAGGAAATGGAAAGACTTGGAAAAAAATCATATTAAGTGAAGTAAGCCAGACCCAAAGGAACACTGGCTCAATGGTTTCCCTCATTTGTAATAATTAGTACACACCTAGGACTCTCCTAGCAGAGGACTACAGTAACACAAAACATAGATACATAAGGCCATATAGGATGAGGCTAAATGAAAAAATCTCTAGGATATGGAAATAAGAGCTTTAGCTTGAGTGATTGTTGTTCTTAATGTACTATGGTATTTCTCTTCTCCTTTGTTGCCCTTTGGTTAATCTCATAGTTACTGTATCTGACTTTGTTACCTGGTATATTGTATATATGTTTATTTGTTTATTTGAAATAGGAAAGGGAAGAGGGAAAACAAGATGATTGAGAGGGGGTAGGGAAGGGAAATGGGGACAAAAACATAGGAAGGGGTATCAATGTGTGAGAAGTAATGCACCTTCTATCTGGCGAATAATGTAACTATAACCTTTCTATACATTACCTCAATAATAAAAAAAGAAAAAAGAAAAAAGATTCGTTGGTGTAGCTGAAAAGTAATTGATTATATACAACAGCCCTTTTGCTGCAGCTACTTTGTATGTTAACCCAGATACCATCCATAGGCCCATGAATATAAGCACAGAAAAATGGTACAAGAGCAAGTGATTTCCTTTTACTCATGTACATGGCTGACATTTCCCATCTACTCAGAAAGGCACCTTTTTTTTACATCCTTGTTTTTTGTACACTAGTATCATAAAATATAAAAATATGTTCAATGAAGCATTACCTTTAGACATTAAATTGGAATGTAAAATCCATTTAAAATAACAATATTCCATGATAATGTCAGAATATAGAAACTGATACTCTCATGTACTACCAGGGAAATAATAAATTTTAAACTTTTTTCTAACTTTTCTATTCACTTCAAGACTGTCGGACACAAATAGTATATAAGATATTTACCCATTACCTAGATTTTTAAATGATATTTCAAGAAGTGATATAAGTAAAACTGAATTCCTCAAGTAAATAATAACTACTGTGCCCTCATCCTTTATATCTGACAGAAAATCATATCTAATCATGTAAAGACTTTTTACTGCATATAGGTCAAAGAGAAAATAAATAATCCAATATGTTCATCTCCAAAATGAAACATATCTGGTAGATTTCTAGAATTACAACTCTTAAATTCTTAAAGACTGAGCATTCCTTCAAGATTTCAGATTTAGGAAAAAATTTCAAGGAAAACTCTTTCAAAGGAAGGGTTGAAGAGCCATTTCAAGGAAATTTAGGTGATGGCAAAAAAAAGTTTAGGGTGACAAAAAAAAAATCCAGTCCAGATATATCTGTTTTTATCGTGACTTTCCTACAGAGATCAAATTTAGTCTGTTGCCTGCAAAACAGAATGTCTTTCTGCTTTTTCATCATCATAAGGAGTTTCACCTTGAACCCTTATGTTACGCAACACTTATCTGTCTTGAAATCAGAGTCAACATGTTCACACGGTCTTTCAGCCTTTGATGTCTCAATATGCTGATATTTCAGTGTCAAGGCGCTTCAGACACTAACCTGAGTTAACTTAGGACTGTGTTTGAAGTTGCATGAATACATCAATTCTCCCATTGCTGCTATACACCCTATGCCCAGGCCTGTAGAGAATTGCTTTTTATTTCCTGATGTTTTAACTCGCAAAACTTAATGACTCTGTAAAATGACAGAGTAGAGGGACTAACTTGCTAAGAAACAAATAAGACTTCATAGAGAATATGAGTCCTTGTTATAGGTACAAATGTTTATGCATTTGTAAGGTTGCTTTGCCCTTCTTACAAAAGGTTTGTAGTTAACACAACAGCAGAACATTTGAAAAGATCCAGAGCCTCAAAAATACGTCACTGAGAGAACTTGTTTTCTTCCAGTGATGCCATCATAACCAGGAACACACATCCATACTTGCCTTTGGGGATAATTTCCTAGCCCAGCTACAATATCACTTGGCTATCTTGAATTTATTATTAGTTATTCTCCCTAAGGGTAAAAGTTTTCTGTTCTGCTCATCTCCCCTCCCTTCATTAACAATTTCTACCCTTCACTCTTCTTAACATGAGACTCCTTAGCCACAGGTAAACTATCTTGGTTGAAATTGGCAGATGAGGTTGTAAGGAAAAGAGAGAAGACACACAGAGATGCAAAGCTAATACACAAGGCAGTGCCTGACAAAGGCCTTACCTGTGCAGCATCCTGTATCTTATCATGACACAGCTGCTTTGTACATAGCTCAGAAACAGGGTTAGGACTGTATGCTTGTCCTCTCAGAAGACAAACTAGGTAAATGATATACCCTAGAAATTGACTCAATTTCTTTTCAAAAGGCAATCTTACTTGATAATTGAATTCTAAAGAAATAAAAAATTTTCACTCCCTTAAAAGATCAGACTCAAATATTCAAATTTAAAATAGGCATTTCTAGCACAGATTTTTGCACAGCTTATTTATGGGCAGTGAGATTAAACAGAGGTTGGGATTCATTAGTTTTGAGGGTTTGTTATTTTTAGGTGGTGCTGGTCCTGAATTATGAACTCAGGATCTAAACACTATCCCTTAGCTTTTGTGCCCAAAGCTAATGTTAAGTCACTTGAGCCATAGATCCAGCTCCACCTCTGGCATTTTAGTGGTTAAATGGAGATAAGAATCTCATGGACTTTCCTGCCAAAGCTGTCTTTGAACCAGAACCCTCAGATCTCAGCCTTATGAATAGCTAGGATTACAGTTTTGAGCCACCAGTGCTTGGCTTAGTTTTGAGTTCTAATCACAGAGCTTCCCTAGACTTTTTAAATATAAATTTATCTTCCCAAATCATATGCCTCAAAAATTTTAAAGAGTAGAAGACATAAGTCAAATTTTGTATTAAAAAATATGGTAATATCCAGATATCCACTGTTAGTAGCTCAGGCCTGTAATCCTAACTACTTAGTTTTCTCTTTTCATGTGTTTGTGTTAGGGGGGAGGGGTGTCATAAGGCTTGAGCTCTGGGCCTGTGCATTATCCCTGAGCTCTTCAGCCCAAGGCTAGCACTCTACCACTTGAGCCACAGTGCCACTAATTCTAATTACTTAGGAAATGGAGATCAGGAGCAGTATATCAAAACTAGCCTAGGCAAAATGTTCATGAGATATCCACCCCTTGCCCCCATCTCAACCAATAGCTGGGTTGCATGATGGTGTAGCCCGATCATCTTATCTAGAGTGAGAATAAAAATAAAGGGACATCACAGACAAGAGCTGGCCTGGTCAAAAAAGAGAAAGAAGAGGGAAAGGACTGGAAGGGTAACAAAATTCTTGGCCGAGCAAGCTTGAAGCCCTGAATTTAATCTTAAGTATCATCAAGAAAATTCAAAAAAAATGAAGAAAAAGACGATAATATTCATCAATATTCAAAAGACATTTGGCTTTTCTTTTGCTGATCATTTTTTACATTTATTAACAAGTAATAACTGTATATCTCAACAGGTTATAAGGTGATGTTTTGCAGTAACTTCAAAATACACAGTAATTACTATAACTATACTCAACCACAGATGTTTAAAACTTAATTCCTGTGGTTACCTTTTGCTGATAATGATGTTTTTCTGACAGTTCCGGAGTATTTGTGTGTACTACTCACTGAACCTCCATTATAACAACAGGACTCAGGCTTAAAAGATAACTTCTAAGGCCCAAGCCAATGATACCATGTTGAGATTTTAGGCCATATCTTTATGAATCCAGGGCAGTGAAGATTTCCACTGGGTATGCTTGTTCTACTTTCTATCGACAATGACAGAAACAGGTAGATCTTTGATTTTGTTTCATACACACCTGAATTTAAATATGCCTAGCATTTTTTTGTTCTATGCTGCTACTGGGGCTATCCCTTAGCTTTTTCAGTCAAGGCTGGTGCTCTACTACTTGAGCTACAACTTCACTTTCAGTGCTTTGGTGGTTAACTGGATTATGAGTGTCATTAAGACTCTCAGCTGGAAGCTGGCTTTGAATCAGAGATCCTCAGATCTCATACTGCTGAGTAATTAGGATTACAGGCATGAGACATGAACACCTGATCTCCAAAAGAGCACTTTGAAGACAAGAGATGGAGAAGTATTCAGAAATGGGAAAAGAATGAAAATTCATTCATCCCAATGAATGTACCGTAAACTAAATGTCAGTATTAATCCATAACTCATATGATGTCAGTATTGAAAGACAAGACTTTAAATCTCATTTACTATACCCACTTATCTGAACCTTATCCAACACTCTCACATATATGAACATAAGACAATGGTAGAGAGAGAAAATAAAATGACAGAGTTCCTATTTACTAAGGTAGATCATCTTTGGACACCAATGTTACTAAATCAATATTTCTTTTTTTTTTTTTTTGCCAGTCCTGGGCTTGAGCTCAGGGTCTGAGCACTGTCCTTGGACTTTCTCAAGGCTAGAGCTCTACCACTTGAGCCTCAGCACCACTTCCGGCTTTTTTCTATGTATGTGGTACGCGTGGAATCGAACCTGGGTCTTCGTGCATGCTAGGCAAGCACTTTAACCACTAGGCCAAACTCCAGGCCCCCAATATTTCTTTTTTTAGAGGAGAAAAGGAATTGATTCTCATAAATCAACATTTAATAGAGTTGAAAATATAGTAGATAAAGTGTTTTATTTTTTAAAAAACAAGACAAAAACTATACACACATATCTTTTTTGCAAGTGTTATGGTATCTTGGACCTCATAATATTAAATATTATGGATATTTTAACAGATTGATAACCTCAGATTATTTTCTTTTCTAACACAAGTCTACACTCCATTCTTTAAAGGTAGTTTACAAAAATATCTCTCTAATTTACTGAAGACATTAAAAATAGTTTTCAATCTACTATCAGCAATACCCTTTATTTTTTTTTCCTCATCTTACCACCAAGTTTCCTGATTACACAGCACCCTGATTGTTCAGATTTGTATGTTGTATTGTGGACCCAGAAGCATTACAATACACCAATTAGCCTCTTCTGACTTGACTCTGTTGGGCTATCTCCTTCATCTAGATATAATGAAACCAAATATACTCCTCACCCATTCATTCAGTTTTAAGTTATAAAAGTAATGTCATGGGGAAAGTTCCACTCTAATAAAGGACATGAACTTCCATTAACCAGCACAAAACTCAAGTAGACACTGGCAGAAAGTAGACAGAAGGAGGAAGGGCTCAACAAGGCTTCAAACAGAAAAATATAGGGCAGAGTCAAGCAGACAACAAAGCAAACAGAGCAAAATAGGGTGGCAGAAGAAGTAGATAAGAAAGTAAAATGGACAAACAAACAAATAAGAAACTGTTCCATGAAAGTGAAGTCAAAGTAACCCAATTGGATGCAAATGAAGAAATAAAGCCAAAACTAGTCAGAGAATAGCAAACAATTCCTGTAAGTCTCCTGGGACATGGGGGAAGGCCAAGACAGCATTTAGACAGAGAGAGGGGAGCAAAAGTAGGGCAGTAATTCAAAGCAACTTCATGGTTCCTCAGACCATGAAGCTTGTGATGAGGAGGATTAGAAGGCTTGAGGTCATGGTTTACTTAATCCACGAATGAGCACTTTGTTCCAGTGCCTGGAAAGTGGCATCTAAATTCCTCAGCAGCCAAATAGGCTTCGGAACACTCAATAGCAACAGACCAGAAAGAAAGACATATCTTTTAGAAAGGGAACAACTCAAGGAAGACGTCCTTGAGCAGATAATCAAAGTAGGCCATGGCGGGGGGGGAGGACTATCAGTCTATCCAGCATTTCACTTTCTAATACTACAAAAATGATTCACTCTGCAAAATCCATAGGAGTTTTGAGTTTATATACCTGCCTATAACTAAAGAGCTTATTTCAATGGAGAATGCAACAGGACCTAAAATCTACACAGAAAACTTATTTTAAAGCACAGTGCCAGGATAGAAACAGTAATTCTAGAGATCTACCTCAGAATTCTCCCCCCAACTGTCAGGGATGGATGGAAGTTATACTTGCTCTTCAGGGACTATGTTTTTGTAAAACAAGAATTATCATTTCTTTGTATCACACCATTCAGCATTAAAAACATAAGCACTATTTTTTTTTCCTCTATCAGCACAAATGGCACAAAATCCATGCAGTGACCCATGGAGGATTCCAAAACAATGTATCACGAAAGGAGCAAATTTTATAGTTTATTCAAAATTGTAAAAATAAGGAAAACCAAGAGGACTGTGTAAATTCCGGATTAATCAGCAATGATTTGTAATTAACTTTCAATTTTATCACTAGGAGAACATACTTTCAGAAATTATTAGGAAGAAAGCTACTCAATCACTTCAATCTATTCCTATTGCCATATTTCAATTATTTATTTTTTAAATTATCTATTGACAAAACATTGTTAAGTCTTTATCTACTATGCTATAATATATTGAAAGGAAGTAGCATCAGTAGGACTCTCTTTTCCCCAGTCTAGTTTAGATTCAAATTAAATCCAACAAGCCTGAAAGCGTACCTCCACTTAAAACTGATCTCAGAGGCACAGCCTCAAAAGATAAATGGTTTTGAGGAAGAATGTGGAGGAGATACACAGAAAGACTGATAAGAAAAATACATGAAACACACAAGAAAATTACAGAGTTCTGCCTAAGTACCAAATTTATCATTCCCCCAAAGAACTCTAGAATATTTTGCCTTTGTTTACTTTCCTTATGAGAATGTATCTCATGAGTCAGAAGTTGAAGAACATTAAACAATAAAGAAACAGATCAATTTAAAAACTAATATTCTGCATAATCCCAAAGCAATAAGTGTAACTTTTCAATTGGCAGTCAGAAATTTGAGACTACCTTCTAAGGTAGTCTGTTATCATTATGTGCAATTGAAAGATATCTCTCACATATACTTCTACTGGGTATAGGGATTTGAAAAGAACCATTTAAAATGTAAGAGAAAGAACAAAAGGTACTTGATTTAGGTATGGTACTCTTGGACTTGGGAATTTAAATAATACATATTTTTAAAAATCTTTTTCTAAGCCAGGCATGATGGCTCACGCCTGTAATCCTAGCTACTCAGGAGGCTGACATCTGAGAATCAAGGTTCAAAGCAGCCTGGGCAATACAAAGCTGAGAGACTCTTATCTCCAATTAATCAACAGACAACTGTAAGTGGGTCTGTGGCTCAAGGGTAGGGTGGTAGCCTTGAGCTGAAGAGCTCAGGGACAGCACCCAGACCAGAGTTCAAGCCTCATGACCCACCCCCCCAAATAAAAGCTTTTTATAGAGTAACTTATTCAGGACTATGTATTTCATTAATGTAGCATATTATTGGAAAAACAGCATAATTCCATTTGGAATATAAAATACTTCCTTAAAATGTAGGCATACTATCACTCATATCTCACATTTAGATAAATATATCCAAGTGTATTTCCCAAAATTCAAACTCCTGGTGCCAATATGCTTAGTTTTTTTTCATATAATTTTTATTGTAATTAATAGAAGGGTTACATTACATTCTCCAGATGGTAGGTGCGTTACTTCACATACATTGATACCCTTTTTCAGGAGCCACCACACTGCTTTTTAGAGTGGTTGAACAGGTTTACATTCCCACCAATGGTGAGTAACATTCCCTTCCTGCCACATCCTCACCAGCACCTGTTGTTATTAGATTTGTTGATCATGGCCATTCTAACTGGGGTGAGGTAGAATCTCAAAGCTGATTTGACTTGCATTTTCTTATGGCCAGAGATGTTGAGCATTTCTTCATGTGTCCATAGACCATTCTTACTTCTTCTTCATAGAAGTCTCTCTTGAAGTTTTTACCATACCTTTTAATGGTATAGTTGTTTCTTTGAGAATTTGTTTCTGAGAGATTCAAGCTTTTGAGCTGCAGGTATATTTTAGATATGAGGTCCTTGTCTGTTGCATGGCTAGTGAAGATCTTCTTCCACTCTGTGAGCTTTAGATTTATCATGCTAGCTATATCCTTTGCCATACACAAGCTCTTCAGTTAAAAGCAGTCCTATTTGTCTGAACTTTGATTTGTTATGTTTCTGGGCCTTTATTGAAAAAGTTTTGACCAGTGCCAAGGATCCCTAGTGTATATATGTATAAAGGATGAGTCTAAGAAAAATGAATTACAGAATAGGGAAACAAGAAATTTACCCTTGTGGTTATTGTTTTTTTAATGTATTGTATGAACTTATTTCTTTTTTCTCTTTTTTTTTTCTTTTCTCTCTCCCTATGGTTTATTCTCTGTTGCTGCTTTATCTGACTGTGGTATAGTGTTTGTTTATTTGAATCAGGGAAGGGAAAGGGGAAAAAAAAGATGATGAGACGAAGGAGAAAGGATGAACCAGTATAATAGTGATATTCACAAGACAATATTTTGGAAATGAACTTTACAACTTGGGGGGGTGTTGGGAGAAAGGAAAGTGGGGAAAAAATAGGAAGGGTAACAATGTTCAAGAAGTAATGTACTCATTACCTTATGAATGTAATTATAACCCCTATATATTACCTTGATAATAAAAATTGTTTCCATTCAATCAGTTTATAACTACAAAAAATATTTAAAACTGAATACATTTTTAGCCTTTAGAATCTTAAGTACATTAAAATACTTCTCATCACGATAATGGTACAATGTGGCAATGCCTTATACTACTAACTGTTGAGCAATTAAGAGGAAGAAGAGAGATATAATTGTAGACTGTACATACTTCATGATCAAATCCCACTGCATTAACGAAGGGCTTTCAGAAGCTTAAATGGAAGTACGTCTTGAGGAAACTGAATCATCACAGAGCAGTGAGAGCTATTAGTAAAATGCACACTTGCAATGATTTTGTTTCAGAAATAACGTATCCGAGAAATTACACACACACACGTACACACACACATACATTAAATTTGCAGGCAAGTTATTGGATTGTCTTGAATTCTGATGTATTTTACTTCTATTCTATAGTGTCTAACTCGGTATAAAGAAAAAACATGAGACATGGAAAAGTAGACACATATATATAGATAGAGATATACAGATATATATATATATATATGATTGTGTTAAGTCAACACCTAAGAATCTATACAAGTTTTACCTTTAAAGGTGATCTGAATATTTGTCAAAGTTAGGAAATAGCCTGGGCTTGAGCTCAGGGCCTGAGCACTGTTCTTGGACTTTCTCAAGGCTAGAGCTCTACCACTTGAGCCTCAGCACCACTTCCAGTTTTTTTCTATGTATGTGGTACCAAGGAATCGAACCCGGGTCTTCATGCATGCTAGGCAAGCATTTTAACCACTAGGCCAAACTCCTGGCCAGTTTTCCTCCTTTTTAAAAGAAGCAAAGGGATGAGAGAAGAGATATACGTGAAGGGATTCACAAGCCTGTGAGGCTGGAAATGATATCTGATGGGGCCTAAGCTGAGGGAGAAATGAACCCCTACCAACTCCAAGCACCAACTTCCTCGGTACCTGTGGTTAACCACTGATGTCACTAGCAGGCTAAAAATGGAATGATGTTCCTAGAAGAAGAAATTCAAAATAAAACAGTTCAAGACCAATCCCTCTCAGGAATCAAGGATAAGACTTAGAACCAGAGCTAACAGGAGCTAGCAGACTTGTCCTCACCACACTGTGCAATGTGTTTACATTTATTGGAGAATGGAAGTCACCTTGAGAGATGAAACTGTTTGAGGTCAAATACTGTTATGAGAGTTAGAACAGAGTCTGAACTGCATTCTTGAACAAGCTACATGTGAAATGTATAAGGCCAGATCTATTTTCAGACTGTAGAGAATTTCAGATTTTAGAGGTGGAATAGCCCTAATCTGAAAATCTGAAATGCTCTAAAATCTTTATAATAGATTAAACTAGCAAAAGTTACTATTCTGGTTATAAAACAAGAACTTTTGTGACTCAAGAATGATACAGATTTAAAAAAAAAAAAGAGCCCTGAGACAAACAAAAAAAGGCTAAAAAAATGGGGGAAAAAGTACAATAATGGAATATAAATAAACCAGAATTTCCAAAACCAAAAAGGAAAGTTCACCATCATTATAAATCATGGAAATACTTATAGAAAACCAAACTGTCCTTCTTTCATACTGGCATACTTTCCAAATAATGTATGATCTACAAGGACTAATCAGGTTATAGAGCACTAGAATCTTACAGCAGTGATGAGAACAAATGTCAATGGGCATAACCACTTTGAAAACAGCTTGGCAACCTGAACACAACCAGGGGATGCAGTAATACTTTGCCTGAGTAACAGTTTCTGAGCACATACATAAAAGTCCAAAAGCATTTTGACACTATAATGTCTGAGAGTGAATGCACACAATGAACTACAAGACAGCAATGAAGAGGAACAAACTTCCATCCCATACTTGGGTATCAGTGGATCTCTGAAATTTAACTTCAAATTGAAATACAACATCTTCCTCTAAAACAATATGCCAAACATGTGAGCACTTATATAAAAATTAAATCAGGATAAACGAAGCCACATCACTTAGGGCTGCACATATTTGTAATGAAAGTTGGTTAATACACGATTCCATGAAAACTCCCAGATGTGATTAAATGTTAATGAAAGCACAGAATTTATTTTAGACATCTACCAAGACAGTCTTCAGAAACTGTTATTGTTCTCTTTCTTACACATAGACAAGCACTGATTTTATTATTTTTTTTAAACCCTTTAAACTATCTGGTCAATCTGCTTTTTCTTCCTGCTCTTATCATAATGCCTTCCTTTGAACTTGTAATTTTCTTGCCTCTTATTCTGAGTAGTTGGGATTATAGGCATGTACAACCATACATAACTATACACTGATATTTTTGCCATTTTTTAATTTAAATTTTATCATAAAGGTGATGTACAGTGGGGTTACGGTTATGTAAGTCAGACAGTAGTACATTTCTTTTTGAGCAGTGTCATTCCTTCCCTCATTTTCTCCCAGTTTTCCCCTCTGGATCAACCCCCAAACACACACACACACACACACACACACACACACACACACACACACTGCCTTGCAACAAAGCTGCATAGTTTCCAACACAGTGTCTAGTGAGTATCACTGCCAAATCAGTATAGCCTTTGTTTCACTATTTCAGTATTTTCCTCCCCTCCCCAATCAGATTAACTTATATACAAGACAAAGGGTACAGAAATTAAAAAAAGCAGTGCCTAAACTGGGGGATGGGGAGAAATAACCACAAACAGTACAATAAAAAACCTAATTCCCATTTTTTTGGAGATCATTTTGATAAGCATCATTTTATATGTCACATGCACAGAGCTATTGAGCTCTTAAAAGTCCTGGGGGCTGGGAGTTTGGCCTAGCGATAGAATGCTTGCCTAGCATGCACGAAGACCCAGGCTCAATTCCTCCGTATCACATACATAGAAAAAAAATGCCAGAAGTGGTGCTGAGGCTGAAGTGGTATAGCTCTAGCCTTGAGAAAGCCCAAGGACAGAGCTCAGGCCCTGAGTCCAAGCCTCAACTGGCAAAAAAAAAAAAAAAAAGGTCCTCTTCTAAGAAAATCCTCCTATGTGAATTTTATGTGTGTGTGCCAATCCTGGGACTTGACCTCAGGGCCTGAGCACTGTCCTGGTAGGCTAGGACTCTACCACTTGAGCAACAGCACCACTTCTGACTTTTTCTATGAACATGGTACCAAGGAATCAAACCCAGGTCTTCGTACATGCTAGGAAAGCACTCTACCATTAGACCAAACTCCTGGCCCCACTATGTGAATGTTTAAAGTAGTATTCAATGAATCAAGTCCAATTATTTGTCTTTTAGTATCCATTGGACTTACTTGTAGATTTAAAGACACATTAAACCATCAAAAGGACATAGCTGACAAGATAAATGGAAAGCTCACGGAACGGGAGATCTTTAATGACTATGCCTCAAAAAAAGGGCCTCATATCTAAAATATAGAGCTAAAAATTTTAAACCCCCAAAAACAAACCATTAGAGATACAACAACCTTATTAATAAGTGGGATAAAGACTTAAAGAAAGACTTCTCCAAAGAAGAAATAAGATTGGCCAATAGGCATATGAAGAAATGTTCAACATAACAGATGCTGGCAGGGATGTGGCCAAAAGGGATGGCTACTACACAAAGCAGTCCTCACTAAAGCCACCAGTACAACCATATTCACTGCAGCTAAGACATGGAACCAACCCAGATTCCCTTCAGTAGTTGAATGGATCAAGAAAATGTGGTATATATACATAATCAGAAAGAATAGCTTTGCCTCATTCATAAGGACATTAAAATGTATGGAAAAAAGTTTATCAAACAAAGTAAGCCAGAACCAAAGAAACATAGGCTGCATGAGTTCCCTCATTGATACATTGTTGTACATATATATATATATATATATATATAAAATATTTCACAAAATTAAAAACCAGTTAAAAGGGATTCAAAGAAGCAAATAAAGTATACAAATCCTTAATAAATTATGGTGCAAGGCAGTAGTAAAAACAACTGACAAACCACAAACACTAAGGTTGCAAACACAGAAACTAATAATAATCTTGCTTTAGTGCTTTAACAATGGAACCATTAGTTATGCTTTGGTGGTCTCTGAATACTCAACAGGCTGGTAGCCTGCTTTTACAAGTAAAGTTATATATATTCCTGGGTCATCAAATATTCCTGTTTTATCCTTCACTACCACTACCTCAGAGCTATCTTTTCAGACAATGAGCACCAAATCACAGAGGCTGCCAGCAGTCAGCCACAGAGCTATAAAACTCAGGGCCAAGTAACAGGTGCAAAAATTGTCCTGTTGACTCTTGCTACTAAAAAGATGAAAGCCTAACAGAAAATAAAACACCATACTTCTGCCTGGTGAGGTACTACTATTGACACAGAAGAAAACACAGGAGCACTCAGGACACATATAAAAATAGGGTTTGCTAACTTCTCTAGCTATTTGAAGTCATGACAGTAACTTAAGTTTTTCCAATTTAGTGTTGTGGGCAGATGAAGTGTACACTATTCTTGACTGTTTTTAATGTCTTAAATTTCCCAAAATGTACACATACATAGACAACACACATATATCTCATATAATTTTTTCTCAAAGCTAATATTTTTCTATTTCATTTTCTTCTAGACTTGCTTTTCCCTTCCACCCATCATGACCCCTTTTTCCCAATTTCATCTCCATAGTCCAGCTAAAGTGATTCATTTCCTAAAATGCAAAATGTAGTTTATATGCATTTCAATGACTACCACTGTCTGTATGATAAAAACCCAAGCTCTTCAACAAGAAACAAGATCTCAGATTCTTTTTCACCTCTGTAGAGTAGCCCTGCTCCCACTTAACTACTCTGATTCACTGCAGGATTTAATAATCTTGAACCAGGGGTTCTCCCAATTCTGGAAGGTTCTTTACTCAGTCACTTCTCTGCACAGCTAACTCTTAATTTGCCTGCAGGTATCACCTGTGGGTTCACTGACCTTCAAAACCCCCTGCCAGCCTTCCTGGATGTAGTTCTTCTGTGAGAGTTCTGAGAGCTCTTCTGTAATCTTTCATAAGATTCTGCCCATTGCTTACATAGAACTTGTACAATACAAGCGCCCCATGTCCATCTCTACATGTCTAGGACATCATTAGGATCTCGAACAGTGCAGGAAGTATCTAAAAAGCCTTGAATGAATGTTTATACAATTGGGAAGCAATTTTATTCTCTTCTCTTTCCTCAGCCTCTTCACCAAACAGAAGACTAATAAAATTTTGGTTAATAAAAGAGCTAATGATCTTTTTAAGAACAGTAATAGGAAAGAGAGAAAGGAGAGGAGATGCAAGTAGTTATTAGTACTTACTACGTGTCAGTTACTGTCCAAAGCATTCCATATTACTTCGTTTTACTTCATTTTATCAGAAAACCCCAAATACCTGTTATAAATACAGATTTCTGGGTCTCATCCCAGAATAAATGAAACAGCCTGGGACAGGATTTCTTTGGAAATCATATATATATTATATATATATAAATTATATATATATATATATATATATATATATATATATAATTTGCCAGTTCTGGGCATGAGCTAGGGCCTGAGCACTGTCTCTGGATTTTCTCAAGGCTAGGGCTCTACCACTTGAGCCACAGCACCACTTCAGGCTTTTTTCTATGTATGTGGTACCGAGGAAAGGAACCCAGGTCTTGTGCATGCTAGGCAAGCTCTCTACCACTAGGCCAAGCTCCCGGCCCCTGGAATCTATATTTTAATAGACTCATCTGAAGTTTCTGATTTTAACTAACATTGATGAATAACTGGTACAGAAGAAAGTAGTAGCATTGCATAGTGCCAGTAATTAAAATATTGGCTAGTTTTATTTAGGAAACATTATTCTAATACCAAGAGAAAATACTTGTGATTAAAAAGTATGTATCATTTTTCTTTTTGGTGAAAGAGCTTGAACTCTGACCCTGGTCACTGTCCCTGAGCTCTTTGGCTCAAAGCTACTACCCTAAAACCACGATCCTCAGATCTCAGTCTCCTGAATTGCTAGGGTTACCAGCACCTGGCAAAATAAATAAAAAGTGAACATCTTAATTAAAGTCAAAGGGATATTTCTTAGCACTTAATAGTGCTTCACTGCCTTGCATCATGAAGGAAGAGGTGTTGGGACAGGAGAACTGGTCAATACTTGTAGCTTACTGGAAACACAAACACAAGCAAGGTGTAGTGACTTTTATAGGCTGAGAGCAGGATAGTCCAAGTTTCAGTTTGACAAAAAAGGTTTTGAGACCTCATTCCAGCCAGTGGCTGGGTAGTGTAGTGTGCTTCTGTCAGCAGCTACTTACATGGCAGGCTGAAATCAGAAAAATCTGTGCTCCAGGCCAGCCTGGGTAAAAAAATGTTTATGAGACTCCATCTAAGTGGAAGAAGCTGGGCATGGTTGTACACACTTGACATCTTAGCACCAGTGGGAAGTATAATAGCATAGAATTGCATTCCAGGCAGAGGATTGGGTCAGGGCAACAGCTGAAACTATCTGCAAATAACCAATACAGATAAAGGCTTCCAGGCATGGCTCAGCAATAAAGCATCTGCCAACAAGTGTGGGCCCTCCAGCAATTAAAAAAAAAAACAACCCTAAAAAACAGTGCTATTGTTTTAAAAAGACAAGGAAAATGAAAGAAGAAGAGTAGGCCTGAAAATGGTGGTTAAAAAAGCCATATAATGAGTGATTGCTGTCCTTAATGTACTGTTATCTCTCATCTCTTTTGCTATCCCTTGGCTATCTCATATTGTTACAGTATTTCACCTTGTTATCTGATATATTGTATATAGGCATATTTGGTTATTTGAAATCGGATAGGAAAGTGGGGAAATCAAGATGAGGGGTGGTGTGGTGGGAGGGAAATGGGGACCAACACATGAGAAAGAGTATCAATGTATGTGAAGTAATGCACCCTCTATTTGGTGAATATAATGTAACCCTTCTATTAATTACAATAAAAAATATGAAAAAAAAAGAAAATGGTGGTTAATACTGGTAGCTCCAAGAATGTTGAGATTGTGGTTCAAGGTCAATCTGGGCAGATAAAAGTTCATTATCATTCTTTGTGAAAAGAGCTTGATGCAGTGGAATGCACCTATATTCTAGCTCCTGGGAACCCTAACATAGGTGAAAACTGTGCTCAGTTGTAAGGTCCCATCTCAAAAAGGAGCAAAAATCAAAGACATGGCTCAGCTGAGGGACTGCTTACTTAGAATGAAGAAGGCTGAGTTGAAAACACCAGGAAATGTCTTTCATTATACCTGAACTCACAGTCAGTTTCTAGAGATAGGACAGAGATTAAGAAATCATTTTCCTTTGGTTTTAATGTAAACTTGGACAATCTGTGTTACAAGGTCTGCTGGCTAAAATTCCTATCTTTTGTGTTGCTTAGACTTCCACATTTACAGCGATGGCATGCATGCACAACATTCTCAACCATTAAAACTCTGGCTTAATGCGTTACTTCGAACAGAATTCTATTTCCCAAATGCACTCTGCTCAATTTAATTCCAAAAATATATCTGATAGATGACTGACTGCCTGAGGATACTGTAGAATGCTGGATCTGGGATAATTACGCTGAAAATTACAAAATTTTGCCTGTCATCACCCTTTCTAGTCTCTCAGTCCCACTCTCCCCATCACCCTAGTCATAAAATGCATAACAGTAATTAAGAGTCATTCACTAACAACTGGAGGTTCTAAGCCAGACTTCAGCAAGCCAGATCTTCCTAGCAGGCTAGTAATCTACTACTCGTAGTCTTACTTCATGCCTCTACTGTACCACCATGTTTGGTGCAATCACATATCTCCTGGATGCCCCAATATCTCCCCATGTTAAAGGAAAGTGAAATGAACGGTAGATAAATTACATCATATGGTGATAGTCCCCATACACCAAAAGAAAATGTGAAGTATTAGTATAAATATAATTATCACGTGTGAGATTAATGTATTCTTAATTCATTATATTAAAAACACTAACTCTTTGACCCTCAAAAAAATAAAAAAAAGAAAGAAAACCCCAGGAAAAAAAAAAAAAGAGGGAGAAGGTGATGAGTTTGGCCTAGTGGTACAGTGCTTGCCTAGCACGCAGGAAGACCTGGGTTCGCTTCCTCAGTACCGCATATATAGAGAAAGCCGGGAGTGGAGCTGTGGCTTAAGTAGAGCTCTAGCCTGAGAAAGCCCAAGGATGGTGCTCATGCCCTGAGCTCCAACCACAGCACCGGCAAAAAAAAAGAAGGAAGGAGGGAAGGAAGGAAGAAAGGAAGGGAGGGAGGGAGGGAGGGAGGGGGGGAGGGAGGGAAAAGGAGTAAGAAAACAAGTGAAGGGGAAGAAAGTCTAAAATGTTAAGGGCTACTAGCTCACAATGACTCCTAAACATCTTCTTTCCCTTCCTCCCTATCCAAATTTTGAGTCTTCTTGTAGTCAGAGATTGCACTGGGGGAAAAAAAGGCCACAGGGAACTGCAGCAAAGACCTGGGTAGAGACAAAGATATTCCAAAAACAGGGAGAGGAAAAGCATCGGCATCCAGAAAAAGGTGACAGAACAGATGTAAGGAGAGACGAGCAGTAGAGAGGAAAGCAAAACAAAATCCAAAGTGCCCACTCCAGTTTGGGATGAGTGTGGGACAAGGAGTACAAACTGAAAATCACAAGTATTGAGCTCAGCACCTGCTTCCTTCACTCTTTGATGCACTGAGGAACAGGTTTGTATGTTTGTTGCCTCTGGGGAAATAAATGAAGGACAAAAAAAGAAACCTGTGGAGCCAGCTACAAACTGCCCCATCTACAGGCTACAAAGATCCTCATAGCAACTATTATCTCCGAATATACAAAAAAAGGAACTCACATCAGTTTATTTTTTTCCCTGAGAGAAGAAAGCACACCAAAAAGCCAACTAGATAAAATCTAAGGAAATATTCATTCCAACAGATACATGAATCACCAATCAGCAACACAAGAACTGAAAAAGAAAGCAAAGCAACATGTCACTTCTCAAAAGCTCATAATACCTCAAAAACCAAATCCAAAAATGTTGAAATGGCCAATATGCAAAAAAAAAATCAAAAGTCTACTTTTTAAAATGATCAGTGACCTCAAATAAGATTCCAACAAAACAACTAATGAAGTATATTGAAGCATATGTAATTCAATTCAGATCCTAATGAGAAAGTCAGATGACAAATTCACCAAGGATATTGAGATTCTAAACAAACAAACAGAAAGGAAACCAAATACTGGAAATGGAAAACTCAGTAAATCAAATTTAAAACACCATGGAAAAACAACCAGTAGACTAGATCAAAGAAAAATGAATATCAAGGACTGAAAGAGAAGCTGGGGAAATACTAAATCAGATAATAACAAAGAAAAATAATAAATAAACAAGGAGGAGCACAACTTTTAAGAACTCTAGAAAAGGATGAAGATACAAACCAAAAACCTATATGGTAGAAGAAAAGAGGCTAACATACATACTAAAATAATAAAAAAACCAATTCAATGAAACTGTAGTTGAAATTTCTGAAAATCTATGGGAATGATGTAGAAATTCAAAATGCTGGGAATATACCACAAATATACCTTACCAGAAAAGAACCTCTCTACATTAAATTATAAGAGACGAAAGAAAATGTAGCTGCAAAATAGAAACACCAACCTACTTAGAAAAGCAAATCCACTAGAATTAACCGGATCGCTAGAGAAACTTTAAAAGCCAAGAAGGTATAGGATTATATATTTTCAAGTTCTGAAGATAAATAACTGCCAACAAAAATGATTATATTTAACAATGTTATCTTTTTAAAAAGAGGGAAAAGTAACTCCTGAGAAAAGGTGCAATTTGCCACTAACCTAGCATTGCACAAGACAGTAAATAAATTCTACACACAGGAGAGAAAGGAAAAAAGTCACAAATATAAGAGGCTGGGAAAGCATTATGTATTCCAAAGAGGAATAAATAAATGAAACTCAGTAAGAAAAAAAAAAGAACTACAAAGAGGAACAAGGGAATAAAACAACAACAACAACAAAAAAAAAACCAAACAAACAAATGAAAACAGTACTCCTATCAACTAAGAAAAGAACCAGGCAAAATTACAGAACACCAGCAAACACCTTAGGAATATCTCTAAATGTAAATAGTATTACCTGCAGTTTAATGACTAGATTAAAAAAAAAAAAAAAACACCCAACTATTAGTTGTCTGTAAAAGATACTTCTCACTGGCAAAGAAACACAGAAACGGAAAGTAAAAGGATGAAAATTTGAAATAGAAACCAAAAGCAAGGAGGACTAGCTATATTCACAAGCTCCAGGCTAAAATCGAGTTTATCATGATATATTACTGAAGTAAATCATTCATCAAGAATACAACAAATTGGCCTACTGGTGAGAGTGCTTGCCAACTATGCACGAAGACCAGGGTTCAATTCCTTGGTACCATGTACATAGAGAAAAAAAAAAGCCAGAAGTGGTGCTGTGGCTAAAGTGATAGGGCTCTAGCCTTGAGAAAGCCCAAGGACAGTTCTCAGGCCCTGAGCTCAAGCCCAGGACTGGCAAAAAAGAAAAAAAAATACTACAAATGTAAATTTATATGCAAATATTGTTGTACCTATTTTCATCAAACAAACCCTAATAGACAAATAGGTCTACAGATAAGTCCAGAAACAGTAATAATATCTACCTTGAATACCAGTCTCAAGAAGTCATAAAGATTTTTTAAAAAGACAATCACCAGTACAACAACAAAAATCTTTAAACTGCATCATAGAGCTCCATGAAGCTATTACATAATATTCCATCCAACAAGTGCAGAATATTTACTCTTCTAAAGCCCATCAAATTCTGTTCAGAATAGGTATTATTTTAGGTCATAGAACAAATCTTAAGAAATACAAGAAAAGAGAAATTTTATTTTATCTTATGATCATGATAAAATTAGACATCATTAACAAGAAAAATTATAAAAACTATATAAACACATTGAGACTGAACAAGTATTTGAATAATTGGTGACACACTAAAGTTATCATGGGAAAGTTTAAAAATTCAATCTTTGACAAGGGAGCCAAAAAAATAGAATGGAAGAAAGACAGCCTCTTCAGCAAGTTGTGCTGGCAGAACTGGTTAAGCACCTGCAGAAAACTAAAGTTGGATCCTTCTTTGTCACCCTGTACTAGAATTAACTCCAAATGGATCAAAGACCTGGGGGTAAAAGCCGACACTCTGAAAACTTTACAAGAAGGAATAGGAAATACACTAGACCCCTTGGCACAGGTTGAAACTTTCTTAATAAGGACCAAGAATCACAACAAATCAGAGAAAGGCTGGTAAGTGCATTAAACTGCAGAGCTTTTGTATGGCAAAGGACATAGCTAGTAAACTAATCAGGAAGCCTACAGAGTGGGAGAAGATCTTCACCAACCAAACAACGGACAAAGGCCTCATATCTAAAATATATCAACAGCTCAAAAAATTGAATCACTCCAAAACTAATCTCCAAAGTAACAACCATCCCATTAAAAGATGGGCCAAAGACTTAAAGAGAGTCTTCTCTGAAGAAGAAACAAAAATGGCCTAAAGACACATGAAGAAATACTCAACATCTCTGGTCATAAAAGAAATGTAAATCAAAACAACTCTAAGATTCTACCTCACTCCAGTTAAAATGGCCAGGATCAGGAAAACTAATAACAACAGATGCTGGAGGGGATGTGGCCAGGAGGGATCACTACTACTCTGTTGGTGGGAGTGTAAACTCATTCAATCACTATGGAAAGCAGTATGGCAGTTCCTCAAAAGACTAAACATTGAGCTCCCCTATGACCCAGCAATTCCACTACTTGGCATTTACCCAATCATGCAGAAACAAAGACATACTAAATCCACCAGCACAACAATGTTCATTGCAGCACTATTTACCATAGCAAAGATATGGAACCAACCTAGATGTCCCTCAGTTGATGAGTGGATCGACAAGATGTGGTATTTGTACACAATGGAATTCTATGCTGCTGTCAGAAAAAATGACATTGCCCCATTTGTTAGGAAATGGAAAGATTTAGAAAAGATCATATTAAGTGAAGTAAGCCAGAATCAAAGGAACATAGGCTCAATGGTTTCCCTCATTTGTCATAATCAGTAGAAACCTAGCAGAGATTTGCAACAGAGCAAAACCTTGATACAAAAGGCCACATAGTAGGATGCTAAATGAAAGGATCTCTAGGATATAGAAACATAAGCCATATAATGAATGATTGTTGTTCTTAAGGTACTATGTTATCTCTCATCTCTTTTGCTGTCCCTAGGTTATCTCATATTGTTACAGTATCTCACTTTGTTACCTGATATATCGGATATATTTGTATTTGGTTATTTGAAATTGGATCAGGAAGGGGGGAAAACCAGATGAGGGGTGGGGGTAAGGGGGAGGGAAATGGGGACCAAGACATGTGAAAGGGTACCAATGTATGGGAATTAATGCACCATCTATCTGGCAAATTTCATGTAACCCTTCTATTAATTACAATAAAAATATATGAAAAAAAATTCTTAATAAAATTGAAAATACCACATACCTGAACCTGTGGCCAGAACCAGAGCAAAGACAATTCTAAGAGGCAGTTTATAGCTAAGAGTACTTATATTAAGGTATCAGTGATATCTCAAATGAACCAGCTAGCAATGCTACTCAAGCTCTTAGAAAAATAACAAGCCAAATCACAAATTAGGAGTAAGAAAGAATAAAGGTAGAGTATAAATTAATGATATGCAGACTAAAAGGACAATACAAATAATCAACAAAATAAGTATTTGTTTTTGAAAGGATAAATAATAATGACAAACTTATTTAAACAAAGTGAAAGAGTAAGAAAAGCAAAGTTGATAAAATTAGTTGAAAGGTTCAAGCCCCATGATCCACAGAAAACAAACAAGCAAACAAAATCTATCCATTATTTTGGGGCCAGGAGTTCAGCCTAGTGGTAGAGTGCCTGCCTAGCATGAACGAAGACCGGGGTTTGATTCCTTGGTACCACATACATAGGAAAAAGCTGGAAGTGGTCCAAAGACAGTGCTCAGGCCCTGAGCTCAAGCCCAGGACTGGCAAAAAAAATAGTTGAAAGGGAGGCTAGTTCAACAAATACCAATAAAAATGAGAGAATACCAGGGGATATTTAGAAAACTTAAATCCAAGTAAACTGGAAAATTCAGATGAAATGGGCAAATTTCTAAACACATATGATATACAGAAGTTTGACCAAGAGAACATATATAAACAGCTAAAACAGATCTATAATGAACAATGAGACTGAAGTCCAGGATCAAACAGATTCACTGGTTGTCTTTTTTTCTTAAACTGTGATACAAAGGGCTTACAGCTACATAAGCCAGGTAATGAGTACATTTCTTTCTGGATAATTTCTCTTGCTATCTCACCATTTTTCCCTCCTGTCCCAACCCACAAGTTATATAGTTCATTTGTCTACTGAGTTTTACTGCTGTATTTGTTGATCCTTTGTTCCTTCTCTTACCCTCCCAAAGAGCTAATAGATTTTCAAAGAATAAGTTATACCAAAACTCCTCAAAATATCACATAAAAGAGAAAGGAATGAACATTACCAAATGTAGTCTATGATGTCAGTATTACCCTAATGACAAAATTGTTATTATACTACAAAAAAAGCAAATTGTGTCCAATTTCTTTGATGAGCACAGACACAAAAATTCTTAACAAGATACATGGAAAACTGACTTCAACAAGTTTAGAAGATCAGACACCAGTAGTTATAGTGACTCATGTCTGGAATCTCAGCTATTGGAGGCAGAGATTGAGAAGAGCACAGTTTAAGGACAGTCCAGGCAAAGGATAAAGAGACCCCATCTCAAACAATAATCCAGGCATGGTGATGTGAGTGTGAGTTTTTCCCAGGTACTTAGGAGGTATAGATGGTAAGAGAATTATGGTTTAAGTCTGGTCCAGAGCAAAAACATGAGATTCCACATAAAAAAATAACTACAGCAAAAAATAACTGGAAATATGGCATTGTTCAACTGATCAAGAATTAGAATTAAGGCCCAGTATTGGCTGAGGGAAAAGAACATATACTGTGATTGAGTTTGTTTCATTCCAGAGTTACAAAGGTGGTTCAACATATGCAAATCAGTAAATGTAACAGAGCTCATGTACAACTTAAGGATAAAATCTGCATGATCATCCCAATAGATTCAGAAAAGCCTTTGACAAAATCCAACATCCCTTCATAACTAAAGGTATAAATCTATGACTAGGAATGCCATATCTCAACTAATACAGGTCACATACAAAAAAATGCTGTGGCCAACATAGTACTAATAAGGAGAATGTGAAATCATTTCCTCCTAACATCAAGATTGAGACAAAGGGTGTCTAGTCCTTCCACTCTTAGTATCTGACTTCTTAAGAGGAAGAAATAAAGGTGATGTGAATAGGAAAGGAAGAAGTCAATGTTTACCTGATTATAGATGGTATGATGCTATGTTTAAAGACCAAAAGACTATACCAGAAAACTCTTAGGCCCGATAAAGTAGCAGAATACAAAACAAACCTACAAAACATCAATAGCTTTTCTGTATACCAACAGTAAATATGCTGAAAAAGAAATTGGGGGGAAATTTCAATCACAATAATCTCAAGAAAAAAGAAAATGCCATAAGAATATACTTAACAAGGTGGTTAAAATTTTTTTTTGCAATGAAATCTATAAAATACTGAAGAAAGAATTTGAAGAAGGAAAGTGGGGATGTGGCTCAAGTGCCAGCTTTTAGTCAAAAAGCTAAGAGTGCAAGCTCTTGGATTTAAGCCCCACTACTGACACTGAAAGGGGTAAGGGGAAGAGATGGAAAGACTTCCCATGTTGATGGAAATGAATGTGAAAATGTCTACACTATCATACAATCTCCATCAAAATTCTAATGTTATTCCTCAGGGACATACCAAAAAATTCCTAAAGTTCATATGGAAGGAAAAAAAAAAACCCAAATAGTTATGATATACAAACCCTTAGCCTAATTTTGATTATGTTCTAAAAACTAAGTGCCAGCAATTGTATAGAGAGATTCCCTTCTTGAACACTCATTTGTTAAACATGTCATTTGAAATATGATGTAAAAATCAATGTTAATAAATTCTTTAATTAAAAAAACCCAAATAGGTAAAACAATCTTGAACAAAAAGAGTAAAGCTAAACTATCATATTAGCAAACATAAAGTGAAACTAGGGAGCCATAGGAAAAATAGCATGGTACCAGAATAGAAAGTACAGAAATCAATCCACACAGAGACATGGGATTTTCAACAAAGATGACAAAAACATGCATTAGATAAAAGATGGCCTCTTTAACCAATGGTATTAGGAAAATGGGTATCTACATGTAAATGACTAAAACTAGGCTCTTACGTTTTACACTGAAAACAGCAATCCAAAATGGATCAAAGACCTTCATGTAAGACCCCAAACTTTGAAACTACTACAGGAAAATATAGGGCAAATGCTTCAAGATACATGCATAGGCAATGCCTTTCTGAAACAGGACCCTAATATTTCAGGGACTGAAACAAGAATTGAGAAACAGAATTGCAACATATTAAAGATTCTGCACTTCAATGGTAATGATTGTCACAGGCCCTGGAATGGGAGCATGGATCTGCCAGCTATTAATCTGACAAGGGTAAATTATCCACAATCTATGCACAGTGCTCAAAGACATTTAATCATGCAAAGGGAGAATGATCCGATTAATAAATGAGCAAATGAACTGAAATGTCAGCTTCTTTTTAAGAAAAGGACAAATAATGAACAGACATGTGAAGAAATATTAACCATCTTAGCCATAAGGGAAGTGCAAACCAAAACAATAACATTTCCTCTCAACCCAGTTAGAATATTAATCATCAAAAAGTCAAACAACCAATCGCTGGCAAGGATTCAGAGGGAAAAGGGACTGTTGATGGGAATGTAAATTCGTCTAGCCACTGTGGAAATTAATGTAGAAATTCCTAAAAGGAAAAAAAATGAACTAGAACTACTTAGTAATCCTTAATAATATGTATCAGTCTTGTGCATATAACTGAAACAATGCAAGTTACCATGCAATAGATACCTATATGTATGTTCATATATATATATACACATATATATACACATATGTACTATAGTTCTATTCATAACTGCAGTATAGAGCCAGCCTAGGTACACATTAATACAGGAATGGGTAAATAAACATGGTATATACTCACTAGACTTTATATAGCATTACTTGCATAAATTAGAATGAGATATTACATTTGCATGAAAACAGATGGGACTTAGATGATCATGTTAAGTGAAATAAGCCAGACACAGACAAATACTGTATGTTTTACCTTACATGCAGAACCTTAAGGAAAAAAGACATGAACATAAAAGAAGGTCTAGTTAAGGGGATGGGACCAATGAGAATTAGGAGAGGGAAATGAAGGGGTGAGGAACCATATGATTAAAGCTGATTGTATAGACATATGAAAAAGACACTATGAAACCTATTTTGTAAAAATGCTCAAGCATGGTGTCTCACGCATGTAACCCCACCTAATGGCGATGTAGAGATAAACACGTTAGCAGAGGAAAAAAGTTAGCAAGATCCTGCCTTAATTGATAAGCTGAGTAGGGTGGAATGCACCAATGATCCCAGCTATGGGAGACACCACAGTCAGTAGGATCGTGGTCTGAGACCAGCTTCAGACAAAATATAAGACCCTATCTGAAAAATCAACGGTGTGTGGTTGAAGTGAAGAGCACCTGCATAAACAGAGACTAGACCCTGCACCAAACTCCAATACAGAAAGAAAACAAACAAAACGCAAACAAAATTGTGCACAAGGTAGTATTTAACACAAACTACCTTTTTTAGTACTACATGTCTAGCACTTAAGACTGTAATAAGGAGCGAAATAAATCAAATTACAGATTTAGTCCTATAGGGAAAAAAAGATAATAAATACAATATGTAAACTTCACAATACTAGTTGAGAATAATAATGCTACAGACAAATAAAATAGGTACTTAGAGCAGACCACAAGCTGATACTTGAGCTAGGTCTGCAAGTAGATAGGAGTTAGTCTTGTGAATAGCACGTGGAAGGAAGAGAGCATGGGAAGAGTGAGTAGCGGCTGTAACAGTCCTCGTGTGGACAAAAAATAGCAGGGAGTCTGAGGAAGCTTGTCCATATTGTTACTGTATCTGACGTGGTTATCTGGTATACTGTCTGTACATTTATTTGTTTATTTTCAAATAGGAAAGGGAAGGGGGCAAAATAAGATGATTGGGAAGGAGCCGGGGGAGGGAAACAGGGACAAAAATCATGAGAAGGGGTATCAATGTATGAGAAATAATGTACTGACTACCAGGTGAATGTAACTGTAACCTCTCTATACACTACCCTGACAATAAAAAATAAAAAATTAAAATAAATTTAAAACATTTTAAAGAAAGGATCAGAGATTATATATAGAGCTTTGTAAGCCACTGTGATAGCGTAGGTTTTCACTCAGAGAAGCCATTATGAAAGAACAAGAGAGAACTCTATGATTTTTAAGTAATCCCTCTGGCTTCATTCTGGATATCATTCTACAATGACATCAGGGCACAAGCAGAGGAAATATTTGTGTTCCTGGAGAGAAATGAGAGTGGCTTGACTCACAGTGGTAGAATCACTGGAATGGTGAGAAGTGGCTCAATTATGAGTATAACTTAAAAGAAGCATTAATGGTCATAAGTAAAATATGGAATGTGATGTATAAACGTTAACAAAGAGAGTCCATTTTTAGGTGCTAAACTAAGACACTAAAAAATGGAGCAGTTGCCAAAAAGATGGTAGAAATCCTGGAACCAACAGTACAACAGATTTAGAAAGGAAATACATAGCTGATGTTCTCTGTCTCTCTGTCTCTCTCTCTCTCTCTCTCTCTCTCTCTCCCCTCACTCCCTTTCTCTCCTTCTCTCTCCCCCTCTGCCCCTCTGTACCTATTCTCATGCTTGAACTCAGGTCCTGAGCACTATTCCTGTGGGTTTTTTTGCTCAAGGTCAGCACTCTACTGCTAGAGCCACAGCTCTGCCTGCGCTGCTTTTTGGTACTTAATTGAAGAGTCTCATAGACCTTCTTTTCCGGCTAGCTTTGAACCTCAATTACCCTCTGAGTAGTTAGGATTATAGGCATGAGCCACCCAAGCAGCTGGGTTTTTGACATGTAAAATTTGAAGTGTCCATGATATATCCAGAAGTGGAGACAAATTATACAGGTGGTTAAGTCTAGAATTCAATGACACAGCCTGAGCTGAAGGTATACACATAAGACTCAGTGATCTATGAATAAAATTGAATCAGTTCACGAAAGCAACAAGCCAGTGGACAAAGACTATTAAATGAGTTAAAACAAAAGTTAATAAATAACTCCAAAATGGATGCATTAATAGACAATCCTAAACGAATAACCATTGTGGAAGGAAAACCCACCAACAGACCAAGGTATCTTTGAAACTTCATGAAGGAAGTATTTCAAGGAGGGAGTGATCAACTGTGTCAAATATTCTTGAGAAACCATTTAATAGATGGGGGAAACTCATTGGATTAAGTAACACGGTCATTGACAATCTTTACAAAAACAGTTCCAGTGGAAAAGTAGAGACAAAGCTTGAGTGACGCAAGCTCAACAAACAATGGAAAGAAAAGAAATAAAGCAGAAGGAATAAAGACAGCTCTTATAAGGAATTAGATTATAAAGACAGTAGATAAAGGATATTAGGAATAAGAGGGAGGGAAAAAGCCACAGGGAGGGATTTTGTTTGTCTTCGTTTTGTTTCTTTTCTTGCTTCCTTCTCTTTAAAGAAGAGAGCAAGTAACAGCTAATGTGTATGCTGACAGGAAAGATCCAATAGAGAGGAAAAAAAAAATCAATGACTTAGGATAGAGTTCAGAAAATAATTTGCCAATGGTGTACTGTTCTATTGCTTGATTTGTATATTTTATGAGGTAAGCATGATGTCTACTTTCCTAAATAGTTTTGAAGAAAAATCAAGAGAATGTTTCATGATGTATGAAAATGTGCTCAAATTCAAATGTGCTTTATTGGAACACAGATATACTCATTAATTATTCGTAGTCTGTGGCTGCTTTTGTTCAACAGCAGAGATGAGCTTCTGTGGCAGAGATCAGGACTAACTTTCCATTTGTGTCCTATCACCTCCTAGTTTATTATGAATCACAGTGACACAGTTATAACTTCACAGAATTTGGTGTGTGAGCATATCACCTTCCTGCCAGACTTTTTTTTTTTTGCCAGTCCTGGAGCTTACAACTCATGGCCTGGGCACTGTCCTTGGATACTTTTTGCTCAAGGCTAGCTCCCTGCCACTTGAACCACATTACCACTTTCAGGGCTTCATGTACACTAGGCGAGCACTCTACCAATAGGCTACATCCTCAGCCCAACAGCCACACTTTTTAAATTAATGTATAGGCCAAATGAAGAAATGAAATTAATGGATTTTAAGTATCATGCTTTGAAAGAAGAGCAGGCTATTATGTTACCAAATTAGATGAATTTGCTACCAAACTGGCAAAGCATTTCACTTGTTTTATAGACACTATAGCTAATACAGTCATGAAACACTTTCAAATTATCTATGCCCACCAAACCCAGTAGACTTATACTAGTATTCTGTTCTACTTATCTGTGTAAAAAGATGTTTTATTCAGAAAATACATTTTTAAAAAGATGAATATTTGCTATGAATATTGATGGCAGAGAACACTAAACATATACTCTAAGCAAGCAAAATTTATCTCATAACTATTTTACTTGTATTGGTAGATATGAAGTATACATTTTAAATGTCTGGTAGTATTATTAGTACTACTATATTTTAGTTTTGACAAAAACATGTGAAAATTTTTTTTTCTTTTCTTTTTTCTGCCAGTCCTGGGCTTGGGCTCAGGGCCTGAGCACTGTCCTTGGGTTTCTCAAGGCTAGAGCTCTACCACTTGAGTCACAGTACCACTTCTGGCTTTTTCTATGTATGTGGTAACTAGGAATAGAACCCAGATCTTTGTGCATGCTAGGCAAGCACTCTACTACAGGGCCAAACTCCCAGCCCACATGGTTTTGTCTCTTGATCTTCAAAACCAAGAATAATTTACTACCTGGATTTTTACAGAAAATTTTTGTCTAGGGCAGAAAAGAGATAGCCTGTAGAATATTTTGTTGAATTGAGAAGCAATTGCACCAATGGTCACTTGAATTTAGAATTACAAAACTGGATTTGAAAACTGAGTGCCAGTTGTTCCTATCGACAATCCTAGCCTTGAGAGTTTGAGATTGTTGAACTCGAGGTTTGAGGCTAGTGGGAGTGGGAAGAGATTCGTGAAATCCTTCTCCAAAGACAAATCCACATATTGGCAGTTACCTGTGCATCTAAGAATCCTAACATAGGTGGACTGGGCCTAGATGTAGGCATAGTGTAGAAAATGAAAGTTTATCTAAAAACTAATCAGCAAAATCTAGGGTTGGAAGTAGGTCTCAATGGTGAATACATCTGCTTAGCCAACAGATTAATGTATTCAATTAAAACTAGTTTTTAGTAATTAAAACTAGTTAAAAGTAATGTCCAGGACAACTGGAAGAAAGGTCAAACACAGAAAGCATGGGTAGACTATGGGAACATTTTGAGGATATTGAGATCAGTACATGAAAATGATGCCAAAGAGAGTCTGTTGCTGATGGCTGTCCTATCCTTCCTCCAACCACACAATGCATCTTTCTGAACAGCAGGGGGGAAAATCATCAACCTGGCAATAACCAAAACAAGTACACAGAATGGGGTAAAGCATTCACAGAAACAGTTGAACTTTGATATTCTAAGAAGAAGAAACAGTTAAAAATTAAGAGCCCTGGCAACCTGGCAGAAAAAAATCCATTTTAGTACCTGGGAGAGCTAACTAAGAAATGTGATTTGAATTATATTCCTTTAATGGAAATCATCATTTCTACCTTTGTAATCTGCCTTGAATGTATTTTATAAAGCAGTGCAAAAGTTGAAGTGATTAAAAGCATGATAAATCTTCATAGACTGCCATCAGCAACTTTCTTCAGAGATTCACAGTCTTTGAAAATAAATAGGAATGTATAGCAGCAGGCCTGAGAAGATGAGCAAATTCTAGCATCTCTACTGTGATACACGACGCTGTGATGTATAAAAGTGTGTTATCTAGTCAATGAACCAAAGTTACCTTGCCAGAAGAGAGTAAGAGAATAGTGACTAAGAACACTATAGAGTTAAAAGAAATTTTGAAAAATATTTTGTTCATGGCCCCGATTTTACAAGAGTACCTCTAAGTATGTAAAATACTTAAAAAATAAAAAGTACTGTTAGTGTGTGTGGAATTCTACAAAAAAATGCTTTGGCATAGTCAATTTCTAGACAATATATATTTCTTTCTTTTTTGTGGAGGTGGAGAGTGGTACTGATGTTTGAACTTGGAGTGTTGCTTGCTAGGCAAATGATCTCCTTTGTGTCATATCCCTCCCCCCTTTTTGCTCTAGCTTATTTTGAGATTGGGTCTTACTTTGCTCAGGTTACCTTAGGATGGGGATCTTCCTACATTTGCTTACTAGACAGCTGGCATTGCAGGCATTCACCATCACATCTGACTCTAAAAATGGACACTGATTACGTTTCTTATAGTTCTACAGTAAGAAAATCTAAGATAAAAACGTCAGGAGATGCAGTATCTGGTGAGGGTCTGCTGCATATAGATGGCACCTTCTCTATGCTCTCCATAATTTCTATGATCTGAATATTACATTGAAGTCTGGCTCCTAAGGGTAGGAGTATTGACAGGTAGGGGCTCTGGGCCAGGAGTAGGTCAGAGTCCTCATGAATACAAGTTAAGCCCTTATAAAAGAGGCTTGAGGGAGATGATCTTCTTGGTTCACATTAAGCCATATCCAAGGCACAGTCCATGAGGAAAAGGCCTAGATTAGATATGAAATCTCTATCCATCTTGACCTTAAATTTTTGTCTCTAGATGTGTGAGCAATAAATTTCTGTTGTTTATCCAAAGTATTCTTGATATAGCAGCCCAAATGTAATGACCTTTACCTAAAACATATCATGATACTTACAAAATGTTCCCTATTTGCTTATACAGTTTATTTTCTTTGTTAATTTTGAGTTTTAATCTACAATATGTATGTATTAACCTTTGTATTAATTCAGAAAAATTGACATTTTTAGAATATTACATCTTCCCATGCACTAAACTATATTTTCTATTATTTCAGAGATCTGAATTTCCTTTTTAATTTTCCCCCTTTATGAATCATTTTCTCTGTAGGTACCTTATATATCATTAGATTCAATTCTAGGAACATGTTTAAACACACTATCTTCCTAATTGTCTCTGGTAATTTGGTTATTGGACTTTGAAACTTCTAGAACTGTGAGAAGAAAATTGGTTGTTTGTAAATCATTCAGGCTCAGTAATTTCATTATAGCAGCATGGACTATGATACCAGCCCATCTCTCTCCCTCCATCCCCTCTCCTTGTGGAGGGGCAGTTGAATAAGAAATATAATCCATCCATCTTTACCTATGGATTTTCCCCCATGTTTCTAATCATTTATAGTCAGCTTTAGTCTGAAATATTACAGAGAAAATTCTCAGGATAAATAATGTATGTTTCAAATTGTGGGCTACTTTCAGTAGCAGGATGAAATCTGTTGTATTGTTCTGTTTTGTCTAGGATGTGAATAAACACTTCAACCAACATACCCATAATATTTATATACAATCAATTATTAGTCCTCTCGGTTATAAAACCAATTGTTTATGATGGTCAAGTCAGCCTCATGTATCAGTTTAACATTAAGTCTCAATACTCATGTCATTCACTTGACTTAAATCTCATTATGTAGGTTCAGCAGTAACAATGCCTGCCTAGATGCATAAGACCCTGAGTTTAAACCCTAGAACAAAAACAAAACAAAACAAAAACCAACAAAACAAAGTTGGAAAAAACAGAGTTGGAAGTAGTAATATGTGTCAGACTCATGTGGTTGCCTACTCAACAGCTATTCTTCTCCCTTATCCCAGCTAATGGCTCCTGAGCTTATCCATGTGTGCATTTGTTTAGCAGTGCACCAACAGCTCACACTACCTAGCTACTCAATTTCAAGTGGTCGATTTCCAGCTGAGCAAGCAAGTGAGTATGAGGCCGGGAGTTCAAAGTACTCAATCTATAAAGTAAAATAAACACAGAAAATGATCTTGTATTGTTCAATGAAATATCTTGAATTTGTCTGGAAAAAAATAAGTGATTTTAAGTAAAATGTTAAATTTTTGAAATCCAAGAATTGAATCCACTCACAGAAAGTTATGTTTTTCGAGCACTGAATTCATTTTGAAATGAACTGATTCTTGATGAGATGATTAGCATAGAAAAATATTTAAATCCCTTGCAAAGAACTGAAACAAGATAGTAAAAATTTAGTAAATCTTCTAAACATAAAATATCAAGTCAAGGGGCCAGGAGTTTGGCCAAGTGGTAGAATGCTTGCCTAGAATGCACAAAGACTGGGGTTCGATTTCTCGGTACCACATACATAGAAAAAAGCCGGAAGTGGTGCTGAGACTCAAGTGGTAGAGCTCTAGCCTTGAGAAAGTCCAAGGACAATGCTCAGGCCCTGAGCTTAAACTAGGGACTGGCAAAAAAAACATATCAAGTCAAAATTTTAAATACTTTTTCTCACTTTTTAAATAAACATTTAATACATTAAAGTACTCCTAGACACCCAGTAACTATTGTCAAACTAACCTGAAAATATTTTAAATTTTCTCAACACAGTCTTTAAAATTACTTTTTTTCCCAGTGGTAGGAGTTACAGAAAAAACTTGGAAACTGATTATGAAACAAGTATACATGTTTATATTCTTCCATAATCTAAACATCCAGCACTGAAAGATAAAACTTTCTCACAAACTAAAAACCACATCAATATTCACTATATCTGAAATATTACTGGTTTTATGGTCAACACAGAATATGTAAAAAGAGAACACACTTTAGGAATCTGTGAATTAAAGTATAAAGAGAGTGACAATTCAGTTAGTCTGTATAAAATCAATAAAGCAAATCTTTGCTCAAGTAGCTAGCTACTTTATTACTGGATGCTTACTAGATACAAAGAAAAGGACAGCCATAATCAAAATAAAGCAGTTCCTCTCTGGTTAAGCCGTGATCCAGGGCCTTTACCTTTAGAGGCAGAAGAAGTAGAACTTAGACTGGAAGGAAATAATTGCAAAGAGTATTAGAAGACAAAGAGGAATATAGGTACTTAAGTAGGATTTGACTGATGGGAGAGTTTCAGTTACTGACACAATTCAACCAAGTAAGGACAAGCACACACCAGAATTTTGAGAAACTTCTAATGGCACCTTCTCAGAACTGAAAATTGGCTTGCAAGACGTGGGAGGATGGGGCTCCTATTGATTTTACATTATGATGAAGGCAAACCTGTTGAGCATCAAAATGAGAAATGACTGAAGACCTTGCAAAAGCAGTGCACACGCAGAAAAGTAAAGTGGATCCCTGTGTGTCACCAACCACTAACATCAACTCAAAACTGATTAAAAACCTCAACATCAGGCCTGACACTTTGAAACTATTGCACTACAGAGTAGGAGAGACATCTGAACTCATAGGCACAGGCAGGAACTTCCTGAATGGAATCCCAGAGGCACAACAAATGGGAGAGAGATTTGACAAATGGGACTACATTAAAATAAAAAGTCTCTGCACAGCTGAAGACATAGCTACTAAAGTAGAAAGACAACCAACCAAGTGGGAAAAGATTTTCAGCAGCAATACATCAGACAAAGCCTAATATCCAATATACATGGGAAACTGAAGAAACTAACTCTCCCAAGGCTAATAAATCAAACAGTAAATGGGCAAGGGAGCTAAGGAGAGACTTCTCAGAAGAAGAGGTAAAAATGGCAAAGAAACACATGAGGAAATGTTCATCATCCCTGGCCATAAAGGAAATGCAAATCAAAACAACTGTGAGATACCACTTTACCCCAGTTAGACTGGCCAATATTCTAAAATCATACAGTAAACACTAGTAGGGATGTGGAGAAAAAGGAGCTCAACTGCATTGCTGGTGGGAATGTAAACTAATACAATCACTCCGGAAAGCCGTCTGAAGGTTTCTCAAAAAACTAAACATAGACCTTCCCTACCACCCAGCCATACTACTCCTAGGCATTTACCCTGAAACATGAACCAGAATACAACAAAGACATCTACACAGCCATGTTTGTTGCTGCACTATTCGAACCAGCTAAGATACAGAAGTAACCCAGATGCCCCATAATAGATCCATGGATCAAATATATATATATATATATATATATATATGGTGTCTATATACAATGGAATTTTATACAGCCATTAAAAAGGATAAAATAATGGCATTGGTAGGGAAGTGGGTGAAACTAGAATAAATCATGTTGAGGAAGGTAAGCCAAGAGCAGAGACAAACAGCACATATCCTCTCTGATATGCAAGTCAGATTTAAAACACAACAAGATAGGACAAATCATACAAGATTCTAGATACCCATATACAGTGAGACCAAAAGAGAATAGTTTTAGGCAAAAAGCACCAAATTGTAATACTCACACACCTCTTTATATGTACAGAAAATACTGTACATATTAAAAAGATCACCAAAGATAAGGAAAAGAAGGACCTCTTCCTAATTTGTCTTATCAATTTTAGATGACTGTATTTTTACCTTATATATAGTATATACATGTGCACATCTGCGGGATGGTGAGAATCAGTGGAAAATGGGGGAAAGTGTGTAGCAGTGAGGTCCACTGGCTGCACTGGACCTTGATGAAAGTAAACCACGCAACGCATGGGCAGAAATAGAAGGGAGGGAATGAGAGGATGAGGGAACAGATGATACTACGCAAAACAAAAGAGACTCACTTATTGCCTGATGTATATAAGGGTAACCCTGCTGTTCATCACCTCTAAAACGACAATAAAGTAATTTTAAAAGGTAATTAGAGAGGGCTGGGAGTTTGGCCTAGTGGTAGAGTGCTTGCCTAGCATGCACGAAGACCAGGGTTCAATTCCTTGGTACCACATACATAGAAAAAAGCCAGAAGTGGTGCTGAGGCTCAAGTGATAGAGCTCTAGCCTTGAGAAAGTCCAAGGACAGTGCTCAGGCCCTGCACTCAAGCCCAGGACGGGCAAAAAAAAAAGTAATTAGAGAGCAGGGAACGTGTCTGTAAAATAACACACATTTTCAAATTATATTTCCACATGTTTTGGTCAGTGTCTCTAAAACCAAACAATTACTAAACAAACCCATCCCAGTGAAAATCAGATAAGTAAATCTAAACTGCCTGAAAGCTTGAAATTGGCTCAAGGGGCTGCAGAACTTAAGGCAACTGTATGAGGCAGCATGAAGACAATGCAGTCCAAAACTTTTATAGAAGTAAGAAATCCAGTTAAGTGATAGGACGAGAGACAACCTCCAGTGTTTGTATGCTTGTGCAAAACACTCCTGCCTCTGTTCTGGTCTGCCACTACTGTCTCTTCTATTCCTGCCACTGGCCCTAAACATAATCCTTCACACTAAAGCATTTTACAGTTCTAATAAAATGCTCAAAAAGTCATCACAACTGGAGTAAAGTATGATTCCACTGAGGACCTCTATAGCCTAGCCTATAGTGATGTCAATCAACCCCCTACCTTCTTAGCTCCCTTTACTGACACACACTGCCTCCTTCTAGCTCTTGAAGCCAATCATGTCTCTGTCCATTCTAAGCACTGCATGGCTCAGTGCTGAGATCTCAGTTTTGACTTGCTCTTACCATTCAGCACTCACCTCGTCACTCATATCTTTTAAAATGGCAATTTGAGCCCCTTCTTGACAATGAATATCCTGTAGGCCCTCTCTGGTTACACAACTATGTGTTCAAATGTGTAAGTAGACTTGCTCCACCAGCTTAGCAAATTGTCTGTCACCCTTCTCCTCCCCCCCCTTCCTATAGCAACAAACACTGTGTGTGTGTGTGTGTGTGTGTGTGTGTGTGTGTGTGTGTGTGTGTGTGTGTGTATTTGTATCCACATTTGTACCAGGGCTTGAACTCAGGGCTTCAAGCTTTCACTCAGCTTTTTCTTGGTCATGGCTGGTGTTCTACTAATTGAGCCACATCAACAGTCCAGCATTTTGCTGGTTAATCTCACAATTTGTTTTTCCTTTTTTTTTTTTTTTTTTTGGCCCGACTGGCATCAAACCTTGATCCGCCAGCTCTCAATCTGAGGATAGGTAGAATTACAGGCATGAGCTATCAGCACCTGGCACAACCATTATTTCTCAAAAAAAAAAATCAAATTCTAAGTTTTCTACTCCTAAAATCACAGCTTTTTCTTCCTAGAATCATTTAAGTCTGCATCATACAATTTAGTCAAGTACATGCTTGACTAATCTTTGTCTGCTTTGTCTGGACGGCTTACTTTTCTCCTGCTAAATCTTTAAATTTTCTGAGGTGGGAAATAGACTTCTCTTTAAAGATACTCCTTCTCATCTCATTCTTACTGACCTGGTTCTGAGCCAATCTTTTATACTCTGTAAATATTTTAATAGAGTAAGAATACTTTAGCTTCCCTCTCTCTTTTGATTCCCTTGAATCAACTATGTATTAGATAACAGATTGTCATAAGACATCATTTCAATGAAAGAAAGTCTTGGCCACTGGAAGGAAAAGGTTCTTCTATGTATATGCTCTGCAATTCAATAACCACTCACTAAACATGTACTTTAACTTGTTTTCCCAGAAGGGGTGACAGGAAAGCAATTCTTGTACCTTGTCTCAGCTATGGTCTTCTGATCAAAAGCAGACACTGCATAATATAACTATGTAAATCACTATGGCCTTAGCGAGCTTTTGAGGAGACTCTGCTTGACTTTACACTCATTAGTGTCTTGAACAAGCCAACAGGACTCTATCCAACCCAACCAGAACACACTAAGCCAAAAGGATATTAAAACAGAACAATCCAAAAGTTCCAGAGATTTTGTTCACACCATGATTGTAACTTTCATTAATTAATGATATTCAAATATTTTATTATTGCTAACAATTTTAAAGCAATGTCAGAGAACTAGCTTCATTACTTTTAATGATTCTTGTACAACTTTTTGTGATACTAAAGTCTGTGTTCTGTTTTAACAACTTTTGCATCTTAAAAGGTACTTCACATTGATAGATGCAAGCAATGCACTGTTGCCTACTTTTACTAATTCATTACACTTTTATACCTCATGTCTCATGAGCAGGCTGTTGCTACAATTCAGCTAATTCATTTGCATCAACTGTTCTTGAAACTAAACAGAAAGTTTATTTATTTGTTTATTTATTTTTTGCCAGTCCTGGGCTTGAGCTCAAGGCCTGAGCACTGTCCTTGGACTTTCTCAAGGCTAGAGCTCTACCACTTGAGCCTCAGCACTACTCCGGCTTTTTTGTATGTATGTGGTACCGAGTAATCAAACCCGGGCCCTTGTGCATACTAGGCAAGCACTCTACCACTAGGCCAGCCCAGCTTTTAAATTTTTAAACAAGTAGATGAAAACTTTTTTTTAATACAACCCAAGTACCAGGTAAAAATTACTATCCTTCTAGTGTTTTCCTTCCAAGCATTTTTTGTTAAACCCTTCCTTTATTCTATTTACTTCTATTCTATTCTTTATTTACTGACAACATGACATAAACATACAAAGATCAGCAAATACTCTGTTAATAGCAGTAAAGAACCCTGAAACCTTAACCAACAAGATGTATTAAAGACATACAATATTCCATTCTTCACTTTTAGGAACTTATTATTTTCCAAGTGTTTCAGAAAAAAAAAATCTTGTGGAGAAATGATAGCATAGTGGAAACACAAATAAAAGTTCATGTAGGAGAGTTAAATGCAAACTCTGGGAGTTTCAAGTGTCACTTCCCAACAAAGGCATTTCTGACAGGAGACTGAAATGCACCTTTCCTACATTCATATTAAAAAAACCAAGTACAGGAAAATCTGGCCACATCAAAGTCACTTCTGATTTTACACAACGTCCCTACTTAGACATAAACTAATAATTAACTAAACTCCAAACATTAGAAAAATGCCTTATAAGTAACTTTCTTACTAACCCCCATCTTCAATCTTTGAAATTGTTTAGATACCAATGCATGTGTTGGTAGGAAGGAGAATAGCTGTGGTAATTGAATTTGCCATACATAACTCAGATCTCATGAACACCAACTATGGCCCATAATCATGTGAGGGAATACTGTAAGAAAGAACACCACAAAAAGGGAAGTAATTTGCAAGAGAGCCTATAATTAGCCTTTGCATTGTACAGTGGAGAATATTATTGAGGGAAATAGCTTAGGAAGGTTTAAAAAGGGATTAGTCATTCACATGAATGAATAAGCCCAGAATTTAGAGACCTGAGTTGGGAGGGGGTGCGGTTACCTGATGAAAGTAATATATCATATGTCCTCTTCTAACTACGGGATGCACAAATTCTTAATCAGTAAGAAACTTCTGAGTATAACACAAAGACTTCTGGAAATTTAAGCAATTACCTAATCAAGAATACACTAATCAAACAATAAAACCACTCACACAAATTAGAATATCATAAACAATAAAAATCCAAGAGCATGGAGCCAGGAGTTTGGTCTAGTGGTAGAGTGCTTGCCTATCAAGCACAAAGACCCAGATTCTATTCCTCAGTACAACATACATTGCCAGAAGTGGTGCTGTGGTTCAAGTGGTAGAGCTCTAATCTTGAGAAAGTCCAAGGACAGTGTTCAGGCCCTGAGTTCAAGCCCCACAACTGGCAAAAATAAACAATAAAAATCTAAGAGTAGGCCAATAACAAAGATTGGGGTGATTAATTCTAAAATGTCATTAGATACAATATTCTTTCTAAATAAAATGTTTGTACCAAAAATACTTTTGTTATATTCTTCTTATCTAGAAAAGTATATTTTTAAAGCTTTTCAAATGCACTCACAGAAGCTCAAATGTTGACATACTGGGAAGGAAATTACCCTATAGAGAATAATTTTATGAGCTACTAATCATAAAATTCAGAACCTAATTCAAACCTTGACATATCTCAGTTACAGTGATATAATCTAAAATATTTAATAATAACATATCTTCTATACAAGGCTTACTGAAAACTAAGTGAACGCCTATTGTTAAATTATTCTATGATAAATTACAACACTAAGGTATACTAAGCTATACAATAATATGAAAAGCTTTGTTATCTAAATTCACAACATTCCTGACTTTTGTATGAAATTGTGCTTTAGTTTTAAAAATATGGCTCAAAATCCTTTCACAAATCCTCCGTCCCCCAAGGTTGGGGTCACCATTCCTTTCCCTTGAATCAGAGCAGGCTTATGACAGGCTTGATAAAGAAATGATGAAAGACTTCCAAGATAGGGCAGAAAAGATGCTGCAGTTTCTACCGAGTTGGGACACCGGCTCTGAAAAGAAGCCTGTCTCCAACTGTGATGCCTTAGGCTTCCATGCTGGCTAGGCCACAGGCAGGCGCTCTGGTAGGCAGGCGCTCTGGTAGACAGCCACAGCTGAGCTCCCTGACAACAGCCAGCAGTATCAGCTGCTAGTTCCGTGAGTGAGCCCAACATCTGACTACAAACGCATGAGAATCCCCCAGTGGGATCTGGCCAGCTGAGCCCTTCCCAAATTCCTAACGCAAAATGTCATGGTCAAAATAAAATGATCATCCTAAGTGCCTAGGTTCTCAGAGAATTTTTCTAGTAAGAGACAGGGTTATAATCAGAGAAGTACTACCATAGCAATAGGCAGGATATTATAGAATAAAGACTTGCCAGGACATCTTATTATATTCAAAATTTAAATAACAAGATTTTACCGGAAATGGAGACCAAAACATGTTTGTGAAGTAATGCACCTTCTATCTGGCGAATATAATATAACATTTCCATTAATTACAATAAAAAAAAGAAATGTCAAAGCTAAAAAAAAGATTTTACAAGTTCAGATTCACATTTACCTTGCTTTTCCTACTAAGCTAAACGTAGAATAATTTATTTTGATCATTCTCTCGGTCTTTAACAAATATTTATTAAATACATACCCTGTTCTGGGCTCTGTATTACGTGTTAGTTATTAAAACAGTATGGGGATGGACCATAGATAGTACAGAATCAAACATCAATTACCACACAAACATATAAACCACAGGAAAGACTTAAAAGAGTACTCGAAGAACATTAAGAACCAGACTGAGTTAAACTGAAGACTACAGTTAGACTGAGATCTTGAAGGGAACTGATCACTAGAAAGAATCTACTGCTGGAGAAAAGAAATCGGGACAGAAGATAATCACAGAGACCAACTGTTACTGGCAATGCTAGGAACTGAAATCAACATTTAAAACAATGTGAAGTCATTAGAGGTTTTCAGGAAACCTACTAAAATGTTCAAATTTTACTTAAAAAGATCACTTTGGCTATCTTAGCTTTCAGGTACTGTCACAAAGTTACAGGAAGCACAGGTTTATTTGGGTTCAAGCTTTCAAGAAGTGTCCAGTCCATAGTACTTGTTGCTGTTGCTGTGGGTTTATGGTGTCACGTTATCTTACAGCAACAAACACTTCATGGGAGCCAGGAAGTAAAGAACAGGCAGGATCAGGATCTCAATATCTGCTTCAAGATTATAATCCTATAAAGGTGTCACTTCTTTATACTAGACACCACTTCCTAAAGCTTCTATCACTTTCTAATTGTGCCACAGGCTGGGAGCCCAGCCTTCAACACATAGACCTTTAACGATCTTTTAAGATCAAAATCATAGCACTATAGCACTATCTAATCCAGTTGTTCATATATTGACAGCATCATCCTTGGCATTTTAATTAGTTATGGAATAAATTAGTCTCATTCTAGGTTAGAACACACAAAGAGCTGGGAAATCAGTCAAAAATGAAAAGATTAGTAAGATGTTTAGTTATGTACGCTTTGTAGTTTAATAGAAGCACAAAACAGGGAAGAGGCAATTTTAACTCAGTGAAGTATGAAGGTTTTGCTAATACTCATTTTGAACTCTGAGGCTTGTACTTGCCAGGTAGGCATTCCACCAGAAAATATTATTATAGCAATAAACAGACTATTACTGTAGACTTCATATATTATTTGATAACCTCTAAAGGGTTATTGAAGAATATAAGAAGAATGATATAGAACATTAAGGAAAATTATTACAGAATGTCCAACCTGATAGAAAGAGAATGAATGAATAGATATGAAAGAAATAAAGTTGGCATAGTAAGGAAAAAAAAAGATTTCCCTAAGACAGAAGGCCTTACTAATTAAGATAAGAGCACTGTAAAGTATTCAAAGAACAAACAAATGTAAGATGGTTATAAATTGGTGGGGTCTTGATGAGAAACAAATTTTAAAGCACATAGGAATTAGGTCATGTACACCCTGTTGTAAAGTTTATATTCGCTAAAAGCAAGAGGCAGACACTGAAAAGTTCAGTAGAGTGTCAAGAATGGTACTGCATTTTATAAAGAACTTTTCAGCTTTGGGGCTAGGGAATGAAACTAAAGATAAGGCCAAGTCAGAAGTCAGAAGAAATTGCTGGTGACTTAAGCAAGGAAATAGAGAAAAAAGAAATAGAGAAATAGAGAAAGGCAGAAAAGAATGATCTTTTAAAAAATTATCTATCATCTATCTTTTTGTTTTTAGGACACAGAATTTAAGAAACTAATTGGTGGGAACTGAGAAAGAAGAGATACACAATGAATACTCCCACGTTACTAATCTGGGTATGATGATGAAATTAGAAATCCAAAAGGATGGGGAAAGCTCTGAAATGTGAGAAAGAAGAGATTAAAAGTGGGTGGTAGTTGGAAAATTTCAAGTTGAATAAATGTTGGACATCTAACTAGTAAACACATATATACTACACTGTATGGTAATAAAGGCAAACAGAAGGCCTGGGTTGTGGCTCAAATGTAGAGTACTTGCCTAGCAAATATAGGCCCAATCTTTAGTATCATCTTTTTTAAAAGTCTATTTTAGAGACAAAGAGAGTGATAGTGTGAAGATAAACATGGGAGCAAATGAAATAGCTCCACTAAGAGTTGTAAAAGTAAGAGTAGGTCTTAGGATATCAACATAAAGAGATGATAACATAAGAGAAAAATGCCAATGGAAACAAGTAATGACCAAAAAGAAAAAAAACAAGAGTATAAATTGTCATTAGGACCTAAGAGTTGGTCAAATCATAGCTTTTCTTCCATGGAGGTGAGTTGCAGCAGAAATTTCTCTAGGTTTAAGTTTGGATAAGAATCTTCTACTTTCCCCACACATGTAGTTAAGTATTCTCTTTCTTGGGTTGGAAAGTGTGTTTTTTAGAGTACAGGAATTAACTTACAAGTCATCATCTTGTACAAAAGATCATAGAGTAAATAAAAGAGCTATGGGTTTTAAAGCCAAATAAATCTAAATTAAATTCCACTTTTGACATTTCCTAGCTTTGTGATTTCTGATTTAAGTACCTCTCTAACTTTGCTTCTCATTCTACTACCTATAGTGCAAAAAGTTATTTTCTTGTTCTCTTAAACTTATTCTAAACGAGGAAAACAGTTTGGTTGGTAATTACCAACAATCCCCTAGTTAGGAAAGCTAATGGTCAATTTGAGACTCATTGCTGCTAAAATAAAAAATCATTAGGCACAGATTACCCCTTCCCTTTTCAAACACTGCCTCTGTTTCTGGGTGAGAGATTTAGCTCAGTATTTTTCTTCCCTATTCTTTGCTGGTTCTGTTATAATTCCTAAACTCCACAAATATCTGTGCACCCTGACAGACTCAGTCTCAGCCTTTCATTGATCCTCCTTCTTTCTCTATTTACTGTCAATCCTAAGAAAACTTCCATCAGTATCCAAATCTGATACTCAAGATTGCTCTCTGGAATCCCAGACACTGCCCTTCATAAATGTTGAATCATAATATCAAACTTAGCATTTCAAATTCTTTCCTCTAAATCTATGTCTCTTACAGTATTCCTCATCTTATTAAATGGCAACTGCACTTTTCAAATTGCTTGAGTTCAAACCTAAGTCACATTTAATTCTTTTTCTCTCATTCTACATCCAATTATCAGTGAATTCTGTCAGCTCTATCGTCACAATTACATTCAGAAGTCAAACAGTTCAAACCATAAAGACACCTCTATCAAACAAATCTTGGTTCAAAGTCTGCCTAGGCAGGAAAGTCTATGATAGTCTTATCTCTGATTAACCACCCAAAAGCCTAAAGTGGAGCTATGGCTGAGACGGCAATGGTAGTTGCTAGCGTTGAGCACAAAAGCTCACGGACAGCACCTAGGCCCTGAGTTCAAGGCACAGGACCAATACAGAGGGGGGGAAGAGGGAGGTAGAGAGAGACAGAGAGACAGAGAGACAGAGAGACAGAGAGAGAGAGAGAGAGAGAGAGAGAGAGAGAGAGAGAGAGAGTGAGAGTGTAATGGAAAGGATTATTATTTTATTCAACAAATCAACAAAAGATTTATTACTTTTATTCAACAAAAATAGGAGAAATAAGATGGTTAAAAGAGTAGCTGGTATCTCAGAAATTTTAATAAAAATCTCCCATAGAAAAATGAGATCCACGGGTTATTTTTTTAAACAAATATATATGTAGCCTACGTATATATTATATATTGCACATACACAGTGACAAGAAGACTGTGAAATGTACTCTTGAGGGCACACCTAATACTGGTAGTCACATGAAAATTTCCCCTCGGCTACCTATCTATATTGTCTATTGCAATAAAAACACAAGGGTTCAAGCTCCTCTGACCTTTTGATGTCTATTCTATCAGCACTAAGGAAAAACATTTGAATATAAAAGTGGAGCTCTACTGCAGGAGAGAAAAGCAATCACAGATACCAGTGGATGCCTCAGGTGAACTGTGCCTATGATATCACTAGGGATCTTCTAGGTAGTGGAGCAGAAGGCAGGATTTCTCTCTGTAGCCTCAACTCCAGAGGACTAGGAAGGAAGAGTGGTATTTTAGGCAGTGAGAAATCCATGCCCTGCTGCCCCAGGGTTCCATCTTTATGAGGATTCCACTACAGAAATCAAATGGCAGTTCACATCAATTCCCAAAAGTAGAAGAAGAGAACAAAGTTATTAATGAGAAGTGAAGGAGGGGGGGGTAAAAAAAAGAAAAGAAGCTCATGGGTTAGTAAACTGTGAAAGCAAATGCTAAATACACAAATGCATGTTCACACACACACACAAATAAAAATTTTACACACAGATGTCAGCTCACACATGCCTTCCTTCTCACTTTAAAAAAAAAAATCTGTAGTGTGATTTCAAAACAGGATTTCTGGTTTACGTTACTTTTCATGCTTTTAGGACTCCCCAAATCACACCTTGCACAGTAAGGATCTATAAATTCACCAGTGTGAACACAATAGAATTCAAACTTCATTGGGAACACAATGGCTTCTAAAAATATTCAGACTGCTTTAATGTCTACAGAAAAAAAAAAAAAAACAACTTAAGGCGACACTTTTACCCTTGAAGATCTGCATGATTTAGAATTTAGCAATAGGATCTTTTCACATTTTCCCCTATGTTACTGATTGTAAAGTGACTACAGTTGCAGTCAACTTAGGACATTATCGCAGAGCAGCTGTTTTGCTCACAATGCGTAGAAAACAATGTGTTGCTTGTCACTATTAATACTCACTGGACAGGTGTGTACATTCCAAGTCGATGCATCTGCCAGTTCTTAGCACTTTTAAGCAATGTGGTGAAAGCCAGAACAGCTGCTACCTTCAGCAAGCTTTTTAGTGTGTATTCAGAATTCTCTCCTTATCCAAAGTACTAAATATTAACATTTCATACTTATGACACATGTTCATAGTTGAAACAGAAATCATTAAAAAAAAAAAGACTTTTGTAGAAGATTTCTGAAATCATCCAGGAAGATAACAGGTTTTTCTTCCTAGCAGAATGTGACAGAGGCAAAGGTAGCTGAGATGGTCAATATTGAGGAGATGTCCCAACCATACAGGAAGTTGCAGGCATTGCAAAGACTGTCAGTCTTACTCATATATAGGTCACTGGGAAATGCACTTCTAAAGTGTGTATGTGTGTGTGTGTGCATATATACATATATATATGATACAAATACCCAAACAATATGTACCAATGCATCTTTCACTATCTCTGTTTTACTGCACTATAACCTTTAAATATTGACACCTCATGTGGAGACAAGCAATTCTTATCTCCCAGTTCATTCTTTTGCATAGTAACTAGAAACCGCAAGGTACTGACTGCAATGAAACATCATTCCACTATGAAGACTTCCCCTATTCACAACAACTTGAGTTTGATTATGCTTTGAAAACTAAAATAGCATGAATGCATTTAAGTCACCACATAAGCTGGCCTGTACTAAAATACTAACACTTACCCTTTATCCTTTGCCATATAGCCAGTCGCTGTCACTATTGGAAAGAGACTAACCACCTAAAAAAAAAAAAACTTTACCTACCTATAAGTTCATGTCTTCTTTCAAAGAACCCAACATTTCCTTTCAGAAGAATGTTTACTTAACCAGGCAATATTCTAGCTCACTTGTACTATATATTTTTACTGTTTTCATAAAATACTGAATACTCTGTTCTATTTTCTTAAACTATGTTCAATAATATACTCAGCATGTGGCACAAACTCAAAAGACTGGTCAGAAAAGTCACTGATAGATCTTTAACTCTGTCATTTTTTTTCCTCCAAAAGATCATAAGAGCCCTGAAAATTAATACTTACTACCTTTTCTTCTGTCAAGGAAAGAAAATCTTAAGATGAGAAAGAAAGCATTCAATATGTACTTTTAATTTGGTTCAATAAGTAAAATAGCTATCAGATATGGTTTTGCTCTGGCACTGCGAGTTAATACAGATCATGATCTGCAATGATATTTCAGTGATGAGGAAATTAAGGCACAGAGAGCTTAAAGGACAGAAACATAGACCTTTGATATAAGGTTGAAACAACTTCAGACTTAACAGTGAGTCCAGAAACATTACATCTGCATGCCCATACTTTTAGCCAAATAAAAAAGACAGGTTTTTATAAACTGAAAGTCTAAACCCTTTTAATTCTACATTCAATAGCAAACTTAGCAAATGTATTACTTGTGTACTTAAACCATTTGATTCAAATATCAGAGGAGAATTTAGTGCCCAAGCAAAGAGTACCATTTCCCAGCCTTCATTTCCTTCTGGACAATCTCAGGTTCTTTCAAGTTCAATAGAATCAAACAGTTATATTCCAGACAATATTGTAGTTGTTAAAGGTAGTGTAGGGAATACATCATGCAAAACTGCTATCTTCATGCAGCTTAGTTCACTTAAGCACCAAGGGAATATAAAAACCAAGAAGAGACACAAGGACTGTGGGGTAAGTCTCAATTTCAGAAAACATAATCAACAAAAGCCATAGGGGATAACATCTGAATATAGTCCTAAAAGGCAGAAGGAGTGGACAGAGCAAGTAAAAGGGACAAGGCAGAGTGATATTCTAGGAACCAGTACAAAAAACCTGAAGTGAAAGCATGCCTAGCATTCCGGACTCACTGTTTTGTTGCTTGCTATTTTAAATATTGTGTATTTTTCTCTATTGAAATTTCCATCACATGCTTTGTGAAAAGGTGAGAACCACACATACTTGTTACAAATACTGGACACAAGCTTCAAATATGTTAAGTCACTTCAATAGAGCTTCAGGGGTACATGTGTAGGCCACTGGACTTCCCTTGCTAGATATGTGTGTGTGTGTGTGTGTGTGTGTGTGTATTATTCCACTTATTCTCTTCTCTGTTATAAACCAAAACACCAACTTCTTACTCTAACTTCCTTATTAACTTATGGCAGCTATTTAAAAAAAAAAAAAAGAAAAAAGAAAGGAAAAGTCTGAGGAAAGTTGCACTTTAAAAACAGCAAACTCTCAATAAAGGAAGAATACTTAAATCATCATGAATAAGTATCTTCAATGAACTAAATACACTGTATTTGTATCCAGCATTTAATGGTTAAGTACAACCTTGTATTGTTAGTGTATTTACATCTCATTATATGCTCCCTTTCATTGCTCCCTATATACATTTGCTCTTACAGTGACTCTGGACCAAGGCCCATATTTTGAGAAATCTACATCCCAACACAGGGCTTTGCACATGGATGTTTAATGGTGATGTCATAGAAACAATCACAACAAGCAGTAGACATTCCTGCTTTTTAAGTATCTGTTTGTGGATAAAGCCTGAAAAAAAGAGAGACATCATGGACTCCCACAGTCGTTTTGAAAATTTCAGCCATTTGGGCCAAGTTACTGTTTGTGTAACATTCCATTCTCCTAAGTTTCCATTTGCATTTTCAGTTCAGGACAATACCCACTTTCAGACTAGAGGAAAGCATGGGATAAGCTACAAAACATAAAGGAACTGTGGAGTCCAGTTCAGTTCCCTGAGAGTGTGAAACACTGTTATTTGAAAGGAACTTAACATGAAACGATCAGATTGGGAACTCCAATAAGACATTGTCCAGACCACCTAGCAAGGCAAACAGACACGTAAAGGAACAACTTAGTAAGTGTAAGATATGGAGAAGCACTTTCAAAGTATACAAGGAGTGGCCTGGAAGATGAGGTAAGGCTTCACAGAAGAGCTGGCACCTGAACAGACAGGGTTTTGAAAGATGAATAGGCCTAAGACAATAAGACACGGGATCAAAGGGCATTACAGATTGTGCAAAAACACTGGCAGAAACACTGCAAATTGAAAAGTGCTAGAAGAATGTAATCACAATCAGTGAAGTAAAGTTACTCTGTTTCTCCAGCTTTCCAAGAAAAAAAACAAGCTCTTAAAACCAGAGGGCAGCGAGAAGGAAAGTTCCACCAATGCTTATTTAGTTAAACTTCTTAGCCCTCCCTTTTCTCTGTTTTGGTTCTCTCTTAAGGAAATAAAGTACAGTGTTGGCTGAAAACTCCAGAGAAGAAAAGTACTTTAACTCTACTGTGGAAAAAAAAATAAAATGAAAGAGGCAAAAAGAAAAAACTGAAAAGTGAGGGAGTACCAGAGAATTTTTTTTTAATTTAAACTTTTCTGGAACATATACAGGGAAGAAATGTAAAATTCAGGTATCAAGGCCCCGACACATTAATTCCAACCTTTCTTTTCACCAGCTCCATAAATATTTATTTTATGCCCACTGTCTGTTAGTTCCCCAGATGCCAGGCCAATGAGGCCGTCTCACTGGCCTCCTCCTCCTCTGAGCAAGCTCTTGCATGCAATATTGCGAGGAGAAATAAGCACAGGGCAATCCACACTGTATATTTTGTTCCTGTTCCAGGTGCCAATCCAAACCTGAAGCTCCGAGTTGAATTCCAGTCAGGTAAACCAGAGAGGACAAAACACTTAAACAATATCAACTGAGAGGTGAAGAACCGACCAAAGAGCCTCAGTGACTATGGCTTGTCCTCTCTTGGAAGGACAGGGAGCTGATACCGGGGGACCAGTGACTGGGCATGGAGAAAGTAGGGTAAGGGGGGGGGGTGGTCTTACCTGGGAGCTCAGGTAGATTTTGAGGCACTCCTCACACACGGCCTTCTTGCAGCAGGGCAGAGGCTTGATGGGTTTGTCTTCCAGGCACACCCGGCACATCAGCACCATGAGGGGCGCGTAGGGATCCCCTACCCCGCCCAGGCCAGAGTAGGGTGGAGCTCCTAACAGGCTGGGCACGGAGAAAGGCTCTGGTGCCAAGTAGAACTCCAGCTCGATGCTGCCGCCGTCGGGGGAGAGGGGATCAGCTGGAAGGGACAGCTGGGAATTGGGGAAGGAGGCTCGAGGGCTGGAGGGGTTCGGCACCGCGGGAGCCCGGGTCGGGGAGGCGGGCGGCGAGGGCTGCTCGGAGGAGGGGATCCGGGGCAGGTCGCTCTCCACGCAGTACACCGAGCAGAAGACCTGTCTCTTGGAAGGTGGGCGCCGCGGACCCAGCACGTCCAGGACCCGTCCGTCGGAGGCCCCCATTCGGGTCCTGGGCTCGGGGTCGTCGCCGGGGGACGCCCCCTGCAGTGCGCCCTCGCCCTCTCCCTGGCGCCCAGTTTCCTCCTCCTCCAGCTCTTCCTCCGGCTCCAGCTGCAGTTGCAAAGTCTGGGGGTCGAGGAGCCCGGTGAGCGCCAGTCCTGCGTGCTGCCCAGGTGCCGGGTTCTTCCTCCACCCCGCCACCCCGCGGCTGCCGGCGTGCTCCGGGGTGCCGGCGGCCGCACGGCCGGAGTCGCTTCCCCAGCCGCCTCCGCGGCCGCCGCTCGCCTCGGCCGAGGCAGCAGCCCTTGGCCCCGGAGCCCCGGCGCCGTCGCCGTCGCCCCGCTGCCTCGGGGGCTCGGGGTGGCCCGCAGCGCCCCGATCGGGGGCTCGCGCCTCTCGGGGCCCGCCGCCGCCGCTCACCGTGCTCTGCTCCTCGCCCATCGCCGGCCGCGGCCCGCGCCGCCGCTGCCCATCCAGCCGCCGGGACCCCCAGCCGGCGCCGGCGGGCAGCGGGGGCAGCGGCTCGGCTCCACTCGCGGCTCCGCTTCTGCTTCCGGGTCCCTCCTCCGGGGCCGGGACGCCCCAAGCTCCCTCGGGGGAGCCCGTGCTCCCGGGCCGCGGCGCGTGCGGAGCCCGGCCCGGCCAGCCGCTCCTCCTCCTGGTCCTCGGGCTGCGGCCAGGCACCGCCTCGGGGGCTCCGGGCGCGGGGGTCCCCGCCCCACATGCAGGTTGGGGCGGTGCCGCGCTCCCCTCGAGCTCGGGGCGGGGCGGGGCGGAGCGGAGGCGTCCCGGGAACGGCGGCTGGCCGTCAGTCCCGCGTTGTGGCCAGCCCCAGCTGCGGGTTCAGTGCGGGCCGGGGGAGGGCGGTGGTCTGGAGGTCTCGGGGCGGGCGACGTCGCAACGACGCGCACCAGGGGGTGCTGGGGCTAGAGCTGGGGAGGGGGGGGGGCCTTCCCCCTAGGGGTGGGGCAGGGAGAGGCGAGGCCGGAGCGGGCGACCTCCCTCGGGTCCGGCTTCACCTCGACGCTCTCCTCGCTCCCCTTTTCCCCACCCCTTTGGCGCACACCTCGCCACACGTACACAGGCGCGCAGACTCCGCGCGCCCCTCTCCGCGCGCCCCTCTCCGCGCGCGCCCCTCTCGGCGCACACCACATCGGGTGGGTGTGATCCCGGGGTCGAGATGCGCTCCGCGCCCGAGCTCACACCGGGCCCCCACACAGCCCTCCAGGCGGAGGAGGCCGGCCCTCCTCGGGGCTACACGTGAAGTAGAACTTCCTAAGGAACTCCTGGAGGCTGAGAGCTGCAGGCTAGGAAAGGCTGACGAGTTAGGATGTTAGGTCCAAACAAATACATAATGCTAGGCATTCTTTAAAGTGCGAATCTCTCTCTCTCTCTCTCTCCCCCCCCCCTTCCTCTCTCTCCCTCTTTTTGGTCTAGGAGTGTCTACCAGGAGTGTCTCTGAAATCCACCAGTCTTCCAAATGCAATCCTTACAAGGAATAATAATAAATCTGAGATTTGATTCCCATTTTCCTCCTTTCAGTGTAGGCTCAAAAAATTATTTCTGTGTATTTTTTGATTGTTATTATTGGTGGTGATCTGGATCATTTAGTGGAAATCTCAGACAGTTATTAGCATGATCATATTTATCTCCAAAGCTGTTCCAAGACAATAGAACTTAATTATGTGTTGATCCATCTTCTTTATTTTACAGGAAGTATTAGTCACCCAGACATTGGTGTGTTTTGAGTTCCCTAAAGCCAATGAAAACAATTTTGGGAAACCAACCCATGTTCTTCTTTTTTTTTTTTTTCATCTTGAGAAAGAATTCAACTTACACATTCAAGAAATAGGAAGGAGCTATGAAGTGAATGTTGTTTTTTTAATCTTGAAGTTGTCATTGGATTCTAAAATATTTTGCAAATCAGATGCAAATGCTACCATGGTGCCTAGCTATGCAATGCTACTAGATAACAGCAAAACACCAAAGAACATTTCCATCCAGTGCCCATACCTGGGCACACCTGAAGGAGATGAATTTCATTACTAATTGTCATGGCACTTATTGGTGTGGAGAATTATTAATTTTTTGAAGATTAAATGTCATTGAAAAAAACTTGCATTTCCTCCCTGGCTAACTGATTTCCTGATAAAGGCCATGTTTCTCTACATGATTCCCCTACTGTTTATTGTAAAGGCAGAGACAAGGAACACATGTATGTGACCTTTGTGTGTGTGTCTGAGTTGTGGGCTTGAATTCAACGCCTAGGTGCTGGCCCTATCCTTGAGTTTTTTGATTCAAGATTAGTGTTATACTATGTTGAACCACAGCTCCACTTCCGGTTTTCTGGTGCGATAAAAGTCTGGAGATAAGAGTCTCGCAGAATTCCTGCCTGGGCTGGTTTGAACCATTATCCTCAGTTGTCTGTCTCCTGAGTAGCTAGGATTACAGGCGTGAGCCACTGAGAGTGGCTGTATGTATTTTTTTTTTTTTTTTTGCTACTCCCAGAGCTTGAACTCAGGTCCTGAGCACTGTCCTTGGGCTTTCACAAGGCTAGAATACTACCATTTGGGATACAACACCACTTCCAGCTTTTTGGTATCAAGGAGTCATGAATGCTAGGCAAACACTCTACCACTAGGCCTAATTCCCAGCCCCTGTACATAATTTTTGACTGTGCCACCTGATGACTAATTGTGGACTCTTCCCAAATGGTGCTTTAAAAAAAAAAAAAGTGTTTTCTAACAACAGGATAAAAATAAGACCAGCATTTACAATAATGAGTGCAAGAAACTATATCCTATAGAGGAATGCATGAGGTTTTTCTCCTAAAAGTCATGCTAGGATGTTGACCCTCCTTTCTTATTTTCCTCCCTTTACTTAGAATTCTAAGTAAAAGGGGGCATAGAGTGGAAATGCACCATTTCTCTTTATTTTTCCACCTAAATCACCTAAGAAAAATCCAAATAGTGAAATTTATATTAAAAAATTAGCAGTATGCCATAACACTAATTTCCAAGTCTAAAAAGACCAAGTCTTCAAAAAACAAACCAAGAAGAGGGAGATTAGAGAAGGAAAGGAGAGGGAAAGGGAAAAAAAATGAAGGAAGGGAGAAAATGAAGGATGTTATGTATCATCCACTATCCAAAATTACCACTTTAAAAGACTGATGGGTGCTTTCCTTGTGTTTACATTTGCGTGTAAAATATATATGAAGTTGTAATGCTTTTTTATCTGTTTTTCTTCCTTTGTCACTTGTGAAACATCTTGAACACTTTTCATAGTGCTCACATATCTACATCATCATGATTTGTCATCATAGGATTTTTGTTTGTTTTGGGTTTTGTTTTTGTTTTGGGGAGTCATGGGGCTTGACTAGGCCTGGGCGCTGTCCTGGAGCTCTTCAGCTCAAGGTTACCACCCTACCCTTGAGCCAAGCCGACTTCCCATTTTCTAGAGTTTATTTGGAGATAAGAGGTCCTTTTGTGCCTGTGCTGGCTTTAAACTTTGATCCTCAGATCTCAGCCTCCTGAGCAGCTAGGATTACGGGCCTGAGCCACTGCACCCGGCAGGATGTTTTTTATTTTATTAATTAATTATTTTTTTTTTTATGTATGTGGTACCGAGGAATCGAACCTGGGTCTTTGTGCATGCTAGGCTAGTACTCTACCTCTAGGCCAAACTCCCGGCCCTAGGATGGTTTTTATATATACAAATATGTCATGATTTAACTAATTCCAATGTATTATATCATTTGTACCTTTTAGTAAAGTCTGTATTGTCAATTAGTGTCAGATTCCTACATAATGGTTTGGGGGTACATTCCCTCAAAGTAAATTGCTACAGAAAAAATCGACTTTACCTTGAAACTCTTGGCACATATTGTCATAGAAACATAGTGCTAATTTATACTCCATTGACATTGTTAGTCAATGTGTTAGTTTTTTGACACTTGGATTTATTTTTTTTTCTTTTTTTTTTGACACTTGGATTTATTTTGGCTCATGATTTCAGAGGGTTCACTCTCTAATTCTTGTTTTATGTTCCTGGGTCTATGGAAAGACCGAATTTTATAGCAGCAGGAGCATGTAGAAGAGACTACTCATGATGGACAGGAAGTGATTTGAGGATGTGGTAACCTGGGAAGATACAGCCCCCCAATGACCTGTCCCCAGTCACCTAATTCCTTCAACTAGCCACCACAAGTAAAACCTCCCCGAATAGTAGCAGAAACTGGGGATCAAGCCTTCTGAATGTGATCCTTTGAGGGAAAAACCTTCATAAAATAACAGTGGGTGAGAGAATTTACCTTTTTAATCCCTCATGCACAACATCACATGTTTAGTCAATGAATGAATACTTAAACAAAAAGAAAAAAATCAAGCAGTAACTGTCAAATCACTCTCTATATATTTGTAGTTGGACATGGAATGTTGCTGTTCTTTATTCCTGATGTTAGAGTTCTGGCAGCATCCTTTCTTTCTCCGTTTTGAATTTCCTCTTTACCTTGTCTAGTGAAAAAAAAGTGTTCTAATCTGCTAAATGTAGTCATGATGGATACTTTGAAATCCTTGTGGCCAGTTCACCATTTCTGCTTTTAAAATGGACATACACACATACTCAAAAGACTTTTCTTCAAAGTGAAATGGTTTCATTCCAATCAGTGGTCTGTAGTAAATGAAGCATTATATAGAACTTCAGCTCCAAATTGTGTATCAACTAACAACTCACTGAGCACCTTGAGATGTTTACAATTCTTGAGGAAATCACAGCATGATCTGTCAAACACTAGGCAAGCTACTGCTTTAGGTTGTTTGGTCCTAATTAATAGAGACACTTCTCTCAGCTTAAATGTGACCATGAAAACCAATGCACAGAAGGGCATTGGAAACACAGAGGGTTCGGTTGGAGAGTTTTGTCTGGAGTTGAAAAACTCAGACATAAGATAGAAGCAAGAAAGAGACCCTGATCTATACAAATATAATTTTAAATTTACTAGCCCTATTTGTAAGGAACAATGAAAACCTTTAAGTAAAAACTTTTCTTGTTGACTTAAGAAAGGTTTTGTCTTTTCCCTAAGCTATTAGGAGATAAACTGCCTTTAAGCTATTAGAAGGGTCTGCTAGGGGAGTGTTTATTTACTTGGGATCCTTAACACATAACAAATGTGATAACAATGTTGTTTATGATAGGCACTTTGGGTTATGTAGTATCCACTTAAACTCTAAGGATTAGAGCCTAAGGCCAAGTTTTTGGTAATTATTGATGTGTTCATTACTGAATCCCAGTGAAAACCTTAGACAATGAGGTATGGGTGAGTCCTAGTTAGCAATACTCTATGTATAGCCCCATATGTCATTGCTGAAACAAGCATTGGCTGCACAATCCCCCAAGCAGAGGACAAGTGGTCATTCTGTGCCTGGTCTCGGGGGATACTGTTTTTCTAGATGGCCTTTTTACTGCTGATTTTCCGCAGCATCTTACTGCTGTGTTTAACTTTTCATTGTCATAATCCATAACTGATTAAGCTGCTTTTTCTGAGTTCTGCAAGCTCTTCCAGAGACTTACGGAATCTGAGGGCGCTCTTGAGAATTTCCTGAATTACAACACTACAAAAACGGAAGTCCATTCATTCATGTTATTCAGTCTTCTTTAGCCTTGTTATTCCAAAGAGAAAAAAGCAGAGGAGAAAGAGTGGAAGCTACCAATTCAAGAGTAGGACAAGTTTAATATAAAACAAAGAACAAAGGGAAGGGTTCACCTTGTTCTTGTCACCAAAGAAAGTTTATTTTCTCAGATGACAAAAATAAGAAAATGGCCACTTTGATGTATTAGCTACTTGAGGTTAGTTATGACATTTTGATTGACAAAATCTAGCAAGAGTATTAAAAGGCTCTGAAAGCCTGGAAGCTAACTGCCTGAGCCATTCAGTTACATTTATTTTAAAATCATGACAAATAATTTTTATCTATTTATCTCTTAACATACTGCTACTGAGTTGGACTGGAAGAACGCAGCTGCTGTTGGGCGGGGGAGATGTTAAATACCACAAGCTGTTTCTCAAACATTGTAGAATCAATAGAGCTGAAAATATTTTCTCAAATACTTTTTTAAAAAATTTCTAAATATGCAAGTATCTTAAAAAGCTTTTTATTCACACATTCCTAACTCATTTACATTTCAGTTTTCCTCTTTTATGCAAGACTTTGGTGCTGCTACTATGAGCTTTATGAAAATGATAATAGTTCCAAAAGTGTCTGGGGAAATTACCAAAGTAAGCAAGTGAACAGTTTATATCCTAGTCCTGTTTTGGCCTTACATGTCAATTTTCCTGCATTATCTGGGCCTCAGTTTTCACCACAGTAAAATGGGCAGATTGAGTTGGCTACCTCTGAAGTTCTTTTCCATACTGAAATTACCCTTTTCAATTTAACTGATTGCTGCTTTGTGCACATTGGACTAATAAAGGCATGACATATAAATGGAGACTGTAACTCACTGTAAGCCCTAAAGAACTTGGCAATTAAATAGAGAAGACAGACCCCCTAACTGGAATAATAGCAGGCCTATCTGAGGGATGACGTCCTGGAACCCTAAACTCAACACTACAGAATGGCAGTGGAGGGTAATTTCTGCTTGGGTCACAGCAAGTTTCATGAAGGGCCTGGGAGATGAGTTTGATTTTTACAAACAGAGGGGATATTAAAGAAAATTGGAATTCAGAAGGTACACTGCATAAACAAACCCATGTCAACCAAACACAAGGTGTTGTGAGTGGCAGCTGGCATGCTGAGTGTCTATCCCAAGTTCCTTACAAAGAAAAGGAAAGACAAGTTGGCCCAGAACTGTTACGATTCTATGAAGGATGGTCTATTGACCCTTCTAAGTCTATTTTTTTTCTCTCCTGCTTGATGTCTATGCCTCCGGAGGTCTACCCTTAAGCACATTAGGAGCTGCTCTTACTCTCTGTTTTCTAATCCATTTCAGCCAAGGGAAGTCACTGGCAGGGGAACACAGGATTGAGGAAGTTTATCTTCCCTGCTCTTAATTTGCCACGTTCCTGTGTGCTGTCTGTGTTCCCTGTGAAAGGCCATCTATACTGCTGTCTCTGGTATGAGAGTTCCTTCCTTTGGGCCAAAGGGAAGTATATTCATTTCCTAGGGTTGTGGCAATAGTAATGAACAGTAAGCCCTATCATAAACTAAGATCGCCTTAAAAGAATAAAATAGTCTTTTATATCTGGAGACTGCTAGTCTGTCTGGATGAAGATGTTAGAGGGGCAATAGTTTGTCAGAAACGCAGAAGCAAAACATCTTAGCTTTTTGCCTCTTCTAGTCTTTGGTGTTTCCTAAGATTCCTTGTTCTTCTTCACTTCTATAGACAAACTCTAATATCCGCTTCTATTGTATCATGCTTGTCTTCTCCTGGTTAGCTGTGTCACTACTCTTTTTATATAAGAGTATTTTAATGAAGAGCCAGCTTTATACCATCTTATCTTTATATCCTCTGAACTAATTTCATTTGCAATGATGATATCTCCCAATAAAATCATACTCTGAAGTACTTGAAGTTAGGACTTCATGAGTCCTTGGGGGTAACACAACTCAATCCCTATAAGAGAAAAACTATTCCCCACATTTTCTAATCCTATAGTACTACATTATCCAAACATAAACTCATTCCAACCATTGCAGTTGGCCCATTAATAGCTTCTCCTAATTATACAGTTCATTTGCACCTTCTGTTTTCTTCAGTGAGTTTTAAATATAGAGATTTGATTGCCTTCTAGATGATTTGATAGTCTTTTGTTATTATTTTGTTTCACATGTTGGGATATTTTTAGCAGGAAAATTGTGATCCATTCTAGGTTTAAGAAAACTAAATATCTCTGTGGCAAGTTAAAAATATTCAACAGAGAAAAAAAACCAACAGGGCAAACTGTGAAGTAACACAGCCTATTGTTATGTTGAGTTGTTATGTTAAGACATGATGGGAGTTAGAAGTGGGAAAAGACCCAACCACTTCCTGTGTCTCAGAATAAAATTCAGTCTTCCTCAAGGCCTTTCGTGTGGTATACCCCTTCCTACACACTCTGTCATCCCTTCTTCCTCAATTCCACAGGCCATTTCTGGGCCTTTGCTTTTCCTCAAATGTCCCATCTTGTCCTCATCTCAGGACATTGAGCTGTGATCCCTCTGTGTGGCAAGACTGCTTATTCCATGAACTGACACAACCTTTTTATCCCTAGGCCAACTTGTTTTAGCTCTGTGTTCAAAATACCTCTGTGTCCAGGAGGCCTTCCTTAACCAACCGAGATGAAATACCATCACCATCCCTACCACTTCATCCCTTCTCTTTATATTGTGTTATCTCAGAGTACTTCCCGAACTGATTTAGTCTGTGTTTATTTAGCTGCTAGCTATCTACTCCCTCCTTAAGACTTGTTCTGTTTTCCTCTTAGGTAATTCTGATTCCATTCAAGTAATTTTTGATACCTTTCTTACAAAGAAGGCAAGATGACATGCAGACCCAATGTAGTTATTTTTGAATTTTACATTTTGAAGTTTCTTTGATTTCCAATGTCATTTCAAAAGTCCCAGTGTTAGTCATAGAAATCAGGTGTTCTTATGAGAAATGTTCATAGGTTGTGACTCATAAACCCATTTTAAGACTGTTCTTCTACCTGGCATGTTGTGACTCTTTTGGCAGATTCTATCAATACTTTTCTGACTGTGGTCATGGCTTGGAATTTTATATTTTTTTCTTCTTTTCCTTACCTTCATGTAACAGTCTCATTAATCAACTCAGTATCAACTTAGACTATTATCTAACATATTTAACATGATTATCCAGCTTATTCTGTGAGGCATGATCTCTGTTATTTATTTGCTGCTAATTTTAGACATGACTAAGTGATATTGTGAAATTTAGCCCCATAGTGCTTTCCCACACCTAGAAAAGGGCCAGCCGTGTGCCAAGACTTCCCAAAATGGCACCTGTGCATGAACTTGCACCACCATATGGCGATATGATCTACTGAGCTCTAATTGTCAGAGTGAGTCACGAATATGCAAGACCTCTTAGTCCTTTGCTCTGGAGGAGATGCTCTGTTTTTATCTTAAGAATCCTCTTTTTCAACTCAGAAGTGGGGGAAAAAAAACAATAAAATTAGGATAAATGTCAATGTTATCAGCAATAACTATCAGTAAATTGAATTAAAGAGGCTATTATTCTTGAGAAAAATGGCTGCTTTGTTTCTCCTAGAAAACACCACAATTAAACAATTGTTTAAATTTTAGTTATCCATCCTCCTTATTTATAAAGATACCTGGTTATTAAAGTTAAAATATTCACTTGAGAGGTTATGAAATCAAAGTTAAAAAATAGGAACTGAGAGAATTGCAACTGCTGAATAAGTACTCATTTACATTAAATGGTGACAAAGTTCAATTATGACATATTCTTGGTTACTGTTTACACATAGTTAAGATAACCAATTTTAACCATATCCCTGATTCCCCAAGCAATCAGGTTTTCCTTTTTGTTTTTGTTTGTGTTTTTTCTTTTAAGACTGCCCTCAGAGAAATATTGTGAAATGTATATGTGTTGGTTTTATCTCTACCTTGTTTATGGAGTAAGAGACTCAGTGTTTGTCACCATATTAATCTGCAAGACATCAGGTTTTTCTACATTATTCTCAGTCAATACTCACCTAAGGTATGATCACTATGTGTAGGTCTTCATGCCTATGAGGCCATAGGAGGTCCTCAAAGTCATTTATTACATGACAAATCGGTCACATATGCTTCTCATAGGCTAACCTCAGCTCATCTAACTGTATTAATAATATTGTATGGCTCATTACCAATGTCATAAATATCTAATTTCTGTTCTTGGCAGATAAAAGGTTTTCTGTTCCTGTTAGTTCTTTGTGTCCCCCTAATAACAATGAGTGATTATTTCCATTAATGTTAATATCTTGTGTATCTATAGCATAATTTACCATGTTATTTTCAATGTAATTGTACAATAAGAATGTTCAATATACAGAAATTAATAAACTATACTCTGATGCCTGTTTTTATATAGTCGTGCCTGCAATTTAAGAATTTTTTGTATTTTAAAGAAACAGTATGCAGAACAGTTACACACAAGAGTATTTACTATCTGCTATTTTACAAATAAATTTCTCTACCAATGGATTAAACTAAAATCCTCACTCAAAGATGCATTAAACAAAGTCAAAGACAGAGATGGTTTAAGAACCATTGGTTTTAAATATGTAAAACATATAGTTATGGTTCTTAAGTATATTATCATAATGAATTTTCAAAATTTTAAAAATTTAGTAGAAAAAAGTAAAATGCTGAATTTCACTTTATAGATATTACAACTAAATAGAAGTGACACAGGATCCAATGAATGCTGAAAACAGATACAAAACTTATTCAGTCTTTAAAAGAGCAAAATCCTCTTTAAAATCAACCAGATACTAATGAGACAATAGCAAGGTATCTACTTCAAACCAATTCAGGTGAGGGCAAGAGATTGTGAAGTGAAAAAAGGAAACTATTTAAAATTTGCTCAACTTAGTAATAAAGATTTCAGCAAATCGCCAGCCAAATAAATACGAAGAGTCAACTTTGGAATTTTGGAAGAAAAATATCCTTTAAGAATAAAAATGTGATAGAATTATTTGAGATAAAAGAAGATAAAGAGAAATTAACAACATATTAATGTTAACTATAATGTTAAGTGAAGTTCTTTAGATTCCAGGAAAAAAAAATCCTATTCTAATGAAAAAAGAGGAACAAGAGTGTCAAATTTTGTATGCTTTAAGTATAGAAATACCTTTTCTTTAAAATTTGCTTAGCTGTATGTCAGCTAAAGTGAATATTATATCAGTCCTTTCTGAGAAGTCATTTTTATTCTGAGCTTATTCTCTTTTTCTTTTGTTATTTTTAAAATGTCTTATCTGAGTCAGGTATCAGTGACTCACATCTCTAGTCCTAGCTACACAGGATGTTCAGAAAGCTGAAACCTGAAGGACCAAGGTTTAAAGCCAGCTTGGGCAATAAAGGCCATGAGACTTCATGCCCAGACTAAGGTCTGATTCATGTGGTGGAGCACTTGCTATGAGAAAACTGGGGTCCCTAAGTTCAAGTCCCAGTATTAAAAAGTAAAAAAGTCTTAGCACACTAGACAAGAATATATCTTCACCATTGCTACTTAATATTATATTTGTATTCTTAGATTAGAGGAAATATTTGAGGAAATAAAGATGGCCATCTGTCTTAGAATAAAACAGAATTATTTGCAGTAAAAATCCTCATAAGTTTTTATATAAAAATGACTCTTTTTGGCATTTTTCATAGTAAATTTTTTACTTAAATTATTACTTAGAATATGAAGTAAAAGACATGATTTTACCCAAAACATGAAAAACAAACCTCATGGAAACACCTTTAACAGATCAAACCAAAGATTGCTATATTGAAAATAGCAAAATGTTACTGAGGGAAATTAAAGCAGCCCTAAGCTTTCGCTCCAAGATCATGGGTTGGAATTCATTATTAAGGTTTAAAATTTATCAGATGGATCTTTAGATTTAACTCAATTTAATCAGAAATCAAAAGACGTTCTTTGTTCTGCTGACAATTGTTAGTCTGATACAAAAATATTTATAGAAATGATATCTTAGAGAACAAAACTGGATGCTACATATAATCTAACTGTGTTTCAATGTAAATTTAAACTAATCAGGACAATGTTGTACTTTCTTCAGTATCAATCAAGAGTATAAGGAAACTGAATGTTCCAGGGATAAACATATGCTTGGCACTGTCACTTGATTCTTTATGAAGTCTTGTCCTAGTAAGATGAAAAAAGAAGATATTTTCAATAAATGGTACTAGATTAGCTGTATTAGAAAAAAATCCATCTTGATACCTACATCTTAAGCTACACATTATAATTTACTTGAAGTGGGATTTTTGAGGAAATCAAATGAAAGTATATTTGTAATTTTAGGCATAATTATGGAAAATGAACTTCAGAACAAAATCAATTCACCGTTTAACAGCATTCATCAAAAGACAAATATGAGCCATAAAGTTCAATATGCAAAAAAATTTAAAAAGAATAGCAAATCAGTCATATAAGTAACTCCTGTAGCTCAATAATAAAAATGTTGAACAATTCAATAAATGTAAGAACTTGAAAAAAGTCATTAAAAGGCATGTAAGAATAATTAATATGTACCCCCAAAAGTGTGCATACTGCTAGTCATCAGGAAAATACTTTTCGCCTTTAACACTGCAGGATTTCAGTTTTTTTTATATATATAATTACTTATTTGCTCATCTCACTTCCTTATCAGACCATAATCTCTTCCGGTGTATAGGATCAGACATATATACAGGGTTTGGTTAATAAATCAATGAACCTTGTCAATTCAATTTGATTTAGCTCAGATTTGAAAAAAGAAAGAAAGAAAGAAAGAAAGAAAGAAAGAAAAAAGAAAAGAGGTAAATAAGTATTAATTTTATCACTTGAACCCCAAATCCAATTCCAAAAGTCTTTCCTTATCTAGGGCACAAGTTACCGCAGCCCTTCTAATATATCTCCTTTGCTGGTATCAGGCTCTGGAAAAACTAGAGTGACAGTCCTTGGATTATATTTAACGTAGCATCTGTTGAACTCTATAGTTGACAATGAGTGTATTTCCCTACTGACTGTCTTTATGTTCCAAACTTTAAATAATACTGGTTAACTATTCATAGGTAATATTCGTGGAAATGTGCCTTTGGTGTTTGTTTTTGTTTTGTAGGGTTTTTGTTGTTGCTTTGTTTTGTTTTGCTTTCTTTCCCCTGGTCATGGAATTTTGTCTTTTTTTTTTTTTGCCAGGCCTTGGGCATGAACAGAGCCTGGGCACTGTCCTTGAACACATTTTGTTCAAGGCTAGTCCTCTGCCACTTGAGCCACAGTGCCAATTCTAGAATTCTAGTTTTTGTATTTGTTTTTTCTGTGTATGTGGTACCCAGGAATCAAAACCAGGGCTTCATGCACGGTAGGGGAGCATTCCACCACTAGGCTACGCTCCTGGCCCCTCCTGGTCATGGAATTTCTAGCTACTCAAAAGAAGGAGATCTGAGGATTTTTTTTTTTTTTGGTAGGTCATGGGTCTTGAGCTCAGCCTGGGGGATGTCCCTGAGCTCTTCAGCTCAAGGCTATCCTACCCTTGAGCCAAGCCCCACTTCCTGGTCATGGAATTTCTATTCAGTACTGAATATATATCTATATCTGTATCTGTATCTATATCTATATCTATATCTATATCTATATATCTTTAGTCATTATGATCACCATGAGAATCAATGTCTTAAGCTTCTTATTTGGACAAAGACCCAATTGATCTCCCTCTTTTTTACACTCTCTGCATTACATATAGTGTTTCTACTTCCTCTCCATGTTCTAAGCATGTGTGTGCCTTCTGTTCTGTCAGGGATTATTCTTACCTTAGGACCTTTGCAATGGAGCTATTTCCTCTGTTTACAATGTCCTCTCCTTTCTTATATCTCTGAATGGCTGTATTTTTTTCCTCCACATTCAAATATCAACTCAAGTCTGTCCTCCCAGGACTTCTTCATCATGCCAGCCAGAGTTACTTTGTGTACAGCATTTACTGCCAGAAGATATTTAAGATTTTTATTTTTTCAACTGACTTATTTGTTGACTTTTCCATTTGAATGTTTGTTTCATCAAAAAGAGGCCCTTGTGTGTATTTCTTCACAGCTGTGAAACTAGTCTTAGTGCTTAGAAGAATGCTTGGCCTACAATCAACTTCAAAACGATTTATTAAAATTTACTAAAGGAGGAAGGCAGACCTGTCCTCCCATCACCTGTAGATACTTATACTAAATTTTAGAGTACTGGGAACACTTTCAGCCTACAACCTCATTTACATTTCAAATATTATTTGACTATTTCCTTTTTATTAATTGCTGCTCCTCTGTTGGGTCCATTCATTATTATCATCAGCTAACTACAAGTCCTAGCAGAGAAGGGCTACTATTCTTTGAAATTCTTTACTGTTGTCTTCTCAAAAAATGACTGTTTGTTGGTTATTTAAGTTTGAACCATGCAAGAGGAAAGATCTAGTAGACATATGGAAATGTGAAATTATTCTGCAGTAAGAAAGAAGAAATTAGACTGAGTTAATTAACACATGGCTGGAGCTATGGTACAAAATTCTCTCACTGATAGACATAGGATGGAAAAAAGCTGAGGAACCCAGCAAATCTCTCGTAGGTAGGAAATGAAGAGTGAAAATACAAACAGGAGAGTATTGACTTGATAGAGGAGAGTAGATAGGGAAGTAGAATTAAAAGCAAGAAATAGCAGGGGATTTATATAGAAGAAATTTTACTGAAACCATGGGATCAAAACATGATTGCAAAGTGTTTTGGAAGAGAGCAAGTGTTTGGCATCAAGCAACCCTTCTTTACTTCCTTAGCAAGCAAAATATTGAATAAATTATTGTAATTTAATGGACTAAGTAGTCTGACCTGATTTTCCAGAAGAAACATCTACACAAATGTCTTTTCACTGTGTCAGATTTATTGGTTTCAAGTGCAATTATATCTGGATGTTCTCCACTTATCTGCACTTTATTCATTTGATTTCTTGTTAACTTCATGCTTTTTACTACCTTCTTTGCACCTTTGCCCCTGTTCAGAATTCATTTTAAATATTGCCTGATATTTCACTGGGAAATATTGAGGAGAATTAAGAGAAGACATCTGTTTTCCTGATGTAAGGAGAAGGTACAGAGTAGATCATGTTCCTGGGCTATTATAAGAAGTAAAGACACATATATCTCCTAAAACGTTATCCCAGGAAATTGGGGTACCTCTGTGAAGGGAAAGATTCCCTGGAACATCAGATTATTGGGATGATTATGAAAAGAGACACATAGACTTATATTTACTTTTGAAGCCATTAGTCAATCTAACAAGTGTCATTGGTGAAAGTATATGATACTTTAGTGCCAAATTGGATACCAATTTCGTTGTGTAGTTTTTATGTTATTTAACTATCATGATTTCACTTACGTTTGAATACAAACGTAAATGATAAAATAAATGGAAAAAATTGGTGCATTTTACCTATCATGGAACATGCTTCCCTTTTAAGTTTTCATATTCAGAATACTTATTTCCTAAATTCCCAGTAATTTTTTTTTTGCCAGTCCTGGGCTTGAGCTCAGGGCCTGAGCACTGTCCTTGGACTTTCTCAAGGCTAGAACTCTACCACTTGAGCCTCAGCACCACTTCTGGCTTTTTTCTATGTATGTGGTACCAAGGAATTGAACCCGGGTCTTCATGCATGCTAGGCAAGCACTCTACCATTAGGCCAAACTCCCGGCCCATTCCCAGTAATTTTTATTGAAAAAATAGTATTTGATTTTTTAAAATTTCTACCAGTTGTGAGACTTGAACTCTGGGCCTGAGCACTGTCCTTGAGCTCCTTTTGCTCTAGGTTGGTTCTCTATCACTTGAGCTACAACTCTGTGACTAATTGGAGGGAAGACTCTTACAGACTTTCCTGCATTGGCTTGTTTGAACCAAGATCCGGAGATCTCAGCCTCATGATTAGCTAGGATTACAGGTGCAAACCACCGGCACCCAGTGCTTGCCTGGTGTGTATGAAGCCCTGGGTTCGATTCCTCAGTACCATACATGCAGAAAAGGCCAGAAAGTAGCACCGTGACTCAGGTGGTAGAATGCTAGTCCTGTGCAAAAAAGCTTAGGGACATTGCCCAGGCTCTGGCTTCAAGCATCAGGACTGACAAAAAAACAAAAAACAAAAACCTTTCATGGATGGTTTTTCTTGATTTCATGTTACATTTGAAATCCCCCAATAAAATGAAAGCATAGTGGTGTAGAACTAGAATTAGAGAAATACACTGAAATTGTTTCACTCAATTCTATGATTCTTGGCAAAGCATTTAAAGAAATATAAAGTGCAAGTATAACTAATTGAGACTAGAAATCAAATGACAATGGTTCACAAAAAGGAACATTTTTCTTTTTTTCTTGTAATTAATAGAAGGGTTACAGTTATATTGCCCAGATTGAAGGTAGATTAATTCACATACATTGATACTCCTTCTCATGTTTTTGCCCCCATTCCCTTCCCCCAGCCCCATCCCCTCATCATCCCCTTTCCTTTCCTATTTCAAATAAACAAATGAAAGTATATACAATATACCAGTTAACAAGATAGGATACTGTAACAATATGAGAATAACCAAGGGACAACAAAAAAGAAGAGAAATAACCTAGTACATTAAGAACAACAATCACACATTATATAGCTCTTGTTTCCATATCCTGGAGGTTCTTTCATTTAGCCTCATCTTATATGGCCTTATGCATCTAAAAGAACATTTTTTCTTAAATAGGAAAATATTTGGACAATCTTACGTTATATTTAAACTAGAAAATAAACATTTCCATAGTATTAAATGGCAAAAAAAGCAGGCAGATGAAAATTATAACCAAGAAAAAAATGATCAAATTTATCACCTAATCACTTCTAATATACAAGTGAATGTTGGAACTATATGACTAAATCACTGTATTACCCAAATTAAATTATGTATTATTCTCTACAGGACAGACATTCTAATTATCATTTCCTTCACATATTTCTTTTATTTTTACTTGAATATTCATTAAGTATTGAACATTTATTAAAATTTCATTTAGAGTAGCCATATTATGAAACATCATTTCATCATTTAGAACATAAGTTTTACAATATTAATAATTAACATGTTCTATAATAATAATAATTAACATGTTCTATAATATAATGAGAATAATCAGTTAAATATGATCCAATTGTATGGATCGATGAGATGGTTAAATTAGCCATTTAGTTACATTTCTGTTTTCCTTCAGGCAAAATTCTTTGAAATTAACAGTTTTAACAGTATAAGTATATTGAAATAAGATTTCCTTTCTCACCTGGCTCCTATAATCCATTTGTTTTCTGAAGAAATTCAATTTATTCTACAGAGCATATTTGTTACTTATAATAGAAATTTTCTAATCATATACTTAGCTAAAGTTCAATAAATGTACAATATTTCAAATATAACATAATTAGACCCCAAATCAGTTATCTTTGAGTAATACAATAAAAACACATGAACTCATTTCTACTTCTTATTGACAGCTAAGTCCCTAAGTCCTAAATATTAAAGTATACTTTATAAAAGATAATTGCATGATGTGGTATAAGGCTGGCCAGATAATAGCAAATAAAATATTGGTGATTTTAGAAATAATTTTTTTATGTTTTTGTAGGGCTTGAACTCTGGGCCTGGGTGCTGTCCCTGAGCTTTTCAGCTCAAGGTACAGCCCTACCCCTTGAGTCACAACCCCACTTCCACTTTTCCTGTGATTAACTGGAGATAAGAAAATATTTTTTTCACATATTTTTATTGTAATTAATAGAAGGGTTACATTATATTCACCAGATAGAAGGTGCATTATTTCACATACATTGATACCCTTTCACATGTCTTGGTCCCCATTTCTCTCCCCTCACCCCCACCCCTCATCTTGTTTCCCCCCTCCCCTATTCAATTTCAAATAACCAAATACGCATATATACAATATATCAGATAACAAGGTGAAACACTGTAACAATATGAAATAACCAGAGACAGCAAAAAAGAGAGATAAAATAGTACATTAAGGACAACAATCACTCATTATATGGCTTTTGTTTCTATATCCTGGAGGTCCTTTCACTTAATGTCATACTAGTTGGCCTTATGTATCTAGGTTTTGTTCCATTGTAAATCTCTGCTAGGAGAGCCCAAAGTTTCTAGTGATTATGACAAATGAGGGAAACCATTGAGCCTATGGTCCTTTGAGTCTGGCTTATTTCACTTAATATGATTTTTTCTAAGTCTTCCCATTTCCTTAAAAATGGGGCAATGTCATTCTTTCTGACAGCAGCATAGAATTTCTTTGTGTATAAATACCACCATATTTTGTTGATTCACTCATCAACTGAGGGGCATCTGGGTTGGTTCAATATCTTTGCTATGGTAACTAGTGCTGCAATGAACACCACTGTGCTAGTGGATTTAGTATGTCCTTGTTTCTGGACCATTGGGTAAAGGCCAAAAAATGGAATTGCTGGGTCATAGGGAAGCTCAATGTTTAGTCTTTTGAGGAACTGCCACACTGCTTTCCATAGTGGTTGAATGAATTTGCATTCCTGCCAACAGTGTAGCAGTGATCCCTCCTTGCCATATCCCTTCCAGCATTTGTTGTTATTAGATTTCTTCATCATGGCCATTCTAACTTGAGTGAGGTGGAATCTTAGAGTTGTTTTGATTTGCATTCATTTTACAGCCAGGGATGTCGAGCATTTCTTCATGTGCCTGTACGCCATTCTTATTTCTTCTTCAGAGAAGACTCTCTTTAAGTCTTTGGCCCATCTTTTAATGGGATGGTTGTTACTTTGGAGATTAGTTTTGGAGTGATTCAAGTTTTTGAGCTGTTGATATATTTTACATATGAGGCCTTTGTTCGTTGTATGGTTAGTGAAGATCTTCTCCCACCCTGTAGGCTTTCTAGTTAATTTTCTAGCTATGTCCTTTGTCATACAGAAGCTCTGCAGTTTAATGCAGTCCCACTTATCCAGACTTTCTCTGAATTGTTGTGTTTCTTGGTCCTTATTAAGAAAGTCTCTATCTGTGCCAAGGAGACCTAGTGTATCTACTATTCCTTCTTGTAAAGTTTTCAGTGTATCTGCTTTTACCTTGAGGTCTCGGATCTATTTGGAGTTAATCCTGGTGCAGGATGACAAAGAAGGATCCAACTTTAGCTTTCTGCAGGTGCTTAACCAGTTCTGCCAGCACAACTTGTAGAATAGGCTGTCTTTCTTCCATTCTATTTTTTTGGCTCCCTTGTCAAAGATTAGGTGGCCATAGGTCTGTGGGTTAATATCTAGGTCCTCAGTTTTATTCCATTGGTCTTCAGGCCTGTTCTTGTGCCAGTACCAAGCTGTTTTGGTCACTATAGTTCTGTAATAGAGTCTAAAGTTTGGTATTGAAATTCCTCCTGTGCTGTTCTTTCTGCTAAGAATTGTTTTTGCTATATGGGGTCTTTTATTAAAGAAAATACTTTTTATCACCATCATATTGATGTAATTCTTTGGAATGTCTTGGTAGCTTGATCTCTTTGTGGATAGACCAGAAAAAAGCTGGTGCGATGTTTATCTCCTCATACAAAACTAAGGTCATTATTTCACTAGAGATACCTTAGGGAATGCAACAATTTTTAACAGAAAGTTTATTATTCTGTTTTGTGGATGTCATAATGTAAATACCTCTATTCGACCATATAATCACTTCAATCAACCATCTGAAACCTTAATTCACTCTTCTCTAAGCAGGTTTTGGAATTAGGTTTTGAAAGCAATCCATGATCAATAAACGTGTAGTCAGAAAATACTCAAAGGGATCCATGTACAAGGGAGGAAAAAAACAAAGCCATGAAAATATTGGAAAAAATCACTATCTGCAGCTAAAGCTGACAGAACATTTTTTATCATGCATTTGGTAAGCTTTTTAGAAGGAGTAATCTCACTAGAAATTCAAATACTATAAACAACAACTTAATGAAAGGAATTAGTATATATCTTTCAATAATAACTGTATGTTATGTTCTCAGTTGTCCAATTAAAAGGCACAGACTGGAGGAATGCACTAAAAATGACAATTTGTCATCCAGAAGAAACATATCTCATAGGAATCCATAAGCATAGGTTTAAAATAAATTAAAACAAAAAGATATTCTAAATACATGAAACCCAAAAGCAAACAGCAGTAGCTATGTTTATATCTGACAACTCAGACATTAAAATAACCTTAAACTGGTATCTTCTTCTGACTAGAAAAGACAAACATATCAGTCCATACTGATAAATAAAGGAAAAAAAGCCATCAAAAGGCTATACCAATTGTAAACTTATTTGTGTACCAAACCCTGACCTACATAATTTCATAAAACAAATATTACTAGACAAAATTCAGATAGACTCCTATACAATGATAGTGAGTGACTTTAACAGAACACTCAAACCAAAAAAAACCGTATTAAACAATAGCTTCAAAATTAAATAAAATTGTAGGTCAGATGGACTTAATTGACATCTACAGAAGATTTCAGCCAAGAGCTGCAGAAATACATTCTCATCAGCACTCCATGGACTTTTATTCAAAAGCGATTATTTTTTAGGACATAAAACAAATGTTACCATTTGTTATCAAGCTACAATGGGCTAAAACTAGAAACCAACAAGAGAAAGTATAGAAAATATATACATACATGCTGTTGCAGCATCAAATAGGGGATATTTATAATAAAGCCATTCCTGTACAACAACTTATCAAAAAAATTATACACCATGATCAAACAGGATTCATCTCAGGGAGGCAAAGCTGGTTCAACATACACAAATCAATTAATATAATTCAACACATCAACAGGAACAAGGACAAAAATCACATGATTGTCTCAATAGATGCGGAAAAGGCATTTGACAAGATCCAACACACCTTTATGTTAAAAGCTCTGGAGAAACTAGGAATCCATGGAACATTCCTCAATATAATAAAGGCTGTGTGTGACAAACCCACAGATAGTATTATACTTAATGGTGAAAAGGTAAAGCCATTCCCTCTAAAATCAGGAACGAGACAAGGATGCCCACTCACTCCACTCCTGTTTAACATAGTATCAGAATTCTTAGTCAGTGCAATAAGGCAAGATGCAAGCATAAAGGGGATCCAAGTAGGGAAAGAGGAAGTAAAACTATCCCTCTTTGCAGATGACATGATTCTGTATTTAAAGAATCCTATAGACTCTACTCCCAAGCTCCTTGAGCTGATTCAAAACTTTGGAAGGGTAGCAGGCTATAAAATTAACCCTCAATAATCAACTGCCTTCCTTTACGCCAACAGTGAGAGGAATGAGGCAACAATCAGGAAAAAAATTCCTTTCCCAATAGCCTCAAAGAAAATAAAGTACCTAGGAATTAGCTTAACTAAGAATGTAAAGGACCTTTTGGATGAAAACTTTAAAAGCCTGAAAAAGGAAATTAAAGCAGAACTGAGGAAATGGAAAAACCTCCCATGCTCCTGGATTGGAGGAATCAACATCATGAAAATGACAATCTTTCCAAGGGCTATCTACAAATTCAACGCAATACCCATCAACATCCCAATGTCATTCTTTAAAGAAATAGAAAAGGCAATCCAAAATTTCATATGGAATAATAAAAGACCCAGTATAGCAAAAACACTTCTTAGCAGAAAGAACAGAGCAGGAGGAATTTCAATACCAAACTTTAGACTCTATTACAGAGCTATAATTATCAAAACAGCTTGGTATTGGCACAAGAACAGGCCTGAAGACCAATGGAATAGAACTGAGGACCCAGATATTAAACCACAGGCCTATGGCCACCTAATCTTTGACAAGGGAGCCAAAAAAATATAATGGAAGTAAGATAGCCTCTTCAACAAGTTGTGCTGGCAGAACTGGTTAAGCACCTGCAGAAAACTAAAGTTGGATCCTTCTTTGTCACCCTGCACTAGAATTAACTCCAAATGGATCAAAGACCTGGAGGTAAAAGCTGACACACTGAAAACTTTACAGGAAGGAATAGGAGATACACTAGGCCTCCTTGGCACAGGTGGAAACTTTCTTAATAAGGACCAAGAATCACAACAAATCAGAGAAAGTCTGGATAAGTGGGACTGCATTAAACTGCAGAGCTTTTGTATGGCAAAGGACATAGCTAGCAAACTAACTAGAAAGCCTTCACCAACCATACAGCGGACAAAGGCTTCATATCTAAAATATATCAACAACTCAAAAAATTGAATCATTCCAAAACTAATCTCCAAAGTAACAACCATGCCATTAAAAGATGGGCCAAAGACTTAAGACTTAAAGAGAGTCTTCTCTGAAGAAGAAACAAAAATGGCCTATAGACACATGAAGAAATGCTCAACATCTCTGGCTATAAAAGAAATGCAAATCAAAACAACTCTAAGATTCCACCTCACTCCAGTTAGAATGGCCAGGATCAGGAAAATGAATAACAACAGATGCTGGAGGGGATGTAGCCAGGAGGGATCACTACTACACTGTTGGGGAGAGTGCAAACTCGTTCAACCACTTTGGAAAGCAGTATGGCAGTTCCTCAAAAGGCTAAACATAGAACTCCCCTATGACCCAGCAATTCCACTACTTGGCATTTACCCAATTGTCCAGAAAGAAGGACATACTAAATCCACTAGCACAGTGATGTTCATTGCAGCACTATTTACCATAGCAAAGATATGGAACCAACCTAGATGTCCCTCAGTTGATGAGTGGATCAACAAGATGTGGTATTTGTACACAATGAAATTCTATGCTGCTGTCAGAAAAAACGACATCAACCCATTTGTTAAGAAATGGAAAGACTTAGAAAAAATCATATTAAGTGAAGTAAGCCCGACTCAAAATAACTTAGGCTCAATGATTTCCCTCATTTGTCATAATCAGTAGAAACCGTGGGTTCTACTAGCAGAGATTTGCAATAGAGCAAAACCTTGATACATAAGGCCATATAGTATGAAGCTAATTGAAAGGACCTCCAGGATACTGAAACAAAAGCCATATAATGAATGATTGTTGTCCTTAATGTACTATGTTATCTCTCATCTCTTTTGCTGTCCCTTGGTTATATCATATTGTTACAGTATCTCACTTTGTTATCTGATATATTGGATATAGTTGTATTTGGTTATTTGAAATTGGATAGGGAAGGGGGGAAAACCAAGATGGGGGGGTGAGGGGAGGAAATGGGGACCAAGATATGTGAAAGGGTATTAATGTATGTGAATTAATGCACCTTCTATCTGGCAAATATCATGTAACCCTTTTGTTAATTATAATAAAAATATTAAAAAATAAAAATAAAGCCATTCCTTCTTATACAATTTTAAAGGTGTGGCTAGATACCACACTGTTTGCTTTATTGTTGTAAAGATACATGTCTTGGGGAACACTTCTCTGAACTCTCTTATGGTCCTAACTTTTATTTATTTTTATCCTTGTAAATAATACAGCTTTTGCTCTTTTCTTCCTTCCTTCCTTCCTTCCTTCCTTCCTTCCTTCCTTTTTTTTCCTTCCTTCTTACTATTGAGGTTCATGGGGCTTGAACTCTTCGGACTGGGCACTGTCCCTGAGCTCTTCTGCTCAAGGCTACCACTCTACCCCTTAAGCCATAGCCCACTTCCCTTTTTGTAGTGGTTAATTGGAGATAAGAGTCCCCACATTTTTTAGTGCTCTGGATGGCTTTGAACTGAGATCCTCGGCCCTCAGCCTCCTCAGTAACTAGGATTACAGGCGTGAACCACTATGCTCAGCTTCTACATTTTTTCTTAATCCCAGCTTTATCCCATTTTGTCAAGCCTACTTACCTAAGAATTCATAGTGCAATATTATAATATTATATTTCCAACATAAATGATTTTATTCTCACTAAGCAAATTTTTTTAGTAACTCCATGGGATGCTCATGGAAAATAGTTAACTAACACTCCTAGAAAATGTAATCTTATTATATCCATTTCTTTTTTCTTTCAGTTGTATATTCTCTTACCCTATCTAAACTCTCTTTGCTCTTTATCATTTAATATTTTCCAGAAATGTAGTATACATTGCTTCATATCTTCTTTTGTTGCTATTGAGCAACATTAATAACTCTTTCAATTTGTCTTTTATTCTAAGTACTGTCAATGATCACTTTTATTTGGGCTAATTCTAACTTTTCATGCTTATGTAGCATAGAAATAGAAGGGAAATTAAAGTATTTTTAGATCTATACTCTGCAAATAGAACAGAGAAACACAGAAGCATTTGACATATTCTCTGTTGTTCCATTCTTTATATAGTCTAGAATCTAGACCATCAGAGTAGCTCTGAAGGGAGTTTCATTTCTGGACTCGTGGACTTGGCAGAAGTCCAAAACCACAGTGTTAGAAGCCTCCCAAGTCGTTAGTATGACTATTGGGACAATAGAACTACTCTACTGCATAATATCAGATTTTTAGCTGTATCTGGGCTCTAATCCTTTCCCTCATGCAAGGGCATATTGTATCTTGCAATGCTTTCTGTCTGGGTATAACAGTATGTACAGCTTGAGGTTTGGATGATGGCCAACTTCCAACTTTTCTAAAACTGTTTAATAGCTCCCTGTGTTTGTGGAATTGTGTCCGTGGGCACACATTTCCATTAGACTGGAGGACCTCCAGGTGTTTGCTTAAGGAAGTCATTGAAATTCAATGCAAATTAAGACCAGCTTTCCAAGAGATTTTCAGCAGCAAGGATTTTCCAAGCTCACAACTTGAAGACATATTATTTAAGACTTCCAATACAATATTTAATAATTAAATATTTAAATAAGTTGAAACTTTTAAAATACAAGATTTTTTCCTTTAGAAATAAGGATCACTTTGTTACGGTTTGTATAAAGTCTATAAGGGCATTTTTAAATTCAGAAAAATTTGTTTGTTCAGTAATGACCTAATACCATTACATCATTTTCCAAGGACTTGTTCAACATGTAAGTTTCCAATGAGAATGTATAAGCAATATCATTTCATATGGAAAAAACAAGAAAACTAATTTTATGAGTATGTAAGAAAGACCCATAGATATATAATATTAACTAAAATATTATTTTTACTCTATATGCTATTAGTCAGGTGCCACTAAAAATAAGGCTCTATATAAAAGTTGAAAACACATGAATTAAGTGATTTATTATTTGCAAAATGTCTCTGTAGTCCATGTGTTGAGAACTTAATCTCCAATGCAATTGTGCGAGCAGTTTAGATTAATTCCCTTGATCAATGTCCTTATTATCATTGGAGTGAGTTTCTGAAAAAGGAGATTAGCTCTCTTTCCCTTCTAACATGACTTTTTTGCTTTTTGCATTCCTCTGTGGGATGAGGTGGCAAAAGGCCCCAGTCAAGTATGACCCCATCAATCTTGACTTTCCGTCCTTCTGAAAGATAAGGAATGTTATCTGTCCTTTATAAATTATCAAGACTTGGATCACTGGGCACTGATGATTTAGGCCTGTAATCCTAACTACTCAGGAGGCTGAGATCTGAGGATCTCACTTCAAAGGCAGCCTGGGTAAGGAAAGTCTCAAAGACTCTTATCTGCAATTAATTGCCCTCCACCCCTCACAAGCAGGCAAACCCCCTGCCTCCAGCAATATTGGAGCTGTGGCTTAATGATAGAGAGAGGGTTATCCTTGAGGAAAAGAAGCTCAAAAACCAAAAACAACACAGATCCTAAGCCCTGCACAGGACCACAATTTGCATGACCAGATCCTGGGAAACACACACCCACAGCAAAACTGACTCAGATACTTTGTGATTGCAGCACAATACAAATGAAAACAGAAAATGGGCACTGAGAATGAGAATGTTAGAAATGTAGAACTGGCTTTAGAATGAGTAGAGGCTTGAAGAACTCAGAGAAACTGTCAAGGAAAAGTTCTAGGTTCCCGTGAATGGAGCATTAAGGACAATCTCCCTAAATGCAAAAAAGCATTTAGGGAAATCATAAATCTTTTAAGAGATTACTTAAATGGCCATTTTCAGAATGTTGATAGAAATTTGAACAGCAAATGCAATTCTGATATTAGGCGGAATTGAAGAACAAGGTATTAGAATTTTAGGTCAAGGTTATACTTAGTATGTAGTTTTAATAAATTGGTAGAAGTTGTATCTGTGTCCTAGGACTTAGCACAACACATAAAAGCAATGACCTGGGGTAGAATAAAGTTTGTAAACAGAAAAGACAGTTATAGGGCTACATTTTTTTCTTTGGGTAAGAAAGAAATAAATGATTTAAAGACAATATCAATGATTAAAATAAAAGCAGAAAGGAAAGATTTTGGAATCTTTTGGTCTTTTTTTTCTATGAAAGAACAAAACACGGCACTTTGAGAATACTAAGAAGTATAGCCAAGTGACCATTTGTTAATAATGCCCACATGAATGGAAGGAAACTAGGATTTATTCATCAAGATACTTGGAGAAGGACCCAAAAGGCATTTCAGAAAATGTCTCTGTAAGCCACAACCCTGATGACAAGATTTCTAGATAGGTGTCTGCAAAACTTGACAATCTCTATGCTTTGCACCTGGTGACTCTGTGGTCTGAATCCTAGCATACTGCCTCTGGCACCCAGTTATGTTACAAGCGGACCCACAAAGGGCTTGGCTTACTCTGCTAGGAAGTTCATGGAATATTTGGGTGATATCCATAAATGTAAAAGTTATGGTATCTCCCATTAGGATAATGCATCATAGAGTCACGACAGATGTTAAAGCCACCAGTATACAACTGCAGTCTGGAAAAGCTTCATTCTTGAGATCCAGACTCCTAAGAGCTCTTTGATGGATTCAGTTGAGAAAAAATACAGCGATGAACTACCCAAAGTCTTGGCATTGTCCAACCTCTAGTTGTAGTTGTACTGGCAATAAAGAAACTTGTTGACTTCCAGTAATCTATACCTCCATTCTTCCCTTTACATTAGCCAGGAAGCTTGAGAGTTAACTGGAAACTTTGAAAGAATTTCTCTTATCTCTTACTTAGCTTGGAAATTGCTAACTGGCTATTTAGTAAGCATATTTTCTTGGTTATCTGTAATCCTCGAGTAGACAACAGTATATCTTCAGAAGATTAAGCCCTGGCAAACTAAAGACTATATTATCAAACAGAAAGCCATCAAATTACGATTTGAATGGCTGTTGAACATATTTTGGTTGAAAGTCTGGTCAAACCTAATCTCTTTAAGCCAAACTTCTGTTTAAATAAATAGATTCTGAGCTCATTATTCTACATGAAACACAATTGTTTATTTGTATCTTGATGCTTACATAGAAAAACCAATAATGTAAGATGCCTTCAATTAAGTTCAGTGAATCAGGCTTTCTATGAAATTAACCAAACCATCATGTCTGGTATTCACCCAGACATGCTCTCTGGTTTTTGTTGTTGTTGTTGTTGTTTGTTTGTTTGTTTTTTTGTCGGTCATGGGGATTGAACTCTGGGCCTGGGCATTGTCCCTGAGCTCTTCAGCTCAAGGATATCGCTCCACCACTTTAGCTACAGCGCCACTTTGGGTTTTCTGGTGGTTAATTGGAGACAAGAGCTCACGGACTTTTTATGCCTGGGCTGACTTTGTACTGAGATCCTCAGATCTCAGCCTCCGGTGTAGTTTAGGATTACAAATGTGAGCCACTGGTGCCTGTCTTGTTTTTTTTTTTTTTTGCCAGTTCTGGGCTTGGGCTCAGGGCCTGAGCACTGTTTTTAGACTTTCTCATGGCTAGAGCTCTACCTACCACTTGAGCCTCAGCACCACTTCTGTTTTTTTTCTATGTATATGGTACTGAGGCATTGAACCTGGGTCTTTATGCATGCTAGGCAAGCACTCTACCACTAGGCCAAACTCCCAGCCCTGTCTTGTTTTGTTTTAACTAGATGGTGTAGTGATTATAAGTAAGAAAAATGAATTTTGATTATGCAGGCGCATGCCAGCCACAAATATTTCTTTTGGTAGGCATAGCATAATTTATCTTTAAAATCTCCAATGAAATCGCTGAAAACAGGGATTATAATTACATTCAGAGTTTGTCAGGTGATTGAGGTTGTCTGTGTGGATAAACATGTGGTTTCACTGGAGCAGCTTAAAAAATTCTTTGGTCGTCTTGTCTGTGTTGCCCTTGCTGCCCCCAGTTGCTTTAAAACGGTCCAGTTAAATCAGACTGTCAAAATGGTGAGGTTCTCTATTTGATTTACTCATGCCACAAAAACCTACACAAGACTGTTATGAATGCCACATTTGAGAAAAATATCCCATTTGTGAAAACATATTGGGTCACACTAAAAAGGGATTAAATGAATTCTTTTTCAAAAAAGAATTTGCTAGGTAGAAAGGAATGCTGAGGTGACGCCTGGGTAATGGCAGAGCTACAGATGTCTCTTTCTCATGAAAATATGCTCTATGGGCTGAAAGTCACATCAGGGAGGGGGAGGGGTTACTTGTGAGAAGCATGCTGCAAATTACCCCGAAATAGGGAGCTAGCCAGTGAAATCCTGACCTTCCACAGAGTATTTGAGAGTACAGAACAAGAATCAGCTACACACTTCAAAAGACACCTCATGGTGAGCTCTGTAATAACTGTATCACCAGATATGCTCTCCTTCACTGTATTACACAAAACAGACCATTGTGTGTGACCCACTTATTCTATTTGTATACTACATCAACGTCTGCAGCCATTCTTTTATTGAAAAGGTCCCAGTTCTGTTGTTTCTAAGTGGAATGATACAGCGAGCACATTTAAAGATGAATGTCATTACATTATATAGATGAGTCGTAGGTTAGAAAAGATGAAATCGTACAGAAAGTGGAGTATTTTCCACAGGGGTATGTGCAATAGTATCAACCACAGTACCTGCAACTTACAGGAAGATCAAAAGAAATGAGAATGGAATGAAATGGATAAGATTGATTGAGGCTCTGAGATTTCATCCATTTGTGCTTCTCTAACCCTATTCCACTATTAACAGAAAAGCAGAGTTTATTGGTATGTATCAAGAGACCATTAAATGGCTAGGGTTAGACACCTACAAGCTTAGTGAAAATCCAAAGAGAGGAAAAGATGCTAGGTGAGAACACAAAAGTTACATTGTGAAAGACAAAGGGATTGTTAGGAAAACAAATAGGAAATAAGGAAGTTCATGATACAAGTTTATTCTGTACAAGTCTGAGTAGTCTTTTCATCAGTAGAAAAAGGAAGTAAATCTCCTCTAGAGAAAGAGTTGGGTAGATTTTACTGACTTTGTTCTACCTTAGTGGAACATATGGGGATTTATCTCCCAGTAGTTCCTGCTTTTAATGTGATGAAGTTTCCAGAAAGCTTATTTCTGTGTTTGTTAATTCTCAATCTCTGTAGCTTAACATAATTCAATGCATATTTTAGGGTGGCATATTCTGATGTCATTTACTACATAGTAACTTGCCACAACACTATAAATATTAACTATGTGTGAAGTTCAGAGTAGAAAGAGATGATGGTATTAGGTTGGATTTGTTGAATTTTAGATGGTCATTGACTCATATAGAATGAGAGAGAGGGAGAGAGAGAGAGAGAGAGAGAGAGAGAGAGAGAGAGAGAGAGAGAGAGAGAGAGAGAGAGAGAGAGAGGCAGAACTTTGAGCTACTAAGGGAGATGTGAGTTGAGGTTATTAGAAATTAGTTGTGTATAGATAGACAAGGATTTGTATTACAAATTTGCTAGAAAGAAAGGATAGAATGAAAAGATTAAAACCTATGATTGAAAGAAAAACTTAAGAAATAATCTTTACTTTTGAACAGGCTGTTGTATGGTGAGAAAACAAGCCATATTTTGAAAGATTGAATTGTGAACCTTTATTAAAAGTCCAGTGATTGCATGGTAGACTTCCATCTCAAAGGCCAGTGGCCAGGAACAAAGCTTGCACAAAGCTTTTCAAGACAACAACACATGCTCTGGGTGGAGACAAATCCTTAACAAAAGCAGACCTTATATGGACATACTCAGGTACAAACTCAGGCACCAGAACTTTTCCATGTTGGGGAGATAAGCCTCAACCTTTCACCTAGGGGAACTCTTAGAGGTGATTCAAGCCATTTAGGGAGGTAAGCAAGGCAGAAGCAGAGCATTCTCTACCCAAAGCTTTCCTAAGGCTATGGTATCTGCATTTTTCTGAAGCAGAATTTTTCTAGTTCACCTTCAACCCAGCAAGAGGCACCAGGATGGCAATAAAGCTCAGTCTCCTTACTTCAAGGCAAGGCTAGAAACACATAACAGGACCAAAGAGCATATATACATATTCATATGCATAGCTATATGTATATACATATATATTTATTTATACATATACACATACATACATGTAAATGTGCTCAAAATAATTTTTGAAACATCATTATATAGTTATATATTGTTATTATGTAATGTTCTTTAAAATTATTTTAATAATACAAGACAATGTATGAAATATTTCACGGATTATACAAATTAATATTAACTCTGTGTGGGATACATAGGAGGTGCTGGAATTGCTGTGGTATCTAGAGTTAACTGAGCAGGTTATTGGGGAATAGGTTTGGAATTACAGTGTAAAGAGAGCCTGATATGCATTTCTTAGACCGAATTCAACCTTCTCATTAAGGAATCTGATTGCTTCGCAAATGTATCTTGACTACCCTGTAGCAGAGTTTCAAAGCCTAAAATGAGGTTTTTTTCTCTATATTGCTCACTATCACTTGTAACAGCCACAGTGAACCATAATTACCTGAAGCCAGATTAGATGAAAGCTAAATGCTGTTACTATCTCCCTTAATTAGAGAAAGCAGCAAGCTCAAGGGAAATGAAAAAAAAAATAGAGCTATGGCTATAAGCTTTTACTTTAGTAGAGAAAGAACACTCCAGAGAGGTTAGATTACAATATTGTTGTTCTAAGCTTGTTTATTCATTAAAAATCTCATGTAAGATATACACTACTGTTATTTTTGAGTCAAATCCCATCCTAAATGTTCTTCTATATTTGGCTTTCACCATGGTCATTGTCCATGTCCAGTGAAAAACCCCTTTTCTGACAACTGAAAGAAATGATTTTCTGGTGAACATCAATGAATAGCTTTCCCAAATTCAATATTTAATTTTCTCTTCAGTTGATTTCCATTGTTTTGGTTTTCATTTAGAAAGACCGATAATTCTAACCTAGTTTCAGTGAAGGAGAGAAATGAAACAGCACCTCCCGTTGTATACCGGCCATCCTTTGTAAAAATAAAGACCTTCACCACAGTTACTTTCTTCTTTTTGAGATCTCTTTTCTTACTGCCATGGTGACAAAAAAATTTGTGGTGCTTTTAAATTCATTTTCTTCCTTTTTTCCTCTATATAACCAGAACAATCTCAAAACAGAAGAACAAAATTGAAGATCTCATGTTTTCTAACTTCTGAGCTTCCTATAAATGAACATTGCCGTGTGGTGTTAAAAGAAGAAAATCTCTAAGATCAATGGCATAAAACAGAGACGAGAAATTAACTTTTGTGTACATATAGTCAACATTTTTAACAAGTATGAAAAAAATCAATGGGAAAAGGATAACTTTTTCAACAAATAATTTTTACATTCATGTAAAAAAGAAAAAAAGAAGAGTATCTTTATCTTATGCCATGTACAAAAAATAACTCAGAAGACTGTAAATGCAACAAAGAAATTATCAACTTTCATAACATTGAGTTTGTTAATATTACTTTAAATGTAACACCATAAATACAACAACAATATGAAAATTTATATAAATTGTATCATACTAAGATTAAGAAATGAACTTCAGACAAAGGTTCAAATGGTAGAGCAGTTGTCTAGTAAATACAAATATCTAAGTCCAAACTCTAGTACTAAAAAAGAAGGCACACATACACACACACACACACACACACACACACACACACAAAACCTTTGGCCATCAAAGTACACTATCAACAGAGTAAAGCACACTCACTGACATGAAAAATAATTTTCAAGTCTTATGTTTTTGGGAAAGATATCCAGAACATATAAGGAATTCTTGAAATTTAATAACAGAAAAGCAAGCAGAAATGGTATGATTTGAAACTGTGCAGAGTCATTAAATAAACATTTCTTCAAAGAAGATTTTTTAAAAATAAATAGGTAATGAACCCATGAAAAGTTGCTCAATATCACCACTCAATAGGAAATGCAAATCAAAACCACAAGAAAGTATTTCACAGCAGTGAGGAGGATAACTATTACCTAAAATGAAACAACTCAATGAAAACAAAAAACAAACACCAGAAAATAACAAGTCATGGGACGGATGAACAGAGAACCTTGTACATTATTACAAGGTAAAGTGACATAACATTGTGGGAAATGGTAGTTCCTCATCATTACCGCATGATGCAGCAGTGACACTTCTAAGTATCTCTCCCTGCCCAAAAAGAAGAAACCCCCCTTTTTCTCTTCTTTGGGGGGGGTACTATTATTCATAGCAGAAATATCTACCATAGCCAAAGATAGCAAGTTGCAAGTGCCTATCAATAAATGAATGACCAAATGAAGCATATAAGGATAAAGTATTATTCAGTTTTTAAAAAGAATGAAAATTTCAGCATGGTGTGCATTGAAGACATTAAGCCAGCCACAAAAGACAAGTATTGTATGGATTTTTTTTTGTTTTGTTTTTTTTGCCAGTCATGGGCTTGAGCTCAGGGCCTGAGCACTGTCCGTGGACTTTCTCAAGGTTAGAGCTCTACCACTTGAGCCTCAGCACCATTTCTGGCTTTTTTCTATGTATGTGGTACCCAGGAATCGAACCCAGGTCTTCATGCATGCTAGGCAACCACTCTACCACTAGGCCAAACTCCCAGCCCTGTATGGATGTTTTTATAGATGATTCTTAGCATCGTCTATTTAGACACAGAAGTGGAATACAACCAGTCACCAGTACCTCAGGAGGGAGGACGGGGGAGAGAGAGCTCAGTGAGGAAATGGTTCTATAATAGTGTGAATGTTCTTAATGTTTTAGGGTGGTCTTCTTCAATAGTGTACATTGAATGTCTTACATATTTCAGCACAAATACTGATTATTTTCCTTGTTGGGCCTATCTTTCTTTTATTTTCCTAGGCGTATAAAAGTAAATTTGATGGGAATAATTTGTTTCTTTATATTTTTGTATTTATTAGCATCCTTCTGGACTTACATATTCATGAACAAAAATGATTGACTGAGATTTAATCAATTATATGCTGGGAGCATCTGTGCTGTCTGTACTTTATCGCAGAATGGAAAATCAACAGCAGAGTCCTTGAGCTCAAAGATAATTGAATCTAACTCCGAGTTTCCCAAAGACCTAGGGGGATTTCGTGACTTGGGCAGATAACACAGTTGCCCTCTGAAACCATGGGTTTGCTGGCATTACTATTTAACAGAAGCTGCCAGGTTTATAGACTATGTACTACTCAGAGTACAGATCATGTTAGCTAGGTAAACAAAGTACAACAGTGATGAATTCAGTAAACAACACAGCCATTAGAAAAAAAGGCGTAGGACTGAAAGAGGGCCCTTGGCTGAGCCTGGGTGGCTCATGCCTTTAGCTACTCAAGAGGCTGAATTCTGAGGATCACTGTTTGAAGGTAGCCTAGGCAGGAAAGTCCCTGAGACTTTCATCTCCAATGAACTACCTAGAAAAAGGCAGAAGTGGAGCTGGGGCTCAAGCAGTGGAGCTTTAGCCTTGAGCACAAAAAGGCTAGTGACAGTGCCCAGGTCCTGAGTTTAAGCCTCAGGCCTGGCAAAAAGAAAGAAAAAAAAAAGAGGTCTCATGGCAATTATGCCTTTTTAAAAAAATTTATTTTACTAGCAGACTGATGTATAAGGGGCTACAGTTACATTCGTAAGGTAATGAGTACATTACTTCTCCAACATTATTACCTCTTCCTATGCTTTTCTCCCATTTTCCCTTCTCCCACCCCTTCCCAGGTTAGAAAGTTCATGTCCAACATAGTGTCTTGTGAATATGGCTGTTACTGACTTCAAAGTACTTGGTACCCAGTCACAGCAGTATCTGGTTGCAAGACCAAGGGGACCACATTGCTCACTCCTGTCTTCTGCAAATTGTGTTTAATTGTAGGGTATACATTGTAAAGCACCTAGGAAATTGGAAGAGTAGTGCTTACGGAGTCTGACATGTGGTAAGTACTCTAGCAACATTAACCTTTGGTATGTATTCTGATGTTATCTTTTCCACAAGAAAAAAAGTGAGCATTCTTTTGTTTGCTTTTCATAAAATAAGGGAACATAAGGGAAAGGATTAGTGCAAATGCATTCTTGAAAAGTCAGAATATTTCCCCCCAGGAGATGGAAGCCCACATAAAGGGAAGTAGGTAGTAGCTTGTGAACTGAAGTCCAGCCCTCCAATTCCGCTTTAAAAGGACTTCTGAGCTTTCCGCTCTTTGGCAAACTCCACTCAGGGCAGCAGCAGCTGTCGACATCCTGATGGCTCTGCACAGTCAAGTGCAGCCTCTCCAGATGGCTCCTTCAGGGCTGGGCCTGCCATGCAATTACCTTTCCCATTCCCTCTTCCTCAATGATTCTTCCATTCATTACGTCTATATTGTGATTTCATATTCAAAAACACATAACCATGTTGAAGAAGAAAACAACTTATTTAAACAGTCAGTGGTACCAAATCTGCCCTGGTCTTTTTTTTTTTTTCTTCAAGGGCTCACACTCTTTAGACAAGTCCTCTTCCTCTTGAGTCTCACCCCAAGCAATGTTTTGCTATAGTTGTATTTCAGACAAGGACTCTGTTTTGGTAAAATTCCCTTTAGACAATGAGCTTCCTATTCTTTAGTTTTTAGAAATTTGATGATTATATCTTTGGGTAGACTTTAAGCTGGTCCTCTTTGGGATCAAAACTACAGGGTTTAATGAATGATTGTTGTCCTTAATGTACTATGTTATCTCTCATCTCTTTTGCTGTTCCTTGGCTATCTCATATTGTTACAGTATTTCTCCTGGTTATCTGATATATTGTATGTATGCATATTTGGTTATTTGAAGTCGGATAGGGAAGGGAGGAAAACAAGATGAGGAGTGTGGATGGGGGGAGGGAAATGGGAACCAAGACATGAGAAAGAGTATCAATGTATGTGAAGTAATGCACTTTCTATCTGGTGAATATAATGTAACCCTCTATTAATTACAATAAAATATATGAAAAACTGCATTGTTTATTTTATTTATTGATTTCTTTTTTGCCAAATTTATAATGGTTATAGCTATTATTTATGAGTATTTTGTCAGAGCTATCTTTTTTAATTGTTATTGTTTTAAAATTATTGTCAGGGTCCTTTGCCATACAAAAGCTCTGCAGTTTAATGCAGTCCCACTTATCCAGACTTTCTCTGATTTGTTGTGATTCTTGGTCCTTATTAAGAAAGTTTCGACCTGTGCCAAAGAGGCCTAGTCTATCTCCTATTCCTTCCTGTAAAGTTTTCATTGTGTCAGCTTTTACCTCCAGGTCTTTGATCCACTTGGAGTTAATTCTAGTGCAAGGTGACAAAGAAGGATCCAGCTTTAGTTTTCTGCAGGTGCTTAACCAGTTCTGCCAGCACAACTTGTTGAAGAGGCTGTCTTTCTTCCATTCTATTTTTTTGGCTCCCTTGTCAAAGATTAGGTGGCCATAGGTCTGTGGTTTAATATCTGGGTCCTCAGTTCTATTTCATTGGTCTTCAGGCCTGTAGAGTGGGAGAAGATCTTCACCAACCAAACAATGGACAAAGGCCTCATATCTAAAATATATCAACAACTCAAAAAATTGAATCACTCCAAAACTAACCTCCAAAGTAACAACCATCCCATTAAAAAATGGGCCAAAGACTTAAAGAGAGTCTTCTCTGAAGAAGAAACAAAAATGGCCTATAGACACATGAAGAAATGCTCAACATCTCTGGTCATAAAAGAAATGCAAATCAAAACAACTCTAAGATTCTACCTCACTCCAGTTAGAATGGCCAGGATCAGGAAAACGAATGACAACAGATGCTGGAGGGGATGTGGCCAGGAGGGATCACTACTACACTGTTGGTGGGAGTGCAAACTCATTCAACCACTATGGAAAGCAGTGTGGCAGTGCCTCAAAAGGCTAAACATAGAACTCCCCTATGACCCAGCAATTCCACTACTTGGCATTTACCCAACCATCCAGAAACAAGGACATACTAAACCCACTAGCAGAACAATGTTCATTGCAGCACTATTCACCATAGCAAAGATATGGAACCAACCTAGATGTCCCTCAGTTGATGAGTGGATCAACAAGTTGTGGTATTTGTACACAATGGAATTCTATGCTGCTGTCAGAAAGAATGGACATCGACCCATTTGTTAGGAAATGGAAAGACTTAGAAAAAATCATATTAAGTGAAGTAAGCCAGACTCAAAGGAACTTAGGCTCAATGGTTTCCCTCATTCGTCATAATCAGTAGAAACCTTGGGCTCTACTAGCAGAGATTTGCAATAGAGCAAAATCTTGATACATAAGGCCATATAATGTGAAGCTAATTGAAAGGACCTCCAGGATATTGAAACAAAAGCCATATAATGAATGATTGTTGTCCTTAATGTACTATGTTGTCTCTCATCTCCTTTGCTGTCCCTTGGTTATCTCATATTGGTATAGTATCTCACTTTGTTATCTGATATATTGAATTTATTTGTATTTGGCTATTTGAAATTTGATAGGGAAGGGGGGAAAACCAAGACGGGTGGGGGGTGTGGGGGGGAGGGAAATGGGTACCAAGACATGTGAAAGGGTATCAATGTATGTGAATTAATACACCTTCTATCTGGCAAATATCATGTAACCCTTTTACTAACTACAATAAAAAAATAAAAAAAATTATTGTCAGGGTGATTTATAGAGTGGTGACAGTTACATACACTAGATGATGGATACATTATATCTTGAAGAGTGATACCCCTTTCCATATTTTTCTCTGACTTTCCATTCCTCCACCCCTTTCCAATCATCTTGTTTTTCCCCTTCCCTTCCCTATTTCAAATAAACAGTTAAACATATATACAATATACCAAGTACTAAAGTCAGGTATAGTAACAATATGAGATAAACCAGAAGGGGAAAAAAGAAGAAATAACTTCACATAGTACATTAAGAACAACAATCACAAAGATAAACCTCTTGTTTCCATGTCCTGGAATTCATTTTATTTACCTTCATCCTATATGGCCATATGTACATAGCTTTTGAGCTATTATGATCCTCTGCTAGAAAACTCCTAGACATATAGTAATGATTACAAATGAGGGAAACTATGGAGCCTATGTTTCTTTGGGTCTGGCTTATTTCACTTAATATGATTTTTTCCAAGTGTTTCCATTTCCTTTTGAATGGACTAATGCCATTCTTTCTGAGGGCAGCATAGAATTCCATTGTGCACACCATGTCTGTTTGTCCAGTCACCTACTGAGAGGCATCTGGATTGGTTCCATACCTTAGCTATAGTGAATAGTGCTGCAGTGAACATAGTTGTGCTAGTAGGTTTAGAATGTCTGTGTTTATGGACATTTGGGTAAATGCCAAGGACTGGAATTGCTCTATGTTTAGTCTTTTGAGGAATGGCCATACTGCTTTCCAGAGTGGTTGAACAAGTTTGCACTCCCACTAACAGCATAGTGATTCCTTCTGGTCACATACACTCCAGCATCTGTTGTTATTAGATTTCTTGATCATGGCCATTCTAACTGGAGTGAGGTGGAATCTCAAAGTTGTTTTGATTTGCATTTCTTTTATAGCCAGAGATGTCAAGCATTTCTTCATGTGTCTATAGGCCATTTTTATTTCCTCTTCAGAGAAGTCTCTCTTTAAGTCTTTAGCCCACCTTTTAATAAGATGATTGTTTCTATGAGGCTTTGTTTTTGAGAGATTCAATTTTTTGAGCTGTAGATATATTTTAGATATAAGGCTCATGTCTGTTGTAGAGCTAGCAGAGTTGCCTTCTTTCTCCTCTCCTTTGGTCATTATCCTATGTGTCCTGTGGCTATGTGTACCTTAACTTTAACATATTTTTTATTGTTCATACTCTGGATGTGTATTGTTACAGCTTTCTACTCATTGATTCTTTCCCTTGTCTACTCCCTCGGCTTATTGAGCCCATTTATTGAGTTCTTTTTAAAATTGGTTTTTATAGTCTGCTTATTTTTATTTTTATTTTCTTTACTGAGACTTTATCTTGAGCGTATTTGTTATTGGTATAGAAAAGTATTTTTATGATTACTACTTCAAAAATTATTTCAGCGAGGCCAGGAGTTTGGCCTAGTGGTAGAGTGCCTGCCTAGCATGCATGAAGACCTCGGTTCGATTCCTTGGTACCGCATACATAGAAAAAATGCTGGAAGTGATGCTGTGGCTCAAGTGGTAGAGCTTTAGCCTTGAGAGATGTCTAAGGACAGTGCTCAGGCCCTGAGTTCAAGCCCCACAACTGGCCAAAAAAAATTATTTCAGAGTTGATATTGATTCAACATTTATTGCATTGTTTTACTTCATTTGAGGATTTCTTGTTCTGGGTATAGTAAGTTTTAAAAAAATATTAAAACATGTCTCAAATAGACTCCAGATGGTTACAAATATTTATGTCCAATATGTAAAAAATAAAATCTGTTTTCATTGTATCCACAAAAAATAATTTATCGTCCTATGAGCTCCTGCACTTATTTCTGTTCTCTAATGCTGCTTTATGAGTGGGCACGATGCTTCATTTGGGGGATTAAAGGTTCTCCCATTAGCTTCTACTGATGGAGAAAAGCCTTTATTCCCCCCTGCAGATGTGAAAACAGGATCTTTGCTTCACTAGCTGAGATAGAATGCTTCTCCTCAGGTAGCCTCCACTGAGTTGGTGGGGTGTGTCATTGTCATAAGGGAGTTGTAAAACTTCTGACCCCCTATCGGGCCTCTCTTAGGACTTCCCCTGTTGGGAGGTGGAGTGGTGCCTCTCGACTGTCTAGTTTGGGTGGAAGTCAGGTTTCCCCATTAGTTTCCCACTTAGAGTGCAAAGGAAGGGGATTCCTGGCTTCTGATATGAATGGGAGTTGCTGTTGTTTGCTGTCATCTGTCTGACATCATTCCACACTACTGGGATATAGTGGCTCAGGTCCATGGTTAGCACCTCAAAAAGGAAGTGGACATAAAAGTGTGGGCTCTTACTGGCCCTTTGCTGCCTTGTTTCCATGAGTTTCTCTGTGACATCTGACTTGAATAGTTATTGCATATAACATTTCTGTTTTAATTGTTTTTCAGTCTTATCTTCCTTTCCTTTCCCTCCCTCCCTCTCTTCCTCTTTCTCCCTTCCTCCCTCCCCCTTCCTCTCTCTCTCTCTTTCTTTCTTTCTTTCTTTCTTTCTTTCTTTCTTTCTTTCTTTCTTTCTCTCTCTCTTTCTCTCTTTCTTTCTCTCTCTTTTTCTCTCTTTCTCTCTTTCTTCTCTCTCTCTTTCTTTCTTTCTTTCTTTCTTTCTTTCTTTCTTTCTTTCTTTCTTTCTTTCTTTCTTTCTTTCTTTCTTTCTTTCTTTCTTTCTTTCTTTCCCTTGCTTTCTTTTATGCTTTTTTGCACCCCTAGAGAAATCAGGGTTCATGCTTGCTAGGGAGGCACTCTAACCCTAAGCTGTTGTCCATTGCTCATGGATTATTTTTGAGATGGGCAATCATTTTTTGCCTAGGTCTGTGCCTGGACAACAATCCTATTTTTTCCCTTGTCATAGCTGATATGACAGGCATGTACCAGGATGATAGTTTGTTTCCTTTGAGACGGGGGTTCTTATGAGCTGTCCTGGACCATAGTCCTGGTGATCTCAGTCTCGCCAGAATTATACAAGTAAACTCTCATGCCCTTTCTGAGATGCCCCTTTTCTGGTCCTTTGTCTAGACAGAGCAGGTTTTTATGAGTGATTTTTATCCGCTTCTGTTGATATTGCTGTGAGGAAGGTCTTCAGCATTAAATCAATGAGACAAAAAACAAAAACAAATCATAAGGAATTCATCATCCTCTTCCTGAGGTTATTTGGCTCCTAAAGTTCCTAACTAATTGTCTTTTTCATTGTTTTAGTCTTCTTATGCTCATTTTATATCTGCGGTGAGGTCACCAAGAAGACATTGATTCTTTTTTTTTTTTTTTTTAGTGGATCATGGGGCTTGAACTGAGCTCTTTAGTTCAAGGCTACTGCCCTACCCATGAGCCAAGCTCCACTTCCCGTTTTCTAGAGGTGAATTGGAGATAAAAGTCTTAGGTCCTTTAGTGCCTGGGCTGGATTTGAACCTTGATACTCAGATCACAGCCTCCTGAGTAACTAGGATTACAAGCATGAGCCACCGTGCTGGGCAAGAGATAAATTCTTGATGTAAACTTATCTTGGTTTGATTTGTTAGATGTGGACCTTGAAAAATGCCCATGAAGGATATTCTTGCAATAATGTCACAATTTGGACATCCTTTTACTTCAGACCTCTATCTCTGGTTCTGTGGGAATAGATTAATTGTAGCTACCAGGCTATATCCTATGTTAAGAAGATTCTAGGCCACAGTACATGCCAGAGATAAAAGGTGTTACATAAAAGAACAGCTTGGGGACATCTTGTTTTTTTTTTTTTTTTTGCCAGTCCTGGGCTTGGGTTCAGGGCTTGAGCACTGTCCTTGGCCTGTCTCAAGACTAGTACTCTACCACTTGGGCCTCAGCACCACTTCTGGCTTTTTGCTATGTATGTGGGGTACCGAGGAATTGAACCTGGGTCTTCATGCATGCTAGGCAAGCACTCTACCACTAGGCCAAACTCCTGGCCCGTCAATTAATTTTTGTTGTGTCTTCCTTACCCTTTATTTGAGATGACACAGTGATAAACTTTGGTACCACCATTTATTCAGTTCTGGGAAGATGAGTACAATTGATAATGCAGGGCTTCAGCTGGAAAGTGGAAGAATCTAATCTATCACAGGATATTTGATCACCAATACAAAAGAAAAGAGTAAAGCAGACATTTTATCTTGGGACTCAGTACATGCTCATTACACATACTTGTATCTTGATAATTGAAATAAAGCATGAATTAGATTGTATTTGCCTGTATCATATATAATAATGTAACGTTTAAAGTTAATGTCAAGTGTCATTGAAATATAAGATTATTTTATAATTCATTTTAATTTTTATTTTACTTTAATTATTTTTGTCAGTCCTGGGGCTTGAACTCACTGCCTAAGCACTGTCCTTGGGCTTTCTAAAGGCTAGCACTCTACAACTTGCACCACAGCACCACTTTCAGCTTTTTCTACGTATGTGGTAACAAGGAATAGAACCTTGATCTTTGTGCATGCTGGCAAACACTCTACCACTAGGCCAAACTCCCGGCCCCCATTTTATTTTTTAAATGCTGTTTACAGTTCATTATGCCAGTGGTTCTCAAACATTTTTGTCTCAGAAATTCTTTCTTAAGAATTCCTAATTAGGGGCCGGGAGTTTGGCCTAGTGGTTAAAGTGCTTGCCTAGCATGCATGAAGACCCAGGTTTGATTCCTCGGTACCACATACATAGAAAAAAGCCGGAAGTGGTGCTGAGGCTCAAGTGGTAGAGCTCTAGCCTTGAGAAAGTCCAAGGACAGTGCTCAGGCCCTGAGCTAAAGCCCAGGACTGGCAAAAAAAAAAAAAAAAAAAAAAGAATTCCTAATTACTCTGAAGTATCTTGGTTTATGAGAATTATGATGATCATATTATAAAAGAAAATAATTAATAATGAATTCATCTCTATATGCACACACACACACACACACACACACACACACACACACACACACACACACACACACACACCTGTCCTGTGGCTTAAATTCAGGGCCTGAGTATTGTCACAGAATTTTATTTTTGCTTAAAGCTAACACTCTATCACTTGAGCTACAGCTACATTTCTGGCTTTTTGGTGGCTATTTGGAGATAAGAGTCTCAACAGATTTTCAGGCTGGCTGAGAACCACAATCCTCAGATCTTAGCCTTCCAAGTAGCTATGATTATAGGAGTCAGCAAGCAATACACAGCTAGTATAACTAAACGAAAAATATTCCAAGGAAAATTTACACAAATGTAGTGAAAACACAGATTTTTTTATATTTGTTTTGAATTCCTCTAGCTTATCAGACAGATTCATATTCTTACTGGGTTAGCTTAAGTTACTTTAGGTATATGAAGCACATATGGCCTCATACAGATACACTCAGGTGTTACTGTATCTACGATAGAGGTGTGTTCTGACAAATTAGTGAAACTTACATGCTGAGATACATTTAATACACCTTACCCAGGGGATGCCATAGCTGAGCCACACAATGCACTATATTGAAAGAGCTGCTGCAAGGTGTTACTCTTCCTCATTTTTTCCTGATATTATCATGCTGTGTATCACCCTAGCTTAGAAAATTAATAAAAATAAAAATTAAATATTTGAATTTTACTCCATCTTTTGTTGCATTTTTCAGGAATGCAAACACTTTAAAAATTGACACAAAAATGGTACATAATTGTGGAGTACTTTGCTGAAAATGGGTGTGTTGTATAATGTTCCAATCAAGACAGCCATATTTATTTCTTTGGTGGAAAAGCATTCAAAATCTTTTCTTATAGTTTCACAAAATATATAGAACATGACTGTTATCTATAGTCACTTAAAACTTACTTTTTCCTACCTAAGCATACCATAATATCCATTGGTCAATCTTTCCTAGTTTCCTTCTGATTAGACTCTGCTATTCTATTCTCATCTCTTACCAGATCAATGTTTTGAGATTTCACAGCTTATTTCACCCATTTTAATTAAGGTTGAATGTACTCAAAGCATTTGTATGTCTTTATGTAGTTAGAGAAACAAAGAGAATGCTAATAGATATTTAAAGGTAACTGTGATATCCTTTAGGATAATATTAAAATTCAGTGAGTTGTTTCGGAAATTTTACTTGCAGCATGGAATCTGGATCTATGCCAATGAACTTTTTATTTCATTTTATTATTATTATTTTTTGTCGTTCATGGGGCTTGGACTCTGGACCTGGGCGCTGTTCTTGAGCTCTTCTTGCTCAAGGTTAGCGCTCTATCATTTTGAGCCACAGCAGTATTTTTCGGTTTTCTGGTGGTTAACTGGAGATAAGAGACTCACTGACTTTTACTGCTTGAGCTGGCCTTGAACTAGGATCCTCAGATCTCAGTCTCCTGAGTAGGTAGGATCACAGGTGTGAGCCACTGGTTCCCAGCTGCCAATAAACTTTTTTTTTGGCCAGTCCTGGGCTTGAGTCCAGACCTGAGCACTGTCCTAGAGTTTTCTCAAGGCTAGAGCTCTTCCACTTGAACCACAGCACCACTTCTGGCTTATTTTATTAAAAATCCAATAGGCCTATCTGGGGATTTTGTTTTTTGAGAAAGGGTTGCTATGCCATCTGGCCTGGTGTCAACTTCACAGGTTCAAATGAGCCTTCCAGTTCAGACTCCTGAGCAGATGGGGCTGAGGATTGTGGTTCAAAGCCAGCCCAGCCAGGAAAGTCCATGAAACTCGTCTCCAACACACTACTCAAAACAGAAAAAAAAATATAAAGGGTGGAAATGGGGCTGTGGCTATAGTAGTAGAGTGCTTGCCTTGAGCAAAAGATGCTCAAGGACAATGCCAGTGTTTCATTAAAAGAAAACAAAAACAAAAAAACAACATTCGGTTTTGCTTGTCACTCAATGGTTCAATAATTTTCTTTGAGAAATCATGCTTCACTATTTCATTCTGTTCCATTAGTACAAATGTCAACACAGTGGAAACCGGCACACAGTATGCTAGCAGCGTTATGAGAGCAGTGTTGACCTCAGTGATCTCTTGAAAAGTCTTGGGACCCACAGCACTTTTTACTTTACCTTGTGAGAACTGTCACACTGAAGTGAATTGACAACCCACTAACAAGTGGTAAAATTCAGTTCACACATATTGAAACAGAGAAAACAAACAGGACCAAGGAATTCAGATGAATAAAAGCGACAGTATGGAGCTGTATTTTAGTGCACCCAAGAACCCAAGATTCTGAGTAATAATAGAGTAAGAAGCAACTGAAGTTAAATGGATCCAATTTCAAAGCCTATATTCCTCCAAATATGTCATCGTCAACTATAAAAATATTGTGAAAATTATAACTTCTTAATACATATTTATTTATCTGCTATAAACCAGAGATGATCCATGCATCATGATCCCTGAGATTCTATGTAATAGATAGAGTCTGCTTTTAGTTATCTATTTTGTAAGGGAGTTAAAAGATACAACAATGACATTTGAAAAAATGCTATGTTTTATGATAAAAATGGAGAAAGATATTTACTGCCCAGACCCATACTTTAAAGCACTTTGCTGTGGCCTTCCATTAATATTTTTGCCCATAAAGCTAGTAGTTTCCAGAGGTCAAGAACTATGATCAATTCAAATCAGCAATTTCAGAATCCCCTAATCCCAGCACCTGGAGTTTCTGTTCTGGAAGAAAAAAGAAAAAAGAATGAGCCAATGTGCAAATACTCAGAACTGTTAGATGAAACGGGGAGACAAGGAGACAGGACTAAGCTATCCATAAATATGAGTGTGAAGCAGAAAGGCAAGGTGATAAATAGTGGGCCAGCAGATGACTCATTTCACACTTTCTTGTTTTTGGTTTTTTTTTTGTTATTGTTGCTTGCTTGTTTTTGATGGTTGTGGGGCTTGAACTCTGGGCCTGGGTGCTGTCCTTGATCCGCCCTCCACTTTGAGCACAGCACCACTTCCTGTTTTCTGTTGGTTAATTGGAGATAAAGAGTCTCATGGAGTTTCTTGCACCAGCTGGCTTTGAATTGTGATCCTCAGATTTCAGCCTCCTGAGTAGCTAGGATCCAGCACCTGGATCATTTCATACTCCTATTTCATCCTGAAAAAGCAGAGAGTGGGCCTGACTAAAAGCACAATTGAGGCTCAATGTCTGTTTGGAGCTGATAGTTTCTTAGGCAGAACAAAAGTTTATTTTACTGATATAAGAACAGGAATTTTTGTTTCTTAGATTAAGCACATTTTGTTTTAATTTACAATTAGGCATGATTTAATTTCTTGGCAAGTACTGTATATACTGAACAATTCTTCTGAAATTGGGGATCAGAATCAACAGGTCATTTGGAAACATGATTTTCCTTAATTTGTAATTGAATCATTTATGAAGTTGACAGGCTAGGCTTCATAATATTTAATTGTGTTGGCAAAATATTCTTTACATATATTGTTCTTAACATACGTTTCCAGTCTGATACATTTTCTTGTCTCCCTGGAAATCTGGGTTCTCTTTTCAGTATCATTTTGTATCTTTGGGCCAAGACTCAGAAATTGTGATGTCTCATGCAATGGCTACTAGCCACATAGGACTCATTAACTGAAAATGAATTAAAATTAAAAGTTCATTTCCTCAAGAGTCTTTAGCCACATTTCTGGTGCTCAGCATAAAAGTACACAGAATATTTATGCCATCATACAATGTTGTATTGGATATCACTATCTAGTTTACTCTTAAGCCATGGAATTTTGGCTAATGATATTCTGTGTATACCATATATCCAGTTTATTATACTGTATTGGGAGAAGGTTCTCTCCACCAGCTTATAAAGAAAAGAGATGTGAACAAAACAAGGTGTGTAGACTTCCTTGGAGGAAGATTTTTCCTACCAATAACATAAACCAGAGAACTGAGTGTAGAGAGTAAAGAGAGGATATAGGAAAAAGTGAACAACTAAGGTAGTGGAAAAACTAAGGAGAATTGAATTCTTCTTTGTTTATATTTATATTTTTTGTGAATGCTACATGTTCATTAAAAATTATCTTTAGTTGTTCAAAGAGGTTTTAATTCAACATGTTAGTCTATGAGTACAAAACATCCCAATGTCATCACTTCTGTCATTGTCACTTCCCACCACACATCTATCTCAAACCCTCCCATCCCCTTAAGCTATCCAGTTCCACTGTCATCAATGTACATTGAGTACTATTATTATACCCACCACCACTCCTCCTTTCTCCATTTATCTATTTCTCCTGCTATTGACCTCACCCCTCTCCCACATAACATTTTTCATTTTGAAACTGGAGACTTTGGGTCTACCGGAAAACAAGAGACAATTTACCGAAAGATAAGAACATCTGGTTCAGGTATCTGACTAGCAGCACTGAAAGGAAGAGGGAGATCTTCAAGACACAGAGGAAATCACTGTGAATCTGGCAACTGATAGAGTGTGATAAGAGAAAGGTGCTTCTGAGAGTCCAGAGAAAAGGGAGTTGAGCCTGCCATTGAGAATTCCAGAACTGTGAGGCTGGAGGAATCAGCCTCACTGCTAGGAGGAAGTTGAAGCTTCCATGTTTATCCTTTTCTATTCACAGGGTGGTCAGAAAGTGTCACCATTAGGAAACAGGAAGCGATGGGGGATTAGGGGTCAGGGGAAATCATTCACACACACACATATACAAAGATGTCTAAAGACCTGACATTGATGGGCTTTCTCAGGAAGGAAGAAAATAACCAGAATCATTGTTTGAGGAAGACACTGATCAGAGAGAGGAAGATAAACCAATGCAGCAGAAACAGGAAAGACTCAGTAAGGTGTTCAACGTCCAGACAGCTCTGAAAGATAACTCTGATGGGAATATTTTACGAGAAAAATAAAACAATGCATCCAATCACTGGCAGAAAAACCGCGAAAGAAGAGTAGAAAACAGAGATTTATAACTGTTATCACTATAAAGTTTTCTCACAGTGCTTGACTGTGGAAGCCAAGAAAGGTATTTTTGAATGTGTTTGAATGCATTGAATGATGAATCACATAGAAAACTCTGGAATCTGCACATTTCATTACAGGGAGGTATGAACAAAAGTTCACAGGATGACCACCCCAGAAGGGCTACACTTCTATGAAGTCTGTGCTTAAGAGAGTTGAGGTTCATTTGTACAGTTATTAAAGTAAAAACAACCAAAGCTTGCTTGTAGGGTTCTTTTCTGCTTCAAGAGTGCTGTCCTTGAGAAGATGATCTCATCTAAGCAACAGCATATTTCCTTTCCTAGAGAGAAAGCCCTCAATCCTAGGGTATACATAGCTTTAGCCTAAAATGATGACCTCCAGTGCCATCTTTTTCTTGTATGGGACATATTTTCTGTCTTGCTTAGTTACTATTTTCATTGCTATTGTTGTTATTGATAGGCAGGCTTGAACTCAGGGAATGCGCACTATCCCTGAGCTATTTTGCTCAGGGCTAGCACTCTACTGCCTTGAGTCATGGCAGCACTCCTGTTTTTCTGATGGTAAATTGGGGATAAGTGTCTCTTGGGGACTTTTTTGCCTGGGTTGGCTTTGAACCATGGTCTTCACATAGCAGCCTCCTCAGTAGGTAGGATTACAGGCACCAGCCACTAACCACCAGCAGCCATCCCTATTATTATTTTTAATGCTGAAGGTACTATAAATCTCCAAGAGACATATGTGATGTACAGTACTTTGTATTTCCTTGATGGTATTTTTTCCTGTTTCTGTCTTTTTTTTTCTCCTGTTGGAAATATCCAAGGATAATACCACTTAATGAAGCACTTTGAGAAATATTCTGCATCAGGGATTTTATAAGAACTTAGTTGCCTCCAAGATTGCCTCACATTATACCAATTGTTCCTTCTTAGCTCAAGAAAGTGTATGTACAAATATCCTTTAGTATCTCACTTTTGTTGTGTAGGCTGAGTGAAGAAGACTCCAAAAACTCAAGAATTCTCAGAAGGCTGGACTGGAGTGTCAACTTCTCTATACCCTCTGGTTTCACTAAAAAAATAAATTAGAGAAAGCAAAAGTAAATATTCCTTATATTTTTATAAGCTAACTTGAGGTGGCTACCTCTTTGGATGAGGGCATCACTTGGGTTTGAATTTAGGGCTTCATGCTTGCTAGGCAGATATTTTACCACATGATGTGAGCCAAGTCTAGAGCTCTTGAACTAGCTCCTTAGAAGGTAAGTTGAATGAGAGTGAAAAGACAATTTGGCTAAGAAAATAGTAAACAATAAAATTTTGAGAAAGAGAAATAGTGAACCTATTTCAAGTGAGCTTGAATTGGTATACTCCTCAAGACTACTCAAAAATTTTTACTTGTAAACTCATTTTAAATGTTGCTTGTGAGGGAAAATAAGGGGCAAAGTGAGAACAAGAATGAGTCCTATAAATGAGAGACAAGCAATCAATGCAACTCCAAGTTTATTTAATTTTTTTTCTATTCCAGTGTAGGAAAAAAATTGGGATTGTTTTCCTTATGCTAGATACTCATATCTGTGTCATCTGAAGATTTCCTACTTGCACAATAGACAATACAAGGCAGGATAAGAATAGAGAGAAAGAGGAACTGTTTTTAAGAATATACTACTAGAAGCCTGAAAGTGGCCTCAGCATTTCAAGAAGTAAAAAGTGTTTTGAGCAACAAGTACAAGATAAAGTACTAATGTATTTCACAATCTAGGTAGAGTATGTGTCCAAGCAAACAATATAAAACAAGATAAAAGCAACCAACTTAAGAAACACTTACAGAATAAGGATTCTCTCCACTTGAAAAAAAATCCTAATCAAATAATCATATAAGCCAATTCATACTTTTCTGTTCTGGGCTGTTGGGGAGGGGGCCATGTCCATTCTTTCTTGAAAGGTATTGATGCGAGTTGATTCTTGTCACTAAGTTAAAAGAGACATATTTACATGATTCTTCATGATGTGAACAGGAAATCCTGTACAGAAAAAACAGTTGCTGAAAAAGGAATAAAAAGAAGTTTGCTTATGTTTTCTTAAACTTATGCTCTATCCAGGAGCTTCTCAGATATAGTTTTATTTTTGAAATTTTAACCCATGAATTTTAGCTCTTAGGACTCTTGCACCTGAGCTTGATTGTCTTTTGATGTGAACCTGGGAAGGCGATGAGTTCAGATGAATTTTCATTCCTCCTAGTCCCGAGTCTTCCCAGAAACAAGAGGAATGTTTGTTTCCATGCCTAGAAGAAGGCATTCCTGCTTTGCAGGTTTTAATCTCATGCCTGACAGGCCTTCTGGTTTCCTGCTGATGTCTGTGCTCTCAGTGTCAAAGACGCAAATGACAGAGGCTCTGTGATCTCTCTCTTGAGTGACAGTGACACTGCCAGCCAGGAGGGGGCTGTCACTTCAGATTCCATGGCCACTTGAGCAGCTGCAGCTGCTGCCTGAGGCAAAATCAGATGCACCAACATTTTGAATGTGCTTTCAGGTTTGCAAGGAATGTACAGACTTGTTGCAGTTGCTCTCTTTAGGCTCTGGTATTTTTGATGTCTGTCACAAAGCCAATTCCAATTTGGGTAATAATATGCTAACTCTTTGAGCACTGAGAACTATGTACTAAATTTCACTGCAGGGTTCACACATTCTTACTGACAAGTTCTATGAACCCCTTGTTATAAATAAGGAAACTATCTAGCATGTCTAACATTGTGAGTCAGTTCTATAAATGGTAAGCTGGAGACATAGTTATTCTTCAACAACTTGCAGCCATTTATTTTCCTCCCTATAAAATATCCTGCCCTACTATCTACAAATTCAACACAATACCCATCAATATCCCAATGTCATTCTTTAAAGAAATAGAAGAGGCAATCCAAAATTTCATATGGAATAATAAAAGACCCAGTATAGCAAAAACACTTCTTAGCAGAAAGAACAGCACAGGAGAAATTTCAATACCAAACTTTAGACTCTATTATAGAACTATAGTGACCAAAACGGCTTGGTATTGGCACAAGAACAGGCCTGAAGACCAGTGGAATAGAACTGAGGACCCAGATATTAAACCACAGACCTATGGCCACCTAATCTTTGATAAGGGAGCCAAAAAAATAGAATGGAAGAAAGACAGCCTATTCTACAAGTGGTACTAGCACCTGCAGAAAGCTAAAGTTGGATCCTTCTTTGTCACCCTGCACCAGGATTAACTCCAAATGGATCCCAGACCTCAAGATAAAAGCAGATACACTGAAAACTTTACAAGAAGGAATAGTAGATACACTATGTCTCCTTGGCACAGATAGAAACTTTCTTAATAAGGACCAAGTAACACAACAAATCAGAGAAAGTCTGGATAAAGGGGACTGTATTAGACTGCAGAGCTTCTGTATGGCAAAGGACATAGCTAGAAAATTAACTAGAAAGCCTACAGGGTGGGAGAAGATCTTCACTAACCATACAATGGACAAAGGCCTCATATCTAAAATATATCAACAGCTCAAAAAATTGAATCACTCCAAAACTAATCCCCAAAGAAACAACCATCCCATTAAAAGATGGACCAAAGACTTAAAGAGAGTCTTCTCTGAAGAAAAAATAAGAATGGCTTATAGACACATGAAGAAATGCTGGACATCTCTGGCTATAAAAGAAATGCAAATCAAAACAACTCTAAGATTCCACCTCACTCCAGTTAGAATGGCTAGAACCAAGAAATCTAATAACAACAGATGCTGGAGGGGATGAGGCAAGGAGAAATCACTGCTACACTGTTGGTGGGAGTGCAAACTTGTTTAACCACTATGGAAAGCAGTATGGCAGTTCCTCAAAAGACTAAACATAGAACTCCCCTATAACCCAGCCATTGCACTACTTGGCATTTACCCAATCATCCAGAAGCAAGGACATACTAAATCCATTAGCACAAACATGCTCATTGCAGCACTAGTTACCATAGCAAAGATATGAAACCAACCTATATGCACCTCAGTTGATGAGTGGATCAACAAGATGTGGTATTTATACACAATGAAATTCTATGCTGCTATCAGAAAGAATGACATTGCCCCATTTGTAAGGAAATGGAAAGACTTAGAAAAAAATCTCATTAAGTGAAATAAGCCAGACTCAAAGGACCATAGGCTCAATAGTTTCCCTCATTTGTCATAATCACTAGAAACTTTGGGCTCTCCTACCAGCGATCTACAATAGAACAAAATATAAGGCCCAATAGTAGGACACTAAATGAAAGGACCTCCAGGATATAGAAACAAAAGCCATATAATGAGTGATTGTTGTCCTTAACATACTATGTCATCTCATCTCTTTTGCTGTCCCTTGGTTATCTCATATTGTTACAGTATTTCACCTTGTTATCTGATATAGTGTATATATGCTTCATGGCATATTTGAAATCAGATAGGGAAGGGGGGAAAACAAGATGAGGAGCGGGGGTGGGGGGAGGGAAATGAGGACCAAGACATGACAAAGGGTATCAATGTATGTGAAGTAATGCACCTTCTATCTGGTGAATATAATGTAACCCTTCTATTAATTATAATAAAAAATATCCTGAAGCAGGATGATGGATATATATTGTCACTGGTGATGAAAAATTAACAACTTAAGTCAGTTGGCTCTAGATGAAAATTTTTGGACAGCAGTTGAGGGATAGGAAATGGTGCCTTTTATATAATGGTTAATTGTTCTCAGATGTAACCCATTCTCACAATCACCTCTGTACCCCCTTTTTTTCAGAGATGGCCAATGATGTTTTCCCTACTCTAATCACTTCTCCCTCTCGAGCTATTTTCCTATTTTCTATTTTTGTCACATTAGAAATGTGTAAACATGACAATATGAAGCTAATGTCACAAAGCCCAGGGCTTTAAAGGCTGTAATTCTTTTTATTTAACTAGGACCAAGTTACCTGGCATTTCAGATTTGCAAACTTAATTGAGTTATTTGGTTGGCGAAAACCGTTGCTAATTACTAATACTGTATAGTGTTAATAGAAAGGACAGATGACAGACATGATGGCATGAAAAACCATTGATTTTATTCTTGAGCAATAAGAGGTCCAGCATTCGTATGAAACATAAGTAAATCACAGTACAAGAGTACTATAATAATATGATTAATAAAATACTTGGCCAATATAATGTATAACAAAAATTAAGCCCAAGACCTAACAAAGTATAGGAAATTTGACTTAGGATGTAAAGAATGGCTATAAAAATTTTTAGGTAAAGAAAAATGACAGTATCCTATTGAGATGGGGAAAATACATTTGCAAAGATCTTATGGATAAAATAGTCACGAGTTAGAAGTTTAGCAAAACCAGAAACTTAATGAGACAAAGTACCTTCACTGTGTGCGTGCCAGCCACTGAAATTTGTTTCTCTCAATTTTCTGGAATCATGTCCAAGACCCATTTTCTGGTAGCTTTGCTGTCTGATGAGATCTGTTTTATGGTATTTTCTAGCCAGCTTTCTGGGTTGTCATTATTAGGATATATTAGGAATAATTCTGTATTGAGAGTTCTGCTGAAGAAGAGTATGTGACTGAAAATATGTAAGTCATGTGAAAAAATGAGCAACTATAAAGGAATTTCAAAAGGTACAATGAATGACAAATTTCTATCCAGAATTTGAGATAAGACAATTTAAAAACTACTTTAATCAGTCTTTTCAAAACTTTCTAGGAAATACTAGATGAAAAAGAAAACATATCAAGAATGGAATAATGTTCAGAAGGAATAATGAAAGAAATAATTGAAAAACAAATATGAAAATTAGTAAATTAATTAGTAAAAAAATTCTGTGAGCAGATTTAAATAGCTGATTAGACATTACTAAAAAGAAATGTAGTGACTATAAAGGACAAGAGAAATTTGAACTGGGGGTAGTATGGCAAGATGAGGAGATAGAAAATATAAATGAAAACAGATTAGGAAGAAGGCTGAAAGTGAGGAAGAAGAGGAGTCTCCAGAGTTTGGTCGAATCTACAGGATTTGATTATGGAAGCTTAGAGGAACTGGGAGAGAGGAAATTGACTATAAGTCAGTGGTCTGTATTTGAGAGGACCCTGGGGGATTTGAGTGAGTTTTTACATGTGATTCACTAACTATAAGGGCCCTTTTAAAAATTGTTATGATTAATGAGTTGTACATAAGTCAGGTTATGAATACAATACTTGTTGGAAATGTCAATCCTTCCTTGGTTTTCTCTCATTTCGACTCTTCCTATCCTTGCCTATAAGTTGCTTAGTTCATGTAGATATGTATATTGCATGTAGTGTATATTGAATACCATGAAAGAGCATTCATCCATCCTTCCTTCTTCCATTCCTGTGTTCTTATACAACGACCTTAGCCTTTCTTTGCAAAAAAATCACAACAAACAAATAAACAAAAACAAACCCCAAAACAACAACAAAAATGACAAAAACAAATTTTCCTGAAGCAAATGTGCAGAAATGTATACCTATATCTTAGAAGAATTGACTGGCAGATAACTAACTAGCTAACTAAGCTATTCAAGCTGACTGTGAAGCAGATAGACTGACTTTAAGGGTTATACACATTATTATAATTACTATTATTATTATTTTTTATGTCAAAAGATGTTTTTAATTTTTAGTGTAAAAGTGATGTAGTTTTTCCTCCTCCTCCTCCTCCTCCTCCTCCTCCTCCTCCTCCTCCTCCTCCTCCTCCTCTTCCTCCTCCTCCTCCTCCTCCTCCTCCTCCTCCTCCTCCTCCTCCTCCTCTTTCTTTTCCTTTTTGTGTGTATATGCCAGTACTGGGGTGTGAACTCAGGGCCTAGGCACTGCCTCTGAGCTTTTTGGCTCAAGTCTAGCACTTTATCATTTGGGACACAGCTCCATTTCTAGGATTTTTTATTGGTTAATGAGAGATAAGAACCTCATGGATTTTTCCTGCCTAGGCCTGCTTTGAACCATAATTTTCAGATCTCAGCCTCCCAAGTAGCTAGGATTACAGCTGTGAGCCATTAGTACCTGGCTAAACATTTGTTTTTATGCAGTTGCAGAGAATCATATGACCAGTAGTGTAGCCTACTAGTTCAGTTCCATAAAACCTTGATATACTTTCACAAAGGAGCCCACTAAAAGAGAAATCACGGTTGGAATTTTGATAAAATACATGGGATACTTTAGGATTATTCACCAAGTTACTATTACTATTGCTAATGTTGTTGTTCTTATTATTTTCTTTCTTTTAGTGGTTCTCAGAATCAAATCCAGGGCTTCTAGGCAAGTGCTTTACCAATGAGCTAAATCCCCAGTCCACTAAATTGTTTTGTTTTCTATTTCTGTGGTTGGTACAGGAGATTGAACTCAGTACCTTGGTCTTGCTAGTAGGTTCTCAGCCACCTGAGCTGACAAGCACATCACTAAACATCATCAATAGCAGATGAAATAATTGATTTCAGGGAGGTAACAGGAATAATTCAGGTGACAGTGTAGTTCAGACAAGACAGGATGAAGATTTTTGTCCAAGTACAGCTCTTGATTTTTTTTTTTTTTTTACCAGTCCTGGGCTTGAGCTCAGGGCCTGAGCACTGTCCTTAGACTTTCCCAAGGCTAGAGCTCTACCACTTAAGCCTCAGCACCACTTTCAGCTTTTTTTTTTTTTTATGTATGTGGTACCGAGGAATCGAACCCGGGTTTTTGTTATTCGTGCATGCTAGGCAAGCACTCTACCACTAGGCCAAACTCCCGGCCCTGGCTCTTGATTTTTAAACCAGCATTGAGTGAAGAGGTAAGCCAACTCATTTATATATTAACATACTAATGCTGTCTAATACAAGCATATATTTACTATTAATTAACTTCAATTTACTAAATGTTATGTTCTCTAGGACAAATTTATAATAATGATGTAGATGCCTCTCTGTCAAGTAACAGTTGAAGAATGTCATGCTTTAGAATAGTCAAATATTTACCCAATGTGTTTACCAAATTTGTTAAACTTTGAATGTTTTAGCCTTGCTATGTATATTTAAATAAATCTTCTATTTCAGAAGATATTTGAGAAATGAACAGCAATGATTAAGAATTTTGGCTTTTGGGTGCTGGGAGCATAGCCAAGTGGTAGAGTACTCATCTAGCATGCATGAAACCCTAGGTTCGATTCCTCTGTACCACATATACAGAAAAAGCCAGAAGTGGCGCTGTGGCTCAAGTGACAGAATGCTAACCTTGAGCAGAATGTGTCCAAGTACAATGCCCAGGCCCTGAGTTTAAGCCCATGACTGGCAAACAAATAAATAAATAAATAAATAAATAAATAAATAAATAAATAAATAAATAAATTGGGTTTTGCTGGTTTTGGTGGTTCACTTCTGTAATTCTAGCTCTCAGGAGATTGGGATTGGAAGGATGGTAATTTGAGACCAGTACAGGTAAACAAGTTTGTGAAACCTATCTCAGCCAATAGTGTGGTATGATGGGACACTTGTGTCATTTCTAAGCTACACTGGGAGCTGAGATGGAGAAAATCACAGTTCTGGGACATCCCAGAAAAATAATTCTGTAAGACTCAATCTCCAACAGAGAAGCTTGGCATGGTAGGTTGCAACCATTAGCTGAGAAATGTAGGTAAAGGTTTATAACTAGGGACACAGCTGGGTACAATGGAGAGCCTTTCTCAAAATGACCAGTGCAGGAAAGTGCTGGAGGCAAAGATCAGGCGTGCCTGAGACTGTTTAGCATGAGTTCATTAGCATGAGTTCAAATCCCAGTGCCACAATAATAATAATAGTTATACTCATAGTAATGTCAATGTGGCTTTATTCAGGCATGATGGCTCGTGTCTAAAATTTCAGCTCCTAGGAGACTGAAGGAGGAGGATAATGAGTTTGAGGACAGTCAGGGAAAGTGAGCATCTATTACATGTAGATAACTTAAAAAATAGTAATGAGCATAGCTTAAGTGTTAGTAGCAAGAAAGAGATGTGGGTTTAACTCCAGGATTACAAAAGAAAAATTCTGGCTTTGTAGTTAAACACATCTGCTCTGTTGATTACTAGATGAGTGGTTTTGAAATGATTGAGTAACCTTTCCATGCCTTTGTGATTGAAAAGATAACACTAAGGGAATTATCTCAAAGTGTTATGAAGATTGAATTAATTTTAATTTATGACCTGATGATTAGTGTTCAAAAGTGTTAGGTTATGCTGGGTTTGGTGGCTCATACCTGTAATCTCAGCTACTCAGGAGGCTGAGATCTGAGGATCGCAGTTCAAAGCCAAACCAGGTACTAAAGTAGGTAAGACTCTCATCTCCAATTAACCACCAGAAAAGCAGAAGTGGTGCTGTGACTCCAGGGGTGGGGTGATAGTCTTGAATTGAAGAACTCAGGGACAGTGCCTAGGCCCAGAGTTCAAGCCCCATGATCAACAAAAGAAAAAGAAAAAGAAAAAAAGGAAAGAAAAGTAAATGTTGAGTTACATTATAATTCAGTATTTTTTGGTGCCCCCAGTATCAGTTCTTTCTTGGAGGAGGGGCAGGGATTGAATTAAGGGTACTTTTCATGATGTTCCAGCTCTTTTGTTTTTAGGTTTTGTTTGTTTCAGATGGTTTCACAGTAATATTTTACAGGGACTGGCCTTGACTTGAGATCCTCTGGTTTCTACCTCCTTCGTAGCTGAACAGCACGCCTGTAATACCACCCTTGTCTATCAAAGTCACTGATGGAAAAGCCCTAATGCAGAAGAAATCTTCCAGCTTTGGGTCTGTATGTCAGAGGTTGGTACTAAATGATAGCTTCAATATCAGAGGTCATGAAAAACCAGAAAAGAATAAATCCTTTTACATTTGGCAGCTTCATGACTGTAGTTGTGTAAGAACTGTGCACAGTATTGTACTCAATCTGCTCAACGGCGCTGCAGAATAGCAGGTATTTCTCTAGCCTCAGACTTAAGAAAAGTGCAACTCTATTTCAAGAACCACCCAGCAAAGAACTAGCAGAACCACTTTGGATCGCCCAAACCCTCTATTTTTACTTTCTTAGCAAAAACAGGTCTAAGCTATATTATTGATTGAATGAACGTTATTATTTTCTTTCCATGCTTCAGCTAGTTTAATTGACTGAAGTAGTTTATGTGCCAATCTTCTTTTTATAATTGTTGTATCTAAAACTCTGCTGGGAATAAGTCATGAAATAATTATGACTCGTGGAACTTCTGGATTGTCTTCAACCAATTACCAATATGAGACTTGAAGTGATGAAATTATAGTTAGGTAGAGACTGACAATTAGTCAAGGAAAGACAAACTCTGTTGAAAAATCATGTCTGGTCATGTGTTAAGAATGTGTTCTACATAGTAACGATTAGGAGACAACTAGAAGAAGGAGATAACAAAAAGAAAAATGATTCTATCCTCTACACATTACTAAATATCAATGATAATGTCATCCATTTGGAAAGCTTTAATGATTTGTATGTTTTAAAATGTGAGTAGATTTTTTTTAAGTAAATATTATTAAAAGGGTTTGCATTGCATTTAGGAAGTTACATTATCCTATAGTCAGATGCTGAGATGGCTCAGAATTGTTTTGCTCTTTGTGAATATATTATATATATTTATATGTACATATTATTTATAATCATGCATAGCTTAACTAGAATATATTTATAATTTATATAAATATAGGATATATTGTTTATTTATATATTTACATATACATATAAATACAGCTATATATTTATACTACTAATATATTAATGTATTATATACATGTTTTGTATGTTTTCAGTTTTCACTTGGCATTTGCAAAAAAAATATAAAATTTTATCCTTTAGAAGGCTAGAGTTTTAATTTCAATCTTAGCACGCCCTCTGCTGCTTAATGGTAGGTATGAGAAATCCTAATTTACTGAATCAAAGATTGGATCAGAATTTCTATTTTATTGTGGTTTTTATAATTAACTTCTTGAAATGTTACTATAAATATTCACCACTAAAATTACTGACTAGCCAGTCATTTCAAGTACAGTTTCACAGTGACCAGGAAAAATTAGTATGTGCCAGTAGCCTCTAAAATGCTCATGTTTAACAACTAAGATGTTTCTTCTAGTTTTGAGGGAAGATGGGAACATCACAAAAAAAGAAATAAGGAATTTATTCAGCAGTTATCAAGTGAGTCCTAGCAATCTATTTCACAGCCATCTTCTCAAAGTTCAATGATAGATAGTTTGAGGAGGAATTGAGGTGCCAAGAGTTTAAGTGATTTTCCTAAGCTCACATAACTAGTAAAGCTAGCATGAAGCTTGAACTCTGGGCCTGGCCTCTGCCCTGATCTTTTTCTCAGCTGAAGACTAGAGCTGTACCACTTGTAGGTAGTGGCACTTCCAGCTTTTTTCTGAACAGTTTATTGGAGATAATAGTCTCATGGTGTTTCTTGCCTAGGTTGGCTTTGAACTGTGATCTTCAGATTACAATTGCTAGGATTGCTGACATGAGCCACTGGTCCCCAGCTAGGCCTACTTAACTCCAATTCCCATCTTAACCTACAAGGAAAATTGTAGAGGGAAGAAGACAGGAGAGGATGGAGGTAGGGTGGTGTAGAAGGGGAAGGGAATGTGGAGTAGAAAAGGCTGCAGCTCATTTGTTCAATTATTCACTTAGAAAGCAACGTTAGACTTGTGGGCACTGTTTTCATGAGCAGTAGTTGAAAGTACTATTATTTAGTCCTCGCCTCATTATATAGTGTGACATAGTTGTATGTGCTGAAACATTGTTATAACATTTTCAGAACAGAAGGAAAGAAAGAGAGACAGACATGGTTTTCATTTCCTTTGGTCCGTCCTGGAGCTTGAACCCTGGGCGTGGGCACTGTCTGTGAGCTTCTTTTTGCTCAAGGCTAGTGATCTTCCACTTGAGCCATAGCTCCACTTCCGACATTGTTTCAGATTTGTGGAAACCAAGGTCTAGAGTTGATAACTACTTGCGACCAGTTAGCCAATTATCCAGTACTGGAACTGTAAGAAAATTCTGAGGCTGATAGTCTTCCCATGGCACCAAAGCTCTACCTACAAGCACTCCAGAATTTCTTCAGGACTCTCCTTCCCATTGAGGGATATAATTTATTGTTCATCTTGCAGACTTTACAAGCTAAGTCTTAACTGCAATTAAGCTTTCCACATAAAACATAATCCCATTTTCAAAATACAACCTAGGTCTTGCTGGCACAATACTCATGAATCCTAACAGCTCCTTAAATGGGCTGCAATTGGTCACTGTAGATTGATGACCATGCAGACCCTTGCTAGGTCATATCAAAGGGCTCTGAGGATATTGAAAGACTGCGTTGTCTTTATTTAATATATTTTGTTAAGACTCCATCAGATCAAAGTATTGACCTTGGGGAGTAATCATTTTATTAATGAGTTTCTGGTAAAATAGTGTCATTGTTGAAGAAGAAAGAGTCCTTTGTAATAAGATATTCAATGGGGGAGTCACATACAGGTCTTTGAAATGTACCCTCAGAAAACCAGTGCAAAGGTGAAACAGTGTTGAAGGTCAGGGGTGGGTTAAATCCAGTAAGTATATCCTATGGTACTGAATTCATACAGGTAGCCTGGGGTGGGGTGGGGGTATGTAAGAGGTATGTATCTTTGTGGGACTGTTCTACCAGCCTCTTGAAAAAAAAGTGATGGGTACTAAGAAGCCAGATAGTAAAATCTCTACTTGGTAGAACTCAATAACATTTCACATTTTGTCTCCTAGGAATTTTAAACATAGAAATTATATTGTATATAGAAATTCCCTTCTTGAATACTTGTTTGTTAAACATAACATTTGAAATATGATGTAAAAATCATTAATAAAATCTTAAAAATAAAAAAATAGAAATCTCTGCACCACTTGACAGAATAGACAAAGCTATGTTCTTCTGTGAGGGGTGTAAATGGAAGATCTCAAGGCCATGATGAAGAGTATTTCATGAGACAATGGCTCAGGCACTCTATGAATTTAGAGGTTGAAGGAATATCGTGAGGTATCTTTACAATACATTTTTATCTCAAACATTGCTCCTGATAGAAAAATCCAAATTAGATATTCTTTGAGCTTATAATACATATGACTAGAAATATGCATGTCATAAACTTTTTTTCACTTTTGCATTTTTTTAACATGGTGAGAAGACACTTTTATGGCTAATGAGGAAGAAGGAGAAAGAAATATTTCAAAATCTGTACTTTCTACAGGGGTAAAAAAAAAAAACCTATTCAGAAATCTGGACAGAGGCACTTGTACAAAGTCAGTGAGCAGAGAGGCTGTCTACTTTTGGAAAAAGTCAATGGAAAGAATTCTTTTCTATTTCCTCAGTATCATTTTTCTCCTGGCATATTAGAAATTGATATAAATATATTACAATTGACATTACCCAAACCTTCCTTTTCTTTCCTACTCCAGGCTCTGTGTCTAGTCTTCTAATAGCCCATCATCAGGTAACTTGTTTATGCTGCAGTTAAGTGAAGATGGCTCCATGCTGGAAGCACCCTGGTGCGTTGCTATGGAGACACCACGATCACTGATTCAGCATTAGGATTTTTGGCCACACTATTGAAATGATCAGAGGGAGAAAGCAACTTATCACTTTTAATTGGCTCTAACATAATTTCTGTTATACTTGCACCTTCCTTTAAAAAGTTCACATATGTATTGTAAAATATTAATATAATATACTAAAATAATGAATATTTTTTATAAATATACATGATTTTGAAAATTAAAATCAGGTTGAAGATTTGTAAAAGGAATTCAATAGTATAATTTAGAAATAGACAACATGTAGGTTTCTTTCTTTTCTTTTTCTATCTTTTTTCTTCTGCTTTTGTTCATGTTATGAGTGTAATGATATCACTCACTTGGTTATAATAGTTTTAGGAAAATTGAAATTAAATGCAAAGCATTTAGCCTGGCATTTGATGCTGTGGTAGGCAGATTTCTGAAGATGCGTACTCGTGATGGTCAACCTCTGTTACCCAATCAAAAACAAATGTAGATCTTGTCCTGAAGGTGCTCCATAGATGTGACTAAGGATTACAAAACAGATTATTTTGGATCAGCTAGATGATTTCCCTGGAGTTATGAGTCTTTAAAAGCAGACAATGAAGGCAGAAACATCAGGAAGGTGTGGTAGAAGGGAGATATGGTTTGAAGCACGAGAAAGACAGACTTAAACCAAAGAATGTTTGCAACCTCACAAAGCTGAGAACAACTTGCAGACAACAGCTAGCAACAAAGTAGATAGGGACAGGGACTCTAGTAAGTACACGGAACTGACTTCTGCCAGCATCAGAAAAGAACATGAAAGTAGATTCCATGAACTTCCAGAAAGGAATACATCCTGTCCACACCTTGGTTTGAATTTTGTGGGTTCCATCCACGTGTATAAGATTTCTGGTTACCTGATATATTGTATAGACATTTATTTGTTTATTTGAAATAGGAAAGGAAGGGGGGAAAACAAGATGATTGGGAGGGGTGGGGTAGGGAAATGGGGACAAAAACATGGGAAGGGGTATCAATGTGTGTGAAGTAGTGCACCCACTACCTGATGAATGTAACTGTAACCCCTCTACACATTACCCCGACAATTAAAAAATTAACAAAAAGATTTCTGGCTAACAGGACTGACATAATAAATTTATTCTGTTTTAAGAAGAGAAACGAGTGGCAATTTGTTAGGACAACAATAGAAAATTCATATAGGCAGAGCCATGGCCAAAAAATATCTTTCTTTTTCTTTCATTTTCTCTGTTTCCAATCCAGTGCTCCATCATTGCTCACTCGTCCCATCCCTATCAGCATTCTTTGTGCGTGTATGTGTGTGTGTGTGTGTGTGTGTGTGTGTGTGTGTGTGAGTGTGTGTGTATATATATCTATATATATATATCATGCACATATTGAAATCAGAAAGAGTAAGAGTAGTCAGGCTATCTTTCTAGTCTAATTTGGCTTCTGCTCTTCTTAGAGTGCAGTAAAATGAGGATAAAGGTGTGTGTGTGTGTGTGTGTGTGTGTGTGTGTGAGTGTGTGCATTCACAAACAAGGAGGCAAGCGTGGGAAGAGACAGCCAGGTGAGTAATAAGGCTGGTTCTGTGTTTTGGGACCAGCTTATGGACTATCTTTTAATTCATGGTCAGGAAGACTGATTCTATTCTAAGTTGAAGAAGTTTCAAAAAGCTTTAAAGAGGAGGGAAGAACACAGTCGAATTTATATTGTAAATGGCTCCTTCTGGCTGCTTTTTACAAACATTAGACATGGCAGAGGAAGCAGAAAAGCTAGTTTGGGCAGTAGGGCAGTGATCTAGGACTGAAACATTGTGGGTCGGCAGCTGGGTAATGGAACTAGAGATGCAGAACACCAGCCTATTTGGGAGGGGGTGTGGTTTGAAGGTGCAGCCTATCTAGAGGGCTCTGGCCTCTAGCTCACACTGACCTGGCTGTTTCCATTCTTTCCAGCCAAGTTCACCACTGGAAACAGGCTGCTCTCATCTGCTTCCTAGGCTGTTGTCCTCATTTCCTCTTACCAGAGTTGGCTCCGTCTCCACTTGTCACACCATACCTTGCCTCACCAAAATGAAAAGAATAAACTTCCTGCCCGTCTCTGACACCTATCTGCAGCGCTGGCAGCCAGCATGTGTGCTGCACTTGGCTCTGTTTCTATTGGTTATATGCTTTAGTCTCTTAAGCAAAAACATCTGGTTAAGACTGTCTCTGGGTGTGGAGGCCTGATGCAGAAAAGGGCTTCTCCTAGCCAGTCAGCTGTGATACCTAGCTTAAGAGAATGCGGGAGAATTGAGAGAGTCCAGGTAGAAATAAAGTCTGATGGTGATTTCCACCATCAGGAGAATCTTAGCACTTCTGAAAATAAAATGTGCTTATTCTAGGTTGCACAATAAAAGGTTGACTATCTCTTATCTGATGACAATTTCTCTATCTCTTAGGATACTTTTGCTTGTCTTTGCTTTCCCTTATGCTTTATCCTTAAAATAAAAAAAAAGTCTTAACTCTACAAAATACTTCCAAGTATTTTGGAATCAAGAATGTCAGTATTAAATGAATGAATAAATAAATTAATATGTACATAAATTACTTTGCCTAGAGGATTTGCACTGAAGACACAAGGGTATAGAAAGAATTATTTATCTTATCACGAAGGCTTCTTGGAAACAGATAATAACAGAATAGTCTTTTATTAGAAAGAATTTCTGCACAGATAAGATTAGGAAATATTTTAAAGGATATATAAAGGTAGTTGGGGTAACTTTAAAAATACCTTTATTTTGTCTTTATGAGACTATATAATTGTAATTTTAACAAATAAAAATACTTTAACCTTTTTGATTTTTCTATAAATTTATTTTTAGAAAAAAATGTAGTATGCAATTTTAAATGTTTAAATTCTTTTCTTATACAATGGCATTATATAGCATGTGAAGCAGTGTAGGAAGGAAGATATTATGAGGAGAGCAAGTGAAATTTACAACTCTGTTTTTTCTTGTTTATTGCTTCTAGATTTGGTGGATTAGTGTTTTAATTAATTGTAGATAAAAGCTATCTGTCTAGAGCCAACCATTTACTATTATAACCAGAATAAATTTTAGGCTAAAGATGAATAATTTAACAAATATTTCTGGGAGCCTTTGTAAACATTTCAACTCAAATCAGCAGGTGGAATTTAACAGCACCTGGATTAATCAGAAACTAATAAGGCCAAAATGGTTTCCTCTGTAGACACAGGAAAAAAATCTTATTTGTGCTAGCACATTTTAAATGGAGAAATCACTCACAGGGTTTGTATTGATCACCTAGAGGGTATAGCAAAATGGCAGACAGGCTGCCCCATGAGAGATAAGACATATGCTTATCAAAGGTGAATTCACTGCAAAATGTACTCTGTGGACCAGTCAGATAGGATGCTGATGTGGCTTAATGCATCATTATAGCTCTACTTTAATCAAGAACTGTCGAGCTACAAACTACACCTGCTTCACAGGTGCCCCTATTCTATTTACCTGTGATTACCTGGGCTTCCATACTACTAGGCTATTGATTGATGACTTTCTGGAAAGAATTTATACAATATTTCTGACTCCTTAGAAATAGTTTAGGGCCTATACTACCTGGCTCAGTGACTCTTGTTCCATGCAGTCCTAGGCTAGTCTGATTCATCTAGATTAATCTAGTCCAAGGACAATTCTTCCTGCAGGAGGTGATGAATCTCCTAAGGATCACACAGTAGGTTTATGCCTGTGCTTAGAAGCACTGTATTATTAACTAAGGTTCTTCAAGGACCCAAGTCAATAGGGCAGATGACAAACAGATAGGTAGATAGACAAACAGACAGATAAGCTCACACAACTTTGGAGGCTGTGAAAGCCTACAACCTAGACTCTGCAACTGGTGGCTCAGGAAAAGTCGGTGCTATAATTTTACTTCAAGTCTAAGGGCTCACAATCCAGTTACACTAATATCTCAAAACAGAAGCTAGCTGTCTCAGTTCCAAAAATAAATACAAAAATAAATGAATAAATAAATAACAACTAAATTATGCTTTCTTTGTCTTTTTTGGGCAACTGTTTGGGCATTTTGTTGTGGCCAGTCTACCTGTTCAAAGGCTAATCATCTCTAGATCTATACTCACTCACATACCTAGAAGTCATGTTTCACCAGCTCTATGAGTAGCCCTTACCTCAGTCAGTTTGACACATAAAAAAATTGAACCATTGTACCAAGATGTACTGAGGATCATCTGTGTATGATATTGTTTCGTCCTTCAAATTGCCTTTGTGATGGGGATGTACTTTTCTGTTGTGCTATTTAAAATGCTTGTTTAAAGACATCTAAAAAACATTAAGATATTTTCTGAATCGTGATATTTGTAGTAAAAATCAATTTTTAAAATTTGTAATATATTTTGATTTTTTCTCATTTTGATCTCTATATTTATATAACTATGTAACTGACAAAATTGATATAAATATGGTTACTTTAGATTGTCTATGAATTAATAGTAGTAAGTTGTGGGATAACCCTATGCCTTACAGTTCCTCATGTTGACTTCATGAAGGGCTTTCCTCGTATTTAACACACAGCAATAAACACACATTTTTGTTCATGAGCTACTGTCTATTATAGAATAAAAAAGTGAAGCCAAACAAATGATTAAACATCTATTTTTTCGATGAAGATAGTAATAAAACAACTGATTTGTTACATAAAATGTATGTTCTGCTTTTGATAAAACTATAGTTAGTCATCAAATTATAATTTGACATAGCTAACACACATAGCTAAGCCTAAACTCCATAAAAGGAGTCTACTTGCACTTTTCAGTGAGAGTGAAGCTCTATGTATCAAGGTTGCTTGTTCATTTGACTGAAGCCTCGAGTCATTATAAAGAACTGGGTTGACACTATTATTCTGTGATATTGTAAACTCATTTCTCATCTGGACTTATAATCAATTATTGCACATTTTCATATGAGAATGTAATAGATATTTTAAATGTTCTTAGATTATCTGAGATTGTCTAATTATTCTTAGAGCCACTGGAATATAGAACCCATGAATATATACTGACAAAATTAAATTGTCTGCTTATTTATTCTGTCTATGCCATCTTGAATTGAAACACAATTTTTAAAACACTAGATGGCACTACAAATATATCATGATAAAGTTTCTTGTTTATCAAGAGCTGATAATATTTTTTCCTTTCTTTTTTTCGTGTGTGTGTGTGTGTGTGTGTGTGTGTGTGTGTGTGTGTGTGTGTGTGTGTCCTGGGACTTGAACTCAGGGCTTGGACGCTGTCTTAGAGCTTTTGTGCCACAGCTCAACTTCTGGCTTTTTGGTGATTAAGTGGAGATGAGACTATCACGGACTTTCCTGCCCATAAGCCTCAGATCTCAGCTTCCTGAGTAGGTATGACTACCGGTATGGGCCTCTGTAACCCGGCTTGCTTATTTCTTTTTGAATTTTAAATAATGTATGTATTTCTTGACTATTAGTAGGATTTCCTGACTGTAGTAAAACACAATTCATAGTTAGGCTGTACATAATTGTAGTGACCTATAAATAGATTTGGCTATATTTCAGTTTTCTTTATCAGACAAAGATGCTTCCTCTCCCAGTTCCCTAAGGAGACGTATGCTGCCAATAGAAATAATGAGATTCTCAAACTGTTTGATAGTGTTATTAATCATGGGGCATCAATCATATAACACATTAGGGAAAGATTTAAGTCCCTGACAAGCATAATTCGTCCTTCCGCAAAGATAACATAAAACTAATGGTATGCCACTGCATGAGGACACTAGTGACAAATTGATCATCAGTCCAAAGAGTATTTACAGTTAGTCACTCTACAGGATAATATGAAATACCCCGAAACCTCTCACATTAAAGGCTTTCCTAAATTTGACAGTAATCTGAAAAATTTACTATCATCAGTAATGTTTTGTGAAGCTGAAAGAAGCTTTTGCGTTCTATCTATAGTAAACACATTTGATCTGCTATGCTAGATAGAATGGTGAGTTATTGTCTTTGTCACCTCAAGAAGTGATGGAAGAGGAGGTCCTCCTGTGTGCCCCATTATAACACCATCGAATCATCATGCTACCTCTAGATCTTGTGATTTCTTTTAGGATCTGTTCACATTTTAAGAAAAGTTTGGATACGTTATGGATCTCCTTTTCTCATTCTCTCTCTACACACACACACACACATACATACACATATTACATGTAATTTTGGAATTAATGACATCACTGGGTCTTCTGGGTAACTTTTACTGTGGTTTAGGATGCATTTGGGGTAACCCCCTCCAAATCATGTACCCACAGCTCCTCTGCCAATTTCTGACTGGGATTATCTTTTCCAAGATGGTGCCACAGGACTATTGTAACCTCTCTACTTGGGTAAACATCTCAATTGAACAATATGCCCTCTAATTTCTGTTTATAAATATAATTTTAATTTTTGAACTGCAGATCATGGGGATGCAACTTGATGTTTCCTCTACACTTTGGCAATCAAGACCAGATAATTTGGTGTTGGAACTAGAAGCACATAAAAGAATCTACCATTTTTTAAGGGTACGGATTGATATACAAGGTAGGTGAATGATGCAGAAGCTGCTCTATGTTCTCATGGCTTATTAACTAATTCATCCAAAGTATTTTCGAAGACATCCCCGGTTACTCTGAGTTCTGTCAGAAAAAGATGGGTGGAATTAGGGCGTAAATTGCAGCAGTTTGGAAAGTAGCATCAGGAAGGACTGAGGAGACACAGGAAAGAGTGGCCTAGCTCAGCAGGCTAGGCGCCACAGCCTGGGAGCTGATGTTGACAGGGGCATGCCATGGCCTGTCCATCTGACTTGGGCACCTGTGGTCAAGAATGTCAGATTGCCAGGCAAGTAGCAGGGCTTGATCTTGATAATACAAAACAGAGAAATCGAGAGCCTTCTGAAGTCAACTGAAGGAAAGAACCAGGAGATTGGATGGATCACTTGCACAGAGGCTAAAGTCTTCAAGAGTAAGAGTGAAAATGATTTTATGGAGATAGTCTGGTAAAAACCAAAAGAGGACCAGGAATTAGGAAATACAAGATTATAGCAGGAGAAGGTGGCAAGAAAAGATGATGGAAGGTAAAATTCAAATTGATATACCTTCAAGACTCCTCCTTTCCTCCTTCCATCCTTCCTCTTGTTCTTTTCTGTCTCTCTCATTCTTTAGTGTCTTTTCTTTCTTTTTTCTTGTTTCTTACGCTTTTTGTCAGAGCTTGGCCTTGGATTGAGATCCTCCTGTTTAAGCCTCTCATATACCCAGGAAGGAAGTGTTCCACCATGCTCAACTTGTTTGTTAAAAGAAATTTCAGTAACTTTTTGTGTAGGCTGGCCTAAAATCTTGAGACTCTTTACCTCTGTTTCCCGAGTAGGTTGTATTACAGGCATAAACCAATATGCCAAGTGTTGCATGATATTTAGAAGAAACAATGAAAGGATATATGGAAGTGGTAATTGGTGGAAAGGTTACTTAAGGAGTGCAGGTACAGGAGAATGCTTTCTATGTGGGAAGTTTTCAGAGAAGAACCTCAATAACAAAACTGTACTCAGGTGTAAAATTCACTTTGCGATGCAGTCATAATTATAGACCTACTAGAACTTATTCAGCTTTAAGTGCTGTAGCAATTCACAGTTCTTGCTTTTAGTACCTGAAGAAAATTATTCAGTGTAGCTTCTCAAAGTCTCAACTTTCAAGTGTGTCTAATATGAAAATGAGTGCACATTTTTCCTTATTTTAAATAGGGAACATTCTTTTCAACATTAACTTTGGCCCTCCTTTGTATTATCAATATACACACATACTAGGGGCAAGTCTTAGAGGGTTCTGTCTCTTTAATCCTTTTGAATATGCAAGGGTTTTTTAGGCAATGTAAAGTTCTTTGTCTTTTGTCTTCATAGAGTGTAGTGCCAAGGAGGATACCATGAAGGATGAAGGCAAAAGGGGCGTTGCCTTTTCTGCAGTTGATTACTTTGTTTTTGCTATTGCTCAACAATATCATATTGTGAATGATTTGTAAGGTTTTTTTCATATTGTAAGTGCCTAACATCAAATGCATTTTTACTTTTCGTTTTAAGACCATTCACTGTTTTTTGCTTAATGGAATCTCAGTAAGATGCATACAAAATAAACCATTGACATTTAGACTGCTTGTTTTCAGGTGTAAGTGGTTTCAAATCACACTCATATCTAGAGCACTTGTCACACATTTAACTATATTCAATTCCTTACATTCTCAGAGGCAGAAATCTCATTCTGAAGTCTTTTATGTTCCATCAGAGTTCACAGTACATTGTGAGGATGGGGGAATGTGATCCTAATATTCAATGCATATCCTTCAAAATAAGGAAATTGAGAACAGACGTAGGGGAAAAAAGGAGAATGATGGAAAGAGTTACATCAATCAAGATGCATTGTATTCATAGACTGATTAGTTGATGATAACTCCTTTGTACAACTACTTAAAAGTAATAAAATATAATGAAAAATAACACAGGAGTCAATTTATACATATATGAAATATATGATATATTCAAATTTATTTTTCACCTCAATTGGAAAAGTTATGATCTTTTCCAACAGTTCATGGATGAGTTAATGAACATTTATAAATAAAACTTAATCTGAGGGAAAATGTGAAAATATTTCATCAAAAATTCTTTTGAAAAGTTAGGATTGCAGAAATGAGAAATTGACAGGAGAAGTTTGCAAATTTCACATCTGATCTTTATAAAATTTGCACTCTAAAGAATTTACCAAAGATTGAGGAAAGTATGTCATAAATTCCTTTTGGAATCAATCATGATAGTTAGGTACAACATTTACTACAATTTGTATACGTATGTGCTTCATACAGACCCTTGTGTACTATCTCCTTTATTGGCGAACACAAAGGAATGGTTGTCTCTTGACTTGTGTACACCTTACTGCATTTGCTACTAATGCTTTATTCTTTTGGATGTGTTTTACCTTACAAATTAAGTAAATATAATTTTCTTTACTCTGATTCTGCATGTCCATATTCTCATTTCTGTTATGTCATACCAGAAATCAGGGAATTCTGATTATTTCAAGAAACAAAGGGCATTTTGGCTCTCTGCCAAAATATCATTTGGCAAAGAGCTTGACAAGAAAAAAAAGTCACTACATTCTCCATAGGGTTGCCTCTAAGAAGAGAAATTGAGTGTTAAAAGATGTGGTGAAACTGATGTTAAACCAGGTGAATACATCTCCTGACTTTTTAGTATAAGTAATGAAATTCAAATGTTCTGTTATTGAAAGATTCTCCAAGTAGTCACTAGAGAACTACCTAAGGCTTGCCAGCATGGGAATAATTAGATAATTGCAGAGCTCCATGCAATGTGCAATGTACTATAGTCCATACCTATTATAAAGAGTGAGAAAGGCAGACCTAGAGAAATTAATTAGTATACAAAAGCAAAATACAGTCTATATATTTAATTTCTATATAGTTTTTAAAGAAATCACAAAGTATTCTGTGCTCTATACTAGTGCTCTTTTCTGGAATGACATACAAAAAGAAAGGAGGAATACGTGGTAGTATTTAAAGATACACTTTAGTACTGTTACTTAGTAAGTATGGAAAGTCAATTATGTTATGCTCCCATAAAGCAGTGTGAGATTTTATATTCTCTACTTTCCTAACCTGGTATGATTCCAAATGGTGGATTATTTAATACTAGAGAAAACTCCAGTAAAAGTTCTGTAAGTAGGTGGGTATTAGAAAACCAGTTCCAGAGACTTCCTTTTACTTAGTTTTTGTAGTTACATTCAGTCTTTAAAAATGAGATGATACATAGGCTTTGGAAAAGTTGTTTGGATAATGAAACCGGGTCCCACTAAAACAGTAAAAGAAATTAACATACCCAAGCAAAGAATACAGACACAATCCTGTTTGCAAGAGTTACCCAGGGAATCTTGCTTGATGCTTAAAGTTAAATGAATGTCTTGCTAATAAATATTTTCATCATAGAGGAAAATGCTTAAGTTAAACATTTATTGAATCAAATTAATAAATAGTATATTGCCACTAATTTACAGAATATACAAAGAATATATTTCTCTGTAACCCTAGCTATTCAGGATGCTGAGATCTGAGGATCATGGTTCAAAGCCAGCCTCGGAAGAAAAGTCTGTGAAACTCTTATCTCAAATTAACCACCAAGAAGCTAGAAGTAGAGGGATGGATCAAATGGTAAAATACCAACTTTGAGTGTAAAAGCTCAGGGAAAGTGCATAGGCCCTGAGTTCAAGCACTACAACCAGCATAATGTTTTTTTCTTTTATGTGTATTGTGTTAGAGGTCAACCCTAGATCTTTGAGTATGTTTAGGCTAGTTTCTATCACTGAGTCACATTCCCAATTCTGTAGGAAACTTTTTTTGCCAATCCTGGCTTGAACTCAGGGCCTGAGCACTGTCCTTGGGCTTTCTCAAGGTTAGAGCTCTACCACTTGAGCCACAGCACCACTTCTGGCTTTTTCTATGTATCTGGTACCTAGGAATCGAACCTGGGTCTTCATGTATGCTAGGCAAGCACTCTACCACTAGGCCAAACTCTCAGTCCCATTGTAGGAAACTTTCATATGATGTATATTTACACAAACATTCACATATACTGTATTTTCTCATGAAGTATAAATTAGTGAAATGTTTGCCAGGTGTGGTTGCTAGCAATACTAACTATACAAGAAGAAGTAAAAGGACCATGGTCTGAGGCTGTTTCTGGCAAAAGTCTGACCCTTTCTAAATATAACCTAAAATCAAAAAGACTGGGGGTGTGATTCAGGTTGTAGAGTATTTGCAAGTTTGAAGCCTTGAGTTCAAACCCCAATACCACCAAACATATCATGAACAGAAAAACTGTACAATTATTTATGATTTGATTAGTCAAGAATACCAGTGATAAAGATCAAGCAGATAAGATCTGGTGCATTCACAATAGTTCAAAAGCTATGTATATATGGCAATATAGGATGAGGCTAAGCAAAATGAACTCCAGGATAGGGAAACAAAAGGTTTATCTTTATGATTGTGTTCTTAAGGTACTATGTGAACTTATTTCTTTTTTCTTTCATTCCCCTTATGGTTTAATCTCATGTAGATACTGCATGTGTCTTTGGTACCTGGTATATTGTATATATGTTTATTTGTTTAGTTGAAATAGGGAAGTGAAGGGGAAAACCAAGATGATTGGGAGGGGGTGGGGGAGGGAATGTGGGAGAAAAACATGAGAAGGGGTATCAATGTTCAAGAAGTAATGTACCCATTGCCTGATGAATGTAACTGTAACCCCTCATATGTTACTCTGACAATAAAATTCACAAAAAAATATTTGTTCAAAGTTGCATTTGAACAATCATTAGCAACAACAGTCCTTGGGCTTTTCCACTGAGAAGTGTTCAGTCTAATACTTAGAAGTCCCTTGAGTTAAAAGAAAGGTGACTCTCTTTAGATCTGGCTTGGGCACTGGGGCACAGGGTGAGTTGTGCAGATCAATTGGTCTGCCTGCACATATCTGACTCAGGGAAGTCCTGGGAGGCAGTAGGCAGAGTAGGAAAGAGGGGGGGGGTGGGTGGAGCCAAAGATGAGATAAGGTGACAAGGGCTATCAGAAGACATCTCCCAGGAGAGCTGGATTCTCAAGGTTCTACTCCGATATTCTCCGGTTTTGCACTGGACCTGCAACTGCTGTTGCACAAGCAACAGTTAAGTCCTGATAGGGTGAAACCATGCATTTGGACACAGCAATAAGACATATGGGAGAGCTACTGCAATTATTTGAAGGGTATGTAGTCTCCAGTTTTGAAAACAGCATTGTAAAACAAATATATATAGAAATCAAACAATACAGTAGTAGTAGCAGATGGAAACTATTTCTGTCACTGTATGAAGCTTCCAATTAAAATTAATTCTTTCTATTTTGAAGAAGTGATAGTATATAGATTTATTTAATTATATACAAATCACAGTCCTACCTTTTCTGGTTTTGCAAATTTTAGAAATGTTGAACAAACATGAAGATACCAGTATAGATTTTTCTTTAAAACTGAATTTAGACATGAAACTAAATTTTTTAATTAAGATATGGACCCTTAGAAACATTTGAATATTAAAAATTGAGAGTGTAACTTGCATTTAAAATGGCTGAATGTAAATAGAGATAATTATAAATTTATGGTTGAAAGTTTTATTCTGAATTTCAAAGTTCTTTGAAACTTTGGATGACTTTGAATTTTAAATTTCAGATAAAATTACAAAGTTATTACTTTAGTTAAGATGTAGATCTTTTTAGAAAATCCATTGTATGACTTATCAGCTCTACATAACTAAATTTATTTTTCAACATACTTTACACAGTTGACAAGAACTTTATTAGAAATTTGTCCCAACATTGTTGATTTGTAAAATATTCTTAACAGCTTCATTTTGGCTGATTCAGGAGTCTTGTAAACATTGAAAATTGTAAAACATGAATCATTAAATATTTGCTAAAAGGACTATTTACCATAGCAAAGATATGGAACCAGCCTAGATGCCCCTCAGTTGATGAATGGATCAACAAGTTGTGGTATTTATACACAATGGACTATGCTGCCATCAAAAAGAACAACATCCCTCCATTTGTAAGGAAATGAAAAGACTTAGAAAAATCATATTAAGTGAAGTAAGCCAGACTCAAAGGAACATAGGTTCAATAGTTTCCCTCATTTGTCATAATCAGTAGAAACCTTGGGCTCTCCTAGCAGATTTACAGTAGAGCAAAACCTAGATACATAAGGCCATATAGTATGACGCTAAATGACAAGACCTCCAGGATATAGAAACAAAAGCCATATAATGAGTGATTGCTGTCCTTAATGTACTATGTTATCTCTCTTCTCTTTTGCTGTCCCTTGGTTATCCATATTGTTACAATATTTTACCTTGTTATCTGATATAGTGTATATATGCTTATTTGGTTATTTGAAATTGGAAAGGGAAGGGGGGTAAACAAGATGAGGGATGGGGGTGGGAGGAGGGAAATGGGGACCAAGATATGAGAAAAGGTATCAATATTTGTGAAGTAATGCACCTTCTATCTGGTGAATATAATGTAACCCTTTTATTAATTACAATAAAAGTATATGAAAAAATTTGCTAAAAGGAATTGATACAATTACAGTATTGAAAGTTGCTAAATATGTACATTTTGATGACCAAATGAATAAGGGTACAAAAGAGCAAATTGGAAAAACCTACTCCTCAAAATAAATTGGACATATGAATGAAACAATAAATAAAAATAGAAAGTCTAAGGATCAGTCAAGACATCCCAATATACTGTCTGTTATTTAACATAAAATTGTAATTCTTAAAAGTTATTATTATTTGTAAGTCATGTGGCTTGAACTCTGGGTGCTCCCTGAGCTCTTCAGCTCAAGGCTACCTCCCTACCCCTTGAGCCACAGTATCACTTCCAGTTTTCTGGTAGTTAATTGAAGATAGGAGTCTCACAGATGTGTGTGTCTGGACTGGCTTTGGAAAGTGATCCTCAGATCTCAGCCTCCTGAATAGCTGGGATTACAGGCATGAGCCACCAGCAACTGACCAAGAGTTATTTCTAATAATATATACTACTGCATTTCTATCCATGTGAATACTTTTTACTTTTGATGTTGTAAGTAATAAAGCATTGTAAGTAAGGGGTAGGGTGGGCTAGGTGAGCATATTGAAGAGATGACATTGATCAAGATGCACTTTATTTAAAACTACTCCACTGAATGAAAAGTCCTTTGTACAAGTACTTAAAGATAAAACTACTTAAGAAACCTCATTGTTCCTTCCTAATCTTTAGAAGAGGAATCCCATATTTTAATTTTCCTCTGAAACTATGAACTTTTTTTGGTCATCTGTCACAACAAGATTTAGCAATAAGAAGCTTCAGTAATTTTGGTCACCATTTAAAAAAGTTATTTACTTTATTTTCTGTCTGTGGCTGGGGCTTGAACTCAGGGCCTGGGTGTGGCTCCTGAGCTTTTCTGGTCTAATGCTCTATCACCTGAGTCACAGCTCTGCTCTTGTGTGTGTGTGTGTTTGTGTGTGTGTGTGTGTGTGTGTGGTTAATTGGAGATAGGAACCTCACAGATTTGTCTCATTAGAAGCAGACACACTTCAGATTGCAGAACATCCATTCATCTGTCACTAAACCAGCACAATCACTGTGTCTGTCTTACCACAAACTATTGTTGTAGGTCCTTGACTCTCAGCCTCCTGTGTTTATACATATTTGTTCTTGGAAATGGGAAGATCATTAAAGGCTTGATCAGTTCTCCTTGTGTAGAGAACAATGTATTTTTTTCCAGTTTTCAGACTTGAACTTGGGGCCTGAGTGCTGTCCTTGGGCTTTCTCAAGGCTACATCTCTGCCACTTGAGCCACCTCTTCTGGCTTTTTCTATGTATGTGGTACCGAGGAATCAAACCCGGGTCTTCGGTGCATGCTAGGCAAGCACTCTACCACTAGGCCAAACTCCTGGCCCATGGTGAGAACAATGTAGTTTTAACTGTATTTGTGAATGAAGGACTTTTCATAGCTCCCCCTCAATTTGATACTTTCTCACTGATTTACCTTTGTAAGTCCGTGTCCATTTGATTAACTTCATCCCAAAGGAATCTGGTCAGTCAGATAACAATGACAAGAGGCCCAGGTGTTTTGGTGGCCTTCAGTTTGAAGCTTGGAAGATTTATGTATAGACAGCTGTGTGCAAAACCTTGTGCACATGGAAATCAGCAAATCCCCCAACAATATAATGAATAAAACTAGAAGAATAATGAAGAAAAATGACAGACTCCAGGAAGGGAATAAACAGGGTATGCCTCTTGTAAGTAACTCCCTGAAGGACTCTTAGAAAAGACTTACTGATTAATTGAGCCAATCCATCATCCTTGGGATGACAGCATCAATTTGCAATCATTTTTAGGGAGAGTTGTTTTTATTACTTTGCTGTTATGCTTAAATCCATTGGAAGGTGAGATTAGCAGTTAACACATACAGTTGTTTGATTATTATGGTGCCACATTCTTATATTAATTTTTGTAATAAAGAATTTCTACATGTCACTTGCAAAAGATCTTTCTCTCTGATATCATTTCTAGATGTTATGTTTTAATGACGCATTAATATCTTAGGCTTGCCTCTTAATGTTTTTCTTTTTTAAATGATCATAGCATTCTGCAGAATGAAAGAATCGCTACCGTTCTCTGATTTAGGAGGAACTCACCTTCATTTCCTTTGTGGTAGTGACAACAAAGTTATAACTCCTAACCCTTCTACAGACTTTAGTGGTAAATATGATATTGGAAGTATTTTCCAGATTTAATTGAATTAAAACATTTATAATATGTGATTTTTTGTGCCAGTTCTATAGCTTGAACTCAGGGCCTGGGCACTGTCCTTGAGCTTTTTTAAGGCTTGCACTCTATCATTTGAGCCACAGTACCACTTACAGCTTTTCCTGTGTATGTGGTACTGAGGAATGGAACTAGTTCTTCAGGCATGCTAGGCAGGCACTTCACCACTAAGCCATACTCCAGACCTTACACAAATTTTTCTTTCACAGCCATCAAAAGTAATTTAATATACTAATGTTTTTAAAGTAGATGTAATATATCAGTAAGAAACTTGGATTTTCCCTTTCTTGGAAGTGAGTAGAATGTGGCTAAAATAAAGAGACTTAAGTATTGATGGAAACAATTAAGGCTTTTTTTTTTTTTTAAACAAGGTAAGGATCTTTACACCTCTGCTTCCTGAGTATAATCCTTGAGTGCTGAAATTTTACCAAAGATCATGAAGCAACTGAAGAAAGATTTTCTTGAGAAATACCAGTATTACTATACTGGTATGAAGATTGCTTGAGTGATCTTAATCTCTGTAATATTACTTATTCACAAACGTACCGTAAGGCAATTGGATATGGTGAAATCTTCACTATATTTGAATATCATTGAATAACAAATAAACACACACACACGTGGTATATATACATATATACATATATATATGTATTATGGATTATTTTTAAAAGAAATATAATAAAATGAAATGTATTTTAATAATAAAATTATATTGAAATTATATGCAATGATTCAGAAGCATTTTTATTTTTGGGTGGTTGTGGGGCTTGAACTGTGGCCATGGGAGCTGTCACTGAGCCCTTCATCTCAAGGCTAATGCTCTACCATTTGAGCCACAGGGCCACTTCCGGTTTCCTGGTGGTTAGTTGGAGATAAGATTCTCACAGACTTTCATACCTGGGCTGCCTTTGAACTGCAATCTTCATATCTCAGCCCTCTGAGTAACTAGGGTTGCAGGTATGAGCTACTGGCACCAGGCTTTAGAAACATTTCTATGACTGGAGGTCATGAAAAGTCTTTCTAGTCTTGTTTCATTTGAGTTTATAAAAGCCAAGTTCAGTCGACATGCTGTGGGATTTGATTTTTGCTTTTCTGGTCAGAGCTTTCTTAAAACAATTTTCCATGGAGTGACAAAATTCCTTGCCCTTTCAAGATCTACAGAAATAATCTTGAGTAATTTCTTAATTTCATAATGACCTTGGGTCTTGGTTTGCTATCTCCACAATGAATGGCTCTCAAATGGGATGTATTTCAAACATTCCTTAGTATAATTTCTCCTTCTGAATTAAAATGAGCCATTCATTACATGAATGGACATACATAAGTACATACACATGTATGTATTATATGTATATATTATATGTACATGTAAGTATGTACACATACATATTTTTTTAACACCTACCATATGTATATGTTAGATTTGCTTGTTATCTGTCAAAATTAAAGTCTATAAACTGAGATATCTAGAAAAGCTGTTTTCATTGAGGCACATACCTATGTAATATGCTGGACCTATTAATAATTATTTCCTTTTTTTCTGAATCTGAAGTACTATGTGCCTTTGACCTCACAGTGGAAATAAACATCCTTATAGCCATTCACCTCTATTATTTAACATATTTTTCTCACAGGGCACAAAGGTAAATGCGGGTTTGCTTATTTACAAAGCTCTCACACTGGAGCTGAGAAATCAGACAAGTTGGTCATCAGCTTATGGCCTCAAAATCTTTACCACATTCTGTCAAATGCAGCACTTTGACTTCTGACACTTGTTTTTATGAAGTGGGACTGTGGCATCAAGAAAAGCCTGAGCCAGGAATAGCTCGATCTATGGAATTGTCACCCTCCTCGCACCTATGGAGGAACTTCAGCTGAAATGTGGGGCTAGGCACTCACAGCCATAGGGCGTAATACTTTCTGTTTGTCTTTCCTACCTCAAGTTGTCTCATTATAGTTGTTTTCTGTTGAGGTAAACAGCAGTATTTTCACAACAACAACAGAACAATAACATAACGTCGTGTTATCAAAGAAGGAATTATTTCAAAATTATATATACATATTTCAAAATTGAATGTATTTCAAAATTATGTATTATCTATTATCTACATATATATATTTATATGTAATATATTTGCATTCCTTGGGCTTGAACTCAAGTCCTGGCCACTGTCTCGGAGCTTTTTTTTTTCTTTTGCCAGTCCTGGGCTTGGGCTTAAGGCCTGAGCACTGTTCTTGGACTTTCTCAAGGCTAAAGCTTTGCCACTTGAGCCTCAGCACCACTTCCAGCTTTTTTTCTATGTATGTGGTACCGAGAAATCGAACCAGAGTCTTTGTGCATGCTGGGCAAGCACTCTACCACTAGGCCAAACTCCTCCCTGAAGTATATATATATATATTCGGGGGGGTCTTGAACTCAGGGCCTGGGCACTGTCTTTGAGCTTTCTCAAGGTTAGCACTTTACTACCTGAGCCACAGCACTACTTCTGACTTTTTCTGTGTGTGTGTGTGCTATCAAGGAATAGAACCAAGGGCTTCATGCATACTAGATAAGCACTCTACTGCTAGGCCACATTCCCAGCCCCTTAATATATTTCTTATATGCAATAGAAATAAGTTTTGAAATTGTTATGTATGTTTTGCCAGTACATGTCTCAGGAACTTGGACTCCCTTGCCTGATGCTTTACTGCTTTTGTCATACTTTTTGTCTGGCTTTCTTCTGGTTAAATTGGTGAGGACTTTTCTGTTGAGGCTGCCTTTGAACTATCATCCTTTGAATCTCAGCCTCTTGAGTAGCTAAAAAGATAACCATGAGCTACCCAGGTGCCTGATGCTGTTGAAATAATTATTTCTTGTTATAAAATATTTTAAATAATTCAATTTAAGTTATATATTTGCATATTTTTCTCTTCAGTCTTTTAAAAATATGCTGGACCCTAATTTTTAAAAAATATCTTTAAATAGTTGTACAAAGGAGTTTCCATTTAACAAAGCAGTTTATGAATACAATGTGTCTGAATCAATGTCACCCATTTTAACATTCTCATCCTACTTCAACACCCCCTTTTCCTTAGTTTTCTTAAATTTGTAGTATATACAATGAATTCTTGACTGCATTTCTCCTATCCTCCCCCTTCCCCTTTCATTTGCTTACCACTCTCCCTTGGCCTCCAATTTCCCTTTTACAAGTACCTCTTTCCTGGAGCTCTACTTGTACCCTCAGTGTGGTACTTAAATTTGAAATTACTTTAAGAGAGGAGGAGTAGGATAAGGAAGAATGATGAAAAGGACGTGGTTAATCAGTATATTTTGTATGGAAATGTCCTGAGGAAACTCCCCTTGGACAACTAATAGATGCTAAAAATATATTAAAGAAAACATCAGGCGGTTCCTGCGTGCTCTTGAAGGTGGTGGCTGCTATTGCGAGTTTGCGCCGGGCCTCGGTTGCCGGACATGCAAACACCATCTCTCAGGGCATTTCTGTGTCTGCGGCCCTTAGGCATGTTGCTTCTAGAAGAACGTGCTTAACAAACACATTGAGGTCTGGCTCTACTCAAGCAAAATTGGCCTTTAGCACTAGTTCCTCATCTTGTGCTCCTGCTGTCACCCAGCATGCACCTTACTTTAAAGGCACAGCTGTTGTCTATGGAGAGTTCAAAGAGCTTAGCCTTGATGATTTTAAGGGGAAATACTTGGTGCTTTTCTTCTATCCTCTGGATTTCACCTTTGTGTGTCCTACAGAAATTGTTGCCTTCAGTGACAAAGCCAATGACGTGAACTGTGAAGTAATTGCAGTTTCGGTGGACTCTCACTTTAGCCATCTTGCCTGGATCAACACACCAAGGAAGAATGGAGGCTTGGGCCACATGAACATTGCACTCTTGTCGGATTTAACCAAACAAATTTCCCGGGACTATGGTGTGCTGTTGGAAGGTGCTGGCCTTGCACTCAGAGGTCTCTTTATAATTGATCCCAATGGAGTTATCAAGCATCTGAGTGCCAATGACCTGCCAGTGGGCCGGAGTGTAGAAGAGACCCTCCGCCTAGTGAAGGCATTCTAGTTTGTGGAAACCCAGGGAGAAGTCTGCCCAGCAAACTGGACCGCAGATGCTCCTACAATCAAGCCAAGTCTGACAGCTTCCAAAGAATACTTTGAGAAGGTACATCAGTAGCTGATCGGTGTGCACCTGAAGCTTCACTACCGAAAAGAACCCCAGCCAGCGCCAGTTTAGCATTTCAAGGATTATTTATAGAAGGAAAAATTCAATCATGCTTATATTTATAGATACTGCTGTTTTTTTCTTTTAACAGAAAACCCTTTTGTTTTCATTTCCTGAAGAGGTATACCCTTAATGTGTTCTTTTTTTTTTTTTAAACACTGGCTGAAACTTTGTCCAGGTAGTTAGCTAACTAAGAAGTCCTTTATTGGCAACATCATTATTGATCATGTCTTCAGTGGGCAAAGGAGAAAGTTCCTCCTTCCCTTCCAGGGCTTTGCTGTACCAAACTAACACAAGCACAGAATGCTTCTGATCAAGAGTCATGACTTTTTTTTTCTTGAAGGTCTTTGTATTAAAGTGAATGTCCTTTACGGCAACATAGCTTTACGTTTTTAGACTCTGCTATCTGAGCTAACTCAAAATGACAGGTGTCTATGTGCTGGAAACAAATGTGAATCAAGACTAAAACATGGTGGCAACAAAACTTAACTGATCATGCATGACCCTGCCCCTAAGGTTTACAGTTTACAGTTATTTTATTCACTAGCTGACTTAGATCAGTGTGTGTTCAGATAATGATTTGATATAATTATAAAGGATGTATAATAAATCCAGAAATTGAATTTTGATTCAAGTGCTTGGTGTAAAATGTATCATAAAAATAAATGCACCTTAAAATAAAAAAAGAAAACATCAGCAACCAAAATAGAAAAACCTTATTTATGACTTACCATAGATCTTTAATGTGGTTTGTGTCATAGCTCTGTGAATTATTCACTTGAGTCTAATTCTAAATCCCAGATAGAAGGCAAGGATGTTCTCCAGATCACAGCACATCCATGGCAGGCTATCTTCTGAAGGAACCCCCAGAGTGAAGAGATATGGGAAGTGATGCAAGCACCTGTGACCCACAGCTGAACTTGATGGTATCCTGACCTGGAAGTTTCTTTGCAGTGTAGACACATCCTTCCTCTGCATAGACATCATCAATGCTTTCATAGAAATTTTAACAGTTTCTCCACAACTAACATAATCACATATACTCGTGAAAAGCAGTAGGGACTTTCAGGGATGGCTCAGGAAACATCCTTAGGTTCTTTTTTTTTTTGATTTATTTTTTAAAATGCAAATTACACTAGTAAGTCAAAAAAATCACTCTGTTAAAAATACATTCAGAATTAACAAATGCAAAAGAAAAAAAGGAGACACATCAGGATTGTAACTCTTGCCTTCAGAAGATTAGGTTTATAACAAAAGCTCAGCCTAGAAAAATAGCATTCTTCACCAGATTTTTGGGGAGGATTCAGCTGTACAACTTCAATGTTTTTCCAGATAGAACCACATTACTGTGCTTACTGCTCCCGGAAAAGGCCTGTCCACTGATTACTTTTTAGTAGTCAACAACTGTTTTTGAAAGTTTTAGTGGCAATGGCAATAGTGATTTGGTGGCAAGTTGGCTGCAACTGAAAACAGACATATGAGGACTGCTATTCTGTATCCACACACATGAGCCACTAAGAGGAGTCTCATCCCTGCATGGATGCCAGTGAAACCTCATTGTAATAATCACATTAGAAGAGTCCCTGGTGGCATGTAGAGTACTTATATTTTTGGGAATCAAAGGAGAGTATGTTGGTAAATAGTTTGTTCATAGATTAAACATGCATGTCACTATAAAAAACACCGTATGAGGTTTCACTGACATGTTTGTATGGACACACATCTACAAGCCACAGAGAAAATTCAAGAATGAGGGCTTGAATCTTTTTCTTGTGTGTCACTTATGTTACAATGTAACTTTTTGTTCCTTTATCAATTTCAAATGTATGTATGTATATGTGTGTGTTTGTGTATCTTACAAACGTCCATACAGACACAGGGATGGGAATATTTTATGTAGATTTGAATGGGCTAAGATCCAAAGGAGGTTAACCCAATAACCAAAACTTCAGAGAAAGGAAAGAGTTGCTGCATGCCAGTTTGTAACTTGCTCAATCTGAATTTCACTGCAGTTAAAGATGAAGTGTTAAACAAAAATTGATTTTAGTGTCTCAAATGGATCCAAGAAAAAAAAGTGAAGCATTGGAGTTACTGATAAGCCTGAGCTAATTATGTTTTCCACTAATGAAAACCAAATAATGCTTGAAAAACACCAAACAAAATTTCCTAGGAGTTCAGAATATCCCATAAACACATTGACCTACTATTAAGTTCCCAAAGGCATCTTGTTGCCAACTACGTTTAACAGCACAGTTTTTTTTTTCTGCCACAATAATACAGGAGGATTGAAATACACTCTAACACACAACAGATCCCCCAGGTACCACAAAAAGATCTCAAATATTTCACCAAGGTAACTATTGCTCCCACCCCACCCCACCCCAAAAATAATCTTATACACTGGAGTTAGAAAAGAAAGTTTACCTACATTGGGTCTTCATTTGAATTAGATATAAAAGAGTAAACATAGCTAATACATAGTTGGTTGGCCTCTGTTGATAGAAATCCATAGCTGTTTTTTGTGTTAGTAAAAGACATTTGTAGATACTTATAAAAGCACCTAAAGTGCAATAAATAAAATCAGTGAGTTAAGCCATTTCTGCTTCTAGTAGATTAATGAGTTTAGTAGATTAATAAATATTACTTTGCTTCACCCCAAACCCAGCAGATCATACTTAGGCATTATAAAGAAGACCATGGTCATTTTTGTTAATTGGTACTTGTCTCTTTTGGGCCACCGTGTGGACTCCATGGTAAAGCACTTTGTTGAGAGCTGGCAGTTTTCCTACACAGACCCACACTGGAACTGCTGGCTATTCAGTCTCGTTCGTTGACATGAAATACACGGATACGGACTCATTCCGAATAAATAGCAGTGTGTTAGCCTAAAGGAACTGACTTAGGGATGTCTGCACTGAGATTTTTGGGCACAGGACATAGGTGGGTTAAGGCAATTACGTAAGTTATAGCCTTTAGGGCAAACAACCTGCCATTTTGGACTTGGGTTACAAGGTCGTCATGGCATGTTTTGTTTTGCAATGACATTGCCTAAGTATCAAGATGTATATATATATGGAGTGCAGAAAACAGGGCTCTCTAACTAAAGTGCCATGATGACTGCTCATAGGGCTGCAGAATTAGTAACGGCCGGTAGAGGGCACCAACATGTCTCCTTTGGAACTTTGAAAGGCCTGGGAGAAAAGGCTCCTGCTTTCAGGAATTCCAGGATGGGCGTGTCCTGCGTATTTCAGTTACAAAGAGGAGGTTAAGTAGAAGTGTGTGTGTGTGTGTGTGTGTGTGTGTGTGTGTGTGTGTGTGTGTGTGTGTGTCTGTGTGTGTGTGTGTGTGTATGTCTGTGTGTGTCTGTGTGTGATTTTGAGTTTGTTCTGTTAGTATGTATATAGAGATATATATTCAAATTCATTTGCTTCTTGCTTTTCATAAAATGCAGGAGGCCACTGCGTAAAAAGTTCGTTGAGAGGTCCTGGGCTGGCGTACTGGAGCCATTGGAATTATTTTGACCTAAGAGAGAGAGAGAAAGAGAAAGATGTTTGTAAATAAGGAATATAGCACTGGGTGTGGATCGCTCCCCACTTTTTCTCATCACTCCGGGCACAACAGAAAACAAAAATAAAAGAAGAGAGAGAGAGAGAGAGAGAGAGAGAGAGAGAAAAGAGACCAAACTGGGCTTGAAATAAGCAATTCTTTCTTTTCTCTGTGCACACACCTGGGTAGAAAACCCACTTATAGTCAATCAAACTCTGTTTCTGGGGATAATGAAATGAATATAGTTGTTGTACAGAAATGAGGCTGTCAGAGGGAATACAAGGTTTGAAGTGCATCTGACACCCAGCAGGACAGGATTACAGGGCTGGGAGTTCTATCAGACCCATCCTGGCTCTGGTACATAGGCCAGAGGGGACCAAACAGGTCAATTTTGTTGGAAAATTAACATGTGGACATAATATTTTCATGGGTAACTTCTTGCTATTAATATGTTCAAGAGATTTACCAAACTCTAACAAGAAAACAAACAAAAACAAAATGACAAAAAGCCTTTTCTTTTAAGATAGGACTCTAGTTAACCTGAATAATTGCAAGTCAAGGAACTGTACAATACTTAACTGAACATAAATAGAACAGTGAAATCATGGACTCCAGATACAGCATCACTGCTGTGGTTCTAAGTCAACGGTGGCAGAGACTTCACAGTTCAGACTGGGATCCTGACCACAGAAGATTTACTACGTATAATGGCTGTCCACAGATAAAACCGCACATTGCTTTTGTTAGCATTTGCATTCTTTGAAAGGAACAGATTTCCAGTTGCTGTATAATACTGTTAGGGTTCTTGAACTAGCCTGTGAAGTCAAATCCCTTTCACTTTACAAGACATAATTCATGGTGAATTGACAGGAGAAGGAATATTCCAAATGACAAAGACAGAGCAGGTCTCTGCCTCTCCACAGGGAGTGAGGTTTACAGGTGAATTGGTTCTGATTTTTTCCTCATAGGATCTGATTGCACAGTGGCTCTCATGTGACTGAGTTTTGAGGATTACAAAGGTGAAATGCCCTTCATTCAGCACTACATTGCATGACATCAAAAGGGACTAAGGGGACTGTAGATAAAGAGGGGAGTGAAACTATGTATATGTAACTACAGTAGCTGACTTAGTGTAAAGTGTACAAATACATACAATAAAAGCATGGAATGTAATACCATGTTGAACTCACAGTCCTGTGGAGAATTTGAAAAGTGGTTGAACATCCCAGATGTATGTGCTCTCCATAATGATTAGTTTTGTTTCTCTGCCTCTGTCTGTCTCTCATTACTGTTTTGAACTCCAAGTCTTGAAAACTCTAGGCAAGGACTTTACCACTTGACCCTGGTATGTGAACCTGTTTTGCTTTTGTTATTTTGCAAATAGAGTCTTGCACTTTTGTCCTAGCCAACCTAGAAGTGTGATCCTCCTTCTCCACCTCAGATATAGCTGGGATTACAAGCTACCCCCCTCCATGTCTGCCCTTTGCTTTCCCTTTCTTGATTCTGTAAAGTAAAATCATTGTGCTCTAGGACCTGAGGTTTCCAATGGGAGGTGTTGTGAGAAGGATGATATTAAATTCTGGGGACCAAGACATGAGAAAGGGTATCATTGTATGTGAATTAATGAACCTTCTATCTGGCGAATATAATGTAACCCTTCTACTAATTACAATAAAAATACATGAAAAAATTCTGGCAAGCAACTATTTATGCACCTTAAGTATTCCTACCTTGCTGAATTGAATTTCATTAAACATTTATGGCCTAAACACTGAAATTTGAAAGCTCTAATATAATTTTACCATTCTCCGGCAGTAAAGAGAAAAGCATTTTTTTCTTACTTTTACTTGGCAGTTATATCTATTGAAAAAAATCATGGCAAGTTTTTTTTAATCTTTAAAAGGGTGTAATTCTTTGCAAAGAAGTATCTTTTCAATGACCAGTGCTAGAATAATAAGTGTGTGATCTGAAACAATATATTTGATTATGTTAGCTATTAGCTATTATGGTTGACTTTTATAAATGAATGAGTGCATAATATGGTCAGAAGTAAGCCATTGCTAACTTTCTACATATTTTAGTCCACTCAAGCACAAATCAATTGTTGTTTATTACGTAAACATACCATATGCTGCTTATTGAGGGTTATAATTCATGGCTTCATGTTTTCAGTCACTGTTTCACTTAGGCCATGCTTTTGTCCTTTACGTTCTGATTATTTTCTTTGCCTGTGTGGCAATAAGAGGGAGGGGAAATTCCAATTCAGGGTCTCCTCTTCTTTCTCAGCTTGCTGGCTCACTGTTGATGCTCTATCACTTGAACTATGACTCCAATCTACATTTGTTTGCCAGTCTTGGGGCTTGAACTCAGGACCTGGGCACTGTTCTTGGGCACTTTGGCTCAAGGCTAGTTCTCTGCCACTTGAGCCACAGTACCATGTCTGGCTTTTTCTGTGTATGTGGTACTGAGGAATTGAACCCAGGTCTTCGTGCATGCTAGGTGAGCACTCTATTATTAGGCCACACCCCGAAGTCTCAGGTCTACGTTTTTGTTAGTTAAGTTGAAATGAAGTCTTGAGGAGTTTTCTGCTCAAGCTGGCTTCAAACTTCAATCCCAAGTAGATTAGATTAGGCATAAACTACAAGTGCTTGGCTGCTATGGTTATTTTTGAGATCAGGCTATCACTTTCTGCTCAAGTTGGCTTGGACTGTAATCCTATTTATTTATGCTTCCTGAATAAATGATGGGTTTTATGATTTGTTTTGTTTTTACCAGACTATCCTAGAACTAAGATCTTCTCTATCTCAGACTTCTGCATATGTAGGCTGATAGGTGCTCACGAACCACATACAGCTATTGTTTGAGATGGGGTGTTATGATTTGATATGGGTCTTAAACCATAACCCAATGTTCTCTGCTCCTCAAATAGCTATGATTATAGGTGTGAGCCACCTGTTCTGGGTCTATTTCTTTCATTTTCTTTGTATTTTATATAGTTCCTGGGTTAAAACTCAGAGTTTTATACTTGCTAGATATGCACTGTATTACTTGAGCCACACAACCAGACCTACGTGACTGTGTTTGAAGAAGACAAGAGTTATAATTTATGGAAAGAAATGACTGAGGGAAGATACTAGATCAGTTTTCTCTTCACAAGATGAAAAGCTCAAGAAGGGCAGAGCCTAGTTTTATTGAATATTTTATTTTCCCGGTAACATCTAGGAGCATCTGCCTATGCTATGATTAGGGACTGAGAACATGTTAATGGTTAATATTTCATTAAAACATTGAGGCTAGATAGAAGCAGACATGCAGTGTGGGGCCAGGAGTTTGGATACAGTGCACCTTGTAATGGGGAATCATTGACAGCTTAGGGGCAGGGCAGTAAAACCATGAGAGTAGGACTGGAGGAAGATTAATTTTGCAGTGGCCCTATGGAGGGTAGGAGTCTGGAAATTTTCAGTTAACATGAATGGTTGAATTAGGGTAGTGATTGTGGGGATGAGAAAGGAATGGTGAATGACCCACTATTTACAGAGGCAATGCTTTGAATGGCACATCATCTTTTCTATGTATATTGTTAGCAAAGGCTTGCAAGGAACTACAAGGCCACGAAGTAAAAGAGGCAGGCACATGCACAGACCTTTCTCTCTTTAAAGAGAAATTTAAAAGGATTGTCTAAAGATTACTCTCTGAGGAGGCACACCCCAAAACTTTATTAATTATCCTATTTACCAAAGGTATTAAAAGGGAGATGATTTAATGGTAGAGGACAATGACAACAAACACATATCTTCAAAGAGAGAAGTGCACAGTTTAAAATGAATTGGAGTCTTACTTTCTATTTTGATCTTCGCTTGCAATTCAGCATATCACTTGATGCTGATATATACAATTTGTTATCAGTTGTTTTCCAGGGGAATTTGCCTAAACACAGATATAAAAATCAGGCTCTGATTGTCTGCCCTCTGGAGTACTAGACTTAAGGGGTTTGGTAAGTTTCAGTGTTAATGTGTTCCAGTTTCATCTTCACTTTCACATTCAAAAAAATGACAAAGTTGTTTTAGTTTTGTTTTTTGAGCACCTCACGAAGATAGGGCTAACTATGACTTATCTAAAAAGAACTATTTTGGGAACAGTATGGAAAGCTAAACATTATAACCAAGATAACCAGGGTATATTGGACTAGTTTGGCCAAACCATAAAAAGATAATTTGTATATTATTATACATAACTGCCTATGTTGTTCTATCGCTTTCCACATTTAAAACTTTTGGGGAATTCAAAAAAACTGATATATAAAATAGGCTCTTTAGCCATGTAGGTGATACAATACTTGTAACTTTAGACATGGCATTTCTTATAAATCAAAATTTAAAGAAAACCAGAAAGAAAATATTTCAAGATACAATACTAGTAGTAAAAATATACTGGAGCCATATTACCAAAGTAAAGTGTATGCCATGAGTCTTGTGCCATGATACAGCTACTTGGCCATCTTTTTTTTTTTATCCCAGTGAAATACCTTTAAAGTAAGTACTTACATGTACATAGGCTGTAGTTGTAAGTGAGATGTCTTTTGAGGCCCTTGATAGCCGTAAGAGTCAAAGCCACCTATGAAATCAACTGAAAAGGGACAGTTTCCTTCATTAGTGAACTTTTCGGAAAAGATACACAGTTATGATCAAGGTCTACACAGCTTATGAACATAAATCTTCGAATAATCTATTAAACTTAAGTGACTGATGATGGAGGAGAAGCAAAGATAGTTTCTTCAAGATAATGGCTTTCTCCACCTTACCTGTGAGAATCAATTATTGCTTTATAAAGACCTTTACCTGGGAGAAGAAACTCTGTACTTTCCTCAAGCAACAAAGACTTAATTTCAGTCATAAAATTAATGTACACATGGAAGATGGCTGTATGGCTTTTGTGAGATTTTGTGTAACCCATTGTAAACATAATGCCATAAAAATGGCAATCACTCAGGTGTGTGTATCTGTGTGCAGTTTCAATATTATATGTCCTGATTGTCAAGGACAAGATCTGTGGTGAATCTCAATGAAATGAAGTACTCAACACAGTGGTTCCTACTGTTTTGTGCTTTGTAATCTAAAACAATAAGAGGTAGTGGTGTAAAGTCTTAGGATTCAAATGCCATATTCGCCAAGATATTTAAGCTCAAAAAGATATAGCAGGAGTTACTCAGGCAGATCCTATTTTCCAAAATGACTGCAACAATATGTCCTATTCCACATGTTCTGACAATATGACCGTAACACTGTCCTTCAACCCAGCAGTTTGTGTCACTATTCTTTCTTCTTTGTACCAGCGTTAAGTATGGCAGAAATGAGGGGGGGGCTAACTCCAAAAAGTATTCTTCACGTTTATCTTGTAGCTGTGGGATGCTCTCTCTTGTAACATAGCCACCATATCGTGAGGAAAACCAACTTAACCTACAGAGTGAGACTAACTGGTAACCATTGATATGTGCTTTTAGCTGATATGTAAGCTAGCTGAGGTCACAGCCCATACCCATTTTCCACATCCAGACAGGCTGGAGAAAAGCTGTGTCTTGGAGTGTTTCCCGTTTAGGTACTTGGCATTGGGAGACAGAGACAAGCTGTCCTCCATGTGCCTCGAAGAATTATTAACATACAGAACCTTTGAGTATGACCAATGCTTGCTTTTATTTAACAAACAAATTTTGGGAGCAGTGGTAACTGGACAGTAGAGGCAAAGAATGCTGTGGAAATATTTTGCATTTCTTTTCCTTTTGGGTTTCTGGCTGTGAGGCAAGAATTAAAAGGCAAAAAGAACCCAAGGCCTATAAAACAGATTAAAGGAAAAGAGAGAGGGAAATAAAAGACTGCATTAAGACATTCTAAGATACCTTCACTTAGTTTAGTTCTTGTTTTTTGTTAATATCTGAGGTTCTACACTTAGTAATTGAAGCAGGATAAAGTAACGTGATGGCTATGATGTCTGTGTGGAGAAAGTCTCCCTTACAAAAGAACCTTACTTTTGAAGAAATTTCTGCTTTACAGCAAAATTTAGCAAAATGTATAGATATTTCCAATAGGTCCCCTGCTCTACACACACAGAGCCTCTCCAACTGTCATTATCAGATACTAACACAGCACTTTACTTACAACAGATGTAACTGCATTGACACCCCATTATTACTCAAAGACCAGAGTTTGCATTAAGGTTCCTCTTGGTGGCCTATATTCTATGGGGTTTGATAAATCTGTGACATGTGTATCCGACTGTAGTATCAAAAGAATTTCAGTGTCTTAAAATGTCCCATGGATTTCTTAATATCTTTCTTTCTGCCAATCCTATAAGACCATTGATCTGTCATTTTTACCTTTTACAAAATGTTACAGAGTTGGTATGTAATCCATTCTGACTGGCTTCTTTCACTGAGTTTTAAGTATTTAAATTCCCTTCATGTGTTTTAATGACATGATCATAGATTTCTTTTTACTGCTGGGATTTTTAAATATTTTGAGGCACAATCTCTATTCTCATCAAAAGTGGAAGAGTATAACAAAAATTCATCCTATCCTTCTCAGGAGGCTGAGATCTGAGGATTGTAGTTCCAAGCAGAAAAGTCCATGAGATTCTTTTTTTTTTGCCAGTCCTGGGCTTGTGCTCAGGGCCTGAACACTGTCCTTGGACTTTCTCTACCACTTGAGCCTCAGCACCAGTTCCAGCTTTTTGCTAGGTATGTGGTACCGAGGAATTGAACACAGGTCTTTGTGCATGCTAGGCAAGCACTCTACCACTAGGTCAAACTCCCAGCCAAGTCCATGAGATTCTTATCTCCAATTAACCACCAGAAAACCAGAAGTGATGCTGTAGCTCAAAGTGGTAGAGGACTAGCATTGAGTGGAAAAGAGCCCAGGGACAAGGCCCAGGTGCTGAGTTCAAACCCCAGGATTGAAAATAAAATATTCAAACCCTGATATTAGAAGGACAAGAAATCAAATTCTACTTTTTTTTCTACTTGCCAGCTATCTGATATTAGGCAAATCATAACCTTAAAATTTAGGATGACAGCTATAACAAGCCTTTTTTTTAGAGGAATACATTGATTTCTTTTGGTTCTCAGTTGCTTATATTTCTATCATAACTAGTATAGATAATATAAAAAGGGCTACAAAATAATAAAGTGTACTTTGAGAAGTTAATTTTCAAGACATTGATTTAGCACCTAAATTCTCTTTTATATAAGTGAGCTCTTGTCAAGAACAGGACTGAATTGTTTTTTTAAAGTTTTTCATTTTATTTTATTTTTTATTATTGAGGTAATGTGAGGAAACTATGACAGAGAAGAACCACTCAGTGTGATTCATCTGTGACCTCCACTCAGGTTGAATCTTCCCATGTGTAAAATCGAAAAGTCAAACTTCGTGCATAATAAATACCTATAAATACCTTTTCTCTCCCGTAAAAAAAGAAAAAGAATGGGACTGAATTAAGAACTAGACAGTTGAGAAGAATACCCAGGGTGAGAACTTCATTGCTTTGAGATTTCCCTTTTAGTAGGGTGATTACTGTATAGTGTTGGAGAACAGGTGCTCAAGATCAGGACAAGCACAGAAAGAAACAATAAGGTCTCCTTTACTAAAACTGAATTCCAGTTATATCACTGTTTATTGTTGTTGTTTTGAGATAATACATTAGCTTGTTTCCAGGGTGTTGAGAGGGATGGAAAAAAAAGTGATCATCATGAGTCAAAGATTTTGGGGCACTACCAAGGGACAGATAACCTGAAGGAAACAAGATATATCTTCAAGTCTAAAAGAATTAGAAGAGATAAATTGGGAATAACACTTGAATTAGGAGCAATGTAGACCTATCTAAAACACAGGAAGGCTAAGGGGGAATGAATATACATTTATGAATATCTGGAGCATGGGGTTGTGGATTGGAGCTTGAGTTGCTCTTTGTGAATCCTGACCTACTGGTATGTTGGGAAGGTTGGGCGAGCTGGCTTGCAGCTACCTGGCTTGCAAAGGGTATCAATAAGCCCCAGAGGAAGGACGGAAGGACATGGAAGTGGCTCCATGAATCCAGGTGAACCATATCCAACTCAAATGAAAGAAAACTTGCAATGTAGCTAGGATGCATTTTTACCATTTCCCACATGAGGGGACATGGAAATTTAAATCAGAGGAAGAGTATGTTTTCCATAAATTATTTGAAATATATGTTTGTGCTCACAGTCTAACAGATTGTGGATGGTCCATTTCCTCGTCTAATTACTCTCAGAAATGGTGTGGGGGCCGAGAGTTTGGCCTAGTGGTAGAGTGCTTGCCTAGCATGCACGAAGGCCCGGGTTTGATTCCTTGGTACCACATACGTAGAAAAAAACCAGAAGTGGGGCTGAGGCTCAAATGGTAGAGCTCTAGCCTTGAGAAAATCCAGGGACAGTGCTAAGGCCTTGAACTCAGGCCCAGGACTGGCAAAAGAAACGTTGTGGATGATTTGAGGGGTATTAGTCAACTAGACCCAGTTAAGATTTCCATGGTCAACACACTCAGTGCCTCTTAAGTTTCTATGAGGGATTTTCAACTATCTATGGAATCTTTAGGGTGCCATGCAAGTGGATAGCAGAGATGGATAAAAATACTTTATTTAAAAGATGTATTTAATATCACCTTTTCAATTTTTAAATATAACTAAAAGATATACTTAACATCACATTTTCTGTTTTTATATCAGGCTCTATAAAGGCTATATCTAAAAGATATATTTAGATATATCCAAAAGATATAATTAATATCACTTTTTCAATTTTTATATAATTATATTGATTCAGATTCTGTAAAGCCTACTGTATATTGTAAAACTTTCCTGAGAAATGGAGGTAATGAAATAATTTGACAGATAGTTGATAGCTAAACTCTGCAATCTCCAGTAAAAGAATGCATTTTAATCATTTTAATTTCTAAAAACAAAAAATAAAATAAAGCTCTGACAATTGTAAAATCTTTATTAGTTCCTAAGGCCCTTTCAGGTGAGATCATTCATCTTTACAATATTACTGTCAAGTGAACATAAATAATTATCTTCCTTTTACAAATAAATACAGGTTTATAGCTTCAGGCAGTTACCAGCTGAGGATGGGGCTAGAAGTCAAGTATTTTATTTCCTTTCTAAGTATATTGGAAAAGTAATTTCTACTTTTCTATTTATGCCATTCCAGAAAATTCCTGGAAGGTTTTCAAAGGTGATCAAGAGTACTGAACCACATTTTGCATTCAATCTAAAATGTTCAAGCCTTTGTTTTTTTCTATATTATTCACTAAACAAGGTTAATTGTGATCTTTATTTTATCCCTCTACTGATAATTGATACCATTTTGAAATTATTTATTCTCCAGCATCTTTATTTTGCTTTTTCTAAAATTATCTTTTTCATGTCCCCTCATCATTTCCAATCTAATATTCTAGAATTTCCTGCCATGAATACTGACAGAAGCTACTGGGTTGTATTTGCCAGCAAGAGTGATGTATCTCTTTTTTGTACTGTATCTTTAAGAGGTGATTGGACCAACATCAGACAAGTATTAGTGCATTTGCTTTGTAAGTTATAGACATAGCTTACACAGTATTCCAACTGGGAATTATTTATATGATCAACGCTGTATTTGTGATTCTGATTACAGTGAAGGTTGAACAACTTGGCATGTAATTTATGATATTTTAATGCTTAATGTGAAGGACTGAGTTAGAATTATGAGAATGAGAAAGGACCGATGTCCGTGAATGCTAGATACATGGATAAAGAGATACAAGTCCTAAGTTTCAGCAAGTATTTGAATGTGGAAAAGGAAATAGTTAAAGTTGGCTCTCAGAAACTTGTTTGATATGGTACTGTTGTTTTTATCAGAACCAAAAATAACATAAGGAGGTTGCTGGTGGTTGGTTCCCTTTTGGAAATGTAGTATTTAAGTTATGAGTGGCACATGCAAGTGCCAACATCCAGGAAAAAGGCATATAGCTGTAATTTCTGTAAAGCAGATTGGGACTTGCTGAATTTTTAGAGATGAATTTCTGTCATCTCTCTCAGCTCTATTAGGCTTCATTGCATCCTATCTGCACTTGCCATCTCCTCGTTTATTTGTTGATTATTTCAACCACTATAGTGTAGGTGCTATGAAATTTAATGTTCTATCTTGTTTACTACAGTAGCCTCAGAACACAGAACAATATTTGGCTCATGGAAGACACTCAATTCATATTTACTGAATATGCTTTAGGTTGCAAAGGAAAATCAGGCAATCCATCAGAAGGCAGAAGCGGGGGGTACTGATGTATCCAAATGGAGTTTGACTGAGGGCTTTTAGCCTTTACTCCTCCACAGACTCCAAAATTAAGAGAAGATATAGATGGTTAATTTTTTTCCCTGAGTGATGTGAGATAAACCAATAGACAAAAATTTGGATATTTATAAGAAGAAGTGGCCTTTGAAATCTCTTTGGCTAAAGAGGACAAGCTTTAACATTGACGTGACTAGAATGGAATGTTCATTCATTAATAAATGCTATTAGTTGTAAGATATAATGATAATTGGTAAGAAAACGTTATCTTTCTGGATGGTTTATAGGACCCTAAACAAAAGCATACAACTGGGCAGAAATTGAGAGCATTTTGCATCTGTTTAATCTTTGGTTCTCTGAAATAAACTGGAGAACATTTATATGTCTTTAAAATACCTTCTCGTATTTTCTGGTCATAATTTAGTGATGAGTTTGGGTATTTCTATGCCCATGAAATAATCACAATCAAGATATCCAACATACATGCCCATAACCCATAATTTATAGACATAATATAATGGGTTCAGGCATTTGCATGCCCATGAAATCGTCACCACAATCAAGATACCAGACATATATACTCCTCCAAAGAATAAAACTCAAGAATGTGATTTTCTTTGAAAATGCAGCAAGGTTTACTCTTGAACTTATTTTTCCTGTCTGAAATACGGGTATGTTTTCTGATTGATGGAGGCATAGAGAGATTCAATTATTTTAAATTAGAAAAGTACCATATCAGTTTAATAGCTATGATTTAATAACATTACTTAATAACATTAATAATAGTGGAATTTAGAAATTATCCAGTAAGAGAAAAATGCTTCATGCATGAATATACTTTGCTACAATATCTTCCCTGTTGTGAGCCTCCCATTTATTTCAACCTCTAAATCATGAGTACTCAGATCAGCAAACCTAAAACTACCTTTTTAAATACACGTTGGCAGTGAGGTATTGTAACATAAAATTGTCCCTAATTCTTAAAGACAAAGCCACTAGTCAACATACTCTTTTTTTGGAGACAGCTGAAAAAAAAAGAAAAACCACAAAAGGAAATTTAGTAATACAGTTTACAGAAAGCGAAGCCTAAATATTTAGAAGAACTCATTAAAAGGCATTACAGAATTTGTGTGGGTCCATGAAAATTGTGTCTCTCCATTATCTCTGCAGGTATGAATTTCAAGGGTACTTACCTCTAGCTGCACAAAAGGAATTTAGAACATAACTAACCATAGGTCAAATTGAAAAGGACAGCCTCTCTCCACTCAAGACTTACTTGGTGGCAGCAATTCAGACTGATTGTGGGGACTTGAGGTGTTCAGTCTTGACTAAAATCCCAGAGTGGTCTCTGAGCCATGCTCGTTTTTTTTTTTTTTTTTTTCTTCTTTTTTCTGATTAGGAAAACACAGTTCTTTATAGGAACACTTTATCTTATTGCCTGAAAGGTCACTGAAGTGTTATGCTACCAAGGGCTTTAGGCGGGCAAACCATACACAGAATGAAAGAAGGCTTATTAACTAACTCACTGCATATGCTTCATTTCCTAAGCTTCTTTATCAAATATATTTTTTTCAGGGTCTTAGCAGCCTGTTTTCCCTGTTTACTTTTTAGCTATATCAGAAGGAGATCTTTAAATATTGAACTTGAAGACATTTTCACCTGCTAGAAAATAAAGGTAAAAGGTAATCGTGTCATAGTAAATAAAAAGTTTAGCCGGAAGTTGTTTGAATAAACATCTTAAGCCTTTGACTCTAAAACCTGAAGAAAAATTCGACTTGATTGTCCTGTTTTTCTTGTTTGTTTCTGCAAGTTCCCATGAAAGCAGATTTAAAGATATATAAAATGTTCTGCTGAGAGTAAGATTTAGCTATCATAGTGTCTTCTCGGAAAATACTTGATACATCACAGGGAAACTGTGGGGAAAAGATCAGGGGTTTCAGAGTAGAGAAAATCTGTCTTTGTCCCTAGCATTTCTATCTATGTAGGTAATGTTTACACTTAGCTTTCATTTCTTTTTTTTGTGTAAAATAGGAAATATATAACAATTTTAACTTTATAGGATTGAATTGAGTTGGGTATTATATACCTGTAATGCTTAGAAATTTGTATATTAAAATATTCTATTTGGGCTGAGGATGTCTTCATTTTTGGAAAAGGATTTATAAAGAATTAGAAATTATAAAGTACCTATTTGATATTTTACTACTGGACTTAGAGTTTTTTCAAGCCTGAGAACTGACAAAAAGAAGGTTCAGAGAAGAGAACTCTGTCTGAGAGTTCACTAGAATTTCATATGGAATTTCCTAAGGGTAGAAATTGTCAGCAGAACACTGAGATAGATTTATGGAGATGCCTCCAATACCTGCTTCCTTAGTTATCTGTCGTCTGACAAGCAGCATGAGACACTGTAGACAAGAGGACGATCGTTTATGTTAAAAACTCAGTTTTGTAGAACTGAGTGTCTATAGTTTAGATATTTTCTGAAATCTCCCTATGCGTTATCAGAAAAGGCTGAAAGAAGCTAGGGTGAGTCTTATGTGTAGTCTGTATAAGTGTGGTGTATATGGAGGCGAAAGAAACCATCTAATGAAGTCAACAAGATTAGAGAGCGACTGTGAGAGCTGGACATCCTGGTTTAGGCAGAAGGTCGAAGCAAGATGGATGGATAGCTCACTGGCTTTGCAGAAATGCCTGCCAGGTTCCTCTCAGATTTCTCCAGGGATCCAAGGAGACAAGAACAATCATTTCCAGTCTAGAAAGTGGTTGAGGGTTAATGGTGGTGATGCAGGAGCTTATGGTTAATAATGTGGACATTCTTAGACTTTAGTACTTGGCTCAAGGAACCTGAAAGTACTTGGAAGAGGCCACATGGAGAGTGAAACACACTGTTGTTAGGAGACAGAAGGCATTGCTGAGCAGGAATTGGCATCCAATTGAACCTGATGAGCGCACCTTTGTGGGTGGGCTTAGTGACTTTCTCTAACAACTTCAGACTGCCAAGATTGAAAATGAGGAACTGAATCTGAACCTCATCAGGCATGGATGCTGAAATCAGAGTGTGAGAAGAGTGCAAGGGAGGAAGGACATTGGATATGCCAGTGAAAATACTGGTAACTCCTGGAGGCACGCAATGGGGTAACAGGATGTAAAGCATGAGGAAAATCTGCTTTTGGTTCAGGGAAGCTCCTAAATAATGTTGAGGAAAACTTTGTTTAGGAAGGAGGCCTAAGAGTGAAGAGTAAGAATAGATGGGAGAGATGGGTCTGGGAATGTGGCTTCATGGTAGGATGCTTGCCCATCATGCATGAAGCCTAGGGTTCTATTCCTCTGTACCACGTAAATAGAAAAAGCTGGAAGTGGCACTGTGATTCAAATGATAGAGTGCTAGCCTTGAGCAAAAGAAGCTCAGGGCCTATACCAAGGCCCCGAGTTCAAGTCCCAGAACTGACAAAAAAAAAAAAGAGTTCACAGTTAGGCAGAGAATTCTGAGGCAGTGATGGATACAAGCTTCCTTCTACTACTTGAAAATGATCCGAGGACAGCGTCCAGGATGAAGATGATGAAGGAAGGGCAGGAGAAGTGAAGGGTATGGAGAGGGTAAGACCCGAGAAGGGGAAGGAATTAATTACAAGCAAACATATTTCTATAAATGTAGAGAAGCATATAGAATATGATAAAATAACTAAGTTAACTTCACTGTCAATATTCCTGGGTTCAGTGTGTGCCACGCCATCTGAATGGATTGGATTCACTAGTCTGTTTTGTTCACCCCTGCTTTCATGCATTTCAGGAAAAATTGGAAAAAGCAGTCATCAAAGCTATGGGTGAGCTAGTTAGATGAGATTTGGCATGTCTTCTCAGCTGGCACCTGGGATATATTTAGAATGCATAGCCTACTTAAATGCAGTAGTTTTAATCTGGATTCTGTACACATTAATGTACATATATTTGTAGGAAAGAATGTCCAGGCTATAATCTACCATTGGAGAAATATTCATCACCTTGTAATCTTTCGCCAACATAATCTTTATATAATTTTGCAGCCATCAGAGAGCAAAAAAAAACACAAAACTCCTGAGCCTAAATTATTCATCTTATTAGGTAGTAGTTTTGGGAAACAGAATGTCCAGTGATTGCTGTCTAATATTTTGGGGCATAATGAAACTAGACTTGCTATTTTGAGCTCAATGAAAATATTTAGAAATATTTAGTGTGAATTATTGTGAAAATATTAAAAATATTAATATGAATTATTGTGTACCTTAGTATGGGTATGAAAGAAACCCAAAGTAGCTCTTTTAAAAGGGCCCCCTTTTAACAACTAAACTCTGCATATCCTTTTGAAATATCATGTTCATGTCTTCTAAATTATATGAAATTGACTTGGGGTGCATTTCTCTAGCAGCTCTGCTTGCCTTGTCTGAACTCCTATCATGCCTCACTGATATTCTTCTTTCTCCCAGGAGAATTGTGTAATGGTCTGTAGGCACTATGAAAGCAAGGATGATAGCTATTTGTTTCCATGCTTTTTCCACAGTACCTGGCATAGATTGACTACTCAATAATTACTTGTTGAAAGCATCTAACTCAAGAATTGGGGTGAAGTGATGAGGAAAGGAGCATCTAGAGTCATAGGTCATGGCCCCACTTCTGACTTCGGTGATCAATTATCATCAAGTAAGAGAACTCTAATAACTCTTTCTTCAACTTGAAAACCAGGGGATTCAATTAGGCAATTACTAATATTTTCCATAGCTCTCTGGTTTTGTTCAATTTAATACATCTGAAATTGGTTTACATATCAATGTGGTGGCAACAAAAATATTCAAGACAAGCAAACCTGTGAAGTGAATAAGAACAATGGAATGCAAAGGAGTTTGAGCCACTTTGCCAATACTGTTGTGCATTTACTAAGTAAATTTCCAAGGATGCAATCTGCGAAATAGAATTTATACAGTTATCCTCCGCAGCCACCAATTCCATATCCCCAAATACAAACAACCACAGATTAAAAACAGTGTGGAAAAAGAAAAGATGATGTCTATACTGAACATTTTTTATTATTAGTCCCTAAACAATACAAAATAGCAACTATTTCCATAACATTTACACCATGTCTATATAAATTACGCTATATTATAAGTAACCTAGAAATGATATAAAACATACTGGAGGTTGAGTGTAGGTTATATGCAAATACCATGCCATTTGACTGCAAGAGATTTCAGCATCTACATATTTTGGTATCTACAGATGGGATGTGAGGAGAGGAGGGTATCCTGGAACCAATCTCCCTGGAAACAGAAGTGAACTACATATGGCATTTGGAACCTGAGGCCAAAACAATCCTCAGTGGGAAGACAGGTAGAAACAGCTAGGAAGTGGGTCCTGGGAGAGGACAGAGGGATGGACAGGTTTGGAGCCCTTACAATGCTACCCCATTCAATTTAACTAAGTGATGATGGGGTGCAGGTGCATGCCTGTGCCCTCCCCATTGCAGCCCCCTCTTGGGAGTTGCTTGAACATCAACTTTGTTAGTTACAGAAGCAGTAATCCATATCCAATTTTTCTTTTGTGTCAGGATTGTTCATGTATAAACAAGGATCCTTTGTTGGGAACATTTGTAATTAATTTTATAAACAAACAAACACATGCAAATTTAATATTGCCTGTCTCAGCCAAACCCACTGGCTGTTGGCTTGGCCACTACCTATTATACATAAAAATGAATTGAAATTCCTACACCAGACCTAACCTAATTTTCAAGTGATAATAGGCATACATTCCCAGAAGCTCTGTATGCCTCTTGATAGTAACATCCTAATTTCCCTTCCTGGTAAATGTTTTAAATAAGATTTTCGCACCAAAGGAAATTAACCTTTAAATTAATTGTAATTATAAAATGCCATCACTGATTTTTGTCTTCAGTCTAATTACTTTCTATTATTTAAACAAACTACACCTCCTGTGAGTTTTACGTTTGTTTCTCTTTCACTCCCTGCCACACAATCATAGCTTTCTTCTGGGCTCTGCTAGAACAGTCTCATTTAAAGGTCACAGGGGATGGCTTGCTTACTGGCATCACACTCTTTCAGAACCTGGATGTAAGGCTAACTCCCATCAGATGTTTTGATTTTTTTCAGACCTGGTGGCCAGCCTTACAAATCCAAGGTTTCTCAGGGGTCCTGCTGTTAAGAAAGAGAGGTCTAAGCTCAGCCTTCTGTTTCTTGAACTAAAACTAAAGCACAACTGTTCACAAGCCAACATCATTTATCAAAAGACTAACTTTGAATGTCATCTGCTCAGCATGCCTCTGACCTGGAGGGCTTTGAGACAAACAGAGAGAGAGAGAGAGAGAGAGAGAGAGAGAGAGAGAGAGAGAGAGAGAGAGAGAGAGAGAGAGAGAGAGAGAGAGAGAGAGAGAGAGAGAGAGAAGGAGGGAGGGAGAGAGGGAGGGAAGGAGGGAGGGAGGGAGGGAGGGAGGGAGGGAGGGAGACACACACAGAGAGAGACACACAGAGAGAGACAGAGACAGAGAGAGAGACAGAGAGAGACACACACAGAGAGAGACAGAGAGAGAGAGACAGAGACAGAGAGAGAGAGACAGAGGAGGGGGAGGAAGAGAGGGAGAGAGAGACAGAAAGACACACAGAGAGAAAAGGGTTCAGTTTCCTGTGCCAGCTCTTTGTCTTGCTATATTTGTTCTTTGGAGATGGGACTGTGGAATCTCAGCAATTTTATTCTGTGAGCATGAATATGAGCATGATGGTGCTAAAGGACAAGTCTTGTTTTTCTTCAACTTGGCTGCATTCTTTTCTGTGTCATTATCTACAAGAGTGTAGGGAAAGCTGATGAGCAATAAGCATGAGGTACCCACTATGGATGACTGAAAATGGTGTACCAGGAAGACAGGGACTGATCAAAATGGAAGATTTTTCTTTTAGTCATTTCAGTAAATGGCACCATATATTCCCTATCCATTTATAGGCTTTTGATCAAAGCCAATTCAAACAACTCGAACACTCTTCATCTACCAGCTAACTGCATTCATACTGCTAGAAATCCTTTGGGCATGAAATAACACCAGTATGCATGCTCAATAAAAACTTCCCTTTGCTTTTCTAAATATTGTCACCTCTACAGTGATTCTCCAGAAGAGAAGTACTCTTCAACAGATTACAGATCAGTTTATTTCTCCTCGTAGTTCTGACTCAAATTATGTAAAGATGAATATAGTATTTGTGTGCGTGTGTGTGTGTGTGTGTGTGTTTGTGAAAAGCAGTATAGTAGAATGGAAATAATAGGAAAAACTGGAGAAAACGCGTTATTTTTGAAGAAATAGTCTCAACTTTTAATTTGAACATCCTTATTTAGGACTAGAGCTTATAGGTCCTCTCATACATCACAGCAAGAAGGAAACATAATTGTTGGCTGAAAAAGTAGTGCTGGCTATTTTTTTGAAGCAATGTATCATTGTTGGAGGGTGTAGTTGTCACTGGTAGAGTTGGAGCTGGTGATTGAAAGGAGGCATATGCATATGCAAGCATGTGTCTCAGGTATTAATCATTTATCTTGCCTTATTTTCACACACATATGAAATATATGTTGATATATATATATGTATTAGCACATCTTTATTCTTACCATTTCTTCAATAAGGTTAAACATGGCACAAGTACTTTATTCTATTTGATTATTCATTTACTTAAATTAAAATGGGTTAAAAGAGAAGTCAGACATCCTTATTAGTTTCATACAGTTCAGAATATGTGTATGGAGAGTCAGTGGAATATTTCTCAAAAACTTGGGAGTTTTCCTACATGTGGAGATCTATGGGAGGCTGAGGATACGGAAGGGGACAACATGACAAGTATGAATTCTGATGGCATCATGGGAGAATCTGCCTGTATTTCACTGGATGTTAGGAATGCAGAAGGGAATTCTATGACTTTGAATAAGTGATTTAAGTTTTTGACTCTGTAAACTAAGGGTGGTAAAGTAGAGCAGTGGGTGGCAGTTTTCCAACATGGTTCAAAAAATTTCAGAATTCAAAAAGAACTTTTGGGAAGAACAAAAGGAAAGGGAGTGCAAAGCATCTGGTTTGGATGGCTTGTGGGAGAGGAGGAAGTGAGATCTTTCAGTTTGTTCTCACTAGAATTCTGCAGAGCACAGCTGCAGATCAACCATATTCAAAGTCTGTAGTTTAGGCTTTAATGACGTGACCCCTGTCCCGAGGTGAGGAAAGTTTTCATTTGATAGGAAATTAGCAGATAGAGGCAAGATTATTTCCCCAAATTTATTTTTATTTCCCCAAGATTATTTCAAATCTTATAAATTATACAACAATTATATAATAGTGATTCACTAGGTTTTCATTTGATTGTTTGACTAACACTCAAGAAATGAAAAAAAAATGTAGCCCTTTTATCTGTGTCAATGAGGCACCCAAAAAACTTGGTATGCTTTCTGAACTGCTAGCTGCCACCTCTGTGGTTGTGTTTGGAGAGTGATTTGTAAATAACAAAGTAAGCACAAGAATGATAGACAACTGATGGTGAGACAAAAATAAAAGAAAGAAGGAGAAAAGATGGAAGAATGTAAGAAATGAAAGAAGGAAGAAAGGAAAGAGTGAAAAATCAGGAGACTCATGCCCAAACAGTAACTGTGTCATTTGGTTTTCTTTTTTCTTTTTCTATCTATGTGTAACTCCTATAAATTTTCCAGGAAATTTATAATGTCTGCATGCAGGAAGATACAGTGTTTGTTTTTAAAGAAAGAGTTCACCTCCTTGTTCTTATGACAGACCTTTCCATAGGTGGTAACTGGTAAACTGCGTTCAAACTTAATATTTTTGACTAACCAAGGGAATAATCAAACATGCAAAAGGCTTTTCAATGAACAAAAGTGTACCCCAGCAGGCTTTAGAAGAAACTAATCAATGAAAATAACAGAAGATTATCCTCAGAGAAGTGAATAATTTTCTGTGGTTTTCTTTTCAAATGAAAGATTCTATGAATTGAATATGACTTTTATTTCTGGGCCACCTGATTTCAAAGCATATAGGACAGGTTTTAATTTATTTGTGTTTAGTTGGGTCTAAATTCTACAATTCATTTTTCAATATTGTCCTCAAAATAAATCCCTTAGAATACTATTTAAAAATTACATTCCACATATTTTCAGATTATTTCAATACTTATCTAAAATTTGTAAATGTATTAATTTCCATTAGAAAAGATAATGACTATAGTAATTTTTCGTTATACACGAGGGGTATGTTTTAGGACTTCCTTTGTATGGCAAAAACTCACAAAATAATCAAGGACCTTAGGTAAAATGCCTAATATTTGTAAAAAGCTGATAGCATCCTCCTGTATACTCGAAGTTATCTTTAGATTACTTATAATACCTAGTACTATGTAAATAATTGTGCTCTTTTATTTAGGGAATATGGATAAGAGCAAAAAAAAACCCAATCCTGTACTTGTTAACACAAATACAAATTTCTTCATAAATATTTTTCATCTGTATTTGGTTTCATCTGTGACCACAGAACCCATAGGTAGAAAAGCGAAATTGTATTTAGAAAAAATGGATCCATGTACAAGAGGACAGATATGTTGCTTTAGCTTCTCTATTAAGGAAAATATTTTTTAGTAAAACATAACAAAAATAAAGAAATTACAAACAGATGCATTTTATTTCTATCCCAAATCAGTGGTATTTTCTGTGGATGCATGAGTTTCTCTCAGATGCCAACAACACTGAAGCTGAGAGATTCCTTCTTAGTTTTATCCCTGAAGTGGGCAGCCCACCGCTGTGCTGAGGCACTGAGGACTAAATGGAGGAGACGAGCTACACATATGATAAAAGGTACACCATAGCAGGAAATCTGAACATTTTATTTATTTTACACAATACAGTAAGAGAGAACAAGTAGAAGGAAATAGAAAAGACTTGGGGCCATAAGGAATACTCAGCATGGCCAGTGACAGATGATACAGTGAAGATCTCTGCCACAAAGACAGCACAGCAAGGCTGCCTGCTCTCCTGCAGGAAGTATTTTCTCCTAAGACAAATTGCTGGACACAGAGAGAAAACTTTGTTGCAGTCGATGCTCTGCTCAAGTAGGGTGCAAGGTTAAGGCACACCATCTTTGCTTTTTTTTCCCCTCATGAGTAACTATTCATCTAAAAGTAGATCGTGCTATATGTTGAGGTGCTGGTTATGAGCCCCTGTCTTGGGGCTATAAACAAGCAGCCAGGATGGGCGGCATGACAGCCCCAAAGCCCTTACTACAGGCAAACTGAAGCTAGCTCCACTCTGGACCAAACAGTCATTTTCAAGTGTTCAGGAACTATCTACTATGGGGTGTGTGTGTGTGTGTGTGTGTGTGTGTGTGTGTGTGTGTGTGTGGACATGACATATTATGGAATGAACTGTGCACAACAAAAAGTTTTTAACTGAGGGCTTAATGTCCAGTGTGATTGTATTTGGAGAGGGACTCTTAAATAAGAAAATGAAACGTAAATAAGATCATAAGCTAGGCTTCCCATCACAAGGATCTGGACTCATTATAAGAACAACACGAGACACACAGGGGGTATCCATGTGAAGGAAGAGTGAGAAACCAAGTAAAGAGGGCTCGGAGTACACTAAACCAGCTAACACTTCACCCGTGAACTTGAGGCATCCAGAACTGTGAAGACTTGTGCTTCCACAGTGTTCCACACTGTGGTGTATTACCACATGAACAGTAGGGGAAGGAGTGTTCATGTCTTTCTCTGCTGCAGAGAGCTGGGTGCCATGGGCTGGTAGGCACAGCAGATGGCAGCGGTGTTCTGTGAGTTCCCAGTAAGACAGCTTGCCAGGCTGCAGCTCTGCCTTCAATAACTAAAGGGTCAGAGATAGAATCCTCAAGATTCAGCCATGTTCCACTGGGGGGAAAACGTTGCATTAAAGTGTCTCTTACGGTTTCAATGTTTGTATTCCCATCAATTTCATATACCAAAACCCAATTATCAATGCAATAACATTTGGAGGGTAGGTTTTTAGGGGGTGTTAGAATCCAAAGGACCCAGAAGTGGGACCACTACCCTCAGAAGAACAGCCTCAGCCTTCCCTTTTCCACTCTTGGTAAACACAGAAGGAAGGGTAGATCTGTGAACCAAGAAACAAGCCTGCAACGGACCCCAGTTCCTCTTGGACTTCCAGTCTCTAGAACTGTGAGCAGTAAATTTTGGTGTGTGTGTGTGTGTGTGTGTGTGTGTGTGTGTGTGTGTGTGTGTGTGTTAGTATAGCATTCTATTTATGCTATTTTGTTATAGTAGCTCACATGGAAGGATGAATACAGTGTCTATATAAATGTTACTTAACCTGAGCTGTGGAAAAGCAAATGAAACCATGTTTAAAAGGAGAAATGAGAAGAACAAATTCTCAGTTATTTATGTGTGTTATTTGCAGCTATTTCATGGAGCTCAAACTTGTGTCTTTGTCTTGTGGCTTCTTAAAGGATTCTGCCTTTTTCCTCTGCGGCTTCCTGGATACTCTCCCTGCTATGGCACCTGCAATCAGGACTGGGCCTGTAGCTGGATAGCTTCAGGTAGTCTTCAAAATGACTCCATTCCTCCAGTTGTCATAAGGGAACCCTTATCAGGACAGTGCATTCCACGTATAAGTTATAGAATGAAAACTATCATTATTACCTGTTCTTCACACAGTTCTTAGGAATGGAAGCATAGGTAAATTGATGGGCAGGTGACTGGTATCTACTCTTGTCACTCCAGCCCTGTCAGGACTCTCCATTGAGAGGCCATAGCTGTTCAAAGGAGATACATAGAGTCCCTCAGTATGTATATGTACATTAAACCTTTCCTATACTACAGGGCTTGCTGAGTGCACCAATTTAAATCAAGATATTTTAGGGACCAAGGTATCCTTCTTTATCATGCAATTACCCAAAGTTAGAAACGTTCACCTTTCTTTACATTAGTGTGATGGAAGTCAGATGTCTTGGAAGTGTCTGAAGGTAGACATGTAGATAAAGAGTTAGGACAATGATAATATGTGAAAAAATATCAACCAAAGCATTGTGCTCAACAGATACTAAATTCCTATGTGAATGATCACAAGTAAATTAATCTAAATAGATTAGTAAAGCTTACTAGCCCAAATGAACATGTTCTTGAGGCTCTTTAGTAATCTTTTGAACACGTAAGGTGTCTGCTAGTTGGCTATTAAAATAAAAAATATCCAACTCACTGAACAGTGAGATTAATACTAAGGGAGTTATCCATGAGAAGTCTTAATAAAGATAGAAAAGGGTTTATCATCAATATATAAAAATGCATGTGTATCACTTTTGAAGCCTTTTGGGAAAAGAATATTAGATATGCAATCATAAATCTTACAAAAGATACTAGTGATTTCTGATCTCCTGGGATTTATGTGGTTTGGATCAAAACTTGATTAAGGATAGAATTTCTAAGATTAGAATTTCCTGGAATTTTATTAAGGTTCTTCCATTTTTGAAACCAAGAGGTTTTGTGTTCAATATCTCAAGATTTGTAGTAATTATTTCTGTAAATTGAAGTCTTAATATCTCAAAAAGATCACTGGTTCCAAGTAAACTTTACTTACGTTAAAACATCTAGACACTTACATAACCACATTCTCTTTAACATGAATTTCCCAAGGATACCACATTCAGATAAACCAAAGGCTCTACTCTCACTCTTTGTCTTAAGACTGCCCTTGGTGATTCTCCTGAAATGTTTCAATATGACAGGTTGTATTCTCTCCAGGGAACAGAGAGTTTAAAAAAGTTGTGAAACTCTTTCTGTTTCTCTTTGTCTGTGTCTGTCCTCAATCTACCTTACCAAGATATTTTTAAAACAAAATTGAATTACGAAAATTATTATACTACTTTCAGAGATGTCAATATGTAAAGGAGTATTCTAAATTTCCATGTTAAACCTGCTCAGCTTCAGAATCTTTTTAGGGTATTTCTAGGATGCCGTGTGAGATGAATTTTTACTGGAAAGATGTTTATTATATGTGGGAGACCTTGTAGGTCAGGAAGTGATGTCTCAGAATTGCTCTGGCATGGTTGTTAAATGCAAACAAACCTTACAGTATAAGGAATATCCAATGTCCATCTGAACCTTGGCTGTAAGTTCTTCCTTCTTTAAGGATTTATATACACACACAGAAAGTTATGATCTGAATGAGTTTACATCATCTGTAGACTCCATACATTTTAAAATCTGCGCACCATTTCTTTTCCTAGTTTTGAATAACATTTCTTCTGAGTTTAAGATGAGTACTTGATATCTTCTCCTGAGGTACTGAAAACTCAATCTCTCTCTGTTGAAATAATTATAACCCAACTCTACTTTCCTTAAGTGATACTTCATCAGCCTATTCATTCAGACCAAGCATCTAGGAACCTATTTCTGAATTATGTTATTTTCTACTTATAAATTATTTACCAACTGATTTTCCATTTTGCCATATAAGAGAAAGTTCAAACTCCTTATTCTTGTGTACTAGCTTTCCCAGAAAGAAAGCCTTTGATTTTCTTGTTTTCTCTGGCTGTTTGCTTCTAGCATGAGAAAAAAATCCACTCACATTAATCTTGCTGTAATATGTTTAAGCGCTTTTTCACTTTTTTTCTGGGACCACCTTGTTCACATACCAGCTACCTGACATTCATCTATTTATCATTCAAGATCAAGTTTAAGAGAATCCTCTATAAGTACTTTCTCATCCCTTTTCCTCTTCCCCCAGTATGCACAGCTCCATTATATGAGTTTCTTCACATATTTATTTTCCCTTACTACACAGCAGATTTTTAGACTTAAATATTATTAGTTGGTCATCTAAAAATCTCCTAAGACTGACATGTCACTTACAAATACTTATTTATTAAGTGAAAGAACCATTATTTCTTCTTACACACTACATAATATAAAGTATGTACTGTATTTAAATCATATGTGAGAATGATTAAAATTCAGTAAAAATATTCTCTACTCTGACTTCTCAGAGTAAGTAAATAGAGCTATGTGGGCATCTATGTTGATACCTAAGGAGAATAGAAATATTTTCTCCAATAATATCTCTTCAGATAATATTGAAAACATAGCAGTGAAACCTTACACCAAAATGTGCTTAGAAGGAAAAGGATAGTGGAGCCATTTTGAAGTTTACGCTCAAAAGTGGTCTCACTGTCTAAACTTTGGACCAAATAGTTGGCTGGCATGGTAAGATTTAGTTTTAGCCATATGTATCAAGTTGTAGGAATGGAGGAATGTGTGCATATTGGACTCCACAGAGACAAATTTCTAAAAGTAATCCAAAACAAAGTTTTATGAGCATTTTAAGAAATATAGCGGGGCCGGGAGTTTGGCCTAGTGGTTAAAGTGCTTGCCTAGCATGCATGGAGACCCGGGTTCGATTCCTCGGAACCACATACATAGAAAAAAGCCGGAAGTGGTGCTGAGGCTCAAGTGGTAGAGCTCTAGCCTTGAGAAAGAGTCCAAGGACAGTGCTCAGGCCCTGAGCTCAAGCCCAGGACTGGCAAAAAAAAAAAAAAAAAAAAGAAATATAGCAAATTATTGATTGCTGAGATTTGTGGTCTGGGTGAACCTGATTAGCTAGTAATACTTAAAAAAGGGTTTATAAAAGGAAACAAGTTAAAAATCACTTTCACAGGAAGGAGGTGGGAAGGAAAAGGAAAAGGAGAGGAAAGACAATAGAGAGGAATAGAAGAGCAGGATATAATCCAAGTACACTATATACACATATAGAAATGCCATGATGAAACTCCTTACCATGTATAATTTAACGTACCAATTAAAAATTCAGAAATCACATTTTCAATAATTCTTATGTGTACTCTATTATAACTGTTTTAAGAAGAATTCATTAAAAATACCTTCAGTGAAAAGGAAAAATATATAATAAAAATGACTGCTTCTGCATTTCTTTAATATGCTGATTTGTTTCTGAAAATGCCTTAGTTTGATGGACTATAGATGCTTAATCCTTCCCTTAAAGGTAGGTTGAGGGAGACTTTCTGACGAGTAGGATGGCTAGGTGTGATGCTGTAAGGAAGAAACTTTGAGGTTGAAAGAAACAGAAGAGAGCTTTGGTACTTACAACTGTCCTCTTCTTCAGTTATACATTTCACAACATAACAGGCGTAGATGAACCCTGCCAGCTGAAACAAAACAGAGATCCTTTTAACATCAGGCAAAGGCAACAGCTTTCAATCTCGCTGGGAAAACGACCTTTCAAAGGTGAATAATTTATAACCAGGTTTGTAAGTCCAAATGATACATCAGACTGGACGTTGATTCTTGACTCTAGTGAAATATTGGTAAATATACTGTAAACAAATCTATTGCTTTATTTTTCCATGGTGCTTATGTGTGAGGTTTTCCTAATTCCAAAGCAATCTAAAGCAAATTACTTTATGTGTAAAGGAAAAACAAACTATGACCATTCATGAATGGATTTAACATTTTCACTTGTGCCAATTAGCTTCTACTTTAGTTTTCCATCATCCAAAGACTAGGATTCTACAACAGAACATCAGGAAAATGCATTGAGGAGGGAAAAACATCAGGAAAATTTCACAGAAGTAAGAAGTAGCAAGAACTTCATTGTGCCTATAACAGTAACCAGAGGATTAGGAGGTCTAATTAAAATGATATGCTACAGACAAATAATGCTTTTCATTGGCAGTACCAACACAGTGCACAGGATTTAGCATTATCATTCCTGAAACATGCCATTCAAAATTCCCAGCAATCAGGAAGGTCCTTACTCACAGAGACTAATGCCTGTAAATGAGCATAGCAATATCATCAGATGTTTTATATTTCTTCTTATCAGTAGAAAATATTATATCGAATTTCAAGCCCTAGTAGAGGGAAACAAATATAATTTCCTGATAAGCAAAATCATTTTTTTTTGCTTATTTAGATTGCTGTTTTGAGTGAATACTTAAAAAAATGTAGCATCAGACCAGTTGAAGAACTTTTTTCATTTCAGCTATGAAATGATCTGGTTGAGTACTGACCCTGTATGATCTTATCTGAGTTTGGGAAAAGACACCTTTCTCGATAGGAAAGATTAAATCTTCAGTAAAGCTGCTAAAGCACAGGGAATGAAGGAGCTGTTGTAATAAGCCTAATGAAGTTGTTTTTCATTAGCTGACAGAAAATGATCTTTTGCAGGATGTGGGTGGAACATTTTTAAGTCAGTGGGTGCACTAGTAGCTATTTAATGAGTGCAGAACTATGTGAAGACAAAATGTGGTCCAGTTAAAAGATAAGCTGAGAAAAAAAAATCAGATTTGAAGATGAAAGCCTTTTCGGGAATAATCTAGATGTGTTAGAAAGAGATGTAGCATGATATAAAACAATAGCCATCCTGGGTGAGAAAAAGAGGTCACAGGAGCCACTCTACACAAACTGTCGGGTCTTTGTGTTTCGGGTCTTTGTGTTTGGCTCCCAATGCACAGGAATGTATTCCTCCTGATTATAGGAATTTAATCATCCCAAATGTAAGGTCAGAGTTAGCACATGACATAGAAAACTGAAGATTATACTACCAACACTCTATGAGCAGAATCATCTCTTTTTAATATCATCTTGGGAAAGTCATCAAGTCAGCATGAATTATATGGTGCTATTGGCAAGAAAATTAATGATAACCAGATAATATTAAAATGATCATGATCACTGTGAGAGTTATGTTTAGAATGTAAGGTATTAGTTAAAAAGTAGCGTTCCCTACTTGGCTTTAGCAAAGAAGTTTGATCTCGATTAGTCAAAATCACATAGTGATTTGTGCATTTGCACACTAATACTTCTTAATCTTTTATCTACTGAGAGACACACGAGTGCTCTGTTATCTGAATGGATCAGTGTCATGAATTGTCATTGGTACTTGGCTCTTGCTGTGGTTAAATGTTTTGGGTCTGGCCTCTAACTCTCCACCTTCCTCTACATTAGGTTCTTCATATGTGTAATTGAATGTTACTGATGTATTAATGGTTTATCTTTTCATGTCTAAGCACTTGTGGAATTATTTTTTAAGCAATGTTCTCTTGGTTACAATTTAAAAAAATTCTAACCCTTACTCATCACTTCATTATTTTGAAATGAGAATCTAGGTAACAAGTGTTGATAGATTCTGAGACTGGGAGAGTAAATTTAAACTCCTCATTAGAGTGCCTCTAGATTTAAGATTAGTAAGTGTACTCTACCAGAATGCAGCTAAGGACCTGCTTGCAGCTTATCAGTGATCTTTTAATTGTATTCAGTTGCATTCTGTAACTACCAGGGGAGCTCCTTTGCTGTAAAAGTAATTCCTGCTGCGTTTCATTACAGAAGCTTGCTGATTAATAGAATGTTAGCTACTAAACTGGTCATCTCTAAATACAAATGGAAACTTGTTTTCCCCCAAATCCATTGAAATTTATCAACGCTACTATCTTCTAATTTTCCTACACTGTGTAAATAGCCAATTTAATTTTTCTAAGAGGAATAGTTTGTAAACTATACCTGTAGAAAAGGCAGTTCAAGTCATCTCCAAAAACTGTTAATGCTTATGATGTCCAACATGGGACACTAATATGATGAAAAAAAAAAAACAAAAAGAAAAACAAGCCCAGGGCTTCTAAACTTAGGACCATTTAAATTTTGGGTTGGGTAATTCTTTGTCATAGAGGCTGTTGTCTTTTAATGTGTGTAAATAATAGATGTCTCATTATATCTAAGGCAATCAACTATTGAGACAAAGGGATTTCCAGATACTGACATAGATCCCTTCCTAACAGGGCCAAAATGTCCTCAGTTACACCTACTAACTTAGATACAGTCCCAGCCTTAAGGAATTTGTGAAGCATAACCTGAAGTAGATTTAGGTGCCTTGTAAAGAAGACGTGAGAAAACTATGGTCATGAAGTGACAAACAGTACACTTTTTGCATTAGTCCATTCATCTAGCAGTCATTCATTATGTGTCCTTGCAGAGGACAAGTGAAATGGGACTGGCTTTTCCAGAGTGAGGTCATCAAGTAGGAAAGCTATGAATTATGTTCGAGTAAGAGTTGTTATTACATTCTGATGAAAATCTGGGGACTTCATCTTAGGGAAACAGAAATCAGAACTGTGAAGGAAGATTAAGACCACATTCTGTGAACTCCTGGTGTGTACCAGGTTACAATTCTCGCTCTACTGTCTTCCTACAGAGTATGTTTAAAGAGTACCCCTGCAAAAAGCATGAAATGATAGTTTCCTGAAGTGATGTTTACCTTCTATTTTATCCTTATTTCTTCTACTCCTAATCAGAGTTGTTGCTGTAGTGAGTTGATGGTTTGCTGGAAAACATCAGCTGGTTTCCTCCTTTGTTCCTTAAGTCATTTTCTCACTTAGCCAACCAACCAAATATGCTAATCATCTATATCTTTGCTTTGAACCTGGTATTGTTCTTTAAGACTGAATTAGAGTGCTATTTCTCTCAAGAACTGGCCGTCAAGCAGAGTGTAGGTTTTGAGATTGATTCTGAGAGACAGAAAAGTTTTGAGAAGGAGCATAGGCGAGGTCGAAAGGGTACGTTTTCGTTCTTTCCTTTTTTTCTTATGTTGGTCCTAGGGCTTGAACTCAGGGCCTGAGTCCTGTCTCTGAGGCCAAGGCTAACAATCTCCTACTTAGGTCACAGCAGTACCATTTACAGCTTTAAAAACTTTTATTTTTTGTACTTAATTGGAGATGAAAGTCTCCCAGACTTTCCTGCCTTGGCTGGCTTTCAAAGGCAATCCTCAGCTTCTTGAGTAGCTAGATTACAGATATGAGCTACTAGCACCTGCAGATAGGACATCTTTCAACCAGAGCTTAGATAAAATACGCTGGAAGGAATTTTTTAATTCAACGAGGTCATCTAGTTCAGAGTAATTAAAAGGCCACCAAACCAAGAACAGTGCTTCTTATTGCTATGATAACTCTGAGTTCTTGTGACTAAAATGAAATATTTTTTTCCTTGCTCTCTCTTTAAACACAGCAAGAATGGTAACAGAAGGCACTTGGGGCATAATATTAGGCTAACACACAATTATCCATTACTGAAAAACAAAATGTTTCAGTTGCTTAGTCTTTGGCATTCAAAGCAGATCTAAGCCTAAATCTTTTTATTTTTATTCATCTTTTCACCTTCATACATTTAATATGATTTGTTCATGTATAATTCACCTGGCAGGGAATTACATATCATCTTGATATCATTACTGACTGAAAGGAAATGATATTTTTCATACTACAACTAAATCAGATTAAAATTCATTTTTTGCCTTCACAAAACCAAATTACAATCATGTGTCTCAGGAATTCACTTAGGAGCTAATAGATAAAAAGGAACTGAAGCTTTTGGTTAAGTATTTAGAAAGGTTCAAATGTAATAATCTAAAATGTAACCACCTCAGTGTTTAAAATCTTATAGTTTGAACTTCCTTTTCCAGTAAGATGGAATAGTGGAAGTTATTTCCCATTTCATACTAAGTACAATTTAAGACCATTGCCACTTTTTACATAACAGATCAGAGGGGTCACCAAAAGAAGGCAGGCAGATCTGTCAGGTACACTAGAAACATTTGAGATTCAAGAAAGATCATGGGTATAAAGTCTCCCTTATTTTTAACCTATGGTCTGTCTGTCTGTCTGTCTGTATCATTTCTTTATGTATTTATTTTTCATTTTACTTATCTATTTTTTTGTGATTTTTTTTGTTAGTTATGGGCCTTGAGCTAGGTCTTGGGTACTGTCTCTGAGCTTTTCTGCTCAAAACTAATTCTCTACAACTTTGAGCCACAGCTCCACTTACGGTTTTCTTGTGGTTAATTGGTGATAAGAGTTTCATGGATTTAGATGCCTGGTCTGATTTTGAACTATGATCCTAAATCTCAGCCTCCTGAGTAGGTAGGATTATAGGAACAAGCCAACAAAGCCCAACTTATTGTTGTGATCCTCATTAGACTTGGAGCTGAGATGCCCACCAACTAGAAATATCAATGGGCAGAGATCTTTTTAAAATTTTATCAAAATCTTGTTCTGTCCAGGGGAAAGACAGCCTAGACAAAATGTTTTAAGAAATTATCAACTTATTAGGCAACACATGGGTAAAATAAACTGAAACAACTGTAGTAGCTCCCTTTGACTAGAGAAGCAAATTATAGGTAGCCAAGACTTTCTTCTCGGACATACTATGGGGTTCGACAGGTCAAGCAAGGATTTCAGATTTTCATTCTTGTGTAGGAAGTACACAGGGCCCTGTTATCCCTTAGGGACAGTGAAGGCCCTTGGAAAATCTAGGGTTCTAGCCTGACTCTGCAGTAATAAGGTGCTCCTGTCATTCCCATGAGGGGGGTCAGAGGAAGGTTGGTAGCAAGTCAGAATATTTTACCAAAGTCTAGCAATAATGAGGCTAATTGTGCCCTGGTGATGACACAAAACCATCTTGGAGAAGTAATGAGGCACTCTTAGCTCTCCCAGGTGTGGTGCTGTCAGGAGGGGCCAAGTAGGACTGAACCCTCAGCTGTACTAACAAGCTCTTCTCAAAGGAGAACTCCTACCCCACTTGACCGATACAAATCAACATCCCTCCTTTGCCCACCGTAGCACTATTAAAGGAATCATCAGAAGCATAACTAGAGTTTCACAGTACATTACCTTAAATACTTATGTTTCAATTAAAAAATACACATTGAACCTATAAGAAGGCTCTCACTCTGCATGAGGAGACAATCAATGAGAACGAACAAGAGGCAACTGATGTGAGAATCATTAAGTATTTTAAGTTAGGTATCATAAGATGCTGTCATAACCATTAGAAAACTTTTGAAATAAGTGAAAAATGTCTCAGCAAATAACTAGAAGGTATAAAGAAGAAGCAAACTGTGTAAGTGGAGAAATAATGAAATAACCAAAATAGGAAAACTCAATTGAAGAATGGCAGAGACAGAGGATAGAACTAGTACCCATGAGCATGGGACAATGAAATTAACTCATTTGGGCAACAAAGAAGTAGTCTGACATCTATGATTAGAAATAGCTTTGATGCCTGCATCATTTCTGTCCCAGGAGAGGCGAAAGAGAGCAAGATTGAAAATGTACTAAATGAACCAATGACTGAAACATTCCTAAAGTTTACAAAGCATATAAATTTATAAATGAACTTCAATTACGATAAATCAAAATTAGTTTTCACCAAAAGGCATGATAGTAAAACTCGTGAAACTAAAGGCAAAACAGTTGGAAGTAGGAAAAAATTATGTATAAGTATAGAAAATAGGAGGCTTCTTAAAATAATGCCTGCAACTACCATATAACCCAGAAATTTCCTGTTTGGGCTTTCATCCTAGAGAAATGTAGATGGAAATCTTGGATGTCAATGTTTATAGAAGCTTTATTCACAATTTCTCCAAACTAGACACATATCAGATGTCCTATTATATCTCTATATAGGGAAACTGTAGTATTTCCATACCGTAAAACACTACTTATCAATAATATTGGAAAGGACTATTATAACATGAGAATGTCATGAATGAAATTTTGTAGCTTTGTATCAATTGAAAAAAAGCCAATTTCAATAGTATTAATTTCTATCATAAAATATACTCTGGGTTATAGGAGACAAACTCTCAGTATGTAGCCTAGGCTGGTCTGGAATTTGAAATACTCCCTTGATCTCCAGATTATATGCATGTGTCCCTAAGATATAATTATGGAGATGAAGGACAAATTCATGATCACCAGAAGTGAAGAAGATAAGGGGATCAGAAAGAAGTGAAGATAGCAACATGTAAGATACTTCAGTGATTGTTAATATCAACAGTTATATGGTGACTTTTTTCATATATTTTTATTGTAATTAATAGAAGGGTTACATTATATTCACCAGATAGAAGGTGCATAACTTCCCATACATTGATATCATTTCTCTTGTCTTGTTCCCCATTTCCCTCCCCCACCCCTGCCCCTCATCTTGTTTTCCTCCCTTCCTTATCCAACTTCAAATAATCAAATATGCATATATGCAATATATCAGATAACCAGGTGAGATACTGTAACAAAATGAGATAACCAAGGGACAGCAAAAGAGATGAGAGATAACATAGTATATTAAAGACAACAATCACTCATTATATGGCTTTAGTTTCTATATTCTGGAAGTCCTTTCATTTAGCATCATTCTATATGGCCTTAAGTATCTAGGTTTTGTTCCATTGTAAATCTCTTCTAGGAGAGTCCAGGTTTCAACTGATTATGACAAATGAGGGAAACCATTGAGCCTATGTTCCTTTGAATCAGGCTTACTTCACTTAATAGGATTTTTTTCTAAGTGTTTCCATTTCCTTACAAATGGGGTCAATGTCATTCTTTCTGACAGCAGCACAGAATTCCAGTGTGTATAAATACCACATCTTGTTGATCCACTCAACTGAAGGACATCTGGGTTGGTTCCATATCTTTGCTATGGTAAATAGTGCTGCAATGAACATCGTTGTGCTAGTGGATTTAGTATTTCCTTGTTTCTGGACAATTGGGTAAATGTATGGTGATGTTTTAAATCACGTTTCTATTGAGGAAATGTGTTGATTGCTCAGAGTATTTCATACTAATTTGCCTAATAACATGTCCTCCATAAATACCTCACAATAAAAATTTTAGTAGAAAAAAATTTTAGGGTTTTGTGGTGCTATTATTTCTTTAAAACTTTGTAAAGTAATTTTCTGAATTATACAAAGTACATATATTTGCTTTAAGTAAAAAGACATGCTTTAATTTCTAGCCTTTAAGTCACATGGAAGTTTATATTAATTTTGGATGTGAATGCTACATGAAACTGTTATTCAACTTTTTTTGTTATGTATGGAGGTTGTAGCAAACACTATTTTTTTAATCTGCAATTATCTCATATTCTGAATGAATTAATACTGTGTTCCATTCAAGTTAACTAATCTCTTTTTGACTGAATTAATAATTCATCTGGTCTAAACCCATGCTTTTCATATTTGGAATTTGAACAGAAGGATATTATGTACTAGCTAAATATACTTTTAAGTTGCAGACAATTTTTACTTGCTCTTTTTCATCTTATTCCATTAACAAATTTTAGATTGCTTTAGCAAAGGGTTCTATGTTAATATATCAGTGGTTTTAATGAAAGTCTTTATCAACTATTACAGGGGATGATGGTAATCCATCTTGGTGGGCCAATATATGGTGTTTATCCTGTTCCACTGGTTGGACCATTATGGAGCATATCGTGAATTTTCTTTAATACAAATAATTCGGATGTAGTTATCAACCTATGATAACTCAGGGATTTTTCATAGATTTATTGTGAACACTCAAGCCTACAGCACTAATTAAGCTGTCAAGAGGATCTGAAACATAATATGAGTCTTAGGCCTTGTACTATGTAATCAAGAATAAATATACTAAACACCTTTTAAGAGATTAAACTTTGGGTCAGATGTATGGCCCAGTAGTAGAGTGCTTGTCTATCAGGCATCAAGCCCTGGGTTCAATTCCTCACTACGTACACAGAAAAAAGTCTGAAAGTGGTGCTGTGACTCAAGTGGTAGAGCAGTAGTCTTGATTAAGCTCAAAGGCAGTGCCTGGGCCCTGTGTTCAAGCCCCAAGACAGGGGAAAAAAAATCCTGATGAAATACAACTAGTCACACCAGACAATGTGTATTGACTACTTAAGGTTGAAAATGGAATGAAACAACTACTAACACTGGTATAACCAATCATCTTGGTCTCTGGGGCTTGGTAGATATCTTTAGTCCAAATGTACGAAACAATTACTTAATTTCAAATGAGCCTGATTAATTATTAATACAGTTGGCAGAGCAGAAGTTATTTGGACAGGGTGAATGATGGCTAATAAAACTGAAACGTCACCATGGCTAATACTTCTCTCAAGGTTGAGATACCAGATCAGTTAAAAAATTGAATTGAAATAGTAATATAATCACTTTATGCATGTGCCAGTTAAGAGGCAACCAAAAAATAGTCACTGGTAACCAGTAAAACTGTTATAAATTCCTTTCTTTTTAGAAGTAGTGGAGAATCTTCAGCCAGAGCTGCTCATTGAAAATAACTGGGAAATAAAAACACAAAATGAAACAAAACAACAAAACCCCAAACTCAATCAAAAAACATACTATTTAAATATTTACTATTTTAATAGTAAATCTAGGTTTACAATCATGTTTAGAATGTACAACAATGGCCCTGGGTGACTTCAATCAATCAGTTCAGGCAGAAGGCATATTTTGAAAATATATCGTGAGTGGGGGAAGGGTGACACTGTTCAAAAAGAAATGTACTCATCTTGTTTCCCCCCTTCCCTATCCAATTTCAAATAACCAAAAACACATATAAACAATATATCAGATAACAAGGTAAAATACTGTAACAATATGAGATAACGAAGGCACAGCAAAAGAGATGAGAGATAACATAGTACATTAAAGACAACAACCACTCATTTTATGACAATTACAATAAAAATATATGGAAAAAACTTAAATAAATAAAAAAAGATATATTCTCATTACCTGACTTACATAAATAGAAACCCTCTATTCATCATATTTACAATAACAATAATATATTAAAATATATTGTGAAAATGTAAACAACATAGTGTCCTGTTGAATTTCTGGACAAAATCAGCACAACATTTCTTTATAGTATAAGTAGTATAAGTTTTGTTCATAAATAATGGCGAACCGAGTGCAAAATTAATGAAAATAAAGCATTTGCAATTATAAATTAGCTTGTGTAGGGTACTGTAACATTACCATAAAGCTAAAATTAATCAGTAAATTTATAGGTGTGGATGTGTTGTTTCAGTTTTAACTAATGGAAAACAGGCCAAATTCTTCCAAAGAGAGTAGAGAGTAGATTATTTGGATTAGAATAAGAGTTGTAAAAGTAGCTAATATTATATATACATATATGGAACTAAAACTGTATTAACATGCTATCCCCTCAGAAGTACTTTACTAAGGGTATATAAAATGTAGAGTATTTACTGTACCAGAGACCTCAACATATGTTACACCAATATATTGCCAGAAATTGTAAATGAGATGACACTATGAGAATGTAGTATAGAGACTATATAGTGGATTAATATCTGATGAAAAAATTAGGCTCCCAACCCAGCAATGACACAGTGATGAGTTTTGAAGCAGAGGACAGTTTAAACAAGTATGTGTATTGAGGAAGTACAATGATTGGAGGCACAAATTTGGTAGTCAGGTGGCCTATTCTAAATCAGCAGTGTGTTCATTACTTCAAGAGAACCATCAAATACAAAGGAGATGAATAGCCCTCGTTTCTTATGGGCTAGCCATAATAAAACTGCAGTCTTGTATTCAGTTCCTGTACCATAATGGAAGTGAGGTAGTCAGTGGAATTGTGCTCACACTGAGAAGTGAGCGAGAGGAAATGATTATTAAGACTACAGTTCCTGGTCCAAAGAATCCTCTCAGAAAACACTGGGATGCAATTAATGATGGCTGGAGTGGTGAACAAACCCTCGAATGGATGGCTGGCTGTTCCTAGAGAAAAAAAATAAAAACCAAAAGAGTTCTCTGCTCCCTTCGTCTCAGAGATTTTAGTTGTAAGAATAAATTATCCTTGGTTGTAATAAAAGTTCAGACGTTACAAGTCCACTTAGATGTTTTCTGCTTAAACAGTTAAAGTAACATCTGTAAAAGGAGAAAATGAATGCATCCTGTATGACAGATTAAAGAATTTCCTACCTTTTTTTTTCTATCTTCAAATAACTGATGAAATATAGAGGATCATTTTATATTTTGGGGGTGGTGAACAGGGTATCACGCTTGGTCTTGAGCCTACCTTGTCCACATCATTGGAAATTTGTATCTAGCTTCTCTAGAATAATGTAGCATATGTATGTAGCAAATGTAACATATATGGATGGGTACCAGGACTTTGTTGTAGGCACGAGATGTTTCTTTTGATTTTTTTCTGAGGTTATGAAATGGAATACACTACACTAAGATGGTAGAGAAAGCGATCAGTCATCATCTTTTAGTCTGGAAGTTGACTTCCAACTAAGTGTTCACAAAAACAGACTGCCTCCAAAAATGCAGACTGCTGCATTAGGCACCATCTCACTGGTCTTGTGATTGTTTAGACAGTTACCTCTTATGCCCACAGTGCTGGGAAACATAGTCTCATAGCCCAGTATTTTTGGCTGACTGGTTATATATGGCAGAATATAGGAAAGAATTAATGTACTATTTAACTTAAATACATCTTCACAAAACATTTCTTCCTTTGTCAAGATGAATACTGGGAGAGAGGTTAAGTACACACTCATGATTGTCAAAACTAATTCATTAATTAAATTAAATGTACAAAAATAAGAATCGTGCCTCCGACTGCATTAAACAAAACAAAACCCCTAAACTTCAAGAGGAATTGTTTAGGCTTACACTACCTCGATAGAAGAGTTGCTTCAAAGTATTATAACAAACTCAGATGTAACAGCAGGATTTGAAAAAATACAGTAGCTATAAATTTAGAGCAATGGGTCACTTTCCCATGACATGTGTGGGGAGAAGCTTTGTGCTTTAGGAAAAGGTGGTTTATGTGGTTTGTACGAAGCCTGCTTCCACAGTAAAGTACTTTCTCTAAATGGTGGCCAGCAAAAGAAGCTGCCCTCAAGGGGAATAAGATGTGGATTGGGGAGGACACAAATTTGAAGACCAGTTTTTTTTTGTTTTTTTTTTTCCGCCAAAGCAATTTCAAAAGGCACGGAGCTGAATTGAAAGTGTCACTTAAAAGGCCCATCAACTTTCCCCTTGTGGAGTTGTGTAATCCAGTCGGGCTGAATGACTTTGCAGTCGGACTTGGCTATGATTGCTATTCTTCACTGACCCTTCCCAAGTTTCTGTTCCTTCCCTTTTCATTTTGCTGTACAGCTAGTCACTGAACCCAAGGTCTCACATAGTCTAAGCTCTATCCTTGAGCCATTCCAAACCCCTTCTTAGATTATCTGCTTTCTACATAACTCATAGCTAAAATGAGGGGGAAATGGTATGGAACACTAACTACTAAGGAAGGAATTTAATGCATTACTTGTGATATCAATTTTATTTCATAATATTTAAGTTAGGAGAAACAACCATTTTTTAATATTATGAATATAATTCTATTGTTTTTTTGTAAGCTGAGAAACTTGAACTTTTACATGCTAGGCAGGTGTTCTACACTGAGCTAGAGCCAAATCCCTACTTCTCATTTTTTTAAAAATTATTTCAACCTGTTAACAAGTCATCTAACCAATCCTTAACCTCCAGGTTGTAGAAGACAGATAGAAAAGGACAGGAATGTGATTAATAAATAAAGGAATAGTGAGCATTGTAAAAGCATTCGTTACGATTTACAAATGAGAAAACCAAGGCTTGGAAATAAATAAGCAAAAGTCACAAGATATTGAGGAGAATATTTAGGCAAAAGTTTACAGTGCTGAACAATTTGATACAGTATTGTTAATTTCTGAAGGTCAGTGTGAATTCATATTTAATAAAAATAATCCTAAAATTAATTTACCCTAATTTTCCCACTTGAAAATTTGAATTCAGAGGACATTATTGAGCTTTATATTAGCAGAGCTTCGATACTAGCAAGAAAAAAATGGCTCAACTACCAGACAAACCACAAAAGAGTTTAATGCCACTTGTGGGAAACCCGAGGGCTTAGAGAACTGGAGAGCTCCTCCCACTCATTTAATTACCATTTCAAATCTCTTTCAGGGCTCCAACTCATCATAATTTTATAGTCCTCTTCTGGATTGTTTATATGGACATCTACACACCAGAGTGAATTTCTTATATTAGAATTGTATTGGTGAGCCACTAATTAGTTTGAGCTTACTGCCAGGATCAAAGAAAGCTTCACATTAGGTGAATAGTCATAAACATGGTATGGTTATAAGAGCTAGAATGGTTATCAGTTGTTCTTGCTTATAAAATGGATAATTTACAGTGAGGTGTTTAAGGGCACTTAAGATTGGCCTCAAACTCAATCTCCTTTGTTTCTTCATTGCTCTTCCACAGTAAATCTCTGTGGCAGTTCTCATAATTAACATGTTGTGATATTTCATACATTCTTGTTTCCTATTTTGGTCTTCTTGGTATGTGTTGGTCTTGGTCCTAGGATTAGAACTTAGGGTCTGGGTATTGTCACTAAGCTTTTTCTGCTCAAGGCTGGTGCTCTACACTAGAGCCATAGCTCCATTTCTTCTCTCTCTCTCTCTCTCTCTCTCTCTCTCTCTCTCTCTCTCTCTCTCTCTCTCTCTCTCTCTCTCTCTCTCTGTGTGTGTGTTTAGTTGGAGATTGAGTCTCATGAGCTTTCCTTCTCTAGCTGCCTTTGAACCAATGTCCTCACATTTCAACCTCCTGAGTAGTTAGAATTTTAGGCAGAAGTCATAGGTGCCTTGCTTTTATGTTTTTGAATATGGTGTTTTTCATGTCTATCCAATAAAATATGGTGCCATGCAATGAGTTGGGTACACAAGTTCTAGACAACTCCAAAACAATTTCTTAGGGAAGTATTTCTTAAATGCACACATAGGTTCACTTCCCTTTGTTCTCTTACAAAAATTTAATTCATATTTATTGCAATTCATTTGTGGATATCAGTTTTTAATTTGGGCTGCGAATATTATTGAAACTTCAAGAATGTTTTATTCCAGAAGGTTCCCTTTTAACCCTTTCTGCCTCCTTTCTCCTATTCTGATACTACCCACCAGCAATTATGGTTTGGATTTTGATAACCAGAGAATAACTTTTCTGATCTTGAGCTTCATATAGTCTACAAACTCAATATGAAAGTAGCAAGAAATTGTAACTCTGATGACATTTCGAGCTTCTAAGAAGCAACCATAGTATCTGTTCTCCTCAGACTCTATTCAGTCATCTCTACAAAAAGGAAGGCAATTTTCCATCTGCAATGTGTATTGATTGGTTCAAATATGTTCTTTCTTCTTTGGCAGAGTTTGAAGATGCTTTGCCAATTTAGAGATTTTTTAGGGGTGAACACTTTCATTTTTTTCAAAAGATATATATATATATTTAAGCATCTGTTTTGTTTTAATTATAAAGTACAAATATTGATACAATACACTCCTAAAGAAAACACTAAATTATCTATGGCAATATCACAATGAATCCATTGTTCCTATTGTCTTTTTATTTTTGGCTGTTTCTATCTATTTTTAAGATCTTTAAACTGTTCAAAGCAGTTTGTGAATACAATTCATCCTGCTTAACATCACCCCTTTCAAGATTCTTGCATATACTTCCCAATCTACCCCTTTCTTTGCTTTTCTTTTTTTAAACTTTTGTAGGATATAGATTGAATTATTTACTGAGTTCTTCCCCCCTTTTCTTCATCTACCCCTCTTCCCTAGATCCTATCCCATTCCTTTCACGTACCCATTTACTAGTGAGTATTTTATTGAACTATGACTTTGCATTTCTAGGGAATTACACTATTTGACTCCCTTGAATCCATCTGAAACCATGAAATTATTACAGGAAGGATTTAGAGAAACATTAGTATTCTTTGTTTTGCATTCTAACGGCAAGAAAGTAAAGATCTAGAAACACAGCAAATCAAAGAAAGTCTTGATAAACAGGACTGAATCAAACTAAATAAGTTTCTGCATGACAAAAGATATAGCCATCAAGCTTAAAAAGTCTATAGATTGGGAGATTTTTTTTCCAACTATATCAGACAAGGGCCTACAATCCAGAATACACTTAGAACTTAAAAAAATTAAATGATCAGAGAATCACCAACTCAGTTAATAGATGGGCTAATGAGCTAAAAAATTTCTCAGAAGAGGAGCTGGGAGTTTGACCTAGTGTGCTTGCCTAGCATGCACAAAGGCCCAGGTTCTATTCCACAGTACCACATACATAGAAAAAGCTGGAACTGGTGCTGAGGCTCAAGTGGTAGAGCTCTAGCCTTGAGAAATCCCAAGGACAGTGCTCAGGGCCTTAGCTCAAGCCCAGGACTGGCAAAAAAATTTCTCAGAAGAATAAACAAAACAAAGACATATGAAGAAGTGTTCAACATCTCTGACCATAAAGGAAATGCAAATTAAAACAATACTGAGATTCTATGTTATTTCAGTTTGAACTGCCAGTATCAAGAAGACAAATAAATGCTGGTGAGGATGTGGCCTAAAGGGAGCTCTAATACACTGTTGGTAAAATGTAAACACTGGAAAGCAGTATGGAGATTCCTCAAAAAGCTAAACATAGAAACACCTCATGATCCAACAATTTTACTTCTGGGTATTTATCTAAAAGATTACAAACTAGGAGACAGTAAAGCCACAGTACAACTGGTCTTATTGTATAGATTTAGTATAGCCAAGGTATGGAGTCAGACACATGCTTCTCAATGGACAAAATGATCAAGAAATGTGACACACACGCAATTTCATATATCAGTTAGAAAGAATGGATATGTAATGTAAGCCAGGCTCAGAGTGACAGAGGTTGCATGTTTTCCCTCATATGTGGAAACTAGAATTAATTTATAAGTATATAAGGAAATACGTTGGGTTGTATGCAAATGTATACAAATGTATTAGCTGGGAACTACTTTCTGAAACAGAAACTTAATATATTGACATATATGATATCATTGATTGATATCATTAAAGAAATAGAAGATGGAAAGAAAATAAGAGGGCAAGGAAAGGACTTGATATTTCATAGAATTAAAAAGGGACAGAGATGGATGAAATGACTGGTATGCAGGAATTTTTTTAAAGTATTACTTTAAAACTGAAAACATGACTGTTTTAAAAATGCTATAAAATGTTTTCATATCCTGGAGTTCATTTTGCTTAACCTCATCCTATATGTACATATGTACATAGCTTTTGAGTTACTGTGATTTTCTGCTAGGAGAATCTTAGATATATATTAGTTATTACAATCTTTGTGATTGTTATTCTTAATGTACTATGTAAAGTTTTTTTCTCTTTTTTTTCCCTTATGGTTTATCTCAATTTGTTACTGGTACCTGGTATATTGCATATACGTTTATTTATTCCAAATAGGGAAGGGAAGGGGAATAACAAGATGATTGGGAGAGGATGGGGGAAAGGAAAGTGGGAGAATAACATGGGAAGGGGTATCAGTGTTCAAGAACTTGTTTTCATTGTGTCAACTCATTATATTAGTAGCTAATATGACTTGTAGTTTCCACTCCTTAATTCCAGGAAAGTATATTTTCCATTCCATTATATTTTTCTTATTACATTTGAAAAGATGTGGGGAACATGTGCTTTATAAGACCCATGTCAGTGTTCTAGGGAAAGCAAGCTGTCTGCATTTTTCTCTTGCAGTTGGAGACATTGGCAATATCCATAGTACCTCTGGAAAAGTGAGATCTGATGACAATCTTCTCTTTTCACCTCAACAACTTCAGAATTGTTGCAACCTCATTATGGAATGTCATTTCTAGGTATGTGTAGGTGTGAACATGGGTTATAATAAAGAAACACTGAGTGTGAAATAATATTCTGCTGATTTTCATAATCCCTTATGACTGATGATCAAGTTTATCTAAAAATCTCTCCCTGTCTGCTTCAGAAGATCAATTTTCTAGAATTAGACACTTCAGGAGTTGTTTTTTAAAACCTCACTTCTACACTCCAAAATCCCCATTTAGAATTTGTTTGTGACTAAGTGTGATTCCTTCTAAATCCTTTTCTCAGATAGCTATGATTTCCAACCACTTGTAACTTCACTCTTTAGTCTATACTATAAATAACTTCTGTAGCCTTCTAAAAGCCCAGTAGAATTTGCTACTTTTCCTATCAGATAAAAATATTCAACCTGAGAGTCTATAACCATTTATTTGTTACTTATTCTGCACAGCTACTATTCATCTATAAACTCACCTGACACAATCACCTCACAAGATCAGCATAATAATTTTATCTTTTTAACAGGCAAGGATTTGGGATTTTTTTTTTTTGCCAGTCCTGGGCTTGAGCTCAGGGCTTGAGCACTCTCCTTGGACTTTCTCAAGGCTAGCACTCTACCACTTGAGCCTCAGCGCCACTTCCAGCTTTTTGCTATGTATGTGGGGTACCGAGGAATTGAACCTGGGTCTTGATGCATGCTAGGCAAGCACTCTACCACTAGGCCAAACTCCCGGCCCCAAGGATTTGGGATTTAAAGAAATTAAAAGGCTTCACCAAAGTCATCGCTAAAAGTGTTGTGGCTGGCACCCAAAGTCAGGTTAAAATAGAGTCCCTGCTCTTAGCCAGTACCGTTATTACTATGGTGGCAGAGAGATTTGCTTGAATCTCATATTATTTACTGAAATTGCTCCTTTTCAATATAGATGGTTAGAAGAAATAAATATAAATAAGAACATAACTTCTGAGCTTTAGAATTATTTAGTAATTAATAACAAATTATGAAGAAAAACTTTTATATTTATGTATCTAGAAAAGTCTAAGAAAACAAATCTCATGGCAACATATTTTTGATTCTTATTTTGCAGACAGAAATAAAACTTCATGTTTATATCAACTATTTCTATTTACAGCTGACAATGTAATATCTTAGCCTTTCCCCTAAACAGCACATCTATAATTAAAGATGTAAAATTCTATGATAAAATATAAACACTTAGCAGTAGAAAAATTTCCCTAGTGAAAAATTCAAAACAATGACAATGCACAAAATGTCATGAATAATGACCAATTTCAACTACTTCACAATTTTTTCCCCCATGGGTTGTAGTATTTGAACTGGGGGCCTGGGCACTGTCCCTTAGCTCTTTTGCTCAAAGCTAATGCTTTACTCCTTGGAGCCCCAGCTCCACTTCCAGTTTTTGAGTAGTTAATTGGAGATGAGTCTCACAGGGACTTTTCTGCCCAGACTAACTTTGAGCCTTGATCTTCAAATCTCAGCTTCCTGAATAGCTAGGATTACATGCCTGAGGCAGTAGTGCCCAACTTAAATACTTAACATTTGAAGCTTGTAATTTAGCTATTGTTGGGAGATCAAAATCAGATAACACACTTATCATTTCTCACACTTTATCTTAGAAAACCAACTATAATGTCATAAAAGATAGGCTGGTATGTGTGTAATGTAGTAAGGTTGTATTAAACTAACTACAAAACAAGATTATCAACAGAAGTAAAATCTGTCATCCTCTCCTCAAGAGCTTTATGTATTTTGGGAGAAAAAGAATCCCTATCCTTTTTAACATGCACACCCATTACCTACTACTTGTAATTGAGCATAATAAAGTCTGGTCTTATAGTATACATTTTGGATACATTTTGGAGATTTTAATACCTTTTCGTTTCTTTTTATGTTCTTCTTTTCCTCTTCTTTTTTTTTTCTGGTTGTGGGGCTTGAACTCTGGGCCTGGGTGCTATCCCTGAGCTCCTCAGCTCAAGGCCACTGCCCTGTCCCTGGGCCTGGGCCATATTCCTGAGCAATTCAGCCCAAGGCTACCACCCTACCTCTTGAGCCATAGTGCCACTTCTGGTTTTCTGGTGGTTAATTAGAGATATGAGTCCCTCAGACTTTAGTGCCCAGGGCTGGCTTTGAACCGAGATCCTCAGATCTCATTCTCCTGAGTAGCTAGATTTACAGGCATGAGCCACTGCACCCGGCTTTAATTCCTCTTCTATTTTACTATTTTCATTTCTTTTTGCCATAAATAAGTTAATGAGCCATTGGAATTAGGTTGAAAATGAGGTTGCAAAATCTACTTTCTAGTCTCAATTTTTCTAGCTTAGAATTTCTGCTGTATTCAACTTAGTCTGAAGCATGATGTAATCATCAAAGAACCAGTGGAAAGTACAATAAAACCAAGGGTTACCAGTGCTACAGTGCTGAACAGAAGTACAAAGTGATTAGTTAAAAAAAATGCCCATGGAGGCTTAATGAACATCTGAGCCAAAATAGCTTTGACTTTATCTCACAAGAACATCTAAGACAGAACAGAGAACTCTATCACTTCAGAAGAAAAGTGCACCCAAACAATATGGCCAATGAACCCAGAGGTCAAAGGTTTACTGTTCTTTTCCTGCTTAGGATGCCAGCTTCCCTAAAGAGGAGCCAAGTGATGAAGCTGTCCAAGAAGTAGAGTGTTTGCACACTCCTGAATCTTCCTTTACAGACCACTTCAGGCTTCTTTTTGATCTGCTTGGTCCTGACTCTTCAGATATTATCAACATCACAGCATCTTGACCTCCCTGAAGGATCAGAAGTGTTCAAATTATTTCAATGAAACCCATGTCAACAGGGTTGGGGAGGGGGGTTGTTCAGTGCAATAACCTTGACTAGTAGAGTTTGGTTCCTTGAAGTGTTATCGTAACTAAGATGGGAAGGAAGGTCACTGTTCTGGTTGAATCATAGATAATATTTTCTTTTGTTCATGTGGAATGACAATATATTTTTTTCATGGCAAATTGAAAAATCTTATTTTTAAACAACCTAAATTTATTCGATGAGGTTTAGGGAAAAATGAAATGGAATTAAGCAAACAGACATAATGCAGTGATCCCCAGGTGGTCATGTTTCCTAAACTCATCAAAACTTAAATATGTTATTTGCAGAAAACCCACATATATAATCGAGTTTTGTAAAAAAATGTGATCCTCTACAAACTTTTTAGGTAAAACGTAGCCCAATGAGTGAAAATAGAAGCTCCTCAGAGAAGATTAGAGGCTATCTTCATTCCCAGACAGCTGCAAGTAAGTCTCAGAATAACTTGGCCACATCAGGCTCCTGGAGAAGTAGCAGATGCATGGTTCCATTCTGGGTTCCTTTTCTGCCTGTCTCAAAAATTGTTCAACTCTCTGGTAAGGCTTCATTCTTCAATCCATTGACTATTCAACATCCCCAAAGCCTGTATTTAGAAGAGACAAAATATTCTTCCTAAAAGAATGTGCCTGAATTATTCAATGGTTAAATATCGACTTTTCCCCTTCTGTTCACTTTAGAAGAGGAAAAAAATCCCTTAATAATATTTTTGGAGAGGTATACATGTATATCGAAATGTCCAGCAGCCTGTGACATCACTCCCTCACCATGCCCAGAAACAAAATCCTGATCTTTCTTCTACCTGGCTGAGTCCATAAGCTGTTTTAGGTAAGGATAATGCCAGACTTCCAGACTTTAAACCCTAAACCTATGGACTCATCTCTTGACTCTTCTTTTTCTTATAACTGTAGGACCAGCCTGTCACTAGACACTTTGAGTTTTACTCTGAAGGCATATCTAGGAGCTGACTTCTCGAAACATAGCCTCTGCTGTCTCCCAGATTCAAGTTGCCATTTCTGGATGGGTTTACTTGGTGCTTTCCTTTTGCCAAAGCCTATTTGTAATGCAGCATGAAACTTGATCACTTGAAAATGTAGGAATATGACTGACTCTCCTTTGTTCAAAATCTTCACTGGCTCTAGTAAGTTAAAATTTTTCCTTGGTCTAGTAAGAGTCCACTTCAACATTATTACAATTGCTTCCATCTCTTTGACCTGATCTTGTCTTCATGTTCCGTTTATTCACTGTTCTCTAGCCATTAGCTTCCTTGCTGTTACTTGGAAATTCCTAGTATTTTTTTTGTTGTTGTTGTTTTAGCTGTCACTTTCTCAATGAGGCTTATCTTATTCTCCCTATTTTAAATTGTACCTTTGCTGGTACTCACAAAACCTCTGCCACTTCATTCTTTTCTCATAGTAATTTAACCTGTGTGTGAAATCCTTTCTATTTTACCCATAAAATTAATTGTGCAATTGATGGGGTTATGTTGACACTAATAATCTGAACAGAGATAGCCAAGACTAGTTCCTGTTGGATAAATTGAATATAACTTCAAAATTGGCCTTTGTGCTCTATTTAGAGAATATTTACCTAGCTTTCTTTGAATTGTATTTTTTTTTCCAGTCCTAGGGCTTGAACTCAGGGCCTGGGCACTGTCCTTGGGTTTTCTCAAGGCTAGAACTCTGCCACTTGAATCACAGCATCACTTCTGGCTTTTTCTATGTATATGGTACTAAGGAATCAAACCTGGGTCTTCGTGCATGCTAGGCAAGCACTCTACCAGTAGGCTAAACTCCTGGCCCCCTAGCTTTCTTTTATATTACCTCCATCCCTATCCAGCTTGAAGGCTTGTGATAGTAATTCCAACATGGGGCTTTTATTCTAGGGGTCTAATTTTGTTCGTCAATGTAGTGTGGATTCTGTATTCTTCTACTTCTTCTTCTTTCATTTATTGCTAAATCAACTCATCACATTGCATGGCTCTTATCCCCTTAGGGAAAAATTCTAATTTTAAGCTCTTTTTCTCTCCCCCTACCTTTTCTCTTTCTCATCTTTCTCTTTCCTATTTGCACTCTGGTTCTTTGAAGTATCATGTTATTTTGCTCTTCACATACCTTTTATTCCACCACATGGAACACTAAAGCTTTCATTGCCCCCCCTCTTTATTAAAATGACTCTCACTAGGATGGTATTCAATGACGTTCAGGATAATAAGTCAATAGACAATATTCAAATCTTATTTTATTAGGATTTTTTCCCCAATATCATTGAGAAAATGGCTCTTGAAATTTTCAATGTGTTTTAGCATTTGTGACAACAGATTCATAGGTTTTCCTCTTATTGTATATGAATTTCAGGCTTTTTTGAGGTTCTTTTTTTAACATAAAATAACTTATGATCCCAATTGTTGTGGCATGATTTTTATATTTAACTCACAATTTTTTCTTGTCTACCTATTTAGTATCTTGTCTATCACGGACTAGCATTCTAGTATAGTTTTAACTTAGAGACGGTAACAGCCTGATTCCTCTGAGTTGTGGAATGAAAACAATGTGAAGAGCCAGTATTCTGTAAAAGCCTAGCTACAAGGGGAAAATCATTCTCAGGTACATATCCACAGCTAGAATTTCTGTGCAGTGCTCCAGATTGTAATATGCAATTGCCCACTGAGTGGCATCACTTGAGGAGCTAAGAGTACCTTAAACATTGAGTCCTCCTTTCTGCTCAATGCTGACACATCTCTTTTCCACCATCACAGGAAATAGCATTTCCCCCCTGTCATTGAAAACTCCTGTATCAAAACTCCTACCTTACTAAGCCCCATTTTTCTATCCTAAATATATACAAGCTAAGTTCCTTATTGTTCAATTACATTGCCTTAGTGTGAGATCTTGTCAGTGCCCACAAGTGCTCTAATAAGCTGTCAATTCATTTTTTGTAGTGCTGCTTGGCTGATCTTCCTTAAAATACTATCCTACCATGACAGTCCTCTTGCAAAAAGAAAGTCCTTCACATTCCTTTAGGCCTCAAATTGAACTCTTTTACGTAGAATATGTGGCATTTCAAAATTTGCTTCCTGCTTGTCACACAGACTTTATTTCCATCACACTGTACATTTCAGCTGTTCAGAAGTACTAGTAGTTGTTTATAAGTATCATTCTCTTTGATATCTGACAGCCTCTGCCCCAATTGTTGTCTGAAAGGAAAGTATTGCTTTTGCCTGGGGAATTCTTTCCTAATTTTTAGATATGGCCTTCACTTCTTAGTTTTTGCTCAGCATCTATATACAAAAAGAGAAACCTCCTTTTTGAGAATTTAGATTCAAAATTTAATAGTTCCAAAATTAGCCTATAATGGCTGTAAAAAAGCAGCAAGAAAAAAGAGATTACTCATAATTCTTGCACTTATTTAATATCTGTTAACATACTGCATCATCTCCTTATCTATTTTATCTCTATCTTCATCATCATCACCATGTATACAGAAAAGGCATCCATAATACACTAAATATATTAAAACAAAATTTGCAAAAATATTAGCTGTTGTCCTATTATATTTGCTGCTTAAATTTGCTAAGTAAAATACAACATTTTTAATGAGAATAAAGGAAAATCTTTTTGTTTTTGTAATGATTATGTATGAAAACATCCCATGGACATATTCATGTTTACAGATGCTGCACAATTCACACAATCCTCTATTACTCTCAGGTAGCTATTAGAGACATATTGTATTAAGCAATACACAATGCTTCAGTTATCAAATACTTTGTTTATGGTAACTTCCCTTCAGGGTGGGATTACAGTGTCTTGGACAGTGACACATTTCACGTGAGTGCAGATTTCACTTTTTTATTAACAATGTTAAACTGTACTTTAGCATAAACTAGAAAAAATATTACAATTTTGAGCTATGTTGAAGGTGCTGGCTCTAAAAGGCATTTTTATGTATATGTTTATTGTAATTAATAGAAGGGTTACATTATATTCAGGTGCATTACTTCACATACATTGATACCCTTTCTCATGTGTGGTCCCCATTTCCCTCCCCCCACCCCTGCCCCTCATCTTGTTTTCCCCCCTTCCCTATCCTATTTCAAATAACCAAATACACATATATACAATATATCAGATAACAAGGTAAAATACTGTAACAATATGAGATAACCAAGGGACAGCAAAAGAGATGAGAAATAACATAGTACATCAAGAACAACAATCACTCATTATATGGCTTTAGTTTCTATATTCTGGAAGGCTTTTCATTTAGTGTCATCCTATATGGCCTTAAGTATCTAGGTTTTGTTCTATTGTAAATCTCTGCTAGGAGAGCTCAAGGTTTCTACTGATTATGACAAATGAGGGAAACCATTGAGCCTCCTTTGACTTTGGCTTATTTCACTTACTATAATTTTTTCTAAGTGTTTCCACTTCCTTACAAATGGGGCAATGTCGTTCTTTCTGACAGCAGCATGGAATTCCATTGTGTATAAATACCACATCTTGTTGATCCACTCATCAACTGAGGGGCATCTGGGCTGGTTCCATATCTTTGCTGTGGTAAACAGTGCTGCAATGAACATCATTGTGCTAGTGGCTTTGGTGCTAGTGGCTTGTTTCTGGACAATTGGGTAAATGCCAAGTAGTGGGATTGTTGGGTCATAGGGGAGCTCTATGTTTAGTCTTCTGAGGAACTGCCAGACTGCTTTCCATAGTGGTTGAACGAGTTTGCACTCCCACCAACAGTGTAGTAGTGATCCCTCCTGGCCATATCCCCCGCCAGCATCTGTTGTTATTAGATTTTTTGATCCTGGCCATTCTAACTGAAGTGAGGTGGAATCTTAGAGTTGTTTTGATTTGCATATAAAAGACCTTTTTATATTAGCTCATGTTGAAATTTGGACAGCCCTTTTTGGGAGTATCCTTGTTTCCTTGTCTCAATAAGATTTTTTTGGATGGAGTAAAGAAATGACCTGTGTATATGCTTATGTTTTTATTTTCTTTTTCATTTTTTCTGAAAGTGATTTCTGATTCTCAAAAATCTTTTTTTTCCTTTTTCATATTTTTCTATTGTAATTAATAGAGGGGTTACAATTATGTTTTTCAGAAAGAAGGAGCATTGGTTCATACACACTGATACCCCTTCTCATGTTTTTGTCCCTATTTTCCTCCCCACTTCCGCTCTCCTCATCTTGTTTCCCCCCTTCCCTTTCCTATTTTTTATTTTTATATTTTAATCTATACAGTTTACAGTTATATTCGCCAGATAGAAGGTGTATTATTTCTTACACATTGATGCCCCTTCTTATGCTTTTGTTCCCCCTTTCCTGTTTCAAATAAACACATAAATGTATATACAATTCACCAGATTACAAGGTAAGATACTGTAACAATATGAGAATAACCAAGGGACAACAAAAGAGATGAAAAATAACATAGTACATTAAGAACAATCACACATTGTATAGTGCTTGGATTTTGTGTGGTTTTAGCCTCAAGGATGACATAGCGTTTGCTTGGAAAGGAAGCCCTCATGACAGTCTTCAATAGAAAGAGAGAACTACTGGACTAAGTTGAAAAATCCAGTCATTCCTCCGGCAGTTTAATGCTTTTATGTAGCTTCTGGTGAGCTTATTCAGATAATAGAATAAAACATTGAATCAGAGAAAAATGATTACTAGAAAGCAGCCTTTGTACAATAAAGAGAAGAAAGGAGGTAAAATTACAAGAGAGGAAATTAAAAAAAATGTGTCAATTTACAATTAAATGTTTAAATAGTGGAATGCAGAGGTAGTTACAATAAAAGATACCACCCTATCTGAAAATGGAATCAAACTCTTAATATCAGCCTCAGGAAGTCAAATTCTGCAGAAAAATATAAATGAGATTTAAAGGTGTTATCAGCACATTGTTCATCAGGAACTCTGCTAAGAGATTAGTGAGGTTGGAACACTTCCTTCCTCAAGAGTAAAGTGAGCTTGAGGATGTGGAGACCCATTTAATCCCCCATCACCATCTGCCACACACACACACACAAAAAGACAGGAAACAGAAAATACCTTAGGAAAAGACTGTCAATAGAGCTGGATTTATACTGACACATAAGGGATATCAATACCATCCTCAAGATTTACTCAGTCATTTTAAAATTTAAAACCTGATGCTTTTATCTGCTTAAAACAACATGCTTAGCTTGTTAATGTTTTACTTGTAGTCTGATAAAGCAAATATGTACTCTATTTTCTCTAACCCTATTGTCTCTATTGCTCTCATTTGAGAGAGCTATTGAAGTGCTGACAGGAGCTGTCTCTTGGGAGGGCTGTTACCTGCTTTCAACCAAGTTGAGGACGATAAAGGCAAAGCATTAACTCATGAATTTCCAGAATTTGAAAGCAGAAACCTGTATACATTGCTCCTCCATTTTCCCCACTCATTTATTTTAAATGAGAACTCCAATGTCAAGAGTGCTCTAAGGACCCAAAGATGGTTTTCCCAAGTCATGAATCTTTATGTTAGGTCTAGGATTAAACATTTGATTTAAAAAAATGCAGTCAATGATCCAGTGTATATCCTACAAAATTAAGAGGAGGGAGGGGGTGGGAAGAGGAGAGATGAATGAGAATGTTGAAATGGATGACATTGATCAATATATATTATATTCATGAACTGCCTTAATAGATAGCAACTCATCTGTTCAACTACTTAAAAATAATAAAAATAAAAGAGCCAAATGCAAAAAGAATAGAATTAGCAAGTTCAATGTAACATGAATTTTAAATACATAAATAAAACATATAAGCATAAAGAAACCAAAAGCAAGTAAGTCTTACCAGGTGAATCCATCAGTCTTTTGTAATTAATCTATCAGACTCAGCTGTGTTGGATGCATCTTTCTTTCTCTCTTTTTTATTGACTAATATGCCTCAATTAGAACAATCAGTGAGAAGAATCAGTAAAATGAATGCATCATTTTATTACATTTTATGAAACAAGGAAACCTACCTTCATCAAAGAAAGTCATAGCAAACTCTGAGCCCTTTTTTTATCTTTCAAAACTAACCGAGTTGATATTTCTCCTAGCAGATAGAAAAGAATTTAAAGTCAACAGATACTTTTAGAATTCTCACTTCTACTTCTCTGAAGTCTTTGTTATCATGAGGATACAGAGACAGAGAATATGGGCTGGAAGGACACAAAAACATACATGGTATGTGTGAGTTCTTTTCTCAAGTGTTATGTAGCATTTATGTATTAAAAACGTTTTCTTTTCTCCCTACTTTGTCTTTGGGGAATTCTGTAGAAGGGTTTAATCATCTGGTTCTGGTATCCAACTGTCCAGGGCATCTGTAGCCTTTCTTATCATTACGTCTCACTGTGTGTCCTCTTTCCCAGACAAATATAGGATCAGGATAAGAAAAATGGTTCCTTTATGCTGTAGATCTAACTAAACCACAGACTGCTCACAGCCCAATGAATGAATGCCTAGCTTTTAAAATCGACCTGAATTAAATGAAGCAGTTGATTACATAAATGCCAAGCACTCAATAGAGAAAATGTGGCTTAAAGACGGGAACAACGTAAGACTATGGATTGTTCATTTTGCAGAGAGGAAAAATGTGATGCTATGGCCAGACATTATCTGAGGGGTGAGACTATTCCAATGATTGTGAGGATCCAAAAGTGCTTCATAAATATGACACAATAAAGCAGGCATTTCAATGACATTTGCATCCATATTTGTCTTACTGGAAGAAACACAACCTATCAACAGACTAAGAATAAATTTTTACTTCATTCACCATGCCAATTATTAAAATACTGCAGACAGGTGGCGAAGATGAAAGGTTGAAGTGTGAATAATTAGATGATTTGTATAGCTAGGAAATGTTTGAGAAGGTATTTTTGGTGACTGGTATCTATCATTACAATGCAAGTGTTGTATATATAGATTGTAACATTGCTTTTTTAGCTTTAGAAGCACTGGAGTGTAATTCATTATTTTCCTGGCAGTAAGAGTCTGGGCTCTCAAACAGCAGAAAGATGTTTCACAGAATGGCCAGTGAGTGCTGCTAAGATGACAGATTAGATTGATGACTTGCTATAGAAGAAAGAACTTAGCTGGAATGGCTGTTCAGCTCTCAGAGGAAAAATTCATTATAACTCCACACAGACAGAAATATGGAGCTTGTACATGCTTTCCTTTGCAATAAACTTGGATTTGGAGGCTAATAAAGAGTTAATTAAATTCTATCCCATTTTGCTACACTGAGTATTTTAATATTTTATACTAATAGCCCCATCTCCACATAATATAGACATATGTACTTAGATTTAATAAAAAATACTCTGGGACATAAATGATTAGCATATTTATTTTAGATGTATTGGATGGAATTTTTCTAAGTGTAGAACAAGGACTGAAATATTTTATGATTTTTCAAAGATTCAGATGATTATAATTTTAATGAAAATAAAATCATTGCCCTAAAGTGGAACACAAAATATAAATAGTCAGGTAATTAATTATCTGTTAAGAAGTTCTTACGTGCTACACATGCCATTATGTTCTAAAATGTGGTGGTGCAGAGAAAGTATCAAGAGATCAGTTTATTGAGAGAAACAAGAAAGAAATCTACATGGAAGGAATGATTGCACATCGAGAAATAAACAGAAAGGGACAGTGTTACAAAGCAATAAATGAAATCTCTTTCTCAAGCATCAGAGGATGAATTTGGACCATCGAAACAACAGAAAGGAAAAAAAAACTGAAAATATCAAAATCTACCTAAAAATCCTTCAGAATTCAAGGATCTGGGCCAACTCTGAATTGTATTTGCCCAGTGAGAAAAGCATAGCTAGAAGCCTAAAGAACAGAACAGAGATGTCAGCTGTAGACATAAGAAAATTTCGTGTGTGGAACTTACCCTGACAAGTTATTAGCAAATACTATGTCTTTCCAATAGTGAGTAAAGGTGTAAGCGAATTCCTTAGGATTAGGAAACAAACTGAAATATTCCTGCACTATCAAAACACAAAATTGCAGAGCTGCCAACCACTTCATCCTCTGATAGAAAACATTCAACAGAAATCAGAGGAAATTAGTAAAATTCTAAAGTTCAACAATATCTTTTTAAAGTATGTCTTATATACATCAGAAATTGCTTAGTACAGAAGATCCAAAAAAATGGGAGGAATAAGGGAGAAAAACAGAAACAATAAAAAATGACCTAGGAGTTTGAAAATAAATAATATATAAAGCATAATTATGAGTAATATGGTAAAAATACTATAAAAAAGGACTGCAGTAGAAGGAAGATTTGGGAGATATTTATGACTAGAAGCAAAGAGAAACATTGGAATGAAAAGACTGAAAAAGATACAATATTTAAAGTTAAATATTTATTGAATAGGAGTAATAAGTACTTTGTACAGTAACCAAAAATGGGATAATTATATTTGTAGATAGTTCAATATTTATAAATACCATGCAACTAAAGGTACAGTGAGAAGGAAAATAAAAGGCATTGGATAAAGATTCAGTGATATTTGGGATAGTATCAAGCCATTTTATACACATCTACACACATACTACTGGAGTTAGGGAAAGATAGAAGATATAGGACAAAAAGCAAATTAAACTAATAGCTCACATGCATCCAAATTTTATTTTAAATAGGATCTACAAATCAAATATACTCAGTGAATACTGAATAAATACAAAAATGCAACATGACAGTAGGTCAGAGATAAGTGATAAGTAAATGACCAACTTTTCTTAACAACTCTGGATGAAAAAGGCACCCATCTTGCTGGGCAGGGTGGCTTGCCTCTAATCCTAGCTACTCAGGAGGCTGAGATCTGAGGATCAAGGTTCAAAGTCAGCCTGGGTACAAAAGGACCTGAGACTCTTATCTCCAATTAACCTCTAGAAAAGGGAAGTGGGGCTTGGCTCAAGGGTAGGTTGGTAGCCTTGAACTGAAGAGCTCAGGGACAGTGCCCAGGCTGAGTTCAAGCCCCATGACCCATTAAAAAAAGGTAACCATCTTTTTTAAAATCATGGAGAAAGAAAAAAAAAACCAAATAAAATAAGTTATTCATCCAGAATTCTATATACAGAGAGAGAGAAGTGAATGTTGGGTAAATCTATGGCTAGTAAATCTCCACCATTAAAAATATTAATGGCAGGCCAGGAGTGTGGTCTAGTGGTAGAGTGCTTGCCTAGTATGCATGAAGTCCTGGGTTCGATTCCTAGCTACCACATACACAGAAAAAGCTAGAAGTGGTGCTGTGGCCCAAGTGGCAGTGATGGCCTTGACCAAAAACTGTCCAAATGACAGTGTGCAGGTCCTGAGTTCAATCCCCACGACTGGCAAATAACAACAACAACAACAACAACACAATATTAATGGCAAGTTGGGCATGGTAGTTCTAATATGTAACCCTGGCAATGGGAAGGTTAAAGCAGCAGTACTACAAGTTGAGACCAAGTTATACAGTGAGCTGTCAAACAGCATAAAGGACTGAGCACATGGCTTGTTGGGAAAGCACTTTACTATGTGGAAGTCTCAGAGGTTCAAGCTCTAGCACTGGGTCAGTAGGTAGGAGAAAGATTCATGGGAGTTCTGTCAGTTGAAAAAGGAGACATGAACTAGAAATAAATCAAAAAAGATGTATGTGATACAAGACTTATATAGAAATACAAATTTAAAATAATATTTTGTAGGTAATTAGTTGTATCAATGGTCATGAAATATTTTTTTGTATATCTGAGCACAAATAGGTTTTTACTAACTACAAGTTTTTTTATCTAATACAAATAAAATTGTCTATAATTCAATCATCTTCTATAAATCATTCATTGGAGGAACTTTATAAATTTGGGTAGTTTGCTAGTGGCAAAAAAGGGAGAATGTGGAACAAAAATGAAGATTGAGTATTGGCTGCAATGAGAGTCATTGAAGAATATTATGTAAATGAGGTGTGTGTGTGTGTGTGTATGTACATGCCCGTGTGTGTATGTGTGTGGCATGTATATTGTTTTAGGAGGTATGTGATGAGCATTTGTGTAAGGTTGGACAAATGGGAATGAGAAATGCCTTTGAACACATGAAATCTTACATTTTCCTTCTCAAGTACTCCAAAGCAAAACAGAATATTCACTGACTGGGAAAATGTCCTGAGAAATGTTAGACAGTCAGTTGTGTCCTTTCTGTGAAAAAGGCCTTATGAAATTGATATTCACAATAGATTTTATGCTAAGGGGTGTTTTGGAATAGTCTCATCCAAATCCAAACAAATGGTCAGAGTCTTCTTTTCCTTTGCCTTTTCTCCTTTAATACCTTTCGTATCATTAGAAGTTGGCATCAGACACAGCTTGACAGAAAATGTCTTTTTTTGGTCAGTCCTGGGACTTTCTGCTTTTTCTGTGTGTATGGTACCAAAGAATGGAACCCAGGGCTTTGTGCATGCTGGGTGAGCACTCCACCACTAAGCCAAAATCCTGGATTGAAATCAGTTCTTATGTTTCAAGTAAAAACTACATCTAGGTTGTACATCTGTATAGCGTCATAAAATAACATAAAATAAATTAAAAAGAAACCTAATAACATTCAGTAGCAATAAAGTAAATTAAAAATGAACCTGTTAAGATGCAGTAACAAAAAATGCACTTTAGAAAACTATTCAAAGGTGAGTAAAACTTCTCTGACATTTATTTATTTATTTATTTATTTTTTTATTTTTTTTGCCAGTCCTGGGCTTGAGCTCAGGGCCTGAGCACTGTCCTTGGACTTTCTCAAGGCTAGAGCTCTACCACTTGAACCTCAGCACCACTTCCGGCTTTTTTCTATGTATGTGGTACCGAGGAATCGAACCTGGGTCTTTATGCATGCTAGGCAAACACTTTAACCACTAGGCCAAACTCCCGGCCCTTCTCTGTCATTTATTAATCTTTTTCCTCAAAAACTTCAACTCTTCATCCATCAAGTGTATTAAAAAATATTTCCTTAAATTGAGAAGGCTTTAATATAGACATTTGAATTTTGGCAACTCCTACAATCTGGACTTTATTCCTTGCTCATGTTGTCATTCTACTTTCCCAGAAATGGGGTCAGCAAGCAGGAAGCAAACAGTGGCTTGTTCAGGTCTATGTGTGCTTTTGTAGCCTCTCCAATCTGGCAACATACGGAATCACTTGCAGGGTAGGGAATGGAAGCACAAGGGTTAGAGACACTTTCAGGAGAAAGAGTCATGATGTAGTGAGCTGGGATCTCGTACAGGACCTTTCAATGATTGTGTTAGTGCAAAGTGAGCGGTGCTGTGGGAGGGTCTAGTGGCTGGGAATGACCAGGCTTGTGAGGCTGATTTGCCTGGAACTGGGCACCACAAGCCCTGGGCTGCTTGCTCCTGGGCTCTTCTCATACAAGGTAACTATAGGTCTTCTTGCTGCAATTGTGGGCCACAGAAGTAAAATCTCTCTTGACAATCTCAATAGCACTTCAAAACAAGGAAGACTACAATTTCCCATATGCCTAGACTTGAGTTTTTGCTGGCCCTTTATATAAAGCTGCTGTTTTAGAATCTATATAGAATAAATTCAAAAACTCAGTTATTAAACTTTATGTTTTTTTAAATATTTTTTTCTCATTTGTGGCAAATGAAACATACTGATAGGAAAAAGGAAAAGAAAGAAAAGATGAAAAAAAATTAGTCTGGGGATAGTAGAGCACATATGGCCTGAGATCCTGACTGACACATAAACTAATGTAGAGTCACATTGATCCAGACCTACGTATCATCTGACTTGTTGGATCAGAAATCCCTTTGTGCAACTACTTAATGATATCATTGATAAAAATTGAAAAGAGAATAGACACACAAGATATCAGAGGCAACCCCCTAACAAATTAAAGGTCTTGAGATCAAGCCCCAGTCATTTCCTCCACACCCTGAACTACAAAAGCATTTAAAAAAGAGATAAAAATGCTTCACATTTTTGTTTAAAGTGTAGCAAAATGTACCTCTATAAAACCACAGAATCAAGTCAATTATTGTTATACAGAACCACTTACAATAAGCCTGGTCTAAGGACCTCTTTACTATGTGTGATGACATCCAATCCCATTCATTTGGCACAGTGACAGAGTTATTTATCTCACATGTAACACATGTTTTGGGTACCATTATTCATTTCACTTAATTAAAGAGGATTCTTCAGTGTTTTGAGATTCCGGGTGCTGACACACAGTAAGGAAGAATCTGAAATGAAAGTCAGCTGTCAACCAGGAAGGCTGGGAAGGAGTGGGCACTGATGCTTCTGCTTGCTGCGTGATCATGTTCTCTATGAGGTCTTCCAAGCAATTTCAAAAACATCTGAACAGAAGTGTGACTTCATCTCAGGCAGGAATAAAGCCTGGAGAAGATTATTTAATTGGGGAGACATAAGAGGATCCAGGATGACTCTGAAATGATATCCAAGTCACACAGGCATTTTTTGTTTCTTTTTCAGGACAGAAGTGCTGTGTGGCAGCTTGATAAAACCAGGCAATGCACTGAGCCAAGAAAGAGCAAAACACACATTTCCTTCTCGATTGCTGAGTCTGTCTGCAAATGCAGGGAAATTACCCAGGGACACTTTATATATTGTTGGGAAAATTGGCCAAGATCTCATTTGATAAAGCCATTGGAATTTCAGCATGCTATCCATTGGAACTTTAGTGTTTCTCTCTAAAAGAACAAGGAGTGAATCTTTCCAATACTGCACACTTTTTTTTTTAGAAAATCTAAACAAAACAACTGAAGATTGAACCATCCTATCAGACTCCACTGCTTTGGAAAATACATCATGTATCTTAGGAAAGAAGCCCATTTTAGGTTTGGATGCATGGTATATATGCATTCATCTGTGAGTTGGTATAAACTTGCATGAAGCATATTGTTGGTGTTCTACTTGCTTTGTCACAACTGAGTTACAATTTCCTAACTGGATAGATTTTATTTGATTTATGATCATTTGGTTGAATGAGATGTAAATGGTAGTATCTGAATCTTTCACAAGGTATGTGCATCTTGGATATTTTGATGAAGTTTAACACAAATCAAGTAAAAAGTTAGAACAATATGTGATGGTCACACATGTGCAGAATAGAAGTCTCTGCAACCAAATAGACTATTTAACAGATGGAAATGCAGGAAAAGCAAATGTGGAAAATACAGAGACATAAATACAGAGACATAAATACAGAGACATAAATAATATAGATAGATAGATAGATAGATAGATAGATAGATAGATAGATAGATAGCTGTCATCTTGTAATCTCATCACTTGGGAAGACAGGATTGAGAGTTTCAGGCCAGCCTGGGCTACATAATGATATGTCTCAAAAACAACAAAACAAGACAAGAACAATACTAATTCTCTCTCTCTCTCTCTCTCTCTCTCTCTCTCTCTCTCTCTCTCTCTTTCTGTCTTTCACACACACACGCACACGCACACACACACACACACACACACACAGAGTAGGGGATAAAATGATCTCAAACATAAAATTCCAACCTATTGTCTGTAGAAATGTTCTTTTTTTCCCATATATTTTTAGAAATGTTCTTTAGAGCAACTCCCCCCCCCCAAAAAAAACTATGTGTGTGTGTGGGAAGTAGAAGGAACAGAAAAAGTCTACAAAGGAGTGTATATAATAATTCTGAAAATATCACTAAAATCTCTTATCACTTTTTGGTATAAAACCCAAAATGAAGCAAATAATTTATTTTTTGGAACATCTGTGGGAAAAATGACTGAAAGCCATATGAAAAATAAGTCAAAAGAAAAAGTGAAAATACTTTAAAACATTTGAACAAGTTTTGTAGAACAAAAATAAAAAAATAAATAAGATACTTCTAGAATTTATATTATGCAGGAAGACAAGTTAACCTGAAAGGAACTAATAACAATGGAAGGAAAAAAAAAAGAGCTTTCAATTATCTGGAAGTCATCAGAGCTTATGCTTAGGGAGTCATCTCCCTAATCTACTATGAATTCCATCATACTGACTGAATTTTTTTCTCCAGTTATCTTTTTCCCATGTAAATACTCCTTTACTATCTACTGGTATGCAGGGGTAGTATGATGATTCTTGCATTTGCAAAGGCTGGTCATAGAGACAAAGTAGTAATGAGTTCATGACTACCTTAAACCTATTGACTTTGCCACAGAAAATAAAAATGTGTTTATTCTAGAGTCCAAAGCTGAGAACAGAGAAACAGCATTCTGCTCAAACTAAGATTCTTAGGAGTAAGGAAGAGGCCTCAGGAAGTCAAATTTGTTTTTTCTTTTCCTCCAGAAACTTCAGAATAACTTAATGAAAGTTCTTGGCCAACACCTCTCAATCATCATATTTAATTTTTGTATATTCATTTTTTTGCATGTTTATTATTTCATGTAGATCTTTTAAAATGAGTGCACTGAAGGAAAAGTCCACAGACATTATGCCAGACATTGAGTTAGGTATTCAGTTATGCAACAGAAATTAATAAAACAAACAAACAAACAAGCAAACAAATAAACCCAAACCCCATAAGAATGTGTTTAACCAGAATGCTTTTCAAAGAGGATGAAAAAATTATTGTAAGGAAATAGAAAGACTTAGAAAAAATCATATTAAGTGAAGTAAGCCAAACTCAAAGGAACATAGGCTGAATGGTTTCCCTCATTTGTCATAATCAGTAGAAACCCTGGGCTCTCCTAGCAGAGATATATAATAGAGCAAAACCTAGATACATAAGGCTCGTATAGGATGACGCTAAATGAAAGGACCTCTAGGATATAGAAACAAAAGCCATATAATGAGTGATTGTTGTCCTTAATGTACTGTGTTATCTCTCATCTCTTTTTCTGTCTCTTGGTTATCTCATATTGTTACAGCATTTTACCTTATTATCAGATATATTATATATATGTTTATAAGGTTATTTGAAATAGGATAGGGAAGGGGGGAAAACAAGATGAGGGGCAGGGGTGGGAGGAGGGAAATGGGGACGAAAACATGACAAAGGGTATCAATGTTTGTGAAGTAATGCACCTTCAATCTGGTGAATATAATGTAACCCTTTTATTCATTACAATAAAAATTACATAAAAATTACTGGAAACCTTGAAACTGCTACACAATAGAGCTGGAGAGACACTGGGCACAGGCAAAAACTTCCTGAACAGAATCCCAGGGTTACAACAGATTGGAGAGTGATTCCATAAAAGGGACTACCTAAAAATAAAAGGTTTCTGCACAGATAAAAGCATAGCTACTAAAGCAGATAGACAGCCAAACAACTTGGAAAAGATATTTACCAATAATACTTCAGACAAATAAATGCTTACTATCCAGTATCTACAGGGAACGAAACTAGTCCACCCAAATCCAACAAACCAATTACTGAATGGGCAAGAGAACTAAGGAGAGACATCAAAAGAAGAGGTTAAAATGGCAGAAAAGCATATGAGAAAATGCTCATCATACATGGTCATAAAGGAAATGCAAATAAAAACAACCCTAAGATACTACCTTACTCCAATTAGAATGGCCAACATATTGAACTCAGACAGTAACAGATGCTGGCGGGGTTGTGGAGAAAAAGGAACCCTACTGCACTGCTGGTGGGATTGTAAACAAGTTCAGTCACTCTGGAAAGCAGTGTGGAGGTTTCTTAAAGAACTGAAAATAGACCTTCCCTATGATCCTGCCATACCACTCCTGGGCATCGATCCTGAACATCATAACCCAGGATATGATAAGGACACCTGCTCAGCTATGTTCATCTCTGCACTATTCACAATTAGCCAGGTGATGGAAACAGTCCAGATACCCTACTGCAGATGAATGGATACAGAAAATGTGATTTATAATGGAATTCTACATAGCCAACAGACAAGATAAAATAATGGCATTCAGAGGGAAGTGGATGAATCAAGAGCGAATCATGTTCAGTGAGACAAGACCAAAGGAACAATAGGCGCATGGTATCCTTAATATGTGGCTATTAAATCCAAACAGTACAAAAGCGAGGACTCAATATTTACATACCCAATGCTATGGACATGGTATTGAAAACATAGTACAACTACATAGACATAAAAATTTATGACTCTATAGATATTTTTATTACATAAATTAATATGTATCTATGACATACAAACCCTCAGCCTAGTTTTCATTATGTTCTAAAATCTAAGTGCCAGTGATTCTCTTCTTGAATACTTGTTTGTTAAACAAATCATTTGAAATATGATGTAAAAATCAATATTAATAAATTCATTAAAATTTTTTCTTTAGCATTTTCTAACTTTATTCAGTGACCAGCAAAGAGGAGATTTCCAGGAAATTCTAATTGGATGAGTTAGAAGTTTGTGATTAAAAATCAATGGGGACAATGAACTTCATGTACCAATTAGTTGTTTGCTGTTGGCATTCTTCAGGACTGCGTTCATTTACTATATTGAGTTTTATATTAACTATACTTAAAAGTGTAGCTGCTGCCTGTGGTCACCGCAAAATAGCTTCAGATATCCAAGCTTTTCAGGCAAATGTGTTATTGGTTGTAGCAGGCAAATGCCAACCCAGTTTGTGGGAGCCTGCTTCTGATGCAGGGGCCCTCGTAGAAGCAATTGAACAAGCACTTTGGAAATTGAGCCTGAGAGGAACTTGCTAAAACAGAGTCATGGAAATTAGAGCTGAAATAGATCTGATTAAGCTATGTAATACATCCCTTGAGGACTGGCATGAGATTGTCTTTTACAGCCTACATTTCCATATATTTTCCTGCTTGAAGTCTGAGTGACTCAAACAAAAAGACTCCTAATACTTCCACGGGGACACTATTATAAAAGACTGCATTATTAGGAAGTGTTGCCTGATCTATATCCTGGATTTTTCTTTGCTTAATTTCATCCCATTAACACCAATTACACCTCCTGGAGTCAACGATAAACAATTTAAACTTCTCTGAGTTTGCACTCTTCAAAGTTTTCTCATTCCTTCCTGGCACAAAGTACCTCAGCTGTGTGCATTGTAGTTCCTTTACTCTGTGTTCATGAGCCAATCATCACCAACTACTCACTTTTATTTCCTTTCTTTGAACATTCTCCAATTGGTAAGCATTTGAATTTTGATGTCTATTCTTCCGTGCTTTACACCTGTAGTGGCCCATGCATATGAACCGTGGCCATAAAAATAATTCATTTCTTTTTTCTCCAGGTTGAACTGGTAAGAGGAGCATGAATACAAATCTTAGTATAAATGGCACGCGTAAGAAGCTAAACTGACAGAAATCACATTCTGGTTAGGATTTTCATCTTGCTGAATACAATTTTGTGCTAAAGAGATTATCTTAGGAGGTTTTGTCTGCTGTGCCATTATTGCACTGGCTGATTTACAATCAGAATATACAATTTAGCAAAGCTGCATCTTTCATTCAGAGAGATTTTTGTTCTATAGACAAGGTGACATAAAACACTTGCCCTTCTGAAAGAGGATTAGAGACTTTTACATTTTAAAGCTCGTTTTTGTACAAGCTCTAACATGAAGCCAGTTTCCAATTTCATATACGAAAGATCTCTGGGGAGATAGCCAGCTTAATTAACTGAGAAATGACGACTAGGACAGAATTTCACACTGATAAAGTGTGACTTACTGTAAAGACCTTACCCTCACCTGACCTCTTCAGTTGAAACTGTCTTAAAAAAATTGAGAAATTATGCTTGAACCACAGGCATTATGAAGCTAAAGGAGAAAAAAGAGAAGGATAAGTAATCCCAAAGTTGGATTTTCTTCGTCTTCTTTTTAGTTGATGTCATCTATGAGGCATTTGGACAATTTTCAGCATATAAATAGGAACTCATTGCCAAAGCATAATTTTATAAGTAAAATGAATGTCACAAGTGGAATCCATTCATTTCATAAGCAGAGTATGTTTCTATCTTAGGAGGGTGCATTCTTAGCCATATAATCTTTGTTTAACCTACTTTAGTTGTAGAAATGTACACATCAGCTCTGCTGACCTAACAGGATTTTTTTCTAAGGAAATAGCCAATAACTGTGGGATTGTTGTCATTTAAACATGGTTGGTTGTTATGAACTCTCATGTACTCAAACATACAGTCACATGTATATACACCCACACATGTATACACATATTATTCATCTCTATTTCTCTTTCTATCTAATTTAATTAAAAAGTCTGATTATATTCAGAATGGAGAAAATAAGAAGGGCTTCAAAGTAAAAATAAGGAGGAAAAATAAAACAAAGAAAATAAAAGCAGATATGCTAGGAAGACTAGAAGCCAATAGCAACTTTCTACCTAATGGCTATACTATGTTTTATACTATGTACTGCACACTACAGATTCAGAATATTTGAATTTAATTACCACGTCTTCCTAGGAGCAACAACTCAGATTTCCCTTCTATTCGATGCCTTTTTGTAATTAGGGTTACAAAGAAATGAGGATATGTATCCTGTTATGGACTCTGCCTCTTACTTTTCCCAAAAATGTGAATTAAAAAGGACAAACTCTAGTGAACAGCACAAAAAAATGAAGCTCCAACGAACGTTCTCATATGTGAACAGTTCTACATCCATGTCCATAGGAATCCAGGCTGACATGGATTTACTTCATAATCCATTCCCTTTACACATCAATATTTTGGGCCTACGCCTATTATCCCTGAGCCATGGCAGGCTGAATTCGAGGTGGCTATCAGCACACTTGTTGAGCTGCCTGGTGATGGGTACATCTCATTAAGGAATTTAGTCTTCCATGCTCATTCTGTTCACCAAGAGGTATTTCTAATTCATCTCTATTGATCCAGAAAAAAAAATTCTTCCAGGCCTTTAGGCCAGTTTCAACTGCCCTCTACTTGATTTAACTTTAGACTGGGCAAGTTGGTCCCAACTCTAGGCTCTCTCAACTTCCCTTTTCTTGTAATACTTTCTTTAGAAGACTTTTATGGGTTAATTCCACCCCTTATGTATATAAACTTTTTTTTTTACTTAAAAAAATCTTTTTGCAAACTTTACAATCCAAGAACATCAGGACGAACCCAAAAATTATTCTTTGAAATGTTAGTCATAAGGAAGAATACTCTCCAGTTAGTCAGTAGTCTAATTTCCTTGGGTGCTTGTGCAATTACTTTTATTCTTTTCAACTTATCAAGCTAAATTAAGAACACATGGGCTCAGGGGCAAATCAAATCCATATTAGAGTCAGGTGCTGTTAGCTTAATATTAGCTAGATGAGAGGTAATTGGGAAAATTGAGGTTAGAGGCCCACTTAGACATAAACACAAGACCCTATCTCCACAAACAGCTGGATATAATGGCATGTGCCCATCATTCTCGCTATGTGGGAAGTGTACAGATATGGATCACAGGCCAGCATGGGCAGGCTCAGGAAATCCTATTACAAAAGTAGTACAAGTCAAAAGCATGGATGCTGTTGCATTTTCTTTTTCCCCTACTTATTCTTACTTTGGAGCCCTTCTTGTTATTTCCTCCATTTTGCATATAATCAAATTTCCTGCAGCTTTCACAGACAAGAAAGTGTACCCAACACTGAGGTAAGGCCCATACAGATCTCATGGTGGATTCATCATGAACTGCCAGTTCTGTCTGCCAGGCTTAACTGAGCAACATTCCTCTGTCCATCTCAATCAAGCTTTTACTCTGTATTATGATACTCTGTTATAAAATTTAGGTGACAGTTCCTTATCTAAATGCAGTTAGCTCTTTGCAGTTAGCTTTTGCTTCGGTATTAGCTTTCTGCTTTTGCCTTTAGCAAGACCCCTTTTTTCCCACCAGAAGTCACTCAAACTCTTTCTCAGACATTCTATAACTTATATGGCACTGAGTGAATGCATGTTCTGAGAATTCATTTTAGTAATTCAGATAAGAATAGGAACCCATGCTGCCAGTGACTCATGGCTATAAAGTGAAATCAGTTATGCTAAGTGAATTGATGCTAGTTACCAACATTTTTTTAGCCTGGTCTAGTATTGAACTGTAATTCCCCTTTTCTAGTTCGCCAGCAATGAGGATTACAGACTGAGCAACCATGACTGGTTAATAATCGCACATATCTCTCCAGTTTCAGGCCTAGTAATTGGTAGAGGAAACAGTATAAATTCAACTTACAATAGTTCTCAAGCTGGTTAGGATATCTTCAGAAGAATCGCACACAATTCCAGTTTGTGAGAAAATGGTCTCACTTTAGTATTTTTTAAAAATCTTTTACCTTATGTGCTTAATTAAAACAATTGGCTTCTAGAATTCAATATTTCAGATTCTGCCCAATTCAAATATTAAATTATTATTCTCATACATTCTCAGAACACATGAATGACTGGAATTGGAAGGCATATAGTTGCTGTCTAGCTCTCCTTATTTCATCCAGCAGTTTAAGGCCATAAAAAGTAGTACCCCCATGAGTAAATGGGCATTAATAACAAAAAATAGAAGTTAGTGTCAGAGCTTAAGGAACAACAAATGATTCCAAATAAAAAGTTAATAAAATTTTCATAGAAGTTAATCAAGTCAAAAAGGAAAACATGCTTTTACCTGTAATCCTACTTATTCAGGAAGCGGACATACAAGGTTGAAAGACAGAAGGGGCAGGAAGGTCTGTGAGACTCTTATCTCTAATAATAACTCAGAGAAAAATGGGAGTGGCTCTGTGGCTCAAATGATAAGAGTTCTAGTCTTGATTACAAAGAGGTTTAGAGACAGTGCTCCAGGACATGTACACACACACACACACACACACACACACACACACACACACACACACACACACATACACACACACACACACACCACAAAATGCAAAAAAGAAGCCCCAAAATAAAACTGAAGGACACCAGGGCTTGTATGATCTCTGAACTGCAGGAAACAGGAGGAAGGCTCTCTTTCTATGCTAAACTCTTACATTTGCAACTTCGCCTATGTCTGTATACTGTGTACTGTTTTGTTTCTGAGACGACCCTTATTATACTGAAAAGGACCTTTGTGTTCAGCTTCATACAAAACTCTGGAGAGGACACGCTACATATATTTCCTGTTTTAGAGTTCTTTTGAGCCAAGAGGATAAGAGCAGCCACCAAAGGTGAATGCAGTTGCATCTTTAAACTTGTGCTAAAGGAATTAGACAAGCACATAAAAGAAGATTCTAGATCTAAGAAGAATGCTTATTGATATTAAAGGCAGAAAGCTTTCTTTTCCTTTGTGCCTCATTTGTTCGTTTTTTTCCATAGAAACTTACAGAGCACTTACAAATGCTTAGTGCTAGCTATCTACTTAGAAAACTGTCTCATGGAGGTAAGCAAGCAATTGCAATGCCAAAAATACTGACAGAAATTTCTCTATGGCAAGGGTCAGAAGTGCTTGTCTGTGAGCTGTGTGTAATTGGGCCATAAGGAGTACGTCTTGACTTAAATGGTAAGGGACTCTGATGCATATTTGTCTAATAAAATTATAAGAAAAAGAAAAAAACTGGGCCTGCTTGTTTTTACCTCAGTGTAAATGTTAATTATTTTTGGACACTCTACGAAAACATCCATTGTGATGGACTGAGAAAGAAACTATCAGTAACTAATTTATGAATGATTGGTTTATATTTGAAATAAGTCATAAAATTAGACTGGACAAAAATAGAATGAACGAAAGAAAGTCTGGATTTCCTGTTTATTTTCACAAGAACCTATTATGTGAAACGTAATGAAATTTTTTTTTGAGGAAACACTGCTCTGATCATACATGTAAGTCTTCCTCTCACATTTTTTCTCTGGCCCACAATCTTTGGAAAAACTTTCATACAGCAAATATGTAAGCAACTATCTATCCAATCAGTGAAAAAAAGTTAAATGCTTTCTGAGTATGAAGTAAAACCCCCAAACTGCTAAGCATATTTTCTGGTAGCTTGAGTTAACTTTCCTGCTCCAATGACAGCAATAGCTTCTGTATAACTTCTCTCCTTCACACTAAGCTGTTCTCTGATAAGGTGCAACTATCTGGATCCAGGCAGATTTTCACACCAGTTTAACTAATTTGCCAATGGCTTAACATTCTTCTAATTATAGGTACAAAATCATTACTGAAAGAATTCTACAAATCATGGAAAGTTTTGTGATTAACTAGTTTTGAAGAAGCTCAATGAGAAGGTAACATACATCTGAGGGGATCCTAAATAAGGATAAGAGGATAATAAGGAGAATATCACTGAGTGAGAAAAGACCTGAAGTTGGTTGAGGCCTGAGAAATAACTATTTTATGTAGTTTATATGAACTTGGGTGCTTTTGTCTTGCATATCTCACAGAATTGTGATTAAAGAAATACTGAATATTACCTTTGGAATATTTGAAAATTTAATATTATGTGAATATAAGATGTTATTCATTGAAAAAGGCCATTGGGTTATGTTTCCCTTGAAATGTCAAGTAGACTTAATGAAATGTGATAACTTCTGTCACTACTAATGCTTGAAACTTTGTTTTCTTTCTTTTTTCTTCCTTTTTATCTCTTTTTCCCTTCCTTTCTTCCTTTCTTCCATCTTTACTTATTTTTTTTTTGTTGTTGTTGTTGTTGGTCATGGGCCTCAAACTCAGGCCTGGGCTTTGTCCTTGAGCTCTTTTTGCTAAGGCTAGTACTCCACTATGTTGAATCACAGTGCCATTTCTGTTTTTCTGGTGGTTAATTGGAGATAAGTGTCTCATGGATTTTTCTACATGGGCTAGCTTTCAACAGTGATCCTCAGATCTCAGCCTCTTGAGTAGCAAGGATCACAGGTGTGAGCCACCTGCACTCAGCTTAGACCTTGTTTTCTTTGGGCATAAGAGTGGTAGTAATATGTTATGGATTCATATGACCTTAAAAGATGATCTGTTTCTTATTTCATGTATAAAAGAGCTCAGACTCAATGAGTCACTTAGCTTTTGACTAGTAGAACCAAGTCTAATTTCTTAAAAATATTCTTTGTGTGCTTCTAACAGTAATACATGTTCATTGTAGAAAACAAGTCAAACTGAAGTTTAAAAAATTAAACTAAAATCATGCCTAATATCACAATTCAGAAATAAGCATTCTTTTTTATTAAAGAATTTATTAACATTGATTTTTGTATCTTATTTTCAAATGACATGTTTAACAAACAAGTATCAAGAAGGTTTTAAAAAATAATTAAAATTAGGCTGAGGGTTTGTATGTCATAGATACATATTAATCTATGTAATAAAACATTATGTCTAGAGAGTCATAAATTTTTATGTCTATGTAGCTGTGTTTATATTTCCAATACCATGTCCATAACGTTGGGTATGCAAATATTGAGTTATTGCTCCAGAAACAGGCATTCTTGATGATTTCTTTTTACAGGTAAATGTAGATATGATTTTCCAACTAACATGGAATCATTGCAGAAAGTGTGAAATTGTGTTTTTCATTCAACAGTAATTGATCACAAATTTTCCTTGTTATTAGAAACTTATATAATTACTTAACATACTTCTTAATTATAGTTGCTAAGTCATTTTTGGAAGAATTTTACAAAACATGGAAAATCAATGGAAATTTAAGCACCTGTTAGGATAATATGTCGTTTGCAGGGAAATGGATGGACGTAGAAAAGTTACATTAATTGATATAAGTCAGGCTCAGAAAGACAAATGGGACATGTTTTCTCTCATATGTGGAAGCTAGATCTAAAATACAAACATGCCTAATGACAAAGAATTTTATGCCTATACAGACAAACTGGCTAAAGGATGCTACTTAGGGGAGAAGTAACTCTTCTGAACACAACTGAACTTAAAAAGTATTGTCTTTAGGAGTTTATAAATACAATGCACCTTAATCAATGTCACCACTTTCATCATCCTTTCCCATACCTATCAGCCCAATCATTTCCTAAATATTCTTAATTAAAATAATTTTTTTGTTAGTCGTGGGACTTGAACTCTGGGCCTGCACACTCCGCATCTCTACAGCTCAAGGCTACCGCCCTAACCCTTGATGAGCCACAGTGCCACGTCCTGTTTTCTGATGATTAATTGGAGATAAGACTCTCATGGACTTTTTAGTGCCCAGGCTGGCTTTGAACCATGATCCTCAGATCTCAGCCTCCTGAGTAGCTAGGATTACAGGCATGAGTCACTGCACCCAGCAATATTCTTATTTTTTGTTGGATATGCAATGAATTTTATGACTACATTCTTCCCACCCCCACCACTCCCTCTCTTCATTCTCATGCCTGTAATGCTACTTAGGAGGCTGAGATTTGAGGATCATGAGTCAAAGCCATCCAAGGTTGGAATGTCTGTGAAACTGATTTCCAGTTAACTATCAAAACTGCTGGATGTGAAACTGGCTCAGAGGTAGATCACTAGCCTTGAACAAACTCATGGACAGTGTCCATGCCCTGAAATTATGCCTCAGGACTGGCATGCATGTGTACACATGCATGTATGAGCACATATGTGCCTGAGCAGGCACACACACACACTCTCTCTCTCTCTCTCTCTCTCTCTCTCTCTCTCTCTCTCTCTCTCTCTCTCTCACACACACACACACACAGATATACACACACATACACTCTCTCTCACACACAGAAAACAAAAAAAATAATCGAATAATTTGTCTACAAATATATATTTCAAAATAAAAGTTTTCAGAAAAAATGTGTACTATACAAAATTTCCATTAGTGATAAATAGCCCATATATTAAATATAGCCTTATATAAAATATCAATCTAATAAAAATTTTTCATTTTTGATAGTAAAATCCAAGCTTTAAAATCCTACCATACTTGGGGTAAATCAAGTGTCTCTAAGTAACTATTCATTTCATTTTGTATTTTCATTCTTATGAAAATACAGAAGTTTTCTGTAAAGTCATTTTAATTTAAAAATGTGATATTTTTGACACTATTTTCTCATTTTGATGATATTTATTAAACTATATTTGGGAAACAGTCTTATTGTTTGCAGCAGTTGAATGTTTTTACAGTACTTTGAATTAGATTAATTGTTCTTCATTTGTTCTCATCTGAGAAAAAGTGAATTAGAAAAAAGAGAAAACTGAGACAAGAATCCAAAGATTTCCCATCAATTTAAAAGTGGTTGGTATTCAAATCAGGCCATTTCATGAGAGGATGGGATATTTATTAATTGAGACATTTTATATTTACTGGAAAATGGAGTTTTCATATAGTCAATGATGACATCTCCCCTGTCTGAACATTACCATCTTAAGGACAATTCTAGGAAAATCTTTTAGTCTTATGTTTCTAAATGGACCACTTCTTTCTCTTCAGTGCTTATAAGAAAGTGGTGATAAAATGATGCTTAGAAAAAATGTTGCTGCTAAAATTTACAAATTCCCTTCATATCTTAGCAGAGTGGCATTATGTCATCAATTAATGGGTTGATCTTCATATGACCTCAAAATAGAGTCGAAGTGATATTGCCTGCTTTCAAGATGCTTAGAAATGAACATTTTAAGCTTTCTGGAAATGTCTGATCGTCTCTATTATAAAAATGGAAAATCCTCATGCCAATGTATGAGATAAAATAGAATAATGTATCCACTACTTGATGAATGTAACTGTAATCTCTCTATGCATCACCTTGACAATAAAATACAATAAAAAACAATATAACAAAAGGGGTAGATTCAATTTTATCTCTACAAAAGTAAAAGAGACTTGGGAAATCACAAATTCAACCCAAGTCATTTGGATTAAATATGAAGAGCACATTACTTCAATGCAAACAACTGAGATAGATATGTATATATGTATATATATTTATATATGTATGTATACTCATATTTTGAGTCACTGATCACATATTATATATTATTTACATTCATTATCATGTGTGTTTATATATACAGGTGGTTATTTAAAAACAGACATGCCCCTCAATCTCAACTAAATAAATGTCCACAGGATAACAGTTTGCCTACATTTCTCCAGGTGATAAATACATAACCTTTATGTACCCTGTGGAGAAAGAATATTATTTTGAGTTATTTTTGTGGTAGAGATGTATGTGAGAAAGAATATTATTTTGAGTTATTTTTGTGGTAGAGATGTATGTATCAGGCTACTCTTGCTTATATTATGAACTGCTAGTTGAAGTAACATGCTCAGTTTCTACATTTTGTCCTCTGAAATCAGTATAGAAAAAAATGAAGAAAAATTACTTTATTATAACTTGCTATTTTATGTAATTTTTCTTAATGCTTAGAACAAGCTGATCATAATTAGATTTTTCTGGGAAGTTTAAGAGTTTTATTATGAATGAATAAATGAGATATTAAAAAATTTAAAATTAATTATAATTTATTCTAAAGCTAAATCTTCTGGCTTTGGTCTATGTCAATAGTTTAGTGAATTTCCTGATCCTGATGTGTTATGACAAACTTGAGTATCTGACAAACTGGAAATTTGAATAGGAAAGGGAACACTATAAAGACAGAAAATATCCCAATTTCTGGAAATTGAGAGCACTTTCCTACTAAATGATTATTTTATTACAACATGTTTCTGTTTATGAAGGATTCTAAGTAGGCCTCAACTGGCTTCCATGTTAAAACACATGTGAATTAGGAAAATAAAAAAGCCTAAAAGGCAGATTAAAAAAAAACAAAATGTGATGAATTAGTATGCTCTATTATGGAACATTTTTGTCCTCATAAACTTCAAAAGGTGTTACACAGTACTGATCATCATCACAATAAATAATAAATAATAATAGGGATATTCAGCTCTTTTTGCCTGTTGTTCAATGGAAGTTCAGCACATTTTCTATTTTCACCCAATTTCATGTTTCTAGTCAGTCAGAGATAAGAACACATTGTGTTCCCAAGGAGCCTCATATTTTGACAAAGGGTCAGCTCAACCTTGTATTGTATTTGTGATTCATGTAGATAAAATTTTCACTAATCATTTGAAGCATACAAATCCTGAAATGTGGTTGTTGTAAAAATCAAGTAACATTTTATTTTAATTTTCTAAGTGACAATTATTATAATGATAAATATTAATTAACCAGTGGAACCATTGTCATTCAGTATTAATACTTGACTTCATAACTCTCAGTATTTTCTTAATAACACAAAATTCCATCTATTTGAATTCTGATCTCCATTGGCTTCCAATGAATATATCCACTTGTCTGCCCTGCATTTCTGTTTGGTTGTCTTTCTGTAGCTCATTTAATGTCTAAATGCATTGAATCATACATAATCATGTGTTTGAAAATGAACTCCAAGATTTGGAAACAAGAGGATCTTATGTCCTGTATGCAGTTATTTCTATTTTTTTCTTTCCCGTTTAGTTTTCTGTACCCTTTGCTTGGCATGTAAGACTCATGGAAGGGAAAGAGAACCACAAAACAGCAGGACAAGGACAAACTAATGTAACAATGATATTCAGTAGACACTATGTTGGAAATGAACTTTACAACTTGGAGTGGAGGGGAGTGAGGAGTGGTAAGTGGGAGAAAATGAGGGAGGGTGTAACAGTGTTTAAAAGAAATGTACTCATTACCTTACTTAAATGTAACTATTATTATTGCAATAATAAAATAAAGTGCTCAACACTGAATTACTAACTTTTCCAACATTCCTCTTTCCTTTGTCTCACTACAGTAAATAAGATCAGTAGTAAACTTCTGTCCAGTTAACAGTTATCCTTGATTTGTCTCCATCTCATTTGATGAATGATCCCTAAATAGAGAAAAGAAACCTCAGCCTTTCCTTATCTTTCCTCTGTTGCATCCTCTTGACAAAGCAATTCATTTTTTCTAAGATAAATTATTTTAACAGCTTTCAGTTTGTCTCTCTCTATGGAGTCTCACTCTTAATTTCCTACAATTAGTTCTTTGTGTTTTGCTATCCCTAATCCTTATTAATCTTTCGGTTATAAAATTGTATTAAGTCCAAGCACAGTCTTCATTGTTCTACTTGACCCGGGTTCTTCATAGAATTACCCTCTGCTGTGTTGTTTCTTGCTTTGTCTTCTTAAAAATCATGGCCTATTTTATTACTTAGCATAACCACATTGTTATCCTACAACTTTACACTTGCCATGCTCTTTGTCTAGAATTGTCTTCCCTGTACCTATGTCTCATCAGATTCTATCTGTGTTCTTGTACATCTAAGCAATTTCTTTTAACATTGTCCTCGGCCTCTATACCTTGCTTCTTTCTCTTCTTCCTGCTCACTTTTCCTCTTCTCTTCCTCCTCTTCCTACTTTTTTTCTGGACTGAGGCTTGAACTCTGGGTCTCATCTTTGCAAGGCTGTCATTCTGTCATTTGAATCACATCTTTACTCCCTGCTTTTTCTTTATAATTACTACCACCTCACATCTCTGTATCTCTGTCTTTGGCTTTCTCTTTCTCCCTCCCTCCCCCCACCACACACACACACACACACACACACACACACACACACACACACACGCACAAACAGTTGAGATTAAGTCTTGAGGGCAGTCTCTTTGTCTTGTTTTCTAGACCTGAAACAGTGACTCACTACGCAGTGAATATTCAGTAAATACTTATTCAACTAAAAACATCCACAATGTGTCTTTGGGGTGAGATTATGTGGACTACAAATTTACCATATTTTATTATTACCTACTCTTCCCTGGTTATCAAAGTACTGATACTGACCATTTTAGTACTAGAAAGATGACAGAAATGGGGATAGCAGGCCTTTGCATATTTTAGATGGAAATGCTTGGATGTTTATATCACTTGACCTAATTGGGTTGCTTATGAAACAAAAGTATAGACAAATAAAACAGGGAGAGGGGATCGGCAGAAGATGGCGGCAGTGAGTCTTTCTGAGCTCTCGCCAAGATGCCAGTTCTAGCATCGCAGAGGAAAGTTTATACCCAAAGATCGATCCTAAGTAAGCGTTAGCACCACAGATATCTCAGTCAGAGAGGAGAAAGGCAGGAAACTGGTGCAAGAAGACAGGGTGGAGCATTGCCAGTGGCTTGGAGCCTCTGCGGAGACAAAGCCTCCCTCCTGAACCTGAGCAGACAGCGCTTCTTGGCAGCTCAGACCTGCCGGCTCCAGACAGAGCCACACAGAGCATGCTGAGCCCAGAGCCATCACCCGGCCATGCAGAGACCTGCCAGCTTCACGGAACTAGAAAATCCAGCAATTTGTGAATACTTCCGAGGAGAAGTTTCCACTTCTGCTCATGGAACGGCATTGGGAAGGAATCCCCTCCGCCACCAGCCAAGAGCAGCGCATCTTGACTGCTGGCAAAGACCCTGCCAAATCAACTGGAGCCTAAGAATTGGTGCTGTAGTGCCATCATTCAAAAGGGCAAAGGTTTTCCTAGAGGCAGCTTAGCCTGACTTGTGTCCCCAGCGCTAGTGGAAGTTCCTCCCCCTGGGCGGGGCTGCACTCCTGGTAAACAAAGCCGCTTGCAGCTTCACTGGCTTTTAGTTTTTTTCTGCCCAATCAAGCACACTGATCAGAAAAACCACAAAGACAAATCAGAAGAGAAAAAGACTTTTTGAAGGGTTTGGATCCTGAATTTAGTGGAGACACAATTTTCCTATCCTGTTCCCCCCTCCCCTGTGCCCAAATAAAACAAATTGAAGAATACCCCCTCTTTTTAGTACCTTTTTTATTTGCATTTCTATGGGTTCTTATGATTTTTGCTATTTTACCTCCACCTTTTTTTTAATTGTTATGTTCCCCTCCCCAGCTTTCTTCTGTCATTGTGGTTGTTCCTAGAAACATAGTGACAGCACTGGGTACAGACGGGATACAAATGATACTTTTTAATGAGATATTCACCTGCTTTTTAATCTCTAGGTTCCTAGCCCAAGTATTTCTTGTCCAAGAACTCACAATTTTGTGGGATCTCCCCCCACCTTTTTTCTTGTTTTTTGTTTGTTTATTTTTACTTTAAAAAATTTTTTAGCATTGAACTCTCCTATATATACCTTCCTCTTTTCTTTATATATTCTTCTTATGACTCTTCTTATTTTCTTTTCTTTTTTTTTTTTTGCCAGTCCTGGGCTTGAGCTCAAGGCCTGAGCACTGTCCTTGGGCTTCCTCAAGGCTAGAGCTCTACCACTTGAGCCTCAGCACCACTTCCAGCTTTTTTCTATGTATGTGGTACTGAGGAATTGAACCTGGGTCTTCATGCATGCAAGGCAAGCACTCTACCACTAGGCCAAACTCCCGGCCCCACACTCTTCTTATTTTCATAAGTTTTATCTTATTTTTTCTAAATTTTTTCCTCAGTTATTTTACCTTTCTACCAACTTAGGTCAGTTATCCTTATGCTATCCCTTTTCTTCATTACTATATTACTCTTTCACTCCTACATTACTCTTTTCTCATCTCCCCTCTTGTCTTTCCTATTATTTCTCTATCTCTGGTCCTCTGTTCATCCTTCAACTTTTCTAATGCATGGATCTGCAGTGGATGCTTGTTGAGCAATACTGTATATCTAGGTGTTCAATTATAATGTAGGTCCAGAGGGTGATCGGTGGTGGTATTAGATTTGTCTGTAAGTGCATAAAAGGAGAGAGAGTGATAATACCAATCTAAAATTGTGAACATCTATTGTCTAGCCAGCTAAGGAGCTGTAGGTTGTTATATTTTAAAAATGGTAATCTTGTGCAATATTAATCTTGCTCCCATTTTCAAATGGGCAGAACAAGAAACTCAAGAAAAATATCAAGTCAAGGAGTAGTATCTCCACCCAATATAAGCAGGCAATGGAGCAGTCAATGGCCAAATTAGAGGAGAGTCTTCTAAATGCTATAAAATGCAATTGATAAACATGTTTAATGAAAAGTTTGAAAACATACAGAAAGAGATACGTGAGGAAGCCATGTCTAAACGAGATGAAACCATAAAGAAGGTGAAACATGAACATGAGGAAGCCATTATGGAGGCCATAATAAAGGATTTACAAAGAAAAATGGACGAATTCATAGAATCCACAGACAAAAAGCTGACCGAACTCCAATAAATGGCCAATGAGAGTAAAGCTGCTAAGTTAACCACTCAAATGGAAATCAAGGAGTTAAAATGTCCATACACAATCTAAAACAAGAGATGCAAGGCATCAAAAATGAGCAATTGGAAGCAGGGAGATGAAGAACAAAGTACAAAGTATTGATAGGAGGTTAGACAAGAATCTCCGGGGTTGAAGATAACCTAGTTGTTATAGAGAAAGAAACGAAAATGAGTCAAACCAAATCTAGGAAATATGAGAGAACGCTTTAGGAGGTCCAAGATACAATTAAGAAACCTAATTTAAGGCTAATTGGTATTGAGGAAGGCTTGGAGAAAGAGGTCAATGGCATTGGAAATATACTTCAGGGAATCATCTCAGAGAACTTCCCAAATATCCAGAATGGCAGGCCCATCCAGATACAAGAAGCTTTTAGAACCCCAATCAGACCTGACCAGAAAAGGACATACCACTGCCACATTATAATCTGTATAGGAGCAATAGAGACCAAAGAAAGGATCCTAAAAGCAGCCAGGGAGAAGAGAACAATCACCTACAAAGGAAAACCAATCCAAATAACCACAGATTTCTCAGCAGAGACCATGCAAGCAAGAAGAGATTGGAAGGATATATGTCATGCCCTTAAGTCAAATAACTACCAACCAAGAAAACTGTAACCAGCTAAGCTCTCATTCATAACTGAGGGAACAATAAAAACCTTCCATTCCAAGGAAAAGTTGCAACATTACATAGCAACCAAACCAGCACTACAGAAAATTCTCAAAGATGTTCTACACATTGCAAACACACATGTGATACTTACAAAGAAATGGCACCTAAAAATCATACCAGCTAAATACTGCAAGAACTGTCCAGCCACAGGCCCTAATGAAAGCTTTTGAAAATGGCAGGAACTAGTAAATATTTTTCAATCCTAACCCTCAATATCAATGATTTAACTCTCCAATTAAATGGCATAGACTGTCTAGTTGGATCAAAAAGCAAGAGCCATCATTCTGCTGTCTTCAAGAGACAATCTTGCCCAAAATAATCAAACCTTTTTTGAAAGTGAGAGGTTGGAATAAAGTTTATCAAGCTAATGGCCCCCATAAATAGGCTGGAGTTGCCATCCTCATATCAGATAAAATAGACTTCAAACTAAAATTAGGGAGAAAAGACAAAGAAGGCTATTACATACTAATAAAGGGATCTCTCCTCCAGGAGGACATAACCATCCTAAATATCTACATACCTAATCCTGGGGCACCGAACTTTATCAAGCAAGCTTTACTTTCACTAAAACCACACATAAATCCAAACACAGTGATTGTTGGTGACTTTAACACACCACTCTCACCTATGGACAGATCAACCAGGTAAAAACTCAACAGAGAAACTTCTGAATTTAACAACTGTATAGACCAACTAAATCTAACAGACATCTGCAGATTATTTCACCCAGCAACAGCACAATATAGGTTTTTTTTTCAGCAGCACATGGAACATTTTCCAAAATAGACCACATTTTAGGGCATAAAACAAACCTGGGCAGATTCAGAAACACTGAAATTATTCCTTGCATTCTCTCAGAGCACAAGGACATCAAATTGGAACTGAACACCAATCTCCACCAACGAAAACTCTGTAACTCATGGCGATTGAACAACACATTGTTGAATCACCAATGGGTCATCGAGGAGATCAGAAGAGAAATTCAGCAGTTTATGAAATTTAACAAAAAGGAGCACACAAAATACCAGCTCCTTTGTGACACAGCAAAGGATGTAAGCAGAGGAAAATTTATATCTCTGAGTGCTTACATTAACAAATTGGAATAATCACAAACCAACAATTTAATGTCCCACCTTATCTCTTGGAAAAAGAGCAACAAACCAACCCTAATCCCAGTAGAAGGAAGCAAATTATTAAAATCAAAGCAGAACTAAATGAATTGGAGTCTAAAATAACTATAGAAAGAATCAACAAAACAAGGAGTTGGTTCTTTGAAAAAATTAACAAAATTGACAGACCCTTAGCAAATCTTATCCAAAAAAGAAGGGAGCATATTGAAATAAACAAAATCACAGACGAAAATGGTAATATCACGACAGAAATTACCAAGATCCAGAGTATCATGAGGGAATACTTCTCAAACCTTTATGCCAAAAAATTTGAGAATCTAGAAGAAATGGATGAATTCTGAACCAATATTAACATACCCACCCTGAACCAAGAAGAACTAACCCAACTAAACAGGCCTATTTCAAACACTGAAATAAAAATGGCAATAAGAGACCTTCTACCCAAGAAAAGCCCAGGGCCAGATGGATTCACAGCTGAATTCTATAAGGTCTTGAAAGCACAGCTCACACCAATACTCCTCAAGCTCTTCAACGAAATTGAAAACGAAGGCTCTTTCCCAAACTCATTCTACGAAGTCATTGTAACCCTCATCCCAAAACCGGACAGAGATAAATCAAAGAAAGAGAACTATAGAGCTATTTCTTTGATGAATACTGATGCAAAACTTCTCAACAAAATACTGGCCAACCATCTTCAATAACTCATCAAAAAATCATACACTATGATCAAACAGGATTCATTACAGGGATGTACAGATGGTTCAACATACGCAAATCAATTAATATAATTCAACACATCAACAGGAGCAAGCACAATGATCACATGATTGTCTCAACAGATGCAGAAATGACATTTGACAAGATCCAATACCCCTTTATGCTAAAAGCTCTGGAGAAACTAGGAATCCATGGAACATTCCTCAGTATAATAAAGGATGTATATGACAAACCCACAGCCAGCATTATACTTAATGGTGAAAAGCTAAAGCCATTTCTTCCAAATTCAGGAATGAGACAAGGATGCCCACTCTCTCCACTCCTCTTTAGCACAGTATTAGAATTCCTAGCCAGAGCAATAAGGCAAGCCAAGCATAAAGGGGATCCAATAGGGAAAGAGGAAGTGAAACTTTTCCTCTTTGCAGATGACATGATTCTGTATTTAAAGAACCCTATAGACTCCACTCCCAAGCAGCTTGAGCTGATTCAAAACTTTGGCAAGGGAGCAGGGTAAAAAATTATCCCTCAAAAATCAACTGCCTTCCTATATGCCAACAATGAGTGGAATGAGGCAACAATCAGGAAAGCAACTCCTTTTGCAATAGCCTCAAAGAAAATAAAGTACCTAGGTATTAACTTAACTAAGAATGCAAAGGACCCTTTTGATGAAAACTGTAAAACCCTGCAAAAGGAAATTAAAACAGAACTGAGGAAATGGAAAAACCTTCCATGCTCCTGGATTGGAAGAATTAACATCATGAAAAATATCAATCTTGTCAAGGGCTATCTACAAATTCAATGCAATACCCATAAATAAACCAGTATCATTCTTTAAAGAAATAGAAGGGGAAATCCAATATTTCATATGGAATAATAAAAAACCCTGTATAACAAAAACACTTCTCTGGCCATAAAAGGAATGCATATCAAAACAACTCTAAGATTCCACTTCACTCCAGTTAGAATGGCCAGGATCAAGAAATCTATTAACAACATATGCTGGAGGGGATGTGGCCTGTGGGGATCACTACTACACTGTTAGTGGGAGTGCAAAATCATTCAACCACTTTGGAAAGCAGTATGGCAGGTCCTCAAAAGACTAAACATAGAGCTCCCCCATCACCCAGAAATTCCACTAGTTGATATTTACCCAAACTTCCAGGAACAAAGATATACTAAGTCCACTAGCACAACAATGTTCATTGCAGTACTATTTACCATAGCAAAGATATAGAACCAACCCAGATGCCCACCAGTTGATGAGTGGATCAATAAGATGTGGTATTTATACACAATGGAATTCTATGCTGCTATCAGAAAGAGAATGACATTGTCCCATTTGTAAGGAAATGGAAACACTTAAAATCATATTAAGTGAAGTAAGCCAGACTCAAAGGAACATAGGCTCAATGGTTTCCCTCATTTGTCATGATCAGCAGAAACCTTGGTCTCTCCTAGCAGAGATTTACATTAGAACAAAACCTAGAGACATAAGGCCAGAGAGTATGAAGCTAAATGAAAGGACCTCCAGAATATAGAAACAAAAGCCATATAATGAGTGATTGTTGTCCTTAATGTACTATGTTATCTCTCATCTCTTTTGTTGTCTCATATTGTTACAGTATTTTTCTTTGTTACCTGATACATTGGATATAAGCATATTTGGTTATTTGAAATAGGATAGGGTTGGGGGGAAACAAGATGAGGGGTGGGGGTAGAGTGGGGGGAGGGAAATAGGGACTAAGGTATGAGAAAGGATATCAATGTATGTGAAGTAATGTACCTTCTATCAGGTGAATATAATGTAACCCTTCTATTAATGACAAGAAAATTTTATGGGAAAAAACAGGGAGAAAATTTATAAACCGTTTAATTTTGGTCTTCAAATAGTTAATATTATTGGCATGCTTAAATACAGAAGGGTTGATGGTAATTGATGCCATGCAATATCAAGTAGAATTTGCTGGGGACATAAACATGGAACTATGATTCTTCTATACAATTTATATTCATTCATGGAACCTATTTGTTTAGCAGTCATCAGCTCTTCATAGAGTGTTTTAACCTTGAATCACTTTTTTTTTTAACCAGTCCTGGGGCTTCAACTCAACTCTTAAACTGATTTCTGTCCCTGAGATTCTTCTGCTCAAGCTAGTGTTCTACTGCTTGAGCCAAAGCTTCACTTCTGGCTTTTTGGTAGTTTAGTGGAGGTAAGAGTCTCAAGGACTTTCGTTGCCTGCCTGGTTATAAACCATGGTCTTCAGATTTCAGCCTCCTGAGCACTTTAGGAAGAAGGGTACAAGCTCCCAGTGCCCACCTTCACATTTTCTTATCATTTATCTTGATATATTTACAATTCATATATTTGTATCACCTAGTATTTCCATTATCTTCATTGTTACTTATTATATTATAGTTCCATTGGGAGTTCATCTTGTGTAATGGCTTTTGGACTCAATTTAATACATATCTGACAAATGAGGTTCCAAGGGGTTATTCTTAACAATCACAAGATGACACATTCTAATCACTTTCCTACTAACCTAGATTAAGAGAAAATATGTGACAGGGAAGCTATCAGTGGCTGATGGGTGTGGATAACTGTAACTGAGACTGTATCATGCTGTTCTCCTCAAACAATTGCTCTGCTGCTGTTATAAATGTGGGGTTTTGGTGAAAATAAGAATTTTTTTCTCAGGAGGGCTCCTCTTACCTGCTCTTCCTCATACATTTTCACACAGTTTTACAGTTTTGGATTTTTTGGAGAAAAGATAGTTGTGAAAGTGTCACTGCAAGTGACACTTTCCAAGTTTAATGATATGTTTGGCTCACTTCCTCCGGGACTAGAAGGCAACAATTCACTCGACACTTCAGAAATTACAAATCTATGTTATAGAAGCCTTTTAACTTTAAATGTTTTTAAATTTAGTTTCTTCAAAATTTTTTGAATTATTTCGGTTGTTCGCTATACTTGTTTGTAAAGAACTTTTAAGCTTAATGGGGTAAGCATATAGCCTCTTGCCAAGAGAAATCACACTAATTCTGGTCTCCTGGACGTAAGTAAACTCATTGCCAGTTTTTTATGTGCATTTCGCTTTTGGAGCTGACAAGCTTTCTGTAGTCAGTGTCACCTCTCTGCTCTTTTGCATTCATAGAGCCTTATAATTTTCTCTAACAAGCATCTGACATACAATTATACCTGGCCTTCAAGGATTACTTAGCTGCTTCACATATATATTTCTGAGGATTAAAACTCTTTTCCTTCCTTGTTTTTCCAGTGTCAACCATTAACATAATGCATACTCAGTGACCACCCAAGGAGTAAATTAAATTATAGCACTTTGATTCTAACATCTAAGACAGTCAAGTAACAATGGAAAAGGAAATGAACTTATAGTCTAAACAGAGTGAATTTGTAATCTGAGTAAGGAACCTGTTTGCATAGCATCAAAAAAGGAAGAATTTCTAAAGTGCTGGCATTTGGTTAAAGGAAATACGTTTCTGGAAACTGGTACTAGAAACTCTGTGATACTGAATATCTTTTTTTTCTACAATCAAGAGGTTGGTTTATATCCTTTAAAATTATGTGTATGGTGTTGGTAATATACTAATATAAGTATTGCACTGAGTCCCTTTTAGGTCAACAATGGTGATCCACAGGTTCACAGATAATAGCTCCATAAAAATAAGAAAAAATGTAAAATCAGAAAAAAACCACTTGGAATTAACCAAGTAACTTTATTTTTAACTCAGGAAAGCTTACATGGAAATGAGCAAGATACAATTAAAAATAGTACTCCAGATAGCACAGCAAGCAGGGGACTGTTTTATGAGAGATATGAGGAATTATTCTGTCAGTGACTTTGCCTGGTAGGCTATACCTGGAAGCTGTTCTAGTCCTGACAAAGCCAACAGCGCTCAATCCTTCCATTCATCCTTGTAGGCAGATCTGCTTTCATGGGTAGATGACATACAATTGGGCAGCATTTGGATTTATTTGCCACAATGTGTCATTGTCTTGAAAAATCATCATTTTTGCGCAAAGAGCTGTGTGTTCCCATTTTGTGCTGGAATCTGTAAATTAGGCAATTATTGGTCTTTGAAGATTAGAACAAGATTGAATGGGAACAAGAAAACAGAAGAAGCAGGGGAATGATGACTTGAGAGGGAAATCCAGACTAAAAGAGATGCCAGACATTTTCAGAATAAAATGTAGCAGAGTCAAGTATCTCTGCACAAGGCTCAAGAACACACTGTGAGGGCAAATACCAGAATATTTTAGTAAGGTGCAAAAGGGAAGAACCTTTAGAGCCCCCAACTGTGAGCTGTTACAGGAGGAAACAAAGGAAATGCTTGGCAATTAAAACAAAATGCCAACTTCAAAAAGTATTTTCATGCCTGCTAATATGGTATATCTATAATATATTGTCATAAGTAGAATGCATAATGGGATATAACAACATAATAGTAAATAAAGTATGCTTTGTGTTTCTGTACTATATCCACTAACAATATGTGTGTTCTTTCTTTCTCTCTCTATATATGCAACTATGTGTATTGCCGATGTATTCCCTCAAACAAACATCACCCCTTTCTCTTTTTGTCCCCTTCTTTCCTTTTTTATTTCAAAAAGCTCATTCAGTCTTACATCACTGCAACTATGTAACTAATTGTCCTGTGATTTTATACCTAACTTCCCTGGGCCCTAGAAACCTCATCTTTTTTAGAATGCATGCTGTTGAAAATAAGAATTTCACTACAGTGGGTCAGAAAATTATTCTTTTAAGGTGTTATTTAAGTGCTAAAGAGAATATAAAATCAGCTCCTAACATCATGTTCCTCACAGGTACTGGTGAAGTACCACATTTTAATTATATACACAGCAAAAGGTTGTTGCAAAACTATGTTGTAGGTATCCACGTTCTGACTTGACTGTCCTACAATCTCTCTTTACTACAATGCACTATATAACTACCACATTTACATAGTTGTTACATTTCTATAGCAATGTATATTTTATGCTCTGTGAATTCTCCGTGTATTGTAATTTGCACTTTTATAATCTTTTGTTCACTTTTAATAACCTCTCTGCAGTTCTATCCTGAATTATGCCTCCTAAAATATGTTCCTATTGTGCATTAAGAGTTTTTCTTTGCCCATTACAAAGGAATCTCATGCTTTATTTTCATTTTGCTTGTGAATCTGGACCATTTTCAACTTGAGTGGGCTATTTTTCTCTAAAGCACAATAAAATGTTTGTGTATTTTTCCTATATGGGGAAACAAATAGAATATGAATCTCTTGAGTCTATTCTGTCATTCAGTATAATACTACTGAACAGTCAGCTTTTATCTGATTTGACTACATAAAATTTTATCTGCTTGTATTTCATCAAGTACTATATAGCAAATACATGAAATATATAAAGGAAAAATGTAACTGTTTTCCTTCATTGAAAAAATTAAGAAGATCCCTCTTGCATCCTTTTCCTGTCATTATATATAGTACCTACACATACATGTGCATATGGATTATACATACATAAATATAAACATATAAAGGCCCATATATTTATATAGAAATATATATATTAATGCATGCAAGTATGTGTAAATATATGCACATATCTAAAGACATGCATATATAGATAAATACTTGTTTTTATGTTTGTGTATGTATAATTAAGTTCTAAGTTGTTTTACAGGTAGATAATTGAGGGCAAATGCATGTCCTAATCCTATTATTTACCATAGTAGGTACAGTGTAAGAAAAATATTTTGTAAGTAAACAAGCAATGATTTTTTTATGGTTGGCAACATAATTTCATTTTTTAAAGATTACTACTTTATGGAATTACAGCTGTACTCAGGCTTGTCACTTTAAGTGAGTTGTGATATCCCATATGGTAACTGAATTTTTAATCTTAATAACACCTGTTTAATCTCCCACTAGCATCCTCAATGAAAACAACCTTAATGTCAAAATAGTAATCATCTCTGAAAGGCTTACTAAGAACAAGGAAATATAAGAGAGTAGAGAAAAGAGTTATTCTCATAAACCCCAAAGTTTTGGAGGATAGTGATGTGATGTTGATCAAGATGCATGGAACTCAAACTGTCATGTTGTATGATTACTTAAGGATTAAGTAATCCTTAAGTGTGAGGACAGAGAGAGCACTGTGTTTCCTGTTAACTGAATGGAGAGGACATGAGTGCTGCCCATATGTAGAGAAAAAAATTGTTCTCTCTGCTGAACTCAGAAGTAGCTGTGGCCTTCAGGGATATCTACAGCCTACTGCATTTTGCAAAGTGACCTTCTCTTTTCTTTCACTTTGATTTCCCACTGCTTATAATCTGAACACTACCCAGATCCATCCACATATATGACCCTTTACCAAATGATTCCTGCCTACCTGTGTTTCTGCCATTTCTACCAAATAGAATACAGATGCCCTATAGACCAGGATGAAAGAGTCCATCTAGCACTATACCCTCTAACAAATTTTAATGGCCTAAGAGTAGGTGGTGGACAGAAATGAGGAAAGTTGATGAAATGTCAAGAAATCAATAGCAAGCTAACAGTAAACCCCAGTTAGTTTAAGGCATGGAGTAGTCTGGTAACATTTGATAAATGTTCACTGAACAGAACTTAACTTGGTCTCAAAAGACAGAAAATGACTAAGGAAGTCATTACTGTTTATGGTAATGTGATTACAATAAAAATGTTTTAAAATGCACTTTTGGTAAGACCAGGTGTTTAATCTTTTTTGTTTAATGAACCCCTTTAGAATTTTGAAATACATATCTTTATATATTTAAAATATTTGCAATGTTTTTTTCCATCATTACTCCTTGGTCCTCTACTGTTATCGAAAGGCTGATGACATGGCCATATAGGGAGTATCTTAGCTTGGTGACATATGCCAATAAGTAAGATTTGGTCAGCACAGTGTCTGAAATTTTGGACAACATTTAGAGAGTAGAAAATTCATATTAAAGCCAGAATTTCTGATTTCTTTTACAAAGTGAAAAAGGCCTGTAACTTGGAACCTTCACTTCTGTAATGTGAGAACAGAGTGCCACCGGTGGCTAGCTACATCCATTCAGGTACTTCTCCCACCTCTTCAGAAACTGGAGTTTTACTTTTCTTTGAGTGTTGGCTCTGTCTAATATAGAGAATTGCCCTGTACATATTACATAAATTTTTTGCACCCCAGTATCCCCAGCTCCACATTGAATTAGATACTCATAATCCTCATATACAAGCTTATTGATATACTGAATGACTTTTTGCAAGACCTTTTAGCTCATAGTAATTATGCTACCAATTTCACTGAGTTAAAATTAAAATGAGTGCTATTGTTAATATCAATACAGTAAAAATAAAAATAGACAATAAAAACAAATAGTACAATGTTTTTTTTTTCCCTAGGGAACATGGTTATGCTGTTTGTACTAGATGTAACTTGAGAGTAAATGACAAAATAAATCAAACCAAGAAGCCATTTAACTTTCTTCCTCAAAAGCTTTGCTATGTCCAGCCCCATGACCACTCCCCCAGAAAAAGCTTTGCTATGATTTCATCCAAGATACTTTATTACCTTGCTTGTCTAATAGCTACTATGCACTTCCCTGTCTCATATGATGGCACCATTTTCTCTTCATATGCTTTAAGTAAGAACATAGTTCAACCATGGTGAGCTGAAACCAGATCAAACCAGGTTACATGAGCCAATCAGTATGTTTTTATGTACTATGCCAGCTAATTGACATCATATTACTACCTTGAAACTGGCCATAAGAAAGTAATTTACCTCGATCGAAATGATCAAATACTACAAATGATGTTTGTTTGGCAATTTACTTAGAGGGCAATTTTCTTAGAGAGTTCTGTTAATTGTCATTGTGTCACCAGCTCAGCTTTGTGGCTGGTTCTGCACATATTTTCTCCTCTGAGGAACTCAGCTTCCTGATGGCAACTTTCACTTAAACTCACACTTTTCCTACACTCCAAATCCTTAGCCTTAAGCTCAACTTCTAGCCTCATTATACTCTTTAATGACCTGGAAACACTCAGTATTCTGTGACTGGAGATTTGTTTTTACTGTTATAGTTTTAACAAAATGCCACGAAAATATACTACAAAGTGGAATGACTTGAAACAAGAAACTTCCTCCCTAAAACTTTGGAGAATCCTTCCAGCTCTCTGCCTTCCTGGTGATGGCCAACCTTGCTTGACATCACTCAGCTTACAATTACACAAACAGCTGATCCCTTAATTTTCAGTTCATCAAAGGCAGCAACACAGTCAGGGACTAGGGGAATTCATAGTAGATCCTCTGTAAGAGCAAGGGACCAAAGGATATAAAATGTTCATGTACCAAAGGAATATTAAAATTAGGCTGAATGAACCAACACACTATGTTCAATTCATTAATGCATGTAGTGAATGAATAGCTTATTATTATTACTATGATTATCTTTAAGTAATTGTATAAAGTGGTCATTTAATGAAGGAGTTTATGAATACAATGCATCTTGATCAATGTTACCACTATCATTATGTCACTCATAACTCACAACCTTAGCCCTGCTCTAAATGTTCTTAATTTGTAGAATATGCAATGGATTTGATGAAAGCATTCTACCCTCTTCCTCTCTTCATTCATCTATCCCCTCTCCTTGACCTTACTCCCCCTCCAACACTAAGGGGATATACATATAAAATACATACTTCCCATAATTAATTTTTATTAATAAACTTCTATGTTTGTAATTCTGCTGTAGTTGTGCAAGATATGTCATTGACATATCATCTTTTATTGCAGGGGATTGTTTTTCACACATGTATTCATTTACAGCCTAGTAAATAGAGAAAATTCAGATGTGGTGGCTCATGACTCTAATCTTAGCTATTCAGGAGGTGAGATCTGAGGCACTAAAGTACTAAAGTCTGTGAGAATTTTATCTCCAGTTAACCACCCGAAAACCAGAAGCGTGCTGTGGCTCAAGAGGTACGGTAGCCTTGATCTGAAGAGCTCAGGGACAGTGCCCAGACCTAGAGTTCAAGTCCCACGACTGACAAGAAGAACAACAACAACAAAAATAGAAAAGTACTAAAGTGTACTCTGTTAGTCTAAACTAGAACAGAGGAAAGATGCATTGGAAAAGGGCAGGGAGGCACAGAATAATCTGTAGCAGAAGAAATCACCTTTCCACAGAGATACCGAATGGTAAAATATGCAAAATATATATTGTAGTGAAGACATAATACTTTATAATAGTTATATAAGTTTGCCTTAAACATAAACTTTTCTAGGATGAAATGGAAACTTCAGCTGTTAAATTGTGATGAAAAGATTGGGGTACTATTTTATAATATGATTTAGTTCAGTGGTTGCTTTTGGTCAGAAAAAAATATTCATCAATTTCTGAAAACCACTTGGGGACTTGGTATTTAAAACCCGCTTGTCTGGAATGATATAAAGTGGAACAAAAGGCAGACATTCTTCCTGGCTGCCTTGGCGGTAGCTCATTGGATTCCACGGTTCAGTGGCTCATATCTGAACAGTATGAAACTTTACCACAAAGAGTTTTATTCTACTCTCGACCTGCAGATAAAAAGCAATTTAGTTCACATGATGCAGTGATGCAAGCAAAAACCCATAACATTTTATTAATTGCTGAAAGCAGATAGTGTTTCAAAAATACAAAAATACCACACAGAGCTATAGAAATCCAAAATCTGGATTAGCAAAGACTCCTAGTATTTCAGAAGTAAAGGGACTGCTTATGCGTGATTTTATAAATGTGATTTTGAATTTTGCTAATGCGAAAACTCAGTACAAGGCTCTTATTTTTAAAACATTATTTGTGATAAAACTTCTAGATTTAAATCTTCACATTAGGTACTGGTTAACTTATTTCTTCCTAGGGGTGAAATCCGACTTTATTCCCGTTCAGCCAATATCCCAACCCTCTGTCACTTTGGAAACAATTTTGTTTTGGTCTCTAAGGTCTTCTTTCATAATAAGTAAGTTTCTTCCCAAATAAGTAAGGTCTGAGGCACCACCCTTGTAGAAAGTGACAGCATCTAGCTTTGTCAGCATGAAAGATGCAATCCTAAAGGAAATGAAATGGTAACCCTGACATTTACTGGTGAAGAGTAGAGAAATGAGTAAAAATATAAAATAAACCATTGCCAGTGCAAACTTGAGTCAGACATTGTATATATCTGTCCCCCAAATGGGCATGATGAGAGTGTTCATGGATTTCCATCCATGCGTGGTGGTAGCAGAAACACTCAGCGCCGAGATTCAAACTGTCATTGGTGGCTCAAGGACTTAGGTATGTTTGAAAATTACCTATCTAGAGGTGATACATGGTTAGTTGTTTCGAAACTTATACATCCTGATAAAAGTGGGAGTTTTTAAAACCACTTTTTTTCATATTTCAAATGACATGTTTAACAAACAAGTGTTCAAGAAGGGAATCTCTCTATACAATCACTGGCACTTAGTTTTTAGAACATAATCAAAATTAGGCTAAGGGTTTGTATATCATAGATATATATTAATTTATGAAATAAAATATTATGTCTATAGAGTTATAGGTTTTTATGTCTATGTAGCTATGTTTATATACAGAAAATGTGGTATATATATATATATATATATATATATATATATATATACAATGGAATTCTACATAGCCAACAGACAAGATAAAATAATGGCATTTGCAGGGAAGTGGATGAATCTAGAGCGAATCATGTTGAGTGAGACAAGTCAAGACCAAAGGAACAAAAGGCGCATGGTATCCTTAATATGTGGGTATTAGATCCAAACAGTGCAAGAGCAAAGACTCCATATTTGCATAACCAATGATATGGACATGGTATTGGAAATTTAAAAACATTTTTATAAATTTAATTTAATGCTTTTGCGAAGGTGACATACAGGGGGTTAGAGTTACATAAGTATGGTAATGAGTATATTTCTTGTCAAGCATTGTTACCCCATCTTGTTATCCTCCCACTTTCCCTCTTCCCTGACTCCTCCCCTTTCCCCAAGTTGTAAAGTTCATTTCCAACACAGTGTCTTGTGAGTATTCCTGCTGCATTCATTCACCCTTTTCCATTGTCTCACTATTTTGCTGTTATCCTTCCCTTCTTCATATCAGATAAAAGGATATACAAGGCACAGGACAGCAAAATAAAAAAACAATGACAACAGGGGATAAACCAAGGGAAAAGAAAACTGAAAGAAAACAGAAGCAACTTTACACAATACATTTAAAACAAAAACAATATTAGGAATTTATTTATTCTTATTACTATATGATAGAGTTATTTACATTTGCATCATTTTATATGGTCATATGTACATAGCTAGTGAACTACTGTGATCCTCTTCTAGGACAGCAAGAATTCTCTTTTAAATTATATCTGTACGATTGGCTGGACATTTTTTCTTTTTTTTCACAATTTTGCTACAATTTTTATTTATTTATTTTTTAATATATTTTTTATTGTAATTAATAAAAGGGTTACATGATATTTGCCAGATAGAAGGTGCATTAATTCACATACATTGATACCCTTTCACATGACTTGGTACCCATTAATTGAGATAATTTCGTGTTATAATCATCTAATGTGGTAAGTTGTCTACTGTCAGTCCTGCAAAAATCATAAGGGAAACTTGCTAAAATATTGCTTAGGCTAACTGCCCATGGACTCAGGTATCTGGAGTTTTAAGAATATCTTTATAAGCCAGGTGCCAGTGGCTTATGCCTGTAATCTTAGCTACTTAGGAGGCTTAGATCTGAGGATCATGGTTTGAAGCCAGCTCAGGCAGAAAAGCCCCTAGGAGACTCTTACCTCCAATTAACTACTCAAAACAGAAAGTGGTACTGTGATTTAATATGGAAGAGCAGTAGCCTTGAGCAAAACTTCTCAGTGATAGTGTCTTGGTCCTGAGTTCAAGCCTCATGATTGACAATTTTTTTTTATGGATCATGGGGCTTGAACTCTGGGTCTGGGCACAGTTCCTGAGCTCTTCAGATCACGGCTAACTTCCCTACCCCTGGGCCTGGGTGTTGTCCCTGAGCTCTTCAGCTCAAGGCTACCACCCTACACCTAGAGCCAGAGCCCCATTTCCTGTTTTTTTCATATATTTTTATTGTAATTAATAGAAGGGTTACATGATATTTGCCAGATAGATGGTGCATTAATTCCCATACATTGACACCATTTTACATGTCTTGGTTCCCATTTCCCTCCCCCCATCTTGTTCTCCTCCCTTCCCTTTTTTTTTCAGTGATTAATTGCAGATAAAAGTCTAACAAAGTGCCAAGGCTGGCTTTGAACCATGATCCTCAGATCTCAGTCTCCTGAGTAGCTAGGATTACGGACATGAGCCATTGTGCCTGGAGACAAAAAAAAAATCTTTATGAAGTGATTCAGAATATTTTCCTGGGAAGCACACTTTGGAAGAATGTTAAAGTAGTAGGTTTTTCTATCATTTTTAAAGTTAGCATTTGTTAGTTGTACCTGGAAGTTTCATTTGACATATCCTTATATGCATGCAATGTATTTGTATCAGATATAGTAGGTCAAAAATAAGATGTTGCTTCACAATTATTAGGACGGCTACCGTATTGAAAAGAGAGAATAGCCAGTGTTGGAAAGCATGGGGGAGATGGGGGAGAATTGGCCATGGTGTACTGTGTATTGCTGGTATAAAGGTAACAACATTATAGCTTCTATGAAAAAAAGCATGACTTCTACTCAAAAGTAGAAATGACCCACCATCTAGTAATTCCATCTTGGATTGATATCAGAAAACTGGAACCAGCATATTAAAGAGACATCAAGGCCATGTTCATAGCAACATTAATTACCCCAGGAAAAAGGTGGAAACTACTCAAAAAACCCATCCACAGATGAATTGGATGAAGTAGGGGCAGTGCATATGGTAGAATTTCATTCAGCTTCCACAAGGAATATGTTATAGTTTGGATGAAACCTAAGAGCAATATGATGGGAAAAAATAAGCAACCATAAGCCAGTCACAAAACAGTAATGTTAAGACTGCACTTATAAAATGTTCTTAAGAGAAACCAAGTTCTTGCAGACAGAAAGTGGTGGTGATTGCTAGAAGTGAGAAGAGAATAAGGAGATAAAATAACTACATCATAGCTACATAGTCCCAATTCTATAGAGTAAAAGAGTCCTGTAGTGTAGTTGTATACACTATAAATGTATCAAACACTTCTAAACTGCATGCTTGTAGGTACTTGTGATAGCGAATTTGAGGTTATACGTATTTCTATTATAGTTAAGAACATGGCTCCAGCTGCTTCTGTTATTGATGTGTGACCAATCATTGCAAGTGTTCTCTCAAATAAGATAGCTGGAAGGAAGGCAATAATGGGAAGCAGTTTAAGAACAATGGTACCAGGAAGCTGAAATAGATTTTTTTTCAGGGTGTAGGGATCAAGAGTAGACAGGCCAAATGAACGGGGATAAGAATGGTGGGCAAATATAGTCCTTATATGCAATGCACATGTGTGAAAGTGTAATCTGGTCATTTCAGAGTCTGGATGGGCATGAGAGATATGAGGAAAAATGAAAGGATTGTCATAAAATTTATATACTTATAAACTGATTTGTTGTAGTGAAACCTCTTTATATTGGTACATAAAGAGGATAAACTAATTTAAGGAAAGAACACATGGATATTATAAAAATTTAAAATACAACAAAATAGATGAAACTCATTTGTAATTCACAATTAATATCTGGTCTACAAGGCTCTTAATATTTGTAATCATGCAATGTACACTTCATATCAGAGAGGATTAGGTAAAAATGTCCATGACTGAGTTTTCATATTTCTACTTTCTTTGATGAAGTGAGAAGATTCTCAATTAAAATTTCCTCTTACTTATCTGACTGGAACTTTATTACTAACTGAGATACTGAATGCTTTTCAAGCAGTCTCAAAAATATAGGAGGCTCACTCACCTCCTTGTTTTGTTTTTACTACATCTCCAAATTCACGAAATGAGTTAATGACATTGCTTCCACGCCAAAAATGGCATGGAATATTACAAAACATCATAATCTTGACAATACTACTATATTGCTAGGATTAAGGATAATATGTTCCTATATTGGGATTTAGATGTACTTTTATTTCCTTCAGATCTTTGGAACAGGCTCCTGTGAAATCTTACAGATGTTGTCATTCTTTTCTCCAAATGGAACACCCCAGCTCCCCTCTGGTCTAAGGGTTCCAGTGAAGTCATGAAGTGACAAGTCTCTGTCCTAATGTGCAGGATGAAAACATCTGTTCTGTTGTCTGAGAGTTCACCCTATTGTAGATAGAGGCATATTATTAAGAGAGGATACTGTTTTAAAGTGTAGTATATTTACCCTAAAACTTTGGAAATATGCTTGGCATGGAATGGAGCAATTTAGATATTTCAAGATTCTAAATAAACACACATCTGTAGTGATTTAAATCATATGTATCACCCAAATGTGTTTTCTTCATTATAATTCATTCTACTTAATTTGCTAAAACTTAAAATGTGCTGCACTAGCCCTGTACTTAAAGGGCGGGATGGGAAGAACCAAACCAAACAGAAACAACTGTCAGCTAAGTTGTCAGTTGTTGGGTAAGGTGAAATGTCCCCAGTGAGTGCAATGAATCATAAATAGGACTGGAAATTTCTGACAGTTATGTTGGTCTCTGCAAAAAAAAAAAAGAGAAGAAAAGAAAAGAAAAAAAACTTCTAGATTTTCCTCCCATTTATTACTATAGAAAGAATCTGACATATGATCTGTGTATTGCTTAATTACACATTTCTTTTCCACTCCAGTTAATGGATTTCACTTATTTGTCATTTCTAATATTTTAACTACAATTATGCCATTGTCTTCCCTTCAGTTGGATGGATAACATGACTCTCAATTGTTAGGAGTAAGAGAAATGATTCAATGCTCCAAAGCAAGATGGAAGATGTTAAGCAACAAAAAAGAAATTCTGTAAGAATCTGACATTCTCTTGAGGGAATGATTGGCTGTGCATCAATGAAAGCGTGAATAGTGAAACTTCCCTAGGTTTCTGCTATTTTATTAACTTGTAAGAGCCGAGATCAACTGACAATTTCAATTATTCATTCAAATTATATTTCTAAATTGGTTTAATTTTTTAAAGTGATGAATGGACCTTAGGGGAAACATTCCATTACAGTATGAACAAGCAGAGTAAGTCACACATTAACACTCTGCTTGTGCATACAAGCTTCCGTATTTCTCTTGATTAACATGACTGATTTAATGAACAGAAATATCTGGTTTATAGGTCAGTCTTGATGTTTATTTTTTAGGAAAAAGAGAGCTGTTAAGGACACAGAAAAGAGAAAAAAAGTGATGTCTTTGAGAAAGTAATAAAACTCCTGTGAGATTCTTTCTACACTAGTAATGCAGGCTATAAATAAGAGAAAACTGTTTGTCTACAGACTGTCTCTCAAGATGCATACTTTGCTAACGACTGCCTGGTAGGAGACATTCAGAAAGCAATTGCTGATTACAAAAGACATTTTGAAGTTAGATTCTTATACATCTACATAGTGATAAGTAATATGTTGCTACACATTTGCCCCTGCCCCCCAGAGACTTGAGGTAACATACTCAGAAAAAATAATTATTAAAATACCCATCTCCTATAAAACTTTGCACAAGTCAACACTTGACTACAGTAAATCCTAATTTTATGGAATAGTTTTGACCCAAGACTGCTACATAAAAATTGATTTTATACCAAGTGGGAGTAAGAACTTTAAAAAAGAATATTATTGAAAAATAGTCTAGTTGAGTAATGATCAATGATAAAACATGCCACATATATTGATAAAATTAGCAAGACCTAAAGCATTCAATAAAATACCATTTAAATTCATGAGTATTATTTAGACCTTCTTTACTAGTCACTTTCATCTTGCAAAAGAATCATGTTAAAATGGCATTTTTCATCTATTAACAAACACTATGGATTATGCTTTATTACTTTTTCTTATTCAATTGTGACTGAAACTGACTCAGATAAGATATATCCCCAACCAGAGAACAATAAGGCGCCTGTAAAGGTAGACACAAGATAGAAGGATCGAATTGGAAGATTTTTCAGTTTCTTACATAAGCATCTCTCCTGTGTATTTATTTTCCTGATAGAAAAATTTGCAGGTTAGGACATGTGGGCTTTGAGAAAGTTACACATATATGTACACTCATACAGGAAATGTGATAAGGCGGTTCCAGTGCTGGCCAGTGTGGTTGCAGTATGGGAATTTCCTCACGGGAAATTCTATGGGGGATATTCCTCACAGAAATACAAAAGGCCAAGCTGGCACTGTGGCTCACACCTGTAATCCTAGCTACTCTGGAGGATGAGATCTGAGGATCAAGATTCAAAGCCAGCCCGGGCACAAAAGGACCTGAGACTCTTATCTCCAGTTAACCTCTAGAAAATGGGTAGTGGGGCTTGGCTCAAGGGTGGAGTTGTAGCCTTGAGCTGAAGATCTCAGGGACAGAGCTCAGGCCCAGGGGTATGGTGGTAGCCTTGAGCTGGAGAGCTCAGGGACAGTGTCCAGGCTGAGATCAAGCCCCATGACCCACAAAAAAAGGAAAGACTATAAAAGGCCATTAAAAAGAGGTCGCACAAAAACTATTCATGGTTGCATTATTTGTAATTGCCTAAAAGAATAAAAAATCTGTTTGTTTATTGACTGGTGAATAGACAGGCAAAATGTCATGTTTATAATATAAAACATATATGAAGGAATGAAACAAGCCTTGAAAATGCTATGGTTATGACAAAAGTCAGTCACAAAAGATCTTATATTTTATGGTCATACTTGTGTGAAATATACAGAGCAAGAAAATCTATAGAGATGGAAAGATTTATAACGGTTGAAGTGAGGGAAGAAGGAATAGAAAGTAGAGGTTCTGTTTGAAATAGTAAAAATAGCCTCAGGTTAGACCATTCTGATGGTTATACCAGTGTGCTTATACTAAAATGATTAAACTGTATATATACATATATATATATTTTTTTTTTTTTGCCAGTCGTGGGCTTGAGCTCAGGGCCTGAGCACTGTCCTTGGATTTTCTCAAGGTTAGAGCTCTTCCACTTGAGCTTCAACACCATTTCTGGCTTTTTTTCTATGTATGTGGTACTGAGGAATCGAACCCGGGTCTTCGTGCATGCTAGGCAAGGACTCTACCACTAGGCTAAACTCCTGGCCCTAAACTGTATATTTTTAAGGGATGGATTTTAATCTACACAGTTCTTAACATGATCTTGAGAAAAAGACAATATGCAATGATTCAGTTATTAAATGTCTCCATGATCCTGTAGGTTTTTGTTGTTGCTGTTCATTTTATCATAATAAGTAGATGAAGTCTTCAGATACAAAGTCCTGTTACTCAGGGACCACTTGTGGATTTGCCTGGGAATCCTGGCATTCCCAGGATTATGAGAGACGAACATCCATTTTCATTCCTCCATAAAAAGATACCATGAAAAATACAGAGTATCCCACCGGTGAGGAGGTTGCAATCCCAAGCTTCTTATTTCCATACATTTACAATTGTTTTATTTTGCCAGTCCTGGGGCTTGAACTCAGGGCCTGGGCACATTCCTTGGACACTTTCTGTTCAAGGCTAGTGCTCTGCCACTTGAGCCACAGCCTCACTTTCAGCTTTTTCTGTGTATGTGGTACAGAGGAATTGAACCCAGGGCTTCATGCATGCTAGGCAAGCACTCTACCACTAGGCCACACTCTCAACCCCCAAATTTGCAATTTTTAAAATTAGAGCTTTAAGGATGGAGCCATACTACGTTGATGGACTGAGTAACTTTTTAATATGGTGTGGCTTTACTAGTGTTGTTTCACAAAGTGGTTACCATGGGAGTGTTTATAATATTCTAAGTGCATGGCAATTTATAAAAGTATTAAGTTGATAAAAGTACTACTATAATGACTATAATTGTCACCTGGGAATGTTTTAAAGAGTTTTGGTGCTTTATAGTAGCAGTAATAAGTAATTACTCAAGACTAAATTTGATGTCTGAGTTATGCCACACATGTTTTTTGAATATAAAGGAAAATGTCCAGCAATCTATTGCCTTATATATAACATTGGGATTTAAACAGCCATTCTGATTCCTCCCTGAAGTATTTTGAGTTCTTTTGGATAGTAATAGTAAAACAATTTGTTTGATATATTACATATTGTCTCTATGTACCTACCAGCAGATAGCAGAACAATGTGTTGTTAGATAAAATAACATTAATGACAAGAATGATTAACATTTATTACCAGTTTATAAAACAGTTTTTCACAGTTTACTTCTAAAAATTCTTGTGGGAACTCTGAAAGATTTCTCTTGTTTTCCTTCTCTTCCTCTTTTGTTTAATGTGCTCTTACTCAGCTCTCTGCTCATAGTTGGTGCTCTACCATTTGAGCCATACCTCCTATCCAGCACTTTTCTCATTATTTGGAGATTAACCAAATGTGTTTCCCTTGGCTGCATTTGAACTGAGATCTTCAGATTCAGCCTTCTTTAATCTTAAGGCTTATAGGCCTGAATCACCAGACACCTGCTGAAAGGTTTTATTGTCTCCCATTTTAATTGAAGATGATGCTCACGTATACAAATAGTGAGAAAGTGATAGAGCAGGACCCACAACTATATGTGCATCAAATAGATCTAGAACCTTTCTTCTTGGAATACTAGCTGCTTGAATATTTTATAAGGCAGTACTTGTTGAGAAACATTCCCATATATATCATGATACTCATTCATTAATTCAACACATATTTGTGGAAGGGCTGCTATATAGCAGACCATGTTATAGGTATTGAAAGTCAACAGAAGCAAAAACAGATAAAATTCTCTTCCCTCTTGAAGATTTCCTAGCAACAAACATGACTATCAATAACCCACGGTCATTACATACATATATGTACGTGAACATAAGTGCTATGGAGAAAAACATGGGAAGCTAATGTAGGTTGGTTTTTTTTTGCCACTTCTGGGGCTTGAACTAAGAGCCTGAGCACTGTCCTTGGGCTTTCCTCAGGGCTAGTGTTCTACCATTTGAGCCACAGCACCACTTCCAGCCTTTTTCTATGCACATGGTACCGAGGAATCGAACCCAGGTGTTCATGCTGCTAGGCAAGCACTCTTACCACTAGGCCAAACTCCAGGTCCTAATGTAGGTTTTTAAGAAGAAATACATGATCACGATAGCCATATTATTTAATGTTCACTTTGCCACTGTGCTTAACAGACATGTGAACACGAATCCAGAGAATCTATTTACTACTATCTGTCTATGATTTCATGGGGAATTCTCAGATCCCTGTTTTTCTTAATGTTCTCTACCTCACATCTTGGATCCAGCATCCCCTAGTTTTCTGGGAATCTGCTATGACCCTGTAAGTTGTCGCAGAATATCTATAATAGTTTGTTCCAGAGCTAAGGAAACTCAGGAGGAAACTATTCTATAATGCTGCAGATACGGGCAGAATGCAGAGGAATGTCCATCAAGTAAAATTATCGTTCTGCACCCTTTGAACCCTGGCCACAAATCCAGGTCCAATCTTCTTAATTCTTTTTGTACATAAGCAACCTCTGTGTTTTCATAAGTAACCTTTGTTAATAAACTTTAAATCTCTGTTTTCAAGTGCATGGCCACACAAAGAAGGAACATAGAGCATATTTATCAAACAGATGTGGGAAAAAAATCAAAGAACAGCTCAAACAAAGCATCTTACTTTTAGCCATTCTTATTAGGCTGTGGGAGACTTGGGTAGTGGATTGATTTCAGAGCAATGACATCTTCCAACAGCCATATTTCCTTAATATGTGACACTAAAGCATTACCTTTAGCTACAATCTTGACCCTCCTCCCCCTGGGAGGGCAGTGGAAGAATCATGAAAGAAGCTGACGAAGTAAGAGTGGACTACTTGATACTCAGGCACAGTTATCTCTCATCCTATCCTCTTACTCAAGTAGATGCTCATGTATATGCTGGCAAAGCCAGCCACCCTCACCCCATGTGCAGTTGCAATGTAGGAAGATGATAAACTAGATTTTCATTCTTAGCAGCTATCCATTGGGGAAAGTAAGTCTAATTTGGCTAGAAGAAAAATGGGTAGAGAAAAAAGAGTTCAACCCTCAGATGACTGTAGAGGTGAAGTGCTCTAAGGTGTGATGGGATGAAATACACCTTTTTCTATCTTGTTCAGAGAGAGAATGGTATTTATAGAGTTAAAGCCTAATGAATTCTGTCATCTGGGTGTTCAGCACTCTGAATAGTTAGTTCCATCTTCTCTTGATTCCTGGGACAGCTGGCAATAGTTCTGAGACATGAACAAATGCATTTGCCATCACAAAGGCTCTGTCTTTGCTAGTTTAATTGAGGGACCTCCCCTTACTCAGTCAGGCATACCTGCATCCTGCTTCAGAGCCTCTGCTTCTTGGAAATAGCCTGTCAGGTCCCATCTGTTTCATGAGCTGCCAGTAGGACCTCTACTCTGTTCTCTGTCAGAGGCTGGAAACCCAGAAGGGAATAACCCTTCCAATCTGCCTGAAATTGCTTTTGTGATATCAAGGCCTGCCTCAGGGAACCACAATATACTATACCCAGATGAAAATTAGGTTTGTAACTACACCACTTCCTTCTCTAGAAAGCTTGCAGAATGTCTCCCGTCTTTGTTTGTAGGGAGAGTGGCAATTAAATAAGCAGGATTCTGTCTAACATGAATATTGTTTTCCTATACTAGGTAAGGGTGGAGAAAGCCCAAGAACAGACAAAAGAGTTTTCACTAGTGAAAAATGAAAATAAAACTTCCATGTCAGCTCCAAGCATAAAGTGGATCATTGAAGGTGCAATTAATTGCCATTACATTTATTGGAACCTTGAAAACAATTAGCAAGTGTCCTAGTTGATATGACAGATTCATTAATCATTTAATATATTCCTGCAAATTGATTTATCAATCAAGTAGCTACCTCTGGTTGAATTACTCATAGCAGTGCTTATAACTCTATTTCTAATACTAATTTTAGAAAGCCAGGAGGATTTTAACTTAATTTAAACCCTTCAATTTTAGTATTTGAGTAGATGGTATCTTAATCTGTAGAGGTTAGAGAAGAGCTTCACAAGAATAAGGTTTAAAGGGCTGAAAACAATGTGTTCAGGTCAGCAGACATTCCACAGAAGAGGAAATTACACTGACAGAAAGGACACAATCAGGGAAATGTCCTAAGAACAATAGAGCAACAGCTAGACCTTGTCCAAGTCAATTTATAAATTGCTAGTTGAATTCCTGGGAATTTAGTCAACGGAGAGCAAATCAATATACAAGAAACATACCTGCACAGCTATGTTTGCTGCAGCTGTGTTTACAATATCCAATGTACAGAATTAGCTGAGATGCCCAACAACTAATATGAGGAAAAAAGATACAGCCATCTATATAATATTTCTATTATACATATATAATGAAAATTCTACTCATCTCCCCAAAATGAAATGATATAATTTGAATGAAATGCATGAAGATAGAGATCATCATTTTGTATGATTTAAACTAGATATAAAAGACCACGTATCCCATGTTGTTACTCATTTGCGTAGTATAGACCCACAGTGATGATGATGAAGATGATGATGATGACAACTTGGTACTGTGACACGAATATCCCTCGTGGGGTGCTGTCTAGCAGGAGTCAGTGTGAGGGGACATGGAAAGGAGGGAATACCGAGTAGGGAGAGGATTGAAGGCTGTTACACATACATATCTAAAATATGTGTGTATGTGTATGTACGTGAGGACAATATAATGAAACCCATCAAATACTGTTTGAAAAAGGTGAGAATTTATGGATGGGCATATTTTGGAGGAAGAGAATATGTTCAAAGCACATTGCATGTATCTATGGAAATGTCACAATAAAACTCTCTCATAATATCAATGTATACTTAAAAATAAAATTATAATAAAATATAAAGTTTCCAGGTAAGCAATAATCTTTTGGAGGTGAAAACACTCAGGCATTTTTTCCATGGGATCTCTGATAGTCGCCCAATGTCTTATATTACTTTCTTGATGATTATGGGCCTTGAACACTAGGCCTGGGCATTGTCCCTGAGCTCTTCAGCTCAAGGCTACTGCCCTATCCCTTGAGTCACAGTGTCACTTTGGGTTTTTTGGTGATTAATTGGAGATAAGACTCTCATGGACTTTAGTACCCTGGCTGGCTTTGAACCATGATTCTCAGATCTCAGCCTTCTGAGTAGCTAGGATTATAGGCATGAGCCACTGTGCCCAGCATCTTATATTCTTATATTAATATGGTGTTCATTTCTGCTACAACTCTTGAAATCATAAATTTAGAATTAAAAATTTTTTTGGTGGTGCTGAGGGTCATGAGTTCACAGCTTTACACTGGCAAGGCAGACACTCCACATATTTAGCCACACTTTCAACCATTTTGTTCTGGTTATTTTTTGAGAGTGGAATAAGTTGACAATAATTTCTTTATCTTAGACTTCCTGTTGAACCTGGGATGGCAAATATGCCCACTGTGAAATAAGGTCTCCTAAATATTTTGCCCAGTTTGTCCTGGAATTTTCTTCTAATTTCTGTCTCTCTAGCGGTTAGGAGTATAGGTATGAGATACTGATTCCTGGCTCAGAGTAAATATTTACCTATATCATTTAATTTCACAGTCCTTGAAGTACAAAGAGGAAATAGTATGTCTTTTCTAAGAAACATTATTTATAACATTTGAAGACAGTTATCCAGATCTCCTGAGTTTACTGTGCTGTAAGCTATAATTTTTCATGCACAAGAGCTCTAAAGCCTCTTCCTCATCTCTGTCATGTGGATATATTTCCATTTCCTATGGTTTCACCACTGGAAATAAGTACAACACTTTAAATGTGAAGTAATGAGCTGAAACATCCTCTACCACTTGTTTGGAACTTTTAGGGATTTTTATTAAAACTTTTTAAAAATTAAAACTGGGGTTTTATATGATATTTCAAATGTTCTTCAAACAAGTATTCAAGAAAAAAATCTCTATATACTGTATCTGACTTTGTTACCTGATGTAGTGTATATGGGTTTATTTCTTTATTTGAAATAGGAAAGAGAAGGGGAGGGACAAGATGATTGGAAGGGGTTGGGGAGGGAAATAGGGACAAAAACATGAGAAAGGGTATTAAAGTGTGAGAAGTAAAGCACCCACTACCTGACGAATGTAACTGTAACCCTTGTATACATTACCCCAAAAATAACAAAAATAAATAAATAAAAGAAAATTAAAAAACTTCCATATGCAATTACTGGCAGATAAACTTAAGATCATAATTAAAGTTAAGCTGAATTTTTGTATGTCAGAGATACATATTGATCTATATAATGCATCAATATATGTCTATAGCATATGTATCCTATCATAAACCTATCTGTCTATATAGACATATTTTTTCATATATTTTTATTGTAATTAATAGAAAGGTTACATTATATTCACCAGATAGAAGATACATTACTTCACAAATATTGATACCCTTTCTCATGTCATAGTCCCCATTTCCCACCCCCATTCCCCCCACTCATCTTGATTTCCCTCCTTCCCTCTCCTATTTCAAATAACCTTAATTGGTTATTGGTAAAATATTGTAACAAAATGAGATAACCAAGGGACAGCAAAAGAGATGAGAGATAAAGTAGTACATTAAGGACATCAATCACTCATTATATGGCTGTTGTTTCTATATCCTGGAAGTCCTTTCATTTAGCGTCATACTATATGGCCTTATGTATCTAGGTTTTGTTCTGTTGTGAATCTCTGCTAGGAGAGCCCAAGGTTTCTACTGATTGTATATAGACATATTTATATCTCCAAATTTCTGTCAATGAGCCTCTTGACTGACTAGGATTACAGATATGAACCACTGACATTAGGCTCAATTTTTAGGTTTTTCTTATTTGAAAACTTCAGCACCTTGCCAACTCATTGTGGTCTTCTGTCTACTCAAAATCTTGGTCTCTTTCTTGTGAACTTGGTTTGACAGACACACCTCACACTATCCAGGCTACTCTGACTGACAGGATTTCTCAGAAATGAACAAACTATGTTTCAAATTAGTATGATGATTAAAAGAAGAAATGTTCTGGATGTAAACGTTGTATCTTTTTGATTTTTATGTCCAAACACAAGGAATTTAATGTTATATGTTTCAAATTCCCCCACCTGTGTGGCAAAGATCTTTATAATGCCTGTATTGTAAGATAGCTATAAAGACCAACTAGCTACAAAAGAGGCTTCCTTGTGCTATTTGATGTATAAGAAACATTCCAAAAATATATATTATGGTTAACATCCTAAATGCTAACTGTAATTCAACACATTTTTCTCCTGCATTTGTATTTCTTTTAAAAATATATTTCTATTGTAATTAATAGAAGGGTTACATTATATTCGCCAGATAGAAAGTGCATTACTTAACAGACATATATACAATATATCAGATAACAAGGTAAGATACTGTAACAATATGAGATAACCAAGGGACAACAAAAGAGATGAGAAATAACAGTACATTAAGAACAGCAATCACACATTATATGGCTCTTGTTTCTATATACTAGAAGGCCTTTCATGTAGCCTCATCCTATATGGCCTTATGTATCTAGGTTTTGCCCTATTGTAAACTTCTGCTAGGAGAGTCCAAGGTTTATACTAATTATGACAAATGAGGGAAACCATTTTCTCTATACAAAATAAATCTCATTCTCCGTTCTCATATGGTTAATGCAATACTATTCTGATTTAAGAAGCAGAATACCTTTGGCAATGTAGCAGGATACAAAATTGAACAGTAAAAATTAGTAACATTTCTGTATATCAACAATGAACAAGCTGAGAAAGAAATCAGAACAATTCCACTCACAGTAGTAGTAGTTTCAAAACATAATATAGATAGGAATAAATTTAACCAAGGAAATAAAATCCTTATCAGTGAAACATATAAATATATGCGTATTTGGTTACTTGAAATAGGATAGGGAAAGGGGGGAAACAAGTGAGGGGTGGGTGGGGGAAATGGGGACCAAGACATGAGAAAAGGTATCAATGTTTGTGAAGTAATGCACCTTCTATCTGGTGATTATAATGTAACTCTTCTAATAATTAAAATAAAAATATACAGACAAAAAGCATGAAGAAAGAAATAGAAGAAAAACCCATGAGGATAGAAAGGTCTCCCAAGCTTATGCACTGGCAGAATTAATAACATTAAAATGATCATATTTTTCCATTCATCTGCCCTCTCCCCAGTTCAGATATGTTTTAGTTTCCTGATTCATTTTGGTGAACTGCTGATTATTCAAAGGTTATTACACTATGGACTTTCACTCTTGCATATAGCATAGTTTAACACACACATGGGATTAGGAGTTTGGCCTAGTGATAGAGAGCTTCCCTAGCACAATTCGATTCCTCGGTACCACACATGCATAGAAAAAACCAGAAATGGTGTTGTGGCTCAAATGGTAGAGCTCAAGCCTTGCGTAACCCAAGGACAGTGCTCAGGCCCTCATTTTAAGCCCCAAGATTGGCAACACACACACACACACACACACACACACACACACACACACACACACACACACACACACACACACATATTACAGTGCATTTTCATAGGTTTACATTTTATGCATGACTTCCATGTATAAGAAAGAAGTGCCCTTTGATTTTTTGAGCCTGGATTTCCTTAATATGATTTTTTCCAGGTACATTAATTTCTCTGCAATGACATACTATTATTCTTTCTGGAACATGTGATGGGTGAAAAAGAAGAAGAATGATAGGGTAACTGATCAAGGTGTATCGTACACCTTGTGTAACCAGTTGAAGATAATAAAGAAGACCAAAGTATACAAAGCAACCCATTAATTCACTTCAATAACCAGTAAGATCCCAATATCATTCTTCACAGAACAGAAAAATCAATCTTAAAGTTCATATTAAGCAACAAAACAAAACAAAAACAACAACAGGAGCCATAATAACAAAACCAGGAATACCAGCACCAAAACAGATATGAAGACTAATACAATATAATATGATACCCAAAAATAAATCCATGCAGGTACATAGGCACCTGCATTTGAAAAGGATTCCAAAATATATGTTGAAGAAAGATATTTCCTTCAGCAATGGTGATAAGGATCATCATATGCAGAGGACTAAACTAGATCCTCGTCTTTTGTCCTGTGTTAATATCAATTCAAAGGTAATCAAGGATCTTAAATGCAAAATCGGAAAGTCTGAAACTGCAATCAGGAAGGACAAGGAAACACTAAGTTATGTTGGCAAAGGTAGTAATTTCCTGACAGACTTCAATAGGTCAGAAATAAGTCGGCAAAGCGATTGTAGCAAACTGTCCTTTTAAAAAGTTTTTGTTCATTAGCTCGTATCTAGCAGTGGAACTTTTCTAGAAGTCAAAGATATATTTGTGATTAAATATAACAAATTATTTTCAATGACAATTGTAAGCATTAAAGTAATATGTATATAGAAAGTTCTCATGTTTCCACTTGACTTTTAATTGGTTCTTCATGGGCAATTAGAATGAAGGGCAGACATTACTCCCTCTGTGCTGCCTTTTCCTGTGTCGTGGTAAAATCATTAGGAAGGTGAGTAGAGAATTTATTAGATACATTGGTTCTATCAGGATATAAAATCATAGTAGCTGCTTAGATAATTAAAATGTCTTAGAATATATTTTATATTGTAATTTATATTTAAGAATATAACCATCCAACCAGGAGGCCTACGTTCTATTTCCATCATAGCATCCCCTTTCTCCTTATCATTTGTGTTCCTCACCATATGCAAATGCTGTTCGTTATTCTCTCAGTGAGATTGTGCTCTTTCTTTATGGAGATATTTGTGAATTGGCACAACAATTTTATATAAGGTTTCATTGCTGTAATTTACAATATAGTATTGTTTTAGTAAATGTGCATTGAATATAATAATCTTCGTCTCCAATTGGTCTGTGGCTCATTTTTAATCGGTTTTACTTCAGGAAATTGATGCATTTTTTTCTCTTTTAAATGTCAGATTCTTTTAGTGCTTTACTAAGAATCTTCTCAATATATCCTTTTGTTATTATGACATTCCTCCTGATCTTCACCTATACTTTTTCAGAATTACATTTGCAATTCCAGAACCAGAAAACATCATGCAGCATCATGCATGTATGTATCTGCAAATATTGTGTATATGGATATGTTATATATTTTTATGTGTTTATATGTGTCCACATTATAATCACATCTATATTATGTTCTATGTTTTATCTATAAATTCAGGCGACAATGAAATTATTTTTAAAGGCCTGCCTGTGACCTTTAGGACATTGTACTTCTAAACATATATTTCAGATATTTTCTGATATAGTCCCTTTTTAGCCACAATATGGCACATACAACTATCTACTTATGGATGAATTTTATATTTATTGTCATGTTTTCAATTGTGTCCCCATTTGTATTCTTGGAAGATAGCTTTTATGCTAGCAGATGTGTCAGAGCTATGCAGGAATTTTCTTACTCTTCACTAAAGATTCTAATTCTTCTTCTAACAAATATTGTGTTCCTGGTACTAATAATTATTTTGCACATACTTGTTATACCTGCTAGTGTGTAGCCAGTGTAATCTAGGAATTTTTTCTTCTTGTCTATGGCACAATAATCTAAAATATAATTAGATTCATTAAGTAAGTAGCTATGCAATTTTCCTATGAACACAACAAATATTCAGGTTAAGTAATCCGATAAAATTTTAAGCAGAATTTTATGCTGTACAAAACCATCATAAGCAACAAATTTCCAAGCAAGGAAATGATAATAAAGAATATTCAACATTCATCCTTAAAAGATTAGGCTGATTCATATCTGGAAAAAATATCATATATTTTTTGTCAGTCTCACTTCATTGGATATGTTATAGCTTGCTTTTCAAGAGTCACACAGTAAAGACAGCCAGAAGTTGTACTGAAGGATCACTGATTTGTTCCAGGTTTCAGGTTTCAGGTTTCAGGTTTTGACTTTGAATAAAAATATATTTATGAAAGGTTTATAATTTTCCTGACAGATAGTACTGCCTGACTCTCAATTTAGACACAATGGAAAGAAGAAAATAAGTAGCAATGCCCTTTCCTTTCATTCAACATTTACACTATCCAGATTTTGAGTTCAAAATGACTTCTGGGCTTGTTTTTAATTTGTTTTCAAATAAAAATGTTATCATGTGAGTAAAGTAGTGAGCCAAATTGAACTTTATGAAACAATACATTTAAAGAAGATATCTGTTTAGAGGAAACTATCCCTATAGCATAGAAATGATTTCTTTTCAATATGTTTGCATTTAATTTTCATGAAGAAAGAGATTCTGACTGTCTTTAAAGCATGGGGATATGATGACCAAAGTAAGAGAATTAGCGCTGTCAGCATCGGGTTGATTTTATGCATGGTGATTTCCAGAGAGTTCATATGCATTCATTACTCATTTGATGGGAACATTTTTGCTAGCACCCAAGCAAGGGACTTGGGAATGTAAGGATTATGAACACTGGAAGCGAACATCACAAGACTCTACCTTTTCCTCTTCCAGGTTTCCTTGGCGACAATTTGTCATTTTTTGGCCACTTTAGTTAAACATTGTAATGTATCTAAAGATTCCCTACTGTGAAAGAAAATGAAAATGATGTTGGGAAGAATTCCTGGTCTCTTCGCGCTAGCCAGATTGGGAATGCATGAAGGCAATTCACAATGCTTACTAATCATTCAATTCAACACCAATGTCTTTGTGTGGTGGATTGTTCTCACACATTTTTAAGTACAAATACGACACTGAAAGAGTTGAAATTGTATATCTATGATTTATAAGGTTGAGATTTGTATGAAACTTGAAATGCCATATATTTATCCATAGAGAAAGTTAACATTAAATATTGACAAAGGTCTGTAATGCATTTCAGATGCTTCCAATGTCTGATTTGGGTATTTTGTCAGTTAAATCATGTATATTTATATAGGAAGATGCAGTGGTCCTTGAATCTATTCATATATGTTGTATAAATGTTATCTAATTTGGAATTCTCCTCTGATGAGAAATGTTTATAACATATCACTATATCCAAGTCTTTAATGATCCATTGTTACTCTTATGTGAGCTTACCTACATAATTCCAGAGCTCAGCACAAAGGCCCAATCTGGATGGCAAGACAGACACAGTCCTATATCCCAAATATTTAATCTTTTTTAAAAATTAAGATATGCCCTATTGATTTGTGCAATATTTTTCTTAAATATAAGAACAGAAAATGGGGACCAAGACATGAGAAAGGGTATCAATGTATGTGAAGTAATGCACCTTCTATCTGGTGAATATAATGTAATCCTTCTATTAACTACAATAAAAAGTATATGAAAAAAAGACAAAGATAAAAAAAGAACAGAATAATTGTTTCTCAGGGCAGAGTTAGTGATGGTCAAAGTAATATGGTATTTGATTGTCATATAAATAAAACAAAGCTAAATATTAATGACATAAAGAAATGTGATGAATCTATGTATAGGTAAGCAACTACTGATTATGAAAAGACAATTTGTTTTATATATATTATCTATTAGTATCTATTATTGTGTTTCTTTTGCCCCTAAACAACTGTTATAAAGTCAACACTATGGATAATATTCCAGCTAATTTTATCCACTTCTCATCCTTTTGTTAGCTGTTTTTCCATTTAATTTTGGTTGTACCATGATCTGAAGTTTCATTTTATAAAAGTTTGTCGAGATTTTGCTTCATTTGCCATTGCCTTGTTCCTGAAAAAAGCTTTATAAGTTCCTATAATTTAATCATCTTTTAATTGTATTATAATAGAAATCATCAAGCAATGAAAAGCATAAAAATGAATATTGTGGGGATCAAAACCAAAACAAAGGAGGAGAGGGGGAGGGTGCGAAAGAGGGAAGGAAAAAGAGAGAAAGAGAGAGAGAATGTTTGTTAGCAAGAGAGATATTTTTGTGCGATTCTAAACTTGAGATTCCTATTGTCTAAGGAAATAGATATAGGAAGAAATACATGTTAGATACTTACTTAGTACTCTACTGTTGATCCATACTTCCTGCCCAAAGTGTGTGTGTGTGTGTGTGTGTGTGTGTGTGTGTGTGTATACATATACAGGTGTGCATATGTAAATAACTATCAATTAATTTTTATTTTCTATTAAAATTCTAGATGATGGATAAAGAAGTATTTTTACAATAAACGTGGCCTGGAAGTTTACATATACTTGTTTTCAGAGTTATACAATTATAATTCTAAAGCATTATTATGACATTCGAATTTCTGAATTTATATGTGAGAAACCAGACCATTGCTGGAAGGAAAGAGTAGTTTAGTAAACATATTTCTTTTCTTGAAATACAATAAAAAGAGCTCAATATCTATTATTTGAGAGTGGAGAATGAACCTTTAAGCTAGAATACCCCTATTTTTTGAGTGTTTCATATCCTAATTTGTCAGAGGCTTCATTATTTTAAGTTTCTATCCTTTTGTATGTATGCCAGATCTGGGGCTCAAACTCAAGAGTCTTGGCTCCCAGCTTGGGCATTTTTGTTCAAGTCTAGCATTCTATCATTTGAACCACTGCTCTGCTTGAGATTTATTATTTTTAATGTTGTTAAGCCTGCTTCTATGTAAATGTCATTGTGTCAGGATATAGTGGTTAGGGGGTGGGAATATCTTCATATCTTCTCAGTGATAGCATCCTTCATTTATGCTTGTTATTAGTTCATTATTGAGGGAGATGGTTAAAATAAGATGATGATCCATTTGCAAACTGAAGCCTAAGTCAGGAATCTGACAATCCCAAGTTTGAACTATGTTTTAGGCAAAACATCCTCCACCTCTTGATTATAATCAACGTCTCAGCTGTGATGCGTCTCTTGCTTTTTGCACACTTGTTGATATAATTCAATACCTAGAGAGATTTTGAGTGAATGGAAGTAATACTAACCAATGCAGAAAGAAGTATATTTTTAAATGTTCTTTCCTGCATCTTGGTGAGATCTTATTAAAATATTTAATGTATGGGTTATTTTTCTCTTGTGACTTCCATGAATCTGCCTGTTATATTATCTAATCCACATAATGTTCATCTGTAGAGGAATGATTAGATTTCTTTAAGAGTGGAAGAAGTTTTTCTTTGAGTATTATTAATGAGCTACGCTGGAAGTCATCAAAATGTGAAATTAGAAATATATCACTAAATCATCTTAAGAAATGCATGCTTCTTTTAGTATTTGTTTAGAACAAAGAATTTTGCTAGATTTTTAAAATATAATTTAACAAGCACAGTAGTAAAAAAAAGCAACACTTTTTCCTTCATTTGCTTGTAGAATGCCAATGAAATTGCATTTCATTAACAGTTATTATTATTACTTTTTGGTTGTGGGGCTTGAGCTCAGCTTGGGGCTCTGTCCCTGAACTTTTTCAGTCTAGGCTAGTGTTTTACCATTTTGAGTCACAGAAACACTTTGGTTTTCTGGGGGTTAATGGCGATAATAGTCTCACAGGACTTCCTGCCAGGGGCTGACTTTGAACTATGGACCTCAGATCTCAACTTCCTGAGTAGCTAGGACTACAGATGTGGGCCACTGGTGCTTAAGTAACACTGTTATTTTATTTTTGTGAAGTGTTTGGATTTGATAACCTATTTGTAGCTTGAGTTATTGTTTCTGGAAACATGAATTTGAAGAAAAATATACTATGCTTTGGCTTGTGATGTGTTTTAAAATTTCAGAACGTTATTACCTTTCTATCACTCTGGAAATGATTCACTCCATAGGAGACATGACATGTGATATGTAGTCATTCAAGGTAGAACAATAAAACTTCACGGAAAAGCCAAGATATGGGTGCTTAGCATATATAGGGGCACAGCAATATGCAAGGTTTAAGGGTATATTTTTTTTCTGGAGAGATGATACATTTCCACAATATAAGCTCTGAAGAATATGAACAGAGAAAAGGTACATATCACCCGAACTTGGAAAAAAAATCAGCAATTGTTTACTTTTACTTCGTTGGGTTGAAAAATGCTTATTTTAATACATAGAAAATAATGAACATAGTTAGAGAGAGAGAGAGAGATAGAGCATAATAATGTCACAATCCAGTGCAGAATACCTCAGGCGCTGAAGAGCAGGCCTGATGTTTGCTGCATGCCTGCGATGATTGTTAACTATTTGTTGAATATTACTAACTTCATTATCTTCCCCCCAAAACCTGTGAGTTAGATTGTGAACCTGTGGAAAACCTTATTTTTCAATAGATTTTCAATAACCTCTTCTTAAGTGCTATCTTTTTTCATACTATGATCTTGTCAACTCCCCTCATCAGGATGTAAAATCACATTATTTCCTCCATGAGCCTGAAGCTACCTAGATTCAGATGCTAGAATTCTCAGCTTTCCATTGGGTATCTAGTTAGTAACATTCCTGGGATCCTTTTCCTCTCCAGACTGACTTGTCACATGCTGTGAGAAGCTCAGAGTACATGGACACACATGAGCACTCTGGTTCACTTTCCAGCTGAGCCCACAGCAGCAGCTGAGCAGAACCATTTTGAATACTCAGTCCAGATGTTTTCAGCCATAGGCACAGCCATTATCTGACTGAACCCTTTCGTCTAGAACCACACAGTTGAGCCTTGTCAAAACAGAGGAATGATGGAATATAATTAATAAATTGTAGCTTTACACCATTGTACTTTTTTGGTAGATATGTAATCACAACCAATTAGATTGTATTCCCATTTTACAGTCAAGGATGTTAGAATGCTAAAAGATTAATTCCTTCATCGAAGGTCCTACAACTAAAAAGACAATGGTGGTGACTGGTAAATGAGCAATTTAACCTTAGACCTTTATCATATCCCTCTTCCTACGAATTTCTAGTAAAAACATACCATGCTATGATTGACAGTGGAAGCACTGAGAACTACATAATGAGAACTACGGCCCTTTGCCGTGATTCTCCTGTTCCTAAATCATTTTCTACTCATTTTATTTTTTTTTTAAGTGGACAGTGACATTTTCCCCCACAGAAATATTGAAATTAGATAGAGAAATTAAAATGACAAATCTGATGCAGTTTGAAAAAAAAAAGACACAGTACCTAAATTACAATTCCATTAAGATGATTACAGCATAGGAATGACAGTCAAAGGTAATACAAAAAAGACCTCTTTTCTAGAGAGCAAAGCAATTATCCTGCAAGATTGTTAAGTTGGCTGTAAATCTAAGATATCCAGCCCGCCTGCTTCCTACTCAGAACTGGTGTTGCTATGTCATTGTTACATTACTTAATGATGGCAATTATTTAAAAATTAAGCATAGGCTATTTTTCATGACATGGTATTTATTATTTTCAAGTAGAGCTGATTTCAGCTTTACTTCAGAGTACCACAGCCTTTCATGGGTCCTTTTCAAGCTTTTCATATTTTCCCAGGTGCTGCATTTCTTTTTTCATGTGAAAATTTTGAACATAAAAAATTAAAAAGGTCAATTTGATGATGAAGCACAGTAGCTGAGATATTCTAAATGGCACCCCAGACTCAAGAAGCTAATTGCGTTTTCATCATCTAACTCCCCGAAGTGCCCAGTTTGCAAACTGGCCTAGACAAAATCCATGATGCATTTTTCTCTTTTGTTTCAAGGTCTACTGGGACATCCTGAGATAAGTCGTCATGTTGTAAAATATAAAATAGAAATCATCTGGAGCCTATGAAAATTATAGTTGAGTGAGACTACAATTATGACAGTCTTCATCCAGCTATCTCTGTTCTCCCGCTATATGGCTTGTCACTTGTTCTCTCACAGGTGTACTTTGAATCAAGTCATTGATGACACAACTGCATTACACTAAAAGGTCTTGGAGGTAGGATGCTCACACATCACCGCTGAGCTCTGTCAGCCAGCTGTGGAGATAGGTGGTAGGACTACAAAGATAGGTGGTATTTCAGATACAATCGTTTTAACAGCAGGACTCTGAAAATCTGAGTTCTTCTTGAATGAAATAGTTTTGGTATCCCTGTTACAGATCTCTGTGAGTACACATAGAAACTTATATATAAAGAACAAGTGCCTCTTGAACCCCCATTTCTGTTGTGGGCATCAGATTTTTTCAATCCACACCAGTTTCTGCTAGAATTTATAAAAGCATTGCTTATGAAAAGTACATATTAACTTGTCACAATGTTTATCTCTTTTGGAGAATTCTTGTGTGATAAAGGCACGTGCAAATTTACTTATCATTACAATATGAAAAAGCAATGGGTATTTCATATGATGAGGTAAATGATGAGTTTAAAATGGACTCTAAATGAGGTATTTGTTGGACAATGATTCACTAGATTAAAATCTTTTCAATAGTTAATCAAGGAACACTATCATCTAATTAATTTAATTGTGTCTTCAATAAACACCATTTAAGAATTTTCTAATCTTATATCATATCCTATAACTGTTTTCAGTTGTCATATTCATAACCTTTACATTCTGACACTCTAGTTGATTGTGTTTGCTCACTTTAAGATCCAAGGATTCTCAGAAGTTCATGTTATGTATTTTGTCTATTAAAATTTTAACAATTTTACTGTATTTTAATTTAAAAACTCAAATCTTAGAGAAAACATTAAGATAAATCAGATTGATATTATGATTTCTAGTTCCAAATGGAAGTAACAAAGTGATGTAAAAATAATCCAGTGAAGATCATGCAGCCAAGTTTCTTTCTGGTTTCTTGCCATCTTTGTTTATTGAGGTACTTACTAATTCCAAGTGAGCATGTCTAGAGATTCACTCATAAAAATTAGGAACCAACAACTTGGATCTAAGTAAGTTCTTATGGCTTTTTCATAAATCCTCCAAATTATATGACTTCTTCCTTTTTAACCTGCAGAGCTTCTATTGGTATTTTTTTTCTATAAAATAAATCTTTTATATTTGTTGACAATGTAACAATCTGCTAAATGAGATAGTGGGATTCAAATGATGATCCTAAAGGTGTTTTTTTTCTTATGTTTTTGTTTTGTTTGGTTTTGCTTTAAACAATCTTATCAAATGTTAATATTTCTGTTACTGGGGATCTACTTAATTCCTGGTGCCAAGTAGCACCATAAAACCTGCTATTAATAAGATCAGGCAGAGAGGCCCAATCTTGATCTATCCAGAAGATAATACATCTAAAGATGCATTGTTAACATGATAGGTCTTAGGGAGCTGGAGGCTAACTTGTGGAAGAGAGAAAAGCTAGTTTGGACATGGTGGCTTCTACTCTTATATGAATCTTAGTATTCTTTGGACACATTCACTGGAACATTTTCAGTTTCTTTTACATTCTAGTTGATTCAAAAATGAGTAGAATTTGTTCATTTGCATTGTACTGGAGATTGAGCCTGGGATCTTGCTAGCGAATCAGTCTACCACATGACCTGCGCTTGAACTATATCATTTTTCTGTTGTTTTAAAATTATGAGTTTTTTTTATGAGAAATTGTCTTGTTATTTGCCCTGGTTGGCCTTGAACTACTGATCTTCTGCCTCTGCCTTTCAAGTAGCTGGTCTTCCAGGCATGAACTACCATACTTTGCTTAAAATAAAGTATTTCTTAATGCAACATGGTCTTTTAGAAATAAAGCACTGACACATCAAAAGGCATGTTTCTCAAGAAGTAATCTAGGTTTTTCTTATTCAGACCACTGTTATCAATATGGGGCCACTGTCTTTTTATAATTGCACAGAACAATACTTACATATTTGAAAGCACTCAGAAATCAAACCCATCAAATGATTTTGTGAGTTGTATTTGTAAGAGAGTGATAGAATTTTTCTATTATTCTGCAATTCTTCCTATTTTCCTGGATCCTAGAATGGTTCCAATTAGATTTATTTCTGCTGGGTTCACGCCTGTAATCCTAGCTACTCTGGAGGCTTAGAGCTGAGGATCGTGGTTCAAAGCCAGTCTGGGCACTACAGTCCGTATGACGCTCATCTCCAATTAACTACCAGGAAACCGGAAGTGTTGCTGTGGCCCCGGGACAGCATCCAGGCCAAGTTCAAGCACCACAACTGACAAAAAAAATCATTCCTTAGTAAATGTAGAAAGCAGAGAATAGAATAGTCTACCACTTTGACATCTAAATCTTCTGCATCTAAACCCTCTGCAATTTAAATGATTGCCTCAAGTAAAGCCCAGAAGAGTAGTTTATTAATCCTTGGTGGATCACAGTATATTGTCTTGTCAATCCTGAAACTCTGTTTTCGTTAAGTTCAGTGGGCAGGTAGTGTATGAATGGATGGAGGAACAGTGAGGCAAATACTGTTGCAATGCTCTATGTAAATATGTGAGAATAGAATGAGGTAACTTTAGGGGATGAGGGAACTGAGATAGATGGAGGGAGAATGATGGAGGGAGGGAGAATGATGGAAGAAACAACACGAATAAAGATGAATTATGCTTATAAACAAACATGCTGGATTAAAACCTCTTTTGCAATTATATAAAATAATTAAAATGTTTTCTTTTTCAAAAGCAAATGACAGTAGAAATAAACTCTTTTAACTTGGTCAAATTCAAATGAAAGAATTATATGAAATATAAAACTTCCTTATGCACTGGGGAAAAAATAACAACTGCCCACGTGAAATATACAAAGATAAAGAGATTGAAAGCTATAGATTATAGATTATAGAAAGATTACCAAAGTTTAAACAGTAAAATACCCAAACAATAAATTTAACATCATCACAAGAAAAGGAACAAAAATGTGTTTACCTTTTCTTATATTTTTAAGCAAAACAATGTTCAAATATTTTTTACAAAACATACTGGCACAATTAGCTGACTGTACAGATAAAGTCCTTGCTTCTGCCAATAAATATTCATGTTAATTATCTGGGTTAAAAAAAATCAGTCTCATCCTAGCAAGAATAAAGTGGAAAATGGTTAGACTAAACGATAGCTCCAAGCTACATGTTTCCAGCACCAAAAATAACCATATGGCACTGAATGTGTGCAGGTCACTCTGGAGATTTCCTCTAATTATATCATGATGTGCTCATTGTCATGGAATTGCAGCCTTTCTTGCCCCTCTACCTGCTTTGTTTAAGAGCAGCTGCTGGGTTCAAGCTGCTGTCTGCTTCCAGCACAGACACTGAATGAAGAAATGCTTTCTAGGGAAGTCATGTTCCAAAGCAGGAACAGCAACAATAAACTGATTCAATGGGGGAACATAAAGTTTACTGGGCAAAAGTCTCAATATCAGCTGGTGCTAATTTACTGCCACCAATTCCAATTGGTAAATAACACTTCCTAGGCAATTTATGCACAGTTAAAAGGGATGGGGCCTGTATTTAATGAACAGAAGAAAGCATACTGCTTTGCTGAATGCCTGATGGTGATAGTTTCATTACAATGATTGCATGAGTGAGCCTCAGTTACTTTTCCTACTCAACATATGTGCCAGGAAAGCAGAATCATGGACACCACTGTGCAGAATATGAACACAGAATCCAAACTTTTTCATCTCAGAGACAAATAACTCTTGACTAAAAATTACTTCACAGACCTTCTATATTTTTATTTATTTCTAAATTATGATGTAATTGAAACAAATAGTTCTGTACATGGAAACTTAATGACTACTGAGTAAGTTTTAGATACCACCATATTATCTACAGATTTTTTCAGTTGCTTCTATAAAGATGGGACAGAAACAGAGAGATAGATTTGCTTATTAATTACATGCTGTTTTTAATCTGTATGAAACTATTGCTTTAAAACACTAATAAAATACCCCTATGTCTTCTCTAGTGCACAGGTAAATTATATCTTACATATTATAATCAGATGAAGCCAGTATTTCTTTTATAGTCATTATTTTATTAGCATCAAGTAATTGTAAAAGTGGGTGCTCACAGAATACCTTGATACGACTCACCCCATTAGTATCTTCCTCCTTCCCTCTGACCTATTTCCAAACCAATCTCTACAAGCTCCATTGTTCCACACTGATAACTGTACATAAAGTATTTTGTATAAGTTCACCCCCTTTCGTAATTTCTGTTCAACCTCCTACTAGTATCCATGCCCCAAACAAGACCTCCTTTATATTCCAGCCATTTATTTTTAACTGCATGCTAATTGCTTAAAGGGGTTTCACTATGTGAATGCATTTAAATGAAGGTAATAGGTGTTAAAAACATACTAATACATTTCATATCACAGGTGAATTTAGGTCCCATTAATAAAAATTAGACAGACACTCAGTTTTGTACAAATAATGCATGCTGGAACCGTCCCTGTACTTTTAAGTACCACCATGAAACTAATTTCACTTCAATTATGGAGCAATCACAATATGCCAGATACAGGGAATAAGTCAGGAACAAGCGATGTGGTTCGTTTAAAACTTTATTCAGTGAGGAAGTGTATAGTAGAGTAGATTTGAATTTGTTACCATGTACCTTCTTTCACCATTCATTTCTTGGTTGAGCAAGTTCAATGTTCTAGAAGGGAAGATGTGATAGAAATACCCATGAAGTGGTAATTTTAGTGGAAAAATCAACTTTGTAATGACATAGCAGCTGTATGGACTTTCCCCATCATTATTTGATCAGAGCATACTTTCTGAAGTTAGAGAAATGAAAGTCAGCTCAGAAAATTTAGAAAAAAAGTTACAAATTGGTTTGGGAGACAGTGCCTACATAACAATACAGTACTGAACTGGAGGTAACATCATAGATGAAGACCTTAATTTTCCTGAACTCTCAGAAAAGATAATTCGTCTAAAAAGCCAGAAAATCAATTGAAAGGAACTTGAATTTTATACAGTTGTGACAGGGGGCAAACACAGGGTTTGAGGACTGGCAGGCAATACAGCTGGATTTGGCAGCAATATTTTGTGCTGATTGGAAAGGAGATAGATGTGAGAGCAGTGAGGTTAAATGGAAATGAGGTTGAAGTGGTTGAGAACTGTAGTGATTAGAGATCACCATCTGGTCCATGGAGAGGAAAGGGTAATTTAAAGAAACCTCTTGGTAGAAGTGATTTTGAACAATCTGAATATAGTATAAGAAAACAAAAAGGTATAAGCATAGTCAATGTCAGGCTAAGAATAGTAGTAATGTTTCCCACAGAGTAATTTGGAAAGCATGAAGGCTTAGGACTGAACAAAAATATAAAATGTTGCAGCTTAAATTGCCACCTTCCCTGTATCCATTCTACTTCCCGCCCCCTTCCCTTCCTTGCTTTCTTTTCCCTTTCTATCATTTTAAACATCTTCACTTACAGAGAAAATCTGAGGAAACAGTTTGGAATGAATGGGTAATGGGTTTGATTCTGATATGAAATGCAAAAGGAAGTTTTAAGACCATCTGATGTTTGATTGAAGAATTATGTTGTAATGTATAGATAACAGAACAGAACAGAAAGAGGGAGGGAATATTCAGTATAACCGGGGATAAAGTTACTTTACCAGTTACATAAGATATAATACAATAATGGAACCACAAAGAGGAAGACTAAATCTGAAATGAACTGTAGAGAATGAATTGGTAGGAAAACTTATCTGTGAAAATACTGTGTATAAGAAAACCAAATAGATGAAATTGGATAGGGAAGGGGGGAAAGGGGGGAAATCAAGATAAGCGGGGGGGGGGGGAGAGAAATGGGGACCATGTCATGAGAAAGAGTATCAATGTTTGTGAAGTTATGCACCTTCTATCTGGTGAATATAATGTAACCCTTCTATTAATCACAATAAAAATTATTTTTAAAGAATGGCCTATAGACACAAGAAGAAATGCTTGACATCTCGACCATAAAAGAAATGCAAATCAAAACAACTTTGAGATTCCACCTCACTCCAGTTAGAATGGCCATGATCAAGAAATCCAAATAACAACAGATGCTGGCAGGGATGTGGCCAAGAGGGATCACTACTACACTGTTGGTTGGAGTGCAAACTCCTTCAACCACTCGGGAAAGCAGTATGGAAATTCCTCAAAAGACTGAACATAGAGCTCCCCTATAACCCAGCAATTTATCCAAACATCCAGAAACAAGGACATACTAAAGCCACTAATACAACAATGTTCATTGCAGCACTATTTATCATAGCAAAGAAATGGAACCAACCCAGATGCCCCTCAGTTAATGAGTGGATCAAGAAGATGTGGTATTTATACACAATGGAATTCTATGCTGCCATCAGAAAGAGAATGACATCGTCCCATTTGTAAGGAAATGGAAAGACATGGAAAAAAATCATATTAAGTGAAGCCAGACCCAAAGGAACATAGGCTCCATGGATTCCCTCATTTGTAATAATTAGTACACATGTAGGACCTCCTAGCAGAGGATTACAATAGTTCAAAGGTCATATAAGATGAGACTAAATGAAAGGATTTCTAGGCTATGGAAACAAGAGCTTTATATTGTGAGATTGTTGTTCTTAATGTACTGTTATTTCTTTTCTTTTTTTTGCCCTAATGGTTAATTTCATATTGTTACTGTATCTGACTTTGTTACCTGGTATATTGTATATTTGTTTATTTGAAATAGGAAAGGAAAGGGGGGAAACAAGATGATTGGGAGGGGGTTGGGGGCTGGAAATGGGGACAAAAACATGAGAAGCAAATATGATTGAGAGAGATCATCCTTTTAATGCATGACACTAAATACCTAGGCTTTTATATGTGAAAGAAATTAACAAAAGTTAATCAAGATGAATTACTAACTTAAACTTTTAAAACTGAAAACTATAAAATTCCTCAAGGTTGAAAAGGAAAAAGATGAACTTCCATTTAACAATGAGAGTTTAGATATGACTTCTAAAAGGAATGAGTCATGTACATTGGCTCTGTCAAAGATTATGTCAATAGAATATAAAAAGATAAGCCTCAGTATACAAAAGATATTTGTAAAAGATATGATTGATAGACAATTCCAAATATTTGAAAAACCTCATTAATGTCAGTAAAAATCTGACAAAGAAATGAACCAAAGACACTAGCACATCCCTCATTAGAGCAGATACAGGCAAATGGGTTTATGATCTAATATTATTTATCTTCCAGAAAAATGTACATTAAATGAACAGTAAAATACCACTACCTATCTATTACAATAGCTAAAACCAAGTCCAATGATCATAACAAATGAGATCAGGGCTGAGGAGTAATAGGATTCTAACTTATTGTAGTTATAAATAACCTGTACTGGGATGTATATAGAAGTTATATTCACAAGCAATCAAGTTGTGTTTCACTATGTAAATTGATAAGTAAACTATGTAACATCCAGATGTTGGCATGATCCTCTGTGCTAAGGAGAAAAGAGATATCAAGACAGAAAAAGACAGGCAAAAAAGGTATAGTGGGTAGTAAAAGAAATCAGTCTTCATAAAAACATCACATGCCCATGGTTCTAACTGCTGAGGCTCAAGTGGTAGAGCTCTAGCATTGAGAAAGTCAAAGGACAGTGCTCAGGCCCTGAGCTCAAGCCCAGGACTAGCAAAAAAAGAAATATATATATATATATACATATATATGCTTCTTTAACGTGCAATTGAATTTTATTCATCTTGCAACAGTGCTCTCAAAATCCCATGAAAAACATGTGGGACTCAATATTTATAGCCAGACCTCTAAACTCTCTGCATAGTGACTCTATGTATAGTAAATAAGAACAGAATCTCCATGCTTTCTGTGTTTTCTTTTCTTTCCTTTTCTTTTTCTTTTTTCTTTTTCTTTTTTTTTTTTGCTACCACCCTACCCCTGGGCCTGGGCGTTGTCCCTCAGCACTTCAGCTCAAGGATGCCACCCTACCCTTGAGCCAAGCCCCACTTCCTGTTTTCTACAGGTTAACTGGAAATAAGAGTCTCAGGTCCTTTTGTGCCTGGGCTGCCTTTGAACCTTGATCCTCAGATCTCAGCCTCCTGAGTAGCTATGATTACAAGCTTGAGCTACCATGCCCAGCTGAGAGATACTTTTATAGGCATGCTGTGCCTGCTATTTCTCAAGGCTTGAAATTGATTATGGGACAATTTGTCACTGTATTTTTTCCATATATTTTTTATTGTAATTAACAGAAGGGTTACATTACATTCGCCAGATAGAAGGTGCATTACTTCACATACATTGATACCCTTTCTCATGTCTTGGTCCCCATTTCCCTCCCCCTTTGCTTTCCCCCCTTTCCTATCCAATTTCAAATAACCAAATATGCATATATCCAATATATCAGATAACAAAGTGAAATACTGTAACAATATGAGATAACCAAGGGACAACAAAAGAGATGACAGATAACACAGTACATTAAGGACAACAATCACTCATTATATGGCTTTTGTTTCTATATCCTAGAGGTCCTTTCATTTAGTGTCATACTGTATGGCCTTATGTATCTAGGTTTTGCTCTATTGCAAATCTCTGCTAGAAGAGTCCAAGGTTTCTACTAATTATGGCAAATGAGGGAAACCATTGAGCCTAAGTTCCTTTGAGTCTGGCTTACTTCACTTAATATGATTTTTTCTAAGTCTTTCCATTTCCTTACAAATGGAGAGATGTCGTTCTTTCTGACAGCAGCATAGAATTCCATTGTGTACAAATACCACATCTTGTTGATCCACTCATCAACTGAGGGACGTCTAGGTTGGTTCCATATGTTTGCTATGGTAAATAATGCTGCAATGAATATTGTTGTGCTAGGGGATTTAGTATGCCCTTGTTTCTGGACAGGGCAAATGCCAAGTAGTGGAATTGCTGGATCATAGGGGAGCTCTATGTTTAGTCTTTTGAGGAACTGCCATACTGCTTTCCATAGTGGTTGAACGAGTTTGCGCTCCCACCAACAGTGTAGTAGTGATCCCTCCTGGCCACATCCCCTCCAGCATCTGTTATTATTCGTTTTCCTGATCCTGGCCATTCTAACTGGAGGGAGGTGGAATCTTAGAGTTGTTTTGATTTGCATTTCTTTTATGACCAGAGATGTTGAGCATTTCTTCATGTGTCTATAGGCCATTCTAATTTCTTCTTCAGAGAAGACTGTCTTTAAGTCTTTGGCTCATCTTTTGATGGGATGGTTGTTTCTTTGGAGATTAGTTTTGGAGTGATTCAATTTTTTGAGCTGTCCGTTGTATGGTTAGTGAAGATCTTCTTTTGTTTGTTGTTTTTGTTTTTGCCAGTCTTAAGTCTTGAATTCTGGGCCTGGGCACTGTACCTGAATTTCTTTTGCTCTCAAGGTGAGCACTCTACCACTTGAGCCACAGTATCAGTTCTGGATTTGTTTGAGTAGTTTATTGGAGATAAGAATCTCAAGGACTTTCCTATCAGGGTTGACTTTGAACTGAGATCTGTAGATCTTAGCCTTCTGAGTAGCTAGGATTAGAGGCCTTAGCCGTTGGTACACAGCTACTGTGTCTTGTTTTTTTTAAGCCAACATATGTACTTCCTTTTGCTCTTTGTGTGCTAAAATGGGTATGGTATGTGTGAGTGTGTGTGTGTGTGTGTGTGTGTGTGCACATGCGCCCGCATGTGTGCTTGCATGCGTGCGTGTGTTTTGAGGAATCTGGTGTCTGAATATAGGTCAAGTATCCATAAACATGGCCGCTAGGATGTGTGATGCTCTGCTACAGTCTTCTAGAATATTCGCCTGCATATAAGCTTTCAGCCTTTGAGTTTTGCCTTTGAAATCTACTTGGTAGATACATGATCAAACTTCCTTCTTCAGTAAACTCCAAGTAAGGAAAGCACTTTCCTTGAATGTAGGCGATATTGACACATGGGCAACACAGGAATAGCAAAGCGATTCTAAGGTAGCCAGAGATTGTTTAGATAAACACAGAAAATTGACAACACATGGGGGTGAAAAGAAGTCTCATTAAAAAGTCTCTAGTGATTCCACACAGATTTCTTCTGTTGCCCACAGGGAATACAAGTTTCTGTTCTTCACAGTTACATTAAAAGGAGCAGGAGTCTATTTTTTTTTCCTTTTTGCTAATGGAATGTGACTGCAGGAGTGAATTAACACTTTCCACTTATGGCTCATTTTGTTTTGGTGAATGGCACAGGTAATATTTCACCTGTCAAGTATTTACTTATGTTTGTTCCAAAATGTATTTGAGGAAGAGGGTGGGTGGGAAATCAAGCCTAATCTAGATCTGAGAACACAGTGTATTCTCTTTATTTAGAGAGTTGGAAATTTATCATGACATATTCTGGCTGCACAGTCAAAACTTATCACCACCCACAATGTTGGAAGCTCGACAGGATGACTCTGTGGGAGCCTTTTCAACAGATGTGGTCTGATGTATCAAGTGCAAGACCTGCATAGAGCAAAGAGGCAATCCTTTTAGCTGGGCCTGCAAAGTTGTATACAATATATAGTTTTCTAATGAGATTTGATCATTATTTTAAGTTAGAATGAATCTATCTCAATATCATGGAACATTGATTCATGCTGTTATGAAAAATAGGTTAGAAAAATCTTTAGCTAAAGCATATTTTTGTCATCATAAATATTGAGACTATCCCTCTGAAGTATTGACTCTTGGTTATATGATATGTTTTTTAATCTTAATACTGAGCAGATAAAATGACATTCTATGATGTAAATTCTTGCACAGACATTGGCATTTCTCTTCTGCATGTCATATAATCTAAAAGTTAAAATTTCATCTAATAAAAGTTTGTTTTGATGTTTATGCTCCTAGTCAAACATTGTGACCCTTCCATGCGTGCTAAATGTTTTAATGGATTGGTACTGTGAACACTGTGAAGCATATAGTGTAAGCATCTCTTTCAAATGGTCTTTTGAAGATTTCTAACTTATGATTGCAAGGACTTCCTTCCTGCTCTGCATACTACTCATTAAAATGTGGGTTATTTTCCCCCTCCCACCCATAGCTTTCTGGCTCTTTAATGGTTAGCCATTTGTGATAATTTGTCTGTAAATTCCATTCCTCATTTCATATGCACTTGCCATGTATAATTTTCATTCCTAAATGCAAATCCTACATTAACATCTGCATATAAATGCATTGGGAAGTAAATCAGCCTCTATAAAAAATATGCACATTGCCTCCTTTCCCCAGTTTTTGCTCCTCACAATTTTCTGATGTCCTTCCTACCTTCCCTATGCCATTCCCCCCTCTGCTCTTCTTTTCAGTTTCTTTCCCTACAGGATGTCTGCTTTACCAGTGCACAAGATAACGATTCTAAATTTAAATGATCTCACAAGCTTTTGTTCTATTTCTAGTTGCCACCTGTTAAGAGGTAAATGTGCTTAGGAGTGTGGAACTACCAGAAACACAGAAGCTCTCCTCATATGGCAAGAAAAGTAGTAGGGCTCAGAATGATAGACTTTTCAAATATTCATTTTACAACCTCCTATCTCTCTCTCTTTTCTGTTCTCTTCTTCATTCTTGCCTATAGCACCAGAAAACATAAACCCAAGTCATATATTTTGGCAACATGCAAAGTAATAAGAATTGCACAATTAAAAATCATTTATATAAAACCACATTATGCAATGACAATTACAAAGTCAACTACCACAAAGATAGTTATCTAAAGGCATCAATTAAATAGTAATATTACCTGCACACTAACATGATGTATATACTATTATCCTATATAGCACAGTATAAAATATGTCCTCACAAATTGATTTTTTCTTCATTAATATATGTATTAAAATTCTCTATTATGGCCATGTTATTGAATAGGAATATTTAAACACATTCCCAATGAGCCTTGAAAACACAGTACAATTTCAAATTGGTATATAAAATACTTTATATATTTATTCAAGATCTATTATATAGCCATTATTAGTTACTACTGGAGTTTATATAAAATATAATTTATTAGGAAGAAGTGGACTATTTACTAGGAGAGTGTACTGTGATGTGGTAACTGGAATCAAAGGCACAGATCAATTACCAGGTAGAGGAGGAGGGAGAAAAAGAGGAGTAGGAGGAAGTAAAATCCAGACACAGAGCCATGTTCTTCTTAGGAATAGTATATGTCAGAAGTTGATGAAACAGCTGGGCACAGTGGCTCTTGCCTGTAATCCTAGTTACTCAGGAGGCTGAGATCTGAGGATCAAGGTTCAAAGCCAGCCCAGGCACAAAAGGACCTGAGACTCTTATCTCCAATTAACCTCTAGAAAATGAGAAGTGGGGGCTTGGCTCAAGAGTAGGGTGGTAGCCTTGACCTGAAGAGCTCAGGGACAACGCCCAGGCCAAGTTCAAGTCCCATGACTGCTCCATTCCCCCCCCACAAAATACAATTAGTATGTAAAAAATAAAACTGTAAATGGACTAGAAAGTATGCTTATAATGTTCATGTAAAACGAAACCTGAATTTCTTCAAAGCATGTGAATCCACCATCATCTTTTTTTTCAGTAAGTGAATGCGATAAAAATCGAAAGAAAAGGTAAGATATATACCAATAGATTGCCAAAGAACTTAAGAGCTTTGCGTATTTGATATTTTAAGGTCCTCAGAAGGAAGCAAAATCTGTTAACACTTGTTTAGGTTTTAATTATTTTTTAATTGATTTGTCAGCAACTAGAGGGGTCAGTCAGAAAAAGAGCTTGGTTGCTAGTAACAACAGGAAAGGATGAGCAAAAAAAAATTAGAGAGTGATGAAGTGGCTGTGCTAGGACCTCAGTAGAGAAAAATGCCAGTGCTACCAGAAACTTCAGGTAAGTCTCCATCTGGGAATAGCCTTTCAGTGCCAACAGAAATGTAGAGTTCTTTCCCTTTGAAGAAGGCAACTGTTTTTTAAGAAATGTCATCAAATCTTGTTGAATTCATCCCAAGATCCTTATGTACAGCCATAAATACAGAGAGCTACTCTTGGACATACCTTCATTTACTCTCTTTTTACAAATATGTGTCCTATTTGTGGGGCACATACCTCGTGGCCCAGTGCTCACTTTCTGGTTTTGGAGATCCAACCTGCCTGTCTCCTGGTTGGGAGGTTTGGCTGTGGTTTGGGCTGTAAAATAAGGCTACCTCGAACCCATGGATTGGCCCCACCGCCCTCTCTGACCGCACCTACCTCCCCCTGTCCTGCCTACTTTTATGTTAATAGATTCGTGCTTCTTACTTTAGCCCCTGGTATCTTCCCATTAAAGGAGTCTGCTGTGACATTCTCCCTGGCGCGTCTGTGTCTTCCTTCTGGAGAAGGGAGGGCTGGATGAAGGCGACCAGCTGGCCCTATCCTTTCTCGGTCTGGTCTTAGTCGGGGTGTGTTCTCTTTGCCCTTCCTGCTGGTCAGGAGGCAAAGAGTGCTAAAAACCCCGACATTATTCATTTAAAGATTTGTTACTGGCTTGTAAAATAAAGTAAGAGGGAAATAAAATATATCATTAATAAAACTTGTGATCATATTGCATGGTGTGCTTGCAGTTTGACATGAGGAAAAAGATACCAAAAGTCGGAGCAGGTTTCCCTTTCCTGGATTGCAATTTGTGCAAATAAGCTCGACAGTGTCTGAGACTGTGACCTTCTAGCCTCTACTTCAACCACTATCATCTTTGGATCACAGAAACAAATTCTTCAGTCAAGTGGAGATTCACAACTTCAGCACAAAGGTGCAAAAGTTCTGTGGTTAAAAACTAAACACTGTGTCAAATTGTAACCAGTCGGGTTTTTTTTTTTTGTTTTGTTTTTGGGGTTTTTTTTGGTGTTATTAGCTGCCCATTTCTTTGCAATTAGGTAATCTAACTGCTGCTTAGCTCAAAGACAGGATTTTCTAAGATCAGCAAACTAGAAAGCCATTTGTTGCTTTACACTTGAAGAGTTGTGCTTATTTTTGGATAAAGCCATTATTTTAAAATTGCTGACTCCAACATCTTGAAGGCCAAGACAAGACCACATCTCTGCTACAGTTGACAAAATGAAGAGCTTTTAGTCTGCAGAAAACTTGATGGCAAGATTAAAAAGAAAGGAGGGCCAGGAGTTTGGCCTAGTGGTAGAGTGCTTGTTTAGCATGCACGAAGACCTGGGTTCACTTCCTCAGTACCACATACATAGAAAAAAGCCGGAAGTGGTGCTGAGGCTCAAGTGGTAGAGCTCCAGCCTTGAGAAATTCCAAGGATAGTGCTCAGGCCCTGAGCTCAAGCCCAGGACTGGCAAAAAAAAAAAAAAAAAAAAAAAAAAAGAAAAAAAAGAAAGGAGCCACAAGACAACCAGCAATGGACATTTAGCAGAAACTTTTTAGTAGCCCAAATGTTTATGCTATTTAATCCTCAGAATAATCTACAATGCAAGTCTATTATTGTTCCCATCTTAATAAATGATGACTTTCATCACAGAGCATATAAAAAGTATTTGACAGCGGAAATTTCAAAGGGGGTGGTAGTGACAGTACCTATTTACTGCTGTTGTCAATACTTCCGCTTGGCAGCAGGTAGTAAATCTTAGGGAATGATTTAGAAGGGTTCTCTGAAAACATCACCCCCTTTTGAGAAACAGCATTTCATTTTCCTCTGTGGCAACTCAAGTCTTTCAAAATTTACCTTTTTTGAATTCTGATAGATTTTGTTCATTTAGGAGTCCCACCTCTGTGCAAGATAATAAATTGTGCATTCCTTTGTCAAAATTATCTTCAATTCAACATAGTATTATATTATTGTTTTTTTCTGGCCCTAGGGCCTAAGCCCTTGGTACTCAGGGCTTCAAGCTCTTGAGCAACTTTGGTATGGCTGGAGGATTACTACTGAGCCATACCCCCCTTACAACTTTTTGCTAGCTAATTGAATGTAAAAGTCTCAAGGATTTATCTTCTCTGGCTGGCCACAATTCTTTAGCCTTAGATCTCAGTCTACTAAACAGGTAGGATTATAGGTGTGAGCCATCAGTGCCAGGCCAATGTGTCACTGAAGGGGGACACAGTATCTTGATTAGTAGTCTCCCCTTACAACATAGCTTTATGTTTTCTAAGGTGACAGGTAGATGATAGTATTCTCTATATTAAAACAAATATTTGCTACATATTAGTCAGTTTGGAGCAGTAGACTACCTCTTCTGGCCCACGATAATTGTCTATTCAACATTTCATTTGGATGGAGGGAAATAAGAGATAAGTGAGCATTTGAGTTAGAGGGTAAAAGGAGGTTGAATATAAGAGTGAAATTTGTAAAAGCAAATTTTGTTCATCTTTTATCTTTGGCTGCAATCAACATGAGTTTTATACTTTTGGTTTTATAAGCAGAAGTCATAACTTTTTTCAAGAGACAATTTTATACTTTTTATGGAAAAGAAAAGAAATTGTTGACTCAAGTAGGGACATTTGGAAATTCTACGTAAGGACTGGAAGTATGGACCCAGGAGACCATGCTAATAGTTCTGACTCAGGAATGACTTAGCTATGAAACTCAGTGTTCTTGTTTAAAAAATAAATTTCAATGATGTCTACAATATATTCTGCATTTTGAATTATGAAAGTAATATTTGAATGGCAATAACTGGGATAATTTCTTCCCATAATATTACGTAAGTATATATTTACTTTATTTTCCATTGGTATTTTAATAAAAACTATAAAGTAAAAGCATTTTGACTGCCATGGTTTGTTATATACATCCTTTCTTTTATTGAGATTACTAATTAGCTGAGCTCTTATAATTCCTGACTGTAATGCTAGCTACTCCAGAAGTTGAGATTCAGAGAATAGTAGATTGAAGGAATCCAGCCTGAGCAGAAGTACTCATATCCAAAATAGCCAGCAAAAAGCCAAGCTGGAGGTAGCAATGTTTGAAAAGAAATGTACTCACTACCTTATGTATGTAACCATAACCTCTCTGTACATTACCCTGACAAAAAATTAAATTGAATTTTTTTAAAAAAAAGGAAGTATAAGGTCCTGAATTCAAAACCTCACTGAAAAAATAAATAAATGAATAAAATAGATGCTTAATACACTTTTAAGAGAAAAGGCAATTACTTTAAGACTAATTAATAGTTTTTTCTCACTACAAAATTATTTATAGTGGTCAAGAAATTCAGTTAAAACTCTTAATTGCTTCTTCCAATGAAAGTGAAAATTAAAAACAAAAAAAATTTTCAAGATCCTTGTGTATCTTATAATTCCCTTGCCTATTTCCATGGATGATTTTATTCTCTATATATCCAATATTTGAATTAATAAACCATAAATAAACAAAATTTTACTTTGTGTGTTCTTTTATAGTGAGCCACTTGATAGCTAACTACCATTAGCAAATAAAATCAAGACTGGTAGGAATTCTGACATTTGTGCCAGTATGGTATGTAGGCCCTCAGGATAAATTCAAAATATTCATTCTAAAGTGAACAATTTATTATGTAGATGCTCTATATTGGAAGAGAGCCAAGAAGCTTCAAATAAGTATTTGGGTAGAAAGCAATTAGTTGCTATTACATAAAGAGATGAAATTCCATTCTCTTGTGTATACTGATAATGTCTTGAGTCTGGTCAGCTCACATAAACTAGTACAGAATCTGTCTTTCCTTGTATAAAACTAAAAGAGCTACAGTAACTAAATTTTTTTTTGCCAGTCCTGGGTTTGAGCTCAGGGCCTGAGCACTGTCCTTAGGCTTTCTCAAGGCTAGAGCTCTACCACTTGAGCCACAGCACCTCTTCCAGCTTTTTTTTCTATGTATGTGGTACCGAGGAACCAGACGTAGGGTGTTTGTACATGTTAAATAAGCACTCTACTACTCTACCACTAGACCAAATTCCTGCCCTCTGTCCTTTTTTTTAAAGGACAAACACATTCTATGTATAGTGAACATTATCATAGATTCATCCTTTTTTATAGCCCCATAATTAAACAAACACCAAATTTTGGCTGTCTCCTATAATCAGTATAGAAGAAAAAATTGCTTATTATCACCTTACAGAGAATAAAATGAGATAATAGTAAGAAAATCTTGATGGCTCAGAATAATGAATAATGATGGTGAATAATGAATAATCAATGACATTTCTTGCCTCCTTCTGTGTTTAAGAGTTCATGGTGTTTTCTATTATTGGATAAATCACATCTAGGCATTTTGCCTAAATTTAAGATTCCTCTATCAACACTTCTGAATCTCTCAACTCTCTTGTGAAATCCCACGTAGTCATACTTCTTATTCCAAATAACCCTGGTCTACTTCCTGTAACTCAGTAGAAACAATAGTGAATACTTATTCTAGGAGATAAATGAGTACTTTCTTTTCTTTTATTCATCCACATAAAATCTACTGAATTAGGAGGAGTGGTCTGTGGTCTAGTTGGTAGAATATAAAGTATGAGGTCTTCTTACTTTCAAAAGACAACCATTTATCAACAAGCTATGGAATCATTTCAATTGTGAAAAATCAGTTAATCAGCAAAGACACTTTTGTACTTCAGATCAAAGCAAAGGTGGGTACAGCGGAGCCACTAGGAAAATTCAAAGTATGTAAAAACATCTCCTAGCTCTTGAAGTCTCTTTGGGGAAGGAAAGAAAAGACTGAAATTTATGTTCAATATTCAGACTTTTGGGTGGTCTCACCAAGGACTAGCTTTTGACTTGTCCGCATTGAAGCACTTTTAAGAAAGGGTGACAGATTGTGGACCACTGAAAATTGCTTCTGGACTCCAGTATTTGATTAGTTTGAAGCGTTTAAAATGGTATAAACTTAGTCTCCTATAGGCATTTCCTTGGCCCCAGGATGGAAGAATAGGAGAAAACTTTCCACTCACGGCTTTTCTCAGGAGAGGGAAAGAACTAGAGTGTATGGCCAATAATTGGGTTTTGGTAGGTTAGTTCCACCTAGAGCACTGCCTTCTGTCTTCCCTTTATTGCTGTACTGAAGTGCTGATGAGTCCTGGCATTCTCTGTAAGCCTGGGGGGGTGGGGTGGGGTGGGGACTTCTGAGAATTAAAATGGGACAGCCCGTGACAGTGCCAGATGACTTACAGTGCCAAGAACATACACAAACAGAACAAGTAATACAATATCCTGATTGAAGCAATGGGCTGATCACCATGATTGGGAATTTAAAAGCAGTGTACAAAGCAATTGGACCCACAGAAAAGGTCTGAGAAGTCCAAAAAAAGGTATGAGAACACCATAGAATCTCTAGCCAGGCCAGTGGGTGAAAATATGTGAATCCTTATGAAAAGTCAAATGGCACTCCAAGGTAAAGAAACAAACTAAATCTACAGAAGTTCACCCCAATGAAAAGATGTTTCAAAGTTCAGGAAAAGGCCACATGAACAAAAATGAAATTATTAAGAAAGATGAAAATTTTAAAACAAGAGACTAACTCTGATGATGGTTCATGCCTAAAAACTTAGGAGGTTTGTTGGGAGCCAGAGTGGAATCAAACTGTACCTTGATTTGCATCAGACAATGGCTTTATTGTCTTATTGTTTTCTGGCCTTATTCTGTTTAAATGACCTGAGATTTACCATATGAATGTAACACCTGGAAGTTCCCTGGGTCTCAAGGAGGGAAGAAGCTGGAGTGGAAAATAAACGCTGCAGTCTTTACCTGGACTGCGGACATCCCGGACCAGGTGTGTCTGTCTCTCTTCTATTTCTTCCTAGTCCTTGCCCCCTATTTCAGGAACCCCAATCTGCGAACCCTGGTTTGCTGCCGGCTGGCCCCGGCAACTGGCGCCTGAACAGGGACTTGTGGCTAGGGCCTTTAGGCTTGCCTAAAGGTTGAAAAAGGGATTGAGGCCGTAAGGCTGCAGCCGGAGGCGGTGGGTGTGAGGGGTAAGGTTTAGAATCAGACACTATAGTGGCCTGAGGGTCATCTTTCTTTCCTACTTCTGGGGGGGCTCTCTGCTCCATCCCCATTTTCGATAGAAAATGTAGGATTTCTTCTAACTTCTTCTCCATCGTAGCCATCCGGCCCTCCATTGACTCATCATAACTTTCCTCCTTGATATTCAAACCTGAATTCTGATACTCAATATCTACTGGTTGTTGTTCCCTTTTTAAGATCTCACTTAGACTCTCTTGGGCTGCGGCATATGGCTCAGCCTCAGGTTTTTCAGAAGGGTCCTTTAACTCATAAATTTCCCTTAATTCAAGATTAAGTTCAGCATTCTCATGTTGAGGATCTATGCATTCACTTACTAAATTCCATACATCAATAGCCTCTACTGGGGTCTTTTCGGGGCCATATACATTATAATATTCTTGAATTCTTTTTCCTATCCGCTGCCAGGTTTTTTGGAATTCCTCCTCTATGAACCTTGGGCATGCCTCCTCGACAAACTGTAGGAAGCTCTGAAGCACCCCTTTTTCCACCCACGTTCCGTGGGCTTCAAGTAGGCCTGTTAAGATCGGTACATATGACCTATGGCTACTAACTTGACCCATAATTTTTACTCCTGACTATACACTCTCTTAATAGTCCTACGATGTGTTACTCACCACAGGGAGGGGTTTTAACTCTCCTGTGGAGAGCTTTAGATAAGGCCAAAGCCAATTTATATCTCCTAAGAATTGCTGAAAATCATGAAGAGTTCTTAAGTGTGAAGTTTTTAATTGTATTTTTTGGCTTTTAAAATAGTGTGGGCCTAATATATGGCCTAGATACGTAAAAGGGGGGTGTTCCTGAACCTTTTCAGCTGCTATTATAAGGCCAAAGAGGCTCAGATCTTGCTTTAGTTGTCCAAAGGCTTGTCGTACGACGATAGGGTCAGAACAAGCCAACAAGATGTCATCCATATAATGAACAATATAAACAGAAGAAAATTTTTCACGAGTGGAAGAAATGGCTCTAGCTACAAAACTTTGACATAAAGTTGGGCTATTTGCCATGCCCTGTGGAAGCACAAGCCAGTGATATCGCTTCATGGGTTCTTTAAAATTAACAGAGGGGACGCTGAAGGCAAAGCGCATACTGTCTTGAGGCGCCGGGAGCCAGAGTGGAATCAAACTGAGGTTGAGATTTGAGGGTTGAGGTTTGCAGCCAATCTAGGCAGACAAATCTGTTAACCAGCAAAAAGCCAAATTGGAATTGTGGCTTAAGTGGTAGCACTCTGGCCTTGAGCAATAAAGCTAAGGGAGAGTGAAAGGTTGTGAGTTCAAGTCAGCACACACATTCACACACACACACACACACACACACACACACACACACAACAAATTTTGGAACTGAAATATAGAATGACTGAGTTGGAAAGGTTCACTAAAAAAGCATCAACACAGCAGGGTCAGGGAGTTTGGCCTAGTGGTACAGTGCTTGCCTAGCATGCACAAAGGCCCGGGTTCAATTCCTAGGTACCACATACATAGAAAAAAGCCGGAATGGTGCTGAGGCTCAAGTGGTAGAACTCTAGCCTTGAGAAAGTCCAAAGACAGTGCTCAGGCCCTGAGCTCGAGTCCAGAACTGGCAAAAAAAAAAAAAAAAGCATCGACAACAAACATGAACAGGCAGAAGAATCAGTGAATCTGGAGATAAGTCATATGAATGAAATGTTTCATTCAAAACAGCAAAAAGGAAAAAAATGAACAGAGCTCAAACAGCATATGAGAGTGTCTCAAAGAACATTTAGTATACTGTAAGCGCTCAACAGAGCTCACCCTTGCTCTTTCTCTTTCATGCATTGCAAAGGGGGCTCTGGTTAATATTGTCTTAGATTTGAAACTAAACTTATTTCTCTTCCTTCTTCCAAAGTTGCAACCACAGATTGTTAAAAATGGTGTCCCCAGTTGTAAAACAGAAACTTGATTGACTGACAAGGACTGAGAAACAGATATAGTTTTTCCAGGAAAAATGCTAATTCATGTTAAGCCTTGGTATCAGGTATATATTTTATATCTAATATTTCTCAAAAGCATCACCTTAAAAGAAGGTGAAGGGCGCAGAGTTTGGCCCAGTAGTAGAGTGCTTGCCAAGTATGCACAAAGACTCAGGTTCGTTTCCTCAGTACCACATACATAGAAAAAAGCCAGAAGTGTTGCTGAGGCTTAAGTGGTAGAGCTCTAGCCTTGCTCAGGCCCTGAGCTCAAGCCCAGGCCTGGCCAAAAAAGAAGAAGGTGAAGATAATAGAGGCAACATGACTCCTGACTCCCTTGCTCATAGAATTTGATTTCCTCTGTTAGCTGGAGACATGCATCACTGCAGATTTGTGATTCCTCCATCTCACTTCTATGAGTCCTCTAGCGCCATCTGTAAGCAATATGAAAGGATTTTAATGAAGCACAAAATATATAACTTTGTCCTTCAAATGAAGGTCTAGTTAGGCTCTAGTAGCTCATCTCCTTAAGCCTAGCTCCTCAGGGGGCTGAAAGCTCAGGAATGTGGGTGGTTTGAAGAAAGCCCAAGCAGAAATGTCTGTGAGACTAATATCTTTGATTAACCACAAAATAACTGAAAGTAGAGCTATGTTTCAAATGGCAGAGCATTATTATTGAGCAAGAAATGTTTAGGGGCAGCATCTAAGCCCTGAGTTCTAGATCCAGGATTGGTTCACATACCCATAACCCCCCCCCCCAAACAACATGAGGTCTAGAATAAGAAGTTTATAATGGCAGTATAATGTAGTCCATGAAAATTTAGAATACAAAACTATATTTAAAAAGAATTGTCAAAACTCCACAGAATTACTGTATAGTATTTATATTCGTATTTAATTTAATATTAAAACTAACTGTCCCTTTCTATACTTCAGTGACCTCAATTGGATTGCCTCCAGAGTCATCTATAATTTAATTATATTTATCCAAGTTCACCTAGAAGAACTTAAAATGAAATGGTGACTTTGGTTTCTGAGTCTAGAATCAATAGCCATTAAGAGAATGAGGAGATTTTTAAATCTAGGGGGAAAAAAACCAGGTGCTTAAAATATCCCTCAGACAAATTCTATGTACTCAGACAATATAGATATGGAGGAAGTTTTCTCACAATGCATGGCACAACTTTTATGCCTGGGAAGGTACAGGTTAGTACAAGAACAGACTGTCAATTAGAGTAAGAGTTAAAAGTTCAGTTTTTAGAGTAATTCAAACTTCCATGGCATTCTTAGAGAAGCACAGTGATCCTAGAGAACACCAAAATACACAAAAGATATAGATGAGAAGGAAGCCCTATATAAGTCAACATGCGTTTCTCTAACCATGTCATTGGCATCATGTAAATACCAGACATCATTTTATATACCATTTAGACATAGCAGATGTTGGCATTTAAGTATGGGTTGTTATAAGAGAAAATTGCCCTTGAATAAGAAAGAAAGCTTACTAGTAGAGAAAAATAACTTTCCTGGTCAACAATCATAACCCCAATAATAGAATTGTTTTCAAGCAGAGGTGACAGGGTAGGAAAAGAAGAGAGATATAATGATACCTCAATTCCAATCTAAAAAGGAAAGAAAATCAGCTTCAGTTTAAATTGCAATGTGTGGGTTGTATACATAGAACCTTCTCCTCCCTCTCTTCTCAAACCTCAGGCTTCATGTTAAATGGGACAAATCACATCCTTCGTAGTTCTGCTCTGCTTGGTACAGCTGCTTGCTGCAGGTGGTACCCTAAAAATATATTGTTTGTTTATTTTTCAATATAGCAGTCTGCAGACTACAGTGCTACCATAGTACCTAAAAGTGCAACTGCTGCCTCCCCATTCTGTCTATGAAGCACATGATGAAAAGCTATGACCTCTGCCAAACCTAGCATGAAAAGATCCAAATAAGAGGCACAGGTAGTGCTTGCTGCCCAGCTTCTGAGAAGTTCCATTTTCTTTGGATGCAGGAAGCAAAGCTGACACTCAGACTATCTGTCATCAGCGCCTCCAACTGGGTTTTAGGGAAACAAGGCCAAGTAACTAACTGCCTTTGTGCACAGAATAATTGTGCTGCTTTGGAGATTAACATCTGTAAGCATATGGGATACAAGAGGAAAAAAAATCAGTAATGTGTCACAGAGAGAAAAATAAAATGAAAGACAAATATTCATGGAGGTATGTTTAAATGCATATTTTAATGATTTCACATTTATTACTGGTATGATCTAATATTTTCAGTGATGTTGGTAAAGCTCTGAGTTAATTCTGCTTATCTTGCTATTGTTGAACATGATATAAACAGTTTTATGTAAAATCATGTTATAAACTGTGGTAAATATAAGGTTATAGGGCCGGGAGTTTGGCTTAGTGGTGGAGTGTTTGCCTAGCATGCACAAAGACCTGGTTTAATTCCTCGGTACCACATACAGAGAAAAAGCCAGGAGTGGTGTTGTGGTTCAAGTGATAAGCTAGCCTTGAGAAAGCCCAAGGACAGCGCTCAGGACCTGAGTGCAAGCCCCAGAATTGGCAAGTAATATTATGTAGTAGTGTTATTCTGGATTTTTTTTACATAAAAATTAGCAAAATTTAAACAAACTAATTAGTACAGAAAAAAGTGCTGTCAACGGTTCTTGACAACCAACTTTTGGCAAGCATTAGTCACTGTAAAAGTCTTGGCATCAATGGGAACTCTGATAAATAAGTTGTATAATCTAGTGAATAGATAAGGGAAACTAAAAACTAAAAATGGTTTTCTAAAGATACTTTGGAAAACATTGATATCTAACAAACATATGACTGGTGCCTCTCTAAAATTTAGTAGTATAAAACATATTTCTTATCAACATGGGAGAAAAGATGGTCAAGTGGAAAGGGAAGATGATGCCCGAATTCTAAAGAAAGTGTTATGATGTTGCTCCTTTTGATAACAAAGGAGAAAGGGCAGAGGGCTGAATGCTCAAGAGTGGCAGTTTAAGATCCATGTTAGGCTTTTCAGAAGACAAAAGAAGTAGCAAAAACCAAGGGTAATAGAAATTGTTGAAAATAAATCAAAGGTTGATGTGAATGTGAGAAATGGAAGGTGGAAAATAATTAGATTCTGAAAGAAAATGAGTATCTTTTAAAAAGAAAGTAGAGAAATTAAATAGAGAACAAGAATACAGAAGTAAGAAGGATTCAATAGATTGTCTCACTTTTGATAATGTGACCTAGATTTACCAACTGGTGACTTGCTTATAGTCTGTCAGACTAGATATGCCTCAGAGCAGAGATAGCTGCCTTTACCAGTCTCCTGTCTACAATCCTCTACTTTATGGAGAGTGCAATTTCTTTTTTTTTTTTTTTTTGCCAGTCCTGGGCTTGAGCTCAGGGCCTGAGCACGGTCCTTGGACTTCCTCAAGGCTAGAGCTCTACCACTTGAGCCTCAGCACCACTTCCGGCTTTCTTTTTTTTCTATGTATGTGGTACCGAGGAATCGAACCCGGGCCTTCATGCATGCTAGGCAAGCACTTTAACCACTAGGCCAAACTCCCAGCCTAATCCTCTACTTTATATACTCAGTCATCACTATAACTATATCTTATCACAAAAACCATCTATTCAGGCAGATAGCACTGGTTCCTGATTGTAATCCTAGCTACTAGGGAAACTGAGAGCTGAGGATTATGGTTCCAAAACATCCAGGCAAGGAAATTTATGGGATTCTTATCTCTAATTAGCTACCAGGAAACTGGAAGTGGAGCTGTGGTTCAAAGTGATAGAGTGCTAGCCTTGAGCAAAAAACCTTAGATGATTCTAAGTAAAATGAACTTCAAGGTATGGAAGCTAGAGGTGTTTCTTTGTGTGTTTTTTTAAAGTTATGCCTTTTATCTTTCCTTATTTCCCCTTTGGTTTATTCCATTGTCTCTGTATTTGATTTTTGTACCCTGTATATTGCATATACATTTATCATAATTAGGGAAGGGAAACAACAAAATGAGACAAAAGACAAAAGTTGAAGCAATGCCACAGCAATACTCACAAGACACCATGTTGGAAATGAATTTTATAACTTGGTAGGGGTTGGGGGGAGAGAAAGTGGAAGAAAAAAGAGGAACGTGTGACAATGTTTGACAAAAAGTGTACCCATTACTTTATTTATATAACTGTAACCCCTCTGTATATCACCTTGACAATAAAATTAATTTAAAAAACAAAAACAAGAGAAAAGCTCAGACACATTGCTGAGGTCCTGAGTTTAACCCATATGACAACCACTAGCAACAAAAATCAACTATCCAAGTTGCCTTTAGTTATTCTCTGGTTGCCTCTTGCACTTGATCTTGCTTTATTCATTTGAAGAATAGTTATAAATATTGATATATTGAAAGTAATCCTGTGATAAAGAAATCAGCGAGTGCATGGAAAACAAGATGATAAAAAAATGAAGGCAAATGACTGGAAAACACTGGGTAGTAAGCAAAAAAAGTTCATAATTTGTATAACAATATTTAAGAATACTTAAGAGGTGATAGTACTGAGAATTGACAAAGTAGAATATAGCCACTCTAATATTTCAGAATGTACTAGCAGATGAAGGAACTCAATATATCCATGGATCTAGAACATGCTTCACTTCAGTCCATGATTTTGGAAATGTTTCATTGGCATTAATTCAATTGATCATGTGACAACATCATTCATTATAATAAAATATTCCAGTAAGTTAGCTGAAGATTTCAAGTGATAAAAGTATGTATGTTAAGTGTGGTTTAGGTTGTCAGGATCACTGCTGGAGAGGAGTTAAAGAAAACAGATGGCAGTTGGGATGAATGTCAGAAAAAAAGCAAATAACATAGTCAAGATAAATATAGCTATGATGCTATGAGGAGATGAAAGAAAGAGAATAATGAGGACTAGCAATAATATACCCTATTTTGTAAAGAATGAGTGGGTTGAGAATATAATTTGTAATCCTACTCATAAGATTCATGAAAGGAAAAGGTATAGAAAGAACATCACAGATGGCTTTTTTTTCTACTATGTAAGCACTACTTAGCTTAAGTATGTTTGCCCATATTTTTTTTTCCTTTCCACTCAAGTATAACATGTTAAACAATAAATTATTCCTCCCATTATAACTGACAGTATAAATCATGCTTATATTCTTCCTTTGAGATTTTTCTGCTTGTATTTTAGAACACAAACATATCCATCCTACTATTATTATTCTTTCACAGAGTTTAGAAGTTCCAGTGAGAAGGAATTATTCCTTTAGAATACTGGACCATGGTAACTAATCACAACTAGAAAAGAATTCTAAAAGACAATTATACTATATATAACATACAGTGATAAAAGATGCAGCATTAGAAGGCTGATAATTTGATATTTTTCACAAAATAGTATATTTTAGTATGTTTTACTGATTTCTGAAATAATGTGTGGTTCAATATATTTTTTCTTAGATAGTTTTATGGTTAATAAAATAAATACAAGAAACGGGATCATATTTGGCTCCTTTGCACAATACTCTCTACAGATAATTTCAACTTAGATCTTGTATTATTATGAAAATAAACATGGAAATTTACTCCTACATTAGAAAGAATGATATTGCACCACTTGTAAAGAAGTTAAAGATCTAGAAAAAATTAAGTAAGTTAAGCCCAGAGAGAGAAAGGATGTATGTTTCCCTTATATGTGGAAGCCTTATTTAAAATCTATTCTTATTATCTTCAAGTAATTATACAAAGAAGTTGCCATTCAACGGTGTCGTTTATTAGTTCTATGTGTCATGATCAATGTCATTCTTTCCCCAATATACCCCTCCCTTTATTTTTCTTAAGTTTGAGGCATCTACAGTGAATTTTGGATTACATTTCCTCCTCTCCCCCATAATAGCAATAAGCTAGATTTAGCTCATAAACTTATATGTAAAAATTCTGGATGGATGCAAGCCTAAACAAATGTATTAACTGAAATAGGTAGATTCAAAGGAGACTTCAAATATCTTAATTCCTCAGAAAGCCAAAGTTAAACAAAATCAACACCAGGAAATGGGTACTTGAAAGGACTGGAGTGGGGCAACAGGAAAGCAGTAGACAAATGAAAAGGTGAAGAGAATGAGAATGCAAATGATTCAATGTATATGCGACAAAATTAAGAAAAGTGAGGGAAGACGTGGGTAGGGGAGTGGAAGAGGTGAGTGACATTGGTCAAGTTGCATTGCAATCATAAACCGCTTTGTTAAATGGCAATCCTTTGTACAATTAAAGATAATTTAAAAATGTAAGAAAAGCTAATTATTGGTGATTGGATGCAGTCTATAATCCTTACTGTCCTGTTAAATGTATTGCTATTTTTATCCTGTGATGTTTCCTCATATTTCTATAGATAATATGATATGCTTAGTGGGTAAGGAAGATCTTCAAACATCACACAGAGAAGTAGATATTGCATGCTGATAATAATGGTTGAAATGGGATTTGTGGACTAGTGATGCAGAAGACTAAATAGTATTACACTGGCTTTAGGAATCAGAGTACTATCTGGGGAATAAGTAAACTTTGTAGAATCTGGTTCATTTTTTTTCACATCACTGAGTTAGCCTGAAAGATGATCCTATTCTCAATGAGCATGGGAAGAAACCGAGCTAAAGAGAAAATAAATAACACTACCTTTATTGTCTCTCAAGGCAGCTTCTTTAACATTACCTCATCTAGTTCATAATTACAAAGTAGTTTATTACACAACTGGGTATAAGATTTAGGGATTGCGGTTCCCAGACTGTGAATATTTTTACCTTATAGTTCTGAATTTGCATGTAGGGAATACTAGAGAATATTAAAAGAAAAATTCCCCAACAAAACCCTTACATTTAATTTGACTTTGGAGGCTGTTTAAATTCTTGTACTCTGATCAGTCATGTGTTTGCAGAATTGCCATTTTATAAGGAAACTCTTCAGTAATAAAGCAAAATGAAATAAGAGACTATATAAGTGATTGATCATTTCTTTTAGTCAATACTTGATTGTTGTTTTTGATGAGACATGGGGCAATACACACTATCAACAGTTGTTGAAATGAGTTTACTATTATCATAGGATTAGAAAATAAATTAGAAGCTACACTTGTGCTTATTTCAGAAGTAACAGTAAGTTTTTACTGTTCAGTGACAATGTTATTTTCTATTATATATCCAGTTGAATAAACTAGTCTGTAGCATTTCACTTATATATGTGCATATTTATATACACACAAACACACATATATACACATATATTTGAAAGTGGTTAGAAAGGGATGTGTAGCAGAACAAGGGTGATATTGGTCAAGACACACTGTATTAATATAGAGGGGCAGATAGGTAGGTAGGTAGGTAGGTAGATAGTTGTGCCAAGAAATACTCTCCTGACATTCTATTAACTATTCCCTTAATTCAGTTACATTTGTAAAACTCCCTGTTTACATGAATTATTGGTTCTTCTTCCTACATTTTTGAATATTTTACACAATTCAAATGTTATGAAAACATACTTCATATGTATTTGATTTATGGTTAATTAAAACAAGAAGTATGGAATACTATCTGAGACTGAGATGATGCATATTTTCTCTCATATATAAATGTTAGATCTAATTTATAGAAATGCAAGTAAACACATATAAGGCTGCATGCATGTATACACAAATGTATTAACTGAAGTATGGTTTATGCAGGGAAGAATTCAAATGATATACCTCCTTAGGAAATCTAACTCACAGTCCAACAAAGTGCATACCTGGTGTCTGAGATTTGAAGGGATGAGGTCAAGGAGAGATTGGTAAATATATGCAGAAAGAAGGGCAGGAGAGAATGAAGTCATAATATTCAGTGTCTGAGACTAGGAAAATAAAAGGGAGAGGTTGGGTTTCCAGGGATGGGGGAGAATGAGGAAAGGAATTAAATTGATCAAGATGCATTGTATAAATTGATATGTTCAATGGTGACCCCCTACCATTGTACTAGTTGTATCTAGTAAAGTACAACTACCTAACAAAATAAAATAATAACAACAAATATAAGACGAAAACTAGAGTTATATATATGTATATTCTATCTATCTATCTATCTATCTATCTATCTATCTATCTATCTATCTATCTATCTATCTACCTATCTATCTCAGCTGAGTCATGTATTGAAGATGCTGAAACATTAGCTATTATAGGAGCTGGGAAGGAAAAGTGTTTCTCCACTGCCAGTTTTCATTAAAACAGTACTTTTTTTTTCTTCTGAGAAGAAAACTGTAGTGTGGAGGTGAACTAGGAGTCTGACAACTCAGTTCTCAGTTCCAGATCCACAGCACTTGTTGAGTGTGGAAACAAAAGTGCCTATACTATAGGTCCATGGTGCTTAGAATATAGTTCCACAGATTCTCTATTAATAGGTGTGACCTTGCTGGGCTAGAGGGGAAGTAAATCTTAAGGCTTAGAAAAATCCTCAATGCCATTTTGGTTTGAGAATCACCTTCCCTGACCAGATTCAATGTGTTTTGGATCAACTCAGACATCAAAGGGATCAATACAAAAGGAAAAGAAAAAGCACTATCATTATGGGTGACAAATTTGAAAACCACACTGAAGTAAAATCCTCCTTCAGGCCTAAGGAAACAGAATTTCAGGAAGTATATCTTCTGATGGTTACTTCTAAAATTTGAGTGGGAATTTGCTCCTCAATCAGCTATGAAAATAATTTCTTTTAGACAAAGGTCCTATTTCTGCTCCAATATATCACTAAAAACAAAAGCAATCTATTTTAAAATTATGTATATGTGAAGTTTGTACCAGATATTTTTATCATCAGTTTATTTTTGATATGTTTTAATTGTGCAGAGATTTCTTTGTGTCATTTATTTTATGTATGTGTGTATGACTGTGCAATATAATTTGAAATAAAATAATATAATACCTCCACCATTGCTCTTTTTGTTCACCTTGGCTAATTTAGGGTATTTCATATTTACAAGTGAATGCTATAAATGATTTTATCATTTGAATATTTGAATTTATATGAGGGGTTTATTCAGGCTGAAGTCTGATTTTGGTAGTACAGCCATTTTCAAAAAATTAATTTAGCTAATCTATGTGTATGAGATGTCTTTCCATAGAGACCTTTTACCTTCCTAAGTATGTTTATTTTTGTTGTTGCTGTTTTTGTTTTGGTTTTTGTGGTTTCTTTCTCAGTGTGCACTTTATTGATACATAGAAAAATGATTTGTTTTTATGTGTTCAATTTGCATTCTGCTATTTTGATGAAAATGTTCATCCAATCTAAGAGATATTTGGTGATGGCGTTGGTGGATTATAAATATAGGATCATAAATCTGCAAATAGGGATTATTTAAATTTTTCTCTCTATGTGTCACTTTAATTGACTTTCTTTCTCTAGCAAATATTTAAATCACTATGTTGAAGAAGAGTTGAAAGATTGAATATATTTGTATTGTTCCTGACCTTAGAGAAAATGTTTCAGGTTTTCTTTTTTCCACTTAGAACAATGTTTGTTTTATGTTTATCATGTATAGCTTATTATTATTTTGAAACAACTACAATTCTATTTCACTTCTTCAAGGTTTATATCATGAATGGATGTTCTGTTTTCCATAGAACCATATCAATAATTTAAAATTTAAATGGACAAATCACCTTTCACCATAAAGCCAATGAACAAAATCATTTTCCCTTAAAAAGCCTGTTTCAATTATTCTATTTAAATAAATGTAACACAGACATCTCCATGGCAACTGTATTTACTTATGAATATGACAGTAGGTGAATATTAGATAATATAATTTCCCTATTCATCCTTTTAAAATGCCACATGCTTGCCACATAAATTTCATCCTTAAATTCTTAATAATAACAGCCTAGGTGATATGAAAAGCAGGACCTCGATCTTGAACAATGCAATCATTGTAAATAAGTGTTTCAAACCAAAGGAGACTTCAAAGTAAGAACAATATAACTAATAAGGTCAGTGATGCATATGCTCACACACATTCACAACATCCAAAGAAATACCTACAAGTTCAAATCAATTTGAATTGATTTGGGGATTCCTAATTTGAAAAAAAAAATTCTTCATCCATGGTATTCTCAGCAAGTCTTAACAAGATATATGGAAAATAGAAATCATTAACTAGGACCCATCAGTAAATCTGAAAGCTCACATTTTATCTATCAAATTCCCAAAAGAATTCAATCTTGAATAATGATTTTAGGAAGTAGTTTAGTTTTTTTTCCCCCCCTGAGTAAAAAGTAGATATAAAAGGACACACTGAAACTTTTTCAAAGTTTTCTATGTCTTCTCATTTTTGTATGGTTTCTTAATTACATCAAATGGCTGTGGGAAACAGTAAGCTTATTTACATTATTAGCAATATCCCCTGCTAGTCTCCTAAATACAATTAACAGCTAATCTCTCATGAATTCAAAAGTATGTTGGAAGTAAAAGAAATAAGATACAGGAAAGAAAAGCACAACCCAGCAATTTTGGTTGGAGAGGTTTACATTAAATTTAGAAATATTGATTCCAGGGATGTGGCTAGCATATAGAGAGATGAAGGGCTTTGTTTTCCAACAAACTATTTGGAATTTTAAGAATTATTTCAACAAGTACAGTTACTTTCCTTACTGGATATATGTTTTACCTTACCGTGCTATTTGTGTATAATTCTATGGAAGACACACAGTTAACTAATCACAGCATTCTTTACCACTGATGAACTCTGTGGCAAAGGCATGTGAGGTTTCAGGCATCTATTACCACATTATAAATTGCTCAAAGCAAACTGAAGACTATTTCCCTTTTAGGTATGGAGAGAGTTACATTGTTTCCTGGGTATTAATTGCCCATCTTAGGAAGGGATTTTAACTTGTCCAGATGTCTTCACAGGTTTATTCTGCAGCCTAAAGATTAAAGTCATGTGAACATATTTTCTAATCCATGTGGTTCTAGTCAAATTTTGTTTAGGAAAATCCAATTATTTCTTTTGTAATGTGAATAATACCATCTCCCTGGTTGGTCTCTTCCTTATTCTCTTTGCACACACTTAATCTACTTTACAAATATGATTTTTTAAACATCTTTGGCTTTATTAACACACTGCATACCTGTAAGCCTCTCAAATGCAATGTCTGATACTAACTAGAGGAAAATGCTACTGGAGACAAGGAAAGCTGAAAATCTTATCCCTGGCTCATTATTATGGTGCTCTGCCAGTCTTTCTTGCACAGTTAGAAGCAGTGAGATTAATAGTCCCTTTTTCCAATTATATGGATATTATACTCGTCTTCTTTTCCATGTAGAGAGGAGGTATCTATGCAGGCCTGATGCAAATATGGGCTTTGTGAATGTTAATTCCAGGAACTGATTGACAGAAAACCGAATAACAGGGTGACAGGCATTCCAGGGGTCAGCAATCTGTGAAAGAAAGGTTGATTTAGGGGGCAGAGAAAGAGCTGGAGAGATTTAAAGTTAATCAAGACCAATAGCTAGGTGAACAGCAGTTTATGATCTGAGCCAAAGATCCTAGAAGGGAAGACAGTTTTAAAACTTTTAATAAAAACAATTAATGAAAACTTTTAATAAAAAGAGTTTAGTTGACTTACAAGAAGTGTAAAACGAAGAAGGCAAGATTGTGCCCCAAATTGTGTAAACTGTAGTTTCTGCCTATTTACTTTACCTCAAGTGAAACTATTTGCATCTGGTTTGTATCCTATAGAATATTGCTACATTCTTTTTTAATGGTGACAAGGTTGGGATCATGTCATCTTTGTTTGTTTGGATATCCGCAGGGGACAAGCACTCAGGTGATAATCAGAGTGGACTGAACTGGTAGTGGACTGTCAGTGAGGTGATATGAAGAAGGAGTGGTAGAAACCCTGAACATTATTCATCATTTCATAATTCAAGTAGAAGTAATGGGAATAACTGCAGAAAAAAAGTCTTTAAAGGGCTTCCAATTACTAGGCAGAGCAGGAAAACATCCTTGGGGTTTGCATTGTAAAACTCTAGCTAATATTTGCTAAATTTTCTGTGTAGGAGCTACTTTGATCCCAAGGCTGGGCAGACAACAAACGCAAAGGCAGAAAGTATGTCGAAACTTCCTCAAACACTGTCTTAGGTGTGCAGGTGTTAAGTTATCTTCTAGTCTTTCAGAGTTAGCACTGCAAAAGATTCTCCTTCTCCCTACAGACAAAAAAAATTACAGGTGAAAAAGAGAGTCAAACAAATGCCACTTCTTATGAGGGATGAATTATTTCTACAGCTCACTGAATCCAGTGTAGACAGAAGTGAAATCAGTGATGTGAATTACCATTCATATCCGCCCTTAGTGACTCTCCATCTTCTTTGAGCTCTAGCCATTTTGTCTTTGTATATTGCTTTTGCATATATAAATATTTTCCCTTTTTTCTGCAGTATGTGGTTACAGCATATGCCTCCATGTCCAAATATGTTTTCTTAGAATCATTTTTGTGTTCCAGAATCATAATAAGTCAGTGAATATAACTGAATGTAAGGTTAATTTACCCTAAAATATCCATGCATGTATCCATTTACAAAAACTATAGATTTATATCATTTTTGAAACAAATAGAAGTTTGCTAGAATGTGTATAAAGTTATATACAGTGAACAAAAGATGTAGGGAGGTACAAAGTAGGAAAATGTTACTTAAATTCCCTCTGAAATAATCTATTTTCACGATCTCCTATTTCTGCTTTTCACATAAGAGAACAAGTACATATTAAATAGATTTTAAAAGCAAAATAACTACTTCCATGTCATTAAATCTGAAGTTTTTATTTCAAGACAAAAAGCATCAGAATTTACAACTACTGCAGATTTTGTTCACTTCAAAAAAGTCTAGAGATGAGCATATTGAAGAAAGATCAGTCAGGGATTTTAGTGTCTAGATGAATTTTATGTGAATTGATTTCATATTATTAATTTAAACCCATTATTTCCTGATATTCAGTCAGAATTATCGATAAATTAAATGAAGAAAGAGGTGAAAAGCAATTTTTACCTACACAATTTCTACCATTTTAAGACCATGTTCCTCAATTCCAGCTCTATATGAAGTCTAAGAAAAAAATGATTCTGGCATCTACAGTAAATAAATGGATTTGTGTATAACAAAGATGGCTAAACTCTCTTTATCCTCTGTATCAAGTTTTTTAGGCAGATTTGCTTTTGTTCACATCCTTTTATACTAATGCATTGTAAACCAATTATTTACATAGCAGAAGTTATGTTATACAAATTTGTTATTTATAACTCTACTGCTACTAACAGAAGGATTCTTTATTTTTTCAATGCTATAAAATATAGAGGCATAAGCCTAAAAGTAACATTTAGTGAAAAGCAGAATTGTTCTGAAAAAAAAAAAAAGGAATAAAATGTGATGTATGCAACGTAGGGGAAATCTAGGAAGAAGGAAAGAAAGGAAAAGGAAAATGGAGTAAAGAAATCTACATCCTGGTAATGTAGTTGCAAAATATTTAGGAAGAAAATACTTTTGGAAATCTTATACATTCAGGCATGTAGAGTTTTAGCTGTAAAACCATCTGATCTTCCCTCTTGGAATCTTTGGAAAAGTCTAACAAAAGTCAATCATATCTCTGCTTGACTTTCCTTATGTGAAAAACTGGTCAAACCAGTGGCTACTTTGGGTCCAGGGTCTGGTTTGTTTTAACTTGAGAAATTCCTATCAAAAGTGACATTAATTAAGAGAAAGTTAACAAGGCTGGATTTTACCCTCAGAATCCATATTCGCGCAGGAAGTTTACCTAGAAGTAAAATGATTCCCGAAGCACTAAAAGGAGGAATTGGCTATCAACACTTACTGCGAGGACAATCTGCAGGGAACTATGAACCACTTCTATGTACTGGTACTCCAGAAAACACCCTGAGACCGTGATGTAGCGATGATCTTCTGGAGCCCAATCTGGGGCCGGAGTCACTGATGTCACTTTACATCCTGGTCCATTCTCCATCCACCATGATCGATGCATTGAAATATTAAAAGTCAGAATAAGGTCTGTTTCCTGCAAGAAGGCAATTTATAAAGATGAGCATTAATTTATAAATGTTATCTTATTCAAAACTGACTTGCTTTGCATTTTTCTTTTTCAAAACGTGTCTTTTCTTCTTTTTCCACAACGAATGCTTATGGGCAATAAAAATAATTACATGTCAATAAGTCTAATTCTTAAGGTACTTGACCAACAGGATACAAATTACTTTGTTAAAAATTACCAATGATTCTCATTAGTTGTAATACTGAAAAACACTGCTTTTTCCATATATTTTTATTGTAATTAATAGAAGGGTTACATTATATTCACCAGAGAGAAGGTACATTACTTCACATACATTGATAGCCTTTCTCATGTCTTGGCCCCCATTTCCCTCCACCCACCCCTGTCCCTCATCTTGCTCCCCCCATCCAATTTCATATAACCAAATATGCATATATCCAATATATCAGATAACAAGGTGAAATACTGTAACAATATGAGATAACCAAGGGCAGCAAAAGAGATGAGAGATAACATGGTACATTAAAACACTGCTTTTTAAAATGAACTTACAGGTTTTATAAAGGGAAGTATTTAAGCGGCACCATCAGGAGAAATTCTTGTATATTTGCTACACTGTTTTTCTTCAGCAGAAGAGAAAAGGTACTTTTCATAAATTAAATCTCAAAGAAATAGCCTTTAGCCAATGACCTTCAATTCAACTTCTTGATAATTGCAAAAATACCATGTAAGGTATGAATAAAAATAAACAATTAAAATTTAAAAATCACAAAAAGACCTTTGTTTAATACAACACAATATTACTTAGTTTTCTCTTCCTCTTTCCATGGTGAGTTTGTTCCAAGACCTCATTTCTACAAATATAGAAATTCAATGATATGGCCAGAGTTAATGGCTCATGACTGTAATTCCTAGTGCCTCATGAGGTTGAGATCTGAGGATCATGGATCAAAGCCAGCTGAGATAGGAAAGTCTATGAGATTGTTATCTCCAATGAATTATCAAAAAGCTGAATGTGGAGTTATGTCTCAAATGGCAAAATGCTAGCTTTGAGCAAATAAAGCTCAGTGACAGAGTCCAGGCCCTGAGTTCAAGCTTCAAGATCAGCAAAGCATAAATAAATTATTAAACCATATTCAAGTCTCTTATGTAATGCCAATTTTAAAAAAAGACACATAGTCTGTGGGTATAGGAGCAACAATCCTGTCTTCTTCTACTATAAATCTGCGCTACGTTTCTAGATAAATCTCAGCACATTCTTACAAGATAGAAATATTAAGTCAATAATTCTTCAGAAAAATTTCACTGTGAAAAGGGATACACAGTGATGAATGGATTGTAAGGTGGAGATTCTGTAATCAGAGAGTTGCAATAATATAATCAAATAAGAAACTATCAATAATAGATGGATAAACATTGATTTCCAGAGAAAGTATGGTTAAAGAATGTGTGTCAAACATTATATTGTATCATCTAGCAAATTATGAGAGAAAACGGGCCAGGTTTCTAGTACAGTTTCAGGACAGTGGAGGACATGTGATACATAGTTGCAGCCAACACAATGGAGACCATGACTGTGCTATTTATTATAAGCCAACTCCTCTTACATCAAAGTGATGACACATTGACTAATCAAATATCTAGATTGGCTAGAAAATATCTTTAATGTGTTTTTACCACATTGACCAAATTATATTGAAAATATGAAAGGCTAGGTTGAATGGCCAGGGCATTTGGAGACTAGAAGGCAATGATTCTTAGTGAAAGAAGCAACTCTACATATGTTATAATGCTCATGGTGGTGATGGCTAGAATATTAGGAGATGCCTTCTCTCCTTCATGAGTCTATTGAGAAAGGCCCAAATCCTGAAAGCCTGGAAGGCACGTAAGTAGAATTTAAATCAGTACTAATATCTCAAAATAAGACATGATGCTTAGAGTTATCTGCAAGTAGTCAAACTAAAAATAGACTTTGCAAGGAAATGGGATATCTCCATACAATCCTCAGCAAGGGAAGATGCTTGAGTATAGATGTAGCATATCTAGCACAGCTATGTTAGTTCTCTATGCTTTTCAATAAGATACACTTAAAAGGAGGGTGGGGGTACTGTCTGAATCTGTCCTGCTGCATATTCCCAGGGCCTATGGGAAGAAAGACATGCTCAGGAGCAAGTGCAATGATATGAAGTCATAAATCAGAGCCGTGATAATGGTTTCCCTCATTTGTAATAATTAGTACAAACCTAGGACTCCTCTAGAACAGGATTACAATAGCTCAAAACCTAGATACATAAGGCCATATAGGATGAGGCTAAATGAAAGGATCTTTAGGAAACAAGAGCTTTGTATTATGTGGTTATTGTTCTTAATGCACTATGTTATTTCTCTTCTCTTTTGTTGCCCTTTGGTTAATTTCATATTATTACAGTATCTGACTTTGTTACCTGGTATATTGAATATATGTGTATTTGTTTATTTGAAATACTAAAGGGAAGGGGGAAAACAAGATTTGGGGAGGGGGCTAGGGGAGGGAAAGGGGGCAAAAACATGAGAGGGGGTGTCAATATGTGAGAAGTGATGTACCCTCTGTCTGACAAATGTAACTGTGACCCCTCTATACATTACAATAAAAAATAAAAATAATTAAATAAATAAATAACCAAAAAATAAATCAGAGCAGTGAAATTATCACGAGAAAGAAGATTTTATCAGCCTTCACTGCATATTGGTTCCTATGTGGCCTTTATGCCCATTTATTTCTTTTCCATTTTCCTATTCCAGGAATGAAGAACTCTGAAACTTCAATTAATAGTTGTAAGGTATTGGTAACTAAAGTAGCAGAGAAGTTAAATATTGGAGTACTTAAATACTGAAAAAACAACATTTTCTTATGGGAAGGAAGAAGTTTAACTTTGAGTGAAATCTGGGTATTTTTATTATAATGATCGATAACCATGTCCATTTCTGAACAGAGTTTATCTGGGGAACAGTCATGACTTCATATGACTAATTATTTCAGAGAAATTACAAAGTAGGAGGTCTTTCCTATTCAGGCCTACCTATTCTATAGGGAGATTTGCCTTGAGCAATATTAAAGAAAGCAATAATGCTTACTATTTGTTTCTTGTTTTTTTTTTATCATTTGATGTTTGATTATTGAAGCAAATTGGAAAGAGACCTATTAGAAGAAGCAAAAGCTTTCTTCCATTCTATTTTTTGGCTCCCTTATCAAGGATTAGGTGGCCATAGGTCTGTGGGTTAATATCTTGGTCCTCAGTTCTATTCCATTGCTCTTCAGGCCTGATTTTGTGCCAGTAGCAAGCTGTTTTGGTCACTATAGCTCTGTAATAGAGTCTAAAGTTTGGTATTGAAATTCCTCCTGCGCTGTTCTTTCTGCTAAGAATTGTTTTTGCTAAACAGGGTCTTTTATTATTTCATGTGAAATTTTGGATTACCTGTTCTATTTCTTTAAAGAACGACATTGGGATATTGATGGGTATTGCACTGAATTTGTAGATAGCCCTTGGCAAGATTGCCATTTTTCATGATGTTAATTTTTCCAATCCAGGAGCATGGGAGGTGTTTCCATTTCCTCAGTTCTGCTTTAATTTCCTTTTTCAGGGTTTTAAAATTTTCATCAAAAAGGTCCTTACATTCTTCCTTAATTCTTAGGTACTTTATTTTCTTTGAGGTTATTGCAAAAGGAGTTGTTTTCCTAATTGTTGCCTCGTTCCTCTCGTTGTTGGCATAGAGGAAGGCAGTTGATTTTTGAGGGTTAATTTGATACCCTACTGTCTTGCCAAAGTTTTGAATCAGCTCAAGCAGCTTGGGAGTGGAGTCTGTAGGGTTCTTTAAATACAGAAGCATGTCATCTGCAAAGAGGGAAAGTTTCACTTTCTCTTTCCCTATTGGATCCGCTTTATGCTTGCTTCTTGCCTTATTGCTCTGGCTAGGAATTCTAATACTATGTTAAAGAAGAGTGGAGAGAGTGGGCATCCTTGTTTCATTCCTGAATTTGGAAGAAATGGCTTTAGCTTTTCACCATTGAGTATAACACTAGCTGTGGGTTTGTCATAAACAGCCTTTATTATACTGAGGAATGTTCCATGGATTCCTAGTTTCTCCAGAGCTTTTAGCATAAAGGGGTGTTGGATCTTGTCAAATGCCATTTCTGCATCTATTTAGACAATCATGTGATTTTTGTCCTTGTTCCTGTTGATGTGTTGAATTATATTAATTGATTTGTGTATGTTGTACCAGTTTTGCATCCCTGTTTGATCATAGTGTATAATTTTTTTTGATGAGTTGCTGAAGATGGTTGGCCAGTATTTTTGTTGAGAATTTTGTATCGGTGTTCATCAAAGAAATAGGTCTATAGTTCTCTTTCTTTGATGAATCTCTGTCTGGTTTTGGGATGAGGGTTACAGTGACTTTGTAGAATGAGTTTGGCAAAGAGCCTTCATTTTCAGTAGAATCGAAGAAAGACAGCCTCTTCAACAAGTGGTGCTGGCAGAACTGGTTAAGCACCTGCAGAAAACTAAAGTTGGATCCCTCTTTGTCATCCTGCACCAGGATTAACTCCAAATGGATCAAACACCTCTAGGTAAATCCAGATACCCTGAAAACTTTACAAGAAGGAACAGGAGATACAGTAGGTTTCCTTGACACAAGTGGAAACTTTCTTAATAAGGACACAACAAATCAGAGACAGTCTGCATAAGTGGGACTGCATTAAACTGTAGAGCTTCTGTATGGCAAAATACATAGCTAGAAAATTAACTAGAAAGCCTACAGAGTGGGAGAAGATCTTCACTAACTATACAACAGACAAAGGCCTCATATCTGAAATATATCAACAGCTCAAAAAATTGAATCACTCCAAAACTAATCTCCAAAGATACAACCGTCCCATTAAAAGATGGGCCAAAGACTTAAAGAGAGCCTTCTCTGAATAAGAAATAAGAATGGCCTATAAACACATGAAGAAATGCTCGACATCCCTGGCCGTAAAAGAAATGCAAATCAAAACAACTCTAAGATTCCACCTCACTCCAGTTAGAATGGCCAGGATCAAGAAATCTACTAACAACAGATGCTGGAGGATATATGGCCAGGAGGGATCATTACTACACTGTTGGTGGCAGTGCAAACTCATTCAACCACTATGCAAAGCAGTGTGGCAGTTCCTCAAAAGACTAAACATACAACTCCCCTATGACCCAGCAATTCCACTGCTTGGCATATTCCCAATCGTCCAGAAACAAGGACATACTAAATCCACTAGCACAACGATGTTCATTGCAGCACTATTTACCATAGGAAAGGTATGGAACCAACCCAGATGTCCCTCAGTTGATGAGTGGATCAACAAGATGTGATATTTGTACACAATGGAATTCTATGCTGCTGTCAGAAAGAATGACATTGCCCCATTTGTAAGGAAATGGAAAGACTTAGAAAAAATCATATTAAATGATGCAAGCCAGACTCAAAGGAACTTAGGCTCAATGGTTTCCCTCATTTGTCATAATCAGTAGAAATCTTGGGCTCTCCTAGTAGAGATTTACAATAGAACAAAACCTAGATACTTAAGTTCATATAGAATGAAGATAAATGCAATGACCTCCAGGATATAGAAACAAAAGCCATATAATGAATGATTGTTGTCCTTAATGTACTATATTATCTCTCATCTCTTTTGCTGTCCCTTGGTTATCTCATATTGTTACAGTATTTCACCGGGTTACCTGATATATTGTATATATGCTTATTTGGTCATTTGAAATCGGATAGGAAAGGGGGGGAAACAAGATGAGGGGTGAGGGTGGAGGGAGGGAAATAGGGACCAGGACATGACAAAGGGTATCAATGTATATGAAGTAATGCATCTGGTGAATATAATGTGACCCTTCTATTAATTTACAATAAAAAATATATGAAAAAAAGAAGCAAAACTTCCAAAATGGAACCACAGTGGGAATCTGTTTTAAGGGCAGCTACGCTTGGACAGTCCTGAAATAACAAATCATATTCAGCAATAGCTAGAGATTCCTAAGTGATGTAGCTTGATCTCTCAGTCAACTTTCTTCTCTCAAAGAAAATAATAAACCCACATGATGTTCAATTTGGAAGAATAATGAGGATTTTATGAGACTGAGCCTAGTTATTCTTCCTCATCTTCAAGATTTTTTTTTCACATAAAACTAGACAAGCAGGTAAACAATTATGCAGGAGTTTGTTATATGATGACAATCATTATTTCTAACAGGAACCAAAAGCCTGGTGAGAAAAAATGGTTGTTGGCTGACCCATCATGCCTGGAATCATATATTTTTCAATCAAAGTCCCTCTTTCTTTTGTTTGGTTGCTTTCTTTCTGTTGCTTATTTGTTTGTTTTGGTCACAGAACAGTTGTTCACTACCATTTCACACTTCTCAAAGGTATTGATAAAGGTTGAGTTTGCTTCCCACTAAAAATGTTGTAAGCAGTGTTTATTACTTATATCTTAAGTATTGCCAGAATGAGAAATTATTCAAGATAAACTATACACATATCAATAAATCCAGCGTAAAAAGTAAATAGAAATTATAGCCGGTTTTTAGAAAGCCAAATGATGAGTTTTGCAATTCAATCCAGATTTGATTTATTTATAATACTAAAGAAGATTCAGCATTCATTCATTATCTAAAGATGAAGCAAGAGTAAGAGAGTGAAGCAAGAGGAGACACTTGGGAAGAGGAGAAGGAGCTGGTGATAGTGGTGTACATATGTAATCCCAGATATATGGGCAGGACAGGTAAAAGGATAATGAACTGAAACTAGTGCAGGCAAAAATTTAGGACTCTATGTGGAAAATCATGAAAAGCAAAAAGGACTGGGGGGGGAGGGGCAAAGTTCAAATGCCACAGTGTTTGTCAAGGAAGCATTGGAACCTGATTTCCAGTACTGAAAACAAATAAGTAAATAACAGCACACCATACCGTACAGAAAGATGTCTCTTCTTCTGATATGAGTTACTTAAGGAGAATGATCAGTCTTATATAATATTTTATATGAATTGCATCATATAGGATGATATCTTTGATTCGTTTCCTCAAAATTTCATGTATATTAGCAAAATTTAATAGAGCTGTCTGTGGTTCTTAGTATAATAACTGTATTCTCTCTCTTTAGGGTTGCAGTAATTTAAAATCAATTGGACTAAGAAGTTGAGAAATTATTTTGTCCTGCTTCTGAAAGCAAAAATCTGAACTCATGGTAGAAGCAGGAGGGGAAGAAGAATTTGTCCATGCATGTGATTACATGCTAGCAGTATGTCCATGCTTTGACTCATAGAAGCATTGTTACTTTGCCTTTGTTTATCATGTCAGCCTACCAGACTTCCCCTTTTCAGAAGAAAATCAATCATATTGACACACAGTTCTCTCTATTGATTTCACCTTACCTACTTACATCTGAAATGATCCTACTATTTACAAATAAACTCACATTCTGAAGTACTTGGAGTCTGAGTTTCAATATGTAACACAAACCTTTAATTTCTAAGGATTATTTCAGCATTCTTGTTTGGATGCTAAATACTATTTTTCATTACTTCTTTGTTGTCTATATTAGCTATTATCTACTTCCTATTAGTATGATAGCTTCAAAATAACATTTAATTCCCACTAAACTAACAATGAAATTATAATTATTTATCCAAAATTTCATTCTATGTTTATGTAGCTAATGAGCTATGTATGAAAAGCATTCATTCCTATTTATTTAGAATTGTTTCCTAATTTATTTATTTACATTTTACAAATACTATATTCATATTGTTATTATTCATTTATCATTTAAATATTACCTGATTTTCACTATGGAAAATATAGTAAATTACAATTCTTAGATCACATACATTTTCCCCCATTCATTGCCATTTTATGTAATTTTCTATGAAATTTTGTTATATCGATATCATAAAATTTATGACTATATAAATATTTTTACAGCTCAGCTGAGTTGTGAATTATGAGAGCAATTTCTTGTGGAACTTTTTTCCTCCTGGAGTTAATAATATTTTTTCCATAAATAAGCTTTTTTAGAGCATTTTGAAGTATATAGCAAAATTGAGCAGAAAGCATACCTCTGCTTTCATATGCATAACCTCCACAGCACAAGCACTAAAGTGTCAGGTTTTCGACAGTTGATGAGTCTAATTGAATTACATTACATCCAAGCCTATGGTTTGCATTAGTTTTAAGTTTTGGCATGTTTTCTGTGGGTTTGCAAAGGTGGGATGACACAAACCTGCCATCATATAATTGTACTAAATCACTTTACTATCTTTTTAATTAAATGTTTTTATTAACACTGTTTTTACATCATATTTCAAATGTCATGTTGTACAAACAAGTATCAAGAAAAAATCTCTATATGCAATCACTGGCACATAAATTTAAGAACATAATTAAAATTAAGCTGTCTTTATATGTCACAGATACATATTTATCTGTATATGAATATATGTCTATAGAATATATATCCTATCATGGATTTATATGTCTATATAGATATATTTACATCCAAATTCGTATGTCAATGACCTGGAGAACCTGAGTATTGAGTCATCCCTCTTGTACTGTTTTGATCTCATATCCACAGATCAAAGAGATCATGTATCTTTTGTTCCTTTGGTCTTGACTTATCTCACTCAACATGATTTTCTCTAGTTCCATTCACTTTCCAGTGAATGCCATTATTTTATCTTGTCTGGTGGCTATGTAGAATTCCATTGTACACACATAGATATATATATATATATAATTTTTTATCCCATTCATCTGTAGTGGGGCATCTGTATTGTTTCCATTGCTTGGCTATTGTGAATGGTGTAGCAATCACTTTATTATATTAAAAATTCTCTGTCCTCCACATCTTCTTCATTCCCCAACCCTTGACTAGTGGAAGTATGATCCTCCTGCTATCTCCATATTTTTGCCCTTTGCAGAATTTTGAATAGTTGGAATCATACTATGAACTCTTTTCTCACTAATATTATGCATTCAGGTTTCCTCCACATCTTTTCATGGCTTCATAGCTCATTTCTTTTTAGCATGAAATAATTCATTGTCTGAATCAATTGCAGTTAATAAATCCATTCATCTGCTGAAGACATTTTGCTTGCCCTCAGATTTTGGAAATTATGAATATCCCTGTGTATGATTTATAAGGATGCAGTTTTAACTTGTTTGTGTTAATAACGAGGACTGAGCATGCTGGTTTTTGTGGACATGTTTGATTTTACAATAAACCACCAAATTATCTTCTAAGTGACTTTAAGAATTTACAATTGTATTAGCAAGGCATGTGAATGTCTTTCATCGCATAGACTTGTCAGCATTTGGCATTGCCATTTTTCTAGATTGTAGACTGCATTCTTCATTGCTTTATAAAGGATGAAGTATTTGAAGTGTAAGTGACAGATTTTTTTTTGTATTTTCATAGATTTATTGTGGAACCAGTCAATAATTAGCAATAATAACCAATAGGTTATACTAGGCACTAATAGGGTCATTTTCTTTCTTTCATTTTTTGCCAGTCCTGGGGCTTGGACTCAGCCTGAGCACTGTCCTTGGGATTTCCTCAAGGCTAGAGCTCTACCACTTGAGCCACAGTACTACTTCCGGCCTTTTCTGTGTATGTGGCACTGAGGAATCGAACCCAGGTCTTCGTGCATGCTAGGCAAGCACTCTACCACTAGGAAAAACTCCTGGCCTAGAGTCATTTTCTTAATGGAGGTCTATAATAAATCATGAGGGAAAACAGCTTTGCAAACAAACAACTATGTTCAAAGGCTGAAAGAAATATGCTATAAAGGCTGTGAGTGTGGAAATTCTTGCCGTAATTAAAATTTTAACAGAATGAACATTTTAAAGGGTGTGCATATGAAGAGGTGACTTAAACATCTCTTTCTGTGTACTTTAAGAAGCTGAAAGGAACCAGGCACCAGTGTCTCACGTCTATAATCCTAGCTACTCAGAAGGCTAAGATCTAAGGATGGTGGTTCAAAGCCAGCCTGGGAAAGGAAAGTCTATGAGACTCATCTCTAATTAACCACCACAAAAGCCAGGAATGGAGTTGCAGCTTAAGTGGCATAGCACTAGCCTTGAACAAAAAAGTTCAGAGACAGAACCCAGGCTCTGCACACCCCCTACCGCCTCCATACCAGCCCCCCCCCCAAAAAAAAAAATTTGACCAAGACAAAAACAAGATGAACCACCAGGGGCACTGTAAACTAAGTGAATGCTCCTGGCACTGAATGCCTTTGCCTGGATCTTCCTGGCCTTTCTGCTTGACTCCTCTCTCTACCACTCAAATTCCCAACCTTTCTGCTGACAAATATACTCTGCTCTCCTTCAGGCACTGGGATGCCAGTCAGTGTACAATATATGAATTTCGTGTCCTTCAATTAAGAAATCAAGCTGAAGGCTCTAGCAGCTTAAGAATTGGCAGTTCTTTTTCCTAGTTAGGCTGAGGTGGTTAAATATTTGCCTGGTTTCTTAGACTTACATGTGTTTCCTTATTAAGCATTTGAAAGAAACTTTCCATGTCTATTAATTGTTCATGATACATAGATGCATACCATTTTGTGAAACTGTCCCTTCATCTTAGCTAAAATTTTAACATAAAAAGGGATGAATATAAGTAAATGGTTAGAAGGCTACATTTTCTTTTTTTTTTTGGTGGAGAAAAATAACAGGAAGGAAGGAGAAACAACAAAGGAAAACAGCTACTATCCTTCTAAATAGTAGAGAACTGGCATCTCAAAATTAAGACATAAATGTGATATTTTCAGCATTTCAAAGTCAGAGGTGGCTTGCAGCAGCTTTCTGTCAGGAAGACCCAAAAGAAAAAGCTTTCTGGTAGAGCAAAATCTCTCTACTCCACCTTACAAGTTTGTGCTCTAGGCTTAGCACTTTCAGACAAACCAGGACACTGCAGAAGAACAATGACTTCCAACATAATAAGATTGAAAACACTGTAAATTATGAGACTTATGAACAATAGAACTTGTTGATGATAAATATATATGCCAACAGAGAATAAATACTGAATTCCTTTAGGTCTATTTACAGACAGAACCCTAAGTCAGGATGGCCATTCAGACAGGAATTTACATTGGCAGAAATAAGTAAACTGTAAGTTCCATGGCAAATTATAAAAATAAACAATCACAACTGCCATTCAAAGTACAAGTACCTTTGAATATTCTTTTTTTCATATATTTTTATTGTAATTAATAGAAGGGTTACATGATATTTGCTAGATAGAAGGTGTATTAATTCACATATATTGATACCCTTTCACATGTCTTGATCCCCATTTCCCCCCTCACTCCTCATCTTGTTTCCCCCCTTCCCTATCAAATTTCAAATAACCAAATACAAATATATCCGATATATCGGCTAACAAAGTGAGATACTGTAACAATATGAGATAACCAAGGGACAGCAAAAGAGATGAGAGATAACATAGTATATTAAGGACAACAATCATTCATTATATGGCTTTTGTTTCTGTATCCTAGAGGTCCTTTCATTTAGGGTCATACTATATGGCCTTATGTATCAAGGTTTTGCTCTATTGCAAATCTCTGCTAGGAGAGCCCAAGGTTTCTACTGATTATGACAAATGAGGGAAACCATTGAGCCTATGTTCCTTTGAGTCTGGCTTACTTCACTTAATATGATTTTTTCTAAGTCTTTCCATTTCCTAACAAATGGGGTGATGTGGTTTTTTCTGACAGCAGCATATTATTCCATTGTGTACAAATACCACATCTTGTTGAACCATTCATCAACTGAGGGACATCTAGGTTGGTTCCATCTCTTTGCTATTTCTTTGAGTATTCTTAAAAGGGGGGTTGTACTTCTAATATTAATATGGAAAATATCCATTACTGGCTTCTTCAGAAACCAGAAAGAGGCAGTTTTCTGGATAGAAGTTTAAGGCAAATCATCAAGTTCGCAACTAAACATCCTATTTAGGGATCATTTTCCAAGTATGGCTTTGCTTTCTGGGGAGCAGCTTAGTTAGCATCAACTCTGGCCAGGTACTCCACCCTGCTATTGGATAAGGGACACCTTCTCCTATCAAGTCTCTTGAAAAAACTTAAATTACATATACACTAACCAAGTACACACTGGCCATACTGGCAATGTTTGGTATTTAAAGGAATCCTTCAGTGAATCCTTTACCTCCTTTAGAAACATGTTGTCAAGGAATGGCTACAACTCTAGTCACAGGATGAGATGCAAGATTTCTCAGGTAAAAGAGGGAAGATCCTGACCTATTCATAAAGTGGACTGAAAACTGCTATCTCTTCTTTAAAATCTTTCCTGCATTATGAGAGGCACTTTTTATTCAGGGTAGCTAGCATCTATTAAAACTCTAAACCCAGAGTAGAACTTGCTAAACAAAGTAATTAAACACTAGCCTAACAGGCATTACTTATAAGGATTTTTGCCTTTAATACAAAAAAGTATTAACTACAACAGTCCAATATACAGATACAAAAAAAAGTTCTCATACTAAAAAAAAAGGTACCATAATACTGTACATACAAAAACTGTTCAACAAGAATGACTTAAATATATCTGTTCTTCTCTGGATCTGGAAGACATGAATGTAAACTTCTGCAACTGTATTATTGCTGAGAACATGTGCCTGGGAACACTGTTTCCCTCTCCCCACTCATCCCAGTCCCATCTTGAGAGTCCCCTGAGTTTGGATCATGAGCCAACAGCATCCCTGAAGATAACCAGAGCCAAACGTTTACTCAATGGAAGTCATTATTCAGTGAGCCGTTGCTTACCATAAACCATGAAAAGCCCAAGTTTTAGCCCAGCCAAGATTAAATCCAGACGGAGGTCTTACCATCCCCCGATTTGCTACTACCACTGCTTTTGTTAGACCCAGCTTTGGACCCCACTTTGGCCTTTTTTTTCCCCGAGGACCATGGTGATAGGCCTGAATTGCTAGATCCAAGCGTTCCTGAGCCATTCTGATCTCCCGTTGCAGCGTCTCCAGATCAGCTCGGAGGTGCTCCTCATGGCTGCCACACTGCTGCTCCTGGGCGATGTTGGCTTTGTTCTGCTTGTAGCATTGGACGATTCAGTGTACTGGATTCGATCTGGTTTGACAGCAATGGTATAGCCAGGGGGAGCAGATGGGGTATTCCATGTGAACGGATAATTATAAGCACCCGGATCTTCAGGTTCCCTCCTCTTACTGTTTAGTGAGTCTCGAATGGTCCCAAACCCTAAATGAAGCATCTCCCAAATGTTAAGCAATAGGCAGAGGCCTGTAACACCATACATTATCAAAAGGAAGATGGTCTTTTCAGTGGGTCTAGAAATAAAACAGTCTATCTTGTGAGGGCAAGGACGTCGGCTGCACACATAAAATGGATGGTTTTGGAAGCCACACAGGAAATACTGTCCTATTAGGAAACCCACCCCAAAGACAGTCCTCGCCAACAACTGCAACACATAGATTTTCATGAGCCCATCCTCCCGAATCCGTCGACGGCCATCGTGTTTGGGTTTTGGCTGGCTCTGCTCTTTATTTTCTTTTTCACTTTCTAATTCCATTTCTGGATACATCATGGGATCCTCTTTGTGGTCCTCTTCTGTCTCTTCTAGAGCCCGATGTTGTTTCCAACGCATTGCATAGGGTTTGCTCCGAGCTGCCTTTTTGTCTGCTTCACCATGCTCCATTGTGGCAATCTTATGAATGGCATAGCCGAGGTACACAACAGAGGGGGTTGCCACCAGGATGATCTGGAACACCCAGATCATCCGCCGCCGCCGTCACGACATTTTAAGTGTAATTTGTTTTCCTTGCATTTTATTAACTGATGTTTTTGCAAGGTGTATACTTCTTGGTTAAAGGTCATTTTCTCTAAAAAAAAATAGTCATTACTTTTTGTTCTTTGTGCCAGTCCTGAGGTGTGAACTCATGGGCTTTTTCAAAGCTAGAGCTCTACCACTTGAGCCACAACACCACTACCAGCTTTTACTGTGTATGTGGTACCAAGGAATCAAACCCCAGTGTTCGTGCATGCTAGGCAAGCACTTTACCACTAGGCCAAACTCCTAACCCTGTAGTCATTTCTTATATTTTCTTCTAGTTTCAATTTTTATAGTTTAAAAATGTTTGTATCAAAATTTAGGAAACATTTCTTAGGGATTTATAATTTTTTTAGAAAGCAAAAGAAATCCATTATCGTTTAGGATTGTACTTGGCACAGTTCACGTAGATTTGGATATATATTGTTTTGAAAGTAGTTGTATAAAATATATAGCTTCTTTTGAACTACACATCCTCAAAAAATGAGAATCAATGTAAAAGATTAGCAAATTTATAATCATTGTGAAATCCATTTAATTTTGAAGCTGACAAATGTTATTACATTGAGTGGTATTCGCTATAGTTTGGATGTGAAATCAAAATCCCCATGCGTTAAAGACTTGGTCCCAATGGCGCTGCTGGGAGGTAGTTAAAACAAGAAAGGGACAGGCCTAGAGTTTGGCCTAGGGGTAGAGTGCTTGCCTAATTTACATGAAGATCTGGGTTCGATTCCTCAGTACCACATACATAGAAAATGCCAGAAATGTTGCTGTGGCTCAAGTGGTAGGGCTCTAACCTTGAGAAAGCCCAAAGACAATGCTCTGGTCCTGAGATCAAGCCCAGGACTGGGAAAAAAATAATAGGAGAAGAAATGGGGGAATATCATGGGTATTCTATTACACTGAATTACATTGGACAGCACAAAATAAATTAGACCCATAAGCCAAGTATTTTACGTGCTGGATAGATTCATAGAAAAATATTTATAAAAAATAAGAACAAACAACTCAGAGTTTCAAGGCACTAAAGCATCTAAACAGAATTTTCATACGTATGTGAGCACATCAAGTGTACTGACAAAAAAATCTTTGTGTGAATATATTAACTCATTTCTTTTAGTTAATTCTTCAAAGATTTCAGATTAAAAGACACCGATATTGGTCATGTCATTTTTCAAAATAACAGCATCTGATTCACTGAATGAAAGCTGCTATTAGCACTAAAATCTGTTTCTGACAAGCCCTATATGTATTCAGGTCAAAGAAAGAAGCCTGACTGCTCAATAGTTAATAAGCATTTGAGAAAAAAAATGTGTTGACAGGTGAATTGGAAAATTGTACTGATGGTATTTCAAAATTTCAATACAAAGTTAAAATTTGCTCCCACAAGCATATAGCATTTGAAGAAGCATGTGACTGTTATGATAGCAAAAATGGAGAGTGTGTTGTGAAGGTGAGAATTTGGAAGAAAATAGAAAAGTTCTGAGTTGCAGTTTAAGGGTGAGAAGTATTTTCATTACTTTCAAAAGTTTTCTATTCTTGTTTAGAAAATTAATGTCTTCCCATTTCTTAGTTACTATTGGAAGCTGCTTATTGGAAAGGTAGAGGTTACTTAAATGCAATAATCTGTTGTAATTATAGTTATCAAGATATTAATAATTTGTATACCATAGGTGAACTATTCTACCCAGCAATAATGATCTGTGCAAGCTGGTTTCTATTTTTGGAGCATAGATATGAAGACAATAAAACAATAATAAACAATAACACATTTGGCAAATACCTAATAAATAATATGGGCAATCTGTGCATAGGAATTCAGTGTATAATATGCAGAATGTCTAAAGGGCCTGATTTAATAACAAGACTTAGGCCCTCTGTCTCACTTTACAGAGAATTTATGCTTTCAGAAGTAGAAAAACTTGTATGCTTCAGGAACAAAAAGTAACATAGCAATTATGAGATGGGAATTTGTAAGAAAAAACACTATACAGGTAAATTAGTTTGAGAAAAATAAGATGGGCCTAGATTGGAGAGGACATAAACATCAAACTAAGAAAACCTGGTTCATTAGAAAACGTTTTGATCAGTGATAGGTTGTAGGTACTACAAACAAGAAATCAAAGGGTTTACAGTAAAAATGAAGTATACATGCATGATTGGGGGGGATTATGCAGGACACTTAGTGAAACAACTAACACGAGCACCGTGAAAGCCTTTATGGAGGCCATGGCAGACTGTAAATTCCAGTAGTATAGTTTATACACATAATCCTTCAGATATATGTGGGTTCAAAGAAGCAGAATCAGGACCACTGCTTTCAACATTTTGACAGCATTAGTTTGACCAAGACAGCACTTAAAATACCATTCTATTAGTGATATTAGAGGAATACCAAGCAAATAAATCTACTGACTTAGAAGAATACTCCAATAAACCAGCAATATGTTTAGGAGGTTACTAATCAAAATATTTTTGCATTAATATAAGCATATATATTTATTATTTAGGATTGAGAGGAGTAGTCAGGCAGTCCCATAAGGAATAATATTTTGTAATCAGTTGAGGAGGCAGGAGTTGGTATAGTCAGACAGTACTTGAAATGAACAGTCACTTTTTAAATTTTTTATTGTAATTAATAGAAGGGTTACATTATATTCACCAGATAGAAGGTGCATTACTTCACAAGCATTGATACACCTTCTCATGCTTTTGTCCCATTTCTCTCCCCCCAACCCCTTCCTTCATCTTGTTTTCCCCTCTTCTGTATCCTATTTCAAATAAACAAATAAACATATATACAATATACCAGATAACAAGGTAAGATACTGTAAAGTTATGAGAATAACCAAGGGACAGCAAAAGAGATGAGAGATAACATAGCACATTAAGAACAACCACCCCTCCTTATACGGCTCTTGTTTCCATATCCTGGAGATCCTTTCATTTAGCCTCGTCCTATATGGCCTTATGTATCTAGGTTTTGCCCTACTGTAATCCTCTGCTAGGAGAGTACAAGGTTTATACTAATTATGACAAAGGAGGGAAATGCTTGAGCCTATTTTTCTTTGAGTCTGGCTTACTTTACTTAATATGATCTTTTTCCAACTCTTTCCATTTCCTTACAAATGGGGCAATGTCATTCTTTCTGATGACAAAATATAATTCTATTGTGTATAAATACCACATCTTTGTGATCCAATCACCTACCGAGGGGCATCTGGGTTGGTTCCATATCTGCTATGGTAAATCGTGCTGTAATGAACATCATTGTGCTAGTGGATTTAGTATGTCCTAGTTTCTGGATGATTGAGTAAATGCCAAGTATCTCTCACATTTTTATTTATAATAAATATATTGTAGACTGTATCTGTAGTCAATATGTATGTGTGAATATGAATTTATAGACAATCCTAAAAATTGTTAAAACATTCATGATTTGATTTCTGTTGGTAGATTTAATATTCCAATTCAAAGCATATACTTTTTTCATATTAACACGTTCATAGATATATATTTAAACTCATTCTGCAAATATAAACCACAATGGTAAAGTTACTTCTGTGGACTGAAAATCAATGAGAACAAATTATATTACTCAAGATATCAGGAAGGAGGATTTGATGAAGTATGGTTTTGAGAACAAAGACAAAATAAAAAATGTATGTTATTTAATAAACTGAATAAATGCCATGTATACAGGAATGTAGAGCATACTATAAAGATAATATAAATATAATATTTGTCAACTACAAAATCTAAACAAAAGTGTGATATATCTGCCATTTAGTGAACTGGAGAGAAATAGTTGGAATAACAAATACATATATGTTTTCCTACTTTGTCCTAGAATCTTCAACTATGGGTAACTTTGGAACATTTGCTCTTACACTACAATTAGTTTTACCTCAAGCTTCTTGTAACTATTATCAGTTAGTAAAAATATATTTCAGAAAATGCTTTTGTGATTATGGAAAACATCTTAAGCATTGCTCTAAAAATAAATAACAAAAACTAGTATACGATTTGCGCTCCTTAAACCTAGAATTTAAAAACCAAGCTGTGTCTTCTCCCATTGAGGAAGATTAATTATAGATTGGCTACAAAATATTTAAAGTTCGATGCTATTAAGCTTTCGTTATTTCTTGCCTGTAAATAGATGTCTTATGTCCACATTCTAACAAAGGCCATTATTTCATTTTCTGGAACCTTATCTATACTGCCTTCTTAGCGAAGAAAAATGTTTCATGCTATCCTAAAACTTGTGTACATAATTTGCATCTTAAGCATTGCCACAGAAATAATTTTTTATGGTCTTGCTCAATACCTGTTAAATTTTTTTATATTTCTCTTCATTTGAGTCACATTTAAGGTTATTTCTTTCAAAAAGTTTTTTTTCTGCTTAATTCCTTTTAAATAGTATCTTCTTGCTTAATTTTATATGTCAATATAAACACTATATTAGTCAAGTTATTATATTTTAATTTAATCTTATTGTCAAGGTGATGTATAGAGGAGTTACAGTTATATATGTAAGGTCGTGAGTATATTATTGAACATTGTTATCCCCTCCCTCATTTTTCTTCTATTTTCCCTCTCCCCTCCAGTTAAAGATCATTTTCAGCATATTGTCTTGAGAGTATCACCGTTGCATTGGTTCACACTTTGCCCTTTTTCTCACGAATTTTTGTTCCCCTTTCCTTCCCTAATTCAGATAAACATATATATAAGACACAGGGTACTAAAATCAAATACAGTGACAATGGGATAAGTGAAAGGAAACAAAAGTAAAAGAAAAAAAGAAATGACTTCACACAGTACATTAAACACAACAACCACAAACAAAAACCTCTTTCCATATGTTGGAGTACATTTCGCTTAACATCATCATATATGATTATATATACACAGCGATACAGTGTTGTGTTCCTCTGCTGTGACTATCCTATACATACAACCATGTTCACTGCTGCATTATTTACCATAGCTAAGATATGGAACCAACCCAGATGCCCTCAGTGGATGAATGGATCGAGAAAATGGGTATATAGACACAATGAAATAACTATGCTTCCATCAGTAAGGGTGACATCATACCCATTTGTAAGGAAATGAAAAGACTTGGAAAAAGTTCTGTTAAGTGAAGTAAGCCAGACACAAAAAAATCATAGACTCCATGGTTTCCTTCATTTCTAATAATTAGTACATTATAGGTTAGGTTTGTAGGGGGAGGGGGTGAAGAATATGTAAGTGCAACGTGGTTACTGTTCCTGCTCAAGAAATCCAAATTATCATTTGAAGAAGAAAGGTAATAAAACAAAGAAGGAATGAAGAAAGGAAGGGAGAGAAGATGAAATAAAATTGGAATAAATGAAAAAGAAAGAAATTAACAGGAAATTTCCATGTTAAATTTAACTGACTCTCCAGGTTAAAATGTCTTAATTCTTTCAATCTTTAAAACTAATACTCATCATCTATGAATTGTTAAAAATGAGTCTTTCCCCTTTCCCATCATCATTAACAGAGGCTAGAAGTTGAATTTCTTCAGCTGGCTACAATCATGGAAAATCTCATTGACATTATGGGTATCACTATACTGAAACCTCTTCAGGCACGTTTCCCTTCTGCTTTCACACTTTCTGGTTGTTCCACCATACAGGTATCTCCTCCCATCTTGTGAGTGGTCTGTTTCCTGTCACAAATCTTTGAAAAGGCGATCCTCATTTGCTTTAGAGGCTTACGTGGGCAGAGAACAGGTTAGCCATTCCCAGAGATCCGACCGCCATTGAAGTACTCCTCGGAAGGCAACTATTTCATTAGTTTTTTAGGCACAGTATGTGGATTTTTAATCAATATGGAACACAGAGGAGCTGATATAGTTGAAGAATCCAGCATGTTCTCAGTCTCTCCCCACCATTACTGCCTGACATTACCCTACTTAAATGTGTGGACCACCTCTGGCGCCATTACATGTATTTCCCAAAAGCCAGAAATTCTCTGACCTGTGAAGCTATGGCTGGTTACAAGGATTTTAAGTGGTCAACATACTTGAGGTAAGAGCTTGATCTCATTTTGATCCGTAGTTCAAAATATACCATTATTAACTTAGTTAACAAAAATGCTGATATGGTTTGTCTCCTTTTATTTATTGCATTGACTTTTTAACAAATTACTATATAATTTTTATTGTAATTAATAGAAGGGTTACATTATATTCAAAAGATAGAAGGTGCATTATTTCACAAACATTGATACCCTTTCTTATGTTTTCAACCCCATTTTCCTCCCCCCACCCTTGCTCCTCACCTTGTTTTTCCCCCTTCTGTATCCTATTTCAAATAGCTAGATAAATATATGTACAATATATCAGATATCAAGGTATAATTCTGTAACAATATGATATAACCAAGGGACAGCAAAAGAGATGAGAGATAACATAGTACATTAAGGACAACAATCACTCATTATATGGCTTTTGTTCTATAATCTGGAGGTCCTTTCATTTAGCCTCATCCTATATGGCCTTATGTATCTGGGTTTTATTGCATTGACTTTTAAAAATTATTTCCTTGTTTATTTCGTTCTCTTGGAGAGAACAATTTATGGAAAAAATCATTCCCAATCTGGTAGGAAAGATGAGATGAATGAAATGTTAATATTCCTGGTATATCCATTATTCTTCAGTTATTAAAATGGGCACAATTGGAGATGACATGAAATACTAATTAACAGAAAACTTCTTCACTTTGAAGATGACAAGTATGTGTTCTGGTTAATTATAAATTCTACAACTTATTTAGAAGTTTGAGGAAGTATGTACTATAAAAGGAAGTGAAATATAATTTCTATCCTTATTAATCTTTGCTAAAACAACACCTTGAAACAGGAATTGCTATCCTTATTTAACAGAGCAAAGGAAAGTACCTTGACTAAGTTATTTTAACTTATTGTATTTTATTATTTTATTTTGTGCTAGCACCGGAACTTGAACTCAAGGCCTAGGTACTCTTCCTTAGCTTTTTCTCTCAAGGCTCTACCACTTGAGATACCGCTATACTTTCACCTTTTTTGCTTGTTAATTACATAAAGGAGTTTCAGGTACTTTCCTCCTGGGCTGGCTATGAACTTTGATCCTAATGTCTTATCTTCCTGAGTAGCTAGAATTATAGGTGTGATCCATTGGGGCATGTGGCTTAAGTTATTTTTTTTATTAGGGATGAAAAGCTAAGACTCAGTCAATGTTTGTGTGGTTTCACATTTTTCCACTGTACCTTACTGCCTATCAAGAAACTTATTTTGGGTATCTTATCAAAGTGCAACAGTCAGTGTTCTGCATGGTCTCTTAGGGAGAATACATTAGAGGTTTTTTGTTTTTTTGTTTTTGTTTTTGTTTTTTAAGGTGCCCACATAGTCTGTATAATTAAGAAACTTCCAATTGCTTTTCAGGCATCTAACCAATCCTCTAAATGACCTTCAAATGTTCTAGTAGGTAGTGTTCCAACTTTAATATGAAATTCATTGCACTTTGCCTTTACTGGGTAGTTATATTTGTCATGCATTTGAATGAAGAAGCTTTTAACGATATTTTAGTTGTACTTGATTCCCAAGAGAGAATTTTCTTTTAAGCAGTAAGATTTGTATCTTCTTTTATCCTAAGTACCTAGATCAATACTATTAAGAATTTGTGGAGACAAATATAAATAAACCTCTAACTCTAAATAAAACACCTTTTAAGTATTTGTACTTGTTTCATTTTGATTGCTTCCAAAGAGCTCTTTGCAGCTTTTGTGACGTATAGAACCAAGAGGGTACTGATGGTAAGGTCACTTACTCTTCCAAAGAAAATATGAAGACAGTTATTCAGAAAAAATATTTTTAATACTACTTTCAGCTGGGCGTTGGGTGCTCACATCTGTATTTCAGCTACTCAGGAGGAAGAGATCTGAGACTTACCATGGAAGCCAGCTTGGGTAAGAAAGTCCGTGAGACTTTTGTCTCTAATTACCAAAAAGTCCCAAGTAGAGTTGTGGCTCAAGTGGTAGAGCACTAGCCTTGAGCAAAGTAGCTCAAACTCTAGCACAGGCACCAAAACAAAACCAAAACAACATTGTCATCATTTTGGGGGTGATATTAAGGCTTGAACTCAGGGCCTTGTATTTGCTAATCAGGTGCACAGTTGTTGAGCCACACCACTAGTTCCTTCTGGCACTTGTTATTGTGAGTTAGTGTCACTTTTTACTGTGGCTGCTCTGAACGAGCTTCCTATTTTATCTTCCTCATTTCTACCAGACAAGTAGCTAGAATTCCAGGAATAAGTCCCAATGGACGTTTCATCGATTTTAAGAAACACTTTATTCTTTAGTCTCTTTTCAGAAGAGAAGAAGAGATATTCTTGTAACAGTATAAGACAAGATAGCAGTAAAAGTCAAATGCTCAAATACTGTGATGGAAAGAATGAACTAGATCTGTGAATCTTTGTGTATCTATTGTAGAAAGATGAGGGTAGGAACTGGGGTGGGGCATGATAACACTTCAGACAATAAAGTTGATACTTCAGAGCTATTCATCACAATGAAATCCTTCTTATTTAAAAGATATCTCCTCTTTCAGTTAATTACTTTCCCTCTCATATGGTCTAAACAAAGGTATCATTACCCCATGTGTGTTTTGTACTTTTTAGTAAATCTCTCATTAAGGGTATCTGAAGTGACTTGAGATAACACTCAATAAAAGAAACAATTCAATAGTTCTCCATCAAAATGGCTGTTGATAGAGTTAAGCAAAACAGTCATTTAAATTCATAGTATAAGTATGTTAGTATCTCCAGGATGGAATTAGAAATCAAATAGAGAAATCTTTGTAGTATCTTTTTTAAGTTCATACATATAATTTGATAGGCTACCTCAATGTAAGAATGATAAAGTACTACTTGTTTTCCCTCAGTGAGTATAACAAATTGTGTAGTACCTAAGATATCTACTACAGTTCAAAGTAGATTTAATCACATCTTGTCTTTGTGTCCAGATTGGCTTCATATATGCTATATGAACAAAAAAGCTTGAGATACCTGATTGAATTATTTGAAAAAGGAATAGGACCAATACTTATGATTGCCATAAATATTTATGGAGACATTGACAGTCTGAAGTATTGGAACTATTTTTATGCTTAATTCCAAGAAGGTAGCCAAAGATTCAACCTGATGAATTTACCTAGATGGGAAGATAGACAACCTCAGAATTTAGCAATGCTTTTAATAGGAAGTGTAATATGCTAAGTGATAAGGTCCAGCAACAAGTGTTATTCAAGCAAACACAGTACAAAAATATTTTATAGGTGTTTCCTTCTACACAATGCTATAAGAAGGCTATCAATGCTATCTTATATCATTTAATTTCAATGCCTTGAAATTATAAATTACCATTTAAATAGAAAAGATAAATTCTTTGTTTTGAACTCAGGACCTCAAGGTTGCTGGTAGTTTCTTTAACACCTAAACCCTGCCTGTAGCTTTTCTTTTTGCCTCAATTATTTTTCAGGTTGTGTTGTTATCTTTTTGCCAAGGGCCATCTTTAGATCTGTTATTCCTACCTACAATCTTTGGCATATTGTATCTGGGATCAGAAGTACGTAACCCTATGCATAGCTTTATTGATTGAGATGAGTTCACACTAACTTTTTCCTCAGGCTTTAAGCAAATATCATGGCTTCTCAAGAAGTTGGCTTTATAGCTATAATCCATTCTGACTGACTGAAAAGGTTAACTTCAGAGGATACAATTCTTTTTCATAGAAATTAATTTAGGAAAACACACTGTAATTTTAAGTCTGAAAGTGACTATTTCCAAGTGTTAGAATTATGTTTCTGTTGACACTAGTCAATTTTGGCTCTTCAACAGTATACAACACTATATTAGACTGACCACAGTCACATATAAATTCTTGAAATCACAGCACTTAGGGAATCTCTTTAAAATCCCTATGCAAAGGAGCAAGGCTAACAATTTGTCACCAATAAATAATTACTTATTGGCTTAGCATATTTTCATTCATTGGAAAGCAGATCATTTGCAGCTGGAACCAAGGAAACAGTGTTAAGTTCTTGCACAGTGAATTTGCTTCCTATTACTATTTCTAAATGCCTCAGGCAATTAACTTTGTAAAGAGAAAGGTTTATTTTGCTTGATTTCTAGGGGTTCCAGTTTATAATGATGTGGATTCATTGCTGAGGGCCTCTGATTGATATTCTTCATAGAGAGTGTATATTCTAACAAATTGCTTTCTTCATGCCCAGAAGGCAAGAAAAGAGAGGGCATGTCACCAATCAACTGAGAATGACTTGCACTGTCTCCCATTCTAAACATTCTTTACTTCTCAACAGCATCACTATGGGGACCAGACTGCTAAACATAGGCCTTTCCTGGATATTAACCTAGAGCTCCCCTATGACTCAACAATTCCACTCCTTGGCATTTATCCAATCGTCCAGAAACAATGACATACTAAATCCACTAGCACAAGGATGTTCATTGCAGCACTCTTTACCACAGCTAAGATATGGAACCAACCCAGCTAGCTGCCCCTCAGTAGATGAATGGATTAAGAAGATGTGGTCCTTATACACAATAGAATTCTATGCTGCCATCAGAAAGAATGCTATTGCCCCATTTGTAAGCAAACAGAAAGACTTGGAAAAAATCATATTAAGTGAAGTAAGTCAGAACCAAAGGGACACAGGTTTCATGGCATTCCTCATTTGTAATAATTAGTACACATCTAGGATTATCCCAGCAGAAGCTCACAATATTCTAAAAGCTATGTACATATGATCATACAGGATGAAAGTAAATGATCTCTAAGATATGGAAACAGGAGGTTTATCTTTGTGATTGCTGTTCTGTATATAGTATGTGAAATTATTTCTTTTCTCTCTTTTTTCCACTTATGGTTAATCTCATGTGGTTACTGTATCTGCCTTTGTTATCAGGTATATTGTATACATATATATATTTATTTGAAATAGGAGAGATGAGGGGGGAAACAAGATGATATGGATGGAGTTAAGGGAGGGAAAAGGGGACACAAACATGAGAAGGGGTATCAAGGTTTGAGAAGTAATGTAACCATTATCTGATGAATGTAACTTTAGCCCCTCTATAATTATCCCAACAATAAAATACAATAAAAATGTCTAGAGTATAGCAGGTTCCCAGAAAATTCAAGCAATTCCAATTTCTAATCTAATTTATAGCTATAGAGTAATTTATCCTTTAAAAAATTCATTCACAAACGAATTAAAATGTACTTCAGATTGCAAGGCTAAATTCAGACCTGACACAGAGGACTCATTTTACTCTAAAATGCAGTAATTAATTTTCCCTGGTGCTACCTTGTCACTTAGCATGGAGTGAAGCTTAAGTTTTTATTAACTGTATAATTTGATTTCTCCCTAGTTGAGTCCATGTTAATCTTTCACCATAAAAGAGATATATGAGCTTGTCTAAGAACAGTGAAAACAAGAAAAAAGGTAAATTTTTTTTCATGTTTTATGTTTGGAAAAAAACTTTAGAGTTTGCATAAGTAAAAGCAATCACTTACTTCTATCCCCTAAACTATTCAGATAAAACTCAATTGCTTTACCTGTCTAGCGAGTCTTCTGTGTCTTCAGGTCTTTTTTTTGTTTGTTTGTTTGTTTTGCTAGTCATTCTGGAAATGGGGTCTCGTGGACTTTTCTTCTCTTGCTGGCTCTTAGTCATGATCCTTTAGCTCTCAGCTTCCTGTGTTGTTAGTATTACATATGACTAAGAACCTCGATGATTATGGAACTTCTTTCTGTTTTAGAGTGGAAACTAAACTGGGACCTATGAGGAAAGTACATGAGTGGGAAGCTTTGGGCTCATGACCCTGGGTGGACTTCTTGTGCTGTCTTCCCCTCAGCCTTTGATACTGACCTCCACCAATGTGTACGAAGCATACACTTCTGTGCATGCATATGTCTAAGCCCCAACACTGGCTTGTCTACTCTGTGTCCCCCTCCACTCCATCCTCCCACATCAGATTGGCATTACCAAGTTGCCATCTTTTCCTTCACTAGCTATGTTCCTGCGTGTGATTTCTCATCATCAGATTTTGGCTCCACATTTTGGGCTTTACATGTCTTCTCTACTCAACTATATCACATAGCCTAGCACATAGACACAGAGAACACAGTATTTAAGTCTTTTCAGTAACTAAGTCCTGTCATAGTTAATAACAGATAGGATAAGGACCTAGTGTAGAGTCAATTTATAAGGAAAGTATTGTCATCATGGGAGTTCTGTCTCTTCATAACTTGCTGCGACATTTCTTTTTCCACTAAAAATTTTGGGGAAAGCAAATCAGCTTTCTACATCTAAGAGATTTGCATCACAGATTCAACTCACAATAAAAACTATTAAAGAATAATAGTGTGTTAAACCTGTATAGCCTTTTAATCATTTTGTCATCATTTCCTAAATGATAAAGTACTGTAATTATTTATCTAGTAGTACATTATATTAGGTATTACAAGTAATTTCAAGATTGTAAATGACAAGAGTCTGTGCAAAGTTCACAAGCAAATATAGCATTTTCTGCAAGGAATCAATTGAGCATCTTCACATTTTTCCGGGGGTGGGGTTTGGAAACCAATTTATTTCAGATACTGAGGAATTACTGTCAATCTTTTGTTTAAAAAAATGTTTTTATATCCTAGAGGTCCTTTCATTTAGAGTCATATTGTATGGCCTTATGTATCTAGGTTTTGCTCTATTGCAAATCTCTGCTATGGGAACCCAAGGTTTCTACTGATTATGACAAATGAGGGAAACCACTGAGCCTATGTTCCTTTGAGTCTGGCTTACTTCACTTAATATGATTTTTTTCTAAGTCTTACCATTTCCTAACAAATGAGGCGATGTCATTCTTTCTGACAGCAGAGTAGAATTCCATTGTGTACAAATACCACATCTTGTTGATCCACTCATCAGTTGAGGGACATCTGGGTTGGTTCCATATCTTTGCTATGGTAAATAGTGCTGCAACAAACATCATTGTCCTAGTGGATTTAGTATGTCCTTGCTTCTGGACAATTGGGTAAATGCCTAGTAGTGGAATTGCTGGGTTATAGGGGAGCTCTATGTTTAGTCTTTTGAGAAACTGCCATACTGCTTTCCATAGTGGTTGAACGAGTTTGCACTCCCACCAGCAGTGTAGTAGTGATCCCTCCTGGCCACATCCCCTCCAACATCTGTTGTTATATTGTTACAGTATTTCACTTTGTTATCTGATATATTGGATATATTTGTATTTGGTTATTTGAAAATGGATAGGGAAGGGGGGAAAACAAGATGAGGGGGAGTGTGGGGGGGAGGGAAATGGGGACCAAGACATGAGAAAGGGTATCAATGTATGTGAATTAATGCACCTTCTATCTGGCGAATATAATGTAACCCTATTAATTACAATAAAATATATATGAAAAAAACAAAAAAAAACAATGTCTTCATGTTGGAAATGATTTGTGTACATTAGCTTTGAACCATAAACATAGACACTAATAGAACTAGTAGGTAAAATTTATGCTTGCTTGCTTTCTTTCTTTCTTTCTTTCTTTCTTTCTTTCTTTCTTTCTTCCTTTCTTTCTTTCTTTTTCTTTCTTTCTTTCCTTCTTTCTTTCTTTCCTTCTTTCTTTCCTTCCTTCTTTTTTTCTTCTTTCCCCTCCCCCTCCTCCTCCTTCTTCTCCTCCTTCGCCTTGTTCCAAGACCACTCAAACTCAGCATCTGACACTTTGCTTTTTGGCTGAAGTTCTACCAAATGAGTGGCATAGCATTATTTGTCATGACCAAGATATGGAATCAGCCCAGATGCCTTTCAATGGATGAATGAATCAAGAAAATGTGGCATATATTCACAGTGGAATTCTACTCATGCATGAGAAAGAAAGACATATCACTCATAAGGATGGGGAGACTTGGAAAAAATTGTATTAAGTAAAGTATGCCAGACCCAGAGAAACAAGGGTTTCATATTTTCCCTCATTTGTGGTAGCGAGAATGTGCCTATATGTCTATAAGTAAACACAGTGTTGTACGCAAGAAGTTACAAGTGAATTCATTGACAAATAATAGGCACTATAGATAGCTCAAACAGTATAATTCTTTAGAAAGAGTAAGTCAGGACCCTAAAAAATAAGTACTAGGAAATTGGGGTGTGCGACATGGGGTTGTGACCAAGGGAGGGGGTAGATGAATGAAGAGCTGAAGGAAGATTGAATGCATTCGGGAATCGTTGGCTATAACACAAAATTAAGAAAAACAAGGGCAAGGGTGGGTCAAAGGAGGGTGAAAATATTGAAGGAATGACACAGATCAAGAAGATGCATTGCATATATAAACTGATTTGTTAAAAGGCAAAACAACCCCTAAATATATAACCTAAAGTCAAGGTAAATAAGGAAGGGATGGGTTAGGAAATGGTGGATGAGAATGTTGCTAGGGACCACCCTGCTCAAGACACACTGTATTCATAAACTGCTTTGTTGAATGACAACTCCTATGTACAATTACTTAAGGATAATAAAATACTTTAAATAATTACGTACTTAAGAACTACAAGTAGAAATAATTTTACTTCTCTTAAACTCTAAGGTGCATACTTTTCTTCAACATTAACATAGATTTCTCTTGTGTACATGAATAAATTCTTCCTCCTCAGAGATCAAAAGATGAAAGGAAAATAACATCTTGATTTACTAGTTTCCTTTTTAGGACATAATTAGTGATGAAAAATAGAATGGAGTTATATTTGTAATATAGTGGGGCTGCTAAAAATAATTTCAGTCTTTAAGAGACCAAGGAAAACATTTTATCAGTGTTTAGAGAAAATACCTGAAATTGCCCAGGTTAGTTTATGGGCAGTAAACCCTGGAAATGGGAATCATCCCATCCCTGTTGAATTCTGACCATCTACTGTCTGAGGGCAACTATATCCAGGGGCTCAGTAGATAGAGAGAAAAAACAAATTTATTCCCACTTAATAGGTTTCAGAATTCCCATTTCATTTCTCTTTGGGGAAAGGATTCCTCTTGTATGGGTGTCTTTTGCATCATTCAATACCAACCACCACTACTGTAAACAGAAACTGATTACATAAATAAATTCAGAACAAGCATTCTTAACTTGGTCACTCTTTTTTTCCTGAAGTACACTTGGTCTGTATTGTACACACAGCAAAGAGAAAGCAGAGGTATTTGCTTTACCTTCTTTACTGGACTGTTTGTTAAAGGCATTTAATAAAGATGCATTCATAATTTTATATTTATCTCTTGTTATAAAAATAAATAGCTTAAAGGAATTTATATCTGGAAGCTGAATGATACTGAATGGATTGAAGAAGTATGGCGTATATTCAAAAGACTCAATCTACCTACTGCTGACATTTAAAGAAGTCCAAATTTTGCAGCCTGCACCATAGTTAATTTTATTATGAATCTATACCATATATACTAGAAAAATCAGATTATGAATTATATGCTAAAAAGCTTCTGTCTTTTCTCAGGATTGAATATTTAGAACATTTGTACTTTCTGGGACAGCTATTAGGAAGGTACTAAATGGAATGTGCCACAGAGAAGAGGGACTCATGGAATATTCAAGTATAAACATAATTTCTAAATACCTTGAGCCCAATTATGCACCATTTTACTGATGTCCAAGACTTGGAGTTTATGATCCTAGATTGTTTGGAGGACTCATAATTTAGATTTTTCTTGTGTACATGAATAAATTCTTCCTCCACAGAGATCAAAAGATGAAGAAAGTGAAATATGGAAGGTTAAGTTATTTGACTTTATGGTCCTTTGGATGGAACATTGTTATAGGAAAGCCAGAAGGCTGAACTTAAAATCATGTAAGTGATTTAGGCATAATTAGAAATTGGATTGAAGTTATGTTTGTTTTACCCCTAAGTTACAGTTATTTTGTTTCTGCTTTTAATTTTTTTTTCTTGTTCTGTGCTTTGAACTCAGGACCTTGTGCTTTCTCGGTGAGTACTGCAGCTATGTCTACTACTGTTTGAGCTATGCTTACAGCATAACAAAAGTCCCTACATTTTTGTCTTAGTTTAATTTTTAGGTAATTTTTCTCTTTTTGCCTGGGTTAGTCATGGACTACAAACCTCCTAAATTTGCATCTCACTTAGCTGGGATTACAGGTAAAAGACATCCAACCTAGCTCTTCTTTCCTTCTTTCCTGCTTGCCAAGTAGACACTAATTCTTAAGCCACCCGACTGGTCCTGTATTATGTATGCATGCATGCATGCATGTATGTATGTATGTATGTATGTATGTATGTATGTATGTATTTATATATGAGGGAAGGGTCTTATGTTTTGAACTGTCTTTATACGGGTCAGCTTCAGATCACAATTGTACTAACTACAGCCTCCCTATATAGCTTGGATTAGAGTTGCATGCTGCAAGCCCCTAGCTTGTTTTTTGAGATAAGGTCTACCCACAACCATTACCAGCCTAACATATAAATATATGGTCTTTCCTCAACACTAGTAATTTTCAAATTTTATCTGCCTATTTGCTTATTTTCTTATGACTTCTACTATCTTTGGAGAATACATTTGTTCTTTTTTCATATATTTTTCTTGCAATTAATAGAAGGGTTACATAATATTCACTAGATAGAAGGTGCATTACTTCACAAGCATTGAATCTTATAATTAACTCATCTTTCTAATTCAGTTTGTTCATTTACCAAAGGGACATTCTTGTCTTCATTTGATGCATAAGTTATATTTCCTAATACAAATGGAAAGTTTCACACAGCGTAACAGAGATAAAGAGCCCATAAGCCCATGGAAAGGGTTAGACCTGCCTTATCTCAGAATGAACATGCAATCTTGGCCAGCAAAGATCCTAATTTCAGCCTCCATTTCATCTTTCAGATAGATGCTTCAAAGAATAAAACTTGCACACCTGCATGTAGCAACTTCTACTATACTTTGTATACTGAAGCAAAATAAATCAATAAGCCTTGCCTGGGTGTAGACCCCCTGATGGTAGCATAGTTATGTGAATAAGGCATTTCAGAGTAAGAGGGTCATCAATAGACTTCCAGAATATTTAATGAATCTTCCAATGATGTTGAATGGATTGATTTACACATTTTGATGTGTAAATGGTGTCTTGCTAGTTCAAGGATCAGCACTGGTTTGGCTCAGTTTAGTGCTAATCATGGAGAGTAATGTCAGAATTTGCATTCTCACAGCTTTTTTGCTTTCAGCTGCCACTCTACTACCTGAGCCATGCCTTCAGTCTAGTGCTTTGCTGGTTAATTGGAGATGGAGTCCCTTGGACATTTCTTCAAAGGTGGCTTTGAACCATGATCCTCAGATCTGTCTCCTGAGGTTCTTATATTATAGACAAGAATCACTGACACCTGTACAGGCTTAAAGAATTTAGTATTACTTAATTATTGTTGCCTATTAATTGTATTTTTTTGTCTTTTCTTTTTTGGAACTGGGGATTGAACCTAGGATGTTGTACTTGCTAGGCAAGTGCTTTGCCATTAAGCTAAATCCAAGCCCTGGCCCTAGCTGTAGAAACAGAAAATTGTAATTTTTTATTTCATATAGTTATCATTTAAGATTAAAGGGCTATATGTTGTCTTTGTGTTTCTTTTCTAGTTATATTTTAACTTTCAACACTGTTTGTTCTGCTCTGAGGAATTCATTCTAGTCTTTTGCTGATAAGCCGTAATTGCTCAGGAAGCTATCCGTTCTTACAGTTGCTAGTGAGTTATCGTGTGTTTATTGTAGTCATTCCTTTTTCATGAAAAGTATGCAAAGTTATTTCGAAAAATGAATCATATCACCTAAAATGTTTTAAGAACAGAATGGCTAGAAGCTGAAGGACAATGAATATTTTAGTGGGCTCAGTGACCCCCAATATATCACAGGTCAATCTCCAGATATTGTAAATTTGATCTTATGGTGAAAACATGACTTGGAAGACAGAATTATGATAAAGTCCTCAGGATGAGATCAGTTTGTATTCTTCACCTATAGTCCATTTATCCATTCATAGCTGTCTTTATGAGAGTCAAAGGAGATCATGGAAAGATGGACTCAGGGGCTAGAATGAGGCCAACTTGAGTTGTTTCAAAAATTCCCAGAGGAAGAAAATACAAGGAAAAATTCAAGCCCAGAGCATTCACAGAAAACCAAAGAATGGTCAGGTTGTTATTCTGTATCCTTGGCTAAAGAGGAGAAAAGCAAATTGTTCTAAAACAGAAAAAAAATTTAAAAAGAAAAAAACACAAAAACCAAACAGATGTATTTTTAACTGTAGCTGGGAGAGAGTTTCAGTTGGAAATGAAGTATTATTTAGGTATTTCTTTGTCAAATTCTTCAGTCGGAAAGAAATATACCTTTCCAATCACACTGGTAGTATTTTCTAAAGGCAGAGATGTAGAAAAAGTTAAGTGAATTAAGTTAACAGACTCCTGAGTATAAATTATGGTGTCAGCCTCTGATGAAACTAGAGCAAGATGAGACTTCTGATCTGAGTTTGAGAAACCATTCCCTGTATTTTTTTTTCTCACATAGTTGTATAGAGCAGTACACAGAATCTAGAGTTGTTGGTTTATCTTTTGATTCTGAAGGGAATCAAGTCTTAGAATGGAATCAACCCTGAAACCTGAAATGAAAGCTGATAGCAGAAGAGAAGAGATATTTATATGATTTAAGATTTTTGAATTCTGCTGGGCTATCTAGTTGTCAATCTTTTTTTAGTTTCAAAAGCCAATATATTTCACTTCTGTGCAAATTACTTAACCCAAAGACTATTTGTATATGATGTAAATCTCAATGTAATTCCTAAAATATAGTCTATATTATAAATGTTAGCATCCTATTCTATCCATTTATTACCAAAGAAATGGCCTTAGAATAGTGGCTTTTCAAACTTGGCTAAACATTATAACCACTTGTGATTTATAAAGGTTCCTCTACCCAGTGGCACCCCATTCTAATTAAATCAGTCTCTAGGAAGCCAACTTGGATTTTGGTATGTTCTAAAAGCTCTCTTGGTGATTGAATGTGTAGTCCAAGCTGAGAAACAGTTTCTAAGACTGTTGTCTATTGGTGAAAACAAAAAAGATTTTCAGGGAAAGAGAGAAAATAAAGAAGGTTCTGATTTTCAAATTGCAACCCTAAGTGTTGCATATTTACTGTGTTTAGATTTGAAGTGAACTACCACTGTGAATAGCTTCTAATCTTATTTTTGTTCCTTCTGGAAAATTGTGGTGAGTTTTCTCTAGAGGGAATTAAGAAAAATATCTTTTAGCCTCAGTAGGCTATGCTCATTTATCCTTACCCTGTGAAAATTTCTTCAAGTTTTTTAGCTTGTTATTGTTTTCTTTGAAAAATATTTCATTCCAGCCCTTTTGTGAGTTGGTGGGATTCTTGAGTCCAGCAGTGGGTAAGCATGTGTGGAATGGTGCTCTCAAGTTCAGAAGGGAACAGCTCCTTAAAAAGTTGTGTCTAACTAAATGTAAGGTCCTGCAGGATAAGGAAACAAAAGCCATATAATGAGTGACTGTTGTCCTTCTTTTAATAGTGATGTACAGAGGAGTTACAGTTACATAAGCCAGGTAAATGAGTAAATTTCTTTTTGAATAGGGTCACTTCTTTTGTTTTCACCCAGTTTTTTCCCCTCCCAACCTCTTCACCAACAAGTTGTATAGTTCATTTTTAATGTAGTGATTATCATTTCTGTATTAGTTCTCCCTTGACCATATACATCTGTTTAGTGGCTTAGTGTTCCAACAGACAGTACTATTTTATGATAGTGCTTTTCAGTTTGGTTAATACAAAGTATTGTGTTACCATCATAATCTATGTTAAGTTGTTTGCCAATTATAGATGCATTAGGTTCAAGGTTCTATTTCCCAGCCGCTATGGCCATGTAAAAGCAATCTCTGAACACACACTTGGAATTGTGGAAATTTGAAGTGAGCATGAGATAGGCAAAAAGAAAGGACACTGAGCCACATCTAGTGACTCTCCTCAGGAGAGTAAGATCTGGAGGATCTCAGTTCAAATCCAGCCCAGGAAAAATAATTGGAGACTCCATCCCTAATTTACCATGTAAATGTTAAGACTGGAGGAACTGGAAAGTACAAGATATTAATGTAATAAAGTCAAGGAAGAATATGAGGCCCAGAGCTCAAGCTCTGGTAGACACACTCATGGGCACATCAGCATGTTGGAGCTATGTGCATTACTCAGAGATTCTGTTTTTTATTTGAAAAAGGTAGTAAATAATATCTTACCGCTAAGCTCTATAACTCATATTAAAAGTATAGGTATTTGTCAAATTTGCAAACAAAAGATAAAGATAAAATATACTTTAAAATTCCCTTTTTCCCTGAGTGCCCTTTTTCCCTGAATGCTTTAAAGAAGAAAAATAATTCAATAAAGACAAGAATAATACTTATCCAAAATTTGTACAACCAAAGAAATGTCAGAAAGTTACTCTGTGTTGAGTTCTTTACACTAAAATAGAAATAAATTTTAGCTCCTTATATGGTCAAGGAAGGTAGAGACAGACAAATATATCTGAAAAGAAGAGATATACAGAAGCTCTGTAGTTTAATGCAGTTCCACTTATCCAGACTTTCTCTGATTTGTTGTGTTTGTTGGTCCTTATTAAGAAAGTTTTGACCTGTACCAAGGAGACCTATTGTATCTCCTATTCTTGTAAAGTTTCAGTGTATCTGCTTTTACCTCCAGGTCTTTGATCCATTTGGAGTTAATTCTGGTGCTTCTGGGTGCATGGTGACAAAGAAGAATCGAATTTTAGCTTTCTGCAGGTGCTTAACCAGTTCTGCCAGCACCACTTGTTGAAGAGGCTGTCTTTCTTCCATTCTATTTTTTTTTTGGGCTCCCTTACCAAAGATTAGGTGGCCATATATCTGTGGGTTAATATCTGGGTCCTCAGTTCTTTCTTTCTTTATTTTTTTCCCAGTCCTGGTCTTGGGCTCAGGGCTTGAGCACTGTCCTTGGACTTTCTCAAGGCTAACACTGTACCTCTTTAGCCTCAGCACCACTTCCGGCTTTTTGCTATGTATGTGGTACTGAGGAATCGAACCCGGGTCTTCGTGCATGCTAGGCAAGCACTCTACCAGTAGGCCAAAATTCCGGCCCCTGGATCCTCAGTTCTATTCCATTGGTCTTCAGGCCAGTTCTTGTGCCAGTACCAAACTGTTTGGGTTACTATAGCTCTGTAGTAGAGTCTAAAGTTTGGTATTGAAATTCCTCCTGCGCTGTTCTTTCTGCTTAGAATTGTTTTTGCTATGCAGGGTCTTTGTTATTCCATATGAAATTTTGGATTGCCTCTTCTATTTCTTTAAAGAATGACATTGGGATATTGATGGATATTGCATAGAATTTGTAGATAGCCCTTGGCAAGATTGCCATTTTTCATGGTGTTAATTCTTCCAATCCAGGAGCATGGGAGGTTTTTCCATTTCCTCAGTTCTGCTTTAATTTCCTTTTTCAGGGTTTTAAAGTTTTCATCAAAAAGGCCTTTTACATTCTTAGTTAGGTTAATTCCTAGGTACTTTAATTTCTTTGAGGTTATTGCAAAAGGAGATGTTTTCCTGATTGTTGCCTCGTTCCTCTCATTGTTGGCATAAAGGAAGGCAGTTGATTTTTGAGGGTTAATTTTATACCCTGCTATCTTGCCAAAGTTTTGAATCAGCTCAAGCAACTTGGGAGTGGAGTCTATAGGGTTTATTAAATACAGAAGCATGTCATCTGCAAAGAGGGAAAGTTTCACTTCCTCTTTCCCTGTTTGGATCCCCTTTATGCTTCGTTCTTGCCTTATTGCTCTGGCTAGGAATTCTAATACTATGTTAAAGAGGAGTGGAGAGAGTGGGCATCCTTGTCTCTTTCCTGATTTTATAGAGAGATTCTCTATGGCAAAGGACATAGCTAGCAAATTAACTAGAAAGCCTACAGAGTGGGAGAAGATCTTCACTATACAATGGACAAAGGCCTCATGTCTAAAATATATCAACAGCTCAAAAAATTGAATCACTCCAAAACTAATCTACAAAGAAACAACCATCCCATTAAAAGATGGGCCAAAGACTTAAAGAGAGTCTTCTCTGAATAAGAAGGAAGAATGCCCTTGGACACATGAAGAAAAGCTTGATATTTCTGGCCATAAAAGAAATGCAAATCCAAACAACTCTGAGATTCCACCTCACTCCAATTAGTATGGCCAGGATCAAGAAATCTAATAACAACAGAAGCTGGAGGGGATGTGGCCAGGATGGATCACTACTACACTGTTGGTGGGAGTGCAAACTCATTCAACAACTATGGAAAGTAGTATGGCAGTTCCTCAAAAGACTAAACATAGAGCTCCCCTATGACCCAGCAATTCCACTACTTGGCACTCATCCAGAAACAAGGACATACTAAATCCACTAGCGCTACGATGTTCATTGCAGCACTATTTACCATAGGAAAGATATGGAACCAACCCAGATGCCACTCAGTTGACGAGTGGATCTACAAGGTGTGATATTTATACAGAATGGAATTCTATGCTGTCATCAGAAAGAATGACATTGCCCCATTTGTAAGAAAATGGAAAGACTTAGAAAAAAATCATATTAAGTGAAGTAAGCCAGACTCAAAGGAACTTAGGCTGATATTTTGTGTACATGCGTATTTGGTTGTTTGAAATCAGATAGGAAAGGGAGGAAAAAAAGATGAGGGGCTGGGGAGGGGGAGGGAAATGGGGACCAAGTCATGAGAAAGGGTAACCATGTATATGAAGTAATGCACCTCCTATCTGGTAAATATTATGTAACCCTTCTATTAATTACAATAATAATAATACATGAAAAAAGAATAGATATAACCCTATATGAAACACAAAAGCTTTGAAGATACTTGAGAGGAAGTAAATATAGGCAGAAAATGTAAGGGAAATGACAGTTGGAGGAGGGGATGGCATACTTCCATAATAAAAAAATCCTAAGCGATTTGCAATAGAGCAAAACCTTGATACACAAGGCCATATAGTATGATGCTAAATGAAAGGATCTCTAAGATATAGAAACATAAGCCACATAATGAATGATTGTTATCCTTAAGGTACTGTTATCTCTCATCTCTTTTGCTGTCCCTTGGTTATCTCATATTGTTACAGTATCTCTCTTTGTTACCTGATATATCGGATATATTTGTATTTGGTTATTTGGAATTGGATAGGGAAGGGGGGAAAACAAGATGAGGGGTGGGGGTGGGGGGGAGGGAAATGGGGACCAAGACATGTGAAAGGGTATCAGTGTATGTGAATTAATGCACCCTCTATCTGGCAAATATCATGTAACCCTTGTATTAGTTACAATAAAAATATATGAAAAAAACTGGAAGAATTTCTGACTAAGAGAACAAAAGCAAAGAGCCCAGTGGAGCAACTGATGTTAAGATGTATGCATAATCAAAATAGGAGTGAGCCAGAAAGGAAGAACTCCAAATTATCTTTATAAATAAATCTTAATAACTGGTTGTCCCCTGAACCACAACTGTACAAGAAAGACAATTATGATACAGAGTTGAGTCACTGGTCAAGCACAGAGTTTGATATATAGTTCAAACCTAATCAAGTTTATTGACTATGAAAACTAACACAAATAGATTAAAACATCATATTCTTCAGAGAAATGTAGCAGACGCCCAATTCTCTACAATATAAAAATGACAATATGCAAGTAAACCCCTCATATAATAAATGTATGTAGACCTGAGACAATCTGGATCATGAAGTGACAATCAACTGAAATAAGCCCTGCTTTATTTAGATTCTAATTCAGATTTTAGACCCGAAAGGAGAGATTTTAGGCACCTCTTATCACAACATTAAATTGTGGTGATGAAAACCTGATCACATAAATGAACAGATAAAATACTTCTTCAGAGAAGTAGCACCTATAGATTTAGAGCCTCCAAATTATGCCTTTGTTTTCAAATCCAGTATTTGTCTTGCCATTCATGGCTTTTCATGCCCTAAGAATGGATTTATGTTAACACATTGATGAATAACCTCAATGTACATTGTCCTACCAATTAGATATGCTTGAAATGCTAGGTTATCATTAAAAGGTAGCTTGGTGTGCAGGATGTCTGACCAAGGGAAACTGGATAAATGGAAGACCTAACATCATCAGTGAAAGATACCAGGGTGTATTCATCTGACAATGATCTTGTTATTGCTATGGAAATTCTTAAGGCTCTCTGTTTCACTTCCCACTGGACTTGCTTGCAATGGTTCTGCAACCCTCTGTGCACTCACTAATGTTTTCCTATTCTTCCAAGGCTGATTAGTTACACTATTCCTCAGCATATTAAGACTTGCATATACTGAAACATTTAAAAAGATGATTGTAGTCCTGAGTTCATGAGAGCCATCTGCTCTTTTTCAGATAATTTTGCATTTCTGACGCCAGAACAGGTCAGTTTGACATTGGATTTCACAGAAGTGATCTGATTTCCTTCATTGTCATAGTTCCCCCAAACCAAACAGATGTTCCTGAAGACTGCCATGCAAATAATACATAAGACCCACATCAGTAACTAGGAATGATTTGAAGCTATACCACTCTTTAAATCTTTCCCAGAATTGTATTTTTAATTTTTACCCATGTATTCATAAACTTTAGAAGTGACCTGGGAGATCATCTGACTCAGTAGCTTCATTTTAGAAGAGGCAAGTGTTGCTCTAGGGATTTTTTAAGTCATAAAATGTGGGAGTTGCACAAAGCAGTGACTAAAGTCAGGGTCTACTAACTTCCCTATTCTCTATGCCCCAGGGACATGAGATTTCAAGAATTAGATCTCCACATAGATCTCATCTGTGGTTTTCCAGCTGGTAACTTAATCTTTTGAGTATTTCTGTTTTCATTACCTCTGCTATAGGACAAATATATAAAAAAGAAGTAAGTGCAAGCTAGTCAATGTTAGTGCTATGTGAACTTAATTTATCTAAGATAAACCACTGCTGAATTACAAATAATGAAAAAGGTAAATTTTGCCTTTTAATAAATTCAGTGTCATACAATTTCCTGTTGATTCGCATATGTAAATTTTGTTCTTAGAGTAAATGCTTTCTATTCTACAAACAGAGTGATGCAAATGGTAACTTACCCTGAATTATATAGTTTTCCTGAAACAGTCAAAATTTGAGGAGGTTGGATATTCATTAACGATAGTTATATATACAATCTAAGATAAAATTGGAAAATCTGGGTATAAACCCATTATTGGCTTCTTTAGTTTCAAGACAGATTAAATGATTCTACACATAGTATAGAATTTAAAGAGGAAGCATGAAATATTTTCTCTTCCATTTTGCATGGAGAGCAAAATGTTTAAAATTTTCATCTTCTTTACTTATATTATGAATATAGTTTCTTAGAGGAGACTGGCAGATGTAGTCTCAGTTTTTACCTCAAGGGAGAGTCAATTTTAAGCAAGGCTATTCTATCTCAAGGTTCAGTGTGACAAACATTTCTTATATGTATGTATTTTTTAGTTATGTATGTTCACATATGAGATTATTTTATCTTGTCTCATATAGTCTGTCTACAGTTAAATTGCTTACTTCTTACTCTATTTCAATCCTGTTTCCTTTGTTTGATGGTCTGTCTTTGTTTACTGAGGATCTAAAGTAGGACTTCGCACATACTAGGCAACTGTTCTGTCACTGAGAAACATACACAGGCCCTTATTAACTTTTTAAAAATTTCCTTCTCTCAGGTAACTGGTTTCTACTCCATTATCAAATGTTCTGTGTTAAATTTCTTGCTGTGAATTCTGATGTTTTCATTTTCTTAAGAAAGATGACCAAAGAGTCACAAAAATATAGATAATATTTTTAGAAAGTAAAATAAGAATATTCATATATAGGTATACATACATACAATATATATAAATATATGAACTTGAATTACATGTATAATTTGGATTATATATTAGAATTTGGATAATATCTGTATATGAGAATATCATAAAATATAATTCAGATAAATATATTGCATAAATATATATATTAGAATTCGTATTTTGTATTTATATATACTAGAATTTAGATATTATATGTACATATATTTTATTATATATAACTTGTATAAAATACATGTATATTAGAATGTGGAATGTGTATATATGTATATATGGCATATATATGGCATATGTATACATATGTATACACACATAGACATAAATATAACTATTTAATGGTACTGGGGGTTTAACTCTTACTTGCAAGACAGGTACTCTATCATTTGAGCCATGCCTCCATTCTTTCTTTATCCTAATTATTTATAGGATGTAATCTGGCTTTATATCTGTGCCACATTTTCTCTGATTCTCCTACTTGAAAGATGAAAGAATTTCCAGAATTTGTGAAGTCTCAGTTGCACATAGGTGTAAGTTCAAAAGAAGTGTGATTTTTTTTTTGCCAGTCCTGGGCTTTAGCTCAGGGCCTGAGCACTGTCCTTGGACTTTCTCAAAGCTAGAGCTCTACCACTTGAGCCTCAGCACCACTTCTGCCTTTTTTTTTCTATGTATGTGGTACCAAGGAATCGAACCCCGGTCTTCATGCATGCTAGGCAAGCACTCTACCACTAGGCCAAACTCCCGGTCCCCAAGAAGTGTGATTTTTATTGCCAGTTCAGGGGCTTAAACTCAGGGACTGGGCACTGTCCTTGGACACTTGTTTGCTCAAGGCTAGCCCTCTCCACTTGAGCCACAACACCACTTCTGGCCTTTTCTATGTATGTGGCACCAAGGAATCGAACCCAGGTTATCATGCATGCTAGGCAAGTACTCTACCGCTACACCAAACTCCTGGCCCAATGTGTGATGTGTTTTTTTAAAGAAAAAAAATGAAATAACATGAAGTTCTTGGAGGTCAAGTACATGTCATTGAGAAACACAAAAAAGGATGAAGGAGGCAGGTGGAGGCCAAAGTGGGAAACCCTTGGTCATTATTTTAAATCATCTTTCCTGTCCCCCAAGCCAAACTTTCCAGAAGTCTTTTAAAATTGCCCATAGATCATGAATCCTAGAGAGTCTAACTCTGAATGAGATCTCACAATATTCTATTGTACAATTTCTATCACTTGGAAAAGCTATGATATGCCTTCCCTTCAAATGCTTTCAAGCCATCCTATGAAACCATCCTAGTGTGAGTGATGAAATAGTAAAGTAAAACTGACTTTAGCCTCCAGCTTCGTAATGATTATTGTTACTGATTTTTTTCTTTTCTCTTTCATTTTGCTCTCCAAATATGGATATAAGAGGATATTTGTGTTCTCTTGGAGCTGTGAGAAATGCTATTTATTTTCCTTCATCAAATCATTTAAATTGAAGGGAAATATTGGTCAGGTAACTAGCAAGATGGTTTGTTTCCCAGACAGTAACTCAAATTAGAGGCAGCATTCTGGTTTCTAGCCTTACCCATATATCTCCTCCTGCAACAGAACAATTCGTATGTTCAGTTACATTGAGGCTTCCCAACTCTTAAACCACAAACAAATACTTCCAATTCTAGTGTTTCAACTAGCAAACCACAACAGGTAAGAGATGGCTGATTATGCAAGTATACTGCATGAATATTTCCTCCCTAAAGATCATTTTCACTTCCACCCTATAGCCAGTTGACAATGAGGTGAAGGATTTTACTCCATAAGCCCACAGTTCTGCCAAATTAACATCTAGACCATCTGGATGTACTTTTTCATTTCCCTTTGTGAGGTTAAAACTTCCACCGTTGTGGCTAGATATGGGCTACAGAGCTGTTCTGTTTCTCAGGCACAAGGTTTTAAAAATATTTCAAATTACTTGGCGGTATTTAAAACTTAGAACTTTCCACATAAACAGTTGAATTTGTTGATCCTTTAGAACATCGGAAGATTTAATGAGATGGAACCTGTGTTCTGTTGGAAGTTCTGGGAATAATTTGTATGCCCTGTGGGGCACACACACTCCACTTTCACTACCTTCCTTCCTTATGGGCAGACAGAATGTCTGGTTGTAACTGATCTCTGTATAATGGCTTCTGTGGACCTTCCCCCCTTTACCATTTATTACCTCCATCTTGTTAACATGGATAATATGAGACAGTTCAAATTCCGTAATGGTTATGGAGCTTCTGGTTGTGATAATAATGTGTTAAGTGCCGAGGACAAAGGAAGTCACCATGAGTAGTCATTATACTTAAAGACTAAGGATAGAAAAAATACAAACAATAAGGGGCCATGGTTAAGCCAAAATGTTTTTCTCATTTGTCATGACAACATGAATATCATGCAGAATTCTCTCTAGTGTATTCTTTGTGAGAATGGCTTTATCTATGAATAGAGCTATTATATACAATATATACATATGTAAACATGGATGTACACATTCGTATGCATGCACACAAGTATACAGATGTTTATAATGAAGATGAAGTTTCCCAGCAGCTGCTTTCAGCTGAAGATCATACCCATGCCTCAAACACCTAAAAAGCTTTCAGTTTGAGGCTATTTCTGTCACTTGTGGAAAAATCAACTGTACCTATTGTATTATGTAAACCAACTGAAATGTAACCCTTTAGGTGTGTATAACAAGTTTGAGACAATCGCAAGCAGCAGGGTTTCAGCGATACACAGCAACCGACTCAAGGAACCATGTTATGAACCACCAGGGCAGATGCTTAGCTGTGACCAGTTAAATGACTTCTCTCCATTGCTTTAGTGCTCAGCTTACAAAAGTATATTGCTCAGCTGCTGTTCAGAGCTTTCTGAACTTCTGATTCATAGTGCTGTGTGCCCTACAAATTGTTCTTTGCTCAAACAGACTCTGTTAAATTTAGCTTGTCTACTTTTCTTCAGAAATACACAGTTAAATCATAATCCAACCACACTTAAAATGAAATCTGGTGATTTTACAGAGATGGTTGAATCAACCCAAGCCAATTCCAAGTTAATTTCTCTTTCCACATTTCATTTGCTTTGTCTTACCTAGCAACAACTCTAAAGTTTCTACTAAAGTAATGTTTCTACTCTATCACACTTCTCTCTGTTGCTGAGTTTGCCCTCACAATGATGAACAGCCTTCTAGCATCACTTACTAGTAGCATAGCAATCAGACATGTGCTACTTATGTAAGCTCTCTGTTGCACCATTTCATTATTAGCCTAATTTTGTTTCTTCCTTTGAAATGTAGTTCCAGTTGGCAAATGTAGATTCTCACCTCTTCTTGGAAGGTGGAAAAAGGGATCTATAAATGGGAAGAGAGTGGTATAGAGGGCAGGTTCACTGAATTATAGTATCACAAAATGGTACTTCACAAAGATGAAATCATCATCAAATTCTCATTCATTTTCCCTCTCTTACTAACCTAATTATTTCATTGATTAAAGCATTTTAACATATGTATTGTTTCTGCTCTTGTTTTTAAAACTGTCACTCATATTAAATGTTAGCGGTTGAGAAACTACTTTCCCCAATGAAAAAATTTTCTTGCTTTTAGGTATGTATAATAGATGTACAATTAGACAGCTTGTTGAGAAATTTTGTGAAACCATTTTACTGAACTCCTTAAACAGTTGTCTTAAAAATGTACACCGTTAAACATTGCAGTATCAAGATATTAGCAATTGCAAAAGAACAAGAAGAGGTATAACTTGGAACACATTCTGTTTTTTGCTTTTGCCCTGTTTATCTATAAAAATAAGTCTCTTAGGGACAGAAAACATGGTTGGCATGATTTTAAGAAAAGAAGAGGTAGTCTCTGGAGACACAGCCCTGAGATGTTATATGGATTTCCTTGCTCTTAGATCAAGGTATTTTCAAGAAATAGAATATTTATGAATATAGAGTTAGGGGAGTAAAGAGATACTATCAATTGGGGAATTTTTAAAAATAGAGACTTATAAGAAAACTTAACAGTTAGGTGAAAAATAGCAGTGATTTAAACTAGACATATTTACTTTAATTTTTTCCCTAAAAACCAAACCCTTATCTTTATAAAACCTACATATACCCAAAGAGATCCTCTCAGGATATGCTGACACTATGAATATGACACAGAAATAAAATGATTGGGAACAAGTTGTCTTGCGTTTTCTGCTGGGGCACCTTCATTAAAAGGACTTTACTCCTGCTTTCTAATGCCTATAAATTATCAGGGCATGGTACGAACATTGGCAGCAAAAACAAATGTGTTGAAAGGCAATGATGTTGTCTGATAGATTTTATTTTCCTTTTGGGTGGCTATGATAATATGTTGTTGTTGGTAGTGGTCATGGAGTTTGAACTCTGGGCCTAGGCCCTGTCCCTGAGCTCTTCAGCTCAAGGCTACTGCCCTACCTCTTGACTCACAGCATCCCTTCTGGTTTTCTAAGTAGTTAATTGGAGATAAGATTCTCATGATCTTTAGTGCCCAGGCTGTCTTTTAACTGTGATCCTCAGATCTTACCCTTGAGTAGCTAGGATTACAAGCATGAGACACTGCAACCAGCTTGATAATCTGTTTTGAATGTATGAATTATGAGCTTCAAAATGTCCTACAAATGACAATTCTGAAATAAAAATATGTTCTTATCATTTTACATGAAAAAATTTCAGGTGAGAGTGTATTGGGGACATACTTCATGATGTAACCCATAAAAGAATTTGAAATCCTATGTATTCTATCCTCAATTAATTTTGGCATGTTTCATTTTGCTGGTAGCCAATACCAACCTCTTCCCTTCTGACTTTTTGTAGTTTGTGATTTTACTGGAAAACATTTAATTATATTCAGTTTAATATTTCATTGTAAGTCGTATATTATTTGTTAATTTTGCTCTGACTTTGCATACCATTGAAATTGTGTGTTACAGAGGAAGGAAATGCGTATGTATTTTGTATCTTTTGAATTTGCTATGCCACTTTTATGCATGTATACAGAAAGAGTTTAATAAGTGCTTGGGGATGACATTTCACAAATCTCTCTAGCTAGAGTAACAGCCTTGTCATACACTTGGGAAATGAAAGTAACAATCACTAGTACAGAGGCTTCTTAACAATATTTCAAATTAGTTATTGCAATAAAACAGTCTCTTTCAGAGTCATAACCTTGATAAAGAATTGTACTTGATTTTTAAAATGTTGTTGCAAGTGACAATAAGCAGTGGATGTGAATCTCATTTATGCCATGAAAGAGTTTCTTTGTGTGTTTGATTCACTCTGTGGCCCAGCATGACAGATTAAGAGAAGGCTCAGGTTTTTCTTTTCGTGTGCGCATTCATTTGACAAATATTAATGGGTGTCTGTCTTCCTGGTACAAGACATGTTGCTAGGAGCCTTTGGGGTACAGTGATGAATCAGCAGAGTGCTTGCCCCTTCTGTCTTATGATGCCTTGGTATGAGAAATACTGTCAAAATCAGATGGTAAGGCCACTGAGCCTCTACCTTTGAGGTCTGTGATCCACAGCATTATCTGCACAGAATAAAGTAACTGAGACTCTAGGGTTTATTTTTCAACTCATACAATATACTTGGAGAAATCACTTTAAATCATGGAAAGGAGTATGTTTTCTTAGCTTTTAATTTATAGAAAATACATTTTGTATTTCTCTAGTGCCAATAATTAGGCAAAATAATCAAGCCTGGAAAGAAATATTTAATGTCTATCCTTATGAGAAAAAAGGAAGACAGAAATATAGGAGATTAGAAAAGAAGGAAGGGAGGAGTGATTGACATGGTAAAAGTTCTGAAAGTCTTGATAATGTTTTAACTCAATCCAAATGTGTAGATCAAATGTAACTTGCAGAGTTTGGATACATTTTTGTGCCAATTCTAGGGATTAAACTCTGAGCATGGGTACTGTTTTTGGGCTTTCTCAAAGCTAGCACTCTACTCTTGAGACACAGACAGCACCATCTCCAGCTTTTTCTTTGAATGTGGTACCAAGGAGTTGAACGCAGGGCTTCATGCATGCTAGGCAAGCACTCTACCACAAGGCCAGCCCAAGTTTTGATACATTTTAAGAAAGCAAATAAGCCAAGAAAGGGCTAAAGAAGTAGTAATATGGCATTACATCACATTATCTTAGTGCTCAACTGAAATCAGTGGCTTTCAAAATGAATCACATTAATTGGATTGAAATTTAATATTTATACCTATTTTGGAGTTTTTTTTTAACACAGTAGGATGAATATAGTTTGAAAATGAGATGATACATACATCTGATTAGGGGAAGGGGAGAGGAGTTACAAAACGGTGAGACAAAGTACAAAGGATGAACTTCCATAAGCCTACGGAAAAAGGCCTATGGAAAGGAAAATAGCACACTGAATTGTTTTAGAATAACCATACATCTATGTTTTCCCAGGGCAATCTGGTTCTCTTTCTTGTCTTGGTTTCCAGTCTTTTTACTCTCAATATGTACCATTTGACAATAAATTAAACACCATTTATTTTTTATTTCTTCATAGTTTTTCTTTTTTAATTGAATTTTATTTTATTGTACAGGTAATGTACAGAGGGGTTGCAGTTATATAAGTGAGCTACATTACCCTATTTAAATACAATTTAAAGAGACACTGTGAACATCCTAATTTGTAGTGCACATCAATGAAGAATGGAAAGGACTAGTGCAGCTTGGTGGATGTCCCGTAATGTCCCTTAAAACTTTATAGCTGATCATTTTCAACTGCCATAGAATATGAGTTAAATTAAGGAATTCTTGCCTCAATTTTATATGAAGAAAGAAGATCCTAGAAAACTAAAGTTGGATCCTTCTTTGTCACCCTGCACTAGAATTAACTCCAAATGGATCAAAGACCTGGAGGTAAAAGCTGACACACTGAAAACTTTACAAGAAGGAATAGGAGATACAGTAGGCCTCTTTGGCACAGGTCGAAACTTTCTTAATAAGGACCAAGAATCACAACAAATCAGAGAAAGGCTGGATAAGTGGGACTGCATTAAACTGCAGAGCTTTTGTATGGCAAAGGACATAGCTAGTAAACTAATCAGGAAGCCTACAGAGTGGGAGAAGATCTTCACCAACCAAACAATGGACAAAGACCTCATATTTAAAATATATCAACAACTCAAAAAATTGAATCACTCCAAAACTAACCTCCAAAGTAACAACCATCCAAAGACTTAAAGAGAGTCTTCTCTGAAGAAGAAACAAAAAATGGCCTATAGACACATGAAGAAATGCTCAACATCTCTGGTCATAAAAGAAATGCAAATCAAAACAACTCTAAGATTCCACCTCACTCCAGTTAGAATGGCCAGGATCAGGAAAACTAATAACAACAGATGTTGAAGGGGATGTGGCCAGGAGGGATCACTACTACACTGTTGGTGGGAGTGCAAACTCATTCAACCATTATGGAAAGCAGTATGGCAGTGCCTCAAAAGGCTAAATACAGAACTCCCCTATGACCCAGCAATTCCACTACTTGGCATTTACCCAACCATCCAGAATTTAGGGCATACTAAATCCACTAGCACAACAATGTTCATTGCAGCATTATTCACCATAGCAAAGATATGGAACCAACCTAGATGTCCCTCAGTTGATGAGTGGATCAACAAGTTGTGGTATTTGTACACAATGGAATTCTATGCTGCTGTCAGAAAAAACGACAATGCCCCATTTGTTAGGAAATGGAAAGACTTAGAAAAAATCATATTAAGTGAAGTAAGCCAGACTCAAAGGAACTTAGGCTCAATGGTTTCCCTCTGTCATAATCGGAAGAAACCTTGGGCTCTACTAGCAGAGATCTGCCATAGAGCAAAACCTTGATACATAAGGCCATATAGTATGAAGCTAATTGAAAGGACCTCCAGGATCTTGAAACAAAAGCCATATAATGAATGACTGTTGTCCTTAATGTAGTTATCTCTCATCTCCTTTGCTGTCCCTTGGGTATCTCATATTGTTACAGTATCTCACTTTGTTATCTGATATATTGAATTTATTTGTATTTGGTTATTTGAAATTTGATAGGGAAGGGGGGAAAACCAAGACGGGGGGGGGTAGGGTAGGGGGGAAGTGTAATCGGTACCAAGACATGTGAAAGGGTATCAATGTATGTGAATTAATGCACCTTCTATCTGGCAAATATCATGTAACCCTTTTATTAATTACAATAAAAATATTAAAAAAAGAACTTGGAAAATTAGATACAGGTGAACAATTAGTATACTGTAGTTGCTGGCATAAAAGCAAGATCCTTCCATGCATTTCTCCACAAATAAACTCAAATAAACTGAAAAAAAAGAAAGAAGATCCTGTGAATTAACAGAAATATTAATTTATATTTTGAAGGGAAATAAAATTTAGTATGTAAACATACATAATGAAAACAGAGATGAAAGATTTAAAAAACATTCATGTTAGTGAGTACACACACACACACACACACACACACACACACACACTTTGGTAAGAGTATCATTTTGATTTAAAATCAGGTGTGACCCATTACCACACAGAAACATTTTTAGTAAGAGGAGAAAGGGAAAATAGCATACATGGAGTGGCTATTACCACATGTAATTAAATCTGTGTGGCCCTGGGTTAGTCATTTATTCTCTTCCTGCTCCTGTTCCACCTTTTTCTTCTTATGAAGAACATATCTAAAAGAGTTACTATGATGCTTAAAATTTGAAGATGAAGAACATCAAAGCGCAGTAGTGTGTGTGTGTGTGTGTGTGTGTGTGTGTGTGTGTGTGTGCCAATCTTGGGGCTTGAATTCAGGGTCTGAGAACTGTCCCTGAGCTCCTTTGCTCAAGGCTAGCACACTTTCATTGGAGCCACAGCACCACTTCTGGCTTTTTTTTTTGTAGTTAATTTGAGATAAGAGTCTTTGGGACTTTCCTGTCTGGATTGGCTTCCAACAGAAATCCTCCAATTTCAGCCTCTTGAATAGCTAGGATTACAGTTGTGAGCCACGGGTGCCCAGCCAGAGGATATTTTCAGTATATAAGAAAAAGAAACCTGTGTCAACATTGAGTTCCAGAAGTTCCATTCATTTTACGAATGCTTTTGTTTCAATCCTCAAAGTCCTTTCAAAACAGAAATCCTTCTGTTAGTTGTTAAATAATGATTTATACCTGTTGCTAAAGAAGTGAGAGTAAATGAACCAGAATAAAAAGATTTTGGATACAAATATAAATATGACTTTTATGTAAAGAACTTTTTTAGACTAGCATTTACACTAGTCTTAGTGTAACAAAAAAATAGAAAACATAATTATTTTCTGAAATCAAGATAATAAAAGCAGCCACTGATATAAACTCAGTTTAGAATTAGAAATAACTGAGATGATACAAAACCTTAGTGGAACTATGCTTCGTTCTTTTATTCATTCATTTGTCTATTTAGTATATATTCCAAATCTTGGGGGCAAAGGCTCATTCAAGGGCACATATAACGTTCAGGCATGTCTTAGGCTGACTATACAATTCCCTCAGTTTCTAAAATACAGTAGTTCAAATAAATATACAAGAGTACTTTTAATTAGTTAATTAATCAATTGATTTTCTTATATATCTCTTGCTGATACATTTGTCCATAATCTGCACTGTTGCCAGCCTGGCTATGATCAGTAGTTCTCTCAGTGTCTCATGCATTCCCCTCTTGCCCTGCCACTCACATTTCATAATAAAATCCCATCTTTCGGGTATACTACACTTCTTGCAATAAGAATCCAAAATCCCAGTGGTCTTATTCTAGAAAACCTGCTGTTGGAGCTTGTGAACTTTGTACACCAACTCTGAGCTTGATATGGTAGCATTACTAACACTGCTATGATGAAAACATTTGTCTCAGATAGACAAGCTGATTAATTTGAAAAGAAGAGATTACTCACTAATCCAGCATTTAAGTAGCCCTAAATCCTGTAAAACCTAGTCAGGGTCTTTGTCAGTGGACACCTACATCAGAGCTTGAGTCTACAAAACCAAAATCAATAGCATTTACAGGTCGTTCTTTCCAAAGCATGGCACTGGAATGGCTCCTGTGGGCTTTAATGGAAGGCCTGACGCTGACATGCCATGTAACCTTTTTAAAATGGAAGGATTAACATTCAGCTCGAGTTGCCTCATAGTGTGTCTATTGACAGAGCATGATGCGGAGAGTGAATTGATCAGTGACTTAAATTTCTTCTCTTTGCTCTTCTGTAAACTAAGTACCCTATTATACTTCCTACCTATGCAATAATGACTTGGTCCTTCAAAATGGAACTCAGTGGGGATTTTCAAAGTATCATCTGCAGCAGTTCACTGCTTTCAATGTGTGAATTATATACCAACAGTAATTCCATTTGAAATATTTGGTTAGATCATCACTTTGTCTAAGAGTTCTCCTTCATTGATTCATGAAAAAGAAAGGGCCTCTAAAGGTCATGGTGCTATTGTGTACTGAAAAAAAGAAGTCTTTGGTCAAAATTGAGAAAATATCTCCTTCCTTTTGCCCTAAGGTGATTTTTAACCATGAAAATGTTTCTTTTCTAAAATAACTGTAAAGCTAAGTTATAATCGACAATGAGATTATATAATATCCTATGATAATTGGTAGTAGAATTAATAACAGTTAGTAATTATAAAAATTCAAATATTTGCTATATCAGTTAAATTTAGCCCCTTATATCACCTTTGCTGCTACTTATGGAATCCTTAAATACTGCAATAATTTCAAAGCTTTTTCTTTTAAAAAGCACTATCTATGAAAGATACAAAAAGCAAATTATAACTATAGATTCCTAACAATAGATGTTTTAAATATGGCACTGGGACAACTTACTGTCACATTAAATGTTGAATATTATATAAATCATGGTTCAAACTAGTTTCAATTTAAAAATAAAATGTAGACTTACTCAGGTAAGCCTGTATATACTATAAGCCTTTATACTATAAGCACATAAGATATGCCATTAGTTTAGATGCTTGCATGAGCTGCCTTGAAAAAGAGTTGCTTCCACTTGAAAAAGCTGTGTATGAGATGGCATTGAGAGCTAGCTAGATGGTAACTTCTAAAGGTTCAATATAACTATGAGTGTCTATGAGCAGTCATATCCGCCTATAAGCAACAACACCATACCCTGATCATGATGATGGTATGTACGCATATTGCTACACTGGATATTTCTTTCCTTCCTTCCTTCTTTCCTTCCTTCCTTCCTTCCTTCCTTGCTTCCTTCCTTCCTTCTTTCCTTCCCTCCTCTCACCACACCTCTTTTGCCTTTCTCCTTCCTTTTCTCCTTTTTCTCTTGCCTCTCTCCTTCTTTTTTTCCTATTTTTCTTTGAACTCAAGGCCTTCATATTTATTAGGTAAGTGCTTTTCCACTGAACCACATACATAGCTCTCCTTTCTTGTAGTTATTTTTCAGATAGGACCTCATTTTTTTTGCTTGCAATCAGCTTTATACCATTACCATGAATATCTTTCTATTTAGACTTCCCATGCCTACCTTATGGTTTGACATTGGGTGTTGATAAGAGATAGATGTATTTATTTATTTATTTATGGTTCTGGGATTTGAACTCATTGCCTCCTGCTCTTCCTTGATTTTTTCTGCTCGAGGTGGGCCCTCTAATATTCAAGAATATCTCCACATTTTTTTCTTGTTTAATTGGAGATGAGAATCTCCAATTTGCAGGCTGGCTGCAAACAATGGTCCTCAGATTTCAGCTTCCTCAGTATCTAGGATTATAGGAAATGCAAGGAAATTTGGGATAGGGAGCTGTAGAGAGGCACCGTCCAGCCTTGAACTGCGATCTTCTTAGCTATGCCTCCGAAATCCCTAGGATTCCTGCTGTGAACCAATGTTTTTAGCCCAGTATTCTCTTCTACTCATAGAAGAGATAGGTTTTTGGTGAATAATAGCCTGGGCATTTTGCTTTCACACATTTAACATGAGGTAATGAAGTCCATTTGGAGCCCTGGAAACCTTAAGCAGCATAGATTTGAGAAGCTATGCTTTCGGACCTTGACAGGCCATTTGATGCTCTGCTTCACTTGTGATTTAAACAGAGCCTCTGACACAAACAGAGCATGGCTCAGATATTCTCAGACTTTTTGTTCTATTTCATCATTACCCAAGGAAGTCACTTACCAGCACAGTTGTTCGTGCAGGACTAAAAGAACAGGACAGGTAGATGTGCTCTGCCATTCACAATCCTACTTTCTTTGGGCTGGAAAAGAAAGCTACCGGAGGCATTGTGAACCTTTCCTGAACAACTCAATGATATCTAAAGAACCATGAGGAGCTCCTTTGATTTAAAAAAATGGTATTTCAAATCCTCTGTCTTTTCTTATTTCTAGCTTTCTCCCAAGAAGTAGGCACTATTCTAAGAGATACACAATTCTGAAGGATGCCTAGGTTACAGGCTTATGGTTCTGTCTCTGCCTGGACACACAGAAACTGAAATTTCCTTCTATTTAGAATTAAGATAACATGTAATCTTTTTCAGCAGGCCTTCTAGTAGTGAGGTTCAGAGAAGAAACTAATGAAATCATGCTTTGTTCCACTTAAAAATAACTGCCAAAATTCCAATCATATCAACTTTAAGCAGATTTTCATTTTAACATAGGATCTTCATGTTTCAAAACAAGTTGTCTTTTACATGCCTGTACTGGGTTGTCTTATTTTTTCTTATTTCTTTCTATCTTGTTTTCTCAAACTTGCATTTTTCTGAAGTATATATGTTGAGAGTCCAGAACTCTAGTAATTTGTAAAAAGCCAGGTTTGCTAAGAGAGATACCGTGGTAAGAGGCGTTTATTTTACTTCGTATTATAAGATATTAGAATCTTAAAAAGTTTACAGAATATTAGATTATATGAGAAACATACATTAGTGCAACTAATTTCCTTTGCTGGAATTTGGAATTCCAAATTTGGAATTTGTCAGTCCCCTTAAAGGGAATCTAGAAATATATGATTCACTTTTTTCTTAAACAAACAGTTGGATTGAAAAATGAACTCAAGAAAGGAATTTGGGAAGCTATTGCATGTAAAAAAAACATGTATATATATTCATATGATGAGCCAAGTACTATGAACAAATCGTATGAATCAAAACTTTGTTAATCATCAGTTGATGAACTTTGGCATGTGGGTCGTTTGACTTCTCTTAACCACTTTGTGCTTTAGATTCATATGTTAAATAGGATGATTTCTTACTCATCCACAAATATGAGTTACAATTCATTCTAGGAATTCAATTCCTTCAGGACTTTCCTAGGTGCCTTTCCCTGTTGATGGACTAGACTTCCAAAGACATTGATGTCAGGTTGGCTCTTGGGTGACCCCACAGTTAATGGAATGTGAGTGGAAGTCACAAGTAGCATGTTGAATAAGAAAATCCAAAGTCTATTTCCTCTTTCTGATATAACTCCTTTTTTATCTTCATCAAGAATAATGTAATATCCTTGTAATTGAATGTTAATTATGAAGGAAAAGATGCTTACAAAGTCCCTTTGTATCAGATGGTTTAAATTTACAGGTAATTTAGACATGTATTAATTTGTGAAGTAAAGGAGAGATGACACTTTTACAGGTCATAGTGAATTAAAAAAAAACCTTTTTATGCTCTTGACCCTTTACGAAAGAGAAAGATAATTATTATAATTTTTAATCTTCAATTATATATAACACAGGGGCATTCTATGCATCAGAATTCACAACTAGATTTTCTTAGGAATATAGTAGTGAAAAGAATTACCATTGCAGTTTCTCAGATATCCTTTTTTGGGAGAGAACACAATGTAGGTGATTTTTCTTAAAATGAATTTACTCTTTGAATTTTCTTAGAAGAAGTCTAGACAGCCTCAAAGTTAGATGTTTTAGGAAGGAAGAATTAATGACTGTTTGACAGGTTTAAAAAGTCGTACTTGACAGCATAGTTAGAGCTGTTTGATAGTGAGACTTAGATGTTCTGCTTTATTGAATGTCAGGCAGCAGAACTGAAAGATCAGCCAAGTAACTTCTCTTTTTTTTAAACCAGCAATTTTTCATTTAAAAGCACAGTAGTTTTAATCAAATGGTGATCCCTAATATTCGTTGCAGCTCTCAAACCTCTGATTTTATGAACTCAAACCATTTGTTCAAGGTTAAAGAAGCTTGAATTTACATTCTATGATTTCACTCTCTATTAGAAATATGATTATCAAAATTGCTTTATAAGTCTGGGAGTGGCTAGCAGGTGAAGAATTACATGATCTAATGGTTTCCTTTTCAGGTGTTAACACTTTAAAACATGTATTATTTGTGGTGATTCCCAGTAGATTTCTACTGTAGCTAAGGAAATAGTACAGTTCAATTTTTACATGAAGAGAATAATAATAAAAAAAACATGTCTGTCTTATCTCTTCAAATTATCACTTTAGTATAGAGAGGATAATCTACTGTTCTGGCAAAACAGAAGATACTTTTTAAATTTGTGTTTTAGAAAATAATAAATATGTTTTCAGTGAAATATATTCCATTTTTGCATAGCTCCCTTAATACTTTATTCTGAGTAATTGGAGTTTGAGTCATTGCCAACTACAAAAAATTTAATGCAATTTTAAAAATATTTTTTGGCAGTCCTGGGCTTGGGTTCAGGGCCTGAGCACTGTCCTGGGGTTTTCTCAAGGCTAGAGTTCTACTACTTGAGCCACAGCACCACTTTCAGATTTTTTTCTATGTATGTGGTACTGAGGAATTGAACCCTGGTCTTGGTGCATGCTAGACAAGCACTCTACCACTAGGCCAAACTGAGGGCCCTAAAAATAAATTTATTTTTAAACCCTTCACTTAGATATAGTTAATTTTATGCTTTAATTTGATGGGGTCATAGAGCACCCAAATATTTGGTTAAGCATTATTTTGGGGCCTGTATGACACAGTGTTTCTGTATAAGGTTCACATATGAATCAAGAGACTGAGTAAAGTACCTTGCCTTTCTCAACTAGTAGAAGTCAGGGCTGGGAGCATGGCCTAGTGGTAGAGTGCTTGCCTAGCATGCACAAAGCCCTAGCTTCGATTCCTTGGTACCATATACACAGAAAAAGACTGAAGTGATAGTGCACTAGCCTTGAGAAAGCCCTGAGTTCAAGCCCTAGGACTGGCCTTAAAAAAATCAATCAATAGAAGTCACAATTAGTCCATTAAAGGCCTACTGGAACAAGAGGTTAAGTAAGGAAGAACATATTCTCTATTTTCAGGTAGGGGCATCCATCGTCTGCCTTTTGACTGGGACTGAGTGGTTGTCATAATGTCAAGTGCATTAGAAATCAGATCTTGTGATGTGATGTTTGATTAATGAGGAGAAAACAGCAAGATAGAGTCTTTAGACATCACTGGAGAGGGGATATAGAATCCAGCTCGAAAAGAAGCTCAGTTCTATGTTTCTAGGATCAATAAAAGTAAATGGTCCAGGCAAAATAGAAAAGCACAACCATCAGACTCTATCTACATAAGGCATCCACACAATAATCCCAGACATCATCAATAAGAAGATTCATAGTAAAGAACATGGTTTTCCATATGAATTAGGGCTCAAGGACCAACCCACCAAAAATATCTCCTTACACAAACATAGATACCTCTGCTCTTATTCTACTTTTTAGCTCAAACTATTAAATTTGTCTTTAAACTTTTAGCACAACCATTTTCCCCTTGTCTCTTAGTAGACAATCCTGTTTCCTACTTCACAGAGCCCTTCGGGAGAAAACGACTTCAATTTTCTCTCTTAGCAACAACTTCCTATCACCATGTCTGTCTTTTCACCTTCCTTCCTGTGATGGGGAAGGAATCCTCCTTCCTGCCCAATGTAATTCCTTCTGCTTTCTTTGGAATCCCAGCTTATCTGACTTCAAAAGACCCTGCTAAATCAATTATCTCTTTCCCTCTCTTCTATCCTTAGATTCCCTCACTCTTTTCTTCTGGCTTATCTATAAATAAGAGTCCTCTTCACTTTATAATAAGAGTGCTAATAATGAGTTTATGTTTTTCTGTAGGTATATCCATCTCTCATTCTCCATGCAAACTTTGAATAAGGAGCTCTCATTTTCTAATTTTCTATTTAGATCCTAAATTAGGCACAAAATCCTACTATTCCATGAAGATATACCCAGGCACACAAACCAACACCTTCTCTATGACCTCTATATTTCAGTGCTTACTTGAATTTTCTGCAGCATTTTAGAGTACTTATATTTCCCTATTTTCATCCTTTTTCTTTTTATGACTGAATTTCTATCTATGAAGTCTCTCTATCCTCAGGTCTCTCTGTCTCCTTTTGTCCTTTTGAATTATTGATTTGCACAGGTCTTCTATCTTAAATCAATCATCAGAATTCCCGACATTCACTATACTTACACCGTTTTAATCCATAGCTTCAGGTTAAACCATTTTGTTGCTTCTCTTTGTCTGTTGATATATAATTAGATGTCTAATAATGGGTTACTTCTTACTCAACGTCTCCAAAACTAAATTTAACATCAGTTCTCTTCTCCTTACTATATACCCAATTTAAAGCATCCTCTATGGTCAGTACTTTGCAAATAAAGAAGGCAATGACAGCCATGGTTTAAGATGATTTAACTATGACAAATATAATAGGCCCGTTATTTAACTTAGTCTCCAAAACAGAAACCTGGAAGATACTTCAAGCTTCTCACCCTTCTGATATCCTAAACATCCTTCAGTGCTACTTAACATACGGTTACCATATTCTCCTATACCTCCAGCCTTGTTTGGATATATGAAACGTCTATCAATAGCTTCAAATTAGTCATAGTCATTTAAAATTTATATGTCATTATTTCTCTCTAATATTAAAATGTCTTTGAACAGCTCTTTAAAATTACTAGGGAAAAGTCCCAATTTCCTATCTGTGAAGCTTTTCATGAACTGATATCTTCCTATCTTCTGGCCAAACGTTCTCATTCCTCAAGGAATTGTCCCCCACCCCTGCCCACACTTTCTATATCCCTGGGGGCTCTGTCACAATGAACTTCAGCCCTTTGGGAGTAAAGTGAAGAATCTTCACTCTGTCTTCCATATCCATCTCTTTCTTTCCACTTCTGAAATTAATCAGGGAGACTGGGACATAGGTCTGTAGACGTCAACGATTAGAATATATGGCGAGTTTTACAGCAGAAGAAATACGTTTGTTTTTAAAAGTTTTCAGGTAAGAGGATAAAAATGTCAGGTGAACAGGAATGAGAAGAATACTGAAAATTCTGTGCTTCTTCTATCATTTTGATACTTGAAGGTGAGGCATACAAATTAAACACTACAAAAACTTATCTCCTTTGGATTCCTAACAGAAGACATTGCAAAGACAGCAAACTCCATTAAGACAGGAAGGAAAATAGAATTGGTCTGGAAGAAGCTAAGGTTGTAGAAGTAGTCCTTCTCAGTGGAATTGGCATTTCAGAGGGCACAGGGAGAATAAAATCATGGGATTATGATAGTAGAGGGAAGATTGTCTCATTTTTTTGATAGAACATGAACAATGAGTGTATTTGGAGGGTTTTAATGTTTGCACTTCAAGAAATGAAAAAAATGACTAGCCTGAAGTTTGAAATAATTATGACATGTAACAATTGTGAATTCTTACTATATGCCTAACACTGGTCTAAGCATTTTGTTATGCTTCAATTTTCCTGACAAGAACTAAAGTAGAAGAAAATGTCTAAATTTTATTGTGAATGTGGAAGCATTTGGAACAAATTTAACCATGCCATAGAAAACCTAACTGCAATGGGAACAAAACATATTGATAGCATAGTTTTGGCCTAAGTATTGGGAGATTTTCATTGACTTTGCAATTTTTAACTCTGAATGGAGATAATAAATTAAATGTCTATACAGTCTCTAAAGTAAAGGTGTCCAAATCTTAATTACTTAATCTTAACTTAATTACTATATCCTTTCAATGTTACTGTACAGGGAAATGAGTTGTTTTGAGGAGTCAAAACAATTTTGAAAAATGAATTCTATTTATATCAACATAGTACCCTGTATATTTTTAGGATAAAGAGGTTCTCCTATTTCTGCATTTCGACCAACACAAGTCATGTACTAATGTAAACTTTCACTAGGACATTTTCCCCCATGTAGCAGATGACAGTGAAGAAAGTATGATGTACACAAGTACATGATAATCCCTTAAAAGCAACATCTAAAAACTCTGACAATTGGATAGCTCCTTAAGCATTTTTTTGTTATTACTTTTATTATTTTGCTTTGCCCTGGAGGCTAAAGAACCTCTAGCAGGCTCAAATTGCATTATCAAGGACAAGCTTATTAAGATGGCTTTTACTCATCCTCATCAGTTGAATAGCATATAGTTTTAGCTTTCGGGTTCATTCTATGTTGAAATAATGATATGGTGTGAAGTATATGGATTTTTGATTCAAGATCTAACTTTGTTTTACTCTTATTAATTTGTAACCTGAGGCAGATCACCACAATTCTTTTTTTTGCCAGTCCTGGGCTTAATCTCAGGGCCTGAGCACTGTCCTTGGACTTTCTCAAGGCTAGAGCTCTACCTCTTAAGCCTCAGCACCACTTCTGGCTTTTTTTTCTATCTATGTGGTACCGAGGAATCGAACCTGGGTCTTCATGCATTCTAGGCAAGCACTCTTCCACTAGACCAAACTCCCAGCCCCAGATCACCACAATTCTAAACAATAATTTCTTAATTGTTTAGAAACTTCCCTGAGATCATGTTGTAATTGTCTTACTTTAAATCTCAGGAACATTTATATATAGAAGTGCTTATCTTCTCAGCCCTTACTTCCAGTCTTCATATCTGCCTATGTCTATCCTTAGTTCTACCTTGAGGGATCTTTATTCTCTCTCTGATTGGCTCTGAGAATATGATAGTAGGTTCGTTCACTTGGTTTTTGCTAAGAATCTCCCTCCACCACCATCACTTTTTTTGTGTGTTCACACATGACTATGAAAATATTTCCAGATCTCTTGTCCTAGATCCCTGTCTAATCTGGATGTGCACTAAATATTGTATTCTTACTGTCCTCCTGTGGATATTGGTTCCTAGATTATAAACAAGAGAAGAGTGAATTCACTTTTCTTTTCCTTTCAGAGCTTGGCAGAGTACCTTAGTCACAGAAGATGTGAATGAATGTTGAAATATACAGTGACAGTGGGAAAGGGAGGGAAAAGGAAAATACACAGTGCCTTTCTTGATCTCTATCATTTTTATTGCTATCCTTAACAAAAACTGCATCAAAATAAAGAGGATCAACAAAATCCTTTTGGACTGCTTTGATAACAGGATTGAAGCAGGAAATTGTACAAGCAATCAGCTGTGGGTAATGGCACATTCTGGTAAGTAAAGGGAGTTGGATAACTAATTTTATTGAGCAAAACTTCAGGAGATGGGAGGACATGGGACTGGGCTATGAAACGCTCCTCAAGCAACTAACTGGCTTTCAGTCTCAGAGGCTTGACTCTCACAAATTCTCACTCTTTCATCTGCCTGGCATCTTCCTCCCACTTAATTTCATACTGTCCAAAGAATACTTTCTCCTCCTCTCCTCATATCCTTTCAGATGAGTTACCCCCTTTTCTATCACAGTCTACCACATGTATATTTTTGTCTTCCTCTTCCTATGAGTTTCTTATCTCAAGCCGTAAGTCTTAAATTATATAAACAACTGACTTATAAACCAATCTTGGGTTTGATATTGATATATGGTTTTCTTTATAATGATTTTACTTCCTGATAGGTAACACTGTGGACTTTGTAAAGAATGACTTGACATCTCTAGAATTTCTTGACTTCTCCCAAGGGAAGTTACCATAATTATATGATAATGACCTTCAGGCTCAGATATAACTAATCCATCAGAAAAGACTAACTCTGAGTGACTACTAACTTCAAATTGGTCTTGGTTGCTGCTGTATCTGGTGTTTCACTTGCGGAAAAGAGAAATTAAAATGCCCACATGCAATGTAGGTGCTATTATTTTCTACTCCCATGCCAGCCCATTCTCTACTCCATTTAGAAATAGTGAGCCTTCTAAAGCAGTCTCCCTTTAAATACTCCAATTGCCATCTAAAATTCCTTTTCTAAGATACTGCAACCTTTCATAGCTTTGTGATCTACTTCCTACAATGGATGGAAGCTGTGTTCTCTTTTGAAAAAGTCTAGCTACAATGCAGACATGTCTATACACTTTATGGCCATGAGGTTTGTCCTCTGAACTTTTTTTCTTATTTTTCTACTTTTGGGAAATAGGATGATTCTCCTGACATAGGCACTATGCAAGGTGCCTCATTGCATCCCATTAGCCCTTGTTCCTGAGTTCCTAGTATGTCTTTTGCAAGAGTTGGTTCTGCAATGAAGGTAGAATGTTATCTGCATTTCATGTACCAGTCACAAGAACAATGAATTATAAAAATTTAGTCAGTATTCTCTCTTTATATATATACATATACATACACACACATAGATATATAATTTTCAAAATTCCTAATGCAGTTAACACTTTTTTCTTTCATATATTTTTCATATATTTTTATTGTAATTAGTAGAAGGGTTACATTATATTCAACAGATAGAAGATGCATTAATTCACATACATTGATACCCTTTCTCATGTCTTGGTCCCCATTTCCCTCCCCCCAGCCCAGCCCCTCATCTTGTTTTCCTCCCTTCCCTATTTGACTTCAAATAACCAAATACCAGATAACAAGGTGAAATACTGTAACAATATGAGATATCCAAGGGACAGCAAAAGAGATAAAAAATAACAGTACATTAAGGACATCAATCACTCATTTATGACTTTAGTTTCTATATCCTGGAGGTCCTTTCATTTAGCATCATAGTATATGGCCTTATGTATCTAGGTTTTGTTCTATTGTAAATCTCTGCTAGGTGAGCCTAAGGTTTCTACTGATTATGACAAATGAGGGAAACCATTGAGCCTATGTACCTTTGAGTCTGGCTTGCTTCATTTAATATGATTTTTTCTAAGTCTTTCCATTTCCTTACAAATGGAGAGATGTCGTTCTTTCTGACAGCAGCATAGAATTCCATTGTGTATAAATACCACATCTTGTTGATCCATTCATCAACTGAGGGACATCTGGGTTGGTTCCATGTCTTTGCTATGATAAATAGTGCTGCAATGAGCATTATTGTGCTAGTGGATTTAGTATGTCCTTGTTTCTGGACGATTGGGTAAATAAATGCCAAGTTGTGGAATTGCTGAGTCATAGGGGAGTTCTATGTTTAGCCTTTTAAGGGACTGCCACACTGCTTTCCATAGTGGTTGAATGAGTTTGCACTCCTACCAACAGTGTAGTAGTGATCCCTCCTGGCCACATACCCCCCCGCCCCCAGCATCCGTTGTTAGTAGATTTCTTGATCATGTCCATTCTAACTGGAGTGAGGTGGAATCTTAGAGTTGTTTTGAATTGCATTTCTTTTATGACCAGAAATGTCGAGCATTTCTTCATGTGTCCACAGGACATTCTTATTTCTTATTCAGAGAAGACTCTCTTTAAGTCTTTGGCCCATCTTCTAATGGGTTGTTTCTTTGTAGATTAGTTTTGGAGTGATTCAATTTTTTGAGCTAGTTAACACAAGTTTTATCCAAAGTGCAGATTACTGACAATTCTAGTTCATCAGCACACAGTCCTGACATGGGATGTGAGGCAAAAACTCAGGGTTCAGAAGTCTTTGTCATGAAACTTCGACACTGAAGTATGACCTTAGGGCCTCAGGGAAGAATCTGACTGCTATTATTTAGCACATAATTATTGACTAGTTTGCTGCTTGGGTTTACTAACTCATAGCTAGCAGCCCAGGGCAGCAGTAAAGTAGGAAGGAATGGACAGAAATTTACACTGCAAGTAATGTGGGGAAACAGTGACAACTCAGGATCTTCAAGCAGTGAAGAGAGAGTCAGAACTAGGATCATTTTTCTGCAGACTGGGAAACATTAAAATAATTCTTATGAACACAGTTGCCATATTCCAATGCATGATTTCACATTTCTGCTTTTAACGCTGTACACTTGAGATGAGTATACATTATCAAAAGGGATATTTAACATTGCTTCATTTTTAACTTTTTGTAGAGCAATAGTGTGTCCCAATATATGGTGTTACAATTGAGGAACCATGGTGTCAATGGTGATTCTTCCCAGATGCTCAAGAAAAGTGTAAGTTGTGTTCAGAGATGATTACTTGGAAAGATCATAAATATTTAGTAAATATTAGACTATTTCCCACGGTGGGTAAGAAGGAAATATTAAAATTATATTTCAGTTACTTAGAAAATCTACTGATTAAATTCTCAGACAGCAGCAGAAAAATGAGGCTTAATTTTTTAAAAATAAAATCTGCTTGGGTGTTTTTTTCTGTAAGAAGTGAAAGGGGGAACACTGAAAAAGAACTATGCTCTGATCTAGCATATGTGCCTTTTGTACCAAATAATTTCTGGTTCTTTCTTACTGATTTATGAAATATTAGAATACTGTATTTAACCACAGAAATATATTTTTCTCTGGTTCACGAGTTTATTTTTTTGCATTTAAGCTTTTATTTATATATTAGGAATATTTATATATTTATATATATTGTATATTTATATATTAGAAAGATGTATTTATGCTATAGACAGATAGATAAATAATAGCATCATCATAAAGAGGATATAAAAGGTCTAATATGTTATGTGCCTTAACAGGAAAATACCCTAGTGGGTCACTGAAATAGATTTCCCCAATAGTGAACAATATTTTTTATTACAACTTAAAATAGAAAATATTTTCCAGAGGTTGCACAAACAGACTAAACCAGAGGAATAACATTATTTCAGATAAATGATCAATCTCTTTATGGTCCCTAAGGCTTACTTTAAAAGAGTTTTCAGCTGGGGGTACACCACAAATTCTGTGATGCATGAAATAGAATCATGAGCTCTATTACAAACTCAAATTGGTAGTACCTTTGAGTGTCTCTGGGCTTACTTTCTTGAGATGAATATATGGGTCTCAAGTCCCAAATAACTTAACACCATAGCTCACTCAGTTATTAAATATATGTGAAAGTGAATTCCATGTATTGAGCTGACCTGTCCTACAGTTTCAGTTGTAGAACCTGATACATTATTTAAAATGGTGGTCCAACTCCAAAAAATATGAATGCAAAGAAATACAAATATGTTCAGTAAGTAAATTGGTGGTTATTCTATGAAATCATTAATATGAGCCTCCAATTTTAAATTGATGTGCTCATTTTCTCAAGTTTTAATTGTTATTAATTTTTTTAATTTTTACTTTTTTGGGGCAGAGAGGGGGGCTTGAACTCAGGGTCTGGGATCTGTTCCTTATATTTTTAAATCATTCTACCACTTTGATCCATGGTTCATTTTTGAGCCACACTGTCATTTTTGGGGGGGGGGGTTAACTGGAGATAAGTGTCTCTTGAAACTTTCTCCTGGGCAGGCTTTGAATGGCAATCTTCAAATCTCAGCCTCCTGAGTAGCTAGAATTACAGGCGTGAACCACATCAACAAGCAGTTCATTAATATGCTTAAAAAGATTTTCTGAAATTATGAGAATATTTATAGAGGCAAGTTCTTGAAAGCATTAATTGTGTTGGAAAAGGTAGAAGAAAAGATTGAAATTATGGATCATGTATCTAGAAAAGTCACTTACTGTGTTCTCAATAAAGTATATTACAGGAAATGTATACTTATAGACAAATATAATCATGACCATTTCAATCAGAAGCAAATTATAATTCATTCATTACATCTATATCATGTTGTGTTAGGTCCTACACATCAGTAATTAAACAGATGTGATCCTTGGTTGCTCTAGAGTTTGTATGTATGAGAAATGATTGGGACTTATGTAATTTATAGTTAAGTGGATATTATAAGAGAAATTTTAAGGAGGCAATAGAACAGTACTGTCACCCTTAAAATTTCTCATTAACTTTTCCTCTACTTTCCGGAAACAGATCTATTTCCTGCTTCATATGAATCGTATAAATAAATCATAGCCATTTTCCAGTGGCTTCTCTCAGCATAATACATTTGACTGTCATGCTTTATGGGTTCAGTTTGTCCCTTTCCGTATCTCATTGCAACAAGAAATAATGTTCATCCAGCCAGCCATAAGTTAAATGAAATTTGGGTTCCAATTTGAGCTGAGTAGGAATTATGACTCTGTACGCAATTTCAGGTAAACTTTTATGTGACTTTAAGCTTTTATTTCAGTTGGATAAATAGCTACAAGTGAAATTTCTGGGTCATGTGGCAACTCTATTTTAAGTTTTTAAGACTCTATCATGCAATGTTTAAAATTGGTTATACTAGTATGAATTCTGCTTTATGCATTCTACTTGATTTGTATACTTGTAGGTGTTTAGCACTGTTAATTTTTCTGGTTTATTTTAGACACTTTAGCCATTTTAAAATAAATGCATCATGTTAGTGAATGCTTTTAGTTTGCATATCTATAATGACATAATATTGATGATCTGCTAATTTTGTCATATGTATATTTTTGATGCAATGCAAATCAAAATAGTTTTCACTTCTTATCTTAATATATTTTATTCTTCATGTTATGTTTTGAGAATTCTTCATATATTCTGGTTGTTTTCATCAGATATATGATTTAAAAACATTTTTTCTATTTGTCTATACATATTGAAGAAGAGATAAAGTTTCAATAAATCTCAGTTTAACAGGATTTTCAAAAGCTCTTCATGCTTTACTTAAAAAGTCTTTACTTAAAGGTTATGGAGAATTTTTTCCCTCTTTTCTTCTGCTAGTGTTATAATTGTAGGTTTTACATTTATGTCTATGGGCCTTTTTTGTTTAATTTTGTATATATTTTGACACAGACATCTTTTTTGACACTATACAAAGTTCAGCAAACCTTAAAAAATTTATTTTTGATGTGCAAATACTTCCAACCTTATCAACATAAACTTTTGATATATGAAATTTATTCATATATGTTGAACTGTCCATGGATCTTGTTATCTATACATGATGTTATAAACTCATATATTGCTCATTTGGAAATAATTAGCTCATTGAGCTTGCAAGATTTCTAAATGTTATACACTGTATAAACATCAGCAAAGCCATAATTTAAATACCACCCAACACCTAACATTTACATACCTGTATCTATATCCATATCTCCATCTATATATCTATAAGCTATCTAAGTCATTGCAGGTGAGATAATGCTTCCAAAATTTTAGTGTTGGCTTTAAAGTTCAAATGCTATAATTGTTAACAAATTTGAGGTTTTCACCTTGACATGAGATAGAGTTTTGTTCTTTCATAGGAATATGTTTGCCAGATACCTAGGATCAAAGTTTATCTGTCAGATTTTCTTAAAAGTAAATACTATGTTCTTATGAAAATATGGCTAGTTTTATTTGTAATTCAATGACACAATGCTTTTCCTTCACATTCTTTATGGTCAATGTATGCAGAATTTTAAAAGACTCCATCACTATAGGACTGGAAACTAATAAAATAACTAAATGTCACTGCTTGATTAACAATACTCTTACACGACTTTGTCTTTCTTCTCCTTTTCTGAAAAGGCATCATTTTAAGCAATACACTGCATTTTTATGCCACTCTCTTGGTTTGTGTTGAGGTGCTAGCACTTTAATCCACCATGATTTTTGCACCTTCAGTGCACTTGTCAATACAGCAAAAAGGGATACATAATGCCTCAGTATTGTAATAAAATATTTTTTTCACCTTAGGATACTCCAAAAGTCTTAGAGACTGCCAAGGGTTCATCATCTACACTTTTGAAAATCACTTGTCTGGGGGTATTACAAAGGGGAAAGGAGTGAGTAAGAAGCTCTGCTAGCTTTAGAAACAACTGAAGCCTCCCTCATTTCAGGAGTTTCCCCAAAAAACAAATATTGCAAAAGAAATAAACCTCCTCAGAAGGAGACACAAGAGGCAGCCTGACAACACAAGCTGAGGGTGCCTGTTCCTAAGAGATAGCAGAGCTGCATCACTAGACAGAGCAACCCCTCCGTGGAAATGCACGTGCCAGAAATTATGGCTTCAAAGGAAAATGAAAAGTAATTGGTCTTCTCAAGGCAGAGGAGCACCTTAAAAGTGAAAGGAAGGAGGGAAACAAGATGAGTGGGAGGGGCTGAGGAGGGGAATGGGGACAAAAACATGAGAAGGGGTATCAATGTGTGAGAAGTAATGCACCTACTACCTGGAAAATGTAACTGTAAACCCTCTATCCTTTACCCTGGAAATAAAAAAAAGTGAAGTTAAAACCAAACTCTGACCATTGCTGGTTCCTAAAGGTTGCAGTAATGTACAATGAGAGGACATTTTGATCAAATAGGCTTATCATTTTATCCAAAGTATGATGATTACATAGACCTGAAATGACATACAGTGGTGAGTTGGAATTTTTAAACGTCTGAGACTATGTGTGACATAAGGAATTGGGTAATGAGTTTCTCAGTCCTGAATAGGTCTCTAGGACCTGAACACCAGGGAAAATCACATGACACTATGTTCATTAGCATGTACAAGACCAGTTTTAAATAAGAAGATTACAAAAGCAAGTTTTCCTTCATTCTTGCCAGACAAAAAAAGAACTTCCCAGATCTGAGGTGATTTAAAGTGCAAAAATATTTTGGCATTTAAATCTCATAAGACTTTGACAGGTTCACGTTTACTGGTATTAAGGCATTCTGATATGAAATGTTCACAAAAGAAATTCTAATTCTTCTACTTGAAAGAAACTGAATAAATAGTAGAAAGACTGGTATTAATCCAATCTTCAATATTCACAAGGTATTTTGTGTGTAGCTTAATCCATTCATTCATAGGAGATACACACAAAGGTCCCAGGAAATGTTTGCAAGGACAGAAAATACTGAATCTCTAGTCACTCCCATTACTTTTTCCTTTCCTAATTAGTTGGAGAGTTTTACCTTTTTACTTAACAGTAGGCTTTCTGGCTTCACTGTTAAATCCACATTATCGATATTATCACTATAAAACCCTTATAAAAATGGCTTGGATATCACATAGAAATAAGAACTCCAATTCCAAAGGACTCAGCAAGGCAAAGCTAACTTCTGCAGAAGGATGCATCATCAGCCAAAAATCTGGCCAGCAAGCACACTGAGCAGTCAGGTTGTTCCTATCTGATCTCTAATGCATCAGACCCTGCCCAGATTCTGGAATTGACAGACTGACAGAGCCCCTGTTTAGAATCTGCACACTATTGGCTAGAGTGAAGATTTGATGTCTTCATTACTCTCACCTTCTGCTACTTTGTATAGTTGCTGATATTTCTTAGCAGAGTAAACCAACAAGAGTTAAAGAAGGAACGTTTAAGCAATCTCGTTTGATAGAATAAAATGGCTTTTCCCTCCACAATTACACAGGGCCAATAGCAAGTAAAATATGAGTTATTTGAAGACAAGCATCCTGACAGTCAATTTCCTATCTGAGACCAATAAGTGATTGATGAATAGGGTGTGTAGATAACAAGAGACACTGGATAGCAAGATGGGTTATATCCTGGGGGCGGGGGGACAAAGTGGAGTGCAAGTGATTTCATCACATGACTCAGACTTATGAGTTGCTTATTCCTGGAATTTTCAATTTAATAGTTTCAGTAGTTTCATCATTAACTCTATGTAATTTTAAATCATTAAAGAGAAATGAAAGGAGGACTAACACACTTTAAAATTTAGTAACTCCAACAATCCCATGATAAGTGCTAAATTTTATGGATGAAGAAACTCAGGCTTAGAGACAAGTAGTCCGAGATGGTATTGGCAATTGAAGCCTAAAATTAAATCTGGGTTGGTCTGCTCTAACTGCCATAGATGTTTTGTTTTTCATTTTCACAATTTGTGTTTTTAAATGTTGTTTGTTTTAGCTGGATTTAATATAGCCCGTAGGCAGAACACTAAAATGTTAGAGGTCTTCTATAGCATCAACACCCATGAAATTGTAATCAACTATTTGAAGAACCTCAAAAGCACTTGTAGAGGATCCTTGGATTGAAAACAGCTGCCTGCAGCTGCTTCTACCACGTGCCGCTCCAGTTCAACATCTGCTACTTGCTTTTCATTGCTTCTTTTCTTTCATATTGACTGTGATTCCTAAAATTGTTTGTGCTAAGGCATGGAGCCTTTTCAATTTATAGCCCACATAAAGAGACTGCTGTTGATTATATCTACCTTTGTGACTTTTTCACTGCACAAGCACTGAAAAGCTCCTGTTAACTGAGCAAATAAGCCTCTTCGTCCTCTGTGAACTAAACCTGAATATACCAGAGGCTTTTCCACCCGATCTGACTCTGAAAAAAATGAACTGGGCTGTTAGGACTTGAATGGAGCATTTTCACCTAGGGTGAAAATTTCACAACAATGTAGTGCCCTGTGACAATCATATTCTATGCTGAGCATCATCTACAAACGTAGCAAATGTTATACTGTGTAGGGTCCTCTACATAGTATGCTAAGCTTCAACCTCAGATAGAACTAGATTGCTCTGCTTTCAAGTGTAAAAGGTTTTCTTTACATGAAGCTATAAACAATCAAGAATATGTACAAGTTTGCATCTTAGAAGGTACATTTGGTAATTCTTTGGTAAATAATCAGATACAGATATAATTAGAGGCCTTAGGAATGATACTTAAAAGCATGAGCAGTTCATTTTAACTATCCAGTAATGGTACAGGAAAGGGAATTGCATGGAAGGAGAGGAGAAAAGAATAAGCAGGTCATGGTTCATAAAATACAGAAGATATAATTGAGTAAGAATTCTTCATCTTCTGTCTCATAGTTCCATCAGACAATATCCAGTATACCTCAAACAATATTATATAGCAGTGAAAGCATACACAAATTTATTCTTATCATCTTGCATCTATATTCTGTGTCCCTAACTGAGGCAAGTTTTCAAGTTCATTAAGAAAAACCTAGATGTTTTTTTCAAAAGTATTAAATAATATTATAAAATGTATTAATTAGCAAACATCTTTGTCTATCTTGATCAAATTTTATAAAATATTCTTATGTTGACCCAGCCTTATTTTCCAGGGATGAATCTTAAAAAGTTATGTTATGAATCCTTTATTATACTGAAAATATATTTGATAGATATCCATTTTGGGGTTGTTAGTAAAAAATACATGAGGCTAGGTAATTTATAAATAAAATGAATTCTCAAGAAATAATCACTCTTGAAGAATATAAATATTGTAGGTTCTCTTTCATATGCAGAATGCAGATCTAAAAATAAAAGAATGGGATGGATGTTCAATAGGGGTTGTTTGAGGAGTGAAACTGTAGGAATAATGAGGGCAAATAAAAAGAAGTAAGGAAGCAGTGAATATGATTGAAACTTATTATACTCATGTACAAAGACTGGATGAAGAAACTCTTGATATTGTTTTTAAAAAGGTAGGGAAGGAGGGATAAAATATCAATAATACAGTGGGTGAGTGTGGTCAAAGTATATGTTTGTATGAAATAACACAATGAAACCCATTTGTGCAACTAATATATGGTAACATATATATGATAACATGTTTATTGTCTCCAAATGTCTTACATTTGGAAAATACAAAAGGCATGATATCACAGTCTGGTAAATGGGAAGAAACTGCATCATCAGCATGCTGTAGGGATAGCTGGAGGCTATGACAATGTTTGAATTAGGTGATAAGGGAGTCACAGACTGCTTTCAAAACAGTAGAGCAAAATGAAGGCAGAAATAAATTGCAGGGTAGTGTTAGGAGATGGAGAGTAGAACAGGATCAAATCAGCTACCTTCGAGAAATGTGTAAGAAGACTTTCAGGGTGAGTAACTTGGGGAATTAGGATTTTTTAGAATAGTGTTCCTGTCAATTACAAATATATCTGTATGATTATAGTCACAAGAAGTAGAACCTGTTGACAAAGAGAATGGAGAGTAAGACAATGGACAACTTATGGGAGTTGCATACCTAGAGAAGAAAGAACATGAACTTAAATAGTGAGGACAGAATAAGCAAAGGATGAAAAGAATAAGGATTTTTTTGTTGTGCTAGTTGTGGGGCTTGAATTCAAGGTCTGAATACTGTTTGTGAGGGGGATTTTCCCCCCCTCAAGACTAGCAGTCTATCTCTAGAGCCACAGCCTCACTTTTATCTTTTTGGTGGTTGATTGGAGATAAAGAGTTTTATGGACTTTCCTGAGTAGCTAGGCTTTAAGGCACGAGCCACTGGCATTAGCAGGAAATCAATTTTTAAATATAAAAATTAAAGCAAATGAGAAACTAGGAAACTTCTCCAGGTTTTTGGACAGAAAGAATTATTTGAGATCTGGATAGCATCAAGCGATACCTAATTAAAGAAATTAAGAATGAAGTAAAATGTTACTCTGAAGCTGTTGGGGCAAAAGTGAAGCCCTGAGAATTCAGTTAGAATAACTGTTAAGAGGAATCAATTGAAAAAATAACTAGAATGTAAAAAGGATTTAGGAAATCCAGTAAAAGAGTATATATTCTGTGTGATTTCAAGCAGGCTTGTTTGAAATTATCAGTACTTCTTTTCACCCTGTGAAAATTGTAGAAACTCGTATAGATAGGCAAAAAGGTATGTGATTCTAGATTGCAAGTAAGGGCAGACTAAGATTCAGAGTAAGCCTGAATTCCAGACTCTAGAGAAGAAAGGTAAAAAATGAGAAACTATAAAGTTTAGGAAATTAAGAGACAAGAGATGATCAGTTTGTGATCATGGTAAGTGTTTAGTGTTCATTCACACTTTTAATACCACTTAAATGCATAAGAGTATATCACTAAATATTTTTCATTAGTTCCTACTTATTTGTCACAGTATTTTTGACAATAATAATGGCAAACTAAAGCTAAACAAAGACCTTTTCCTCCTCTTTCTGTTGACTTTTTAAAGTGAATAGCCTATAGTACTCTAGTTTCACAACTAGATAACTGCACTGTACTGATTGATTTTGTGAAGGCTAAGTGGAAGTAACAAAATGGATAAGTATTGACAATGATACATTGAATATATCATAGAGCAGAAAAAATACTAAAAGTCATTTAACTTAATGTTAATTGACCCTTAGAAAGATAATTAACTTTAACAAGATTCAATTTTCTCATTTGTGAGTACAAACAGTATGAGCCATCTTAAATGGTTTTTATAAGAACTGAAGATTAAGATACAAATATTTGTTGGAAGAACTTTTTCTTAGTGAAGTATTAAATGATGCCTTTCTTTGTATTCAATTATGTCATACTAGAGGTTTATTTGAATTTACAAGCATAGTGACATACAATTTAAATGACTATATATTAAAAAGGCTTATAAAATCTTCATTTAACTCAGCATCCACAGATTTTTGGCTACCAAAATCTTTTATTGCTTGATACCCATTAATATCATGCAGAGGAAAACATTTTATAATAAACAATGATGTCAGCTAATCAATTGCATTAAACATCAGAGGAAATTGTGTGTCAACAGGAGGAAAGGGGATTCATAAAATCGAAAAGAGGAGCTGGTTTATATCCAGTGGCTTTGAAGAGGATGGCATGAAATAGATTCTGAGTATAGTCAATTTAGTCTGCACACCAAGAGTTTCATGAACAAATCCTAGGATAAAAACATTGGCCATAATAGGGAAGGGGGAAAACAAGATGAGGGATGGGGGTGGGGGGAGGGAAATGGGGACCAAGACATGAGAAAGGGTATCAATGTATGTGAAGTAATGCACCTTCTATCTGGCAAATATAATGTAACCCTTCTATTAATGACAATAAAAATCTATGAAAAAAAACAACATTGGCCATGATGGAATTGTGTAAAACAGCATCCTGTAATGTGGGAATATCCTTCTTTTATTCTCCCATCCATAGTACTAACCCGGCCCAACCCTGCTTAGCTTCAGACATCAGACCAGATCGGGCGCATTCAGGGTGGTATGGCTGTAGACTCCTTCTTTTAGTCTAAACACATCTTCAACAAAATAAGAACCAGGAAAAGGGTACTTGCAAGAGGATGTCAGGGCCCAGGGAATAGGTAGATGACTGAAGAGAAAAAAGGAAGGGAAATGCAGTCCTTAATTTATTGTACATGCCACAAAATCAAGAAAATTAAGATCAAAGAGGAGTGAGAATGCGGAAGGGGTGATACTGATCGAGATACATTGTGTTCCAAAACTGCTTTGTCATGTGGCAACTTCTTTGTGCAACAATCTAAACATAACACAGAAACAGGGAAAAAGGAAGAGTGGGAGCCCAGAAAATACAACGAGGGAGACATCCTGAAGAAGTGAAAGTAAACTGATCAGTTAAAATAGTTCAAAGGTGGAGGGGACAAAGATGGTACTGAATCTATAGGGACCCAGTCTAGCTCTCTCTCCCACAAAAAGAGAGAATTGGGGAATCCCAGGAGCCAACTGTCTTAATAAACAACTACAAATTTAAGAAGCAATGAAGTATACAAATAGGAAAAGAAACATAGATAAAGCTTATAACCAATGCTCTCAAAGAATCAGAACACGTGAACCTCTCCACCACCCCTCACCCTGGAGCCTCTGAGCCCAAAAAGAAGCACCTGTGGGTGCCTGGCCAGGAAGCCCTGAATTTCAGCAAGCTGCACAATCTAGAACCAGGAGTCTCATAAAGCCCGGCCTGAGCAGCACAGACAGTGACTGAGACCAGAAGGGAGACGAATGACCCTCTAAAACCATGGAACAGCTCACTCCCAACCCCCCATGATTAAGTAGCCCACTGCAATTACCCAAACCCCTCAAGAAAGCAGTGCTGGCAGCTACAGAATTTAACCCAGACCCCTCTCAATACCATCCAAGAAAGACTGACAAATGTTGGAGGGGGGGCAAGGAATTCAGAATCCTGCCCCTTCCCACAACAGCCCCCTTCCACAGGCTATTGAGACTGGAGACTGACAGGTAGGCATTAAGACCCACCTTATATTTAGTGTATGCACAGGGAAAAACATTTCAAAGGGTTTATTAGTGCTAGGTCTAGGTTTGAAGTACTGGTAGTAAGTCAAGATTAGTGCTAAGTATATTTACACCATGGAATTCTATGCTGTCAGCAAATGGAAAGACTTAGAAAAATCATATTAAGGGAAGTAAGCCAGGCCCAAAGAGATATAGGCCCCATGGTTTCTCTCATTTGTAACAATGAGTACACATCTAGGATTCTCCTAACAGAGGACCATAATTTCTCAAAAGCTATATACATATGTCCATGTAGGATTATGCTAAGCAAAATGAACTCCAGGATATGGAAACAAGAGGTTTATGTTTGTGATTGTTGTTCTTCATGTACGATTTGAAGCCATTTCTTTCCTCTTTAATGTTTATCTCATGTTGTTATTATATTTAACTTTGGTACTTGGTATATTGTATATATGTCTATTTGTGTATTTGAAAATGGGAATGTAAGGGAAAATTAAGATGAGTGAGAGAGGGTGGGGGAGGAAAAGCGGGAGAAAAACATGGGAAGGGGTAACAATGTTCAAGAAGCAATGTACCTACTATCTGATGAATGCAACTATAACCCCTCTGAACATCACCCCAGCAATAAAATAAAATAAAAGATTGGTGCTAAGTGTCATGCTAGTGTTAGGTTTTAGGCTTTAGTTTGCAAGTGTCAAACTAACACTATTTTTTACAAATCATATATAGACTGGAAAATGAGCTGAGTTCATTTTATTCTAGCTATAATACTTGGATTTCACTACTTCTACTTGCACAGTCTACATGCTAAATCATCTCTTTAATAATAAAGAAAAGCCAGAAAGACAATCTTAAATTTATTTTACTATAAGATGGGAGAGAGAGTGAGTCAGAAAGATAGATGAAAATGATTGAGAGGGACAGTCAACCTAAGAAAGGGAAAGGGAGGAAAGTAAAAAAGAATGAAGGGGAAAGAGAAAGAAAGGGAAGAGAACAGGAGGGGAAGGTATAGAAGGAGAAGGGATAGAAACAGAAATATGAATGTGAGTAGGAATAGGAAGGGCAAGAGGAAAGACCAGGGGGAAGGAAGAAGAAATTAAAGGAAATGGGAAATGAAGGGAAAAGAAGGGAGAGGAAAGGAAGAGAAGAGAAATAAGAGAAGCAAACCAATTGAACAACTAAAACAGATCCATGGATATCTCTAAGTGTTGACTCCAAGTGTCAACCAAGACCTCATTGTGCACAGCTCTTCTATGCTAATACTAAGATTGTATCTTTGTGTTCTTTTTTTCTCATGAGTGTACAGGAGAATGTATAAAAAGCTATATTACATGTGCTAGTTCAACAGGGTAAGTGGGGAAGCAGATATTAAAAGAAGCTATTTTCTATCACTGTAGCTAATAAAGAGAGTCATAATGTTAACAAAAATGCTATTCTCCTGAGTAATTTCAGTTTTGGAAAATAGTTACTTTGTAATAAGACTGTTGCTTATAATGACCTGAAATAAGGATATTTTTGTTCTTAAATGATCAGATAAACAGAAATTTTAAAAAAAATTAGCTTTGATTTTAATATGAAACTATTTGCAGCTACAATCCATAAACCAAAATAATTTGAGATTCTCAATAATTTTAAACTAAGGTAAAAGGTCTTGAGAACAAAAAATCTAAGAATCCCTGACTAATCAGATATAGTGTTCAATATTTGACACTACCATTCATTTACTCCTGCCTAAAATAAACTAAAGCATAAGGGGAAAAATCAGTTTTATTTGTATGCCTTTACTCTTGCAGAGTGAGAGTGTTGATCTATGAGATTCTGGAAATGCTAACAAATTTGCACCTCATTTTATTTGACTGAGATGACATCTCAATGGTGGGAGCATGGAGGAATAGAAACTTGCTTTGGTCTTTCTATAATGGCAAATTCATCTTTTTGATGAGTTAGCATCTACAGCATCCATTCCTCCCTGTTTTGTGAGTTTCCAAGTGCCAAAATTTTAAAGGAATTTATGTGGGTAACTTAAAAAGTTACTATGCATTTACATGACTATGAACTGATATCTCCCAAAAGGATCAGATCCTGGGGATTTGAATCTTAACGGTAAATTTCTCCACAGTGACAGACACTAAAACAGCACTCAGATAAAATATGAGGTATGCCTAGATTGAAGTGAGTTCACTTCAAATAAGGCACTGGCACTGTATGCATTGCTGTGACTTTATTATATGGAGGATTTATGGCCATGTGTTTGTTGAAAGCTATCCAGAGAGGTGACAGCTGTGGATGGATCTTCTTGTCCACAAATGCAAAGGAATGTATTTTTAAAACATTTCATGGACTATTTCAGTGAAAAACAGTATAAGGCTTATTCCCATTTTGTATATACTTGAGCATTTAAAAAATGTAAGGGAATTACACACACACACACACACACACACACACACACACACACACAAATTGATCTCCCATCTGCTCTATCTTGCATTATAAATTAGACACCCTTAGGATATGAAGAAAAAATTTTAAAAATGGTGCATCTAAATGATTTTTCTCTCGATAAGTCTTAATAAATAGAGGGGTGAGGAAAGGGAGAAGAGAAAGAGAAAGAGAGAGAGTGAGAGAGAGATCTTAGTAGCTAAAACAACCCTAATGTTTTAAAAAATATTTTTCCCAAAGATCAGATTGCAATTTACAATCATGACATTCCATCAAATGCTACAACACTTCACAATGCCTCCTAAATGCAAAATTGGCCAGGTTTAACATAATAACTGGCTGCGTAAAACATGAGATTGCAAATGTCACAGAAAGAGATGATGAATGACTATGGAATATTTGTATAGACCATATATATATATATATGGCTAAACAACTTGAAGGAAATATGTTAAACTGATTATTTCAGTTATAGATTGGAACCTAAATTGACTGTGTATTGCAGGCATCTGGAATCATAAGGTCTCCTGGAGAGGCACCATCTCTCCTGTTTCAGTTCCTCCCTCTCTTGCTCCACTGTCATTCTGTTTGCATCATGGCTTCCAGCCCTCAAACAAAACAGTGGCTCACCTCAGGGCAGATGAAGGCACTGCTGAGAACTTGGCCTTGTCTTCTATGTGACCTGCCCAGAAATGTTTGCTTTCTCATCACATCTGGGTCTAAGGGGGTTAGTTTAGCTGGCTCCTTGCCTGATGCTTTAATCACCACCTACATCTGAAGCATTTTTCAAGAAGCAGAGGCACACTCAGGATTTGGAAGTATTTAAATGATGTACACATTAAATGACACACTCAATCTCTATCCTTTTTGCAGTTCTTGACTTGAAAAGGTTGCTGTTCAAAGTAGATTAATTTCACTTTTCTGCTCACATATAAAGGTGTTGGCAACAAAAATCACTACATTTTATGCCAAACTAGAGAAATGAATTTTTTAATATTAATAGTGATATAATGCTTACTATAGGCCATGCACTATTCTCATTTAATCCTTACAATATACACACAGACAAGTCTTATGTTACATTTATTTTATAGATGATGAAAACCAAGGCACAGATGTTATCTGACATTACCAGGGCCACTGTAAATACAAGATTAATAATCATGTAGGAAAATTTTATGATTTTGACTATAAGTCTGCATTATTATCCTAATGAAGCAGATAATAATCAAAAACAGTGGCCAAATTTGTAATACTATATACAATCATTAATCTTATCTCTTGACCTAACGACTTTTTGGCTATATATTTGGTGGTATTGTTGAACATGTTATCATTCAAATTGAAGAGAGAGATGTATTAACAAGCCTAGGCTATTCCATGCTGCAATAATGAACATCTCCATTGTCTTGAAACCTAATACATAGGCAATTTTTAAATGTTTATTTCTCATTTTTTTGCCCGTGTTTATCAAAGGTTACTTATAGCTTTGTTCTACTCTGCTATTGTACTGATAGGAGATTCCAAAGTTGAAGGATGAAAGAACGTGCTCAGCCAGACGAGGTGGCTTATGCCTTTAATTCTAGCCATTCAGGAGGGTGAGGTTCAGGGAACCACCAGAAAACCAGAAGTGGTGTTGTGGCTCCATGCGTAGGGCAGTAGCCATGATCTGAAGAGCTCAGGGACAGCGCCCAGGCCCAGAGTTCAAGCCCCATGACCCACAAAAAAGAAAGAGAGAGAGAGAGAGAGAGAGAGAGAGAGAGAGAGAGAGAGAGAGAGAGAGAGAGAGAGAGAGAGAGAGAGAGAGAGAGAGAGACAGAGAGAGAGAGAGAGAGAGAGAGAGAGAGAGAGACAGAGACAGAGACAGAGACAGAGACAGAGACAGAGACAGAGACGCAGACAGACAGAGACACAGAGACACAGAGAGAAAAACAGAGTGAGACAGAGAGAGAAAGTGACCAAGCATTGGTCAATCAGTTTTTTTCTGGCCAAAGAGAATCACATTATCTCATTAGCCTCTGAGGGAGGCATGAGAAGCACAACATTTTCCTAAGATAAAAGGAAGAGGAAGTTGAAATCTACAGTAAGAGTCCTCAGTACAATCAAATCCAAGAAAGACATGTCTAACTTGTATTTGAGCAAAATACTTCAGTTCGTATCGTACATGTTCCCCAAAGACCAGGTGCTCAGCCTTTGGTAGTACTGGGAGGTGATGAAACCTTTAGAAGTTTGTGCCTATTGGAATGAAACTAGGTTATAAGGGTATGAATTTGAAGTTGACATGCATTCTCCAGTCTCTTACTCTGCCATTACTTCTTTATTACCATAAAATTAAAAGGCTTCCAGTGCCATGGGCTCTCAACTGTGATAGAGAATATCCTCACATGCCAAAATCAATGGAATAAAGTAATCATGTACAGAGACTTTTGAAATGGTGAGCCAGTATTAATCTTTCCTTTTTTTCAAGTCATTCATCTCAGTTATTTGCTATCATGGTTCTAATTGGATTAACACAGACAGCAAGAGAAAAGCTTTTACCAAAAGTTGAGAACAGTAAGCTAAGACACCAAGCACTTTTCCTTGTCATTTCTTTCTTCTTTTCTTTTCTGTGCTTTTTTCATTTTCTTTTCTTTCTTTTTTTTTTGGTTGGTCGGGGGACTTGAACTCTGGGCTTGGGCGCTGTCCCTGAGCTTTTCAGCTCAAGGCTACCACTCTGCCCCTTGAGCTACAATGCTGCTTCTGGTTCTCTGAGGGTCAATTGGAAATAAGAGTCATGGAATTTAGTGCCTGGGTTGGCGTTTAACAAAGATCCTCAGATCCCAGCCTCCTAAACAGTTAGGATTACAGACATGAGCCACCGCATTTGGCTTCCCTTGTCATTTCTTTGTGACAACTTTTATGACTACTCAACCCTAGGTTAGAAATCATACTCTGTGCTCTCAAAATGCCAGCTTTCCCTTTTCATGTCGCCCATTATATTGTGAGTATTCTTTTCTCTTATAATTCTGTATATGCTGCAAAGAATACCATTGCTACATTCAATCATTCTTCACCTTCCCTGATATATCAAATTAAAATGAATTTGATAAATATTTATTAATCCATTAATAAATAGAAACCTAAGGGAATTGAACAGAAAAAGAAAAACATACCTGACAATTACTCACTTTTTGAACCATTCCCCCTTTCACAGTTTAAATGAAACAGGCTCATTCTTCTAATGAGTCAGGCTAAAGCCTAGCATAATATCTGTGGCATAAAGGAAGCATTTTGCCTTTTCTGCCTATCAACTCCTAGGTTATCTTTAACAACCAACTGATTTCTTTTCATTTTGTCACTAGTCTTTAAAGTGTACAAATACAATCAGCATGAATTCCAATCAAAACAAATATTTCTTGATTTGACTGGCATGGTTCATTTAAATGCCAGAATGTATCATTTTTTTAAAGGGAAGGGAAGACCAATGAAGTGAAACATGGAGTAGAAAAAAGAGCCTGAAATAGAGTGACTTCTGGAATTTACAAATAGACACAAAACTAAGCTTTATCTTCCTATTCAACCAAAAATCTTCCACCATGCCCTGATTATCTATTTTATGTTCATAGTATCCTGAATAGTGTCGTGGCACTTCAGATAAATTATCTACCAGACCTAAATGAGAAGGAAGGAAAAAAAAGCTTATGGTTTCCTCTAAATAGATTCATCAACTGTTATTTTCTTCTCATCTGGTTCCCAGTATCATCATAAGCTACATAGAAAAATGTTCGGATTTGGGTTTTGAAACACAAAGCATAGCACATTGTCTCTTTTGTTTGATCTAAAAAGCAATGCATTCTATAACATGGGCTACTAGGTCTTGTGCATCTTTAGGATAGTTACTAATATTTAATCACACATTCCTCTAATAACTTAAAATCACAGCATCTTCATTTTTCATCAGAATGATTTACTTTAGAAATCTAATAGTTTGAAATCAAAGTTAATAAAGGAAAGGCCTTCTTTTTTATTTTACCAAGAAAGCCTCTTTAAACTGATCCCACATAAAAGAATAATGTAGGGAGCATCTATTTTTCCTAAAGCATCAGACATCATAAATTATGCTGCATGTCTGATCTCAAGTAGGATTTCCTCAGAGGAGAAGCAAATTAAACAGTAGAAAGTTAGATTACACAGAATTTGACTAAAAGTTCTAAAGTGGAAAAAGTTGTTGATTAAAAAGTCATTTTTAATCAATTTCTTCAAATTACTCTTCCTTTCCTTATCAGAAGAACAGTACTAATTTTGCAACTGAAATGTTAAGACTATTTTAGAAAATGACATGATTTCAAAAATGGGGACATAGAATAAAGAAGAATGGAAAGTTATTTTTCTAAGACATAGTAATCTTTCAATAGAAACAAACTCTACTTAGTATCTTCAACACTAAGTTCCCTGTTGTTAAGCTTATTTTCATTCCTTTCTCTTCCCTCCCCTCTTTTTTCCTTCCCCTCCTTTCCCTTCTGTTCCCTCCCTCTCTCCCTTCCTTCCTTGTTTTGCTCTTACTTCCTTACTTCTTTTTTTATTCTTTGTTTGCTTGGACTGAAGTGTAGACTTCCTGCTTGCTAGGCAAGCTCTTCCTGAGCCATAACTCCAGCCTGGTGTTAATGTTTGGGGAAAAAAATGGCCAGATTTTATTTAGATGTTTACCATAGCTAACATGTTTACATCATATAAAATGCTTTATTTGTAGACTTATTGCTTAGTCATAGTTCTTAAATTACAAATCAACCAGCTAAAGATTTTGGTAATTAAAAGTAAATTAAATTTTCTTTAAAATGGAAATACTTTTGTGAAGTACAGGAGGAAGACTTCTCATTATGCCTTCACAATATGGAAAGAGTGTGAGACAGTTCCATGGGCTCCTATTTGCAAGTTCAAAAGTGGAAATAGTCATGATATTTTAAGGTGTATTTCCTGTAGTTTGAAAGCTAGATTCTTAGTGTAGTCTGAAAAATTACCAGGTACAAGACCTTAACAAACAATAAAACTTCACCTGTAACACATACATTACCTTGCTCAAGAGATTTTGGAGATTTAATTGTACCTTAATTATATTCTACCCTGTACCCCTAGAGTTTGCCATGGGTAGAAAGATGTATCTAGAATGACATTAATAGGTATTGCACAAAAGAAATGATTGCACTCTGGACCTGGGTGTTGTCCCTGAGCTCTTCAGCTCAAGGCTTCTGTCCTACCCTGGAACCACAGCCCCACTTCTGGTTTTCTAGTGGTTAATTGGAGATAAGAGTCACAGGTTCTTTAGTGCCTGGGCTGGCTTTGAAGTGCAATCCTCAGATCTCAGCCTCCTGAGTAGCTAGGATTAAAGGCATGAGCTACCACACCCAGCATAATATTACAATGATTTTTGAAGTTCCTGAAAGTCAGGATGAAATGAAAATAAGAAAGATTATATAAAGTACAAAGCAATTAAAAAATTAATAAAGAAGTAGGCTAAATAGGGGCTGATATTCCTAAAGGTAGATGTGATTTGGGGATGCTATTTCTGTTGAAGCTGGTGAAGATGTGCCAAAAGGGATGGCACTCCCACTGTTGGTGGGAGTGCAAACTTGTTCAACCACTCTGGAAAGCAGTATGGAGCCTTTTCAAAATACTAAACATAGAGCTTTCCTATGACCCAGCAATAGTATTACTCGGCATTTACTCAAATTACCACAAACCAGCCCCCACAAAAGCCACCAGCACAACCATGTTCAATGCAGCATTATTTCCCATAGCTAAGATGTGAAATCAACCAGAAATCCCTGCAGTGAATGAATGGATCAAGAAAAATGGTAAATATACACAATGGAATTCTATGCTTTCATTAAAAAATGACATTGTCCCATCTGGTTTTGACAGGAGCTTAAACAACACACAATTTACCCCTATAGTAGAAATATTGGTCCATATAATTTGGATGAGGTTAGATTGGACTGCATTTATAAGTATAATAATCCTTTATTCTTGGTATTTCCTTTCTTATTTAGCTTCTATTTAGTTCCTGGAACCATTTACTTGTTTTCCTTAGAGAACATGAAGATAGTTCAAGTAGAAATAAAAAGAAAGCTAGACAATAACAAGCATGAAAGAAAACTATTATACCATAGAAATAGTTTTTTAACTTTATGATTGATAAATTGTTTAAATCATCCATCTCCATATGAAAATCCATATCTGCCAAGTATATCATAGAGGTTTAATACATTCTAGAGATGAAAAATTTTAAGTCCTTGCCACAGAGAAAATTGAGGAAAATAAAGGTCTACTTCTCTTGCAGTAGGTCTTGTAAGACATAGTTAGGGGAGGGAGATTTCACTCTCAGCCAGTCCTAGAGGTGATAAGTAATTTGATAGGCTCAATGGAATTAAATAAAAGAGGACTTTCTCCAGTTTCCTCTTGGTATCCAGGGACCAAATCATATATAACCTGAAGTATACTACCTGAACAAACAGATTACGCATGTCAAGGAAGTGAGAGGTTCCCATGTGACCTAGAAGTACATCCAAAGGAGAGAGAAGGATTCTAGCATGGGAATATGCTAGAAGATCCATTGAAGTATTCACTTTAGGATTTCGAAAGGGCACGCTCAGGGGAATCCACAGATAAAGGTCAGTGTCCATGAAGGCAGAGAGAAGATTCTGAGCTACTTCAGCTAAAGGCAGCAGGATGCATTAAACAACCAGTCTCTGACCTTGCAAAAATGCCCAGCATATGGAGTGCTGCAAAATCACACTTCTACCTGCTGCCAGCATACCTGAAGACCTTGTACTTTAACTCCCTAGTGTTTAGAAATGACCTAATGTATAATGGAAAATTACAAATTTACTTTGCCTTACAACATATGGGCTAGAGGATGAAGTTTTGAATCATTGAACTCAAGAACACTAAGTAAAAGCTCCTCAATTCTGGTAAGACTGGATTCCTCCTCCTCTCTTCAGGAACATGTATCTAGGTTATTAAGACATTTGCTCAGTTCAATTCAGTTTGTGCTCTCAGAGAAGCATTTGATTGAAAACCCTACATTTGCATAAGAGCACATGTTAGAAATGGTTTTGGCTTGAAAACCATTTACATTGGGAGAAGAAGGTCCACAAAGCAGCTGAAACACTTCAGCAGGAATCCACAAATGTCTGATATAGGAAACATTGATTATCCATATGGTTACCAACAATATGGAGGTATGAAACACATTCTGGGGAAATAGAAGGACCCAACTCTCTTGATAGCTTAGAACTGACCTATTTCTTAATGGAGAAAGTTGAGCAAGGACAAAAATCTCCATTTTGCAGTAATTAAAATTGATCTCTAATTTTGGTGTGCAGCTATATAGTAAGAGCAACTTTTCCCGGGAACATTCTAGATTTATATTCCAAGTTTGCTGCTGACAGACATTTTCCTTCTCATTTTAATCTAAATTCCCCCAACAAATATAAGTAGAGTTATAGGGCCTCACCGACTAAGAATTGAATTAAATCCTGCATATGATATTGGTCAATTTCTTTCTCTATGCAAATGCAGCTGAAAATGTGGTTAATGGTCAACAATATAGACTGCACTGAGTTTCTGTGAAGATAAAATGAGAAAAATAGCTAAAATCCTATGTGTTTGGCACAAAGTAAGTGATCAATAAACAGAAGTCGTATGCCCTTTCTCAAATTTCAAAAATAAGAATAAAATATTTTGAGTCTCATATCACTAGGAATTAGTAGCTGAAAGTCAACTATCTTACCAAAGGAACACATATTTGAAAAAATTCTTTCCATATATTATGATACATTTTTTAGCACAAAGGAAAGATTGAGACTTATATGTAACTGGTATTTGTTTCCTTAACTATTCCAAAGGGAAGATTTTGTTTCTGTCTTTATATCAAGATGAGGAAAACAAGTGTATTTTTGGAACCCTTCAATTTGCCTTCTAAAGTGAAGTTTTTATTGGATCAGTTTGGAATAAATAATAACAAAAAGAAAATTGTTCATGTATAATGGTGTTGTAGAACATTTCTTATTACTTTTATGAATTATTAGATAAACGTCCTTGGAGACCATCTATTATGCTGCCCACAGTTATTGAGATGTTCAAACTTTGTTCTGTAGCTGGGAAATCAATGAGGATTTTTTTTCAGCCATTAGATACTGATTCTGGGAACTTTTTTTACTTCTAATTTGATAAGTAGGATTTGAAAAGAAGTTTCAACCTTTATACTCAACTCACTGACTTCACTGGTTTTTGGCTACACTACATGTATAATATTGTCAAGCTCATTTAACCTTTTTGGATAACTTTTTATTCCTTTATAGAAAAGAAAATACCAGAATGATGGTCTTCACTATCTCTTTTGCTTCCAAAATTGTTTGAACTGCCACTGACCTGTGTACTGAACAGAGCACTCAACAACCAAAGAGACTGAAAGGAACATACTAATTTTGTCTATAAAGAAGTATTTGCCCAACTTCTTCTTATTTAAATGTCTGATACCTGTCTAGTATTTTCCAGACTTTGTTAATCCAAGACAAGCAGTTTGCCTTGGTTGAGGAAGGAAGAAATTAAGCTAATAAATTTACCTGTATATAATTATGTATATAATTTAGAATACAGCAAAAGGTTGAGGATAATACTAATCTTCTCATCATAAGGCAAGTGAAATAAGATTTTTTGCTCATTGAGTTGTTTCTGTTAAAAAATGTTTTCTTTTCGGAGCTATTAACAATGTTTTTGGTTTAAAACCTGGTCCAGTAAACAAAGAATGCATCAATGTGAGTGTTTTGTTAAATACTGTTGTATAATGGATCATCAGTTTGTAATTATCACAAACTAGAATACAACTTCTTTAACCACTGAAAATTACTAGCACTCTCATAAATACTGGGTATGGTGACTGTAGAAGCAGCTATTTCAAAGGTGACCAAATGTGCTTGACACAGTAATAACTGTGACCATTGAAAAATCTGACCATTTGTATTCAGATAAGTTAGTGGCGTTACCTACTAAACATTTCATTTTTATGTATTTTTTGCTCTTTCATTTATTTGACCTTGATTGGGAGAGAAGAATAAATTTGCAGGGAAGAGACTAGCAATGATGCCATCAGTGATTCTTAAAACTTATTCTAATAATCTTGTAGAGTTTCATCAGAGCCTTAATCTTTCGATCATCTCTTCCTGACAAAAATTTAGATGGGATGCTTATTAATATGCCAAATAATATTTTTTCTTGCTTTTTTCAAATTTTAGAGAGTGATTGTATAATTATAACTTTATCAAAGAAGGGACTGACAGACAGATGGAAGGACAGACCCACGGATAGACAGATGGACAGACAGATGGAAGCACAGATGGATGGACAGAGAGACAGACGAACGGACAGATGGACAGACAAATGGTGGGTGGACAGGCGTGTATGGACGGACAGACACGGATGGACAGACAGACGAACTGAAGGATAGACAGAAGGATGGACAGATGGATAAATGTACAGATAGAAAAACAGAAGTACAGATGGACAGATGGACGGACAGAGTTGGATGGACAGATGGATGAACAAACAGTCGAATGGACAGACAGAAGCCCAGACACATGGATGGATAGACAGATGGATGAGTAGATGGACGAACTGACAGATGGAAGCACAGAAGGACAGACAGACGGACAGGACAAACAGACAGAATCCTTCTTTCTATATATGATAGACAATCTTTGATTGCCTGTTGAATTTTCCTCTTTTTTTTTGGATGCAATGAGGATCGGGTATCAGAGGGAACCTAATGATACAATAGTGTCTCTGGAGACCATAGCAAGCCCTTCTTGAAGAGGAAAATGTGAACTGCTACTTGCAGTGTTTCCTGGGATTAATATTATATGCCACTGGAAAATCCCAATTGTGATTTTTGCCAAATTCAGTTAGGACTTTCCATGTTCCATTATAATTTTGACTTTCTCTTCATTTACAATTCAAACTTTTGCTTTTCTTCTTAATATATTTAGGAGCCTACACATATTAAAAGTACAAATGAGTAGGATGTCTACTTCAAGGATAAAATGATCATAGTTTATACTCCAAGTGATGATTTAAAGATATAATGCAGACTTAACTAGATGAATTTCTGGGCATATTTTAATTCAGGAATGTGGCAATACAGTAGACTGTAGACAGTTTTGTCTCCTAATCTAATAAGAAAGAAGAAATAAATTATAAGGTGAGTATCATTAGCCACAGAAGTTTCAATATGAAAATTAAATGCATTAATTGCATATATTTATATTACCAAAACAAATAATTTTTCATTAACCACAATGGCTAATGGATATCAGCTTGCTTTGTGTGAATGTGTCAATTGAATGACCATGAGAATGAGTCTCAATTAGTTCAGCTACTGTGCTTTGGTTCAGGCAGTAGAATTGGATAATAAAAAAAGGGACAAATACTGTGCTTGCATAACATTGCTCCTGACACCTGAGATTAGTCACTCAAGAGTAGCTTATCCTTCTACTTAATTCTTAAATTGAAGCAAACATTTGAGCCAGTGTTAGGAGACAACAACATTAAAAAAGGGAAATATCAAAAATAACATGAAGCTTGAAATTCTCTATTTAAACCAATGCCATTCTATTTCATAAATGCCTCTAATAGGTTCCAACTTTTATAAGCCTTTTCTTAAGTGCTGGCTGAACAAATGCAAAGGATAATTGTTTGGTAATGTCCTAGACTTTAAAGAAAATTCTACATGTATTGCTAGAGAAAATTCTACATGTATTGCTAATTTAATGATCAAGTCTTGTTAAGGTTATTAAATAGCTAAAGTAGTTTAATGAAATGTAATTTAGAAATTTTGAATAGTTTGTATCATTCAATTAGTTTATGAGTATTATATACTTCCATAAGGAAATAATGAAATGCTGTCTTGACTAATAAATCAAGGATTTCAGCAAAGGTAAATTACAGAGCACTTGCCTAAGTACATTATAGACATTTAATTTTCTCTCATATCATTTCTAATGAGTAACATTTTCTTTACTTTTATTTATAATGTTAATATTTTTCCTTTACATAATTGATAGAAGAACTATGTAGTTTATGTCCCAAAGGAATATGAAAGAAATTCTTGATATTCACACATAGTAGTTCATCACTTGTCAGAATTTCACTGACACTCAGGTATTCTGTGTGCTGTCATCTAACCTATCATTAGAATGTGAAACTTTGATAGTACATTCAGAAAATTTTATGCTCTATCCATCAGGATTGTGGTGCTGAGAATATGCTTTTAGCTGCTTTTGAAATGAGTCATCGCTTACTTTCATTTATTTCTCCAAATCTCTCCACTCACTATCAAATTTTTCCTTTGTGCCCTGTTCAGAACTCAAAGCATTGATTTTCCCTTAATACAAAGCTCAGATATATCCTGTAAATGAATGACTTATTTGCCTTGTTTTGACACAAGTGTACTCTCCTATAGACTTTACTAGGACACAAACTTCTTGAGGATGAAATCCTACCTATGTCTGATTCACTTTTGTAATCTTTCATCTATTAGAACAAATCAAGATATGTTCACACTATACCATGTACAGAACAATAAGTAGGCACATACTGGCACTTGTGCATTAAAGTGTGTGAAAGGATATAGCTGTATCAAGCTAATCATCTATGAGGTGGTTGGAGAAAGAAGGATCAGTTTTCTAATCCTTCTGGTCCAGGAACAATTGAACTAAATGCAGATATGGATTTATGATGTAAGGAGAGTTATTTGCAAATATTCAACACCACCCTCTTTTTTAACTCTTAAGTGGGCATTATTTGCAGAGTACATTACCAGCAACTAACTTCTGTCTTTGAAAACTAAGGGATCAAACTAATGGAGCTCAAAAAGCCACATGAACAGGTCTTCTGTTCCATTCTATTTATTAACCTTCTTTATATTTAGTTCTACATCAGTAGTTAAGTGAATCAGAAATTTGATGTGTGTGTATGTTTGTATATAAATATATTTATACATATGTATGTGTATTGATTAGCAATACAGCTTGCAGTTTGATCTGTATTTATATTTTATGCCATTCTTTACTACACAACGTCAGAATTTCATAAGGATTAAAAAGAAACCAGGAAGCAAGAAATTAGTGGGTTTCCACCCTGTTATTTCTTTGTGGGAGAGCTCGTTCAAAACAAAACATTAGAACAAAATTTGAAGAAGAAATAGCATTGGATAAATGTTGCTATTTACTGCTAATGTGTCATTAGAGTATACACTATCTGTCACTAACCCAGAATTGAATAATCAAATTTCATGGCAGAATTCCTGAGACTAATGTTTGTGTCATTTCATTTTGTGGTTGTGTTGTGGATAAGTGGGAGCCAATTTACCAATTATATTGCTATCATTTAGTACATTGCACAGAAACAACTATATCAGTATCTTCAAGTGAAGTAGTTGTTAGCATTGGATGGGTGCACATGTCCACAAAGGTGGAGAATAGATAGAATATACATATAAAATAATGTGTATGATTAGGAAACTCCTAGAGAGGTACCCTTTACCACTCTACCCTTGTAGTCATTCAAAGAATCTCACCATAGGCTTAATTCAGGCAAACAGCCAAGTTGTTGAAAGATGATGCTAACCACCAATGATCTATCTCATTCCTGGATTTAATTCCTGAATTTAATTTATTACTTGTCTTAATAGGTAAAGAGTTATAATTTTATTGGGAAGAAGAAGACATTCTAAAATGCCTTTCTCCTGATTTCTAATGAATACATGCTAGATTTTCTTCCTCAGAGTTCAAGATTATTCTCAAGTCTGCTTTCAGCTTCCATTTAAACAGCAAGTGCCTCAAATTTAAGCTATTTGCAGGAAAGGCACTGGAGCAATGCTGCTTACACAAAAAGCATCTTAGTGATTGTATTCAGTCCCAGCCCACTGGAAGCAAATCAGTTCATATAAAAATTGAATACTTTCCTTCCCCCTCTAAATGAAGTGAGAAGGCCTCACAGTTTTAGAACAGAACAAGAATTTTAAGCCATTGGCCAGAGAAGATGCTTCTGAGATGTATTTGATTTCCAACTGACAAAAATAAAATAATCTATTCAAGAAACCCCTCAACATAAAAACATATTTTTTACAAAAAACTTTTGAAGTACATGAAGATTTATTTGGAGTGTTTTGAGAGTCAAAGTGCACTGAAAAAGGTAAATTCTTTTATTTTTTCATTTTCTAATTTTTTATTGTCAGGATAATATATAGAGGGGTTACAGCTGCATTTGTCAGGGAGTAGATGCATTATTCTCAAATATTGATACCCCCTTCTAATGCTTTTGTCTCCATTTCCCTTCTCTGACCCCCTCCCAATCATCCTGTAGAAAAACAGTTCTATCACTCCATCATTTTTGTGGTGTGTGTGTGGGGGGGAGGGTGGTCATGTGGCTTGAACTAGGCCTGAGCACTGTCCCTGAGCTCTTCAGCTGTAAACTACCACCCTACCCTTGAGCCAAGCCCCACTTCCCATTTTCTAGTGGTTAATTGGAGATAAGAGTCACATCCTTTTGTGCCCGGGCTAGCTCTGAACCTTGATCCTCATATCTCAGCCCCCTGAGTAGCTAGGATTACAGAGATGAGCCATTACGCCCAGCTCACTCCATCATTTTTAATATAAAATGCATATTAGAAAGTTTGAAAGGATTAGTTTTTAAACAATAATTAAGAATGACATCACCCTATTCATAAGGAAAGGGTAAGACTTGGAACTCTGAACCACACTGTTACTTGGAAATGACTTGCTTTCTTCAGTCCCCTGTCCCTGGTCAAACTCACAATAACAGTTCACTTGATCAGAATAAATAGACCCTAGTCCATTCTAGGAATCTAGTTATCTATTTAAAAATCTCTTCTTTATCAAGAACCACTAACCACAATGAGACATTATTTGATGCATTTTCACATGATACTGGGATGGCTGTCATTTATTGCACCTACCCTATAAAAACAAGTACGGGTATTTTTCCTCAACAAATATAAAAAACAAACAAAACAACAAAACACTAACCCCATCGAAATGGTGTTTTAGTTACTTTTGGGTTGCTGAGCTGAAATATGCAGAGAAACACCTTAAGGAAAGAAAACTATATTTTTGTTTACAGTTTTAGGGCATCCAATCTCTGGCTGTTCGATTCTGTGGGTTTGGTCAGAATATCATATGAGAGAAGAGCTTAATTACTTCAGTATGGACAGGAAGCAGAGGAAGAGAATATAGAAAAGGACTACGGAAGGTTTAATACTCAAAATATTCTCACAGTGACCTATTTCCTACAAGTAGCTCCCACTTCCTACATTTTACTCTGCCCCAGCAATGCTACCAGCCTAAGAAGCTGTCAAGGGATTAACACATTCATGAGATTAGAGCCCTCATTATCTAATTATCTGCAGAAATAGTATCATAGAGACATGCATGTGTGTTTCAATAATCTCTTAGATATTTCTTAATTTATTCATGTTGAAAATTAAGGTTTGTAACTGTTGGTGCTCTTTGGTTCGTATCATCTGGCTTGTGTCCCTATCTTTCAAATTACAAGGTTAAGAGTCCATATGGGTACCAGTGGATCATGCTTGGAATCTTAGTTATTCAGGAGGCTAAAATCTGAGGATTGCAATTTTAAGCCAGCATGGACAAGATATTCTGTGAGATTCTTATCTCCAATTAACGACCAAAATTTTGCAAATGGTGCTGTGGCTCAAGAGGTAGTGCACCAGCCTTGAGTAAAAAAGCTCAGGGACAGTACACAGATGCTGAGTTCTAATCCCAGAACCAGCGCACATGTGCGCGCGCGCGCGCACACACACACACACACACACACACACACACGGAAACAATACTAGTCTACTGTGCTCATTAACTTCAGAGCTCAGTGTCAAGTTCCCCAAATAGTTAAGTTAAAGGTCCTTTTTATTCTATTGAATGTCATAGTCCTTGTCATGAGAGAATAATATTTAGTAGTTTACCCCTGCCTGTACTTTTCAGCTAAATTATTCTCTCTCTGTTCTCTTAATCTCCAAAATCTTATGCCCCTAATCATTACAGGTAGGTTTGATACATTGTCTTTTGTAACTTCAGCACATAGTTTTGTAATTTTAGAATTCATTAAACTTCTTTTTTAGGGCATGAATCAGAATTTCCAATTTAACACTCTATCTCCTAATAATTGTTTGAACCAGATAAAACCAGACAATAGCAAGATTTTCCTTAAGAAATTTCATTAAACATTAAATTGTGTTTTGTTTTGAAGTTTAATCTAATAAAAGTAAACATCAAGTTTCTTATTACAATGAAGAGGTGATTAAATATGTTGGTAAGTAGTATTTAAATCAAGTTATAATGAATTATTTACTAATGTATATTTTATGATGTGCTTGTAAAAGTATTCCATGTTTCTCTAGACAGTATAAGGATTAGTTATATAACAGGATATAGATCTCCCCAGCAGAAAGCATGGAGTATACTTTTATTCATATTAGAGAACATCAGTCAATCATCAGATTTATTTCTTTTTTAAAGAATGTATTGTCAGAGAGATGCATAGAGGTATTACAGTGAAATTCATAAGGTAGTGAGTAACATTAAACATTTCATAGGGGCCAAGTATCACATATGAGGAAATGAGAGACAAGAGGTGTGATACTGTAGTTTTTCAAATATTCCAGCTGATAATAACATACTTTCACGTCTAACCAAATTGGAGTATCAATAATTAGATCTATTCTAGTTCCCACTCCTAAAAACAGCAGGCAAAAATATAAACAACTACAGTTCTTTATTAAAAATATTTCTTAGGAATATGTTCTTCTCTGGGAAAGAAAAACTTTATTGACAAGTGAATTCTCTAAAGTTAGCTAACAGGGTTCAAAGTCAGGCCTGGCACTAAAGTCCATGAGAATCTTATGGCCAATTAACCACCAAAACCCAGAAATGACACTGTTGATCAAAGGGTAGGGTGGTAGTCTTGAGCTGAAGAGCTCAGCGACAGCATCCAGGCTCAGAGTTCAAGCGCCACAATTGAAAGAAAGAAAGAAAGAAAGAAAGAAAGAAAGAAAGAAAGAAAGAAAGAAAGAAAGAAAGAAAGAAAGAAAGAAAGGAAGGATAAGGAAGGAAGGATGAGGAAGGAAGGATGAGGGAGGGAGGGAGTGAGGGAGGGAGGGAAGGAAGGAAGGAAGGAAGGAAGGAAGGAAGGAAGGAAGGAAGTTTTCACCAGGGAAAATCAGGAAAGATGGCAGCGGTTTAGGGTGAGTTTTTCTGAGCTCTTGCCAAGACACCAGTATTAGCATTGTAGCGGACAGTTTATATGATTTTGAGTAAGCTGTAGGAGCACAGACATCCCAGTGAAAGAGGAAATAGTCAAGTAGCCTGCTCAAGAAGAAAGTTTTGAGTCCACACTGTTGGTGGCCATGGCGGTATCCTCTCCCCAGAGGAGAAGCCGCCTCTTGGACAATGACCAGCAGACAGCACTCTGCAGCACAGACCTGCAGCTCCAGACGGAGCCTGACTGCTCACCCACTCACCTGCCAGCACCGCACACCTGCCAGCTACACAGACACAGACAACCGAGGCAAATTGTGAGTACTTCACTAAAGACATTTTCACTCCTGCTCTCAGAATGACATTGTTCACTCTTTATTTTTTCTTCTTTCCATTTTACTCCATCCTCTTTTTTACCCTCATTTTTATTAGCCGACAGTAGCACCGTCTTGGCTACTGGTAAAGACCCTGTCAAAACAACTGGAGCCCAAGAAGTGGTGCCATCTCTCCAAAGGGCAAAGGTTTTTCCCATAGTCACCTTAGCGAGACACCCGTTTGCCTTCCCTAGCAGAAGTAGTTCCTCCAGGGCGCGGCCACTCTCCCGGTAAACAAAGGCCTCATATCTAAAATATATCTACAGCTCAAAAAATTGAATCTCTCCAAAACAAACCTTCAAAGAAACAACCATCCCATTAAAAGATGGGCCAAAGACTTAAAGAGAATCTTCTCTGAAGAAGAAATAAAAATGGCCTATAGACACATGAAGAAATGCTTGACATCTCTGGCCATAAAAGAAATGCAAATCAAAACAACTCTAAGATTCCACCTCACTCCAGTTAGAATGGCCAGGATCAAGAAAACTAATAACAACAGATGCTAGAGAGGATGTAGCCAGGAGGGATCACTACTATATTGCTGGTGGGAGTGCAAACTTGTTCAACCACTATGGAAAGCAGTATGGAGGTTTCTCAAAAGACTAAACATAGAACTCCCCTATGACCCAGCAATTCCACTACTTGGCATTTATCCAATCATCCAGAAATAAAGACATACTAAACCCACTAGCACAATGATGCTGATTGCAGCACTACTTTTTTCTCTCTTTCTCTTTTTTATTGTAGTTAAAAGAAGGGTTACATTATATTCGCCAGATAGAAAGTGCATTACTTAACAATCATTGATACCCCTTCTCATGTTTTGTCCCCATTTCCCTCCCCCACCCCTCCCCTTGTTTCCCCCCTTCCCTATCCTATTTCAAATAAACAGATATACAATATATCAGATAACAAGGTAAGATACTGTAACAATATGAGATAACCAAGAGACAACAAAAGAGCTAAAAAATAACATAGTACATTAAAAGCAACACTTTATATGGCTCTTGTTTATATATCTTAGTGATCCTTTCATTTAGCCTCATCCTATATGGCCTTTTGTATCTAGGTTTTTCCCTATTGTAAACCTCCATTGTAGTACTATTTATATAGCAAAGATATGGAACCATCCCAGATGCCCTTCAGTAGATGTTTGGATCAAGAAGATGTGGTATTTATACACAATGGAATTCTATGCTTCCATCAGAAAGAACGACATCACCCCATTTGTAAGGAAATAGAAAGACTTGAAAAAAATCATATTAAGTGAAATAAGCTAGACCCAAAGGAACACAGGCTCAATGGTTTCCCTCATTTGTAATAATTAATACAAACCTAGGACTCTCCTAGCAGAGGACTACAATAGCTCAAAACCTAGATACATAAGGCCATGTAGGATGAGGCTAAATGAAAGGATCTCCAGGATGTGGAAACAAGAGATTTATATAATGTGATTGCTATTCTTAATGCACTAGGTTATTTCTCTTCTCTTTTGTTTCTCTTTGGCTAATCTCATATTGTTACAGTATCTGAATTTACCAGGTATATTGTATAAACATTTATTTGTTTATTTGAAATAGGAAACAGAAGGGGGGAAAATAAGATGATTGGGAGGGTGTAGGGGAGGGAAGTGAGGACAAAAACATGAGAGGGGATGTCAGTGTGTAAGAACTGATGTACTCTCTATCAAATGTAACTGTGACCCTTCTATACATTACAATAAAAAAAATGTTAGCCACAAAACATCACAGGTGAAGCTGTGGCTCAACTGGTAGAGCATTACAACAACAACGAAAAAAAAATCTAAGAGACAGGCCCTGCATTCCAGCCCCAAGATAAGCACACAAAAAATTTAAAAGAGAATTATTGAAAAAGCCTTCTATTTGCAAATAGTTGCTGATCTACAGAGGAATAAATAAATTTTCCTGTCATTCTGAAAATGTAAGATAAATAAAAATAATTGTTCAATATTCTTTCTAGTTAGAATATTAAAACTGTTGATGGAATCTGTCAGTCTGGACAGTTTTGAAGGAAATAAGTGAAATACACATCTGGCTATACCTATCATAAAATAAAATGCAAGTCAAGAATTCCATTTATTGTACATTCTTGAAACTCCATGGGGTAGGTTTAAAATTATTCCAAAATATAGCCTGAGAAGTTTTTTGGGTTCCTAGAGTAGCCAGTTTTCAGTGGATATCAATGAATCATTCCTCAGTTTTTAAACAGTTGATATTCATAATGTATACTGTGCGTTATATTTTCTTAAATTTGAAAACTTGTAAAATTATCCAGAAAAAAATATTTGTTTGGCTTCACAGTGGTGTTTTGATTTTTTAAAATTATTTAATAGCAAGTACCCAAGCTGACCATATCTCTAATTTATCATTTACCAAGTCCTGTGAAATATTCAAATAAAAGAGACCAATATAGTAATATTGTATTAAAACTTCAGACTTAGCGAAATGTTTGGTGACCACAGATTTTCAATTCTTCTTTTTATATTTTCAAAGTTTGAAATGTTATGCAGATTGTGCTTTTACAAACAGCTTTGTCCTAATTTCATGACTACTTAAGGTAGAATTTTTAACCATATTTATGGTCAATAGTACAATACCATATTATGTCTAGGTACACAAAGACACTTACCATCCCATCTCTTCTCCTGAATTTAGCACTATAGAAAAGTGATGTTGCCTTTCACCTAAGGAATCCAAGGTTAGTCACTGCTTTACCTACTCTGAATTCCTAGTTCATATCTTATTTTCCTATATTAATTAAACTATTATATTTAATTAGCTATTTTATATTTATTAGCATTTGAAATCAAAAGACATCAGTTTCCTTTCCACTTTCACATCAATCACTTGGCCAATATACCCTATCAGGGTCTAATTCTTTCAGTGAGGCTAAATATTCCAAATATTTAGATATATTCAATAATGTACATGAGAAGTACTGCCTGACTACAAAACAAGGTTATTTTCCATCTCTCACTTGCCAATCACAAAACTTTACCTTCCTTAAAACTAAAGACATACAAGAAATATACAGTATTTAGATTTTTTTTGCCAGTCCTGGGGCTTGAACGCAGGGCTTGAACACTGTCCTTGGACTTCCTCAAGGCTAGAGCTCTACCACTTGAGCCTCAGCACCACTTCTGGCTTTTTTCTATGTATGTGGTACCTAGAATTGAACCCGGGTCTTTATGCATGCTAGGCAAGCACTCTACCACTAGGCTAAACTCCCACCCCAGTATTTAGATTTTTAAAAATTTGTTTTCTTAAAAAATCTGTTTTATTTTTGGTAAAAATGAGTAAAAAATAGGCACAACATGCTGTATATTAAAATTCTGAAAAGTGGACAAATAGATAACATATTTATGTCACCTTTCTTTTTTCATATATTTTTATTGTAATTAATAGAAAGGTTACATTATTTTCACCAGATAGGAGGTACATTAATTCACATACACTGATACCCTTTCTCATGTCTTGGTCCCCATTTCCCTCCTCCCCACGCCCACCCCTCACCTTTCTTATATTAAAATTTAAGTCACAGTATTCTCCTATTTCCTTTACTTTGACAAGTTTTATTTATATCTAATATTTAAAATACATTTTTTGGAACCCAGGATAATGTGTTAAATATATAATAATCTCTACTAATAACTCAACATGTTGAGATATAGCATCAAAAAAGCATATGTATCCCATGAAATATTTATCTTTTATAAACTAGGTTAAAAATAGAATGAAAAGCAAATTTCACAATGCCTTTAAATGGAAAGTACCAATACAGTCATCTGATAAAGCTTCCGTCCAGATGCAACTTAAAAGAGGTGTTAGCACAAGTGTTTGATGGATGTCTCCAAGGAGACAGATGCTAGTGTAAGAAAAATAACTTAAATAGCTAATTGGGGTATTTTGAATTTGTGTTACATAAGAGTTCGAAAGAAAATACTGGTTTCTTCAAAAAAATTCATTCTAATTGGGAGGCTTTCTACTTGTGTAATAAATGGTTTTTAGAGTTATCATAATATTAAAGGCATTTACCCAAATATTAACTTAAGAACATGTTTTTCCTTACATGCATCTTTCCCGTACAATTTCCAAAGTGTGTGTTATAGTGGCCACAGTTAATGAGGCTAGAGTAAGGGAATGTTCTATGCACTGGGAGAGCCCATTGTGTTAACTAATTCAGCAATATTGTTGTATTATTCTTTTCATTGTAAAAAGGAGGAAGTTGGGCTTTGATAAGTTAAGTTAGTTATACATATTATGCTGAGCCTCATCTGTGCTGTCAGTTTTAAAACTGACATGCTAAAATATTACATTGTTCTTCTCAGAAGGTTTGTTTTCCCTTTCTTTCCTTTTTCTGCCAATCCTGGGCTTGAGCCCAGGGTGTGAGCACTGTCCTTTGGTTTTCTCAAGGCTAGAGGTCTACCACTGTAGCCACAGCAACACTTCAGGCTTTTTCTATGTATGTGGTACCAAGGAATCAAACCCAGATCTTCATCCATGCTAAGCAAGCACTCCACCACTAAGCCAAACTCCATGCACCCTCAGAAGGCATTTTTAACAAGTCATTAAGACAATGTTTTAAGTATTATTTAGTATCAGATTGCATATTTTTAAAAGTAGGTTGTGTAGGCATGTTTGCATGTGTGAGAATACAGGCATAGGCAAATGTAGCTATAACTCTTGAAAGGGCTAGGGAACTTTACAAATCATCTCATTGGTGCTTACAACAAGATTATGGACATGTAAACTGAAAGTGAAATAGGTGCTACCAATGCTTCTGTAGAGGTAGTACATAGCTATTAGATTAAATACAGTTATTTTCCCTGCCCTTGTGAATATAGGTTCTTCATCTCTGATTTTTAAAATTATCTTTAAGTAGCTGTATGAAGGAGTTACCATTTAACAAAGCAGTTTTGGACTATAATAAATCTTAATCAATATCACTCCTGATATTATCACCATAAAAGACAGGGGCATAGACAAATACGGAAGTTCTAGGTTATCAGTAAATAGCAGGGAGGAAAAAGATAGCTTTATAACTACTAGCATATTTAATTCAAGGAATTTTCTTTTAAAGTAAATGTAATTTACAAAATCACCTGATTTAAACTCATGTGGTTTAATTTCTTAATTTGAAGTTTCCATTGCCTATCTATGCATCAAAATCACTGGAGCTAGGCCCTGTGAAAAACTTGTCATAGGGAATTTGTATGGAATTTAATTCATAAAATGTTCAAGTATTTTACAATTTACTTATGTTGTGTTTTGTTTAATTTTTTTCTTTTTTAATAATTTTTTTACTGTGATTAATAGAAGGGTTACATTATATTCACCAGAGAGAAGGTGCATAACTTCACAAACATTGATACCCTTTCTCATGACATGGTCCTCATTTCCCTCCCACCCTACCCCTGCTTATCTTGATTTCCCCCTTCCCTATCCAATTTCAAATAACCAATTACATACATATAAAATATATCAGATAATATATCAGATAATATAAACAGGCAATGGAGCAGTCAGTGGCAAATCTAGAGGAGAGTCTTCCAAGTGCTATACAAATGCAACTGATAAACATCATTAATGAAAACTGTGAAAATATAAAGAAAGAGATAAGGGAGGAAGCCATAGCTAAGCAAGAGGAAACCATAAACAAGGTGATATGTGAAAAAGGGGAAGCCATAAAGGAGGCCATAATAAAGGTTTTTCAAAGAAAAATGGACGAATTCACAGAATCCACAAACAAAAAGGTGACCAAACTCCAACAAATGTCCAAAGAGAATAAAGCTGCTGAGCTAACCACTCAAATGGAAATCAAGGAGCTAAAGAAATACATACATGATCTAAAACAAGAGATGCAAGGCATCAAAAATGAGCAATTAGAAGCAAGGGAGATGAAGAATAAAGTAGATAGCTTTGATAGTAGGTTAGACAATGCAGAAGAGAGAATTTCCGGGGTTGAAGATAATTTAGTTGTTATAGAGAAAGAACAGAAAATGAGTCAAACCAAATCTAGGAAAAATGAGAGAATGCTTCAGGAGGTCCAAGATACAATTAGGAAGCCTAATTTAAGGCTAATTGGTATTGAGGAGGGTCTGGAGAGAGAGGTCAATGGTATTGGAAATATATTTCAGGGAATCATCTCAAAGAACTTCCAAATATCCAGAAGGGCAGGCCCATCCAGATACAAGAAGCTTTTATGGTGTGATTTTTATAGCCCACTATATCCTGTATGCCTTTTGGCTACACCAGTAATTTACTTAGAAATCAAATGTATAATCCACATCATTTTACTTGTAGGAGACATTGAACATATTTGATGAGTAAATATTTTCAAACCTAAATGTTTAAAAAGCACTTGTAAGGGTCCACTAGAAATACAGCTTGAAAATATTTGATGGATCATTCCATTTTCTTTCTTTAAGACACAAATAAACCTATTCCTTCAAACAATTGAGGAGACTAATTAAAATGTAATTATAAATGTTCTAGCTTCATTTTAACAAGGTATATTTTAAGGTAATAAACAAATTATCTAGATTTAACTCGTTACAAAATATGATCCTATATGGAAATTTTAATTCAAGTGATTAATTTTTCCTCATAAGCAAAAGGAAAATAAAAAATATGAATGATAGCTACATATAGGGAATGAATAAAATAAAAACAGAATGTGATAGCTCAGACCTATCATTCCAGCTATAGAGGGAAGTGCAAAATAGGCTAGCCCAAGCTCAGATGCTGAGACCGTCTGAAAAATAACTGAACCAAAAGGGAGACCCTGACTTCAAGTGCCAGAGCCACTGAGTGAACATAGATACATATGTGTGTGTTTAGGTAAAAGAGAATCAATAGAACTAAAAAGATATATAAAGAAAATATTCATTAGTCACATACAGTAATACAGAGCTTGTATATAACAATATAACCTATCGTAGACTGATGAGAAATGAATGCAGAACAAAAGAAGGATCCAACAGAATTTGACAAGGCAATTAATCAATTCACAATGATAATGCTAAAAATTGATACATTAAGAATACATAAAAGTTCTTTCTTAAATGTAGAGATTTGAATAGACATGCTTTAGTTCCCATAAATATGTACATATACTTACACCATTGTGCATATAAAATCACTACATATAAGATTTCATAAGGAAAACAATCCCTGAAAAATTATAAATCTATACAATTCGAGGGATCAAAAACAGACTAGACCAAATTGTGGATATTTATTGCATATTTTTATCGCCTATAGACCTATCGAGATTCACAGTCATCAACTAACTGTAGCTGCTTTCTATGACTTGAAGACCATTACTCTTTTGCCAGCTTGACCTCTCAATTTAGAGAATCTTCAAATGTTTCTTGTGAGCCCTGAGTTTGTTGACTGGAGCAAAGCAGCAAGCAGTCAGGTGTAGAGGTCAAACACAGCATGTGCAGCATGAGGTCTTTGTAGACAAAGATGGAAAGTGACTCTTGTGTCTTTTGTCTCCACTTTGTAGTATCTGCTTCCCTCTTTCCTTCTATGACCTAACAGTTAGTGGCTACTTTCACATTAGTTAGGGCAGGGGTGGCCACAGGAATAAAGCATGTCAATAGCAGGCTCTTCTCAGAAAGATGAAATATCAAATAAAAACACTCACCCCGGGATTTCTGTCTAGATAATGCAGACTTTGCAGTGATTTGACTTAATTTAATTTTGTTTCACATTTGTTTTATCTTTTTGTGTATGTCATGGACTTTCTCTATGGACCCCCATACAGAAAAACATTTCATGAAGACAGAGAGAAGGAGTGAGGAAGCTTGCAAGAGAGTCTAGTTTGAAGTTAAGCAGCTTTGAGCCCTTGAAGTATAGGAATTCACATGATGAATTCCCCTGTTGAGTTTGCTCGCTCATGTATTTTTCTGTCAGTAGCATTTGGAGGAGTCCTAACTAATTTAGGTAGGTTCAAAAGGAATAGGGCTGACTTGCTGGCAGGAGTTAGAAGGTAGCAAAAGGTGAGATTTAGCAGAAGAGGCTAATAAGCACATCTGGAGCATCTGATGCAAGGTTTCGCTATCTAGAGGGCAGCATAAGATGGCCAAGGATACATAATGTGATCTAGGAAGGCCCTGGGAACCTATGACTTCTGCTTTAGGAGTATTGCCCAAGGCTGGCCTACTGCAGAAATAAACAAATTAATAAATAATGAACAGTAAAAACTATGTCAAGGCCTCCAGGGCAAAAAAAAATATGTGATGAGCCTGACTGAAGACAAACCATTTCTTGTGTACAACTTTTATAATTCTTCCTCATTTCTCTTCTCTCTCTCTCTCTCTCTCTCTCTCTCTCTCTCTCTCTCTCTCTCTCTCTCTCTCTTCTCTCTCTTTGAGTGTATGTTCTATACTCTTTACTTGGGATTTTTTTATTGAGCCATTTCTTGTTATTATTAATAGCTCTCTTTTCCTTATAAAGTTCTGTTTTACCCTCTGTTGTTTCTTGTCATCCAAGAGTAGTCTTCTAATCAGCATCCTAGACCCTATCAGGAAAATCAAATCATGATGCATTTCTTCTTCTGAACTGTTGCTTTATGCCTAAAGGAAGCAGTGAGGTGGGAGAGAGAAAGTGCACAGATCTGTCTTCCTGAACTGCTCCGGATGCATCTCGCCTAGGCCACAGAAGAACAAACTTTAGGCTGCTGTCAGAGCAGTGGGTTGAGCTACAGGCACCTCTCAGCAAAATTTGAAGCAAATTTGCTTGACAATTATTTCAGGTCACTGGTGTTATCATTGTATTCTTCAGTATAAACAGACACATGGAAGTGACAGGGAGTCTAATCAAGTATTGAATTTGGAGAATTTCAGCAGCAAAAATCCAGTATTTCTTAAGGGCATCTGGGTGATTTATGCACTGTAATCATAAAAACTTCCTAATTAAAGGAAGTCATTGGCTTTATTTGCTTTTTCATCCTAATAAATGATTCAGAGTTCTATGCCACAATTGACATTTGTTAATATAATCATCATGTTTTAAAGGCCAATGAGATCTTTGACAAAGAAAACTACTGACTTGGGCACTGAACTACAAATAAGTGTCAACATTGAACTACAGATTTATACTTTCAAAGTGATTTAATTGGTGAGCCAAGCTGTCAGCCTTTTTTCTCAGAACTTCCACTAAACTCAGTAGTATGCAAACTACTATCCTAGAGAAAAAAAATGTCCTTATTTTTTTAGCTAGGTGGAGTTCTAGATAGTAGAAAGTGAAAGACCACCACGGTTCCTAGTTTGGAGAATTGTACAATGAAAATGGCAACTCTTCCTATGAAAATCTACAAATTAAATACAATACCAATCATATTACCAATCTCATTCTTCACTGAGATAGAGAAAAGAATCCAAAGTTTATAAAGAATCACACAAGTTCCTGAATCATAAAACAGTTCTGGGAGATGTAGTGATACTGGAGGTATATTAATGATAAGAGTTTAGTATTGGCACAAAAACAGGGTCAAGGACCATTGAAACAGAAGAGATGTTCCAGATATAAACTCACAGACCTATTGTGCTCTAACATTTGCTAAGGGAGCCAAATATAGGAAAGATAAGAAACAGCTCTTTCAATAAATAGTGCTAGGAAAGTTGGATGTCCACATGCAGAAAACTGAAGCTGGACCTTGTCTCCTTGTTTGACTATCAATTCAAGAATGTATTAAAGGGTTCAATGTAAGACTGAAACCTTAAATCTACTACAGGAAGGATTAGGAAAAATATGAGAACTTTTCAACATATCAGGAACTTTCTTAATAAAATTCCAGGGTCATAGCAAATCAAAGAAAGAATAGACAAATAGGATACTATCAAAGTAAGAAATTTCTGCATAGCAAAGAACAAATTTAACAAGCTGAAAAAAGAAGTATACAAAATATGAGAAGATCTTTGCTAGTTATATGTCAGACAATGGCTTAATATTCAGATTACAGAAAAAGCTCAAAAATTCAATCCTTAATTAATAAGAAGGTAAGTGAGCTAAATAGAGACTTCTCAGAAGAGGAAGAAATAAAAATGAGCAATGAAGGCACAAGAAGAAACATTCAACATCTCTGGCCATAAAGGTAGTGCAAATCAAATCAACACTGAAATTTCATCATTCTGATCCCACAGTAAGAAAGTATATAAGGTGAGACAAAAGGCAAAAAAAATCCTGTACATTTATGGGTTACTTTAAGAAATATTTACCATTTAGAGAAGTTCAGGGAACTGGTTTGCTTAAAAGCATGTGAGACTTTAGTTATTCCAGAGCTTAGAATGGAACACAATGATAAATGGGAAAATCGTATTTTATTTTATTTTTGCCAGTCCTGGGTTTGAGCTCAGGACCTGAGACCATCCTTGGACTTTCTCAAGGCTAGAGCTCTACCACTTGAGCCTCAGCACCACTTCTGGCTTTTTTTTCTATATATGTGGTACCTAGGAATTGAACCTGGGTCTTCGTGAATGCTAGGCAAGCACTCTACCACTGGGCCAAACTCCCGGCCCTCTCTGACCATTTTAAATGATTGTGTTTTGCCAAAGTAATCCCAAAGGAATAATTGAAAATTATATTTTAAAAATCATAAAATATCAGTTTCTTGTTGTTCCGCAAGTATCTATTTGACCATATGTCAAATCATTTAATATCAATTTGCCTTTTTGTTCAAATTATATCAAACTATACAATTATATTGTTCAAATTATATCAAGATATGATTTTACATTAGCATATAAATCCATTGACTACACTATCACCAGTCTCACTTTCCCAATAAATATAGGTAGAAATAGTGCTGGTCATTCCACTACTTGGCATTTACCCAACCGTCCAGAAACAAGGACATACTAAATCCACTAGCACAACAATGTTCATTGCAGCACTATTTACCATAGCAAAGATATGGAACCAACCCAGATGCCCCTCAGTTGATGAGTGGATCAACAAGTTGTGGTATTTGTACACAATGGAATTCTATGCTGCTGTCAGAAAGAATGACATCACCCCAGTTTTAAAGAAATGGAAAGACTTAGAAAAAAATCATATTAAGTGAAGTAAGCCAGACTCAAAGGAACATAGGCTCAATGGTTTCCCTCATTTGTCATAATCAGTAGAAACCTTGGGCTCTCCTAGCAGAGATCTACAATAGAGCAAAACCTAGAGACATAAGGCCATACAGTATGACACTAAATGCAAGGATCTCTAGGATATAGAAACAAAAGCCATATAATGAATGATTGTTGTCCTTAATGTACTATATTATCTCTCATCTCTTTTGCTGTCCCTTGGTTATCTCATATTTTTATAGTATTTCACTTTGTTATCTGATATATTGGATATATTTGTATTTGGTTATTTGAAATTGGATAGGAAAGGAGGGGAAAACAAGATGAGGGTGGGGATAGGTGGGAGGGAAATGGGGACCAAGACATGAGAAAGGGTATCAATGTATGTGAAGTAATGCACCTTCTATCTGGCAAATGTAATGTAACCCTTCTATTTATTACAATAAAAATATATGAAAAAAAGAAATAGTGCTGGTCTCCATAATGCCTTGATCTATAGTGTTCAGGCATATTCCTTCTCCAAGATGGTGCATGAAGAAGGCACTATCTTCGACAATTTTTGATATTTTTCAATTGCAGCTTGATCCTGATTTCCTGAGTTCAAAAATCAAGGATTCTTTTTTTAACTGTTTTTATTTCTTTGGCTCTACCAAAATTACCCATTATTAGATTCTATTATCTCTTTTCCCCCCTTGGAACTGTCCCTGAAATAGATCTCTATTTCTTTTGGGTCCTTTTATACTCCAGTAGTGATTAATGCAAAAGCCCAGAGGCCTTTACAATTTCTATTTGGGAAATATAAATAACAACATGTGGACCTCATTTTACCCAGAACAATTTTTTAACCTGTATGGTATATTTAACCAGAGTAATTGTTTTGTTTAAAGTTTGTCTAGGGCTTCTTCTTGCTTGCCAAATTAAATAGAATCTGATTATCTGATTCATGCGCATTCTACTCTTAATCTCTCTAGCTTCTGTTCTGCTAAATGCATTGCTTTATTTATTTCTAACTATCAGAATCCATCCCAGTCTTTATTGATTTCATTCAACATTGCTGTGACCTGCTTTTGTTCTGTGCACCCAGAATTTACTTTTTATGTAGTCTATTCCAGATACCTCATCTACCTCAGAAATTGAATTGAAATTTATCTCCTTGATAATCCTTATGTAACTCATCAACAATCTTTTTTTTCTGCCATACATATGCATGCTCTGAGCAACCTGGAATACATTTTGTGCTATTTTGATATGTACTTTGTAGAACTTGGTAAATTTTCTTGTCATTTCCTGTTTGTTCATTTTATCATCCCAACATGTGCATCTGCTTTAGAGTCATAGATTTTAAGTTATTAGTAACATATGCCTTAAAAGCTCATGCAATGGGGCCGGGAGTTTGGCCTAGTGGTAGAGTGCTTGCCTAGCATGCACGAAGACCTGGGTTCTATTCCTCGGTACCACATATATACAAAAAAGCCAGAAATGGTGCTGAGGCTCAAGTGGTAGAGCTCTAACCTTGAAAAAGTCCAAGAATGGTGCTCAGGCTCTGACCTCAAGCCCACGACTGGCAAAAAAAAAAAAAAAGAAAGAAAAATAAAGAAAAAAAAAAGCTCATGCAATAATATAATTTCTCATTTATAGCCTTGTCTTTTCTACACTACACATGTAACTTAATTAAAAAACAAAACCAAAAGCAAAAATAAACAGACTGAACATGGTGTCACAGGGCTAAAATCCCAGCTACTTGAGAAGAAAAACATCAGGGTTCCAGGCCAGGTCGGGCAAAAAGAACAAGATGTGGTAGTTTATATCTGTATTTCAGCTGGTGAGGAGATATAGACAGGGATATTGTAGTCAAAGCCATCACCAGGTAAAAATGATCACTTTACACCCCAAATAACTAAGACAAAAGAATATACTGTGGTTCAGTTGGTGAAAATTCCTGCTTAGTAAGCACAGACTTGAGTTCAAACACCAGTACCACTAAATGCAATCATAATATTCAACACATACCTATAAGGGGGAAGTTAGATGAGAAGAATTGAGAGGAATGATGAAAGGGATGATATTGATCAAGTCACATTGTACTTATAAACTGATATGTTGAAAATCTCAGAAAGACTGTCTCCTCCTCTGCCCTTCTTGTACCTTCCTGTGTCTGTTAGTAGGCCAGGGTTTATATACAGGCAACAGAGGCACAGTTTCTCCTTTCCATTCCTTTTCTGGTGGTTGCTATTGTTTACAATAAAAAGAACACATTTTTATTCTTCCCTAGCTTCTCATTATGATTTACATTCATTTTCATTCACTGTCTTTTTTAAAATTTGTGAATCATTGAAAAAATATATGAAAATGACACCACAGTAAACTTCCTGATTTGTATAGTCACACCAAGTTCAAAAAGCTCATAAAAGACTGATAATGCTAAAAGTCGTGGTTTGAGAACTATAGTAAGAGAAAGGCAGCATAATGATGAAAATATAGTCTCAGAAAATATGGGTACATTCCACTCATATCTATTAGACAAAAGAAAATTCAAACTTTTTATATAGACACTAGCTAATAATAAAGGAAAAGATTATGGTAATAGTAAGTTAGAAATAAAACAATGTATATTTGAAAACAGTTTTCTGTTTATCTACAATGCCCCCAATAACCTTATAAAACTTTTTGCCTTCTGTCTTTGGAAGAGTAATAGCAATAGAATTTTATCACTCTAAGTCTTCACCCTAGATTAGATACAATTATCTATTTTAATTTAAAGAACTAAAAGGAAATTCACTATTGTGACCAACTTTAGAGTTCCACAATATAAATATATAGAGATGTGTATATATATTTTTTCAAGATAAAAATACATGGTAGTTTGTGTCTATGTTTCTACTTATTTCTACTTGTAAAAGTAAATAAGAGAAAAACCACATGTTGTCTGTCACTTAAGCAGGAGACACCATAAGCTGAAAAGAAAATCATAGTACTCAGCTGGAAAGTAAACTGAAAGGAAAAGCTTAATTCACTAAAGTATTTTATATTGTTGCAAGCAGAGCCACTTCCAAGTCCATGCTACTGATACATATACAGAGAAAATGATAATCATTCCACAATACACTTTCACCAAGTTCTATTACAAGGATTCTTTGCAAATACACTATCATGTTGTGCATATGCAGAGTATGGGAGAATAACATATTCTGTTACAGAAAAGCAATTTTCTGTTAATAAAGCATCCTCCTTGCCAAAATAAAGTACAAGTTTATAAATACATGTTTATGATTTCATGCATCAACCTCTGAATGAGTAAGGATCAATTGATGTTGCAAAGTAATTCTTCTAAGTACTCCATTCTTTCCAATGCAATACATTGCAACTAAGTGAATCCTAAAGGAGGGGAGGGAGATATAAAGAGTAGAAGATCAAGAATCAGTTAAAATATCTGATGAAATGAGCAAAGAGAAATAGCCTATGTAAGATGTTTATATCTTATTTTGGTAACAGAAAACTAAGCTATAAGTGTTTCATCAAAGAGGGCAAACATGATTTATGGGATAGGAAGATACATATTTATACAATGAAAAATGCAGTCTCATTTTAAATAATTCATTTGTCAAAAGAAGAAATGTTTCTGCTAGATTTCAGCATGGTACATATGCTCTATTTAAAATCCACCTATGTATCTCAACATATTAAAGGAATAATTTATTGAGCCTATAAGTAAAATTATTTTATTTATTTATTTTATGGTTATAAGGATGAAATTCTGTTACCATTACTACTTTTAGTAGCCAGAAACATGAAGCTATGGTCTAGTATAGTATGTTTCCTCAAAAGGATCCTGTTTTTGTATTTTTTTATTGTAGGTGGTGGTGGTGATTGTGGGGTTTGAAACTTTGGGCCTGGGCACTGTCCCTGGGCTCTTCAGCTCAAGGCTAGTGCTCCATATTGAGCTACAGCACCACTTCCAGTTTGTGGTTGTTAATTGGAGATGTGTCTCATGGACTTTCCTGTCTGGGCTGACTTTGAACTCCGACCTCAGCCTCCTGAGTAGCTAAAATTACAGGTGTGAGCCACCAGCATCTGGCTGTTATTCAGTTTTTTTCATATATTTTTATTGTAATTAGTAGAAGGGTTACATTATATTTGCCAGATAGAAGGTGCATTAATCCACATACATTGATACCCTTTCTCATGTCTTGGTCCCCATTTCCCTTCCCCTTCCCCCAACCTCATCTTGTTTTCCCCTCCTTTCCTATCCAATTTCAAATAACCAAATACAAATATATCCAATATATCAGATAACAAAGTGAAATACTGTAACAATATGAGATAACCAAGGGACAGCAAAAGAGATGAGAGATAATATAGTACATTAAGAACAACAATCATTCATTATATGGCTTATGTTTCTATATCCTAGAGATCCTTGCATTTAGTGTCATACTATATGGCCTTATGTCTCTAGGTTTTGCTCTATTGTAGATCTCTGCTAGGAGAGCCCAAGGTTTCTACTGATTATGACAAATGAGGGAAACCATTGAGCCTATGTTCCTTTGAGTCTGGCTTACTTCACTTAATATGATTTTTTTCTAAGTCTTTCCGTTTCTTTAAAATTGGGGCGATGTCATTCTTTCTGACAGCAGCATAGAATTCCATTGTGTACAAATACCACAACTTGTTGATCCATTCATCAACTGAGGGGCATCTGGGTTGGTTCCATATCTTCGCTATGGTGAATAGTGCTGCAATGAACATTGTTGTGCTAGTGGATTTAGTATGTCCTTGTTTCTGGATGATTGGGTAAATGCCTAGTAGTGGAATTGTTGGATCATAGGGGAGTTCTATGTTTAGCCTTTTGAGGAACTGCCATACTGCTTTCCATAGTGGTTGAATGAGTTTGCACTCCCACCAGCAGTGTAGTAGTGATCCCTCCTGGCCACATCCCCTCCAGCATCTGTTGTTATTAGTTTTCTTGATCCTGGCCATTCTAACTGGAGTGAGGTGGAATCTTAGAGTTGTTTTGATTTGCATTTCTTTCATGACCAGAGATGTTGAGCATTTCTTCTTCAGAGAAGACTCTAAACAGGATTCATCATAGAGAGGCAAATCTGGTTCAACATATGCAAATCAATTGATATAATTCAACACATCAACAGGAACAAGGACAAAAATCACATGATTGTCTCAAAAGATGCAGAAAAGGCATTTGACAAGATCCAACACCCCTTTATGTTAACAACTCTGGAGAAACTAGGAATCCATGGGACATTCCTCAGTATAATAAAGGCTGTTTATGACAAACCCACAGCTAGTATTATAGTTAATGGCGACAAGCTAAAGCCATTCCTTCTAAAATTAGGATTGAGACAAGGATTCCCACTCACTCCACTCCTCTTTAACATACTATTAGAATTCCTAGCCAGAGCAATAAGGCAAGAAGCAAGCATAAAGGGGATCCAAATAGGGAAAGAGGAAGTAAAACTCCCTCTTTGCAGATGACATGATTTTGTATTTAAAGAATCCTATAGACTCCACTCCCAAGCTCCTTGAGCTGATTCAAAACTTTGGAAAGGTAGCAGGGTATAAAATTAACTCTCAAAAATCAACTGCCTTCCTCTTTGCCAACAGTGAGAGGAAAGAGGCAACAATCAGGAAAGCAACTCCTTTTGCAAAGCCTCAAAGAAATTAAAGTACCTAGGAATTACCTTAACTAAGAATGTAAAGGACTTTTTTGATGAAAACTTTAAAACCCTGAAAAAGGAAATTAAAGCAGAACTGAGGAAATGGAAAAACTTCCCATACTCCTGGATTGGAAGAATCAACATCGTGAAAATGGCAATCTTGTCAAGGGCTATCTACAAATTCAACGCAATACCCATCAATATCCCAATGTCATTCTTTTAAGAAATAGAAGAGTGTTTTCTTTTTTTGATTGAAAATATATTTCAGAATGAGAAATTTACTTTAGAGAGGAAATTTAAAGGTTATATCCTAGAGAATTCTATAAGTAGAGCATTTAATACCAATAATGTATAAAGAAGTATTAACTTATTTTCTCATTACTATATTGTAGACTCTGCAAGTACTATGGTACATGACAGAGGGAAATAAATGCAAATAAATCACTATAATATCATGAACAAATACAATAGTTAAAAGACCAAACTGTAAAGCCAGACAAATATTTGTATTTTTGCCTTGATACTTGATATGTAACCTTACCCAAACATTATAACTTTAATCTTCCTAACTCTAAAATTGGTAGGGTTAGTTATTCTAGTAAAGGCATTTCATTAATTATAGAAACATGTAGACTAAAGAACCTAGTATTATACTACATTTATAATAAGCCCTGACAGATTTCATGTATTATTTCTCATCTCTTAATAATCTCCATAAAATAATATCATTCTAATAATTATTGTGTAATAAAAATATTTTCTAATATATATAATGTTTTATATGTTATTTATGACATGCGTTAAGACAAATGTAGATATGTTCTGCATTACTTTTGCAAAATAGAATACTTTCTTATGTATGTTCATTTCAACCTGTTTAAAATTCTTAAACACTATTTGTGGAATTTATCTTTTGTGTAAGTGTACAATTTTTGAGCATTGTAACCATTTGTGATTTAATTTAGACTCTTGAAACAAACTCAGCTTTCAAAATTTGCAAGGATGATCATGCTTACTTAGAAATTTCAAGTTGCCTAGCTACCGTAACCTTGTTCTGTGTGCTGCAGAACATAAGGTCGTGATTTCTACATCTTAAATATAAGATTCTGAATCATAATTTTTATGCTTTGTTACAATTTCAACAGGCTCATGTTCTGAAAGCTTGGTTCCCAGCTTGTAGCACTATTTTGGTGGTGTTGAAAACTTTAGCAGGTATGTAGGAAGTAGTCACTGTGAGAAGGCTTTTGGGAATATCTTGTTTCTGGCCTCATCCTTCCTTTTTCTCTCTCTTTTCTCTTATCCCTGTCTCTGTCTCTCTCTTCTCGCCTTTCCTCTCCTTCCATTTCTTTTCTTCTCTCCCCCACTTTCCAGTCTGCTAGGAGATAAGCAAGTTTGCCCTGCTACATGCTCTTGCTAATGTGTTGTTTTTCCTTCATCACTGGCCCAGAATCAATAGAGCACCAAATAAATCTTTCTTCTCTTCAAATTGTTTCTAAAATGGTGTTGGCCATAGCAATGAAAATCTGACTAAAACACACAGTAGGTGATTCCAGAGAGGTAAGGTGTTGTGACTCATTGCTGTAACTAAACTTGATCATGTAATTCTAAACTTCATGGTAGGAATTTTAGAAACTGTGGAAATACAGACTGTAAAAAGCCTAGGAAGCCATAGGTACACCTTAGTGGGCAATTCTTGTAGGACCTCAGGAAATTACCATTCTGATAGAATTTCCAAGAGCAATGACTATGCTTCTTCCTCTCCCGGATCCTTCCAGTTAGAACCTGTATGTTTACTTCCAAAATATTATTTCATTTTTAAGGATTTGCTTTGAATTTCAAAGGAGACTTTGAACTTAGCCAATGCTTTTTTTGGCTCTGGGAGGCTTAAAAAGACATTGAATGCATTCTGCATTTTTATGATGGACATTTACCTTTAGTAGCCAAAAAACATGAAGCTGTTGTTTGGTATGACATGTCCCTTCAAAAGGTTCATGTATTGAGGTTCAGTCCTCAACTGATGATGTTGTTTTGGAAAGTGACAGAAATCTCATGAAGGCAGAATCTAGATGGAAGATATATGTTCCTGGGGTTCATTCTTTGAGGTACTTTATCCTTGCCCCTTCTTTTCTCTTCTATGTGTTCCCACTGCCAGAGACCCAGAATCAATAGAGCTTAGCACGCTGGACTGGAACTTCTAAACCTGTATGCCTGTAAACAATTTTTCACCTTTAAATAATTGCTGTCAGGTATTTGGTTATAGCAATGAAAGTCTAATGAACATATATCTATGAATCTTATAAATTTTCTCCTATTTTGTGACTTTGTATACTTTTCTCCTTATTTTAGAACCCTACTTCTAATTATCAAATTATATGACTGTCAGTTCATGGTTCCTCTGGGTGGATGGCTTGTAAGGATAACTTTTCCACTTATTTTGGTATTTTGTCCTACTTTCATTATATTCAGGTTCTGTTTCTTTCATATTTCTGTTTTGTTCATGGCCCTTTATTTTTTTTCTATATCCATTTGCTTTATCAATTGCCATTTTGGGGAAAATTTGAATTATCTTCCTTGTTTTGCCTACTTTATCTTAGAAACTGTGACCTTACTCACTTTCTGCTCTTTGATAACTTGTTTCAGATGTCTTTTCACGTCTGTCTTGACAATCTTTCACCTCAGTTAAGTTTATTCTCATTATTGCATTTTGCGGTGGTCAGTAAAGAATTGACTTACTTTGGGGAATGACCAAATGTCTGTGGAATGAAAGGAATTTTAAAAGTTGTCATTTGATTTTCTTTTCAGGTGTTGGGAATTGAACTGAAGGTATTATGTGTCCTAGATAAGCGATCTGTCAGAATTACATCCCCCACCCAAGGAATGGTGTTGAATAGAGGATAAGTTCTGAAGAACCCAAGATCACAAAGATGTATATATTATAATATCAATGAAATCAAGAGTTTGTTTTCAAAGTCACTTCAGTCTTTACTCCTTCAAGAAAATGAGCAGCAGCATTCATCACCAGTTGCAGAAAGGATGAATGTATGCAAATAATCTGGATAATCTGAGGGTCACTTGCTTTATAATCTGAAATATTATTATGTCTTTTTTTTCCAAATAGTGTCAGTACTGATTACTACTGTAATAGTCTGAGTTTTATGAGCTTTATATATTGCCAATTATACAACTATGGCTAGCTCAACAAAATATGCAGAGAAAATTTTTGCCTGCATTTAAAGATAGTATAATGAATGCAATAGCATAGTAAAATAAACCATTCTTTAAGAAAAATTTAGTCTATATAATACAATGAAAATCTTTAAAGGCATTAAAATTCCAACATGTTTTAGATCACATTCATTAAAAGCCTAAACTAAATTTTGTCTGTGTATTTATCTCTATATGCCTCCATTAAAATACTTAACAACATAAAAATGAGGTCAATTTAACATGAGGGTTAAATTATTTTAAATTGAGCATTTTTTTTGCAACTTCTAGAAAGCTTTGGTAATAAAATAAATAATGTTTTAAATGGGAAGAGAGTAAATGTTAACATTATCTCCTTTTTGGAAATAAAGCAGAAAATAATAAGTCAACAATAACTTAATGCTTCTTTGAATACTAATCTACATTTGCTTTTAAGTAGTATTAGTATTTTAATTTCTAGATTCAAATTTAATACAATTATTTTTCCTTAGAAAGAAATAGGAGTTTACAGTTGTAAGTTCTGTTGGGTAACCACTGACAAACAAGTTAGAGTCCATCCATCTAGGAGGCCAGGAGATGGATGAATAGCATAGAGTGCTGGTAGATGACATCACTGTTGATGTCTACATCAAAGCCTGAGAAGGCAAACATAATTTTTCCAAGTCTTACTATTTCCTTACAAATGGCACACATCATTCTTTCTGATGGGTGAATAGAATTCCATTGACCCTTTTTATCCACTGAGGGATACCTAGGTTAATTCCATATCTTGATATGGTAAACAATGCTACCATTAACATGGTTATACTGGTGGCTTTAGGGTAGTCTGGTTTTCCGTTCATTAGGTAAATGTCCAGGAGTGGGATTGATGAGTCATAGAAAAGCTTTTTAGTCTTTTTATTTTATTTTTATTTTTTTGTGGGTCATGGGGCTTGTACTTGGCCTTGGTGCTGTCCCTGAGCTCTTCAGCTCAAGGCTACTCCCCTACCCTCGAGCCAAGGCCCACTTCCCGTTTTCTAGAGGTTAATTGGACATAAGAGTCTCAGGTCCTTTTGTGCCCAGGTTGGCTTTGAACTTTGATCCTCAGATCTCAGCCATAGCTAGGATTAAATGTGTGTGCCACTGTGCAGGCTGCTCTTTCATCTTTTAAGGAACTTCCACACTGCATTCTGGAGTGGTTGAACAAGTTGATATTCCCACCAACAGTTATTAGGGTTCCCTTTTGGCCACATTCCTGCTAGCATTTCTTATTGGTTTTCCTGATAGTGGTCATAGGCTGCATGTTTTCCCTCATTTGTAGTAACTACAATTTGTGCCTATAAATTTGCAAGTAAACACACTGCTGGTGTGTATATGAATGTATATATGTTTATATACATATATATGCATACTCACATATATGTGCACACACTGGGCCACGATAAATTATATAGGACCCTCGTCATTAATATACAGAGGAAGATATTCCTAGGAGTGGTGGACAAAGACTCAACAGCTAAGTACAGATGACCATATAATATAATATTCTAGGAAATAGATTTTAGGAAAATAGAACAAAGACATTTTTAGTTGCAATTGTAGCTGTTTTGCTCCTTTTTCTTTTTGTGTTCTTTGTTTGTATTTGGGATGGTAAAAGAAAAGGTGGAACAAGGATGAACAAAATAAGCGATATTCACTAGATACTATATGGAAAATAAACTGGGAGGGAAAGACTGGAAGAAAATGATAGAGGGAAGACATGGCTCAAAAAGAATTGTACTCATGATTCATGTAAATGTAACCCCTCTGTATATCAACTCTACAATAACAATGTTTTAAAAAGATTTAAAAATACTAAAAAACCCCAAACAACCCTGAGAAGCAAAAAGAATCCCACTATTGACAACTCACCATCAAAGGCAATTTGAGGATAAATCTGGCACACAAAAATTAAATTTGGATCAAGAATGAAGTTCATATTTTTGTGTTTTTGTAAAATTTGAAATCAGCTGCTATATCAAATGAATACTTCTAAGCTCTTTTGTCCTAAGTTTTTTGTTGTTGCTGTTGTTTGTTTTTGTGGGTCATGGGGCTGAATTTAGCCTGGGCTTTGTCCCTGAGCACTTCAGCTCAAGGCTACCACTCTACCCTTGAGCCAACCCTACTTTCCATTTTCTAGAGGTTAATTGGAGATAAGAGTCTCAGGTCCATTTGTGCCCAGGCTGGCTTTGAACCTTGATCCTCAGATCTCAGCTTCCTGAGTAGTTAGGGTTACAGGCGTGAGCCACCACACCCAGCTTGTCCTAAGTTTTTTAATGTTATTTCTCCGTTTTTGGTTTTGAAATAACTCCCTAAAGGATCACTTTTAATTTCTGAAGATACTATGAGATTTATTTTCAATGTGATCTATTCACTCATAATAATAATTTACTCAATAATTTAGTTGCATCACCTGTAAATTCTCTGAACTTAAGGTCTTTAGTTATCAGGAAAAGAAAAATCTACTGTAAAGATCTAATCACAATATCTTCCAAGACACGTCTGAAACTAGGGGTGGGGATTGGTCTTTTTTGTTTTTGAATAAATAGAAATTAAGTGTAATTGAAATCTAAATCTAACCACCTCCTCCCCCCCCTCTCTCATTACATAGTTGTGGGTTTGATTAATTAATTGAGTGTTAAGTCTGAAGACATTTTATGTACAAAAATTGTTTACTGCCAGACTCAAAGGAACTTAGGCTCAATGGTTTCCCTCATTCGTCATAATTAGTAGAAACCTTGGGCTCTACTAGCAGAGATCTGCAATAGAGCAAAATCTTGATACATAAGGCCATATAATGTGAAGCTAATTGAAAGGACCTCCAGGATATTGAAACAAAAGCCATATAATGAATGATTGTTGTCCTTAATGTACTATGTTGTCTCTCATCTCCTTTGCTGTCCCTTGGTTATCTCATATTGGTATAGTATCTCACTTTGTTATCTGATATATTGAATTTATTTGTATTTGGATATTTGAAATTTGATAGGGAAGGGAGGAAAACCAAGACGGGTGGGGGGTGTGGGGGGGGAGGGAAATGGGTACCAAGACATGTGAAAGGGTATCAATGTATGTAAATTAATGCACCTTCTGTCTGGCAAATATCATGTAATCCTTTCACTAATTACAAAAAAAAATAGAAAAAAAATATGAGAAAGGGTAGCAATGTTTGTGAAGTAATGCACTTTCTATCTGGTGAATATAATGTAACCCGTCTATTAATTAGAATAAAATGTTAAAATTAAAAAAAATGAAAAAAATTGTTTACTAAATAATAGTTTGCATCAAGCACTAAATCCCCTATGCAATCTTGAGATTCAAATCAAAAGTTGTATTAACTTGTTGTAAGGTTATTTGGTTTAAACTCTAATGAATGGAGTAAATGAGCCTTGGGGGCACAGTGTGATTCTATTGCAGGTGTCTAAGTGGCTGTAATACAGATCTCATTAGCATACACCACAGATTTTGTGATTAAACAAACAGACACAGAAAAAACTGTCGTTATTGAGCAGCATAAATACATTTGGATAGAGAAATATGCGAAGATCTGCAGCAGTACAACTGTGATAATTACACACTAGCCATGAGGACATGATGATTTGATATCTGTAGAAAATATAAGTATAGTAAGGCAGGTCTTACCCATCCACTAAGACACTGATTAATATGAAACAGATGAAACGAGAACAGTCCAGATTAATGGGAAGATTTTCATTTTTGTGCTTACATTAAAAATCAAAAGACAAATATTGTATTTCCTCTTTAAGTAATTAGTTAGTTGTCCATTGTTTTACTTTAAAAAAATTCCTGCTGTTTCAGACTTCCCCATATAACTGAACAAACATCAGGTCTTGACTCTAAAGTTCACTTCTCTAGTCAAGTATCTTGCATCAAATTCCAAATTCTTTTTTTGTGTGTGAGTCATGGGGCTTGACCTGTGGGTCTGTCCTGTGGGTCTCATGGACTTTAGTGCCAGGACTGGCTTTGAACTACGATCCTCAGATTTCAGCCTCTTGAGTAGCTAGAATTAGAGGTGTGAGCCACCATGGTCCCCTACTCAAATTCTTTTTTCTTTGTTTTTTTTTTCAAAAATTTTATTATGAGGGTAATGTATACAGGGATTACAGTTACATTTTTTTTTGCCAGTCCTGGGCTTAAGCTAGGGCCTGAGGCCTGACCTTGGACTTTCTCAAGGCTAGAGCTCTATCGCTTGAGCCTTAGCACCACTTCTGGCTTTTTTTATATATATATATATATATATATGTGTGGTACTGAGGAATCGAACCAGGGTCTTCGTGCATGTTAGGCAAGCATTCTACCCCTGGGTTAAACTCCTGGCCCCTACAGTTACATTTTTAAGGTAGTGAGTATATTACTTCTTGAACATTGTTACTCCTTCCCATATTTTTCTCCCACTTTACCTCTCCTCACCCCTCCCAGGTTGTAAAGTTCATTTGCAGCATATTATTTGTGAATATTGCTGTTACACTGTTTATCTTTTTGCCTTTGTCTTATCATCTTGCTTGTCCCCTTCCCTTCCCTGATTCAAATGAACAAATAAATGAATATACAATATACCAGTTAGTAAAGTCATTTCACTTGGTGTCATCCTGTATGGCAAAATGCACATAGGCATTTGAGCATTGAGTTCCTCTGCTAGGAAAATCCTAGATCTTGTATACAATTCTTCAAGTATTAAACCATGTTTTTACTTCATGCCATGGACATTTTTCATAGCATTTCCCTATTTAATTCTATTGAATAAAATTAAGTTCTCGCCAGGGAAAGTTTCTCATCTTTTTTCTTGATTGGTTCACCTTTGCTACCTAGAATGGTACCAGGGATATAGAAAAAATGGCAGTAAACATTTTCTGACAGTTTAAAGAGATCCTCCTTAAAAATGTTTATACTTGCCAAAGATTGCTCAGTAAATATTTAGAAGTGCAACAATTGAAGAGTAAAGATTGTGAAGAAATCCTTTTTTGAAGAGAGAATAGGTTGACTGGCTCATGGAAAAGGGACTAAGGAGTGAAGAGGAAGAATGTGGGAAAAAAATGAAACAAATGAGTGTCTAGAAGGAGAATGAATTCATTAGATGGAGGTAAATTTCCATATCCTTGACTATGATATGAATAATTGTCCTTAATTTAGTTCTATCATCTCTCTCAAATGCCCTGTCAATCATAGAATGTCACTAAACAGAAAGTCTCAAACATGCCACTTTACCCAGAAATAAAATTTGATGTATTTTTAAATTACCTTTCCTTTTGTCTTTGCTGTTAAAATTTTTTTTTGTTATATCCCATAGACTATTAGTGAGAAAAAGTTGGTGAGCTAGTTTCTTATGCAGTACTATCCAAATTGACTTCAGATTGGAGTGACCTGAAGAACTTCTAAACTTCTTTGAACCATCTGACTACTTAACTCAGAGAACTCAGTAATTGAGGTCAATGCATGGGAACTTTTGTTGTTGCTATTGTAATTGAGATCAGTTCATGGAGACTTTTTGTTGTTGTTGGTTAGCATTTCAATTAATTCCTGTAGGTAGTCAGATTTGACAACTATGAAAATGTCATAGTTGGAATCACTTCATTAAAGTTGCATAATAAAACTACATTTACTGAAGGATCCTCCCAACCTGAGGACTAACTTTAGTCTACCATAGAACCACAAAGGGAGCTTTCAAAATGTAAATATTGCCATAGCTTCTGGAGACATGGGCCTAAAATTTTGCTTTTAAATACATTACTATATGAGTCATGTGCCAACTGGTGTTTATGTGGGTAGAATTGTTTTTGATTTTTCTTTTTCTTTGTCAGTCCTGGGCTTTGAACTTGGGGCCTGGGCACTGTTCTTGGGCTTTCCTGGGGCTAGCGCTCTACCACTTGAGCCACAGCACCACTTCTGGCTTTTTCTATGTATGTGGTATGGAGGAATCAAACCTGGGTCTTTGTGCATGCTAGGCAAGCACTCTACCACTAGGCCAAACTCACAGCCCCAGCTAACATAAATTTAAATTTCTTCATTGGAACTGCTCTATGACTCATTTTTGCCTTCTTTTTTTCTCTTACTACTTTTTAAAATTTAGAGAATTTTAGTAACTAGGAGTCATTCATTATAAGTTTACATGGACTTTGGTTCCTCATTTACTTAAATTTAGTTTTAATACAACATTGAAATTCCACTTTAAATTCATCTCTTCTCTGCCAACATGGGACAGGGGATTTTAAAAATTGGTGGAAAGAAATGAAGCTTCAGGCAGAGATGAAATTATATTAGAAAACCTATAGTTGTGTGTCATTTGATTTCTGTGCAGCTTCAACACCTACTGTGGTCAGAGTACTTTTCAAATCTGCATCCTTTCTATTATTCTATAAAGAGTGATCTCAGTTAGAGATCTGTGTTCAAAATGCATGCCATCCACGTGGACATTGTAGACACATTTAGAGTAAAATTTGAAATGAATGATTTCTAGAGTAAAAGACTAAATATGATAGTTGAGTAAAGGAAATAATTTTTGAAGTGTATAGACTTGTCCCCTTTTGTGAGTAGTTTTTTTTTTTTTTTTTTTTTTGGCCAGTCCTGAGGCTTGAACTCAGGGCCTGAGCACTGTCCTTGGGCTTTCTCAAGGCTAGAGCTCCACCACTTGAGCCTCAGCACCATTTCTGGCTCTTTTCTTATATGTGGTACTGAGGAATCGAACCTGGGTCTTCATGCATGCTAGGCAAGCACCCTACCACTAGGCCAAACTCACGGCCCCTTGTGAGTAGTTTTATAAACATATCTGAAGAAACACTTCAAAAGCAATGAGTACTTTCGAGTGTCAGGAAGAGTTGGTTGACTAGTGTGATCAGGGAAGCATAGAGCAGGTACTTCAAATACTTCCTGTACTCAAATATTAATTCCTAAATTATACAAAAACTCAGAGGGCTTAACACCCAGAATTGTGATATTTATCATTACTCATTAGTTTGAAATACTTTTGAATGTCATTTCTCTAAGGCTTTTAGGAAAATAGTTGACTAGAGAGAATAAAAAGTCAGGTTTGACTTGGGAAGGATTAGGAATGTGTGGGCAGGATAACTTGAGGAAACAGCACAAACTCGACAGTGGAAATCGGGCTTTCAATTTTTAATTGCCTTGTGCTCTCATGTGTGGGCAGTTTCTGCAAGAAGGTACAAAATGACCTATGATTTCTTCCCCTGTTCAGAGAAAAACATCTTGAACTTAAGGCAGTCATTTCTTAGATCTGTTCCAGGGTACAATGCTTGTTTCTAACCAAGCTTATAGGAAAAACAAAAACAGAAACAACAACCACAACAAAAACAAAACAAAACAAAAAAATGACGAGGCTTTAGCCTGTTTTTCCTCTTTTGACCTAAAAGAGCATTTATAGTCTTTGAACTAGGATACTCAAAATAGTTAATATTTATAAATTTGATGATAAAAAACAACCTTTGGAAATAACCTATAAGTCAAATACATAGTTCTTGCTGAGGACTAAGGATATATGATTGATATTTTTATTTTTTAATGTTGATGTTGTTATAATTCATTTGAAGTTACTCTATCAAGTCTGTGAAAGACAGCACATAGGCCTCAGAACATGTATGTGACAATTTGCTTTTAGATCTTCAAGAACATAATAATTTGTATATTGAAATTAATGTTTTGTTGTTGTTGTTTTGTTTGTTGTACTAGTCCTTAGACTTAATCTCAAGGCCTGAGTATTTTTCCTGAGCTTTTTTGTTCAAGCCTAACATTCTATCAGCTGAGCCACAAATCCACCTCAAGATTTTGGACCTAACCTGGCTTAGAATTATAATCTTCAGATCTCAACCTTCTGAATAGCTAGGATTACAGGCATGAGTTACTTGTGCCCAGTTGCATTGATTTGTTGTTGCTTTGTCAAACAAAAATGTTTATTCTTAAACCACATTTTCTGTAAGTGTATTCAAATGTAGTGGTGTAAAAAATAAGAGTGCCACTGTAATCCTCAATATTTTCTGAAAAGATATTCTCAAAAACATTTTCTACATGGAGGTAAAAATAGATATATCTAATAAAATGTATGAGTAGTCAGATAAAATAATTACGAAAAGAATAGTCATTAATTAAAACATCATGTACAGCCTCCACACATACCATTTAATTCATAATTAGCTTCAAACAAGTTAAAAGGATTGTGCACTCACATGTCCCTGCCTTATAAAATGTCAAGTTAAATACCTAACTGTGAACCAGATTGCTTGTGACACAGGCCTTTCAACTGTAAATATCAAATGCATAAAGGACAGCATGAATCTTTTAATTTTATACAGATGACATGCAGATTCTAATATTTTGGGAAAATTAAGTCACTTAGTAACACTTTTTGAGGAAGTATGCATTTAAGTATTACACTGAACACCTCTTGATCAATTATGTGGAAGTCAAAATGTCATACAGCAATTTCCACCATGGTATTAAACATCTCAGCTAAAGAAAACACTCAAATGGCTTGTTGGTAGCAAATTTCAAGAGCATAAAAGAAAGCTATATTCAAATTATCCTAATTAACATGAAAATTTATTCTCAAGCTATGGTAAAGGAACTTGATTCCATAATTTAAAAAATGAGTATATTTGATTAGATTTGGTGATTACCAACATTCTATGAGATTCATCATTCCACTTAGTCATTTATTTCACCTAAGTACAAAGGGTTTTCCCAACCTGCAAAGATCATAGGAATTATTCATGTGGAAACATTGTTCTCATTTAGCAAACAGCGAAGAAAATGAGAAAAACTAAATGAATTCTTCGTATGTTAAAGAAATTCCTGATTTGAATGTATTTAGATGTGCATACTTTATGTATGCTTAAGTAGCTTATCATATTTCGTCTGATTGAAATGAACACTCTGGAATTCTGGTCTCTTATTGTATGTTTAATCTAAATGTATGTAACACTGGTCCTCATGCATATATGGCCAATTTTTTCAAAGTCTAGTCTTTTATGATTTGGCCTTTGTAATATACTTCTTTTTAGAATTATGCTTGGTCATATGACCAAATAAACAATACAAATGAAAGTATACTTAAAAGATACAAGCCAAGACATTTGTACATGCAAATTGCTTATTGTAAGAATGTGAGAAAATTAGTTACCTTAATCAAGCTCTTTGGCTTGTTGCTCACAAATTAACCATTGAGTATATATAAATGCAGTAATTTTCTGAATCAATGGCAGATGGTAAGAAAAGTCATGGGCTTTTGACAAAAAGCCCACTGTTTTGATAAAATGTAGTTATTATGGTAGAAAACATTAAAAATTCTACATAGCAACATAAATCATACAAAAATGTTAATAAGAGCAAGATAAATCATACAAAAATGTTAATAATACAACAATGACCTCTAGGATAATAATCGTCTGTTGACTTTACAGATAGAAGAGCCAAATAGGTATATTTATGCATCCTATGGTTACAGATAAATCATATTGCACATTCATACAGATAACACTGACCTCTTTCAGTGTAGGATCAAAAATTTGTATAGTTATTGATAAATTCTACTGTCATACATCACCTCATTGTAAGGAAATGGAAAGACTTGGAAAACATCATATTACATGAAAAAAAACAGGCACAAAGGAACATAGGCTCAATGGTTTCCTTCATTTGTAATAATTAGTAATCCTCTCTTAGGAGAGGATTACAATAGCTCAAAATCTAGGTACATAGGTCATATAGGATGAGACTAAATGAAATAGAAACAAGAGCTTTATCTTGTGTGATTGTTCTTAATGTACTATGTAATTTCTCTTCTCCTTTATTGCCCTTTGATTAATCTCACAGTGTTACACTATCCGACTTTGTTACCTGTTATATTGTATATATGTTTATTTGTTTATATGAAATAGGAAAGGAAAGGGAGGAAAACAAGATGATTGAGAGGGGGTTGGAGGAGGAAAATGGGGACAAACACATGAGAAGGAGTATCAATGTATGTTTGAAAAGTAATGCACCAAACCTGGTGAATGCACCTACTATATTACCCTGACAATAAAAAATAAAAAATAACCAATTAAGCACATATAAAATATATCAGATAACAAGGTGAAATATTGTAACAATATGAGATAAGCAAGGGATGGCAAAAGAGATGAGAGATAACATAGTACATTAAGGACAACAGTCACTCATTATATGGCTTTTGTTTCCTTCTCCTGGAGGTCCTTACATTTAGTGTCATACTGTTTGGCCTGATGTCTCTAGATTTTGTTCTATTGTAAATCTCTGCTAGGAGAGCTAGAGGTTTCTACTGATTATGACAAATGAGGGAGACTATTGGGCCTATGTTACTTTGAGTCTGGCTTACTTCACTTAATATGATTTTTTCTAAGTCATTCTTTCTGACAGCAGCATAGAATTCCATTGTGTAAAAATCCACATCTTGTTGATCCACTCATCAACTGAAGGACATCTGGGTTGGTTCCATATCTTTGCTATGGTAAATAGTGTTGCAATGTACATCCTTGTGCTAGTGGATTTAGTATGCCCTTGTTTCTGGATGGTTGGGTAAATGCCAAGTAGTGGAATTGCTGGGTCATAGGGAAGCTCTATGTTTATCTTTTGAGGAACTGCCATACTGCTTTCCATACTGGTTGAATGAGTTTGCACTCCCAACAACAGTGTAGTAGCGATCCTGATTTGAAATTGGATAGGGAAGGGAGGAAATCAAGATAAGCAGGGGAATGGTGGGAAGGAAATGGGGACCATGCATGATAAAGGGTATGAATGTTTATGAATTATGCACCTTCTGTCTGGTGAATATAATGTAACCTTTCTATTAATCACAATAAAAAATTATTTAAAAAAATAAATAAATAAAAAATAAAAAGGGTTAAATAAACTTTTCTTTTTCGCCAGTCCTTAGCTCAGGGTCTGAAAACTGTCCTTGGAATTTCTCAAGGCTAGAGCTATACCACTTGAGCCTGAGCACCACTTCCGGCTTTTTACTATGTATGTGATTACAAGGAATCGAAGCCGGCAAGCTAGGCAAGCACTCTACCACTAGGCCAAACTCCTGGCCCTTAAGGAGTTGGTTCTTTGAAAGAATTAACAAAATTGACAAGCCCTTAGCAAATCTTAACAAAAAAATAAGAGAGCATATCGAAATAAACAAAATTGCAGATGAAAATGGTAATATCACGACAGAAACTACCAAGATCCAGAATATCATGAGGGAATACTTCTCAAACCTTTATGCCAACAAATTTGAGAATCTAGATGAAATGGATGAATTATTAGCCAATATTAACATACCCACACTGAACCAAGAAGAACTAAGCCAACTCAACAGGCCTATTTCAAGCTCTGAAATAGAAATGGCAATAAGAGGCCTTCCTCCTAAGAAAAGCCCAGGGCCAGATGGATTCACAGCTGAATTCTATAAGGTCTTCAAAGCAGAGCTCACACCAATACTCCTCAAGCTCTTCAATGAAATTGAAAATGAAGGTTCCTTACCAAACTCATTCTATGAAGCCAGTATAACCCTCATCCCCAAACCAGACACAGATTCATCAAAGAAAGAGAACTATAGACCTATATCTTTGATGAACATCAATGCAAAACTTCTCAACAAAATACTGGCCAACCGTCTACAACAACTCATCAAAAAAATGATACACTATGATCAAACTGGATTCATCATAAGGACGCAAAGCTGGTTCAACATACGAAAATCAATTAATATAATTCAACACATCAACAGGAGCAAGGACAAAAATCACATGATTATCTCAATAGATGCGGAAAAGGCATTTGACAAGATCCAACACCCCTTTATGTTAAAAGCTCTGGAGAAACTAGGAATCCAAGGAACATTCCTCAATATAATAAAGGCTGTGTATGACAAACCCACAGCTAGTATTATACTTAATGGCGAAAAGCTAAAGCCATTCCCTCTAAAATCAGGAACGAGACAAGGATGCCCACTCTCTCCACTCCTCTTTAACATAGTACTAGAATTCCTAGTCAGTGCAATAAGGCAAGAAGCAAGCATAAAGGGGATCCAAGTAGGGAAAGAGGAAATAAAACTATCCCTCTTTGCAGATGACATGATCCTGTATTTAAAGAATCCTATAGACTCTACTCCCAAGCTCCTTGAGCTGATTCAAAACCTTGGAAGAGTAGCAGGCTATAAAATCAACCCTCAAAAATCAACTGCCTTCCTTTACGCCAACAGTGAGAGAAACGAGGCAATAATCAGGAAAGAAACTCCTTTCACAATAGCCTCAAAGAAAATAAAGTACCTAGGAATTAGCTTAACTAAGAATGTAAAGGACCTTTTTGACGAAAACTTTAAAACCCTAAAAAAGAAAATTAAAGCAGAACTAAGGAAATGGAAAAACCTCCCATGCTCCTGGATTGGAAGAATCAACATTGTGAAAATGACAATCTTGCCAAGAGCTATCTACAAATTCAATGCAATACCCATCAATATCCCAATGTCATTCTTTAAAGAAATAGAAGAGGCAATCCAAAATTTCATATGCAATAATAAAAGACCCCGTATAGCAAAAACACTTCTTAGCAGAAAGAACAGTGCTGGGGGAATTTCAATTCCAAACTTTAGACTCTATTACAGAGCTATAATTCTCAAAACAGCTTGGTACTGGCACAGGAACAGGCCTGAAGACCAATGGAATAGAACTGAGGACCCAGATATTAAACCACAGACCTATGGCCACCTAATCCTTGACAAGGGAGCCAAAAAAATAGAATGGAAGAAAGACAGCCTCTTCAACAAGTTGTGCTGGCAGAACTGGTTAAGCACCTGCAGAAAACTAAAGCTGCATCCTTCTTTGTCACCTTGCACTAGAATTAACTCCAAATGGATCAAAGACCTGGAGGTAAAAGCTGACACGCTGAAAACTTTACAGGAAGGAATAGGAGATACACTAGGCCTCCTTGGCACAGGTCGAAACTTTCTTAATAAGGACCAAGAATCACAACAAATCAGAGAAAGTCTGGATAAGTGAGACTGCATTAAACTGCAGAGCTTTTGTATGGCAAAGGACATAGCTAGTAAATTAATCAGGAAGCCTACAGAGTGGGAGAAGATCTTCACCAACTAAACAATGGACAAAGGCCTCATATCTAAAATATATCAACAACTCAAAAAATTGAATCACTCCAAAACTAACCTCCAAAGTAACAACCATCCCATTAAAAAATGGGCCAAAGACTTAAAGAGAGTCTTCTCTGAAGAAGAAACAAAAATGGCCTATAGACACATGAAGAAATGCTCAACATCTCTGGTCATAAAAGAAATGCAAATCAAAACAACTCTAAGATTCCACCTCACTCCAGTTAGAATGGCCAGGATGAGGAAAACGAATAACAACAGATGCTGGAGGGGATGTGGCCAGGAGGGATCACTACTACACTGTTGGTGGGAGTGCAAACTCATTCAACCACTATGGAAAGCAGTGTGGCAGTGCCTCAAAAGGCTAAACATAGAACTCCCCCATGACCCAGCAATTCCACTACTTGGCATTTACCCAACCATCCAGAAACAAGGACATACTAAACCCACTAGCACAACAATGTTCATTGCAGCACTATTCACCATAGCAAAGATATGGAACCAACCTAGATGTCCCTCAGTTGATGAGTGGATCAACAAGTTGTGGTATTTGTACACAATGGAATTCTATGCTGCTGTCAGAAAGAATGACATCGCCCCATTTGTTAGGAAATGGAAAGACTTAGAAAAAATCATATTAATTGAAGTAAGCCAGACTCAAAGGAACTTAGGCTCAATGGTTTCCCTCATTCGTCATAATTAGTAGAAACCTTGGGCTCTACTAGCAGAGATCTGCAATAGAGCAAAATCTTGATACATAAGGCCATAAATGTGAAGCTAATTAAAAGGACCTCCAGGATATTGAAACAAAAGCCATATAATGAATGATTGTTGTCCTTAATGTACTATGTTGTCTCTCATCTCCTTTGCTGTCCCTTGGTTATCTCATATTGGTATAGTATCTCACTTTGTTATCTGATATATTGAATTTATTTGTATTTGGATATTTGAAATTTGATAGGGAATGGGGGAAAACCAAGACAGGTGGGGGGGTGGGGAGAGAAACGGATACCAAGACATGTGAAAGGGTATCAATGTATGTGAATTAATGCACCTTCTATCTGGCAAATATCATGTAGCCCTTTTACTAATTACAATAAAAAAACTTTTTAAAGATAAAAAAACAAAAAATAAACTCTACTGTCGTACTCCACATCTAATTCTTAGTGGTAATAGAATACTCTTCCCAGTTTTTTTGTTTTTTTTTTTTATATGTTTTTTAGGGTTACATGATATTTGCTATATAGATGGTACATTAATTCCCATACATTGATACCCTTTCACATGTCTTGGTCCCCATTTCCCTCCCCACCACCCCCAACCCTCTTCTTGGTTTTCCCCCGTTCCCTATCCAATTTCAAATAATCAAATACAAATATATCTGATATATCAGGTAACAAAGTGAGATACTGTAACAATATGAGATAACCAAGGGACAGTAAAAGAGATGAGAGATGACATAGTACCTTAAGAACAACAATCATTCATTATATGGCTTATGTTTCTATATCCTAGAGATCTAGAAGAAATGGAATTCCTAGCCAATATTAACATACCCACATTGAACCAAGAAGAACTAACCCAACTAAATAGGCCTAGTTCAAGCACTGAAATAGAAATGGCAATAAGAGGCCTTCCTCCTAAGAAAAGCCCAGGGCCAGATGGGTTTACAGCTGAATTCTATAAAGTCTTCAAAGCAGAGCTCACACCAATACTCCTCAAGTTCTTCAACGAAATTGAAAATGAAGGTTCTTTACCAAACTCATTCTATGAAGCCAGTATAACCCTCATCCCCAAACCAGACACAGATTCATCAAAGAAAGAGAACTACCTATTTCTTTGGTGAACATCGATGCAAAACTTCTCAACAAAATACTGGCCAACCGTCTATAACAACTCATCAAAAAAATTATACTCTATGATCAAACAAGTTTCATCACAGGGAGGCATAGCTGGTTCAACCTATGCAAATCCATTAATATAATTCAACACATCAACAGGAGCAAGGACAAAAATCACATGATTGTCTCAATAGATGCGGAAAAGGCATTTGACAAGATCCAACACCCCTTTATGTTAAAAGCTCTGGAGAAACTAGGAATCCATGGAACATTCCTCAATATAATAAAGGCTATGTATGACAAACCCACAGCTAGTATTATACTTAATGGTGAAAATCTAAAGCCATTCCCTCTAAAATCAGGATTGAGACAAGGATGCCCACTCTCTCCACTCCTCTTTAACGTATTATTAGAATTCCTAGTCAGTGCAATAAGGCAAGAAGCAAGCATAAAGGGGATCCAAATAGGGTAAGAGGAAGTAAAACTTTCCCTCTTTGCAGATGACATGATCCTGTATTTAAAGAATCCTATAGACTCTACTCCCAAGCTCCTTGAGCTGATTCAAAACTTTGGAAGGGTAGCAGAGTATAAAATTAATACTGTCTCAAGTTTTAAATGGCCTTAAACTTTGTCACAGCTAATATTTTTCAATGGCAAATGTTTTGTTTATGTGTAAAGGCACAAACAGTTACTAGTTTATAGTGAGAAACAGTTTTGAAATCTATCTTATGCCCGTGAGAAAGATCTAGAAAAATATTCACCAACTCTAAAATCATATTGTAAGATAAAGGTAGCATAGTAATTCATAAAGAAAAGACAGTCATTTACAGACTGTGAAAAACTGATTGGGAAAGCTAGATCTATACTCCATAGAGATCATAGGATTTGACAAGATAATTTCATAATTTTAACAGTGATAATGCCCAATATTGTCAAGGGTAAAATGACACAGACTATTTCACACTCTGTGGGTACAAGTGAAAATCAGTGAAATCTTCCCAGAGAGCAATTTAGTAATTTGTGCAAAGAATTTTCAAAATAAAATTATTCTTGCCTCTTTGTTGTTATATTTTTAGAGCTATTGAACTTTAGGAAATATTCTACTCTACTACCAAGGAAGCAATGTCATTTACAGAAGAGCTTCTTGGCCTTCCATATTCCCATGCATTACTTGAAGTTCTTGTTAAGATTGCAGATTCTGATTCATGAGGCTACTGCTGGGCTCCAAGATTACATTTCTGACTGTGTTCCAGCTGATGGATGCACAGGTCATGCCTTCACAGCAGAAGCAGGGGCCAATTTTTACATAGCATTGCAAAATATAGTTTCTAAAGTACCAAGCTACATTTTAGATGTATACATGAAGTCTAAATAGCTGTTGGACAAACATACATGTGTTTATCTTTTTGGTCCTTCCTCCTTTCTATATGAATCTTAGTAGTTTACAGAGAAAATTATTCCACTAACAGAAAAACAAAAATCCATTCCGTATCCTGGGCTTTAAGAGCTTTCTATTTCTTAGCCCCAAGAAAGTTTTCTCTGGCAATGTCCCTCACAACATTCTTAAATGTCTACCACTTGAGCCACAGCACCACTCTGCCTTTTTTCTGTGTGTGGAATCAAACCCAGGGCTTTGTGAATGCTAGACAAACACTCTACCACTAGGCAACACTCGCAACCCTGACTAATTTATTTGAATGAAACATTCTATGTACCCTATAAAGAAATATCGAAGCCCAACATTCAGTACTCAGAATAGGAAGTTCTCACTAGAGAAATCTTAGTAGAGTCATTCCATCATTGAATTAAACCCTACTGTTTGAGAGAAGAAAGGTAAGAAATCATTCAAGGCCATTCTAGTAAATTTAATAGCATCAATTCACTGACCTTTTGGGGATAAAACAACTCAATTGTCTTCCCTTATCAAGAGTCTGTATATAATGATATAGTTTCTCAACCCTTATTGCTCTGACTCTGAAAAGCAAAGCTTCAAAGAACTCTTCCAGGGACCACTTCCAAATCTGAACTCAACACAAGAACTTAGGATAATAATAATAATAATAATAATAATAATAAAGCAAGAATACTTTTAATACTGTATAGCAGAAATGATCCTAAATATAACTAAAATATACCTGAAGGAAACAATCACAATAGTAGTCACATGTTGTGAGAAGTGAGTAGTGTCACAGAAAAGAAAGGCAGTTAAATAAAAAGAGCTCCTCAGAAACTTGGTTGGGGTGGGAGGAGCCTATAACAATCATGTGCTTAGTAGTTCCAGAGATTTGGACTTAAGCTCTATCCTATTGCACAAGTATGTTTTCTTTTGTGTTCTGAGACAATTTTAGAGAGGAATACAATGAAATTATGTTTGGTGCTAAAAGGTGATTAATTGAAACTTAACACCTCTCCATTTGTAATATTTGGATCTCCTGTGTGTCAGTGGCTCATGCCTGTAATACCAGCTACTCAGGTAGCAGAGATCTGAGGATCACAATTTAAGCCACCCAAGACTAGAAAGTCTGTGAGAATCTTTTATGTGATTAATCATCAAAAAGCCTGAGATGGAGCCATGGCTCATATCATACAGCAGCAACCTTGAGGGAAAAAGCTAAGTGACAATAGCCAGACCTTGAGTTCAACCCCCAGTACTGGTACAAGAAAAATAAAATTTCATTGGTTGATGTGATAGGAATTAATTACTTTGAAAAATATAGATCATTTGCTATCCCAAACAGTGTGATAATTTATAAATCCATTTTCCAGCTTCACAGAAATTCCTATTAAGTGATCTCTTGGAATTATTTCAGTCAAATTTTCTTTCCTGCAAAACCATAATGACTAGTAGCTTGATGGAAGACATTTTGGTGTCAAAATACATCTGAATGTCTTTTCTTCGTTGGCTTTATAACATATTTTATTTAAATACATTAAATTTGTTCCACAAGCTTCGTAGAGCATCTCCACAGTGAAGAGGGCCAAATGCCACTTGAACTTCAAAGATACATTAGGAAAGCAAAATAAGGCAGACAATTCTGTACTATACTCATTGAAGATAAAAATATAGACAAACAACACAAACATTTTTTCTGTCTCAAACATGAGATGGGATTTCTTTCAGCTTTTATTTCTCTAATGGATATTTTAGAAACCTTTGGTCTAAGTTTCATTTTCAGTTTTGATCTAACTGTCACTTTGTATTGAGTTTACTCTGTGAGGTAATGATATCATTTAGAGATGGATTTATAAAGCTTTCCTTCCATTTTTGCCGTAAATGTGTCATAACTAATGGATTTGGCATGCCTCCAATGGCAGACTTATCTTTTAGTGAAAAGCATTCACCCCAAGAGCACACAAGGGTGTAAACAAAAGTATAATTACCTAATTCCTTTAAATATCTGATTTCTCCAAGTGTTCTGATGTTAAAATCGGCATAATCACTTAATTCATACTTTCCAGAGTCAACTGATATGACTATATTACGTAAATTTTAACAACTTTGAACAAAGGATATTTCAACCAGTGGCTTTCCAACTTCATAAATGTGTATCTCCAATATGAATAATCTAATAACATATCTAGACTTGTAGATCTATATTCCTGCTCCTTCTGTGTATAATGCCTGATGATTCTTTCAACTCATTGCGCTTCATTTTTTTGCTATTCTAATCACATGGGCCAGAGTTGATTACTTGAAAAATCACTAGCTTGTGCTCAAAATAAATGAAAATATTCTTGTTTTGAATTCAGTGTTGAGAAACAATAATATGTGAGTATGCTGTTGATGAGTTATTCTTCTACTATCTATTTGTATTCAGAAGCTAGTGAAAGAGTTTTAAAGCATTTCATAATCATTTTAATGCAAAAGTTAAAGTCAAGTTTCTTCAAATAAGTGTCATCAGTCCCTCACAATAGCATTGGTAATTAGACCAAGTATGAAAAGGAAAAAAATAAATAGAGCTTTATGGATGTTGTCAAAATGTAACTTTAAATAGTTAAAATCAACACTTTCATGAGCACACAGCAAAAACTTAATTCTTATTGATGACAGAATCTTCAGGATGGCAAAGATTACTCAGTAAAGGCCAGCAGGCCCTGGTGGTGACTGGTTAACTACACAAATTACCATTCATATATTTTAGTACATAACAATGAAATAAATTTTCTAAGCTGAAAACAAAATAGATTAAAGTCTTACAGAAAAATAACATGTTAAGTTTCTATATTGTATTAGAAATTATCTTAATTTGCATTGCTACTAGATGAAAAATAATTTGCTCTTTATCTATGTCAGAATCATATTCACTATAATCAGTTCTGAATAGTAAGTCAAATTTGTTTGTGTCTTCTAAGAAATAGACATCCTTTAGTCTAGTATCAAGACTATCAATCTTTTAATATTTTGTCAGTCGTGGGGCTTGAGCTCTAGGCCTGGGCATTGTCCCTGAGCTCTTCAGCTCAAGGCTACTACCCTACTTTGGGTCTGGCCATTGTCCCAGAGCTCTTCAGCTGAAAGTTACCGCCCTACCCCTGGAGCCACAGAACCACTTCCGGTTTTCTAGTGGTTAACTGGAGTTAAGCGTCTCATGACTTTAGTGCCTGGGTGGCTTTGAACCGCGATCCTCAGATCTTTGCTTCCTGCATAGCTAGGATTACAGGCGTGAGCCACCGCGCTTGCGCCCAGCTTTGATGATCATTCTGATCATTCTTAATAAGTCCTTGGCAATAATCAAATCATAGGCATTATTTTGTCTTTGGCAGCTAGCTCAGTGAATGTTTTAAAGCAGGTGTTTGATAAAACTCTGTGTAGTAAAGAATTGCTAATTTATACAGAGAAGAAATGGATTTCTGACTGGCATAAAACTCTACATAAAGATATTGTACTCCTTCCTACATAATGCATCATTTATTTAACCTACAGATATTGCCTTGCTAGATAATGTATTATTTTGTGAAAGTTCTTATATGACAATGTTGTAGAGTAGATAATATTTGGGGGGAGTACTATCGGTCAGCTTTCTCTTCAATACAGCAATCTTATCACTTGAAACCATTGATCTAGATGGAAGAAATATTTCAAAGCTCTCTTTCTGTAATTAGTAGATTTAAACTGGATCCCTGTGATTTTTCTTTAAGAATTTGACTATTTTTTAAAAGCAGGGTGAAGATTCAATGTAATTCAGAAACACTAGTTAAAACTTATAACTGATTAAATGACTCATTAAACAAGACAAACTGTATGTGTGTACATAAACCTCAAATGAGGACAAAATAGAAAGATATGGTATTTTTTTGGTAGAATGACTAAACAGCATAAAAGTATAAGCAGTTTCAAAACTCATGCCATTGTAATATCACATCACGTTTTCCTAATTCAAGCAAGGTGATTCTAAAATTCATATAGAAAAATAAAACAAGAATGCTCAGGTAGTTTTCAAAGAAATATTAATTAAGAAAGAATTACTATCCCCGGCAATATTAAATTCATTTCATAATGTTCAGATAGATTACAATAAATGTTTATACATTCTATAATTAGATACAGTATACGTGAGACTGAGATTTTTGTTTCAAGGAGAATTTTAAATGAGTAGAAAACACCGGATTATTAAAGAAACAGAAAAAAAAAACTATTGGTAGGGTCAATAATTCACAACTTATTTCATTATCATTAAATATCATTACCATTAAATATAAAAGTTAGGTCATAAATGTTCTTACAGAAATCAGGATACTCTTATTTTCTGCAGTTTGTGTGTGTGTGGGGGGGAGGGGGGTAATGGAACTTGAACTCTGGGCCTAAGCACTGCTCCTGAGCTCTTTAGCCCAAGGCTTCCGCTCTAGTCCTTTAGCCACAGCTCCGCTTCCTTTTTCTCTGGTGGCTAAATGGACATAAGAGTCTCATGGACTTTAGTGCCCAGGCTGGCTTTGAACTACAGTCCTCAGATATCAGCCTCCCAAATACCTAGGATTACTAGCATGAGCCACCGCACCTGGCTTCTGCAATCTTTAAATAAACTAGTCTAAGCCTGACTTCCAAATTAGAACATAATGGATATTTAACTGTGTGACCAGTTGCACACCACTTCACATGCAGACATCACATCTTGGAGAATTCTAATCTCAGAGAAACTAATAGAAGTTTCAAGAAACTGAAATGGTGGTAGGGAAATGTTTACCATGCATTCTTTAGTTCTTTTTAATATATAGTAGCTCCTGGGCCAGGAGTGTGGCCTAATAGTAGAGTGCTGGCTAGCATTCATGAAATGCTGGGTTCAATTCTTTAGTGCAACACACACAGAAAAAGACAGAAGTGGTGCTATGGCTCAACTAGTAGCATGCTAGCCTTGAGAAAGCTCAAAGGCAGTGCCCAAGTCCTGAGTTCAAGTTTTTATATGTATGTATGTAAATATGTATATATATTTATATATGTATATATATATGTATATATATATGTATTCATTTTTAATAGGAATATGCACCCACAAGTAAAAAACACACAAACAGCTGTGATTGATGATAAGACAATCCAAATCTAATAGAGAGCTTTCTTTCTTGGTATGCTGCTCTCTTTCAACTCACCTCCTATTTTCTTCATTCATAGTATAAGCACTTCCCTACTTCTTGATTTATATAATACAGCTTATGTTACCACATACAATCAAAGAAGTGAGAAAATGTCCATACTCTAAGTGTCCTAGAAATCTTATGTCCCATTAAGGACTGCAGATTGTATGGAGAAAACTTGTAGGAGAAAATTCGAGACATGTGGTTGTGTCAGGCAACAAGGACTTCATGATCTGTGTCAGAATGTTGGATTTAATATGCTCTAGGTATTCATGGGAAGGTTGAAGTTCCCACTAAAAATCCAATGAAATGTTGTGAAATGCATTTAGAGGCAGCTATGGTTGAAAGTGCAGAAAAGTGATTGGATGGAAGAAGTAAGAAGTGTTAACATCAGGGGCACGGGACACATATATTGTGGAAATGAACTTCTTCCATTATGTATTAGGTTATAAAGTCACTTTCACAGATACTTTGAATTGGATTTCTTTCTTGTCCCTCATGTAATCTGGTAAATTAGCTAATCAAAGCTGACTTACTTATTGTGCACTAACACCGTGACATAATGCTATTCTGACATAGCTTTCTGTACTTTATTCAGTCCCAGAAACAACTTCCAAGTACAGATAACATTCCTATCTTCTTTTGGTAAATAGAAAATCCGTGAAAGAAAGTTCACAAACAAGCTCAAGTGCACTCAATAAGGGACAGAGTGTGAACCAGAACTTGGTCCAGAAATCATAGCCTCTCATTCAAGACTGCACTGGCTCTTCTTAGGCCTGGACACTTGCAATGCCAAATTGAGATCATCTCTGACTCCTGTGATTTCAAATTTACTTTCCAAGATCACTCTGTTCCCCAAATTGGCCTCCTACTTCAGCCCTATGATCCATCAATTCCACTCGTTTATCCAATGAACCACAAACCAGGCCACACTAAAGTCACCAACACAACCATGTTCACTTCATTGCTTTCTACAGCCAAGATATAGAATCAACTTAGATGTTCCTCAGTGGACACAAGGATCAAGAAAATGTGGTATATATACACAGTGGAATTCTTCTCATCCATCAGGCAGACTAGAAAGACTTGGAAAAAATTTTCTTATAAAGTAAGCCAGAGCCAAAGAAACATAGGTTGTATGTTTTCCATCACTTGTGGAAACTGGCATACGCCTATAAATCTACAAATTAACACACCGAATGACATATTCATATGTATGCACACACACATCACACACACATACACTGGAAAAAATGATAAATTATGTAGGACCCCAGTAATTAACATACAGAGGCCAAAGAGGAGATGCATAGGATTGCTGGACAAAGGCTCAACAGTCATTTAACAGATTATGATGTAAACTAATATTTTATGAAATGAACACCAAGAAAAGGAGACCAAAGACATTTTTAGTGACTCTTGTTACTGTTTTGGTTTCTTTTCTTTTTGTCTTTTTTTTTGTTAGTTTGCTTGCATTTGTGGGTGTCAAGGATGATCAAATTCAACAGTGATAGACACTATGTGAAAAATGACTGGAATCTTGTTAGTGAGGATGGGAGGGAAAGACAGAGAGAGTGCTGGAAGGGGAGACATGATTCAAAAAGAACTGTACTTATTCATGAAACTGTAATCCCTCTGTATAACAATAAAAAATTTAAAAAATAAATAGAAAGTACAAATAAACACTCAAAAATAGAAACATAATAGGAATAATACAAATATTGAAAATGCAAAGCATGCAAAACAATGCAAATTTCATTGAAAATTGTACTTTATATAAATTATTTATTCTATCTACAGAAAATTAACTTCTTTGGCACCGTCTTTCAAGCAAAATTCCTTCTACTTTGTTCTACTTATTTTTTAGGAAAAAAATGCAGACATTAATATCTCAGCTGGAACACTAGGACTACATATTATTGAGATGTCTTATTAAAAGTGGCATTTTCATTAAAATCCCCTTCCTGGCTCTGGAAAGTTATGATGATGTATTATCTATTTCAAGCAAACATGCTACAGAGAGTGCCTAGGAGGTAATAGCACAGTTTAAGAAAAATTAAATATGATGGCTAGCCAAATGCAATTTGCATGTTTGTAGTTTTAGAGAGGAAAGTCATATATCTTATATAAGGAAAGCAACAAGGTGCACCTGAAGCATGAGTATAGAAAAAAAACTTTGTGTGTTCACAAAAATAAAAACTGAATCCAAAAGCCGGATGAATTCCAGATATTTTAGTAGAGGCATCCCTAAGGCAAAACCATGATATTGTGAAATTATCTTTTATCTTTTTTTTCCATACAAAAAGTAAGTCACCTGTTGCCATTTTTCATCTCATCCCTGTGGTGTAAAAGTTATTCTCTCTCCCTCCTTCAGAACTTCCTGGGGTGATGAGGACCCTCCTGACTGTCTCACATGTGTAGGGCTAAGATCCAGTGTGTCAATGTTTGTAGGGTTAACACTGATAGCTGCAAAAATTCTGTCACAATCTCTCTGGCCCTGATTGATTATCTCACACACCATTATCTCATTTTATTCAGCTCTAAAGGGTATTTTAAGGATGGCGATACAAATCTGTATGCTCATCTTTCCAAACTAACCTCTACATATTCTCATAGGGAAGTCTCTGTAAATCTGATGCACAAAAACACAACCACTGCAGCCACTTTATATTCCTCTGGCAGCATCCCAGTACCATGATGTGTTTCAGAGTTCCCATTCTCCATCACCACCTCTCAATTCTACTCAGTATTCAAAGCACACCTTGTGCTGGGGTGACTTGTGTTTACTTTCCCAATATTGCTGCAGACTGGAAATCATCATATGCTTTGATGAATTCTTCTAGTATGTGATCCAAACTCATTGAGACACTTACAGCTCACTACCTGGCAATCCATACACATTTAAAAAAAATCTCTGTGCTATAATACAGGTTTTTTGAGTGTAGTGACAGGACTTATTTATCTTTTTATCTACTGTAGTACCCACTATAACCTTGCATGTAACTGGAATTTAATTAATGTTTAAGTGAATTAAAAATAGTTATGCATGCTATTTTACTCACCAGGAAGACAGAATGAAATAAGATCATATATATGTAAACTCTAGAGAAGGAAAAAGTTTTCTTGCAAGGAAAGGCCTCGTGGCTAAAATACTACACAAGCATGCTTGACAAGGGAGTAAAAATTCTTGAGGCTTATTCACAACTGTCAGAACTCTGAGGTGTGACTTGGCTACTAAGGAAATTCCTGGGCTATAAGTGTAGTTTCATGAAAAATTGAGATAACATGTTCAAAGACTATTGGAAGAAAGAAAATGCCAAAAATAACAGCTTTTTCAAGGCTGTCAAGGCATCTTAATTTGTTTTCATGCAGTGAGACTTGTCAAACTGCCACTAACAATCTTGCCTTCTTATTATGAAGTTTCTGCATATATTGTGCCAATTCCACTGACTTAGTAGTCAAAAGTTTCCACAGATTCTTCTATAGTTTGACTCTGTCTCTTGTAGAAAGTCAAAGAAATTAGAGATGGATTCTGAAATGCTAAAGAATAGTATGAAATTCAGTTTCAGGTGTTAGGCTGTAATACTTCTGCAAAGTCATCCTTCTCTTCCAGAATCAGTCACATATTGTAGTTGGAAAGACTGATTATAACGGTTAAGGAGCTTTTCTTCTGGATATATGATCTGTAGACCTGCACCTTTGTGATCATTCTGGAGCTTACTTACAAATGCAATATCTGGCCCCACTCTACACTGGATTCACAAGATGATGCATGTTACCATGACCATAAATGATTCATACAAGAGTCTGTTAGAGGCATTTTTTAAGACAGAGGATGGTCAAATAGGACTTTGGTAAGTCCTGGAGATTCAAAAGAATTTAAATCATACAATCCATTCCACTAAAATCATCATTTGTGATACTACGATTTGAACTAAGCCCTTGTACTTGCTACATGTGCAGTCTTTCACATAAGCCACAACCTTTTTTTTTTTTTTTTACTATTTTTGGCTTTGCTACTTTGGGAACATAGTTTTGCATTTTTCCTAGGCAATCTGGACTGTGAATCTTCTATTTACATTTCTAGCCCAGTAGTGATGATAGGTGTGTGCCATTATCATCAGCTTTTATGTTTAACAGAGGGGTCATGCGATTTGATTTGATTTGATTTTACTTTTTGACCACCTGTTCTCAATCAGTGATTCTCTTTCAAACTCTTAAGGAGTTAGGGCTATAGGCATGAGCCAACACTACCATCTAAAATAAATATTAATTTGAAAAACTGTCTTACTTCTACCAATTAACAAGGAAACACAAAGAGAAATAAGCTCTTCCCTGAAAATTTTGCTCATGACAATCAATGTGAGCGATTTCCATAAAAAAATTTGTCATCTGGATGCAGAATTATTGAAAGTATGTACTTGTTCAGAACATCCAAATTAGTCATTAAACAAGCTGATTTACCACTGTTTTCTAGTCAATAATTGCTAATAAATATTCCTAAAAAGCATACATTAACAAATGACTGTAGAATACTCATCCAATTGTAGTTAGAGAGAGATATTCTATAATCAATAGTATTTTCATAACATTTAGAAGTTCTAGATGGCTTCAGGAATATATTCACAACTTTCCTACTTTTTTATCTCATTAAATGTAATATCAGTTTCTCTTTCCTTTGAAAATGACAATCAAATCAACTTTAATTAGCGACAAATATTTAACCAACCAAAAGTACACAAAGGCTTTACAAAGGACAATTCAGTGACTTCTATGTACAACATTGCTCAAATTGTTTATATTGTACAACATTGTAAAGGAAATAAACATACCATTCAAAATGATAGTCTCTTCACTATACTTTTACCTAAATGGAATTAACAATTTATTTGATGACTTATCTGTTCATAATTTAGATATGGAGCTTTGTCATTACATTTAACTGTCTTTGTTTTTTCTCATATTTTTCTTATTTAAAAAGTAACTATTCATGTAAATATCTTTAAGAAGTTGTACAAAAGAACTTCATTTAACAAAACAGTTCATGCATACAAATCTTGATCAATGCCACCCCTTTAAAAATACTTACCCATCCTTCCCCTCCCCATCCCTTCCCTTATTCTTCTTAATTTAGTAGGATATGTATTGAATTCTTGGTTACTCTACCAATCTTCTCCTTTTCCTCTTTGCCCATATTTTAAAACTAAGCGATTAACATAATAACTGTGAAAAAGTGTAACATAAATAAGGATTATTAAAACAACAACAAATATATGTCTCCATATATGCTTTATTGTGTGGAGAAAATTCTATAACTCATATTCATATATATAATTCTACTGAGAAAGCATCTTATTCTCTTTAATTAGTGAGGATGACATCTTAATTTGTACAGGGAATTTGTGTTTCTGTTTAGTTTTGTTTGGTTTTCCCAGGACTGGCTGACTCTGAAACATTTCATGTGATAGAATGTTTCATTTGTTGTCATCTATTCTTCTATTTGTTGCCAGTCCTGGGGCTTGAACTCAGGGTCTGGATACTGTCTTTGAGTTTTCTCAAAGATAGCACTCTACCACCTGTGCCATAACACCAGTTCCCAGCTTTTTGTGTGTGTATGTGGGACTGAGAAATTGAACTCAGGTCTTTGTGCATGCCCTTCCTGAACACTACTGGTTCACCTGTTCTTTAATGTATACAAGAAAGATTTATTTTCAGGAAATATAGGAGGCTGAAATGAAGAGTCTGAAATCTAACATGCATGAACACTATCACTTCTTTCATTAATTTTTATTCTTTCAATAAAGTATTACGGAACATCTATTTTGTAACATGTATTATACTTGTCAATTAGCAGTTCTGAAATAACTTATAGGTCCAGCTTCCAGGAATTTTATTATCTAATTAAATCCCAGTTTTGAAACAAGTCTGGTTTAAAATGTACTACAGGTACTCCCAAGCAACACATAACATTTCATGAACAGAAAGAAGGACTAATTTTTCTTTCCATTTTATAAACAAACATATTCTAACTTCAATCACCAAGCCAAAATGTGATCTTTTATGAAGAATATAAAAGAGATAATAAGGAAAAATCAATTGTTTTCTTTTGCTTTCAGGATTGTTTTTGTACCAAAACCTATGTCATGGAAGGAATTAGACTAACAATATCTCTAGAAGCCTGTCAACCTAAAATGAGATGGAAATCAATTTCAAGTCACATTGGCAAGCTTACTTGTGGCAAACTCTTACACTGTGCTCTGCTTTTAAGTTTATCAATGTGTTAAATGTCAGTCATTTAAATTCAAGGATTCTTGGTGGCAATTACTGGAAAATGGGTAGATAATACTAAGCAGTTCTATTTTCTTCTGGAGACTCTTGCAAATGACATCGTTGATAGTGCTGTTTGCCAGTTTTTTTCACTGCAGATTCTGTTATGAAAAGATAATATGATTACAAGAACAAAGTATGAATACCTCATATTGCCTGGGTAAGGTTATAGCTTAATTTAATTATGGTAATTTACAGCCCCATTGAACAAGGTTGTTAAAAAATGTGCTGCATACAATGGGGCAGTAGGTTGGCACAAACTAACAATGCACATTTAAACTAAACTACCTCATTAAATTTTAGGATGTCATTATTCCTTGTCTTATTATTGCTCTAAATACAGTATTGTGGCTTCTGTGAGTCACACAGTATAGTTCATGACAGATTAATTTTGATCCATGCTGCATTAGTCATACTTTTCTCACATTTCAAGTAATGGGCAGTATAATGTACATGGTGGTAAAAGTTAACTTGAGAACATTTCTTGCATATGATCTGCCATTGTCATTCACACCTGGACTATAAACAAATGTCCTTCTTAATAACTTGAGAGAAAACAAAGCACAATCACTTGGCTTTTCAGGTACAAACCTGGAAAGCACAAAAGGTATTACAATGTCAAGGGAAAATAGCTCAAGGCTAAGATTCTATACAAAGTCTGACTATATTCTGCAACATCGGGCAATCACATTTGTTTTGACCTCAAATTTTTGAATCAGTTATTTCCTGAGCTATCACATAGTCCTCATAATCCAAAACTCCATAATTTTTCACTCTATAAAAGCAATAATTCCTTTTAAATATGAATCAAGCAAGATAACTATTTCTGATATAGACCACTGGTCTTCTATTACAAAATATAGTACAATATAGTACAACTGATTGTGGTGGCTTACGGCTGTAATCTCAGTACTCTCAGGAGGATCCTGTTTCAGGAACAGACTGGAAAGTAAGTGAGATCTAAATAAATAAGCAGACTAGGATGATGCCCATCTGTAAGGTAGGAGACATGATCAAAGAAAGCTGGTTTGAGTACAAATCATGAGACTCTATCTGAAAAGTAACCTAAAAAAGAGTGGAGATGTGGTTGTAATGCTAGGGTGCTATCCACTCCACAGAACAAGATTCAGAATACAAACCCTAGAACTCCCCAAAATAGTACATAAATTATTTCATACCATACAGAAATAACTAACAGTTACTACCACGAGGGTGAGAAAATGAGAAAAGCACTCTTCAAATATATATGGCTCATGAATGTGTCACATGGCCTACAATGCTCATATTAGTAATTTTTTGGAAATCCTTTGCTAAGATATCACATCATTTGGAAAGATTAATATAGTAAAATTCCTAGAAGATTAAACTATTAGAGTTTTAGGAGGATGAAAATTTAAATAGTTCAGAAATTCTCTATAATGTCTCCTTTCCTCAATCACATTGTTGAGTTCCTGTGATCAGACAGCAGCTTGTCAAATAAGAATCCAGTTTCCATTCTTTGTATGGGTTTTTTTTTTTTATAAATAGGGGAGAAGAATGAAATGTTACCTTTATCATCATCAGTTACAAAAGAAAGTCCTCCAATTGCATTGAAGACTTGAATGTAAAATGTGAATGTAAAACTTCTTGGGGAAAATTTAATTCAAATACCTTATGTAGGATGGGCAATGACTTTTTGGACAAGACTAGGAAAACATAGTATACAAAAGCAAATATATGCGAATAGGGTTGTTTCAAGCCTAAATTCCTCTGCATAACAAAAGAAACAACTAGCAAAATGCAAACACAATGTACACAGTGAAGGAAAACATTTGTAGACAATTTAATTGATATAGGGATAATTCCAGAATATATAAGTAAAATTTTTCAATTATATAAGCAACAAAAACAAATAATTTAATTTGAAATAAAGAATAAATCTAAATAAGTATTTACAGGTAGTAGATATACATAAACTCAAAAATTATATTAAAAACACTCAACATCACTTATCTTCCAGGAAATAAATACATATCCTATTATCATGATGATCAGCCTTATGATAGGCTCAATACCCACTGAGCCAATCATGAGTAGAATCCTCTGTCAGCCAACAGATATGTTTGCTCCTTTTGGTTAGCTTTTTCTCAGATGCTTCATAAGTGCAATAGTTGACTAACATGTGAATTTGTGCTATTCATATTTACTTACATGTGCATATATGTTTAAATAAATGTATCTGCATCATGGATTTACAGATATATGTGTATTACCTATGAAAAAATCTTGCTTCAGTGTTTTTACACACAAAATACAAGCTTGTTATTTTGTTATTGACACAAAAATAGTTGTCTTGGTGGTTTTACACTCTATATTAAAAATCCAAAGGAAACTGTGGGGCAGGCATGATGTTGCCACTGTTATATCATTAGTAAAAGGAAAAATGGCAATTTAATCCAAGCTTCTATTCTAATTCAAGTTTTCTGACTGCTCCAAGAATTTCTTTTCTTATTATTACCTAAGGCATTATTAATAGTCATCAGGAGTTTATATTTTCTATTCTGAATAAGGAATAATAAAAAAACAACGATAAAAAAACTTTTTAAAAACCTATTGAATTTAGAGAACAAGTTATAATTATGAATCACTAGCTCTAAATACATATTTATAATATATTTCATTGAAAATGATGGGTTAACTTGTTCTTGAGTAAAGCTGAGTCTACTTAATACTATATGAGTAGAATTGGACCTAAAGATTCCACTTGATTATACTTCAAAATATAAATTCAGTTAATCCATAGTGTTTAGAATGAACTTGAAAAAAATAATACTATAGATCAAAGGAACCTAATGATTCTCAATTGGAATAATCCCAACTCAAGGCTTCTGAGTCCTAAGTTTATATAACCAGTCTCCCATGGGTTTTACACAGTGGATTCATCCATGCCCAGAATATTTCTGAAATGGAAATATCTTGGACTATGTAGAATTTTCTGAGGAGAAATTTAATCCCATTTATCTTTCTCTCCTAAAGTTTTTCATGTTTGAAACATTCCTGAAGCATATATGTTTCCAGGTCTCTCCTTTAAAAACAATGAAACAGGGGCCAGGAGCATGGCCTAGTGATAGAGTGCTTTCCTTGCATGCATGAAGCCCTAGGTTCGATTCCTTGGTACCACATACACAGAAAAAGCTGGAAGTGGTGCTCAAATAGTAGAGCTCTAGCCTTGAGAAAGCCCAATGACAGTGCCCAGGCCTTCAGTTCATGCCGCAGGACTACCAAAAAAAGAAAGAGGGCGGGGGGAGAAAGAAGGAAGGAAAGAAAGAAAGGAAGGAAGAAAGAAATCAGAGATAATTTGCTCAGGTAGTGAGCAAGTGATCTGATCCTATTTTACTTTATGGTAAGCTCTTCACTCGACTCTTTAACATAAACTTGTTATAGATAGCCAATGCTAAATTGTTTGCTCATGAAGTTTTCACAAAACAATAACTTTTTTTTTACTATGACCTCTGAATACAGAATTTAGGAATGCTTTGTTATCTAACTTTGGTTGGCTTAAATGTCTTAAATATATATACCTGTATCTCTATCAAAAGCATAAAGTCATGAAGAAATGTGTTATTATCCAAAGCTTGAAAGATGAGCCATAATATCTCACTACTACTATTCTTATTTTTTCTTCAGTCTACGTTGATGTTTCATGAGTCAGGCGACTATTTCCTAGTGAAATGCATGACACAGAGCAAGACACATTTTCTTTACCTCTTCTTCTTTCAACTATATGGCACATGGAACAATAATGGCAAAGAAAAAAACCATCAAAACTGAATAGCATTTTATGCTAATGCAGGAATAATTATGTTTTTTGTTCTATAACTGGGTATAAATAAAGCTTAAAATTAAGTATAAAATTCAAGAAAAAATGTCTCCTTCTAAAGTCATAAGAAAGTAAAAACCTAAAGACCTCCGAGGATTTACAATGTGAGTGGACGCATACACTGTGAATATGGTAAGCATACAACTTTTGCAGCCTACACCTGGCTACTGTATGAGAGTATTTTAAAAACCAGTGAGTGTTTTATTAGAAATTAGGGTATGAGAAGGTCAGTACATTGCTCAGAGTTGTATCATAATATCTATTGAATTATAGAGAAATTTTATTGTACAGATTAGAAATATAAGGGCCCAAACTATTTCCAGAACCAAGAGAAAGGTAAACTTGAAAGGAGGAACAATCAGTTTCAGTTAGGCTATTAAAGAATGTTTGTGTATCTCAATCTTTATAGAAACTTTTAGAGTTAAAGATGTGTCTGCATGTTCACTTTAAGTCTAATTCTTAAAGAGCTTACAATACAATTTAGTTTGCTTTATGAAGAGACAAGATACTGTTTTTCTAGCCTAGATAAAATTTAATGGCTTAATATATACATATATATTTAAATTGGTTTTTAAAAGATTTGTTCTTTCTAGCATTATCTCTCTGAGAAACCTTTCTAGACATTGTTTTCCTAATTATTCTCTCAAAACATTTTTATAGCATAGATATGCATGTATCTATTCATGTACTAAGGCTCTTCTAAAGAACAGAAAATATAGTAATTGCTAGATTTTTTTCTCCTTTCCTCTACCATATGGGAGAAAACGATTTTTTCCCTTTCTTTGAAAATGTATTACCCCAATTGGACACAAACAATGTATACCTTTTAAGAGTCACAGATTCTTCTTTTAAAGTTCTTATTTATTAATCGAAGGAATGTCTGAATAAATTTCTCCAAGTGGGAGTAAATCATACACAAATTTATCTAGTTAAGCCTTGTATTGACATAAAAACCTGGCAAAGCTGGTACAGGTGTCTAACACTTAGAATTTTAGCTATTCAGGAGGCTGAACACTGTTAGACCTTGGTTCAAAGATAACTAGATATTAATTACATATGACATTAACTTCCATCAACCAGCAAAATGCTGGGCAGCCACAGCTGAAGTGATAGAACCTAATCTATGAGCAAGAAAGCTCAGAGAGACCACAAAGCCTTGAATTCAAACCCGAAGGATGGTAATGAATGAATGAATGAATGAATAAATAAAATACTAAGTTTTCAAAAACTCTTTCATAAAATCTGAGATACAGCCCATTTTGTAGTCTAAATTATGATACCAATAACAGTTTGTAACAGACATTTGGAAAAAGAAATTAAGAGCAGAGCATGTATCAGTAGGCTGATTGTGATAATGCTGTCATTTTTTTTATCCACATAAAACTAAATTGTAATGTCTATGTGATAATGGCATATGGTAATATTTAAGAGAACATCTGTGTATATAGAATGAAGTAATTTTAGAACTAAAAGAAATTTTGTAGTCTATCCTTCCCTGATTCTTTTGAAATAAGAATCAGGGACCTAGTGGTATTTCTAGGGTCATTTAATGCCAGCCCAAAGATAAGAGTAACAATTTCTTCTTTATGTATCAGAGATCTTGCATAATCCCTACTTCTTTGAAATGGTCTCTCCTGAAAACAATTCCTATTCTTTGAAGTGGCCACCATATGAAAAAAAAAATAAAACAACTCAGTAGCTCTACTTTCCTTGGAAATCTGTTACTAATATAGTGTAATTAACGTACCTTTTAAAAGCAGTGTTCCTAATTCTTTGCTTCCATGGATTCTTCAGTGTACAATGGAAGACAACATATTATACAAGTCACAACTTTGAGTTTTGGCTTTTTAGAATTAGGATACTTTCTTCCAAGTAACCACTGGTATGTAAAATAAGAGTTTATAGCATCTATGAACCTCTCTGCCGACAGCCTTTGGGCTGTATATAGGTTTTTCTTTGGTATGAAAAATTCATATTTTACTTGATCATTAACAGATGAACATAAAGATTCATTTTTGTTACTGATGTTCAGAAATTTGTTATTGCAAATAATTTCAAATAATATAATGTTATATGTTATAGCTTTTATCATCATGACAGCAAATCCTAAACAGAAGCATGACAAAGGAATATAACAAAAGTTCCTGAAGCCTCGGGTACTTGTGGTACTGATATAGGCTCACATCTATAGTCTCATTTCTGAGGATGCAGAAATTAGAAAGATCATAGTTTTCAGCCAGCTTGTGTGAAAAACCAACATATGTACATGTAATCTCAACTAGGTGAAAGATTGAGATGGTAAAGGGTGTAGTTTTAGGAAGGCCAAAAACAAAACAAAACCTCTTGACAGTCCTAATCATAACACAATGTCCTAGCCCTTCATTCCAAGTATGGTGGGAAGCTTAGAAATCACAGTGCTAGCCAAACTGGGGGAAGAAAATGAGACCCTTTCCTCAAAATAAGTAGAGTGAAAAGTTTGAAGTTGTGTCTCAAGAGAAAATCAGGAATCCCTGTGACCAAAACTCAATATCAACAAGATTAACTAAACATAAAGTGTGAAATTTTTTACTTAAATTTTATTGTAAAAGTGATATATGGGGAATAATAGTTACTTAAGTAAAGTCATGGATGCATTTCTTTTTTTTTTTTTTGAAGGGTTATGTTACCCTTCCCCCCTTTTTCCCTCTACTTCCCAAGTTGCAAAGTTCATTTCCAACATAGTGTCCAGGGGCTATCACAGTTGAATTGGTTTACCCTTTGTCCTGCTGTTTCTGTGATTGATTCCCTTTCCCTTTCCGGAAACAAATAACCTTAATATACAAGACAAAGGGTAAGAAATAAAAAAAAAACAGTGACAACAGGGAATAAACTAAAGGAGAAAAAAGAAAACATCAAACAGTACAATAAAAAAACCTTTGTTTCCATTTCTTGGCATTCATTTTGAAAAGTGTAATTTTTATATGGCCATATGCACATAGTTATTGACTCACAGTTATTCTCTCCTATCAATATCCTCCTTTGATCTCAGTGTGCAAATGCTTAGGGTGCAGTTTAATTAATCATGTCCAAGTATGATTATTTATCTTTTAGATAATAAAGATCTTCTCTCATTATGCGGGCTATTTAACTTGCGAGCTATATTCTTTGCCATTCAGTTTAAGTATGCTGCCTTTCTTTGACTTGTGCTTCTGGGTCTTTACATAGGAACTTCTGAGCTGTGCCAAGGAGCCTTAGTTTCCCCTATCTGGTCTTATATTAAGTCCTTCATCCATTTGGTATTGATTGTGGTAAAAGGTGATATAAAAAGATCTAACATCAGTTTTCTGCATGTGTATAGACAGCACTATTTGTTGAAGAGGCTTTTTTCCATCCTGTGTTTCTGGCTCCCTTACCAAAGATTAGTTGGCTCTAAGTATGTCTGTGAATTTCTGGGGATTTATTTCTTTTCCATCGGTCCTCAGAACTGTTCATGTGCCAATACCAAGCTGTTTTTATAACTACAGTTTTGTAATAGAGTTTGAAGTTGGCCAGAATTTTATTTAGACCTCATGCATTGCTGTTTATCAGACATGGGTCTATAGTTCTGTTTCTTTGATGAGTATCTATGTGGTTTTGGGATGAGGGTTATGGTGGCTTCATAGAATGAATTTAGTTGTGATCTTTCACTTTCAGTTTCATTAAAGTGTTTGAGGAGTATTGGCCTGCGTTATCATTTGAAGCCCTTATAAGAATTTGCTGTGAATCCATCAGGTCCAGGGCTTTTCTTGGATGGGAGGTGCCTTTTCTATTTCATTACCTATTATGGTTCCATTTACTTGGTTTAAAGCTCTTTGGTTTACTTTGTGTAGATCAGTATATGCTAGAAATTTTTATATTTCTTCCAGATCTCCAGCTTGTTAATATAAAGTTTTGTAAATTATTTTCTTCTAATTTTCTGAATCTTGCCTGTTTCTGTCATGATGTTCCTAATCTCTAATTTTATGTATTTGTGCTTGTTCTCTCCTCCTCCTCGTCCTCCTCCTCCTCCTTCACCTTGTCCTAGTCCTCCTCCTCCTCCTCCCCTCTTTTTCCTCCCCTCCTCCTTCTCCTTCCCTTCTTGGTCAGATTTGCTAAAAGTCTTTCAATTTTGTCAATTTTTTTCAAAAATTCAGTTCTTTATTTTTCTGTTTTTTGGTCTCTAATTCATTTATTTCTGATTTAATTTTAATATTTTGTTTCCATCTGTGGGTTTGTGGTTTGGTTTGTTATTCTTTTCTCATGGAGCTTAAGGTGTATCATTAAATTGTTGGTTTGGGATCACTCAATTTGTTGGTGTAGTCATTCAGAGCTATATATTTTCCTTTGAGTCCTGCTTTTGCTACGTCCCAGAGGAACTGATATTTTGTGTGTTGGCTTTATTAAATTTTATAAAAGTTTGTATTTCCATTCTGATTTCTTTAATAACTCAGTGGTCATTCAACAATGTGCTATTCAATCTCCACAAGTTAGAAAATCTATGCTTGCTTTTGGTGTTAAGCTCTAGTTTTATTCCACTGTAGTATGAGAGAATGCAAGGAAAATTCAATATTTTTGGATTTGCACAGATTTGCTTTGTGGCTTAAATGTGACCTCTTTTTGAAAATATTCCATAGACTGCTGAGATGACTATATTTCTATGCTTCTGGGTGAAACATTTTGCAAATATCTGTGAAATCTAGTTGGTCTATGAAATTGTTTAGTTCTGTTGAGTTTTGACCAGGTCAGTCCATCCCGACATTACAGTGTTGTGTTAAAACCGCCATCAATCAATGTGTTAAGACTAAGGTAAATAGTATTTCTTTCCCTGAATGGGCTAGCTCCTGACACAATGCTTTATGCCTAGCCTGAAATTGCCCTTAGATTTTTTAAGATCTGTCTAGAGACTTTTTTTTAAGAGACATTTGATTTTGTAAATCCAAAGTGACCAGCTTAGCAGCAGGCAGAGCTGCAAAGTATCTGGAATGCTGAACCCCTGCTGAGGGGTGGGGTCACCTCTGCCACCTCAGAGCAGGCCTGCCTCCCTCTGGGTGGAGTTTTTGTTTTCTACTGGAGAGGGAGGGGCAAAGTTATCAGATTCCTTTGCTCTTTACAAGAATGTTGCCACTTCTTTGGCAAGTGTTACTAGCCAGGTGCTCTGGCAGAATGTATGCCAATATCAAAAATGGCATTCCACTCAGGTAGGGGAAGGGTCCTTCCAGAAGCTGTTCTCTGGGAGGAGGAAGAATGTCTTCCAGAAGTATTCACACTTTCCCTTGGTGTTTTAGATTGTTGGTGATGTGGCAAGTACCCTCTGTATAAGGCTATGGCTGACTGGGATGTAGGCTCCTGGAATTCCTGGTCTTTAAATTCAGCATGGGCTTTCCCATGGGCATGCTGTCTCTTTCACCGATACTGCCACCTTTGTCACATCTCCCTGGGCCACTTTTGCCTTTGCCAATGCCAGGGAGTGCTTAACTCTGTCTTCTTATGAAGGCTGCTCATAATTTTCTTCTTTGATATAAATCTCTGTATAATTATAGCTTACATAGTATGACTTTCTAGGTGTAGTTGTCTTGGTGGTCCCTAAAATTCTACTCCTTCTGAGAGATTGCTGATGGCTCCCTGTTAACGTTCTACCACCTTCCTTGTCCTCCCAATGTGAATTTTATACGGCAAATTTAAGATAAAGTTTAAGGCAAATAAATCATATATCTACAAAGCCAATGATAAAGACAAATAATACTGATCAGAATAATTTGGAATGAAAACCAATCTAACATTGTATTTGCAAGAAAATAATGTATATTCTAGTAATCAACAACAGGAAATACAAGTATGAGCCAAAGGCTGCATGTTGGCAGAGGCTAACAAGGTTTTCCTCTGATGGTCTCCATCTTCTTTCCATCCCGTACTGTAGCTTTTCCTAATGTACTTACAAACCTACATGTCTTGGGCTGAAGTACTTGTAAGAGAGTAGCTGACGTTGATCTCTTTATAGTTTTCTTTTCACAGTTGATGAGTCTGAATTGTGGCTGGAAGTAAGCCACCTACTCACTAAATATTTTAAACTTAGAAATGAAATGACTCTCAATCCACTGTACAGATACTTTCTTCTAAAATAAAAACAAGAAAAAGGAATTTCATTACTTCATTTACACTCAATCAGCATTTTGGAAGATACAAGCAATGTCTGGGCACCATAATGAAATAAAAGGCCAGTGATCTCCAAAGATGGGAGATGGTGACAAATCTTGAATTGCATTCAGAATAAGAGTGCTTTTTCCTCTGCAATCTTTTTGATGCAGAATGCATTAGTGTCTTGGCATTGCACAGCTGTGATTCCATTTAAAGAGAGAAAGGTTTGCCCTTATGTTTTTTCTTTCTTTGCCATTTTGTGTCTCCTCATAAAAATAGTCTAATTTGCTTTTAGTATCCTTGTCTGAATTCAATCTGTTGGTATTTCTTTTCCCTTATTTGGTGTTTTGTTTTCTGTTTTTAATAACTTCATACCAGTACCTTATATGTCCAAATGGAAAAATACATCACGGTATTTTCATTTTCTTCATAAATCCTACAATTTCATCCTACTTTTGCTTCTTAAATAAATAAAAATTAAGAAGCAAAGTAAACATTGGAAAATTATGTTTTATAGATTTCTCATTTTAATATCTTAGCACATATTGACTGGAGCAACAAGCAATTCAAAATGAAATGTAACAGTTTAGAATTTTCAATTCTTAATTCTCTCCTATATCCTGATTATTGCTACAGACAGAATTCTCATTAGAACAGCATGGGAGATCTGCACAGAGTTCCATCTTGGCTGAAATTTGATCAGGGGATGACTCATTTGATCCTATAGATCATGCAATTATGAACTGATTTTCCTAAAATAAAATATACAGCTCAGTACAGGAAGTTCTGATGTACTCATAGTCAATCCCCTATTATTAATATTTGATATTTGTGTGGCATGGCATATTTATTATAAGAAATAAACCTACACCAATATACTACTATAATTAAAGCTCACATGTTTCTCACATCTCTTTAATCTTTGCCTAATATTCCTTTTCTGTTTCCCAGACCCATTTACCATACCTCATTATATTTAGTTGTCGTATTTTGATAGCCAGCTCTACAATGTGACAGTTAACCAGACTTTCATTGCTTTGGACCTTTACAGTTTTCAAGAATACTGGTCAGATATCTGTAGATTACCCTTCCAATTGGGCTTTTTAAATTTTTCATCATAATTAGTCTAGAGGTGAAAGCAACAGAGGTGAAATTACATTCTCATCACCCTATGCTAAATCACCATACAAGTTTAACAGTGGTAATAGTAGTCATTATCATGTGTCTGATTACTCTGTTCTCCATTTCTAGACTATATCCTTTGGAAAGAAGCAATTAAGAGAAACCTTCAATTATAAAATAGGTAGCTGTACCTTGATTTTTCTTCTGAAAGAAGAATATCCACATATTCTTACAAAATGTTTTTACACAAGATATGTACATATTTTCTTCTATATCATTATAGTTTAGCCAATTTGGGTATTATCAACTTTGCTATATAATTCAATACTATGTTGTTTATTTTGTTGCTATTGATTGGCTTTGGTATGTCTTTTGACATACCCAACTTGCCTGTGCATACTGTGTGCATTTTATCTGTAGTTACCAGATGCTCTAGGCTCATTTTTTATGGGTTTAAGCACAGCAGCTAGAGAACCAACCTTTGCCCCAAGGAATTCTAGTTCTTTATATTTATAAGTGGCATTAGAAAAAGAAAAGTCTTTAGGCTACATATTTAATTTTGCTAAATAGAGTGCTGTGTTTATTCTTTATTTTTTGTCAGTTATGGGACTTGAACACAGGACCTGGGCATTGTCCCTGAGCTTTTCCATTCAATGCTAGCAATCTAAAACTTCAAGCCACAGTGCTACTTCCAGTTTTTCAGTGGATAATTCAGGATAAGTGTCTCACAGAGACTTTTCTGCCCAGGCTTGCTTCAAGTCAAATCTCAGATTTCAGTCTCCTGAGTAGCTAGGGACACAGGTGTGAGCCACTGTCACCTAGCTCAGTAGAGCATTTTAAAATAGGACTATTTGTTAACCTACAATATAGCTACTATTAAAACAAAATCATTTTAAGGCCCTTTTATTAAAAGTCCTGTTAATACAGAACATATTCATATCTGCTAAAAGGAGGACTGTGGAAAAATTTTCTATGAACTTTTTTTTAAAGAGAAGAATCACACTTAGCTGAGCATTCATTATACCTACAAGAAGAAATGTTGTGCTATCATTTCCTCATTTTACCATTCTCCTTTTGCAGAGAGTTGGCTTTGCACTCCATGCCTCAAGGGAGACCATGGAAAGATAGAATCCTAGAATAACCTGAACAGTTCTCTGGGGTTTTGTTCCGGGCACTGAAGTTCTTTGTAAAAATATTTATTAACATTGACTGAGGTATTACCAACTCATGTGAGAAAATGCTGACATTCTCTTCCACATATCAGATAATTAGATATAGAGTGATTGAGAGAAAAAAAATTGGAGAGAATAGGAGAGGTGAGGAAGAGAAGGGGAAAGAGGAGAGAAAGAGAAAAGAGAGAGGGAAAATGAAAAGAGGGAAAGGAGGAGGAAAGAAGGAAAGGATAAAGGCAGGGAAGATGGGGGGGAGTGAGGAGGGAAAGCAGAAAGGGAGAGGAAAAAACATAGAGAGGGATTGTTATGTGATGGCTGAGGCAGGGATAGCACCACTTTATAATCAGTGAACAGGTAGGTCCAAGCACCTAGGATTATATGTGGCCTTGCACAAGAATCTTTGTTGTCTCATTGCACATAGTAGAAGATCGCTAACGGGATCCAAAGAGACCTTCAAGACTAAGGAAACAGAGATATCAGTGGTAACCTACACAGGACAGAGACAAGAACAGATAACTATTTCCCTTCTCCCAATGTCCAGAGAGTGTTAAGATTCTAGAGGCAAACAGAAACCTGGAGTGGATTCAAATGCCAGCGTTTGTAATCAAGTTGAGGTACACAGCACGAAGAATGCTTTTAGTTCTCTTGAGATTTCAGAACAGGAATCATGCTCATAGTACCTCTCTTATAGTCTCCTCATTCTGGCTAAAGATGAAATGAAATCCAACACTCCTTGAAAAAGCTTTATATGGGATGCATTTTTAAATGCTTTGAGATTTCTGAGAGAGAAAAAAAATAATACAGTGTGAGATAGCTCTTGCCTTTTGATTCTGGATTATCTACTTTTGTTTGAAGTCTAATGCTCAGCATTTGTAAAACACTTTCAGTTCAAAGGGTGACATTGGCATAGGGCAGTTGACTGTGGACTTAAGTACAGGGATTCTGTTATGGTCCAATTGTCGTGGTATGCACAAACATGACTAAATTAATGTCTGGACTGTGGAGGACTAGGGCTGTCTGTACCTGGAAGTCATGTGGATGGAAGAAATAGTATAGGGTATTAACAGTACCTCATTCACAACATTACTATAAGGAACAAATTCACAGGACCACAGTACTTACAAGATGGTATGGGAGATAGACATGTTTGTTAAATAATACTTAGTATTACAGATTGATCCTGATTTGGCATATACTTCCTTTATTATGATGTATATATACCGTTATTCTGAAATAGGAAAGGGGAGCAACAAAATGGTGAGACAAAGGACAAAAAGACAACCAATGCAATAGCAATATTCACAAGATAATATGTTGGAAATGAACTCTACAACTTGGGAGGGGGATTTTGAGGGTAGGGTAAGTGGAAGAAAAAGATGGAGGGAAAGATGGACGAGAATTGTATTCACTATCTTACATATGGAACTATAACTTCTCTATACATCACCTTAACAATTAAATTAAATTAAATTAAAAAATAGAAATGGAAAACAGTTTCTGGTCATTTAAAGTCATGACATAGGTAATATTTAATTGGTTTCTAGCTAAGGTATCTGAAAATGTGGATTATTCTTTTTCTTCTTTACCACATGAGATTGTATCTTAATCAAGCCTGGGAATGTTAGATTATTTTTCCTATGTGCACATACACAAAACACACATGTACACACACAACTGAATTTGTTATATGAAATAAATTTGAATTAAAGTCTGCTTAAGAGTCAATCTTATAAAAAGTTTCCTATAAGATTTAAACAGGAAAATATTTGCTTCCTTGTCCAAGTAAGTTCTATTTTACCAAATAGTTCTTTTCCAGATGATGTATTTACACACACACACACACACACACACACACACACACACACATTTGCTTACTTGGTTTGCTTTGTGGAGCTTTTAGTATGTATCTCCATATTTAGGAAGGAAAAAGCTATCTTCATATAACTGAATGAGGAACCCTTTTAAAAAATCAGTGTTTTCAAAGATTTATATATTTATTTAGGAAAAAAGTAAGTATCTCCTCAGTTCTCTCACACAAAAAGCCCTTCAGATGCTTTTGGGAAAGAAATGAATTTTAAAATATGTTTAGTCACTCTATTCAAGCAAAGCAGTGAAAAAGTCTTTGAGTCAGAATTACAGCTCACCATAATCTGGTTAAAATTATCTCTGACACCACCTGTCATCATTAATATGCAGAGAAAGGCAGACTACCATCAGTGTAGTTCCAGTATTTTAGTGAAGTCCATCAACATCTTGCTGCTCTCTTATCATAATAGCAGTTATACTTCAAATCCTTCTTGAACTTTCATACAATAATTGAAGATATCTCAGGGTTTAATTCAAATCTGTCTTAAAGAACATTTCATTAGCATTTACATCTACTCATTGGAATAAAATCCACAGGTCTTTTACATTTCTATGTTTAGATTTTGTGAAAATTTCAAGTTTAAACATCTTGCTTCACTTAAAAAAAAAGTGTTACGTTGTTTCAGAAAGTGATAATATTCTGTACAATAAGTCCCAGAGTGTTAATAGTTAGACTCACTTTAGCAGTATCTGGAGATTTATACTGTGATGTTGATCCTAAAAAATGACTGGTAATTAAAAGGAAAAGATAAGCTAAATCTGTCCTGCAGACATTCACAAAGGACCTAAAAGAAATTTGGCCTTTGGCCGAGGAGTTTGGCCTAGTGGTAGAGTGCTTGCCTAGCATGCACTAAGACCAGGATTTGATTCCTTGGTAGCACACACATAGAAAAAGCCAGAAATAGTGCTGTGGTTCAAATAGTAGAGCTCTAACCTTGAGAAAATCCAAGGACAGTGTTCAGGCTCTGACCTCAAGCCCTCAAAATGGCAAAAATCTAAAATGTTTAACTTTAGATTAATTCATTTTCTGATATTCTTGGCTCCAAATTTATACTCAGAAGGATATTTAAGAGGTTCTGGTTATGATGTGATGATGCATTTTCATCTCAGAAGTTATAGAGTTTTGGACATGAGATCTTTCGCATAGTCTCTTTTTATGGGGAGCTACTTAATTCCACAGCAGTGGAAAACACAGAATATATAGAAGAATGTGAAATTGTCACAAAAGCATGGTTTATTTAGAACAATCAGGTGACATTTGTATAAAAAGGGTCAAAAATAGTTTATCACAAGATTTTCCTATACAAATCTCGTGTACAAATGCACCTTCTATCTGGCAAATAAAATGTAGCCCTTCTATTAATTACAATAAAAAATATATGAAAAAAAGGAAGAAAAGTTTAAAAAACAGGTGACAATGATGAAAGAATTAAATTTCAAAACATACATATTCATTTTGAGGGGCCAATACTAGAGACTGAATTTAGGGTAGTATGGAGTCACTCTGTCACTGGAGCTTCTCCATTCTCTTTTGAATTTAGTTATTGTCAATATCTGGTCATGCTTTAATCCCGGAATTGCCTAGAAATAGGCAATCCTCCTATTTGGGCTCTTTGTACTCATCCCACAAATGTTTCATGAACATCAATATTTTGCCATATACTCTATGGTCCATCAAAATATGATTGTATTCTCACATTGTAATATTTTTGATACTATTTTTATTTACAGTGTCTTATTCAGACTATGTGACAATTAAGTCACTTGTGTATGAATATTCAGAATTTTAAAAATTAATCTAAAACATTCTCTAAGTATAAGGCTTTCTTTTTCAAAGATGCTTAATTATAAAAGGTACTATGATATTTGTTATTATTTAATCATACATAATATATTTTAATTTTATAAAATATAGTAATACAAAATTTCTCTGGTAGTTCCCTATTTGTTCAGATATCATAGATACATTAAGATGAAAAAATTTTCAAATAGTTTTTCATTGCCTACTGGTCATTCCCACCATTAAACCTTATTTTAAAACTATATATTCATTAAGAAAAAAACCTTCAAGTTATACAGAAGAGATGAAAATTATAATTTATGTTCATTAAAATTTCTCCACCCTATAATAAAGTTTTATCACTGATTACTTTTCCTATGTGACCTTAACCTTAACTTCCACAACTAATGACACAAAAATACAGTAAACAAATTATACAAGAAACAAAACATACACATGAATTTTCTTTTGTTTATATATTTGTACTGAAATTACTGAAAAGAAGTTCTGCTTGAGCTACTTGGCATCTTCAAAATCATGTAGCAGAGCATTCTCTGTATGCATCATGCCAATGCTTTGTTATATCCTCTGAGATGAAGTAATTTCACTGATTCTCAGTAAAGCAGTTAGCCTCTGTACATTTTTGCAAATGTGTATTTTCCAAATTTCTTAATAAAGCAGCTGATGTACTCATGTGGAATATGTATATTAAAAATTGAGAGTTATGCTGAGCTTTGGCTATGTCTGAGGTTATCTGATGGGGAATAGATATCAGAAGTGTAAATGTATTAACAAATATGGTGGGTTCAAGGGAGAACTCAAATATTGTAATTTCTTTGAAAGGTAAATACAAAGTACAACCAAATAAACACCACAAGGCATGTACTTGAAAAAGGGGGTGGAGCCATGGGGTAAAGGTTAGCCAAATGAAGAGAAGAGGGGGAGAATGCAGTCAAGAATTCAATGTATATCCTACAAAATTAAGAAGTGTAAGGAAAGACATGGGTAAGGGTAGTGAAGCAATGAGTAAGGAAGTTGGAAGAGGTGACATTGATGAAGATGCATTGTATTCATAAACTGCTTTGTTCAATGACAATTCCTTTGTACAAATGATTAAAGATAAAGCAGTTGGGGGAACAAAAAGAAAAGGGTAGCCTGGAGTGATATTTAGTCTAAGATATCTGTTTAATAAAAAATTATGTTTGTTTTAAAGAAAGAAAATCAAGATAAAGTATTTTTTTAAAAAATATATTTTTGTTATATACTTAGAATTTAGTGTTTATGGAGCTGTGCACAGGTCAAATTCCAAAGTCAAAATACATCAGATGTAATTTGAAAAACATACTATAAATGACTTCATCAAATAACATTTAGTGTAGAAAAAACAAAGGCAAGGAAAAATCTATGAACCAGGGAGGCAGCAAAATGTTCCTGTAAAATGCCAGATTGTAAATGTTTCCGATATAGTAGGCCACTGCTTTTTCTGAGAAGCCAGAGATAACAGGGGAATGAATGATTGGGGCTATATCCAAGTAAAACTTTATTTACAAATTCAGACTAAGAACAATATTCAACCACAGGGCTGTATTTCACCAATCTCTCTTTTAAATAATAGACAGCAAATAAAGGAAAATGATGGGTGTAGCACGGTAAGAGTAAGTTTATTTAGATTTGCTTAAGGATAGTATTTTTTTCTTAAATAGATGAAATCCAGAATCAGTAAACTAATATTATTTCAGTTATTTAAAATATAGAATTATTAGTGATGAGGAAGCCTTTTATGGGATTCATCACATTTCTCTGACTTAATTACGACTCCAACAATCATCTGCATTACTCTTCTTTAATCAGAAGATTTTTTTTTATTTCTCACTGTGTGTTCCATATATTGACCTAATTATCTCTCCCAATCACAATTACAAAAATACTTCGAAGGTGTTCTTGACACATGTTTTGTTTTTCTTTATTTAATTTTTATAAAGGTTATGTAAAGAGGGGTTACAATTACCTAAGGAAATGAATACATTTCTTGTTGAATATTGTTACTCCCTCCACTCCTTTTTCACTCCCCCACCCTGTGCTGTGAAGTTCATTTCCAATATAGTGTCTTGTGATGTTCACTGTAGCGTTGGTTCCACTTTTTCCTTTGTCTCATTATTTGGTTATTACCACAGAAGGTACCAAAAAAAATAGTAGCAACAGGAGATTTAAAAAAAGAGAAAAAAACAGAAAGAAAAAAAGAAATAACTTCACACAGTACATTAAAAATAAAAAACAGCAAAAAAAAAACCCTCAACAACATATCTTTGTTTCCATACCTTGGAGTTCATTTCGATTAACATCATTTTATATGGTCATATGTACATAGCTATTGAGCTATTGTGATCCTTTCCTAGAATTATCCTAGACATAAATTAATGTTTACAAATAAGGGAAACCATGGAGTCTATGTTCCTGTGATTCTGGCTTATTTCACTTAATATTATTTTTCCCCAAGTCTTTTCATTTTCTTATGAATGGGGACAACATCATTCTTTCTGAGGGAAGCACAGAATTTCACCGTGTATTTATGCTGCACACCTGTTTCTTATGTTCTCACCCCCATCATCCATTCTTGTCTAGTCTCCTGAAAAGCCTCTCACTAGAGCTTACACTTCAGCCCCCGTTCCATATCCTCCCTGTCACTTTCATGTCACCATGCTGCTTAATCTATTTTATCTTTTGTTAACGTAGAATGTAAATTCTTCATTAGGCTTCCACAGCTCAACAAGACCAGAATCATTTACTCCTGTCTCACCTCATGTTTCATTTGTACCTTTCATGCTAACCAGCAGTTACAGTACTATTCTGTGGGGTTTTTCATATTTACCATACTGGCTGCAAACAAATGGACATTTCACATACTGGCTGTTCTTCCTGGAATAGTTTTCCTCACAGACGTAGCTAATTTCTATTCATCCTGCAGAACCTAATTGAAGCTTGACTTTACAAGTGACTGCTTGCTTGACTTTTCTAAGTGGCTCAACCAATGCAACCATCACAGCAGCATTAGGGCTAGGACTCTGGTGAGGCAAGGATGGCATGAAGTGTTAGACATTTGGGTTTATAGTGTTTAAAAAGATTAAGAGGTGACAGCAGAACACCTAATCCATATGTAATTCCAGGTCAGCTCAGGGGTCAGGACTTAGCAACAGGAACTATACAACAAGAACTTGCTCTCTTTGTAAGGCTGCATTTTATTTCTCACTGTGAGCCTTTGGGATACATACAGTGAAAAAAGTATCACATTTAACTGACAAAATATGATATATCTATGTACACACATATGTATGTATATATAGATACATGTATACATACATATACATATATATGTATATCTTCGTGGGGAGTTGGGGATGTAAAATGTCTATTTTTTCATGAAAATTTTCTGAATTTTAAGTACAGAAGTAGATGCATAAGAATCATATTATTAAAGATATTAAAAAGAAGTTGGATTGACCCAGGTTTGTATGCACTATCATAATAACAAAGAGAAAATATTATCTGAATTATAATCAGAGAGATACTTTTTATTTCATGTAATACATATCTCATATTCTTATGTATTGGCAGCAACTTCAAAGTTCACCATCTGGTTTTTGATTTGGGAGAAGTAGTAATAAGAACAAAGGAAATCAATCAACTATTTGATTATTTGGGGGAGATTTCTGGAAGAGAATATTTGATTTTTTTCCTTGTAGGATGTACAATTATGCTGTCTATACTCTATGACTATAATCATTTCAAAAAAAGTTAAAAAATATTGGTTATCATGAAAGAGAAAACCCTGCTGAGCAGAATTATTTTTAGAGATTAGTCGAATTTTATGTTGTTTTATCTTTGTGCACTAAAATTTATCACCAAGATGTTATAACTTTGTAAGGCCATAACATTGCCCATTATTTTGTCAAAAAAAAAAAAAAGAAATCACCTAAGGGAATATTTTGTAAACAACAGTTACTCTGGGAAATAGCTAAAATCAGGTGAAAATTCCTCCCAATATTCAGAGCAACCCAAACAATAATAGGGCTGATACAATGAACAATTCCAAAAGAACAATTTATTCATAAAATATTCTCTAGGATGCCTGTCCATTGGGCTATTCAATTTGTGTGACCCCCAAAGAGTTTAACTGGTTAAATCAATGATATAAAACAGAACTTTACCTTGCACTTTTACCAAGTGTAAGAAAATTTAAACTGTCCTAATAAGCACACTGCACTTTCATAGGAATGAAAATCTATCTGTTCTTATAGCATAATGTCTTCTGGAATCATTTTCAGTTGGGCTCAAAATGTTGCACATTTGTCTGGGAAGAACAATTGTTATGTCCCTTAAGATAAAGGCTCTCTTCTTGAATATCACCTAAGCCACACATGTGAAACAGACCTGTGTTTCTTATGCTTTCTCATCATTTGCTAGAATTAAATATGGAATTACAGTAGTAGTATGGTCCTATTTTTAATCTGTGGATTAAAAATGTAAATACATATGAATCTGTGAGTTTATATAAAAAGATTGAATATTAACTTTTTATAAGAGAAACAGTAAGAAATCTGATCTGACAAGTCCTATCTCTCCATCATATTTTAAGAAAAATATCTCTATGGAATATAGTAACAAGAGACTACATTGAAATTTGAGTAAGGCAAACATAATGATACATATTGTGGCTCTTAATATTGAAGTTTGGATATTGATGACATAAGGGTCAATGCTGATACTGACTAACTTGAACTAATCTAATTGGGCATGGAATATATACTTGGTTTTTTAGATATTTGTTCAATTAAACAACATAGGAATCCTTCCTGAGTGTAATCCAAGTATCAAGAGTCATTTTCTGCTGAAATATAAGTGGATTACTGGAAGGGCTAAATAAATTAATACAGGTAAAGTACATTATATAATTCCTAGATGATAAGATGCTGCTTAAAGTTACTAGTTTCCCTCTATATGTAGGAAAATCATGCAACAATTCTCTCCTTTTGCCTTAAACTATCATACTTAACCTTGCTATTTGGAAAATATTTAAAATAAAGATATCAGAGTTTCGATGTCCTTACATAATCTTTAGTAAATATTTATATTTGTGTTGATTGGAAATCACCCTCAAACAAATTTACCACCCTAACAAATTTACCTTAAAAATTGTTTTCAGGATATAAAGATAATTTGCTTACTTGTTCAGCATTAAACATAAAGCTTATTCATTGGAGGGCCCGGGAGTTTGGCCTAGCGGTTAAAGTGCTTGACTAGCATGCACAAAGACCCGGGTTCGATTCCTTGGTATCCCACATACACAACCAAGCCGGAAGTGGCAGAGACGAGACACAACCAAACCGGAAAAGTGGCAGAGACAAGACTGCGACGGCGACAGAGAGCGAAAGAAGCGAGCTGAGCTGAAGTGAACAGAGCCCAACCGAGTGGTGGCCGGAGCGAGCGGGGCCGGAGCGAGCAGGACCGGAGCGTGTGGGAGCGAGCCGAGCCAGAGCCAGCGAGGCCGGAGCGAGCGGGGCCAGGCCGAGAAGGGGCCGGAGCGAGCAGAGCCAGGAGCAAGCGAGAGCTGGCCGGGCCAGAGCAAGCCAGGGCCGGAGCGAGCGGGGCCAGGAGCAGGGCCGGGCCGGAGCGAGCGGGGCCAAGAGCAAGCTGGAGCGAGCCGGGCGGAAGCAAGCTGGGCCAGAGCAAGCGGGGCTGGAGCGAGCGGAGCCTGAGCTAGAAAGAGGGCCTAGCTGGGCCGGAGCGAGCGGGGCCGGAGCGAGCGGGGCCGGAGCGAGCGGGGCCGGAGCGAGCGGGGCCGGAGCGAGCGGGGCCGGAGCGAGCGGGGCCTGAGCTAGAAAGGGGGCCTAGCGGGGCCGGAGCGAGCGGGGCCATAGCGAGCGGGCCAGAAAGAGAAAGGGGCCAAAAAAAAAAAAAAAAAAGCTTATTCATTGGAGTTGCAAGATATATTTGTATTTAAAGTTGGTTTCAAAAAATTATTAAACATATTGATGTATATTTACTAGGTATAAATTATGTGCATAATAGCTTCTTAATTTATCCATTGCTTTGTAAATCTTTAAAATAATTTGTTGGTTTCAAAAAATTATTAAACATATTGATGTATATTTACTAGGTATAAATTATGTGCATAATAGCTTCTTAATTTATCCATTGCTTTGTAAATCTTTAAAATAATTTTATTACAAGTAGTTTTTTTTTAATGCCAAGGTTATATTAAGAAAACAGAAGCATACAGAGGTTAATTTTCCAAACACCACCAGTGAATAAAATTTTAAAATTGAAATACAGGTTCTATTGAGTTAACTCCGTTTGAACTTTATTCAATTAATTTGCTAATAATATTTTTTACAACAGACATTGTAAATGAGTAAACTTTGAAATATAATTACAATATTTTTCATATTTTATTTGGTAAAGGTATTAAATCTATACTTGTTGATTACAGGTAATCTTATTGTTAATAATAAATTAGTATATAAAATTGTGTTAAATATCAATCTAAAGATAACATTTTTACAATGGGAAGCCTATTAAAAAGTACTGTCTGGATTACAGTTTTAAATTGGTGATCTTATAAGACACAAGAGCATTAAATTTTCAGTTACAGCAATATTTTGGGGAGACTTCAGAACTATCCAAACAACATTGGAGGATGACAGAACATGACAAATAAAATCAATATGCAGTGAACCTTCATATATATGACTGTGTTAATAAATACGAATACATATAAATCATGGAAAAATAAAGCATTAAGAATGCATGTATGTGTCATTCTTTCTGACAGCAGCATAGAATTCCATTGTGTACAAATACCACATCTTGTGGATCCACTCATCAACTGAGGGACATCTAGGTTGGTTCCATATCTTTGCTATGGTGAATAGTGCTGCAATGAACATTGTTGTGCTAGTGGATTTAGTATGTCCTTGTTTCTGGATGATTGCGTAAATGCCAAGTAGTGGAATTGCTGGGTCATAGGGGAGCTCTATGTTTAGTCTTTTGAGGCACTGCCATACTGCTTCCCATAGTGGTTGAACGAGTTTGCACTCCCACCAACAGTGTAGTAGTGATCCCTCCTGGCCACATCCCCTCCAGCATCTGTTGTTATTAGTTTTCTTGATCCTGGCCATTCTAACTGGAGTGAGGTGGAATCTTAGAGTTGTTTTGATTTGCATTTCTTTCATGACCAGAGATGTCGAACATTTCTTCATGTGTTTATAGGCCATTTTTGTTTCTTCTTCAGAGAAGACTCTCTTTCAGTCTTTGGCCCATCTTTTAATGGGATGGTTGTTACTTTGGAGGTTAGTTTTGGAGTGATTCAATTTTTTGAGTTGTTGATATATTTTAGATATGAGGCCTTTGTCCATTGTATGGTTGGTGAAGATCTTCTCCCACTCTGTAGGCTTCCTTATTAGTTTACTACCTATGTCCTTTGCCATACAAAAGCTCTGCAGTTTCATGCAGAGCACTTACCCAGACTTTCTCTGATATGTTGTGATACTTGGTCCTTATTAAGAAAGTTTCGACCTGTGCCAAGGAGGTCTAGTGTATCTCCTATTCCTTCTTGTAAAGTGTCAGGTTTTACCTCCAGGTCTTTGATCCATTTGGAGTTAATTCTAGTGCAGGGTGACAAAGAGGGATCCAACTTTAGTTTTCTGCAGGTGCTTAACCAGTTCTGCCAGCACCACTTGTTGAAGAGGCTGTCTTTCTTCCATTCAATTTTTTTGGCTCCCTTGTCAAAGATTAGGTGGCCATGGGTCTGTGGTTTAATATCTGGGTCTTCAGTTCTATTCCATTGGTCTTCAGGCCTGTTCTTGTGCCAGTACCAAGCTGTTTTGATAATTATAGCTCTGTAATAGAGTCTAAAGTTTGGTATTGAAATTTCTCCTGTGCTGTTCTTTTCGCTAAGAAGTGTTATTGCTATACGGGGTCTTTTATTATTCCATATGAAATTTTGGATTGCCTCTTCTATTCCTTTAAAGAATGCCATTGGGATATTGATGGGTATTGCATTGAATTTGTAGATAGCCCTTGGCAAGACTGTCATTTTCAGGATATTGGTTCTTCCAATCCAGGAGAATGGGAAGTTTTTCCATTTCCTCAGTTCTGCTTTCATTTCCTTTTTCAGGATTTTAAAGTTTTCATCAAAAAGGTCCTTTACATTCTTAGTTAAGGTAATTCCTAGGTACTTTATTTTCTTTGAGGCTATTGCAAAAGGAGTTGCTTTCCTGATTGTTGCCTCATTCATCTCACTGTTGGCGTAGAGGAAGGCAGTTGATTTTTGAGGGTTAATTTTATACCCTGCTACCCTTCCAAAGTTTTTAATCAGCTCAAGGAGCTTGGGAGTAGAGTCTATAGGATTCTTTAAGTACAGGATCATGTTATCTGCAAAGAGGGAAAGTTTTACTTCCTCTTTCCCTATTTGGATCCCCTTTATGCTTGCTTCTTGCCTTATTGCACTGGCTAGGAATTCTAATACTATGTTAAAGAGTAGTGGAGAGAGTGGACATCCTTGTCTCATTCCTGGTTTTAGAGGGAATGGCTTTAGCTTTTTGCCATTAAGTGTAATACTAGCAGTGGGTTTGTCATACACAGCCTTTATTACATTGAGGAATATTCCATGGATTCCTAGTTTCTCCAGAGCTTTTAACATAAAGGGGTGTTGGATCTTGTCAAATGCCTTTTCCGCGTCTATTGAGACAATCATGTGATTTTTGTCCTTGCTCCTGTTGATGTCTTGAATTATATTAATTGATTTGCGTATGTTGAACCAGCTTTGCCTCATTATGATGAATCCAGTTTCATCATAGTGTATAATTTTTTTGATGAGTTGTTGTAGACGGTTGGCCAGTATTTTGTTGAGAAGTTTTGCATCGATATTCATCAAAGAAATAGGTCTATAGTTCTCTTTCTTTGTTGAATCTCTGTCTGGTTTGGGGCTGAGGGTTATACTGGCTTCATAGAATGAGTTTGGTAAAGAACTTTCATTTTCAATTTCATTGAAGAGCTTGAGGAGTATTGGTGTGAGCTCTGCTTTGAAGACCTTATAGAATTCAGCTGTGAATCCATCTGGCCTTGGGCTCTTTTTAGGTGGAAGTTCTCTAATTGCCATTTCTATTTCAGAGCTTGAAATAGGCCTGTTGAGTTGGGTTAGCTCTTCTTGGTTCAGTGTGGGTAGGTTAATATTGTCTAGGAATTCGTCCATTTCTTCTAGATTCTCAAATTTGTTGGCGTAAAGGTTTGAGAAGTATTCCCTCATGATATTCTGGATCTTGGTAATTTCTGTCGTGATATTACCATTTTCGTCTATGATTGTTCCCTCAGTTATGAATGAGAGCTTAGCTGGGTACAGTATTCTTGGTTGGTAGTTCTTTGATTTAAGGGCATGACATATATGCTTCCAGTCACTTCTTGCTTGCATGGTCTCTGCTGAGAAATCTGGGGTTATTCTGATTGGTTTGCCTTTATAGGTTACTGATCCCTTTTCCCTGGCTACCTTTAGGATCTTTTCTTTGGTGTCTATTGATCCAGTTTTGATTACAATGTGGCGGTGGGATGTTCTTTTCTGGTCAGGTCTGTTTGGGGTTCTAAAAGCTTCTTGTATCTGGATGGGCCAGCCCTTCTGGATATTTGGGAAATTCTCTGAGATGATTCCCTGAAGTATATTTTCAAAACTATTGACCTCTTTCTCCACGCCCTCCTCAATACCAATTAGCCTTAAATTAGGCTTCCTCATTGTATCTTGGACCTCCTGAAGCGCTCTCTCATATTTCCTAGATTTGGATTGACTCACTTTCTGTTCTTTCTCTATAATAACTAAATTATCTTCAGCCCTGGAGATTCTCTCCTCTGCATTGTCTAACCTGCTATCAAAGCTATCTACTTTATTTTTCATCTCCCTTGCTTCTAATTGCTCATTTTTGATGCCTTGCATCTCTTGTTTTAGATCATGTATGGATTTCTTTAGCTCCTTGATTTCCATTTGAGTGGTTAGCTCAGTAGCTTTATTTTCTTTGGACATTTGCTGGAGTTTGGTCACTTTTTTATTTGTGGATTCTATGAATTCATTCATCTTTCTTTGATAAACCTTTTTTATGGCCTCCTTTATGGCTTCTTCTTTTTCACTTATCACCTTGTTAATGGTTTCCTCTTGTTTAGCTATGGCTTCCTCCATTATCTCTTTCCTTGTATTTTCACATTTTTCATTAATGATGTTTATCAATTGCATTTGTGTAGCACTTGGAAGACTCTCCTCTAGGTTTGCCAGTGACTGTTCCATTGTCTGTTTACATTGGGTGGGGGATGTTGTTTCTTGATTTGACATTTTTCTTGAGTTTCTTGTTGCCTCTGCGTCCGTCTGCGGGTGATCCACGGTGGTGGGGAGTCTTTCACTCCCCCTGGGTCTCCGCTGACGCCTGTGTTCCGCGTCTGGGTTCCGCTGCTTGCTGTTCTGGTTCTGAGTCTGGGTTCCGCTGCTTCCGCCGTTCGCTGGCCAGGTTCTGTGCTGGTTTCTGCAGCACTTGGGCTCCCGGCCTGGCGCCCTCCACTGCTGCTTTTCGCGGCTTGGAGCCAGCGGAGAGAGGTGGGGGAGGAGTCCTCGCGTTCCCGAATTCTTTGAGAAAGTTGGATGGAAGCTTTATCTGGATTTCTTTTCCGGTTCGAGTCCTTCTCCGTTGCTTTTTGAGTTTGTTGTGGATTTCTTAAGGTAGTTGGCTCGTGGGACTCCCTGGTTCTCTCTTTTTGTGAGAGAGAGCTAGGCAGCGTCCCTATTGTCTTGGTGCCATCTTCCTTCTCCCTTAGGATCAGTTTCTGTTAGAGGACTGTCTCCTGCACTGCCAGTACATGAATCTTGGCAGGAGGTCAGTATGTCTCACCCTGAACCGCCGCCAGCTTCCGCCGATCTCCTTTTACACGTCTTGTGACATGTTGCTAAGGGTCTTCATTGAGAAGACCTATTTTAATTCTCATTTTCAGAATCTCTCTAAAGAAAAACGCTCTAATCCTCTTTCAAGGTCACAGGTTTTGATGGATTAAGAGTACTAGTAGAGATTCCAGTTTCATTCCAAATTGAAAGAACAACAGAAAAGTTAACCTGTCCCAATTAAGCAGGAATGAGGCCAAAGGTGGGTGACCTTTATAACAATTGGACACTATCATCCTAAAGCTGAATTACTATTGCTTTTCGCAGCTCCATGTGACTCCGCTGTAAAAATAACTTAGATTTTATATATGATTATTGGTCCTAATGTTTTAACACTTAGTCTGTTCTATCCTGAGCATCATATCAGTAGATCTGCAATGTTATGGTTTGGTTAGTTGCAAGTGACCTCTTTTATAGAACTGGGGTACAATTTATTTGCCTTAGATTACAGGTTCCTTATTGCCAACCAGGGCTTTGTGCTCAGACTTGTGATTCTTAAAGCAATTATAAATTACCTTGCGACAAAAATTATGTAAAGCATTATATCTTATGTATCAAAAAACTTTTCAAGCCTGTGAAGGAAGGATGTAGCTCATAATTATTTCAAAGAGAGTGTGTGTGTGTGTGTGTGTGTGTGTGTGTGTGTGTAATTCTAATGAATGCTAGCTGAATTTGCTGTCGCAGAAATCTTTCTCAAATTGGAGGGTGAATAAAATTCTTTAAGCAAACCTTCACAATTTAGAATCCAATTACTCATCAATTTACTAGGCAGTATAGGCCATTTTCAATGAATATCTTTCCGTAAGTATAAAATCACCTGACTATTGACACCATACATTATTTCTGTTGCATATTACCTCTTCATAGTTTTGTACAAACCTTCTGGAGGCTAAGAGATTAAGACTGTCTTAATCATAGGGAAATAGAGGTGATTTTGACCTTTCTGTTGCAGTTTCAGACCAGCAAGCTGAGATTCATTAATTTCAAAGGAATTTCTTGAGGATAACTGTTTTCAACATACAAACTTTTCTTCTTACAAAGCTGATTGGTTATTTAATCTAGGCAAAATCAATATAATTGATATTTAACAATTTTGTGGGATAAATATTCTCGAACAGGAATATAGAATGGTTAATTTAGTCCTAACTTACATTGTCATTTCCATTAAGTAACAATTTAGTTTGGAAGAAGTTCATGGCTATTTTTATGTGAAAATAAAGGAATGAGAGTCATTACTCAACATTGAGACAGAGCTGTACTAAGAATGTGAAGTTTTATTTTATTAAGTACTCTAAAAACATAAATTTGAAGTGCCATTCAAATGGTTAATTTGTTTCCTTCACCAACTTTATTTTCTTCCTCAGTGTGGAGGAGGACAGACCGTTAAGCTTTGTTAAGCAAGTGCTCTACCATTAAGCTATATTCCTAGATCGAACCGTGCTACTCTTAAATAGCTGCATAATTATTTAATACATTTCTCAGTATAACATTTTATATTAAAATCAATAATTATTAAAATACAATAAAAATAACTACAAGACCTAACTATCTTGGAAACATAGCTTATTTTAAAGGGCAAGCAAAGTACAGTCTTAAAACTTTTCATAATAGTTCAATGTGCATGTGTGTGTATATAATTTTGTAGTTAAATGCTGTAGGAATTTAGGAAAACAAATTTCAGTATTAAGTATGTATTGTGGTAGATCTATTACTCTTCTTTTTAAAGAGGTGGAAGGCAGAAGATGGGGCAGGAAGCTGTTGCTAAAAGGAAGAGATTGGGATTATTCACAGACACTTGGGGACAGATGATGGTGGCACACTTGATGATAGAATGAAACAGTAACTGGTATAGTATACATTATAGGAAATTTATACATGATAGGCTGGAAATTATGCTGTAAGTTATATGGAAGATAGTCTTTATTATCAGTCTAGAAGTTTTAGACATGAAGCATTAGGAGACTCAAAGCTAACCAGGACTTCACTTGCTACAGTGATATTTCTATATCTTTATTTGTATCCATCAATCTGTATGTGTAATATATGTCACTGAATAGATCAGAGTTGAAATAGGGAAGAGAAGGAAAAAACAAGATGATTAGGAGTGGGTAGGGGGAGAAAATAAGATGATTGGGAGGGGGTGGAGGGAGGGAATGGAGACAAAGACATAAGAAGGGGATATCAATGTGTGAGGTGTAATGCACTGTAACCCCTCTATACATTACCTCTTTAATAAAAATAAAATGAAAAAATGTATTTAATATTCAAAGTATATCTATGTGTAATATAATTCAAGTTATACATGAAAGCATCAAGTAAGTTATGATAGAGCAAAAGGATTCTTTCATAAAAAGACACCTATAAGTGCTTTTTAAAGGAAAGACTGAGAAGCCTACAAGAAGGTTCCAATCTCTCAGAATCTGCATGCAGTCAAAACATAATCGGATCATCCTATATGAGAGGAGTCTGCCTCACCTTCAACAGCACCTTTCTATCCTCCAGATGTTCCCCTAAGGCCACAACTGCAGGAAGAGTCTATCTGAGCTACTTTCTCAGACCACCTCTGCTTGTAAACTGTAGGGATTTGCTTTCCAATTTTAGTCATTGCATATAATCCTTACCACAAATCGAGACACTTTTCCTCCTTATTATTATTTTCATTTCTGTTTTGATTGATATTTCATTTTTGTTGGGGATTTTGCTTGTTTGTTTTTGTTGTTACCAGTGTTTGACTCGGTATCTTGAACTTGCTTAGATTGCTTTCTCACCTGGTATGCTACCACTTGAGCCCAAGTCTCTAGCCAAACTTTTGCTTATTATTTTTTATATACAGGCTTTCCTACTATCCTACCTGAGCTGATTTCAAACCTTGGCCTTGTGGATCTCAGCCTCTTGAGTTTCTAGCATTACCCAAACTGCTGTTACCCATTATAACCCTATTTTGGGTTTTTACTGCCCTTTTGGTTTTCACTATCCATTCTATTACAAAAAACACACTTACAATAATCAAAATATCCAACAATAGGTTACTTTTCAATTTAGATATTGTACATCTAAAATTATTGTATGTCCATAAAATTTTAAAATAATAGGAATTTTGAGCTTGTTTGTTTCATGTAACTTTTTGATGAGGAAAATATAAGGAAGGAAGGAAGGGAGACAAAATTCTAGAAATATCTTCAACATTGAACTTTTTAATTTTTGAGAAGAAAATTTAGGATTTGTGTGGTTGTCTATGACAGTAGATAGTTAATTATCTTTCATATATTATCTAATATTTCTGTGATAAATAAGATAGTTGGAACACATGTGAATATGTTGAGGTATTTTACTTTATTCACTAACATCTAAACCTTATTGTATCATTTGTCTTTTTTTTTTTTTGCCAGTCCTGGTGTTTGAACTCAGGACCTGAGCACTAGCTTTGAGCTTTCTCAAGGCTAGAGCTATACCACTGGAGCCACAGAACAACTTTTGGCTTCTTCTATGTATGTTGTACCGAAGAACTGACACTGGGTCTTCATGAATGCTAGGCAAGCACTCTACCATTAGACCAAACTCTTGGCCCCATCTTTTTTTCTTTTGTAATGGTAACATGTTTAGGCTTGTTGCAGTATAGATGCTTGATTCGATTTTCTTGTCTCAGAATCATTACTTAGCTGGCTAATTTTCTTTGCTGACAGGCTTCAATCATTTTATTTTCTCAATTTTTGGATCATAGGTTCAGTACAAAGCTATTTTGCAAAGTTGTGAAATAAATGCTCAAGATTTTCTTCTACAAACTCACTTTACTTCTACTAGGCAGATTTCAAACACATGTCAGAATAACTTGTGATCCTTTCAAGTCATGTTATTCATATTCCATACTTGATGTGATGTAGAGTTCAGCAGAAATATTCATAGCTTCACATATTAGGATATCTAAAGAAGTGTAATATTAATGAATTGTCCTCTTTCAAGCCCTGAGTAACCATAGAATATACAAGCCATTGAAATACTACAAACATTTGTAGTATTCCAACATATGTTGGAAGATCAAGATGGTCAGGATGTTTGCCCCAGGGGCTGGGCACACAGCTCAGTAGTAGGGCATCTGATTAGCATGCACAATGCCCGAGATTTGATACCAGCATAGTATAATAAATAAAGACTACTTGATCAATATTACTTTGGTTAAGTAACCTACATTATATAAAAATGGTATTTCATATTGTTTGCAGATAACTATTTTTAGTTCAGAACCTCAAATCTGAAGCTATGAACAATTCAAAATTATGCATCTTATGCACAAAGATAAATTTGCACTTAACTAAAAAAAATATCAGGTTTAGGTGGGTGTTGGTGGCTCAATGCCTGTAATCTTAACTATTCAGGAGGCTGAGATCTGAAGATTATGGTTTGATGCCAGCACAGGCAGGAAAGTCTATGAGACCCTTGCCTCCAATTAATCACCAGAGAACTGAAAATGGAGTTGTGGTGTAAAATGGTAGAGCATTAGCCTGAAGCACAAAAATCTCAGGGACAGTACCCACATCCTGAGGTCAAATCCCACGACTGACAAAGCAAAAACAGTGATTTATAACTTGATATAAGCACAGTATTTTCTAAATAATAATATTACAAAAGGTAAAGCTAGTCTAAATGAATAAGGTAATTATATTACTACAAGACCCTAGTGGATGCCACAATTGTAGACAATAATGAACCATACACAGAATATGCTATATCCCATCTTCCCATGCATACTATGCGTGCCTATGATAAAATTTAAAGTGCAAATCAGGTGGCGAGAGTAATAACAATAACTAGTAATACAAGTTGAACAATGAAATCACTACAATCACAAATGGGGTGGTAGTTTATCTGAAAATATTGCTCAAATATGAGTATATTTTCTTTTTTCATTTATATTGTAATTAATAGAAGGGTTATATTCACCTGATAGAAGGTGCATTACTTCACAAACATTGATATACCTTCTCATGTTTTTGTCCCCATTTTCTTCACCCCATCTCCTCCCCTCAACTTGTTTTCCACCCTTACCTATCCTGTTTCAAATAAACATATATACAATATACCAAATAACAAGGTAAGATACTGTAACAATGTGAGAAAAACTAGGGACAACAAAAGAGATGAGAATAACATAGTACATTAAGAACAACAATCACACATTATATGGCTCTTGTTTCTATTTCATGGAGGTCCTCTCATTTAGCCACTTCCTGTATGTCCTTATGTATCTAAATTTTGCTCTATTGTAAACCTCTGCTAGGAGAGCCCAAGGTTTCTACTGATTATGACAAATGAAGGAAACCATTGAGCCCATGTTCCTTTGAGTCTGGCTTACTTTACTTAATATGATTTTTTCCAAGAGACACATTTTCTTTCTGGTAGTGGTACCCATGTTTGAACTCAGGGCTATAACTACAACCAAACAACCTCTTTTGCATCAGTTATTTTTTATTTTAGAATTTATTAACATTGATTTTTTACATCATATTTCAAATGACGTATTTAATAAATAAGTATTCAAGAAGGGAATCTCTATATACAATCACTGGCACTTAGATTTTTAGAACATAATTAAACTTAGGCTGAGGGTTTGTATTTCATATATACATATTAATCTATGTAATAAAACATTATGCCTATAAAGTCATAAATTTTTATGTCTATGTAGTTGTGTTTATATTTTCAATACTAAGTCCATAGCTTTGATTATGCAAATATTGAGTCCTCGTTCTTTTACTGTTTGGATCTAATACATTTCTATATTTTGCCTACATCTGTCATCAGATCATGTCACTCCTCCTTATGCTTCTTCTGTAGCTGGGATAACAGGTCAACACAAACTCATCTGGTTAAATATTTAGAATGAGGTTTTTCTAAACTTTTGTCCAAATTTGGCCTCAAACTATGGTCTCAATTTTTGCTTCCTGACTATCTGAGATTTTTGCCATGATTCACCACATATGACTTGAGATATTTTTTGATTTTATAGACGTCACTCACTTATTTCCTTTAGACTTATTCTGTATTTCATGTGCTTTTATTTCTTTTGTTTTATCTCAGACAACCACCAACTAAACAAAAAAGACAAAATAGTTCTCACATTTGAATAATCATGGTTGTTTTTAAAAATAGAATTTCAAGGCTTTACCATAGGTTTTTTTCATATATTTTTATTGTAATTATTAGAAGGGTTACATTATATTCACCAGATAGAAGGTACATTACTTCACAAACATTGATACCTTTTCTCATGTCTTGGTCCCCATTTCCATCACCCACCCCCACCCCTCATCTATGCTATTTCAAATAACCAATAAGCATATATACATAATATATTAGATAACAAGGTAAAATACTGCAACAATATGAGATAACCAAGGGACAGCAAAAGAGATGAGAGATAACATAGTACATTAAGGACACACAATGGAATTCTATGATACTGTCAGAATGGCATTGCCCCATTTGTAAGGAAATGGAAAGACTTAGAAAAAAATCATATTAAGTGAAAACAGACTCAAAGGAACATAGGCTCAATGGTTTCCCTCATTTGTCATAATCAGTAGAAACCTTAGGCTCTCCTAGCAGAGAGTTACAAAAGAGCAAAACCGAGATACATAAGGCCATATAGTAAGATGCTAAATGAAAGGACCTCTAGGATATAGAAACAAAAGCCATATAATGAGTGATTGTTGTCCTTAATGTACTATGTTTCTCTCATCTCTTTTGCTGTCCCTTGGCAATCTCATATTGTTACAGTATTTTACCTTGTTATCTGATATATTGTATATATGCTTATTTGGTTATTTTAAATAGGATAGGGAAGGGGGGAAACAAGATGAGGGGCAGGTGTGGGGGGAGGGAAATGGGGACCAAGACATGAAAATGGATATCAATGTTTGTGAAGTAATGCACCTTCTATCTGGTGAATATAATGTAACCATGATATGAAAAAAAAAAGAAATAAAAGAGGGAAAATAAAAAAGGCTAAATAGTTAAATAGAACTATAAAAGTAAATCCATGGAGATCCAATAAAAATTTTCAACAGAAGGAATAGAATATCATAATCGTACAGAAAATGTTCATTGTTGCATAGGTGAAAGACATGAGTCTTCAAGTTTAAGTAGATGCTACGTTTAAAGTAGTGTATTAAAACAAATCAGTTTTACAGAAAGCATGATGAAATTCTATAACATAAAAGGAATAACTTGAAAAGTAAAAGGAAAGCTTAGACATACAATATCTAGAGGCACTATGAAGAGACTGTGAACTCAGAATAAAGAAATAGAAAATATCAGAAAAACATAGCAACAGAAAAAAATGAAATAGAACTTCAAAAATGTTAACCAAAAAATGAGGCATGCAGGTTAGGACTAGGGAAAATGGTATTTCCCACATTTACGAGGAAGATAATGAGGAAAGAGCAGAATTAAGAAATATCTGAGATTTCTATAAAAATAGATTAGGAATAAAGAACGAACACTGTACACAGCATGTCTTCCTGAGTAAACCACATATATATATATATATTCCTATATACCCATGTACATACCTTCTTCTTTATAGCAGAAATTATATTAAATGTAAACAAAGTTGCTCTTTGAAATAGGAAGGTCCTTTAAAATAATGATAAAATTCAGGTGTATACTATTGATAGAGGAGGGTAGACTTTAGCAAAATTATGTAGGGAATTAACTTCATACTAAAACAAAACTAGAATATTGCAATAGTTGAGAGAAAAGTCGATGAAGCAATAGTAACAACAGTATAAATTAATTTCAGGGAACATGATATGTACTTCTGGTATGCTTTTTGTATCACAAGGAAAACATACATACTAAGACAAATTTACAGAGCAATATCTGTTATAGGTAAAATTATTCAGAATACATATAACAATATCATCACTTATGTGTCAAGATGGATTCTCTATCTCCTTTCAAGCTGTCATTTGTGATAACTAATCAATTCATAAGCCGACTGAACAAGATTTTATCCTGACACTTAGCCACAGTTTTTCCCCTTGTAGTATGACAAAGATTTTGAATCTTTTAATCTTTTGATATCATGTCACATTTTAATGTAAATTGGTAATGCAATTCATGTTACTGTGCATCAGCAAGTTAATTTTCTTCTAGGGCATACATAGGCTGTACATTTAGGTGCTATTTTTGGTGAACTTAGTTCAGAATATTGAAATTGTGAACATAGGAGTCTATAAGCCAACCACTGTACACTTGTTCAGTTCATTTGTTTATTTGTCCTTGTGGACTTCCTTTCCCTTTATCTCACTGGTCTAAACAATGCTAATATTTAGGGTAACTTTTCTAAAGTATATTAGCATAGGAATATTAAACAGCAAAGGACTAATTTATATAGAGAAAGCAATATTAATTTGTTTGTATCATAATTGCTTGTGGTGCTTCAACCTAGGAAGACAATCAGTATTCATTAGAGATCCTTAAGCAGCACAGAATCCTGAGAGGATTCTGGTCAGTGTTCACCAGGAAATCTTTCAATCCTTGCAACAATGTAAACATCTTGTTAGGAGCCAGTTTGCAGGTCCTCTTCTCTGCAATAGCTTATTTAAGACTAATGCTCAGACTTCTAATATTCTTCAAATAGACAGCTAAGAAGGCCAAGTTCAAGATAATAGTCCTAAGTCAGTCCTGGCAAATGTGTCAGAGTGTGCCTGAAAACTAAACCAAAGCAAAAACAGACACAGAAACCGAAAGGATAGGCTGTTGGAACATAACTCAAATGGTAGAATATTTTTGTAGCATGCAAAAAGCACTTATTGCACAGAAATAAAATTAAGAAACAAAGTATAATATGGGTTGATTCACTTTCTCTGAAAGTTTTCAATGTTCCAGGTACTTTAAAAATGTTTTAAATACATGTAATGTATCAACATTGTTAACGTGTGTTTTTGTAGGCATTATAGATTTTATATCCATTAAAAGTTAAATACATACTTCCTTCAAAAAAAGTCAAGAAAGAAAAAATAGAGAAGGTGCAAATGTAAAATTCAAAACTATAAAATTTGTTTCCATACACATGGTAGTATTAGGATGACCACGTATGTTTCATTTAATTTTTAAGGTAAGAAAAATGATTTCAGCTAGGAAGATTTATTAGTAATAGGCAAACAACTTTGATTTCTGGTTTCATTTATTCTGGTAACTTAGATGTGGCTCCATTGTTAAAGTTAAGAACTAGCTTTTATGCATTCTTTAACTCAGTAACTAAGAATTGTGAAAAGAAAACAAACATTTATTTTAAATGCTAAAGAAAGCCACTTTCAATATGCAGAGTTGAAAGAAGTTGAGCAGTCATAAAGCTCAACTTTCCCCATACACATTCCGATTCAAGAATCAATCCTCCACTTCTGCTCAAGTGTCCACAGATCCTCACGGAAGAAGACCTCCAGAACTGTAATTATCCAAGCATGTTTTCAAAAAGTAAGATCCTCACTACACTGATTTTATTTAAATGAAAAATTATTATTGGCATTCATGTGACTGTTAGTATGAAAAAGTATTCATTTTATCTATGTCAATAGGTTTGCAGATTTTTAATTTTATGTTACATTCATCTTGTAGTGGGTACATTACTTCTTGAACATTGTTACCCCTTTCCATGTTTTTCTCCCACTTTCCCCTCCCACCTCCTCCCACTCATCTTTTTTTTTTTAAATGTCAAATCTTAATAGCATACTGTATACCATACATTTGTAATCATTGCGCTTGGCCACTCACCTGTTTTTTTTTCCCTTTCCCTTTCCTGTTTCAAATAAACATATATACAATATACCAGGTACCAAAGTCAAATACTGTAACAAATGAGTAAACCATAAGAGGAAAAAAGAGATAAGAAATAACCTCACCTTGTACATTCAGAACAGCAATTACAAAGAAAATCCTCTTCTTTCCATATGGTTTTGCAGTTTTTAAGTTACAGTAGAAATAAGGGCTGTTTGTTTATCTTTATAAGTTACAGTAGAAATAAGGGCTCTTTGTTTATCTTTATAAAAGCCCTTCACCTCAAGTCATGCCAAAGATGGCACATATAAATTAAATCAGGACTCCAACATGTTTACAGTATAAACAACTATAGGAAAGTTCATCAGTTATAATAGTATTTGTTGTGTTAAATATTATATTTGCCTATTTACTCTGTATAATTTTATTTATATTACTGTTAGAGAGTGTGGGTCGAAAGTAGGTCTCAGGGAATGAAAATTTGTTTATGATTGAAAGCATTTTTATTACCATCCACAGTAAACAGATGTCAACATATTCTGATTTTTATGTTCCAGTCTAACGTATATGGTCATAAGAACGAATGTCTATATACTGTAACTCCAACAAAATTAAAAATCTAAGTATGCTGGTAGTCTGTTCAAACGTGACCTCCTTATAAATTACTCCTCGGCATCTTGCACTGTTTGTGGTTCTATTGAGGCACCAGGGGTCTTAATCTTCGACATTGTACTAAAGAATGAACCCTAGGATATTTGGAACTGTCCATCCACACATAACTGACTCATTATAAAGGTAAGTCCCTTTCTTCTCATGATAGCTAGAGAACTGACCTCGAATCTGCCTTTGTTTCAAGCTTCTGTCTCTTCCTTGGCAAGTAAATAAGAATAACTTCTTAGTGCTTTTAAGTGATGATGGGACCCAAGACTTGTTAATCCCTCATTTGCCATTTTTTCCCTCTGTGTCCACAATTTACATGTTTTATAGGATGTGATCACTTTTCCACCTTGATCTGGCACTCAGTACAATCAGATTTCTCATTAGTTGTCCCAATAGTCACTCTTCTACACACACAAGACAAAACTAAGGAAAACTATCATGAAACTATGCAGTTCAGCTCTACCTGGACTGAATACAAATTAGAGGTCACGTAAGGCTTCTTACTAAAAAGATAGGAGATCCAAGCCAGGTATTCTGGCTTTCCAAGACTGAGGTCCTGGATATCAACCAAATAGTGTAGGCCATTTATTTAGTGGAACAATAGGATTTAAGGATTCTTGGTTTAGGGTTTACAGCCAAAAATGACTAGAATTCCATTTATGGAATAAGATGTATGACCAATAGCCATGAAAGAAGATAGAGACTGAGAAATTTTATAGGACAAAATTTCTCACAGGACAGCAAGGGCTAAGAAACATGCTGGGAGGGAATGGCTCAGCCCACATCAGCAAGGGAAGAAAGAGTACTTCCATTGTAGATAATATACATGGAGGCAACCTCTGAGGGGACGCCTTCAATCCCACTGAATTGGGTTCTCATGGTTATGGTAGGATGAGACACTGCTTGCCTCAGGTCATTACGGCAGATAAGAACATATCTCTCATAGCTAAGTATACATGCACATAGCCTCAGAGAAGCTGATTTGAATACATCTAGGGCAATTTATGTGTCTCCAAAATTCGAACATACACTGGTATTCACTCCTAGGGCTATGTTTTTCACTGATTGGAATTCAACCCCTAGTCCTCAAACAAAACTCTGTGTGTGTGTGTGTGTGTGTGTGTGTGTGTGTGTGTGTGTATGTGTGTGTGTGTGTTTGTGTGTGTGTGTGTGTGTGTGTGTTACCCCAAGGAGAAACCAATCGATTCATATATTAGAATGCCTTCCTAAAATTTAACCCATTCTACAGAGGAGCACATAGCTAGTCAGAAATGTCAAATAGCTACACACTCATGGCTTTATGTACGAGTCTGACAATAGATCATACAGTCTTAGAGAAAGTTTCATTCTCTCATATCTGACCTCTTCATTATGTCCTAATATGGAAAGTCTGGTTTGATGAAGACAAACTGAGAGGAAGGCAGCTCTCCACCTCAATTCTTCCAATTAAATCTAAAGCTCAAGTCTGTATTTTGAAGATGAGCTAGAGTGCTTATTCTCTCTGTTCCTGTGTATTGTGGTATAAAACTGCTTCCTTACTAGGACTTAACCAAATTTTATCTCTATTAGAAAAGACTGTCTTAAAGGTACTATTCTGGGCCAGGAGCATAGCCTAGTGTTAAAGTGCTCATCTAGCATCCACAAAGCCCTGGGTTCCATTCCTCAGTATCACATACTGAAAAAGCCAGAAGTGGCACTGTGGCTTATGTAGCAGAGTGATATCCTTGAGCAAAAATCATCCAAGGACAGTGCCCAGACCCTGAATTCAAGCTCCAAGCCTGGCAAAAAGTATTATAGTATTATAATTCTGCTTTTACTGACATTAGAAAAAATGACAAAAATATAAAAACGTTTTATCAAAGTAAGGGCTGTGTTGCTTGACTTCTGACAATTTACAAAATTGAGTCTAAATAAAATCAAGGTTCATTTAAATAGCTATTTATGTCCAAGTCTTAAAATGATCACTTCATAATCATAATTAAACAAAAAAGGATTAGTTTACATGAGTATAATACAATTAATAATATGTCGGTGACTAGCAATGTCTTCAAGTATATTATCTACACTTTTTTTCCAAATGCTGTTTTCTAAAACGTAAATTTAAAACATATTGGCTCCTAATGGAATTATGTTGTCATTTTCCTTGCAACTTTTGTAACTGTTATTTTCTGATATTCTTCAGAAGGATAACTTCCAACAAAGCAACTTCAGCAGTATTTTGTTGATGGTAAAGGTACTGCCTAAATTGGAATTGAAGATAAAAAATGACTCCAGATAGGTCCAGCCTAAGAGTCACTCTAATATACTAGTTGCTTGAATTGGTGAAAACATTCTTCTAAGAGTGACTCACACTTATCTGTCATGCTAGTCTAATGTGGGATCAAATAACATGAACTGGAACATCTCCTCCCAGCAAGGATGGATCATTAGCCACTGGTGGTTCAACAATGATGTCTTATGAGAAAACTGTTCAGCAAAAGATAACATTGTCATTGTATTTGATTTTGGTAGCCAGTGTCTTGTGTATGTTTATCTGAATTGGGGACAGGAAGAAGAACAACAAAACAGTAAGACAAAGAACAAAGGACAAACAAATGCAACAGTGATACTAATGAAACAGTTTGCTGTAAATGAACTTTAAAACATGAAAAGCAGGATTGTGAGAGAGGATAAGTGGAAGAAAAACAAAGGAGTGGGTAATAATGTTCAACAAGAAATGTATTCATTACCTTACGTATGTAACTGTAATCCCTCTGTACATAACCTTGATAATCAAATTAAATTTAAAAAAGACATCAAAGAATGAAAAAAAACAAAAACAAAAACCACCATCACATCCCAAAGTAAATAAAATCAAGAGGTAATAAAGAAAAGTTACACATAATCATCTGATACTAAAACCTTCCCTGATATATCTAACTGAAGGTGATAGCATATCTTCACTCTCCCATCCCCTCTAATTCTGTTTTATAATGGTGCTTTTACTTGTAGATGGAACAATGAAATACTCAATGATTTACATTTGCATATGTCAGACATTACTGTTGTTTCTCTTTTTGTACACTAATTTATCCACACCAGGACCGAAAAATGTGTAAAACCAGATAAGTCAGCGCATTATTTCTCTCAAGAAATGTCTAAATACAGGGGATTATAACATTTGAATTATAACTACTTGTCCTAAAAGATTCTGAAATAAGTAGTTAGATAAAACACTTTGGTATCTTCTTGTTTTTGAATATTTACTATACCCATTGGATAACATATTTACTGGTAAGTTATTTTTATCTCTTTTTGTTTTACTTTTACTCAGCTTATTCCCAACAAATTTACTTTTGAAAACTGGAGTTTGCTATTTTTTCTTGTTACCCTGAAGAAGAAATCAACAGTCTTTAACTATGAGAGAACTTGATCTGTTAATCAATGTGTGACTTTAAACAATCTGTCCCCTGTGGATGAGGAAAAATCCATAACACTCATTCAATAACATGCCCCATTGTTTTCTCTTGATTTTAAGTACTCTAGAAACACTTATGATCTTAAAGATGACACACAATCGCAGCATCATTTGCACTATAGATCACAGTGCTTCTAACAACTCTGACAAGAGCTCTCAATATTATGAACTAAAAAGGATTGTTTTCCTTTTTATAGTCTTTGGAAGAAAAATACTGACTGCCAGAAATATTTTGAAGCACATAAGTAGAAGTGTTTCTTCATTTTTACATAGTCATCAGGTACAAATACTTGCACATTTCAATATAAAAGCAACAGGAATACTGATGTACTCAAATAATTTTTATATATGCTTGATAGACCTATTTCTTATTATATGTACATTGCTTGCTTTCTTTGGGTATTTAAATGTCATGTACAGGCTCAAGCAAGAGATTTAGGAACATGAAGAGAGAAAACACTGCTTTAGGATGAGGGAGGAAGAAGCTAAGGTAAAAAAAAACAATACATTTCATAATGGTAAGAGAAAGTATGTCATCGTTGGATATTTGTGTCTACTGCTTGAATACTATGCAGGCCATGTTCATCACAGAATCTGTCAGGAAATGACCCAAAGCTGGCCTTTTGGTTACTGAGATGAGAATTGCTACTCATGATGTCTCTATTCAAAAAAGAATAGGATTACCAATTCAGTTTAATTGTGATGAGTTATGAGCTTTATATTCATTCTAGTCAAGAACTACTGCTTAACAGGTAACAATCCCAAACCATTGAACTAATTGTGGTTAAAGTCTTGGGTTAGATGTAGAATGATCCTAGATGTGAGGACAATTCAACACATAACTTTCTAGTTTAATAAAATTGCAGATAAAATGAAGAGTATGCAATTAATAGCCTTTAAGCCTTCATTCAATGAATCCCCTTTACTATATCCAAAACAGAAATTGAGATAAAAAATTCATTCCTGAACTCAAAGTCTTCTCATTGGATATCACTGTAGAACCATCCTTATTGAACTGACCAATGTTCATTGGTGATTATAGAGTCAAGCCATCTATGAAAAAAAAATCAAATCTAATATATCACATAACAAAGTGAGATACTGTAACAATATGAGATAACCAAGGGACAGCAAAAGAGATGAGAGATAACATAGTACATTAAGGACAACAATCACTCATTATATGGCTTTTGTTTCTATATCCTAGAGGTCCATTTATTTAGCATCATATTGTATGGCCTTATGTTTCTAGGTTTTGCTCTATTGCAATCTCTGCTAGGAGAGCCCAAGGTTTCAACTGATTATGACAAATGAGAGAAACCATTGGGCCTATGTTCCTTTGAGTCTGGCTTACTTCACTTAATATGATTTTTTCTAAGTCTTTCCATTTCCTTACAAAAGGGAAAATGTCATTCTTTCTGACAGCAGCATAGAATTCCATTGTGTACGAATACCACATCTTGTTGTTCCACTCATCAACTGAGGGACATCTAGGTTGGTTCCATATCTTTGCTATGGTAAATAGTGCTGCAATGAACATAGTTGTGCTAGTGGATTTAGTATGCCCTTGTTTCTGAATGATTGGGTAAATGCCAAGTAGTGGAATTGCTGGGTCATAGGGGAGCTCTATGTTTAGTCTTTTGAGGCACTGCCCTACTGCTTTCCATAGTGGTTGAATGAGTGTGTACACCCATCAACAGTGTAGTAGTGATCCCTCCTGGCCACATCCCCTCCAGCATCTGTTGTTATTAGTTTTCTTGATCCTGGCCATTCTAACTGGAGTGAGGTGGAATCTTAGAGTTGTTTTGATTTGCATTTCTTTTATGACCAGAGATGTTGAGCATTTCTTCATGTGTCTATAGGCCATTTTTGTTTCTTCTTCAGAGAAGACTCTCTTTAAGTCTTTGGCCAATCTTTTAATGGGATGGTTGTTTCTTTGGAGATTAGTTTTGGAGTGATTCAATTTTTTGAACTGTTGACATATTTTAGATATGAGGCCTTTGTCCATTGTATTGTTAGTGTAGATCATCTTCCATTCTGCAGGCTTCCTAATTAATTTACTAACTATGTTCTTTGCCATACAAAAGCTCTGCAGTTTAATGCAGTCCCACTTATCCAGCCTTCCTCTGATTTGTCTGATATATTGGATATATTTGTATTTGGTTATTTGAAAATGGACCGGGGGGAAACAAGATGAGGGGTGGGGTGTGGGTGAGAGAAATGGGGACCAAGACATGAGAAAGGGTATCAATGTATTTGAAGTAATGCACCTTCTATCTGGTGAATATAATGTAACCCTTCTATTAACTACAATAAAAATATACAAAAAAAGCCCACTTCTTAGCAGAAAGAACAGCACAGGAGGAATTTCAATACCAAACGTTAGACTCTATTTCAGAGTTATAGTGACCAAAACAGCTTGGTACTGGCACAAGAACAGGCTTGAAGACCAATGGAATAGAACTGAGAACCCAGGTATTAAACCACAGACCTATGCCACCTAAGCCAAAAAAAATAGAATGGAAGAAAGACAGCCTCTTCAACAAATGGTGCTGGTAGAACTGGTTAAGCACCTGTAGAAAACTAAAGTTGGATCCTTCTTTGTCACCCTGCATTAGGATTAACTCTAAATGGATCAAAGACCTCGAGGTAAAAGCCGATACACTGAAAAATTTACAAGCAGGAATAGGAGATACAGTAGGTCTCCTTGGCACAGGTTGAAACTTTCTTAATAAGGACCAAGAAACACAACAAATCAGAGGCCATATAGTGTGATGCTAAATCTAAGGACCTCCAGGATATAGAAACAAAAGCCATATAATAAGTGATTGTTGCCCTTAATGTACTATGTTATCTCTCATCTCTTTTGGGGGACCAAGACATGCAATAGGGTATCAATGTTTGTGAAGTAATGTACCTTGTATCTGGTGAATATAATGTAACCCTTCTATTAATTATAATAAAAAATATATGGAAAAAATCAAATTTAGCTGGACACTCCAGTAATCCTCATTAGTCAGCAGGCTGAGTTTTGGTAGTTCCAGATGATCATACTTTCTTAAAAGCCAAACTAAGCCAAAAATTCCATGAGATTCCATCTCCAAATGAACCAGCAAAAGTCAGTGCAGGAGTGTGGTTCAGAACCTGCTGAACGAACAAGCAAGGCAGTATGAGAACCTGCATTCAAAACCCAGATTAAAAAGAAAGAGAAACACACTACTGTCTTCTATGGAACCATCTCATATTCTGGAAGAAATCCAAGACTTATTTTATTAATACTGTCTCCAAGTTGTACATATTCATTTATTTTTACTATCCTTCTATGAGGTATGCCTTGTGTACACTCTAATAGCTTTCTCTTGTCTCATTCTATGAACACTATTTGCTCATGAATATTTGTCTGAAAATGGGAAAGAAAAAAAATTGTAAAGGACACTTCAAATAAGGCTTGATGACCATTATAAAATGAGAAAAATCTAGCTTTAATTAATGAGTCACTCAGTTTGTGTAGTTAAGTGAAATGAATGAATGGGAATACAATTATTTGTTTTCCTTGAATTTTAAAGGCAAACAGCAAATTCACTACACCATAATATTGCATTTCAAACATCTGCTGTGGTATGATGTTAAGAAAAGCACTGCAGGCTACAAAAATCAATGGGCCTAAAACAAAATTGAAAAATAAATATGAATCCACTAGGGCCCCAAAGATAATGTAGTTGGCTTTTCTTTCAATGAATATAGATAAGTGCTTTCATGTGGCGGGACCTCAAATAATCATGATGAAATTACTTTACAAAAATTTTGTCTGGGCTAAAAGGTTCCATTATTTTATCGAATTCTTTCCATTTCTGGTTTCATTCATGATATATTTTAGCTATTATTTGCATATGTGAGTTAAACAGTTTTAATGCATTATTAGTGACTTTCACATTATCTCCCTAGGTAGCAGATTTATAATCCTTAAGCAGTTTGAATCAGCTAGGTTTAATTTCTAAACTTGGACATAAATAAATGGTGGAGTTTAAATAAATGAACCTATGATGACTTGAAAAGAAATTTGAAGTTATTTGGTTCAAAATTAGTTAAACTGCTTGGCAAAAATTCAGTTATATAGCATGTTTTGTTCATAAGTGAAGAGTGAACTAATAACTTGACATGCCTATTTTATTTAAATATTCATTCAACCTCGGATTCAGTTGATGCTTGCTTATCAATTAATTACATAATTTATTTATTGCTGGTCCTGGTGCTTGACTTCTGGCCCTAGTGGGCAATTTTTGCTCAAGGCTAGCACTCTACCACTTGAGCCATCATGCCACTTCCAGCTTTTTCTGAGAGTTTCCTGCCCAGTCTAGATTTGGACCATCATTCTCAGGTCCTCAGCCTCCTGAGTAGCTATGATTACAGGTGTGAGCCAGCAGTGCCTGGCTGATATTTAGTTTGAACTGTATATTCAGAGTCTACTAAATGAAAATGTCTCTTCATTTGCTTTATATTACAAAATTTAATTTTTTGGTACAAAGTCAAAATCCTGTTAAAATTTAGAGTTATAATTACAGTTGTAAATTTATACTTTTAATAAAAATGTCTTATGGGACTTTTTGTGGAATTCTAGTATACAAAATAATACTTTTTTCATATATTTTATTATAATTAATAGAAGGATTACATGATATTTGCCAGAAAGAAGGTGCATTACTTCACAAACATTGATACCCATTCTCATGTCTTGGTCCCCATTTCCCTCCCCCCACCCCTACGACTCATCTTGTTTTCCCCCTTCCCTATCCTATTTAAAATAACCAAATAAGCATACATAAAATATATCAGATAACAAGGTAAAATACTGTAACAATATGAGATTGCCAAGAGACAGCAAAAGAGATGAGAGAAACATAGTACATTAAGGACAACAATCACTCATTATATGGCTTTTGTTTCTATATCCTAGAGGTCCTTTCATTTAGCATCTTACTGTATGGCCTATGTATCTAGGTTTTGCTCTTTTGTAACTCTCTGGTAGGAGAGCCTAAGGTTTCTACTGATTATGACAAATGAGGGCAACCATTGAGCCTAAGTTCCTTTGAGTCTGGCTTACTTCACTTAATCTGATTTTTTCTAAGTCTTTCCCTCAGTTCTATTCCATTGGTCTGCATTAAACTGCAGAGCTTTTGTATGGCAAAGGACATAGCTAGTAAATTAATTAGGAAGCATACAGAGTGGGAGAAGATCTTCACTAACCATACAATGGACGAAGGCCTCATATCTAAAATATGTCAACAGCTCAAAAAATTGAATCACTCCAAAACTAATCTCCAAAGTAACAACCATCCCATTAAAAGATGGGCCAAAGTCTTAAAGAGAGTCTTCTCTGAAGAAGAAACAAAAATGGCCTATAGACACATGAAGAAATGCTCAACACCTGTAGTCATAAAAGAAATGCAAATCAAAACAACTCTAAGATTCCACCTCACTCCAGTTAGAATGGCCAGGATCAAGAAAACTAATAACAACAGAAGCTGGAGGGGACGTGGCCAGGAGGGATCACTACTACACTTTGGTGGGTATACACACTCATTCAACCACTATGGAAAGCAGTAGGGCAGTTCCTCAAAAGACTAAACATACAGCTCCCCTGTGACCCAGAAATTTCGCTACTTGGCATTTACCCAATCATCCAGAAACAAGGACATACTAAATCCAGTAGCACAACTATGTTCATTGCAGCATTATTCACCATAGCAAAGATAGGGAACCAACCTAGATGTCCCTCAGTTGATGAGTGGAACAAGATGTGGTATTTGTACACAATGGAATTCTATGCTGCTGTCAGAAAGAATAACATCACCCCATTTGTTGCAAAATAATGCTTTTAATGGTAACATTTGTATGTTATTTGCTATATCTGTATGTACATATAGGAGGGAAGTTTCCAAATTAATATAAAGAAAATGTTAATAATTGGAAAATTCTCATTTTCAACACTTCGAAAGCACAGCATTTTAGTTGTAATATAAGATAGAGTAGAAGAGTGATTAGTTCAGGAATTCATTCTTCTAAATAAGTGGAAAAGTGAAACTAGATTCATGGACCATATGCTATACTAAACTTTGAAAGTATTAGAATAAATATGATAAAAAATTGAAACAGAGTATGCAATTTGTATTGAAAAATAGAAATCTTCCCTGTAATTACAATAAGAAAATCCAATATTAGCACTGTAAACTAAATCTGAAGAGATCATTTACCGCTTACATCCATTTAATGTCAAGGCCATACTTTGCTGCACAAAACATCAAGTAAAACATCCCAACTAAAAAATATGTCCATGCTAAGCAAAATGAACAACAAGATATTTAAACAAGGTATACAGTGCAAAGTTATTTGTTTTTTTCTTCTTTTACTTTTTTCTTTTTTGCCAGTCCCAGTGCTTGAACTCGGGCCCTGGGCACTTTCCTTCTACTTTCTCAAGGCTAGTACTCTACAACTTGAGCCACAGCCCCACTTCCAGCTTTTTCTGTGAATGTGATATTGAGAAATCCTACCCAGAACTCTACCACTAGGCAACACTCCCAGTAACATACTTCTTTTCTTCCTCTCCTCCTCCTCCTCCCTCTTCTCCTTCTTCTCTTTCCTTCTTCTTCCTTCTTTGTTCCTTTAGTTTAATCCTCTGTTGTCACTGTTTTTGATTTTGGTAACCTGTATCTTGTGTATACATTTTTCTGAATTGGGAACAATATGATAAGAAAAAGGAAAAAGAGTGAATCAATACATCAATGATACAATACACTATGAAGGAAATTATCTTTTCAGCTTGGGAGGAGCAGAGGGAAAGTGGGTAAAAAGGAGAGTGGGATTAAGAATGTTTGACAAGAAATGTACTCTTTACCTTATATCTGTAACTGTAACCCTACTGTATATCACCTTGAGAATAAAATTAAATTTAAAATAATGAAAAAACTTCAGTCTGAAAACCTGAAATTCTGCAAATTTTGTATTTATAGCCTTTCTTCACTTACTAAAAATTCGAGTTAGTTCAAAAAAATCATCAGCCAAGTGGTCAATATATGGTTCTGATAGACCATTTATACTTCAAATCTAATTAGCATTTCTTGTTTTGATCTGCTGTAAATTTATTTGGTCATATAAGTATTTCAAGCTATCATAACTATGCCAACAGTTATTATAACAGTTACATTGTGTTAATTATCTTCGATTACTTTTCCTAATGTTTACAAATTTAAAATTGATATTGTACATTTTTATGTATATATATATAGGTTTAGGTGTAATGTAAAATTTTCTTGAAATATTATTAGCATGCAAAATCTACACATAGATAAAATTGTTCTGTTTCCACTATATTTAATCATCTTCAGCATTAATTATTGAATGACCAACTTGAAAGGTAAATTGTTGAACTTTCAGTGTATGATTTTGTCACCTTTGTAATATCAGCTATGTTCAAGAATAGCACAAGGTTCTCTAGAGCTTTCACTTGTAAAGCACTGACCAATACAGTTGAAAGGTGTCCTGGGCTGAGCTGGTGCCCATTGTTCACTGTAAAGTTGCCTGTTTCTGTTTAGATGTCACTTGGGGCCATAAAAAGACCATTTCCTATATTCAGCCATTTCAAAAACAAAAATATTGAGGTTCGATGAAAATACATTGTATTAAATATTATGGAAAACAAACCTTAGTTAGGTACTTTGTAAAATATAAATTTTGAATAAATGCCCTTGGAATGCTGTCGTAATAAAACTAGCTTTCTTTCTTACCTAAATCCTTATGGAATTACTAGTAAATCTAACCTACATTTAAAAAGTATTAAGACAATTCCCTAATTATAGAAATCCTTATTTTTGAAAATTGTGGATCATATTTATAAATGTATCTGTATCTATTTTTACTTATTTAAGATGTTATTTCATTAATAGTTGCTTATATTTGAACAAGCCAAAATTTAGGCATCAACAACCCATTTAAATTTATAGAGACCAACTGTCATTTGTTTGAAGAACTCATCACAGCAGGTAAGGGAATGTACTGATGTTTTCAATTCTGACTATGAATTGCATTCACAGTATATTGGGACATCATCTTATTGGCTTTCAAATATTAGCAGGCCTTTACGTTGGAAAAAAAAATAACATGAGGGCTGGAATTCTGTTCTTGCTCTCAGGTCAGTGTTTCTTTAAGTCAGGCTGCCAGGAGAGAACATAAGCCTCACAATGCATTAAAGACATCTCAATAAAGAAAATGTGTAACACTTCCTTTGTTTTCCTTATTATTATCTTTGTCCTCTGGAAGTACAATCAAAGACTTCAGTTAATGAATAGAGGTGTTTAAATTTTCTTTTAGTAGCTAGGCCATGGTAGTAGCATCTGTTAACCAACAGACTCCCAGATAGGAGGTAAGATAGAACGCTCCTTCCAAAATTAATAAAGTCCCTTTTTTGTTTTTTATTTTGTTTTTGCCAGTCCTGGGCTTGAGCTCAAGGCCTGAGCACTGTCTTTGGACTTTCTCAAGGCTAGAGCTCTACCATTTCCGGCTTTTTTCTATGTATGTAGTACAGAGGAATCAAATCCCAGTCTTCGTACATGCGAGGCAAGCACTCGACCACTAGGCCAAACCTCGGGCCATAAAGCCTTTTTTGGTGGTTGTTTAAAGGGAATTGGGAATTTTCTCTTGTTGTTGGTCATTATTTTAATGTAAATGCATTTTGGGAGGACATTGTTACCCTTTTTTCAGTGAAGTCTGATGCTAAGTTATTTTTTTTTTTAAGATCAAGTAGGGTTAGTAGTAGTCCTGCCAATATCAAACCTATGTACAAAATTCAAAACATAAACATTTATCAATACTCATGATAAAATTAAAAAGCAGCTAGCCTGCGAGTAGCCTTAGTGATCATATGTCTTGATACCTCACTTTACAAGCAAGAAAGTGAAGCATGACCTCAGATAAGGAGTTTTAACAAATTTAGTGTGCACAGCATCAGAATGGGCATAATTTCATGAGCAAGAGAAATTTGGGAGCTCACACTTCATGGCTTATGACTTTAGATGACTTGTTTCGCTAGGGCAAAGGGCAACTTACCAACTGAAAGCAGTGATAGGAACACCCAGTGTAAAGTGGAAATAGACAGCCATAGTGTTAATATGTGTTACAGGCTGAAGAACCAAGTGGATGTGTTTGTTACACCTTCGCAAACTTATTGGCATCTAGAAACTTTCAGTCTTGGAGAAGCTCCCAGACTTACTATACCCTGCAGAGATAGGAGGCAATTAAACAGAAGTTAGGCTGAAATGACTACAGAGTGGCAGAATGTTGAAGGCAATTAAGATTCTATGACCTGTTCTTGTATCATCTCTGTGTGCCACCAAAGCACCATTCAATCACTGCATTTTACATCTTCTGCATAATGAAAACACCTGCAACTGCACAGGATCTGATTTAACTCACATGCAGAGTATTTCTGTGTTACACTGGAGTTTTACTTCATATATTAAGTCATTGCTCCCCAACTTCATCATAGCCAGTTGCCTAAATTCGTTAAAAAATACCTGGCTGAAGGTGGCTTTACATTTATTTCATGAAAAGAACAGATAAAATTCATGTTTGAGGTGATACAATTAACCTGATTTCAACATGGCACAAGATATGAATGCAGCCAAACATCACATGCTATTAAATTGGTAATCACAGATTTACTTTTCTATGTGTCAACTGAAAACAAGGTGCTAAAGGATTCTGAAAATCAATAATTTTAAACTTTAACTTGTTTTTATCTTCATTGAGTTAGCATCCAACAAATAGGTACTGTGTGTGTTCTATCTACCAAGCACTAGGGTTTAAGCACACTAAAAGAATCTCAAGGTCAAATGGAAAGATTTATACGTTAGTATGGCTCCATTACAATGGAGGCATTCGCAGCAAAGTTCTATGCAAATACCAATGAGTAATTATTCCAAAGAAGTCACTTTAAGTATACATAATTCTGGATTAAGAGAAAGGAAAGAAGAAATTTTAGTGGTTCATTGGAGTTAAGAATAGCATAGATCTTCTTGCCCAAGCTAACTTTAAACTGTGATCCTTAGATATCCTCCTCCTGAGTAGTTAGGATTATAGTCCTATGTGAGTCCCAGGAGCCCAACTGACAGAAACATTCTTGAACAGCATATATATGTTCATATAGCATATGTTCATATGCTATTCTATTCATCATAATGATATGCACAATGTCAGAAAGACTCATTGACTTCACAGTACAAATGCAGACAACACTGGGTGTTTAATAATGTTTAATAAATGCCTTTACAATTATGAATTTTGGATGGCAAGCTTGACCTTTGCTCATTTCAAAAGAGGATGCACATGTGTACCTTAGTTATAAAGTCTACCTGTAGGACACCAAAAATAATTCTATTTATTGTGGGCTCATGCTGAAATCACAAAAACTGAACAGAAAAAATATCTTCTGTCCTGATTTTTGCTAAATTTTAGTAAGCAGAGATGCACTAATGTGGATAGGAATTAACCAAATGAATGACACATTGGAAATCATATGTATGTTTTATTAAAGATTGTGCCACCTAGCAATACTTATGATCTCCAGAGGATAGGGAACAGTTCTTACTCTTTTGTTTTGTTTTGTCTTTTCACCTTTTATTGTGTTTTGCTCTTTTTTTTTTGTCCATGTTCCAAAACCTGGCAATAATATCAGTCAATGTTTCCCATCAGTACTTATTATATCATTGTTGCTATGGAAAAGATTACTAGGTATTAAGCACAAACATGTTGATACATGAAGTTCGGAAATCTGATCCAAAAGGGTTATGATAATTGTGACAGAAAATATTATGTGAAGGATGGCATGTAATTGATTCTGTTGATAAGTATTCTTCTAGGGAAGATCAAACATAGAATTAATTGAGAAATAAAATGTAAAATCAACTGGAAGGCTAAAAACTACTCGAATCTCACTTATATCAATACAATATATAGAGATAGTGAAATTATTTTCATCAAGTTACTAAGAGTAGTGTTTTCCTAAAAGTACTCAAGATATTATTCTATTCAGGAGTTCTATATAAACATACAGGAGCATTTGATGTAAGTTTACTCTATAATCTTTTTTGCCTAAAGATATATAATGTAGTTATTAATACCCCCCATTCACACACACACTCTCTGTTGTAATAACCTCATAATCCTTAGACTATGTTTTTGTTTATATACGCCCATATTTTTTTCTTTTTTGTTGGATATAAACCATCATATGTCTGTACCTTTTATTTTCAACATTCCTTCTTTGTGCAGTTAGAGTTTGTTTGCTTCATTGTAGTTTTGATACTTTGACTATACATACTTAATTTTGTGAAAATGCATGTTTCATTGTTTATGAGAAATACCTTAAAATATAATTTACTCTATTCTAAACATGTTTTTTAGGTCAGACATTTTTTCATCCAAAATTATTCCTTTTTCATCTGATTTTGAGTTTAAAATTAAATTGATGCATAAATAAAGATAAGACAAATTTATGTCCTTACATGTAATATGTTCTAACACAGTACACAATAGAAATATACCATTCATAGATAGAATGAAGGCTATCTTCAAATCTAGTATCTAACAGAAGAAAATAATTACAATGTAGATTAAGATAAGTAAAGCTAAACCAAAATGTACTGAATGGATAATTTAATAGCATATAGAACACAATTATTCTAATTTCTCCAAAATGTGTATCATGGTTAAAAATATTGTTAGTATGTCAGATATCTTAGTCATTTATTGATGTATACTACTTAGCATAATTATGCATAAATCTGGCAAATACATACAAAATATTTCACAACATCCCTTTATTAAGTAAAAATATTCACACAATTTATATTAGGATTTAATGAGTAGTTAATATTTTAAATTTCATTCCTTTTAACTGCAAACTTTCTAACCATCTATTTTTATAGGTAGTCTTCCTATTGATTTTCTAATCAAAATTCTAGTCTAGCCCATATTGTTATTTTAATATATTCCTTCTATATAATCTATCTCTATAAAAATCACTATTTACTTTTGCATGCCAAGTATTTGGATAGATTCTCTGAATACAAAATTTTCTTTACATTTCATACAATTTACAGCCTATTTAAGGGGATAAATATTGCTTAAATAAACATTCATAGATTATACTTCTGAAACTAAGCTATGAACTAAAAAGGAAAGTTAAAGCTCATATAAGAGTTTATGATGACACAATTTAACTGGTCAGAATTCTTTCTCTCAACTGATATTTAAAGGACAAATTACAGTTAAGAATAACCAAAGGATGAGCCGGGCGTGGTGGCTCACGCCTGTAATCCTAGCTACTCAGAAGGCTGAGACCTGAGGATCAAGGTTCAAAGCCAGCCCTGGCACTAAAGAAGGTGAAACTCTTATCTCCATTTAACCACTAGAAAATGGGAAGTGGGGCTGTGACTCAAGGGGTAATGTGGTAGCCTTGTGCTGAAGAGCTCAGGGACGGCACCCAGGCCCAGAGTTCAAGCACCAGGACCCACAAAAAAAAAAAAAAATCCAAACAACAACAACAAAAACAACCAAGGAAACTTTATTGTTGAAGGAGAACCTTGTGAGGGGGGAACTCACAGGTATGTTCATTTGCACAATCCTCAAAAGAAATTGGAATAGATGATTTTATAGAAGGCAAGATTCTGACATGTTCTTTGCTATATGGGTTTAGAACTGTAAGAAGGAAAAGGAAAAGAGAATTTGTGAATTGGTATCTTGATTTAAATTAACATATTATTAAGCTTGCCATTTGAAATATGATGTAAAAATCAGTGTTAATAAAATATTCTAATAAAAAATTAACATATTGTTCCATGGATTATTCATTTCTGACTGTAGAGAGCTAGCATCACCACAACCTGAGTATTTACCCGAGTATTGGATTTACTGTTCTGAGATCCCATATGAAATCATGTTGAACAAATGGGAGGAACAGTTAATAACAGAGGACCATGAGATACACAACCTTGTCATATGTTAACTCCAGAAGCTACCATTACAGTAGAAGGTGTGACCTTGAAAATGATACTTTGAATGCATGATAATATGTACAGTAAAAATAGACAAGGTTAGTTTTTGGAGATAAATTCAAGTGGCTTAATAGATTGCAGATATATTTAGAAGGTAAAGTATGCCATGCATTGATGTGGAAGGATCATGAGGAGTGAGAAGAAACTACTTGCATCAGTAACTAGATGATTGTAGTTACCTTTCATGAGTTAGGGAATACTGATGGAAAACCATGTTAGGTTTCTTTAGAGGCAAATGTATATGTGCAAATCAAGGTTCTTTAATATTTTAACTTACAGATGCATCAGTAATTCAAGAGACATCCAGTAATGTCACACATACAAATCTAGGGTTCTGAGAAGTATGTGCTTGATATAGTTCTGGGAATTCTTTAGTCGATTAGTAAATTTTAATTCCAACTCCAGATAAGGATAGGTTACACAATACAGTGTGAATACGATTTCAGTCCAGGGGTAAGCCTTTACTAACTCCAGAATTTGACATCTGGGTAATAAAAAATGCATTGATAGAAGGAGGCACAAGAGAAGCATTGATAGAAGGAAAACAGATGGCAGGTGCACTGCAGAACATGAGGAAAGAATGTGCTTCAAAATGAAAGGTGTGGGAATTGATGCTGTATATTGCTGATACAGCAAATGAGACAGGAACCAACACATTCTTTATCTTATTTGGTGATAGTAAGGCAACTAGTGGTAATTTGGAGAGCTGCTTTCAAGGGTGGACAGGCTGGATGCTGCCTGTGAACAGGCAGCCTGTGAATAGGCATTCATAAGATAATAAAGAAAATGGACACAAGGAAGAAATAGCTGATAAAAGTATCTGAGTAATAATTAGTAGTATGGATGCATTTTTTTCTTTTCCCTTTCTTTCTTAACACTTTCATGGCCAAGTCTTTGGCTTCCTCTGTATTTCTCCAACATAGTTTTCAGTTCACATCCTGGGGTTTCCACATAGCCATTATTCTCCAGGAATCTTCCTCCTTGAGATATGCAGATATCATAGTCCTTTGACAGGCACGTGTCAGCTGAAAAGTCCATGTCTTAGAGCACTGTCTCTTGTTATCACAACATAAACAACTGGTTACCTTTTCCACCTTGCTTTGTTTCATTCTCTCAACAATTTGAACATTTATTTTTATTTGTCTCTTAGTTAATGTGTAATGAAGTATTCAAAGTCCTAAGAACAGTAACTAACAAGTAGTATATGATAAACATCAGTGAAACGAAAGAGTATGCAAGCTAAAATACAGCACTTCATTGTCTTGGCTTAGAATTTCCTGCATGTGCACCATTTGTATACCTGCTTTCTGAGTCATCACACGGATTTCCATCAATGTCCCACGTGAGGACCTCATTTAGGAAACCCAAACTCACAGTAAAAGAATCATTTGCCAGACTGACTGGTGGTCTATCACTGACATTATACTAATATATAAACCATGCAAGTATGGTCTGTTTTTCACTGAACTGAATGTTTAGACAATTTGGGAACAATTTGAAAATTTCACAATTCATTGCAGTAGCTTGCCTATTTGATGCCAGTAGAAAGGAAGATGAAGTCCAAGAGCTCAAAAACTTGCCTCTTTTTACATGATCCAAAAGTCTTTGCATATTCACAAACCATCTATTCTTATCCTTGGGAGTAAATCTGAAGATTACAATTTAAAAAATGATCAAACAGAATTATCTACAGATAATGCTAATACATATCGTCTAGAAAAGATAGTATATAGAATCTATCATCTAGTATATAATCTAGAAATGACTCTAATACCTAACAAATACTTAATTTTTCACTACATGTTCTAAACATTTACCTAACTCCAAAGAGCATATATTAATGTGTTTTCATTTAAAAATAACAAAACCCATCTAAAATGTTTGGAGGTAGTCTCCGTACAGTCTCCTTACCACTGAAAACCACTGTTTTAAAAGTGGTGTGTAGCTATGCTAGAATTTACAAAGTGAAGTTTTTCTACCTCAAAGAAAATCAACAAGAATGATTTTAGGCTTAATCTAAGTCCTCTTCAATTTTTGTTTCTCTGGTGACTACCGAGAAAGCAATAGATGAAAGTCTGTTTTCTCAGATCACATGGTGGGTTGGAAGGCTGTGTGCTCATTGCCACTGTGTCAGAAGGATAATGACAGATGTAATGGATAGAGCATCTCCGTGGACAAAGATTTTTTTTTTTCATTTTATCCTGGGAGGATGGAAGACAAAGAATTGGTATACTGCACATACAGATTGTGGAAACCAACTTGTCACCAGCTGGATGCAGCACAAACAAAGAATCCCAAATGCCTTTGTTTCCAACTGATCATTTTTTTTTCAGAGATGCATATGAATTGAAAGGAAGGACTCCTGGCAAATGGAAGAAAAGTTATACTGTGTTTCACAGCCATTTCTGGGAAGACGATTCCATCAAATATTCATGGTAGGCTCTTGTCTATATGAGCCTAGTTGATAGAATAATTCTGCTGGTTCACCTGGCACCAAATCTCAGACCCTTTCCTGTTCCACAGCTAGTAAATCTTGGCTGTCAGTGATGGGAGCTGATGGGAAATGATAGCCTTATTGAGCTGCCTTATGAACTGTAACTCATTTGTTCTCAGGACCCAGACTGACAGCCCTTGCACTTCTCCCTTCCAGCAATATTGAGCATAAATCACTTTATCATTTTTCCACATGACAGTTTATCAGAATTCTGGAATTCTATATGAAGTCATAGGGGCTGGGGATAAGAAATGAGACAGTCTATCCTGTAGCTGAGGAGGTTTACCTTGAAAGGTATTAATACAACCATAAAAATACCACTGGGATTGAACTAACTATATGTTGTCTCTTCTTTGAAAGAAAGCTCATCAGTTTCATTTCCTTCACTGTTTTCTTCATGACAGATACAGGGGGAATGGGTGTATATAATTAAGCCTTTCTCAAGCAAAAGGACGGAAAAGTGGCCCTTCTAGATCAGTTTTCCTGCTCAAGTTGGATACCCTTATCTTTAGAGTAAGAACAGTAAAGTGCCTGAGGCTGATACTGAGGTCATATCAAGTTTGCATTAAAGAAAAGTCTATTCGTGTAATTTAGCATTACCTGTCAGCCTGCTTTACCTTCTTGAATAATACTTTTAAAATACACCATTCTGCTGCAATTAGGTGATACCTAGCTGTCTTGACTGCTTAGTATTGGGAGGAACGAGGAAGCAACACTGCAAGAAAGATCTTCTCCGTATGAGCTGCTTGCACATAAATATTGGAGATTGAGGAAGTTGTTGACTGTTTATGTGGAGGAGGAAGCAGTGCAGAAAGACTGTGAAGGCAAATGTGAGAGAACTTTTCAGTGTTGCTACTAAGTGGACCAATGGACTGATGACTATCGTGGTGGAAATGATAGAGGCTGACAGCCCAAGGTCAATTTCATTTTCATCTTACTGTGAGCAATGATCAACACCATTGGAAATCAGACATGCATGTACTTATATGGGGATCATCTGTAATATCACACAACTCTCCACTTTGTTATGGAATCTAAAGTACTACAGTTTGAGCTTTCACAATCACAAGCCAGCACCCATGTCTCCTACAGGGAAACTGAGTCCCAGATTCAAATTGTCCTTCATTGCTCATACTACAGGCACGAATTACTAAAATTTGACCTAGAATTATGGTAGTTTCTGAAACAAGGCAAGAAATAGACTGTTTTAATGTTTAACACATGCAAAAGACTGTGGTACCTATTAATTTTATCTACTGTTTAAAATTTGCTCTCCTGCAAGGCCATTATTCAGGTTAATGAAGTAATTTAAAAGTTAGTACATTTATAAATAACCAACAAACAATGCTTTTTATTCTTCTCTTTGTCAAAGTCTTCTTTCTAAACCTTGGCTCCAGCCTTCATTAATACATTTTTAGCATGGAAGCTATATGAAATGAGTCTTAGTTGCTCTAGTTTTCTTTTATTTGGACCAGGAATACCATTCTTTTTTTTTAAAAAATAAGCTTTTATAGAATATTTTTATGGTGTGGATATGTATTTATATATGTCAATGCACAATTATACATTATACTTCCAATCACCTAAAATGCCAAAACAGAAATATGCTTCTTTCTATTAACCATGGGACTTCTGATTTATTGTTTTAATTCATTAAAACATAACATGTGATGATGTCATCCATAAAGAAGAAAAGTTGGTTCTTGAGGGGTTGAATTCCTATTCTTTTTTATGGCCAGATAACAGATACAGTATATAAGCATGCATATGGTGCTAAACACAGATGAAATGGGAAGGAGACTCTTCAAGGATTCCTGATAGAGAAGTCAAGGGAGGAGCACTGGAAGCCCGCATCACTGTTGGTATCAAGGAGTAGCAATTATTTTTTAAAGTGTTTTTAAACAAAGTAATCCTGGTGACTATTTTGCCTTTCTCGGCTTTATTTTGATTTGTGGTGGAGTAATAGCTTCAGTTATTTATCTGAAGAGTAGAAAATAAGGCATAAATAGAAAGTCTACATGTGGGAATCTGACCAGAGATATTGAAGAAAGTAAACAGAGAACAGAGACCAAGGAAAATCAGTTATCCCATCAAACAAGCCTCTGGATGCAAAACAGTTGGCAGTTTCTGTTTCCTAAGCAACCTTTGCCTGTGATAGAGTGTCAGAATGAGCAGCTCAATCCCACTGCAATCATGTGCACTTTATGAAATCTCTCTAGGAATTAGTCTATCTAAAAATAGGCAATGAAGAAGTTATTATCTCATTCTAATTTATTGCCATTTTCACTCGATAAAGTTCCATTTAAATATCTATGCAGGTCATGCATATTAGTAAGATGGGAGCTGTTCTAAAAGCATTTCTGAATTATCCTGAAAATGCATGACACCAATTAATTGAAATCTTGCAAGGAGCTGGGTTTGTATGTATGCATGGTCATATGTCTTTGAATATGTATTTGAAAACGTGTGGAACAGCTAGATGGTTGCAACCCCTGCTCATGGTGTGTGCGTGTGTGTGTGTTATCAAATTTGGTGTATGCAGCTGGGTATGGCTTACCAGGCAGCTTTTCCAGCCACATTTCTAGGGAAGACTTAAGTGAGCTCAGCCCAAGACAGCCCAGCCCAGACAAGCCCAATCCACCTCTGCAAAATGACTACTGTTGTAGATCAGTAAAGTTTTAAATTTAGGCATAGTTTGTGAAAAAACAACATACCATGGGAATATGGGATTATAAACACCAAGTGAGAATAATTCTATGTGGACCACATTTTCCCACATAAGTTTTTCTTTATAAAATGATTTGAGCAAGGCCAGTAGTTTGGCCTAGTGTTAGAGTGCTTGTATATGTATGTATCACATACATAGAAAAAAGCCGGAAATGGTGCTGAGGCTCAAGTGGTAGAGCTCTAGCCTTGAGAAAGTCCAAGGACAGTGCTCAAGCCCAGGATGGGCAAAAAAAAAATGACTTGAGCTAGTATCTAGAATGTTGTTGTGTACGGAAAGATTGGTGAAAACTGAATGGACCAATTGTGTATAATGTAAATTTCATCAATACAGTACTGCAATAGTTTATTATCTTAAAAGTAGCATTCTGTATTTTTCCTTGATTATTCCAAATTTTAAAAAATATTTTATCAGCTATATAATGAGTGACTGTTGTCCTTAATGTACTATGCTATCGCTCATCTCTTTTGCCAGCCCTTGGTTATCTCATATTGTTACAATTTTTCACCTTGTTATCTGATATATTTTGTATGTGCTTAATTGGTTATTTGAAATTGGATAGGGAAGGGGGGAAATCAAGATAAGCAGGAGGAGGGTGGGAGAGAAATGGGGACCATGTCATGAGAAAGGGTATCAATGTTTGTGAAGTTATGCACTTTCTATCTGGTGAATATAATTTAACTCTTCTATTAATCACAATAAAAATTACAAAAATATTTTATTATCTTCAGTTTTATAAAGGATGATGAAATTTATGAATACAATTAATCTTTATCAATGCCATCCCTTTCAATATTCTCACCCATCTTTTCCAACTCACATCTTCCCTCTTTCTTAATTTTATAGATATACTTTGAATTCTTGGCTATATTTTTCCCCTTTTTATTTACCTATCTTTGGATCCCATTCCACCCCTTTCAAATAGCGGCTTCCTGGTATATATTTTGTTGAACTTTGACTTTGCTTTTCTAAGGAATTACACTATGTAAGCTCACTATGTGAATCTATCATGTTTCAGTTGATTTGTCTACACTTGTGCATCACCCAAAGTATTTACCTATAAGCTATTAAGCTAATTATAGCTTCTACAAATTGTGCAGTGCTTTATTTTGAAAGATTTTATGTTTTTCCCTGTGGAGTTTCCATTACCTCCTTTCATCTACCTGAATCCCTTTGACTTTCAGTCCTATTCTTTCTGCTCAGTTCCTGCTAATTCTTTTTAGTACTGTGCACTTTTGTTTTAGCACATTCAAAGGACTACACAGCTGGACTCTCCAGCAATTTAGGGTCATGTGGAGGCCTGGCAGCATGGGTAGTAGTGGCTGCCAAAGCCTAGTACTGTAAAACAATGTCCATGTCACCAGTTGTATGATCCACTCATTACAGTCTCTGAGGTATCATATTTGTCTTCAGCCTCTTCAATCCCAAGGTGTTCCTGTGTTCATTCATTTATTTTCATCACTCATTTTACAAGCTTGCAAGCAACACTAACTATCATAATAAATACTGTCTTAGCACCAAAGATACTAATGAGAATAAAATGTGACTATTGCCTTGGAAAGCTTTCATCTGGAGAGAGCCCAGCCACAAAGTTTCAGATGACTTGATGTGTAACTGGCCACAACAGCCTGCTATAGGACTCCAGAGAAGAGAGTTTCTGTGTGGCCCTGGGGAAAGTAGAGAGAAATCAGACAGCAAAACTATCAGAATGATAGTTACATGAAGAGTGGGAATTTAAAAGAGAGGAAATATGAGTTCACACGCATGAGAACAAGAAGAATCTGTCAGGGGCATTGTTCAAGAAATGGAGAGTAATTCTTCTTCTGATACCTGAAGGGTATTTGAAGAGTACTGGGTATGGGTAAGAGATGGATAGTTAAAGCTTTGTATGCTGTGTAGCTGTGTATACTCCCCTCCTCTCAAATATAGCACATGGGCACACACACACAGACTCCCAGAGGTGCGTACATTCAGGCTTGACATGTTGTGCAATGTTAAAGATAATCCAGAGATTAAAATCACAAAACCTTACATCTGATGCTGGAAAAGATGTATACCCTTATTCCTTCTACAAAGAAAAAAAAACATTACTTTTAGCTTTAAATATTTCCTTAGGCTCCCAGAGACTATCTTCAGAATGATCAACTCTCCCCATACTTCTGACAGATTTTCTAATATTTTGCTTCCCTTTCTCTCTGATGCAGCTTTTACTTGGTCTGTCCTTACTGACAAATGAGAATCATCAACTCCTAACTTATTTATAACATCCTTTTATATATTTGCAGGAGAGCTCAGGGAGCAATTCAGGCAGAAATGCAGCTGCTTTTCAGTTTCACTAAGTGAAAAAATAAATAAATAAAACAAAAAGAAAGAAAGAAAACTAAGCAGACTTAGTTTGGCCTCTTAGAGATGGCATTTTAGTCCTAAATAGTTGACAGAGAATGGTACATGGTGGTGACGACACATTCAAGCCATTGGCCAGTACTTCAGGGTTGGGATAAATATGTCTTTAGCTCTTTGAAATTATTTTTCTTTCTTTCTTTGTTTCTTTCTTTCTTTCTTCCTTCTGGAGGGGGAATAAGGAGTGCTGGAGTTTTAGACTCAAGACCCAATGCTTAGTAAATAAGTACTCTACTACTTGAGTCACATATACCAACAGACCTAATTTGATTTTAGCTGCTGTCCAGGTAGAGTCTTGAGGTTTGGGGCCAGGCCATCTTAGCCTACAATCCTTTTCACGAAAATCTTTGCTGTAGCTGGGATGATAGTGCACTGCATCCAGATATTTGTTGTTATTGTTAAGATGGGATCCCACTGATAATTTTCTCTCTTTTTTTTTTTTGCCTAAGATGGCCTGGAATCTTTATTTTTCTAATCTCTACCTCTCCTACTGCAGAGGAATTACAAGAATGAGATATAATACTCATGAATTATAACACTGAAATGAATTATCACCTGGAAACTTTTTTATAGGAAATACTTATTTCATGAAAATCCATGTTACAAACTTAGTTTATGGTAGTTAAGAGGTGATAGGATTGAAAAGCGTTACAGAATGGATGATACATCAGAGAAACAAGGTTCCTGGATAACAACTAGCAATTGGCAAGAAATGGCTGTATCGATTATTTGCCATGAGAAAGAGGAAGCATTTGTAGAGGTAAAAAGCTTGATGCTACCGGTAGAATCTAGACAGAGAGTCAAAGAGCAAACATGGCAAATGTCTTTAGAATGGTCTGAAAATTTTGCCTTTGGCATTCTACTCTCCCGAGGCCAAATGTAAAAACATGTATATCTAAATAAATTCTTCAATTGGAAGCATTTGCCGATGCCTACAACTATCCATAGCCTGATAATGAATCCCTTCCCATTGTTCCTCAAGATTGGATAAAAGAACAGATTCTTAGAAATTCAGGGACTGATATGACCATTAGATCAGCGAGAAACCTCTTCTTCCTTTTTCCTAAATATAGAAACTTGGTAGGAACTGATTCACATATAGTGTTCCAGACACACCTTACAAGACCAACTCACTTAATACAAAATCACAACAATACCACAAGCAAGCTATTTAGTTGGCACCATAATTAACTACATCAGCAAGTAAGGAAACAAATGAGACAGAGATTAAATTACTCACTGAAAATTCACACTTGGTTAAATGACATATCCGAATGTACCTCCCTGAAAGGATTTTTTTCTTTTCTATAAATGAATTTACTAAAGCATAAATGTCACGCAAAAATAGTCATATGAAGCGCACAATTTAGGTTTAAACTTATGTGCACAAGTACTTAATCATAATCAAGATGACAATGATGGTGACTATGATGATGATGAAGATGAAGATTTAGAATTAAGTTGTTGAGTGTATAAGTAGCTTTTATTTTATTATTTCTAAATAAAATTCAATAAGGATATAAGTAAAGATATAAATATAAGTAAGGATATAATAAGGATATAAATAAGGATATAACATACTTTTTTTTCTTCTATTAATGTGTGTTTTGGTATTTGGCCATTAATAATAGACCACCACATAAGTTTATGTACTATACTTTTCTTGACATATGCATCCATCCATTCCAGATGAATATTCAGGAGTAGAATTACTAATATTTGGTACGTTAAGTGTACTTACAGGTGTGCATTCAAGTTATTCTAATACTGCAGTTTCACCTCTGGGCCACAGTGCATTAGAGCCCTGGGCTCACTTAACAGGAATGCTAGTTCTTAATAAGCCATTCCTCAAGTACTGTTTTGCAAGAGTTGTTTTTGAGACACCTGTCTTTTGAATCTCATTGCTTGGAAGAGAGTCAAACAGGTGGTACATAGTCCATCTATATGGATCTTCTTGTTATAGCTGGTATGATAGAGATCTGCAACTATGCTCAGCTATTTACTGATAATGAGCTTTATATGCATCCCAAAGCTGGCACTCTTGTTCTCAGCCTTCTAAATAACTAGGTATCAAGATGTGAGACCCTGTTGCCTGGCTCATGTTTAAGTTTTGAATGAAACTAATTGCTTTCTGGGCACAGTTGCAGCATGCTTCAGTGTCAGCAGTGTATAATAATTTCTCAAGGAATATAAAGATGTAAATGTTTATCTCTTTAGCTTGGAAATCATTCCCTCTGTTCATTTTTTATATTTTGTTTTTAATTGCATTTTCCTAATGATTAATTCACATGCTTATTTTCCATCTCTCTCTATATATACATATATAAACACATTATATATGATAGCTTGTTCAAATCTTTTATCTTTGTTTTAATGTTTTCTTTCATTCTTACGCGATCTTTTTTTCTCTTTATTTGAGATGGTCTTATTCGTGGCTTTTCTTGAACTTGATGATGTTTTCAGTTTGTTAGAAAAATATCTTTTCATAATTTTATAGCTCCCACATTTACTTCTAGAAATGTCATAATTTAAGTTTTTACATTTAGAATTTTTTGTGGTTATACTATGAGGTTTAGATTGAACAGCGGAGCTATTCAGTTTAGATTGATACTTAATTGTTGTAGTACTGTTAGTCAAAAATTAATCCTTTTCACCCCATGAATTTGGTATGCATGTTTGTATTTTTTAAAGTCTATGGATCACGTATGTTTTCTTCTACCCTGTCCAACTGATGTGTCTATTTCAATGTCAGTTCTAATCATTGCTGCTTCATAATGAGACTTGAGGTCTGCTGCATCCAGTTTTATTCTAGATAGTCAAACTTGCATAAACATTATAGAAGTTCCGTGATGGTGAAACTTGACTAGACTGAGAGACACCTTGAGGATTAGGAAGGCAAAATCCTCTTTGTATCTGCCAGGTATTTTCAGAGAGGATGCAATAAAGTCGTGAGACCTTCCCCGAGTATGGGTAGTACCATCTAGTAGGCTGCGGTACAGAGAGGACTGAGATGAAATACTAGGGGGAGAAAGAGGAAATCGCCAGCCAGCAGGCAAACATGAGGTGATAAACCGTTCTCCTGCATGCCCTCTGCCATGTTTTTCTGTCCCATCATGATTCAGAAGTTACACCAAAGATTTCAGATTATAGTAATAAGTCAAGGCCTCCGAGCTGTCTTGTTTTCTACTGTGCAAAATAAGTGGGACCAACTTATAAAGAATTTTAAAAAATATCTCTCACTGTTCTGAAGGCTGAACAATCCAAATCTATGTGCATCTGCTGACCTGGAATTTATTCCTACTTCCTCTTGGAGGCGGTGAACACTGAGAGAAACAAATCCATTACCTTATGTCCTTTGTAAAGGCTCAAATATCATCCATGATGGCTCTGTCCACATGAGGTTATAATCTTCCAAGGTCCTAATTCTGTATATTGTTATGCTAGTTATTAAATTCAGAAAAATCACAGTGGTTAATTTTCTGGAGTTTATTACAATATCAACATAAATGCAGTTCTGGCTTTCCTATGTCAGTTGCTAAAATATATGTGGTTTTGTAAAACTCATGAAGTAGGATATACATTTTAACTTACATACATTTTACATTAGGTAACCAAAGTGTTATAAAGTTTACATGTATTGCATGTATTGACATGCATCTAATAATTGAACTTAGTTGACAGTTTGGTATTTCTGACTCTAAAGTTTCTCCTTTACTCTACTGGTTTTACAATCGATGCTTGTCTATCTTCCTTCTCTTTATTCTTCATCAGTTAATAGTAGTCCTATTTCACTCAAAATTCAATGATTTTTCAGTCACTAGAAACCAAAAGGATGTAGAAAATTCAATTTCTATCAGTGCTTCATTGCTTTGAGAGTTCACACATACACACAGAAAACAGGTGTTCATTTGTTTGTGGCAATCAATATCAGCAAGAGGAATGTTTATAAACTATTTAGATTTGAAGACATGCACTTAAATCCAATGATTTTCCTTGGCTAGTTTGTGTGTTCTCTTTTTTACCTTGGGAATTATTTATTATTTTGAAAATGATTTTCTTTTGTATGTCATGAAGTTGAACATTTGGGGATTTACTCAACCATTTATAATAGGATCCAGAGGAACTTACAGCAAATACTGAAGCAGCCCCCAAACACATACTATCTGTAGGAAAGGTCAGAACCTCACAGAGATTTTCATTGAACCTTAAAAGACAAACAACTTCGCACAGCACTGCTACATCTTGGCTAATGCAATTCTAACCCTGCTGAGAATAGTAAAATGAAAAGGATATTTGATCCAGAATGTAACGAACAGTTTTCATTGTGTGCATTTTTTTAGTGTTGTTTTAGCTTTCAGTTTTCTTTGTAGGTAAAAGACAAGGACAAAATTCCATTCATACATTCACTATATAAATAGTTTACAAAGCCAACTTTGAGTGTGGTAGTCTTGTTTATAAACAAACCAATAGAAAAAAATTTCCCATAAATAATAGCATGTCAATTTTCATAAGAATGGTAAGATTCATAGCTAAAGAAGCTAACTTAGTAAGGCTATGGTAGGGATGATATATAAAGGAGTGAAAATGCTTTTAAAATTAAATAGCCTTTCTTGAGAAATGTATTCCAAGGTACATTCCACAGTATTTTTGTTTTGGTCTCTAAAAGTGTATGCTATTGGTTATTGTCTTTCCAACTGGGTAAAATATTTTGGGAGTCCCACAAAAAAAGTAATTTTCAGTACATCCTATTCGGCTTCTACTAAATTAGAAGTTGAAAAAAACCAAATCAATATTATTTCACATCAACATTATTTAATAGTTGATAGAATGACATTATTTAATAATGAAGTTTTGTGTTTTCATTGCAAACCCTAGATTTGTTTCCCTTATATTCTAAATTATGAACATCCTACAATCTATCTTACTGGCCTTTTTTTGAATGTCCTTCATTCATTCATTTAAAATAATTTTAAAAAGAGATCAGAGCACATTATCTCAAAACATATCACCTTGGAATCTTAATTAGTTTGAACAGAGAAGAATTAAGGAACACCAAAGAGAAGAATCGTTCTCTGACCTCTTTTGCTCCCTAAAGCAATCAGGACTCGAATTTTCCATTTTCTATTAGAAAAGGAGGATATTCTTAACCTGGAGGTGTGAAGCAAGTGTACAAATGGATTGTACAAACACACTTGACTATAAGAATCTTCCTTTTCCATTAATTTATTCTATAGTTTTACTAGTCACTTTCTCCCAATTTGTCATTTCTGAAACAAACTCCTTTTTCATTTTTGTTATATCTCCACAATGTACTGATATTAAAATGGTGTGCATGTCTCCATATATAGCCTTTCCTTGGGTGCTGTTATTTGTATCTCTTCTCTGAACATATCTGTGTGCACATAAAATTAAGAAAACGTGCTTTTGTCTTGCTAATTTTGTTTGTTCATGTCATAGATGAGTACCTCCCAAGGAGTGTAAAGAAAAAAAAATCTTCTCACAATTATGTACCAGGTATCAAGTCAATCACAGGATTCATAATTTACATGATGCAAGAAACAATCATGTCTAGCTATTGTTTTCATGTTATCTTCTGATTTACCAACTTCATTTCTCTGGAGCTAGGGAAACATCTTAGTTGTGTGTATTAGACACTAAACAAGGATGAGTATGTATGATAACTCAGCCTTTACACTAAAGAATGAGAATTCTGTACAAAAGATTGCAGTCATTCAAAAGCATGAACTCACAGTACAATTCTACAGGCCTGGCAAGTAGTACAACACAGTCACAAGTGGTTTCCTTACTAGCACATAACAATAAGGATATGGTAACAACAACACATTTACTGCGATCTCTATTAAAATTCCTCAGTTAAGTCCTTATCAAAGTTAATATTATAAATACAGATGTTAGATACAGCACACTAAATTTTAGTTGAAGACTATTTTTGTACACAGATGGCATCAAGAGTGTTCCAATAGAAGCATTTTTGTATTGACAGATTTTAGATAACTGAGGAGTTTAGTGTATGTTAAATCTCTATAAATGTATTCTTTGGATCATGAAACACAATATTTTTAGAAGTAAAAATGATCTTTTTTGCCCAAAAATTTTGTGAGAAGTTCTGGATTTTAATATTCTTTCAATCACTGTGGTTTTGATTGTCAATTATTTAATAATAAGTTTTGTGGGTAATTCAAATGGCTTTACCACTAAGGACCCATTTTCAAAGCTGATGGGGCCAGCTGAGAGTATCACATGTTAGTATTGACAGTGATATTCACTGCATGATCTCCCATATTCTTGAAAAGCTACTAACTACTGGCAATCCTCATAACAGATTACTACAGCAAATGAATATATCAGGTATGTATATGATAAAGTATTCTTTGTAGTTAAACATTTTTTTCCTATTTAGAAACCCTATCCAATGTGATCTGTAGTTAAAATGTCATCCTTACTATGTTTTACAAGTAATTCTTTTCTGTTTAAAGAAGACCCAACAATATAAAATAAAAAACAATTCGTGAGAACATAATAACAAAAGAATGCAGATATAAACATAACCTTATCATTGGATCAGACTCTGGGCATCTTTGTTGTGATCACAGAGCGATTGGATTAACAATGTAGTTGGCCCTTTTAAACCAATTTGGGGAATGTTAGAACATCCAAAGAGAAAGTGCTTGGCACACAGTCAGTTGTTAATTGTTTTGCTGTGTGAATAATGAGCTTCTACACATGGTTCCTTTAACAATTTTAACTACTGAGAGGATAGTTTTTTCTTCTCTTAAAAAGAGATCAACCTATAGTTTTTTTCTTTTCTTTGTGACTACTGAATTTTTCTGTATTTGTACCTAGTTACTATGAGTAATTTGAGGGTCTACCTACACATAAACAAAAACTCATTTTACTTCTTTCTAATAAACTCCATCTGAATATTAAATGTGTTACCTTAATTGCACTTTGTTGGGCAAATGCCTCTAAGAGACTGAGTTTCCAGGCAACCATATGGAGTCTAGAGCCAACACAAAAGTAATGGTTCCTTACTTCAACTGTCAGAACAAAAGGGATTCCTTCATAATGCATTCATACCCACTGAACTGGCAGAGCACTTCATTTAATTTTTCATAAGCTGCCATCAAAAACCTGTCTTTTCAAATAATTACTTGGCAGAAGTTACAATTTGATTTCTTTTTCTTTTTCACCGTTTAAATTAGTTTATGACTAAGGTTAATGATCTTTATTTCAGTCTGTTTTAAAGTACAGTTCTGTTCATTCTATGATATCAGTTCCTCTTCCTTCTATGTAAACAGTTTGGGCAAATGATCCTATTCCAGAATAATTAGGAAATTAAGATAAAAATCTTGATGACAGGACAGTATGCAGCATTTCTCCACTATGAGAAGTATTTTAGAATCCTGTATTTGTACTCACTAGGTATTATGAAGAGAGATCACAATAAAGATCTGTTTTATGCTCATCTCAGTGAGATAAGAGGGACTTCTAAAACCTCATTTACACTCACTTAGCACATAGAATTTTAAAGTATTATCATCACTAAAGCGAAATTTTGAAAGGGAGAAGAAATGTTTATCACTATTTGTAATAAGAGTATTTTATTTTTTTCTTGTCTCTCAATAAGTGGCTGATTTCAGGATTTGAATTTGTTACTGTCTTAGTGAGTTAATCTGCACTATAGAAAACAATAAGACTCTCATTGCCTAAATTGTATGAGTACTTTTCTGGCATGTTATCTTTAATATAGCAGCTTCTGTTACAATTTTTAATGTACAACATACAGTTTTCAATGTTTTTATTAGCGATCAGAGCATATTGGCTATACCAATTCTACCCAACTATAATGAGCAAAATCCCTTAGCAATTGAGTTCATTTAATCATCTTTTAAGTTAATTTAATTTATTATATTCTAGAGGTGATGTACTGAGGGACTACATTTACATGAGTCAGGTAATGAGTACATTGCCTTTCTACAGTGTTTTCTTTCCCCTCATTCTGTCAGTCAGTCCCTCCCTCACATTTAGTTCCCTTTCAAAAATTTCCAATGAACTCCACTTAAGTTCTATGCCCTCCCATCTCCTTACTGAATCTATCTATCTATCTATCTATCTATCTATCTATCTATCTATCTATCTATCTATAAATGCACCAAGTTATGGAAGACAGAATCACCAAAAACCAAAGCCAAAACAAAACATTAAAAAATTCTCTTTTTTCCATATCCTGGAGTTCATTTCAGTATGGATTTTATTTTATATAAATATGCAGTTAAGCCTTGAACCTTTCCAGTTTTCTCCTATGAGAGCTCTTTTTTGTTCTCACTGTGTGTCTCCAGAATCCTGTATATTTTGTCAGATCTGAGTTCATTTTAGATCTAACTTCTGCATATCAGAGAGAATATGGGTCATTTGTCTCTTTGAGCTTGGCTTACCTCACTTAACATGATCTGTTCTACTTCCACCCATTTCTCTGCAAAGGAAAGTCTGTGCTTTCCAATGGTTTGGTAATATTCCTTTGTCTATATGTATCATATTTTGATTTGATCCACTTATCTATTTGGGGGCATCTGGGTTGTTTCCCTGAATGTGAATAGTATGGCAAAGAACATGGATATACAGCTGTCCTGTCATATGCTGACTAATCATATTTGGAGTTGATGCTGAGGAGTGGTATGGTTAAGTCATGGTATGTCTGGGTCGTAGGGAAGGTCTATGTTTAGTTTTTTGAGGATCTCTATTTTGCTGTCCAGAGTGGTTTACATTTCCTCCAACAGTGCAGTAGGGTTCCTTCTCCCCACATCCCATCAACATTTTTTTGTTGTTCAAATTTACAATTTTGGCCAATCTTAATGGGGTGAAATAGAATCTCAAAGTTGTTTTGATTTGAATTTCCTTTATGGCCACAGATGATGAGCAATTTCTTCTCTGTTTCTTTGCCATTCTTACCTCTTCTTCTGAGAAATTTTTCCTTAACTCCTTTGCCTATTTAGTGATTGGTTTGTTAGATTTTGAGGGGTTACTTTCTTGAGCTCCTTGTATATTTTGGATATTAGGCCTTTGCTTAATAAAGATTTTTTTCCCCAGTTTGTTGGCTGTCTTTATGAAGTAGAAAAAGTTAGCCTCTTTGACAGTTGGTGTTGAGAAAACTGGTTACCCCTCTTCAGAAAACTAAAAGTGGATCCCTGTTTGTCACTATCATTCAAGGTAGATCAAAGACCTTAACATCAGTCACAAAATTGAAACAGTTGCAAGAGAGAATAGGAGAAACATTAGAATGAATAGGTATAGATAGAAACTTCTTGAATAGAGTCGTAGGGGCACAACATAGGCGAGAAACTTGACAAGTGGGATTAAAGTTTCTGCACAGCTAAAGACATAGTTACTAAATTAGAAAGAGTTCATTTCTTAGTGGACGTTTTTTAAGATTTAGAAAGGATTTATTTTAGTATAGTAGGGCTAAAATAAGAGAAATAGAGCAAGAGCAACATTTCCTGCCTATGGAGCAGGAAATGGAAGTTAAAAACTCCTGTCCTGGAATTTCAGGGAGTTTGCCTTGTAGCATCTGGTCATAAAGGTATATGGATACCGTCATGAGTGATTACAAGTGACTTTAGAAACCACTAGGACAGCAGGAAATTAATCTCTCTACTGTAAGATTAATAGAGGCAACTTTACACCAAATATAGATCAGTAAAAGTTTAGACATGCTGGGGAAAAAAAAAAGAATAAAATAGATGAGCAGAGAAAAGCCAAGAACAATGAGTGTCTAGAATGGCTGTACTTCATCATGAGGATTCAAGATGAATTCAAGAGGAGGCCAGAAGGTAGATTCAATTACTTGGAGTCAATTTGTCTTGAGAGAAAACAGTGAAATGGGTAGACTGAATGCTGGTCATTGAGGGGGAAGGAGACATGCAAACAATGGATTCTCATTTCAGAGAAAATCATTCCCTGGATAAAATGAAAACACCTAGGGATTGCAAAACATGAGAAAGATATACAATCCCTTCAGAAATATTTTAGTATAAATTGTGAATTATGTGACTTATTCATTCACATATACAAGGATTAAGCACTAGTAGAAAAATAAGTCAAATGATGTGTTATTTCAGCCTAAGATAGAAGAGGAAAAATATTAAGCCCGCATCACCAATCAGCACTAGAAAAACACATTATTAGATGGGAGTTCCAAGAAACAGAACACCTCATTATCTTAGATACAAAGCATAAAATATAGTTTTTTGTTTTGTTGTAGGTGACATGCACAAGTTAACCATTAGTAATGTCCTCTTTTCGTTTTCTAGTATGGACTGTCATTCTTTAAAAATGTTCTATTGTTCTCAGATTGTCCCATGGTGCTGCAGTATAAAAAACAGTCTTGGAATACCGTTCTTACCTTTTCCAATGATTATTGATTTGTGCTCAAAGAAAGAAATCTAGGCACATAGTTTCTAGGTACTGTAGTATTTTTGCTCTTTTTGCTTTACTCTGTCTTCAAAAACATCTGAATGCAAATTATCTTAGGGCTAAAAGTCCCTTTGATTGTATTATACACACTTATACATGGAGAGAGAGAGAGCGAGAGAGAGAGAGAGAGAGAGAGAGAGAGAGAGAGAGAGAGAGAGAGAGAGAGAGAGCGCGAGAGAGAGAGAGAGAGAGCGAGAGAGAGAGAGAGAGAGAGCGAGAGAGAGAGAGAGAGAGAGAGAGAGAGAGAGAGAGAGAGAGAGAGACTGCATTGTTTATGTTACTCAGAAAAAGAAAATGCAGCAGAAACATATTTAATGCATATCATGCCTCTCATTTTGCTACACTTTTCTATTTTTGCACACACAGAAAATAGGTCATAAACAGCGGTTTATGCTTCATGGTTAGCAACTGGGACTGGAGTAATTTGAACTCTATGTGACTCTCCATCTAGTTTCATTTAACTAGCATTTTTTAATTCCTCTGAAAATTACTGACATAAAGGAAAGAATATCTAGCTGTTGTCATCTTAGTATCTTTTAATTCCTTGCTTCCTATTAGACCATTATATATAAACATTAGAAGAGAGAGTAAAATTTAAAATATAGAATTTTTATTTCTTCATCTTAAGGCCTGAGGTGTATGAGTAGTTTATTTGAGTCAACTTCAAGTAAGAGTGCTCTGTACACGAACACGAAATCATGAGTATGAGTTATGTTTTACATGGAGTTTTAAATCTTAAAAAAAATCCATTGTTGTTTTAAGTAATGTGCTCTGCAGAATATATAGTATTTTAAGGGGCCAAGAGGACTTATAGTGAATGTAAACATAAAAATATGCCAATGTTGAGAAACAAATATATAAGCAAGATTGGGAGAACATAGGCATACATTTAATTGTTTCATATCAATTCTGGCGTATTTTTTCTGTTGTTCAGATGGGGAAAGCCCATCTGATGGATTTACAAAAGCATTGTAATTATGTGAGTCAGATAATGAGTACATTTCTCTTTTTGTCTTTTTCTTTTTTCATTTTTAATTTATTTTTGTTTTTAATTTTATTGCCAGGGTAATGTATACAGGAGTTAAAGTTACATTTGCAAGGTAGTGAATACACTACTTCTTAAAGAGTTACCCCTCTCCCTCTCCTGCCCCTCTCAAGTTATAAAGTTTATTTCCAATATACTGTCTTGTGAATATTGCTGTTACATTGTCACCTTTTGTCCTTTGTCTCATCTTGTTCTTCCCATCCCTTCCTTAATTCCAATAAACAAATAAATGTATATACAATATACCAGTTACCAAAGTCAGATACAGTAACAAAAGGGAATAAACCATAAAAGGGGAAAACAATGGAGAAAAGAAATGACTTCATATAATACATTAAAAACAACAACCACAAAGGTAAACTTCTTATACAGTGTCTTTCTTTCCCCCATCTCCCATTAGTTACCTCCATCTGATACATGTACAGTTTACATACATCACAGTGTCCAATGAGTTCTACTGATGCACTTTTTTATACTTTGTAATTCTGATGGGTAATTTCTATGATTTATCTTCAAGTATGCTGATTATTCTTTCTACTGTTCTCTATTTTGCTTTTGAGATCATACAGAGTATTTAATTCCATCTTAGTCCCAACATTTCTTTCTTGTTACTTCTTTATCTTTGCTGAGATGTGGAAATGTTGCCAATGTTTTTGTTTTAACTTACTTTCTTGTGTGTTCATAATTGTTTGTTGAAGCAGTCTTATGCTCTCTATCAAATAATTCTAACATTCACCCAAATATTGTCATTTAATGCATATTTTCATTTAGTTTGAAACCTGTCTGATTCTATATATACCAATACTAATCTTGAACTATTTGGTATTAAGTTAGGATTATGCAATTGTATGCAATTCAGTTTTATCAGTCCCCCTAAAATTGCTCCCTTGGGTAAAGCTTTTTATTAGTTATATCCCAATAAAACTTTTAGAACTCAAAATATTAGCCACACATAGAATAGCAGTAGTAGGGTAAAAGGAATAACTTTATACTGAATTCAGATAATTTGAAACTAATATAGTTGATACTTTATTAAATAAAGTAAGAATTTTAGACAAACATCTCCTTTAAAGCCTCACTTATAAAGTAGTGTAGTCTATTTCTTTATTTCTTTCTGTTTTAATTGTCTTTGTCTTAGATCTTTCACTCTTGGCACTGCAGTATGTATTCATTATTAATTATTTGGATTAAAAATTATTTCAGAAATAGTGGTATGACTAACGGCTCTTCAAAAAATTAGTATGACAAAAAGTTTCTCTATTTATCTTGTAAATGAGAATTCAAAAGAATTTCTAAATATCATCTTCAGAAATAGTTTCCTTTTGAAGTTTTCCAAAGTAATATTCCTTTCTTCATATTTAGATGAGTTAGTATATTTCCTTTTTTTTTTTTTTTTGCCAGTTCTGGGCTTGAGTACAGGGCCTGAGCACTGTCCTTGGACTTTCTCAAGGCTAGAGCTCTACCACTTAAGCCTAATCACCACTTCCAACTCTGGTCTTCGTCCATGCTAGGCAAGCACTCTACCACTAGGCCAAACTCCCGGCCCATGAGTACATTTTTTGATGAACGTTGTTTTTCTCCCACTTTCCTATTCCCAACCCCTCCCCTCAAGTTGTAAAATTCATTTTCAACATATTGTCTTATGAGTATCACTGCTGCACAGGTTCACCCTTTGTCCTTTGTCTCACCATATTGTTGTTTTCCTTCCCTTCCATAATTCAGATAAATAGATATACAAGACACAGGGTATCCAAATCAAATACAGTGACAAAAGGGAGTAAACCAATGGGGAAAACATGAAAGAAAAAAGATATATTTTTATATAGTACATTGAACATAACTTTCTAAGGGCTGAAAATTGTCCTGATAAAACCATATGGCATTTTTCTATACACCATAGACTTCTATGAAGCATTTATGATTTTTCTAGAAACCATTTTATTACTGCTCAATAATCCGTATGTTTGGTTTTTTGTCACATTTGGTTCCTGTTATATTTTGTAAAAGAGGCTGAAAATGCTTGAATAAATTTAAAACTTAGTAAATCACTAGATTTTAATGTACAATGTTCATATACAATTTTTAGAACTTATGCTAGAAAGCTCTTCAGATCTAATTATCTCCTAGTTTAAAAACTGATCATGTCCTCTGTCAAAACACATTTTAGTGGATATGATAATGAATGATTTGCCCCCAGAACCCATTTATTTACCAAGCATATGTTTGATTGACTATGGAAGAGAAGATACTTTTATATTCTGTCACCTTTTATGTGAATAAAATTCATAAAGCTTTCCCTAATAGTAGATAGGGAATCATATAATTCAACTAACTCTCTACTGACAAGCAGAACAACTTACACAGCCTAGGATATGTCATAAAAGAGGGAAAACTTGTTAATTATCATTTGTCAAAGAAACAAAATTTGAGGAATAATGACTATCGCTATGGTGGGATTGACTTAATACTAATGATGTTACTAAAGTACATTTTGGCAACTTTTTCTCATTAGGAGTCAGGAGGTGATGCCCAGTGGCTAACAAGAAATATGTCCTAGGGACTAATCCATTCAAGCCTCCACTGAATCCTACATACTTAAGGAATAAAAGATAGCCAGAAATAGAGACATCTTTTCAGGGGCAAGTTACTTTTCAATCATTTCTCTTCCTGGAAATGGATAAAGATGACCCAGGATGTCTGCTGGCCCAATGATATTTACAAAATAATTGTCAATTCTCTATCGGAGGTAATAAAACTTTTCTAAGTCAACTTATCTTGCAAAATATTTCTGAATCGATAATAAAAACACAGACTGATGGCCAAGGAAACAAACAAGTATCATGAGACATAATTGGAAATAAAACCATATATACAGGTACTCTGGCTATCACATTTAACTTAAGCAGATTTAAAAATAACTCAGTAAAATCAGAATTTTTATAATCATTGCCACTACTTTATTTTGATAAAATGCATACATTTTAAATGATTTTCAAGAATAATACCTAGCTGCTGCAAAAATAGGATAAGATAAATAAAAAACTTTAGAATTGGATAAGAAAGATTAACAGAGAGAGATAATGTTGAATTATTGAGACACAACATGGTTATAAACACAGTATCTACAATGATAGTCCATATTGCTGGTTTTAAGATTAATACAGAAAAATTAAATTTCTACTTCTATATAGGAATAAGTACCTAGAAAATTAAAAGTAGAAGGTAACATTCATAATTGCTTCCAAATGTGAAAAATGTAAATGAAGAGGAATCTGTAGATTACTCACCAGAACAATATTAAATGCAAGGAAGTATGTCAAAATAAACTAAGAAATGTATATTGTTCATGAATAAAGACACATTACTATAAATTTGTCAATTACCATGTTCAATGATAACTCCTTGTACAACTACTTAAATATAACAAAATGTAATTTCACAAGTTGGTTGATAGAAACACAAATATTAATGTTGTCAGGTGGGTCTTTACTCAACTTATATCAACATGAATCTGATAACACAAAAACAAATATATTTGAATAAATATAAATTGATCATTTTGCATTAAAATTTATTAGTTTTCTCCCAATACATCCAGATAAACAGTATAATTATCTTATCCAAATGAGATTATTGTTGTGGAAATTATACAAGCTACATTTATATGAGAGCGCAAGAGCCAAAAACTATCAAGACTACTCTTAAGGATGAGGAATACATGGAGAAAAAAATGTTTCACTTAGCTTAGGATTTTATAAAAAGCTATAATATTGAAGAGAGGAAGTTTAGCAGAAAGATGAGCAAGGAGATGGAAGGAGTAGCATAGAAATCCCAGAGACCATTAAATGTCAATCATTTGACTTGTCAAATGGTAGGAATGTGGAGAAAGGAGAATTGTTTTAATAAATGGTACTATGCCTTTGGAAGTTAAAAAAAAAAAAACTTGAACCCTACTTTATATCATTTATGAAAACCAGTTTCCCAGTAGATTCTAGATAACAATATACAGCGTAACTCAATTAATTTTCTTTAATTGGGTTTCTCATCAGCAGTTCTTCCAATACAGTTGGACAGACCATTCTTTGAAGGTCTATCACATGCAGTACAGGACAGAATGTGACCTGCATTCTCCGACCCTAGGAGCACAGTTTCAGTGTGACAACCAAAATATCTCCAGATATTGACAATGGAATCATTTGCAATAGCCTGTTACTTATCAGTACAAGAGAGCTTTTATGCCAAGCACCGTGGCTCATGCCTGTAATCCTAGCTACTCAGGAAGCTGAGATCTAAGGATTGAGGTTCAAAGCCAGCCCGGGCACTAAAGTCCTTGAGACTCTTATTTCCAATTAACCACCAGAAAACTGGAAGTGGCACTGTGGCTCAAGGGGTAGGGCAGTAGCCTTAAGCTGAAGAAATCAGGAACAGCACCCTGGACCAGGGGTAGGGCCATATCCTTGAGCTGAGCAGCCCAGGCCCAGAGTCCAAGCTCCAAGACCAACAACAGAGAGAGAGGGGGAGCAGACGGGGAGGGGGAGGGGGAGGGGGAGAGGGAGAGGGAGACAGGGAGGGGGAGAGAGAGAGGGAGAGGGAGAGAGGGAGAGGGAGAACACCTTTATTTTTAGAATAAAAATTGATTTTCTGAGATATAAAATGCTTAAAAGAAATGTTGAATATGTTAAATTTGAGGGTATTAATGTTTAAAAAATACTTTGCCTCAAAAGACATTATTAGCAGAGTGGAGAGGTAAGCCAACAGCATGATCATAAATATAAAAGCTATATAACCAGCAAGGGGCTCAAAACCAGATGTACAAAGAACTCAGTAAGAAAATGAGAAAGCTCCTAAAGAAAAAAAAAAATGATCAAGAGGCTTTAACAACTAAAGGCATGCCAAGAAATAAATGAGAAGCTTTTGAACACCATTAGTAATCGGGAGCACGGAAATCATCACCCAAAGATCATAGCAATAGATTCAGCAGAAGTGATAATAAGGAGAAGTCTGACAGAATCCACTCTCACTTAATATGTGATGGAAGTGAGGCATTAAAAAGCTTTTTCCCCAAAAGAGAAAAATATATGAAGTATTGCAGTTTTTGTAAAGTCTCTATAATCTCAGTCTCAAGCCCTCAGATCTGTCATTGTATCACAAAATGTCACAGATGAAGACAAAATAAATTGGAATGGTTGTGCTTAAAATAGAACCTGAGTTTTAAATATCAATGGTAAGATTGCTTTGTTCAGTGAGTCAGAGTTTGTATACTTCTGATGTCAGAAGAATAAAAATTGGTTCAAGTAATTTGGGGAATCTATTTGCCATCATTTTCTAAAAATCAGTATTACTCATACTGTGATGATACATTTTGGTTATCAGTTTGATTGAATTGAAAAGAGGCAGAAGTTTGGGAATGTTTACTTCTCAGTATGTTCCTGTGAGGGTGTTTTTGGAGACAATTAACTAAACTGGAGGGGGGCAGGCAGGGTGGGGAGGGAGGAAGATCTGCTTTTATTATGCACAACATCATTCCACTAGGTGGGGGCCTAGATGGAATAAAACAGGTGGAAGAAAGGAGGTTCATTACATGCCCTTTAAATCTGTACAACTTTAAGTTGACTCTAATCCAGTCTTCACAGGACTGCTTGCCTTTATCCTCACAACTCATGCTTAAAACCTGTTAAATCTGTTTGGATCCTGATAATTTAGTCCTCCTTATCTCTAGCGTACCTCTCCATACTCACATTGTGAAGACATCTTTCCCATCCTGTGATTCCAAGTGAATTCTTTTCCCTACTTCAGGTTTTCCATGATAGTATGCAATTGGAACGAAATCCCCACAACCTGCCAACCTTCTCTCAGCCCATTTGAATTCTGCTCCTATGGTGTTATTTTGTATAAAGGCACACTTGGAGATTCATCTTGATAAGAGATTTGGCTTCAAGTATTTTCACTTAAAAAATGAATTCCCCAAGTAAGTTTTAAGCATAATAAATCCTAATAACCTGGTGGCTTTAAGTACAATTCAAATCTTTTGTCATTCATGAAAACTAATATAATTTGAAGATTTTTTAAACGAATGAAAGAGGACTGAAACTCTGACTCTTTAATAGAAAACCAATTTTGGCTTTGACAATCCAGTAAACTTCTGGAGTAAAATTATTTGGTTTGAAAATGTGTTAATAAGACCTATCTACCTGACATGCTTGTTATACCAATTAATGAAAAAAATCCCCACGATGAAACAATTTGAAATGTATACAACTGAAGTTTTTTTTTCTTTCTTTTTAATTCCCTCTCCCTCCATGTTAGGTCTTCCATTGCATACTTAATTATTTCAAACCACCTCTGTGTTCAAAATCTGGCTGTAATACATAATTCCAGTAAATAGTATGTCTACATTTCAGCATTGTAATTTATTTTTCAAAGGGCAATATAACCAACTACTTTATATAAAGTTCTTAGTCCAGTGGCTAATCTATAGTAACAATTGAACAATACTTTGAAAATTTTATTGTCAGGTAATGTATAGAGGGGTTACAGTCACATTTGTAAGGTACTTCTCTAACATTTTTACCCCTTCCTGTGTTTTTTATTCCACTTTCCCTCCCTCCACACTCTCCCAAGAAGCAAAGTTCATTTTCAACATATTGTCTTGTGAATATTACTGTTAACTTGGTTCACTCTCTGTCCTTTGTCTCATCATCTTGTTTTTCTACTTCCCCTCCCTTATTCAAATAAACAATTGTATATACAATTCTAGCATATTTATTTAGTCATGATAATATTATTGTTTTTACAGCTGAGGATTTGGTAAGCACTTTATTTATTTTCATTGAGCTTTATCATAAAAAGTTCTAAAAAGAGTAAGGAATCAATATTAGTTTCAGAAACATCATAATTGTAGTTATACAAACTACAATGCCATTTCTTTTTATGGTTTGAGCAAAAGTTTTAAAGGTTTAAAACTGTAATATAAATATTAATATAGTACCATGCTTCCCTTCATTATATCTGCATGAAATATTATATAAGTGTCTGAAACATGATTAAAAAACAAATGATCATATTTATTTTACTAAGCCTATTGAAGTATCAATGAATATGGTTAATAATATAGGAATCTGTTCTTATTGCAGATATGGAAATGGAATTATTCCAACAAGCAATTCAGTATTTTCATTGCTTATAATATCAATAAAATTCTTTTTTTTAAGATGTATGTATGTATGTATGTATGTATGTATTTATTTATTTATTGTGGGTCAGTAGGCTTGAACTCAGCCTGACCTCAGTCCCTCAGCTCTTGAACTTTGCAAGGTACCAACTTACCCCTGGGCCTGGGTATTGTCCCTGTGCTCTTCAGCCCAAGGCTACCTACCACCCTACCCTTGAGCCAAGCCCCACTTTCCATTTTCTAGAGGAAAATTGAAGATAAGAGTCTTAGGTCCTTTTGTGCCCAGGCTGGCTTTGAATCTAGATCCTCACATCTCAGTCTCTTGAGTAGCTAGGATTACAGGCATGAATCACCACTCCCGGCTTAAATACATTTAAAAAAAATCAAATTTAGCTTATTTGCCATGTACATTTTCTGTCCTTGTGGGAGATATCACTCTCATGATAGTAGGTGCCTGACTTGGAAATTTCTTTTTTTCCTCCTCATCATTTCCTACATGGAATTCAAATTCAACAACCACAGTTAATTCTTTCCTTCTTTCTTACTTTTGAGTTTTTAACTGATCTATGGCATGAATTGTTGAGCCATATTCTCCATCCACAGTTCAGTTTCAAGGCCTTTTCTAATTAAAGCAAAATGACATGACTGAAATCACACCTTTGTTTCCTCACTATACCTCAAGGCAGTGATACCATCCATTAGGCAACTCCCTTCATCAAATCCACACAACAATCCTTCCCTAAACCTTATTGTACTGCAAAGCATCATTTTCCTTTCTCATTCCCAGGCATGCTCTTTGTTGAAAAATATATTCAGTGTGTCTTGGTGTTTACTTTCCTTGTGTTCCATTTGAATATAAGCAACCTACATTTCTTCATTTGAATGGAAGTGTTCTTATAACTCCTTTCTTTTCTCTTTCTTTCTGGTTCTTTTTGTTTTGGTGGTAGTACTGAGGTTTGAACTCAGAGATTATTGCACTTGCTTGTCTGGTGCTCTTCCAATTGACCCTCAGCCCAAAGCCATTCATGTGTTAATTATTTTTCAGGTAGGGCCATATGTTTTTGTTTTTGGTGTGGGATTAAACGATGAACCACAACCCTCCTAAGCTTCCTATCTAGCTAAGATTCCAGACATACGCACTGCTTATCACTTGAGATGCGAGCTCTTTGAAGTTTTGAACCAGGCTTATTTCAAAATACAATCAGTGCTTTTGGTCTGCACCTCTAGAGTAGCTAGGACTCTAGGACTTTTTCACCAGGCCCAGTAATTCCTGTGTAATAAGTTAAAGTCTCAGAAGAAAAAACTGTGACTGGGAGCATATGACAAAGTAGGTAAGTCTAATATGCCATGGGAGTTTCAGCAAAATATGAGGTCAAGAGAACAGGTTTCATTTGAACTGTTATAGCTTGGGAACCTAAAGGCATAGCAAACAATACTCGGTAAATATTTTTTGAATACTTCGAATGAATAAATGAATATCTTCCCACAAGACTAAATATATTTGTCCAGAGATGCTATAGAGAACACAAGGCAATTTTTTCAGCATGAAATGTAAGTATATTCTCCTGTGATAAGAGTTTGACAGTTATTCATCTAAATACTCCCATATTGTATATGTATGTATTTACATTTTGTATGTGAAAGCAATCAAGGGAATACTCAAATGAAAGAAATCACTGATGTTGTTTTCCCTAAATGTGAAATGGGGATAATTACTTGAAGGTTTTGATGGAGGAATTTAATTCTACATCCCTGTAAATCAAACGGAAAATCTCAATGTTACCAATGATTTTTACTTTTCTGAGTTACTAGTATTGGGATATCTGTGGGAATCATAGTTTTATTAGCTCTTGGTTTTTCTCTTTTAAATTATGGTCTTATTAACTTCTTTATGGTAAATTTGTTGGTTTGATGCTGTGAATGACTTAGAAAGTATGCAAATTTTTTAAAGGGCCAGTTTGAATCCATAAAATATATACTATTCATTAAGTAAAAAAGAAATGAAAGGTTTCTACTTTAACAAAGATAAAAAATTCAACAGCTAGCAAATGACAGACAGAGAAATTCAGCATATGAATTCTATCTTGAATCTTCCTCTTACTTGAATTGTACCTGAGTGGCCATTCAGTGGGACTGGGAGAATGAAGGAAAATTCTAATTTATTGCAATTGAAATAAATTTCATTTGAGCATCAGTTTTCTTTTGGTTAATTGATATGGTTTATTGCTTCTAATTTGATTGTATCCTGAGGATACTTTAATGTGTGCTGAATGTCAGATTCTGCAAAGAGAACAGGGAGACTCTATTGATGTGTGGTCAAAATCCATGACCACAAAATGTCCCTTCTTCTTGGTTTCTTACAGACTATGGCCAGAGAGTGATTTCTGACCAACCAAGTATTGTATTCTCATATATATATATATATATATATATATATATATATATATATAATTATTTACCCAGTCTATCTATTCAATCTATCCATCTCATCTCACCTCATATAATTTAGTTATCTCTTATTCACCATATTTATCTAAAAAAACTGACTGATTCAGGGTGAAATCCTTTTTGGCAATCATGTTTTACTTTTTCTTTTTCTAAATTCTGTGATATCATGCTTTTTAGGAAAGCCATGAAAGAAGGTAGAAAGTCAAAGAAAGTGTGCTTATAAAACATCCTATTTTGTACATTTTTATTGTTATTGTAAAGGTGATATACAGAGAGGTTAGAGTTATATGTCATAAAAAGTACATTTCTTTTTGCACAATGTCACCCCTTCCCTTGCTCTCTCCCAGTAAAACACTGCTAACAGAATTAAGGAACTATAAAAGTTAGGAAGGAAATCACCAAGTCATTTTTTTATAGATGATCTCATGTGTCCCAATTTCTTCACATGATTTTTAAAAGTCATTGGAACAGAGTAATAAATTACTATTAACAAAGAAAAATACTTATATATTATAAATATATTGGTTTGAAATATTAAACAATGTAATTGCCCAATTTGTAGAGCTTCTCAAGTGCATAGGCTCTAGGAGAAAAATGTAACTGTAGCTATGAAATAGCAACACACACTAAACTCTCCCAGGTAGAAATTTTCTTTGGTCCAAATTTCTTCAATCATAAAGTGAAGCAACAGAATTAATTTTGGAGTCATATGTATCAATTTCTAAGCAAAACAACACATGATATTCCCATTGATCGACAGGCAATTGTGAGCAATTACAGCTCTCTTTATTGCTATTGAATTCCTCTACCTGAACACAGAAGCAGGGCAAAAGACTAAATTAAGAATCAAAACTGGTACATTCTCACGACTGAGTGCAAGTACCTAGCATGTCACTGAGTCATTTCTAGTTACTTAGAATAGTAGAATGCTTTCTCATTATGACTTAGAGTTTTAACAATGTTCTGAGCATTAGTTTTGTCCAAATTTTATAAAGTAACTTGCAACTTTAGGAAGAAAAGTGATCAGCACATATCATAAACTCACAAATAACACCTCTAAGATTTATGACTAGGTCTTACCAATTCTGCCTCATAGCAACCTACTTCTATCTTGTTTCGTTAGTATACAAGTATCAATAAAGAGACATTATAATAAGACCATTTGCATAAGAAATAAAACCTATTCAATCAGAAATATAAAGAGTACTTCTCAGTTTATCATTGAACCTTGTTTATTGAACCATTGAATGAGAGTTATACTCATGAAATGAATACCCAAATGCTGTTTTGTTAGGAGTTAATTTTGCATATTTTGGTTATTTAAATCCATTTGACTTTCATTCCTTTTAGTCTCAAAGACTTTCTACTCTATCACAGAAGTTTCTAACCTTTTGGTTTTATTTGGACATTGACAGTCTATAGATGGAAAGGTCCCTACAGGAAAGAGACACCCAGTTAGAGATTTTTTTTGATACCAGGCATTAAATTCAGAGCCTCATGCTCTTGTTTGATTTTCTTGCTCACAGCTGGTGCTCCACCACTTAAGTTTTGCCTCCAGTCCAGTAATTTAATTGCAAATGGACTCCCATGTATATTGAGATTCATGAGGTCATGTAAAAATGAATTATTTATTAGACTTCCCAGCCTTTATAATTCTATAATTTTGTTAATGATTATTTATAATCACACTTTGTATAACAATTATTTAATTCTTTTTTTTCTGGGCCTCCCTTAACAGTAAGATATAATAGGATCCAAAGTAAAGGAAAAACATGATCTCCACATAATGATGGCTTTCGGAATTAGTCAGGATTATCCAGATATATACAATAAATAACAGATGATAGATCCTAACAGCTAGATTGATGATAGACAGATAATAAGGTAGATAGGGTCTAATTTTCTGCAGAAGCACTGGGTCTCAACTGTTAGAAGGATTGCTTCTCATTCACTGAACAAATATTTATTGAGTAACTACTCTGTGTCAGGCCTTGGCAAAGGAGACAGGTGGGGTCTTGGATGATAAAAGATCACATCATGCCTGATCACTAGTGACAGATTAAGAAAAATAAAAGGCCAGAAAGGCAGAATGATTACAGATACTACCTAATGACTTTTGCCTGTACCTATAAACAACCCATCACCAGCTGACAAGTAAGTTTGTGACAAGAATAATTTTGAAAACATCAGTCTTCCCTGTATTTTGCTGCTGCCATGGAGCTTTAACTGGTACCACTCAGAGAGAATTCGTGTTTGGATTTTTCAACCCCATATTACTATGGGTATTTATTGATTCTCCACTCCCAGGGTATAGGACAAATCAGGGATATTGGAATATATCTCTCAGTAAGCTTAGACACAGGCGGAATTTTCCTTTAAACCTATCTTATTACTTAAGAAGAATTTTCTATCACAAATGCTCAGAGAGCTCCAGAAGTTTAGCTTTTCAAATGTTTCTCAAATCTATTTTTTGTTTTTTATAGATATTTTCTATTTTATTCCACAGTTGGTTTTTCTTTATTTTTTATAAATAATTTTTTATTGTGATTAATAGAAGGGTTACATTATATTTTTATTTTCATGTCACTGATGTCTTCTAGACTTTATCTTGGTCTTGTCCTCTATCTTCTGTCATCATGGAATCTATACCAGTAATGTCAGAATCTGATTTCCAGTTCTAATGTCCTCAGATTCAAGGTTGTCATCCATCCCATCTGTACACAACTAGACTTGAGGTAAACTGAGAAGTTTAGATTGTTTTCTGAAGAAGGTGACAATGAAAATACCCTGATCACTTTCTTGTAAGACCTCGATCCTTACTGATATATTTTGTTGTAATTATTTCTTAGCACTTGACTTACATATGCCAAACTTTAGAAATGAGATAGAAAATAGGAAGTAAAGACCAGCGGAGGAGCTGCTTCCCCTTCCTCGCCAGCTTGGCCCTCCCCACCGACACCATGCTGCAATTCCTGCTTGCATTTACTTTGGGCAACGTGTTTGGAATGTCTCTGGCTCAGAACTACGATATATCAAACCTGGTTTAAAAAATTGAGGAGATCACAAAGGACTTGGAAGCCAAGAAGAAGCCCCCTGGTTCCTGAGGCCCTCTCCAGCACTGCATTCTGGATACACCAATTCTGCCCGCTGCACTGGAGTGCCTTTTACCTTCTGACCCAAAGCTTCTGTTCTTATCTCATCTTCCTTGCTAGACCCTGGGTGCTCTCAGAGCAGAAATGGGGCCACAAATTCAGAACTCAATTTCTGCTTCAAACTGCCTTGCCTCTCCCCTGCTTTCCTTCTGTCTATTTGGGAGGCTATAAGACTGGAATTATGGTGCTAGATTAGCAAACAAGACCTTTAATTTGTAGTTTCTCTTCTGTTCTTTGGAATTTCTACTATCTTTTGTCAAAAGAAAAATAGATGAATGTTGTATAGCTGATCAGATTTAAGTAATGCTTATTTCATAGTTTAACAATTACCATGGGTACTTGTTAAACATTTATCACTAAATTTTGTTGCCTCAAAGTAATTAAAATTAATGTGTAGAAGCCAAAAAAAATAGGAAGTAAAATTTTCTCTATTTTAGCAATTCTCCAGGGGTGCAGGTTGCACCCCTTCCTTAGGAAAAGATAGAAGCCACAGATTTGATGTTACATATTAAGCACTAAGAGCACAACCTTCCCCTGGTTACTATTAACACAGAATTATATTCTGGCTCTGTGAACATTTTTTTTTTTTTGGTCTGTTTTGGGGCTTGGACTCTGGGCCTGAGCGCTGTTCCTGAGCTCTTTAGCTCAAGGTTACTGCCCTACTCCTTGAGCCTCAGCCCCACTTCCCCTTTTCTAGTGGTTAATTGGAGTTAAGAGTCTCACAGTCTTTAGTGCCCGGGCTGGCTTTGAACCAATATTCTCAGATCCCAGGCTCCTGAGTAACTAGGATTACAGGTGTGAGCCACCATGCTTGGCATCTGGGAACATGTTTGCCTCAGCCTATCTGATTGTTTGAAATTCTTCCAAAAGGGTCATGAAACAAACTGCCATGTCCCAACTCCCTGGTACCTTCCTACCTTAAGTAAGATTTTGTTAGAATCTTCTATGTAGTAATAATAAGGCCCAAAAAGACAGCTCTCAACCTACTTCTACATTTCTGATACGGGAGATCTGAGGGGAAGGAAAGACAGAAAATACATCATTCACAGCAAGGATGGGATAAGCCTACAAATTTTAAGACCTTCAGAGTATCAACTAGGCCAATTGCAGTTAGCCTTTAATGTCTCATCAACTTAACCTTAACTTCCACATATCTACAGGAGTAAAAGATGAATGAATACATATAGAATGTCTATGGCCCAAAGATACCCACTACTGTGACCATTTTTATAAGCAGAATTTGCAGGATATGCGGTCATGAGTAGGCATTGGACATTCAAAAATTTGTATCACACCTGCTTTTCATTTCTATTATACTAGTTAAAATCAATACACACACACATACACACACATATGTGAGTATAGACACACATGTTTGGAGAGGAAAGGGTATAAAGTTTTGAATGTTGTACAAAAAAATAAATCCCAACAACTTACTGCTCCTTACCATAGACTTACAAGGTAGCCAGTTTCTTCAGAATTTTATTAGATCCTAAAGAATAAGCAAAGTAATTCAAGCTAACATTGTATGGTCCCTCCATGGAGATAAAATATTTACATTAGAATTAATTTGTTCAGTAATATTCAGTAAACACTCATTAAGTATCCAAGACTATGTTTGACAAAGTGGAAATCAAATGAATATAAAATATTAACCCAACCCAGGAGACTATTACAAAATAACAGCAGTATTATTGAGGCATTTTTAAAATTCCCTAAAATACTCAGAAACAGAAGTTCCTATTTGAATTCAATATGAAGAGAAAAGAAGTAATATGTGGATGAGAAATTGGGAAAAGTAGTGAGATGGGGAAGAAATACACTTATTTGTAGTCAATTCTGGAGTTTCAATATTTGTGGAAGTCAAGTTCTATCAAACACTATATTAGTGAATACTGAAGTCTTCTTCTTAGGGGAAAAAGAGCATGAGGTTCCCATGAGTCTCTGGTCACACATTTTTGTCAACTCATGAATATACTTTTTTACATGAGATTTTGTTTAAAGACACCTTATTGTTTATTCATTAGCATCAGACTCACAGCCCACAACACAACAGTGTAATTCATGCCTGAATGAAGCTTAATTTAATGCATACATTCTTTCTGAAAAGCATATCACAGCCTACTTGTATTTTGTCAAACCAGTCAGCACGTTAGCATTGCACTTGGGGTGTAACTTGAAAGGCAGAAAAAGAAAAACACCAACAGAAAGCATAAAATGCAAAAGAGAAGACTAAGTAGATTGCAAAAAGAGTATTCATTCACAGCAGAAGAGGAAACACCAGAAGGCAGGCATTTCCTGGCTCAACTTTAGTTAAGGACACATGTGGTACTTGGCAAAGTTTTGTAGTATACCATACCTACCCATCCATCACCACCAAATCACCATGTGTATTGTTCTAAGGGTTATCTAAAAATTGGAGGTAAATTTGAAATTGCAGATGGATTACATATATATAGAAATACAGAGTCTTTATCACAAAGAATTTGGAAATTGGAGAGGATCAGAGTAATCTGGGGAATGTAGGAAGATCTGGATTCTGTTTCTTAAGATCAGTATTTCTCAGAGATAGAAATGAATAAGCAGCTCCAGCTTAAGAGCTCAGGGAGAGCACCCAGGCCCAGGGGTAGGATGGTATCCTTGAGCCGAAGAGCTCAGGAAGAGCACCCAGGCTGAATTCAAGGCCCATTACCCACAAAAAAGAAAAAGAAAAAAGAAAAAAAATGAATAAACAGCATTAGAAAGTCTGGTGAGAAAGAAAAATCCTTGAGTCTTATGTCAGACTTGCTAAATCAAAGACTAGAAAATTTTTTCCTACAAGCCCTTCGAGTGAAGTATTACAGAGAACCATCTTTATAGAGGGTCCTAGCTGAAACAAAATGATGGAAATGAGTTTCCCTTATTAAACTATCAATGTTCTAATGACCACATCAATGGAATTTCCCTTTATCTAAAAGTAATAAGAGAGTGAGAATGATAGTTGAGAACCACTGGCATAAAGCAGTTCAGATTTTATTTGTATAATAATTTACCCAGCTCAATTCAGCTAGCATTTATTAACTACTAGTTAGGTTTTGGGCAGAGGCAAAGCTTATATTGACTTTCTCTGTGGTTTTAACTTTTAGAAGCCAATTAACCCATTTTTTAAAGTTGCAAATTGTTACTGTAAATCTGATATATCTAGATTAAACTATCAATTTATAGATCAGTGGCATTTTAGATGTGACAATAATACAATTTTTAAACCACGGAGCTGCCCATAAATGCTGGACAAAAATTTTGGTTATTCTGTGGCTTATTTTGTGGTTTCAAGTGTCAGCTAAATACTTAATGTTGCTAGATATGATAGCATGGATAAACAGCCAGAAGATGAGAGGTGATCTTTTTCTCTTTGAGTCTATTGTGTTATGTAATAACCAGGAGATAATATTAAACCTTCTGCAATATCTTAGTTCATTCATTCATTTTTATGCAATGAGTAAAAGAAGGCATTGCACTGGCTTCATGAGAATAGAATAATGAGAAAATATAAACTTCAATTTTATAGAATATTAGGACTAGAACCTAAAAACAACATTGTTTGTCAGTTCTCTACTGTGAAATTTAAGTTAAAAGATGTATGTGCATGTGCATGTATGTGTATGTATTTTTATATGTACAGATATTTCATGTGTATATATACATATATGTGTCTATACATATATATATGTGTGTGTACATATATATGGATACATGAAAAATTTTAACAAGGGTTCAAAATATGAGAAATTCCATTTGAGAGGAAGTCATGACCTTAGCTAGTCATTATAATCTCCTATAAATCAGCTAAACATGTAATCTATTATCCAAGCAGAGACATTTAAGAATAAGACTTTCTTAGTATAATAAAGGAAAGCCCAGACTAACTGAAACCTGGTTTGTAATCATTGGAGTTATAGAGATTTAAAAGTTCAAACTTGTAGTTTCAGGAAATACTGACTCAATGAGTCTAATCTGGAGCCTGGGAAGTTTTATGTTAAAAAAATCTGAGGGAAACCATAGGCTCAATGGTTTCCCTCATTTGTCACAATCAGTAGAAACCTTGGGGTCTCCTAGCAGAGATTTGCAATAGAGAAAAACCTAGATACATAAGGCCATACAGTATGATGCTAAATGAAAGGACCTGTAGAATATAAAAACAAAAGCCATATAATGAGTGATTGTTGTCCTTAATGTACTATGTTATCTCTCATCTCTTTTGCTGTCCCTTGGTTATCTCATATTGTTACAGTATTTCACTTTGTTATCTGATATATTGGATATATTTGTATTGGTTATTTGAAAATGGATAGGGAAGAGGGGAAAACAAGATGAGGGGTAGGGGGGGAGGGAAATGCGGACCAAGACATGAGAAAGGGTATCAATGTATGTGAAGTAATGCACCTTCCATCTGGCGAATGTACTGTAACCCTTCTATTAATTACAATAAAAATATATTTAAAAAATCTGAGTGCTTTATAATCACTCATTCATAAGGCAGACATTAGCTGTATTAACAGAGAGGGGAATTAGAAAGAACCTTTCCTCAGGTGAATCCATGGACTTCTGGAGTGAGAGAGGCTATCAGTGTTCTGCAGCCTCCCATGTCTAACTTAACACCATCCCCAATGCCTCCTCCCGGACATTCTCAGACCTGCTGATGGCAATGCCTTTCAAAACATCCTGTGGAATAGTTTACACCTCAGAGTTGGCCTCAGGGAAATATATTCAGGTGTTGAGCCTTCACCATTTGTGAAACATGATCTCCTTGGCAAGACTTTTGGAAGTGTGGTTTTATTTTCTGCAGCATTTCTCTCACTTGGACACCGTTTCTGCAATTTCAGGAGTATGATTTTGAATAGTCAGCAAAAGTAAAATTAATGAGTGTTGGCAATTCAGTACCATCAATGGCTCATAGTTAGAAATTGAGTTAAAGGGAACTGGTAAAGTTAATTTAAAAAGTGAGTGAAAGTTGCAATTGTGTATCCCAGCAAATACAGATCTACATGCTATCCCTTGTTCATCTCATTAAGTTTTGTTATTTGTATAGGTTATCTGTTGTACCCTGCTAAGGAAATACGTGACTTAATTATTATTATGATCTCAGTCTTATAATATACTTATTTTATTCCGTTGATTCAGAGTGAAAGGATCCAGATCAATCATATGCAGTATTACTTAGCTCTTTTAATCATACTCCAGTATTTCTCAACTCTTTGCTTGTGTAAATGTTTGTAAGTTCCCGCCATATATTATTCACTCATCTAACTAACATATGGATAACAATAATGAATCAGTTCATCAAGTTTACTGTTATACATTTTAGTTTTCACATCTGGGAAAATAAATAAGTAAAATAATTTTAGGGTATAAGTAATACCAGGAACCAGGAGTGATCCTGTAATCCTAACTTCACAGGAAGATGAAATATGACTATGCAAGAAAATCTTGAGATTCCTACCTCCAATTAATCACCAAGAAAGAAAGAAAGAAAGAAAGAAAGAAAGAAAGAAAGAAAGAAAGAAAGAAAGAAAGAAAGAAAATGAAGGAAGGAAGGAAGGAAGGAAGGAAGGAAGGAAGGAAGGAAGAAAGAAAGAAAGAAAGGAAGGAAGGAAGGAAGGAAGGAAGGAAGGAAGGAAGGAAGGAAGGAAAGAAGGAAGGAAAGAAGGAAGGAAGGAAAGAAAAAGAAAGCTAGACATGGAGTTATGTCTCAAGCACTAGAGCAAAAGAGATCAGGGACAGCTCCCAGGCCCTGAATTCAAGCCCCAAGACCATAATAAAAACAGAGAGTACAAGTACCATGGAGACAAATCATTGGGATAAAGTATTTTCATTAATTTTTTAGAGAATAACCAATATTGATAATTAATAGTTATTGAAGGTAAACAGTGTGAACCCACAGTTAAGGATGTTACTTAACTGAACTTATTTCATCTTTACATGAAATTGTTGATGTTAATGAAATAATGATTCCTATTTTCTTTCTTTTTCTTTTTTTTTTTTTTTTGGTGGGCCATTGGACTTGATCTCTGGGCCTGGATGCTGTCAGCTCAAGGCTACTGCCCTACTCCTGGGCCTGGTCGTTGTCCCTGAGCTCTTCATCTCAAGGCTACTGCCTTACCCCTTGAGCCACAGTGTCACTTCTGGTTTCCAGTGGTTATTTGGAGATAAGAGTCTCACGGACTTTTTAATGCTCAGTCCGGCTTTGAACCACGATCCTCAGATCTCAACCAGATTACAGGCTTGAGCTACCACATCTTCCTATTTTCCTAAAGAAGGAGGCCAGCATGTATGAAAAACAGAGCTATGTAATAAATGTACCAGACTGTACTATACAGTTCTATATTTAACAGAAGTGGAGAATGTGGAGACATGAAAGAAAAAGATCTGAAAAGTGTTCTCAGAGATTGATATTAAAGTTGAACACGAAGCTGAGGACTCTAGTTGTAAGAAGTAAGAGTGAAGGAGCCAGGCAGGTAGAGAAGACAGTTTGAAGTTGGCAGCAAGAAGATATATGTAAGATCCAGTGTGCCAGGACTGTAGAGATGAAGAATTGGAGAAGGTAAAGATGGTTAGGCAGACATCAATTGTGGGCGATCTTGTAAACTAGGCTAGAGTGTTTGATATTATTCTATAGCTAACAGAGAGCCACTGAAGTGTTTCGAGCAGGTAAATGACTTTATATGATTTGCTCTTTTAGAAAGATCACTCTGTTGCCAGTGTTGAAAACAGAATGGAAAGAGATAAGAAAATATAGGGAAAGATGTCTTGTGAGCCCAGAATTGATGATTTATTCCAGACACAACTATGTAGATGGATGTTGTCTCTGATAGTAACATAAGGAAACTACAATGTGTATCATTTGTTGATTATGATGAGAAAGGGAGTTTGGGTGAGAATTTCTAAGGTAGTTCCCAATTCCTAGTTTGAAAACTGAAGAAAATCTAATACTATAAGAACAAAAGAATTAGATTTCATGTTAGGGGTTCAAAGGAATCTCTAACCACTAAGATTTAGTTTTCTCATTTGGAAATGAAGAGTAAATATTATCCTCATTGGCTGTGTACAAAAGAAATGAACTAGACGACATTTGATATTTTTTTGGACTTGAAAGTATAAGTATATTCTCTTTTTTATTTTTTTAAATTTTTTATTGTAATTAATAAAAGGGTTACACGATATTTGCCAGATAGAAGGTGCATTAATTCACATACATTGATACCCTTTCACATGTCTTGGTACCCAAGATATTTGATATTTAAGACATCCAGGCACCTTTAACTGTCATTGAGCCATAAGCAACAGGTCTGAGGTAACCTTGCTTTGTCTATTTCTCTCATGATGATTAATGAAAACAAGTACAGGCAATTATCACTCAAAATAAAGTTGGCATAATACATTTCACCAAAGAAATTTGTAATCTCTAACAAGAAGTTAATGTCAGTGCTCTCCTGGGAAAATTGCATGTTCTATAAAACATTTTTTCTTTAATAGACAAAATATTTCTCTTGGGATTTAACTGAGAGCAGTTAAATCCCACAGCTGTAGTGAACATTCTTTTCAATTGTCTATAGAGAATCATGAATTTCTGACAGAGAATTGGGTGCATAAAAACCCCCAGTGTTTGTAACTTATGTAGACGTGGACAAACCTATAGTGGAATATTATCAATATTAACAAGCTTGGAAGGAGCTTGTTACCAGAGCACTACTGACTGGCTTGGCTCTATCAGACAAATAAGAGTTTTAGCACACATTGTTTCTATTTTAATTTTGAGTAAAGAAAAAAAGTAAAGTTGAAAATGAATAAAATATTGATTGCCCATAAATTAATTTTTCCTTTGCTTTCATTTTAGATAGAGGGTATCAACAATATAAATGACATTTTTCTCATTCCCGTCAGTCTTTCAAATACTAAATTGATTGGATATATGATTACTGTAAAGCATTTGTCTTAGGCTTTTTATATAAATGCAAAAAGAAGTAATTGTATGGCTTCCATCATTAATCTGACAAAGAGGAAAAAGGAAATACTGTCTCTAAAAACTATCTACAGTACAAGGTAACTAAATTCGAATGCACAATTCTGATTAAAGTATTTACTCTTATAAATAAAATGATAAATCACTTTGTGATGACTGAGAACAAAGAGAAGACATTCTTTTCATTGCCTTACAGTTAGATGATAACACAAAATATGTACTGGCTTTCAGACTAAAGCACTGAAATGCTTAGAATCAAACAATGCAAATGCTTACATATGCAAATATTCACATCTGGCTTACAAGTAACATTTACAGATGATGGTTCCGGACCAGTGTTTAGTAGAAATTAATATTTTTGTTTCTAAAGAATGTAAGCCAACTTCCTTTTTCAGAAGTTCTCAAATGTTTGCTATTTGGTTTATCTGTATTACTTAGTCACTACCCCTCCATAACAAAGAATGTGAGGGGATCACACCTATCAGTTCTGTTCTATAAAAAGACAATTAAATGTACAATAACTCTCTTGTTATGGTGTACAGACTGCTAGAAAAAATGATATTACGTGAGCTAAGCTAAGCTCAGAGAGAAAAATGGTATAGGTCTTGTGTGGAAGCTAAACCTGAAATGCAATCAACATTATAAGTGATATATGGCTGTATGTATTTACACATACACTGAATGAGGGTGGATATAGGTGGGAGAGGAACCTATTCATGGATGTGGTAGAAACCAGAGACTGTCCAGTCATCCTAGGACGGAGACAATGATGGTGGAGATAATGTTAATGGAGCCATTGTGCTGGAGGCCCTAGGGGAAATAACAGGCATCTCAGCAGTGACTAAGAAGAGAAATACTCACAGTGGGTATCTCTGGTATGAAGATACAGGAAAAAAAAAGGTCAAGATTCTCCTTTCTGATAAATTCTATCAGTCTTAGTGATATCTAAATTTAGCTAAACATAAAATAAGCATAATTACATAAAGAGAAAATCAGAACATAACTTGAGATCTAGAACATAACTCTGACAATGAACACCAAATTTTAATCATACTGTAATATTTTTCAACTAGATTGAATGATATTAAACTTCTTACTAAGGTAACATTTTGCCAGCTTCATGGATCAAGAAATGCAAATAATGCTATTCCAAATAATGCTATTTAACAAGTTTCTTTCAAAGAGAATACTTTATTAAGAAGTTAAGCCAAGCTGGGTGCCAGTGGCTCACATCTGTAATCCTAGCTACTCTTGAGGCTGAGATCTAAAGATCACAGTTGGAAGCCAGCCTAAGCAGAAAAGTTATCTTGAGAGTCTTATCTCCAATTAAGCACTCAAAACAAAAAACAAAATCCCAGAAGTGACACTGCGCCTCAAGTGGTAGAGTGCTACCCTTGAGCACAAAGAAGTTCCCAGGACAGTGCTCAGGCCCTGAGGTCAAGTCCATCAATTGACAAAATAAATAAAAATAAAAGAAGTTAATTCAAATAAAATTGAAGTCATTCATTTGCAAGAATGAAATAAAACCTATTTAATTTACTTGAAGAAAGGTGTAGAGGGGACAGGAAAGTGAATGTGGTGGTAAAGCTGGGAACTTCTAAACATGAGTGAAAATCACAATATATATAAAACTAGTATATGCTGATGACAAAATAAATAGCATTAATGTTTATTTTTAAAAAACAAATGAAAAATAAAACGCAAGTTCAATTGTAGGGAAGTTTGTTCAAATTCTAACTAATAGATCCATTTTTTGCAAGGGTGGGGTCAGTCACGGGGTTTGAATTCTTGGGTTGGGCATTGCCCAAGAGCTCTTCAGCTCAAGGATACTACTGCTCTACCACATTGAGTTACAACACCACTTCCTAATAGATCCATTTTAAAGAAAGGTATTTTCTCCTTGTAAACGAGGGCATTTCAAGGGGTAAAGTTTTTCAAGGGAAAATTCTACATCACTAGTAGAATATAGGTTTGTCCCGGTTTCTCATGAAAGTCAACTGTCAGAATAAGATAAGTTTATTTACCAAAAGTAGATAACAAATGTCACACAAGTGTGGTTTTAAAATGTACAATGTCTCAACTATTTTGTTCTGAGTAGCTAAAATCCAAACTGGATATGAGAAGGGGCAACTTAAACCAAGATGCTGGTATCAGAAAATTTTTCTCTCATGGAAATGTGTTTTATTTACAGTCTCACATTCTAAAGAGAGAAACCATTAAAATTTGGAATTATGGATCAAATTAAATTTTCTTTGAGGAAATATATAGTGTCTGTGTGTGTGTGTGTGTGTGTGTGTGTGTGTTCAAGCTAGTTCTCTTTATAAGAGATAATGCATTTAAATGCATTTATATACTTCACACTACAGGGTTCTATCTTCTCAGCAGCTTCCTATCTTTTCCCCTATGAAAGCATTTACATTATTTGAACTGAAAAATAAGCAACAGAACAAAACCATCTACTCTTTGAATAAGGATTGATAGAGTGCATTACAATAACCTCACCAAGTGGCCATTTTCTGTATCTTATTTAATCACACTCAAATGTAAAGAAACCATTTTGCTGGTCTGCATGTGGCTGAAAGACAATGGTTATAGCATGTGATTTAGCTGAGCCAATTTTATGCAGAGTTCTGAAATTTGTAGACTTTCTGTCAAGCTCATAATATTTCCAGTTAGGGTATTCTAAAATTTCAATTGCTTTGAAGCATTTAAAGGAAAGCTTTCTCTATAAATATTTTAAATCTCAAAACTATTTCTGGTTGCTATGTTTTTTCCTGGTACTATTAGGGCTTTCCCTTTATATTCTACATTCATCCTCCACACTAAACTCTACCCAGGTACACTTAGACATGATGTCTCTCAGGAGGTCTATATTTGAAGCAAGGGCAAAGACTTAACCAAGATATGATGCTCTACATAAAACTGGAGGCAGTACTGGGTGAGAAGTTTACGCATTTGATTGTGATGGAGGTCAGGAGTCAGACTGTAGATAGAGGTGTTTGCTCTGACTGGAAATTTCTCTACTTCTTCACCTAAAAAAAAATTTCTTTCTGAATTTTTGTACTCAGTTTTATTTCTTGATAAGGTGATGATTTCAATCACATATCATGAACTGATAGTAAGAAAGAAAAAGACTTTAGCTGAACTTTGGCTGACAGTGGATTTTCCTATTTTTTGGTTATAATTCTTTTGATATTGGTTCCATTTCTTTGTTTGTTGTATAGTCAGGCTTGTTTCTGTTTAGATAGTTACTGATAGCTAAATCAAGTGAAATCTTCCTGCATTTGCAAAGTTTATTATAGAGTGTATCTGTTTTTCAATATCCAAGGACCAGAAATGTTTCAGTTTCAGATTTTCCTAGATTGTGGAATATTTACTATTATATACTGAGAGATATTTATGTTAGATCCCAACCTAATCTAGACATAATGTTCTAATTTAAACCTGAGTTTGACATATATATTTTATTTTTTGGCCAGTCCTAGAGCTTGAACTCAGGGCCTGAGCACTGTCCTTGGGGTTTCTCAAGGCTAGAGCTCTACTACTTGAGCCACAGTAGCACTTTGGCTTTTTTCTATGTACATGGTATGGAGGAATCAAACTTGGGCCTTTGTGCATGCTAGGCAAACCTCTATCACTGGGCCGAACTCCCAGCCCCTTAACAAATATCTTCTGTGTATCTTCTATACATGACTTGAATTGTGAATATTTTAAAGCATCTTACCCATAATACAAAGCTTCATAGTGTGGAATTTTTCACGAATGGCTTTGTGTCACTCTTCCAAATATTCTAGATTTAGGATCATACAGGTTTTGGATTAGAGATGTTCTAATTGTACTTTATTTCATAATCATGTTATTAAACATTTCTATTACTTTGGGCTCATTTGTTAAAATGTATTTATTTCCAGGCATATTTTTTAACATCTTTGGATGTAACATTTGGTACTAATTTTTCATAACATCTATGACAAGACACTTCCCAGATACTTTCAATTAATAAACATTTAGAAACATGGAAAATTTTCTTTTTAAAATCCCGCAAGAACTCAATACAGATAATTCCCCATAAATGAGCCTACTTACTGGTCCCTTCTGAGTCTTATGCATTCAATTGGTCCAAAAGAGCAGGCTACTGGCGTCATATCAGATACAGAAAAACAATTGGGCTGTCTTGCATCACTACTAGCCTGAATTACCAGACTGCATGAGATGCGTAGGTCATAAGTAACCCGGGGTAGCCAGGCTGACAGGTCAGCACAGCAGTATCACCATTATTAGAAAATCAATGCTGAATACAGACTCATAGGCTAGTCCATTTTCTCAGAACCCTAACTCTTTATCCCTTTCTCATTCAAATGAATGACCCTTGCTTCTGTTCCCCCCCCTCAGCCACACTCAAACCTGTAACACAACCTCCTTGTTTTGCCACAACATCTACCATTTTGTTTGCATCTGTCTGCACATTACACAATCAGTTATGCATCTTCTCTTCTGACAGGTTCCTCCATGAGGTCAAACACTTATTGAGCCTTAGTGTACACTGAAACCAGCTGTTCAAGAACTTTGCCCATATATATCAGTTTTCTCCCTCTCACTAGGTTGTGTCAACATATACATTTACTCCAATGTTAACTTCCAAGAAAAGAAATTTGGTTATTCTTTGTACCTGTGGTATTTGTATAGTAGTGTAGTACATGCATAGAACACACGCGCGCGCGCGCACGCACACACACACACACACACACACACACACACACACACCTATGTACTTTAAATTATCTTCATTATTTATAATACCTAATATAGTGGAGATGCTTTGGGAATTGTTGTGCTATTGTTTAAGACAGAATAAAAAGTCTTCATGTGTTCAGAAGAAATCCAGTTTTTCTAGGATTTGGAAATCAAAGCAATAGCTTGTTAGGTAAGTTCTCTAATATTTTAATTAAATCCCCATCCCTTTTTTGCTTTCCTTATTTTTCACTTATTCTCACACACTTCTGCCTGAGGTTAGCTCTGACTGTGGTAGTTTTACCGTTCATAGCTGCCATTTCAACCATGCATCATCATGCCTACATTGTTTATTGAGGTCTTACTAGCATTTTTTTTTTTTGGTGCTGTTGTTCAAGATGGCCTCAAATGGTGACCCTCCCAATCCTGTCTCCTGTGAAGCTGGATTTGAAGGCGTGAGCGTCTGTGCCTGAACATTTAGTACATGTTTCTATACAATTTATTCACCAAACCACTTTTCTGAGGCAAAAATCTCCTACTTTTCATTCGGAATATTCACTTTGAAATATTTATTGATGATTGCTTTTAGCCCTGTATTTTACGGTTCTGACCTAAGCCTTCACCCTTATATCTCTTAGCTGTCTTCCTACATTGTGGGATGCTTAATTTTTCTGCATTCTGTTCCTTAGATGATATAGAAATTTCAAACCCAGTCTTCAATGACAACACCTTTGCTATAGACTCACTTTTTTGTGGATTTTCACAGTTCATCAGATATATTAATGACTTGAATGAATGTCTGCTGTTCAAAACCTTCTTGGTTCCCAAAACTCACATTGTGTGAGTTTGATTGTCTCTTTGATAACATTACTTCTTAGGTCTAATGCCAAACTAAGGCATAATTTTGATAAAACAATGCAATATATTTTGTATATATATTCCTCTCATTACAAACATGTTCTCATGCTATGTTCTTCATCTGAATGACTGAACTTTGATGGGATAGACTAAAAGCCTAGAAGTCAACCTGATCAATTTCTTTCTATACTCTGCACTCAAGACACTAGAAAGTCTCATTGCATTAATAGAATATAATCCAAAGAACACATATACATTTAATCTTACATGACACCGACATACTTACTTTGCTCTCTATTTCTATTCAAGTCAATCCAAAAGTATTTTTAATTTGGATGTAACATCAAACTGGATTTCCTCTTATGGTTCTTTCCTATGACAGAGATGTTCTTACGAGTCTCATGACTTTAAACCTATATTGAATCACAATGTTCTTACCCTTTGTGATGTTTTATTTACTCTTAGGATAACATGTAGGGATAATGGCATGGCTCAGTGATAGAGTCATTGCCTGGACTGCACAATACCTTCGATTTGATTGTCATACCCTTCTAAGCCAAAAGGAATTATGTGCAAGCTCCACACACTTTCACAAAGTGGAACAAAATTAGGACTGTTTTTACACTAAATAAATAGGTCCTGTCATGTTCCAGTATCGTAAAGGAAGATTCATCATTTAATCATTCAAAGTTTCAATCATTCAGAACAATTTGCTGATCACACTGCTAAGTTTAGGCTTTTTAAACCTTGACAAAGATTTAGAAGTATATGAAAAAAGACCATTAGTCAATGATATAGATAATAGACTTTTGATAATATATTGATAGTATATATAATTTAGATACTAGTATATCATTTTGGCAGATAAAATGAGGTTTATATCTGCATATGGATATCCTCTGAATATATAGAAATTTTAATGTAAACACATGAAAGATGATGATTTGTATCTGTGCAGATCTAGCGTTTTCCAAAATGAATGTTTTCCTGAACAGAACAACTCAATGTCAAGTAAATCTGATTTTCTCCTATTTTAAGGCACTGTGTCAGTTAAAACAAACAAAAAGAAATCATTAAAAAGTCCCAAGGACAAATATTGCCATGAGTTACAAAAACTGGCTTTCCTTTCTCTCTTTCTCTCGGAAAGGCAACCTTTTCAAGCGAATGGACAGCTTCTGGAAAAATAAATGTCGATCGAATAGACCCTGGAGATCTGAGCGGAGATAGATGTCACAGAGAGCTTGCACATCTTGCTCAAAATATTGTCTCTTTGTGTTGATTTTGTTTGTTTGTTTCCAATACATCCTGAGAGAATGTAACTTGAAATCTGGCCTAAAATATGGTCAAATGATTATCTAGATTATAAGATACTTTAGGCATATATTAAACTCAAACCAAGTTTCTTCTATTCATATTAATTTGACATTATTTTGCCATCAGAGCTTTCTGTAGGACCACTAGATTTACTGCAAAGACCATTCAAGCTTATCCTCATTTCTGAATATGTTACTATTTTGCTCCTCTGTTCTTTTATAATGTTTGTGTATATTCAGATTTATTATTTCCATAATTTGGGGATCATATCCTAGGTGTTGTTTCATTTGCACATTAGCTTGACTAATAATGGTCCTTCTAAGAGAATCATGCTGCTTACCTCTCTGGAGAGAAAATTTGATCTTATACAACACTCATTAAGAATACTCATTCAGAAATAACATGCTTAATATCAAGCGAGTGATCTCAACATAGAATATGTTGTAACATATATAAATCACCTCTATAGTGTGGTTCACCTGGCATAAGAAAACACTGTAAAGGGGCTATAGTTTACATTCATATTAAGCAATGGAGTCAGTCCCAGATGAAGAGAACTCACCTTTAGGGTTTAGGAAAGTGTAATGCCCCACTCTCTTCGTTATTTCATGAGGAATTAATAGTTTATATAATCTTGTCCTATACCTTTCCCATCCACTGTTTCTATCACTTACTATTCTGCTCCCTTTGTTTTCAAAATGCTGCTGCTAACTTTATATGTCTTCAGGGATAACTAAAAGAGAGAAAAAAGATACACAGCAGCACTAATTATTTGGCTACTTGGCAATATTAAATTCAGGCTTTTTTTTTAAAAATGAGAGCTACAAAACAGGAAAAAAAAGACAAGAAGAATTGAAGTCATTATACAGCACACTATGATGTCGCAGTTAACTTACTCTATAAATGTGATAAAAAATAAGAAAACAAAGTAGTCGGGGGTCTGAGTGAAGAAACTGCTTAATAGATGTGCTGTACTAATAAAATCAGAATGTAAATATTGGAGTTCATCCATTCTGCAGCTGCCTGGAACCCAGTGGATTCTTGGAACCCAAGAAGGATCACAGTCCTTGACAAGGAAGGCAAGACTGCTGATGTCTTCGGGAGCACTTGTAGATTGTGCCAAAATGTGTGATAAGACTTCCTGTTCCAGACTAATTAAGCGTACTAAATGCATTCTCTCTTGTGATTCAAATAAAAGATAGGAGCACCTGTCATAAGAGACTCCTCCATTCGAATAGGAAAGAAACAGAACATCCCCATGGTATCAAATGCAGCTACTTTGCTTCAAAATACCCAGTTTTTAGACTATGAAAAAGATGACACTTCTCAAAATTCTTCCTAATTACTTCAGTTTTACATTTTTCACCTCTGAGTGTGAAAACCCTGGAGTCCTGCAATTACCATTACACTCAGTCTTTTAGCAGGTTTATATGCACTAGCTAAAGATAAAAGAAAAATGAATTCTCTTCCACACATGGCTGTTTATTGTAAGTCACCCTCTTTCTTTGACCCTTTTAAGGCACTTTTCTAATCGTACCAGGCACACATTTCACCATGTTGAAATTAAAACAAATATGTCAAAATTTCTTCAGGTAATTTTTATTCAGAAAAGAGAGCTACATAGGCTTCTTTTCTTATATGGCTTTGTGTCTAATAACGTGGTACTTACATAATATTGTTCTCTGGTTGCCTCCAGAGCACTGGAGTACCAATCCAAAAGTTCAACTGCATTTTCAATCTAAATTTTAAGTACAGGAAAAAATAGAGTAGGCTTGTTACCACATGAAAGGCATGGAGAAATGTCAATATTTTGTTCTTTCTTAGAAAATAACTACAGAGGCTGGAGCAGAGAAAATATTCCATTATTTATTATTCTTTTGGTGAGTTTTATATAGATTTCTCTAGTTCAAAAAGCATCCACTGTCCTTGAATCTACAGGGAAAGACATTGGTTTTATATCCTCTGAAGCTAATTTGACAACTGCCAATCCCAATCAAATTTACACATGCATTCAAATCCAGGGTGTTTTTTGGGATAATGGTTTGCAGTAAGGGAAATGATTTTGATAAGGTCACTGAAAACCTAATCATAATACTGGATATTTTCCGAAGGCAAATTCTGAAATCATTTAAGGATAAGAACCAACTTGACAGGCGCTAATTATAACCTACAATATTTTAAACTTAAAAAATCATAGTGTTTTGAGGCTTTTTATTTTTCAAATATTTCTGAATTTAAAGCATGAGATTCAATGTAAATGCATTCCTACCATATTAGATTATTCTAGAAATAGTAGAACAGAGAAAAAACTGGGTAATGAATGAAAGTTCTATTCTAAATTTTACATAGTAGGCTTTGGAGACAAAAAGGAAGGAAACAAATTTTTGGCAGGTTTGGGCATTCATTTCTGCACCTCTGTTTTATCATATTTACACTGAGTTAATTTCTTTCTTTGTTTGAAAGGAATTGGTATTATTTTATTAGGAAAGCAAAAAGAAATAAACAGTGCCTTTTTTTTTAACTTCCATAACTCAAAGTCTACATTAGAAATGACACTATTGGATGAAACCTTTTGATTCATAAGCGAAAGTAAAAATTCTAAGAAAGATATATGGTGAAACTGCACAAATTTACTTAGATTAGAAAGAATATATAAAACCAGTTTTGGCCATTACCAGACAGGGAAGTGGCAGCCAGCAGAGTTTCGGTACATAACATGGGTGTACCTTTGAATCATTGGCTGATCAGTAGAAGAGACATCTGAGTTAATGTTTTGAGGAGATCATAATGAAATTTGTCTGCCAAACAGTCTCATCAGAGTCACATCTATTCCTAGAGAACAATCTGCTATTGCATCAAGCTGTTTTGATTATCTGTTCATATTGCTCTTCAGGAGGACCTGTTATCAATCTTAACATACATGTCACTTCTGAACCATTCATTAGAAGAAATGCTTATTCATTTACAATAACTTCATAATGCTCATGACTACTCTTTTTTATATATTTTTATTGTAACTAATAGAAGGGTTACATTATAGTCACCAGATAGAAAGATGCATTACTTCACAAACATTGATACCCTTTCTCATGTCTTCGTCCCCATTTCCCTACCCCACCTCCACCCCTCATCTTATTTTCTCCCTTCCCTAGTCTATTTCAAAAAACCAATGAGAACTCTTATACAGAAGGCCTGACCTGCAACATTCAAGACACTTTTTATGCTTAACAAAAGAGAGATTCTTGACACCCACAGAGAAATTGAGAAGTATTTCGCAATAAGAAAAGACACTTTATAGTTATGCATTTACAGGTAGATTTATTCTGGAAACAAAATTGTGAAATATTCATGTATGATTGCCTAAATATTTTTAGGATTTTAACAGTTAGCATGGACATGAAATTGTGTGTTTTTCTTTTTGGCCATGTGTATTTTATTGGTAAGTTTCTTTCTTTCTTTTTTTTGATGGGTCATGGGTCTTGAATTTGGCCTGGGCATTGTCCCTGAGCTCTTCAGCTCAAGACTACCACCCTTCCCTTGAATCAAGCCCCACTTCCCATTTTCTAGGGGTTAATTGGAGATAAGAGTTTCAGGTCCTTTTGTGCCCGGGCTGGCTTTGAATCTTTATCCTCAGATCTCAGCCTCCTGAGTACCGAGGATTACAGGTGTAAGCCACTGTGCCAGTAAGTTAATTTCTTAATTGGATAAAATATACTTGGGTAGTAAACTTATTTCACATTTCATTTCCTAAAGAATTGATTTATTTCATCATGATGTCAAATACAGTGGTTTCAAATGGCTTATAGTGAAATGTTTCTCTCACATACATTGTTAATTTGCAGTTATTTGTACAATGTGTTTTATATGCTTTTTGTTTCAATCACTTCTTGATAAGGTTTTCATAAAATCTGTTATCATCTTTAAAAAGTCTATTTGCTCTTATTGATTCTGTTTATTGACTCTTAATGTTTTCTTAATTATTTCTATCTTTCTACTTTAAAGCTTCATTGGCTATTCTTTTCCCAAATTCTGGACATGACAATCTAAGTCACTGCTTCCTAAAAATATTTCTTTTTTTAGTATCTTCATTTAAAGTTATATAGATCTCTTTTATCTTATGGTGATAATTAGTGATGTATTGTTTCCATTCATTAGAAATAGTACCTAAATTTTATTTTTTTTACCTACTAGGCTCCCCTATGACCCAGAAATCCTACTTCTGGGCATTTACCCAAACAACCACAAACAAGGCCATACTACAGCATAACGATATTCAATGCAGCATTGTTCAGCACAGCCAAGATATGGAACCAACCCAGATGTCTGTCAGTAGATGAATGGATCAAGAAAATTTGATATATATATACACACAATGGAATTCTGTGCTTTCATCAGAAAGAATGATACAGTCCCATTTGTAAAAAAATGGAAACACTAGGAAAAATCATATTAAGTGACTTTTGATTGATAAGTCCATAGAGGATTGTTAAAACAATCTTCTGTGATTGTGGATTTAGAAAATTTTTTAGCTTTAGCTTTATTTATCCTGAAGTAATATTAACTTATTCATGTGATAATGATTTGCACTATCTTTATTTAGACAATAGTCTTGCCTTTCTATCATTATGACATCCTTCTCTTCATCTTAAGTAATGATTTGGGTCCCAGTCACAATATTTAATATTGCATTTATCACATCATTTTGGTATTGTGTTTTCAAAATACCTACTTTATCTACTATTTTCTTTCTTTTTTTTGTTACACATTATATTTTTATTTGGTATGTTTGATGTTAAAGAGGGGTTTTTTCATATAATTTTTATTGTAATTAATAGAGGGGTTACATTATATTCACCAGATAGAAGGTGCATTACTTCACAAACATTGATACCCTTTCTCATGTTTTGGTCCCCATTTCCCTCCCCTCACCGCCGCCTCTCATCTTGTTTTCCCCTCTTCCCTATTCTTAACACTACTTTAGCAGTACTAGAGTTTGAACTCAGGACTTCATGCTTGCTTCATTTACTTACTTGCTCTACCAACCTGAGGTCAAGCCTCCAGCCTGTCTTTTCGTTTTTGTTTTTTTGTTTTTTTTAAATTTTATCTGCATCTGATCCAGCCTGTTTTTATCACATATTTTGGACATGGAGTCTTATGGACTTTTCTGACAAAGCTGACTTTATAACACAATTCTCCAGAGGTTTGCCTCCAGATCTCAGTTGCTTGGGCATTGTCCTTGGACACTTTTTACTCAAGGCTAGCATTCTGCCACTTGAGCCACACCACCACTTCTGGCTTTTTCTGTGTATGTGGTACCAAGGAATCGAACACAGGGCTTCCTGCATTCCAGATGAACACTCTACCACTAGGCTATGCTCCCAGCCCAACTTTTTCTTTCTTTTTTCTTTTTTGTTTTGCCAGTCCTGGGCTTGAGCTCAGTGCCTGAGCACTGTCCTTGGCCTTTCTCAAGGCTAGAGCTCTACCACTTGAGCCACAGCAACACTTCCGGCTTTTTTTTTCTTCTATGTATGTGGTACTGAGGAATTGAACCCAGGTCTTCGTGCATGCTAGGCAAGCACTCTACCACTAGGCCAAACTCCTAGCCCCCAACTTTTTCTTTTCTAAATTGATTTTTCAAGATGAATATTGCCCTTCTTCTTCTTCCTCTTCTTCTTCTTCTTCTTCTTCTTCTTCTTCTTCTTCTTCTTCTTCTTCTTCTTCTTCTTCTTCTTCTTCTTCTTCTCCCTCTCCCTCTCCCTCTCCCTCTCCCCCTCCCCCTCCCCCTCCCCTTCCTCCTCCTCCTCCTCCTCCTCCTCCTCCTCCTCCTCCTCCTCCTCCTCCTCCTCCTCCTTCTGTAGTAAGAAGTGAATTTAGCTAGTGGGATCCTTTGGGGATAATTATAAATCTTTTGGGAATGCTAAATCTAAAATGACAACAGAATTGACAAGACACTAGCAGGAAATTGGAAATGTGGGGGTTTGAACTTGGCCAGAAGGTCAGAACTGAAGATAGAAATCTGATAGACATATGAGTCAAAATCATAAATTATGACAAGAGGTACCATCTGTAAGCAAAATGGTTAGACAAATAAAGAGGTTCAAAACCTTAGATCTTAATTTAGCAGCCTTACAAGGAAGTAGAACAGTAAAATTAAAGAAATGAGAATTTAACAAGTAAGAAAATGAAGTTTAGTATAATGAATTATTAATAAAGTAAAGGAGGACATTCTCACCAAATTACTATGTTAATCTAACTTTAGGTTTAGTAAAGAAATATATCATATTTATTTCCTACATCAGTAGAAACATGTATACCACACAACAACCCAAAATTAAAATGGCTTCTTGAAAATTAAATTTTCCAATAATAGTTTTCTTAGAATACATAGATTTCACAGCAAAGAAAGCAAAAATGTTTTAAAAAGGATCCAACATAGTCTCTTGATAATTGTTAAATTTACTTTCAAACATAATATGCATTGTTTGTTTACTAGTGACTGCATACTTATGTTCACTTTTTCCATTAAAAGAAATTATAACAAGTCTCTGCACACCCCCATATTACATATAAATTGACAATAGCAAAGACTGCTACAAGCATTAATTTTTTGAGGAGGAAAAAGATGCTACAAATACTGACTACTTTTCTAAATAAAAAATTCATCTGTTACCGGAGAAATAAAACTACATTGTTACAACAGTGTATTTTTCTATAGACCACTCATATTTGGTTTTAACAATTTGTTCTTGATAGCTGCCAGTGTATGACAAGTTTTATCTTCTTTCTGTCTCTTACATTCACTAGGGGACAGTTTATTCCCCAAAGCCTAAAAAACGCCACCTTTTTGTCTGGCTTTTCCATGTAGCAAACTTTTAAAATAATTTGCATCTCTATTTTAAAAGCAACTATCAAAATTATGAAAACATGACAGCTTTCTCAAAGTGGTAACTTATTTTCAAAACATAAATAATATTATTAGGTACTTTTGGCTATGTTTAACTCAAACAGATTCCAGGGTATAAAACAATGTCAGAGCTAACAGTCTTTCTCCCTGCCTGTACCAGTTTAAAGAAAAAGAAATTGGACTTCTTCAGGCTTAAAATAATCTATTGTTTCCTGAATGCCCTACAACTTTTCTTTTATTTCTAAAATGTTCATTATTAAGTAGTTCTACTGTAGACATTACAGAAACAGAAAATGAAATAACAAAATACTCATTTGAGGAAATTAGAATATAATCCCAAACTGAGTAACTTACATTTTATCACAGCAAATACATGAAATAAACATAACAGATAGCCAAAAAACCATTAATACTTTTGCCTGTGTTTTTCTACTATAGAGAAAATTGTTCCACTGATTCTGTTTTGACATAAAATATATTCACTACCTTACATATGTAACTGTAACCTCTCTGTACATCACTCTGAAAATAAAATTAAATAAAAGAGACATTCATGGGTCTGGGAGTTTGGCCTAGTGGTAGAGTGCTTGCTTAGCATGCATGAAGACCCGGGTTCAATTCCTCAGTACCACATACATAGAAAAAAAAAAAGCCAGAAGTGGTGCTGAGGTTCAAGTGGCAGAGCTCTAACCTTGAGAAAGTCCAAGGACAGTGCTCAGGCCCTGAGTTCAAGCCCATAAAAAAGATAATGAACTAGATGGAAAAATTGTTGTATTGCATCTGGTTTCCTACTAACAGCCATGTACTTGCAATTAATATTTACTACAGAGTAAATGGCAATTACATATCTTTATTTTTTCCAAACAACTCAACTCACTGATTGCTCAGGCTAGTTTCCATCTTTCTATTTGATATGTGAGAAAAGAATCACAAATGCTGAAAAAAACTCGACAAATTAATGGCAGTTTTATGAAAAATATTACTTAACGGCCACACACATTTAATGCTCAAATAGATACTAGTGTTAAGATTAACTGATGTATATGGGCAAACCCTTCCAGAAAGCAGAGCTACAGAACTTAACTCAGATCCCTCTCCATACTGCCTAAGAAAGATTGGCCAGTATTGCGGGGAGGGGGGGGGGAGAGGGGGGGAGGGGGAAGAAAAGGAATTCAGAATCCTGTCCCTTCCCCCAACAGCCCCCTCCCCCAGGCTATTGACTGGAGACTGACAGGCAGGCAAAGACCCAGCAACCTAACAACCGGGGTGGAGGTATTCCTGCTCACACCTGCCCAACAACCTCCTCTCCTAGACCATTGAAACTGGAGACTGAGGGGCACCTCTGAGTGAGCCAAAACCTAGTGGGATGCCCTACTGCTGGAAGCCTCTGGCCAGCCAGCACCAGGGAGTCCTCCAACTGGGAGACAAAAAAGACTCACAGCCCCAAATGGCATCACAATTCAAAGTGATTCTTTTAAATAGAAAATAACATTAGAAGTCATTGTAATGTGGAATTTCATTGAAGAAAGTGATTCTATAGCAGCAGAGATGTGTATACTGAGAAACAATTCAAGTTCTCAGGAAAGTGTGTCTGCTTCTCTCTTAGGGAGGCAGATGTGAGTATAAAGCACCAATCTTATCTGTGTGCCTCCAGGAGCAGCCTGATCAATTTCTTTCCATTGGTTATGCCATTTTCCTGAGAGGACTGTCAACAATCACACAGTGTAGAGCACGAAGCCCTGTAAGAATCACAGAAATGACATCTGCCTAGAAGATTTTGCTAGGTATAGTGAGGACTTGTACATAAACTATGTATGAGAATATATGGGATCTCTTTTATACCATAATATTACCTTCGTGTAGTTTTCATTTTTTATCTTTAAACCAAAATAAGTAAAATTATATTTAGTTGATATAAATTCACATATCACAGCTAAGCAATAAGTGATCAGCAAAATGCTGGCACTTTGTGTATCTTCTGTAGGTATATTTCCTTTTGCCCATTCTTCTGTCCTGCTCAAACTAGAAGTCTATAAGTGAAATTTCTAGGAAATGTTTTTCTTCACATACCAGAATTCAAAAAAGATCAAATCTTTGCTGAGATATTTTGCTCCAGTCATGACTGAGTAATTTTTTTTTTCACAATTTCCTGATTTTTAAAGTACCTATGTAGAAGTTTGGGATGTTCTCTATGGATATGGATTATGCCTTTTGATTTATTTGCTGTAAATGATACTCTAATGGACAGATGATGGTGGTTTTCAAAATCTGACATTATTTTAATGGTGAATGTATATATATTAAATATAACAACAACACATAAAACTCCTAAGCACTAAATAAAGACATCTAAATGAAACCAGATCTAAGATATTTTTCTAGTTGAAGGAAATGGGGTATAGATCTGTGGGCGGGATTCTCTAGCATTGACATCTATCCCATGAGCATTTTCAAGGCACTAATATTATTTCAGCATAGTCAACTTTTTTGATATTAAAAAAGAGATTATTTCACTAATTTCTAAAATAACATATCCTTTCTGTAACAACTTTATTCAACTCGAAATCGTAACTATCCAAATTAAAAGTAATTCTAGAACATTATGATTTGTAGTCATGTAGAAATTTTAGTAGAATATGAATAAAGGCGAGTGATTTTTAAAACATCCTTAAGATTTTTTGTCAGACCAAAAAATTCTATTAAGCTTGTTTTATAAAAACATATTACATGATCATTGTATTAATTGATATTTATCGTAGTTTGGCTTAAAAACACATGAGTACATCTTTGGGAACCCATCAATGTATTTTTGGCAATAGAATTATGGACACTTTTCAATTTCCCTCAATGCACAGTGCATCAAGGGGACAAGAAGACTTACACAGAGATTTTGTTATCACATGATTAATGATCAAGCAATCAGATCATGAATTACCTTTGAGAGATCCCCGGCCTCCAAGTAGAAGCAGGTAATAAACACATTCCATGTAACCCAGAGGATTAGCCAAACAGCATACTGTAAATAAGAAAGAGAGAAATGATATGTAATTATTTTGGAATCAGTGGAACTGTATTCATGCAGACCTTGAACTTATGAACATCTAAATTTTAAGAACTCATGTTCTTCTAAGGAACATGATTAGGTACACTTTTATCTCTGTTGATATTTACTCTCTTTTATGGCTTCTTGTAGTATAGCAGTGCAAATGAACTGAATGATAATTTTTAGAGACAGAAATAGTAGCTCAAATTTTTGTTTGAAGGCATAAGGATTTTAGATTCTAGTCATGTGAAAATAAAAAGTGGATTGCTTCAAAGATTTACCAAATACATCAAAAAAGAAAACATATCTCTTCTCAATAAAACAGTCTTCATGTATAATAATTTCCATCCTTTCTCCATTACCTTGTTTCATTTTCTAAGTAGCTCCTAAGCCTCCACTTGTTCTCATCAGCTTTCTTTCTTTAAAGTGACCTTTTTTCTTTCTTCTACTAGGTTTAATTTCCCATAATCCTCCATAAGAATGACCATTTAATAATTATTCTTTTCTAATTTATTTACTCTATTATAGGGGTACTGTATAGAGTGATTTCAATTACACAAGTCAGGTAATGAGTACAATTCCATTCATATAGTGTCTTCTGTTCCCTAAGTCTCTCCCAGTCCCTTACTCTCATTTCTACCCATCAGTTATATAATTCACTTTCATCAGTATCCAGCCAACTCCACTGCTTCACTTTTTCAACTTGTTCCCTCTAGTTTTGTACCCCATATACAACCCTTCCAAAGATGTACAATTGAATACACCATGCAGAAGGTAAAGATGACAGAAACAACAAAAAACAAAAACTAAATAAAATTCTTTTATTTCCATATGTTGGGATTTGTTTCTGTATGCATATTAGTTTGTATAAATATAGAGGCATTCAAGTATTTCACCTTTGTGTTTCTCTCCTAAGAGCATCCTCTTCTGGTCTCCCGGTGTGTCAGTATCTAGAATCATGTATAATTTACCAAGTCCCAGTGAATTTTAGATCTAATTTCTGCATACTATAGACAACATTGCCGTTCTGAAAATCATTCTTAATTTTATTCTGGTTTCTATTTTGTGTATTGTCACAGTGTTGAAGTTTCTTAAGAAACCATACTTGTGTTATTTCTATAGGGGGAAAATTAACTTGAAAGCATGCTAGAAAGATACTGAAGCTAGAGAAAGCAAAGATAAAATCTCTTCATTGGTGTTGAAATTTTATAGTGGAATATTGTCAACAAAGGAATCAGTGAATATGATTTTTCTTTCTTTTCTTTATGCCAGTCCTCAGCTTAAACTCAGGGCCTGAGCATTGCTCTAGGTCCTTCTCAAAGCTAGAGCTCTATCACTTGAGCCACAGGGCCACTTTCAGCTTTTTCTGTGTATGTGGTACTGAGGAATGGAACCCAGGGCTTTGTGCCTTCTAGGAGAGCACTCTACCACTAGACCACGCTCACAGTGCCAGTGAATATGAGTTTTAAAGGTGGAACAAGAAGGTATAACACCAGCTCCCTGCTTAATGCCTATGGCTTCCATTCTTTCAGTGATGGATTTCAAATCTTTCTTTTAGAACCTTCCAAGTTACCTTTTAACTCATGTTTCAATTCCTTTCTCAATTCATCCATATTTCTTTTTTCTTTTTTGCTTTTGTCAGTTGTGCACCTTGAACTCTGGGCCTGGACGCTGTTCCTGAGCTCTTCAGCTCAAGGCTAGCACTCTACCACTTGAGTCATAGTGCCACTTCCTGTTTTCTAGAGGTTAATTGGAGGTAAGAATCTCATGGACTTTCATGTTCTGGGCTGGCTTTGAATCTCTATCCTCAGGTCTCGGCCTCCTTTGTATCCAGGATTACAGGTGTGAGCCACTATGCCCAGCATTCCATGCAGACTTCTCACACATTGATTAATTAGATGTTTCTTGTCCTTCAAAGGTATTTCTTACTTCTGTGCATTTTAATGTTATTCCTTTGTCCTTATTAATTATTCTTTTCTTAGATACACTTTTTTTAACCTAATCTCGATTCATTAAATTTCTCTTCAAAGGTTAATGTAAATATAATTTGCTGAGTAACATCCTGTTTCAGCTTGTTTGAACTCTGGACCTGGGTTCTGTCCCTCAGCTCTTCAGCTCAAGGCTAGTTCACTTTTAGCTACATTGCTTCCGTTTTTTTTAGTGGTTAATTGGAGATAAGAGTCTCAAGGACTTTCTTGCCGGGCTGACTTTGAACCTTGATTCTCAATTTCAGCCTTCTGACTAGCTAGGACTACAAGGGTGAGCTGGGGCCAGACATAGACTGCCCTTCTCCTTAATGTGTGCTCTTTAATCATTCATTGTAACCAATAAGTTCTGTTACCTCCTTTATGTATTTTTGCATTATTTCTATTGTAATATATATCTTATTACCAACAATGTAGCTGACAGTATAGTATAACTCATAACTTTCAAAACAATCACCACCGTCATGAATCCTTTAATCAGTAGGAAAGGTCATATTAATGCTACCGAGGATAATCCTGAATCTCAGTATCCAAAATCAGGGATTTCTCCATTATAACATTATGTCATTGAGATTTATTTCTTAACTCTCTCTCATTTAACTTCTTTTGCCTCTTTTACATTGTTTCCTATCTTATTTTTGATGTTATTATTAATTATTGGTCATTGAATGTCTCCTTTTAGTAGCCAGTTGTTATTTGTGTCAAATGTCATTCAGTTAATTTTGACAGGCTGCCTAATACTCATTTTAATTTTGCATTTCCTCATGTGGTCTGAGTGATTTTTAACAGTATATTCTATTGTTCATATTGTTCTTCAAATTATTCATCATAGTTGTTTAAAATTATGTCTGTACTAACTTTTTCCCACTTGCTATAGCTAGTAAAGATTATATAATTGACATTGTGCAGTTTGAGTATAATTTGAAAGGACATTCTGCCTAGGAGAGAAGACTTAGGAGGATAACAATGTATCAAGCTTGCTAGATATCACCTAACTTGAATACTGTAAAACCAATATAACCTCATTTTTCTTTGCAAAAATTAGTCAGATATTTTATTTTTCAGAGAGAAAATTTAAGATATTATCTGTAATAATAGAAATTTCATTGTATGAGATTTGAGGTAGCTGGTTCTCAAAGGCTCACATCTATAACCTTAGCTATTTAGGAGGCCAAGATGTAAAGGACTTTGTTTCAAAGCTGGATCAGGCAGAAATGGCTGTAACATTATATCTCCAAAAGAACCTGCAAACAGATAGGCTAGACGTGGATTAAATGGTAGGGTGTCACCTGAGCAAATAAGCTAAGCAATTATGAAGTCCTGAGTTTCAACCCTTGTATGAGAATAAAAAAAATATTGAGGGATCATTTCACCTTGAGTCTGAGAGAAAAGTGTAATAATGTTGGCTTAAAAGTGCAACCAAATCATCATGGATTTTTCTGTTGCAAAATGAATTCAAATGAGCAAAATATGATTTACATTAGTTAAGGTCATTAATATAATAGGCCAAAATCCTGACACAACTTAGGTATGTGATTAAAAAATATGAAGAGAGATTAGGAAGCATAAGACTGAAAGGGTGGGTCAAGAGTTTGGCCTAGTGGTAGAGTGCTTGCCTTGCATGCATAAAGACCAAGGTTTGATTTCTCGGTACCACATACATAGAAAAAAGCCAGAAATGGTGTTATGACTCAAGTGGTAGAGCTGTAGCCTTGAGAAAACTCAAGGATAGTACTCAGGCCCTGAGCTCAAGCCTAGACCTGCCAAGGAAAAAAAGACTGAAAAGGTGATCCATATTTTACTGAGAAATAGTGGGCATCACCATACCACTCTCCCTTACAATAGAACTTACACTTTTTTCTTTTGAAATATAATACATTTAAGTGTTAGCATAGTCTGGCAGGTTTTTATGAAGAGATAAATACACAGTTTTAAAATGTACTGACATGCTATTAGAGTTATAAGTTATATCAGAGGGAAGCTGGATAATATATATAAACTAACATCGAGAAAAAGGTAAACAAATCTAGTACTGGAGACAAACTTTAATATGTTTCTCATTAATTAACAATGATTAGAGGAGAGTTGCTCTTATGATATAATGTGTACAGACAATTATGACTGTAAATGGGGATTTTTCATTTTGGGTTTATATAGCATTTTACCAACTCTAGAAAATGATCATTTAGTTGCATTACCATAATGATTATTGGTAAGATAGAGGATGGAAACCCAAATTCAATCACTTGTCACATGATATCATAATTGCTTAATTAGAAAATGATTTGGGTCATGAATCACAGCACATTTATTAAGTGCCAGCTGGATGCATCTGACTTCAACAGATGTTGTGGGGTAACATCACAGGATCTAACCAAGTTGCTCTACTGATATGATTTATTGTTGATAGGCCTTCAATTCAAACTTACAGAAATGTTTTCTGGCATGATTATCATACTTGGATGCAAAGCTTGTATCTGCTTACAAATATCACTGACAGTGTGCTGCTAATGTAAATGTAATGGTGTAATCAGTTCTAATGAACTGTGAAACATTACCAAGAAGCATTCCATTAACAAATGCCATCTTTAAAACAACGCCTTTAAGCAAAAAAGGGTTTAGAATTATTAACAATAAGGTGTTCTAATATTAACAATGAAGATATGTTAATGAATATAAATGTATGCTTACAAAACAAATACTTCTAGTCACAATGGTTGCAACACATTCATCTGTTGTTTAAAATTAATTATATTTCAGCTTAATTTTTTCATCTCCAATAGCAACATCATTTAATCTGCTCAGGTTTCTGAACTTGTTCACTCATTATTATGATCAACAGCAAACGTGGTCTAAATAAAGCAAGCTATTTCTAATTTTTGATCATTAAACTTCATACATTCTGTTACATCTAATTCATACTGTAAAGCATGGCTCCTTAAGGAAATATTTTCACGAAAATATACTATTAAAACAATGTGCACTGGGGCCAGGCATGAAGATTCCGATCAGATTATCAGCCACTCTTGTAGAAATCTAATTTTAATCACAGAACCTGCTGCAGAGTATAGATGGAGTTTTTCTACTTTCTTAGCCTTTATTGGTGTTGGTTCTGATAACATAGGCTCGAACATTTTAGTGATTCTATATTTAAAGCTACGATATTTAAAAGATTGCAGGATTTCACTTCAAAGTATAAGCAGAAACACATAGAAAATAAAATCATAATATTTAATGCACATCCTGGGTAGCTATGGAAATTGAGCAAAGGGATTGGTTCAGGAGGGATGAGGAAGAACACTGAAAGGAGTGACATCGATCAAGAAACACTGAACTTATAACTTGACCTGATGAATGGTAACCCCTTTGTACAGCTATTTGAAGATAAAAATAGTAATTAAAATATGATTTATTGTTTTACCATAACTATAGAAATTTATTATTGTAAAAATATTTGATAATTTCTTAACACCTGAAAGGGCAAACAGAGGAAATACCTCCTCTGTGAGGTTCTGAGGTTTGAATTCAAGAACTTTAACTTACTAGACAGGCACATTACCAGGTGACTACTCCTTTTATTATGTAGTTGCTTTTTTTTTAGATACAGTCTTGTTTCTTGGCCCGGGTATGGCCTTGTATCGTAGTTTTCCTGTCTATGCCTACTGTGTACCTGGGATAAAAGGCATGTACTACTATGCTCAGCTAGTTCTTTGGGATGAAATTTCACTAACATTTTTCCCTAGTGGAACTTCAACTGAGATCTTCTTGCCAAGTTTCTGTGATTAGAGGCATAAGGCACTGTATTCCCTTCAAGGAAATACCATATTTTGGCACAACATTGCTATCATTTTAATCTTACATTTCCATGTTTTCTTTAAATCTAGGTCTAAATCATGCATGTCTACATAAAATAGTAGTCTCATTTTACATTCTGTTACCTGCTGTCTTTGCTTGGTGAAGAAGTCTCAGTGAGTATTCTATAATATACACAACTGTTTAACTGTGAACTATGACCTATAACACTAACTCTCCGCATTTACATTTATATGATTTTCTGTTTCTTACTTGTCATTTTCTACAAATATGGATTTTGCTTTAAAATTCTAGTTTCATTTGATACATGAATTTTTTTCAGAAATCACGCTTGAGCGTGTTTTGCTTAAGCAAACAATTGTTTTTTTCACAATACCATGAATTCAAAATAAATTTAAATCAAGTTAGCATTACAGAATTATTTCCATGCCACATGTCATAATATGGTTTTAAGCAAACAATTGTTAAGACAGATAATAAAGGTGAGGTTGATTCAATGGGTGTTCTTTTAATGAGTACATAAACAAGCTGTTAAGTTTTATGCAACTCCAAATAAAAATAATATGCCAAAGGTATTCTATTCTTTCTGTTTAAAAAGTGGAAAATTAGGGGCCGGGAGTTTGGCCTAGTGGTTAAAGTGCTTGCCTAGCATGCATGAAGACCCGGGTTCGATTCCTTAGTACCACATACATAGAAAAAAGCCAGAAGTGGTGCTGAGGCTCAAGTGGTAGAGCTCTAGCCTTGAGAAAGTCCAAGGACAGTGCTCAGGCCCTGAGCTCAAGTCCAGGACTGGCAAAAAAAAAAGTGGAAAATTATTCCTCTTGATTACAAAAATAAAGACACTCAGTGAACAAGTCACTTTTTATGACCATTTTCCTGCTATTTATATATTTTGCACCATGAAATGCAAAGTTCTAAAGCTGAGAACATTCTACTGAAAGGACTGTGATTCCTAACAATAACAATGCAAGCTACACAGGCATATTCTAACAGATGTACTAAATAGGTTTGAGATTTGCAAGGTTAGTAAGAAAACGAAAAGTGAGCAAATACCAAACTCACTTTTTAAAGCAGAAAGCTGTACACTCTAAGAGTCATATTTGTTAGCTAATTCTATTGTTCTCTATATACTTGTATGAAAGATATTAACACATAGATGTGTGACATAATGATAAATGATAAAAAAATTGCTTAAATTGTGGAATAGGCCACTTCCACTTTGCAGCTAGCAATGTGCTTAGAAATGACAACAGAATACTATCATTGTTTCTTGAGTTTAAACAAATGATGTAAAAGTCCTGTATATGTATCCCTTTGTTTTTGAAATCCTAGTTTATATATTCAAAAGTGGTTTTCTTTTTTGGAAATTAACCTTAAGTAGTTGCACAAAAGAGATGCAATTGAACAAAGCACTTTATAAATACAAGCATATCGATCAATGAACCCCTTTCATTATTCTCACCCAAAGAATGGTTTTCATTGTTTAAAAAAATGGAATAGTGGGCTGGGAGTTTGGCCTAGAGTTAGAGTGCTTGCTTAGCATGCACGAAGACCTGAGTTTGATTCCTTGGTACCACATACATAGAAAAGGCAAGAAATGGTGTTGTGGCTAAACTAGTAAAGTTCTAGCCTTGAGAAAACCCAAGGACAGTGCTCAGACCCTGAGCTCAAGCCCAGCAGTAGCAAAAAAAGGAATAGTTAAAATTAGCTAAAAATAATAAAACTGCTTCCGATTATGACTATGCAGGTATTTGATTATGATAATCAAAATATATTCTAATTCAATTAAAACTCAGATCATGTGAATGTGATTTTTACTTCATAGAATCAACACTGACTCTTATTCCATTGTTTCAATGTCTTTTGAACTTACATAGACTCAGAAATGGCTTTTTCCACTATATTCAAATCCAATTCTCCAGGACCTCAGAAAGGTACATTATATTCCAAAAATAAAAATAAAGGCTTTTTCAGTTGTGTTTAAAAGTATTTTCTTTTGTTTATTTGTCTGTCTGTTTGTTTTGGCAGTCCTGGGGCTTGAACTCAGGGCCTAGGCACTGTCCCTGAGCTTCTTTTACTCAAGGCTAGCATTTTACCACTTGAGTCACAGCACTACTTCTGGCCTTTTCTTTTTATGTGGTACTGAGGAATAGAACCCAAGTGCTAGGCAAGCACTCTACCACCAAGACACATTCCCAGCCCCAAGAAAGGATTTTAACTAGGAAATTTATCTTGGATTTGTTTGTTGGATCTATTGCAATCACATTTCATGATATAAGTGAGAGCCAGTTAGGATATTCCACACATAATAAATAGACGATGTGAAGAAAGCACAGACAGAATTAAAGTGCAACTTAACTGCAAGATTGTTATGTCCACACCCTAGGAAATGAGTCTAACATGTGCCAGAATCTCGAAGAAACAAAGTTTCCCATTTTTTCCTGGAGACTCTGGATAGTAAGTGACCTGATGCTTGGTTAAGTGATACCATTTTCAGACAAATACTTTCAATTCAATTTCAAACAAATACTTTCCTTGTTGTAGGCCAGAAAATTTGTGGTAATTTGTTACAAGAGCCATAGAAAACTGACACATCCATCCAAATTTTCTCTTACCATACACATATTGTGATAATATAATACTAGAGAATATAATTCCTAAATAGAAAGGAGAACAAATTTTCAGATTTAGATATATTACTTGGTTGCAATTCTATTGCCATTGGAACGTAACTCCATTGCTTTCATACCAATAACATAGCAAGAGTAATTTCTTCTTTTTTTCATATATTTTTTATTGTAATTAATAGAAGGGTTACATTATATTCACCAGATAGAAGGTGCATTACTTCACATACATTGATACCCTTTCTCATGTCTTGGTCCGCATTTCCCTCCCACCACTGCCACCCCTCATCTTGTTTTCCCCCTTCCCTATCCTATTTCAAATAACCAAATACGCATATATACAATATATCAGATAACAAGGTGAAATACTGTAACAATATGAGATAGCCAAGAGTAATTTCTTCTTTAAAGTCATTTTTTTGCTATAATTACTGTGCCAGTTTATGGTAGAAAAGACAGGTACACTCTGGTTTTATGAAGAATCTCAAGAAATTCTTTGTGTCTTTCAAATTCCAGGAATAAAAGGCTGTTTTCTTATTATGTTACAGTATATTAAATATATAGTATAGATCAGAGTAGTTCCATGCTTGCAAAACATGTGCAAATAATTAAAGATGCTAAACACACATGTTTTGATAGAACAGAAAGTTATTAGAAATGCTAAGCATATTAGGATGAGAAGGTCCTTAGACGAGTCAAAGGTAGAATGCTAATGACATTTTCAAAATGGATTTAATTATGACTCACTAAGATCTAGCAGATTTTGATGTCTGTAAATGTTGAATTGAATGAACATATTTCCTTTTGGAGCAGGAAAAATCACTGGCCCTTGCCATCACAAAAGCTTTGATTTTTACATCAGTTGTTCTATTCTCTAAACTGAAGGTCAAATTCATAGTAATTTTAACCATTATGTAAACAACTTAACAAATTAAATGGATTATTTTAATTGTAAGACATAGTGAATATTTCTTTATAATCTTAATGGTTGTACTCATTTTTCTTAATTTTAAAAATATTCAAGAACAGATACAGGTCAAAAACAAAGTGAGCAGGTCCATCTGATTAAGGCACTGTGGAAAAACCTTTGAAGTATTAACATACATTTAACTATTGAGTGAAGGGATTGTAAAACATAACTCAGAAGTCTCTTAAATTCATTTATTTTTTATTGCTTATTTTGATTCTGATAGGCAGAATGGAGACAGTATATGGAATGGTAAAAGAGAGTGTGTAGTCAGGCTCTGGTGACTCACGCCATAAACCTAGGTAGTCAGAAGGCTCAGATCTGATGATGGTGATTCAGAGCCAGCCCAGGCCTGAAAGTCCTTGAGACTCTTATCTCCAATTAACCACCAGAAAACCGGAAGTGGGGCTGTGGCTCAAGTGGTAGAGCAGTAGCTTTGAGCTAAAGAGCTCAGGGACAGTGCCCAGACCCCCTGTTCAAGCCCCATAACCGAAAAAAAAATCTAAATTGGATCAAGAGCCTGAAAAAAGAGCCTAGAATAATCTAGAATATAGGAGTAATTTATCTTAAAAATCTAGTATAATAATAATAATAACAATAACAATGTACCCAGTTTTATCTCTCTTTGAAACTGTTCTTGGGTAATGAGAATGGAGGTTGTTGTTATTCTTCCAGGTGAGTATACTTTATAACATATAACAGGTACCAGGTACAATGCCTATGGGCTAATCCAACACTGGTGAAGTTAATAAACAAGTTTTACTCCTTATGTCAGCCACTCAGATGTCAATCATTTTTATTGAAAATAATGAGTGCAGAGTGACATCAACCTGAAGTATTAGTACTGGGAATCATCTGTGTGTCATTATACCAGAACTCTTTTTGAGATGACATATTTACACATTTTGGAGAAATATATCTGATGAAAAGACCATCAGGCCTTCTAATGGCCATCAAATGACATATAATTGTAAGACAGATACTATTTGATCAAGTATGATGGTGTCAGATTATAAGGAAAAGAGAATATGCTAAAATCATGCCCAAATGTGTAAATATGAATATACATTCAGTGCTAAGAGTCTCTTTGTATAATAGCTGCTTAGGGTTTGTTAATTATTCCATAAGATGAAAAGAAGACCACATAAGTGAACTATCCGTAAACAAAAGTAATGGATGAATATATTTTGCTATTTACACTAGTTTCTTTGATCTCTGTATTAAAAAAAATCACCACAGGCTGTAATTCTAATTTATAGTTTAAATTGGTGACTCAAGGAAAAAATGTTTCAAAATATACTTTTCTTAAGAAAACTTTTAAATCCAAGTAAAAACCTGAGATCAATCTAAATAAATACAAGAAAACCAGTTTTCTAATTTTTTTTATTTTGCTAGTCCTGTTCTTGGGCTTTCTCAAGGCTAGAGTTCTACCATTTGAGCCTCAGCACCACTTCTGGCTTTTTCCTATGCATGTGGTACTGAGGAACCAAACCGGGTCTTCGTGCATGCTAGGCAAGCACTCTACCACTAGGCCAAACTCCCAGTCCCAGCCTTCTAATTTATTTCCAGAATTTACTACTATATTTTTATTGAGTTATATGGAAATAGACTTGGGCCCAGATATTTAGAGTGCTCTACCAATTAGGTTAATATAACCTAATTGGATGACTTCTCAGGGTTTTTCCTGCTCTTTCTTTATAGAACAAAGGTACATCCCTTGCAAACACAATATTCCAATATGTTACATAGGTGAAAGTGAAGAATGATGAAAATACATCCCAACAACTTGTAAAGTTATATGCCCTGTATAAAGATGCCATGTGAACTATTTTTCTTGTATGTTAAATCAATTTGTATCAATACAGACTTACTTTTTAGGAACAGTATAAAGTGAAAAAGGTATTTGGAGACACAGCATTCACCTGAAACATCCTAGAACTGAAACTATAGTGGTTGTTCTTGGGCACTGATCAGGTACTCTTCAGAACTAAAACAATGCTTCCTCCAGCTGCCAGAAATATGGCACATTGACTGCTCATAGCAAAGTTCTCAGGAATTACCCTGGCCTAAAGTCAATGTGTGATGCTCAGGATTATGACTACATACATGTAAAACCATCATCATGTGACCTGTTGTCTCAATTCTCCATATTCAGCAAAGACCAACCAGCCTGGTTTCAGAGATATTTGTGGGATCAACTGAGTCATCTGAATTTTACATCATTTTAATTCAGTTCATTTCTTTTAAATATCTGTTTGTCTTCCTGAATTTTTATAGAGAAAAAAATTTTGACACAAACAAATTGATACTATTTTTCATTCACTTTGTTGAAATTATACACATGGGCTCAAGGGAATGGCTTCTTTCTGTGTTGTTGCCCTCTGCTGCAGGAGACTGATACTTAATGTTTGGTACACAGTGGAGGAAAAGGTCTTCTCATTATTTTCCTAGATTTGGATAAAAGTTCTTTTCAGCTTTACATAAAACCCTTTCACATACAGTGTACTCTTGTACAACTTTGCAATTCCTTTCCTTAATCACTTTAATCTTGTTTTTGCTCTATTGAGAGCAGATCAAAGTAATTATTCCATGTAAATCTTTGCCTTAGAGTCAATAACTTACACAGTGACTACATGTGGAATCTTAAAGATTTATGTAAAGAGAGATCCCTCCTTGAAATTCTCCCTCACCAAATAAAGAAAAAAAGGATATTTCACAGTTTTGGTATGATTACATCATTCTATGGGATCTTTCCCTTAGTAATAACAGAAATACCAATACTGGAATAGGAAATAACCAAGAACTGGGCTCTACTACTTGTGGAAAATTCCTTACTATCTGTCATATTTGACTATTTTTTTGGTCCTATTTACTGCCATATATTAATTGCACAGAGTTTTCACAGTGATGTTTACATATATGCATACAGTAACTGTATTTTAATCAAATTCACTGATCCATGTTATTCTATTTTAAACATATTTTGAAAGCTTGTTGTATTTTTTAAAACTTTTTCTCAGTTATTTAATTTTGCATATTTTGTGCCAGTTCTGGAGTTTTCACTCAAGGCATCACACTCTTGCTTGGCTTTTCCATTCAAGGCTAAAACTCCACCAATTGAACCACACCTTCATGTCTTGCCTTTTCTGGTTAGCAGTGAGTGTCTCATGGATTTTTCTGTTGATCTAGATTTGAACCAGAGTCCTCAGAACTCTACCTCCCAAGTAGCTAGGATTAAATCCATGAGCTCTGAGCACCATAGAGTATCATTTTATTTTCAATCAGCATATATTAATAACATAAGATGTTTGGTTGTAATGCTTCCATGCATGAATACAGTATATAGAATTCTGTCATCCACTCCTTTATATTTACATTCTTCCCATACTTTTCCTTTGTCAACCAATGCTTAGTGAGTTTCATTATACTGTATGCATATATTTATAAATACACACCTCTATATTTGAATTTAGTGAGTTTTATTATATGACATACACACATATCTATCTATACATTATGCATGCACATAGATGTATAAACACACATACACATGCACCCTTCATCCCTCATTATACTTTTTTCACCGAAAAAACAAGTTCCCATTCTACATACAAGTCCAACTATTGTAATTGTTATTATTATCATCAATATTTTAAGTGCATGCTCCTCAAATGAGAAAAATATGATATTTGTCTTTTGAGCTTGCTTTGATTAATGTGTTGATTTTCATTTCCATCCATTTTATTTTCTGTATCTTTCTCCATTTCTATGATTATTTCATAATCATTTTCTTCTCCACTCATTATAATGGTTTTTAGTGGGTTTGATCACTCTATTACCATTGATATATAATGCACTTCTACAATAACTGCCCCGTGGCCATATTTTTAACTCAGTTCTATAGTCATACCTGATAGTTTCACTTAATCAGTTCCTCTTTTAAATTTATGACATCATTAATACTTTCATCTTAGGGTCTAGCTTCTGCAGATGAGTGAAAATATGCGGTGTTTCTCTTTTTGAGTTTGGTTTATCTCACTAGATCTGAGTGTATTCATTTTTATCCATTTTCCTGAAAATGCAATTGCATTGTCCTTCATTGCCTTTCTATCAAAGTTAGAATGGCAATTGATAAAATAACCAATGCGGCAGGGGAAATACTTGCAAGTAGGTGAAGAAAATAAAACTAAAACATGTTTCTGAATGTTCTCAATGGGAGTATAAGTTAATACAGCTAATATAGAAAACTCAAAGGAGGTTCATTAAAACAAAAGTAACTCTATGACGTGATCCAGCTATTACATACGTGTGTGTGTGTACGTGTGTATGAAATCAGCCTATCAAATATCTAATTCACCCCATGTACAATATTATTCACAACTAAGCCATGGTATCGGGCTGAATATAGTAAATGCATTAACAGATAAAACAAAATGTGGTATATATGCATAATGGTATGTTATTCAGTCATTTAGAAAGAACACTACTAGAGCACTGCCCTAGCCTGGAAAAGTTTTGAGTTCAGTCCCCAGTATCACAGACACAGACAGAGACAGAGACAGAGATACACACACACACACACACACACACACACACACACACACACACACACACAAATGCTATTATTTGCACAAAAATGGAGACAACTTGGAAGATTATGCTAAAAGTTAGACACAGAGACAGATATTTTATGTGTTCACTAATATGCACATTGGTTAAAGGTAAAATTGCACATCTCAATATGGGCATGCAACTAGTAGAGGCTGAGAATGTGATTGAAGAAAGGAAATGAAATAAGTTCAGATAATGTGTAACAAAATAATGTTACAGGGAAATATATTCTGCTTTCCAGTACCATGGAGTAATATACTTCCAAATTACATATGATATTTTATGTATAGCTAGAGGAGAAGAGCTTGAAGCCTCCAAACATTACAAAATAATAGAAATTTGATTATGATATATTGATGTGATCATTACATGACAAGCATGTATTAAAATATTACTCTATAGCCCATAAGTATATACTATTATTACATAATAATTAAAAAATAAAAGAACTCTTGATACTTCAACAGTACCACAATGCCTGCCTTGCAAACACTCAGCCCTCAGGACCTCTAGGGGAAAAAACAAAAACAAAAACAAACAACAACAACAACAAAACTTGAGCCAACTTCAGTTTATCAGAAGACAGAACTTGAGAATCATAGTTTCAAGCCAATGTAAGCAGAAAAATCACAAGATCCTTTCCCCAAAATAACCAGTAAACAAAAGGGTTGGGGGTATATTTTAAGTGGTAGAGGCCCGTAAATTCGATTCAGTGAGGCCCCCATATTTAAATAAACTTAAGAATTTTGAAATTCCAGGTAAGCTGCTTTGAACACTACATGTGGAAAATTACTAGTTTTCAATCTCTTTCTCTCTATATACATATATATACATATCTATGCATATACATATATTCTAAATATATACATATATGTACCTAATATTGTATGTATTACTTGATATATTAAATAATATATTTATAATACATACATAATATATAATATACATAATTATAAATGATTAAATATTAGTGAGTATATTTCTTACAACTATAGAATTGAATACTATTTGGAAATAAAAAATTAAATAAAAACCCAATAGAGTAAGAAGTAATTGAATATGAGAATGAACAGCTGACACTTTAAATAAAATGGGAATATATCCAAATGTCAGAACTATATTGATGATTTTAGCAATTAAAAGAGCAATAGCCTTGCACACATTTTACAAAAGAGCCAGTTCAGCTTTGCCTCCATTAACCCAGATTTAAACTCAAGGGCAGACAGATCATGATGCAAATGGAAATAATAAGCATGCCACAGGGAGACTATAACATATTAGATCTGGTCACCTTTTTACAAATAATTTAAAGCTCATTTTTAAAATGGTAATTTAATCTATGGCTGCTAATTTTTCTACATAATGATTTGTATGTTACTAAGTAAACATACAGAATTAAATGTGAAAAACAAAATTAGTAATACATAAAACAAAAATAAAAAGAATTGATACTGCTTTTCCAAAAATAGCGATGTACTGAATAAAAATCTGTTCTGCCCTTGTGACTCACTGGATAATGAGAGATGTAGTGAACAAATGAATTAAAGGGGAAATATTTAAAATGAATGGACAAATGTATTCATCCAGCATGTATAAATATCATTACAGTACTCAGCAATTTCAGGTCATGAAAAAAATAAAAGTAACTGGAACTTAAAGGAGTAAGATAGGAGTTTGGCCTAGTGGAAGAGTGCTTGCCTCGCATGCATGAAGACCCAGGTTCAAATTCTCAGCACCACATACATCGGAAAAAGCCAGAAGTGGTGCTGAGGCTCAAGTGGTAGGTTCAAGTGGTAGAGTTCTAGCCTTGAGAAAGTCCAAGCACGGTGCTCAGACCCTGAGCTCAGCCCAGGACTGGCAAAAAAAAAAGGAGTAAGATAAAATTTTGAGTTATTAAAAAGATTCTGTTGGATACCATTGGTTCACACCTGTAATTTCAGCAACTCCAGAGGCTGAGATTTTAGGACTACAGTTCAAAGCCATCCCAAGAAGTATAAACCATGAAATTCTTACCAGAAGCACTAAAAACAATGAAAATGGAGCTGTGGATGCAGTGGTAGAGTGGTTTGAGCAAATAAACTTCAAGGATAGTGCCCAGGCCCTAAGTTCAAGCTCTGGAATTGGCACATCCACACAAAAGCTATATCAAAGATAATTATTAAAGTAATTATATTTTCATACTTTAGGGAGAGAATAAATAAGTAATTTAACAAAAAATCACCTCTTCATTCACAAACTATATTAAGGGTTCTTACATATATATGTATATATACATATGTATACATACATTTATAGGTATATGCATACATGTATATATATGTATATACCTACTATTATTCAAAGTAGAGAAGCAGAGAATCCCTTGTTTAAACTACTGGTTATATATATATATATATATATATATATATATACACACACACATATATACACATATATATACATGCATGTGTATGTATATATGTATATATGGGTCTAGGCACAGTACTTGAGTTTTTTCAAGGCTAGTACTCTACCATTTGAGCCTCAGCACCACATTCAGCTTTTCCTGTGTATGCAGTACCAAGGGATCAAACCCAGGGCTTTGTGCATGCTAGGCAAGCACTTCACCACTAGGCAACACTCCTGGCCCTCTTTACATATTTTTGACATCATTGTTTTCTACTGTGATGAGAGGAGAGTAGGTACCTCTTCATCTGTTATCTGGTAAAACACACCTTTATATCTTTTAAGACAAAGTATGAAAACAATATTTGCATTTTGCCTAATTTTAGTAGCATTGATATATTTTTTACTTCTAGATATTACTTCCATAATTTTCTGAAAGTCATATACATTCTCTTGGCTTTATGTTTCCTGTATGTTATAGGAGTTCACTTAGGTTAATCACTTATTTCTAGAGATGTGGAAGAAAGACTGTAGATTTATCCTGGTACATTAGCTCAACTGGGATACACAGGATTAACAGGATCCATAGTTGCAACAAAACTGGCATAACCCATTATTGTTCAAAGTAGAGAGGCAGAGAACCCCTTGTTTAAACTACTGGTTAAATACATACAATTCACAGAGAAAGGAATAAACTATGAAGTGGGAATGGTTGAGTTTCTTGGGAAAGTATCATTTCTATCTTTAGCTTTAGGAGGTTTAGAATCTCTTTTCCTTGGAGTCTGACAGTGTGAAGCATTGACTGACCTTTTGATTTGAGGGTTAACATTGATCACAGTTGGACAAACTCTTTGCACCTCAGATTAGCTACATGCTCAATCCTTATTATTATGAATCTGTTATTTTAGTATTAGGATCACCTCCACATAAGCTCCAAAAGTACATAAGTTCTTTTTTGTGAGATATTTAGAATCTCAGTGAAGTTGAATCACAGAAAAATATATTGAAGTGAAGAAACTAGAGGAGAGGGGGAAGATTTCCAAAGAAAATCAGTTTGAAAAGAGGAATAATAATAATAATAAAAGTGATAGTTTCTGAACTTAAACAATAACCAAAAGTGTGACAAGAAATCAACATTAAGAATTACCAAGAATAATTTGCTGGTCGACGAGAAAAATATTGCCAATAATTTTCTTCACTCTAAAGGAAATTTAGTAAATGCCACAAAAGACATAAAATGTACAAGGCACGATTTAGCATTATTTCAATCGATGAATAGAAGCATGTCAAAATCTAACAAATTTTCCAAATTAAGGGAATAATAGAATAAAATACCAACAAGTCAATAATAATTAAAATCATTAGCAATACATTTGTAATCTCTTTAGGTCCAGGGTAGAGATTTTTAAAAAGCAAAATAGCATTTCTCAAATTTATTGCGAAAAACTTTGCAAATGCCAAAACTATTTCATGAGGCTTTAGCAGAGGACATGGTATTGAAATTCTGAATAGAAGCGATTTGTACTTAGCATTTCCCTGGCATTAGAGAAGTGATTGGAATTTTTTCTTTTAATTAAATCTGTCAGCATGGAAGGATTTAAGGATGATCAAAATAAATCCAACCAGCAAACTTCATTAGCCAAGAAAGTTACAGGAAAAGTAAAAAGCACTATTTACTAGTAGTATAAGAAACAAGACTCTAGATTATGTATATTTGGCAGAGTTACCGTAAATATATTGAATTCATCTGTGTACAGAATGTTGAAAACTCTCCTACCAAAATTGTCCAAGTTGAACAGTGTAGTACTTTGATGTCCAAAATCATTGAATAAACATTTTCTTATACTACATCTCTAAAGTTGAATATATTTTATATATTAGAGTTTTACAACTTAGAAAAATTAAGCACACATTTTCTTCCCTCCTTTTCATTTTATGTTAAAACAATAGTAAATTTTATTGTAATGTAATTGAATTGCTAAGGAAACAGTTCCAGGTGTGACAATAGTTGTCACAGGATCTATCTTGTATATTCAAAACAAGAACAAGCTGGCTTCACTAAAAACATCTCCTGTTCTGCCACCAGGTTCACTTATATTGTAAAAATGATGATCTGCTTAGAAATTTCTGGAGAGAATATGAATCTGCAGCAAGTTTTCAACCTTTTAATTTTGATACACACATACAAATACCTGGGGAGGGGGAAAGGGAGGGGGAGAGAGAGAGAGAGAGAGAGAGAGAGAGAGAGAGAGAGAGAGAGAGAGAGAGAGAGAGAGAGAGAGAGAGAGAGAAATTCTTTTGTACAATTTCACACTTGCATAAAAGGTTACATCCAAAGACTTGCCTCAGTAGAACCTTTGAGTTACTAATACATTGATATGGAAGTTACAATGAATTTATGAGGAAATCACATTACATTGTCCACTAAACTTTTGAAAAAAAGTAACTAGGGTTCAGCCTTCTTTAGGTTTAGGAAGCACTTCTGATACCTTCCCTCTAGAGAGCCAGCAGCAGTCTCTTTCAGAAACCTTGTTAAAGCTCTACTGATAAAGGAAATGAGGCACTTAGGGACATTTTATGTCTCAGAGAAAAAGACAATTTGATACATCTAAAACATAATCTTGTTCTCTCAGACCACCAGGCTTTATAAATTCTAGAATATATTTTTGAGATCAGTAAGTCACCTTTATTCAGTTCATTTTGGAATCTAGGATAGCACATCTGCCTTTTAGAAAATTTAAAAAAGACTGTTCTAAGATATTACAATTGCATGAAGAATTCTTATCTATATTTTCTATTTTCATTGAGGTTTTTTATTACCAAGTTTGCAATATTTTGATTTTTAAATATTTTTATAAATCTCACTAATATAATATACTTACATCTCTAACTAACATTCATGCACATAATATTTATACATACATATTATACATGGTGAGAGACAGAGTGAAGGAGAGAGAGGGGGATAAACTTTGGGGTCTATTAATGGGCAAATGTGAATGTTAGACTGTTTGATTTGCATTGGTTTAGACAGGCTCTGTCTATGTATCCATGACCCCTTCAACCATTTCTTTCTATGCTTTGATATTTTTGGTAGCGGTGTACACCCAGTTTTGAGAGTAATTGAGAAAGTTAATAATTGTTTACTGGAATAAATTTCACACTCATTTTTCTTGGTATTAAGCCTGCTAGATGAAATACTATAGAAAACAAAGTCCTATCTTGGATTAGAAATAAAACCCATCTATTTTCTGGATTTTTCATATCTGTTTTAACTTTAGCAAAATAAATATGTGTGAATAAGAAGATACAAGAAGCTTAGAATTAATGGGAATATATCTAACATTTTCTTTGTTTCTATAATATAGAAAGGCCGGTGCCTGGCACCCGATGTGCATTTTTGGAAGAAAAAACAAGAACAGAGAGAGATAATGTCTTTTCTCTACTACATTCAGTGAACAAAGAGAACGTGCACTATAATTTATATTTGGAGATTCTACACTTTGGAACATTTATCCTCTGCCAATTCTATTCATATGCTAACTCCTTACAATTGAAGTCATGTCTTCAATATGTTGATTCTCCATAAACTAAAAAAGATTTTAGGCTCTTAGCAACTTTTGATCCAGGAATAATTTTACACATGTCAATTGCTTCTAAAATTGTAAGACTTTCTTCACTTTTATGAGGTTTTCCTTTTGTGATGCTATCCTGAGTTCAATCAAAGTGAAGTGCTTTCACTACCTTTGTTGATGTTATAACTACTTCTTCCTACAAAAAGTCTTTGCTCATTTGCTTTTTGTACTACCCTATTGCAAAAATCCATTGCTTTATCTATCACCTCATGGCTTTGTACCTGGGAATTTTGGATGGTTTTATTGATCAGTTCACAAGCACAAGACAACAGACATGTTGATTTGGGATTCACTAAAATCCTTGCATGTGTACACACTTCTACCTCATCATCTAAGTCAGAAATGTAGGTCTTAAATAAGGATATATAGATATATCCTAAATATATATCTATATATCCTAAATATATATATATTCACTAAAATCCTTGCATGTGTACACACTTCTACCTCATCATCTAAGTCAGAAAAGTAGGTCTTAAATAAGGATATAAATATATATATATATATATATATCCCAAAACTCATAACATCTAAGTACCACAAAAACTATCAAGACACAGGCCCTAAAGAAAGCTTGTAAAAATGGCAGGAACTAATAAATATTTCTCAATCCTGACTCTCTATATCAATGGAATTAACTCTCCAATTAAACAACATAGATTATTTATTTGGATCAAAAAAAAAAAGATCCATCATTCTGCTGTCTCCAAGAGACACATCTTACCCCAAAAAACAAACATCTTTTGAAAATGAGAGGTTGGGATGAACTCTATCAAGCTAACGGCCCCCATAAACAGGCTGGAGTTGCCATCCTCATATCAGATAAAATAGACTTCAAACCAAAATTAGTGAGAAAAGACAAAGAAGGTTACTACATACTACTAAAGGGATCTTTCCTCCAGGAGGACATAACCATCCTAAATATCTACCCACCCAATCCTGGAGCTCTGAACTTCATCAATCAAACTTTACTTTCACTGAAACCATACATAGATCGAAACGCAGTGATTGTTGGTGACTTTAACACACCACTATCAACTTTGGACAGATCAACAAGGCAAAAACTTAACAGAGAAACCTTAGAATTGAAAAACTATATAGACCAACTAGATCTAACAGACATCTGCAGAATATTCCATCCATCAGCAAAACAATACACATTTTTCTCAGCAGCAAATGGAACATTTTCCAAAATAGACCACATTATAGGCCATAAAACAAACCTGGACAGATTCAAAAACACTGAAATTATTCCCTGCACTCTCTCAGACCACAAGGGCATCAAATTGGAACTGAACACACATCTCCACCAACGAAAACCCTGTAACTCATGGAGATTGAACAACACATTGTTGAATCACCAATGGGTCATCGAAGAGATCAGAACAGAAATCCAACAGTTTATGAAATTCAACAAAAAGGAGCACACAAAATACCAGCTCCTTTGGGACACGGCTAAGGCAGTACTCAGAGGAAAATTTATAGCTCTGAGTGCCTAAAATAACAAATTGGAAAAATCGCAAATCAACAATTTAATGTGTCACCTTAACCTCCTGGAAAAAGAGCAACAAACCAACCCTAATCCCACTACAAGGAAGCAAAGTATTAAAATCAAAGCAGAATTAAATGATTTGGAATCCAAAAAAACAATAGAAACAATCAACAAAACAAGGAGTTGGTTCTTTGAAAGAATTAACAAAATTGACAAACCCTTAGCAAATCTTACCAAAAAAAGAAGGGAGCATATTGAAATAAACAAAATCACAGACGAAAATGGTAATATCACAACAGAAATTACTAAGATCCAGAGTATCATGAGGGAATACTTCTCAAACCTTTACGCCAACAAATTTGAGAATCTAGAAGAAATGGACAAATTCCTAGCCAATATTAACCTACCCGCACTGAACCAAAAAGCACTAACCCAACTAAACAGGCCTAGTTCAAGCACTGAAATAGAAATGGCAATAAGAGACTTTCCACCTAAGAAAAGCCCAGGGCCAGATGGATTCACAGCTGAATTCTATAAGGTCTTCAAAGCAGAGCTCACACCAATACTCCTCAAGCTCTTCAAAGAAATTGAAAATGAAGGTTCTTTACCAAACTTAATCTACAAAGTCACTGTAACCCTCATCCCAAAACCGGACAGAGATTCATCAAAGACAGAGAACTATAGACCTATTTCCTTGATGAACACTGATGAAAAACTTCTCAACAAAATACTGGCCAACCGTCTACAACAACTCATCAAAAAAATTATACACTATGATGAAACTGGATTCATCATAATGAGGCAAAGCTGGTTCAACATACGCAAATCAATTAATATAATTCAAGACATCAACAGGAACAAGGACAAAAATCACATGATTGTCTAAATAGATGCAGAAATGGCATTTGACAAGATCCAACACCCCTTTATGCTAAAAGCTCTGGAGAAACTAGGAATCCATGGAACATTCCTCAGGATAATAAGAGCTATGTATGACAAACCCACAGGTAGTATTATACTTAATGGCAAAAAGCTAAAGCCATTTCCTCTAAAATCAGGAACGAGACAAGGATGTCCACTCACTCCACTCCTCTTTAACATAGTATTAGAACTCCTAGCCAGTGTAATAAGGCAAGAAGCAAGCATAAAGGGGATCCAAATAGGGAAAGAGGAAGTAAAATTTTCCCTCTTTACAGAGACGTGATCCTGGATTTAAAGAATCCTATAGACTCTACTCCCAAGCTCCTAGAGCTGATTCAAAACTTTGGAAGGGTAGCAGGGTATAAAATTAACCCTCAAAAATCAACTGCCTTCCTCTACGCCAACAGTGAGAGGAACGAGGCAATAATCAGGAAAGCAACTCCTTTCACAATAGCCTCAAAGAAAATAAAGTACCTAGGAATTAGCTTAACTAAGAATGTAAAGGATCATTTTGATGAAAACTTTAAAACACTAAGAAAGGAAATCAAAGCAGAACTAAGGAAATGGAAAAACCTCCCATGCTTCTGGATCTGAAGAATCAACATTGTGAAAATGACAATCTTGCCAAGGGCTATCTACAAATTCAATGCAATATCCATCAATTTCCCAATGTCAGCCTTTAAAGAAATAGAAGAGGCAATCCAAAATTTCATATGGAATAAAAAAAGACCCTGTATAGCAAAAACATGTCAAGGCAGAAAGAACAGCGCAGGAGGAATTTCAATATCAAGCTTTAGGCTCTATTACAGAGCTATAATTATCAAAACAGCTTGGTACTGGCACAAGAACAGGCCTGAAGACCAATGGAATAGAAGTGAGGACCCCGATATTAAACCACAGACCTATGGCAACCTAATCTTTGACAAGGTAGCCAAAAAAATAGAATGGAATAATGCCTCTTCACCAAGTGGTGCTGGCAGAACTGGTTAAGCACCTGCAGAATACTATAGTTGGATCCTTCTTGTTACCCTGTACTAGAATTAACTACAAATGGATCAAAGACCTGGAGGTAAAAGCTGACACACTGAACTTTACAATAAGGAATAGGAGATACACTAGGCCTCCTTGGCACAGGTAGAAACTTTCTTAATAAGGACCAAGAATCACAACAAATCAGAGAAAGGCTGGATAAGTGGGACTGCATTAAACTGCAGAGCTTCTATATGGCAAAGGACATAGCTAGTAAACTAATCAGGAAGCCTACAGAGTGGGAGAAGATCTTCACCAACCAAACAATGGACAAAGGCCTCATATCTAAAATATATCAACAACTCAAAAACTTGAATCACTCCAAAACTAATCTCCAAAGTAACAACCATCCCATTAAAAGACGGGCCAAAGACTTAAAGAGAGTCTTATCTGAAGAAGAAACAAAAATGGCCTATAGACACATGAAAAAATGCTCAACATTTCTGGTCATAAAAGAAATGCAAATAAAAACAACGCTAAGATTCCACCTCACTCCAGTTAGAATGGCCAGGATCAAGAAAACTAATAACAACAAATTCAGGAGGAATCACTACTACACTGTTGGTGGGAGTGCAAACTCGTTCAACCACTATGAAAGGCAGTATGGCAGTTCCTCAAAAGACTAAACATCCAGCTCCCCTATGACCAAGCAATTCCACTACTTGGTATTTACCCAATTATCCAGAAACAAGGACATACTAAATCCACTACCACAACAATGTTCATTGCAGCACTATTTACCATAGCAAAGATACGGAACAAACCTAGCTGTCCCTCAGTTGATGAGTGGATCAACAAGATGTGGTATTTATACACAATGGAATTCTATGCTGCTGTCAGAAAGAATGACATTTCCCCTTTTGTAAGGAAATGGAAAGACTTAGAAAAAAAACATATTAAGTGAAGTAAGCCAGTCTCAAAGGAACTTAGGCTCAATGCTTTCCCTCATTTGTCATATTAGTAGAAACTTTGGGCTCTCCTAGCAGAGATTTGCAATACAGCAAAACCTTGATACAAAAGGCCATATAGGGGCCGGGAGTTTGGCCTAGTGGTTAAAGTGCTTGCGTAGCATGCATGAAGACCTGGGTTCGATTCCTTCGTACCACATACATACAAAAAAGCCAAAAGTGGTGCTGAGGCTCAAGTGGTAGAGCTCTAGCCTTGAGAAAGTCCAAGGACAGTGCTTAGACCCTGAGCTCAATCCCAGGACTGGCAAAAAAAAAAAAGTCCATATAGTAGGACGCTAAATGAAAGGATTTCTAGGATATAGAAACATAAGCCATATAATGAATGATTGTTCTTCTTAAGGTACTATGTTATCTCTCATCTCTTTTGCTGTCCCTTGGTTATCTCATATTGTTACATTATCTCACTTTGTTACCTGATATATGGGATATATTTGTATTTGGTTATTTGAAATTGGGTAGGGAATGGTGGAAAACAAGATGAGGGGTGGGTGTGGGGGGGAGGGAAATGGGGACCAAGAATTGTGAAAGGGTATCAATGTATGGGAATTAATGCACCATCTATCTGGCAAATATCATGTAACCCTTCTATTAATTACAATACAAAATATATGAAAAAAATAATATTACACCTAACTCCTGGCCAAAATTCATTCATTAATATTATTATTAATAATAAATTGCAAAAAGAATATTTAAAATTATTTCTGATATTATACACTATAATTTCTTTTATATAATTTTATTATTAAAATTTTTCCTTTGTATTCTCTTAAATTAATGCACAGGAATGGGATTGCTAGGTCACAGGGTAGTCCTATGTTTAGTCTTTTGAAGACCCTCGATATTGCTTTTCAGAGTGGTTGAACAAGCAGTTGTATGAAGGAGGTGACTTATAACAAAGCATTTTACAAATTGCATCCATCTTGTGTCACCCATTCCACATTCTCACTTCCCTTTGACTCACTTCTTTCCTTGTTTGTTTTAATTCTGTGGTATATACAATAAATTCTTAACTTTTCTTCCCTTATCTTTCTGTCTTCCTTTGATTTATCATCTTCCTTTGGTCCCATTCCTCAGTTGTAAGTACCCATTTCCACTTGTGTACTGAATGGCTGATACAATATCGATAGAAAATCCCAGATCCTTCCTTGTCTTAATCATCCTATCTTTGCTCCCCATAGGATGAAGAGTCTTCATGTTCAGTAGTGTCATTGTAGGCACTTTCTCTGCAGTCTGACTAGTTCATTTCCATGAAGGCTTTTGTTGTTGTTGTTTCTTTCACACTATCTTAGAAACTTTCTAAGCCTTATTCTCTTGTTTAGTGTGTATTGGAAAATTGATTTAAAATCAATGCCAAGTGCTAAACAGGAAGTCCTAAATTTTTCATTCTCTATTAATGCTTTGCATTGGCCTAAAATGAAATCACAGATCTTTGTGACTTTATTTAATTTCTGCTTATGTATTGGATAAAAAAGATTACTTTTACAGCTTAGAATTATCTATCACAGCAAAGAAACAAAAACCAGGAGGAAGCACCTCATAAGATCAATGGGGCCATTCCACAGCAACAATCATGTATGCTTTCTTGAACTTCACCCCTGACCTCCCATTCTATACCACACATACAGACACCAGTAATCTAAACCTGGATAATTACTACAGTGACACTGCCATAGATGTTATCCCTATTGCCACCTCTCCCCCCACTCCCGGTTGCCCAAGGGAATCAAGGAAGAGACTTGAGTTCTTTGCAAACAAAAGAGAGACTGGCAACTCATTCAACTGAACATTTTCATAGCAGACTCACTGCTGTAGTCTTAGTGATTCCTTAAAGTTATTTTAAAGAGAATAGGGGGGAGAGGTTAAAATAGATAGAGTCATAGTGGATTTTCTTTGTTGAGAATTGATTTTTCCATAATAACTATAGAGAAATCCAGGAAACAATATACACTTTCTATCAAAGAGGGCACAGGGTCTCCAGCTATGCAGAGGGTACAACTGCAGACATTTCAGTAGCAAAAGAGCCAAAATAAATAAGAGAGGCTTACCTTATTTCCCCCAGATACTTTTCTCTATCTTGATTTTTTTAAATCACTAATATACTGGAGAAGGAAGAAGTCTCAAAAATGAAAGAGGTAGACAAAAAAAAGAAGGGAAATAGGGAATAAAGGAGTAAGGGTGGAAGGGCAGGAGAAGGGAGACAGGGAGAAAGAGAGAAAGGAAGAGAAAGAAGTGTAGGAAAAGTTAAGAAGTTCAATGTCAGTGCAATGTCAACATAAGAAAGTAGAATATAGGCTTTTCTCAGTGTATGTGCCAGACTGTGGAAGGAAGCTGATGGGAATGCTAATGCCAAATTAAACAAATCGATGAATTTTAAAGCTGAATTGACTGGAATATTAAGGTGTTGAGTTATCTAAAAGATCTTCCTCCTTAGATGTTTTTAAGGGATAGAAAACTGGTAAGACAATGTTCAAAGTCATTGACTACATATGAATAATACATTTTTCTGCCTCATAGTTGAAGTGCTCAAATTAGTTTATTCACCTTGGATAAATTTGATAAAGTATAGCCAACTTAATGGGAGAGTAATGAGATTAAATTTTAAATTTATTGTACTGCTTGACAGATAAACCAACTAAAGAAATTATTTTAGTTTGCTAAATAATTTAATTACTATACAGCTTCATTTTACTTACAACATTTTCATATACATCATACCACAAAATAGCATTGCGTATAAAGATAAAATCACAAAGGAACCATCCGATTCATGCAAATGAAAAGTTCAGGTTTTAGCGTAAGGTTCCTGAAGTCTTTTTTTTTAAATGAATTTTGACATCTGTTGTTTGAAAATTTAAAAGTAGAGGCTCATATACTCTGAAAACTTTACAAGAAGGAATAGGAGATACACTAGGTCTCCTTGGCATAGGTTGAAACTTTCTTAATAAGGACCCAGAAACACAACAAATCAAAGAAAGTCTGGATAAGTGGGACTGCATTAAACTACAGAGCTTCTGTATGGCAAAATACATAGCTAGCAAATTAATTAAAATGCCTACAGAGTGGGAGAAGATCTTCACTAACCACACAATAGCCAAAGGTCTCATATCCAAAATATATCAACAGCTCAAAAAATCCAATCACTCCAAAACTAATCTTCAAAGAAACAACCATCCCATTAAAAGATGGGCCAAAGACTTAATGAGAGTCTTCTCTGAAGAAGAAATAAGAATGGCCTATAGACACATGAAGTAATACTCAACATCTCTGGCCATAAAATAAATGCAAATCAAAACAACTCAAAGATTCCACCTAACTCCAGTTAGAATGGCCATGATCAAGAAGTAACAACAGATGCTGGTGGAGATGTGGCCAGGAGGGATCACTACTACACTGTTGGTGGAAGTGCAAACTGGTTCAACCACTATGAAAAGCAGTATGGCAGTTACACAAAAGACTAAACACAGAGCTCCCCTATGACCCAGCATTCCACTATTTGGCATTTACCCAATCGTCCAGAAATAAGGACATACTAAATCCACCAGCACAACAATGTTCATTGCAGCACTATTTACCATAGCAAAGATACGGAACCAACCCAGATGTCCCTTAGTTGATGAGTGGTTCAACAAGATGTAGCATTTATACACAATGGAATTCTATGCTTCTGTCAGAAAGAATGACATTTCCCCTTTTGTAAGCAAATGGAAAGACTTAGAAAAAATCATATTAAGTGAAGTAAGCCAGACTCAAAGGAACTTAGGCTCAATGGTTTCCCTCATTTGTCAAAATCAGTAGAAACCTTGGGCTCTCCTAGCAGAGATTTGCAATAGAGCAAAACCTAGATACATAAGGCCATACAGTATGATGCTAAATGAAAGGACCTCCAGGATATAGAAACAAAAGCCATATAATGAGTGATTGTTGTCCTTAATGTACTATGTTATCTCTCATCTCTTTTTCTGTCCCTTGGTTATCTCATATTGTTACAGTATTTTACATTGTTATCTGATATATTGTATGTATGCTTATTTGGTTATTTGAAATAGAATAGGGAAGGACGAAAACAAGATAAGGGTCAGGGGTGGGGAAAGGGAAATAGCCAGGAGAAAGGGTATCAATGTTTGCAGAGTAATGCACCTTCTATATGGTAAATGTAATATAACCCTTCTATTAATTACAATAAAAATTGGTTTTAAGAGGGTTATTGGGGAATAAGAAAACTAAACTTTGCTTGTATGTGAGTTTACATTTTTATCACATATATTTGATCATTACAAATAAAATGTATGTGAATTTTAAAATAGTGACGATAACAAAGTTATTTTGAAAGTATTAGTCTCTTTCTTAACTTTATTTTAATATATTTTATTGTAATTAATAGAAGGGTTAAATTATATTTGCCAGATAGAAGGGGTATTACTTTATAATCATTGCTACCCCTTCTCATGTATGTTTTTGTCCCCATTTCCCTCCCCCCTGCCCCCCAACATGTTTTCCCCCTTCACTATCCTATTTCAAATAAATAAATAAACATATATAATATATCACATAGTGTAAGAATATGAGATAACCAAGGGACAACAAAAGAGATTAGAAATAACATAATACATTAAGATCAACAGTCAAACATTTTTAAATAAACAACCGAGTCCACTTCAGAATGGCCTCTCCAGAGCATATAAGCACAAACACAAGAAAACAATCAGATGTATCATCAACTCCATTGTGGTCACCTTGCTTCCTGTTTGCTTTGTGCTTTCTCACAATTGTTATCACAGATGCTATTAACTGCTTAGCCTGAGATTTATCTTAAAATGTGATTGCATATGGTGTCAGTGACACAAAAAATATTTCTAGGAGCCCACAATATATATATATATATATATATATATATATATATATATATATATATATATATATATATATATATATATTGAAGGCTCTTAGCAGAAGAACAGCAAGCATTTTACAAGTGGGAATCTTAATCTTGCCTGCAACTCTATCAGCAATAATTTCTGATGGGGATTTTATGGCATTTTTTTAGGCAGTATAATTTTCAAGTCCAATATTATATATTTCCCTGCTTATCAGTGTCACAATGAGATTTTCTGTACAATTAGCACTTCACAGTAATCTCAGACTCTACAAATATGTTCTGATTTCCCCCATCTTTCAAGGACAGATATGGAGATAACAAAGAGATTCACAAGGATGGGCCAACTTTGTTCCCTCCCTTTGTTTTCCCTAAGTATTTCCCTATTCTTGGTGCTATTTATTGAAATGTCCCTTAATTAGTCAGCCAATAGCTAAGGCACTGTTCATTTGTTTCCTAAGGAGTGATGTATCCAAATAGTTTAGTCGCAAACTTTGTGGAACAAAACCCAGAACTAAAACTTCTCTTAGGTTATTATTCTTCCACCATTTCACCATCTTTTTTACTATAAATTTTGTTGTGGGTATCAGTTTTAGCTTTTGGGGTCTGAGAATTTTAGTCTTCTGGTCAAACAAGTAAGATGTACTACTTGCACAAACCACCAAGTTGCTCACTAGTATCACCTCTGACATGAGTGGCAATATTAGATTTGTTTAGTAAAGTAGTTTCAGCAATCAATATTCTGTAATGTAAGATTTTGTAGTCAATCCAAACAAATCATAACTCAGATATGTTCAGTATTTTGTGAGCTGTAGATGCAGCAATAAAATCTGCAACCCATATTCTGTTTATTAAAACACTCTATGCATTTCAAATACTGTTCTAACCACAATTCCAGAAGTATAAAATATGATTCAAAAGTTTATTTACTAGTGATGTAATCTCAATGCTTTTATAGGCATGGCTGACAATTCACTAAATTTCTATGTACCTCTACAAATAACAAATAGGGAGAATAAAATTCTATAGAAATGTAAGTGTGTAAAATATCTTCTACTCCCATGTTAACACCACTAACATATATGTTCCTTTCAACATATCTATATCCCTTTGGTTTAGAGATTTGGTCTTACTTGAGTGTGGAGTCAGTTACATGATATTATCATGGGCACTCTATGAATACCTATTTCTACCCATTCCTATTTATCACAAACAGCTCCAAGTTTCCATGACCAGGAATTTCATGTCTAGCATACACATATACATATGCTTAACTAATTTAACCTCTTTTAAGGTTGTAGAGGATGACTAATTCCTGAGTAAGAATGCAGGTGAGAAGAGGGACCAACCCTACAAAGAAAAGAAGGTAGCAGAGACAAAAAAGAAAAAGAAATGTCTGTAAAAAAGGATACCATTTGGTCAACTTTCTCAGATACAGTAAATGAATCAAGGATGACGTTTTCATCAATAAAAAAGGGTCTAATAGAAAGGTCAGAGAATGGTCTTCAAGATTACATCATCTAACTCAATCACTTCACAATGGATGCAGCCAAGATCCTAAGACATTTTTCTGAGGTAATATAGTATGTAGATTTACCTTTTCTCAGCCTTCAGACACTCACTTAAAAGTAGTAGCTTGCTGTTGAGGACTCCTACATGTCCTGCCTACTCTTCTTCCTACAAATTAAATGCGTATGTGAAGGTTCTTTCAGGTTTAATACAGTTTTGCTTTCCAGAAATAAAGTCAAATTTCAAAGTTAAAATGTAACACAGAGGATGCTTTTTCTCAGTTTCTCTCATCCCCATGTGTTTAACAGATCAATAGCTGTATTATTCTTTAATAGTCTTTCTGTTCAGCTTTCCAGTTCCAGGACTGTTGGTGTAATGGGTTCAACTGTACTGTTGGGGCTCAGAAAATGATACCCCATAGAGAAGTCATCACAAGTAGTCAAAAAAACAGCTTTTGTGTTAGAATTCCTCTCGTTCTTCCCACTCACACCCCTTTTTCCCCAATATGTCTTCCATCTGGAATACATAGAACTAAAATTCCTCATTTCCTAGGCAGGCCACAGAAACTAGAACAGTTTTTACCCAATTCAGTCATGAAACCTAAAGTGTCCTCCATCTTTCTGTGAAGGCCAAAAAGCTATTAAAAGATTCACACCAGAAGGTTTTGTTTTGTATCTGTAAGAATGAAATGGTACAACTAATGGCTCAAATAATACAAACGGAAAGGCTTTACAAATTCCCATGTCATTGTGTTATTGTCATTATATCATTTTTGACCAATAGTATTTCTCATGCTTTGTGAATCTAAAACTAGGAATTTTATCATGAGTTAGTACCCTTTCCGCTCTGAAGGCTCTTGTGTCATCTCTAAACAATTGTGAAGTAATATTATGATTGATCTTATTTACAAGTTATTTTTATAGAAGTATCAGCATAGCTGGGCATGGTGGCTCACGCCTGTAATCCTAACTACTCACCTGTAATCCTGGCTACTCAGGAGGCTGAGATCTGAGGATACAGCTGCAAAGTCAGCCTGGGCACTAAAGATTGTGAGATTCTTTATCTCCAATTAAGTGGTGCTGTGGCTCAAAGGGAAAGGTGGTAGCCTTGAGCTGAAGAGCTCAGGGACAATGTCTAGGCCCAGAGTTCAAGTCCCACAACCAACAGAAAAAAAAAGAAATGGAGTACCAGAATAGTCCTTTATGGTGGGCCCCTTGCTATATTGTCCTAACTAAATTCTTTTTGAGTTTAATAGAAAACTCAATGTTGATTATCTTTATTAGAATATTTGAGCACACAAAAATTATTTTTTCCAGCCACCTAAACTCCTCAATAAATTTAAATGTGTAAATAAAGTAGGTGCCACATCATACTAATGCTCAGCCTTTACCATAAATGAGCGAATAAACACATGAGAAGGTAGATAACATAGGCAAAAGTGAGAAAATTGAGTAATGGATTCAGAGGATCTAAAATAGAACAAGTCTTCCTCTTTTATTCCAGAATGTACCATTGTTTGAACAACTAGAAATACAATTAAAAATGAAAACATCCAGGGCAATCACTACATGGAGAATGTTTCTTTTTAGAAATTTATACAACTCTATATTAAACATTAATTTTGATCGTATTCAGATTTCATGACTATGAAACTTGACTATGTCTTTCAGAGAAAATAGATAGTATTGTTCCTAAGACATATTAAACAATTTGTGTTTATGGGGTTTAGTAAACCCCCAACAAATAATATAATGATGCTTAAAGAAGGAAATTAATGATATCAGATTAGATTTATAGCTATAAATACAATTTCTAACATCACACATTATAGATTAAAATGACAAATTTGAACCATTGATTATGCATAGAACAAATATATTTAATTACAACACAAATAGTTACTTTGATTAGAATAGTGCAATATTTCTGAGAGATGCACATTTAAACTAGATGTTATCAGAACTATAAATGATAATATATTTTAGTGAATAATTCTGTAGAAATCTTCATTGGTATAAGTTGATACCTTCCTATGGATTGTGGTAATAAAGAACAAGAAACTCAACTTTAATTGTCAAGCTTTATGTACATTAAAAGCTTTCCACTTCCATCAGTGATAACCACAGGATACAAATGGCTATAGATTTCACACTACTTGTACAGGATGGATTAATGACTTCTCCAATAAATAGAAATATTTCAACCTGAGCTCATCAAACCATCAAACTGTTAACCAACCAACCATGAACAGCATTCTATCCCATGCACCAACCTTCCCAAAGGGCCCTTGGGATAGTACCAAGAGGAATTAGAAATAAGTTTATTAACTATAATTTAACCATAGAATATTAATTACGGTGCATATCCTTACACAGCTGTGCTTTTGAAAAAGTTATATTTTTATGACTTTTATTTAGCTAAAACTTTTTACAACTTAGTTTTATTACTGAATTGTTACTTGTTGATGCTCTTAGAATAAGTATGGTTATACTTAAGTCATTTTCACTCTGTCTAATCACATTTGTAAATTGATATTACAAAACTAATCTCAATCAATACTAATCAGTCAATGCAATACTATGCATCTACAAAGACTCTCCAAATCTCCTTCTTGTGATACCAGAACTCATTTAGCATACTATTACAAAAACTATTTTCTGTGTGTAAAATTTCTCAAGTCGGATAAAGGAAGGTACTATTGATTTACCTTAAAATTTCTTTGCATTTCCCCCCAGGGATAGGTTAAAAATATTTGCTGATTATGCTGTGCTTGAATATTGCTTAGCTTACTTGTACAGAAATAGTTGCTATCTTTTCCAAAAGCATAATGCTATGTATCTTGTTGAGCAGGCTTTTAAGATTGAGTTATCTCCTGATCTACAGTCTCATGTAGAGCAAGATGCAGGGCAAAATTGTTCAGAATTTTTAGTTCTATACTTAAAACAGTTTTTCATCTTGTTGTTAGGAGGAAGGAAAAAGACATATACATGTCATTGCTGGGCATTAAGATGATCTGCCACCCATTTTATTTGCACATTTAAACCATGAGCACATAAATCTCAAAGTCACTTTCTGTATTGATCAATAAATGTGCCTTGTCATGGCAGATTTGGTTTTCTTTAATCACCAGATGCTAAGCTTGAAATAATACTTGTACACATTAAAATTCCTGAAACATTTACTTCTTGCATGAAGGTACATATTTTTATTTTTAGATGGTAAAGATTTTGAATTCATTTTCTCAATAACTTTCATATATATATATATATATAAAACACATCACATAGGAAAATCATTTTTTTCCTTTTTGATGTTTAAAAGACCACTGATAAGTAATTTTAAAGTTTTCTTTTCTTTTTTTTGAGGTTCATAGAAACTGAAACTTAGGTGCTACCCTGAAGAAAGTACTATTTCAGTGTCCCCCAATATATTTCCTTTCAAATTTTTTAGTTATAAGGATTAATTCCCCGTATTAGAAGTTTAAATAGACTCTAATCTCCAAATCCAATAATTTTCAAAATGTGTTTCTTTTCAAATTCTTGAAGATTGTATTTGTGAACATTATTAATAGGAGTTACAGAATATAGGCATGAAGCGCTGGATTCAATTCCTCAGTACAACATTAACAGAAGAGGCTAGAAATGGCCCTGTGACTCAAATGGTAGAACATTAGCCTTGAACAAAAGCATCTCAGGGTCAGTGCTCAGGCCTAGAGTTCAAGCGCCAGATTTCACACAAAATACCAACAAAAACAAACAAAAAACAAACTAAACCTAAGGAATAACAACCGTGACAACAAATAAAGAAGCCAGTAGAATTCTTTGGTATAGGGAAATAGGGTATACAAGCAGGGAGAAAAGTCTCCTATAATAGAACAGTAATATGTATTTTAATAACTTAAACTAAAGAGATTAGAAGTACATAAAGGCATTAAAATGTCTACAAATAAAGATAAGAATACAAAATAAAACCCTTAGTAAGCCAGGCTCTGGTAGGTCACACCTGCAATCCTAGCTACTCAGGAGGCTGAGATCTGGCATTATTGTTCAAAGCCAGCTTGGGGATGGAAGTTCATGAGACTCTTTCTTTGTGTGTGTGGGTTATGGGGCTTGAATTTGGGCCCTGTCCCTGAGCTCTTCAGCTCAAGACTACCCCTCTACCCTTGAGCCATTTTCTAGAGGTTAATTGGAGGTAAGAGTCTCAGGTCCTTTTGTGCCTGGCTGGCTTTGAATCTGTATCCTCGGATCTCAGCCTCCTGAGTAGCTAGGATTACAGGTGTGAGCCACTGCAACTGGCAAGTCTATGAGACTCTTATATGCAATTCACCACCAGAGAACCAGAAGTGGCACTGTTGCTCAAGTGGTTGAATGCTAGTTTTGAGCTGAACGGCTCACGGACAGCACCCAGGCCCAGATTCAAGCCACTGGACTCAACAAACAAAAAACCCCTAGGTATCCAAACAACATATTTGCCATTATTATAGCTTAAAAAGCCTCCTAATTACACTTCAAATTTTATTTCCCTCATCCTTAGTCTCATATTTACAAAATCTTGATCATATTTACCTGTGTTTAATTGATAAGATGCAATTTTATTAACTCTTAACAAAGTTCCCCTCTAACAAATACATTATGCCTATTATTGATTATATTGTTACATGTTATTATAATTATATTATATTAATATAATTAATATATTACACCATATTATTATAATTATAATATTGTAATTATTGTGTCTATTGATTTATGGATTCACTTCTCTAAATATTTAAAGAAATTTTTATGTTAAAAAGAGAAGCTCTTTTTAAAAATATTTATTTCTTGCCTTTAGGTCTCTTTCTCATTCTTTCATAATCCTTTAGTATGAGAATGTTTCACAACTTCAGTTTCAGAAACTATTTTGTTTCTCTTCCTATATTTTCAGGCCTTTCTTTAAAGTTGTCCATTCCATTCATGCTTGAAGGTAGTCACTGTCTAATTTAGTGCTGAGTCAAATGGTTCCAAGTATTTCATCGAACATTGTCTACTACTCCCTTCTTCCTCGAAAATATATTATCCTTATATGTTAGTCTCCACTTATACTCCTTATGTTTTCTTTGCATCGTTTTCTCAATTTTAATCAGTAAGCCCCACTCTTGAGCCTTTTCTTTCTATGTTTTTACTTAGAGTCTGAAATCTTGCTTTTCTTCAACTAACATCTAAAGTAAGCACAAAACAAAAGCTTAACTCAAATGCCTAAACCTAATGATTAAAATGACATAATATATGGAGAGTAGAATTGAGAATCAAGGGAGAATTTAGACTCAGTGAGAAACTGTTCACTATGAACATAGCAGAATGGGATTAGTGGTGTGAAAATATTTCCTGTCCTTGACTATCACCTAAATATTGATGACGATGCAAGTCCATCACTCTTCACAGTAACTCCTTCCATATTCCTAGATTTCCATAAATTCTTATTTGATTGGTAGTTTCATGTGGTTATAAATATACACTTTATATGAGTCAACTTGTAAACTATATGTACTATTTGCATGCCCAGATTTGGATAGGCTTTTATTTTCCACACAGCAAATTATGTTTTCATCTCTTCGGGCATGCATCGGGACACCTATTTGATGGTTTTTATCCATTTCCATATTAAAAGAATCACTCAGATTCAATTATCATTGTATCACATGAGGAAACTGGAAATACATTTGAGGCCAACCACAGCAACTAGAGGTACTTCAGTTGATTGTGGGACTACAGTTTTGACAGTAGGCACAAGGTAAGTAAAGTGGATATGGCAGAGATAGGGGGAAGGACTCTTTGGAATGAGTTGACATCAATTTGTAAGCCATGTGGATAGACTTATATAATGAATGTGAAGCTTTGAAGTACTTTTAATACAGCAAGTGTTGAACATACTATTCTTGCCTCTAGTAGCTATAGGATCTATAATAGCAGCAAAGATAAAAAAAAGACTAAGTGGACCAGTAACATTTTCATATGTAGTAGATAATATTTTCTGGGGCATCTAACAATCTTGGAAATTATCATATGATCTTTCATCCATACAAAATGGATAAAATGGACCATCCATGATGGTCTCATGGATATGCAACCTTGGACATGCTGGGATATAATGTGAAGAGTGAAAGAATGAGGAATTTTGTACTTTGTGATAATTTGGATAGAAGCAGATTGAGTTTATAATTTGGATAAAAACACCTTTGATTTTTATTTTACCACAAGCGAATGGGAGCTAGGAATCTGGGACAATTCTGCTCATTGTAAAGGTACTATCACCATCCTTTACTCAAGAATTTAAAAGGTCATTATTTATTATAATTTATCAGTAATTCTTGGGTGAGCATAATTTCTGTTGAGTACAGGTAAATATACAACAGAGAACTTTTAAAAAGCATGTTGCTAACAACATCACTAGACTCTAAAATGATTCTTAATATTATTGAAACAATACTATAAAATATAATCAAGAAAGTTCATCCTATTGCATTTATTTATACTGTTTATTACTTGGCTCAAATTAAAACCCATAACTAGATTAAATATTTTAATGTAAATTTTGTCATAGATTATTTTTCTGAATTATTAGCATCAATACATTATTCTTGTAGAATTCCAGTTACAAATTTAAGATCAGTCATAGAAATAGCACCTTTCAATAAAATAATGACTTAGTAAACCATTTATTTTTCAGACTCTTCATTTTACAATTTAAATTACAAATCTTTGTGACAAAAGAATTAATCCAAGAGGGTTAATTTAAATAATGGAGCAAGCACTAAGCTTAGTGACATGGGAATATTAATAGTGACAATACTTCAATGTCATAACTCCATTTGCTTTAAGTAGAAAATACATTGACTATGGAGACAGAGAGAACTTGATGCAGATGAATGCAGAGTGTGTTAGAAAGAACAAAAATGTAAAGCAAAGTAACAAACCATGATGAACTGTAGGAATAATCCCAGTGAACTGAAGTCTGCTAAATTGTTTGTGGATTTCTGTGTGCAAGAATAAATAAATATCATCACTCTCCTAGAAGTTCACAGTCTTATGTGTCTGCAATTGCAGCACAGAAGACTGAGCCACATTAATAGGAAACTTCTTTTTGATTCTAGTCATTAAAATATAACAAAATCTAGAATTGGAAGTATGGCTCAGATGGTAGAATGATAGCAAATGAGCAAAATCATTACATATGAGTTACAGTATTAGACAAACACACACACATAAGCACACATACACACGTATAGATAGACAGATTCATATTTATCTTAGTTTTTATAGTTTTAATTCCAAGAACTAAATACATTCTGTGTGATGAATTCAAGTTAGTTGTTCTTGGTATAATCAACTTCTAAAGCAACGGTCTTGAAAAGAGTCCCAGAGTAATTGAGGGGAAATAGCCTCTTCCCCTTTCTCTTTGGTAAAACAGTGGTAATTCTACGTTCTGAGGCTTAAAAATACCAAAGCAGAGCCTTGTTTTTTGACAAAATACACATAAGAGAGAAAGCATCAATAAAAAATAAGAGATTTATCTGATTCAGACTTTAAAATATATTTTCTTCAATTACTATGCTGAAAAACAAGACAACAGAACCTTTTGAAATCCACCATTCAAAAGATTTCTGCAGGAATACAAATAGATGTGAACTGGAAAATTCTCTATTATTGTGTTTCAATGAAGCACACCCTCTGAAAAGGTATGTTTCAAAGCTAATAGCTTGAGTTGAAATTAGAGTTTCTAATTCAACAGACAGAACACAGTGGATGTTTTGAGGACTAGAACTTTAAGGGCCTTACAAGGTTTACCTAAGAGATGATAGCTGTATCGAGTAATTTTGAGGGTAAGGAAATTTTAAGCTAGAAAAAACACATATACTAGCCTGCCACGTGCTAGCTGGATGCTTCATAAAGTCAGTCATTTGTAAAAGCTCAGATATGGTCCACACATACTCTCAGGCTTGCAAAGACTCTTAGAGGGTAAGTTAATTGAAAAGATTAGTTTGTGCTGTGAAAATCCTCTTAAATTAATTTTGGAGCCGAGTAAGGGTAAAAATAAGTGAATTTACACATGAATAAATCAATGCCAAAATAAGGCTAGAAATGAAAGAAATTAAAAATGAGTGTCAAAGGAAAAAGTGAACCTATAAAGATATATAAAATGGAATAATATTAAATCACTTAAAAAGAAACTTCAGTTTTTCTAAATTACAAAACTGTTCGCTTCTTTAATACCTTTTTTAAATAGCCAGTTTGATACCATCTTACCTCAGTTATTTTACAAAGAATGGAACTGAAAATAAACATTGTGCAATTCCCAAAGCCAAATAAAGCAAGTATGATAACATCAAAACAATAAAATGCTGTTATATGTCATTAACTGCTTAGCTTTGGTGATTTAACTTTGGTGTCATGTATATAAAATTCTCACTAAGCAGTGGTGATGATGATCATGAAGGAAAAACTTTTGTCTTCAAGTGGAAAAAAGAGAATAAAATAGGAAGATCTAATTTATTAACATTGCTTCTCCATTTCTCATCATTTTACTTTCTCACATCAATTTAAAATTCATACAAAATACATTTATCCAGTATGAGCTTTTTGAAAAAAGATACACGACGATGGACAAAAGATGTTTTATGTACACATATGAAAGAACTTACTAATCTACTTTGATTTTTGTAAAAACAGACTGTTGGTTCTTCTTTAGTTGTTTTATTTTTGTCCAAGTATTAGAATCGTAAATAGATGTGACTATGTAATAAATGAACTATCAATATGACTATTATATATTTCTAAATATGCTTGACAAATTTCATTCTCATATTCCTGTGTACATACACAAGACAGGTTGGAAGATGTCATATATATATATATATATATATATATATTTCTTTTTTTATGGTTGTGTGGCTTGAATTCTGGGCCTGGATGCTATCCCTGAACTCTTCAGCTCAAGGTTACCACCCTATCCCTGGAGCCACAGCTCCACTTCCGGTTTTCTACTGGCTAATTGGAGATAAGAGTCACACATTCTTTAATGTCCAGACTGGCTTTAAATCATGATCATCAGAGCTCAGTCTCCTGAGTAGCTAGGATAACAGGCTTGAGCCACCAAGCCTGGTGGAAGACATGATTCTTAAAAGTACTCTTCTTTATATAAGTCCCTAATTATCAAAATTTTTATAATTTTCTAATCGATAACAATAGTCTGTAAACACTGAACAAAGTGAAATCAATAGATTTGTATAATATAAATTATGAGCCACATTATAATAGAATGAGGTGACTCACATAAATATAAGGATAAAAATGGCATATGAATTTTATTGCATAATCTTCACTTAAGTATTTTATGTGTTAATATACATTACAGTCTTTGAACTTTAATATAATGGAAGAAATTGAAAATGTTCCTTTATTACAGTGAAGTGTTTGAAGTACTGGCAACAATTCTAGGAGCGAAAGGGGAAATAAGAAATTACCTGACAGCTGGAAGTAAACAAAAGGAAATAACATCTTAAATGATTCTTAAATGGCATTTTGAGAGTCAAACTAGAATGATACATAAACTTAAAATACTTCCTTGACTATTTAACAATATTTTCAAATTTATTTCTTAGGAAACTTTCTTATATGCCTAGATTTGATTATATAGCAAAAAATAGTTTTCTGAATAGAAATACTATGTACAAATCATACTAAACATAAACTCCTTAAATTGATCATGAACTTTTTTTTGTAGATGATTCCTTAGTAAAGAGAGTAAGCATTAACCTATCCTTTTTTTCAGATTAAGAAAATTAATATCTAGGTACAAACCGCACATGAATGTGCAAGATCCATCAAAATTCCTGAAGAGAGAAAGCATTTAGTAATGAGACATGGAAAATATTCAGTAGGAAGTAGGCTTTGGAATACTGGTATAATCTTCAGGGTATTTTATTTTCCTTTCATAGCTACCAAGACATTTCAAAACTCCTATCACCTGAGTCATTCAGCAACAGCTGTATTATGTGCTATGGATTAGCTGCGTTTGTCTACACTGGAGGAGAGTGACATAGTAATGTCACAAAATGACAAAGATGTTTTCACTGGAAACAAAATGAGAGCCTGCAACAGAAGAGTGCAAATAGAGTTAATGAACCTGTCTCCATGTTTCTATTTATTTCATTTAATTGACTTTGAGGAATTGGAAGCACAGTGTTAGAAATTATTTGTTGTTATCTTCCAGTGTAAAAAATCAGATGTCAGTCCTATATTCAATAACATATAAACAGAAAATATAATGCCAGAGGTGACAACACAAAAAAGACCAAAGAATTTGGTCAGAAGTCATCTGTTATTCAAGATTTTAGGGAAATCTTGTAAAAAAAACCTGAAGAACCACATGAGTGGAGTGGAATTTGTATATCATATATTGAGGTATTTGCCTCTGGGTGTACATATACATATTTTGGTATGTGTGATAAACTGTCTCTATATCATGGACATGGACTCACTTTCTTAGAAGTCATGCGTACTGAAGAGTTTCAAAGCTTCCTAAGTAGAAGCTACCTAATTAATTTCACTAAGTAGCAGTCATGATCTGTGAAAGTAAAGGTCTACTTCATGCTAAAAATAAAAAATGTATATACAGATGCATCTATAGTATCTAACTATTCCATCATGTAAAGTGTTGGATCAATTCTTATCTGCAATCATTGTAATTGAAAAACAAGTTGATGTAATCATGTATACCTATAAAACAGAAAGACTAACACTTTCTAATATTACAAAGATATTATGATACTTTTGCATAGAAATAGAGACGTTACAAAGTGAAAATGAGGTGGGATGGCATAGTAATATTCTTCTTTGATAATGAGAAACCTAGCAGTTTTACTAGAGAGAGCATTATCTGGAATTTTCTCTAATACAGAAACACTGGGTACCAGCAGAATAACAAATTCACTAATGTTTCCTGACACCTTATTTATTTTTAGATTTTTTTTATGATGAATACTAAGCTGAGCCAAAAGTGGATAATTACATTTGGTAGAAAAGAGATAAAACTTCTGAAACAGTTTCAAGGTTATTATTCTTTTAAGTCAATAAATCCCCTATATTATGATATGGAAATAAGTGTTGATAGCCTCTCTCCTTTTATTAAAATTCACTCACTTTCGAACACAATATATGAATAGGAATGGAGAACAGCAGGGATTACAAATTGTATTGTTTCCTTGAATAAAATAACAATAAGCTTGTTAAAATGGTATGGTAATTTTTAACCTCTTCCTCACCATAGAATCTGATTCTCACAGTGGCAAGTGTTAGCACTCACTCGATATTGATGGAACATGAGCAATATAAAATGTATAAATAAGTGTTGGCTTATATATATGGGCCGGAAGTTTTGAAGGCATGGCTCAGGAGATAAGGTACCTGCTAATGAGTGTAAAGCAACGGAGTCTGAGTTTGAGTCTAGAACTTTGATAGAAAAAAAAAAAGAAATAGGTATTGGGTCAGGATCTTAAAATTCTTCATTCTGGGTTTCCTTCATTGGTAATAACTAGTACACTTCTAGGACTCTCCTAGTAGAAACTAAATGAAAGGATCTCTAGGATATGGAAACAAGAGTTTTATCTTGTGTGATTGTTGTTCTTGATGTACTGTTATTTCTCTTCTCTTTTGTTGCCCTTTGGTTAATCTTATATTGTTACTATACTTGATTATGTTACCTGGCATATTGTAAATATGTTTGATTATTTGAAATAGGAAAGGGAAAGGGGGAAAACAAGATAATTGGGAGGGGGTGGTGCTGGGGAATGGGGAAAAAATCATGAGAAGGGGTATCAATGTATGAGAAATAACACACCAACTATCTGGCAAATGTAACTGTAACCCCTCTATACATTACAATAAAAATCCTCTATAGATTACAACAAACATTAAACAAAATCTCCATTCATATTTTTATACCTTTGAGTTTCTGGTACCAAAACATCACCATCATAATAAGAACAAGAAATGAATCTATACATGAAATGAAATGAAATGGTTACTATGGCTAATAATGTTTACCCCCTTATGAAAATTTAGACAAAAACTACTCAGAAAATACTATTGTAAATGTAAATGTAAGCACTGTGATTGAATACTAATTTTTCAGAACAATAATTAAAAGATGTCTCCTAGTTCTAATTTTCCAGTACTTGAAAATGAAATGATTTAGAAAACTGTTTCTCTCCCCCAAGATCCCTTGTTATACATGCACACTACCTCTCACTGCTTGACAGCCCTCATAAAATAAAATCTAGGCAAGATAAATTTAAATGCAGTAAACATTTCTTTTACAAGATTCCTTCAACTCAAGTGGTATCTTTAGTAGACAAAAAGAAGTGGGAAGAGAAAAAATTGATTCTATTGTGCTCTAGAAAATGACAGGTTAAGGCAAATGGAAGTTTAACTGTGGAGTCTAGATAACACATTCTCATTCATGGAGTTCCCAGATGAGTCAATGTTTCCAAAAATTACTGACAAGATGTCTGCAAATGCAGCACTGAACTGACAAGAAAAAAAAAGACTATTTCATTAAGGAGATAGCTGGTCAATTGAAATGCATCTCAACTCCTAAAGGTCAACCTCAGAATATTTTTCTGGTATTATTAAATACAAATATAGAAATGTTTGAGAAGGAATATAGAAAATTTCACAAATGAAATTTTTGGAGTCATTACAACCCAAGAGACTGTTCCTTCAGTTTCAACTTTTATGACATAGTAAAATTAAGTGCACTAACGAATTTCAAATTAAAGTTCTTGAGGCTGTAATACTTCATGCACTCAAAAACATTTAAAATAGTGTTTTACAACTGTTATTTGACACAGTCCATGCTAATAAAATACAAGCCAAGAAAAGACCCAAATTAATATTATCAAATTGTCATCTTTTTAATTAAAAAATAACACATCCTGAAATGTGTACCCTCTTTCCTCTTCCTCTTTCCTCAGGATGAGGAAGTAAGTGAATGTAAGAATAAGATCTCTTTGATTTAATCAGCAACCAATTTTCTCTTAATTCAGAGATAATAATAAATAGAATGAGATTCAAAGCACAGTAAAAAGAGTTCATCCTGGAGATAGACAAGAGGTTCTAACACAGAAATAATGGAGTAGTAGGGTATAAAATTAATTTTTATTATTTTTCTCTATGCTGACAATGAGAAGAGTGAGGCTAAAATGAGGAAAGCAACTTCTTTTATAATAGCCTCAAAAAATACCTAGGGATTAACTTAACCAAAGAAATGAAGGACCCATTTGATGAAAACTTTAAAAACCTGAATAAGGAAATTAAAGCAGAACTAAGGAAGTGCAAAAAACCTAGATGATCGTAGGCTGAGAGGATTAAAATGTTGAAAGTGGAAATAGTGCCAAAGGCTGTCTACAAAATCAAGGCAATACCCATCAACATCCCAACATCATTATTTAATGGAATACAAGAAGAAATGTAAATATTCAGAATAATAAAAGACCACGAATAGTATGTTTAGCCAAAAGAACAGTGCTTGGGGAATATTAATACCAAACTTCAAACTCTATTTTGAAGCTGTAGTAATAAAAACAGCTTGGTACTTACACAAGAACAGGCCTGAGGACCAATGAACCAGAACTAAAGACCTAGAAATGAATCTGTAGACTTGTGGCTGCTAATCTTTGATAAGTGTGCCAAAAAATAGGATGGAAGAAAGACAGCCCCTTCAAAGGGTGCTAGCAGAATTGATTAAACACCTATAGAATATTTAAATTCGATTTTTTAATATATTTTTATTGTAGTTAATAGAAGGGTTACATGATATTTTCCAGATAGATGGTGCATTAATTCCCATACATTGATACCCTTTCACATGTCAAATTCGATTTTTATATTTAATCTTGTACCAGAATCAATTCCAAATGGATCAAGGACCTCAAGGTAAAAGCAGATACACTGAAAATATTGCAGGAAAGATTGGAGGAACAATATGGCTCCTCGGTCCATGTTGAAACTTTTTTTCTTTTTGTTGGTCATAGGGCTTGAACTCAACCTAGGCACTGTCCCTGACCTCTTCAGGTTAAGGATACTTCCCTTCTCCTGGGCCTGGGCTTGTTGCACAGCTCCTCAGCTTAAGGCTATCACCCTAGCCTTGAGCCAAGCCCCACGTCCCGTTTTCTAGATAAAAGAGTCTGTCGTCCTTTTGTTCCCATGCTGGCTTTGAACCTTGATCTCAGCCTCCTGAGTAGCTACAATTACAAGTGTGAGCCACTGCGCCCAGCTTGAAATTTTCTTAATTAAAAAAATATTTTGTTTCTATTTTTAAAAGTTCATTTCAATCAGCATCATTTTATGTGATCACATGGACATACTCTGGAGCCCTTGGGATCCTCTCCTTAGAAAACCCTCCTTTGATATCATTGTGTTGAAGATTTGGGGATGCTGTACAATTAATCATATCCAAGTGTAGACAAATCGTTTTTCTATCTTTCTTAGTTTTTCTGTCCTAATGACCCTTGCCATTTTCATTCGTTTTTAGACTAGCTTCCCTTAATTGCGTTTTATCAGTTGTTACTGATTTGGCTATAGGTTAAATATTCAATTAATATTATATGCACTTTGTTACATGTAAGATATGTACATAAAAATAAACATTATCATATCATTCCATCATCCTTGGTTATGGATGATGAGTAAATATTAACTGCTGATAAATTGTATCTGTTCTATCATAAGTTGGACTTTGGTCTTTTCAATGGTCAATCTACAGTGTCTAAAAATAATTAGTACATAATAGGTATAAATTATATATTTTTACTGTAAATCAATAGTGTGTATGTGTGTGTGGCTGTGTGTGTATTATTGAAGATCAAATCCAGAGTATTACCAACCCTTCTTCTACCAGTGAGCTATACCCTATAGACATTAAACCATTACTTAATTAAACTAACACAATAAAGATTTTAGTTGGGTGCTGTCTTATAAAACCTTAGCAAATTACAAGTTCCATACTAAAATTACACTCATCTCTACTTCTATTAAGTTTCACTTTTACTGGTTTTGTTACTTGTAATCAGTTAGTAGTCTGTGAGTACTGAGTGGAAAAATTACAGAAATTTAAAAAACAATCCTGTTTTAAATAACACTATTCTTGGTTGTGTGATCATGTCATGCCACTGCATCTCCTCTGAGATCCATATCATCTCCATGACTGCTCACTCAGTTACCTGAGTTTTCAGCTGGAACTGCAACGGTTTTGTAGTGCTTCTGTTTAAGTAACTCTTATTTTAGCCATACCTCCTAACAGAAGGAATGGTGATGCTGTCAATCTGGTGGCTATGAATGGAAGTTGTAAGTGCTTTTCTTTTCAGTGAAATAAAAAAGAAGAAATGCACCCCATCTGCAGGGTTAGTCATCAACTGGACATCTTGGATGTACTCCCCGTGGATCAGTGGAAACTACTATATTACCAACCACTGTGAAAATTCACTCCGACCTTGAGATAAGTCAAAGTCTTAGTATTCCCCAAAGAGAAACAAGAGCTAGAATGCCCTTGTGTATAAGCTTAAATACAGCTTTCACTACATCTTCATATTGAAAAACTAAATGCTATCGATAGATTTTGTATAAAAAATCTCTTAAGATAATGACATGTAGTTAAAGTACCTTTGAGGTAATGAAAATCCCCCTTCAAGCAACAAATTGAGACAGTGAAAATAAGATCTGTCAAGGATTGACGGTTGAGCATCTAGGATAATAGGTGGGCTATCTCTTTGAGTAATGCTCCACAAACATGGTGTGTGTGTGTGTGTGTGTGTGTGTGTGTGTGTGTGTGTGTGTGTGTGTTGGACTGAGGCTGAACTCAGGATCTTGAGTTGCTAGTTAGGCATTGTTTCTGTTGAGCCACACTTCCTGCTGTAATAAATAACGTCATTCTTAAGTGAACTTTTCATACATATCAGAAATTTCAAGATGCTAGCTTAAAATGGTAGAAATATATTTATATATATATATATAATCTATAATGCCACTTACCTAGAAGCCAAAAGATTTTAGGACCCAGTAAATGTGGGTGGCTGAAAGGGAATAGAGTAGTCAGACAAGATTTGTATCTAGCCACATAATCAGGTTATGTCAAAACAACACAAAAAACAACCACTTCTGCACACCAGCAGGCTAAAGTAAGCACAAAGGGCTGTGAGTTTGGTATAGTAGTAAGTGCTTGCCTAGCATGAATAAAGACCTGGGTTCAATTCCTGGGTACTACATACATAGAAAAAGCTGAAAGTGGTGCTATGGCTCAAGTGGTAGAACTCTATGCTTAATGCAATGCGATAGTAACAGACAAAAGTTTTGTTGCAAAAGAAGATCCAGACATACAATACTTGCAGTCCTAAGCCCTAAAGTAATACCAAAACATTTGTAATAGGTAACATGTATCTTAGGGTTGATATATTGAATGGGAAAAAATTGTATAACTAGACTAATGTTTGGAGGGACAAAGAGCAAAAAAGAAGCTGACCTAGAAATAATTACGTAGATTCTGGATTTATGGAGGAAGAACATATGGCCAAATGTAAGAGTAGGTAAAAAGCATGCCTAACCCTCTAATATTTTTAGAATAAGCCAGATAGTCCTCCTTCTTAGGAAAAATAAGACTTTTTAAATAGGTAAATTATAAGTCATAGTATATAGTAGTTGTTCAATGAACTTATCTGAGGCAACAAAGACAAATGTTCAAAAACACAGAGAAACCTTGAAATACCATATGGAAGATCTTCAGTTGATGACATCAATAAGCTCTAATCAGAAAAGTTTATAAATTTTTAAAAGACACTTCATTTAGAGATATCAATGTGAAAAAGACTATAATAAATATTTCAAGGACTTCTTCAAAGGCTATTTATAGATTGATAGCAGACTTGAATCAGTAACAGCTTTCTAGACTATCATAAAATAATTATGTCAGTGGTCTTAAAAAAATAAAAAAATACTTCTAAATTTAGTATCTAGACAAACGTAAGAAGAATCAGCATTTTCTGTCATGCAAGAATACCAGAAAGTTTAGCTCATGAATTTGTATTCTCAGGAAGTTGTGTGAAAACTGCAGAAAGGTAATATATAGAAACTTAGATATCATGAGTCTACTTAAGGATAGCAAAGTCAGGAAGAGAAATAGATAACACAGACTTAGAAAAAAAGCCATTTTAAATAGGAGCAAAACGACAGAGTTCAGGGGAAATACTCAGTGAGGTGGAACATACTATTAAAACAAAAAGCTGCAGGAAAGAGGCCTACATTCAAACAGGAAAGTGAAGAAATTATTTTAAGAAATGTGGAATGAACATCAATCAATAGGCATAGTCAGAAATATATCTGGGCTGGCTTTGAACCTTGATCCTCAGACCTCAGCCTCCTAAGTAGCTAGGATTACAGGTGTGAACCACCACTCCCGGCTAATGGAATTCTATGCTGCCATCAGAAAGAATGAGATCTCCCTATCTGTAAGGAAAGATTTAGAAAAATTATATTAAATGGAGTAAATCAGACTCAAAGGATCATAGGCTCAATGGTTTCCCTCATTTGTCATAATCAGTAGAAACCTTGGGCTCTCCTAGCAGAGATTTACAATATAGCAAAACCTAGATACATAAGGCCATATAGTATGACGCTAAATGAAAGGACCTCCAGGATATAGAAACAAAAGCCATGTAATGAATGGTGTTGTCCTTAATGCAGTGTGTTATCTCTCATCTCTTTTGTTGTCCCTTGGTTATGTCATATTGTTACTGTATTTCACCTTGTTAGCTAATATATTGGATATACATGTATTTGGTTATTTGAAATTGGATAAGAAAGGGGAGAAAACAAGATGAAGGGCAGGGGCTGGGAGAGGGAATGGGGTCCAAGACATGAGGAAGGGTATCAATGTTTGCAGAGTAATGCACCTTCTATCTGGTGAATATAATGTAACCCTTCTATTAATTACAATAAAAATATATGGAAAAAGAAGAAATATATCTGGGGTATAGTTAAAATATCTGTTTGAAAACAATCAGAAATTTGAGGAGAAATCTTTAAAAATAAAGTGTGATCTAAAGATAAGTTAAACTATAATGATTTATAGTAAGTCCTTACTAGATAGTATCTAAAGCTGAAAAATATCTGGTTGAAAATTTAAGAATTATAGATAGATACAAATACCCACACACATACAAATACACATACACTTCTAAAATAACTATAAAAGTATAAGATTAAAACCAGCTAGAATGAGGTAAAGAAGGAAACCTTTGTTTAATTATAAACACAACCTTATATTTCATGCTTAAAAATACATATAAGAATTATTTATTTTTATTTTAGAAAAACATAGCCTAGGACTGGGATTTGGCTTAGTGGTAGAGTGATGGCCTAGTATGCATGAAGACCCGGGTTCAGTTCCTCAGTATCACATCCATAGAAAAAGCTGGAAGTGGTGCTGTGGCTCAAGTGGTAGAGCTCTGACATTGAGAAAGCCCAAGAATATTGCTCAGGACATGAGTTCAAGACTCAGGACTGGCAAAAAATATTTAGAAAAAACATATCCTAATACCTAAACAATGTGTCCTCACAAAATGTCTCTTTAAAATTCACTTCCAAATTATTTGATAATTTGGATTGCCAAAATGTAATTATTTACATGTACCACATTTTATAAATCTTTAGTCACAGCCTAACACCAGGATGAGCGCAAAATCTATCTTCTTGTAGCATAAATAGCTCATAATTCCTCAAGGGTACACATTCTTTTGAAAATAAATTGCATTCCCAATGTTGCATTATTACATTTATTTGAGGACTACAGGCTAAATCCATTAAACTTGTAATGATATTTTTCCCCTCCTGGGCTTTTGGAAAAAATGCTTATTTTCACAACTACTCTAAGTCATTAGAAGTATTGTTAATTTACTACTATCTCAAGCCCCTTCATCTCTAATCTACATTGATTTTTGTGTCCTGAACACAAAAAGCATGCATTTTTAGCGCTTTCACTGTAATAAGTTTTTTTCAATATTTTTTCTCCCAGAAAAATTCGATAAAACTAGCAAAGTACCCACTTGAACATAGATTGATAATTTCTTCAAAGTGACTTCTAAATGTGCAATCACCTTTAGGAACCAAAGATTATTAGAGCATGTCTACATGGCCAGTAAACATACCTGTGAAAATTCTCCCCATTTTCTGGTGTTCCATGGAGACCTAATTTCATGGTCAATCAAAATGATGTCATGGCTGATTATCAGCACATAATACATTGCAAAATTTAAAGATTGTGTTTCCATCCAACACAAAATTTTACAATCAAAAATTTAAAGGTTCTGTTTCCATCTAACACGAGATTTTACAAAATAGGTTTTGGGATTGAGTGTGTTGATGTCATTCCTCTATTCCTTCCATGCTTGCAAGCCATTTTTCTTTAGCATGTTAACTATGGAGTAGCAAAATTCAAGAGAGTCAAGGGAGGTGACATATGTGTGAAATGGATTGCTTTCCTGGAGAGGAGGATGAATGCAAACTTACAGAACACTACTCCAACCTGTGGCAACAATTTGCAGGACATTTAGTGCTCAGTAATAATCAGACATCACCTATTAAAAATACTTTAATACAAGGGGCCTGTTATAGTCTTATATGCTTGTTTTACCAGTTATTTTGGAAATGGAAATTGAGAGCATGTCTTCTGAGGCCTTCCTGGGCTAAAGCTATTAAGACTCATCTTAACCGATATTCTTGGTTGAAGGATCCACACTGGTAATCCTAGTTATTTGGGATTCTGTAGGTAGGAGGAATGTGAACAAAGGGCATCGCCAGGAAAAAAAAAGGAAGTCTGTTCCTAAACAGAGTGAAACAAAAAGGGAAGGGTATATAGCTCAGTTGGAGTGCCTGCTAGCAAGCCCGAGGCCCTGAATTCTTTTTTTATTTATTATTAAGAATATGCCAAGATAGAACATATTTAATGTCATTGGAATATATGAGAACAACATTGTAGGGACACCAGAATGACAGCAAAACACAAATCTGAGGCCCTGAATTCTACTACCACATGCAAAGTGAAAGTAGATTAAAGGAATTTTCAATAATTTTTATCAAACTAGTCAAATAGTAACATATGCCAGGCACCGGTGGCTCACGCCTATAATCCAACCTACTCAGGAGGCTGAGATCTGAGGATAGTGATTAAAAGCCAGGGGCATAAAAGAATGTGAAACTCTTATCTCCAATTATCTTTGAACTGAAGAGGTAAGGGACAGTGCCTAGCCTCAGAGTTCAAGCCCCCATGACCGACAACTGGCAAGCAAAAAATAGGAACATATTAGAATAGTGAACATTACCAGTTATGTTTTAATTATAGGTATATGAAGGAAACATACAAAATGTTTTTAAGTTTGAACCATGACATTGTGAATGTATTGGTCTATTTTTATGTTGAATAATTTTTATCAAAAGGTAATACGCCAAATGCAAAAAAAAAATCACAAAGGCCTGAAGTATAAAGGACAGGAAAATGGATTTCATTGTAAAGTCTCCAATTTAGAGAACACTGATATATTTTTCCTGGCTGTGGTAATATATAATTGTCAGCTACAGCAAGCCTCAATTGTGCATTTTTCTTCTGTACCCAGATCTTTTATTGAGTAAAATTTCTATCATTCATGATTCAATTCGCTATTCTTTTAACTATAATTGCCTTTGTCATCTTTAGGTAAATGGAAATTCTTCACCCCATTTTTATGTTGTTTTATATTTGCTCAAGTCTTTTGTTTTCTTGTCTTCAACTATACACAAATAGATAATGAGAAAATGAAGTATTAGAGAAAACGAGTGATAACACAGATCTAAAAGATAGAGTACTGTTTTGGGTTTTTTTCTGTTTTTTGTTTGTTTGTTTGTTTTTAGAAAACTTTGACAGGTTGAGGCCACATGGTAGAAACAGACTGGTAGTAGAAATTGGAAGAACAAATAAGAAATGGTTGTTGAGAGCTAGTGAAAAAATAACTATGAACTTGTTGATCTGCGTTATGACCCTTTCCAAGCTTGATTGGTAAACATTTAGTCCCATATAGCCACCTGTTGTAAGTGAGAGATAACCTAATAAAGAATCTATTTTCAAGCAAGTTCTGTTTGCAATACTTCCAACTTGGACTACTTGAGCTGAAATATAGAATTTTTGCATTCATAGCATCTCCAGATAGAAAATGATCATATAGGCATTGTCTTAGGGAAAAGAACAGAGACCTATCAATAAGAAAATAATTCTATGCTGCTGTCAGAGAGAACATCTCCCCATTTGTAAGGAAATGGAAAGACTTAGAAAAAATCATATTAAGTGAAGTAAGCCAGACTCAAAGGAACTTAGGCTCAATGGTTTCCCTCATTTGTCATAATCAGTAGAAACCTTGGACTCTTCTAGCAGAGATTTGCAATAGAGCAAAACCTAGATACATAAGGCCATACAGTATGGCGCTAAATGAAAGGACCTCTAGGATATAGAAACAAAAGCCATATAATGAGTGATTGTTGTCCTTAATGTACTATGTTATCTCTTATCTCTTTTGCTGTCCTTTGGTTATCATATTCTTACAGTATTTTACTTTGTTATCTGATATATTGGATATATGCGTATTTGGTTATTTGAAATTGGATAGGAAAGGGAGGAAAACAAGATGAAGTTGGGGGTAGAGGGGAGGGAAATGGGGACCAAGACATGAGAAAGGGTATCAATGTATGTGAAATAATGCACCTTCCATCTGGTGAATGTAATGTGACCCTTCTATTAATTACAATAAAAAATATATGGAAAAAAAAGAAAAGGTCAAATCAGGGTTGGAGGTTTAATACACACTATTCCTATAGAAGGTTTCTAACTCGTGTCTAATAGACATCTCTCTACATAAACTTTGGTGTCTTAAGGTTGTTTTTCCTTAACATCTTAATTCTTATGTAATAAGGGAAGAGTTTACAACTTGAGAGACTTATTTTTTGCCAGTCTTGAGGCTTGAACTCAGGGCCTGGGCACTGTCATTGAGCTTTCTCCAGGCTAGCACTCAATCAGTTGAGTCACAGCACTACTTCTGGCTTTTTAAAAGTTTTTAAACTCAATCATTGGTACAACTACAAGATTGAAACATATGGAAGAGAAGCAACTCACGCAATCTACAGCTGACGATCCCACTGTTAACAAATTTATAGAGAGCATTAAGGAGATCACTTTAGCAATCAGTGCATTCATACTTCAAATGTGATTCTTGAGTAGGTTTGCTCACATTAACCATGGTATGTATTTCATACATAAACTTTACTTCCATCATCCTAGCTATAACCCAAGTACTTCCAGCTTTTACTGTGTATGTGGCACTGAAGAACTGAACCCAGGGCTTCGTGAATACTAACCAAGCACTGAACCACTAGGCCACAATCCGGGCCCTACAACTTGATACTTTAAAAAACCTTCTTGTTTGAAGATTTTAGCAGCTAGGAATAAAAGGAACAAAAATAAACTAGGTACTGATGTCTCACATCTGTATTCCTAGCTCTCAGGAGGCTGAGATCTGAGGATTATGGTTTGAAGCCAGCTCAAGGAAGAAACTTCCTAAGTCCCTTATCTCATAAATGATCACAAAATAAACAGAAATAGAAATATGGCTCAATTGGTAGAGCACTAGCCTTATGCAAAAAGTGCAAGAACAGTACCCAACTCTAGAGTTCAGGTCCCAGGACTAGAAGAAATCTAACAAATACACAAATGACATTAAGTAAATAAAAAAAGATAAGTAACTAAATAAATGGCATAGGAAGAGTTAATCCAATAATTGGCACAACTTGCTCTGATTTAAATTTCCCTTTAGACCAGTGCAATGTTATTTAAAAAATAAAGAAAATAAGAGAGTAAACATTTATTTAATATTTTTTGAAGATAGAATATTGTGATAAAGCTAACTAAACACCTTTCTTCTCTCCTTGAGACTGACTTAAAAATTTCCAAACTGTTCAAATGTACATTTTATTTTAATCAAAAATACCTCATCAGAAATAAAGATGAGGTATTTATGTAGTCAGACTCAGGTAGCTGAAGCAGGAAGATAGTTCTAAGACAGCCAAGATTTCATAATCAAGATATTTAAATTCCTTTCTACATTCCTTGAGACTGACTTAAAATTTTCCAACCTGTTCAAATGTAGATTTTATTTTAATAAAAAATACCTCACCAGAAATAAAGATGAGGTATTTATGTAGTGATAATGTCAGACTCAGATAGCTGAAGCAGGAGGATAGTTCTAAGTCAGCCCAGGTTTCATACTCAATATCAGTCTGGAACAAAAAATAAAACCTTTCCTCTCAAAAATATTGACTATAACCAGTAAAATCATATAGAGGACCAAAAATTTAATAAAAAAGAAAAGGTGATTCAGGAACATTTTATTAAAGATTAATGTACATCATCTAATTAAAACATTATTAACCAATATAGATTTTCTGTTTACTGACCAAGACATATTATATTCATAAACTATTCTGTTGAATGGCAACTCCTTTACACAACTTCTTACAGACTAAAAAAGATCAGGAAGCTGACAACTGGTAAAATTAAAAAAAAAAAAACAAAACAGAATTTATCAGGCTCCAGATTTCACCCTTGGTATTAAGACTTCAGATAACTCAATCACAGCCACCATGGTGCTGTTTCCACAAATTGCAATCATTTCAGAAAATGGACAATATGACCATAGCCTGTGCACTGAAAATACCCTGCAACATAGTAGCATTTATTAGATTCACCAGGATGGCATTATGCTATGGTATCCTGACATGCCCCAGAAGGAAAAGACTATGAGTCCTCTGTCTTCCTTAGCCACAGTGTAACCCATGTGTCCAGCAACCCCTGGTGGTTTCAGTGTCAATGAGCTTCATCTGAATTCAGGATTACAGAGAGAACAGGCCAGAGGAGGTTACTTCTTATAAAAAGAGGGCTTCAGGAAGCTTAAGAAGACCTACTGGTGTTGTGTTGAATGTGGTAGACTTACTAACTTACATAAATGCTTTTTTTTTTACCACCAAGTTGCTTTAAAATTTAATATAAATGGCTATTGTCAAAAAAAGGGAAAGGGAAAAAATGATGAAATGGAAGAAAAGATATCCGCATAAATGAAGAGCAATAGCTGAGATCTGAGGCACATACAAAAGTTTAAAAAAAATACAGAAGACTGTTATGGTTCCCATAGCAACTGCAACACAGTTGGATTTCACTTTTATGTTAAGTAAGTTTAACTTCAGTAGGAATGCAAAATAGTTCCTCTGAGCCAAAAAAGAGAATTACTGAGAACACAGAGACAATGGTCCAGAATGTTCTGGCTTTCCAATATTTCAAATATTAACCCTAATGTTGTATTCATAATTTTCACATTTATTGTATGTTTGCTTATATAGATATTAAACTGCATTCAATTTATAAAACTGAGTTATTTTAAATGAGAGAAAATCTCTCATTGAAATCGGTTAATTCAAAGACTTTACAAATTAGAAATTGAATTTGTAATTGTCGGATAATATTTGCTGAAAGTACAATTTATGAAAGTATAATCTGATTATATTCACTATCAAGTGATTAAAACTTGGCATTTTTAATCACTGTTGATACAATATGAAGCTATGAACATAAATGCACAGCATTGAAGAGGCATAGGTACATCATTTTAGGACATTTGCATACATTTTTCTTTTCAAATGAAATATAAAATGGGAGGAAAGATACTTACTCCTGTAATGTAACGAGGTCTATATTGAATAGTTCCGAATAAACCAAGGATGACGATAATAATATGTACAAAATTTGCCAGGATAGGTGCCCACTGATATCCAAGGAAGTCAAATATTTGCCTCTCCAGAACAGAAACCTAGAACAGTAAAACAGGACGAATAGGTGAGCCCCATGAGAAACTGCACAGCATTAAGAGAGAAAAAAAGGAATAACACGAGTTATAATTCACAATTACAACTTTGGTACTGTAGCTTATATTTGTTATTTAGAGAGAGAATGACAGACAGCTCCAAGTATGTTTCAAAGGAAAACTATATCTATAGAGATCTAGAGACAGCTATAAGTCTTTCTCATCCACAAGATGTCACCTGTCACACACCTGGAGTCATCAACCAGGCAGGTAAGTCTACATGAAAGGCATGGTAAGATCTTCTCAAATGTCACTATTTTGGTTGAAAATAGAATAAAGGACAATTGGTATAGAGAAATCACATAACTCTCTGGGAAGAGCAATAGGCATAGTTTGTGTCCCCACAGTGCCAGTGCTACTAGGAGAGTGTAATTACTCTGGTTTTTGATTCCTCATTGTAAGTGTAGAGATTCAACAGCTGTAAGGGTCTTTCAAGGCCAAAGTCTTGGATAATGACTGCTTGAACATGACTGCTTGTCCTACAGCAACAATTATAAAAGAAGGACCACTTAAGGTATACATTGTGCTTTCATATACGCTCAAAATTTTGTAAATAAGATAAACATGTTCCAGTGAGAACAAAACCAAGCCAGTGAAGCAGCCAAACAGTAACAGTGGGAAAGTGGCTTATAGTCCTAACTATCACTTTACATTGCAAAGTGAAATTCAGGTAGTTGGCAAGACTCCCATAGGCTCTAACTCCACAAAGAAGCCTGTTAGCTTTCTTCTTGCCTGCCTGCAGGTGGAATGATAACAAACTGTCTGTTCAGAGAAAAACTATTATGAAAGGACTTGATTCACTATCCTTTTTTAACCAAGTTTTTAAGAGAAAATGATTTAAAAACCCCCAAGTTACTAACATCACTACCTTACTTTAATGATGGTTCTTGTCAGAAGGAAATACTTATTCTCAAAACAGGCAGTATGCTTTTAAATTAAATATCTGAAGCTCAGTTTGGAGACTTCTTGAATGATCATTATTCCCACTGCAATTCTTTTTTTTTCCCCACTGCAATTCTTTAGCTGAGCAGTACATTTCCCCACCAGGTAGTGAGAGACAAAATAAATTCCTGACAGTTGTTTGAATAACACTTCAATTTCCCAAGGCTCAGTATGAACCATGTAATGGCTTTAGCAGTCACGGTCCAACCTAGTCAAATATGCTTTTTTTTTTTTTTACTTCACCTTGGCAATGATTAAAAAGAAGACAAAGAAGAGCAAGAAGGATCTCAGGTCCATTCTACTCTATGCTAAATTCTTGGTACCCTTCATAGTCCCAGCAATGGGATACAATTAATAGCCGCTAACTTGAAAGAGCTTCACTATATCTTCAGGCCCAGAAACCTTGAGCTACCTTTTAGGAGGCTGAAGCATTCCTTCAGCTTTCTTCATGTAGTCAACTTTTAGTACAAATGAGACCCATCTGGAAGATCACACAGCATTACATGCATACTACCTTGCTGGAATTCAAGAATTGTACCAAACATTAAGTAGATGTTTTGAGAGCTGCATTGCTAATCATCTGTACTAAACTCCTCCTTACATTGAACTTTCCTTTCTTTACCCTTGGATTACACAGGAAATAGGAATGCAAAATGTCAGCAAGAAAAAATCTAAACTTTATAATTTTTTTAATCATCATAACTGCAGGGACCCAGCAGGAAAATAGTCTAGAGGATGAAACACATGACTCAAGCAGTAGGAAATTTCTCAGAAAATGTAATGATTATGGAAGAAATAACAAGGCCATTGTTAATCATATAAAAATTAGCTGATACTATACTCATGAAGTTGGTAAGGCTAAACTAGAATTCTACCAACACTTATCATACACTATTTATTTATTTATTTATTTAGTGGGTCATGGGGCCTGAGCTTTGCCTGGGTACTGTCCCTGAGCATTTCAGTTCAAAGCTACCACCCTACCTCAGGGCTTAGGCCATGTCTCTGAGCTCTTCAGCTCAAGTCTACCACCCTATCCTTGAACCAAGATCCACTTCCCATTTTCTAGAGGTTAATTGGAGATAAGAGTCTCAGGTCCTTTTGTGCCTGGGCTGGCATTGAACCTTTATCCTTAGATCTCAGCCTCCTGAGTAGCTAGGATTATTGGCATGAGCCTCCACGCTGGGCTATTACAGACTTTTATGATAATGTTGTTTCTTATGAGATTATTAAGTTTATGGACAACTTGTCATATATTTCTGCTTTTTCATTTTGATGATTGTTTCCACTGCTTATCACAGAGAACTGCATACAAAGCTGTCTACTTCAAAATGAGTACTGAAGAAATGCTTATATTCTGAAATACTCAGCTGACTATCAGAAGAGTGATAATATATAGAAGTCTTCTGGGTTTTCCTAAGATTTCCTTCTAGGAGGAAGAATATTTAAGCACCTACTATCTTCTAGGTACTTCTTTCATCATGTGAGATCCTGGTTAAGTAAATATGATTTTCCTTTCATACGGATTAAGAAATCTAAGACTGTGGATGGTTATCCGCAGGCTGAAACAGTAGTATGAGGGAAACAGGAACATAAAAATTCCAGGAATAGCCCCTATATTCTGTCTTCCTCACCTTGAATATTTGTTAGTGCTATCTGGTTTAAAAAAACTTGAAAAGCTTTTATAATATATGTTGCATATACCATACTAGCAACAGAATAGATGCTATTTTTCCACTTAATTTCATTATTCCTTCTGGAACGGGATAGAGAATCATTACTCATACTTGTTATTTTGTGAGATTTTACTCCTTAACAAAAAATCTTTGTGATTTTTAAAAATATTTTTATCTCCTTAACTCATTTATAGTGTTTTTGTTCTTGTGATTCACTCTAATGTGCTTATCTGATAGTCTTCAAGTTACTAGAAACATAAATGTAGCTATTATATTTCAAAAGCCTAACACTGTGTTGTTTAAAACTCTATGTTAGACCCAGGAGTTTGGCCTAGTGATGGAGTGCTTGCTTAGCATGCACTGAAACCTGGGTTCACTTCCTCAGTACCACATACATAGAAAAAGCCAGAAGTGGTGCTGTGGCTCAAGTGGTAAAGTGGTAGAATGCTAGCCTTGAGAAAGCCCAAGGACAGTGCTCAGGCCCTGATTTCAAGCCCCAGGACTGGCAATAAAACAAACAAAACAAAACAAAAAACTCTTTGTGCTATTTTCATAAAGTCTTTTGATTATTCATACCTTTAAATATTTCTACAAGGAAAATTCAATTTAATATGTCCATTTGTATGTATAGCATATATTGATTAAAATGGTCCCTTTCACCTTTTTTCAACCTTCCATCTACCTCTTCCTCCACCAGTCGTGGCTTTGTCCATTTGCTGCTATGACAACGATTGCTTGCTGCAGATGCCAGCAGTGTGTGTTCAAATCCGTCTTGTTAAGCAGGCTGCCTAATCTTTTCTTCTCTGGCTAAAATCTCATACTATTATGGCTCACTTGATGTGACTTTCTAGACGTGGGCCTTTCACTGTCTTGCCAAAACTGGTGACTTGGCGAGAACTCATTTAGACCTTTTGCCTTCTTTGTCCTCCCAGTTTTTTTTTATGTCTTTCAATTTTAGCTTATTAGTAAAGCTAATATCATGCAATCAATTCTACATATAACCTTTGAGAGAAAACATGTAGATTCTTTTTTCTTTTTTAAAAATATTTTTATTGTAATTAATAGAAGGGTTACATGATATTTGCCAGATAGATGGTGCATTAATTCCCATACATTGATACCCTTTCACATGTCTTAGTCCCCATTTCCCTCCCCCCCACCCCCATCCCTCGTCTTGTTTTCCCCTGTTCCCTATCCAATTTCAAATAACCAAATACAAATATATCCAATATATCAGGTAACAAAATGAGATGCTGTAACAATATGAGATAACCAAGGGACAGCAAAAGAGATGAGAGATAACATAGTACATTAAGAACAACAATCATTCATTATATGGCTTATGTTTCTATATCCTAGAGATCCTTTCATTCAGCGTCCTACTATATGGCCTTTTGTATGAAGGTTTTGCTCTATTGCAAATCTCTGCTAGGAGAGCCCAAGGTTTCTACTGATTATGACAAATGAGGGAAACCATTGAGCCTAACTTCCTTTGAGTCTGACTTACTTCACTTAATATGATTTTTTCTAAGTCTTTGCATTTCCTAACAAATGGGTCAATGTCATTCTTTCTGACAGCAGCATAGAATTCCATTGTGTACAAATACCACTCATCTTGATCCCATTATGATGAAATAAAGATTCCTTTCTTTAAAAATAGTGAGTTATTAAATAAAAGGTAAAAGCAACCAAGTTAAATGTCTAGTGTTCACGTATGAATAAAAATTAAATTAATATATGGTAACCCCAGTTCTCCTGACTGTGGCTCCTCCCGGTTCAGCACCACTAATCTCCTTCAGATAGTGAACATTTTCACTGCCTCAGCACCGATGGACAGACTCAGATTCCAATGTTAGGCAAACAGGAAGGTCCCAAGAAAGGAAGAGAATTTGGGTGCCATCAGCATTGGTGAAGACAGGATTTTGCTCCATCAGTAGATGTGACATATTTTCTTCAGGATAAAGGAAACTAGGATCCTTACCACCTAGTACAGCATTTTTCTTTTCATGTTATCATCTTTTATTATGTTTGATTTTTGTGAAGTAGTTGTTTTATGTTGTTCTGCTTCTTCTCAGTTCGCCTTTGTTATGTCCTTTTTTGGGCCTAATACATGCTTATTTTTCTTATTAGTGTTTTTTCTTTTTGGTCTGCATGCCAGTTCCAGAGAAAAGGATGTTTTTCTATATGATGTTCTTATATTTTTAGGCCAAACCCCAATGACATGGTAAAGATCTTGGTGTTTTATGGATCCTCATATACAGAAAAGTGCAGAAGTCACTACAGTATTGCCTAAGTCACTACAGTATTGCCTAAAATATCCCAATATCTATTCCTCTCATTCTCTCCCTCTATAAATATATACATGTATAAGTATGTACTTCTTTAAATTCTTTGTACTGTTTGTTGCAAATAAACGTATTAGTATACATGCTGTCAAGTATACTAGTATGTAGCATGTATACTAGTTTTAGTATATTATTTATGCAGGAGACATATATACATACATTGAGCTCGAACTCTAGATCTGGACACTATCCCTGTGCTTTACAGCTCAAGACTAGCACCTTTTACCATTTGAGCCAGTGTCACTTCCGGTTTTCTGGTGTTTCACTGGAGATAAAAAAATCTCACGAACTTTAGTACTGGCTTTGAAACCCAATCCTCAGATCTCAGCCTCCTGAGTAGCTAGGATTACAGATGTGAGCCACAAGCACATGGTGAGAATTTTTTATATCAACCTGAAACATTATTCAAATACTTATAATATGCAAGATGAAAAAGGATCTGCAGTAACCATAAATGTTTACTGATGAATATGTGGGCAAAGCTCAGAGTTCATTCTATAAAACAATCTTAGTTTCACTTGAGCAACTCCAGCGTATGAGAGTGTGTATGTCATATACTTCAGAAAACAAATATAAGATTCTAGACAAAATGGTTCATAGATGATGATTTATTTTATTTTATTTAATCAAAAATTTTTCCCTTATAATTGATCTTTATAAACATAAAATAATATATAATAAATCATTTAAAATAATAAAGCATAATCACTGTAAAATCCATGGTGCCATAATTACCACTATCACAAAAACATCACAAATAGACCTGGCTCCAGTTGCTCTGATTACATTAGAAATTGTTATAATAGTTCAGATCTCAAGTTTTTAAATTTGAAAATCATATTTGAATTTTAATTCACTGTGTTACTTACTATAAGGCTTCTCCTTCTCTTATGAATCTTAGCTTTTTTCATGAAGACTAATAAAGAATAATAAAGTGATAAACGCATGTATGAAATTTCCTGGGTTATATCTTAAAATAGCTGCTATTACCAATTCACAACTCAAAAGATATATAAATTTGGATATGTGGATTTCAGTACAAATATCAAGCTAGGTTTGTATACTTTCAAGCATATTCCAGTCAGATTATCAAATCGTTTTCACTTCAGTGGTGATGGATACAAATAATACCAAGACAGATATCCTCTACTCTCCAAATCTGAATTATTTGGAGGGAATATTTTTTTCATATATTTTTTGTAATTAATAGAAGGGTTACATTATATTCACCAGATAGAAGGTGCATTAATTCACATACATTGATTCCCTTTCTCATGTCTTGGTCCCCATTTCTCTCCCCCCCACCCCCATCCCTCATTTTTTTTCCATATAATTTTTATTGTAATTACTAGAAGGGTTACATTACATTCGCCAGATGGAAGGTGCATTACTTCACATACATTGATACCCTTTTGGAATATTTTTAATGATTTTTTTGTCCACACTAACATCTCATAAATAATGTCAAATGTTGTATTATGGCAAATAAAAACATCCCAGGAATCAAATATCATTTATTCTATTTCTGTTTTTACTCTCTCCATCCTCTCAAATGTGATAAGCATTTAGTTTTTTACAAATCTGTTTCCATACAGTTAAGCTCAATGAGATCGTCAACAAAATATCAGTGGAGATTTGGCACAAATTTAAAAGTACCAGAATATAAGTATTTATGTTTCTTCCATAAATATATTTTTTCAAGTAGTATTGTTGACCCATGTATACGGTATTTGTATTAGAATAGAGTCTCAGAGATTGTCCTGATAATGAAGTAGTATTTATTTTAAAACAAAGTATTAAATAGTTTATTTTAGAATTTTCCTGTTTTTATACTAATAATGTTATTTCTATGTTTCTAAATATTTCACCTAGTATTTCAGATATTGTAAGACTATCATGTATTACATCTCACAGTAGTTCATGTTGTACAAGAATTTATGAACCTGATCAAAGTCAACACTCAATATCAAAATCAAACTGATGATCATTAAGTTATACAAATTAAAAAAAATAGGAAAAACTGCCAAAATTAGCATAAATTGACATAAAAACGCAAATAAAAACAACCCTTCCTATTGAATTGGGTTTAACAATTCACATTACTTTTTCAGCATTGGTCTTGAATTTGTAGAGCAAGTTTATCACTATGTTTGTATATGAAGTGACTAAATGTTATTTAAGTAGTATGGTTTGTTGTTGTTTTCTTCTTTTTTGTCAGTCATGGGACTTGAACTCTGGGCCTGGATGCTGTCCCTGAGCTCTTCAGCTTAAGGCTACTGCCCTATCCCTTGAGCCACAGAACCATTTCTGGTTTTTTGGTAATTAATTAGAGATCATAGTCTCATGGACTTTAGTGCCCCGGCTGGCTTTGAACTGTGAGTAGCTAGGATTACAGGCATGAGCCACCATGCTTAGCATGTTAATATGTTTTTATATTAATACAAGGCCAAAATTTATGCATTGCACATGTGTTTTATTTTATCATTTTCATTTTACAGATGAGTAAATTGATCCTCACAGTGGCCACATGTCAAAATGATGACTGCAGAATTAGATTAAATCCAATCGACTCTAATGCCAATAGCTATGGGCTACACAAAACTAACAGCTGAACATAATATTACTTTATGATATTGTTTTTATAATTTTAAGGATATCTATTTTATGTTTAAGTACTTTCCTAAATAAGCTAGTAAATGTAAGTAGTTTCTTTGTTCTTGGGTTAAGAAAAAGATATCCTAATATCGAATTTTATACATAAGTATGTATTTCAAATGCACAGTGTCATTTTGAACCCAGTAACATAATTATAATTATTGCTATTATCCTATTACTACAAATTGTGCAATTCTCAGCACAGATGAGTTCACTGTTAGAACAGTTTTGAAAAAAATGAGAACTGATAGTTTCTTCTATCAATTCAGTTAATAGTACAATATTCTTGTAAAGTCACAACAAAATGACATTTATTAGGAACTTTTCTATTAAAGACTCTCAAATCTCCATAACTTAAGACTCATTTAAAGGTTTAAAGTATCTGTGTACTCATGTAAAATGAAGTTAAAAAATCACAGCACAGGTCCTCTTGGTAGATGTATCACTGTTTTGATTTCAACACAGTCTATAATTTTCTCCATGGAAATCTAGCCTCTCTGAAGAACCAGAACATATCAAAATGACAGCTGTTTCAGGTAGTTTTCATGGCTCACTTAAAGCACATGACAGGTGTGAGTTAGGAAGGATAATTCGTTCATTTGACCTTGAATTTCTACTAAGTCCACAACAAAGTATTAACTCACTCAAGACCAAGCAAACCCACAAATTGGTCAAATATTTATAATGAAGAGCAGAATATATCCAAAGTTAAGAAGATAGAGTCTATACATGTTTATGTGGCACATTCCATAAAAATATATGGAATATTAAAAGTACTGAGCATTCAAAACATGGCCCTAAGACAAAGTGAGCATGGCAAAGTAAAGGGATGACAGATCTTCAAGTATTAGGTAAAAGATATCAGTATTGATAACTGATTCATTTCTGAATCTCTTCCTGTTTACACAATCATTACACAACAAAACAAAATCACTGTGTAGTAAAATGACTGACACATATAATAGCAGGCAAGATACGGGTTGATTTTATTTTAGTAAGGCTTCAGAAATTAGAAAGAATTAGGTTTGTAACTCCTAATCAACATCACTTATTTATCCCATACTGATTGTTTATTCATTGACAGCTTAGTAAAAGCCAAGTAACAAAAATAGCTTGCAATGTTCTTATTTTCATGTATCATATGGTACTGCTTTCTTCAAACAAATGACTTTCTCTAGAGAAAACTCTTGCTATTTTTTAACTGCACAATCCTATTAAACATATTAAAGCTGCCATCTGGAGAAATTTAAGTTTGTCAACTAGGCAAAAATACAGACTAGTTTTGTGGAAATCTGATTTTAAAAATCCCTGAAATATACCTTATATCATTATCAGAGAAGTGATAATCATCTTTCACTTTAGATATTAATAAATACATGTGTGCCTTTATGTCAATTTTTATTTTATGAATCCAAACAAGGATAAATGCCACTCCAATATTTTTGCTGTACTTCCATTTATCTGCCTGCCCTCATTTGAAGCAACAGATTAGAAATCTCATTATCATCAGCAGTCTGGTGTTTCCCTATTAAGGAAACTCTGTATCTAATAGGAATGGAGGGAGATGCATTGTGCTGTTGTTGAGAAGAGAAGTACTCGGTCCAGAGGGACCCATGTTACTTATGTAAGTTTTATCTCCTTCCATTACCATCTACTCTTCCTTTCTTTAAACCAAGACATCAGTTCAGGCTTCCAGGCACTGATTCTTTGAGTAAAGCAAGACAGATATATGGAAGATGTCAATCAAACCTCTCAAATACTAGGTGACATCTCTTTTATAAAATTCAATTTTGTAAGGATGGGAGAAAGAATGACAGCCTTACTTACTCCAACTGTTAAAAGCCAATCAAGAGTTGAAAGGAAAGCAGAAGCGTTATCTAGATCATAGGCACATACTGGCAGTCACTGTAGAAGTGGGTTATATTGAAATTGTGACTAGGAATACAAGAGCAGAATATTTTCAATGGCTGCAGGAACATTTTAAAATCTGTCATGACTTCCAGTGTTTTTGGCATGGTAAAGACCATAGCTCATGTATTCTTTAAAATACCTTTAAAGTACCATATTGAATTTAACACAGATATGGTGATGCTGTGCTGAAAAGACACGGTCATAATATTTATTTTCCTGTTGACAGGAAGTATCATGGGTGAATATAATATGATATGATATTTTCTATCAGCTTTAGGAGTTTTACCATGAACTCTATTAATGCAGCATAGATAACTAGTGCAGGTTCAAAATGATAAGTCCTGTCAAGCTACAAAATACATTTCATTCCTTATATGTGAAAATTCCAAGCACCCCTAGAATTTATACATGGGTTGTTAACATTCACACATATTTTATATATAAGTATTGCTGCTTATAGATTTATTCCAGATACTTTAGTATTTTACAAATGAGATCTTTTAATGAAGGTAGGAGATGCTGTAAATTAGACAATGTTATCTCCATTTAATAAAGCAGAAACAGGATGGTGGTCACCAGCTATAGAGTACTTGCTTACCATAACAGAGGCCCTATGTTTGACCACTAACAGTAAAAGAGAAAGAGAGAAACAGACACAAAGGGAAAGTCACAGAGACAAAGAAAAGAGGGATAAATTGAAACATATATAGCTTAATCTGGACAAGGATACATGGATATTAACTAATCAAGATAACCTAAAATTTGAATTACTATGATAACATTTCTAAGATTATATTTTTATTTATATGCTTATTTAATAGTTTATATAGAGAATAGATGCAAATTTAAAAGGATTGTTTTATTCAAATTTATCAAACCTTTAAATTCATAAATCCTTGTAATGAAGCATACATTCAGAAATTCTAAGCAATTAATGATATTTCCACAGAAAACAAAATATTCCTTAATCCTAAATCAAGGTCTTTCGTAGTATGAATTTAAGTAAAATGTATGTTAGGTGTATATTGGGGTTTTTTTGTTTTGTTTTGTTTTGTTTTCAAATTCTCTACCTGAAAACTGGTTTGCAGCTATTCCAAGTACTTCTTTTCCATTTCCCTCTCCTTCTCATCCATTTGTATGGCTCTTCTCCAATACCTTCCCCTTTCTCTTTCTTTTCTTTCTCATTCTGTATCACTCCCTCTCTCCCCTCCTCTTCCTTCCTCTGCCCTCCCCTCCCCTTCCCTTCCCATCTTTCCCTTCCTCCCTCTCCTATCCCTTCACCTCCTCTCCCTTCCCTTCCTTCTCTTTGTTTCCTTCTTTCTTTTTCCTTGGGGTTTGAACTCAGGCCTTTGTTATTGGTAAGGGCAGGAGTTGTACTGTTGAGCTACATCTCCGATCCATTTTTGCACTGGATATTTTGAGATTAGATTAGGGTTTCTTCAGGTTCTTGTCTGGATTTTGACCTTCCTATTTTATGCTTCCCACATCATTTGGGATGACAGGCATCTGATCTACTGCTTTCTCTTGAGACTTATTTTCATGAAAATATTTTCTCCAGATCTCAACTTCCCATGTATCTAGGATACAGGTAAGAGCCATTATACCCAGGAACTGGTTGTTATGGGTGTCTTTGGAACTGTTTTATTTTTGCCTGAGCTGGTTTTAAGCCACAATATTCTTGATGTTAGTATGCAAGATTATAGAAATGAACCACAGTGCCTGGATCTGACTATTTTTTTTCAATGTTCAAAGAATCAAATTTACTGAATCAGTTTTTAGACTACTTATTATGAATCTGTAAAGAAAATAACATCTACTATATTACACCATAGTCTAGAAAATGCAAATTTTACATAATCTAATTCAGGGCATCAAGGAAAATATATATATATATATACCTTAATAATTTTTTATGTATCCAAATGAGAGCCTATGATATCTACTAGCTATAATGTGTCTTCATATACTTTGAAGTTTATTAAAAAGTTTACTTTTATGGCCGTATAGGCAAGGCTAACAGAATATTAACAGACAATGAACAGAATATTGTTACCAAATCTCAAAAAAATAATAGGATGTCCAGCTACTGTGGCTTTTTAAATCTCAAGGTCATTTATTTCTGTGGTTGATTGTTTCTTTAACAGTTGTCTCTGTGTTCACCCGCTTTACTGACAATTACAATTTGCATTTGCCTTTGCAGGCAACAGTGGCATTACAAGACTCTAATCCTCTAGATCCTGCTGAACTTGGCCAAGCTCTGTATTTCTCACACAGCTTTGCTAGCGTGATCTCACCAAGGTGTTATACCCTACTGTCACTTTCCTGTCCTTACTTGTAGCAAGGGGGCTGATTACTTTCCTAGACCAGCAAAACCTAAACCCTCCTATACAATTATAGTCCTTCAAATACACAGAGAACAGAGTGATATCATGGTGTGTGAATCAGAAGGCAGCCTGGCCAGTAAAGCCCAATCTACTAATTACTTGCACTGATGATTTTTCTGGAAGAAGATAATTATGAGTCTTTGACAAAAGGCAAATGAAATTTCCCCAATTCCCTTCTGTTATCTTGTTACAAAATAACTTGCAAGATTTAACCTATTGTTTTCAGTGCATTCATTCTGGAAGTTCTAAGTTTGAATTATATTTAAAAATGAGAAATGTTTACAATAATGCTATATGTTAAAAGGCCTCATTGACACGAACTGAGCACAATGGAAATAAATATAAGAAAATAAGAAATTTAGATTCTGATATTACTTGTGATAATTTAAATATTTCAAGGTTGTTTGAATTTTTATTATATGTATCATGATATTTGTTGAGAATTTACAAAAATATTTAGTTCATAGACATGATGAATAGTAGACAATAAATACATAAGATACCTTTGCATTAATGTTTTGTTTGAATAAATGATTATTTAAAATATTAAAACTTCTGGAAATGTGTATGTTTATGTTGAAATGCAAGTTTACTTTTATATCTACATATATCTATTATATCTACATTACATTTACATATATTATATATTCAGTTTATATAATTATATACTTTGAATGTATTAAAAATGACATTCATTCAATGACTTCTAGTAGAAGATAATGACACTATTGGCAACCAGACTGTAAATATGTCAAAGTCAGAATTATACCTTATTCAGCACTGAGATGGCACATAAAATCTCATTTGATATTGTTTTAAAATATAAGTCTGTATTAGTGAAGATAATTTTAAACAGCTAATGCAAACCAAAGGCAATATTTTGGTGCTGACTTAAATGGGAAGGAACCACGAATCACAAAAATACAGAAACAATAAGACTATCCAACCTGATGATCAGAACCTTTCCTCATTAGGATTTTAGGTTATTCCATTGTAGTCTGAATTACTTTGTAAAGCCAGTTTGCACACACTATTATATAATAGAGATTTAGTGTTACAATAGGTTTTATATCTAATTTATGGAGCAATTCATCAGAAGTAAGTGCCTGGTTAAAATAATGAACTATAGATGCTTTTTACTATATCAGAGTTTTTAAATTAGAAAAATAACTTACATTGTTCTTACCAATTGAAACAATTTGTATATGAAGAAAAGAGCATTCATACCAGTCAACTACAGATACAGTGACATTGTACATAATGTATGAGGAATATTTTTGATCTGGGTTTGAGGAGCTCCTTCCACATGGACCTCTGACAGAGGCAGCAGTATAGGATTTAATGTAGAAGTTGTTTTAATGATCTCATTTATATTTTTAGAAGAAATGGCATTCCATTGCTATTTAGTAGAAAAAATTTAATGTGGTATTTTTATACTTTTCTCTAATTTTGAATAGCTTCTTATTTCATGTATCCCTGCTTGTCATATACATCATTAGTAATTCTGAAAATTAAAGTCCTAAATGTTTACTGATTGTCTTTTCTGGATCAAAGAGTATGAAAGTGCCATATATTTTCCCATCACAAAATATGCAACTTTGTTATAGCAATAAATTAACACTATCGTATTGTGACACCAGATATCCACAGAGCATCTCTTCAAATGACAAGAATCTGGCAGAGGAAGATTGTAGCAGACCAAGAACAATAGCGAATGCCATCATTTAGAGTTTTGCTCTAAGGCTATATAATGTCAAACTTTATTTTCCGTGTATGTACTTAGTATCTGCAGGCAGTTACATATTCCTATTCTTTGGAATTCATAGCAAAACCCTAAAATGGATAGAAGTTCTTTAACTGAATATTATTACAAACATTCAAACGCCAACCACAGGAATTGATAGATAATGGAACCTATGTCAATCACTATCTTATAATGAAGTAAATGTGCATTTAATATATAAATTGCAAGATTTTCAACTATCACAGTCAATTAAACCTTGGAGGTTTTGTATTTATATCTGAAAAGTCATCATGAAAGCTTCATTCCTCTTATATAAGTTTTTGTGATAGATGAAAGCAATAACATTATTTTTATAACTTATATTTCTATTTAGTAATAAAGTTTATTTGTATTTAAATATCTTTATATTTCATTCCATTCTAATTTTATATTTCTACATTTTAATTCATTTTATATCAATTTAAAAAATAAAAGGGGGCTCAAAGTACATATAATTAAGCACTTTGAGGTGTTAAGAACTTAAAATTAATAAAAAGGAAAAATCATTTGGAAATAGGTTAGTTTGACAAACTCCTCAATAGAAGCTTTCAATAAGGGGGTCACATCAGAGCTTGTTGGGAGAGACAGAAAATGAGTAAGGCAGAAAAAGGAAAGAAGTGAGGAAGAAAGGGAGAAAGGGGAAGGAGAAGGAAGAAAGAGAGAAAAAGAAATAAGCAGAAAGAAAACAAAGAGAAAGACAAAACTAAGCTTACATCGTGCTAATGTTTTGTTTACCACTATTTAAAATATTGTATTACATTTTTAGGAAAACAATTTTGTTAATGACATCAGCAACCACATAATTATTAGTCAACATGCTTCTCCTCAATAAATGACTTACTACTTAGATATTCAATTACAAGCAAAAATACTTCTGAAACATTAATTTCTCAAGCTTAATTCTCTCTAGTTCATCAGGGTACAAAGAATTGCACCTCACATATATGAGCAGCCTCACAAAATTATTGAGCTGATGTATCAGTTCAGATGTAAAAGTTAGAATTTTACTTCTTTGAATTCTTAGTCTATAGCACAAGAAACACATTTATAGAATGATAATTCATCGGATATCAACTACATTAAAGTCCTCTCTAAAACAGCTCATAAATTAGAGACCATCTAGATGCACTTGTTCCCTTATAACCAATTTTCAAGGTAATTGTGACCCTCTTAAAAACAGGATCTGAGGCTGGGGGCCAGTGGCTCATGCCTATAATCCTAAATACTCGGGAAGATGAGATCAGAGAATCACACATTGAAGCCAGCCTGGGAAGAAAATACCCATCTTATCTCTAATTAGCCACTCAAAAATTGGAAGTGGAACTGTGCTGAAAGTGAGAAGAGTGCTAGCCTATAGCAAAAGAGCTCACTTACGGAGAGATCCCAGGCCATGAGTTCAGGCCTCACAACCAATTCCCCTCAACCCTCCCCCACCAAAAAGAGAGGATCAGATCACGTCTTCACTAAGCTAAAACTTCTGCGATGACTTATCACCTCAGAGAAAAGGGAACTCCTGAAGATAGCATGGATTTCTTCATTATATGCCTCAGAATCTCCTTCACATCTCATGTCTTCACATCCCATGTCTTCACATCTCATGTCTTCACATCTCATGTCTTTCTCCTTTCACTCAGTTCAGTAAATGTACACGGGTGTTTCGAATTCTGAAACACAGCAGGCATTCTCCTTCCTGAGTACTTGTACATTTTCTGTCCTCTCTGAAAATTGTTTGAGAAAAATTTTCTCAAATATTTGTTCTTTTGCTTCTCCATTGTAGCTTTGATGATTTTCTTCTCCACAAATACTGAAGCACTGAAGTATACCGCTAGTCTGAGTTTTCTTTGTCATACTGTTCATACTTGGAAGGTCATGTTCACTTCATGTTCCTGATTGCCTATTTCTGAGTTATTCTCTGACATTATAAGCATTTTGCTTTTATTTTTTCCTTTGCTGGCCCTGGACTTGAACTTAGGCTGGTACAGAGTCCCTGAACTTCTTTTGTCCAGGTCTAGAGCTCCACCACTTGAGAATAGCACCATTATTGGCTTTTTCTGAGTAGCCTAATGGACAGAAGAGTCTCATGGACTTTCTTTCCCAGGCTGTCTTTGAACCATGTTCCTCTGAACTCAGCCTCTTTAGTAGCTAGGAATATAGGTGTGAGCCACTGGTGTCTGGTTTCATTTTGCCTTTTTAACTATACAAATTTCTGTTTTTTCTATGAAAAGTTAAGCTTCATGAGAAATTAGGAATATTTTCTTAGGCTTAATAAGCTTGAACAAGGCTTGATATATCACAGATAATGTATATTGAAGAAAGGCTAAATGAATTTCACTTTATAGTGTCTTTAAAAAATTAAAGCATTAAAAATAAAGAAAGGCATTCACATATTTTAGTGATCTATAACTGCTACTCTAATTCTAATTGGCTACTAATCACTACTAATTACTTGGTTCATTATCTCCTACAAATCATAATCAATGAGTTAATGGAAATATTAGTCATTCATCTAATCCATCTTATATTTGTCAGAAAGCAGAAATCTCTTTGTATAAAAATGCCTTACTCAGAATAGTCAAACAACCATTTATTTTCATACAAAGCCCTGAATCTTGATGAAGTAAAACAAAATAGAGGTGTTTAGAGACAATGTTTCATCTGAGGTGTGAGGATGGACCATGGTGAGGAATCACCATGACTATCTTCGAGGTTTAAATAGTTTGTAGGAACTTAGACTGAACTCATATTGTTAGGTTTTTAAGAGTACAAGTCCCTCTTCTGCCTCCTGATCCTCATTAATGTTAGCTGTTATCAGAAACAACAGTAACTGAAATAGTAATAGCTGTCACAGCCATGAAAATGATTCTGTGAAGCTTTTAAGTTATTTCCCTGACTGGTGCAACAACATCAGAAGCAGAATTCAATGGCATGAATGAGGTAAATGGACACCTGTGTGGTTTGCTGGGTGACTAAATAACCAGATGAAATGTTCTTCTTGATAGCTACTTACCTTTGCAGTGGAGGCTCTAGAACATCTGGATTACTGGGCTCCATAGCCCTAGCCTAGATGGACAGAAGGATGATGCATATTCTGGGTTTATAACATATTTCATGCACTTGAGAAAGTATGTATTCATCCTCACAAATGATACTTTCAGGAAGAACAGTGATGGGCCTTAAGAGGCCTGGGCACTACATAAATTATCGGAAGCTTGATCATTCTGCAGAAAAATGTAAGAGTAAGGTCGAATTAGCCAAATAGAAAAGAAAGTTTAAATAGAAGCCAAATAGAAGGTTTGAAATGGAGAAGAAATACATTTGTTTATTTTTGTAAGAAAGGATTCATACTGGTACATGTGCAGTATTTAATTTCCTCTTTGAAACAATTGTAGGTGTTGGCAACTGTTATTCATTTTCCATTTTACAGTTGAGAAAATCGGTGCCCAGAGAGGTTAAGTAACTTGCCTAAAGGTCTGACTGGTTCCAAAATTGTGTTCTCAGTCTCTAAATCACATAGAATCAAGCCTCCTCGATATTATAGTATTAGATATTACACAGTTTCAAGTATTGTGTTCTTTCTACAGTTCAGTAAATGTCCTAAAACAACAAGCTAAGGAAAATAAAGCCTTTTACAAAACTTTGATTTTAGTTACTGGATTTTTTTCATATATTTTATTGTGATTAATAGAAGGGTTAAATTATATTCACCAGATAAAAGGTGCATTACTTCATAAACATTGATACCCTTTCTCATGTCTTGGATTTTTTAAAATTCATTAGATGCTTATACAAAAATGAATGCACAAACAAATGAAATCTCTCCATGACTTAAGTCCTACTCTTTTATTTATTTTTTTAGCTAGGGAAAAATAAATGAACAATGCAGATGTATAAATACAGAAAGCTGAGGATGGACTCTGAATCCCACTGCCTAGATACCAGCTCTATCTATAATCTCCGACTGTATCTTTCTCTGTCTGTGTCTTATGCATCTGTATTTTTTCTATCTGCATTAAAAAGAGTATTTCAACAGCACTGGACTTCATGGGATTAATTAAAAATCCAATTCATTAACATATATCCAATGACTCAAAAGAAGTAGCATCTTGTTTTACAACTTTTTCCCATAGATTTTAAAGTAGAATTTCAAATCTATCTCTATTTCAGACTTATTTTTCTCTCATTTGGTGGAAATAACAATAGATTTGTCCATGTCTTATGTAAATTCTATGTTACCATAGTATTTGAAGTGAGCGTCCTTTTATGGTACAGAAAACAAAAATTGGGACTTTTCATTTACACACATAATTTGTTCATCTTTAGAAAAATAAAAGCCTCCAATTAATGTGTTTGCAAAATCAAATATGTAATTTGGAAAATAGAGGTAGCATAGGTTAATTCCATGGCATGGGATGTACACATTTTATACTTGAGCCCAGAGGAGATGTAAGAAATTTATTTCTGAAGCAAAACCTAAACTCACAGATCTGGAATGTGGTTCCATCACTTAGGAGATTTGGCAATGGAACATTTTCAAAAGGAATATGGAAGAGCAATGAAGGATTGAGGGTAGAGAGTTGTAGAGAACGTTTCCCCCTTTCTGTGGTTAATTGACCCTAATATAGCAGAGATAAGTTAAAAGGAAGAGAAAGACATTCTATTACACCATTAGTTCAGTATTTGCTGGCTATCTGCTTTCATCCATATTGACCACAGACTGGATTTCATGAGTGATCAATATGAGAAGTAAAAATTAGTCCTCTGGAAAAGAAACCCATTCAAGTTAAAGTCTAAGGAGAAATCATTGGAGATACAGGTACAAAAATATATTTATCTCTTCCTATTGAAAGAATTAGTGTAGCTTAAATATATATGCATATTAGTATGCATATTAATAGGACATAGCTAGCAAATTAATTAGGAAGCCTACAGAGTGGGAGAAGATCTTCACCAACCATACAATGGACAAAGGCCTCATATCTAAAATATATCAACAGCTCAAAAAATTGAATCAATCCAAAACTAATCTCCAAAGTAACAACCATTCCATTAAAAAATGGGCCAAAGACTTAAAGAGAGGCTTCTCTGAAGAAGAAAAAAAAATGGCCTATAGACACATGAAGAAATGCTCAACATCTCTGGCCATAAAATAAATGCAAATCAAAACAACTCAAAGATTCCACCTCACTCCAGTTAGAATGGCCAGGATCAGGAAAACGAATAATAACAGATGCTGGAGGGGATGTGGCCAAGAGGAATCACTACTACACTGTTGGTGGGAGTGCAAACTCGTTCAACCACTATGGAAAGCAGTATGGCAGTGCCTCAAAAGGCTCCCCTATGACCCAGCAATTCCACTACTTGGCATTTACCCAACATCCAGAAACTAGGGCATACTAAATCCACTAGCATAACAATGTTCATTGCAGCATTATTCACCATAGCAAAGATAGGGAACCAACCTAGATGTCCCTCAGTTGATGAGTGGATCAACAAGATGTGGTATTTGTACACAATGGAATTCTATGCTGCTGTCAGAAAAAACGACATCGCCCCATTTGTTAGGAAATGAAAGACTTAGAAAAAAATCATATTAAGTGAAGTAAGCCAGACTCAAAGGAACTTAGGCTCAATGGTTTCCCTCATTTGTCATAAACAGTAGAAACCTTGAGCTCTACTAGCAGAGATTTGCAATAGAGTAAAACCTTGATACATAAGGCCATATAGTATGAAGCTAATTGAAAGGACCTCCAGGATATTGAAACAAAAGCCATACAATGAATGATTATTGTCCTTAATGTACTATATTATCTCTCATCTCTTTTGCTGTTCCTTGATTATATCATATTGTCACAGTATCTCACTTTGTTATCTGATATATTGGATATATTTGTATTTGGTTATTTGAAATTGGATAGGGAAAGGGGGAAAACCAAGATGGGGTTGGGGTGGGTGGGTAATGAGGACCATGACATGTGAAAGGGTATCAATATATGTGAATTAATGCACCTTCTATCTGGCAAATATCATATAACCCTTTTATTAATTACAATAAAAATATTAAAAAAGAATATATTTATCTCTTCCTATTGAAAGAACTAGTGTAGATTAAACATATATGCATATTAGTATGCATATTAATATATATTTACATTTGTGTAATATCTGTTAGTTATACAGATACCTTTTTTGTATACCCATATATACATACTATGTACTTGGTTTATACTTGCCCCTTCTGTCATTCTTCTTCAACTCTTTCGCTCACCCCAATCCTCCCAAACCAATATCAACAAATCTCATTGTTACACTTGGACACATGTACAGAAAATGTTTTGATCATATTCATCATTTTCATCCTTTCTATTTACCCAATCCACTCTTCTAGTGCCTGTATCACATACAAGACTTGTTTTGCATTCCTGGCCTCAACTCTTTCAGAGTTTTCTAATTGTTCAAAGGGGCATTTCATGGCGATTCATATATGCTTATACTATATCTTAATTAGATTAATCATCTGTTTTGCTTACTGATTTTCTATTTTCACTGTTTTCATCTTCACTGCCTATAATATTCAACAGATGTCAACGAGTTTCTCTGTGCTATCTCAATTCAAAGATACTATATATTTTGGTATTTTTCATATCCTTGTTTCAATCTTTTCAAGGAGTCTCAGAATTCTCTCCTTCTCTATGATATATATAATCCTGTGTATGAAAGAAAAATGTCATTCAACCATTGTCCTTCTGAGTCTACTTTATTTCATTTAACATGATGTCCTCCAGGTCCATTATGCACATGGCAAAACTTCATTCTTTATTATTCAGCTTGTATTTTTCCTACGTAAAATATCACTAAGGAAATAAAGTTGATTTGCTTATCTTAGTAAAGACAACCTGAAAGAAAGTCACCTGAAGATATAGTTAATCTTTTTGACATGTCAATTCATATGCTAATGTTAATTAATGCTTATATTACATGGGTAACTTGGACCCATGTAATAAGTTCCTCAGGAACTTATACTGCAAGTTGTTAAGTGTACAGATGGTGAAACTGAACATAGAAATTTTAAGTAAGTTGTACTATATCAAACATTAAAATCAAAATTTGAAAATAAGGTTTTCCAAATTCCAAGACAAATACTTTTAGTCATGCTACACTATAAAAAAGGAAATATTTCTTATATGAGACTATACTGAATGCTTTGTCCTTTGACCTTTTTTGTGATAAATGGTGATAAAATTATAGAAAAGCATTTATGAATGATTGTTTGTTCTTTTCAAACTCCTGGATATACAGATGGTTATATTTACATTCTCTGGATAGATGAGTAGTTAGCTATAATTAAAATTTACCAGACAGTTTCACATTCTTCAATAAGGCTATGAGTTACACACAGGCATGTAAGATTCCATTACCCACCTCATTTTTTCATTGGGATACATGAGACAACTATCTGCTTTGATGAGATGCCAATGTAATTTCCCTGATATAAATGTGTGAGCTCACCTGTAGATGATGACCTTTTGTATCTCAGCAGCACCAACATTCCCTCATCATCAAAATATTCTGCCCAAATAAAGATTTCATATCCCAAGGCTATCCATTTTGCCAACCAACTTGCAAAAAGTATGACAGCATGTCAACATTCCACGGGGGTAATGTCTTTGTAAAAGTGGAACATAATGGGTACAACAAGTCAACTTTCTATTCCATTCCAATTAGATCAACCGACATAATTTTCATATACAGATGTTCCTTGACAATTGCAAGGTTTATTTTTGTTGAAGAACAATACAGCAAGAAAGTTAATGATGCTCAAAACCCCATCAGGACCACATAATGTCTATATCTTGGGAAGATAGAGAAAGAGAAAAGGACAAAGACTGTGAACTTTGTGAAGCAAAGGGCAAGTAATACATATTTTGATATAAGCATCTTAGAACTACTATGGCTAGTGGGATGGGTTCTGTTATGTTCAGAACAAATAGAGATGCATATACGTTGTGCATCAATGAGCAACACAGAACTCTGAACATTCTTCTCACTGACCATGATAGGCTTCCTCTCTTTTAGTATTCATTGATAAGGGTCTCTTTCTCTTATTTTCTGTTCATAATAAATAATAAAACACAAGTTTTCTTCTATAGCTCCAAGATTGGTTGCATGATAATGAAGGCTCTTCTGTTAGATAGAAGAATCCCATGCTTATCCTGCAACTGTGCCCTATTCAAAATACTAACTTGAATTAACATACATATTAGCTTAATAGAGAATAGAGCCAATCATGTTGTATATTGTATATAGCCAAACATACTGTATGTTTGAAATCAGCCATATATTCTTTATTCTTAGGAAAATACAGAAAACTCACAAATCTTTGCATAAACATTTCACCATTTCCCAAATAGACAGTGTGAAATGGCTGTCATAAATACAAGTGGCTCAGAGCTGTATGCAAGTTGGGGACCATAACATTACGGCAATATGCCTTCTTGTGTTTTATCACATCACTGAAACACACAGTTTTTTCTCATCTAAAAATGCTGTTATGGGCATTATAAAGAAACAAGTCACATTGAGATCTGAGCAATTATTACCCTGGGTGGATACAACAGTGATGTAATAACTGCTTAGAATACCAGATTCTTGAGTTCATTCTCAGAGTCTTTGGTCATAATTCATCATATGGTCTCAATTTTAGGAGAATTCCATCCAGCACACAGACGAAAACAGTTGGGAACTTAACAGAAAATCCTATTAAGAGCAATAAAATGTTGATTATAAATAGGAATTATTATATTACAGTAATAATCAGATGTTCATGAGGATGTACAACATACGTGAGGTGGTAAAATTGGTGTGAAATGTTTTCTTTTTATTTCCCTGGTGTCATTAAGGCTATCCGTCTTTAATATTTTTAATATCTTAATTCTAGATTTCTCCTTGTTTCAATATGTAATTTTTAAAGATCAGGAAGCAGTTCTAAGCTACAAGCTACAAGACTACAAGACTAGTGTACCTATAATGATGAAGTAATATAAGAAAACTCCCAAGTGTTTGACACAGTATTTCCTAGCATTCAAAACCAAAATCTTGGGCTGCACCAGAGCTATATTTGGCCTGTCTTCTGATTTTTTTAAAAAAAACTCTCACTATTTGGGGTTTTACAATGAATCAATGAAGTAAAGCCCACTAAAGGAAAAGGGAAAAATAGAAATCAATATCTGCAGTACTGTTGCTAGACTCTTTAGCCCCGTTAAAATGTAAGAAGGCAATTCATATTTCTTAAAAGTAGTCTCTTCATGGAACAAAGAGCAATATTTGGCAGCCGATTGTCTCATAGGAATGCCCTCTACTATTAGCTATAGATAAGAAAATAAGAATGAGATTTTGCTAGATCGTGAAAACAACTTTCATCAAAAGTAGAACAATAAATAAAATAATGGTTGCAAATATACAAGCATTATGAGCAGGATGATAAAAGGCAGAGCAATTTTAGAGGCACAGAGAAAGTTATCAGTATTTATCAGGAGGAAAGCAGGTATGCTCTTTCAAAGAGCATCCAAAGTTCATCATGCAAATTTTATGATGACTGGTATCAGAGAGTAGGAAAGTTCCACTTCTGATTTTCAATATAATAACACACACACACACACACACACACACACACACACACACACACACAGCTCAACTGAGAAGAGGAATGCTACTGAATTAGGTAGGAGTTTAAGAAGCTTTCCAAATTACAACATACTTTGATATGCAGATATTGAAGCCTTATTTTGTAGGGTTCTGCTCTAATGCTTTTAACGTTATCTTGTACTTTATTATTGTTTTTTGTTGCTATGCCAGAACTAGAGCTTGAACTTCAGGGTTTCATCCTTTCTTAGCTTTTTTGATCAGCAAAAACAGTGAGCACTACACTTCTATATTTGGAATTTTTCTGCTTAATTGAAAATAAATGTCTCTTAGATTTGTCTACCTGGGTTGAATTCACACTGACATTCTTAGATTTCAGTCTCCTGAGTAGCTAGAATTATAGGTATATGCTGGTTCCAGCACATTTATTAATCTCTGTCTTCAGATAATATAGAATGATTTCTATTTGTAAAACATCAACAACAAAATACATGATTTCTGCACCAGAAAAATAAGAGAATCTTTACAAATAATTTAAATTAGCCAAGTATGGTCAGGAGGTTTGTTGTATAGAGAGGAAATAATATTCATAGTTACTGACAATGAATATTTAAAATGGTATTTTACATATGCAAATCAATAGACATAATAAAACACATAATAGAACTAGGGAATGGATTCACATGATAACCTCAATAGATAAAGATGAGTTTGACAAAATTCCTTTGACATCCTTTCTTGATAAAAAGCCTTTAGAGAAACTAAGAATCAAAGGTACATAACTCAACATAATGAAGGTCATATATGACAAGCCTATAATGATGATTATACTTAATGGGGAAAACTGAAGCTATTTCCTCTAAAAACCAGGAATGAGACAAGGAATTCTACTTTTTTACTTGAATTCTTAGCTTTAGAAATAAGCAGGATTAGAAGTAAAATGAAAACTAATAGGAAAGAAGCTAAATTATCTATAATTACAGGTGATATGATCTTATCCTTAGAAACACTCAGCACCCTACTAGAAAAATGTTTGATCTGATAAATGATTTTAGCAAAGTTGCAGGATATAAAATCTATACACAAAGATCACTAGCTTTTCTCTACCAATATGGAACATGCTGAGAAAAGAAAAGTTCAGGAAAACAATCCTATTTACAATAATTAATTATTTTTGATTTTTAAAATTTTATTGTAAAGGTGATGTAAAAAAAGGGTTACAGTTACCTAAGAAATGAATACATTCTCATTTGAACAGTATCACTCCCTCTCCCATTCTCTTCCAGTTTTCCTCTCCGTACAAAGGGTAAACCAATTCAGCAATAAAACTTAACAGATCCTAGGATGGAAGTTAACTATATATAACTTGGGGGAGGGGCAGTGTATCATGTTTCTAACTTAATAGAATTATTTTCTGAAATGGAGGTTGAATTCAGGTCTAGGTCTAGGTCTAGTAGGCGGCCACTTGAGTCAATTAGCATATATGAATTTTAGTTCTGTTATATTTTTGTTTTCAATCTTCTTGGCTATTTTTCTATCATCTCCCACCTCTTTCTAAATTAATATAACACTTTTAATTAATATTTTACTATTTGTAATATCTAAGGTATGTCTCAATCTGGTTTTTTTTGCTTATTGTTTCTACAGGATCTGTTATGTTGGTGAAATTATTCTTATTACTTTTGAAGTAGATGTATGAAAATTTATCGATACCTGAGAAAAGTTGAAATTCTATGGCCCTTCATTCTGTAAAGATGGATTTTCCCCCTTGTCTGAAAAGAACAAGTCCAGGATTATTTCCTCATTCTTTTCAATCAGAAGTTACCAAATTGACATAAAGCTTTGTGTGACTATGAATTTTTTTTGTAGGTTATGAGCCTTAAACTCTGGGCTTAGACGTTATCCCTGAGCTCATCAGCTCAAGGCTACTGCCCTACCCCTGGAGCCACAGTGCTACTTCCTCTATTCCCCTATTCTAGTGGTTAATTGGAGATAAGAATCTAATCTCATGGACTTTAGTGCCTAGGCTCGCTTTGAACCTTGATCCTCTTAAAACTCAGCCTCCTGAGTAGTTAGGATTACAGGCATAAACCACCACTCCCAGCTCAGCCCAATGTTTATGAATCTAAAAGTACCTCTGTTCCTTTGACTCAGCACCAATGTTGAGAGCACAAAATTTTCTTGCTTCTGTTTATATTTCATACTTGTTTATCTTATTCACCTCCATATAAGGATGTTGTGTTTTGGGAGTCCACTTTTTTATATTGTGATCTCATATTAGATATATATTTGACCAAGTCTAGTTTTTCCACTTTGGCTTTCTCTGCCCCAGGCAGCCTTTTAAGCGGAAATGCCATATCAGGAGAATTCAGAACACATTTTCAAGGTGAAAGCTAGTCTGGATACACACTCTGCTCCTATAGTTCTAACATTTACTTGACTGTGATACTATTTGGTTTCTGTGTGTGTGTGTGTGTGTGTGTGTGTGTGTGTGTGTGTGTATGTGTGTGTAAGTGCAAGCAGGTGGTGGCCTAGCAGAACATGTGAATAGATTTTTAGAAATGTTTTATCCAGCATTTTATTATTCTAATAGGAGTGATTAAGGATAACTAAGTCAATGTAATAATGACACATAGAAGACATTGTACTTTTTTTGATGAGAAAATCTGCAATGTGAACAGATATTCATAAGAATCTCACTGTATTGAAACAGTGCAATGGGGTTTAAATAACTAACACCTACATCTGGGCATCAAAAGAAACTTGTGCTACCTCGATGTCTTCTATCTTGAGTATCAAGGATGTCACTGATTCTTCTTAATGACCATTGTTTGGCAGAACCCATTTTCTTTGAAAGAAGAAAGAACAGAAGCTTTGATATCAGACAAATCAGATAGCAGGGCACTACAATTTAGTGTCTGAAATATTCTTCTCTCAGATTTGACTATTCAGTTTGCAGCGGTATTGTAGCTGCAGAGCTGTATGTTCAAAGATTGTAGTTAATTGTGCAGCATTAGGCTCTGACTTTAAATTTCAAAGTGCCTTTTTTAAAAACTGTACAGAGTCCCCCTTCACTAGTTACTAGAACTCTTGACAAACTTTTACTTCATCTTCTCCTCAGTGAGTTTCATCATGTGCTTTTAATCTCATTTCATTTTCTAATGTGTGCATAGAAAAGATGGTGGCTGTCTGTGGTATTGAGGTCATATAATGTCTAGCACAGGAGGAAATGTGATGATGGTATGATTCTGCCTTGCCTTATGTTGTGTTAAAAACCTTGATGAATATAAGCATTTTCAACTCACTAATATGGACAAGAACACACATTCACATTCAAACAGCTCATGACAAATTATGGTATAGATATGCTTTTCAGATGTCCAATGACATTTCATTAATATATATCATAATATATTTGTACTTTTATTTTCTGGGGGAAATTATAATTACATCTAAAGGTCACCATTTTAGAATGAGTGTCTTATAAAATTGTTTCACTATATGCAATGTTTCTTTTTTATTAAGTATTTTTATTATAAAGGGGGTACAGTGAGGTTACTTTTTTATTATCAGGTAATGAGTATATTTCTTTTTGGACAATGTAACTCCCTCCTTCACTGTTTCTGAGTTTTTCCATCCCATCCAGCAATGTTTATTTCAATAATATCTTATATGCCTTTAACTCACTTGCGAGGAATCTTTCTAGATACTTCAATAATACTAACAATAAGGTGACTTCCCAATTTAAGCAAGCCTGTATTATGGCAATGGGAAACTATTATAGTAAAATTAATCCACCTGGTACACAGAAAATATTCTCATATATAAGCCTCCAATCTGCATATATTTTCATTCCCAGAGGAAAAGAGGTAATCATTGCATCAGTCAAATATACTTTTAGATTTTACTCTTAGGCATCTTTGTTGCTAAATAGAAAAGAAATAGAAAGCCCTTCAGAACACTTGTGCCATCAGCTCACACATAGGATCAGAGAAGCCATTCTCTTAGCACTTGCTATACATCTCCACAGAAGCCTACTCCTGACAAGAGTGTATCCTCAAGTGTTTTGTATTATGGCACACCAATAATAAGCAAGTCTTACTGACAATATTCTCCGTTAATGGACTGATCTGAACATTCAAGTTGAACATGAGGTTCAATAGAAGTTAGAGAGGCTAGACACTAGTGACTCACATCTATAATTCTAACTACTTGAGTGACTGAGATGTTGAGGACAGAGGTTTGGAGCCAGTAGTCCAGAAGAGTCTGCTCAAGTGGTATGGCACTTGTAAAACAAGCAAGCTGAGCAAGTATAAGGCCCTGATTTAAAACTCCAAAACCACTAAAGGGGAAAACGTTGAAGTGTAAAGAATTAAAGTCCACATTGGTGGCAAGCAATATCTAACATTTTGAAAAATTTTACAATGTGACTGTCAAATTTGAACCTGAAGCTTTCCACCTCCCAACTCCTGGAACCTGTAAATATGCTGCATTTTACTACAAAATGAATTTTGCAGATGAAATCAACACTGAGGACTTCTAAATGGAGAAAGCATTCAGGATTCTGTTTGGTCCTGTCTAAGCATGTAGCATATAAAATGTGGAGAAAGTTTCCCAGCTGTAGTTAGAGAAACGTGGTGTCAAGAGAAAGATAAATATCTCCTTCTTGCATCTTCTTCAATGTCAATGGTCCTTGCAAGGACTTAAATGAAGCCTTCAGGGGATAAAGAAAACAATGTTACTTTAAGGCCTATACAAGAATACAGTCCTGTGAACACCTTGCTTTGAGCATTGTGAATCCACATTGCTTGTCTCACCTGTCAAAAGGTGAGGTAATATATTTATTCATTGAAAAACATAGTTGGTGGTAAATAGTTACAAACAGAAACAGGAAATCAGTGAGGTGCCTAACCCTAATGAGGGGAAAAAAAGAGTTTTTGCCTCTCCTTAATAGTCGAGAGAGGCAGTGATCCCATCATTTACAGAATCAGCTAAGGTTAGTTTTCTGATAGGTCAAGATAGAAAGACAAAAAAGTATCACTTTCCAAAGCTGCACTGTGTCAACAGATACACTGCACTGTATCACTAGCAAATCTGTGATGACTTGTTTAGACTACTCACAAAATTGAGACACCGAGGTTGTTAAGCAGAGACATTGTCAGTTCTGAGAAACCGAAGTAGGCTGGGCACAGTTTCAGATGTATGAAAAATAAGGCTACCTTGGAGAGTACAGAAAAATAGTAGTAGTAGCTTTTGGGAAACAAAATTTCCTTGGTTCTGATCTGCTTGAGGCTGAGTGATATCGAACACCATAGTAACTGACACATTATCTTCAATAGACAATAGAGAGAATGGTTTAACAAACAGGTGCATTACAATGTAAAATTAAGGAAGGAAATAAGGCTGGTTAAAGAGTGCTAAATACAGGGTACAATGAAAATGTCTTCATACTTTAAGACATATGTATGATGTATGTATCTCTGACTCTATGCCTGTCTCTCTCCCTTCACCTCTCTCTTCTCTCTCTATATATATGTGCACTTCAAAACAAATTTATAAAATGAAAAACTTATTATTACTTCACAAATGTAAAACTGATGTTACATCCATAAGATGCATGCTAATGATCACAGAATAGAGATTAATAAAATCTGGATTTAAACAGTGAAATTGAGCTCAATGTCCCTAATAATAAAGTATGTCATGTTTCTCCAATTCCGATCATAATGACGTATTTCTCTCTAAAAATGCTTGTGATTTTTACAAGAAGATACTTTTATTTTTCTAAACATCATTTACTAAAGAAATGATGATTTTTTTCCTTTGGTTAATATTCCTTCTGTGGTTAAATACAAGTTTAAGCTGGAGAATACTAAGGATCTATTTTTCTTAGCAAATGAAAGTAGTCTACTAATGGGTAGTAGCTAAGTTGCAAGATTTGAGGCTAATAAAACCATTAATACAGATACACCACTCCTGTGGATTCTAAATTCTGAGCTAAATTAAGTCAAAATGACAGAATTATGGAATTGGCATAAATTGCCCAAATTTTATTTCTCCCAAAGTTAAATATTTTAAATAGTCACTAAGTTGCTTGGTCTCTTTTGAATCAAGGAACTTTTACAATACACGGAAGTGATAAAATGTGATGACGCGTAAGACCTTGAGTAATAAACCACATGGAGTAATTGTCTTTCAAAATACTACTGGGCTTAAGAGCTAAGAAGAGCACACTTAGGTGACAAAATTACAGGAAAATGTCGCAAGGATTGACCAAGAGCAAACATCTGAGAAATAGCCTGAGACATGTTCCTAGACTAAAAATATACCAGCTTATCTCTAATTAATGCCGCAAAGAATTAGAACTCTAATTAAAATTCACTTTGAGGATGAAATCAACATGCAATAAAATGGATATAGAGGGGCCGGGAGTTTGGCCTAGTGGTTAAAGTGCTTGCCTAGCATGCTTGAAGACCCGGGTTCGATTCCTTGGTACCACATACAGAAAAAAGCCGGAAGTGGTGCTGAGGCTCAAGTGGTAGAGCTCTAGCCTTGAGAAAGTCCAAGGACAGTGCTCAGGCCCTGAGCTCAAGTCCAGGACTGGCAAAAAAAAAAAAAAATGGATACAGACTGGCTACACTGTGGATTATAAACTACTGGGCAAAGTGTCTAACCAAATGAATATATCCTCATGATATCCATAGTGAGTTAAGAAAATAATATATTATCTTCCCTTTGCGGAAGATAATGTATTCCTCTTTCCATTCTGTTCAGCCAAATTTACTTTATATAGTGTCATTAATTCAACAAGTATTTCATTTGAGAATTAGGTGTCCTAAAATCTGCCAAGGAAATAATTATACCCTAAAATGGGAAGTTTTCTAGTCTTGCTGCTTGCTTATTTATTTATTTTTTTAAAGTATTGTACTATTGGTAAGGGAATGGAAAGTTATGGGAAAAATTATATTAAGGGAAGTAAACCAGACCCAAAGAAACATAGGTTGCAGTTTTCTTCATTTGTTGTAGCTAGAATGTATCTATAAATCTACACATAAACACACTGGATGATAAAAGGCAAAAAATAAGAAAACACACTTGGATATTATCAATTATACAGGACTTTAGACATTCACACAACGAGAACAATGGGAGACATTCATAAGAGAAGATTACAAAGCCTCAGTAGCTATATGCATAGGATATTATAAAAATGATGTTTATCAAAATGAACTCCAAGAAATGGGAACAAGTGTTTTATTTGTTGCTGTTGTTGTTTTTTGCTTTTCAGTTTTTATTTTTCTTCTTTGTCACTGGTTTTCTTTTCGGTACCTTTTATCTTGTTTGCAAGTTTATTTGATTGGGGGAACCGAAAACAGGAGCAGAGAAATGGTGAGACAAGGAGTAAACAAATGTAGAAGTGTGAAGGGAAGTCTAGCAAGGAGAAACTGGAAGAAAATAACGGTTGAGGGAACACTATTCAAAAAGGAATGGACTCATTACCTGAATTATGTAACTGTCACCCTTCTGTACATCACTTTTACAATAATAACAACAACAACAAGAAGTGTTCACGTCAGGGTCATTTATTTTACTTAGCAGTGGTGGTGATGGAATATATCCATGCATGTAGGGAAATTAGGAACTTCTATTTAGGTATGTCAGATCATCTGACTTTCTTGATACTAAGAATATTGATAGTGGCAGAGTGTGTCAGTAGAATCAAGCTTTAGGGGAAGCTACCCAGTTACACCTGAGGAAAACATGTCTGTTACTAGAGAAAATAAAATATAATGGTCCCTTAGTAGATTGTTCTTTGTGTTTAATTTGGAGATGTTCACAGCTAGCAAGTAAACATGATTCTAAAAAATGAGTAAAATAAGTTATTTTAATTGTAAAGGACAGGACAAGCTGAATCTAAGTATACAGAGTAACATTTTGAGACCTTCACTTGATGTAACTTGAATGTAACTTGTGACTGCTAAGGAAAATAGTAAACATCAAAACTAATTGCTAAAAAACTTCAGTTTATCCAAGAATCTAGGATTATATTCTTGGGAGCAGAGTAATTGCAGGATAAGACAAATCAATATACATAGAGAGCTTTATTGAGCACTCATGCAGTTCTCCACACACAATGATGAAGAAACAATATATTAAGAAAGCTGCAGGTGCTGACAATCAATTTCGAGTTCCACGTACCATGCAGTCCCAATACCCTGGCTTAAAAATCTCTAGAATATCACATTTTTCTTAGTCTTCTATCTCAACTATATCTTTGTTAGCAATCCCCACAAAACTTACTTTCTCCAGTTTTTTCACTGAGCCTCTCTTATCAAAACTCTTTTGTGAAATTTGCCTTTTGTCTTCTATTTTCTTCTTACTCTTTGGATCATATTTTTCTAATACTTATGAAACGCTTTCTGCTTAGGGAATTGCTACACATTCCTTCATGGGAATATACTACATTGTATATAAAAGACACAAAGAAATGCACTTAGGGTTATTAGACATGACGCTTTTTCTAGTTTTCTAAACTATATTTAAGCTTATTGCTCTGGTTTGGGTTTGGTATAAGCATACCTCTAACCTCACTGTGGCTGTGTAGAATCGGTGTGGAGTTAGATAGATAAGCTGTGTGAACCTAGGATGAAGTCATTGGTAGGTTAGGGTAATTCTCTTAGGATGCTGAGCGAATGCTTGTGCACAACATCTTAAAAAGAACCATCCCATCTCCTCTGCTTAGCGAATGTTATTTCTCCCTTTTATATACAGGCCTCAGATACTCACCTTGAGGGCAATCTAGCAAGGACATACTTGCTATAGAACCAGTGCTACACTATTTGAAATTTCAGCCTCAAAATCATGTTAAATAAATCACGTTACTATATAAGTAATGAAAAAACAGACTTATTGTTTTATATTAAAATATTCTCTGTAATGTTAGCCTTAGAGAATATGACCTCTTTGCCATTTATTTTTTCCCATGCTCAGATTTAAAAGGCAGTCTATATTCATAAGCTCCCACATTTATTATCGGTTACTGTTAAACTACTTTAGTATTTATTTTCCTAGATAAATAATTCTCATGAAAATAACCAAGGGCCATTAAATTATATGTTTTTTTTTTTCAATTTTCTATGAGTTTTTTCACTATACTTGCTCCTTCCTAATTTTTTTTGGCTTGACCATTGTCCACTGAACCCTCAAATATCAGATAAAAAGGAGACAGTGGTAATTTTTTTTCTTTTTCCTTTGTTCTCTTCTGCCATTTGTTTGGTTTGACCTCATTCTGTAGCTTCAAATCTCACCTTTTGAAAATGTCAACTAAATCTTTCCACCATTGGTTACCTTGAGCAATATAACTCTACACTTAATCATTGGCAGAGTGTATTTATGGATGCCCTTATATACCTCAAAATCTCTTTTACCAATGGAATCCCATTATATCCCCAACGCAATTTTTTCCTTTGTTTTAATCTTTTAGATTAGCATTGCATTTTAGTTGGTTATAAACTCAAAATGTCAGATGAATAAGAATCTTCTTCTTGCCTCCTACATGTAGGACATGATTAGACTCTCAGGTAAGCTCCATAACCTGCTTAATGTACTTATTTTTACTTTGGTAGTGTTTTTCCTCCTTTCCTTCACTCACTGAAGTTTTCTTGCAGGGTGTGTCCCTACCATAGCCACCATGCTACCTTACCCTGGAAATGCTGTTCTTTGATTCATAGGTGTTTTTTTTTCTTCTCTCTCTTTAGTATTTCATTCAGTCTCTGGTATTTCATTAATATCCTACATAAATTTCTTTCTATCACAAAATAATGTGAGAGAAATGCTTCTTTCTTTGCTTGATAATATGTTATATATTTGTCAGCCAATTACAATTTGGTTCAATCCAGGTTTTCAAATGAAAAATAAAGTTATTTCTAAAGCCTTTATTGGCCATCACCATAGTTTCCAAGTCCCACTTTTCCTTTACCATAGAATTTCCCTAGTTCCACCATTATCTCCTCACTTGTGGCTTTCTTTCTGATTATACTAGGACAGTATCTGCTTTTTCAGTGACTACTTCTACTTGGACTCCAATCTAGATATTGTCCAAGACCCTAAATTAATTGCTTCTCTTTTTTAGCATCAGAGATCATCCATGTCTGTGTTTTTGACTATAATATTTCCATGAACTGTACAAAATCTTCTTCACTTGAGTTTCAGAGTTGTGTGTACACATAACAGCTTGACAATTTAACTTGAAAATATGAAAAATTAAGCAACAAAAATTGCTTTCCCTTATAATCCTGGCTCCTCATAAAACAGGATTGTGATTTGAGCCAATTAACCAATTAACTAAATAAACAAACAAAAAATACTGAAGTGGAACTATGGCACATGTGGTATAGCATTAGTCTTGAACAAAAAAGTTCAAGGATAGCACACAGGCTTTGAGTTCAAGCCCCAGAAATGCCTAATGGACTATCTATTTTGCTTATTTATTATCCACTCCCAAACATTTTCCTTGATATCAAACACTCATCTTCTTTATAAACGTAAGAAGTAAGTCAGGAAAAAATGGCTTACACTTGTAATCATAGTGACTCACAAGACTAAGCTGGAGGATCTTAATTTGAAGGGCCCAAGGTCCTTCCAAACTAACCATGAAAGTTCAGATTAAAGACATGGCTCAAGTGGTAGAATATCAGCTTTGAGCAATAAGCTGAGCAAGGTATTTGTGTTCAGTTTCAACATAAACCAAATAAGCAGACAAACAAATAAGCAAAGAAGAAATAAAAGTATGTATGCTTCTCTTTCATTACATTTTGTTCCCTAATTTTAAATACAGCATAAGATGTATTATCTTTCATCTTATTATAAGTTTCCAATGGAATTCTATGCTGCTGTCAGAAGGAACAACATCGCCCCATTTGTTAGGAAATGGAAAGACTTAGAAAAAATCTTATTAAGTGAAGTAAGCCAGACTCAAAGGAACTTAGGCTCAATGGTTTCCCTCATTTGTCATAATCAGTAGAAACCTTGGGCTATCCTAGCAGAGATCTGCAAGAGAACAAAACCTAGATATATAAGGCCATACAGTATGACGTTAAATGAAAGGACCTCTAGGATATAGAAACAAAAGCCATATAATGAGTGATTGTTGTCCTTAGTGTACTATGTTATCACTCATCTCTTTTGATGTCTCTTGGTTATCTCATATTGTTACAGTATCTCAGTTTGTTATCTGATATATTGGATATATCTGTATTTGGTTTTTGAAATTGGATAGGGAAGGGGGGAAAACAAGATGAGGGGTGGGGGGAGGGGGAGGGAAATGGGGACCAAGGCATGAGAAAGGGTATCAATGTATGTGAATTAATGCACCTTCTATCTGGCGAATATAATGTAACCCTTCTATTAATTACAATAAAAATATATGAAAAATAAGTTCCCAAAACAAAAGACATATTTAATTTTCATTAGATAGAACACAGTATAGTGGCATAAATACTGAGGATTTAGCAATTATTGATGAAAATGGATATTATTAGATCTAGACCATTCATTTGAGTAAACATGCTTATAACTGAAGAAGAATATGGCCTATACTAGCTGTCATCTAGGATTCCATTGAGTACATGATGTGAGAGAAATAATAGGAAAAAATGATAGAATCTTAGACAAATATAACTACATATTTTATGTCTTTATATGGGTTTAAATCTTACCACACTTTAATAGCACAGAAAATGTGATATAAAAAAGAATTGAGGTAAAAATTCAGAGAAAAAAATCAAGTTGATTATAATTGGAAAATTTATTCAGAAAAATGGCTTCTAATAGCTTCTATTTATAATAAATTATTTTCCTTATTAGTCTTGTAATCTTGAGTAGTATCAAAATGTAAAGCTTATAAAATTATCTTGGTTTTTAGGAGAGTTACTATAAGATCAGATATTTTCCATAGATAATGACATAGGACTTAATCAGACTTTAACTTTATGGAAGGAAAAAGGTGAAAAGGTGAGGAAAGATGAAGCACATTGTTTTGACCTTCCAGATTTCTAGGACTCCTGTAAGCTAAATTTATTTTTTTAATGGTGTAGAAATGGAGTAAAGAGTATGGAACAAAGCACACTTTTCCCTTTAAGCCTTGGATAGAAAGGAGGGGACAGATGGAAGATTCTATTGCACATTTTCTCTGCCACCTGTCATCATCTGAATGGTGGCCAGTGCTACATGTACACCTTGTTAACCTGCTTGATGAAAATATTGGCAGTATTGGGGGAATTACTTTAGTCAATCTTAACAACGGTTTTATTTTGTAATAAATATAAAATTATAGGATCCACTTGAAAGGAAAATCTATTGGATAAGTACTATTTATTTATCCAAGAAAACATAAATATTTTATTAGGCTAGTTTTAGAATATGATTTCAAATATGTGGCAGGAAATAATTGATGCTTTAGCAATGTATTACATAATTCCACAATATAATGTAGTGGTTATAAGACTAGATCACAGGGGACAACTGGATAAATTGGGAAAAGATGAAAGAGAATATAGTATTTATACTCCTAAAATATGTGTATATACACTAGAATTTAGCACTTGCAAATATATCTCTATTTCACTTGGAATTAATCTTCTCTTCTTACTAGATATTATCATTAAGGTGCAATAGATTTCTTGATAGTACAGGTACTAAGGTGATGAATCTGAAAGAGATCATTAATGAGGTTCATGTTTAATTAAGTCCTTATTTGCGTAGAAAATGACTGCAAAAGGACTAGCATTTTAGGAAAGACTGGAAGGAAGAAGTAGAATTTCAGGTATTTATAAGATGGAAATTTATATCTAGATTAGGTGATATTTTGAGGCAAAAATGTTAGCCAACTTTGATAAGTGGTAATATATTGAGATTCAAGAGGGATTAAATAATAAGCTAGAGAAAAAAGTGGGACAGTTAGGTTTGTCTAATGCAGTCCTTGTTATACATAGTCATAATCAGAATAATGCTTAGATTAACTAAGCAAGGTAAAGACCTGGGAATCTATCTCATAGAAAAAAGAAACATGATATTTAAACATATCACTCAAATGCTCGGATATAGCTTATTGATATAAATGCTTGCCTAGTAACCTGAAGCCCTGGGTTCAATTTCTAACATAAAAAAAAGAGGAGGAGGAGGAGGTAGTTGTAGTGGAAGGAGAAGGGGAAGAAGGATTAATCTAAAACAAATGATTCTAATTACTAATAGAGGAAAACATTAAAGATATTTGGAATGTTTACAGACTACAAATATGACAGTTCATCTTTAGGAAATTGAATACTGTTCAAAAAGAATTGTACTGATTAGAGGTCACTCTCTGTATACCACCTTTACAATAAAATTTAAATTAAAATTTACTTTAGGTTAGGTCAAAACTTTTAAACATTCCACCAATTATTCTAAACAGTATAGATACTGCTTCTCAAAATGATTTCATAATTTATAAACATCCTTTAAGTTTAGAAAACAGTCTATATAGTCTCATAAGTATAATCTGTTTAAGATTTGAAGACATTTTGAGGGGCCATTTCAATGTGGGTCCTTCTAGGTTAGTGTGAATTTTGAAGAAAGGGAGAGGGAGAAAAGGAAACAGAGTATTATCTTCACTCCTTTCTAAAGGCTTGCTATGGGATGAGGTGCAGGAGATCAAATTTCATTCCTTCTATATTGGCAGCACCCCTGTTACCATCAGGGATCACTGTAGGGAACTGAACTGCTGAGCTGAGACACCTGGATGAGCAGGTGGTAGGGAGCCAAACTCATCATCTCGTTACAAGGGGGCAATGGCTTCAGCCAATTGTTTCAATGCTGGTGCAGAAGATATGATGATGGGATATAATTATGGTTTGCAGAGAACTCTAAATAATTCAGTCTGAATAATGGAACATCTCTTTATTTTTTCCTGAAAAAGGCACCTGTATCCTCTAAAATTAGTTAAGGAAGTTCATTTAGATTTTAAAATTATAGCATAATAGGAAATGTGTAGGATCAAATTTTGTTAGGACATGGGCCATTTCTGTGATCATCCACCAGTCTTCCAAATATTTATTAAATAGTTCTCACTCTTCCCCTTCTGATGGGAAGTCAGTACTTTTGGGCCAGGATTATTTATATTCTGAAAAAATATTGCAAATTTGCCAGTTTGAAGATTGTAATCAGTTATGCACACACACATATAAAATACATATATAATATATATCTCAGCATTTATATATACATACATGCATGCATATATATTTCAGAACAAAATTACTGCTTCAGTTATGGCAATGATCAATAACATAAGAGCAAATCCATACTTGGATTAAGGACCAGTTTCCTGATTAATGAGTGCCACACCTTTTCCAACTCACTGTTTTAACTACTGGGTAAGGACTGACTCACTTCTATTTTTTACAGATTGTTTTTTCCATTCACTCTACATGTTCTTGTGTACGATAAAGATAATGAATACCTGCCATTTTGTTATTGCTAACAAATAGGCTTACTAATGCTGAGAAGATGCCCACTCAGTCTCACAAACTCACTTTGGTGAGGTTACTAAGATGGTGTGAAAAATACCACGTTCCTTCTTTTATCTTATGTTACTTCCAGTCTAAGTTTTTTTGCCTGTTGAATTCTTATCATTAAATATTGCCAGGCTAGGGCCAGGAATTTGGTTCTAGTGGTAGAGTGCTTGCCTAGTATGCACAAAGACCCAGGTTCAATTCCTTGGTACCACATACAAAGAAAAATATGGACGTGGTGCTGTGCTGAAATTCAAGTGGCAAAATGCTAGTCTTGAGGAAAGCCCAAGGACAGTGCTCAGGCTCTGAGTTCATGCCCCAGGACTGCCAAAAAAAAAAAAAAAGAAAAAGAAAAGAAAAAATTAGATTCCAGTCCATTCTGGATGGTAATGAGATTATGTGGGTGGACCTCTCATGACAACTTTAGTGCTTTCTTAAGAATAAATGTGAAAGAGATTTCTCCATTCATGGAGACATGGCTGTCTATTAGCGTTCTCTTACCAGAAGGCAGCCCTGTTCTTTATTTGAAATTGTACTTCCTATTCTCAGGAAGTGGGAAAAATGATTTTTTGCTGTTTAAGCCACCAAACTGTGATATTTTGATCATTATAGCCCAAGGTAACAGACAGGACTGGTTGTCTTCCTCACTAGAAAACTTAGGTGTCTTGTTGGCCAAGATGTCTTTCATTCCCTCTGTTTCTAGGTATGTTCTGTAACCTAAAACACCCCAGCTGTGGTTATACTGAGAGAGAAACACTGGAGGATGCACAGGAAATTGAGTCTATCCAACAAAACAAGTCATTAAGAAAGAGTATGTATAACCAAAATTTTTGGCATCGCTGGAAAATCAAATTGTTTATGATTATTTATTCAGGTAAAAACATTCTCTACATCTGATATGATAGCATTAATATTAATATCATAGCTTTAATTTAAGACTTTGGATCTGCAAATATACTGAATGCTCTACAATAAAAAAACAGATTAAAAGATAAAGAACTCACAAAGCTTACAGAAACTCACAAGCACTAAATCCCTGGAGAAATATATGTAAGTGTAAATGCCAACTTCAATATTAGAACAAGTTTTGCAAAACAGCAGTTATAGCTGTACTTTCTTTAAAATTGAACCTAAAAGATATTTCATACCAAAATCTTCAGCTGCACAGGATCACAGAAAGGAAGGGAAAAGTCAGTCCACAATCCACATAAAGAGGATCAAAATAGAAGGGATCCAAACAGAAATGTGTGGTTAAGTTCCTTTAAATAGAATCTTTGCTCAGTGAACAGGTTTTGGTTTAGGATCCTATATTCATAGTATTATTAACCTGTTCTTTCTTCTTTCCTTTCTTTTTTTTACCTTCTTTTTTCCTTCTGTCCCTCTCTCCCTTCCTCCTTCTCTCCCTCCTTTCCTTCCTCCCTCCCTCTCTTCCTTCCTCCCTCCTTTCCTTCCTTCCTTCTCTTCCTCCCTCCCTCTTGCCCTCATTTCTTTATTTTTCTTTTATTTCTTCACTGACAAGAGAGTAGCAATTGTAAATCTTCCAAGCTTCAAGAGTCATTTCTGTCAAATAGCAAAACACACAAAAATACAAGCATTTCACTACAGCAGCTTCAACTGTGAAATAGAGGTTATAAATACTCTATTCCTATTTCTTACAGGGTTAGGGTCAAAGGAATTTGTAAAGTTCTTACCAAAAGACACCTATGTGCAAGTGCTACATCCACTGTAAGTAATAAAACAATAAATGAAACTGAAACATCATATCACATACCTCTTAAAATTTTATCTGGCAGTTTTATTAGTGTTACTGGAAATAATTCTTTTTTATCTTTATTTTAATTTTTTATTGTAATTAATAAAAGGGTTACATGATATTTGCCAGATAGAAGGTGCATTAATTCACATACATTGATACCCTTTCACATGTCTTGGTACCGATTACCCTCCCCCCCACCCCACCCGTCTTGGTTTTCCCCCCTTCCCTATCAAATTTCAAATAACCAAAAACAAATAAATTCAATATATCAGATAACAAAGTGAGATACTATAACAATATGAGATACCCAAGGGACAGCAAAGGAGATGAGAGACAACATAGTACATTAAGGACAGCAATCATTCGTTATATGGCTTTTGTTTCAATATCCTAGAGGTCCTTTCAATTAGCTTCATACTATATGGCCTTATGTATCAAGGTTTTGCTCTATTGCAGATCTCTGCTAGTAGAGCCCAAGGTTTCTACTGTTTATGACAAATGAGGGAAACCATTGAGCCTAAGTTCCTTTGAGTCTGGCTTACTTCGCTTAATATGATTTTTTCTAAGTCTTTCCATTTCCTAACAAATGGGGCGATGTCATTCTTTCTGACAGCAGCATAGAATTACATTGTGTATAGATACCACATCTTGTTGATCCACTCATTAACTGAGGGACATCTAGGTTGGTTCCCTATCTTTGCTATTGTGAATAGTGCTGCAATGAACATTGTTGTGCTAGTGGATTTAGTATGCCCTTATTTCTGGATGGTTGGGTAAATGCCAAGTAGTGGTATTTCTGGGTCATAGGGGAGTTCTATGTTTAGCCTTTTGAGGCACTGCCACACTACTTTCCATAGTGGTTGAACGAGTTTGCACTCTTATTCAATAGAAATAGGGGAAGATTTTGGATATTTCTGTGGTTAACAAAAAAAAAGTTAAGAGGAGCCAGGAGTTTGGCCTAGTGTTAGAGTGCTTGCTTAGCATGAACGAAGATTGGGGTTGAACTTCTAGGTACCACATACATAGAAAAAAGACAGAAGTAGTGCTGAGGCTCAAGTAGTAGAGAGCTAGCCTTGAGAAAGTCCAAGGATGCCCCAGCCTGCAGGGTAGTCAACTGGAACTCGAGGAGGAGTAGACCTGAATGAGAGACAAACCAGACACGAGAAATGATACCAAGACAGTATTCTGATCAAGGTCTCAATCTTTATTTTTTGCACAGCAGAATATATAGGTTTAGCAGAAAGGTGATTGACGCAAGCAGGTTGCCTAGTGATATTGCTTAGTAACCATCTCTATACAACATGTACCTGAAACAAACCTGGGGAGGGGCTCAGGAGGTGGTCAAACTGTTTGCCAAACAGGATACATAAATCAAGTTCTTTTTGCTTACAGAATATTGCTGTTGGGTCGTCATGGAAGGGGTAGTGAAACAATAAGCAATTCTTTCAAGTTACAAACAGAGTCTTACAGTTACTAAGTTCTTTCAGCTATTACTAAGTTCTTTCAGCCTGCAGAAACTTATAGTTTCTGGATGTCATAGCAATAGCTGTTTGGTTCCCAGCACAAGGACAGTGCTCAGGCCCTGAGCTCAAGCCCAGGACTGGAAAATAAAAGTTAAGAGATAGAGACTTGATTTTTTTTTTGTCAGTCCTGGGGCTTGAACTCAGGATTTGGACACTGTCCTTGGACACTTTTTGCTCAAGGCTAGCGCTCTGCCACTTGAGCCACAGCACCACTTCCATCTTTTTCGGAGTATGTGGTACTAAGGAATCGAACCCAGGGCTTTGTTTATGCTGGATGAGCATTCTACCACTAGGCTAAGCTCCCCGCCCAAGAAACTTGATTTTTGATTTATCAAAGTCGAGACTACAACTGTTTTTACCCAAATGAGATGTAAAACCCTCTATAAATTAAAAAAGTATAAAGAATTTACATAATACAAAGAAAAGAAGAAGACAAACAACACTCAGAGCCTCAAAAGAACATGACTAGAAATTATGATACATTTTGTTTTGTTATTGTGGATTCAGCCACATTAAGTTACATGGTGAGTAGGGATCTTGAAAACCCAAGAGAAGAAATGTTCAACATGTAAACAGAGAAAAGGATAAGAGATAAATTTGCTTTAATGAAAATATAATTTGTGGAAATTTATGAGTTATATAAAAATTATGGATAATATAAAAATGGTCTGAAAATAAAAAATGTCAAATTCTACTGATGTTTTCTTTGCAACATGTTATCACACCCAATCAAAACTGGTTTGTCCAGAGAAGATTACCAACTGTTAAATTCATATAAAAATGAAAATCACTCAAAGATACCCATAGACATAAGAGTTGGACTATGAAAAACAAATGTCAAAAGTTATTCCCAAGCTTTTCCCTTCTACTGACACTTCTGAATGCCTGGTCTCTCCTATCTCACACCTCACTTCTTCTTTGGTGTCTTCAATAACTTGGTGTGTTTTTACATTTACTATCTTTACAGTCAATAGAGGGCACAAAATAGATCTGATGATTTCCATGTTTACTCTGCTAAATGATGGAAATCCTTCTCACTATTCCTAGTGAGAAACATTTCATTTGTCTTCATTTTGTGCCAGGACTGAGGCTTTTGAATTCAGGACCTGAGAGTGATCCTTAGCTTTTTCTCTCAAGACAGAAGTCCACCACTTGAGCCAAAGAGCTCCATTTCTGGTTTTCAGGTGGTTAATTGGAAATAAGTGTCCCATGGCTTTTACTTCCTGATCTGATTTCAAACTGTAAAACCCAGATCTCACTAGTATTCCTTGGCCTGAATCACTTTTTATTGCAGTACTACCTGCCATCTGAAATTTTTGTCTTATTATCAACCCATTTAAACAACTAAATAAATGACTTATCTAACTATTCTACTCATTTTTAGTTCTTCATGTATATTTTCTCCAGACTGGAAAGGAATGAACATATGAGATATAGCTCATAATTACTTTTGTTGATCAAAGCATGTGATAGTGAACGAAATAAGGTAATGACATCATTAAGTAATGACTATCCCTTTCCTTCATTCTGCACAATATAAAAAATTAATCTTTCAACATGGATCTGCATTAAACAAAAAAGAAAATTCAAAATACTATCAAAACACTTGTCTTTTCCTTTATAAGAAAAGTAATTCCAAACAATTGAATTTGTACATATAGTTAGCACACATTTCTTATTTTATGGAGATAAAAATATCTTTATTCCACTCAAAGACATCCATTATTTTCTGGATGAAAGAACAATTGCTACTTGGACTCTATCTGTGTTGTCTCGACAAGGAAGGCACCATCTTAACCACTTGTCTTTGCTTCTTTTTTCATCATCATGCATATTGCTAATTGACTTTTCTCAATATCTTGGACACATCTACCATCAGCTATTTATCCATAAAATCCATTACAGAATAGACAGAAATTAATTAGTAATGTTGAACCAGGAATGTAGGTCTGGTCTTCTCTCTAGACTTATTAGACAAATAATTAACAAAAAATATATTGCTTAAGACAATACTCAGTTTGGATTGAAAAGATCAAACAAAAGACAACTGATACATTCCTGGTGCTAGTCTACTTTTCCCAGAACAGAATACTATGATTTAAAGACAAATATCAGTGAATAATGTGATGTCAGTGTAAAGTCAAAATAATATTCTTTTTAACTATTTAGGTATACTGGCATTTTTATCACACGCATCTTCCTCAAAATGAATTTTTCATGAATCTCTTAACAAGAGAAAACAGCACCATAATTCCAGACAGTGAGAGGCTCTTCCTAAGTGGAATCCACAAAATTTTGAGTTTTGGGCACCATTTCTAGCCTTTCACATTCAAAAGCCTTTTACTCATACTTTATTACTTTACTACTTACTACTTTACTACTTTAATCACTCTTCTGGGTAAGTAAAAACTTTTTTTCCATATATTTTTTATTGTAATTAATAGGATTACATTATATTCACCAGATAGAAGGTGCATTACTTCACAAACACTGATACACTTTCTCATGTCTTGGTCCCCATTTCCCTCCCCCCACCCCTGCCCTTCATCTTGTTTTCCTCCCTTCCCTATCTGATTTCAAATAACCAAATATGCATATATACAATATATCAGATATGATATATAGTTAAAATCTATTTTTACTATCTTTTTCTCCTAATCACCCAACTATTTTTTTGATGCATCCTGGTACTGGGAGCTGTACTGGAGGTATTTCAGCTCAAGACTAGTCTTCTACCACTTGAACCACAGCTCTGCTTCAGGCTATTTTGGTAATTGATTGGAGAGAAGAGTCTCAATGGAAGTTCCTAATGGTACTCTGATATGAGAAAGGAGGAACTTTCATTCTCAGATCTCAATCTCTTGAGTAGCTAAGATTACAAGTGTGAGCCACCACTGCTTACTTGCTTGTTTTTTGAGACACAGTCTTAGTATGTAGCTCCAGTGAGACTATCTTAAGATCATTCTTAATATAGGACAGTGTGATTTTTCTTGTATTTTAAGCTATTTGTTGGTTGAATGAATTTTCTCCTTATTTCTTAGGTTTTGCTTAACAGATACATTGTATGGAAATGAATACATACTGAAAAGATGCTCGATTAACTGTCGAGAAATGTCTCTTGCAAAACAAGATGTTGAAAAGTCTATTTATTTTGGAATCAGTTCATGGTGGAATTCATCCACTTCATCATCTTTATTAGTCATGCAAGGATAGACTGCAACCAAATTGAAAATAACAGCCAGGATTTTAATTTGCAGATTATTTTTATTTTTCATTTCCATTAAAAAATTCTCCCTACACAGGAAACAAGTTCCATGTTCTATGCTACTTATCTTTTAAATCCTAATTATATTTAAATTACTCTTCCACTCTTACCACATTAACATAATTGTGTGTCAACCAGGAATGAGATATTTTTAGAACATTCTGCAAATCAAAGCCTTTATCATTTTACATATTTTTCCATATTATTTCTTATTGGAAGCATACCTCAGATTTTATTTCTATTTTGTGGTTTTTCTAGAACTAAAACTTACAAGGGTCTTAATCAAGTGATTTCCCAATTGTTCCAAAGGATAGTAAAAACAGTTATAATGTGAGGCCCAGTTCACTTCATTTTCTGTTGTTGTTGTTTTTTGTAGAAACTATTGGTAAGAGCAACATAGGGCAAATGTGATCTTTGTATATGTATCTGCTGGTAAAACATGCATCAAGTACAACACTGGAGTTGGAGGAGTATATTTCAAGCGGTAGAGCACTGTCAGCAAGAATGAGTCTAGGTTCCTAGTTCAGACTCAAGCACTGGGTATTAGGTGGGGGGAGAAAACGTGAAGAAAAGCAACAATTACCTTGTAGGACATGATATGGTAGATGAATAAACCCAAGAGAATCATGTGAGTTGGAACTCTGAAGGAGACTGTCGGCTATGCTTTCATAATAGTAAGTGTCAAAAATATTTTATACAGAATAAAAGCAAGGTGTGGTATAGTATAGATATAACAATAATTATACAGATTACCATATTATAAATATATTTTGGGGTGTTATTCAATTTAACCATTTATTAAAACTGTTCAAACTTCATTTGGTATGGTCCTTTTATGTAAAACACATATGTACACATATACATGTATCATTAATTTATTGTAAAGTTTGTCTATCCTCCAAAACTCCTACATGTATATTTGCAAGAATATTTGACAGTAATTAAATTTTTCCAGCTACATAGTAAGAAACCATATTATGTATTCTAGTGTAAGCAAGTTGGATAGGTAAATCTAAGTTTCTATTATAGAATATTGGCTCAGTGTATATTACAAATATGTCATAAACCACTAAAAATGACAAGAAAACCCATCCCTGTTGTTCTGACTGAATTACAACTGATACAAATCAGGGAATGTAGTAAATTGTCAACTCATGCTACTTCTTCATGAATGAGTTACTATTAATATCCAACCTTCATAGGCTAAGAAATTGAGGCTGTGATATTACATGAGTTAATCCAAGATGACTGCAAACTCCCCCCCAGCAAACTAATAACAAAGCACAGGTTTATTTGTAATGTTTTTATTATCTTTAAATAATTGTACAGAGGAGTTGTCATTCAGCAAATCAGTTTACAAAAAGGATGCCTTGATTATTGCCCTTTCCAAAGTTCTCATCCATCTCCCCCAATCCACTTCTTCTCTCCTATTTTTAAATTTTATATTATGTACTGTTTTTTGCCATTTCACAAGGTATTCAAATGTATATTGCATTTTGATCTGTGTTCTCCCATCAACATTTTTTACCCTCCTTTAAATCACCCCTTCCCTTTATTGTCCCGATTCTGTGGTATATACAATGAATTCTTCCCTGTATTCTTTTACCTTCTCCACTTCATTCTTCTATTCCTTCCCTTCCCTTTCCCACCTGTAAATACCCACTTCCTGTACTTATTTTGTTGGGCTTTGACTTAGTCTTTCTTTTTTATTTTTATTGTAATTAGTAGAAGGGTTACATTATATTTGCCAGATAGAAGGTACATTACTTCACAAACATTGATAACCCTTCTCATGTTATTGTCCCCATTTCCCTCCCCCAACACCCTCTCCTCATTTTGTTTTCCCTCCTTCCCTATCCAATTTCAAATAAACATATATACAGTATACCAGATAACAAGGGAAAAATATAACATAATTAGAATAACCAAGGGACAACAAAAGAGAAGAGAAATAACATAGTATATTAAGTACAACAATCACATTCTATGGTAAAGAAACTTACTGTTTGAGCTCTCTATAGAGTCTATCATACTTTAGTTAATTCATTTGTAACCACTTGCACACTACAGTGTTTTTACCTGTAGATTTATATGAACATCTAAAATTTGAATCACATCTATTTTAGAGTGCAGTTTGAATTCCTGCCTTTCACTGCCTTTTTACAGTTAACAGAGGAACAGATGTCATGACAAACCATCAAAACACAAATGATTTCCTGGTACTTTATGAATAATTTAAATAAATTATCTAAAAGAAGGCAGACAGGAAATCTAATACTCACTGACCAAAAAGAGCCATTTTGTAAAAAAAAAATCATAAAACTTGAATGCATGTAACATGATTGGTAAGTCATTTAATCATATGAAAAAATGTTCTCCTTATAATTGATACTTAATTGTTTACACTTAAAATTGGGGAGGTAACATATAATTAATTTGTACTGCATTATGTTGAACAAACTGTTGTCTTGGTAGCAAAGAAATACTAACTGACTTTACCAACATCAAAACAATATGAGTTTTCTGTTTACTATAGACAGATACCTTTTTAGAATAAAAATACAGTAAGTTAGACAGCTAGAAAAAAGTAAATGTTTTTCAAATATATTTACTAATTTGTTCATAAAATAACTGCTGAATAGTTATGTTCTAAAAACAACATGACAGGAAATTTTAAGTTTAAATAAAAAGAAAACTCTGCATAGGAAGCACACAAAATGATAATAGAACAATCAAATAATTGCTGAATAAAACAAAAAATGTATGCCGACACGGAGAATAGATAACAAAACGCAATTCCTGAAACTGTTTAGAATCACTTAATTAATTCCCCCAACAGTTATAAGTTTCTAAGGAAAAAAATATTTTGAAGACTTAATTTTTGAAGACTTAATAGTTTATTTAGTAGGTTGCCATTGGGAGATTTGTAATCATCTTACTATACTGAACTAGCACTTGTTCACTGATAAAATTATTTGTAGGTTATGAATATGTTTCCAGTATCTGGATTATCAATAGGCTTAGCTTAATCAGAAATATAATTCCAGATTCTCTCTACACCAATAAATTATATATAAATACATAGATACCTGTATGTACATGCATATACATATACACACATACATATACATATATATGTAGATATGGATAAATATATATATATATGTGTATATATGTATGTATATTTAAACAGTTTGTTATTAAGCAGTTTCAACTTACTATTTTTACTGCAGTTAATGTCTGATGATGAGCACATATTTTGGAACATTACTAACATATCATGTATTGTACATATGTATATGTTTATATAAGTATATATATATATAATTGGTCAATTTATTGCTTGCTGTTGTGCTAATTTCCTGTAGATCATTTTATTTCCTACTACATAAAACAGGTCCTTTGAAAATAATTATGAAAGAAAAGACCTAAAGAAAAAATTCAGAAAAATGAGAAAATATGATTTGTGAGAAAAAGTAATACCATGATTCTATGCATCCCTAGGAATCATATTCTTACGATATTTTGCATGGGAATTCAAGATGAAGGAAAGAAATAATACAACAATATACAAAAATGGTAAAGTTACAACTCATCAATCTTGCAAGTAGGCTACACTGAAAATTTCCAAAGAAGTGCATCACTGAAGGTCATAAGTTATATTTATTTTTTCAAAACTACTATTTTTCCTTAACTGCTTTTGATTACCAAGATACCTGTGCCTATCAGCACAAAGGTGGGTGGGGCGGGGAAGACCCACATGTTTATTCTCATTATAGGTCTCAGCAGCAGAGAGTGATAAAACAATAACATATTCATACCCAATGGTAATCAAGTCTCAGCAGGAATGATTCACAATACCAATGATATAGCAAAAAGTTAGGCATGGCGTTCACACACGACAGTTCATTTCTTTGTGTGGTTATCTTACTCAGTGATGCAGATAAATGGGCCAGCCTGACCCTGCACTCTGCTCCCAACAACTGAGGTTTAGTAACTTCACTTTTTTTTTTTTTTGTAATTTGGCTCTCTTGTTCAAACATAGTGCTCAACCGCTTGAGCCATATATCCAGCTGGGAATTTTGCTAGTTAGTTGGAGATAGTGTCTTATAAAATTTCTTCCTGGTCTGGGTTCAAACCACAGTTCTACAGAACTCAACCCCCTGAGTAGTGATGATTATGGTGTGAGAGGCTGGTGTTCAGCCACAGTCACCAGTTTACATCATGTTTAGTGTTTGTTTTGGAGACCTTGTATTGGAGACCTTATGTTCTCATTATCCTGTGACAAAATAAAAATAACAGGTATATCAATAACTGATTTCTCCGCAATCCAGCATAAAACTGCTATGTCTGAAATTCAATTCATGAGGAGAAAAGAGAGTATGATGGAACAAAAAGGTAATGCATCCTTGTGTTGGATTACCATTTGTATTTGTGCAGAATGTGCAATAGTATTCACACCACAAAGCATTATTGATTTCCTGTTGAATGCTTGCTATGAGTTTATGATTCACTCAGAGGTCAAGCAATCTGTTCAAAATAATTTTTCAGTTTTACATAGCCATTAAATGATCTTATTGCCATCTTAAAAGTAAAATCAATTTATTATCTTTTGGGTATCTCATCTTTCATGATGATTAAGTTATTATGTAGGCATATTATCTTAAATTATAATGCTGCGGATGGTCATAATTTGTGCAGATTTCACATTTTAATGTGTATCCTTCCTCTTATTCTCATTATGACCTTTTAAGATGTTTGCATCATGCTGTTAGAGGCATAATTTAGAGATATGCTATAACTGGAAATTTCCAGATGTATCATGAGATCCAGACATCCTTCAACTATGTCACATTCTTCTATACTTTAACATTCTTTCCATTTCAGCAAGATTATTTTGACTTTATCTATCAAGGCTGGGATGACTAGAGCTGAACTTTAAAGCACTCTGAAGGAAAAATACGAAAATTCAAGTATCTATTACTCATATTTGAATTACTCTAAAGATTATCTACCAGAGAACACAACTACAGGAAGCGTTTTGGAGAATGTATTGGGCTCTTACATGTCCGTGTAAAACTTGAATAAATCAGCCCAGCTTTCCTTCAGTGGATCAATAAAACATGATACCCACACACAACAGAATTCTACTCCTTTATCAGAAAGAAAATTGTATCACTTGTAAGGAAATGGACACACTTGAAAAAAATTGTCTTAAGGAAAGTAGGCCAGACCAAGGGAAATATAGGTTGCATGGTTTCCCACATTTGTGGTAGCTAGAATGTACTTATAAATATATCAACATACTGGGTGGTAAGCAAGTACTTATAAATGAATTAACTGAACATAATAGATTCTATAGAGAGCTCAAGTAATACAATTCTTTAAAAAGATTAAGTTAAAGTAAGTCCAATAAAATCTGTACCAGGAAATGAGTACTTGCAACAGGAGAGGGATGAACGAAGAGGAGAGTGGATTGCATAATGTAAGAGAAAGGGCAAGTTGAAGGGAGGGGAAAATGTTGAAGTGATGACACAGATCAAGATTTCCTGTATACATGAATGGCAAAAAAATTCAATAACGTAACCTAAAAATTAGGAAATGTGAGGGAAGGTGTGTGTTGGGAGGGGTGAATGAGGATGTTGAAAGGGGTGACATACATCAAGATGCACTGTGTTCATAAACTGTTTTGTTGCCTGGCAACTCCTTTGTACAACTACTTAAAGATAATTAAAATATTTCAAAAAGGAACAAAACGCCACCAAATATAGTAGTTTTACTCTGACTTTCAGTGACAAAAATCAATTAAAACAAATTACATTGTTTTCTTCTCTTTTTCCAAAGTCAGACATTGGCTTTCACTGACAATCTATTTGATGGGAGATACAGATGAAAAAAATAATTGAACACAATGTGGCTGTCCACTATAAACACAATAGATTAATAATCGATGCCAATCAATGCAATCAATGTAAGGCAAATGACATTTACAATCTAAACCTAGAATTGTTCCTTCATATTCCATTTCAAGGTTTAAGCAGAGAGGCCATATTATACAATGGAGCTATAATTTTATGAAAGAGCTTGTGTGGCACTTAAACCAATACATTTGTCATTTTGGGAATGTTGTATTATATTAAAAAATATATAGCAATAGTACCACTTTTCACCTCCTGTCATGCCATCAACTACCCTCTGGCATTTCTTTCTTTTCTTTTTTTCTTGTTTCAAGCTAGAAAATGTACGTGTTTTTCTGTAAGACTATTATATGTAACTACCTCACAATTTCAGAAACACTTCATTCAGGGCTGGGAGTTTGGCCTAGTGGTAGAGTGCTTGCCTGCATGCATGAAGACCTGGGTTCAATTCCTCGGTACCACATACATAGAAAAAAGCTGGAAGTAATGCTGAGGCTCAAGTGGTAGAGCACTAGCCTGGAGAAAAGTCCAAGGACAGTGCTCAGGCTCTGAGCTCAAGCCCAGGACTGGCAAAAAAAAGAAAAAAAGAAAAAAAAAGAAATACTTAATGAATAGCAATTATGAGTGGAGCTTCTATTATGTAAGAGAAGGTATCATCAGGCAACTTTATGAGTAATGTATCCCGCTTTTCATTAACTGTGCAAGTTTCCATATCTGATGTCATTCCAAACACTGTAAAAAACATATGACTCAGAAGTATTAAATGATTTGTTTTAAGTTTTAATAGCCTTTATATGATAAAAATCTGTATTTCATCCAGATTAACCAATGCTGAAATCTGATCTTTAGAAGTTGGGACATGAGATTTCATTTAAAAGCTAAAGTTCCTCAAGTATTAGCTCTGTGATACAACAGATTAACAGTTCATCCATTAAGAAAGACTTCTTATTGTACTAAATATGTTGATTTCTCTGTAGACTCCAATAACTATAAGAAAATTGGATCTTAAAAACCTGAGGAGGGGTATTAATGTGTGTGAAGCAATGCACCTTCTATCTGACAAATATAACTTTATCCTTTCTATTATTTACAATATAAAATATATGAAAAAATAAAGATCTAGAATCACAAAAAAAAGAAAATTGGACCTCACTCCTGCTCTCTAAGAACTCTAAGGCATTTTTTGGAGATCACAGAAGGTCCTCTGTGGTGATCTTGGGAAGAGAGACTTCACAGATCACTTGATATCTCAAGTACATGAATAAAGGAATCTATTGATCAGCACTGTTTACTTCAAGCCCTCACATGCAATCTTGGAAATGTTTTTAGCCTTTTTAGAGACTTCCTAGAGTCACTGGATCCAACACAGTGAATCTATCTATTAACAGGGCAGGCTTGGCTTTTCAAGGCACATAATCAGTACCTTTCTGGTTGTACCACTGCCAATCTGTAATTATAACTGATCAAATTTGTCAGTTAGATATAAAAAAGTCCAAAAAACATGCTGTTGAAAAATCAAATGATAAATGCTAATAGAAATCTACAAAAAAAAGTTAGTGCATAGAAAACATCTGATTTGAAGTTATTCTCCTACTTCCCAATAGAGAGCATTTTTGTTCAAAAATAATTCTCCTGACCTTGGGCTCTACTAGCAGAGATCTGCAATAGAGCAAAACCTTGATACATAAGGCCATATAGTATGAAGCTAATTGAAAGGACCTCCATGATATTGAAACAAAAGCCATATAACGAATGATTGTTGTCCTTAACGTACTATGTTATCTCTCATCTCTTTTGCTGTCCCTTGGGTATCTCATATTGTTACAGTTATCTGATATATTTGTCATCTGATATATCGGATTTATTTGTATTTGGTTATTTGAAATTGGATAGGGAGGGGGGAAAACCAAGACGGGGGTGGGGGATGGGGGGAGGGTAATGGGGACCAAGACATGTGAAAGGGTATCAATGTATGTGAATTAATGCACCCTCTATCTGGCAAATATCATGTAACCCTTTTATTAATTACAATAAAAATATTAAAAAACAAAACAAAACAAAAATAATTCTCCTAAAAATGCAATTTACTTATCATTAAATATTTCTGCTTTTTTATCCCTTGTCTTTATAGCTTATGCATAAAAGAGGGAGAAAGGGAGTACTGTATGTACAGGTGGCCTGCAGGAGTAAAGTATTATATTAAAACTCTTTCAAGGTTTTAATTATGACAGTCATTAGGTTGACATAATTAGAAAAATATTGTTATTTTTCTTTCAATTATTTTTATTGGAAGACTAGGGCACAAGTTATAGATGTGTTTACAACTATGTTTGCTAACAATTCATTTCCAAACATTACAAAATTTAACAACAATAGGCAGTTGATTTCCCTTAAGCACTTTCCTTTCTAGTATTCCTACCAACTACAAACATTAGAACTAGCTTGAATTTCAACATGAAAATATGTCTCAAATGTTTAATTATGTTCTTAATCATACTAAAATCAGTTGACAGTCTACTATATTAAAAGGCAATGGTCACTACAAATTCATTATAATTATGGGTATATGTATATTTAATGCAATACTTTCACTATCTCCTCTCATAGTCACACCTTGTATATCTCATCCCAATGAGATAATTAAGATGGCCATAAAAAAAGGATGTGGGTGCCGGGTTGGGTGGTGAAAACTAGGAAAAATTGAGGGAGGGAACGATACTGTTCAAAAAGAAACGTTCTTTTCCTGGTGAATGTAACTGTAACCCCTTTATACATTACCCCAACAATAAAAAATAAAATTAAATTAAAAAAAGAAATGTACTCATTACCCGATTTACGTAACTGTAACCCCTCTGTATATTACCTTTACAATAAAAAATAAAGGTTCCAGAAGAAATTTATGCTAGCATATGAAAATGCTAGTTATTTTAATCTTATATAATATTATTATATAACTCCATATATATGCAGTTATAAAAATTCAGTATGAATGTTCAAGTTAATTTTTTGAAATTTAAAATCCCTAGTACTTTTAATGTACCAACTGAACCAAGAATCAGTGCTGACAGCCAACTTTGACCCTGTCCTTGTGATCTGGGCAACTTAATTTTCACCCTGTAGAAATAAAGATGACTTTTTCCCATGACAAGACTGTGTTCGACACTGGTTAATTAGCACACAGATGGCAGGGAAGCTGCCCATTTTACCCCCTACTATACAATCTGCACATTTATATGCAGCACATATTGCACTGTAGAATATTTGCACAAGTCATATGGCAGTAATCAGGCCCTCACTTTTGAAAGTTACAATAAAAAGAAGGTAATGATTATGAACTTAAAAGTACAGCACACTCAAATAATTGGACAAGCTTCATTGAGAAAAGATGAGGCACAATTTATTGTACTCTTCTTAACATTTAATTCTTACTTCTTGAAAAACTTCCCAAAGATACTCATAAATTGGTACTGACATGAAAATTGCCATGGTTTGATGAAAAAGTAGAGAAATACCCTATATCCCTAGCTAAATAATAAACATTCAGGATTCTGTTTGAATATAAATATCTAATGATAATAACTCAAAGTATTCGAAAATCTGTGTTTTACTGACCAACTTATATTTAACAAAACTGAGCTAGAAAAATATCTCTTGTCGGGATCAGAACATTTCCTTCCTCTTCCTCCTTCTCAACATAGATGGGATTGCCTCTCAATCTAATGAACAGGTTTGAAATCTTCAATGTTTATGACCTTATAACAAATATTCATGTACATTTAAGGAAGTGACCATCTAGATATTTTCAGAAGCTTTCCCTTGTACTACCAGATGTCTTAGGTAAGACAAAAATAAGAAAAAAAAAATGAGTGTTCATGCTTTATAACATGCTTTTAAACCTAGTGTATTTCATTGCCATGTACCTGTGGATAATCAAAACTAGATCAAGCTGACATAAAGCATGCAATCTTTCATAATGACAAATATTGTTTGTATATATCTCTATGACTGTACATTCTGGATTATATTTCTGCTTGGAGAAATTTGTTTTCTTTTTGCTGATTTAGCTTGACTCATCGGTAGTACTGTGTGCTATGCTAACTAAAACACTCAACAGTCTAACTGATTTTTGTTTCTGGATTATATTTAACTCACCAGTTTAAATTTCAGGTCATTATTTGTTGAATGAGGTCATTATCTTGTGATAGTCTGTGTCCAGGCAGTGTATCTGAAAATTGTTTACAATCTGGCCTTTAAATAAGAATATCAGCCTTTTTACAGTTAAATATGTATTTATATTCCTTCTTACATTTATATATTTTGTGTACCATCCCTTTCTGTAAGATTTCTTAGAGGGCCTTTTGGGGCTGCCTGTATCTTCATGCTTCTCTGGAAATGACACTTTTCACTTTGAAAATGTCAAACAAAGAAAGAAAGCATCACATAATTTAGGAGTGAGAATGAATTTGAGCCCTGAGCGCTGGTCACCCTTGAAGCCATAAACTTCATATGCATTTTAGACAAGAAATCTACAGGAAGAGAACAAGGACACGGAACTGAAGCCTGGTTTCTTATTCACTAAAATTGTTTATTTAAAAATCATTATGACATACCAACAAATTTGGAAGGAGACATCATGAATAGGATGGATTTTTCGTTCCTTTCCTTCTTCATTCCATTTGAGTATAATGATTTAGCAAGATTTTATTTTTATGGAGAGATATTGTCACTTCTATTTGTACAAAGGTACAAGTTTGTCATCCAATGAAATTTTAATTTGAGTCATTAGAAAGTAAATCTAAAAATATCATGTAGATGAACTGTGCTTCACCCCAATTCAATATTATAGAGGAATTTTGTCTCAAATAAGTAAGTAAAGGAAAAAAAACAGGTTATAAAGCCACATAAGGAAGAGCTGGATGGAGTCCAAGGATATCCAAATATATTAACTGCAACATGATGGATAGAAGGGAAAACGCTAATAGTGTCATTTCACAGAAAGGCAAAGTCAACATTCAGCAAAATAAAACACTAAGAATATGGTACTGAAAAGTGGTGGGCTAATACAAATGCAGACAAAGAATCCTGGAGGCAATAATTTTTAAAAGTTGAAATGGGTCTCAGTCATTGAGGAAGCAGTAAAGAATAATGGCTAATAGTATAAGGAAGATGATGAATATCCAAAAACACACAAAAAATTGAAGGCTGAAGTTACTAAACAATGGAGTGGACATGTCAAACTGAATAGTTTGTAGATCAATCACAGCTTTATAAAAATGTGTAGGAATGGACTTTACTTTGAGAAATTATATGAAAGTGAAAAATGAAAAGATATGCTATCATTCAGGTGACATCTTTATTTGTGACATGGCTGACTTTAGTGAAATCACTGGACATTTTCTTTACATTACATTTAGTTTACTCGTATGTAAGAAAAGGTTTTAGTATATTTTCCTCAAGAAATACATATTTACAGGTGTCATTCCTACATCAAATGTTGAACAAATGTGTGCATGAATATTTGTTCTATTTTTTGGCAAGAGACTGAAAAGTAGGAGAGTTAACACTGAATTTATTTCTTGTGACAAAGATGTTCAAACTTGTATCTGCTTCATTAAGCTAACCTGCTTCAAGAAAACAGTTCAGATTAGTGCATTTAAGAGTAGTAACAAATGTGGCATGTATACACTACGAAATTCTATGCTTCCATCACAAAGAATGACATTGCCCCATTTGTAAGGAAATGTAAAGACTTGGAACAATTATATTAAGTGAGCCAGACTCAAATAAACATAGGCTCCATGGTTGTCCTCATTTGTAACGATAGTATTTGTCTAGAATAGCCCTAGCAGAGGATCACAATAGCTCTACAGTTATGTACATATGATAATATAAAATGGTCTCCAGTATATGGAAACAAGAGATGATTTTTGTTGTTGTTTTTCTTTTTAATATACTATGCAAAGTTATTTCTTTTTTTCTTTCTTTCTCCTCTCCTTGGTTTATCCCTTGTTGTCATGGTTTTTTTATTCTGCTACCGTATGTCTTGTCTATATATTTATCTGATTTGGGGAAGGGAATGGGAAATGAAGGACAAAGGTTGAACTAATGCAAAAGTGATACTCAGAAGACACTATCTGGGAAATGAACTTTACAACTGGGGGCAGGAGGAGTCAGGGAGAAAGGAACATGGGGAAAATGATACAAGAGAACTAACAATGTTCAAGAAAAAATGTACTCATCACCTTACACATGTAACTGTGATCCATTTGTACAAAATGTTTATGATAAAATTTAAAATTTTAAGGTCTGGGAGTTTGGCCTAGTGATAGAATGCTTGCCTAGCATGTACGAAGACCCAGGTTCAATTCCTCAGTACTTTACACATAGAAAACAGCAGGAAGTGGTGCTCTGGCACATGTGTTAGAGTCTGGCCTTGAGAAAGCCCAGGACAGTGCTCAGGCCCTGAGTTCAAGGCCCAGGATTGGCAAAAAAATTAAAAATTAAGAAAAAAATGTAGCAACAACTTAATCTTCACAATGGAACACTAGAGAAATTGACCTAGTTTAAATGGGATCTCATAAATTTCTTGCATAATTAAAATGAATTGATGGATATCAATGTCATTATTGAATGAGTAGTACATTATTTACAGTGTCTAGTTTATCTTTAAAGTATTCTTAAATGGTATAATTAGAGTATAAAGTCATTTCATAGTAGATCACTGATGTCTCATGCTTGTAATCCTTGCCATTCAGGGGTCTGAGATCTGAGGATCGTGGTTCAAAGCCAGCCTGGGCACTCAAGTCCATGAGACAATTATCTCCAATTAGCCACTAGAAAACCAGAAGTGATGCTGTGGCTCAAGGGGTAGGGCAGTGGTCTTGAGCTGAAGAGCTCAATATTTACTCTTCATCCCGAACTGGATCAATAGAGGCCAAAGATAGGATCCTAAAAGCAGTCAGGGAGAAGAGAACAATCACCTAAAAGGCAAACCAATCAGAATAACCCAATTTCTCAGCAGAGACCATGCAAGCAAGAAGAGATTGGAACGATATATACCATGCCCTGAAGTCAAATAACTACCAACCAAGAATACTGTACCCAGCTAAGCTCTCATTCATAACTTAGGGAACAATAAAAACATTCCATTCCAAGGAAAAACTTCAACATTATGTAGCAACAAAACCAACACTACAGAAAATTCTCAAAGATGTTCTACACAAGGAAAACCAACACAAATGTAATACAGAGAAAGACATGGCACCTAAAACTCATAACATCTAAGTACCACAAAAACTATCAAGACACAGGCCCTAATGAAAGCTTGTAAAAATGGTAGGAACTAATAAATATTTCTCAATCCGGACTCTCAATATCAATGGACTTAACTCTCTAATTAAATGGCATAGATTATCTAGTTGGATCAAAAAACAAGATCCATCGTTCCACTGTCTTTAAGAGACACATCTTACCCCAAAAAACAAACACCTTTTGAAAATGAGAGGTTGGAATAAACTCTATCAAGCTAACAGCCCCCATAAAGAGGCTGGAGTTGCCATCCTCATATCAAGTTGAGCATATAAATATTAACTCAACAATTCCTGCTTATATTCATTAGTGTCTCTTTTGGTTACTTTTTTTTTCATAGTACTGGAATTTGAACTCATAGCCTCCATGTGCTAATAGATAACACTCTCCTACTTGAGTCATTCCTCCAGCTTTTCTTTTGTTCTTATAAATGGAATTTAGAAATGTTTAACTTCTGAGCTCACCTTAAACCTCCATCCTCCACATCTAAGCTTCATAAGTGGCAAATTCTAGCATTTGTCACCACTGTCTGTCTTTACCATTGTTTATTATTCCAGTATGTGATAAAAAGTTTAATGAAAATTGAAAGTTATTCTCAATTTTTCTCATGCTATCCATTATACATAGCAAAACTGAAGCATTTTAAGTTGTACCTTGTTAGGTGTTCAGAAACAAAAACTAATGGTGTATTATGAGATATCAATCAATATGAAAGCCATTGATGACTTGAAACATACAGACCATAAAATGAAATTTGAAGAAATATTTATTAATGCAAAAGAATCCATGAAGAGGCTCAATAATTTTAAAAACAATTTTCTTTTGAAAATTGAAAATATTCAGTCTGATAAACATAAATCTAAATGTATCAAAGTTTAATCTATCAACATGCTAATAAATAGGCAAAATTAACTAAATGTTGAGACATAGTCTGCTGTCATAGAGAGTAACTAATTAATTACAAAAAGCAAATACATTTACAGGAAAATATAAAGTTTAGCATACAAGCAAGAAGCAAAAGAAAAGATCTTATTACACTAACTCCAAAGTAAAATGTGCCCAAGGACAGAGACCAGACCCTGAATTTAAGCTCAAGGACTGGCAAAAATATCTATCTATCTATCTATCTATCTATCTATCTATCTATCTATCTATATGGTTGGAAGCCAGCCCAAGCAGAAAAGTCCTCCAATTAACCACCAAAAAGCTGGGGTGGAGGAATAGATTATCAAGGGACACAGCTGGTTCAGAGCATAAATACCTCAAAAAGCATCCTTAATTGTTCACAGCTATGTCAAGTGGTCAAATGTTTTAATCTGAAACACCAAGCACAAACACTGGTGCTGGTGAGAGTGTAGCAAAACAAGAACTCTCATTCATTGCTGGTACAGGTACAAGATGGTACAGAAATGCAGTGCCACTAATTTCTTATTCTTTCATGTAATTTTCCTTGTCATCTGAGAAGATGAATATTTTTTTTGCTGGATTTCACACTGAATCACTAAACACTGTATACGATCATTAATGGTTTGGATAGATACTTATTAACAATTTGCAATTATCTGGAGTTGCAAATAACTCTATGATAAAGTTAATTAATTCAAAAGGAAATTTTTAAAATAGAACATTTAAAATTATTAGTTATGAGCCAAAGTAAAAAATGAACTTGTTCTCCCAACAAATGTCTTCATACAACAATATGTCATAGTCGTTTCTATTTGGCAAAATTCCAATGTATCAAAACCAGCTACATGGTGCTATATTTCTAAAAGGGTAAGAAACTGAGTCCATCATTCATATGGTATGTCTATATGACACATATGGCATCTAAATGCCATTTTATATGTATAATTAAAATATTTTAACACACTTGCTAATGATTGTGTAATGTTTTATAATGCCCAAAACAATTCACAAATCTCATCTTCCTAGAGCCTTAGAATAATCCTGTACTATCTACTAAGCCCATTTCTATAATGAAGATACTAAAGCTTAAAAAATAGATCTGAGAATTCCAAATTACTTGTTTTAACAAGGCTTCTGTGAAGATAAGGCCAGTGGCAACCAATCTGTAGAACAGGAGGCCGTTTGTTTGCTATGATGACAAAAGGCACACATTTATGTGTTTGTGTTCATGTACAGGCAGTTTTGCAATAAGGATACAATAGTTAATACATTTCACATAATCACTGCTTTTAGGAAATCTAACCTTTGGTCCTCACTAAATTTAGTAAAATGAATAATATCTAAAGGACAATATAAACATCATAGCAGCATTGTCTATAACATAAAGGTAAGATTTGAGCCTGCATATAATGAGTGATTGTTGTCCTTGATGTACTATGTTATCTCTCATCTCTTTTACTGTCCCTTGGTTATCTCATATTGTTACAATATTTCACATTGTTATCTGATATATTTTATATATGCTTAATTGGTTGTTTGAAATAGGAGAGGGAAGGGGGGAAATTAAGTTGTGAGGGGGAGAGGGGAGAGGGAAGGGAAATGGGAAACAGGACATGAGAAAAGATATCAATATTTGTGAAGTAATGTACCTTCTATCTGATGAATATAATTTAACCCTTCTATTAATTACAATAAAAATATATGAAAAAAAGTTTTGAGCCTGACATTATATTTTACTATGCCTATGCTGGAAGAACAATGATGAAACATTTTCTTCTCTCTGGTTCACAATTAAAAAGGCAGTAGTCACTCATGTGCACACACACACACACACACACACACACACACACACACCCCAGAAATGGCATATTTATCTTTGGCTTTTTGTCACTATTAATTTGTCCCCAAATTGTTTTTTGTTAAGTGTTTTACATTCTTCTTTAACATGAATAACAATATTGCATAGTTAGAATCTGGTTTGCAACATTAAGCAGCTAAGAGTGTCTTGGTCCAGTATGTAGTCCCAATTCCCTAAGTTTCCACTCTTGCAAGATGTCAAGGGACACAATTGGTGCAGAACATGGACCCTTTAAAGATCGTCTTTATTTTTCCAAACCCAAATCTCATCAAATTCACTCATATCTTATTATACTTTTTATACATCCTCATAGTCTGTTTCTTGAGTGATTTCTAATTATCATTAAGTGTTGCACAAAGGCTTACAATTAAAAAAATAAAGTATGTAAGCATAATTATTTTGATCAATATCGCCCTTTCCATTGTTGTTTACCATCCTCCTGAGCCCCATCCATTTGCTCAGCTTCCCTACAATTCCCTTTTCACATATACATTGATGTTAACCCACCCTTTATCTTTCCATTCATGTATAACCCTTCCTCTTCTTAACCTTCCCTCAACTCTGACCAAACATGTTTTAGATTCTTTTTATTCAGGAAGTTAATTGTTCAGAGGAATTATAGCACTGGAGTTTTCCTCTGAGTATACCATAAATTATTAGGTTGGTGTGTGTATGTAGGTATGATACTGTAACATTTCTGTATGTTTATAATTTAGATATAATTTCAAAATATGAGAAAAGATGTACCATTTGTCTCTCTGAACTGACTTATTTAATTTTTTCAGGTTATTTGGGTTATTTCTGGTAGAATGAATATGCTTCTTTGTTTTCTTCTTGTGAACACTTCAATATAAAATAAAATTTTAGCTTGTGGATCTTTGTAGTTGATCAAAAATATGATGTGACTAACATGCATGTCAATTATATAGTAGGAAATTTGGGGATTAAATGTTTTTCCCTACCAATATAAATCCTACAGTAATACTTTTTTTTCACATTTGTCTAGAATTCTGCATAAATAGCCATGTTTCCCCTAATCAAATTCTTATGGGAGGCATCAGGAAAAAGCTTAAGAGATTTTTCTATAACTGTTAAATATTTAATTATATTGAACATGGTATTTAAGTATGGATTTTGATGACTTTAAGGGGGCCATTAAATGGCTGGAAAGACAGCTATAAATTTTATGAAATTATTGACCAATAGGATCAACAATATGTAAGAGGCTTACAGAATGCTCTGGGGAAATAGCTTCCAGAAAATGGATTAAATTTTTGTGGATATCTCAAATATACAAAAACTACTTAGGAAGCAGTTTATTACAACTCCAATATAGAAAATACCAAATTGAATAAATAAAAAGTTCTCATGAAATAATTTGTTTGGTATAGTCATCCTCACATGTTAACTTCACTTAGGTCTTGTTCTTCAGTTTTTAATCCAGATACTGAGTTGATGACCTGAAGGTACGCTGCATAAATGATTTAAGCACATCATCATTCATAAAGAAGTTACTTTAGATCATCTGAATGAGCTTAATTCTGTCAAATGAAAGACAAGGCTGTAACTTGCTTGAGAGAATAGAAGAAAATATCCTGATCAAAACCTGCTACAGCCTTTCAATGATTATTTTTAGGGCAGATTCCCATTACCTGCTGGGACACATGCGGAAATTTCATTCCACATGCTGAAGCTTCCTGTAGATTCTGCCATGCACTACTGTGCATCTAACGTTCCTCTGTGGAAATGGAGTCTCATAAAATTCTTTCCTTTTCTTTTCTTTTTTTGAAAGTGTGGGGTTTAAAAATTTTTATGTTATTGTTGGGGTGCTACAGTTAGATTAATCAGGTAGTGGGGGCATTACTTCTTGAATATTTTTACCCCTTTCCATGTTTTTCTCCCACTTTCTCATCCCCTATCCTTTCCACTTATCTTGTTTTTCCATTACTTCAATTTTTCAAATAAACAATAAATGTATATACAATATACCAGGTACAAGAGTCAGATGCATTAACAACATGAGATAAAACTTAAGGGGAAAAGAAGAGTAAAGAAATAACTTCACATAGTACATTAAGAACCATAATAACAAAGATAAAATTCTTGCTTCCATATCCTGAAGTTCATTTTTCTTAGACTTATTCTATATTGGACACATAGACATAGCTTTTGAGCTATCATGATTCTCTGTTAGGAGAAACCTAAACATGCACTAATTTGTACAAATGAGGGAAACCATGGAGCCTATCTTTCTTTCACTTATTTCACTTAGTGTTATTTTTCCAAGTCTTTCCATTTCCTTACAAATGAGGCAGTGTCATTCTTTCTGATGGCACCGTAGAATTCCATGGTATAAATATATCCCACCTTCATTCATCTACTGAGGGGCATCTGAGTTCATTCCATGTCTTAGCTATGGCGAATAATGCTGCAATGAACATAGTGGTGCTGTAGGTTTAGTATGGCTTTGTTTCTGCATATTTGAGTAGATGCCCAGAAGTGAGATTGCTGGGTCATAGGGGAGCTCTATATTTAGTCTTTTGAGGAACCTCAATACTACTCTCCGGAGTAGCTGGACAAATTTACACTCCCACCAACAAGCAGTAGTTTGTTGTTATTAGATTATTTTTATAATGGACATTCTAAGTGGGGTGAGGTGAAATCTCAAAAGGATAAGTAAATCTCTCCTTTTCAGATGACATGATTCTATACATGAGGAACCCTAAAAAAATCAACAATGTTCCAGCAATGAAAAGAGTGAGGCTGAAATAAGGAGAGCAACTCCTTTTGCAATCGCCTTAAAGAAAATAAAATACTTAGGAATTAACTGAATCAAGGAAGTAAAGGACTTCTATGATGAAAACTTTAAAAAACTGAAAAAGGAAATTAAATCATATCTAAGGAAGTGGAATAATCTCCTATGCTTTTGAATTGGAAGAATTAACATCATGAAAATGGCAATCCTGCCAAAGATTATCTCCAAATTCAATGTAATACCCATTGATATCCCATTGTCATACTTTAATGAAATAGAGGAAGCAATCCAAAAAATCATATGGAATAATAAAAGGCCCTGAATAGCATAAACAAGCTTTAGCAGAAAGAAGCGCAATGGAGGAATATCAATACCAAACTTCAAACTCTACCAAAAAGCTATAGTAATAAAAACAGCTTGGCAGTGGCACAAGAACAGGCCCAAGGACCAATGAAATAGAACTGAAGACACAGAAATTAACCCACCAGACCAATGGCCACCTAATCTGATAAAGGAGCCAAGAATACTGGGTAGAGGAAAGACAACCTCTTCAACAAATGGTGCTGGCAGAACTGTCTAAATGTATGTAGAAAAATAAAGGTGGATTCTTAACTGTCTCCCTGTACTAGAATCAACTCCAAATGGATCAAAGACCCTTGAGGTAAAAGCAGATACCCTGAAAAGTTTACAGGAAGAACTAGACACACTTGGGCTCCTTTGCATGGGTTGAAACTTTCTTAATAAAGTCCCAGAAACACAACAAATCAAAGAAAGTTTGGACAAATGGGAGTGCTTTAAATTGCAGAGTTTCTGTATGGCAAAGGACATAGCCAGCAAGATAAATAGAACGCCCGAGTGGGAAAATATCTTCACTAGCCATACAAAAGACAAGGACCTCATATCTAAAATATATCTACAGATCAAGAAATTAAATCTCTCAAAAACAAACCCTCAAAGAAACAATCATCCTATTAAAAGGTAGGCTAAAGACTTAAAGAGAGACTTTCCTGAAGAGGAAATAAAAATGGCCAATAAAAACATGAAGAAATGCTCCACATTTCGGGCCATAAAAGAAATTACAAAGTTTTTTTCTGAGCTACACACCTCCTAATCATAGCCATTTCTGCAGCTTGGGATGAGAGGTATGGTTTGAAGAAGGTGTCTGGCCCACTGACCTGCCCAGGCTGATCTCAAACCACAATCTTCTTTATTCAGCTTCCCAAGTAGCTTGGGTTACAGGCTCAAGCCATGTGTACCTCGTTTCAAATGCTAACTTTAGGATGAAATTTGCTGTTTTTCTCCTAATCAAAGCCGTATGGTTTCTTTTCTTTAATTTTTTAAAATTATTTTTGTATGGTTTCAAATACCATTTGACAAAGATTGTCACATGCCCTAATAAGTGTACTTAATTTTCCTTCATCTTTCTACTTACTGGAAAACAAACATGAGATGCATATGAAACAAAAGAGGATTTTACTCTTTCTCATTAGATTTCAATTACAAACTCTAGTTTTTCTGTTAAGTTCACTCAGAATCCTCACCTTCTAACACCATATTCAAGAATGTCCTTTACAATCATTATGCAGTCATATGTTCACAATTTTCTTTTTCTGAACTTCTGTTTACCAATCTGGAGCCCCAAGAAGATACTACATATATATATATATTTCCTTAAATATCTTCTCTCAATTATAAATTAAAATCTAAGGGAAATGTTGCCATTTGAATTCATATATCACCCACAGATTATTTTATTTTGAAATTGTTTCTTTACAATACTGAAAACTGGCATACAAAGTAGTTCTCATATGTTAACTGCAAACAGAGGATCATCAATAAACACATAGCTGTTTTGAAGCATAAGAAAAGCAATTAAATAACTAGACTATCATTAAGAGATTTCTTGTTTTGTTTATAAACAGTAAATATGCTCATAAACACATAATACTTGCTTTAACTACATATGCAAGAAGAATGCTATATTCCTGAATTTTGTGGAATAATTTCTAAGGAAAATGTTCTCACTGGAGTAATGATACAAATTATATTTTTTCTGTGTTAGCAAAATAGCAATGTAGAAAGAGTAATGATATATTAGATATGACCTTTTATGGTTTATCTTTGCACATACAAATAATTTTATATCAGTATTTACTTTTATGTTTCAATGGGAGATGTATTTTTCTGATAAATTCTCTGAGGCTCTGTAGCTTGCTACTTAGTATTAGTATTACTTCTACAAACTTGCTGTTTTCCCCAAAGAATCAGTGCTTATCATTTAAACTGTATTCTGTGAAAATTTAAAATGTTTTACTTTAGTATAATAGTAATGACTAACTTACTTTCACGAAAGTGGTGCAGAATAATTATATAACTGAGAGTTCCATAATACAGAAAAGTTAATTCAAGTTGAAGATATTAAATATACTAGCACTTCCATAAATTTCATTGTCTAAAGCTAAAGAGCACTGGATTAGCTCAATTGTAGATATATTTTTCACTTAAACCCTTATGTTGAAAACTAATGAACACAAACATAGAGTAAATGATGTATTTCAAGATAGGGAATTAGTATGTCATAAATTTTAATATGAATTAAATGTTTCCATTTGTCTTACAGCCAATGATAGAAATAAATGTACATTGTATGATAATTAATTCTGTTTTCTACTAATTAAGTCCCTTGTCTGCATCATCTATTAAAATCACAGTTAACAACTGTTAAAAAATGTAAGATAATTATGGTAGTCTCTATTTAACAAGAACTTACATTTGGTTTGTCTATTTTCTTCAGTTATTTGACTAAGCAAAAAAGTAAAAAAAAGAATAAATGACTTGAAATTTTAAAATTACATCTCTTCAATTTCAACTATAAAAATGTAGACCTATTTTAGTTGATTCACCAATTAGTTTAAATCAGAATATGAAAATGATTTTATATTCAATCAATTAGTATAGTCTTATTACTTCTATCAGGACTGGAGGGAGGCTAGAGGACTGTGCACCAGGCAGTGTTCAGTTCAGGTAAATGGTTGATTATAATGTGCAGAAGGATATAAAAATATTGTTAGAAATCTGATAGAATTTACAATGTTCTGGAAATAATGAACTTACTAAAGAGATTCCTAAAACTGTGGGAAATTATGAAATATACAGATATGGTAATGAAATGGGGGTAGCCTTTGAGATTATTACAAATCTGATAGGGATTGAAAAGGACAGAGTGAAGATTAAAGTGGAAGAGAAGAAAACATACTGACACTAAGATGTTTAGCATATCTCAGAAGGTGCAGTTTGATGAGTTATATTTCTTTAAAAATTATAATAAAATTTATCTTTTTAAGCATAATTTTAACATTAAAAGTAAGACACAGTGGCTTTTCCTACTATCTAATGAGCTATTCCTTTCATTGTTTTGACAATCTTTCAGGATGTACATTAGGCTAAAGTACAAACAGTCATTATCAATCTATGTGTGTGGGAAACGTCTCTATTTCTCACTATCTCTGTAGTTTTAAGCGGCAATCAAACATGCATTCTCCATTAAAAAAATCCCAGTACTAAAGATTACTGTAAAATTTCAATCTCAAAAAAGTAAGAAGACTGTTTAATAAGTGCATGAACCTGCAAATGAAATAATCTATCACATATTGATGTTGTTTAGTTATAAGGGAACATTGCAAGAGATGAGATTTTCAGTGTGAAATAGAGAATTTCAGTGTACCAGAAAGAATACTATGTTGGCAACAGAAAAAATTGTCAGGGTATTATATTCATAATAATTGTCAAAGAGAAGTGGCACTACTTAACAAAAGAAACTTAAGAAGGAAATTCCAATAAATCTTGACAAGAAATGAATTATGACTCCTCAAAACCAAAAACTTGTAGAAATAATAAGTCTGTGATACATAACACTTAACTATACCAAGTGCAAGGAACGTACTCAATGATTCCTTTTTCAAATGTAATCAATACATTCAATATGGACACTAGACTCAGTCTCATCAGTTAATTATAAACTGATATTATTTCTGAAGCTTGTTTAACAAAACTTGTAAAAATATTTTGCAAAAGTTCTCCTTCTAGTAAGTATAACATGAATTATGCAAGCACAGAAACATTAATAAAATACTGCTATGTGTTTATGTGACAGATACCATGGAAGCATAATCATCAGCACTTGTAAGTTTATACTTTATTATTTTATTACTTTATTATTTATTAGTAGTAGTAGTACATGCTAATTTAACCACTTTTATGTCAAAACTTGTAAACATGAGATCTTTGTTTCAATAAATATGATGTGAAAATCTTGCCATATATACCTACCTCGACAAATCCCATACAGTAAGCACTCATAATTTTCAAACCACATTGTTTTAAAGAGGATTCAGAACAGAGATGCATGAAAAATAAACTATTAGTTATTAATTCATCAATTCAAAAAATTCTTCCATACAATTAATGTTTTTGTTATAGCAATGTCTAGATTTGAGGACTAGTTCTAGTATATAATACAGAATCTACCAACAGGTGTATTTTGTAAGCATTATGATCAGAGCATATATTTTCAACTTTCTCACAAATGAATACTTCCTTTTATTCATGTGCTTCTGATATCCACATGTTCATATATCATATACATTTTCCCAAGAATTAGAAAGTGTTTTGAGTGGTATTTGGCATAGATTCTTAGTATGAATGTTCAATGAATAACACACAATAACTATCCAGCCCCCACATTTTTTTCCTCAGTCAAGATATTAGTTTCAAGCTCAAAACATCAAAACATGGGCAGAATGTGTGGCAGAGTGGCTTAGTTGTTAGAGCACTAGCCAATTAGTGAACGCCTCAGATACCAACCTCCATTCAGATGTTGGACCAAAATTTTTCTGAAAAACTCAAATAAAAGATGGAAAGAAAAAAATTCTCTCTGTAGCCTTCAAAAGGTAAAAGTTCCAGATTACCAATTGGCTTTAATCAAACAAAACTGAATAGAATCAAACTGAAATTTCTCACCTAATGAAATAAATTTAACTTAAGCTGGGCGTGGTGGCTCACACCTGGAATCCTAGCTACTCAGGAGGCTGAGATCTGAGGATCAGGTTCAAAGCCAGCTCTGGCACAAAAGGACCTCAGACTCTTGTTTCCAATTAACCTCTAGAAAACAGAAGTGGGGCTTGGCTTAAGGGTAGGATTATAGCCTTGAGCTGAAGGGACAACACCCAGGCACAGGGGTAGGGCAGTAGCCTTGTGCTGAAGAGCTCAGGGACAGTGCCGAAGCAGAGTTCAAGGACAAAGACCCACAAAAAGAATGAGAGAGAGAGAGAGAGAGAGAGAGAGAGAGAGAGAGAGAGAGAGAGAGAGAGAGAGAGAGAGAGAGGGAGGGAGGGAGGGAGGGAGGGAGGGAGGGAGGGAGGGAGGGAGGGAGGGGGGGGAGGGAGGGAGGGAGGGAGGGAGGGAGGGAGAGAGAGAGAGAGAGAGAGAGAGAGAGAGAGAGAGAGAGAGAGAGAGAGAGAGAGGAAGAAATTTAACTTCAACTCACCATTGAAGGTCCACTTTGCTCAAAATATTTTAATGTCAACTTCAAATACTTATTTAAAAGACAAGAGTATCCACAGTAGAGAATAATATGTAATCTATTTGTAGTTATTCTTTTTTTTTTCCCAGTCCTGGGCTTGGGCTCAGGGCTTGAGCACTGTCCCTGGATTTTCTCAAGGCTAGGGCTGTGCTGTACCACTTGAGCCACAGCACCACTTCTGGCTTTTGGCTACGTATGTGGTACCGAGGAATCGAACCCAGGTCTTCATGCATGCTAGGCAAGCACTCTACCACTAGGCCAAATTCCCGGCCCATTATTTGTAGTTATTCTTAATGGCACAGTGCTTATAATGTATTTTCAATTATGTAGTTATTCACTACAACACTTAATAGGTATTTATATCTATATCTTAGATCTATGAATCGAAAATCTATTCATTTCTATGCAGAAACATACCTACCGTGAATATCTACACACTTTTCCCCTATGCTTATCAATCATCTATATATAAAAGGGAAAATAATTAACCTGAAAAATATCCCACGGGAAATTAGGAAATTCATAGGCTTTGTAGCTCTCAGTTCCATGCAATATTAACTCTCATGTTCCCCTAAATCAAGCAAAGTGTCAAGATCTCAGAGAAAATAAAAGCTCTGTTACTGTCACAATTAGACACAGTTAATTATTAAAACTGACACTAACATCTTCAAGTGTCATCCATTATTTAGGAAGATTTCCAACTGAAAGGACTTTGATTCTAATAATAATAAAAAAATCACTTCTTTGATGTTTGCACATTACTTCACAGGAAAACAATTCAATACAAAAGCTACAGCCATAATTCCCTTCAGAAAGTAATTCTGTAGATAAGAGACCCAATATCCCCGGTGTGCCCATGGGCAATGGTAAAATGAAGAAAGTATGCCTTTAGTACCACCCTGTGATCCCTGTGGTCCTTGTGCTGTCTCTTCACTGCCTATCTGCTTTCTCTTCCTCTTCCTTATCCCTCCAGTGACTTTGAAAATTCTTTTTTCTTTAGTTTAAGCTTTCTCAAAAGTTATTAAAGTTGCATAAATCTTTATATTTCCCCTATAATTTTTTGCATTTATGTTTGATTATGTTGTATAATATATATACAACATATATATATATAACACTATATATATAACTCTATATAACACTGTAAACCTATAAGTAACATATCCAGTGATATTTTATTTCAGATCAATTCTTTCTGATCTCCTTATTGCTTCTATATGGACATGCTAAAAAAAAGTCAGTCTTAAATGGGAATGTGAACATCTGCTTATCTGTTACCAATCAATTTTTATAACCACCTTTGAATTCATTGAAATCTGTTACTCATTGATCATTACTGAACTGAGTCTATAGCTCACAATATATGTGTTCTTGGGTCTAATAGTTTCCTAAGAATCTTACCGATGTCCAAGTTTAGTTCCTTTTTGTTCTTGATATCCTGGATTATCCTCCCATTTGATGGTCAGCAGTATTAGAGTCTGCTCATTTGTATCATGTTTCAGTGCCTCTACTGTATCCTAAATCTAATGGTCAGTGAGAAGTGATTTCACTTTTATAACCACCAATTAAACTAAATTCTCATTCCCCTATTAAAAATGACACACAGTTGATACAAATGATTTACAGGTTTTAGTTTTATATTTGAAATTTAAAATTGTTCATATTTTAATAAAAATTGGATCTGTTCTATCTTGATTACATTGTACTAAAAAAAATACCATTATTGGGGCTGGGAGTTTGGCCTAGTGGTAGAGTCCTTGTCTAGCATGCACAAAGACCCGGGTTCAATTCCTACGTACCACATATATAGAAAAAAAGCCAGAAGTGGTGCTGAGGCTCAAGTGGTAGAGCTCTAGCCTTGAGTAAGTCCAAGGACAGTGCTCAGGCCCTTAGCTCAAACCCAGGCCTGGCAAAAATAAAATAAAATAAAAAAATACCAGGATCAAAACTAAGTTAGATTGACAATATTGTCATATTGACCTAGAATCCTGGCTCTTTATGCAACTATCCTTAGTTTTCCTTTCTTCAGCACATAATCTAATGGTATCTGCTTAATAATGATGGCATGATGCCTATAAGTTAATATGTGTTGAGTCTATAGGGACTTTTAACAATATGCTCCAAGCTGGTTTAAATGGTTTACAAATAACAGAAATATGCATATCATAGTTTTGAAAACTGGTAAGGCCAGTATCAGATTGAAACTTTGGTGAGGGCTGTTTTACTGGGCTTGCCATAGCATTTTCCCATTGTATTGTCCCATCATCAAAAATAAAAGAAAGAAAAAATATGAGCACTGGAAGCCCCTGAGCCTCTTTTAGTCATTAAAGCAAAGATTACATTCTGAGGACTTCTCCCTTACAAACATAATCACCTCCCCAAACCTTCATTTCCTTCACTATCACCCTGCATATATCAAATGTTTCCTTAAATTCTATGAAGAGCCATAGTTATTGACTTCAATAATATTAGAATATACAAGACTGCAATAATACTAGAATGTACAGGAGAAAATGAGTACTTCTACATGGTATCCTCTGCTTTAAAACAGAAAAACAAAAGTTTGCTGCATTGTAGATATAAACATAGAGAAAACCTTGTGATTTAACTGTAAGGCTTAAAGCCTTTATTTTCTGAAGAAATGCTACCACAACTAAATACGAAACCAGTTACAAAAATGTGATTCTGAGATGAAATTTAAAGAAATGAACAGAAATCACTCATTAAATATATGTCAAAGATCACTTGGTTTGTTCTATCTACCCCATTTACCTTGAAAAACTAAGCAATGTTAATAGTTATGCAATAAACAAAGCACAAAGTCATATTCTCCCAATATTTTCTGAAAAAGCAAAACCAATGGTGCTTATATGGCTATCAAAAAGTCAACTCCAAATTCAGTGTCAGAGGGTTTATAAGTCTACTTTTTAATTTTAATGCATTTTTAGGAATATAATCAAAATACATACTACCCCTTTGTCCCTTTACAGTTTTCTACTTGAAATTACTCCAAAGGAATTAAGATTTTTTTTTGATAAAAATCGGTTGGCATTTTGTATGACCTTTGTTGTTGTTGTTTTGGCTTTTTGAATGTCAGTCTTTACTGACATTCTTTGTTAGTGAGGGTTTTAAAGTAAAAATGGATTATCTTTATCATTATTACAACTGGAATTGGAATATTAACTTAAACTTGCTAGACAGACTAAGATAAACCATTTTAATAAAATGCCTGGTCATATTTTAAGCAATGTATTCTAAAATAAATTAGTTGCACCATTTTTCTGTTAAGAAATATTATAAAATAATACATTCATTCTGAATTTTTATTGATGGGATAGTTATGTTGATAATGCAGGAAGAAAGGAGATTTTAAATTTGTTCATTATTCCTCATACAAATATAAATGTGTTTTATAGGGGTGGGGGTGGGGGGGAGGGAAATGGGGACCAAGACATGTGAAAGGGTATCAATGTATGGAAATTAATGCACCATCTAGTTGGCAAATATCATGTAACCCTTCTAATAAATACAATAAAAATATATGAAAAATAAATGTGTTTTATATTATGTAATTAGGCAATTTGCAATATTTCATTATTTGGGAAGAGGATAACATAAGTTCAAACTAAACCTTAAATAGGAGAAATCCATTCAGCAACAGATATTTAATATTCCAAGCAGTCAAAGGCAGAAAATACCCTTTCCACAGCAAATTATCCTGAAGACATAAACTCCAGAGAACAAGGAAGAACAATGAAAGCTGTACAGAGAAATACCAACTCACCAACAAAGGGAAGACCACTAGAAAAACAGCAAATCACTTGAGAAACCTTAGAAGGAAGAGTGTTCTGACATTTTCATAGTAAAAAAAAAACAATTGCCAGTCTAGAGTTCTCTACCCAGTAAGCTCAGAAGGTCAAAAAAATTCTAGGAAGGACCTCCAGGATATAGAAACAAAAGATATATAATGTGTGATTGTTGTCCTTAATGTACTATATTATTTCTCATCTTTTTTGCTGTCCTTGGTTATCTCATTTGTTACAATATCTTACCTTGTTATCTTATATAATGTGTATATGTTTATTTGGTAATTTGAAATAGGATATAGAAGGTGGGAAAACAAGATAAGGGGTGGGGGTAGGGGGAGGGAAATGGGGTCCAAAACATGAGAAAGGGTGTCAATGTTTGTGAAGTAACGCTTCTATATGGCAAATATAATGTAACCTTTCTATTAATTACAATACAAAAATTCTAGGACAATTAAAACTAAAGCAAACCAGGACAAATAAACCAACATGATAAAGTATACTCAAGGTACAATTTACCCAAAATAGGAAGGTAAATATAATGACAAAGTTAAAGAAAACTGTATATCTCAGAAGACAAGTAGAAAAATGAAAAGAAAAAATAAGCTGGGCACAGTGGTTCATGCTTGTAATCCTAACTTCCCAGGAGGCTGAGATCTGAGGATCAAGGTTCAAAGCCAGCCCTGGCACTAAAGACTGTGAGACACTTATCTTCAATTAACCAGTAGAAACCAGAAGTAGTGCTGTGGCTCAAGAAGTAGGATGCTGGCCTTGATCAGTTCAGGGACAGCCCAGGCCAAGACTTCAAGCCCCATGACTGACAACAAAAATGTAAAAATGAAGAGTCAAGCATCAACAAAGCAGTAGTAATTTCAACATAATTCTCAGTATTAACCATAAATATTAATCACTCCAATTCTTTCATTAAAAACAGTGATCTGCATTAAAAATCAAGATCAAAATACCTATTTGTCTAAAAGAAATATGCATCATTGACAAACTTTACAAACAAGTATTGCTTTAGCTTGAAATTCTGGAAAATAGTTTCCAAGAAAATAATCTTCAAAAGAGACAGAAATATCTATTTTCATCTCTGCCAATGAAAATGTTAAAACAAATACATTCAAAAGACATAATGTAGGACACATCTTATTAATGAAAGGAAAAATTCTTTGAGAGTCCTTAACAATTTTTAACACTAACGCACCATAAACCACTGGATCCAACTTCTTTATTTTATTTTATTTTATTTCATTGCCAGTCTTGGGGCATGAACTCAGAGCCTGGGCACTGTCCTTAAACATTTTTTTTCTCAAGGTTAGTGCTCTGCCACTTGTGTCACAGCACCACTTCTGGCTTTTTCTGTGTATGTGGTACCAGAAATGAATCCAGGGCTCTGTGCATGCTAGGCTAGCCCTCTACCATTAGGCTATGCTCCTGGCAGCAGCTTCTTTACAAAACACTATAGTGGTAGACATTCATATCCTATGTTATAATTCATGTGTGGTTCATCACACATGAAAACAATGCACAAGAGAACTTCAAACCTAAATTACACAGGAGTTATCAGATATCCACCGAGTGTTTCATGTAGCTGCTGCATGAATATTCATTATTCAACATGTTATTTGCTCAATGATCTGGAATTTTCTCCAAGATACATCATATTTAGATCTTAGTAAAAGTGCCTCAAGCCCATGATCATTTCTCCCTAGCTCATAACTCAATCTCAATGAATAGGTATAGTGGCACACATCTGCTATGCAAACTATCAGGAAAATACAATATTTAGGCAGAGAGATGTATAAATGTCATTGCCAGAAAGATGAGGAACACAAGTAAGGAGATTCTAGCACAAATAGAAGGACCTCAGTAAATGATTGTTTTTTAACTGAAAGTCTGTGGTGATGGTGCTGAAGGACAAGCCAGGCCCTTGCACAACACAGATGCTTGATTGTGTTTTGTAGAAAGTTTGAAAGACTTCAATAAAGAGAAAAAATGATGATAGCTTTTATTCAAGTATTTACAAACAGAAGCAAGTGTCTTCCAAGGAAAGAAATTGAGAACAGAAAAGTTTATTTTAGTATATTTAAACTGTGCTCTTCATAATACATGATGACTATGCGAAAGGACACTATGCTTACCTGACATATGTACATAAAGGCAATCCCTTTTTACCTCTAAAACAACGCCTTAGAAGTGATATACCCCTAAAACAACAATGAAGCATATTATGAAAAACTAATAAATGGAAAAAATAATACAAGTTACAGGTAAAAAGCCACAATCAGGGATAGTTTTATGAAGTCATGTGCTTACATTCTAAAATGGGAAACAGACTTTGTTTCTGTAGAAGAATATATCCGTAGGCCTTCATATACAAAAAATAAACACAGCTGAGACTGAAGTATTTCATTATTTCAAAATATCTTCCTCCTGATAGTTTTACTAGTGCAAGTAATAGCCAATTAAACAGAAGAATTAAAAGAAATAGCTTATGGAGGCAAAATGAAGAAGTTTCAATAGCACAAATACAACAGCTGAAGATGTCTCAAAACTTATCAGCATTAATAAAGAAAAAATATTCAATAGCACCATTCGGTGAGTGAATTTCCTTGTTCAGACATTACCTAACTTGCATTTCAAAATATCTAAAGTGGTATAATCAACTTTCAAGATTTATTTAAGAATCATATTGGAAAAGCAATGTTTTTCATCTGAGCATTTCTTTTAGTTTTTATCTTCTTTATTCTACTTAGAAATAGGATTTTTTTGTTTTGCAGGAACATTTTCCCTAGTTCTATATTTGCAACTTGTTCATGTAGAGTGTAGATTATTCTCTAGCATGACCCTTAACAACCACGGGTCACAAGTGATCCCACAGCCAACCATATGTGCAATCATGGCTGTTGTTTACTGTTCTCAGGTTAGTGAGGATGACCTGAACACTCATAATGATGGATCGAAATGTCACACTTGCCAGGGTATCCTGAATGCAGGTACAAAGTGCTAGAAAAGGTTAGAGAGATGTTTTTGGGGAAAAAATCCCAGCATGATAGAATATCTATCACATAATGAAAGAAGTGACAAAGTGCAGCAAAAAATGTGCTCAAATCTGCAAACATATATTAACAGGGGACACAAAATTGGTGGGAAATGATACTATTTATGGTGAAATACATCTCTCATAAAAAGGAACAGATTATGCTTGGATTTGTATGTATAGTGATTAATCTAATATTACTCTAGACAGGACTTAGAAAATGGAGCAATAATACTACTTTGAACCCTTCTCATCTTGTCACTCCTATTCCTTTCTTGTATACTAGAGCTAATAAAGACGAGATACATGAACTTTATATATGAGATATATGAAACCCTCCTTGCTCACTCAGGGTTTGTCATTTCATGTATAATAATGCATAAGCAGAATACATCTAATGTTGCCAATTTTTATTAAACAATCATAATGTATGTATCTTCTATTATTTGTATTCTTGTTTAATTTCTGATTATGTGAGTACTCTATGTAGATCTGTCAGTGTTCTCATTCACTTTCTCAAAAGGATGTTCTACTGAATAACTTAGTTTATTCTGTAATTCTAATGAGAAGTGGTTCTGTCTTCTACCCTCAACAATATGCTACAACCATCCTTATACATTAATTTCTGTATTCTTAAAAACTACTCTAAAGTATGTTCCTGGAACTTAAATTGATGAAGACCATGGCATGTGCTAAATTTTTTCCTAAGATGGTTGTACCAACTTGGATTACTACCAGTAGTACATGAATTAAAATTCTCCCAGCCCTTATCAACCTATGGATCGGTCTCATTTAATGACTGCCAATCTGTGAACAAAATAATTTGGTTTGAATTAACTGATAAAAGTGTACATATATGAGATTCTTTTCTACTTGCATCTCCTTTTTGAAAAATGAAATTATTATGGCCCTGTATTATTTGTTTGTTTGTTTGTTTGTTTGCATGTTCTAGGGCTTGAGTTCTGTCACTGAGATTTTTTAACTCGGGGCTAGCACTTTACCACTTGAGTCTCAGCTCCACTTATTTTTGTTATTTTGGTGACTAATTGGGCATATGAGTCGCATAGACTTTTCTGCTCAGATTAGCTAGGATTAAAAGCATAAGGCATCAAACTACTCCCAAATAAGATTTATTTTATGTAGTCCAGATACTAAAACCTCATTCTTGGTTTAAAACATGCTTTCCCATTGTATCTTATCAATGTCCATATACCTTGATATTCTCATTGAGATAATGCGGATTATTAAACCATTGCAAGAAATGATCTCAAGAGTCTCATAAACTATTTACTCTAGAATAACAGTTGAAAACTGGAGTAATATTTCACAACTAGAATATTATTATTGATATGCATTCTAAATTAATTCAATTTTTCACTTTCTTGGACTCAACTGTTGGTATATTTGTATAGAATTTTGTCAAAGTTTCATGTATCTACATCACAGGGAAGATGGTATGAGTAGTATTACCAAAGATCTCTCAGTCCTAATCATAGCACCACTAATTGTTTTTCATTTACAGTGTATTATGAACAAGATTATACAGCACTTACCTTTTATACTGACTTTTTTACTCAATATGATATGTATGATACCTATATCACATATGTTGATTTGTATATCATTGTTTTCTTCATTATCACTGAATAGTTCTGAATTATAGCCTGATTGTAGCATAATTGTTAAGTGTGCATGTTTTACAGTCAACTGACTTTGATTTTGACCCTTCTGAAACATTAATTTATTGCTAATTTATTAAACATCTTCCCTGCACTCCCCCTACCCACCTTTTGGCAATACTGGGATTCTCAATGCCTTGTGCTTATTAGGAAAGTATTTTACCCATACATTCACATCCTGTTCTATTGTTTTTGTTATACTTTTCAAAGGGGGGATCCAACTTTCCTAGGTAAGCCTCAAAGATCCTCCAACATCTATCTCTCATGTAGCTTTGATTACAGGCTTATGAGTCCATCCTTGGCCCTCAAATATTTGTGGTGATAAAAATTAAAGAAAATATTTTTATCTAGTTTATGTGATTATTGTCATAATTTTCATAAAATGCAATAATAATAATTGAGACAACATAAAAACTATATGGTAACATTTTCTATTATTAGAATATAGCTATCCCTGAATTTATGCTCTAATTATGTTTCTTGGTTCCTGCAGGCATAATATAATTTGGGCTTCATTTCTTGGAAATAATCATAAAATTCTTCCTTTATCATGAAAATAAGTAAAATTTAATCACAAGGATACTACACAACATTATTAAACATTTAAATTGAACATGTAAATTTAATTTAGCAACATATATTTTGATATCCAACTGTGATGATTTCTGGATAATTTTTCTCTTCTTTAATCTTTTGTCTATAAATATACTACACTCACAAATGGCTGATACAGTGAAAATAATCATATTCTGTGTTTCCCATTCTTTAAATTATTTTGGGGGCCAGGAGTTTGGCCTAGTGTTAGAGTGCTTGCCTACCATGCATGAGGACCTGGGTTCAATTCCTCGGTACCACATACATAAATGAAAGCTCAAAGTGGTGCCTTGGCTAAAGTGGTAGAGCTCTAGCCTTGAGAAAAGTCAAAGGACAGTGCTCAGGCCTTGAGTTCAAGCCTTATGTCTGGCAAAAAAAAATTTATAATGTTGGGAAGTATTTAACAAAAACTATTCTTGAATGCTATGATTTCCAGATAGGTAATGAACTTGAGAGAATAAATGCCTTGCTTTTGTTTATAAATATTTTAAGATTTAAAATACAATAATCACATAAAAATAAAAATGTAGGATAGAAATTCATGAACATGAAAAACTCTCAGCAAAAAGAGGTAAGAACTTTATCAATTAGGAAAAAAGGAGATGAATGGATGATGTTTGCAATACCTAGAAAACTGGAGTACTGGGTACCAGGTCTTTCCAAATGCAGAATGTGAGGTAGAAGTTAATTAAAACTACAGAAACTTCAGTATGTTGCTCAGATAGATTCAAAATTGTCTAATATAATTTTTACAGGGAAGCTGAAATTGACATGGTGATACATAATGGGAAGTTATTATCCAATGACAGAGTCTAGGAAGGGTCTGAAAAAAGCACCAAAACACCTGGGACAAAGAAATGTATTCAAGGGAGAAAATGAGAATTTTGAGATGTAAATATAGTTGTAAGCTAGTTAAGGACAATGATTATTTTAAAAAGCACTGAAGTTTACTGGGTTTATTTGTCTATTTGAAATAGGAAATGGAAGGAGGGAAAAGAAGATGGGGGGTGGGTGAAGGAAATGGGGATAAAAACATGAGAGGTATCAATGTGTGTGAAGTAATGCTCCTTCTATCTGATCCCTTTATTAATTACAATAAAAAGCACTGAGTCGATTAGCACTGAGGTGCACATAGATCTGAAAACCAGAGGGCATGCCAGGCTAAAGAGGCATAAAGAACATAAGGACTCAATCTTTATGTACTAAGATGAGTCCCACTCCAAGCATTTATCGCAAAACATACACCGCATTTAAAGTGTTTACTTAATCTTAGTTAAATCCAGGAACTTCTGGAAGGAGACCAAGAGGAAAGAAACTAGAATGTGGATTACCTGCATTGAGAATGAATAAATTATTAATAAATAATAATAAATGAAAAAATAAACAAGTTCCCAGCAGCAGCATCAATTTCTTCTGCTGAGCAGAAATGTAAATTCATAAATGAAAGCAAGCTACCCAATAGTTAATATTTTACTCTTCTGTATTATAATTTTTATAGCATTGTAAAATTCAAATTTACTTCAGAAAGAAAATAAGCATTTGTGAAGGTTGTTCGTTGGATTTTTCATGGGCTAAAATATTTTAAGCTACCAGCCTAAGTTTAGAGCAAAAGTATTTTTTAATTTGTGAATCCTTTGCTGTAAGAACAGTCAATATTCATAGTTTCCAGGAAAGTAAGATAATATATTTTAATTATTATTACTTTTCACTTTTAGATTCAGTAAAGTGGGATAGCTCTTGGTATCATTGTATGACAAAGGATTAGAATGGGACAGATTCCCAAGTGACTTAATTATCAATGAATTCAATTAACTCCATATACATGGAGAGCATTCTCACAAAAAGTAATTTGTTCCTGACTAAATCTTATTCTATTTGCAATTCTAAAAGCCGAGGTACATTGGTTGAACTGACACTGTTTTATTTCCATATTATTAAAAATATTAGCAACGAGAAATAAGTGTCTTTTGGGGGGAATGCTTGATGATTATAATGAAGTTAAAAGGTTAAGCATAGAATCAAAAGTATATTATACTGCAGAATAGAACTAACCTGCAAACCTCTTGTCATTTCTGAAAGTTTGCTTCTTATCAACTTTATTTTTTTCTGTAATAAATGTACCTTATTTAGGTAACAAATAAGAGAGAAACACTTTACAAGCAAACTTGGCAGCAGTATAAGAGCTAGTTCAAGGGCCTCATTTCAGAGGTCAGTGAATTAAGGTCTAGAGAATCTTAGACTTAGGTCACCTTGCCAGTCAGTGAAAAAGGATGACATTCATTCCCAAATATTCTTTCCTTTAACTCATTCTAAGAAGGCAGTGATAAAATGTAAAATATTTCTAGATAGAAAAAGGCAACAAATACCTCAGTAATAGAGCTCATAAAATCCATAGGCTAGACCATATTCCATAATATTTTTACCTGTCTCTGATAATGGATAGCAAATTGTCTTACACAAAAAGAATTGACAACAACTTTTCAAATAATGAATACACATGGCCTGTTTTGTAAATTCATGCTTTTCAGAGAACTGCCATTAACTTTAAAACCTATGTATTACATATTTTGCATAATTTGATGACAAAATGAAATTTTTACATTGGAAACCATAGCAACATCATGCTAAAGGAAGTTCTCAGGTGGGAATGATTGATGCCCATAGGTAATTCATGAGGCTGTACTATGTTTTATCATTTTCATGCTGTACAAAACTACTTTCAGTTAAACACAGCTGCTACTGCCAACTTTTTTCTGAAATTGGCACATTTTAATTCACATACAAAAATATATTTGTATATTTGATCTTTCTTGTCCAATATTTCTATGTATTTGTACATAGGAGTCACCATATAGGTTTGGCAAGTGACAATGAGCTCAATGTTTGATGCCATATTGTTTCACTTTTTGTAGAAACCTGGTCTTCATAGTTTACATGCAATAATTCAGATAAATTATCATGACCATTTTTACCATCTTTGAATTATTATTTTAAGTATTTTAAGTAGGCCTAGCAGTGTTGTAGTGGTTAATAGCCTGAAACAACATGGTTTGAAACTCATCCTGGAAAATTTCTTTTTTTTATATAAAAAGGGCCATGACTGCATTTATTTTTTAAAAAAACATGTACAAAAAGAGTATGTGGATAATAGGAAGCATATTTATTTATATATTCCAAATGATGATAAATAGATAACATGAGATATATGTTACAGATGTGATCTTTATGCTTTTCACTCAGGAAAGTTTTCCTGAACAAAGCATCCTGTTCACTTCACACCAAGAACCATGCAGACTCTACCACTGAACAATGTTCTGACTCAGCCATTGTGTTTCTAGGTCCTGAGGTATTTTCCTTAAGACACTCAGTACTGATGAAAGCACACAAATAAGTGTGCTAAGATATTACTTGCAATGATTCTTGGAATGCTCTAAAATTTTGAATCTGGTTTAATTTAGCTTTACTATTAGAAAAGTAACACTTAAACTAGTATTTAAAATTATATCTTCTAGCAACTTTTTAAATTTTAAGTATAGCTACTTTAGCTGTATTCACCTAAAAGTGATTTTTATTGCTTTCCATTAAAGATTCCTTTCCATTAAAGATTGCCATGATAAATCACTTTTAGAAATTACAGCTGACAGTGATTGTATATAGAGATTGCCTTTTTGAACACTTGTTTGTTAAACATGTCATTTGAAATATTACGTAAAAATCAGTGTTAATAAATTCTTTACTAAAAAAAGAAATTACAGCTGATAAACATTATAAAATTAAATTAATACTTAAATAAGATTACTGAATTACTACAAAATTTATAAAATTCTTTATGATGTTTTCATGAATTATTGACTAGTTTTATAATTTTTCTTCAATATAACATTTAAGTTTCCTTTACCTAATCCTTCCACAAATTAATAAAGAAGAGAATAGTAGCATGTGGGAGAAGGATGGTCATTCTTTTCCAATTTCTTTGTTGTTGAAAACAAAACTTTCATAAAGCCAACTTTAATAAAATTAAAATTTTGCATCCACATTTTTTGTTGTTGGAAATAAAATTTTCATAAAGAAAACTTTAATAAAATTTAAATTTTGCATCCCAAAATATGGCTTAACATTAATATTTATGATTCATAAACTGACACAGAATTTAAGATCCCATTAAATATTTTACTTGCTGAGAACATGACTTTAAAATATTAACTCTGATTTTCATCTAACACATTAAAATTGAATTAATACTGTATTGGAGAGGAGTGGAGATAGTGGGCATTCTTGTCTCATTCCAGATTTTAGAGGAAATAGCTTTACCTTTTTACCATTAACTATATTGCTAGCTATACACAGCCATTATTATACTGAGGAATGTTTCATGGACTCTACTTTCTCCAGAGATAAAGAGGTGTTGGATCTTGTCAAATGCTTTTTCTGCATCTTTTGAGACAATTGTGTGATTCTTGTCCTTGCTCCTGTTAATGTGATGACTTGCATATATTGAACCAGCTTTGCATCCCTGTGATGACTCCTGTTTGATCATAGTGTATGTTTTCTCATGAGTTTTTGAAGTTGATTAAGTGAAATAAGCCAGATCAAAGGAGCATAGGCTCCATGGCTTCCCTCATTTGTAATAATTATTAAACATCTAGGATTCTTCTAGTAGAGGATCATACAGAATGTGGAAACAAGAAGTTTATCTTTGGTAAGGCAATTGACATGAATGAGGGATAGGTTTATCAGATGAGATAACTATATGACCACCATATTATAGACAAAATGAATGCATAATCAAAGTCACAACACAAACATGGCTTTGAATGCTACCTAGTGGAGCAGATTCTGGTGGCTCTGATTGTCCTACCACATTTGCTTGGGTTATAGCATTCTTATTCTGCTTTGAGTAGCCATGTTCTTCAGATTTGCCTTCTGGGGATTACACTTTTCCCTTAACTTGTCCATGCTCAAGGTGTGACTAAAGATAAAGCTCCAGGTATGAGCCATAGAATTTTGCTAGATATAGTTAAGGAAAACAATGCCATGTCACTGAGATTGCAGATGTCAAATGTCAGTCTTAATCATGGCAAAGCCAGCATCATCATTACTTTAAATTGGCCAATAATATTAATAAAATCTTTAAAAAAATTAAAAAGAAAGGAAAAAAAATAAAACTTGCTCTGTGAAAGGAAAAAGATGAGGAATGATGCCCATTGTCTGATATTCTGGATTTGAAAACAAAAAATTCTGACACAAGTTGGAATAAACTGTTGTATATTATCTATGTAACTAAATAGATGTTTGAAATTTCTGGGACAATATACACATATTTAAGTATGTCACTTACATTTAATTTTCAAAATTACTACTTTAATCAGAATAACTTTCTGACATTATTGTCTTTTTGGACACCAGGTAGCAATTTCTGCGTGATTTTATAGAGTTTAATGTGAGTTCCATGTGAGTTTTCAGTTATATAAATCCATTTTCCCTGTTTTAATCTTCATAATTTCTTAATTTTATTGTCACAGTGATGTAGAGAGGGAATAGAGCTATATATATAACATAGTGATGACTACATTTCTTGTCATTCTTTCTTACTCTGCTTACCATTAGTTTGTTTTTCAAAATGTACCTTTATAATTTTGACTTGGCATTTTCAGCTCTTGATACAAACATAATTTATTATTTGTACAACATAACAAGAGAATAAACAATGAAAGTTCAGATCCTTTCCTGAATTGGACCAATACCAACAACTCTATTTTAAATTCATATTGTCTTGGCAGCAAACTTGTAAGGTGGCTTAGACAAGTGAATCTCAATGTGTCTCCTCATTCTCCACTCCACATACATCAAACCAGAAAGCACCGCAGAGGATTCCAGAACAGAAAGCAACACCTGTATTCCCTGAGATACTGGTGTTCTCTGAAGTTTGAGAAGCATTGGTTTCTGCAGATAGTCTCTTAACCATCATGCAATCACACAGTGAATGAGCACGTGCTATTCGAGGAGCAGTGATAAGGAAAAAGAAGATAGCATCTCAAAGTGAGAGACGTATTTTTATGTATAAATGAACATTACTACACATCTGAATGAATGAATGTGCATAAGGAAAAAAAAAGGCCAATAATGTTTTAGGGCATAAAGAGAAGAAGACACAGTTACTTAAACACAGCCTATGCTGCCTAGGTTTAAATTTCAATTTTGTTATAAACTTTGTCCTTTTCTTTCTATTTCAACATTCTCTCCATCCCTATTCTCTCATTTCAGTAAGGAGGAACTATTAATATCTATTCCTTGTGATTGTTATGAGATGAGTTACAATATTTAGACTTGGTAGATTAGGTCAGAAACATGAAACATGCTTAATAAATATTCACTACTGTGTAACAATTTGCTGTATTAGGTTCCATAACTGATAGTTTCATTAGAGTAAATATAAATATGAGCACAACAAAAGAAGTGAAATGTTTTGTTCCTCCATGGTTCTACCCATGTTTCATGTGAAAAATAGTATTTTTATAATAGGTTTTACTTTATAGAATATTCTAATTCCAGGTAAAATCTGACTCTAACATATAAGATGATGCAATCAGAAAAAAATTAGGTAAGGGTCTACATTTTTAAGTGAAAAATTATGCTAACAATTATATATTCCTATATATGACATTTTCTGTGGTAGTAATATACAACAAGCATTAATATTACAAAATTATTATATAAGATACTGTTTATATAAATGATTGCTATATCACTAATATAATTAAAATCATGTAATTACATCACATAAGTTATATAATTATAACTTTATAATATAATATGTAGCATCTAAAATATATGATTATGTATTATATATTATTATACATTATCATTGTTACATAATGATATATATATATATCCTTATAATCAGGAAAATCAGCAGCATTGTTATATAAATTGAACTCATCATAATTTTGCTATTTACCTTGCTGGATGTTCCTAATGGCTCTCACTTAATAAATGTAAACATGTACAACCACTCTGGAAAATATGAAGGTTTCTCAAAAGGTAAAACATAAGAGTTCCCCCTTGATACAGCCATTCCATTCCTGGTCATTTACTGAAATGACCACAAACAAGTCCACACTAAAGCTACCAGTGCAACTATGTGCATTGCATCATGATTTACTATCGCTAAGATATGGAATCAGGCCAGATGCCCTTCAGTAGATGAATGGATAATAAAAAGCAGTATATGTGCACAATGGAATGCTACGCTTCCAGAAGGAATAATATTGCTTAATCTGTAAAAAAATGGAAAGATCTGGAAAAAAACATACTAAGTGGAATAAACCAGACCCAAAGAAACATAGATTTCATGTTTCACTTCATTTGTAATAATTGGTGTATGTCTAGGATACTCCTAGCACAGGATCACAATATATCGATACCTATGTACATATTACCATAAAATGATGCTAATCAAAATGAACTCTAACATATGGAAAGAGAGGTTTATATTCTTCTATCAATACAAGAAGAGTAATATCACGATAGAATTTACCAAGATCCAGAGCATCATGAGGGAATACTTTTCAAACCTTTATGCCAACAAATTTGAAAATCTAGAAGAAATGGAGGTCCCCTATTACCAAGCAATTCTACTACTTGGCATTTACCCAATGGTCCAGACACAAGGACATACTAAAGCTACTAGCACAACGATATTCATTGCAGCACTATTTACCATAGCAAAGATATGGAACCAACCCAGATGCCCCTCAGTTGATGATTTGATCAACAAGATGTGGTATTTATACACAATGGAATTCTATGCTGCTGTCAGAAAGAATGACATTGCCCCATTTGCAAGGAAATGGAAAGACTTAGAAAAAATCATATTAGGTGATGTAAGCCAGACTAAAGGAACATAGGTTCAATGGTTTCCCTCATCTGACATAATCAGTAAAAATCTTTGGCTCTCCTAGCAGTGATTTACAATAGAGCAAAATCTAGATGTATAAGGACATATAGTATGATGCTAAATGAATGGAACTCCAGGATATAGAAACAAAATCCATACAATGAGTGATTGTTTTCCATCATGTACTATGTTATCTCTTATCTCTTTTGCTGTCCCTTGGTTATCTCATATTGTTACAGTATTTTACCTTGTTATTTATTTGTTTATTTCAAATAGGATAGGGAAGGAGGGAAAACAAGATGAGGGGTGGGTTCGGGGTAGGGAAATGGAGACCAAGACATGAGAAAGGGTATCAATGTTTGTGAAGTAATGCATTTTTCTATCTGGTGAATATAATGTAACCCTTCTGTTAATTAAAATAAAAATATATGAAAAAATTATCTTAATAGTTTAATAAAATGAATACCAGGAAGATGAAACAAGTGTGAGGTGGGGACACTGAATGGAGAGAGGATGAGAAGATGAATGGAGAGAGAAATGGTGAATGCATGAGGTTATAATATCCACTATACATATATGAAAATGGAGCCAGATCACTTTGGGAAGAGCGAAATTGAAGGGATGACATTGATTAGTAGGCGTTACTCATAAATTTTTGAATTGATTGTATCCCCTTTGTATATGTATTAAAAGTAATTAGAAAAATATATTTTAAAAATTACAATATAAAAATATTTGCAACCTATAGTCTACCAAGGTAAATATTATTACAGCCAAGATACAGACTTAACTCTACTTGATGACCCCTAGGCTCAAAGACATATGTTAATTTACCAATATTGTAGAGATATAAAAGATTTGATGGGGGCCAGGAGTTTGGCCTACTGGTAGAGTGCTTGCCTAGCATACACGAAGACCTGGGTTCGATTCCTTGGTACCCCACATATATAGCAAAAAGCCGGAAGTGGTACTGAGGCTCAAGTTGTAGAGTGCTAGCCTTGAGAAAGTCCGAGGACAGTGCTCAAGCCCTGAGCCCAAGCCCATGACTGGCAAAAAAAAAGAAAAAAAAAGAAAAAAAAAGAAGATTTGATGGTATCTATTTGAATACATGCAGTAATGAACTTCATGGTAATAGTAGGGGTAATGATGGCTTTTGAGAGAGGAAAGGTTAGTTAGTTCCAGTTCTGAAGGTACTAGAAAACTGAAACTAACTGTAAAATCCAAACATATTGGCCTCTATTTTCATAAATTTTTCAAAGCAGATGGTAACTTGTATATCTTGACTCAGGAGAGCAGTGATGCATAAAGGAACTAAAGAAGAGAAAATCTGATACAGAGGTAAGACACCAAACTAAGCATTATTTATTTCAGCTCTTTTTCTGTTGTGGTTCATAAAGTGAGAAATGAGCCTGTTTGTAAAATGAGAGAAAGGCATCTCTGGATATTTTTGTGATAGATAATTTTGTTCTCTCTTCCATTGTATGAAGAATTAGGACAAGTGATTCACATTTTGTTTTGTAAGGCTACCTTACACAGTAGAATTATTATTCATAATAAATAACAGATTTGTCATTTTGAAATTGTGGATACTTTACATGATTCAAATTTCCATTAACAACTTTCCATTAGTGCTATCATGTAACTGGAGATAGAGTAACCGTAATAAGTGACATCAAAGAAGTGATTGATTGAGGTAACTACTGGAAATTAAGTAACTACAATGGAGCTACATATCCTGAATGACAAAGGGAGATGGTAAAAAACATTTTCCCACAATATAAACATAATAAAAATACTCTTTCTTCTATATCACATCAACTAAACCCATTCTTTTTTCATTCAGAAATAAATACATAATGAGATTATTGGACAAAATAATTTTGTAAATCAATAAAGTGTGAAAATTTTCAGACCATATAAGTATGACAGTATCATAATTACATGCTCAGATTGGAAAAGCAGAAGTATAATAGTGCAGACAAAGAACTGTGATAGCTTATCTTAAATGGTCAGAGGTATGAGTCAGTATCCAGTATCAGGAGAACAACTAGACAAGCCAATTAGGTAAAGTTGAGTCATAGATTTCTCTCTGTCAATGTCTCTTAAGATTGATTAGGCAATCAACTTGGCATCTCTACACAGCTTGGAGTGGTTTTGAATCATCTGACTACATACTGAAAAGGCAAAAACAAGCTACAGACCTTGGTTCCTGTTATCAGGTCATATATAACCTAAGTAGTCAATGCTTACTTATAGCATAACTAAGATCATATAATTATGATTAGAATTGCAGTGAGAAGACATTTCCTTTACTGTGGCATCCCTCCAGCTTCAGGAATTTAGAAAAAGTGCTAAATGTCTTCCCTTGTATCACATGATGCTTAATGCACAGCATTGGAATGACAGCTTGAGAGTTTGTTGTGAAATGCATCAATTACATGATATGGCAGAAAATTCTTGTTTGCATACTATATCTAAAGTATTATATGAGAGAAAGAAAAAAATCAGAATAATACAGTAACTGTAACCCCTCTATACATCACCCTTATAATTAAAAAAAAAAAGACTTTCTCTGAAAATCATGAATGAGCAAATCTTTATGTACTACAATGTTTTTCTGGTTCCTTTTCAGCCTCCCTGGTTGTTTTCCAGCTGCTTTGGTCCACATTAACATAAACACTTTGCCTATGAATGCTCCATACCTCAGCCTTCTGGTATTGCAAGTTTCTACTTCCTTTCTGGAGCCTGTCAGAGCAGCATTCCTGCAGATAGTCAGCTGAGCATTTACAAATGTGTTATATGACTACTTGTATAGTTGCATAGAGTCATGGGGCAAATGGCATGAGATCTGGGGAAGATGGCGGCGGTTCCATGTGAGTCTTTCTGAGTTCTTGCCAAGATACCAGTTCTAGCATCGTAGGGGAAAGTTTATACCCAAAGATTGATCCTAAGAAAGCTTTAGCACCACAGAGATCTCGGTCAGAAAGGAAAAAGGCAGGAAACCAGCACAAAAAGACAGCGTGGAAGGGCCCCATCCTCTCGGAGCCACCACGGAGACAAACCCTCTCTTCTGAACTTTAGCAGACAGCAAAGCTAAAACGCAAGAGAAAAAAACTTTTGAAGTGTTTGGGTCCTGAAGTTAGTGGAGACACAAGTTTCCTATCCTGCCCCCCCCAAAAAAACCCACTGAAGAATACTTTTTTAATTTTTTCTACACTTTTTAATTTGCATTTTTATGTGTTCTTATTTTTTTTTCCATTTTACCTCCACCTTTTTTTTAATGTTATGATTCTTTCCTTTTTTTTTCTCCTTGCTTACCTTCTGTCGTGGTTGTTCCTAGATACATAGTGACAGCACTGGGTACAAATGATATTTATATTGATACAGTCACCTGCTTTTTACTCTGTTGGTTCTTAACCCTAATCCCCCCTCTAAGAACTCACAATTGTGTGGAATCTCTCCCCACCTTTCTTCTTGCATTTCTTTTTCTTTTTTTTATTTTTACATTTTTAAATTTTATCATTGAACTCTCCTGTATTTACCTTCCTCTTTTCTCTATATATTCTTCTTATTAGTCTTATTTTGATAAGTTTTATCTTATTTTTCTAAATTTTGTACTCAACTATTTTAACTTTCTATCATCTCAGGTCAGTTATCCTTATGTTATCCCTTTTCTTCGTTGCTATATTAATTTTACACTCCTACATTACTCTTTTCTTACCCCCCTCTTGTATTTCATACTATTTTTCTATCTCTGGTCTTCTGTTCATCCTTCAACTTTTATAATGCAAGGAACTAGTTGATGGTTGTTGAGCAATACTGTATATCTAGATATTCAATTATACTGTAGGTCCAGAGGGACTTAAAGAAAATAGAGATTGGATTGAGGGGTTTATTTTTTTGGTCATAAAATGATGATTGGTGGTGGTATTTGACTTGTCTCTAAGTGCACAAAAAGAGAGAGTGTGATAATACCAATCTGAAATTGTGAACATCTACTCTCTGACCAGCTAAAGAGCTCTAGGTTGGTTATATGTTAAAAATTATAATTTTGTGCAGTTAATGTTGCTCCCATGTTCAAATGGGCAGAACAAGAAACTCAAAAAAAAATGGCAAATCAAGGAATAGCATCTCCCACCCAATATAAACAGGCAATGGAGTAGTCAATGGCAAAACTAGAGGAGAGTCCACTAAATGCTATACAAACGTAATTGATAAACATGATTAATGAAAAGTTTGAAAACATACAGAAAGAAATATGTGAGGAAGCCATATCTAAACAAGATGAAACCATAAACAAAGTGATATGTGAATAAGAAGAAGCCATTATTGAGGCCATAATAAAGGATTTACAAAGAAAAATGGATGAATTCATAGAATCCACAAACAAAAAGCTGACCAAACTCCAACAAATGTCCAATGAGAGTAAGGCTACTGAGCTAACCACTCAAATGGAAATCAAGGAGTTAAAGAAGTTCATACATGATATAAAACAAGAGATGCAAGGCATCAACAATGAGCAATTAGAAGGAAGGGAGATGAAGTATCAAGTAAAAAGTTTTGATACCAGGATAGACAATGCAGAAGAGATTTCCAGGGTTGAAGATAATCTAGTTGTTACAGAGAAGGAACAGAAAAGGAGTCAACTAAAGCTAGGAAATGAGAGAACGCTTTAGGAGTTCCAAGATACAGTTAGGAAGCCTAATTTAATGCTAATTGGTATTGAGGAGGGCCAACAAATTTGAGAATCTAGAAGAAATGGATGAATTTCTAGTCAATAATGACATACACACATTGAACCAAGAAGACCTAATCCAACTAAACACACCTATTTCAAGCACTGAAACAGAAATGGCAATAAGAGGCCTTCCATCCAAGAAAAGCCCAGGGCCAGATGGATTCACAGCTGAATTCTATAAAGTCTTCAAAGCAGAGCTCACAACAATACTCCTCAAGCACCTCAACATAATTGAAAACAAAGACTCTTGGCCAATCTCATTCTACGAAGTGACTATAACCCTCATCCCAAAACCAGACAGAGATTCATCAAAGAAAGAGAACTATAGACCCATTTTTTGATGAATATCTATGTAACTTCTCAACAAATTCTGGCCAACTGACTTCAGCAACTCATCAAAAAAATTATACACTATGATCAAACAGGATTCATCACAGGCATGTGAAGCTGGTTTAACACGCAAATCAATCAATATAATTGAACACATCAACAGGAGCAAGAAAAAGAATCACATGATTGTCTCAATAGATGCAGAAAAGGCATTTGACAAGATCCAATGCCCCTTTATGCTAAAAGCTCTGGACAAACTAAGAATACATGGAACATTCCTCAGTAGAATAAAGGCTGTATAAGATAAACCCACAGGTAGCATTATACTTAATGGTGAAAAGCTAAAGCCATTTCCTCTAAAATCAGGAACGAGACAAGAATGCCCACTCTCTCCACTCCTCTTTATTAGAATTCCTAGCCAGAGTAATAAGGCAAGAAGCAAGCATAAAGAGGATCCAAATAGGGAAAGAGGAAGTGAAACTTTCCCTTTTTGCAGATGACATGATTCTGTATTTAAAGAATCCTATAGACTCCACTCCCAAGCTGCTTGAGCGAATTCAAAACTTTGGCAAGGTAGCAGGATATAAAATTAACCCTCAAAACTCCACTGCCTTCTTCTATGCCAACAATGACAGGAACGAGGCAACAATCAGAAAAGCAACTCCTTTTGCAATAGCCTCGAAGAAAATAAAGTACCTAGTAATTAAGTTAACTAAGAATGTAAAGGACCTTTTTGATGAAAGCTTTAAAACAGAAAAAAATCATATTAAGTGAAGTAAGCCAGCCTCAAAGGAACATAGACTCAGTGGTTTTCCTCATTTGTCATAATCACTAGAAACCTTGGGCTCTCCTAGCAGAGATTTACAATAGAACAAAACCTAGATACATAAGGCCATATAGAAATACGCTAAATGAAAGGACTTCCAGGATATAGAAACAAAAGCCATATAATAAGTGATTGTTTTTCTTAATGTACTATGTTATCTCTCATCTCTTTTGCAATCCATTGGTTATCTCATATTTTTACAGTATTTCACCTGGTTATCTGATATATTGGTTATATGCGTAGTTGGTTATTTGAAGTAGGATAGGGAAGGGAGGAAAACGATCAGGGGTGGGGATGCGGGAAGGGAAATGGGGACCATGACATGAGAAAGGTTATCAATGTATGTGAAGTAATGCATTTTCTATCTTGTGAATATAATGTAACCCTTCTATTAATTACAATAAAAATGTATTTAAAAAAGGAGGCAGGAGTGCAGTGTAGTGGTAGAATGTTTGCCTAGCATGAACTAACACCTAGGTTCGATTCCATGAAGCTTTTAGTTCAACTCCAAATGTGTATACACATAGATACACATGTTTATATGTATATGTATACATAATCTAAGGATATTTTTGAATGTTACTTAAAATTATGAGGAACCATTCATTTTCTTTCTGAAACACTGTGAAATTTTAGGTATTTATCATGAATTTCAAATTGTCCAATGTCACGTGTTTAGATTTGCAAGAATTTAGAATAATTAAGGTCACAGTATTATGATATGAGAATACACTGAGTTTAAAGGTATAATTATTATATCCTTTTCCTTCTTGTTCAGTAGTAGATAGCAACAAACTTTCCTTAAAACTATGTTATAACTTATATTATAAAATTTGTCTTTTTGAAATTACTGTAATAATATGAATATGAGTACAATCAGTAGAAAATAGCAATTATTTCTTTGAATGATACTATTATCTATTGCTTTTTATATTCAGATTTTAATTTAAAATAAACTCATATTTTTAAATTTGAAAGTTTTAAATTAAACCAATTTCACATTTGAAAGATTTAAATTATATGTAGTACAAAATCTTAATTTTACTTGGCTGTTAAGAATATATGTAAAGAATATTTATGACCCCAAACCATTTTATCATTAATTGTTGTACAAAGGAGTTGCCTAGTATATGAATATCATGGAAATGGTGCTTTTTAGGTTATTGCTTTTATACCAATATTTTCCAACTTATCTTCAACTACCAGACTAACACTTTCCTAATCAGAATAAAATGCATGTTTTGAAAGGATCAATATTATTTTTTCCTGGAAAAAGATGAAATAATTTCACTGAATCATGAACATTCGGCCCATGAATTTTTCAAATAGAAATTACCCTCTAGAAATGAACTGGAAAAACAGCATCATTAAACAAAAATATCATTGTTTAGATATTTGTGATATAGCATAATGAATGCTTAGTGGTATCTATCTAGTTTCAATACCTGTAAATTCATTAGAAGGGCAAAGAAGCCATGCTTAGAAGGTTACCCATTTAAGAGCAACCTCAAGTAATTCAACAAGACTTTGAATTTGACCCACATAACTCAGAGCTTCTTAAATAATTTTCACAGCATGCTATAACTTTAATTTGCTTTCCAGGTCCACCAACCTGTGCCCTTCACTCAGTCACCCAGAATCAAACATAATTTATTTTTTTTCTCTCATCGTACAATCTTCCACCACTGACTAGTCCACAACCTTTCAATTCTATTGCAGGTAGAATCAGCCATAACATATACTTGAATGGTTGCTGTTTCTAAATTTGAATGTATCTTACAAATATTGACATCTGTGTTTTATGTTTATCTTCTTTCTGAAATGTTGGATTTTAGGTATTATAATGAGTGATACCTTGGTACAATGATATACAGTGCATATCTCTACACGTGTATGTTTATAAATATGGGTACTATCATAATAACTTCACAAACTATGTTTCCTTTTTTCCTTAATAAATGAGCAATTTGTACCTTTGGTTTCAACAATATACTCAAAATTCCAGAGCAAGGTAAAGAGTGACAACAAGAGAGCAAAGGGAGTTTAGGAATCTATATTCTATACTAAGAACTACTAAACTCCAATCACCTGACAGAAACGGGGACATCAGCCAATAAAATTCAAAAGGATTGCAAAGTCATTTGCTTCATGGAGTGCTAGACAGGTATATTCATTAACAGCCTGAAGCTATCTTCCTCCTTTAATAATTTTGTATGGGTAAAGAATGATAAACATTCCAACTGGCTCTCTATATATGTATATATATGAATGTATACATATACGTACATGTATGTATATATATATAAATATGTGTGTGTTTCTCACTTTTTAAACAGAGAAGATTCCAGGGATATTAAATTATAGGTAGCTATGTGACAATTGGCAATTAATTATAGCCTTTTGGTACCTCATTGTTATCCTTTTAGAATAGTGTTATAGTGCATTTCAATTTTTCTTTTTTTTTCTTTTTTTTTTTTTTTGCCAGTCGTGGGCTTGAGCTCAGGGCCTGAGCCCTGAGCCCTGTCCTTGGACTTTCTCAAAGCCAGAGCTCTACCACTTGAGCCTCAGCACCACTTCCAGCTTTTTTCTATGTATGTGGTACCAAGGAATTGAACCGGGGTCTTCATGCATGCTAGGCAAGCACTCTCCCACTAGGCCAAACTCCCGGCCCATGCACTTCAATTTTTCTGAAGATAGATATAGCATAGCAAGTGTAAAAGTATGAAGCATATATTATCTGTTACTCTTGATTCCATATGATAAAGTGATAGATACCATTTAAAAGAACTGTATCTTGAATGTTAGTGGAAAAATAGAAATTATATGCAAATGGTTAGCCTGATAATGATAGTGTTTACCAAATCATGTCATATGGAAACTGTATTATCAATACTTTAATAGCCATGACTTCATTTGACAGTATCATAATATTCAGTGTGCATATGTAAAAATAAAACAAGGTTATATGAGGTGAATGGGTGAGGCTGGAATAGATGAGGAAAGATGGACAATAATGAATTGAAACACATTTGTACAACTAATGAAATAAGAAAATAAGGATAGATTTACTTTACAATTTGAGAATAGGGTATGGTATGCTTTTCTCTTACCAATGGAAACTATAAATCAATACATTAAATGAAAATGAACAGCCTGTATTCTTTGCTTATTTTTATATTTGGTTTCTTTTTTAATTATTTTTTCATCATGGAAATCCTCCCTTTTTATTTGTATGATATCCATTTTTATTAACTCTACGAACCTCACAAAAAAGCATTACATTGCTTATGTAGTGTTCAGCATACCACATAAGAGTACAGGGAAAGAAAACAAAATAAAGATGCAGGACCAATAAGAATTTCTATTTCAAATGTGCACTGCGGAAGGAAAGAATAAGATAAACTGGATCACCAACCGTGGCAATGGTCATCTCTTCATAATACCTGACATAAATATAATAATTTACTTCTTCTCCACATTTTATTATAAATATGTGGGTAAACTATTAAATTTGTGTCATTCTATAACCAGAAACAGTGAGAGCACAAAGGACATCCTAAGTGAACGCATGTATGGATCTGTAAATATTATCACTAGCCACTAATGTCCTCAATCACTTATTTATTAAAATGTTAATGTGGATAGAGCTAAGGACAATCATAAAGCATACACTTTGAAGAACTTCTCTGGCCTTATCTGGATAGAATATTCAACATTTTTTTTTAGGTTTTACTGGTAAATTTAAATAAATCTGCCTTTCCAGGGTAAAAATCAGTTCTGTATGCAATTCACTTTGTCTTTAATTTTAAAAGTATTTCAGTAATAAATAGTTTTTCTCTAAAGCAACAGCAAAAGTCAAACACCATTAAAGATGAACATTTTGATCAATGTTTTCAAACTTCCTGCTCAATACAGATTATTAAGACATTAATCTATGCTAATAAAAGGCATCAAAATACTTTAGTATGTTAACTAGCATCTATGTAACTCTCCATCAGTATTGTGTGACAAGGAAGTCCAGATGGAATAGTAAGTTAAATAACTCACTTAAATGTAGTGTGGAATAAAATAGGTTTTTAAAGCTCAAAGAAACATTCTAATGTGTTTTCTCATAAAACATTTTATAGCATAGCTTATTTCTTCCATTAATGGTTCCTATTTCAGATCCTGAACCCACTGAATGAGGCTCAGTAACATCAAACACGGAGCAATATTCCCTATGCCACAAGAGTCTTTCTGAAAGGCACTCACCATTATGTTATGAGTAAGGAGGATTAAATCCTTTGAGTGTGATTATAATATCACACCCAGAAAGTATGAGATATCTTGTCCAAGTATTTAAAGATCCTCCTGTACATTTCATCAAACACACCTGTCATCCTGCTATGTAATTTTATGATAAATTATTTTTTTGTTTTTACATCTATATTTTCATATTAACTTTAAATAGTTGTATAAATGAGTTGTCATTAATGAAGCAGTTTATAAATAAAATGCATTATTTTTCAGAATCTATATTCTATGGAGGAAAAAGGCTCCTAATTTCATTGACTTTTGCAAAAAAAATGCTGTGCAGTAGGTATAAAGCAGATTAGGCAGAAGAAGAAATAAACTCATTGAGAACAAAATTAATTTGTCAGATTGAACATTAGTATTAGCATCCTATTTATGCATGCATTTCCAGTTCTATATTTATTTCTCCTCATTTTCATTGCTTTAATAATTAAAATAACATTTCTTACCTTAAAACTAATGTAGTATGTAAATATGTAAACTAGACTGGCATCTATATTTGAATTCTGAAAATCTGAATACATACAAATATGATTACAAAAATGAAACAAAATATTCCTAATCAGTAAAGAATGATGCCTCATTCTAAACTGGATGAAAAAATTGTAGAAATATTACATGTGTCATACTTCAACAAATTAAATTCAATGAAACATAAGAAAAAACAAACAAACAATATTGCTGCATCTAAATAAATGCTGAGAGTGAGAAGATAAGAAGAGCAACACAAGGGGAGCCAAGTCGCTCCCACATGTAATCCTAGATTCTTGTGAGGCTTCAAACAAAAGGATTCAGATTCAAAGCTAACTGGAAAAAAAGTCTGTGAGACTGTGTCTCGGTGGAGGGAAACTCGATGTATGATGCACACATGTGATCCAGGAACTTTGAGAATTCTGAAAGTAGGCATATCTTAGCTGAGACATTCACCTGTATGGGAATAGATAACGGTCTTAAAAATAACCAGTGGTAAAGAGGCATGCAGGCATGGCACAGTGGTGTGGTGCCAGGCTAGCAAGCTTCAGTACCACTGAAAACAAAACAAAAGGTATATACTCCTGGGCATCTATCGTGAACATCATAACACAGGATATAAGGACACCTGCTCACCTATGTTCATCTCTATACTATTCACAACAGCCAGGCAATGGAAACAATCCAGATGCCCTACTGCAGATGAATGGATACAATATTTGCGTACCCAATGCTATGGACATGGTACTGGAAATATAAACACGACTACATAGATGTAAAAATTTATGACTCTATAGACATAATGTTTTATTACATAGATTAATATGTATCTATGACATACAAACCCTCAGCCTAATTTTAATTAAGTTCTAAAGTCTAAGTGCCAGTGATTATATATAGAGATTCCTTTCTTGAATACTTGTTTGTTAAATACATCATTTGAATATGATGTAAAAATCAATGTTAAAAATTCTTTAATAAAAAATTTTTTAAAAAACTTGAAATAGAAAAAACAAAAGGTATAGTTTAGAAGTTTGTTGTTGTTGTTTTTAATCATCATGAACACTAAAAGAATAAGAAAATAGCTCAGGCTATTTCTATATTATTATTGTACTAGTCAAGATAAGAAAAATATAGCCAGGTGCAGGTGGCTGTCATGCCTCTAATTCTATCTACTCCAGATGCTGAGATCCGAGGATTGAAGTTCAAAGCTAGTCCAAGCAGGAAATTTTTTGAAGACATTTATCTTCTATAAGCTATTCATAAAATCCCAAAAGTCACACTGTGGTTCAAGCAGTAGAGCACTGTGCTCTAGCCTTGAGCACAGAGGCTTAGGCAGTGAGTTCAAGCACCAAGACTGGAAAAAAATAACTATAAAATATTATATGCATTCTATTCAATGAACACTTGTTTCCTGAAGAAATATAATCATTTTACCAATTAGAAGAGTATTCCATGCGATAACTGGTTTTCAAATAAATTTGAAGATATTGGAAAAATAGTTCAGATAATACAGGGTCAGACATTCTTTTACTCTGTAATAACATTTCATATGGAATGTTATGGTAGAATGTTATTATAGTTTTAATTACTTCAAAATAATATAATGATTATAACATACTGTAAAATATTAAAATAGATCTAAAGAAAGATGCTGATGTGGTTTTTAACTATACAAACAGAATGACTTAGTTAATTTTTTATTGGTTTTCACGAAAACTTAATGTGACATGTGTCAACTTTTCAATATATATCTCTACATGTTGGCATTACTAGGAAAAATTCTGTCAATTTACAATGCATTTTTCATGTAACCAAACTGACTTGAGTGTTTTATTATTATTTATCAAGAAAATTGTGAAGAAACAAAACATATTTTTTGTTTTAGCCAATCTTCATAACAATAAAATACATATGTGAACAATTATGAAAAAATCATGAAAAATATTTTAGAAATAATCAAATAATCATAATTTATTCATGTCATATATAAATGTACTAATATAGAGTTAAGGATTCCTGATCCCATGGATTTCTAGCATAATAGGGGAATCAAGCATCAGGTATATATTTGCCACTATCAGAATGCTGTAAGCAAGAGTTATTTAAATTCTTAATCACATCTTTCCAGGTGTATTAGTTTCTTTTTAAAGAAATGATCAATGTAATTAAAAGGAATTTTTAAAGGTTATCTGCATTCAGAAAAATGATTTTAAAAAGCTATTTACATTCATGAAGATAACATGCTTCAGAGAATTGTCCTGTGTGCAGGACTCCAGAGACATCTGAGCTGCTCGTCGGATCAATCCAGATGACTCTAACATGGAAACAACCCACTGACAAACACAAAAAGCACTGTGAAACCAAGGAAGACGTGATGCTGTTCAAAAAGAAGTGTGTTATTTACGTGACATACATACCTGCAACATTTCTGTACATCACCTTTACAGTAAGAAGAAATGAAACAAAATTCTAAAAAGAAAATGCATTGTGTTGTACTCATTTCTTGCTTCCTTGAGTCGTCCTTCTACTCACACAAAGGGTCATTCCAGTTCCCATCCCTCAACTCACTTTTTGGATTTGAGCATTCCTGTTTCTAAGTCTCCTAAAAACCTCTACATTCAGAGTTTTGCTCTTTCATTTCTGAGGAGAACCAGAACCTGAACTCAATGTAGAACTCCAAGCAAAACTAGAAGATGCTCGGTTGTAATGGGGCATAAGGTTAGGATAAGCAAGATCTTTTAGGGTCATTGGATGACAGAAGCTGATGCTAATGAGGCTGAGATGAACGTTTTCACTGAAGAGGCAATGATCCCAACCCCATGCACTGTCTTCTTATCCTGTACCTCAGAAGTTCTACTTCTGACTGTGCATCTGTTTCTCCACATCATCTATCTCTACCCAAGTGAATGTTGTCTAGCTTATGATGGTAGCTGGAAGTAGGGGATTCTATACCAAAATAATCAAGTCTCTATGAACAAGTTATTATTTCCATTTAGATCCTCTGTGGTGATCAATTATTTAGCTATTCTCTTTTTGAACTCAATATCTTGGTAATACCAGCATCTATAACTGATTTTTGTCCTATAAGTCAATGCTAAGTTGGCTTGGTAGCTACATGCAAGCTCAAGGGCTAGATCATTTCATTTTACTATTCTTGCATTGTTACTGACTGCATTGTTTCTGTGTTATAAGGCTCACTTTGACATTCAGGTTTATGTGAATATTTTCAGTCACTGGCATATTATTCAGGAGTGCACTCATTAAAGTATTCAGTAATCACTGACCTCAAACACTGAACTGCAGCTTAGTCTCCATCAGCTCCCAAGTTCTTTTCCCTCTGGAAAGAAAATCCTAAAAAACTAAAAATGTTGATCTGCTCTGAATCTTACCATACAGCTAGCACACAACAGCAGCAAAACAGAACACAAGAAAAAGGGCTTTGCCAAGAAGCATAATAAGAAGTAAATAAAAACAATGACTCATGACATTCTGTATCCAGAAATGATCTAGCTAATTAAATGTCTGTGATTTCCTGGAGAATTTATCCTGGGAGTCATTATCTGTAAGTGATAGTCTTTCCCCTAGATATCTTGCTTCTTAAATGGAAATGTAACCAATATATTCTGGAAAAGTCGCAGCTTGAGTGGAGAAAATGCCAGCATCTTCCCTTAATAATTTGGCATTTCTTTGAAGGTTAAACATCTGTATTTTTGAGGGGGGTTGTTTGTTTGTTTGTTTTGGATTTCTAAACATGTGCACTAATTCTGGATTACTATAATGCTTAGGTGGAAAAATCTCAGGATCTCTCAACTGTAAACTTTGAAATGTAAATTAGTTCCCTCTCATCTTTTGACCACTGATGTCTACTTATGCAATAACTTTAGTATATTCCTGGCATTGCACCATAATTTTATGGCAATTGGGATGGGTCTTATATTAGTGAGGGAAAATCCATAAACTGATATATAATTTGAGCAAATCTATTGCTCACCAGAGCAACAGATAATCACCAGAGGCAAGATAATCATTCAAATATTGTTGCCAACCTACTTTCCAAAAAGTCAGTCTGTATCACTGTGTTCATTGTGGCAGGTAAGGCCTGGATGTCAGGGTAGAATTATCGCGCTTAGACCCTCGCCAGCAGGGATCCGACACACGATACAGGTTGCAAGAAGCTTCTTTATTCTCCTGGTTCTCCTCTCCTTCCTCCTTACTCCGGGTATATATGTACAAGCCCACCAATAGGAATAGGCCGCCTCAAAAACTCCACCAATCATCTCCTGCCACCCACAGTACATGCACCTGGCACTCGCTCGATCATGCAGTAAAACGGAGAACAGCACGCTTCCGCACATGCACAGTGCAGGCTTTCGCTAAGCAGTAGGGGCACATGGGCAGCCACGCCTGATTGCATCAGACCCCCATTCCAGGAAGTGAAGGTATGGCTGCCAGGTCCGTGTGCTGCTTCCCACATAGAGTTACAATCAATGTACCAGAAGTCAAAGGGGTAGATGGTATTAATGAGCAAGGTTAGAAGAGGAAGATTGTGTAAGATAAGACAAAAGCTAGAAGAGAGTCCTGCTCTATCAGTAATGTTTGCCCAAGTTACTGATTCCTAATAACAAAGCAAAAATAATTTATATTGTCATGCTTTGATAATAGTATCCTTAAAACAGCCAGATATTCTTGTTTTTACATTACAGCACATGAGGAAAATGTATGGTAGAAACCCTTTTCTTTTTGATTTGCCCTTACAGAATTATAAATGTATTATGTATCTATTTACAAATTTCATATTAATATTCCTACAAAGAATCCTATTTGGTGTTAAATATATTTCCATGTGAAAATGTTGAGAAATATGTGTCTAGTAGGTATTGGTTAAAATAAATCAACTTGGCAGTAAATAAATGTTAAACTCAAAATATTAAGATAGTAGAATAACACAGAAATATTTGGAAAAAAGAATGAAAACTTTAAATATCATTATCTACTCTTCAGACATGATAAAACAAATTTTTCTACAGAATACTCTCTTCTCAACCATTTTCCTTCTACATAAACTTCATTAATAGAGTTTCTTTTTAGATTTAAATTACTTTCTAAATGCATTACTTTTCATGCATACACTCTTAAAACTCTGCTAATTCAAAGGAAGCACTCAAGCATCTCTTTGTGTCTCAAGGATCAGAAAATCTTATGGGAAACAATAAATGCCTTTGTCAGGTAGAGAATGAGGAAGAAATTTCTGCATGTTCCATTTTCACATGAAAAAGAACATTTATTTAACTTGTACACGATTTTAAATCCATTCAGCAGAATAAAAGTCTTGAAAATTAAGATGTCTGTTAGAAGAAAATCAGTCTCTAGAAGGCCCGAGACTGGAAGCCATTGAACTTCCAACTCCAAACTCATGATCCTCATGCTTCATCCTCCTCCTTGATTAGCATGCACCACCAGGAAAAAATCATATTAAGTAAGCCAGACCCAAAGGAACAATGGTTTCCCTCATTTGTAATAATTAGTAGATATCTAGGACTCTCCTAGCAGAGGATTACAATAGCACAAAACCCAGATACATAAGGTCATATAGGATGAAAGTAAATGAAAGGATCTCTAGGATATGGAAACAAGAGCTTTATCTTGAGTGATGGTTGTTCTTAATGTACTATGTTATTTCTCTTCTCCTTTGTTGCCCTTTGGTTACATATTGTTACAGTATCTGACTTTGTTACCTGGTATATATGTTTATTTGTTTACTTGAAATAGGAAAGGGAAGGAGGGAAAACAAGATGATTCAGAGGGGCTGGGAGGAGAGAAATAGAGACAAATACATAAAAAGTGGTATCAATGTGTGAGAAGAATTGTACCTACTATCTGATGACTGTAACTGTAACCCTCTATACATTACCTCCACAATAAAAAATTTAAAAAAGAAATGTACACACTACCTTAAGTAGGTAACTGTAACCACTCTGTATATCACCCTGGCAATAAAATTAATTTACAAAGGCAGCTATAAAAATTACAGCATATATTAAAAAAAAAATTCAAATCCAAACAAACATGACAAAATGAATCTATTTTTTTAAAGAAATGTATCAAGCAAAGTTTTAGCCTCATTTTTTTCAGCCTCAGTATTGTTGACACTTTAGTTGCCCTGCTGTTTGTTCATTGTAGGAGGTTTTACAGCATCCCTGGACTCGAAATGCTACCTGGAAGTAATACTATACCCATGAATCCCTTCTCACTCAACACACAATATCACCATCAGGAATATTTCCAGACTTTGTGAAATGCTCCCTGGGAGCAAACTCCTCCAGAGAACCCTAGGTTAGACCTTATTCCAAGTTAGGTAGTTCTTCAAAAGTATTTCCTCCTTTTTGTCTGGATAGGTTGTTAGCAAGAAAGTTCATTTTGAATGTGCGTGAAAATAGAAAGGTTAAAAGGCCAAACAATGGCCTTAAATTGCTATCTAATACAAAGGAGTAGGTTGAGTCAAGTATCATGGATAAGATTTGATTCTCAACCATACAACCTATAATGGGGTGATTCAGAAAATTTCTCTGCTTTGAAGTTAGTCAGTCTGAATTACAATTTCATTTTCTTTAACATTTAGCAGCTATGTAATTTTGATTTAAGTTACTTAAGTTCATGACCCTTTTAGACTTCAAATTTTAAAAGTAAGGTAACAGTTATATTTCTTACATTGTTACAGAAATTAAGTGGACTAACAATACCAAATGGTATTAGACATTAGATAATACATTTATTGATGTGTTTAGAACCATTAAATTATGTCATCTATTTCATATGCTTTTGTTTTTCTTCAAATAAGATACCTGTCTTCCAGCTTTTTTAGTAATTAAACTTGTCTTATATTATTTGGAATCGATTCTACTCTGGGATACTAAACTTAAATTTATTTTATTTTTTGCCATTATGCTATGAATATGCATTTTTCATCTGTAAAAATACTGCTTCATTTTTTCACATATAGTGATCAAATCATGTTTTCATTTATTTTAGCACCACCTATTTATCTTTAACAAAGAATCAATTGGACTACCTTTTTTCCAAAAATCATCCTAAAATATACTCTTCCTGAGCAACAGTCTTAAATAAATGCAATGTCTATTACTGAGATCAGCCTAGATATACTCAGTATTGTACACTCCAGCAAATCACTTAAAATCCCATTTTATATCCATTGTTTGGAATGAGATGTGTAGAGGAATCTATCAACTATGGGCAATTCTAGTGATCCTTGTCCCCAAGGAGATGACATTTATTGTACACTAATATCAAAAATATACACTGAACATTTTAACTTGCATTATGTTACAAATGTATATATAGTCTATTATTCGACATTATTAAAATTACATGTTATAACATGGATAATCACAGTAGAAATGATATGGACTAATTGTCATTCTTCCGGAGAAGAAGATCTTTCACTTTGTCAAAACATTACCTCCTTCCTTTTACCAGCTAACATGTTCCAGAATCCCCTTGCTCTTCCACAATGATTCATAGGTACAGTCAGTCGTTCCTCACTTTCAGATAACTAATTTCTGAAAAAAGTGACAGTATAGGTCATCTCTCAACCAGATTGGGAGAATGCTAAATAAACTCCAAGATGCCAGTTCTCCATTTAAATGTCAGCTCTGCAGGAAACTTCCCTGAACTTTGAAACAGTCAAGGTCATATCCTTCTATGGGAAACTTCTTTGCCCTCTCTAATTTTAATGCACAAGCATTCCGCAAATGAAATATGTCTTACATTTAGTAAAACTAGTGGTTGCTAATGTACAGTTCAGTATTTCCAGATGTAGAATTATAAGGGTTTTGTTTGTTTTGAAGTTTAGTCAATGTGTTCAACTCATTGATCAATTCTGGCTTAAGGTCATATACTAGGAATGCCTGGCATTTATGAATCAATCAAAACTACAACACATAGCAAAACCAGAAGTCTGTTGTTTTAATATGTCTATCAAATGTATCTAACATGCTCTCTAAAGATATTTATTTGAGCTTGCACACAGCTAAGTTATTACATTACACAGAAAACTGACAATGTAGCTTCTCTGAAATTCCCATTGTTTTTCTTGATCTTGAAGGCTTCTCAGAAATATAATTATCATTATCAAGAAAAAATGTGCTTTCTTATTTAGTTGTATTGCCAAGGGTACCATCTACTTCACTAAATCATTTTCAGTGCAACAAACACTTCTAGAGAGTTTAAATATGAGTGAGAAACTGCTCCAGGTGCTAGAAGCAAAAAGATCTGGCTAAAGAAAAATAAAAGTGCAGAAGTTTGAACAATACAAGCAAATATCTTGATAAAAAGGGTACCTATAACTACCTATAGTTGAACCGAAAATTTAATGAGGTATTTCTGGGAAGGTGAAAACAGAGCAATTCTTCAAAGATGAGTAAAGATATTTCAGAAAAAGAAAAAGAGTTCTCTGAAATAGCATAATCAAAACTGTAAACCTGAAGAGTGTTCTAATGGTACCTAACAGCAATTTAGAATTAGAAGAACCTAAGTATGGAGAGTCAGAATTGATAGATATAAAAAGCCTTTCATCAACATGTTCATTATGACATTAACATAGTGAAGTTTCCTGATGTCAATCACTTTGTGAGATAACTTTTCAAAATTAGACCATGGAATTGCCAGATATTTTATGTTGACAAACTTGAACAAAGAAGAAAAGTAGTTGGCTATCCTTCTGATTCTTTCATTTGGATGATAATGTAGAAATATTCTGTGTAACACTTTTAGAATACTGCTTATACAACATACAATGAAAATCTTGCACTTGTGGTATTTTATCTGAGCCTGCTAATCAAACAGAGCGTAAGTAGGCACTGCAATTACTTATTCATGGGAAAACTGTTATTTACTTCATTAAATCAATGCTTCTCTTATTCGAAGGTTTCCCTAGAGTTTTGCTTTCTATTCTTTGCTTTGTGTTCACAGAGGAATAATTTGCCTCATCTTCTAGGTTGATAAGATATTCTCCCAAATTACTCTGAGCCCAAGAATGCACATATGCAATGTTACATGTACTCTTGAATAAGAAGATACCACAATATTAGATTTAAACTTTTCAACTATAAGCCCAGCTGTTATAACAGTGTTTTTAATTGTACTCAGGGGGAATGGCTAAGCTTGTTTAATGCACACCAGCTTGAGGAAGCATATTGTGATTCCCTATTATATTACAAAGCAATAAAATATGGAAAACTCCCCAGGGAGACACTTAATGTATATTGATAGAGTTGATCTCATATGTGTTATGTATTTACTAATATAATGTTAGTAGTTTTTAGGACACATTAGGAATTTCCATCAAAACTGCATAGCATATGAAACATATATGCAAGCATAATTGGAATAAATAGCATATTAAATTATTCTGCAAAGAAAAAAAATGTACATGCTGCTTAAATGTTTCTAAGCATGTATATGTTTGAGAGTGCATATTTATATCTTTCATTAACATAATTTTTCTAATGTATAAGAAATACACATGCAATATATTAACTTCTAAAAAATAATAAGAATCACATGGATTCAGACTGTAATTTAGGATTGTATATGAATTCAGGTTCAATGGAGACATGAATGGATCTTCATCATATATGGTTGAAAATGAAAGTCATTTCATATTCATAAAATTTATTAAATCATTAGTCTGAATGTTAGGTGGGTTTAAAAGTTTGAACTTATCTCACCAAAAAATAGTTTCATAGAACTGTTGAGCTCACATAACATTATAAAGATCAGTGGTTACTCAACTATGCTGATTACCGGGGACTACTTCTAAAGAATATTACACAGTTATGACTATATTGGCAGCATGATTACAAAAATAAGTCAGTCATATATACAACCATAACAGAGAGAAATTCCTCTTGGCCAGGGAGTCTAATTACCTTTTTTACTCTACCATTTATCCATGACTTTCCTACTGATGTATGAAGCAAATCAAAGTTGCATGTGTACATTTGGTGGGCAATAGAAGTGAAATGAGTTTAAGTAAGCTTTTAAATATGCCCAGAGGGAATTATGCCTCTAAGATCTGTACAACATTTATAACATTTAAGCAGATGAGATTTAGGGACTATAAGTATTTAGAATTCATACTGGCAAGAAGCCTCAAGCAGTGATGATAGAAGAAAACAAAATGATGCACATTTAAGTGGATTAAGTAGAGAGAAAAATCAGTAGGGGGAAAATCTTTAATCAAGCTAAAGTGCTGAAGACAATAGAGTTTGATGATGTGGAAATGGTTAATAGTTTTATATCTACTGAGATCAGCTCAATTCAGGTGATTTTTTTCCTTAGTTTTTTTAGCTTTTGATAAGTTACTCTGATAAATTAAAAATACGTATGCTTGTAGGATTGAAAATGAACTCCATATGCAGAAATAATTTTAAGTATTCTCAACAGTTGAAAGTTATAAAGTAATTTAGCTATCATCCAACTCCACAAAAAAGTGAAACTAAAAGAGGTTAATTGATCTTATTTGAGGTCACTTTAAACTTGATTAACATGAACTTCTTTAAGATAGCTATGTAGTAACAGAATTTGCAATGAAATACAAAAATATGTGACTTGCAATGTCCCATAGAGGAAATGGTTGTAGAAAAGATATTATTTTAGTTTTTCCCTTAAATGCTTTTTCAACAGGAAATAGATTATAAAACATAACAAGTTATCCTGATCATATACAATTGTTCCTTATGTATTTTCTAAACATTTTAGGATCTGTGCATGCTTTTCATGAATTTAGAGATAAAAAAACAGCTACTGAAATGGTCTTCTCAATTTTGCATAGCATGGGAAAAATATACAAGATGCGCAATTAGAATTTTAAGTTTTCAAATAGTATTTAGACACCTAATGTAAGCACTAAAATATCTTCCCAGACTTGGAATAAAGGTAAATTGGATGTATTTGGTGCTTGTACTCTGAATGAAGTAGAAATGCAGATACTATCTTCAAGAAACAAGTAAAATAGGGTGAAAGGGAATTTCAAACACTATGAAGATTCAACTGTGAAAAGAGCCAAAGATAACAGAATTTCACAAAACATAAAATGGTTAGAATCAGTAAGATCTAAAAATCTAAACAGTGTTAAGAAAAAGGTTATAAGAAACCTTGAATGAATTTTGTTGACTGAAACAAGCAATGGAAGATCAGGCAGTTGTCAGAAAGACTTAGAAAAAAGACAGAAAAGGAAAAACATGTACAAACTGGAAGGAAAGATTTCCTTTTCACATTTGATAAGGGGAACCAGTAAAAATAAAAGACAATGTGTAAACTTTTTGTGAGAGGTAGCCAGCCACTTCTCTTTAAGACTGTAAAAGTATAATATATTTAGCAGAGTGAAAGAGTTCTTTAATTATGTGGTTCTCAATGAACCGAAGGTAACAGCTTTGCAATAGGAGATATAGAATAGAGATATTCTATTCCACATATTCTGTTAGTTTGTAGAAGAAATTGTTGGATTATTTCTTACATTTTCTACTTTCTGAAGAAAAAATGATGTTTAGAGACTACTTCACTGAAATTGTTTTCTTATCTCTTCAATCTACCAATAAATTTCTTTCATATGTTTCACATCCCATGGATTTTACATATTCATATTATAGTATCATAAACACACTGACCAAACTACAGTCTATATCAAAGAAAAAATTGCCACCATGTCTTACATTTTCATTATTATATTAAAGTCTAAGTTTTTGGTTCTCATAATGTTCATTAGCAGTCAATATTTTGATCTTGATATTTCATGTAATATATAGCTTCTTTAGATCCCACAATATTTTGCTTTGGCTTTGTTGAAAATGAGTTTGTTTACTTCCTCTTATTTGTTAGACTTTGAGTATTGTCACATGGACAGTATCATCAATCAAAGTACTGTGCCATACTAATTTTCACTTCAAAAATCTACTTAAAATGCAATAGTCCATTAAGTTGCTTTGATTTTAATGTAAGACAGTGCAGCTAGAAAAATTCATGGATGTTTGCCTGAAAATAAAATGGTTTATGTCTATCATTTATGTATACATTCCTATAATTCAGGCATAGTATGTATTTAATTCCTGATATAACTCTATGTAATATTGTATTCTCAAAGTATTTTGTCAGTAGTGTACTGTGTATAATAGGCTGGCATCTGTGATGTATATGTATTATGCTGATCATAATATAAATATCTTCTGTTCTAATTATCTCTCTCTCACACACACATATACACACATACTATTCTGACATAGATTTATATCTTTGAATTAATATTATTGAATCAAAGTAGTTGAGTAATTTCTATAGTCTACAAGTGGCAGTTACAGCATAGGGAAATGAACTTGCTTTGTGAGAAGACAATAGAACTTGGATTTCGAAAGATGCTTGCTTATTTGAAAGAGTTACTCTAGTCCATTGGAGTGATCATTACTTAATCTGATCCCTGCCTGCTGAAGAAGGACAATTTTTTCACCACACAGATAAAGGGAAAGTTTCATTACTAGTTTAGTTAAGAAATGTTACAACTTCCTATGACAATTATCTAATTATACACAAGTGATTACAGTCTGAAATTATACCCTACCACAAAAAAACAACCACAGCAATTGTTTGCAATTATGATTTAATATTACAGAGACATGTACTGGTCATCTGACTCTAGGCCCAATTACTAAAACTTTGGTGTCAAATCAAGGAGTTAAAACAGTTTATGTTAAGAAATAACACAGGTAAAAGCCAATTTTTCATAAACATTCCAAAACAAAATTAATAAAGTATTCTTTTAATACGTGAAGTGTTTTACCTGGTTCTATTTACAAATATTCTACAAATGTTTAAGAGTACATGTTAAATTTTAGCGTTTTCAAAATCAGGAGTAAAATACAGTGACTGAATTTGATAAAAATCAGTCATGAGATAGAAGGAATAAGGTATATTTGTGTATATATACAACTGTCTGTAATATAAAAGAATACATTACAGCAAGCTAGCTAAATGAAAGACATTGAAAGCAAATTGAATGAATTTGAATTTCAATGATTGTTCTATTACTTCATTATGTAAGACAAGAAAACATACATTAACTGGTGTACTTCAAATTTCTCATAAAATAAATGCAAAAGTATTATTGCTTAAGATAATACTAAGAATCCTCTAAAATATTGTTATTTCCTATTTCTTAGTGACAAATACACTTAATTTACTGTCTTGAAATATATTCGAGTTAAGTCCTTGATGAACCTAGACAAATGGCTAATCTCTTCTTTCCAGGGAAGAAAGGAAGGCTGCTAGTGTCAGAAAATATTTTGCACAATTGTGTATCCATGCTATGCCTTTGCTTGGCAGAATGAAGTGAAGATACAGGTATTATGAAGAACCAGTGCAATAGATATGCCTGTTGTCCCTACTACATGTGTGGCTGGAGTGTGGAAGGTGCTTAGCAGAGGAGGTCAAGATTAGCCAGGTTAACATGGTGAGATCTGATTTCAAAATAAGCAAATAAATAATAAATGAGGCTGAAACATGTACTATGGAGAGGGAGTCACCTAAACAAGAGTATAGGATACTGAAAATACATGAATCACTGAAGTGATGGTATTCTAATATGATCAAATATGTTAAAATGACAAGGTTTAGAAAGGTAAACAAAGTCAGTGGTAAGGAAGATTGTGAAGGCATTGAAACAAACTGAAAGAAGAATGAGAGCAATGTCTCCTAGCAAAGATCTTCAGCTGTCAATGAGCTGCTAGATGTTAAATTGGCCCATTTTAGTTTCCACAAATAAAAGTGATAATTTGATCAACAATATGCTAGTGACATAAAAAACAAAATTTTTCTACTATAAAAATGATAGAAGGATTTGAATGTTATTTAACATTTAAGATGAAAGGATAATAAATTGCTTCAGTCTGAAAGCACTTTGCCAAGTGGGAGAATATGATGCCTTCTGTTTTTATTAGCTGCATCAAGAACAAAATTAATTTAATTAGAAGATACTAAAGTAAATTTTTAAATAACTGTTTCCCCTCTTATAAATAAAAGCAGATTTGCTCAGCTCTCTTAGCCTCTTGTTCACACTTAAAATTCATTAGGCAAAAATACCAGACTCTCTGTAGAAATCTTGACAGAAAATTTTAAGGAGGTCAGGCACCCTTGTTTATTCACTAAAGTACCAGAGGATAAATTCTCCATGTCTATTTGCTTCTCTTTCTTTTTGTTTGTCTATTTCTCTCTCTCTAAATATATATATATGTGTATGTATGTTTATATGCATACACATATATGTGTATATACATGTACATGTATATATACATATACACACCTACATATATGTGCATACATAAATGGGAAAGTATTAAAAATCTGATTCCTTCAGACTTCACATAGGCTTTCATTTAGTTCTCTGAAACCATGTAAAGTATTATTAAACTTGATTTACACACAGAGAAATGAACACCAATTAAAGTGATCCATGGGCCAAAAATTTAAGTCAGGAATTTTTTTTATCTGAAACCTGACCCTAAATCAGTGTCTGCCAGTGGCAGTCATACGCTGCCCTTTCTTCAAACTTTCATACTCCCTAACCCAGATCTCCACCAAAATATGAACAGGAACTCTGCAAGTAAACATGCCACACAGTCCATTTAAGACTGGTTCTTAATTTGTCATTCAATAAATTTCTGTTGAATGGCAAGTTCGAGGTTATTCCATTTCTCTTCATCATGAATTATATTTCTAAAAATTCAGAAATAAATCAGCAGGAAATTTGTATATTTTTCAATTCACAGAGGCATTAAAAATATCCATTGCCACTTAAATCTGAATTCCAACTGATGAGCATAAAATAATTTTCTGAAATAAAATTGCAATCCATTCTTCAAGGACAAAAACCTTTCCTGATTTTGCCTTCACATCACTGAGGATGACATCGTCAATTTCTCCCTACAAAATACACTGTTTACAGCATTTGCTATTCACTTACAAAATGGATGCAGAAAATTGACATGTGAGAGCCTAGTGTGAGATTTCCTTTAACGAATTTTACACTCCTTGAGCAAATATCATCATACCATTTCCCTGCTGTGCTGTGCTTTGGGATTGAAAATTCTCCTTGTGTTCCTCGGCAAGATTAGGAAATTTAAAGCACAGCGGTTGTTTAAATGTTATTTTTATATATGGATTAAAGTATTCCTTTGTAAATCCTGCCACATTCTCTTTAAGAAAGCTCACTTTCAGACAACCAATCTTATGTGATTATAGCACAATTACCCTGCTAATTTAGGTGTAATTGATCTCTGAACCTTGATTTCTGTGAAGAGGCCAAGATCCTTTACTTATAGGACCTCCTAGATGAGATTAAGCAGAAAATATCAAAGTGTTTTGGAATTTATTTGGCTCTATAGAAATGAAAGATAATTACTCCCCACAAAAGTTATACAGGTGGATAAACTATCTTGGTCTATTCTATTCAACAGATAAAATGCCCTAAATTGGAGGTATTCCAGTTCCTCATCCTCATAAGTATAATCTGTATCCTTTTTCTTCTCATGTAAGAAAACCACACATCAAGTTATAAAGCTAAGGTTAAAAAGATAATTGAGACAGGCCAGTTGCCAGTGGCTTACGCCTGTAATTGCAGCTACTCAAGAGGCTGAGATCTGAGGATCATGGATTCAAAGCGAGCCTGAGCATGTGAGCATATGAGACTCTTACCCCCAATTTACCACCGGAAAACTGAGCACTGTGCCTCAGGTGGTAGACAGCTAATCTTGAGCTGAAGAGCTCAGGGACAGCACCCAAGACCAGAATTCAAGCTCCACGACTGACCAAAAATATACAAAGACAGTTGAGGATTGACAACCACCTTTGCAGGCCAGATATAATCACCTTAGGCTGGTAGCAATTCTCCATCGCTATTTTGCATTCTTTATCATTTCCTGTAAGATTCAGAACTAAAACCCTTTTGATACTTCATGAGTGGTTTTTTTTCTTTTTAATCTGATTTATTGCTTTCAGTGTTGAATCTTGGGCTCCAAAAGCTTAACCCTAATCTTAAAACACTTGTTTGTTAACCAAATGGTACAATATCAGTAGAAACAGTCATCCTTCTCTAGAATAACAGGAGTGAGAGATTGCTTAATAGAGTTGATGGAAAAGAGCAGGTCCCTGGGGTGCTATCAGCAGATTTTGCTTCAAAGCTCAGGAAAGGGTAACCAGGGAATACTCCAAAGCTTCCTTTTTGAAAATGTAAAAGTTGTTACCTGGAATTTCTATTTCAAGGATTTTGCTAATGTACACTTCTGTTTAAAAAAGGCATTCATGTTCTCTATATCTTGATGCCCTTTTAAATGTCATTACAAAGGCTAATTACATACTATCACAGTCCTTACCTTATGGACTATTATCACATGGAAAAGAAAACGTGTGCTGTTTGTGGCTGTTGTTAAACTTAAAGATACATTTTAACTATTGCAAATATTGAAGTGGTTCTAATGTTCATTTGATAAAGAAAATCAAATCTGTAATTAATCCATAGTAATAGCTGGATTTTACAGTAAGTTTTTAACAATTTGTTGTTTCAACCACATACAACAGAAATTTTTACCAATTCCAGTAGAGATGTAAATATGTCCATTAGAAGTTTGTCAATTTTATTTTCTACACTGAACAAAAATAATGTTAAAAATGTTGAAAACATTTTCTGATGTGATTTAAGAGTTAATTGAGAATGATGCTTATCACTAAGATCAAATTGTATAGGTGCTCACAGGCATTTAATTTACTGTTCAATGAAGATAGCAAGTTTCATTAAAACATAGACTTTAGTGTTGTATGGTCTGGATTAAAATCCAGTTTTATCATTTATTAGTTTTGTATCCTTGATTACATTAGTTAATTTCACTCTGCTATTTCCTTATCTGTAAAATAGGTTCAATATTAGCATTCCTCTCAAAAGATGTTATGAGTTTCAGAAGGGTAATGATTGTAAGCAGTAAGGACAGCATTAATCCAGAGTTAGAATGTCAATAAATTCCACTCAGTGAATCTTTGGTTTTGTTTGCTTGCTTTTCTTCTTTTGTTTGTCTTTTTTTTTTTTTGAGACTGCATCTTATCTAGAGTCCCAGGATGTCCTCAAACTTCTTATTTTTCTTCCAAGGGCTTGTGACTTCCTAAGTGTTGAGATTACTGGAATGTACCACCTAAAATCATTTTTAGATAGAACACAACATAAGCAAAATCAGTAACCGTTAAAACAAGTTTAAAAGTGAACAGTCCAAAAATATTACAAATAGTTAATTATCAAGTGATATTTGATTAAGTCCATGTTGAATGTAGCCTAGGATTAGAGTGCTCGCCTAGCATGCACGAATCCCTGGGTTTCATTCCTTGATACCACATACTCAGAAAAAGCTGGAAGTGGCACTGTGGCTCAAGTGGCAGATCACTAGCCTTGAGCAAAAGTGTCCAAGGACAGTGCCCAGGCCCTGAGTTAAAGCCTCAGGACTGGCAAAAAAAAAAGGAAAGTGAATATCTGAAAAAAGGAATAACAGTTAAAGGATGAAAATATTCAAAAGGTTATTGGGTAAATATAAGCGCCAATTAAAATTTTATAATACATAGGTGAATGTATGTATATATGTTTTAATTTTCTAAATGTTGCAGTACTAAATATGTTTTTCCATTCAATCATTCCATGTAGTATCTGGAGACTAAGTTATACCCTATAAATGATAAAAAAAAAAAACTCCTTGGCCACTGAGCGAAACCTTATGAGGTAGGTTTCCCTCTAATGTGTGAGTCTAAATCTACATCATGTACATTTGTGCTCTTTCTATAGATTTTTCAAAGTTTAAACCTAAAGGTAGATGACTCAATTTCTTGACTATTCCCCCCATACAACAATGCTTGGATACAACATTGATTCTACTTAGTAAGGTCTTCATGTATTATAAAGTATTTTTTCATATATTTTTTGTAATTAATGGAAGGGTTACATTAAATTCACCAGATATAAGGTACATTACTTCACAAACATTGATACCCTTCCTAATGTCTTGGTCCCCATTTCCATCCCCCCACTCCTACCCCTCATCTTGTTTTCCCTCCTTCTCTATCCTATTTCAAATAAACAAATAAACATATGTACAATATATCAGATAACAAGGTAAAATACTGTAACAATATGAGATAACCAAGGACAGCAAAAGAGAGGTACATTAAGGACAACAATCACTCATTATATGGCTTTTTGTTTCTATATTCTGGAGGTCCTATCATTTAGTGTCATACTAAATGGCCTTTGGTATCTAGGTTTTGCTCTATTGTAAATCTCTGCTAGGAGAGCCCAAGGTTTCTACTGATTATGACAAATGAGGGAAAGCATTGAGCCTATGTTCCTTTGAGTCTGGCTTACTTCATTTAATATGACTTTTTCTAAGGCTTTTCATTTCCTTACAAATGGGGGGATGTTGTTCTTTCTGACAGCAGCATAGAATTCCATTGTGTATAAATACCACATCTTATTGATCCACTCATCAACTGAGGAGCATCTGGGTTGGTTCTATATCTTTGCTATGGTAAATAGTGCTGCAATGAACATTGTTGTGCTAGTAGCTTTAGTATGTCCTTGGGTAAATGCCAAGTAGTTGAATTGCTGAGTTATAGGAGAGCTCTATGTTTAGTCTTTTGAGGAACCACTATACTGCTTTAAATAGTGGCTGAACAAGTTTGTATTCCCACTAGCAATATAGTAGTGATCCCTACTGGCCACATCCCCTCCAGCATCTGTTGTTATTAGATTTCTTGATCCTGGCCATTCTAACTGCAATGAGGTGGAATCTTAGAGTTGTTTTGATTTGCATTTCTTTTTTGGCCAGAGATGTCAAGCATTTCTTCATGTGTCTATAGGCCATTCTTATTTCTTCTTCAGAGAAGACTCTCTTTAAGTGTTTGGCCCATCTTTTAATGGGATGGTTGTTTCTTTGGAGATTAGTTTTGGACTGATTCAATTTTTTGAGCGGTTGATATATTTTAGATATGATGCCTTTGTCTGTTGTATGGTTAGTGAAGTTCTTCTCCCACGCTGTAGACTTTCTAGTTAGTTTGAGAGCTATGTCCTTTGCTATACAGAAGTTCTGTAGTTTAATGCAGTCCCACTTATCTAGACTTTCCCTGATTGGTTGTGTTTCTGAGTCCTTATTAAGAAAATTTCGACCTGTGCCAAGGAGACCTAGTGCATCTCCTATTCCCTCAGGTAAATTTGTCAATGTGTCTGCTTTTACCTCGAGGTCTTCAATCCATTTAGAGTTAATCCTGGTGCAGGGTGACAAAGAAGGATCCAACTTTAGTTTTCTGCAGGTGCTTCACCAGTTTTGCTAGCACCACTTGTTGAAGAGGTTGTCTTTCTTCCATTCAATTTTTTACTCCCTTATCAAAGATTAATTGCCCATAGGTCTGTGGGTTAATATCTGGGTCTTCATTTCTATTCCATTGGTCTTCAGGCCTGTTCTTGTGCCAGTACCAAGCTGTTTTGGTTTCTGTAGCTCTGTATTAGAGTCTAAAGTTTGGTATTGAAATTCGTCTTGCCTTGTTCTTTCTGGAGAGAATTGTTTTTGCTATACGGGGTCTTTTATTATTCCATATGAAATTTTGGATTGCCTCATCTATTTCTTTAAAGAATGACTTTGGTATATTGATGGGTATTGCATTGAATTTGTAAATAGCCCTTGGCAAGATTGTCATTTTTACAATGTTAATTCTTCCAATCCAGGAGCATAGGAGGTTTTTCCATTTCCTCAGTTCTACTTTAATTTCCTTTATCACTGTTTTAAAGTTAGAAATTGCTTTGTGAAGAAAATTATTCAGTTCTTTTCATGCTACTATTTTCAACTTGGTATCTCATTGGCTCCAATGAAAAGAACATTAGAGGGTCCAGTACACACCTTCCTCTACTTCTTCTTGACTTTTCTTAAGCTTTTGTTTAGCAATCCTCTCACAAATAGCCTAACATGCACTTAGACATTCGATATTTAGTAATTATCAATGCCACCAGAAAAAGCCTTTGAGGTAAACACAAATGAATAGGGCCCTTGGGTAATGTCACTCACCTCAACTCCTTCCATCCCTCTCTTATTACCCCTTTGTGTGTAAAACTATTTCCAGTTCATATAGTTGGTACCTTACCTGCCTTTTCAATATTTCCTCCTGAAAATTTTGCTTGTTGCCACTGCTGTATCCTCCTTTCTTGTTATCTCCTCAACTATTAAGAAGTTGACAGTGAACTATTTCTCCATGAAACTATGAGCATTAGAGTCAAGAAGCATATTTTCATTTCTAGTATTTGCTAATAGACATTGTTAGAGATATCATTCCACTCACCTTGCAACTGTATCAGACAGCTTCAATGTCAGGCCTGTGTATAATCAGTCTGTGAGTGTACATACAGCGTTGCTTATGCCATTTCTATCATTTGCATATATTAATGAATATGGCAAGACACAAGTATAAGTATGTATGCATGTATGTATTTAAATATGTATGTATGTATGCATGTATACTGAGTAGCAGTTCTGAAGTGCCATAATTCCTTAAGTTTTATAAAAGCATGTATTACATAAATCATTTGCCCAGAGGAATTTTAATAGGACAACTTATGACTTATGTTATATCAGATAATAAAATGAATCTTAAAATTATGACAATAAAGTTAACATATCTCAGTAATAAGATTCAGTTCTTTTTAAAAATCTAATAATATTAATTCAACTTTGACTAAGGCCAATTAAGATATCATGGTCATATGCACAAACATGAAAAATATTATTAATAAATTCTACCCAAAGGGAAACTATACACTCTTGCCTTTATATAGTATACAGAGTTTTATTAAAAGCTATCTAAACTTTCAGTAACAAATTTACATGGGTCATAAAACTCCCCTGTGACTATGGTTTTATTTATTGCTAATTGATCATTTACTGATTTAAAAAACTACCTAGTTAATTTCCAGTGGGTTTAAAGTCTTGAGGATAATAACAGAAAAAGGTTTTCTGCTAGCATACACTCTCTCTACTGATCATTAATGTGTCTAAAAATTTAATCCATGGGTGTTAAATTAATCTCTACTGGAGGACTAATTGCAAGGTTATGGTAATCCTGTTTCACTTTAGTAAGTACATTAAATACTCTCAGGAAAAATTGTAGGCACAGGAACAAAGAGATAAAGAATAAATCGTCTCTGCCTTCGAGGAATCAGATGGCACTGCACACAGAGAAATGAAAAAGTAACTGTAATTCTCTAGGCAAAATGCTAAGACAGGGAATATGCTGTTTACTGTGTTATAATAGAAGACAAAATGAACATCCAACCAATATAAAGTCCATGTAAGATAAAACCTAAGTATAGAATGCAAGTCTAGGTTATTTTGTTTTTTAAGCTCAGGATAAGATCAACTAGCATATGCAAATACCAATACAAGAACCCTTATTTTTTTTATTGTGACAGGTTTTGTTGTGTATCACATGCTGGCATCAAACTTGAGAGATTTCCCTGCCTCAGCTTCCTGTGGACATCTAATGAACCCAGGTTTAGAAATCCCTAATGATAAGAGAGATTCTTTACTCTTTACTTGTTGTACAACAGCATAGGTTATGTTGAATACTGAATTATGTTGAATACTGTGTGTTTTAGCCAGAGAGCTGCTAGGTGATCAAGCTCTCAGAGAAAGCCTTGAAATCAAGTAGTGCATGGGCTTTTCTGGTGAGTACCATTTCTTGAATAATTCAAGGAACTACACCGTGTTCTTGGAAGAATACTGTTACCAATTTGGCCTTGTTCCCTTTGGGCTTTGCCATATGAGTCTTCTACCTTTGCTGAATTTATCCTTTAACTTTTCACTGCAATACATCACAGCTAAAATTCTGTGTGGACAACTAAGTGCTAGCTCCTCAATTTTATCACAAATGGTAGGGTACTTGGAGAACCTGAACATGATATATTTCATAGAAGGTTCAAAAGCAACAGGGTTCTGCATTGGATTTATCAAATCTAGTCACTGAATTGTCTGTGCTTTTTGTTCCAAAAAATCTAGATCCCCTTTTGCCTAGGAAATCAGGGAAAGAGGGAAAACCAATGCCGGTAAGATGAATTAGAGATAAACATTGCAAAATCAGTGGATAGATAGATAAATAGATAGATAGATGATAGATAGATAGATAAATAGATAGATAGATAGATGATAGATAGATAGAATGATTATAATTATTATAATTATAATATATTGCACAACAGCTATTACTTTAAATTTACAGATCACTTCCACAAATGATAAGTGTTTGAAAGATGCAAGGGCAGAGAAATGTGTACTGTATAGATAATGGCAAACCATGTGTGCATTCAGGCTGCTTCATAGGATGTGAAGATCCTGAGGCTTTTAAGTTTAGGGCCATTTGTATTTCTAGTCAACCTTATGACAATAACTCTGACAATAACTTAGAAGAGTAGAGACTTGTGAATGTACGTGATATAGATAATACTAATGACTTTAAGTTGCAAATTATAGGACTCAGTTATGTATTGTAGAGGTTAATCCCAAGAGATTACCAGGATTTCCAACTGGGAAGAACAGTCTGGGTCTTGTTGTAGAACCCTCATCTAAAGTCCCTACAGAAATAAAATCATTGTTCAACAATATATTCCTAGCATTAGTTAGATATATTGCCAAATCTAAAATATTTTAGATATATAGCTTGGTATATGACAAATCATGAGACATGTATGAATCAATTTAAATATGGTTTAGCAAATATTTACAAAGATTGGGCATGAGTAAGCATTTAAGTCTATGGTATGCAGTGTCCGCCTCTCACATCCTCCACTCAGTTCAGTGCTTAAATAATTATTTTCAGATGTACAGAGCATTGCCTACTGACAAGAGAAAGCTGAAACTTTCTTAGTAATTGCTTGGGCCAAAGAAACATAATTTCCCTAAGGATAGGACTTCTTGTTCCATGACTACTGCATTTAGTGACTGGTCTATAGAGGAGTGGAAAAGTTTAACTACCCTGCCTTAGGGAACAGAAAGTCACAGTTGCTGTTCAAGCTCTACATACTATTGTTTAATGAATTAGCTAAAGCATTGTTACAAGTTCATCAGTTTCCCTTTCCTGTCTCATCTGCCTTCCTATATTGGCTATTTCCAAGAAAACTTCCCTAATGAGGCAAATCTACAAGAAAATGTCCATTTCAGTCCATATTTTGGGGAAAAATGACCTAATAGAGTTAGTAGAAATGGATCAAAATAATGTACTCCTCAAGGATCCTTCAATTCAATTGAGAATCAAGGTAGAGCAAGAACATATGTTCTGTAAAAATAGGGATCGATGAAATAGAAATGAATAGCCAGATACAAGATACACTATTGTGATTGTAACAACAGGGGGACACAGAAAGAAGAAATAAATTGGTTGGACATATAAAAAAGATATTTCAGAGAGAAACTAGATTTTGGAATGAGACTTTGAAATCTGGATATGATTGACCTTTTTGTAGGGTGAGTCTTCCATTCAAGACAGGAGCACAGTGAGAACAAAAGAAAAAAGGACTTGAGTTTTGGAATACTGAGGGATAAAATGGTCTTCATTGCTACACAAGAAGGTAATAGCCAAATATGGGGGTCTATAAACACCAAGAGAAAAAATAATACAAATTCTCAGTTCTAATCCACTCGAGGGATGTTTCTGATGGTAAGAAGCTAAGATCTAAATGTCTATGTACCAGTGCCAGAGTAGAGTAAGTCATCTGAAAAAATCCACAGGGTCAGTGGTATTTCTACCAATGTACACCGTGATGAAGAAGAAAAAAAATCATTCAAAATTAATTTTTCATCCAGAAAAAGACTCAATCTGGATTCTGAGAAATAAAAGCATGTTTAGAAAATAAAAAGTTGAAGGAGCTCAAGGAAGGCTAAAAGACAGTGGATATAATCCAAATGTTTATATACACTCTATGTCTTATGATGAGAAACTAAACAAAGCTAGAACAGAACTGAAAAGTAGAAAAGTTTGAAACTTTGACAACATATATGTTAATAGTCTAGATAACCCCAGGCTAATCAGTTATCTCAAATAACTGTAAAGTCAAAAGTACCAACACTCACAAGTAGCCTGCCTAAATAATGGGGAATGCAGTGTATTGTAGCTTCTACAAGTGAAAAAATATGAGATATAGATGAGAAAAAAGATGCTGGCCATGAGGATGAATATGAAAATGTGAAGAGACTAATATGTTGGGATACTCAATGAAGTCGACAACAGCTTGGCTTTCTTCTAAACAAGGATTCAATCTTATCAGACAATGCTCCGCCTGTAGAAAATGTACTAAATGACAGGCATTGTCATGACTGGCCACAGCTCACCCTGGAATGGAATCTAAGGTCAGTATTTATAAAACCATCTGGAATGGGTTACGAGTTCCAGAAGGCGAAGGGTGCCTGTGGGCTTGGTTATTGAGCTATGGAAGTCATCAGTGATGTCCTGGGTTGAGGCAGGTGGTACCTGCTAGCAGTACTGAGATTTAAAAAATAGCAGCATCCTCTCACTGCATAGATCTCATTCACTCACCCACACTTTCACTGTATCTCCATAGAATAGATGGGACTGAGAAAGTCACAGTCCAATCTGGCATGCGGTGTAGGTTACTTGTCTAATTAGATATCAGGAGTTGCTTCTGTGCTTCAGCCTGTCTTCCCATGTGTGCCTTTGGAACACACAATTGGAGAATTCACACTCAATTATAAAAATAAAATGGTGCTACTTTCCTAAATGACTGCAATCTAGGTTTATTTTTCATGCTTAACCAGAGCAATGACAGAAGCCAGGCTAACTGGCCAGTGACTCAATGTAGGAAATCTAACTCAGGCTGCCAATACCCAGCAACCTATGACTTAGAGTTCCCCTGGACTCCAGCATCTTATCTCACAATTCCAATGCAGGCAGGTTCTCATGTTAAAAAAAATACTAGGCAATTGCTTTATGGAATTGAGCTGACTGTGAACAATTTCTAAGTGAAAAGGTTAAGAGGAGGCAATAAAATTTAATAGAACCTGAGCAATAAAGATAAAATGCCATACTAGTAAAAAGAAAATACTGACATACAATATGATGGTCAACTGTGTTTTCTGTGTGGTCTTCTCTGTTTGAAGTGTCACTGCAATGCCAATTGTGACTAACATCTAGAAATTTTATTCTAAGGTATTGCAAAGTCAGTGAGACAAGAGGATCTGGGCTCAAGACCCACAACTTCTCTTATTTCTTAAAATTCCCTTCCCAAATAAACCTCTTTTATGTCCTGGCAGGTCAGGCATGTTTTCTCTCAGAACATAATGACCTACATATAGAAATTCTGTTCCCAAAAGCCTATTAATAATGAAACTAAATTATGTTAAAAGTGATGTGAGAAGATAAGATCAATGAAGAAGAAAACATAATCTTTTACACCATCTATATACACCAATTTATTGCTATAATTGGACTCTCTTCTTGGCTCTCCCCTAAACGTACAGATGGATCATGTAATTGTTGTTATTAAAATATGCAACATACCCAAGGAAGTATTGAAAAGAACAAAAGAGGAGATTATCAAAGCATATAGTTTGTTAGGTATTTCATTGTCATGAGCGTTTGCATATAATCCCAAACTCAACCAAAAAAAATCAAGAAAACAAACTGAGTTTATTATGTATTATAACATTTTCCCCAATGCCAGCAATGCTGGTAGCCTAGTACTTGCGGCTCATGCCTGTAGTCCTAACTAATTGGGAGGCTGAGAACATAGGATTGCAGTTTGAAGTCATCCAGGGCAGTGAAGTCTATGAGATTATTAGATACAATAAACTATCAAAAAGCCTGAAGTGAGTTGTGACACAAGTGGTTGAGCACTAACCTTAAGTAGAAATAGCAGACAGCATGTAGGCTCTGAGTTCAAGCCCCTGGACTGGCACCAAAAACAAACAAATTGCTTCTCTTTCTCTTATTTTCACAGTCATTTTGTTAGCATAATGATTATAGAATGGGTTGAAACAGCTTAAGTTTTGAATGCTAGATCTTCATTTGGCTAATTATATAACCTATGATTAGTATGTGTCTGTTTTCCCATATAGAATCTGAGACAAAACAGCTCCTAATTCATGAGGTTGTAATACTGGTTACATGAGATAGTACATCTGAGTTCTTTCGAACTCTGTCTTGCTTATACTATTACTACTGTCTCAGACCCATTTTTCCTATTAAATCTTATTTTTCATTGGTACTTATAATTTATATGACTTACATGCCAGCAAAGGATATATACCCAACAGATTTAAATTTACATAAGCTCCATCTCTGTATGACAGTCCTCACTATTTTGTGATTACAACCACATAGTATATATATGTATATTTGATATGTACACATCTATATACCTATGTATATATTACATGTACCTCTTCAGGAATATCAATGAGTTACTGAAGACCAGAGATTTGAACTCAAGAAGCATGGATACTTTGCCACAGACCACCCACCTGCCCTTACACAAAATGAGTACTATACAATACTTCGCTACACAAAAATAAAAAAAAAACTATATGACAGCCTCACTTAGGAAAATATTCTACAAAGACAGTCTAGTACAAAATGTTTTTATATTCTGTTTCATTTGAGAGATTCTTATTGCAAATCGGTAATTAGGTATCTCATCTTGAGACTTCTATTTCTGGCATTTGTTCTGTTGCCATAATGAGTATATCCAAGAGAAATGTAATGAGAATGATGGTTTCTCCTTAATGGAATGTGGTCAGAAAAGGAAGAAATAAGAAAAGGAAAGACTGTGGAATAACAAGGAAGGGCAGGCGCAAAAGAAGTATGCACCCACTTAGGAGGATGGTCCCCAGAGCTGAGGAGAAATGATGCTACTCATATCAAAGTTTGGCTTAGAAAAGAAGGAGGAGAAAGGGAGGGTGGGGGAGAGAGGAAGACTGACAGAGAGAGAGAGAGAGAGAGAGAGAGAGAGAGAGAGAGAGAGAGAGAGAGAGAGAGAGAGAGAGAGACAGAGACAGAGAGAGACAGAGACAGAGAGAGACAGAGAGACAGAGAGAGACAGACAGAGAGAGACAGAGACAGAGAGAGACAAAGAGAGACAGAGAGAGACAAAGAGAGACAGAGAGACAGAGACAGAGAGACAGAGAGAGAGAGAGAGAGAGAGAGAGAGAGAGAGAGAGAGAGAGAGAGAGAGAGAGAGAGAGAGAGAATGCTGAGTCTGTTCTACGTAAAATGCCCAGCTCTCCCACTAAAGCCCCACCTGCACTGTAGGCCTGCCTCAGATTCCAGAGAGAAGAATTTTGATGAAGCTGAAAGGAACTGGGAAAGTGACAAGAAACCACATCTAATATCTAAGAAGAAACCTGCCATATGATGGTCATGGAAAATGCCCATTACAAGATGACTTGTCACATTTCACACACTAGCCTAAGAAAAAACATTCTCCTCTCTCCAAAGAAAGCTGGCTTATATTGACAAATAAAGGTGTATTGCATTTAAGATAGTCTCAAGCTGGGAGTTTCAGAATTTGCTACTTTTAACACTCATGCAAATGTTGCAGTGCAGTTGATATATATTATCAATTGGGATCAGTGTGCTTTAGAGATAGCATCCTTGCAGTATTCTCTGCACTAAAAGGATTATATGCTTTCCTGCTTATTAAAGTGGCTACAGAAGCAAAGGAAGTCTATTCTAAATAACAAGCTTCTTACATACAAACACATATGGTCAAGTCACTTGTTATAATTTTATTTTTACAATTAAGCCCTGCTGTTTCAAGTTCTGAAATTTATAATGGTCCTAGGACCTGCTTATTGCAGCAAGGTCATTAGCATACTATTTATAAAGAATCCATTCTAATTCCAGTGTGCATATGCATATGTGAACTATGAATCAAGACCCATAATTCTTTCCTAATAACTCTATAGTGTCTTCTGGAAGTGCACTCCAGGTAAGTACACTTTATGGCTCTGTCAAAGCAATTAATTAGCTAAAATTGTGCATATTTTTGCCTGTGCAATCAGGAGCCACAGCTGGACAAAGGGGGAAACCACAGTAGAGGAGAACAGAAAGTGCCACATTTGTTAATATTGCTTAGGAAAAGGCGAGATAATTGTCTGTAGAATCAACGAATACCTAGGTTTTCCCCATACTAATAAAGTGATAGGGATACATCAATAGAACGTTGCAGTTCATAATTTCAAACTGGGAAAATATTACATATTCCTAGGCACTAAGTCATGGAGTCGCCATTCAAAATGATCTAGAATGTGCAAATCTAGTAATCATGAAATGTAGAGATAAGCCTTCTAAAGTCTTAGTTCTAGGATCCTCCATTCCTGCTCTCTAATCCTTACATGTAGCTGTATACACATATGAGAAAGAGTCAACTGAGGAGAAATACATGTGTATGTGTGTATGCACACACAATGAAAGTTCACTGAAGAGAAATGCATACATACACATGTATGTATGCACATTTATTGTACATAATAAACATATTTATGGCTTCTTACAGTGGAAATTATAGAAGGCATTTTTGTATTCACAAAATTAGCATCATGGGTTTTCCAAATGAATACATATATAATTGTGTCTAATATAGCATTTGAATAAGAAACCAGGATGATAATGGATGTGAAATAGAAGAGACAGTCTCAGTCCATGTTTATTGCTACAATAACATACTGAGTCTGGGAAATTTAGAAACAGTAAAAAATCAGTTGTGAAGTTGTTGATGGGAATCCAAGATCAAGCCACCTGTGTTGATCTGGTCTTGTAAAAATCATCTATGTCTTCAAATAAAAAGTAAGGCCCACAGAGTGAACACAGCAGAAGAGAAGAAGGCATATCCTGTCATTCCCTTTACCTGTGACCATGTCATTCATTATCAGTCTGCACTTAGAAGTCATCTCCTGAAGGCTCCATATTTTCATATAATCTCACTGTTAAGTTTCAATTATAAGCGTTTTGGAGTACAAATTCAGAATATAACATAATCTAGTAGTTATTAGACCTGAGTAAAAGGAACTGATGTACATTCATACTGCATTTGGCATAACAGGGAGTGAGTTCATACTCTCAGTGAATGAGGAAGTCACTGGCACTTCTCGGTTTGTGGAATTTTGTATAAATGTGTACATATATGCACATGTACACATATGTATAGATGTGTGCATTCATATGTACATGTGATATTGCCCAACAGATTGAAATTGAAGTATATAAGAAAAATTGGGATTCAATATTAGAAAGTTAAAGAAAGATATTTAGAAATAATGACTGTATATGAATGTACTTCCCTCACATTCAGAAACCTCCTTTAGGTCTCCCTTAATGTTTCATAGTGAGAGCATCTTTAGATATTCTCGTACACCTATCAGATTCTATTTACTTGATGGTCCCTTATTCTCACTGTGTGAATATACAAATTATACTCCATAAACACTGTTGTAACTGACTCCATTCTGTAACTTTTTCAAGGCTACCTCTCTACCCCTTTAGCCACAGCCCCACTTCCCATTTTCTAGTAATTAATTGGAGATAAAGAGTCTCACGTTCTTTAGTGGTTGGCTTTGAATTGCAATCCTCAGATCTTAGCCTCCTGAGTAACTAGGATTACAGGCCTGAGTCACTGCACCCAGCTTTCAAGACACATCCTACAGTAATGTTATTTCATTTAAAAATATACTTATATACAGAAAGGAAAAACAATTATGTTGGAAATGAATTTTACAACTTAGGGGTATCAGGTGGAGAAATGTAGGAGAAAATGAGGGAGGGAGTAATGCTGTTAAAGAAATAAACTCATTACCTGATTTATGTAACTGTAATCCCTCTGTATATTGCCTTTACAATATAATTTAACTTGAAAATAAAAAGAATTATCAAAAGTAATTTGGTGAATTTTCATAGTTCACTTCCTGTTCATCTGAAAAGAACAAGTAAGGCTAAGGAGCAACCATGCAATGGGAAATGAGTAACTCTCTTTATTAAAGCTTGAGATAAGTAGCTAATTTCTAATAAAGGTCATATTATATCGTATGGATTATCAGAGTCTTAGATATAACACTCAAGGATAAAATTCTATGGAAGAAGACAGAGGAGAGGCTATAATACTCCAGAAACTTTCCTTAGAAGCTGTTGCAAGACTGCAGTGATTATCAATCAGATGTATAATAATTAATAATAGTGAACATATTTATATACTGTTAATTGAGTGATAGTCTTTTGAACATTTGTAAGTAGAGTAAGTCACTGAATTTTAACAATCTTCAGAAACAGGAATCCATAAGTGAAGCATGGAGTAACTATGTGTAATGCATGCAAAAGAGTCTTCTATTGTCAAGAATGAGAAATGAAAAGAATTTACAATACTGACTCCACCAAACCCACTACAGGAAATGCATCTAGCCATGATTAGTTTTTCACCCATCTAGGAGCAATTACAGTTTAACTAAAACAGAACTAGACTACTATCCTTTACATTGAGATAAAAAGTAAAGTGAGAAAAATATTGTAGAACAAAATATATGATTTCTGATTTATATCTTAACTATCTCACCTACTACTTAAAATGGCATTAAATACTATAATGAAATCCACTATAATGACCATGCTTAACACTTGGTAGTTACTTGTATATATTACTTCTGCCCTTACCCAACAATTCTATGAGATGCATAACTAATCTAGTAGAGGGAAAAACAAACAAATGAGTCATAGTCACACAAACTAAGATAATCAAGCACATAGAACTATGATTTTACCCAGTAACTTAGCAAATGCAATATATCTATATTGTTTAATTTTCAGAAAGGCATAGAATTGGCACTCTTATCATTACTTATTAATGTTACTTCTCATTTCTACGGTTCAATTTCCTCAAATTTGATTATTCACTTTCTTTTGCTATACTGAGAACAAATAAGGCCAGATACCTTAAAGAATATTGTGAGAATTACATGTTAACTCTTATAAAAGATTATTCAAATGAGTGCCTAGCACATAAGATCCCTGATATAGTTTCCAAAGAAGATCACAAATAGTGTAATTTCTTAGAAAGTCCCAATCAAAATTCAGCAAAATAAAACACAAGGAAGGAAGAAGATAACAAAAAGGGAGGTGGTTGGCTAGGAGGGAAGGGGTAAATGAATGGAGAGGAGAAGAGGGGCAAAGTGCAGATGAGAATATAATGTATATTGCAGAAATTAAGAAGAGCAAAGGAAAGGATTTGCAGGGAGGTATCAGTGAGAAGGCTGAAAGGGGTGATAGTGATCAAGAGATATGTGTAGGATTTAGGATTCAGATCAATTTTTATTTTTAAAAAAATTCTGTAATTATATGAATTTCTGCATATGAGTAAATGAGAACATAATAATCACAAAAATAAACTATATATCACATTCATAAACTTTTGTGAAATGACACCTTTGTACAAATATTTAAGATAACAATAATAAAAATAATATGCACCAAAAAAACTAGTAAGCGATTACTACCCAATGTAACCAACAACCAAAATTTGGGGCATGCAAAAGAAAAGGCATAGATGAGTTATTCATATTCTCCTAAGAAAATATGTTATACTACAGTAGATAATAAAATATATTAAATAACTAGTAAATAGTAAATAAAATAGAGTAAATAAGAAAATATAGTAAAGGAGAAAATATACTATCTTTTGGAGAAATACATGGGCATAGATAAAACAATAGTTTTATAGTCACAATATATGGGGAATTACAACACAATAATATTTTCCTTAATGAAAGCATGCTAAATGAATATAATTTTACTCTTAAAATCTTGACTTTAAAGATTATGTTAAATATCAAAGGAAATTAAGTCTATCATCTTAGGTGAAAAGATCAGGAATTTTGGGTTGTTTATCCTTATGCTTATGTCTGAATTTAACATACCACTGAGATGGCTACTTTGAATGACAAAAGCTGTCTTACTTTTATAATGTTAGTTTATTTGCTTGGAGGAAATGGATTTTTTTCCATTGCCAAGTATACTATACTGATGTTGATACATGCATAGCAAAATTTCTTTATGCAATTTTTCCACCCTCTGGTCCTTTCACTCACCTTAACAATAAACCAATTAGAAACACTCTGCTGAGAGGGCTGGGAATAGCATAATTTTTAAATTTTCTGAATAAGCATCATTTTTAAAGCTCTGAAAATTAAATTAAATGTATGCTTTTGGACTGACTTTTAATTTTTTATAATAAATCTCTTTGCCAACTGTTCTTTCTGTCCAAATCTATGAAATGTTGTGAATAACATAAGTAGCTGTTAGGGCTGGAGGCTAATATATTGTCAAATGTGAATTCATCTTACCAAATGTATTAAGCATGAAAGAATCTGAAATGTAAAGAATAAGGAATATTTGAAGCTTTTTCTACTTATTCTCTTTGATTAGCAACCCTGACTGTCTTTTCATAAAATCCACTAACAGTGTAAAATGTTTCCTATCATTTTCATACATCTGAATAGAATCTGTTTTTCAATTTTAACTAAATTAATTGTTTACAAATTCAGGGAGAAAGGTTGAAGACGAAGAAACTTTTGATAATATACCCTTTCTGAAACTAAATTTATCTATGTATCTACCTACCTACTTACCTATCTACACAGCCTCCCCTATCACCTCGCCATACAGACACACACACACACACACACACACACACACACACACACACACATACACACACACAAATGGGTAATTTTATAAAATTATGTATTAACAGTTAAAAACAGTTTTGCTCACTATAAACATGCACAAGAATATAATTTTGTTTTATTTTAATGTAGAGGGGTTACAGATATATTCACCAGATAGAAGTTAAATTATTTCTCAAACATTGATAACCCTTCTCATGCTTTTGTCCCCATTTCCCTATTCCCCTCTTATTTCAAATAAACATATATCTCACATAACAGGTAACAAAGTTAGACATGGCAACAATATGAGATTAACCAAAGGGCAACACAAAAGAGAAAAAAGAACATAGTGCATTAAGAACAATAGTCACTCATAATTAAACTCCTGTTTCCATGTCCTTGAGGTCCATTAATTTGGCCTTATTCTATATGGCCTTTTGTAACCAGGATTTGAGCTATTGTAATCTTCTGCTAGGAGAGTCCTAGGTTTGTACTAATTATTACAAATGAGGGAATACATTGAGCCTATGTTCCTTTGGGTCTGGCTTACTTCCCTTAATATGATTTTTGTAAGTCTTTCCATTTCCTTACAAATGGGGTGATGTTGTTCTTTCTGATGGCAGCATAGAATTCCATTGTGTTTAAGTACCACATCTTCGTGATCCAATCATCTACTGAGGGGCATATGGGTTGGTTCCATATTTTTACTATGGTAAATAGTGCTGCAATGAACATCATTCTACTAGTGGTTTTAGTATGTCCTTGTTTCTGGACCATTGGGTAAATGCCTAGTACTGGAATTGCTGGGTCATAGGGGAGATCTACATTTAGTCTTTTGAGGAACCACCATATTGCTTTCCATAGTGGTTGAATGAGTTTACACTCCCACTAATGGTGTAGTAGTGATCCCTCCTGGCCACATCCCCTCCAGCATCTGTTGTTATTAGATTTATTGATCCTGGCCATTCTAATTGGAGTGAGGTGGAATCTTAGAGTTGTTTTGATTTCTTGTATGGCCAGAGATGCTGAGCATTTCTTCCTGTGTCTATAGGCCATTCTTATTTCTTCTTCAGAGAAGTCTCTCTTTAAGTCTTTGGCTCATCTTTTAATGGGATGGTTGTTTCTTTGAAGATTTGTTTTGAGCTGTAGATATATTTTAGATAGGAATTTTTCTGTTGTATGGGTAGTGAAGATTACAAGAATATAATTTTTTATAAACATTAGCCTCCCTCCCACCCTTCTTGCCCTGGCAACCCCATTACCATTGTCTTAAGGTGAAGTGGCTGTACAATCACTATTTAAGTAATTAACTTCCCTGAAGCTCTCAAAAAAGAAACCATTTTCCCTCATTTTTAGCATATATACACTGTTGGCTTTCTACTTATCTTCTATATGCATGTTTTAGACTTGCTTTAAAACACATAAACTGTGCAGCAATTTGTGGGCAATCTTAGCCAATCAGAGAAATAAATATTTAAAGCAATTTCCTAAATACGTATTATTTGCTATCTCTCATGTATTGTAACTCTTTGATCAAATCACATGAATGCTTATTCTCGACATGCTACATATGCTGAAAGCCTTCTCCTAAAATGCATGTACTTACAATAAAAAGCCACATTTTCATTATTTATTATAGCAATCTTTTTTGCACCACTTTTCAGGTATTGTAGTATTTTCCCACTGTTGAATGACATTTTATTTTTAGTGTATGACTATTTTCATGCCAAGCACTTGACAACAGCCCAGAGAGAATCTTGTGTTATGCATTTTCTAATTTTCCTCTTGTTACTATTTGCACTTTTCATGATACTACCCTTATAGTTTTATAATTAAGCAGTGAAAACTAAATTGATTTTATTTTTTACCTACATTGTCTGCCAAACCTTACTGGATGAGTAAGCAATCAATTTACAATAAAAGGAAAAGGGGACAAAAGGTTCAAAGGAATTAGATTTATAGTAAATGATAGAAGATAAAAGATTAATGAATATTGTGTCATGTCTTCTTGCCTTCATTAGTATGTAGATCACAATAGCTAAAAAGCTATATGTACATATGGTCATATAGGATGAGACTAAAATAATTGAACTCTAGGGTGGGAAATAATGAGGCTTATCTTTATGATTGTTGTTCTTAATGTACTATGTGAAGTCATTTCTTTTCTCTTTTTCCCCTTAGGATTAATCTCATGTGGTTACTGTATCTGACTTTGTTACCTGGTTTATTTTATATACAATTATTTGTTTATTTGAAATAGGGAAGGGAATGGGGCAAAACAAGATGATTAGGATTGGGGGAGGGGAAGGGAGACAAAAACATAAGAAGGAGTATCAATGTGCAAGAAGTAATGTACCCATTATCTAATGAATATAACTGTAACCCCCCAGTACCCTGACAATAAAATACAATTTAAAGAAAAAACAAACAAAACCTTCAAACAACTGGGCACACTGGCTCAGACCTATAATCCTAGCTACTCTGGGGGCTGACATATGAGGATTAAGTTTCAAAGTCAGCCTGGGCACTAAAGACCATGAGATTCTTATCTCCAATTGCCCACTAGAAAATTGGAAGTGGTGCTGTGTCTCAAGGGGTAGGGTGTTAGCCTTGAGTTGAAGAACTAAGGGACAATATCCAGGTCCAGAGTTCAAGCCCCCTGACTTACACACACACACACACACACACACACACACACACACACACACACACACAGCGACTTCACTGCTTTAACTTGCATAGAGTTTTGTTCTTTTCCCTTCTTTTCTAGCAAGCTCTTAGTAGGGTTATGGAAGGGCATATGGGACAATTTGTTTTCCTCTTTTCTAAGCCTCTGCAGTCAGTTGCTAACAATCACAGAGAGGTTCAAATAATCAAGCTTAGTTCCCACATTCTTATAAGAGTACAAATCAATAATAGTTCAATAAAAAGGCAAATAAGGTAAATCTATGATTGGCATTGGGTAATAGAGGTGGTAAGATCATAGACTGCTTAAAGCCAAATTATTTGGATATTTTCAGCTATGGATATGCTGTTTCTTGATGCACACACACACACACACACACACACACACACACAAATCAAAAGGCATTAAATAATACACCAATGATTTCAACAAGTATAATCACTAAAACTTCCTGGAAAAAAATTCCTACACATTCCTTGAGGTAAATTTGATTTATTTTTAAGCAGTTCATTTTCTGGGTAGATATGTACTCATTCCCTGAATTTCATCTTGGCAAAATAGACTTTATAATAGTTGTCCTCACTGTAATGTGCATCTGGAAAAATATCTAGTACTTCTGCTTTCCTTGTTTATGTAACAAATGATATTAAATTACTAAAAGGACAAGTTATTCCACATTCTTAAATCTAGGATATTTTAGCCACTACTGTATTAAATTGGTATCTTTATTTTCATTTTGTGGCCATTAGATTAAATATTTCAAACAACTCTTTTTATAAATGAAGTCATGGAACACAGGTTGTTTTAAAGCTGGGTGTTTTCAGAATGTTGTGCCACATTCTTCATGGTTTTAAATCATTTGACAAGTGTTTCTTTCACAGATGGATAAGGACAAAATATTGAGGGCATTTTATCCAGTACCATTTCCATTGTCGAAGCCTCTTGTTAGCAACAGGACAGCCTATAAAATATAAATAGCTTATAAATTTCAGCAAAATCCTGAAACTGAATTACTGCCCACATCATTCTTAAGAATTGATTAATAAGAAGGAGAAATAATGTGATTTGATTATTGACATACACTATCATTATCTGTTCAACTGTTATCATTTGGTTTACAAACTCTAGTCTAATTTATTGATGTAAGTTGCCATACTATAGTAATTTCTAAAAAAAAAGGTTAGGAAGGCATCAGAATGATGAATTTAAGAACACATGATTTGGAGAGATGAGTGTGAACCACTTGTTTGGTTCCCACAATGTTTGTAGATTTATCAACACTAGGCACACAAGAGAAAGACAGAGAAAGAGTTGATATGCTCTCTGAAAGGATTGATTTTTACAAGTCTCTGATTTAGCCAGAAGGTAGGCTATATATTAAGTAAGCCAAAGGGTTAATGGATTCAACCTTTTGAAAAATGCACTTCTTTACATTCATATAACATGATGGATAGTTAACTGAATGCACATGGGTAAACATAGGTGAAAACAAATTAATTGGAAGGCATAGAGTTTATTGTTCATTTTTTGTTGATAGATGGATCTCATTATTTTCCTCAGGCAGACAAAGCCATAACAATTTCCCAAGAAAGAAGTGACAGCTCCAGGAAACTGCTTACAGATGGACAGCCAGCAGGCTAAAAATATTTCTTATGTCCACCTCATCAATAAGCTGGCTCCAAGAAAAGTGGCAATTATTTTCTTTCTGCATTTGCTCTTGTTTTCAAAGTATAAAGATGATTATTGACAATGAATATGTAGAACAAAACTCATTTACTATGGTAAATACTCATTTACTATTAGAGAGATCCATTAACTTTTGTGTCATTATTTAAAATGGCCACATGGACCCCTCAGTGTTTTAGAGGATACTGTTGATACTGTGTTTTGTTGCCTTTTATTAATAATGAATTGAAGATATTATTCACATTTATTTAGAAATTTCTATGCCATGTCAAGAGGCAAAGAAACATCACAAAATTGATGCAGATTTCCCATTTTGTATATAAATAACACAAGGATTTGGCCTTTAACTTGTGCTACTTCTGGCTGTGCCAAAGATCTTTATGATATTTTTAGGAATGAAACTATCAAAATAAATGAATAAAAATAAAACTTTATAAGAATTATAAAACTATATGCCTTTATTTTCTCTTACTGTGGCTTCCTTTTCTCTTAATAAGAGAAAAATTGTAGTACCAATTACTGGGTGGAATTTTAAAAAACTCAGGCACTACAGAATAAATGCCAGTTTCTAGGCATCAGCACAAAGCTAAAGGGATTTCAATGGCCTCATTACTTTTATTACTCTGCATTGCTCAGCCAAATCTACTGCAAGGTTGTGTTCAGGCATAGGATCTGTGTCCTAGTACTTGCAGAAATGTGGGCAATGGATCAGATGCCCTGAAATTAAGAGGGAAGGCCTGCAAAACCAGAGCAGAGTAAATGCTAGATTTCACCAGCTACCCTGCTGTATGGATCAGATGAAAATGCATTGTGGCTAAAAAGGAGTTAATAGTAAAATTCAGACACAATAATAGTAATATAGGAGAAGATATTGGAAACTATCACCATGACTTTTTTCTTTTAATATCTTTTTAATATCTTATATTTGGGCATTGTTATTCTAAAATTGCTGAAAATGATGCTCATTTTATTTTTATTTCAACAGATGACAGACTAGGAAAGTGATTTTTTAAAGAAAGTCTAAATGAGAGAACATGCCATCCCCTCTATTCTAATGAAATGTTCTCCTGGACTTGAACATCAGAGTGAGTAAATGTTCTGTGTGATTTTTGGAGTTTCACAATTACCCAGTAATCAGGGATTCTACCCAGAACTACAACAACCTATCTAAGGGGTGCCTCATTCGCAATTTTCCTGTCTAGACTCTGAGAACAAAAGTGAAGAGGTCATTTAAAGGTGAGATGACTTACTAAGTAAAAAAAAGATGGATAATTAGGAAAAAATGATTAAAACATTTTTTATCTAATTCTAAAACCATCTGACCATTTTACAATCTCAGACTTGTGAAACTGGAGTATTTTTCAATCTTTGAAAAAACTATTATTTTTCCTAAAGATTCCTAAGGCACTAATATAGAAAGAGAATATTCAGCAGTGTCATATTTCGTAACTCTGTAATAATGCCTTCTTTGTATACTTGCCTTTATAAGAGCATGTAAAAAAAATCAAATGCTTTCTTTGTTTTTAAGGAAAGAGCAACAGAAATCTTCATAGAATGTAGAATACAGTTTTGTTTCCTCTAACTTGTCTATGATTAAAAACAAACTAAAATTCTGTCCATGAGACAATTTGTTTCCTTATGAGACCAATGCATTGAATAGTACTATTGAAATAGTGTTCAAAAATAATTCAGGAAATTAAAAATGTGTAGTTGTAGTAGAAAACACATTTCTAATGACAAAAAAAGCCTCAGTAAAGACAAAAGTTATTTTGTTATAATATGTCATACATTTTTTTTCTATCCTGTTTTTTTAAAAAAATTAGTATTACTGGATTTTAAATACAAAGCCCAAATACTTGACAAATACTTGATAGGCAGACACTGTATAAGCCCCCTTTCTCAGACAAGGTTTTCCATGTTTGCCAAAGGCTGATTTTGGACCATTGTTTTCTGTACCTTGCCTCCCAAGTAGCTTGGATTACATATGTACACCATCAGGCAGGATTCTCTTTGACTGTGCTGGTATCCCACCATTATCCTTCTGTCTCTGCATCCTGATAAACTGGATTACAAGTATCAAATACCACATCTGGATTGCAAGTATGAAATACCACATCTCTGTGCTATTCTGGTTACTTTTTGATAGAAACTTCAGAGAAATAAAAAGAAAGGCAGTTGCTTCCTCTACTCAAGCCATAGGAAGGACAGTGACCAAACAAAAATGTGGGAATCTGGGTGCTGAGTATGGAAAGGAACTCTTCTCTTCTCCCATACTTTTTCTGGCAACTTTAGAGGAAATCTTGTGTTCTCTTAAGAAATGCTCACTGAAGATACAATGCCCATGCACTTTCTGATTTCTTTGACCAACTAATCAGGGGCATGTTGAGAAACAAAATAACTTATTCCAACCCTATGGTGAGAGTGACAGGGAAGAGAAGATGGTAGTGCTGCTTTCCAGTTTTGATCATTTCTTATACTAACACTGTGAACACAGACTTGGGGGTGTGGCTCAGTGGGAGACAGCTTGCCTAGCATACATAAGGCTCTGAATTCAATCTGCAGAAACCCAATACTAAAACAATACCACAATGTCTCTCAAAAAGATAAATCGCTATGAGAATAACTAGAAAAACCTGGCAATAGTTTCCAAATGCATTCATTATTGGTTTTAGAACAATTCATGCCATGTGTAAAATTGACAGGAAACAGACTTTGCATTTAGCATTACTACTTCAAACACTCTGGAGTCTTACTGTATTGTAGTGCCCTCATGTTTGATAGTTCCATCGTCTTTAGCACAAGGTTACCATTTCCAACACACTATTTACTTCTCATTTGTGTATTTGGGGTTGAATACAAGGTATTCTACAGCAACACGCTGCTACTGCTACAGGCCTCAGCCCTCTTCTACAATGACTGCTTTGAATCTAGAACTGTGACATTTCTAGTCATAGCTGGATGACAGCTCATGTGAACACACCAGTATGCTTCTTCTAAAGAGAGGGAGTCTCACAGACATTTCTTCCTGAGTATGTCTGGATCCACAACACACCCCACAGTCAGAATACTATGCAGATGGGGTGACAGATACATTCATGCCTCTCAAGCTCATCCTATATTTTCCTCTAGTCTTGTCCTATTTCACATCTCCAGCCATCCTTTACCCATTTGCTGATACAATGAAGAAAGCAGAAATTCCTTATGTGATTTCCCATGTTTGTTATTTTGGTAAGTTTCTAAAAAGAGGCAATAACATGTGAGTACAAGGTTCTAATCCAAAGACCTAGGTCATGAAGCATTCTCCCCATCTAGGCCTGATGGGATTTTTTACCCAAATTACAATGAAAATTCCAGCAGAATTTTGATTTGGAATGATACAAAATGCTATATCAGACATAAATATTACTTAAATCTACTTATGATATTTATTTATTATACTATTTTCTCCTTTCCTAAAAGTCTGTTCAATACTATATCTGAAGTTTTAGAACTACATGAGCTGCAATTATATCACAATCAATCAGAACTCCTGGTCCTGACCCCAAATTTGAGAATTTGTGGGTATTATTTTTATTTGCCTCAAGTCCTTCAGAAATGTTCTGCACCTGATACAGAATGGAAAACAGTATATTTTTAGGAGGAAAATACAGTATCTACTGAGTCACTGAATCAAATTCACTCACTCCTGAACAAAACAATCTTTATTGTGGATTAGTACCACAGGAGGAATTAAGCAATGATAGTTGTTTAAAACAAGGGTTGCAGGAACTTAACAATATAGTGATTTTGCCTAGTCCTATCAATATGTAGCAAGCAACTTGTTATCAAGGTCTGGCACAGGTGGTGTTTAATGTCCAACAAAATATCATCAAAGAAAGAAGAGGATGACTAAAAATCTCCTCACACTTTCACTTTTCATTTATATTTTCAACCATTTTTTCCCGAGCTTTCACCTCTACTTTGTGAGTGAATATTATACAAGAGTTGTCTATGACTTGAATATTCAAGTTTAGTTATCCTTTCTTCTGTTCTTCTTCCATTTCCCTCTTATCGTCTTGATTTTTTTTGTGGGTCATGGGGCTTGAACTCTAGGTCTGGAGGTAAGAGTCTTATGTTCTTTAGTGCCCAGGCTGGTTTTGAACTGCGATCCTCAGATCTCAGCCTCTTGAGTAGCTAGGATTACAGGCTCCTCATCCTCCTTCCTGTCTCTCTTCTTAATGTACCTCCAGTCTATTTTTTTTGAGTCTTCAGGTGCCTGTGATTCTTTATTGCCTAAATTTGGACCACTAAAGTTACAGATCAGGATTAAGCTTCATCTAAAAATACCTATTATAAGGCTTTCCTATTTTTCATTTTTCTTGTTTTCATGCTTTCTGAAAATTATCTCTACAAATTTTTACTATTGTTCATAGATGGTTTGGGGATGATGAAATTGAGCTACATAGACTTTGCGCAAAACTGTCACATTATTTTTACAACTTATTAATTTTTAGATTTTATTAATTATATTGATTTTGTGCTTTAAGTGAATTACATCACTAATATAAATGTACATATATATATATATATATCCTTGATGTAATCTTACATCAAAGATTATAATTTCTCCTTCTTGTTACATTTAAGAAAAATAATCTACCCTGAATAAAATAAAAATTTTAAAAATGGAATATAACCTAGTAATTTCTTTTCAGGAATTTTATATTCATTAAAAGAAAAATTCAGGTGGGCTGGGAATTTGGCCTAGTGGTAGAGTGATTGCCTAGCATGCACGAAGACCTGGGTTCGATTCCTCGATACCACATACATAGAAAAAAGCCAGAAATGGTGCGGTGGCTCAAGTGGTAGAGTGCTAACCTTGAGAAAGCCCAAGGACAGTGCTCAGGTCCTGAGTTCAAGCCCTAGGACTGGCAAAAAAAATAAAAAGCAGCTACATTTATATATTTTTTCCAGTATGTAATTTAAGCTCTTTCTGAGGTCAATGTATACTTGGACTACAACATTCTGGCCAAGAATTCTGAAGATAAAAATAATTACCAAAGCTACTCCCAGTCAAATATCTACTTTAAGGATTTAATATACACAGCAATGTACTAATTCAATTTTTAAACTATTAATTGTACAGTATTTTCCTACTAAGATAATGTTATTTTTTCTTTTTTTTACATTTGGATTTTTATTTTATTTTTTCCTTCAATTTCATTTTATCATCAAGGCGGTGGACAGAGGGATTACAGTTACATGTATAAGGTAATAAGTACATTTTTTTACAAACTTATATGGAAAATCATTGGCAACTATATGTTTACATAAAATTATTTCATTAAAGGAAGAGCAATATTCTTTTGTTAATATTACAAATTTTAAATTTTTTATTAAATAATTTCTTCATTGTGATTAATAGAAGGGTTACATTATATTCACTAGATAGAAGGTGCATAACTTCACAAACATTGATACCCTTTCCCAGGAATGGTCCCCATTTTTCTCCCATCCTCCCCGATTATCTTGATTTCCCCCCTTCCTTATCCAATTTCAAATATAATATTATTTTTTCTATACATTATTGCTTTATATATTTAGCACTTTGTTTCTATAATAATATTTATTAATAAAAATAAAAAACATTGGGCTAGGAGTTTGGCCTAATGTTAGAGTGCTTGCCTAGCATACACGAAGACCCAGGTTCAATTCCTTGGTATCACATACATAGGAAAAAGCCAGAAATGGTGCTGAGGCTCAAGTAATAGAGCTCTAGCCTTGAGAAAGTCCAAGGTCAGTGCTCAGGCCCTGAGCTAAAGCCCAGGACTGGCAAAAAAAAAAAAATTACAAATAAAAATAAGAGATCGGCGGAAGATGGCAGCGATTCAGTGTGAGTCGTTCTGAACTCCTGCCAAGATGTAAGACCTATCAGAGTTGGGTAAAGTTATTTGCCAAAAATTGATCCTAAGTAAGCTTCAGGACCACAGAGATCTCAGTCAGAGAGGAAAAAGGCAGCATACCGGCAGAAGAAGACACCACGGAGCGCCGCCAGCCAAGAAGCTGAGAGAGCTTCACAAAAGGCACAGACCCACCAGCTGCAGACAGAGCCACACAGAGCCTGCGTGAGCCCAGAGCTGATACCGAAGAAGTTTCTATTTCTGCTCTCAGATCGGCATTGGGAGGGAGCCCCTCCCCCTCCAGTTGAGAGCAGCGCCATCTTGACTGCTGGCAAAAACCAGGCCAAAGCAATTTGGAGCCTGAGAGGTGGTGCTGACAGTGCCATCATTCTAACTGGCAAAAGATTTCCCAGAGATCCCTTAGCCGGAAATCTGGCCCAAGTGTTGTTGAAGTCCGTCCCGTGTGCCAGCCACAGACCTGGTAAACAAAGCCACCTGTGGAGCTTTCAGCTTTGTTTTACCAATCAAGCAATCTGATCCGAAAAACCGCAAAGCCAAATCACAAGAGAAAAAGACTTTGTGAAGTGTTTGAATCCCAAATTTAGTGGATACACAAGATTCCGATCCTGCCCATCCCTGCCCCTCCCCCCCAAAATGAAGAATACCCTTTTTTGTTGTTGTTGTTCTTCTACCCCTTTTCATTTGCATTTTTAGGTGTTCTTATTTTCTCTTTGCCATTTTACCTACACCTTTTTTTCTAATGTTATAATTCATTCCTTTTTTTTTTCTTTTTTATCTCTTTTTTTTTCTCCTATCTTTTCCAGCATTCCTTCTGTCACTGTGGTCATTTCTAGAAACACAGTGACAGCTCTGGGTACAGTCTGAATAAAAATAATATCTATATTCATACACTCACCTGCTTTTTAACCTCCTGGTTCTCAACCCTAGAATCTCTTCGGTAAGAACTCACAACAATGAGGAATTGCCCCCGCCAATTTTTTTTTGGTGCGTGTTGTTTTGTTTTATTTTGTTGTTGCTGTTTCTTTTTTCTTTTTAAAATTTGTATCATTGAAATCTCCTATATCTAAGTCCCTCTTTCCTCGATATATTCTTCTTATTACTCTCCTTATTTTCATAAGTTTTATCTAAGTTCTTCTAAATTTTCTACTCAAATATTCTACCTGTCTATCACCTTAGGTCTGTTATCCTTACACTATACCTTTCTTCATTACTATAATAATCTTACACTCCTGCATTATTCTTTTCCTACATCCCTTGTTGTCTTTCATATTATTTTACTATCTCTGGTCCTCTATTCATCCTTCAACTCTTATAATGCATTGATCTACATTTGATAGTTGTTGAGCAATGCTGTGTATCTAGGTGTTCAATTATACTCTAGGTCCAGAGGTACTTAAATACAATAGAAATTGGATTGAGGGGCTCATTGTTTTGGTCATAAATCGGTAATCTGTGGTTGTATTAGATTAGTATGTAACTGCACAAAAAGAAAGAGAGTGATATTACCAATCAAAAAGTGTGAACATTCATTGTCAGCCAACTGAAAAGGTCTAGGTTGGTTATATCTGAAAAATTATGATTTTGTTTAGTATTAATCTTGCTCCCATTTTCAAATGGGCACAACAAGAAACTCAAGAAAAATGTCAACTCAATGAATAGCATCTCCCACCCAATATAAACAGACAATGGAACAGTAAGTGGCAAATCTACAGGAGAGTCTTCCAAGTGCTATACAAATGCAATTGATAAACATCATTAATGAAAAGTGTGAAAATATAAAGTAAAAATAAGGGAGGAATCCATAGCTAAACAAGAGGAAACCATAAACAAGGTAATAGGTGAAAAAGGGGAAGCCATAAAGGAGGCCATAATAAAGGTTTTTCAAAGAAAAATAAATGAATTCATACAATCCACAAACAAAAAGGTGACCAAACTCAACAAATGTTCAAAGAGAATAAAGCTGCTGAGATAACCACTCAAATGGAAATCAAAGAGTTAACGAAATCTATACATGATCTAAAACAAGAGATGCAAGGCTTCAAAAATGAGCAATTAGAAGCAATGGGGTTGAAGAATAAAGTAGAAAGCTTTGATAGCAAGTTAGACAATGCAGAAGACAGAATTTCTGGGGTTGAAGATAATTTAGTTGTTATAGAGAAAGAACAGAAAATAAATCAATTCAAATCTAGGAAATATGAGAAAATGCTTCAGGAGCTCCAAGATACAAAGAGGAAGCCTAATTTAAGGCTATTTGTTATTGAGGAGGATCTGGAGAAAGAGGTCAGTAGTATTGGAAATATACTTCAGGGAATCATCTCAGAGAACTTCCCAAATATCCAGAAGAGCAGGCCCATCCAGATACAAGAAGCTTTTAGAACCCCCAACAGACCTGAGCAGAAAAGGACATCCCACCACCACATTATAATCCAAACAGGATAAATAGAGACCAAAGAAAGGATCTTAAAGGCAGCCAGGGAGAAGAGAACAATCACCTACAAAGGCAAATAAATCAGAATAACACCAGATTCTCAGCAGAAACCATGCAAGCAAGAAAAGATTGGAAGGATATGTCACGCCCTGAAGTCAAATAACTACCAACCAAGAATACTGTACCCAGCTAAGCTCTCATTCATAACTGAGGGAACAATAAAAACATTTATTCCAGGGAAAAGCTACAACATTATGTAACAACCAAATCAACATTACAGAAAATTGTCAAAGATGTAATGCACATAGAAAACTAACACAAATGTAATACAGAGAAAGAAATGGCATCTAAATACCACAAGAACCGTCAAGACACAGGTCCTAATGAAAGCTTTTCAAAATGGCAGGAACTAATAAATATTTCTCAATCCTGACTCTCAATATCAAGGGACTTAACACTCCAATTAAACGACATAGACTATCTAGTTGGATCAAAAAGCAAGATCCATCATTCTGCTGTCTTCAAGAGACACATCTTACCCAAAAAAAACAAAAAAAACAAAAAAAAACATTTTTTGAAAGTGAGAGGTGGGAATAAACGTTATCAAGCTAATGGCTCGCATAAACAGGCTAGAGTTGCCATCCTCATATCAGATAAAATAGACTTCAAACTAAAATTAGTGAGAAAAGACAAACAAGGTTACCACATACTACTAAAGGGATCTTTCCTCCAGGAGGACATAACCATCCTAAATATCTACACACCGAATCCCGGAGCTCGAAACTTCATCAAGCAAACGTTACTTTCAATAAAACCATACATAGATCGAAACACAGTGATTGTTGGTGGCTTTAACATACCACTCTCACCGATGGACAGATCAACCAGGCAAAAACTCAACAGAGAAGCCTTAGATTTGAAAAACTGTATAGACCAACTATACACAATATACGTTTTTTTCAGCAGCACATGGAACATTTCCAAAATAGACCACATTTTAGGGCATAAAACAAACCTGGGAAGATTCAGAAACACTGAAATTATTCCCTACAAGCTCTCAGACCACAAGGGCATCAAATTGGAACTGAACACCCATCTCCACCAACGAAAACCCTGTAACACATGGAGATTGAACAACACATTGTTGAATCACGAATGCGTCTTCGAGGAGATCAGAACAGAAATCCAACAGTTTATGAAATTTAACAAAAAGGAGCACACGAAATAAAAACTCCTTTGGGAAACAGCAAAGGCAGTACTCAGAGGAAAATTTATAGCACACAAAATACAAGCACCTTTGGGACACAGCAAAGGCAGTACTCAGAGGAAAATTTATAGCTCTGAGTGGCTACAATAACAAATTGGAAAAATCGCAAACCAACAACTTAATGTGTCACCTTAAACTACTGGAAAAAAAGAGCAACAAAGCAACCCTAATCCCAGTAGAAGGAAATAAATTATTAAAATCAAAGCAGAATTAAATGAATTGGAGTCCAAAAAAATCTATAGAAAAAATCAACAAAACAAGGAGTTGATTCTTTGAAAAAATTAACAAAACTGACAGACCCTTAGCAAATCTTACCAAAGAAAGAAGGGAGCATACCGAAATAAACAAAATCACAGAAGAAAATGGTAATATCACGACAGAAATTACCAAGATCCAGAGCATCATGAGGGAATACTTCTCAAAGCTTTACGCCAACAAATTTGAGAATCTAGAAGAAATGGATGAATTTCTAGCCAATATTAACATACCCACACTGAACTAAGAAGAACTAACGCAACTAAACAGGACTATTTCAAGCACTGAAATAGAAACAGCAATAAGAGACCTTCCACCTAAGAAAAGCCCAGGGCCAGATGGATTCATAGCTGAATTCTATAAGGTCTTCAAAGCAGAGTTCACACCAATACTATTCAAGCTCTTCAACGAAATTGAAAATGAAGGCTTTTTACCAAACTCATTCTATGAAGCCAGTATAACTCTCAACCCCAAACCAGACAGAGATTCATCAAAGAAAGAGCTATAGACCCATTGCTTGATGAACATCAATGCAAAACTTCTCAACAAAATACTGGCCAATCGACCACAACAACTCATCAAAAAAATTGTACACTATGATCAAACAGGATTCATCACAGGGAGGCAAAGCTGGTTCAACATACGCAAATCAATTAATATAATTCAACACATCAACAGGAGCAAGGACAAAAATCACATGATTGTCTCAATAGATGCAGAAAAGGCATTTGACAAGTTCCAACACCCTTTTATGTTAAAAGCTCTGGAGAAACTAGGAATCCAGGGAACATTCCTCAGTATAATAAAGGCTGTGTATGAGAAACCCACAGCTACTATTACACTTAATGGCGAAAAGCTAAAGCCATTCCGTCTAAAATCAGAAATGAGACAAGGATGCCCACTCACTCCACTCCTCTTTAACATAGTATTAGAATTCCTACCCAGAGAAATAAGGCAAGAAGCAAGCATAAAGAGGATCCAAATAGGGAAAGAGGAAGTGAAACTTTCTCTCTTTGGAGATGACATGATTCTGTATATAAAGAATCCTATAGACTCCACTCCCAAGTAAATTGAGCTGATTCAAAACTTTGGCAAGGTAGCAGGCTATAAAATTAACCCTCAAAAAAACCCTCCTCTAGGCCAACAGTGAGAGGAATGAGGCAACAATCAGGAAAGCAACTCCTTTTGCAATAGCCTCAAAGAAAATGAAATACCTAGGAATTATCTTAACTAAGAATGTAAAAGACCTTTTGATGAAAACTTTAAAACCCTGAAAAAGGAAATTAAAGCAGAACTGAGGAAAGAGAAAAACCTCCCATGCTCCTGGATTGGAAGAATCAACATCATGAAAATGACAATCTTGCCAAGGGCTGTCTACAAATTCAATGCAATACCCATCAATATCCCAATGCCATTCTTTAAAGAAATAGAAGAGGCAATCCAAATTTTCATATGGAATAATAAAAGACCCTGTATAGCAAAAACACTTCTTAGCAGAAAGAACAGAACAGGAGGAACTTCAATACCAAATTTTAGACTCTATTACAGAGCTATAATTATCAAAACAGTTTGGTACTGGCACAAGAACAGGCCAGAAGACCAATGGAATAGAACTGAGGACCTATGGCCACCTAATCTTTGACAAGGCAGCCAAAAAAATAAAATGGAAGAAAGACAGCCTCTTCAACAAGTTGTGTTGGCAGAACTGGTTAAGCACCTGCAGAAAACTAAAGTTGGATCCTTCTTTGTCACCCTGCACTAGAATTAACTCCAAATGGATCAAAGACCTAAGGTAAAAGCCGACACACTGAAAACTTTACAATAAGGAATAGGAGATACACTAGGCCTCCTTGGCACAGGTGGAAACTTTCTTAATCAGGACCAAGAATAACAACAAGTCAGAGAAAAGCTGGATAAGTGGGACTGCATTAAACCGCAGAGCTTTTGTATCACAAAGGACATAGCGAGTAAATTAATTAAGAAGGCTACAGAATGGGAGAAGATCTTCACCAACCATACAACGGACAAAGGCTTCATATCTAAAGTATATCAACAGCTCAAAAAATTGAATCTCCAAAGTAACAACCATCCCATTAAAAGATGGGCCAAAGACTTGAAGAGAGGCTTCTCTGAAGAAGAAATAAAAATGGCCTATAGACACATGAAGAAATGCTCGACATCTCTGGTCATAAAAGAAATGCAAAGCAAAACAACTCTAAGACTCCACCTCACTCCAGTTAGAATGGCCAGGATCAAGAAAACTAATAACAACAGATGATGGAGGAGATGTGGCCAGGAGGCATCACTACTGCACTGTTGGTGGGAGTGCAAACTAGTTCAACCACTATGGAAAGCAGTATGGCAGTTCCTCAAAAGACTAAATATAGAGCTCCCCTATGATCCAACAATTCCAGTACTAGGTATTTACCCAATGGTCCAGAAACAAGGACATACTAAATCCACCAGCATAATGGTGTTCATTGCAGCACTATTTACAATAACAAAGATATGGAACCAACCCAGATGTCCCTCAGTTGATGGGTGGATCAACAAGATGTGGCATTTGTACAAAATGGAATTCTATGCTTCTATCAGAAAGAATGACATCGCCCCATTTGTTAAGAAATGGAAAGACTTAGAAAACATCATATTAAGTGAAGTAAGCCAGACTCAAAGGAGCATAGGCTCAATGGTTTCCCTCATTTCTCATAATCAGTAGAAACCTAGGTCTCTCCTAGCAGAGATTTGCAATAGTGCAAAACCTAGATACATACAGCCATATAAGATAGTATGACACTAAATGAAAGGACCTCTAGGATATAGAAACAAAAGCCATATAATGAGTGATTGTTGTCCTTAATGTACTATGTTATTTTTCAGTTCTTTTGCTGTCCCTTGGTTATCTCATATTGTTACAGTATCTCACTTTGTTATCTGATATATTGGCTATATTTGTATTTGGTTATTTGAAATTGGATAGGGAATGGGGGAAAACAAGATGAGAGGTAGGGGTGTGGGGGAGGGAAATGGGGACCAATACATGAGAAAGGGTGTCAAATTATGTGAATTAATGCACCTTCTCTCTGGAGAATATAATGTAACCTTCTAATTAATTACAATGAAAAATATATGAAAACAAAATAAAAAAAATAAAACATTGTTTTATGTGTTTTTCTCTATCCATGCTGTTTGGATACCATTGCAATTAGAGTTCTGTGATGTTGAGTTTCTTAAGCAAGTATTAGTTTTGTAACAATCACCAAGCATATTGATAAAATATGCAGTACATTGATTCCTTTTTCTTCCATAAATTTTAACACATATTTTTGCCTTGTTTATGATCTGTTTTCCAATAGAAGGACACAAAAGTGGACCATTTATAGTTACTCACAGTGTGAATTTAACAAACAGAATGAAGGATTTCTGGAGAGTATATTTTCATTATGAAATTGTATTTGGTTTCTTTTTTATGCCCTTTTGCTTTCAGTTTCTTTCTTATCAGTGGCACTTCTATTTAACCCCCCAAATATAGGAAGGTAAATTCTATAACTATTATCTTCTTGAACCTCTTTGTTAGTTAATACTCATCCCAATCATGCAGTGAAATCAAGATTAAAGTCCATGTTCCTTAGATGAACTTAACCAATTCAATTAAATTATTGCCTTGTCTCCTGAATCTCGGTGTCATAAATTCTATTTTTCTCAAGACATGGAATGGAGAAAGAAAGAAGATGATTACAAGAACAAATGACCATTTGTAACATATATTGGTATTAATCTGCATATTATTCTATGAGCCTCATTTAATTAAAAAAGTCATGTTTAAGTGGCAGTAGTTTAACATGATGCTTCATTTCTTTTCTATTAAAAAAAACTCTAAGCACCAGGGAGACATTATCTAATTATTCCTAATTCATTTAGTGAGGTTCTAAGTGGGGTATTTATGAAGACAAACATATTTCCCTCAAGTTCACCAAGAGTATTTCTGAAAGATTATATGTTCAAAAGCATATACAAAAACTCAAGCTGTTAGCCACATGAGTACACTTAAAATAATTTAAATAGCCTATAAGTTAATTTCTATTCAGAACCATTGTATATTATAAAGTAAGCCACTTGAAACAGATTATGCCCAAAGGTATGCCTTTGATATTTAAATGTGTTTTGATTCCCATATGTTCATTTTACTTTGCAAAGACAACAGTCAACAAGAACTTAACATTTTTAATTACCTGTGAAAATGGGGAAACAACTCATTGATTAGTATGTACACCAGATACTGCACACAATTGTACTACATTTTGGTGACATCATTTTCAAAGTAACAAAAGAAAACATTTTGATTAGGTTATATATTGAAATATTATAGTTAAATGACTAAATAGTTTTAATAAACTAAGTAATGAGATTGCCATAAAAGAAGTAAATACATTTACCATGGGTTTTTTTGTGCTTAAATGACAGGCTAAAGGTGATCATACACTTAATGACTGAGTCTGGGGATATTCAGGATACAGAATCCAAAAATGAGCCTCATTTGCCAAGTCTGTATTGAAGAGGTCTCCACGAACACCTATTATGTTCCCCAGATAGACTAAAGGATCTACTGAGCATCTTTCCCAGTAACGTAGTGAGAACATCAAGACTGGGGAAAAGCAAAACAAAAACTGACACTATGCATTATGAAGATATGACCCAGGTTCTCCCCTTAAATCTAACTGAAGGGATGATTATATGTTTATTTTGTTATCAACATAACTTATCCAGTTTCCTAATCATTTAGGGAAAATAAGTTCCAATAGATTATTACTACAAGTTTTTATTATTTGGGGAAATTCCTCACTCTTATAAAACTGGTGTAATATGTGAACTACCATAACTATAAATATTACAGGGTCAATGTGACTTACCCATATGACAGGATTGTTCAGTTCCCAAGTAGTTAAATGGTTTTGAGTAATATTTAATTTAATCATATTGGGGTTTCCATAAATAGAAAGGTAAAGTAATTCTTTTTGCTGATTTTTGCCTTCTGGTTCTTTGTACAAGCCCAGTGAATTTCTAAACATCTGGGATATATCTGGATAATACAGTGAAAATATAGACTTTAGAATTCTGAGTCTATTCTGCATCTTACTGTGTATATTAGGGGATATTTTCATATATGATATTCAGCTGAGAATGAAAAAGGTCCTACTTTTTCAATCACTTGATTTTTATGTTTATCACTTCATGTCAAAAGAAACCATGCCATCTCATGTGTACATAGCATTCAAGTCCCAAAGAACTATTCATACGAGTCCTTCTTGTAATTTTAAACATGAATCTCTACAATTATGAAAATAAAAACAAAAAATTACCTCAAAATTTTCACTGATAATTTGGAAGCAATATTGACTATAATAACGTAATCTTTAGAATTTGTATGGTCTCAGGTCAGGAGTTTGACCAAGTGGTAGGGTGATTGCTTAACTTGCACAAAGACCTGGGTTCAATTCCTTGGTACCACATACATAGAAAAAGCCAGAAGTGGTGCATGGCCTAAGTGGTAGAGCTCTAGCCTTCATACAGCCCAAAGACAGGGCCTTAAGCCTTGAATTCAAGCCCCAGGGCTAGAAAAAAAAATTATTTGGTCTCACAACTAATAGAATTAGCATAAAAATAGTAATAAAACACATTTTAAAACAGTAACTACTTTTTAAGAACATTTGATAAATCTATATCATTAACCATTCATTAAGTGATCCAGTCTTTGATGATCAATAGAGTGATTCCTGAGTAGAGAGTTACAATGATAGATCCCTGCACTTAAAAAATTGAACAGTATTAAGATTTCTGTGTGTCTCCAACAATATTGCTTTTCCCATTTTTTCTCTGTTGGCAACTGAACTTTACAATACGTCTTTATTTCAGCATATAATTTGCTCTTGTCATTTTCTAAACATACTGAGACTCAAAAATATCTTCAAGAACTTAGAGCCCAGAAGGAATTATTTTCTTGTATAATCTCGAAACATCTGTTAGCTTTGTGTACATGCTGGCAACTTCCCCTCTATTCAAAGATTCATTTGAATGAAGTATTTATTTAGACTATCTTAATGGTAGTCGACACACAAAATACTTCCTTTAATAATTAAATCTAGTAATTCTCTTTACATGTCATAAATAAATGCCTGTCTCCTCATACATACACAAAGTAAATGACCACAAGAGACACTCTTGCCTCTCTTCTCATTAGTACACCCGCAGAACTCTTTCAGCCATTTTAGCAGGTTGTTTGGCCAGATATACAGGTCTAATTCAGGCCAGTCATATTTCTTGGTGATTCATATTACTAGGCCTAAGATGGGCAAAAGAAATTTAGTGTGAATATGTGTTCATTTTTTTCTAGTTCTTTTGATGTTTTCCTATTTTCAAAGTCAGTCTTGTGTTCCTATAATACCAGACTGCTATGAATTATCCTACTTTGCTTTATCTTCACAATTACTTGAAGACTTATTAAGACTTATTACTGATTTTGAGAATTTCAGTGACTCAGAATATCTATATTCAATGATATGTTCAAACGGTCATTCTTTATTTTTGCAAGGAAACAATAAATTAATGTACCATCATTTTACACTGTTCCTTTTTCATTTCTGTGTCAACTGGTAAAAACAATGATAAAGTATCATTGAGATACCTTAGATTTTTTTCAATTCTTCATTAAAAGACACAGTTTCTTAAATTATAATATTTATAAAATATGTCCAATTTTTAAATAACATATCATCATTTCTTGCTAAATATTTATCTTTGAAATATTTCTAATCCACCTGATCATCATACTGTAGAAGTCCACAGATGTGTTAACATGTCTGTAATTATGCAAGATAAACGGTTAAATATAGTAAAGAGCAATTTGATCACATATATTCATGGACACATGGGTTAAGAAGTAGTTTATCTTTGTGGCTGCTGTTTCTAATGTACTATATGAAGTTATTTTTCCCCTTTTCTTTTTTCCCCCTATGGTTTATTCCCTGTTATTACTGTATGTGACTTTGGTACCTGGTATATTTTATATACATTTATTTGTTTATTTGAATTAGGGAAGGAAAGGAAGGAGAACAACAAGATGATGAGACAAAGAACCAATGTAACAGTGATATTCATAAGACAAAATGTTGGAAATAAATCTTTATAACTTGAGAGGGGGTGAGGAGTGGGAAAGTGGCAGTAAAATGTGGGAAGGGACAAATCAATCACTAAATGGGCAAGGGAACTAAAGAGAAACTTATCAAAAGAAGAGGTTAAAATGGCAGAAAAACATATGAAAAATGCTCATCATCCGTGAATATAAAGGAAATGCAAATAAAACAACCCTAAGATATCACCTTACCCCAATTAGAATGGCCAATATTCTGAACCCAGACAACGACAAATGCTGGTGGCATTTTAGAGGAAGAGAAACACTACTGCATTGATGGTGGGATTGTAAATGAGTTCAGCCACTCTGGAAGGCAGTTTGGAGGTTTCTTTAAAAACTGAAAATAGACCTTCCTTACGATCCTGAATACAATTTCTGGGCATCTACCCTGGGCATCATAACCCAGGATATGATAAGGACACCTGCTCAGCCATGTTCATCTCTGCACAATTCACAATAGCCAAGCAATGGAAACAACCATGAATGGACAAAAATGTGGTTCATAGATACAATGGAATTCTACATAGCCAACAGACAAGAGAAAATAATGGCATTCCCTGGGAAGTGGATGAAATTAGAGCAAATCATGTTGAGTGAGATAAGTCAAGACCAAAGGAACAAAAGTTGTGTGGTATCCTTAATATGTAGATATTAGATTCAAACAGTACAAGAGCAATGACTCATACCCAAGGTTATGGACATAGTCTTAGAGATATAAACATAACTACGTAGACATAAATAAACGTAACTACATAGACTAAATATCTGTGATGGGCTATATGCTTCATAGACATAATGTTTTATTAAATAGGTGAATATGTATCTAAGACATACAAAGACACAACTTCATTTTAATTATGTTCTAAAATCTGTGTGTCAGTGATTGTATATAGAGATTCCCTTCTTGAATACTTGTTTGTTAAACATGAGATTTGAAATATGATGTAAAAATCAATGTTAATAAGATCTTGGAAAAAATAATGTACTCACTACATTATGAATGTAAGTATAACCCCTCTCTATATCACCCTGGCAACAATTTTTTTAAAAAAGATATAAATTGAAGTATAAACATCAGTTTTACAATTTGCAAGGTTCTAGATTTAATCCCCAGCAGAGAAATTAAGAAATAAAACAAGGAAGGAAGGATGGAAGGAAGGAAGGAAGGCAAACTAAAAGTGAGGAAGAAAGAAAAGAAGGAAAGAAAGAAAGAAGGAAAGAGAGAAAGAGAGGGGAAGGAAGAAGGAAAGAAGGAAGGAAGGAAGGAAAGAAAGAAAGAAAGAAAGAAAGAAAGAAAGAAAGAAAGAAAGAAAGAAGTGTACAGAATGGGAGAAGATCTTCACCAACCATACAACGGACAAAGGCCTCATATCTAACGTATATCAACAGCTCAAAAAATTGAATCAATCCAAAACTAATCTCCAAAGTAATAACCATCCCATTAAAGGATGGGCCAAAGACTTAAAGAGAGGCTTCTCTGAAGAAGAAATAAAAATGGCCTATAGACACATGAAGAAATGCTCGACATCTCTGGTCATAAAAGAAATGCAAAGCAAAACAACTCTAAGACTCCACCTCACTCCAGTTAGAATGGCCAGGATCAAGAAAACTAATAACAACAGATGATGGAGGAGATGTGGCCAGGAGGCATCACTACTGCACTGTTGGTGGGAGTGCAAACTAGTTCAACCACTATGGAAAGCAGTATGGCAGTTCCTCAAAAGACTAAATATAGAGCTCCCCTATGATCCAACAATTCCAGTACTAGGTATTTACCCAATGGTCCAGAAACAAGGACATACTAAATACACCAGCACAACGATGTTCATTGCAGCACTATTTACAATAACAAAGATATGGAACCAACCCAGATGTCCCTCAGTTGACGGGTGGATCAACAAGATGTGGCATTTGTACAAAATGGAATTCTATGCTTCTATCAGAAAGAATGACATCGCCCCATTTGTTAAGAAATGGAAAGACTTAGAAAACATCATATTAAGTGAAGTAAGCCAGACTCAAAGGAGCATAGGCTCAATGGTTTCCCTCATTTCTCATAATCAGTAGAAACCTAGGTCTCTCCTAGCAGAGATTTGCAATAGTGCAAAACCTAGATACATACAGCCATATAAGATAGTATGACACTAAATGAAAGGACCTCTAGGATATAGAAACAAAAGCCATATAATGAGTGATTGTTGTCCTTAATGTACTATGTTATTTCTCAGCTCTTTTGCTGTCCCTTGGTTATCTCATATTGTTACAGTATCTCACTTTGTTATCTGATATATTGGCTATATTTGTATTTAGTTATTTGAAATTGGATAGGGAATGGGGGAAAACAAGATGAGAGGTAGGGGTGTGGGGGAGGGAAATGGGGACAAGACATGAGAACGGTTGTCAAATTATGTGAATTAATTCACCTTCTATCTGGCGAATATAATGTAACCCTTGTATTAATTACAATTAAAAATATTTGAAAAAAATAATTTTATAACTGGTTGATGCTAATGGGAAAATCTAGGACCTTGTGCATAGTAGCACAATCTCAATTACTGAGCTACACTACCAGCCAATACACAATGAATCCTACTTAAAAATGAATACAACTGAAACAAATTGAATAAACATTTCCATGCTTTGTTATTATATTTAATAAATTTAAAAATTTGTTAAATAGTAAAATAAACCCAAATGAGGTGTTATATTTCCTTTAACTCCCTGTATTGAAAGCTTGGTTCCAACAGTGGTACAGTCAGGTAGTTTAAACCTTCAGAATCAGGAGAGGTGTGTTGTAGTCTCCTTGGACCCGTAGAATACTGGGAGAACCTCATGTCTTACTTTTTAATGAATCATATGCTCTCAGCATGATGTGCTGCGTCACCAAAAGCCTCAAACCAGAAGACATATTAGTTATAGACTGGAAACTTCAAACTGTAAGCCAAAATGTAAATGAACTTTTGGATAATGGAAGCACTGTCTACTAAACAAATTTTCTTCAGATCAACTAAAGAAGTAACCCATGCATCAAGTTTATGTAAATTAAAAAAAGAAATTTATAGAAGCTATTGTATATTGTATATATGTTTATTTGCTTATTTGAAATAGCATATGGAATGGGCAAAACAAAATGAGGGGAGGGGGTGGGGGAGGGAAATGGGGACAAAAACATGAGAAAGGGTAGCAATGTTTGTGAAGTAATGCACCTTCTATTTGGTGAATATGATGTAACCCCTGTATTAATTACAATAAAAAAATTCACCTGGAAATCTAGATTTACCACTCAAAAAAAAAGAAATTTATAGGAGCTAGAAAAATAGATTTGCTGCTATGTGTTTAAGGTGTAGTCTAGTATTCTTAGTCTTCCTTGGAATGTAACCAAAATAGATGAGCAACAAGAACATCCATAGTGAAAGAGTGCAGAAGTATGTTCAAAAGCTTAAGACAGACAAGGAAGCTTTGGAGACATACATATCCATTCCGGTGTTCAAACTTTCAAAGGAATCACACACTGATAACTCATATCATGCTTGAGTGCTCAAATATATCAGAAGCACAAAGTCTAGCTGGACCTAGTTAGTATTTGATTTATGACCTGAAAACTCATGAAGGTTTTTTGCCTTTTATTTCATTGTAAAAATGAAGAACAGCACACCTTTCTAAGCAAGCAATAATAATTTGGTTATGTATCAATCTGATAAATAATGTTGGATGCCAAAGACAGCCTAACCAAAAGTCTTTCCTGTTCTAGGGTCTTTAAATCCATAGCTAAAATTTAGTCTGGTATTACAGAGGCTGCCCGGGTCCTCTGATTAAAGAAATAAGTCACTATTTAAAATATCTTCAGTAGCAGAGTTGATTCTGTTCATCAAAGTTTGGAAGGGTGATAAAATATGTGTAGCCTGCATTTACCAACTCTGAATTACAACAGGAAGAAAGAGAGATGCTCCACGTCCTGTACTGGTTTCCTTGATGTGGCACTGTCAGGTCCAGGTCAAATCTCTTCCCTCATTAGACTGTGGCATCCATTCACAATACAATTAAATGTAAATTTAGAGTCCTCTATATTTTACTTGCTTTTTGTAGGTATAAATTGAACACACTGTTGCTCAACAGAAGCTTCACTACATCAGATGAGATACAATAGGTGAGACTTATAGAAAGTATACATAGTGGTTTCAAATATGCTCTTAATTTAAGGGCCAGCATAAGAGGGGCTCTAGGTAGAGCAGAAAAATTTTAGTACATTAAAGCTATTATTACAGTGAGAGTAAACTCTCTCATAAGGCAAATCCAGTGACCTTCATGGCTACCTGCTGGAATTCCCTGAGGGTTTTCAGAACAGGAATGTATCGAAAATATAAAGCTTTTGTTAAAAAGAAGTATATGTACCATAAGGAAGTGGAATCAATTTAGGTAGTGGATTTTTGCTGCACAACCAAAATTGGACACATAAGTTCTGGTCTGACATGGAAAATTAGTTTTTATAAAACAGGGATGGCATTTTTGATAGCTTGATATCCTCCACCATCATAACAAGTAGCATACAATGCTTTTTCTACTGCTGGGCAAGCTGCTCAGCAAGCAATGCAGACATCAAGATTTAGAGCTCACTTAGCACTAGGAGAAGACCTGAGAGCTCAAATGTACATTCTCCTGCTTGGGTGGCAAAAATTCTCTCAAGATATTCTACCTGTTAACAGTAACTTGCAACATTTAGCAGCTTTGAGAAGAAAACCCAACTTGCTCTCTACCATGTCTAGAATTTCTGATTTAAAAGATTTGTGAATTTTGTAATTTTAATGCAATGGCTCAGAAATTACATATAGAGCAGTATTTTGTAGAAAGAACTTTCAGAGACTGCCTAGTATATACAATATCTGCTCTTTCACTTCTTTTCCCCTCTTTTTTATCCTTTTCCTCTCTCTTTCCATAATATTGTTTTCCATGGTAAACGACACAGCTACCAAGATAAATATAAAGCCTGAAGAATAGAAGATTTTATTAGATATATATCAAACAAGGGCCTCATATCTAAAATATACCAAGATGGGAGGGGTGTGGGGGAGGGTAATGGGGACCAAGACATGTGAAAGGGTATCAATGTATGTGAATTAATGCAAGTATCATGTAACCCTTTTATTAATTACAATAAAAATATTTTAAAAAAGAAATGTACTCATTACCTGATTTTTGCAACTGTAGCCCCCTATACATCACCTTTACAATAAAAGTAAGTACATTTTTTAAAAAAGAAAAGTTAAAAGTGTGTATACAAAATCGAGAAGGGTCTGGTGACCGAGTGAGTTTGGGAAGTACAGGATTACTTGGAGAGCTTGTTAAGAGTAGTAATTGAGGCAGATGCTGTGGCTCACACCAGTAATCTTACCTACTCAGGAAGCTGAGATCTGAAGATCAAGGTTCAAAGCTAGCCCACCACAAAAGGACCTGAGACTCTTAGCTCCAGTTAACCTATAGAAAATAGGAAGTGGGGCTGGGCTCAAGGGAAGAGTGTTAGCCTTGAGCTGAAGAGCTCAGGGACAGCAACCCAGGCTGAGCTCAAGCCCCCATGATCCACACACAAAAAAGGAGTAGTAATTGAGCTAATGTGCATGATGCATCTCCAAGTAATAATAGTTTTATTATGAAAATTTCTTTTGGTGGAACAAGAAGTTCTAGGAGTACAACCTATAAAATAGTGTTATTTTCCACAAGGATACAGATTCAATGATTGATTTAAATTAGGTATGATCATTTGACTTTGAAATCATTCAACAAGAAAGTTATTATTTTAATAGAAGGACATTATATAGATAAGTAGGGGGCTGGATTAGTTTTTAAGACAGTACCTTCATTGTAATAGGTTGAATCTCATAATTGAAACTGGATTTTTATGAAACATATTTTAGAACCAAAATTACTGAAAAGATGGGGAAAAATGTGATACATTCTTTTCCCTCTTTTGAACTAGCCATCTATTATTAGAACACTTGCTAATTAGTTAATTTATTCTGCACTTGAGCTGAATCAGAGATTCACAAAAGAATTACAAGTCTCAATTTCTAGACAGACTCAATCCTTAAACCAGATTTATGAATTTCATAATTTTTAATTTGGACTCACACATGTCCCCTTAGTAATATCTCAAAGATTATTATGCTATTAAATTTAACATTGGATATTTACTATAAGGGTCAGGGATTGATAAGGATTACTGCTAGCAACCTTTTAAGATCACAATGTATCAATTTCAAATTAGAGAAAATGGTTTAAATGTCATTTATGCATTAGAATAAGCTAAAATATATAATCACCATCTCCATGAATCACCACTTAGCCTCATTTTCTAGCCACCAATACAGACAAAGGTTATTAGTCTACAGACCTTGTTTTCTATTTGATAAGCACTAAGTGTTTAATTTTGATTTCACTGATCTCATACAAGGGCAAACACAATTGTTTTCTAAACAATAAGCTAAAAACAGTTTATTTGGAATAATTTCCATAAAGATTTCCTCTCCCTGTGAATGTGTTGAATATTAACCAAATGTGTAAAATAAATCAGCCCTTATCTTTTTCTATGGTATTACATGAATGGAGTATTTTTCCTGGGCAAAGAGGCATGCATATATTTACTCATTTACTAATTGTATTTGATGCACACTTATTCAGCCCCAATGATATTAAGAAGTATACCAGAGCAGAAAATTAAGACCTTAAGCAGAAACTTACATTAGAATGTATACATACATATTTACACACATACATTTGAGAAGGATGGTTCTGAAATGCAAGAAATAACTACATATGCAAGTGAGTGAAAGGAGAGCATTTTGATGAGCTCATAAAACAAAGTCCACTGAGCAATTTCAGGCAAAAAAAAGAAACCCTTTACTCTTCCAGTTAGAAAATCTTGTTGAAGGTGCCTGTGGGATTGAAGGGGAGATGAACAGCAGAAAATTTGCTTTTCCTTATCATGACTATGAACCTACAACTTCAGAGCTACTGATTAAGTTGATTTTTTTCTTCTGATATAATTTCTCTATCACTAACACTAACACTTTCCAATGATAATTTCAATATGTTGCTGAGTACACAGATAAGTGATCAACAGTTGAAAGTAAGGTGAGTGTCCTTGCCAAAGCAATTGACCTGCAAAAAAAGAAGGTCAAAAATTCCATTTAAATTCTGTCCAAGTTAATTGCCTTGCTTAAAGCCCAGGGAATGTTGAAAGAGCACTATAAGAGCCCTACAGGGCCCTACAGGGCTCTACTCATGGTATGTACTGAAGTACAACAGTGTGTCAGACAAAGCTATGGGACAAATAGGTGTAGGCTTCAAAACCAAATTCCACTCTTTGGGCCTGGTTGTTTGTAGTTCATACTGAAAAAAAAAATGGCTGTAGCAAAGTAGCAGCAATTATTGAATAAAGAACTACTCTTCTTAGGGCATTTTTGGTAAACTGGAAGTTTTCTGCGAAGAAGAGCAAAGACAGTATAGTAGAAGACAGTATTATCTTCCTGGCTTCAGAAACCATTTTGTGGGTTTTAAATTTGGAGATTTTTATATTATGCATGATAGTACATATGTATACATAGACAAGTATTTATGGATTCATTATTTATGTATATGTGCAAATATAATTATTTAAAATAATCAAAATATGGAAACAACTTGTGTTGCCCCTGTGATGGACATTTGGATATATTCAGTGTCATACACAAGCAATACAAAACTATGTAGAATTAAAAATCAAAAGATGGAGATCCTGCCACCACCACAGCATCAATAGAACTGAAGAATATTATGCTAAGTGAATATGCAAACACAGAAAATTTTTAAATGAAGTCAAATATAATCAACTAGAGAGAGGGAGAGAGAGAAGAGGAAAATACAGAATGTAGTTTTATGGGATGAAAATTATCAGATTTGTAAATGTAATGATCTAAACAACAACATGAAAATTGAGCTACAGATTTTGGAAAATAAGTATGTATTCACTACTGTTTCAAAAAGAATTGTGAAGTGATAAATATGTTTCTTTCTAGAAATATTTTGTATATATAAATAACATTTTATAAATCTTATGTGTGTATAAGAAAATGTGTTTCTCAAAGGAAGGAACATAGGCTCAATCGTTTCCCTCATTTGTCATAATCAGTAGAAACCTTGGGCTCTCCTAGCAGAGATTTGAAATAGAGCAAAACCTAGATACATAAGGCCATATAGTATGACGCTAAATGAAAGGACCACTAGGATATAGAAACAAAAGCCATACAATGAGTGATTGTTGTCCTTAATGTACTATGTTATCTCTCATCTCTTTTGCTGTTCCTTGGTTATTTCATATTGTTACAGAATCCCACTTTGGTATCTGATATATTGGCTATATTTGTATTTGGTTATTTGAAATTGGATAGGGAAGGGGGGAAACTAAGATGAGGGGTGGTGGGGGGGGGAGGGAAATGGGGACCAAGACATGTGAAAGGGTATCAATGTATGTGAATTAATGCACCTTCTATCTGGCGAATATAATGTAATCCTTCCGTTAATTACAATAAACATATATGAAAAAAAGAAAATGTGTCTGAACTATTTACCATAGCAAAGATATGGAACCAACACAGAGTCCCTCCATTGATGATAGGAGATGCAATTCTATGCTGCCATCAGAAATAACAACATTGCCCCATTTGTAAGGAAATGGAAATACTTAGAAAAAAATCATATTAAGTGAAGTAAGCCAGACTCAAAAGAACATAGGCTCAATGGTTTCCCTCATTTGTCATAGTATAAATCTTGGACTCTCCTAGCAGAGGTTTACAATAGGGCAAAACCTAGATACATAAGGCCATATAGTAAGAGGCTAAATGAAAAGACCTCCAGGAATATGGAACAAGAGCCATATAATGTGTGATTGTTGTTCTTAATGTACTATGCTATTTCTCATCTCTTTTCTTGTCCCTAGGTTATCTTATATTGTTACAGTACCTTGCCTTATTATCTGATATCTTGTATATATGTTTATTGGTTTATTTGAAACAGGGTAAGTAAGGGGGGAAACAAGATTAGGGGAGGGGGTGAGGGGAGGGAAATGGGGACAAAAACATGCGAAAGGGTAGCAATGTTTGTGAAGTAATGCACCTTCTTTCTGGCAAATATAATGTAACCCTTCTATTAATTACAATAAAAATAAATTAAAATTAAAAATAAAAATGTATCTGAAAATAATAAACTAAATCAGAATGGAAAAAAGCCAGTTGAGTGATGAATATTCTAGGACTATAAAGCCATCTCCCAACATCTCTCTTTAAACACCATAATTTTTAAAGCTATAATTCATAAAGCATATGATCTTAGCTACCATCTGACAGGTGTATTAGTCAATTCTATTTTTAAGAGGCTTTATTTTTAAATTTTTCAAAATGTATCTTGACAGCCAACAGGCTATAGGACATCCTGTTTACTATGCATTTACAAACAACACTGGACATTTATACCTTTAAGAAAAGAGTTTGATATCTATTTTAAATTAGTAATTCGCCTATAAAGTAAGATTTTTGTGGTAGACAACTGGGAAGATTTAACAGCTCTTCAAACAGATATCTTGATATGTTTGCCTAGAGTTTATTTCTGTATACTAAGAAATACATTATTCTATTAAAAGGGATTAGGTTCCATCGAAATAAGGAAAATATTGTATATATTAACTATACTAAGGCAAACTTATTCTGTTCAGAATTAAGTTTATTCATGAACTTTAATGATTCATGCTAACCGTGTAGGAATAGTGCCTCTAAGAAAAAACAAAGCTGATTAGTGTGGATAGAGCTATAAACCATTTTTCAGAATGTAAATGATTTTGCAGCTTTCCTTCAGATCTCTAGGTTTTAAAGTTTATTTTTAAATTTCAAATTTCACTCTCATTCCTTATAATCTCCTACGCATTTAAAAGTTTATAAAGTATTCTACTTAATCCTGTTAACTAGCATTAAAGCATGCATTTGTTTGTTTTATGGATTTTTTGTAGCCTAATACATTTCATTCAAGGAGCCTGTTATCTTTTCATTCTAAGTAGTTGTAGCACAATCTCTTCAGAGATTTGCATGTAATTGAGGTGAATATTGAAACTACTTTCAATTTCTCAAGTTACCAATACAATGAGAAAAATCTAAGTTACTGACTTTGTATTATTTAATACATTAAAAAATTTTAGACTTTGGGAAGTAGGCCTGGGCCACCCATTGATGCAGTCAGGTGTTCTATAGCCTTGGCAATCATATGTAATATCAGGAGAATATCAGTAGATGAATCTATTTGGAATAATTTTTGAATTTCAAAGTAGGAGAGCAATGTTAAATGTTGAATGATAAATTCAAAAGAATGTCAATATGATAAATGAAAAAAATAAATGTTTGCATTTAGTTTGATGAAAACTTAATCTAGTCTTTTTCTTACAAAATTTCTACTTACTCAACACAATTTAAAAAGCAGAAGTCTCAGCCTCATGGCTATGGTTCATGTTTATAATCCTATAAGCTCAGGAGTCTGAGATATGAAAATCAAGATTTGAAGCCAGCCTGGGAAGATAAGTCTGAGAAACTCTTTTCTCCAAGTGAAAAATTCACATCAACTGAATTTTAGGCATCTCACGGAAGTCCTTGTACTGTTTCATCTAATTAGCCTGAAATTCATGGTCAGTCTAGTTCAATCCAAGATCATAATATCAAGAGGTATCATTAAAATTTTTCTTTCACAGACTTCCCAACCCTCAAAATTTTCAAAAGTACTCAAAAAAGTCACGAATTTGACTTTTAAAAGTTGCTCTACTTTGTTAGTCCACTCACTAGAACTTGCTAGAAAGGACATTTAGCACCAAGTTTACAGGAACACATTCTGCCCTCATCTCCAAAGATTCTACCTCTCATATTACCATTCCAATTTTAGCTTGTTAAAGTGGACTGTTGCTTCCATTACTCTAAACAAACATCATAATCCCAGAACATTGCAGAACTCTAAATGTCATTTGACTAAATCGAGTCTTTGGATAAATGTTACTGTAACATGCCACAGAAGGATCAACAAAGCTTCTAAGCAAGATTGTGCGGTTTCAAAATTTGCCTCAAACATTTAACTAGGTGCATCTGGGAAACATTCTTAGTTTAATCTGAATAATTCTATGGTTAAATTTAATTATTATTATCAACTAAAGGAACTTATAAAAAATCACCAATTTACATCAGTTTTTAAGAGCTAAAAGCTATGGAGACTGAAAGAGAAGCACCTGAAAATAATACAAAGTAAATTTCAACTTGTACTAATTTATGATGTTCACAAAGAAAAGAGAAAAACTATTGATATAAAAATCACTATAGATATCATTATCTAGGGCTTATTAAAGCCTCTTATTTTTAGGCAACACTATATTTGCCAAATACACACACACACACACACACACACACACACACACACACATGTCCCAAATTGTGTGAATTCTGTGGATGGACTTATGTCATCATCTGTTTCTTCCTGCTGGTAATTTCCATTTGTAATGGGCTGAGCTGCCCATTTGCTGTTGTAAGCATACACTGTTTCCCCCATCTCTTCAGTGTGGGTGTCTGCCTCTCTGGGAGGCAGCAGGAGAAAAACTACACAGACAGGTAAGCAAGTAAGCCATAGTAGGGGAGAGAGCACAGACATTGGCTTGTCAATTCTAACCTGACTAGCATTCTCCCAAGAATACTGAGCTGCAAGATAAGAATGAAGCTTTGATAATCCAAATGCACTTTGATAGAACATCAACTGAATTTAGTGGCAAAGAGTAACATTTCTAAGGTTCTAAATTTTAGCTGGAGGCAGAGGGAATACCAGAAGGAAAATAACTGAAAGCTGCACACCACTTCAAAAGCTAGTTTTTCTAAGGCTTGCATTAATAGTTTGAAAACACACCACATACCACACACACACACACACACACACACACACACACACACACACACACACCACTTTTGAAGCAGAAAAGAAGTGATCGTGAGGACTATTTGCCATGCGATGCCATTTAGCTTTCTAGTCTTTTAGAAACAGACAAGGTCAGGACTTCTCTTTCTGATGTTGGAATTGTGAAATACATTGTTCGTGAAAGCAGCAAAGTAGATATGTATGAAAGAGATTAGCTGATGAACTCTTTATTAGGTTCCTTCAATAAAAGATAACTATCTGTTAAATTCCAAGTTAAAAAAAAACATGTATTTCCTTAGGCTCAAAATAAAGTCATGGTTTTTGCTTTTTAAACAAACACAGTCTAAAACTATTTGGACTAAACTATGAGTTGCTATGGAAATGGCAACTAAGAGAATTTGCAATACTCAACTTCAGCAAAGCAGAAAAGAGAGGATAAAAGTAAAAATATTTCCAGCCTTGTCCAACAACAGAAAAATATGTAACTCAAATGCCATGCAAATTTATAAAGAGTAGAAGAAAAAAGGCAATTTCATGGCCCCCATGACTGTTCTAAAAGGTTTTCTAGTCACAGGCAGGCCCTGAGAAAAGTCCTGACTGCCAAATACAATGTGGGTTCTGTGGCTATCAAATCAATGATTCTATCAATACAACATGTGGGTTGAGGTGTAATACAGCTTTCCTATTTGTACACAGTATCAATCTTAAGTAAGAGAAAATATCTATTATGTATTATTTTAATGTCATGGAACCCTCAGTGGTTTTTGTAATCTCACATTGCCACAGTTTTCAAGAGTCTTCTAGCATCATCCTTGTCATTTTTTTTCTTCCAGTGTTGCCATCAAACAGCCCTGGAAGACAAGTTCCACAGCTCCCCTGAGATGGCCCTTTCTGCTATTACAGAACTCCACATCTTCCTCATCACTCAGAAGCAGTTCAGAATTACCGTCACAGTGCCTCGGTTTTCTTACACCAAAGCAGTATTAACGAAAAATATTTAAATGTTATTTAGAAACACAGAAAAGTTTGAATGGTGATAAGAGAGGTATAAGACACTGGACAGGAGCAGAAATTAGTCAAATAATTTTGAATGGTGATAACAAAACAAAAGCTAGTTATTATTCACTTTGATATATTGCCCACCTTCACTGATACAAACTCTTAATTACAACAAAGTGAACACAGGAAAGATGCCTTGCACAGAATACTAGAGCAAATGCAGTAATTGTGCAAAACCAACCTGTACTGAAGAAATAAAATCCTGAGACACAGAAAGAGAGAAATAGATAATTTTAGGGGAATTGGATTTTTAAGGGAACGAATATAGGCATGGTCATGAATGACCAGGGACCTAGGATGACATGAGGATAATACTTTCATTCTGCAGCATAAGGGGTATAATGGGCTTGCTTAATTAACAACTGGGAGAAAAGTTATTCCTTAAAGTAAATTTGTCATGTCATTTAATTGTTCAATGATACAATGCCAAGGCTTTTTTTAAATGTGTGTGCAATGCTATCAAAATTGTAGTTTGAGATTTTAACTACTTATGATTAGATTATTGGCTTCAGAAACTATAATTTAGGAATAATCATTTCGTAGCTGCCCCATCTTGTAAAGGAAATTTTTTAAATTTTGTTGACATAATGCAGATTTTAATTGTAAATATCTATGATCAAAGCAAGATGTTTTAGATGTGTTACAATTGTGGTTATTGAAGATATGGGTGGCCTAATTATGCTACCCAAAGGTTACTTTTCTTGTTTGCAAAGATGTGGAAGGAAAGGGCTCTTATGCACTGAGGTGTGGACTAAATTAGTTGTCACTATGTGAATCAGAAGAAAGGCTCTAAAACAAAAACCTAATTATAGAACTACCATATGTTCCTGCTATAAAATAATTGGACATATAATGGATTATGAACTCTTTATAAAGCAAGATACCAATATACCCATGTTTATATTAGTTCTTTTCATAAGAGGCAAATGATAGGATCAACCTGATATCCATCACCTGATGAATGCATATACATACATATATATGTAAGAGCATATATGTGTGTGTGTGTGTGTGTGTATGAGTGTATTCTTCAGCTATGAAGAATGAAAATATGCTGTTTTCCAGAAAATAAATCAACTAATATCCTCATGTTAAAAGAAATAAGCCAGGCTGGAAAAGACACAGTTGAAAATCAATATGAAAATGTAGCATTTCCAGGAGTTTGGCCTAGTGGTAGAGTGCTTGCCTAGCCTGCACAAACACCAGGGTTTGATTCCTCAGTACCACATACATAGAAAAAAGCTGGAAGTGGTGCTGTGGCTCAAGTGGTAGAGCTCTAGCATTGAGAAAGCCCAAGGACACTGCTCAGGCCCTGAGTTCAAGGCCCAGGATTGGCAAAAAAATGGAATGTTTCTCTCATATACAGAATCTAGACTTAAGATTAAACTCCATGAAATGAGTTTAAAAAATACCAGAGTGGTTGAATAAGCCAACCAGCAAGACTGTGAGGATGAAGGGAGATGGTGAAGAGGAGTACTGATATGACTGAAATACTTCAAATACGCATGTGAAAGTGGAATAACTGGAACCCACCAATAATTTTAAAATGTAAGGTAGGAGGAAAAGAAAAAAATAATAGAAGTTTTGAATTTGATCAAATTGACCATCACTGACACTAATTTCTCTTTATAAAATATGTGACTATGAATGAAGCTGACTTTAATGTAACTCCTGAAACAGCCACTAGACATAATCATATGTCAATCACATATCATATATCATTATAAAAATGAATGAATGGTACACACCATTAGTTACCCAAACACAAATTACAAACTTTAATTGTGAAAAGGCGTTTTGTTTCTGTATTTTAAAATAATACTCCATATAGAGAAAATGCTTTCATTTTAACACTCTTTTACTGACAGAGACGTATATGTAATTAACATAGAAAAAAGTTCCTCTCCAATAATGCTAATACTAGAAATTCCAAATCAGCCATTAGGAAATCAAAAGCTGCAATGATAGACCCACTTTGCAAAAAGACTCTGCATTCAATTGCATTATTCGCGTTTCCCTGACAACCTGCCAGCATTCATGACCCAACCAAATTCCCAGTGGTGTTACAGAACAAGCTTTTAATAATGCAAAAGCTTCCTTTCTTTTCCTGGAATGATTTTCCTTTAGTGAGAATGGAATCACCCATCAGCAATCTGTTCATCAATATTCATTTCAATACTGAAATGATGATTTAACCTTTGTTAATTCAGTTTTAGATGATTTTGCTCTGGAAACGAGTTATATAGCACATTTATAACCCTGAGATACAACAGATTTCCAGAGGCACTAAATAAGAAGCCACTTAAAACTCAATGATTAGTCTCTCTTTCCTTATTCACGTGTCATTAATTTATTTTAAATAATAGTGCTTAGCTGTTAGAACTTGTAAGATGAGAGTAAATTCATCATCCTAAAATACTTTCTGACAGGTATTTAAAATCTGTTTGTTTATATAATTATCCAGGTTATTTAAAAGCATTAATGCAACACAGTCAACTCTGCATAATAGGACAGTAGTTCCCCTTTTTCAAGTCCCTGAAATCTAGATAATATATTTTTCCTGTATACTCATAAGTGGTTAATTCTTTGAGTGATTTTTTCAAATATATTTTAACTTCTTATAGACCATTTGCCACTATGTTCTCTATATTTTTGCTAAAGGAAAGAGAAAATGGCTTTCTTTCCTCTAGCTCAGCATTTTGTACTGTATAATGTCTATTGTGGCAGCAATGGGCAAAGAGGTTCCGTTTGCCAATTGATACAACTTTGTTTTTTTGTTGTTGCTAATCAATGGAATGCACTTATTTTTCTAAAGGAAAATCTTACAGATCAAGGACTATATACCAAATAGTATACTAGGAAAACAAACATTATCTAAAAACAAAATGAAAAACAAAAATGCAGTGGCAGTCTTACATGAAATTAATTGACTTCAGCAGTGAAACTGTAATAAAGGAATAGCCATATGTTTAAGGAGAAAACATCCTGCCCTTTAGTGTCTTATTTTAAAATATTTTTAATTAGGATAAAAATGTAATGGTTAAAAACAGTATTTCAGATTGAGAGAAGATGGCAAAGTGACACCAGGAACCTACCTACCTGTCTCTCAAAAACTAGAGTTTTATATTTTTACTAAATAATCTGCACCAAGAAAGATACACCAAATGAGGCATAATTGTACAGAGACCTTTGCCAGAAATGAAGATTATAGGCAGCCTGCTGAGGAAGAGTGATCTGAAATAATAACCTACTAAAGCCACTAGCGCAACAATGTTCATTGCATCACTATTTACCATAGCGAATATATGGAACCAACCCAGATGCCCCTCAGTAGATGATTGGATCAAGCAGATGTGGTACTTATACACAATGGAATTCGATGCTGCCATCATAGAAAGAATGACATAGCCCCATTTGTAAGGAAATGGAAATATTTGGAAAAAAATCATATTAAGTGAAGTAAGCCAGACCCAAAGGAACATAGGCTCAATGGTTTCCCTCATGTGTAATAATTAGTACACATCTAGGAGTCTCCTAGCAGAGGATTACAATAGCTCAAAACCTAGATACATAAGGCCATATAGGATGAGGCTAAATGAACAGACCTCCAGGATATGGAAACAAGAGCTTTATATTGTATGATTTTATATATTGTACTGACAGTCAGTTCTTCCTATGTTAAATTTGTCCAAACGTAGAGGAACATCTCAGGGATAACTTTACAGGGGTAGGGATAACTTTACAGGGCTAGAAATAGCTCGAGGTGGCCCTCCCTTCTACAACAAACAAGGAAATTTCCGTCATATATTAGCTAAACCTAAAGCTTAGTTGGCTGCAGGAATTAAAAAGCCAACATATAAAATCTCACTGGAAAAAAAACAACAAAACAAAACTACATGAAATCTAAGAGGAGCTCCATGTTAAGCCAAAAGAGACCCTCAGGAGCTAACAACTCTGGGAAAAGCCACTGATTCCAGTCACAAAACAACTCCACATACACTCAGGCTAACTTGAAGAGACTCCAAACTACAGAAAACAGCCACCTCCTTCCTGCTGTGACTTACAAAGCAGATCCCCTCTTCCACTAAATTAGTCTGGCAGGAAGGACAGCACTTTTTTCTGCCTGTTCAAACAATTTGGTTTGAGAAACCAACTAACCTACAAACTGACTACCACAAAAAATCAAAGGCTCCATTAAGAGACTAGAAATCAGACAAGGTAGAGACATGATCCTCCAAATAAATTGGAGAACCTTTTTCTAATTTTCATTTTATTTGATTCTATTTCTATGGTTATTACTATTTTTCTTTTTTCCATCACTTTGTTCCATATTTTCTTCTTCATTGCTGTTCTATTTATTCCAAGATGCACAGTTTACAATTACTAAGCTTCCTCCTTAAGTATGTTCATATTTAACTCGGGCTTTATTTTGATTACTCAATTTTCTATTCTAAATCTTAGAGTTTTTAATTTTAGAACTATTATCATAGTATACCTATATAATGTATAAAATATTTTATTTCTTTATTATTTTCTCTGAAATTAGGTCTTAGTTTTCTTTCTTCAGTTCCCTTCCTTCTCTACATTCCTTTACTCTTATTTTCTCTTCCATTTCTTTTTCATTATATCTCATGATGTTTCTTCTAACTTCACCCCCTCCGTTTTATTTTATTTCTAATCCTTCACTCCTTAGTTTTTAGTTCATTGGTCTGTATTTGTATCCATTTAACCATGTCAGAGTGCTCATCATGTTATCCTTTCTGTTCAGATTGCTTTAAGGCTATGTCAGATTTGTTCACTGGATACAATTTTATATAATCCCTGGTCCTGAATTACATTATCCACCCTCTAACAAACAAAAAGCTAGAGGAATGCCTATCTAAAAGTTTGAACTTCTAAAATTGGTGCAATTACAGAACTCAAGTTTGGTTTTCATCTTAAAACTGTTCTGTGGTGGTGTTGGATCTGCTTTTGCATCCACAAAGAGGTAAGAGTAGAAATACCTATTTATGACTGTGTATATCTAAAGTCTGTGTAACTACAGGTATCTTGAGTGGTTCTTCTCTTAAAATTATGTACTGGTACAGTACTGGATTTGGCAGAACAAGCTAGAGAAACACAATAAAAACAGCAAGTCAAGGAGCCTCAACTTGCACTTGAAACAAACAGGAAACAGTTTAGTAAATGAAAAACATAGAAGAGAGCTCTCAAATTGCTCTACAAACACTACTGGTAAAAACCACTGAATGAAAAAATTTAAAGCATGCATTTGGCTATGCATGAGAGTGATGGAGCTAATCAATGATTAATAGAGGAATTCATGGAATTCACAAACAGAAAGCAGAATGAATTTGAAAAGAATGAAAGGAAGTCCAATGAAAATCTAGGTACTCAGAAAAAGAATTCGAGAGAAAACACTGAAAATCAAATCAAGAAAGTAAAGAAGTCATAGAAGATCTAAAACAAAATTTCAAAAAAGGAAATTGAAGCCTCAAAATGATCAATTAGAATGCAGAAAAATAAAAAAAAACCAAACAGATTAGAAAATGCAGAAAGCAGAATATGTATAATTGAAGATAATCTAGAATGTATAGAGAAAGAAAAAAATTCAAAACAAATCTATAAGACAGACTCAGTTAGAATGGCCATTATCAAGGAAACAATAATAGATGCTAGCAGGGATATGGCAAAATGGGAACACTGTAATGATGGGAATGAAAACTGCTTCAGCAATTCTGGAAAGCAGTATGGAAGTTAGTCAAAAAGTAAACTATGATCCAGTAATCCTACCAATAGGCCTTTACTCAAACAAACACAAAGAAGTCCACACTGAAGCTACCAGCACAACTATGTTCACTTCAGCACTATTTACCACAGCAAAGATATGGAACCAACTCAGATGCCCCTCAGTAGATGAATGAATCAAGAAAATGTGGTATTTATGCACAATGGAATTCTGTTCCCATCAGAAAGAATAGCACCTTCCCATTTGTAGAAAAATGGAAAAACATGAAACAAAATCATATTAAGTGAAGTAAGCCAGACACAAAGAAACCTAGGCTCCAAGCTTTCCCTCTTTGGTAATTGTTAGTATATGCCTATTAGAGGATCATAGTATATGATGTTAGTATATGCCTATTAGAGGATAATAGTAGTTTAATATTTATGTACATATGACCAAAGAAAATGATGCTAATCGAAATGAACTACAATCAATGTTTTGTGATGCACTATGTGAAGTTATTTCTTTTTCCTTTCTTTTTTTCCCTTTGGGTTATACTCTTATTATTATAATTGATTTTGGTATTCCGTGTCTTGTAAATACATTTATTTGATTTGGACAAAGTAAGGGGAATCAGAAAATGGTGAGATAAAGGACAAAGGACAATGCAACAAGATACTCACAATGAACTTTACAACTTGAAGGAACAGAGAATTTGGGGGGAGAGGGAAAGTGGAAGAAAATGAAAGATGGGGTAACACTATCTGACAAGAAATGTATTCATTACCTTACTTATATAACTGTAACCCCTCTGTACATCACCTTTATAATAAAATAAAATTTAATTTACAAAAGAACATTTCACTATTATTGAAAAATGGCAACCATACCTGATTCAATAATACCATGTGATCTCTGATCCTGTGTATGAGTGAGTGCCTTTCCCCCAGGCTTGGCATTAATATTCCAATTTGAATTTGTTTTCTCCCTCCTGATTTTTATTATTGTTAAAAATGGCAAGTGACCACACCAATTTGGAAGATTTATAAAAAGGTATTATTTTAAAAACAATGAATTCTAAAAGTCTGAAGGAGGGCCAAGGGCATACCTAGTGGTAGAGTGCTCGTTCAGCATGCATGAAGCCCTGGGTTTGATTCCTTGCTAACACATATTCAGAAAAAACTGGAAGTGATGCTATGGGGAAAAAAGTCTAAAGGAAAATAATCATCATTATTTTGTAAGGATTTTAAAAACGGAGTTCAGCATTTTGTTTTGAGACTATTACATTTACCATGGATTACAGTAGAAGAATTAGTTCTCTACCATTTTTTTCCAGTTCTGGGACTTGAACTCAGGGCCTGGGCACTGTCCTGAGCTTTTTGTGCTCAAAGCTTTCACACTACAACTTGAGCTACAGAGCCACTGTGGCTTTATTCTGTTTAAGTGTTACTGAGGAATTGAACCCAAGACTTCATACATGCTAGCAAGCACTCTACCATTAAGCCACATTCCTTCCTAGACCTTGATCCTATTTTAAAAGGCAAAAACATACACATCAATGTGGTAATATTGGTCATCTTAAATCTAAATATTTGACATTGCATTTGTGTCTCTTCAGAAAACCCAACCATGATCCCTTTGCCTACACACGTCTTTCCTTTAATTAATTAATTTTTATCTTATTATCAGAGTGATGTATAGAGGTGTTACCTTTACATTCTTAAGGTAGTGAGTACATTACTTCTTAAACATTTCTACCTTTCTGCATGTGTTGTTCTTCTTTTCTCCAGAAAATGATTGAAAAAGAGAGACCTTTCATGTCAGCCATTTGTTGGCTTTGTTTTCTCACAGACCAGTAAGAAAAAGTTTCCATTGTAGTTAACAATACAGATTCCTCCTGGTGTTAACTTCTGATTTAGTTCATTTCAAGGAGGATTTATTCTTCAATTCATCCAGAGTCTAAACTGGGATCTGAAAATATGGTAATACATAAGAATCTCTTCATGCATTTCAGAAGCATTCTATTTCATTGCAAAGTTGACTGTAAAGCTAGTTTTGACAGTTAACACATTTAAATTTCCATTTGGGATTTTTTTTTCTTTTGGCAGCACTTGGGATTATACACAGGCCTCATTTATGCTAGGCGAGTAATATACCACTGAACTACACCCCAAGTCTGGCATCTTATCCTAAGTAATGCAATGTCAAAAGTAAGCACATCCGAAAGAAACCTGTATGTGTAACTACCGTAACCATCCATGAAATCCAGTGTACAATGCCATGTATATCATTTTTGTATACCATCCCTAAGGATTTTATAGTAATCATTGTAAGAGTTGCTGAGTTAAACAGTGTTGTAAATATTTATAGTTTGAACAGGAAGGAGGATAGTCTTAGGAGAGGTTCACAAGGGCTCAATATCTGTGTGCATATGATCATATAAAATGATGCTCATTGAAATAAAATCCAGTAAATGGAAACAGAGGTTTTTTAGTACCATTTGTGCTTTTTTCCCCCTCTTTGGGTTATTCCATTTTGTCACTGCTTTTGGTTTCTGTACTCTTGGTTTTGTATGTAAGTTTACCTGATTAGGGGATGGGAAGGGGAAACATAGAAATAATGGGACAAGGGAGGAACTAATTCATCAATCATACTCATCAAAGACTATGTTGGAAATGAACTATTCAGCTTGGGAGAAGGGAGCTGGGAGGGCCGACACTGTGAGAAAATAGGGACAGTGTGACACTGTTCAAAAAGAAATGTATTAATGAAAATAAAAACAACCCTAAGATACCACCTTATGGTATATATGGCCAATATTCTGAATTCAGACAATAACCACAAATGCTGGAAGGGTTGTAGAGAAAGAAGAACCCTACTGCACTGCTGGTGGGAAAGTAAACTAGTACAACTACTCTGGAAGACAGTTTGGAGGTTTCTCGAAAATTAAACATAGACCTTCCCTACAACCCAGCCATACCATTCCTAGGCATCTATTCTAAGCATCATAATCCAGGATATGATAAGGGCACTTGCATAGCCATGTTCATCGCTGCACTATTCACAATAGTGAAGCGAGGAAACAACCCAGATGCCCCACTACAAAGAAATGGATACAAAAAATGTGGTACATATATACAATGAAATTCTGCATAGCCACCACAAGATAAAATAATGGCATTCTCTGGGAAGTGTAAGGAACTAGAACAAATCATTTTGAATGAGATAAGTCAAAACCAAAGGAACAAAAAGGTGCATGGTCTCCTTGATATGTGGATATTAGATCCAAACATTACAAGAGTGATGACTCAGTATTCAGGTACTCAAGGTAACTGACATGAACTTGGAGATACAAATATATCTATATACACATGTAAGTATATGATGGGCTATATATTCTATAGACATATTGATGTATTATATAGATCGATATGTATCTATGACATACAAAGACTCAGCTTAATTTTAACTATGAGTACATATAAAGATTCCCCTCTTGAATATTTGTTTGTTAAACATGGCATTTGAAACATGATGTAAAAAATCAATGTTAATAAAATGTTTTAATAAAAAATAGAAATGTATTATCTGACTTATGTAACTGTAATCCACCTGTATATCACTTTGCAGTAAAATTTTAAAAAGAGAATAGCTGAGAATGTAAAGCCACATTTTAAAAATAACTTGATAGCCAAAATTTTGCTTTGAAGCATCAAATTATTAATTAAATGGAAAGGTAGTAGAGACAATTTTTAAAATGTCTGCCTTTTTTATGCTTCCACTATTTGATATTAGTATTAACTCACACTTCTCTAAATAAATCAAAATTTTATTAGTCATATAACAACCAAATTTTACATATGGAACATAATAGATATCAATTAATGCTTAGTGGACTTGATTTGACTAGGAGATCTACAACTTTGAAAAGTAGACAGAAAATGAACTGAGTCATTTGTTTCTTTGTTCTTTTAAATAAGTGTCAGTGTAGCCCTACTAATATCTAATATGCCTAGGATTTTAATGGGTGCCTATATCAAGTATATTTTTACTGTTCATATAATATACATATATGACTTCTAGTTTTAGAAGTTAAAAATTCAAATTTTACACTATTCTTCTGAAATTAGGAGTTAAATATAAATATGATAAGCTCTACATCAGAGCACATAGAAAAGATGTTATTTTGGTTGAGGAACAATAATTTTAATATAGAGTGAGAACTCTGTAATGGTTTACTAAAGAAGTAGGTGATACATAAACAGAATACTGGAAGAAGCATAAATGTGAGGCAAACCAAAGAAAGAAGTGGTGTTCTATATAATTTTAAGGGCAAAAACATAAAGTCATGATAGTTTGTGAAAAGCAAAACATAAGTTCTAGTATGGTTACAGCTTAATTTCTAAGGCTATAATTACATAACTTTTGAATTATAGAAGGTTTATATCTCATGCTAAAGAGACTCACCATTATTCTGCATGTTTTAATATTTCAAGGTGATTTGATTAGGTGACTAATAGTAGATTTTCATTTAAGAAGTATTTATTTTTCTTTATTCACAATACAACAGTGAATATATGGGGAATAAAATAAGAAATGGAAAGACAGGTTCGGATGCCTTAAACCTTGTGCTCCCTAGTAGTGATAAGAAATGGAAAGAGACACTAAGTCAAGAACAATTGGTGTTTATTTGGAACTTAGCAGTTCATTCTGTTCAGTAGAGTTCAACATGATAGGTCACAATGATGAGCATAAACCTAGAGGAAAAACAAATGATACATTGAAATATCCTGTGGGCTACTGAGAAAATATGACAACCAGGAATTTTCATTTATGACTAATTAATATTACAGAACAGACAGACAGGGATTCAAATTTGACCACCTTCCAACTTCAAGTGATAAACCTCAAATGGTTCAGATGTTAACAAAAACAATCAAATGTGAAACAATCTTTCTGGAGTGGATAGTTCATAAGCTGACAGCAGAAGGATGAGAGGAAGCATAGGAGATTGTAGGAGGAAGCAAAGGGAAGATAGAACTGAGGCACAAATGCAGGTTCAGCACAGCTGGACAGTGGTGTAAGCCCAGGATCGGAGGAACCTTGTCAGCTCCCCTTCAATGGAGTGGCACAGTAGCTCCCCATAAATGGGCTGAGCAGTGGACAAGAGAGGTGCAAGTGGGACAGTACAGATGTTCTTTTGTGAAACTTCATGATAAAGGAGATATGGAGGGATAGTGACTAAGAAAGAGTTGGGTTCAGCATTTGGTTTGTTTTAAGATGAGTATATTTGGAAAAAGAATTTAAGATAGGCTTTATGTTGTGTGTGAACAGTGGTTAGTCTGTAACAGTTATTTATACACCGTGTCCAGACAAGTGTAATACTTGCCCAGTTTAGTAGGAAAATATGAGGAAAGTAACAGATTTCTTCAACTAGAAGAGAAGTTGCAGGTTTACTCAATTGTCTAGGGTTCTTCACAGAATAAATGTTCCCATTTCGAATGCTAATAAATTGTATAACTTACTTATAGTATTAAAATAGAGAATTTAAGAATAAGGTAATTAAGAGTTCCTTAATCAGTTCTTCATTAGAAGTTACTAAAAACACTAAGCTGGTAACATGGCTTAGTTCTGTAGTTCCAGATAACTGGGCATCAGAGATGTGTGTATTGTCAGTAGAGAACAGCTTGGCAAAAGAAATGAAGTTTTCCAGACTTTATCTCAAACTGAGCTGGGAACAATGTCATCACCAGTAACAAGTATAAATAAGTATAGTAAATCACAGCCTAGGACAGCTTGGGCAGAAAAATGAGACCCTATCTTCAAAATAACCAATGGAAAAGGGGACTGAGTTTGCGCAAGTGATAGAACACTTACTTAGCACTCCTGAGTTTCTGAGTTTAATTCCCCCTACTGCTAGAAAAAAATTACTGGAATCACTATAAGAATAGGTTTCCCTAAGGCCCAGAAATTCACTTATTTCAAAAATAAAATATAAACACCAGAGTGTTTTTCTATTCTTTATGTTTTTATGTTACTTTTTAATCTATGTATATATTACAAAATATTTAAGTCACCATAATTCTTCTGGGTATTAGCTCACATATCTTTTTGTCCATGGTGCAGACACTTGCTATTTTCTTATAAATTTTCAAATACAAAATGCACTTTTTTTCCTGTGGTTGTAGGGCGTGGACTCTGGGCCTGGATGCTGTCTCTGAGCTCTTCAGCTCAAGAATACCACTTTACTCCTTGAGCCACAGCTCCACTGCTTTAATAGTGGTTAATTGGAGATAAGAGTTTCAAAGTCTTTATTGCTTGGCCAGGCTTTGAACCTCAATTCTTAGATCTCAACCTTCTGAATAGCTAGAATTACAGATGTGAGCATGACAGATCTCCAGAATTTATTCATCTTAGGTAATTGAAACTTCATAAACGTTTACTAATTCACAATGGATCTGAATGTCTGACCACAGAAAGAACAGTATAACCATCATCTTAAGCCAGTCATTTCGTGGAGGTTTTCTTTTTAGTATTATGTTTTCTTTTCTTCCTCGCTTCTAATGTGTACTTAGATGACAAAAGTATTTCTTTACGATGTTGGGATTTCACTATTTGCTTCCAGTTGGAAGCTCCACTGGGTTGGGAAAAGGAAACTTCATCATTAGCACATATTTATATACCATTACTGCATTCCTAAGACTATCAGTACATACTAGGATGAGCAAAGTACTAGAGAAAATAATAGCTTTCTCAACAATAATAGCTACTGCAAGCAACAAAAGGAATAGGAACAAAGAACAGAGGAAATGGGGATAGATTATTGAGTTGGATGTAATAACCGTACAAACAAATTGGATTTGGACTAGTTAGCACAAAGCATATTTCTCTGTATTTTAGATATACTGTAAGCATAATCTCTAGTTGGCTTATCATAGAAATGATTTACCATAAAATTACTTGGAGAGTTCAATTAGGAATTACTTTTTGTTAAAGTAGGCCAAGTTGTTAATTGTGAAATTTCTTATCTCCACCCCAGTTCTTATGACTATAGCCAGAAAAACATTCTGCTATCACATAAACAAATGTTATCTGAAAGTCTGATTTATCTAAAACTGATCATTTAAGTACAAACAGTAAATTAGTTTAAAATACATAAAACACTTACACACATATTTAATGAATATTCATTTTGCTTAATTTCCCCCTACTTTATCAAAATAAATGTACTCTGAAGTTTGAGAGCAGCTTGATTTTATTTAACAATAAGACATGTTCACTCGACAAAGTAGAGCGACCTATAATATATACCTTAAGTATTCTAATTCATTTTGCAGTTATACAAACGCATTGTCATTCAACAAAGCAGTTTACAAACAATGGATCTTGATCAATGTTACATCTTTCAATATTCTCACACATCCATCCCAATGCACTCCTTCCCTCACACTGAATTCTCCCACCTTTGTCTTTTCATTCTTCTACCCTTTGACTCTACCCCACCTGTTATTGTTTTTCTTATTCCATAGACCAGAGATGTTTAATGTTGTTGAACTATACACTTAAAATAGTTAAAATAATCAAGTTGGTATATGTACATTTGAGCTTGATTTTATAACTTTTTTTAATCAATGAATAGGTTGGCTTAGTTCTCTGTATCTCAAGCAACTTTTGTTTTAAGTCAACAAAAGTCAGAATCTACTAAACCCATATTGTTTCTGGAATGAAAAAAATGTACACCTCGTAGGGGACATATTGTGGATTTTTTAAAATTGGGGTAATGTGTAGAGAGGTTACAGTTACATTTGTTTTGTTGCCTTTCTTAGAAGAGCAAAGTCAAAGTTTTCCATTGAAGTGACCATGGTGTAATTAATACATTTATGTATAAGCCTATTTATTTACTTGGATATCTATAAATTAATTTATTTTCCAAATATGAGGAAACAAAACAAAATTGTCTCTCTGGAATTAACTTACTGCACTTAAAAATTTTTCACTTCCTTCCATTTCCTTGCAAATGACACAATATCTTTCTTAAAACCATTCAACCCTGCTAAAATACAATATTTCTGTATATAACATAAAATCTAGTAAAGTTTATATTTGGGTTGATTTTTAAATTTGAACTGAGGGCTTCAAATTTTATCTCCCAGTTGATTCATGCCTGCAACATGCCTGCTTGAGATAAAATCTCATATTTTGGCCACATAATCCTGGATGGACATTCCTATTTCTTCTCTTCAAAGAAGAAAGGGGAGTGTATATTGCCCAGCCATTGGTTGAGATATAATTTTTCCAAATACTTTGCTTGGGTTGTCCCCAAACAACAGTCCTCCCAATATCTGTATCTAAACTAGCAAATCATTAAGATTATAGGCATGTAGCATCAGAATCAGTCTCTAGTAAGAATTTCAAGGGCTAGTCTGATAGTTTTGATTCAATATACAAAATAAATGATGGATTTATCACTTCCTTAAGAAAGGAAGTACACTGTCTAAAACAAATATGTCAGTCTTAAAATCAAGTAGATTTGCCTTTCTGGGTTTTTTTTGTCATGTGCATCAGCAAGTTTGAGATTCTATTTCTTCTCATGTGTCATTTCTGCAGATGGAGTTCTTTCACAATTACCCAGGATCCTTTACTATATTTTATTTCACCTAATTTTGCCATTCTCATTTGTTATTTTAGAATCTGAAACATACTTAAATTATTTCACAATTTAAGAATGCCATGCTGTCATCTTTAAACTTGTATTTTCCCTCTATGTGAGGTTTTCTCTTTTCCCCCTACTTTGTTCACCAACAGCAAGAATTGTTTCAAAGCTCTCGAGATCACATTTGTCAATCTTCTTCATTATAAGTATCCCCAAATTCCTCAACCATTTGGCTACTAAATCTCTAGATTTTCAATTTTAAGGATGAATTATAAATGTATACATTTTAAAATGGCACATTGCTTGATCAGAAAGTATCTGCTTGTATTTCAACACAGGTAATAAAAAAATAAATGTAATATATCCCTCAAAATTGAGATATCTGAGCCAGGCACCAGTGGCTCAAGTCTATAATCCTAGCTACTTGGGAAGCTGATCATGACAAGAAGGTGACTCTCAGTTTAAACCCCAGTACTTCAAAATAAAAAGAAAATATTACTAGAATTGAATTTCCAAAATAAAATAAAGTTGTGAATTTATATCCATGAGTTAACATTCAGAGATATACTTATTGACAGAAAAAAATGTACACTTCAACAAGACACAAAGATAGGAATGGGTCATCGAAGAGATCAGAACAGAAATCCAACAGTTTATAAAATTTAACAAAAAGGAGCACACAAAATACCAACTCCTTTGGGACACAGCAAAGGCAGTACTCAGAGGAAAATTTATAGCGCGGAGTGTCTACAACAATAAGTTGGAAAAATTGCAAACCAACAAGTTAATGTCTCACCTTAAGCTCCTGGAAAAAGAGCAACAAACCAACCCTAATCCCAGTAGAAGAAAGCAAATTATTAAAATCAAAGCAGAATTAAATGATTTGGAATCCAAAAAAACTATAGAAAGAATCAACAAAACAAGGAGTTGGTTCTTTGAAAGAATTAACAAAATTGACAAACCCTTAGCAAATCTTACCAAAAAAAAAGAAGAGAGCATATCGAAATAAACAAAATCGCAGATGAAAATGGTAATATCATGACAGAAATTACCAAGATCCAGAATATCATGAGGGAATACTTCTCAAACCTTTACGCCAACAAATTTGAGAATATAGATGAAATGGATGAATTCCTAACCAATATTAACATACCCACACTGAACCAAGAAGAACTAAACCAACTAAACAGGCCTATTTCAAGCTCTGAAATAGAAATGGCAATTAGAGAACTTCCACCTAAGAAAAGCCCAGGGCCAGATGGATTCACAGCTGAATTCTATAAGGTCTTCAAAGCAGAGCTCACACCAACACTCCTCAAGCTCTTCAATGATATTGAAAATGAAGGTTCCTTACCAAACTCATTCTATGAAGCCAGTATAACCCTCATCCCCAAACCAGATAGAGATTGATCAAAGAAAGAGAACTATAGACCTATCTCTGATGAACATCGATGCAAAACTTCTCAACAAAATACTGGCCAACCGTCTTCAGCAACTCATCAAAAAATTATACACTATGATCAAACTGGATTCATCACAGGGAGGCAAAGCTGGTTCAACATATGCAAATCAATTAATATAATTCAACACATCAACAGGAGCAAGGACAAAAATCACATGATTGTCTCAATAGACGCGGAAAAGGCATTTGACAAGATCCAACACCCCTTTATGTTAAAAGCTCTGGAGAAACTAGGAATCCATGGAACATTCCTCAATGTAATAAAGGCTGTGTATGAGAAACCCACTGCTAGTATTATACTTAATGGTGAAAATCTAAACCCATTCCCTCTAAAATCAGGAACGAGACAAGGATGCCCATTCTCTCCACTACTCTTTAACATAGTACTAGAATTCCTAGCCAGTGCAATAAGGCAAGAAGCAAGCATAAAGGGGATCCAAATAAGGAAAGAGGAAGTAAAACTATCCCTCTTTGCAGATGACATGATTCTGTATTTAAAGAATCCTATAGACTCTACTCCCAAGCTCCTTGAGCTGATTCAAAACTTTGGAAGAGTAGCAGGCTATAAAATCAACCCTCAAAAATCAACTGTCTTCCTTTACGCCAACAGTGAGAGGAACGAGGCAATAATCAGGAAAGCAACTCCTTTCACAATAGCCTCAAAGAAAATAAAGTACCTAGGAATTAGCTTAACTAAGAATGTAAAGGATCATTTTGATGAAAACTTTAAAACACTAAGAAAGGAAATTAAAGCAGAACTAAGGAAATGGAAAAACCTCCCATGCTTCTGGATCTGAAGAATCAACATTGTGAAAAGGACAATCTTGCCAAGGGCTATCTACAGATTCAACGCAATACCCATCAATATCCCAATGTCATTCTTTAAAGAAATAGAAGAGGCAATTCAAAATTTCATATGGAATAATAAAAGACCCTGTATAGCAAAAACACTTCTTAGCAGAAAGAACAGCGCTGGAGGAATTTCAATTCCAAACTTTAGACTCTATTACAGAGCTATAATTCTCAAAACAGCTTGTACTGGCACAAGAACAGGCCTGAAGACCAATGGAATAGAACTGAGGACCCAGATACTAAACTACAGACCTATGGCCACCTAATCTTTGACAAGGGAGCCAAAAAAATAGAATGGAAGAAAGACAGCCTCTTCAACAAGTTGTGCTGGCAGAACTGGTTAAGCACCTGCAGAAAACTAAAGTTGGATCCTTCTTTGTCACCTTGCACTAGAATTAACTCCAAATGGATCAAAGACCTGGAAGTAAAAGCTGACAAACTGAAAACTTTACAGGAAGGCCTAGGAGATACACTAGGCCTCCTTGGCACAGGTAGAAACTTTCTTAATAAGGACCAAGAATCACAACAAATCAGAGAAAGTCTGGATAAGTGGGACTGCATTAAACTGCAGAGCTTTTGTATGGCAAAGGACATAGCTAGTAAACTAATAAGGAAGCCTACAGAGTGGGAGAAGATCTTCACCAACCAAACAACGGACAAAGGCCTCATATCTAAAATATATCAACAACTCAAAAAATTGAATCACTCCAAAACTAATCTCCAAAGTAACAACCATCCCATTAAAAAATGGGCCAAAGGCTTAAAGAGAGTCTTCTCTGAAGAAGAAACAAAAATGGCCTATAGACACATGAATAAATGCTCAACATCTCTGGTCATAAAAGAAATGCAAATCAAAACAACTCTAAGATTCCACCTCACTCCAGTTAGAATGGCCAGGATCAGGAAAACGAATAATAACAGATGCTGGAGGGGATGTTTCCAGGAAGGATCACTACTACACTGTTGGTGGGAGTGCAAACTCGTTCAACTACTATGGAAAGCAGTGTGGCAGTGCCTCAAAAGGCTAAACATAGAACTCCCCTATGACCCAGCAATTCCACTACTTGGCATTTACCCAATTGTCCAGAAACAAGGGCATACTAAATCCACTAGCACAACAATGTTCATTGCAGCACTATTCACCATAGCAAAGATATGGAACCAACCTAGATGTCCCTCAGTTGATGAGTGGATCAACAAGTTGTGGTATTTGTATACAATGGAATTCTATGCTGCTGTCAGAAAGAATGACATCGCCCCATTTGGTAGGAAATGGAAAGACTTAGAAAAAATCATATTAAGTGAAGTAAGCCTGACTCAAAGGAACTTAGGCTCAATGGTTTCCCTCATTCGTCATAATCAGTAGAAACCTTGGGCTCTACTAGCAGAGATCTGCAATAGAGCAAAATCTTGATACATAAGGCCATATAGTATGAAGCTAACTGAAAGGACCTCCAGGATATTGAAACAAAAGCCATATAATGAATGATTGTTGTCCTTAATGTACTATGTTGTCTCTCATCTCCTTTGCTGTCCCTTGGGTATCTCATATTGTTACAGTATCTCACTTTGTTATCTGACATATTGAATTTATTTGTATTTGGTTATTTGAAATTTGATAGGGAAGGGGGAAAACCAAGACGGATGGGAGTGTGGGGGGAGAGGGAAATGGGTACCAAGGCATGTGAAAGGGTATCAATGTACGTGAATTAATGCACCTTCTATCTGGCAAATATCATATGTAACCCTTTTACTAATTACAAGGAATGACCCAGAGCATTGGATGAATGTAAAGATTGGAGTGAAAAATTTTTTAAGATGATGGAGGAAAAATTGCGTGGAGTAGATTGGAGAAAGTACAAGTTGAAAGATAGGATTATTGGGAGATGGTAGGGAAAGAGAAAGTGGGAGAAAAGCATGGGAAGAGGTATCAGTGTTCAAGAAGTAATGTACCTACTACCTGACTAATTATTTGTAACCCCTCCACACATCACCCTGACAGTAGAAAGAAAGAAAGAAAGAAAGAAAGAAAGAAAGAAAGAAAGAAAGAAAGAAAGAAAGGAAGAGGTGAGCTAGAAAATTGAGAGAGGGAAAAAATATCTATCATGAGGGGAGAGGTGGAGAGAAGTGGGGATCATGTCATGAGAAAGGGTGTCAATGTTTGTGAAGTAATGCACCTTCTAGCTGATGAATATAATATAACCCTTCTATTAATCACAATAAAAATCCTCTAAACATTAAAAAAATCTATCAGATAATCATTTGAGCTATATATGTCTGCATGCTCTACACAGAGCCATAGTTATACACACAGGACAGACATGGACATTTACAGAAATATTTAGCATTTCAAGACACTTCAGCGTTACTGGAGTTGATGCTTGGTGTTGGGTGCCAGAGTATATTACAGCTACAGAAAGTGTCATCAGTGTTGTTTTCTCTACAAACTTGCTGGCCCCACAACCCTCCCTGCTGCTCTTAGGAATCCATGTTGGCCACTCACACTCTGAAGCCTGTGGGAGGGTGAGGAAAAAAAAGGATGGGCAAATTAGTTATAATTGGATCTTATTAACTTAAGTCATTTAAATTGCTAATCTGTTTCCAAGTAAGCTCATTTGTACATTGCTCATTTTTAGCTGACTGGATTTGGCTTTTCTAACCTCTGTTTGTAAGTAGTAAAGAACTGGACATATTATAATTTATTTTTCTTTTATTTCAGTTAAAACAAGGTAGCCAAATATGTCTAGACACAATAGACTTGGACTTCAATTTTATATACACACTTTAAAGAGTATGATTAACAAATGGATAGATTTTACTTCTGTTCAATTAACTTCTGAGAAATCTCAACCCAGATAGTATAGTTGAAGGCAGTAAAAATGGGTAGGGGGAAGGTAAGATTCTGGAACTTTTTAAGGGAACAAAATAGAAGAATCAAGAAAAAATTGAGACATAGGTATTTATAAGAATATGTAGTAAATAATTTGTATTTTGTAAGCCAGATTTTATGTGACACAAAGATCCACAAAAATGCTAGGGAAAGAATATAAAGTTGCATTTTGCCTGGGCAACATTGATAGATGAAAGTTCTAACTGTTAGGAAAGCTAGTATTTAAAGTAATAGTGGAATCTTAAGAGGAAAATGTGGGAAATGTGTTTCACAAATAAAATGCAATATAGGGGAATTATTATTAGGTTTCGAACTTTTGGGGGGAAAGATATTTCTCTTTTTAGTTTTACTTCTTAAGTCCGCCCTATCATTCTACAACTGTATCTAAAATATAGTAGACTGTCAATGAATGTTTGCTGAATGATTCTTTTGTAGTCATTATAACATTCTCCTTCAAAATATTAAACACTGCCTTTGTATGAAAAATTAAAAATATATAAAACTTTTTAATACACATGAATATGTAATAAGTATGTATATGTGTATATACAAGTATGTGTGTTTATAACCCTGCATGTGCACCTATAAACATATATACTTAGATGGGTAGACCGATATAAATATTACTTTACAGTCATTCCTCTTTTATATCATGATTCACTTATTGTGGCTTCACTGTACCATGGGATTAAATATATATATATATATAATTCTGTATTATGGAAATTTTGCTATATTGCTGGATTGTGCAGTATATAGGTATTTATATAATAGTATAATTTAAATTATTTTGCCTAAAATTATACAATACTAATATTTTATATTCTATATAAAGATATAAATGACATTAAACATATTAAAATAATATTAAATTGAAATAAAATACAATACATATTTCATCAGTGGATGAATACTGTACTGAACTCAATGGAAATGCAGTATGCCACTACTACTTGACCATGTCTGTCAACTTGAGATTTGTATATGGCGTACTATTGGCTGAGGGAATGGAAGGTGACCCACCATGGCACTGTGTTCTGCATCCTGGACAGTGATCAGGTAAGTGACTGTAGCACCTGTTTGCTCCCCTTCACTGTGCCCATATGTTCAGCATCTCTCCTTGTCCACTTCACACTGACCTCTGTGGTGTGTACTGTGGCTCTGAGGTATTGTATTTCAGCGAAGCTTTTGTAAAACTTTGAATTTATTTTGAGTCCTACGATGCCACCCAAACATTCTGTGTTTTCTAAGGCTTCTTGACAAAGGCCAAGAAAGTTTATGATAGTTTTGCAGAAAGCACAGATGTTCACGTGGGTAACAAAGATGAAGCTGAGGATGATGAGACAGAAATAGGACTGTCAAGTACTTCTCCCATGAGACCGACGCCATTTAGTGCCAGCAAGGGTTAGTTTAAATTTTAAAGGCATTTTACTCAAGAGCATTTCTCTAACTAGAGAAGCTGCACAGCAGATGAAGTTGAAGCTGAGGAGTACATGGACTTGTTCAAATCCATTATCAAGGAAGGGGGCTAAAAGCTTGACCATATTTTTAACATGGATGAGTCAAAGTCAGCAAGGGAAGAAGAGGATGAGGAACAAGACAAACTATAGATGGGAGCAAAGGAGGAAGATGGCCTAATAATCATCTCGCAACCATATCAGAATGGCCAAAGAACTTCAGCGAATGGCTGTAGAATGGGACCCCTGAGATGCTGTGTTCATTGCATTTCATAAATACAATTGAGAGTGTCACGTCAGCTTATTAAAATTCCTCCATAACTGTGTTTATCACTCAGACAAAGAGATCAGTTACATCTATACTTCTAGCAGAAATAAAAATCACAACCTAGGACAAAGATACTGTATCACCTGACGACGTTCCTGTTGAATGGTGCCTTCAGAGATAAAGGACTAAGGGTTAGACAACATAACGGTGATATTCACAAGACAATATGTTGGAAATGAACTTTACAATTTGAAAGGTAGTGGGGGAGGGAAAGTGGGAGAAAAACATGGGGAGGCGAAACATTGTCCAAGAAGTAATGTACTCACTGCCTTACAAATGTAAATGTAACCCACTATACATCACCCCTCACCTTGATAATAAAATTTTGTTTTAAAAATGAAGAGCTGTAATGCTCCTCTCGGCTGTGTAGTACACTAATAAGAGAGTGCGAAAAGTTTATAGGAGAGTGGGAAGGGTTTATAGAGCTTTAATATATATATAAATATTAAAATAAATATAACACTGGTACTTTGTAAATCTTCACCTATTGCGGGGGTGTCTGTTATGTAGCTCTCATGATAGGGGAGGGATTATTGTAGCATGCATCCTATATATGTATATTCATAAACATACATATATAGATACACAGCTAGGCAGGCAAATATTTTAAAAATTAGCATATACAATTTTAGGCATGGTATAATGTTTCTATATATAAAATGTTATACTGTAGTATATAAATGAGTTCCTATAAAATTCCAGAATTGGGTCGGTGAAGGCTTATTGGTCTTTTACACACTTATTTATAATATACTATAATATATAAGGATAAATAGTTGGTTAAATATTCTGTGACCCCATTTCCAATTCTTCTCCAAAAGCATCTAAGCAAACTTAATGAACTGGTAGCACTAATGTGCTCTTTAGTTATAACCCATAAATCTAGGTATCAGAATGTTGATGTGTAGCTCAACAGTGTTGTGCTTCTTCATATGCATACATACCTAAATTTAATCTCCAGCAACACGTACACAAACACACACACACAAACAAATAATAAGTAGATGTTTCAATCATCGATTTACTTCTTTAAGGTTTGACGGAGAGGGAATTTTAATGTACCATTTCCTCAAGTTTATATATCTTAATTATTCAAATGACTTAAAGTTTTATAAAAATATTAAGTTAATTGAGTCTAATTCCTAATTATTACATTAGTAGAAGCAATTAGTGAATATTCTATGAAAGGTATAACTAGAAATAGAAGTTCACAACTTTAAAGCAAAAAATGCATTTTAAGCTACAGTTTTTTAAACTGCATACTTCTCTATGGTATTTCGACCAGTGCCTTCTGCTTAATGAGATTTAACCCAAGTTTGTTCATACTTTATTTTTTTCAATTGGTTTGATTTTTTTATTGGTTGCTATAGCAAGTTTTGTTTTAGTACATTTTCTGCTGAAACAAGCAAAATGCTGAAGGTACAAACACAAAAGTATGAACACAAACAAGATCTGTTCCTAAGATATACTTTTGAGTAACAGCACAAGACCAATAAATAATATAGTTCAAGAGTCCAATGAGTAAAAAGCCTCTCTCCTAGCATTAATATGAAACAGACACTGATGACAATAATATGAATGGTTTGATATGCATTCATTGTGGTGAGAATAATATTATTCCTTTATCAATAATGTACTGAAGCACTTTCACACTGGCTTTTGAAAAGAAATAGCACAATTACAAATGTCCACTTCAGAGGTTTCAGAGAATAAAGTTATCTCTGTTTTCTGTTGCTTACTCTATTCAAACACATCAGGATCAAACACATCAAATCACTCAAAAACATATGAATTCAGTTGGAAATGGATGATAGATATTATCAAAGGGAATGAATGAATGAATAGGTTCTTCTATACACCTAGATTATTCAAGGTCTCAGAAAGGAATAACCTCTAATGAATTGTATTTTAATGACTTCCATTCAATAATGATAATTTTTAATCAGAAGATGTGTCTGGATAGAATATCTTTTATAGCATAAAATAAACAACAACAATGACAACAATGATAAAAGTCCCAGTGTGTTATATAATCAAAAAGAGTGGTTATGACCATAAAGCTTAGGCAGAGGGAGTTGATCTTTTATACTATTATGCCAATAACTTTTTATAGTTCAGATAATATTCATGCATTAAATTATCTCAATGCAGATGACAAACTCTACGACCAAAAATGAGATGAATTGCTCTGCACATAAAGACATACTTACAAAAACTGCTCTATAATATTTATTCTTTATAGAAGATGATCTATGATATTAGGGTGTTACTAAGATACTTTATTCTGTAAAAGGCAACATTACAAGTAGATAACAAAGAAGTGTTTAACACTCTTTGATAGAAGGATAAGCACTGAGAAAAAAAATGGTTTGTACTGAATGTGATTTGTATTAAATAGATGATCAGAGGCCTTTAAAACAAAGATTCAGGAAAATTTACGCAAATATTATTTTCTTGTCCATTCGCATATTCAAAGGCAGGAAATCAAAGAAATCACTTTTTAAAGTAAATATATTCTGTGAGATAATCACAATGATCTGAATGTTAAAAAACAATTACAAATTGGTTATATTCTTTGGTTGTAAGCTATACCAGAAGAGGTACAGAGGCCTATTTTAAAAGGCATGCCATAAAAAGCTTGTAAGAACTCTAACGAAAGCACAAAGCATATGGAATCACATTAGCTCCAATACATATGTTAGTTGGACAAAATAAGTCTACGATTATTTCAATTTCTCTTTATGATGTAGAAATAATAAAAGAACAATCTCACATGGCTACTGTAATTCCTATGTGATAAAATGCATGTGAATGGCTTAAATCAGGGCTTTTAATAAAATAGTCTATGATCTGTCCTCATAGCTCATTGGTGGCTACTGCTATTTTTTATTGGAGTGGTTAATTTTTATATACCCTAGGAGCTTATAGTCAAAGAAAGAATGATGGTGGCTACAGTATGAACTGATACAGCCTTTCAGTCTATTTTGAACAGGAATCAGTCATTGCTTATCAGGAAGGCTTGTACTAAACTGCCAAAATAATCAAAGTACATCAAGCATTGCCTATAAATGTATTGTAAAATGATACTTCAGACTATTACATTTTATTAATTAGTTTTTGTCATTATAATTGCCTGAGGTTTTTAAAGAATTCCTTCAAAAGATTTTGCCTTGAAATTTAATTAAATAACCTATCTTTGGCTCCTTAACCTTCTATTAATTATATTAAAGGTGTATTAGTACTACCATTTAGATTTGAATTGTCCTGCCAAGGCCTATGTATAAGAGTTTGTTTCTAGCTTGCTCCTATATTGTGGGTGGAGAGGATGTGAAAATCTTGGGAGACAGAACCTAGTGGGAGGTTGTGAAGTTATTGTAGGAGGTGAGATCCTGGCATCGCCTTCCTTCGCACTTTACTCTTTCTCTGCCTGTTCTTGACCAAGAAGTGAATGCTTTGTTCTCTTTAATACATTCAAGTCATTTCCATCTGTCATCAACACTAAAATAATGGTTTTGTCCTACAAAACTATGAGCCAGCTAGGAGATGTTGGCCCATGGCTATAATCCTAATTACTCAGGAGGCTGAGATCTGAGGATTGCAGTTTGAAGCCAAACTGGGCAGAAAACATCCTTCAGGCTCTAAACTACTCAGAAAAAACTAGAAGTGGCACAGTGACTCAAGTGATAGGATACTAGCCTTGAACAAAAAAAGGCTCAGTACTGGAAAGCAGTAACAACAACGAATATATGAGTCAAAATTAATCGTCCTCTTGTAAGCTAAGCCATCAAAGTCATTTCTAGCAATAATGGGAAATTCGGTCTCATTTAATTTCCTGAATACATACAACCTTTGCCAAGGGAGGTGGAAAGATTTCATTTCATTTATTGTAGAATTACAAATAGTCACTGTATTAAATGCTTTATAAAGTTTACTGTACAAGTGAACTTAACCTATGCTTTCCATACAGATTATTTTTGTAATGTGAATCTTGTTCAATATATTGGCCCCTGAAACTACAGATCAAATATTGAGAACGAGGGCCGGGAGCTTGGCCTAGTGGTTAAAGTGCTTGCCTAGCATGCATGGAGACCCGGGTTTGATTCCTCGGTACCACATACATAGAAAAAAGCCGGAAGTGGTGCTGAGGCTCAAGTGGCAGAGCTCTAGCCTTGAGAAAGTCCAAGGACAGTGCTCAGGCCCTGAGCTTAAGCCCAGGACTGGCAAAAAAAAATATTGAGAACAATTTTCTTTAATAGAATGGACAAAAAATTATTCAAGAGATTTGTAAGTAGACTTGAGAATCTAAAAGGGTATACACTGGAAAAACTTCAAAAATGTGGACAATACCCTGTGGAAGATGGGCTTGTGGGAAAAAAGGTTACAAAGAATATTCCAACAGAAATTTACACCAACTCTACTAATACGTACTTTTGGTCAATACAAAAATTAAAATAACCCCAAGTATTCTTTGGAAGAAATCAAATACCTCAGAAAAAAATTTAAATATTTTCTCATAATAACTAGAAAGAAAAGTACTAGAACAGTCCATAAGAATATCCATTCATATGAAATTCATAGGACAAAAACGGACTGAACTTCTGTGGGCTTATGTACATAACATTTCAAAGGGGATGTTATCATTACTAATAGCCCAGTCACAGCCACTGGTTTTATGGCTAACCAGAGGCCTGAGTAGTTATGCCTAATGTACAGAACATCTTTGCAGCACCTCATGGTGTTTCTATTCTCAGCTGAACTATTTAAAATGTGGTTCTTTTAATGAACTATGAAATGACCCAATAAAATACTCTCCAGAATGAGGCATGCTGTTGGACTATATGTGACTTCATGATGATGTGATTTAAGACTCCATTTGAAAACTGAAGTGAAGGAAAAATTAAAATTAAACTCTACAGAAATTATTGGAAATATGGAAAAATAAAATTAAGCAGAGTTAAAGGTTGGCTCTAGAATGTTTTCTTTTTTAAGAAAAAAGAAACATTTTTAGAGATTTTTGTTCAAATTGGGTTATGGTATTATTCCCCAAGTCACTCATAACAAAGTAATGTAACAATAGCTGGTTTATATCCAGCAGAATCAATCTCTAAGGAAAGATAAGCATACAAACTTTATTGGAGTAAGTATTGGACACATTACTCTTCATTACATTAATTGCGACTCATCTTCAAAAAACCGTATTCTGATAATTTTTAAAATGTTTACATAACATTTCAAAGCATATATTGTTATAAAGAATTGTAACTAGAACCTATGAAAGACTCCATATGGCTGAAAATGGTTAATTTATCCAAACAATAGATATGGAATTATAAATATTTCAGCATCACTAGTCATTAGGAAAGAGCAACTAAAAGTTGAGTGTCTTAAAGGAAAAGATTTAATAAAAGAAAGTCTCACTCTAGTATTTGTTCCTTCACTGACAGAGTGTTTTGACTGAAGTTACAATGAGATCTCCCAGTTTAAAGGTTATTTATTCTGATTTTAACAAGCTACACTTTAGAAACAAAAACCTGAAATGTCAATACTGAATATTCACATACATTTTGCGTGTGAAAGTCTTGCACTCAGGGCCTGGACACTGTCCCCAAGGTTTTTTTTGCTATAGACTAATATTCTGCCACTTGAGAAATTCCAGCTTTTTTCTTATTTTTGGTAGCCTATTGGAGATAACAGTCTCAGAGATTTTCTTTCATGGGCTGGCTTTGAACCATAATCTTCAGACGTCAGCTTCCTAAGTAGCTTAAATTACAGGAATGAACAACTGGTGCTTAGCCGTAATTTTTGGTTATGAATCTCTAAACATTCTAATATTATATCATTTATATTTTATTAATTACATGCATAACCTAGAAATGGTTTAAAATATACAGGAGTACATGTGTAGATGGGGAATGAGTAGTATATCATTTTGCATGTGTATGAATTCTGGTACCCTCAGGCCAGTCTCTTGTAAACAGTAAGAGATAATTCATTGAGCAGGAAATCCAGTTTCAATACAAATATTTTATTTAACTTTATAAACCTTCATATGTCACCAAGTTGAAAATATTAGTTCATAGATAGTTGATTTGCCCATAAAAATTCCTTAGTTTGTAACGTTAACATCAAGTGATGTATCTTTACATCTAAATGACTATATTGTCTTCAAATAATTTTATTATATTATGCATTTGTAATATGAAAATAATTATTTGAGATGCAGTGTAGATATTTCACTTTTTGCCACATTTCCACCATATTTGTCTATATTATTATCAAGAAGAAAAGTTTTTTGCCAGTCTTGAGGATTGAACTCAGGGCCTGAGCACTGTCCTTGGAATTTCTCAAGGCTAGAGCTAAATCAAACTTGGGTCTTTGTGCATACTTGGCAAGCACTCTACCACTAGGTTAAATTCCCAGCCCAATCATCATCAAATTTTATAAGAAAAACTATTCAGGTATCAGGAACTAAATAACTCAAAATAGCAGGCAGAAGTTTTCCAAAATGGAAAATCTGAAAACTCAAATGTACACTGTTAAAAATATTATAGCCTTCCTCAAAATTACAGGCTTATTTGTTTTCAAGAAAATATCTGACTAAGCATTGCTGAATCTCCTGCAATCTTAGCTATTCAAGAATCTGAGATCCAGAGATTGTGGCGTCAAGTCAGCCAGGCAGAAATGTCCATAAGGCTTTATCTCCAACTCAATAGGAAAAAGTTAGACTGGAGATACGGTTCTAGTATTTCAGCATCAGCTTGAGCAGGCAAGTACTTGAGGCTGTCAGTTCAAATTCTGATACTGGAGAAAAAGGAAAGGAAGGAAAAACAAAGAAGGAAAAAAAGGAAGTGTCTGGAAAATATCCAAGTCTAGATCATTTACAAGTTGTTCTTTTTTTTTTTTTAAGTAAAAATGTCCCAGGGGAATAGCAAAAGTGTTTGTGAATGATTCCCAGTGAGACTGAATAATAAAACTGTGCCTATTTTAGAGTCATAACTTAATGAAGTTGTTTTTATTCTCTTCTTTACTTTTTACATCATGGGTTCTTGGTGGTGAGGAACACAATGATATTGAGGCTTTGCCATCACTACCTTTATCTATGCCAAATGGACTTCTCAATTCATATTTGTTCTTGTATCATTAGCACAAATGTCAATGAGGTGAACAAGACAAATAATGTCTCAGTGAAATTAGGAAAGCAATTTGACCTTCCAGACTCCCTGAAAGGTCCACAAATAACACTTTGAGAACAGATAGTAGAAAATGATATCAGGGAAGATGTGTATATTGATATAAAGCTAATATGAATCTTACCTAAAACCTATAAATACTGACAACCCTGCCTTACTCGCATATGCTTACATATTAACACAAAATACAAATACATCATTTTAGTAAATTAAATGAAGTGAAATATTTGTGGGCAAAATCTCTCAATATATATGTGTATCTGTAAGGATGGAAACGTCAAAAAGCATCATAAAGCACATGGTCAAATCACATGAGCATGAGCAGCTTTACCACCTTGCTTCAAAAATAGCCATAGCTGTTGGCAGCACATACATGTGCTCACTTATTACAAGTTCTCATATTCGTCTTTTTCCTTCAAAGCATTTATCTAAGGAAAATTCTGCTTTTGTCCTCCTAGACTGTGTTAATGAGTTTACCTGATATGGAATGTCAAATGTCAGTCTTAGCATTATGTCTGTTGCCAAGACAGCCATTTATCAAAGTCAATTCTCAGGAGAACAAACATGAGATTTAAAGCTTGACCCATTTTCTAGTTATTGAACATTTCTTTCAGCAGTAAGATCAGCATGAGTTTCCATAACCATGTATCTAAGCCAACACATCACAATCCCTGCTAGTTCTAAATTACTGACTTAAGGCAGGTCCTTCTCTGAGGACTCATAATGGGATTTGTTCTGATTCTCTGGAACTGCTTCACACATGACATTTCCTCTCCTACTCAGGGGCCTCTGCGCAAGACTCTTTACATAGGAGCTGTAAGGCATGAGAGATGCCTTTCACACTCACCCATTTACTGAATCAATGAACCTCAAGTATTTTACATAGAATTGTACAGAAGGCAGAGTTCTACTTTCACAAAGCCCAGGACTATGATTCTCTGGCTCCCTGTAAGCAAAAGTCTTTACATATTATTTGGTTTGCAAAACATATCTATCTTTAGTTGTCAGGAGAAGAAAAGGAACTAGTTGATACCTGGGTGGCATATGGCTGGCAGAGTGAAAGAAAGATGAGAACAGAAGATGAAAGATCACATTCCCTTCTGACACCATTGAAAAGTACCTGACTAAAGTAAAAAGCAGAGCCACTGTAGAACTCTCCTGTTTGAACAAGCCAATCTAGGATTCTTCATATGGGCCATGCACTATGACTCAAACTGACTCATAGATCATGGCTAGGTCAATATGTCCAGCAGGGGTTGGTGGACAGGGGCTTTAAATGGCCATGACTTTTCTAGAATTATCAGGTATACAACGCATATTTGATCATACATTCCCTTGCTCACTTCTTTGCCATTTGCTTTTTTAACCTGTAATCCCCAAATTCAAAGCCTTAGAAGTACAAGAGGACATGAATTGGCAAGATATTCTGACGCTCAGCAGAAGGGAGTCATTTCTGAACAGAATAAGCCATAGTGTAGTGTACTAAAGACTTCAAATGTCATTATCAAAGTTCTCACCTGCCTAAGGGACATTAAAACATATTTCATTGGTGAAATTGGTGGTGTTCAGCATGAAGTAGTTGGTTAGAATGACTGAGAATATTCCAACATAATAATATTATCTCAGGGTTAAGGCCTCAAACTCAAGGATTCTATCACACTGTGTTTCAATGATTTTATCACTTGATTCAGATATGTGGTTCATTAAGAGTATCAGGAAGGCATCTGGCTTACTCCTGGAATCCAAGCTATTCAGGAGGCTGACATCTGAGGAACACAGAATCAATTCTGGGCAGGAAAACCCATAATACCACTAAAAGCTGGAAGTGGAATTGTGACTCTAGTGTTAGAACACAAGTCTTGATCAAATAAGCTCAAGGACACAACCTAAATCCTGAATTCTAAGAAGAAAAGAATAAAAAATTCTGAGAGAAGGATATTGTTGTATCTGTACTAGAGAAAATGATCAACACAAGTTAGTTACCTGGGAGAAGAGAGTGTAGCCATCTAACACTGAACTATGAGAAGAAACTGCATGAAGAAGTTAAGTGGCTTATCAGTCAATAGTTATTTCCTTTTTAGCAGAGTTTAATGTCAGTGTTCTTTTCATTGTACATATTTAGTAGTCACAACGTCATGGTTATGGAAGTGGATACACACAATCTATTTATTTCTAACCAGGGTACACTAGAAAATTCATCATAATAGTACAACTGAATTTGCTAATAGCAATTAATAGCACTCATCCGAGAAATCTAAAATAACAACAGCCCATACCACTCTCATGACAGTACATGTTTGTTTGTTTTTTCCTTTTTGGTGATTCCAGTACTACTCCTATTCCATTTGGTTGAGATGACACTGACTCCAGGGGATATGGTAGAAGAATCATTTAAATGAATGGTGGACCAATTCCTGCCAGGTCTATCAGAGACAAACCCAGATCTTTGAAACAATTAGAAAAATAAAGCATAGTAATTCTCCCACATCACAGAAGTTACAGAAGTTAAGATAAAAGAGACAGGGGGAGTTTTATTTATAATGCTCTCATGTAGCTGTTTTGACTTAGAGCAAACTAAATGTCAATGAGACCCTTAAACTTTTCAGTCACTGGATCAATATAAGCAAGATTTCAGCTGGGCTTTCATCGGTTTCAGGAAACTGAAAAGAAGAGCACTAACTAATATATCTCTCCCTTATCTTTTCCCTGTAAGGCTGATAGAATGCAATTCCAATTTGGCCTAGCAGCTCTTTCCTGTAAAATATAAATTGGAGTTGCTTGACAACTTTATCTCCTATGAAAAGCTGGGACTTCAATCTGTTTTTTCACCATTGGTGAAAAAGCCAGGAATGTCAAAATCTTGTTCTTGTGTGATTATTTCTTCTAAATCTTGTGATAGTTTCCTGTAAGTTCTGCTAATTGTATTGAAGGGCACTGAAGACGGTAAGTCTCTTCCTATGCACCATCCAACCTCTCCCAAGGACTTTAGTGTCTTCCTATACAATTGAGGCTTATGATGTACAAAGGAAGAAGTAGCATTTAAAGTAAATTCTGCAGTACTACTATAACAGCTATGTTTTGAAAAGATTAGCCTCAGTACATTGTATGGATGGATGAGGAGGGGAGAAAAAGAAGTAAAGGAACTTGGTAAGGACCTTGTCAAAAGACTTCATGTTGAAATGACAAGGACCTGTCATGAAGAGTGACAGTAAGGATGAAAAAAAGTTACAGATAGAAGAGGAAGGAAAGATGGATGAAAATAGTGACGGATTGTCCAAGTGATTGAGATAGCTAAATGAAAAACAAATGTACCAAAACCCTGAATCTTGCTCATTGTTATTCTGGCATAATCAGATCACACAGAATTTAAAATTATTTTTTATTGTGTTTATGGACACTAAACTCGAATTTACTTCAGAGTAACAAATGGAATCAACAATACATATACCTAGAGATATGATTTTATGTTTATTATGTAAATACTTCCACTTCTAAATGGAGATATTGTATAGGAAATACTGCAAAAAATCAATAATAGTTTAGACATTATGTCTTCCAAGCCTAAGGGCTATATATCAAATGACTTAAGACATGGCATATATAAATATACATGTATATTTGTATTTACACACATATACAGACATACATATATACACTTTTACATATACTTTTTGCAAAATTTGCAGTCAAAATTTATTTAGAGAAGAAAGCATTGGTCTGAATTGGGTAAGAGACAGTAGTCAAATTTTACTATATTGCTTTTGGGCTTTAAGTCTAATTATGAAAGAAAACTACTGATAATTTTTATTTCTTTCATTTTTTCTCTCTTTTTACTTGCTTTCCCTCTTCCTTCCTGCCTCTCCTTTTCCCTATGAAGTTACATCTCAGTATTTTATTATTAGAAAGCAACTATTCAGGTAAGTTCTATTCTTTCTCACAAATACGTAGGAGTAATCTGAGGCTGCCTTTCCTTTGCAGAAGATCAGTTGTGTAACCAGTTATTTTAGAATGAAATGATTTTATTGGTTCTTCATTCAGCCCAATAATTCCCCAACTACATTAGATAGATGAAGCAATAAGCCATGAAAAAAGACTTGTGATAGGCACTGAATTCAGATAAATTTTTCTAGGACATTATAAATTGCCTATGTCCTCAGGCTGCAAAATAATTTACTTAAATGTAGATGCAAAGAAAATAATTATTAGATATTATGAATTACTTGCTTTGGAATTAGTATCCAGACAAATTTTACACTAGCCTCGATAGAAAAAAAAGCACACACTGTACTTTTGGCCTTAGTCACCACCATAATCTCCTATCTCAGATTTTAGTCTACTCTCAGCATTTTGTCTTTAAAGACTAGAGATTTAGTCAAATCCAGATATTCACTTGACTCACTTTAAGGTAAGAATCTACTCTGTCTTTCCTATAGCCGAGCTCCATTTGCCCACTGAGTTCTCTGCTACCCCACCTTGAATTTGTCAAGTAGTGCTGCTGACATGAGAACCTGTGTTCTTTGTTCACACGCACTGTCACACTCCTCTAGCAGTGATGAGAATGAACAGCTTCCAGAAGTTATGCTTCTCAATATGTCTATTCAGCTGGATATTGGATGGTAAAGCTTGGGTTATTCACACTCACTTTGCTATATCTTTCTATATTGTTTACAAAAATCCCATGTTTCATTAATGCCTCTAGAAATTAAATATCCACTCAGGCAGGAGTACCAGATAAATATAACATCCATATAGAAAAATGTACAAACCTTAAATTAGAATCACATTCAGAATATAACTTGTCTCTGATGTTATAAGCATGCTGATATTTAACTGTTGCTCAATGTTTGTTGAATGCACATTACATAGAATTATGTGGAAATTAACAACGATTTAATAATGTGAATTGCAAAAATATCATATTACAACATGGCAAGTAATGTTTTACTTTTGAGTAACCAACTATTCTTTGCCATGTGTTAGCTATTACACAATCAGAACTAAAAGAAAATTTTATACTTTCGATTTAGTGACTATATATATATGATAATAACTACTTAATTTTGCTATATACTTCATTTTTATGTGTGGACTTATTTTCTTTTCAAAAATCTGTCAAATGTTGAACCTAAATCCATTTACATGACTACCTAAAGATATTACAATAAAATGATCTACAGAAACAATAAAATTGTACATTTTGCATCCAAATAAATTTCTATTAATTTTCTATGCAAAGTCATTCCTATACATTCATTCATATAAATTCATGTATTAGGAAACTAAATTAGATGTTATTATTTTAAACAATGTAAAATGGATAAAAAGGTGAAAATCAGTGCCATGTAACTAATAATGCATTAGATATTTTTTTTGCCAATCCTGGGCTTGAGCTCAGGGCCCAAGCACTGTCCTTGAACTTTTTCAAGGCTAGAGCTCTTCCAATTGAGCTTCAGCACCACTTTTGGTTTTTTTTTCTATGTTTGTGGTGCTCAGGAATCGAACCCAGGTCTTTGTGCATGGTAGGCAAGCACTCTACCACTAGGACAAACTCCCTGCACTATATTAGCTATTTTTGATGCTATTTTTATGAAAATGAGGATGTAAGTCAATCCTCTTTAAAGGTCTACACAACTAAAATTCCACATAATCTTCCTACCCTGAATGTATAACAAAATTGTTCATTCCTTTTCTTACTGTTTGCATACAAAAAACTCATCAGTTATAAGAGTATCAAGCTCTTTAAATAGTTCAATTACTAATGTAACAAACTTTATTCGCTGTCGACAGAAATGTAAATTAGTGCATACTACAGAAATCAGTATGAAAGCTCCTCAAAAACGTTAAAGACAGACTAGCACATGATCCTGATTTATTTCTCCTTAGCACATAGTCACAGGAAATTAATTCAGAATGCAAAAGGTATTCCTGCATGTCATGTTTGCTCCAAAACTATACAGAGTAGCTAAGGTGTGCAAGCAGCTTAGATGTCATCAAAAGGTGAACAGTGGTATATCTATATCTATCTATATCTATATCTATATCTATATATAGATATATATATATATAGAAGTCTCTTATTCTGCTAGAGTGAAATGTGTCCCATCTGTCATTTGCAATAAAAGGGTTAGAAGTGAGTGAGTGATGAGGTATTAAGCAAAGTAGCAAAGATAAAGAAAGGAAGTGCTGAGGACAGGTATATGGATATGACCTACCAATACTGTATACATGTATTACACTGTTCCCAATAGTATATTAATTTTACATGAATTATGAAACAAAATTTTGCCACAAAAGCAAGGAAATACATCTTCTCAGCAGCATTAGATGCTACTCCAGATCATTTCAAAGAGACATTGTATGATATGTCATTTCTACTGAAATCAAGTTAAAATATTTTGGTGGGATTTTTTAAACTAATCACAACAACAAATGACAAGCTTTGGTTTAGCAATAAGAAAAGTATCTATTGGCCTTTTACTAATGTTTTAGTTTTAAAAAAAAATGGCTGGGAGTTTGGCCTAGTGGTAGAGTGCTTGCCTAGCACACAGGAAGACCCAGGTTTGATTCCTCAGTACCACATACACTGAAAAAAGTCAGAAGTGGTGCTGTTGCTCAAACAGTAGAGCTCTAGCCTTAAGGAAGCCTAAGGACAGTACTCAGGCCCTGAGTTCAAGGCCCAAGACCAGCAAAAAAAAAAAAGGAAGAAAAAAATGTAACCATCCTTTTTTGCCACATGAATAGACAAACCATAATCACTGCATATTTGTTAATAAGTCCCACAGAACATGTCCTTATGATTGAAATTCAGAACTAATTTCTGGATAACAAAAATGTATCTATGAAGGTGAAATGTGAAAGAGGAGAAATAGCTTGGTTATCTTCTACTTAGGTATTTTTGGATGTTTATCCTGCTCCCGATACTAAAAGCTGGCATACCCATGCAGGATATTTCTTATTGATTTAGTGGAATACGTTTTCCTTTTTTATTATTTCTAAAGTAATAAGCTATTTTCTTTTTATCTCCACTCCTTAGGATTTTGCCACAACTCAGAAAAATGTGGTGAATTCAAGGTAAGCACAAAAGCACTGCTTCTGGGACCCACTGCTGACGATTCTTACTTCTGTTGCATCTGCACTTATTAAAATTCAATTCTGAGCACTACATATTGTCTGTTCATTTCTTCCTTTAATTAATGAGATGTATGTGTAGCAGGAAATAAAATTCTGAGTTCTTATTATATTCTCACAGACATCAGCTGTCACTTTGATATATCAAAGATAGTGTCCTTCTGAATGAGGATAAGATGCTAAGGAGACTAGGAATTTTTGTCATTGTTTATTCAATCTGGCATCAAATAAAAATGCCTGTACCATTTCTTTTCAATTTTGTCCTTTAAAGTAAAGTATATTAATAAAATAGTGAATATGTGAAACAACACTGCAATTTTCTTAGGTCTCTTTATATCATAATAAAAAAATAAAAGTAGGTAGCATGCTGATGGTCATATACTGAGAAAGGCATCCCAAGCATCATGCCATGCTAAGTCTAATATTCTGACATCGCTGTCTCTACTGGGCTAGTGGATGGATAGAATGTCTGATCTCCAGCTCCCTTCAGGTACGGAGTGCATCTATTTGAAACGGTCCTCTAGAAACAGTGTCCAAGCTTTTCCTCCACACAGGAGCACTCTGGATACAATAGTTTTGTTCATTAACAGAATCTTTTCTGTTGTTTCTTTCCTGCATTTAAACATTGTTGAAAATTAGGTTGAAATTTTTAGTATATGAAACATCCTACTCTAGTCAGAAGTACTTTCCCTTTCACCATGGTACAATGAATATAATTCATCTTTCAAATGACAACATCTTAGAAGATGACATATGATTGCCCTCAACTTGTAGGTACTTAGGTTATGGTGACAATAAACATTAGACATTGAGGAGGGTGAGAGAAAGCTCTGTTGATTTCTTCTAAATAAGGATGCAATCGAAGTGTCTGTCTCCATGGCAGGTTAACTACCCCTCCCCCTCCTACACACATACTGAACTTTGTAGCATACCTGCGTGAATAGGGAGTGCTATCCCCTATCATATCACCTTAGAAAATAAATGCCAGCATCTCAAGTTCATGAATAATTCAGAGCCAGGGCTGTTTTACCTTGATTGCTTATTCTCAATTCTCTAAAGCATATAGTATCTACTCAGATGATGTAACCTTACCATTTGTATTCATTCCTGGGTTGGAAATGGACCGTCTACATGTTCCCTGGGGTAGTTTAGTTTCATTTATATGCATGTAAATAGCACCAAGACTGACATAAAAATTAATGAACTACTTATATTAGTAGCTCTTGCCTTGTTGCTATAAGCAAACAAATGCTTATATAATTAAGCTAATTAATATAAAACTAAGTATACAATCAGAACCAATAAAATGAGTGTCAAACAATAGGTGGTCTTTGATTTCAAAAATGTGGAAATTGAAATATAAACAGGAGAGGGGAAGAAATAAGTGAGCATTTCTTTCCCTTTTGGATACTAACAATCCCAGATTGACACATGTTAAAATATTGTCATATTCTGATATCTCCTTCCCCTATGGAGCCCAAGAATAAAAGTACTGCTGACTCAAACATATCAGGGATACCAGAGTGTAAAGGTCTGAAATACATATCAGAAATGACTATTAAGAAATGTATTTAATTAGTGACAGTTTATTATTAATTTTGTTGCTTGTCTTTAAACTGCCTGGAAATACAAAGATTTTCACATGTGTTGCCTATGTTGATTACATGTTCTTTAAATCCAAGAATGGTCTAATTTGACACTGCACTTTAGAAATGCCTGCACTTTCCATTCTGTGTCAGTGCCAATGCTCAATAAAAATGGGACCTAAATATATTCACATTACCTATGATAATTCTCAGAACTTGCATTGTTCTCATACTACAGATTTAATTCCAGTCAATTCTGATGTTGTTGAATCTTAAATTCAAATATATTTTGATTTCAAGGCCCAGGGTCATACTCATAATGTTAAAATTGATGAAGATTACATTTTCCAAGTTTTTCATTTTAAGGCTTTCCTCCAATCCTGGTTATTTAAGTAAACAAATACTCAAAACTGAAGGGTCTCCACCAAAAAAGATAATGTTTTCTGTTGCTTAATTTGACATTTCCTGTATAAGCTGATTTATTAATGATTGATGTATTACATAAAGGTTCTCAGGAAAAGCCAATAGTGTAGAATAAATTGCTTATCATTAGAACCTAGTCTTTCATTGGTTCTTTTTTTCTATTTAAGAGGAGACTATAAAACTGAGACATTCCATAAAAATATTTTAATTTATACCAATGATAGTACTGAACTACGTTGTGGGTAAATTGCCTTTATTTTTACTTGCATTATATTGAGCATTGAAGATAAACTGATATTAGTCACTTAAATAGGAACATCCCATCTTTTTAATGAACATAGGATACACTTAAACAACAGCAACAAAATAATAACGAGAGTGAGGAGTACAGAGGACAGCAAGAAACCATAAGACTGGAAGAGGACTGTTGTTTCCATTCCATCTTAAAACTACCAGTAAATATTCTTGCAACACTAAACAAGAGTCTCCAGCTAAGTGACACATCCCCGTTCACAAACAGAAGAATATGAAAACATTCACATGACAATGGCAATGAACGACACTGCCTCAGTGAGTGGCAAAGAACTGCTGGCTGTTAGGACTATGGGGAATTGGCATGGGGCCAATCCAGTTGGCAGTGGGTATCACCTGGAGGCTCTTTGAACATTAAAGGAACAGCAGACCCGGTGTTTCTGGATCCCTCACCACATGGTGCAGCCATAAATGGGTAACAATGAATTAAAGGAAACATGTTTTATAGGCTAGTTCCATTTGGCCATGCTTATGGAGAACAGCTACAGGAATTCCATATTAGAAAATGGTTACAACAGATTGTACTTAATGCATTGTACCTAACAATGTGTGCTATTAGGAAATTTACTCAAATGTCTTCATATCATTACCTTACATCACTTGTTTTATTTGATCATGAGTTTCTTTGTTCTGAAAGTTACTACATAACAAATATGTATTATACAGTCTGTATATTTGTATACATACGTATACATATACAGAGCATGAAGTGTCAATATGCTTTCAAGAAGAAACTATAATTTCAAACATGAAAGTCTATCTTTAAATAGCTTCTTTCATATATTAATATCAAAATGTATTGCTAACTATAGGTTTTGTTTCCGTTCAAAAGGGTTGACTTACTTTTTAACTACCTTAAAAAGGTAAACGTATAGCTGGGTGCCAGTGGCTTACACCTGTAATCATAGCTCCTCAGGAGGCCGGGATCAGAGGATCAAGGTTCAAAGCCATCCCAGGCAGAAATGTCCCTTGAGACTCTTATCTCCAATTAACCACGGGAAAACTAGAAATGGTGCTGTGGTAAAGTAGTAAAGCCCTAGCCTTGAGCTGAAGAGCTAGCAGACAGGGCCCCGGTCCAGAGTTCAAGTCCCATGACTGAAAAAATGGAGACCAAAACATGAGAAAGGATATCAATGTTTGTGAAGTAATGCACCTTCTATCTGGTGAATATAATGGTACCCTTCTATTAATTACAATAAAAAATACATGGAGAAAAAAAGTTAAAAGTATCTGTCAAATTTAGTATCCCTATATAGTACTAAGGCATACATTATAAAAATATTTCTTACCTATATCAATTTCAACTTTAAATAATCGGTGAATTTAGATTTAAACATAACACACTGATTTGCAATCTCATAACATATTCATATGTCCCAAACAGAAATAAGTCAAAATGTATCACTGAAAAGTGGCAAAGGTTATATTTTCAAGCTTCTGTTCATTATGTAATGTTAATACAAACTTTATGCTTACACATTAATGTTGAAATACAGAACATCATTTTGCTTTTTACAGTTTTTAATACAAGAAACATCAAAAGATTGTTTGCTTGCAATTTATAACAGTTTCTTGATTGGGAAAACAACTGATTATTTAGAAATATGTGGCCCAACAGTCTCTCTGAGAATTTTACTACTTCTAAGAATAGTAGCTATTGTTTACAATAATAAATCTTTAGTAGACCACAGTAGAGAAACATGCATTTTGTGTTATTAATAATTATAAAGAAAAGAGGGGAAGGAGTAACAATGTTCAAAAAGCAATGTACTCACTATCTTTGAATGTAACTGTAACCCCTCTATACATCACCCTGATAATAAAATTAAAATAAAAAATAAAAATATTTTAAAAGTTGAATAAGAAAATTGCCATATAAAAGAGCAGTTTATGAATACAAATCCTTTTATCAGTGTTACCCCTTTCAATATTCTCACCTATTCCTTTTCTAACCATTTTCCCCTTCACTCTTCTTAGTTCTGTAGGATATACATTGCATATATTCCTTTTCTGTTTATTCTGATGAATGGGACTGAGTTTTATCTCTCAGGAGAAAGAATGTATATCAGTGGAAAAATGGATCAAGGGAAAGAGAAATGAAGCAAAGATTAAACAAATTGAAACAATGAAACATTATTGTTAATAAAACATAGCTTCCAAGACTATTATTTTCCTTTCCAAAACATCCTCCATTGCTTTGCTCTAAGCCGCTAAGGCTTATACCTTGGTCCCCCATACATTTTTCTCAGTGTGATTCACGATGAGTGCAGTCAAAAGTGAAGCTCTCTATCAATGCAAACTAATTTGTTGAGAAATCAAAATAAATTCAATTGATTTTGTTTGGTACTTGATTCCGACAATAAATAGCATTAATGCTTTGTTAAAATAATAACAATGACAGGAAGAATACAAGTAGAATATGTACTCAGCTATTTACATGAAATTCCCTTTTATAATACACCTGTGAAGTCTTGAATAACTGTTACAGAATCTAGTCATGAAAACACTCAAAAGAGGTTTGTAAATAAAATCACATTTCAGCTTACAAATGATTTAATTATGATTCAATGCTTTTACTTAATAGTAAGAAAGATACTAGAGATCGTTTTATATGCTGGCTAATTCATCTAAGTAATATTCTCTTTCAGGTCCCAATTAAATTATATTCTCTTTAAAATAGTGATTTCTTTTTGAAGGTTATTAGTAACTGCGTGTGATCTCATTATCGAAGTTATTCTATTTGTCCTTCCAGAAATCCCTTAGGTTAGAAGGACTTCTTACATCTCTTCCTACTTCCCAAGAAACATTAACTCTCATAGTTCAGTCACAAGAGAATCTGTGTGCCACTAAGTGTCATGTTGACTGCTATCCCCTTCTGTCATTTGGTGACTTCTTCTTATCCTTTGTGTTAAGGAAGTCTATTTCTGTCACAGAGTTCCTAAAAAAAAAAAAAAAGTGAATGTATTTCCCCTAGGACTCTGGAAAGCCCTTAGGACAGAACTCTTGTCTTCCTCTCTTTGGACCCCAGCCTCTCCAGCAGAGATGCAGATGAACACATGCTAATGGTCACCAAGAATCAAGAGCCAGGATCAAAGCATCCTCTTCCAACCTGAGCCTGTCCTTTAGAAAATTCAAAATCAGTTTTGAGCTCATTTTTACCAAAGTTGGTCCTTCATTCTGTTTTAGCTTCTACTCAAACAGTGAGCACATTTAATTCTCACTCAAATGCCAAATCATCAAGTAATGGCAACAAATAAAACAATTTAAAATCTTAGTGTTAGGATGAGAGAGAGGATGAATTTAGTTCACTGGTTTTGAATGATTCCTACAAAACAGTGAGGCATACAGATTTACAAATGCTGTGGATGTGTAACACTAATGGAAGAAGACTGCCTTTAACAGTAAATCAAGATGTAATGCTTTCAAAAATGTTTTCACACAAACAATTGCTGTTTTGGCAGCGAAGACATCTTATTTGGGAGAGGAGGGGGACAGTTATAAGAGGTCAGTAGTTGAAACTTATATGCGTCTCTCCTGGCTGTAAGTGGAGATTGCAGAGTCCTGGGGAAAATGCCCAGAGAGCCTCACTATTTGCTTACAGAGCAGCTGTACATGACCTACAATAAAGCAGTAAGTTATGTCTAGATCAGACATTCAAATCCTACTCTCCCCTCATGCTGTCAAAAGCACAGAAATGTTTCTTCCCCAAGGCAGAACTGAGAGGAAAAACAAAAAATTCTTTCCTTCCACCCATGGTAGTAAATATTTGAGGAAGTTTAGCACCAAATTGATTTTTTAAACAAACAAAAACAAACAGCCTTTCTATGTACTACTCAGGATCCCCTGAGGTACAGGAGCTTGGTGGTAGATGCTATCTCAGATTCAAGGAGAAAGAAAAAAATTAGTTTTTCTGTCTCTGCTTGCTCCAAACTGAGATTTATTTCAGGGAGCCCTACAGGCAGAACAGTGAAGTTCAGAGCTTATGCTGCCCAAAGAGAAGTATAATCTAGTCTCAGTAGAACAATTCCCAATATTCTGACCTCTCCCTAGATTTGCAGCAAGAAAGACTGGGGGCAAACTGATTTTATACCTGGAATGCTGACTTGGATAAGGCAAATTTTATCAGCCATTCTATGTCATAAAATGACACCTAGGTTGTGTTCTTTCTCACAACTAACTACCTACATGGCAGAGCCACCATGTATTTCAGTTTAAGATGATTTCCATTAGAAAGGAATCAAATTCTTTCATTTGTATGAAAAAAAAGACTCTTCATCTGGTTCTTCATATAAAATGGACAGTTGTCAGTAAAGCTGAAAGAAGGCATAGAGACATAAAGAATGTCCTTTGAAAATGTTGGACTATGAAACCTAATACGAGCCATAAATAATTTTTTTTGCATTTTTATTGTAATTCGTAAAAGGGTTACATGATATTTGCCAGATAGAAGGTGCATTAAGGGTACATTGATACCCTCTTACATGTCTTGGTACCCATTTCCCTCTTCCCCCCCACACCCCCCATCTGATATATTGAATTTATTTGTATTTGGTTATTTTAAATTTGATAGGGAAGGGGCCATAAATAAATTTTATAAGCAATTTAACTTGGAGGAGAATATATACTGGGTATGCACTCAATAGAAACTGATTTTCAGAACACTGTCTCTTCTTTAATCTGTGGAAAAGATATTGTCAATAGCAAGAGTCAACAATGAAATGTTTTACTTCAAGGGTAGGAAGCAAGCAAATGGAATGCCTATGAAACACATCTATTATGGTTTATGTAACCATGAATAGTTTTAGCTGAAAAAGGTGGCTGATGCCTGTAGTGCAACTATGTAGGGGTATAAGGCAAAAATAGCCCAAGGATACCCTGATCTCAACTGTTCAAGACAAGCCTAGCATAGAAAGCATAGAAAGATAAAAAGATGCTATTTTTTTATGCATATGTTCAATACGTTAAAGAACATAAACATGTTTTCAAGAAAAAAATTTATTGTAATTAGTAGAAGGGTTACATTATATTTGCCAAATAGAAGGTGCCTTACTTCACAAACATTGTTACCCCTTCTCATATTTTTGTTCCCATTTCTCTCCCCATACCCCCTCCCCTCATCTTTTTTTTCCTCCCTTCCCTATTCTATTTCAAATAAACATATATACAATATATAAGATAACAAGGTAAGATACTGTAACAATATGAGATAGTCAAGGGACAACAAAAGATATAATATAGTACATTCAGAAAAACAATCACACATTATATGGCTCTTGTTTCCATAACCTGGAGGTCCTTTCATTTAGCCTCATCCTATATGGCCTTATGTATCTAGGTTTTGCCCTATTGTAAACCTCTGCTAGGAGAGTCCAAAGTTTATACTAATTATTACACATGAGGGAAACCATTGAGCCTATGTTCCTTTGAGTCTGGCTTATTTCACTTAATATGGTTTTTCCAAGTCCATAAACATTATTTTTATGTTAAATGCATTTAAAAAATTTTATAGTCTATAATTTATCAGTAACAAACTGCTGATTTGAATAGCCATTACCATTCTAGTTCCCTCATAAGTACACCTGAGCTTTTCACATACCAGACAACTTACCACATATTAATTACAATGAAATGAATTAACCATCTAGAGTAGAAATGACAGCAAACAGTAAGCATAAAAGTGAGTGAAACTCTTGTACTTTAAGAATCATGGTAATAAAGTTAATAGTTGTACTTACAACTACGAAGTGGATTTTACATGCAAATCTTGTTTAATGGTTTATCCTTTTTGTTTCTCAGGGTATCTATAAAATCCAGTGTATCACTATCTTTTTTTAAAAAATCCTAGATAGGCAGATCAAGCTTTTAGAGTACATGCATGCAATTTGTCCAGGTTTTAAAGCTAGTAAGTTGTAGGTTTGAGCTTCAACTTTGTTAGTAAAAATTAGGTTCTGTGCTAACAGTTTAGCTTTCTAGTTTATTTTGGAGACAGATAATTGAAGATTCTACTAAATATCACAGGAGGCTACATAGAAACAAGCAACAGTGAATGTAAGGGAAGTGAGCTCACACAAAATAGTCTTTTTTTGGACCATCTGAGTTATTTTGATTCTATTCTTCTGGTTTTAGTTATTGCAGTCTTCACTCTGGTAGCAATTAAAAGTCCCAGTTAACCAGCCTTAATTGATTTCAGTTCAAAGAAGCAATCAATTTTATGAATTTATACCTTGTCATTTAAAAATCATTACATTATTAATGTTCAAAACACCATAAAATTTGTTCTTGTAAACTGTTAAACTTCACAAGTGAATTAACAAGTTTAAGTGTATTTTGGTGCATATCTTCATACTAGTTAAGTTTCTCTTCCAAGACAAAACAATTGGGTTTAGGATTGTACCCTTTCATTTATTTTTTCCCGGAAATCCTGTACTATTTCCTGCAATTCAAACATTTTCACATCCTTCCTTTATATGAAGGAGAATTCCCTTCATACTTGATTAGACAACACAGTCAACTTTCAACTATCCAATACTGTGAGCGTTTTTATCCATTCCTTCCTCTTTGTGTTTTCCTTTGCTATGACTGGTGTTCTTTCCTTCCTCAAACACATGCTTTTTTTTTGGTGGGTGGAGAGGAAAACAAAGTAAAAGAGGTGAAATGAGGGCACAGCGGAAGGGTTCAATCTCTTTAGGCCAGTCCTTTCTACACTACCATCTGCACCATCACACATGTTACCTCAGCAAGGAGACTGCTCATTGCAGTAAGGCCTCCATCAATGTCCTTCTGTTGTGTGTATTACTAGAGCTATGACAAACAAAGAACAAGACTGAATACAAAACATCACCTCCAAGTCTTTTTCTTTAATGTATCTATCCAATCTACAGAAATTAAATCTTTCTCTTTGAAACTTTGTTATTTTCATGGGAATATTTCAAGTTACAATTCTACCAGGCATTTTTGAGTTACTGTTTGTCAATTATCTTCCCATGACTTTTCTCTTCAAAATTGTGGAATCCCATATTTTAGAATTAAATAGTTATAACTATTAACAATGGCAAAATATTACAAGCACATACTGAGCTGACAACCTCAGCTGTAGCCTGAGGCTTTTCTTGCTGTGGTAAATCTGTCACAGAGTTGGCAGGAATGGATTCACATACTATATCAACAAAATCTGAGAAGACCAAACAGTTACTATAAACATCCTATATCCAACAATTCAACATCCTCCCAAACTCCCCGAAGAATTACTGATGCCAATTTTGGGGGGGAATGTAGCTCATTAGTATGGTTAATTTTTGCTTTATGTCTTTAGCAAATATTCATAAACAATGAAAAGGGATGCTATTAGTATGGCTCAAGTAGTAGACTGCTTTGTGTGTTTGTTTGCTAACAAATATAAATCCCTAGAAACTGAAGAGAAGAAGAAAGCAAGAAAAGAGAAGGAGGAGGAGGAGAAGGAGGAGATGAGGAAGAAGAAGAAAGAACAAAGAATATGCAGTCTTTCCTGGGCATTAAAATCATATGAAATATCATGTGCATTACATCAGAAACTAAAACTGTTATTCACAACCACAAGTATTTCAGTTAAATGCTAAAGTCATCTTTCTGAAATTTTTTTTCTGTCGGAAATAATGTTGACATCTCAAGTCGAATGAATGTTACCCACCATACCAAGTGGAAAAGCAATACTCACATAAGTACAGTAAAGCAACTATGACTTTCTTGTTACACAATGAGGAGTTATATATGGCACGGTCCATTCATCTGTATGAGGTAAATAGAATGCTAAGATGATCTACTGAGAACTAAAGTTCTCTATAACTATCTCTGCCTTTGGCATGGGAGAAACCTGTAAACATGACAGGATCTCAGAATATATAATTATATCATCATGAGAAAAAGGGACTGGGGAAGAAGGGAGGTAGGGAGGGAGGGAGGAAAGCTTTTGTCAGGAAAGATACCGACATGGCCTTATGATAAGGATCATGGGTCCTAAAAATTGTTTTTTAGCTGAAATTTTCCCCAGGTGATAGCCAGAAAGGAAACTAAGACCTTGGCCTGACAGCTGCTAAGAAGTGAACTCTGCCATAATCACATGCTCGTGAACATGAACTTGAGTTCCAAATATTGACATAATCCTTGACTCTACGCTTGTGAAACCTTAAGGAGATACCTTCTATTACTCTGGACTGCTTACCTGAAGAATTATGAGGTAATAAACAGATATTGTAGGCCACTGAGTTTGTGGCAACTTTTTATATAGCAACAGAAACATATGGGAACTCCACAAATGTATATGAATTACTTATATCTATTTGCATCAGTCAGGGTTCTCTAGAGAAACAACATCAAGAGAATGCACATGTAATTATAAAGAGGGATTTGTCAGATTGGCTATTGTTCCCAGTCTGAGGTCAAAGGCCTGAAATCTCCCTGGAGATCCACCAGTGTGAATCTCTACCATAGGTGGAGGATCTGACATGCCCTTGGGTATTGGAAAGACAATGTGCAAGGACTGAGCTTTTGTACTAAAGTATGTTTCCTCCTTCCTGAGGCTTTTGTTCTGTCTAGGTCCCCATCCTATCGGATACTGCCCAATAGGACAGTATGTGAGATCTTAATTTTATAGCCATCCTACAGATTGTTGAGCTTATAAAATATTTCATCTTCATTCTGAAATTAACTCTCTTTAAATGATTCCACCAGAGACAATTTCAACATTCAACCAGTTAATGGATTATATTCTAAATTCTTAGACTCTAATTTAGTTTTTTTTCCCTCACTCAGTCAGGCAACCTAGTCAGGCAACCTAGGGTGTACACTGAAAACTGTCATAGGTGATACTTCCCTAAATCAGTGATATTTCCCAGCTCAGGTACACACAGGATTCGTGAATGATTATTAAAAACACTTAATATCTGAGTCCTGATACCAGAAGACATAATTATCTAGTTGGCCTGAAACAGGTCCTGAGAATCAGGTTTTGTTTTTCTTTCTCTGGTTGAATCTCACAAACATCTAAAACTGAGTCTTGCTTATGAAGGGGTTTATGGGAATTGTAACTGGCCTGGAAATAGCAGGAAAGGTTAATATCGTCGATACACTGGAGATCTTTCTTTGGGACCAAGAGACATATTTGGGTAAAAGACTGAAAATCTCTGGTTATCCTATGGACCCTTCTACAATGACTTTCTAATTTTTAGAACATTTGCACTATTGTTTTATTTAACAGCTATTGGAAAAAATGTAGTCTCATTTTCTAAAATAATTATAACATCTTTTACTTTACCTTGAGTATTTTCAACTCTTTCTCTGTGTAATTATTTTTCTGTAACTTATTGAAAGCATTTATGTACTGATAGTTTATGATCAATTTCACTAATTTCTTCTTAATTATTTACCTGTTAATTGCAATCTGTATTTATAAGATTGATAACTTTATTCAAAGAAAAAAATATTCTTCCATTATAATCCATTTACTTTGTTCTTGAAGCATGAGATCTTCCTAGAACATGGTGCTCCATGCCTAAAATCTTAGGTACTTGGGAAACTGAGTTTGAGAGTATCACAGTACTAGCCCAGCCCAAGGAAGAAAGTGTGGAAGACTTCATCCCCACAGAAAGAGCATTGGATAAGACAGTAAGAACTTGTGATCCAGTAAGCACTCTGAGGGGCTGAGTAGCAACTGAGATAAACTCCCCAAAGAGAAGAAAAAAAAATGATATCCTAAAAGTAAACAGTGAAAAACAACTGAAGTCCAGGAACAGTAGTATTCCACAAAGTAAGTCTAAGGCCCTAAGTCCAAATTCCAGTAACACAACAGGTAGCCAGCCAGCCAGCCAACTAGACAAATAGCCAGACAGAAAGACAGATAGAGAGCCCCTGGGCTTTGTAACATTGAACATTCTTCCCAATGAATTCTTTCTTCAATTAGTGAGTTCAGAGAAAGAACACCAGTTTTCAGAAATGTAGTCCCAGATGTCTAGAGTTCTATTCACACCTTGAGTTAGAATTTTAATTTAGACATATTTTATGTTTTCTCTCTAGAAATTTTCACTAATTTATACTTAATAGTGTTACATCATCTTATCTTTTAATTTGCTTTTATTTATCATCATGCAAGTATGTTTATTTTTATTTTAAGCTACACAGGTATAAAGTAATATGAATCATTTGCTAAAGGCCAAAGTGATTCACAAAATCGGGAACTTAATAGTGCAAAATAGTTCCCTAGGTAAAAATTTTACATCTTACTGGAAAAAGATACTTCAATACACTGACATTTTTCTGGAGATTTACATCAGTTAACCCTAACCAAAGAAACTACAAAACAGTCTAGAATCTAAGATTAGTTTTTATTTATAAGAAGCTTGTAGTTTCAGAAATACATTTATATAAGGAAGAAGATCATCTAGGCATTTTTTATTTTTGATATTAGAATAAAGGTCAAGGTTGCATTTCAGAATCACAGGTAATTTGTTTACACATATTGGCCATTATAAATAGTATGCCATTGCACACTACTTTTGAAATCTTGATAATACATAAAAGGTATATATGAAAATTTGAGTATAGTGCAGAAAAATCAGGAATTAAAAAATTATTGGGGGTGACCACATCAGCAAACATAAGAACAACCAGAACCTTTACACTGAATATGGTGAGTCTTTGACAACATAATAATTGACCTTATTTCTTCCTAACATCAAATTTACAAAAAATTCTATGAATAAAGTTTAATATTTTCAGAATTTAATTTAAAAAAATACATGGACTCTCAACATTTTGATTGAAAAATATATCCTCACCTATTTACCCTGACTTGGTTAAGAATAGAAATTATCAAATTTTATTTAGGTGTTAGCAAATGCTACAAATATTCGACAATTTGACCAGAAGTGGGTATAGAGGGAAATTAGCAAGTATTAGAAGAACTATAGTAATCCATTTTAGAAGTTAGAGATTTGAGATCAGAGACATCAACAGACATATTAATGCTTATAATGTTTGGTGTTGCCACAGACAGAAAAAAGATGTCAGTTAGGTTCTCCCTCTCTTTCCCTTCCCCCACCACTTTCTGCCACCACAGCATTGTATGATTCTATGATTCAAGATGGCTAATGATCCTTCAACAGATCTCCGTTTAACACTTCTGACCCGAGGCCATGTGACTGAGCCAAGTATATTCTAAGTGACAGGAGTTAACTGCTCACCAAACAGCCTGTTCCTTTTTATAAAAAGACCCACTAATGTCGTATAGCACTGTCAATCCTTTGCTAGACAACTCAATAGAAAATCCCATGGGCATTTCTACATCAACCTACTCAAAATCATTGTCATTTTTTTCCTTGCTGAAAACTGCTCCCTTTACTAAAATGTTGTCTGTGATAGTTCATAGACCTGGGGCTAAGCCAAGCTAGTTTACCTGGCAGATGAATCCATACTTTCTACCAGTTTCATAGACTGGCACAGTTTCACATTCAGGGCACAGTAAGCACTGAATAGGAATAAGTAATGAGAAAATTAGATGAGAAAGATTGAGTACAGGAAGGGAAAAGCAGAAGGAATACACGAAGAGATGGAAAAATGGAGTTTCTCTCAATTGTGTGGCTAAACTGGAAGTCAAATTGTTTCTTCTTCACTTACATATTAATCACCATTGATTAGGCAGGTCTATTTTTAATGGAATTATTGCAGTAGTCTCTTATCTTCGTTACTGATTACCATTCCTTTGTATCTTAAAAAACTGTCTTAATGGGGCTGGGAGTTTGGCCTAGTGGCATGTACCAAGACCCAGGTTCAATTCCTCAGTACCACATACATAGAAAAAAGCTGGAAATGGTGCTGAGGCTCAAGTGGTAGAGCTCTAGCCTTGAGAAAGTCCAAGGACAGTGCTCAGGCCCGGAGCTCAAGCCCAGGACTGGCAAAAAAATAAAATAAAATAAAAAACTGTCATAATGCAAAATTTTCTTTCTTGTCTATTATCCCTTTTTATGTATCAAATGTCATTTCTGCTTTAAGAATGTATGTAATGGGTCTACATTCCCTAAAATGCAGTCTGCACCTTCTTTTACCTCTACCTGTGTCCATCTCTTCCCACTCACATCTCCAGATACTCTTGTTATATTAGCCCTCTTTATTCTCTCAACACCTGGTGCTCTATTATCAGACATGTGAAAGGGTATCAATGTATGTGAATTAATGCACCTTCTATCTGGCAAATATCATGTAACCCTTTTATTAATTACAATAAAAAAATTAAAAAAACCAAAAAACCTTTCACCTTCACATGATTGAATGGGTACATGCAGTGTGCACCTTCTTCTACCTCTACCTGTGTCCATCTCTTCCTACTCACATCTCCAGATACTTCTGTTATATTAGCCCTCTTTATTCTCTCAACACTTGGTGCTCTATTATCAGTGAATTAAACCTGGTAAACATTTCACCCTCACATGATTGAATGGATACATGGGACAAATACTGTAACAGATGAACAATGAGTTGAACCACAGTTTGAATGACACAGTAACTCACTGCGAGTTGCACCCAGTATCTAAGACATTAAGCTTGGTCTACATTAGTGAGGGATCCACAGTAACTACAAGGAGAGAAAGGCTTCCAATCGAAGGGTCGACATTCCACTAGGAACCGTGGGAAGTCAGAATCTAGCCATAAGGATTATAGACATACAAGAGCACCCTCTTAAAAAATATTTCATTTCCTTCTTAGGAAGGTTCTGTAAATGTTCAGAAACATACTGTCCTGGTATAACTGACATTACTAGATAATACAATTCTTCCATCAAAAGACTTCTGCACATTACATGTTCACATGTGCCATTTATGTGAATAACAGTAAGAGAAAGATCAAGATATCTGACAATATCTATGGATCTCCATTTCTCTTCCCTTCCTTCTTCTCTCCTTCCAGTATTCATCTTCTTTCCCTCAATATCTGTTCAGCACTATGAATATCAGCCAAGGGCTCAGAATCTCAGCAGCAAGTAATAATCCATGAAATATCATTTAAATAGTTAAACAGATCTGATTCTCTCATTCACAACTCTTTGTCCCCAAAGATAAGACATTCATTTTAGTATTCCAATCTCATTTGGAAATTAATTCTGTTGCCAATACAACAGAATGCTTTCTACTTTGTAATTCCAACAAGGCATTCCTCTTGGCCATTAGTGACATGGTATAAACTGCTGGCATTTACAGGGTACTTAGCAGTGATACCAGTAAATCAAGATGACGTTTCAGACATACGTGGATTTTAAACTTCTACCTCACTAACCTTATGCCCTAGCCGTTAGTAATGTATAATTGAAATGTTAATTTTCACTGACTGGAGCGGAGTTAAGCCACTTCAGGAAACAAAAATGCTATCTGACATGTATGACCTTTTTTGATTAAAATAACTTATCACTTTAACAAAATGCCCCTTCCATATCTCATTAGCAGCTTCAGAGAATCTAATCTTAAAAAAGACATTTATTTCAGGAGATACCTGGACAATTTGCCTTATTCTTGGAGGTGTTATTAGTATAATAAAATATTTACATAAATGGCAATACCAAGAATTTTATTTTTTTGTAATGAAACACTGAAAATAGAAATCATGAAAGCAAACCTGATCTTATGAAAAGTCTTATAAGGATCAAATTCAAACATATTCTCAACTTTGAAGAGTTCCTTGCTTACAAAAATATTCACAAACTGATTAAACCAATCACTGTTCAATTCCTGTATTATAATATTGACTAATTTAGAATTCCATAGATATTTATAGGAGAAAATTGTGTAGCATTTCAGTCCAGAATAACAGTATGAGACACAAGAGCTATTTGCTCTGCTCTGTTTTCATTGTCTTGCTCTCATTTGCTATTCAAACTAGAGTTGAGCTCAGAAGGATGGTAAGGAAACACAGAGAACTAAAACCATATTCTCAAAGCATCTCTTTGAATTAACTGGACTTTCTAGAAAGCATGGGGCAATTAGGACCATAACTTAGCCCATAGTACAAAAGCAGACTAACAACAAAGAAGCTCTCTGGGATGTTGCTTTTTAGTTAGATTTGTTTATGGTCCTAGCATGATGCTGCTTTTCTTAAATGAAAACAAAGAGATAGCTACAGGGTTGATTCTCCAGATGTCTGGAAGACATAATGAAAGGATTTGGGTCTTTACAACAGTAAGTGTCTAAGAGAACAAAAGATTTTGGACTTTCTTAGAATAAAGATAAAGTCTAAGGTATCTTAAGACTTGTTCTGTAGTGGAGACAAAAAATTCACCTGAATTATACGTTATTTATAAATAATATAAGCTTCTACTGCACATAAAGCACGTAGCTCATTTAATAATACAGGCCGTCACCTGGCTACCTACTACTGAATGGTGTAATACTGTTTTCTTAACAAAAAACTTGAATTGATAATAAAACACCTTTAGATTTATGAAATTTCTTGTGGTTAATTAGTGATTAAGTCTCATGGACTTTCCTGCATGGGCTGGCTCCAAACTATGATCCTGAGATCTCAGGCTCCCCAGTAAGATTATAGGGATGAGCCACTTAGTTTCACCTTGTAGTAAAGATAATTGGAATGATATTAAATCCTTGAATTCACTGATAATATACTCTGGTAATATACACTGTGTCATATACACTATGGCAATAAAGAGATAACTATTTTGATTATGATTTTGCATTTATATCACATGAATAATGATTAAGAAACTATTTTCCAAATTCTGCTACAAAGTACAAAATCTAATTATCAATTCTATAGGTGTGTGTGTGTGTGTGTGTGTGTGTGTGTGTGTGTGTGTGTGCTAATCTTAGAGCCTGAACTCAAGGTCTGATACTATCCATGAGTATTTTTTGCTCAAGGCTAGTACACTATCATTGAATTATTGCTCTATTTCTGTACTTCTGGCTTTTGGTGGTTAAATGTAAAGGAGTCTCATGGATTTTCCTGCCCAAGCTGGTTTCAAAGCTAAATCTTCAGATCTCAGCCTCCTGCGTACCTAGGTTTACAGGCCTGAGCTACCAGGCATCTGGCTTACTGTGACTTTAAATTGTAATTTCTCATGGCTTCACAGATTCACAATTCAAGAGGGGAAGTGGTGCCAACCTACTAACAAGTGTTCGTTATACTTCAATCATCTTTGAAAGATACACATTTTGGAGTTCAGAGGCCTAGCATTTAAATATAACATGAGTAAAACTAAGTGCCTACTTGCAAAAGAACAAGCAATCCCAAGGTTTTATTTGGTGAACATTAAACAGAAAACACATAATTCCTAAATTCAAGGTTTAAAAAACATACAGCAGAGATTTCAGTAAATGGACAGGACATTTCTTAAGGACGTCAGAAAAGTAAGTAGTTAATGAAAAGCAGACTTGTTTGGATGGATCTGCATGTTGTTGTGTTTTTTTATTATGCTTATGCTACATTTCCTATCCAACCTGAGGAAGACATTATCAGTACTCAAAATGCTCTTACAACCTGCTATTAGTCTGTACAATTTGGTCTTTGCTCAACTGAATTCAATCCATATTTTCTTTCAGAAAAGTCATGGTAAACAGAACAAATACATCCAATTTCTGATAGAAAAATAGGAGTGATGCTTTTCTTTTTATACAAAGATATGCATTCTGCATTTAGGAAAAATACTTGTGCAACCCCGTGTTCTTCTGCTTTAGCTTTCCAAGGATGTCTGACATTTAAACCTGACTAGGATTAGAGAATAAAAGATCCTTGGCATTTACTAGTCTACCAGAGAGAAGGCACTGGCTAACAATTAATTTATGAGTAAATTAACATTGTTAGTATATTTTTTTCCAACATGAGATATATCTTACCACTTGGCACTGAGTTATTGTATTTCCTCAACAGAGAACCCTGATTCAATATGGAACTTTACCATCTCCATGAGCCTGAAATAATTTATTTCCTTTAAAGCACTAATAGATTACTGAGCATCCTGATTCAAAGTCATATTAATGCTAAAATATATCCATGAATAGAATGTCAACATCACAGGTCCTCATATATGCTTTGCTGATTTTAAAGTAGAAAATGTCAGACAAAAGTGGTAACTGAAAAGCTATAATAACTAACAGCCACCACTACACTCGTCACATACTTAAGCATTCCTCCAGATCCTCAGAGAAAGAAATATATTAGTAATTATATCTAAATTGTAGAAGTGTAAAATCCATAAACTCCTTGTGTGTGTGTGTGTATGTGTGTGTGTGTAATTTTGCACACATATAAACATCCTATTGATTCTTAATGTGATCTGAAAATTGGTCTTCTCTATAATTCATATCCTGAAACCAAATTCCCAATATGATCATAAGTAGCATGTTCTGAAAATACTAAGAGCAGGAGGAAGGTAGGAGGGTAAAGTCCTTTTTAATGGAGTTAGTGACCCTTTCAAGGACTGAGTGAAAACTAGGGTTGTCTTCCTCTTATGAGGACACAGCAAGAAAGAATGAGCTGTGAGGAAACAGAATCTTACGAGCTAGCCTGAGCTGCAACCTTGACCTTGGACTTCTGAGTTCAGAACTATAAGAAATAAAACTCTCTTGTTAATTATAGTATTCTTTATGAAAATCCAAACAAATTAAGTTTTGTTTCTCTGGAAATATTAATACATGTTTAGATATACCAGTGTCTAATTGGTCTTATTATAAAAGAGGTTTTTTTTTAGTATATGTTATAGTGCTTCAGTAAACTATCCTTATACAACAAAATACTTATTTTTAGCTGAGATGCAATTGTGAAGACTCTAAGCCACCTGACTAATCCTGTATTTTTTTCATTTTTAGTTAAAAATAGAAATTACAAATTGAGTAATGGATTTTCTTAGCCATTTTATTCCCTTTAAAGGTAAATTTTAATAGCTCTCCAAAATCCATTTTATTCACCACTCATTACCTGTGGTAGTGAAATATTTTATTTTAGCTTTTCAACATTACAGAAAGAATAATTAGCAGTTCTATGGCTTTCCTATTACTTGGAATGAGTTGGTGACAAGACAGGTTAATAACTTTATTCTCTCTTTCATTTTTGAAAGTTTCCTCTCTCTTACTCTTAATAACCAAACATACATAAAAATGAGAAAATAAATGGATTCAGGTCCAGAAAATTAATTCTTTAATGATGGGTAGCTGCAGAGGTCAAACAGGCTCACATTTCATTCTCATAAGCATTACTGAGTGCTTTATCTTCTCTTACCTTTTGCACTACATTCCCTTTGTGGAATAAAACAAAAATGTCAATGAGATGTGCACTCCTCTCCATGTCCCATTAGGATCTTCTTTTAGAACACTAGTTAATATCTGCTGTAATATAAATTACCGGCATGCTCAATCTCAGTCACAAAATCTCACCATCTTGTGTACGAACTTTCACTTCCCACAATGGTAATATATTATCCTGTAGAGTAATGGCCAATGTGTTGCCTGCCCAAGTAGGAGACTCTCAAAGTAAGAAAGTAGGACCAGGAGTGTGGCCAAGTGGTAGAGTGATTGCCTAGCATGCATGATGACCTGATTTCGAATTGTCAGTACCACATAAACAGAAAAGGCCTGAAGTGGTGCTATGTGGCTCAAATGCTAGAGTGCTAACCTTGAGAAAGCTCAAAGACAGTGCTCCATCACTGAGTTCAAGCCCCAGGACTGACAAAAATAAATAAATAAGAAACTATTTCAACAGTTTGCACTTTCAAATTCTTTTCTTTTGTTTTCCTCAGTTTCTGATAGTTACCCATAAAAAGTCTGTAACCTCCACTGAAGATTTCATGGCCTCTATAGAAGCCACTCAGAGAGAGTTCCTGGAAAAATCATGCTAATTTCTATTTCTAGGGCCACAGTTGTTATACTAGAATATATTTAATTTTAATCTAAAGAAAAAAATCAGGAACCAATAAACTAGCTACTCTAGTCATTTCAGTCTCATTTAAAAAACCCAGTATTTTCTTGGCCTCCTTTCTTCTTTAAAATAAAATACTTTTTTCCTAAAAAGTACTAATTTTGGTGGGCCTGATGGAGACAATACAGAAAGCTACAGAAGATCCAATCACTTTTTGTGTGACCTGCATTGTTTCAGGTTGAACTTATACAAAATTCTTGTTCTTTAGAAAGATGTACTCCTTTGGAGCTAATAATTTTCCTTGTTGATGAGTGAACAGATATTACAGATTCATGTTCATCCTTTACATGAAAGTACTCTGTTATATAAGTACCGCGCGCTAACCGATTGCGCCACTGGAGCACCCTTACATGAAAGTACTCTGACTTGCATTTTTATACCTCTCTTCTTAAAATTAAATTTCATGCTTTTAGTCATATTTTTTTTAAATCATAAGGAATTTTTTTCTCTTGTAAGAGTTGTCTTTTTCTTAAAACAATCCTATGGTTCTCTTTTTGTTTAGAGGATATATCCCTGTTAAAGGTTTTATTGATTTATTTATTTAGTGGTATTGGAGTTTGAACTGAAGGCCTCGTACTTTCTGAGCATGTACTCTTACCACTTGTGCTATAATCCCAAGTCCTTTATGCTTTATTATTTAGGGGCCATGGTTTCATATATTGGCTTGACCAGATAGTAAACTTCCTGAACTCATCCACCCCTGTACATAAATGACACACTTTCCCTACCGCAGTAGCTATTAACTACCTAAGATGAGCTCTTTGCTGTTGTTTCACCCCACCTAGTTTCAAAACATGAACTTCCCAAACTCTACTTTCTGAACAGGTAGGATAGAATAGGTTTCTTCTACTTTAACAGAGCATTCATCTGTTGCCATTTTGAATCATATAAGGAAAATTTTATCATGTCCAATAATTGAAGACTTTTTTGGCCCCAAAGTTGATACAATTAGTTCATAATAATTTAGTGGTTATGTTGAATGAAACATGATGGATAAACACAAGCCCAGAAAGCAAACTGGATATGGTGTGAATATTCAGTTTAAACCTCCCATTGCTAATCTAGTTTTCGTCTACTGAGGAAGGCCAGATACTGGTCAGACACAGGTAAGATGTAGTTAAAATAAGGTTTCTCTTTCTCCATTTTGTACTTTTTAGCCTTCATTTCTTTTTTCCTTTTTTTTTTTTGTCAGTCATGGGGCTTGAACTCTGGGCCTGTGCGTTGTCTATGAGCTCTTCAGCTCAAGACTAACACCCTACCTATTGAGCCACAGTGCCACTTCTGGTTTTCTGGTGGTTAAGTGGACACAAGAGTCTCAAGGACTATTGTGCCTGGGCTACCTTTGAACCAAGGTCCTCAGATCTCCACCTCCTGATTAGCTAGGATTAAAGGCATGAGCTACCAGTGCCCAGTTCTATGTCCTTTCTGCTATGCCTTCTATTTTTCCCTTCAAAAATTTGCTTCATATATTTAAACTGGTCTATCTCTCATTTTTAAGTATAGTTTATTCAAATTGCTATTTCTAACTACCAGTGATAAGCTGTTTGATCACAAGATTTTGCATAGCCAAAAGAGAAAAATATAAGATCTAGTCGTGAAATTAGACAATGTTTCCAACAGGCATGATTTATTTGGAAAGGAGAACATTCCATATTACTGTGATAAGAAGATGCTGAGAGATGAGGCTAGAAATACTGGATTAGTTTTTTTAAATGTTAGGTTTACACTGACAGAATTTATTTCGGTATCTAAGTTACGGAGAAAAATCTCACAGCAAATATTAAAGTAATAAAATATAATGCTGTAAAATGTTCATAATATTAAGTCTGGGTTAGCTGATATTAATTTTACAGACTCAATACTTAACATGAATCAGGACATTCCAACAACAATATATGTATTTGATCATCTATACAGGACTCATAACAACTTTGTATTTATCCATGACAGAAAACATTCAAGAATTCTGTGATTTTTAGGGTAAGAAAATTAACCTGTTCCTAGAAACCAGTGCCAATAACACCTGGCTAACCTACAGAGAAAATACTGATATGGCAGTATATGTCTATGATTCCAGAACTGAAGGGCTATTGCAAATTTTGATACCAGCCTGAAAACAAACTACTATGTGAGTTGGAGGCCAACCCTGGTTACAAGCAGGATTTTGTCTCAAAAATAGATGAAAGTTTAGGAACATATTTGTGGATTTTAATATTGATTTATAATTTCTTTATAGGGAAAAATCTAATGTCAACATAATAAGGACTCTCTCTGAAATAATATCATGTTCTTGTATCTTATTGAACTCTTAACATGCAAAGGTTTGTAAAGACTAACTTATTTTCTTTTGCATCATACAGTATCCATGGTTTGGTTGTGAGTATTATTCAGTTACTATGATCTTAGTACCACTGTTCACCATAAATTAAGAATTTCTCATTTTGAAATTCACCTTCTGTTTTGCTATTTCTTACAAGTACTCCTCGAGTTCTGTGATGACCTAAAACCAAATACATACCAATAATTCATGTTGTTTAAATCTAATAAAAATATACCTTTCCCAAGTATTTCCATTTCCTTATGAATGGGGGAAAATAATACTAAGTGAGGTAAGTCAGATCCGAAGAAACATAGGCTCCATGGTTTCCCTTATTTGTAGTAACTAATAGATGTGGGGCACGTCACATCAAGGGTAAAAGGCCTACCTCATGGCCCAGTGCTCACTTCCTGGTTTTGGAGATCCAACTTGCCTGTCTCCTGGTTGGGAGGTTTGGCTGTGGTTTGTGATGTAAAATAAGGCTACCTGGAACCCATGGATTGGCCCCACCACCCTCTCTGACAGCACCTACCTCCCCCTGTCCTGCCTACTTTTATGTTAATAGACAATCCTGCATCTTACTTTAGTCCCTAGTATTTCCCCATTAAAGGAGTCTGCCTTGACATTCTCCCTGGCCCCTCTGTGTCTTCCCTCTGGAGAGGGAGGGCTGGGTGAAGGCGGCCAGTCGGCCCTAGTCGGTCTTGTCTTAGTCGGGGTGTGTTCTCTTTGCCCTTCCTGCTGGTCAGGAGGCAAAGAGTGCTAAAAACCTGACATTTCTGGCGCCCAAACGTGGGACATGAGAGGAACCCTCATCAGAAGTGGAATTGTCTGTAAGCCAAGCCAAGCGGATTATGACGTACATGTCTCCCTGAAAAGATGGGGCAATCTCACACCAAGAATGAGGACCAGGCACTCCCAGCGTCTAGATTTCAAAGCAGAGGTTTGAAGATCTCAGACCCCCAGGCTGAGAAGGTCTGGGAGGCCTTAACATGCGCTGCCTTGACATTCTCTCTGGCGCGTCTGTGTCTTCCCTCTGGAGAAGGGAGGACTGGGTGAAGGTAGCCAGCCAGCCGGCCCTAACCTTTCTGGGTTTCCTCTTAGTCGGGGCGCGTTCTCTTTGCCCTTCCTGCTGGTCAGGAGGCAAAGAGTTCTAAAAACCCCGACAAATAGATATCTAGGATTCTCGTAACAGAGGATCACAACAGCTAAAAAGCGATGTACATATGGCCATATAGGATGAGGCTAAGTGAAATGAACTCTAGGATATGGAAACAAGAGGTTTGATCTTTGTGATTGTTGCTCTTAATATACGATGTGAAGTCATTTCTTTTCTCATTTTTCCCTTTATGGTTAATCTCATGTGGTTACTGTATCTGACTTTGTTACCTAATATATTATATATGTACAATATATATATATACATTTATTTATTTGAAATAGGGAAGGGAAGGGGGAATCAAGATGATTGGGAAGGAATCAAGGGGAAGTGGGAGTAAAACATGAGAAGGGATATCAATGTTCAAGAAGCAATGTACCCACTGTGTGACCAATGTAACAGTAATCTCTCTATATGTTACACAAACAATAAAATACAGTTAAAAAATAGTATATCTTGGTTGCCCATACAATTTCAAAATAATTTAACTTCTAAAACTTTTTAGAAAAAAATGTTGAAGTCTTTCAAGAACTGTATCAACTTAAAAAATCTTTTGTTACCTATAAGGAGTTGTACAAAGAAGTTTCCATTTAAGAAAGTAGATTAAGAATACAATATATCTTGATCAATGTCACCCCTTTCCACATTCTCACATAACCCTCCACCTTTTCCCTTACTTCTCACTCCTCCTTTCCTCACACCTTTTCCTTTCCTCTCCTCCTGCTCCTCTTCCTCCTCCTCCACATTTTTTTTTCCCTTTCCTTTCTTTTGGTTCTAGGTCTATGGTTGAATTCAGGGTCTGAACACTGTCTCTGGCTTTTGAACTCAAGGTTAATGTTCTACCACTGGAGCTACAGATCCACAGGAATATATCAACTTTCAGCCCTAATAATCTTTATAATGAAGGGCTAAACTTTCACATGGAAAGTGGATCCCTAATCTGTTTCATGCTGCTTAGATTTCACTCATGTAGCAGTCAACTGATAAGAAAATATCCCAAGTCCTTCCTATCCCAGACAATCATCTGGATCTAATGACTGCTTAAATTAGATGTGATAAAGAAACAGGTTTTCCTAAAGGATATTTTTATTGGATTTCTTCCAAGAAGTTTAGCCTAGAACAATAACAATATAATAGACAAACAACAGGGTACCTTTCAAACTGACACAAAGAGATTGACTAGAATGCCAAGAATTCATCCATTTTGACAGTCAGCACAGACAGTACAGATAGACAGACAGTAGCACTTTAAAGTCCTTTGAACACATGTCAAAAGGCAAGGATTGACACTTAGTAGTATATACTACACTTCTGTAAGATGTATGTATAATGAACATTTTCTGAAACAAATGTTACTTTTGAAGTATATTTTACTATGATATATTTTATTATCTTTAGGTAGATGTACAAAGAAATTGCTGTTTATGAATACAATGCCCATGTAAATATCAGAAACTACATGCAGACTGAATTCTGGAAAATATTTTGTTTGTTTGATAAATAAGTTGAAGGTATAATGATTGATGATTTCAAATATAAATACACTGTTCAGAGCTGTACAGGCATCTTGTAGGCATGAGAGAAAAGCCAGAATTGCTATGCAGATCCTGACTGACATTATTGAACTGCAACAAGCCATTATTTCTGAGTGCATATATATAGTCCCAAGTCTGTCTATTGTTGAGAAATGTCACCTTATACCATTAGTTAGATTTCATTTCTAGTAGCTGGATTCACTCATTTCTTCACAATCGTATTTACTTTCATTCCTTTATCCTTAACTTCAAAAGAAATCCTTCATTTTAACTGCCTTTTTCTTTTGATGAAAGTACTTTCCTATCCAGGCATTGGTTGCTCATGCTTGTAATCTTAGCTACCTGAGAGCATGCACGTTTGAAGCTAGCCCATACAGACAAATCTAAGTAACTCCTACCTCTAATAACCAAAAAAAAAAGGCTAACACAGGAGGTGTGGCTCAAGTGATATATTTCCAATGCCAAGCAGAGAATGAGGTAAGAATTCAAGTTCCACAAGTAGTTTATCTTTGTGACTGTTGTTCTTAATGTACAATGTGAAACTATATTTCTTTTTTTCTTCTTTTCCCCTTAAGGTTTATCTCATGTTGTTACTGCATATGACTTTGGTACCTGGTATATATATATTTTTTTTTATTTGTGTATTTGAAAATGGGAACAGAAGGGAAAAGCAAGATGAGTGAGCAGGGAGGGAAGGGGTAACAATGTTCAAGAAGTAATGTACCCTGATGAATGCAACTCTAACCCTTTTGTACAACACCCCCAAAATAAAATTAAATTAAAAAGAAACAGTTCAAGTTCTAATACTAGCACTAGCACCAAATCCAACTGAACAAAAGCATGCTTTACTTCATGTCATCCATGAAAATTCCTCACTACATATAACTATTGAAAGTGAAGGAAGTCAGAGGATGTTATCAGTTTTCACATAGTAACAAATGAGAACTGTGCTACACCCACCCTGAAAATAACTGATAACTGAGCAGGAACCTGAAGAGAAAATTGATAATCTTTTCCTAAAGATTTGTTTTCTTGACTGGACATGGTGGCTCATACCTGTAATGCTAGCTATTGAGGAGGCTGATATCTGAGGATCATGGTTTAAAGCCAGCCTGGGCACTAAAAAGTCCAAGAGACTCTTATCTCCAACTAACCACCAGAAAACTGGAAGTGGCAATGTGGCTGAAGGAGTGGGGTGGCATCCTTGAGTGGAAGAGTTCAGGGACATGGCCCAGGGCCACGAACTTTGGTTCAAGTCCCTAGACCGACAAAAACAATGTTTTTTAAAGTTATTTTAAATAGCTTGCAAAAGAGTTGCCATTTATCAAAGCAGTTTATAAAAACAATATATATTGCTCAATGTCACTCCTTTGAACTTTCTCTCACTCTTTTTGGTTTTGTAGGATTTACATTGAATTGTTGACTGTACACTGTCATTCTCCTCTTCATTTATCTACCTTCTTGTCCTTAACCCCAACATACTCTTTTAAATGCCAGCTTCCTAGTGTGTATTTCCATTTTGTCTTTCTGAGCAATTATAAAATTTGAGTTTTCCCTCAAATGATATTGTCCATTGCAGCATTATTTGCCATAGCTAGGGTATGGCAAGATGTGGTATATACATAAAATGAAATTCTATGTTTCCATCACAAAAAATGACATTAATCCATCTGTAAGGAAATGGCAAGACTTGGAGAAAATTATATTAAGCGAAGTAAGACAGACTCAAACAAACTGTGTGGACTCCCTGATTTGAACTTGTCTATCATATTCTTAGCAAGAGGATCACAATATCTCAATAGCTTGGTGCAGATGAACATATAAATGAAGCTTATCAAAATAAACTCCAAGAAATAGAAACAAGAGGTTTTTGTTTTCAGGGTTATTTTTTGCATTTTCTTTCCTTTGATTTATGTCTTGTCATCACCATTTTTTATTTCCATACCCTCTGTCTTGTATATAAGTTTATCACAGAAAGGTGGGACAAAGGGTAAATCAACACAATAGTAATACTAGCTAGACACTATGTTGGCAATGAAATTTATAAGCTGAGGAGGGAGGGGAGCTAATTGAGTGGGTAGTGGGAGGAATGAGGGAGGGGCTAACACAATTAAAAAAGAAATGTACTCAATACCTTACATATGTAACTGTAACTCCTGTTTGTGTATACAGAGTATATGTGTATACAAAATACAAAATATGTTGCAGAAAAGAAAAGCTATAAAAATATTCTCGGCTATACAATTAAAAAGGCATTATTGATACTTGATTTGAATTTTCTAGCAAAAGGCTCAAAGGACTATATGACACAGCACTGTAAAGAAATGCACTTTCTCAGATAGAGTCCCTTCTCCTGTTGGCACCATTCTATGTATTCACTCTCTTGATGAACATTAGCTAAAAGGCATTTGAAAAGGGAGGCATGGGAGCAGGAAAGAAAAAGAAAAAAACAAACAACAAACTAAAAACCTTGCCCGGCAACCACTGGATTCATATAGGGCTCAAATTACCATGAAGATATGAAGCAACAGGATGGTGAGCAAAGGAACTAACTATAAATATTTGGTGATCCACATGAAAACATGTTTACTTACAGAAGGAAACTAGTGGTCCTAGAACTGACAGGAATTAGAGATTTCCTCATTCAAATGTAAAAGATAGGTACAATGCTATTGGTGATATGATTTGTAGCACAATGCTATTGATGATATGATTTCTAGGCTACCTTTCAGGGGAGCAAAAGGAATGGAAGAGAAGAAAACAGTGAAATAAAAAGGAAAAAAGAAGTGAAAGTAATAAAAAAGAAAAGGAAGTTGTTATTTCTCCTGGCAACACCAAATCAACAACTCTTTCAAATTCCTGAGGATCTCAGGCTTTTGTTATTTTTTTAAAAAAGTCTGAGCTATTAGAGATTTACAATAGAACAAAATCTTCAGAGACATTAGGCCAAATAGTATGAGGCTAAATGAAAGGACCTCCAGGATAAGGAAACAAAAGCCATATAATGAGTGACTGTTGTCCTTATATAATATGTTATCTCTCATCTCTTTTGCCATACCTAGGTTATCTCATATTGTTACAATATTTCACCTTGTTATCTGCTATATTTTATATGTGCTTAATTGGTTATTTGAAATTGGATAGGGAAGGGGGAAATCAAGATAAGCGGGGGGGGGGGAGGGAAATGGGGACCATGTCATGAAAAAGGGTATCAATGTTTGTGAAGTAATGCACCTTCTATCTGGTGAATATAATGTAACCCTTCTATTAATCACAATAAGAAATTATTAAAAAAGAAAAAAATCTCTGAGCTATCTTTTGTAGAAAGCATGTGAAGTTATTCACAAATGTTAAACTTTATTATACTAAAGGTAGGTACAATTTATCAATATATAATACAAAATAGGCAACATAAATCTGAGTTATCTTAATTTACACAGACTCTAAGTATTCTCACAGTGGAACAAGGGAGAATAGTCTTAGGAGAGAATCACAATGGCATAATACCTATAAACATATGATCATCAAAAATGATGTTCAATAAAATGAATTCCAAGAACTAGAAACAAGTGTTTTGTTGTCGTTGTTTTTGTTGTTTTCGTTGTTGTTGTTATTTTGGCTTTTTCTTTTTCTTTTGGTTTATGGATTTCTTTTGCCTTTGTCAGTTTTTTATTTGAGTATCTTTTGTATCATATATAAACATATCTGTTTGGGGGAGGATTAAAGGGGCACACAGAAATGACGGGACAAAGGGGACATTAATATAAATGGGTGCTCACTAGCCACTGTGCTGAAAAGGAACTGTACAACATGTGGAGGAGGGGGTCAGGGAAGAAAAACAATGGGGGGAAATACGGGAAGAGATGACACTTCAAAAAACATACTCCTTACCTAATTTATGCAACTGTAATGCTTCTGTACATCACTTTTACAATAAAATATTTTAAAGAAAAAAATGTTCTCAGCTTTAGGAAGGATAAATGCTTAGGTTTCACACAATTGCATGAATGCTTTATTTTACATGTAAAATGGAACAGACATTAAATAATGAGGAGAATGCTTCAAGACAGATAAGGATATTTCAGACCAGCATTGTGTGATTTATATGGCCAAAGATTTGGGGTGGCCTAAAAAGAAGGGTACAGGCCCTATTTAGGTGACATTAATCAAATGGGGAAATTTACCCCAAAAAATCAGTTCAAATGACGGAGAAACAAAAATCTTTTACTTAATCACTTAGGGCTGAGCAACATGAGTAACTTCTATAGAACAAAAGACATACTACAGATGTTTTCACAGCTTCAAACATTTGGGTTTTTAAATTGTCCTGCTTAATCCCAGTACTTGGTCATGTGGACCATTCTAAGTAATGGTGCCCCTGGCTCTTATTTTTGGACATGTGTTTAATTGAGGGACTCAAGCCAGAGAAGTACCCCCAGCAGCTCACCCTCTTTTATTTGTTTTTCATAGTACAAGTGCTCCATTTCTTGTGTACAGTCCTCAGCTGCTTTTCTATTCCCTCTCCATATGCAGTGATTATAGTGAGAACACATTTGAAAACAAAAGGCTGGGCAAGAATTCCAACAGGTGTAATTAATGTCAAGTGCTCCTGCAAGTGGCTTGGCTTTCCTGCTGCCTTTTCCACCTGCTGCCTTCCTGGCTGCCTTCTTTAGGACTTGTCCATCTGTTGGAAATGAACATCCAGAATTCATCATTTTACATCCTGAGTGGCACCTGAATGCTCTTCTCTTCTTAAGTGAGCCCTAAGAGTATCACTTTATAGGCACAATTAGTTAAGTGTTGAGATTCCCTGGGGAGCTAGCGATCACTTCCTCAAGTACTTTCTCTTTCTCAAAGTGGATTGTTCTGATTCTGAGTCATGAAGCAATAACAAAGTAAAGAATTACCACTAATCTTCCTATGCAATCGAAAGCACAGGGCTCAATACCCTCTTCATACGCACACGTGTGTGTGTGTGTGTGTGTGTGTGTGTGTGTGTGTGTATGTGTGTGTGTATAAATACATTTATAATTGTGTCACATTTACCATTGTATGAAGATATATTTGTCTTTTTTGCATTTGCATGCTCTACATACACTTACAGGTGAAAAGCCACAGGAAGTATTTTTTTCCAGTATCATTTTTGTCACAAATGTATTTGGGACAAAATGTACTTTTTCCAAGTACCAATGAAGACACAGAAAGCTGACATCACTGAGAGGACAAGGTAACAAAAAGCAGAAGAGCTGCAGAGAAAACAGAGAAGACATTTTATATTTTTGAGTGCAGAGGTGATGTTTATCTTGAAAATTAGTAGGTGGCTGCCCAGGGAATCTCAGCTAGATACTACTCAGAAAAACATGACAGAAACTAATTACACTAATAATAATTGAATGTGCTTCACACTTTGAAGAGTTACGAAAGAGCATCGATGAAATTCCTCCAAGTTTTCATAGTATTAAAACACAGCAATACACGCACTCATTTATGGAAATTTACTTTCTAATAGTAGTCTGAGCTAATAAAACAGGTAAAATAAGACAGATATTTGCAAGAATTGTGAAAGAGGAACACAATGTTTCACAAAACAAAGAAAATGTTATTCATTTCCAGTTGTACTTAAAGAGCAATCCTAGGTATAGTTTTCTTTGAAACTTAGAAAAGGAATTCCTCTGCATATCATTCCTGAAACCTCTGGAGAGTTGTTTATTTTAAATTATTATTACTATTATTTTCATTTATTTAGCCTTAATTATTAAGGAATTGAAGAGATTTTGCTTTCTTTAAAAGGACTATGCCCCTAATATTTCCATCATGAAATTATAATTATCTTATTATAGAATAAAAATGTCAGGAAAGATGGACTATGCCCTGAGAAACGTATACAACAAAGTTTTTCACTGGAGTAGTCCTAATTATCCAACTTTTTAAAATGTGATAGATAATAAGTAGTTGCTGAGCATAAAATATTTTGTGGCATCTGCATTAATATCATTTTTAAAAGACGATTATTTCATGTTTATAGTATACTGTTTACAGTTATGGACATTTGAGTACAACAGAAAAAAATAACTGTATTGTCTTGCTTAACTGATACCAGTAATTGTTTCTATAGCTCTTCCAAAGGACATCCACCAGTGCTTAATTCTCTTGCTTAGAGATCACATTCAATACTGACTTAAATCTAAGTTTTTTTCATATATTTTTATAGTAATTAACATAAGGTTTACAAGTTTTTTTAAAAAAAACAATATGGAATATAAAATATGTGAAAGCCTATTTCACCACTAATGCATATCTAAGATAATCCCCAGCCCTAGTAACACCTCTAATTCATATATGGTGAAATCATATGGAAAGTTGCTTTGGTAGTTAAATAACGATATTAATTAATCAATGACTTTTTCCAATTGCTGCCTCAGCTTCTTCCTCAAGCTCCAGATTGCAGAAAGTGATTAGAATTGTTTTGGAGGTTACTGAATAAATTCTGAGGTAAGAAAGAAAACCACCAGCTAATTGCAAGTGAGATTCATCAAATGGGAAAACCAAAGAGTGCTCTGCATTTTCAGGCTCTTCCCAGAGTTACTCAAAAGAGCCTGACAAAAGAGGCAGCCATCAATGTGAAGATTCCTAAGATTGCTACAGCTTTCCTCCAGAACCAGCCAACTCTTGGGCCCAGAATCATTCCAAGTCATGTGTAAACTTTTATGTTATTAGTAGTACTATTGTTGATGCTAGGATTTGAACACAAGGCTTCACTTGCTAAGCAGCTGCTCTTTCACTTTAGTGACTCCATCAGTGTCTTTCTGAGCCAGTTAAGTTCCACAGAGGGTCTCACTAAGGCCCCAAACAGCCTGGACTGGGATACTCCCAATAATGTTTCTCTTTTTTGCTGGGATGACAGGCTTGTGCCACTGAACTTAGCCATAGTTTGAGATGACCAGTGCATATACTTCAGCCAGTCATTGATTGAGATGGAGTCTCACCAACTTTTATTCCCCTGGCTACCATAGGACTATAACTCCCCATCTCTGCTTTCAAGGACTTAAGGTTTGAACCACTGTGCCCAGCTCTGATATTTAAGCTTTTATGGACCATGAACAGTAGGTGTAACCAAACTGTAGCCACAATTTGGATGGGCTAGCTTCAGCAGCATTTTGGAACTGTATGACAGCCACCTACACAAGCTTGCCAACATTTATTAGCCATCTAATGCTGCATGTCTAATGTTCAAGCATTTAAAAATAGTTTGAGTACATCTAATGGGGCTTTATTATATACCAATTATCATATACAAACAAAACTTAAGAACAGGACTCATTAAGAGATGATTCTGGATCTTTACTTAGGAAGAGTCGACCCATATGGAGTTTACTATCTCTTCCTATAATATTTTCATAGTATTTGGCCTCACTGAGGTAGCTGATCCATTTAAAATTGACTGCGGTGGATGTAAACTTGTTCAATCATTCTGGAAAGCAGTATTGAGGTTCCTCAAAAGACTAAACATAGTGATCCAACAATTCTACTACTAGGCATTTATTCAATAGACCACAAACTAGGCCACATTAAAACTATCAGCAAAGCCACATTTGTTGCAGCATAGTCAACATAAGGAATCAACCCAGCCCCTCACTGGATGAATCGATCAAGAAAATGTGATATAAACATCTTCTGTGGTATACACATATACACACAATGGAATTTGATGTCATTGCCCCATTCGTAAGAAAATAGAAAGACTTGGAAAAGAATTATATTAAGTGAAGTAAGGCAGAACCAAAGACACAAAGTTCAATTGTTTCCCTCATTTGTAATAACTAGAATGTGCCTATAAATCTACAAGTAAACACACTGGATGGGGAAAAAGCAAAAAACAAAAACAAAACAAACAAAAAACCATTACAATTGGACATGATAAACACTAAGACCAAACAAGGATATTTTCAGGAGATGAGCACAATGACTCCACAAGTATGAGCATATGATCAGATAAAATGATGTTTCCTAAATTAACTCCAAGTAATGGAAATTAGAGATTTTTATGTTGCTTTTAATTTTTGTTTGTTTTCTCCTTTGCTACTGTTTTTTATTTCTCTGTGTTTTGTCTTTTATATGGTTTATAGGTCTGGTAAAGGTAAGTGGAAGCACAGAAAATGGGACAAAGGCTGAACAAATGCTTCAGTGATAGTCACTAGACACTACCCTAAAAATGAACTGTACAACTTGTGGAAGAGGGGGTTGAGAGAGGAAAATGGGGAGACTACAAGGGAAGAGGTGACACTGCTCAAAAAGAAATGCACTCATATATCCCCTTTACAATAGCAATTTAAAAAACAAAAGTTAGACAAGGACAGAAACAAACAAGGACAGAGAAGGAAAGAAGCAAGAGACATGAGGAAGAGACAGAGACATGCTAGGAAGAGAAGGAAGAGAGGTGAAGAACAAAAACAGTGAAAGAAACAATAAAGAAAAAAATCACATAGGTTATGGTGACATTCTGAACATTAAGTGAAGTAAAACCCACAGACAAATAGCACAGACTCAGAAGAAAATAGGGATCTAATAAAATAAACAATAAAACCGAAGAAAATGGTTACCTTTGGGCAATGAATTAAAGCAAGGACAAAAATTGCAAACTAGTAATCGGTACAAGGTGAGAAAATGAACAGAAGGAATAAAACAAGAGCCCGAGTAATGGGACCAGGAAACATATTTGCTCAGATCTGTTAGGTAAGAAATGAATTCAGGGCTCATTTAGTTTGCAATGTGGGCTGGCCCGCTTCCAAGGGCAGAAGGGGATCTGAGCTTCCAGATGGGGCAAGGAGAACTAGATAGAAAGTGGATGAATGTGGATGCAGGGAAATGGCTGGGCAACACTCCAAATTCATTTGACATTTTTCTCTTAAGAATTACTTTTTAAACCTTTAATCATTTCTGGAACTCTTACTTATGCCCTTTCTATATCCCATGTCCTTTATGTAATGAAATGAGGAAATTGAGATATGATATAGAGATGAGAGGAAACTTACGTCGGTATAGCAGAGATCACTTTTAAACAAAGGTTTTATACTTCAGAGCAGGAAGACTAGAACTTACATTAAAGTGATCAGAGGCCATTCACACAGCTTTATGAAGCAATATAACATTACTGACCCAGGCAATTGATACTAATTTAATCTATGGAAACCAGAAGATGTCAAGGAGAGGCAACAGCCACAAAATTCTGGAGATTGAGGTACAGAAGTAAAAGAGTAAGAGATTGCTAATGTGTTCACTAAATTGCTAACTTACTTACTAAACTTACTAAATTGTTCCAAACTATTAGAACAAAGGGGATAAAGCTTGAAGGCTGAGATAGTATTGAAATAAAAGAAAACTAAATTGATGTATGTAATTTCTGCTTCACATCACAGTGCATTCCTGAGAATCACACTATAAAACAGCTTGCATTTTCCCCTAGGAATGATTTCATAATTGAATGTTGTGCTCCTGAACAAGAGTTCATTTTTAAAATAAATCATAGATATGATCAACAAAATGCTACAAAGGAAAAGACAAAACAATGGTAAAACACTGTAATAATTTAAAATATAATCATTATATTCCTAGTCCTATAAAATGGACATAAATGAACAGTACATGTTGATTATACAGAGGGCCTAAATACACCATAAATTGTGTATAACATCCCACATTACAATTTTGCTGTCTCATAAATCCAACCTCTCTTAAAATAAATACAGAAGCTACAATAAAAATGATTTAAATATTTAATCAGCAATATCATGCCCCCCTTTAAAATTCAGAGGTTATTCTGAAAAGATAATATTTAAATTTGAAAAACTGACTCGCTAAATGTCTCCTTAAAAATCTTTAAAATAATATTTTGTTCCTATCTTTGTTATATATGTATTCACTGTAAGGGTTGCAATGGTTTAGGTCTCCTCTAACCACTTTGTGTGTAGTAGTCAATGTAACTCTTGTTATGGTTTAGATAAGAAGCATTTCTTGAAGGTTCATGTTACCCATTGCACTGGTTAGACCCAGAGTTGGGGGAAGCTATTGAATTCACAAGGGCTCTGACCTAACCAACTACTTAACTCTTTGCTGGATTCATACTAGAATCAACTGGCTGTAGGGAAGTGTAGAAACCTTACAAGGTAAAAGCAGTTCGGGAAAAGTAGGTCACTGAGGGTATGCTTTTGAAGGGTCTGTCGTATGCCTAACCTCCTCTTCCCTTTGTCTCTCTGCTTCCTGGTTGCCAGGAGGAGGTTTCTCCTCCCATGCCCTGCAGTAGGAGACCTTTTCCTTGCCTCAGGCCTAGAAGGAAGTCAATGACCATAGACTGAGACCTCTGGAAAAGTCAGCCCACATAAATCCCTTCTCTCTTATAGTTACAGATAATGCAAGATCTATAACACTATAATCCTAGTACAATTATTTTCCTTGTTTTAGAACTGAGTGAAGTGAGGCCACTTGCCAAATTCTGCAATCTGGAAAGGAACAGAACAATGGCATGTTCTAGAACCTGAACTGCTGTACTAAGAAATCTCTCTGGACAGCTCTTTTCCCTCTCAAAACTTTTCTGTAATGAGGGGAAGCATCCAGATGACATTTGAGCTGTGTTCAAAAGTAAGCTTGGTTATTTCAAAAAGCTACTTCAACTTTTTCTGTGTGAGATGCTTTGAAGGCAAGTATGTTTTACCTTTGTTTCTTAAGCTCACCTCTTCCCCTTCTATTTCCTCTCTCCAAACATTAAAAGCTACTTGGAAGATAACAATGAGTCACAAAAAGGCAGCCTAATGAATGTCTCTAGCAAGCTGCTGCACAGACTGCACAGTCCTCAGCCATGCTGTGGATAGTTCTACCTAAAATGCCCCCATGAGCTTCAATCAGATCATTAACATTCCTCTCCTTCCTGAAATAAGTAAAGGCTTCCTATCATGGCAAGCTTCAACTGCAGAGAAGAAAATAGCAGTGGGCTGATAAATGTGAGGAAAAGTGAAATTCCATTAGTCACCAGCCTGCAGTAAAGAGGAGAATGCCAACAAGAGCTGATAAAAGCACAAAATCTGACAGAGAATTTGTAAGTCTAAGAGAGAAAACAAAATGAAACATAAGTAGGATTATAACGAATTCTTTAAGAAATATGATCAATTGGTAAACAGATCTGTTGGAGAGATAAGGATACGGAAGCTCCTGCTAACTTTGACAGGATGGTCAAGTATGCCCTTCTCAATACAATACCTCTATCCAATGCATTCTTTAGGTGTTGATTCTCATCTCCAGTGAGGATACTTTGGGTTCAGATCCATTACATCATTGCACCCATATGTTTTCAAGAGTTAATTCTGTGTGTATGAGAGAAAGAAAGAGATACATATAAAGACAGAAACAGAGGGAGACAGAGTCAAAGACAGAGATAGAGGAGAGAAAATGGAGGGAAGTTGGTCAGCAGAAGGTAGCATAATATACCATACTCACTGATAAGGATGGGGAAAAGGATGATTTGAAATCCCACCGAATTGGTCAGCTGTAAAACTGGAACTTATGAGTATTACATCATTCTTTGATTATCAGTATTTGAAGCAATACTACCTAACATTATCACTTTAAGAATTTCTACAAAGAGGGAACAGTTTTAATCTCAGATACTAGAAATGTGGCCTCCACTATTAGCAAAAACAGAACATAGATTCTATCCCTTCACAATTGCTTAGTGGCAGTGGTCATTCAGAGTTCAAGGCATCATCTGTTAGATATAATCTCAGGCACAAAAATAAATAATTGTTCCAAGCCATCTAATATAATGAATTTTCTGATACATAAATGTAGCTCAAGTGCTCACACCATAAGAACTGTATTAGGGCTTTGTATTTGCATATGTGTTCAGACATAAAGTGTTCAGAAAGGGGAGTAGATGGAACAGAAACTGTATTAGGCTGAAAAATACCAATAATAGCATGCTGGTGATTGTGCTTTGGTTGTTCACATTTCTTCTAAAGTGTTCTTCTAGTCTGTGAGCACATGAGCTTTAAACAAGTTTGATTATAGCCACAGAAGTATTTAATGAGTCGGGAATAATAGTAGTGTATGTCAAGCAAGACTTTATGCACAGTTTTAAGACTTATTTGTTGTTGTTGTCATTGAAAATGATACACAGGAGAGAACTCAGTGCATTTATGGTACTGCAGTGTTGTTTTGTTCTTTCCTGCTTTGTCCTCTTTACTAGAATGTCACTCCCAGACTTACAGTTGCCAATGTGCCTTTCTGATCACTGAAAATGACAGATACTGTTATAAACTATAGTGCTTCACAAGAAGAGAAACACATTCATACATCTCCTGCAAATGTCAATTGAGGTAATGTTTTAATATGATTGTAGTAATTATATGTAAGCATATATATGTATATGTATGTATATGTACATATTTTTCCACAGGACCTTGGGTGGTAACATAGATGCTGACACCTCATGCTCATGTCCCTGGCAGGAAAATGGCTTTCCTTCTAATGGCTGGTACTCTGCCACTGGAGCCAAATTTTGATCTGTCAGATTATAGACTACTGAGTAGTTAGATTACAAGCATGAGCCATTGGTCCTTGGAAAAACTGCATAGGCAAAACAAGACAGGTCGACATTCTGCCATTCAAGTACTCATGTAAATTAAATCTCCCATCCATCACTGATCAGATTGATCAGTTGTCAATATTCCCATTCATTGAGGAAGAGAGTCTGAAGAATGTTCAAAGAAGGTCTGTCATCTAGCATAAAGTCCTTTATTATACATGAAATTTCACCGAGTAAAGCTGAAAGCTGACTTCTATCTAATGAGAAATTACAAAATTATGGTTAGAAACCAATCTCAGCTAATATTCACTTTTATTTGACCACGATGTTTTATAAAATTGGGCTGCATATATTTTCATTAAAAGGTGAAGTTAGATAACTTTCTGTAATATTTCCATGTTTATTTTGAAAAATGATATATTCTAACATATGTTCGTAACAAATACAATGGTCAGAGAAGACTTATAACGCCAGCCCCTTTAAATAGTATGTTACATCAATCCCTGAACTTTCACAAGGTCTGACAATAAGTTACATTTTTATATATATCCATAATATTATAAAAATAAAGGTTAAAAGACAATAGGAGAGATATATCCTTGGAAGAAATAATCCCCATTTTCAAAGCTACAGTATTCACTTGATATCCATTTACATAATGAAGAAGGAAGTATTTTCATAGTTCAATCAATATATCTGTCACATACATGATGCTAATAGATCTTAAGAAACAGAAGCCTAATTTGATCCACAGAATAATCTTCATTTTGAGTGGACTAGAAACTTATCCCTGCACCAATTATGATAGAAACTAAGGAATGATCATGTTCAAGAATATCTAAAATTAGTTGGGTATGGTGGCTCACACTTGTAATCCTAGCTACTCAGGAGGCCTGGATCTGAGGATCATGGTTCAAAAACAGCCCGGGCACTAAAGTCCGTGACGCTCTTACCTCCAATTTTTCACCAGAAAACCAGAAATGGAAGTGTGGCTCAAGGGGTATGGTGATAGCCTTGAGCTGAAGAGCTCAGGGACAATGCCCAGGGCCAGAGTTCAAGCTCTGCAACTAACTACAATAACGGAAAAATAGAATATGTAAAATTATATTTTAGAACAATCACTTCCCAAAGTTAGCATCAAAAAATGAGTAGAGAGGCTGTGCATGCTACATCTATTTCTCCCTTATTTTTTTCCCTGAGTCACATGAAGGATTCCTGGCAGAGAAGAGGAACATAGCACAGAAAGCCATAGGTTCCTTGGCTCAATGTCTTCTGATTCCAAGGCATGCGATAGAGCAGAAAGGCAGTTCCATAGCACTAACAGAGACAGTGATGGACAGTAGTGCTGGTGAAAAGTTTATACTGGGGTTGACCTCAAAGAAAATGCCTCAATAATGTAAACTGTATATTTTCAAGCACAATACCCTGGGCCGAGAATGTGGCTTTAGTAGTAGAGTGCTTGCTAGAACATCTGAAGTGCTGGGTTCAATACCTCAGTACACATAAATGGAAAATCCCAGAAGTGGCACTGTAGCTCAAGTGATAGAGTGCTAGCCTTTAGCAAACATAGCTCAGGGACTGTGTTCAGGCCCAATTCAAGTCCCAGGACTGGCAAAAGAAAAAGAAACCTACAAGGAACAATAGCCTACCATTCCAAAGGAAACTATTATCCATTCAGAATTTGTTTTCTGGTTTGTAACACGCTCTTTTTCCAGGCTTATGAAAAGTAACAATTTACTCAATGAATACTTACTAATTCACTGACTATTGTAAGGTATGAAAATGAGATGAACAACTCAGCCTATGCCACTGATTTCAAGAAGCTTATATACATCACTATAGAGAGGAGAAAGAAAATGGTCTCAGCTAGCGATAACTGCTTGCTAATGTCTCAATGTCTTTAGCCCTTTATAACTCATATTTGGAAGTTTTATTCCTAGTTGGTATTAAGAGGTAGGGCCTTTGAGAGGTGAGTGTGGCTTGTGGTCAGAGTTCTTATGAAGAGAACCAGTGCCCTGACTTGTGAGGATGTGTATGGGGGCTGGTTTGCAGCCTTGTATTTATGTCATGTATGGATGAATCAAAAACTCAGCCATATGCTAACATTGCTCCACAGAAGTCTAGTGGCTAGAGAGAAGGAGATTGCTCCATGTACATGGAAGAGATCCTTTAGATGCTGATCTCGCTGGGACGTCTCAGAGTTTTACATTTGGTAAACCTGTGTTCATTTTTGATGACTCAGAAATTACTTTGTCCATAGAACAATCTCTCAACTTCCAAGGTCACAGATTCACAGAACTCACACTGTCTAAAGAGCACCTTGTGTATATAGCCCAGTGTCTGAGATGCTGAAATTCTGGGACCTTCACACCTCCTCTCATTTTGTCTTTGCAGGATCAGAGCCTGTATGGACAGTTGGTATGCGTTAGGGAAGACACACTGGCAGGAAATGTCAATTCTACCTGGAAATTATTGCCAATTTCATGATAATTCAATGTAATAGCCAATGTTATCTTTTTATTTTACTTCCATAAAACATACTTCATTTTCTAAAGAATACTATCTACACAGTAAATATTTTAAATGAGTGATTTAATTTTTTTAAATCCACATAATACTCCCACAAAAATTCAATGTACAAAATAAATAAAAAAATTAAGGTTTTTAATCTATTCATCTGCTTGTTATTTTAAGAAATAGTGTCAGTTTCCTGGTATACTCTTTCAACAGTGGTATAGAACAAATAACAATCCTGTAAGAATACATTTTAATGTAAAATAGATAATTCCTATCGTGTAAGATAATCCCGTACAACACACAGCTGTTATTAGAGTTAAAGAACCTTGAAGATAATTAGATATATAATCACTTCTTAATGCGATTGAAGATGTTTCAACATTAATTTTTTAATCTAGGTATATTAAGAATAACAGTAATTGAAATTATCTTATTTATTGAAAAGCAAAGATGCATAGAACTCAATTACATTGGTGCAGCCACTGTGCTTTTATTGAATTTCTATGGTATAATATAACTGTGCTAGGTGCTTATAATGTAAAATTTTAAGCATAAACACCCACCTTGTCAGTGTTAATATATGTTAGAAAATGAATGATAGAATATAAAAGGCTCTGACAGTGACAGAAGAAGAGAGGAAGGTGAATAAAGAGAACGGATGAGGATGAATACAGCCTATGTAATTTATTTACTTGCATGAAAACTGAGCAATGAAACCAGTGAAGATTGTGCTAAGAAGTGATTAGGGAACATAATAGAGATTGTAAGGTAGACAGGGTACAGGATAAGCATGTATGGATATGTCACAATGAAACTTCTTTATACAATCAATGTATTTCAATAAAAATCTTTTTTAAGTGTAGTTACTTCCATAACAAAAAAATCCAAAGAGTACAAGAGTGAGGACTCAATAACTGCATACCCAAAGCTATGGACATGGTAATGGAAATATAAACATAACTATATAGACATAAAAAACTATGACTATAGACATGTTTTATTTCATAAATTAATGTTTCTATGACATACAAACCCTTAGCCTAATTTTGATTAAGTTCTAAATACTAAGTCCCAGTGATTGTAAATAGAGATTCCCTCCTTGAACACTTGTTTGTTAAACTTGTCATTTAAAATATGATGTAAAAATCAACATTAATAAATTCTTTAATAAAAATATCAATAAAAATTTTTTGAAAGAATGAAATGTTGCAAGCAAAATGAAGTAAATATTTAAATTTTGAGCAAATGAATGTGAAAGAGGAAAGAACAGGCTTATCAGATGGGAAGAGGGTCTAGTATAAAACCAAAATGCTTTTTTTGTATAATAATCAGTATGTAACATAACCATTAGTCACAAACAATAAGGTGTTCCCATTAATTTCTGTAACCAGTTTTACACTTATACAGCAAAACTGAGTTTCTGGCTTTTCTTTTTCTCAGTGCTTTATTATTTCTTTGAGAGTCAAGTGTATATTCTTCTGTCCTACAACTATAACACATGTAATATAATAAAATGTGTCCTGAAGAATGTTGAATGAATAAGTACCAGTATGTCTCACAAACTTTATCTATCTCTCATTTTTCTCTATACCTGCTCCCTTCACTCATTTTGTGTCTTGGTTTTTTTCTTTTCTTTCAGTACACTCCTATAATTTCCATGATTAGGACCAAGTTTTGCCCGAATTGTCATTTTCCTCCCTCTGCTTCTAGATTCTTTATTGGAAAAGTTATTACAACATATTTCTGCTTTCTGGGTCCAATAATGGTCTGAAGGTCTGAAAAGGAGCTAGACAATGTGATATCCAGTGGAGAACACCACAAATCCGAGAGAAAAGACAGATATTCAGAATCTCATTAGTGCTGGTGTTCATGCAAATCCAGAAGGATAGGATAAGAATGAGTGGAGCAGATGAAAGTTTCACTTAAAGTTAGTTTGGGATTCTCTCTCTCTGCTTATGACCTAATGGAGTAGAAGTTCTGCAGCTTGCTCTTGTTTCTTAAAAATAAAATTAAAGTATTCTAGTTGAGCTGGAAGTTTGGCCTAGTGGTAGAATGTTTGCCTAGCATGTACGGAGACCTGGGTTCAATTTCTTGGTACCACGTACATAGAAAAAAGCTGGAAGTGGTGCTGAGTCTCAAGTGGTAGAGTTCTATCCTTGAGAAAACCCAAGGACAGTGCTTAGGCCCTAAGCTCAAGCCCAGGACTGACAAAAAATAAAAATAAATAAAATAAAATATTCTAGCAATCCACGATTGAGAAAATATTCTGGTTGTATATTGAGTTGGGTGAAAAAGCAGCATGAAAGAGGATTTGAGAGTAATGTACACAAGTGAAGTTTGTCTGTATAAAATATCTAAAATGTCGCTATTTTGCTCAAGTTCTTCTCACATAACCTGACATTTCATGGAATAAGACATGGCCATAATTGTTCCATTTAAGCTAGATGGTATCAAAGAGCCAAATACTCTGTGCTTGTTGAGACTGTTGGGGCTTGAACTTAGGGCCTGAGTACTGTCATTTCACTTTTTGTTCAAGGCTAACATGCTGTCATCTGAGCCACAGCTCCACCCACTTCTGGCTTGTTGGGTGGTTAATTGAAGATCAGTTTGCCTTGAAACCAGGAGCCACAGATCTAACACTCCTGAGTATTTAGAATCACAGGTGCAAGTCACCAGTGCAAGTCTTGATATACATTAACTATAACATCCACCTGGATCACACTCCTGACCCTGAAGACAATAAGCAAGAGTCACTGAGTTCGGTAGCCATTTCCTTTTTAACATCAATCAGGCCATGGTCCTCTGAAAATACCATGGTCCAGATCACAGTATTCTCCATTCAGTTCTTGAGTGAAAAAAGAAATGACTGGAAGAATCAGATGCACTCCTTCAAATTTAACATTATACCAATGGAGGGACAAGGGGGAACCAATGTAGAAATTCCTAGGAAAGAAAACATTGTGGCTTCCAGAGTCTACAGGTTTTACTCTCTATATTTTACATTGTCAGAACTTGTTCTCTGCAGCTAGAAGCAATTCATTAAGCTTGCTTCCAACTCTAGCGGATTTTCCTTTGTAAAACACAATGAATGACATAATCATTATACATGACAAATGATTTTTTAAGCAAATCATTTCAAAATTCTAAAAAAGACAAGTTCCTTAAGGGAAATAATTTTTTTTCAAAGTGGTAATTTCATTCAAACTTTTGAAGCTCCTTGTAAAATTAGGTTTTTAAATTAAATTATCAGTTTAACTTAATGCATATCTAATTCATTTCCATACTGGAGCACTATTTCTTAGTGATATATTTTAATTATACCATATGTAGTTAAAATTTAAAGAAAATTCAAAATTAAAATGTCAGCGATATTAGTGATACATATTAAGCAAGACATACAAATTCTGAAAACTTTTAGCTAAATATAAGGTCATTTTTCAAATTTTTATTTATTTTAGTATGTTCTAAAGTGATGTACAGAAGGGTTATAGTTACATCGAGTAATTAATACATTTCCTTTTGAATAGTGCCATCCCTACCAGTGCTCTTTCTTATTTTTCCCTCCCACCATCCTCAAGTTTTATAGTTCATTTTCAACCTGTTTAGTGAGCACCACTGCTACATTTATTTGTTCACACTTTCTCCCACCCTTTCTGTAACCCCCTTCTGCTACCAGAAATAGGTACACTTATAAGCAAGACAAAAGGTACAGAAAACAAAACAGCAACAAAGAAAAAAACATACTGTTTCCATTTCTTGGGGTTCATTTTGATAAATATTATTTTATATGGTAATATGCATACAGCTCTTGAGCTTTTGTGATCCTTTCCTAAGAATGTTCTCCTTTGGTCTTGCTGTGTGAATGTTTGGCAACCTGTATAACAAAAAGATGATCCAAATAAGGGAAGAAGTACAACTAACCCTTTAGGAAAATGACATGATAAGTTACAAGATTTTTTTTTAATTCCAAGGGAAATACTTTTGCTCAGCAACTCAAGTCCTCATTAACCTACCAAGAGTATTGTACTGCAGTGATAAACCTCCCCTTTGATTATGCAAATAAGAATATACAGGTGGTTACTGATTTTGAAATAACTGGATTAATTATGCATTATTCCTCAGTGCCATAATAAAAACTGAATGCACTTGATATTGATATAAAAAACAACATGTAGTTTCTGGTATCAGAAACAGATGTTTCTGTAAATTACAGGTGAATAATTTGAGGGTGAAATTGTCCTGAAGGCTCTGTCATCCATAGAAGACTTAACTCGAATCAGAACTAAACAAACTTGAACTAAACATTCAAAATGTAGGTTCATCTCACCTGAGTATAAGTTTCAATTTGACACAACTGAAATTCAATATCTATACAGAGAGAGTTTACTTGTACGTACACTTTGTGACAGAGCAAGTTGTGATAGGGTTCTTGAGGGAAACAGGAGGAGGAGAAGAAAAGGTCAACTGCGATTATTAAAACAGGATGTACAAATTCGGCTGTTAGTCTCTTAGATAGGTCAGCAAATCCCAAGAGGGTAAAGTGAAATACTACCCTAAATGAGAGCTATGGTTTTAATTCAAAGAATTTATTGAAATATTTTGTTAATACATTAAGGTATGTTAAAAATTTCTAGAAATCATACTTATTGAGCTACACCTAATAAAGAACAATGCAAGTGATTACTTAACTTTTATAACCTAAAAATAAATTCTATTGGGGACCAGGAGTTTGGCCTAATGATGAGAGTGTTTGCCTAGTATGCACGAAGACCTGGGTTCGATTGCCCAGTACCATATACAGTGGAAAAGCTGGATGTGGTTCTGTGGCTCAAGTGGCAGAGTGCTAACCTTGAGAAAAGCCCAAGGACAGTACTCAAGCCCTGAGTTCAAGCCCCACAACTAGCCAAAAAATAAATTCTATTATTCACAAGACATGTTAATTAAAGGGAAAATTAATTCCTCAGACTTTATAGCTATTTTATCACAGTGTCTGTGACAGTGTGGAGTCAGGAAAGACATTTTTGCTCTTTTTTGCATTAGTAACTCTAGGACATAGAATATAGCTACAATTATGGATATGATATTAGTCCAGGGAAGGCTAATCAGTAATACTTTACCAACAACAGAACAGAATTCCAGAAATTTCCTAAACTATCTGATGGAGAAGGAATAAAAAAACAAAACTAGGCTATATTAGGTGATTATGTGGTATCAAATAACAGGGGCAAGTCTCAAGAACAAAGTAAAGTCCTTGAAGCGGGTTAGACTATATTTCCATGAATTTACTCAAGTTGTTATACTTTGAGGCACAGAAACAAGGTATCAAATCTTATTATAGGTAAACCTCACAGTATGAGCCACAGTATCTGCCATCTAGAAGAGTGTTTGAACTCTAAATCTGACAAAGGAAATTGGTAAGAACAAGGCAATGTACTACTTGTGTGTGTAACTGGCCAAGACATCTCAGAAGTGAAAAAAGAAGCCATAAACAAGAAATATGATGAAAGGGCTGGTACATGTCTTTTTTTTCAAGCCCAGCAAAGTTATAAAGATAAATGAATTATCTCATAGGACTGCAGAACAAACATCAAGAAAGAATCCCTTTGGAATCAATTAGTGTCAACAGATATTTACCTAAGCAATAATTTAAATATATCTAATGATTAAATACTTAAGCTCAATGAAGGGTAATAATGCAACCCTGTGATCACAGTGTTGTTTGTGTTTGGTTTGAGTTTTCTAAGCTGTTATAACACCACTAAAATTTCATAACTAAATGCACTATCAAACACACATGACTGTTCTGACCCTAGTAAAGCATCTATAAATAACTCTTCCAGTGATTCCACTGAATAATGAGTGATAACCAAGAGGTGGGCTGTTCACTGAAGTGTTATTTTCATTGCAACAGAGTAATCTCATGAACATTCCACCTAGGTGTGGTGATACAAACCTGTAATCCCTCACACTCAAGAGGCAGAGACAAAAGGCAATGTAGGTTTGAGTATCACAAAAGACCTAGGGCTTAAACTAAAATAAAAATAAAAACTAAAACACTGAAGGTGAGACTGGGAGTTTGGCCTAGTGGTAGAGTGCTTACCTACCATGAACAAGACCCGGGTTCGATTCCTTAGTACCACAATACATAGAAAAAGCCAGAAGTGGTGCCGTGGCTCAAGTGGCAGAGTGCTAGCTTTGAGGAAAAAGTCCAAGGACAGTGCTCAGGGCCCAAGTTCAAGCCCCAGGACTGGCACAAAACAAACTGAAGTGGTAAAGGACTTGCCTAGTACATACAAGAGCTTATGGTCATTCCCTAGGACTGTCTATTAAAAAGCATTCTGACTCATTAACAGTATGCCCACTGTGAGTTAGATTAAAATCTCCCCTCAAAAAACTCAATGGGATGCTGTGTGAAAATTACATCTATTCCAGAAAACAGGAGTGACTGAAGCTGGGTTTAGGGAGTAAAGAAGAGAAGCCAAAATTGCCTAACACCATCCATGACTCTTTCCCACAGAGAGTCAAAATACGCATCTTCTGCAGGGGAATAGTACAACTATGAAGAAGATTCTGCTTACCTTTTTATTGTTTTTAATGATAAATACTAAGAAAAAACCTTTAAAGCATTTATTATTTAGGATGAAACCGCACTGTGTGTATCTATATCAAAGAATTTCAGAAACAAGCAATAGCCACTAAACTTTAGGTGGGAAACACTTTAGAAAGATCTAGATATATTATATTCACTTACTAAATATAATTCAGAGATATTCATTGGTTGTTTTAAAAGCCTAGTGGCTCTTAACCTATTATAGTAGTTTGTCAACTGTATTCCTTTCCAAATACCCATGATGAAAATGCGTAATTATTGTAACTATTAGAGTAAATCTTTTTGAATTAAAGTAAACCACGATGTAAATTTGGTGGCCATATGCTTTGTAATGCACATGGGATTGAATAATGTTATAAATTGGCTGCTTTAGGAATAAAAAAATAGCTTACAGCAGAGCAGCTATAACCTCACAAGAGTCTAGTAAGAATACTTGACTCAATTACTACAAAAATAAGTACTCTTAAATGAATGAACTGAGCTGTGGATACAGTGGAATCCTGAATTAAAAAGTGAGACTACTGAACAGACATCAGCTATTCTGAAAGTTTGGGGATTGAAATTATGGCACACAGGATTGTGTTGAAGAGGTCATTTTTCTTCCACAATGACCTATCATATCTCAAAAATGCCCTCATAATCAGGCAGCCCAATAGCTATGGAGTACCCTGAGTTGTCCTTCTGTTTAAGCCAAAAAAATATCAGTAATAAATACCACTCACATTCTACCTGCAGCGTTGTCTAAATGAAGGTAAATAAGGCATTCATGCAGCAAATTAACAGGTAGCAGAAAATAATGCTGAGCTCCAGGGTAAATTCAGTCTGTGTCAAAGTGAAAATTAATGGCTATAACTTAGGATATAAAATCTGCAAAGTATCTTATTAATGCAACTCAGAACTTTATTCCTGGGCAGTCTTCTTAAAAATAATTATATTTTTTCATATATTTTTATTGTAATTAATAGAAGGGTTACATGTCAGATAGATGGTGCATTAATTCCCATACATTGATACCCTTTCACATGTCTTGGTCCCCATTTCCCACCCCCTACCCCCACCTCTCATCTTGTTTTCCCCCTTCCCCATCCAATTTCAAATAACCAAATACAAATATAACCGATATATCAGGTAAAAAAAAGAAGCGAGATACTGTAACAATTTGAGATAACCAAGGGACAGCAAAAGAGATGAGAAATAACATAGTACCTTAAGAACAACTATCATTCATTATATGGCTTATGTTTCTATATTCTAGAGATCCTTTCATTTAGCGTCCTACTATATGGCCTTTTGTATCAAGGTTTTGCTCTATTGCAAATCTCTGCTAGGAGAGCCCAGGGTTTCTACTGATTATGACAAATGAGGGAAACCATTGAGCCTAAGTTCCTTTCAGTCTGGCTTACTTCACTTAATATGATCTTTTCTAAGTCTTTCCATTTCCTAACAAATGAGGCAATGTCATTCTTTCTGACAGCAACATAGAATTCCACTGTGTACAAATACTACATCTTGTTTATCCACTCATCAACTGAGGGACATCTAGGTTGGTTCCATATCTTTGCTATGGTAAATAGTGCTGCAATGAACATTGTTGTGCTGGTGGATTTAGTATGTCTTTGTTTCTGGATGATTGGGTAAATGCCAAGTAGTGGAATTGCTGAGTCATAAGGGAGCTCTCTGTTTAGTCTTTTGAGGAACTGCCATACTGCTTTCCATAGTGGTTGAACGAGTTTGCACTCCCACCAACTTAATTTTATTATGCTTTCAAACACATTGTTTACTGCTTAGATATATCCTTGATATTCCACTTAGTTATTAAATTTCATTAATATTATGAGTTTTTCTATTAATATTACTCTTTCTTTTGGCTATTCTTGGTCCTTTGATATAGAACGTAAAAGAACATTCTGTTTCAATCTGTGCAATTTTCCTCCAATTTTATAAGCAGTAATTTCCCATGTGCACACCATACACACATCTCAGATTACTACACCATCTAAACAACTGTGATAAGGGCTTATTGGCCAGATATAAAAATGGATCGAATTTTATAAACACATAAAATGATAATGTTTACAAAAACTATGCTAACGTGCTACAGATTGTACTACTTCCTCTGGGTCTGAAGCAGAGGATCCCAGCATACAGGGAGGAAACACTGAAGCTGCAACCCAAGAGTAGCATCTCTGAGGATGGGATTGTGGGAAAGGAATATAGCACACAAAAACATTTCATAGGTGCATGCCTAACTATGTCAACAGAGGAATGAATTAGTGCCACAAATGTAAATGACAACCACAATGGGATCTCTTCCACTAATTTTACCTTGGTTTTTATTTTCTGAAAGCCAGAGTAATAAATGTCTAAAGGTGCTCCTAGAAGGTTTAAAAACCAATTAAGCATTTGCTTGATATTGCTCTGCTGATTACAATGACCTTTGTCTTTGAAATACCATCATATATAATACACACATCCTACAGAGAAATGTGTTTATGCAGGACAGGCTTAGGTGAATGTTTCTTGTGTATTACAGGTTTTTACATAAGTTTTGCCAGTAGTGGTAAGCTCCTCTGGATAAATTGGAACTTCTTGCTCTTGAGAAGCACGCTGCTAACATTTTCAGTCAACAGAGCTTTCAAATTGTATTTTGGATTAATTCATTTCAGTGTATGTTTCTCAGGCTGTGGTGTCTTTTTTGGCTATTTTATATTCTGATACTCATTTGTTCCACTAACAAGTGAGAAATAGACATCAGATCTGCTACTAAGAAACACAGACAAAGCACAGTGCTGGGTATCAGCATGAAGACTGCTGCAGGTCTAGTCATGGGAATGGTAAAGGTCATCAGTACAAGTTGAAGTTCTATGACATTATGAAGGCCATCACTGACTTTACTGGATTCTGGAATGATGGCAGGGATGAATATTTATATGAATAATGCCTAGAAGGAATTATGCCCAGGGGAATCAACACTTAAGAAACTGATGAAAAGATGAAGACAGAATACATACATGCTCACTGAACCTATTCCAGTTGTCCAACTGTGGTCCCTGACCAATATGAGTGATGAAATCAATTTTGTTGACTCATAATCCTTCTTTCATGAAATAGTAGAATAAAATTCAGTAAAATCAAAATACCACAGCACATCATTAATAGTAAACTATTTGCCATACATTTTGCTTCATTATAATTTATGTTACAGTATGTTGTATAATGCCTATCCAAATGTATTAAAAGCCACTATCCTAAGCAGAAACTAGCTAAAGTAGTGCTGAGATGGCACTCACATATTTTAGAATCTATTCCCTAAATGGACTATGAGGATATGCAAATGGGTCATCCGGTGTTAAAAATCTCACTTTGAGGTCTAATATGTAGGGTAAAAAATTCCTTTGTTGCAGTACATTAATGGCTGGTATGACTTGTTGAACACTAAACACCTTTGTGCTTATCTACACAATCCTCACCGCTGGCTTCATCTGATTCTGTTCTCTCATTGGTTCTGTATGATTTCCTTGAGAAGAAAAGTTTGTTCAGAACCAAAACTCTTAACTTGAGCCCTAGCATGCTTTTTAGGTCATTTGACTCTTTGTTTTCATTGCCCAGATGTTTTTACTCACACTTCTAAAGTTTGAATGGTGAGATGCTTTTAAAATGAACAACAGACTAAATGTCTACCTTAGAATCACTGCTTCTCCTTAGAATCTCCTTTTGTCATGTCCTCAAAGCTAAAATTTTATTTCTTCCCAAACAAACCAGTATTTCACTGTGTTCTTGAGTATTTTCAGCGAGAGTAATGTCTGCTCTGCTGGTCACAGATCTAACCCTCCAAACAGATTTTTCTTGGGGTGCAATGCTAACATTCTTCCACAAATGGCTACAAAGCCAGGCTGAGTTGAGCTTTTACAGCCTTTCCATAATTTTTTTTTTGAGGTCACAGAGTTTGAAACCAGGGCATGGTCCCATCTCTATGCTTTTTTGCTTAAGGCTAGTGACCTGTCACTTGGAATCACACCTCACTTTCTGTTTTCTGATGATTCATTGGAGATGAGAATCTCACAGCCTTTCCTGCATAGTCTGTCTTTGATGGAGATCCTCAGATATCAGCTTCCTGAGCAGTTAAGATTCCAAATGTGAGTCAATGATGCTTTAAGATATGTTACACAGGAACTCTTCCCATTTTGAGTGTATTAGAAAAGAAACTGTATTTTTTTCCAGAAATCATCCTTTTGATGGGTTTTGGTTTCATGATAACTACAGATTGTTGTATCCATGGGTCCCTGAAGTAAAAATGTTTGTTTGTCTGTTTGCTTATTCATTTATTTATTTATTTTGCCAGTTCTGAGGACTGAACTCAGGGCATAAGCACTGGTCTTGGCCTTTCTACAAGGCTACTGCTTTACCACTTGATACACAGCACCACTTCCAGCTTTTCTATGAACTCGGGTCTTCATGTGTGCATTCTACCACTAGGCCAAACTCCCAGGCCCTTATTTATTTAATTTAATTTTTTGCCACTTTTGGGGCTTGAACTCAAGGGCCTGGGCACTGTCCGTGGACTTCTTTCTCAAGGCTAGCGCTCTACCACTCGAGCCACAGAACTACTTCCAGCTTTCTTTGTTCTATGTATGTGGTATGGAGTAATCAAACCCATGTCATCGTGCATGCTAGGCAAGCACTCTACCACTAGGCTAAACTCCCTGCCCGAAAATATTTTTTTCAAAAAGCAGTAACGGTAAATATGCTGCTCACAAACAAGCAGGTAGGAAATGAAAATATTTTTTGTAGCTGGTTTTTGTACTATTTAAACGTTCAACTTTTCTTCTTTTTTACACGCTTTCATTAAATAACAAATAGTATGCCTTTTAGGATTAAAATATTATTCTTTGTTTTCCTTCTGTGTTAGAAATGCGCTTATTCCATTCTAAGCCATGCAATCTTAGTGATGACTGCTTAAGGCTGCAAACAACAGAAATCCCAGCTAGCAGTAAGTTAAACAGGTTTATTTTTCTTACCAAACAAGATTGGATGGAAGTACATGGATTGCTATTACTGGGTCAGCAACTCAAACATCTCAGGGCTGACATTTCTTGGATTCTCTTCACTTCATTTCCTTAGGAAGCTGTGTACATTGTATCCATGCTCCTGCACGGGGAGAAGGGAGCTAGAAGGAGATTGTAAGGTGTTTTTGACCCCATTTACCAGAAAAAAACAAATCCTTAAGAAACACTTGTAACAGCAAAACTGGGTCACATGGCCATCTGTCCCTTCAAAGAAAGCTGTTAAATTAAAGGGAATGACTGTCAAAACTAACAATGTATTCCTTGTGTTTGGTACATGGACACCTAGAAAAAATATGGGTTCCATTAAGAATGGAAGCAATGAGGAAAAGGGAAAATATTTTCTCTCATATGGGGAAGCTAGATCTAAATGATAAAATATATGAAAACATACATAGGTCATGCATCTATAGAAATTGAGGTTTTAACAGAAGTACGGTATATTGGGGGGGGGATTGCAATGATGACACACCTTCAAACAACTAACTCTGTGGTTTAATAAGAGAATTCCAGGACACTAGAACATGTGTTGTCCAGAGGAGGAAAGTTTAAGCCAGGGCAGTGTGGTAGAGTGATGATGAGAGAAAATGTGGAAGAATACAGTTACAATATTTAATGTAGACATGTGAAATGGAACCAGGAAAATTGAGGATTTGAGTTGGGCTGGAAGAAAGAACAATGGAGAACAACGGAAGGATGATATTGACTGAGAGGCATAGCACTCAAACACTAACATGTTGAATTGAAATTCCTTTTTACTAAAGATAAAAATGAAAAAAATAAAAAACAAAAAACAAAAAAAGAACGAGGAAAGAGCAAAAAGTTACCAATGAGGAATGGACAGAATTTGTCACTCTCTCCTAGTTAGAAATTTAAGGGAAGAGGACTATGGGTATTTATTATCTTTTTTTCATGAAAAGTTGGCTGGGTGTTTGAACAAACTTACAAACAGTGGTATCACAAACCATTTTTTGGTCTTAAGGTGATGTCTAAACATTGTGCAGGAACTATCATTATTTCAACATATAGTGGTACATTTCTCATTATTATATAAACTAGAGAAAATATATTTCCCTTGTAAGGCAAGAATCTTAAATTTTAAAAACAAAGCATTCCAATTTTATTGAAAGATCAAATAAAAATATTACTGTATTTAGAATTGGAATCAAAATTGCAATGAACTTTGCCTCTTTAATACAGAGAAATCCTGGTAAACATTAAAACCTTTTCCTAAAAAAGTGAGTGTCACTAGGAATCCATGGAACATTCCTCAGGATAATAAGGGCTGTGTATGACAAACCCACAGCTAGTATTATACTTAATGGCGAAAAGCTAAAGCCATTCCCTCTAAAATCAGGAACGAGACAAGGATGTCCACTCTCTCCACTCCTCTTTAACATAGTATTAGAACTACTAGCCAGTGCAATAAGGTAAGAAGTAAGCATAAAGGTGATCCAAATAGGGAAAGGGGAAGTAAAACTTTCCCTCTTTGCAAATGACATGATTCTGTATTTAAAGAATCCTACAGACTCCACTCCCAAGCTCCTTGAGCTAATTCAAAACTTTGGAAGGGTAGCAGGGTATAAAATTAACCTTCAAAAATCAACTGCCTTCCTCTCACCCAACAGTGAGAGGAATGAGGCAACAATCAGGAAAGCAACTCCTTTTGCATTAGCCTCAAAGAAGATAAAGTACCTAGGAATTATCTTAACTAAGAATGTAAAGGACCTTTCTGATGAAAACTTTAAAACGCTAAAAAAGGAAATTAAAGTAGAACTAAGGAAATGGAAAAACCTCCCATGCTCCTGGATTGGAAGAATCAACATTGTGAAAATGACAATCTTGCCAAGGGATTTGTACAAATTCATTGCAATACCAATCAATATCCCAATGTCATTCTTTAAAGAAATAGAAGAGGCATTCCAAAATTTCGTATGTAATAATAAAAGACCCCGTATAGCAAAAACACTTCTTATCAGAAAGAACAGTGCTGGAGGAATTTCAATACCAACCTTTAGACTCTATTACAGAGCTATAATTATCAAAACAGCTTGGTATTGGCACAAGAACAGGCCTGAAGACTAATGGAATAGAACTGAGGACCCAGATAGTAAAACACAGACCTATAGCCACCTAATCTTTGACAAGGGAGCCAAATAAAATGGAATGGAAGAAAGACAGCCTCTTCAACAAGTTGTGCTGGCAAAACTGGTTAAGCACCTGCAGAAAACTAAAGTTGGATCCTTCTTTGCCACCCTGCACTAGAATTAACTCCAAATGGATCAAAGACCTGGAGGTAAAAGCTGACACACTGAAAACTTTACAAGAAGGAATAGGAGATACACTAGGCCTCCTTGGTACAGGTAGAAACTTTCTTAATAAGGACCAAGAATCACAGCAAATAAGAGAAACGCTGGATAAGTGGGACTGCATTAAACTGCAGAGCTTTTGTATGGCAAAGGACATAGCTAGTAAATTAATTAGGAAGCCTACAGAGTGGAAGAAGATCTTTACCAACCAAACAACGGACAAAGGCCTCATATCTAAAATATATCAACAACTCAAAAACTTGAATCACTCCAAAACTAATCTCCAAAGTAACAACCATCCCATTAAAAGATGGGCGAAAGACCCAGAGAGGCCAGAGAGGCTTCTCTGAAGAGGAAACAAAAATGGCCTATAGACACATGAAGAAATGCTCAACATCTCTGGTCATAAAAGAAATGCAAATCAAAACAACTCTAAGATTCCACCTCACTCCAGTTAGAATGGCCAGGATCAAGAAAACTAATAACAACAGATGCTGGAGGGGATGTGTCCAGGAGGGATCACTACCACACTGTTGGTGGGAGTGCAAACATGTTCAACCACTATGGAAAGCAGTATGGCAGTTCCTCAAAAGACTAAACATAGAACTCCCCTATGACCCAGCAATTCCACTACTTGGCATTTACCCAGTTGTCCAGAAACAAGGACATACTAAATCCACTAGCACAATGATGTTCATTGCAGCACTATTTACCATAGCAAAGATATGGAACCAACCCAGATATCCCTCAGTTGATGAGTGGATCAACAAGATGTAGTATTTGTACACAATGGAATTCTATGCTGCTGTCAGAAAGAATGACATTGCCCCATTTGTTAGGAAATGGAAAGACTTAGAAAAGATCATATTAAGTGAAGTAAGCCAGACTCAAAGGAATTTAGGCTCAATGGTTTCCCTCTTTTGTCATAATCAGTAGAAACTTTGGGGTCTCATAGCAGAGATTTGCAATAGAGAAAAACCTAAGATACATATGGCCATATAGCATGATGCTAAATGAAAGGACCTCTAGGTTATAGAAACAAAAGCCATATAATGAGTGATTGTTGTCCTTAATGTACTATCTTATCTCTCATCTCTTTTGCTGTCCCTTAGTTATCTCATATTGTTACAGTATCTCACTTTGTTATCTGATATATTTGTATTTGGTTATTAGAAATTGGATAGGGAAGGGGGAAAACAAGATGAGGGGTGGGGGTGAGGGGAGAGAAATGAGGACCAAGACATGAGAAAGGGTATCAATGTATGTGAATTAATGCACCCCCGATCTGGCAAATATAATGTAATTCTTCTTTTAATTACAATAAAAATATATGAAAAAAAGTGAGTTTCAGTGAGAGCCACATGGATCTTAGTGATGAGTATTTTGCAAGTAAAGTATGTTCGTAAATCTACAGGGAAGGTGATTCTGCAGTCAATCCACAGCTTCAACGGGGGTTTCTCAATCCACTTTTTAAAAATAGTAGATATGCCCCAAAACTTGGTATCAGATCAGATGAACATCCTATGTTGGTGATGGCACTTTGCTGATGCACAACACCACACCTGGCTGCTTTTGCTGGTGTTGTAGCAGTGTGGAGTAGTTATGCTATAGTTATAGCAGTTGTGTTTTACCCAGAATTGAACTTGAAACAGTGAGGCTTCAGATTTTACCTACTTCCAGATGTGAACAGCAGCAAAAGAATGTTCATTTTATTGAAGAGGTTCAGGTTTTAGAAAAGTTGGGAAATCACTATGTCTACTAGAATAACATTAGTAAGCATCATCTATAACATCAGCCCATAATTTTCCTCAGTCTTTGCTGACTGTTGCATAGCCTCTTAAACTGTAGCTCCAATTTCTGAAGGTAAACCATGGATTCAAGAACACATAAATACAAAATATGAGAAGGGGTATCAGTGTGTGAGAAGTAATGCATCTGCTACCTGACAAATGTACCTGTAAGCCCTCTATATACATTATCCCATCAATAAAAAATATAAAGGGCCAGGAGTTTGGCCTACTGGTAGAGTGCTTGCCTAGCATGCACAAAGACCCGGGTTCAATTCCGCGGTACCACATGCATCGAAAAAAGCTGGAAGTGGTGCTGAGGCTCAAGTGGTAGAGCTTTAGCCTTGAGAAAGTCCAAGGACAGGGCTCAGTCCCTGAGATCAAGCCCAGGACTGGCAAAAAAATATATATATATATATATAAAAGTAAAAAAAAGAACACCCAAATAACAATACTTAAACACAATCTGGCCTTATACTAGAAGCCAAGTTTCATTCCTGTGAATTGGCTAATGTATTCTAGTAAAAAAGTAAGTCTTTATTTGAATATTTGAATGTGCTAATCATTGAATTATCTTTCTTTTAAATGTTATTCAAATGATGACAAGTTATAGATATAAAACTTTGCTTTAATCCCTGTCAGCATTATTATTTTAGGAGTCTTTTCTTCCTGTGACATCTTTTCAGCACCACTGTAGCTATTTCAATATGGAAATTTTATTTTCCTTTAGCTTTCTGTTCTTAAAACGTTTTATGCATTTATTTTGTTCCTCATCTCAATATATAAAAGCAATAATAGGAGTAATTGATGTTTTGCTATTTTACTTGTAGTTTATTCAGAATAGTCATTTGATTATCAACTCCATCTAGGATCTGCAATTAGACACAGTTCTGCAGCTGCTCTCTTCTCTCTTCCTCTAACGCACGTTCCTTTCTTTGGAACTGTTGTTTTCCAATGTGTGTGATGTACAATGCTCAGAATGCATCTTGAAAATAAATGTGGTTTCTCTTTCTATCTCCAAGGCCAAATGAAGAGACACTGTATTGAGCCTTTCAAAATTAAAGTGGTGCTTTTAGTGCCCATAGTTTTTGGTTTTGTGTGTGTGTGTGTGTGTGTGTGTGTGTGTGTGTGTGTGTGTGTGTGCGTGTGTGTGTGTTGAATGCAGTCAGCGGCTTTGTCAATTTGGTTGTATCTCTCACACTAGACTTTCCAGATGTTCCAATACAGAAGTGTCATGAATTTCCATGGCAAAGATGCAGTTTTCCATTCTTGTCCATATATGTCTGAATAAAAGGCTGAGCAAAACAATAAGGAACATCCAGGACAAGTAGTGTTCCCTGTAATTTCCTCTAAATGGCTTAGGGAAAAGGCAATCTCCTAACACTCTCAGTGGTGATAAGGATGCTGAAACTGACATGGCTGGTTGAGTAAACTTCCATGTGAGAATCAGAAGAGGATTCTATGTCAATTCTGTTAGAACTCTGAGCTTGTCTACATGCTTAAATGACTCAATGATATAATTGTTAAGTAAAGCTACCATTTAATTTTCAAAATTTGGTACAATAATATAATAGGCTTTGTTTTCTATTTTTTAAGGTTTTATGTTTTAAAAAGTACTTTACTGTAAGGGTAACCTATAGAGGGGTTATAGTTACATAAGTAAAGAAATGAGTACTTTTCTTGTTAAACATTTTTACCCCCTCCTTTGATTTCTCCCACATTTCCTTCCCTTCTCACAACTCCCCTCCCTTCCAAATTGTAAAGTTCATTTCCTGCATCGGTACACCCCTCGTCCTCTGTCTGAGCATGTTGTCATGCCCTTTGCCTTCCCCAAATTAGATAAACGTGCATAAAGGACACAGGTGGTCAAAATCACTATATATCATTTTTCCTAATATCAGCCAAATCAATGCTTATATTTCACACACTTATCAAGTCATCGTATATAAATTAAGTTTTTAAAGGAGGGATATAGAATTGATATATATATGTATATATATATTGGTAATCAGAATATATCATGATTTCAATTAGTCCATATTAAGAATTTTGCAGGTAGGCGTGTGTGTGTGTGTGTGTGTGTGTGTGTGTGTGTGTGTGTGTGTGTGTGTGTGTTTCCTGGCATGAAACAGCATAATAATATTCTAGTCAATATTACTTTATCAATAGCTTGGCAGTAACTCCAGAGACTGAAAACGGACTAGTTAGACACAGCTCCCTAGGGGAGCTCACTGCCTGAGGTTCTGCAGTCAACAAAAACCCATGAATGACAAAGCTCTTTCAATTACATCTTTCTTCCTGGCTCCAAATTTTCATATGACACTGATCAAGTTATCTCTTTTTTAAAAATTGATTCCAAAAAGCTCCTCGATTTTCTTCAAATATTCTTTTTAGGGATATTATTCAAGTATCACCTGTAGGAGATTAAACAGTGTAGAAAGTCAGTTTAACAAATTTGCAGAGACTCCTTTCTGTACAGTTAAGGTATCAGATTTCAGATGGTTTTCAATGATTTTATTTAAATTTTGGGAATTAATTCATTTAAAAGTCACTGTCATAGCAACTGGCAAAAATAAATTCTCAATGGAAATTCCTTTCTAAAATTTCTACAGTATAATCAAATGAAGAAATATAAGCTGGGTTATTTATGGCTTATTTATTCCTTAAAGTATCTAAGGAAAAAAATCATAATTCTTAGAGCTAAGCATGGCCACTTTAAACCTCAATAGAAGACCAGGTGCTCCAGAAACACTGAATCTACTGAGGAAGAAAGAACATGCACATAAAAGAATAACTAATAGCACACTGTAGAATATTGCACATAAAATAAATGGCGTAGAACCTAAGTCCTATAAAAAGTGAGAAAAGGAGGGTTTACCCTTTGCTAGAGTAGTGAGGGAAGGTTTTATGGTGGACTTAGGCTTTGATATGTGTTTCAGAAAAAGGAAGTTACAATTCCCATAAGAAGCAGAGAGAATGAACATTGGAATTGGTCACAATGGTGTCAGCAATACAGAGCAGAGCAAAGCATGAAATAAAACCAGAGACATCAAATCTGTTTAGTCACAGACAAGGGCTCAAAGTAAAGAGTAGTGTGATAAAAATTTAATAGTAGTTAAAAATGATTTAAAGATTTTACAATACTAGTTGTAAGAGAGGCTGGATGTTTACCTACATTCTAAACTCACTTGTGTGTGAATTCACAGTAACTGTAGTTTATTTTCAATTCAGTGAGGAGGCTTTGTTGCCTCCCATGCTTAGCTTGAAGCAGTTCAGTTTTAGCCATCATGAAATTCCTGATAATTTCACCATAAACATATTTCATCTTCTATCATTCTTGTCATTCAGTTTACATAGCCTGTGAGTATGGAATTGCATTTAACCTGAAATGTAAGTTGAAAGTAAGTGACACACTAATCAGTAAGGAAACTTGGAAACTGGTGTCTCCTGAGAATCCATTATTTCTCCTTGACCAAAATTTGCTGTGAAGGTAAACAGAAAGCAATGACCCTTCTGAGTAATAGATACAACCAGTGTTTCTTATGTGCTTTCTTGCTCACACTACTGCTCTCTATTAGCCAAACATTTATACTGAACAAACACGGGGGAAGGCAAAATGTAACAGAAAATACAGTTCTTTTGTCATAGCCTTCCTTATTCATCTGAATATAGAAGTATGCAAAAACTGACAGAATCAGTATCAAAAACAAACTCAGTTGGGATAATATTGTGCAGAAATTTCTACTAGAGTGAGAAGAAATACGTATGAATGTTTACATTCTATGTTTACATCTTGAAGATTGATGGTAACACATTAAAATAAATATTAAAACCAATGCTAACCACCTAAAATATAAATGTTTTATTAATTTAGTACAACATTTAAAGAGAAAAAATAAATGCCCATTCAAATGACCATTTGAATGATTAGGAAAAATAAATTTAGAATTCTGTTCTTAAATAGTGATTTTTTTTTTCTGCTGGTGAACAATGAACACTGGATTTTCACTTTGTATTGAGCCTTATAAATTATTTAGAGGACCTTCATGGAAAACTGAGTTGATCAGGGTTGAAAACTGCTGGTGTAGGTTTTCAACTACTATGAGAAATCTATTGAAGATGTTTATTACAGATTGGTAAGGATCAGAGATCACTGGGTTAGTACACAAGGAAGTAAACAGAAAGGACATAATTAAAAGAAAGAGGACTGTATAGATATCACTGTTGACTCAAAAATGGAAAGAAAGCAAAGTGAGGATTGAGAAATAACTCAATTGTTGATACACAAGTATCTGGCTCACTGAAATGCTAGCCAAAGAAACAAGAAGGGTAGGTTCCGCTTTATCCATCTTGATTTTTAAATGGAAGAAAGACCGTGAAGAATAATTCTCCTCTACGCTGTCAAACAAGACAATAGAACTGAAGGAGAATCTGGCCACCACAATGGGTATAGAAGCTATCTCAGAATTAAATAAAGTCTCAAAGAAAAGACGGAGAGGCAGAGGAGGCAAGAGACAAATTCCTGAACCTTAGCCATTTCCCTTAGCTGAGGAATGAAGCAGGAAGGAAAGGCAATATTCATGATGGAGGTTTGAGAAGGAAACAGGGAGAGCTCTGAGAGCAACATGCAGTGAAAGCAAGCTCAAAGAGGACATATTTAATAATAATTTAGCATAATGTTCTACATGACACAGAAACACAAAAAGAGAAAAGTGATTTTAAAATATGTTTTGAATATCTAAGCACACATCCATGGAGGAAGATGGGAGACATAATTTCAGGAGAATTTCTTTTCAGAAATTGTCAAGCTGAAGAGAGTTTAAAAGATTAAGTGGGCAGTAATAAAGCAAGGTTGCAAGTGTCTTCTTATTCTTAAGAAGTGCACCAGTAAATGTGAAGTTAAATGGAATAGAGGTGATTGGGGTTTGCAGAACAATTGAAAATTTTCTCTCAAGATGAATGGTTATTCAAAATACATATTTTTGCCAATCTTGAGGTTTGAATCTCAGCCCAGTCCTTTAGCTTTCTCAAGGCAAGTGATCTACCACTAGAGCCACAGGGCCAATTCCAGCTTTTTCTGTGTATGTGGTATGAAGGAATCAAATCCATGGCTTCATGCATATTAGGCAAGAACTCCACTACTAGGCTATACTCCCAGACCCATGTATTTGTATTTTTTTTGCCAGTCCTGAGCTTGAGCTCAGAGCCTGAGCTCTATCCTTGGACCACTTCTGTTTTTTTTCTATGTATGTGGTACTGAGGAATCGAACCCAGGTCTTTTTGCATGCTAGGCAAACACTCTTTCACTAGTCCAAACTCCTGCCCCGCTATGTATTTGTATTTTTAACATTAAGGTTCCATACCATTTTTAAATTATTCTTTGGATAATTAAGAAACAGATAAGTGGATATTGAGAAGGAGAAAAAATGATAAAGCATGAAGAAATATGTAATTCTCAAAACCATGCAATTGAATATGCAAACTACCTTTGGGGAAAACAGATGGAAAATATATGTATTGTCCTCAGTGAGTTTGCAGGAGGGCGATTAGTTAAAATTCCACTGATAACAGAATGTGAAGCTGCCTATAATAGAGAGCATAATGAAATGGACTAATAAAGTTCTCATATTTATTTTTAATATCCTTAAATGCCATGCACATGTTTCAGAAGAGAATGAAAAATGGATTAACTGAAAAGGTCATTCAGGGATAGTGTAAGAAAGGAAAGAAAAAGGATCAAGTTTAAAATACAGGTACTTCTTCTTCAAAGACCAGCAGGAAAGAGAACACAAGTAGAGACAGAAGTATGTAAATGAGATGAGGAAGCTATATTGAACTGCTCCAAATGAGGAAAACAGAAAGCTTTGATGGTTTCCTTGAGCAAAGAGGTACTCTCCCCCACTGAGAAGGAAGGTTAGAGCATATGTACAATCCACCACAAAGAAAAGATCAATAGGACTTCCGACCCCTTACATCATGTATTGGCACTGCGTTGGACACCCCTCCCCCTTCTTAGGAAAATGTATCTACTTTCTTTTTTTTTTTTTTTTTTTGCCAGTCCTGGGCTTGAGCACTGTCCTTGGACTTTCTCAAGGCTAGAGCTCTACCACTTGAGCCTCAGCACCATTTCTGGCTTTTTTCTATGTATGTGGTACCGAGGAATCAAACCCGGGTCTTCATGCATGCTAGGCAAGCACTTTAACCACTAGGCCAAACTCCTGGCCAATGTATCTACTTTCAAAAAGGGGACAGGAGTGGTTTTGTTAAGACACAATTCATGGGTCTAGTTACTTTTTTTTTTTTTTTGCCAGTTCTGGGCTTGAGCTCAGGACTTGAGCACTGTCCTTGGACTTTTTCTCAAGGCTAGAGCTCTACCACTTGAGCCTCAGCATCACTTCCAGCTTTTTTCTATATATGTGGTACCGAGGAATCGAACCCAGGTTTCATGCATGCTAGGCAAGTACGCTACCACTAGGCCAAACTCCCAGCCCCGGATCTAGTTACTTTTAAGGGATTGTTTTTTTCTCTTCAAATCACCTAAGGTTGTGACTATACACAATAACCATTCAGTTTCCTGAATTTCCATTACTCTTATAGCATTCTCCACATGGCACTATATCCTCTGCTTAGTTCATTAGATATCTTCCATTCTGGACTTTAGTATTACTCAAGGTTCCTCAAGGCTCAAGAAGCCCACAGCAATCTGTAATCAACCAAGTGCCTGTGGAAAAGGTGACAATAAATATTTCCCTATGAGTCAAGTAGAAGTAACAGAAACATAAACAAGTAAGTGTGAAAATGAATCTAGTTCTGCAGGTAATTTACAGTTTAAAGATTCTCTCTGGGTACTAGGGTTGTAACTCAAGGATGCATTGTTGCATGGTATGTTAGAAGGATCTGGGTTTCTTTCCTAGCACTGCAAACAAACCATCGTGTTTCTGCTTTTATTGCATGTATGTAACAGCTAGGCAGCTATTCTTAGATAAAAATTACTTTCTCTACAAATGGCAGTATGGGAATGAATGATTGAGCAGATATAAAGAGACTTCATAAAAATGACCAGGCTAAGGTTGGATTTGAATGATTTTCTTTCAGGGACACAAAAGCAGTAAGAACTTTCTGAGGAGAGAAAACACTTGTGAGCAAAGTTATTGAAATATGAGCATGCCATAGCTAGAGAATTAGGGCAGGAAGCCTACCAGCAATGGCTGCAAAACTTTTGGATAGCCAGTATGAGGTCATATGCAGAAAGAGTCACTTAGGCAATTAGACTGGCATGATTTCCGTGAATATCAGCTATAGTCTATGTGAGAGACGAACCAAGTTCAATGGTGATGAGAAGATGGATAGCGAGATCTCCAATGACTCTAAGAACCTAGCTGCAAGGAAGGGAGAAGAGAAGGAAGGAGAGGAATGTAGATATAAGAAAAGTTGGGGAAGAGACTATAGTTGGTTAAATCTATCTCCACCAAAGAACTTACTAGTATTAAGTAGCATTAGAAAGCTTCAAGTAATGCCTACTGGGGAGGTTCAAGTGATACTTGAAAGCAAGAACAAATACTCAGAGGCACTCCACCAATTTCTCACAATTTTCTCACCAATTTCTATATCTTCATAGAATATTAGGATACTGTAGATACCCATCCTCTCTGCAGGATATCCAAAACTAAACTGTGATGATGTGAAATGAGACAGAAAACTCCTGTATGAAGATATCATTTACATACCACCACTCAGGAATCTGTGGCTGCCTTGGACTTTCTGAACCAGCAGAGTTGTGGGATGGTAAGAACTGGGCTGGAAATGCACATGTGAGGAAGATCCCTGAGCCACCAGATCTCTATTGCTGAATTCACTTCATCAACATGTGGATCATAGTATCTGGCACAGACAATGACTCTGTGGCCATATGGGCAACTACAAGAAGCATGAGTTGGAAACATTTGCAGGGAGAGTAGAAAAGGACACATATAAAGTCTCTTGCACACTCCCGAATGCAATCAGAATAATTACCACAGAAGCACTGCATGTACAAACTAAATCAAGGCGACAAATACTACTTTGTATTTCATTTTTATGACTTTAATTTGCTGAGGATATACCTTGCAATGTAATATATAACAAAACTTGGAAGTGGTGTGGTTTTTACAAGAATGCTTCACACAGCTATATGAAAAAAAAATGAACCCATCCCCCTTTATAAATTAGTCTAAGTCTATTCATAAGCGGGTTTGGACAGATACCCAGGAGGGAAGTGTAAATTGAAAACAGTTCTAGTGAAATCTATGTTTCATAGCTCTTGGACATATCTGAAATATTCCTAGTGTTTCTGGAACTAGTGGGTTTGATTTGGGATTTGATCCTTAACTCCTTTACTTGAATTATTTGCTTATGAATAGACTTAGACTACTTTGTAAAGGGGGATGGGTTCATCCCATGGTATATCCTCAGCAAATTATTTAAACATAATGTTTTATAAAATTTGAATTTCATATTGGGAATAATAAATATGAGTTAATAGACTTCTCTTTCCTTTGAACATAAAATCATTCATTGATTTAGCAAATATACTTGACCATTATGAAGAAAATTAGTATTTTATAGTACCTACAATAGGATAGTCATTTGGGTAAATAAAAAACCAAACAGAATTATATTCTTGATGAATCAGTTCAGATTTTATATTTGAAATCATAAATTTATTTTCCTTTCATTTTAATTGTAACTTTTCAATTAGGAAAAGTTCTGTTTTACTGAACAAAACATTTACATCTATATCCACTTCTTAGTACATGCATATTATATATATATTACATATATCTAATTATCTTCAAATGTAACATGTTGCCTCCTAGTTTCATTCTCTTTTGAAATGTGTACTAAGAGAAAAATTACTTTTGTCATTTGTAATTTTGTATAGGAAGCAAGCCAAATAAGTATGAGTCCTATGTTTAAACCCTGGCACCAGCAAAAATAAGATAAGAAGAGATTGTGATAAAGGTCAAAGTGTGAGCTAGACAAAAATCATTCTAACCTAAAGTTTAAGAAATGGAGAAGAATCCCCACATTTCTTGATGCCAATCTCTCTCTACAGGCTAACATTTTATAAACAAGGAGTTACTTATAGATAGTGAAGTTATCACCCATATTGTAGGACCCATGAAGTGTCATAATAAAAGATCTTGTTTCCGGCTGAGGTTCCAAATAGATAGGTGATTCCCTTAACATTCGTTAAGATGCTCTATAATTACAAATTTGAAAGTTAACTATTCAACAGCCCCTTATTACACAGAAAGAAAGACTTCCTGACATTTTTGTCCCTTAGGAAAGTATGACAAGATGCCTGGATTTCAAGTTATTCTTATGTGTTTTTGTAAGATGTGCTTAAACTACATTTTGCTGAGAAACATTGACTTCTTATTTGAGCCCATGTATTAACTAGGACCAGAGTAAAGGTCAGGCATCTCAGCCTTCTCCACTTTGTATCTGCATCCTTTGTCCTGACATACTCCATCCTGCAATTACTTTATGTCTTGAAAGACATGAAGGAGAAGACAAGAATCAGACTACCAGCCTGGTGTCAATGATTCCTACTGTGAAAATGCCCCACTTGACTAATCCCCATCCACTTTTGTCCGACTAATTCTAATGCCACCTCGGACCAAATCTGACCTGTTATAAACACGCCTGCCCCTGGGACTGTTTTAACTACACACACACACACACACACACACACACACACACACACACACACACACACGCACACACACACACACACTTGCTCACTCCCTATTTAACTAAAAGCAAATGTTTGTATCCAGAAGAGGGTTGAAGATGGATTGAAGGGTTTTCTTCCCATGACTTTCCAAGGAAAAGTAAGCTACAAGAATTCTAGGTCAAGAGAGAGATTTATATGAAAAATAATAACAACAATAACATAATAATAATAGAAACCAAAGAGCAGTTAAAATCTCACAAAATTCTATGTAAAACAGTTAATTCCCAGCAATTCACAACACATACAGATGAAAAAAATTCTAATGAAGAATGTATTTTCATAGCTTTACCACAAACCTTCCAGGTCTCATTTCCATAGTTTTTTTTTCAGAATCTGCATAACATTAATTTAAGATAAAATATTACTCAATTAGTAAAGAATGTAGAAGTACATATACATTTTTTAAAAATGTAATTAGTTAATATTAAAAGAAGAATAGCGAGGCATCTTTCTAATGAAGATAAGACGATCAGACACATCTGCTGATACCAAGATAGGAAGAATGTGGTATACGCATAAAGTCTCCCAAACACTCCCATATAATTTAAACAATCTCTACATTACTGATAATGTCTCATGCAATGAAATTATATGAAAATTGTTTGGTTACCACCTAACCTAGATATAGGACTATAAATAAAAGTATGTACATATACATTTTTTAAAACTTCTGATCTATACAAAAATATAATTGCACTAAAATTCATCAATATCTGCCACATTTTAAAGGCAAACAACAATCACATGATAACACCAGAATCTGAATCAGAAATGTTCCTCTTCTATAAGACACATATATTGGTCAACTTCTTCTTTCCATCTGACAGCTGAATACACAAAAGACAGACCTACCATAGAAGAGTAAAATTTATGATATCTGAGACATGACTGGTAAAACAAACAACTTTGAGGCTACAGGATTTCAAATATTTGAAGATTTTTGTACAAAAGAAGAGTTAGATAAATTGGCAACTGGCACAATGCCTAATACATTATAGATAGTCATTAAATATTTCCTCTACAACTGAAAGACTCAATTAACATAGAAATCATTTTTGTATTATCTCCAGAGACAGAAAATGACCCTACCATCTTGGGATTAGGTTCAAGTTATAGAATAGCTGAATTTTCCTTTAGGGAATGAAGAAATTATAAATTATAACTGTTCAACAATAAAAACAGGCTGTCATTAACATGTCCATTCCCTCTCTATGTCTTAGAAGGGTCTATCCTTATTATGTGCATTTTAACCAACTGGGTTTTAAAATGTTTTTTATAATAGAATGTTTCCTTACCTTTTAGTTGTTGTCATTTTTTATTTTTTCTTTTCCTGGGACTTGAACTCTGGGTCTATGCACTGACACTGAGCTTCTTTTTGCTAACGGCTAGCAACTGTACCACTTGGGGTACATCACCATTTCTGGCTTTTTCTTTGAGTTGTTCATTGGAGATGAGTCTCATGGATTTTCCTGCTTGGGTTCACTTGGAAAAACAATACTCAGCTTTAAGCTTTCTGATTAGCTAGAATTACAGGCATGATCCACCAGCACCTGGCTCTTTCTTTACTCTTTAGAGAATTTGTGGTGTACCCTCTCATTTCCATATTTCAGATAGTATGAAAACTAGCAATCTCTAGCTGTTCATCATGTGATTGTACCATTCTACTGTACAGCATTTACTACATAGTTCTTTTGAACTGCAAGGAAAAAAGTACTCTTAAATATTGTATCTTACATATATGCATTTGTATAGCTGTGTCTGTATTATGTATGTAGATAGATAGATAGATAGATAGATAGATAGATAGATAGATAGATCTGTTTCAATGTTTTCTAGCACCTTTTTAAATAAACTCTAAAGATAATTGAGAATGATATCAATGGTTACTAAATTTTTTGTTATGTACAGTCATCTTGAAAGAGAAGAAGCTAAATGTATTTAAAATATTTTGTTTCATTTGATCTATCATAAGTGAATGGGTACAGCCATAATGTGAATGTAGATATTACATGAAAAATTAAAGAATGCAACTCATTCTCATTCTTATTTATTTATTTATTTATTTGTGTTGGGGCTGTGCCTTGAACTCAAGGCCTAGGCATTCATCTCTGAGCTTTTTTGATGCAAGGCTGAAACTCTACCACTTGAACTACTGGTTCTGGCATTTTGTTGGTTGAATATTTGAGTATCACAAACTTTCCTGCTCATATTGGCTTAGAAACACAATTCTCTTTACTTTTTAAATTTTATTTAATGTGGTACTGAGGATTTGAACACAGGGCCTCATGGATCCTAGAGAAGCACTCTTCCACTAAGCCATATTCTTAATCCCCTCTTCTTTTATAAAAAAATAATTTTACTGTTAATATTAAGGTGTTGCACAAAGGGATTACTCTTTCATAAGTCAGATAATGAGTACAGTTCCTTTTGGACAATGTCACTCCTTCCATTGCTTCTCCTAGGTTCTCCTTCCTATCCCTGACCACAAGTTGCATAGTCCATTTTCCACATAGTATATACTGAATATCATGACTGCATTTGATTATATTTCTTCCTCCATTTCAGTGTCCAACCTTGGCTTTCCTTAAAAAAAAGAATGACAAACTTTCCGTGTTTCCATTTCCTGGAATTTGTTTTAATAAACAGTATTTTGAATGCTTAAAGGAGTTATGTCTTTGGGTTTCTGAGTTCCTACTCAGGTGGACATCTGAGTAGTTAGGATTATAGGAGTGAGCCACCAGCACTTGGTTTTTTATTCTTCATTGAATATCAGTCATAGAGAAAGCTGATGATGTGGACAGGTGGTTAGAGATAACACTATGAATGAGCTTCTGTTTCTCACCCAAACTTCCTCACCTTATGCCAGATTTCTCACATGTAAAATAAGAAATGAGGGCAGCTCTTCTTTCCTATTTTTAGTACATCTGTGAATAAAAAATAGTAATATAATAGAACTATAAAAATGCTATATGCTATTAAATTCAGAGTCAGGGTATAGGTTTAAGATCTGCACAAAATAAAATTACTGTGCAGCCCAAATCAGCTCAATTAAAAACCAATGAGCACTACAAAACTTCAGTTACCAACTGATTCTCTCATACCACTATTCCCAAAATGAAATACTCCTTCAGCCAGCATTGTTATGGCCAGTGATTTTTTTTACACTTTTAACTTCTTTGAAAAGACAAATCTATGTACTCCAGAAAGGTATAAAATCTGCATCACACAGAAGAGCAGTGCTTATGCAAATTTTATTTCATATTGATTTTGCCGTTCCATCATATTTATTGCAAAGTCAGGTCATGTAAAGAAAATCAATAACTGAATGTTACAGAAGCACTGTTCATACAAAGAGCTTTCTACTGTTTTGCATATCTATTCTTTTCATTTCATTTTCCAAATTCTGTAATGCTGCAAGTTGGAAAATGCATAACTGAATAAATTAAAGTTAATATTCTCTGGCCTTTTGAAAGAGCAAAAACATATTAAGTCCAGGCAGGTCTTTCTTTTTCTGTTTCCTGATACTCATCAAGCCTTTTATCAATATCAGTGGCTTAAGACCATATTATCCATGGCTGCCATTGAAATGAATGGTACTACAGCATCCTGATATGAAAGGGTATTTAATGCTTTGGCAGGTGAGAGATTATTGAATCCTGAATTTGAAATGCTAGTGCATTATGAAATCACGTACTTCAAACAACTGTAGAATCCACTCAAACTATATCTTCCTTCAGGAGATAAAATACCATGTAAGTTTCAATGTTCAAGTGCTTTCAGAAGCTTTGAAAACTGAACATCTGCAGTTATTCACACACAAGCTTTGTCTGCAGAAGAAATATTTCAAAAACATTGTTTGTGAACATATAAATTACTTGTGGGGTTCTGTGTTGAAAAATATACTGTAGTTAATATTAGCTTTTCCACATTTAGAAAATAAATACTATCTACCTTTCAACTACTAATAACAATGATAGATGAACATTTTTTTTGCCTTTCTCTAATTATGTTTGGCAAACATTTGGGGGAATATGAAAAATTTAGCAAGCCTAAATCCTTAACAAATCTCACATATTCATAGAAAATCTTTTTTTCATATTCATAAAAAATCTTAAAAGGAGCCACATATACACTTACCATATCCTTTGTGAAAACAATGTGCATATGCATACATATGGAAACTCCTCATAGAGTTTATTGATAGAGTGCATAGCACGTAATTCACAAATACCAACAAATTCAAGCAGTGAATAAATTTTCACATGATGTTTTTGTTGGTTTTCATCACATTCTTGGGTTAGAAAATCTATTAGTCAGGGGCTCTTAAAGAATAACAGAGCCAATACAGTATGTGCCTAAAGAAAGTATATATATATATATATATACATATATATATATATGTGTGTGTGTGTGTATGTGTATATATGTGTGTATATATATTTATGGAAGAAGTATATATATGTATATATATGAAGCATATATATGTATATAGAGAGAGGAAGGGTAAGGGAAAGAAGAAAAGAAGAACAGAGAGAAACAAATTGGAGTGAAGAGAGGAACATATAAGATGCTATTAAGTTACAGAAATATTTAGAAGAATATTTTAGTATATTTTCATTTTAGCATAATTTACTTATATTTCACATGATTTTTATATTTGATAATGTATGTATTTATCAGCCAGCTCATAAATATTCTTTAAAGTATAATGATCAGCTTTACTGAGATGCTCCAGCGGGTGCCAGCAAACCACTAAAGGCTTTCTTTTATAAAATATTGCTGGCCGATAAAATTTTACATAGGTAACTTAATCCAATTGGAAATAAGGATTATAACATTAATAAAAATATAATAAAGTTCTGCAGTAATGTGTTCAGTCTTATCAGAAGGGCTGTGGAGAAATGTGAGAATGGAATACAAATAGATTGGATAGAAACCAGACCAAGTAGACTTAGGAAGAACAGATTAGAACTAGCCCTTCATATAGGGCTAAGCATTTTCAAAACCTAGTCATAGCATATACTGAAAAATTTAATTGCTCCATTTTTCCTACAAATTAGGTGGAATTAAATGTATTTAATTAGGGTTTGTGGTTTTTCGCCTAAGCATAGCCATTCAATGGATGATTCGTGCTTTCAAGTTAAAATTCAAGGATGTATTCTTATGATAGATATATATGTAATATCTTCTTCTGAAAGTTCTTTCCTCTATAGAAAGCAAGCATTGGAGTCATAATCTAAGTTATATACAAATAATTCTAGAATATTCATTCTGGTAGAAAACTTTAAAGTACAGAAATCCAAGCTCTCTGCATTTTCTTTCATTAGATTTATTAAAGGGTATGTCTTAGGAAAAAAAAAAACTTGGCAGGAAGTTGCAAAGCCTGTCTTCAGAGAAAGCTGTTCTAAGAACACTAATAAAATGACAGACTTGAAAGCAAACTTAAAAATACAGCTCCCCATGTTCTAATTTATGGCAGTACTGCTCTCTTGCACACAGCATGACATCAGACTCTCTTGTTCAGTAACTTCACAAACGAATAGTTTTAGAGAAAACTGGCTTATGACAATCAATATTAGGTTTCATTTTGAGGAGTTTTAGCAATAAAAAAATCCCATGATATAGAGATAACAATAGAAACAGAAACAATGCACATTCACACAGTTATGTATATATATATATATATATCCTAATTGTCAACTTTCCTTAAAAGTTTAACATCTGAAAATATCACACAGGACATAAAAATCTTCCTTCCATCACATGTTCTCACATTCAGTTTTCTTCCCATCATCTTTACCATCCTTTTATACTCTCAACTCATGTTCATTCAATCATACAAATTATACCCCAAATCTCAATTTCAAATATTTTTGTGATTTGGTTTAGTTTCTAAAGCTGTTTTTAAAAGTATTAATATCTGATTAATTGTGTAAATGTATTACGAAGGGAAAGTTTAGATTTTCACCATTATACATGTGGAAGACAGTATGGTTCTTTTTCAGATATCAGATATCTAAAGAAGTAAAGTTAAATGAGGTTGAGCACTAAGCCCTTAGGGTTAGCATCCTTAGGACAAAAGAAACCAGAGAGCTTGCACTTGTTCATACAAAAAGGGTCTTTGGTCACACTGTGATACACAAGTGAGTAGGAGGAGCCTTTGTTGGGCCTTTAACTATGCTATCAAACTAATCTAAGATTTTCCACCTCTCAAACTTTGAAAAAAAATGGATTCGATTTGGTTAAGTCACTCATTATGTAGCATTTTTGTATTGCAGCTCAAAATGTCTAATATGAAGGATTAAATATGTGTGTATATGTGTGCATGTGTATGTGTGTGTGTGTGAAGTAAAAGAAGTATTATTTGTAAGAACGTACCAGACTCAGAGTAATTATCAAGTACTGGAAAATGCTACATTTTGTATAAATATGTACATTCATTTTGGATATGGTAATAATTAAGAGAGTGATCATATTTACTGAAGATTAATCCATAATCACATAAAAATTCAATGGTAAGAGTGAAATAAAATTTCTTTTCTTTCTATATGTAACCATTTCTGAAAGAACAATGCATACCTTGGGTTATTTCCATTACAGACACTAAACATAATAGAAATCATTAGGTTAAAACCTTGTAACAAATCTTATTCAACAAACAGTTTTCATAAAAGAAGGTGGGAAGAATCTCTTAGAGACCATATTTAAAGCATATGAAATGATTAATTAATATATTAATGAATCATTCTAGACAATAAAGAGAAGCTGTGTATATAATATAGACTGCCATTTTCTTTGTGATAGGTAGGATCTGATTATTTTTATTTATTGGATAAAGCATTGTGTAACAGCATGAATACCACAATACATTCCCGAAATGACGGTAGATAAAGACAGTTTTACTTAGTAGGAAATCTAAAGTAGATCTAAATTTTTAAATTTTACATTATGCTTATGTATATTCTAGAAAGTACATCAATGAATAAGAGACCCTAACTGCCACAGTTACACAGTTAAACTTTACAAAGTTTATTTTATAGTTCACACTCCACTCCCACTTGCTGTTTGAAAGAAGCCAGTGCAATATTTAAATTTGACATAGCAGGAAACAGACTCAGAAAGATAATGAATTACTAAACTTGGCAAATCTAGGAAGCGACAGTGTCCTAACAAATATTTAAGGTGTTTGCATAAGTGATAATATATATGTATATATATATATATTTGCCAGTCCGTTCCTTGGGATTTTTCAAAGCTAGAGCTCTACCACTTGAGCCACAGCATTACTTCCAGCTTTTCTTTTTCTATATATGTGATACTAAGGAATCGAACCCGGATCTTTGTGCATGCTAGGCAAGCACTCTACCACTAGACTAAACAGCCGACCCTGTGATAAGATATATTTTTAATTATGAGTGCTTCCAAAGTCTGTTTTGCTAAACTCTTCCAAGGTTATTTTTGAAACATTTTATATATGTTATTTTGTAGGGCTAACTTTTATTTTAAGTCAACTCAGTTCAGCCTAGACTTACTATTCCACTGTAAGAGTCATCTGTTTCTAAAACAAATAATCATTACATATTTATCTGCACTTGGTGTGTAAATGGCTGGATATGTGTAGTGAATCAATAGAATAAATTATATGCTTGAGAAGGTCATTATGATGCAACACACTATCCCCTTAAACATATAAATATATGGTGATATTTTGTGACAAAATGGATAAGCTTCCATTGAGACACACAGAAAATGTCTTAGAATAGGCTTGGGGTTTCAGAGGAGGCAAGGATTCAAAATAACTATCATTGGGCAAAATGCAAAAGATAGTCCAAAGAACCTAGATAAAATGGCAATAATACTCTATGCAGGAGAACCATGACCTGTGCAGTATGAAACTGGGGATATGCCTTCAAGGAACCATGGTCAAGTCAGTATGATGAATGAATGCAGACAGCACCTATTTGGTGTAAAAGTAGGAATCTATTGTCCTAATAGCCTTGTTGTGTTCTTTCAGGAACAGTAGTCTCTTCTTCTGTAGTAGTACCAGAAGCATTTCATATAAGCAGGTATACTTGCATTTCGTGGTTTATCCTTTGTTTGCAAGAGGAAAATGAATTAGAGGAAATATAGTAGATAATAGGAAATAAGGAAAACCTAAACCTACATGAGTGACAAAGTTTTTTAATATATATTTTTTATTGTAATTAATAAAAGGGTTACATGATATTTGCCAGATAGAAGGTGCATTAATTCACATATATGGATACCCTTTCACATGTCTTGGTCCCCATTATCCTCCCCTCCACCCCCCCCCGTCTTGGTTTTCCTCCCTTCCCTATCCAATTTCAAATAACCAAATACAAATAAATCCAACACATCAGATAACAAAATGAGATACTGTAACAAAATGAGATAACTAAGGGACAGCAAAAGAGATGAGAGATAACAGTACATTAAGGACAATAATCATTCATTATATGGCTTTTGTTTCAATATCCTGGAGGTCTTTTCAATTAGCTTCATACTATATGGCCTTATGTATCAAGGTTTTGCTCTATTGCAGATCTCTGCTAGTAGACTCCAAGGTTTCTACTGATTATGACAAAAGAGGGGAACCATTGAGCCTAAGTTCCTTTGAGTCTGGCTTACTTCACTTAATATGATCTTTTCTAAGTCTTTCCATTTCCTAACAAATGGGGCAATGTCATTCTTTCTGACAGCAGCATAGAATTCCATTGTGTACAAATACCACATCTTGTAGATCCATTCATCAACTGAGGGACATCTGTGTTGCTTCCATATCTTTGCTATGGTAAATAGTGCTGCAATGAACATCACTGTGCTAGTGGATTTAGTATGTCCTTCTTTCTGGACAATTGGGTAAATGCCAAGTAGTGGAATTGCTGGGTCATAGGGGAGCTCTATGTTTAGCCTTTTGAGGCACTGCCATATTGCTTTCCATAGTGGTTGAACATGTTTGCACTCCCACCAACAGTGTAGTAGTGATCCCTCCTGGCCACATCCCCTCCAGCATCTGTTGTTATTAGTTTTCCTGATCCTGGCCATTCTAACTGGAGTGAGGTGGAATCATAGAGTTGTTTTGATTTGCATTTCTTTTATGGCCAGAGATGTCGAGCATTTCTTCATGTGAGTATAGGCCATTTTTGTTTCTTCTTCAGAGAAGACTCTCTTTAAGTCTTTGGTCCGTTTTTTAATGGGATGGTTGTTACTTTGGGGATTAGTTTTGCAGTGATTCAATTTTTTGAGCTGTTGATATATTTTAGATATGAGGCCTTTGTCCGTTGTTTGGTTGGTGAAGATCTCCCACTCTGTAGGCTTCCTAATTAATTTATTGGCTATGTCCTTTGCCATACAAAAGCTCTGCAGTTTAATGCAGTCCCACTTATGCAGCCTTTCTCTTATTTGCTGTGATTCTTGGTCCTTATTAAGAAAGTTTCTACCTGTGCCAAGGAGACCTAGTGTATCTCCTATTCCTTCTTGTAAAGTTTTCAGAGTGTCAACTTTTACCTCCAGGTCTTTGATCCATTTGGAGTTAATTCTAGTGCAGGGTGGCAAAGAAGGATCCAACTTTAGTTTTCTGCAGGTGCTTAACCAGTTCTGCCAGCACTACTTGTTGAAGAGGTTGTCTTTCTTCCATTCTATTTTATTTGGCTTCCTTTTCAAAGATTAGGTGGCTATAGGTCTATGGTTTAATATCTGGGTCCTCAGTTCTATTCCATTGGTCTTCAGGCCTGTTCTTGTGCCAATACCAAGCTGTTTTGATAATTATAGCTCTGTAATAGAGTCTAAAGTTTGGAATTGAAATTCCTCCAGCACTGTTCTTTCTGATAAGAAGTGATTTTGCTATACATGGTCTTTTATTATTCCACATGAAATTTTGGATTGCCTCTTCTATTTCTTTAAAGAATGCCAATTGGGATATTGATGGGTATTGCGTTGAATTTGTAGATAGCCCTTGGCAAGATTGTCATTTTCACAATGTTGATTCTTCCAATCCAGGAGCATGGGAGGTTTTTCCATTTCCTTAGTTCTGCTTTAATTTCCTTTTTCAGGGTTTTAACGTTTTCATCAAAAAGGTCCTTTACATTCTTAGTTAAGTTAATTCCTAGGGAGTTTATTTTCTTTGAGGCTATTGCAAAAGGAGTTGCTTTCCTGATTGTTGCCTCGTTCCTCTCACTGTTGGCCTAGAAAAGGCAGTTGATTTTTGAGGGTTAATTTTATAGCCTGCTACCCTTCCAAAGCTTTGAATCAGCTCAAGGAGCTTGGGAATAGAGTCTATAGGATTCTTTAAATACAGAATCATGTCATCTGCAAAGAGGGAAAGTTTTACTTCCCCTTTCCCTACTGGATCCCCTTTATTCTTGCTTCTTGCCTTATTGCATTGGCTAGGAATTCTAATAATATGTTAAAGAGGAGTGGAGAGAGTGGACATCCTTGTCTCATTCCTGATTTTAGAGGGAATGACTTTAGCTTTATACCACTAAGTGTAATACTAGCAGTGGGTTTGTCATACAAAGCCTTTATTATATTGAGGAATGTTTCATGTATTCCTAGTTTCTCCAGAGCCTTTAACATAAAGGGGTGTTGGATCTTGTCAAATGCATTTTCCGCATCTATTGAGACAATCATGTGATTTTTGTCCTTGCTTCTGTTGATGTGTTGAATTATGTTAATTGATTTGCGTATGTTGAACCAGCTTTGCCTCCCTGTGATGAATCCTGTTTGATCATAGTGTATAATTTTTTTGATGAGTTGTTGTAGACGGTTGGCCAGTATTTTGTTGAGAAGTTTTGCATCGATATTCATCAAAGAAATAGGTCTATAGTTCTCTTTCTTTGATGAATCTCTGTCTGGTTTGGGGATGAGGGTTATACTGGCTTCATAGAATGAGTTTGGTAAAGAACCTTCATTTTCAATTTCATTGAAGAGCTTGAGGAGTATTGGTGTGAGCTCTGCTTTGAAGACCTTATAGAATTCAGCTGTGAATCCATCTGGCACTGGGCTTTTCTTAGGTGGAAATTTGTTATTGCCATTTCTATTTCAGAGCTTGAAACAGGCCTGTTTATTTGAGTTAGTTCTTCTTGGTTCAGTGTGGGTATGTTAATATTGGCTAGGAATTCATCCATTTCTTCTAGATTCTCAAATTTGTTGGCGTAAAGGTTTGAGAAGTATTCCCTCATGATACTCTGGATCTTGGTAATTTCTGTCATGATATTACCATTTTCGTCTGTGATTTTGTTTATTTCGGTATGCTCTCTTCTTTTTTTGGTAAGATTTGCTAAGGGTTTGTCAATTTTGTTAATTCTTTCAAAGAACCAACTCCTTGTTTTCTTGATTCTTTCTATAGTTTTTTTTGGACTCCAAATCATTTAATTCTGCTTTGATTTTAATAATTTGCTTCCTTCTACTGGGGTTAGGGTTGGTTTGTTGCTCTATTTCCAGGAGCTTATGGGTGACAATGTTAATGTAGAAAAGAACAACAGTGACGCAGACACAAAATCAAGACCAGCCATAGTTAGGGAACAAAACAAAAAGTCTTAATGATAGTTATAAATAAAGGTTTAATGTACTGTTTTTTCTCCTCCCTTTTTTGGCCTTTTGTTAATCTCATGTTGTTACTGTATCTTGTATTGTTACTGTACCTGACTTTACTACCTGGCATATTGTTTATAAGTTTATTTGTTTATTTGAATTAGGAAAGAGAAGGGGGGAAAACAAGATTATTGGGAGGGCATGGGGGAAGGAAAATGGGGACAAAACATGAGAAGGGGTATCAATGTGTTAGAAGTAATGCACCTACTACCTGGCAAATGTACCTGTAACCCCTCTATATATTTCCCCGGCAATAAAAATATAAAATAAAAATTTAAAAAATATTAAAAGTTTAGGAGAGTTAGGATAGTGAATTTTACTTAATTAGCAAAGCAAAAAAAACCATCATGTATTCATAGGACAACTGTATTCACAAAAGCTAATGAATGATTTAGGTTAATTACCATTCTCCTAATGTTAAATTTCTGACAAAGTTTCTGTAAGTCTAAAGCAACACAACAATGGCAAAAGCTGTCATACCAAGGGAATTGCTAATATATGCAATTAAAACAAATGTCTATGAGATGTAACTGTCAAAATAGTAATTACGACTTAGTGTGCTAAAAACAGTTTGAAAATTTATTTGAAATTGAGTTCCTATCCTCTACATAGACTAAGAACATTTGAGACAAACATATTTTCCATATAAAAATCCATTCAAACTATTTATTACTTTATTATTTTTCCACCATAATTTATATAAAATTGAAAAGTTCTTTGAGTAGTGATTTTCAAATCATGTTTATTTTTATATGTATGTCCATAACACCCTCAATTTTTAAAACCTATGGTCATTATCTTAAATAAGTTTTGTAAAACCACCTCATTGAAATCCAATTACACCTTTAAACACATGTATTAAATCAGTTACTAAGGGACCTATTTGACATGGAAAAGTAAGAAAAACAGAACAGAAAATGCACACCGTCAAATTTCCTAGATGTCTTTGTTTGGATGTGCTAACAAGAGAAGAAGAAATATTTTAGCTAAATAACTATAGTGTTCTATAAAAATAGCTGCTCAATGAGAAATTTTTATAACATGATTCTAGCAAATGATATGGAAATATAGTATTTAACCAGTTCCCAAACTTGGATACATACTGTTACTGTATACTTTAACAACTTTGAAATTAAAATGCCTCTTACAATTGATACATCTCCAATTGCCTAGTTTTGGTCATAGCAATCGATCTATTTTTCCTGACTGAGCCATGGAACCCTGTTGGGGACAACACATAGGGAGTGTAAATGTGGTTCCAAATATTTTCTCATCACTGGAAAGAAATAGCTTGTTTACAGCCAACTATATGGCCACAAAGGAGAGGAAATAAGTTCATTTTCAGTAAAATACTCTTCCTTGAAGGAGGAGTAACTACAGTTAGTTACCAATTTTCATGCAAAGTCACAGACAAGTGTTCTATGAAACATGAGAAAAAAAGAAATCCACCATCACACCCATCCCTCTTTGTTATATTGCTATATGGCTAACAACCAGTGCAGGTAAAAGAAAATAAAATTACCTGGGATTCTCAAAACAGATGAAAATGCAATGGTCTCTAAGCAAAATTGAACAAATGTGAAAGATTCATGGATTCAAATGAACTGTTATGAGTAAAACTAAAGACATTTATTGGAAGCTTTCGTTTCTTCTTAGGGGTTTAGAAAGTGATGGCACATCTTAAAAATAATGTGCACTTAGATTCAAGATAATACAACAAAACTCAAATAGATAGAATACTCAGTCCCTAACTTTTAAATCAAGGGTCAGTCTTATTAATTTATTTGGGTTCCAAATTTTACTCTTTGTAAAATGGAGGTGTTGGGGTAATCACTAAGTGCTACAATTTTTTATTATAGTGACCAAATATTAGATTTAACAATGCTAAAACTTTTTAATTAGCACATTATATATTTTAATTTAAGTACTTGCAATAAATTATCTTGTTTATCATGCATGTCATGACATGTATGTACACACATATCACATCATATATATCATTACAGGTATACATGCACTCTTAGAGGTATATACATATGAAATTATTAAAATTAAAATTTCAGCTTTCAATTTATTTATAATCCCAGTAACTGAAACTGTGATTGCTACTATTCCACAAACTTTGTATTTAAACTAGTGTATAAGTTAGAGCACCAACTATACTAATACTAGAAAGGCACAAGTAAGAAGTGAAATACTAGAGATGTTAATTTGTTCAAGCATTTTACTACATGGCAATAATTTTTCAAATATATTTCACAATTAATACTATTCAACAAAGACAACTGATAGTGGTGACAACTGGCTTCAATTGCATTAATGAAAGATAAAATCAGTTTAATTGTAACTTGAGTTTTAAAAAGCCACTTATTTTTCTTTGCATCCTTTGGGGAAAAATGTATTGCATTTGCTATGCATTTGCTAGTAATTTTCAGTTCCCTAGAATGCATATTTAACCAGGACATCCAATCATTTCAATGTATCCAATAACTTGGATGTAAAAATAATAATTGTACTGCAAAGAAGTTTAATATAAATTCTTAGTGCGATATAAAACTTTTCATAGAAACTTACTGAGGCCATATGTTGCTTTGACTGGAGGTAAAAGCTGACACACTGAAAACTTTACAAGAAGGAATAGGAGATACACTAGGCCTCCTTGGCACAGGTAGAAACTTTCTTAATAAGGACCAAGAATCACAGCAAATAAGAGAAAGGCTGGATAAGTGGGACTGCATTAAACTGCAGAGCTTTTGTATGGCAAAGGACATAGCCAGTAAATTAATTAGGAAGCCTACAGAGTGGGAGAAGGTCTTCACCAACCAAACAACGGACAATGGCCTCATATCTAAAATATATCAACAGCTCAAAAAATTGAATCACTGCAAAACTAATCTCCAAAGTAACAACCATCCCATTAAAAAATGGGCCAAAGACTTAAAGAGTGTCTTCTCTGAAGAAGGACCTATTCTTTCTTATAGGAATCCTTTGATTTCATTCCTTTCCATTCCTAATACAGAATGTTAAAAGGAAAATACTGATATTTAATAGATGATATAGTAAATAATTACATTGTTTGAAAAAGCAGAAAATAATGCCAAAATCAATCTTCATTTGGTGCACATATTATGAGTGAATACACACACATATGTACAATTAGTATAACAACAATAAGTGAACATGTATACACTAGTTAAAGTCAATTTAATAGCACATTAATTTCGATGTTTTTACAGTCTCTCCATATATATTTGAGTTGCGACTTGAATTAAACTATTAATGATTTGGGGGAGGGTTAAAATGGCTCTCTTCCATATCCACTGTTGGTGTTCTTCAAATATCCTCTTCCTTTATTTAAAGCAGAACTATGTAGCTTATAAAACTCCTAATGTACGCTGTCTCCCTTGTGAACCATGTGAGTGGTAAGCTGTCTGTCATGGAGCAAATATACAACAGCCATATCAGAAACAAGATCTCTATGATTCTCTATTTCTGCCTGCACTGAGGAGAGAAACACGAAATGCTATTTTGTTCTGAACTACCTTTTCAAGGGTGTTTGCCTATTAAACACCCTGGAAGACAAAGTGTCTCTCATAACAGTAGCCCAGTTGGTTTGTTTACATTCCTGAATAATAAAGACAATGACTGTTTACAGAACCCAGCAAACTCAGGAAGACTTGCATTTTACTCCTTATAAAATGATCCAGTTTCTTAAATTCAGGGTTCCCCAGCTATCACAGGAGCCCACTCAAGGTCTCAGTTCCCCAAAGCACTTGCAAGAGCCATGAATTTCCCTCCTTGACTGTGCTGAGTATAACAACATTGACTCTAACCCAGCAAAATCATGTCTGCTTCCAGTCCAGGCCATGAAACCATGACATACTCATCTGCTAACCTAAAAGAAAGATAAAATCTCAGATCTTTCACATTCTCAAGTTAGTCTAAACATTCCTCAGTAAAAGCAATGAATTTTCCTAGCAGATTTTCCATTTTCTGAGAATTTTGTCATGATTATAAAAGAGAAATTAATTCCTTTGGTATATAATCAATCATTCATAGCTATCTAAATAATATGATTAATTTCATAATTACTCAGCACTAAAAATACATCATATCCAGTCATTTGATCTTAGAAAGGGTAACATTTATAAGACAATCCAAGAAGATATTGTCTAACCAGGTTATCCCTACTGATCTAGTTGTACCTTTTCATCTCCAGTTAAGCTAGACACTTTAAATCCAGAGAGAGAAAACATTTTCTTAAATTTCATATGAAATTATAACATCAAAAACCAAGAACATTTAACATGCTATTCAATCATTCAGAATAAAACAAAGCAAGGTTAAAACTAAAACACAAAACACACACTCACATCCCTGAGAAACCACCAACTGTTAATAAGTTTCCTATATTACATAACAGCTCAACTTGTATGCTTTAAACATGCAAATAACAAAATTTGATCAGATCAAAGATGACAGATACAAAAAGATATCATTAGTAAATGTTTATATGCTTTATTATCAGTCATATTTGTTGATATATTCGTAAACCACCACATATTCAAACTCTTCCATCTATATTACTTTTTCTACTTCAAAGAATAAAAGTAACAATTAGGAAGCAGCTAGAATGACAGTTTCTTTATGATAAACAGTAGTTGCATGCTTTCACATTATCTGCTCAAACAGCCATCAGAGCATAATGACTTTTAGTTAGTATCAATCAATTAATTATTCAGTGGCAGTTTCCCATAATTCATTGTTATTACTACCAGTAATCAAGTTGCCTCTTTTGTTTCTTGAAATGAAAGTGAACAAAGCAGTACAACTAATTACCAGTGGGTCTTCGGTATTTCTATCAATAATTTGCCACATTGGACATTAAAGTACATTAGTAATATATGAAAGTTGTGTATACTTTTAAATCACAGGGAATTGCTAAGTATAACTGTACTCACATCATTCACTCTAATATCAGTAAACAACCTTATGCTGCTTAAATGAGGCTAGATAAAAATCAATTAAAATGATGAGCTGATTTTTCATGTATTTTTTTCATTTATCTGACAGCTGATTCTTGAGTGCAATGAAGAATGCATATGAAGCAGATATAACCCTTTTGAAAACATTGTTGCTTCTTACATCTCTTTTTTAAAAATTTATTATCTGGATACAGGTTTGTTAATTACGCAACATGATGATACACGATGACACTAAAATTGTAATCATTAGTTTAAACTAGTATTTAAGATTAATTACATGGATGTAAATAGTGTGTGGTATTAAAATAGTACTAAAGATGTCAAACTTTGATGATGACACATATGAGAAAAGTTATTTTAACCTCAATAATGTACATGATGAAGTCAATAACTTCTCTGTTTTTCACTTTAGATGTAAAAATTAAAGCATATTATAATAAAGATTTAGGTGGCCATTTTATTATTTCTGGGTATAGCATCAAGTTCTGATGCATTCAGTAAAATAAACACAAAAATATTCATCCTCAATCATTTCAATGATGAAATACTTCCATCCCAAGTAGAAATACATGTAATCTTACCTACTATAAAATGTGTGTTTATGGTAAACCAAATATTTTCTGCATTATTTCCTTTTCTAATTGTCATCATTTTTTCATATATTTTTATTGTAATTAATAGAAGGGTTACATTATATTTGCCAGATAGAAGGTGCATTAATTCACGTACATTGATACCCTTTCTCATGTCTTGGTCCCCATTTCCCTCCCCCCACCCCCACCCCTCATCTTGTTTTCCCCCCTTTCCTATTCAATTTCAAATAACCAAATACAAATAAATCCAATATATCAGATAACAAAGTGAGATACTGTAACAATATGAGATAACCAAGGGACAGCAATAAGGACCTTTTAGTACTTGATTTGCCATTTGTTCATTTGTATCCTTCAGTATGTAAGTTACTTTTATCAGTACAAAAATGTGAGGTTTTACATCTATAGGCAAAGATTATTTCTCACAGTTCATGTATTTTCCAAACTTGTCTTAAGGTTTCTTTGAAAAAATCTTTAATAGAACCTAGGCCATACTGAGTAAATTTGTTTAAGTTCTTTAAATCTTCATATCTAATTTATAAATGATAAAAAGAAATGTACCATTATCTTTTCTATTTCAATTACCAGTGAACTGCAAATGTGAAATTTTGTTTTAGACCTTACACTAAAAGGACTCTGTTCATAATTAAACAAAAGTCTCCATTCAAAGCTTTGAAATTTGTGTATAACACAGAAAGAGAACTGTGTGATGTTTCATAGTTTCATATTCAACAAATTTTAACTCGTTGGCAGAAAAGGAACTGATGTACAGGGGCAGTGGAATATTAATGATAAAGTTCTTTCTAATTTTGTTGGAGGAAAAGCAGTCTTTAATTCAGAACATTCCCTACTGAAACTGAGAAGATGGTAAAAATGAAAGAAATGTTTGGTACAGTGAGTTATTTATTTTGTTTTACAAAAATTTTCAAGAACATAAAACATATAAATTGAATACTTAATGCTCTAAAATAACTACAAATATTCATAACACTTTGTAGATATTTCATTAAAAAAAACCTAATGAGAAAAAATATCACTCTAAAATTATAATAAGATTTGTGTTAATGCTAAGCTGTAACTAACCTACACCTCTACTTATTATTCAACTCACTAATCAAGGTCTTGGGAAAAGTCAACTACGCAAAATGAGACTGATTACTTGCAGATATTTTTCACAACTTCAATGAATAGATATGCAACAGAGATGCTATTAGTTTTAACTATCCTCCTTAAGGAATCCTAACTTGTCAGGGCCTTAGTCACTGAAGACATTGGAGACCCGGGCATGACATATTGTTCATAGAAGTCAGGGAGAGTAAAATGATTGAGCAGAATCCAAGGGAGAAAAACTTGGTACTCTGATAACTATGAGAAAGCTAATATGGAGAAAGTACTTAGGAATAGCTGAATGTCTCTGTAGAGGCCAAGGACACGACAGAAGTCTACACAATAAATGACTTGACCACATCTGCACACAGAGATCTTTAAAAGAATCTGAGAAACTCTCAGAAGGGTTAATGTCAATCATTTTCCTATGAATCAGGAAAATGTTCTCAGGTCTTATATCTGAATTTATATAGCTGAGAGGAGATAGAGGAGGTTGTTAAGCACTTTGCTTCAGAATAACTGATAATTAAGGTTTAGAATTATTACATTTGAAACTACCCTAAAGAAGTATATTGAAGGAAAAGGGAAGATAACATTATAACTTTAAAATGAAACAGGGCTGGGAGTTTGGCATAACGGTCGAGTGCTTGCCTAGTATGCGCGAAGACTCAGGTTTGATTCCTTGGTATCACATACATAGAAAAAGCTGGAAGTGGTGCTGTGGCTCCATTAGTAGAGCGCTAGCTTTGAGAAAGCCCAAAGATAGTGTTCAGGCCCTGAGTTCAAGCCACAGGACTGGCAAAAAATAAATATAAATAAATAAACGAAACGAAACACATATGATTAGTAATTGACAAAGAGATGCCTACAAAAGAGACTAACGCCTGTTTTCTAAGTATGTTACTTTTGACAAACCACTATTGCTCAGTGAATTTCAATTTCCTACACCTATAACTAGAGGATAATAACACACAGCTCATATTATTGTAAATTAGCGTATGTAGCCATGTGAATATTTTAGACCTGCTGACTACATATGACATCACTAAAATGCTTAAGTAAAATGTTCTTATTAAAAACACATGCAAATGGAATCAATTTGCGATGTAAGGAATCAATTTGCAATGTAAGGAGTAATCTCCCAAGGTAAAATAGATCTGAAGTCTTTAAACAACTTTGGACAATGTACTTAATCTAGTGTAAAACACTAAGTTATGAAATGTGTGCAGTAGTACCTTTCTCAAAGGATTCTGTTGTTAGAGAGCAATTTGCATAAGTAGCTCATCTCTCCTCATATCTGGATCAGCTATTTCTATTCAGTAGGTCTTAGCTTTTTCTTCACTGTATCTCTTTACTTCTCAAGGGTACTGTACCAGACATAATACATTTCCTTAATGACTCAGGGTTATCATTAGGAACATCAGTTAATGTTACGTGTCTGAGATGCAGACACAGCTGCAAATGTAATTGAACATCAGGTGAAATGAACCACTCATGTAACACACTGTCGACTTGCCTAATTTTGTCATATGCGTGAAACCGAATCCAAAGCAGCTTGAAAATGATTTGCCAGGCACACAAAAAAATGTGAACAGATGTCTTTCTAAGATTTGATCCCATATAAATGAGATAAGCAAATATTATAGTGATTCATCAACCACGCAAGTCCAACATGCATTTGCTCTCTTGCAGCTGACACAACTTCCTTATGCATGTAATCCTGTCTTTCATAAACGAAGCCTAGAATGTCTGAGGTGGAATCTGTTAAAAATTTACAAAGAAAATAATATGAGCTGTGCACTGATGGCTCATGCCTGTTAATCCTAGCTATTGAAAAGACTGAGATCAGAGGATCGCAGCTTGAAGACAATCCAGGTAGAAAATTATGTAAGTGTCTTATCCCCATTTAATTAACAAAAAGCTGGAAGTAGAGCTGCGGCTCAAGTGACAGACTACCAGCTCTGAGAGAAAAAATAATTTCAGGGACATCATCCAGGCATGAAAATAAATAAATTAATAATACAAGTAGTAGTAATAGTAGTAGTAGTGGTAAAACCCAAAGTTGTGTATGATCTTACCATATTTTAGCTCTTTATTTCTAACATAGCAAATGTCAGACTAAAAACTTAATAAAATAAATCTAGTACAGGATTCATCCTAACACTATCCAGCCAAGTAGCACTGGGTGTGTTGGACATTGTTCCACATCATGAAAACATAACTAAGCAAATCAAGTTAAAAGAGGGAAAGGTTTATTACGGTACATGGTTTCAGAGGTTTCAATCCACAGTCATCTAGGTCCAAGGCAATTGTCCCATGATGAGGAAGAACATCCTGGTGCCCAGAGATTATGACAAGTCCACACACGACAAGGCAGCAAGGAAGCAAGGTCAGACATGAAAAAATGGCCCCTCTTGGTTTCTCTCCATGTTCTAAAAACAATAGTAATGACCTACATTTTGTACTTTAAAAAAAGTATACTGAAAAAGAAGTGCAATATCAAGCTCATGTCCAGGCCTCGAAGACTAGATTGGAAAGTTCGGTGGTAACATCCTGATATGCTGGCCTTGCCCACAAATCTTTTCCAAAAGAGAAAGGGGAAACTAGTTTCATAAGGAAGACTTACCATCATTCCCTGCAGTTTACCATCCCTGCTTCATGACAGTGAATGCTTGATAAAAGAAATAAGGCTGTCATTTTCATTTCACTTATGTACTTGCCCTTATTTCATCTGAAAACTAAAGCAAGAAATAAATGAAAAAAATCTCTATACATAACCTAGATAACAAGAAATAAAAAAGAAAGAAGAAAATGCTCTATTTTTAATCCAGTGTGTGTGTGATAATGTTTCTGTTATCTGCTGACAGAAGCATCCTAACTGATCACCTATGCTCACAGCAGGAACTTCAAATACAAAGCCAAAAAATTAGTTGAATCATGGTAGACTGACAGATTTTTTTACCATGAATGCACACAGTCAAGGGGTAGTCTTCATATATACTATTTCTGTGGGTTCAAATTAATAGTTAAAAAATAAAATCAGAATACCTCAAAATTAAGAGAAGATAAAATACTCAGCGTGCTAATTCTACAAACTGAAAGTACTTAAAGGTTCAAGAATGAAACAGATTTTATTTTCAAATACGAAAAGGTGTACACAAGCTTCAATGAAACAAACACAAGCCCTCTACTTGTTAGTCCTTAAATTTAATTTAGTGACTCGATCTTTGCTTTAGGTAACCATATTCTTTGTGCAAATCATTATTGTGAGAAAAAGTTTGAAATAAGGCTTTCTTCTAAGGCCTACTCACATGAGGTCAGTGGGATATTAATTTAGGATGTAGAATGATGTTTCCATGCTAACCCCCAAATCTTATCTTTCCCTGCTGCCTTTCATTAACTCACTCATTTTATTCACACAGAGATAGCTTGCTCATGTCACCACTGGCAAATACATTTTAAGTCAATTCTTTTCCTCCACTAATAATTGGAATAGATGCCAAGAAGCCTAAATTTGGAAAGCAAGAGGTTTTCTCTCAGCAGAACAAACCTAGCTATCTTCCCTTTCAGGGCACTCTAGAGTGGATAAGGGCAAAACATAATGGCGTCCCTCAAATCATTTAGGATATGTCATTCAGATCAACGAGCATATATGTCAATGGACAATGCCCCTAGGAAGCACTTAGTTTAAGTAATCATATGATGAAATGCACTATCAGGAGAGGCAACGGAAGCATGGAAAGCTGAGATACAAATGATTCTTCTAAAATGTTCTGGTTTGGATTTATGATACACAGGTCAAGTATCACTTTCAAGGCACTCAGAAAGCATTAAAATAGAGAGCATAATACCTCTTCTGGGCCTTCTCCTTTCAATGCCATTCGGCAAATTGTTCTTTAAGGCCAAGTCTATACTTGAAAGTGAAAGATCTAGCTCACCTTTCTATAACTGCTGTTTCTTACTTGCCACTTCATTTTAAAGCAGCCAGAGCTGAAAATAGCTCAAGAATGTGAAGCTGCTTGACAGCGCAGTGCCATTTTAAATATGCACGGATAGGTTAAGCCAGAGGATATTTTGCTCAAGTGCAGACTGTCTCTAGGTAAAGTGGTTAAAAACATCTACTAAAATGTTCTCTATTAGATATAATGAAAAGGTATAAGTGTATACAAGTGGTCTGAACTTTGATTACATAATACTGTTTTCTTTAAATTAAATGAAACAAAAAACAGTTACTTTACTTTAAGAAAAATAAACATATTGGGCTGGGAATGTGGCTTATTGGTAGTGTCCTTGCCTAGCATACATGAAGCCCTGGGTTCATTCCTCAGCATCACATAAATGGAAAATACTGGAAGTGGCATGGAGGTTTAAGTGGTAGACTGCTAGCCTTGAGCAACTGAAGCTCAGGGACATTGCCCAGGCCCTGAGTTCAAGCACTAGGACTGGCAAAAAAATCAAAATTAAATTAAAATATTTACAAATAAAAGCATGTTTAATATTGATTTGATATGATTGGCATATGCTAATAACATTGCCTCAGAGATTACTGTTGGTATATTCAATGTTTAAAAACAATATTATCAATGGTCTAAAAATACAATATTACCAAACTGAATTAACAAAATACAAATTTGATCATCAGCATATTTAGACAGAGCTCAGCATTCCTTCTAGTTCCCATATTCCTTTGTAAATTTTCCAAGACTTAAAAATTGCTTCTAAGATGGTTGCCTTATTGTGCATTTCAGCCAGGCACTGAACACTTATATCTGTAATCCTAGCCACTCAGGAGGGTGAGATCTGAGGATCATGGCTCAAATTCAGTCCAAAATTATGTTCATGAGACACTTATCACCAAAGAAAGTTAACCAGGCCCTGAATTTAAGCCCCAGGACCAGCACACAACAAAGCACATGTTGTCAGGGGGGAGTGGCTCACACTTGTAATTTTAGCCCAACTTAGGAGGCTGATATTTCAGGATCATAGTTCAAAAAGAGCCCAGTCAGGGAAGTGGATTAGACTCATCTCCAATTAATCACCACCAAAGAAAAAAGAAAATACGGAAATGGAGTTGTGGCTCAAGTGGTAGAGCACTAGCCTTGAGCAAAAATATTCAGAGACAGTGCTCAGCTCAACAGATACAGGACCAACACATACACACACATACACACACACACACAAACACACACACACACACACACACACACACGAATTGTTTAAAGGCAAAATAAGGCACTTTTTTCATATTTCAAGATTAATCTTTATTGTATAATCTTACAATTTGCAAGATTATTCCAAAAGCTATACTTCAGAACAATTTTATTCCAAAGACTAAATTTGTACTGTATATTATCCTCAGATACTTCTTGTATTAATTCACTCATTTGGATGATGAAATGATATAACATGGTGTAGATATTTCAGTCTATTCACTGGTACTTCTATCAGAAATAAATAGCTACAGACAATGTTAATCAATCATAAACTGAGATATCAGATCATTATGAAATATTAACAACTCACATTTTAAATGTTTCAGTTGAATATTTTAATTTTCTAAGCATTTGTTATTCTTTTTTTCATTTAAATTTTATTTTTATTGTCAGGGTAATATATACAGGGGTTACAGTTACATTCACCAGACAGCAGGTGCATTACTTCTCACACATTGACACCTTCTTATGTTTTTGTTCCCATTTCCCTCTCCCAACCCCCTCCCAATCATCTTGTTTCCCCTCCTTCCCTTTCCTATTTCAAATATTTCAAATAAACAAATAAACTTACATATAATATACCAGGTAACAAAGCCAGATACAGTAACAATATGTGATTCACTAAAGGGTAACCAAAGAGAAGAGAAATAACATAGTACTTTAAGAACAACAGTCATCGGGGCCGGGAGTTTGGCCTAGTGGTTAAAGTGCTTGCCTAGCATGCACGAAGGCCTGGGTTTGATTCCTTGGTACCACATACACAGAAAAAAGCCGGAAGTGGTGCTGAGGCTCAAGTGGTAGAGCTCTAACCTTGAGAAAGTCCAAGGACAGTGCTCAGTCCCTGAGCTTAAGCCCAGGACTGGCAAAAAAACAAAAACAAAAAAATAAATAAAACAAAAAAACAGTCATACAAGATAAACCTCTTGTTTCCATATAGTAGAGATCCTTTCATTTAGCCTCATCCTATATGACCTTATGTACCTAGGTTTTGAGCTATTATAATCCTCTGCTCTGAGAGTCCTAGCTGTGTACTAATTATTGCAAATGAGGGAAACCATTGAGCTTTTGTTCCTTTGAATCTGGATTAATTCACTTAGTATGATTTTTTTCCCAAGTCTTTCCATTTCATTACAAATGGGGCAATGCCATTCTTTCTGATGGCAGCAAAAAATTCCATTGAAGGCACATATTTTTAAAGTCCAAAAGCAACAGCAAAATAGGTATTTGTTTTTAAAGGTATGGGCAGAAGATACCAATAACCACAATTTCCATTGTCCTTTTTAAATCATGTACTATGGTAACTATCAAAAGAAACATTGGCTACAATATTGAAAGTTTCATATACACTTAAGAGATAGCTTTACTTAAAATTGCTTTCCTCTTGGTACTCATATTAAGAAACATTAGGTATATAATTTATCCCATGAACCACTTTTACACACCCCAAAAATATTAGTGAATTGTCACTTTACATTTAACCCAGAAAGTGGGTAGAATACATATACACATTGAACAAAAGAAGGAAAATGATGGATAGCAAAATTAAGTCACTTGCTCAAAGTCCCACAATTCTTGTCCCTAAGCTTAGAGCCAGAATTTGAAACAAGAAAGTCTAGCTCCAGTGTCTAGAATTTTAATGATTGCACTAGTCAGAGGCTTTACCTGTAGGGTAACAGGGGAAAAGAAAGAAAGGCTAACTTCCACTTTTGTCACTAGCTACATTTGACAGGCAATTTCCATGAGTTCTCTGGATTTTCTGATTTCTCATTAAGAAAAATATAAGATCTTTATTATGATTCTGCCTTCCTATAAAATATTATAATTCTGAGCTGTTTTGCATTCAATATATGCACAGTAAACAAGAGCAAGAGGGTGTGCTGCTGGGACATTGTTGAATCCCAGTTCCAGAGGTAACATCATGGTCCAAACTAGCCAGGAAAAGTAGTGTGAGGGCCTAAGCAAAACTATTAATTAAAGCAAAAAGTTTGTGTATGAATGTGTCTCAACCAGTACCTCTGTTGCCTAGTTACCTACTACATGCAAAGCCCTGGATTTAAAATCTAATATTTCCAAAAGAAAAATGAATGAGCAAAGACCTGAGTATGCAGGAACTAATGGTACCCAGAACTGATGATGCAACAACAAGTACCACAGCAGTGTACTGTAAAATTACTGTTTGCTAACACTTTTTGCCAGTTATTCCATAGTTTTTCATTTGGTTTTTATGTTGGAAATGACAGTGTGAAACAAAATAAGTGTCTAAAAAATAGTGTCCAATCAGCCACACACTGAAGTGATAGCAGAAAACTACTTTCTTCATAATCACTGTAGCATGTAGACTGAAGAATGGATAAACTGTTTCATTAGGGGGTCACAGATACAGAACCAATGTTTTAAGCAGCTTAGAGACATTACACTGAACATTTTCCTTTAGACTGCCCACTTGGGATATAACATAGTTAAAGCAATTAGTTAATGAATTTCTTTGTAATGCTAGGAAGAAACATGAAAATGATTCAGTTACTACAAAATTGTCTAGCTCAGTTGGTCACTTTGTTATCTGATATATTGAATTTATTCGTATTTGATTATTTGAAATTTGATAGGGAAGGGGGGAAAAACAAGATGTGGGGGGGTGAGGGGGAGGGTAAAGGGTACCAAGACATGTGAAAGGGTATCAATGTATGTGAATTAATGCACCTTCTATAAGGCAAATATCATGTAACGCTTTTATTAATTACAATAAAAAATAAAAAAACTGTATCAAACACTTATGCATTCTGATTATCGTAAATCACAAATTTTAATATGTATACTCACCAAAGGGAATACCAATTTCATAGATATTTGCAGTAAATCAATACAATCTGCATCATAATATATTGTCCCAATGAAGCAAGAGAATTCATTTTAATGATCTCCCACTGTGCCCCGTTATTAAGTTTCACTGATGGAGTATTTTTCAGCAACTTTTTTTTCCTCTCCCAAAGCATGCCATCATAACTGCAAAGCAGCTAGTCAATACAGTCAACTGAAGAATCATGTTAGTTGGGGCAAATGACAAAATGTTTTATTATTCTGAAAGAATTGACCAACTAATCAATTTTTTGTTTCACTTAATTGATTTGCTACTTGAGTGAAATAGTCCATCAAAATTTGCCTTTGTAAACTTTATTTTCCAGTCAAAATGTTCTATGTAGGAAAGAGATATTTGTCTGAGTTTTCAGGGTATAATTTTTATGTTCAAGTTTGACTAAGCACTAAAATTAACATGTTTTTTAAAGAGGAAATTAAGAGTTTCATGAAATAGAATGAGTGTAACAGCATTCTTAACTTCCCTCCTACATCTTCCAATAAATGTTTACAGGCTATACATACAAAGGCTTGTATATTTGGAATCTATCTATCTAAGTTAAACATAACATACTACGCCTATGTCACATCTTATCTTAATATTCATCAAATGGAAGTAAATAATCCTCTAGGAATACATATTTATTTACTATGGCTATTTCTGCCAGTTGAATTACAGAACATCTTGAAAATAAAATACTTTCAGTGGAAAGCATGAACCTCTTGTTTGTTTTGTTTTGTTTTTTGTTTTTGTTTTTTAGGGATCATGGGGCTTGATCTCAACCTGGATGCTCTCCCTGAGCGCTTCAGCTCAAGGCCAAGCCCCACTTTCTGTTTTCCAAAGGTTAATTGCAGATAAGAGTCTCAGGTGCTTTTGTGCCCAGGCTGGCTTTGAATCTTGATACTTAGATCCCAGCCTCCTGAGTAGATAGGATTACAGGTGTCAGCCACCATGCTGGCTAATCATGGACCTTTTTTTTCATATATTTTTATTGTAATTAATAGAAGGGTTACATGAAATTTGCCAGATAGATGGTGCATTAATTCCCATACATTGATACCCTTTCACATGTCTTGGTCCCCATTTCCCACCCCCACCCCTCATCTTGTTTTCCCCTGTTCCCTATTCAATTTCAAATAACCAAATACAAATTTATCCAATATATCAGGTAACAAAGTGAGATACTGTAATAATATGAGATAGCCAAGGGACAGCAAAAGAAATGAGAGATAACATAGTACCTTAAGAACAACAATCATTCATTATATGGCTTATGTTTCTATATCCTAGAAAAAATCATATTAAGTGAAGTAAGCCAGACTCAAAGGAACTTAGGCTCAATGGTTTCCCTCATTTGTCATAATCAGTAGAAACCTTGGGCTCTCCTAGCAGAGATTTGCAATAGAGCAAAACCTTGATACAAAAGGCCATATAGTAGGATGCTAAATGAAAGGATCTCTAGGATATAGAAACATAAGTCATGGACCTTTTTAAATTCATTTTAAGTCTGGGGAACTGTCAGTTCCTGAGGCTGTGGATATTTGAGTTCCTTAGCTACTTTAGGCTGCTCTTCCTTACTGGAAGAAACTTAGGGCCTGGATCCTTGGGTGAATTAAAAGGATTTAATCATTATGAGTAATTTTAAACATTTCTACTTATTAAAGCTTAGTACTTTTTCTTTTGTAAGTGCCCATTTTTCTTGTAAAAGTTTTATTTTTATTTTACTTATTTTTTTCCTTGAACATTACTTAATCATTTTTTCTTAAACATTACTTAATCAATCTTGACTGCATTTTTCACTGCCTGGTATGGCTGAGGCATCATAAACTAAAAGTGAAATAAAGCAGGCTACACCTTCCTAACTCATCATTTTGACTGTCTGTCTGGACTCCATTAAGGGTGTACCATTTAGCTTTCATTCACTGTTGGAGAAAGGCAATGATAAGCTAGGTTGGCTTTGACTGACAAGTTACCTTGGTCTATAAAACTGATGAATAGCTCAATAATCAAATGCTGCTTCTTGTACTTTCTTAGAATAGTGGTTGTTACTGCATCACAGATAAACATTTATTTGAAATGCAGAATGTGGAGATGTATTGTTAACCCCACCGTTAACTCAGTATCCAAGGGCATTTTTCTGTCCCATTGGCTATTTACACTTGAATTAATTTCCAAGATAAACTTATATATTTCCAACTAAAATTTTCTCACTAAAACCAAGCCATGACATTTCCCACTAATTATCATTGTCTCTTTTTCAATATTAGTGCGTCAGAATTCATTAAAACATAGCTACTGAAGAGAAACTATTAGATCAATTAACAAGAGATCAAGATCTCAACAACCATATACCAAAAATCCGTAGCTTCTAATCAGAAACAAAAATTCTATACAAAGCTGTCATGTAATCCTATCAGGGCCCAAGTGTCCTTGCTTATAGCCTGATTAAAAAGTGAAATTTCACTGGAATTTCTTGACAGTATTTAGAAAGAAAGGTATCCAGCACGTAGGAAGGAAGGAGATAAATATGTACCTAAAATGCAAATATATTGTGATAGAAGAGAATCTACAGGAACACAAAATCTACTAAGGTGTCTTCAAACTTTAAAATATTCCATCCACTATCACTTTCTTATGTCTCTTAAAACTGGACCAAAACTTGTAAATTCCATTTAGCACCTGAACTCATTTGAAATCAGACATATAGAACATGGTAACATTATCAATAGAATAAGCTGCATTTTTCAAACCTTATCTTGAGAGATTAACTCAGTTAAATGTAATCACAATTCCATTAAAACTCAATATTCTAAGATACGCTAAAGTGCCAGTTAAAAATTATTTTCTTTTTAAGGACTTGTGCAATGGGGCTAATTTTTCATAAATCAAGTTATAAGCAAAATGTTTGTTAGGCAAGATTATCTTTCCCTTTGCATTCCCTATTTTCCCCCTTTCATCCCTGCCCACAATTTCCATGGTTCATACTTTACATAATACATATTGAATACAATGACCACATCTGCCAACCCTTCTTCCTGCTACTGTGTCCCCCACCCTGTTCCCATAACCACAAAAAAGGAAAAATGAAACAAAAAAATAGTTTCAATATCTTGGAATTAATATTGCTAAAGCGCCTTAGATGTTCAGAGGAGGTATGTCTTTGGACTCCTCCCTTACATATACCTCTCATCAGTGTGTTTCTTTGTATATGCATAGAGCCCTGTATATGTTGCCAGTTTTATTTTCTAATGAAATCAGTCCCCTATAATTTGGCCTATGTTGAAAGAATGTGTCATCTAATATGATTAGTCGCCATGATTTGTCTACAATGACTTTACTGACTGTTAACTATTAGCCAAAAAGAGTATCATGGTGAGCCAAAGAATATAGACATACAGCAATGATACTCACTGGATACTGTGTTGAAAATTAACTGTACAACTTGTGAAGGAAGAGGGTAGAAGGGAAAAACCTGAGAGGACATAAGGGAAGAGGTGACACTTTTCAAAAAGAAATGCACTCGTTATCTGATATAGAAATTGTAAGCCCCCTATAAATCACCATTACTATACATACATACATACATACATACATACATACATACATACATACATACATACATAAGAAAGGGTAACAGAGAAGGTAAATATAATCAATGTACATTTATATGTATAATGTCTGGAAATGTCATCAGACATCCTTTACTTTGTACATTAATATATGTTGTTAATAAAGAATAAAAGAGTGAGGACTCAATAACTGCATACCCAAAGCTATGGACATGGTAATGGAAATACAAACATAACTATATAGACATAAAGACCTATGACTCTATAGACATAATGTTTTATTTCATAAATTAATGTTTCTATGACATACAAACCCTTAGCCTAATTGTGATTAAGTTCTAAATACTAAGTCCCAGTGATTGTAAATAGAGATTCCCTCCTTGAACACTTGTATGTTAAACTTGTAATTTAAAATATGATGTAAAAATCAAGGTTAATAAATTCTTAAAAAAAAGAATAAAAGAATTGCAGAACTACAACAATGATAGTTTTGTTGCTAATTTTATTACTAATTTTCTTTTACTCATAATAAACTTTTAGACTATTAGTTTGGATACAGTCAAAAGTATATGAAGATATACAACAGTCTACCTAGATTTACCCATTTTGTTTTGTTTTATAATGTCCTTTAAACAATTGCTCTTCTTTAATTTTCACAACACTTTGGAAACACCCAATGTCATTAAGCAAATAGTTATGATTAGTGATCTATCAATTTGTGCCATAAATTCTAATTGCAAGCTATATAATAACACAAATTATACAATTTTGTACTTTTCCCTAATAATATGTTATTACATTCTCCAAAAACACAGATACACCTGGGAACCTAATCTAAAATAATGAGTAAACTCCAAATCCCAAATCTATGCTATAGAGTTATAATTACTGAAGACATTTCAACAGATTTTAGCCTATGCTTCATTTGTATGAATTCAAATATGATTTATTAAATAGAATTTCATACAAATTCAAAAAATAGATGTATATTTGGCAATATGGTATATGAAATATTAAATATATTCCAAATATTATTTCTATTGAAGATTTACAGAATATGTCTAAAATAATCTGCTTATTACATGTTCTCACATGTGACATTGAAAATACATAGTCTAGTATTTTTATGTATTTCCATTATATAGCATGAAAGTAGTTGCAGGATGAATTATCAGTCTCAGGTTTCTGTTAAATTAGTCACTAGAAAACTATCCTAATATGATTTTATATTTTAAACCCCAATTCTTTTTTACCACAATAAAATAATATATATGACATTCACAAATATGTCATGTACACACAAAAACAGTCTCAAGAAAAAACTCCTTCTTAAAGGAAGAGGAAGCATTCTCTATGCAGGTTATTGGCTAATATCTCTTCATAAAAATAAAACCCAGTAAGTTCCCTAAGTGAACAACGTAAATTACAATACAAGACATAAGACTTCGAGTTTCACTGAAAACTTCTTCATTTCATTTAAGATATGAATTGCTTCTCCTCTTCCTTCCTAGGCTCTCCTTCAGTGTTCAGATAAAACAAATTCTTCATAGGCACACAAATGCTCCCATTTTATGGCCCATATTTTCAGATGAAATCCTTAGTCAATCCTTACTAAGTACACTTTTAATGGTCCTATTAGGGTTTCTTCCTGAAGCCTTCCATCCTTTCTTGGGGCTGTGATGGAAATCTGTAGAATTACACCTGCAATTCTTTTCACTCACTCTGAAGCTTCCCAAAGAACTTCTTCAAATGAGATGATTTTAGGAAAGTATTTATTACTCTGTCTAAGATAGATTTTTTGTTAAAATAAGGATTGAAGATGAAAATGAGGTAAAGATTTTGAAGTAAATATCTTTATTCCCAAGGTTACATGTTCTGAAAACCAACATTTCATTCTTTGTTTATGCCCAAGTGGTTCAACAAAAGCACATTAAAACCTTATATAGGCAGTGGTTTTAGACTTTTACCCAATCATTCAGAAACAAGGACATACTAAATCCACTAGCACAACAATGTTCATTGCAGCACTATTTACCATAGCAAAGATATGGAACCAACCTAGATGTCCCTCAGTTGATGAATGGATCTACAAGATGTGGTATTTGTACACAATGGAATTCTATGCTGCTGTCAGAAAAAAACGACATCGCCCCATTTGTTAGGAAATGGAAAGACTTAGAAAAAAAATCATATTAAGTGAAGTACGCCAGACTCAAAGGAAACCCAATGGTTTCCCTCATTTGTCATAATCGGTAGAAACCTTGGGCTCTACTAGCAGAGATTTGCAATAGAGCAAAAACCTAGATACATAAGGCCATATAGTATGAAGCTAATTGAAAGGACCTCTAGGATATAGAAACAAAAGCCATACAATGAATGATTGTTGTCCGTAAGGTACTATGTTAACTCTCAGCTCTTTTGCTGTCCCTTGGTTATCTCATATTGTTACAGTATCTCACTTTGTTATCTGATATATCGGATACAATTGTATTTGGTTATTTGAAATTGGATAGGGAAGCGGGGAAAACAAGATGGGGGGAGTGGAGGGGAGGGTAATGGGGACCAAGATATGTGAAAGAGTATCAATGTATGTGAATTAATGCACCTTCTATCTGACAAATATCATGTAACCCTTTTATTAATTACAATAAAAAAATTTTAAAAAGACAACTAACTGGTAGTTAGCACAGAATGGTATGCATTCAGTGCTAATGTCTTTTTTTTTAGTCCTTTTCAATACACAATGCCCATATTGTCCTTTTCAAATGTATAGTTCTTTTAGTAAAGATACTTCATGGTGGCTACTAATGGGTTATTGAACTGCATTTTCTGCTTAGGCAACAGTGGCCTTACTCTTGCCCAGATATAATATAAGGTCTCCTGTGCAGTATACCAATGTTACTAGGGTCTTCCAGAATGAAGGTATGCAGAAGTTACATGTGCCGTTTCTGAAGCTGTAGTAAATTCTCTTTTCAGCCTTTCCATTCTCTGCCACCTAAAACAGTGAAGTGCTCACATCTTAAGTATAACCATACCATTAGAAGCAGAGGGAAGTTAAGGGAGGAGAAACAACTTTTGAATGATGATCAACAGCTATGGTAACAATTTGGACCACTCAAATAAGAAATGTTAGATGCAGGTATACAAGTGCCATTTGAGGCCAGATGGGTAAAACAGTAAGATCCTATCTTTAAAACAAGCCAGCAGAACAGGGCAATTCAGCTACTTGGGAAGCAGAGGTAGGAGGATCAGAGTTTGAAACCACACTGGGGCAAAACTGAGAATCAGGAAGGAGAGAAATAAAAATGAAGGAAGGAAAGGAGGGAGGAGAGAAAGAAAGAAAGAAGGAGGGAAGGAAGGAAGGAAGGTTGATTAGAAGACATAAAGAATATAAACACATTTTATTGCTGCCTATAGATGATACCTTTAATCCTATCTATCAACTTGGGAGACTGAGAAGAGAAGGATCAAGGATCCAGGACAATTTAGGAGGGTTGTTCAAAACTTCATCTCTACAGAGGGCAATGATGCATGGTGTGTTCCAGATCTGTGATCCCAATATGAGAGAAGATACAAGTAGGTATTCGTGGTCCAGTTGTGCTGCCTAACTGGGAAGCAAGACTTTATCTCTTAAAGAACCAGTGAGAAATGGGGCTAGAGGTTCGGTTTAAGTAATAGAATAATAGCCCTGAGATCAAACTTCAGTATCACAAAAAAAGGAAAAGATATAAAATGAGTTTATATGATCTTAAAGCCACTACATTTTGACATTTAGCTTTCACTATAAAAAATAATATAGTGCACAGCATTCAGAACAGTAAAAAAAAATCTACCTTGTGATCACCCCTCCTTCTTTTAGATTAAGGATTTATAAGAAGGTATCTCTGTTTCATAATTAAGACAACTCAGTTTTTTTAGCAACGTGAGCAAAGCACATTCCTCAAAAGCATTTAGATTATTTACATTGGTTTCCATTTGATCTTGAACTGATGCTATCAATTCAACTTTCTAGCACCAATTCAGCTCCCAAGCAGTAAGTCGACGCCTAGGGGACAAAATGCATTCAATAAAATTGCTCAGTAACATTACGTGAATTTCATACTATATACTATTGCCTTTCTGTGCTTTGCAGGTTAAAAGATGAAAAAAAGTCTACTGGGAGAAAAAAGGCACTCAAAAAACAATTTCAACACTATAATAGAAAAAAAGGCATAATAGAAAAATGTAGTAAGAAGCATTATCTCTGTTAAAAAGGTCAAGAAAACCTGCCGGGGAGAGGCTGTTTTGGAGTAAGGTATTAAGTAGTTTGCCAGGTAGGCAGGAATTTACCTGTCTGAGGTAGCAGCAGGTAGGAGAAATGAACTGAAGAGCTTCCATACTAAGACCATGTATTAAAGGTACAGCAACACCAGCCCACAGCAGACATGAAGGTGGAGATAGCAAAAGACAGGCTGCATTTCAGCCAGAGGGTAGGTACCATCATACTACAGATATAGAATTAATCCTGCAACTACCTATTAAAATGTGAGCAAATAGTTCATCATGTTTGTGTGTTGGCAACACACACAATAAGTGCAACCTGGTGTCTGGTTTGGAGGGAAAGACATAAAGAAGGGAGTGTAAATGTGGGACACACTCCACCTCCTAAATGGAGTTAGACTGAACAAAATCAAAAGCAAGAAAAGGAAAGGGTAGGCTGAGTACCAGTAGATCATACCTGAAATCCTAGTTACACAAGAGACTGAGATAAGAGATATGAGTTTGAAGCCAAAGACAGCAAGGGTAGAAAAGTCCATGAGGCTCTTATATACAATAAACTACTCAGAATATACTGGAAGTAGAACTGTGGCTCAAGTGGTAGAGCACGGGCCTAGAGTACAAAGAGGCTCAGGGACAACACCCATGCCTTAGTCAATAAAATAAAATAAGAAAGGATGGGGAAATAAACTGAAAAGTCTGATGCTTCAATGATTGTTCTTGAAAACAACTGAATAAAGGTTTTGATGTTTTAAAGCCTGGCACTAGTGGCTGACCCCTGTAATTCAAGCTACTCAGGAGGCTGAGTTTTGAAGATCACAGTTCAAAGCCAGCCAGGGCACAAAAGTCTGTCAGACTCTTACCTTCAATTAACCGCTAGAAAACTGGAAGTGGCACTGTGGCTCAAGTTGTTAGGGAGGTAGCCTTGAGCTGAAGAGCTTAGGGACAGTGCCCAAGCTCCATAACCAACCAAAAAAATTTTTTTGATATTTTAAAGTATAATAACAGAATAGTCAAAACACACCAAGAGAAACATAGGTTACATGATTTCCCTCAATTTGTGCTAGCGAGAATTTGCATATACATTTACAAATAAACACACTATGTAGTAGGCAAGGGATTAAAAATGAATTAACAGAAGTATAATAAACTCTACGGAAAGCAAAAATAGTCAAATTCTTTAAAAAGATTGTGTCAAGGCCAACAGAAACAATAAAAAGTACCAGAAAATGGGTACTTGCAAGAGAATGTGATGGGAGGGTGAGTGAGAATATTGGAAGTGGTGACATTGATTAACATACACTGTATTCATAAACTGCTTTGGTGAATGACAACTCATTTGTACAATTACTTGATGAAAATAAGAATAGTTTTTGAACAGAAGAGAGTCCTGAACACACTTTCCTTTCCCTATTGTTGTCAATAAGAAAAAGTATAGTCAAATTTATAAAAGGAAGAATAATTCATTCACTACTAAATAGAAGATACATACATACATATATATTTCATTGTAAAGTTGAAGTTGGAACAGTCAAGTAACCTAAGAAAATATTGTTATCATCTTGGAGAATCTATAAAGTTGCAAATTATTGAGCCAAAGAAACTTAAGCACCAAAACTGAATGAAAAGAAATAGGATAAAATGATTACCAAAGGCTATTACTGAATAATATGCACGATAATCATGTTTACTCAATATTTCTCAATTTACAAAACTTATCTTATTAATTTGATTCATAATAACTCCATCTCCAAGAACAAAATTTATTCAAAATAGCACAAAAGCTGAGCATTTTTGGCGCATATTGTTAGCCCTAGCTACTCAGAAGGTTAACGTCTCAGGATCATGGTTCAAAGCTGGCCCTGAGAAGAAAGTCTTTGAGACATTTATTCTGAATTAACCACCAAAGAGCTCAAGTGGAAGAGTACCAGCCCAGAGCCAAAACTTAAAAGGCTCTGAGGTCAAGTCCTAGTTCTGGGGGAACATTAACAAGAGGAAGAGGCATGGTAGGACAAAACATTTTTAAGAGGATTATTCTCACTGAAAAGATGATAAAAAATAAACACTATTAAAGAAGATAGTTGCAGGTGATTTTTTTGTGTGAAAAGTAATATATTTCAGAAGGGAACTAGAAAAAATTAGGAACAAATTAATTACAATAAATTATTGTTGATTCATTTGCGTTGGTTATTTCTATGTGCCAATTAAACTGAACTACAAATCAAGTATTCTTCCTGAATGTGTCTGTAATGGTGTTGCCAGACAGATGGATATCTGAATTGGGATGCTGAACAAACTAGTGACCCTTTTCTTTGTTAGTGGACATCATTCAATTCTCTGTAGGTGAGAACAGAATAAAGAGTAAGTATTTCAGTTTATTCTGCTTGCTTCTGTGAAAATGTAATCCCTCTTCTGTCTACCATGCTCCTTGTCCCAGGGCCTTCAGAATTGGACTGCTCTCTAAAATCTCAGCTACCTGGCTCCCAGGCTTTCAAACTCAGCCATCAACTGTCCTTTAACCATCTAAGCACTTAAATTCAATATATATATATAAAAATATTTAGGGAAATTTAAAACAAACTCCACTTAAGAAACAAAATTATTAAAAATGTACCTCTGAAACTTAAAATTAAAATAGTAATGCTGCAGTAAAATTTGAGAAAAACAAGGATAGTTTCACAGAAATACAGAAAGCAAATAAACATAGGATTATATGTTTTAAAGCACCAACAATCTAAGTAAAGTAAGTTGAAATAGGAACATTACATTTTAAAAATCAAGTAGGCAAAACTAGATAAAATAACTCAAACTTGTATGCATTCAGGAAGTTATCTGGAAATATGCAAAAATTAAGTTTACCTATTCATACATTTCAACCAAATAATTATATTTTTGGAATGTATAATAAAGTCATACTCATACCAATATATATGTGTTTGTAAAAGTACTCATTATGAACAGTGCAGAAAATCTGTATTTCTAAAATTACAGATAGAACCTAAAAGCCCCTGAAACATTATTATGGCATATAAAATTGATAATACAAGTATTAATTTTTCCATATACTTTATGCAAAAAGTAGTATAAAATACCATATAAATATACACACTCATTTATTTAAGTATCATAGAAAAAATCAAAGACTCATCCAGTAATACTAACAGTAGTTACCTCTCTTTCATTGGATGATTATAGTCGTTATTTTTTTATTTATAACTTTATGCATTTTCTCATTTCCTACAATAGACATGTTTTTATTATTGAAAATGAATGGTTAAAAACATTTTATAAAGCCATTCTATTTTATGAACATTTTTCATCATAAAACTGTTGTGTCTTGTTGTACTACGAATCAATAACATGAAAAAAATGCACTTCTGGAGCTGTGAGATATGTTTTAAAATTTCATTAATAGTTTTGTTTTTAAGAAATGATTTCTCTTATTTCCAAAATAAGCCCCTCCAGGCTCTGTACTAATTCACATGATTGTTGAAATTCACTTAAGACTGATGGTGTATAGGCAATTTTTCCTTACATGACTTTTCTCAGTTAGGGGTATAAACAGGTGAGTAGCACTTAAAGACAAGACCATGTCATATAATGCCTAATGACTCTAATTTGATTTTAAAATCAATTTTATCAATAATTTATAATCTTGAATTGCAGATCCACTATGATACAGCAGGTCCCAAACTGGAATTTATGACCCAGTTTGAACCTATATATGTATATGAAGAAGATAAAGAAAGATTTCTTCCTTGAGACCTAACAGACACACTACTAATATTCTCCATGGTAGCAGAAACAGTATCTGAAAGCCAGTACTGAGAACCATGTGACAGGTTAAGACCTAAGGTGTCATAGCCTCTGTGCTAGTGAAAGTTTTAGTGAGGAGACAAGACACTCCCTTGGAGAATTTTCAAGAAGAAATTAAACACAATTTTTTCCTCTATCAAAAATCACTTTAAGCCAAGTGTGGTAGAACCCATTTACCTACAGCTAAACTCTTGACGACATAAAATCTAGGTAAACACTGCCAATAGCCTATTATGCATGGTAGCTGCAGATAGACCTAAGGAAAATAGCCAGTAGTATTCTCACAATCCTCAAAAAAAAAAAAAAACTATCATTATGGCAAACATCAACTGATGTTTGGTGTTTTCTGTCCTGGAAATTAACTTACATGGTCTTGCACGGAAGAGTCCTCTCAAGCTTCTGGATGTCCTAATAAGTCTGAAAAATTATGCCCTCCTGGTACCATCTCTAAAGGATGAAAGAACATACAGGTAAAGTAAGCTGGTTCAGGGTTAGTGATGGAGAAAGTACTGCTCTGAGTGTTTGCAAAGCTTTCTTAATTGAATTATACATGAACACTACATCCTTTTCTGTCCTCTTTTTCCTTTCCAGGCTTATTTCCTCTCTTAATCTGTTTTCACTTCTGGGAACAAACTAACACTCTGAAATCAAATGAATTCCCATCTCAAGTTATACAAACTAACATATGAGAAAAGTTACAAGTATTAATTATAAGTGTGATGTCATAAAAAACAGCAGAAAAATGTAACTAGGAAAGAACAGTTTGAACAGCTTAAAGAATTGTTAAAATAGGAATGGACAATCCAGTTGACAAAGATTGAAGGCAATGTGAAAATTTTCCACTTTGAATGAAACAAAATACAAATCATAGAAGATGCATTATGAGTATGTTTCATTAGAGAAAATGGCGAGATATTAATTCCAGAACTCACAAAGAATGAACCTTGCAGTTATAACAAAAATATCAGTGAATGGACATTCATGTTAGAGATAAAAGATGTTTAATTTAAAAAGTAAGACTAGTGTCCAACATTTGAACATCAACATTACAAGCTAAAGTTCAGGGAGGCAATAACTGTGAAATTCACAGGGGAAATTACTTTCATTCTATACTTCTTTTCTAAGATAACTATTAACTGTGATATGAAGAGTGTCCAGATATATCTATTTTGTAGCTTTTATATGTACTCCATTGAAAAGAATTGATAAAGCAAGGAAAAAGGAATTGATGGGATATTAAAAACAGGGGCAGAGAAAATAGGAGGCAGAGCATAATCAAGAAGTGTCAGCAATAGAAGCTAGCTTTGAAGCACACTAACAGTATAGCTTGATTGAGTAGAGCTACATATGTTTGAACTGGACCAACAAAGCATGTTCAGAATGAAACAACTAAGAGGACATCAAAATTGCAGGAAAATTTATGCTCATATTGATGAGCAAGGTAGTAAACCAATGGAAGAAGTCAAATGTAAGAGAAACAATTCTTAGCAAAAGGGAATAAAAGTATGAAAAAAATGAACATGGTCCATCTGTGAATAAGAACTTCTGGTACTCAATACTTAAAAAACTATGTGATTAATTATGTTGGCTGGATGAAGGGGTTGATGCTATACATATATGATAGTAAAGAGGAGTCAGATTCTTATCCTATATTGGAAAACTAATGTTTAAAATTGGAAAACACAAGCAGCAACCATGTAAGTGTGGTAGTTAAATACACAAAGCAAAAATGAAGAGAAATTCCTGAGAAAGCAATTGCTTTGGAGGACTGGGAAATCAAAGTACAGACAGGGTACATAAAAAAGACCTATGTTCTCATTCCATGTACAACTGAGGAAAATTGACATATTTAAAACGGCAATATTGTTCACACCTGTAATCCTAGCTATTCAGAAGACTGAGATCTGAGGATCACAGTTTAAAGCTACAGGAATCCTTGGAGGTCACTTAACCACATACATTCAAAACTCTGAAGTTCATTCCCAAGAGTGTTAGTGGTGTTATTTTTTTAAAGTGATCTGAGAAATAGTTATATTAACATCAAGATTTGGAAATATTTTAAGTTTATACATGGAATGAAGTATGCATAATGAATCTCTAATTTATTTCTCAAGCATTAATATTCAGCTCAAAAGTAACTCTAAAAGGTAGAAATTTCCATATATCTTAATAAGGAGTACAAAAAATAATTCATGGGAATGAAGGCTATCCAATAGCTGCCTTTCCATCAAGAGTCTCCCAGAGTGAACTGAAAACTCAGTGTGTTGATAGTATAAAATATTTTATTAACATTTAGTGAATAAACAAATGTTTTCAATATTTATGCTTTGAAAAAAATCTAGCACCTGGATAAAATTATCAAAAATTCAAAGTGACTTAGTTCATATCTGATACAGCTGATATCTGCTACATTAATTTCTAATAGCTATGCATTGTTCACATCAAAAGAAGCTATTAGACCTACTCCCAAATTTAAGAGTTTTAGGGATACTCTTCTTTCTTGCTTGTTTAGTTTTGTTTTTGCTAAAATGGCTCTAAGAGTGGTAGATTTTTTTCTGTTTCTTAAGTTCTTTTTTTAATTGTATTTTATTGTCCAGATAATGTATAGAGGGGTTACAGTTGCATTCGTCAAGTTATGGATGCCTTACTTCTCAAACATTGGTACTCCTCCCATTTTTGTAGATCTTTGCAGAGAACAGGTCATTTCAGTTAAGGACAAAGAACAGAGGAAAAAAAAGTATGAAATTATCCTTGGATCACCCAAGACTATGAAAATACAAGAAAACTTCAACAAAAGCAAAAAAAATTAACAGGATACTGCTCTGGAAATTTTTAATTATTAAAGGGTACTAAATACTCCTCCTAATTGTTTTGTATGAAAAATTAATTTCTAGTAGGCTAGCTGAAGTTCACTTAGCCTATCTCCCAGGATATAGCATGCTCTCAGGGCCTCGATATAAGTAAGGCACAACCTTTACTCAACAAAGAATTACAGTATGTTGTAATATGAGAGAACAGGGCAAACATTTATGGCTTGTTGTCCTGAATGCTAGAAAAAGATATAAGGGAAGGGAAGGGAAGCTCTAAATGTTCAAATAAATAATGATACATGGAATTTCTGATCCAACAGGATGACAGCTACAAATAATGGCTATCATAGGAAAAAGGAAACATGAAAGGGAAAGGAGAGAGTAAGATGAGTAAGTATGACTAGAAAAAAGATCAGTTTATTAAATCACAGTATATATGAAACATGCACTAGAACACTAGAGAATGAACTGGGAATTCATATTTTAGTGGGTCATAATGTTAAGATAATAGTTAATTTAAGGTAATAGTTTAAGAGGCAAAAGTGTATATTCTAAACAGTATGAATAATGTCACGATATTAATGCTTTTAACTTTTAGGAGTATAGGGAGTGAATAAACAGGATTTTTCAGCATGTAATTATTGAAGTCCAGGTAAGCTCAGATATAAGTAAGGAATTAGGTATCGAAACAACAGGAAATAGCAATTTAATCAAACTCCTGTAGAAAAGATTTGTAAATGATTGGTTGATGAAAGTTGATGAAGGTCATTCTAACAACATTTTGGAGGTTCTGAATTCAATGACGAGAGTTCCTGCTAAGCAATGTAAGTATCTATGCAATTCTCTCTTCACATATGAGTCAATAATTCTCCCCCTTCACTGAGGCTTGACAGAAGACAATGATGACAAAATTAGAATGTGGATCAAAAACTTCTGAGTTATATTACTATCCCTAACAATAACAATAATAATAGAACAAATAGTGATCACATATTGAAGGGAGTTGTTACTAAACTTTAATTCACATTGAATAATCATGTACATATATTCTAAATCTATTAGCCTTATTTTTATGAGTTTTGAAACAAAGTTAACTGGTAATGTTATAGAATAAATAAAATGTTGATATCTATCAAGTAATAAAATTAAACCTGAAGGAAATTTTTTTCTATTTTTCTAATTTTTTAAAATTTTATTGTCAGATGTTTGTCTTTGTGATTGCTGTTTTTAATGTACAATGTGAAATACTTTCTTTTCTCTTTTTTCCCACTTATTGTTAATCTCATGTGGTTACTGTATCTGACTTTGTTACATGGCATATTGCATATATGCTTATTTGTTTATTTTGGCATTTAAAGAAAGTATATACATAATAAGAATCTTGGCTAATCCAATTCAATTTAACTTCTGCCACATGTATGGGCTACACATTTTACTGAGTTTAGGGGTTTTTTTCTTAGCATTCTTCTTATCCCCATATATTTTTAAATAATTTTTATTGTGATTAATAGAAGCGTTACATTATATTCACCAGATAAAAGATACATAACTTCACCAACATTGATACCCTTTCTCATGACATGGTCCCCATTTCACTTCCACCCTCCCCACTCTTATCTTGATTTCCCACTTTCCTATACAATTTGAAATAACCAATTTAGTACATATAAAATATATCACATAACAAGGTGAAATACTGTAACAATATGAGATAACCAAGGGATGGCAAAAGAGATGAGCGACAACATAGTAAATTAAGGACAACAATCACTCATTATATGGCTTTTGTTTCCTTATCCTGGAGGTCCTTACATTTAGTGTCATACTATTTGGCCCAATGTCTCTAGATTTTGTTCTATTGTAAATCTCTGCTAGGAAAGCCCAAGGTTTCTACCGATTATGACAAACGAGGGAAACCATTGAGCATATGTTCCTTTGAGTCTGGCTTACTTTACTTAATATGATTTTTTTCTAAGTCTTTCAATTTCCTAACAAATGGGGCCATGTCCTTCTTTCTGACAGCAGCATAGAATTCCATTGAATACAAATACCACATCTTGTTGATCCACTCGTCAACTGAGGGACACCTGGGTTGGTTCCATATCTTTGCTATGGTAAATAGTGCTGCAATGAACATCATTGTGCTAGTGGATTTAGTATGCCCTTGTTTCTGGACAATTGGGTAAATGCCTAGTAGTAGAATTGCTGGGTCATAGGGGAGCTCTATGTTTAGTCTTTTTTTAATATATTTTTATCGTAATGAATAGAAGGGTTACATGATATTTACCAGATAAATGGTGCATTAATTCCCACACATTGATACCCTTTCACATGTCATGGTCCCCATTTCCCTTCTCCCCTCCCCCCCTCATCTTGTTTTCCCCCGTTCCCTATCCAATTTCAGATAACAAAATTCAAATATATTCAATATATCAGGTAACAAAGTGAGATAGTGTAACAATATGAGATAACCAAGGGACAGTAAAACTGATGAGAGATAACATAGTACCTTAAGAACAATAATCATTAATTATATGGCTTATGTTTACATCATATTTTAAATGACAAGTTTAACAAACAATTGTTCAAGGAGGGAATCTCTAATTACATTCTCTGGGACTTAGTCTTTAGAACTTAATCAAAATTAGGCTAAGGGTTTGTATGTCATAGAAACATATCAATTTATGAAATAAAACATGATTATAGAGTCATAGGTTTTTTGTCTATATAGTTATGTTTGTATTTCCATTACCATTGCTTTGGGTATGCAGTTATTGAGTCCTTGCTCTTGTACACTTTGGATTTAATAACCGCATATTAAGGATACCATGCGCCTTTTGTTCCTTAGGTCTTGACTTGTCTCACTCAGCATGATTCGCTCTAGATTCATCCACTTCCCTGCGAATGCCATTATTTTATCTTGTCTGTTGGCTATGTAGAATTCCATTGTGTATATATACCACATTTTCTGTATCCATTCATCTGCAGTAGGGCATCTGGATTGTTTCCATTGCCTGGCTATTGTGAATAGTACAGAGATGAACATAGCTGAGTGTTGGGAGCCAGAGTGGGATCAAACTGTACCTTGATTTGCATCAGACAATGGCTTTATTGTCTTATTGTTTTCTGGCCTTATTCTGTTTAAATGACCTGAGATTTACCATATGAATGTAACACCTGTAGGTTCCTTGGGTCTCAAGAAGGGAGGAAGGGGAGTGGAAAATAAACGGGGCAGTCTTTACCTGGACTGCGGACATCCCGGACCCGGTGTGTCTGTCTCTCTTCTATTTCTTCCTAGTCCTTGCCCCCTATTTCAGGAACCCCAATCTGCGAACCCTGGTTTGCTGCCGGTTGGCCCCGGCAGCTGAGCAGGTGTCTTTATAATATCCTGGGTCATGCTGTTCAGGATAGATGCCCAGAAGTGGTATGGCGGGATCATAGGGAAGGTCTATTTTCAGTTCTTTAAGGAACCTCCACACTGCTTTCCAGAGTGGCTGAACTAGTTTACAATCCCACCAGCAGTGCAGTAGGGTTCCTTTTTCTCCACAACCCTGCCAGCAATTGTCATTGTCTGAGTTCAAAACCTTGACCATTCTTGTTGGGGTAAGGTGGTATCTTAGGGTTGTTTTTATTTGCATTTCCTTTATGACCACAGATGATGAACATTTTCTCATATGTTTTTCTGCCATTTTAATCTCTTCTTCTGACAGGTTTCTCTTTAGTTCCCTTGCCCATTTAGTGTATGGTTTATTGGGTTTTCGGGGGATTAGTTTCTTGAGCTCCCTGTAGATACTGGATATTAAGCATTTGTCAGATATATTGTTGGTGAATATCTTTTCCCAGTTGGTTGGCCTACTTTTGCAACTATGTTTTTATCTGTACAGAAACTTTTTATTTTTAGGTAGTCCCACTTATCGAGTCTCTCTCCAATCTGTTGTGACCCTGGGATTCTGTTCAGGAATCTTTAGCCTGTGCCTATGAGTTCCAGTGTCTCTCCTACATTATCATGTAACAATTTCACGGTTTCCGGTCTGACGTTGAGGTCTTTGATCCACTTTGAGTTAATGCTTGTGCATGGCGAAAGGCTAGTGTCAATTTTTAGTTTTCTGCATGTGGCTGCCCAGTTTTGCCAGCACCAATAATTGAATAGACTGTGTTTGTTTCATTGTACATCTTTGGCTCCTTTGTCAAATACAAGTTGCCTATAGGTATATGGTTCTATTTCTGGGTCTTCTATTCTGTTCCACTGATCTCTGGTCTGTTTTTGTGCCAGTACCAATTAGTTTAGTAGTGTAATACCACCAGCATTGCTCTTTTTGCCTAGAATTGTTTTGGCTATTCTAGGTCTTTTCTTGTTCCATATGAATCTTTGGATTATATCTTCAATTTCCATAAAGAATGTCTTTGGGATTTTGATGGGGATTGCATCGAATTTGTATATCAGTTTTGGCAGTATAGCCATTTTCACTATGTTGATTCTCCCTAGCCATGAGCATGGGATGTCTTTCCATTTCCTAGTGTCCTCTTTAATTTCTTTCATTAGGCTTCTATAATTTTCATTGAATAATTCCTTTACTTCTTTGGTTAAGTATATTCCTAAGTATTTTATTCTTTTAGGGGCTATTGCGAATGGGATCATTTTCTTGATTTGCCCTTCTGTTTGTGTATTGTTGGTGTACAGGAAGGCTACTTACTTCTGAAGGTTAATTTTGTATCCTGCCCCTTTGCTAAAGTGGTTTATTAATTTAGTAGTTTGGGAGTGGAGTTTGTTGGGTCACTCAAGTAGAGGATCATGTGGTCTGCGAATAAGGATAGTTTAATTTCTTCTTTCCCTATGTGTATCCCTTTGATGTCCACTTCTTGTCTTATTGCTCTGGCTAAGGGTCCCAGCACTATATTGAAGAGAAGTGGAGAGAGTGGGCATCCCTGTCTAGTTCCTGATTTTAAGGTGAATTGTCCAGTCTTTCATCATTTAGTATAACACTAGCTGTAGGTTTTTCATATATAGCTTTCACTATTTTGAGGAATGTACCTCTTTCCTATTTTTTCTAGTGCTTTCACATGAATGGGTGTTGTATTTTTGTCAAATGCCTTCTCCACATCCAGAGAAATTATCATATGATTCTTATCTTTAGCTCTATTGATATGATGCATTACATTGATTGATTTGCGAATGTTACACCAGCCTTGCATTTGTGGGATTAAGCCCACTTGATCATAGTGTATGATTTTTTTAATTTGTTTCTGGATTCTGTTGGCTAATATTTTATTGAGGAGTTTTGCATCTGTGTTCATTAGAGAGACAGGTCTGTAGTTTTCTTTTTTTGTTGGGTCTTTCCCTGGTTTGGGGATGAGAGTAATATTAGCTTCATAAAATGAGTTTGGTATTGCTCCTTCTGTTTCTATTTCTTGGAAGAGTTTCAAGAGTATAGGTGTTATTTCATCTTTAAACGTCTTGTAGAATTCCGCAGTGAAACCATCTGGACCTGGGCTTTTTTTGGTTGGCATTTCCACAATTTCGTTGTAAGAAATTGGTCTGTTCAATTTGTTTACCTCATGGTTGTTCAGTGTGGGTAGCCTATATTTATTTAAGAAATCATCCATTTCTACTAGATTTTCTTGTTTCTTTGAATATAGGCCTTGGTAGTACCTATTCATTATGGACTGGATTTCTTGGGAATCAGTTGTGATTGTTCCCGTGGGGGTCTCTAATCTTGTTTATTTGAGTCTCCCCTATCCTTTTTTTGATTATTCTTGCCAAGGGTCTGTCAATTTTGTTGACTCTTGCAAAGAACCAACTTTTTGATTTATAAATTTTTTGTATAATAGACCTTATTTCAATCTCTGAAATTTCTGATTTTATTTTTGTTATTTCTGTCCTTCTAGCTGTTTTAGAATTAACTTTTTCTTGCTCCTCTAGGTGTTTGTTTTTTTTTAAGGTTATTTACATGCTCTTCTGTCTTTTTAATATGCGCTCGTAGTGTGATAAATTTGCCTCTTAGAACTGCCTTTGCTGAGTCCCATAAGTTTCTTTGTGATGTTTCTTGGTTGTCATTACATTCAAGGAAGGTTTTAATTTCATTTCTGATCCAATCTGTTACCCAGGGGTTATTCAAAAGTGTGTTGTTCAGTTTCCATGTGATTGAATATTTTTTGACTTTGACTGCATTGTTCAGAATTAGTCTGACTCCACTGTGGTCTGATAAATGCATGGGTATATCTGTTAAGCCCAACTGGGCTATGGTGTCATTTAAGTGGATGGTGTCTTTGCTTAACTTTTGTTAAGTTGACCTGTCATTTGTTGAGAGTGGAGTATTGAGGTCACCGACAATGATTGTGTTTGAGTCTATCTTGTTCTGTAGTTCTAAAAGAGTTTGTTTGACGAATTTGGGTGCTCCCGTGTTGGGGGAGTAGATGTAATATTATAGGCATGGACTGTACCCTTTACTAATATATAATGGCCGTCTCTATCTTTGTGTACTGATTTTACTGAGAAGTTAATTTTATCGGAGATTAAGATTGCTACTCCTGCTTTTTTGCATGGTGCATTGGAGTAGAAAATTCATTTCCATCCTTTCACTTGGAATTTGTTTCTGTCTTTGGCAGTGAGGTGTGTCTCTTGGAGGCAACATATGGATGGGTGGTGTTTCTTAATCCAATCTGCTGCTCTGTGTCTTTTGATTGGATTGTTCAGCCCATTCACATTTAGGGAGATTATGGAGAAGTGGTCAGTGTCCATTGTTTTTATTTATTTTTACTTCTAAGTTTCTTTCTCTTTTTCCCCTTTTGCGTTTAGTGAATTATAAATGTTTGCTTCTTGATGGGGGTTCTTGATGTTCTACAATTTGTTCTCGGTTAATTAGTATTCTTTGTGACGCTGGTTTAGTGTGCACGTATTCATAAAGCTTCTCTTTGGAGTGAAATATTCTTGTTTCTCCCTCGAATGTAAATGCTAGTTTTGCTGGATATAACAGTCTGGGTTGGCAGTTGTTGGTCTTCAGGACATCAATGATGTTTTTCCAAGCTTTTCTTGCATTTAGGGTTTGCGTGGAGAGATCTGCTATAATTCAAATGTTCTTCCCACTATAATATAGCTCCTTCTTTGTTTTTGGAGCATTTAAGATCAATTCCGTGGTATTCGGGTCTAATGTCTTTACTATGATATGTCTAGGTGAGTTCCTTCTAGGATCTTGCCTGCTTGGGGTCCTGAAACCTTCAATAATGTGAGTATTTTCCCTTTTGAAGTTGGGGAAGTTCTCTGCTAGATTTTGGTGAATAAAGGTTGCATACCTTTGTCCTGGAATTCGGCCCCCTCCTCAATCCCTATTATACGAAGATTAGACTTCTTTGCTGCATCTGCCAGTTCCTGGAGCTCTCTATGGTAGATTCTGTCTGATTTTTCCAAGGTGGCGATTCTCTGTTCCAGCTCTTATGTTTTGTCTTCCGTTTCTGATGTTCTATTCTCCATCTCCGTCAATCTGCTGCTTAATGCCTCCATTTTTGCTTGAAGTGTGGACGCTGAGATGATCATGTCTGCTCTGAGGGTATTAATCATTTCTTCCATTTCTCTTTTGAATTTGAGGAGCTCTTTGGAGATTTCCTCCTTATGTTCCCGGAATTGTTTTTGGAATTCTGTTTTGATCTCTTTAGTCATGTTCACAATCATCTCCTTGAATAGGGTCATGTTTTGTGTCTCTTCAGGTGTCATTTCTTGGGATGGTGACATTTCTCTCGTCCCTTCGCTCTTGTTGCCTTTTGGGCTTGGCGTGGGACTTTGATTATATATGTATGTCGTGATTCTTCTCTGGGCTCTCCTGGGCATTGAGAACTGTTGCTGTAGTTCGCCCTGTGGTCAGTAGGTAGCGGTCTTTGCTTGGATTGGGACCGTGGTTGTGGGAATATGTGAATACCTGTGGTTCTTAGCCAAATTGATTCCTCTGCTGATTATGTCAGAGTCTGCCATTTTTGTAGGTGTTTGGTCGATTCCCTGAGGCTGTGTGCTGCTGTACGACTAGCTCTCCGCCCAGCCAGTGGCCTCACAGTGGGCCGTGGGATGGATCTGCGAGCTTTGGTCTCAGCATGCTGGGCGGATGGTTGGCTTTCCTGTGCTGCTTCTAGGGGCAGGCCCCCAGCCAAGGGTCTGGGGTTTGGTAGTTTCCAGGGGCTCTCATCAGGACCTGCAGCTGTCTGCTCTGTTCCCAGGGCGGGGGGGGGGGGGGAGGGCCAGCTGAGGACGTCCACTCCAAGGGCAAGCCGGGCCTTTCTGATTCTCAGAAGGCGAGCTTGGCTGCTGGTCAGCCCTTCAGTTCCCTGCTGCTTTGTCAGAGAGTCTGTGACTGTCAGGGGGCACCTTGGTGCTGTCTCGCTCAGGATTCCCAGCTGGAGAATGCCCGGCTCAGGATTTGAGGAGGAAAGATGCTGGCTCCTATTGTCCCGTACACCCCACCCACTGTTGTAAGGCATAGACACAGTGCTCCCCACTCTCCAGTCCCAGTGGCCTGGGAGAGGAACCAGGTGGATGGGTGGGAGCTGGGACACCCCCGCCTCCCCTGGTGGGGTGTTGGGTCTTGGCATAGCCCGCCTGTCAGTCTCCAGTCGGAGGCCTGGGAGAGGAAGCTGGTGGGCAGGTGGGGACTTGGACAACTCCGCCTCCCTTGGTGGGGTGCTGGGTCTTTGCGCCTCCCGCCTGTCAATCTCCAGTCATTGGCCTGGGGGAGGGAGTTGTTGAGGGAAGGGACAGGATTCTAAATTCCTTGCCCCCCTGCTCCTGCTCCTCTCAGGCGGGGTGGAGGGGTCTTAGTTAAGTTCTATGGCTTGGTACCTGCTCTGTGTTTGGGGGCCCGCTGCGGTACTCATGCCTCTGCGTTCGTCAGTGGGTGCTGCACGATGTTGGAAAATCCTTCACTCCCCTCGGATCTCCGCTGCCGCTTGTGATCCGCGGCTGGGTTCCGCTGCTTGCTGTTCTGGTTCTGCGGCTGGGTTCCGCTGCTTCTGGGGCTCGCTGACCCGGTTCTATGCTGGTTTCTGCGGATCAGGGTTGCCAGGGCCGGCCTGGCCCGGCACTTCCCGACCCGGCACCGTCCGGCTTGGATCCCTCAGCCGCCCCCTCTGCCGCTGCTTTTCTTGGCTCCTAGCTGGCACAGTGGGGGAGGGGTCCTTGCGTTCTGAATTCTTTGAGAAAGTTGGATGTGAGCTTTATCTGGATTTCTTTTCCGGTTTGGGTCCTTTTCCGTTGCTTCTTGAGTTTGTTGTTGTGGATTTCTTAAGGTAATTGATTCGTGGGACTCCCTGGTTCTCTCTTTTTGTGAGAGAGAGCTAGGCAGCGTTCCTATAGTCTTGGCGCCATCTTCCTCCTCCGTCTCTATGTTTAGTCTTTTGAGGAACCACCATACTGCTTTTTGTAGTGATTGAATGAGTTTGCACTCCCACCAACAGTGTAGTAGTGATCTCTCCAGGCCACATCCCCTCCAGCATTTGTTGTTATTAGTTTTCTTGAAAACCAAAATGACGGGGTCGGGGGGAGGGTTATGGGGACCAAGACATGTGAGAGGGTATCAGTGTATGTGAATTAATGCACCTTCTATCTGGCAAATATCATGTAACCCTTTTATTAATTACAATAAAAATATTTTTAAAAAAGAGACACACTAAGCCTCCTTGGCACAGGTAGAAACTTTCTCAGTAAGAACCAAGAAACACAACAAATCAGAGAAAGGCTGGATAAGTGGGACTGCATTACACTGTAGAGCTTCTGTATGGCAAAGGATATAACTAGTAAATTAATTAGGAAGCCTACAGAATGGGAGAAGATCCTCACTAACCATATAAAGGACAAAGGCCTCATATCTAAAATATATCAGCAGCTCAAAAAATTGAATCACTCCAAAACTAATCTCCAAAGTAACAACCATCCCATTAAAAGATGGGCCAAAGACTTAAAGAGAGTCTTCTCTGTAGAAGAAGCATGAAGAAATGCTCGACATCTCTGGTCATAAAAGAAATGCAAACCCATATATTTTTTTTTATCTCCAATTAACCACTAGAAATCCAGAAGTGGTTCTGTGGCTCCAGAGGTAGGTGGTAGCCTTGAGCTCAAGAACTCATGGACAATGCTCAGGCCCAGAGTTCAAGCCCCACAACTGATCAAAAAAAAAAAAAAGAAAGAAAGAAAAGAAAAGAAATAAAGAAAAGAAATAGCTTATGCAAAGCTATTTATGTCGTGTTGTTACTCTATGTGAATGTGGTACCTGTTATATTTTATACATATGTATTTGTTTATTTGAAAAATGGAAGGTAAGAGAAAAACAAGACTAGTGGAAGGGGCGAGATAAACATGGGAAGGGGCATCAATGTTCAAGAAGTACTACGTACCCATTACCTGATAAATGTTACTGTAATCCCACTGTACATCACCTCCATAATAAAATTAAGAAAAAAAAAAAAGAACAGCAACCACAAAAACAAAAACAAACCTCTTGTTTCCATATCCTGCAGTTCATTTTGCTTAGCCTCATCCTGTATAAGTTATTATGATCTTCTAGGGTTCTCCTAGATGTGTACTAATTGTTACAAATGAGGGAAGCCAGGGAGCCTATGGTTCATTAGGTCTGGCTCACAATATATTCTTTTTGTTTTTGTTTTTGTTTTGGTGGGTTGTAGGACTTGAATTCTAGGCCTGGGCATTGTCCCTGAATTCTTTAGCTCAAGGTAACCTCTCTACCACTTTAGCCACAGGACCACATCCCTGAAGGAAAATTTAACTAGATATATTTAAGATTAACTGTAGTCAAATCCCTAAGTATTAAGAACAATTTAGGGGAATAATGGTTTATTTCCTCAACCTGCAATTTTCTACACAGAAGGAAATGGAATTAATTATATAATTAGATGATTATTTGGCATATTTTATACATATTTCCCCTGAGATTACAGAATTAGAGTGATAACTATTATAATGTTAACATAGGGGTATTATCTCAGAGATTTTAGCATGATTCTCAGGTTATTTTTTCTATAAGGAAAAGACAAAATTCAACTTCATTCACTTCTAAGTAGTTTCCAATATTGTATTCTCTGTGTTTTAGAAACTACTGAAACATAATATTATGGAACATCATACATTTTTCTTGAACAACTGAGCAGATTTACATTACTGTTCTTTATATATGAGATTAATTTTGGACACATATAATAGACATAATACCATGGGCAGAAACTTAGAAGTTATGTTTCTGATCTCTAGGAAATAGTACTGCAATGAGTTAGACTCCCTCTTATTTGTTTCTGGCTCAGGCTTACATTTACTTTGAATCCCCATGTTATAATTTATACAAAGTATTTATTAAAAGTAGATAGAAGTCTTACAGGGTGGGGCTGTGAGTTTCTGTTCACTGCATAAGTGATTCTTAATAGATGAATTTTGTCTCTGTATTTCTTATTTTACTCAATAATACGGAACTAAGTCTATTAAAGCATATAATCATGTACATTGTGGTAAGTGGTAAATAATTTCTCACATAATGATAAAATGACATTTTACTAACTGAAATTTGTATATGTGTATGTGTGTAGTCTTATTGTCTAGGTATAAAGCATAGAAAAAATGAATATACCTATTTTAGAATTTGAGGTCCCTATTGTTATTTCCATTCTTTCTACAGATAATTTTCCTTGTAAGAAATAAAAGAGCTTCTGGCAAAATACTCATTGTTTTGCAGAATTTTGAGTAAATGACCTCAGATGCCTGTACTCTGCCTTCAATAATATGAGGAACTCATTTCCTGCTATGATCTAATACTGGCCCAACATGCACCTCATTTTCCTATATTCATTTTGTCTTGAAGTTCAGTTGCCTACATTCTTGACCAAATTCCACTAACAGGAAAGTACTATTTGGGTTGCTCCAGAAACATTAATTTATGCTTTACTTATGCTAACCTGCATTCCTCTGTAACTCATTAATATGCACATGTACATGGGCGAATAATCCACCACTTCCCACCCCATTTATCCATGTCCTTCATGTCCTGACCTCTAAAATAGGTTTAGAAGTTGAAAACAAATAATGATGGAATTCAGATCAGTCCAAACTATTCAGATAGACATTTACATCCCTTTCTTCCCAGGAAGGAATGATTTTCTTTCTTCAGTTTCCCATCTCCCTGATACGCTGAAAACTGAAGAAGAAATAACACTTCCCACAATCTATCTGAAGTTATCAGATCCATCTGAGATGTGTTTGTGAGGCTGGTTAGCCGTGTCAGGACAATAATCTGTGTCATTCGCACTATTCAAATATAATTCTACTGACATGGGGAAGCTGACTACATTTTGGAGAGTTTCAATGACATTTTGAAAGTGGAATCCTTGATCTTCTGGCTTGAAGGTTACCTGATGAATTCAGACAATAGCTCTGTGTTTCAATATCTGTGGCCTTTATTCCTAAAAAGTTAGTTATTTAAATGGTCTTCATAAAGGCATGCTGAACTTTCAGAAAAACTACATTCAATATCTATGTGTTTTACCTCTGTCAAATTAACATCTGAACCTACAAATGTCTTCTAGTGGAAAAATGTAAGCGCTTATAAGGGAAGACAATATGTTCTAATTCTGTGAACACTTTTCTGTGTTTAGTATTCTGCAAACTTTTTGTTCTTCAAGAAAAAAATTACATTTCCATGGCCTACTGAGCAAATACAGTCTTAAAAATACATAGTACAAGTTTATACATTAGTGTTATTATAAAACAGTGGAAAAATTTATAGATTTTTAAAAATTTCATTATTAGAACTTCACAGGCTTATAGCTCTTTAAAGCCATTATAAACTAACAAGTAAGTAATGAACCTATTGACAAGTCCCTGGTTACAATCTCCAACAATTATCACATATACAAAGAAAAAAACCTGAAAATTAGACGTTTCTTTTACATGATACAGATTTTCTCCTTTCAGGGTGATAGTCGACTCTAGTTATTTACAAACTTCTAACACTAAAAGCAAAATTGGGTGCACATTTTTTTTCTGGACACAGGTCCCATAATTTTCCGAGTTTATTAAAACAGTCCATTATGATCCTCCAAAAGGAAAACAATAGAAGATTAATAGCAGTCTACTACACCAAGGAGGAATTCAAGTAAAAGAAGAATACTTATTAAGAACTACCTCTCATTGTTACAGTCAAAATAGGAAAAAAGGAGTCTCAGTATGCTTGTTTTAGTTTGCTTCTTTTTGCTGACAGAAATCACAAAGTTTCTTGTTGTGGTTTTGTTTTGTTTGAACTCCCAACAACAGTGTAGTAGTGATCCCTCCTGGCCACATCCCCTCCACCAAATGTTGTTATTAGTTTTCTTGATCCTGGCCATTCTAACTGGAGTGAGGTGGAATCTTAAGAGTTGTTTTGATTTGCATTTCTTTTATGACCAGGGATGTCGAGCATTTCTTCATGTGACTATAGGCCATTTTTGTTTCTTCTTCAGAGAAGCCTCTCTTTAAGTCTTTGGCCCATCTTTTAATGGGATGGTTGTTATTTTGGAGATGAGTTTTGGAGCGATTCAAGTTTTTGAGCTGTTTATACGTTTTAGATATGAGGCCTTTGTCCGTTGTTTGGTTGGTGAAGATCTTCTCCCACTCTGTAGACTTCCAAATTAATTTACTAGCTATGTCCTTTGTCATATAAAAGCTCTGCAGTTTAATGCAGTCCCACTTATCCAGCGTTTCTCTGATTTGTTGTGATTCTTGGTCCTTATTAAGAAAGTTTCTACCTGTGCCAAGGAGGCCTAGTGTATCTCCTATTCCTTCTTGTAAAGTTTTCAGTGTGTCACCTTTTATCTCCAGGTATTTTATCCATTTGGAGTTAATTCTAGTGCAGGGTGGCAAAGAAGGATCCAACTTTAGTTTTCTGCAGGTGCTTAACCAGTTCTGCCAGCACAACTTGTTGAAGAGGATGTCTTTCTTCCATTCTATTTTTTTGGCTCCCTTGTCAAAGATTAGGTGGCTATAGGTCTGTGGTTTAATATCTGGGTCCTCAGTTCTATTCCATTGGTCTTCAGACCTGTTCTTGTGCCAGTACCAAGCTGTTTTCTTAATTATAGCTCTGTTATACTGTCTAAAGTTTGGTATTTAAATTCCTCTGGCGCTGTTTTGTCTGCTAAGAAGTGTTTTTGCTATACGGCGTCTTTTATTATTCCATACGAAATTTTGGATTGCCTCTTCTATTTCTTTAAAGAATGACGTTGGGTGAATTAATGTACCTTCTACCTGACAAATATAAGGTAATCCTTCTATTAATTACAATAAAAAACATATGGAAAACAAAGAATGACATTGGGATATTGATGGGTATTGTATTGAATTTGTAGATAGCTCTTGGCAAGATTGTCATTTTCACAATGTTGATTCTTCCAATCCAGGAGCATGGGTGGTTTTTCCATTTCCTCAGTTCTGCTTTAATTACCTTTTTTAGGGTTTTAAAGTTTTCATCAAAAAGGTCCTTTACATTCTTAGTTAAGCTAATTCCTAGGTACTTCAGTTTCTTTGAGGCTATTGCAAAAGGAGTTACTTTCCTGATTGCTGCTTCATTCCTCTCACAGTTGGTGTAGAGGAAGGCAGTTGATTTTTGAGGGTTAATTTTATACCCTGCTACCCTTCCAAAGTTTTGAATTAGCTCAAGGAGCTTGGGAGTAGACTCTATATAGGATTCTTTAAATACAGAATCATGTCATCTGCAAAGAGGGAAAGTTTTACTTCCCCTTTCCCTATTTGGATCCCCTTTATGCTTGCTTCTTGCCTTATTGCAATGGCTAGGAATTCTAATAGTATGTTAAAGGGGAATGAAGAGAATTAAAAATTTTAATTTCGGAGATCGGCGGAAGATGGTGGAGGTTCACTATGAGACGTACTGAGCTCCTGACAAGATTCAAATTCTGGTAGCATAGGGGACGGGACGGTTCTTCACCAGAAATTGATCCTCAGTAAGCTTTAGCGCCACAGAGATCCCAGTCAGAGAGGAAAAAGGCAGAATACTGGCATGAGAAGACAGCGTGAAGCCCCGCCAGCAGTGGAGCAGACAGCGCTTCACCGCAGCACAGACCCACTGGCTACAGACAGAGCCACACATAGCCTGCGCAAGCCCAGAGCTGACACCTGGCCATTCACTGACCTGCCAGCTTCCTGGAACCCGAGAATCCAGCAATTTGTGAGTACCTCAGAGGAGAAGTTTCCACTTCTGCTCCCGGAACAGCATTGGGAGGGAACCCTTCCCTCTCCAGCTGAAAGCAGCACCATCTTGACTGCTCGCAAGGAGTCGGCCAAAGTAATTGGAGCCTAAGAGGTGTCGTTGACAGCGCCATCTTTCTAACTGGCAAAGGATTTCCCATACATCCCTTAGCGGGAAATCCGGTCCCAGGGCTGCTGAAGTCAGTCTCTTGCACCAGCCACAGACCTGGTAAACAAAGCCACCTGCTTAGCTTTCAGCTTTGTTTTACCAATCAAGCAATCTGATCCAAAAAAACCACAAAGCCAAATCACAAGAGAAAAGACTTTGTGAAGTGCTTAGATCCCAAATTTAGTGGAGACACAAGTTTCCGATCCTGCCCCGCCCCCCCAAAAGAACCTGAAGAATGCCCCTTTTCATTTGCATTTTTAGGTGTTCTTATTTTTCTCTTTGCCATTTTACCTACAACTTTTTTTCTAATGTTATGATTGATTCCTTTTTATTTCTCCTCTCTTTTCCCACATTCCTTCTGTCACTGAGGTCGTTCCTAGAAACACAGTGACAGTTCTGGGTACAGTCTGAATAAAAATGATATCCATATTGATACAGTCACCTGCTTTTTAAACTCCTGGTTCTCAACCCTAGTATATGTAGGGTAAGAACTCACAATAGTGTGGAATCTCCCCCCACCTTTTGTGTGTGTGTGTGTGTGTGTGTGTGTGTGTGTGTGTGTGTGTGTATGTGTGTGTGTGTGTGTGTTCTGTCTTCTTTCATTTTGTTGTTGTTTCCTTTCTTTTTTCTTTTTAAAATTTGTATCATTGAAATCTCCTGTATCTACCTCTCTCTTTTCTCTATATATTCTTATTATTACTCTTCTTATTTTCATACGTTTTATCTAGGCTCATCTAAACTTTCTGATAAAATATTCTACCTGTCTATCACCTTAGGTCAGTTATCCTTACACAATATCTTTTCTTCTTAACTATAACAATCTTACACTCCTGCATTACTCTTTTCCTACCTTCCTTGTCATCTTTCATACTATTTTCTATCTCTTGTCCTCTGTTCATCCTTCAATTCTTACAATGCATGGATCTACATTTGACGGTTATTGAGCAATGCTGGATATCTAGGTGTTCAATTATACTCTAGGTCCAGAGGGACTTAAATACAATAGAGATTGGATTGAGGGGCTTATGGTTTTGGTCATAAATCGGTAATTTGTGGTTGTATTGGATTTGTATGTAAGTGCACAAAAAGAAAGAGAAAGAGATATTACCAATCTAAAAGAGCGAACATCTATTGTCAGACAACTAAAACGGTCTAGGTTGGTTATATCTGAAAAATTATAATCTTGTTTAATATTAACCTTGCTCCCATTTTCAAATGGGCAGAACAAGAAACTCAAGAGAAATGTCAAATCAAGGAATAACATCTCCCACCCAACATAAACAGGCAATGGAGCAGACACTGGCACATCTAGAGGAGAGTCTTCCAACTGGTATACAAATGCAATTGATAAACACCATTAATGAAAATGTGAAAACATAAAGAAAGAGATAAGGGAGGAAGCCATAGCTAAACAAGAAGAAATAATAAACAAAGTGATATGTGAAAAAGGGGAAGCCATAAAGGAGGCCATAATAAAGGTTTTTCAAAGAAAAATGGATGAATTCATATAATCCACAAACAAAAAGGGGACAGAACTCCAATATACGTCCAAAGAGAATAAAGTTGCTGAGCTAACCACTCAAATGGAAATCAAGGAGTTAAAGAAATTCATACATGATCTAAAACAAGAGATGCAAGGCATCAAAAATGAGCAATTAGAAGCAAGGGAGAAGAAGAATAAAGTAGAAAGCTTTCATAGCATGTTAGACAATGCAGAAGAGAGAATTTCCAGGGTTGAAGATAATTTAGTTCTTATAGAGAAAGAACAGGAAATGAGTCAATTCAAACCTAGGAAATATGAGAAAACGCTACAGGAGGTCCAAGATACAATTAGTAAGCCTAATTTAAGGCTAATTGGTATTGAGGAAGGTTTGAAGAAAGAGGTCAATGGTATTGGAAATATACTTCAAGGAATCATCTCAGAGAACTTGCTAAATATCCAGAAGGGCAGGCCCATCCAGATAGAAGAAACTTTTAGAACCCAAAACAGACCTGACCAGAAAAGGACATCCCACCTCCACATTATAATTTGAACTGGATCAATAGAGACCAAAGACAGGATCCTAAAAGCAGCCATGGAGAAGAGAACAATCACCTATGAAGGCAAAACAATCAGAATTATCCCAGATTTCTCAGTAGAGACCATGCAAGCAAGAAGAGATTGGAAGGATATATGTCATGCCCTGAAGTCAAATAACTACCAACCAAGAATACCGTACCCAGCTAACCTCTCATTCATAACTGAGGGAACAATAAAAACATTCCATTCCAGGAAAAAGCTTCAACATTATGTAGCAACCAAACCAATATTACAGAAAATTCTCAAGGATGTTCTACACATAGAAAACCAACACAAATATAATATAGAGAAAGAAATGGCACATAAAACTCATAACATCTAAGTACCACAAGAACTATCAAGACACAGGCCGTAATGAAAGCTTGTAAAAATGGCAGGAATTAATAAACATTTCTCAATCCTGACTCTCAATATCAGTGGACTTAACTCTCCAATTAAATGGCATAGACTATCTCGTTGTATCAAAAAGCAAGATCCATCATTCTGCTGTCTCCAAGAGACACATCTTACCCAAGAAAACAAACATTTTTTGAAAGTAAGAAGTGGGAACAAACTTTATCAAGCTAACGGCCCCCATAAACAGGCTGGAGTTGCCATCCTCATAGCAGATAAAAGAGACTTCAAAGTAAAATTAGTGAGAAAAGACAAAGAAGGTTACTACATACTACTGAAGGATCTTTCCTCCAGGACAACATATCTACATACCTAATCCCAGACCTCCGAACTTCATCAAGCAAACTTTACTTTTACTGAAATGATACATAGATCAAAACACAGTGACTATTAGTGACTTTAACACACCACTCTCACCTATGGACAGATCAACCAGGCAAAAACTCAACAGAGAAAACTTAGAATTGAACAACTGTATAGACCAACTAGATCTAACAAACATCTGCAGATTATTCCACCCATCAACAACACAATATGCACTTTTTTCAGCAGCACATGGAACATTTTCCAAAATAGACCACATTTTAGGGCATAAAACCAACCTGGGCAAATTCAGAAACACCGAAATCATTCCCTACACTCTCTCAGACCTCAAGGCATCAAATTGGAACTGAACACCCTTCTCCTCCAAAGAAAACCCTGTAACTCATGGAGATTGAACAACACATTATTGAATCACCAATGGGTCATCGAAGAGATCAGAACAGAAATCCAACAGTTTATAAAATTTAACAAAAAGGAGCACACAAAATACCAGCCCCTTTGGGACATGGCAAAGGCAGTACTCAGAGGAAAATTTATAGCTCTGAGTGCCTACAATAACAAATTGGAAAAAATCACAAACCAATAATTTAACATGTCACCTTAAGATCCTGGAAAAAAGAGAAACAAACCAACCCTAATTCCAGTAGAAAGTAGCAAAGTATTAAAATCAAAGCAGAATTAAATGAATTGGAATCCAAAAAACTATAGAAAGAATCAACAAAACAAGGAGTTGGCTCTTTGAAAAAATTAACAAAATTGACAGACCCTTAGCAAATCTTACCAAAAAAAGAAGGAGCATACTGAAATAAACAAAATCACAGATGAAAATGGTAATATCACAACAGAAATTACCAAGATCCAGAGCATCATGAGGGAATACTTCTCAAACTTTACGCCAAAAAATTTTAGAATCTAGAAGAAATGAATGAATTCCTAGCCAATATTAACATACCCACACTGAACCAAGAAGAATTAACCCAACTCAACAGGCCTATTTCAAGCATTGAAATAGAAATGGCAATAAGAAAATTCCAGGGCCAGATGGATTCACAGCTGAATTCTATAAGGTCTTCAAAGCAGCAATACCAATACTCCTCAAGCTCTTCAATGAAATTTAAAATGAAGGCTCTTTACCAAACTCATTCTATGAAGCCAGTATAACCCTCATCCCCAATCCAGACAGAGATTCATCAAAGAAAGAGAACTATGGACCTATTTCTTTGATGAACATTGATGCAAAACTTCTCAACAAAATAATGGCCAACCGTCTACAACAACTCATCAAAAAAATTATACACTATGATCAAACAGGATTCATCACAGGGAGGCAAAGCTGGTTCAACATACGCAATATAATTCAACACAAACAGGAACAAGGACAAAAATCATATGATTGTCTCAATAGATGCAGAAATGGCATTTGACAAGATCCAACACCCCTTTTTGTTAAAAGCTCTGGAGAAACTAGGAATCCATGGAACATTCCTCAGTATAACAAAGGCTGTGTATGACAAAACCAAAGCTAGTATTATACTTAATGGTGAAAAGCTAAAGCCATTCCTTCTAAAATCAAGAACAAGACAAGGATGCCCACTCTTTCCACTCCTTTGAGCAATTCTATACTACTGCAGCATGTCACCATGCCTGAGTTTCCATAGGACTGTGGTGGATGAGACTGTGGTGGATGTAGCCTGGCTTCTCCCTGGGGATTCTCTAGAGGTATGAGAGATATAGGTAGTTGAGAGAACACCTGTTGTGAAAACACTTCATTCCTTCCAATCCATTAATAATTTCTTTTTAAATGGTCTGTGCTGTGCTGTAATTTATAAACCCAGGTACCCTGGGGCAAGATTCTGTTTATTATCATCTTTTCTAAAAAAAAAATCAACTTAAAGTGCTTATTGACTCCCGGATATAAAGTAAAGCTAACAAAGAGAAAGACTTGTCAATGGTTACTTTGGGTGATTTTTGAGAACATCCAATAACAATAGTAAAAGCAATCTTATTAGCTACTATTTATTAGAACAGGAGCAAATAGAAACATTATAAATAAATTAAGGTTACAGGTGCTGAGAGATTGAGTATTAAACATGAATGAAATTCCATTATATTCTGGATATGTGCCTCATTTAACAATAATATTGTAACACATTTGTAATGGGAAGATTTTAGGATCACAGAGTTTGCTGAAAACTTGTGAGACATCTAGTCAATTTGCACTCATTAAGTCTTACATTTTAGAGGGTTAAAGGAAGGAGGTCAGAAATAAACAGATCACGTAAATATGAAAATTTAGTATGACACATTAAAAATAAACCAAGCATAAAAGGAATGTTTCAATAATTGTTCGCAACTTGTTCTTTTTAAATAATAAGTAGTCTGAAACATCCACATTGTGAAATGTATTTGGGAATAGTACAATATGTTCATTGTAAAACTTGAAAATGATATTATTCTGATGATTGCTAAAAAATACATTTACGCCCTGCAGGGTACAAGTAATAAGGTCAAACAACAATTCCTCAAAACATAGCTATCATGTTCATAGTTCCACCATAAGTCTATGTGATGCAATTAATTCTTTGGCATTTATGCAAGTTTTCAGTTGCAGATCCATGCAAACTCAGACATCATCAGGCAATATTTATGTGTTGTGTATGCAAATAGCCTTGTCACTCAGGAACTGCCTCTTAAATGCAAAAACACCAGCCTATCTATCTCATTTACATTATCCTCAGACATGGCACGTGCTACACATAAGGGTGGCTGACAGGAGACTTGGTAACCATGCCTGATTTGTAATAGTCTGGAAACAAGGATTTATGGCAAAGATGGTGTTCTGACAAGTAGGGAGAACCACAACCACAAAGAATCAGTGCTAGATAGTAATGTCTTTTTCACACATCATTTCTGGTTCAATTTGTAATATTCAAACTCCTCCAGAAATGACATTCATATAATAATATAATGAAATGGGGTGTTTTTTTCTGTTTAAATTAGTTCCCAGGATCAGTAGGAAATATGATATCACCTTGGCAGCATTTCTTAGGTGTCACCCAGTCTCTAAATGTCAGACTTAAAACATCTCAGAATATTTCTCTATGTTGCTTCAGCCATATGCTCTGGAAGAGAAGAGCAATAATATTTATTCATTATATTTCTTATTTATGTAAGTTAAAGATAAGACCTTATTATAAAAATTCAAAATAGCAGCAGTTTGAAACCCAGAAGTGATGAAGTGATTGACAAGTATTTGAGACTTAAAGCCATTTTCATAAGCTATTAAGTTGATTCATGCATATGAATACCTGTATATTAAGGCTATATGTAATATTTTATCCCTTGCCAAACTCCTCCCCACAAAACTGGCTTTGATATTCAACTCTACAGTATTCCTCTATTTACAGGAGAATTAGCTATAATCAATTGTGATCCTAGAAGGCTATGCATAGTATTTTGAAAGAGAGATGAAGAGACCACATTCACCTAATTATTCTTACAGTACATTGCTGAAAATATCCTATGTTATTCCTATTTGTTATAATCTCTTATTGTACCCTATCTTATTGCACACTATCTGGAGTTCAGTACTATCAACATTTCCTTTACTTGTGAGTCTGGAATGAATGTGTTACATACTCCATAATACTTCTAGAGAAAATAGAGGAATGAACGCTGTTCTGAAGACAGTCAAAAAATGGTGATGGATTTGGATAAAATTAAGAGAGCAATAGTCACTTCGCTTTTGTCTTTGACCTGGAAAACACCAGATCATCAAAGCTACTTCTGTCTTACCTCAGTGTTCAGTAGCCTACTAATAAAGACATGAAGAACTAAGTTAATGAACTTACCATTTTTAAGCCAAGAAAACTTTAATAAGTTCACATATCCTACTCAGGCTATACAGCTTTAGCCAGTTCCAGCAGAATCATTCTGTGTCAAATGTGGATATTGGTGATAGCTTTGTTAGGCTGCTTTCTGGATGAACATGTAATCATGTCTAAGAAGCATTTGGCACAGTGCGTGGCATATAATAAGTGCCTATGTGTTACAATTTTTATGAACTAATAATGACATTGTGAAAAAACTAAGATTGATTCACTGGAAATCTTGGTTTACAATGAATAGTCAAGCATTGCTGTGGTGACATTTTCCTCTCCACAGAAGATAAAGCCAGACAACTTGGCATAGAGCATATGTTCTAAATTTATATAAACTACCAAAGGCAATGGAAAAGCACATGAAAACATTAAAAAAATTAAAATGTCTTTTAATTATGCAATGTCTTCTGCCACAGAGAGGCACTGTGAGAATCAGTATCTTTATAAAGGATGGATTTTGAACAGCATAAGAAGGCATGGAAAAGTATATTTCAAATTTTGTTTTGAAAGCATCAATTCCCATACATCATTGAAATTAAATTTCCCTCTTGGTTCACTTGTAACCCTCTTACCTTGCTCTAAGAGGAAAATAAGAACAAGACTTCTGCCTTACAATTCTATCCAAATGTCAACCACAGATAAACACTAGAAACCATATACACGAATTATTTGTCTCTACTGAATACTCTCATTTATGTCCTCATTCCAACTACTCAAATATCACTTACATTTCTTTATCATTTTATGTTTTTGAAAACAGAATGAAAAGGTTACTGCCCCTAACACAGGGCTTTGTGTCTGCTGATCTGATAATAAACTAACTGAGATTTCATTACAGTATAATAAATGTTTGTGGAACGAATGAATGGAATGTCATATCTAATTCTCCATTTCCTTTTTATGAATATTAAATTTCCCACTGATTTTTCTCTCCTTTGTGACCATTTTACTAGAGAAATATTAATTTTATGCATATTGCTTTTTTACTACATACTCCCCTTGCAGGCTAAAGATACCATTGAATGCTTCTATTGTTGGTTTGTGAATTGTGAATAAGAAAGAGCACTCAATTTCATTGAAACACTTTATCCATTTATACAAAGTTCGCTTAAGGTGATGAAAGATGGCTTTTGCACAGTGCTAATTACTAAAGTCCCACTGTCACAGTAGAAGTCATTTATCCCCAAGGAAAAACTCACCAATTATAGAAAACTGATCAAAAGAAAATATTTGACCTTCATATTAAAACATGTAACTTGTTATAATCTGTAGTGCATAATATAATGATATGTGCACTATAAGCATGGTGCTTCATTTAGGATTTATCAGTGATGATATTCAGTACGAGGATAAAAATACCCAGAGTGCCTAGAGATATTATTTCAGTGTCTCAAAAAGGTGGCACAAATTTAAAAAAAAGAGAGATGTAACTAATGCTATATGATGGAATGTATGTGGATCATTCTTATTAATATTAATTTCTATTGTTATTATAAGGATGATATACAGAAGGGTTATGGTTACTGTACATAATTCAGGTAATGAATGCATTTCCTTTTGGAAAATGTGACCCCTTCCCTTGCTCACTTCCAATTTTTCAATATTTCCTTTCTGTCTCCATCTACAAATTATATAGTTCATTTTCAATATAGTGTCTCATGAGTAGCACAGCTACATTTGCTAAGCATAGTCTCTCCATTTCAGTGTTCTGCTCCTACCCTCCTAAAAACAGATAAGCAAAAAAAAAGAAAGAAAGAAAGAAAGAAAGAAAGAAAGAAAGAAAGAAAGAAGGAAAGAAGGAAAGAAGGAAAGAAAGGAAAAATAACAAGGAAAAGGTCTCTTGTTTCCACTTACCAGAGTTTGGATCATCTCCTTCACCTTCCCTTCTTTCCTGTTGGTCTTAGGGCTTGAAATCAGGGCTTGGGCACTCTGAGATTTTTTGCTCGACTAGCCCTCTACCATTATGAATCACAGCACCACTTATTATTATTCTCTTGATTTCAAAGACTTACATAAATATCACATTATGTTTTTCGATGTTGACCTTATCTGATGTGATGTCAGCTAGGTTATTCATGCTGTTACAAATGGCAAGATTTATTTATACTATATTCATAACTCTGTGTACCTACATAGTATTTTCTTCATCCATCACATGTATGTGGACATTGAGACTGATTCTATATTCTTGACTTTTGTATATCTTCTTGGAATGAACATAGTTGTGCACAGACTATTTTGCCATGCTGATTTCATTTCCTTTGGAAACATTCCCAGTAGGGAAACTGCTTGATCTTAGGATGCTTCTATTTTTTCCTTTTTTTTTGAGAAACTTCCAATTTATTTTCCATAAGTAGAAGAATAATTTGCATTTCTCTAAAGCATGCAGAAGTTGCTTTTTCTCTACATTATCTCCAAAACTCATTATCTTTAATCTTTTGGATAACATCTATTCTGACTGGGATCATAGTGTCTCATACTTTTTGCTTGCATGTACTTGTTAAGAGATTTTGATCACTTTCTGTATCTTTTGGTCATTTTTATTTTTGAGAAATTGCTACTCAGTTTCTTGCTCATTTTTTAATTAGTTTATATTTTTATGTTGTTGAACTATTGGTAGTTCCATATATACTTTAAATATTAAACTCTTTTATGCTCTTGGGTTTTTCTTCTTTTTTATGTAGTAGCTTTTAAGTTTGTCATAATCCAATCTGCCTATTTTCTGGCTTGTTGAATGACCTTTAGGATCATGTTTCTGAAGTCATTACCAGTCCAATGACATCGAATGTCATGCATTTTCTTCTCATAGGTTTAGTCTCAGGTCTGACGTTAAAATGGCTAACACATTTTGAATTTACTTTTAAGTTAAAGAGATAAAGTTAAAGTGATCTTCTATACCAAGCTTGCTATAATTAATATAAATATTCTATAATATTTGGAATTAGCTCAGAAATAATTTAAATATTTCCAATACAAAAATATTTAAGGTATAGAATATAAAAATTTGAGGTGTTTCACTATTTCCTAATGTAGAAATTAGAGAAAGTATAGAATATGTGAATATCTGTTTTACTATTTCCTAATGTATAAATATTAAAGAAGTACATGTTACATTGAAATACATACAACTGTATGAATTCAAATACAAATCAACATACACATTCTATTGTACCACATGAATATATACAATTTATGTCAGTTTACACAACCAAATTTACAATGAAAAAAGGAAGAAAAATTAGAACTATATTCTTGGTTCTTTTTTTATTATAACTAAGTACTGTTTTTAGTGTAAAAGCTCAAGCACAAGGCTTTATGTTCTAAAGACATCACTGAGAAAAGGTGAAAATAAGGACTCAAAATGTGACAGACTAACCAATAAATTTCCTAAAATTTAATACAAAAATAGGCTTCAAACATATTAAAAATAGGCAGGGAATAGTAGAGTGCTTGCCTAGCATGCACGAAGACTAGGGTTCCATTCCTTGGTACCACATCCATAGAAAAATCTGGAAGTGGTGCTGTGGCTCAAGTGGTAGAGAGCTAGCCTTGAGGAAAGCCCAAGGACAGTGTTCAGGTCCCTGAGTTCAAGCCCCAGGGCTGGCAAAAAATACTAAAAATAAATTTTAAAAATCAAAAATATAGTTCACAACAGAAATGAATAGTAAAATGGCTGACATAAGACTTGTTGAGCCATTATATACACCAAAGTAAAAAGAAATTAGGTTGATCAACTTTCTACAAACTCTGAGCATCGAGAAAATGCATTTGAAACCCATTTGATAGAAAAACAGAAAGACATGCCATGTTTTTTTGTTTGTTTGGTTTTTTTTGCCAGTTGTGAGGTTTGAACTCAGGGCTTGAGCCCGGTCCCTGGACTTTTCCCAAGGCTAGAGATCTACAACTTGAGACTCAGTACCACTTCCAGCTGTTTTCTATGTATTTGGTACTGAGGAATCAAACCTGGGTCTTCATGCATGCTAAGCAAGCACTCTACCACTAGGCCAAACTCCCGGAAATGTGATATGATTTTAAAATCAGCTCAAACAATTCAGAAGTGTCACAAAGTCCTAGAGGTTCTCTGCTCTCTGTGGGCGGTAGTTATGTGACCTCTTCAAATTTGGAAAATATGCTATGCTTTTTAGAACTTCCTCTACAAATATGCATGTTGACATTAAGTATACTGAAGACAAATTATCAGAAAGAATTATGAGGATTCTGAAATGTGCATACTTTCAGAAAACAAGCGGCCAGCTACCTTGAGTCCAGTTCAATGGTTCCAAGTATCTTGAAAAGAATTGCTTTGGGCACACTTTCACTTCACAATTATACAGTGGTTGGTATTATTCTGAAGACTCCTCGTTGTTTCATCTTCATTATCTCATTGTCAGTTATGGTACTCTGTCTATCTAAGACATATGTCCAAGTATGATTTCTTTACTATCTCTGATTGTCAACTGCAAAATAGGAGAAATAATTTTTCATCACTTACGTATTGATGTCATCACTACCTTGTCAGACTCGCCTAGACTGTATTTCCACATTCACCTAGCAGTGTTCACCACGATGGCTGCTTCCTGAAAAATTGTGTATTTCTTTGGTACAGATTGTGTTCTGTGCTCTAAGAGATGGGAACTAGCTGTCTGACCACTTATGAAGGTCCTTATGTTTGAAGAGTTTGACATTTATACCAGTAATTCTCACCCTGAGTGCTCATGAGACCAGAGGAGAATTGGAGAATGTGGTCTTCTACAATTCTTTCCTCCCAATCTCCTACACACTGGTAATTTCTGAAGGCTCCATAGGTACTTAGTTTTAAGTGCCACCAGTGCAGACTTAAGTTAAACAAGTCTGCATTTTTAGATGTTTCAATTTTAACATTAAAATTGGGAGTCTGGGATAACGGTTCATCAGGTTTTTTTTTTTTAAATGAAACCTTGGATAATTCTTGTCAGTATATAATTTATTCTTACACATGTGATCCTTATGCTGGTATTTATTTTCATTATTTTGAATATGAGGAAACAAGTTCTTAGAAAGTTATATATTTAAGATCTGTTATGGTTTAGTTCTGAACTCTTTCAAGCTTTTCTGTGTTCAAGGCTTTATTCTCAAGGCAGCAAAATTCAGAGATGAGGCTTTGGGGATGTGAATGAGCAAAGCTGGTTCTGGCCCTCAGCATTGCACTGCCATTCACTATTTGAGCTACAGACTCCATTGATGGCTTCATGATTTGATGAATTCAAATGTCATGGAACTTCAGAGACCAGAACTAGTTAAAGAGACTAAGTCCTTATAGACCTTAATTTAATCCTGGTCCTTTCCTCTCTCACCCACTGCCTTTTCTGGTTGCTCTGAAGTGAACTGTGCTACTCAACCATATGCTCCCAATATCATGATGTCTAAGGAAATGTCATAAAATAATAAGTAGTGCCAGGACACTGATCTCCCATGGGTCAGGGTACCTGTCATTCAACTAGACGCATCATAACGTCATATCATTAATCTCTTTACCCAACAATATAACAATTTGTGCACATTTTTACCATGCTGCTGAATGACTCTAATGAGATAAGAAAGGGGGATCACTTCTGCTATAAAACTGAAGGCTGTTGCAACATCTTTCTGCAAATTGTTGTGCCATGTATTGAAATTTGCACCAAGTCAATTTGTGATAAAATATGTTCAAAGATGGGAGAATTCCTTCCGCTGTTTAAGTGTTCACTAGGACACTTGCTCATTATGCTGGACACATAGGCATTGATAATGGTAACTTACTTGATATAAGAAAAAGGTACAAATCCATTTAGGAGTTATAACTATTTTAAAGAGAGTATAGAATTTTGAAGTAGAGTCTATGCCTTGGTCAACTATTCCCTCCATGTCAAAAGACTTTAGGTACCACAAGTTATGTCTTGTATGTGAACAGAGTACCTAAAAGAGAGTAAGTATTTACTGGGAACTTGAAAGTGAAAGATAAGAAGATAAAGCTATGTGACTTTTATATGTGTGTATTAATAAAAATGAAAATTGCCTTTATAAAGGATAATTCCAGCAGAATTCCTTATCAGGAAGGCACATTTAGACAATACTGAAATGACCAGGAGTCCAAGTACAGATTCTGCTTGGTAAAGCATGTACAAATTGTTCATGCACAAATTATTCTTTCTCTAAAGAATTGTACTGCTCACATATCTTGTATCAACCTAATTTTCCTTGACATGATTTTGCTATAAAAATCATATTTATTCCTGTTAACATTCTACTTAGTTCATCACACATGAGATATCACCTCTAAAATATAAAACATAAATCACAAAGGAGTCTATGCAACAGATGTCTACAAGTTAAAATCCCATGGGATGGGGATTTTAAATAAAAATCTCCCTTATTGGCCACACATTATGATAGAAGTAAAAGCAAGTAATACGGTCACTATGTTGGAGCAATGAGAACAAAACAAGCCTGACAACAGCAGGAAGGAGAAAGACAGCTGAACCTCTGAAGAATTAAGCTAGAATATGCCTATAAACATGTATGTAAACACACTGAGTGTTACACAAGTGATTGAAATTGAATTAAATTATGTAGAATAGATCCCGAGGAGAGTTAAAACAGTATATAATCCTTTAAGAAGGCAAAAGTCAAAAGCCAATGAAACGAATACCAGGAAATGAGAGGCAGGTGGAACTAATAGGAAAGGGATAGAAAATGAAGGTGGGGAAAGGGAAGGAGAAGAATGTAGGCAAGAAGTCACCGTATGTACCACAGAACTGAGAAAACTACAGGAAGTGATGGATCAGAAGGGAGTGAAGATGTTGAAAGGATGACAAAAATTGAGATGCATTATATACATAAACTTAATTGTAAAATTTCCAAAAAAAACCCACCCTCAATATATATCCTAAGAAAAGTGAGGGACGGGGTGTACTGGGAGGGGTGGGTAAAAATGTTGAAAGGGGTTACATGGATCAAACATACTGTATTTACAAACTACTTTACTGAAGGGAAACTTCCTTATACAACTTTTATTTGGGGGGTGGGGGGTTCATGGGGCTTGAATTCAGCTTGGGTGTTGTCCTAGAGCTCTTCAGCCTTGAGCTGAATAGCCTGGGGACAGCACCCAGGTCCAAAGTTCAAGCCCCACAACCAACAACCCTGCCCCCCCAAAAAGAAACCTAGTGGGTAGCCAGTTGTCACTGACTCAGGCCTGTAATCCTAGCTACTCAGGAAGCTGAAGTCTGAGGTTTGAAGTTCAAAGCCAGCCTGGACACAAAAATCTGTGAGACTCTTATCTCCAATTCACCAACTGGAAACTGGAAGTGGTGCTGCAGCTCAAGTGGTAGAGCTCTAGCCTTGAGTTGCAGAGCTCAGGGACAGTGCTAGGGTGAAGAAGATCAATGTGACTGAGATAGTCTTGGTAAATAGTCCAGTAGAGTTATGTGAAGCAACTGGAAGGAAATATATATATATATATATGGTTTTTTAATGTATTTTATTGTAATTACTAGTAGGATTACATTATATTTGCCAGATAGAAGATGCATTACTTAACAAATATTGCTACCCCTTCTTAAAATTGATTTTTATAAGTTGAATAGGAACAATGCAAAATTCATGTATTTCTATCCAGCTGGCATTTTCACTTGAACTTTTTTGTCTTTAATAAAATTGACCTCTTTTATAGAACTATCTGAAGTATAAACTAAACTAAACTAGGGAGACTGGGTCTGGGCATCACCATTTTGACCAGGTGGTGAATGGTAGGATTGGCTGTCTTGTCTTTAGGGTGGGGGGATGGTTGGAGCCTTTGCCTACCAGGTGATGAGTATTGGAGAATCACTGCAGGTGGGCTGATAGATTACTAAACCTGTCAGTCCAGTGTCTGGGACTGGGAGTTTACTGAAACCCGGCCCCTTGACCTGACATGACCTTCTTTAGGCCCACACCAGCCCAGGTACCACTATGCTATGTCACTTGTCTCTGTGTTCCTGTCCTGTCCCCTGCCTCTTCTCTGGTCACCATGACATGCCACTTCAGCCCTCCACTGGAGCTGGATTAGTTTGATGGTATTATGTTTTTTTCTTTCTTTCTTTCCTCTCAGGCCTTCATGGCTCAGTTTTCCAATATTGCTAAATGTATTTTCTGGCTACTGGCCTTTGAGACAAGAGTCCATCATCATGCAGTCGCCAGCCTTTTAATAAAGACTCATGATTCAGTCTTTCAAAATGTGGCGTCTCTGTATTGCACTACTGAATTCACCTTACAACAATATTATGGACATCAAGAAAACAGAGATAAACAAGGATTGTGCAATTCATTTGAGAGAACTAATACAGTATTTGGCTGAAGTATAAAAGGAAAATATACAATATAGCAAAAATAATTAAATTTCTACTTCTCATTTTAGGTTCATGTTCTTACTATTGATAACTAAGTTTCTACTTATAAAATATTTGAAAGTGATTACTCTTATTTCCGTCAAAATTTAGAGTTATAAGAATTCCCTGTCTTTTAACCAACACAAACTTCTGTTTTCTTTATATTACTGAAGTGTTCTATGTCATAGAATATACCTTTAATAATATCTGTAGTCAGATCCAATGTAGATATGGACCAATCTTATTGCAAAGAAAAAAAAACTACATGTTTTGAGTAGTTTTAAGTGTTAAACCTATACTCTGATTATTTTACTTTTATTCCATCTGTTTCTCTCAAAATCTTACAATGTCCCACCACAATTGAAAATATTTTATTCGATTATCATTTAAAGCTGTTTTACAATTAATTTGTGAAAACAGTTTTTCAGTAACTTTCCTTTGGAATTCCCTGTTACTCAAAACTAAATAATAAAGTAGAGTTTTATTTGTAGGTAAAAATAGAAAATGTTTCCTCAAAATATCCTATATCTTCTCCATGAAGACCATGTGTCTTTATTTTGACCATATATAATCATATGGTTTTAAATAAAGAACACAAAATTATACCTTAGAAAATGGCATTGTTGGACTTACACAGCAAAATTTTGATCATATGGCCTCACTAATCTTTCCAGTATTTAAATACGGTAATTCTAGTGTGTTATAAATGTGGAAGATTTCCCATTAACTCTAGATTGACAATGCCATTCATGAGTACACAATGCTTGTCTATTAGGTATATTTTGTCCTTGATTTTTTTTTAGCTTCTACATTTGCCTGATTGAATATACCTACTTACAAAATATTTCATCTAGTTAGAAAACTTTTGATTATTCCCATCCCATGTCCCTCTTCTACATTAAAATTGCCTATTCAAGTCTATTCTATGTGAGACAGTAAGTAGAAAAATCAATTTACTAAGTTGACCACCATATCAAGGTAAGAAAAACAAGTAATATCACATCATGACAGATGTCTTCAATATGAGAATCTTAATTTCTTATTATCATTTTGGTTACTTCCTTAAAACCAGCAATTAGCCTTTTAAACAAATTTAAGTACTTGTTATTTTAAACTAGGTGTAAGTGTAAAATTCTCAGATTGTAGCACTGAGGAATAAAGATCTGGTTCTATTTACTTAGCTGGATTGAAGGACTAAGCCAAGTAACAGAAAGATGTGTGTTCCTAAAGATCAACTAGAAATTACACACACACACATAGTTGTAAGGAGTTACTAAACTACAAGCACAAGATCAGTTAGACTTCCCTTGCTTTTGAACAAGAATTATCCCCTAACATGGGGCAGAACCCATATTTTAAAGAGGATAGGGGTTCAAGCTAAAAGGATAAATAACAAGATGATCAAATGAATAATCACTATCAATGAAACTGAAAGGAAATTCCCACCTAAGACATTCAAAAGAATGTGTTGACTAATAATATTTGTGTTCTACATATATGGAATGTTTTTTTTTCATCTGAAACTTTCATACGTAGAACCCCTAACTCTCAATGTGATAATACAAGAGATTAAATCTACAAAGAAGCATGCATCTAGGATGAAGTTCTAAGAGATAGAAGCTGTAGAGCTCAGTGGCTCTCTCCAGTGAGAAAGTGGCTGTCTGTAAATCAAACAACACTCATTACGAACTGAATTGGCCTCAGACAAAAACAAAATTTAAAAATGCCCTAAAAGTTTTCATCATAAAGGTCCTTTATATTCTTAGTTAATTCCTAGATAGTTTATTTTCGTTGAAGCTATTGCAAAAGGAGATGCTTTTCTGATTGCTACCTCAATCCTCTCGTTGTTGGCATATAGGAAGGCAGTTGATTTTTGAGGGTTAATTTTATACCCTAAGAGTTTCAAATCAGCTCGAGTAACTTGGGAGTGGAGGCTATAGGGTTCTTTAAATACAAAATCATGTCATCTACAAAGTGGGAAAGTTTAACTTCCTCTCCTTATTTAGATCCTCTTTATGCTTACTTCCTGCCTTATTGTACTGCAAGGAATTCTAATGCTATGTTAAAGAGGAGTGGAGAGAGTGGGCATCCTTGTCTCATTCCTGATTTTGGAGGAAATGGCTTTAGCTTTTCACCATTGAGTATAATGCTAGCTGTAGATTTGTCATACACAGCCTTTATTATACTGAGAAATGAGCTATGGATTCCTAGTTTCTCCAGAGTTTTTAACATAAAGAGTTGTTGGATCTTGTCAAATGCCCTTTCTGCATCTATTGAGAAAATCATGTGATTCTTGTCCTTACTCCTGTGGATGTGAGAACTAGTCCTTGCTCCTGTTGATGCAGAATGAAGGAAATGGAAAAACCTCCCATGCTCCTGGAATGGAAGAATTAACATGAAAATGGTAATCTGCCAAGGGCTATCTACAAATTCAATGCAATACCTATCAATACCCTAATGTCATTCTTTAAAGAAATAAGAGAGGCAATCCAAAATTTCGTATGGAACAATAAAAGTTCCCATATAGCAGAAACAATTCTTAGCAGAAAGAACAGTGCAGGAGGAAGTTAAATACCAAACTTTAGACTCTATTACAGAGCTAGAGTAAACAAAACAGCTTGGTACTGGCACAAGAAAAGGCCTGAGGACCAATGTAATAGAACTGAAGAACCAGATATTGAACCAAAGACCTATGGCCACCTAATCTTTGACAAGGGAGCCAAAAAAATAGAATGGAAGAAAGACAGCCTCTTCAACAAGTGGTGCTGGCAGAACTGTTAATCTTCTGCAGAAAACTAAAGTTGTACCCTTCTATGTCACCTTGCACTAGGATTAACTCCAAATGGATCAAAGACCTGGAGGTAAAAGCAGATACACTGAAAACTTTACAAGAAAGAACAGAAGATACACTAGGTCTCCTTGGCACAGGTTGAAACTTTCTTAATAAAGATCCAGAAATATGACAAATCAAAGAAAGTTAAATGCAGTGGGACTGCATTAAACTGCAGAGCTTCTGTATGGCAAAGGACAAAATTAGCAAGCTAAATAAAAAGCCTACAGAGTAGGAGAAGATCTTCACTAACCATACAACAGATAAAAGGCCTCATATCTAAAATATATCAGCAGCTCAAAAAATTGAATCATCCCAAAACTAATCTCCAAAGAAAAACCATCCCATTAAAAGATGGGCCAACGACTTAAAGAGAGTCTTCTCTGAAGAAGAAATAAGAATGCCCTATAGACACATAAAAAATGCTTAATATCTCTAGCCATAAAATAAATGCAAATTAAAACAACTCTGATACTCTACCTCACCCCTGTTAGAATGGCCATGATCAAGAAATCTAATAACAACAGATGCTGGCAGGGATGTGGCCCGGAGGGATCACTACTACACTGCTGGTGGGAGTGTGAACTCATTCAACCACTATGGAAAGCAGTATGGTGGTTCCTCAAAAAACTAAAGATAGAGCTCCTCTGCAACCCAGCAATTCCACTAATTGGCATTTACCCAATCGTCCAGAAACAAGGTCATACTAAATCCACTAGCACAACGATGTTCTTTGCAACAATATTTACCATAGCAAAGATATGGAACCAACGCAGATGTCCCTCAGTTGATGAGTGGATCAATAAGATGTGGTACGTATACACAATGGAATTCTATTCTACTATCAGAAAGAACAACCTTGCCCCATTTGTAAGGAAATGGAAAAACTTAGAAAAAAAACCATATTAAGTGAAGTAAGCCAGACTCAAAGGAACATAGGCCCATTGTTTTCCCTCATTTGTCAAAATTAGTATAAACCATGGGTTCTTCTAGCAGAACTTTACAACAGGGCAAAACATAGATACATAAGGTCATATAGGATGAGGCTATATGAAAGACCTCCAGTATATAGAAACAATAGCTGTATAATGTGTGATTGTTATTCTTGATGTACTATGTTATCTCTCATCTCTTTTGTTGTCTCTTGGTTATCTCATATTGTTACAGTATCTTACCTTGTTATATGGTATATTGTATATATGTTTATTTATTTGAAAAAGGATAGAGAAGGGGGAAAACAAGATGAGGGGAGGGAGTGTTGGGAGGGACAAAAACATGAGAAAGGGTAGCAACGTTTGTGAAGTAATACACCTTCTACCTGGCGAATATAATGCAACCCTTCTATCATTACAATAAAAATAACTAAAAATGTTAAAATAAATGCATTAAAAAAAGTACTAAGAGCCATCATGGTTATCTGACTTTTTCCCTCATTCCCAAGTGTAAAAAGTATCTTTTCTTTTGAGGACTAGGTGGTAGCATTTTATTGCCAATGCCCAATCAGAATAATACATAAAACAAAATAATTTTGTTTTTAACATCTTAAAATTAATTTAATAAAGCTGTCTTTTTAGCATTCATTTACTCCTTTGGAGAGAAAAAGAAACCTCCAAATGAAATGGCTCCGATGTAAAAAAATATAGCCTTCAAAAAATTGTAAAGGGCTAATTAACACTTTACATCATCTGCTACTGAACTTGCCTATCGTTGAACAGTATCCAATATTTTAGAAACCTACTAGTAGAGCCCTTGGAGCTAGTTCCTGAAGCCAATGTTTACCTGTCATCCTGTAAATCATGCTGTAGCCACTTTCAAAATTGCATGACTGACAAGATCACAAAAGAACTTACCCCTAAAAACTCAAGCTATGGTCTGAACAATGATGGAGGATCCATTGGCTATTGATGCCATCAGCCTTGCTACTTTGTCTTCGATGTTCTAAAAGCCCTGAGCAGCCTGAGTGATGCGGGTTATTTGGGATTGTCTCAGCATCTGTTGAAGTGAAGTGATATTTTGTTTTTGCAGTGATTGGTGGTTGCATTCCTGACTTTAGGAGCTGAAGAGCAGCACTAGACCGAGGCTATGATCTTTAGGAAAATTCCTCAGACCTTGTTCAGTTTCCTGTAGATGAAGAATGGATATCAAGTAAGAAAGTTATTGAGATGTGATTTAGCTTAATTAAATTGTTCCCTTGGGTAATAAAGGAAGAACCCTGCTCAGTTTACTTAAAAAAAAACTGTATTATATACAATTGTAAGGTACCAAATCCTTACCTTCCTTTGCCATAATTCATTATTATGAAAAAAACACAAATCATGTAGCACTCTGACATCTCACTACAACACTGATAATAGGGAAAAAGGTTAGTATTATCCCGGTTTATTTTGAATAATTTGCTTAATAGTACCTAAAGTATCTTGTCATGAAATTAATCTAGCTGCAAATTTATCTCTGTGAAAATGCTCTACATGAGTTCCCCAAAACATGCATCCTCTGCTCACAGAAAAGAAAACCTTTAAACAGCATTTTTTTTCTCTCCTTGTCTTCTCACTCCCCCACTCCTGTTGGATTTGTAGGTATGCCACCCTACTAATACTTCCCACAGTAGTCAGTTTTCCTACTGCAAGTAAAAAAGGAGTGCTGTTCAGTGCATGGTACAGAGTGCCTGAATTTGGGAATGTTTTTCAGACTTTTCCATTGCTCTTAAAACTCACAAAGGAAAAGGACTCACTCTATGGAACTGTGAAAAGAACATTAAAAATTCTAATAGTCCCAAAGAAATAATTCATCTTCCTTTTTCATAATCCTGGAAGATCCTGTACAGATTAAAGGGAATGTTGAAGCAAACATAAATTAGAAGTGCTGAAGTAGTAAATTAAGTAATGAAAGGGTCCTAAAATGCCTGTAAATCTCAGGATAACAAAATCTCAGTTAAATTTCACAGTAATCCCCTCTCTTTTTTTCCGAATGCAAAAGTACATTATGGATATTCAATTTAAAATATCTTTAATAAAATAACATTTTTTTCAAATAATGCGAGGTTTTAATAATGCATACATCAAAAAGGATGAACATTGAAGTCGGTGTTTGATAAGCATCACTATTTTGTTCTTTAAGAATACTTAAATGGGAAATCAGTTAAAATTATAATGTAATAACCATGTTAAAAAATGTAAGTTTTCCTTCAGCTTAACATCCCTTTGGCATGAATCTATGAGGTTTTTTTGCTTATAATTTGGCAAGTTTAAAGATAAATCTCTAATTGAAGGGAAAAACTGTCTATTTGCTTCCTATGTGTTGTATAATGTTTTTGGCACAAGAGACGTAATTTGTATGTAAATTTTCTGAATACTACTTTCATAGTTTAAAAAGTAAATGTTTTTAGAACATCATATAATCATATACAATGAATACATTTGCCTAAGTACTCTTTGGAGAATAGTAGTAATTAAACACAAACGAACCTATATACTTAACACTTGCAAATACACAAAAATCACACTGAGGGACTGGGAGTTTGGCCTAGTGGTAGAGTGCTTGCCTAGCATGCACGAAGACCCAGGTTCAATTCCTCAGTCCCATATACATAGCAAAAAGCCAGAAGTGGTGCTGTGGCTCAAGTGGTAGAGCTCTGACTTTGAGAAAGCCCAAGGACAGTGCTCATGCCCTGAGCTGAAGCCCAGCACTGGCAAAAAAATCACATTGAAGATTACAAGCTTTTGCCCTATTTAATAAATCATTCATGTTACAATGAAACTATACTTAAAAATATTCATAGGTTCATAGGTCACTGTCACTTTATCCACAATAGTCCAACAAAACAGGCATTCAGTTGAAAACTTGGGGAAAAAGTGCTAAAAACTAATTTTAACAGGCCTTGCTGGTGCATGGCTTCAATTCTAGCAACTTAGGAGACTGAGATCTGAGGAATGTGGTTTGAGGCTAACCTAGGCAGAAAAGTCCATTAGACTTTTATCTCCAATTAACTCCCAAACAACTGGAAGTAGAGTTATGGCTCAAGTGAAATCTGGGATTAAAAAAAAAAAGCAAAAACCCTATAAAACTCAGAGACAGCATCCAGGCCCTGGTTCAAGCCAAAGTGTGTGTGTGTGTGTGTGTGTGTGTGTGTGTGTGTGTGTGTGTGTGTGTGTGTGTGTGTGTGTGTGTGTGTGTATACACTATAGAGAGTATAGTAACTATATGTAGTATCATGACTGTATTATATACATAATATGAACACATATATAATCATACCCAGCTGTACACAATATTTCTTTTTATATTTAGAGAGTGACATTTGAATATATGAACATTTTCAGTTACAAGCAGCTTTTCTCTCTGTTAGTATTTCTCTCTACTCGTAATCTCAAAAAATGCCTTGTGAATCAGAGATATTGGAGATAGTTTTCACCCTTCAATTATTGACATTACAATTATGAGCCCAAAATATATTACATGCTAATGTCAATCTGGCTGTAAAAAATGACTGAGTCATGGGAAGGATAATAAATATGCAAAGTGAAAAACAGAAAAATATTTAACTGTTAATATAAAATCTCCAAAATTTGTTTATAAGGAAAATCTGGCAGATAATGTACTCTTTTGGGTAGTATTTAGATATATTTGAGAGAAATGAGAATAGTGGAGTGTGGACATACTATGGACACATTGAAGCATCTAAAGATAATTTACTATCCATAAACCAGATTAAGTTAAAAGAACTTTTACGCAAAATGTGTCTGTATCTTATTTTAAACAATTTCATAGCTTTTTGTAAGTCACAGAAATTTCATAAATTATATTCTTTTGTCTTTTTTTTTTCGCGGAGTAGTAAACTCATGACCTTCAAGACTCTCCTGCAAGGTTAATATGGGGGCAGCAGCTCTATCTCCCTGGCATCAAGTCTGCTCAGCTACTACAAGTGGAGCTGATCTTCCTTAATGGCAGGAGAGCTGTCCTGGTTGTGCAGTTAAATTGTTCAATGAACACAAAGCAGAACAGGACTCGTGATATTGCATATGAGAATTGGAAGCCATGTATAACTAAGAGTCGTACTAGTTAAATTTTGAGAGTGTCTTTATCCATGAAACACATTGCTAGCAACATTTGTGTGCATGCAAAGGGAAGGAAGAATGGATTCTTTATCTTTGGAAGGTAGATTGCCTTTTACTAACATACAAGATGAAATTTATCACTCTTTGAAAGACACTTGATTTGAAATGTATATTCAAAAGGCAATTTACTCCTTATAAAAGATTTCCAGATACCTCAAACTCTTGAGTAGAACTGGAATGAAAGCACTGCTTTAACAGACCAGTTCCCCCCAAGCCTGCTACGCATTTGCTTTCTGCATGTCATCTGATAGACTGCTTTGCCTGAGGCACATTTATTTTGAGTCTGTATGAGAAATGAAATAAATATATTGGTTATTCTTATCAAAAAGCATTTTACAGAATCACTTCCCCCCAAATATCGAATCAAAAAGCTTGCTGAGAGTAGTCATTTGATATAACACAAATACTACTTTATTCAGATAGCAAAAGAATACATAATTTTAGGAGTTTTATATCCATGACTGGATTGTGGTTCTCCTGGTCAACAATGGAAGGGCAATGAAATCTTGATATTAATCATCCCTCAAAATTTATGAGGCAATAAATGCAGAAAAATATAGATCCTCAAAGGAGGCAGTTTATGAATTAAATTCAAAAACACTTTCATTGTTTTCTCATATATTTAAGAAACAAAAAAGGTTGACAGCAGCAAATGACTTATGCTTCAGTGATTGTTAAAAACCATATTTACTTTATTCCAGTTATTCTTATCTTGGAGATAAAGCGGAAATTATAAATCACTGCAGTAATAATGAATCAGCTGTTGGCATTTAATTTCCATTTTAATTTTGCTATTGTGTCACAGTATGAAAGTCACTGCATCCTGCTCAAGATCCTATGGACTAAGCACAGTCACACACTTCCTTTTATATGCATATCCTGTGTCTTAAAAGAAACACAAGCTCATCCAGTGCACTGGCTCACTCCTGTAATCCTAGCTATGCAGGAGGCTAAGATCTGAGGACCAAGGTTCAAAACCATCTAGGACACAAAAGGATCTGAGACTCTTATCTTCAATTAACCTCTAGAAAAATGGGAAGTGGGGCTTGGCTCAAGGGTAGGATAGTAGCTTTGAGCTGAAGAGCTTAAGGAGAGCACTAAAGCAGGGTTCAAGACCCTTGATGCAGAAAAAGAAAGAAAGAAAAAAAAGAAAGAAAGAAAGACAGACAGACAGTCAAGTTCCTTTACAATGCCACTCACAATTAATTTTGTTAATTCTATTCAACAGTGCACCTTGGAATATGCTGGATGGCAATTCTCCCACCATTTCCGACAGCACAGAATATTTCACAATGATCTAACATGCACAGTGTTACAGAATCTCGCCAAACAATGAAAAGAACAATACTAAACTGAAGAAAAGGAAGGAGGAAAATACAACAAAAGAAATTTCAGAGCATAATAAGGATTTGGGTTTTAAAGGTAGCCAGGCTTCTTGTTGCACCCTTGGCATTCCAACCAGGTAGGAAGCAAAGGTAGAAGGACTGAAGTTATAGTTCAGCACTAAACTAACAATGCAAGATGCACTCTGAAAAAGAGAAGAAGAAAAAAGGAAGCCAACTAAGGAAGGACTTTGAACTAACATCTTACATAATCATGGCACTTGAGTAAAATTTTAAAAAGCCACCAAGAAATTTACAATAGCAAATCACTATTAACTAAACTGCATAACTTTTTTGTTTGTGACCCAAAACTCAAGCTACAGTACAGCACTTGATTGATTGCTAATTGATTCATCTTATCTCTGTAGTCCTATTTCAAACTCTTAAGAGTTACTCATCTAACCTCATTTTTCAAGAACCAGGCAGTTAATAAACTACTGGCTGTGTGTACTATAGTATCTCCATTTGCATTACTTTGATGTTTGTTTAGGTTCTGTATGGAATAGTTTCTTGGCTATAAATTCATTATTTTTAAAAATTTCATATTTTATTTTTTGAAATGATTCAAACTGTATCACCTGATCTCAAAGGTAAGAATTTAAGATTCATCTTTCAGAGTGAGGAGTCTATCAGTCTGTATAATCTATCTACACACTTACATATCCATCTATCTATCTATCTATCTATCTATCTATCTATCTATCTATCTATCTATCTTATTTGATACTTTTCTGTAAGTCATGTGTTTTCTTCCATTTGTTTTTTTGTTTGTTTTTTGCCAGTCCTGCCTGGGCTTGAGCTCAGGGCCTGAGCCCTTTCCTTGGACTTTCTCAAGGCTAGAGCTCTACCATTTGACCCGCAGCACCATTTCTGGCTTTTTTCTATGTATGTGGTACCAAGGATTCAAATCTGGGTCATTGTGCATGCTAGGCAAGCACTCTAGGCCAAACTTCCGGTCCACTCTTCCATTTGTTTTATTCTCATTGATATAAATGTACAGATTCATATCAATGTTAATATTCCTGTTTTTCTGTGTATTATATTATTTTGATTTTCATATTTCAAGAGTATGGTAAAGTATGAAGGATACATTCTAATGTACATTGCATATGTGCATAATAGATATGCATATATTATGTGGCTATAAATCTGTAAAATTCCCTAGAAAGGTTCAAATTAAGAAGAACTTTTATTATCCAACAATTAAATTCAGAGGGGTAAGATAAGGAAAATTTAAATTGTTTGACCTGAAAAGGAATCATCATGAAAAAAACATTTTCAGAGAAAACTATAATTCTGGCAACTGTAGAAGAGACTAGGCAGTTTCCTTCTGTTTATGTCAAGTCTGAAAAACAGGATCATTGCCACAAAATTAAAAATATACCAATTAAATCAATGTGATAATTCCTGTGCTTCACATGCAAAGTCTCTGCCAAAATTTAACAACAAACACTGCATTCAGTTTATCTTACATCCTAGAAAAAAATACCAATAAAAAAGAAGTTTAGTGGAAGTTGTTTAGTCATGAAAGAAATTATATCCATGGTTTTAATGCCAATTTTGCTTGATGGATAGTGAGAAAGAGTGGTAAGAGTATAGTAAACTAATTATATTTTTATTTACTAATAAAAATAAGTATGATTAGGGAGCCTTCATCTTGAAAAATATGTACTCTGTGAGAGTAAGCACTTATTTATCAATCATGCTGATTAATAAAATATTGAAGAATCAGTTTCAAATACTGTTCCATTACTGTTCTTTAATAATAATGGCAACTAACAAAATTGGATAAAGAAGTCAGTGAAAGGAGATAATGGGATTTAAATTAGATTTTTTTTCACTTCTCTAGTTCAAGTGAGGCTACAATACAACCTATATCTTAGATAAAAGAAGGCAAGTTTGGACTCAGCTTTCTCTAAGAGAGAAAAGCTAGGGAGTGTTGCCTAACATTACAAGAGATGTTGAATGTCAGGTTACTGAGAGCTGTAAACAACACCACTTGAAGCTTTTGGTTACCAACACAGAGAATCAGATGCAAAAGGAAGTGCCCAGATTAAATTTCCACATAGCATAGATTTCCACTCAAAGACAGAAGATCTTAAGAAAATGGAAATAAAGAATACAGTTTAGGAATGCTAGGGCCTCTTCTGAATACCTAGGAAAACTGGTATAAAGAGAGATTTAAAAATACTTTCAAAATGGAAAAAAAAAGTTTATCAGTGTTTTGTAGAACAACTGTATTTTTGTCACAATCAAAGGACAAAAATATAAATTTAATCCTGGAGACCACAAAATGGTTCCTAGTCACTTCATCTAACTTTAAATTGTTTATGAAAAACAAAATATTTGCTGAACCACTGATTGATTAAAAGTGTGATTTTTATTCTACAGTTTTCTAATGAATAATGTACATATACAACAAATAATGATATTAGAAATATGTTTTATGAAGAACAGAGGAACAAACATTTGATTTGTAGATTTCTAAACAGAATTTAAAAACTTCCTAGTAATGTTAGAACACAGTCTGGCTAGAAAAGACATTCTGAAAACACTAACCTAAGTTTTTACCTTAGAAAAAGAAAACTGAAATTGAATGAAATAAAAAAGAACTAGTAATTAGAGCAGGAATCAATGACATTGAATACAGAAACTCAATAGAGAAAAATTAATGAAAACAAAAGCTAGTTTCTTGAAAATGTTAATAAAACTACCCTCTATACACAGACTAATTGAAGGAGAAAAAGACACAAATCACTACATTCAAAATGAAAAGGAGACACTATATAGATTAAAGTGATAATGATACATATGTAAAGGAGTAATGAAAATACTATGAAAATTTCTAAGTACACAAATATGAAGAGCTGAAAGACATAATTTACCAAGTCAAACAAAGGCAGTCTGAATAGACAAATATCTATTAAAGAAACAGCATCAATAATTAATAACCTTCTAAAATAAAAAAACACCAGTCTAGATTGAGCCATTGGTGAATTCTATGAAACAAGAAATGAAAAAAAATATACCAATTCTCTACAATCTCTTCCAGAACACAGAATTAAAAGGAATAAATCCTAATCAATTCTATGAGGCTTCCACTCCTCTAATAACAAAATCAACCATATGCTAAAAGGACATAACCTAAAGACCAATATTTTTATAAGCAGAGTCAAAAATCTCAACAAAATGAATGCAAATCAAATCTGACAACATAAAACAAATGTAAACCTAGGTTCCTGTGGCTCACACCTATAATCCTAGCTACTCAGGTTATGGGGCTGAGATCTGAGGATCACAGTTCAGAGCCAGCCAGGGCACAAAAGTACATGAGACTCTTATCTCCAATTAATCACCAGGAAACCAGAAGTGGCTCAAAGTAGTAGACCACTAGCCTTATGCTGGGACAGAGCCCAGGCTCAGAATTCAAGCTCTAAGATTGATGGGAAAAAAAAAGTGTACAACCAAGATCCATTTATTCAAAGATCCAAGGCTAGCTGAACATTCAAATATGGATGAATACAATCCATGTCAAAAGCTAACATTTTTTTGAATCACGATTATATCAATAGATAATGAAGAGTTCCATGGCAAAAACCACACCTATACTTACTGAATTTCAGTAAATCAGGAATTGGGGGGAAGAAAATTTTAATAGTAAGCCAGGAGTTTGGCCTAGTGGTAAGAGTGCTTGCCTAGCATGCACAAAATTCCTGTTCAATTCCTTAGTACCACATACATATAGAAAAAGCCAAAAATGGTGCTGCAGCTCAAGTGGTCAGGCCCTGGACTGGCAAAAAATTAAAAATTAAATAGTCAACATTATAATTGAGGGTAAGAAATTCACAGCTATCCCACTAAGAAACAGAATCAATATATTGATTTTCAACAATATATTAGAATTATTAGCTAATTTAATAATATAAGAGAATGATTTTATTTTAAATTTTGTAATGTTATAATAAAATTTTCAAAACTGGGTAATTAGTAATGTACAGAAATTTATTTCTCATAGTTCTGGAGGCTGGGGAGTATCAGATAGAGAGGCAATGGCATTTTGTATGGGGTTTCTCCTTAATTCCATCACATAGCAAAAGGTAGAGAGTAAAAAGGCAAAGGGCAACGAAATCATCTTTTAATAATAGAAATTAATCACAATATCATTCACTTCCAATGGTGTCACTTCCAAACACTGAGGAATAGCAACCAAATTTCAACATGAGTTTTGGAGAAAGCCCTTCAAGTAACTGAAGGTCCAAAATAGCCACAGATTGGAAATGCAAAAGTAAAACTGTTGTTGGCAGAAAACCAACAACAGAAACATGTAACTGATTCTAGCATTGGTGCAAGTTAAGAGGTGTTATATAACTCTGGTGTAAAGGACTTGACTGACTAGTATTCATGGGGTCAGGGTTTGACCTTCAGTTCAGAAACAAAATACAAAGGTCAAAGTCATTCATGGATATACAGTCTAACGATGAACATGTGACATTTGAACAACAACACAAAAGAAAACTCACCTAATACTGTTTTACATAAACAGATCAAAAATTAAATACTGGGAGATTGTATGCATGAAAATTTTCCAGTTTTCCTCACATAGTTCTTCTATGATCATTCCATATGAACAAAACTACAGAACGCTTAGGCACAAAATATATGAATATTGAGAAGACTCAATATTTTCAAGATCTCTTCTCAGTTTGATCTATAATACTATGTTTGATCAAACATAATATTACTAAATTTCAAAACATACCCACAAATTCTACGACCGTAAAAGAGAAGAAATTTATCTAGAACAGTCAACATGATACTGAAAGAGGGAAATAAAATTAAATATAATACACCAGTATATAAAATCCCAGTAGATAATGCAGAAGAAACCAGATGAACTCTGGGTTTGTACTTAATGGGTTAGACACAAGAATACTCTATGAAAAAAAAACTTATTTGTTAAACTGTATGTAATTAAAATCTAAAATTCCTGCCATATAAAATATTATATGAGGGGCCGGGAGTTTGGCCTAATGGTAAAGTGTTTGCCTAGCATGCACGAAGACCCGGGTTTGATTCCTTGGTACCACAGACGTAGCAAAAAGCCAGAAGTGGTGCTGCAGCTCAAGTGGTAGAGCCCTAGCCTTGAGAAAATCCAGGGACAGTGCTCAGGCCATGAGCCCAAGCCCAGGACTGGCAAAATAAAATAAAATAAAATAAAATACCATATGAAAGAATGAGAAAACAAGCCACTGACTAGGAAAAATTATTTGCAAGACTCATATCAAAAAATACTTGCAATTAAACAATAAGAAAACAAATAAGCAATTTAAAAACTTGGCCAAAGGCTTTCATACACATCTCAGCAAATAAAAGGGTAATAAGCACCTGAAAGTACGTTCAACATTATATGTCATCAGGAAATGGAAATGGAAAGCAATAATGACATACAACCAGCTACTTGTTAAAATGGCAAAAATCCAGAAAACTGACAATGTCAAATGCTCTTGAGAGTGTGAAGCAACAGGAATCTCCCTTCATGGCAAGAAGAATGAAAAATAGTACAGTCACTAAAGAAGAAACCCTATCAATGTTATGTCAAATTTAAATATATTCATGCAATAACCCAGCAATATTTCTATGCCTATAGGCATCTTTACATAAAAAGATGTTGAAAATTTAAATGTACACAAACCTGCTTATGAACATTACTATCCTCTTCAACCTTAAAGTGCAAAAGCAGGCAAGGTGTCTTTCAGTAGGTAAATGGATCAATAAACTGCAGTGATCAGAAGTGGCATACTATTCAATGTTATAAATAAACAAACCATCAAACAAACCCTAAAGAGACATGGAGGAACCCTAAATATATGTTTCTGATGGAAAAATTAAAAATAAACTATGATTTTCATCGTATGATATCCTATAAAAGGTAAGCCTATGAAAAGATCATTCGTTCATGAACTGTACATTCAGAGTGAATGCTAGTATATACTATAGACTCTGAAAATGGATGAATGTAGGTTTTTCAGTTATAACAAACATTCTTGGGAAAAATCATAATGGAAGCTGCTATATATATATACATACTCTTACATTATATGTGGACATAAAATATTCTGAAAAATGAAGTCTTAAATTAAAATATTTATTTGAGATGACATGTCAACCTATTTCAGAGGAAAACAAAAAAGTATTCTGATTCTTGGATAACTTTTTACCAGAAATTTAAAAGGAACCTGGAACTGCCAAGAAGACTTTTGGAAACCATAACTATAGAAGATTTAAATACTGTACAACACGCATGTAGTATATTATTTTCAGCAAAGAACTATAAATGTGCATGTATAATCTAATCTTATATTCAGGAAATGGAATATAAGTGTATTATTTAAAGAGAGAAAAATTCAGTAATTCAGCAAGACATTGTATGAAATCCCATGATAAAGGCAATGTATGTTGCTAGGAAACATACTAGAGAAAGAAAAACGTGGCAGCAGGAGTATGGCATAGTGGTAGAATGACTGTCGAGCATTATCAGGCAGGAAGCCCTGGGTTCGATTCTTCAGTACCACATTCACAGAAATGGTTGGAGTGGTGCTGTGGCTCAAATGGTAAAGACTAGCCTTGAGAAAGCCCTAGTACTGGCAAAATATGTTTTTAGTCATGGAAAGATTTGATATAAATTGATAAGAACAATTCCGTTTATGTTGTTTATGCTCTGACCTTTGTGAGACTTGCCATGTTCTATTGACTAGCCTTAAATATGCAACACTTATAAAAACCTGTAACTACAAGTACGTCATGGGATCAAGTGATTTCTTTAAATGAGTATCTATACATTCCTGAAGCTACTGTGGCTATTGATCCTTCAGTTGGAACAAAGATTTATTCATCATTCCCTGACTCATGTATGTATGTATGTATGTATGTATGTATGTATGTATGTATGTATGTATGTGTGTATGCACATATATCTAGGTACACACATATTATGTGTACAGAGAAGCAGTGATCATTTAACAGGTACTCTGATTCAAATACTGGAAACATAAAAGGAGGAAAACACATTGCTTTGCCTAATGATAAGATCTAGTGGCAAATGCATTGGCATTGGTTCATCTAATATTCACACAAAGAAAAGTGGAGCTGTAATAACAGTAATTGGAACAGAAGAGAAAAACAAGTTGCCTTAAAATTTTTTAATGGCTGAAGTTGAGTACATTACAGAGGTTGGAGAAAAGCTTTCCTGAGGAAGCAGCACTTCACTTAGTCTATTCTGATAGCAAAGATATGTGAATGTAAACTAGGTAAGAAAGAAATGTGAACATTTTAGTAGGTGTCAAAGTAGGTACCAGAAGACAAGATGGAACAGGTTTAATAAAAAAAGGGGGGAGGGGATTAAGTTGACGAATAGTGTAGAGGCTAGGCTAGTCATATCCTTGTAAATTCTGTTGTCTTCTTTTGTGCCAATAGAAACCTAAAGTGTTAATAGCAGGGCATAATGCAATTTGATCTACATTTTATCCTTACTTTGGCTGCTGCATAAAGACCCACAAGAGAGAAGCCAGAGAACAGGAGGAAGAGAAGTTACATTAGTTAGTGCCCAGGCAAATGACGGTTGTAAAGTTTAGCAGGACAGCGGAGAGATGAGCTCACATCAATAAATGTGTTGAGGAAGAAAAATAAGTAAGACCAATAATGACTACATATGAGGTGACAAAAGTCAGAGATGACTCCTGGGCTTTTGATTCCTATTTCCCTAAGCTTTAATATGTTTTCATTTTTGTAACATGTGTATCATTAAAGCATCCAGAAATTCCTAGCCTTCTTGAATAAAGTATCCAAGGGAAAGGAGATGTCAGACACAATATTGACAAATTCAGTTTATGAAGGAATGTGACATTATCTCAAATGAGGAATGGCAAAAATTATCTAGGGTTTGTCTATGTTTCCTTGCTTTCTTGATGTAATGTTTGTTCTTTTGAGCAATTAGTTCAATCCTTAATACATAATATATGTCTGACATAACTGTCAACCACAGACTTGTGCTTAGCTATTGGCAGTGACAAGTCATTTGGGGAATTAACTTCACTATCAAGACTGTACAGCTGGAGACTCACAGTTTAGGGCCTAAGGTGCTTTCCCGCTGTCTTTTCCTATTCACTGGCCTTATACAAAGTGTAAATGCACAAGGTGTAAGTTTTCTTACAATACCAGAGATAAGTTTTTGATGACCAAAACCCTTGGTTTGGGCTGTTAGATGAGGGAGAAATCCATTCTGTTGGCCATGCCACTGAAATTTCTGACAACATTTATAACAACCTCTAATAATATCTTACTAACACAATGGAGTCTCACCCAAAAAGATGAGAAATGGTTCTAGAGCTCATGGAAGACCGCTGACCTGACAATTCACAATTTGAGAGTCATTTGCATAATAGCGATATGAAAAATTCCTGGGGGCCAGGAGTGTGACCTAGTGGTAGAATGCTTGCTTAGCATGAACAAAGCAATGGGTTCAATTTCTCGAAAATGGCAGAGATGGAGCTGTGGCTAAAGTGGTAGAGTGCCAGTCTTGAAAAAGCTCAAGGACAGTGCCTGGCCCTGCATTCAACCCAAAATACTGAAAATAACAATAACAACAGAAACTTCTTTGTTGGATGAGATAACTTAGGGAGAAAATAGAAAGAAAAGGAGAGAATAACTATCTCATTAGCTGTAAATATTTTGTGGGAGCATGAAAGCATATAGTCATTTTTTCTTACGTACAGAAAAGAAGATTAACTGGTTTCCAAAGTTTCATCTATTTAATAATAAACATTGCAATGATTTCTATTTATTTTTGGTCGGTCATGGGACTTGAATAATTCCTATTTTCCGATAGGAAGGTTTATTACTTAGTTAATGCCAAGTAGTTTGTAGCACATGGATATAATCAAATTTGTTGGGTTTTAAGAAATACCACTATAGTAATGTCACAAGGGACCCCATTCATCCTAAGGTTAGGGAGATCTTCAGAGAGGACATTTCCAGTGAGGCATGAAGGTAGAGTAGGAGTAAGGCTGGCGGAAGTAAGAGTGAAGGGGCACTCCAGTAAAAAGGAGCAGTATGAGATGGAGAGAAGCCTGAGATGGAGAGAAGCCTGAGATCTTTAGGAGATGTGAGAACAACCCTGCAGAAGAGGAGAGAAGGCCAGAAGTAAACTGGGGTCAAATAAGGATTAAGAATTAAAGATGTGGGTTTTATCCTCTCTAACAAGATATAATTGTGGTTTTATCCAGAGGAACAACACTGAATACCAACATGGAACCAATATTTCAGACTTGTGATACTAACTATGATTGTAGGAATTGCTATGATTTTAGGAATTATTTAAGAATCGAATCTCTCTAATTTAGAACTTCAGAGAAATCTTAAAAGTATGCCAAGCACATTCTTACTAGGTTTATTAACTCAAATCCTTTGTCTGAGCATAATTTCTCATGTAATATGTTTTGTGATATGCTGCCATTTGAACTTCAGACCATACACTTTCTAGGCTGGCACTCCATTCCTTGATCCCCACCTCTAGTCTTGCTTTTTTTCTGGTTAACTTGAGATGGAGTCAAGTGAACTTTTCTTCCCAGGCTTGCATCACCTCTAACTTTCAACCTCCTGAGTTAGCTAGGATTATAGGAATGAGCTACCACCATCCATATATATATATATATATATATATATATATATATATATATATATTATATTGATATAAATATTCTTTCCTCAGGAACAGTATTAATAGTCTATAGAAATTCTGCAACCCAATTTTATGGTATTTTTGCACTCATTAAAATGAGTAATCTATAGGAAATGAGTTACCAATTCACATTTACTACTATTATACAATTTATCAAACAAATATTGACTAGAGCAGGTAATCCATAGGTAAATGAGACCTTACCACCAAGAAATTCACTGTGTAGACATAAGGGGATAAAACTGGTGATGTGCCAGTATCAAGAATTCTAAGGACTATGTGAGAGCAGAGTGAGGCTAGAAGCCCCATGAAAATCCCTGGGAAAGAGAAGATATTTGTGAAGGAACACAGAAAATAGGTTAAGCTAAAGTTTGACAGAATATACAGTAGGCAACAACATTCTAGAGAATAAAAACAAAGGAAATAAGAAATTAAGTTTTATCACATAAAATGGTAACAATAGAATTTGTAGGTTGACTATAGAAAGATATTTGACAGCAAAGAGTGCTACACACTGCTTACTTGACCCACCTAAGCAAACCTCACATCTTTAACCTTGTTCAGGTTTTTCTCTCAGAGTACGTATCAGTTCTAGCACACCTACATCCATACACATTTTACATATACATTATGTTTATTGCTTACTTCTTGCCTTTCAACAAGAGAATGTAAGTTCCCCCAGAGTCACCAGTGATCTTTCTCTATTCTGTTCACTGAATTAAAACATCCATTCCACAGAACAGATATTTGATAAATGTATTGGATGACTGAAGCTTATCTTCTGAGCCAACTGCCATCAACTTAAAACAATTATCACACATCCCTATTGGTTAAAACACTTCAGTGCACTCTGCACAGTCATATAAATTCAGTATATTTACTCTCCTAATATGTTTATATGAGAAAAGCCTCAGCAAAAAGTAATTTACTTTAAAGAAAAAAAAAGGATGAAAGTAATCACATAGGAAACTTCAAACGACTAACCTCTAGCCTGTCTGCATTTGTCACTTCCTCTGCAAACCATGTTTCTTGAATCCCCATCTCCCCTCATAGAAAATTCAGACAGCTTCTTCTCACCTAACAAAGGATAGTGAAAGGATTCTGGGTTTCCATGATGTGAAGCAAACCAGCTGCCTGTGTAGCACCTATCAAGGCCCCTGCATTAATTACGCTATTCCCTATCCCCAGAACCTGGGTCACCGTGAATGAAGCTCAAAATGTGAAGCTAAGGCTGGCTATGGTGCTATGAAGGTGAAGTCCTTTGTTGGTGATTAGGAAGCCTCATATCTTCTAAGTGTATATCAAAAACCAAAAGATTCACATATTAGCTTATCCAAAAAGGTACTATCAAATCCAATAAGCTTCAGAATGTGAACACCATTCTCTTTTTCACTATGTTAGAAAAATGGTTCCATAATATCACCTTTCCCTCCTGAGTTTCTAATTCTACATGTCAGTTTGGGCCCTAGATTTGCATGTGGCTTCAGAATAAGCATACCTCTATGCTTATTCTTCAGTAGTTAAGACTGAAAAGTATTAAGAAACTTTATTACAAATGAGCTAAGTTTTAGACTTTTGTTAGAATTACTTTGAAAAACAGTGGTATCTCTCAGTGTAGAAGCAATAGGCTGTTCAGAAATAACAAAGCAAGAATAAATAAATCATAAGAGGAATAATGATTTGACCTGTTTCTCTGGAAGTTTGGTGGGAAGGTAAAAATGAGAGATATAGAAATCAGAGACAGGATATAACATAAAGAAAGGAAGTTCTCTAAAGACAGACAATTGTTTAAAGGATTTGCTTAGCTAGCTCAAGTATGATTAAACAAGCGCTAAAATAAAGTTACACTGAATTGAGGTGACTGAACAGTTTCTAGTAATGGAAAAAACCTTGAGGGAAAACACTTTTATAGTTCTCTGGTTTAGAATTGCACACCAAGTTCAGATAGCAGATAATTATAAACACAAAATATATTGTGTCCTATATGGAAACCATTTGAGTCCAGTTGTTTTAAAAGCTTTGAGGAATTACTCTTCCTCTAAAATGTCTTCCAAGTGTTAAAAGCCAGAGAAAACAGAACATTTATAGGCCATTCTTTTTTATTTTTTGTTATTATAAAAAGTAATAGTTATATAATTCAAGTAAAGATTACATTATTTTGGACAATTTCATCTCTCTCTCTCTCTCTCTCTCTCTCTCTCTCTCTCTCTATCTCTCTCTCTCTCTCTCTCTCTCTCTTTCTCTCTCTCTCTCTCCCCACTGGACATTCATTACAAATATTTATCAGATTACCTTCAGTTCATTCATTCTTTCTGTCTGTCTGTCTTGCCAGTCCTGGGGCTTGAAGTCAAGACCTGAGCACTATCCTTGGACTTTCTCAAGGCTCTGAGCCACAGCACCATTTCTAGCTTTTTTTAATGTATGTGGTACCAAGGAATCTAACCTGGGTCTTCATGTATGCTAGGCAAGCACTCTACCACTAGGCCAAACTCCTGGTCCTCCCTTCAGTTTTGAAGGTATGAGATAGACTTCCCAAGTGTTTCTTTCAGTATGAATGTGACAGATGATAGAATTTTTACTAACAGCAATTCTTTTTCTATCCAAACAGTCAGAGCCATAGTAAAGAATAGGAAAAGAGTTGGAGGAAGATTGTGTTATACACCCACAAATCATAGCAATATAGAACAGTTACTACTCCACCGTTTGCTGCCTCGTCTGATCAGGCAGTTTCATTCTAATGAACTTTAAATTATTTTTTAAGTCTTTATTCTGATAAAATGGAAGAAGTGATACAGCTGACATTTTTTTTACAAAATGTTGAACTCTCAAAAGTAATTTTAAAATGATTTGAAAAAAATAAAATTATAAACTAAAAAAAAAACTACTTGAAGAAACATGAAGATCCTACGTAACCTCTTAGTCACTTGTTCATTTTAAAAGAAGACTTAAGTCTAATGCTTTCAATACCAATTCTTACACATATTTTTGGACATTTCTAGAGAGAATATCTTTAATGACATCTCCATTACAATACAGAGTGGCTGTCTCACTTTCAACTGTGACAGTACTGCTTAGCAGGTCCAAATTTGATCCATTTCATTTGAAAGTTTATTTCAAGAGAGACAATTAAATTTTTAAGTTCCAAAAAAGTCATTAAAACTTTACTTTTTCTTTAAACTATAACTTACTAATGCAAACAGCCATTAGTAAAATAATACTATCAAGGAAAAATTTCAAAGAAGCAGTCCCAAGCATGTAACTCAAAAATATTTGTAGTTTAAAAATGGAGGTTACTTTTTTTTTTTTTTGCCAGTCCTGGGCTTGGGCTCAGGGTCTGAGCACTGTCCTTGGACTTTCTCAAGGTTAGAGCTCTACCACTTGATCCTCAGCACCACTTCCAGCTTTTTTCTATGTATGTGGTACCGAGGAATCCAACTCGGGTCTCCGTGCATGCTAGGCAAGCACTCTACCACTAGGCCAAACTCCTAGCCCCAGGAGATTACTTCTTAATTGCTCCTAAATCCCAGCTGCTGCACTCAGAATAAGAGGCTTTACCAGCAAACATGCCACAAAAGGAGTTGCTCTGTTTTCCTGTCAGTTTTCCTACGGGTTGGAACTTTATTCCTTAACTTACCTTATTGCACCCAAGGATGCCATAGCAAGAAGCCGAAAAGAGCTGCCACGGGAAAATACTCCTTTTTAGTTGCTTTAATGTTTCAGAACTTTAACTCATCATCTTCTAGAGTCCATTCCAAGTAGACACATTCGGTAAGAAAATGGAGACAGTGGCCACATGGATGAACGTTGGACTGCTACATGAGATGTTGCTCTGAATGACCACCCAGACATCATGAGGATCCAACATAAGGCTAACTAGTAAATATAAAACTAAATTGCTTCTCAAACTGATTTTTAAAGAAGATCTCAAGACTTGATTCAGGAAGTTAGCCAACAAGCTTGCACGAGGTCCTACACACACAAGGGCACATAATATATCTAAGTTCCCTTTAGTTTCTGAGCATTTCCCCAGGTCATGTCTACCCATTAAATACTACTGAAAAACATGAGTACTTCACTTCATCCTGGACGGCCCCTTGCCTCAGATGACTGCTTCCACATCTTACAAGTTGCAAACCACACTGATATGGAATCAATGCCTACTTACTTATAAGAGGCATGGTATACTCATTGTCAAAAGCTTAAAGGAAATGCCCAATGGAATTAATTAGGCCCTTTTATGTTGTATACCAGCATTGCAAAATACAAAAAAATCTTTTGAAGTTATTCCACTACTGTACAAAAAATTAAAAAGTTAAAGGATGATGCCTTTAACTCTTCCTTTTTATGGCTCTCCTTTTTTTCTTCAGATGCAAGTTTTATCTGTTTGAAATTTGAAAGCCATTAGCAAATACACCTAGATATCCCTGGATTTTTAGTAGTTTAACTATTACAGTATCTCACTTAAAAAGTGAGCTAATATTTTTACATATGCATATTTCTGCTTAATCACATGTTAAACAGATCTTTTATGTGAAGTAATGCACACTTACTAATACTAGTTAAAATGCTACTTCTCTTATTGTTGTTCTGCCTTAAAATCAAGGCTTCACACCCTTGTTCAGCTTTCTTATTGGAAGCTGAGGTTCTATCCCTTGGGCCAAACCAGCCGTCCAGCTTTAGGATGGTTAACTGATGATGAACTTTCAAGCATATCACTTTCTGAGATGGCTTGGAACTGTAATTCTCCAAGTCTCAGCCTCCCAAGTACCTAGCTTTGGTATAGGCCACTGAGATCTGACTTAGATTGTTATCCTTATTAGCTGATGTTGACTAATAAAGTCTCTTAAGCATTTGAACACTGCTACTTATGTTTTTTTTTTAAATCTGGCATATAAATCAAAAAGAAATGTTCTAGACAAAGCCTAAATTAAAGAACAAAATTAAAGCTGCCAAGTTACTCCTGAGTTATTCTGTGGATCACGTAGAATAGTATCATAGACTGAAATATTATTCAGTCTTCAAAAGGAAAGAACTCCTGACATAGGCTACAACATGAATTAAAATTGAAGACATGCTAAGCATTTCGGGGATTGTGTCAACTGCAAGTTTTGGTCTTTTTTTTTAACTGGGGATAAACTCAGGATATTGTACTTGCTAGGCAAGGGATTTGCCACTGAACTACTACATCCCAGTCTCTGTTTGCTAAGTGATATGAGACAGTCCCATAAGGAGAATTTCTACGAGATAGTTATAGTAGTCAGATTCATCAAAGAAGAAATATAATGAGAAGAACAGAAAAATGAGGAATTATTTTATGAACACACAGTATTAGGTTGGAAAAAATGTAAGTTGTGGAAATGGATGGTGGTGACGGTGGCACAGTAATGTGAATGTGTTGAATACTACAGAACTGTAAATCTTGTTATGTATGTATTATAATAATCTTAAAGAAATGCTGAATTATCCAGTTTTGTTATAATAAAATTAAGCTACAAACTAAGATGATATTGTGAGGACTGTTCAAACTGTTTTCATTCTTCTGATTGCTCTTGCCTAATCTAGAGGCCGAAGGCAAGAAATTACTCTTTTCCCTGAAGTCTTTACCCTGCATGTATTATTGGTGGTGCTCAAAAAGGGGCCTTGCTGAGACATCAAAAAAACAGTGTTCTCCTTCTTTTCGGACCAAAGAATAGTTCATAATGGGATCACCCCACTAAATCCATGCATCTCTGTGGATACTAAATGTGCTCCCAAAGGACTAAAAGCAGTCATGTACTTTTAACTGCAGAAATTAATGTAATTCAAAACAGTTTCTTTCATCAAACTACAGCAGTTCTGAATCACATTTACTCTAAGTCTTCCAGAAAAAAAAGTGCTTTGATTGATTTAAGTTACCAGTTTAAGAACATTTATTCTATTTCTTCAAGAGATGGGCTGCTGTTTTTGAAAACACACACCATCCCAAGTGCCACATAAGGGTTTCTTTAACCATTGTTTTTAAGGCAAAGGAAGTTTGTTTTTTTTTGTTTTTTTTTTTTTTTTTTGCCAGTCCTGGGCTTGAGCTCAGGGCCTGAACACTGGCCTTGGACTTTCTCAAGGCTAGAGCTCTACCACTTGAGCCTCAGCAGCACTTCTGGCTTTTTTCTATGTATGTGGTACCGAGGAATCGAACCCGGGTCTTCATGCATGCTAGGCAAGCACTTTAACCACTAGGCCAAACTCCCGGCCCCCAAAGGAAGTTTTTTGAATATAGCTATTGAGGGATTTAATAGATGGCAAAGTAAGTTGTTTTGGTGTGTCCTCAGTTGTTGAATTATGAAGCTGACTCAGTTGCAGTGATTCTCACAACAAAACTGTAATAGAAATTGTGCTGTAGGAGTTGTCCTTAATGTACTATGTTATTGCTCATCTCTTTTGCCATCCCTTGGTTATCTCATATTGTTACAATATTTCACCTTGTTATCTGATATATTTATATGTGCTTAATTGGTTATTTGAAATTGGATAGGGAAGGGGGGAAATCAGGATAAGTGGGGGGAGGGTGGGAGGGAAATGGGGACCATGTCATGAGAAAAGGTTTCAATGTTTGTGAAGTTATGCACCTTCTATCTGGTGAATATAATGTAACCCTTCTATTAATCACAATAAAAATTATTTAAAAATTGTGCTGTAGGACAAATAAGCATACCTATTTTAATTCCTCTTGTGTACTTCAGTGATTCTTTTAACAGTAGCTTAAATCATCCCCTTTGAACACTAAGACAATAATATAAAACAACTGGTGGATGTGAAGCCAGAGGAGACAGCATTTGGGGAGGATTTAGAAATATCACTGTTTGTATTCGTTTATTCAAAACAGGTAGTAATAAGCTTATGCACTGGCTAATGCCTATAATCCTACCTACAAAGGAGACTAAGAGCTTGATTGTCACTCAAGGCCAACCTGAACAAAAGTTCACATGTCCCCATCTCAACAATACAAAATGTAGATGAGGTAGCACAAACTTCTACCCAGTAAATATAAGTAGTAGAATTATGGTTCAGGGAAGCACATAACTATTGAGCTATTGTGATCATCCCCTAAGAATATCCTCCTTTGACTAAACATAGAACTCCCCTATGATCCAGCAATTCCACTACTTGGGATTTACCCACTCATCCAGAAGCAAGGACATACTAAATCCACTAGCACAATGATGTCCATTGCAGCACTATTTACCATAGCAAAGACATGGAACCAACCCAGATGCTCCTCAGTTGATGAGTGGATCAACAAGATGTGGTATTTATACACAATGTAATTCTATGCTGCTGTCAGAAAAAACTACGTTGCCCCATTTGTAAGGAAATGGAAAGACTTAGAAAAAGTCACATTAAGTGAAGTAAGCCAGACTCAAAGGAACAGGGGCTCAATAGTTTCCCTCATTTGTCTCAATCAGTAGAAACGTTGGGCTCTCCTAGAAGAGATTTACCATAGAGCAAAACCTAGATACCTAAGGCAATATAGGATGACACTAAATGTAAGGACCTCCAGGATACAGAAACAAAATCCATATAATGAGTGATTGTTATCCTTAGTACTACGTTATCTCTCATCTCTTTTGCTGTCTCTTGGTTATCTCATATTGTTACAGTATTTTACCTTGTTATCTCATATACTGTATACATGCTTATTTGGTTATTTGAAATCAGATAGGGAAGGAGGGAAAACAAAATGGCGGGCAGGGTTAGGGGAGGGAATGGGGACCAAGACATGAGAAAGGGTATCAATGTTTGTGAAGTCATGCCCCTTTTATCTGGTGAATATAATGTAACCTTTCTATTAATTGCAATAAAAATATATGAAAAACATCCTCCTTTGTTCTAATTGTGTTAATGTTTAGAATGCTTCTTAACTAACCATGTTTCAGTGTAATTATTTGTATTTTACTATCCATTGGATTTACCTGTAGATATACAGGCACATTCTAGTTATTACAATTGAGGGAAACCATGCAGCCTATATTTCTTTGGGTCTGGCTTACCCAATATAATTCTTTTCAAGTTTTTCCATTTACTTACAAATGGAGGCAATATCATTCTTTTTGATGGAAGCATAGAATTCCAGGCCCTGAGCTCTTTTGCTCATGGCTAGCATTCTACTACTTTAAGCCACAACCCCTTTTCCAGTTATATAGTGATAAGCATCTCAGACACTTTTGTTCCCGGGCTGACTTTGAGCCATGATCTTCAGATCTCAGCCTCCTGAGTAACTAGGATAACAGGCACTGGAGCCTGGGTAAATGTGAACAGCTTTAATGTCCTACAAAATTACCCTCCCTACTAAGTCTAGGAGTCAGCAACTGGCACAGAAACTGATGGTATCACTCCCATCTTCAGCTAAATGTTTCCAAACTACTGCACTGTTTAATTCTTACATTCAGCAGACGGTTCCTTTGTCCCTTCAGTTCCTATTCAATAAGATTAAAATAATGGCCCTCAGTAGACTATCAGTAAAATGTTTCTTCACTCTGTCCTTTCAAATACTCTTCATTGGTTTACACTGAATACATGCTTATGTCCATGAGCTCTTTTTTATTTTAATTTTTTTAGTGCATAGGCTTTGTGAGATATAGCTGCCTGGATGCCCAGGGGTATCTTCAATTTTTTCTCAGAATCTTGATTATGTATGACATTTCTATATATATTAAGATGGTTAGAAAGGTCAAAAGTGGCTCTAAAATGAAAAAAATATGTATTTTCTGTTACATGCAGACAAATTCTATTAGTTATAGACAAATTGTCAAAGGTCATATAGTTAAAGAGTAAATCTAAAGCTAAACCCCAAGGATCACAGCTCCCAGTTCAATATTTTTTTAACATCTTAAGAAATGCTCTGTGCTTTTCCTACTTTCTTAACTGCTTATTTCTTTCTAAGTCCTCCACAATGATCTATTCTTTCTAATAAAACTGCCTTGCCAGAAATCCTTGAGTTTAAAACACTAAGATTTCCTAGTTCTCCTTCTCCTCAGCTCAACATTTTACCCTTCTGGTTGCTACTTTCTTCTCCTCTCCTCTCCTCTAATCTCTTGATGATAAACTCTGGTCCTTTTTCAGATACTCTACATCCTTACTTTCTCTTCAATTATTCCTTCTCTTCAAATCTCATAAATGGCACTCTGAAAGCTCAATCCTTGGTCCTGTTCTTGTTTACCACTAGTCAGACTAGACCCAGATCTGAGTCAGAAATTAGAAATATGATTCCAACAACTAAGTTATTTATTAAGAATCACATTTTATATAAAGTCATAATCTTATCCAAGTCTAATGATGTACCCAGTCTGCACCTAATCTCACTATACTTCCACAAATACTTTAAACATGAAGATTATATATCAGATTTAAAAAAGGTGTATTCCTTTGCTTTTTTTGAATTCAGGGCCTGGTATTTCTCCCTGAAATTTTGCTTAATGCTAGAGCTCTATCACTTTGAACCACAGCACCACTTTCATTTTTTGCGTGGTTAATCTGAGATTAGAGTCTCATGAGGACCTTTATGCCATGGCTGGAGTTGAATCCTGATTGTCAGATCTCAGACTCCTGAGAAACTAGAATTACAACCATAAGACACCAGTGTCAAGGCAGCATTTCTCCTTTTTTAACTCTTAGGTCATGTAAATCTTACCTACTTCCAGTACCCAAGGAGACATATATCATTGAACTTTCCAGAAACTAAGATATTAGAATTGCTATAAAGTTCCTAACAAGGTCCAAAACAACTTACTCTATCCTCTTTCACTGTATTCCTCAGCACCAAGTATACAATTCCCATTCTATATATTCATAGAATTTTTATTTATAACCTCCAGCATGTGGAATTCCACTGGCCAAACCTAAAGAAGAATAGCAAAAAGCTAAGCCCTTGAAAACTGTCCAAGTTAGAAACCAAAAGAACAAAGGATAAAAAAATAATAAAAATGAGTTTTCAGAGCTTGGATGTAATATTCTTCATAAGCATCCCATTGAAAAGAATTATAACTCTGGCGAAATTCACTTGGTTGGATGTAGTAAATCATCTCATTAAGCATAGCAAGAGAGTGCAAATGGATATTTCCCAAGCAATATTTCTTAATTCCACATGAAGCTTTGAAAGAGTTAATTCGTCTTAAGTGTCTATCTAATGGCAGTTTCCAAAAAGAAACATCATCAATATAAAAAAATTAAAACTGAAGCAAAAAATTCAATAAATTCATTTAACCTTGTGAATAATAACTGACTACTGTTTGCCCTGGCTTTTAGAGTTCTTACCACTTGCTTTTATCAGGTTAAAGAAGAAAGTATTTAAAATCTCATCTGCTTCTAAATTCACTTCGTTTACACACATTTTCTAGAGGATGAGATCACAAAAGTAAACAGTAATGTTAAACTTGATGGCTCCCTCATTTGCCTAAAGTGCTACCACTTGCTTCCAACAACATACCCACCATTACCTCCTCCGTTTTGCCACACTGATATACCCACAGTGGATTCAAGCTACAAGCCTCTCCTACAGTTGAAAGGAAAGCAGTGACCTATTACTATATACCCAATTACTCTATTTACATAGACCAGTGGTAATACTGGGTTAGTGTAATGGTTATTGTCTTAATTGCTCTATACACTATAACTGCAGAGCTTTGTGATTTCCAGTTCTCGCAAATCAAATGCCAAACCAAAAAAAGTAAAAAATAAATTTTAAGCAGGGTGCAGTGGGTCATGCCTTTAATCCTAGCTACTCTGGAGGCTGAGATTTGAGATCTGAGATCTGAGGTTCAAAGCCAGCCTGGGCATAAAAGGACTTGAGACTCTTATCTCCAATTAACCTCTAGAAAAAGAGAAGTGGGGCTTGGCTCAAGGGTAGGGTAGTAGTCTTGAGCTGAAGAGCATAGGAACAACACCAAGGCCTAGGGGTAGGGTGGTAGCCTTGAGCTGAAGAGCTCAGGGGCAGTGCCCAGGCTGAGTTCAATCCCAATGACCCACAAACAAAAATAAATAAATAAATAGAAATAAATAAATTTTAAAACCAGCATGATCAAATCAAGAATTCTCTTGATACTCTCCACTGGAGTAGCATCTTACATCAACATTGATTTTATCAAGCTCCAGCTCAACACCAGCTGCTCTCATTCTCTAAAACTAACATTGAGAACATCCTCTACCAATCAGCATGGAACATCAGAAGTGGTATATCTTTTCTAGTAAAGCAGTATTCTGCTGCTCTCACATAAGCAGGAAATGTATCTATACATATTTTACAGAACTTCTTAAGAACCATTCCAATATAGGCATATTATTTTATATTTTCAAACAAAAATGTTCTATCTTTTCATTTTTAACTGATATGTGATTTGTATTTGGAGCCTTTTGTTCACAAGTGCTCTGCCATTGAGCCCCTTCAGTGTTGTAATTCTTTTTCAACTAGGCCTTTTTTGGGGGGAGGGGGGTAGTCAAGGGGCTTGAAGTCAGCCTGGGTGCTGTCCCTGAGCTCTTCAGCTCAAGGATACCGCCCTACCCTTGTGCCAAGCTCCACTTCCCGTTTTTCTAGAGGTTAATTAGAGAAGGACCTCTAGGATATAGAAACAAAAGCCATATAATGAGTGATTGTTGTCCTTAATGTACTATGTTATCTCTCATTTCTTTTGCTATCCCTTGGTTATATTATATTTTTACAGTATTTCACTTTGTTATCTGATATATTGGATATATGCGTATTTGGTTATTTGAAATTGGATAGGAAAAGGTGGAAAACAAGATGAGGGTGGGGATTAGGGGAAGGGAAATGGGGACCAAGACATGAGAAAGGGTATCAATGTATGTGAAGTAATGCACCTTCTATCTGGCGAATGTAATGTAACCCTTCTATTAATTACAATAAAAAATATATGAAAAAAAGAAATGCAACTCAAAAAAAAAGTCTCAGATCTTTTTGTGCTCAGGCTGGCTTTGAACCTTGATCCTCAGATCTCAGCCTCCTGAATAGCTAGGATTACAGGTGGGAGCCACTACGCCTGGCTTTGGGCCATTTGAGCCACAATCATTCTACTTACGGCTTCTAGAATAGTTCAGATTAAAGTAATGTACCACTATGCTAGTTTATCTCAACATCCTGGTTAAGATGGTGACTCATTAGCATTCGGCCTGGGCTGGTTTCAAACATGGTATCACAATCTCTACCTTTTAAATAGATGGCATCACAGGTGTAACCACCAATCTCAGTCTGTCTTGTTTTCTTTTTCTCCCATTTTATTTTTGGTACTAATACTGCATTTTCTACTGTCTGTTCACAAACACTCAGATCCCGTTTAACTTACTTAAGTGGGCAAATGAGAAAGACAATAATCACTGTATGTATCCTTACTGTTGCACACATGTTTTAAGTCCTTCTAACACATTTTTCTTGGTCTATAAAATGGTACATGGCAGATTGTTGGTACAATGCTTCAAAGATATTCATTTTTGTTCTATATAGAGCACTGTTCTGGACATGTTATGATTGCAACACATATATGACAGCTCAACTCAGGGTTATTTAAAACTTAAGTATGACACCTCAGTTCCAGGATCTGGAGAAAATTTATAGCATATTTATTTAAGCTACTGTTTGCCTAAGAAAAGTTTAGGTTTCTTTTTGTTGTTGTTTTCTATTTTGTTTTGTATTGATGCTGGTCCCAGGACTTAACTCTGGGCCTAGATGCTGTCCCTTGGCTTTTTGCTAAAGTTTAGCACTTTACCACTTGAGCTTCAGTTCCAATTTCCGCTTTAACTAGAGATAAGAATTCATAGACTTTCCTTCCCAGGCTGGTTGGAACCATAATCTTCAGATCTCAGCCTTCTCAATAGCTAGGATTACAGGCGTGAGCCACCAGCATCTGGCAAGAAAAGTGTCTGGTAATCAATTAAAATTTTATCAGAATATGATGGCTCTTCCTGCTATTTCAACAAAGTTCAATTTTAGCTAAAAGAAATAAGACTTAACATCTAAAGCAATGAGCCAACAGTCTCCCTGCAATTGGTACTGCTGGTCACGCTTCTCAGCTTTCCATTCTAGTCCAGGAGGTAATTTGGGAACTGGCACAGATTTCTACTTTTAAAAGCTAACTCACTGGTGTCCCTTTAATGTCTCTTTACTGGAAGTGCATCCTAAATAATTACCCAGCTGGTACAGGACCTCTCTGAATGCTTCTCTAGAAACCTAGGATTTCATTGCATTTCCTTTAAGTGAGTGGTGTTTTTCTTCCTTCCACTTCCTTTATATCAGCAAGTAAGACTGGAAATCCTCAAGACTCAGTTCAGACTATATTCTCTAATTAGATGATTGGAAAACTTTAATTAATAAGATGACCCCGGCATTAAAAAAAATCAGGTCAGATTGTTAAGCACTTATAACTTACAAATTTCAGCAAGCACTGACTTTTGCAAGTCAGCCAACTTTGTTAGTTCACAACAATTCTTTAATTAGACTAGTCAGAGAGGAGCAGGCACTAATGTGTGTCCTGGCTAGATGCCAGCAGGGGATAATTGCAATCTGGCCAACCTAAACTTCCACTTGTTTTAAGTGAATACAGTAGGCTCCTCTATTCCCGTATCTATTTCACTTGTGCACTGATATTTTCTGAAACAGAAAACCCCTGCTTTTTGAACCTTGAGCAACATGGATTACCTGTTCATAAGACCTGCTGTCAACCTACCAAATCCAGAGGAATAACCTACTTACAAGAGCATATTTTAACAAAACCAATTTGTGTTTCAGTGTTTCACACTACATCCAGAACCCCTATGATATCTCCATTCTTCCTCTTCCTCATTCCATAACAAGTACCCTCTCATCCTCAACCTTTTCCTTCACCTGGATATTCAGAAGCTTCAAACACATCCCTGGCTGATTGCACAGAACTCCAAAGAAGACACACTTTGCTTCCATCTACTTTTAAGTTTAAGGGTTCACATGCTTCTTTTGCTTCTTTGTTTGCTATTTTGTCCTGTTCAGTTCCGCCTTAGGGAAAAATGTATGATATGATAGATGAATCGCTCTCTCTACCAATATGAGCTAGAAAAGCATCTCTAGCCTGGTTCTTCCAGAGAAAAGTAAATGTAAAGTGAAAGATTTAATCATGAAGCCATCAAGCCAAAAGGACCTTTAGGAGGTCCTGTAATTTACTCGCCTTTCTTCAGGTATGCAAATTAGAGTTCACCACAAGAATGTGACCAAAGAAATCAGGCTGGATCCTGAAAAATTATGCAGCAGATAGGATAATTTAAAAGCGGAATCTCCACTGTTTTACTATACTTCTCTGAAAATACCTGGGCTTTCTGGTAAATAAGGATATCAAATATTAAAATGCTTGCTGAATATTATAGGCTTTGTGATCACCTAAGGAATATTAATAGCTTAAATAATTTTTTCAATTATAAGTTGCTAAAGAACAGTGATTGATGTGTGTATAAATATCTGCCTCTGTGTATCTGTGATTGTAAGTACAAGTAAAACTTTCTAAATTCTTTAATTTGGAAAATGAGTACTTTTAATTGACAAGCATATTATTAACTTATGCAAATATTATATTACATTAACAAACAATGTATAATTTGACCTAAAAACATCTCTTCATTTAAAGATTTATATCTAACTCATAATTGACAATATTTAACATTATTAAACACCTCTTAAAAGAATCATTAAAAAGGAAGATGTTATATGTACATTTTAGCTAAATATCACATTTGGGAAAAGGTAAATCAGAAGTATTCATTAACCAAAAGTCAAGACTTTTTGGGCACCAAGAAAGGTGACATTGACTGGATCTTAGATAAAAATCCACCTGGCTCACACTAAACTAAGCAAAACAGCCAAGAATGCAAAAGGCTTGGTTGAGCACATAATTGACCATAAAAAGAAGCTTTCAACATTGCAGCAGATTTCGCATTGCCTTCCAGCTGATATTCCCACAAACGCTGAGTCTGCACCATCTTTCCTAATGAATGTCTCCACCTACCTACCCACTCTCCCTTTTCTTCCTTCTTGTTTGTCCCACAAGTCTTTATAGCTACTCAGCTGCCTGCTTCTCCTCATTTACTGTTTAGAAACATATTGAAATCACCTACAGTATTCTCTAAATATCTAGATGGCTAGGGTATTTCATTGGTGATCCAATTTCCATAAGTGAATTGGCTGAGGGAAATTTCTAGTGCTGACTGAGTGAAAAGCTAGCTCCAGATGATTATGACACAGGTTCAGGTATCCTTCCTGTGATTCACAGATCCACAAGGTCCAGGCTCAAGGCTCTTCTTTCCATTTATCATCCCTCCACTATCCTTTGAATAGTCATAAGATCCCTTATGAAGATAACTTCTTAGTTAATTCCAAGTGTTCTTTTTAGCTCCTTGCTTCATCTCATCGAATCTCAACAAGGGTGTGACTTTGTGATTTGGTAATGTCTAGAAACATACTTGATTGTTGCCCTTGCATCTACATCATTGACAAGTAATGTGTGAGACTTGTGATAATACAAAACACCACACAGTTGCTCACAATGAATTTATCTGGGACAAAACATCAAGGTGGCCAAAGTTGAGAAAATGTGGTCTGTAAGTCTATCTTCCTTCCAGAACTACTCCACTCATATACTCCTTAAGCAAATATTGCCATTTATCCCAAATCAGTCCAATCAACCAACCCAGCTCCTTCCAGATTTCCCCACACTGGTTTTCTTTTAGAGCTCCACACACCTGCCTTAACCAAGTGCCCCCAAGTTCTGACCACTACGCATAAGCAGCACAACACCGGACCCTTTCTCCACTGCACTCTTCTCCAGTCTCTTATTTCCAGACATTGGTGAGTCATACCAAGGACACCTTTCATATTATCTGGGATTACTTAACTCAATTGCTGAAACACTGTTTAAATGTTCCATTTTCAGAAAACAGTAAAAGTTATCACTTTGCTTCAGAAAATAAAGACAGACCAGAATGGTTCCATCCAGATAAAAATATATTTATCCTATGCTGATATTATTTACAATAAGGTTAACTGTAGCTTATAGCCCAAAAGAAACCTGGCACAGTTAAACATGTCTAAGTATTGTGATGTGAGGTACTGTAATTTAAAAAATAAATAATGAATATCAGCTTGAAATTTAAATCTTGAATTGTCATACCCACTAGATATTAGATTTATGTTAGAAACCTGATTTGACATCACTTCAGTTAGATCAGATCCTAATTGCAAAAATGGTAGAAACATATACTTAATGAATTTGGCTCATATTCATTATGCCATTCATGCGTAGACATTTTTATAAATCCTCCTTGATTAAGCTAACTTAGTAATTATTTAATTTCCTCCTAGCACTTATTTGTTAATCCATTTGCTTAAAAGTGATGACTGTAACACAGGTTAGGAAACAAATCCAAGTAAAATTTTACAGGATTTTTCTCCACTTCCCAACTAATAGGTCAGAGTTACATATACAACTAGCTGTCAGTTCATTATAAGAAACATTTGTATTCACACTATGCAAGAATAAAATATGGGCTATCCAGTAACACTGTGGGTCTTCTAGAATGCAACAAAAATAATGTATTCATAGTCTATATTAAATCATAATGTCTACATTAAAAGAATCATTGAGATTTATTTATCTTAATTTAATTGAGCAGTACCAAGTGATAATCATCACTTTGTTTTACAAAAAGAAATCAATCATCAAAATATCTCTATTAGGGATTAAGATACAAAACTATTGTTACAATAATTACATTTATAAAACATAAAATGAACTTAGGCTATTTGCCTGATGCTGGAGAAATTCTCCTGAAAGCAAAATAAAGTTATTTCAGGACAGTCTATAAGATAACAAAGTGAGTGCTATATCTGTAAAAGCTAATTTTGAAACATCACAGCAAAGTTCTCAATGAAGGCAAAAAGATATTATTGAGAATATGAATTCATTAATTCACAGAGGACTTCACAATAAAACTTACTGTTTTAAGTGGAGTACTACTTACTAAAACTTATTGTATTAAGTGAAGTTGTACTTATTTACTGAACTGTGAGACATCTGTCTACTTAAGATCTCTCCACCTACTCCCACCATGACCACTGGGAGAAAAAGGAAGAGGGCCGTTAAGCAAGCCAAGAGCAGTGCAAGGTGACAAATGCTTTGGAATGGTTAAAACTTAACTATCATCCCATATTTTATTTTGAATGGACAAAAGTAAAAGCGCCATTCAGATCTATCCATGGGGCTAATACTTTAGAAAATCACAAGCCATAGTTCCACTATCATCAAATTTATCTTCTTGTTTTATTAAAGAACAGAAAGTCAAAGAACCCTTTATATACCACCTGTGTATTATTATCAACTTGACAATAGCTTCTACAGTCTTCAAATACATAGCTTTCTCCCTGTTCCCAATAATTGGAGTTAAATATATCTACAGACTCCATTTCTACTTCTGCACATCAAGCCACACAAAGAAAGCAAAGAGGTAGTTAGATAATACACTATTCCACATAGGCAGCATTATTTCTAACCTGTTCAGTAATAAGAGAGACAGGTCAGACTCACTATGTCCACAAGGATGAATTCTGACCCAAGGAAGAAGCTCCCCTCCACCACAGTAGTTGCTATAACTTAAGTGGTACTCAGCATAGCCTTTCTAGAAAGACCAAGACCACAGAAGTTAGCCCCTCACCAGGAAATATTTTTTCCCATTGGCAATTACAGAAATGCTTCCCACTTTTGTTTCCCCCTGGTACCTAAAATTATTATGCTAAGAGAACACTTTAGCTATCTCCTATGGCTAGAAGTCCCCTCTAGAATACAATCAAATAAATGTTAACCATGGAATGTCCAACATAGCACTGACCCCTCCATCGTTTGACACAGAGCTGTCAGTTAAAGGATCTGAAATAATTCTTTATGCCATTGTATAGCTAGCATAATACAGATATACACAAAGACTCCAGTGAACAAGAATAATGTGTACTGGTTTGAATATTCCCTGACAAACTAAGAGCCATTTGTTTCCAAAGAATGAAGCATTGTCAGGGAGTTTAAATGTATTACTGTTTTGGAGTTTTTACATTGATTAGAAAACAAAAGTCAATATAAGGACTCTTCATCACCTGCCCTAAAAAGGCAAACCAGTATAAGGGTTGACACTAGAGGTACCAGCTCATCTCTGAATGTCAGATAGAGCCTTCCTCATCTACTGCTTTCAAAGGAAAATGAATCTGGACCTGATATCTCCATGATTCTCTAACATTCCAACTATCCTCCCACAATACTCACAGACAGCAACTTCTTTACAACCTCAACACTGAACTTAAGTTCGAAGTAAAATCTCTAGTTTGTTGTATGGAACACAGTTTCTAGAAACTCAAGTGAACATAACATGCATAACAATCAAGTATCTGCAAACGTGATTTTCATCTTCTAATTAAAAAAATAGTCTTTAAGTAGTTGTACAAAGGAGTTGCCATTTAACAAAGTAGATTATGAATATAACATATCTTAGTTAATGTCACCACTTTCAACATCCTGACCCATTCCTCACCTTTCAACACTCTTCTTTATTTTGTAGAATATACATTGGATTTTTTATTACATTGTCCCCCTTTTCCTCTTCATTTGTCCCCCTCTCCCTTGATGCCAACCTGTACCCCTTTTGAGTACCTGCTTCTGGTTGTTTTACATTTGCTGAGATTTGACTTTGCCTTAATATTTGATATCCTTAGTAATTATTGGAAATCTGTTGTACAGGTTGTTTCTGTTCTAGGTATTAAATATATATTATTTTAAACAACCATTTAACTTTAATATTATCTTGCATCTTTAGTCTACAGGAATAGTTGACTGAAAACTGTTTCTGAAAGTTCTAGTTCCATGAATGGAAAGTAGAAAATATTGGTAAAGGAAAGGTCTTCAGATAATTGCAAGCAACTTTGTAAATTTTAGCTGTGTTGGGTGAAACTGAGCAAGAATTTCTTTAATGTTGTATTACTTGGCCATGATGCATTATATGAGGTAAGAAATGAGAGCAACAAGTTATGGAATACTTTTCAGGACTGTTTTCTATGAAATAAGCTTTAGAAGTAGTGGCTGACAAAGGATATGGAGAGGTTTGTAAAATGCACATTTAACTCTTAAGGAATATTTGAGAAGGTTATGTATATATAAGATATATAAGCATGTTATTTTACATATTTTTAACTACTATACTTTAAGTAATGGCCTTATTTATATAGCTACTTATCTCCAAATACAGGTGGAAGAAGAGAATAGTATGTATATTATATATATAAGATACCTGTTAATATAGTTCAAATTGTTCTTAGATGAAGAATTCCAAACGATTTAATCATTAGGAATTAGAGTATAATTAACTTCTAGTACAACCCCTCACTCCTCTCTGGAAGCTTCAAAGTACCCTGGAAGATAAATGAGTCAGAACTTACTTGTCCTACTTTTGAAACGAAAAAATAACACCTAAGATTATAAATGGCAGGGCAACACCAAAGCACCAGAGAATAAACTAATTTCTTAGTCCAGCTCTTTCCCAGCATACTCTTTTTCTACCAGGGATGTGCTTAACCCTAGAAGGAACTATTCCACAAACATAGGCTAATGGCTCAACTAGTAAAGAGAGGCATTTAAAGGATCTGGTCCCATTCCATGATAAGCAGGCACACGGGTTTTGCTTAGATTCTTCCACTTCCTTATGGACTGCAAAGACAAAATACTGTTTAAGAAGCCTTTCTTCCCTGAGTCTTTTGAAACATTGAATGTGGCTAAAGTAGAAGTTAAAAGAAGGTACACTAATCTAGAAAAATATTTCACATTATCAACATGCAAAGGGGGAATAATGAGCTAATTGTCTAATGGGATTAGTAATTGTATATTATACGACACCATTAAGAAGAGACTTAAATTCTAAACTTCTCAAAATGTGGTTTAAAAGTAACAGTATCACGATCACATCCAAGTTCAAGAAGTGATCTTTGCCTTATCAATGTGTATTTTAAACAATTTACTTATTTAAGGGCTTTCCAACAGCAGCGTAGTACTCATTACCTCACCTTTAGGTAATGTACTGATTACACATTCCTATCAACATTCCAAGCCAACACTGAGAGGTAAGTTGTCAATAGTTGGATAGAAATTCTAGTCGTTTTCCTCAAATATTGACAGACACACAGCCAGGGAGTCTTTATCTTGTTTTGAGAGTATTTGGGAACAACCGAACTCTAGAGGGAAGAGCAGGGAACACTTACTCTACAGGAAGCAGCCTTGTCTTTTACTCTTTCTCTAATGCTTACACCAGCAATTTCTATTTAGGACCCTTCAGACTACCTGGGACAGCCTGACCTAACTTTACTCTATGAGCCTAAGTAATCCAGTGTTGACCATTATGACATCACGAAATTAACAGAGAGAAAATTCCTTGATCAGCAAAGCCAATAGAAAATACTGCTATACTTTCTGTTACATAGAAGGGGTGTGATAAGACAGATGCTATGCTTTGAGACACAGGCTCAAAGAAAGGCCTAGAGTTTCATAGACCTTGATTTGTATGTGACCTCTTTCCTCTATTAAGTGGGTGACATTAGAAAACTGGTCATTGTTTAGGGTCTCCATTTCTTGTCTATGAAGTATGGATAGGTTACTAGGCTCATAAGGGTTCAATGACAAAATGTCCACTTATTTAGCGTTTAGCTTCAAAAAGGCTCATAGCAGATAGTAAGTTTTTCATTAATGTTTAAGTATTTTACTGTGCTAGATTTTTTTGTCAGTTCTGGGCCTGAGCACTTTCCTTGGACTTTCTCAAGGCTAGAGCTCTACCACTTGAGCCTCAGCACTACTTCCAGCTTTTTTTCTATGTATGTGGTACCAAAGAATCGAATCCGGGTCTTCGTGCATGCTAGGCAAGCACTCTTCCACTAAGCCAAATTCCTGGGCCCCTGTGCTAGATTTTTTAAATATAACAAACTAAGCCAGGTGCTAGTGGTTCGTGCCTGTAACCCTAACTCTTCAGGAGGCTGGGATCTGAGGGTCAAAGTTTGAAGCCAGCCCCAACAGTAAAATTCATAATTCAATTGGGGGGAGTCCAATTGAGCTTGAACTGAGCCTGGGCACTGTCCAAGAGCTCTTCAGCTCAAGGCTACCACCCTACCCTTGAGCCAAGCCCCACTTTCTATTTTCTAGAGGTTAATTGGAGATAAGAATCTTAGATCCTTTAGTGCCCAGGCTGGCCTGGAATCTTGGTCCTCAGATCTCAGTCTCCTGAATAGCTAGAATTACAGGCATGAGCTACCATGCCCAGCCCATAAGCCTCTAGACAAGCACACACACAAACAACATATGCATGTGTATGCATGTGTGTATACATATATACATCAAAATACCAAAAATTCAATTACTGTTAAAGCAATTTATTTGAAATTAACTTTTAAAACGTCGTTTTCAAAATCAAGGTTAGTATCCGACTCATAAGTAGCATAAAAATTTTTAAAAATATTAACATCAGAAGTCATCCTACTCCTACTCAAGGTAGGAACACCAAAAGTCTACAGTTTATACGATATTAAACCTTTCAAATCTCCTATCAGTTGCAGCCAATGCTTGTTTCCACTCGACAGCAGAAAGGAAATAAGAGCTTCCAGAAAATGAAGAAAGTAACTCCTTTAGACACTAAGAGCTTCCATATCAGAACACACCCGAAATACTAAAGAAGAAAAAAGTTGTTAATTTCATTCTTCTCCCTAATCTAATGAAAAAGAATCATACAATTTCACCTTGTTCCTTCATAATTTTCAAATGACCGTCAATTTTGGGAGGAAATTCTATACAACTTTGTATTTTTTTGTTTTTATAATTCCTTATTGTTACTGTAAAGGTGATGTGAAGAGAGGTTATAGTTAATAAGTCAGGTAATGACTACATTTTTTTTGCACAGTGTCACCTCATCCCTCATTCCCTCTTGCCCCCTCTCCCCAAGTTGTATAATTCACGTTCCCCTGTAAGAATCTACTACTGTACTTGTTCTCTCTTTGTTTCATCATTTCTGTGTACCCACTTATCCTACCAAAGAAAGATAACCTTATATACACGACATAAGGTACAAGAATTAAAAACAGCTGAAACAAAAACAAAAAACCTAAAGTAAATCTGCAGTTACAGCGAGTATCTTGATGTCCCAAGTACAGCCAGGTACTCCATATCACTACATCAGGGACCAGACCACCCAAAACCTCAACTCTGCTGTGGACTTAGAATTGGCAGGTTACACCACTGGGTTTGGGTAAATATGCTCTGTGATATTCATGTAAAGGCAAAACAGCTTACTGAGTCCTTTCTTAAACTCCTTTAGGAGAATACATTCTCACCAGCAAATTACAAGTGACTACTTTACTGTCTCACCATTTTATTGCCAGAAAGGTGTGGAAGACTTCATTATATAGGCAAAACAAAATGAATAGAAGTATTTTCGTGTGTGTGTGTGTGTGTGTGTGTGTGTGTGTGCATGAGTGTGTGTGTATCTGTGTTTGGTTTCAAAAGTCTGTACCAAACACAGTATGGGAACAGTGGAGTTTATCATTAGCAAACATAAAATTACAGAAAAAAATGACCAGAGGCTGCTTGAATTTCTACCAAATAGCATAACCAAAAGCCAGTCATTAAATTTTTAGTAAATAGATGTCTGTACAAATACTTAATAAATTTAATGATATGAGTTACTAAGGTTTGAACATAGGACCTCCTGCTCTCAACTCAGAATTTGCATTCCCAGTGAGTGTTCCCTGTTCGCGGGCTTGCCTTGCCTGCCTGCCTGCCTGCCTGCCTGCCTGCCTTTTATCTTTCTTCCTGCCTTCCTTCCTTCCTTCCTTCCTTCTTTCCTTCCTTCCTTCCTTCCATTTTTCCTCCCTTCTCCCCTCCCCTTTTTTTCTTGCTGATTAACTAAAGATAGAATCTCATAGACTTTTTGACAAACTTTCATTTTTTATATTTTTTGACCAGTCCTGGGGCTTGAACTCAGGATCAGGATGCTATGCCTAAGCTTCTTCTGCTCAAGGCGAGTAGTGCTCTACCACTTGAGCCACAGCTCCACTTCTGGATTTTTCTGAATAGTTTATTGGAGGTAAGAGTCTTATGGATTTTCTTGCCCACGGAAGAGTTTAAATCATGAACCTGAATATCTAGGATTACAGAAATGGGCCACCAGCACCTGGCCTATGGCTGACTCTGAACTACCTCAGAAGTCAGTCTCTTGAGTAGATAGGATCACAAGTTGAACCACCAGCACCTGGTCCATTCTAAACTTTTTACCTAGCAAAGTAGATCTGAACTACAGCTGCAGGAGAGAAAAAAATAAGGTGGCAAACCCATTTGCTTGTCTGGGTCATTGTTCTAGCATACCATAAAGGGGACACTACTCATCTCTTGAGAAAACGAGGAACAGTTCTTGTACTCACATCAAGTTGACTTCCTGCTGACTAAGTACAAGACTGACTACCACACGGTGTGATTTGCAAACCAAAAATAGAGCTGGAGCATGAACACTAGAAGGAATTTTTGCCCTTTATCCCGGTAAATATTAAACAAGGCAAAGTAGTGCTCAATTGTCATGAAAGAGTAAATTACAAGCAAAAGCGTGCCTCAAAATGTTTCACAGAGGAGTAGAAATATTATGAAAAAGAGTTATTTTACAGCTTTGTAACTATGTTTCTATTTTGCAACTTTCTAAAGTACTGCTGAGAATATGTCTTCTCCATGAATCAGATCCATGGACAACACCAGTTTTATCAATGGCATTTGAATGTGAACTTCAAAGTTCTCAGAGCAGTGGGGTCTGTGGCAGCAGTGATTTCTACAAACTTTTGAAGAAATATCAAGAACCACAAGCTGGGTACCAGTGGCTCATGCCTGTAATCCTAGTAACACAGGAGGCTGAGATCTGAGGATCATGATTCAAAGCCAGCCAAGGCATGAAAGTATATGACTCTTATCTCCAATGAATCACCAGAAAACCAGAAATGGCACTGAGGTAGAGAAATAACCTCAAGTTGAAGAGCTCAAGGACAGCATCCAGGTCCAGAGTTCAAGCCCCACAATTTACAAAAAAAAATCCCCCCAAAAAAACACAAGACCACAGGATTCTATCTGCACTCTTCAAGACCTCTTCATGTAAGTGCTTTAAATTCTAAAAAGTAACCAAATGGCACAAAAGTATAAACACTGTATAGAAATCACAAGTTTATTTGCAGCATTTCATATTATTTCATTGAGTCTTTCTTTATACTCATGATTATTTTAAATGAAAGTGTACCCCTAAAAATACACAATAATTGTATTGTCCAAAGCTACTGGTCATTCTTTAGTTTCCATGCTTCCATGGGCAGATACACACATGTGTACTAACCTAATTGGTAGCTGCACCTGATTCAAGAAGTTAATATTTCATAAAGGACATGCATGACAAGAATAGCATGTCCTCACCCCACTTGTAAGGAAATGGAAAGACTTGGAAAAATCATATTAAGTGAAGTAAGCCAGACTCAAAGGAACATAGGCTCAATGATTTCCCTCATTTGTAATAATTAGGACAAACCTTGGACTCTCTTAGCAGAGGATTACAGTAGCTCAAAACCTAGCCATATAAGATGAGGCTAAATTAAAGGACCTCCAGGATATGGAAACAAGAACCATGTAATGTAGGATTGTTGTTCCTTGGTTATTCTCATATTGTTACAGTGTTGGGAGCCAGAGTGGAATCAAACTGTACCTTGACTTGCATCAGACGATGGCTTTATTGTCTTATTGTTTTCTGGCCCTATTCTATGTAAATGACCTGAGATTTACCATATGAATGTAACACCTGGAGGTTCCTTGGGTCTGGAGGAGGGAAGAAGCGGGAGTGAAAAATAAACGCGGCAGTCTTTACCTGGACTGCGGACATCCCGGACCCGGTGTGTCTGTCTCTCTTCTATTTCTTCCTAGTCCTTGCCCCCTATTTCAGGAACCCCAATCTGCGAACCCTGGTTTGCTGCCGGTTGGCCCCGGCATTACAGTATCTTACCTTGTTATCTGATATACTGTATATATGTTTATTTGTTTATTTGAAATAGGATAGGGAAGGGGAAAACAAGATGAGGGGAGGGAAATGGGGCAAAAACATGAGAAGGGGTATCAATGTGTGTGAAATAAAGCATCCTTTATCTGGCGAATATAACTGGAACCCTTCTACTAACTGCAATTTTTAAAAAAGAATAGCATGTCCATATCTTAATCCATTGAATGTAAATCCAGCTTTTTCGTTCAATAGTTGATGCCTCGTAAGCTGTGTGCCACACAATAGTTTGATGTGCAAAATGTGGGCGAGTTTGAGCTTCCTTACTTGACAACAAAGCTGTCTTTAGAAACTAAAATGAGTTCTATTCTTCTATATTGTAACTGGGTGATTTTTTTTCCCTTGCAAAATACCACAGTACTTTTTTCAGCACTTCTATACTCTGATTCAACAAAACACTGAAAAAGATGCCAAACTCTTTCACAAGATGCCGAAAGTTGTAAATAAGTTAAATTGCTCTTGTCCTACACTACTACATAAATCCATCACTGCAAATTCAAGTGCAGACATTCAGGGAATTACTGAAAGCTTCAGTTTCTCAGCATTAAGGATAGTCATGGCAAACAGAAACTTACTTTCTTGAGAATATGAGTTTAAATCCCAGATTCTGCCCATGTACTAAATCTGCTTCCAGAAATCACACCCCTTTTCAAATAAATTACCCTATAATCCAAGACTAGCATAATCATATCGCTCATGTATTTCAATCTGTTTGGTACATGGACAGATTTTTCATAAACTAGAAGTTGTCTATCATGTCTAATACATAGAATTTGAATTTGTTTTCTGACAAGCTTATTTCCTGATTTTAAAAATATGTAGTATTTATCCTCATGATCAGCCTGTCAAATAATATCAGTGTATTCAAAATGATTAAGAGCAAAGATATGGAATCCCAACAAGTTGATCTGTCTGAAGCATTGGTCTCCCCCTTTCACTTCTTAAATGATCAAAATATTATATCTGCACTAAAAACCATCTGATCTGATGCATGAGGTGTTTTACTTCTACAACAGCACAAGATACCTTATATGTTCTAAGATTACATAAATTTGATGTACAGATAAGTATTCCACCATTTAAATGCAAGCATCCTACCTGTAGGATTGAAGGATATTGTTTCCAGAAATCTAATAAAGTTAGATCATGAAGAAATGCATTTTCATCTTAGACTCTGTGAGTTCCATTAAGTTCAATTAATTTCATTAAGTTCAATTCTAAGACTGTTCCATACAAGTATAAAACCAAAAAGTAAATACTGTAATAACTGAACATGTTAGACAGGAAGAAAACTGAATGACCTATGTCAGTATTACACAATAACTTAGTCAAGTTGGAACAGTCTTGACTCCTAACAGCAAAAAGAAACATAAAGCAAAAGGGAAATATCTAAAGCCTAAAGTCTGATGATTTCACCCTAACAACAATTAGATTTTCTTTGTCCTTTGTGGTTTTTTTTGTCTGAATCTGTATTAACATGGTTGCTAACTGCATTAGCTTGGAGCACATGAAGTATGAGTGGGGGAAAAATCAAATGGCACTTTTAAAGTACAAGATACTCTTTAGGATTCAAAGGTATACTTGCCAAAATTTATAATTCTTCTGTCTTGGTAAGGAACTCAGCTGGCATTCAGAGTTTCCTTTCCATAAATGAGACAGTGTTTCTCCACTGCATGCATGTATGCTTGAGCACACACTCACATTCTTATACTACTGGTCAAGTGTGCACATGCATGCACATGCACACATATATGTGAAACCTTTGCATGCATCATGCTACTTTATAAATCTAGTTTCCCATAAGTATACTTAGGTTTTTTTCTCAAATGTTTCAAGTTCTCGGAGAGTTTGTATTCATACACCAACTGCCACTTCATCTAATATCTACACCCCTCCTCCAGTACTAAAGCCCTTTGAAACTAAACGATTTAGGGCTAAATCACACCTTTAAAGCATAAAGGAGAATAAGAAAGCTCTGCTCACTCACTGATTCTCAGTTTTAGGCTTCTACACTATGAATCAGAAAACATAATCTTTCTGATTCATATATAGAAGCAAAATTGTTTTGAAATGTTTATATAATATAGAAAACTTGTCCTGTAGGGGTGGTTTAACAAAGCAAACTTTTTCAGTGTACTGGACAGCTTTATCATTGGTGGCAAAAATCCTTTATTGCAAAACTTATATGACTCTAGCAGAGAAAAAGAAACTGATGTCTTTACACACCATTGAGAAAACACAATGTACTTGAAATTCTATCTAAAGTTCCATCTTCTTACCAACAAGTGCATAAGTACACAATTCTCAGTTCAAAATACTCATCACCAGATAACTTCTCCAAGAAAGAACATTTTGAGAAAATATACCACAGAAAGCACTGCTTTTGTTAAACATTAAACAGAAGGACAGCAAACACTTGTGGATTTCGTGATAACTGTCCACACAGATACATATTTGAGGGATTCTATCAGTCTTAATCGAAAGTCCTTGTAGATTGGAACACTTCTTACTGTGCGAACCTTCAAAAATCTCCTTCTGTCTTAAGGTTCTCAGCTTTTAGGAAAGCTCCTACTTCAAATTAACCATTGAACAGTGCCATAATTTCTCTATATTCTCACCTGCCATCACCCTTAGGGAACTGAAATTCAGAGACATGACATTTTCCATAATTGGCTCCTTGCCTCTTTGCAACTGTATCACATTCCTTAAAAAGTACAGAGAATTCTCCACCAGGGATCAGACAATCGTATCTATTTCAAAAATCATAGCATGCATAACGCCCAGGCTTCTTTCTTCTATCTGTAATGATTGTTATTGAAAAGTGATTTGTGCTGTTCATGGCAGCGGTGTTGGTGAGTTCACCTTCAATACACATACTTTCTAAACTCTGTGTGGTTTCTCAATCGCATTGCTCTAAGAATATCCCTGCCCTACATAGTGCTGGATCAGAGCAGTATAATGATAAGCAACATATCCTTAGAAAAATAACCTACCAAGGAAGAAACAAAGATAACCAAAATTAGAATACAGAAGAAAAGTCTGAATTTCCGGATTTCTTTCTAGCACCTGTATAGTTAAATAAAATAAAATAAAATAAAATGAACTTGACGGTCTCGTTCCATCGATGGAGAAAGAAACACGACTTACATCTTGCTAAATAAATAAATAAATAAATAAATAAATAAATGTAACAAGTTTAAAGCCCGCACCTGCCAAACTGTCTTGAGAGGGACACAAAGAGGCGGGGGCAGGAAGAAAGGTACACCTCTCCTGTCCCCACCGTGCCAGTGCGTCTCCCCGAAAATCATTTTAAACAGAAGCACTACATCTGTCACCTATTTTCTTTTCTTTATTTATTTTTACCCCTTTCCATTCGTTTCCATGGCAGCCCCTGGACTGCAACTCCCCGGCCCACTACCTCAAAGACACATGACGGGAATAAGAGGGACCCAAGTGTCACTTACCAGTTGCATGCCACAGATAAAGATCAGCGTGCACCTGCCGCTGCAATAACCCATGGTTTCCGAGACCCCTGCCACCGCCACACTGTCCCACGTCGGCCACCGTCGAGCCCCCACTTTATCCAATCAGATGGCGGCGGGGAAGGACGGGCAAACCTGCCGCGGGGTCGGGGGCTCCGGGCTGGTGCTGCCAGCGTCCTGGGAAGTGACAGGCATTAGGACCTGCTGGCGCGGCGGCGGCGGCGGCGGCGGCTCCTCCAGCCGCGCCCGCCACACATACCTTCACTCGCTCGGTGCACACGCTGCGCCGCCCGCGGAGACGCGCCCGGGGCCCGCGGGGGCAGCCAGGCAGCCAGGCAGCGCCGCCGCGCCCTCGGGCATGGAGGGGAGGACTCCCGAAGGGTCGCCCTCTTGCGCGCCGCGGCTCTGCGCTCTCTCCTCAGCGGCGGCGGCACCGCCACCTCCGCTCCCCGCGCGGCCGCCGCCCGCACGCCCGCCCGGCTGCACTCTCCCCCACCCCTCCCCTCCCCGCTCCCCGAGGCGCGCTCGCCCCGCACTCTCCGCGCGCCGTGTTCCGGGGGCGGCCAGAAGCGCGCGCGGGGCCGCTTGCCCGCCTCCCCGCGCCCGCCCACGGCTGGAGCCACGCGGGGCTCCGCGGGCCGCTCGCTCGGGCGCGCGGGCGGGCAGGGGCGGGGCGCGGCCCGGGCTGTGCGGTCCGGACTCCGCGTTCCGGGGCGCGCACCGCCAAGCCGGGGGTCGGCGCTGCCCCTCTCCTCGCCCACAGGGGCCAATCCTCCTCCTCCTCCTCCCAAAGCCTTCCACCTGCGTGCCGCCCCCAAGGCGTCCACCTCTTCCCAGGTCCCGGCAGCAGCCTAGGCGCGGTGAGGGTGGGAAGGGCGCCGCGGGGCGCATCCGTGGCTGGCTGGGCACGGGGTCGATCGTGCTCCCCGCGGCCTGGCAGCAGCCTCGGGTGTGTGTGAGAGTGTGCTCGGGTTGGGGTGGGGGAGAGGGACGCAGCGGAGGGTTAAGGAATGGGGTGGGGTGGTAAAGTAGGGGCGCAATGGAGGCCAACCTCACCCACCCCGAAGGCTCCAGGAGGGGAATAAAAGGGTCCCGGAGACCGAGGAGAGGGGTTGCGGGCGACCAGCCCCGGCTCTTCCCAAGATCGGAGAGTTTCCCGAGCCCAGCCCGGGCAGCGGGAGCCAGTGGAGTTCCTGCTGGAGTTTGGGGCAACATTGGGGAACCAGAGGGAATAAAGACGCCGGGAGTTTGTTGGGGCTGCTTGAAAACTGTTTTCACTTCAGAAGAGAAAGAAAGAAGAAGAAGAAACAAAAAAAAAAGCACAGGTGAAAGGATCCGAGACCGTGTTCGCACTCAGTTACCTCAGCCTCGAGGACCGTCCGGTCCCCGCTGGTTGCGCTGTCCAGGTGGTGACATTTCAACACTGGACTCTGCAGCTCCGCCCTCCCCCTCCCCCCCCATGGCGGTGCCCCCGGTTGGGACGCGCTGCGGAGCTCGCTGCTGCCACCTGCGGGCCGAACGCGGAAGCTCTGGAGGTTCGGGGTCAAATTTCTGTTCTAGCCCTAGGCAGCTTTGGGGAAAGTATTTGAGATTTTATTTTTTTGGACCAGGAAGTGACGAAGTGGTTGTTGAAGCTGTTCCTCTGGGAAAACACTCATCGGGATGAAGTCCCTAGAGTGCTGGTAACAGTTAAAGGAGCTCAAAACCAACAAGCTTCTCCCTAACAGGCCCCTCAGGGGAGGAAGGGGATTGGGGCTAGGACCTATGAAATCGCATCAAGCACAAAGAGCTTTCCTGGGCAAGTGGGACTTGATTCTACAGAGAAAAAAAGGGGGGGGGGGGACTTGATTGAGATAAATGTATGCCGGGCTCACAATAAGAATCCTAAACGATTGCTTTCTTTGAGTAAATAATATGACACAGCAGAATGTCTGGAGATTGAACACAGGGATTCTAGTCTCCACGAGCCTGGCACTACATTGCCAAAAATGATTTGTCCTAGAAAATGACTTAATCTGTTAAATGTATGAAGGCAACGATTTTTATTACTGCCCCGAGAGTCTCTTTTAAAAATGGGCTTTTCCTCTGAAAAGTGCCTTGATTCATGTTAGCTTGCTGGTATTTTGCATTTCCATCAAGACAAAACTAGGATTTAATGCTGCATATTGAAGACCTAGATTGTCATAATGTCCAAGGCATTCTTTTACCTTTTGAAATGTGGCAATGTGTTTGTGTGTATGCAGTCCATTTACCTGCAGCCAACATCAACCTGAATAACGTCTAGCTGTGCAGACTAAAGGAAAGTCTAAGGTGACCGACTTTGTCAGGGCCCCATCCTTAGTTCATGGACACTTGTGACAGTTTCGTTGATGCAGGTGCTGCATGTGGAAGTTGTTACTTTGAGACCAACCCTTACCCAGTAATGGACAAGAGTTGATGGATAAAGAACCCAGCCTTTTCAGGTCCTAGGTGGAAAATGCCATGACTGATATCTGGCCCGAATCGACAACATCACAACCATTACTGAGCTATTGTAATCTCCACGAGTAACCATCTCACTGTTGAGTTGAATTGCTTCCTTTCCTTTCCTTTTCCCCTTTCTGTATTCCTCCCCCAAGTACTCCCTGGTGTGAGCTCCAAAAATAAACCAGTGGGAAAAGCTCCTAGAAACCTAACCTAGAGAAATCCCTGAAACAAAATCAGAGTTGTTTCTGATCTCAGAAGAATGAACCACAAATGTGACAAGTGCTGAGAATTTACTGTGTCTACCTACTAAATCTGTTTACATAGCTATATGTCTTCCTTGCTAAATCTACTTCGTCTTGTTACTTATAAGAAACAAATTTCCATTTTAAAGTTGAAGAAATAATAAACCCCTTACCTGACGAATGTAGCTGTGACCCCTCTATACATTATCCCCACAATAAAATACAATTTTTAAAAAAGACAGAAAAATGGTATCTCTTGATCAGAGTCACATGTCAGTACCAGAATTACAGAGTCAATTTGGGGCATAGGAATATCCACTTGAGTATTCCCTATTGTGGTTTTGTTGTACTTTTTTCATCATTCATTTGGAATTCCATCCAGTGGTGATAAAAAAAACATACATTTAGAAGTGTTCACACCTACTTTATCTCTAAACTAAATTCAGATCACATCCTTCAGAGACGGTGTCAGTAGTGGCTGGCTTTTGGAAAGATGCCCCAGTTAGGGATACAATTCCATTCCTTAAGGTGGCTGTGTCCTTCTTGTTCCATTTCCTAGTGTCCCTGAAACTAAGTGCTTTACTGGAAGAAACATTAATCACAGCTGAAGAATCATGGCTGGCCCACAGAAGTGCATTGAAGGGGGAGATGTCTCAAATTGGAATGTCGATTGCATTTTCATTTAGAAAGAAGGTCATAAGCCATTTAGCTATAAGGTGCTAAGGGTTTTTTGTTGACTAGTCTGGTGACATAACTATTGTTAATTACCTTCTTTCTGTGGGGAAAATGTGTTCCATATTCCACATCTCCATCTGGCTAACCTTGCCGCCCTGTTTTAGAGTACTTTCTCAAGGTTGTTCTATACTTACTTCATTTATCTTTCAGGACAATTCCCTGACTGCAGTAGGTGCACAGCCAGTTAGCAAATTAGAGTCTTCATCACACTCAGTTCAGCCAGAGCCAAAGTTCAAGGCTGGTTGCAAGTCTCCTGAAGAAGTTCACTGGGCATTTTATTTTGTCTGTATTTCTTGTAATTTATAAGTATAACAAAAATGATGTTCACAAGCACCAATATATTTAATCTATTTAATATTTTACTCCAACCTGGATATTTTTTCCTATTTGCATAGCAGCATATATCAGGAAAATAATATTTCTTAATTATTGATACCCAATGGAACTAAGAAAAAATCACTCACTCAACACTTCCGACTATTGGAGATTATTTCTGTCATATTATACACCATTTTATTACAAATATAGGATTATATGGTACGGGCCATAGTTTTAGCCTGCCTCTTTTGACTTAACAATAGATGAAGAACAGATATTTGAATTGTTTATCAAGTTCATAAGCTCTGTAACAGAGCACTTGGTTTTATAAATTCAAATTACACCATTTACCAACTATGTAATTTTAAGCAAATGATTTTTGGTTTTCTTATCTATAAAATGGGACAATAATAGCACCATAGTTTTTTTTAAATAAAAGTCCACATGTAGGAAGCTTTAAAAAATGGTGGCTAGCATATAGTTACTATCTAAGCATCAGTATCATTATTTTACATACCACATATCTTTAACATTGTATAGCATTCTCAGTATTCCTATTACTTAACTAATAATTTTTCCCAACCTATAGTTTTTTTGTATACAGAACAATGGCTCTGTAATATATGCACTCTGCCATTCCTATAAACTGTGACAATATCACTTGTTATAATACAACATTTAAAAAACCAATTAAATTTGAAACCTTGACATGGATTTGTGTCCTGGATCACCTATGTAGGTGGTATTTTAATCATATATGCTCTCTCAAAAAGTTAGTCAGAAAAACTTTCAAGATTGGGAGCCACAGAATTTTACAGGATACAAAGGTCAACTCAAACAATGCAAGTTTCCTCTAGAAGAGAGAAAAGATCAATTTATATGATAAACTGATACTTATCCAGTGAGAATGATGTCAGACTTTTGACACACTAAAGTAAAAGATTATATATATATATTATGCCATGTATACATTATATACATATTCACATGTTTATAATAGATGACTGTAGACATGAAAACCACTGAATTTTTATAATTATTAAAACTATACTGAAGACTTTACAGTTTGTTTTTCGAAGTTTCAATATTTCAAATGTCATAATAAGAGTACAACTATAATTTGCCTGTGTTTGATAGTTTCTTTATGATAAATTTCTAAAAATGGACTTGGGAATCAAGAAAAGGAGCAAAATGGGCCTAGAGCATAGCCTAGTGGTAGAGTATTTGTCTAGCATGCACAAAGGGTTGGGTTTGATTCCTTGGTACTACATACTCTAAAAAAGCCAGAAGTGCTGCTGTGGCTCAAGTGGCAGAGTGCTAGCCTTGAGCAAAACATGTCCACAGACAGTGCTCAAGCCCTGAGTTCAAGTCCCAGGACTTGCAAAAAAAAAGAAAAAAGGAAAAGAAAAAAAAAACAAGAAAGAAAAAGAAAAAAAAAGGAGCAAAATTATGAGTCTAATTTTCATTAAATGTTTTCTGAGGGAATTCCATCCAGTTGTAACTGAAGGGAATTTGGTTTTTTGTTTGTTTTTGCTATTTTCCTAATGGATGGGATACAGGTTGGGCATACTTCTGAAATGCTATGAATCTAAGATGTTTTCGCTTGTGACATGATGCCACACACAAAATTCCACACCATGACACTGTTTTCAGAAAAGTCATTAAAACACTGAAATTTACTAGGCCTGTGCATGTAGTGTAGATGAAACATTAATGAGTATGTGCCTAGACTTGGAACTCATATCCAGAATTAATCTATGCTATATGTAAACATGCCAAGGTCCAAGCAGTACAAAATCTGAAGTAGCTCTTGTATCAAGCATTTTGGATAAAGGTTATTCAACTACAGTAGCATCCACCTCCCTATCTACAAATGATTATTTTTAGGCATTGAGCTGAATACTAATAATTTCCATGCTATCTAATCTGAGTTGCCCTGAGCCTATCAATATAATTATTCTACAAATGTAAGAGCCTTAGTTATAATATAATGTTCATAAATTATCTCAAAAAAGTGCTGTGTAGAAATGAAAACATTTCTCAGAAATTAAAAAGCTATATATGAATCTCTTCATTTACTAAAAATTTCTGCTGATTTTATTGTTTAGCATGAATTAAGAGATAAGTGAAAAGATGAAGCTGGTTGCCTTGTTACTATTGCTGTCTAACAACCCACTTCCAACAGGGGTGTAAAATGAGTTCATGTATTTGATGGCCATAGATCTGGAGAAGGTACACTGGGGACTGCTTGTCTCCGTTCTGTAATATCTGGAGCTTCAGCGGGAACGACTCAATGCCTGTATTCATGGCTACAGGTAGGATCATCTGAAAATGTATTCACTTCCAACACATGAGATGTAAGATCTTGAGAAACAGGACAGTTGCCCAGCAGAGTGACTGCTCCCTAAAATTTGTCTTTCTCATAGCCTGGCTGCTTCTAAGTCATTAAGCTGCTTACATGGCAGCTGAGAGCGCCAAGCCCAGCAAGAAACACCAGGATACAGCTTGATTTATACCACTTTCTTTACTAGTTACAAAGAATTCTTTGGTCTATTTGTTGGAGAGGAAAGAAACCTGGAGGCTTACCTATTAGTGAGAAGAATGCCAAGGAACCTGAAGGTTTAAGTCATCCGTGTTAGATATTGTATTATTAATGAAATTTACTGTCTTAAAAATTAAACTGAAGTATAATTAAAATTTAGACTTTAAATTGCATTGCTATGGCATGAAAATTAAAATGCTATCTTCATACTAATATTTCAGAGAAGCCAGTTAATAGAATATAAAAGAAATAATTGCTCTGAATTAACCAGAATAAAATTAATAATAAAATTAATAATTCGGATTTTATATTTACGGTGGACAAGATAAGTACAAAGACCATATTCTAGTCATCCAGATGACTTTAAATACTTGGAAGAATGTTAAAATTTACATTCATTTTCTACAATTAAGAGATGAAGAACAAAGCATTTAAACTATTCAATAAAATGAGACTAAACAAATGATATTTTTTCGGGAGGCAGCAGGAGTATGTACTCTACATTTTTCCTGTATAATTAAGATTTATTACACTACTTGAAAGTATCTTTCCAGATAATATAATTATGGCAAAATTTCTTTATTTGTTGTGCTTTGCATAGTTCATCCTTCCACCACTCTAATAAACACCAATTTAATAGAATATTAGAAAAGTGACAATGAGAAATGTTAAGAAAGTAAATGTAGTATAATGATGCAGAATTGCATAAATTCAAAATCCATACACTGTGGTGTGTTTTGAGTTTCTGGAGATAAAAAGTAAAAAGTAAATACCAAACACACCTCTATATATTTTACAGTTGATATATTTCAGTTATATAAACTTCCAATTGATTTTTCCCACTTTTTGAGTTGCATTTTTAAATGGATATTGAATTTAAATTGTCCCTTTAAATACAGAGATCTGTACAAGAGGCAGATATTTCCAGTTAAATATTCTTAGAGCTTAGGGTTTTCAGAACTTGACCACCTATTTTAGGCATTCTCTTGTTTGAAAAGGGGTCTTGTGAAATTTTCTGCCTTGTCTGCCTCAATCTACATCCCTCTCAATCTCCATCTCCTATAGAGTTGGGATTATGAACATAAGCCACCATGCCTGGATATTATTAAATGTTTATAGGGACTTTGCCTGGCATTCTATAGTAAATGCATACTTCATATATAATGTCACCTAAAATTCAAATAGTAAAGTTTTTATATAAAGTTTAAGATAAACAGGTAATTTGTAATTATGAGCACCAAGATAATACTTTTCCAATTTTATGAAAGCAGAACATGTTCATGTTTCTAGCATGATGGTTCACTCTGTTTTGTTGTTTACTATTTTACTATAAACAGAAAATAACTAATACAAGTAAACCAAGAAAGACCCAGCATCAATTCAAGAGAACCTGGTGATTTTCCCCATAACCTGAGGCCAAATACTATAACTACATAGTAAGAAAAATATAAAATTGGCAATTTGGAATTTAGCACAGTGGAACAGCACTTGCCTGGCAAGTACAAGGTTCTGAGTTTATTGCTCGGTTCTAGGGGTTCTATATCTTTATCTCTATAGATATAGATAGATAGATATCTTATGTCTTATATATCATATATATATATATAATTGAAAGTACTTTTAATCTTCCAGATAAAGACTTGAAAAATCTATATTTCAAAGGCATGGTTTTGTAGTAATTATTTATTTTGAGAAAAATATTACCCAAAATAACTGCAAATAATGAGCTTCTGTTGAGTTCTAGAGGTTTTATATTCTGTCTCCTCTGTCTCTCTCTTTCTCTGTGTCTCTTTTTCTATTCCTTTCCTTTCTTTTTTATTTCTTTCTATCTCCCCTTCCTCCTTCCCTCTTTCTGTGGGCGTTATCCCTTCCCTCTTTCCATATTAAGTCGTTGTCACATTCCAAGCTTTGCACTGATCATTTTACATGAACGCTCATAAAGGCTTCTTAGATAAATAAATTAGAACCTTCTGATGGGTAGCCAGAAGCAATAGGAAATTCAAAGACCTAAAATGAACAATAAAATCACAGAGTCTCTCAGAGAAAGCATTGTAATGAAGCTTTCCATCTTACAAGCGATCAGCATATGTTGTCACCAGGGCCAAGACTTGTCAGGAGAAGGGCTTTTGAGCCCTCTACCAACCTAAGGATTAAAGTAGGCTTTATTCTAGCCTGAAATGGGTCAACAAATATTTCTAAAACAATTAACTTACCTAAACAATCTAGTAAAACATGCCCTAGAAATCAAATGTTATTTGATTTCTTTCTCTCCTCTGGCATAATGACTCTGCCCCATAGGGGATCCTGAAGGAACACTTAGAGATCCTGATCCTTTCACTTCTACAGTCACTTCATAACACTTTTGGACTCCACTAAGTTCAGGACCAGTGCTATGTGTTAAAGCTCTCATTGTAACCAGGCCCTACCTGATCAATTCTGAGTGACTGCACTATTGGACTGCATGAACGTGCCTATCACTTCAGACCATTCTAATTCTACATCCCTTCTCATTCTCAGACCCTGATTGTCCCTCTTTCACATACTCCTAAAGTTGACAAAAAATGATTGAAGAAGCCACTTAACGGCACTGATGTTCTGAAAGTCAGTTGACCAAGGCTTAGATGAAGCAAGCTGCAGAAGATCAAGAACAGAGAATTCTTTAGTGTGTAGTTGTACAGAACAACTACACAAAGCTGTTGGAATTCAATTCAAATCTTACATTAGACAATACATATCACATTGGCTTTGGAGTCTGCCATGTCTGCACTCATGTTACTCTCTTACTATGTGTGACTTTAAATATCCGACTTGTCTTTTCTAATCTAATGCAACTGCATCTCTAAAATGCAGACAATAACATAATATGTCGAACATGTGATTACTGGACTATTATGTAGAAGTTACAAGAAAGTTAGGTAATAATCGTTTGCATTACACTACTGGGAAGAGTTATGATGAAACAATATGAATTTGCTTTAAAATATACAAATCTCCACTTTCTCTTTAGCTTCTATTCCTTACAGTCTAAGATTTTCAATAGTTGTTGTCACCAGTTGAAAATGACTCTGGTTTCTAGCTGAGGTATCAGGGTCAAGGAACTATATTCATAACTTATTATATTTTTTGCCAGCCTTAGGGCTTGAACTTAGGGCCTGAGCACTGCCTTGGACTTTCTCAAGGCTAGAGCTCTACCACTTGAGCCTCAGCACCACTTCCAGCTTTTTCCTATGTATGTGGTACTGAGGAATGGAACCTTGGTCTTTGTGCATGCTAGGCAAGCACTGCACCAATAGGCCAAACTCCCGGCCCTATACTTCCTAGATTTTATGCTATACCAATATCTTTACAAATTACGACATATGAGAATTTAAATATATTATAAGCTACATTGTGGATGTTAAACATTTTTTTGTGCACAGGCACCAGTGGCACATGCTTATAGCTATTTGGGAGACTGAGATCTGAATATTGCAGTTGAATGTCAACCTGGGAAAGGATGTCTAAGAAACTATCTCCAGCAATTCCTTAACAAGAGCATATATGATTGCTAATGACTGGAAAGAATGAAAAGGAGGCAAAAATCCTTCATCCAAAAGTAAAACAAACATTTAAGGAAATGATAAAGTTAACTACCTTGATTTTATTATTATTACTATGGACATATGTGGAATTATCACAGTATACCCTATGAATTTGTATAATTAAAATAAGTTAATTAAAATAAAATATTTTAAAGTGGAAATCAAAGATAGAGACAGAGACAGAGACAGAGAGACAGAGAGAGGTACATAGAGAGAGAGAAAGAGAAAGTATACTATAAAGGAAATCTAGGTCAATAAATTTAATTTGTATAGAAAGCCAGAATTTCATGCATACACTTTGCTCTCAGATTTATGAAGATATCTTCCAATGGAGTTTGGCTATATATTAGGTTAGCTTGAGGTTTGAAAACTGTCTTAAGTCAGTATTAGGAGTATCATTTTCAGCATATATATTCTCTATCATTTTTATCTGTAAAACAGAACCATATTGACTATGCTTCTTATTATATTATCTTTCATTGCAAATATTTATGAGGCCTGCATCACAACTAAGCATCATTGATTCAATTGTTTATTCCTCCAGCATTATGTTCTGGTCCATAAGTTGAAGGTGAGGGCCTATATTTTATTCTCCAAATTATTATCATAAGTTCAATAAGACTATGCAGAGAAAGATAAGTATAAAAGTTTAGTAAACAGAATAGAAGGTAAAATGTCATACTCAGTAGCTGTGTTTTCAGTATCCAGTATAAGCCAGGAACATTCTGGGCGCTCACTTGAATGTATTTGCTATTTGGGAAAAATAAATAATATACTAAACATGTATTTGCATTTACCATACATTTCAACGCTGGTAACCAGGAGAGATCAACAAACACAAAGTAAAAAGTTTTATAAAGGATAAGAATAAATAATCATCCTTTATGTAAGTTTATTAGGATATGCCTTTCTGCAAATAAACATCAAGAAAGATATCAAAAACAAAAACCTAATAATGAAAATAGCAGTTATTATGAGTATATCTAGAAAGAAAGCAAGTCGGATGAAAAAAATGAAAAAGAAAATTTTCTGAGGAGAGACTTATTTATCAAATCCACATGGGAGGAAAATGATCAGAATCGTCAGAATATAAATACTTCACTGCAGGAGCTAATGATCCCCATGAGATAGACACATCTAGATCATGTAAGAAAATAATTTCATAGTCTATGCTTTAAAAATGTTCTATGTTATCTCTCATCTCCTTTGCTGTCCCTTGGTTATCTCATATTGTTACAGTATTTCACCTTGTTATCTGAAATATTTCATATATGTATATTTGGTTATTTGAAATAGGATAGGGAAGGGGGGGAAGAAGATGAGGGGCAGGGGTGGGGGGAGGGAGATGGGAACCAAGACATGAAAAAGGGTATCAATGTTTATGAAGTAATGCCCATAATACCTATAATGTAATCCTTCTATTAATCATAATAAAAATACAGGGGAAAAAAAAGAAAGACCAGCTTTTGTATAAACCCAGAGTTTCAAAATAAAATATTTACAGAATCCAAAAAAATATATTTTACTCAACATAAAGTAAGAACACATAAGTGAACTGCAGTGCTTGAAGTTAGACAAGATGATCTGAGTTGTGCTTTTCAAATTTTCACTTTGGCTGTCTTGATAGAAAGAGTTGCAGAGAGAGCAGATAAGGCTCTACTGCAATGGTTCGGACATTGAGCTATTTGTTTAGAAGGGACATAAGGTACAATAGGTATTGGTCAGATTGAGGCATTCAGGGAACTAGAGTGAGCACCAATTCCTTACAAATGGCACATAGGGCATGAGGAGGGCTGCAACAGTAAAGATGGAGAATAGACCGTAGATTTTCCTTCTGAGCACTAGTAAACGATTTCCAGAAATGCAGATTACTTTCAGAGGTACAAATACATATTGCCTTACACAGATACTTCTTCAAGATTCTAGGTATTTTAGGCAAGGAGGTTTGTGTATTAAGTAGGGAAAAATTCAGGATAGTGATAGTTTATCCTTTCTGCCTTCAGTTAGAGAATGGCTGGGAAGTAATAAGATTAATGATATAAAGCAATGGCAGCACATAGGCATATATTATTTGAACAGCATTAAGCTAAGCACTACACATCTCCTATTTATTTTAATCTTCACAACACTACTATGTCATAAATGGAAAAAGTCACATCTATGGTCAATAATAATACAGCTAAAAGCAAACAGATTATAAGAGGTAGACTACAATTTTAATGCATGTTTTTCTGACTCCAAGCCTCATGCTCACTGAGCTAAAATTAAAATTTGAGGGAACAGCCCGGTGGTGATGATTTGCGCCTATAATCCTAGGTACTCCAAGCTGAGTTGGAGGGATAGAAGATTGACAGTTTGAAATCAACCTAAGCAGAAAAGTCCATGAGACCCTTCTATTCAATTAACTACAAAAAACTTTGGAAGTTAAATTCTAACTCAAATATTAGAGCACTATCTCTGAGCCAAAAAAAGAAAAAAAAAATCTCAGGGACAGCCTCCAAACCCTGAGTTCAATCCCCTAGACCAGCATCAAAATAAACAAATAAATAAATGTCAGGAAGCAACTTTTAGCTTAGCTTTCACCCTAACCTTAATTAACTAGGTAGTTAAAATATGTAGTTAAAATATCTTTCAAATTCATAGGACTTGTGAACTTAATTTCATTTAATTTGAGAACGATTCAGAAGATATACATTAGAATTGTTCTCAACTGAAACACATGAACTGTGCCAGTGAGTCAGAAAAATCACTATATTCTCAATTGAGAAAGAGAAGACTATCAGGAATCCCCAAAGAAGTGACAGGACTGCTGTATGCACAACAAAGTAGATAGGAAACATAGAAAATTAGCAAACAGCCTGATATTCCAAGCTAGATCTTAGAAGGGAGAGAGACTAATAGCTGAAAACAAAAACAACTTTGTGATTGTTGTTCTTAATGTACTATGTGAAGTTATTTCTTTTCTTTCTGTTTTTTTTTCCACTATGGATAATCTCTTGTGGTTAGTCTGTCTGACTTTGTTACCTTGTATATTGTTTAAAGCTTACTTGTTTATTTGAAATAGAGAAGGAAAAGGGAAAAAAAGATGATTGGGAGGGGTTGCGGGTGGTATGTGGTATTTATGCACAATGGAATTCTATGCTGCCATTAGAAAGAATGATATCGGCCCATTTGTAAGGAAATGGAAAGACTTGAAGTCTTTCCATATTAATTGAAGTAAGCCAGATCCAAAGGAACATAGGCTCAATGATTTCCCTCATTTGTAATAATTAGTACACACCTATGACTGTCCTAGCAGAGGATTAAAATTGTGTAACATAAGTCCATATAAGATGAATCTCAAGTTCTTTAGTGCCCAGGCTGGCTTTGAACAGTGATCCTCAGATCTCAGCCTCCTAAGTACCTAGGATTACAGGCATGAGCCTCTACACCCAACTCAGGTAGGCATTTAACTTACTGAAGCTATCAGTACAACCATGTTCATTGCAGTATTATTTACTATAACCAAGATATACAATCAAATCAGATATTCCTTGGTAGGTGAATGCATTTAAAATATGATATATGCAAAATAGAATAATATGCTTCCATGAGAATTATACTGTTTTCATTCATAAGGATATGTAAAGTCTTGGAAAAACTTGTATGAAGAAAAGGAAGCCAGACACAAAGAAACATAAGTTCCGTGATTTCTCTCATTTGTAATAACTAGAATGTGTCTATTCTAAGTAAATCCAATGAACAGTAAAGGACAAAAAATTATATGTGGACATGATAAATTAAACAGTACTCTCAACACAGTGATACTAAGGAGGATATTCTTAGGAGAGAATCAGAAAGGCTCAATAGCTATATGCATTAGGATCATATAAAATGATGTTTATGGAAATGAACTCCAAGAAATGGAAACAAGTAGTATTTTATTATTTTTACTTTTTATATTTTATCCCCCCTCTTGCTGCTGTTTTTGACTGCTGTACATTCAGTCTTGTATATAAGTTTTTAAGTTTGGAGGAGAGTAAGGGGATCACAGAAATGATGAGACAAAGAGTAAACAAATATAGTAGTGAGTAGACACTTAAAAATAAATTATACAGATTTTCTGGTTGAAGTGTCAAGAAAGAAAGGTTTCTCGTGTTAAATACTCTTCTTTTCTTTTTTTTTTTTTTTTAATTTTTGGGTCGTAGGGGTTGAACTGTCCCTGAGCTCTTCAGCCCAAGGCTATCACCTTACCCTTGAGCCAACCCTCATTTCCTGTTTTCTAGTGGTCAGTTGGAGATAAGAGTCTCAGGTCCTTTTGTGCCAAGGCTGGTTTTGAACCTTGATCCTCAGATCTCAGCCTCCTGAGTAGCTAGGATTACAGGCGTAAGCCACTGTGCCTGGCATAAAATACTCTTTCTTATACTGACAAGAAAAAAAAGTGATGGTTAATGCAAGAGAGAATGATTACTATTAGAACGTTTTCCAGCAAGTCCTATGAAAAACTTGTCAATGGACAATGATATATAAACTTTCTAATTGAGAACACAAGTAGGATTTACTGACGTATAAAATGCATTTCACAATAAGAGCTTATTCATTTTGACTGTACACATAGAAACAGAATTCAGGTGACTGATGTAAAAATCATAGGGAGAGAAAATATCCCTCTTGGAATAGCATGTGCTCATTTCTTCTTCCTGCAATTAACAGGCATGAAATATGAACTAGCATTACCCTAACACAAATAACTTGCACATGAACTGCTACATACCCTATTAAGAAGTATATGCACATAATGATTACTTCATGAGATACTGATTAAACATGAACTATTCAGTTAGAATAAATTTAGAAGCCATCATGAAGTATCTATATGATTCTGCAGAGATATTTGAGCAGGATTGTTTAAGGCAGAAGGGAAATAACTGGACTACAGATGTAAATTATGTACATAGAGAATGTGGATGGCATTTTCAAAATGGAAATGAATGCAAAATTTGGAACATAGAAAATGAAGAGGAGATTTAATAAGAAAAAAAAGAAAGAAAAAAATTAGGAGTTGTGTATCCCAGCTAGAGGAATGGGTAGTAATAGAAACAGGAAAGGATTAGTAGCATTCATTCATTTTTATACTACACAGGTACTTGGTGACTTTAACAAAACACACATATACAATCATGTACACACACACACACACTAATATACTCTGGCTTGAAGGTACAATCCAGAGTGTTCTATTGATCAAAAGCCTTAAATTCCTTAATGGAAATGAGTCTCTGAATGTAGTAGCAACATGTCAGAAATTATGGCTTTTTTCCAGTTTGGTTAGCCCTATGGATTTCAAAGAGACTATGTAAATAATAAATTATTTATTTCTTAATTTACTAAAGAGATTCCACAATAATTTATGGTCTATAAGACCAGGAAATTATCTTCTTCTTTAAAATTACAGTTCAAAGGGAAAACTCACATTCTCAGATGCAGATCACTTCAGAAATATTTTAAGGACAAAATCAGTTGTGTCTGTCACTACACCTGCATTTTCCTTAAGGAAACTACTCTAAAATCATGACTTATTGAAAAATAATCACTGACTTATCCATGACAGATACCCTACAAATTTAAAAAAGACACCTAATTTTAATAATTGTCTAAAATACATGTAATTAGATACCCTGTCTACATCCCTCAATACATGTTATTTATTCAACTCATACATCACAACACCATTCAGGCAGGAGAATCAAGAGTTATATAGTAGTTATAATTCATGTATGTACAACAGTGACCTCATGTGGCTAATACTTTATGTCTGAAACTATTAGACCAAGAACAACAACAACAACAACAACAGAATTGGTCTCAACTAATCATCAAGACTCAAGTCATGATGAATGATTGCAACTCTCCATGTTATGCAACATCACTCCATTTTTTTAATGACTCTGAACACAAAGCAAAACATTCTCTTTCCAGGTCCAATGTGGAGTCACTCTGTGTACCTGTAAAGTTAGATTGTTCTAAGTTTGATATGATGGAATCGAATGTGTTGAGGACCACATATCAAATCTTTTATTCTTTGTGCTCCACAGAATTCTGGGAATTACTGTCTGCACATTAAAGAAACCCCCATATGTTAATATTTAATTTCATGCTTCACAATTAAGAAATAAAATCAGAATCTATATACAGCTTTAAAAATAACCCCAATTGCCAAATACATAAAACTTTTGTTCATTTAATTTTATACATATATTCATTGTTTTTACTTCCATATGAGTGATAAGTAAAACACTGATAGCAATGAATTCTATGAGATTGTGTAAAAGTAGGGGGAGAACCTGGACTCAGAAAACAGGAGCTGTGAACACTCAGAGGACTACCACAACAAAGACCCTTGGGCCAGTTGAGTAGTATGGGAGAGTCTGAGATATCATTTTCAAATAAAGAACCAACTATGGCACTTGGCAATTTTTCACCATAAGAAGGGGAGCCAGTGCCTAGAATCCCGCTACAGCATTTTGTTCATGTGGGAATTCTTCTTTCACCTTGTTACCTACTGATATACAGGCTGCCAGTATCCAAAAGGTTCAGAATGCAAAAATTCTCAAGAATAGACTCCATCAAGAAGAAGCACTATGCACTTGGGCAATAATATCCCTCAGCACCTATGGTTTTGGAGATGTCTTTAAAGGAAATAGTGGCATGTAGAAAGGATAGAATATTTCAGTAAAAGAATTGCAATATAGTCCTCTCATCTGTTCAGAAATAGTGCTTTCTGCAGGAAGGCCATGTGATTGACAGAAAAGAGCAAGATACCACTGAAGAAGAGCACATGGCTTGCTCTTGTACCCTACAGTGGAGCAAGTGGCACGAGACATCAAGTGACCGAACTTACATCATTAACTGGGTTTTGTCAAACTTCATCATAGCTGTATGGTTAAGCTCACCCATCAGCAACCTGTCATAAATCAGAAATGATGCATTTAGTATCAGGCACAAACACACCCAAGTGGATTGCACATCAAGGTAACCGAGACTGTCATAGTGCTCATTAACCTGTCCCTCAGTGAACATCTGTGGCTACATAATGACAGTAATAAAATGCCAGAAGATTTTAAAAGATGGTGTCCTGTAGTATATAATTCTATAAGATAGAGATGAGTAATAGCTACAGTACAGCCTTACTCCAGGGATGGTTAGAGAGGCAAGAATAACAGAAATATCTTCCCAAATAGGCAAATCTTTAGATGTACTCTTATGAATACATAAAAAGTGTATTATGAATTATTGAAATGTATTATTATGAATATTAGATGAATAAGAAATGCCTGAGGTTAGAATAAATGGATTCATGGCCATTTGAAGACCTCTTAATCAGAAGGAAAAAGGTGTAGAGATAGAGACCAAGAATTTGGGGGAAGAGACACCTGTTTGGGCCTCTAAAAATGGACTTAAAATACTTTAAATGCCTCAAGAGAGTGTCATTGCTAGAACAGGCACTAAATCACCAATGGGACAAAATAATTCAGTACTTCACACTGAATAGCCTTTGTTATTAACTCCCCTAGTACTGGCACAAGGGCTGGTGAAACGTGCAGCCGTGGTAATAGAGATGAAAGCTCCAAATAGTCCCTATGGCCTGGTTTTTTCTGTCCCAAAGACTTATATAACTACAGCTACTGTCACATGTCCAACCAATTAACAGCAGCAGCAACTATTGCTGAGACTTCACTGTGTCATCATATTTCAGAAGAGCAAGCAAACACTTCAGATTTCATTGACTTTGTTTTCTTTTGCATCCTTTTCTGGTACTGAGCTTCGGCCAGTACCATTCTAAGTTTAGAGAGTGTTTGACTCCGTGGATCTAATCAGATGAAAAAACATGTCTCAGTGGAAAAGAGGTATGACTCTGGACACATGATCATAACGCAGACTGGTCCCACAAGCTCTGCCTCACTTTATAATTAACTTGACAGAGTGGTTAAGGAAGCACTGGACCATAGATAAAATCTAGTTTGAAGATCCCACCCTGCCGGGACAGTGCATCCTCCAGGATGCAGTGTGTATACCAACCATCCATCCTTAAAGGGGTCTATATCCTTGATAAGTAGAATGCTTGGGGTCTGCATTGGGAGTGCCAGGACTGGGACTGGGAGTGCAAGATGTTCCTGTTTGCTATCATTTCCACTGATGCATGTGGTGATTGTCGGCTTCTCCTCCTGTAACTGTTCAGGAGTGGATACCCCTGGGCCACCAGGGACTATATAGCACATGTCCCATTCATCACTCAGCTGTGTCTGTGATGTGGTCACTTTGGTGTCCCTGGCCAAACAAACAACCAGAATACAAGGAACAGAGTTAGCATTCTCATCAGCACAATAAATCTCTCGCTGAGACCAAAGTATGAGTTCGGTTATGTTAATAGTCTTGGGGGAGGGGGAACACAGCATTTAAGTGATACACAGGCATGGTGCTCAGACTTTTTTCTACCAGTTGCTATAGCAAATGTGTACATCCAGCATGTGTGTCCTGAACAGTGTCATAAAGAAATTTTTAAAAATCTCAAATCTTTAAAATTATCTCAAAAGGATTTGGTTAATTGTTCATACAAGGGGTGATACTGTAAAAGCAAATAGATGCAAGAAGATCAAAGATGCTTAGGAACTGCCACTCAGATTTCTTTAGGACTTAGAAGGAAACTCAAACTGCCTGATTTGCTATCTGCTGACAGGCATAATAAAGTTCACCCCTGAGTTATTCACACCCTTGAAGAGCGGCCCCACCCACATTTCTGTCTGCCTCCACATTGGATCATGCTGGACTCAAAATGTCAGATTCTTACTTCACTTCGAAACAATTTGGTATGATCCCTCAGTCAGGTTCTTCCTCTCTCCTCAGTATTTACAGGAGATGTTTTGATGTATGTAATTGATAAACTTCCTCTGTGGTAACCTCAACTTTGTTATCTATGTCCCAGGGAACACATCTTAAGAAAGCCATCTCAAAATTGCTACTTTTAAAGAGGTGGATTTTAAGCACAGATACACAAACACAACTGACCAAATAATTCCCAACGCAATGCAACAAGATATTCATGGCAAAACACCAGTTTTACTGTGTTACTTTTAGTTTGGTTTTTGTTTTGAAATTAGAGCCATTAAAATGTGATTCCCACCAGCAATTTCCTTTCTTCACATAGTTTCTTTTAAAATCTGTTCTGCTGGTTCTTTATTTTAATTTAGATCTCAGCCCCCAAATGCTGGCTGTATTAACACAATAGCACCAAAGGGGAACAAAACAAAACAAACTTTTGTTTATTTCTACTATACCCTATAGGAAGTTTGTGAAAAGATTTGTGCGTGAGGGTGGAATGTAAATTTAGGTAATGATTTAGATCTTCTCCAACTGCAGCCTCAACCTTGAAAACAACAGATTTTTTTTTTCTGAAATTCACTGTATCTCAAACATAAAATTCTCATTCCATTGTTGCTAACGGACATTGCACAGCATATGTAATGAGTTTTCCAATAAAGAAATAAATACCTTTTGTGTGAGGGAGTTGGGGGTACAGGCAGGAAGACTAATATGGGAGATTTAATGAATCAAGATAGGGATTTAGATGTTTGAAGTCTTTTCATTTATATTTGCATTTATATCACTGATCCGTAAAAGTTCCAAATACAAAGTGGCAGCACTCTGTGACAAGGCATACTAGAGTAATTATGGGGGGAAAAATCGAAGAAACCCTGAGGTCCTTCTGTTTAATTAGTATAAAAGCATTAGCCTTGCAAATTTACATACTTGCATTTCTTCTTTTTGACGCAGGGATATGGAGGGAAATAAAAACTAACATAAATATAGACATGGGTGAGTATAAATCTACTCCTTAGTACACATAATTTATTCAAGTTTGCTAGTTTCAATGCATTTCTTGAAAGGCTGATTGTTTCTATAATGGATTTAAGATGGCTTAAAAATGGTAAATGAAGAAAAATAAGAGTAGGCGAGGGTAAATACATCTTCTTAGAGACAAAAGCAAAGTGGGAAGAAAAAACTAGGCCAAAGCTACTTGTTACATTGGTACACAGCAAAGATAAATACTGAGCAATGCATTGAACAGAGACCATTAAATGTGGTCTAAATTTTCACTTCCCGGTGCAAAGAGTAAATGATGATAGGAATTTCAATTGATAACTTCTAAAATGTGTAAGAAACCAGTGGATTAAAATAAATATGATGTTAATGGAGGAAACTAAAATAAATATGATGTTAATGGAGGAAACTAAAATAAATATGATGTTAATGGAGGAAACTAGATTTTCCTGAGTCCTCCTCCAAAGGACACAATATTGTTTTAAAAATATGAACATTTTCCTTGGAGTAATTATTGGAAGAAGCATGTTTTCCAAGTTTACTTCCATAATGTCCTTTAATTGAAGACAAAGATAAAATGCAGATGAGCAGATCTGCTAGTGAATTTTAAATACAAGTTATCCCCAGCAATATTGTATATTCATGTGCTTTTACAGGTTATCAACTTCTGTTCAAAACAAAATAAGCAAAATCTATATTGCTTGATGAATACATGTATGTGAAGTTAATAGAGCTGAGTCTGAACAATAGTCGGCAGTGAAATATCCCCAAGTGACATCATCTGAGAATGGGAGGAACAAAGAAAGAATTATTTCCTAACTTTCATGCCTTTTTTATTTGCAGGGTTTTTTTTTTATAATTTTTTATTGTAATTAATAAAAGGGTTACATGATATTTGCCAGATAGAAGGTGCATTAATTCACATACATTGATACCCTTTCACATGTCTTGGTACCCATCACCCTCCCCCCACCCACCACCCACCCCCTATTTGCAGGTTTTGAAAGCACTTTAACAAACAGCTTCAGGTAGTTGTACAAAGGGATGACCCTTCAGTATGTCAGCCTATAAGTACAATGGATCTCAACCCATACTACTCCTTTCATCATCTCCTCTTCTCTTTTAGTCTCACCCCATTCCTCAACTTTTTATTTTTCCATGAAATATGAATAAGATGCTCCAAATATTCCTCATTTTGGAGGACAGCGTCTGAGATTATGATGCTAGCCTACATGTGGCAGAAGAACCGTTAGGAAAAAGGACCGTGAAAGGTAAGAAGCATAGCAAAGAATAACCTACAAGCAAAGCATGAGCATATATTAAATGTCAGTGGGCAGTTGCATAAAGAAGTGAAGGAAGTGAAGTGGGAAATTCCAGAAAGACTATGTGAAGTCAATCTGTGGGGATCTGGAGTTTCTATGATGTGAAACCGAGGCCTCCAAAAATGTTCTGATGATTTTGTGGGTGCTGCCTGAGTGTAGGAAATTTTTTGCTTGTGCATGCCATCCTTTTTGCCCTTTATGGGTTACTCTTGATATGGGAAGTTGCAACCATAGATACTTTGAGGCACATTATTTTAGTTATTGACTCTCATGTCGCTATTATGTGAATTGTTGGTCCAAGATGGGAGCCAGCAAGGATTTTATGAGTGCATTTCCTCAAAGGAAAAAAGAATTCCGTAACCTGAAATGTTTTCTTGTTCCTACTCATAAATATGCAGATGCTAAATGTAATATTCCCATATAAAGGAGTTTTCATTAAAACGTAGGTCTCTGACTTTTTAATCTCTTGACATCATTGTATCTTTAAATACTACTGAACACTATTATTTGTGCCAGTCCTTGGGCTCTGAACTCAGGCCTGGGCACTGTCATTGAGCATTCTCAAGGCTAGCACTCTACCATTTGAGCCACGGCACCACTTCTGCCTTTTTCTGTGTACTGAGGAACCAAACCTCATGCTATTCAAGCACTGTACCACTAGGCCACGCTCCCAGCCCAATAAAGTGCTTTTGATTATGTGCATTACATTTGCTTTACAATGAATGGAAGACATACCAATAATTTTTCACTCAGTTAAAGCTAAAAGAATTATGTGATAAATAGCTTAGGTGAAAAAAAGTAATCAATTTCAAAAATAAACAATTAATCAAGTGAGATGCTTTGTGTATTGTGCAAATGTCTTTCATGACTGACTTAATGGAAAAACCACTAGATCTTCAGATTTGTTGTTCTCAGGTGTGTTGTGTGGTTTTGGTTAAATACGTGAAAACAAGCCAGCCTCATGCAGGTGAGTAGTTAGAAAGGAGGATTTCGGAGGCCCACTGAAATTTTCTTCAGGCAAACACCAGGAATTCTCTGACCACACTTTGAAAGGAATTTTGCTAGTCTCTCTTCCCTAACTTATTATGAATGACATGAAGAAGAAAACAGGATGTTCTCTATAACGTAAGTTTTATATGGAAGGCTGCCCCCTCTTTACCAGAGGTAGTTTGCAATTGTCTCAAGAAACCTGTGCAAGGCTGCTATTTCCCCTAGTACACATTCCATTTTGCACATGTCAAGAAACATATATTTTTTGTGATGAAAATGGTAGGGAAAAAATTAAAATATTTATCTCCATCTGCCTGACTGCTGTGCTTATCTCTCAGTTGGTTTTGAACATGACAGAGATACAAGTATAATTTATTGACCCTTTTAAATGCCATCAAATGGGAGGCCATATGTTTGGCCACCCAAAGCCATGTTGTTTCAAAATAAAATGTCACATCTGGCAAGGGAGTGCATATAAGATGTAGATGTTAAATAACATATTAATCAGAAATACTTTGCAACAGCTAGCATGTGAATTATCTAGACTGTAACTAAATAGAAATTGAAAGAAATAGAAAAAAAGGGACATTTCAAATTTATAACTAAGGATATATTTGGATTTAAAAGCTAGTAGAACAATTAGTGAAAGAATATCTGCTCTCTGGGTACCCAGGCAATCAGCTCAGAATGAGAAGCATAAACAACCTTAATTCAATACTGACTTGTAATACACTTGGTAAACACTAATCAATAAACTAGTGAAATACTTGGTTTAGATAACTAAAATTTAAATGATTGTACCTGTGTTCCTGGCAACTCAGCGGGGCTGAGATCTGGAGGACAGCTCTTTAAAGCCCGCTGGGTGGACAACAGCTCATAAAATCCTGTCTCCAAAATACCTGACAAAGCTGGGCTGGAGGCATGTTTTATGTTCTACAACACTAGCCCAGCAAACAGGAGGACTAATGTGCGCGCGCGCGCGCGCACGCGCGCGCGCGTGTGTGTGTGTGTGTGTGTGTGTGTATACCCATTTTGAAGGAAACCACTGTAGAAGGAAACCAATAAAATGCTGAATATTTGAACTTTCATGACATGTAAAATACAATATTAAGAAAATTGTCCATGTATGATTACTGTATTTCTATGTCTGGATAAAACCTAAAAGTATTTATTTCTATAAAATGTTTTAATTTTATGGACATGCCCCAAAAGTAATAATAAAATGGAATTAATTATATTCTCCTTTCCAAATTTAGTCTAAGTATTAAGTAAATTAAAGTAAGTCCTTTTCTGACTAAAGACTGTTACATCTGAACATTTGTGAGTTTGGTTTTTTACCTAAAAAGTGTGAAAATAAGCAGAACAGTTTATGTTAGATTGTAGGCATGTTTAGAAGGGGTTTGTGTAATATAAATAAATATTGAGATTGCTTGGACTGTTCAACATATTTTCTTCTTAAATGAATACTTGACTCTTCTTTTGATGAGAGTAGTTTTCTTGTTAGCTACAGCATCATCACTTACAGCCCTTTCCCGAGGGCTCTCTACCTTTAACATACTTCCTAAATTGTTTGGGTAGTTCCAATTCCATTACAGTTACTCTTGATCATACCTGTCAAGGATCTATTTTCAGTTAGGAACTATATTAAAGTGAGTTGTGTATAGCAGTCAATTCAGGAACAAAATTTACAACATCCTAGCAAGCTTGGTGGATAACATACATACCATTTTAGTGAAATATATCTGAAAATACAAAGGATGGATGATACATAAAATTTTAAAAATTAATTAAGATTCATATTTGTTTTACCACCAGACCTTAGTGTACAACAAAACAATAGTCATGCAACCTACCAATGGTTGTCAGGTTCCCATGTCAGATGGGTTTAGGATGTTTGAGAGTAGTACATAAGTAATGTGTGTATCTATATGGATATACATATATAGATGCACTCATACATATATAAAAGTAGTTTTATATGTGTGTATATATGGCTACATTGCTTTTACTACAAAGCATTTTTAACCTTTCATATGAGAGAATATTTTGTAAAATTCATCAGATATTTATACATTTCCTTTTACCTCAACCCAGTATGACCTGTGCTGGGCACTAAAGCAAACTACACATAATCCCTTTTTATATTACCTGTCTTGAAAGCAAAATAAAATATATCACGCTCTCCCTCTTCTTTTACACTCCCCTCTTTTCTTCCCTGCTCCTCTAGACCCTGTCTTTAAATAATTTAGTCATTGGTTGATTTTCTAACTTACCTCGACAAATACTTTTCTATGGATTACTTTATATTAAAAAAATGTCCTCAGATACTTGCTTTTTTAATGGTACATGAAATTATATTTTGTTCTTGAATATGCTTTCATATTTGTTTTCTATTGAAATGTAAACTCTACAAGAGTCAAATGTGTTATCTGTACTCTTTTTCTCCAGTTTCTTGTACAATAATTGGCAGATATAATATTTGAATTAGATAATTATTGCATAAATTAGTGTGTGTATCTCTAGATAAATAAACTCCTTCCTCTGCATTGAACTGATGTCCTTTCTTGTCTGCCTAATAATCTCTTTTCATTCTCCTAAGATGTGTGATAGCTGTGACTTTTCTTTGGCTTTCATTCTGATCTCCCCATCAGTGATCCTGTTTCTTATTTGTGTGGACACACCCATTTGTTCCTCCCAAATATCACAAGTATTTCATTGTGGGTAATCACAACACTTTTTCTATGAGACTTTTGAAACTATTTACATGCTTTCATCTTATCAAAATTTTATATTCTTCTCACTCCATAAAAGTCCAAATTTTGCTATCAAAAGTTTGGTAGATTAATAGTTATACAAATCAAATCATATGTCAAGGACAACCTCAAGCATTCTTTATTAAATGCTGTAATATTTCCACAGTAACTTAGAAATACACATTTTATTGTTCCACCAATGTTAGTAATAGGTATGCTTCCTCTCTGAGTCTTTAAATATATTTCTTTTATACCAGATGAGTCCAGGGTATTATTAGAACAATCAGACTTGTGCAATTTAGGAATATGAACCTTAGTTCTGCTCCAATTTTTTTAAAGAATTTTTTTTTGCCAGCCCTGGGCTTGAGCTTAGGGCCTGAGCCCTCTCCTTGGACTTTCTCAAGGCTAGAGCTCTACCACTTGAGCCTCAGCACCTCTCCTGGTTTTTTCTATGTATGTGGCACCAAGGAATCAAACCTAGGTCTCGGTGCATGCTGGGCAAGCACTCTACAACTAGGCCAAATTCATGGCCCCTATTCCAATTTTTATCTCTGTTGATAACTGGCTACTTGACTTTAACTGTGGAAGTATCTCTAAGCTTTAATTTCTTTATCAACAAAATAATATATGTCTTCTAAGGCTGCTGTAAGGATCTAATGTGATAATGTTGAGCAGAGTATCTTGTCAATAAATGTCAGGTATAATTGTTCTTACATAGGTTGAACCCCTGTGTTGGAAAAGGAGATTGTTGCACATGGAGCTTCAAATTTAGAGATGTTGGTTTTAGATTATTTTCTCTGCCATGAGACTTTGCAACGATGTTTTGTACTAGAATATTCAACTAGAATATTCAGCAAGTATGACTAGCCATTATTGGATATTCAACAAGATATTACTAGGTAATCAAGTGTTTTCTGAATTTCCCCTTCTTTTTTTTCCTCACATGATACATTTTGATGTGAATATGTAGCCCAGAACAGTTCTTTCCAACTCTTTCATCTTTTTAAGCTCATTTTTATTACCTTTCCCTTTATAAATTTCTTATCATCTCATAGAAATTTCTATTTCAAAAACTGCGCCTCCTTTCCCTTTAACTAGACTGCAAAATGCAATGGCAACTCATGGCTACTCATGCTGATTATAAAAAGTTAATGCTTTTGATGGAAAATGATGGTTCAATAAGTGTCAGATTTTATCTTCTATATGTCAGGAAAAAACACCCACAGGACTGTCCCTGAATCCTGTTCAGATCTTCCTCAACCACTATGTCTTCATAAGGTTGCTTAGTTTTGTTGCAAAAGCGCATGTCCTTTTTATGTGGTCAGTGTCACTATTAGGATCTGAATCATTGCACTTCTCCATGCGCTGAGCTGTTCCCAAAGCAATTGAACAAGGTGACTATGATGAAGAATGAAGAACCTTTTCAAGATCCACAGTGACTAGATGAGGATCAGCCATAGAAACCTGTGCACACAGAACATGAAAAATCGTCTACACTTTTTAACATGTAGCCTTCTTAGCATTCTGGCTATCATCTTTTCAACAGAAATTACCAAATCCTTTTCTTTTTCTGCTTTATTTTTCCAGAAGAGCCATAGCTCTTGTTTGATACTTTTACATTATGCCTCCCTCCATTAGATATTTAAGGCTGGAATTATTTAAATATTTTGTTAATTGCAGTTTGTCCAACAACTAGGTCTCTGAACAGACCACAGTAGGAAATTTTCGTATCTTGTAGGTTGATAAATAGGTTCGGCCACCATACACTTTAAGTATTACAAAATTCAGTGACGTTTTTACCTTTAGTTTTTAGACAAAGAATTCACTTAGCTACTGCATCTACTGTTCTTGCTCTTCTTGCTAACTGGTTATCAAACATGCTTACTGTCTCCAGTTGAATTTTACATATTCCAAATGCCATTGAATATTTCCCAAACTTTTTACCCTTTGAAATAAAATCCATATAAAATTACAGGCAAGTGAGTAATCATTACAGCATTTATCAAACCATAATGAAATCTAGCTATTTAAAATTTTGCAGTACCATGAGATTAAACTTTTCCTCCCCTTCCTTCCTTCCTTCCTTCCTTCCTTCCTTCCTTCCTTCCTTCCTTCCTTCCTTCCTTCCTTCGTTCCTTCCTTCCTTCCTTCCTTCCTTCCTTCCTTCCTTCCTTCCTTCCTTCCTTCCTTCCTTCCTTCCTTCTTCCTTCTGTCCTGTCTTTCTTTCATTCTTTCTTTCATTCATTTTTTTCTCTCTCTCCTTCCCTCCCGCCCTTCCTTCCTTCCCTCCCTCCCCTCCCTCTCTCTCTCTCTTTCTTTCTTTTCCTGGGGCTTGAACTCAGAGCCTGAGCACTGTCCTTGGGCTTTCTCAAGGCTAGAGCTCTACCACTTGAGTCACAGAACCACTTCTGGCTTTTTCTATGTATGTGGTATCGAGAAATCAAACCTGGGTCCTCGTGCATACTAGGCAGGCACTCTTGCCACTAGGACAAACTTCTGGCACCTGTGTCCTTTCTTATTCATTTATTCAGATTAAAAGTAGAACTAGTAGCATGTATTCCTAAAAGCAACCAGAAATAAGACACTTTTTTGTATTTCATGGGACCACTACTAGGAAGCAAAAAGAAAGCAGGTGAGAGAGAGAGAGAGAGAGAGAGAGAGAGAGAGAGAGAGAGAGAGAGAGAGAGAGAGAGAGAGAGAGAGAGAGAGAGGGAGGGAGGGAGGGAGGGAGGGAGGGAGGGAGGGAGGGAGGGAGGGAGGGAGAGAGAGAGAGAGAGAGAGAGAGAGAGAGAGAGAGAGAGAGAGAGAGAGAGAGAGAGAACCAAGGGAGGGAGGGAGGGAGAGAGAGAGAACCAAGGGAGGGAGGGAAGACAGGAAGCAGGAAGACATGCAGGAAGGAATGTAGAATGTAAAATGAAGAAAACAAAGAATAGAAAAAAAAATGAAAAAAGAAGAATGAAACAAAGGTCCTGTTTGTCATCTATTTCACAGCCAAAAGATCAGGAGTTAAAATAGTTCAAAGAAAGAAATGATGATATATAGTGCCCAGTCTCATTAAGTGTTACAAGAAAAACAAAAAAAAATCTTCCTATTTATATCACACTATTTCAATATTTAGTACTATTTAGTGTGACACAAATACAGATCTTCATATTTTCCTTTTCTGAAAAGCTTGTATATTGTTTAAATATCATGTTGAATTATACTGTTGCTTGCTCTAAATTGGATAAGTGGTTCTACAATAGTGCCACTGAATCTAGGCTGCCAAGCAAGTGTCAACTCAGCATGATTTCTGAATAGTTAGTAAATGAAGCTTCGACATTCTGCTGTTTCAATTAAAGCACTTCAATTTTTCTCATACTTTTTGTGTGTGTGTGTGTGTGTGTGAGAGAGAGAGAGAGAGAGAGAGAGAGAGAGAGAGAGAGAGAGAGAGAGAGAGAGAGAGAGAGAGAGAGAGAGAGAGAGATAGGGGGAGGGAGAGAATTATACAAGGTGCTTGAACGCTTGAACTCAGGAACTGGTAGTCTCCCATTCAGCTTTTTTGGTTATAACTAGCACTCCACCACCTGAGACAAACCTCAAATTTTAGCTTTCTCAATACTAACATTACTAATTAGAGGTAAGAGTCTCATATAGTTATCTGCTTGCAATGAATTTACAGTCCTTAAAACTGAACCTCTTCAATAGTAAGGATTCTAGGCAAGAGTCACCAAAAATGGACTTGGAAGCATTTTCTCAAACACAATCTTACTTAGAATTAATGTGCCCATAACAAGTTCAGTTTTATGGAGAATAATTTCGTATTTTTAAAAGAAGCAAAATTTAATTGGTGAAAATGTTAATTATTAGATATTTACTCTTGATTGTTGTCCTTAATGTACTATGTTATCTTTCATCTCTTTTGCTGTCCCTTGGTTATCACATATTGTTACAGTATTTTACCTTGTTTTCTGGTATATTGTATATATGCTTATTTGGTTATTTGAAATAGGATAGGGAAAGGAGGAAAACAAGATGAGGGGTGGGGGTGGGGGAAGGGAAATGAGGACCAAGACATGAGAAGGGGTATCAATGTTTGTGAAGTAATGCACTTTCTGTCTGATGAATATAATGTAACCCTTCTAATAATTACAATAAAATATATGAAAAAATAAATATTTACTCTTAGTGTAAGACTCTATGACTTGATAGAGTAGGAAAGGATATACAAAGCAGAGACCATATAAAACTACATTTATTGGTTAAAAAAAGTAGAAAAGCATAGGAAAACAGAATGAACTTGATAAGAAAGATGAAACTGAACTGTATCATCCATATTTTCTTTTCAGGACACTTGGCAATACCTCCTATGTAGATAAAAGTAATCTGATCAAGTATTTTATAACAATATTTCTCTAGAAACCAGTTTTAGCTTTTACAAACTAAGAGGTATTATTAAATCAATATAACACATTTCTTCTCATGTAAGCCCTAATGTCAGGATATCAATAATAGAGGATGTGTCTGAATTTTGTTTTTGATAAATACCAACTTTTAGACTCTTTAAGCAATCAATTTTGGCAATGGAAGAAGTGGATCACCATAGGGGAGAATCAAATCCACCCTGCTGTCACAAATGGACCCATGTAAGCCACTAAAAGAACAAAGAGATAACTGCCAGAATCATGACCAAAAATGAAATATAATACATAATTCTGCAGTGAATGGTAAACTAGCTATGTGGCAATGTCTTTGTGAAAGTGCAAACATGTAAATATTCATTCTAGAGGGCTATCAGAAAATAAAAACTATAGTATCATCTGAAACATTTCCAGATATATTACTCCTGTGTCTCCTGGTAGAATGTACATGGAGACATCATGCACGCATGGTGTTCAAAGTGTGTGTTCAATCATGTGTAATGTACTGAAATGTTGCTAGTCATGCATGGAATCCAAAGATGGTATCAGATTAAATAGCTTATTTGTTCAAGGAAAAGGCCTAATAAAGCTTTGCTTGAATGAATTGATTTTATATATACATATATATTCAATTGTATATATGCATATATATCCAATTACACACACATACATATATATATATATATGAATGACAATATTTGGAGCTCCTATCCTTGTGATTATTAGAAGGCCTGAGATATGAATTTACTGGTGATTTTGATTAATCAAAGACTTGTAGTGCAGCTCTCTAAGATAAGTGTGAGGCACTGTCACGTAGCTAATATGTCATTCTCATGACCTCCTACTAGCTACAGACTGGCATAGTTTTGTGAACTTTATTATATGCTATGCTATTCATAGTTCTTATGTGGAAAATAATAAATTGCTATCTTATCCAAACACACTCATACAATCTAATTTGATATATAATAGAGCCTATTTGATAGTAGTCGTGAAATTAACTTAGGAACACTGTAGCTTTACCATTTTTAAATCAGTTATTCCTGGGAAATCATCCCTTAATGTGTTCACTCATATTTTCTTGTTTTATGATATATTAATATATCACCTGCAAATATAAGAAGTTGTTGTAATTGTTTATTATTTATTCAGTGTTAAGTATAGTCATCTTCCTAAATTGAGATTCAGTATGTTTATGTATGGTGGGCTCAATGTTTTCAGAACAATCATTCCTCTAAAATAATTTTTGTAATTTTCATAATTGCAATGACCATTAAGAATGAGGCACCATAAACAACTCAATTGTTTTTAAAGGTAATTGGTAAAGTGTTAATGACATGGTTCACTGAGGATAAGGTTTGAATCCTTATACATCAGTGAGGATAAATTTGAAAATGCTTCATAGCCTTTGACTAGCACTTTGTAACTGGGTAGCCTATTGGCTTTAATAATGATAGGACAATAACAACACAAATAGGAAGAGTTTATTATGAAAGCATTGCAGAGATTTCCTGTTAGCAATTATTTTATTCTGCTGTGAAGATTAAGAGTTTTGAAGCTTTCTGCTTAATGAGTTATGATGATTCACTCTTGTTATGTCTGTTTTCATAATTTTATTTTGTACAAATGTTTAATAGTAAAAGTCAAAGACATTTGTATTTTATGTAAGTACATTAATTATTTTTAAAGTATGGCAAAATAATGAGCCCATTGGGAATATTCAAATACAATTATGAACAGAGAGTTAACAGATATCCTTAAAAGAATGTTGGATGAACAACCCAGGAAAAGGCACTAACTATAAAGGAGGCTATTTTAAGCACATTTCTAGTCAATGAAACATGGGAGACCTTGAAAAACAATGAAGTAAAAAATGAGCTTATCTCATGTTGTTACTGTATCTGATTTTGGTACCTGGTATATTGTATATGTTTATTTGTAATAGGGAATGGATGGGAAAATATAAGATGATTGGGAGGGCTAAGGGGAAAAAAAAACATGGGAAGGGTAGCAATGTACAAGAAGTAATGTACCCGCTACCTGATGAATGTAACTGTAACTTCTCTATGCATCACCCCAACAATAAAATATAAAAAACAAAAAACAAAAATCAAAAGCAAGAAAATAACCTGCGCAGTGTTGAACTAAAAATAAAATGAATGGGAAGCATGACTCACAGTGTAAATCACCTACCCACCTATCCTGTACTTGTATTCCTAAAAACAAAACAACAAGAATCAAAATTGAGGATACTACAGTCTCTGTGTTTGATTTTATATCATTCCTACTCCAGGTTTTATGCAGTAAATTATTTCATGTTTCTATTCCTTGCTCTCTTCCAACACACAAAAAATGTACTTCTTATTATTAATGTCAGGATCAAATAGTTTTTGTGACATAAGGTTGTTATTTTTACTTTCAATATGGGTTTTACTTAAAATTTAAAAATTTACAAAAATTAAATGCTGTGTAAAAATTGGAAACAAAGTAGCACAAAGAAAAGGAATGGTGATTATAATACTAAGTATGTTTGGCTGAAGTTACTTATATGATTTCAATATCATATTATATATTTTATATTTCCTGTCATTTAGCAACTCGTACTATTGGATATTAAATTTTAACTATCCTAAAGGAGTTGGAACAAATTTTTTAGATACCAAATTTTTGATTCGGGAACACTTTGTCAAAACTTAACATTAATTCACAAAAGTTAGCATTAGACTATGAACTTCTTCAAAAATAATTATAAAGCAACAGCACTTAGCGTTCCTCCTAAAAGAGGAGACTTTTACATAAAAACGCTTTTCTTTTTAGCTTTAAATTGATTTAAGGACATAAATTCTGTTTTGTTTTTTTTTTAAGAATCAATCACACTTCATCTCAATTAACTATACACAAGAACTACCATTAACCAGGAATAAGTTTTCAAAAATTGCCATGCTGGTCACCACTAAAAAAAGACGGTCCGCAGAATTAGATATGTCTTTGCATAATATTATAGGTTTAAATATACAACTCAGATTCCAGAGCTATTATTATGGTCTCAAAGTCTGAGACTCAAACGGAAAGATGCATTTCAGCTGCAAATATGTAGCAATTATCATGAAATGAACTTCATTCCACATATTTGCTAATCACCATGGTAACTTACATTCAATGGATTCTTTCTGGGAAATATTCCAGACTTTATCAGACATTTTTAGTTTCGTTCAGAAGTTTAGAATATTTTTACTTGCTTGGTTGCATATAATGTTGCTTTTCGCGGTGTGTAATGACATTAAAAATACATGTCTGGTAATATGGAACCACTGTGAAGATGTCAACCAAGGAGCAGGCAAAAATAACCTTTGTAGTTCAAAATGTATAAAGGATGAATACTAATGCAGTGAATAATATATTCACAAAAATGTTAATGATTCCAGACCATATTGTCTTACACAGGTTAAGTGATCAAAATTCAACATTTATTTGGCCAGTCATAATTGGTAAAAATTTCATTGACACATTTTCAACATTAAATTTTAAGTATTTGGGTTGTAATACTGAGGTCTATCGATATAATGATATAAACAAGAACTTCTAGACTATGAATGAAACAATATCCATGTGTTTTAATTATTATGTTAGGTCATACGTTAGCTGAACAAGGAGTTTTGGTATCAGGTAAATATCACCCTAGGCTATATAGAGATGCATGGTCTTGTGAGCAACCAATGTGGAGGAAAAGGAGAGAAATAGCCAGGTGCCAGTGGCTCAAACCTGGAATCCCAGCTACCCAAGAGGCTGAGATCTGAGGATCTGAGGGAAAGAAAGCCCACGAGCCTTTTATCTCCCCAAACTAACTCTGGCTCAGGTGGTAAAGAATTAGCCTTGACCAAAAGAAGCTCAAGGACAGAGTCCATTTCTAGAGTTCAAGTCCCAGGACCTGCAAAACAAAAACCAAACAAACAATAAAAAGACAGTTGCTAGCTCCTCAAGGTGTTTTGCTACCAAGTCTGGGCACGATCCCCATGCCACTGGAACATGACATAATACACCAGCATGTACGGATTACTAGATAGATAGATAGATAGATAGATAGATAGATAGATAGATAGATAGATAGATAGATAGATAGATAGATGATAGATAGATAGATAGATACATAGATACATAGATAGATACATAGATAAATACATAGATAGATACATAAATAGATACATAGATAGATCTATAGATACATAGATAGATACATAGATAGATCCATAGATACATAGATACATACATAGATAGATCCATAGATAGATACATGGGAGGGTTGGGGTAAAGTAGCATTGCAATTCACTATCTGTTCTCTAGTTATTGGAGGATAGAATTTGCTGAGCCATCCATATAGTAGCTCCTAAGGGTTATGTTTTAAATGTCATCATGTGTGTGTATCCCTGCCAAGGCTGTCCACCTTGAAAGTAACAGCTTAGAAATCAGGCGAAGATGGTTCACGCTTTCAATCCTGCCTTCTGAGACTGAAATCCAGAAGGTCATTAGTTTGAAGTCCATTTAAGTCTGAAAGTCAGAGATTCCATCTTCCAACAAATAAACAAACAAACATAAAACCAAACACCAGGGGCCGGGAGTTTGGACTAGTGGTAGAGTGCCTGCCTAGCATGCAGGAAGACCTGGCTTTGATTCCTTGGTACCACATACATAGAAAAAAGCCTGAAGTGGTTCTGAGGGTCAAGTGGTAGAACTCTAGCCTTGAGAAATCCCAAGGACAATGCTCAAGCCCAGGACTGGCAAAAAAAATTAAATAAAAAATTAAAAAATCCAAACACCAAAAAAGCCAGGTGGGAGTGCTGGAGGCATGACTCAAGTGGTAGAATATTAGGAATGATCACTAAAACTTAGCAAAAGCTTGAAAATTTGTTCATTCCAATATAAACATGCCTTAAGTAGACATTTTTCAAATGAAAAGGAGGCAGGCAGAAAAGAAGAAAGGAAAGAGAAAAGAAAAAATCCTTATATGGAACTATGAAATGATTCATTTTAATAGAAGTGAATTTTTCTTTACTACTTTTTTGTCCTATTTTTAGTGGCCATTGTAGATACAATTACAAAATAAAATAATCAGACAGGATTTAAAGTTGGAAACAAATCCTTTGGGATATTTAAGCAAGATGTTATTCAATGCAGAGATTTAAGTGCTTTTCAAAATCGTTGGATATGGTAAACCTGCAATTTCCAAGCTGGAGTTCTTGGAACAATTCCAAGACTAACACAAAACTGGACTCACTGGAAAAGCTCCCATGTCCGATATCAGCACTGAAGTTGTGCCAGCTTGGGTCTGAAATTGTGGCCATTCTCAATGCAGCCCCTGAACACAAGAATTAGAGAATGGGTTCCTGAGCCTGCAAATTAGCCATGAGAAGGTCAAGTCAACTCACTGTTGTTTCTGTGGCTTCCTGAAAATCAGCACCTGGTACCAACCACTAGCCAGAAACTAGCAATGACTCTATGTACAGAAGACCTGTCTCTTTTACACTTCTCAGTTTTTCTTAGAAGTACATCAAATTGATAGAGCCGCAACTGCTTGGACTCCAGGAATTATAATTTATCAATTCAACTTTCATTTAAATGCAGAGAGATTGAGGGCAAACATAATTATCTACCTTCATTGATTAGAGATATGTTTTAGAAGATACTACTGAGGACCCAAATAAATCCACAGTTATTTTACATGGAAGGAAGATTAAAGTTAAAATTTTTCATTCTGACAGGCAGTACTGATCTAACGAATGCTTCACTAATCTATGAACTTTTCCCAGTGACACCCACCGGTTTTACTATTTGCTTGGTGGTTTGAGCCACAGCTCCATTTCCAATTTTTGATTATTATTTGGAGATAAGTGTCTTAAGGTGGACTTTCCTGTTGAGAGTTGTCTTCAAACTGCAAACTCAGATCTCAACCTCCTGGGTACCTAGGGTTACAGGTGTGAGACACCGGTGTCCAACACAAGTTTTAACCGTCGTATTTTTCCCTGGTTCACAAAATTACTCAGAATATGTATGACTTCTCTTGTGGTTTGAAAAGTTCCGCAGACAATGGAGGCTGGGTTTCCACTGGAGCAGTGCACACAGAGCCTGGTGTATCTTGCATGGGGATTGGATCCTGGAGAACTGCAAGGATAGTGAGGAGATGGGTGTGGCTGGAGAAAAGATATTTGGGGAAGTTGCCTTCACAAGTGTGTCACACCCCTGTCCCTACCTCATGCCCATGAGGGGAGCATTCTCCCTCATTTTGCCATTGCTCCATGATACACTGCCATCACATGGGCCCCAGAGCATTGAATGGATCCAAGAGGTTCGACTTACACACATGAAAATAGAACAAGTACACTTAAGAGATGGGTGGAAGTTAGCTATGTGAGTGGGGTGGGAGTTTTAATGAAAGAAAGATGACTGATCATGATACATCCTACATATCAATGGACATATTAAATTGAAGTCCAGTTGTACCACTGTGTGAAGGTCATAATGGTAAATGCAGAGCTCCTTTTAACATTTGATTCTAATTTCACTGATTTTAGAAAGCTTCTCTTTCTTGAAATAAGAGGTATGTTTAAAGATTTAAGTGAATTCAATGTCAAAATACTATTGCAAGCCAGTGACTCACACTTGTAATCCTAGCTAGTCAGGAGGCTGAGATCTGAGGATCAAGACTCAAAGCCAGTCGGGGCACAAAATGACCTGAGAGTCTTATCTCCAGTTAACCTCTAGAAAAGGGGAAGCAGAACTTGGCTCAAGGGTAGGGCAATAGCTGATGAGCTCAGAGACAGTGCCCAGGCTGAGTTCAAGCCCTGTGACACACAAAAACAAACAAAAACAAAAGACTACTGTAAATGAAGATACATAAATTGTAAAAAAAATAACATCATAAAAGTAAATTATAATGTTTATTAGCATACATGTATCATAAACTGGTGTGTTTTCTTCAAAATGGTAAAGATTGGTGAATTCTGAGGCAATCTAAAGGTATGTAAAAATGCAAATAAACCTCTAATAATTTCTCTGAAATTATAGTAAAATACCTTTCAGATTTTCTTTTATCCCATAAGCATTTTTAAATTTGGTAAATTTTGTATTATAGTTTATATTTTCCAATTTTACATAGCAAATATGCATATTTACTATTAAATTATACAAAATCAATAATTTAATATCTTCTGATTAATTTTATCTTACACAAAACTATAATTCATATTCATTTTGTCATTACTCTTGTTATCTCTGTAAGTTTGCTGCACATACTCTGGTTTCCCTTCATATCAAATTTATCTTTCATCTTTTACTAAACAATGCTCTGATAATCATTTATCTTGTCTAAATCATTGAATAAAACGAGTGTAAACTTTCTAAAACAATGCTATACTTCCTTTTTGTCTGTACTGTGGCTTGAACTCAGGGTCTCACATGTTCCCTTGACTTCCTTTGAACTGTGATCCTCTGATCTTACTCTCCTGATGCCGGGGCCTACCGGCAGCAAATTGGGGTTCCTGAAATAGGGGGCAGGGACTGGAAAAAATAGAAGAGAGACAAACACATTGGGTCTGCAGCCCAGGCAAAAACTGCCGCCTCGTTTATTCTCAACTCAAAGCTTATATCCCTCCTTGAGACCAGGGCACTGCCAGGTGTTACATCCAGATGGTTCATCAGGGAACTGTTGGGGGTTACATTCATATGGTAAATCTCAGATCAATTGAACAGGAGAAGGCCAAAAAACAATAAGACAATCAAGCAATTATCTGATGCAAATCAAAGTACAGTTTGATTCCACTCTGGCTCCCAACATCCTGAGTAGTTAGAATTACAAGCCCATGCTTTTTTTTGTTCTTGCCAGTCCTGGGACTTGAACTCAGTGCCTGAGCACTGTCCTTCGGCTTTCCTAAAGGCTTGTGCTCTACCGCTAGAGCCACAGCAACACTTCTGGCTTTTCTATGTATGTGGTACTGAGGAATCAAAACCATGTCTTTGTGCATGGTAGACAAGCACTCTACCACTAGGCTAAACTCCTGGTCCAACGCCATGCTTTTAAACATTAAACTTTCATATACATTGCTCAACTCATTTCTTATTTAATATCGGTAAAAATGATTCAATTTTACCAGATATGACAAATAAAAATTAGAAGGTAGACATATACTGAGTTCTAGTTCTGATGTCAAAAACTGAATGTAAAAGATGTTAGTTTAAAGAAGGAAGTTTTTATGGGAATGAGGATACATTGTTTTTTGAAAGAAAAGGAAATGATATAGACTAGTATTAATAGAAATTTTAAATATTTTTCCTTGATATACTAAATTCAGACTGTAATGCTGATTTATGTCTGAGAACTTTCTTAAAATATTATCTGAGTCTTTTTTTGGGGGGGGTGGCTTGAGCTCAGGGCCTGAGCACTTTCTCAAGGCTAAAGCTCTACCACTTGAACCTCAGCACCATTTCTGGATTTTTCTATGTATGTGGTACCAAGGAATCGAACCCGGGTCTTCGTGCATGCTAGGCAAACTCTCTACCACTAGGCTAAATTTCTGGCCCCTATCTGAGACTTTTAAATAATAAATTTAAGTTCATTTTTGTCCTCATAAAAATATATAAAAGCATTGTTTTTTACATTATCTTTCACATATGGGTTGGAACTTAAAAAATAGAAATTGTGTGAAAGAGGTGCATGTAATATTAGCCTGCTTATACGCTTGGCTATTTTCAGATTCAATGTGATTTTATAGTTGGTTCTTTATTGTTTATAGTGTAACTGCATAATCATAACCCTTGCATAATAACTTATAGTTGTGGAGTTAAAAGTAACCATTAGCTTCTTAATCTTTGCAACTGGCTTTGAGGTCTTAATGTGATGACTCTTAGCCCATCTGATTTATAGAAGGAGAAAATGAAGTAGGCAGGTGAGATTATTTATTTGTAATAGATATTGACTGAGCTGGGAATGAAGCCAGGACTCTAGAGTCGCGTTCATCCTGTAGTCCTGCATCTTGGTTATGGAATCTAATTATTCATTACTTTAATTGAGCTACAATAACATGGAAAATTATCTGACACCTGACAATCTGGTAAATAGAAACTCACACCTACAGCTCTATAATCAATGGGGTTAACTATGTTATCTTTAATTTACCATAGATTGAGGGCTTCTATATTTAAACTAACACTGTTAAACTAAAACACTAAATGGCAATGATACTACTGTTCATATTTTGCCTTCCTATAATGGAAAAATATATAATCCCAATATTTTTAGTATCTTATATAGCTATGGATCTTCCATGCTAGAGAAAAGAAAGATCTAAGGTACTGGAAATACATGCTGACTAATAATTATCTGAATATATTTGCATTTTGTTCAACATGCATTTAATTATGGGATAGTAAAAGAACCAAGAAGTTGTTTGGAGGGATTGATCAGAAAATGGCAGAACTAGAGGTAATACATTCTGATGTTTACACTAATGTACACATAGTGCTTATAATGTGATGCTACTATTATTTGAAACCAGTATAGAAGCTACTTACATGTACAAATGGTAGATATAATACTCACATCACAGGGTAAAATAAAATTGGGTTAAAATACATTTCACAAACAGTTTTGAAGTCACAGATAGATCTAGATATTTAATATTTTTAAAAAAGGAAATCCAGAAGCAGTGTTCAGAAACCAAACTATTTTTATAATAGCAGCAGGAATACATTCAACATATGCATGAAGAATTATTCTTCTTAGATATTAAATTTTAAGCAAAAATATTTAAATATGAGATTATATGTTCTGAAAGGTTCAAGAACTTTATGGCTGAATAAAGTTCATGGCTGGGAAGTGAAAAAATTCTTCAAGAACTGAGGTCTGAGTCTTACAAAATTTTTTTCCCTTCTAGAAAATCTGTTTTACTTTTACATCTTTAACTGATTAAATAATGCTACTCAGTTAAAAAAAATAATCTTCTAAAAGTCAGCTGATTGTAAATCTTGTTCACCTACAAAATGTATTTCTGGGAACATCTAGATTAGTTTTGGGTTGAAAAATTGGATTCTATCATCCACACATAAAATTAACCAGCATAGCTTCCCAAAATCAAACACAAAATGTATAGTCAAAAAATGAATTTATAAAAGATACACACATTTTACATCCATTTTTTAGATCATGTATATTATAAGTACATTTCCTTTCACAAGGAATACATATGTGATAGCAGAACCATGAATGGGATTTACTCCATGATATAACTCTGGCAATCCACAGAAAGTATAATAATCTCTGAGCAGCAAGTAGCTGGAGACAAGAAGACATTGCTCTTATAAAAAACAACAACAACAACAACAAACATCTCTCCACCACAGTCTGATGAATAGATATGTATTGGCACTACGAAGCATTTATGTTATTTTTATAGTAGTTTGTTTCAATGTTTGCATTTCATAATTTCTTCAATAATGTTTGCATATATTTGCATACTCTCTGTTCAGTGACACTGGAGTGTTGTCAAGATTTGCCACTGCAACCTGAAAATTTTTAAGAAGAAAGTTGCTAGCAATCTATTTGGGTTTTTATTGTTTTGGCTCCCCCAGTTAGGCATTTTTTTACAAGGTCAGATTTTTTTTTCTTTTTTTGGCCAGTCCTGGGCTTGAGCTCAGGGCCTGAGCACTGTCCTTGGACTTTCTTAAGGCTAGAGCTCTATCACTTGAGCCTCAGCATCACTTCCAGCTTTTTTCTATATATGTGGTACCGAGGAATTGAACCTGGGTCTTCATGCATGCAAGGCAAGCACTCTATCACTAGTTATTGTTTACTGTTTCCAGGAGAGAATAGAGCAGCTGGAATGGGAATATGATCTTGGGTGCCAATTGCAATACTCAAATGAAGTTTGAGAGGGGAAAATTCTATATACTTTATCCAACTTTAGACAAGTGAAACATTGCATTTAATCATTAGTGAAGTTCTGTTCTAGGGGGCTGGATGGGAGTATTATGTAGCTGTCATTCATTTTCCTGAGGGAAATTTTTTCTGCACAGGTAAGGAGGTAGAATTGTCAGCCAACATGTATAACACCTAGGTAGTAGGTACTTTCAGGAGGAATTGGACAGGCAATCATGTTACAATTCCCCACCCCCCTATGATATTCAGACCCAGTTCTTGTCAAATAAGTTCTCTCTGTCCAAACATACCGAACATCACAAGTTTACTTGATTCTTCTTCCTTTTCGTCTGTACATCTCTCTCCTAAGGTTGACTAAGATAGTGTGGCATTTGTGTAAAATAGAGTAAAAGAAGGGTTAAATCCCATTCTGCAATGGCTATAAGTCCCAGAAACAGATTCACTTACCCATAATCAGTTCATATTTGACCAAAGGAGTATAAAAATTCTCTAGAGTCAGCTTTTCAACAAACAATGTAAAAACAGCTGGATATCAATATTCAAGTAATTGAATATCTAAATGCTTAATGAACAGGAAGCATCATAAAAATAGACATAAGATAAAGTAAGAAATTTCTAGAAGAAAGCAAAATAATCTCATTCTGTGAGAAATCCGAAGTTCCATTATGGAGATGCCTTAAAAAATACCTTAGGTAGCTCCAGTTTGTTCTGTCCTTCTGAGGTTAACAAACAATGGAGTACAAAATCTATCATGAGCAGGTAACCCCCCTGAATCTTGAAAAGACAGCAGCCTCAGTCACTGACTATAATCCTCTAGAAGACTCCAGGTTGGAATTTGCTCCCAGATGAACTCTCATTTCACAGAATTTCTGGGGATGACAATAAAGGGGTGTCTAAGTGACTGTTTCTATGGTAAGTTGTTTGAGTACTATGTCTAAGTATGTCTTCACTTAGCATTAAAATGGATGGAGAATAATCTTGGCGTGGTGACACTTCCAGTGTACTCAAGGGTCCGTTTGTTTCCTTTCTCACATTTGTGTTCGACTTTTTGAAATATAGTATCTATTGGAGTAGGCCACTCTTTGCCTTTAGGTATCTGCCATACGTGCACACATACAGCATGTAGCATGAATCCATGAGACGCATCCAAAGTATCGGATATTTCATGGAATTATTCCATGGGGCTATTCTGATAGGTGACTCTGCATTTTTTTCTGTTTTCTTTTTTTTTTTTTTGTCCTCTCAAGACTATCCCCGTTGTGTTTCTTCTTGTCTTTCAGTTTTTCCATCTACATTTACATTTGAAAGAGATAGGCATGGTCTGGGAAACTAGACAGGCAATGGCAGTCTGATTCCCATTCTTCCCAGGCAAACCCTTTGGCAGTGTGCTGCCATATTGATTAGCTGACATGCGGTGTGCAGATGTTAAATGGCTCATCAACCTATGCTTTGTGCAGTTCCAAGGTGATTTTTGTCTCTGGTTGCCTGCAAAAGAAATGAAAATATAAATATCATTTGTAAACAGTGTGCCAACTGGTAGTATGTAATTGGCAATTATAATTGGTCAGCTGAATCACAAGGGGGCACTGTATTACATCTTTTTCTTTTCCCCCCAGATTTTCCAGGTGGAATCTTGACACAGCATCTGTAAATAAGCACAAATTTCATTCCTCTTCTCCGGAGAAAGTAGACCAGATGATTTCTCCCGGCATTGACCATTTATCCCAATATAGTCTGACAGAAATATCTCAGTGTATTATTTTTTTGTCCAAGATGTTCTGATGGGAATAATATTATCTTTTCCTGAGTTTTGATCCATGTGTGCCCTCTTTCTACTTGCCATAATCTTTATGGTTTCACTTTATTACCAATTTTAACCTATACCCTTCTTCCCTGGTGGAATAATGTGACTCAATAATACCTCTCACCCGTAAGCAGGCTGCCATACCAACCCAGTCAAAATTTCTCCATAGCACACTAAACATACAAAAATAAAGGGGGGTGGTAGAGTTACTTTTTAAAAGCATAGGATTCTCTTGTGAAGATGATAAGTCCTGAGATGACAAGACATCTCAATGGTGATTCGCCGTAGGGAATATATATATTTACCATGGATCATAAGATATCTTCATGTTTTAGAGTCTTTGGGGTATATTACCCAAAGGTAATTCTACTTGCACTACATCTCACATTTGCTGCTCTTATATACTCCTGCTCTTAGTTCCATTCACAAATGACACAGTTTTAGATCACTGGAGTGTGGAAGTAGCAACATTTTCTGATGCAGAGTATGCTGCCCGTACTATCCAGTGAAATCTTACTTGCCCAACCAGATAGCAAAACGGGAGTTAGTCTATGAGTCATGATTTGCCATCACTGGCCTTATGTTCTTAAAGGTGGTATTATTTTCCACTCCCACTCAAGATAAAATGTAGTTTTTTTTGAGAAAAATTTCGACCAGGTGTCCAAGCTACCACAGAACTCATGATAATTTTGTTTAAGTTCCTAAAGGCCATCACAGTTATGTGTCGGCTCTGGCCCCAATACCATTTTTATTCATCCTTGCTTGGCATGTGAGTATTAATCTGTTTTCATTATTTCTTTCTTTCTGTGTGATATGCCATAATGTTGATGAATGCTTCAACATTAAACCATATACAAACCATATAACCAAGATATGTTTTTAAAGAAACTTTCTTAGTAGTAAGTTTTCATAATCTTCTGGTAGTACTTGTAAAGATATTGAATTCTGCATTTCAGTAGAGAATACCCAAAACAATGAGCCTACTTTATACTGTCTTGTTTCTTTTTTTATCTAACACTTTGAGATCCTGCTATCATGCATATTCCCCTGGCTCTATTTAACACATGCTAGGGTACATTACTTTTTATCTGGGTTATATTAGGACTTAGTGTTTTATATTAGATGTAATGTTCAGAGGAGAGAAGCATACTGCAAAGGGAGGGGCTTAGTCAGGTCTGTAAATAAGGAGGGATGAGCTAGAGTCGAAGTCTCAAGAATTAGTTGATACAGTTCTTAAAGTTTTGTCTTTCCCCTTGCTTCTATGCCACAAAGAAAGTCATCTGACTTTTAACTTAGATTTTGTATATAGCTAGCCAATTCTGTTCTGTAGTAAATAATTCTAATGGACCATAAATGAAAGGTTTATTAATCAATCTACCATCCATCTATCAATTTGATATCCACCTTCAATTAGTGATGAGATCCTCATTATCATTCAAAGTAAATTGAATGATAAATCCTGTTCCAAACTGCACTTCTGATACCATTATAGGTGCAACTCTAGGTTGCTGATGCTAGAGGAATTTTATCATTTGTGGTGTATATTAGAGACCATTTTTGGGATCCATATATATATATGGAAGAGGGGAAGGAAGCAAAATCAGACAGAGAAAGAAGGTAAGTTGTAACACAAACTGATAATACTTCTGGACTGCCTCACAGTACTTTCTGAAGCTACAGTGAATTGACAATATCGTCCTGTACTGGGTCACAACGGAAGGCCACTCAGGTGACCTCCTGTGACTCATATCATCTCTACCTCCTGGGAAGTGAGTCAGTCAGTTCTTTGAGTGAGTCAGTTCTTTACCGATGAGACAGTTTCCATAGGCAACTACAGCCTGATGACAAAGTGACCACAGATGTCAATGTCACTTAACAGAAATGTGTATATTTACATTTACAACTACAGATGACTAAGGCTACCAGTAAAGCATTTTATAATCCACTCACCAGTCACCTCCAAACTTTATTCTTAAGAAATTCTTCCAAGAGCCTTTCTAAAGATGGGTAATTGCCTTTAGATATCAAATCTAGTCCTTTGCTAGATTAGTAATTTTACAAATGATGAAGTAGATGAGTTATAATTTGTTATCTCTTTTTATGGGTACCTTATGCTGTGCTATCTTGTTATCTTCCAAAAAGATGTGAATTTTATTTATTTACTACTCAAGAAATCAAATACTCTGCATTTTTGTTCTTTTACCTCACTGGGGAGATGCATGGATTTGACAGCATAGACTCAATGGTATTATCATTGGCGTGGAAGTGACCTGCAGATTGATAGGTATGTGATGAGCTGCCACTGACTATCAGCCCTATTGCCTATTCTTAAATGAATTATTTTAAAAAGTTCTATTCCCTCTGTGTATGTGTACTGTTTCCCAGATGTGATACAAATCTGGTAAGTATCCTTAACAGAAATTGTCTGATTCTCTTTTCCAGTTGGGCTGGTGTCAACAACATTTCAGTAGCAAGCTGGTTACCCTTCTGCAGAAAAAAAGTATGAAGTACCAGACTCAAGCTGCTTTTTATTACAATTCTAGCCATTGCTTTTAAAGCATAGTATTGAATTTCTGCCCAATAATTCAGATATTTAAAAGAGTTGCCCAGTTGTTCATATATAATGTCTGTGGTACATCATTGATAAATGTTTTTCCCTCAAGGTCTTATCTAAAGGAAAGTTCTTCATTTACTGTCTACTAGTCTGCTATTTGATGCCAGGTTGATCCTTTGAATTGGCTGCCTGTTTTATAGGTCATATACTGTTTAGAAAAACGAGTTCATGGGAACAGCTCTTGGCTTAAATCAGTTTAATCAAAGGGCTTAGCTCTTGCTGTGATATGTTGCTTCTAGAGTGATATGTTGCTTTTTATTTATTAAGTAGGAAATTCAAATGAATCCAATGTTTTTTAGTTAACATGCCCCATTTAAGATATGGTTGAGGAAGAATTTTCAATAAACAAGTGTATTCCTATGTTCTTATGCTTCAGAAATAGTATTTGTTATCTTAACAAGGGAGAAGTGTGGCCAACAGGAGATTACACTGGAAGGGTAAATCTGTAAGATTCTTAGCTTTCCTGCTGCATCAGTTTAGCAGTCATGCCTCTAAATTAGACATAGCTAGGGTCATCTCAAATACCTCATTCTCTTCAGCAGCCTGGGGATTTAGTGACACAATCCAATCCCTTGATCATTTATTCTGTGACTCCATGCGGCAACAAGTCATTAATCTTTGACTGCTTTTCCACTAAGCGACACATATAAATTCTCAGACTGAGGTAACAGTTTTGTTTAGCCTTGGTACATGCAGGATCTTAGTATCCACTTCTCTTGTCGTTTCCTTTCCTTAGTTCTTCAGTATGACTAATTCCTGAATTTGGATCTCATTTGTCAGGATTCATGGCAGAGACTAGAAATTACACAACATTTTTAAGTACAGAGCAATTCAATAACAAAAACTGAGGTGCTTGCAAAACTATGGTGAAGAAAACTCTGCTTATGAAATTTTCCTGCCACTCAGTAATGGAATCCAATCTAGAGCTACTCTTGACTGAGTTGATTGTCTGCTTGCTTAGACTCCAAAAAAAAAATAAATAAATAAACCCCCAAAGAGGATAACAGGAAATGGAAAGACATTCCATGCTCATATGTAAGGAGAATCAATATAGTGAAAATGGCCATAATGCCAAAATTGATATACAAATTCAATACAATCCCCATCAAAATCCCAAAGACATTTTTTACTGAAATAAAACATATAATCCAAAGGATCATATGGAACAATAAAAGGCTTAGAACAGCCAAAACATTCTAGGCAAAAAGAGCAATGCAGGTGGTATTACAATACTAGACTTCAAACTCTCCTATAGAGCCATAATAACAAAACCAGCATGGTACTGACACAGAAATAGATCAGAAGATCAATGGAACAGAAGATCCAGAAATAAAATCATATTCTTATAGTGAACTTGTATTTGACAAAGGAGCCAAAGATATACAGTGGAACAAAAACAGCCTATTCAATTATTGGTGCTGGCAAAACTGGGCAACCACATGCAGAAAAATAAAATTGATCCTAGCCTTTCGCCATGCATAAGCATTAACTCAAAAGGGATCAAATACCTCAATATCATACTGGAAACCTTGAAACTGCTACATGATAGAGTTGGAGAGACACTGGAACTCATAGGCACAGTCAAAAACTTCCTGAAAAGAATCCCAGGCTCACAACAGATTGGAGAGAGACTCCATAAATGTGACTACCTAAAAATAAAAAGTTTCTGCACAGATAAAACCAGAGCTACTAAAATAGAAAGGCAACCAACCCACTGGGAAAGATATTTACCAATAATACATCTGATAAAGGCTTAATATCCAGTATCTACAGGGAACTCAAGAAACTAACCCTCCCCAAACCCAACAAGCCAATCACTAAATGGGCAAAGGAACTAAAGAGAGACTTACCAAAAAGAGGTTAAAATGGCAGAAAAGCATATGAGAAAGTGCTCATCATACATGCTTATAAAGGAAATGCAAATAAAAACAACCCTAAGATACCACCTTACCCCAACAAGAATGGCCAAGATTTTTTTCTCTTTTTTTAATTGTAATTAGTAAAAGGGTTACATGATATTTGCCAGATAGAAGGTGCATTAATTCACATACATTGATACCCTTTCACATGTCTTGGTACCCATTTCCCTCCCCCCCCATACCCCCCACCCATCTTGGTTTTCCCCCCTTCCCTATCAAATTTCAAATATCCAAATACAAATAAATTCAATATATCAGATAACAAAGTGAGATACTATACCAATATGAGATAACCAAGGGACAGCAAAGGAGATGAGAGACAACATAGTACATTAAGGACAACAATCATGCATTATATGGCTTTTGTTTCAATATCCTGGAGGTCCTTTCAATTAGCTTCACATTATATGGCCTTATGTATCAAGATTTTGCTCTATTGCAAATCTCTGCTAGTAGAGCCCAAGGTTTCTACTGATTATGATGAATGAGGGAAACCATTGAGCCTAAGGTCCTTTGAGTCTGGCTTACTTCACTTAATATGATTTTTTCTAAGTCTTTCCATTTCCTAACAAATGGGGCGATGTCATTCTTTCTGACAGCAGCATAGAATTCCATTGTGTACAAATACCACAACTTGTTGATCCACTCATCAACTGAGGGACATCTAGGTTGGTTCCATATATTTGCTATGGTGAATAGTGCTGCAATGAAAATTGTTGTGCTAGTGGGTTTAGTATGTCCTTGTTTCTGGATGGTTGGGTAAATACCAAGTAGTGGAATTGCTGGGTCATAGGGGAGTTCTATGTTTAGCCTTTTGAGGCACTGCCACACTGCTTTCCATAGTGGTTGAACGAGTTTGCACTCCCACCAACAGTGTAGTAGTGATCCCTCCTGGCCACATCCCCTCCAGCATCTGTTGTCATTCGTTTTCCTGATCCTGGCCAAAGAATGGCCAAGATTTTGAACTCAGACAATGACAGATGCTGGCAGGGTTGTGGAGAAAAAGGAATCCTACTGCACTGCTGGTGGGATTGTAAACTAGTTCAGCCACTCTGGAAAGCAATATGGAGCTTTCTTAAAGAACTGAAAATAGACCTTCTCTGTTATCCTGCCATACCACTTCTGGGCATCTCTCCTGAACATCATAACCCAGGATATGATAAGGACACCTGCTTAGCTATGTTCATCTCTGCACTATTCACAATAGCCAAGTGATGGAAACAATCCAGATACCCTACTGCAAATGGATGGATACAAAAAAATGTAATATATATATATATATTATCTGGGCCTTAAAATGAAAGATACCTTGAAGATATTCTGCTGAATAAAATAAACTATAATAAAATGATACACAGAGCTTGTAACCATTCATCAGAGTTCACTACAGTCCTCAAAATTATAGACTGAGAAAATAGTATGCAGCAGAATGATAGTAAGAATACGAAGTTGTTTAATGAAGACGTAGTTTTATTAAAAGAAGATGAGAAAATTCTGAAGTTATGTGGTGATAATGACCATACAACAAGAATTAACCTAAAGTCACTGAACCATAATACTTTTTGTGTCTGCCAGTCCTGGGTGTTGTACTCAGAGCCTGAGCACTGTCCTTGGGCTTTCTCAAGGCTAGAGCTCTACCACTTGAGCCACAGCACCATTTCCAGATTTTTCTATGTATGTGGTACTGAAGAATCAAACCCAGATCTTTGTGCATGCTAGGCAAGCACTGTACCACTAGGCTAAACTCCTGACTCCCCTCCCCCAGAACCACAATTTTAAAAAAGGCTAAAATGTTACATTTATGTGACATGTTTTATTCCAATAAAATAATTCTAAACCAAAGTTTAATACAAGTCAGATCTAGGTATTCATAATTTTAAACTAATAACAAAAGATTGCTATATTCTTGACTGGTAAAATATTTGCACTATTACAGAGGTCTTCTGGAATCATTAACTTAGCTTGACCAATGACTGTACTAAGATGTTCAAATCTGTGCCAGTTGGTAGTAGGAAATGTGTTCACTAGCAAGATTTTGGTGCATCTCAGATTAGGCCACCTTTAAAATTCACTCTCATTGGCTCTGTCCATAATGCTTGCCTAAGTCCACTATGAAAACAAAATTATCTTAGTTTTCTCTAATTTTGTGACTGCAAATGGAACAATAGGTTTTTCTTTCCCAGAAAAAAACTAAGAAAAAAAATAGGATTTCTGAAAAACTAAATATATACCTACTTGTAGTAATGCTACAAAACCCCATTTTGAACCTGATAAAATTCTTAAAACACTTGTTAAATTAGTGAACGAATACAAAGTTTTCCAACTATATTTGATAAGTAGAAAAATAACTAAAAATTGTGTTTCTTTAAAATACCCAACTTCTAATAGTGTCTGAAAAGAGGCTTAAATTTCTTCTTTTGCTGTTTCTTGTTAATATACTAAGATTGAACGGTTTTTTATAATATAAACTTCACACAATTTCCCAAATTTTATATATCTTATGATAATTATATTTACATACATATATATGTATACTATGTTGATTTCTTATCCTTGGCTTCTCTTTCATCTCTCTTCCTCTGATTCTCTTTATTGTCTCACTTTGTAATTGCAAAATGTATGCCATAGGTTATTTTTTTTAATAATTTGTACCACAGTTTTAAAAAGGAAGTTCATTGCCTAAATGATCTACTTTTTCCAGCCAGTAAATTAGGAACTGCTTATAAGTGTAGAGCTTTTACTGTAATTGTACAGACACCATGATAGGAACATTATTCAGAGCAAAAATATTCAAGATATTGTGACAGAATGAGAGAAGAGAACAAAGAAAGAATAGAATGTTTTTCTGCCTCTGGGGAATGAAAATTTGGTGTTACGGATAGGACTGATTTTTCATGATACATTATTCACATTTTTAAAATGAGTTTTGCATGTTAATGAACAGCAGACAGTGTAAACTGTAGAGAAGCAGTGACAAATAATCAGCCACAGAAACCAAATACACCATCCAAGATTTGTATGGCAAGAGTCAGTTAATATAAGCAATTCCTTTTCTAAATGTCAAAAATAGAAGTAATATCTGGATGCAAATTTAAGGCAAAAGATTAAAATATTTGCATGTACTCATTAAGTACTAGTTGAAATTCTCCGACTTATTAACTTACAACTAATATGTCAACACAAGTGGGATAATCTTGTCTTCTTTGTAATGCTTTCTGAAATATATGACATCATTTCAATACTAACATATTTGATTACTCAGTTGAATCTTAGTATTTTGTAGGGGGCAAGATCTTAGTGGTTTGGGTAAGGAATGATCGACTGTGGTCTTTTTGTAGACTGATGAGGAAAGGGTGACAGGAGACCATAGGATTCCATTCCAAATGTCCTGAAGACAGCCCTGTCTTATTCATTCTCATCATTGGTGCTGTGCATGGCACAAATTGCTCTTCAGTTAGATGAATAACCCTTGCTTCAATAACTATCTGAAGTAAAATGCTCATTATGTAGCTCATCATTGCATACTATTTTGATAAATTCACTATTCGGTTCTCCTTTGTGTCCAGCTCTGTATTCATCTCTTTTAGATAGACTATCACATTTAAACCTTATAACAATCTAAATGTGGTTGGGTGGAGGGAATGATGATAGTTCATTTCAAAGTAGTTTCAGGGTGTTAAAATTCAAATTAAAAACCAGTCAGGGGCATATCACAAAATTATTCTCATTGAAGCAGGTACCGTCTTCCCATTTATTAAGAAACAGTAAATTTCTGACTCAAGAGAGCTGTGATATTAGCATGCACCTCCACAGCAGGTAGGTACTTGGCAGTACCATTGAGTGATAAACTGCCTTCTGCCAAGACAATTTGGCCTCATTGTTCTCAGGAACCAGAAGGTAAGAAGAAGGAATAGTCATAACAATAAAAGAATGTGGAGTTGATCATCTGGAATTGGCCCAGCTGCTCTTACACAACCCAGGCAGTGACAAGCACATTTGTGGTTGATTGAGATACCTCCTGCAGCTTCTCTGACTCACTGTGGTTGAGAATAAGCATAGGCATCAAACACAGACTAACAAGGTTGCCTAGAACGCATAACCCTAAGGAACCAAAGGTTGTGTTATCACACCACGGAGCACATCATCTGCCAAGCTGATAGCCCAGCAGGAGAGAAGACTTGAAGTAAATCAGGACCAAGAAGAAAAGAAAAAAGGAGAGAACCCAGAAATCAGGGCAACTACAAGACCGACTATAGCAACAGAGCCATCATTCTTCCTATGCACCTGCTGTCTATTTAAAATTTCCATTAAAATCCATGGAGGATTTTGTCAATTATTGTGAGGAACGGAGCAAAGGTTGGATCCATATGCACGCGAGTGCCATTTTCAGATCTCTGACACCAGGAAGCAGAATAGTGAATAGTTCCGTGAATTTGCTATTATCTGACATTTGTTGCTACGTTTGAATGGCAGCTACATTTTTGCTCTTGACAATGAATGAACGTATTATGGATGCAAGCCTGCCTGTTCTGGGGAAAATCAAGTCCCATTTGACAATGAGTGCTTTCCCAAGGACCTTCTGAACATGCCTGTGAAGCTAAGGCATCCACTTTCACTTAATAAACTTGACTTGCTCTCTTTGCACTCATAGTCTGGTCTGGATCTGAGTTATGAAGTAATGGCTTTCCCATCCTGTCTTGGATCTCTCCTTTATCTCTCAGATTTCCTTGCAGAGAACCTGAACACATGGGTACTATCATTAGGCAGACTGACCTACCTTTTCACTAGAGAGCTTTTTGTTTGTAATGTCATGAACTGCTAGAAAAATAAGCTTATCTAGAGGCTCCCTAGCCTCAATGTCTCCAGGAAATTAATAAACTTTGAAATCTGTGGCAGTGATAGTTCTAGTTTTTGCTGCTTCTGAAGATGATTGTCTTGAGTTGCTTTTTTTCTTCTCATTTTCTTTTTTTTATCTCATTTTTCCCTATATTTTTATTGTAATTAATAGAAGGGTTACATTATATTCACCACATAGAAGGTGCATTACTTCACATATATCGATACCCTTTCTCATGTCTTGGTCCCCATTTCCCTCCCCCCCACTTCCGCCCCTCACCTTGTTTTTCCCCCTTCCCTATCCAATTTCAAATAACCAAATATGCATATATACCATATATCGGATAACAAGGTGAAATACTGTAACAATATGAGATAACCAGGGGACAGCAAAAGAGATGAGAGATAACATAGTATATTAAGGGCATAAGGTCATATAATATGACGCTAAAAGAAAGGACCTCCAGGATATAGAAACAAAGTAATTGTTGTCCTTTTTGTCTCATTTTAAACTGAGAGAAAAGAAGAAATAGGCATTACTACTGGGGAGAGGTAAAAGCAAGACTAACAACCCCTCCTTAAATACCTTTATCATTACCTCTAGTAATGAGCCAATCTCTGCTCAGCCTTCATTGTTTCTTTTATCATAGTCATGTCATGTGTTCTTTCCTTAATTTCCTCTATTTCTATTAGCTAATATATGTCCATTAACTTCAAGATTCTTTCTTCTGTTTAGATTCTTCTTTCTCTTTTAAATCTTCCCATTGAGTGTTTAGGACCTTCTGTCAGTGCTGTGGTTTAAAATTATGTCCCTCTGCTGGGCGCAGTGGTTGATGCCTGTAGTCCTAGCTACTCAGGAAGCTGAGATCTGAGGATCAAGGTTCGAAGCCAGCCCGGGCACAAAAGGACCTATGACTCTTATCTCCCATTAACCTCTTGAAAACAGGAAGTGGGGCTTGACTCAAGGGTAAGGTGGTAGCCTTGAGCTGAAGAGCTCAGGGACAGCGCTCAGGCTGAGTTGAAGCCCCACAGCCCACAAAAATTGTCCCTCTTCATGTTGGGACTTCAACCACATTGTGAAAGTATGAAGGGGGAGCTTGTGGTGCTAAAATGGTTTACCTTAAGGACAGAAGTTTGATGAATGGATCATTGCCTTGAAGAAAGGAATAGAGGAAACAATCTAGATTCTTCTGCCCTTCTCCTTTATGAGGATGTAGTGTTTATCCTCTCTGGAAAATATAGTTATATAATTTTATTTGGGAAGCAAAGAAAATGGGTCTTCCCCAGGTACAGAACATACTGGCATCTCCATTTTAGTCTTTCCTACCTAAAGAAGTGGGGTGAGGGGAGCAGATCTGAATAAAAAAGTTCATGAGGTTCTTACCTCCAAAGAAAAACCAAGAGGCCAGAAGTGGTGAAGTTACTCAAAGGTTGATCACTGTCATTGAGTAAAAAGTCAAGTGAGAATACCTGACCCTGAGTTCAAGCCTCAGTACTGGCACTAACTTAACTAAATAAGTAAATGCATTACAATTATCTTTGAACTACATTTACTGACAATTAACTTTGTAGCAGGTAAAGCACATTAAAAAGTAGTGTAACATGGATTTATCTTTTAGACACTAATATTGTATAAAATCTAATATATATATGTATATATCCATACTTACATTAAAACAGATCTGGGGATCAATCCAAGGTCCTTATCAATGCTAGAAAGCATGGCACTACTGTCAAGATCCATCCTGAACATTTTATAGCTTTTTAATAACAAGAAACATTTTGAAAAGAAAAAAATATATCTGCTTTTGCACATGGCTCTACTTCTATATTTTATTGGTCACTGTGAGGGTTATCCAGGTCTTATTATTATTTGGAAAGGGACATAGAATCACATAAATGAGTGCATGATACAAAATATATTGTAGATGAGAAGCAAAAAACAATTTATATAATAACCTCACCAATCTTGCTATAGTAAGCATATTTTCTCAATCTTTTCTTTTTGGTAATCATGAAGAATTGCTTACTGTGAACACTTATTACCCAATTGAAATGATATTAATTTTTTTATTGATGGGGTAATGTATAGAGGGGTTACAGTTACATTTGCCAGGTGGTAAGTGCATTACTTATGCACATGATACCCCTCTCATGTTTTTGTCCCCAGTTCCCTGCTCCCCACCCCTTCCCAATCACCTCGTTTCCTTCTCTTCTCTTCCCTATTTCAAATAAACAAATAAACATATATACAATATACCAGGTAACAAAGTCAGATACAGTAACATGAGATTATCCATAAGGACAAAATAAAGAGAAATAACATAGTACATTAAGAACAAGAATCACACAAGATAAATCTCTTGTTTCCATATCCTAGAGTTCATTTCATTTAGTCTTATCCTATATGACCTTATGTACACTGATTTTGAGCTATTGTAATCCTCTGCTTGGAGATCTAGGTATGTAGTAATTATTACAAATGAGGGAAACCATTGAGCCTATGTTCCTTTGGGTCAGGCTTACTTCACTTGATATGATTTTTTTTCCCAAGTCTTTCCATTTCATTACAAATGGGGTGATATCATTCTTCCTTATGGCAGCAAAGAATTCCATCGTGTATATGTACCACATCTTGTTGATCCAATCATCTACTGAGGGCCATCTGGGTTGGTTCCATATCTTTGCTATGGTAAATAGTGCTGCAATGAACATCATTGTGTTAGTGGCTTTAGTATGTCCTTGCTTCTGGACATTTGGGTAAATGCCAAGGAGTGGGATTGCTGGGTCTTAGAGGAGCTAGCTCTATGTTTAGTATTTTGAGGGGTCACCATACTTCTTTCCAGAACTAGGCAGTTCTTAAATAAAAAATTGTGTTTTTTTCTGTTCTGGATGCTGGACAGTCTAATATGAAGGCTCAGGCCTATGCTAAAGTCTTCTTTACAGTGTGATAACATGGTGAGGTCAAGTAGTGAGAACCAAGGAGCCAAGGAACATGTAAACTCAGGTCTCTTTGCTTTTTATAAAGTTCCTGATCTAGTGTGTTTCCCTCTCTTGATCTCCTCTAATCTCAGTTACCTCACAAAGTTCTCACCTTCAAATACCATCTACATATGAATTTGAAAATTCAGCTTCTAAAATAAAATTTTCAGAATGCATTTAAATCATGGTAAAGTCTAAGATGAAAAGCAGAAAAAATAGTAAAGTGCTTAAGAGTTCATGACTACATATAAGATTTTTTTCTTCTTTGCCTTCCGGTTGAAAGACTGTAAACATTCACATACTGAGACCAAAGGAGGCTATATGCAGAAGAGGATCACAGATTCAATAGCTACATGTTCATATAAAATGTAGTTTATCGAAATGAACTCTAAGAATTGGAAATAAGAGGTTATTTTTATTTTGCTGTTTGTGATTTTTGGTTTTTCTTTTCTCCCTTTTGTCATTCCCTATGATTTCTGAACATTTTAAATTGTATATACATTTGTTTGTTTGGGTGAGGGTATGGACAAGAATAGAAATAGTGAGAAAAAGGGTGAACTAAATTTTCAGTGATACTCATAAGACATTCTTGAAAATAAACCCCAGCTAGAGTTAGCTCAGGCCTGTATTCCTAGCTACTCAGGAGGCTGAGATCTGAGGATCATTGTTCAAAGCCAGCCTGGTCACAAAAGGACCAGAGACTCTTATCTCCTATCAACCTCTAGAAAATGGGAAGTGGGACTTGGCTCTAGGGTATGGTGGTAGCCTTCAGCTGAAGAGCTCAGGGACACACCCAGGCCCAGGGGTAGGGTTGTGGCCCTGAGCTTAGGGAAAGCAACCAGGCCGAGTTTAAGCCCTGTGACCCACCAAAAATAAAAATAAAAATAAAAAAATAAACTTGAACTGTATAACTTGGGGAACAGAAGGCTTTGAAGAGAAAATTTTGGGAGAAAATGAGGAAAGAGGTGACACTATTTAAAAAGAAATGGACTCATTACCTGACTTATGTAATTATAAAGCCTCTGTGTATCACCTTTGCAATAAAATGAATATTTAAAAGTCAAATTTTATTTGAATTATTGTATTTATCTTACACATAGGATAGTTCTTTTGTCAATGTTTTATGTTACTTTATTACCAATATTCTGTTTTTTGAGTGCATGTTTTTTATTATCGATTGCCTTCTCTCCTTCTAAGTAAGTAGACTATTACCTAGCCTTCAAAATTTTATTATAAAGTTTCTGAAAATGTATCCAGAACTGAGCCAGGTACTAGTGGCTCATGCCTGTAATCCTAGGATCATGTAATCTTAGGATCATGGTTTAAAGCCATTCCAGACAAGAAAATCTATGAAACTCTTAAGTCCAGTTAACTACTATCCCCCGTTTTTATCTTAAAAAAGACAAAACTTAGATATGTGGGGCTACCACCATATTAGATCGGCTGTGCCTGTCTTAGGTGTCTCCAAGCTCATTAATCTTCTTACTCGTCATGGGATCACCAAGTCCTTTTTACTTAACTCTTAGGTTGATAGGCTAATAGCTGGGACTTTCCCGTCTTTGACTACCAGCCGTCTAAGCAAATCAGACCTGAGGGGATGCACCTATTTCCATGGGAGCAAATGCCTGTCGCATTAGCATTCACTTTCTGCGCTGACTTTGTAGGCAAGTAATAGACATATTACAATTATAGTGCATAAAAACAAATCCAAACTGATCAATCCCCAAATAGTGTCAAGATAACAATCACCCAGAGTTAGAATATACTGATCAATCCCAAAATAGTGTCAAGATATCACCCAAAGTTAGAATGTCAAGATAACAATCACCCAAAGTTGGAATATTGTAACAATTGTGCACATAACAATTCCAGTCCTCACATGCTGACTAATGGCTTCTGAGATCTACAATGCAGTATTCAAATCATTTTCTGTAGAAACTACAGTGGCAAGGGCAATACTCGCAGCAGTAAGGGCAGGAAAACACCAAAGTCTCTTTTACTGATGAGCGGGAAAGCATTCTCCTCCGCCTGTACAGGCACTAGTATATACTGAGTGGCTCTGACTACAACGGAGAAAATAGGGAAACATTCCAACATCAACTAAGAAAACAACATTCACACAAGCCATAGGGAATAGCAGGGCAATGGAAAAATTAGAGGAGTCTTCCAATCCCCCCCTTTTTGTTTTAAACTACTGTCCAAAAAATGACTCTGGTCCTCTTATTTTAAGGGGGTTATGGGCGAAGATCCATTTTCTATAACTTCTTCAAGCTGACTCAGGGACTTTAAAAAGCTTTAGCTTGTTTTCAACTATTCTGAACCCGAGCACAGGCTTTCTAGATCACTACCATCAAGCGTCTCTGCTCTGCTTTTCACCTGTTCTCAAACTGTTTACTCCCATAGACTTAGATTTTACACCTGTTCTTAAGCTGTTTACTCCCGTATCGACTTAGATTTACCATTCACACACACATTCGCGGTCGTTCCAGTCTGAACCCATTTGGTTCTATTCTAAAATCTCTTTACACACATTCGTTCCCTTTCATACACACATTCGCGGTCATTCCAGTCTGAAACCATTTGGTTCTATTCTAAAATCTCTTTACACACATTCACAGTTACCTTTCATACACACATTTGCGGTCGTTCCAGTCTGAACCCATTTGGTTCTATTCTAAAATCTCTTGAAAAATAGAAAATAGGCCTCGCCCTCTGCGAGGTAATTTTTTTTTTCACATTTCATTAGAAAATAGGCCTCGCCCTCCTGCTCTGGCCAGAGACTCCCGCGAGGTTCCTCCCTTCCTGGGACATTGCCTCGCCCTCCACGAGGTTCCTCCCTACCGTACCCTAAGTGACCCGCGCTTCGGAGGTGATCTGGGAATGATTAAAATCTCTTTCACACACACACACACATACATACATTCACTGGTTTAGTCTTTGAGTTTTCTTTCTCTTTCTCCTTGTGTCTTTGTCTTTTTTCTCGTTCCCTGTGAGTAATTTCAGCCTGTATTTTTCCTTCAGGTTTCCCTGGCCTTTCAGTCCCTTTTTCTTTTTCTTTGCATTATCTTCCTTTCGGGTTTCTCTGGCCTTTCAGTCCCTTCTTTTTCTTTTGTGTTTTCTTTCAGGCTTCCCTTGTTTTTCAGTCTTTCCTTTTTCTTTCTCCCTCTCTTTCTCCTTGTCTTCCTTTTTTTTCCCTGTGAGCGACTTCAGCCTGCATTTTCCCTTCAGGTTTCCCTGGTTGTTCAGTCTTTTTGTGCCTTTCAGGTTTTCTGTTTTTTCAGTCTTTCCTCCATGTATCTCTCACTTGGCTCAACTCACAGTCGTGCCCCTTTCATGCCTCATTTCATGCCTCTTTCATGCCCCACGTTGGCTCTTTTGTGCCTCTTTTGTGCCCCACGTTGGGCACCAATATGTCGGGGTCCTTCGTCCCCAGTCCCTCTTGAGGAGGAATGGGGAAAAGCATACCCCAACTAGTCCAAGCCCCAAGAGAAGAGGGCCCACTGTCCTCCCGCACTCAGCCTTGCTTCTCTGGAGCACGAACAGAAACGCCACGCAGCTTCATCAAGGCAGGAATCTCTCTCTAAACTCCCCTCCTTATATTGGGTGTGGGAGCCCATCAGCACAACAGGTGGGCAGGATAAAGAGGTCCACTTGTTTACCCCTACTACAGGTTTCAGCAGAAAGTTATTAGAATGGCATTACTCGGCCCTCAACACTACTAGAAATCCAGAAGTAGAGCTTTGGCTCAAAGTAGAACTTTGCATTAGAGCAGAAGAAATCAGGGACAGTTCCTAGGCCCCAAGTTCCAACTCAATGACCAACAAAAAATTTAAATTAAATTATATTAAATTCCACATTTGATAATTAGTATATTGAATTTTTCATATACTTGTTCCTCTGCCAATTCAATAGTTAACCTTAATTTTGTATGCATTCCAAAGTTGCAGACATGGTACTTTGTGGGTGTCATTAACTAGAGTTCAGTATGTCTTCATTTTCTATTTTCTTCTTTTGAGGTAAAATATTCAAATTATATATTTCTTTTCAGGAATTTTTTGACAATCATTTTATCTATGTCACACAAAATTTTACAGACTTACTTATTATTTTGTTAAATATCTTGCTTTGGACAGCTTTTAGTTCATAGTACATTGACTAAACTGAGCTAGGATCAGAAAATTTTATCAGTAAACAAAAATTATTTATAAACGGTATCACTTAATGACATAATCAGAATTACTTATTGACCTCTTTATAGTTAGCTTCATCTTACTCTTTAATAGTGTAATTTGGTCTAGCCTTAGCATCTTTTGCTTGGCTAGTAGATAATTATAGCTTATTGCTTAGTATTTCCTTTTTTAAAAATGAAGACAGAATTTTCTAATCTTGATGAAATTCCAGGGACTTCTATTATGAGACCTTGGGCAAAGGACATTCTCAGTCCTTACTTCAACTGAACTCTATCTTGTATCTGTAATACTTTTGTGTAGGAGAAAAATACTCTGCTACATTCAGATTGTGGCTGAAGTAAGATACTCAATCTAGTATTCTTTTGCTATTGTTCTTTCTAGTGAAGAAGACATTTTTTTCTGCAACATTTTTTCATACAAGTATTGAGATATTTTAATATATGGAAAGAATCATGGTAAAGATGGAGGTCCCGTGCATTTTTTTTCTCCCTGGTGGCAAGTCATCGCTTTTGTACTTGAACCATAACTGCCACTCTATCTAGTCTCCCATGTTATCACCAAATCTTATTCCTGAAAATTTTACTGAAGACCAAGGTTCTCAGAGATACTCTATTTTCATAGTTAACCTTAAGAAGTAATCAATTCTTTGTTTTTAAAGTCCATTCTTTTTTATATATTCATATAATCATCAATGCCCTTTCTTTCTGTGTTTTTCCCTGGAAGAGAAGTTCTAGGGTTCAGTTTTTATTTGGAGATGCAAGCCACTTCTTGGATCTTGAGATTCAAACTACTTCAATAGCTTGCATTTGGAGCTGTCTGAAAAGGCCATGCTCTCTGATGCTATTCTGACTTGCCTTCAAGGTAGTTCAAAATTAAATTATTTAGGGTTTATATGCATATATCATGTGAAAGAGGCTCAATTTTTATCCTGGAAAGTAAGTGGGATATAGAGGAGATTTTACATTAAAAAAGGAGAATGATCTTTAGAACAGTATAGCTTATAAATGGAAGATGGACCTCCTTCACATAAGTCTTTGGCCCATCTTTTGATGGGATGGTTGTTTCTTTGGAGATTAGTTTTGGAGTGATTCAATTTTTTGAGTTGTTGATATATTTTAGATATGAAGCCTTTCTCTGTTGTATGTCACCCTGCACTAGAAATAACTCCAAATGGATTGAAGACCTCGAGGTAAAAGCTGACACACTGGAAACTTTACAAGAAGGAATAGGAGATACACTAGGTCTCCTTGGCATAGGTCGAAACTTTCTTAATAAGGACCAAGAAACACAACAAATCAGAGAAAGGCTGGATAAGTGGGACTGCATTAAACTGCAGAGCTTCTATATGGCAAAGGACATAGCTAGTAAATTAATTAGGAAGCCTACAGAATGGGAGAAGATCTTCACTAACCATACAACAGAACCCATGCATTTCTAAAGGTTTTTTGTGGTGATCTGCTTTCCACTGCTTCATTTCTAACTGTGAATATCTAAGGCTCCCTTCTGATTCTGAACCTTTTCCATGTGTTTGTCCTGGACAAGCTTATCAATATCAAACTAATACTTCATATTTTAATCTTTTGAGAATTTCCATCAATTTGAATGACAAATCATAGCTTTTATTACTTATAAGTGAATTGTGTAAATGAAAAATAGATGATAGAGACCAGAAGAAATGAAGCCAAAATATTTCAAATATTTTATAATTAGTAAGAAAAATAACTGTGCCTAATGTAAGGAAAAGTGGAACTGAAGGAGAGTACACTAGGAGTCTCAAAATTGCATTAAGTCTTCAAAAACTAGTCTGAGATATTTCAAAAATACCTATAATCTAGAATTAAAGAGAATATTAAAACCTGAGATCTGGTCTTTCATGGAGGTAGAGAGAAGCAGTCAAATGTTTCCCAGACTCATAAACCTATAGCTACCTCTTTCTGGTTTTATGTGCCTTTCCTGCCAGCATGATCCATTTCCTGGTGATGTACTTATTACTACCTCAAGAAAAATTCCTGTAAATTTAACCTTGCATATGCCAACTTGCCAGTCTTCATAGTGACTCACTCCACCATCTGTTCATCAGACTGTATTCCTAGGTTGCTGAATTGCTTGATATATTCTCAAAATTATGCTGACAAGTCATCTTAACTTAATTCTGATATGTGATTGCATCTTTTTTTTTGACCATCCTTCTTTTTCTTAGTTTTGGTCTCAAATCTGCCATAGTATATATGAAGGAAACTTGGAATCAGAAAATCTCATTTAACTATTACTTTTGCTACTTGTTAGTTGTGCCATTTAGAAAATGTCTTTTCATTGTACTTTTTTGCTTTATCTGTGATTATTAAAAGAGGGATATTGTTTCTTTCTCTCTGTCTTCATGTATATTTCTACATCTCAAGACCTTTCTAGACACCAAATTTGAAGTCTTCATTGACAATTCAAACAGAAAATTTGAATAACAAATCTTATTTCCCATACAATTTTTCTCCCAGTCTCTCTCACTTTTTAATCAGTCTGTCTCCTCTCTCTCTCTCTCTCTCTCTCTCTCTCTCTCTCTCTCTCTCTCTCTCTCTCTCTCTCTCTCTCTCTCTCTCTCTCTCTCTCTCCCTCTCTCTCTTTCTCTCTCTCTCTCAGAAAACAATGATGATTTGACCATTATTGATTTCCTGTCCTGTCAATATGTTTTTATGAACCAGAATGTAGAAACTATGTTTTATCTACTAGTTCAAAATTCCAGTTAATATAATATCATTATCTAAAATAAGAAAAAAAAGGTGTGAATAATCCAGGTTGCCTACTCACTTTTTTTATAATTTTAATTCCATTAAATCCTACAGTCCAACGCACAATCACATTTTATTTGCATAGTAAATATTATACTTCCATATTAAAGCAAATCATACACCAATTTGAAAGCACTTTCATTGTGAGCTATTAGGATATCCATCATATTGTGCTTCATTCTAATAACTGTACTACCATTTATGGGCTAATTATCATGGAAGGCTTCTCTGTCTTTAGATGCTGATATTAAGATGTACTTGCAGCAAACTCTGTTTCTTGGTATTTTCCCAACATTGTAGAAAATTGCCCAAATTTCTTATCCTTCCTTTCTAAAATCTTTTCATTCAAATCAGAAAGAATGTGGCTTATAAGCCAACTAGAGATGCAGGGTGTGCTTTTCTCCTCTTCACAACTGAGAGGTAAAATTCTACTGTAGTGTAATCTTTAGGGCTGTCTCTTGTGTGAGTGCAGATGGAGATGCAGCTGCTTTCCTCCAAATCAATTTTCTCCCATTGGTCTTCTTTAATCTTTTTTTTTATTCACAGAGAAATTTCTTGTTTTCTAACAGTGCATTTTCCCACACACAATCTGAATTATTTTTATACAGTCAGTTGTGGAGTTTTAATTTAACACTTCAATGACATCCAAACTTCTCTTAACTTCACTGGAAGTTATTAAGCCACTATATTCTGCAACTTCAAAGCAGCATATCCATGGTTTCCTGGCTTTTCAATATAGTAATTTGTTACTAATAAATGCTCAAAGTATAATTAGTAAATTACAAAATTAACTGGTCTGGATGTCAGAGCTTCAGATCATAAACTCTAAAAAAGGCATGGAAATGCAAAAACTCTTTCATGAGTTAGAAAGATTTCTTTGAAATGTCAAGTAAACACATTTTTGGATATAACAAATTGCTAATTTTATCTTAATTTTGCTTTAAAAAAGTGGCTCCATTTATTATTCCATATGAAATTTTGGATTGCCTCTTCTATTTCTTTAAAGAATGACATTGGGATATTGATGGGTATTGCGTTGAATTTGTAGATAGCCCTTGGCAAGATTGTCATTTTCACGATGGTGATTCTTCCAATCCAGGAGCATGGGAGGTTTTTCCATTTCCTTAGTTCTGCTTTAATTTCCTTTTCCAGGGTTTTAAACTTTTCATCAAAAAGATCCTTTACATTCTTAGTTAAGCTAATTCCTACGTACTTTATTTTCTTTGAGGCTATTGCGAAAGGAGTTGCTTTCCTGATTGTCGCCTCATTCCTCTCACTGTTGTTGTAGAGGAAGGCAGTTGATTTTTGAGGGTTAATTTTATACCTTGCTATCCTTCCAAAGTTTTGAATCAGTTCAAGAAGCTTGGGAGTGGAGTCTATAGGATTCTTTAAATTCAGAACCATGTCATCAGCAAAGAGGGAAAGTTTTACTTCCTCTTTCCCTATTTGGATCCCCTTTATGCTTGCTTCTTGCCTTATTGCACTGGCTAGGAATTCTAATAATATGTTAAAGAGGAGTAGAAAGAGTGGGCATTCTTGTCTCGTTCCTGATTTTAGACGGAATGGCTTTAGCTTTTCGCCAGTAAGTATAATACTAGCTGTGGGTTTGTCATACACTACCTTTATTATATTGAGGAATGTTCCATGGATTCCTAGTTTCTCCAGAGCTTTTAACATAAAGGGGTGTTGGATCTTGTCAAATGCCTTTTCTGCATCTATTGAGACAATCATGTGATTTTTGTCCTTGCTCCTGTTGATGTGTTGAATTATATTAATTGATTTGCATATGTTGAACCAGCTTTGCCTCCCTGTGATGAATCCTGGTTGATGATAGTGTATAATTTTTTTTGATGAGCTGTTGTAGACGGTTGGCCAGTATTTTGTTGAGAAGTTTTGCATTGATGTTCATCGAAGAAATAGGTCTATAGTTCTCTTTCTTTGATGAATCTCTGTCTGGTTTGGGGATGAGGGGTACACTGGCTTCATAGAATGAGTTTGGTAAAGAACCTTCATTTTCAATTTTGTTGAAGAGCCTGAGGAGTATTGGTGTGAGCTCTGCTTTGAAGGCCTTATAAAATTCAGCTGTGAATCTATCTGGCCCTGGGCTTTTCTTAGGTGGAAGTTTTCTAATAAAAGACCATGTATTACAAAAACACTTCTTAGCAGAAAGAACAACGCAGGAGGAATTTCAATACCAAACTTTAGACTCTATTACAGAGCTATAATTATCAAAACAGCTTGGTACTGGCACAAGAACAGGCCTGAAGACCAATGGAATAGAACTGAGGACCCAGATATTAAACCACAAACCTGTGGCCACCTAATCTTTGACAAGGGAGCCAAAAAATAGAATGGAAGAAAGACAGCCTCTTCAACAAGTGGTGCTGGCAGAACTGGTTAAGCACCTTCAGAAAATTAAAGTTGGATCCTTCCTTGCCACCCTGCACTAGATTAACTCCAAATGGATCAAAGACCTTGAGGTAAAAGCCGACACACTGAAACCTTTACAAGAAGGAATAGGAGATACACTAGGCCTCCTTGGCACATGTCAAACTTTCTTAATAAGAACCAAGAATCACAACAAATCAGAGAAAGGTTGGATAAGTGGGACTCTATTAAATTGCAGAGCTTTTGTATGGCAAAGGATATGGCTAGTGAATTAATTAGGAAGCCTGCAGAGTGGGAGATGAACTTCACCAACCATACAATGGACAAAGGCCTCATATCTAAAATATATCAACAGCTCAAAAAATTGAATCACTCCCAAACTAATCTCCAAAGAAACAACCATCCCATTAAAAGATGGACCAAAAACTTAGAGAGTCTTCTCTGAAGAAGAAACAAAAATGGCCTTTAGACACATCATGAAATGCTCAACATCTTTTGTCATAAAAGAAGTGCAAATCAAAACAACTCTAAGATTCCACTCCACTCCAGTTAGAATGGCCAGGATCAAGAAAACTAATAACAGGTGCTGGAGGGGATGTGGCCAGGAGGGATCACTACTACACTGTTGGTTTGAGAGCAAACTGGTTCAACCACTATGGAAAACACTAACAAGACTAAACATAGAACTCCCCTATGACCCAGCAATTCCACTACTAGGCATTTACCCAATTGTCCAGAAACAAGGGCATACTAAATCCACTAGCACAACGATGTTCATTGCAGCACTATTTACCATAGCAAAGATATGGAACCAACCCAGATGTCCCTCAGTTGATGAGTGGATCAACAAGATGAGATATTTGTACACAATGGAATTGTGTTCAGCTGTCAGAAAGAGTGACATTGCCCCATTTGTTAGGAAATGGAAAGACTTAGAAAAAATCATATTAAGTGTACTAAGCCAGACTCAAAGGAACATAGGCTCAATGGTTTCTCTCATTTGTCATAATCAATAGAAAACTTGGGCTCTCCTAGCAATAGAACAAAACCTAGATACATAAGGCCATATGGTATGACGCTAAATGAAAGGACCTCTAGGATATAGAATCAAATCCATATAATAAGTGATTGTTGTCCTTAATGTACTGTTATCTCTCATCTCTTTTGCTGTCTCTTGGTTATCTCATATTGTTACAGTATCTCACTTTGTTATCTGATATATTGGATATATTTGTATTTGGTTATTTGAAATTGGATAGGGAAGGGGGGAAAACAAGATGAGGAGTGGGGGTGGGGAGAGGGAAATGGGGACCAAGACATGTGAAAGGGTATCAATGTATGTGAATTAATGCACCTTCTACCTGGCAAATATAATGTAACCCTTCTATTAATTACAATAAAAATATATGAAAAAAGTGGCTCCAGTAGAATATACTATGTACTAGTAGACTAGTTAGATGAAAGTAATGCTAATAATAAATACACATACAAACTGATCTGTTTGGAAATTTGAAAAGAATGATGTGTGTATGTGTGTGTGAGAGAGAGAGAGAGGAGGGGGATCAGGGAACAGACACACAGATAGACAGAGAAACTTGAAATGTGTTCCCATCTTCTTACCTATGATTGGGTAGAGATAACAAGCAGTTATGGTGCCTACTGATAGAAAGAAAATTAAAGTACATAGGAGAAAACATATTTTCCTCAAACTTTTTCCTGAAAACATTTTCTATTCTAATCTCTGAACTAGGTTTGACATACAATTCAGATGAAATGGGTAAATCATGCCTTTGAAATGGCTTTAGCCAAAAATAGAATGGTAAATCAAGGATAGAATCAACTGGTTTGTGTTACAGATTTTTGTATAATTTTTTTCATTTTATTTTTTATTATTGAGGTAATGTATAGAGGGGTTACAGTTACATTCACCAGATAGTAGGTGAATTACTTCTCATACTTTGATACCCCTTCTTATGTTTTTGTCCCCATCTCCCACTCCCCACCCCTCCCAATAATCTTGTTTTCCCATTCCCTTTCCTATTTGAAATAAACAAATAAACATATATACACCCCACCAGGTAACAAAGTCAGATATAGTAACAATATGATTGAAAATGGCATAGTACACATTTTTTACAGCAATAATTATGTTAAACTTTATGTGAAAAGGCAGAAGTGGTAAAACCTGGAAGAAACATGTTCTTTATGATAGAATGTTGCTAACACTGAGAAATGGTCCAGGCTTGTGGTATTTGAGATTTGGACAAGCTACTAATAAGCAGCATAAGTTACTAATATTTAACATAGCTTATATATTACACATAATGTTTTCAGAGTTGAGAAATAAAATACAAAGTAGAGGAAGCCCTCATTCTAGGCTGCTTGATGTATTGAAGGGAATAGAAGGTAAACTGAAATAATATGTTGATTTCAGAAGAATAGTCTGTGATGTCATTTCTAACAAATTCTGAACAGTGAAATGCGGTGGCTCTGTGTAGATTCTGAGCCCAGATTTCTGAGTAAAAACAGAAAATACACAACAAAATGTCTGCCTCATTCAGGAGACAACATGGTTGTAGATTTTATTCCCAAAGTAGCATTAGGTGATAGAATTTTCAGAAAGGAGGAAAAGTGATAGACAGTATAAAGTTCATTCAGGTCTGACAAATATATTCAAGGATAAGAATGGTCACAGGTAGAGATAAATTCGATGGCATTAGTGAAATCTGGGGATACATGATAGTGAGTTGAAACATAATAAGGACAGAGAAGGTTCAAGTTTGGAATATATTTGTAGGAAGAACTGACAATACATATGGATAGCTAGAAAATACAAGAAGGCAAATCTTCCTTGACCTATATTTCTTCATCTTCCCTATAGAAATAGAACTTAAGAACATAGAGTTGTAAGAAAAACACATTTAAATATGCAGAAGCCATCTTTTATTTCTTCCTTACACTTTGCAATTCCTGTAAAACTGGTCTCTGTGTCCACTTTTTACATAGCTCTGCTTTTTGTTTTTCTGACATCAAGGCAAATAATTAAAAACTCACAAGCAAGCAAAAATAAACATAGTTTTCAGACTCTCCATTTGGGACTGGGTATCAGTGGGACACGGTGGTGAACAGGGAGATTAGTGCATTTGAATGTAGTTCATGTGCTTTACATGCATGGATGAACACAGAACAAACTAGTTAAAGTTGTTTTAGGAAGGGAACAAGAGAGATACAAAAGAGGTAGGAGGGATGAGATTAATGAGTATATTGCTGCATATATAGAAATGTCAAAATGAATCTCCCCTTGTAATATTGATGTGGGCTAATCAACTATCTTTCACATTTGTATAGCCTCCATACTATTATGCTAAAGGAAATTGTCCCTCAGTATGTTTTCTTTTTAAGTCTACTTTGATTCTATTCTTCCTCAGTGAATATGTCTAGAGATACTGGAGAACAGAATACTTGCATACTTAGTGTCCAACAGTTCCAATATTAAGAATGAAAACTGAAGCTTAAATTCCATCTCCACATGAAAGCTAATTTCTGTCTTGAGGCTATGTAAACTACAAAAGAAATAATAATGGCAATTACTTTTGAGGACTTGCTTTATGTCAGTCATAGTTATTCATGCTTTGTGGATTTTGACAAATTTTGTACAAAACAGTCTTATGCATTTCAAAGAGAAACTGAGGTACTGCTGTGTAGAAAATTGGCCATGGTCAATGACTAATGCATGATATGGTTACTATATCTGACTTTGTTACCTGTATTGTATATACATTAATTTTTTATTTGAAATAGGAAAGGGAAGGGGAAAACAAGATGATTGGGACGGAGAAAGTGGGACAAAAGCATGAGAAGGGGTAGTAATGTTCAAGAAGTAATGTACTCATTACCTGACAAATTTAACTATAACCATCTATACATTATCCAAAATATAAAATACAATAAAAAGTTAAAATTAATGTACATATGTGAAAAATTAATGTATAATATGTCTAGTTTCAATTCCAAGGAGACAACACTAATGTTTGAATATCGATATTTTCCAGTATGTACAGATGTTCATGCTTATTGAGATTTTATAAATAGCGGAAATTGTCTATTTCTACCTACTCAGTTATACTAGGAGAGAAGCAACATAGCTTCTAAATTGATGAGGTAATAAATCAAAGTCTTGTGAAAGTATGGAAGAAAGCAATATCTCATACAAACTATGACCTATAGAGTTTAAGTGACAGACTTTATATGTATCCATATCCTAACACAGTTTCCAAGAAATGTTCAGTGGTATTAGAAGCAAATTAGAAGAGTAAGGAGGATATTGGGTTCATTTGGGAAATCACACTCAACTGATACAAATTCATACTGCAACAATTTTTCAAAGTCAATAAAACTTGGATAACAAACAATTCTGAGAATAAGGCTACTGTTTTCTCTGCTTGTTTTCTACTTATACTGAATTTTGTAATAAAATGAACTTTTTTTCAAAACAAAAGGCAATAAAAACAAAAAAGTTATTGTTCTAAAAGGAGAAAACCATAGACAAAATGCATACCATACTTTTCTTCATTATTTATCTCAAGTTCTATGTTTTTCACTTTTTCATCCTCTATGATATATATGCTTCTTTCTGGATGAGTTACATTTTTCTCTATGTTGTCACATTATTTTGTTGTTGTTCTATAGATTATTCTTAGGTGGCCTTTTCCCATCTTAAAAATTACTGTATTTATTAACTTTAGGTAGTTGCTTACAGGAATTTCAATGTAAGTACATTCCATCTCCAGCAGTGTCTGCCCTTCCATTGCCTCAATTTGCCTAACTCCATTTTCACATATGTGCATTGAATACCAGTATTTAGCTACCTTTCCTGTGTCTACTCCTCTGCTCTCCTAGCCCTGAGCCCCATCTCCTCTCAGACAAAATGTTTCAGCTTCCTAGGATTCATTTTGTTAAATGGTAAGTTAGTTACTCAAGAGTTACGCCATTGGAATTCTTCCTTGCATACCTATCTCTACAGTCAATTCCATTGACTTTTGTCAATTTCCACATATGAGAGAAAGTATGCCCTTTGTTCTCTGAGCCTGGTTTGTCTCACCTAATATTTTCCATGTCTAGGTATAAGTATATTTATGCATATTTTCATTGAAAAGATCGACTCTTGCTGTAATAATACACAGGCAAATCTAGTTTTGTTTCATTTTCAAAGAAATTCTTTGTGTGCATTGTTGATGCTTCCTGGATCCTATCAAACTGTCTCAACACTGGTATTATCTTTGGATCCATGAAAAATAATTTTAACTGCTGAACATTCTACATTTTGCATTTACTTTTCCATTTTCTGGTGGTTAGTTGTAGGTAAGAGTCTCATGGACTTTGTGCCCTGGGTGGCTTTGAACAATAGTCCTCAGATCTCAGCCTCATGAGTAGCTAGGATCACAGGCCGGAGCCACAGGAGCATGTCTTTACTTTTTAATGAGGTACTGTGTAAAGTTTCAATATACGTATATGCTGGTATGTCTAAATCAATCTATATCATCAAGTATTTGATGTTTCTTAATGATAAACCCCTCTAATCATTTTCTTGTAGTTTTCAAAATGTACAGTACCTTGTCATTATCTATATATCTATTATCTATCATGCTGAGCAAAAGCAGAGAAAAACTTGTTTTTAGAGACCCATCAATTAAAAATTCCCATATTAACCTTTTTGACTCTCCTAGTTCTGAAGCTATCATTCTACTCCCAGCTTCTAAGAAACTTTCATTTTTTTCAATTTCATATGATTGAGATAACATCATATATACATAGTTTTTTTAATATCTGACTTATGCTACTCAGAATGATGATGACCTAAAGTTTTATTCACGTTGTCTTATATGTGAAAATTTTTCATTTTCCACTGTAGAATGATATTTTACTAGTGGTGCATACACTAGTGCTTTTTACACGGCTCTTTCCATGTTGGCAGTCAATGTGTCAGATAGTGTTCATTGTCCAGTACTGAAGATGTCAATATATTTTTGAAATATAAATTGAGACTTTTTTACCTTCTCTTATTAGCTGTACACATAGTTGATGGATATGTGAAGAGAAGAAAAAGAACTTTTTCTTCCATCAACTGAATTTTCCTGTAATTTTTTTAATCCTTTGATTTGAGAGATTTACAATAGAACAAAATCTAGAGACATAAGACCAAATAGTATGACATTAAATTTAAGGACCTCCAGGATAAGGAAACAAAAGTCATATAATGAGTGACTGTTGTCCTTAATGTACTATGTTATCTCTCATCTCTTTTGCCATCCCTTGTTTAGCTCATATTGTTACAATATTTCACCTTGTTAGCTGATATATTTTATATGTGCTTAATTGGTTATTTGAAATTGGATAGGGAAGGGGGGAAATCAAGATAAGCCAGATGGGGGGGAAGGTGGGAGGGAAATGGGGACCATGTCATGAGAAAGGATTTCAATGTTTGTGAAGTTATGCACCTTCTCTCTGGTGAATATAATGTAACCCTTTTATTAATCACAAGAAAAATATTAAAAAGAAAGAAAGAAAATGTGAGACAATAAAAAAGAAATTTAAAAATGAATGCTTAAAATTCTTCTGGTTAATGTTGATGAGTGCAACAGATGGACAGAGACTTATTGAAAGTCAGAACATCTGGGATATCACCTTGAGAACTGTGTCTATGCTCACAGAATTCCTTAAGATACTTTGAAGAAAACCAAGATCGCACAAATCATAGAAAACTGGAATGTATTTGTTAGCCAAGATAAACCTGAATACACAGTTAAAAGAACATGAAGTAGAATAACGTGTCTAAAAACCACAATATGAGCAAGGCACAATGGAGAATGGATAGACAGAATTAGCAAACACCAGTAGTTTTGAATCTAGACTTTATTTTATATAAACATATAGACATAGGTCTAGATCTATATGTAGATATATAAAGCTGAAATATACAGTGGAGCTCATAAAGTCACCAGCTAAATGATGTTATAATTCATGAATTTTCTACCATACAATTATGCAAAAGGAGCAGGCATTCAACACAAATGACATTTTAAAATTCTAATTTGGATCTATACTGGTATACACTACAGAATTCTGTTTTAATGCTGATGAGAGGAAGACGCAGTTCTCAACCAGCCATGCAATCACAAGTTGACACTGTGTACTTTAGTTATGAGGTTTGGTAGGCTAAGGGAGTTAAATTCGTTTTCAATTTAGGGTATTTTCAATTTTTTGTAGGCTTATCAAACTTAACTTCATCATAAACTGATGAATCTCTAATCATTTGAATTTTCTTCCTTGTGCCAGGGATTGCTCTAAACAACTTATATGAATTTGTTGATTTAACTGTTAGATGATGCTCATTTAAGGAAATAAAGAGTCAATTATGAAACCACAAGTATTCTCATCCACTCAAATAACGAATGAAGGAGATGAGGTGTTTTAACGGATAGGCCCATTAAATGATATGGTTTGGCAACCCCATAAGGTTCCCTATTTTCCTGGGCAACTTTATTCCAGAATAAAGAAAATACTTTACATTAAAAATTTCTTATGAGTTATTGGTATTTTATTAGTATCCTAAAGTGGTATTATATCAGAAATGTCAGTAGCCCCCAGAAGTGAGATTAGTTTGAGACAAACCAAATAAAAATACAGCTATGGACCATTTTAATCTCTATATTTCAATGTAAGGTCTAGGGTCTATAAAGTACAAAAGAGTCTATGAAATCTTTTATATTTTACTTATTTCATTCTTTATCATCTATCATTATCTTTGGTCCATTTGATGCTAATGAAACTTGACAATGGAAAATCTACATGGAATTTGATGTGAGTCAAATGTTTTCATTATTTAGCAGCCAGATGCACTTTTGTACTTTCTCAGAAGCATTTCCAAGACAGAAACATTTAGAATTTTCCAGAATTTATAATTTACAATTTATTTTCATACCAATTTTCTAAATGTGCACATTTAATACATGCATAATTTTCCTAATGGAAACAAATGGAAGAAGTATCTTGGACATCATAGAAGGCAATGAATACAAAGAGTTTCATGAATCTATTTAGTGGAAGTGAAGTATTTGAACTTTCACTAAGGTAGTCTATTGTTTAGGTGTTTGAATTTCTCCTTGGTAGTAAGTACAGAATATGAATTGACATTTTCTACACTGTCTCAGGTTTAGTCCTTCTTTGAGACCATTATAAATTAACAATGATGATGCTAAAATAATCATCTAATTCTCATGACTTTCAAAAATGTTAGATACATTCTGAAGATCCACTTTCCACTATGCGTTTGAAGACAGGGGCTTTATGCAGAATGTTGAAGAACAAACTAAAAACAGATGTATCTGGGAAAACATCTACTTGTGCTTATTTGTTTGGGTAGTGGTCACAATTCATAATGTCTCCTCTTTGTAGGTAAAACATTAATAAAACTATTACTAATAAATTTCACCATAAGAGAAAAATTTATTTTTCACTTACCTTATAATTCCATTGTTTTTATCTTCATTATAATGGTATTACCTAGTCTATGAAATAAGGAAAAGAGGAACAAAGGAGAAAAGAAGTAAATTTTTCCAAACATATTTACCCCATGGCACAGAGGCAGGACTTAGATTCATCCTTTAAAGTTTTCTATTCTTTTCTAGATATCTGTATTTGGTTTCTGATACTGGAATATACTTTAAATATAGGAAATAGATTTTCAGTGAAGGAATAAGCATGATGGAATTAGAGGGGACAGATGACCTTGAATTAACCCTGGTGGAGAGACATGAGAAGTGTGGAATTAGTGGGAGTCTTCTGGAGTCCTCCTCCCCACTTGTTGATCTATGAGGTACAAGGTGAGACCCATGCGTCCCACAGACTGCCAGTGAAATATAAACATACTCTATGTTTCTCAATGATCTGATGGTTGTAATGGGAGACTTGAAGGGCTCTAGATTCTGATGTTAAGCACCAGACCAAACAGGGCAGTCAGGCTGGGTGTTTGACTAGGTTGCTACAGCTGTCAGACAGTATCAGGCATACTAAAGCTAGCTCAGGTTGGAGAGAAACCTCTCACAGAACAGAAGACACTTGGTCTGGACGTTCAGTACAATACAGACCTTGAAAGCAAAACTTCATAATCCTTCTGCTTTCAGGGGTTTAACACAGAAAGTATCAGTGAAGTTACTGAAGGGATAACTGGCTTTCGGCAGAATTCATTCATAACAATGCTGCTTTCTGATCTTTAGACATAGATTGTGAAGCAGAATTCACAAAGCCATATTATTAATCCACCAACATAGAATGTGAGTGGGGATTCAATTGTCATGAGACAGGTTTATTTGATCCTACTGATGATGTGATGTTGCCATGGTAATGCTGCTCAGTAACAGGGGAACTGCAAATTCAGATATTTGGTATATGTGATTGGTTGAGAAGCCAAAGGGTCAAAGGTACCATCTATGGGATTATGACTGAACACTGCCTCTAGGTCAGAATCCTGCCTAAGCAGAAGTGATACAGCAGTACCTACGCAGCATTAGTTGGCTTCAGATATTTGTCTCTTACTGTTGCAACTAGCCGGTGCTGTAGTCTTAACAGAATCTTTGTTTCTCCCACCTTGTACTGAGTTTGGTTTCCAGTTCTGGAAAATGGCTATGGTGAGGAGGGAAGCCATCCTTTGCCCATAAAGAAATGCACATTAGTGTGGAACATAGTGCTGAACCACTTGTAGGCAAATTGCTCCTGAGTTTAGGATTCAAACTTACCAGAGTATCTCCCTCACTGTAATCTACTGAAATTCAGCAGTCGTCACAAGTGTGAGAAGACATTAAGACCTAAAACAACAAAAAATAATTTAACCCCCAAGTAAATCTTCAGAATTTTTAATATTTCTATATTATTTGTTAAACATAATGTTCCTGGAGTTTGTGCCAGCAATGTAATTTCTCAACTCTCTCATCTTTGTTTCATTTTGTGTTCACTAATTCCATATAACTTCTGCTGATTCTTTGTGTTTCCACTCTCTCTGGTGCTCTAATTTACACATTACACATTAATTTACACAGACATATCTGCATAAAGCAATTGTCAGATGTGAAATGATATATCTATGCCATATATAGTCACAATTGCAGGTAGGTATATATGCATATTTGTACTTCCACTAAGATTGGCATATTCTTTAGAAAAATGTGATACAGTCTGAAAGAGAATCTCATCTCACCTCTCAAATTTCATACAGTCTACTACTATAGACTACTTACTGTCTATACTATTATATTGAATAAAATACTAGATGACCTATACATTTACCATTACCTTGAAATTTATATAAAGTTATTAGTATATTTGCAAGTTAATATCACCACAATAGTAATTATAATAAGAACTGATTATTGATGAAATTAAATGCCAAGTAAATCACCAATAATATGTAATTTGATAATTATAAACTTTCTGAAGTTAAGAGGTTTGTTCCTGATTTAAAGATAAGGGCAGAAAATCTTGAGATAATTAAATAACTTCTCAAAGTCACATACTAGTTATTTAGGCCAAGATTGGAACACAGATCTGCAACCTCCAAACCTATTATCTTCCCTCCACTCTCTCCTGCCTTCTTATTTTGAACACTACTTAGATCACTACTATTTAGCTGCCATAGGTATAGGTATAAATAGTAAATTGATCCAGGTGTGAGAAAACTTTGAAAAACCAAACTATGTCTGAAGTGTTCTGACAAATCATGGAAGCAATTATATATTCTAAAATTATGCAAATGATCTTCATAGTTGTGAATTAATCAATGTTAATCACTTGAAAAATGGCTTTTAAGTTCTTTTTTCCCTTAGAGATGTATTAGAGTAGTTGAAATTCTCTTAGTAAGCTTCCTTTTTAAGAATTCCATTTTTTACCCCTGGCAGATGAGACCTACTTGAGATATTTTGGTGTTGAGCAACAGTCGCAGTAGGTGATTAAATTAGAGACAGGTGTAAAAACCCTACAGTCACCAGTTACTGGTTATGGATGGTCAGAGATTCTTAGTAATTTTTGACACTCACATGCTTTCTTATGTATACATAGAGAGAGACTCTGATAGAATCTGCTACTTAGAGAAAAGTCAGTACAAGGACAGGTTGAATGTTGGTTGATGATTTGGCTGATTTGATTATTGGAATTTATAAACAACATGTTCCTACCTGAGTGTCATTCACAAGAAAACAAACTTGGCATGAATGAAGTGACAATCTTCATTACATATCAGTATGCTGGAAGCCTAGCAACTCCATGCATTTACCAGGAACATTATTTTAGTGATGCTAAAGAAAGATTCTGAAGGCCATCTTGTGAAGACTATTTTGTTAGGGTCCTTCATAACATGGTAAAATCAGCATCATTGTAGAAATGCTATGAAGATATACTAGGAAAAACTCGTAATCCATGAAGAAAAGGACATGTGACATCCAAGTTTCCTGGCAATTCAAGCCATTATTATTCGTTGATTTTCATATATGGTTAGAAATGTGCATTTTAGTTGGTACTGAATTGATGAGGGTCTTTTCCTAGGTAGGTACAATATCAATCGAGCCACATGTTCTATAATTTTTGCTTTTGTTCTTTTCTGGAAGTGTACTGTGATTTGTTTTTCAATGCTTGCCTCAGATCTCAATCCTTCTATCTATAACTCTGGTTGCATTTGGGATTTCATTCATATAGCATAAAACCTAACTTGTTCTTTGTGATAGGGACCCCTTAACACTGTCTAAGCTCTCTTCAGTTATCTAACTCTCTCTGTCTCCCAAGAGCTGGTTTAAAGCTAGGAGCTACAGGTCTGGCCCCAAGACATGTATTCTGAGTCATTATAAAATATGTCCACCCCATATCTATCTATCTATCTATCTATCTATCTATCTATCTATCTATCTATCTATCTATCATCCATTTATCTGTCTGTCTGTCTATAGCTATAATACTATATATATATATATGTATATATATATAATCCTCTAAATGATTCTGGAGGGATTATCCAGGTTCTTTTATGCAGAAATTAAAAATGTTGGCATCAGAAGTGGGTAATGGAAAACTGATCAGTAGGTAATAAGAGAAGAAACAGAAAGAAAGGCAGAAGGAGGCTGAGTGATGGGATCAAATACAGTTTGAACATTAGCATAAAGGGTCTCTTTTAGCCTCATACATCTCATTTATATTGAATGCCTTTTCTGTGACAGCTTAATAAACTATCAAAATTGGGAATAAGAATTGCCATTTTTGAACTATTTCAAGGGGTTATCATTCCCTTTGTTCAATTTGTAGTCCTTGGAATATGACTCAGTAGTCAGTAAAGTGGTTGAAACATCTGACAGTAGAATTACAGTCTTTGTAGGGAATAAATGCCCTTAGATTAATTGATTCTGATAGTAAGCAAACTTTCTGTATGGTTTTATGGGGTGAATAAATAAATTAAAAGATTTCTGGCTGGAAGATTAATTTTAGTTCATCTTTTATTAACATGCATATTTGATTATTTGAAGTTGAATAGGGAAGGGAGGAAAACAAGGTGAGGGGTGGAGGTATGGGAGGAAAATGGGGACCAAGACATAAGAAAGGGTAGCAGTGTATGTGAAGTAATGCACCTTCTATTTGGTGAATATAATGTAACCCTTGTATTAATTACAATAACAAATATATGAAAAAAACCTAGATACAAAAGGCCATATAGTATGACACTAAACGAAAGGACCTCCAGCCTATCGAAACAAAAGCCATAGAATGAATGATTATTGTCCTTAATGTACTATGTTATCTCTCATCTTTTTTGCTGTCCCTTGGTTATCTCATATTGTTACAATATTTTTATCTGATATATTGTACATATGAGTATTTGGTTATTTGAAATCAGAAAGGGAAGGGGGAAATCAGATGAGGGGCAGGGGTGAGGGAAGATAAATGTGGACCAAAACATGAGAAAGGGTATCAATGTTTGTGAAGTAATGGACCTTCTATCTGGTGAATATAATGTAATCCTTCTATTAATCAATAAAAATACATATGGGAAAAAATAAAAGATTTTAAAATCTTTCCTGGAAAAAGAAAATTTATTACTGTGAAAATATTTGATTGATTAAAATCTCTTACTTCATAAGCAATGCACTAAATATGAGTACAGATCAACATTCTTGTCTCTTCTGATCTTAGAGAGATATTATCAATTTTCACCATTTAGAATAAATATTGGCTATAAGTTTGTTATGTTTTGTCTTTAGAATATTGAAACACTTTTTTTCTGTTCCCAGTGTCTTCGAGATTTCATCATGAAGAAGTTTTTCTTTTTTTCAAAAGTTTTTTTCTCTATATATTAATATCATTTCATTTTGCCCATAATCGATTATTACCTGTGTGGAACCATGATAGAATTCTTGCAATTGCAACCAAGTTAATTATATTGCGTTATGTTGAATTCAGTGTTTTTTCCTTTTTATTTATTTAGTTTATTAACATAGATTTTTACATCATATGTCAAATGATGTATTCAACAAACAAGTATTCAAGAAGTGAATCTCTATATACAATCCCTGGCATTTAGATTTTAGAACATAATTATGTCATTGATACATATTAATCTATGTAATAAAACATTATGTCTATACAGTCATAATTTTTTTTGCCAGTCCTGGGCTTGGGCTCAGGGCCTGAGCACTATCCCTGGATTTTCTCAAGGCTAGGGTTCTACCACTTGAGCCACAGCACCACTTCTGGCTTTTTGCTATGTATGTGGTACCGAGGAATTGAACCCAGGTCTTTGTGCATGCTAAGCAAGCACTCTACCACTAGGCCCTAGAGTCATAAATTTTTATGTCTATGTAGTTGTGTTTATATTTCCAATGCCATATCCATAGCATTGGGGACACAAATATTGAGTCCTCCCTCTTGTACTATTTGGATCTCATAGCCACATATTAAGGATACCATGCTCCTTTGGTATCTCACTCAACATGATTTGCTCTAGATTCATCCACTTCCCTGCAAATGCCATTATTTTATCTGAATTGTTTTATACTTATATTTACAAAGAAAAAAGGTTATAGCTTTTCTTTTTTTCTTTTTTGTTGTCCCTTATTTAGTTTTGGTATCCACCATTTCATAAAATGAGTTTGGTAGCATTCCTTCCTTTTATTTCATTCATTATTTTGAGGCACACAAGTGTTCAGCTTTGAAGGTCTGGCAGAATACAGCAGTGAATCTATCTGATCCTGGACTTTCTTGTTGGGGTCTCTATGTAATCGCACCAATCCTACTGCTTCTGATAGACATGTGATAGACCAAATTCATTTAGAGCAAAGTTTATTATGGAGCAAATTTTTGTACCACACCTGAGGGAGAATTTATGTCTTCGTGATACTGATACCCTTCCACATCTTAAGCCAAATGCCAATTTACAATGAATCATTTGCACATAACTAGAGTGACATGCTAAAATTTCCTACTTTGAGTTTTTTTTTCTTATTTTCTTGGCCTTTTGGTTGTCTACATGCCTAGATTCCTTATTTATTCCTGATCTAGTCAGAAACTTCTCCCCAAACTTAATGATTATTGCTATTGCATTGACAACTTATGAGCTTCCACAATCCAAAGTGCTGATTCATTGTCTCTGTCTTGTGGTATGCTGCTTTCTCTAAACTTGTAACAGACTCAGATTCCCGCTCCTGATATGAATACATCTGCCAATAATACTAGAACTTTAGATTATACTTGGGGTTTGTCAGTAATTCCCTCTCAAGACCACTTTGCAGTCAATAGGACTTTTCAGTGTGAAAAGTGAACAAACATCTCTCGTGAACAAACATTTTGTGATCTCTTAGGGTATAACAAACTGCTGAATATCATCTTAGAAAGATCATAGTATATAAATATTTGAACAGACCTTATATATTATGGATATCCAGTCATAAAGAAACAATAAAATGAGAGGATCACAATGTAGGTAATTTGAAAACTTAATAGGTTGTTTGATTTATGTCTAAATGTATATAATGTCAAAAGACCAATTTCTAGATTATGTTACTTTATCATGATGTAAAATGTCATTAAATATGTCATTGAAATAAAAGTAATGAAATGATTTGGCATATGAAAGAATAATTTAAAGTAGTGGTTTTTCTTCCAACTGTCACAACTCATTTTGTAGCAATTATCTGTGACTGCAAATCTATGAGTTGAAATGTCAGCAAATGGCTCTCTGTGGTAGGAAAAACATCTCTGAGGTGAATATAAATATTACTTGCTAAAACTATTTGAAAATCTGACATTTTACTTTTGTTAAAAATAAAAGTATATCAGGTATTAGAAAAATTGGTGAAAATGAAGACCTAAATCCAATACATTTTCCCAACTATTCTGTCTGATGCTATTCTGAAAAATTTACTGTCAAAGTGTTGTTCCTTATAAGTTCAATAAATCTCCCAATACATTGTTAAAACTATTGTAATATTTGTGGGGCAAGAGAAAGACAGGAGAGAAATCCCAATTTTTAAACATTGTCTTGTCTTTGTCAGTATGTAAGAGTCTTATAATTTCAGATACAGGCCTTATGAAATTTACTTTTTCGTTAAAAAAATAGATGTGCAGGGAAAAAACTACTGAAATATTTGAGAATGATACTGAAAAATTAGTGAGCACTTTGTAACTTGTGTATAACAGCAATAAGACTTTTGATTTTGAACAGAATTTGGACTTTTGAGAATAATATGTTTAAATTTATTATAGTCAATTACTAAGCTCTTTTAGCAATATAAGTATATAGAGACATAGTAAAAAGATTAATACTTATATACATGCTATTTAAAATAATAGCTGAAAATTTGAGGTTTTAGAACAAACTAAGCAGATTTCTGAAGTTTTTATATTTGAAAATACAAACTATTGAGTACTTAAATATAGAAGACTTATTTCTGTCATAAAGATACATATTTGAAATAATTCCTCTTATTGTTATATGAATGAATAACACATATAAGATAATGTGAAAATTTCTCAGTATTTCTTTAAGTCTCTTGTTAGAAGATTATAGTTCCCAGAGTTGGTTTTTAAAGCCATTATTTGAAACAACATTGCCTTTTCAGACACAAAAGAAATAATAAAATGTTATTAGCTGCTAATAATTCAAAACAAATCTATCATTTGACTATTCACAAAAATATTACTCATGAACAAAACGTTTTCCTGAATTTTAGGTGGCCTTACTTACAAATAGGGGAAAGTTAAGACATTAAAAGCAGTTAAAGTCATAAGCAGTTAACTGACTGAAAAAAATGAAATAATTTTAAAGGATTATTTTAATTACTCCTCAAACAAACAGGGATGAAAACATCTGCTCATCCTGTTGTTCCTAAGTTAGCCATGCCCCATTTTTTGTAGTTGTCAAAAATCACTAGCAGCATGCCATAAGATATATTCTCTGTTGCTACAATACTCATAAGGTTATTATTTAAAACAATGTATTTGGAAAGTCACTGGCAATAATTCTCATGAGTCATAAAATATCCATGCCATTTTGCCTAGTAATTCAACTTCTGAGAATTTTTCCTAAGAAAATAATTGAAAAATGCAGATGACTTTTGCTCAAATATACACATCACAACATATTTTGGAACATTACAACTAAGGAATTAACTTTAGGAGTCATAAGTCAGAGAAATCGTGATGCCTGGCATGCTTTATTGCTCTTTTGTTTTTTTGGGGGTTTTGTTTGTTACTATAATTCTTCATTAGGCAAAATATAGAAATTAGTTGAGAGGAAATGATGGATACTACCAAGATGAGAAACAAATACAATAATGTTAGAAGATCTGTAAATGTACTGTTGGGCTTTAATAATGGAACACATATGATTGGTTAAATAATGGCCCTCAAATTTGTACATATACTACTCACATGAATCTACAAAAATTACCTTTATTGCAAAAAGGACATTGCCAGTGTAATGAAGAAGAATCATGCAATGGACTGTTTTCTTGGATTCCACAGATTGAGAACTGCAGTGACAATCTCATTGCAAGATAGGTGCAAAGAAATTCCCCCAAAATACCTTCAGAAGGAATTAGCTTTTCTGGATCTTGACTTTAATTCTATAGAACTGAACTGGAACTGCCACTCTCCAGAATTTTAAGACAATAAATTTTCCTGCTTTTAAGAAGAAAAGTTAGGAAATATTTGTTACAGTACAACATTTATTCAATTGTGTTCTCCCCTCTCTCTACAGCAGCACCATGGGTTGTTTGAGTATAAATAACAATTAGTAGCTGTAAAAGAAGAAAATAGTGTTTTACCTAAAATGTTTGTAAGAAAGCTGAGTAAAGGCATTGTGAATCGATCTTCTTGTGGAACATCTAAGGACATAAACATGTTACTTTAAACAGCATAAGCACATCACTTCCTGTTACATTATAACTTTTGAAAATTCTTTCAGACTGACTGACTCGGTGTTAAATAAGAAATTGTTATAACTACATAAGTACTTTTATTACTTCAAGGTTGAAATGAAAACCTAGGGAGTCTTGGAATTAAATTATTTATAAGTGAAATAGCTTGTAAACATGTGTTTTTAAAGTGATATTATAAATCATTCTTAATTTACTATTACATTACTATTATAATTAAATTATAGTTTAATACTAAATGAAAACTCAGGAAATAAAATCATATATGAAATGACTTCAACTAATTTCATCTGAAGAATGAAATTTGCTTTTTTATCATGTTTGTTTTCATCACAGTGACAAATAATCAGTGAAAAAGTATATCTACATTTTTTTTGCCAGTCCTGGCCCTTGAACTCAGGGCTTGAGCACTGCTCTTGTCTTTTCTTGAGGCTAGAGCTATTCCACTTGAGCCATAGCACCATTTCTGGCTTTTTTTCTATGTATGTGGTACCAAGAAATCAAACCCAGCTCTTCAGACATTCTAGTTAAGCACTCTATCACTAGGCCAAACTTCCGGGCCTCTCTATAAATTATTATGCCTATTATACCTACAAATATCTAAGGTAGTATACATTTCATTCTTAGAAGAGATGAAGTGGTAAGGCATTTAGTTAATTTTATATGCAGTAAATATATTCTTTAAAATAAATATCTATATTGACAAGACAGATAATTAAGATCAATTTCATTAAGCATTTACACCAAATCATTTTTATATTTATAGTGAATATCTGTTTTCACTGTTTAGGGGGCAGTATTAGAGTTTTAATTCCTAGAGTTGTGCTTCCTAGGAAGGAACTCTACCACTTGAACCATGCCCCTAATACTTCCTAGTTAGACTTTTTTTTCAGAGAGGGCTTCACATTTTGCTAGTCCAGCCAAGGAGTATGATCTTCCTACCTAGACCTCAGTTTAGCTGAGATCATCGGCATGCATCACATGACTGGCTTGTTTGTTAAGATAAGGTCTTGCTATATTTTTTTTTTGCTTCAGCTGGCCATTGCCATGAGACTATTGATCTGTGCTTTCTGAAGAGCTGGAATAACAGCCAAAATGAATACATTAAATATATCTAAAGAAATCTGTTGCAGGAAAATGTTAATAATTAAAGTATGCTGAATTTTTATATGCCAGATGTTGTTAAGCACTTGGCATAGCAGTTCATTCATTCTTCAGGATAATCTTTTGACTATTATTGTTCTTATTTAACAGATAAGGAAAATGAAAGACAGAATTTAGATAACTCATAGAAAGTTGATACCGGTAATAAATGATGGAGGTGAGAAATTACACAGTACAGCTCCCGAGCTCTACTTTAATTATCCTTATTTCTCAACACTAAAATCTTTATAAGTACTATTTTAATGGAAGAAAAGAAGTGCTTTCATCCATTGGGAAAGTTTATAGTGAATATAAATTTTCTGGTGTTCTCATTTGCACATAAACTATGTAAATACTACACAAGAATTGCTCTTATTCTTGTTGATAAGGAAACACATTATCTAGTGAGTATAATACATTTTCCATTATGCATTTATTCTGTTTGCTTTTGCCACTGGGTTGTTATTTTTATAGCATATTGTAGACTTCTAGAAAGTGACTTGGAATTCTTCAGGATAAATAATGCTCTTCAAGCAATATTATGCTATTTTTGCTTACAATGATAGGTTTCTACAGGAAGATAATTATATTTGGAGAAAAACTGTTTTTTTAAAAAAAAACTACATGAAGAATTAGCAATTATTCCCTCCTGCCAGCAATCTTGAGAAATTCTACATTTGTCTTAAGCTATTTTAACAAAATAATTAATTATTATGTCTGAAGATAGCTTTGGGATAGGGAAAATCACAGGCAAATGTTTCATTTTTAGTACATTCTTACATTATAAAGTAGATAACAAATGGTATTCTCATCCAGAGTTGTTTTGGAGGTAGGTAGATTTTGAAGTGCCACCTTTAATGTCATGTTTGTGTGTAATGAATGCTATGCATCAAAAATGAAGCTCCAGTAGGATATAAAATAGATACTTTTAGACTAAGTTCATTTAATATTTAATTTAGTACTTTTTGTTGTACTTGATAAACACTCATGTTAAAGTATGACATTCACAAATTAAAACTAAGAAGTTTTGATTTGATGAGAGTTTTTTTTTATATCAGAAACATACGCTTACTCTAAAAATGTTATGGAGAATACTGCACGGTCATTTCTTTTTTCCCTCACAGTAGCCTGATAGAAACAACTTCAGGAGAGAATATTTATTTTCTTTCATAGCTTCAGATGGTATTGTTTAGCATCTCTTGACTCCTGTGTTGATAAAGGAAATCCTGGCAGCCAGTGGTGGAGGAAGTTATTCACCTAAAGCCATACAGGGAGGAAAGAGGGGAAGAGGGTTAGTATAATCTGTCACTGTAGCCGTTAGGGAACCCTATCCTCAAACTTTCTAAACTCCTATAAACTCTCAAAGCGGCACTATCTATCAATTGAAATCTAAGCACTAGTATCTCTGGGACACATTCAGATATTCCACTCAGGTGCCTAAATGCCTATCTCATAATGCAAAATGCATTGAGTCCATTTCCACGAGTCTCGCAAATCTGAACATTTCCAGTGGATTCAACATCCTGATGCAATGCCTCTAGTGATATTTTGAAGTATACTCTTAGCTTCAAGACTCTGTCAAAGCAAGAAGAAAATTACATACTTCCCCTATAAATGAAACAGGCTAAATATTCTCATTACAAAATAAAATGGGACACCAAGAAAAATTGAACTAACCACTGGGTAGGAAAGCATTAAAACCTCCGGATCCACAGGCTATTCCCTCTTTGGCACAGTGTAGGAGGATGATTTGAGCTTCAAAGAACTTAGGCTTCGCATTTTGCAGCTCTCAGGATGGTTTTTGTTGGTCTGATTCCACTCATTGCATTTGACTTTTCTCAATAGACTTTTTGAGGAAGGCAGGCAGAGGGAAGCTAGAGCCAGATGTATCACTATGTGCAAACACATTTTACCAAACACCCCATTCTGCTGTGGTCTTGAAGTTATGGTTAACAACAGTTGACGTACTTCTTGTTATGGCATCCAAAATTTCTCCCCCACAAACCAAGCTCCCACAAGACTCTTTCTAATCCAAAAGTTTATTCCAAAGACTTCGTCTCTATCTCATTAAAGCTGGAGTCTCATGTACACACATCCTCACAAATTGCCATCTTGCCTCCAAGGACTCCCTATTAGATAAACTATTGTCCATTTTCTAGTTCTTAGAAAATCCCACTCATTTCTCAGAATTCAGAGAAATTTTCATAGTTATGTATGTACAAGCCCAATCTATAATAGCACCTAAGATATGTCTATCTGTATTATATTTGGAAGGTCTATTTTTTTCTTCAAGGGAACTTGACTACTTACACTGCCTGTACCCACCTTACACTTTAGTACTTGTGTCTGCTTCAATAAATCTCTGTTAAAACTCCATAGAGGATCTACCCCTGACTTCTTTCTCCAATGAGATCAAGAACCACCATTCATCTCTGCTAACAGTACACTAGTACCAAAGTCTCCGCATAGCTATCATCAGAATGATAGCAAAGTGAATTAGGCATATGCTTTCAAGAGATTGAATTCCAGATGTCTCTAGGGTGAAAGTGACAGCATTAAACTTTAGGATTTAAGTATTTGTTGAGATTTTCTATGAAAAAAATTAACTCTCTTTGCATATCCCATTTGCTTATAGCTAAACGCCGCATTTCCCTAGCCTCTCAATATCCTGGAGCCTTCACTGCAGCTTTGGCTCCACTCTGACAGCTTCAAGCATTACTTTCTCTAGGACAGCCTTACAGGACCATAAATCTGTCACCTGCTGCCTGACCTCCCAGACCTTCCTCAGTAATGCTGGTGGAAGACTCCAGGACTCTGTGACTTATATTCTGCATGGTGAGGAAACCACCATCACTAAACCCAACACCCCAGTCTGCCAATAACTCAAGCTCTGTTCAGGCCCCCTGGACTGCCATGGTAGCAACAATGGCTGCAGCAGCAGCAGCAGCAGCAACTTCAGAATATCTGCCCGGTCGGAAAGTAGGAAGCACTTCCTTAGCTGCTAGGGTCAAGCAGTGTGCCCCAGGGGTGGAAAAAGGAGCTCTCTTTTTCCTAGTGAAAGTTTTTCAAATGACTTTGCAAGTTTATTCAGCGGAGCCTGTGAAAGAAGAGGTGGTGTGGCCTTCCACACACCTTTCCTATTGTCTTAGTGTAAAATACTTGATGTCACTTTAAATGTACTAATCCCTTTGACATCTTTCACAAATTTCAACTCCTTCCTTATCTGGCCAGATATCTGCACCTCCTCTAAGTTCCCTGCTACAAGTCCTTCTGCTCTGCTTTGTACTCTGGCCAGTAAGTTCTGCTTCCAGCACTCTAGGATTTATTTATCCCACTTCTCTAACAAGAAGGTGAGCCTACCAGTTGCTGCTTCCTGACTTTGGGCTTTGGAACTGTCGGAATTTGAACCAATGTGCTTCTTCTCTCATAAATGACAGAATTTCAGATACTTTTCTTAGAGCAAAATAAAATGGAAAAAAGAAACTCAGGGTCATAAAGGAAATGCATGTCACAACAACTTTGAGATTCCATCTCTTGTGAGTTAGATTGGCCATCATCAAGAACTCCAACAACCAATGTTGGCTGGAATATGTGGGATGGGGAGGAACTATATTTCATGATTGATCGGAATGTAAACTATTGCAACCTCTGTGGAAGAAAGCTGGAGATTCCTAAAAAGCAAGCAAGCAAGCAAACAAGCAAACAAATAATTTTCCCTATGAGATAGCCATACCATGGGTGAGATAAGGCAAAGACAATTGCACATCCATGTTCATTGCTGCATTATTTACAATAGCCAAGTTATGGAAAAGCCAAGATGCCATACAACAGATGAGTAAATTCATAAAATGTAGTATATGTACACAATAAACTTTTACCCATTCATTAGAAAAAGGAAAATCTTGTCATTTGCTGGGAAATGGATATAGCTAGAAAAAAAAACATAAGTGAGGTAAGGCAAGTTTAGAGAGACAAATATCACATGTTTTTTCTCATGTGTGGAAGCTAGATCTAAAATATAACCAGACAAAGGTACTTATACAGGACTTTAGGCATTTGCACACAGTCAAAATAAGGGAGGATATCCAGTCAGAGTTATAAGTGAGCCCGTGGCTTACATCTGTAATCCTTTAACTGTAATCTATGTCCCAGAAGGCTGAGATGTGAGGAAAGTATGGCTTTTTTTCTGTTGTTGGTGGTGGTGGCGGTGGTGTTTGTGTTATTTTTTGTTTTCTCCTCAGGAGATTAAGGGAGTATAAAAATGGAAATATTACACATGTGTATTCATGTCATTCATATACACTATATAGAAAATAACCTATATAACTTATGGTCAGGAATGAGAGAGGAGCACTGAAGGAAAGTAAAGGTAGGACTGATATTGTCCAAAAAAGATAAATGTACTCATTACCTGACATATTATATGCTAGCCTCTCTGGATTATAATCCATTAATAGTAACAATAACATTATTTTAAAAGGAACTCAAGTAGAAGTAAACATTCTACCAAAAATATTTGAAATTCCTTGTTCATAATAACCTATGTTAAGTTATTAACCATTGGGTTACTTTGGGCTACAAAGAGCTATTATACTACCAATTAATTGCAAGGACCTATCAATTTTTGATAGCATATAGCCATACTATTCATATATTTCAATTGTAATGATTTATAAAATGAGAGACTGTAAACTTAGACCCTGAGCTCACAAAAGAATTATATACAATCATAAAGTAGTTATGTGAGGATTAAATTGTGAATATGAATCAAAATCAAGGTCAAGATTTCAATCTGAACTAGAAAATTCTGAGAGTTTCTGCTTAGAGCTAGACATTCAGTGAATTGTTAGTGATCCTGTGGCTCAAATCTGTAGTCCTATTTACTCAGGAGACTGATATCTGAGGACTGTGGCTTAAAGCCGGCTTGGACAGGAAAGTCAGTGAGAGTCTTATCTCCCATAAACTTTCAAAAAGAAAGAAAGAAAAAAATTTAAAAAGCCTGAAGTGGAGCTGTGGTTCAAGTGGTAGATTGTTTTTCTTGAGTTAAAGAAGCACAAGAACAGTACCCAGATACTAAATTCAAGCCCCAAGTTTGAAACAAAAATAAAAATAAGTTTTTATCAGAACTCCATAATAATACATAGACATAGTTATAATATTTATCTAGGCTTTGAAATGAATAGAAAAATATTGCTAGTCAAAATTATTTACATATGTGTGCCACAAAACACAGAACTCCACAATGTGTTCTGTTTAAAAAAGTGCAAAGACACTGGGCGTGTAGCTTACTGGTAGAGTGCTTTCCTGGCATGCACAAAGCACTGAGTTTGGTTCCTTGAGTACAACATCCACAGATATTTTCTATTGCTTACCTAATGGCAGCATAATACTTTTAGAAATGAGAAGAAATATGAAGTGGTAACAAGGTTCACAGAGCCTGGTAGGAGGATAGGATGTGAATCACAGATTGTGGTTTGGAGTTCTGGTAGTGCTTGGGATTCAACCCAGAGCCTCACACAGGTTAAACACACCATGAAACTACTCATTCTTTATAACATGTTTGTTTGACGTTGAAGATTCTGCATATATTTGCAACATCTATATTTCACAAATAAGATATTTTTCCTCACCATCACAGATCATTGAAAGCCTGAAGCCCCAAACTTTCAGCCTCCTGGTTACTAAATCTTAAAATAAATGCTCTAATCATTTTCTAACTTTTGCATTCTGATTTCAATAGAGGTGCACAAGAATGTTAGCCACTGTCAGAATTAATGAGGTTTTGTAACACTCTAACATTAAGCATGTAGGAAGTCGCTGACCATTAATCAGATGGCATTCAGGGAATGTTTAAAGAAGAAAACAGTAACATTGAAGAAAAATGGAGAAACAATGAACAAATCCCAATTTTAGGCGTATTTAAAATGTTAAATATTTCCTGCTAATTGACATTTTATTTCAAGGACACTGGAAAACCCATTATGCAAACAGATGTTCTGAGGTGGTAACTTAAAAAAAAACTTACTAAAGGAAAGAAGTCCTTTTCAGACTCAATGACTTGTTGATACTAATGAGGAAGCTGAAATAATCTTAGTATTTCTCTTATAGCTTCAAGTAGTTTTTTTCTCCCCTTAGGGAAGAATTTCTCTTTCTGTAGCTATTATGTTACCTACTTCTGGTAATATTAAAAGTTTGAAAAAATTCAGTCACAAATAGTTCATCTAAATCTCTCTGAAATGAAACTTTAAAACACACTTGAGAGCATTGTTTTTGAAGTTTTCATGTATATCTAGAGTGGAGGGAGGAAGGGAGGAATATGAGTCAGTTGGTATAAGTTTTTGGCCACACAGGCTCAGTTGACCTCACAACATAGGTCATCTAACCTACATACTTAACAATGTTCTACCTCTGAAATTTCCAATTCAAAATCCTCACTTTCCAGCTTACTTATTCAATGCATTCAGTCTAATCATGACCTTCAGTATCCAGCTTCTTTAACAGTGTCATTTATCCCATCACAAATATCTAATGAATGCTTACCATGCATTTCTGCACCAAGGATAAGATGTTAAATAAATCATGCAGGCTATTTCCTGAGGACATGTTTAGAAATCGTGACCAAAATTTTGGATCATTTTAGGTTGAAACATTGATATCAAAGATAGGCAGAGGGAAATGTAGAAACAACAGGATATATGCGGAAGATTAATATAATTAGTCATAATTCTTTCCACCACATAACTACAAAATTATTTCAAATTTCAGTGTTCTACGACACAAGTACATACCACACATACACTCTCGAGTATGATGATTTGGTCTGTTTGTCTTAACATCAATAACTACCTACTATTGCAAGCTCCTTTCATGGTTAAAAAAAAAAAAAGGAATAAGCAGAACTCAGCCTGGGCACTCTCCCTGAACTCTTCAGCTCAAGGCTACTGCCCTACCCTTGAGCCTAGCTTCACTTCTCATTTTCTGGAAATTAATTGGAGATAAAAGTCTCAGGTTCTTTTGTGCCTTGGCTGAGTTCTGCTTATTCCTTTTTTTTTTTTTTTACCATGAAAGGAGCTTGCAATTCCTCGGTATCACATACATAGAAAAAAAAAGGCAGAAGTGATGCTGAGACTCAAGTGGTAGAGCTCTTTCTTTGAGAAAGTCCAAGGACAGTGCTCAGGCCCTGAGCTTAAGCCCAGGACTGGCAAAAAATAGAATTGTGGTGATCTGCCTCAGGTTACAAATTAATAAGAGTAAAACAAAGATAGATCTTGAATCAAAAATCCATATACTTCACACCATACCATTATTTCAACATAGAATGAACCTGAAAGCTAAAACTATATGCTATTCAACTGATGAGGATGAGTAAAAGCCATCTTAATAAGCTTGTCCTTGATAATGCAATTTGAGCCTACTAGAGGTTCTTTAGCCTCCAGGGCAAAGCAAAAGAATAAAAGTAATAACAAAAAATGCTGAAGGAGCTATCCAATTGTCAGAGTTTTTAGATGTTGCTTTTAAGGGATTATCATGTACTTGTGTACATCATATTTTCTTCACTGTCATCTGCTACATGGGGGAAAATGGCCTAGTGAAAGTTTACATTAGTACATGACTTGTGTTGGTCGAAATGCAGAAATAGGAGAACCTCTTCATCCTAAAAATATACAGGGTACTATGTTGATATAAATAGAATTCATTTTTCAAAATTGTTTTGACTCCTCAAAACAACTCATTTCCCTGTACAGTAACATTGAAAGGGTATAGTAATTAAGTAAGATTAAGTAATTAAGATTTGGACACCTTTACTCCTCAGATCTTAGCCTCTCAAGAAGCTAGGATTACAGGCATGAGCCACCACACCCAGCATAGCTGATCATACTTTGGGACTTTGTCTATATTTAATTCCAATAGTATTCTGTTGGCCAAAAAAAGTCACACAGCCAGATCCTGAATCATATGGCAAAGCAGTGCACTGTCTTACATAAAGTTATATAAGCTAGGAAAGTTGGTACAGAGAAATGAAATGCTATGGACATTTATTCACTCACATGCTTCAATTTATCTCTTTGAATTAAAAAAAAGGAGGAAATTGGAGAGATACACAGGCCATGCGTACATTACACTTTTGCAGGCATTGAAGAAATCTGGATTTTATTCCAGTTGTGGTGGGAAATTGAGGCTCTGGGCAATAGAGCAATTTAGCTGCAGCCTTGGTTCAGTAGCTTTGAGAAGTGAAGTAATCCTCATTTTTCTTCTAGCTAACTCTACATATAAGTCAGTCTAGGTTCTTCAGAACCTTCAAAATGAAACAGCTGATAGACCAAGCTTGTCATTTTGGGTTGTCTTTCAATAAATTCCACTCTGCGGCATCATTGTGTTCAAAGATACCTATCCGAACTTCCAGCAGCCAACATGGGGCATCAGCATGGAGAATCTCCAGTGTTATTTTAGAGTTCCCAGATTGTCACTTGTACTTTGTAACTTGTTCTGAGCCCAGTCTTCCCCAAAGAGGACTTAATTACTGATGAGTGAAGCATTAAAGCTGCATCATTAATGCCCTAGCATTTCCTTATCTATGGAAATAGAATAGAGGGTGTTAGTGTTATTTCGATAGAATGATTGGGGTTATGGGTTCCTAATGGCTTAATCCTTCATTTATCCCTTGAAAAAATATGCACGATTCATTGCAGTCTCAGTATGTTGAAAAATTCCAATTCTCCTTAGATTGAAACTTATCCCATTGAACCCTGACTAGATGAGAACTTAACTATTGCTTGCAGTTAGGAACAGCAACAGCAACAACAAAAACCTACCTAAATTGGTAGAGTGCTTGCCTAGCATATATTAAGCCCTGGGTTTGATTCCTTGGTACCACATACACAGAAAAAAAGCCAGAAGTGGTTCTGTGGATCAAGTGGTAGCCTTGAGAAAGCCCAAGGACAACACGCGAGGCCCTGAATTCAAGTCCCAGGACTGGCAAAAGAAAGTTAGGTTGAAAAAGGTGTGTGTTTCTCCTTTGTACTTAGGAATTCAAGTGATAAGACACAAAATCTAGGATAAAGTGGGGATTGAGAGTAATTAGTAATAATTCAGAAAAGAGAAACATTGCTACAGTCACAAAACCTCAAATGCCCCAAACATTTACTTTTTTTAAAAATAGTCATTGTTGCAGCTTTTTTATTTTTGGTCAAAAGACTTATAGCTGTCATTTTTTTTAGTTTGCTTTCTTTTACATTGTACTCATGAAAGAAAAATGAAACTGCAAAACACAAAAACTTCCATTTCCATGTTCAGATGAAAGACTCTAGTCTCACATGCAATGATATTGACAACTCTGACAGATCCATCCCTGACTTGAACAGTCAAAAATGACTGCATGGAAACACTAACAACCAAAATAACTCCTCTTTATAAATGAGAAATAATGAGGAATAAATGAATGGCATATCTTTGGCACCCAACTGAGTGCCACAAAGATCATTCTAAAATTCAGGTACTGAAATTTTTGTCTATTAATTTCCATTCTGAAAATTTCAAAATCAGACTCAGAGAAATTTGCTGCATAGGCAGCTCATAAGAACTTGGAATAGAAAGCTGAGAGTTTTCTTGCAGTGGCACTTAAGAAAAAAAAACATTTAATTCTAATTTTTCCTACTATGGCTGATACCAGAGTTTCAACTCTGTTACCACTTTTCCTGAAGTTACACTTAGAATTAGATTTCAGAATCTGTAATCCCCTCCCTCAGTTCTTTCTCCTCAATTGTCCTGTTCCTAAAATAGAACTCATTTAACCCCCCCCCCAAGGATATCTCAAGGCATAGATGGATAAAAACAGAAAGCAAGAAGCTAAGAACTTACAATTTTTAAGATTCAGGAAATTGACTGTTACATTTCTGTGAAAACACCAACCTGGCTATTTAGAAAAGCTTTTTCAAAGTCGTTCCTTGATGGGATTTTTCACATTCTAGTGAAATATACTGGCCACCTATAAGCAAGATTTATTTCTTAGAAAGTTTGATTTGTTTGGAAAAAAACAGATATCGCAATAGTTTAAGAAGGACTGAATATGAGCAGAATTAATTTTTATCCCTTTAATTATCTGTTTATTAAGTGTGATCACTTTACAAATTCCATTTCCCTTTATTTACAAAGTTCTCTACCATCTTTGTATTTTTCCCTGCTCTCCAAAATGCTATTGTATCATTGGGGGAACTAATAAATCATTATGTTGAATGAAGTAACCCAAACTCCAAATATATATTGCCACTCATATGTGGATTGTACAGCCAAAATGTTGACAATGATGATGACGATGATAGAAACAGTAATAGTAATATGAAGGGTACTTTCTAGGGAGTATGGGGAAAAGGAAGACATGCTTAGTGGAAAAGAGGATTGGAGGATGGGTTACATGAATTTATCTATATGTACATTCATATGCATGTTCTTATGTATATTTATAGATATGAAGATAACATAATGAAATATAATAAATGCTGTTTGAAAAAGTGGGTAGGAAGAAAAGGTAAAAATATTGTACATTGTAATGTATGATATACAAATGAAAATAAATATGGAGCAGGGAAAGGGTGACTCATATCTGTTATCCTATCTATACATGACGCTGTGACCTGAGAATGAAAATTCAAAGCTGACCCCAGGCAAGAAAGTCTATAAGACTCACATCCTCAATTAACTACCAGAAAGCCAAAATGGGACTGTGGAGAAATAAGTCATCACTAGTCTTAGGCTGGTAGTTTTGCCTAGTGGTAAGAGTGCTTGCCTAGCATGCATGAAGACCAGGGTTTGATTCCTTGGTACTACATACATAGGAAAAAGCCAGAAGTGGTGCTGTGGCTCAAGTGGTAGAGCTCTAGCCTTGAGAAAGTCCAAGGACAGTGCTCAGGCCCCGAGCCCAAGCCCAGGACTGGAAAAAAATATAAATAAAAAAAAGTGGAGTAGTAGCATTGAGCATGAAAACTGAGGGATAGTACCCAGTCCCTAAGTTCAAGACCCAGGATGAACACAAGGGCAAACACACAGAGATACATACAGGACTCCCAAATTATGAAAATAATAATGAAATATTCTTTATAGTAAATCAATACATAAGTTTCTTTGGAGTCTGTAAACGACCCTAGCAAATGAATAAAGCCTAGAGAGTAAGTCATTGGAACTCCATTTGTAGTGAACTGGAAGGAAAGGCTGGAGGTCTGAATGGGGCAGCCGTGGAACCTCTGGAATCTCTCAGCACATCTCACTAAATGGTGTCAGGACTGAATTGAATTAGAGGTTGCCAAGTTTGTGACTGCTTTGGAATGGATTGCTTGCTTACTTCTGGGAGAAATCCCTCCTTTCCATCCCACCTTTTGAAATTACTGAACTGATGTGTGCTATAAGTATAGATAAAGAGGAACTATGTTAATTTTTGCTTGGTGTCATGAGATTAGGCATGTAGAGAAATCACTTTTCAAAACCAACTTCTTACAGTTTCCAGTTTAAATAGCATACTAACCTGTGGGATAATCCTTGCGGGAACCTATCTTTTCACATTGTAATCACTTAATGTATACATTTTAAAGCAATGAAATGGATATACCAATCATCTTATATACAGCAAGCTGACAAAATATAATATAGCATTAACTACAATTAATTCTGTACCTAATGCTATACAGTAGGTCTGCAATATTATACATGATAATTACAGTTCTATAACCTTTGATTTATGTCTTAACATTTTCTTCTCCTCCCTTTTAATCTGTGTTTTCTGCATGTAAATTAGATCTCATTACTTTATTATTTGGCTTACATCACTGTCATAGGTATTGGTGTTGATGCAAATAAGACGATAGCTTTAAAAATGTTTATTAATGGCCAGGAATTTGGCCTAGTGGTAGCATGCAGGAAGACCTGGGTTCAATTCCTCGGTACCACATACATAGAAAAAGTCAGAAGTGGTACTATGACTCAAGTGACAGAGCACTAGCCTTGAGTAGAAAGTATCCAAGGACAGTGCCCAGGCCCTGAGTTCAAGCCTGGGACTGGCTCAGTTTTCTCTCCCATCTCTACTCACAACTTATTTTCCAGTGAGTAGCATTGTGGCATTTGTTTATCCATTATTTCTCCATTTCTCTGCCTCCATTTACACTCCCAAAGATACAAAACAAAGAGGTTCAAGAAAGAAAATAACATTTTGTTCCCATTTCCTGGAGTTCAATAAGTATTGTTTTGTATGATTAGATGCAGTCATTGTGCCCTTTTGTTCCTCTCCTAAGAGTAGAGAATTCATTTTTAAAGACTAAATAATATTTTATATTATATAAATCATGTGTCTTTACCCAATGATTCCTCAATGGATATTTCAGCTGTTTCTCTATTTTAAGAGAAACTCTCTATTGAATGCACCTTTGAATCCTGGGAGATAGGTTTTCAGTGAGGGTACTTAGAAATTCTATTATGGTTAGCAGAATGAACCATGGCTGTTTAAAGAGAAGCTTAGCCCTTTCAACTAACAAACATTCCAGATGAAATAACAAATAGTTTCCCCACACCCTTAAAAGAGCAGTTACTAACTTAGGCTCCCATTCCCCTTTTCTTGTTAATACTGAAACACAGACTTGTACAGATATTTTGGCTTTGTTACCACTGTCTTATTGTCTTTGTTGAGAGAATTGGTGCAAATTTCTTCTTCTGACTTCTTCTGTATAAACCTATTAAACTAGATAAGGAAAACTATTTGTATAGTTTTAAGCTGCTAAAACTGAATCCAATTTCTTAAGGCCTATTTGTTTAATAGAAAAATTGTGACTTAATTAGGAAAGCCCTTTTACAAACATAAAAACTATCCAGTCCTAAAGAATTCTGACAAATATTGGAAAAGATCTCATTTGAAGTTTCTAAAAGCCAAGGTCATTTTCAGTTCTATTTCAATATTTACATTATTACATTATAGCTCATATGAAGGGTGTAATACGCTTATGTGAACAAGACAGACATGGTCCTTTCTTTCTTAGGCAGGTTAGAGAGAATTGAGGAAGAAATGTAAAACAGAATGTGGAATGAGGAGAGCAGACCTTACCATAGTTCCTGGCATGTAATAATATGCTCAGACATTATTTCTGTTTCTGTACAGAGTAATTTCCAAACAGCTCAGAACTTCTAGGTCTCATTGGCTCATGTGTCCTTCAGGTCAGATTTATGGAATGAGCAGCCACCATAGGCAAGCAGATTAGGTAATGGGAATTTTATGTGTAGTCATACATTTTGATCCTAGAACTGTTATGAACTATTAAGAAGTTGGTTCAAAATACATGCTATAGCTGCATATATTTGTTTCTTTAAATTTTATGTTGAAATATTAACCCACAAGTGAATGATAGACTTTTTAAAGGTTAGAGCCCCTCATAAGTAGCATCAGTGCCTTATTAAAGAGGCCCAAAAAACTATCTTGCTTCTTTTCTATCATGTGAGGAAATAGGGATAAAGTGTTATCATCTACGAGGGTTCTCAGCAGACATTGAATCTATTCATTATTTGCTCTTTGCCTTCATTCTCCAAAACTCTATGGAGAAAATAAAATTTCTGTTGTTTTAAAAGCTATCTAGCTATCTAGAATGCTGTGTTTTGTTAGGCTGGACAAACTAAAATGACATGGAGAGACTATGGCTCAGCAAGCAGCACTTACTCGGGTTCATGACAGAAATGGGAATGGAGAAGACATTGATATGGGAGGTGAAATTTCCAATAATTATGAGGAAGCCTTGTGGAACATAAAAAGATAACAATGATAGTAGATGTTGAAATGCACAAATATGGAAGGGAGGAGGAAATATTTTTGAAACTGATAGTAAGAAGCAAGAAGGACGTCAACTATTCCTTCAGGCCTAAAGTATGAGAGGAAATATGCAGCATTTTTTATAAAAAAAAAGTCTTCAAGAGACCTTCAATCTTCAAATAAATATACAAAGGTAAGAGAAATACATATAAGTTGAAGATTTTACCATAATAAAAGTATACTTTAAAAATAGTAGTAAGGCAGATTTTATGTAAGATTTCAAGGAAAATAGAAAAGAACCAATTAGTCTTTAATCCATATCACACTATGTATGATATTATGAATCAGAGACAACTTTGTATTATTTGATTAGATTTTGGGCACTCAAGAGAAGAGGTAAGTATGTTTTTATTTATATGTGGGAGAGTTATATTGGTAGGACAGGAAGCTGCTGGAAAGAAAAATAAACAGACAACTGTGGTTGTACATGGATGTTCAGGTTCTCATCTCTTTCGTTGCTTTATTGTACTTTTTAGTGTCTTCTGGCAATAACATTATCTGGGCAACTGTGCTTTTTACCCTCACCTGTATTTTGCAGGCTACTGCTGAAGCTGCAAATCATTGGACTAAACCTCTCATGTGACAGGATTTTGGAGTGGAAAATCTGTCCTGTTCTGCTCAAGATATTGGAAGACATACATGTGATTCCAGCTAGATAAAAAAGAAGCATCATTCTATTGTTTTCGTACCATTGCTGGGCTTAAATTAGGGCATGAGTACTGTTCCTATGCTTTTGTGCTCATTGCTAGTTTTTGGTAGATAATTGGAGATAGGAATCTCACAGGTTTTCCTGACTGGGCTGGTTTCAAACTGATTCTCAGATCTCAGCCTCCTGAGTAGGTTGGATTACAAGCCATGAGATATGAATGCATGGCCATCATTTTTGCTTTCTATTGTTGAGGAAAGAAATGTTTTTTATTTTTGTTTTTGTATTCTGGGGTCACAAAATTGGTTGACCTATATGAACTTGGAGCTTTCAATAGTTATGTCAGAAACTTGTCGTGGATAATTATCTTTATAAATTGGGAGACAATCAAAGAAACTATAGACAGGAACAGAACTAAAAAATGGAGACAATATTTGTTATATTATGATGTTTCTAGTTTCAGAGATATACAAAAGAATCTACTTCCTTTTAGGATTCCAAGTAGACAGAGAGATATGGGTTTATATTATATATATTCTTGCTTAAATCCAGGAAGACTGAATCAGAGGAAGGGGAAAAACTAACAAGGCGTAAAAAGCTTTGGACTGAGATCCCAGCCCAGGCTTTTCAATAACTTATGTAAATATGGATGTTACTTAGTCCTTCCAGTTCTCTGTTACCTTCTCTGTACATGTAAAGCTAACTTCAGCTGTTTCTATGATCCTTAAAATTGTGAATGTCCATGTCCTAGATATCTTGACCCTAATCACACTTTAGAAGAAGTAACTGACCTGGGAATTGGTAGGTGCTAAATAATTTTCTTGATAATATTTTTCATTTCATATCTTTTGCTAAAAAGCTTTCTCCTTAAAAAAAAAGATGCCGCTAGATTAACCCAGTGGAATGTAAATGTAATCAGTGACTAAATCAAGCGTTCCTGTAGTCCACAACATCCCGAAAGCAAAAACAAAATTATAAATCCTTCTAATTTGAACCAGCTGATGTCAGTGCTGATTTTTATAGTTCCAGTTGAAAGAGTGAATTGATTGTCTCCGTAGATTGTAATGTGAGTTCTTTCGTTCCTTCGTTCCTTCTTTTCTTCTTTCCTTTCTTTCCTTTCTTTCCTTTTTCTTTCCTTCCTTCCTTCCTTCCTTCCTTCCTTCCTTCCTTCCTTCCTTCCCTTCCTTTCTCTCTCTCTCTCTCTCTCTCTCTCTCTCTCTCTCTCTCTCTCTCTCTCTCTCTCTCTCTCTCTTTCTCTTTCTTATTTTCTTTCTTTCTTTCTTTGTAAAGAGAACAGCCCTTCCTCTAATTTAGAGGTCATTAAAGGCTTCATGGGTGATGCTACCTGTTTTCTTTTCAGTAAGGTCTTCAGCCTCTCAGTCCGTCCCTCTAATCCCTTTCTCCAGTTATAGGACACTTAGATTCAATGTACGGGCCAACCCTTCATTTTGTATTCTAAATGCTATTTGTCTTTAATAGAAGATATTCAAATTCAATTTCCAAATGATAGGATTGATTCTTTTATTTTTATATAGCAGGCTTCCCTACCGGGTGACAGTATTTGGAATCAAGGTGATTTTCTAATTATTCTTTATACTTCTAGCCATTCTCTCTACAGACTGTGCTAATGCAGTATGGACTGGATTTGTATCTTTAGTGCCTTTCACAATTCCAATTTATTCCCAGCATAGAATACTGCTTGCATTACTTTGAAATTCTATTCTAAACTTAGAGCACAGAGTTTCTGAGTGGGATAAGAATTGACAACACATGTACTTTTCCCCCTAATTCAAATCCTACATGCATTAACTTTCAGGTAGTCAGGCGACACTGTCGGGGGCGTGTGGGACAGAAAATAACACCTGCTAAATAAAAGGGTTCAGAGTGAAGAAAGAGGAGTGAGTCTATTTTGTTAAATGGAATTTTTAAAGACATGGAGCAAGTTGCTTTGTTTTGAAGGTGATTATAAATAAAAGTAAACTATTCAATAAGACTGAACACACATTGGGAGGTCAAGGAAAGATGACCACCTGCCAGCTGTGATAACATTTATTAATAATAATCAAATTAATAATGATATTGAAGATGGAAAATTCTGAACTTCAAATGAATAATGAATAGCAAAACGAGACTTGGCTCTAAGGTGAAATGTGATTTTCATGAGGATGGGAACATTTAACATTTATACCGCACTTCAAACTCTCAAAGTCAATGACAACTGTAAAATCATCTTGAATTGATGAAATACTTTTATGAGTCCATTCTGCAGCTAATATACTCCTCTGTGTCCCAAAAGTAAAATGTGAGAGAGAATTGAATAACCAAGTACTTAAAAATTGTTTGTAAAATTGGAAATTAATTACCCATATACTCGATCATTGGAAATAATTTTATTCTTGGTAGTTATACCTTTGTTCTTCATAGAAATAAATATTCATAAGATGGTTCATCTTCAAGTGTTTATAAATTAAAGGTAATTTACTGAATGCACAAAGTTCACTTATAAATATACACTGTAATCCTTAGGCACTACTTCAAATAAAATCCCTTTAGCTCATATATTTTCTATAAAACTCTCAGATCTGTGTAGGTCATACTATATCCTTGCCTCTTCTGAACTTTTGCTAATATTTCTTGAATGCCACATTTGTTTTACGATTTCATTGCTGCCTATGCTGAAGCTGCTAACTAGTCTGTTGATTGATCTTGAATGACCAAGTAAATGAGACAATTTAAGGGAAGGGAAGGTCTATGTTAGCTCAGGGTTTCAAAAGTTTAAGTGTAAGGCTTGGGTTCTATGAGTTGAGAGCTTGTAAGAAGCCCCACATCATGGTGACAAGAGCATGGAGCAGAGACAGAAACAAAGGCAGAGGCCAAGAGGGAGGGAGGGAGAATCAGGAAAGAAATCTAGGAGCAAGTGAAGCCTTTAGAAGGCATGTTTCTGTGATCTACTTCTGAAGTTAGGATCTACTTAACAAAGTTTCCAGAACTTCCCCTAAAGCACTAGTAGCTTAGAATTAAGTGGTCAACACATGATCCCGTGGGAGATATTTCATACTCAAACCATAATATATAGCTACAAAAATGCCCCATAGTGGACACATATCGGTACTAACAACAGGATTTAAGTAGCATATCAGTCATCCTTCAACTGCACGCTTGCACTCAGGTATGACATGGAATAAACTTTTCACTCTAAAAAGAAAGAGTAACCCCCATCATTTTTACAATTGATTCAGTTGTATTTATAAAGCCTTTAGCATTTTGTTGACTAGAGTTGTAATGTATAGAGTAATTAGAATAGCTGAACTGCTACTATCCTGGATCTTTAAATGACTCCACTGAGAATAGCTGAGTGATTTCCCTGTATTGTTTATATTAGAGGGAAATGTATCCATTTCATTTGGAAAATATATTTAGAGGTCTTCTGGTTTTGCTTCTTGTATCACACAACTAGTGCATGTGAATTTGTTGCTACATATTTAAATTATCTAAGCCTAGATAGACTATCACTGCTGTCTTATAAAGTTGCTTCTAGATGTACTTTTTTTTCTTTTGCCAGTCCTGGGGCTTGAACTCAGGGCCTGAGCATTGATTTTGGGCTTTCTTAAGGCTAGAGCCCTACTACTTTACCACTTGAGCCACAGTACCACTTCTGGCTTTTTCTGTGTATGTGGTATTTAGGAATTGAACTGGGTCTTTGTGCATGCTAGGCAAGCACTCTATCACTAGGCCGAACTTCTGGCCCTAGATTCACCTTTGCAGATCATTTTTGCCTCTTAATGGAGTTTGAACTGAGAATGCTGCTATTGATAGGTAGGCAATTTACCTAGTAAGTACTAGGTAAGTTCCTACCTAGGTAGGAACTTATGCATATCCAACATGGCCTCCCAAGGAAGTACCTTGTAAACTTGAGCTCCAGGCCAAGTATTTCTTCTTTGCTTTCCCAGAAAGCTTCATTAAATGATAGCTTAGGCTCATTCTTCATTTTATAATCTGTAGTTATGTTCATCATCTAGTATCTAGCTTCATTGAACTTATTTTAAAAGAATAGTAAAAGCTACCTTTCTATTGTATCCAGTCTCTTTAAGATACAAATAAGAACATTCATGGTCCTGATTACAACATTTCTTTAGGGCCAGGATTGTGGCCTAGTGGTAGAGTACTTGCATAGCATGCACAAAGCCCTGGATTTGAATCTTAGCTACTACATATACAGAAAAAGCTGAAAGTGGTGCTATGGCTCAAGTGGTAAAGCACCAGCCTTGAGAAAAATGTGTTCAAAGACAGCGTCTAGGCCCTGAGCTCAAACCCTAGGACTGGCAAAAAAAAAATCACTTCTTTGTCATCTTAAAGTAACAATTTAAAATTAGCAATTTTGCATGACCTATGTCCTTCAAAAATCATATTTCTTTTTTTGTTGTGTCTTTAAATGAATAGAATGGAAAATATGCCACAATTAACCAGTTAGGGGTGCAGAACATGCAGTTGCTCCCTGTATCATTTGGTACATGATGCCAGAGAGACTTGTAGCTGGCTTCCCCAATCCCACCTGTGTGTATTAATTTTGTGTGGCAGGCAGTTGAATGATGTCACAAAGAATTTGGACAAATGATGTCTAATGTACCCTTTGCAGATAAAAAGTTTCATCAATCCTGAGTCATAATTACCTTCTCATGTATTAAGACACAGTATTTCCTTATTTTTAATGTCATTTTTGTTCAATTACAGCTCTTTCTCTGCCTCTCCATCCTGAACACTTAATTTCTTTATTCAACTTTTATAATACAATAGTGGATCTACTTTAAAAAAAACCTCTTATCATACTTATCTCTTGCCACACTAATTCTTACCTATTCATCTTTGCATGAGCTAGACTAGCTCAGTGCCAGAACAAAAATCTAACATGTATTTATTGAGCACTGGAATTCAATGGGAGAAGTTATTTCCTTATTGGTTAGTGAGTTAATTAATTTGTAACTCTAGCTGGTATTCAGTAAGGATATACTATCTAGGCTGAATGACTTTCACTGTCGATAATGTGAAACATTACCAGGTAAAGAGAGAATGATGTAAAGTTTTTTTCAATATAAGTAAAGGGAAATACTCATTTGAAAGGAAAATTTATCTGAGTCAGCAAAGGGGTATTTTATCTTTTATTAGATAAAGCATTTATGCTGTATAGGAAATAGAAAAAAAAAACTTTAGTCATAAATGACATTGGAAGACAAACCAAAATTCTGGCTTAAGGTTATTTGTAGTAGTAATCGTAATCACCACAGAAGCTAAATGCTAAAGAACATTGCAGATAGAAAGAGAGCAGTGGTAATGAGCAGAGGACAGCTTTTCAGAGAATGCAATCAATTGCTAAGAAGAAAGGAGCAACCACGGTCGTTAGTAACTGAGACTAGATTGACCCAGGGCTGAGTTGGAGTTATAAGAGAATGTTTGACAATGGCAGATGTGTATGAGAAAAAAAGTCCGATACTGGAGACGGAGCTATTCATGAGTCAGAGTCAAAGAGAGGAAAGTTCTTAAGGGCTTTGGAATGCCTTCTGAAATCTGAAACGATCTGGACTACACAGTTTCTGAATAATCAGACAGTAAGCCAAACCTATGGAATGACCTTTAATCTCTGATTAAAGAAGTGGGATAAGGCCAGGTCAGGGAAACAGAAAGAGTAGGATGAGATTTTTCTGTGACACAAATATGAAAACAACAACAATAGCAAAAATAATTTAGAATGAAGTGAACAGAAGTGCTCAGATGAAATAAGACTAATGAACTAGCAGTTCAATTGAGGGTTTTCTTGTGATTTGGAGGACAGTTTTTAAAAGGTAAGCTCCTGAGATTCAGAGATTTCAGGGTCAAACGAAAACAAATACAATCAAAGGGACCTCAAGTTTACTTTTGATGAAGAAAATGTTCATTTAAGATTCAAAAAACCAATATTTACTCTTCTTATAGATTTTTCTTTTCACCTAAAATCTAAAAATAACCACTTTTGTATGTATCCCCTAGTAATCTACTTCTAATACAGCACTGAAAGATTATATTTTGTTAGCTCTTAATGGTTAGTTTCTTATATCACAGCACTTTGTCCTCTCTAGTTTAAATAAAAGTCATTCTGTTTGGTTTATTTTCTTTTTCTACCTTCCAAATGAAACTGAAATCTTAGACTCCCATAGAAATAATGCCAATTATTATTTTGATACTCAAGGGAAGTGGACTTTCTATTCTCTCCCAAATTGATATATTTTTATACTGTTTGTCTACTATAATGAATAATGTACAAAGTATTTTATTATGTCATGCTCACTTACCATTAACTTATTAATATGAGCATCTGTATAAAGTAAAATAGACCTTGTAAATGGCCTTGAAACTTGAATTTCTCTCAAATATTCAAAGTCCTTCAGAAATAGATGATGGATGTTCAATTGCTACTCACTAGCAATTAAATTCATTCCTAGTACACCATAGGAAGAACCATATTGACACTGAACAAGAGAATATTATGTTCTTAAAATGTTATTTTAGACTATTTTATGTGTGGAATCCAAAAATCAACAAAAGTTTTCTGGTTACATTCTGAATCTTTTTACATTGTGAAATTCAATGTGAGTAAAATCTTATTTACAGCCAAATAGAGTATATGCCTTATTGATTGTTAGATTATTGTCATAACAGCCAGTTTACAATCTACTGTAAGGAATAATATTTTTATAGACACAGTTTAATTCTTAGATCACAAAGTGAAATCACAACAGAATAAGCTGGTTGGAGAGAAATACTGGCCTACATGCAACATTTATTACTAGAAAGAAACATTTACTATGTTAGTTATTGATGTCCTGGTTTTATAAATGCTCCTCTATGCAACTGTTTGATGAGTATAAAAATAGCTATTGTGAGAAGACATCAGAAACCATTCCTGAGAAGAAAGAATTTTCACACTTGGTCATGTTCAAAATGCCCAAAGGAGCTGGGCTCATCCCTTTAAGATGAAATGAGAAATGAGAAAATGTATGTATGTGGTTTGCTCTTTGAACTTCCTGATCAATGAAGTATACCTGTTCGGAAGGATGCCATTTGCTTGATTTTGCAAAGTTTTGTAGAGTTGTATTGGAATTCAAGATATTCCTCCTAGATTGGGTTTCAAAGTAGTTGTAAAAATTCTAATCTGTTTTCTGAATGAGAAAATATTCTGATTTCTTGATACCTACTAAGATTCATCAACTCATCTGTAAGAGGAGTTCAAACGAGATTGTTATTTCCAAACATCTGATTGTCTAGAGTGCTTTTCTCTGCTTTCTTCTGGTATGTGTAACATGAAGTTAGTAATTGTCTGCTTGAGAGTAGCATTAATTCCCAGGAATTTATTATTCTTGCTCAATAGACACAGTTTCAGTTTTCATTGAAAAATGGTTTGAAATTGAGTTTATCCCACTAAATCAGATAATTTTACTTAGGCCTTGATCCATAAAAAAGATTTAATGAGTTACACACATTATTACTTCCTCAGTAAATTACAGTGAAACACGATGAAAGATGTAAATGGAGATGAACTGTAATATTTCCTTAAAATTGAAAGTACTATGTTGGAATGCCAGTTTTGCAGGAAGAATGCATTTGGCGGATAAAAGTGGGGTGAAATATGCTTTTAGGAAAAGTTCTGCCCTAGTCCAAACCAGACAACCAGAAGGCTGCTCTGAGGATTACAAATTTTCTTACCTTGTTCCTTAGCCTGATTTGTAGGAATCCCTCTCCTGGTACTATGGTAGCACTGCTAACATGGCTTCATCTCTTGAAGAAGGTGGTCAGTAGATTCTGATTTCACTCTGAAGTACTGAAGCTTTGATAAAAACAGGAATCTTACCCCAAATCATTTCCTCCTCTGTTAATTAGGAGTATTTCTTCACTAATCTGTATGTTGGAACAGTTCCTTTCATGAGAGGAAAGACAGTACTGACATGGAGAATGGTATTACTGATGCAAATAGCTATCCTATCACTCTTCTTAGCCTCACATTTTAAAATTATAGACACATCTTTGCTCTGTGATCTGTGAGGTACCACACAAATTCAGGAGGTTCTGACAACCAAAGGCACTAAGGCCAAAAGATGAAATGATACACACTTATTAAGTTGAATGAGAGAAGAAAATAAAAGTTAAGCATAGTAACCCCTTGATTAATTCACAGTCTGCCTGGAGTTTATGATCATCAATGCCCTTTGATTCTCCTTTCCCCTTCTAACCACCAACTATTGAATATTTCTCTGCTCATTAGCACCTGTCTAGGAGTGGGAAGGTGAAATGCTAATCAGCCAGTTTGGCTAATTGTTAGCTTCTGCTGTGATCTCTCAATTTTTAGGTCGGGGAAAAGTTGAGATCTTTGACTGTAATGTTAGCAGTGTCTTTCTACAATTTTCTTTTTTTTTTTCATTACAAAGATAAACTCAAATACCTTATTTTTGAATAAGATGTAAAACAATAAAACCCAAATACTTTCTTCCTCAACATTATGCCTAAACATTATATTATGCACTTGTTATTTGCTACTGTTTAGAAAATATTTGTTTCCTACCACATGACTACTTTAGGAGAAAGTTCTGAGATTTAATACTTTCAACCTTAAGTATAGACCTGTATAAATAGCTGTAGTTGCTAAGTGGATTTGCACCAATAGGGGATCAAACCCAAGAGAAAATTACCTCAGATTGCTCTCCTCTTCACCTCTGGTAGACATTACTGGACCCTCCCCATCCAAATAAGGCAGAAAGGAATGTTCTGAGCATGAAGGGCACTAAGAATAAATCTGTGCTACCACGGATAAGATTACTTTCCACTCTATATCATGTTTTCTGACACAGACCATAAGGTCTGTAATTATTCTTGAGAGGCTGCGGGGGCTTACACAGTACTTTTCAGTTCTTCAGTTCTTTTGCCTGTGTGTATGTGTGTTGGGGGGGCTTTTTGAGGCTGAAGAATTTGCGTGTGTGTGTGTGTGTGTGTGTGTGTGTGTGTGTGTGTGTGTGTGTTCCCCTAGACTGCCAGGAAAAAAAAGTGCTGAAGAGTCCTAGGGAGATGAGGCTATTTTTGTTCGAAGCTGATACTTCTAGCTGAGCCACAAGTGCTGCTTGGGAAAGGCTGAGGTTGTTTCCAGGGGGAGAACTCTGCAGAGAAGAGGCAAAGTTCATCAGGACAACAAAGAAGCAGCAGAAACAGCCAGAAAAAAAATACAGAAGAGTCCTCCTCACATTTTAACACAGAACCCTCTCCCAGAGTTCTCAACTCCTAAAGTACTCTGCAAAGTGCCACTTGACAGGAACTTTTCACCTGATTCTTAGTTTCTACGACCATCATGACTGAAATCACGGCTGAAGGTACTGCAACCATTTTCCAATAGATGCACGTGTGGGGGGAAATCGTAACCATTGGCGGCCACAGGGACTGCCCATGCATCTGTTTAAAATGTTGCTTTCAGGTAATGATCTTATTCCAGGATTCTAAGTAGGAGCTGGGAAGTGAATTTGGGAGCTGAAAGACTGCTCGATCAGTATGTCGGGGGAGTGAGAAGAGATTTGTTTGAAATTTTGCAGGTGGAAACTGTTCTCTGCTCTAGCAAAGGCTCCACTGGTTAGCAGTTGTCACCCACACTTCTATAAATAGCTATGGTCAGGAAACATGATGGCTGATCTCTTTGCTAGTGAAAGTGGCAAGACTTGTTACCAGATAGAGGCCATAAGAAACTCAAAATATTACATTATTATAGAAACTTCAAGCTATGACTGTGAGCAATTTTGCTTTAGAATACCTAGATATCATAAGTTGGTTTTCTTTTCCAACTAGAGTTTATATGTATATCTAGATCTAAATATATCAATATCATGTGTACCTGAGATATATATGCAGTTTTAGATATAAATGCTCTGATAAATATTTCTATCTATTACTCTTATTTATGGACACAATGACAACAAATTTACAAACTTACCATGAATCAGTCCATTAGAAAGAATGCATTTAAGTGCTAGAATTCTTCTTTTTATTAACTCATTGCTCTTGTTTTTATTCAAATGGAATTCAATAAAATTTCTTGTTTTAGTATGAATACTGGAAAGCTAACAAGCATACATTTTTAAATTATTTGGCCAGAGTAGAAAAGCACTTTTTAGAAATTCACAATATACTTTATTATTTTTACATTAAGGAAATCTTTAAAAATAAAATATTTTGAATGTGATAATACTCTTTCTAGTCGTAATAAAAATTTGAGAAGTGGATCTAAAATTTGCTTCTGACAGCTGTAAGTAAAACAGGACAGGTGGTACATTTGACAACTTCCGAGTTAATGGTGTGCTGATTTGTTTTTAATCACACAACTGAAAAACAGAGCATGTCAATTTTGTCTTTTGGGATGGAAATTAGGATGGCTCCTGAGTAATTCTGTTACAGAATTATAGTCAATATTTACAAGAAACGTTACTTTATATGTAGTTTCTATGGAGAAATTAGTTTAGCACTGTAAATTAATAACACTGATTTGGAGAAATTTGTATATGCTAGTCATTTTGTTTAAATTTCATATGGCTCAACTAAATAGAATTACAATCTCTATTTAAGAAAGCTAGAAACCATAACATAAATGTTCTGTGGCTTAATGCCAAAGCCCACTCAGTATTTGAAGTCAGCTTTTTAAAGTTAATTCGTGGTTTTCTTTTCCTTAAAAGAAAATATCAGGTTTCCGTTTAGCAATTTTAGTTCAGGACAGATGAGCCAAAGGCAAATTAATATTTTCTTATTCTTCAGAGAGTCTCTGTTGTGTGGCCTTTAGTTTATCTTGAAGGGAGCTGTCTATAAACATTTCTTGCTTATCCCTGCAAAAATTATACACCTATGAGTATGCTTCTTCATCTTGATGCAGGGGCATGGACAGCCAGTGATTCAAGAGGTCAGTTGGCCAAAATACTTTTGGCTTGCCCATATATTATACTCTGAAGACCTCTGCACTTGATTTATAAAACATTTTATGAACGAATTCTTGATGTGGGAATGTAATTGTTTCTTCTCTCTCCCTACAAAGAATTTAAAGATTCATTGAAGATATTCTGGGTTGACTTTAAATAAAAACATAAGACACTGAAATTAATAATGCTAAAAGTAAGAATATCATTTAATATATGAGTGGTAATTATTTCCCACTGCCTAGTCTTCATAATTTATACAGTCTATGTCACCTGGTCATCTATGATATGTTTATTCCTTTTCTGAAATACTTTGTCAATTATACTTCTTAAATGCAAATTAGATAACTCAATGACCTAATATTTTTAAAAATTGGTATCACAGTTATGCTCTGTGGTTATAGGAAGAGAACAGGTTCTTTTACTACATATATTTTATTTTTTTGTGATTCACATTTTGTGCTTTATCTACAATAAAGGGTTTATTTTTGTGCTAGATCTTAGTACAGGCTATTCCCTCAGCCCAGAATAGTCTTTCTTTTCATTTGCTGTATTTCTTTGGTCATTACCTTTACAGAAATCATGGAAATGAAAACTCATCAGTTGTCCTGTGCTATCTACCCATTGCTCTTTCCATTCATTTATCACCAACCAGGACATAGTTTGTAGCACTAAAGTCAGTAAGAGGTACAGCAGCACAATAATCGATTATTTCTGTGACTTTTCCATGACTATTGGTAATTACAAGAGGATTCCGTGTAATTCATGTCTTATCGCAGTCCTTAGTCAACTAAAGTCCCTGGTGTGTCTATAAACCTTTCCAAATCCTTCATGTGGGTCTCCACTGCACATTACAAACTGGATTACTTCATCCGATGATGGAAGAAAAGAAATAATGCTAGGTATAAAATTGTGTTTGCTGTACAGAGCAATGGATAAACTAGAACTAGTACAGAGTTAAAACCCAAAGATTTTAGTGTAACCACACCACTGATTCTAGTCATCTCAAACAACAATAGCAACTCATATGTACTTTGAAGACTTCAATTTTTTTTTAAATTATTCCAGCACCTACAGGAAATACTTCTCCTGGGTACATATAGAATATGAAGCTAGGGTTTAGAGAGGTTAGTAATGTACCGGAATTCTTGTAGCTAAGATTCACATCCAGGTGTGGCACCAGTGGCAGGATGATCACATCCTCTCACTGTGTGAGACTCATAGACATAGACACCTAAGTGTCACTGGTTGTGGGGGATTGCCTACATTAGGCCCCATGCTAATTGGGTAAGTTAGACCAGGTCCCAGACCGAATTAGACTCAAACAGGACTCAGGAATATAAACATCCCTAAATATCTCTCAACTCTTTTCCAGTAGCTCTGTCATTCTTCTTCTTCTTCTTCTTCTTCTTCTTCTTCTTCTTCTTCTTCTTCTTCTTCTTCTTCTTCTTCTTCTTCTTTTTGTTTTATTGGTCAGTTGTGGGACTTGAACTCTGGGTCTGGGCACTATGTGTGGCAAGATATTAGTTAGCATGTTTGGTTAAAAAATCAGTGTTATTACACTAATGCCATTACCTCATCCCTAGATAGCAATTAGAATTAAAGAATTCATTCACTCATTCATGAGCAGAGCCACAACAAAATGTTTGAACCTTTTGAATAATTTGATCAGAGTGATGTCTCCAGCATAAACTATGTTTATGCACTTAAAACAAGCATTTACAATGTGAAATATGTGGAACAAATGAGCAGTGAATATACACTTTGAGTGTCAGCCTTATTTTCTTAGCTTTATTTGTAATAGCCACTCATTTAATTCTCCACTCCACAATCACATTTATGGGAAACATTATTTTATCAACTAAGTAATTTTATTATTTTTCCTTTTTGCTCTGGCTAGAAGTGTGACCATGTTTTCAGAACTATGCTACTTTACAATTTAAAAATGAATTGAAAATATTCAACAATTTCACTAAAGGTTCAGGCATCCAGTGTTGTTTGCATTATCATTCAATATTTAGGAAACACAAAGTAAGGAAGGTAAGCAATTTGAAAATTATCTACATCAACCTTGGGGGTGAGTATATCAATTTAATTTTAAATTTGCCATTAAATTATTGGATTTTTACTTGGATTTTAAACCCAGCATTAAAATATTACTTTCTGTTCTTTTTTCAAATAAAAGTAAATCTTTGTGAATATACTATATGACATATAATATATATAATATGTGAATTATATATATAATATATAAAACACATTTCATTTTCCTGTTCTTTTTACTTCCTCTTTCGTGTGATTAGTGGGTGTAATGACTGACAGCAAGTCTTATTAATGACTCCTAAAACTTCAACACCCCAAGTGTGGGTGAGCAGGGATAAGGAAACTTCTTAGTCCAGAATGAGAGTAATTTCTATTTTCAAAGGAAGTTAAAATGAATACTTCTTGCAAATGTGTGATGAATAAAATTCTGCTTCTCTCTATGCAAGTTATGTTTTCTAAACATGGAGCATTCTGCATCTCTGTGCCTGAATTAAGCTGTCAGAGACATGGAATTTACAGTTTTGAGGGACTCTTTGTTATGTAAATAAGTCATTGCCCTATAAACAGTAGAGTCCATCTAAAATGATTTACTATTATATTTAAAAATATGCAGCTTAAATATCTCCTAATTTGATATCTGTGACAGGGACTAGTTCACATACTCTTTACTTAAGCAAGTTAAAGATCTAATCTTTTAACAGATAAGAGGGATGAAGACAATTTGCATATAGCAACTTGTTCTGGTTCATTTTGGCTTTATTCAGATAGCCTGATGTTCGAATTTATCACGAAAAGCTGGATTGGTCTTTCCTATTCATTTGTTGAAACATTTTCTCCTCTCTGACACAACTTACTGAAATGTAGGGGGAATAAAAACAAATGAAAGAGAAAGTTCTTGGTATTTTACACTTTATTTCTTCATTTTAATTGTGTGCAAGGTACAGGTGAGTTTGCGTATATGAGAAATGCAGGTTCAATTTATTTAGACTTTCAAAATACATGTTTATCCAGGTTTCTTTGGAAGTGTCATTGCTGCCTTTTAAAATGAAAGTATCATGTGATAACTTTCTGTTTGATGTAGACATCTGTTCTAATGTCAAGAAAGAAATGACAAATAACAAAATGACACTGACATTTAGTGTTTAAGCTATTATTTTAGATCATGATTATACTTATTTCATTTATATATAATTGCCTGGGAGAGAGCACACCATGTAATCCATGAGTGGCTACAGATCAAGTACTGTCATGCTTCAGAATTTAAATTTATAGAAGTATACAGATATTATATTTAGAGAAATGCAAATTATCCCTACTTGGAATATAAGAAAATTTTAGATCTTATGACATACTTAATATTGATGCAGAACTATTAAGCAATATATCATTTATATTTAACATTTTAACACCTTCCTCAATCCAGGGTAAATGGAACACAAAGCCATGGAACAGAAAGATGAATATACAAAGTATCTGTTTATAACATAGTAGATTAATAGAGAAAGCAATAGCAAAAAATGATCCAAGATCATTTGAAAACATAGGATCAGATTGAAAATATAGATCAGATTAAAATATATATATATATATATATACTACATGGTTATTTTTAAATTTTATGGTGGGTGAACACATGTTCCAACTTCCTGAGAATATCTGGGAGTAAATAAAAACTGTCCTACCATGACATTGTTAGTTTGCAATAAAATGATGTTATCAGGAAGGGTCAAATAGTTGACCAAGCTGTAAAGATAGGAGGTGGCTGAGATATAGGAGTCTGTGGAATGAAGTCTTGGGATGATCAACATGAGTTAATTAGCATAAGGGGAAAAGCCCTTATTTAAGTATTCTGTTTTAATGGTGGCATTCTATTGCTATAATGTTGCTATCCGTAACTTGGAACAATAGGGTAGGATGCTGGTGCTGAAGAAGAAATGAGAATGTGGGGAAGGAAGGGGAAGAGGAGGGGAGAGGGCAGGGGTGGAAAGGACCAAGGGATCAAGGCTCATCTGCTCTTAGATTCAGAAACTTCTGTAAGCGAATTTATTTATTTCATTCATTACAGTGGAGATCAGTTCAAGTAGATGCAGAAAACAAGGTATCAATTTATCCTGTGCTTACAATCCCTTATTGTTAGGTAGTAGAGGAAAATGTTGAACATTTAATTGTAACACAAAAATTCATCCAGTGTCTCAAGCTTTATAGAATCCAAACAACTCCAACTTAAACATCATAATGTCCAGTTGGTAAGAACTTGCACATTTGTTTGGCCCAGTCTGGTTGTCTTTTCCTGGGTCCATTGCTCAGCCTTCTCAGCACTGACAAGACAGTATTCTAATCTCTTAATTCTTTCCCCATACTACAACTCAACCTCAGAGTTGTTTACATTGGACTATTAAGAGATCGTTATCTCATGTTCCCCATTTACTTTTGATTAGCTGTATGATTCCTTATATTCCATTTCCCTATGCGAGTGTTCTCCCACTGCGGATATCTGTGGCAGAAAGCTCTCTTCCCTCTTTGAGCTGAATGCATGTGCGCCATTTTCAACTCCTTCAGATGTCATGAAATACCATCAGATAGGTAATCACTACATTTTCTTTCAGATTCTCTATGAAAAATGAGCTTTTAAAGAAAAGATGGTTGTAGTTGCCCTATGTACAACTGGAATTGGTGTGTTAAACTCTTGGTCCTGTGAAGGACTCATGAATTATTACATTAAGAAATGAGATATGGAAGAGATGCTCAGAAAATGCATTTATCATGGAATGGGTAGCATGGTTCTTTCAATAAAGCTTACAAGATGCAAATGGGAATTATACAGGTTACTAAAAAAGACCGTATTAAAATAGTTATATAATTTTCATAGCTGCTGGGCCTAACATTGAAAGTCATAGATCTGACATCAGAAAGTTTTAAGATCACTTTTGTTAAGTTCACCATGTGTTCTTACTCCCTTTCTTCCCATATCTGATACTTGGATGTCCCAAATATTGATTATAAAGATTAATTGGCATGGACCCTTAGTTTGGGTGACCTAGGTTCTTTATTTGGCTGTTTTGAAACACAGTTTTTATCTCCTTTCCATATTTCACAATTTCTTATGGATAGATAGGAGCAGAACTGGTGAGAGTGTGAAGGACATTCATTCACTTAACACATTTCTATTTCTTTTTGGAAAGTGTTTTCACATACATTATTTTGTCTGGGAATGAAATATGAAATGTGCAGACATCAAGAAAGGATTAAACAATTGTCTACATAATTATATGTTAAGGCTAGTAATTATAAGTTCCCCAAATGAGGTACAAACAAAAGTATAAGTACAAGTTGTGAGAAAGATTTTATTTTGTATATGAAAAGTTTAAAGAAAGTATAAAACAGTTTTACAAATTAAAGAAGCAGGAAATAAATCAATATAACATAAATAAATAACTAATTGTTAAGAGACATGATTATCAGAAAACTGAAATAAAAAGAGAAAGAGAAAAATTAAGTAGCTCATAGACTACCATAAAGGAGTGCAACTTGAATTAAACCTTTAAGGATGTTTATAGATGAGAGAATACATGTATGGATGAAAAAGTAAAATTAAGAGTATTAATATCCCTAGATGCTCAGGGCTCCAGGGTATTTTATTTAACAAATACATTTTGTTTTATGAGTATCTTGACCTTCTAAAATGGTTACTTTTATCCTTTCTTGTGCAAAAGAATTGCCATTTAGTAAAGTAGTTTATGAACACAGTAAATCTTGATCAGTGTTACCCCTTTCCATCATTATTCTCCCCCACACCTCTGAATCTTTCCCCCTGCCTCTAGCTGAATATTCTTAATTTCTTAGAAGATGCATTATTTTTTTTCCAGCCTGGTGCTTGGACTCTGAGCCTGGGTGATGCTCCTGAGTGTTTTTTGTTCAAGCTAGCACTCCACCATTTGAGCCACAGTGACACCACAGGCTTTTTCTATGGTTAACTGAAGATAAGTGTGTCGTGGACATTCCTGCCTGAGCTAGATTTGAACCGCAATCCTTTGTTCTCAGCTGCCTAAGTAGCTAGGATTACAGGTGTGAGCCACTGGCACTCGTTTATTGACTTTTGTAACTGCATTTCACCCAGCTTAACCTTTATTTTTATACAAACAAAATTGGAGGAGACATCTTCCAATGCCATTATGCCAGAGATTATAAAATAACTAATAGGCAGTAGCAAACCTCACCATTAATTATATTCCACAAAATACTGTTAGGATTCTATCAATCAACAAAACATAACACAATTTAATTCAGATGCCAGTGGTAATTTTGAAAGATCTGAAATCAAAATATACAGTGGTAAAAATCCTTAAGCTTAGCTAGCTTTCATTTTATACATTTTAGGCCAATATAAGGGATTTGGATTAATGAGATTGTTGTTTTAATATTCCCCAGTTCTGAGTTAGAAAATCAAATATGACCATCTAGTTCTATCCATGTTTAGAAAGTTATTTGGGGCACAATAAAATCTTTAGTGAATCTAATTACATTTGTATGCAAGAGGAGTGAAGCCAGGTACTTCTTTGTTTAGTTATTTCCCTCGAATTGCTATTTCTTTTCTTTCCCTCTTCAAAGGACATAACTTTAAATATGCCCCAATGATTCTTATTAGGATACTGCAGTTGTTCTCATTCAGAAACACCTACTTGGAGTTTTACTTCTCTTGCTGTTTTTAGATATAAACTGTTCCTGAAAAGGCAACCATTTCAGACAGTTAAGTTAATAATTTTCATGCTCATCTTGCTAACTTAAACTCTGAAAAAATATGTATCTATTTCTAACTAAATGGAAGGAAGTTTCACTGAGGTTAAATGCCTCAAAGAGTGAGAAAAGACAGATTAAAAGAAAAATTCCTATTTACTACTTGCATTGTCTTTAAAAATGAAAATGAGGGGCCGGGAGTTTGGCCTAGTGGTATAGTACTTGCCTAGCATGCACAAAGACCTGGGTTCGATTCCTTGGTACCACATGCATAGGAAAAAGCCAGAACTGGTGCTGCAGCTCCAGTGGTAGAGCTCTAACCTTGAGAAAGTCCAAGGATAGGGCTCAGGCCTGAGCTCAAGCCCAGGACTGGCAAAAAATAAATGAAAATGAGAAAAATGCTACTCATGGAAAATTGTGATGGTCATGAAATACCCTTTTTCCATTTGAAATAGAACACACCTAAGATTTGTAGATATATGAACATGGGGCAAGTTTCAATAAATTCAAGCCTCTTAAATAAGATGTTCACAAAATGTGGTTTCCAGTACAGCAAAATCAGCAGCAATTATACTAGAAAAATAAAATATAGTTGCCTATGGATTTAGAAAGCCAATTTTCTAGTTAGAAATATATCACTTCCTTTATAATCAGTTTAGTTAGAGAGTCACTTTAACTTTTAAAAAATTTCACAAAAGGATGTTTGAAAGAGAGGTCATTTATTTAGCTTAATTACCTTTTCTGAAAAACAAAAAAATAGGACTTTTTAATATACATATTGTATTCTGTCTAGAAGATTTTAAGGTGAACGCCTTTGAAAGTGGTCTATGACTCACAAACTGAATGCCTTGTCCTTCTTCAAAATAGTGATTCTTCATTTTCTCCAGCTTATACACACCACAAAGCCTTCTATTCCTCTGGAGAAAGATCTATTAATTGAAAGCTGACACTGCTGTGATTTGAAAAATCAGGTCAGAGATTAATTTCATGGAACCCATAGTTTTGTCAGCGAAACATGACCTTTTTGAGGTAGGTGAGAGATGTGTGATCCCTACACTGGCTGTTCAACCTAAAATAAATGTCTGTCTTTTTATATTTTGACTCTGAGACATTTCTTTCCCCTAGGACTTCAAAAATATTCTTGCGTGAAGTTCTTGTAGATATTTCCACTTTCAACATAATCTTTTGCTTAAACATCTTCCAAGTAAGAGCAATTAGAGAAAAAATGATGGTCAGGGAGTGAAACACAGTAAGAAGATATGACAGATGTGGTTAATTAAAATGGAAATAATAAAAGACAGCAAAATTTGGTGCTAAGAAAACATAAAGTAAAATTTGTATTACTTTGATTTGAAAACAGTGGATATCCACAATAGAATAGAAATACACCCAATTTTAATATAAAGAAGAAAGATGAAAACCTTCAACAAAGAACAATAGCAAAATTGTACATGGTAAGAAGTATCACAAAGAAAATTTAAAAGTATTTACATATTGCAAATGCCTATGTATACATAGTATACATATACTTAATATTTGTGATACTTAGAATTATATGTAAAATGGAAACTTATTGTAGAAAATATTAAGTGTATATTGTGTATTACACTGTTCATCAAGAAGTAGGTAAAACTATTTGAAATTTTAGTTTTAAAATATAATTTAAACATTTAACCATACTACCAAGTGCTATAACAATGTTGGAGTAAGATATTTCATGCAAAATATAATTAAATCCTACTCTAAAAATTGAATTTTAGACATTTATAGTTTTTCAAATCAACATCCAATAGTAATATTTTGTCTAGAATAATTTTGCAAGGGTATTTTGTTTTCTAAATTTATATTTTATGTATATTAAATTAATATTAAAAGAGTAAATTTAAGGTATGAGAACATTTTTAAATCCTTTCACTGGTGGGAATTTGAAGCAGAATGTGGTTTGTGATTACTTAGGTCGATGCCCGAAACCTAGCATGTGCCTATAAATCATTGGAACTCTTGAAAATTTTCATTCAATAGCTGAGGGGAAATACTGAGGCTCTACCTTTCTACAAAGCCCTGTGATTCAGTTGACCTAGGGACTATATGAGTAGGTGGATCCTAGTCTTCACAAAGCAGATTAGAAAATGAATTTGTGTGGCTTGGGGTGTGGCCTAGTGGTAAAGTGCTTGCCTAGCATGAAGAAGCCCTGGCTCCCATTCTTCTTTACCACATCCACAGAAAAAGCTGGAAGTGGTGCTGTGGCTCAAGTGGTACAGCGCTAGCCTTGAGAAAAATCCAACATTAAGAACCAGGACTGGCAAAAAAACAAAAACAAAAACAAAAATCACTTTGCTTTTGGTTTCAGTCTCCAGTTTTGTTTTTGTTTTTGTTTTTTTTTAACTGAACTGAATGTGAGAGGGCAAACAAGGAAAATTATTACTATTTATTGTTGCCTGATTTTTTTTTAATGTCTTTGAGTCTTTTTTAACAAGAAACATCCACAATGCTGGGCTGATTTCTGGGCTAGTTAGCTAACAATTAGCTATGTATATGTGATATCAAGTAGTTTCAGTTTTTTCACACCTTGATTGATCCGCTTATGTTTGAAAAACAAAATAAAAATTTACAAAGCTTTGCATTTTGGTGCCCTTTAAGCAGAAATAATTGATTTATCATAAATTCTATTGCTATTATTAGGTACTTGGTAATAGATTTTATACTTCAAAATGAACTAGGTATACATCTCTTCAATACTCTGTATGCTCTTTCTTTGCTTAACTTTAAAACATTTTGAACAGACTCACATTTTTTTCCCCTAACTACTCAGGAAGCTGAGACATGGAGAATCTCAATTTGAAACCAGGCAAAGAAAAAATATTCTTTGAGACTCCATCTCCAAGTGTGGCTCAAATAAAAAAAAAATCCCTGTGAGCTGGAGACTTTGAGTTTTTAAGAAACAATATTGGCAATAAATTGCACTTTTGCAGAATAAAAGAATTCATTCCTTCATAATGTTGATGATATTTAATGACTTTTTCTATAGGAATGCTATTCAATTTCAAATTCCTCATAGTAACTAAGAAACATAAAATATTTCAAATGTGTTTTCTTTTTTATTGTAATTAATAGATGGGTTACAGTTATATTAGCCAGATGGTGCATTACTTCATACACATTGCTAGCCCTTCTCATGTTTTTGTCCACATTTCCTACCCCCACCCCTCATTTTCAAATGTACTTATTTATTGACCTCCTGCCAAATCTAAGTTCATTTTCCTCAGAGCAAGAATATTTCCTAGTAGATATCTGAAGAATTTGCTCATGTAGAATTAGTTGTAAATCTCAAATAAATGTTTTCTTCTTTTAAAATTTATTTTCTGTTATTATAAAAGTGATATACAGAAGGGTTTCAGTTCCCTAAGTCAAATAATGAGTGCATTTCTTTTTCAACATTATCACCTCTTCCCTCTTTTCTCTTTGTTTTTCCCCTACTGCTCCCTCTCCCCAACAAGCTGTATAGTTCGTTTTTATCATGTGTGCAGTCAGTTCATCTGGTTTTACTTTTGTATTATAGTCAGTTATTGATTTTATTTGTATGATGGCAAAAACATGATAATAAATTAGGTGAATTTATAGGAATATAGAATTGGAACAGGTTCGAGGTTAAACAATTTCATGTTATTATTGATACTATTATTATTTGACACTATAAAAATTATTTGATACTATAAAAAGCTTGTATCTGAAAGCTACTTCATGTCTTCTTTCTGTCCCTGAATGGGAATATTCTTTAAATTATAACAAATGTCAAAGAAAATAAAAATCTATCACACAGTTAAATATTACCATGCAAAGGCACCTCAACACTTCCCTTAGAAAGCTATTTGTGTCCAACAATACTTCTGTCAAGACATCTTCATCTAAATGTCTCTTGTTAACATTCAGTACAATTTCCCCTTTTCTTTTTGAACTAGAATATAGTGGGTCATCATTACTTTTTATAATGACCCTTCATCTTCTAGAACACTAATCTTACATCTTTCTCAGCTCTTTACTTAGTTGGCAGAACCAAGATTAAAAAAACAAATTCTCTGTGGGTTGTCTATTTTCTTTCAGTCTTTTAGTCATATGAACTCCTAAATTCTAAATATCAGATAACAGTATATTTTGAGAATGTGTAGATGTGACAAGTACTGATTGATCAAAAATCTCACCATCCCAAAAGGATGAAAGAATGGCAGTGTCCATTTTGTGTTTGTGTTTCCTAACTTAAGTTTTTGCTCTATGCATCAATAATATTTGGTAAAATAGTTTATGTCTCTATAGACAAAACGTTTTATTACATAGATTAATATATATCTATAACATACAAACCCTCAGCCTAATTTTAATTATTGCTAAAATCCAAGTGCCAGTAATTGTTGAGATTCCCTTCTTGAATATTGGTTGTTGAATACATCATTTGAAATATGATATAAAAATCAATGTTAGTAAATTCTTTTTTTTTTTTTTTTTTTGCCAGCCCTGCGCTTGAGCTCAGGGCCTGAGCACTGTCCTTGGACTTTCTCAAGGCTAGAGCTCTACCACTTGAGCCTCAGCACCACTTCCAGCTTTTTTTTTTTTTCTATGTATGTGGTACCAAGGAATCGAACCCGGGTCTTCATGCATGCTAGGCAAGCACTTTAACCACTAGGCCAAACTCCCGGCCAATAAATTCTTTAATAAAAAATAGTAGAAACAAAAGGAAGTGACAATGGTATAGATTTTAAGATTCTCTCTCCTACATTTAGAATGTGATTTTTCCACACCTTATATTACAAGGGATTGTGAATGTGTGTGTGTGTGTGTGTGTGTGTGTGTGTGTGTGTGTGCATGTGCGTATGTGTTGGTTTAGTGCCTGCGAGGATTCCTTAACCCTTTCCACTCAAGTCTGGTGCTTTACCATATGAACCAAAGCTCCATTTTCAGCTTTTTGTGGGTTATTTGTAAAAAAAAATAATGTCTCCTGAGCTTTCCAGTCCTGGCTGCCTTTGAACTATGATGTTCAGATGATATGGTATCATATAGGAAATATAAGTTTCTTATCTCCAAATGAGGGATTATAAGAAGAGTTCACACAGTATGCTCATGAATATGTCAGAAACTGCCTGTAACACACTAGTATTAATTGATTTCTTTTCTTTATTTTCCAATACGGTGGGAACTTTAAAGGCTCAGGAAACTTTATAGAGCATATACAAATCAAATTTACACACAACCAAAAAATAAATTAAATCAGATCATTCTTATTTGTACTAGTGCTAGAGCTTAAATTCAGGGTCCCTGGACTATTTTTGCTCCTCTACTTCTAGATTTTGGAGATAAAAATTTCCCAGACTTCTGGCTTCTAACCGCAATACAGACTTTTGAATAGCTTGAAATACAGGCATAATGCCAGTGGTGACTGGCAAGATAATTTTATTTTTGCTAATTCTTTTTTTAAAATTAGAATGTTCTGTAACCCTAGCTACTTAGGAGGCTGAGATCTGAGGATCAAGGTTTAAAGCCAGCCAGGCACAAAAGGACCTGAGACTCTTATCTTCAACTCGCCAGAGAAAATGGGAACTGGAGCTTGGCTCAAGCGTAGGGTGGTAGCGGTGAGCTGAAGAGCTCAGGGACAGCACCATTCAAGCCCCATGACCCACAAAAAATACATAAATAAAATAAAAATTAGAATGTTCTTTTAATTTCAGTTGTTTTGTTTTCTTCCCTCCCACACACACCCTCATACAGACCATATGTGTATAGCATGCTTTGTGGTATACTCATTACAGTTATTTGGCCATCATTGGGCAGATTTAAAGTGTAGCATAAATCAGTTTTATACATTTAATTCATGTTTTTCCATTTTTGTTTCACCTAATAGCTTCCTCTTAGTATTTTGTCAGGAATTACAAAAATCTTAAGGGAATTTATTCCTTCTTCTAGTGCTAAAAATCATAAAAGACTAAAGTAATCCAAATAACCACAAGACAGACCACACTGAAGCCACCATCACAACCATGTTTATTGCTGCTTTGCTTACCAGAGCTAAGCTATGGAATCAACTCAGACACATCTCAGTAGATGAATGGATCAAGAAAATGTGGTATATATACAAAGTGGAATTCTATGCTTCCATCAGACATAATGACATTTCCCCACTCATAAGGAAATTGAAAGACATTTATTATAGGTGTCAGCCACTGTATCCAGATTTGTATTTTTTAAAAATAAGTCTGTTTGCGATACTTGTAGAAAACCACTAAAAAAGAACTGGCATTTTTACCTTGATTTATTATAGAATAGAAAATAGAAGGCCATACTAAATTTCTGATAATAAATAATGATGCTTATAATAACAATAATATTTTAGACATACATAATTTACCTGATTCTTTGCCAATTGTCTTAAGCCTTGAAATAAGTCTGCTGGGGTATCTTGTACCATTCACCAGAAACCTGTGCACTGGAGGGTTGAATGCCTTGAGTAAAACATGAATAACCTCAGGCTTCTAAGTACAACAGCATTATTTTTCCCTTGTAGCTAGTAAATTTTGTCACCTATTAAAATTTATCCCTTTGTATTAAAAACTGTTTTACATGTATAGAACTGATTGTATCACTTAAGTTATATATTCAGAGAGAAGTCAGTTTGGGAATGGAACAATTTAGCAATAAATAGAAAAGATAGTTTTAAAGTTTTCTACAAAGTTGAAAACTAAGTTTGGGTTATGAATCAGAATGAAAGTATTGAAACTTTTGGGGAAAATAATACTTATAAGTTGCTTTGTTTTTTTAAATAGGAAGCAAAAATTAAAAAAAAATAATTCTAAAATTTAATTTAAATTAAAAAAAAACTCTTTTCAAAAGAAGACAATGACTGTCTACATACAGCATGTGGACAGAAGGATAGCAGGATCTTGGGGAATTATCTGTATATTTGACAAGGCTGAAAAACATAACTTACATAATTTGGGAATTATTTTTATTACCTACAGATATGGGAATTATTCATTATAGATATCACTCTATAGAGAAAGTATGTGAATGACGATACATTCAAATCATTTGTAAGGTTCCTAATACTGAATTTCTTCATAAGAATATTGCACCATTTAAAAACTATTTTGTTTTCACTCACAAGAGTGAGTTTTATCCAGAGTATATGCCACTTTCATAAATCCAGTTTAATCTATGAGCCACATTTACTTTCCTGCTTTCAAATTAGCATAATTAGATGTAGAAGACCATGTACCTCACAATTGAGGCAGAAATTCATTAAGAAATAATTTATGAAAATGAACCAATAGCATAATCACAAATTAATACCATAATCTAATAATGCTGTAATTGAATTCAGTTCATTTTAAAGAACTACTCATGGCTCTTTCTGAGAGCTTTGAAATGTTTTCGCATTACTTAGCGATGCTTTTAGACCCTGTAGTGACAACAAAGTGAGAAATATAAGCTGAGCCAGAATGTGGCAGATTCCCAGAGACATCAGGCTCCATAGTACCTTAGCATCCAGTAGAGGGATTTGCATATTGTGCCACAAGTACCATTAATGGTGGAAATGAAGATATATGCAATAAAAATAAATTGTTTTTATTTTAGTAGTCATGATTTCATTTGATTATTTCTTAGTAGCAAGGTAAGTAGAGCAATTATTCTATGGTTTCCAGATATTTATAAAGTTTAGTTGCTAAAATCTGTCATATTAATCTTTTGATATCCTATTATTTTATGTGAGCCTGGTAGAATATTATACCTTTGGCAATTATTCAATCTACTCCAATGTTATTGTTTATTTATTCATTCCTCCATTTCTTGTCTTAGCAAGGCAAAATTTGCAGAGTGCTGTGTAATCAGCCAAAAATCTGGCAAGCTACCATGCAGAGCAGGCAATCTGCTCAGATATTTATTCCTAACACCGCAGGCCCTGCCCCTTTGCTCAGAGCTAGTGCAGTTTGAAACACTAATATGGAAGACAATGTTAGTGGGTAGATAAATCGTTGTAACTGATATTTTGAGGAAAATGAATTTCAAAATTCATATAAGCATATATGTTTAGTGTTTCAAGTTTAAAAAACTCATGAAAGATTACAGAGCACATACTCAAAGGAATTTCTAGATTTGATTTTTGGCAAAATGTTATAGATCTATGAAGGATGGAGAATGTCAGTAAGAAAAATATTTTAAAAAATCTCAAATCTTTAGACTGTAAGAAAAGCAAAGTCTAAGTCCATTCTTTTTCCTTCTCCTAACATAGAACAATGCCTGGATTATAGTAAATGTGCAATAAAATTGGACAAATGGATGTATGGGTGGATAAATTCATGATTACTGGGTGGAAACTGTATAAATAAATGAATGAGAGATTTCATACCTATTCCAATATTAACCTATGGGTAAAATAACTGTAAAATGACATTATTTAAGGATGGTTTGAAAAATTGTTATAAACCTCAATAGAGAAAGAACAGGTACACACTGATATAAAGGAATTTTGGAAGAGGAAAAAAATACTGCTTCATTTAATTGATGACAGTACATTTTCTGTAGAAGATAAGATGTACGGTTTGAAAGAAAACAATCAAATATTTACATTTTTCCTCATAGCTTATTACAGAATACCAAATCAGACTGCTTGTTTCCAGTTCCATTTGTGGGTCTATAATCTTAGTTTTTACTATGTTTACAAATGGTTTAAAACCAAATTTGGACAGAAATGCAAGATGTTCTTTCAAAATACCTTCCTAATTTCTTTTGTGCTGATCACATTTAGAAAATAACTATACAGAAAAATATTTCCCAAACAATAGTATGTTTATGATTGAATTTCAATAGCTCCTTGAGCTATCCATTTTTCTGTTATACATTAACATTCAGAATAGCGAAGATCATAGTACTAAATACCTAAAATTTAAATAAGACACAAATTTTAGATTAAATCACCCATTCAAAGCCAAAAATTTAATTTAATGTTGTTGCTTGACTTCGTAAATCCAAATTGCATTCTTGTTTTAAGTATAAGCACTTTTCTTTGGCAGAAGTAATAGCATGAATTTATTGCTATGGTTAAATGATATAGTGATTAAATTGTTTTGCCTTTCTACTGTTTTGAAATTTTGATCTAGGGCCATTTCTGCATCAGATATGTTGGAGAAAATGAAAGTCAAAATTAAACTTGAACTTGTCTGAATTTCTCAAATTCATCATAAAAATCAAACTCCAACTCTCCTCACTGGAATGTAAAGTCCTGTGTTTAGACACTTGCCTGACAGGTAACTAGGTATTTCTGAATATTCTTGATCTCTTATTGCAGTTTATAGAGTTAACTAAGCTTAGTCCTCTGGGTTTTAGTCCTGACACTAATGCTTGCTATAAAAATCTCTTTGGGCATCAATTTTCCCTACTTTGATGTAAGGAGATTGGCTGCCTGCCTAAGTCACGAAAAAGCATTAGGATCATAAACAGCCTTGCATTACTTCTGAAGTATCATACAGAAGTAAGAAATAACCTAACAAATTTAGAGCCTTTCACACTGGCTGTTTGTTAACTGCTAACTTACATTTATCCTGTCCATGTAGGTCAAAACTGGGGCTTCCATGGTGTGCAGGAGAACATAGCAAAGAAAGGAAATGCAGATGAAACCATGTTCTCTATGCAACCAGTCTAGATGCCTGCCACAGCAGCAGTGGCTGCATAGAAGGGTCACATCTGACTAATCGCAGCAGATGGGGCACTTAACTAGGCTGGAAACTCAGGCCAAATCCATGGCATTTGGTGTCTTCTCTTTACTTGACTTAATGCCCAAGAAATGTAGTGTGTTAGCATGAAACCTGCTTTTTGAAGCACGCAAATGGCTACACTTTACTTTTCCTTTCTTTCCCCCTTTTGTCCTTCGCTTTTTTCTTCTTCCTCTCCTTTTTCTTTTCCTTTTCCTTTTATTTATTTATCTATTTTGCCAGTCCTGGGGCTTGACCTCAGGGCCTAGGCACTATCCATGAGCTTTCTTAAGGCTGGTGGTCTACCACTTGAGTGACAGCACCACTTCCAGCTTTGTGTGTGGAGTGTGTGTGTGTGTGTGTGTGTGTGTGTGTGTGTGTGTGTGTGTGTTCTCTAGCAATTAAACCCAGGGCTTTGCATATGTTAGGCAAGCACTCTACCACTATACGCATTCCCAGATCTTGATATGTGCTCTGTGCTGATTTGGAATTTGCTAGGTGGACCAGAAAAATTGCCATCCTCCAGTCTCAGCCTCCTAAATGCTGGGTTTATATGTTTATGCCATTGCACCTGGATATAAGTTCACTTTAAACCCTCAGCAAAAGGGAGAAATATGTGTCAATGATGGAACATCTCTTTTAAGTTTTTACCTGTTTCAATTTTCACCCATATTCATCAGAATTCCCAAAGACTTCTGTAATCTTCTTTTAATTTGGTAATTCTTATTGTATATCCAAAATATATTATATATTGGATATTTAAATATTTATTATAATCAATGTGCAAATATTTCTAACACCTCAAATTTGTTTGGGATATAGTTTGAATAACCATCTTGGACTTCCTTTAATCCTAAGGCAAAACCAACTCTCAGGTATGATGAGGTTAGGATAAGAGAATAAGAATTGGGAAGACATAATGTTGAAAAAATAATATTTGGATCATTTCAATTAATTTCAGTTATGCAACTCAAAACAGTTACAAATAATAAACTTGTCTTTTAAAATGTTTAGCAAGTACATCTATATGTAAAAATGTTGTTTTGAGCCAAGATTTAAATGTAGGACAAAACAGGAACATTAGAAGCCTACTGCTTATGAGCACTCCTGAAAACACCTTTAATTACCTTTGAAATACAGTGGTGATACTCTTCTTGCCTTATCGTGTTTCTTCTACCTCCTAAAAACACAGTTCTTAATCTTTCTTTCTTAACACGAAATTCAGAATTCTCTTTCTATTTCTTCATGACTACCAGGACAAAATATAGGACCCACTCTCCAAAACTGTATGTCTCTTCAAGCTCTGTCTCCTCTTCTTCATTTTCTTAGGGCAATATCTGCTGCCTCTTTTTTAGCTGACACTGGTGTACTCGCATGCATGCATGCCGCTCTTCTTAAAGTTTCTAGAAATTCACATCAGGCACCCTTCCTGCCAGATTGCTCCCCCTTTCTCAGTCAATTATAATACAATGTGATAGGTCTATCATGCATAAACAAAAGGGATGGTCTGGGTGTAGCCAGGACAGATAGCAACACTCTTGGAGACTATGTCTTAGGCTTCCTGAAAGTGTGGACACTTGAGCTGAGTAGGATTTCTTTCTACCGATTCCTTATATACATAATGCTTAAAAATATTTAGCATATATATATGTTTATTCATTTAATAATTCAAATGCATAATACTGAAAAAAGTTGATAGGCATACTGAGAGCATGACTAACCTCCATTACATTCTTTAATTAAAATAGGAAAAGCATTTATGCTCTAAATAATCACTTTACTAAGAAAACCCTTTGGGACCTAATGCCTTTTTAAAGTAAAGAATAGCACCAATTTATGGATGGGATTAGGGAAACAGCAATGATGTGGGTTCTTTTTTAAAAATTGGTAATGAATGCATTAAAAAATACCTGTAGGAGCTTTATATGAATGAAAGTGCATATTTTTACCCATTAGATATTTTAACCATTGTATAAAAGTGTAAAATTTCTAAACTGTTTACATCTCCTGGCTTTAATGATAGTTGCAAATTAGGGTGTACTTTTTCATTTTATTTATTTTTATTGTAAAGGGGATATACTGTTACTTTCGCCATTTATTTTTATAAGTTTATACTATGATAGTTTCTACTGTGCGAGTTTCATTCCTAGACTCAAACTACTTTAGTAAAGGGGAAGTTAGTAAGTATTTAAGATTGGCTAGTCCTGTGGGTTTTGCCCAGTTTTGCTTCTATGGAATGCAAACTTTTACAAGTGATGAAGTGAAATCTCAGATCTTTCCAGATAATTCTTCTCTCAGATTACAGCTTACTGGATAGCGAGCACAAGCAATGGTACATTCTTAGTGTTATTAAAATAAGTGAAAAATAAAAATTAAAAAGGAAAGGGGCCGGGAGTTTGGCCTAGTGGTTAAAGTGCTTGCCTAGCATGCATGAAGACCCGGGTTCGATTCCTCGGTACCACATACATAGAACAAAGCCAGAAGTGGTGCTGAGGCTCAAGTGGTAGAGCTCTAGCCTTGAGAAATTCCAAGGACAGTGCTCAGGCCCTGAGCTCAAGCCCAGGACTGGCAAAAAAAAAATTAAAAAGGAAAGAAAATATTTGACAAGGTGCCTAGGTCCTTGAGGGTTCAGCGTTGTAATTTGAACAACTCAGGGGGTTGAGATATGAGGAACATGGTTCGGTTCGAAGCCAACCTGGCAGGAAAGTCCATGAGACTCTTACCTCCCAAAATCTAATAACATAACAAAACAAACAAACAAAAAACAGAAGTAGAGGTGTGGTTCAAGTGGTAGATCTCTAGGCTTGAGTAAACGCTCAGGGATTGTCTCCAAGTCCTGAGTTCAAACCCCATGACTGATAACTCCAGCACTAGCTCCTCCACCACCACTACCACCAACAAACAACAAACAACAACAACAAACATATGACAGAATTTCCTGATTACTTTTTACCTCAGAAATACCAAAGCCAATTTTGAAGGAAGAAAAAATCTGAGTGCTTTTTACTTTCTCATTTACATTTCTGTATTTCTTTATAGAAAGCCCTAATCAGCCTATCATTGGAATCCATTGAAAGGCAATTTAAAAAAAAATAGCATTAAGATATTTTGAAGGATGTGACAACAGAAGTCTCATAAGAAAATAATAAAATCCTGCTTCTTAGGGTCATTTCTCAAACAAAAACTTTTAAAAAGTCTTACTCCTAAGAACTATGAGAATTACAAATAATGAATAAATAAGTGAATTCAGTGAAATCTGTTTTTCATAAGTATGCTATATTTTATGTTTCTTCAATGTAAATTTCATAAACACATACACGCACACACACACACACACACACACACACACACACACACACAAACAAATTGTAGGACACCAGAAAATCTTGCTATTTTTGTTATGCATTTCAGAAGTACTGAAATTTCCAAAGGGTCAAAATGCTTAAGAATCTGTGTTTCTCGCACTGTTAGAGCATCTTTCATATTACAACGGCATGTTCCTGTCTGTACAGTGTTATAGTGCATAGTTTTCCTTGTTTCTTTTGTTTTAATTATACATATAGTTAGATGAAGAATGTAATCTGATTATTTTGTATATTAGTATTATCCAAATTTATTGCTGAATTGACTAAACCAGGTCTTTCAATCATGAAGGCATATGACCTAAATAATACTACAATACATTAGAAACCATTGTTCATATTTTATATTATAAACTACCAGCTGTTTTTTAACCTTAAAGTTAAAAAGGAAAAATAGATAAAAATGGATTTCATTAAGCAAAATTTCATTAAACTTTTTAACAAATATTATGTTTTGCTTTGTAATATTCATGCTTTATGTGTTATTGATTATTAAGAAGGTTTTTATTCTTTGTGATGAGCAAAAGAAGTGAGTATTGATTACAGAACCCTTTTTGACCTAAATCTTTTAGGTCAGTATTTTTTTTTGTTAGTCCTGGGGACTGAACTTAGGGCCTGAGCACTATCTGGGCTTTCCTCAAGGCTCGTGCTCTACCACTTGAGCCACAGCACCACTTCTGTCTTTTTCCATGTATGTGGTACTGAGGAATTGAACCCTGGTCTTCGTACATGCTAGGCAAACACTAGGCCAAACTCCCGGCCACTTCAGTAAATTTTAAAATGACATGATATGGATAAATTATATAATGGATATAATCTATAATAAAAGTTTCTCTGTAAAAGTTGATTTATTTGACAAAAGGTCATCTGTATTTGTTTTACAATAGATTCATAGATATAGAAAGTAGGATTAGTTAAATGTAAATGTCTGGCTATGATATTTCGATTTATAGAAAAGACTCAATAAGGTGGACACCTAGTTTCAGTCTAACTATAGTTATTTTGAACTCGGAAATCCTACTATTTCACTAAAGTATATGGATATATTATTTTAACTGGCATTTTTCTGTGTGTGAACATTTACACATGTATTTAAATTATTACATTTATATGTCTGTGCACAGTTAAATCTAACCTATGTAATGACATCTAGAACCTGTTCTGTGAATGATGACTTCATAGTTTATCAGTTACTTTCAAATTTGAGAATGACAAATTTCACTCAGTATAATTATCAGAGGCTTCATTTTACATGTCATTAATGGCAATGTTTTATGATTCATTAAATTTAATCTTATGAAAATCATTTTATGGTAGAGTGAATAGACCATATGGTATTTGTCATGGGATGAATTATGTTCCCTAAATTCATATATTGAACTTCTAGTTCTCAGGACCTCAGATTGTGCCCTTATTTGGAAACAGTGTCTTTACAGAGATAATCAGATTAATCTGAGGTAATTAATGGACAACCTAATCCACATGTCTGCTATCCCTTATGGGAAGGGCTTCTTTCCACATAATCCTCATAGGAAAACCAATAACTATCTTCATTTCATACTTCTGTCCTATGACACTATGGAGCTATACCTTTCTGTTATGTAAATGCATCCAACTCATACTATTTTATTCTAGCAGTCCTAGTAGACCAAGAAAGAATTTAACTGTTTGCCAGAGGTCAACTCAACCACTATCCATGGTTAATCTTGGGTGCGTTCTACTCACAGAGGTACTTCTTTTATTAACCAGGTGTTCCTTTTGAGTCACTGTCTTTTGAAATGACTGAATATTGCCCAAGGCATCATATATACACATCCAGAAATCTGGCTTATGTATGATTTTTAATTTCCCTGGGGCAGGCGTGTTATAGAAGCCCAAAGCAATATAATTATGATCGGTTTGGAGGCTAGGATATTAAGCATTATGATTTTCTCGTGGAAACTGTCTTAGAAAAATTTATCATTATTTTTATCATCTGTAGAGTCTTTAAAGAAGATACATTTAATCAAAAGTGAGATATGGAGAAGAATTGATATTATCTTTGGGAAACCTCCTGTAAGATTGAACCAATGAAATTAATATTGAAATTTACATATTTAATATCTCCATTAAGTATAAAATTAAAAAAGAAAAGTATTTTTTCTGCTAAGAAAAGATCTCTAAACTGTATCCCATTTCTTTCAATTATTCTATGATAGAAGCAGACTCAAAATGGTAAACATCTTGCAGAGAATTAAGAAAAGGCTGCTTAATAAGCTTTTAAAAACACATGGTATAAAGCAACTAAAGATTATTTTACTGAACCGGCTCTGGCTTGCTGATACAAATGCAGTTGTAATGCTTGAATGAGCATAGTCAAATAAAGCTTATAAAAATGCTCACCCAATGGAAATAAGTGTTCTGAGTGATTTCAATGTCAGAAATATGAACACGTCAAATTTTTCTCCATTAAGACCAACAGAGAAGCTTCTTGGAATAATAGGTTATAGTATTTCAGTCTTCCATGTAATAGTGACATTCCCAATGCCTGGAGTTGACCTCAGACCCACTCTGAGAAAAGTGACTTTTTCCTAGTGTCTTGCTATAATGCAATGAGGTACCCATCTGAAAGTATAAGCAAAGCAACTGCTTAGAGGGAAAGGGCTAACTTTTTCATTATTTTCCCCCCTTAGGTGCTGAGTATATAATATCTGCAGAATACTCAATAAAATGATTCTTTTTCTATTGTAAAAACTGAAGGATGAAGTAACATGAAGAGCCAGATGGAAAAAATTCTATCATTTCCTTTTTGTTCATTCCGTTCATTTGTGAAGTTGTTTTATATCAGAAACTTATCAGCCTAGGGGGGAAAATCTTTTTTTTTTAATTGGTTGACAGTGAGTGGAGAATTGTCTTCACATAGCATTTAAGACTGGTCTTAGATTGGTTTGAACTAGGAAAAAAATTTTAGGGATTAAATAATGCACAGTACTTTATAAAATGCCAATGAATAACCTTCAGAAAACAGTTTCTTTTTGACTGGTATGCTTCAGTTTTATTTCTTATTAAACAAGAGTAGCATATATTTTTTTTACCATCTCTTAAATGTGTGAATCTTTACAGCCTAGCGCTTAAACACAATAAGTTCCTCGGAAGAAAGTATTATAAGATTGCTTAATTGCTTGTTTTTTTTTTTGCAAAATGTAGGCATGCATATATTAGTTTTCTTTCTTGAACTCATAAAGGAGCCTCAAGCTTATTGAAGAGTTCTTTGAGAAGAAGAGCAAGTTGCTTACTTTTCTCCATCAATGAAATGATTAAAAAAAAAACACAGCACACGCAGGTGAAATCTCTAACTTTTCAGGCTGCATTTTCTTTATGAGATATGTCTATTTTCCTCAAGTTATATGGATACAATTTAATGAAAATTTAGGTTCAAGTTAAACAGAAATACACAATAACCTAATACTATTATATTACAAAATTAGGTTTTTTCTCATAAAAGTATTGAATATTTTGTTTAATTAGAGATAAAATTCTTTATAGCTCTATTTTCCATCAAATTATGACAGTCTCCTTAATGCTTGAGTAAATAAACAGCTTCATTTAATACTACTGACAATAAAATGTGTATTATTGATAGAGTATGGAAATAGGTATTTTTTATCATGATTTAATTATATGTTAAAGACTTGAAATAGCCAAATTAGTCATGTCTCTGTTTAGATAGATAAAAATCTTGCTTTTCTACATATAATATGGACATAAAATTGTCATTCCTTTTTTGACAAATTGATAGATATTTTCAACATTTGATATAGTATTTAAATATATCTGAGCATAAGCCAAGTTGTCCTGTGTCATTTGCCTAAAAACATAGAAGTGGAAATTGAAGATTCACCTATTGTGTGTGTGTGTGTGTGTGTGTGTGTGTGTGTGTGTGTATGTGTCTTTATGTATAGTGGAGATAGAAATTATACATGAAATCCTTACTACATTTACATTTATAGGTAGTAAGCATGAATATCTTGTATGTTTTTGGTGGGGTGAGTGGTAGGATTATGATTCTATGTGCTCTGAGAGCAGCAGGAGATTATCAGTTCTTAAGAAAGAGTCAATTTTCAAGAAAATGTCTTTAGGAAAAGAAAGCAGAAAAACGACACATTAGAATCAACAAATCATTGAAAACTAATGTTTTAGAAGCATTCAGTTTGATGTTTTTCCCTTTACAAGTTGAATAGCATATCATTACTCAATGCTTTTCTGTTTCAGAAGGTTTGTAATCTAATGACAATGGCAAAATTTGTAGGAACACTGCTGGGTTAGATAAAGCATTGCATTTGTGCAAATTTGTCTGAGAAAGAACTGAAAATAGTTTGTGGAAAATAACTTCATTCAACTCCAATGATAGTTCCTTGGAGCAAAATGTCTACTGTCTCCTTGAAACTGAATCCATAACATTTGGGAAACTTTCTGTAGAATATATCTCTAAACTCAGACTCATAAAGCTTGCCATATCCTAGAATGGTTTATTTTCTTGTGTAGTGTTCTTTGTTTCATAAAATGATTATAGATATTTTTCTTTAAAATGGCCTGGATTAAGCTGGTCAAAATCATTGTCATTGATTAATTTCTAACCCTAATGTGACACATAATCTATAGTGTCCATTGTTAATTTGATTTGACTTCCTTGGGCACATAATGGTAGTAAAGGCCCTTGTTATTGGTTCTATTATTTTAGCATAAAAGACAAAGCTATATTAGAATAAGTATGCTTACTAAGCTGAAAAAATATCAGTAGGCTCTACAGAAATTTTTTTAAAATTATCAAAGAGAAAGATACACAATGTAGCCTGAACTTTATCCCCCATTGTTCAAACCAGATGTTGAAGTCCTAATCCCCAAATCAATAAAGAATTTATGATTTGAGGATGGGGTACTTGGGGAAATGCTGCTGAGATGATGGTTCTCGTGATGAAATTAGTATCTTCATACCAAGAAGACATTAGACAGCTTGCTCATTCTCTATCACAGGAGAACACAGTCATCTGCCATACAGGAAAATAAAGCACACTGTAACCTAGTCATGCTGGTGCCTTGATCCTTAGACTCCAGCACTGTGAGAAAATACATTATCTGTATGTTTAGGCCTTTGCTATTGTACTAGGGCAAGCTGGAGCTGACTGAGTCAAGCTCAGTCTTCATACATTTGTAATTTGGTCATCAACAGCTTGCTCATCTATCTGTTTGTCCTGATCAGTCTGGCTTGTTGCACTTTAGGAAATTTAGAAACCATGATATTACTGAAATATCATTTTTTATTGACTTGGTAGAAAATACTGCACTTTTCCCCTGTCCCATGTTACTTAATACTTGACATTTTTCTTTTATTCTTGGCATATCTTTTGCAGTAACTTTTTTCAGTATTGGGAATTAACCCAGGGTCTTGTACATGACAGGCAATAATTTTAAACACTGATGCACACCTCCAGTACCCCATTATATATATATATATATGTATACACATATATATTTTGCCAGTCCTGGGCTTGAGCTCAGGGCCTGAGCACTGTCCTTGGACTTTCTCAAGGCTAGAGCTCTACCACTTGAGCCTCAGCACCACTTCCGGCTTTTTGCTATGTATGTGGTACCAAGGAATCGAACCCAGGTCTTCATGCATGCTAGGCAAGCACTTTAACCACTAGGCCAAACTCCCGGCCCTCATTATATATTTTTATATGGTAGCCTGAATTATTTTTGTTCATCTAAGCTTCTTAGGTCTGATAAATAGGTCTGAACAGACATATTTTTACATATATCAATAATATTTTTCATCTCAACTTTTTCTCATGTTACAAAAAATACATTCCATTTTTTTGCCTTTATTTCTTTACTAAGTGTGCAATCTTCTATATATAGATATGTGAGTAGATATATATTAATAGCATGACATATTTTAAAATCTAATTCCTACTCAAATTAAAATTTAATTTATTTTAAATTTAGTTTATTTAAAACTTTATGTAACTTAAACTTAAATTTAAAATTTAATTCCTATTAAAAATTTGTGGCATTCTTCATAGTTACCTAATGATTTGTTGTACCCTATTCAGAAAAAAATGTTGTGCAACAAAAGTATGAAAGGAAAGATGACTTGTTCTCAATCTACAGGCTTACTGCAAGTTATAATAAGTCCTAGTTTTATCTATCTTACCTCACTGTATTTATGAAGAAATAATATAGTATTACCAGCAAGTATAAGTTTCAGGTTTAAAAGATATTTACAAAGAAGATATAGTTAGTCATTTGAAATATGATGTAAAATCAATGTTAATAAATTTTTTAATAAAAAAGAAGACATAATTAAGGAAATATCCTAGATTCAAAGAAGAATTACACTTTTCACATTCAATTTCAGTTAGCTGTTTGTAGAAAATTTATTATTATAAGAGTGAGTCACTAAGTTGAAAATTAAAACAAAGGTCAATAGGAGGAGATACTAGGTTTCAAGATGAAAATAAGGAAAGACATAGCACTTTGCAGTGAGGTTATATTGGAAAATAAGCTACTAGGTCACAGCAAATATCTCTTTTTACTCTGCTATCACACTATACAACAGAAGCACTTCTAAGAAACAGTTTTCTTTCTTATTGTTCTGGAGGCTGGAAATCCAAGAGCAAGTAAGTTCTGAGAAGGACCTGCTTCCTCAGAACAGCTGTCATTTCACTCTAAATTCCCAATTCTCACTCTGACCTCTTTATCTGAGAACACTTAGTTTCTTCATGATGGCTTCACCCTTAGCAATAACCTACTCTAGGCTGACCACCAAATTCCCTTAACAAAGGTGTAAGAACTTCAACATGTATTTGAGAGTGCACATTTAGTCAGAGCAGTGAAAAGGAACTGTGAGGGGAGGAAGGCTTGCCAATTTCTCATAAAAAGCTCTAGTGAGCAAATGACAGAAGCTCCCCATTTAAACACTTAAAAAATTCAACAACTAAGGATAGTGCCAGTTCAGCCACTTGAAAAATGAGTGAGATCTAATATTTTCTTTCAAAATCTAAAATAATTCTGAAGTAGATATTTTACTTGCAGGTTTTTCTAACTGACTCATTCCCATAACATAATGACAAGAGGAAAAATAACTACCTATATATTTAACAGAAAGAGAACAGGGTCATTTAGAGGCTGTGACATCTGATAATACAAATACTATCAAGTCAATCTCATTTTTATTATCGCCATATAACTGCAAAGGCCAGATATATATCTGCCTTTAAAAAACATCTGGCTCTGTGAATCCATTCCATGTTCCTAAGATCAGATAGACCATACATTCTAGTATACTTCTACTTGGTTTCCCATGTCTATCAGCTTTATTGGTAATTTTGGGGCCTCTAATGATATTATAAATAGCCAATGATGTTGGTAGCCAAAATGTCTCTAACCCTTAGGGTACACAAGCGATCCATTGCCAACCCCACACAATCTACCAATTTGAAGCTACAATAAAAACATAATGGCTTTCAGTTCTGAAGAAAAATGTGAGGGAATCATTGGTGATCTCAATCTCTAAATGGTCAGGCCTGGTTTATTGGCCTCTCATACACTGGCCTTAGGAGCAATTCTGCTTTCATACACATTAGAAAAATAAATCTACTTAATGGAATATTAGAAAGAATGAATGGGTATTTTAAGAAGTGCTGGATAATATGAAAGAGGTTTCATGTCAAGAGTAAGACTAAATAGCAAAAATACCCTCTGAGGGTTGGAAGTTTGACCTAGTGGTAGAGTGCTTGCCTAGCATGCCTGAAGATCCAGGTTTAATTCCTCCGTACCACATACATAGAAAAAAGCTGGAAGTGGTGCTATGTCTCAAGTGGTAGAGCTCTAGCCTTGAGAAAAGACCAAGGACAGTGCTCATGCCCTGAGTACAAGCCCCACGACTGGCAAAAAAAAATACCCTCTGAAATTTTAATAGAAGGATCATATCTGAAAAATTGGAGAAAAGTGGCAACTTAGGACTTGCGCTGAAATGGATAGAAATCAGTTTCTGTTTTGAGACAGAATATATTTTTATTCTTCAAAGATACTTCATTAAAAATGACACTTCAGAGCAGGGAATGTGGCTTAGTGTTAGAGTGCTTGCCTAGCATGCATAAAGCTCTGGGTTCAATTCCTCAGTGCCACATAAATAGAAAAAGTAAGAAGTGGCACAGTGGCTCCATAGCCTTGAGCAAGAAAGAGGCTCAGGGACAATGTCCAAGCCTGCTTCAAGCTCTTGGCTGCCAAAAAAATAATAACAAACAAACAAAAAACATTTCATAGTTGTTTATGTATTTCATACATCAAAAGTCTATATTTATATAAACTTATATTACTGCTCATTATTCTCATATATATTGATTAACACATATATTCATGTTTAGTTTAAATTTTTATGATTACTTTGTAGCAAAAGATGTGTTCAGTTTATGTACCCTTTTAGATATTCTACCATTAAAATTGTTAATAAATAAAATTTGTAATTTTTACCTCATTTGCAAAAAATCATCTTACAGTAGACTTTATACAGAGTTCTCATTTACATGCATGTATTTTAGAAACCCTAAGTCAGCAGAGCTTATTCTTATGAATTGAATGTCATTTTTGTCTCCTTATATAACTAGAAAATCTAGACATAACATCTACCTCCAAGGACATCAGACCCTGCAAAGCTCATTGTGATGAACTTTGCTCAGAGTGGGTTTATAGTACTTTGGGAATAATGGGTTTTGTGGTATTATAGATATTGTCTACTCCTCTATTTCCTTACTTTCCAAATCTTGAAGTAAAAAGGTATACTGTGAAAGTACCACAGAAGCTACATCATTTGTGAAATGCAAAATTCACAATGAATGTTTTCCCATAAAGAAGATGCCATGTTTCATTTTACCACTATAGATAGCTTCTTTAAATATCTTGGCAGAGCTTGGACTGCTAGTACTCCATGAGAATAATAATGGTCTAATGTACTTGGCATTTTTGTTGTCTGATCAATAAGGCATGATGAGGTTAAGTGAGTTCCTTCAGAAGGTTCATGATTTATTCTTCTGCATATAATCTGGCCATGCGGCCATTATTTAAAGCCATAGCATGAGCAGCTTATCATTGTGTATTGTGGAGCAAAGCCACATGGCCATTCAATCAATTCTACACTTCATTTGAACCTAATGTTACCTGTCTGGCAATCAAAAAAACATTTGTAAGGAATCGAAGGGAACAAAATTTTCAAATACACATGGAACGTACTGGTAATTCTCTGTTCTAGTTACAGTTCTGAAATGTCAGTTTTGAAGAAGCATAATCCATATCAAATTGCTCAATAGCATTTACCACTCATTTTTCCACCATATCAATAACTAGCTCTTGTCATCCTTAAAGTGCTTCTCAAACATTAAGTAATCTTAGATTATACATGCTGTTCTTCGTGTTTATCTTGACCAGCTGTCAGAAGAGGCAGTTTCTTCTCTTTGATTATACACCTCTTGGCTCCATGTTATTTCTGCAGTAAATAGGAATGGAAAATGAAAGGTACAACTTAGTATGTTTCTAGCAAAGGAAGCATACAGTTTTCTTTAAGCAATGTAGCCTTCAGATTATTAACCAAATGTTTGTTTTACACCTGGATACTTAGAGCCTATTTTCCTTATTTCTGAGTCTTGATCAGGTTCTAAGTGGGGATTTTGAAACCAGGAAGGTGAATAAAAGAGAGATATGCAAACAAAAATCCAAGAACCCCCACAGCTATAGAGCTTTTATGCTATCATTTTTACCTATTTCAAATTGCAAAATAATTGTCCTGAAAAAATCATGACAACTAAAATTTCAAATTCATATATATTTCTCAAAAATGTAATTTTTGACCTTGCATTATTTCCCAAATGTATAGTATCTCATTTATCTGTGATCAGATAAATAAATAAATAAAATCACATTTCTTTTAAATTTTTCTACATTTAAGAAATGTGACTGGGATTCAGTTTATACTATTAGTTTCAAGATTCCAAGTGTGAATTTTGTCTAATACCGTGAGATACAACTCACTGAATCTGAAGTACAGAAACAATTATTCAAAGGTTCTCTACTTAGTGGTATTAAAAAGCCATTCAGATTTCAAGAAATGGGAGATTAGCAATGTATCAACTTTCAGGTGGGCCACTCCTAAACACTTATAATTCATTTACTTCTCTGAAAATCATTATTCGAAAGGTTTGATTCACTTGCAACCTTACTTGGGTCTTAAATCTTATTACAAAGCACTTCAACCACTCATTCATTTCAGATCTACCATGAGATATGATAGGACTGTAGCACAAAAATCAATGAGGATATAGATTGAGTTTTTCCTAACTTTTTTCTTCAGTGATGCCCTTCAAACAGTCTATAAAATCTTTCTTACTGTATTATTCTTTCTTTGGGATACTTCCTCTAAAGACTAAGTTCATGAACTGAGGACATATATTCCGGTTTTTTAGTAGAGAAAAGGAAATGTGTTTTATTACTATTAATATCCATGAAAATCATTTAAAAAATCTTAGATTCTTTGCCAAGTATTAGCTATATTAGCTTTTATATAATCTTTGAAAATACAGGCCTAGAGTCACCAGTTTATCAAACAATATGTCTATTGCCTAGTAATTGATTTTCCTGCCTCCGAATATTCAAAGAATTGTAGGCCCTTTATCTTACTTGTGTAAAAAAATGTTCATTCTACATAAAAAAAATTAAAAAATAAAGCCATTAACAAAACTAATTGGGTTTAACTTTTTATGCACTGTTTTCATTTTCCCCCAATCTCTAAACAGTGTCCTTTGTATATGCCAATTTATAGGGCTAAAACTGTTTTATGATTCAAAAAATTATCTTATACTGATGTTTGTATTATTTATTAATATTGCCCACCTGAAAATATTACACAGAGGGAAATGTGATAAAGATTGTCTAAGCCAATAAAATATTTACATATTTCTACACATATCCAGAAAACTCAATGAAATTTGAACAACACGTTAACAAAAATTGTTCCAGAGTTGTGAGATTAAATATCTTATGCATCTATTTGCATTTGTTCTACTTGTTACTTTTGTATTTTTGTACATTTACTCAAGAGTATAATGTTCTTAAAATCAAGATCAATAAAATTAAACTATATTATGAGCCCATATTCTGTTCTTAGCTTTATTTTCCTATCAGTAACAACAACAATAAAAATAAATGAATGACCTTATTAGGACTAGGATATCAAGAAAGAATTTCATCTATTTGAACTGTGGTGTCACAGATTGGGATTCTCTTTTGGAAAGGAATGCGTTTTGCCTGGTTTCAGAATTGACATGTAAAAGTCCATAAAGGAAACATGGGAAGGAGTTAGCAGTGGGTAAGCAGTAATGTACTCACTACCTTATGAAGGTAACTGTGACTCCTTCATACATCATCCTGATAATACATTTTTTAAGAGAATAGAGTGTTAAAATGGGATTTTGGGCCCCAAATTGCACTGTTCATGATGGGTGGAAGGGTACACAGAAAGAGAAAATATAGAAGACAAATAAATGGGAGGAGAAGTAAAAATATAAATGAATAAAGAAGAAAAGTTAATGGTAGCCCAAATGGGACAGGGGAGATGACAAATGGTGATTATATGGGCACGTGCATTTTACATAGAGTCACTGCCCAGAAGAGATGTTGGCGGCCCCTCAACAGATGTGTTTGTTTTGTGAGAGAAAACCACACATGGGTTATCCATGTCTAAATGGCATTTTCTTTCCTGAATGTGTGCCTAGGAAATACATCTACCACCACAACTGTTATAGACAACAAAAATGGATCTGTGCCCAAGTCCCCTGGAAAGGTGCTGAAGAGGACGGTCACCGAGGACATAGTGACAACCTTTAGCTCCCCAGCAGCCTGGCTCTTGGTCATTGCACTCATCATCACATGGTCAGCGGTAGCTGTCGTCATGTTTGATTTAGTGGATTACAAAAACTTTTCAGGTAAGACCCTCAAAATTTGGATTTTCAATGAGAGGAAACAAAAGTCTCCCTAGTCGTAACTTTATTTTCTCTTCATCTCAAATTTGTGTGGGACAAATAAAGCATCCACCCATGCATGGTGCTCAGTTATCCATGTGGTCAGTCCATTGTCAGTCTTCTTTCATTGTCTTTCCTCCTCTACCATAGTCTAAGTTTAAGAATTCAATTGTTAATCACGTTTTTATAGAGTTGCTCCTCAATGCTCATGTTCTTTTTCCTTCCTTGTTTTCTTTTTCTAGTAGGCACAGAATAAGTAGAATTCTATTTCATTCTATATAGAGTTTCTTTTGCTATGGTGGCAATTCACTCAAGCCACCATTATTTATCATGCGCTTATTATATGTGTCAGGAAATGGTTGTGTACCAGGGGAAAAATACAATAAAAATATCACAAAGGGTAGAAAGTTTTTCGTTTAGTTTATGAACATAGAGTAAGATGCAAGTAACATGATTTCCCTCAGCTATATACCTGATGGGTGGGTTGTGGTAGACATTATTTTACAGGTAGCGGTAAGTTGAGTGATGTTGAAAAAAACAGAACGACTATTAAACGAAAATGTTATGTGATGTTGCCTAGATGGCAGACCACCAACTATAAGCAATAAATTTGAGCAAGACACCGAGGGCCTAAATTCTTTCCTGTCAACCCTACACACACAGACACATGCACAGATCATTTCATGAATTCTATGACCATCTAATACTAATACAGTGAATACTTTTAATAAATGCATTACAGAAACTAATACTGAAAGGAATTGGTTCTTTATTTATACTGTGTTGAGAGTACAATTGTCCACTTTCCACCAGGCATTGGCATTTAGTATTGTGGATATTAACTATATGAATGGCATTACATCTGATTGAGAAAAACCAACCTCTGTGTTGCTACTTCAGGATTCAAGAAGAATCTGAAGTGGTGCTTTCAGTCTCTTGGAGTGGTCAGTAGTTTCTGGACTCACCTGGCCATCAGTTAGAGCCTTCTTTCATCACTTTACTACCATCACACTTTCCTCCATTCTCTTTTTTTTTTGCCATTCCTGGGCTTTAGGCTCAAGGCCTGAGCACTGTCCTTGGTGTTTTCCTCAAGGCTAGAGCTCTATCATTTGAGCCACAGCACCGCTTCTGTTTTTTTTCTATATATGTGGTACTTAGGAATCAAACCTGGGTCTTTGTGCATGCTAAGCCAGCACTCTACCACTAGGCCAAACTTCCAGGCCTCCTCCATTGTCTTTTAAAGGCACTCACTCAATCTATTATGTCTTTCATCTACCCTCACTCATCTGTATTGCTTGAAAGAAATCTTCACAAAATATGCATCTGATGAAGTCATCTAGAACAGTTTGACAAGACATGCATCTTGTAAATCAACATATGTATCCCATTCCCAGCCATATTTACTTCTCTTCCTGATTGGGCCCAAGACAACTTAGAATGGCTGATTAGGCTCCTACTGTTTCCCCCACCTCAGCCTTCAATGGAGTAGAAAGAGTAGTAGTTCATATCTAAGGATGGGGACGGTGGCTTCACTTCACTTATATTGGTATAGACCTTAGCATTTGCTAGCTTTTTCATATTGGAAAACCTTTGTACAGCCACTTCTTAATTTTCATCATTTATAATATCAGGATTCTAATAGTACCTATGTAATAGGATTGTCAGAAAGATAATGAAATATATGTGAAGTCCTTAGAAAAGAACCTGGTTCACCATGTGTGCTGTATAAATATTAATATCACCAGGAGGAGAGGCTTCCTTTTCACTTTTATGTGGAGAATTCTTATTAACCCTTCAGGATCTCCACCTTCTGTGAAGCATTGTGAGATGTCATAAGGAAAATGGGCTGTACCATACTTGCATCCTCTTTATGCCTTATGGACACATATATTAGAAGTAGTTAAATTCTGTGTCACAAATGTCAGTTTACTCAGGTTGGTGTGTGTGTGTGTGTGTGCTGGAGATCAGGGTCTTGCTCATTCTAGGCAGTACTCTGCCACTGTATCCATTGGCTATTCCATCTCATTCAGAAACCTGTGTGACTTATGCAAGGAAAGGGCTGTTTTAGTCTTCATTGTATATGAATGTCACATAGCAAATTTTTATGATACATGACTGTTAAATGCCTTACATTATGAATAAATAGACTTACAACATTTTATTTCATCAACTTTTGAACTTGCCATTAGCAGTTAGTAAAGTTGTTTTAATGGAATTCAAATGTATAAAATACTGTTCACAAGATGAAAGTTTACTTATCCTATTTTGTAACAGTTATTTTTACTGATTAACAAACTGCTTCATAAAGAGAGTGAATTAAAACACCAATAAATATTTGTTTTACATTAGTTGTTGTCATTAGGAATGTAGCAAGATAGTCTCTTCTGAGGTTGCAGTAAGGATGATGGCTGTGGTATGACTAATAGAACTTTTATTAAGGATGACTTACTCACATGGCTCTTAAAATAATTTGGTGTGTTCTCACAATGTGGTAGGTGGCTTTCCTCAAAGGAAGTGATCTGAGAAAGAACAAAGCTGATGTCACCTTGCTGTGACATAGTCAACACTGACTGAATAAAAATAGACAGGTGATAGGTATACATTGAAATTGCTGTAATTGCAAAAGAAAAGAGTATGGAGCAGGATGACTTGCATCATGATGCCAGGTTTAGAGAGGCAAAAAGATGCATCACACAAATGGATTCCAAATGAAAAAAAAAAAACAATCCCAGAAATTCAAATTTTAAAGAGGAATGCTTAAATTCATCTAGTAAAAAAATTCATTAAAATTTAACCAATCAATTTCTGGAAACAAAAGAATATAAATTTTATAACAGTGTAATTATAGAAAAAACTGTACCTTATACTATTCCTATATAGATGGTGCCCATTCATTTATATTAATATTCTAGCTATTCAGGAGGATGAAATCTGAGGAGAGAGGCCAGCCTCATCAGAAAAGCACTATGAGACTCTCATCTCCAATAAACTACTGAAAAAAGCCAGGATTGGTGCTGTGCCTCCAGTACTAGCGTGCTAGCCTTGAGCACAAAGAGGCTCAGGGACAACCACCAGACCCTGAGTTCAAGCCCCAGAAATGGCAAAACTAGGTATTTTTCATTGCAAGGTGAAGGTATATTTTCATACTGCACTGGTTTGAGAAGGATAACTATCCTCTCAGTAATGTCATAATTCCATATTTTCAGCATGTGATCTGAATTACTTGTGTTTACATGTCTTCCATGAAAATGATTTTCAAAGTTATATGACTTGGAATTTGTATGTTATTGTCAGTGAACTGCAATTGATAGCCTACCTTCTATTCTGCAAAACGTGTGACTCTTGATTGTTCTTAACAAGTAAGATGAATTTCGGGCTACCAAACAAGCAGACCAAGAGAGAAAATGTCACCTGAATTTCTTCCCCAATGTAATGTCCAAACAATATTCAAGTAATACTATTGTAATATGTCAGGTTTGATGGGAGCAGCAGGAATAGTCTGACTGACACCGAATGGGGATTTACTTGTGGCATATAAATTCCTGGGAGCTGATTAAGCAGTTTGTGGAGAGCTGCTGCAGCATTTATGAGACAGAAAGGAAGGTCAGCAGACTGGAAATTGGGAAGGGCAGATGGTGGACACAGAGACGGAGACAAAGGACAATCTATGACCTTCATTTGTCTCTCAGCACCTCAAATTACGATGACATGGAGGAGTGGCCAGATGAATTGGCATTGAACTGCACAAGTACCTGAGAAGGTTTTGGGGCTGTGGGGAGACAGCACAGCAGGAGCTGGGGGCGGGAGGATAGATGTACCAGGCTGTTTCTACACAAGGGCAGCCAGCATGTGAGCACAAAAACATGTACCATGTCAAGAACACCTGCCCTACAACCAACCTTCAGACAAGGAGCATTAAGCTCTGTGATGACTCCTTCTGACTTCCAAAGGTTGCACAGTTTTTACTTCATGCTCAAAGGTAAGATATATTAGCATCCTGATATTATTTATATTGCCTTTACATTTTTCCACAGGTGCTGTAGAAAAGTCTAAATACAGCAAGCTGACATTTTCATAATTGAGTGCAGGGGTTCATCAGGACTGCTAGAAGCCTGGCCTACAAGATTCTGTAGATTCAACCAGCTTCATAAGCCCCTCTAGTAAACAGAGAGATGGCTGACAATTCAGAACTCCTTGAGAACCAGAATAAGATGACTTTCATTGAATTACAAAGGCATTCTGCTTTGTGAAGTCATGTTTCTTTCCAAACAATAATCAGTACAAACAGGATTTCTAAAGAAACATCTACAGATTAAGGCATGCTGGTGAACATACAGCAAAAGATGATCATAAGTCTTAGCTTTTCCTTATAATAGAAGAAGGATCTTTCTTCACTGCATCCACCCCAGGAAGCATTATTATATGGTTATACAAAGGTTCCTTCTATGCATGTTTGGCAAATTCTATAAGCATCTCACAAACTGTACTTATCTCAAACTGTTTTGTAATTATTAGAATAAAATAATCTATGTAACACATAGATTCCCGGCACACACAGGAAACACTCACTCATTAAATGCAATATGAATTTTAATCTTACTAGAGGGGAGTAAGATCAGTAATGTGAGAAGAAAGGCAGCAAAGACATAATGATAGGGAGCATCAATTTCTTATGAAAATCTTGCAGACATCTCCTGGATGTGCCTTTTAAATAGATTTTCTAATGAGGTATGCCATTTATCTATGCTCTTGGAAATTAATTTCCCTGATTTATTTTCTTGGAACTTAGCCCAATTAAGCAGGTGCAGTTTGTCAGGCTATGAGTTTAGCACAGCAAAATCATTTAGGGAAATCCCAAAGTCAATCTGAAAGTACAAATTTAACATCTATGTACCTGTATATATTCATCATTTCTATCTGTCTATCATATATTTATCTCATCTATTGATCTATCATCTATCTATCTATCTATCCATTCATCTATCTATTACTCTGTGCATAGAAATGTGTTGGTGTCTGCACATATATGGACACACTATTATGTTTTAGGATCAAAAGACTGAGACTAAATGCAGCATCATTTTAGACCTTATTAATTCTCATATGAACTGAGGTTGTGATAATGGTTAACATTTTTATGTTTCTTATCCTGATGTAATTCTTAATGTCCATATTTTCTGCTCAATGTCCTAGTCTTATTGGTAACTGTACATTGGAAAGATGCTCTTAAATTCAGTTTTCAATCTACTTTGTAAGTACCTCAAGGAAGCAGAGTCTATATTCTAATGTTTCTCAGACATTAATAATTGCTTATTTATCCTTCATGTAATAAAATGAAAAAGGATAATAAAATCATGTTAATTTTAGAGTTGTACACTTAATTATTGGATTATTTTCTTCTGACATTTTGGTCAAAATTTCCTGTTGAGATTATGGTGAAACTTGTCACATCATTTTTCAAAACAAGGTGGAAATTTGACAGTATGAGGTCCCTAATGTGTTGTTGGCCAAGAGTTTCAGAGTCAGGAAACTCAATAGCATGAAACCAATGTTCCATTCCAAAAAAATCTATTGTTCAATCATATTTATGTGCTCACAACCAAAATTGTTGGCTAATTAGTTTAGCACACAGAGTAGACAAACAAATAAAACAAACAAGTACAAAAAATTTAAAAATGTGTCAACAAAAGAACCTACTGACTTTAAAACAGAGACTAAGTAGGGGAATACAGGCTCTCCCAGAGGAACATTGGCTCCAGATCCTGTCTCTATCAGCAGCTATGAGACCTGGAGAAGATTTAGTCTCTGTACCAGTTTATTGACTGTAAATAGTGGTGCCTGCTTCTGATATCGGCTGTACACACTGAATAAGCTAACACATACAACACAATTAAAATTTTACAAGGCATATAGTAACTGTTAGGTAAATTATGGCTGCATTTTTTCCTGTATTTTAATCGCCTTGATTAAAATACAGAGACATATAGGCATGTTTCAAAAAGATAAGTTAATTAGATGAGTTTCAATTTTTAATTATCATGTGAATGTACATAAATTCTAATTGCACAATAGAAATTCATTAAGTGAAGTATTTTATTTATTGTTGGGGGGATTGGCTAACCATGCCCAAATAATTTATTAAATTATATGATATAATAAGCCAAAACTTTATAACAATCCAATATACTTTTTGAAATGATGAAAAGAAATTAAAATTAATTTCACAATGGTCATTGAGAAACAGAATGGCTAAATAGAATACATATTATAATCAAAAATTCCTAGGATTAGCCCTACACCTGTTGAAATAAATATTTGTTAAATAATTATATAGGCTATGATAATGGATGTACTATTCCTAAATCTCATGTATATCTTCATGCAATATACAATATTGTATATTTAACAAATAAGGCATCTAACTAGAATGATATTTTGACTAATCTTTTGCTGTGAGAAAAATGAATTCTAACAATGTTAGACAGATATCTATAAACCCATGAAAACTCACTTTTCTATTTCGTATTCTATGTCTAGTGCTGGGGCAGAAAGGTGTGGTGCTAAAACCCTCATCACGAGAGGTGCATCTGACACTCTGATAACCAAAGATATTGTGAGAAGAGAAATGTATCAGATTTATATAATCAAAATTTTACATTATACTCAGAAATATATACCCTAAGTCCAAGGTAAACTTTGAACTTAGATGAAGGAAGCATAGAATCTTACTCACATATGATTGACTATGGAAGTATGATCTAACAGTAATAGACTGAGAGTAACTCCATGACTGATAATCTGCTAGGATTCTTTTGGATTCTTTATATGATATTCTCTTCTCTAGGCATGAGGTAGAATTCCTTCTTCTGACTGAAGGCCTCATAGCTCACCATCAGACAAGGTAGTTCATGTAATTTCTTTATGACTGTTCCTTACCTAGAATTATGGTAAAACTTTTGATTCATAGTTCTAAGCATTTGGGCTAACTTAACAGGGACAAGTTTGTATTGCTATGTCCTACTTTTCGGAAGAGAATAGAGTAAAAGAAAGAAAAAAAAGTGTAAGAGAATACCAGAAAGCTTTGGTTTTTAGCCCTTTTGTCTCTGTTCCATTCTTTGAGATACCTTATTCTCATTTCCAGTACTAATATTGAATTTAAAAATTAACATGTACTTATTTGAGAAAAGGAAAGCAAATTAATGTCCAGTAAATATAATACAGTTTTCTCTTTTCACTGACTACTAGACGTAGTAATATGACACCTTAGCTTTCATAATTTTAACCTGAGTAAAAGCCAAAAGTTGTAAGCATATTTTATTATAAAATATAAAATGCCTTTTATTTAACATGAGTCTAGGTCCAGTTAGCTAGTGAGATTCCTTTCAATATCTGCAACCCAATTTTGCCAGCAAATCTTGGTTGATTTGGGGTCATATTGACAAGAAGAGGTGAAGTGTCCACTTATTTGTACTCAGTAATATTCCTCATCACCTCAAAAAGTTGCAGTTGAATGGTAGTAGAGAGAAATTTAAAATTATTAAATTTTAAAATGCTTATGTAATTTTCACTCATAGTGTTTGTGTTTAATTTCTTTAGTTTCCTCACAAATAAACATTTCTAAACTACTGAAGTAAGCTAATAGTAAAAATGAGTATGGGAAATTTTCAATTGAGAAAGTTTTAAAAAGCAGAAAGAAAATGTCCATTCCTCAGATATTGCAAGGCAAGAATTGGAGCTACTGTATGTCTATTCAAATGTAAATTAGCAAAGTAACAGCATTTCCATCTTTACTGAATAAAACAATTAGCTCACCAGAAAGTGTCTGTAAATCAGGATCCTAATTTTTCTTTCATTTAAAAACATCTGAATATCCAACATCTGCAAGTATTCGGTTTTCTGAAAATTGCAAATCAAGTGGATTTTATCTTTTACAATCCAATCAGCTTTGGGAGCTTTTGCATTCTATCTTTTATTTTTCACACAATTTTTGATCTTTTGGTCCATTTGGGTGGCTGTGACAAAGCACTTCAGAACAAGAGAAATGTATTTCTTACTGCCCTAGACTCTGAAAAGTTCAAGATCAAAATGTTAGCAGGGTAATAAAATCAGATGCTTTCTTGCTCTATCTTCACACAGTGAGATGGGGTATACTGACTGATGTTTTTCTGGGGTAGGAGTGGAAGAGGGTGATGAGTCTTTTATCAAGGCACTAATCCCATTCTTGAGAGTTTTGCCTTTATGGCCCAGTCATCTCCAAAGGACTACAATATTATCGCTAATAGATTAGGAACTGGTCACAAATTTTGTGTGGATGCAGACTTTCAGAATACATAGAATTGGTGGAAGAAGGTAGAAGGAAGGTCACTTTATTTCAATATAAATAGCATTCAGAAGATGGAGAGAAAGAAAGGGAGGATGGGATGAAGGGAAGGAAAGTGGGAGGGAGGGAGGGAGAGAGAGAGAAAGAGAGAGAGAGGGAGAGAGAGAGGGAGAGGGAGAGGGAGAGAGAGAGAATATATTCAGGCAAGAATGTACACATGTAGTAAAAATGACAGTAAAGTTGATTTAGAAAATGAATACATTTTCCATCAGTAGTCTGAAAAATGGCTTTCTCTAGGGTGAGAGTGACAGTTTGTCTTTGAGAACTGAGTACTTTCTGAAATGGGTCATGTAATATTCTTATCAGTACAGTCTAGTACACAAGATAAACAATAGTGTCAGGATGTTTACAGAATGATTATGTACAAATACTTAACTGATCCTTAGGTCAGGCTTGGGTCATTGATTGTGTTAAACATCTATTATAGTACAAAATAGAATAAGGATCTGGGTTGAATCAAGCTACGGAGAGTAACTAAAAATCATGTGGCAATGTTCCAGGACTCTGCTGGACTATTTTAATTTTAATGGAAGTGAGGAATTTTTAATTACAAAGTTTTTTTCATGTCTTTTTTCCATTTTAAGATAGATAGAAATAAACCAGACCCAAAGGAAAATAGGCTCAATGGTTTCCCTCATTTGTAATAATTAGTACATATCTAGGACTCTCCTAGCAGAGGACTACAATAGCTCAAACCTAGATACATAAAACCATATAGGATGAGACCAAATGAAAGGATATGGAAACAAGAGCTTTATAATGTGTGATTGCTGTTCTTAATGTGCTGTGTTATTTCTCATCTCTTTTGTTGCCCCTCGGTTAACCTCATATTGTTATAGTAACTGACCTTGTTATCTGATATATTGTAAAAAAGATAAATAGATAAACAGATAGACAAATAAGTAGTTTATTACCTCCTTCCCTCCATAAACAGATATATAGATTAGCTAAAGAGAAAGAAAGGAGAAAATGGAGACACACATGGAAAAGATTATGGTTGTCTGGGAAGATGTATTTTGACACGAAATAAACATTATTTCTTAATGAAGATTTAGTTTTTTCATATATCTTTATTATAATTAATAGAAGGGTTACATTATATTCACCAGGTAGAAGGTGCATTACTTCACAAACATTGATACACTTTCTCATGTCTTGGACCCCATTTCCCTCCCCTCACCCCCGCTCCTCATCTTGTTGTGAAGATTTAGTTTTAAAGATGCTCATTACTCTTAAGGCCATGTGACTGTCTTGGGCCATAATGTATGGACAGAACTACAAGACATTATAGAATTCAGCTGAATTCTATAAGGTCTTCAAAGCAGAGCTCACACCAATACTCCTCAGGCTCTTCAACAAAATTGAAAATGAAGGTTCTTTACCAAACTCATTCTATGAAGCCAGTATAACCCTCATCCCCAATCCAGACAGAGATTCATCAAAGAAAGAGAACTATAGACCTATTTCTTTGATGAACATCCATGCAAAACTTCTCAACAAAATACTGGCCAACCGTCTACAACAACTTATCAAAAAAATTATACACTATGATCAAGTAGGATTCATCACAGGGAGGCAAAGCTGGTTCAACATACGCAAATCAATTAATATAATTCAACACATCAACAGGAGCAAGGACAAAAATGACATGATTGTCTCAATAGATGCAGAAAAGGCATTTGACAAGATCCAACACCCCTTTATGTTAAAAGCTCTGGAGAAACTAGGAATCCATGGAACATTCCTCAACATAATAAAGGCTGTGTATGACAAAACCAAAGCTAGTATTATACTTAAAAAAAAGCTAAAGCCATTCCCTCTAAAATCTGGAATGAGACAAGGATGCCCACTCTCTCCACTCCTCTTTAACATAGTAATAGAATTCCAAGTCAATGCAATAAGGCAAGAAGCAAGCATAAAGGGGATCCAAGTAGGGAAAGAGGAAGTAAAACTATCCCTCTTTGCAGATGATATGATTTTGTATTTAAAGAATCCTATAGACTCTACTCCAAAGATCCTTGAGCTGATTCAAAACTTTGGAAGAGTAGCAGGTTATAAAATTATCCCTCAAAAATCAACTGCCTTGCTCTACACCAACAGTGAGAGGAAGGAGGCAACAATCAGGAAAGCAACTCCTTTCACAATAGCCTCAAAGAAAATAAACTCCCTAGGAATTAGCTTAACTAAGAATGTAAAGGATCTTTTTGATGAAAACTTTAAAATCCTGAAAAAGGGAATTAAAGCAGAACTAAGGAAATGGAAAAACCTCCCATGCTCCTGGATTGGTACAATCAACATCGTGAAAATGACAATCTTGCCAAGTACTATCTACAAATTCAACGCAATACCCGTCAATATCCCAATGGCATTCTTTAAACAAATAGAAAAGGCAATCCAAAATTTCATCTGGAATAATAAAAGACCCCGTATAGCAAAAACACTTCTTAGCAGAAAGAACAGCGCTGGAGAAATTTCAATACCAAACTTTAGACTCTATTACAGAGCTATAATTATCAAAACAGCTTGATACTGGCACAAGAACTGGCCTGAAGACCAATGGAATATAACTGAGGACCCAGATATTAAACGACAAACCTATGGCCACCTAATCTTTGACAAGGGAGCCAAAAAAATACAATGGAAGAAAGATAGCCTCTTCAACAAGTTGTGCTGGCAGAACTAGTTAAGCACCTGTAGAAAACTAAAGTTGGATCCTTCTTTGTCACCCTGCACTAGAATTAACTCCAAATGGATCAAAGACCTGGAGGTAAAAGCTGACACACTGAAAACTTTACAAGAAGGAATAGGAGATACACTAGGCCTCCTTGGCACAGATCGAAACTTTCTTAATAAGGACCAAGAATCACAACTCAGAGAAAGGCTGGATAAGTGGGACTGCATTAAACTGCAGAGCTTTTGTATGGCAAAGGACATAGCTAGTAAATTAATTAGGAAGCCTACAGAATGGGAGAAGATCTTCACCAACCAAACAAAGGACAAAGGCCTCATATCTAAAATATATCAACAGCTCAAAAAATTGAATCACTCCAAAACTAATCTCAAAGTAACAACCATCCCATTAAAAGATGGGCCAAAGACTTAAAGAGAGTCTTCTCTGAAGAAGAAACAAAAATGGCCTATAGACACATGAAGAAATGCTCAACATCTCTGGTCATAAAAGAAATGCAAATCAAAACAACTCTAAGATTCCACCTCACTCCAGTTAGAATGGCCAGGATCAGGAAAACTAATAACAACAGATGCTGGAGGGGATGTGGCCAGGAGGGATCACTACTTCACTGTTGGTGGGAGTGCAAACTCCTTCAACCACTATGGAAAGCAGTATGGCAGTTCCTCAAAAGGCTAAACATAGAGCTCCCCTATGACCCAGCAATTCCACTACTTGGCATTTACCCAACCATCCAGAAACTAGGGCATATTAAATCCACTAGCACAACAATATTCATTGCAGCATTATTCACCATAGCAAAGATATGGAACCAACCCAGATGCCCCTCAGTTGATGAGTGGATCAACAAGATGTGGTATTTGTACACAATGGAAATCTATGCTGCTGTCAGAAAAAAACGACATCACCCCATTTGTTAGGAAATGGGAAGACTTAGAAAAAAATCATATTAAATGAAGTATGCCAGACTCAAAGGAACTTAGACTCAATGGTTTCCCTCATTTGTCATAATCAGTAGAAACCTTGGGCTCTACTAGCAGAGATTTGCAATTGAGCAAAACCTTGATACATACGGCCATATAGTATGAAGCTAATTGAAAGGACCTCCAGGATATTGAAATAAAAGCCATATAATGAATGACTGTTGTCTTTAATGTACTGTGTTGTCTCTCATCTCTTTTTCTGTCCCTTGCTTATATCATATTGTTACAGTATCTCATTTTGTTATCTGATGTATTGGATATATTTGTATTTGATTATTTGAAATTGGATAGGGAAGGGGTGAAAACCAAGATGGGGGGGGGTGAGGAGGCGGGTAATGGGGACTAAGACATCTGAAAGGGTATCAATGTATGTGAATTAATGCACCTTTTATCTGGCAAATATCATGTAAGCCTTTTATTAATTACAATAAAAATATATTAAAAAAGAACTACAAGACATTCTGTAAATGTCTTCAAAATCTCTACTCATTCTCTCATTCTCTTTAATATGCTTATTTGTTTTCTAACTTGAAAAATGAAGTAAATCTTTCTTATTTCCCTATATCCCTTTTTATCCAAAGCATTTTTCTTTCCTGTCCTGCTTCAATGATACATTTTACTATCATATTACATGACCTACTTATTCCTTTCTTCCACTGAAATCTATCCTTAATCAATGCACACTTTTTAGTATATTTTTCTTGGGAAAAATTGTCATATTATAGTTCTTAACTACTGTATTCTTCTTAAAATCCTTGAACTCACTTTTTTTTGTGCATTATCAGTTGCTTACCTCCACCAGAAAATGTCACCTATCATGTTTTCATTGTGGTGGCTTCTGTTCCCTAAATGAGACATGTGTGATAAAAGCAAGCTGCCACAGCCCAACATTTAGCCTGCTTCTTTAACTGTATGGCTACGGTATTAGAACCCATCCTCCAGTAGAAGGCATGAAGACTTAAAGGATACAGGTAGCAAATAACTTTAAATAATTAAATATGTGAGGCAAATTTGGAGAATATCTGTTTTATGCAAATCAGAAGTTATTTTTATTTTAAAGGAAAATGTAGTTCATTCGCATGTATTTTCTTAGTTAATCTCCTTTCCTAGAAGTTTGCTTACTCCAATCTTCCTAATTTTTCTAATTATGTGCCGGTATTCATTGACGCTTCAAACTAAAGGTCCTGTCTATGCTAATTATATATTTTGCTAGTCATGTTTTCCTATATTTCAATCTTTTCCTTGACCCCACAGACTTGAAAAAACTAATTTTTGTAATATAAAAGAAACAGAAAAAATAGTATGAAATCTACTCTCTTCACAAATTTTGAAGGATAGCAGAATTACTGATTATAAGCTCAACGTTGCATGACAAGTCTCTGAAATACATTCACCTTGCTTAAATAAAGCCTTTTCCAATTGATGAAAACTCCCGATTTTTCCTTCTCTCCAGCTACTGGCTACCACTGTTCCACTCTGATTCTATAAGTTTGACAAATGCAGCAACCACTTCTAAGTTGAATCATGCAGTATTTAACTCTCTGCATCCATTTTGTAAAGTAAGAACATTGAATTCCTTCTGTGCTTTTTCCTATCCCCAGCACCCTTGAAAATTCAGTGAGTGAAAAGGCCCACACTACTTGTTCAACATCTCTGACTCATGCACTCCATGCATTTCTTACTCTACTTCTAATGTTACCCAACATTTTCATGAAGTAGTCAAATACAGTCCTGCAATATTTTGCTCAGCTCTCATTCTAAACTAAGGTTGCTGTAAACTGCAAATACTAATTTATTATACTCTATTTACAAATTCAGGTGTGTAATATTAAATAGGAATATGTTTGTAAAATAATGGAAATGTAAACCAAAAAGTAACCAAGTGAACCAACTGAAAACTGGAAGAGAACAGCACAGAAAGGGATGGGATAAGAGCAAAATTTATTTTAATAAGGACCCAAATGGTTTTTTGAACTGTTATTGTAAAGATGATGTACACAATGGTTATAGTTCCATAAGTCAGGAGATTGAGTGCATCTCTTTGTGAACACTGTCACACCCACTCATGTGTTTTTTATATATTTTTATTGTAATTAATAGAAGGGGTAAATCATATTCAACAGATAGAAGGTGCATTAATTCACAAACATTGATACCATTTCTCATGATTTCCCTCCCCCCACACCCAGCCCTCATCTTGTTTTCCCCCTTCCCTATCCTATTTCAAATAACCAGATAAACATACATGCAATGTATCAGATAACAAGGTAAAATGCTGTAACAATATGAAATAACCAAAGGACAGCAAAAGAGATGAGAGATAACATAGTACATTAAGGACAACAATCACTCATTATATGGCTTTTGTTTCTATGTCCTGGAGGTAGTTTTAATGTTAATATGTTTGTAGTTTTAAGAAAGTCAGAAAATAAGAAATAAAAGTTTAAATTATATGGAAAGCAATTGAATTAATTCTGTATTAGCTTAACTACAAATGACATAAATGACTTACTCAAAAATGCTTGGTAAAACTCAGTTCTATCCACAGGATGACACAGCTCAAGAACTAAAAAGACATGAACTGAGAAATTTCTTCACTCTATTATTTGTTTTTATTATTTGGTAAAAATAGACATTAAATTACCACTAGGAATCAAGATTTTCAGTGTCAGATTAAACAGATGTAAGCATAAAAGTATAGAAGAGGAAATGGAATCCTGTATTTACAAATTGGAAGAGTAAAAACATATAGTTATGGGGAATTTTCTGGGTTTGCCTATTCAAAAAGTTTAGAAGCTATGATATTCAAGCCAACAAGCACTTCTTGCTGTCTTTAATCTCAGAATATTTCTTAAGAAAGAACAGGATTTTGGTTAATGTTCGGCTTAAGAAGGAAACAAAATTTGTTTTGGGTTTGAGTGTGCATTTGCATGTATGTGCATGGTGTGTGTGTGTGTGTGTGTGTGTGTGTGTGTATGTGTGTGTGTAAGCTTCAAGTTAGGAACTATTGAAGATGTCTGGGGAATACATATGCAATGTGGTATATTTAATGATCTTGAATTAAAAATGCATGGATCTGTCATCATCATATCATCCTGTTTTTCTCCTTCCCTTCCCTGACTCAAATAAACAAATAATATGTATACAATGCCACAGGTACCAAAGTCAGATACAGCAACAACAGGGGATAAACCATAAGGTGGGGGAGAAGAGTAAAGAGATAATCTCACATAGTACATAAAAACAACAATCATAAGGAAGGATGAATTGGTGTAACAGTGATAGTCACAAGACAATATGTTGGAAATGATCTTTACCACTTGGGAGAAGGTGGGGGAAACAGGGAGGAAAACATAGGAAGGGTAACCGTGTTCAAAAGTAATGTACTCATGGCTTCTGTGAACATGATGGTCATAGCTAACAGTAAAATTGCGGTAAAGTTATGGAAAAAAAAGTAATGTACTTTTTACCTTATGAATGTAACTGTAACCCCTCTATACATCACCCCGATAATAATAATTATTATAATGATAACTGGAATATATCTATCTAGAACCCATGTTTAATGGTTAGAAAAACTTGCAAAAAAAAAAAAGAAATGGAAAGTTGAAAAGAAGGCAAAAAACAAGTAGAGATAGCCTAATGTTGAAGCTAATTGAAACAAGGTTTGGTGGATTCATATGATTTTTAGCTATGTTTCAGAATTTCTTGTCTTGTTCTGGATTAAATCGAGCAAGAGGAGTCACTGTGGGCCCGGTCTGGGAGCCGAGGGCAAGCGGGGACAGGCACTTTGTGTCCATGGCAGGTCACTGCCAGGAGCCACACAGTGGTCTGCCATGAACCACCGCAATCTTGTGTTATGCTTGGCTAACACAGCTGCTGGGACTGCAAAACGCCAGCTCTTTCCAAATCTTTCCATTGACTTCTCCCACTCCGGGGTCAGGTGCCTGTTTTACTCTACACATGAGGGCAATAGCTTCTCCTGAACAAGTAACCACTGATGCTGAAAGTTCATCCTTGAAGGTCATGAAACAGAAAGAGGTTACAGTTTATCCTCAAGTTTCAGTTCATCTCTCGGGTAGGGTGTAATGGCTTTGCTCCCTCTAATCCACTCACCCAACCCGTTGTTTCTCCTCCTCACCCTCAGCCCCTAACATCACATTCAGAAATATAAACTACTGAAACTTTGTCAATTGCATAGAATGAAATCCAAGCAATATGGCATTCTTAGCTGTCATTCCCAAATATTCTGTTTCTCTGGTCAAGATGTGAACGAAAGTGAATGTAAATTTTTGACCTTCTTCTATCCTCCTCTTCCTTTCTCCTCCCTTCCTTTTCTATCTCTTTCCTGCCTCTATCCATCTCTCCCTCACTTCTCTTTACTTTCTTCTGTTTCTCCCTTCCGTGTCTTCTCCTTCTCCTTTCCTCTTTTTCTCCCTTCCTTTATTCTCCCTTCCTTTTACTCACGTCTTTCTCTCTCTCTTTGTTTCTTTCATCTCTCCTTTTGTCCTCTCTCCCTTCCTCTCATTGTAGTTTTGCTTTGCATTTCTGTGTTGGACAGAGATATTGAAAATTTCTTCATGTGAACATTGGCCATTCTTTTTTTTCCTTTTCTCCTCCCCCTCCTCCTCCTCCTCCTCCTCTTCTTCCTCCTCCTCCTCCTTCCCCCCCTCTGCTCCTTCTTCTTGCTAGTCCTGGAGCTTGAATTCAGGGCCTGAGCACTGTCTTTGGGTATTCTCAAGGCTAGTGCTCTACCATTTGAACCATAACACCATTTCCAGCTTTTTCTGTATATGTTGTACCAAAAACTCGAACCCAGGGCTTAGTGCAAGCTCTCTACTGCTAGGCCACACTCCTGGCCTTATTGTCCATTCTTTTTTCTTATTTTTCAGTATAGTCTTTTTTTAAGTCTTTAGCCTACCTATTAATGGGGTGATTGTTTCTTTGAGGATTTATTATCGGTTTGTTTAATATTTTTGAGCTCTAGGTATATTTTTTTTATATGAGGCCATTGTCTGTTATATATACCTAGTGAAGATTTTCTCCCAATCATTGGGCTTTCTATTTATCTTGCTAGCTACATCCTTTATGGAACCAACCCAGATACCCTTCAGTAAATTAATGGATCAAGAAGTTATATTATATATATATATATATCACAACTGTGCTTCCATTAGAAAGAATAACATTGCCCCAATCCTAAGGAAATGGGAAGGCTTGAGAAAAAATTCATATTAAGTGAAGCAAGTCATACCCAAAGAAACATAGGCTCCATGGTGTCCCTCATTTTTAATAATTAGTTCACATCTAGGATAGTCGTAGCAGTGAATCACAGCAGCTCAATGTCTATGTGCTTATGGCCATATAAAATGATGCTAATCGAAATGAATTCTAAGATATGGATACAAGAGGTTTTTCTTTGTTTTATTTTCCATGTACTGTGTGAAGTTATTTCTTTTATTTGTTTTTCCCCTTATGGTTGACGTCATGTTGTTTGTGTACATGACTTTGGTACTTGGTATATTGTATATACATTTATGTGTTTATTTGAAATAGGGAATGGAAGGGGAAAAGAAGCATTGGGAAGGGATGGGAGTGAAAGTGAGAGAAAAACATGGGAAAGGGTATTAATGTTCAAGAAATAATGTACCCACTACCTGATGAATATGTGTCACCCCTCTATACATCACACAGCAATAAAATATAATTTGAAAAATTGATGCTAATTGAAATGAGCTCCAAGATATGGAAATAAGTGTGCTTTTTTATGGACTGTGTGAACAACGTTTGACAAGAAATGTACTCATTACCTTACTTACATAAGTGTAACTCCTATGCGCATTACCTTTCCAATAAAATTAAATTTTAAAAAAGAAATGAGGCTCTTTATTGGAAAAGCTCGTTTTAGTTCAAGAAATGGTCACTATTGTGGATACAGGAAAAATACCAAACGGCCTAATGCTTTTCTGAAGCAGAAAGCATATTACAACTATGTGGTTTCTTTCTGTGTGATTTTAAGAAAAAAATGGGAGAGCATACAATTCTAGTAATAATCCATTATAAATGTGTAACACAAGAAAGATTTAAATAGATCTTTCTACTAAAATATTTAAAAATAGAAGTGTGGGTCCACATATTTTGAATTTTTGCCTACCTTGGATTTATCTTCTTCTTATTCTAGTTTCTGGCTTTACAGTTAGTTTAGAATAAAAATAGAAAACAGGAAAGAAGAAAAGATATGGGAGGAAAGAGAAGAGAGAATATAAAACCCTAAGTTCCAGCGGTAGTGGTAAACATTGAAAAAAAGAACTAGATGAAAGTTTTAGTTGCATTGTTTATTTTCTCCATTGATATGGTTTGGAGATGATGTCTGAAGAAGTTTTCCTCACGACTGAAAATTAGAAGGTAGTCACATGCTAGAAACTTTGCCTTTCTGAAAATATTCTGATTTGAACATACCATGTACCTGGAGCAGCTAAGTTCTCACATAGCCTTTAAGCATGAGGATGATAAAATGGCAGCTATTTAGTAGGATTTTATTGTGAACTTCCTCACTTAACACTTTTAAAAGACCAGGAACAAGGAAATATTCTCCTCTACTTTAATCATAAAAATTCTGTTTCTAGTGCACATGTACTAGAAATAACATAGTGATATAAAGCCTTTAATGGCACCCGCACAATCACGATTCTTCCATAGAATTCAGAGGTCTCAACGTCAATTAACAATTCATGCCCTTTCTCTAAGGTTTAATCTCTATATTCAAATTACTATTTTTTCACATTCTCATAAAACTCTCTGGAATGCAATAAATTAAGATAGAGGACATGAAGGTATATTACCAGTAATCACAGGGACAGGATTCCAAGAAATAACTATCTTGTCATGTGGGATCACTGCTCATCTGTATTGTTCTCCAACCCCACAAAATAGAACAGAAATTTACAAATTTCCTTAACAATACTTGACTAGGATTGTGAGTGTAGCCTAACCGTAGAGTGCTTGCCTAGCATACATCAAGTCCTGAGTTTGACTCTTTGTGTACCACATACACAGAAAAAGCCAGAAGTGGTTCTGTGGTTCAAATGGCAGAGTTCTAGCCTTGAATAAAAAGTGTCCAAATAGAATGCCCAGGGCCCTGAGTTCAAGCCTCAAGCCCCAGGCCTGGGGGAAAAAAAGAATACTTGACTCATTTGACTCATTTTTCCTAGTCAAAGCCAATGATAATTCTTTCCATTTTAATAATGCAAAAACAGTTTAAAGTAAAAAAAAAAAAACTGAGCTCCAAGTCCCTATTCAAATGTGACTCAACTTTCTTATTTGCTCCTAAGGTCACCAATGACATCAGTCACATTCTATCCAAAAGGATCATTAATCAGTTGTCAAGTTCTTAAACTTATCAGTGCTGTTGACCACTTGATCACCCTAAATCTATTTTCTTTCTATTGCTCACTTTTGAACACTCTCTTATAGTTCCTTCTCCGAATCTATTGCTGTTTTCTTCCCATTATCTGTCTGTTCGCTTTTAAATTGTGAATTTTTCCTGGGTTCCCATTCTTTTTGATGTAATGTCATGCATAGGTTTCCAACCTTGTTAAATTCTCAAGCTCCTCGCTTGAGGTAGAACTTTGATTTGTTGATATTTATTTACTTTTTTTGTTTATGTAACACTAGGATTTGAATTCAAGAGTTCACGTTTGCTAGGCAAGCACTCTATCACCTAAGCCCTCTTTTATGTAATTTGAATGTTTCGTATAGAGTTTTGCACTTTTGTCTGGGCCAAGCTGGGCTATGATTCTCCTATCTGTGCCTCCGATATACTTGGGATAGCATGCATGGACCTCTATACCTGGCTTGTTTTTAAAAGAGAAGGCTTCAGTACCCTTTTTTCCATATTAGCCTCAAACCTCATTCCCACCTCTCATTTTGATATCTTTTGTTGATGCTGTTAAACTGTGTGTCTAATTTCAACTGGAATTTTTTGGGTGGGTCATGGTGCTTGAACTCAGCCTGGGCACTGTCCCTAAGCTCTTCAGCTCAAGGCTACTGCCCTACCCATGAGCCAAGCCGCACTTTTTGTTTTCTAGGGGTTAACTGGAGATAAGAGTCTCAGATCCTTTTGTGCCCAGGCTGGCTTTGAACCTCAGATCTCAGCCTCCTGAGTAGCTAGGATTACAGGTGTGTGCCACTAGCACTCAGCTTCAATTGGAATTTATAAATATATATTTTATTTATTTACACATATTTGTATGTAGTTGCCTTAGAGGCACGGCAACTTTGGGAAGTTTAAAACTTGACTACTTTTCTACTTTATCCTTCCTCCCAATAAAGGAAAATGAGGTAGCTTTGTTTTTTGTTTTTGTTTTCTTGGCCTCTTCTATTTTCTATCCTTTCATTCTCCTACCAAAAATATTGAAGTTTCTCACTTCCCAGAGCCAAACTAAAAGCATATACTGTTAATTAAATCCATGGAATTACATTCAGAACCTGACCACATCTCATATCATATGCGATTACTAGACTAGCAAAAATTGCCATCATCTTTCCTCCAAATTATTCTACTTGGCTGCTCATTGTCTGTTTCTAACCTGTCATCATTTAAATCTTCCACAGGAAATAAAAGGCTTCTTATGTTTAAGCATTTTATTCATCTGCTCACCCTTTCAATGACTTCCTATCTCAATCAGAATAAAAGCTTTATTTTGGAATGCTTAACCTTTAGATGATATAATACACTTATAATTTGGGTCGCTGGAAAATGATAGATTCTCTACAAATCTAAAGCATTTTTTAAGTTTGAAAAGCACAGCTCTAAAATTGAATTACATGTTGATGAAAATCAGGTAAATTTTATAATACTAACTTTTTAGATCATCTCTTCAATCAGATCTTAAAGCATATTCTTACATTTTCAAAGTGATTTCCAAAAATTTAGAAAAACTATCTTTGAAAATCCCTTACCTTTCTATTCGCTTCAATTTTAGTATTTGATCTCTCATTTTCCATGCTTTAAAAATGTTGGAAGATGCAATAAAAAGATTTCTTGTTATTGCTAAAGATTTACAGATTTAAAAAATTATGATACTAATATGTGTAATAAAGATAAATCTAATTGAATGAAGCTTGCACTTGACATAATCACTGCCTTACAAAGTATATGTTTTTCATTGTATAACTTCAATTTTAATAAATAGAACAATGAGTATTTATTTAGTCACGAACATTTTAGTTAATGGATAGAACTGTGCCAGTCCTGGGGCTTGAACACACAGTCTGGAAGCTGTGCCTGAGTACTTTTTAGTTAAAGCTAGTGTTCTCTTATTTAAGTCAAAGTTCTACTTGTCCTTGGACTTTCTCAAGGCTAGAGCTCTACCACTTGAGCCTCAGCACCACTTCTGGCTTTTTGCTATGTATGTGGGGTACCGAGGAATCGAACCCGGGTCTTCATGCGTGCTAGGCAAGCACTTTAACCACTAGGCCAAACTCCCGGCCCCAATCTCATAGACTTTCACACCAAGGTTAGCTTTGAATTTTTCTGCTCAGATCTCAACCTCCTGAGTGTTTAGGATTACAGACAAGAGCTATAATTTCTATTTGTAATTGAGACTATTACAGCATAGCATTTTCTATTTTGATGCTAATATTATAACCAATATGTATTTAGATTTTAGAAATCGATATATTCGTTGTGTCAAAAGAAAAAATATGAAAAATAGAAACCAGATTTTCTTAGCTTCGTTTGGAATGACTGTGAACCTTCTGTTTTGTTCATTACTTTCAGCAAGCTCCATTGCCAGGATCGGGTCAGATCCTCTCAAACTTGTACATGACGCTGTGGAGGAAACCACAGACTGGGTCTATGGCTTCTTTTCTTTGTTGTCTGACATCATCTCATCTGAGGCTGAAGACGAAGATGAAGATGGGGATGAGGACATTGATAAAGGTACTGGGGATATGGAGTCATGTCGCGCTGTTAGGACCAGTAGTAGATATACGTGATAGCGATTTGCTTAGGCTTTAGCCAAAGGAACATTTAGATAAGAATGAATCAATATATTTCTGAATGCTAAAGTATTTTAGTAGACTTCCAAATAGACTAAATTGATCTCTACTTGGTTTTCATGTCATAATTTATATGCCATTATGGCAAAAATGTCAAAATCTGATGCTACTATTATGGTAGCATTAGTACAAAGAATCTTATTATACATACCTACAAGACCATAATAGACACTCATATTTCTATATTTCTCTGAGAAAATATTGTGACTATTTTAAAGTTTATCTCCAGGAAGATTGAAATAAAAATACTGAAACTAGAAACATACATTCTTTATAACCTAAGCTTTTTTCACTGCAAACAGCAGGAAACTATCTAATTAAGGGCAAAATTTAAGCAGTCAATTTATTGAACCTAATGGAAGTATAGACTGGAAGGACCCATTCTAAATGTCACAATAATTATTCAGCTCTCCCATTATATATTAATGAATAAAAGGAAAAGAGAAAGTAAACTAATATATAAGCTTTCACTGAATGGATATTGAAAGGAAAAAGCACAGTGATTCTTTTGGTTAAATGCCATATTTTAGGGTCAATTTTAGTCACCAGAAATTATGTATTCAGACTTGGCTAACAGAGTAGCTCTTATAGTAAGAGGCCACTTCTATTATTTTGCCTGAATTTACATTTGGTTTAGCCCCATGACAAGTCTTGATAAGGAATTGAAATTATTATGATATGTGATCGATAATGTATAATTTGGACCACTGCCATAATTTTATTGAACTCACAGAAATAAAGCTACCTGAAATAAATGTACATAAACAAAGTTAATAGTTCAGAATTTGGGAAGCAAAATAAAAGAACTATGACTGTCAGAGAAGGTGATTTTTAAGAGCGATTGAAAGAAAATGCACAAATAGCTATATTATCCCATGCCAAGAAGCTTTTCCAATTTAATGCTTTTTACTTCATTTAGGAGAAATAGAAGAGACTCCTTTGAAAAAAAAAAGGTTGGTTGTTTTCACCTTTAAAAATATTTCTTTTCCTTGTAATAACTGATTTTCAGCATGATTCAATATATTTAACTTGTTTTGTTGCTTTAATTTTATTTTTAATTACAGAAGTTTTATTTAATAACAGCATCAAGTTTTTTTATTGTATTTAATAAAAGGGTAACATGATATTTGCCAGATAGAAGGTGCATTAATTCACATACATTGATACCCTTCCACATGTCTTGGTCCCATTACCCTCCCCCCCACCCCCCTCTTGGTTTTCCCCCTCTTCCCTGTCCAATTTCAAGTAACCAAATACAAATGTATCCAATATATCAGATAACAAAGTGAGATATTGTGTCAATATGAGATAACAAAGGAACAGCAAAACAGATGAGATAACATAGCACATTAAGAACAGCAATCATTCATTATATGGCTTTTGTTTCAATATCCTAGAGGTCCATTCAATTAGCTTCATATTATATGGCCTTATGTATCAAGTTTTTGCTCTATTGCAGATCTCTGCTAGTAGAGCCCAAGGTTTCTACAGGTTATGATGAATGAGGGAAACCATTGAGCCTAAGTTCCTTTGAGTCTGGCTTACTTCACTTAATATGATTTTTTCTAAGTCTTTCCATTTCCTAACAAATGGGGCGATGTCGTTTTTTCTGACAGCTGCATAGAATTCCATTGTGTACAAATACCACATCTTGTTGATCCACTCATCAACTGAGGGACATCTGGGTTGGTTCCATATCTTTGCTATGGTGAATAATGCTAACAGCATCAAGTTTTATACTCAGTATCTTCTGATGAAGCAGACCCTACTATTTTTCTGTCGATTATTTATCAGATTCCTTCCTCAGTAGACAGTGCACATCCATCTATACCCAGGGCAGTGACAGCAGGGATTATACAAAAGAAAGCAAGGTTATGGGACTGTGGAAATAGAACAGAAAAAAGAAGATGTTCATTAGCTTTGCTCACACCTTGTCATGATTTATAGAGTTTACCTTCCTTTCTTATTTCTGTTTTTTCTTTTATTGTCAGTATTATTTTGCACTGCAGGTGATATTGATGGTACACAATACCTGGTATTGTGGGGCATAATTACAGACACAGCATTTCATAGCCAGTCATGTGTTATTCCCCAGGAGAGGCGTTTCCTGAGTGAGGGGTGGGCTTGGATGTGGTGTGGTGGAATTCCTTGCAGGAAGACCTCCTAAAGTCTTCAGTGATTTAGTGTGGTCTACTTGATCCAAAAGTGGAAAACAATGCACCTTAGGAGAAAGGGGTCCACCTTAAGGTATGGCTGGGAGTGTGGCCTAGTGATAGAGTGCTTGCCTAGAGAGCTTGTGTGAAGCCCTGGGTTCATTTCCTTGGTACTACATACTTAGAAAAAGCCAGAAATAGTACTGTGGCTCCAGTGGTGGAGTGCTAGTCGTGAAAAAGCTCACAGACAGTGCTGGCACTGGGAAGACTGGCAAAAAAATTAATAAATAAATAAAAAGTGCAGCAGAAAAGAGTTGAATTAGTGAGGTACACATAAGAACACCATTAAGTGAATATGTATATGAAGCATTATGAGAAGAAAGAAAGTGCTTCCTGTTCCAGGAAATCATGATGAGACCCCAAGGATTTATACTAATGAGGCCACCAAGATCTCAAAGGCATTAAATTTGTCTAAACATATAGAATATAAATAAGTTTTTATGGTTTACTTCCAGTGGATAGTGATTAGAACTTTAAGCTAACGTGCTTAAAACTTACTAGTCCTTGCTGTGAAATAACGGCTCATGATTATGTGTACTTCAGTTGGAAGTAGAAGAGGATGACAGAGATAAATGGAAATTTTCTCATTCATGACTTGAATACTCAGAGTATCGTAAAGTCATATTCCCCATAAAATGACATCCACCGTTTAATAAATAATATTTTCCTTATTTGAATTTTATTTCATTTTTAAAAAAATTAGCACTTATGTAATGTAATGTTTAAGATAATTTGAAATCCTACAAAGATGCAAAAAATTGCATTAATCTATCAAAGAACCATAAAACAAATATATTCAATAGTTTTCAGGATATATTTGTATATATGTAAATATATATTAATGTTAGCATTCTGACATGAGGATCCTCAGTCAAAACAATCATAGTTGAACACCACGCATTCCAAATGTCTTGATGAGTTTCATAACCAAAACTAGGAACAGAATTGAGTTAAAATCATTTGATCATGTCTTTTAAACAATATTATTTAAAAAGCTACAAGAAAAGAGATTTAAGGAAATTTCTTATGTATGTATACAAGCTAAATAATTATTAATATTAGTTGAAAGGTCATTAAGGATATATGTTTCATTGCAAGCATTATTTTTACATCTAAGCATATTTTCTACAGTGATAGTCAACGTGAATTTTAAGTCATGTAATAGTTTGTAAAATATTTTTCATACAAAGTCTGCTTTAAAATTTAACTTAAAAATTTATTGTCAGGGCAACGTATAGAGGGGTTACAGTTACATTTTTTTACTTTTTCTTCTCTTCTTTTCCTTAATATAAGTTACATTTTTAAGGTAGTGAATTTTTAAGTTTTTGACTATTGTTACCCTATGATGTTTTTCCACTCTTCCTCCTTAACCTGTCCTTTGTCTCATGATCTCATTTTCACCCTTCTATTCCCTAAATCAAATTAACAAATAAATGTGTATATACAATACATGAGTTACCAAAGTCAGATACAGAAAAATAGAGGATGAACCATAGGGGAAAACAAAAGAATAAAGAAGTAACTTCACATAATATATTAAAAAAAGCAACCACAAATATTTACATACAGTAGAATTCTTATGCTGCCATCAGAAAATTTTACTTTTACCATCATTATTGGTAAGTATTTTATTGATTAATTCTATTTCATCAGATGTAATTTTGTGTGGTTTATACTTATTTAATTTTGGTTTAAGATGTATCTTTATAATCTACAATACTAATCTCTTAGAACATTTTTCTCCAGTGTAAGTGATTTTAAAACTCATTTAAATTCATACGCATTCACTGTTTAGTCATTTTATATTACCTAATTTATCTTGTGAGAATATACTTTACTCAACTCTTTTGTGTGTACTGAAGGCATTTAATTCAAATGAACTAAAATTTTAGATTTATTTTCCAAGTTATTACTGTTATCCAACAAAAGATCTAGCCACTTTTTATTTATGGGTCAAGATAGCAGGTCTAACTTGATGTGGAATAATGGTCCAGTCAGCTAAACTCAGGGTCACAGAATTGATTATTAAACAGGTTATTAATATGGATGAATAGAGTCTGTGACTCTATTGTTATATATAAATATAGCTTTAGGGTATTACATAGACCTAGTGTTTTTTTCATTGCTATGAATATTTATTTTCAACTTGTCATTTTTAAACTATGAATTTCTACAACAAAACTCTCCATAATATGTGACTATGACATACAAACCCTCAGCCTAATTTTAATTATGCTCTAAAATCTAAGTGCCAGTGATTATATATAGAGATTCCCTTCTTGAATACTTGTTTGTTAAACATGTCATTTGAAATATGATATAAAAATCAATGTTAATAAATTATTTAATAAAACAACTCTCTTTAAAGTGTCCAAATCACAGAACCATTAGAAAATATCATATTTCTATCATGTAATTATCTAAAAGTTTTAACTAAGCATATCAAATAATTTTGTAAATGTCATTTCTGGGTCAGTTTTTATGCTGCGGACAGGTGGGCATTTTGATTTTCTGGAATGGTCCTATGAGCAATATTCCTCCACCAACTTTTAGATCATGGATATATTAAACTAATTCTCTAAGTTGTATACAAATATGCATAGTTTTAAAGAATCAAATGCCTATATGTTTTCTAAAATTTATCTTCCTAAAAACATACCCAAATTTATAGTACTTTTATTTTTACTTCTAAGATAAAGACGAAGTTTACATATTTTCAAATTTCTAGAATGCCAACCAGAAATGATGCTAAACTAACAGGTCTCTGACTCTGTCTCATTTGTGTAGCTGCTAAGCAAGAGGCTATCACTCACCATATCACAATAGGGACTATTATGAAAAATATCATTGTCCAGGAACCTGTGGCACATGGCTATAATCCTAGCTACTCAGGAGTCTGAGACAGAGTTGAGGTTTATTGTTCAAATCCAGCCTGGGCAAGAAAGTCCATGAGAATCTTATCTCCATTTAATTACCAAAGGCCAGAAGTGGTAGTATCAAAATTTCAATAAGTTTTCAATGTATTTATTATTAGATGTTTACCCACCCCAAATTTAATGGAATGTAGCAATGTTGTTTTTGAATGACATTTACAATAACCTTTAAATTTCTTCACTTATAATTCTTTCACATGCAATTAAAATTTGAATCTTGTCTTTCAATTTTGTGTTGAGAGGGAGATGCAATTTTCCAAAATTTTCTAAGAAACATAAATAAAGCAGACTGGAAATGGCTATAGCAATCAAGAAACATTTTGCATCCTGGATGACCCTAGGTTTGTGAATAAGAACAAAACACTAGTACCTCAGATTCTACCACAGAGTGTGTTCTTCCTTTGTCAGCATTAGAGAATACTAAATTTGATCACTTCTGGCGTTAAACTCAATCAGCAAATTTATGTTTCAGGCAGTGCTTTTCAAATATTTCCTAAATGATGAGCAATGTGCAAAGTGATAGAGATCTTGTATGTCTTTATTTACAATATGAAATTTCTTAAATAAACACTTTACCTAAATCTAGTAAGAGAATCATAAATGATTGAAAGGTGGCTTTCATGTGACATTGAAAATAAAGATAATTATTCCTTACTAATATCTTGATTAACATAGCATAGCTTGGAATAGGCACAGCAATCACAAGTGATTGAAATACAACTTACTTAGTAAACTGCCTTGAAATGATCATGTTGAACCATTTGCTGAACAGATAAACAATTGACTTAGGGCAATTTTAGCCTTTCAGGGTGAGCAATAATGATGGCAAATCTTTATATAGTTATCAGATCCATACTGAATTGAAAGAGTATGCAAATATGAATAATGACTAATGGTGATATTGAAATAAGTTTATCTTGGGATAATAAAATATTTTTAATATATTAAATTATTAGTACATGCTGGACATAATAAAGCCATGCCCAATGACACTGATGCTATACATATTCTGACACATACAGAGAGAGAGAAAGGGAGAGAGAGAGAGTAAACTCAGTAGGCTTTAAAAAGTTAGATATATATATGTCTGTTAAGTGTAGACATCTTTGTAATTTTCTGTATTTTCAACAACAAGATATTGGTTTATAACAAAAACACACTTTTTGTATTTTTTATATTAATATTCAATGCTTCACTAACTTTCCTGACTTGTCAGATTAGGTAAACATTCATAGAAAGTATAATTCTCTAGCAGGTATGTAGCTTTAAAACTATTTTTACTAAAACTTCTAAGTACAATATAATGGATATTCTTATCTCATTTTTACAGTTTATTCTTACTTAAACCTTCATCTACAGTAAGTCTGTATATTATAAGAATTTAATCATTATAGTATCTGTGTCCTCTCAAATATGTACTTTCAGAAGATAAGGATAATTTCTTAATAAGAAATTGTATTTTATAATGCTTTCTCCTGAGATCTAACTTTAAAGTGATAAAAGAATAGCAGTACTGTATTGATTCAGAGCTAGCACGCCCAAAATTTTTCTGTGGTTTTTGCTGTACTTAGGGATACAACCCAGGTTTTATACGTGTTAGGAAATCACTATTAATGGAACTATACCCATATGCAAAATACTCAGGTTTTTTGTTTCTTTGTTTCCTGAAAAGGTGGCCTTCAGTTTTACTTTCACAAGTTGTAGATTTATCTTTTGCCTTTGAGGACAGCATAGGGAACCACTTTATCCTCTGCGTCCGGGTACTTGTCTGTCAGAATGAGGAACTGTCCTCGTGCCTGATATTCTGTGTCTTGACACATGCTGATGAGAGAGAAGCGGACTACTCTACTCAGAGCAAACAAATCACATTATCTGTACAGTCATGCATTTGAATTCCTCTAAATGCCGCAGGTTAAAAGAGAGGGGGAAAAAGACGCTCACTGAATTTGCACTTAGTTCTCTCATTGTGTACTTTGCTTACTTTATTGAAATCCATAATAGTTTCCTGCAGTTTGAGTGAATGAGGAAGAGCTAGGCAATCTCTGCATCATAAATATTCAAGGTTTTAGGATTAGACCATTCATAGGGCTGCAGTATGTCCTTGGTTGTAAGATGGATGAGCATGTTTGCATGCCAGAACTTCCATTGTATCTGTCTTTACTGGCAGCTTCTGTGGCTTAAATCAGGCTGAACATTAAGTGTCTGGAAAATAAGAATGCTTAGATAAAGAAGGAAGAATAGACAAGTGACAGCTAAACTTTTAAAAATACATAGCCTCTGAATGCTGGCTACTAGGGAAGGGTCTAGTAACAGTGTGAAGTAGATACATTTATCTTTGCATTTCTCCTTAGACTTCCTTAGATAAGTCTACACCAAATTTCAATAATTGCTCTCAAACAACAAGAAGAACTTACTATCCTAACTGCTCCCTGTCTCTCACCCCAGACAATGGATCTACTACTCTAGGAGACAGAGTCCAGAGGGAGCTGAGGGCAGGCTTGAAGGCAGCCAGAGACAGAGAAAGCTGGGAGAATTGGAGGCAAAAGAAGATCTCATCATCTGTAGGATGATAAAGGATTTGATGGATGAGCTCCATTCATCAAATTCAAACCATGGCTTTAATTACAATTATTTTGTTCTCATGAGGACAAAACCCAAGTCAAACTGGTTCCATAGAGAGAAGACTTTGTTTTGTCCAAGAAACAGAAAGATATGAAACAGACTTGGCTCCAGGGACAGCTTGATGTAGGTGCATGTATAATCATGTACTCAGTTTTTTTTTTTAACCTCAGCCTGGGTGTTCCTGTTTCATTCTCTTCCTTCTTCAAGCAGCTTTTCTTTCTTCTTGGTAAATCTGGTCACCCAAATCCGGAAGCTAAAGTTATTTTACCTAGTGACCCATGAAAAGGAACAGCTCTTTTCAAAAATGTTTCTGTTTAAACACTCAGCTGAATTTCAGTGACTTGGACAAAATAGCATACCACTGCTGGAAATAATCAGTTGGCCAAAAAAGCTACAGTGTGCAATTTGTCAGAAACTGCTTAATGGATCTATCCTGGTAACTAAAGAGGTAGCCTCAGCCACAGTTCTGTCACTAAGTTGGGAATCTCAAACATTATACTAATATTACAAGTCAAGTATGGATTGTACCACAAATGTGAGACAGACTCACAACTATTGTTTGTAATTTCAAATCTCCCCTCTCAGACAGGATGTTGGAATCTCAAGGGTAGACCAATTACAGAGGAAGCAGGAGAAAGAAGGTAGATTGGGGTGGTGAACAATGCATGCTTATGGAATTTCTTTCATGAATGATGAAAATGTTCTATGTTTGGTTGTGGTGATGTTTTTGCAACTCTGAGAACAAGCAGAAAACATTAGATTGCACATTTTAAATAAGTTGAATGATAGGTGAGGTATACCTAAATAAAACTATTTCAGTATATAAGCTATTTAATATAACTAAGCATACAAATTAGTCATCCCCTTATAAGAGCATTTTTTAAAATCTCAACAATGTGTTTCTAAATAGTAAGCAAGGTAAGAGCAAGTGCAACTCCAAAGGCTAATTCATAGAAAAGGGTATTTGATATATTTTTACACTACTTGAAAATAAGTGAATGCCTCTAACTTTTTGTTTGTATAGGATGACTATTGTACATAAATGTACTGTAAAAAAAACAGAGAGAGAGGGGGAAATAGGGCGTGGGCATGGTGACAGGTGTCTATAATCCCAGATTAAACAATTACAATGAACAAAAAATTAGCAAGACCCACCTCAACAAGCAAAATATGTGGGAAACATCTGTAGTTCTAGCGCTAATGGTTGCTAGGTAGGAGAAAAGAAAGAGAGAGAGAATGAGGGGGAAAGAGAGAGAGAGAGAGAGAGAGAGAGAGAGAGAGAGAGAGAGAGAGAGAGAGAGAGAGAGAGAGAGAGAGAGAGAGAGAGAGGAGAGATAGGGAAAAGAGGGAGGGAAGGAAAGGAGAGAAAGAGAGAGAGACACACAGAGAGACAGGCACACACACACACACACACAGAGACAGAGACAGAGAGAGAGATAGACAGAGAGAGAAAAGGGGGAGGGAGGGAAAAATAACACATATCTGTAACAAAATAAATAACTAAAAGCAAAATTGTCCCGAATCCTGGTAAGGCAAGATCCTAAGTTCAAAGAGCTGTATAAACAATCCAGAAAGAGGGCTGGGAGTTTGGCCTAGTGGTAGAGTGTTTGCCCAGCAGGAACGAACACCGGGGTTTGATTCCTGGGTACCACATATATAGCAAAAAGCCGGTAGTGGTGCTGAGGCTCAAGTGGTAGAGTTCTAGCCATGAGAAAGTCCAAGGCCAGTGCTCAGGCCCTGAGCTCCAGCCCAGGACTGGCAAAAAAAAAATCCAGAAAGAAAAGAAAAAAAATGAATGACAAAGTACTAACTAAGCTAATGTCACATTGAGCTGGATCATTGAAGTATACATAATTAACATTCCTCAATCAAAGTAGTAATATTGTTCAAGATTCATTGTACTCATGAACTGACCGGTTTGACTGAAACTCCTTTGTACAACTACTTCATGATCATAAAAAAATCAAATAGAAAATTCATAATAAAATTCTCAAGAAAACTGAAGTTAAATACATAATTTTCTTCAGCAGATTATATCAAAATTTGAAACATGATTGAGATAAACTTCAGCAAACAGAGTGAGGAGGTTCTGGGTTAGGATCTTCTGTAGATCCTGTGACCTTTTCTGGGTCAGCCAGTTAACCTCAGTACCTTCCAATCTTCCATCTGTAAAACATAGACACTGGATTTACTGACATCTGCATCCTTTTGAGCTATCATGCTTCGTGTTGCGATTGAGTCATGATGTTAAGACTATTATTACTTATCCAGAATTTCATTTGTACTCTATCCATTTTTAAAATTTTATTGTCGGGATAATGCATAGAGAGGTTACAGTTACGTTTGTCAGGTAGTAGGTGTATTACTTCTCACACATTGGTGCCCTTTCTTATGTTTTGTCCGTGTTTCCTTTCCCCTCCCCTTTCTAATCATCTTGTTTTCCTCCTTCCCTTTCCTATTTCAAATAAACAAATAAACGTATATATAATATGCCAGGTAGCAAAGTCAGATACAGTAACAACATGAGGTTACCATAAGGGAAAAAAAGAGAAGAGAAATAACAAGTATTCTATTCTTACAACTCAAACAACTCAGGGATGAGCAACCTTGACATGAGCTGGGGGCTGTCTGCAAATGGAGCCCGTGCAAACACGTACCATCACTAAGACACAATCTGCATTTTAAGATCTCCAGGAGATTCATATGCACATGAAAATTTGAGAGGCATTGAGCTAGACAGTAATTCCCACTTCCAACTGTGGCTCTGAAATCATCTGAGAGCTTATCTAAATTGCAGATCCTCTGTCTCCTCAGCATGAAAGACCCATTGATTAGGTTTGCAGCTCTGGAATAGGTTTTAAATCTCCTGAGAAGGCTCTGATGAACAGCACATTGATCTTGTCTAGTGTATCATCAAGTTTGATGCACAAACCCTAACTGCAGCCAAAGCTTCATCTGTAACTGAAAACTCCCTGGTAATTATTTAATAAAAGATATTACTTGAAATCACTTCCACCTGTCTGGTTCATGTTCACTTGGGAAATTATATTTTACTTTATAGGTAAAGAAAATAAAATCTAAAATGGAAAAATAGCTCACCTAAGTGTTATAGAGTTGCAAAAAATTTCTTCCCCCCCAAAAAATAAAACAACAACAAAAAATGAGAAAGTGGTGCTATGGATCAAAGTGGTAGAGTACTGGCCTTGAGCTGAAGAGCTTGGGGACAGCACATAGTCCCAGAATTCAAGCCTCATGACCAACAAAAACAATAAATAAACAAATAAACACACTAAGGATTTCACATTTATGAGGTTAAACATTCCTGTAGGAATTTATCCTATGTTATCTGCCTCACACCATATCCACAGTCTTGTTACATAAATGTAAACAATAGGTGTTTCAAAGAAAAGAACACTGCCATTTTCACACATTTTATTCATGGCTAACAGTGCACTTGGTTGAAAAATATTAGTCAAGATGATGGATAATGTATCAGTAAATGCAGATACCTGAATTTATTTGGTATATTTGTCTAAAATATTGAGAGTTCTATCACATTATTATTTAATTAGACACTAAAATTAATATATTTGTCAGTCCTTTAATTAATTTGTCAGTCATAATTATTTTTTGTGTTCTAATGACAATTAGCAAAATCATACAAATAGCCACTGTGTTCAAATGTGTAATTTAAAATGTTAATAGTAAAAAAGAAAATTAAAAGACCTTTTTATGTTACCTCATTCTTTTAAGATATCTAGAGAAAACAAAGATGAAAGGCATTCTTTGAAATCCACAGCCCACATAATAATTTAATAAAGTGAGTTGTCATTTTGAATCAGGAGATAGTTGCCTTGGTGACAGAGATTATCGTTTTAACTTGCTGTTTCTGTCATATATTGATTACATTTTGAATTTATTAATAGAGCAACACATCAATAGATAAAAATACTTGCTTTAAACTGGCCAGTATATTTAAGACAAAATTATAAAGTACTCAACAATGAGCTTTGTTATGATAATAGATAAGAGCTGTTTGTTGTAAAGAAAAATACACGTAATAAAACAAAGTGACCTAGGGGGAACTAACTATGAAATAAGTTAATTTTTTAGAAGTCATTCATTGTCCTTTTTCATCACTTCCCCTCTCTATTGTTGCTTCCACTATCCTGCACAAAGTTTTTTGCCCATCACCACCTTTCTTCCCAGGGTGCAAGTAAGTAGAAGGCACACTCAGTTTATTGAAAATATCTGAAGACATAATCAATGGTTGCCATTGCCACTGTGGTAAACATAGGACTAAGATAAATACCTTCTGACAGAAATTACTGGAGTGAATTTTCAATGCAAATTTGGAAACACTGGGGATTCTGACTGTTATGTGTACATTTAATGTATAATTAGTACATATAATACACCAAGTGAACACACTGAAAATTCCAGTTTGGGAAACTGCAGGTTCAGTAATGTCCGTACTTATATTCACAGATGTCCACCAACAGCAAACTTGCCAAACCTCAAATTGTATTGCAAATCTATCTATCTATCTATCTATCTATCTATCTATCTATCTATCTATCTATCTATCTACCTACCTACCTACCTACCTATATCTGTGTATATATACATCACATACCATAAATACATAAACAGTAAATGAAAGGAATGCAGACATCATTGTAATTAGTCTAATCATTAACAGGAAATGCTAGATGAATGTAACAATAGCAAAAAGTGAATGAAGGAAAAGGAAAATTGAAGGAATACATTTTTGATTCATTTACTTTGTTATTATAGAAGTGATGTGTAGAAGGATTACAATTACATGAGTCAGGTAAAGACTACATTGAAGAATACATATTTTGTCCACTTTGTTTGCCAGTCCTGGAGCTTGAACTCAGGGCCTGAGCACTGTCCTTAGGTTTTTCCCAAGGGCAGTGCTCTACTCTTAAGTTCCAGCCCCACGCCTGAATTTTTCTGTCTATGTGGTACTGAGGAACAAAATTCAGGCCTTCATGCATGTTAGGCATGCAGTCTACCATTAGGCCATGCTCCTGATCCCTTGTCTACTTTCTTTAAGCCATAAGAAGTAGTAATCCAGATGAAGTAGCATATTCTACTTTTAAAACTTGCCCCTAATTTTTTTCCACTGAAACAATAATGATAAATGTATACATTTTATTATAGTGTGATGCACTCATTTGTTACCTATGCTTCTATATTTGCAGTTGGCCTACATACTCATAAGTAATAAATTAGCTTAAAAGAGGTGAATATTTTTCTCCTCTTACTTTTCATTAGAATTGAACAGTGCACTCTGCTAGAAAGAAAATTAACAATATGACAGAGTATGAGAAATACAGTAGTCTGAATATAATTTGGTATATTTTAATAAACATCTATGATACATTAATGTACTGAGAAATATTCATGCTGTCCTCAATTTGACCATCATTTAGCTTCTCAGTGTTCCAAAGAAAAAGGATTAAAGAAAACATCTGAGTAATATGAAAACTTTTGTGGCTTTAAAATACCCTTCAGATATATTATTTCATCAAACAGAAATTTCTTCAAGTTTTCTCACCATTTCATAAAAATCAAAACAAGATTTATTTTCTGTATTTCTAGGAATCACAGAGCCTCATTCATGGCAGCAAGGGCTCTATTCCACTATGTTTTATCTATAGCTCTAAAATTACTCTTCAAAGTCTATTTCTTATATATTTGCCGTTACATTCAATTTTGTAGTTATGCCCAGTTGTAAAGAGCAGGTAAGAAATAATCTACCATCTCCCAACCCTTTTACTCTTAAGTGTGCTCAAATGGTTACTTATTTCAAATTTAAGTTGCCTTTTAAGCATTTAAGATTACTCTCATATCTGAATTGAAATACTTTTATCTCTGTTCCTTCTAAATCACAAAATGCTTAGGATTTTCCAGTTGTAAAAATAGCTTTGATTCCAATGATCATCAGGTGAGACTTAACATCTTCCAGAGACATTGGTTTTTTGGCTTTTATCTATTTCCAAAACACCTCTATTCGGAGGCAGATAATGATTGTCCTTTGCTCTGTCACTTGTGTTCAGATTTGGTTCAAGTTTAAATACTCAGCTCTTTAAAGAGTAATTTTTTTGAGTAATTTCTGTTGCTTGTGGGTATTAAACCATAGGCCTTGGTGTTGTCCCTGTGCTCTTTGGCTCCAAGTTAGCCCTCTATCACTCTGAGTCACAGCTCCACTTCTGTTTTTCTGGTGGTTAATTGAAGGTTAAGTGTACCATGGACTTTTCCTGCCTGGGCTGGCTTTGAACCACAGTTCTCAGATCTCAGCCTCCTGAGTAGTTAGGATTACAGGCATGAGCTGCTAGGGCACAGCTTAAAGACTAGTGTTTAAATACAGTTTTTTGTACATTGTTTTCATGTTACAGGAAGCATAGAAAAATTATTACAATTAAGTGCTAGTATTACCATCACTAACTTTGAAACTTTTTGAAGCCTCTGAAAAACATAGGGTAATAAGTGCTTTATAGTATGTCTTTGTTTCTGGATGGTTGGGTAAATGCCAAGTAAGGTCATAGGGGAGCTCTATGTTTAGCCTTTTGAGGCACTCCCATACTGCTTTCCATAGTGGTAGAAGGAGTTTGCACTCCCACCAACAGTGTAGTAGTGATCCCTCCTGGCCACATCCCCTCCAGCATCTGTTGTTATTAGTTTTCCTGATCCTGGCCATTCTAACTGGAGTGAGGTGGAATCTTAGAGTTGTTTTGATTTGCATTTCTTTTATGACCAGAGATGTTGAGCATTTCTTCATGTGTCTATAGGCCATTTTCGTTTCTTCTTCAGAGAAGACTCTAAGTCGTTGGCCCATCTTTTAATGGGATAGTTGTTACTTTGGAGATTAGTATTGGAGTGATTCAATTTTTTGAGCTGTTGATATATTTTAGATATGAGGCCTTTGTCCGCTGTATGGTTGGTGAAGATCTTCTCCCACTCTGTAGGCTTCCTAATTAATTTACTAGCTATGTCCTTTGCCATACAAAAGCTCTGCAGTTTAATGCAGTCCCACTTATCCAGCCTTTCTCTGAGTTGTTGTGATCCTTGGTCCTTATTAAGAAAGTTTTGACCTGTGCCAAGGAGGTCTAGTGTATCTGCTATTCCTTCTTGTAAAGTTTTCAGAGTGTCTGTTTTTACCTCCAGGTCTTTGATCCATTTGGAGTTAATTCTAGTACAGGGTGACCAAGAAGGATCCAACTTTAGTTTTCTGCAGGTGCTTAACCAGTTCTGCCAGCACCACTTGTTGAAGAGGCTTTCTTCCATTCTATTTTTTTGGCTCCCTTGTCAAAGATTAGGTGGCCATAGGTTTGTGGTTTAATATCTGGGTCCTCAGTTCTATTCCATTGGTCTTCAGGCCTGTTCTTGTGCCAGTACTGAGCTGTTTTGATAATTGTAGCTCTGTAATAGAGTCTAAAGTTTGGTATTGAAATTTCTCCTGCGCTGTTCTTACTGCTAAGAAGTGTTTTTGCTATACGGGGTCTTTTATTATTCCATATGAAATTTTGGATTGCCTCTTCTATTTCTTTAAAGAATGACATTGGGATATTGATGGGTATTGCATTGAATTTGTAGATAGCCCTTGGCAAGATTGTCATTTTCATGATGTTGATTCTTCCAATCCAGGAACATGGGAGGTTTTTCCATTTCCTCAGTTCTGCTTTAATTTCCTTTTTCATTGCAGCACTATTTACCATAGCAAAGATATGGAACCAACATAGATGTCCCTCAGTTGATGAGTGGATCAACAAGATGTGGTATTTGTACACAATGGAATTCTATGCTGCTGTCAGAAAGAATGACATCGCCCCATTTGTTAGGAAATGGAAAGTCTTAGAAAAAAATCATATTAAGTGAAGTAAGCCAGACTCAAAGGAACTTAGGCTCAATGGTTTCCCTCATTTGTCATAATCAGTAGGAACCTTGGACTCTACTAGCAGAGATTTGCAATACAGCAAAACCTTGATACAAAAGGCCATATAGTAGGATGCTAAATGAAAGGATCTCTAGGATATAGAAACATAAGCCATATAATGAATGATTGTTGTTTTTAAGGTATTATGTTACCTCTCATCTCTTTTGCTGTCCCTTGGTTATCTCATATTGTTACAGTATCTCACTTTGTTACCTGATATATAAGATATATTTGTATTTGGTTATTTGAAATTGGATAAGGAACGGGGGAAAACAAGGTGAGTGGTGGGGGTGGGGGGGAGGAAAGGGAGACCAAGACACGTGAAAGGGTATCAATGTATGGGAATTAATGCACCATCTATCTGGCAAATATCATGTAACCCTTCTATTAATTACAATAAAAATATATGAAAAAATAAGTGCTTTATAAATTTCTCATTCGTAATGTACTATTTGAAGTTATTTCTTTTCTCTTTTTTCCCCCTTATGGTTTATCTCATGTTATTATTGTATCTAACTTTGTGGCCTGGTATATTGTATAACGTTTATTTGTTTGTTTGAAACAGGAAAGGGAGGGGGGAAAACAAGATGATTGGGAGGGGTTGAGGAGGAAAAGGAGTACAAAAACATGAGAGGGGTATCAATGTTCAGGATGTAATGTACCCACTATCTGATGAATGTAACTGTAACCCCTCTATACATTACCATGACAATAAAATATAATAAAAATAAATGACTTGAGGTCCAGGAGTTTGGCCTAGTGCTCACCTAGGGTACAGGAAGAACTGGGTTAGATTTCTCAGTACCACGTCCATTTGAAAAGATAGAAGTGGTGCTGTGGCTCAGTGGTAGAGCACTGGCCTTGAGAAAGCCAAGCCTCAGTGCTCAGGCCCTGAGTTCAAGCCCCAGAGCTGGCCAAAAAAAGTGATGTGAATTATTTAATTTTAACTATCCAGTCCTATACAAATGATCTTTTGCTGGCTCACTGGCAGCAACAAATTAGACATGGTCTCTGTATGAGAACACTGTCTATCTTAAGTCTAAATTGGTAACCTGCTGTCATTTCATGGCACAGGAGCCTGAATGGTCATCATTTCCCGGCTGATTTTCAAGGAGACAAGTTGGGACACCATGCATGGCATTTACTGGCTCCTTCTGATATCTGATAGCCACAGGCAGTGATGCCAGTGATGGAACCTTATCCCTAAGGAAACTATTACAGAGCTAGGAAACATGCAGAGCTATTTAATTTCTCCTTCAGTTTGGATCATGGAACACATTTCTTATACTTGGTTTGAGCTGCCAACATGCAATACCTCTACTCATTATGGAATGAAAAAAATTTATCTGAAATAAATCGCCAGATTTTCTAACAAATCTTACTCACATTTTTTTTCTTGTAGGTATGTGTGTGTGTGTGTGTGTGTGTGCGTGTGTTTAAATAAGTGATGAAGTACATCTGCCTACCAATGTTTATCTTCAGTTTTAGAATTAGTCCTTTTCCATGTGTTTATGGAGGGTTCATAGAAAATATTTACCCATTCCCCATCTTCCCTTTTCTTTAAGCCATGCTCTCTTTAGTTATTAATATAGATTTATTCCTACATGTTGTTCACTGTGATATTCCCATGCATAGATGACAGTGGATATTGATCATATCCACTCACCATTTTCCCAAACTACTGACTTTTCTAATTCCTAATCACTCTCTGAGTTTCAGATAAACATATACAGCTTCCATATGAGAAAGAACATGTGATATTTGTGTCTGAATTCATATAATGTCCAATTTCATCTATTTGACTGCTAGTGACAGGAATCCCTTTTGCTTTGTGTCTGACTAAATAGTCTATTGCTATCTCAAATGGTGGCATCAAGCACATCACTGAATGACAGGAATAGATTCTGATCAGTGTTCTTCAAAAATCTCAAGTTCCTCTTGTTTGTTTCCAAACTCTAGAATGGGCCTACATTCTATTACAATATTATAGTTACTCATTTAAGCCTTATCCAAGAGCATATACAGAACTATGAGCACACACACACACACACACACACACACACACATACACACACACACACACACACCATCTTGAAGCATTGCCAAAAGTACCTTTTAGGCAAAATGTACTCCATTGAGAATCTCGGCTCCAAAATAATTAGCCCACTAGTACTTTGTCACTGTCTACACTTGCATTGTCTAATGTCACACCTACTAGATGTTCATGTTGCATGTGCTTAGTCCAGTTGAGGGTTATGAACATGAGATAGGATCTAGGAATGCTGTTAAATAGTTTTGGAAAATCATAGTCTTACCCTCTCTTTCTGTGGCTCACTAATCTGAAAGTTAATAGTGCGAAGGCGAAAAAACAGTGCCATGAAGCAAATATTGGAGGTGTTACAGAAAGAGATAAGCAAAGCATTGAGAACGAGGGAAAGACTAGTCTACTGGTGATCTTACATTGCAATTTGGACAAGTGCTTTCATAGGTGTGGATGAGCGCTCTATATCTTTTGCCTATCTCTAGGCATATTTGAAGTCAGGGATGAGATGAAGGTTGATGAATGGAGCTGTGTATGTTAAAGTGACTGATAAGCAGTGAGAATTTAAGGAAGAAAATGTTGGTAGTGATGATTACCTGTTTAATAGCTGTCTTTGTTCTTTGTCTCCCCCCTGGTTGAACCAATACAACAATATTCACAAAACAATAGGTTGGAAATTGTCTTTACAATTTAGGAAGTCGGTTGAAGAAAAGGGAAAGTGGGAGAAAAACAAGGAAGGAAGTATGAATGTTTGACAAGAAATGTACTCATTACCTTACTATGTAACTGTAACCATGCTCTGTATCACCCTGACAATAAAATTTAATTTAAAAAGACTGTCTTTTCTGAAGATATGTAGGTTTTGCTTATAGCAGATTCTGAGAAGATCGCAAAAATACAAACTCAAATTTAAAAAGAAAAATTTAAATCCATGCGGTTACTAGTGTCATCTCAGAACATCTGTGGGATAAAGTTATGATAAATAGATACATATCATTAACATTTTGCTATGATGAAACATAATATTTTAAGATTAAGTCACTTTTCAGAGGTAGTGATCATATCTGTTAACCTTAAATTCGAATGTACTTCTATAATTTACAATTAATTATAAATTCAGATTTTCTAAGACTTTGTAGTTACACTGAATGTAGAAGCAAATGGAATAAATTTGTTAAAGTATGATTTTTAGAAAAAAAATCCAACTAACTTTTCTATGAAATGCATCATATTTACTTGAAGTAATTTTTGGTTAAATTCAATGCCAAATACTGATTATAAGCATAGATTTAGTGAACTCTTCTTAAATGTGTTTCCTATTACACAATAGTTACAGTTTATTTCACAAATTCTGCATTTAATTCCTCAAGCTAAGACTTTCTAAATTTAAATCATATTCATATTTGTACTGTGAGTAATGGAAAGAAAACATAATTACAGTTAGTGAAAATTTTAATATCTTTGTCAATATAAAGTTTTAAACTTTTACAAATAACTTTTATTTTTGCAGTGGCCCTAAGTTTTCTCCTATTAATGAAATTTCAGACATCAGTAATCTTGTTAGCTATAAAAAATATGGTTTGTGATGAAATTAAAAAGTGAGATCATAGCAATGGCCTAATTTAAATTTTATGATCCTTAAACAAAAAATTTTAAAGCTATTCTGTATTTTTCTAGAAATACATAAAGGAAAGACTGAAAAACCAGAGAAATCTGAAAGGAAAATACAAACTAAAGGTAAATGTTTCATTTTTATATTTCTTTTATGATATATTATATACATATGTTTAATCATATATATATGTATATTATACCTTTTAACTCAGACTAACTTTTGCTAGGTAAAAGACCATTTTAACCATGTCTGAAGCCGTGATTATTCTTACAATTTAGGGAATATTTTCATTGTAATTTTATATGGAAGAATAAAAATGTCTATGATTCTTGGTTTTGTATCTTAAAAAAATGTTATTATTTCCACAAGTAAATTTACTCCTCAATTAGTTTCAGGCACAAATACAAAATGTATACTCTTTTTTTTTTTTGCCAGTCCTAGGGCTTGAACTCAGGGCCTGGGCACTGTCCTTGAGCTTTCTCATGGCTAGTGCTCTACCGCATGAGCCATAGAGCACCACTTTTGGCTTTTTCTGTGTCTGTAGCAACCAAGGAATTGAACCCAGGGATTCATGCATGCTAGACTGTACTGCTACGCCAACCTCCAGACCTTAAATGACTCTTTAATGATTGGCATCTGAATTGGTTCAACATGATAGTTTTCAATTAGTTCTAACTGGCCTTATAAAGTCAACAGTTCCACAGGAATATTTGTGACCTGGGTATGAGAAAATCATTTTTTGTTCTTTTAATTCATGACAGCAATGAGTCAGATTTTATTTTGTTTTCAACATGAATTTCTCAAGCCATGTATTGACTTCATGATCTTTCATGGGGAAGTGTGGAGGCGCTCTGTTACTTCTCTGAAGGCTGTTCCTTATAATTTTCCCACATCTCAGGGCAAATGGACTGTAATAGCATGATGCATCCTAATCCTTTGTAATGAACCGAGTCCAGGAAGTGCAGTTTTGCAGCAGAAACATCTTAACTATGATCAGCATTACCTTGCTTACCTAACAGGCATCACTTTTCTGTGGGTAATCCAGATAATAATAAAAGAATTAAAAGGAATTAGGGGGATAGAATGCAGTCATAAAGGGTGTGGGAAGGTCATGAAAGGGGTGATCAAAATGCATTGTATTCATAACTTGCTTTGCCTGACTACCTAATGCTCATAACAAAAATAAAGGAACTTGTAGAAATAAACATGTTCAAAGCATGTTTTCTTAATACTTTTACCTGCCTTCAGATGAACCAAGACAAAATACTACAATCTCAATTATCACCCGATATGTAACATACATAAATACATTTCCTGCAACAAAAAATAAAATGTTCTGCTGGGAGCCAGTGACTCATGCCTGTAATCCTAGCTACTCAGGAGGCTGAGATCTGAGGATCACGGTTCAAAGCCAGCCTGGGCCATGAAAAGTCTGTGAGACTCATCTCCATTTAACCACCAGAAAACTGTAACAGGTGCTGTGGTTCCAAGTGGTAGAGCTTGAGCTGAAGAGCTGGAGAACAGCTCCCAGGTCCTGAGTTCAAGCCCCATGACTGATTTAAAAATATTAAAAATAAATAAGTAAAATGTTTTACAACAACTACCATGCAAAATTGGCTATGGAAAATTACCTGCTATAAATACGTTATTAAAGTTCCAAGTAATAGTCTTAGAAACTCTTAAATTACAACAGAATCTTTATCTGAATTACAGAACCATGTCATTGCTCTTCATAACTACACTTTGTGTATTTTCTGGGAAGAGCTCAAATTTAATCATAATGTTTGAATCTGTTCCAGATTGCTCAGCTAACAACTTGCACAAACAAGACACTGAAATTCATTCAAAAGAAACTTATTTTTACTTGTACTTTGGGAGTTAATGTCTTCGTATTGTTCACTTTCCTTGTCGGGCTCTTAAATTCCTTTGGTCAGGGAAATTCTAGGAACCCTGACTGGACTAGCTTTTCCATTTGCTGATGGTTAAATAAAAACTCAACTGGTTCTGGGTGGTTGGAATCTCTACTGTTAATTTAAGAGCTGTTTCTGCTGCTGCAGATATGGTGATGCAGTGGGTATGATTTGTAATTTGGACCCCATTCTGCTGGAATCCTGCTTTCAAAGACTGAGCAGTGGGTTGTGGAGTGGGTTTATTAAACTAGTGACTCTTCCATAATTACAAAAGTGAAATTGGCTGAAGTTTAAAATGAATTTCTCAAAGATCAGGCTTGAGATTAGGCACCTACATATTACTGCTTGAATACATGAAGTATTTTCCAGGAAAATGAAGAGTTCTCCAAAAAGTGAAAACAGAGCTTCACCTGTTCAACATTGATTTCAGCATCAGAGAGCATTTATGAGTTTTTTCTGCTAAAGGATTTTTTTGTGAATATATATATATATATATACTCCGGACATATACTAATTATTATACAGGAGAATAACCATGTGTTTGATACACTTGGTAATCATTTGATAATATGATGCAGTAATTCGTGTCATGAGCAATAAATGTCTATACAGTGGTGCTTCCTTTCTTCTTTTTTCCTTGCTAGTCCTAGGTCTTGAAAATTGTAGAATCTAGAATTTACTTGTGATTTATTTTCAGATTTGATTTCTTTGTCTGTTGCTGTCCATTACTGAGGTGCATAGATATTTTATGCTACAGCTGTAATCCAAACTTCATCCCTTTAAAGCATAACAGATTTAATATGTAGGTACTGAGATTTAAAGTAATCCTGGAGTACACAAATTATGTCAGTTTTTACTGGTGTTCTTCAGGTGATACTCTCTTTTTCTCTGACTCTTTCTATTTTCTTATCTTCAAGTAGTTGTACAAAGGAGTTATTATTAAACAAAGCAACTAATGAATATACTATACCCTTGTGAATGTTACCTACCTCAATATTCTCACCCATCCCTTCCAACTCACCCTTTTCCTCATATTTCTTAACTTTGTAAGGTATGCATTGAGTTCTTGACTGCATTTTCACCATTTCTTGTCTTCATTTATCTAACTCTCTCTCTGTGCTTCCCCTTTTAACATTTCCTGGGGCAAAATGCATCTGTGTGAATTTCCTTTATATTTAAGTACAGCAGGAGGTCCACCTAATAACACTATTTTAACTTAATTACTTCGCTAATGATAAAATTATGAATTTGGTCATATTTTCAGGTACTGAGGGTTAAGACATCAGTTTGTTCTCCTATTTCCACAAATATGTTGAAATTCTGTGAATGTATCACATGTACATTGTCAAGAATGTTATTCAAATGTATAACTTAACTCTGTGACAATAATTGACTGGCTTAAAACTTCTTAAGCTTTTCGGAAGCAATTGCAGGATTTGGCATCATAAGCCACCAAGAGATTTAGCTAGTAGTGATTCTAAAGAGCCAAAGAAGAAAGGTGAAAGTGGATCTGCACACACCAAACTACTTTAGAAAAACACCTTTAATGTTTGTCAATTTATTTAGCCATCCTGTATTGTGAAAACTTCTATTTTTATCTTCTCTTACATCTACTTAAATATATCCTCATGTAAAATACATAAGTTTTCCCTTTGTGAAAGCAAGGAAAGCTGCATCTGAAAATTTCAAATATGAAGTTCAATACAAATTTATGTATCACTGTCTTCATAGTGTCCATTCACTCATGAGGAAGTAACAGCAGATTTTATTGGGGCTAGGAACAGCAGTGTAAGTGGAATTGGTTCTCAAATCATTTTTGTGAATGAAATTAAATTTTTAGATTCATGTATACATGTGCATACATTTATTACAAATACACGCATATATAACACATAGATATAAGATAAAAATTTAACTTTTGAGTGATTGGCCAAATCATGTCCATATATATGTATGTATATATATATGTATATATACATATATACATACATATATATAGGGGTTAATGGGGGCTTATTTCAGAATCTGTAGTTCATACTTGGAATTTTTGCTAAAGGCTGGAATTCTACCACTTGAATCACAGGTTTGCTTTCCTAGGAATTGTGGAGTATTTTCCTTGTTAATTGTAGATACGACTTAATGGGATTTTCTGCCTAGGCTAGATTTGGATCTTGATAATCATATCTCAGTCTCCTGGTAGCTAGGATTATAGGGGTAAACCAGAATTACAGGAGTAAGCTAGTATTACTACTAGTATTGTTACTTTTATATAAAAACAAGTTGATTTTACAGGATGCTAGTGACTCACACCTGTAATAATCCTAAGTACTCAAAAATTTGAGGTCCAGAAAATTGCGATTGAATGCCACATGGCATTCAATCTTTGAGACTAGACTGCAACTCGAAAATAAGAAAATGGCAGGGTTGGGGGTGCAGCTCAGTGGTAAAGTGCCAGCAAGACAACCTGAGGGTCCTTAGTTCAAACCCTATTGCCACCAAAAGGGAACATTGATTTTATTATGAAAAGTATGTGAATAATTAAAAGGTAGATAATATGCAACAATCTTGCATATTTAATCAACTTTCATTCATGAAAACAAATTTTCAGTCTCCCCAGGGCCTAAAAGAAACAAGGCAACAGAGTTTATGCTGGAACAATAATTATATTATTTTCCTACCTTGCTCTGTATCCTGCTACTTTCTTATTTCTGACAAAGAAAGCCAGACTATCCAACCTAATAAATATTTACCTGCTATAATCTGTATTCATTTTTAGTGTTAAAACGGTAAATACTTTTTAAGAAAGACTAGATAACACAATCTTTTTGAGAAACATAGGAGAACATATTCGATAATCCATAATATGCTGCTATTTTAAATTGGGGCTAAAACTTTTCTTTTAAATAAATATGTTCTATTTTTTGGCTGCGAGTTTGGCCTAGTGGTAGAGTACTTGCCTAGCATGTATGAAAACCCAGGTTTGATTCCTTGGTACCATACACATAGAAAAAGCTGGAAGTTGAAAGTGGTGCCATGGATCAAATGGTAGGGCTCTAGCCTTGAGAAAGCTTTACGACAGTACTCAGGCTCTGAGTTCAAGCTCCACAACCAACCAAAAAAAATGTGTCATATTCTTTGTCATAAAAAGCTGATGAATAAAACTGAAATGATCAATCATTTAAAAATTCACTGACTATTAATATCTCCCACAAACTAATGTATCAGAAAATCCTTAAAAACAAGGACATTAATTAAAACAAAAAAATGAAATTTCTACAGCTAATTGTGCTCTGTCAAATTTTAATAATAAAAGTTATGACACCCAATGGCTTACTTACCTTGGTTCTATTTTGGCTTGGCTATTCAAATTCATCTTATTCTATAGGTCTGAATTAACCTTGAGTTTCAAAACTTTGATTAAATTTATTTCTTACCCATCCACCAGAGAATGAATAGTACACAATACCAGTCAGTACTTGGAAGACTTTTGGCCATAAAAGTTTCCTTCTTTTTTAAAAAACCTAAGAGTGGATACAAAGAGCAGAAATCTGATATCTTAGAGCTTTCTGGTTGACCAGGAAAACAGCAGAGTCTGAGGTATTGTGAACTCCAACACACAACAGAAAATATACAATTCTAATTGATGCTGCAGGGATCAAAATCAGAAGCCTGAGGAAGGCTGGAGAGGAGACATGTGGAGAGAGTAAGAAATCCACTTCACAGCTGACTTGGGCTGAAAGTTTTGGTCAGGAAAAGGTCAGAGTCTGCACAAGTGCAGGAATAGCAAGGCCATGCCAACTCAGACACCAGCCATCAGCAGCATTCCGACTGGTGAATGCCACTTGTTTGTAATTAGGAGCATACCAAAGGGACTTGTATTTGTTTTATTTTTGGTCACTAGGATGACAAGCAAATTAAGCTCTGGCAGGTGCAAAAAATATTACTTTTGTCTGAGTTAAAACTATCTGGTGTAAGACTTCTTCCTCGTGGAAATTCTTATTTGTTCTAAGGGAAGAAAGGCATCAGCCAATGCCTGTTGATGTTTGAAATCATGTCATTTAACTTTAGAGTGATTATTAAAGCAGAACTGCCTGCTGTGCTGTTGTGCTTAAGAAAAAGAAAACTATTTTCAGAACTTGGTATTTGAGCACACAGTCTTGCCAAAGTTGGAAGTTTCTGTCCAAGCAGATTTAATGGCTGTCTGCCATTTTGAACAGCTCCCTAGAGCCACAGCTCCAGCTGCTTTGGTAAGCTCTAGGATAGTGTTGTTCTGAAGGGTGAAAATGAAATTCCAGCATACACTACTGCGTCTGTAAATCAAAATTTTTGACTAGAGGAGTGAGGTTTTTTTTTTCCTCCCTTGGTCATAGGAGTCATAGAAATGAGGAGTTAATATGCTAATTTAAGTCTGGATTCAACCCCTGTGCTCTTTTGATTTCGTATTAATTTTCCCACTTATGCATGTGCACATGTCAATCTTAAAAATCCTTCAGTGGAATGGACAACCAGCTGTCTGAGGTGCGTGAGCCCAGCCCTTACAGAGCAGAGCCATAGATTAGGTGTTCCCTTGGGGCTTTTTCCAATCAGAGTTCTGAAAGCACAGCTTATCTCACACAAACTGGATTCCCTCTAGGGAAACTTTAAGGGAGGCTTTATTTATGCCAAGAATTTCTGTTAGTTTCATTAATAGTGATTTTAAAAAAACCCGAATATGCTATTTGAGATCTGCATGAATGTTGATTTCTTTTACAGAGAGTTATTTTTATTGAACTTTGGAGCTCAAAAAATACTTAAAATGAACCATTACAAAATAAAATAAAATACACCTAATATCTAGATATTCAAAGGTGGATTTTTTTCCCCTCCAGGCTGAATTTCTTTTCAGACTTTATTCAAGAAATCTTAAATTTTGAATGATCAGAAGCAAACGTGTGGGTATATATGTGATATATGTCTACGTTATAACAAAAAACCACTAGAAATTTTACAATTTTGCATATTAAAAATGTTGGAATGTAGCTCAGTGGTAAACTACTTGCCTAACAAAGGCAGTGTCCTGGGTTCAGTAGCTAGTACCAAAGAAAGAAAGAAAGGAAAAAAAGAGATGCAAGAAAAATTATGTGGCATAGTCTCTAAAGATTTCACTAGGTGGTTGTATATATGGGCAATTACATCATTATTTTATGTAATTACTAAATGGAATTAAGAAAATAATAAAATTAGAGTATGGAACAAATAGAGAAACAAAAGATGATGAAGACAGTATTTGATCAAAGACACAAAAAGAGCATGGAACAGGAAAGCAAATGAGCTGAATTATGGGAGTAGAAATTCGAGGTGGAAGGCACAAACAAACATAGAAAAGCCCCACAAGGGCACAAGATACCTTTGTGAACTATATGTATTGTGTCATAACTGTATTGTAAAATTTAAAGAGAAATTCCAGGTAGATAACAATAGATTGTAAGAAAATACCATATCATTGGGGCAATAAAATATCTCTGTGTTTGATATAGCACATACTCTATGGCATATAACAAACCAAGAAATATGTGGGACACTAATATTTGAAAACGATGAATGACATAATCAGACTCATGATAGGAAGGTTATTATGAGATGGAAAAATGAAAACCTGTTTTTGTTAAAGAGAAAGAAATAGCAGTCGCAAGATGGTTTTCTTGCCTGTTCTGAAACTGTCTTTCCACTTTGGACTTAGGTTAATTTCCTGATACTTTTTGTATCTTTCAGTGTCACTTTTCTTAAAGGAATCTTTTCCAAACATACATGAGATTAGATCTCAGTTTTACACCTTGACCCATCATCTTTCCTGTTCACTTAACAGAGATTACCATAACAGAAATTTGCAACCTCTGTAATTATTTGTTTGGCATCCAGCACTCATTAACTTGGCTGCATCCCATGACAAAGGTGGCATCTGTCTTGCCTAACAAAGTCATTAACATGTAGCTGGGGTTGTTTCCGTATTTTTATATAAATAAATAATGCATAGGAGGGGGCCAGTAGTTTGACCTAGTGGTAGAGTGAGTGCCTAGCATGCACGAAGACCCGGGTTCGATTCCTTGGTACCACGTACTTAGAAAAGCCAGAAGTGGCTGAGGCTCAAGTGGTAGAGTTCTAGCTTTGAGAAAAATCCATGGACAGACCTCAGGCCCTGAGCTTAAGCCCAGGACTGGCAAAAAAAAAATAAATAATGCATAGGAAACATAATATCAAATAAATGTGTAAGAGGTAAGACTAGAACAGGTTGGATAATGAGCTGATATAGAAAGGAGAAGAGAGAGATTAGTCTGGGATGAGCCTCATATTAATAAAAAGAAATTAAAAAAATTATGATTTAAGTATGTGCTGATATTTTGACATAATCTTTGATCCTGTTGCAGTAATTAAGTTGTACCTAATTCAATACAATTTCCTTTTCTTAAAAAATATGTAATAGCATTCCAATCCTACTGTAATATTTAAAAGCAATTGTGGAATATTGTTCTAGAAAAGTAATGCATACAATTTATGTCTATGCTTCTTTGCTTAAAGTTCAGTTGATTATACCTTTGTATTTTTCACATCAGACTTCTGGCACATTTCTGATATTAAAGCTGGGCTCCTTTGGCACATGGCATAATATTTTAAGAAGTTTTCTAATTCAAATTATAGATTTCAAAAGACAGGAATATTCTCATCTTTGCAGTCAGACCCAGTTTTAATATTTGCTCATGCTTGGATGTGAAGCAAAAATAGATTTTAAAAAATAAAATCTTAACTATATTGAAGCTTAAACTTCTTCGTAGTTATGTCAATTAAAGCAAGATCTGAAAGTAAAAATAGGTTTCTTAAATATTAAAACTACTATATGATTATCTTGTCATTTATTATAATGAAAAATATGATCTGTCTCTTTCCAGTTGCACACAAAGAAAAAGAAAAAGACAAAGAAATAGCAAAAGAAAAAGAAAAACCCATAAAGAAAGGTATGTTTTATTCTGTGTACAATTTTTTAATGTTGCATCTTTTTCCTTTTGAGTTTCTCTTCCTTATATTCAGATTTTAGTCTAACTTGCACATCATTTCTTTCAAAACTGTATCATAAATTCTTTCTTGCACTAGAAGCTGAAAGGAGGAGCTTCTGGATTAAATGAGATAATGTTCTTATGTCTCATGAATTCTTGTCACTCTTGAACAAAAATGTGGCAGTTACTTCCAATCCCATCCCACTGAATGTGTTGTCTAATAATAAGACTTTTATTTCAAAAATACCTGGAATTTAATAAATAAAAATCACTCAGTAATATTTTAATTTACATCTGGTTTGCTTATTAGGCTTGATTTGTTTTACTTTTTGCTTAATAATAGAAAGGCAATAGAACTAACCAGTGAAGATGCCTTGTGAAACCCTTCCTCCTTTTTCTTTCTGAGACTCACTCCCTTCCAGGACATTCATTAATGATATGCAATTAATTTTGGTACAATTTAAAATATGTAGTATATTTCACTAATATATTATTATAATAAATGTAATTGTCTCCTTATATGTATACAAAATCAATCACTTCCAACATTCTGGCTTTTGTATATTAAAATTATATACTCTGGGTATTTTCATCACTATGATTATTTTCCACAGACATTTAAATAGTTCCCATATGTTTGGATGAGAGTATTTCTGTCCATCAAGTCTTCAAACTGCTTATTATATATAGCTAGAACAATGTAGATATAGACTGTATTTTTCTTCTTACTCACACTTGCTATTCATTTATTTTAATGATGCCATTTAGTTAGTCATCCTTTCTAATGATTTTTTCTGTTTTAAGATAAACTCTATGAATGGACATATGCATATGTGAATATATACATATGTAAGTTTAGATATTTTCTTTTTTATGCATGTGTATGTGAGGTTGCTAGTGTTTAGACTCATCACCTTCCACTTGCTAAGCAGACATTCTTCCACTTGTGCCTTGTTGCCAGCCCCTTTAAGAATTTTTTTTTATTATAAAAGTGATGTACACAGAGTTTACATTTATATAAGTCAGGTACAGAATCTATTTTATTTGGACAATGTCACCCCTTGCTCACTCCCAGTTTTTCCCTCCCATTTCCACCCACAAATTGAATGCTTCATTTTCAACATAGAGTCCCCTGGACTCTGACAAATAACAACTTTCATTGAAGCTATACTCTCTATATTGTTCAACAACTCCTTAACTGATATTTCACAATGTAGCTCCATGACCTTGTGTGAGTTGTGTTTTTGCCAGTCTTAGCAAAACTCTGCAAATGGCTGCACTTAGCAGCAAGTGGTAGTGAGAGGCAGGCTGAATCTTTGGAGGAGGAAGCACTTGCTATTTCAGCCATTGTGTCTCCTGCCGGCACCTGAGGGTCAGGTGACCATTATTTGGAAAAGAAAGTAAGTTTTAAGCTTTCTTTCATTTTCTATTCTTTTTCTTTCTTTCTTTCTTTTTTTGTGGGTCGTGGGGCTTAAACTCAGCCTGGGTGTCGTCTCTGAGCTCTTCAGCTCAACGCTACTGCCCTACCCCTTAAACCAATCCCCACTTCCCATTTTCTAGTTAATTGGAGATTAAGAGTCTCAGGTCCTTTTGTGCTGGGACTGGCTTTGAACCTTGGTCCTCAGATCTCAGCCCCCTGAATAGCTAGGATTACAGGCGTGAGACACCCTGCCAGGCAAGCCTAAGTTTTAAGCTTTCTATGAGATTAAATTTCTTCAAGGTTCTTGGCAAATTATTCATAGATAAAATCTTTTTTTCATTTGCAAAAGCTATAATAAAACAGTACAGACTGGGTGATTTGCGAATGCTAGGAAGTCTAAGAACACCCAAGTGGCATCTGTGTGTGTTCCACTAAGATATTTCCCTCTTTTGTATAATATAGCAGGAGGCAAGAGAAGGTCAAGAAGGCAAGCTTGCCTTTATAAAAGCCCCCCTTACAGGAGAATGAATGTATTCCTGTAAGCAAAACTCATTCCTGTATGAATCATACTCATCTATTCACAAGTTGACACACCAGTAACCAATACCCCCACCTTCTATAGAGCCCACTCCTTAATACACTAGTCCTTTAATAAGGAAAGCTATTCTTAGATAGGTGAACAAATGCAGTTGTTTGAGGGTATAAATTTATTTCTTCCTTATAAATTTAGTTAATAAAATTGTACCCTTTTCTCACTTAACTTTTCAAAAATTATTTAATTTCCATTGTCATTATCCAGTAAATGGGATGTGAATTCTGAGAAATATATTATATAGTGATTAGGGAAACTAGCTAGGATAGTTCCTTAATATGGTTGAAATAGCACCTACAATTTATTGTACCTGTCAGGTCACCTATATTTAAATTTTGGAGGGAAAAATCAGTAGTGTATAAATAAAAGACAAGTCAAAGAACATTTATCGTGATACGTCTTTACTAATAATTACAGTGTATAACATCCCAGGTCTCACGTGAAAAATAGTGACTCCACATGAAAATTAATAAAAATTACTCAACTGATAATCATGGATTTTTGCATTTTATTTTAAGTAATTATAGAAAAGTGTTTCAATACAAGTCACATTATGAGCACCATGCATCTTGACCAATGTCATTTGTATTTTTTTCTATCTCCTTTTCTAATCTCATCCACTTAGAATTACTGTGTATATTATTGTTGATTCTCAGGTTAAGGTGCTGATTGTAAGTCACAGGATGCTATACAATACTTTAGTTGTCAAAATGATATTAAGGTTTTGGTAACTAGATGGGAGAGAAACTAAACACTGTCTTCAATAAAGAAATAGTCCTTTGGGGTGAGCAACAACTTTCCTCCTGTTTCTTTTATTCTTTTTCAAAAAGAATTATACTAATCAAGTCTATCAGTCCTGATTTCTGTATTCCTTTTTACTAATCCTAAAGACAGATTTTACACCTGATAGAAAGTTATTGTTTTCAACTAATTCTTGTACATTCCGGGAAGCTTTGTTTATTTGGAACAGTGAGTTGGAAAAGAAGGTGGTAGGTTTAGTTTTCAAAATGCTTCCTACATCTTAATGCCAAGTTACATTGAACTTTTCACAATTATCACTTAAACTGATGACTCTCTTCCTGAAGTGCATTTTTTTTCAGTGTTATGAAACCTCACAAATATTCCATGATATTTGTGACTGTAAACTGAAAATGAAAGAAAACTTGGTTTTGGTACCTTACAAAATAACCACTAATAAAATTTTTCTGTTTAAGCAACCCACAAGGAAAAAATTGAGAAAAAAGAAAAACCAGAAACGAAGAAAACACAAGGTAAATGTTCTCTTTATTATTGCCATAATTAAATTTATTTTAATTTTCAAAGATTATCTTTTGGTGAACAGAGAGTTGGATGTCAGTATTTCATTCATACAAAAATGATTATGAATTTATTAATAGGAATGCTAAACCAAACAAAAGAAGAAAATCCATTAGCATCCTATGTAATTGGAAGGTTGGTCCTCTGCTTTACCGCATTACATGACAAAAGTTTTGAGAAAGTCATGAAGTTCATTCTAAAAACATAGAAAATAAAAATGTAGAAAATTTCTAAAATATTTAGAAAGTAATTTTCTAAAAATATAGAAAATTTTCTGGCTTAGAAAAGTTGAGCTCAAATATATGGAAAAAAAAAGAAAAGTTGAGCTCATGTCAGCTCAGTGTACTGTTACAAAGCATTTAAAAGCAAAGAGTTTCAGCAGAATGAGAAGAGAGATCTGACATGTAAGGTCTTGCTCTCTTTGACTCCCTGAGAACTGGAAGGGGCCACATCAAAATCAAACTTATTCTATGATGAGTAAGCACAAACGATAGGTTTTTATACACTCCAAACCCCTCGACTCCACTTAAGAAGCACAGTGCTATTGACAATTATACTCTACTCTTGGAAACCCAAAGAAAAGGACTCAGTTGAACACTACTTAGGTAAAGGTACAGAATGATGGAAACAGGGAGGAAGGAATGTTTGTTTGATAGGACAAATGATGAACTAACAACAATGATACATACTAGACACTATGTTAGAAATGAACTTTACAAGTTTTTTAGGGAGGGAGGAGGATGGGAAAGGGAAATGGGGAGAAAATGAAGGAGAGGGTAACAGTGTTCAAAAAGAAATGTAGGTGGGCTCAGTGGCTCATGCCTGTAATCCTAGCAACTCAGGGTGCTGAGATCTGAGAATCAAGGTTCAAAGCCAGCCCCAACACAAAAGGACCTGAGACACTTATCTCAAATAAACTTCTAGAAAAGGGAAGTGGGACTTGGCTCAAGGGGTAGGTTCAAGGGGTAGAGCTGAAGAGCTCAGGGACAGCACCCAGGCAGAGTTCAAGCTCCAAGATCCACACACATACACACACACAGATGAAAGTAAAAAAGAAAAGAAATGTACTCATTACCTTAATTATGTAACTGTACCCCAAATTCATTACCTTTACAACAAATATTTTTAAAGAAATGACTTTTTTGAGCAAATCATTTTGTAGCAATTTGTTATAGAAAGAAAATAAACATTCCTTGTTTATGATTTTTCACTAATATTAAAATATGTATTTTGTTTTCCTCTACAGATATACACACATACGCACAATCTTCATCCTAGTAGAGGATTTAGAAATTATTGAGATAAATGATCAACATGAGAATGTGGGAAAGAAAAAAATTGGCAGATCATGTAATTAATTCGTAATTGGCCTAGGATAGAAACCTAGGTGACCTAGTTAGAAATCAAGTAATCTTTCCAATGATAATTAAGGTTTTAAAAATTCTCCTTCAACAATGTGTTCTTTATTCATTCTTTCCTGTTATATAAAGGGAAAACATAAACTTCAAGACTTAAATGTACAAATGCTTATTAGTAATGTCAGTGAGTTAAGAATCTTGTCAGAACTCACTCATAATTCTGTAATGAAGGTAATAATTGGGGCTACAGGAATATTTGGACATTCAACTGAGAAAAAGTCATTTTCAAGTTCACAATTATGACTGTTTTTAAGACTCAGGTCTTCACAAATGTTTGAATAAAGACCTCAATAGAACAACTTTACACTCCCACCAACAATGTAATAGTGTTCCCTTCTGATCCCAACCCCGTCAGCATACGTTGTCACTTGATTTCTTGATCATGGCCATTCTAACTGGAGTGAGGTGGAATCTTAGAGTTGTTTTGATCTGCATTTCTTTTATGGCAGAAATGTCAAGCATTCCGTCATGTGTCTACAGGCCATTCTTATTTCCTCTTCAGAGAAGTCTTTCTTTAAGTCTTTAACCTTCCACAAATTTAGAAGTTTATATTTCACTTACATATCGCATTTACACGTTACTATATTTTACATAAATGTGGGAGTGGTAAAACATTTGTCTTTTTGTGCAAACTTATTAATCCTGGATTTGTCCATTTTTTTCTGAAAAAAGTCACTGTACTAACATAAAAATGTGATACAAATACATAACAGAATCCCTATCTTCAAGTTGTCTACAGTCTTGTAGGGAAGCCAGACTGAATTTTAAAACCATCTAGAATTTTAAAACCTGCTATAGGGAATAAAGTACACACTTTAATAAAATTTCTGGTAAATTGAAGCTCAAGGGACAGAATGATTAATTCCAGTGACAAAACCATTAACTTTATATGAGTCAAATATGATAGAATTTAGATAAACAAAAAACAAGAAAGTGTGGAGACAAATTTGACAATGTCTGGCACAAGAAAAAATATGGAAAGTAGTGAAAAAAAGCAATGTAGAGGAAAAACTTTGAAAAAGGTTTGTGAGTAGAGAGACATTATGAAGTGAGATATCCCAAATTTTAATAAAATTTATTTAGAGAAATGTATTTAGTGTTCTTAAGGCCAATTTTCCATCAAGATAAGCTGACTTTTGTATGTAAACAGTTAGCATGATAATTTATGGTCTAATAACTTGATAATGTGAACGTCTAAATAAACCTTAAAATACTCCACTTTTGAGGGTTACTTCAGAAATAAACCCTTTCTTTAAATGATTATTTCTCAATTTGTTTCATGATGAGGATAACCTTTGACACCAAAATGCAGTATTAATGCTTAGGCTAATTCCAAGGCAAAGTGCTTTAGGAGTGTTAGTTCAGTCAATTGCAACCAAAGTGGCATCCAACATAATCATTACCTCTCTCTCTCTCCCTCTCTCTCTCTCTCTCTCTCTCTCTCTCTCTCTCTCTCTCTCTCTCTCTCTCTCTCTCTCTCTCTTAATCTCTCTCTCAATCTCTCTCTCTTAATCTCTCTCAATCTCTGTCTGTCTATCTCTCTCTCTCTGTCTGTCTCTCTCTCTTTGTTACATCTCCCAATATAATCTTGCCTTTGTCTGTACCAAATTCTCAAATTTGATCTCTTTATTTTCATCAAATCCTTAGACTTGAGTAATAATAAATGCTACACATTGCATTAATAAATTGCACATGGGATTTCAGCATTGTGGAACAACTTCAGCAATATAGCATCCGATGGTTATGAACGCTCTGGTACTATGCACCAACACAGCATCACAGAAGTAAGCTACAAATAATTAGCTTTTTTTAAAAAAAATAATGGAGTCATCCAAAAATGAGGCCACAAGCCAATTCTTTGTTTTGATATGCATCTAGTATTCAATTCATAGTATGTACATATAGCATTTCTATGTTAAAACTCATTCACCTATGCATGTATTTATTTAAACATTATTTTTAGGAAGTAACACTTTCCATTATGGAAGGGGAGGGAACAAAAAATGGTGAGACAAAAACAATAAAGGGTGAACTAATGTAACAGTGATATTCACAAGACAATATTTGCAAATGAACTGTATAATTTGGGGGTGGAGTGAAGGAAAGTGGGAGAAAAACCTGGGAAGGCTAACCACGTACAACAAGAAATATAATCATGATTTAAGTACATAACTCCTCTGTACCAGCCTGACAAAATTAAACAAAAAGGAAAAAAAATTAAATGTATATGAAGCAAGTATATGATATGAAAATGGATGGAAATGCTATAATTAAACCCCCTCTTTTATACAAGTCGTATATGCAATTAAATCAGTAAAACCATTAAAGTTCTTATTTCTGACTTTCAATACAAAAAATGAATTATGTAAGTTCTATACTCTTTAGTTTATTAAAAACTAAATCATTAAAGAAGATGTGTCTTTTAGTTGCACACTAATACATTTTATTGTTTAAAACTGTTAGTCACTACCAGTCCCATGTCATTTTATTTTCAAATGCCTGATAATTATCTTTTAAAAATATTGTGTTGAAATTTCCATTTATCGATATGAACATAGATTTTATTGATGTTAGCTTATGTACAACCTCTGTCTAGGACAAATTCTTTTGGCAGGCTAAGTTTAAAATCACATAAAAAAAACCTCACTCCAGTATTTTTTTTAAAGATCATCGTTTTGTATGTGAGCTGTATGTATAGCATTGCACTTAATACATTGCAGAAAACAGACACTAATCTGAAGTGTTTATGTCAAAGATACTATTTTTCTTTTTTTTCATATGTATTGTAATTAATAGAAGGGTTACATTATATTCACCAGATAGAAGGTGCATTACTTCACAAACATTGATACCCCTTCTCATGTCTTGGTCCCCATTTCCCTTCTCCAACCCCTACCCCTCATCTTGTTTTCCCCCCTTCCCTATCGTATTTCAAATAACCAAATAAGCATATATACAATATACAAGGTAAAATGCTGTAACAATATGAGATAACCAAGGGACAACAGATGAGCGATAACATAGTACATTAAGGACAACAATCACTCAATATATGGCTTTTGTTTCTATATCCTGGAGGTCCTTTTATTTAGTGTCATACTATATGGCCTTATGTATCTAGGTTTTGTTCTATTGTAAATCTCTGCTAGGAGCGCCCAAGGTTTCTGCTGATTATGACAAATGAGGGAAACCATTGAGCTTATGTTCCTTTGAGTCTGGGTTACTTCACTTAATATGATTTTTTCTAAGTCTTTCCATTTCCTTACCAATGGGGCGATGTTGTTCTTCCTGAATTCCATTATGTATAAATACCACATCTTGTTGATCCTCTAATCAGCTGAGGGGTATCTGGGTTGGTTCCATATTTTTTTGCTATGGTAAATAGGGCTGCAATGAACATCGTTGTGCTAGTGGCTTTAGTATGTTCTTTTTCTGTATGATCAGGTAAATGCCAAGTAGTGGAATTGCTGGGTCATAGGGGAGCTCTATGTTTAGTCTTTTGAGGAACTGCCATACTGCTTTCCATAGTGGTTGAACAAGTTTGCACTCCCACCAACAGTGTAATAGTGATCCCTCCTGGCCACATCTCCCCCAGCATCTGTTGTTATTAGATTTCTTGATCCTGGCCATTCTAACTGGAGTGAGGTGGAATCTTAGAGTTGTTTTGATTTGCATTTCTTTTATGGCCAGAGATATCGAGCATTTCTTCATGTGTCCACAGGACATTCTTATTTCTTCCTCAGAGAAGACTCTCTTTAAGTCTTTGGCCCATCTTTTCATGGGATGGTTGTTTCTTAGTTTGGCAGTGATTCAACCTTTTTAGCTGTTGATATATTTTAGATATGAGGCCTTTGTCTGTTGTATGATTAGTGAAGACCTTCTCCCACTATTTTTCTATTGATTGTCTTTTCTTTCTTTAAAATGTGGTTCAAGACAAATTTCAGAAAAATAAGTATGATGCAAGTACATAGATAAGTAATATACTCATTTCTTAATCCTATATAGAAGAGAAGAAAGCCAAGGCTAAAGAAAAGACTGAAGAGAAAGTTATGAAAGAAGTGAAAGGTGGTAAGCAGGAGAAAGGGAAGCAACTAACTGCAAAAGGCAAAGAAGTACCAAAAACTCCTCCCAAAGCTAAGGAGAAAGAAGACAAAGAAGCTGCAGCCGTGTCAAAGCATGATCAGAAAGGTAAACACAGCAGAAGCAGCCAGGTGTTATAACAGTATGTTGGGCAAGCCACAGATAGACTCAAAGTAAAACAGATGAAAAAGGCCAAAATCAGACTACAAGTAAGCGTAAAAGACTGGCACAAATAAGTGCACTTAAAGGAAATAAAATAAATTGACAATTAGCATGTACTTCTGGATATACACAATGATTACTTACCCCAAAATGCGTTTTCAGGTATTTTTAAAGAGATTTTGAATTAACATCTAGAATTATTTAGATAAAAGTTGACTTATTGAGACAAATGATTGTCTATTAAGATACAGAATAACAGAAGAATCATCACCTGTGTCTAACTCTTGGAGAAAGGCTGACCAGGAAAAAGAGAAAGTAATTCTCAAGGATCTAGTTGAGATATCTATGTTCAAATCATGATTAAATATTAACACTATTCACACTTTGTATTTCTGTAAAAACATACTATTCATACTTGCTAGAGTAATTGAATAGGCAAAAATTTTTTTAAAAAAAGGAACTCTGATAGTTTCTTTGCAATTTCCTTGACCAAATGTATGACTTTGGATATTTCTGCATCTGACACATACCTATTTTCAACAAGTCTGATATCAAACTTAAATTTCCACTCCCAGAAAGGTAGTATGCAATGGAGGCCCAATAGAACTTTAACATTCTTTCTAAAGGTTGTTCTATTAATGTAAAATGAAAGAGTTCGAGAAGCATTCCTAAGGAATGTTTCTTCTTCTTCACAATTTCCTGTTGAATCTTTCTTCTCCTAAAGTCACTTCTAAAATGAGGCTATTATAGATCCTGTCCTCCTGACTTAGAGTGTAGGTTAATATTCAGGGACTACTTTCAACAAATGTAAAAACATTTTTTCCTTATAAGAGCTGGAAAGTTAGAGTTTATTTTAACATCGTAAAAATTGAATAACTTTATTTAAGGATGAAAATCAAAGACGTCTGTGTCCATAATGATTAAATTTTAAAATAACTCTTCATGCTTTGTACACTTATTTATATGGTAGAGTACATTTCATTTTAGATTGCTCTTTGCAAATAAGGTCACATGAGACAAATTAAATAGAACAAAGACTTTATTTTCTTTTTCCTTCAAATACTCTCATATTTAAAAAGTGTATGCCAGTTATATATGTGAATCCTAAAATATTTGTCTGAATAGAATCATGAACACATTTGTGGGTGTTCATTTTTAATCATTTTGGAAGTTTGGGCCCATATTTTATGGTTAAAGACATCATGAAATTTTCCATATAATAGTTATTTTCCAGATCAGAAACACTGTATACTTACTTGTAATCAGCTTTATTAACGACAGCATTCTCCATTCCATTTTCAATTTGCTGTTTTCATTTTCATGTAAAGAGCTATTTATCTATTAAAAGGATTTTCAGATGTTACTTAGAAACAAAAGCATAGATAGGACATTATTGGCTAAACAAATGCATTTACTAAAGCAAGGCATCTATTAAGAATAAATACCATCAATTAAATCAACATATAATAAGGTAAGCAATAAAAATTTAGCCTGTAATGGATGGTCAGGCACATAATCATGTTAATTTTTCTTCTAAACAAATATTTAAGAGCTTTTCAATGAAAAATAAATCACAAGATAGTCTAAATGGAATACAACTAGCATTTTATTAACTTGTGAGGTGGATTTGATACTGATTTTTTTTTTTTTGCCAGTCCTGGGCTTGAGCTCAGGGCCTGAGCACTGTCCTTGGACGGTCTCAAGGCGAGAGCTCTACCACTAGAGTCTCAGCACCACTGCCAGATTCTTTTTTCTATGTATGTGGGACTGGGAAATCGAACCTGGATCTTCATATATACTAGGCAAGCACTCTCCAAATAGGCCAAATTTCTGGCCCCTACTGCTATTCTTTTACTGAAGAAATTGAGTTAATTCTCCTTTGGACGAGAGAAATTAGATACATTGGATCTAAAGGGTTTAACATATTGTTACCATGCATATTTAAAAATAGCCCCCTTTAAAACAATAAGATCCAATCATCATTATATACTTGGACATTGCCTATGTATGTAACACGGGTGTTACTTATTGACAATTATTCAATTATTCATGACATGCAAATATATGCAATGTACTTTTAATTAGACTTTTGCACAAGCAATGCATTTTTACTTAAAGCATTGAAAATAAGATGATTATTTACGCACATTCTTACCAAAAACAAAACAAAACAAAAATCTAGTTTTATGGACCAATGTAAGTCTATTCAAGGTGAGAGTGAAGAATTAACAGAATTGGTTTACTGTTCCCAGGTTTCTCATGGTCTCTGACATGTCCATGACACAGGACAAATCCAGTCTCTGAGCTCATCCTTTCCTTTCTTTTTGGATTGGCTATTTAAATATTTGTGGCAGGCAGAGTAAGTATAGCTAATGAGAATGCAATTGAACAATAAGCCCCATTTATTCCATCCTCATTAAAAATTAGTTTTTAAACTCTTTCTGTTGACATCCAGTTCAGGACACATGTTACTTACCACGTAGCTGCCATTCCACAGGGAAGGTAGACAGAGAAGCAGAGGCTGATGACATCCATCAAAGCTCCTAGCAGATCAAGAAAGGAGGGAGACATCATGGCCTCTTTCTAAAATGATGTTTATTTTGGAAAAAATATTTCAGAGTGGTAGCCAATTATGAAAATTCCATATATGCATGTATTCCCATATATAAGTATATATATGATAATTTAAGTATAAAAGAATGGCAGGACAATTTGTTTTTTTTCTTCAAGAAAGTTGAATTTTTTTTGCAAAACCTGAGACTTGAACTCTGGGCCTAGGCACTGTCCCTGAACTACTTTTACTCAAGTCTAGCACTCTACTATTTGAGCCACAGTGCCACTTCTGGCTTTTTCTGTTTAGGTAGTACTGAGGAATCGAGACCATGGCTTCATTCATGCTACGCAAGTGCTCTACCACTAAGTCACATTTCCCAGTCCCTAGATTTTTGTATTTTAGAAGTTTTTTGGATATGATTCTTCCAAAAGCAGAAAAGCTCCATTTTGCTGTCCTGAGGCAGGTGAAATACATATACTGAATACTGCCAAAATCCTATACTTCCTAGAAAAGTTACACATTGTTGAGGTCAATGCTAAAGATGAATGAAAATGGACATTCTAACTTAAATTCTATCAGCCTTGTTAATATAAACATTAAAAAAATTCTCTCATGTTTCCATTGATATCTTAGTGCTATTGAAAAGCAGTAACAAAATATAATTCATATATAAATTTTATTCGCCTGAATAATTTTTAAGTTGGAACAAAATGTTCTTTGAATTCGCCTGTGATTGATTTTTTCAAATTAGAAGCTCACTGGACTGTTAGTAATTAAGTGAATGAATTTTGAAGCCAAAAATTATTGACAGAATACATATAAGCATGGTGTTTTGGAAATAATTTCTATCAAGTTATAAAGTTTCATTATTCTGTCAACATTCAAAGGAAACTAAAATAACTTTCATTCAACATGTTAACCACCTCATCATAACTGAATAGGAAATAACATTTCATTTAATATTTGTCTTCCATAATAACACATAGTCTTTTAAAATTTAGACATACATAAAAAACCCAAAACCTTCATTTGCTGTTTTGGGAAGCTGTAGTCCAACTAGAAACCATTTGGAAAGGAAAAAAAAGGAAGAAGTGCTTTTAAATCAGTCATTCTGAAGATGTAGTCTTTTTAAACACACTTGGGGATCCTTGGCATTAACACCTTTGTTTATTTTTGTTTGTTTATTAAACCTAATTGGAAGCAATTAAAATGTATCATGCTGAATAAAGTCAATAAACTTTCTTCATCCTAATCCTCCCTTTGATTTGGTGGATGCATAAAATGGCTGATCTAGACCTATTAAATGTATATAATCAAATGTATATCCTTTCATGATATGCATGATGTAGAGATGCTAAAGAAATCCTTAGAAGCATCTTTCGTGGGGAATTGGCTTTCCCAGATCAGCAGAGTTTTGTGGAATATAAAGTACAGTAAAAATCCTACCAATTCCTCAAATCAGGAAGACTACATGCTGCTTGAGATCTTAAATTGTTTTGTGAAGATTACTCATTTAGATAGTGCTATCATTTGAATCTAGCACTATATTATCTCTGACGTCTCCTTGATTTAAAGAGAATTTCCACACAGAATAACCCTGAGAGGTTGCAAGGGTGTTCATCCTCCTGAAGGCCTTTAGAGGAAATAATCCACATTTCATTTAGAAAAACAGCAGAGGATATGGAAGGGTAGACTTGGCAAAACATGTGTAGCTGGAAACAATTTTTCTTTTGTAAACTTTGTTCTTTATTTTAACTTTACAAAAGGACAAATAAGAATAATTGCTTTACTATGATGACTTTCCTAGCAAACTCGATGAAAAAAGATTTGGATTCTTAAGAAACTGCTATAATATTACTTTGAACTAGTATGTTTTAACATTTGAGATTATTTTTGTTTGAAATAAATGAAAATTTATGTTTACTACGTCTTTATCACCTTTATTTTCCTAACAGTACAAATGATTTCTTCACAGAAAATATATAGTAAGCAAAAAAAGAACTGTAACATTGCTCCAAGGAGAAGGTGTTGATGACTTTTTTTTCATTTTTTTCTATTCTGTCAGATCAGTATGCGTTCTGTCGATATATGATTGACATGTTTGTCCATGGGGATTTAAAACCAGGTATTTTGAACAAGTCTTGTGATTGTCTGCTTTAATAGCCTTTGCTTCAGTGACTGTTGGCTTTTTGTGTACTACACTGTATATTTCATTTAAAATTTGCATAATGCATGAAGAGATATAAAGTCAATCAAAAGCAGAAATAATAACTGGCATTAGGAATTTCAATTTTGCTTTCAGTCACTGCATGGTCTATTGCAAATGAAAAGAAAACTAAAATCATGCTAACATCTTCATATATAAAAATGCTAAAATCTTTAATAATATCTTGGAATTGAAGCCATGAATTATTTTATTTCTGGTAAACTTAGAAGAAAAAATTTATGACAAGAAAATATCTTTTCTTTTTAAGGTGTAAAAAATCCAAGTTGAAATCTGCACAATTTGAAACATTTTTCTTTTTAAAATTGTTACATTTCTTTTCATGGACTTAGGATCTTTGGCAATTCCAGAGAACTATTGATGCAGATAGTGAAATTTTTTTGTTATTATCAGTAATGAAGAAAGCATTTTAGCTAACATAGCATATATAGAATTTCTTTACAAACTTTAATTGTTGTCCAGAGTGTAGCAAGATAAACTTACTAACATCTTAATTAAAATGGGTGCATCACTTCTTATACTATGCCTTTATCATAGTTAAAAACCTGACAGAACATATATTCATGTCTGGAAAACTTGGCACTAAGAAGATGCTATTGTTGGAACCAGGAGTTTGGCCTAGTGGTAGAGTGCTTGCCTAACATGCACGAAGTTTGGTTCCTCAGTTATCACATACACAGAAAAAAAAAGGAAGTGCTAAAGTGCTAGCCTTAAGATAGCCCAAGAACAGTACCCAGACTCTGAGTTTAAGCACCAGAACCACCAAAAAAAAAGGAAAGAAAGAAAGAAAAGAAAAGAGCTGTTGTTCGACTATTTTGATTTCTTAACCTTTTTGATTAGAAAGCTTTCTAAAATATAAATTAGAATTTATACCTATATTCACAGAGTTATAGCTATCTTAAAAAGATAAAGAATTTATTTAGCCCTAGAAATTAAGAATATCACAAGAATCCTAGCTAACTGAAAAATTCAGTTCATCCCAGTCACTTATTCCTTTATGCTCCTAATACTCACATTTTTCTCCTACATCTGTAATGCATTATGAACATAATGTAATCAAACCTGAGAATCATGCAGTCTTACTTGGTGCAACTAATTACTGCTAGTAGTTGTGCTTAGAGAAATACCAAAATTAGATGGAAATATTCTGGAAGGCCATTTGATAACTGTCATAGAAATAGAGTACTTATACTACAAATATGCATGTATAATTCTTCATTTTATTAGCATACATTATTGAACAGAAAGGTTTCACTGTAAATATTACATATAATCCATCTTGGCAAATTCATCCATCTCTTACTCTTTCTTAACAGTTGTCTCTCCCTTTGCCTTTTAAAAACAATTTTGAATGTTTATGTATATATATATATATACATGTATATGTATTCTCCTTTCCTTTCCTTTCCTTCTTTCTTTATACACATTTGGTAATACTTTTAACTATTTTCTTCTCCTTCATCCCCATGCTAGCTTTCCTCCTCAATAATTCCCCTTTACAATTATGCCATGTTATTTCACTTTAGGACTAGATTACACATGTGAGCTTAACATGATGATATCATGTTCCATTCATTTTTATGTCAATGGTATATTTTCATCTGCCTAATGACTAAATAGTATTCCATGTATAAGTGCTCCACATATATCATCTTCAGTCATTGGTCAGCTATGCTGGTTCTTTATCTTGGCTATTGCTGGGCATGGTATTACACACTTATAATCCTAACACCTTGAAGCTGGGGCAGAAGGATGGACAGCTGAAGGCCAGCCTGAGCTGCAGAGGAGACCTGCTTATCTCAAAACCAAAACCAACCATCCAACTAACCAAAGAAAACCACCCTAAAGGAAGTCATACCACATTACACATAATTTTGCTTTTATAAATTCAACTGTTTACTTCTCCATAAGAATTTATATTGCTGGTGAATATGAATAAATAAGTGACTCATATACAGTGTAATGTTTACTTTATGTTCCATTAGCTTTGAAATGTCATTAGATGAGAAAAACTGTGTATTCCATGTGCAACTAAAATTATTCTTGGCGTCTTCTAAAAAGTGAAATAATTTGTACACCAGAATTTTCTGATTAGATGTTAGAAGGGAAGAAAGAAATAAGGGCAGAAAAGTTGACAGAACAATCTACAACTCTGACTTGTGTAACTATACCAAAGGAAAGTTAAGCTACACTGTCAAGGGCAGTGAAGGAATACATGAATGGAATAATAAAGCACCAAACATGATGTGCAGTTTTAACAATAATGATTTATAGCTACAGATATAGTATGTCTTCAGAAAAAATGTGATAAGACATTCACTCTGAAAACAAGAGAATACAGTCTTTGCCAAGTGCATATACTATTTATAAAACATTTGCGATTCCATCTGTTTCTGTTTGAGATTTTTTGGAACACCTGTTATTGTTTATCTGGAGTTCATTATTAATTATTAGTAATGAGTTTTAAACTACACTTTGGATTTTCCCTCTGGAATTCAGTAATTCCTTTCAGTAATTTCTTTGTAGAATATTGTTGGTCCTAAAAGTAACCTAAATTTTGTGGTTCAAATTAAAATAAAAACAGACCTCTTTGATAAAATGATCCTATATGATGATATTGCATCCCAGATTTGTATTTTTTTATTCCATGAAACAAAAAGAATGAAAAATACATTGAAAGTTCTGGCTAGAATTTTGTATCTATACCAGAACATGAATTAAATTTATCTTGTGAATTTTCATAGTGATTAGTGTATATGCAATAGCTTGTGGTCAATTGATGAGACCCACCTTAAATACAGACATTATTTAGAAAAGGATCAGATTGTTTTGTTTTATCTGATAAAATAGGAGCAACAAGAGTTTTCTGTTTAAATCTGGTAAGTGAATATACATGTTATGAAATGTGGCTCAATAGAAAGCTAGAATGTACATATATGTGCATTAAGATAAAAACTTAATGATGCCATCAGCATTGATGTTCTTTGCAGATAATTTTTCTGTCAGATTTTTAATACTCCATCTTCATCATAAAATCTCTTCATTGTATATATTCTTAACATTATAGTATTTGTTTGGAATAACTTTTGGAGAGGAGAGTTGATGGGTCATAGAGTGATGGGGAAGGGACAAGAAAGAGTGAAAAAGAAAGAGACACAGACAGGGATACCTAGAGGAAACAGACACAGTGACAAAGAGACGGAGAAGAAATGTGGTCTTACTGTGTCTATTTTTTCTATTATCATTTATCAATGAATTTTTTGGTGCTTGTCTTTGGGCTTGAACTCAGAACCTGGGCTCTGTCCCTGAGTTTCTTTTGCTTACTGCTAGTGTTATGCCACATGATGCACAGATCCGCTTCTGGCATTTTTGTAGTTTTGTGGAGATAAGAGTCTCACAGACTTTTCTGACCTGGCTCAGAAACCTCCTGAGTACTAGGATTACAGACATGGACCACTGGTTTCTGACTATTATTGTGTATTTCTTTTTATAATTTTATTATGTACAGTTGGTTGCAAAAGGAGGTATAATGTAACATGCACATTTATATGAGTAGTAAATCTCAGTAGAGGTCATTCCTTCCATCATTCTCCCCCTCACTCCTTCCTATCCCTTCTCCTACTAGCCCCCTGTATTCCACACATCCTATTTGACACTAATAAGTACACTATATTATAACTGAATTTATTTACCATTCATTTTTCCTCTGATTACCTCTCTCTCACTAAACCACCCAATCAAAACATGTTTCAGCTTCCTGATACTCATTTTGTTGTGCCATCTAGTAATCATACAAAAAGTTTACCCCTTGGAGTTTCACACCTGCAAAGACTAGTACTTTAATCAAGTGATTCATGTAAATAGCCATTTGTCCCTCTGTGTGTTTACCTGTGAGGCTATATTTGTATTTAAGATCCATAAATTAGAAAAAAAAATACAGTCTTTCTTGACCAAGGTCATGATTTTTTTTTCTTTCCAGAGCCATCTGTTGTGGCTATCTTGAAACTGATAATCCCTATATTTTCCTAGAGATTAAAATTGTTGATTAAAATGTTCGACGCACCCATTGTCAAACTCAGCCTCAGTTGGAGATGCTTTGCTTGTTTATAAACTAATCATGTAGGTGTTTAAGAGAAAAATCTCTTACATTTACTTATATCCACCTTCTTAATAATTCCAACGTTATTGCCAATAGCTTTAGGGATAAACACATTTTTCTTAAGCAAGTTACATCTGGAATTTCATTCATTTTCCAGATTCTTTAAAAGAAACCTGAAATCCTTCCCTGTCAGTATCTTTTTCTGTCCTCAGGAATATCTTCCTGGGCCTAATTGATAGACATGAATTTCTGAACAGCAGCTTGCAAGTAACAGAAAAGATAAATTCCTATGAGTAAGAAATCTCATGTCTCTTTATAATCACTGAAGATAAAGAAGCCAATTTAAATTTTCAGTACAAATGTTCATACTACCAGGGTTTTGGTTAGTAATTTTAACTTTTTTTAAAGCTTTCATTTCTGAAGCTATTATGATTAGTCTTTAACACAAGTTAAAGTTTATTCATTAGAGGTCATCCTACCATTACAATTCCTGCAAATGTCTGGCTTTTCTTTGATCCTAGAATTTATGTCAAGATAATTTCCTTTCACAGTGTCATTTATTTTTTTAAAATCAAGGGTACTCACCTACCTAAATCTTCTTTTACAATCATCAGCTTTTTTGGCAGCCTGAATTCAAATGCAATTCAAATGTTTTAAATCCACAGCTAGAAAACCCCCCAAGGAGTGAGTTAGTACTCTTATTTTATTAAGACCTTTTTCCTGAACTTTAGGGCTACTGAACTGCTTTCTTGGTTTGTTTGATCCTGCTGAGAGGTCAGCTGTAATTGCTTTATAGCCATTGCTATTCAATGACTTTATCTACTGTATTTCACTTGGCTTAATAAAAAAGATAACTTAGGATTCAGTCTATCTGTAGACTCCTCCAAAGTAAACATTATTCCATAAAGCATACTTTAATTCCTAACATCTAATTATTTTGCCCAACAAAAAAAATTCGAGCTAAATGTTTTTATAAGTATTTGTTGAATCTTTTAGCCAGCTGATGGTAAGGAAATAAGACATGACAAATAATTGTATAAAAGTAAGTTTATAAGTATTTAGGAGAAACTCAGAAAATATACATTTTTTTTGCCAGTCCTGGGCTTGAGCTCAGGGCTTGAGCACTGTCCTTGGACTTTCTCAAAGCTAGCACTCTACCACTTGAGCCTCAGCACCACTTCCGGCTTTTTGCTATGTATGTGGGGTACCGAGGAATCGAACCAGGGTCTTCGTGCATGCTAGGCAAGCTCTCTACCACTAGGCCAAACTCCCGGCCCCAGAAAATATACATTTTAATATCAACACACCACGATTAGCTATTTCTACTTGCAGCCTAGATCTTTGATTACTGAAAAAAGTTCATTATTTCAGTTTACTGGAATAAGAAACAGGATATGTAGATTTTATTGATAACTTTGATATAGGAAATGAATAGCTTATTGCTTATATTCCCTGGTTTTGAAGATAGAAACACCAAATGAGAAGTATTTTTAGAAAGAAACTTATGCTAATAAATATCTCCCATGAACCAGAAGTATAAATTTTAAAAATTTAATGCATAATTACTAGGGCCTAGCATATTATCAATTCTGGTTCTCCTACAATTTGTGTCTATAAATACAGTGGTTACATTTTTTTAAATCTTTGATGAAATATGCTTATTTGAAATGAAATTCATCTTCATTATATAATGTCAAAGAATGTTTTATATTATATATAAACATTAAGTAGAAAAATGAATTCCATATTTTAAATTAATGTTACTTATGTTGTTTAATTTGATTTTATATTATTTAACATTTATAAATGCCTTTGAATAGCATAAATCTTTTCACATGTAGTGAAAGATCCTTTCATTATTTATTCATTTTTATGTAGTAAGACCACATGATAAAATGGAAATAGTACTTGGAACATTTTTCCTATAACTATAGCTATTGAATTCTTTCAATCAACTCTCTCTCTCTCTCTCTCTCTCTCTCTCTCTCCCTCTCTCCTCTCTCTCTCTCTCTCTCTCTCTCTCTCTCTCTCTCTCTCTCTCTCTCTCTCTCTCTCTTTTCCTCCCATCTCTATCTTTCTGAATAGTTATTTTTTCAAAATTTCCATAAATAGGACCCAATCATATTACTACAGAATGATAACTTTTGTTCCTAAGTCTAGATCTTAGCTCAAAGAACAAGCAAGGCATTATCTATAATTGCTATGGTAAATTTCTAAATTCTTAGCACTAAATTTTGCTTAGTGTTTAACATATATCCCTGGATAATTACAAATAGACTTTGACAGAAAGAAAACAGATTTTCCTCAAGTAATAACGTACCAAATCACTTTTTCCATTTTATTCATCCTATGTCCCTATTCTTGCATAATCTGTCACATGTGAAAAATAATCTCATATAATTTTTATATTGAGAATCAAGTATTACATGCAGTACAATTTTGAAATGAGTGATATTTAACTTTCTTCTGAATTTCAGAGAAAAATGTTAGATTTTGTAGCTACAACAGTATGCAAAAAAATGTGAGTTGTCTACATTTATTAAGGTTATATATGGAATTTAAGTAGCACTTTCTGTATGCCATTAGCATATATTACATAGTTTTCAGATAAAATAATGATTGTTGTTATTAGTAAAAGACAAAAAGCACAATGTGATCAAAATCTACATTAATACTTCTGTTTGCATTTTAACAAGTCTAAGTACTTGGCTGAAGGATTAAAACAGTATCATCTGTTAGTTGGTCTATACATGTGAAAAGTAATTCTTTTATACAGAACATTATTTTGAGTGGCCTCAGTAATGTTTATAACCTTAGCTTTTAGTATTTGAAAGAACCAGGAAAATATAATAAAAAAAAGCCTTAACTGAATCAGAATGATAAGCTAAATGCCAGTTTCTGCAGTTATTAACTAGTAATGTAAGAACAGACTTTCATTTGAATTTTTAGTTTTAGATTCTCTTCAGCTTCTTAAGTGTACATTGTATATTATTAGCGCATAACATACAGTCACTTCCTTGTGTGACAGCATAACAGAACATACCTGTCATATTGAACATCAATACACACCTGATAAATAGAAACATAAAATGGGATACCCAGACACACATACATGCCCCCCCCCCACACACACATACTAATTCCAGATAGGCCTACCATAAAAAATACAATTCAGTTGAGGTAAAAACAAAAACATATAATACCAAGAGAACCCGACATGCTGTGTTTACCAAAATAACAATCATTTAAAAGCATAATCTTAAAAACAACACTCTTGGATCCAATTAGCTAGTTATAATTTTGGCAACTTTATGCAATTAATACAATTCTATTTCCATTTTGATTACTTGTATTTCAGTTCTCTAGTGGGAACTTTTACCACTTTTGGAGGTTAGGATATGGACCTTGCAAATCCATTTTAGTTTAAAGCCCAAGATATTGGGTTCCCAGTTATCTAATGTCAAAACCAACAGTGATACAGCATCCACAGAGCTAACTGCAGAACTATTTCAGAAGGAACATTGTTGAAGCCATGCAATATGTAAGACAGAAGAGAAGTAGAATGCTTACTGACAGGAAAGAAACCAATTAAGAAAAATTCAAAGGATTATAGGCAAGTTGTTTTAAGTTTCTTGAGCTTTTTTCTTTATTTATTCAATGGGACGATAAACACAAATTTATAGGATGGAGATGCAACTTAAATCATGCACCTGTGATCAGACTTGGAAACCATTCAACTATAATCAGCATACAAGTTACTATTTAAATGCTTCATGGAGAGGTGCTTTCCAGATACAGAAAATATGCAGTGTTTTTCTCCCTATTAGTTCTTTATTTTTTTAATTTAATGTTATTATCATTTTTTCTACAATTTTTTCTGACTCCCTTTTGTATACCTTCAGGAAATACTTGCTTTTAAATCTCAATTGCCTCATACCTTGCCAGAAACATGATATGTTTGTTGAATTGAATGCTTATCTCAGTGGTTAAAATTGTTTATCCCAGAGCAGCCTTCTTTATTCATTTGTAGAAATAATCTTGTTATTTAAAAAGATGACAGGCTCCTAAGCATTGCAAATAGAACTCTGTAAAGATTTCTTAAGGAGTTATTTGCAGTATCTCTAGAGACAGAAGCTTGGAATTAACAAAGAGTAGTTCAATGCATGCATCAGTAAATTGCCGACAGCATACGGGATTAGAATAAAATGAGAGAAAAAAATGCAAGGCAACCCATGTCTAATTATGGGAGTGTATATTCCCTGGACTTGCTGTACTCCTATGAGAGTTGCTTTTTGATTCTTTGAAGTTACTGAAAGCTGCACAAGGTAGACATCTCAGATTGTCATATTTGTCTAAGTCAATCCACTGAATATTCTCGTCAGTATTAATAGCACAGAGATATACAGAAATAGATCAGGTACTGCTGAACAGATCAATTTTACTGATGAAGTGTCACTGTCTAAGTCAGCTTCATTTGCATCAAGTGTTCAATGTCCAAGCCTAGTAAACCAGGTTTTCCTCACCTCAATACATTGCTCACATAACTTTGCCTTTTGGTATCAAGAAAGGGAAAGCAAGAAGGCCTACGATGTCACTATTCTCATCTCAGAATTGTAGCTCCTGGACTTATGAAGTGGCATGAATTTCTATAGCAACATCTTTGCTATGAAGGAATGTTCATTAAAGTGTATTATTTTTTTCAATATTAGTGACATAAACCTGCTCTCAAACAAAAATAAATTCCTTCTCAGGAAGCCTACTGGGACTATTTAAAGTCTCTTCTAAAAGAGTCTGAAAAGGAACAAATAATAGAGAGTAATTTGAATCACTGCAAGAGAAGCAAGGAAAAATTAAAGCTTAATCAAAGAATTATGGAAATAATTCACTGTTATTTATTAGTAATGTCATTTGTAATAATCTTATCTTTCAGCTTATATGCAAGATTGAGGATCAAAAGGGAATTCTAGTAATGTATGTGAATATATTTCTTTAGTACTATTCTAAAGTTCATTTGAGTGGCCGAGGATACTGCGGGGGGAGGAGGGGAAACAGGATCTAAGGCTCTCTGTAACCATTCAAATAGACATATAATTCTAATCCCTTTACTTAAGCAGAGCTTATTTTATATCAGAAGTAATAAATAGATGCCATAATTATTATGATACAACTGACATCTTCAGAGACCAATTTGATAAGCAAATATTCCTTTCACAGAAATGACCCTATACAGATTAAAGAAAATAATTAATTCTGTCCTAGAAATATTGCCATTACTGACAACAGACAATTGACTTTTCAGCCAGTTCCCTAATATTCTTGGGTATTTCTATAGCATCTATTCTAGTCAGCCTGATGTATTTTGCATTTTGATTTCCTAAAATCAAAATGACTATGTTAAGACACAGGAGTACAGTTTTTCTCATATGGTTATAATAATTATCCCATATTAGAAGGCACCTTAATTTGACTATTTACATCCTTTGCAACACTAGGACCTTTGTATTAATCAGTACACCAGCAGTTACTGAATATGCATTCCATACCAGTGGTCATAACATGAGCTCAAAGCAGAAGGTGGTAGCAATCCAATCAGAGAGTGTAACAAATAAAACAATGCACAGTATGAAACAGCTGGGAGAACAATCGAAAGGAGACACAAATTAAGTGTACTATCAAATGATTCACATTGTCCTCATTTAAAAACTTTATAGCAGAGAGAGCCATGGTGGTTTGAATAGGTTCCATGAAGGTTTAGTCTGCCAGAATTCAGATCTCTTCAGCTTTATTGTAATGTAATTATAATTGTTTGCATTAGTCATTTTTCTTATCCTATCAGGAGAACATGTGGGGATAATACTAGAATGCTGCTTTTAATTAATACCAGAAAATAAATAAATACAGGGTGCAAATGAATAAAATATTGCATTATAAAGATCTGGTCTACATGACAATTTTCTTCCAAAATTGACCACATTCTACTTTTAGTATTTGTCCTTTGTCACTCCAGGTGAATTAGTTATACTCTGTCTTAGAGATTCATCCTATCCTATTTCGTTCATTGTTTCTATTTTGTGATTCATGTCCTGTTTACTAAGAGAAACAGTCTTACTTTCAAACCTGCTTTAACTCATACCATTCAATATTTAGGTAATAAGCATGCGCTAGTTTAGCAGATAAGACTCACTGTGATATCTACCAAAATGGAAAATAGACATGAAAGCACACATAAGCCTTAAAAAATTCTCCTGTAAGAAACAAATTGTCCTCTCATAGTTGCATAAGACATAAATAAACCCTTTAAATATTTCATAATTAATAATGGAAATATGCTACTAATGATTTTTCAACAGGGAAATGTAATTTTTACATGTGATTTTAAATAGCCTCCCAGGAGACAATGAATAAGCATTACATATTGTTTCTTAAAATCAAATACTCTAGATACAATTTAAAATAAGAAAATTGGGTGACATCCAAACATGTCATGCATCTGAGAATGTATTTGTACATGTAATCATGTTTAGCAGATTAAATGAAGATTATTAATGTTCTTTCATTTTAATCTTTACCTATTGAAATACATCAGCTTACCTTCTGTGACTGTAGTTGGAAAGATGGAAAGTTTTCTCATCTTTAGTACAGCATTCTGTAGGAAATGCTTTGCTAAAGCAAAATCCCAGATTCTTTTTAGTCCTTTTGAGGTAAACTCCAAAACCAAGTTTCCTTTTTAATTGGCTGTATGGCTCTGTGTTTGGCTTTTGAAGTCTCTTAGAATTGCTTGTGAATATAGAGTATATGCATGTGTCAGAGAGGAAAAAAAAAAAAAACAGAAGCAAACCAACAACTAAACCGATACAGGTGAAGAGATTCTCCTTTAAGTAGAGACAAAGTATAAAGAAGAATGACAACTTCTCTTTTTTTCAGCACTCATGTAGAAAGTAATTATCACTGTGACTTGAAAGTATGAAGTGATTTTACTTTTTAAGAATGGAATCCAAATGGCTAAACAACCATGTGTCCCACTGCACTTAAGAAAAATGACAAAAGAATTAATCATGAACTTTGTATTATTCAAATGAATATTTTTAGAAGTATAAGTGAAAAGAAACAAATAAATGCATGCTTCCTTGCATATTTTTTTTTCTTTTTGCCATTTCTGGGGCATGAACTGAGGGCCTGGCACTGTTCTTGGGCTTTCTCAAGGCCATCACTATTCCACTTGCACCACAGCACCACTTCTGGCTTTTTTCTGTGTATGCGGTACCAAGGAATTGAACCCAGGACTTTTTGCATGCTAGGCAAGCACTCTACCACAAAGTTACACTCCCAGCCCTCCTTGCATATTTTTAGAAGTATTTCACATTCTACAAGTACATATACTAAAATTCAATCTGTTAACATTACAATAACACTTTAAAACCAGCATTTTGCAGCATTCATCCATTCACATATTCATTTAATTGTTAATTTTCATTGCTAGTAATTCTGTTCTGTTACCAGCATGCTGATCCTCCAATTGTTTGTAACATAGTGAAGATTTATTTTTTAAAAAATGCTTAACAGTAAACAAATGCATTAAGAACCAGAGATTTAGGCATGAAGTATACACTGGGTACTATGAGAACATAAAAGGTTTGTGAGAGTGAGCAGAAGGGAGCCAAAGAAGGTGTAAGAGAGCTAATCACCGAGGAATAACCAGAATCAGCTAAATCCTAAACAATTTGAAATGACTCAGCTATTGGACATTTCATTAGATGATCCCATGATAAGCAGGACATTTCTGTTTTGACTATATGAGATAGTTATTATTTATTTTTAATGTGATTTCCCAATGTTTCCAAGTCTCCAAATCTTGGGCTCAAGAAATTGTTCACTTTCAGGTTCCTAAGTAAATAGATCTATAGGTTCCTGTCATTTGTTGTTGTTATTATTATTAATATTATTTTATTAGAAGTAGCTGTACCATTATCCATTATTAATTGTGGCTATAATAATCTAATTTGCCCCATTGATCTCTTTTCTTACCAAAACTGGCTTAAACATCTTCACCTTTGTCTTATCGTGTAATTATTACTTCCTGTGTAATTATTACAGGCAGTCCGAGAATACTAGATAAAAATATTTAAGAAACAAGAAGTGGGCTGAACTGTAGCTCAGTGGCAAAACATTTGCCTAGCAAGTGCAGCAACTTGAATTTGATCCCAAGTACCAAAAGATGAGAAAACAAAGAACCATGATCAAATCATTATGAAAAAAATTAAAAATAATCTAGTTGACAGTAATAGATTTTGGAGAAGGAGCCTGGTAACATGAAAATAGGTCTTTCCGTGCTGGGCCTCTCTGAGCAATCTAACTGAAGTCAGAACAATGCTTTTAAAGTTCAACAAAATATGATCACTGAAAAATTTCATGAAGTCACTTTTCTGTTTGAAGTGAATATTTGCCAATACTTATAGAATAGGTAATGAGTAATTTATGGTAAAAGTTAAGGTAATTAGCCGGACAAGGTGACTCAGGCCTGTAATGCTAGCTACTCAGAAGGCTAAGATCTGAGGATGAAGATTCAAAGCCAGCCCCAGCACAAAAGGACCTGAGACTCTTATCTCCGATTAACATCTAAAAACTGGGAAGTGGGACTTGTCACTTTTATCTTTCCAAACAGATAATTAAATAAATAGAAGAAAAAAAAGTAAAAATAACTTTTTAGTTAATTATCCTCACAGAGAGCATGTTTAAACTGTCTTAAAATTTAAGGTACTGAAATATTTATTAAAAAATTTTAATCAAAAGCCTACATAGTTATTATAATTCTATGTAACTAGGTATGTATCTATGATACATCAGATTATCAAGTATTTTAACACAAACAAGGCTCAAAATATATAAAACATTGATATGATCTTTAATCAATCTTATTTCCTTTCTTGGGTTGGTTAATTCATTTCTATTTCATAAATTGGAAATGAGGAAGAAAAAAAATCAAAATATTACCTTTATCATTTTTAATCAAAAGTATATATGAAATATGCATTTCACTATCACTCCTTGCTTTCCATCAAAGTGAATATGCAAATTTGTAATAACCTATAAAATATTACAGAAGATTTATATCTGAATGCAAAGAAACCAAGCCAAAAAACTTTTGGCCTACAGGATGTTCTTTGTTCTAAGAAGTCAAAGCTTTTGGTGTTTTAAACACCTAACAGTAGGGTCATGTAACCAATTTATGCTAAATAATCTATTCTCATAAATCTTTTCTGAAATTATAAGGAAGTCTTGAAAAATAAGTACCAATAAGTTAAATCATATGAATATTCCAATAGAGTAGACATATATTCACGTACAATATCTGTCTGTGCAAGAATGCTAACAAAATTGAATACTGCACATGGTTGTTGGCAGTAATAGTTGAAACTTTTATTGAAAAATACAGGGAATTTCATGGGGAAAAAATTTGCTGCCCTTTTCAGAGTATCGGTCTTATTTGTTATCAAATGCTGAGGCCAAATAATGGCCATCTGGCCCTACCTAGGCACTCAATACATTTTTATTGCAAGAATAAATGAATTTCTACTGAAATCTGATTTCTTCAAGCCAGTAGCATTTCTCATTTGAGTTAATTTAGTACTGTCCAGGGATTTCCTTCTTCCTCTCCTACTTTTTTTTTCTAAATACTTTGGTTTTGTTCAAGTATAATCCGGAGACTCTTTAAAATCTACCCATCATGCTAAAAACTTTTCAAAAGATTCCTTTTTTCTTCAGAAAGAACCCAAAATATCCTAGAACACTCACTTTGTCTAGTTTGCAAAAATGTCTCTCAAGCTTGTCTAGTTTGCAAAACTTTCTCTCTCTCAATCTCTCTCTCTGTGTATATATATATATATATGTATAGGCTACAGATAAACACGCATATATACACATACATACATATGTTATTGGTCATTGTTTGTTAGTGAGCCTTGGCCTTTCTTAAACTTCTTATAGTCTCTTATTCATTTTCTACCTTACCACTCTACAAAACTGGCCCCTATTTATGAGATTTGAAATACTCTTAAGTAAGTACCAGTATCTCCTTATTATTAAAATAACCCTTTTAATAGCAAGGCTGTATATTCACTTTTGTCTTTCTGTGATTTTTTTTCAGTATTAATTCTGTAATATGACATCCAATACATGGTTTTGCCCATTTTTACTTCAGAACAACGTGGAGTTGATTTAAGTAATAATTCCCTATTTGTGGTCTTTCCTTCACAAGAACAAGTCTCTTGAAGGCATTTAAGGCACCAAATAAAAACATCTGATGCATGAAACATTTGTTATATAAAGCTCATTACAGCCCACCAAGAACACATCATCATCACCTCTCATCTGGGCTGCACAACTTTCTCCTGTCCTGTTTATCCTATACAATATGCCCAATCCCAGGCCTATGTGTGTCTGCATAAATACTCAAGAATTGCACATGAAAAGATGTCATGAACAGGAAAAGTCTGCAGTAGACACCTGAAATCCTAATCTTTAAAACTATGCAACCTACATTGTCCAGAAGAAAAGGCTGCTAGTTCAATATAAACTTTAAGCATGAAGCTCTATGCCCTGAAAATAAGGCTTTGCCATTCTTTCAGAGGACTGTACATTTTTGTTTAGCATTGAGAGATCCCAGGAAGCAAGAACAAGAAGTAAAGGGAGGCAACGTAGAGCTGGGAAGCTCAGCAATACTTGAATGCAACATGGACCCATGTGTATATTCCAAATAAACCAAGCCTCATCTGCCCATTTCACACATTTGTCTTAGTCATCAAGTTTGCCCATCTGGAATTATTTACCTGAGTGACAATTGGTGTTGTTGACAGATTAGATACAAAAGCAAGGGGTGGGCTGGCAGCCCATATTTCTATGCTCTCTTCCTTCCATTTCTTAAATGTTTTGAGAGTACAAAACAGGAGAAAAAGATTCTTAGTAAGATAACTGGAATTATGTTATATATGTGTAATATATGGCTCTAGCATGGTGACAGAATTAAAAAACATTCTTTCACTTTAAAAGATAATTTATTAAACATAAACTTTAAAAATTATATTCTGTACATTATAAATATAGCCTTTTAACCATTTATCAATGAAAAATTAATATTTTTGATAAATTTGAACATCATTCACTTTCTAAGTTAACATATCCTCACTTCACTTTTAGTCACAGCTCATAAATGCCTTTAGTGAACCTAAAATAGCAAATCTGGATATGAATTTCAAACAATCCCATGCATTTTATTTTTAATATGCAAATTAATTTTAACTCAATGACCACTTACTATTGATCTTCCTATTGTCCTCATAACAGAATCCACTGCCATTCTTTGTTTTGTAGACCTGGAGTTTTTCCCCAACTGCTTATATGTTTCTGGATGTAATTCTCAATACCTTCAGGAAAATGCTATGAATATCCTCAGAATAAAATATAATAGAAAAGAAAACATTTGGGTTTGTTACAAGATGTAGAAGATGCAGTTTGATGGTACATAAATTGTTTTCAACTAGGGGATCTCACAAGCAATTTAGATAGGTTAAACTTTAGTATAGTAAACCATTTGTTCCTTTGTGCTATCTGAAATAAGTTTGTAGCCTCCTTGTCATGAGATTCTGAATAATCTAATTCATCTTTTTATCAAAGAGAATGTCAGCTACTTACTTAGGTCATTAGAGAGAATGCACACTATAGGATATTCTTTATAGAATTTGGCTAAACCACAAACAACCAAATTAACACATGTGAGAAGAAAACTCAAAACAATAAGCTGCTGGCAGTTTTCAAGCTCCATTTCAGTCTCATGGGGCAGTGGTAGTGGAGGAGTGGGAAAAGGGGAGGGGGAGGGGAGAAATAAAGCCAACTCAGCATGCTTGAATGTTGCAGGCATTTCCAGGTAATATCTTTTTGTTTTTAATTTTTTTTATTGTAATTAGTAAAAGGGTTACATGATATTTGCCAGATAGAAGGTGCATTAATTCGCATATATTGATACCCTTTCACAATATCTTGTAAACATAATTTCACCTTTAGAGTGGAAATGAACAGTTCCACTACCTAACTATTTCCTTCAGGGAGTTAAAATTCTCAGGAATTCACTGAACTGTATTTCTAATAAAACTATAAGCTTCTTTCCTATAAATTCTAATCTTTCTGTCATGTTCTATTTTATCTTTGTTTTTGTTTTCTCACTTCAAATGACACTTTCCAATCCTCTTGTGTAATTAGATGGGATTTGAATTGTAAACATGTTACTGGAAAGGGAACTAATACATTAAGTATCTACTATGCATTAGGTGATTAATCATTTAATCCTTGCAATAACCCCCTAAAAGATTCCACATTTTATAAAGTCCTTAACAGATTTAGAAAGTCATATGATTTTCAAGTTTACACAGCTTCTTAGGGCAGAACCCCAGATCTCACTAACTTTCATTCAGTAGTCAATCTCCACCCCAGTTTTCTTTTTAAAATTGTATTTTAAATATTCTGCTAGTATACTGTATAATTCTGAAAAATTGTGCAATGAATTCATTCATATAGTGAAATGGTCTCTGATTCCCTTAGGATTCTCTGACTTTAAGAGTAGATTTACTCTCTATCATAACAAGGTGATGAGTCATGTGCAGGTATGACCTGACTAATTGATTTGTGCTTCTAATATATCAAAAGCATGTCCTATATTAATAATCTCTTCATAGAGCTACTTAGCTCTGTCTCTCTAGAGACAAACACCTACTTTTCCTATGGTTGTCCTGTTGTGGGGGCGTCTTTCTTACTTCCTCACACACTCATGGTCTCACTATGATGGACTCAGTCACTGCAGAGAACATAAGAAAGTTTATTAGGGACATTTCTAACAGAAATGGACTTTTTTCTTTGTTGAAATTCCAGTTTATTTGAATTGAACTACACATGTTGATAACTTGTGACTTTGCACCTAATACATTCTACCTACTTTCTCTCCTGTATTCTACTTTCTCTATAGTGGGAAAAATTAGACATTTTAATAAGCTTATCTTAGGTGTATTTATATAATATATTAATATGCATACATATTTATATATACATTTAATATATTTATATGTTTAACAATATATATTCATCATCATAATCATATTGGAATGTGTAGCCAAAGCATCAGAGAATCAAATGTTTAGAGCAAATTCTGAAAAGCACATCAAACTTAAATGGATTATGTTTATAAACGTACTATCCTCAGAAATAGATGTCAATTTAGCAGGAATCATTCCTTGAATACTTTTTTTCCAAATATTTTTTACTGTAATTAATAGAAGGGTTACATTATATTCACCACATAGAAGGTGCATTACTTCACATACATTGATACCTTTTCTCATGTCTTGGTTCCCATTTCCCTCTCCCCACCCCTGCCCCTCATTTTGTTTTCCTTTCTTCCCTATCTAATTTCAAATAACCAAAAATGCATATATACAATATATCAGATAACAAGGTTAAATACTGTAACAATATGAGATAGCCAAGGGACAGCAAAAGATATGAGAGATAACATAGTGCATTAAGGACAACAATCACTCATTATATGGCTTTTCTTTTGAATTTTCTGCTATATACACACAACTGTTTCAGATTTACTCCTCATTGTACTTCAGGATTTTGTCATTACCTTCATTCCTTAAGTAGACTTTCTAGGCTTTAAAGATCATAAATACCATACTACCTATAATTTTTTAGAAGAACTCCCAAGCAAACCTTAGGAATGGACATTTCGTTGTGCACATGATTTGACCCTCAAGGAAGCTAGACACTTAGGGAGGGTACTTCAGTATTCTATCATTCCTTCCTTCCTCACCTGAACTTATGGGTCTTTACAGAAGATGTACAGAAGCTTCCAGCTTCCTGAGTCTACAGCCTACACTGATATCCAGCTCCACTTCTTATAGCTGAATGGCCTCTCTGACTCAATTTTCAAATCTACCCAGTGACTATTACATTCACATAGTAGAGATCTTGAGAGTAAGATGAAATACTTTAATGCATGAAAGCTCTTTGAGTCATTCTTAGTACATAGTAAGCACATATAAATATTGCCAAGAAAAAATCATATGGACCAAGCTTCTTTTGGGGGTCCCCAGATTTATCTTTCTTGGTTGGCATAAAACAAAACAAGACAAAACAAAATGATCTTCCATGTCCTGGGTTTTCTACCAGGAAGAGCAAAACATTATCATGGACTTATATCTTTCTAGGTCTATTACCATCTGAAATATAAAAATACACATTATTCTCTCTCTGTGTGTGTGTGTGTGTGTGTGTGTGTGTGTGTGTGTGTGTATACTTGTTCTGGGGCTCAAATTCAGGGCCTGGGAGCTACCCCTTAGCTTTTGTGCTCCAGAATGGCTACCACTTCAGTTACAGATCCATTTCTAGATTTTTGGAGGCTAATTGGAGGTAAGATTTGGATGAACTTTACTTCACAGACTGGCTTGGAATCATTATCAACCAATCTCAGTTTCCTGAGTAGCTAGGATTACAGGCATCAGCTACCAAGGCTAATATGCTTTCTAAATAATATGCTACACTTTTAATAAATTTGCTAGCAAGAACTTGGGTGTGAATTAGTCTGTATGGGTGAAACTTCAAAAAATTCTGTAATAAATGAGACCTGTGCTCTACTTGACATGAGAGACTAAGTCTGGAATTCAATGTGTGTGCAACTTTGATTGCTCTGCTTGCTAAACCATAATTTGCCACAGGGAACTAATTTTGAAAATTAGTTCTAAAAATAGAAAACTTCCAGTAAGCAGGCAGGTCTGCTGACATTTGATAATATCTAGTTGTCAGTGAGAATGTAGAAAGTACATATGCCCACATTGATTCCTGAATGCAAAACTCACAAAAGGAGTTTAGGGAAGGAATATTAGTGATGAAACATTGTGCAAGCATTTCAGAAGGGACCGTAGGAGGGTTAATGTTTTCAGTTCATGGCCCGAATAGTATCAGTTAATTAAAAAAATCATTTGGGATCAGAAAGCACTAGGAAATGATTGTTGGTATTTTCACCTCGTAATAAGTCCAGAGACTTGAGGGAATCTTTCAAGGTGTTCTAAAATGAAATATATTTTCCCCTTGGCTCATTATTTACTTAACTGCAGGTCATTTATTGTGGCAGGAGAAAATGTACCTGTTCAATATCAAAAGGCCTATGAATTTTCATCTTCTTTCATTGCCCTACTATATCACTGAGAATTTTTATTAAATGAAAATAAAATGGTTTTCTACAAAGGAGGATTCCTCCTCTGCTTCTGTGAATTTAATTTCCATAATTTAAAGTGCATACTGAAAGTAAATTCATTTGATCATATGTAGATTTTCAATTAATAAAATCCAGTAGAAATATTTGACATTGTATATGTACTCAGGAAAAATAATATGTTCAGAAATAGCTTTAAAGATAACTGAACATGTGAAAAATAGCTTAGAGATCTCACCTAATAACAATTTTCTAATGGCATACTAATATTAATTTATGCTTAGTACATAAAATTATGCCTGCATCATACAGATCTGGCTATTTTAGGAATGGTTATTGAGTTTGCTAATTGTTTCTTTCTTCAATATCAATCAATACCTACATTGCATACACAGGACAAAGTCCAGCTATACCCCCTCCATCACCGAGAGCACAAACATCCATGACTCCTCAGCCAATACCAACTCCTGAAGGTAAGTATTTCTTTTTTTTCATACAGATGTAGAATGTGGATGCTTTAACCTTCAATCTGTTCTTAGTCTATAAGCTTTAACTTATTTCCCCTGAAATTTCAATTTATTCCTTTTTAGAAAATAAACATTTCCTCTTGGGATTCTTTACTGAGAATCTCTAGCTTGGAAGGGTAGCCATCTTCCGACTTTGGAAGTCAGAAGTCATTTGAACAAGAAATTATATTTAAAGGAGCTGGGAGTTTGGCATAGTGGTAGAGTGCTTGCCTAACATGCAGGAAGACCAGGATTCGATTCCCCATACCACTTACAAAGATGCTGTAGTTCAAGTGGTAGAATGCTAGCCTTGAGGAAATCCAAGGACAGTACTCAGGCCCTGAGTCCAAGCCCCAGGAGTGGCTAAAGAAAGAAAGAAAGAAAGAGAAAGATTTATATTTACATTATTTGCATTGCTATGATTGCTAAGTACTAATCTGTGATTCGTAATTGATACTCAAGTTCCTCAGACTATGATATTTTGAGGACATCAAAATTGAGGTTCATAATGATATTCAAATAGACATGTACGTGTAGAAAAATCCACCTTTTCACCATCCTACAGGCTAGACGTTGTATGCTGGTATGATCAGTGTTTACAGAATATCAAGTAGTAAAGCCTGAACTAAGCAGTGATAGTGGGAAAAAATAATCAGTTGATCCAATTATCTGTGTTATCATAAATGCTGAGAGGTAATAAAAGAATGAGAATTACTTACATGTTCTGAATTAGAAATAGTTGGTAGCTGGGGTCATAAGATGGAAACCATAGTCTTATTGCCTTTAATTTTCTACTTTAAATATGAATGCCTTGGTAAGGATTGCTCTTTCTAACTGACTATAGACAATCCTTTTAACCATGCACTGTTATTTCAAGAGATGGGAAGTATTTGATTGGTGTAGCAAGTGGAAGTTTTCCAAGTTCTGTTCCAACATCAGCATATTTTGTGTATGTAGACAATCTGATTTTGACTAACTATTGCTCCCTTTACTGAACATTCATTTACAATATTTGTCTTTGTTTATATTTTTATAATTTCTTCTATAAAACACTGTGTCTAATTCTATGCCCCGAACTTGTTTTATGCTACAATGCACACTTTGAAGAGAGTAAGAACCCTATCTTTTATTCTCCCAAGTTATTAACAATTTATGGACTATGAAGATATAAAGTTATATGTTTTATATTTCACATACTTGCTTAATGGAGAATGATGTTGAATGCCAGTCAAGAACAGTATTTTGCAAAATTGAAGAGAGAGGGATACTGGGAGTTGAATGAAAAAGAGGTGATAATTTCATAGATCTGAGATGAGTGACCTGACCCCCGAATTTCTACATTTTTGTCAGAATCTCAAATATTAAACGCTGGATTAGGATAATATTTGAGTGGAAAATCCCTAGATAATTTTAGAGTGAAGTGATAGGCCATTGCATATCTCTGAATATGGCTTTCTGCCTTTACCATTGGTCACTCAAAATGTCTGTAAATTGGCAAAGTGTTCCGCAAAAGGACTGGAATGCCACTCATGGACAATTTTTAGATTTTTTTTCATATATTTTTATTATAATTAATAGAAGGGTTACATTATATTTACCAGGTAGAAGGTGCATTACTTCACAAATATTGATACTCTTTCTCATGTCTTGGTCCCCATTTCTCTCCCGCCACCCCCACCCCTCATCTTGTTTTCCCCCCTTCCCTATCTAATTTCAAAAAACCAAAAACACACATATGTAAAATATATCAGATAACAAGGTGAAATACTGTAGCAATATGAGATAACCAAGGGACATCAAAAGAGATGAGAGATAAAATAGTACATTAAGGACAACAATCACTCATTATATGCCTTTTTTGGGGGGTTCTTATCGTCTGGGAAAACAAAATGTTTTAGGCCCACTACCTCACCATTTTATAAATTTCCAAATAGAGCACGAGAACTGTCAAGAGAAGTGAGAGTGTTGTGTTTTACTTGTAAATTACTATAACCTATTATATTATTATTTTCATTCTTTTCAGCAAATTGAATAAATGATGAGTTGCAAATTTTAACCCGTAAGTCCCAAGTCACTACTATATTGACAGCAATGTGGGAAAAATAATGCTTCTCTTTCATAATTTATTGAATGTTTTAAAAAAATAACATAAGCTTTAATTTGGGGTATAGAACTCCTTCAGCTACAAAAGTATTTCATTTGGCCCTAATGGATGGATGTTTTCAATGTGAAAATCCTGGGTGGTGACAGCTTCCTATGGCCTCGACTGATTTTCTGTACCTCACATCCCTCATTTACTCACTTGTCCTCAGTCTTCTTCCTGTATGTGTATGAAATACCTAAAGACAATTTCATATTGATATATGATTTTTTAAAACCTGACAATCTTTGTTATCTCATTTTTGCTTAGAGAATCACACTGACTACACTAGATTACATAACTTACATCAATTGTGAGAAGCCTTAAGTCCAAGATCAAGGGGAGGTCTCAGTTGGGTTCTGGTTCCATCCAGGTTGTCTTGTAGAGGAGCTCTGATGGCTCTTCTTATATAAGGACCAAGGATATCCTAAGACTTCATGCAGAGTTAAACACTCCTTAAATGCTCCATCTCCAATACATGTAGAGTGTTTGCATATTGAAAATATGAAAATTTGACATGGGGACATATGCAATTGTTAAGATTCAGTGATTTATAATCTAAGTTGGTAAATAACACTGAAAGAGGTTCATTGCGTAGCTCATATAATTAGTTTACTTTTAATATTTCTTTCTGAGTAACGAATAATTTTTTGTTTTTGATTCTGTCATATATTTTAAACTTACAAAGCTTTGCCTTTTTTCTATATATGCTTTTAACTGGCAGAAGTTAAATACAGTAAGGAAAACCAGACTTAAAATTTCCCAGAGTTTACATTGAAGGCAAAACAAGAAATATCAAATAATTTTGTCACTGTATAGTAGTTTCTTAAAAAATAATGAATTGATTTAGGTAAAATCTTACTGAGTTCCATGCAAAAGATAGAAAAAATGGAGAGTGATCATTTGACCCCAAACTGTCAAGTGATTATCTCTCTACCAATATGCTCTCCGGACAAGTGACAGCAGTAACATTGTCACCTTAAGTTGCATAAGATTTGTAGGAAACAAGACATAAATCCAGGAGCTCAGATTTCTCATTCTGAAGCAGGCTTCGATCATCAGATTATTCAAAATACCTTGCTGCAGTTTATCTCCTAGCTGAGGTTCATAAAACACCAGCAGCAAATGTTTTGCCTGCCAACCTGTCACCTGGGAAAGGAAGTGTCATTAGTTAAGTGGGACACTGAGATTCTGTTGTTATTTTTAAAGGTTGATTTAACTTGACATTTCACCCTACAATTCAGCATTCCCATCAAGTAAATAGAATAACAGATGTGGGGGTTCACATCTCTTCTGTTAATAAAACATTGTTTGTACTGTAAAGAAGTGTCATTGTACTATGCAGGCTAACATTGTGCCTTTCCCCCAGTGGCCACATTCTCAGGCTGAGCTCCCTGGCTTTCTTTGTCAGGGCTTGCAGATGTGCCACCTGCAATTCCATTAACATAATTGATTAAGATCTAGGACATATTTAGTATTAATCAAGCTGTTTTTAGTGAAGCTGATTATGCCAGTCCCCTTGATGTACTATTTTGGTCTGGAACTTACTGAGGACTAACTTAAAAAAAATTCGGTTTTATGGTAAAAAGGCAAAAAACATACATATGGCAGTGAAGTATACTGTTTGATGTGAGGAATACAGGTCAAGTTGAAGGGAAAAAACCTAGATGTCAGTGATGAAGATTTTGACAAATAAAGTTTGTATAGAAATGGGATTACTAAATTTGCTCGCAGAAGTTTGGAAACAAGTTTGCAGTTTACCAGTAAATAGCTTTAAAAACTCATGGATCTTATTATAGATCCATTCCTATACACATCTGCAAAATCCTTAAGAGAGTTCATTCTCCTTCATCACTTTTACAAAGAGAGTTCCTCACAGTGCTCCCTTGATGGAAAGCAGCCTTGTACTGCCCATCTCCAGCCAGGCTCACATTTCCCTGGATCTGGATGTCTCCATTCGCCCTCTCACTTGCTTTGTGCATCCGAAGGAAATTTTTATGGCTGTGAGGTACTGAATAAAATGAACTAATTGCTTGGCAATTGACTTCTTCTCTGACTCTGTGTATAATTTTTTATTACATTTTAGACTACAGAAAACTGACTACAATATCCTTAAAAAGATCTTAATAACCAGGAGGAGTTATTTTGGTTATTCTTGCCAACTGATATTTAATCCTGGAATGTGTCCTCCTCTTGAGCCACAGCACCACTTCTGACATTTTTCCATGTATGTGGTACCAAGGACTCGAACTTGGGTCTTTGTGCATGCTAGGCAAGCACTCTACCACTTGGCAATGCTCCTGGCCCAAATCACAGTTAATTCTGAGATAGAAGTAATTCTTATGTCTCCTCTTAGAGTTTACACAGGAGTTGAATGTCCCAAAGTTTTGAAGGGTTACTGTAAGTATTGGTTTATCACCCAAAGCACATCTATGTAGGTTTTCTCCCCAATTAAAAAGTGCTTTATATTTTAATATTATATTTGATTTGTGTCATTTAACAAATGAGACTTTTGATCACCAAATATTGGTCTGTATGTCTACTATTGTGCTGCCCCACAAAGTGATATTTCTTTTTTTCATATATTTTTATTGTAATTAATAGAAGGGTTACATTATATTCACCAGATAGAAGGTGCATTACTTCACATACATTGATACGCTTTCTCATGTCTTGGCCCCCATACCACTTCCCCCACACCCACCCTTCATCTTGTTTTCCTCCCTTCCCTATCTAATTTCAAATAACCAAATGCGCATATATTTCCTCATTTGTCATGATCAGTAGAAACCTTGGGCTCTTCTAGCCAAGATTTACAATAGAGCAAAACCTAGATACATAAGGCCATATAGAATAACACTAAATGAACGGACCTCCAGGATATAGAAACGAAAACAATATAATGAGTGTTTGTTGTACTTACTGTTATTTCTCATCTCTTTTGCTGTCCTTGGTCATCTCATATTGTTACAGTATTTCACCTGGTTATCTGATACAAAGTGATATTTCTAAGAGAGATGATCACTGAGGAATTTCCCTTAACCATTGAAATGGCATCAAAATATAAAATGACCAGGACTTCTCTATTGGGTTCAAATGTAAATGGAAGAAATTAAGTTATACTTGTTTCTTTGACTATTTCATTATATGCAGGCAGTTTTCATTAATGAAATCAATATGATGAGGTTCATATATTCCAAATACATTATCATTTCTGAAAAAATTAACTGATATTAATTTAATATTATAATTGCACATAATACTTTCAATTACAATGACCTGCATGTAGATCAGATAATTCTAGCTACTACTGCCAGTCAGCTTTGTACGGTCTTGACAAATCAACAAACCTCTGAGGAATTGCATGCCTCCACCTAGAAAGAGTGGGGATAGAATTCAAGTCACATTAAAAACTCTTTCTGATTTTATACCCAAGGATTTTATCCTTATGTTTTTACTCTTTCTTTCTGATGCATTAGTAATGGGCTGACTTAATAAAAATATGACATCTCTCCATGGCATTCTCCAGTGGTAAATAGCTGATATCATTGTGGAGAGTAGGCTGTGGCTTCAGTAAGTACATTGTCTATTGCTGAGCCTTGAGTGATACTGTGAAGCATTATTTCTGAAGTAGAGGCAAGTTCTTCAGATTATAAAGACTATAAAATCAGGATAAAGATGAGACAGGAAGCAAAACTATGCATTCGTAAAGCTATGAGCTGCATTGTGTCATGAAAAGTAAATTGGTTGGATTTACATAGATAAAGAGGAGAAAGCAATGCCATACAAAATGTAATATAACGTGACTTTTAAGCATAAGGTCCGTTGCAGGACAATATTCTACAGGAGTTAGTAAGGTTTTATTTACAGTTCTATTAAACCAAGAACTTTATCACCTTAGCTCTTCAGTGACATACATCCTAAGCAGCAAAAACCATAAAATAATAAAATAGAAATTTGGCCTCAGTTCTTATTCCATTAACTCTTTGACAGAATAGGTTTTATGCAATCTTCAAATAATATAGTATTTTTCTTCGTTTTGTCATGAAATAAACTTACATCTCTTGGTGATTTTTAATGGGATTGACCTTTAGTTATAAATTTTGATTAAGTATATATAAACCAAACATTTTTTAGTTTCTACTTAATTCAGAATGTTGCTAAAGGGAACACATGAAATAATGCCTATAACAACTCATTTACTAGAGCAGTTAGGGATTTCGCTATTCACCATCATTTTATATCAAGAAGTTCTTTATATTTACATATGTAATCATTGATTATTATGGTAACGTTATACTAGTGTGAATGCAAAACCATATATTAATTATACTTCTGATGTATACATACATGAAATACTAGCATAAACAATTTAGTACAGGGCTAGATCAATATACTGAAAACCTTTATAGAAATGACTAAATATTTTATATCTCCCTATAGACTGAGAACAGCTTATGCAGAGTAGCATGGTTCAATATTCATGTTATACTACCATGTTAGGTATACAAAAGATGAACCAGTAAGATGGGTTTGGGGATTTGAAGGATAAAGATTAATTTCGGTCTCGGTGGAGTTGGGGGGAAGGGATTGTGCCACTTTTATGCTAAACAATCATCTTTTGTCCTCAAAACAACTCCCACAGAATGAATATGATGTGATGACTTTATAGACAAGTTCAGAGAAATCAAGTAAATTGCCTAAGATAAACCAGATCTGAAAATGGCACAATTGCAATGCAAGGCCAAGTGTTTCCTAACAAGATAAGTCTATTTCCATGATCATAGAACGGCAATTAAGTGTTAGGGTTCAGCATAATTGCTAGTTTTATCTGAGTTGGGTAAATGAAAATGGGTCTTGAGTAATAATAATGAGTATGATTTGGGGCTCGCTGGGTATCTCATGGTGCCTGGAAAACTCAAATATGTGAAGATTAGAGGTTTCTTGTGTGTGTGTGTGTGTGTGTGTGTGTGTGTGTGTGTGTGTGTGTGTGTATTTGGTCATGGGGCTTCAACTCTGGGCTTGGGTGCTATCCCCAAGCTCTTCAGCTCAAGGCTACTGCCCTACCCCTTGAGCCACAGTGCCACTTCAGGTTTCTGGTGGTTAATTGGAGATAAGAGTCTCACGTTCTTTAGTGACCAGGCTGGCTTTGAACCAAGATCCTCAGATCTTAGCCTCCTGACTAGCTAGGGTTACAGGTGAGAGCCACTGCAACTGGCTTTACACTTTTTAAAAGTGGAAAGTCTGAGCAGGAGACACTTATTGACCATAATTCTGAAGAGGCAAGGGAATAGATCATTCACAAGCTCAGAAAACTTGGTAATTTAACGAAGAGACACCGAGTCTAATTGCCTGAATATTGTGACCTACAGTAAAAAAAAAAAAAAAAAAAAAAAAAAAAAAAAAAAACTGTCACCAACAATGCAAAATGGTGTGTGTAATCTTTTCAGTGAGTCAGAGAGGAAGTTAAAATACTCAATTGCTTTTCTATTTCCTATGCTGTTATCTGTCACTATGCACAGAGAACCATAGATCAATACTTCTAAGGTCTAAATTAAGCTATAGAGATCCCAGGGAAGACTGTTCTTGAAAAGTAAATGGAAATCCTAGTGCGTCAGGAACAATTCTGAGACATGCATGTAACTGGTAATATGAACACTCTAGAAAAGACTGGAGCCTATAAAAGAAGATGATAAAATTGCTGGGATCATGAGATTAGCCGCAGCATAGTACTTTCTGGCATATAGTATAAAGAAGTCTAATTTAGTAATTCAAATGACTTCATAACCAAATACTTGAGGTTACATATACAGATTTCCTTCCTGGACATTCACAACACACATTCATATATTAAAGGATACAAGATATTCTGGATAGAATCCATCTCTCTATACCTATCTATCGATCTATCTATTTATAATTTATTTCCCATTACTAATCTACTTATTAATTATCACCTACTAATCCAGGTGTATTTTTATTTAGGGGGTCTTTTCCAAATAATCATTGGCCATCCAAGATTTTACTTGTAATTAAACTTACCAGGTCTCTTTTTATCACAACTATTCACTTAAAACTTTTAAAACCAGTAGTAAAATGTTTTTTCAAACCAGTAATAAAAACTTATTCCAGCCCATTTGAACCTATTATTTCCTTCTTCTCACTTCTTTTCTTAACATTCAGATACTGTGCTATCTTCGATGAATTAACTGTTACCCACAAAATGTGATTAAATTACTTGGGTTCATACCTCAAAACATAAGGGCAAAAGCAAAACCAGAAAAATAGGATTACATCCAACAAAAGAGCTTCTCACATATTCAAAATGGGGGAATATAATGAAAATCATACACTTGTGAAGGGATTAATAGCCAGCACATTTATGGAATTTCTAAAATGCTACTAAGTAACTAAAGAACTCAATTTAAAAATTCACACAAACATTTTTCAAAAGAAGGCATATAAATGGTTGAAATGCTCAGTACCACTAATCATGGGAGAAATACAAATCAAAACTCACAGTGAGATATCACCTTCCTCCTATGATAATGACTTTTTACCTTTTCCACAAAGGACAAATGATCAGAAATGTTGATGAGGCTGTGTAGAACAGGTAGCCTTACTCCCCGTTGGTGGGAATCTAAATTAGCATTTCTATTAGGGAAATCAAGAAAGGGGTTCTTCAAAAGATGATGAAAATAGAATTACCATATTGACCCAGCTGTCCTACTTAGCATCTATGAAAAGGAAGCAAAAGAAATAACTGCCTACCATGTTTATTGTGGCACAAGTCACAGTAACACAAAAACAAAATCAACTGAAGTGTCCAGAAACTGATTAATGAGCAAACACAGCCTTCTGTTTAAATCATCCTGTGATAATGGACTTTTCCTCATGAGATAAAGGGATGGCATGCATGTTGGGGGAATATAGTAAGAAGGTCCTCTATTAAGATCAGAGCCAGAATTTTGACCAGTTGATCTTTCATAACTTTTACACTAGCATCAAGAAGTAAATTCCACACCACCTTTGTCCTACCAAGGTCCAAAGGGAAAGCTATGGATGACATAGTTCATACATCTCATGAATTTCATCTTTCAATAGATTTGTCATATAGAAACCTGTCATGCCAGAAACTTTGACTCATAAAGTGTTTTAATGGAAAGAAGTACTTTTACTCAGTCTTCTTTCACAAGTACCGCTGTCTTTCAAAAGCTAGAGGTACCAATTTGATCCAAATATTTTTCTTTTTCCTATTTTATAAGCATATCAGAAATGCTGTTATTGTTTTCATCCATAACCAATGGATGTGTCTTAGAGACCACAAGTGTATTCATCACGTGGAATAAAGAATCTTGACAACTGATCCCTCAATTAAAAAAATAAGAAATACTTGCTTTAAAGTCAAACTTTTGGGGAAGAATATTTTAAATCTAAGAAAATAAACTTTGTATTAGGAAGAAAAAGAAATATAATATACCACTAGTTTGGTATAAAGTTGGCACTCATAACTGTTTTAAGGATTAATATCCATTAATCCTATTTTTTAAAATTGAAAGGCTTCAAATCAGGATTAGACTTTTAAATATGCCCCAAATCCTAAAGTGGCAATTTCCTAGTCAAATTATTTGGAAAATAACTATGAAATCTTTCTTCCTTATCACATCAAATGCAAATATTTCAAGGATATATCATAAATGTGGTGGTATCCTTGAAGTTGTACCTTAATGTATGTATTGACTTTGGTTTAGAAACAACTTTTCCTCTGAATACCAATAATTTAATCATGAGAAGGGATGGCTTTATTTTCTCATATTTATAGGCATTCTTGACATTTTTAAATATAATGAAGTACATTTGAAATCTATTTTCAAGTGCAGAGAAATGAAGAAAAAGCATATAGACAAAGAAATACTCATATAAAATATATTGAAATTTTATAAAGCTATTAAAAGAATCATGTGTTTGTTTTCTTTACTCATGGGAAAAACTTATTGTCAAAGTTTACAATCAAATACCTTGAGCAAATAATAATTTTGCATACAAATATAAATGGTTTAATGGAGATTAATAATATCTTCAAAAAGAATTATCACCAAAGAAACAAAAAAGAATAACTGTGCTTTATCAGTTATTCAAAGTCATATCCAGGTGTACAGGGCAGCTTCTTGCCTGATCGCAAGTCAAATTTGCTTTCAGTAAACATTTGCTTTCTGAAATGTGAAAGCCCTCAGGGGGAATTAAATCTAACTTGTCTTTTCACTGTCCCTTCCCCCTTGCACAAAGGTGGTCTATTTCATCTCTATGTCCAGACATTGAGGACTTCATCTCTATAAACATAATCCATCAAAAATTAATGTAATCTTATCAAAAAGCATTTATCACTTAAAGAGGTTCAAGGGAAATCTACATCATTCATTTTAAGTATGAATTTTAATACAGGAATATTTTTCTATTTAATATGCTTTAAATAACTTTCTTTTTCCATTCTCCCTTGTATAGTAAATTCAGAAAGAGGATGAAATTTTCACTAAGTCAAAGAATTTTTGTATGACAGAGCTGAAGTAAAATTCTGATGGTGAGGAGGTAAAAAGTAGTACCATTCCTCTGTCCTTGCCTTGTGTGTTTCATATTTCAGAGAACAATCATCATTATTTACATGATTTACGAAGATTGCCAAATGACAGTCTTCCGTGAGTGAAATTTCCTCACCAAAGAGTCAATATTTACCTGAGTCAATGTATACCATAGCATATGTAATAACATGTGCTCTATTCAATATGTACGCTTATATTCTTGAAATTTTAACCAGATCTATGCCATAATTTTACCTGGTTTTGATCACATGGAATAAGTAATTAATTGGAATCCTTTGTTCACAATCTTTTAGAAGCTCAGAATTAAAAAGTGGTACAATATCACCAGCCAGATAGGATCTGGGGTTATGTAGGACACTTGTTTTATGAATAACACTATGTCTCCTAGAACTCAGCCTGTCACTGTCCTCCTCCAGTGGACCCTTGGCAGTGATACTGGCCATAGGTAGTTCAGGAGGCCCGTACTCCACTCAGACTCAGGGTGAGAGTGCCTCCTTCAGGAATGGCTTTTTCATTCTCTGTCGTCCTCCTGGCTTGGGCCTCTATCCTGGTTCCCACTGGCCTGCCCTTATCTCTTCAAGTCCTTAATACAATTGAGAAAACTCTTCATTCCTAGTCTCTCAGTTGAAGTTCCTGGAGGAGTATTTTTAAGACTCCAAAAGGAAACAATTGTTTTGACATAAGCCTAACTAAACATAAGTTGATTCAAGTAATTAAATTTAGTATCTAAAAGTCTCTGAGTACTCACTGAAAAGTGCTAAGGAAGTGTCTGTTGATTGCTTTGTTTTAATAGTTAATAAGGAAAAGGCTGTTTTCTAAGAATAAAATAATTCAATTATCACACTCCCCCCAAACAAAACCAAAACCAAAAACACAAAGAACAGCAACAACAACAAAAATTCCACAAGGCAAGGGAAATATAAATAGATCCAGGTTAATTAAAACTTAATTATATCATTAAACTCAAACAAATTCTCAATTTAGAGAATTTAGCTTTCCTTGCAAACTCACTATTATGTAATCTACACTCATCACTGTTAAGAACCAGATAAAACTCGTAAAACATCTTTTAAAGAAAAGTAATGATTTTTATCTAAGTCTTCTGATTCACAATATGATCACATGATTGAACGGGACACTTGCCACCATCACGCGCATAGTTACTTCTCTGCTTAGAATGTCCCACAGAACAACAGAATTCTATGCTGCTGTCAGAAAGAACGACTTCGCCCCATTTGTAAGGAAATGCAAAGACTTAGAAAAAATCATATTAAGTGAAGTAAGCCAGACTCAAAGGAACATAGGCTCAATGGTTTCCCTCATTTGTCATAACCAGTAGAAACCTTGGGCTCTCCTAGCAGAGATTTACAATAGAGCAAAACCTAGATACATAAGGCTAAATGAAAGGACCTCTAGGATATAGAAACAAAAGCCATGTAATGAGTGATTGTTGTCCTTAATGTACTATGTTATCTCTCATCTCTTTTGTTGTCCCTTGGTTATCTCATATTATTACAGTATTTCACCTTATCTGATATGTTGTATATATATGTGTATTTGGTTTTTTTGAAATCAGATAGGGAAGTGGGGAAAACAAGATGAGGGGCGGGGTGGGGGAAGAGAAATGGGGACCAAGACATGAGAAAGGGTATCAATGTATGTGAAGTAATGCACCTTCTATCTGGTGAATATAATGTAACCCTTCTATTAATTACAATAAAAATATATGGAAAAAAAGAGCTCAGGAACAGAGTCCAGGTGGAGTTCAAGCCCCATGACCCATCAAAAAGAAAAAAAAGAATAGAATGCAACCCACTCTTTAACTACCTATAATTCAGCATCTCCCAGGGCTTCTCAATCCTTGCCAAACAATCAGACCTTGAGCCCTTTTAAAAACATATTCCTGCATGTTTCCACAAGTGATTGTATTTTAAGTTGAACACATGAGAGAAAACACAGTCATCAACATCTATACAAAATCAAACTGACTAAAGTGTGGTATACACAGAGGAGGATTCCAATAATACCACTCCTTTGAACCAGTAACTAATGATTTAACAAAACGAGTATCAGGAAGTTGAAATATGTTTTCTCTGAGGGGGTGGGGCTTAAGATGATTAGGGAAGAGGCACAGAGAAAGAAATGATATGTGAATACAGTTTTAATGTTCCATGCATGTATATGAAAATTAAACATGATTGCTTGAGGGGTTGGGTGGGGTTGGGAGAGATGTTGAGGCAAAAGACAGAAGCGCTGACTTCTATAAATGACTCACATCATCTGTGGATTATTAAAATGAAATGTTACATCACTTCTTATAACTATGTGAGGATAATAAAAACCAAAACAAAGTTACTCAAAAATGCCTGTGACTGGAATGGAACAAAGGAAAAAAAAAAAGAATGTCCCACAGAATTCCTATGTTTCACTGTGAAAATGGAATATTCACACTGCAAACAATAAGAGTGTACTTGATGGGTATGGGAACATCTCTGGCTACTTCAAACACTTTCCTCCTGAGACTTCCACTCTGTCCATGCTTTACTTTACACTTATGTCATTTTTGTATATACCAACTTGTTCCAATTGTAGAATGTTGGCAGGCATGCGTCTGCTGAAAATTCTTCATTCCAAGTAGCACAATGTTCTCAACGTTTTCAGATATTAACTATTTGAAAAAAAGATTTATCTAGGCTTGTGTTTCAACTCACTTTCTGCAAACACAGCTATCTGGAGTGTAGATCTCTGCTCTAGGCCAACTCAAGCAACACAATTAACAAAATGTATGTCACCAAAATAAGCCTCATGTGCTGCCTCACTACTGTCACCCAAACTAGGTGGTAGGTCTTGGCAGATGCATTGACATCTGAGGATGACTCAGACCAAAATCAAAACATTTTGTGGAAAATAATCATCTGCAAAGTAAGTGACTGAGTGTATGTGTCAAGCAGCAGAAGATCTGCCTCACAAGTACAGACTCTGATTTCAAAAGCTTATTAACATATATACCTGTATATATCTTGTATATATATTATATTTGATCATATATATGATCCCTGATTCAAACTAAATCAAAGCAATGCTATCTTCAATTTTTAATTGCTAACTCGATGTCATTCCTAGAGTCATTTAAAGAGTCTACAGTGACTTTACTCTTGCTTTAAAAATTTTAAGCCATATAGACTAAAAGCAACCTGTAATGGTTGGTTACAATTCTAAAGATTTTTAAGTTATCTGTTTTTGGCAAAATTGAGTGAGAAATGAAAGACGTTGAGAAAAAAAAGAGTGAAGAAGGTTTAAGTAGAGTCTGCTTACTTCCTTACTCCTTGTGGTTGAATGCAAAGGAACCAGGCTTTACCTTAACTTGAAGAAAGCAGTACCTACTAGCAGTAGGAAAATTGAGCCACAAGTGCACTTGCTTATTGCAGCATCGCATCCCTATAATTTGTCCCATAAAGCAAATTTATTCCTATGTATGTAATTTTTTCTGGAAATTTCTCCTGTAAGAATGATTATAATCACAGACTCTTTAGAAATATAGTCACAGACTCTTTAGATATAAATCAATAAGGAATCATTTGCTTTTACTCACAGTTAAATAAGTACTATGCCAACAAAAATTACCAATGATGGCATGATCAAAATTTTTATTTATAAATTATAGTTAAATCAGTTCAGTACTCTCATTATATTTTGTCTAAAATAAAATGTGATCCCGGTACTTGAGTCTTTCCACTTCCTTCCTCACAGTGAATCATTAACTTGGGGTTTATTAGCCCCTTTTCAGAGAAGAGAAATTGAATTTGGCATGTCACATCTACTCCTCAATATCTTACACCCACAGGGGTCAGTGGCAGAACGTTGATCAAGATAGCAGTGCTTGCACTCTGTTTTCTTTCTTGCCTTACATCCTTTTGAATAAAACAAAGTCTAATAATCAGTTGTGCAATTGACCTTATCTGCTTAGATACTAATTTCTATGTGGTCATGCTTTGATCTGTGTCCAAGCCAGTGCCTGACACACTAGAGAACCCATGTGACAATGACAAGGAATGCTGGAATGCATTATTATAACAAAAATATGCTCTAACTTACTTGACTGGATCCAAGAATACATCTACTCTGACCATAGAATGGTAGAAGAAAAGCATTCATTTGATGTATAGAATTTGCATAATCTCCACATTAGAAAGGCATAGAGAAGCAGAACTACATATAAGACAAAAAATGAAACTATTTGCATTTGTCTCTCAGTTTTGCTAAGAAATAGCATCTTAGAAAACTTTACAGCTGTAATTAACTATTGTGTGCTTCCTGGCTTTGAGATGGCATGAAAACATTTAAAAGGCAGAGAAAAGCCCATTGTGAAGGCTTAGGAAGCACAAAATAAGTCATTTAATTTTTCTTTCATCTGATGTTAATTTATGCAGAAGCTAATAACATATTTGTTGGCTCAGAGCTTCACATTGTAGAGAGGATTTCTTTTTCAAACTGCCTTTCCTATGATCTTCCTCAGATAGAAATAAAGCTTCGGACACTTTCTCTACAGAAAGGTAATATGTTGATAAATTTACATCCTAAAGGCACATTGAATTGTTAACTATTGGGACAGCAATGTTATCAACACATTCATCCATCTTTAACTGTTGCAAGCTCATTGGAAGAGAGGGCTATGAGGATCGTGAATATGAAGATGCAGTTCTGTGAGAAGGGAGGGGAAACACTGTTAAGGAAAAAAAAGAAAAATAATTGGGGGAAGGAGATTTTTCATAAAAGAAACATGGGTTACTTTTATAACCAAGTAGGGTATAATTAAATTGTTATGTCTTCTGTAAATGAAAAATTTAATTTCACTGCTGCCAAATCACCTATAGAACACAGACAATAGTGCTTGGAGAAATGCAGACGCTTCACAAGTTGATGTTTTAAATGAAATGCACCATGAATAAAGCAGAGACCCATAATGACAGCTTAAAGGTCTAATTCATAAAAATGTTATTAAAGGACATTATTTATACCTGCTTTTTGTGAACTTCTGCTATTATTCATGACTCTTACTGTGTATGGCTATAATCTGAAGCAGAATGTGTAATGGAAGCATTAATTCAACCTGAGCTAAGGCAAGAACCCTGCATCTCCACAATAAAATTTCAGCTGTATTAATTTTAGGGTTCATTTTTTTATTTCAGGAAAGCATTCTGTTTTAAAAGCTTAAAAAGATGTATCTGACCTTATGGCTTCAAATATTTAATTTCATTCTGAAGTTCTATGTAAAATTGACTAATTGGCACATATCTTTTATTAAATATTTATTTATCCTCATAATGTACTTTACAGATTTGGATACTAAGTTGTAATCTTATGATTGCTAAGACACTGATAATTATTATGGACAAAGAAGTATTTGCAAATAATCTATAATGTAATTAACCCCTTTTCTGTGTATAACATCATAGAACAGTGTTTAGCAAATGCCTAGTTAATGGTCTGTCATATCCACTTATTTCAAATGGAAAATTCCATGCTGCATAAAATTTCTGCTAAATACAATGACACTTAAGTCAAAAAAAGTCTGTATTCAGTATTTTAAACATTATTTGCATATTTAATATGCCTAAACCTTTAGATAAAGGCTAAGTGGAACTCAACTGTTTTTTTTCTGACTCTGAAATTGTAAATTTTTGTCTTCTTACCTTTTTCTTCTGATTGAACAAGTTATAATAGAATACTATAGACACATCTAGACACTGTGTGAATATACTTCTTTTTACATCAGTATATTATCTCCAGGAGTTTTAAAAAAAGAGTCTCTTTTTAAGTTTACTTCTAAATTGAAAGAAAGTATTATCCTTGATCTTGTAGGTTAGAAAGCTTTATACCTAAGGGAATGAATTAATTCCTCTGTTTAATTAGATGCAATCATTAGCAGGCAACATACAAATTCATCTTAAAACAACACATTTAACATAGGAAAAGTTTTGTAATGGTTCTAAGTAATGGAATTCTTTCAGCATACCTACCCATAAAATGGCAGGAAAATGCCTAGTGGCAAAGAGAAAGTTGTTTCAAGTTCAGGATAAGTAGCACTACCAACATGAGGCATTTTATAACATTAACTATACTTATTACTACTTCAAACTTCAAATCACTGACTTTCCATTTCAACAACTATCTGTTAGCATATCATATGACTTTGCTGTTTGAGATGAATCAGCTTACCAGACTAACATTCAATGATGTCCATTTGTTAGATGGTTTTGACTGGACACTCCATGACTTTCCCTCTTGATCCATCAGACCGAAGCAATTACATATTTTCAAATAGGAGTTCCATGACGTCTAGGGGTTCCAAGCAAAATTCTACAGGGCATCCAGACTTACTGAAATCCTGGAGTGCAAAGATTGAACACCCCTGTTGACACAAGAACTCAGAAAGGACAGGGAAGTTATGTCCCTGATACATTGCCAGACAAGTGTCACTGGACTGCAAATGTCTGCTGACAAGAGCCAGAGGTGGAACAACAGCTAAAATTAAAACAGAAGCCATTAATAATCTGAAATACTAAATAGATGGAAAGCAAGCAAAAATGAGTTGTATTATCTTACTAGTAGTATCTTCCTTGAAAAAATTATATGTAGTATTGTATTTTGATCTTACTTTAGGCATTAAGCAGATACATTTTTGACTCAGAAAGCTCAATCTATAAAATTCCTGATTTGAAAACACTGTCCCCACACGGTATGGGGAACTTGGTAAATAAGATTTAGCTTTGAGGGAGCTATTTAATAAATGGGGAAAATATGGCTTAGTGACATCAAATCACTAGTTGAGGATCAAAAAGCTGTGAGGAGTTAGAACTGACTTAAAACAAATCCTTTCAGATTTCCTTGTTCTTTCAATTCAGCCATCTTATCTACTTCCCATTTGTACTGATATTTCCTAATGCAAATATTTTTAAATGTCTTCTGTAGAAAAAGAAGGGGAGAAGAAGAAAGTTGAGAAGAAAGTTATGCCTGAAATAAAAAAGAAAGGTAAGTAATTTAAGAGCCATGTAAAATATAAATCAATTTGTATTCATATATAATTCTACTGATGAAATTTTTGTTTTCTAGGAAATTGCTTTAATAATGTTATCATCATTGTTATAGACAAATACTCTAGATTTTTCAATTTGCAGCCCTAACTCTTTTTGAAGTTACAATCCTTCCATCCCCTCACAAGCTTTAGGATTACAAACATGTGACATTATATACAATGCTAAAGAACTTTTTAACTATCACTGTATTATTATTCTTTCAAATTCTTATTAGTGACTGCAAATTCAGTACTTTGCTTGATTTTATATACATATATGAACATAATATATACACACATATATATATGAAAATTATTGTTCAGCTCTTGCAATTTAATGACCATCCATTAAAATGGAAATTATTTTACATGGTATAAATATATTTCAATTTTTTTATATTTTAATTCTTTTCAGATAATTTTTATGCCCCAAGTCATTATTGGACTTCATAACTTCTGATATGGTTTTAGATACCTGCTAGTTCAGGGGACATTCAATATATGCCTATGGATATATTTCATGAAAATTTTTGAATTCTCCTGCAATTAGTAGCCTCATATATATATATATATATATATATATATAAAATCAAGACTTACTCTACTTAGTGAAAAATTGGTTCTTTCCTGAAGAGAAAGCCTATCTAATAAGTCAGCTGCTCTAGAAGTGCTAGTTTGCTCATTGTTGACATGACTTATGGTTTTAATTTAGAATTCTCATATACAAAATCAATTAAATACCTTAATGGCAGTTATTTTTGCCCTAGTATATAAAATTAAACAAGTAAAGGCTCATAACTTTCTTATTTTACCGGCAGAAAAAGAAGATGCCAAAAAACAGAGTGAAAAGGAAATTGCTGTTGATGTGAAAAAAAAAGGTATTGCTTTTTTGTTTCCTTGGTTAGACTAGGTACAAAGTGTATGCATTATGAATGATCTTGTCACCACTTACACAAATTGGATATGAGTACTTTGATCTACTAATATGTAGATGCTGAGGTAAATACCTGCTAAAGAAATTTTAATATACAAGATAGGCAAAATTCAAGACTACTGAAATAGGTGAATGAAACTAGACCTCCACTGGAGCTCGGGGCTAGAGGAGAAAGCAGGAGAATATGTAAGAGCCAGAACTGGGTATCTTTTCAGTTTTACTCCAAGAAGAAGTAAATTTTCTCTTTTGTATGTTCCTGAGGAATGTCTTTTCACCAGCTGGAGTCGGGTGCTTAAGAAAGTTAAGACTCCTGACTATTCACAGAAAATAGGAGGTAAAATGATTCTCTTTTCAAGGAGTGGTACTCAGATCTTTGAGAAAAGCATGCTTGCCTTGAAAACTGCAAGTGGATGGTGATTGTGGGGACTACATTAACAAGTTTTGCAAATGATCTAAGAAGATGAAGGCGAGGTACCCAAGGAGTCTGTCTAGAGTTAGTTCAAGCTGAGGGTCATTTTTGCTAAAACTTAACAAAATAACAAGACCTCTGTGGCACATGCCAGTAACGGTTCTGCTTTGTAAAGTCAGGATGCTAATGGAGAACAATATGCTTCCTCAGGAAAGATTCAACGACTTCACAGCTTGGAATTTTAATTCTCATACATACATAAATCCATTCTGATAAGGCTCAAGTTTACACAGAACATTCTCACCTCAACTATCATGGCTTGGTGATATTTTCTCCACCTGTGTCAGTGATGCTTAAAATTCTGCAAGGAGAGTCATTCCATTCTTTTGAGTTATGGAGGACTTTTTCTTCATTTAAATGCAAATCTTCTAGGCCCCGTGTGAATGGAGTAAAACACCAGTCCCTCTCAGTTATTAACAAGTTTGTGAATGAGGTTTCCTGTGTAATAGTAAACTGAAAATGATGTCCTAGTAAATGAGGCAGTAGGCAAGCTTAAATGAGGAAGCTGATAAAAAGGAGTTTGACATGGGACAGTGGAGAGCAGACAGGAAGATGTTAGCAAAATCCTCCTTCCCTAGGAAATATACCTCTTGTGGGGAAAACGTTGTAGAAAGATGCCCCAAAAAGGAGATCATAGCATGACAAGCTAAGTAATCATATTCATATCCTGATAAAATAGGAACTTAAGATTATGCAGCAAATGAGGTAAAATATAAATATTAGGAGTTTCATGATGGTATGTATTATAAAATGCACAAGATAAGACAGCCTCATAATATGTAGCTTTCAGAATTGATTGCAAATTCCTTAACATCCAGTTTCCACTCTTAAAGATGCATTATTGGAGAGTTTGTTTTATTCATGGATATTTACCAAGTGAAGAGTGTTATCTCTGACAGACACAGTAATGTGGGCTAAAGAAAAACAAGAGGATTCTTCCTGGGACATTTGGCTTTGCTAAAAGATTTGCCACAGAAACATTCATATATTTTTGTCTTACAATGAAACAATGGTAACCACAGGTAAAATATAGAGACTAGCACAGAAACTAAGCACAGGCAATACTAAGATGATTTGTTTATATTTAGTTACAAATTCAAAATCTTTGTTCAATTGATTATCATTCTACAAGATATAGTATATGTATATTAACCAGAAAATGGTACATTCACATACTTTTTAAGATTGTATAACTAAAAAGGAGTAACTCATATTTTACAAATAAGTTATAAGATAAAAATCTTAATTAAATTTTTTTATTTTAAGTGTGTATTTGTATTTGGTTTTTAATTTCATATGAAAAGATGGCATTTTACAGCTGGAGAATAAAATTAACAACATATTTATCTCTTCAAACAATAAACACTGAAAGAGAGCTTAGTACAAAACAGACATAGATTTCATATTGTTCTTAACTTTATTAACTGTGCCAGTAACTGTATTTTAAAGTAATCCACTATTTAGTACTATTGTCAATGGGGCTAAATCTCTATGATTAGCACATGGCAGGACATAAGTCCGGAGACAAGATAATGACTTATTCAAAAATCTGTGTGACCAAGAAGGTGAAGAGCCATTGTCTAAAGTTCATCTGGTTAGAATGCTGGGTAGGAGCTATAATTTACGCAGGTAATATGTATTTGCAGATGAGTGGGTGAATTCTCACAAGAGGAGAAAGGCCCAGGTTTGTGCCCAGGCTGTGTACATTGAATCTTAATTGCTTAGGCACAAGATGATCACATTTCTGCAAATCTCAAGAAATTTATTTGCATATTAATTTGCATATGAACAGTTTGTGACCTAATAGTCAATGGACAGGATTAATTGCCCAGAGAAGAAAGAGAAGAGTCAGGAGAGATTCAATTTTGAGACACTAATGCTTAGTCTCTTAGACCACTGTGTATTTCTAAATGACCTTGAAATAACCTCTGTATATAAACCATGTTTAGTGTAGATCCAAGAGATTGTTGAATAAATAATCATTGTCATTTTTGATTTAAAAAATACTACAGAAGTGCTACTGTGGATATATGCAGTTAAAAGTCTGCAACTCATGGCAGAAACGTAAATTAAACAGCTATTAGAACAGTATGGAGGTTCCTCTAAAGTGAAAAATAAAACAATCATAGAATAAAGTTGCTTTGTACATACATAAAAGATAGAAATCAACATGTTAAAACATTCTGTGTACAGGTTTATTGTAAAACCCTTGAGAGTAATAGCCAAGTTAGGATTTTACCCTAATTCTTCATAAGTGAGGAAATAGATAAATAAAATGTGGTTTACAACACAACATATCACTATTGATCTATGAAAAAGCTAGAAATATAATCATTTGAAATAATTTGGATAGAAGTAAAAGGCATATGCAAAGTGACACAAATTATACATAGACAAATACTTCACGGTTTCACTAATAAGTAGAATTCAAAAAGTTTATATTGTGGTTTAAAATAGAAAAAATGAGTTATCAGAAACTAGAAAGAAGCAAGTGATATAGGTGATAGGTCAGGATCAACTGTTCTGGGGTATAGCAGGATTAATAGTATTAATGCAAATGTATTACTTATCTCAAAATTAGGTAGCATAAATTTGAATGCAGTACCTATGAAAAAATATTAAACTTAAAAGGAATAAACATGTAAATTGTCCTCAATTAGTAACTACACAATGTAGACGTGAATTAGAACACATCACATTTTAGTGAATAAATATATACAAATGTTGTTTTGCAGAGCTCAAAAAACTATGAACTCTTGGACTGTCATATAAGTGAAATAGAAATAAGTTGGATTCTGTGTTTTAAAGTACATCCTTTTGTTCCTTTTACCTAACTTTCCCATTTCTTATTAGTTTCCCTGCTTGTTATCATCTTCCTACAATCTTATTATTGTGTAGTACAGTTGCTTTGCTAAGTTTCACGCAGGATAAGTTATCAGACAATGAAATTCCACTGAGAAATATGCAACACCATATTCCCAAGTGTATTATTGCCTTGAACCAAAATTGGGTTCCAGGATATGGTGTGTGTGCATGTGTGTGTGTGTGTGTGTGTGTGTGTGTGTGTGTGTGTGTGTGTTGGTTAGTGTGCACATGCACACATCTGAAAAATAACTTATTTCTGGGACTCTTCTCTTAAGCAAAGCAAAAGAGAATAGCAGAAAGAAAATGCAGAAAAGTATAGGTAAGGCATGAAGACCAGGGAACAATAGGAAATGAAGTTGAGAATCTAGTTCTAGTTAGCTAGTTGATACAGGTAACCATGGAGCACTATCTGAACAAGCAGTTTCATTTATCAGGTCATGGGAACCATTAAAGGTATAAATACAAAGAGCTGACATGATTGTATCTATGCTTGCTAACTTCTAACACCAATGTGTGGGCAAGAGACCAAGAGAAATATTAGACAGATTTTTTAATTAATATTTTCAGGTTATACCATGTTGCCATGAAGTAAAAGAGTACCAATATGATATACAAGGAAGAGATCATCATGTAAAACATGACAGAGAAGATTAACACAAGATGAAAACAGACTAAGAGAGAGAGATAGAGCTGGAGAGACAGAGAGAGTGGAAGGGAGAAAGAGAGGGAGATATCCTTGTCAGTATGCCAGTTTGAGTTTTCACATTCTGGGGTGATGGATGAAGACATGTCCATGCATTTGATATCTCAGAATGATGTTTATTAACTAATTAATATTCCAATTATCACCATGGGGAGATGAACTGACATGAGGAGTTTAACTGACAAACATGGTTAAGAAGTTTTCTCCCCTAACCTTAACTAGATTCAAATTAGCCAAGGAAATTGTGTGTGTGGGGGGGGGAGTGGGTGTGTTATGGGGCAGCAGCTCAATGCTTCTGCCCACCCTTAAGCAAAGCCCCACTTCCCTTCCCATTTTCTAGAGGTTAATTGGAGGTAAGAGTGTCAGGTCCTTTTGTGCCCAGGCTGGCTTTGAACCTTGATCCTCAGATCTCAGCCTGCTTAGTAGCTAGGATTACAGCTGTGAGCCATCCCACCCAGCAGCCCAGGAAAAATTTAAGCAGTAACAGAAAGATAGACAAAGGGTAGATGACAAATAGTCAGGAAGTATTTTAAGCAGATCCTGGTAACGAATCCTGTACCTTTAGACATAGTGTTAAAAAACCATACAAGGAGGGTGGGGAGTTTGGCCTAGTGGTAGAGTGCTTGCCTAGGATGCACTAAGGCCAGGGTTCAATTCCTCAGTATCACATACATAGAAAAAAGCTGGCAGTGGTGCTGAGGCTCAAGTGGTAGAGCTCTAGCCTTGAGAAAGAACAAGGACAGTGCTCAGGCCCTAAACTTAAGCCCAGGACTGGCAAAAAAATAAAACTAAATAAAAATACAAGATGTACCTTTCTACCAGCGTCATTCAGACCTCAAATACATGGTCAAATCTGCAGCCAGGCAGTCCTGGCAGGGCTCTAGGATCCCCACATCTGTACTTACTTTGAAAGATTTTCAGCAAATTAAGCTCTGCAGAGAATATAGATATCTCACTGTTTCCTCAACTGGAATTGTCAAGAATCAAAGGGGAGTCACATTTTCCTGCTGCTCTGGTTTTTAAATGCATTCCCAATCTGATATGTGCAATTAAAACTTCTTTGTACAACTATTTATAAAAATAGCAAATAAATATTTCAGGAAAGCATGTTTGTTTCATATCAGAATTTATGTGGACAATCAAGTTGTGATTGTTAGACAATAGATTGGGGAACCCAAAGAATGTTTCCTTCTTCTCCATTTAACCAGTATTAAAATATTTTCCACTCCTTTCTTTCATATGGTTTCCTTGCTAAATAGGATTTTTTCTTGATGAAAGAAAGAACAAAGTAAATGATTCCATCTTTTTTTGTCCCACACTGAGTATCCAGCATGTGGCATAATACCAGATAAAGCAAGTACTGAATAGGTTCATTGGATAAATGAAAGAAGCTTCTTCTGTCATAGGAGCTGTAGTTTCACTTTTATTTCCTCTCAAAAGGATTTGCCTCCCCTATGAAGTTTCCACCTTCACCTTGTCTTTCTGTTCACTGTGGCCATGGAGAGGAAAACTAAATATTGAAATCCCAGTGTCCTCTTCTGTATGCAGAGTCTTAATTAGCTTTTCAAACACATTGCAGATAAAACCTATTAATCCTCTGACCTTCACTGAATTCAAAAGTTTTTGTGTTAATTGTTTTGAGAGAATAATAGACAGTTTTGCTTTTTAGAAAGTCAATGCATCCCTTCCAGGAAAGCCGCAGAAGCAGAAAGAATACCAGAAAGAACCCGTGCTTTCCACCTCCCATCTTTTGTCCCTATTATCTGACTACAGGAATAATTTCTGAATTACATAGGGACCATTTTTTTCCTTGGAATGATGAAGTTAGATTTAAAAGAAAAATTTATTTCAAAGCCAAGCTAGCAACAAGAAGAATTGGCTATTTGAGATGGTTGTTGATTTATTTTACTGAAAATGTATGTTCACAGAGAAAGAAATATCTTGATTTCTCTGTTACCATTCACTTTGCTTGTATTTTTCCCTTAAAATGTTCAGATTCCTTTCAAAATGAGACTTGAATACTTACACTAGCATTTAGTTTTATTTATAATGTTTGAGACACTCAGATATTAAAGGTACAAAATAAATATTATCATTCATATTTCACAGAAGAGCACACAGCCCACACACTTACTTGTTTGCTAGAGTAAAAACTTCCTTCTTACTAAGGAAGCAGAAATGAAACACTGTTCTGAGTTGAAAAACCATGGTGAAAACCTTCCCTCCGTAACCTGGTGACTACGGTGTTTCACGATCACCCCAAGTCAAGGGATGTTCTTAAAAATTCCCCAGTATGAATGAGCCTGAGATCTAAGCTTCTCTCATTTTGTATATTTGCAGAGATTGAGCTTTATCACTCCTTATACATCATAGCTTAGTTGCAAATAAATGGGAGCAGCTTGGTAAGTTACCAGATTCCCAAAAGGAAATAGCCATGACCAATGTCTCCTGGGATTTAGGAATATAGACAGTGCATCTGCCTGTAGACATCAGAACCACTGGAACTAAGAAGTAGATCTTCTCTGCCTTTCTGTCCTTAAAGTGAAAATGTTTGTGCTGGAAGTTTTTCGCATGTCCTCATCATTGCTTATGATGCAGCATAAACAATGAAAGCTTGAAAACTTGGGCAGATGATCTTAATTTCTCTCACTAAATCTAAACATTCAAAATTATGTGATCTGATTTAGCAACTTTTTGATTAAATAACTCCTCTCTCAGATTCTCACTTCACACACACACACACACACACACACACACACACACACACACACACACACACACAGTGGAACAACAGCTAAAGCTATATTTGACAATGTGAGCACAAATGAATTTTTTTAGCCTCCTTCCTACTGAGTTGCTGGAGGACAATGGTGTGAACATCCACCATCCCTTGCCAGCTGGCTTGTATTCCTAAACCAAAGAAACAATGTCACACTTGCCCTACCCATTATGACAAGCTGCCTCTGGTTGAAATGATTACAACACGTCCTTATTAGTGTCTGAATCCATTTGTGCATTACACCTACCCAGTTCTGGATGAGTCGAGCCATGTTATTTGTGAGATCCAAATATGCACAATGTGGAATTAGCCTTAGACAGAAATAGCTGCTGTGAGAAACATTATTTAAGGGCTGAAGCAGTTCTGATTCTTGTCCCTGGGGCCATTGCTTCACAAAGGCAGTTGGGAGGGGTTCTTGGTGTCAGAGGTGGAATAGAGCTGTTGCACAGTTGGACGACAAGTGCCTCTCTGCTGCTTCCTCTATATCCACAGGGCAAATACAGCAATGTGAGAAGTTAAAGTGGTGGGCTATGCAGTTGGCAGCTTGGCACTGAAGCACTAGGACAGTATTTGCTCCTCCTGCTCCCTTGCCAGCTGTCTTTTTGTATAAGTTGGATTCAAACACCTTGCCTTTGACATTGCACATTTAAATGCCAGCATGTGCAATTTACAGTACAAAAGGGCAAAGATACTAGGGGAATAAGGGGAAAGTATCTTCTCTGTCTCCATTGGTTGACCTTTTGGGTTCTGCTTTATATAGCCATTAATAGAGCCTGTATAACCATATTTCTGATCATCAGAACAGTCACAGAAATAATTCTTTTTGCAATGTTAGTTACAGACAAACTTCCCAGGTTTCAGGCATTAGTATAGAAAGGACAGTTTGCAGTCATGGGACTCAATACTGAAAGTCATTTCTATCTCACTTAACAGAAATTTAAATCAAACTTCATTCTGTTATTCTTATTATAGTTGTTGGAAAACATTTCTAAAGAAAATGGAAAAATATGCAAATTATATATTCTCATAATTTTTATTATGTAAGAGTTCAGGGCAACAATACTTGAATCTGAAAGGTATATTTCATGTGCTTGTTTCATATTGATTAAGAATATTTCTAATTTGAAAGTATCATACCATAATAATCATCTGACATAGGATCAAAAGGACATGCAAAACTTAAAAGAATATTGGTGGAATGAAAATAATCTTAAAAAAAGAAAATTATGTGATCTGATTTAGCAACTTCTTGATTAAATAACTTCTCTCTCAGATTCTCACTTTACACACACACACACACCCCCACACACACACACACAAACACACACAGTGTGGAACAACAGCTCAAGGATTCCACTCTACTCCTGGAGCTGGGTGTTATCCCTGAGCTTTTCAGCTCAAGGCTACTATCCTATCCCTGAGCCAGAATCCCAATTCTGGTTTTCTAGTGGTTAATTGCAAATAAGAGTCTCACCGACTTTAGTGCCCAGGCTGGCTTTGAACGGCAGTCCTCAGATCTCAGCCTCCTGAGTGGCTAGGATGACAGGAATGAGCCACTGTGCTTGGCTTAAATCTATATTCTTGATGAATGATTTATGTCCATTTAATTAATTATATTTTTCTTCCTAGATGATTGCTCATCCATTCCATTGTTCACTTAGAGTCCATTTATGACCAATAACTGCAGAACCTCTTCTAGGTCAAAAAATTATTGGTAACAAGACAATTTCTTAGCATTTGCCCAGCTTCATTGATCGGTGAAGGAAATAGTCAACCAAGAGTATTATATATAGAAGTCATATTGTCATGAACACTTTCAAGATCAAGGGAATATAGAAAATAGAAGGCAGTCTGTGGTAGTCTGAAGTCCTTCTTGAGATGCTACTTGGACAGATTTGAGAGAAGGAATGGATCCCTGCACCCATCTGTTGAAATAGTTTTATACCAAGGAAGTGAATTGCTACCTAGAGGAAAGTCAAGGGACAATAAGGAAAACCATTAAAAGTAACTGCCTGAACAAGGAGAGAGATGAGAACTGACAATACATAAATTATTGCAGACTTATTGTTCATCACATGTTTCATCCCATGAGGTTACCTTACAAAAGGCCTGAGTATAGATTATTTTAAACAATTTCAATAGTAGACATGCAATAATAATAATAGTAAAAACATGCTCACTTGTTCTTTTGGTCAGAACATCATTTGAGTTCCACCTACAGCCCTTACAAAAGTTGCTTAATTTCCTTCTTGCTCTGTCCATGTACCAGAATTAACATTGTATTCACTGAATTTTGCACAGGTAATGCTTTACTTGAAGGAAAAGGAAAAAAGCTATTGCCATCTGGTGGTCATATTTGTGAGCTTCATCCTGGAATACAAGAAAAAAAAATTAGGTTTATTTATAATGAAGATTTCAGCAATACTCATGCCCATAGGTAAAACAAGCCATCTGAGTGCATACAAAACGATAATCTTAGAAACTTTGATAAAATGCTGGATGATGCTATTCTGTTCTTTAAGCAGTCTTTTAGTTCAGTCCAGCAGATAGTTGGTTTGGTCTCTGTGTTAAATGCACAGTTTGTAGTATGCAGTACATAAATTCAAGCTCAGTTGAAATGAAGTTCATGTATATTCATCACTGAGGTACACTCTGCCTTTTTTAAATAAGAATTTTGGGTGACTTTTGAATCCAGAGACTCAAATTCTCTTTATAGGAAATTATTATTGTCTAGCAAACTGAATTCCTTTAGATAATGTTTAGCTAATGAGTGTAAATCAATTTATAGGATAGATGTAATTATGTTTTAGTCTTACAGAGTTTATCTCAGATTATAACTACTTAGCTTATAGTTATCTCTTAGTTATCAACAAGCTGTGGATAAGCCTTTGGCTTTCTATCAGGAGAGAAAACTTACAGTGAGTATATTATAAGAGTAAGATTCAGATATATTCAGAAAAGGTAGCTAAGAAAGTTCAAAAAGTGCTTGATATATTTAAAGTTTATACATAGTCAATAATTTAATCCCTGTGATATTTTTTTCTATATGCTGCTTTATAAACTAGAGATCAAACCATATTCTGAAAATATACATAAAAATAAGTAGGTTATAAAGATAGTTTAGTTAGATAATTCATTAAGTCTCTAATTGAAGTTATTATTATAAAAACCATCATTCTCTTGCATCCAATAAACATAGTTTCTACTAAAAAAACATCAAGAGCACCAAAAGGGACACATCACTGAATATCTAGCAAATATGTTCCAAAGCCTTGCATGGCCTGAGTTCACATTAGATGATCAATACGGTTTTAGTGAAGGAATAAATTATAAAGGGTTTTTTAAATATTCAAGTTATCTACCTTAGCATCTTATCCCTAAAGTACTTTAAAGATGGAAAATGATATATCCAAATTTTCTTCTTTAACCCTTTATCCTTGAAAGCACTTTAAAAATAGAAAATGATATAAATTAAACATTTTGTTTGCAGATGTATGAAAAATTGCAATGATATTCAAATAAGTGTTATCATTTCATGTTTACATGAGAGAATGACCAATAAAAGTATTATCACTGTTTTCAATATGAATTTAAAAGATCCTCAAATATTACCAAGTTTATGCATTCTTAAAAATGAAAATTTGAGCATAACTATTCCATAACTCACTAAATTTTTACATTTTGGCCTTTCCTCTCATACATAGTAAGTATGAAAATGTAACTCTCAAAATAGTAAGTCCAGTTTTTAAGTTTGAAGTTAGGAATCTTATTATTTAACATGTTTACTTCTTTATTTCTTTTTTCCCATATATTCTCTTATTATAATTAATAGAAGAGTTACATTACTTTATTTATTTTTTTTTGCCAGTCCTGGGCTTGAGCTCAGGGCCTGACCACTGTACTTGGACTTTCTCAAGGCTAGACCTCTACCACTGGAGCCTCAGCACCATTTCCGGGTTTTTTCTATGTATGTGGTACTGGGAAATCGAACCGAGGTCTTCATGCATGCTAGGCAAGCAAGCTACCACTAGGCCAAACTCCTGGCCCAATGAAGGGTTACATTACATTCACCACATAGAAGGTGCATTACTTCACAAACATTGATAGCATTTCTCATGTCTTGGTCCCCATTTTCCTCCCCCCACACCTGCCCCTCATTTAGTTTTCCCCCCTTCTCTATCCAATTTCAAATAACCCAAAACACATATATACAATATAAAAGATAACAAGGTGAAATACTATAACAATATGAGATAACTAAGGAAGAGCAAAAGAGATAACAGTACATTAAGGACAACATTCATTGCATGGCTTTTGTTTCTATATCCTGGAGGTCCTTTCATTTAGCATCATTCCATATGGCCTTATGTACTAGGTTTTGTTCTATTCTAAATCTCTGCTAGGAGAGCCCAAGGTTTCTACTGATTGTGACAAATGAGGGAAACCATTGAGCCTATGTTCCTTTGAGTCTGGCTTACTTCACTTACTATGATTTTTTCTAAGTCTTTCCATTTCCTTACAAATGGGGCAATGTCATTCTTTCTGACAGCAGCATAGAATTCCATTGTCTATAAATACCACATATTGTTGATCCACTCATCAACTGAGGGGCATCTGGGTTGGTTCCATATCTTTGCTATGGTAAATAGTAATGCAATGAACATTGTTGTGCTAGTGGCTTTAGTATGTCCTTGTTTCTGGATGATTGGGTAAATGCCTAGTAGTGGAATTACTGGGTCATAGGGATGTTCTATGTTTAGTATTTTGAGGCACTGCCATACTGCTTTCCATAGTGGTTGAATGAGTTTGCACTCCCACCAACAGTGTAGTAGTGATCCCTCCTGGCCACATCCCCTCCAGCATCTGTTGTTATTCGTTTTCTTGATCCTGGCCATTCTAACTGGAGTGAGGTGGAATCTTAGAGTTGTTTTGATTCCCATTTCTTTTATGGCCAGAGATGTCAAGCATTTCTTCATGTATCCATAGGCCATTCTTATTTCTTCTTCAGAGAAGACTCTCTTTAAGTCTTTGGCCCATCTTTTAATGGGATGGTTGTTACTTTGGAGATTAGTTTTGGCGTGATTCAATTTTTTGAGCTGTTGATATATTTTAGATATGAGGCCTTTGTTATATGGTTGGTGAAAACCTCCTCCCACTCTGTAGGCTTACTATTTAGCTTGCTAATTATGTCATTTTACGTACAGAAGCTCTGTGCAGTCTCACTTATCCAGACTTTCTCTGATTTGTTGCATTTCTGGGTCCTTATTAAGTAAGTTTCCATCTGTGCCAAGGAGGCCTAGTGTATCTCCTATTTTTTCTTGTAAAGTTTCAGTGTATCTGCTTTTACCTCAAGGTCTTTGATCCATTTGGAGTTAATCCTGGTGAAGGGTGACAAAGAAGTATCCAACTTTAGTTTTCTGCACATGCTTAACCAGGTCTGCCAGTACTACTTGTTGAAGAGGCTGTCTTTCTTCCATTCTATTTTTTTGGCTCCCTTGTCAAAGATTAGGTGGCCAAAGGTCTGTGATTTAATATCTGTGCCCTCAGTTCTATTCCATTGGTCTTCAGGCCTGTTCTTGTGCCATTACCAAGCTGTTTTGGTCACTATGGCTCTGTAATAGTGTCTAAAGTTTGGTATTGAAATTCCTCCAGCCTACTTCTCTATTTCTTATTCAACTTTTGACACATTTTTGTCAACTTTTGACACATTTGCCATCATAATAGGCAAGTGTATCTTCAAAGCCACTAACACTTATTACAGCTTTAAATAGAAAACACATTTAAGAATGCTTGTTGGGAACCATTTTTACTTACCAACTGGTTATATCAAACATCATCGTTCCTGTTGTTGATGATTTTCACTGCAATGCCTTAGTTATTCCTGCAGAATTCATTTTTCCACAGGCTGTGAATTTATCATTTCCATCTCAGCAGAAAGAATGAATGATCTCCCATGGTGTTTAAGTAATTTCCAGCCATCTGAGAATTTTCCTGAAAATTTAACTATCTAGTCTCATAAGCTGATTCATATCACTGGCTGTGATATGCTTGCACTCTCTAAATGTACAAAACCCTTCCAGGTAGTCTTCAATGTCAGAAAGGATTCTATGTCCAAGGCCACCTCTAGCACTGTGCTCTGCTCTACCAGGCTCAGTTTGTAGATTGATTTGTTTATCCTCTTTATGCTGTTCTTTTGTCTATTTCAAATATCTGTCTTTGGTTTCCATGAAATCCATTCACACAAATCATTTGTACAAAGAATAGAATTAACAAGAAGTCTATGGGTAACAGTATGTGGGTGGGAGAGAGCTCAGGACAAGGCATAGCAGACAAGTATAGAGAAAATAATGAATCTGTTATTTAATGTCCCTCTTCCCTATCCTTCTCTTCCTAGTTTTTCCTCCCAGTTCAATTTTATTTCTTTAGTGCATTCATTTATCTATTTCTTTGTGTATCAATACTCAGGCTTATGCTTAGAGCCTGAGCTCTGTCCCTTAGCTTTTTCACCCTCAGCTGGCTCTACTACTTGAACCATAGCTGTAGTTCCAATGTTTGGGTGATTAACAAGGGGTAAGAATTTTTTTTTTGGTTGGGCTGCCTTTGAACCTGGATCCACAGATGTCAGTCTCCTGAGGAGCTGTGATTATTGAGCTGAACCCCCAGCACCAGCTCCCACTCACTTTTGAGTACCCTAAAGAATCCCAAAATACCCCCCTAGTTTCCTACATAAATCTGTTTCCTCTAGCATATGCCCAACATCCCCACTTCTTATTTCCTCTCTGAACACATGGAATTTCTTTAAGTGCTCTTTGTAAATCAGGTAATTGTTCATAAATTCAGCAATACTTATCAAATACCAGTTTCTGGCCAGGTACTCATCTGTTGTAAATATCAAATCCCACTATCCATTACATTAGTATTTAAAGCAATCATGGTCAAAGTGCCTAAACAGAGTGACAAAATATGTTAGCAGCCAAGTGATGACACTACAATACTTAGTTTTGAAATATGTTAGCACTTTAAGAGAAAAGCTCAAAACGTCACAAAGATGAAACTTGTGATCTTAACTGTTTCTCTCAATTATACATCCTATCTCGCCCCCCATACTGCACGTTCAGTGTTAGTGTTTATGATCCTGAAATAAATATACACAATGACACCAGACACTATCATTTTATCAAGACCATGTATAAATCACAGAGCTTATAATGAATACAAGTATATATTTCTCTTGACCCTTGGATATATGCATTGTTGTTGCTGTCAGGAGTGCTCTGATATATATGATGGGTGTACCATACATCTGTACTTGGGATGTTTTGATTCTGATGAATTAAGGGAAATATAAATAAAAAACGATATGTGTTAGTAATATATTTTGGCTTATTATGTTTCCTTTTGGATGATTCCATTAGCATTTGCTGTAAAATTTACTTGGCATTCTTTGTGAGTGCAGTGACCAATATTTCACTGTCCAGGTGCTTAGTGGATGCAGCTGAGGAGAAAATGCATGATGCTCTGAGCATGTCTTAGTATACCATTATTCAGGCCTCCATAGTCTTTGATTCAGTTCAGAGCATCCTTACTGTCCACAGAGCCAGGACCATTGATATATAAAGATGATCTTTATCTTGTCCTCCACAATACACTTCATGTCTTCACATCATACATTCCACACCTCATGAGGTCACAGAGCATATACATAGCTGTGCATATCATATCATCTCACTTTCCACTTCATTCTGTTGGAACTTGGTTCTTAGGAGAAGAAAAACAACTTAATTTAAATGTCATTATGTCTCCATACTCATCTCGTGCTACTGCTTCCTGTTGTCTGCTCTGTCTACACAGAATTCTATGCAAGGTTTTAGAGGCATCCATTCTCTCTGAGACCTTTGTATCCATGATGTCTTTGTTAAAGCCTACATTTTTACCTTTCAATTTCCTTTCTGAATAACTTTTATTCATGTCAGAGTGTGAATGAAAAATGTCATGCCTTGATGTTTCTCTGAATGGATTAAGCATCCTGGTATACCCATTCTCATAGTAGTGTCTCCAGTTTCTCGCCACAAAGAATGCAATATTGCACATTTCATTGTCCTCACCACAATCTGAGAGTTTGGCAGTGTACTTTAACTGACAGAGCTTAGAACAGAGCAAGGTGAGTATTATAACTTATTCAAAACTAAGGTGAGTTACTAGATGTTATATGTAAATAGACAAAGTTGTTTCTCAACTAAATCTCAGAAGTGACTAGGGAGAAAATATGTCTTTTTGAAGTGTCTATTATGTTTCCCTTTACCTAGGCCATCTCATTTATTTCTCAGAGTAATTTGGGTCTTTGGAAATCCAAGCACACTCCAATACATAAAATACAACATGTCAAAACTAGGACTCAAAGCTTGACCTTTTAGACTATAGTATTTATGATCATTCCATCAATCCACATTGCTTTTGAGAGTCCATGAAATCTGCATTGCTGAACACTATCTCCTTCTTGGCTTAAGTAAAGGACATATGTATATAACCCCTTTATCTATACAAAATATTACATATAAAACATACATGTATTATATATGTATATGAATTATAAGTCTTCTATGTACGTATTTGAACTACATAGATACTAGATATATATTTATTGAACGATGAGCTAAGAGGCTATATGATTGATTATCATAGAGAGTAGAGTTTGAGAGAAGCAAAGAAGATTAAATCCTTTTATTTCTGGAAGGAACATCACGGAGTCTATATTTTCACTGAGTTCTGCATTCAAGAAGAGTTCTATCACTATTAGGAAACAATGAGATAAATTAGATTACTAGTTAGTCCTCTGGGTAAAGAGGTACATTTGTTCTGCTAGGAAAAAAATGCATCCAAAAACAAAGTCAATCCACAATAACTATACTTGCTCAATCTCATATTAAGAGAATATCTATACTTTCAGTTAAATGCCAATTCCAGACCAATACATACCCCTGACACGATCCTCTTGATAGGTCTCTCCTTCCCTCCAGCACTCCTAGTAAGGAAGTAATTGAAGTGATAGTACAGTCTTATAAGGAAATCAACACTTAGCAGCCCACTGACTTCCCTAGATAACCAGTATGTGAACAGATATTAAAAGCATTTGGACTCAGAATCACAGAACATATGTCTGCTAAAGCTTATCACAAATGAAAGTATACAGATCTCAAACGTATATGGGTTAATTTCTGAATTAATAAGACATTCAGTACTATTGTATCTTTAATATAAAGAATATATATATATATACATATATTTCTCCATGGGCCAGAAATTACAAACACATATAAAATCATTTGTAAATTAATTGAGTACTTTTACATACTAGTATTGAAAAAAGATCCTCATCTGCCATCTATCATGCTATATAGCTTTAAAAATCAGTTTGAATATCAAGTATTTTAATTGCTAAAAGTCCAAGGAGACTGAGAGATAGATGGATATATAGAGATATAAAATAGCCAAATATTGTTTCTCTGTGTTTCCTAGAGTTATGCTAAACTATGTAATAAATTATCCTCTATTGTTTGAGAAAAATGTAGCATTACACCATTGAAATAACATCAGAATACTCAGAGACAAAGGTGTAATAACTCACTCATGCATTATAAAACCTTAACCATTTTCTATAATTTTCACCTTAAACATCTTTCCTACTTTCCTCTACTCAACTAGCATCTTTTATTTCAAAAGTAATTTGGGGGCCAGGAGTTTGGTCTAGTGGTAGAGTGATTGCCTAGCATGCACTACGGCCTGGGTTTGGTTCCTTGGTATTGCATACATTTTTTAATAAAAGCCGGAAGTGGTGTTGTGCTGTGACTCAAGTGGTAGAGCGCTGCCCTTGAGCAAAACCCAAGGAGAGTGCTCAGACCCTAAGTTCAAGCCCCAGGACTGGCAAAAAAATAAAAATAAAAATAAAAATAAATAAATAAGCTTTAAAAAAAAGTTGTTTGGTTTATATTACCATCATTATCCCATTTTTCCCAGTACCTTTCTCTTCCTTATACCTGAATCTTGACATTTCCCTCTCATACAGCAAAGTTCTACATTTGGTTGTCATGATTCTAGTTTTCCTTCCACTTCTTCTTTGGGTTCTTCATCCTACAGGAGAATGTCACTTTCAAGCCATTTTTGATTGTTTTTCCTGTTGCCTTGTCACATTAGCTATACTGTCTCTCCCTTATAACCTCAATGCCTAGCTTCTTTCTATTTTCATTTTTATCCTAAACTCAGAATATTAAAATAAATATCAGCTGTCCATTAAGCATCAAGACACATTTTTGTTTTGCCTTTAAGCTCATTCACTCCTTAAGGTGTTTGGTTTGGTTTGGTTTTCTTAGCTTGTTGAAATCAACATTTGGTTTATTCCCATATAATTTTTACCAATAGATTTCTTGATGGGGTGGCAACCAGAGACCTGGTTTATCAGTTACCTTGTAGTTATTTACTCTCATAATTTTATCATCATTTCCATATGAGTGTTTTAGAATCTCCACATTTCTTCAGGAAATCTTCATTTCGGAAAATATCTGCTTGTTGCTTTCATTTGAAGTTTTTCATTTTTTTCATTGTTTCAAACTTAACATGTATTACAAACTTTAATCATATCACACAAAAACAAGTCCTTATTATTAAGTCTCTAACCTACCTTAGTAGAATAAACATCTTTTTCTTCTCCTTTAAGTATGTCAAACAATTCTCCTAATTCCATGAATATTTTTTAAGAAACTAACTCCCATTATTTTATTTCTGCTTGGTTGATCATGTGTCTATATTAAGCATTGGGTGAAGTGTTCCAGGGACATTTTCCCTGGCTTCTATGAAACCAAGATTAAATCTTACATTTGGTAAGTATTTAAGATAACTATCTTTTCAAAACACTGCCTAAAGCCTGGAGTGGATTTTAATGTCATAAGGGAAAATGTTGCCTTATTTAGTAAAATTTTTATATCAACTATTCTCATTGTATTTTACTTTTAAGCATTTTTTTATTGCCAGTCCTGGGCTTGAGCTCCGGGCCTGAGCACTGCCCTTGGACTTTCCTCAAGGCTAGCGCTCTACCACTTGAGCCTCAGCACCACTTCTGGCTTTTTCTATGTATCTGGTACCAAGGTATCGAACCCGGGTCTTCGTGCATGCTAGGCAAGCACTCAACCACTATGCCAAACTCCCGGCCATTTAAGCATTTTTTTAAAAAGCAATTTGTTTCTTTTAAAGTTTAAGAAAATAAGCATTAATATAGTTTTTTGAACAAAAATCAATTCAGGAACCAGAAAGCACTGAAAAGTGAAAGAATTTCAGTGAATACCACTCATCAATGTAGGCAGTAAACAACTGTGAAAACCAAAGGCAGTGGAACAGCTCAACTGGCTCTCTTTAGGCATTTGATTGATTTGGGTATGATCAGAGTGGCAGAAACTCAGAGATCTCTGATCTACTAAGATTCAGCTCTGTTATAAACACTATGTTCCTGAGATGGGTTTCAGTATGTTTACACTAAGTTAAATTGTAGTTTGTTACAGAGAAATTCACAGTATGGCATTTGTGTTAAACCAATGGCCTTCTACTGAATTAATTTAACCAACTTACTTCTTATTAACAAAGTTGACTCTTCTCCAGCTGGACTCATTTATAATTCAGGGAGAATAAATTATCATTCATTTGTCTTTTTCCCAATTCCTTTGTTGATAATACACTCTATTTCTCCATCAAAACATATTTATAGGCTCCTACTTAAAAATTGTTGGACACTACAGCTCACATTTTACCCATGTTACCTAACATGTTTCATGAGGTACCTTAACCCAACAGTGGGTGGAACTAGGCACTTATTATCAGTCTTATTCTCAGTAGGAACTGTTTCAGTGAACAATGGGAGGTGTAAAGTATAGAGCTCAGTAGCTAATGAGAGAATTTTAAATAAAATCTCAATTGTAACTTTGAAAAGTGTAAAAGAAAGTGTGACTAAAAAATAAAATTCTTGTTCTGATTCCCTGATTGAGGAATATTTTTCTTTGGAAATAATTTCCATTTATTAAAGTATCAAATCTGCATTTTATAAACCTGGAGAATTTAAAAGAAACTTCTCTTTAAATGTGATTGTAACATCTTTAGACTTTGACGAATGCAGAATTGTAAAGGGGAAAAGACTCAAGAAGTTTAAGTAATTTGTGAAGATAATTGTTCCCTATCTGATTTGGAGTTCTGAGGCATGTAACACTCTTGTGTATCACTTCCCTCTTAATTATTATTCATTTATTCATGAAAGAACTTTGACTACATTTCTGCTTAGCGCCATGAACAGTGTTTGAGATTTAGGGACACAGGTAAAAATAAGCCAAGCCTTCTCTATTATTTGCCTTACTCTTGTATATTTTCTTAGGACTATATTACACTTAAACAGTGCTGTTTCTCATTTTCTATTAAAATAAAAAGGAGAATGGTTTTATTCAAGCATACTATTTACTGATGTTAAAACAAGATAACTGTTTTCATAACTGCTGAATTTAGAGAATGCAGGTTTACCATTGTATTTAATAAGAAAGCCAAAATGTCTGACAACAGAACTTCATTTGACTTTTATCACTAAAACCTTAACTGAAAATAAAGAAGAGCCAGAAATTCTAAGGTGTATGTAACACGTGTATGGGTGAGCAAGGGAGAGAATTTTTTTATTGTTTAAAATAAATTCTTGAGTTGATTATTAATAAAAACATATTCATTTATAAATATGATTTGTTATTAGCCTGAAGTGTCCCAACTATGCCAGGTCCTGTGTCTCATGTGTTTAAATCCCAGCTACAAGTTGGAAGGCACAGATTGGGAGGACTGGTATATTAGAAGGAGTAAGTAAGACTCCATTTCAATAACAGCAACAGCAACAACAGAAAAGTGGACATCCAAACATTCTTGCCACGAGGGAAGTAGGAACCAGTAGATCAAAGTCCAGGATGGTCAAGGCAAAAACTACTCAACCAGCATGGCATAACAATAACCCAATCACTGATGAATTGTATGAAAAAAAAATTCCAAAGAGTGGAAACAAGAGGTTCTTTTTATGTTTTCTAGCTTTTTTTTTTCTTTCTGTTTTAGTTTCCTGTGTGTTTCTTCCTGCATATATGCTTATCTGATCTGTGGAAGAGAAAGGAAATCACAGAAAGAACAGGACTAAAGATGAACTAAAGAAACAATGATACTTATTTGACATGATGTTGGAAACGCGCTATACAACTGTGGAGGTGGGGATTAGGGAGGGTTAAGGGGAGAAACTGAGGGAGGGGCTAACAGTTTTCAAAAAGAAATCTACTAGACTGTCACGGTGGCTCACACCTGGCCTGCAGTCCTAGCTATTCAAGAGGCTGAGATCTGAGGATCAAGGTTCAAAGCCAGACCGGGGACAAAAGGACCTGAGACCCTCATGTCCAATTAACCTCTAGAAAGAGGGACGTGGGCTTGTCTCAAGGGTAGGGTGGTAATCTAGAGCTGAAGAGCTGGACAGCGCCCAGGCAGAGTTTAAGCCCCTTGACCTCCCCCGCCTCACACACACAAAGGAATGTACTTATTACCTTACTTTTATAACTGTAACCCCCCCTTCATCCCCTTTATAATAAGAATTTTTTTAAATAACAAAATAGCTAATGTAAAACGGGCTGAGGACTAAGTCCCAAGTAGTGTATATAGTTCCTTACTAGTAAGATATCCTGAGTTTCAAACTCCAGGACTGAAAAAAATGAAATAAAATTAAAACAAAGTAAAAAAGGCCAAATCAATCCGAGAGTCCTAGAAAAGAAAATACATTATTTATATTTGGAACTCAACATTGTTCTCAAATTATATAACATTTGTTTTAGTGAAGTGTCATATTTCTATTGGAAACTTGTAGGTGAAATTCAGATTTCTTTTTTATTCCAAATTATTCATGAAGTATATGCATTGCCTAAGAAAGTGTGTCATGTTAGCTACTGAGGATGCTTACTTTAAAAATTCTGTTGAGGAAAAGAGAATAATTACCAACACAAATGTCAATTAAAAAAAAGCAAACATCAATTCTAACCATGGTGGTAAATTCCTCTAATATCAGCTTCCTGGATGGCAGAGGCAGAGGATAGAATTTCAAGGCCTGGCAATGCAAAAGTTCATACAATTCTACCTCCAAAAACAAAATAAGTGCATAAGGACTGGGTGAGCGGTTAGAATGGCACACATTTTGCCTTGGAATTAGGAGGATTTGAGTTCAATTGCCACTACTACATAAATACATAAACACATAAATACATAAAATAAATCAGTGATTAAAGAATTTTTCATTCAAAAATATGTGAGAGAGTACATCTGTTTTGTGTGTGTGTGTGTGTGTGTGTGTGTGTGTGTGTGTGTGTGTGAATTCTTCCAATACTCTTACTTGTGTGCACTGATAAGTCTTTCAGAAAATTGTTACTGAAGATAGAACCAGATCTCAAGTAAATATCAGGTGCAGACTCTTGATTTTAGGCAGATCGATATCATACTCCCTAGGAAAGATTCTACTCTCTCTGGAATCTCCAGAAGTGAGTGAGACTACATTTTCCTATAGTGCTGCATTCTATTACCTTATTGGATGTGTGGTATTAAGTTCTTAGTGTTAATGCAATGTATTCTCTTTAAACTTACGAACTATTTTGAAGAGTAGAGGTCCAAGTAGTATGTCTCAATCTTAAATTGTTTTTTCAACTACCAAAAATATACTTGAAATTATTCCTGTACACTTATTCTGTGGTCAAGTCTGCATTGTAAATTATTGACTGTTTAAGAAATTTATCATGCTTATATATTCTATTCAGAGAGCTGAATGATGATTCCAAGAGAAGGAAATGCTCTGACTGATGTTCCCAAGTCATTTCAATTGGAAAATTAAGGATTAAGACAAAATGGAGTTATTTTAATACACTGAGTAATCACCTCTTTTCAGAATTAAATCTTATAATTGCTAGCTTATTAAATTAAAGACTTCTCTGATTCTGAAAAAAACAGGAGTTGAGAAAAAATTTTTAGGGAGTTAGAAATCTAGCTAAATTATGCTGGCCATTATAAATGATGCTGCAGCTTATTTCGATTTTTTAACCTCCAGCAATAAGATTATTTTGATAAATTATTCATATTCCTGCATTGTGCATTTCTTGCATTATGAATCTCGTGCAGTAGCTATTCTCTTCTTTCAGGCTTCAGTCCCCTTGGCCAGGTAGGATGGCCAAAGGCTGCTTCATGATTAATTTCATCTCAATAGGGTAATTATCATACTGAAATGAAGTAATACCCCTGAAATATGCTTTCCTGGAGCCATAATCTAAGAGCTCATAAGCACATAGAATCCTTCAACTTACATGTTAGCTTTTCTCTATTGCAGGAGTACCTACAATATAATATTAGTACCAGGTTTTGTAAGAATAATGAGCAATAATTTAGAGCTTGGTTCAACAGCTCATTGATTTGCAAGATAAGTTATTAGCTGCAGGTATCTTATTTAAGAAAGAATATTTACATGTTAAAGGATTAAAACGGTTTCATATTGACGATTCAACATTTTTAGCTGCCCAACAAATAAATGTGAATTACTCTTGTCATTCATATAAAAGTCTTTCAACATTTTTATGTTTAGTTTTCACACCAAAAAACATTCCAAGGGTCTTGGATGTTGAAGAGCGAGCAGAAGATTGAAACATTTTGATAAGTGCTTCTTTTTCTGAAAATTAGTTAAAATAATTTTATTCATAACTTGAGACTGGAAGAAACATTCACCACATGCTAGAGCAAAAATAGTATTATTATGGAAATGTTTCATATGCATTGTGAATCACCATATATCCTATTGAAAATCAAGTTCTAAATTAAAAGCTTTCTACATAAAATATATTTAGTAATCAAATCACAAGTGTTTAATTAGCTTTGTGTTATTTTATTAATTAAATAGGTGACAAAATGTGTCTCCTATATAATTGGTCAAATGGATTTTTTCTATTTCAATTAAATTTTATGTCAATATGTTAAATATATAGAAGGTAATTTTGCTTTAGCCACTAAGAAATAATAATTGATCACTGAAAACTTATATTAAATAGCAAAAACAATAAACTGCAGTATAAAATGCAATATAAAATGCAATATAAAATGCACTATAAAAGCATAATAAAACTATCTTCAGCATTGATAAGAACACCCATAACCAAGGATTGATATTAGGGTTCCTGAGGTATCAGTCTACTTGTTACTAATTCTGTGACATTCATGTGGAAACGCATGGAAGGTACATATCATTTTAATGGAATTCAGCTTCTAAATAGCAAAATAGAGAAAAAGCGTTCCTGATATTATACCAGTATTGACATCTGTATACCAAAATATTTAAAAAAATATTTGTAGTCATTTTTTTTCATTTTTGTAAATTAAACTCACTTCTATGGAACTGAACCCAAATAAAACCTTTGGCTTATCTAATTCATGATAGTCTGTATAGATCCAAAGTTTCAGGACCCTAGGAATAATATCCTTCTAGAGCATTCCCAAGTGAATTTATGTTGACATTTTGTTAGGTTCTTTCTGTCAGATATTACAGTATAGAATATTATTTATCAAATATTGAATTATTATAACCTACTTCAATAACTATAATAATCACCTATTTTTATTTTAACTTACTGTATTATTATTGTGTTTAAATTATTATATTATCTAAAATGTAATTACACAATTGTCAAATGAAGCAAGATACCAAAATAATTTTAAAACGATTTTCTCTTTGTCAGAGTATCGATCTTGGCTATTTCTATTTGAGCCATAGCCTTGAGATTTTTTTATTTAAGATTACTTTTCAGGCAGAATCTATTGTTATGAAATTTGATCCTCGTAACCTCTGCCTCTTGGGATAGCTAGGAAGACTCTCAGGCCCCACAACACTCAGCTGATTTGTTACTATCATTCTCTCAAACTATGTCTTCAAAGTGTTTGGGATTTGAGAGCTTGAGTCATTGTGTTCAATGTTCAGTTTTTTCTAGAGGTGTATTCATGAGGATATGGGAAATAAAACTAATCATATCTGATAACTCTTAAATGGATGCTGGAAAATGTTTCACTTTTATATATGGTTGGGTTTTCCCAAGTTAGTTTTGTTTATAGCTGGCAGAAATCAAAGTTTATGTGTGGATTTAATGTTTTCTATTCAAATAGGTTTTGCAGTGGCTCCCTTATGTTGTGCATTGAGGGTCTCAGAACTGAATCTTTTTTCAAGCCATTCGGTTTTGAAAAGCAAAAGGCTGTGCAGAAGCAGATGTCAGCTCTGATCATCTCTCCATGTGCCCTGGATAGCTTTGAGGCTGCAGTCACTCCTGGGTGGATGCAAGTTGGCAGAGTGTTGAAAACATGGTTGATTATAAGCAGTTTCCACTAAGATGTATCCCATATATGAACCTGAGGATTAAATTAATTAAAAGATTGAGGTCAGAGAAGAAACAGATGGAATTTGGAAGAGTAGCCACACAACAGAGCTGCTCTGACATTTATTTCCACTTAAAGTATTCTTTTACAGATGGATGTAAATATTCTCTCTAAAATTGACTGTTACTTAGAAATAGCGATAGCATGATTCAGCCAGTACTAAACTGGTTTCCTTTTAAATGTTGGGTGACAGGGGCAGGGACAACTCAGAAAAGGAACTGAGGCATAGCACAAAGTCTGTAGAGAATATGGCTTAAAATCTGAACCTTCCATGTGCACACAGCCAAAGCGAAGATGGTTAAGGTCAATGGGGATGGGTCCTTGTTAAAAGAGGTTCAGCATGTTTCGGAACTTTAGATGAAGAGGTTGAGCTGTCAGAACCAGAACCTGACCACCGAGTGGGGAACTGACAGACAACACAAACAAGGACCAAGAGAAGCATTCCCTAATACACAATGTTGTGTACACAATGGTCCGATCAAATCTTGCATAGTGTGGGTAGTTAGCTTGCGTGATGTAAGAAAACAAGAGAAAGAGCAGGATAGCATCAAAATCTACCACATAATAATAATAATAATAATAATAATAATAATAAGAAGAAGAAGAAGAAGAAGAAGAAGAAGAAGAAGAAGAAAGAAGAAAAAGAAAAAGAAGTAGTTCACTGATGGATATTTCAAATTTTGGATTATTTTCTAAATGTAATAGTGAAGTACTGTATAATTCTCTGATATATTGCCATCTCAAGATCGAAAGCAACTTGAGACATATAGAATCCTTTAAGAAGTGCATTTTGCTTCTTTCAGTTTATTTAGATGAAAAAAACAATAACAAGCATCGTGGCACTGTAAGTGACATCTTAGAATCTGAATGTTCTTTCATGAAGTTGGTTGTTCTCTGCTGAGTTTTTAAATTGGATGGTAATCCCCTCCAATAGTTCATATTGTAACTAAACATCTCATGCAATTGAAGGATCCGTAAGTCATCAATTTTTGTGTCATAATCAGTAAATCAGATAATAGCATTGTTTCTCAATACAAATTCTGAGTGTCAAAAATCAGTTTCCGTGTTTTTGCTTATTTTAAGACATTCACATTTATTTATTTCTTATTTGTCTATGGTAAAATTCCCCATAGTAATTTACTTATTTTTTGTCTTTTCTTATTTGTCTATGGAAAAATTCCCCATAGTAATTTACTTATTTTTTTTCTCTCCAAGAAACAGGGAGAGTTCCTGAAACTAAACAAGGGTCTTCAAAAGTTGCAGTCCCAGGTAAGCAATGGAACATTTTTGAAGCTCTATTTGAAAACCTATTGCTCTTTTTTCCCTTTAATTTCCTGCACCTATTGACAAAAACAAAAGCTGTTTATTGCAGGATAGCACCATCTGCTGGGTAATTTCAGAAAACAGTATGTGCCATGAAGATACACATTTCCAGTAGGGGTAGGCAAAAGTCAGTCATGTTAATGATGTGGTGAGCTTCTAAAGTAACAGAGAATGATAAACTGACTCCAGATTTCTCATTGACCTTCTACATAAATTTTTTCAATAGTAATCCATAGATAGATTTTTGATTCATTATATCTAACAACTATGTTATTTATGCATAATATGGATGATTGGGGGCTATGATCCATCTTAATTCTTCAAAATGAGTTGCTACTTCAGTAAAGCTACTTCTGCAGGCAAATTCTGATAGGGAAATACAAAGGACTGTGGAAAAACAGAAAATATACAAGAAAATAGCAAGTAAATTTCTTAAGGAAATGACTAGCAATTAAAAGCACCATTGCTCTCTCTCTCCATGTATACATATATACATATTTTTCATATAAAATTTCACTTTAGGCCTTTTCTGTTTTGAAGAATGTGGCAGGATGTGGGACTGTGCCTCCAGGCGGGAATTAGTTTTACATCAGCTCTATATCACAGTAGTTCAAAGGAAGGAAATGAGGATATATGGAAATTTGTTTCAAATTTGGGCTTGAGGCTATGGAGTCTGCTTTAAAAAAATTCAAACTACATTGAATAAAGCAGCCTGTGGTATAAAGTATCTATTGTTGAATGAGTAGTATGGAGAATTTCAAAGTCTTTCTAGAAAACTTGTGAAAAAATTAAAGAAAGGTGATGACTAAGCCAGGTTAGCAGTGTAAAGGCTGGCACTGCTGTGGGGTGTGAGGGTGTGTGAGTGTGATCATTCAAGCAGGGACAGATTGCAATAGAATCCCACAGATTTTCACAGAAATGTTTTATAGCATCACACCTATGCTATTAAATTATGCACACTAATATTGGAAAAATGAATGTTCTGAAATGCTCTACATGGAAACATAATCTACACAGAATTGGCAATAAATGCTGTAGTAGACTGACATTTCTCAATTGATAAATCTGATAAAAGACGAAATTGATTATGTTTGCTCAGATCTATATATCTATCATCTTTAGATTATATCAGTAATTCAGATCATATCTTTTTATTCAGATCTTCCTTTTATTTTTGCAAAAAATGCTTGAAAACTGGCTTTATAAGAATGTACATATATCTACATGTATTAAATTTTGATTAAGACTCAGTATTCTTTTTAACGTGGTCTTTTAAAAATACCACTTTTTGGGCAATGACATAAATAAAATACCATACAATACTAAGGGGAATTTAAAATCATTAAATGTTATGATTAAAACAAAATAATTTTCAGTAAGTGTTGAGTTGAAAGATATCCTATGAATGGGGTAACTCGCTCTAGGTTTGGATCAGAACTGAGATTTCAATAAGAGAAAGCTAGTTAAATTGAATTTAAAAAGGGAGACTTTACCTATGAAAGTTTGTTTGCTAAGATGTAAGATATAGCCTGCCCTAGTGGTGCTGTCATAAGAAGAAAGAGGCAAATATAGTGTTTACAGAGGACAATGTAAAGTGGTACTTACAGATCTTTGAAGATGGAGTGAGAAGCATGATAGTGACTATTATAAATACAAGCAAAATAAACTAACTTAAAGGAAAGAGTTCATTCACTGTTGGGGAGTTTAATATGGAATTGATGGAGAGTAATCTAAATAATGAATTATATGTAGCTGGTTTGAAAACTTTTTAAACAGTTTACCTGCAATGACTCAATAGATGTCAGTTGAGATGAAAATACCTCAAAAAGAACAGAAGCCATGTGGAATGAAATTTAATTGTGGGGTTCTATGAACCTTAGGTTTCAATAGTTCCTCTGGATCTTTTCATCAGGGTTCCTAAAGCAAACATTAGTTAGCTTCCCATCTTCTGCAGAAATAATATAAATGGGAATAACCTTAAAATAATGGCTTACTAAAATATGAAAACCCACATATGGAGCTCTGTGTCCATATCATTATCCACCCAGATAATTCATCTCAGGAAGGAGGAACAAGTTGGGCAGATTTGAGGGTCAACAGTGGAACAGATGATTAAGTCACAGTTATTCTAGAGAGAGGAGAGTCCTATCACCTCAGATTTGCTTGGGTTTTGGTCATGGAAATCACCTTGATTCCTCACACGGGCTTCTGGATGGCAAGGAATATAAATCATTCATCCTCTAATGACCTAGAGAAACACAACAAGCCCTGTCAGTGAGTATAGGTCCAACTTCTTCCTTGGTCACTGTAAAGTTGTAACTGGATCTTGCACAGGATGAAATGGGAAAGAGGAAACTATGTACATATGTATTTTTTGATAACATCTGCACAAGGTTTGTATGTTTTACTGGATTATTTCAGAAATTAAAGATTATACAGATATTTAAAAGAACTTAACTTTCTAAGTCTTTCATCTCTGAGGGATTTTGAGAGATGAGGTTCCATTCAATGTATTTGCATCTCAGTCTTCCTCCTGGCATTGCCCTAATGAAGTGGATTTCCTGTAAATGACAAAATTTAGAGTTAATGGGAACATACTGGCCAGGGTTTGTCCATTGACCCTGAGAGTGACCACAGCAACATTTTATTTGTAATCGTGAAGATAATTTTTGTCCATTTTAATGTGTGTGTACTCTTCTTGTCTTGGAGAGTACACTTAATTACAGTATACATAATAATTAGAGTACATAAACATAGAATGAAATCAAACAATGCAATCTGCCAATTCCTAGTGTCTAAAGGAACAATACCATTTTATGTTTTTCTTCATTTTACAAACTTTAAGCAAAATGTGAGTTATAGATTCCAAAACACTTGTATAATTTTAATGATTATAAAATGTTTTCAAAAGTGAGTTCTGATTTAGATAGTGAAGAACTAATAGCAAAGTTTATGGAGTCGAACTCATAGAACTGGAAAAAAACTATACCTTGTGGATTTGAACTCTACCCTTAATTCATTTCCATTGTAAGTTTTATTATACCGTTTAAGTGAATCATTTAACTCAATAAGTAGCAATATTTAATTTGAACTCAATAAGCATAACTATATGTATGTAATACATAAGATTATCAGTTAAAATCACATTAAAAAAGACGTGTGACTTGTCAATTCTTGCTGTAATTAGATGGTATGTATTTTTTTTAGAAATACACTGAGGTAGAATAGATCATTTGTAAATTAATTTTTAACAATAAAATTTAAAAAAAATAGCTATAAGATTTAGAAAACAAAGAACATATATGTAACAAATTTAAATGCACCTTATAGCTTTTTAGTTTTTGGTCTTGACTTTAGATTTAGTTTTGCTACCTATTTTCTTGTTCAACAACTGGGAACCATTTTAATGTTTCTGAGACTTTTAGACTCAAGACTACCTTAATTTAAAGGACTGTTGTAAGGACTAAGAGCAGCAGTTACTTGACAGCATTTGTCAATTGTACTATGGACTGAGTATGCTATGCAGACCTGAATGTTGGATCTGAATTGCCCCAGACATTCTAACTCAGTCAAATGGGATTACTGTGCAGAGGATGTGTTATCACAGTGTTGCCTAATTCTTCTCTCAATTGAATTTTGCTCCTGAAATTGTCTTTGAATGGAACCAAGGCCCATCTTGTTAGGAACAGTTTACAATGCATTGCCCTCCATTGCATCTGATATTTCTCATAAGCTCTAATGTGGGTCTAGAAGTAGAATAATGATCCAATGTTAGATGAGTGCCACACATAAGATGTCAAATTTCAAAAGTGATCATGTGTTCTATGCCTTTTCTCTGTGTGAAAGATGGCAAAAGTTTGCGAAAAATGTAACACACTCTTTTCCTTTTTTGTAATGGATATTGAGTATACTCTTGCTGTAAATGTGAATGTAGACTTTACACTGGTATAAAACCAACCTGCAGAAGCTAGTGGAGACATTTTGCACACTATGATCTCCATTGTTGAAATAGATCCAGTCATGGTCTATTTTATGACATCTTACAAGTAATTGTGGTTTTCTCAGAAATGGCAATTTAAAACAAAATAAATACGATAGTTCATACTTGTATATTTGACTTTTTATGTCTATAACTTAATCTAGTTTATTGTTTGGATGGTATCCTTATTTATGACTATCAGTAACTCTTCATATGCAATAATGTTTTCAGGTAACATACTTGTTACATATATAGATAGACTAGTACCGAGATGACAACTAAATTTACGAATGCATTCTATATTCTGAGGAGTGGTTATATTTTATTCCTGATTTTTCCCTACTATTTCACCAGGGGCTAAAAAGGAAGAAAAGAAGGAAGGTTTGTATTGTGCAAAATCCCACTGTGCCTTTTGTTAAACAGTTTACCAATATTCAGAGCTGCGTTTTTGACTGCCTTTGTGTTTATATTCCCTTGGGTAACCGGATCTATTATGTGCATACATTTTGCAAGAAAGTGGTTTTTTTTCTATCACATTTCACATAAAAGAATGAACTACTTAAAAAATAATATCTGTGTAGTCTTTATGAAGGCATAAGGAATAAAATACAGCCTATGGAAATCTGAGGCCTCCTACTCTATTTGAAATTTAATGAAATTTCAAAAATTCAAAAATACAGTCCTGTTTTCTCTGTATTTATCCTTTATATCTCTGGCACAAACACAAGAACTTATGTTACTTTGTTCTCTGAAGTTGAAAATAAGCTCTAGTCAGTCCGTGTATTTATTTCCCTTTTGTAGAATGGCATGGTCTAATTAGTTGTATGTATCTTGTTGAACAAAAATTGAACTGGGTTAGAGTTGAACAGTTAAGAAAGACTTAGTTCCTACTATTTCAATAGCTGTCAAGACTAAGAGGAGAAAAGACACTGATCTCACTTCCACTGAATCTTCAAACCTGACAGTTCTAGTGCTGGAGTGAGCCAAATACTAGGAAATATTAAGGTGTGAGTAATCACTGTAATTATGTCCTGTTTTCTAATTGGCAGTTATCAAAGTTAGGCCATCACCTTCTGAAGAGACTGAAAAGAAGGGATGTTATATACTTTGATGTTTACATTCTATGAGCCCTTGTGAAAGATAATTTTGGTTTATAGAAGATAAAAATCTCAAAGGACTAAAGAATTTGAAATCATAAAGCTTCTCAAGCAAAAGATGTAAGAAAAAGAAGCCAGAGATTTAGAGGAACATATCTGTCTAAAGTTATTAAATAATAATGAGGCTTATGTGGTCATTCTTATCCTATTTAGAGAGGTTTCTTTCTCAAACTTTTTATTGTGAAAATACAATAGAGTTGCAGTTGCACAAGTGAAGTAATGAGTGCCCTTCATTTTGAACAGTATCACCCTTCTTTTATTTTCTCCCCGTTTTTCTTCATCTGACCCCTGCTTTTCTCCAAGTAGTATAGGTTATTTCCAGCATAATGCCTAGTGAGTGATACTGCTAAATTATTTCACCTTTTGTCCTACTTTTCTTTGATTCCCTTTCCCTTCCCCAAATCAGATAAACATATATACAAGATAAAGTATATAAAAGTAAGTGTTTCTAATGTGTGGTCTGCCAGTACTTCAACAGGGCCTTCACCACTGTATAGCTTAGGTAGGCTTCCTTGCTCAGTCAAATCAGCATGTAGATGCAAGAAAACAGTTTTTTATTTAGTGCTCCAATAACCAGAAATAATGTAAGAAGGCAAGAGTAACGTTTTATATTTTCATCAGCGTTTTACATAAAGAACAGGAGTAGGCCAGTAGCCTTGAGCAGAAGAGCTCAGGGACAGAGCCCAGGCCCAGAGTTCAAGACCCATGACAACAAAAAAAAAAAAAAGAAAAGAAAAGAATAAAAGAAAAAGAAAAGGACAGAAGAGTCACATTCTAATTCTGATAAAGTGGATATGAAGAGTTGATATATAGTAGAGAAAATACTTGTTTGGTTATTTCTTAGTAAAACAGTAATATAATAGGACAACAAAACTCGTGAATTTCCTTTATAACTATCAAGAGATTGAAAATCCCCATTGCATACACAAAGTCTTTTGAGCATTTTGTTTGAAAATTACACCATTTCTGTTTTAAATACTTTCTGAGTCTATAGAGATGTTATAATAATAGAGAAGTAATAAGTTTCTGGCTATGTTTAGATAGAATAGACTGTCAGGTGAACCAATTTTCCCTTTACTATGCCTCTTAGGAACAAAAACACACTTTAGTATTTGACTTAGGTAAAGAGAAATTGTAATCACTTATTTTTAATTAACTAGAGTTCAATTAAAGTATTAAAAGGCTTTTGAACATATAAGATTACAAGAAAATTACAGTTTCAATGATTTGAGCTTTGCTTTCATTCCTCCAACTATGGCTATGCCTTTAGAATTCTTTTTTTCTGTTTCTCTTTGATTATTATCTCTCATTTTACTATATAAGAAATGATCAGTAATAGGTACACAACTTCTCATCAACTTTTGATCCAGTGTCTAAGATCAATGGTCATGCATGTAAATCTGTTTAGCCGGGCATGGTGGCTCACCCCTGTAATCCTAGCTACTCACAAGGCTGAGATCTGAGGATCATGGCTCAAAACCAGCCTGGGCAATACAAAGCCATGAAACTCTTATCTCCGATTAATCACTAGAAACCGGGAAGTGGGGCTATATGGCTCAAGGGTAGGGCAGTATAATTGAGCTGAAGAGCTCAGGGACAGCGCCCAGGCCAGAGTTCAAGCCCCATGACACCCCCCAAAAAAACAAAACAAAACAAAAAAAACACTGTTTATAGTGATGCTTATACTCCATGTTTTTTCCATTGCACCTGACATTTTGTTTTCTCTGTGCTTGGTTTAGTTTAATGATTGCATTTAAACTTTTACAAATATAATTGGAACAATGAATTTTCATTAACAGTCTCTAGTCCCCTGGGTACAGCCTCACACTGCCTTTTAGGACCTCACACTGGTCTTACTGACTACTTATGTCAGCCTGTGCAATGACTTCCCACATCAGACTTTTAAAAACTGTGGTCAGTGACTCCCACATTAGATCCTGGAGAACCTGTCAATGTTCCTTCAAGGTCAAAACTACTGTTATATAAAAAATTAAGAAGCTACCATTGCCTTTTGCATGCGCATTCTTACAAGACTGTGCTCTGGAAGCTAAATGATGTGTGATCTTGCAACCAACTAAATACTGACCTACCTATTCAGCTCTGCAAATTCAAATGTTTTCTAATTATGCCAGACATTGATGAGATGCACAAAGATATAAAAATAGTTACTCATGTCACCATTTTTATATAGGGAAAGGCATTTATTAACAGATTTATTATTTTGTTTAACAATAAATAGGATTGTCTCACATCCCAGGCAAGGAATATCATTACTAATATTAATCATCATTGCTATTCGGGGAAGTGCATTCCTGTTAGTGTTTTAGAACTGAGAAGTCACAACCAGCAAGTGACTTCCACATTATGTGTGTGTGTGTGTGTGTGTGTGTGTGTGTGTGTGTGATCTCTAGCTGCTACACAGAGTAGCAGATCAAGGTAGATCACATTCATCTAATGCATCTTGAGGGATGAAATCCTTGGCGCTAAGAATCCATGGAATTCTAAGAATTCAAGTTCACATTCTGAAAGACTGAACTCCACTAAGAACTAACCAGAAGAGATTTCTTCATTGCAACTAATGAAAATCAAGTGAGCACATGCGAGAATTATTCTCCAGTTCCACAGCTGCAGAACTGACTCGCGGAAAGAAATCATACTGAGAAACAAACAAATGTCTCACATGATAATTGAAGAAAAATATCAATAAGACAGGTTTTATTAAAAAATACATTGAGCATTTTATTTACAGCATCAATAGACTTCAGAAGAGTTACAATTTCCATCATATTTTAAAGTTTCCATGTTCCTCTAGTAGTACTATGAATGTCATACACCATATCCGATATCCTGCAAAGTAAAGCAAGTGACAAAGGAAACAGATTGCAAACATGTCACTCCCTTTAAAACATAGGTACTGGGGAACTCGGTGATTTTAACGGAAGACTTGACGAAGAATATTCACCAACTAAACCTTTACAATATTCTCAGCTACTTTAATCAAGCGTGCTGAAAGGGCATCCTGAAGCTTAGAGGCATGAATACTAATACCAATTTCTTTCAGGGTCAAGATGATCTCTTCGTTCAACTACTGTGTTATTGTTTACTTGAATTCTTTTCTTTTATAAGCCTATTTAGTTAATTACATCTAATAAACATATAACTTTACGATAAAATGTTAAGCCATTTTTTATGTACCTTCCCATTCTTTACAGAAAATACACTGAGCATTTTACAGACCTTCTTGATTCCATTATGGTTTACTTTGTACTTTTCTATTCCCTGAAACACTTCCTTTCAAAAAGAAATGTCATTTACTTTCAGTGTGTTTGTTGCGTAAGTACAATTGTGTTACTGGCACAACACCAAAAGTTGTGCCAGGCCCTTTACTTTTTATTTAATATCTATTGCTCTAACTTCACAATCAAGTAATTGCAGGCCAAGAAACAACTCATCTACTTTTTGCCAGAATTAGTTCATTACTTATTACAGTGGTTCTAATTTGAGTATAACAACCTAAATCCACTTACTTTGGAGATTCAAAATAAACTGAAATCTTGAACAAATACACTTAGCAAGATCCTATATCAAAAATAAATAGAAAAATAGAAAAAGCTGGTGGGGGAAGGGGTGTCAAGTGGCAAAGCTTATGGCTAGCAATAATAAGACCCTATACTCAAACAATAGTACTGAAAAAATAAAGGACTTCCAGATTGACAAAAGAGTTGAGAGCAAAGAAAATAGGAAATAAAATATTCTATTCAAATGTAGATATCGTTATCCTATAATGACTGGAGGAAGAAATGCCTCTTTGAACTTTCATTGATAAAAAAAGTTTATGGCCTAAGTAATTGAAAATAATAAATTTCTCAGACATAATCAGAATGCCCCTATACTAAATATAATCCCAATTTCTATTGTCTATGTGTATAACTCTCTATAAGTTGTAAACATAATATATTATTGAGGTAGGGGCACAGCTCAAGTTGTAGATTTGCTTTTCCAGAATATTAGAGGCTCTATGTTTGATCTCCAGTATGGAAAAAAATGAGTGAATGGGGCCTGGAGTTTGGCCTGGTGGTAAAGTGCTTGTCTAGCATGCACGAAGACCTTGTTTGATTCCTCAGTACCACATACACAGAAAAGAGGGAAGTAGTGCTGTAGCACAAGTGGTAGGGCTCTAGCCTTGAGGAAAGCCCAAGGACAGTGCGTAGGCCCTGAGTTCAAGGGTTCTGCCCCTTCCTAAAAAAGAATGAATAAATGAATGAGTACATGCATTTATACATACATACATTCATGCATATATCCATACATACAATGAATACAAACATACATACATACACAAAATGCAGTCATAGAAATCCAAATGAACTAACATACTTACTTTCCATTACAATAGAAATAATTGCAGATCTCCACTGAAGGTATATTGATGGTTTAATGAGAGCACAGTATAGCCCACTTCAACAAATCAAGCCGTAATGAAACTTCATAAACTGAAGCTCACCTTTATTGAAATCAAGTACATATTTACATATTTTCCGTTGGGCTTTTTATTAACAATTCACTAAATGTTATAGGAAAGTCACTAATGGGTTGTATTTATATATTGTCTTTCTTATTTTTCTGTATACTTCAAAATTTTAAACCCCTTCATCCCATATGTGATATTCACCTTTTCAAAAGAGGAGAATTATATCCTTCTCTTTAGGTGTCATATTTTAGAAATATCTCTTAAAAGCAATCAATCTTGGTGGAAATTATTTCAGTGATAATGGAAATTTTGTAGTTAGAGTTTTCACAGTTGTTTTAACAATTTATTCTTATATTTTCAGATTCCAAGAAAACGAAAAAAACATCAGAAGGTAGTAGAAATAATTCCCTTTTCAGTTCTTTCTAATGAACCCTGAAGTAGTATTTTGTCTTATAAGACTGATCTAGAAGAAATAAAACTGAACACAAGAGAACGAGAGAGATTATTATGAGAAATATTTGACAATAAAAAATAGAGACTATTCTGAAATTTAGTGGTAGAACAGTGGCCTAAACTTGAAATCAGGGCAAAAATGGTAATTATTGTTATAACATGTATAATAATAATAATTATGGTACATATTTACTTTTCACAATCATTATTTTTGAAGAAACCTTTACCAAAATATTTTGATCATTTATTCTCATCTGACTATACATATATATATATGTGTGTGTAATATGCTTATTCAATTGTTTAAGACTACCAATTATTAGTAATTTAAAATGGTTGACTCTATAATTATAGATTTTATTTGTTGATAAATAAGGCTTAGACTCAAATTACAGAACTACCTGTGATAATTGGCAAAATAGTGTGAAGTGTAAACCAGTATGGAGGGAGGCTGGAAAATCTAAAGTCTAACACATGTCATGGTAATAAATTTTATCTTTAGTGCTTGTTTTCTCTGTACTTTTTTTTTCAACAGAACAGCCCAAGGGAAAAAGTAAGGGAATGCATGCGTAGCCTGTTTGGGTACAGCTTTTCCTCACTCCTGCTGTTGTTGGCCTGCTGGTCTATTTAGATTAGCAATGTTGAACCTTGCTTTTCTATGTGCTATCCATGTGAACTTTGATAATTTCGTTTCATCAGAAGGAAGGATACAAAATCTGAAGGTCAGAATATCGTAGCAAGTCTTCTTACCATGCATGTGTAAATTTAGTTCATGTAACCTAATTTAATTCTAGGTTCCAAGAAAATACTCAGTATAATAACTTTGACCAATTAAATTTTTAGCCTCTTTCCCTGAACCTTTCTTTCTATAACTCACAGAGAGTTTGTCCATATTCTTGTCATAAATAGCATTTTGTGTCTGTTGATGATTTTTTTTTCCAAGAGGCACTGTAGCTCTGTGGAATGGCATTGTTTGATATTAATCTTCAGCATTGCTTAGTTACTTGGGCACAGTGCTAATGCTGGTTGAAAAAACTTAGTAAATAAATCTCAAGCTTCAAAGTTATGTGATTTGTAACATGCATGAAGAAAATATCACATATTTAACAAACGAGACTGAACAACAGTTGAACTCTACTCAATTATCCATTAAAAATGAACACATCTCTAAGAATGTAAAAATTTTAAGATACCACAGATTTTTCTTCTTAAAAACCTCAATTTAGGGCCAGGAGTTTGGCCTAGTGGTAGAGTGCTTGCCTTGCATTCCCAGGTTCAATTCCTCGGTACCAAATACATAGAAAAAAGCTGAAAGTGATGCTGAGGATCAAGTGGTAGAGCTCTAGCCTTCAGAAAGTCCACGGACAGTGCTCAGGCCCTGAGCTGAAGCCCAGGCAGGACTGGCAAAAAACAAAACAAAACAAAAAAAACACCTCGATTTAAAAATACGCAGTGAGACAAGGGCTGGGAGATGGGCTTAGTGGTAGAGTGCTTGCCTAGCATGCACGAAGACCCTGGTTCGATTCCTCGGTATCACATACATAGAAAAATGCCATAAATGGTATTGTGGCTCAAGTGGTATAGCTCTAGCCTTGAGAAAAGTCCAAGGACAGTGTTTAGGCCCTGAGTTCAAGCCTCACAACTGGCAAAAAAGTATGCAGTGAACATGAGAAAAGGTATCAATGTGTGAGAAGTAATGCACCTACTACCTGGCAATGTAACTGGGACCCCTCTATATATTACCCCGATAATAAAAATATAAAATTAAAAAAATATTCAGCAGCCCAGTAGTTTTGCCTAGTGGTAGAGTTCTTGCCTAGCATGCAGGAAGACCTGGTTTAGATTCCTGGGTATCACATATATAGAAGAAGCCGGAAGTTCTGTGGCTCAAGTGGTAGAGCTCTAGCCTTGAGAAAGCCCAAGGACAGTGCTCAGAACTCAGCCCTTGAGTTCAAGCTTCAGGATTGGCAAAGTAAATAAATAAATAAATAAAATATGCAGCAATTTCTAAAAGTGTTTATGTATGAATTATCCCTATTCAAAGTTAAGGCAGTGAGACATATTTTATGTCAGAAAAATACTTAAAAATATATAGTAGAAATTATGTTGCAACTTACGCTGAGGGAGTGAGTGATTTGTCAATGGAGAAGTATGTGCTGCTTTGGCCCACTAGATTTATGAGTGGACACAGCTGCTGATGAGTTCTGGTACAGAAATACTGAAAGCAATTCATAAACCACTGCATCAGCAGAAAAAACAGAGGAAAACTAGAGACCTGAAAATAACATTAATACACATGTGTTTATATGTGTGTTTTTATACATATATACAAATATATATTTAACCTTATGTCCCTCCCTTTATTGCATTTTATATGATTTAAAAGTTTCTACATCTACAATGCACCTCCTGGGCATTCCTCAAGGCCTGGTAATATTTAATAAATAAACATGATTTTCTGGAATTCAGTGAAAGCCAACTTTATCCTCTCCTTGAGGACTATGGACTTTCCCCTTTCTTTCCTAGGCACTATTAATTCTTTTTATATAAACTTCTTTGCTCTGGCTTGTCACTTACACTTGCCATTTGCTGTCCTTATTTATGCTGGTGTTTTTTAACTTATTTGATTTGGGTATTTTCTGTCCTTAAGAATGCCTTGTGTGGCCGGGAGTTTGGCCTAGTAGTTAAAGTGCTTGACTAGCATGCATGAAGACCCGGGTTCGATTCCTTGGTAGCACATACATAGGAAAAAGCCAGAAGTGGTGCTGAGGTTCAAGTGGTAGAGCTCTAGCCTTGAGAAAGGCCAAGGACAGTGCTCAGGCCCTGAGCTTTTCCTATGTGTTTTGCTTATACTTTTCTAGTTATCAAAATTCTAAAAGTCAGTTTTTTTGTTTTGTTTTTTCTTAAAATAAATATGATAAAGAATTAAGGATGAAGAGTATCCACGCGTTTTATAAATTTTTGTCTTCTACATTTTTTTTCAAAAAAGTGATATCATAAACAGAAACAACAAAAGTAGCAGCAACAAAACAATCCTGACTCAAAGACATGATTTTGTAGTCCTTGTAGCATTCATGAATTAATTTATAATTATTAAGCTAAGGAAGGTAACTTATCAATTACAGTCTTCAGTATCCTTCATAAGAAAAATTATACACTGTCTTTTCTAACATAGTATTATTCTAAATGATCACAGAAACTAGACTGATTACAGGAGAGCTTTCGATCAGGAGATGGGGGCACTTAATTTTGAATCTCAGGCAGCTGGTGTTCGATTTTGCTATATGCCATATTTTGCTATATGGTTTTCAAGTAATTTCTGATGCCATCTCTCTACGTATATCACAGAAACATTTCATAATTAGAGCTTTCATTTAGCAACTAACTAAACAATGCATTTAATGCTTCCCATTTACAGACTATTTAGTAATGTTTTGTTAGCATTAATTTTAGCTAAGTCACCTATATCTCTTCTTTTAGACTTGCCATGCATGCCCAAGTGATTCATTTTATGGGTCTTAGTGCCTAAGTTAACTGAGAATAGATGAGTTTCTCATTATGTATACATTAATACAAGCTTAGGAAATGAAATTGCATTTGGGGAGATTGATGTGATGTCTGTAGAAAATTGTATGACACAAGAGATGGCTCGTAGAAAGTTTTCAGCATAAAGAAGTATTTGTGTCTTTCAAATAATTTTAGTAAATGAAACTGAAAAAACCTCTCCAATATTTTTCTTTAAAAGCTCAGGAAATAAGATGTCTGAACAGTAATACTTATTGATAATCTTCTTATAATTTGACTAGCTTTTCAAAAGCCAAAATAAATGAGACTAGGAATACAGACAGTACTTCATGCAAAGCTAGTGTTCATTACAATGTCAGTGTTAATTTCATACAGAAGCCAGAATAATGCTTTGTCTCAGTTAATATCGACAAAAAAAACCTGGTTCTGAAAATAAAAACACATTTCTAATGAGAATTCCCTTAGAAAGATTTGTCTTATAAATTATGCAGGAGTGTTTGGTTTTTTCCTTTGTTTTCTTGATGTTTTCTTGTCTAAAAATATAACTCAGCAAAGAATTGTTTAACTAAATTAATTTTCTACTACAAGCAGAGCCTTGGAAATGGATATATATATATATATGCGAAATGCATTCATTTTCAATTTTTGAGAATATTGAATTTGCAGCAGAGTTTGCCAGACAGGTACTCTACTATTTGAACCATTCCCCCAGCCCTTATTTACATTAGTTATTTTTGGTAGAATCTTGTATTTTAGCCTAGGACCAGCTGTGGACAAAGATTCTCGTCTCTGAAACTCCAAGATATATGATACAGAATGGATTCATCACCATGCTTGGTTTATTTATTTCAATAGCAGGCCTCTAATACTTTTTCAAAGTGGTCTTAAACTTCATTCTTCCCTTTATCTGTTTCCCTAAAATCTAGTATTACAGCCATAATCCACTTTGCACAACCCATTAAGAAACATTTTTAAAGATCTATAATTGCCCTCTTTTTTTCTTGTTTTTAATTGAGCACAAGATTCAATTTAATTTATTTATATTACTTATGGATTCTATTGGTTTTCTGATGTATGATCCAGGAAAACACTCAAATTCTTTTAACATTCAGAATAATTTGACAGTTTTTATGACAAAATGAATTAACTTCTTTCTGCCTACAACCTTAGTGATTTTGAGATGTTTATTAGTTGCTGAAACACAGCTTCAACATGTGTATGTTGTTAAATAATTAATTTTAAGCTAGGCACTGTTAGTTCATGCCCATAATCCTAGCTACTCAAGAGACTGAAATCTGAGGATCCCAGTTTAAAGCCATCCCAGGCAGAGCAGTCTCCACAGGACTCTTATCTCCAATTAACTACTCAATTTTATATGTGCTTAATTGGTTATTTGAAATTGGATAGCGAAGGGGGGAAATCCAATGAGTGGGGAGAGGGGGAGAGCGAAATGGGGACCATGTCATGAGAAAGGGTATCAATGTTTGTGAAGTTATGCACCTTCTCTCTGGTGAATATAATGTAACCTTCTATTAATCACAATAAAAAAAATCTAAAAGAAATCTGAAGTGGCACTATTGCCAAAGCAGTATAGTTCTAGCCTTGAACACAAAGAGATTCAGGGACAGCACCCAGAACCTAATTTCAAGCCCTATAACTGACAAAAATTAATTAGTTAATTGATTAATTAAGCTATGAACTGGTGTTTCATACCTGTCATACTAGCTAATCAGGAGACTGAGATCAGAGAAGCCAGCATCAGAAAAGGATGTGCCTATCCACTTCTAATTAATTGGAAAATTTAGGCAGGAGCCACGCTTGGCTCAAACCATCAGCCATGAAGAGGAAGGAGAATGTGAGGCCTTAAGAACAAATCTAAATACTTGTCAAAACAGAAAAAGTTACTACACAGAAAACTTGGTAAAAAAAATACTAACAGCAATATTATTTTTCAGAACAAGAAAAGAAAGAAAAACATACAGAACCAGGTAACCTAAATATTCTGTTTTCTTTATTTTTCCATATTATTTGTTTCTTAACTGAATATTACATTATAAATGAATAGCTTGAAATGATTTTTCTTTTTTTTTCTCATTTAACACAGCAAAGTCTCCAAAGAAAGACGGTCAAGGTGGGTAAGATTGGTGTAATTAGGCTCTTTCTATTAATTCTTTTTGGCAAGACTAAGCCTCAGTGACACTAGAAAAGAGGAGATAAGTGATCATTTTAGCATTTCCCACTAGCAGTCATATCTAACTCTGTAATCTCTGTCTCTTTTATGAGGAGAGTCTATTTTTTTCAACAGTATAGTCCCGCAAGTAGGCCATAACGGATTTCCACACATGTGCACATGTGTACAAATACAAGCATAGAGATCCCTACAAAATATCTGGTGAAACAAATAAATTAAACCGTTCACCCACTATGGAAAGCAGTGTGGCAGTGCCTCAAAAGGCTAAACATAGAACTCCCCTATGACCCAGCAATTCCACTACTTGGCATTTACCCACCCATCCAGAAACAAGGGCATACTAAATCCACTAGCACAACAATGTTCATTGCAGCACTATTCACCATAGCAAAGATATGGAACCAACCTAGATGTCCCTCAGTTGATGAGTGGATCAACAAGTTGTGGTATTTGTACACAACGGAATTCTATGCTGCTGTCAGAAAGAATGACATCGCCCCATTTGTTAGGAAATGGAAAGACTTAGAAAAAATCATATTAAGTGAAGTAAGTCAGACTCAAAGGAAGTTAGGCTCAATGGTTTCCCTCATTTGTCAGAATCAGTAGAAACCTTGGGCTCTCCTAGCAGAGATCTGCAATAGAGCAAAATCTTGATACATAAGGCCATATAGTATGAAGCTAATTGAAAGGACCTCCAGGATATCGAAACAAAAGCCATATAATGAATGATTGTTGTCCTTAATGTACTATGTTGTCTCTCATCTCCTTTGCTGTCCCTTGGTTATCTCATATTGTTATAGTATCTCACTTTGTTATCTGATATATTGAATTTATTTGTATTTGGTTATTTGAAATTTGATAGGGAAGGGGGAAAACCAAGACGGGAGGGGGGGGTGTGTGTGGGGGAAATGGGTACCAAGACATGTGAAAGGGTATCAATGTACGTGAATTAATGCACCTTCTATCTGGCACATATCATGTAACCCTTTTACTAATTACAATAAAAAATGCAAAAAAAAAGAGTTTTAAAAGGGAAGTATAGGGCTAGGAGTATACCCTACTGGTAGAGTGCTCACTAAGTATGCATGAAGTCCTGAGTTCAATTCTTCTATAACATACACAGAAAAAGCTGAAAGTGGAGCTGTGGCTCATGTGCCAGAGCACTAATCTTGAACAATAAGTGTCCAAGGACAGTGCCCAGGCCTTGAATTCAAGCTCCAGGATTGGGAAAAAAGTTAAAAGTATGACAGCTGATATTGGACATCAAGACATCCAATAATTTAAATGTATGGATATATATATATATATATATATATATTCCAAGGTGTGACTATGACACAACAAATTAGCAGTCATTAACTATTTTGTTAAAATTAGAACCATCAGAGAAGGTGTCAAGTGATTTCTTTTTTTATGTTATTTTAAGGCCTGAGGAATGAGCATTTGTGTGATTATATAAATCATCAAAAGATTTGAGACAACTTAAAATGGAAAACAATGAATGAGCATTCTGCTTTGGATGATGGTATAAGTTAACTAAGTCAAAATAACCTGAAATTCAAGGAAAATATTTATTATCAAACTATACCAAAGAAAATGGTTGGGTTGTATTTTCTCTTTTCCAGATCATTTTCCTTAGTTTCCATGATTATATATCTATCTATCTAGATAAATATATAGATAGATAGAGATAGATATCTATCTCTATCTATCTATATACAGATAAATTTTAGAGTTTTCTGTTTCAACTATTTTAGAAAAACAGGCAAACATTTCATTCATGTGGATCCTATTCTTTCTTGTCATTAACAGCTCCAAGTGAAAAACAAGTAAAAACAAGTACGTTGAACAACATCTTTTAAAAAGCTTACTTCTTTTTAACAGCTTACTCCTTTCTGTTTTCTGCTATGGAATTTGCTAGTGCTAATTTTTAAGGCTAGATTACCAAATGTTCTGTGTATGATTATTTGTTGTGTTGCAATAGCATGCAGAGCTATTGTTCTCTTTCTTTTCTATGAGTCCATTTTTATACAAATACAGAACTTTAACTTGTAATTATTGAATTTCACCATCATAATCTTTTCAGTTGTGTCTGCTTTTGTGCCTTCTTTTGAAAAGTATGTGATCTCTCCAAGCTAATTTTTAAATAATCCTAACGATTAAAAATAACCAACCTAAATTTTCTGCAGCTTGGGTCTTCAATGAAATCTTATCTCCCTCAAATTTTCCTAATGTTGCTCTTTAGGATCACAATTTTATTTCAATGTTATATTCTCAGAAGTCATTAGCAAAAAATTACTTTAAGCACAAACATTTTACAGTAGGAAAAACTATGGTTATCTTCTATAAGGGCTACATATAGACTTTATAGTCAAATCAAAATGACAGATATAATTGAATTTTCCTATCAAGTTAGAGGAAATATTGAGAACAGTACTACCACATAAAATTGTATTTTATTTCTTGTTGAACTGTTTGCGATAGGACATATCATTTATAGAACATTTTAGAATAATTAGAAAATAAATTTAGAATTTGGGGGTGAAAGACTTGCCTTCTTTAAAACAAAAAAAATTTATGGCCAGAGTAGTTCAAAAAGATAACTTTAAGCGGGAGGTTTAATATGAAACTAAACTTCCATTTACATGTTCATAAAAGTTTGAATTTAAAGTTGAATGTAAAGCTAATTGGGCCTCATGGTCATGGATGACTTAGCATGCTGATACTTATTCTGTAAAGATGCATAATCAAGAAAATGCATAAAACAAAACTGGTAATTTTGTAACTATAATAGAGAATTTTAGATTGAAAATTACTCTGAAAATTAACAATTTTTTACTGGGAAATGTGACCTATATATAAAAATGTTCATCTGAAAACAACATCTGTAAATACTGCAATCTATGGAACTCTCCAATCCAGTTCTGTAGACATCAGCATCTTCTGTGAGAAATTAGAAAGTTAGATTGCTAAACTATTTAAACTCAATATAAAAACACCAAGAGTTAATGTTTAGCTCCTTATACAGGTAAGCTATTTCTATTTAAATAGACATTATCCTTCAATACAAAAATTAAACAACATAAACTGTGTAAATTCCCTAAAAAGAGCCTGTATGCAGCTATTTCTCCAACAATTAAGAGAAATCTTTTTGTTTTTGTCTTTTGTTATGGGCTCAAGCTTGATAGAAAATTTGCATAACTGCTTTCAATAGTGGGCTACATGTAAAGCCAATTCTTAACATAAATATTGCATGTTTCTACAAATATTTCCAAAAAGCTGTTAAATATTCCATATTATTGTGTATAGAGAACCTCCACATCTTGAGTATGACTTTACAATACCTTAAATGATGAGGGCAAATATAAATGAGATATGTAGCTGAATTAACATAAATCATGTGATAGAATCCCATGATATTGAACGTGAAAGAAAAGTTGAAATGGACAAATCTATTCCATGGAAAATATAAATGTGAATTACCATTGACATGGGCCTAAGGAAATAACTACAAATTTCCCTGAGTTTTGAGGTTTCAAAGATTAATCAAATTCTATAGGAGTATTAGTCAAGAACAAGCTTTGTGCTTGTTATCAATTCATAGAAATTTTTTCTGTAGGTATATCAGGAGACTTTATGCCTGAGACTCCGGACATAGTACCTAGCTTACTCTGGCGGTATTCACTATTTTCTTTCCCAGTATTTAATTAAGGCACTACTAAGAAAGCACCCATGATAGTTTGTTAACAGTAAGGACAGTCCTAGAGGGAGTGTTGATGGAAGAGGGAAGAATGTGAAGTCTAGATTTACAATACCTGCAAGTCAGCACAGATTCTTTTGTGTATCTTGGTACAAGCAGAAAGCACCTCAATGCAAAAGGGTAGATGTATTGGTGTAAGCCTGCAATGCTATCTACTCAGGGTGGGAAGATCGGGAGACTTGAAGTACAAGGTACAAAGCTAGAAGGCTTCAATCTAAACCTGTGGTGGGTGGTACACCTGTCACCTCAGGTACACAGAAAGCTAGCTACAAGTGGAAAGCTCATAGGCTATGGCTGGCCATAATAAAAAATGTGAGGCATTACCTGAAAAACAACTAAAGCACAATGGGCATATGACTCAAGCAGTAACCAAAAGAGTTCAAATCCCAGAATCTAAATACAAATACCAAGAAAAGATTGTTTAAATTTTAAAAAATAAAATATTAAGATAATTACAACCTAGTAGGGTGGAGAATTTATGGAATACTTCATAGTTGTATAGTTTATTTCTATGTATAGGAAATATTTCCCTTTAGAAAAGTTTCAGACTTTATAAAAGGACTTAAAAGCCCTTCTATTAAAAGCCGAGTGAGGAAGTCCCTCTGCTTTTTCTCTTCACTTGAAAATAATCTTGAATATTTTTTAAACAGGGTACTAGTGGGTGAAGCCTGCAATCCTAGCTACACAGGAAGCTGATTTCTGAGGATTGTAGTTCAAAGCCAAACTGGGGAAGAAAGTCCTTGCCTCTAATTAGCCACCAGAAAACCTGGAAATGGAGCTCTGGCTCAAAGTGTTAGAGAACTAACCTTTGGCAAAAGGACAGTGCCTCTGTCCCCAAGTTCAAGCCTGATGACCAGCAAAAGAAAAAAAGGAAGAAAAGAAGAAAGAAAGAAAGAAAGAAAGAAAGAAAGAAAGAAAGAAAGAAAGAAAGAAAGAAAGAAAGAGGGAGGGAGGGAGGGAGGGAGGGAGGGAGGAAGGAAGGAAGGAAGGAAGGAAGGAAGGAAGGAAGGAAGGAAGGAAGGAAGGAAGAAAGATCTTTAGCAAGAACAAGTGCAATGAAAGCACTTCAAGTTACAGTAATTTTAAAATTTACATATGATTTTCTTTTTTAATTTTTAAATAAAATACACTAACAGATTGAAAAGCATATGACACAAATGTATCTGTTTCCTTCCCTACAAATGCCTGCTGTTCTTCTAGCACAGTGGCTATCAAAACAGAAATTGACAGTATGATTAGAAATATCTAAGCAGAGACAGAACCAAACATATAGATTTTTTAAATTATGAAGTATTTCAGTAACCTAACACTGTTCACCAAGGGATATAATTACCACTGTTTGCTGAATAGATTTGATGATTTGACTGGCTTGTTCCATTTTACTGTCAACAAACCTTTTAGTATTTGAATATACACTGATGCATGGCTTATAGCTTACTAATTTCATAGTGAGGACTTTGGTATTCAAGACACCTGTTCCACATGCATGTTTGTGTCTATCATCATTTTCATCTAAGAAAATCACCAAAGTCCTGGTCACCCCAAAGTCTAGTCAGTTTGAACTGTCTTGAGTCTTAATAATAAAAAGTCTCCTGAGAGGCCAGGAGCCAGAGAGTCATGAACTTGAGGGCTGAGAATTCTGGTTTAAAAGCAAATTGGACAAGAAAGACTGTGAGAATCTTTTCTGAAATATTTTAGTCACCAAAAAGTCAGAAGTGGAGCTGTGGCTCAAATGGTAGAATACCAGCCTTGATCACAAAAAAACAAGGACAGTGTCTAGGCTCTGAGTTCAAGATCTACTACCTTACTCCCACCCTCAAAGTTTCCTGATATTATATTTTAAGGAATTATAATTTGGGACATAGGGCTAAACAAATCACTTGATAGGAAAGAAAAAAATAGAGACAAAAATCTGGTATAAGGAAGAACAGATATTTAAGACACAGGATGAGTAGCTGATTTTGTAATGTTACTGAGTTAGTTAGTGTAAAATACAAAAATGTAACATTTCTATTTAATAGAACTCCAATCTATCATTTCCAGATGGGTAAGAAACTAAAATAATAAATCCAAACATAGTATTATATTTTATAAGCACAGGAAACTACATTTATATATTTTCTTAAAGTCAAGGAAGATTTTTAAAATATACATGATAAATTTAAAAGCAAATACTTTTTATAAAACCCAAAATTCAGAGACTATGCAAAGGCTGGCATTCACTGTTACCATTAATTAAAACTGTGTGTGGTTATGGTGGGAGGGTAAAATAAAGTATCAGTTTGCAGAGAAATATAGAGCCATATGAACTGGTTGGAATGGAGAAATGACAGAAGTCATTGGGGTGAATGGGATAAAAATCACATGATATTAGACTCAATAGGTCTTTAGGGATAGTTTGTTTACCAAATCCACAAGTTTAGTGATCAACCAACAGTATAAGCAACTTCTGGGAGCTGGTTAGACATGAAGATTCTCAGACTGTGCCCTGAGGCAAACTCCCTGGCCTCAGTCTCTGCATTTAAACAAAACTCTGGGACAAGGGGGAGATGTATTGCAAACCCACTCATTTAAGCCGAACTAAAGGAAACAAAATACATAAGAGAGCTTGGTCCTAAAACTCCAAGTCTTGAGAGAACATTAAGAAGAGAGTATGGCGTCCAACCTGAGCATTCTCTATTAAGAGTCTTTTGATTTCTCATATTAAGGAAGACCAGAAAGTCTTCCTTCCTACACATGATAAGTATTTTTTTTATGGTCCAGGTAATATATAGAGGGTCTGATACTTTTTACAGACCCATAGTGTCTGGATAAACATGGGAATGGGTGTGTTGCATACAGATACCAATAAAAATAAATATGAAATAAAAATGAATGTATATGTTCAAGAAAAGTAACCCCACACAAGGTTTATTAAACAAGCAGCTAAATGATTCCATGCATATTACCACTTCATTATTTTTCTTACTTTCCTGTGGACATGAGATTTGAAGTTCCAAAATTTGAACAAAAGCCCATTATTTTAGAATATTTCTTTGGCCACTCTCTTACTTTCTATGCTATAAGTTCAGGGAAACACACACAAAAAAGTAATTTGTAGGCTATGGTATTACACTAAAGTTGAACAATGTAAGGTAATATACTGTGGGTAAATTTCTATAAATCAACAGAAAGGGCATTTCAAATGTTCTTCTCTAAAATTGTTACTTAAAATGTATGTAACATGTATTCTGTGCATTCAGACATAATCTGAATAAATTTAATATCATGAATTATACCTTAGAAGACAGATTCTATACTGATACTTAGTAAAACTAATTCATTGGGAAATAAAATCATATAACAACTTTGTGTATGGCTTTCTCTGCAGCTTGCTTTGCTTTCAAGTGCCACATAGACTTTAATACATGCGAACTGGGCTCTTATCTTATTTATCATGCTATGAAGTATTCCTCTACAATCTCTTACATCCATTTCTCCTTTAATAACTGAAATTTCAGAAACCGAACAAGCCAAAGAAGTTGGTACTGCATTCACCAAGAAAGGTAAATGCATTATACTCATAAATTGCAACTCATTTGTTCAACTTGTTGAAGACTTAAAAAAATTTAAAAATCAAAATCAACTTAAGGAAAATGTTGTGACTGCAACTCACAGATCTAAGTTTTTTACTCGAGATACAGGATAACACTTATGAAAGTGCTTATTTATTGGTTTCACCGTATCATAGATACAGAAACAAGCACCATGTGAAAATTTGTAATATTTATGTTTGAAATAGTTTATCATTACATATAACAGTAATGATATGATTACTATAATATAATAGAAATGGTATGATTTACTTCAAACCCTTAATTGATGCTAGCAATTAGAGTTAAATTGCAAACTAATTTTTGGAATGTTGTGGAAATGTTCCTGGATTCTAGTCATTTCATGCAACTTCAGTATATTACTTGAAGTGGTTTAGGGCTGGAACAAATCAATTTTTGATTAAGAATTTTGACATGAAATTGCTCATTTGAACAAAATGACATTAAAAAGTTTCTTCTATGAGTTGCTGACTTCTTTTTGAAATATATTGTGAAGTCTGGATTAAAATCAGTAATGTTGACAATGCCTTTGAAGATATTTTTTAAAAATTAGCAAGATTATCTTCAATATATACTAACATGTATAAAACTATTTATCCTCCCTACGTTCTTCCTTTCCTTCTATTCTTCCTTCCTCATTCCCTCTTTTCCAGTCTCCCTCTCAATCCTTCTTCCCTCCTTTCAGCCCTTTCTTCCTTCTTTGCTATATTCATTCTGGTAAGAGCAGAGCCAGTTACCTTACTCACATTTTTTTTTTATTAGTTTCATTGTTTCCTTAAAAACAATCTGACTTTAGCATACTCCCCATGACTCGTATTTGATTAAGAGGAAAGCTAACTTAGGTGCAGGTGGCTCACTCCCGCAATCCTAGCTACTCAGGAGGCTGACATCTGAGGATCAGGGACTAAAGCCAGTCCTGGAAGGAAAGTTCCCATGAGACTCAGTGTGGAGCTGTGGCTCAAAGTGTTAGAGTACTATCCTTGAGCAAAAGAGTTCAGTGACAGGGCCCAGACCCTGATTTCAAGCCCTGCTGCCCCCACCTTCCCCCCAAAACATAAAAGAAAAAAAAACTAGAAAAGCCAAAACTGGATTCTAGTTGGATACCACTACATCTCATCCACAGGCACAAGAACCAAAGGTTCTGAAACTCACCAGTACGTTAAGCCACATTCATTTTACAGTTGCATTTTCCCACTTGAATTTCCCCCTACTGTGAGGTGATACTTTCTCTGATGGAACTATTCAGTTCCTATTAATGCTTCATTGAAGGGTTGGTTGAATCCTCTGAACATTCTCATTTAACCTAATTACTGAAGGAGAGAGGAACTGATTTTGTGTGAATAACTTCTACTGTTTTGATGTTTATCTTGGTAAGCAGCAAATACTCTACAGTGACAAATAAATCTTACAGAATAACTCAAAAATATAGCATGTACTTGGGTCTATTATCTCTCTTTTGGCTACTTATGATTTGAAATGGGCTCATTTAATATTTAAATGAATCTCAAATATGATTACATTGTCCTTTCAGTTGATTAAGCCATGAGAAACTTGAATATAAAGGAGCATCTTGTTGACATTTGCAAGACATTAAGTGACTCTAGCAATAACTTGCAATGTAAGCCAATTAATCATAGTGCCTTCAAGTGGAATTCTTTGCAGAGCTTATTTATCAAAACACAGTACAGATGAATAAAAGAGTGAGAGAAGTGGAAATGTTAGCAGGAATGCTGCAAGAGATGATTGCTTTTTTTCTCTTATTCTTTAAGATTAGATTTAAGGTTTCACTTGCATTATAGAGAGATGAGGACTACATAACAAGCATGGAGAGGACCCTTTTCTTAAAGTATTTGGCATTGAATCCATTGCAGAATCCATTCAGAAGCAGAAGCAACATTTCCACTGGAACTCGTCTTTACACCTTATCTTTGCTTTGCAGCTCTACCTGCAAAGAAAGAAGAGAAAACAACCAAGGCAGTGGAACAAGGTAAAAAAAAATGAAGGAGGTTGACGGTATCTTCTTTAGAAAGACAACAGCATGCGGCGCAATGCAATGGATTCAGACAGGCAGAAGACAATAACCTTTAAAACTATTGCTGGATATCACTGTCCTTGCATGTTTTCCTGTGCCCTGGAAAATGTGAGGAGTTAATCTAGGTTTGTCTTTCTTTTGTGTATACAACACCGAGTATGTATTCAGAAGGGGAAAACTCCACACGTGGCTTAATTACATTAACAGAGATGCTGAATATGATTGGAAATAAGGAAATAAACTGAGGGACACTCGTAGATATGTTCTTGCTCTGCTTTTAGTTCAATACCACACACTGGTAACAGGAAGGAATGAAGATAACCCAGTCACATTTAAGCAAAAACTATTTACATATGTGAAATTCATAGGTGAAAGCTAAAACATGGGAGAAAATTCAACAGCGAAAGTATGTTAGTTCAGCTTATAGAAAAGCTTCATTAATTTATTCATGTGAAAAGCATGACATTTTAGTGCTCTAAGGTACAAAGCCATAGAGTAGCCATGTGTTCTGTTTTCAAAAGATGCTCTGTCATAATTAGATCACGACAGGAAGTGCTTCAGGAAAAATGCTACAGTAGACTGGACCTCTCTTAGAGCTCAATTAAGTGCAAATATTTGGTGAAAGATTAATTTCTTTGGAATTCTCAGAATGAAAATCATATTGTAATTGCATCGATAAAGCTTTCCAGTTCCTCTGGATTTCTGCATACCAGCTGACATTGTACAAGACCCCGGATTACTTGTGTCTGCCTTTTCTTGAAGACAATGAACACTTTGTCTCAGAAATAAATATTGGGAGCTCTGGACCCCTATTTTAGCTGGCTTAATTATGCAAATTTGAGCATCTAAACTTTCTACTTTAGAAAATTTTGTCAATCTGCTAAAGTATTGTGTAATTAAAAGAGTAAATGTGTCAGGGATGCTAAAAGGTACGAATTCTGAAACATTTAGACAATTTTGTTATCTGACAACAAGTTCAAAGAATCATATCATTTTGATTACACCTAACTTTTAGTTTGGTCCCTTCCAGTATGAAGATTCTTATTTTTTCAGCTTCAACTATGGCCTTGTTTTTGTAATCACAGATATTAAGAAGAGCTAGAACAGAATATGAAACGCCCACACTAATAAAAATAGCACATAAGGCATCAGTGATTTGGGGATTGACTGCTTATCCTGGCTTAGCTTCATGTGTGTGTCATTTTCTCTGATTCTCCTCCAGTGGGCAAAAGACTAGAAGGAATTCCTCAAGATGTAAAGAGAGTCTTTCAGATCATTTTACAATTTTTAATTATATTACGTTTTAACATGTGAACATTTGCACTTTTCGTTCATGAAAAGGAAGTTTCCTCTTATATTAACTTAGCAATTCATTTCTATTTTAAATATTCTAGAATTGTTGCCTCAGCTTTTTTTTAACATAGCATAATAGGAAATCATGTTTTAAGCACATCGTCTATTTATGTGATGGTGAATCTATGGCTATTAAGATTTTAATGAAACTGGAAATGAGGTGAGAGAGATCATAGATAACTATATTCTACCTATTTCATTATAGTTTTCTAGTATTTATTAATCTTTTGGTGCATGGCCTTGTGGATACTTTTTCTTATAATATTGGTTACATTCAGAAGTACAAGTAATCCAAGAGAAGGTTTTTCACTCATTAAAATGTAAGGAAGTTGTGATTAAAGATAATTTTTACTTATTTAAATTTGAACTTTTAGAATTCATTTGAAATCTTTAAAGATTTTTTGTAATTTTAATAGATTACTGCACTTTATGGTATGAATATAAATATGTGTACTGAATTTTTAGATTTAGTGTGCATAACAATTATACCATGAAAATATCATCTAGTGTGAGAAATTTATACTGTAAAAGGAGAATTCATTTTACATTGCTGTACTTAGCAAAATAGACCCCTTTATATGTTTGAGGCAGAAATTCATTTATTCCAATTCCAAAAATTTCCAAAAAGCCTCCTTTTTTAATTGTTTATTTTCTTGAAGGACTGTCTATATATGCATACAGGAGGGCACATACTTCATCGGCCAGCTCTCTTCATATACAAAGCAATTTGCTGATAATAACAGTACATTTTTTTCTCAGTCCATGTCTACTTCTACCCTTATTGGAAGATGAAAAATGCCAATGATAAATATTATACAGGGCCGGGAGTTTGGCCTAGAGGTTAAAGTGCTTGCCTAGCATGCATGAAGACCCAGGTTCGATTCCTCGGTACCACATACATAGAAAAAAGCCAGAAGTGGTGCTGAGGCTCAAGTGGTAGAGCTCTAGCCTTGAGAAAGTCCAAGGACAGTGCTCAGGCCCTGAGCTCAAGCCCAGGACTGGCAAAAAAAAAAAGAGATAAATATTATACAACATGTTCTATCCTGGTGGCCATCTTTCTACATTTACAAATTGCATCTTGAACAAGTATATTAATGTCTAGTCAACACAATAACTCATTATTATACATTGTTCATTTGCTCTATTCAGTTTCTAATATTTAGTTGTGTTCTTTCTTTGGAATTATTTTTAAAGTCTGCCTTCTAAAATTTCATTTCTTTTCATTCAATCTTTGTCCCTCAAAGTAAAATATTAGTAAGATCTTCTTTGTTTCTAGCTTAGAGTAAGGCAAAACAGTATTCAAAGAAACACTATAAGACATGAAAGAATACCAGGGAATAAATTAAATATCAACATTGTAGATTTAAAGTTACAAGCTTCTCCCCATTTTTAAATTCCTTCCTTTAAACTGGCTTAAATCTTCAAGTATGAAGGTTTAAAAATTTATAAAATCAAAATCACTTGCAAGTTATCTCTTTTCCCACTTTCTCTCATATATTACATGAGTAATATTAGTAACACAGTTTTTAGTGTTGCATAGAATAAGTATTCAAGAGAAATTTGTGGACTGAATGCCAGTGAGATAATTTAAAACAAAGAAATATACAGATGATATAGATTTTAATAAACTGCTTAACCTACTTTGTAACTATTATCATAAATTAGATTGAATCCTTGTAGTGAAGATGGCCAGATGTTTCAGACACTGGAATACAATTGGATAAATCTTTCTTTAATCCATTTTGAAGAGGAAATGGTAGAGGAAAGCTAGTAATTATTATTTGTTAATTATGTCATTTTTGTTATGATGTTTCTGAACAAGACTGCTGCAAACACTCACATGAACCAATATTTTTGGAAAGTGAGTTTTCATAATTATTAATATTGTGAACTCACTAGGAAATCTTAAAATAGGACTGAATATTAAATGATTATGTAGTAAGGCCAATATATGTGTATACATTCAGAAATATTGAAAATTTTCATAGGTTTTTAATATCTATAATAATGTATCCAAATTACATAATCTCAATAAATTTTCAGAAAGAAAACATTTTCCATGTAAAACAATTCCTTAATAGATTATTGTTTATATGAATATATAAAGACTATTTTCCTAAGAGGAAGTCTGATCTGGAAAGCTATTTATTTATTTAATTTATTTTTGCCAGTCCTTGGGCTTGAACTAAGGGCCTGAGCACTGTGATTGGACATTTTTTGCTCAAGGCTAGCTTCTGCCACTTGAGCCACAGCACCACTTCTGGCTTTTTCTCTGTATGTGGTACCAAGGAATCGAACTCAGTCCTTCACACATGCTAGGCAAGCACTCCACCACTAGGCCAAACTTTCAGCCCTAGAAAGCTCTTTATTTTTAACATCCACAGATTCAAATGAAAAGGAAAATCATATTTTATAAATGTTAATGCTTATGACTGATTTTTGTGAAAAATACCTTGTTATTACAGAAATATTAAATATGGCCCTTTATTCTTTTGGCAATTAAAAATACCTCAATTAATGTATACCAACTTCAAAAAGATAAAAACCACTTCAAACTCCATTTAAATAGAAAAATAAAAAGCAGTTAAAGCTCCATTTAAATAGAAGTATGACAAAATATTTTTAAAACTTATAAAGAATGTTATTTCCTATTAACCAAAATAATAACTTAGACAGTTACCTGCCATTTTATTGAGGATAAAATTGGAAAATATAGATTATAAATGTATCAACGCTCATTTTCTTGCAACGATTCAAGTTTGCCTTAATTTTAAAATACTTAAAAAATTACAAGGAATTTACATTTACCTGAAAGCTTTCTGTATTGTTTTGCCTTTGATACCATTCTGTCAAGAATTGTACTCTGCATCACTGTATTAGTATCATCAATTGTTACAGCAACAGATAAATCCCAGGTTCTAAATGTTCTCTTCCTCTGTCTTCCACCTTATCAGATTCTTCCATTTTTTAATGCACTGGTCCTCTTGAAATTGTAATGTGTTATTACAATTGATTTATCCTCTAATTTTGAGTGGATGTTACAAATCTCTAAGACTAATGATTTCAAAAGAAGATTACTTGGATAATAGTGCTTATGTTTCTGATGTGTCTAACTTACCAAAAGAAGTGATTTTTACATTTAAAAATCCATGGAATAAAATCAAAGTTTAGTTAACACAACTGTATATAATTATTGGTTAATATGTGGTTATATGACTATTTGCACATGTTTATTAAGTCATGCTGTTGACCCTCAATAAATGTTAAATGATCATAACGAATTTACTGATTCCTGTGAATTGCAAACATTTTGACAATATATTGCACTTTCATTGTTTAATATTTATTGAGCGCCCACAAAAAGCTAGGCGCTGAGAAGGGGTGTAAGGCTCATGAATGGGCTTCAGAACAAAGATGGTTTACATATAACGTGTGAAATTGAGCACACATAGGTGTTTATGTATTTACACATTTTTTAAGAGAGTGTTTAGCAATTCGCACTCTCTCTAGATCACCTAACACAACTCATTTCTTACTTTTATTCGACACTTTGGAGATTATTCACACAACATTTTATTGTTTTTATTTGAGATTCCTATCAAGATTTCTTTTTTCCCTCATTTTCATTCTCTCCATCTCCTTCATCCTTTTAATAAACAGATCTGAACTCTATCATGAAAGTTTGTGTTGTTACAGGAGTTTTCCACAGTGTTATCTTGTGCAATACACCATATTGTTCATCTGATTTAAAGGTTGATTGATAGGGCTGTCTTTCAATGTTGAAGAAAACTTCAGACCAGAAAATGAACCATCATTGTCAATGATGGTGAGCTTTAAAATTGAAGTTAAAGATTCTTTATTATTGTTGATACACCATAATCAGCTACTGTGTGATTTAATTACCTATATTTGATGAAGGATTAGCTATTTGTCTATATAGAGGTCTCACAGATATCATTATAATATCCAAATTTCTGTTCTCATGCCAATATTATGACTTCGTAACATAATATAAACTATTTGTTTATACCGTGTGGCCACCCTGCCCATTTTTTCTTTCTCTTAGGAATTATGGGCATTTCATGGAGAAGCACACTGGAATTATAAGATCACAACAGATACCTTCTATAGCTACCTCTATGTTCCTTGAGGGAAACACCAATGTTACTATATCGAATCAAAGTTTCAAAGTAGCTGTATATAAATTTACTTTCTGACTTGAATGCTACAGATCCATTTATCAGTATGTCTCAAGGTTGCTTCCAGCATTGGCTTACTGCATCTACTCATATTCTACTTCCTGTGATTCTATGCATCCAAACATCCACATGCCACATCCTGGGATGTTGGGGATTTTTTTCTCATTCTTTGTTGAGAATTAACCTATATTAATTTCAGAATTTATCATAAGTGCCGATATTTCCTGGATTTTGTTCATTCTCTCATCTTGGGAATTGTCAATTTTTCTCTGTTGGGCCTAGAGCCACTAGGGTATGTCTCCATCACCATATTTAATCCATGCAATGCCACGAAAACATGCTAGGTTACCACCTCACAGCTTAAGATAATAAACATATAATTATAGAATATATCTAGTCTGTATATATATATATATATATATATATATATATTGATAGTGGGGCTTGAACTCTAGGCTTGGGTGCTGTCCCTGAGATCTTCAGCTCAAGGCTAGCACTCTACCACTTGAGCCACTGCTCCACTTCTAGTTTTCTGGTGGTTAAGAGGAGATAAGAGGCTCAGGGACCTTTGTGCCTGGGAAGGCTTTGAACTGAGATCCTTAGATCTCAGCCTCCTGAATAGCTAGCATTACAGGCATGAGCCACTGGTGCCCTGCTCTAGTCTGTGTTTTTAAAAACAATTGTCTTCAGTTTTGAAGTTACTGTTTACCACAGGAAGTGACTTACAAAGGTGACAACAGGCATGTTTGTTGAAACAACATTGACTATTGTTTCACTCCAACTCAGTCCTCTCCAAGTCAAAGACTTTTGTTACATGTACATATCCATCACAGAGTTTAATAGGGTTAGAGTGGAAATTGTTCCCAATTTTATATTCAAATCTAAACTATAAGCACTTCAATCACAAAAATCTATAAAAAGAGTTATGCATAAGCAAGTAGGGTTATTTCAGTTGTTCTATGCAGACTCATTTAAATAATTTATTATAATCCAATCATTTCAGTAAATATAGAGAAATTATGTACAAAAATTAAATGCTACTCATAATTTTAAAAATAACTTTCAGCAAAGTAGGTATATTGAGGAAGTACTATAAATTCATGAGACCCTGAGTTCAACATTCAATACTAAATATACACATATATTTGTTATATATATGTATATATATATATATGGAGATGTAAAGGACCCATAACAATCGGTGCAATATTAAAGGAAAAACAAAGTTGAAGAACTGACATTGCAACACTTGAAGACATAATGATTATTCAGTAATTAAGACTGCACAATAAGGGAAAGAATAGCAAATGTATTAATGAAACAGAACACAGAATACCCCAAAATAGACTTGCAAACATTTAACCAGCTGACATTTGACAAACTGCAAAAATGCTTCACTGGAAGAAGAAAATTCTTTTCAAAGTAATAGCAACAATAATAAAAGTAACAACCAAAATCTAAAAATGAACTTGACATACTACAGTCAAATTACACATAGACCTAAAGGCATAAACATAAAGTTGAAAAACTCCTAGAAGATAACAGAAAAAGAATAATGAGATTGCCTCATATTTGGAATTCAGTTAAATTGGGGAATAACTTAAAATGCAGAATTCAGGACACAATCTATGAAACAGCAATGACAAGTTAGCCATCATTAAAAATTTAAAACTTCCACTATTTTGGGGCTGGGAGTTTGGCCTAGTGGTAGAGTGCTTGCCTACCATGCACGAAGACCCAGGTTCGATTCCTCGGTACCACATACATAGAAAAAAGCTGGAAATGGTGCTGAGCTCAAGCGGTGGAGCTCTAGCCTTGAAATAATCCCAAGGACAGTGCTCAGGCCCTGAGCTCAAGCTCAGGACTGGCAAAAACAAAAAACAAAAAACAAAAAACAAAAACTTCCACTATTTTGTTTTTCCTCAAACAAATTGGAAGCAAACAAATATTTATAACCACTTTATTAATACTTGCTAAAATTGGGGAGCAACCAAGATAATTATCAACAATACTGTGGATGAGTATATCCTGCTATATCTACACATGAATTTTTATTCACAACTAAATATTAACAAGCTATCAAACCACAAGACACATAAAGCAATTCTGAATTCTACTTCGAAGTGAAGAAAACCTATCTGAATAATGCACACCATGGAAAAATAAAAAGTTCAGTTATTAACCAGGAGTTTGTGAAGAAAGAAAAATAGGGAATACAGTTCCTTTGTTTTTTTAGAACAGTTGGTGCTGTAATGTAGTATAAGTGTCATTTTAGGGTTGTCAAAATCCAAAAAAAAAAAAAAGTGAACCTGGGGGGAGGGAAATGGGGACCAAGACATGAGAAAGGGTATCATTGTATGTGAATTAATGCATCTTCTATCTGGCGAATATAATGTAACCCTTCTATTAATCACAATAAAAATATATGAAAAAAGGTGAACCTCTGTTTGAACTACAGACTTTTAAAAATTAATGGATGTTAGTAATATAGGGAATTTCCATAACAGAGATTTTTACAGATATTCAATGCACTATTAAATTTGGCTGATAATATCAGTCTGCTTCATGGATTCTAACAAACGGATAACACTCATGAGGGAACTGGATAGTGTAAGTAGGAGTATGTTTAGAGGAATGAATCTTACTTTCGACCCCAATGAGAAGTATCCTGAATGAGGTAGCATATGAATTATAGAAATTTCTCACAGTTTTCAAAGCTGGCAGTCTAAGATCTAGCCATCAGTATGGCCCAGGTCCAGTCTTCTCCCAGATGTAGACTGAGGTCTTTTTGCTCCTCCTCACAGCCCAGAAAGGACATGGCAGTTCTCTTGGGCATCTTATATTTTATTTTTCTAATATTTTTATTTTTTTCCAATTCCATTCCTAATCCTAATTTCTTCTCCAAAGTCACCTTTTCTAATGTCATTATACTGAAGCTTATATATGAATTTTAGAGAAACAGTCTCTCAGCTCATATTAGAAGGAATGAGCACAAACTCTGCACTTTGTGTTCCAAGCTGCCATAAAACTTGATTTGCTCTAAGAAAAGTCTTAATTTTAACAAAAGTGCATAAATATTTCTAAGAAATTCCACTAACTTAATTTCAAAGTACTATGTTTTGACATTCCTTACCAGGAAGAACAAAATTATTTATAAAAGACCATAATTTTGTTACATTCATTATTTTTTAGGTTAACATTTCCTTATATTCAATTACTTTCTTAAAAGTTCATTTCCATTGTCTCATTAAATAAGTTTCATTGAACTTAGATTGTAATGAAAATGGCTTCCAAGACTCCACAGAAATGTATTGTTGAAAGAGGAATTCAATTGAACAAATGAAATTCAAAAACATATTTTAAAAATGGTAACAAATGTAATCAATATAAAATTAGGTAAGATAACCAACATGAAGAGACAATTAGCAATGATTATATAGACATTGGCATATGTGTATAAAGAAATACAATTTTTTTTAGATAACAAAGTAAAATGTAGGTAAAGCTCAGGTTGAAATGTAACTTTCTTGTGATATATAAGAAAACTACAAATCTTGATCATTTCATTTTACTCAGCACATTGGTCAGATGGTGATTAGCAAATTCACCATGGAAGATGATTATCATGACAAAACACTTTTATGTAAAGATCTGAAATGTTTACTGCTTAAATATGGTCAGCACAGAATATGGAATATTTACTGATACACTGAAGCAGTTGCTACTGAGACCCTAGTATATGCACACAAAACCCTGTTTCACAAGCAGAACTCACAAGGCTGTGGTAAGATGACATTTGTGCAGAACATTAACAGCTATCAGCCATGTCAGTATTTTCACTGTTGACATTTTTCCATTTTTGACCTTTTAGAAACCATTTGTGATGCCCTTTTACAACCCTAGAGCCACAGTGTACAAAAGGAGACCTACCAATTTTCCCTGATCTTCTAGATTCAGAATTCCCACAGCTGTTAACCGGCCTGTTTCTGAGAAAATATACAACACTGTGATATTTTAGGTTTGGCTATCACCTCAGTAACACCAATCTCATTGCACATAGTGAAAGAAAGAGATCTTGTGTAAATGGGCATATCTATAATTTAATGTTTTATTAGTGTCTCTCAATACAGAAACAACTAAGAATGGACTATGCTTTTATTTATTTATTTCAAATATGGATGCTTCTACAACTTAGATTGCCTATGATTATATAATGAAATTTTCTATGTGGAAAAATTTCTACATGAGGAAAATTTTTATGCAAAGAAAATTCAATGGTTCCATTAAATATTTTGGGTTTTTGGTAGGGGAGTGTGTGTTCAGCAGCCAACACTGCTTTTCTTGTGTCACATTCACAAACAATGAAATTAAAGTTAAAATTGTGCATGTGTGTACTCCTTGTCAAACATATATTTTAAATGTTTTATATTATAGCATGTTGCTCATCTTTCTGAAAAGGCTGGGCATGAACCCAGCTAAGTCATACTCAAAAATTCTGATTAGCATTCTAATATTAAAATGTAAGTGCTACCAACATACTAATTTCTACACAGGTATTAAATATTAAGACAATCATGCAATTACAATTATGTAACCACAAAATTCACAGTATCACCTCAGGAAGCAAATGCACAAATTATGAAACAATTTTAACATCTGTTGATATGTGAGAAGCACAGTTGATATATCTGAAAAATATGAGCTATAACTGGATTTTCTATGTATGTGGTACCAAGGAATCAAACCCAGGTCTTGAAGCATGCTAGGCAAGCACTCTATTACTAGGCCAAACTCCCAGCCTGGGCCTACTCTTTTCATTGTTGCTGTTATTATTGCTGTTTCAGTTCTTGTAGAAGGAAAACTGTTGCCATGTGTTCAACTTATATATCATTAAAGATTAGTGTGAGAAGAAAACTCAAAACCTTTTTTAAAATCTACTTTTCTTAGGTATATTTACATTTTAATTTATAAAATATAATTTTCTGGTTTTGTTATAAGTGAACAGTTATATACCAATATAATTTTTATTCCTGTCCCGGAGTTTGAACTCATGGCCTGGACACTGTTCTGGTGCTTCTTTTTCCTCCAATTTAGCACACTACTACTTGAATCACAGCTCCAGTTATGGCACTTATGGCAATTTGTTGGAGATAAAGAGTCTCATGGATTTGGGTTTATTTCAAATTGTGATCCTTAGATCTAAGCCTCCTGAATAACTAGGATTATAGTCATGAGCCACTGGCTCCCAGGACAAAGTGAATAAGTCTAATTTTGTAAATTATTTAATACTTACCTTTGATATCTAAATTGACACAATCTTTATACATTGGAAATGTTTAAATATCTGAGAACACATAAAATATGTAAGACTAATATTATTACCAATATATGAATAATGCACCAGTACTGTCATATTATATAAGCTTGAATTTGAAACATGCAGGTACTTCTGTTTTTCTATTGCTTTTATTTTACTTTTCAATGATATTAAGAAAAGCATTTTTATCTTTGTCATGTATTTTAGTTTCATATAACTATTCAATAATCCATGGAAACTCATGTGAAATAAGCATTAATATTTATTGGGAGCATGTGAAAAACCTTGATATATTTGCATTCATAGTTTCTGTTAAATTGCTTTCTTTCTGAAATGCCTTTACATAAATGATCTTCTAAATATTTTGTTAAATGATTCTTGGACTTATATGGTTTTCTTAATATAAACATAGTATATTCCAAACATAGTACATTTCCAACACTTCATATCTCAGTTGATGGCAGATTGTCCTATTATATGCCAATGAAGACCTCTTTGAATCATTTTCAGGTTTACAAAATGTGCTTTAGAATTGGCATTCAATCATAAAGATAAAGTAACAATTCCTGACCATTAAAATTTTCAACTTTCAAGCCTAAACCCCAGTTAAGATCTTCTACATTTTAAGAGCAATTCCTCAATTGTCCATGTGGTCACATATTTTCCTACTTTTAATGTTGTCCTTTTTAATTTGTGGTATATATATTATATATACCACATAATATAATGTATATATGTCTTATATATTGTATGTGTGTGTGTGTGTGTGTGTGTGTGTGTGTGTGTGTGATGTAAACCAACAGCTAATTCCACTTCATTCAAAATTTGAAGGTAAGGAATTTAGGAAAGACAAACTAGGCACTTATCACTTGAGCATTTGCTTATAATTGTAACCACATGACAGGGTGGACAGTAGACATGTGAAAATAACCATCTACTGAATTTCCAAGGCGGTTTACTCAAAGGATGGACATGGACACCAGCTTTCTGATGGGAGTCAAATTGGGTCTGGAAACAGTATTGCCTCCACGTAGTCTCCACAGCATGGTGGAATACATGGAAAGTCTTACACTGCAGCACACGCGATGTTGCTAAAATGGCTGGTGGACCTGGCATGGTGTTTTCTGACTGAGCAAGAACAGCCACATAGCATCACTTTTATTTACTGTGTTGGTTCCAAATATTGCACTATTGTAATAAAGCTAAGTGAAGGTCTTCCCGTCAAAGTCTTCACATTCTTTCCATTGTTTTAAAGTGGGTCTTCTTCCTGCTTCATCTCATTGATGTAATTCTCCAACTCATCTAAATTAACTTCCTTCTCATCTCCCTCTTTTATTCTTTTTTTTTCCTACCTCTGGGGCTTGAACTTAGGGCCTGGGTTTTGTCCCTGAGCTTTACTCAAGGCTAGCACACTACCTCTTGATCCATAATGCCACTGTCCATCTTTTTCTGAGTAGTTTATTGGAGATAGAATCTCACAGATACTTTCATGACAGGGGTTGTCTTCCATCTCATATCCTCAGACCCCAGCTTCCTGAATAGCTAGGATTACAAGAGTCAGTCATCCGTGATCAGCTCCTTCTCATCTCTTGAAGTCCACATCAAGACCACATGCCTTAAGGCCTTCTTTGTTGCTTTATTCAACCTTTGTGGTTGAGCTCAAAGAAATTCTAGTTCAATTGTTAGCCTATTTAATGAGAAGCAGCAATCACGGCAAAACTCGCATATCTCACAGGGAAATTGTGAGCACTGAATGCTAAGCAGTAGTGAACATTGTGTGGTACATAGCAAACAGACTGGGCCACCTGTTCTCTATCATTACCTGTGGCATTTTGTTTGTACCTGTTTTGATTCTGTCACAGTCTGTTCCATGACGGGCTTATTTGTTGTCTTCTGCATTTTAAGTTGAATACTTTATCTCTAGCATAGCTCAGAAGACACCTGTATCTTAAACATCAAGTCAGAGGCCCCCCTCTGGTCTTTAGAGCTTTAGTAAACAAAACAGGTAAAAAAAAAACTTGCAATTTGTTCTCTATTACTCCTTGTAACTTTACCTTCTCCTGATCTTTCTTTCAGAAATTAAAAAAGAACGGTCTGTGAAGACTTCTCCTATGAAAGATAAAGGTAACAAAAAATTTTGTATAATACTGAAAATTCATTACTGGAAACATCTGGATATCTATGGTACATATATATATATATATATCACAGTTTTTACACACACAATGGTCCTAGTTATCAAAACTAATATTCACATATTTATCCCTCAAACATGTTTTCATTATTTTTGCTCACCTAAAACATGTTCTAAATTTAACTAGCATGAAAGAGAGAAACAAGAACAAATATACTAGTAGTTTAAAAAAAGGGAACAATTAGCCCGTTGATAGTGATTCACACTTATAATCTTAGCTACATAGGAGGCTGAGTTTTGAGGACCATGGTTCGAAGCCAGCCCCATCATGAAAGACCATGCGACTCTTATTTCCAGTTTACTCGCAAAACTCCAGACTTTGAGCTGTGGCTTAATTAGTAGGGCACTAGCCTTGAAAAAATTGTTCAGGACCAGTGCCAAGACCCTGAGTTCAAGCCCCATATTGGCACACACACACACACACACACACACACACAATAACAATTAAAATGCATATGTATATGTGATATTGGTAATGCTTTATGTGTGTTTACAATGCAAAATGACTAGAACTAAATTATTAACAAATCCACCCCCTCACATATTTATATTTTGACACCAACATTTGCTGTAAGTTTTACCATATGTAATGAATATATTAATATTAATTATAGTCACCTTTTGCAGAATAGTTTATGATTCTACACTGTACACATTAGTGAGTCATGATATTTGTCTTTTTGTACCTTGCTTGCTTCACTCAATATAGTATTACTAGAATGCATCTCTATATACCAGTGTCCCAGTCACATTCTTTTCATTCCTACCTCAAACCAGAAAGTGAGAAATGAAAGAAACCTGGAAGGATAGATTTTTTTCCTTTTATCTCTTCCTGTCACACTAAAAGTTATATTTATCTGAAAGGGGATGTTGAGCTTTAATGTCAAGGAGGAAATCTGTTAAAAAGCTGTACTGAAGCTCATTCCAACTAGAGACTACTTTTTTAGCTTTTTGAGAGTTTGTAGGTAAGACCAAATCACAAATAAAGGTGTTTCTCACAATTTATTTTACTTGTAATTTTGAAGTTTCCTTAATTTTATTGTCCAAAGTTTAAGCTATAAGATTCAATGCAGTGTTTGATTAAGTAGGTTGTGGAGAATTATAGATGCTTAGTTCATATTTTTTTCAAAATAAATAATTTCCCATTCATTCAAAGGCTCATTTGCTTATACGGACAAACGTAGCTTGCTAATATCTACCAGAAAAGAGGCCTGGGAGTTTAGCCTAGTGGTAGAGTGCTTGCCAAGCATTCACGAAGACTCAAATTTGGTACCACATACATAGAAAAAAGCCAGAAATGGTGCTGTGACTCAAGTGGAAGAGCTCTAGCCTTGAGAAAGCCCAAGAGCACAATGACAGTGCCCAAGCCCTGAGTTCAAGGCCCAGGACTGGTAAAAAAAAAAAAAAACTACCAGAAAACAACTGTTTATATTCTATATTTTTATTCCTTTGTTTTATTTTTCAAGAAAATTATATGATTTCCACCTAGATTCAGGTTACTGATGTCTCAGTTACTGTTACAGATTTTCTCATTGCACTTTATTATGACTTCAAATTAATATTCAATGTCTCTTTGCAGAGATTACCAAGGGGAAAGATGTGAAGGTTCCAACTTCCTTAAAGGAAAAAGGTAATATTGTCTAATAAAGTGTGAATTCATATGATCTGTATAATACATAGGGATTTGCAACAAAAGAAATATATTTCTTATGTTTTCAAAAGTACATTTATTGTCAGGCGCGGTGGCTCACCGCTACTCAGGAGACTGAGTACTGAGGATTGAAGTTAAAGCCGGCCGAGGCACTAAAGCATGTGAAACTCTTATCTCCAATTATCCCCTAATAAACAGGAAGTGCTGGTGTGGCTCTAGGGGTAGGGTGGTAGCCTTGAGCTGAAGAGCTCAGGGACTGTGCCCAGGCCTAGAGTTCAAGCCCTATGACCCCCCCACACACAAAAAGTACATTTTCCTCATCATCTCATTTTTTGTCGTTTCTTGGGCAAAAATGGGTTTCACACAGAGAGCTTCACTCTTACTAAGCAATCACTTTGCCACTTGAATTGCACTGTGGGTTATGGATGATTATTTTGGAGACAGAGACAAATAGAATTCCACCTGTCCTGGTTTTGAACCATGATTTATCTCATCATGCTCTATCTCATCAGCTTCATGAGTTGTTAGGATCGTCTGTATAGTTTGCCTTGGTATTTTTTTGCCATCATCATTTGTACAATGAAGCAAAAAAATAATCATTATATCAGAAATATTTAACAAAATCTTTAAATCATTGGCTATTTTGAATCTCTGTGTCAGTTCTAGATTATAAAAATATATATTGTAAAATAGCAAAAGGGGAATCTGAAGTATAGTTATGAAAAATAACAAACTTTGCTTTCCTCAAAGGACGAGTATAATACAATATAATACAAATGTTATAGCTTGGATGCCCTAAGACACTTTTTAAAGCACTAATCCTCTTATTTTTTATATAAATAAAACCTGATATGACTGGGAAGTTTTTCCAGGTTGTCCTTTGTAGAAAAGGCAGCATTAGAACTACAATTTCCTAAATCAAACACTGGGATCTTTCTAATGTGCCATCTGGCGCCTACAATCTTCTCAATGCAGCTTGTGAAGTGTATGGAGCATGGAATTAAATGAATTCTGATATGCAACACATCCTATAATGAAATATAAAAAAATACATATGCTAAGTCCAGTGTAATATATTTGGTTTTGCCTTATTTTAGAGTCTTGTCTTTTGACAAAACCTTGCCCTGTGAATGCTCTGACATTTCTTGCTGTCAAAATGAACTTTATAAACTTTCCATTTTACCCAGACAAAACATGAAACACATCAACTATATATGAATTTTAGAAGTTGAGGTGGTTTCTACCTTAAATTCTTGGAAAGAGGCTCTGGTTAAACTATGAGGACTTGTAAACATTTCAGGGTAGTGTCATATTTTTATTTTTTACAAAAAAGAAAAAGTTAATGTATTTATATGAAGGCGTTGATGGTGAGAAAGACAGGAAACAGCAGGAGGGAAGCCTTCTAGGGGAATGAGTGAAAAATGAGGATGCATGGTGAGAGCCAATTACTGTATGTAGCAATTTATGACAGTGCTGCCAGTGAATGATGGTTTTATAGCTTTGCAATTAATTTCAAATTAAACAAAATTCTAATGTATTAAAATGTAAAATCTCAACATGATGTTTCTTAGCCCACATATGTATGTGACATCTTTCTAATATATTTACATCATTAACTCTTCCAACATATTGAGGAATATTTGTTTGTAATATCTAGCCTATCTTGCTTTTTAATCATCCTCTGTGACTTTAGTCAGTTTTGGTGATATAAGCAGGTTTATTATTGGAGAGTGCTTCCTTACCTAGGCAAGTGATTATTCTAAGCATTCTGGACCCATAGAATGGCTTAAAGTCAATGGTCTCATTAGTTGAACTACATCCTTGAGTTATCTTGCCAACTTCAAATAACATTGGGCCTTGTTCTGACTGCTGATTCTCTCTGTGACCTACAATATGTGTAGTTGCCTCCAATTATATCTTATCTATTTAAATGCATACACTGCACACTAGGAAGCTTCAGGGAAGAGACGAATAATGAGGCTATATATAAGTAGACATGAAAGAACAGATAAAGGCAGAGTGATGCTATCAGAAATATGGTGTGCTGTACTTAGCATATACGAAAGACAAAGGATGAGGAAGATAAAATGATGAAAGAAAAAGCAGGAACAATATAATACATATATCATTTCTTTCTGTGCTGAAAAGAGATAATGCCCTCTGGGCTCAGGGAAAAGAGCTGCCTCAAAGTTCATTGGGAAACTTGCCAATGAAGGACTGCAAAATCAGGATTTAAGTATTGAATCATACATTAAGAGTTGGCATTAGGGATTAAACCTATTTCAGAATTATACCTATAAAAGCAGGTGAAACACAAGTTATTCGTGATGGAGGTATTCAATTAGTTGCAATAAGTGATATGTAAGAAAGCTAGTAATGCCAGGTGCCAGTGAACCATGCCTATAATCCTAGATAATGAAGAGATGAGAGGACAGCAGTTCAAAGCCAGCTGAGGCACAAATGTGCATGAGAGTCAGACTCTTCAATTAACCACCCGAAAACAGGAAGTGGTGCTGTGGCTCAAGGAGTAGGGCTGTAGCCTTGAGCTGAAGAGCTCAGGGACAAAGCCTAGGCCCAGAGTTCAAGCCAGAAGAAGATGAAGAAAAAGAATGAGGAGGAGGAGGAGGAGGAGGAGGAGGAGGAGGAGGAGGAGGAGGAGGAGGAGGACAACGAGGAAGGAGAAGAAGAAAGAAGGATAAAGAGGACAATGAGAAGGAGAAGGAGAAGGGGAAGGAGAAGGGGGAGGAGGAGGAGGAGAGGGAGGAAGAGGAGGAGGAAGTAGAAGAAAGAAGAAGGAGGAGGATGAGAAAGGGGAAGAAGAAAGAAGAGAAAGAGGACAATGAGAAGGATAAGGAAAGGGGGCAGGGGAATGGATGGAGGAGGAAGAGGAAGAGGAGGAGGAAGAGGAGGAGGAGGAGGAGGAAGAGGAGAAGAAAGAAGGAGAAAGAGAAGGAGGAGGAGCAGGAAAGGAGGACAAAAGGTAGAAAAAAGAGAGGAGGAGAGACAGAACATGATACAAAGAGAGAAAATAATTAGAGGTGTTTTGTGTATGTAAATGTATTTGTGTATATGTAGTACTTGTTGATAAAGCACACTGCTCATTAGCTTGAGAACCTACTTTCAATTTTAATGTAACAAATTATGAACTAGTAACTTCATTTAATTATTCTGGATCATTCTATGCAAATAGGATAAACAATATGAAAGTCTGAAAAATGGTATGGAGCAGTTTTCCATGTCCGGATTGACCACATCTAATATTTTTGGTCATTTTTTTCTTGTTTTATTTTTGCCAGCCCTGGGGCTTGAACTCAGGTCCTGAGGACTGTCCTTGGTCTTTCTCAGGCTAGAGCTCTACCACTTGAGCCAAAACACCACCTCTGGCTTTTTCTATGTATGTGGCACCGAAGAACTGTACCAGGGTCTTCATTCATGATAGGCAAGCACTCCTACCATTAGGCCAAACTCCTGGCTCTGTAATGTGATTTTTGTACACATATTAGAGTTTAAAACTAATGAGTCTGGGATTTTACTTTATGTTTTGATCTAAGTAAATTAAGGAAAATTGAATGAAAAATAAAAGATCTCTGTCCACACAATCATAAAACTGAAAGGAATAATGATATAACTTCCAATCTACCTTTGGCAAACTGTACTAAAAGTTTTGTGCAATCAACAGATCTATACATTATTTATATATTAGTGCCTAATTACTCTGCTAATCATTTTTATGTTGTACAACCTAGTCTTATCCACACATGACTATAGTTCCTTTTTTATAAGGTAAAAATTTGGAAATTTAATGAAATTTCAAGGCTACACATTAGTAAATAGGGTAAATTAATTTAAAAATGAGAGGAATTTTTTTTGTTTGTTTGTTGGGGTTTTTTTTCCTGAGTTTTTCAACTGTAAGACAAAGAATATGGATAAATTGAGCAATTACTTAATAGTACCATCAAATATAATACTAAAATATATAATACTTCTATATTATACATGAGCAGACTGCTTAATTCATGAATACAAATAGTGATGCTTTAGGGACACAATCAGAGTAAAGGAGGCAGGGAGAATAGAATTGTCAAATTTATGAACATAGCTAAATAAGAGGCAAAAACTTTTCAACTGAGCAATCAAGAGAATAATTGATTCAAGATCACATAGACAGAGGAGGAAAAGCGTTGTGAAGTAGCATGTATTGATTGTTGGTTGCTGTGTGGCTAATCTTAGTCAATCTTAGGAAAGTTTCTATTTTTGGAAGTTTCAGAAGTGAAAATCTTTTGAGTTGTACATATAGCCAGTCAGATTCCCATGGTTATATTTATAAAAAAGTAACATGTCCACAGAAGACAAAATCACACACCCCCATAATGTACACACAGATTCTTTGCAAAACAAACCAAAACAATTATTCTGTCTCTTAAGACTTATTGGAAAAATTCCATAAATTCACCAAGAGTTATTACAATCTGAAATATTGAATCCATAATTACACCTAAAGAAAACAGAATTGGGGACTTGTGTGTATGTGTGTGTGTGTTTGTGTGTATGTGTTTGTGTGTATGTGTGTGTGAGTGTGTGTGTTTATTCTTCATTTTCCCATTATCATTTTGGTAGCAATAGCTGTCACAATAGAAATAGCAATAAGAAGGGGGGTGTAATCAAAGACTATAAATAAAGGTCACAGTATAGCTCACTGTGGCAGAGTGCTTGCTTATATTCACAAGGCCCTGGGTTTAATCTATAGCCCTGGGGAGAGGGGAGTCAAGTAATTATTTGAATGAGGTAAAAACCATAAACTTAGGACAAATCTATGAATGTTACTTACTATAGACACAACTATTTTATTTAAAATGTATTTTGCTTAAAAAGTAATTTTGAAATTATGTCAGAAGAGTGTAAGGGAAATGATTGAAAATAGCAATAAAATGACTAAAATGTACTGTGTTTTTCATGCCTGGCACTGTGTTGAATTCTTCAGATGGAGTGTTCAATTTAATTTTCACAGCAATCCAGCTTTTGCCCATGTGAAAATGGAAGCACCCAGGGTGTCTTGTGCAGATCACATAATGGTGTGTGGCCCACCCTGGGCCCATCTGGCAGGGGGTCTCTCTACCTGCTCCCTCAGCCATCACACTCCTCTATTGCCTCAGACATTATTGAGAAAGGTTAGCCAAGATAAACAATGCCCCTCTGTGGATTTTAGACAAAGAGGTTATATAAGCTGCTTTTGAATGTTAAAACTTCGTGTAATATGGCTAGTTCAGGACTATCTAAGACAGTTCCTAATTTTCTATCTGTATCCAGACTATTTGAGTCTTTCAAATCTCTCTTTAGAAAAGAAGATAATATAAATGATAACTTAATGACTACCTCAAAATAAACAGAAACCTCAGCTACTACATTATAATGATAATTAGGATCTCAATGGTCGCTAATAGCTTGTGTAGATAACATAACCTAAGCAATCTAATTTAATTGTATGACATAGAACGTAGCTTCCTATGCAATCATGTATGTGTATGCAATGTTAAATGCCATTTTATTCTATGAATACCAATAGTATTTAGAGCATTGTTTAGAACTGTGGAATTAGGAACAAAATCATTATTCAAATAGCAGTATGACTACTCACTGGCAGATGTGGACCTAATGATATCTGCACCATAGCAAGGGTGCATAATTCTTTGGCAAACATTTATTAAACCCAACTCTAGGCTAAGCATTATCTAGTCACCATTAGAATACCAGGAAAAATAATAATTCATCATATGAATCAAGAGCTTATGGTGGGACTAGATCGTTAATAACATGAATATTTAATGGTATATAAATAAAATATACTTAGCAATATAACATGCTTAGTAACTACTAACTGGAAAATATTATTGCAAAGTTGACAACCATTGCGTCCATACAGAATATCTTGCTGTTAAAGGCATAAACGTTATTCTAACAAAATAAAGCAAGAAAAACAATCCAATGTACTGTCATTGAAACTTTATCTTGAATGGAATTTCAAGAAGGAAGGACAGACTTGTGATGGTCTTTTTAGTTTTATGAAGTGGGAGAGGAAATTTCCTCAAAAGGGAGAATCTCCACTGTCGATTTGCCTTGATTTGCATGCAGAAATGTTGGTCTGATTGCTTTGCTTGAGAACACAGTGGTTGATGACATTGAAAAATCATTAATGAGGCTCCCAACCCAAGCTCATCAGCAATTTACATTTCATAAATGAAATCAGCAGCCTGGAAAAGTCAGTGCTGTGTGTGAAATGGCAGATGTCTGCCTCAGCATCTCACATTGGGGATTCCCGGCTTCCATGTTTATGCAGTTCCCAGAATGAAGGTCTCCAAGGGAAAATATTTATGCAAAATAGATGTTGCTTTACTACACAGTCCTGATAAGTAGTAGGGAAAAATAAATTAAGACCCAGCAGAAAAGAAATACAATCCCTTGCCCCCCTCATATGCAAGTTGCTTGAAGGATTCTTGATCCTTTCCAATGAAGACTTTTAACTAATTATATTTAATATGTATACATATTGTTGCTATAAATGTGACCTAAAATAAGTCCTTCATGAGAAAGACTCAAAGCTAGCAAGTGAAGAAAATGATTTCGATATTAGTCAATATATCAGCTATAAGATGAGATATGAAGATTCTTCATTTTATTTCTCTTTTTATTCTATTTTCAACTTATTTGAGAAAGGGCATCTGTCACTATGGAAACCTAGCTGGTCTCAAATTCTCCTGCATCCCCCTCCTAAAGCTGGTACTGCAAGTATGTACCATCATGCCTAGCACTAACCTCTTAATAACCCAAGGATCTGACAGAATCGCTGCTTGCCTTAGAAATTTTTGGTGATAACCTATTGTATCTCATTTCCTGTTTTGTATTCCAAAATGACATCCTGACTATGTGAGAAAAATAAAAATTGCCTTTAAGCTTCATGAATTCATGTTCATAATTGTAACAATATTGATGTATCTATCTTATAACTCATGACAATCCTACATTATTTTTTCTCATTTAGCAATGACAAAATGGACCTTGAAGCGCTCAAAGTCACAACAGTTAGTGAACTTGCTATTAAAGCCTTGCTTTCTGACCTAAAATCTCATTCTTTAGCACTCCAAATGAACTTCTAACTTGCCTTCAAGTTATCTTGTTAGATTCTTCTGTATAATAATAAGTCATTAGTTCTATTGTCGAGAGAAGGTAATGAGACTGGTAGGTTTGATAATGTGAATTCTATTATGCGCCCCTAAAATTCCATGTCCAAGTTAATTCTGGTTGCATTGTACTCAGAGCTATAAAACAGTTCTTTAGAACATTAATATTCTCTCAAAATGTTTGTTGATGTTAAATTAACAACACAATTGACAGGTGTGAGAGAGCTGTGTGTGTGGTAGGAAATAAGGCTTTTTCAAATAGATGACCCATTTTTATAAGCACAATGTTAGTATAACCTTTCTTAGGGTAGAAAGACAACATCAAAAGAATGTGTTTCTGTGAACTTCTATATTTAAATGAGGTAGATTATAGACGTAGAGAGTAACAGATGAGACTCAGGTCATTCCATCTGGACTTTGGGATATAAGCTCTCTAATGAAGGGGCGAGGACGAGTTGCAGCTCTGATGCTGAAGGCATTGTTCAAATTAATTGTATTTCTTACAAGACATAACTGATCTAACTCCAAATAGGCATAAAATAATACTTACTTTAGATCTATGGGCTGATAGCAATGTACAGTTCCCCAGAATTTAGAATATACTAAACACTGAGAAACATTTAGTCTCACTACTGTTATTTTGCTAATCTGCTTGAAAATTTAACTTATAGCATGATTGAATTACTAGTATAATTGAATAAAGAACTATTAGAAAAGTAAGAGATATTTCCTTTTCCAATACAAGGAGAAAAAACTCATCAAAATTCACCACCCGAAAACAAATTGTTTTACTGTAGATGAAGGAATTCAATATGACTTAACTTTATCCTGAACTGGCTGAGACAAGCACATATCATTAGGAAGTGAATAATAGAAAGAATCATTGAATTAATGGAGGTCATGTTTGCTGTAGCTAAATACAGAAAATTGACAGTTAGTTTAAAGTCATGTAAATGTAGAAGCTGTGTGGTACTGAATTTTATCTCTGGTTCTAGAAGCACATAATTATTCAATTTTCTTCAGGACTGAAGATAAAGAAAGGACTTTGAGCCTCTGGGGTCACAATTTCTTTCACTTACTGATTCATTCTTCAGTAATACTATTGAGTATACTCCATATGTAATTTATTTGACCAACTGCAGTTTTGTGAAATGAGTAGTAGATATAGTTGTTGATCCAAGGAGCTTAAACTCTAAAAATCTAAAAACTACAGGAAGGGGGAACAATGTTCAAAAAGTAATATACTCACAGCTGGTTGTGGTGGCTCACACCTATAATCCTAGCTACTCAGGGGGCTGATATCTGAGGATCAGGGTTCAAAGCCAGCCTGGGCACTGAAGACTGTGAGACTCTAATCTCCAATAAATCACTAGAAAAGTGAAAGTGGCACTGTGGCTCAAGGGATAGGGCTGTAGCCTTGAGCTGAAGAGCATCAGTCTCAGAGTCCAAACCCCACAACCTACAAAAAAATAAAAAATAAAAAAATGTACTCACTATCTTCTATACATCACCCTGATAATAAAAGAGAAGAGAAAGAAAATAAATTTTTTAAAATAGGTAACTATATAAAATTATTTTGTTGCGGCCACAAAGATCTAGAAAAATATTTATATAATAGTAAGGTAGATAAAACACCAATATCAAGTTTGTCCTACCAAGTCATGTAAATAGGGAAAATGTCCCCCAAAGTATCAAAAATGCAATCAAAATGTCCTTATCACTTTTTACAGGATGTACATATGAGTAATACAAGAAGAGGATATGAATAAGCACGCAATCCTCCAAAATTTTCAGTTATATATTTTATAGTGTTCAGAAAATGAACATCTACCAGGATAAAATGAATAAAACTGCCTAATACCATATCATATTCATAATCTATGCTCTTCAAGTCTCCCAATTGTGAGGTTAGATTTTTCTGGGATTTGGAGGAAGGACAAAGTTGATATATAAAAATTTTTCCATTATTCAAATAAGACTGAAGAGGGAGAACTATGAAACATAAGCCAATTTGTTTTTTTTTAAGTATGAACTAGCAGCTTGAAAATAGAGTAACTAGTTCGATAGTTATAATGTTACTATAAAGTTGATTCAATGGTTCAGAAATTACACTAGTTTAGAAATAATTATGTATCCATTTTATGTAACCACTAATTGAAAATATGAAATTTCTAGAAAATACTTATTCCATTGATTACTTATGTAATTTTAACAAATTTAAACACTATAATTTTAGAAATATAGTAACAATAGTTAAAATTGTCATTTTGAAATTCTCTAGTTGAACCACCAGATGGAGCTCCATTAACTGAGCCTCTATTAGGAAAAATAGAATTACTTAGATTGGTTCAATTAAGAAAATGAAAAAAGTTTATGCTACCTTCTCTGAGCAGTATTTATTACTTATTTGCAGTATTTTAAAACAATCTTTTGAACTATAAGATAATATATTTTTTTATTAAAACCAAGAAGGCTAATTAAATTAATTAGCAAGGAAATTTAGAATGGTGGCAGTTTAAATAAAAGTACTTTTGCTTTTGCTTGTGTGACAGTTTATCAAAAATGTATATTATGTTAATATATTATGAAAGTATGCACCTAATTGAAAATATACAAAAACAAATCAAGGAAATTTTTAACCATCTTTGTACTGATTGTTTTTCAAATTTATTTTTCTATGGTTGTTGTTGTTATTGTTGCTGAGTGTATGTTTATATTTCATCCTAGTACCTGATATTAAAAAAGATGAAAAGATCTCTAAAACAGGTAAGGACACATAGTCTTTTGTTTGTTTGTTTGAACAAGTCTGATTTTCACATCAAGGCAGTGTATGAACTTGAAAATTCAAAGACACTAAAATATATTGGTACAAATTGTACATATCTTATATGGTACAATTAAATGCATGCCTATTTTAAAAGAAATCCCATGCTCTCTAGTAGCAGATTTTAAATAAGTTCATCATGATACTAGGAATAACCATATATACTCTTCAAACTAAGTAAATGAACATAGGTTAAATGGCTAAAATCTCCAACCTGAGGATAACAAATGGTTAAAAATTATCTCTATTATCAGTTGATATGTGTACTCTTGCCTTCAACTGTTTCATAAATGTTGAAGTAATAGCTTTATATAAATAAAACAGATTAAATTCTCTACTTTTCCACTAGTTAAATATTCAATTGCTTTTGGGGGAAGTCCATTAACTTTTGGCTCTTAATTAAATAAAGAGAAGAAGGGAGTGAAAATTTAGAAATTGGAAGGGAAACATCATATAATGAAGAGAATGCAGAAAAAATGTCATTGTAAACCCAGAGGAAACTATCAGTCTTTCTGGAAGTATTCCTTCTGTATATTATACAAATTTGCTTGTCTGTATCAAAGTTTAAGCCTGCAACATTATTATCTGCACAGTGAGTATTAACATTAATAACATACCTTTAAATTTTAAAGATTATCTTTTTTATGTTTCAACTTCTATTTAATTAATAGGTATAGCCATTATACTTTTTTTTGTGGGTTATGGGGCTTGAACTCTGGGCCTGGGCGCTGTCCCTGAGCTCTTCAGGTCATGGCTACCACTCTACACCTGGAAACACAGCCCCACTTCCCCTTTTCTAGTGATTAACTGGAGATAAGAGTCTCAAGGTCTGTAGTGCCCAGGCTGGCTTTGAACCTTGATCCTCAGATCTCAGCCTCCTGAGTCACTAGGATTATAGACATGAGCCACTGTTCCTGGCTTCAATTTAATTTTTGGTGTATATTTATTGAAATTCTGAATGATTAATGCCGTTGTCTTAAAATACCACCAACACTGGAAAAAATTGAATCATTTTCTTATTTTTAGTGAATGAATGTAACCATTTCAATTGACTTTGAAATCCGAATCCATTTATTCACAGGAAGATGAATAGTAAAAACAATTTTGAGTCATCAGAAGAAAGTTTAATATAATTAAAATAGTATATTGAGGGCTTAAATCAAAAATCATCATGGACTTCAGAGATATGTACACATAAGGAAAAATTACATTGAAAGACTGCCATGATTGTGTTGTGTGGTATCGGTGAAAGGTTATTAGTCATATTAACTTGATTTTGTGCTTTCCTGTCCTATAAACAAAAAATTTTTAATGTAATGCTTACTTTGCTGATATACAAAAGACAGGGTAACACATACACTACAAATTACCTATTATTAGCCTGTGTTGAATAGTTGTATATATTATTATGTGCTATTGACTTTTTAAATTTCTTAAAGACAGACAAATTAATATTAATGGCATTCTTATGAAACAATTAGTAATTTATTCAAACATATCTGAATATCACTATCCAATGTTTGGAATTTTACTAGACAACACAATTTATGACGATGAGTTAAGATTTTTTTTTCCATTCCTACACAATGCAATCAGGGAAGTACACATGGACTGTTTAAAGCTGACAGGAAGGCAACTAACTATATTAGTGCAGAGGCCTGGAGAAGACGAGAAAGCAGAAGCAATTCTCTTCCTACAGTGTTGAGCCATCAGTAAAATGTGGATCTTTGAGTACATAAGTAAGAAGTTTTATTGTTGCTGTTACATGAAGTTTAATGTCCTATACAAAGACATGAGAATCAGCAATTTAAACTAAAATCTTTTTACAATAATCTTAGCATTACACGATAAAATGAGAGCAGTAGGGCCAGAAGTTTGGCCTACTGGCAGAATGCTTGTCTGGCATGCAGGTAGTCCAGGGTTCGATTCCTCAGTACCACATACATAGAAAAATATGCCAGAAGTGGTGCTGTGGCTCAAGTGGTAGAGCTCTAACCTTGAGAAAACCCAAGGACAAAGCTCAGGCCCTGAGCCCAACCCCCGGACTGGCAAAAAAATAAAAATGGGATCAACAAACCAGTATAAAAAAGAAACAATAGCTGGGATATGTATAGTTAATTTTACTAATCATTTGTATTTAATTAGCTTCATTTACTTTTGAAATTTATTGACATGACTAATTTCAGAATTAAATGAATTTTTCTTTAACAAAATCACTCAACTTTCAAACCCATTGAATAATTCTAATGACATTTTTGTTATACATTCCCCTAGCATATGAAATCATGTTCTTTAGAAATGCAGTCATTTTCTTTGTGTTGTGCTGTAACAGATTTTGTAACTGATAAGCCATTATACAGATGCTAATGATGATAATATATATACATATATTTGTATATATATGAGATCTCAAACAGGAGAAGCAAAGGAAGGAAATCACATGTGGAAATTGCTAAGATCAAACAGAACCAGAGATTCTATGGACATTTGGAGATCAGGGAAAATCCCTTGAAATGTTAGACTCTGATTGTGAGTCTAGAGATGTAGAGTGTAAGATTCGGGACAGAAATAATTCTTTAAGTACAATGATCACAGATTGAGTTTAAAAAGAAAAATAAAGAGGGATTAAAATAGCTTTATTTTCTTTTTCTTTTATTTATTTTTTGATAATAGTCCTGGGTCTTGAACTCGGGGCGTAGGCATTGTCTTTGAGCTTTCTCAAGACTAGCACTCCACCACTTGAGCCACAGCGTCATTTTCTGTGTATCTGGTAATGAGGAATTGAACCCAGGGCTTTCTTCATGCCAGATAAGCACTCTACCACTGGGCCACACTCCTGGCCCTGAAGATAGTTTCTTGATGAGCAAAAAACAACTGGCAGAGAGAAGGAAAAAATGCCTTAGTAGGAAGAAGAGATGGCACAGTATCCCAGCAGTCCACATGGGTGATATGACAATTTTGAGACATTCTCAATGTGTCTCTTACAGAAGTATGATGACTCAGAAAAAGCCATTATATTTGACAAATGAAGCTGTCAGTCTATGGCCTTTGGGAAAAAATTTTTATTAAAATGGAAGAAGGAAAAACCAGTTTACAGATTTAACTTGAGAATTTATCCATCATATGTAGAAATATAAAATAAAATATATTTTTCCCCCATAAAAGAGGCAAAAAATGATAGTCTAGCTTATAGAATCAATTAAGTATTTCTTTTACTATTATTTTCATGTATGTTACAGGAGAAAGAATTCTGGGAAGAAACATAGCAAGAAATCAACAACGATAACTATTAATTAGGAGAGAAATCTCCCAAATATAGCAAGTATTAGGATACACACAATAGATTGAGGGAATTAGTTTAATTAAAAGGAAGAAAAATTTCCCTTGAGCTTTGAGGGAATAATGAAAGAACAGATTAGATGAAAACAGATGTATATGAGCAGTCCACTTCTTGGAGCTCTTGACATGTAAAACTTTTGTAATTGTGACCTATACACTTGTTGTAAAATCTATGGGGTGGTTTCCTTTGTGCTTGAATGCTGGGCCTTCACCATGTGTGCTAGCTCTTATTTATCGAGACAAACAATTTACCTCTTTAGCAAAGCTAAACTATGTAATTTATAGCTACTTAAATAGAATGATAAAAAGGTGAGTCCTTTTAAACACTTGGAAAACCTTGTAATATTAACTTAGTTAATATTATGAGTCTATAGACAATAATTTCAGATGTCTTCATACTAACAATGGACAAATAAGATTTGCACTTTAAAGTTATTAGTCTAATCCCGATTTGTCATATGAATTAGCTCTACTTGAGAATACATTGCAAGGTGATTCTTGTCCTTATAAAATAGATTTTGATATTAATAATCTTATGAAAGAAGTCTTCACAGAATTGCTTTGCCCTTTCTATCACAAGAGTAAACAGCAAAAATATAAAAAGCCATAACCAGATATTAAATCTACCAATCCACCATGATTGCCAACTTCTAGCAATTAAAGATGTGGTCAATAATTTCCTGTTTTGTACAAGTCATTTATTTAATAAGATTTTTTATGGGAGCTAAAACAGAAACACACACTGTGACAACAATGTAAAAATGGTTAATGATAAAATATACACATAAAATTTGCTGAGTGATTTTTCAGTAGTATTCCCATTACCACACACACACACACACACACACACACACACACACACACACAAACACATTAAAACTATGAGATATAATACATACGTTAAACTATCTTCATGTTGGTAAACATTTCACAGTCTATGCATGTAATGAACACTGTGTTATATAACTTTGACTATAATTTTTTAGTGTACCAGAATAATGCTAGAAAAATTACCCTCCCCACATTTTTTTACTGAAGGCTTGGATAAGTTGTAAGTAATAGTTTTTATTTATTAAGAAAATAAATATTTAAAATCTTCTATAATTGATTAATCAACCTAGCCTGCTTCCACTTCCCTTTTCTTAAATTTGCAGGTAACATTTCCTCCATTGTTTTCTTGTTTCTTACCTGGCACTCTGGATTTACCCTTCTGTTACACTGGCCTGTACTTGAACAAATTTATACCTCCTTGTTCTCTCTCAGAACTCAGCATTGAAATTAATCTCTTCTTTTTTGTATTTATCTTTTAATTTTCATTTTCTTGTTCATGAATGTTTTTCTTCTACCACAAGAATTTTATATACTCCACCAATGGAATCATATTACGTGTCCTTTTCCTTTCAATTTTATTTTAAAAGAATGTGAGGGAGTAGATAATATGATTGAAGGATGTTCTATGTATTTATGAAAAGGTCATAATGAAACCTGGATAAAATGTTATGAAATTTTACTTTTAAAAGGAATAGTTTGTGGAGTAGAGATAAACAGTTATAGAAAGGCAAATATAATTAAAGTACATTGTAATCTATCATAGAAAAGTGACAACAAAATTCTTAACTTCTCAAACATTTTAAAGGTTATTTTGTTTATAGTACTAAGATTTGAACACAATTGAAGCAGAGATGCACCTTCTACACTTTAAAAATCTTTTAGACTTTTTCTGGTGCCAGTCCTGGGGCTCAAACTCAACATATTATCTGGCTTATAGAACAAGTTTCATAGCCTAAATACAGATGTTTGTTGTTGTTGTTTTGTTTTGTTTCTAATGCAGTGAGATGAAATCATTACATTTCCATACAGAAATATTTCTAAAGCTTGGGATAAAGTATTTAGTGATGTGATATCTGAAAAGAAATCTAGCATGGAATAATTTCTAAATTCAGAATAGGTAATCTATAATAGAGATTCATTTAGCGCATAGTTCTAGTTGTCATGATCTGGCATTTGTTTGTCATCTAGCAAAGACTCTCGCATTGGTATACAAAGGGCATAACACAGTAAGGTAGAGTAAGCAAGCCAGGGTTAATGTTCTTGTATTACAGTCAATCCAGTTAGAACCCATTAATTCTTGCATGATTAATCCACTCCTGGAGATAGACCCCCTATAACTACTCATTTAATCATCCCACTAGGGCCCACCTCACAATACCTTACCAAAGAGATTCAATTTCCACCTAGTGTGGGAACAATGAAATCATAGTCAAGGAAGTTTCTGGGCTGGGTGATAATTAATGAGCAAGTATATTGAGAGAGCCAAAGAGGAAAGGAACCTTAGACAGGAAATTAAATGAGAATAAAAATAATGCACTTGTGGCTATAAGATAAAAACTGGAGAGGAAATGGATAGATGAGGCGTACTCAAGATATATTTGGAAAATAAAATCAATAGGACTATGTATGACCGAACAGGGATGACAAAGAATGAAGAATCTTTGTGATTCCTAATCACCTGGACAGATTCCTATGAGAAATCTACTATCCTTTTCCAAAATGACAAATCTGTCTGCAGAAGGGAAAACTAGATCATGGGTGCAATGTTGAGATTTCTATGTCTGGATTTTGTGACATATATTCAGTTGTGACATATTATTCAGTTTGGGCTAAGTGGTTACATAATGGGACAATTCTTCCCTCTGCTTTCAATCAATTAATGTGGTGTCAGCTTTTGATGACTTTAGAATGTGGTTCAAAAGAGAAGCACCTACTATGACGGTACATCCCAACTGTCGTTTTTTATGGCTGTCACTGGAATTAAATTTGTGGCTAAGCATTTCGTTTCAATAGATAAATCTGATAGAACAGACTATCATGCAAGACTAAAGCAGCCTTCCTTGATTTAAGTGCTTAGCATGCTCTAGTACAGTCAATGGTTGCTAACGGAAGGACTAAATGAGAGTATAAGAATGGTGTGATGTTAATGCTAGAGCAACTTCAAATTTTAGCCATAATTTCAAAATAATTGCTTAGTTAAATCACTTCCATTTATTTACTGGCTCACTGTTAACTTCTTTTAATATTTCAGCCTTCATGGTATTGAGAAAAAAATGCTTTCCAGGAAAGCAATGTCATTATCACTTTGAACTTTTGAACTTTGAGGGACAGGGTCCGGAGTATCCCTAACCTCAAAGCAAACTGTGAAATAATTCATTAGATAAATCATGATAACTGTAGAAGCTTGAACAACAGCTAAAACATTCCACAGTCTTTGCTGTGATACGACCTTAAGAATCTTAAATGAAGAATAGATGCATGAAAAATGCTAATGAATGACTAGACGTTTTAGCCATAGACCTTAACTAAAACATGTTTAATAACCTGTCCTACAATTATAGCTTTAAAAAGTAAAGAGAGCTGGATGTGGTGGCTCATACCTGTAATCCTAGCTACACAGGAGGCTGAGATCTGAGGATTAAGGTTCAAAGCCAGTCCAGACACAAAAGGACCTGAGACTCTTATCTCCAGTTAACCTCTAGAAAACAGGAAGTGGGGCTTGGCTCAAGGATATGGCAGAAGCCTTGAGCTGAAGAGCTCAGGGACAGCACCCAGACCCAGTTCAAGCCCTATGACTCCCCCCTGAACCCAAAAGGAAAGAAATCCAAACAGCTGAATTTCTTATCTATCAGAGCAGGTTTCTATCTACCCTGAGCATGAAAAAAAAATTCACCAATGAATTTATTTATGTATATGGTAATATTTGTTAAATAGACCTTAGAGGAATAATGATCAAGTTTTAATAGATTGTCATTTATTTCTTTGATTTTCAATACCCTATAAATAATACAAACTTCCACATGAATTTATATTAATTTTCAGAAAATTAATTTCTAAACTTAGGTTAAGAATGTGTTATTACTTTAATTCTCTAACTTCTATCATTACACTCAATAAATCAAATTGTAACTATGTCAGAATACATATATTGGAAAAGGAAAAGAAGAGCTTTTATTTAGTACTAGTTCACAAACATAACAGAAAGCACCCCCTTTCAGACTTTTATATCTTATTCAGATATACTTTCTCCACTTTAGTCTTGATAATTAAAAAGTTGTAGAACATCATAAAATATGTTGCAGACTAATAATGTATTTTAATGAGATATACTAAGATATGTACTACACTGATTGAAGTACCCCCATACAAGTCCTTGTAAGGTTTTCTTAGGTCCCCTAACCAGTTCAATACATATGGTAGAAAATCTAGACATTAACCTTCAGGTCAATTTAAATGTTAGAATGATTGTTAGATGGTTCTTTCCTGCTAAGATATATATTTATAACAGAACTGTCTTCTGCCTTGTTCTCAATAGCTGTGGGCATAGTTTCATCTGAAAGGGAATCATAGCTCTTAAAGCCAAGGCTTGTTAAATATGCCCCCTTGCACTTAAACATGTTCCCCCCATGAAAAAAAAATCTATTAGGAATGGCATACACAGAAACTTAGCCATAAACCTAGGAGGCATTATTGCTGCAACATTGCAGGTTGGTTTTTATCGGACTGAATTCCCAACTAGCCAATTTATTCTTTAGTTCAAATTCATACACTTAATTTAACCATCATATATACTTCCTTTTATGTATTAAGTTGTGTGTGTGTGTGTGTGTGTGTGCGCACGCACACGTGCGTGCTCATGTGTGCACACGCCAACACAAGGGCATGAATTCAGTGCCTGGGTACTGGCCCTTAGCTTTTTTGCCCAAATCACTACCACTTGAGCTTTTTATATCCTTTAATCTTAGATCTGGTGTTGTGGATCCTCTTTATTCCTTTCCCTATGCTCTCTGCATTTGCTGTTGCATAGTATTCTGCATTTATGTTTTTATATCATCTTCTTCCCACGTATGCCTATTCTTGTCTATTTTTCTCATCTTTCAAGGGCCCAAGTCCTATTTTTCTAAAACTTACCTCAGTGATCTTAACTTAGTCACGACTTCGAAGGGCCAATTTCTGAAGGACGACGTATTGTTTTGGTTCTCGACAATTTTAGTTTTCACCACGCAGTTTCTGGAGATGCATTACAGACTACATACGTAGTATGAAAAATGTAACACAATAGTTCAGAGAAACGTTTTAGGAAAAATAGTCAATTATAGAATCATTCTGTGTCTATTAATGAGCTTGGAAATGAATAGACACAGAGGATGAGAAGCTAAATAACCAAAATCCAAAGCTTTGTAACTAGGTAGCTTTATAGAAATATACAGTTGCCTAATGTTTATATCGATGTAGTTTGAGATATGTGTATAACTTTAAGATGAAGATATGCTTAACTTGACCTGGTCTCCTCAGCACAATTGAACACCTTTAAATTTGCACATAGTTGTATGTATTTGTGTATTTTAATAGGTTCTTGTGTATATTTCTGAGGGTGATATGTCAGTAAAGTCTCAAAGAAATCATGGCTTGCTCTTTTTTTTTTTTTTTTTTTTTTTTTTTGCCAGTCCTAGGCTTGAGCTCAGGGCCTGAGCACTGTCCTTGGACTTTCTCAAGGCTAGAGCTCTACCACTTGAGCCTCAGCACCACTTCCGGCTTTTTTCTACGTTTGTGGTACCAAGGAATCGAACCCGGGTCTTCATGCATGCTAGGCAAGCACTTTAACCACTAGGCCAACTCCCGGCCACAGCTTGCTCTTCTAAATAACATTACACAGATTTTTAAAAAATAACTTGAATCCTATTCTTTTACTTAAAGAGAACCCATGACTTTTACATGAATCATATTTATTGGGCAGAACATAATATTCTCATTGATTTGTGATTAATAAAGCATCTTTGGTGTGTATTGACAGAAGATGATTTCTAAGGAAAATTATTACATATTTAGAGAATGAATATTGTTGATAATGCTCTTTACTATATTTCTCAGACTTTTTTTTCAGAAATCCTATAAAACAAATTTATCTCCTATATCATTACTGGTATGAGTTCTCTTCAATAACATTTGCTCTTACAACTTAAGGCAATTGTAAATTATATATTGTGCTTAATATTTTTTCTCTGGTACCAGAAAGGTGGAGTCAAATTATATACCAAGTCATAAGAGGTATACAATATTTTTTGCAATGGAAATTAATTTATTATCAGTAATGGTAAGGTATGCAATAACTTTAACATTCAGTTTTTGTTTAATATAACTTCTAAATTAAAATATTTTTCACATTCATTTTTCCTTGCTAATTTTCTACATTTTCTTACCTGTTCTTTATCAAATGAACAGATAATATCTGAGGATCTATAATGCGAACATAAATTAGGTATTACTCAAGTTCTCTGTAATCACATGACTTTGTTGCTTTTTAGAAGGGAACATATTCACTTAAGTTGATGTTTACCATACATTATGATTAGCATAATCTACATAGCATTATTAATTCATAAAGGGGAGCCTAATCCAACACAATCAGTTAAATATTTGTGAGGTAGGAATAAACAAACTGAGCCAAACCCAAATGGGAGCATGCTAACCAAAAAGGAAAGACAATAAAATTCCAATGGAAAAAAAAACCGTAGAACATTCAGATAAAGTAATGACCCATGTTTGTGGATCTATAAATAAAATATGATTACAATCAAAATTTTCTGAATTCTTTTGTGTCTATTGACAAACTGATCTAAAGTTTTTGTGTAATAGAAGATGATCCCAAATAGAGAATATAATGCTGAAGAAAAAGAGCATACAGTAGTTGGAACTCCAAGCTTTGACAATTTCAATTATTATAATATTCAATATTCTTTCCCTGGTTTCTCTCCCTATGCTCACTGAGATTCCTTTTTAGTATGCAATGATCAGTGTTCACCAAAAGATTTAAAGGATTTTCTGCACATCTCCAGAATTCACTCTTCCTGCAGCTCTCTATTTATGGAACTCTGACTCGTGATCACCAGCTTTCTTGTCTTTCCTGGACCCCTAGATCCACCTGGGCAATTCAGGGGGCTTCCTGAGTTCTTGCTTGCACTAAGCTCTTGTAACTTTCTCAATGCAATAAATTGAAGTAGTTACAGAGAATTCTTCTCATCAATCAAAGACAAACATCCATTACCATCTGACATATTTTCTGTTTTCTGTAGTTTCTAGATCAAAGAGCAACCAGGTCCTTGTTATTGAGAAGTTATTAGGATAATTTTGATAGTAATAGAGGATGGGAGACATTTTTGACTGCCCAAATATTTGCTGGTCCAGAAAATTAAGAGTGCAGATAGAAATGAAGCTGGCCCATAGACTGGCAACTCCATGTCTGTCATTAAAGCCTTTTTCTTGTTCTTTTGTCCTATTATCTTCTTTTAGAACACAACTTAGTCATTGCAAGAGAAATTTGGTGACTCCAAACCTTAAAACAAAGACTATCAATTTCATCTAAAAAAAAACCCTTACAATCCCTATCCTAGCTCCAGAAGGTTAAAAATATCTATTTGTATTCATCAAAACTTATTCACTTAGCTACAATTATTTTTAACTGTATTATATTAAGATGACAGGTTAACTAATAAAAGTAAAAACAATAATCTTGAATTCTTCACCTAATATGCTAAAGGATTATTTTTAGATACATAGCTCATTATTGTGTCCAATAATGGTAATTTAATAAAGACTTTTTGATTCAATTATGAATATTTTTTGTGCATTTTTAGATAAAGAAGTCAAGCCTAAACTTCCACGTATGTTATATTCATATCAAATGAATGAATGCATGAATGAGTGAATGCATGTTTTTGCACATCCTCTGACTGCAGGTTGTCTGCTTTCTATAATGTTTAAATCTTTATAATTTTTTCAGTAATATGCTTATCTTAGTGTATTTCTGATTATATGCCAAGTTAAAACGTCCTCTAACCTTTACTCATTGCAAGTACAAAATAATGCTTTTTATAAACATGTCATTAAAATTCTAACTCACATTAGCACTTTTCTCCAAAATAACTCCCTATTTTGATTGACAGTAAAAGAACTCTACTTTTCCGTTTACATTAATTTTCCTCCAGTATGACACATGAGACTATGAGAAATATACCATAAGAATGTAAGTACCAAAATTAACACATTCATGTAATCATTATTTTTAATGTTTGCCCATTTTTAGAACCACAAGTGAAAAAAGAAGAGAAGCTAGGTATGTATATTTTATGTATAAGTTTGTGCATCCATTTTCTATTTATAATGGGCACCTTAAATTTTTGCTTGAATACAAATATCATACTAAAATTCTGTCTTTGACAAAGTTTTACGGATCAAAATTTTATATTTGCCTAAGTTATTTCTAGGAAACAATTCCTTTCTTCCATAGTAAAATCTAGGAACAGTTTATATGGTTCAGAAGAAGAAGAGAGTGATTAATCCTATTGACTTTTACACAAGCACTATTTTCCCTTAATAATTCTGTGACACAGGCATTCTATTAGTAAAGTAGCTGCTCCCTTCTTTCTCTTTCTTTGCTTTTTGAATCAGATGAATATTTCCAAGAGCTTTAGTAGGAAGCAGGAACTTTTTCAAAAGAAATACAAACCAGTATAATTCTACTAAAATGGTAGCATGTGTTTCTTAATTGTGCTACTTTTATAAGGCTATTCTATATCATAAGTGGAGGAGTTTAGAAAGGATTGGCATTTATTCCCTCAAAGGAAGTCCTTTCTTCCCTTCCCTAATGGTCTCTTCCTACATTCTTGGTGTCCTCGGTTGTGTCATTTCTAGAGACATCTTTTTCTTCAACATCACATAGGCACAGACCTCATGATCATATCTTAACTAATTGATGTCTTCAGTGACCCCATTTTAAAACAAAATTACGCTCGGACCTGAAGCCTACGTGCTGTTGATGCCCTAGAAGAACTATATTTCCATTTAGGAACTCCTTTTTAAGGAGGTAGCCAAGAAGGATGTCCATATGCCCAGGTATGCCCAAACTCCCAGAGGTAGCAGACAGGAATATGCCCAACCTTCACATCGTGAAGGCCACGCCGCTCGAGGCTACCTGAAGGAACAGTTTGCTTGGAGGCATTTTTATTGGTGCCTAACCAACGAAGGCAACCAGTACCTCCGAGATCACCTCCATCTGCCTCCTGAGATTGGGCCTGCTACTTTGCGCCGCAGTTGACCTGAGACTGGCAGGCCTGGGCCCGAAGTCTGGAGGGTGAGCGGCCTGCAAGACTCCTAAGAGGTGAAGCTGACAGAGACACATACAGATGGAGCGCTTGTACCCCCTGGTGCTGGCAAGGATGCCTAAGCTGGGGCTGGGTCAGCAACTGAATTCCAGTTTAGAGATAGTTTTGGTCATGGACGTGGATAGCCACCCCAGTAAAGATGGAGAGGATTATTTTGTGTTGAATTAACTTGTAGCCAGAAAAAAAATAATATTTGGGATATTGGAGTTAGGAAGTACATGTATTTTTTGAAAAGATAAAGTTGATTCCACCCAAATCCATGTATTTCACTTGTCCCAAATGCATTAGCCCATTCCTAGTGTGATGAGATCATCATCATTATAGCATCCACTCCTACATCTGAGATCTCAGTCAAGCATACCAAAGGACCTTGTCAGAGTCATCATAATTTTATGGATATCACATGAGACATTATTCTTCCTTCTGTGAAAATTCCTTTCTATGTGTCTGTAAATCCGTAAAATGAATCATGTGTCTTCAATCAAAATGAAAATGCAACCATTGCAGAGACAATCTCATCCTCCAAGGAAAAAATCTGGAGGAAAATTTGAAAAGTCGCAGCGTTCAAAATCTGGTATTTCTGAAGTTTTGGCAAGGTCTTCTCATGCTCACTTCTCTATTTTCTAAGTCTGTGAGGAGTGGCCATTCCCCCAAAGCTAAATGAAGCTTACTCTTACAAGAGCTTTTCTTTGGAGTCATTATTCCTACATTGCATCTTGTCTCTATTCGTGTCTATCTAGGAGACGTATTTGTTTTGTTTATATAAAATGCTCAAAAGTCTGTTCCATCTCCTATTCAAATTATGAGAATCCAAGACACTGAATAAGACGGCTATGCCAATAAATATTTTCTAGGCTGCATGTCTATTTCTCTTTTTTACTGAGGTGGTTGATTGGGTTTGGGAATCAGTCACCTAATCTTTTTAGTAAACTTTTGTCTAGCCACACACATGGCTGTTTCTGGACTACAAAAAAAAATTAGGATGAGAATTTACCATGTTGATAATAGCTGATATCTGTTTTATTAAAAATTCTTTCTCCCTCCTGTAATCCTAGCTACTCAGGAAGCTGAGATATGAGGATCAAGGTTCAAAGCCAGCCCTAGAACTAAAGTTCATGAGACTTAATCTCCAATCTAACGGTTACTCTAACCACTAGAAAACCGGAAGTGGTGCTGTGGCTCAATGGGTAGGGCGGTAGCCTTGAGCTGAAGAGCACAGAGACAGCACCCAGCCCCAGAGTTCCAGCCCCATGACCACCAAGAACAAAAAATTGATTCTAATGCTTTTCTTTACTTTCATATTTTTTATTATAGACTACAAAGAAAAATCAGACTTTGGAATTTTGCTTGGAAATGTTTTGCCTGGCTTTGAAAAAAATAATATTCATTTACAAATTCTACCTTTCTCCCAACTGAACAACTTAGCTGAACAACTCAGTTAAGTTAAGCAAAGTTATAATGAACATTTAGTCAATGTTTAATGGCTATTAACATGTGTCTCATTTCTTTATGAGAAAAGCAAAACAGAGGCAGTATTCGCATCCTTATTTCAAGCAACATTCTGCTAACATGCACACTTACACACACATCTGCATACACACACAGAGCTTTAGATGCATTGCTTAAAATTTCAAATGTTGCCATTGTAACAGTATTGAGGAATAAAGCCTATAATAGGTGATTAGACCATGAGATAGATTTCTTTCTGAGGAATGAGATTGAGCAGTTTACTAAAGGCTTCCTATTGTCTTCATCTTACTTGCTCTCTTCCTCTTCCACCTACCAGCATAGAACACAGCATTCTTCCTCTACATTGGCAAGGAAATCTTATTTTGGAAACAGAAATGGAAGCTGACAGAAATTGGATTTATTTTCTTGGACCTTCTGGCCCCTCGAACAGTGAGAAATAGCATACTGACCTGTACAAATTACCTAGTCTGTTATATCAGAGGAAAGCTAAGACAGAAATAAAGTTTTCTCTATTGCTTTACCAAATTATCTCTGAGTCCTCAGCAGGATAGTATTAAATATTTATTTCTGCCAGTAAAAAAAATATCTGAGTGACATGGTAGGGCTTCAAATGAAGTGCCTCTAACATATTTTAGCATTTATTCATTCTGCAGCTCCCACTTCTCAGTTATGACATTCACCTCCATGCACAGAGGTATTTACATGTGTTCCCATACCAAAATCTATTCATTTCTTCATATACGATATAATACCACCAACTGTTGCTTAAAAAAGAGAAATGTATTTCATGACAGTTGTGGAGACAGAAGGATACTCCCTTCCAAACTTTAGAGGTCTTCCCTTGCCTCCCATGGCTGTTTTGTGGTTGTCATCAGTTTTTGGTTTTGTTTGGATTGTGGATCTTGTGATTGGCTCCATCATTAGAAAGCAGTTTTTACAGAATCCACCATATTGTAGTAGGATTTCTTCATATTCTAAATTATTTCATCTGTATCAGCAGTATTTTTAATTGTATTTGCTGGAGGTAATGTATAGAAGGGTTATAATTGCATCCATCAGGTAGTGGGTGCATTACTTTTTGAACATCTATACCCCTTCTAAAATGACAATCTCAAGTTAGGGCTCAACTTCTTTAATACACACCTTCAAACCATAATACTCTTTGTCTAGATACCTAAATGCTAAATAAATTCAGTTGGGTAGATTTCAAAGTCTGTTTTTTCTTACAATTTATCTTCCATTATTTTGTAATGCTTTACTACTGTAATCATCATGAAAATAAGACAATTAAGGCTGAAATCAATTATCAACAGCAACATCTTAATGACAGTCAAGTGCATAGTGTGTTTGTAACTACTATGTTTAATGGTCTATCATTAACAAAACACTATGAAGCCAGAATAATGTTTAGTAAAGTTCTCCATTATTCTCTAAAAAAAAAAAGAAAAAGAAAAAAAACAGTGTTTCTAAAATCAAATCTTTTCTCTAGCTTTTTAGAATTAAAATTTTCTCCCTTTTGTCTTTCAGAACTGCAAACTAAAAAGGATGCAAAACCAGGTAATAGGTTCAGAGCTGATATTACATACATTTTAGAATTAATATAGGCTTTCTGCCACTAGTTGGATTTGAACAAATTCTTAGTTCCTCATTATTTTTTCCACTCTAGTTCACTCTAGTTCACAGTATAACTTTACAGAATTCTATTAGGCAAAAATCAGGATTGTCTTCTGATAAATTTATTTAGAAGTTATATGCCATTAAATAAACCTTAGCAGACACTTCACTTTTCATGACACATCTTTTGAGGTCATTTCAAATTAAATTTAATCAAGTTAATTTTGTAAGACCTAGTGCCAAAAATTCACAAACTCTTGGACTGTTGCATATGAGAATTCAGGAATCTACTGTGAAGTTAGGAGTTTTTTTTTTTAAAGTATTATCAGGCCAGGAGTTTGGCCTAGTGGTAGAGTGCTTGCCTAGCATGTAAGAACACCCGGGTTCGATTCCTCGGTACCACATACGTAGAAAAAAAAAAAGCCAGAAATGGTGCTGAGGCTCAAGTGGTAGAGCTCTAACCTTGAGAAAGTCCAAGGACAGTGCTCAGGCTCTGAGCCTAAGCCCAGGACTGGCAAAAAAAAAAGTATTATCATCATTATGGGAAAAATACAGATAGTGAGTATTATCTGTACAGATATTTATGGAAATTAAAAGAGAGAAACTTTGGAGAATTATTTTTTCCAAGATTTTCAAGCTAATGTATACTGAACCTAGAACCCTGTACCATGTCTAATATTCTCCAAACACTGCACAGGCCCACTGAAATATTGTCACTGATTAACTTGATCATTTTTAAAAAGAGGTAGCTGATGTTAACCTCAAAACAGATGAATTTTCTAGGGCACGTTGGCACTTAATATTCAAGTTCTACCTATAATAGCAAATAATTAGTGATCTAAGACTTTTGTAGAGACTCTCAAGAACAACAAATCCATTGTTTCATTATGGCAAAAAGATCCTACTACCTGAAATTAAAGAATCTAAATTTATATATATATATATAGTATATTACCTCATTCTTTTAATTATCTTCAGAGATTACAAGGAAGTAGATTAAAACTTGAGTCTAGCTGTTCATGTAAATAATGTATATGTAATATAACAAAATTCATAACTTCCTATCTACTATTCTTGGATATTTTATTACATATATGTACTTCAAATTAATGTTTTCCGGTCATGGTAGCTCATGCCTGTAAACCTAGCTACTCGGGAGACTGAGATCCGAGGCTCATGGGTAGAGGCCAGCTTAGGCAGGAAAGTCGTGATGAGACTCTTTTTTTGTTTGTTTGCCAGTCCTAGGGCTTCCAACTCAAAGCCTGGGCACTGTCCTTGCATTTTCAAGGCTAGTGCTATATCACTTGAGCCACAGCAACACTCTTGACTTTTTTGTGTATAATGGTACCAAAGAATTCAACACATGGCTTAGTGGATGCTAGGCAAGCAACCTACCACTAGGCCACACTCCAGTCCTTTCACCTCCCACGGGATCCTTATCTCCAATTAACCACTTAAAAACTGAAAGTGGCACTGTGGCTCAAGTGGTAGAGCACTAGCTTTGATCACAAAGAGGCTCAGGAACAGTGCCCAGCCCTGAAATCAAGCCCCATAATTAACAAAAACAGACAAATTAATTTGTTTTACTAGACACAAGCATTCATTTTTAACTAGAGCCCAATATGATTTAAAGGTATGCCTTGACCCATTTAAAACTTATATTTGTTAATTTTAAATATTGCATTCTGTAAAGATAATTTAACCTAATATGTTATTTATTTTTGCTTTTAGCTTCATCTGAAAAAGCACAAATACACAGTATGTATATTGATATCATGAGTAATGATGACAGAAGCTATTAAAAAAAGAAACATAAAAATTGCATATTCCTAAATTATATATTTTAAAGTATATTTTCATACTTTATTATAGCTTAAGATTTGAAATTATTTCTGCTTACATGTAATTAAGGATATGGATGAGATGCAATTTTAGAAATATTTTATTTATGATCAAAATTTATCTATTTTAAGCATTTAAAATTACTGGCTTATCTGATAAAGGATATTCATTGAGTATTCATTTATAAAGTTCCCAGGTATCTAAAAATTCTTTTCTTTTTATTATTTGCAGAAAAAGACATAGTGAAACCAGAAAAAACTGTTCATAGTAAACCAGGTATTTTGCAGGTGGTATTTGTAAAACAAAATTGTCATTCATCATTATGGCTTTACCAGAAGGAATAGAACAAATTCTATTCTAAAATTATTTCAGACAATCATTGACCTGTAGACTGTTTCCGATTTTAGTCATCCAATAGCATTTGAACTGACAACCTAACCAATCAGATGCCACTAGAAAACCTGACATCCCCTCTCAGAATGGAGGTAATTTAGCACAAGACCACCATCTGCAGCATGCAAGAATGTAGACAGTGTTTTGAATTGCCTTCTTTTGTTAAGGACAAGACATTCTGAGAAACCTTCTAATTCAGATTGTGTAATTCAGTTATGATTGCCTTAGCCTCTCCAAGTCCTAAAAATGATGAAGCAATCCATAACTTTCCCGCTTTACCTTACCCTTCCACCGCTTTTTTCCATCCACTTCTGTCTTCCTTCTTTTCTCATTATTTATGGTCTTGCCTTTTGGAGAAAGTAGAGGAGAATTAATCTATCTTGTTTTCAAAAGTAAAGGCTATTCATTTTAAGTTAATTTAAATATCCTTCCCTTAAAGGAGGAAATCTTGTACTTACCTTTTAAAATTGTACTTCAGATAATGTAGCCCGTGGATTTAAATAAGTTGATTTGACTTGCCTATATTTTTTTTAAATAGATAACATTAGCCTCCCCCTCAAAAAATACAGAAAAAAACTAAACATATAGAGTAAGAGTAAATAGGGCTGGAGAGTGGAAAGGTAGAATAGCTTTCTCTATTGACAAGCAAAATCTTAGAAAGAACTTTCGGAACTTGATGACTAAAGGCACTAATTAAACCCTGTTGTTTTCCTATTTCCCAAATGGTAGCTATTTTTAGGTGAAATACAGAGATGGTGAGATTTTTTTTCTCCTATTCCTTGCCTTCTAGTCACAGGTTTATTTTTGTACATTACAGCCTTCATTCTCTTTATAGTCCAGGATATCCAATGAAACTTTCTAAGTAAGTTATTGTTCAGTTCATTCATACCCATGCTTAATGCTTCCAAAGTTTAATTTTACATATCCTCAGTATGATATTCTCTTTACTTTAGCCCAAGTCTATAAACTCACAGATGGCAGGAGAATATTGAATACATTAGAGTACCTTGGCTCTCTTCACACCTAAGCACTATAATGAATTTGGTTTCCCCCAAAGAATCCTGGGTTTCCAAAGAGCAACATGCCCACAAAAGCTTTAAAATAATTTCACATCTTATTCAAACTCATTTATGAGAATGTCTATTTCTTGTAAAGAGAGTACAAATACAGTTGTTTTTAAAGTTATAACAAAATGGAGAATTTGTAAGGGCAGATTGGAAAACAATTTAAATCAGCAATCTGCTACCGTAATTGGGTTCAGAAGACAACTCTGAAGGAAAAATGTCTCTGTGCTCCAGTTCAACTCAGAGATAATATTTTGTTTTACTAAAGAAACATATACTTTTCTTAACTTCAGTGTTATTTCATGAAGAATACAAAATATCAAGATTGAAATATTTTGTTGTTTTGTACTGATGTATACAAAATGTCTACTTGTGTCAACATTTCTCCTTATGCAGAAGAGAAAGATCTCAAGCAGGTAAAAGCTGCCATGATTGAAAAAACAGGTAAATGAGTTACTTTATATCTTTCTTCTGTGTATCAGATATAGCTATACATACATCTTCATTAAAACATGAAGACTTAATATCATAAAGTGTGACTGTGAATCATTGTAAATAATTTAAGATACAATCAAAATTTTCATTAAAAAATAATACGTGCTGGGGTTTACAAATGTGAAGTATGACTAACTTAAACTTATGTGAAATTCATGAGAAAAATCTATAAAATATATTAATTTTTACATACTCTTAGGGGTTTCATTTTCAAACTATTTTTCTCAGATCTTAAAATAAGAGATGTGCAAAGCTTCCTATTGCTTATAAATTAATGGAGTAAACTTTTTTCATAAAAATTTCATGGAGGGGCCAGGAGTTTGGCCTAAGTGGTAAAGTGCTTGCCTCGCATGCACGAAGATCTGGGTTCAATACCTCTGTACCACATATGTTGAAAAAAAGCTGGAAGTGGTGCTGAGGCTTAAGTGATAGAGCTCTATCTAGCCTTGAGAAAACCCAAGAACAGTGCTCAGGCCCTGAGCTCAAGCCCAGGACTGGCAAAAAACAAACAAACAAACAAAACCAACAAACAAAAAGTCTTCCATGGAAACTTGTGTGGTTATATAACCTTTAAAATCTGAATAATCCACAGAACACCTTGTATTAGAGTAAAATGCAATCCACAGCTCATTCTTTCACATGAGATAAAAAAAGAGGAATGCAAATACTCATCTGATGTGGCAACTTTCCTGTAAGGAGAAAATAAACTTTGGAAGCTTCAAGTCGACCATTGAGTATTATTCAGTCTATTCCAAGATGGAAATTTTAATTATCTTGGCCATGGAATCTCATCTCTTATTCATAATCCTATCAAAGAAAAAGGTTTTTCTTTTTCTTTTCTGTTTTTATTGAAATAATCAGGTAAATAGAATTGAAAGGCAATTTCTATGTAGAATGGCAAATTTAAGAGAAAGTGAATTATTTAAACAAATTTTAGATAATTCTTCTTTGACAAGCATGGAAACTTCATGAGACTACATCACATAAGTTCAAAGGACCATTGAGCGTCACAATTGTTTAAGTCATTGATATTAATGCATGTCAATGAACTAATACGTCTCCCATAAGTATCTCATTGAATTTAATAGACATTTGAGGGCACTTTAAAAATATAGTCACAAATAGTTATATACCAAACATATATGCTGTTTTAAATTGTACTTACAATTCATGTGCCTTATGTATCCTTCACTAAACACTATGATTAATGTATTTACTAATGGAAATACATGTGCTACAGGGAAAGAGTTTGAGCTTAAATTCAGGAATGACTAAGAACAACTTAATACAGATACAAAATAGTTATTTTTTTCATTCTTACTTACAATATGAAATCTGTTTCCCCTCATTACCTACAGTCAAACCGAAGCCAGCAAGTAAGAAATAAATAAAATCTGAGAAGTATTGCTTGATGGTTTCAATGTTAACAATTTGTTTGCTTTTTAAAACTGCTATTTATGGCTAAATTACTTTAGTTAATGACATTGCTATGGCTTTTTATTTCTTGCTCAAGGCTAGTGTTTTGCCCTTTGAACTGCAGCACCACTTCCATTTTCTAATATGATACTGAGGAACCAAACCCTGGGCTTCATGCATGCTAGGCAAGCACTCTACCCATACGCTCCTGGTCCTGCTATGGCTTTGATAAAACTTTCTTGTTTTCCACTACAACCTAATGACTCATTATAACAATGTCATAAAGACAGGTTACAATTATTAACAATAAGCAAGCAAGTCTATTTGGCTACAAAATGCCTAAAATGTGAAGTTAGGAGAGTTAGAAAATCTTTAAATCATTTATACATTTATAATGAGTAACAAAGAAAAATGAAATTCAAATTTTTAAGGTTATGAATCTCTCTCTACATGTATATATGTGTGCATCTATGCATCGTATACATATCTATATATCTATATGTTTTGAAAGTTTTAACCAGTCAATTTGGGGCAAATGATGAAATGTTAGTGTATCATATTTAGAATTTTGATATTGAATAATTATGGAGTGAGGAATGAGTCTGACAGAGATGGTTAGATAGAGGATGCCTTCACCACTTTCTACTTTTTATAAAGTCATATTTTCTCAGAGCTAGCTTAAGAGAGCAAATCAAATGAGTACATTCCAAGAGGTAGATAACAGCATGTCCAAATACAGTAAGGAAAGTAGTTTTGATAACAGATTCAGGAGAGCAGATCTGTATGTAAAATATACATAAGCTTTCTAGCCAGTCTTTTGACAGGATTATCGCAGAAGGTCACAAACACTCAGCCTATGTATTCATACAACCAGTCTTCCATTGACATCATTTATCTCCAGGAATTCTCACTTCTCATGTGGCTGTAGGTTTTCTACAGCATCTTGTTGGTCTGTCTGTCTGCCTACACACCTGCCAGCCTACCTACCTATCTATCATTAATCTATCAATCTACACATACATATGTAAATGCATGGATTTATTTTAGGACTGTATTACACTTTAGGGAGACTTTGGACTTTAGAAATCCATACAGTTGTAAACATTTTGTTCTTTTCCTTTTAAAATCAGACAATTTCATCATGAATGTTCAGGTCAAAGATCATTTCATTGTAAAGGTTTAGTGCAGAGAGAATAGTGATAGATAATCTCAAGATGACACTCAGTCTTAGGAAGACATGCCCCAGTTCAAGACGCAGGATCAGCCAAAAAATTAATTAATTAATTAATTAATTAAATAAGCCATACCATCCTAGCATTCTGAATCAGTTTCAAACAGAGTAAGCCTTACCAGGTGTATTGAGAATAAATTTAACCTTGTTTATAATGTTTTTCAATGATATTATGCTTCTTGGCAGATAAATCCCATAAAATGCCTTTAGGAGCATGTGTCTTGGATAAACAGAGGACTGCTTGCAAATATATTAATGAATATTAATGAATAATGTTTGCCACACAAAGAATTCTGATAGTGCTTTCTGATTTCTGATTTTAGAAAAAGTTGAACATCCACAAAAAGAACTTCAAACTATAAAAACAGGTATATCTTCTTTTGTATATTTTATTTTAATTAAATTGGAATATGAAAGTAAGATTTATGATTATTCTTGTGGGTTTTTTTTAGTATTTTTAACATGGACCTAGCTGCTGCAGTACTGTTGGCAATCATACAGAGATTACCAAACATGCTACATCATAGAGCAAAATTAATAAATTAAATTGGCTTGAGTATATAATCTATCAGTTCATTTTCAATGTAATTTGATAGGCTCAATGTAAATTTTATAGATCTTGCTGATGAGTCTCATAAAAGTGACATCAATTTGTAGTTCCACTATCAAAGTATTAAAGTTTAGTAGATTGTGCTTTTCAATTCCTTCACAATCCTAGTGCAAGATTGCTTACTTTTAATGAACAGAAATTTAAATGCAACAATAAACAATTAATATTTTGGTCTATGATTTTAAGATGGTAAAGTATATTGATGTGAAAAAATATTTTTAGGCTATAGATTTTTTAATCAATTACCTATTTATTCTTCCTGAGATTGTATAATATATTTTCCTTTAACTTCCATCACATTTTAAGTATGACAAACCAAAACAGAGTTTTGAAAGCTATTATATAACTCTAAAAATTACCCCTCATTTTAAAAATTTTTTTAGGTGAACCTAAATTGATGTCAAGTAAGTATATCATTTTAGAATTTTAATAACTATTACTTCATTTAACTTTGTAATTTCCTTAACTTATGAAGTTCTAAAATTCTGCTGTTTATACATATATGAAGCACTGTTATTAGTTGTTTAAAGGATTCATTTTGATAAATAGTGTTTTCTATTTATCTGCTTTTGAAATGTATTTGTTGAGTTGACTGGGCACATGAAATTATACTGTGACATGTGAGAAATACTTACTGTATTTCTAGTATTAGTAACTGTATACAAAGCAGTTAGCTGTATTGTACTGTCTGCTCCAAATCCTTTGTTAGATGAACATTCCTCTATCATTATTTTAATAGCCATAATATGAGGTAAAAAAGTTCTTTGTCTAGAAGATCTGTCTCAATTATTTAATATGAGCATATGAAATTCTCTTGGCTGACCTTTTCGAAGCCTCAAATCATTATTTTATAACACTTCAAACAAGAATAAAATTCAGGAGTAAACAATGGACTTATTTATTATGATAATATAATCTGGATTTAAGGTAAAAGTTTTCACTGGGCACTGGTAGTTCATGCTGTAATCCATCCTAGCTAATCAGGAGACTGAGAAGTGAGAAACACAGTTCAAAGCCAGCCTGGGCAAGAAAGTCTGTAAGGTTCCTATTTCCAATTAACTATCAATAAGTTGAAAGGGAAGTTATGGCTCAGTTAGCAGAGTGTTATTCTTGAGAAAATAACATCTCCTGGGACAGGCCATGAGTTCAAGCTCCAGTAGTTAATTTATTAGTATATGTAAGAATCCAGAAATGATATTTGATTTTTAAATGAAAAAAGTAATCCATTTTCCTAACTGATAATAAGATTTCTTAAAAATAAAGTTTAAGCTGGGTGCCAGTGTTCATGTATGTAATCCTAGCTACTCAGGAAGCTAAAGTCTGATGATCTGGTTCAAAGCCAGCCTGAGCACAAAAGTCCCCATGAGACACTTATCTCCAATTAATTACTCAGAAACAGTAGTGCAGTTGTCTCTCAAAGTGGCAGGGCACTAGACTTGAGTAAAAGAGCTCAAGAATAGGGACCAGGCCCTGAATTCAAGCTCCATGCCAGACCAAAAAATGTAAATAAATAAATAAATAAAAGCTGAAATTATCTCTGCCAGGAGCCTAAAACTTAAATGTCAATATTTTTTTAACTTGGAGAAAACCAATTTTCATTCACTATTTCAATATTATGACATATTTCTAACAAGTTTTTTTTATGAATTATGAAAATAACTTCCAAAATTGTATGCAATAATGGCAAGTATAAGATTTATAGGAACACTGACATCTTAAGAATAAATTTTTAGATGGTTGGAAAAATTTTATACATGAAAAAGCTATATGAACTATTTTGAGAATAAAGAGTAAAAAATAAATGGCTAAGTTGTATTTATAAATGATATTAGACTATGAATTAGCTAAAGAACCAAAAAGCTAGCTTAGTTCAGCACTACGCCACCTCAAGGGAAAATCTTTACATCTTGTTTCACTTATCTTATCTATCTATTTTGCAACCTTATCACACACATGACACAAGTGAAAATTTTAATATATTTTATGAATGTATTTTTAGATAATATTTAATGAATTCATAAAAATCCAGCTTAAAATTTAAATGACAGAGATTTATAATTTTTTACTTTAAAAAGTTCAACCAAAGGACTTAATATATTTCCACATTGGTTAAACAGTTATAATTATTAGTTAACATTATGATAGAAATAGCAATTATCTAGACATTTCCTTATATATCTTTAAATATTTTTCTTTTGTAATTAAGTAGAAAATATCTGATAATAAATTGCAATTCTCTACTTCAAAATCCTCTTTTTTCTATATTATATTTCCCTTTTTCTAAAGAAGGAACATTGGAAGACACTGAATCAGGTAAATATTTACTCTCATATACCCTAACACTAATTTGTAAAAACAGTACCTAAATTTGAGTTTCTGTCTAGCTGTTTAACATTTTTTTTTGCCAGTCCTGGGCTTGAGCTCAGGGCCTGAGCACTGTCCTTGGACTTTCTCAAGGCTAGATCTCTACCGCATGAGCCTCAGCACCACTTCCGGCTTTTTTCTATGTATATGGTACCGAGGAACCGAACCTGGGTCTTCATGCATGCTAGGGAAGCACTTTAACCACTAGGCCAAACTCCCGGCCTGTTTAACATTTTTAATGCATAAAATTTGATAAATGCTCATTCTCTTGGCTTTCTCTGTTTGGAACAGAAACAATGACATCCCAAAAGAATAACAAAATTGTAAAGTTGAATGAAACAAGTTATGCTTCATTTTTATCACATAAGTGATTGCTATATATTAAATATCGATTTATTCCTCACACTAAAAAATGGTCAATTGGGCCAGGCGATTGGCCTAGTGGTAGAGTGCTTCCCCAGCATGCATGAAGACCTGGATTTGATTCCTCGGTACCACATACATAGAAAAAAAAGCTGGAAGTGGTGCTGAGGCTCAAGTAGTAGAACTCTAGCTTTGAGAAAAGTCCAAGGTCAGTGCTCAGGCCCTGAGTTCAAACCTCACGACTAGTAATAAAAAAAAAGGTCTATTAAGAAAGGACTTGTTTTGAAAAGTGTCTACGGTATACCTGCTGATAATATTTGGCTTTCATTTATTTATTAGTTTATTGGGGGGCCTCTAAGTCAAATCCTTATTTATAAAGATCACAAAAGAAAATTTAGATGCTTTTTTTCTATTTTCTCCTACTTAGACCAGTACAAATGATTTGGTCTGGTTTTGTTTTAAATCAAGAAAGAAACTGAAAAGGGCTGTGCATTCTGATAAATGAATATAAACAGAATTAATGTTCTCACACAAGAACTCAATTTATATGTATTAAATTGACCCCAGATCCCAAGACCTCAACACACAGGAAAAGTCTCAGCTCCAAGTGTTTGTCCCAATGTTGGAGTATGAATATTGTGTTTTTTAAAAATGATTATTTTTTATTTTTACCTGTAGGGAAGAAAAAAATCGAAAAATCTGAAAAGGAAAGTAAAGGTAAGCAACATGTGTGCATGCATGTGTGTGTGTGGTGGGACTTGAACACTGGGCCTGAGTATTGTCCCTGAGCTCTTCACTTCAAGGCTATCACCCTACCCCTTGAGCCACAGCACCAATCCTGTTTTCTGGTGGTTAACTGGAGATAACAGTCTCATGGACCTTAGTGACTTGGCTGGCTTTTCACTGCAATTCAGATCTCAGGCTCCTGAGTAGCTATGATTACAGGCATGAATCACCATGTCTGGATGATAAGCAACATGGTAAGCAACATTTTCAAGGTACATAGTTGAACTTGCCAAATCTCATCTCCTGTGTTGCCTCTTGGTTATCTGATATTGTTACAGTATCTTACCTTGTTATCTGATATATTGTTGGTATGTTTATTTGAAATAGGATAGGGAAGGGGAAAACAAGATGAGGGGAGGGGTTGGGGGAGGGAAATGGGGACAAAAACATGAGAAAAGGTAGCAATGTTTGTGAAGTAATGCACCTTCTATCTGGTGAATATAATGTAATCCTTCTATTAATTATAATAAAAAGGAAAACAAAGAAAAAATAGATAACTGCACAAAATTTAAAAAGGTTTAGATGCTGATTACGTAGTATGTTGAAATTTTGTTCAAGTATGCCAAAGGCAAAGAATTAATTCTACAAAATAAAATTTAGAACCTCACACAAAGCCTATTTGATAGTGTTAAATTTGCAGCATATTCTCCTTCCCTGTGAATACTGACTGCACAAATTTTAATCCGGAAACTCAATAAAATGTACTATTCTTAACTTGAATTCATTATTGACAAAGCAAATGGTAATGAATACTAAGGAATCAAATACAATCTTTAAAAATGAAAAGAAATGCAAAGCAGTGCAACAAAAAAAACTTTTACTATATAGCTTAAATGCTTGTATACAAAATTTCATTTGTATATCATTAGACTATCTGGGGTTAAAAGAGGTTAAAAGAGACATTGTGGTAAATAATTGCTGGATAGGTGCTGGTAGTAGTATTAAGGAAAAAATGTATGACAAAACATCCAAGAAATAAACCTCTATGTGTTTTGCAATTAGTAATAAACCGCATAACTATTCTCTCATTTTCCCATAATGCTAACTTCTGTCATTTAGTAAACTACTGAGAATAATATAGTCATACTTCATTTCAGATTAATTAGTTGGAAAACTTACATGTCTAGACATTCATTATTTTTAAAATATCCATTTTATCTGAATATAATCAGGAGGATAAGGGGGAATCTATCACTGATCTGGACAGAAGGACTGTCAGTAGCAAAATACTTTTTGTTCATTCTCTAACTCAATTAGAATTCTCTATTTTCTGTGTATTCTAATTAACTTAATCAACTGAATTCATGCTATAACTTTGTTTATGCAAACAAAACTATCTGCTGGCTATCACATATTTGTTAGGTGGTACACATTATTCTTTCAAAACTATCAGAAGAATATTTTAATAAAATTTGCCCTATTCTTATTCTTACAAGTCTTACACTTAAAAAGTGAGGCAATTTATCAATTAAAATTTATTCATAAAAATTCACATCCAAGCATAAACTGTATAGATGGGTCTAACAAGTAAAGAAAGGTTTGACAGGTCTATTCAGGCAAGCCTGAATAAACTTCATAAATATTCAAATGAAATCTTGGTATGGAAATATTTGAATTGGGTTGTTATTGAACACTATTACTACAAGTATTTTGAAATCAAGAAGTCTTAAATACACACTTATGCTAATAGAAAAGAGAGTAGGCAGTTAAGAAACCTAGTAGAGAGCTTATATTTCAAAGAACAAATGGAAAGTACACAAAATGGGAACTATTCTCGCCACATACATTTCAATAAATATTGTAAAACACAATATGTTATGCCAAGTCTATTTGGCAAAACTGATATATCTGAAATGCTAATAAATAATCAAGATTTCTTTATTAAAGAATATATTAACATTGATTTTTACATCATATTTCAAATAATACATTTAACAAACGAGTATTCAAGAAGGGAATCTCTATATACAATCACTGGCACTTAGATTTTAGAACATAATTAAAATTAGACTGAGGGTTTGTATGTCATAGATACATATTAATCTATGTAATAAAACATTATTTCTATAGAGTCATAAATTTTATATCTATGTAGTTGTGTTTATATTTCCAATACCATGTCCATAGCAGTGGGTATGCAAATATTGAGTCCTTGCTCTTGTACTGTTTGGGTATTAAGGATATCATGCACCTTTTGTTCCTTTGGTCTTGACTTATCTCCCTCAACATGATTCGATCTAGACAAATTAACACAGTTAATATTGTTAATATAGTTTTTATTACTTATAAGTTGTTCCTTACATTCATGCTAAAGATAAAGCATTTTCATGCAAATGGAGATAGTTGCTCTTCCTTAAAAATAGTTATTATTTTTCCGATATCATTATCATAGAACAATGAATAGATTGTCTTTAGTCTGGATGACATAAAATTAGGCAGACAATTAATTGAGAACATGCTTTAATTCTAAGAAACATGGTAAACATATAACCCAGCCAGCTACTTAACCACAGAAATAAATACAAATAAACAATTGCACAAACAAATGCACAAATTAATTGACAGTTTAAAGGAGAATACACCTTCTTTTAGCTGCTGTAGTATATAATCCTAAAAGGCAGGGCATATATGTTAGGCATACAATTACTGATAATTTAGATGGAATCAACAGTTCTAATAAAATAAAAATGTTAATTAGAACAAAGTATATTATGAAATACATGTAAGTTTCATATTTGAATTTTCATTTAAAGTTAATTTTTTAATTAATCAATAAGAAAGATGAGAGGAAATGAATCACATGGGAAACCGTAACTATCACTTTTCTTTCTGTTATTTCATTTGGTCCTTATTATAACCCAACTCTCAGGCCTTGTTTAAAGACAAATGCACAAAAGGGAAATCTAATATCTCAGAGTATTTGTGTGGTAGAGATGTATTTGGATCCCAGTTCCAAGTTAGAAGGGCTTGTAAGAGTGAAACAGGGAAGCTTGTTCAACCTCATTTCATTGTCCTGTCACACTGCTGCAAATATAATTACAACCATGGTAAAATGTGTCACCCTGCCTGCATAGGAATGGCTCTATTAGATGAGTCACTGCAGGGCAACTTCTTAGTTCACAGTACAAAACACTGTCAACTTCTCTTGTCTCAAGTTGCTCAGTAGCTCTACTAATTCTAATCTTAATTCTAAGATCCTCACATTTTGAATACACAACAGCTGAAAATTTCAAAACAGCAAGTCTAAGCCCAGTGATGGTGAATCAATTACATATGTAATCCTAGCCACTCAGACGGCTGAGATCTGAGGATTGTTGTTCAAAGCCAGCCCATGCAGCAAAGTCTCTGAGACTCTTATTTCCATTTAACAATTTGGAAACCAGAAGTGACAATGTGGTTTAAAATGGTACAGAGGTAGCCTTGCTCAAGTCTCATGACTGACCAAAGAAGGGAGTGGGAATGGGAGATGGGGGAGGTAGAAGGGGAGAGTGAGGGAGAGGGAGAGACAGGGGACAGGGGAAGAAAGAGAAAAGAGGGAGAGAGGGGGGTAGAGGAAGACAGAGAGAGAGAAAGGAAAGAGGAAGTGAGGGAAGAAGGGAGGGAGGGAGGGAGGGAGGGAAGGAGGGGGAAGGGAGAAAAGGAAGGAAGGAGAATGGGAGCGAATTCAAAGTAGTTTATTGTATCTCAACATTTATTCCTCTTTAAATGTCAATCTTCCTAACCACTAGTCATTATAATTTTTATTTTTTATCTTTTTTTGTTGTTGTTTTGCTAGTTGTGGGGCTTGGGTCTAGCTTTTTCTCAAAGCTAGCACTCTGCCACTTGAGCCACAGCACCACTTCCAGCTTTTTCTATGTATGTGGTACCTAGGAACCGAACCCCGGTCTTCATGCATGCTAGGCAAGCACTCTGCAACTAGGCCAAACTCCTGGCCCATATTTTTAAAGGAAAAATTAATGAGAAATTCTAGTGAAGTATTTTTGAACTATTTTATTCATAATGTCCTAAAGGACATACATTGCTTTAATATGACTAGATAAAAACCACAAGTATCCTAAATAAATGTTTGTCCTTGTTTCCCTCCCCATTCCCTTCCCAATCATCTTGTTTTCCCCCTTTCCCTTTGCTTCAAATAAACAAATAAATGTATATACAATATACCAGGTAACCAAGTCATATACAGTAACAATATGAGATTAACCAAAAGGCATCTAAAGAGAAGAGAACTAACATCATACATTAAGAACAGCAATCACACAAGATAAAGCTCTTGTTTTCATATCATAGAGATCTTTTAATTTGGTCTCATCCTATATGACTTTATGTACCTAGGTTTTGAGCTATTGTAATCCTCTGCTAGGAGAGTTCTAGATGTATACTAATTATTACAAATGAGGGAAGGTTTACATTAAAATCTATCTTATCATATGCTAGTGCAATGCAGATTGCTTTTAAATTATGTTTTGAGACTTAATCCTTAAATTTAATACATTTAGCATTGTATCTATCTTTTATTTATCTTTTCATGCCAAGAAGTTAAAATACCTGTTATAATACATCGAACAGTTTTTGTTGTTGTTTTTGTTTTTACTTTTTGTCTTTCGTCACATGCACCCATATTTAACACAAATATATTATTGAAAAATGGAAACATCTCATCAAAAGTAATAGAAATAGAGTTATGAAATTTTTTAATAGAAATTATGAAAGCAATTGAAAGGAAAGCATAGTATTACATGTTTTATTACTTCTAGTTGTCTTTATTCATATTTGAAAAGAAAATTGTTCTCAGTAGTATTTTTTAGAATTCAGAAATTTAAAAGCAATATTTAGGTAAATTGAATATAAAACTAGTTTTATTCATTCATTTCCTTAACTATAATTATTATTTAACCAATCCAGTTAATTTAATAATGATTCTGGTGATTGTAATAAGACTTTTAAAGGCAGAAATACATTATAAGATACAGAATGAACAATACTCACATACTTTCATATGTAAGATTGCTTGAAAGATGTAAAGAACCATGCTCACAGGTAATTGGGAACTTTCTTCATTAAATCTTAATGTGAAAGAAACCCAGGAGATGTAAAGTATTTCTGTATAGTACATGGACATATGTTGCAATGTCCTTGCTTTTCGCTCAGTTCAATGAATTTGTTTTCTTCTTAGCAGAGAAAACTACAAAATCATCAAGTAAGTACTGCCAGTGTTGATAGTAAGTTCTCTTTGGGTAACATATGTGCTTAAAAGTGTGTTATAACTATGACAAAAATATTTGAAAGAAAGACAGCCTAAAAGAAAAAAAATGGTTTATTGTGAGTAATATTTTCAGGGAATTTAGTATGTGGCCCACTGTCTTCATCAGGACCTAAGACAAGGTAGAAGGTAGAATTACATAGTAATAAAAACATGTTAGAAGAGAGAGAGAGAGAGAGAGAGAGAGAGAGAGAGAGAGAGAGAGAGAGAGAGAGAGAGAGAGACAGAGAGACAGAGACAGAGAGAGAGAGACAGAGAGACAGAGACAGACAGAGAGACAGAAAGAGAGAGAGAGAGAGACAGAGGAAGAGAGACATAGAGACAGAGAGGAAGAGAGACAGACAGACAGGAAGGCAGACAGGCAGACAAAGAAGGAGACAGAAACACAGAGAGAAACAGAGAAAGGGATGCTAAACACAGATATAATAGTCAAAGCATTCCTTCACTGACCTATTTTCTCCTTCAAGGAACAACTTCCTAATTCTGTCTATATTACATGACAGTTAATGTTTGAAAAGTACTGTGTCTAAAAAGTTCTTGTGTCTTCTAAAACTTTTATGTGAAGCATAAAAAGCATAAGTAAATTAACTATATTAAAATATCCTACTATGATGGAAATATATTCATTTATATCTATAATTTCCTTAGCTTTGTTTTTGCAGTATTTTTTGCTCATGCATAAATTTATATTATATCTTCATCATAACTGAACATTTGTCATAATTTAGTGACTTATTTATCCTTCATAATGCCTTTACACAATGAAATAAAAATAATTATCCTAACTTTTTTAGTTAATTTTTTAAGAGATAAAACAATTCAGTATGGGCTTTTTTGAAAAGTCTGAGTTTAGTCAGCTTCCATAATTTATTAGCAGAAAAATTGAACCAACATAAGAAAAATGTCCATTGTGTGTATGATCCCATTTAAGTAGTCCAGTTATAAATCTTCAATTCCATTTTTTTTCCTTTTTTATTAAAGAATTTATTAACATTGATTTTTACATCATATTTTAAAGCACAAGTTTAACAAACAAGTGTTCAAGAAGGGAATCTGTATTTACAATCACTGGGACTTAGTATTTAGAACTTAATCAAAATTAGGCTAAGGGTTTGTATGTCACAGAAACATATTAATTTATGTAATAAAACATCATGTCTATAGAGTCATAGGTTTTTATGCCTATATACTTATGTTTATAATTCCATTACCATGTACATAGCATTGGGAATGCAGATACTGAGTTCTCGCTCTTGTACTCTTTGGATTTAATAGCCACATATTAAGGATACCATGCGCCTTTTGTTCCTTCGGTCTTGACTTGTCTTACTCAACATGATTCGCTCTAGATTCATCCACTTCCCTGCGAATGCCATTATTTGATCTTGTCTGTTGGCTCTGTAGAATTCCATTGTGTATCTATACCACATTTTCTGTATGCATTCATCTACAGTAGGGCATCTGGATTGTTTCCATCACCTGGCTATTGTGAATAGTGCAGAGATGAACATAGCTGAGCATTTGTCCTTATCATATCTTGGGTCATGATGTTCAGGGTAGATGCCCAGAAGTGCTATGACGGGATCATAGGGAAGGTCAATTTTCAGTTCTTTAAGAAACCTCCACAATACTTTCCAGAGTGGCTGACCTAGTTGACATTCCCACCAGCAGTGTAGTAGGGTTCCTTTTTCTCCACAACCCTGCCAGCAACTGTCATTGTCTGAGTTCAAAATCTTAGCCATTCTTGTTGGGGTAAGGTGATATCTTAGGGTTGTTGTTATTTGCATTTCCTTAGATGATGAATATTTTCTCATATTCTTCTTCTGATAAGTGTCTCTTTACTTCCCTTGCCCATTTAGTGAATGGATTGTTGGGTTTGGGGGGAATTAGTTTCTTGAGTTACCTGTAGATACTGGATATTAAGCATAGTCAGATGTATTATTGGTGAATATCTTTTCTCAATTGGTTGGCTGTCTCTCTAGTTTTGCGAGTATGATTTTATCTGTACAGAAACTTTTTATTTTTAGGTAGTCCCATTTATCAAGTCTCTTTCCAATCTGTTGTGATCCTGGGATTCTGTTCAGGAATCTTTTGCCTGTGCCTATGAGTTCCAGTGTCTCTCCTACTTTTACAATGTAGCAGTTTCACGGTTTCCGGTCTGACGTTGAGGTCTTTGATCTACTTTGAGTTAATGCTTGTGCATGGTGAAAGGCTAGGGTCAATTTTTAGCATGTGGCTGCCCAGTTTTGCCAGCACCAATAATTGAATAGACTGTGTTTGCTCCACTGTATATCTTTGTCTCCTTTGTCAGATATAAGTTGCCTATAGGTATGTGGTTCTATTTCTGGGTCTTCTATTCTCTTCCACTGAACTTCTGGTCTGTTTTGTGCCAATACCAAACAGGTGGTGTTATTATGGCTCTATAGTAGTAGAGTTTGAAGTCTGGCATTGTAATACCACCAGCATTGCTCTTTTTGCCTAGAATTGTTTTGGCTATTCTAGGTCTTTTCTGTTCCATATGAATCTTTGGATTATATCTTCTATTTCAGTAAAGAATGTCTTTGGGATTTTGGTGGGGATTGCACTGAATTTGTATATCAGTTTTGGCACTATACCATTTTCATTATGTTGGTTCTCCCTAGCCATGAGCATGGGATATCTTGCCATTTCCTAGTGTCCTCTTTAACTTCTTTCGTTAGGCTTTTATAGTTTTCATTGAATAAATCCTTTACATCTTTGGTTAAGTATATTCCTAAGTATTTTATTCTTTTGGGGGCTATTCGAATAGGATCATTTTCTTGATTTGGCCTTCTGTTCGTGTATTGTTGGTGTACAAGAAGGCTACTGACTTCTGAAGGTTAATTTTGTATCCTGCCACTTTGCTAAAGTAGTTTATTAATTCTAGAAATTTGGGAGTAGAGTTTGTTGGGTCACTCAAGTAGAGGATCATGTCATCTGTGAATAGGGATATTTTAATTTCTTCTTTCCCTATCTGGATCCCTTTGATGTCCTTTTCTTGCCTTATTGCTCTGGCTAAGGGTTCCAGCACTATATTGAAGAGAAGTGGAGAGAATGGGCAGCCCTGTCTAGTTCCTGATTTTAAGGTGAATGGTTCCAGTCTTTCACCATTTAGTATAATACTGGGTGTAGGTTTTTTATATATGGCTTTAACTATTTTGAGAAATATACCTCTTATTCCTATTTTTCTAATGCTTTCAACATGAATGTTGAATTTTTTCAAATGCCTTCTCCGCATCCAGAGAAATTATCATATGACTCATACCCTTAGCTCTATTAATATTATGTATTACACTGATTGATTTACGAATGTTGAACCAGTCTTCTATCTGTGAGATGAAGCCTACTTGATCATAGTGTATGATTTTTTTAAATTTTTTTCTGGATTCTGTTGGCTAATATTTTATTGAGGAGTTTTGCATCTCTGTTCATTAGAGAGATAGGTCTCTATTTTTCCTTTTTTGTTGGGTCTTTCCCTGGTTTGGGGATGAGAGTAATATTAGCTTCATAAAATGAGTTTGGTATTGCTCCTTCTGTTTCTATTTCTCAGAAGAGTTTCAAGATTATAGGTGTTATTTCATCTATAAACATCTTGTAGAATTCCGCAGTGAAACCATCTGGACCTGGGCTCTTTTTCGTTGGCATTTCCCTGATTGCTTCCACAATTTCATTGTAAGAGATTGGTTTGTTCAATTTGTTTACCTCATCCTTGTTCAGTGTGGGTAGCCTATATTTATTTAAGAAATAATCCATTTCTACTAGATTTTCTTGTTTCTTTGAATATAGGCCCGGGTAGTACATATTCATTATGGACTGAATTTCTTGGAAATCAGTTGTGATTGTTCCAGTCGGGTCTCTTATCTTGTTTATATGAGTCTCCCCCCTCCCTTTTTTGATTAATCTTGCCAGGGTCTATCTATTTTGTTGACTCTTTCAAAGAACCAACTTTTTGATTTATCAATTTTGTGTATAGTAGATCTTATTTCAATCTCTGTTATTTCTGATTTTATTTTTGTTATTTCTGTCCTTCTAGCTGTTTTAGAATTAACTTTTTCTTGGTCCTCTAGGTGTTTTTTTAGGTTATTTACATGCTCTTCTTCTGTCTTTTTTATATGCACTCCTAGTGCGATAAATTTGCCTCTTAGAACTGCCTTTGCTGTGTCCCATAAGTTCCTTTGTGATGTTTCTTGATTGTCATTACATTCAAGGAAGTTTTTAATTTCTTTTCTGATCTGATCTGTTACCCAGGAGTTATTCAGAAGTGTGTTGTTCAGCTTCCAAGTGTTTGTATATTTTTTGACTTTGACTGCTTTGTTCAGAATTAGTCTGACTCCACTGTGATCTGATAGAATGCATGGTATTATATTAGTCCTCTTGTATCTGCTTAAGTTTGCTGAAGGAACTATTATATGATCTATTTTGGAGTGTGTTCCATGTGCTGCTGAGAAAAATGGAAAAAGTTTCGCTGTTGGATGGAAGACTCTGTATATATCTGTTAAGCCCAGCTGGGCTACAGTGTCGTTTAAGTTGATGGTGTCTTTGCTTAACTTTTGTTGAGTTGACCTGTCATTTGTTGAGAGTGGTGTATTGATGTCTCCCACTATGATTGTGTTTGAGTCTATCTTGTTCTGTAATTCTAAGAGAGTTTGATGAATTTGGGTGCTCCTGTATTGGGGGAGTAAATGTTTATAACTGTAATATTATGGGCATGGATTGTACCCTTTACTAATAGGTAATGGCCGTCTCTATCTTTATGTACTGATTTTATTGAGAAGTTAATTTTGTCAGAGATTAAGATGGCTACTCCTGCTTTTTTGCATGGTGAATTGGAAAATTCATTCCCATCCATTCACGTGTAATTTGTTTCTGTCTTTGGTGGTGAGGTGGATCTCTCTTGGAGGCAACATATGGATGAGTGGTGTTTCTTAATCCAGTCTGCTGCTCTGTGCCTTTTGATTGAATTGTTCAGCCTGTTCAGATTTAGGGAAATTATGGAGAAATGGTCAGTGTCCATTGTCATTATTTATTTTTACTTCTAAGTTTTTTTTTCTGAATTATAGATATTTGCTTCTTGATGGGGGTTCTTGATGTTCCAAAATTTGTTCTCGATTAATTAATATTTTTTGTAAAACTGGTTTAGTGTGCACATATTCATAAAGCTTCTCTTTGGAGTAAAATATTCTTGTTTCTCCCTCAAATGTCAATGGTAGTTTTGCTGGATATATCAGTCTGGGTTGGCAGTTGTTGGTCTTCAGGACATCAATGATGTTTTTCCAAGCTTTTCTTGCATTTAGGGTTTGCATGGAGAGATCTGCTGTAATTCATTTTTTTCCCATTGTAGTATAGCTCTTTCTTTGTTTTTGCAGCATTTAAGATCAATTCCTTGGTATTCGGGTCTAGTGTCTTTACTATGATATGTCTAGATTAGTTCCTTCTAGGATCTTGCCTATTTGGAGTCCTGAAACCTTCAATAATGTGAGTATTTTCCCTTTTGAGGTTGGGGAAGTTCTCTCTATGATTTTGCTGAATAAGGGTTACATTCCTTTGTCCTGAAATTCGGCGCCCTCCTCAATCCCTATTGTATGAAGGTTAGACTTCTTTGCTGCATCTGCCAGGTCCTGGAGTTCTCTCTGGTGGATTCTGACTAATCATTTTTTCCAAGGTGATGGCGACTCTCTGTTCCAGCTCTTGTGATTTATGTTCCATTCCTGATGTTCTATTCTCCATCTCAGTCAATCTGCTGCTTAATGCCTCCATTTTTGCTTGAAGTGTGGACACTGAGCTGATCATGTCTGCTGAGGGGGTATTCAACTTTTCTTCCACTTCTTTTTTGAATTTGAAGAGGTCCTTGGAAATTTCGTGCTTGTGTTTTTGGAATTCAGCCTTAATTTCATTAGTCATTACCAAAAGCATCTCCTTGATTTGAGTCATATTTTGTATCTCTTCAGGTGTCGTTTCTTGGGATGGTGACATCTCTCTCATCCCTTTGCTCTTGTTTTCTTTTGGGCTTTGTGTGGGACTTTGATTATTTATATATGTCGTAATTTGTCTTTGCGCTCTCCTAGGCATCGTCAACTGTTGTTGTAGTTTGCTCTGTGGTCGGTAGGTGGCAGTCTTTACTTGGATTGGGACCGCTGGTTCTGGGAATCTGTAAACCTGTGGTTCTCGGCCAAATTGATTCCTCTGCTGGCTAGGTCAGAGTTTGCAGTTTTTGCAGGTGTTCAGCCTGTTCCCAGAGGCTGTGTGCTGCTGCACGACTAGCTCTCAGCCCAACCAGTGGCCTCACAGTGGGCCGTGCGATGGATCTGCGCGCTTCAGTCTTAGCACGCTGGGCAAACAGTTGGTTTTCCTGTGCTGCTTCTAGGGGTGCCCCCCGGCCAAGGGTCTGGGGTTTGGGAGTTTCCAGGGGCTCTCAGCAGGACCAGCAGGTGTCCCCTCTATTCCCAGGGGCTGGGCCCAGCCAAGGATGTGGGCTCCAAGGGCAGAGCCATGCCTTTCTGATTCTCAGAAGGCAAGCTTGGCTCATGATCTGCCCTTCAGTTCCCTGCTGTGTTTCCGCTGCTTTAGCAGAGAATCTGTGACTGTGGGTCACTGCTTGGTGCTGTCTTGCTGGGGATTCCCAGATGGAGGGTGCCTGGCTCAAAATTTGAGGGGGACAGATGCTGGCTCCTAGACTCCCGCACACCCCACCCACTGTTGGAAGGCAGGGTCTCAGTGCCCCCCACTCTCCAGACCCAGTGGCCTGGAAGAGGATCCTGTTGGGTAGGGGCTGGGACACCTCTGGCCCCTTTGGTGGGGTGCTGGGTCTTAGCACCCATCCGCCTGTCAGTCTCCAGTCAGTGGTCTGGGGGAGGGGGTTGTTGAGGGAAGGGACAGGATTCTCAATTTCTTGCCCCCCTGCACTTCCAGTCTTTCTCAGGTGTGGTGGAGGGGTCTGAGTTAAGTTCTATAGCTTGGCACCAGCTCTGCTTTCCGATGGGTTCAGGGACCCACTGGGCTACTCACTCCTCTGCGTTTGGCTGTGGGTACTCCACAGTGTTGGAGAATCATTCATTCCCCCTGGATCTCCGCCGCCGCCTGTGGTCCGCGTCTGGGTTCTGCTGCTTGCTGGTCTGGTTCCGCATCTGGGTTCCGCTGCTTTTGCAGCTCGCTGGCCCGGTCCTATGCTGGTTTCTGTGGGTTGGGGCTGCATGGCCTGGCGCCCTCCGCTGTGGCTTTTCGCAGCTTAGAGCCGGAGGCTAAGGATGGGGGAGGGGCCCTCGGGTTCCGAATTCTTTGAGAAAGTTGGATGGAAGCTTTATCTGGATTTCTTTTTCCGTTTGAGTCCTTCTCCGTTGCTTCTTGAGTTTGTTGTTGTGGATTTCTTAAGGTAGTTGGCTCGTGGGATTCCCTGGTTCTTTTTGTGGGAGAGAGCTAGACAGCGTCCCTATTGTCTCAGCACCATCTTCTGTAATCTTTAGTTAATTTTTATCATAATGCTTTCTTAATAAATTTTTACTTTCATGTTAGTTTCATTACATTTTGCTTTAGGTATGTGTCTATGAAATTATATAAAGTTTATATCTCCCTTCAGAATTATATCCATTTTTATGTGGTGAGCTTAAGAGTACACAATTTAGGATTAGCCATGACTTAGATTTGGTTGTGCCCTTACTCTGTCTAAAGTATTCATGCAGCATATGGCTAAAAGGCTATGTTAAGCTACATGTTTGTCTATATATGCAGTAACATACCTATATACCTGCATACATCAATATGAATTAGAAAAAAATGATATCTGTTTTATTGGAAGTCATTTATTGTATTGAAATGTTGATGATCAACAACTACATACGTGGTTAGAAATGAATTTGCACTAAAATTTGTCATTAAGATACAATAGGATAGTGTCTGATATCTGGGAAGATATCTTCAGAAATGCTTAGCTTCAATCTTAACTGCTGTTAAAACTGGAGGAACTTACTTAATGCTTTTCTGCTCTGGTATTTTCATTATTTTTTGAACAATATTAAATATATGGAAGTTCTGGAAAGATTTCTGAAGATAAAATAGCAGAATGTATGGAATGGCTTGGTCATACTAAGAGTTTATGAATTATTATCTAGGGATGAAGATACAGTTATGTCATGAAAAGGGACAAATACCATGCACTAAGCTTTTATGTTCAAAATCAGTATATTTATGGGATGACATGATAGAAAGAAAGACTTCCCTTGGTTTTCCTTGGATTTGAAATTGTCTCAGAATTTCTGGAGGGTGATTAAATTCATAAAGCTTTTATTCCAGAAGTTAAAAAGGAGAGCATGCTTCACTGAAAATTTCTGCATATAACTCTAATCACTGCTTTAGCCAACCCCCCCAAAAAGTCCATGTGTAAAGCACATTTGGTGAAATGTTCATCACTGTGTGTCATTAATCTTTTAGTCCTTGCAATGTGGTCTCATTTATTAATGGGTGACATTAAGTTATTCTGACATTTCCCTGAAAACAGTTGTCTCTTCCTCAGTGTCAGCACAGACCCTCTAAACACCCTTAGCTTCACCATGTGCTGTGTGAAAAATTCTAAATGTAGACTGCAAACTTTATTGTTCTTTGAAGTCACATCCAAGACTGATCTGGCTATAGTGCCACATCCCTGTTAATTTTACTTAAAAATTGTGCTCATTGTGAATAATCAAACACACTGAAGGACCTTCTCATACCTGAGCGTTAAAAGAAACTAGCTGTCTTTCATTGCTTTGAACATGGCAGCTGCATACAGTTTCTTGGGGAACTGCAAATTCACAGGAGTAGTACTCTAAACAGCTTCTTCACAATTCAGCAAATCAGTTGGCCATCTCTCTGCACAGAATATGATGCTATAAGTTAATTAAGTAAGAGGAGTGGAGAAGAATACTAAAATCCATACTGAATCTCTTAGGTCTGTCTGTTCCTAAGATGTTTACCAAAGTATAGCTCTGGAAATTGCATAGATCAGAATTATGTGCTGCAACTGCTGGTACATATGAATGAATTATTCAAGAGGTTTTCATTTATTTATCCTGCTTTCTAAAAGTATGTAGAGCAGTCTGGACACTACACAGAAAAATTTCTTTTTTTAAAGTGATAGAAACAAAATGAACCAGCTTTACTGTTACAATTGATTATTTAGAATTTGTTTATTTTTCAAACTTATTATGTCCTCTTTTTATTTTCCCCATTCTACATACTACCACCCTTACATTCGCAGACTAACAAGTATTGCTTCACTCAAGGTTGGTCACTTCAAATTCCTTCATGATTCTACCTCCCTTGGCTGTTCTCATTCTTGCCTGCTCAGTCCTATCATTTTCAGATCTTGCACTATAGTTTCCTGCTACTTATATCAAAAAAAGCATGTACAAAGATTCTTCTTGTAAATACCCTTGACCCCAGTTACTTGAAGCTGTTGTACTTCTGCTCTGATTTTTACAAGCAAATTTCTGACATAAATCTCCCAGCATTTCATCAGTTTTATCTCCACAACCTAGATAACATTCTATAGTTTCCTTATATCATAGTCGAATAAAGAACGCAAAACTGCAATGCTGTTTTCCCTTTATGGTATGTTCTACTTTGTGATTTCACCAGTCTTTTCAAGATAATTTCCTCTTTTGAATTCCTTATCGGTTATCTGGCTTAGTCCATATATATTTCCAAGGTGTTGAGTTTTGCCGATTATCCTAAGATGTTGAATTATTTATATTTGTCTATATTTAGCACTCTTTCAGGCTTGTCTATATTCTTCTTCAGTAGAATCGTTCCCATTTGTTTTACTGCAAATTATTTTGAACTTAATCCACATATTGTTATTTCCACATTTTCAACTTCCATCTTTCATTGTTTATCTTCACTACTTTTCATGTGATTTTCCTATCACATCGTCCTAATTTAGATTTCTTTTTTTGTGGGTCGTGAGGCTTGAACTCGGCCTAGGCACTATTCCTGAACTCTTCAGCTCAAGGCTACCACCTTACTCTCTGGGCTTGGGCATTGTCCCTGAGGTCTTCAGCTCAAGACAACCACCCTACCCTTGAGCCAAAGCCCACTTCCTGTTTTCTAGAGGTTAATTGGAGATAAGAGTCTCAGTTCCTTTTGTGCCCAGGACAGCTTTGAACCTTGATAGTCAGATCTCAGACTCCTGAGTAGCTAGGATTACAAGCGTGAGCCACCATGCCTGGCTCCTAACTTAACTTTCTATGCCTTCTAAATCCATCCCTAAACAAGCCCACCATCAGACTGCCAATCAGATCATACACTTGAATTTTCCATCATTTCATTGAATTGTAGTTTTGCTGCATTCATATGTTAATTTAAATCCTTTTAGAGTCAATGATCATTTTGATGGTAGAATTTCAAGGGTTTTGACTGTCAATTCAATCATTTCAATACCATTAAATACGGTTTTTGAAATGGTATGAAATTTGTGGGAGCTATGTCTAAGTTTTCATGTGTTTCAAACTTTTATGTTGTGACCTTGACATTTGTTCTGAGAGATATCTATTCTTATTCTGTATGGGAGTCTTTCTCAGTGGGCGACCTTTTCTTGAGGTATCAGTCTCAACTACTACATCTGCTTTAAAATGAAAATGGATGAAACAGACCAATGTAAAAATCTATACAAATACTACAACACCAAAAGCAATAGAAAAGAATGTAGAAAACATAATCAGAATTAACTGTGGAGGTAAAATTAATGAAGTTGAAATAATGTATAGATAATGTAGAGGACAAGAAAAGAGAAAAAAATGTGGGGAAAAAAGCCGTAGAAGTAAAAAATAAAAAGCCAGGTTAAATGAAATAAAAACAAAGAAAAAAAAGTTGAAGATGACAAGAAAGCTTAAGATAAAACTGTTTATAAGATCAGACATGTAAATAAACACAAACAGTAGTAAATATAAACAAAAATATTTAATCTTAAATGAAAGAGAAACAGCAATGAGAGTGTAATAAGGGGAGTATAAGTTTAAAGCAAAATAAAAGGATTGGAGAAGTTTCTTTGGGTGCTCTCAAATATCAAACTCTAGCATGAGGACAATGTGAATTCTAGGTTATTGCTAAAGGCTAGTATAGTTCCTCTTTGTTCTTTCATTTTTAAAAAATTATATTATAAAGGTGATCTACAGTAGGATTACAGTCACGTAAGTGAGAAAATGAGTATAATCATTGCTCAGGTCAGAGCCATATGTGGTTAGGGCACCAAGCTGTTCAAGAAAAGGCCATCAGTGTCAAGACTTAATTCTCTTTCGAAGCTTCACTTATTTGCAAACCCAGAGCTTGTGTTGCTGCTTTAGATTCCACTCACACAATAAGTCCCTCAGATTTTTTACCTTAAGATACTAGACATCCAAGCTAAGGAAAATCCTCTCGGGCTGTAGGAGACTGAGGAAAGCAATGAGAGGAAAATATTTTGAGTATACTTCAGTATGCTTAGATATATAATGGTATAGAAACAATGAGATTGCTAAATTTTACTGGAGTTGTGTTTTTAATTTTAAAGAAACATCAATATCTTATTCCATGACTACTGACTTACATTTCCACCAACAGTGGATATGAGTATACCTTTCTCTCTAATCTTAGCAGCACTTATTATATTATATGACTTTCTAAGAATAACCATGCTAAACAATGTGGTGTGACAACTTATTATGCTTTTAATTTTATTTTCCTACTTACTGAAGTTGAGCACATTTTTACATACAAGCTAGCCAAGTGTGTGTTTTCCCTTTAGGTATTGTTTAAGTGGATTATTTTCTTTGTCTATTGAGACTTATCAGGTCCTTAGATACTCTCAGATGGCAGATTTTTTGGCAAATATTGTTTTCACATCTTCCTGGGCACTGTCCCTGAGCTTTTCAGTTCAAGTCCACTGCTCTACCACTCTGAATCACAGTGCCACTTCTGTTTTTTGATGATTTATTGGAGGTAAGAGTCTCATGGACTTTTGTGCCAGGCTGGCTTTGAACTGCAGTCCTCAGATCTCAACCTTCTGAGTAATTAGGATTACAAGTGTGAACCAAAAGCACCTGGCCTTAAATGGATTTTTGACCATGAATTTCCTTGACATATATTTGTATTACTTTAGTATTATATTTATGTTTCTCTTTCAATAGATTTTTTTAAATGATGGACTAATAAAGGTTATGGCATTCTTTTGTTTGTAGAAACCAGATACCCCAACAATATTTACTGAAAAGTATACTTTCTGGATCCTATACTATTGGCACATTTGTTGAAAAATGTTTAATACTACTTACATGCATGAGTTTATTTTGAGGCTTAGTACAATTTTCAAAAAATAATAAAATCTACTGATCTAGCCGGTGTATGGGAGTCCACTGATCTCAAATATTTATCAAATGTTTATTGGAGGAAATTTTTAAATCAAAGTGGAAAGGTACATTTGTGGATGAGGTAAGGACATGAAGGGTCACTCTTGACCCTAGTTATTTCCCCATAATCAAGCTTTGGCCAACCTACTGATCATTGTAGAGACTGACAGTGTTTCACTAGCAATTCCTTTTGTAGGTAAGAGAATGGTCTTTTGGCTTTTTTGTAGAATGATCATGATTATGGAATACTAGATGCTGAGTTTATAAATTAGGGAATCATTGGACCCAAATTTATTAAATACAATAGCTTATGTTTGGAAAAACTGAAAAAGTAATCTATGGTTTTGTGTACACCCTTTCTTTCTTCTAGGAGAAGATACTGAAGACGTGCCAGCTGCAAAGAAAGCTAAAGGTGAGTGTGTTATCTTTTTCTCATTTACATGCTTCCTGTCAAGTTCACAACTCTTCTAAGCAAGTTTATGTGGCAAATTAATGTAAATTTTTTCATATTTATTTGTAAATATATTGCTGTATACTTAAGAAAATAATTGGTTGTATTTATAGTAATTATTGGGAATAATTATTAGAATTAACAAGGATTTCCATAGTGAGTGACTAGATAAAGGAAATGTACATCTGTGCAAAAATATTACTTAATTGTGTGCCAGTCCTAGTGCTTGAACTCAGGGCCTAAGTATTGTCTCTGGGGTGTTTTGCTCAAAGCTAGTGCTCTACCACTTGATCATGCCCCATTGCTGGCTTTCTTGTGTGTTTGATTGGAACTAATACAATCCTCAGATCTCAGGTACTTGAGTAGTTAGAGTTACAGGTGTGAGCCACTGATTTTTTGAGCTTGCTCTCTTATTAACTGATAAACATTTTTAGAGGATTTGAACATGATTAAACAGATAATCTGTATGTAAAGACATATAATAAAAATGCTAATTTCAAAAACACAAAAATGTTATTAATCCTGTAAAGGAAAATTAAATATGTCATTGGCAGTGATATGAATAAAACTGGAATCGTTATACTAAGTAAACAAGTCAAATAACCACATGTGCTCATTCATCAAGTCCATCTCACAGAAGAAGGGAGTGTAGACATGGTCACTAGGAACTGTGAAAAGCAAGAGAGAAGATGGGAGAAATGAGATTAAACTAGAGGCACCAAAAATTGCTAAATAGAAGGAATTAGTTCCTGTGTCCAGTTCCACAGTAGGGTAAATAGAGTTTGTCTGTCTGAAATTTTTTCAACTATTATATATTTCAAGATGTTTAGTAGAAAAGAGCACACAAAGGCTAAACCCAATAAAATAAGCACCAGGAAGTGGGGTCCTGCAAAGGTGGGGGGAGGGGTAAAATGGAAGTGTAGTGGGTGACTAAAGGTGGGGGCGGAAGGATGCAGCCAAGAACTCTTTGTACATACTACATAATTAAGAAAAGGAAGGGAAAGCGTAGGCTTAAGGGGGATGAAAATGTTGAAAGGGTGACACTTATCAGGATGCATTGTGTATTCACCAACTGCTTTTTTAACTGGAAATTCCTTTGTATAAAGTTACATAGAAAGAGATAACTGCAAAAATATACAAAATTATTAACATTTGAAAACAGAAATATCTATAGTCAGATATCTCTATTTATACATTATTACTCAGCACAAACGACTTCTCATAAATGTTCTCCCAAGAAAGGAAACCTATGCAATCTAGCCTTGCTCCATCAATATCCAAGATGACAAAGTTCACTTTTTATATTGGAACAATTTTGTTAGTTGCATGATATTCATGGCATTTCTATTTTCATGGGTTGGTTCTTGCCTATTATATTGTATGGCGAACATTTGAATATAATCTGAATGAAAATTCAGTTTCACTAAGAAAAAAATTTCTGGTTATTTTTTTCATTTTATTTATTATTATCAAGGTAATGTATAGAGAGGTTACAGTTATATTCACCAGATAGTAGGTGCATTACTTCTCACACATTGATACCCCTTCTTATGTTTTTGTCCCCATCTCCCCCAACCCCTCCCAATCATCTTGTTTCCCTCCCCTCCCTTTCCTATTTCAAATAAACAAGTAAATGTATATACAACATACCAGGTAATAAAGTCAGATACAGTAACAATATGAGATTAACCAAAGGGCAACAATAGAGAAGAGAAATAACCTAGTAGCTTAAGAACAGCAATCACTCAAGATAAAGCAGATAAAGCTCTTGTTTCCAGTTTTTTGATATTGTATTCCAGTGAAGAAATTCCCAGATCCATTTGTGTTATTGCACCATTTATAAATGCATATTTATGTTCGTATCTTTATTCAGTAGAAAAAACTGAAGATGGATCTTCTCCAAAACGGCAAAAAAGTAAGTTCACAATTAGATTAAAACTATTCAAATATCTTATATTTAAAAAGATACTTATAGATTCACACTCTCAGCCCTCCAAGGACAAAATTAGAAGAAAAGACTGTTAAGCACAGACATGCAGAACATTAAAGTAGGTCATTTATAATTCAAAGAGTTTTTTTTTAATGTGTCAAGCCATGGCACATGGTTGTAGGAATTATAAATAATGACTGGAGTGGCTTTTACTGCCAGCCCGACTACATTGTTTTGGTCCAAAACCTTTCTTTGAATCTTGCTTAAATGTGTTACTGTCTACTGCACAATACATCAGTTGAAGCAGTGTTTTGAATTTGATAAATCAAGTAGAAAAAATGATAGAAAATTCACCTTTAAGGTCCTTTGCTTTTCTAGTTGTATGAAAGGATCTTAATGTTCATTCTTTGGTATCCTTAATGATGTATAATCAATAATCATACAATTTTAAAAATTCAGTATTTAAGATTCTCATCTGCTTAGTACTTCTAAATTAGTTATTCTAGGTCTAATGGTAAAGCAATATAGTTTTGGATGTGCAAAAACTTGTCATTGGATGGGCTAGTGGAAGCAAGTTTTGGAAATGAATGTGATGTGTGCACCCATGTGTTCCACAATATCTATAACTTTGATAGGACAGTCATTAACTGATTAAACTTACAACTAGAATTCCAGGTCAGATGCTGTAGAAAGTACAACAAAACGTTAGGAGTTCTACCAGCTGCTTTTATTCCTGAAAGCCTAGTAACAGAGTAACGCACTGATGGATGTCATCTGAATATCCTCTTGTTTCTCAGCTTCTTTCTATCAGTGCTGGAATATTTCCACTTTCTAGTCTTACATGGATCTGATCATCTTTGCAATCAGCTGCATATTCTTAACCCTTCAATTTCATTTTTCTTTTTTGTACTTTTACAAAAAGATTAGGTATATATATATATATATATATATATATATATATATATATAATGCTATTGGAAAATAGTGAAGAGTCGGTGAGGCATCCTTGAGTGCAGCGAGAGACTGAGATCTCCATCACTTATTATAGTTGGTCCCTCAGAGCACTTATGTCCTGAGTCCAGAACTTGTACATAAATCCAGTGTACCACATCCTATCACTCAGCTTTATGCTTCTTGTGCTTTGTGCTCAGAATTGTTGAGAATATTGCCTGGAAAACATGTAAAGTGGTCACCCCAGGATAGGTTTCCCCACTAGAGTAAGGACAAGTGGAGAACTTTGAGACCTTAGCATCTGCAAAGTCTACTACAGAAACACAAAGAGAGGGGGGAGGAGAGAGAGAGACAGAGAGAGAGACAGAGAGGGAGGGAGGGAGAGACAGAGAGGGGGGAGAGGGGAGGGGGAACGGGGGAGGGGAGGGAGAGGGAGTGGGAGAGAGAGATTCAATAACTTCTCAGGAGCTATGGAAGCTATCTGACTGTGGAATTCAAGACCACATCTACTCAAAAATTACTACTTACTCTTTATGCTGTTTTATAATTTGCTGTTTTATATTTTTAACAAACCATCACGCTATATTTCTTAGGTCCCATCAGTTTCTTCCAGTGTGTGTACTTGGATGGATACAATGGTTATGGCTTTCAGTTTCCTGTCACTCCTGCACAGAGCCCTGGGGAGAGCTCTAGGAAGCCAAATTCTCCAGGGCTGAAGCATCAAGGACAATAGACACATAAACATGACCCTGGCAAGTGCTTTGAGATTGTGAGAATTGGAACTTCTGTTTTGGCCACACTGGCACAGGTATTTCAAGTCATATAAGGTGAACAATTTCTACAAAACCATTTTGTAATCATCTACCTGTTGTAGGGAGCTTCATAAACGTGGGCAAAACAATTGAATAATAAGCAAATGCATTGAAGGGTCTAATGCTCAAAAGTCTATTATTCATTTCTGTTGCTGGAGGAAGGGGTGTTGATATCTTTTTCTACTTCAATTCACTATGAAGTTGTATATAAAGTAATTAAATTGACTTAATATTGCCTTTTTAAATGTAATTGACACAATTCCAAAATGAAATTTCTGGTTTCAGTTACATATATATAGCAATATATCCTATGCCTTAGCTTAAAGGGTAAAGGAGTATATACAGAAATGACTATTGTGCATCATGTGACTATCTGAACTCAGCCTGATAAGTTGATGCTAAGTAGTGTCATTCTCTTCATGTCTGTTTGTTCTCTTTTAATTATGGCAAAGTTCTGGAATGAGTAACAGTTGCACTGAGGGAGACTGTAAGTTTCTTGTGATATCCTTAGAGCTAAAACTATCTTTGAACATTAGACACTATGCAAATGGAAAATAAATACTTGATGAATCTTGTCTGTAAGATATGTCTTGAACTACAATGAAGATATTTACTCCAATGGAACTATACCTCCACTTAGGCAAGTCTGAGGCATCAGTTGATGAATCTATAAAATGTGAACAATGTAGATTTCTCCAGACTGCCCTGATGAAAACATCATCTGGATGAAGTTTTAGGTCAAGCACCACTTGTGGATGACCAATGAAATAATATTTTCATTTCTCAAACATTCTTTCTGTGAAGTTACATATTTTCTATTACAAAACAGAAACAAAATATGAAAGGCAGAAAAGCTTATGGGAGACATTTTAACTTTAGGTGCCTTCATGTTTTGTATTACTGCTTTCTAGGTGACTGTCAACAGCACCCATTTTATCCTACTTGACAATTTGTCACTGGAAATGACTGCTATGCTTTTGTAGTCTTCCTCGTGATTAAAAATACACATGTTCTTTACATTTTTCTCTTGATTCTGAATGTCATGTCTATGATATTTCACGTTTACAGTTGCAGCTGAACATTTATGACAAATAAACTCAAGTAACAAGTTGAGTTATTCTTTCTGGCATTATTGCCATCCTCAACAGTGTCTCCTCTAACCAGAAAATGGTAGCCAAAACTGAAACCAGTTATGGCCCTTAAAAACCAAGACATAGGTCAGTTTTACTGAAAATCATTAGGCCCAGACATCAGCGATACATTCATTAATTCATAATGGACTTTCAGTAACTTTTGTGAAAGAAGTTGGTCTCAGCCAGATGGATGTGGAACTAACTCATGCCACAAAAGCTAACGTTACACTGAATCACACTGGTAACACTTGAGAGGTGTGGGGACATTGGCAGTGTGGACTTTAAGGTCTGACCAGACCGAACTATCCTGCAAATTCTTTCCATCACAGGGTAAAGTTCTAGTGGGAGAGTGGGTAATGTTCATTGCTCAAATACTCTTCTGCATGTTCTCCACATTAGCAAAATCAGAGAGTAAATCTTATAACTGTTTCAGAATGGGTTATTCTCTGAGTGGTTATCAATGACTGCTTATTCAGCACTTAATCTTTCAACCCTGTATTAGGTACTGCAATATATAAAGAATATGTAGCAATGAATCCTACTCTCACTGGTACCTAACATAGTACATGGCCTTGGGAAATACGTTTATCTCTCTATGTGTACAAGAGGAATATAAAGACAAGCAACCTGGCACTGTGGAGACTGACAAATTAACTTTATATAGTTATAATAATCTGATAGATTTTGGATATGGCAGTGATATTCTTGCTGAGAATTTTAAAAATTGATTGTCATTTCTTTCAGTGTCTTTATGAAAATTTATGGAAAACAAAACATGATGCATTTTGTTGTTATTAGAATTTAAATATAAGAAGTACAATGTAACATTAGTATTCATTGCTCTGGCTTATCTGAAATGAAAATAGTGCTTTAAAATGCAAACTGGTTATCTATTTGGATTTTTCCATCAAATAAAGTATTTTTAATCCTTTCAAGTATGATGTTTTCATTTTCTAAATTTTTTTTGTAAAGGTGATATACAATGAGGCTATCGTTATATAAGTTAAGTAAGGAGTATATTTCCTTTCAAATAGCATCAGCCCCTCCCTCATTCTCTCCAGATTTTCTCCTACTGACTTGTCTTCCCCTCAACTACTATAGTTTATTTCCAACACAGTATCTAGTGGGTGTCACCATTGATTGGTTTACCTCTTTTCCCACTGTTTTTGGGCTTCCCCACTCCTCAAATCAGGTAAACTTATTTATAAGACAAAATATGGAAATGAAAGACTTGGAAAATTTTATATTAAGTGAAGGAAGCCAGACATAAAGAAACATAGAATCCACGGTTTTCCTCATTTGTAATAATTAGTATATATCCAGGATTGTTCTAGCTCAATAGCTATGTACTTATGAGCCAAATAGATGCTGCTAAGGGAAATGAACTCGGGGATATGGAAACAAGAAGTGTACCTTTGTGGTTGTTGTTTTTAATGTACTGTATGACATTATTTATTTTCTCTTTTATTTTCCCCCTTATGATTTACTTCCTGTTATGACTGTAGCTGATTTTGGTGCCTGGTGTATTTTATATTTATTTATTTGTTTATTTGACTTAGGGAAGGGGAACAACAAGATGATAAGACACAGCACCAAGAGTGAACCAATGTAACAGCTGAATCACAAGACAATATGTTGGAAATGAACTTTGCAACTCAGGAAGGAGTGAGGGAAGGAGAAGTGGGAGAAAAACATGGGAAGGGGTAACAATGTTCAAGAAATAATGTTCCCATCACTTTCCTAATGTTACTGTAACACATCTATACATCACTCTGACAATATTTTTGCCAGTCCTGGGCCTTGAACTCAGGACCTAGGCATTGTCCTTGGGCATTCTCAAGGCTAGAGCTCTACCACTTGAGCCACAGCACCATTTCTGGCTTTTTTCTAAGTATGTGGTGCCGAGGAATCAAACCCAGGTCTTCATGCATGCTAGGCAAGCAATCTACCAGTAGGCTAAACTCCTGGCTGCAATAAAAAATATTTTTTTCATTTATTTATTTTTCAAATATTTTTATTGTAATTAATAGAAGGGTTACATGATTTTTGCCAGATAGAAGGTGCATTAATTCACATACATTGATACCCTTTCACATGTCTTGGTCCCCATTTCTCTCCCCCCACCCCCACTCCTCATCTGGTTTTGCCCCTTTCCCTAACCAATTTCAAATAACCAAATACAAATATATCTGATATATCAGGTAACAAAGTGAGACACTGTAACAATATGAGATAACCAAGGGACAGCAAAAGAGATGAGAGATATCAGTACCTTAAGGACAACAATCATTCATTATATGGCTTATGTTTCTATATCCTAGAGATCCTTTCATTTAGCTTCATACTATATAGCCTTATGTATCAAGGTTTTGCTCTATTGCAAATCTCTGCTAGGAGAGCCCAAGGTTTTTACTGATTATGACAAATGAGGGAAGCCATTGAGCCTAAGTTCCTGGCCAACGGCTATCTACAAATTCAACACAATACCCATCAATATCCCAATGTCATTCTTTAAAGAAATAGAAGAGGCAATTCAAAATTTCATATGGAATAATAAAAGACCCGTATAGCAAAAACACTTCTTACCAGAAAGAACAGCGCAGGAGAAAATTCAATACCAAACTTGAGACTCTATTACAGAGCTATAATTATCAAAACAGCTTGGTACTGGCACAAGAACAGGCCAGAAGACCAATGGAATAGAACTGAAGACCCAGATATTAAACCACAGACCTATGGCAACCTAATCTTTGATAAGGGAGCCAAAAAACTAGAATGGAAGAAAGATAGCCTCTTCAACAAGTGGTGCTGGCAGAACTGGTTAAGCACCTGCAGAAAACTAAAGTTGGATTCTTCTTTGTCACCCTGCACTAGAATTAACTCCAAATGGATCAAAAAATATTTTAAAGGGCCGGGAGTTTGGCCTAGTGGTTGAGTGCTTGCCTCGCATGCATGAAGACCCGGGTTCAATTCCTCGGTACCACACACATAGAAAAAAAAGCCAGAAGTGGTGCTGAGGCTCAGGTGGTAGAGCTCTAGCCTTGAGAAAGTCCACGGATAGTGCTCAGGCCCTGAGTACAAGCCCAGGACTGGCAAAAAAAAAATATTTTAAAGACAAAAGTTTTCAAATATCAAAAGCAGCAAATGGATAGGAAAAGACAAAAGCTATACCTGGACCTGATTAATTAAAAGGAAGTGTAAGCATTAATACAGTGAGAACAATGGAGAATATTCTTAGTAGAGGCCACTGGCATCCAAAAAGGATTTGTCTGGATAGCATATTCATAAGGATTGCTTGTGTCATACTAGATATCAATACGTAAGCATTCAATACCTAATTTTATTCTGAATTTTGTCTATTTGGGATAAGATATATTTTTTGTATTCTACATGGTCCCACTTTCATTCCACCTTAATAATTAAAGGTGAATAAAGATATGTATTTTACCTATGATTTTTAATTTATATTTAGTATACAAAAAGCCTGATAGGTCACCACTCTAGTGAGATTAGTTTTTGTAATATTCCCTATAAAAATGCTTCATTTTTTAAAATATTTATTTTAAAGGTGATGAACACAGGGGTTACCGTTACATAAGTTAGAATGATTTCTTATTTTCATTGTGATATTTGTTAAATACACAGGATATTTCAAGCCTATTAGTCATTTGAAGAAAATTAAGGACTTTCTAGTTTTTTTTTATTGTTTGACTCATGCTTAATTTAACTGTGTGGTTTCAATCTATGTTGAGATTTTCATTACCTCAGTCAAATTCTTCAATTTTGAGCATTTGTTGTAATAGTAGGTTTTATCAGTATTAATTATATGGATTGCATTTGAGATATGGATTTGGCTTTTCACTTTTTCCTTCCTGGTTTTGCAGAAGATACTTTTAAACTATTACTGTTTGCTTATTTCATTTTTTGTTCCATGCATAATCTCTAGTAACTGTCAACACTTGGAATTTCCAAAGCTGCTGTTTTACAATTACGAAGAAAATATATTCATTAAAAATGAAAAATGTCTTATAAAGTAGAAACTAGAATAGTATTTTAAATGGCAGTATCTTACTGCTAATATCAGTCTAGTGACAATTTTTAGATAACCCAAACACAATATATTACACAAGCCTTTTTATTCAAAGTGACCTATAAAAATATTCATTGACTAATAGGCTTACATTTCTGAAGAAGAGTTAGCAAATTTGAATTTGCTCCTTTTCAAAAAAGTGTCAGTGTGGATAAGAAATTACTCATCTTTGTAGAAATATAGGACTAGGCCAATTTAAGTAACAGAAAGCTAAATAATACATTTGGTACATGTTTATCTTTACTCAGGTTTAGTTACCATACGATATAAAGATAACACATGAGAACCAAATACATTCTTTTGAACAGGCTTTGAGGAAGCATGATTCTCCAGGTCTCTGTCTTCTGAGTGGCTAGGATTATAGGCATGAGTCACAGGTAACCTGCAAAACTTTTTTTTTTTTTTTTGCCAGTTCTGGGGCTTGAACTCAGGGCCTTTGTTCTCAAGGCTAGGGCTCTACCACTTGAGCCACAGAACTACTTTGGCTTTTTCTGTGTATGAGATACCAAGGAATCAAACCCTGGTCTTCCATATATTCTAGGCAAGCACTAGGCCAAACTCCCAGCCCTCTGCTTAACTTTTGACACAATCTAATTACCAATATTTTCTTCTTGAGTTGAAAATTTCTGACCATGTCTAAAAGAGAAAATCCTTTCTGATTCTAGATCTCCAAGTTATTATACTGCCTTTATTCCAATTTTGCAGCTTTGAATTTAGATTTGTGGTACATTTTAAATGATATTTTACATAGCATAAACTCATGATGGACATTGGTTTTAAATTCTTTTTACTTACAACTTTGATTTTCACTTGATTTTTATGTTACTATAATTCTTACTTCACAAAATCAATAGTGAAAAGGATACTTTATCTTTCTACACATTCAGACGCGTTCACATTATTTTTTTCTCTTAAATATCTGTCATTTCCAATAGAAGGTTTTTGGGTAGTGTTAGTGGGAGAATTTTAAATGTACATCCAGATTTTGTAGACTTTGGATTACTCAGATCTTCAGCACATTCTTCAAATGTCTTTTTAATGGTTACAAGACTGGTAGCATTTTATTCCTAAAATTGGTAATTTGATATCTCTCTCTCTCTCTCTCTCTCTCTCTCTCTCTCTCTCTCTCTCTCTCTCTCTCTCTCTCTCTCTCTCTCTCTTTCTCTCTCTCGCTCACTCTCTGTCTCTCTCTCTCCCCCTCCCTCTCAATACTCAGTATCTGTGTGTATTCATGAGCTCTTTTTTGTATACTATTTCATTTTAATTTCTTTGTATTTAATTTTATTGTAAAGGTGATGGTCAGAGGGGTTAATTACATAAGTAAGGTGATGAGTACATTTTTTGTCTGTGTTACTCCCTTCGTTTTTTTTCTCCCACTCCCCCACCCCAGCCCCTCTTTTCCTGGCCCCAAGTTGGAAAGTTCATTTCCAACACAGTGTCTTATGAGTATCATTCTTGCATTAGCCCTAGAGGAGGATCACAATAGCTCAACAGCTACATGCATATGACAGTGTAAAATGATGCTAATCAAAATGAACTCCAACATATGGAAAAAAGAGAGCTATGTGTGTGCTTTGTTGTGCAATGTTCCATGTAAAGTTAGTGCTTTTCTCTTTCATTTTTTCCCCCCTTTGGTTTCTCCCCTGTTGTCACTGTTTTGATTCTGGTATCCTCTGTCTTGTATCACATTTAGCTGATTGGAGAAAGGAAGGGGAATAGCAAAATGGTGAGACAAAGAACAAAGGGTGAACGTATGCACTCTTGTCAATATACTTGGAAAAACATTTACCTTTTAAAAAATTACTTCGAAGATACTTTTAGTTTTATTGGCTTTTTACCAGTTCTTTTTCTGTGCATGTTATTATCATGTTTCATTTCATTTTGCAGATCAGAATGCATCTTGGTAATTAAGAATCCATATGTTAATTTGAGGTTTATATTTAGTCATTTCACACATTTTCCTCTGTTTCTATTTGTAGTTCTATTTGTAGTTTTATATACTCTCCTGATAGTCCATATCCATTTTCAACCATTAGTTAAAATTTTAAGTGATACTTTTTCCTCTTCTGCTGTTGATGCCCATAATAGTTGTACTAGACGAGATTCACACGTCTTTCTAGTTGGAGACACATAGTTTTTCCTAATTTTTTGAATTAACCACAACTCAAGAGGTTCAAGGGAAGTTATGATTCTATAGACTTTTTCATTTTTTTCTTAATTAAAAGGTGGGAGAAATATTCTTTGTAGTTTTGTTTACCTTAAAAGAAAACAAAAGTACTTGTGTTTTTTTAATATGACTGCTAAACCAACATGTGTTCAAAGAAAACCATCAGTTTCTCTGGAAGAAGATTCTGAAGATTTTAACTTGATAGCAGAATACAACTGGAACTATTTAAACAGTGATAATATACTGTCATTACTATAAACAGTTAAATATCCCAGAAGTTTTATTTTTTAAACCAAGTAAGTACAAAAAATAATCTCTGAAAAAAAGTACAAAGCATTTCAAGAGAAAATAGTTTTAATTTTTGAACTTTATATTTGTTCCCCTTTTCTTAAAAAAATGTAAAAGGTTAGCTAGTCAATAAGGTAGTTGAAGGCACATTATATCCCTGAAACTGATTGCACAGTTAAAGAAGAGTCCTCAAAAATGTGTGGAAGGAAAGAAATTCTAACAATGGTCTGTTTTTGTGACCATCTTAAAGGACAAAGATGCCAAGAAGGTGTCTAGTTCACACTTCATGGCTATTGTTCACATTCAAAACCTCTGCCATTTTTGACAGATCTCTTTTTCCTTATTCCCTCATTCTGTTTTATCAAGCTCTTCTCTTCTACTTGGTCTACTGCAAACTGGGAGTACAAATAGAGAAGTACATTACTTGGGAACTATTAAGAGTAATATTGAAGCTATAACTGTTAGAGATATACTCTTATATTATATATATTATATTATATTATTCCACACATTTTTAATTGCCCAACCTCTGTCACTATATTACAAATTAATTACATAGAATTATATGAAGACAATGGATTTTTTTATTTTTTTATTGTTGGGATAAATTATAGGGAAGTTAGAGTTACATTTGGCAGGTAGTAGTTGCCTTGCTTCTCACACATTGATACACTTTCTCATGTTTTTGTCCCTTTTTCCCCCTCCTCACCCCCTCCCAATCATCTTGTTTTCACCCCTCATTTTCTTATTTCAAATAAACATATATATGATATACCAGGTTTCAAAGTCAGATACAGTAACAATATGAGAGTAATCAAAGGGCAAAAAAAGAGAAGAGAAATAACATAGTACATTAAGAACAATTGGATTTTTAAAAATTCACTCAACATGTAGGTTTGGATCCTAGTCCAAAAGTATGCATACAAATGATCAGAGACACTGTGAGGAATTTAAAGCAGTGTCACATATTAGTTGATTTGGGAGAGAAATATAATGTGTAGATCTGTACCTTAAAATAGTAGGCAATACTAACATTAAATTATTCTAGGATTCTTCTATTGAAATGAAGTCTTTGAAAACTGTGTTTTCATTGGTTGTTGCAATTAAAAAAATGAGTTCTACATGAAAGTTCATGTGGAGAAAGAAATAATAGTGGTAATGTCCAGTATGAGTGGACATGTCTAATGAGTGGAATTACTTGGCACAGAAGGTACACGGATACAATTGGGAAATAAATATGACTTAAAAAATAAACTGAAAGGGCCGGGAGTTTGGCCTAGTGGTTAAAGTGCTTGCCTAGCATGCATGAAGACCCGGGTTCGATTCCTCGGTACCACATACATAGAAAAAAGCCAGAAGTGGTGCTGAGGCTCAAGTGGTAGAGCTCTAACCTTGAGAAAGTCCAAGGACAGTGCTCAGGCCCTGAGCTCAAGCCCAGGACTGGCAAAAAAAAAATAAAATAAACTGAAAATGTGATTACATCAGTAATATTCTTCTTTCAGTTAGGATTATATTTCAAATAGCTACAAGACAAACAATACGGTTTGAAACTACCTTGAGTAGGGATGTCTGTGAGGCATTTATACCTAATTAACTACCCTAAATCTGGAAGTGGAGATGTGGCACAGGAGGTAGATTACTAACTTTGAGGGGCAGCTCTCAGGCCCTGAATTCAATACTCAGTACAGGCACATACACACTAAAAGCAATAATGGATTACTTAAACATAGTATATTTTGTCAGATGATCATACAAAACATGTATCAAAGAAGTAGGATGACATATTAAGCTGTCTGTCTTTCTGTCTATATCCCTTTTCATGCAACAAGAATTTCAGTTTCCTTTTGATTTTTATTGACAGTCCCAAGGCTCGAACTCAGGGCCTGGGCACTGTCCTTGATATCTCTCAATGCTAGTGCCTTACCAATTGAGCTATTGCACCACTTCTGGCTTTTTTTTCTGTGTATGTGGTACCAAGGAATTGAACCCAGGGCTTTGTGCATGCTAGGCAAGCACTCTACTGCTAGGCCCCCATTTCCTTTTGATTTTAAAGTTTCTTTAGTTCCTTCTTACTATTCCTTTCCTTTCTTTTAACTTCTAGAAAGTCTACTTCTTCCTGGCCTTCCTTGTCCCCTTTCTAAAAATCAGGTGCTCACAAAGCATCTTACCTAGCAATGTTTTTTTAAGAGAAAGTAATTTAATCAGCATAAGTAATTTTCTGCTCCCTTGCAATTCATTGTCATCCCCTAAAACAACCTTTTTTCTCCATTTAGCTCAATTTCTACAGAGCTGGGGGGAAACTATTATGCTAATAATGAAACAGATAAGTGGTTTACTTAAACTAATTTAGCAAACACATCCAATTACTCTGCAACCATTTTGAACCTAACAAAAAAAGGCATTATAAGCACAGGATAAAAAAAGCTTTTCTTTTCTTGTCCATCTTTAGCAAAAACTTCATCTGTACCTAAAAATTCCCATCAGAAGATTAATGGTTGACTGGTTTAAGTCAATACTTCCAACTTGAGAGCTACCATAAAAAGAAAATTTGTGAATCATCCTCTATCTTGACTATAACTTTATAGCAATGCTCAGATGGCTAACCTGAAAGTTAAGTCCCTATCAGCTTCTCTGCTGCATTTATCAATAAAAGCCAAGCCTGGGCTCCCTCTCTTTTTTAAAAAGAGATTGGTATACATTACCTCTATTAGTTTTAATTATCTCTTGGGAATGAATTTTATATTCAATGTATTGTTTCCCAGTAAGGATTTTAAGCACCAATCCCATAGTCTTTCATTTATAAACATTTGGTGAACATCAACTGAGATCTACATACCTAGCCCAGCCATTGGTGTTTGACCAGGGAATGATGTAGTATCTTTCTTCAGGCATCTTGAATTCTAGAGAGAAAGGTCTGTGAATAAGTGTAAAGCAGTATAAAATGGTGACCCAATGTGTTATAAAAGCTAAAAGGGATGAGCCTAAGTAGTTTAAAAAGAACTAGGGAGAATTTATAGGAAAAACTAAATAGTAGGCAAAGAACAAGGCAATAGAAGGCAATTTCAAGGAAAGGAAGCATTACAAGAAAAAGGAAGAAAAGGCTCAGGGTTATAAATACTTCATGTGAGGACAGTTTTAAAGAAATAGGAAAAAAATGCCATGGAGAAGCAAAAGGTAAGTAGTATGAAAATAAAGAGAATGAAGTGCTACTAAGGAGTAGCTTTTTGAGGAAGCTGAGTGTGATATCCATGCAAAGAAAATATTGACTGAGTGTGGAAGTGCACTTGGGATGGTAAGGCATGAAGATCACAAGTTTGAAGACACCCTGGACTACATAGCAACACCCTGTTTCAAACAACAAAGGATTATTGATTACCCTTTAAATTTTATAAAAGTATTAGTGTCATCCAGAATGTTTCCCCAAGAATCGATGACATCTACTTCCTGATTACTCAAACTATGAACTCAAATCTATGAACAGAGAGCTAATATCTCACTTTGATCTACTAAAACAGAGAAAAATTAGTAGTTGGTGATTCAATATGAAATGTCCTTACTTAATTCATGGTTGTTGCTGGCAACTATATGATATTATTTATTTATTTTAAACTGTATCTCATAGAAATTGCACTGGACAAAAAATTTTCCCATCCTCATGACTATTCCTGAATTGACTTGAATGGATGAAATAAAGCAAAAGTTACTAAGATGTCATTTTATGTGTGTTAGTATAATTCCTCCAGCTTGTTATAGACTATACTAATTGGACACCACTGCTATACCACTGGGTTGCTTAGCTAAATATTTTTTAGCCAAATATTCTGAGTCCTGACATTTTTATCATAGCTATAATGAAGCTTAATTGTTTTCAACTAAATCTTAAGAATGAAGTATTGATTCTGAAGACAGGAATTTGTTCTGAATTATCACCTTGCCTTTCTTCTTGAGCCCTGACTCCCACAATTCTATCTTCTAAGTGTCTTCTTCCACCACTCTGTCTCCTCAGTTCATAACTACGGCAATGTTTAAAATCATTACTGTGCTTCCAGTAATTCATGCCCCAATAATTCATTTCTCTCATTGCCTTCTAACCTAACAACTTCCTCTAAATGTCAGATTATATCATTGTACTATCTTCCAATTGATGGCACACAAATAACAAAGCCTCACCTCAATGTAGGCCTGAATCATCATCCTTATGCTTTATGCTTACCAGATTCAGCTGACTACCTGTAGCATTTTTAAATCACTCTTATTTGCAACTCTATTCTCTCTTCCTACTAGCACAAAATAAACTTTCAAACTATGAAATCTCAGTTTCCTCACTTTATACCTATCCTTTCTGAATTAATTTCATAGTTATACCTTGGAAGAAAAAAACTTAAACCTGTAGGAATGAGTAACTTGAACTGCCAATACAAACTCTTGAGACTTGCTGCTCTTTTTGGATTTTGAAGGTTAAAACACTGGGCCTCTAACTTATAAATATCATCATTACCTAACATAGGTCCCAAAAATATGTAATTGAAATAATTGACTCAAATTAATTTTAAACATTAAACCTTAAACTCTAACTATCCTTTAGACATAGACACAACTGACAAATGTTTTTTTCAGACTCCATCTCCTTGACCAGACTAAAATTTTCCAACATGCCCTTAATTTGTAGGAACATTTACAAAACATTTTTGGATATCAAAGAAGTTGATGTACTAGCTACATTCAGTTTTCAGAATTATTCTAGTTCCCATTCTATCATAATCTCATCCTTTGGCAAGTTCCCTAATCACAAGCCTTGTTTCCCTGAAATACTCCTAGAGTAACTGCATGTCTTCAGAGAAAATTACCTTCTGGTTACAAACTATATCTTCTCAATTGCAAAAAAAAAAGAAAGACACCCCCCCAACAACAAACAAACAACAGATTCAATAAGAATAAAGTTAGATTTATCTCTATGGCCTGACTTAAATTTAAGTATTCTAACTTTTCTTACGTCTCTCCTATATGTTTCAATGATTATCAGCTTCCACTATTCCTACTAGAGGTCTATGTGCTGCTTTCCAGTTTTAGTTTCATGAGAAGAAACTAGTGAGAGTGTCATTGATACAAATTTCTTTTGAAGTCAAATAGCACCAATGCTCTAATCAACCACATCATTCCACACACAAATTTTAGTCTGCTATTTGAAGGAAGGAGTTCTCATGTAACTCCACTTAGCTACTCTGTTTCTTTTGGTATCTAGAAGGAAGAGAATGACATCAAACAATGGTGAAGATCAGTTTCCTTCTGTCTATGACCAGCTCATTTTGATAGGTTGAATTAATTCTGTGAGGTCATCAGGTCACACCATGAGGATAAATCCAATAGCTATTGATCATTTTTTTTCTTTTTTTTTCCATATCATTTTTATTGAAATTAATGGAAGGATTACATTATATTCATCAGATAGAAGGTGCATTACTTCACAAACATTGATACCCTTTCTCACGATTTGGTCCCTATTTCCCTCCCTCTCTTCCCCCCCATCTTGATTTCACCCCTTCTCTACCCAGTTTCAAATAACCAATTAAGCATATATACAATATATCAGATAACAAGGTGAAATATTGTAACAATATGAGATAACTGAGGGTCAGGAAAAGAGATGAGAGATAACATAGTACAGAGACATGATGAGAAGGAAATGGCAATTTGTTTCACAATTTTAAAACCAGCAGCATTGGTAAAATCAGGAAAGTTCCTGATTGGCCACAAGTATCTCGATTTCTAGGTTACCAGGTTAAGGATAAAGATCATTTAATTTTGAAATCCTTGTCTGATAATATTTAATTCATAGGAGCATACACTCTATTACAAGACAAAAAAAGAAAAAGGAAAAAACCCTAAGTTACAGGAATTTATATGTCTATGTAACACTATGTTCTGATATTGAACAAAATTAGATAACATTCTGAAAATTCAAAAAACAAGGTCTGGAAAAGAAAATTCAGTTCGCATCTCAAGTACCTATTAAATATAATTTTATTGGTGAATCATGAGAAGTGGAAAGAGTCCTTGTGACCAGAACAATATGTAGCTCATCTTCTTCAACTTTACAATGCAATTTAAATGTGGGGAGAACATAATAATGTTATAGTTCTGATCTATAGCCTCACGTGGTTGTGTGCTCAAAGTTTGATAAACTGTTTGTGGCACTACTTACAAATAATTAAATCTTTAAAAGATAGAGTGGGGGCATTAAGGAAGTTGTCACCAGGGGTCATGTCCTTTAAGAAGATTCTGGGATGCTGGCACCTTGTTCTTTCTTTCTTTGCATCTTTGATGGCATGAACTGAACATGATTCCCCTGCCACATTCCCTGTGTTCTTTATGACATTGGTTCTGCCTCATAAAACAAATCAATGAGACAAATGGTGTTCATAGAGAGAAAGTGCTGAAAATCAGATTCAAAATGAATCCTCCTTATAAACTATTTATCTCATCATGAAGAAAACTATGTAATCATAGTCAGCAGATATTTACTTATGAATAGTTCTTTAAAATTAATTTCCTTTAAAGTGTGTGCTTTAAGTGCCATATTAGATTGCTAGAGTCATCACAGCAAAATACAGAAATATGGATGCTGCATCTAACTGGCACCATCTTGATATCTTAGTGGATGCTGAGGATGCTGGGGATGTTTACAGGTGAAATTGTCTTCCCCACAGGGGCCCCTCAAATCTCTCCCCTCTCATCTCTCCATTAGAGTTGATCTGGTTTGTGGAGATTGGTTTCCTGCTCTTGTTTTGCTATCCTGGAGGCTCAGTTTTCTGACCATGGATAAGTGCATTCGAGGCTGAGGGATTTTTTTGTGTTGTTTTGTTTTGGTGAAGGTCATGAGTCCTCCCGCAGTCTGCTGGCTTTCTAATAAAGATCTCTGATTCAACCTCTCAAACTGTGGCTTCTCTGAATATCTCAGTAGAATTCTCATATAGCAATACAACTACAATTTAGATGGCTTAAATATTGTTCATGTGTTTTCTCACAGTTTTAGCAGCCGCAGGTGCCAAATTAAAGTGCTGGTAAAATTAGTACCTCCTTCTATATTTCCTCTGGACTTTCAGGTATTAGTCTTCCTGCTAGATCTTCATGGAAATTTTCCTGTCTGTCTGCACATGCCTAATAGATCTACCTCTTCTCATAAACTGCTACATTTATTGAATAGCTGTCTTGCCCCTGAGACTGTATTTAACCTTAATTATCCTGTTAAAGGCTTATCTATAAATACAATCACATTCTCAAGTACTGGGAGTCAGTGTTTGAATATAAAAATTTGTAGCCAAGAAATAATTAAATCCATCATGGATATTGTAAATGAAATAAAATTAATGGAAGGGATAATAAACTCCACTTTTAGAAATTTCCACAAATTATATATCACATATATATAATCTAAACAATGAATGGAAAATATATAACCTCTCTACAAAATATTAGGTTTTTTTCCCAATGCAAATGGAGGGGAAATTACGCTACCTTAGGTCTTTTTTCTACACCTAAGGCAACATACTGGCCTGCTTGAATTATTAGAAAATAATTAGTTATTAAATTATCCCACATTATCATTATACCCTAACAAAACACATCAATTACCACTAAACATTTTATGTTAACAGTTATTTTTGTCCACACTGGATTTTGAAAAATTATTTAAGTCAACATATTTTTTAGAATTTCTAAGCAGTACATTTTTATATCATACAAGTTAAACTATAGGTTTTGTTTTTGCTCTTATTCTAGGGAATTTGGTGAAGAAATATGGTATTTGTCCTATAAAAATTCCATATTCTGTATTTTTCTCATTCATTCCATTTCTCTAAGTACATTTAACCTATTTCTCTCTTATCATCTCATATGTCCTCTACAATGGTGATTAGTTCTAGGACTTGAAAAGGATCCAGAATGGACAGATGGATAGGTGAATGCATTTCTTCATTCATACAAAGGCACATTTAGCAAGAAAGCACAACCTATCTGATATTTATGGCATCATATAAAATATGCATGTACTTAGGATTGAGGAACTAATGGTCTTCAAATTCCTGAGTTCAGGAACAAGCATATAATCAAAGTCAGATAAGGATAAGAAAATGAATGCCAATGTTCACAGCTAAAACTTTATAATAATTTTGAGCACTAGCATATAAAATGATACGCTCTCCTGGGGGGAGGTCCATATTCTTGCAGTGATCAAAATCATTTTTTTTCTGAACTCAATAGCAGCACAGAGGTTGAGACCACATCACTGACACAGATAATTGGCTCCACACAGATGTCCCTCAGTGGATGAACGGATCAAGAAAATGTCATATGTATATACACCAATGAATTGCACTTCTCCATTAGAAAGGGTGCCATTGTACCATTCATTCATAAGGACATGGAGAGACCTGGAAAAACTATATTAAATCAAGTAAGCTAGAGCCATAGAAATATAGCCTACATGGTTTCCTTCATTTGTGATAACTAAAATGTAGCTATAAATCTACAAGTAAATAAGCTGAATGATTAAAATATGCATATATTTGCATGTATATGTTTGCACACTGGGACATTCACACTAGACCTTAATACACGTGGGCCAAAGAAGGATATCAATAGGAGTGGTTGATAAAGGTTCAATAGCTATGTGCATATGAAATAATATTCTATGAAATGAACTCCAAGAAAAGGGAATAGGAGACATTTTAGATGTCATTGTTGTTGATTCTGTTTTCTTTTCCCTTTGTTTTATTTGTTAGTTTAGATGTCTTTGGGACAGTAAGGGATAGAAGATAAAAGTTGGAAAAAGCGGCACTCACTAGACGCGAAGTAGAAAATGAACTGTATATCTCATAGGTGCGGACAGGAGGGGAAAAAAACAGAGAAAAGCAATGGAAGGCAGGAAATGATTCAAAAAGAACTGACTCATAACTCATTATCTGTTTCATGTAACTGTAATCTCTCTGCAGTAACACTAATGATACAAATAAATAACTTTTAAAAAGAAAATTGGTTCTGAGTCCTTTATAATACTTCTTGTCTGGATTATTACAAAAATATAGACAGTTTTGAGGGATTCTTAGTTCAAGAATTCCCAAGAAACTTTGAGAGAAAGCCTGAAGACATAGATTATGTATGTTTTGAATATGTTTTCCATCTAAACTGAAAAATCTGGGAAAGCTTATTTCAATTTTAGAGACTTTGTATGTTCATATCTAGGAGACTTTTTGCATAGTTCAAAAAAGTTTTAAGTTGATTTGAAATAATTAATGTTACCTTCCACCCCAGTACACATAACAATATGAAGATTCCAAGAATCTAACAGTCATCATGATTGTGCTTATTCTTCAAATTACTTACAACACATTTAAAATGTCACTCAGCCTCTCCAAGATGTTATACAGAATCTAAACTAAGATACTAGTACTTTGGCACAACCTTCATTTTCTGCTCATAATTGCTTATGTTTGATCATTTTCTATAATCTTGCATTCATTTTTGTCATTTCATTCCTTACTTCATTCACAAATCTCTTTATGTTTACATAGAACTTATTGAAATATGTTGGTTTTGCATTGTCCAAGCTGTTTTCCTATATATTAGTGCATATACCTGCAAATATAGTAAAAAAGTTGGTTTTAAAATTTCAAAAATTTACATAATTCAGTGCAGGTATTTCACTTATAATTGTTTAAAAAGTTGCATACAAAATGCTTCTATGTCATATGATTTTATTATTTATTTATTTATTTTGTACCTCTTGGGGCTTGAACTCTGGGTCCGGACTCTGTCCCTGAGTTCTTCAGATCAAGGCTATTGTCCTACCCCTTGAGATCCACAGCCCCAGTTCCCCTTTTCTAGTGATTAATTGGAGGAAAGTCTCAAGTTCTTTAGTGCCCAGGCTGGCTTTGAAATGTGATCCTCAGATCTCAGTCACTAGGATTAAAAATGTAAGTCATGGTATTTATTTTTCTTGCTTTTGTTAATTTTTGACATTGCTTATTCTTTAACTTTCATTTTCAATGGGATCTTTAAGCAAAATAAAGAAGACTCAGGAGCATTTTGTCTTTTAGATAAAGAAGCATGACCTTGGTTCAGCAATAATGTTACACATGTTATAGTTACCATAAATGAGAGACAAAAGTTGCTTGAGCATTAATATTTAACTTTGAAACTAGACACAAGTGAGAGAGTGGTGCCTTAAAGTAATCACAGGAAATAAGGGGGAAGAAACAGTTATGTATTATGACTCTCAGTGAGAAGTGTATTACTTCTGTTTCAAGATGTCTTCAACTCAAAGAAACAATGTCTCTAAAGTTATCTTAAAAAATAAAGACATTGACTGTTTTAGATTCCATATATAATGATATTACAAAGTATTTATTATGCATAATATTACAACACAAATTATGTCATTTAATGCTATGTCTCCTGGACTCATTAATATAGTCTCAACGATAGCAATATTCTTCCTTCAGGAGATGAATAATATCCTGCTAATGATGAATATAGTTAACCCCACAAGTTGTGCTGGGAATGGATAGGAGATGAAATTAATAGAGCTTAATTAACAAAAGAGAAATAATTCCTAGTAATATATTATACAATGTGATTATAGTCAATAAGTAATTATATCTTAATTATTGGTTTACGAATAATAAAATAGATTTATATATATTTATATTTATACTGAAAGTTACCAGATGAATAAACTAAAAATATTTTCACAGAAAAGAGAGCACAGTATATAGGTAATAGATGTTAATTAGCTTTATTAATCATTATTTTGTATATAGGTAACATGTTAATTAGCTTCATTAATCATTATTTTGTATATAAGCAGTAGGTGTTAATTAGCTTAGTTAATCATTATTTGAAACATATATATAATCATAACATCAAAAATGTGCCCCCTAAGCATATAAAACAATTATTTGTTAAGTATATTTTTTAAATAAGATACCTAATTCTCCTTGTGAAAAAAAACACCCTCAGACTTATATACCAATCGATGGACCCTTTGTGTAAGGTCGATATGTACTACTGCATCCCAACAGGAAATACAAAGGGTCTGATTAAAGAAAGGCTGCTTCCTCACAGAGTAACCTTTGTTGGGAGAGTCCTTAGGTTTTATTTTCCATAAAATGTGAACAAATGGGCTGAAGGTTGATGAGTCTAAATCTCTGAAGCAATATATGATCTTTCTCTGTCATTCAATCCTCAGGCCCAGCCTGTGCAGAAAGAAAAAAATACCCAGTGTTGAAACATTGCCTTCTAACGCCTACCTGACTTTTTGCTGGTTGTTCTGCTATCCTCAGAATACCAGAGATATCGTTCCTTAAGGAAAGTTCTAAATTTCAAATTCACATGTGTCTTAAAGCACAAAGAGTAGGTTGAGTGTAATAAATACCATTCTGACCTTTTCATGAAAATAAGGAATATATATCCAAAAGTCCAAATTAGGATTGGAGATAACCTTCAATAAGTAAATAATTGTAATGTTAGTATACGCAAAGTTCTTCTGCAGAAAGAGGGCTAGAGAATCTCACTAAGCCAATAAGTATTGGCTCTGGTGTTCTATTGTGAGTAAGGTGTTGATAGACTTCTGCTTCCTGGGTAAGGGTGGCCATCTGTTGATAAGCCATACAACTGTAGGATTTGAGGGAAGAGTACCAAATAACATATATAACACACATCAGAGTTAGAAATTTGTAATTTTTCAAAATAAATCAGCATCCCAGAGGAACAGATTTCACATAGTTTAGCTTTCCTTGCCCTTAGGCAAGCATGTATTTTCAATTTTAATGTTTCAGCACTTTTTCTTACATTGTATTTCCCTTAATTTTCATTTTTATGTCCACTTTGCTAGTGACTTTGTAAAAAAAAATTAAAATTCAGAAATGGCACCACAAAGATCCTACTGTCTTTGAAATGTTTATATTACTTTACAGTTGAAATAGAATTGCTGTTTTCTAAAGTTTGAAGGCATTGAAATATAGTTTGTCAGCAGTGAAAATATTATTAATCAGAAAAATGTTAGAAACTTTACTTTTCATGATGATATTGTTGAAGTTAGAGGGAAGTAAAAGAAGGCTGTCCATCACTACTCATAGGATACAAGAAGCAAAGTAATCCCAGAACTCACTAGGATTTTAATCAAACCATTGTAAGACCTTGACAATGGTGAAAATTATAAACAACTCCAATGTTCTTAAAACTACATTGCCTTATGACGTGTAAAGCTAAGCAAAACAGTTCCAAAGTATAACAATCCCCCTGAATCACAAAGAACTTTATGTTAGAGTAGGGTCTGAGGCAGAGATTTAAATATACATGATTTATTGATAAGAAAGATATTTCTGTGGAAAGCAGATATGCCTCATCTTAAAACCATGGCTCTCTCATAGGCCAATATGAATAATCAAATTGGATATTTACTGAAAAATAGTACAATATATATTATTCTGTTATATATGACCGAGGAACACTGTAAGAAAATTAGCACTCTGTGAGTTTTTGAAAATAAGTAAAAAAACTGCAAATATCATAGTCATGTAAGAATTAATGATAAACATAGAGCCTGGAAAACCTTGTTGCTGTATGAACTCTGTAAAGCATATTGCACAAACTGAAATGATTGAGCCTAGTACATGCCAATATCCTGTTGTCTATATTACTGTTGCTAGGCTACATTCTTGTACCACCTATCACAGAACTATAGTGCCATTGTGATCTGTGTATTTCTAAATTTCTATATCTATCTATCTATCTATCTATCTATCTATCTATCTATCTATCTAAACCTTCAAAAAGTAAAGTAAAAATACAAAACAATAGGCATCCTTCAGCTCCTTTAAAATGTTCCAGAACCACAAAAATGTAAGTGGTCTAAAGTTCCCCAGGATATCTCTATGACTGAAAATTGTCCAGTAATATGATTAGTAAAATCCAGCATACATAAAGCCAGCAACACAAACAAGATAAACAATAAAAATTAAAGGAACATATTAACATAAATGTATTAAGAGTAGTAAAATGTCTAGCACCTGATTTTACTTCACCTTAAAGATTTTTTTCTTTTTAATTTTTTGTTGGGATAATGTAGAGAGGTTACAGTTATGTTAGTCAGGTAGTAGGTGCATTACTTTTCACACATTAATACCCTCTTCTCATGTTTTTATCCCCATTTCCCTCCCCAAACCCTTCACAATCATCTTGTTTGAAAACTGACACTTAAAATGGAAACTTTTGTGTATATTTTCTCTCACCCCACACATTCAATTCAATATCAAATCTTGGAGGAAAAAATACTCTCTTCTACAATGTTTGCAAAAGCTACTTACAATAAGCACTTGAAGATATAAAACTTAGCACTTCTTCCCGAATTATGCACAAATAGAAGCCCAATATACATTTAAAATCCAGAATTTGGATGTACTATGTTCTACCTACACTATTTCCAAAAGCACTTGGGGGAAAATCTGGTCAGCATCACTGAACTTTGTTATAAATTGGCTGGGAATCTAAAACAGCAATTTGAGTGTTATTACATGAATGAACTATGTAATTTTATCATTATTCCCCCTATTACTAGACAATTAACATGCCATGTAATTGCACTGTTCAGTCAGGATAGCAATGGAATGGAATGCCAACAGAATGAAATGGAAATGTGACTGCAGAGCACAGTAGTTTCACTAAAGACTCATACAATTAGTTCTGCAGTAACAAATGTTTCATGATGATAATCTAGTGTCATAATGGACTACTTACTCAAGAAAGTCAGAAGGGACTGATTCTCATTAACAATTAATTCAATTAGGTTTAACAAATACATTTTTAGGAATTCTTTATTTTCTCTTACTGTAACAAGAAAAATTAAGACAAATATGCCCTCTGTGTCTAAGAGGGGTGTGACATATTACTATTCAAGTTATAGAAAGGCAATACATATTACAATAGCATAAGTAGTAAAAGGATGATCCTGGAGTCTATAGCTCTGATCCTCTCAAAGGTCACACACAACTTCCGTAGGAAAAAAATTTTTAATGAAGAATTCATATAAATAGGATTTAGGCTAAAGAATCAAGCCAACAAAAAATTTTAAATTCTAATAATAAGATATATAATAACAAGGCATATTTTCTCAATTGTTCCAATTTTTTCTGTAACTATATTTATTTTCTAGGTGTGACCTTTAGACTGATAACAGGAATTGTATCTCTTGAAACACAGACGTTTAAACTATAAACTCCAGGTTTCAAGTCAATTTCTTACTCAGTATCTCTGCCAGGCTGACTAATAGACCTATCAACCATGAGTCTCCCTGCCACTAATGAAAGCTACCTGAATTCACCTCAATTGCTCAAGAGGAAATAAAGTAGTTGCTGATTCTTTACTTGGTCGGGATACATTTTTCTTCCAGTCACCATCAGCTCTCCTGCATGGAATGGTAGTTGCCATGCAGATTTTCCTGACAGATCCTATTTGGATCCCCACATCATCCACAATAATTTTCTTCAAGTAAAATCTCTATCTTAATATCTTTTGTTCAAAGCCCAACAAAGATTCTTTATCTTTCTCTGAACAAGAAGCCATGATTTCTCTTCTTCCAGATGCCCTCATCTCATGTTCCTTCATTTCAGCCTTTGCTCAAGTGCTTTACTCCTGAAATACCTCTATTAACTCACAGTCTAAAAGACTATGTTTTGTTGTTCTCAATATCACTATTTTCACTCCCTTTTTTTTCCATATCCACTACATGGTCCCTGTAGATAGGAAGTTTGACTCTTTTCGTCAACCATATTTACCTCAAGACCTGCAATTGTTCCTAATATATGATAGTTCTCAATAGATTTTATTATATGAACAGATGTGTGCTATACCTTGAGATTTTATTGAGCAAATGAAATAAGCTGACAATACATTCATCGTGCCACTATTTATTAGGAATTAAAGAATTACCATAGATATCATCTTCAGTAGTATACTATTGACTTCCTAATTGATTAATCTGTTTTTATTCCTTTATCTTAAAAATTATTGAACTACCTTATGTATTTGATACCTGTGCTCTATTGAATAAAGCATATAATTCTGAACTTCATGGAATGTATGCAATAGGAAAGTGTTACAAACCTGGGTGCTGGTGACTCAAAACCATAATCCTAGCAACTCAGGAAACTGAGATCTAAGGATCAAGAATCAAAACAAACCCAGACAGAAATGTCCAGAAGACTCCTGTCTCCAATTAATCACCCAAAATAGCCAGAAGTGGAGATAGGGATCAAGTAGTAGAACCTCCCATTGAGCATGAAAATTCATACAGTGCCTCTACCCTGAGTTCAAGCTACAAGAACAGCAAAAACAAATTCTTATGAGCAATGTTCAGAGAGTCTTTCACAATGATCACCCATAGGAAATTTGTGTTGTCAAGAATGACAAAGAATCTTACACATTTCTGGAGCTCTGAGGTAAATCTCTTATTGGGAAGGAAGAAAATTCAACATTTTACCAGGATTTCCATATAATCTAATCCTGTTAAGTTGTTTTATTTAACTGTTTTAAGATCATTAACATTATTTCTTTGTGTGATGACTTTTTTTAAAAAAAAAAAGGTGCTGACTTGATTGCTCTGGTTTCCTGCTTTCCCATTTCAGTGTGATCTTTGAAAATAGAACCTCTGACAACTCTGTTGGGTATAACAGAAACCTAAATAAATGAGATATTCAGCAACTTATACACAAAGCACCAACATTTTAGGAAAGAATTGGTCATTTATCTACACAGTACATATGCTGAACAGAATAGCCTGATTCTACTTAATGATGATGTGGTCATAGGGAAAGTCCTTCACTGAGATTTACTGTCCAAGGAGTTCAAGGTAAGATAGCATTCATTGCTAGTCTGCTTCCATCATTGCTGTGGGCCTGTGAGCTTCCATCTCTGATAGAAAATGAAGTTGTGATACTGACCTATTTATCAAATGTTTTGTAATATTAAAAACTTTTATCAAATCTGAAGGTCTCCTGCAGTAGCACAATGTTACTACAGTGTGTGGTATTATTAAAATTATTCTTATTAACTACACTACACTAAAATGTGTCTTTCTATTTGAAAATAAAAAAGAGAGATACTGTATACATGAAATAATTTTGTTAACTTTTGTAATTTTGTAAACACTATGTCTCCACTGCTCATTCTATTACCATTCAATTTCCCAGGGATTTAACTTGCAGAAAATCCACACCCTCCTGGAACTACATTTGTAATTTTTCACTTCTGTATATCAGTAGTAAGTATAATCAGAAAGTGAACTTCATATTGAAGAAGAAAGCTAACAGTACAAACTTGCTTTTGAATACATTTTAAAACATCTGTTTTCACAGTACTTACCAGTAAACTCAAATACTATTGTCTGCATAAAGCTAATTTAGAGATTTCTTTCAATATGCTGTTCTACCTGTGGCTTACCTTTTGTATTATGCTCCTTAAGTGATTAGTAGTGGTACTGTGAGAATACACTGAGAAGCATAGTAATGCAAACTTTGAGTGAATTAAAGATTAAGTGTGATATCACTCAGAATGGAAAGAAACAAATGCAGGGAGAATTAGTTGAAAAATTATAAGAGAAATTATTTTTAAACATTCTTTAAATTTATTATAATAGGAAACTTAATGTCCTTCCATATTGTATATTAAGAACTTTGCACATGCTGTTCCTGTTTGCCTATCATTTTTCACTATAAACTCTATCTTTGGTTCTATAGGTAAAAGTGTATATTTAGCACAACACAGTTATTCATTTGCTTCTTCATTTTTGGGATTATTGTTCCTCCTTTTGACCATGACTGTGAGAGGATAAAATATTATCTCTTCTTTTATCTGTTCCATTTCAGGATCTGCTACAGTGTGGATACACTCTAGGCACCCAAGAGATTCACATGAACCAAGAAGAACTAATGAAACTAAACAGGCCTTTTTCAAGCACTGAAATAGAAATGGCAATAAGAGACCTTCCACCTAAGAAAAGCCCAGGGCCAGATGGATTCACAGCTGAATTCTGTAAGGTCTTCAAAGCAGAGCTCACACCAATACTCCTTAAGCTCTTCAACAAAATTGAAAATGAAGGTTCTTTACCAAACTCATTCTATGAAGCCAGAATAACCCTCATCCCCAAACCAGACAGAGATTCATCAAAGAAAGAGAACTATAGACCTATTTTTTGATGAACATCGATGCAAAACTTCTCAACAAACTACTGGCCAACCGTCTACAACAACACATCAAAAAATTATACACTATGATCAAACAGGATTCATCACAGGGAGGCAAAGCTGGTTCAACATACGCAAATCAATTAATATAATTCAACACATCAACAGGAGCAAGGACAAAAATGACATGATTGTCTCAATAGATGAGGAAAAGGCATTTGACAAGATCCAACACCCCTTTATGTTAAAAGCTCTGGAGAAACTAGGAATCCATGGAACATTCCTCAACATAATAAAGGCTGTGCATGACAAACCCACTGCTAGTATTATACTTAATGGCGAAAGCTAAAGCCATTCCCTCTAAAATCAGTAATGAGACAAGGATGTCCACTCTCTTCATTCCTCTTTCACATAGTATTAGAATTCCTAGCCAGTGCAATAAGGCAAGAAGCAAGCATAAAGGGGATCCAAATAAGGAAAGAGGAAGTAAAACTTTCCCTCTTTGCAGATGACATGATCCTGTATTTGAAGAATCCTATAGACTCTACTCCCAAGCTCCTTGAGCTGATTCAAAACTTTGGAAGGGTAGCAGGCTATAAAATTAACCCTCAAAAATCAACTGCCTTCCTCTACACCAACAGTGACAGGAATGAGGCAACAATCAGGAAAGCACCTCCTTTTGCAGTAGCCTCAAAGAAAATAAAGTACTTACGAAATACCTTAATTATGAATGTAAAGGAACTTTTTGATGAAAATTTTAAAGTCCTGAAAAAGGAAATTAAAGCAGAACTGAGAAAATGGAAAAACCTCCCATGCTCCTGGATTGGAAGAATCAACATTGTGAAAATGACAATCTTGCCCAGGGCTACGTACAAATTCAACGCAATTCCCATCAATATCCCAATGTCATTCTTTAAAGAAATAGAAGAGGCAAACCAAAATTTCATATGGAATAATAAAAGACCCTGTATAGCAAAAAAACACTTCTTAGCAGAAAGAACAGCGTTGGAGGAATTTCAATTCCAAACTTTAGAATCTATTACAGAGCTATAATTATCAAAACAGCTTGGTACTGGCACAAGAACAGGCCTGAAGACCAATAGAATAGAACTGAAGACCCAGATATTAAACCACAGACCTATGGCAACCTAATCATTGACAAGGGAACCAAAAAAAATAGAATGGAAGAAAGATAGCCTCTTCAAGAAGTGGTGCTGGCAGAACTGGTTAAGCACCTGCAGAAAACTAAAGCTGGATCCTTCTTTGTCACCCTGCATTAGAATTTACTCCAAATGGATCAAAGACCTGGAGGTAAAAGCTGACACACTGAAAAATTTACAAGAAGGAATAGGAGATACACTAGGCCTCCTTGGCACAGGTCGAAACTTTCTTAATAAGGACCAAGAATCACAACAAATCAGAGAAAGTCTAGATAAGTGGGACTGCATTAAATTGCAGAGCTTTTGTATGGCAAAGGACATACCTAGTAAATTAATTTGGAAGCCTACAGAGTGGGAGAAGATTTTCACCAACCATACAGCGGACAAAGGCCTCATATCTAAAATATATCAACAGCTCAAAAAATTGAATCAATCCAAAACTAATCTCCAAAGTAACAATCATCCCATTAAAAGATGGGCCAAAGACTTAAAGAGAGTCTTCTCTGAAGAAGAAACAAAAATGGCCTATAGACACATGAAGAAATGCTCAACATCTCTGGCCATAAAAGAAATGCAAATCAAAACAACTCTAAGATACCACCTCACTCCAGTTAGAATGGCCAAGATCAGGAAAACTAATAACAACAGATGCTGGAGGGGATGTGTCCAGGAGGGATCACTACTACACTGTTGGTGGGAGTGCAAACTTGTTCAACCACTACTGAAAGCAGTGTGGCAGTTCCTTAAAAGACTAAACATAGAGCTCCCCTATTACCCAGCAATTCCACGACTTGGCATTTACCCAACCATCCAGAAACAAGGACATACAAAATCCACCAGCACAACAATGTTCATTGCAGCACTATTTACCATAGCAAAAATATGGAACCAACCTAGATGTCCCTCAGTTGATGAATGGATCAATAAGATGTGGTATTTGTACACAATGGAATTCTATGCTGCTGTCAGAAAGAACGACATTGCCCCATTTGTTAGGAAATGGAAAGACTTAGAAAAAAATCATATTAATTGAAGTAAACCAGACTCAAAGGAACTTAGGCTCAATGGTTTCCCTCATTTGTCATAATCAGTAGAAACCTTGGGCTCTCCTAGTAGAGATTTGCAATAGAGCAAAACCTTGATACAAAAGGCCATATAGTAAGATGCTAAATGAAAGGATCTCTAGGATATAGAAACATAAGCCATATAATGAATGATTGTTGTTCTTAAGGTACTATGTTATCTCTCATCTCTTTTGCTGTCCCTTGGTTATCTCATATTATTACAGTATGTCACTTTGTTATCTGATATATCGGATATATTTGTATTTGGTTATTTGAAATTGGATAGGGAAGGGGGAAAACAAGAGGAGGAATGGGGATGGGGGGGAGGGAAACGGGTACCAAGACATGTGAAAGGGTATCAATGCATGTGAATTAATGCACCTTCTATCTGGCAAATATCATGTAACCCTTCTATTAATTACAATAAAAATATATGAAAAAAAATAAATACACATGAGTGAATGTACAATACCCTGGGTTACTATCAGGAGTTTTAAGTGCCATTCTAATTACCTCCAATGCAGAGCCCTGATCAATACTTAGGTTTCTCAATACACTCCACAAGATTGAGGAACGTTCTTCCTCTAAATCAGTTATACAAACAAATGACTATAATTACTGTAATATCTATTGCTACAACTAAGATAGTTGTAAAATTGATCCTCCCTAAACAAGAATTTTATCAGTTTTAGGGACAGGATGGGAAGTTGTCTTACTGGCGTATAACCGAAACTATTGTTTCAGTGTACTGTAAACTTCAGAAACATGCAATTTAAAAGAAAACAAAATGGATACCTACAATGTGACAGACAGGGTGCTGTATTTTGAGCTGTATTGACAGAATGCAAAATACTTGGTTTTAAAACTTGTTACATCTACTTCTGTACAAATTTTGAAGGGTATAAATAAACATGAACATTTATTGATTGTGTTTCACAACTTTCTAATTTGCATTAAAAAGATTTATATTCTAGAGAATAATTAATCTAGCTATTTGGGTAAGAAATAAACTGTCAGTTAATAGACTAAAAGCATAACATCCTTTCATCTCAAGAAAGGCATTTCATTCATCTTCTCAATCTGAATAGAAATATTTCATTAGATCATGATGTAACTGTTGGTATCAAAGGATGAAACAGCAGAAATGGAATCAGACATTATTCCATAAGGTGAAATAAATGAGATACAGAGGGACAAGTATCACTTATCTAACTCATAAATGGCTAACAGACGTGGAAGTGTGGGAGGAAAGTAGAGTTGGAGAAATATTGCTCTCAATGGTACCAAGTTACATGTAGTTAAGAACAGGTTATTCTGGCATGCTATTCCATGGTAGATTCTATAAATTAAAATGGTATATTATGTATTCAAAAGCTAGGAGGATTTTGAAAACTTCGACATGAAGAAGTAATGCTTAGGAAATAGATTTTTTCCATTTCCATTATTTTTCTTTTTTATTGTATTTTATTGTCACGGTGATGTATAGAGAGGTTACAGTTACATTTGTCAGGTAGTGGGTATATTATCTCTTGAACATGGATATTCCTTCCCATGTTCTTCTCCCACTTTCCCTTCCTCTACCTCACTGCCAATCAAGGAAGATAGATTTTGCAGAATGCATACCTGTACGGAAACATTCCACAACACCCCATCAATATGTATAGTTTTTATATAGTAGTTAAACACATTAAAAATAGAAATTATAGAGCTAATTCTAAAATACCTAAAATCAAAAGAAAAAAACTTTCAAACTCTTCCTAATAGTAAAATGGAGATTACAGAGGTTAAATCCTGTAATTTGCAGGGAGGTGAAATTTATCCAGTTTGAACTACAGAAGAACAATGGATTTTTAATGGATGACTGATCTTCAGGAAATGTTAAACAAAAATAGAGGGTTCATATAGGAAAAAATAAAGGATTCAATATTATTTTTGTTATTATAGAAGTTGGGAGAAGAAAGAGAATATTTAAATCACTCAAAACAAGTTTGTCAAAAGAAAACAAATCCTACAGACTCAAGGAAATGGGTGAATTCAATTATGACAAACCTAAAGAATGTTACAGAAAGACATATCATAATTACACTTCACAAAATTGAAGGACAGGAAATGAAAAATGCTCAACGAGAACCAACACATGACTCATGGAGAACGGTAATTGGAATGAGAGTGAATTCACCGGATGAAAAGGAATTCAGAAAAGGAAGCAGCACATGTTTCAAGTGCTGAAAAAACTTATTGTTGACCATGAATGTCTTATGATACTACCCTTTTGTGTTCACCAGGTTCTACTTCATTGCAGCACTGGATCAGTGAGGATGCCCCCACAGTATATTTTAGAGACTTCAGTCATCAATACATAGGGGAAAAAAGAAAAAAAAAAACCTGTGAGATGAGAATGTCTTGAATGTCATCACATGAAAGGGACTTGGCTGTGGGAACACTGGCTATGTTTCAGACAAAGTACTACAGGCTGCATTGCAATTTGTGTTCAACTCTGGGATTCTGTTTCAGTAACTGTTTTGGTTCACTATATTTTCCTACAACAAGATGCACAGGGCTATGTAAATTTATAAAGAAAAGTTTCTTTTGGTTCACAATTCTGAGGGTCCAGGGTTGAGGAACCGTTTCTAGTGCTGTTCTTCTAACTGGCAGAATCCTTTCCTGGAAATGGACATCAATTGTTAGCAGACAGAAAGCACAGACCTGTGTAACTTCTGGATTCCCTTTATCTTCTTATAAATCCACTAATATTCAAGCATGGGGGCTCCACCCTAAGTCTTTATCTGCTCCTCATCATCCCTCAAGCATCTTTCTAAACAGATTGTCAAATGAAGTTCCAATCCCCTTCAAAGAATGAGGGAAATCCTAACATGTGAACCGCTGGAGGACACACGGCAACAATCATAGCAGTCACGATCCATCTGATCCAGGCTACATAGAAAGATTAATGAAGGATGTATAGCAGCTTGCCTAAGAGAAAACATAAGTTCAGGAAATCAACCTTTGCTTCCTATCTTAGATTAAATCTTCCTGTAGCTTCCATTTTTCATTCCCACAGACTGAAAATAATGTAGAAAATTTCTCCAGAAAGCATCTAACCAAGTTTTTGGTATGTAAGAACATAATCAGAAGCCTGATTACTTGGAGCTCAATATTAAAAAAAGAAAAACTATGAATTGAGAGATTGCTTAGAAAAAATTATAGATATAGTATACATACATTTTCTTCCATAATTCCTAAAATTTCATTTAGTGAGAAGAATGAGTGTATGAGTCTTGATGATGAGTATGTGTTTTCGACCACATAATTATTTAAAACTGTGGAGAATCTTGATAGTATTCTAGTGTTACCCTCTGAGAGGACCATAATCAAGGATTTCAATTAATTTAGAAGCCCAAGCTTCAGTTTATAAAACCAGTCATGCACAGTGATTACTCATTAATAGAAAATTAACACCTTTAGAAAAAATTCTAGCCACTAATTAGAGAGTGCTAAATTCGGGAAATAACCTTTCTTGCTAAAATTAAGTGAAAATAATGAAGTATGTTGACAGAAGGAATAAAGATCTATACGTGAAAATATCACATAGCAAAACGAGACTTCTATTCATCCAGTTGTATTTTTTGAGGGATTGATTGTTTATTCTGCAAACAAAAGAGAACCCTAATTAAAAACTATATTTTAAATTATTGTCATGACTTGGAAAGATAAATATTACTATGACATTATTCTCTGTCTGAGGCAAAATATGCTCCTTATAAATACAAAAAGAAGAACTATTGGATACTGCTTTATGTACTGCAGTGCAAAAGTATAGGGTGGTTAAGATCATGGACTTGGAATAAATTTTAACTAAAAATATCTAAGCTCTAGCTTCAATTACTTATGCGACTGAACGATTTACTTCAATTCTGACTCCCATATTTCTCCTTTTAAAATTTAAAATTGGTGATATGTAACTCATAAATAGAATTATGGCACAAGTTAACTCTCAATATTGTGTTTTATGTAGTAAAAAGTTAAATGTGCAAAACAGAATACTAAAAATGATAACAGTAGGGATTAGGAATTCAATGTAGAAACTTCAACTGTTTGGATACAAAGTGCCAATTATAAATTGATCTTAAGTTAAAAATAGTTAAACATATTAGCATATATTTCAAATGAAATATCAGTCTTCTAAAAGTTTAAAATGTGACATCTAGAATTCTCCTAGACGACGATCACAGTAACCTAAAAGCTATGTACATGTGTCCACATAGGGTGAGGCCTAGTGAAACAATATCCACTCCATATCCATTCCAGGATGTGGAATCAAGAGGTTTGTCTTTGAGATTATTGCTCTTAATGTACTATGTGAATTTCTCTTCTTTTTCTTCCCCTTATGATTAATCTCATGGAGTTACAGTATCTGACTTTGTTATCTGGTATATTGTATATCTGTTTATTATTTATTTGAAATAGGGAAGGAAAGGAGGGACAACAAGATAATTGGAAGCTGGTGGGGGGTGAAATGGTGTCACAAACATGATAAGGGGCAACAATATGAGAAAAGTAATGCACCTACTCCCTGATGAATATAACTGTAACCCCTCTATATATTATCCCAACAATAAATGTACTTAATTTTTGGCAAAGAACCTATTTGCATCACTAAAATCTGACAATATAGATCTTGTATATGGATATAGCCTACACTAACTATCACATTTCATGTGTCTTGCTCCTTTTCTCTCTAAACAGACAAATCATAAACTTCACTTGACACATACACATCCATAGAGTCACATTTTTCTAAATAAAACAGAATAACAGGTCTTTGTCTGGAGAAGAGCTGCCTTATAAACAAGCAGCCACTTGCTCTACAAAACCCATGCATTATTTCCGCACTGCTTCTGAAACAACCTAGTGTTCTGCACTGCTTCCTAAACATTGCTGGGTAAAAAAATGCATGTTGATAGAATTATTCTACCAATTATAGGAAGAGAAAACTCTAAGTAGGCTTTTTTTTCTTAGTCTTTTAAGAGGATGCAGCTATAATTCACTTGGGAGCACAAAATCTGTGAGTTTCATCTCTAATGTATACTTAATTTCCATCAAAGATTCTTCTTTGAATTTCTTCTTTATTCTCACAACACCAGACAATCTAATTTATCCTTCAGAGAAAACAAGTCTTTTGATATAGTACTACTATTTACTTCTGCAAAATTACTCTACTTTCATAGCTGTCTTCTTTTAAAAAGGCCTTCATAACCATTTTAACCAATCTCAAACTACTCTTCTTAGAACTTACTTGAGTTGTCACTTTTCTAAGATGGTAAAAAAGTTACTTAATAAAAAGATTTCATTTTTTTAGGCGAACGAAAGTGAGTTATATGTACTGTAAAAGTGAGGAAAAATAAGATATATCATGGTCACAAAAGCCAAGCCTCAAATTCAATAATTTAATATAAAGTTATAATAAGAGTTTTCTAGCTTTTCTAGTAAAATAAAAAGAAAATAATCTGTATAGTACCCCTTCTCTAATATCTATATCAATCAATTATTGTGCAATAATGAAAAATAAAAAATGATCATGACAAATAAAGAAAAGGAGAAAAAACTGGACAACAGCTGAAATACCACAAATATTACACATGTATAATTATCAGAAAAAATTAAATGTCTAAACTATTAGAGTAAATAGATAATAAAATGGAAATTTTGTTAAAAGTTAAGAATTTACAAGGATGATATGGTGATATTCTAGAAGAAAAAATTACAATAACAAAACTTAATGGTTCCTTCTCATTTCTTTTTTGTGCTTTTTTATTAAAGAATTTATTCACATTGATTTTTATATCAATATTTTAAATGACAAGTTTAACAAACAAGTGTTCAAGAAGGGAATATATATACAATCACTGGGACTTAGTATTTAGAACTTAATCAAAATTAGGCTAAGGGTTTGTATGTCATAGAAACATTAATTTATGAAATAAAACATTATGTCTATAGAGTCATAGGTTTTTATGTCTATATAGTTATGTTTATATTTCCATTACCATGTCCATAGCTTTGGGTATGCAAATATTCAGTCCTCACTCTTGTACTCTTTGGATCTAATAGCCACATATTAAGGATACCATGCGCCTTTTGTTCCTTAGGTCTTGACTTGTCTCACTCAACATGATTCGTTCAAGATTCATCCACTTCCCTGCAAATGCCATTATTTTATCTTGTCTGTTGGCTATGTAGAATTCCATTGTGTATATATAACGTATTTTCTGTATCCATTCCTCTGCAGTAGGGCATCTGGATTGTTTCCATCACCTGGCTATTGTGAATAGTGCAGAGATGAACATAGCTGAACAGGTGTCCTTATCATATCTTGGGGTATGATGTTCAGGTAGATGTCCAGAAGTGGTATGGCGGGATCGTAGGGAAGGTCAATTTTCAGTTCTTTAAGAAACCTCCACACTACTTTCCAGAGTGGCTGAACTAGTCTGCATTCCCACCAGCAGTGTAGTAGGGTTCCTTTTTCTCCACAACCCTGCCAGCAACTGTCATTGTCTGAGTTCAAAATTTTGGCCATTCTTGTTGGGGTAAGGTGGTATCTTAGGGTTGTTTTTATTTGCATTTCCTTTATGACCATAGATGATGAATATTTTCTCATATGCTTTTCTGCCATTTTAATCTCTTCTTCTCATAAGTCTCTCTTTAGTTCCCTTGCCCATTTAGTGAATGGTTTATTGGGTTTGGGGGGAATTAGATTCTTGAGTTCCCTGTAGATAATGGATATTAAGCATTTGTCAGATGTATTATTGGTAAATATCTTTCCCAGTTGGTTGCCTGTCTGCTTCTCTTATTTCTTGTTGGTTTGTATTGTCAATGACAAATATTTAAAGTGATGTATGAAGAAATGTAACTGAAATGAATAGAAGAAATCCTATGTGTAATATTTCTATATAATATATATTTGTCTGTATTATATATATATATTTACAGTCTACAAGATATATAGAACATCCCATTAGAATCTCATGAAAGAGGCTGAGATATCTGGACATGGAGTCCTAAATCCAGTAGATCAATGCATATCTAGCATCTAGAAGGACATATCACATGTTAGTGGCCTGGATACTAGCTGAGTCATGGGTTGATGCTTTGCGCACTGCTTCCATTCACAAAAAACATATCTTGACTCTCCAGAACCTACTAATACCATGGAAAAGTTAGAAGTCCCTGAAGTCAATAGCCTGAGGTCTTCTCCATTTTTCTCTTATTCTCACTCTCTCTACTTATAAATATGCATAATATGTAAATAACATATATAACATAAAGAAGATGCACAGATACACACATATATCACATGGATGTATGCATATATGTATGTATATGTAGATGATTCCAACTAAGAAACCATTCTACTATTTTATTGCATCGTCAAAGTACAATCCTAGAAGTCTGGTATATCAACCAAAAATAATCTCCATGAAATATACTAATTCCATACTTAACTGATATAAAAAATAGGAATTCCAAGTTTGATTGGTTTGAAATATTTGAGGTGTATTGGTCATATAAGGAGTATTAGTATGAACTCATTTGGAATTTAATGGACAATGTGAAAAGTATCAACGGTCAAAAATGAAACATAATTTTCTTGAATGTTGCTTAAGAAACATAGTTACTTGGCCGGAAGTTTGTCCTAGTAGTAGACTGCTTGCTATCATGCATGAAGATTGGGGTTTGATTCCTTGGTACCCCATACATTGACAAAAGCTGGAAGTGGCACTGTGGTTCAAGTGGTAGAGCTCTAGCCTTGAGAATACGTAAGGAAAGTGCTCAGGCCCTGTGTTCAAGCTCCAGTACTGGCAAAAGAAAAAGAAAAAAAAAGAAACATAATCACTTAAAACTTTACCTTGAAAATGAAAACATACTTTACCTAGAAATAAAACATTAGCTTGGGACTGGAGATTCAGTTTTCATTTCATTTATTCAGTTTACAAGGCCATAAAGCAGTTATTAATATAAAAAGCCTCTGTGATTCTATTCATCTCTATTTTAGAAGGAACTTCCAGGTATTACTGTAAATCCTTAATATATTGTTTCAGCAGTACTAATTTAATGTGGATGTACTCTAAATAAAGTTTCACATTGTTGAGTTCTCATTGTTCTCAGGGAAATGGAACTCTTGGTCCACTGTGACTCTGAATTTGATATTATGCCTCAATTTTTTGTAGCAAATGCTGTGTACCAGGGTACCAGGGTAAGGCTAAATTAGAAAATCCAAGCATTGTAAGTAAATATTACTTGGCACTAGAACAGAGAGTAAAATTGCATGAGAAAAATATTCACTTGAAAAAGTTTCATTATCACATAATTTGCTCCACACTATTAATTTATATAATTGTGTATAAATAAATATATATATCAATTTAATGACAAATTATACACACACAGTTTTTGGAGACAACTTTAGCATGTAAAATATGATCCATCAGAATAAAGGTCTTCAACCCAGTCTCAAGTCTGTCCTGTTTCATATAATGTATTCAAAATAAATTCCATGCCCTAGTTCCAGTGAAGTATTCCCAAGCTGGTGAAAATCAAATTGCCATGACCTTGACTCCAATAAAGAACAAAAACTAATCTGGCTATATTTTCCAGATATGTAGTTTTCTAACATATCAACTTAAGATTTCATTTGTTAAAAATACACCAGATAGCACTGCAACAATTCTAATGGCTATCAAGATAATGTCTAAAGTGATCATTTAAAAGATAATTGCACAAGTTCCATAATAACATAAATTGAAAAACTGTGATTAGATTTACTCTTGAATGCTGTAACTCCTTCCGCAGGGAGTTGGAGAGAGTTTCTGACTATATTAATATAGTTAGAAGGAAGGAATTTACCAAATGTATACTGTTAATTTTGTTCCATGGTTCAACTTCATTTGGCTGCTTTTCCCCTAAGAATGGTTTGTTGAAATGATTCCCTACAGCCATGAACATTTCAAATTATACAATATTATAATTCACCTGCTTATAATTACAAAGTTAAGTTTTGACACACTTCATCTTTTAGAAGATATGCAATGTGTAACCAAACTCTTTCCATGTTACTTTTGAATTCCTTTATATATTCTACTCAGGGTCAGCAATGTAGCACTAATTGGATCAAATTCCCTTGAGTACATTCTCATTTCCTGATGTACAACAAAATGGAGCAGCTTTCATTGTAGATATTATAGAGGGCCAAAAAATGACATGAGGAAAATGACATTCGGTATTTCTAAATACAACAATGCTTTTTTGCAGCACTGATCCTAACATATTTTTCTTTCATTTGTGCATTTATATTATCATTTTTGGAAAACATTATTTACAAAAAGAACATAAGGTTTTTGACTATATATCTGGAATTAACTTTAATAGGAAATTTTAAGTTATCTGTAACTATTTCTAAATAACAATGATATCAGTCCTGGATAAAGGTGACATACAGAATTTAATTTTCTATCAGGTAAAACAGGAATAATTTCCTTTGTTGGGTGATGTATGAATTCTCTCTCTTTCTCTAGATAGATAGACAGATAGATAGAGATTCTCGTTCTCCGGGCTGCCCTATACCTTATCTGTTCTCTGCCTTGTCATGGACTTATGAAATGCCTTTGGCTTCTTTCATTCTGTTGACCAGGACTTCGTACCTCCTGATTTTCTTCTCTAAATACTTACCAAAATATTAAGATTTCCATATGATATTTGAATTTGATCAAGCTCATCATGGTAATTTTGAAATACAGAAAATATATAAAGACAGATGATACAAATACATAATTTAGTACAAAATCTTACTGTCTCATATTCGGAATGGAAAGCATCCTACATAAGCAGCCACTATCTTAAGTCATTTGTATTTATTACTCTAGTTTATTTTCACAGTAAAACTAGTGGTTATAAATAGATTATTAAGTAACTCCATTTTATAAATAATGAAAGGAAAGCTGAGAAGCAATAGATTTTTCAGAGTTCAATTTCCAACTTAGGAAGATACAATTTTAACTTATGTCTACTCTGCTGAGAGAATTCTCACCATTTCCAATTATTAATCTCAATAAATGTGCATAAGTCATTTCAGCTGAAGAAAGCTAGACTCTTTAAACGTCCAGAGACCCTTTAGTTCATCACAGTCTCCAACACTTTCTACCGTCTCATGACCAAAAATTATTGAGCATTGAAGACATTTATGCTTATGAGCTCTGACATGACAGTTTTGTCAATTGATAGAATCATTTCTCCTTTGCCCTTCTTTCTATCCTAGTTTATATTTCTGCTATTTATTTTTTAAAAACTGAATTCTGCATATAAGGAGAAAACTGTGTTATTTGGCTTTTGCATCTTGCTTGTTTCACTTTACATGAAGATCACTAGTTCTATTTTCTTTTTTTTTAATTTTTTTGCCAGTCCTGAGCCTTGAACTCAGGGCCTGAGCATTGTCCTTGGATTTTCTCAAGTATAGAGCTCTACCACTTGATCCACAGCGCCACTTATGGCATTTTTCTATGTATGTGGTACCGAGGAATTGAACCCAGGTCTTCGTGCATGCTAGGCAAGCACTCTACCACTAGGCCAAACTCCCATCCCACTAGTTCTATTTTCCTGCAAGCAACCTAATTTCTTCTGAATAAACCATAGGATATCAGCAAGAAATAACAACATGGCCTGCCACTGGCACCCTTGGATATCTGTTGCCTTCTGCAACAATGCTTCATGTCTCCAATTAATCCTTTGAAGAGGAGGGGACTTCTGCTTGTACATGAAGCACTATACAAATAGAAAGTTACTGCTTTGAAGGAGCACTGGAAGACTACAGGTGGTATGGTGTGGTTTCCACCACAGCAACTGCTCCTCAGTCTCTGGGAGATGGTGTTCATAGACATGCACAACTCCATCTCAGCCCACTTAACTCAGATAACCTCATGATCAATTTCAGAGGGGATAGGAGAGAAGACTTGAGACGCTTAGCCAGGAACAAGCTGTTCAATCTTAATTCAAAAACGCAATCTGAAATATCTCAACTTGCAACAGCCCCCTACAGCCTGTTGGAAGCACCTTTCTTCAACACTAAGTAGAAAACTCATTATTCTACCTGGCTACCTTTTTGTCATACTATCTCTGTACCAACTAGGTGGCTATCTTTCCACAGTGCTACACCAGCTTGTATTGGCAGCCCTTCTGGGAGCAGGGTTCATGCTCTTTCTCTTCATCGGCAAGCTCCACACAGGTATCATGTATGCCATGTCTTGCTGCAGTTGCTCCTGGATCCTTGAGCTGGATGCTGACCTCATGACTTAGCGAGGAATCACTCACAAGCAAAACCTTGGAGAGCTCACAATGGAAACAGGCCCTCCAGAGAAATTCTACTACTTGATACCAGTCAGGTACTGGGACTCTATTGGGTTCCTACCTTGAAATGGCTATTGAGAAGAAAATAGGATGAAAAGAAAAAGAAAAAGAGACGTATGCCATAATGTCCACCAGCAAAAGTTTCATGAAGGAAAGTTAAGCAACTTTGATGTGATGGGGAGAATAATGCAGTCAAGAAATGCATCCGAATACTGTTGGGACATAAAATGGAAAGAGCTGACCAAGACTGAGAAGATTGAGAAATGGTTTCCTGGGCCAGAATACATCTGTCCTGAAAGTAAATATGGATATCACAGACATTTAATTTTTTAAAGAAAGAAATCCAGGAAAGACAATTTTAATACTGATGGGAATATGACAAAGGCACAGAAGGGAGAAAGGACAGTAAATTAAAATTCCTGAAATTTCTTCCTGAGGTACCAAAGCTGATAGTCCAAGTAAAGCAGTGCCAAAAAATGGAGCTTATCTGCTAAGTGAAACCTAAATTATGTGAACCAAAATGTGCTGTGAAAGAATCCTGAAATTTTCATTGATAATCTAGTAAAAATTCTCCTCCATCTCCTCTTACCTAGACTCTCCAGCTTCAAGAGACAAAAGACAAAACAATGACCCTTCAGTGTTCATTTTTATTCCTGGTGATAGCAATGATTACCCTGATTTTCTGTTCTTTTATGTTCTTTCTTCAACTTTGATGACACTGTAAAATCAATACTTTCCTGATTTTAAAATGTAGCCACAGGAAAAGCATGTTTTATATAGGAGAGAAATGCAAAATGATTTCATGAGAAGAACAAACTGTATTTGAATTCTCTCCATTTCTGTATTAAAAGCATTTTCTTGCTTCTCCTATTTAAGAGCATGAAAAACACCAATAATCTCCAGTTTCTTATCATTTGCTTCTCTTATTCCATGAATAGATGACAGTGTGACTTTCTCATCTTGTCTGTACGATTTCTCCAAAAACCTCACTCTACAGCCTGTGCCAGTAGATCACTCTACATCATACACACACACACACACACACACACACACACACACACACACACACACACACACACACACACACAATCCATGGTTTATAATGCTCTTCTCTAGTAGTAACTATATGAAAACTATTTTCTTTGTCTTCAAACACAAGAATTTTTATCTCCCACCCTAATTCCTTGTAATTGTTTCTTACATTTTTCAACCCTAATTTCAATCAGAAAAAATAGCTCCTTTGACAGTGCTATCATTTATACTTGAAAAAATTCTGCCCCTTCTCTCATTGTATTACATTCACTTGTCTTTGTGCATCTGCCTTCTTTACTGGTTTGTGATGCCCTAGAGGATTAACAACAGCTTCTCATTCACATTCAATCCTAGCAACCAGATGAACCCCACCAAACATTAGATGTCCAATATGCGTTTGTTGAGTTAAATTGAAATGAAACCTTGTCACAGGGGAAAGAGTGAATTGGGCTCCCTGTGTACATTAGTTTTATTTATTTAGATACCCAGCAGAGCAATCCATCATGCAACAATTTGTAAGGCTCATAAAAAGAAAACAAAAAATAATGCTTTATAGAAATCTTGCTATTTTATAAAAGCAAGAGGAACTGTAAATATGCCAATTACCTAGATTGGCTTGGTTATGTTTTTATGGGGATTTCCTTATAATTCAGATGTAATTTGTTTATAAAGATGGATATTTGTGTTTAAGTAAAGAAAAACTGAAAATAATAATGAATCAATTATTACTTGCATATTTTCCATTTAATAAATAGTCATTGGATACATGTTTAATGGAATTGTAAATTTTGTTGATTTGTTACATTTTTCATGAGTCCAACATTTAAATTTTCAAGGGACAATATAGATACCTGTGGCTCAGATAGAGCAGCCACCTTTGCCCTTTTTTTCCAGAATCCTTAAGCAGATAGAAGCAATTCACAGATCAGTGCGCACAAGTAACTCTGTTTTCTTTCTATGTAAACACATAAATTTAGTGTATTTTATCATCTTAATTAAGTATAGTATGTAATCATCTTAAAACTAAGTGTGTAAGCAGTCATCTTAACTAACTCCACAAAGCATATAAAAACTCAGATACATTTGTAGTTGAGTTCTGACAGCAAGCCTGACACAAATGTATTTTTCATCACAATTTCTGGGATCAAAGATTTGTCTCACTGTCAAGCTGAGCAAACTCTGCATATAATCTCTTTTTTCAAGTTGAGAATTTTCACCTTGTCACCCGACACTCTCCCACTTCTCTTTACTACTAGCATAATTTGTCTTGCTCCTTGAGGCTATTTGTAAGTAAAATAAAAATTACATGAAGATAAGCATGTGCAATTGCTCAACAATTACTTTGAAAACTGCACCAGCCATTCAGAAACCAATGAATGGGTAGCATATACAATGTGGAGATGCCAGAGAGATTAGTCATGTCCTTAGCAGAACAGGAAGGAACTATATGACACAGCGTATTTGATTACATTACTCAGAATGACTCACCATTTAAAAACTTAAATTGCTTGTTTCTGTAATTTTCCATTTCATATTTTTCTGACAATAGTTGACCATGCATAAACAAAGTTGTAAAAACCATAGATAAAGAAGAAGTAGTCTTTTGGAGGATGCTATGTAAAAGATACTAATTCTAAACCTTCACTTTGGATTCAACTTTTTTTGGTGATCCAAATACTTCATTCAGACATACATACAAACACATCTATTAATAAAGTTCAAATTTAAGAAGGACTATCTTTCATTTTCCTCTCAGTCTAACACCACTAGTTTGCACAGAATTTGTGTTCAAAAAATTTGTGTGAAAAAATCCAAATTGTAAACTAATCTATTCTAAAAAATTAAGGGTATTTTATATTTTAATAAAACATTACTACCTCCTCAAAGCATTCACTTCTCCAGAGAAGAAATCAGGGATCCATTGCTTCTAGTTATTACTTCTTTGAAATAAATTATAAATTGATAAGTTATAAATTGATAATAAAACAGTGACTACTACTTTGGCTAGGTTTCTGCAGATGAAATTGTTGCTTCTTATGGTGTTTACTAATTCATTAGGTGAGAACATTAAGCCAATTCATTAAGAATCTTCATAAAGCCACACAGTCAGGATAAATGGTAACAGAACAGACAGGTTACTAGTCTTGCTTTTGGTGCCTGTATCATCAAAATGCATATTCAAGCTGACCATGGAGTGAATGTTTGTAAACAAACCCAGCATTGGGGAAGCTGAGGCAGACACATCTCAAGTTTGAACTCAGTCTGAGATATACAGTGAGGTAAAGGTCATCTTAAGCTATTTGGAGGAATGTACTTCAGAAAAAAAATAGAATTAAAACTCATTGGGCTGGGCACAGTGGCTCACTCCTGAAATCCTAGGTTCAAAGCCAGCCTGTTACAAAAGGGCCTGAGACTCTTATCTCCAATTAACCTCTAGAAAATGGGAAGTGGGACTTGGCACAAGGGTAGGGTGGTAGCCTTGAGCTGAAGAGTTCAAGGACAATGCCCAGGCCCAGGATAGAGCAGTAGCCTTGAGCTGAAGAGCTGAGGGACATCGCCCAGGGTGACTTCAAGCTCCATGACCCACAAAACAAGCAAACACACAAACAAACAAACTCATTGATATAAGCTTCCATACGAATATGTTTCATTTCCATTGGTCAGATAATCTCTCTTCCTGTGTTTAATTGTTAAATAATTTAAATTTTACCTCTTAATAATCCTATCAAAGAGTATTATATGTTATATAGTCATTATCAAAAATATGCAAGTATGCATATATATAAAACTAAGGTATATATGTATCTATAGACATCTATGTATATATTATGTATGTACATATGCACATGCAAACACACATATATGGGTATATCTCTCTCTATATATAGGTTGAGTAGTTTTATTCTCATTTTAAGAAGATTAAAATTCAAGCTTATGAATTACAGAAAAGACAGTGACTTTCTCACTGTCATTCTCTAAGTAATGCAACTAATTTCCAAATTTGAATAAGGTTATGCTCTAGGCATAATACAAAAAAAAAATACCTCTCTATTTACTATATCACAAAAGTTGTACTTGCAATGTATAAAATGAAGGGCTTATTTTTTCCTATTTTATTATAGAATTAAGTCCGTATTTATGGAAACTATCCTCATAAGCTCTACAAGGTCCAAGGGGATTCAGCACACCAGAACTGTGGATGGGGCTTCAGACAATCCCTCCTCGCCAGCCATTGGAAAGCAGTGGAGATTAATGACCACTATGAATGGGCTGGCCCACAAATGGCAAAAAGTTACAGGAATCCACATAGATATGTACCCATAGATGATCTCAATCCATTTCCTTAATAAAGAAAATTTGATTTAAGCTTCAATGACCATTGCTGCAGTAACCATATCCTCAAAGGAGCTGACAATACCTGGTCCAGTGAATGCCTGGAGCTATACAACATTTGCCAAGCTTTGATTCCATATCATAGCTGATTCAAAGATCTCATGCTTTAAAAAAATTTCTCCCACTCGCAACATAAAACAGGACCAGACATTGGTTATATTCATGTTAGTCCATTGTCTAGGATGTCATTCTCAGCTTGTTCAATTATTTCTCAAACTATCTTCACCATAAAATTCTGAACATCTTTGCTAGAAGACTTCAGTACATCTTCACAGTTGTCTTACCATTCCAGGTGAGTACAATAGCCCATGGTTGAAATATCCAGCAATTCAGACTCTGTTCTTTGAACTACCCAATGCTCTCTTCTACTTCATTTAAAATACCTGCTCCCATAATACCAACACAAATCCCTGTCATCTCAACAATCGTGAGGTAACCCATTTCAAATATTCCATGCTTCCAGTCATTTCTCAAATACCCAGCTCTGTGCACTAAAAAACAAAGATTTCAGAACAGCTCATTCAGATTGTCCATATTGATGTATGCACTATGGGCTGAGTGTTTAATCTACCCCTAGATTCACACACTGGATTCTTGAAACCAAAGTAATGATATTGTCAAGCAGGCCTGTGGGGAAGGGAAGTAGTAGTAGTGCTCTTATAAAAATAGGTCCAAGGACTTATAGAGCTCCCCTATGACCCAGCAATTCCACTACTTGGCATTTACCCAACCGTCCAGAAACAAGGGCATACTAAATCCACTAGCACAACGATGTTCATTGCAGCACTATTTACCATAGCAAAGATATGGAACCAACACAGATATCCCTCAGTTGATGAGTGGATCAACAAGATGTGGTATTTATACACAATGGAATTCTATGCTGCTGTCAGAAAGAACGACATCGCCCCATTTGTAAGGAAATGGAAAGACTTAGAAAAAAATCATATTAAGTGAAGTAAGCCAGACTCAAAGGAACATAGGCTTAATGATTTCCCTCATTTGTCATAATCAGTAGAAACCTTGGACTCTTCTAGTAGAGATTTGCAATAGAGCAAAACCTAGATACATATGGCCATACAGTATGACGCTAAATGAAAGGACTTCTAGAATATAGAAACAAAAGCCATATAATGAGTGATTGTTGTCCTTAATGTACTACGTTATCTCTCATCTCTTTTGCTGTCCCTTGGTTATCTCATATTGTTAACAGTATTTCACTCTGTTATCTGATATATTGAATATAAGCATATTTGGTTATTTGAAATTGGATAGGAAAGGGGGGAAAACAAGATAAGGGTGGGGGTGGGGAGGAGGGAAATGGGGACCAAGACATGAGAAAGGGTATCAATGTATGTGAAGTAATGCACCTTCCGTCTGGCGAATGTAATGTAACCGTTCTATTAATTACAATAAAAATATATGAAAAAAATAGGTCCAAGGAATTTCACTTCTCCTTTCTAACAAGACACACCTAGAACAAGGTTCTGTCTATAAGGAAAAGATCCTGAGCAGATATATGCCAAATCTACCAGTTATTTGATCCTAGACTTCCTCACTCCAAAACTGTTAGAAATAAATTTCTGTTCTTCAGCCTAAGATATTTTGTTATAACAGCTGAATGAAATAAAGCAGTTATTCTTCATATGACTCTCATCTTTTTAGCTTTCGTCACCTGAACTATTCTATATTTTTTTCTGCCACAATCTAATAGAAGCAATTATCTCCTTTGTTCTTCCTTTGTCCCACCCAAGTGAAAAATATGCAGTCACAAATAACTTCATCTATCACGTTTCACATTTTTCCTGTTAATTCTTCCCTGTTACCTGCCTAAACTGTCTCCACCCTTAACACTTCAAAAAATTGTTCCTCTAAAGGATGACAATGGCACCAATAATGCCATATTCTAGAAAAATTTCTTTCTCTTTTCTAGAGAACTCATCAAATTGACCAATGACTTAGTTTTCTCTCTTCTTGAGTATCTTGTCCTTCCAGCTCACCTCTTAATTATTGTGACAGCCCTTTGTAATAAATAACACATGCCACCTCTCCATTACAACAGTCCTTTGCTACTAGAATTTTCTATCTAGCTGAAATCATTCTCATTTCTTAAGTTTTTGCATCTAATCTTACTTTTTATATCATGGCTACAAATCAAACTCCTGCCTTACAAATACCACAGTAAATTTCACCGCCACATTTTGTATTCATTTAATTAAACTCTAGATAATTCCCCTTCAAGTTATCTAACACTGCTACTGAACAAAATGGAAAGTGACTTAGGCCTAATCAATATAATTTCATACCATGTTTCCTAAGTGTTGAAAATGCCCATAAAATATAAGATTTATTTCCTATGAGGGACTTTATTTTCATTTGGTATGCATTACATTTTTCTCTTTTGAACTGTACTTGGCTGCTTGAAAATCTTTTTAAATATACAGTATCTGATTTTCCCTTCAAGAAAAATTTCTAATTTTGCTTACTTGTGAGCACCAATTATTTATCCTAAGTTTAAGACAATCCTTGAAAGACCAATGAATATGATTGTAATGATGAATTTATGTTGTATTACTCAATGAAATAGAAATTGTAAAATCAAATATATGTTAATATATGTGGTAGTTTCCCTCTACCTGCTTACTGATCTTGTACATAGATCCTTTCTGAATTGAGTGTGCATTCTCTGTGAACAATCATAGTTCTTTTAAATCCTTCCTTCCTTCTTTCCTTTTTTCTTTCTTTCTTTCCTTTCCTCTTACTTTCCTTCCTTTTTTTCTCTTTCTATATTTCTCTCTCCTTTCCTCCCTCCCTCCCTCCCTTCCTCCCTCCTTCCTTCTTTCCTTCCTTCCCTCCTTCCTTCCTTCCTTCCTTCCTTCCTTCCTTCCTTCCTTCCTTCCTTTCTTCCTTTCCTCCTTCCTTCCCTCCTTCCTTCCTTCCTCTCGCTTTCACCCCTTTCTTTCTTTCTCTTTCAATTCTGGGACTTGAACTCTTGTCCTTGGTGAAATCCCTGCAATTTTGTGTTCAAGACTAGCACTCTTAGACTACAGCCACTTCTACCTTTTTGGTGGATAACTGGAGTTTTGAGTCCCATGGATTTTCCTGCATGCCTAGTCTAACTTCAAACCTTGACTTCAGATTTCAGCCTCCTATGTAGCTAAGATCGCAGGCATGAACCACTATCACACTCTTTATTTAGTTGTGTCTCTGAAGAATATAGTACTGATGGAATGGCATCTGTACTCAATGAATACATAATCTTAATTATGTCAGTGAGTTGGTGAATATAACCTGCATTCTAATTAGTAGTGAGGGCCCTGAATATAATGCTGGAAATATGTCACTAGATAAACTAAAAGCAAAAAAAGCTTTGCAATAAACAAACTTCTAGAATAATTTTGTTTTTCATTGGTGTCCTTGGCACCAATCCATTTCTAGCATTTTGTAGGCACGAGCTGAGAGCCTTCTTTCTATAAGACATTTAGGAATAAAATCCTTCTAGCAGAGAACAACATCCTGTCTGTGTGATTTTGACTCTGGAAAATATGTTTATCAATTCAGAGATGAACCGACAATCCAGAGCTGCACTGTTATTTTCCACTGCTGCAACAGCCTTTCTCTTCTACTTATATCTGAAGCTCAAGCCCATTCCTGTTCAATAGCAAGGCTGGCTTCCTTCCAAGACTTTCCAAATTCGATAATAAAGCCCTGGAAGGGCGGACCTGATTGAGGTTAGCTCCAGTTCAGTGAAAGCCACGTTTCTTGGGTTTAAGTGGTGTGTGATGGAGTTGGCAGCCACTTTGAATCATCAGCAAACATGAGTTGGAGTACAGTGTGTCCTGAAATGATGAAGGGCAAAGCAGGGTCAGATTTCAGCTTTGTTCTCTTATGATTGCTAATTTGCAAGAGATTTTTGATTAAAAAGCTTCATGTTGATTTTTAGAATTCATTAAAAGGAACATCTGTCTCTGTGAAGCAATATGTCATAGTGGTTAAAGAGAGCTGCAGTGTGAAAGTTTATTTTTCACCAGAATTCATATGTTGAAATCTTCAGTCCAAAAGTGGTAGTATGAGGAGGAAGGGCCTTTGGAAGGGGCTTAGACCACTGGACAAAGCCCATATGGATTGGCTCTTGAGGTCCTTGTGTCCTGTGCTGTACAAGAGTAGAATAAGAAGACAGCTATCTGTGAGGAAGTTCCTCACAGATACAACATTATCAGAATGTGCTTCTGTTTTGACTTATACTTCCCAGCCTCTATAACCTTGCAGAACACATTTTGTGTATTACACCCAATGTATTATTGTTATAGTAGCTCAAATGGACTAAGCCACTAAAGACACAGATTTATGAATGACAAATGCCTGGAGTTAGATACTGAGATTTACCACCTCATGAATGCTTGAGCAGGTTAATCAATTCCACTAAAAGGCAGCTTCCTTACCCAAGAAATTTGGTGAACTTTTGTGTCTAACATATAGAGTTGTTTTTAAGACATACATATATATATATATATCCTTACATATATGTAAGAAAATATATCAAAGGCAAATCATAGACCCGAGTTCAAAATATAAAATGGAAGTTAAATCCTAGAGTACTTACTATTATATCAAAAAATCATGAGGCATGATGTAGAGTACTTCAAATAGTGTATGAATCTTAATAGTTGAGAAAGTATCTATACTGAAACAATCTATTTCTGTTTGGAGGCTGCTTACACTTGGGTTTTCAGTCATGTTGACAAACCCTAAACTAATTTTCTAGTAATATTATAGTATTTTTCAGTAGCAGGGATTTCTAGTAAAATAGTTTGGCTACTAAAGAGATTTTCAAGTCTAGTTTTTACCATTTGCTATTTTGAATTCTTGTTAAAGAATCCTTCCTTTTTAATATAAAACGTTGATAAAAGGCTTTTTCTCTTATGAAAACAGTATTTGATATATAATATTTTCTCACTTATTTCATTCTTATTTAAATATCTACAATAGAATAAGGTATACATTAAAATAAGTAATAAGAGGATTCTCAGTGGCATAATAATTTAAAAACATTCGTTTTGTTGAGTGTTTTTCTCTTGAATTTCTTCAAATATTTTCTTCTTGTATTGTTAAAATATTGGCATCAAAAATAATTGCATTTTCAAATTCAATAAACATTGATATGATTTCATTCATAGAAATTGTATCAGTGTATTCTCTTAAGAATAATGTAAGAGAACAAATTTTTCTCATAATCTCCTTAAGAGAATGTTATCAAAGTACTGAACACTTTGAATTTGTATCCCCTTTGATCTGAATATGGCCTAGATCTTTTCATATTATTAGAATCACTCTGTTTTACTTTTCTTTGAACCATTTGTTCATTACAACTATTTTTTCCTACTAAATTATTCCTTGTCTTGTCAATATCTAATAGAAGCCTTTTGGTGTATCGGGCAGTTTAGCTGATAAAAAAAAAGCATGTCGTATGTTCTCCAAGTCAAGGAATATTTATGACTCATCCAATGAGGATATCTCTCTGTGCTTTATAATATCACAAATCTCTAAAACACTACACATTGGTTTGCCAGCTTTAACAACATCAATAATCTGAACCACCCTGACCTTAAGTCAGTGATAAAAATAGAAAAGAAATTAATAGTTAAGGTAAGTAGCTGTTAAGTTGCCCATTTTTCCTTCACCCACATGAGGCTATTAAAAAGAGCACATGGAGGCTGGGAGTTTGGCCTAGTAGTAGAGTGCTTGCCTATCATGCATGAAGACCTGGGTTCGATTCCTTGGTACCACATACATAGAAAAAAACTGGAAGTGATGCTGAGGCTTAAGTTGTAGAGCTCTAGCCTTGAAAAAGTCCAAGGACAATGCTCAGACTCTGAGCTTAAGCCTAGGACTGGCAAAAAAAAAGGCACATGGAAAATTCAGGAATGACAGACTTTAAAAGAGGAAAAGTGACTGCATTGGGAGCTATCATTTGATATGCAATTAGGAGTGATGAAATCTCGTGGCAGCACTGGATTGGGTTTATTTCAAACCCATGGATTTCCACAGTCCTATAAACATTGTGAATCAAACATGTCCAATTTCTTCTCTAATCTGAAGATCCCAACTGCCGGAGTACAACTGTATTTTTCATTAGTGGAGGCTTTATCAAATAAAATACTAGCAGATACCTGAAGCAGAGAAAATAATAGGAAGAAAATAAAATGTAGTCTTGTGAAAAACAAGCCAACTTTGACAGGTAGAAAATTAAGAGATCCATATACTGAAAACTTTACAAGAAGAAATAGGATATACACTAGGTCTCCTTGGCACAGGTCAAATCTTTCTTAATAAGGATACAGAAACAATAAATCAGAGAAAGTCAAGATAAGTGGGACTGCATGAAATTGAAGAGCTTCTATATGGCAAAGGACATAGCTAGCAAACTAACTGGAAAGCTTACAGAATGGGAGAAGATCTTTACTAACCATACAACAGGCACCAGCTCATATTTAAAATATATCAACATCTAAAAAATTGAATCACTCCAAAACTAATTTCCAAAGAAACAACCATCTCATTCAAAGATGGGCAAAAAAAGAGTGTCTTCTCTGAAGAAGAAATAAGAATGCCTACAGGCATATGAAGAAATGCTCCACATTTCTGGACATAAAAGAAATGCAAAAAAAACCTCTAAGATTCCACCTCACTCCAGTTAGTAGGCCATGATCAAGAAATCTAATAACAACAGATGTGGGATGTAGCCAGGAGTGATCACTACTACACTGCTGGTGGTAGTGCAAACTGGTTCAACCACTGTGGAAAGCAGTATGGTGATTCCTCAAAAAACTAAACCACAAGCTCCCCTATGAGCCAGCAATTCCACTACTTGGCATTTTCACAATTGTCCAGAAACAAAGACATCTAGCACAACGATGCTCATGGCAGCACTATTTACCATAGCAAAGATATGGAAGCAACCCAGTCATTATGTTAATGAGTGGATCAACAAGATTTGGTATTTATACACAATGGAATTCTATGCTGCTGTCAGAAAGAATGACATCCCCCATTTGTAAGGAAATAGAAAGTCTTAGAAAAAATCATATTAAGTGAAGTAAGCCAGACTCAAAATAACATAGGTTCAATGGTTTCCCTCATTTGTCATAATCAGTAGAAACCTTGGCTCTCCTAGCAGAGATTTACAATAGAGCAAAACCTAGATACATATGACCATATAGAATAACGCTAAATGAAAGGACCTCCAGGATATAGAAACAAAAGCCATATAATGAGTGATTATTGTCCTTAATGTATTATGTTGTCTCTCATCTCTTTTGCTGTCCCTTGGTTATCTCATATTGTTACAGTATTTTAACTTGTTATCTGATATGTTGTATATATGCTTATTTGGTTATTTGAAATAGGATAGGGAAGGAGGGAAAAAAAGATGAGGGGTGGGGGTAGGAGGAGGGAAATGGGGACCAAGACATAAGAAAGAGTATCCATGTTTGTGAAGTAATGCACCTTCTTTGTAGTGAATATAATGTAACCCTTCTATTAATTACAATAAAAATATATGGAAAAAATGTAAATTCAGAGATCTAGAAAAAAGGCATAAAAATTAGTAGTACCACTACACATTTTTTTTAAAAAAAGAGCATCTATTTTCTCAAAGAAAATCATCCCAGCTGTGAGCCTGTGGCTCACGCATGTAATCCTAGCTACTCAGGAGGCTGAGATCTGAGGATCAAGGTTCAAAGCCAGCCCTGGGCACTGAAGTCCATGAGACTCGTATCTCCAGTCAACTACCAGAAAACCAGAAATGGTACTATGGCTCAAGTGACAGAGTACTTGCCTTGAGCTGAAGAGCTCAGGGGCAGTGCCCAGGCCCAGAGTTCAAACTCCATCACCAAAAAAAAAAAAAAAAAAAAAAAGAAATCATCCCAAAGACCATGTATACCAAGAAAATATGTGCTTATAAAATTATAAGTTTGTGTGCTTTAATATTTTTTGAGCAAGATAAATCCATTATGAGTATGGCACCCAGATAGTACTAACAACTATCCTTCCTTAGAATTAACAGAAGTAATAATTATGTCTTATCCAGACTTTTGTTATTTGTTTTCTCTTCTTTATTTCACCAGAGAAACTTGTTTAGTCATGACTTTTATAGATGAGTTATAGTCAATGTCATGAGATCCTTCTACTATGTCCATACTTAGACTTTTCTATGATATCTATAAAATGACTATGAAGACATTTTATCACGTGACCATTCAACAAAAGTATTTGTGAATATGCATACAAGTAGGAAATTTTCCACTTCATGATATCCAGTTACTTATCTTGGAAGCACAGTGATTGGGTGCTTTCTTGAACTGAGCTGAATGAAGTGTCCAGAAACCTATCCATGGAAACAATTAATTTGTGATTCTGATTATTAGTAAGAGAAATCAAGTAGTTAAATGGAAAGATCAATTTTTAATCTATTAGTATTTTGAAAAATTTGTTTTCTTTTCTGATAATAAATCTAAGCTCACTTTTCAAATATAATGGATTAAAGTATGAATAGAATTTACCTTAAGAATTTGACTCTGGACGGTAAAGATTATGAGGTATACTTGCTTGAAAACCTCCCAGATAGATACCAACCCTAAGCATAGACACAGAAAACACACATCCTATTTCATCTCCCAAAATGACCTGGACAAACAGAATATATTGGAATCTTTTTTCAGAAAAAAATTGACCAGATGACTAAAATGATATATAATAAAATGTAGTTAATATGTTTATAATAAGTATGACCTTATTTGAGAAGTTTCCAATAGGTCAATTATACATTCACAACACTTGAATTACTTTTGTGTATGCCACTAGAATGTGATTCATAGAAAGCAGGGCCTTGTTTTGTTTACTCTTATGCTCTGAACAAAGTAAAATGCTTTAGAAGCTTATTAATTCCAAAGCCGGAGTCATAATATATTACATTGCTTTCAGAGGGAAGACTTTCTAGGTGACACTGTTGTTTATATTCTACAATATAAAGAGTCAGCAAGTGTTTTCTCATAATTTGAGATAAGAGTTTTACCAAGTAAATGATACATTCAAACTAACATCACAAGATAGTCTTATGAGCTCATAAAGTCTACTCTGAAAGAATTTTGTGCTTCCAAATGTTAAGTTCCTATTCCCATATTTTATTGGCAAAGTTACAACTTTTTGTTTTTTGATTGGTTGTGTGGCTTGAACTCAAGGCCTGGGTACTGTCTCTGAGCTCTTTTGCTCAAGGCTAGCGCTCCAACACTTTGAACCACTGCACCACTTACAATTTGTGAGTGACTAATTAGCAATCCTCACAGGGCCTTTTCTGCCTGGGCTGGCTTTGATGGGTGATCAGCTTCCTGAGTAGCTAGGATTACAGATGGGAGCCACTGGTGCCCAGCTAGTTTATAGCCTTTTTTAAAACCAGCCCTAGAGCTTGAACTTGGGGCCTAGATACTTACTGTCCATGAGAAATCTCAAAGCTAGTACTCTACCATTTGGAGCACAGCACCAGTTCCAGCTTTTCTGTATATGTGGTACCTAGGAATCAAACCCAGTGCTTCATGTATGTGAAGTGAACACTCTACCACTAGGCCACACACCAGGCCAAGTTTACAGCTTTTTGATCTAATGTTATCTACATTTCTGGGAACTTAATATCTAAAGATAGAATGGGCACATACATATATATACCTACATTTCAGAATCTAGAATTTCATTTAATGACATTTTATTTAACAGAGCTCCATTCATCTTCACAAATAAAAAATACTGAAATATTGTCTCTTTAAAAAAAAGGAACATAAACACTTGTGTTACAACTTTAAGAAAATTATAAACAATGACCTATTAGGAGATATTTCTAAATCCATCACAAATGGAATATAATCAATAAAATTTTCCAAAAAACATATATTCAGGATGTATTCAAAAATAATCATGAGAAGAAGCAAAATTCAATAGAAAGAACATGAACTTTAATCTTACATGTACTATATATTTTGGAACTCTTTATTTCAATAATATAGTACTAAGGGCATTCAAAAGTTTGCATGAAGAAAGAACATTACAGAAGCAAAATGATTCCACTGTACATTTGTAAAGGATCAATTATCTATAATACAAGAAAATTCTGCCTTTTCCTGAGCAGGAGCTATTTTTTTTTCTACTCTCTATAGAAGATTTTCCAAGGTAACTGTTGACCCTGATTGTCATATGTTTGTGTATCTAGTGATTATGATTTCCATTAACCAAGTGATGCACAGAACCAAAATGAGAAACACGAGCTTTAAATGCACAGAGCCAGTAAATACCTGTTTCATTTATTAATACATTTTCAAACATTCTTCAGGTTATACTTCTTTCATTAATACTGCTTGGTTATCATTTGTTTTCATGTCTTCTTAGCAGAAGGCCTACTGGATGAAAGTACACAATGTTGTGTTGAAGAAAGGAATGACTTAGGTTTGGTAAGAACAAAATGGTACACTAGAAAAGATGAAAATAAGAAACATATTACATCAAGAATCAAACATTAGGATAGTTACTGAAATTAGGGCAAAGTTAGTCCAAGTACTACATAGTGATAATAGGAGAATTCAGAACAACAAAGAAAATGGTTGAGTTTCTAATCATTTTACCAAGAGGAAAACATAGAGGCTTGAATCCCATGTTAGAGTACATGAACATGAACAATTCTTATTGGTGAATGTCAGACACAAGTCATCTAAAAACAGTATATCAAATATAAAACATAGTTAATGAAAGATGAAAGAAAAAGCCAGAAGTGGTGTTGTGGCTCAGGTGGTAGTGTCCTAGTCTTGAGAAAGCACAAATACAGTGTTCAGGCCCTGAGCTCAAGCCACAGGACAGGCACCAAAAAATGGGGGGAAGGTTTTCTCATAATTTCTAGGTCATAAATAGATCCTCAATCATCAAAAGAAAATTTTCCTCACTTGTACACAGAAGACTGATTAGTTTGTTTTCTTCCTGTTCCTCTTCATTTATTTTTACAAGAAAAGTAATTATAGAAGTGTGGTCTCCTAAACTGGTTTCTAATATTGGAGGGATTAGAATCTTGAACCCTTTGCAATTTTAAAAATTAAATGATATACTCAAATGATGTCAAACACTATGGTTTTAATCTCAAAATAAGTTGTCTGTTGGAGGTGATTTTGCAGCATCACAAGGAAGTATGTTATGTATAGTTTATGTATGTTATATATATGTTATATATGTTATGTATATGTATATTAGGTATGCATAGAAGTTTGGTATGTATATGAGAGCTATAGGGTCCAATAATCTAACTTCAAAAGACAGAAATAAAATAGACATGATTTCTAAGAGAGATCATAATTTGAGCTAAGAATTGAGAAGGAGATGGAATTTCTGGTTCCTGCTTTCAACATTTTCCCCCTTTGAAAGATAAATAACAAATTGCTTTGTAAATTAATAAGCAATTATAAACCTCTCCTAAAACTCATACATACTGTTGGCTACTATGTAATATGACTTGCTGAAAATATTACTATATTCATGAAATGGTTTTAAATTGGCTTCTAAGTTCTAGACAATGTACAAGGCACCCTTAGTTGAAAAGAAAACAAAAAAAATTCCCTGTTCTTATGGAATTCATATTCAATTGGAGAAAGATTCAGAGTTAAGATAAATAAGCCATGGTGTCATGAGTGGTCAATTCTATTGTGTAGTAACAGAACAGAGAATATTCTGAGCCAGAAGACTCACTCATTTTAAGCAAAGTGAGAGGACTAAGGAGAGGATGCTGAACAAACCACAGAGGAGGTAAGAAAATACATGATATACACCTGGAAGATCAAGACAAAGGCAAGACAACATGAACAACCTCGGCATCAAGTGTGCTTGGCAAGTTCCTGGAATAACAAGAACAATCTTCTGGCAGCGGAACAATAAATTTCACAAGAGATTGTTAAGAGATCACCTAAGAAAAGACAAGGTATGGGATAAAAGGAGGTTAGAAACAAACAAAATAAAAGTGTTTGCCAACTACTTTCACAGTGCATAGGTGGGTGTAAATGGCAGTCCAAACAGAAACTCTTGGCACTCCATGACACTGGTGTTTTATGATATCACATCAACCATGCTTGTATGTAGCTACACTAAATTTATTTCCACTCTGGATACTTCTGCACTTCCTGCTATCAAGTTGATTCATGCTCATATAACTGTTGGAAAAAGAGGCAATAAGAATTCATGATAACCTCAAAAGATATGCAGGAAAATTCCTTGAGTTGGAGCTAAAAATGTCAGAAAGTCTTGGTCTACAGACATGTAGAGATATGACTTAAGTGGTAGAACACCTACCTAGTAAGTGAAAAGACCCAATCCCAACCCGTAACTTAGAAGAGAAAGAAGCAGGAGAAGCAGAAGTAGAAGCAGAAGCAGGAGAAAGAGGAGGAGGAGGAGGAGGAGGAAGAAGTTATGAAGTCTATTGCAGTAGTCTAAGGTAATTGTAACTGTTCTCTTAGCTAGTCCCTTTCACCTCAGTACATAACTTTTTCTCCACAGGTAAAGTAATAATATACACATGTTTACATTTTTGAGTTAGTGTTCTCTCTTCCATCAGATGAAATTTTTATTTTCCTTAAAATTTTGATCTTACATTATTTTTGCAGCACTTATTTAAGTAAATATGTGATCTTTGTTTGTGAGTCACATTTATGATATTAATCTCTAGTTTTCTTGAGAATATGAAAATCTTACTGATTTTCTTTAATGACCATTACATTGAAAATCCTACTGATTTCTTTAATGACCAATACATCGACACATACAATTTTTTTTTGCCAGTCCTGGGCTTGAGCTCAGGGCCTGAGCACTATCCTTGGATAGTGCTAGACGCTCTACCACTTGAGCATCAGCACCATTTCCGGCTTTATTCCTATGTATGTGGTACCGAGGAATTGAACCCATGTCTTCGTGCATGCGAGGCAAAGACTCTACCACTAGACCAAACTTTCAGCCCCGACACATACAATTTTAAAGCTAACTTCTTCACTCAAATTTTCATTGGAGAGTTTTCTAGAAGTCATAAAATACTAAATATACTAAAATTTAGTATTTCATGTTTATTTACTAAATTTTGGTGTTTAGTATACTAAACACTAAATATTATTTTAGTGAAAATTATATACTTTACTCTTTAATCTCAAATGTACAAATATTAGAAATGTTGAAGTACCCTAATGTCAATAGCCAACAACAATTTCTTTCTAAATAAAACTATTGTCATTTTTAGATTAGGAATTAGAAATTTCTAGATTTCAGATGTGTACATATATGTTATTTAACAGGCAAAAAGTCATTAAAAGCTATAGTATGCCACTTAGATTACATTCTGACAAATGTCTCCTTTGAAAATCATAGTGTACATTATGGAGCAATGCACAAATAGCATATAGCAATCATAGGCACAACGTTTGCACCAAATGAGATTGTCTTAAAACTTAGCTTCACTATGGTAGTTCATGCTTGTAATCCTAACAACCAGGGCACTGAGGTTTGAGAATCATGATTTGAAGATAGTCCAGCTCCCATCTCCAATTAAAATACCAAAAACCTGGAGGGAGAGCCCTAGTCTTGAGCACAGACGCTCAGGGAAAGTACCCAGGCCCTGAATTCGAGCCCTAGGCCTCATGCACACAACACACACACACACACACACACACACACACACACACACACACACACACACACACACACGATTTCCTCTCAGCCTTATCTGATATCTTTGAAAACAAAATTATTTGATTTTCTGAGTTTTATTTCTTCCTTAACCACTCATAAAGTCTGATAAAATAGATTAGAAACTAGACAATTGTTTTGACCTCTGATACATAAGCCATTTATAGCTTATAGTAATATTTTCACAGAAGTTGGGGATTGATTCCTGTTTAAATTTTTTGTTAAAATTTGGCTTGATTCTCATCCAATTTGATCTCATTCATATAAGAGTAATTTTTTGGAAAGAAAGAGTAAGTATACTTATAACATTGACAGTATTAGAACTGAAACTTGAAACAAGTCAGATACTGACACAACACCTTATAAATTTTTCATATTTTCCCAGTATTTACTATAAAAGTACATTTGTTTTAGCCATAATAAGTTGGTTTCAAATATTTTTATTACAACCATATTATTTATATTCTTTGAATAAATGTCCCAGTTGAATGAGTGCGTTTTTACACAGAATTTCAAATTCTATATTTTTCCTATTGTATTTCAACTTCATCTTTGCCACATCATGGATTTCACAGCACTATGTTTCTGTAGAGTTACCATTCAGATATTTATGGAATAAAACTTGAATTTGCAAAGCATATTGTATTCTTCAGGCTATTAGGGTTATGGCCTAATGTTAGAAAGCCACTTTTGTCTGTATTTCTATTTTTGCCCCTTGAAGTAATAAATAGTTTTACAGAATTCCAATAGTTGTTTTCAACTAAAATAGGACAAACAAATTCCTCTTTTGTTCCAATGTGCTTTTATATAAACTACCTATTCTTACATGATTTAATGACTTCATAATTTCAAAATGTGTTACTGTGTTTCAGGCTAGGTATCTAGGTATCTGTACAGGTTTTAAATGGAACATGTGCCTGGGACAAACACATAAATATTTTAGTGAAAAGTTCAAATATTATGCCAGAACTCTGCCCATTTTCCTTTGTGTGTGGAAATTTATCTGGAATATACCCATGGTTGATGACAACTTTTCAAATAATCATTAACAAATATGTACACATAAAGAAGCAAAGAGGCATCATTAGCCAACCAGACAAGGTCTTTAAATAAAACAGCAGAAGAGTACAGAGGCAGTCTGCAGCTTTTCTTGCTATAACTCTTAAAGGGGCACAGGCCGTCCAGAGGCTTGCAGGTTGTATAAAGAGAAAGCTGTCTGTGTCTGAAGACCCACTGCCACAGTTCTAAAGGCTTCTTTGTGTGAAGAGTCCTAATCATATCCCCCTATATCTAAAATAGCTCTCCATCTTCTTGACGCTGTAGACTGACTTACTTTCCCTCAGAAATATTATAGAGACCTTAATGTTTAATTTAACAAGGTGACCTACTTAACAATATTAAAGAGAACTTACTTACTTTGGTTTTCAGGTTATAAATGTGTGAATTTTTGTACTGTAAAGTATATAAGCATTGTACATGAAAAGACTTAGGACTATATCCTGATACAAGCAAAAGTCTGAAATAAAGGAAGTCATGCATGAAAACTTTACAAACTTGCTTGAGAAACTCAAAGGCTTGAATATTATTTTAACATATTGCTATGCCTCGAATAGCATGGATTAAAGTTACGATATTCAATTTATGCAATAGATAATACTATATGAAAGTCCTCAAAGTAAGTTTTCAAATATTTTTTCCAATGGTATTTATGCATCACCCTTATAATATAAGTATATGTACTGGATTATTTTTTGCCAGTCCTGGGCTTGAGCTCAGGGCCTGAACACTGTCCTTGGACTTTCTCAAGGCTAGAGCTCTACCACTTGAGCCTCAGGCACCACTTCTGACCTTTTTCTATGTATGTGGTACCAAGGAATCGAATCTGGGTCTTCGTACATGCTAGGGAAGCACTCTACCATTAGGCCAAACTCCTGGCCCCTGTATATTGGATTTTTGATGGAATCAAAATTAAAACAAACTGCATGCCACTATCACTGCCTTATGCTACTTTTAAAAAGGCACTTCTTCATGTTTTTGAAAATATGTTTTTCCTCTTGAGACAGAAGTCAAATATGTGTGCAAATATCACTGACAATGTGAGAAGAGATGTTAGTTTCTTTTAAAGCTGATGCCCTGAACCTGAATGAAAGACGTAAAAAGAATATATGGAGCAGGCATGGGAAAATAAGTAAATGGAAATAAGACATAACTCAGTGATGCATAATTACCCTGCTAAGTCACAGGGTTTGATCCCTGAAACACACACACACACGAAAAGGCCAAGTGTAAATCTCAAAGTGGTGAGACCAATTCATTCACAGTTCAGTGTGGGTGTGAGAGTGAGTGGTAGTTCAGTAGTCAATTAAAGGAAGAGAATACAAAAGTGTTTAATTATTAGGTTATGTAACAATAATCATAAGTATGTGACCCAGAAATCCACAAAGGGAAAAAAGAAGCCTAAACAGTTAGCGGATGCTGAGTGGAAAACTTAGAAAGTTGAGCCAATATTCTTTGAGCCTTAGAAGTTTCAAAAACTGCTGAAAAATTAGGTTACTGACAGACTGAATTAAGCATAGCAATTTCAAAAAGTATCATTGCAATTCCTTCTTTCATTTTTAAATATTTTACAAAACCTAAGCCAACTCTCAAGTGCTCATTTGAAGAAATGATATTCAGGCATGCCAGTGCAGTCATTCCAACTGTAGAGTACAGATAGGGTGTAAATGAACTCATTATTTTTATAGATGACACTATCTTTAGGATAAGGGGATGAAAATGGATATGCCAACTGGCATCAAAAGCAGGTAGACTTCTGAATACTGGCTAGGAATGGTGCACAGCAAGAGAAACTCACGTAAATGAACAGTTGATTGCCTTTCTGTGCTTACATTATTTCTATTTTTATTCCAATGGAACACACTGCACAACACATGTTTAGAAGGCCCAGGGATACATAAAGTGGGCAGGATACACAAAAACATAATGATACTGATGGTGAGGATTCTCATAAAAATAAGAAGTGTTGTAGCTTTCATCCCCAATTCATTCCAGTCAGAGTCCTGGGTAATCATTAGTCTTCTTTTCTCAACTGTAGGTTGTCATTCTAAAAGTATCATTTAGATTAATGGTGATTTTTGAACTTTCCTAAATATTAGACTCCATTGTATGCTGCAGGTCGGTTTACTGGTTTGACTTTAAAACTTTGGGCTGTATGATTATAACTTGATACATTTCTTTTAAACTTTTGGCTAAAAGCTAAAAATGTTTAAAGGCTTTCAGTTTCCACAAGGTCTTAAAGATACTTTTTTTATTCAACAGTATGTTCTAATGCAAAATTCTCGGTCTCAAAATTCATCGTTTGAGAGATGATAAGAAATCTTGCTTTATCGCTCTGAAGTTTGAAATTAAAAATAAGGTTTCAAAACATGTTAGCTTGTATAATATTTATTAAATAAAGCTTTAAATAGAGATTGTGATTGTAGATTTCTTACTATACTGTACCTTCAGTGATCTAGATATTTTTAAAATTATATTTCCTGGATGCAACCAATGCTTTCAAACTTTTAGGAAAAGAAAATGTGTATGTACAGGAATAATCAGGACTAGGATAAGTAACATGACTTAGAGAAAAATTATTTTTCTCTGTTTGCTTAATGTATACCTAGTTGAGTCCTATTGCTTCTTTGAAGAATAAAATTTATGTCACTAAAGTGGCATATATTTAATATTATATTATATACTATATTGGAATTTCAAAACCTAGGTACCCTGTTTCTCACCTTTAATTTCAGTGAAGTTGATTTCCAAAGTGAGCATCTCACATAATGGTCTCTAAAACCATTTAGGAATTAATTTATATGCAGGTCACATTTAATATTTATTAAAACTCAGTAAATATACATATATATGTATATATGTATATATAGTCGGTGTAACATATGTATCTACATTTCAACAAATACACAATAATTAGAAATTAGCCCCTTATTTTTTTAAGTGGCCAAATTTAGCTGTCAAAGCACTACTCAGGAACGATTTCCCCTGTTCTTGGCCAGAGTTTGAGAAATTTTTCGAGTCTACCAGCCAGAATGTATTAGGGGGTGATGAATACAGAGGGCACTGTGAAGACAAAGGATTAGAAAGAATGCATTCTCCTTTATAATTCTACGTTGCAAATGGGGAAACATCTTTTTGTAAGAATCGGTAAGTAAGTAATGTAGAAGAGTTCAAGTGTTTAGTTCACCAGTTCCTCTGCCATTTGTTGTCTCCAGAATGCTATGAAAGTGACAGCCCTAGAGCATATTATCTCTGCAATGAAAATCACTAAGTAGGAAAACATTTATCAGAGTAATTTCCTAGAATTATTTCATTCCCTTGGCCCATTCAAAGTATGCTTGAGTGCAGACACATTTTCTGAGGAAATACAAGGAGACAATAGCAGGAATATGGCTTCATAGGAAATGGGGCTACAATGAATTAACTTTGATAGTTTGTCTTTTCTGCTTTTTTTTTGTTACAATCCATATCACTGGCTTGAACTTTTGAGGCCATCTTTTTCAAATTAAATAACTACCAAAATTATACAAATTTGACATGAAGATTACGTTGTATTTACAAAGAAGTTGGCACTTACAGAATAAATTATTGACCTTTTTTGTTATTTGTTGTCATTGTTCAGTCCAGCCCAGGGCACCCATGGTTCAGGCAGATGAGAGAGCTAGGTGCCTTGTTATGCATGATGCTACATTAACATGACTAAGTAGGATTCCAGATAGTCATTTGTCCATAGAACTGTTCCTGTGATAGAAAACACCTCCCATTCTAATCCACAGGGTGATGTGGAGAGGTTATTACTAGTCCAGAGAAAGCAAAGGCTGCATATTTTCTTCCTCATTTTTATCCATGCGTTTTAGTATTGTGGGCTCCACTACTGACTGGGATCTGGAAAGAATAAAGATAAAGTCAGTAAATGAATACCAACTAATTATCCATATGGCATTATCTTTTCTGTCTTTCCTTTGTCTTGCTTCTCCCATACGTGGGGATTTTCCTCTCCAGCATCAAAGAATTTATGAACTGTGGATACTGCATACTGAGAGAAACAAGGTGTTGTTTGCCATCACAGAGAAGAAATTATCCCCTCTGGCCACAAAGTACAAGAATGAGCAGCAATAAGCTTACATTCTCCTTGTCACAATGGAACAAGTCTTCTCTGGGTGATCATGAGAAATTCTACTGCAGGACCAATATTTTCCAACAAAACATTCCCAAATGGAAAAATAATTGCAATGAAATAATTGTAACGAAAAATGGAATAGAAATGATAAGTGGCCTGATTGCTGCTCTAGAAAAAAATCCATTAAACAATTACAACATAACTATGAAATTTTCTTTAACCACTTTGTATTATGGCTAATGATTAAAACAACAAAAGAAATGCACATTAAAATTAGACTTTTGTTAAATTTCCCTCTAGAACATATCCATGAAATCCTTGTTCCTGAATGCTTACAGAAATGACAAAAGAGTTTTATTTTTAAAGTAGACCTCATGTTTAGGCACTAACACCCTTTAGGTAAGAAAATACACAATTTGAAAAGCCCTTATAACTGTGTGTTTCATAGCAAGTGGGACTGGGGAATACCCGTTCATCATTAGGAAACAACAGGAAAGCAGAATGGAGAAAATCAATGAAACATGCCTCTTTTAAAGGCAGGAAGTTGCAGTCTTATTAGCTACAGCAGCTGCCCTTTTAAAACTCTCCTCTGTAATGAATTCTTCCATTGCTGCTCCATTCCAGCCAATTGGCTTTTGCTGTGGCAATATGCCTCTTCTCAGACCTCATTAACTTTTGAGAAGAAAGACTATAAGCCAAATACAACTGCACATGCTAATGAAAAAGAATAAGCAATGGAACTAATTATCAGAAATATTGCAGGATTAACTGTCACTTGACTCCCTCATTTAAATAAATGTGTTTCAAAAGAGGAGAATGAAGGCAAGAGTATTCTTTTAAAAAGGTCTGTTTCCTAATATCCCCCACTTTGTCTAAATATAAAACAGTCATTAGGAATTTACCATCTCAGAAGGGAGACTAATGTTATGGGACAGTGTGTGTGGGCACACACATGTGTGTGTTGTGTGTGTGTTGTGTGTGTGTGTGTGTGTGTGTTCTTTTAGAAGACTAAAAAAGGGAAAAAGAGAAGAGGGGTTGAAGAAATACCTCAGACCAAGCAGATGAAATGGAGAGTGGACTGACATTCTCCTGTAAGAACAAGAGCCTTTCTTCTATTTACTTTTTGTAAGGTGCATCTGACATATTTTCTTTAAGAAAAGGGAACAGATTGTCACGTGCATGCACACCTAAATTCAAAGCTTACAAATATTACATTTAAAGCCTCTGTACCTTTACAATGTGTCTGCCAAATCTTTGTCTAACAGTCTGTCTCCTTACAGGTTTAGCCTTCACAAGTTCATTGTGAAGTTATAGCTCATTTCCTTGCACTGACAAATAGTATTCCTGCTTTCTTTTAGTTAGTGGGTGGAGAGTAGCAGATACACAGAGATGCATAATAAGAAGATATTATGTTTAGGAATCTCCAGATCCTTCTGGTATGATTTATGACTTGGAAAAATATGGTTAACCATATGACTAGTTTATCAAAATGATACTTCTCAACCCAATCTGAGGTTAAATTACTGAACTCTCTATATATGAATGCATAATTGTTGGCTGATGACACTTCCATAAGAACAATTACTCAACAAGAGAAACAAGCCACACAAAAATACTTGTGATTAAGACTTCCTTTGGTATTTAGTTGCCCCAAGTGTGTGATTACAAAATGTTCGTATGAGAAATAGGATGGTTTGTGAATTGGTTTATTCCAGCGGCAATAGAAAGACTGATAATTAACTCTTACTACAATTCATGACATTCTGTTCAACCCCTGCTCTCATTGCAATGGACAATTTTATTTCCATAAATAATAACAATAGTAATTAATAATGCTAATTTAAGTATCTAGTATTTGTTTATTCTGTAGCTACAAATCTGTGCTGTATTAAAGTGTTTTCAGCATCTTGTTGAATTCACCTCTACTTGCTGTGACTACTATGTCTGTAATCATGGAAAGGCAAGCTCATCTTCCATATCTGTCTAGATGAATGCTCTTAAAGGAACAATTACATAGAACCCATGGTGAGGGAAGGATTTAACATCCTTCAAGCTAAAGATAATATAAAAAGCAAAGGATCTGGGAAGGCCTAAACGTGTCATCTTCTTGTTAGTTATGCATCTCTGTGTGTGTATCTGCTAGTCGCCACCCACTAAGAGAAAGCAAGAATGGGAGTATGTGTCAGTGCAGGGAAATGAGCTATAACTTCACAATAAACTTGTAAAGTGTAAAGCTGTAAGGAGACAGACTATGGTTCGATAAAGATTTGGCAAACTCTGTGAAAAAGTGCAGAGGCTTTGAATGTAATATTTGAATGTAGGTGTGCAAGCATGTGACAATCTGTATGTTCACTTTTCTTAAAGATAATCTAACAGAGGTACCTTATAATAAATTAAGTAGAAAAAAGGCTCTATTCTTACAGAAAAATGTCAGTCTACTCCCCATCTTGGGGAAGTATTTCTTCAAAAGCCTTGGATATGCAGAGGGCAGTTAGAAACCTTGTGTGTGTGATATAGTGTTAGGATTATAGTAGATTCCTAAGAATATTAAGTTAAAATTTCCTCTTTTAAAATGGACAAAATGTCCCATGCATATATTTAATCACAACACACAATGTGATGAAAGAATGCTTCCTATTATCATAAAAGAGCTGTATATGTAGAAGCAGAATCTTAATTAGAGATGGAGAGTTTGGGAAGGGAGGATGGGAGGCAAGGGTTAAAGGGTACAAAATATTAGGCATAAGGTCTGGCAATATATTTTAGAGTGCAGTGATTATATTAACATTAATCCATTTTATATTTGCAAATGACTGAGAGAACAATTTGAAATATACACGAATAAGTTGTCTGCGCACTGAATTAACTGAAATTTCACACCATGAAAACAAGTTGACTTTATCTTTGACATTAAATATCTAGTCATTCAATCATTAGAGTACAACAGAGTGTAACATCTCACTAGAAAATTGTGTGTGTCCTAGGACTCTCCTAGCAGAGGATTACAGTAGCAGAAAACCTAGATGCATAAGGTCATATAGGATGAGGCTAAATGAAAGGACCTCCAGGATTTGGAAACAAGAGCTTTATCTTGTGTGATTGTTGTTCTTTAAGCTATTACGTAATTTCTCCTCTCTTTTGTTCCCTTGGTTAATCTTATATTGTTATAGTATCTGACTGTTACCTGGCATATTGTATATATGTTATTTGTTTATTTGAAAGAGGAAAGGGAAGGAGGGAAAACAAGATAATTGGGAGGGAGGTTGGGGGGAAATGGGGACAAAAACATGAGAAGGGGTATCAATGTGTGAGAAGTAATGCACTTTCTGTCTGGCAAATATAACTGTAACTCCTCTGTATATTATAATTAAAAATATATAAAAAGAAAATTGTGTGTGCACGCTTCCCCACACATACACACAGAAAAGTGGAGTTAGTTTCCCACTCTAGCTTCAGCCCCTTTCCCAGAATGCCTCCAGCCTACCTCTTCATTGACTTGGGGGAGAGTTCCTTTTCTACTTCCTTCATAGGCATGGTGTAGGGGTCCATGTTGTATTCACTGTCATCATCGTACTCATGGTCTAGCAGTGTTCTTGCCCATGTGCCCATGTCATAAGGGGGCAGCATTCCTCCGAACTCAGAAGGCAGAATCTCAGGATGAATTAGTTGGTGTAGACTATTCAGGTTGTTACCATGCAAAAATATCTACAAATGCAAGAAGAGGGGTTGGAGCCAAGCACACAGAAGAAACTACTACTACTTAAATGCTGTAGAGGAACAACTAAGTACAGGAGAAGCAAATATGAAAGCTGTTCACGTCTGTTAAAATGCATAAACCTTTTCAACTCCTCCGTTGAAACAGATAGGGACAGCAATACCAGCCTAAGATTTCCTGTAAAAAATCCTGAGGTACAGGATTATTTACTTTTAGGTCAGATCATTACTGGGCTAAAGAGCTGAAACCACAAATTTGTTTTCCCATGTCCTAGTTAAAAGCATGAGCACCATAAGATATGCACACTGATGTGTGTATCATACTGGTATTAGTTTATCCAACTTTAGTATATACCTACAGAATGCTGTTAAAATAGGCCTTTGTCATCAATTACAGAGCCAGTATAAGACATAAAACTCAAAGGAGACATCAGTAGAACTTTCTCTTTACATCAGGGAAAATAATGTAAGCAGGAAATTTGTCTTTATAATCCAAAAAGGGTAATGATAGCAAGACAAGTGTATTATCATCCTCATAATGAAAGTCTGAATGAGGTCCATGTTCCAAGGAATTATGTATTTAACACTGTGCCAGGTATCCTGTTTATTAAAGATTTCCATGTTTTCTATCCAATTGGAAAATCAAATAATGGATTAAAATGGAACATTAATGATTTATATTATTGTCTATATAAAACTCAAAATTGGTGTCTCCATCAATGCTACTGCTTTTTCATTTTGGTTTAAAAACTGCCAATCAACCTTCTCTGGTAAAGTATTTCATTTATCTAATATAAATATATGCAACATGCAATTAAGAGCTATAATTTATGAGTAATTTACTTTCATACTTCAAGTTTAAGATCACTAGGCTAACACATTCATGCTTTTCCATAACTTTAGAATCCAGGAGAACTACACACATAGGAAAACAAAAACAATTCATTCTACAATATAAGAAATACTTTAAAGGATTGGAGTAAGCCATTTAACAAATATTTGGCCTAGTGGTAGAGTGCTTGCCTAGCATGCACGAAGACCCATGTTCGATTCCTCAGTACAACATACATAGAAAAAAGATGGAAATGGTGCTGTGTCTCAAGTGTAGAGTTCTAGCCCTGAGAAAGCCCAAGACAGTGCTCAGGCCCTGAGTTCAAGGACAATGACTGGCAAAAAAAAAAAAACAGCAAGAAACAGCTAGCAGCATATCATTGGCTAAACTAGAGAGGGAGAACAACTACATATAGTACATAATTACAGGGACCTATAGAATAAGAAAAAAACATCTGCCTCGTATCACAAAGGTTAATTACAAACTTCACATCTTGCCACTCTTCAGACTAATCTTCAGACTACAATAGTAAATATGTATTCCTACATCCATTCTTATACATACACACACACATGCACACAAACATGTACTCTCTCCTAGTTTCTTTTTATGAGAAACGTTTCTCACACTATTTCTTATATGAAAGCTAAGTTCTAGAGCTTAAAATTTACTTTATACATATATGATCTCTTTTTAATATTTTTATTGTAATTAATAAAAGGGTTACATGATATTTGCCAGACAGAAGGTGCATTAATTCACATACATTGATACCCTTTCACATGTCTTGGTACCCATTTCCTTCCCCCCAACCCCCATCTTGGTTTTCCTCCCTTCCCTATCCAATTTCAAATAACCAAATACAAATATATCCAATATATCAGATAACAAAGTGAGATACTGTAACAATATGAGATAACCAAGGAACAGCAAAAGAGTTGAGAGATAACATAGTACATTAAGGACAACAAACATTCATTATATGGTGTTTGTTTCAATATCCTAGAGGTCCTTTCAATTAGCTTCATACTATATGGCCTTATGTATCAAGGTTTTGCTCTATTGCAAATCTCTGCTAGTAGTAGAGCCCAAGGTTTCTACTGATTATGACAAATGAGGGAAACCATTGAGCCTAAGTTCCTTTGAGTCTGGCTTACTTCACTTAATATGATTTTTTCTAAGTCTTTCCATTTCCTAACAAATGAGTTGATGAAGCATTATTCACCATAGCAAAGATATGGAACCAACCTAGATGCCCCTCAGTTGATGAGTGGATCAACAAGATGTGGTATTTGTACACAATGGAATTCTATGCTGCTGTCAGAAAAAACGACATCCACCCGTTTATATGATCTCTTTTATCAAGTAAATTTTTTCACATAAGTAATAGTTTTTGAAACACACAGACTGTGTTTAAAAAAAAGTCTTCACAGTGGTAAATGCAATCCTACATCCTCTCTTCTCTAATGCTCTGTCACCTCCTTCCTTAGCATTACTCTCAGCTTTGGCCTTCCTTCCACTTCCACTGAGAACACAGGGAAGCCAGATGAGGTCCACCATCCAGTATCTGCAACTATGTGGTTTGCCTACACTGCTAGTACAACGGATAGAAAACTGCAGAGGCCAGCCTCTCCATCAGCACACTAAAATTCATTCTCTCTCTTCTACTCAGTCATTTTTCTCAACAGTAGTCCACATCCTCTTCATCTGAATCTTTTTCATTTGAGGAAAAACAGCAACAACAAATCATAGCAGAATACACCAGAGATTCATTCTCCTCAGTCTCTCCCTTTCTGGTTTTCTTCAAAGTGATCCCAACAAGTTTGTGTGTCCCACCACTGCAAACAAACAGCTTCTATCATGATTGTAACTCATTGCTAAATACAGTGCCCAAATCTCACTCCTCGTTTATATTGAACTCTCAGTAGCACAGGATAAAGTATAAACCTCTATTTAATTTCTAGCTAGGTGCTGGGAGATCATGCCTTTCATCCTAGCGACTCAGAAGCCTGAGATCTGGGGATCTTGGTTCAAGGCCATCCTGAGCTGCTGAGTCCATGAGACTCTTATCTCCAATTAATCACCAGAAAACACTGGATGTGGAACTGTCACTCAAAGTGGGAGAGCACTAGCTTTGGGCAAAACAGTTCAGGGACAGTGTTCAGGCTCTCAGTTCAAACCCCATGGCCAACAAAATGGAAAAAATGAATTATTAGATTTCTCCTAGTTAAATTCTCTTGTTTCTCAGCATTCAAGAACCACAGGTTTCAGTCATTGGGCCTACTCTTTTGTAATCAGACTTCTTCCTTGCTGATTTCATTCATTTCATTTAACACATTCAGTCAGCATTAGCAATGTTTATCTTGAAATCACACTTCTACCTAGAGCTCTATAAATTAAAATCTACTCTCTCTGTGACAACTGCATTTAAGTGCTTGCTAGCATCTCAAACTTAAGATCCAAAACTGAACTCAGAACTATTTGTCACTATCTCTCCATCCCTATTTTCAGTCACACTTAATCCTATGACAACCTTTCCAAGTACTCAAACCAAAACTTTCAACTCATCCTTTATGATGTGAGAACTCAATGTTTGATATCTATCATGCTACCTTCAAGGTATATTCTAACCTTCTGAACATCTCAATCTACAATTCACAACCTTCAACCTGTGAACTATACTACTGAAATCACCTCCCAACAAATGTTCCTACTTGCCACTAAAATATAGAATAATTTTGCATTCTACATTGTTTGTATAAATAGAAAATAAATACACTTAACTACAATTATTTGTAAAAGAAATTTCTAAGCCACATAATTTTAAATAGTAAAGCCTAGATACCCCTCTTTCCATTTGGAATAGTGCTAGTAATACAATGCATACTTCTAGGTATTATTTAAACTGTCAAATTAAATCACAAAATCCCCTCCTTATTTGTTAAACTTGATCTCCTTCAGTCTTTTATTCTCAGTTAGAGGATTATGTTATAATTACATCAAACAAGTTACTTCTGTAGTCAAAGCCTTCAAGTACTTCCCATTTCACTGAAAATCTACATTATTACACTAGTATACAGAGGAGAGGTGATCTGTCACACTATACTCTAGCCCATACCCTGTCACTCTTCCCCATCATTTTTTTCCACTCCATATTTTCTGGTCCCCTTACTGTTAGTAAAATTTGGTAGATATATGTTTACCTAAGACTTTTGTCTTTAAGATCCTCTCCACTTAGAACTTTCCTCTCCATTAACCCACACATCCAGCTCCACAACCTACTACTAGCTGTGATTCTGAGCAAATTGCTTAAACTTGTATGCCTCATTTCCCCATCTATGAAATGAGAAAAGTAACAATATGTACCCTAAAGCATTGTAGTAAGGATTAAATGTGCTCACATATGTAAAGTGTTGAGAGCAGCATGCGGCACAGAGTGAACACTACATAAGCCTTCATAGTGTAATTTGTACTGAAAGCCCAGCGGGCATTTTGGATAACCAGATCACTCGTTCATAAAAACAAAGCTTGAAAGTACATTTGTGAGGCCCTTCAATCCCCTTTTCAATTCTAAAATATGTATAATTTGATTCTTGAGTGTAGAAACATTACTCCATGTAAGTTATGCTTCTTTACCAGACTCTTCTTCCTAAAGTACTAAATTATTTCCAACAACTCCAGATACAGTATGCCCTCCATTTATGAATGCTAGTTACAAATGCAATTAATGCACTTTTGTAATCACAATGAATTTTGTTATACTAAAAATACCTAAAGCATATCTTAGCTTTGAGGAAACATTAGTATTATTTTTCACAAAGTGAGTATATTTTATTGTGGAACCAACTATATGAAAATTGCACTTATGCAAAGAAGAAATAACAGCTCTAAATAAGGAACACAATTATTTTTGGTTTCTATACTACCTGTAAAACCTTACAACAGCATCTGTGAGTAAGTAAGTCATTTACCCACCCTCACACTTACTTCCTCAGCTCTGAATAAAATAGTTACTAAATTTCCTCTTCAAAATTGATTATAGAAAGAAGAGTGATTACCAGAGGCTGGGGAAGAAGAGATTGCGATAGGTTTGCTCGTGGGCTCAATAAATAAAGGAAAATGCAACACAGTATGGCAACCAGAGATAATGATAATATATTTTACATATTCATAAGGAGGTAGAATAAACTATTTTAAATGATATCACCCCAAAGAAATGTTAAATGTTTTAGAAGGTAAATAAGCCTAGATTGCTTTAAATATGTTATGGAAACATAAATTATTTACTTTCAATAATTACAAGTATTCAATGAAATAATGCACATAGAATGCCTTTAAAGTGATGGTAACGATCAAGATGCATTCTATTCACAAACTGCTCTGTTGATTGGAAACTGTACAACTCAAGATAACAATGAACTGTCCATGCTGAATAAGAATTATTATTTGTATAGTGTCGTATTATAAATGCTTTAAATGAATTATCATAGCCTCAGAAAATTATGTGCTTTGTAGTTTGATTACTTGTTTTGTTAGATAAGCTGAATCTTACACAAACTCAAATAATGTGTAACAAAGAAATATTAAAATTTCTACACAGCTATGCTTTTTTGCAAATGTGTGATTGATCATGATAATTGTCACATAATTGAATATTGCCAAATTCATTATGTTCATTGCAATATACATCGTGTGTAACAAATACCCACTTACTGAGAAATAGAAGTATAATTTCCATTAGTATTTGAAATCAAGTGCAATTAACATGGCAATGGGTTTTCATAGCAATGAATGTGATAAGACATTCTTAGGTGCTCTATTCAGCATGTTACTGTTAAGAATTAACAGGACCTCTTACAGATGTAATACTTGCATCATGACTGAAGAACATTTTATTGTGGCACTATTATGCAGACAGAATTTTTCATAATGCATAGACTTGAGTAGGAGGAGAAAGCAAAGAAACATACCCTTTTCCGAGTCTTCTCCTTGAGGAAAGGTCGGATCACAGTGTATAGGGCATGGATATACCATGGTTGATTGACAAAATGAATTCCTCCAAATCGTGCCGGGAAGCTGTCCTAGAAGAACAAGGGAGAGAGGCAAGTCAGACTTTTGTTGTACATGAGGAGGTTCAGGGAAGGTCATCAACTTTTCACATTTGTCAACCTGCATGGTAAAAAGACACTGTCTGTGCAGTTAAGAAGAAAGAACTTCACTGCATTGTAACTTCCATCCTGAAACAGGTAATCTGTAGACAAGCCAATCCTCACCAGTACAGATGACTGTTAAAAAAAAGTCAGCACTTTCGGGAGTGCCATATTTTACTCCTGAAAACAGCTAATAGTTGTTATAGTCCCAAAAAACATAATTGAAAGATAATAAAGCATGGAGCCGAGGGTTCTTCCTACTTAGGAGGCTGAAATCTGAGGAATCTGGCTTCAAGATACTTTAGGCAGGAAAGTGCATGAGACATATATCCAATGCACCACTAAAAAGCCAGATGGGGAGCTGGCTCAAGCAGAAGAGTTCTAACTGACCAAAAATGCAAGAGGCAGGGGGATTTGGTCTAGTGGTAGAGTGCTTGCCTAGCATGCATGAAGACCCAGATTCGATTCCTTGGTACCACATCCATAGAAAGAAGCTGGAAGTAATGCTGTGGCTCAAGACGTAGAGCTCTAGCCTCAAGAAAGCCCAAGGACAGTGGTCAGGCCCTTAGTTCAAGGCCCAGGACTGACAAAAAAAATTGCTAACAGCTTTGAGAATCACAGGGAGGCCATGGTGTGGCCAGAAAAATCAGTAGTTGTGTGTATACACACAACTTATACATAATGTGAAGGCCTTTTTTTGTTTTGTTATTGCCAGTTCTGGGGTTTGAACTCAGGGCCTGGGCACTGTCCTTGGACACTTTTTGTTCAAGGTCAGTGCTCTGCCACTTGAGCCACAGTGCTTTCTCTGTGTATACTGAGGAATCAAAGCCAGTTGAGCACTCGGCCAATCATACTATGCTGGCTATGTTCCCAGCCCCATGAGAAGGCTTTTTAAAACTATTTTTGTTGTAATTTCAATGAGCTAATTACAATTGAGGCACCATGGAAGAGTTAGGAAAAGCCCTAACTTGACAATCAAGCAGATCTTGCTTGAAATTCTGATTTAAGCACTCATCAAAGTGCAAAACAAAAATGCAACAATTCACTTCCTTTTTTTCCACACTGTGATCTTTGTGTCTAATAATGCTCCAGGCTTTTGTAATATTTACCTCCCTTCCTCTGTGAAGCACTCCCTTAACTTCCATTGCTTCAGCTCTTCTAGCGACGATTATTGTCTGTATAAACAGATCTTTCCTTGAACTATCCAGAGAGATGTCTGCTTTGTGTAGTGAGCTGAGGCGAACTCTCCCTGATTCATCATTTTCGCAGCTAGTTAGTGTGTGTGTGTGTGTGTGTGTGTGTGTGTGTGTATGTGTGTGTTCCAGAGAATGAACTAAATGAATTTCATTAAATAGAATAGACTCTAATATTTACAATTTTGTGAACTACTTATCTTCTCTGGGCCACAATTTTGTTTTACTCGTGAAGAACAGCAATAGGAATGCGAATAACTTTGGGAGACCTGTTATTTATTAAGCACACCTCATACATAGAGGACTACAATAGTCACATTCAAGCACACTTTACAGATGTGAAAAGGATCACAGCAAGCTTTGTGCAATGCAGCGTAATACCGCTAAGTAGCACTCCGTGGTGCGTAAGACCATTATCTAAGATGATAACCATTGACTCTGCTGGTGACACTGCTTTAGACAGAAAACAGTGACAGAAAAGTGTTACAGTTAGTGAGCATCTTGCCAAAAGGGGAAGATGAAACTTAGTAGGATTTCTACCTTCAAAAGCCTGTGCCGATTCATCCAGTCTCATCATGATTTTTTTCGCTTGGGCAGAACACTTTGTGCTTGGTGCCCAGCTTGTGTAGTCAGAATGCTTTAGAGAAGGGAGACTCAGTCTGCCAAGAATCTAGCAAAAGCAGTATTTCTCCTAGGCTTTATTGACAGTATACCCAAACAAGTCTCTTTCTTTGAAAAATGGCAGATTTAGAAGTACCTCCAGCATGCAATGTTTGAGCTTCCTCAAAAGTTAAAAGTGATTATGAAAATTTACAAAATAAAGATCAAAGAAAGTCTTACATATTCTCTTTGTGAGAATTACAGGCACTATAAATCATATATGCATATCAGTGAATTACGAATGTATTTCTTTTTGAATATTATTTTATTGTAATGTATGGAGGGGTTACAGTTACATTTGCCAGATAGTAGGTGCATTACTTCTCACACGTTGATACCCCTTCTCATGTTTTTGTCCCCATTTCCCTCCCCTTCCACCTTCCCAATCATCTTGTTTTCCCATTTCTACAAAAAAGGTTTACCTCAAGCATCTACCTGTTTAAAGAGAAAAACTGGAGCATCTATATAGACAATTAGCATACTCAAATTTATAAATTAATTTTGATGAAATATAAAAATTGCACAAGGCAATATGATTACACATCATCACTGAGAATGAAATGACAAACTTCTATTTCAGTCAGGGTTCAGTTTGTAGCTACAAATGAGAGCAAAATGATCTTTGCTGAGAATCAACTCCACAGCAAGTATATTATTTCGCAAGATAGAATTGTAGGGCTCCTTAGTCAGTGTTACATACATATCCTCATTGGGCAGAAATTATATGTCTCACTCACAAGGTCAGAAATAAATTAATTTATTTTAACATTTCCTTCCTCTATTTTTTCCAGTCCTGGGACTTGAACTCGGGGTGTAGGCCTAGGCACTGTTCTTGAGCTTTTTCAAGACTAGCACTGTACCACTTGAGCCACAGCACCACTTCCAGCTTTTTCTGTGTATGTCATATCAAGGAATTGAACCCAGGGCTCCATGCATGCTAAACAAGCACTCTACCACTAGGCCACACTCCCGGCCCTATTTTAATCTTTTCTTTTCTCCTTTTTTATACATTTATCAAGCATTTTGAGTAACTCTGATTCTTTCAACTGGTACATGCAGCCTAGCCAAGTACACATAGTGATGTTGTTGCACTCAGCTTTTATATAGGAAACTACCAATTCCGTAAGTGTATTCTGAAAGTTATGCTAGGATCCTAAAGATTGCACCATGCCTTCATGATGGTTTCAGTATAAATATAAAACATGCTTTTGTGGAAATGTTGACAATAAATGCTATGTCCTTACCAACCATAATAAAGAAGAATACTAGCTAAGCCAGTATTCACTTATGTCCTTACCAACCCTATAAAAATGGAATACTAGCTGGTTGTCAGTGACTCACAGCTATAATCCTAGCTACTCAGGAGGCTGAGATCTGAGGACTGCAGTTCAAAGCTAACCCAGGCAGGAAACTCCGTGAGACTTATCTCCAATAAATTACTCAAAAAAGCCAAATGTGGCACTGTAGTAGAGCACTTTCCTTCAGCAAAAGAATGTCAGGGATGGTCCCTGAGGCAGTCCAGAGTTCGAATCTGAATTCTTCTAACTCTTTCTCTTAGGTTTTATATGGCTAGTGTGAAACTCTTTTTAAAAGTCTGGAATGTTGACAGTAGTTACTGTAGTAGTCCATGGTAGAGTTTGTACCCTGCCATTAGTGAGAGACTAATGAACAGCAGGAGCAGTGCCAGTTTCACTGAAAAAGAGTCTTAGTACCAAAAGCAAATGTGGTTTTGTAGCAGCTGGTACAGCTGGTTCCCTCAGTCGGATCACCATTCATCAGACTGTAAGATCAGTCTGTTATGACATGATAACCACACTGTCTCTTCTTGAGATAGTATAATATTTGTACATCTTATGGACATCTGTTACAAGTTTGTACCAAATTTTTGGATATATGCCTTAGTCATCTTCTAGAAAATTCAGATTCCTACAGGCAACAGAAGACTGTCTTCTTCTTTTCCAATTTCTACCCCCGTCCCCCAGCCACTAGAATCTGGACCAGAAACAGAGGCAATTATAGGTGGAATCCATACAACATTAGCCACAGGCAAGGAATTCCTGGGCTTTTGTGATAGATACAAAAATTTTTCACCAAATTCTTCCAGCAAATGGAGAGAGACTACTTAATAGCCAGCTAATGGAAATTTGTGTCTTTCTTAAAAGTAATAACAATCCCTATTTAAATAGATACAAAGAACACAATAAAGAAAAGGATATGGACCCTCATATCATAGAAAGATATGATTTTAAAATAAAAGTTGGCATATGTAGTAGGATGTTTTATCTCAACCACTTACTCCTCACTGCTCATTAAAATCTTCTGTTTTCCAGGGAGACACAGAAAAGACAACTTCAGTTAGATAAAAAGAAATATTCTATAACACACTTAGCTTCTAAATATTTTTCAAAACAGACAATACAAACAACTAATTTGTAACCTGTTTTGTTTTCATTTAACTAAATAGGCACAAACACCTCTCTTCTGTGAATAAAACAGATGTGATGTTCTCACAGCTGCTTTTTCTGTCAAAGATGTTTGATAACAGATTGAAATTAAGTCACAATCCCCTAGTCTCATATAAGATGACAGAATTATTTTAAGTCAGACATTGCTGCAGTTTACTGAATTCCAGCATGAAGGGAAAAAGGCTGGAGATCATGAAGAAGCCTTCCTCACATATCCCCCCAAATTCATGAATTAGCATGTTAAATCTGACAGTAGTGAAGAACTCAAAGTAAAAACTCACACCTTGTAAAAAAAATACCACATCATCTGGTTCCTAAAAAAAGATTGTTTTATAAAAACCAAATGTACAATAAAGGTGACAAATAACTACCATTTCTGAACAAAACAGAATGTGTAGTAATTTCTTGTAATCCATGTTAAATCTTACATAGTCAATTTATACATCAGCTGCCAGCTGGAAAGCCCTACTATTACTTCAGCTGGTATTTCAATAATGGATTAAGTCTCCCACTTGACTTTCAAACTGCTTTAGATAACACACATCCAGAACTGCTGATGTTCCCATATCCAAAATTGCCAAAGGGGAATTAAGCTGCGGAACTGCTAGAGAAACTAAGAATAGCAAATTGCAGTAAGAATCAGTCAAAAGTTTCCAAGTGGTTATTTCAGGACACACTTGCCTGTGAAACTAGCCAAAACTGGTCCTAAAGATTTGAAACCAAGCCCTAAAAATTTGGAAAAATATCCTGGCAACGGTGGCTCATACCTGTAATCCTAGCTTCTCAGGAGGTTGAAATGTGAAAATAGAGGTTCAAAGCCAGCCCAGGCACAAGAGTCAGTGACACTCATCTGTACTTAATCATCAGTGAAGCAGGAAGAGGGGCTCAAAGTGGTAGAGCCCTATCCTCAAGTTGAAGAGCTCAGGGATAGTGCCTAGGCTCAGAGTTCAAGTCCCACAACTGAACAAAAAATTGGCAAAATAGGAATTATCTCATTCTATTTGGAGAATAGTAAAAAGGTGGATTTAAAAAATGTATTCACAAAATGATGTAGGAGGGCATAGGAAAAAACTGCTGTGAGGAGGATGCTACATCATCATCTTGGCTAGTTGTACCAGAAACTGAAACTGAAAAGGATCCTGTTCCAGAGGAATTGTGTACAATATGTTAAATTTCTAATGTCAGTGCATCATTTTTTATGATGCCCACAAGCTGTACTAATTGATGCTATGGCACATACAAAGAAAAGTGGAACAGTTTGTGAATACATTTTTTAAATCCACCTTTTTACTGTGAAAATAATCTATGTATTTTTAACATAATAATGAAAAAAACACCACATTTTCCCCCTAAGTTAAGGACCAAGACTTCCTGGACTGAAGTTGGAAAGAAGAGATTACTTAAGCCAGAAAGATGGTTTTTCAGTCATTTGCCATGACAGTTTTAGTTCTGCCACTTCCACCCAATCCTGCATGGTCTCCAGATGGATTGTGAAGCAGTGATTTATAAATGTAGCTTGAGAGGATCTAGAGAAGTTTCAAGTACAAAGTTTAAGCACACATGTTCATAAGCACACAATGGAACCCAAACTCAAGTTGTTAGGCAGCTTTTGTGCTTGGTATTGCTCATGAGGAACTCCTGTTACAAACATCTCCTGTAAGTCTGGGGGTAGAGAGGTTGATGCCTCAGTTCATTTAACAAGAAAATAAATATTTTCTTTCTCTTACTTCTTAGTTCTGTTGTAAGAAGAACACAAGATTTCAGCTCAGGGTCATTACTCCCTTCCTCGAATTCAGAAACACTTAATGAATGTAATTTTAAATACAAAAAAAATGAACTTCTAATTCAATGCTTCATAGATTTTACTGTGCTATCCTTCCATTTAGTATAAAATCCTGTACATACTTATCAATTTGGGTTAATCCAAGAAGATTCAAATTAACCACCTAGTAACTGCATATGGCCTCAGAAGAATCTTCCTTCTGTACACTCCTGTGACTTCATTGTCAAGTAATAACTGCCCAAAGCTATTTTCTAGAAGTTTTCTTTCAAACAACTACAAAGACTTCTGAAAGATCCATGGTTTTTAGAACATAATAGTCAACAAATTGGTGAACCGTGGGCACTTCAACAGAGTGGCTATGTCATCGATCAGCACTTACTGGCCTACAAAGTCACATGAACAAGAAATACGGACATCTCAATTATCCAAGTATTCTTATCAGGGCATCCACACACATCTGGAGTATTTTCTTCCCTAATCTTGGCATGGAAAGCAAAAATTTTCCAGTGATCCTTGTCTGATGTCCCCAAGAAAGCATATATTCTTTGAATAAAGAAATGTCTTTCTTTTTTAAATCAGGGTAATGTACAGAGGGGTTACAGTTACATTCATAAGGTAGTGACTATATTACTTCTTGAACACTGTTATCCCTTTCCATGTTTTTCTTTGCCACTTTCCCTCCTCCACCCCCTCCCATGTTGTAAAGTTCATTTCCAACACGATGGCTGAGAATATGTGGGTGGTATGTTTATAAAACTTTTGAGCTTAAACTTCTTTCTTAGCATGCATGACAATAAATAAAAGAAAGTATATTCTTTACCCTCCCTCCCTTCCTGGATTAGTTGATTAGTTGAGCAAAAGAATTCCGAAAGTAGGAAAAAATGTGAATCATTTGCCTATATTTGATACCATAGGAGTCTGACAATGGCATGTGCTTTTGTACAAAGAAGACTGTGACTTGTTTATGTAATTATTTTTTGAAGACAGGTTTGCCCCAGAAGACCTCAAACCTATGAGAGTAAGTGATTTTTTTTACCTCAATCTCCATGGGTAGCTGGGACTAAATAGTGTACTCTACCACACCTGATTGATATATATAAATTTTTAAAATCCATTCTCTGCTCTCAGTTCAACTGGAACTGAGTTCAACTGAGATAGGTGCTAGAAATTTTGTTTTGCTTCCTTTTCTCTTCTTTAGTATAAAATCAAGCTCAGACAGATCCCAAAACTTGTACCATCCTGCCTTAGCTTCCTAAGTTCTGGGAATAGGCATGCACTGCCATGCTCAGAAAGTTCTAGAAAATCAAGAAAAACACAGTAGCATCATATCCAATATCTTGATCTTCAGCACTCTCTCAGACAATATATATACATATGGTTTATCATTTGCTTATCTTTTTGTGGAATTACTTCTTCTACTATTTCCTTAACATTAATCTTTTATTTGTTCATGTTCTTGAGCACATCTACTATGTGTACACCAAATGGGAATCTTCCTGTCAATACCTCTTATTTGTAAAAAAAGAAAATCTCCAAAGACATCAACACACTCCTTTATACATAAAAAGCAATAAATAGGTAGATATGACTTTGAATCATTTTATTTCTGTATGTCGGATGTTCTATCTGGCATGTGAATTTCACCAGATACCAAAAAAATAGCACCAAAAGGCCCTACTCTGGTAAATAATATAAAATAAACATACTTTCTCTGATATTGTTCAAAAGAAATAATAGATTTTTGTTTGCTTTTTACGACTGTTTCTTTTGCCTCATATATGTTGGCCAAAATGGTAGCATTAGGATGCTAACTTTGTGATATTTTCCCTTTTTCATTTTGAAATAACCATAGACTTATAGGAAATCACAAAAGCCAATCTTTATGGTCCACCAATGACTCACCTTTTCCACAGCCCCAGGAAGCTGACACTTGTATAACCTAAAAGCCTTGTTCTCATGTCACCAATTTTGCAAATACTCATTTGTAACTGTGTATTTATATGTATATATATCATCTGTGCATTTTTGTAAAACCTACTATATATGCATAAATATTTTATCATAGAAGGCCCACTCATGGTACCCCTTACATGTTACAAATCTGCCCCTCTGATCCCAGTTCCTAGCTTCTGGTAATCAGTCATCTCTTCTCCATCTGGAAAGTATTTTTGATTTGCAAAGTTTATATATATATATAATATATATATAATATATATAATATATATATAGTGGATATGGTATGTCACTTTCTGAGAATAACTTTTCTCACCATGTGTTTGATATACTTGCATATTCTAAATTCCAAATTGTTGAATATTTCAATAGGATTTATTCTTGCATGTTTTTTCTTTTCCTTTATATTGCTAAGTATTATTGTACAATACAGATTTGCAGACATTATAACTGATCAGCATCTAAGAATTTTATTTTTTCCTAGCTACTCAGGAGTCTGAGATCTGAATATCACAGTTCAAAGCCAACCCAGGAACAAAAATCTGTGAGCCTCTAATCTCCAATTAACAACCACAAAAACAAAAGTGGTGCTGTAGCACAAAGTGGTGGAGTGTTAGCCTTGAGCTGAAGAGTTCAGGGGCAGCACCAAGGCCCAGAGTTCAATCCCTAGTAAATGGAATCACTACAAATGTAGGAACATATTTTCTGTTCTCTAACACATGCTTCAAGAGTGCAACTGTGTGATTATAGTCTCATGTTTCTCTTAATAAGAAACTTCCAACTATTGTCCAAAATACCTATACCACTTGTCATTCCTACCAAAAAATATCTGAGATAACTTGTTTCTCTAGATTGCATCTAATATGGGCTCATTGTTTTAACTACTTTTACTAATATGTCATTCCGAGATATGCCATCATATATCATTGTGATTTTTTAAAGGTTTTTTAGCCATGTTGCTTGCAAATATCTTCTCCCAGTGTGTAACTCATCTTTCCATTTTATCAGCATTTCATATAGCAAAATTTTATCTATCGGTAAATAGTCACAAAAAGATATTGCTGTTTAATAAAACAGTTTATGAATATACCATCCCTTTCAACATTCTCAACCATCCCTAATTTCATATTGAATAATAAAAGACCCCTTATAACAAAAACAATTCTTAGTAGAAAGCACAGTGCATGAGGAATTTCAATACGATACACTTCTTATAGCAAATTTCTGAAAAGGTTCTTTTTAATGAATTATAGAATCAAAATGTAAGACCACTTTGCCTAGCCCAAGATGGAAACTATTTTCTTTTATTTTTTCCAATAGCTTTATTGTATTCCATATCTAAACATTATTCATTTGAGTTAATTTTTGCACAAGGATTGATTTTTTTTTATTTTTGGCAACAGGATACCAGTTACTTCCATCACCATTTGCTCAAGAAAGCTGTAGTGCCTCCATAGAATTATGTTTACATTTGTCAAATGTCAGCTGGTCATATTTGGAAGGTCTATTTCTGAATTTTCTATTGTTTCATTAATGTATGTCAATTTTTCTCTAAGTTCCATATGATATTTACCACATGATGTTGCTGCCATATTTATTAAAAAAATAAGAACAGGGAGTTTAGCCTAGTGGTAGAGTGCTTGCCTAGCATGCACGAAGACCAGGGTTCAATTCCTCGGTACCACTACATACAAAAAAGCCAGAAGTGCTGAGGTTCAAGAAATAGAGCTCTATCCTTGAGAAAGTCCAAGGACATTGCTCAGGCCTTGATCTCAGGCCCAGGACTGGAAAAAAATGAGAACAAAATCTGCTAGTATTTAATAAAACATTTTCAAAATATAGTTCTATATTGCTTTTTGAAAGATAAATAAGTTTTTTATTCAGAAATGATTCCAATGGAAAACAGACAAGTCAGTTTGTCCTTTTCTATCTTTAATCTTCTAAATTGAGATTAAATATTTTAAATGTTTCTTATAAAAGAGAAAATGAGAAATACGCCAAAATAAAAAATATTATATATACTCCTAGAACAAAGATACATATTTAAAGGTGGAAAAGAAAAATTCATGAGAAAAATATAACTAAGAAACAAGTAGTTAACCCTCAAAGCCTAGTGGTCTTTCTGTATGCCGACAATAAAAAGAGTGATGCTGAAATTAAGAAAGCAGCTTCTTTTGCAGTAGCCTCAAAGAAAATAAAATACTTAGGAATTAACTTAACCAAGGAAGTAAAGGACCTCTGTGATGAAAACTTCAAAACCCTGAAGAAGGAAATGAAAGCAGTGGAATTAAGGAAGTGGAATAACCTTTCATGCTCCTGGATTGGAAGGATTAACATTGTGGAAATGACAATACTGCCAAAATCTATCTAAAATTCAGTGCAATACCCATCAATATTCCAAATTCATTCTTTAACAAAATAGAGGAAACAACCCAATATTTTATGTGGAATAATAAAATACCCCAAATAGAGAAAATGTTTAGCAGAGGGAACAGTGCTGGAAGAATATCAATACCAAACTTCAAACTCTACTAAAAAGGCATAGAAATAAAGACAGCTTGGTGCTGGCATGAGAACAGGCCTGAGGACCAATAGAACCGAATTAAGACCTAGAAATGAACCCACAGACCTATGGCCACCTAATGTTTAATAAGGGTGCCAAAAAAAAAAAAACTGACTAGAAGACAGACAGCCTCTTCAACAAATGGTGCTGGCATGTAGAAAATTAAAGTTGGATCCTTATTTGTCACCATGTACCAGAATCAACTCCAAATGGATCAATGACCTGAAAGTAAAAGCAGATGCCCTGAAAATTTTATAGGAAGAACTAGGAGACACACTTGCGCTCTTCAGCACAAGACAAAACTTTCTTAATAAAGGCCCAGAAACACAGCAAATGAAACAAAGTTTGAATAAATGCGATTGCATTAAACTGCAGAATTTGTGGAGGGCAAAGGACATGGCCAACAAGATAAAAAGAAAGACCAGAGTGAGAGATCTTCACTTGCCATGCAACACACAAGGGCTTTATATCTAAAATATACCTACAGCTCAAAAATTAAATCCCTCAAAAACAAATCCATGAAGAAACAACCATCCCATTTAAAGGTGGGCCAAAGAATTAAAGAGAGACTTCTCCAAAGAAGAAATAACAATAGCCAATAGACACATGAAGAAATGTTGGGCAACTCTGGCCATAAAAGAAATGCAGGGACAGCACCCAGGCCCAGAGTTCAAGCCACATGTCACCCCCCAAAAAAATTATTACAAATGAGGGAAACCATAATTTCAATTCTGCTTACTCTGCTTTGCTATGTTTGTATTCACTGGCCAATGGAAAAGCGATTAAACTTGATTATTAAAACATACAAGGAGTATATTCTCCATACTCTTAGAGCAGTAACACTACCTCATCCATTTCCCAACCAGCACACTATCATTTCCCTTTTCTTAACTAAGTTCAAAAGAGAAAACAATGCACCTTACTGAGTATTAGAGTATTGTTATAAAGATTTTTTTGTCAATCGCTAGTGATTTTACCACACCATTCTGACACTTATAGATATTTACTCTCTCACTGAAATAGTTTTTATATACACTGTTTTTTGGCTAGAGAACCTATTGGATTATTGAGGATGATTTTCTGACTTAAAATGGCAAACTGATTACAAGTATTTGCTTCTTCTACTCCTATAGTTTCATTAAATATGAGCTTTCTACATTTCCATCTATCTGTTTGTCTATCTATTTATCATGTTTTAGTTTGAGCACAGTTTAAGTGTAAGTGGCCTTACATTTACTAGTTAGGTTCTTTATTACTTTTGCCACTCCACCAGCTTGTTTTGTATTAGCTTCAAAAAAATATTTCACTTATGCCAAAGACATCCTGATTATGATTTACTATCTATGCTTCTTATTCTCACGAGAATAATAGTTATGCATCACTTTTCCTGGGTATTATGCTTGCACCCAGCTGTGATGGCAGGTGTGTGCCACCACACTCAGCCACTGGTTAGATAATCTGATGAACTTTCATGACCAGGCTGGCTTCGAAGTTCCCTAATCTTTGCCTCCCAGAGAGCTTTGATGACAGGCTTTAGCCACAGCTGTCAACAAGAAAATAAACCACAAAGGGTAACAACTCAAAAAAAATAACATAAATCATTTCAATCATTTTAAACTAGAAAAGGAGATAAATGTCTACTAGGTATAATAGAGGCAGTATAAGTACAGAAAACAGTAGCAGCGTAGTAGACATGTCAACAAAAAAAAAAGTGGTAGATTTAAAACAAGGACTAATTAAAAAATAAAAACAGTCCCATCATGACAGCCAGGAAATTGGGCCCATGGCTTCTCATTTGACTCTGTGTGTAGCTGGTTTTCTACCACTTGAGCGATGCTTTCACTCTGCCGTTTTGCTGATTAATAGGAGGGGGATCTCAAAACCTTTACTACCTAGGTAGGCTTAAAATCTTGATCATCAGTTCTCAGATTCCTCAATAGATACAATAACAAGCATGAGTCATCTCAACTTGAGGTTTTAATAAACATATTTATATATATATAATAGAGAGAATTAATCACTGTAATAAATGAATGTATTCATCACCTGTCAGTTACTACTTGCATGTGTTTGTGATGAGATCCTTAAATATACCTTTCTACCAAATTTCAAGTATATGATGCGAAGACCTTAACTGTACAGCAGATTTCTAAAACTTATTTATCTTTTATATCTTTTAGAAATCTCCCCTTTGCTCCCTCTTTACGTAGATATCTGAGCTATAGATAAAAACAGCAATTGTTTTGGCAAATGGAAATACCATTTGCCATGATAGAGACATAGAAGACACTAGAAACTTGCCATTCTTCCACGTGGGAATGAGCCAAATGATAATCTTCTAGAAATGATTAAAATTATCCTTATAATATGACTTTGATTTTACCCAAAGATATGTCAAAAAGACTTGAACCCCTCATGTTCCCTCCACGTAGTTGAACTGGAGTTGTTTGATCTCAGATAGCAACATAAAGAAGAAAAATGTGTATATGGTCATTTGGAGCTGCAAATCCTAGTTTCATTCCAATATTTGCGAGACTGCAAAGTCATTTGGAGCTATGGATAGAGACAAAAGGGAGGCAGATTTGGAGAAGAAAAAAATGTTACTGAAGACAGCACTGACCTTTTCGTTTTGCCAGCAGGGCATGAGCAATTCTTCTAGCAAGCAATGATATATGAGTCTAAACAATGTATAGTTTTAGGTGACAGGAAGCTTGACTTCAAAATGACTCACTCCTATTTCACACTGCTAAAGCACCAAGCACATTAAAAAAGAACATTAGATGAAGTCTTTGCCTAACTGGGATTCCAATGGAGATTCAACATGACACAGTTGGAGAACCCAGTCTTCTATGTGTATCTTATACTGGCTCCAATGGACTAGACAGGAGATCGAAGATCAAGCACTGGCAGCAATAAAAAAATGAGTACTAAGTCCACACATTTTATTGACATCCTAAAAGTCAAATACAAAGCCATGAGTAAATGGTGTAAAGGAGAAACAAGAATATCGAAAGATAATCAGTGATAGTGATAAACTGACTCCCTTTATTCTTTTTTGTTTGACAGTTGACATTTACACTACTTCAGTGTTTTTCTCTCTCCTCTGGCTTGCTGAACAGCCAGGGTCCAGAACTTATACACATTACACTAAATGCTGCCAATATTTCTTCAGGTCTAATAGCATTTCTTCATGTAAGATACCCACCAAAGCTACATACAGTGCTTTCAAGAAAACTGCTTCACTTGTCTGTGGGTTTTTATTAAGTTGTAATTGTAAAGGTGATGTACAGAGGGCTTATAGTTAAATAAGTTTGGTAATAAGTACACTTTTTGCACAATGTTACCTCTTTCCTCATTTTCCCTCCCAGTGCACCACCCCCACAGGTTGTTTAGTTGATTTTCAACATAGTGTCTAATGATTTTCACTGCTGTTTTGTTTACCCTCTGTAAATCATTTCTGTGCTTCCCCTTTACCTCCCTCAAAAAGATTAACTTACATAAGATCCTTACGAACTATGGGTTCTATCAAGCAATCTTGGTAAGACATTTGTTTGAATATATGTTTACAGCTGAACTAATAGCATGTAAAACTGCTGTCCTATCTTCTGATTAACCCATCATTTTTCACAGTACTCTTAAAGCTGCTTACTAAATACGCCTATCCTGTTGAATCAAAATGTAGAGAATAAATTTAAATGTTTTAGAGGGGTACTCCTATCCTTCTACTATTTTGTCCCAGCAATGTCTGCAAGCTTCTTTTCTAACTTTCTTTGTTATGAATACTGCACAATACAATCAAATTAACCTCTTGGCTGAGCTAGCAAATTTTATCCTTTCTGCCTACTACTTCAGCAATCATTCAACACCCATTGCTTCTAACATTGCATTTATTTCCTTTCAAAATCCTTCAAGAGCCTCAATTTTTTTCCCTTAGTCCTTCCCCAAAGCAAGATCTAATTCTTTATCTTTCTGCTCTTTCCCGGTATTATTTTTACTTTTTTGTGTACCAAACTTTGGGGCTTCAACTCACTGCCGTGGTACTGTCTCCCAGCTTCTTTAGCTCAAGTCTTACATCATTTGAGCCACAGCTCCATTCCTAGCTTTTGTTTGTTTCAGTAGTTTATTGGAGATGAATCCCTGAGCTTTCCTGACTGAGCTGCTTTGAAGTGTAATCCTCAGATCTCGGCCTCCCGAATTCTAATGTGGAGCTTTACTTTTCAAAAGTGTTTTAGACTCTATTAAAGCATATCGAAGTGTCATCTTGGCCCTTAGTTCTGCCCTTCCCTCCTTCCGTGGAGAACACAGGTGGCAAGTGCTAGAAGCCAACAGAAATGTCGGAAACCAAGGGACAGAATTGGAAGGAACAAGGCAACAGCCTGCTGGAAGTGTTCAGAAAAGCGAGCTTTCGCCAGACTCCCCTTCCCGTGAGAGGGCGACATGTCCAATGACTACAGCGTCCTGGACGAGGCCTCCTTTGTCCTCAAGGCCATGTGAGCATGCAGGGCCTGCTGAGCTCTGAGGCCTATGCCCCAGAACCTGCCCTCCAGAAGAGGGGTCCCCTGAAGCCACCAGAAGACCATCCGGTGCTGCTGTTCTCAACACCACGGAAGAATTTGAAAAGGCAAAATACGAACTATTTCTTTGTAATGTGTAAAAGAAAAACATTGCTTCATTTAAAGAAAGACAACAAAATCCCAGCTCTTGGTGGATCTTTAGCCGCTCTTTACTCACTTAGGGTCACAGGCCCCACACTCCAGTGATGATTGAGGATATTTTTTAATATGGAATTGCTGCAGGGACTCATTCCCAGCAGAAACAATAGTCATTACTTCATGGAGCCAATAGATGGATCGTTTTTAATAAAAAGTTAAACTGGCAATAAAGCTGTCCATTCAGTTCCAAATACTGGTTATAAGGTGTAGCCACCGATAATAACTCTTTCATGTTTAGAAGCTCTTTTCTGTTTTTATTCAATAAAATGTTTTAAAACATGCTAATAAACTTTTTTGGAGATGGACAAAAAGTGTTTTAAAATTAATATTAACATTTCAACTAAATATGTAATGATACTTTTTTGGTAATGAAAATATTTTCTATAAATATCACAACACTTAGAATAATTATATTTCTTTTTCAGTGTCTTCATTTTGGATACTATATGAAGATATAAACTAGTTGTCTTAACATTTGTTTCTCACAGATCTAGGGCTAAAAAATTCAATATAATAATATCAGCATGGTTGAAGACCTCCCTAGGTCTTCTTCCACAGGAAAGGAAGAAAGGGAGGGAGGGAGGGAGAGAGGGAGGGAGGGAGGAAGGAAGGAAGGAAGGAAGGAAGGAAGGAAGGAAGGAAGGAAGGAGTGGGGAGAAGGAGGGAGGGAGGGAGGAGGAAGGGAAGGAAGAAGGAAGTTATCTTAAACCTCTTCTTCCAGATTCTAATCTGCCAGGCTGTTTTCATCCTCATAACCCAGTGACCTCCCAAAGATCTTATTTCCAAATATCATCATATTAAGATAGTAGGATTTTGACATGTGAACTTTAGGAGGTTATAAACATTTAGTCATTAGCAATAAATGGCCATAATATGATTTTTTTTTTGGCTAGTCCTGGGCCTTGAACTCAGGCACTGTCCTTGACACTATGCTCAAGGCTAGTGCTCTGCCATTTGAGCCACAGGGTCACTTCCAGCTTTTTTCTGTGAATGTGGTACCGAGGAATGGAACCCACAGCTCGTGCATGCTAGGCAAGCACTCTACCACTAGGCCACACTCCTTGCCCCATAATATGAATTTTTAAGAAGACAGCTAGGATGCATTATACAGAAACTATATCATGAGAGAAACGGAGGAAAAGACTAAATATATTTGGAGAAGAAAATTACGTAAATGATAAATATCAGATGTCTTCAAGTTCTCAAAATAAGAGACTTCTAATGCTATTTACAACACCTTTGCAAAAGTTATTCCTAATGTGGAAATAAGATCCATCATAGAAATCTGTCACCCTCTCCAGAATATGGAAACAAGAGTTTTATCTATGTGGTTGTTGTTTTTAATGTACTATGTGAAGTTATTTCTTTACTCTTTTGCTTTTTTCCCCCCTTATGGCGTATCCCCTGTTGTTGCTATATAAGACTTTAGTACCTGGTATATTATATATACATTTATTTGTTTATTTGAATTATGGAATGGAAGGGGAAAACCAAGATGATGAGACAAACTACAAAGAGTGAACCAATGTAACAGCAATATTCAAAAGACAACACATTAGAAATGAACTTTACAGCTTCGGAGGGGTTGGGGGGGTAGGAAAGGATGAGAAAAACATGGGAAGGGGTAACAATTTTCAAGAAGCAATGCAGAGTCTGGGAATGTGGTGTAGTGGTCGAGTGCTTGCCTAGCATGCATGAAGCCCTGGGTTCAATTCTTCAGTACCACATAAGCAGAAGAGCTGGGAGTGATGCTCTGGCTCAAGTGGTAGAGCACTAACCTTGTGCAAAAGGAAGTTCAGGGACAGTACCCAGGCCCTGAGTTCAAGTCCCACAACTGTCAATAAAAGGAAGAATGTACTCATTAACACACAAATGTAACTATAATCCCTCTCTACATCACGCTGTTAATAACATAAAATTTTTTAAAAAAGAAATCTGTCACCCTACTGTTTATTTCCTGACACTGCTATGTGGGCCACCATCTTGTAGCACCGTAAAGTGATTATCATATATGTCATAAATTTGTAATAAATACTGTAAATATTTCTGTGTTTTAAATTAGGGAAACTAAGAGGTGCATATGGAACTCTCACCAAGGTGTGCTATCAGGAACAAAACTCATGAGAAACTAAAGTGAGACAACAGGAAACATTCATCGGTAATGCAGTTACAATAATGTCATGGTAGATTCCACAAGATGCTTTGGAGTTGAGTGGCCTTTTAGGTTTGTTTAGAATGGAGTCAAAGAGACACTTTATTTTTTCTTCTGCATTGACCTGGTCACTTATGCTTGTATGCACTCCCTAAGGACAAAACTCACTTGCAAAGTAGCTGTCATTCACAATGACAATTCTGTTGAGGCACTTGGCTTAGTATGTCAATAGCTAAAACAACTAACACTTGGGGAAATAGGTGCCATGTGTACACAAAAGGCTCTGGCTAGCACAGAACATTGCCCATTACAGTTCACCTCAGATCTACTGGCTTCAAGATCATCCCACCAACAGAGCATTTCCAGTTTTCCTGTGAGTTTACATTACTTAGGAAATTTAAAAACAAAAAGGGAGCATCATGCATCTCACTTCTCAATGCAGCTACATGTCTTAAGCATTACCTTCTTATTTTGAATTTTTCCCCTCGCTCAGGGAAATGAACCCAACCTGAGTCTATGGTCCCAGTGAACCTACTTTTGAGTCCAGTCTCAGCTAGAATTCCTAGTTGCTTATTTCATTGCACTCATTTGAATGAGGAGGGAGGGATTTAATAAAGAATGAATTTGTACACAATGGAATTCTATGCTGCTGTCAGAAAGAATGACATCGCCCCATTTGTTAGGAAATGGAAAGACTTAGAAAAAGTCATATTAAGTGAAGTAAGCCAGACTCAAAGGAACTTAGGCTCAATGGTTTCCCTCATTCGTCATAATCAGTAGAAACCTTGGGCTCTACTAGCAGAGATCTGCAATAGAGCAAAATCTTGATACATAAGGCCATATAATGTGAAGCTAATTGAAAGGACCTCCAGGATATTGAAACAAAAGCCATATAATGAATAATTGTTGTCCTTAATGTACTATGTTGTCTCTCATCTCCTTTGCTATCCCTTGGTTATCTCATATTGGTATAGTATCTCACTTTGTTATCTGATATATTGAATTTATTTGTATTTGGATATTTGAAATTTGATAGGGAAGGGGGGAAAACCAAGACGGGAGAGGGGGTGGGGGGAGGGAAATGGGTACCAAGACATGTGAAAGGGTATCAATGTATGTGAATTAATGCACCTTTTATCTGGCAAATATCATGTGACCCTTTTACTAATTACAATAAAAAAAATTTAAAAAAAAAATGATACCTCATGCTTCCAGATACTAATATCAACTTGATCCCTGTGTCCAACAGCCTTTGAAATGGCTGAATAGCATCCCAACTCAAGTACTCCATTATCCAAGTGAAAGGCTGTAGGTCCCTTTGTAAATTAACTTGTAAGCAAATTGAAGGGGCTTGTAATCCTAGCTATTAAGGAGTCTGAGATCAAAAGGGCTATGATTCAAAGCCAACCCACACAAAAAGTTTGTTGGATTCTATCTCAACTAATCAAGGTCTTAGTTTAGGGATGCATGAATACCAATCATTCCAGATAGATAAATCTGAGATTGGGGGATTATGCCTCCATGAAAAAGTTGTTCATCTTAGAAAAAAAGCTGGTCATCTTAGCATACACCTGTCATCACAACTATTACAGAAAGCATAAGTAAAATAGATCATGACCCAACTTGTCCAGAGCAAAAAGCAATGTCCTAATTCCAAAAGAACCAGACTAAAAGGTCTATAGACAAGCCTCAAGAGCTAGCATACTTGCCTGGCAATTGCAAAGTTCTGAGTTCAAATCTCTGAACTACCGAAGAAAAAATACAAACTCATGAAATACATTTAATGGTATAGGGTTCTCCCTCCTGGAGATTTACATGCTTTAGGTAATATATTTTAAATTCATTTATTGAGAAAACTGCTCTAATTCTTTTAACTTTATTATTGAAGGATCTTAAAGTATTATTTTATATCCTATCACATACTTTTCTCAAAGAAACACACGACTTAAAATGACACCCACAGATCCCTCAGTACTAGCACTGTCACCTCACTGTACCATTTATTAGAGTGATTTTACTCAGCATACTTCAGATGTTTAAATGCCACCATCCCAACAATAATGCCCTCATTGCTCAAGAAGCTGGGTTTTTTCTTCCTGTGTAAATTATCACATAGCCTTTTGTGGATATCCCTTCTCTTGAATCTTCCAAAAGCCTGATATAGTGAACTTTTTATGTCATTGTTTTCCCCCAGTTCTGGGGACTGAACTCAGAGCCTGAGCACTGTCCTCAAGGCTAGTGCTTCACCACGTGAGCCACAGCACCAATTCTGGTTTTTCAATATATGTAGTACTGAGGAATCGAATCCAGGTCTTCATGCATGCTAGGCAAACACTCTACTAGGAGGCCAAACTCCTGGCCCCTACTTCATTATTTATATAGTTTCTTAATATAATCTTGTCTTGGTCCCTACCAAGTTTGGTTGTTATTTTTTTTTTAATTTGGGAGGTGGGACAAGGCTGGGTGTTGACCCTGAGTTTCTTTTGCTCAAGGTTAGGGCTCTATCACTTAAGTCACAGTACCATTTCTGGCTTTTCTATTTTATTGGAGATAAGGTCTCACAGACTTTCAACCCAGGGTTGGCTTGAAACCTCCATCCTCAGATCTCAATCTCCTAAATAGCTAGGATTACAAGCATGAGCCTCTGGAACCCAGTTGTTTGTTGTCTAGCAGGTTTTTTTTTTAATCATGTCCCTAAAATTCACCTTCAGTTCAACCAAAACCATTGGCATTTTCCTCCTTGTCATCAACTGCTGAGCTACTTAACAAATGGAAACTTGTTCTTTCTACAAGGAACCCACAATCTAGATGTAAACAGTGAGGAGAAGTATGTATTTTAATCCTCATTTCATGAATCTCTTCAGGTGGTTTTAGCAGACAATATCTGTGATAGTCACATCTTAGGTCCTAGGGAAAAAGCAAGTGAGTACCTTGTGTTTTAAATAACTAATAACTACTAATCATCTTTATTCATTGTCGTACAACCTGAAAGAGTCAAGGATTACAAATTTGTAAAGAACAGTGCTTATGGTGTATTATTTACAGAATAAGACATAATTGGGAATATCACATATCAAACTTCAATTGGTGTGTTTTATACGATATCTTTGAATAGTTGAATATACTGGAAAATAATTGCCTGCCTGCCTGCCTGCCTGCCTGCCTTCCTTCCTTCCTTCCTTCCTTCCTTCCTTCCTTCCTTCCTTCCTTCCTCCCTTCCTTCCTTCCTCCCTCCCTCCCTCCCTTCCTCCTCCCTCCCTCCCTTCCTTCCTTCCTCTTGTGCTTGCTTGCTTGTTTTTCACCAGTCCTTGGGCTTGCATTCAGGGTCTGAGCACTGTCCTTAGGCTTTCTCAAAGGTATAGATCTACCACTTGATCCATGGCACCACTTTTTCTATGTATGTGGAACCAAGGAATCAAGTCTTTGCACATGCTAGGCAAGCACTTTACGACTAAGCCAAACTCCTGGCACCAATAATTGGATTCCTATTTCCAAGGTCAGTATTTTTGTTACATAAATGTACTTGTATTGGATTCCTGAGTACAGAGGAAATATAAGTCCATTCTTTTTTCTCTAGGTACTATGCCCACTTTCAAATAAGACATTTTTTAATCTCCATACTACTACTACATGGAAGGCAATAAATTTGTTATTTATATATGACTATAACAGGTTGATACAGATATGCATTCTGTTTCCAAACCACTATGTCCCAAAGGCAAAATTTGAGCCCAGAATTTCTTGATTATAAAGCCTGGTCTATTCAGAAATTATTCAAAAATGTGTTTTTGTTAGCTATAGCTTTATAATTGCTCTTCAAATAAAACTTCATGGATCAAACAAGTAATAAAAGTTTTTTCTAGAAACTATCATGGGCAAAAGAGAAAAATCTTTCTTTCTTTCTTTCTTTTTTTGCCAGTCCTGGGCTTGAGCTCAGGGCCTAAGCACTGTCCTTGGGCTCTCTCAAGGCTAGAGCTCTATCACTTTAGCCACAGCACCATTTTCAGCTTTTTTTTCTATGTATGGGGTACCAATGAATCAAACACAGGTCCTTGTGCATGCTAGGCAAGCACTCGACCAATAGGCCAAACTCCCAGCCCAAAAAAATTTTTCTTATGACTAAATATAAACCACAGTACATAATCTCTCCTGTTCTCAAGGTACAAATGTTCTGCGTTTGAAAATTAGGTAATAAATAACATTATGGGAAATCTCTGGATGAAAAGGATAAGAAGGTTAATGGTATTTTCAATTCCAATATATAAGTTTTTAGTAATCAATCAGACAACACCAATGACAAAGGAAAGAAGAGGGGGAAAGCCTCATTAGGAGAACTGTATGTAGCCATGACTCAAATGCTTGACCTGTAAGATTCAGAGGTAATGAAGAAAACCATTATATTTGCAGCAACTTCAGCCTACATTTAAGAGCTAGATATTGATTTTTAAAAACCAATGACACCCAGATGAAAATGCAATTAAAACAAAACAAAACAGGAATTACGACACACAAAAAAACACAATCAGCTAATAGTCTGTGGAACTGTCCACGGTACTGCTCAAGTTAGCCTAAGACTCCTTTGATGGTTGCTATGAAGCCCTGGAGTCACTTTAATTCTTGTTTAAGTTCCTTGTAGTTCTCCATGCTCATGAAACTAGAAAACAACACAGCTTTGTGTGTAGATGAACATGTTTACTTCCCTTTCACAATTAAATTACCTCCCCATGTTTAGTAATATGGAAGGACATATTACTAAGATTAGATATCTGCTCCTAAGGCACTACTAAGTATAGGATAATTTTTTTCTCCAGTTCTATACAAATCCATCAGTGTCCAAGTAAGGAAGAAAGAGAGATAATGCAGTGGCAAGTCATCATTCTCATGTTATCTTTTGAAACCAGGTAATTAAGTTTTTCATCCATCTGAAACACTACCCTAGTTATACATAAACATGTTTTCATAACCCTTACAGTCTTACATCACTATGCCTACACTTCTTTATCAAAAATTATGCATATTTTTCTTGAAATTGTGAAATAATTTTATTCCATAGCTTCCCCTAGGACACATTAGTTCTAGGGATTTATATCAGGAGAAATCTTCATAACACTTACTATCCTCCACTACCATTGTGCTACTACCCAAAATCTACATCTACATGCATATCATCATCATCATCATCCAGCTATTACTATGTAGAAGAATAAGGGTATACTCTTTCTTTTATAACATAAAACAAATGTGTCTTTCATTCCTATGAGCTTATGATCAAAACTAACAAAGATTGATTTTTTAAGGCATTAACTTGCTTCCAAGTCATTGTGCCACACTGGGGGAAAAATTGGTTTCCTACCTTTCTCCACAATTTTCAAAGACACAGAAGAGTTTATTTAAGATAAAATTTCAGCATTATAGAAAAGCATATCTGAAGGCTAACACTAAAATATCATGTACTTGCATAAAATTCTGAAGAACAAAATATATGTGTAACTTTAATTTCTGTTCCTAGTATTAAGTGATGGTTAATATTCTTCTGTATCCCTCCCACTGACAATAACTAGAAGTCCAAACATCACATATGAAACAAGCTAATTAGAAGTCTTGTTACACAAGACTAAAACATTCAAAACTTTTAGGTAATATCTACTCTAGTCTAGCCAGTGACATGGAGTATCTAACCCTCACTTACACCTGCAAAAGTTGAAAGAAGGATCTGAAGGTGAACCTCCATCAAATTATAATAAGGTATACCTCTTCTCTTATTACTGTGGTATCAGTGAAGTCTAAGAAGGCAAGAATGTCTTGTGATATGAAGTTAACATTCATTGAGGAACATTATACAACTACTTTTTAAGTCATTACTACAGAGGAATTTATACAGAATCTTATTTCTGCATTTATGATGAAATATTTTAAAAATTGATTGAAAGTACATGAAACCAAGAAACAAAAGCATGACAGAAAAATTGGGTAATAGAGGTCTTGTATTATGAAATGAAAAGCAAGGCTATAACAATTCAGAACTAACACACATTGAGAAGAAAAAATACTTCCTTTGCTAACTGAAGATTTAATTTAATATGTATATTGAGCATACAAAAGGTATATTCCCAAATGCATGGTTGCAACTACAGACAGTAAGAAAGGTCTTAAAATGTTTATAGAAAATTGCAAGTGCCTACAAACTACAAGAATTTGTTTGAAGCCAAGATTCTGTTAGAAAAAAAAAGAATGCCTAACAACTACAATATAACCATTTCAAAATACTAAAGGAAATTTAATTGGTATTCATATCTCTACATTCAGCAAAACTCAAACAAATATGGAAATGGAATTAACTCAATCTACAATTTTACCTTCCCTATATACTTTCAGATTTAAAAGAACCAACAGAAATATAACAACAAAATAACTTATTCATGTGGAGACTAGCAAACCTATGAAAGTAAATCTAACACAAAGGTAATTTTTTCAATTTTATTATTATTATTAGAACTGCAAGGTGACAGCTCTAATATATATCTAATAAGTTAGAGGAAATAGACTGTAACACAAAAAGAGTTACTAGGATACGTGCAGGAGGAAAATAAATTCCTTGTAGTACATAGCATAATCACAAAAGTAGACAAAAAGCTATATTCCTCATTTGATTTAGTCTTTTTACACTGGTTAAAACATGGTAACTTTTGCACGTCTTTATCATATTGAAAAATGGTTATAAAGAAAAACTTTTTTAAGCAGTTGATAAACACTGGATTCTTTAGATCTCACACTTTTTAACTTAACAATGATTCTATTCTCTATACCCATGCAGCAATATTTAATTATCAAACTATTTTGTACAATTGTGTTATGAGCAATAACAAAACTGTGCACTGAACAGTTATTTTAATCAACTATTATATAACCCTTTACATTTGTAAATATACTCCAATGTTCACTCCAGTATGAAAATTTTTAATAAATTATTTCTTAGAATATTAGTCCTGTGTTAAGTGACCCAAGAATATGTTGTAGGACTTATTAATCTTTTCTGGGTATTTTTTACCTTAGTATACCTTATTTTGTCTTGCTTTCATTTTATAAAAAATATTCCCTAAGTCAAATTACTCCTAAGATCAAGGCCAAGCAACAGCAATCTCTGTAAAGTTAGTATAACAGTTAATGTGTCAACTTGAGTGACCAGATATTTAATTGAAGATTACTTTGGATGACTAGGAGGGTGTCTCTGGAAAAGATGAACAGTAAAATCAATAGGAAAGAAAGCAAATTGCCTCCCTGTCTCTCTCGGGCTGTCTCTTTATTTCTTTTCTCACTCCACCTCCTCCTCCTCTTCCTCCTCCTCTCCTTTGTACCCTGAATTATTAACACTGAGTCTTTTTTAAACTGTAATTTAGGTTTTATGTTTCTCATTAATATCTAGCTAGTACCTACAAATACACGTGTTAAGGAAATATGATTTTTTGAGATCTCACTTTGTATCTGGGCTGGACTTGATCTTCCTACTGCAGACTTCTGAGTGGTAGAATTATAGGCATTTACCAACACAGCAAGCTAACTTATCCATATATTAACAATCCAGTTGATTGTAGCTTTCAAAATGCTGCTCCGTTGAGACCCTAGAAACATACAGGTATTATTTGTTCATCAAATGATCTCAGAATAAAATCTGGATAAGAATTCCTATTTTGATTTCTCCAGTTGTGGAAGTGAGAAAACTAAGCCTAATGTATAAAGCTCCTCATAATAATTACAATGAAAGTTAAATAGTATTTTAATTTCCAGAGTAATCTTAAATGAATAGGATGTAGATGAACAATCAAATTCCTTTCCTCAAAGACCCTAACAATATGATACCTGAATTTTGAATTATAAGAAAAAGAAATAACACTGTTAAAATATTTCCAGAGGTTTTAATTACTCATGAGAGATGATATTTTTGAAGGGAAATGACAAGCAGGTACCAATTTTATTCATTCCTGTGACTAAATCTTACAGCTCTGAAGTCTTAATCTAAAAGTTTAAGTAGACATGCATGTTCATGGTTTTCAGTGTGTATTTGAAGTATGAAAAAATAAAGTCCTCTGGGGAGGAAGCATATATCAAGATGAACTCATATTAGTACTGAAAAAAAAGAAAGATATTTACATTTAGACAACTCTCTGTCCTCTAGTTCAGGATATATCTAAACAAAGACAATAAAATTAATGCAAAATAGCTCACGTGGATCAACTTTCTATTATAATTCTCTCTATCCATGCATCACTATTCAAACCAAATAAATGCTATTTACTTCTTTCCCTTTATGCTTGTAATCATTTGGCTATCTTAGGTCAAATAACAAGCTTCTTGTTAGTAGCAAAATATGTAAAAGTATTACATGTTATTGATAGCTACTAAGTGTCTTAAATCTAGTAAATATGTATAAAATCACTCGAAACACATAGCTCTTAATTATTTTAAGCTTAACACCTACTCTAGAAACTGGTCAGTTTTACCATATTTTCTGCAAATTGAAGGAACTATATAATAATTTTACAGAAAGAGAAAACTGCAATTGTTACATGTGTATATATACATTCATATGCATGTACATGTATACATACAGAGCTTATGTAGACATTGAAAAAATGTGTATAAAGCCAGGTGCAGTGGCTCACACCTGTAATCCTAGCTACTCAGGAGTCTAAGAACTGAAGATCAAGGTTCAAAGCCAGCCTGAAGCCTGAAAACAAAAAGACCTGAGACTCATTAACCTCTAGAAAAGGGGAAGTGGGGCTGGGGCTCAAGGGTAAGGTAATAGCCTTGAGCTCAAGAGCTCAGGGACAGCGCCCAGGCCCAAAGTTCAAGCCCCATGACCCACAAAAGAAAAATGTCTGTATATGCCTTTGCTATATGCCTTTGCCATCTTGCTGACTACATAGTGTCAGTTTTCTAAGAAAGACTCTGTTCTACTTTTGAGGACTGAAACCATCAATCAAACCACATTTTTCACAGAACAGAACAACACAACTTTAGGCTTTCATTCATTTTGTTTTAGGTTAAGGAACAACTGACAGAATACACAGCTCAAACACATACTCATGTGACAAACAAAATATCACTTTCTTTATATACTGCCCTTGTCACTGTTTCTCAGTACAGTTCTGTCTAAAGATCAGAATATCTATTTCCACATTTTGTATGCACAGACATACATTCTGTCTGAATGAACACAGATCATGAATCTGTGCATTCATTTTCAAGACAGACATCAATTCAAGTCCTTTAACAATGATGCCTTAAGCTACCTAAAAGTTGGCTCATATGCAATAGGTTTCAGCTCTTGTCTAAACCACATTTAGCCTGAAAATAGATGTCAGGTTACCAACCATTGATACAGACAGACAGGTAGACAGACATTGGTATATATAGATATAAATGTAGATACATAGAGATATAAAGATATAGATTTAAAAAGATATTTACAGATATATTTATAGATATTATATCTAAATATTTATACATTTATAGATATAAAGATATATTTATATCTTTAAAAGCAGCCTCAAAGCACATAATCCTTCAGTTTTGCTGTGAATTTCTAATTTAGTCATATCTTACCAAGTTTCTTTTTATATTCTTCCTTAACCACCTTATATGCCCACAAACACATGTGCAATTACAGAACTGCCAGAAATCACAAGTAGGAATTGGAAAACTGAATAAGCTAAGACTAGACTAAAGGTAATTTAGCTACTCACTTATTAGCCTTGAACAGTGATCTTGCTAAGCATTAGCATGCCCTCTGTTTTGGCAAGGTTCCCAGGCTAAAACTGGCCTTTAAAGGAGTCAGAGCCAGGATTTGTGGTTGCAGCACTTTTTTTTTCTTCCACATGAATTACCCAGGCTCTCATAGTTAGCAGATTGTAGTGCTCCTGGTAAGACTGGGCCCTTGAGTCAAATCAAAGGGCCAGTGAATTGATTACATATTCTTCATTCTTTCACAAGTCTTACTTAGTAAGGGCTCTTAGAATATCTGGCATCATGTTAGGCACTTCACAATGGCCCTACATCTGAGTTATATGTAACAATTCAAAGAGCTATTCAACCCCTTGTCACAGCCAAACTCTTTGCTAGCAAGCCATGTCTTGGCAGTATTACACTGCTGAGCAGATGGAGTGAGGATTTCTCTGAAACTGAAAGCAAAAGCAAAACTACCAGGCAGGACCACACTAAAGGCAAAAAACAACAAACAACACAAGTAAAACTGCCATGAAAAGTATAGTTTCCATGTTTCAATGAGTTTCCAAGATGTTTTTATAAAAAACAAACTAGAGTGAAAGAAACCACAGTTATTTAAAAGTGTACCATTTAACAAAAACTTTACAGACTCAATAGCATTTCATTATTTCCAAACCTTTTGTGTTTTAATTGGCTTCCCAGGCAGACATCTTACAGTGGACGAGTCACATTCACTTAATCTTATATTGATTTTGTAAGAAGCTTCCTGTTTCTATGACTATCCTAATCAATTAACTTCTTGTAATTTTCCCCTTCTCTTCACTCTCCAATGAAGCTGAAATATTTTCTTTGCATAACAAAGCATTTGATGCTATCAGATCTATTACTATATTATTTTTATAAAGTATCTGAAACTTCTCACATTTTGAAAATATTTGTAGATTCTGCAGTGATCTTGGATCAAAAGTAAGCGTAGAATAATGGTTCATACTTGTGTTTACCCAGATCTCTTTGGCTCATTGTAAAAAAAAACCTTCTCTTTGCCCCCAGAAAATTAGAAAGCAAGGCATTCAAGGAGGCTACTCACATTAGGCCTAGCCTAATATACATGTAAAATCACAGATCAGCTACCCATGACTTGTTTAGTTAAATATGCATTGTTATCCAACTAGGGAAATGACCTTGTGAGGTCTGAGAGAGAAATGGAGCATATCCTCCTTTCCTTTCTGAGACCAGGAATGAACCAAAACAGCAAGACTCATGAAATATGTCCGTCTTCAGAGTCAGACAACCCAGACTCAAATCATAATATATACTGGAAAAAATGACTAAGTACCTTAAAATCTGAAATTTCATTCCTTATCCTAGAACACAGGATTGATATAGTTAACTCAATGGTAGTTTTGCAATTCTCTAGACTCAACTTTTCCTTCCTTGATCATGTCCATTATTTTATCTAAAAGATTTCTTTTCCAAAGTGGAAGAGTTGTCATTCTACTCTCCTTCCCTGAACTACCCTATGCCTAAAGACCAAAGGCCAGAGTATGCAACAAACAGTCTTCCATTCCACACAGTGAGGTTGCAATCTTCCCTCCCCTGCTTATCTCTGTGTATTACCCTGAACTCATTCTTCATTGTAGCCATGACAAAGCGGACTCATTATGTGTTCCTAACTTCTTATAGTTCTGTGTTTGTCCAAAGTGTTCTCCAAATCCAGGTGCCCTGAAGCCTCTTCCCACACTTATTCACTCAGCAAGCAAACTTTGACTTGTGTCTCAAAGCCAACCACGTATTTACCAGCACCACTACCTTTCCAGCTAAGTCTACATTTTCTTTCAAAAGAAACAAATATTAAACTTTATCAGAAGATACAATCTCCCTTTTTTCTCTAGTTTCCAAAGTGACAACATATTTTCTTCAGAATCCAGGATGTAACTCTCTAGATTTATTTAACTGCAGAGAAGTAATAGAAGATAAGTACAATCAACAAATGTAGAATCTGAGCACTCAAGACTCCCAAAGCCAATCTACTGTAATTCATCATATCATAGGAAGTCACAAATTATAATAAAATAGTACCCATCTAGGAAAACATGTCTCCTGAAAAATTGATGCAAATACAGCCGATATACGTATTTGCCCTCTCTCAACCCTTAGTAACTGTTTCTAGAGTTAATAGAAATATTTAAGATAAGACAGGAGTTAAATTGATTCACAATGAGCAAGTCAGAAGTCTTGACTCAAGACAAACCTATGTAGAGAAGAAAGATTGGTGAATCTTCCTCAGTTCAAAGGCAAAACTCAAACTGTATTTAATTTGTCTGCAGTCTTCTTCCATCTGGAAGAGTAACTCCTTGTTAGATGACCAGAAGTCCTCAATTTTAATACATTTACTCTGGAGTGGAGAACTGGATCATTTTGATATATTCATTGGTAAAAATGCCTAGCACCCTAATTTAATGAATGATAAATGTATAGTCTGTTTTGCAATAAAATACTCAAGTGACAAAAGAAAAATTAACTATTAACTCTCAAAACTCTTCTGTTGAGGATATAGAAAATAAACATTGAATAATATCATTCAGGTGAACTTATAAAGCTGTCTATAAGCTCAAAATAAATTCCATATTCTTTATAATATTCCCAGGCAGTAAATTATCATTCCCTAGATGACATACTTTACTTAATTTCTTTGTGACAGTCCCTCACACCAAAAAAAAGAAACCCAATTAAGTATGAAGAAACAAGTCAATAATTCAAAAAAGTGATTTTTGTACCCTAGAGACTAAAGAAGATAAACATATTGATTAGGCTTAGGCTATGTGAACATATTACTGATCCATGCAAGTTTACTAGGTTAAATGAAGTCATGAATGAAATATTTAGTCAATAAGTATGAAAAATAGGAAGCAAGACTAAAAAGCTCATAGAGCAAATCTAAAGAAAAATGTTCCATGCACAGTTGTCAATTTAAAATCAGCATTATACAATCCTTTGTTGATGTAATGTGTTAGAATTTGTTCTCAAGAACTATAATGTCTTGTATTTCATTATCCTGTAAGACATTCTGTACTATGACACATACAATAGAAGTCTAAAAAGGAAGAGCAAGAAATAGCAATCCATATATTCTTACCTGTAGGCCTTCAATGGCTAGTCGCAGCATGCTGGGTGTAAGCTTAGAGGCTTGCTTGAAGGTGAAGTTACTCCAGTCTATGATCAAAACAAACCCATTTACTTGAAGCTCAGGATCTTCAATCATGGCTTCTAAAGAAAGTAAGATGGCACGCAAAATATCCACCAATGTGTACCTATCAGCAACAGAGAAGTTCTGAATTAAACTTGAAAACTACTTTTTTTTCATTGTAGGGCTTTAACTCTGGGCCTGGGCACTGTCCCTGAGCTCCTCAGCTCAAGGCTAACACCGTACCCTTGAGCCACAGCACCACTTCTGGTTTTCTAGTGGTTAAATGGAGATAAGAGTCTCATGGACTTTAGTGCCTGGGTTGGTTTTGAATCGTAATATCTTTCATTCCAATTAATAATAGCATTGCTTTCAAAAGAACATTTGGTTTCAAATTTTATATTCACTTAATTTTCCTCTAGGGTTTCCAGTGACTTTCAAAAATCTCATTTCAACTACCCTCAAAAGTTAGCTTTTTTTATTTTTAAGTGACTTAAAAATGCTTTCAGTAAAACTGATACTATGCCTCTTGATTCCATTGTCCCTCTGTGTCTCTGTACATTCAAGCAAGAGAGAATCCAAAGTATCTTTTAAATCCATATATAGCTAATATGTACAGAATCTATATTATATAACAAAACAGTATAAAATATTGTGTTTCTATTATGTTAAGCATTATAACTAATCAAGAAGTATTTAAATAGAGAATATCTTAAGTACATAGAAGGGGTATGAAAATCATATGTAAATTGTTTGCCATTTTATATAAAGAATTTAAGACTCTAAGACAACTGTGTTTGAAAATGTAGAGAATGAGGTTTGAAGGAATCTTAAGAGTATAAGAACATTGTATGAAAGCCAAATGTCAAATGACAGGCATATGCATTGTATCATTAAGGTGAAAGAGAAGTTAGAGGTATGGAATGAGCATAATATAAGTATAAACCAAAGGGAGAAAATCATAAAACTTTATCTATCTATTCTAATACAAGCATTCCAAAATTAGAAAAGTGATAATTTTCTTTTTCTAGTCATGCACCTTAGTATTGTAGAAATCAAATAAATCTACCTGTTCCTATAAACAGGAGCCCAGATTCAAGTGCTAAGACTGGTTATGACTTATTTAACAACAAAAACAGAACAAAAAGGGGTATGGAAACAAGAGATTTATCTTGTGTGATTGTTGTTCTCAATCTATGTTATTTATCTTCTCTTTTTTGCCTTTTGGTTAATCTCATATTGTTACTGTACCTGATTTTGTTACCTGGTATATTGTATATACATTTATTTATTTATTTGAAATAGGGATGGGAAGGGGGGAAAACAAGATGATTGGGAGGTGTTGGGGAGAGAAAGAGGGACTAAGACATTAAAAGGGGTATCAATGTGTGAGAAGTAATGTACCAACTACCTGATGAATTACCTGTAACCTCTCTATACATTATCCTTACAATAAAAATTTTAAAAAGAAATAAAAAATACAAAAAAGAGGACAAAAATAACAAGACAAATCTGAGAGACATCTGAGAAGTAAAAACATGGTAATTAGTTCAACTCAACGTTATAAAAAAAGAGGAAGAGTGGTATGCATTTCAGCTTCAAGAACCTGAGAAAATGATAGTCTTCCATTGAAATCAGTAGTGCTGAGAGAGTCTTAAATGGAGACGTCTGAAAGTGAAGAACTTATTTAGCTGAGGTAGGTGCAGTATACCTAGAAAGTTACAATAACACTCCAGAGAGAGCTCAAAGATGGAGGTTCTGCAGTCAGGACCACATAGGACCTAACTCTCAGGAAATGAATGGAGCAATACAATCATTGCTGAGAGAACTGTAAGAGAATCAGTAAGAATGCCTAGACTTTTAGTAGAATTGGCAAGTTAATGGAAAATGGCAATGATTTCAATTTTCATGCAGCCAACATTTCACATTTCTGTCTTGAGACATTTAGGTTGAAGCAACTAGGAAAATCCAGAAAGAGATCTAGGCCTCAGAGAAAATGTGAAATGAAGAATAGATGAATTATGTAGGAATGATCCAATGACTTCTTAAGAAGGAGTAGTTCTGGTTTTACTTCTAAAAGCATTTGAAGGCAAATGAGCAAAACATAGTAACTCAGAATGGAAACTATCATGAACACTGGGACTTCATGTGATTTCTCACCTTCTCACAGCCTCATTTTCCCCTTTGTAAAACCTACAGTTTGGAAAAGAATATACGTGAGGATTCTAGCATTAGTCAAGCATAGGAATGATGTCAAAAGACAGCTAGGTAAAACCTCTTCCCTTCTCCCTCATTAGCTGTGGCTCTCAGTGTGTCATGCATTTATAATTGTGAGGTTATATTTCTTTATCTTAAAAAAAGTTGTAACTATATCTATCTCATTGATCTCAATTTCGGTAGAAAATGGGAAGTAGAGTCAAAGAAATGATCCAAATGAGAGCATACCCACAATTCTAGGTATGTAGACTATATTTTTTTGTTGCAATGGTAGCCTAGATATAGTATACTTGACAAGGTGTAATCAGAGCTAGAGAATATTTTTCCTGAAAAACTAATGGTCCTTTTAATATTGCAAAAATGCATAGACCCTAATTTTTAACCATTTTGGAGATGTATAGACCATCACAAAACTACATAAATTATATAAAAATAATGCCTGAATATACAAAGTTAGAAAATTTTTGTAGAGCACTATGATGTATTTGTTGTTATAATCAGTAAAATGTGCAGAGTTGAATGTCTTTAATATCACATATGGCTGGCCTCTGGTCACTGAAAATATAACAGCTTATTATGACCTGAAGCTGATAATGCTAAATGAAGAAAATCTGGTTTGAATTAGGCAACTCCCAAATATTTCAGTTTCTAAAATTCACAATAATATCCTGATAAAGAAAAGGTCAATCTAAACTCTTTATGAGAGTTATCTATTCTCTTATTAATACGGAAACTATGTCAAAACACCATAAAATAAAATATAATTTGAATTTGAAAACAATTTTAGAAGGATGATGCATTAGTATATAGAAAAGAAAATTATGGCCTCTGTAAGGTTAGAAAGCAAGAGAAATTCAATTTTTTTAACATCTGACTTTCTTTGGAAAGTATATATCAACATATGTTAAATGATTCAATTTGTTCTAAGGAACATGCTGTAAATTGTGAAAATCCAGAAAAAAAATCATCTATACATGTCTGTACACACAAGTCCTATAATCTATCATTCTGATATTTAAACTATGTTTAAATGTATGCATTTGTGTAGGTGTGTAGGTGTGTTGTATAATTATTTTAAAGGAATCAAAATAAGGCAAATTCCCTAGTCAGAAAGAAAGGAAAGCAGTTTTGCAAAGCTTCCAAGAGAAAACCAATTTTTGAAATTTAATGTCTTACTCTAAGAAGAAAACTAAATGGTCTTCTGGAAAAAAAGTCACATTTATTTGAGGAAAGAACATCAAAAAAAAAAAACCCAGTTAGCTGCACTCAAAGGGCAGGTCACCACCATTCTGAATTCCTACAGCCTTGTTGTCAAACATGTCATATTAATACCATTAGCAGCTCAGCAAGCCCCTTCATAGGAGAACATTATTAATAGAAGCTTTTGCCAAAAGTCTGTAAAACATACCTTCCAAAGGAATGTGATATCTACAAATTTATCTCTTCAAGAATACTACTATCAGAAGTGGCTGCTGTGGCTCAAGTGGTAGAGCGATAGCCTTGAGCTAAAGAACTCAGGATAATACCCAGGCCCAGAGTTCAAGCCCCATGACCAACCAATATATATATATATATATATATATATATATATATATATATATATATATATATATATATGTATTTATACTACTATCATCTTTTGTTTTAAGTTATTTCAACTGCTGTAATTTACAAATTGTGGTGCACTATCATATGTAAAATATTTCCCATGCTTATGTTTGGGATTTGTATGCATACTGTATGAGTTCCTCCATTGCTATTCTTCTCTGGAGTATTGAAATAAAGTCATAATTAAAACTAGCACATTTTTACAGCTCTTAACCTTGATTTTTTGTCTCCCATAATAGCATTAACTGACACTTGAATTCGTGGAAATACTGATGCACAGCCCACAGTAAGGAGAAATCATAGCACCAGCAGATCATTTTACAACTGATATAAAACTAGGTAGGATGCTTTGTTTTGAAAAAAATCAAAGCTGCTGTTATGAAAAAAAGAATTGGTGGAGAATTTTCTCCACCAATCATGGCTCCTATTGACTCACTGTATAATTAAGAGGAAAACATCTAACCCTTCCTTGCAAAGTAGAGTGCATGCTCATGAATGCTGATGGGGCATTTTTATTAAACCTGATAAAAAAATACAGTTTCTTCAATATAAAACTTAGACCTATAATAGACACACACAAAAAGGGAAATATTTATCTTCATTTTAGTCTCAGCACTTTGAAGAAGATACTAAACTTTTCTAAGTCTCCATTTTCTCTTTAAAAACTTGAGGTAATAGTTTCCTGATAGATTACAATTTGAAATATTTATTTCAGTGCATAGCTCATAGCAAACACTAAACGTTGACTTCTTGGACTGCTGAAGTTATATGACTTTTCTTCCTCCTCTATACATTTTAAACATGTGTTCTTAACTTCACATGATTCTTGTGAAAATAAAAAAATTAAAATGGATGAAATAAGCCAAACTCAAAGAAACATAGGCCCAATGGTTTCCCTCATTTGTCATAATCAGTAGAAAGCTTGGGCTCTCCTAGCAGAGATTTACAATAGAATAAAACCTAGAGGCTTATGGCCATATAGTATGAGGCTAAATGAAAGGACCTCCAGGATAAAGAAAAAAAAGCCATATAATGAGTGATTGTTGTCTTTAAAGTACAATGTTATCTCTCGTCTCTTTTGTTTTCCCTTGGTTATCTCTTATTGTTACAGTATTTCACCTTGTTATCTGATATATTGTATATATGCATATTTGGTTATTTGAAATAGGATAGAGGAAGGGGGAAAAACAAGATGGGGGTAGGGGTGGAGGGAGGGAATTGGGGACCAAGACATGAGAAAGGGTATCAATGTTTGTGAAGTAATGCACCTTCTATCTGGTGAATATAATGTGACCCTTCTATTAAGTACAATAAAAAATATATGGAAAAAAATGAAAATGGATAAAAAAGAATATTTAGATTAGAGTAGATCCTGCAAACTTATTGGCTAAGATCATTGCTACTGAAGCTCTATTATAACTGGGTCTCTGATGCTACCCTGTCTTTTTTCTCTTCCTTATTTCCTGAACACTCGATTTTATTTTACTCTCATTGATCTTTGTTTTTCCAGTCACATAAATATGGAAGTTGACTTTGTTCCATAGTTTTCCTCACATGGAATCCCAGAGTCCTCTAGTCAAGACATCCTTTTGAAATAAAGACACTGTGTCTAAGCAGTGCCATCTTGGCCATGTGGTAGATGATAGAGAATTGAGTTTAACTAGTGCCCTTTTGTCTTCATGTTAGAGGCAAGTGATGGGCATGCCTGAATTCCCACAGGTGGGAGCAGGGACTTGGATGATAGGTTACAGGACCTGTCAGTCCTGTACCTTGGACCCGAGAAACTCTTGAGTTTCCTGTGACCATACCCCCTGAGCCTGACACTGTTTAGCTGATCTGGATCAGCTCAGGTGCCATTACCCATGCCTCATGTTCCTGTGTTTCCTCTCTCCTGGCTCTTCGTCCATCACCATGGTATGCCACTTCAGCTCTCCATTGCAAGAATCTGATTTGTTGGTATTTTTTTTTCTGTTTTTTCTTTCCTTTCTTGCTTTCATGGCTCAGTATTCTGACAGTGTTAAGTATATTGAAGGGGCCGCAGGTCTTTGAGACAAGAGTTCACCAATAAAGCCTCTCAAATTATGGCTTCTTTGTTTCTTGTTGACTGAGTTCCCATACAAATTCTTAAGCCAATATAATGTAAATGTACCAACCGCATGCCAGATCTTGAGCAATATTCTCATCTTTCCAGCTACTATGCAGATACTAGGACTTCACTAAATCTTTGTTTCCTGAAATATTCCTCTGCCGGTGCCTTCATTGCTCAATTAATATTCACTCTTGGAGATCCCATTTTCTTTCGCTCTGCACAAGAGCCTTATTGCCTGCTAATGATTGCATTCCTCTTTTTCTTTCTCTCCTCTTATCCCTTTCAGAACTATTTCCTAGTCTTTCCTAACCTAATGTGAAATGAAGTACTCTAAAAGCCAACACACAGCACTACTTAATATAATCCAACCTAAACTTCACATTCTCTTCGTAACCATACCTCCTGCCATACAAGACTCATATAGACTCAAATCCAGCCTGGCAAATCAGGGATTCATCACATCCATTCCCCCAATTAAGAAGTATATTCCTCTCCTTTTTCTTCAGTCTATTAAGGATAACAGTCAGTTTCCCCTTTCTCTAAGTTCTACCTTCCTCTAGATCCACCTCCAACAAACTCTCTATCTGTCAGTCAGCTGACTGCTCTCATTTTAGGACCTCTAAGTATCTGTGCTTATTGTATAAATAAAAACCTGTAAGATTAGTATGAAATCGTGTTTGACAGGCTAAATACCACTTTCTCTCTTCAGAACATAATAATGCACATCTTCAATGATATGTCCTGGAATTAAATTATCTCCCAAGGATACACAGTGTTAATGCTATAATTCTTCCTGCAAATGATGTCACAGTGCTGTACTTTGCCATCAAGTCTGTGCTACATTCATTCAAGTTCCCTATTTCACCCAAACAGAAATACTGCTGTAAATGAAAGAGAGGAGAGGGCTCTTGTAAAGCAGCGCTGTAGACCGGAAACGTCCCATCTGCAACTAGGAGAACACCGGCTTTCTCTTAAAAATGAAGTTGTTGAAATGAATGGAATGCCGAATATGTTTTCAAAACTACTGAAGAAGACCAAGGAAGGTTCTTCGCCTTCTAGTAACCATATCATTTGGAGAGAGGCTTTCAGACTTACTCTTCCAGATAGGAGTTTACCTCTCACTTTGTAGCACAGCTTACAGAAAGTGCAGAGATCAACTTAAATCACAACAGGTCATATCCTACTGCTTTCCAACCTTTCCAACAAGGGGCGGGGGGAGGGGGAGGGCAGTGGTGAGACACCGGGACCTGGATCATGATGAGAAGCACAACAGCCAATTTCCCTTTGTCACTAAATCAATCAGCCATTATTAAATTTTTCATTAAGGCTGCCCCAACCCTCAGTTTTCATTAAACCACATTTTCTAATGTCTGAGCACTTTCAGTTGGAAAGGTACTTGGGGGAGAAACAAAGGAGAAGAATTATAATTTTTAATGCTTCAGGGTATCATTAGTGCTAAAACTGATGAACCTACATAGGTGCTTTATATTACTGAATGGTGATGAAAATAATACCTCCATTTGTGTAACCATTTATGATTTTCAAAGCAATTTCAAATGTATTATTCTAATATTGAAATAATTGTGAGTTGAAGAATGAGCTTTGTTCCCATTATTCTACAGAGGGCATAGAGTCTGGGAGAACTTAAAGAATTTGCAATAAATCACTATGGAAGGAAAGAGGGGAGTCTATATTGCAAGTCAGATATTTCTGATATCAAATAGATCTATGATCTTTCTTCTCCCCATACCCAGAACAGAATTCGATGAACAGCTGTTTGGATTTCTCATAGTGGAAGCAACTACGTCAGAAGACAGAAGAGCAAAAACCACCAGGGCACCATGACTTTGTACTACTTATGCTCTAGTCCTTGTCCAAGGACAAGGCTTTTGGGAAGGGAAAATGCTAAAACATGCATGGTAGTAATTAGGGAACACAGCTCATCTACAAACATTGGGGGGAAATGATAACTGAAATGTTCATGTTCTGGCTTCTGTCACTGAGCACTGATGAACTGTCTCCCCCTGATTTAATTTTACTGCTGTGGTAACACAGGTGAGTAGGAAACACATAATCACCAGAAATGAAATATCTACAAACAAAATTAGATTCTCTAAAAATAGGCCAAAATATCCAGCATCTATTCTTGTCAAAAATAAAAATAAAATAAAACAAGGTAGACTTATGCTGGAAAAAATTATAAACACACCAGGGAGACAGCTTTTCAAGGCCAAATCTTCTGCAAGTCTGGTAACAAAAGTCTCTGCCTAAAAAAAAAAATTAAAAATAAAACACGTTTTTTTTCTCTTCCCTGCTTAACTTTAATTCAAGCAAGGGAAGACAGACTTAAACTTTCAACTGTGTAGATCAGGCTGGTACCAAAATCATCACATAGTCTCGTCTGTTTGGAAACTTCCTGTTCTCCTACCTCAACTTGGCAAAGGATAGAATTGCATCTGTGTCCCAGCACTACCAGCCCATCTTAATTTTTGTCTCAATTGTCTTTAATTTGATATTTTTTAACTATCAGGGCCTGATTTGTTTATATAATTATGTTTCTTTTCCCTTTGACAACTATACACTAAGCCACATGACTGATTCATTTACCAGACATATGATCACTGCAAAAGTACTTACTGACAGGATATATAATGCGAAGTGTGTTTATTAATTAATTGTTTACTTACTGTGCTAGTACTGAGGTTTAAGTTCATAATTTCACTGTCTTTCTTTTAGGCTAGCACTCTTGTTACTTGAACCACACATGCTATTCCAGCTTTTATTTATTTGCTTGTTAAGTGGAGACAAGAGTCTCAGGGACTTTTTCTCCCTAGACTAACTTCAAATCACAATCCTCAGATCTCTCAGCCTTCTGACTAGCTAAGGATTACGATTGTGAGCCACCACCAGCCAGCCAAACGTGTTTATAATGAATAAATGACATCGAATAATAAATTTTTAAAACTGACTTAAGTGAACCAAACAAGCAATGTTTTTCCTGCCCTGTACAGCGTGCCAGTGCTCGTATGCTCAGAACTCCCAAAGCTGATAAACATTCTCCTCAAATATTTGTCACTTACTTCCTCATTACCTATTTCAATTTCTGTGGTAGGAACTACACACCAGGTGTACTTACTTGCCCCAGGAGCTACTAAAAATGTTAATTTTGTAAACATCTGGCTGATGTCCATTTTCTAAACCAATTTGAATGGAAGATTAATTTTTTCAGTTGGCTATTTGATGTCTAAAGAATCTAACACATAGTAGCAGTATGTTATACCTCATTGTCAATAATAATGCTAATTATGAAAGTAAACGTATGTACTTTGTTGGCTGAAATTTATTTATTTATTTTTTGTACATCATGGGGCTTGAACTCTTGGCCTGGGTGTTGTCCCTAAGCTCCTCAGCTCAAGGCTACTGCTCTACCCCTTGAGCAACAGTAACATTTCTGGTTTTCTGGTGGTTAATTGGGGATAAGAGTCTCATGGACTTCAGTGCCCGGGATGGCTTTGAACTGTGATCCTCAGATCTCAGCCTCCTGAGTAGCTAGGATTACAGGTGTGAGCTACGACATCCAGCTATGAAATTTCTAAAGTTTGATCTTTTATTCCAAAATGGAGGCAATGTATCAGTTTATTAATGATGACCTTTCGGTTTACTGTTGGCTCATAGTTTAAAATATTTTCTAAACATTTCTTTTGAGTCATCCTTTCAGGACAGTGTAGTAAACTCAAATCCCTTGCTTCTCTCCAAGACTCACATTTGCAACATGACAATATGCTCAATCTAGATCTAATAGATGCCTTACTAAAAGTTAGTATTCTTTATTTGTTCCTTTGGTTTCCTTTTGCTATTATTTCAGAATTATTTCACTAAGTAATGCACAATTGTCCTAGTTTTTAGATTGCCCTATTTTTTTCTGAAAGTTCTTACAATTCTCAGTGACATTTTTCTTTTTACCACCTTCATTTTCCTATTGCTAACCTATGAGTAGCATGTGGAATCTTTTGAAGTTCCCAGATTAATTATTAAAAGAGCTTTCTTGAACTATGGAAGCATTGCCATGATATAAATCCAAAAGAAATGCACTTATCATTGCTAGTTTTAACATGATTAAAAATCCAGCCACAGTATAATCTAGCAATGTCTCCAGTATTGTGAATGTAAGAACTCCTGACTTTGCTATTAATGACATAGAATCTTTAGTAATGTGATATTTTAATATTTTAATAATCTGAGCTCTCTTTTAAAACCAATCCAAATGATAAAAATGTTTTTTCTCTTTCTTTTAATAGTACATAATATAAATACTTCATCTTAATTATCTGGTTAATTTCCTTTAACTATCTTAAACCATTCTTAATTTATTTTATATTTTTTAAATACTAAAGAGCTATCATAAAGGAAATCTGTACCGTCTGTGTTAGGCTCTTGTTACCATCTTTGAATCTGAAAAATGGCCACAATATTTCATTAAATCAGAGCATTATCATAATTCAAACTGAAGTCACAAATACCTACAATTTGTATATTTCCTTTTTAATGAAAAAGTCACATAAATAGGAAAAAGCAGACTATTGCATTTTCAGGTAAATCCCAGGAAGAGTTGGAGGATCACAACAGTGTAACTTAACTGATTTGTTTTCTCTCTCTCCTTGGATTGTCACCATGAGTCACAATCAATATCCATATGACAATCCAAAGACAGTGTAAGGTGACCAGTGGTCTCTCAATCATCACTGCATTAAGAATCTCTTTTACTCCTGCTATATTGCTATTATTTTGTAATTACTATTAACCAGATTCCAAATAAGTGGTTATGTACTACAGTAAAGTATAGGGAAAACTTTATAACTCTAATGAAACCTAGAGAAATAAAATACTACTAGCAGGATGACAACTTTGAGCCCAATTCTTATACAACATCATCCTTATGTTTCAGGTGACACAATTTCACTCATGAATGCACCCAATATTTTTGTAGCAGTGAATTTCAACATGGCAAATGTTTGTTTTCTTGCCCTTGGACCTAGACTGTCATCTCCTATAATTCTAAACATTCCTTTTCACTGTGGGCAATTTCTCCTTTCGCTCCATGGCCCATTACCCTAACACTATTCACAAAGTCAAGTGGTCTAACAATTAGTGAGGAAGGAAGGATGGCCTCCATAACTACAGCATTCTAGCCATGCAGCATACTCATCAGATGACTGATAATTTTGGGCTGCTTACGCCTGCTTTCAGAAATTATGTTAGACAACCTGGAAGGAATGACCTACAAATTTCAGCTTAGAATTTAAAAAGAAACAACTGCATAACAGGTGTGGTAGTACATGGGTGTAATTCTAGCTTACTTCAGAGATGGAGATGAGGAGGATTGCAATTCAAGGCCAGCCTGGTGGTCCTATGTCAAAGAATAAGGTAAATTTGTTGGTACACAAGTATAATCCAATTATTTAGGAGGCATAGATGGAGGTAGATATAGATACCTGGGGCTGGTCCAGGCAAAATGCAAAACTGTAAGAACTTATCCAAACAATACCTTCAGTTACAAAACAAAAAACAATAATGACAAAAGAGACTCTAACTGTGCAAGTGGTAGACCACCTAAACTGCTTTGCAAGCACAATGACCCTGAGTTCAAACTTCAGTACCACAAAAAAATCAAAACATTATAACTCTCAATACAATTCAAACTCTTATTAAATTTCTATTCTAGCTTAGGTATTGCTATAAATATCATAGCATGCCTTTCATCAGACAAACTAATTCTTTCAGAGGACTTTGTCATTTATTTTTAATCAAAATTCCCCAAATCATGACTTTCTTTTGTGCTTCAGAATTTGTATCTAATTTTATTCCAAATAAAATGGAACATTTTCTTATACCTCATTTTTGGAATTTCTTATGTAATTATCTGCACTTCAAACTCACCGATTGTTCTTTTGTTTTGTTTTGTTTTTTTCTAGCAACACTACTTTGCAAATTAAAGTTGTTCAAGTCAAAGAATGTGGTCAGAATTTTGTTCAAACATTCACTTTTCTCCAGAGACTGTATTTGGACTGGGGGATGCAGGTTGGCTCATCAGACTTGACAACAAGAGAGGAAGAGTAGGAAAACATGACAGAGAGCATAATATGTCACAGCAATAATGGCAAGATATCAATTGTGTAGGAAGGTGGCAGAGATTTCTGTAGGACTCAGATTAAAAGCCCTGTGATTATGCAGTGGAACAGGGGATTCTCTCTGAGAAGGGTAGATAATGCACAAGCACTTTCGAGAGATTACGGAACTACAGGGACTCTTATGCACACATGATAAATGTGCAGGTAACATAGGATGCCAATGTACTAAAAGTGTTTATCCAGTGCTCCTTATCATTTGATGTATGTGAACCTAGAATATGGGGATAGAGGTAAGGAACTATACAGTTGACATATGAAAGGAAGAAATAACTGATATTTGAACACTCTCTGAATCACTTATATGCATTTTCACCTTATGTACCCATGTACCACAGTATCTTGATTTTAATTGTTTCTTTACTACCACAGAAAGAACATCCAGTTATTAGCTTATAGGTCATGACAAGATATATCTGTAGGACCTGAATTCTCACTTCCTATCTTACATTGCAATATTTTAATATTTATAATTTTGTGTTTTATACAAATTAATTCTATAAACTGTTCAATAACTACCCTTACTATAGATTTCTTTATTAGATGCTTTATCAGTAATACCTGTGTCTATATTACTCTTTTTACTAGCATCAATGGTACAGGCTTTTTATTAACTATGTATCAATGGTACAGGAGGTTTTGTTGTCATAATGCCAAAGATGTATAACTGTGCTTTGAGTCATAATAACCCATCTTTTACATAAGTTGTATGTCGTAGATAACATGTGTTATCGTTCTAAACTATCTGGAATAAAGATTCTTTACCCAATATTATTTTCAATTTTTGATATAAAGAACCATCAGCACATGACTCTGCAATATACTTCTCAGATGGGGGAAGCATTTTAAACACAACTTGTGGTCAGTCATTTGAACTGATTTTTAAAAATTTTTCCTAAGGAAATGCCATTCTTCCCAATAGTTAATTTTTTTCCATGAGTTTCTTAACAACAAAAAGGTGGTAATTTATCTACATATTTATGTTAAAAAATCACAGTTCTCTACCTAGAATTAGTGGGGCAAGGTGACCAATCAAAAGAAGGAAACTAAGATTTTAATTCATTGTATAACATCCTAAAACCAGAAGCCTGTCTGGGGAGGTTTCTCAGGATCTGTAAAAATCACTTCTGATTTCTCCAGCATTAGTTTGAACCAGATGCAGCCAAAGTTACCATTTAGAGAACTCTGATGTTTGGCAACTAGTTCTTAGGATTCTCAGCTTGCTAGTATTCATTTAAGATTCATGAAGTGTATTTAATTTTGACGTAATTGAACCTCTCTTCCCCAAGAGCCTTATATAATTTCTTATGTCTTTCATCCTCAGAAAATAATTCTGATTGAGGAAGTAGAACTGCCATCGGCTAGATTGTTCTTGGAATAATGTAGACAAAGTGAGAAAATAATTTCTCCTCTACTAAACAGCAAATGAACCTAAAAGCCTCTCAGCTGATCTATCTGAAGGGTTCCTACTTCCTTCCAGAAGATGAAAAATCACATCAGACAGAAAACACACTCTTTAGATTAGTGACAGGTGTAGAACAAGCATATCCATCAGCCTTCATTTTCAGTGTCGCTAGGCATGCTAGGCGACAGAAGGTACCACTCTTCCTTCTCCCTGAAGTGACGTGTATCATCCACACAGAGCCAAGCAGAAAAGTTCCCAAGCTATAAAACTACATATCCTTGGCCCAGCACTAGGTTATTCTAAGAAGTCAAAATACCAGGAGTAAAGATGGAAAGAGGAGTGGGGGGGGGGAGAAGAGGGAAGAAGGGGAGGCAGGGGGATTAAGGAGAGTGATGGAGGTGGTGATGGAGCTGGTGGTGATGATGATGAAGATCAAGAGCCTATGTTAATGATTTCTTTCAGAGAAAGTAGAAAAGTTATCTCCATTCCTTACATATTCCACCACACCAGAAAACTTCCTCAGGAGGTGAAAAACTGTGCACCTTTATTTAGAAGTTAAGAAGTCCTTTTTTGTTTAATGTCAGCCTAATAATGGATGTGGGAAGCCCTTAAAGCTACAGGAAAAAACTACTAGGTGAGATGGGAGAGCTTTTATTTTTTTTTTCAAGTACAAATACAGACTACCTTCTTCCAGAGGTCCAGTTCACTTCTCAGTTCCAACTTCTAGTTTGTCCAAACCAAATCAATTGAAAAGAAAAAAAAATCACAAATCATCAAAATCACAAATTATGGCACTATTGAAAACAAAGCCTGGAATACATATGCATGTATTGGATATTATAGATGTGTATGATATGTACTATATATGTGTATCTATATTAATTATAGGTATATGTGTGTATATACGCACTATATATAAATGTATATATATGTGTGTGTATGTATATATATGTGTGTGTGTATATGTATATATATATATATATATATATATATATGGCTAACACAAGTTTACATTCCAGATTTACCTGCTCTGGTCCCAATTGGCAGCAAAAAGGACTAGAATCTTCCTTCCATAATGGTCCAGATTGGCCAGGCCCCCAGGAAATCCGTCCTTCAGCGCCTGCTTGATGCCTGGATCAGTGGCCTTGAAGCTTTTGAACATGTCCAGGTTCTGCTGCCTGTACTCAAAGTACTGGGCCAAGAGTCGGAAGGCCTCGAAGTGATGAAACTTGCGGGCGCGCAAGAAGCGTAAGATGAACGCATCATCGGTGCGTAGAAAGCCAATGTCCGGCCTGGTAATGACCATATCTCTCACCTCCTGAATGTCCTGGTGCAGGGTGTCTGGGTTCTCATTGAGTTCCAGGCGAGCTTTCTCCAGGGTCTCAGGAGAGAGACCAGCTTGTAAATGAGTCATTGTTCTATTCTGGCGAGCCTTCCCCTGGTCTGGACTGTCTGTCCTACTGCACCCCTGGCCGTGCCAAGCCACCTTCTAGCCCCAGCTCTCCTTCTGCCTGCTCCCTGTCCCTTTATAGAAAATGGCCCGTCTTCACATCCAATGGAGTATCCTGTTGCTCGTGCTTTCCCAGAGCTCCACTGTGGGGGGATAAACTTCTACCCCAACCTCCTCAAAACCAGCGCCCAGGTTCGCTCCCTCTTCTCTTTCCTTTAAATCGATGCGAATCTCTGGTCAGTCAGTCCAAGAAGCCTGGTCTCTTCTGGTCCTTTTTCTCTCTTCATACAAAACACTCCTAAGCTTACCTAGCCCGGCTGCCTCTGATCTTGGTTCTGTCCTCTTTTCCTATCTTCCAAGATGTCACAGAAACAACCCCCACGCACATCTCAGCCCCAGCACTGGGGTTCTGCCGCCGTCCCTAGCTGAAGGATGCGATGCGCCTGCCAGGGACACGGAGAAGAATTCTGATTAATAATAAGGTGGCTCTTCACCGCTGAGCTCCAGGGCGGGGAGAGAGCATCTCTGCCAGAAAGAAGAGGGGGGGGGGGATGAAGGGAGGGAGGGGAGTAGAATAAGCTTCTTCTCTCTCTCCCCCTCTCTCTTCTCTCTCCCTTCTTCTGTGTGCCTCCTTATTCACAGATGCTATTTTTAAAAGATACCTTTGTAGGATTTTGCTTATGGTTATCAATACGATTAGGGAAGATTTTTGCAGACGGCTACCTTCCCTTCACCCCTCTTAGAGACACCATGATCTCATAAGGCATCAGCAAGGTTTGGGGCACCCATGTGGGCACCCCACCCCCCACCCCCAACTTCTGCCTTGCTCTAGCTCTTTATGTCCAGTGACATGTGTCAGGGAGGGGGCAAGGGTGGGGATGGGTGGGTGGCTCTCTGGGGATGTAGATATCAAGAGAGAGAGGGAGAGGGACAGAGAGAGGGAGGGGGTGGAGGGAGTTGTGGAGAATGACAAACGTATTATTTTTTCCATGCCTGTCTCTTTTCTAGACACCCTAAAGCAAGCAAAAAGAAAGAGCAGCCTGGTCCTACCAGCAAACCCGGAGGCGGGGACGCTAAGCAATGCGGCATTCCCTGGCATCCATCAGCCCAGGCTTTGGCGGTGGTGTCGGTGGTGGAGGCGGCGGGGGGCGGGGGGCGACAGCAGCATCAGCTGGTCGAGCCGAGAGAACCGGCGGCGGCGGGGGCGCCGGGAGCCGAAGACTTGCTGGGGGACAGCCGGGCCCACATCCTCCTCTGATCAGCAACCTGGTGCGCTGAGCTCACTGCCAGGCTGGGGCACCAACCGGGCTGGGCTCCCCGCGGTCCCAGGTCCTCGCCGGGGCCCGGCCATTGTCGCCTATGGAGAGAGGAGAAGGAAGGGAGGGAGAGGACCCGAACGCCGGGATGGAAAAGGCCAGGGGAAGCAGCCGCCCCGGCCTTTGTGCGCCCCCAGCGCGGGCGGTGGGCGCGGCCTCGCTCTCTCTTCCTCTCTCTCTTCCTCTCTCTCGATCTCTCTCCCCCGTGCGCTCCGGGGCTCCCGAGTTCTGCGCGCCCCTCGGGCTGCGGCTGCGAGTTCCCTGGCTGCTGCTGCTGCCGCTGCTGCTGCTAAAACAGGACTCGACGCAGCCCAAGCCCCCTCTAATTATCCCAGCCCGGATCACGGCGACGTAAGCACCCCGCTGGCGCACGCACTCAGTTCCTCCTCTCCCAGCAGCTCTGGGGCCCAGGCTGCAATTTGGGTGGCATTCAATTTCCAAGTTTAGCCTGCCCTGCGTCCCCCACACCGCACCCCGCAAACTGCTGAAACGGGCTTCTCCTGTAGCCAGGCTCCAGGGGCTTCCAACCTCCCCACGCCCCGCGCTCCCCCTTTGTGTGGCAAGACCCCACCACCACCACCATCACCATCACCCAGTGGTCAGGAGTCACTCGGAACAGATGCTAATTCGCATCCATACCTTCTCAGCGTGTGTAGGAGGAAATCTGGGGGTGGGAGACAGACGGAGGGCTGTCGTTCTTTCTGTATTCGTTAGGAGCCCAGATGTTTAATTTTGGACAACAGTGTAGTGAGTGGTCCCAGTACGCGGTTGGTGATGAAGCCTCTGGAGGAACTTATAGGACTAGTTTTTCAGTCATAAAGTCTGCCCGGGAAATGCCTATGGAAGAGGATGAAAAATATGAACGAGGGCAAAAGAAAAACAACCAAAAAAGTTATTGTCAAAGGAGAACATTTGGGCAAGACTCATTTCTCGTCTCATAATAAAGCGTGCAATTCTGAATGTGTATCCTTTCCCTCACTTTTATGCATCGATCTCCTGGAAACACCATAAATAATGAAGAGTCTGAATTTATGGTCACGGGAAATGAGGGAAAGACATGTTTGCTTGTTTTTTTTTTTTTTATTTCAAAGCACTACATTCATTAAGAAGCAGGTTATTAAAGACGACTAGCTGTGAGAGAGAAAGGGTCCTGGGTTCCAGTCGACGCTGCACTGCGTACTGATCCAGTTTTAGATTCTGTGAAGAGGGGTTCTGGACAGCTAAGAGAAAGTTGCTATGCATTGATGACCATTAGACCTTCAAACTACCGACACAATCTTTTGTTGTTATATGACAGACTGATACCATTTTAAGGTAAATTAATGAAGAATAATGAAGAATGTAGAGACCAGAAAAAGAATGTCATAAACATACACATGGAATCACCTACGCATGCGCGAATGCACACACACACACACACACACACACACAATACTGCTGTTCCACTTCTTTCACTCCTAGAACTTCAGTTGTAGATATATAATATCTCCTTCATTTTGCATTAGATGTCTTATGTATGATCTGAATTTTCTATCATTTTCGTTTTCTGTCTTGTGTTTGCTGTAACCTATTTTAAGTTGATTAAATTCCTCTTTATCTCTTTCTAATATGCTGATTTCTCTTTTGGCTGTCACTTCATTGAATTTTTAACTTTAATTATTGTGATTTTTTCCACTTTTATTTTTACAGTAGATATAAAGAGGGACATATAAGGAAACGTCTCTAATGTTGTAAGAAATGTGATAATTTAAAGTATTGACTACCTTCAGGGCTAGAAACCTGGATTTAATAGAAATGTGAATTTCCTGCAAATATGAAGGTTCTCACTTCAAACTAAAACAAAAAACAAAAATGAAAAACTTACCACATCTAAGTCTTCGTTAGATCTACTCTATTATTTGCTAATCTATCATTTTGTTAATTACTTACCACAAAAAAATGATTTATGAGGATTGTGTTGTGAGATGATGTCCTCATTAAGCCAGTACCAGCAGAGATGGCACAGCAGAGTACACATGGAGGTTAAACATGGAGCTAACTACTCCAAAGCTGCAAATGTACTACACATATTGTTGTGTAAAAATATGGCTGACTGTAACACAATGATACATATTTGTGTATTTAAATGTAGGAAAGGACAATTAAAAAATTCACCCATGAACAGGATTACAGGAGAGTCATTTAGTAAGGGCTGCCTGATTATGAAGGCCCTTTTATTGTATACTTGTGGAGACTTAGATTAAAATTATAAAGGAATATCTGTAATTAAGGAATATATAAAAAAAATACTGTGGCCAACAGTTTGGTCTAGTGGTAGAGTGCTTGCCTAGCATCCATGAAGACCTGGCTTCAATTCTTCAGTACCTCATACATAGAAAAAGCCGGAAATGGTGCTGTGGCTCAAGTGGTAGAGCTCTAGACTTGAGAAAGTCCAAGGATAGTCCAAGGACAGTCCCTGGGCCTTGAGTTCAAGCCTCAGGACTGGCAAAAAAAAAAAAACAAGAGAGAGAAATTCCTCTGATCATACAAAATAATATTTATCAAAATAAATTCCAGGAAATGAAAACAAGGGTTTTTCTCTCTTATTTTTTTAACTGTTTTTGTTTTCTTTCCTTTTGTGCTGTTTGTTTTTGTCTTTGGAAGAGTTAGAGGAGGTGCAGATACAGAGGGACAAGCAGTAGACACTATGTTGAAAATGAACCATGTACATTTTGGGTGGGATGAAAGGAAAAAACTGAGAAGAGAGCAAGGAAAAGGGTGGCATTGTCCAAAAAGAAAAGCAATCCTTACCTGACTTATGTAACTGTAAACGCTCTTTAAAAAAAAAGAGAGAGAGATACACAGAAACTATGTTGAAGGACCTGTGTTTGCGTTATTAATCACTGCATGGTGGCACATGCCTTCAATTGTAAATGCACAGGAGGGAAAGAGATAGGAAGGTTCCAAGTTTAAGGACACCTTGGTCTACATTCTGAGAACTTGTCTCAAACAAAAGAAAGAATAATGTAAATGAAATTTCTGTCCTTTGCTCTTCTATATGTTCTTTCAACAAATATTTCTTGAGAATCCGCAATATAAGTCTTCTCTTCTTAGCTTTCTATTTACCTTACTATTGTAAAACACATGATAAACAAATTATTTGAAATATCAGGGGTTATTCTGGATCTCATTTTGAATTTTTTATTGCTGTAGTTTATAGTTTAAGGTGGTCAGATTGAAACAAATTTCTTTGAGATAATGACTACTATGAGTAATATAGTGGCTTTTCAAATTGATTCTGTGACCAAAATATATTCTTTTTAATCTCTTTAGGAATCTCAATTTTCCACGACCTTTTGAAATAGATTTTCTCCAGTGATTTCCATAACAGTACCCATGAGAACACTGTCCTATGAGCCCATAGAGAATATGCTCATTGTGAATCCCTGGAAATTTTCCTTTATCCAATACCCATACGCTCAAAATACAGAATGAGTTAGAGTAACACAACCTGGAGTCTTTCTCTCAGTTATTGTTATAACTGATCATTCACACAATGCATGTCTCTGTATCCAGTAATTAAGAGCCACTACCTGGGCTTTATCATGTGAGGTGAAGCTTAACTTAGTTTCTTTTCTGAATAATTAGATACCTTTGGTGACTATTGCTGAAGACATATTTCTCCTTGCCAGTGTTAGCACCTTCCTTATTCTCTATGTTTCTGATTGACTTAGCTCTCCTTAGCCAAATCCAATGTTGGCCACCCTGAGACTTTCTTTACTTCCAGGGTCAAGCAAAGCAGAAGAGCTATGTAAACAAGAGCTCCCAAATTGTCATGCCATGAAGGACCTAGCTGGGTCTTTCAAAATGCCATGCAGCCTGCACTAGGCTAGAGGGAATGAAGGCAACTGTGGAGAGTAGAGACTGGAAAGCTTCCACAGCTTGTGTCCTGATTCATTTTCACACAGCATAGGCTAGTCTGCCAGATTCTTCAGTTGTTTTTCTTTTTTAATTTTATTTTTTAATTATCTTTAAGTAGCTGTACAAAGAAGTTGCCATTTACAGAGCAGTTTTAAATACAGTGCATCTTGATCAATGTCACCTTTGAGCACTCTCAATCTCTTCTCTGCCCAGCCCTTCCCTTTTTTTGTCTTACTTTTGTAGAATACACACTGAATTCTTGACTGCATAGTCCTCTTCTTTGTCTATCCCTTCCACCTAGATTCCATCACAATTCCTTTCAGGAATCCACTTCCTGGTGTTTATTTTGTTGAATTTCGACGTTGCCTTTCTAAAGAATTACATTATTTGAGTTGTCCTTAGAATCTACTGTATGTCAGTCAGTATATACATTTGTATATACTTATATATCTCCCAATATATTTATTTACCTATAAGTTTATAAGCTAAATCTAGCTTCCATATATAAGGGAAGCATGACCTTTTGTTTTGCTGGGCTTCACTTACTTCACTTAACATACATTTTGCAGCACTGACATTAATATTTCCTCCCAAAACAAATCTCTTATTTCAAAACTGAGATTGTGGGGACCTGCACAGAGTCTGAGTATCCAAATTATATTGTTGCCCTGAAGTCTCCCAGACCTCACTTAAGCTGTCAATTTCCAGGAACCTGACTGCCAGAAAGCTAGACAGGTAGCATCTGTGTGCCTGGTAAGCCACAGTACTTCAGATTTCATTAACTGGCCTATAGGTCCTGGTCCTACTTCACAGAAATAAGCTGTAAAATATGACTGGTAAGTCATCTAATATTCTGCTTTCCTCATGCTAGTCAGGTCATTTTTCCCATGAATGACTACAGCATTGCTTTTTTGTTTCCCCCCTAGACCTGGGCGCTGTCTTAAGTCTAAAGCTCTACTAGTTAAGCCACAGCACCACTTCCAGTTTTCTGGTGGTTAACTGGAGATAACAGTCCTATGGACTTTCATGGCTTTGAACTGTGATCCTGAGATTTCAGCCTCCTGAGTAACTAGGATTACAGGCGTAAGCCACTGGTGACCAGCTTCAAGATTGCTTTTTATCTAAAAGCAGGCACAAGTCGTCAAGAGAAAGTTTCTTCAGAGGTATACCCAGTTTCTGAGTACTTTCCAATACATCTGAACATGCAGCCAAATGCTAGAAGCCATTGTTACTGAAATCATGGCTAGAAGCATGCATGCCCTCTGATGCTGCATCCTGAAGTTGTAGCCCCTCCATACCAGGTGGTTGAGGCTAGCAGCCACTTAGAGAATATAAATGGCTGAATATTCCTTCCTTTAGCCACATAATTCCCAAGTCCACCAGGATTGCAATTTAGGGGAGAATAGACCTTGAACAGGTCAGAATTCAGCCTTTCCGTATGTTATATATACAAATTTCTCTTTTCAACAAACTGTAGTGGGCCTGGAGTTGACCACTGGAGAGAAAAGCATTCATTATTCACACAACAGGATATTCTTCCTTGTGAAAGGATAAGACACCATGGCTGAACTTCTAGATATCTGTTTCCACATAGTTTTTGTGGCAAAGGCTAATAGGCATACTAACTCTGAACACTTTTCCATACCTCAGCAACATTATCCTACATGCCTATCATGGAATCATGGAAAAAGATAGAAGCAGTTTTCACACAAGGGAAGACATAGTGAGAAAATAATATCATCAGATTGTTAGTAACAATTTTTCCACCTAGTGTTTGGAAGATGTTTCCTTCTAGAATACTAATCACTGCAAATCATATTTTACTTCTATCTCCTAATCCTATAATCCTCTAAAGAATAAAAAATATTGCCAATAAAGATAGCTGTGTTTTCAGAAGTTCAAACTAGAAAGGGAAAGCAAAAGAGTTTGGTTTATATTCACTGTACAAGAAATAAAACACTAAGGTCATGATTTTAAAATTAAAGAGTAATGAATACATGAGATTATAGAAGTTCCTGAAAAATAAAATTGGGAATTTGCAACATCCCTTACCTCATGCAAATGGATTCATTTTGTGTCCCCTCCAATCACTATATACATTCTCCCAGTGCCACATAGTACTCTAGGCTCTATGGCATAACATGGTAAGAAATGTTTCCTCCAATGTGACAAGTTTGATTCATGTCAAGAAGCCAAAATCTAAGAGGTCACTTAGGATCCAATCTCTATAATGCTAGCTGAAAATGAGATAACATGACTGATGGGAAAAATTTATGCAGATACATTTGAATTTCATATAAACAAGAAACAGGAATGGAAATGTAGCTCCAATGGTAGAATGTTTGCCTTAGTAAGTCTAAAGTTCTCTATCTACCCTTATAGCCATACAAATGGCAAATTAGGATTAATTCTTAGAAAATTTTAACCAGGCACTGGTAGCTCATGCCTGCAATCCTAGCTACTCAAGGAGGCTGAGATCTGAGGATTGCAATTCAAAGCCAGTTCAGGCAAAAAATAAAAGTCCCCATGAGAACTCCCCTATGACCCAGCAATTCCACTACTTGACATTTACCCAACCATCCAGAAACAAGGACATACTAAATCCACTAGCACAACAATGTTCATTGGAGCACTATTCACCATAGCAAAGATATGGAACCAACCTAGATGTCCCTCAGTTGATGAGTGGATCAACAAGTTGTGGTATTTGTACACAATGGAATTCTATGCTGCTGTCAGAAAGAATGACATCACCCCATTTGTTAGGAAATGGAAAGACTTAGAAAAAATCATATTAAGTGAAGTAAGCCAGACTCAAAGGAACTTAGGCTCAGTGGTTTCCCTCATTCGTCATAATCAGTAGAAACCTTGGGCTCTACCAGCAGAGATCTGCAATAGAGCAAAATCTTGATACATAATGTGAAGCTATTGAAACTAAAGCCATATAATGAATGATTGTTGTCCTTAATGTACTGTGTTGTCTCTCATCTTCTTTACTGTCCCTTGGTTATCTCATATTGGTATAGTATCTCACTTTGTTATCTGATATATTGAATTTATTTGTATTTGGATATTTGAAATTTGATAGGGAAGGGGGGAAAACCAAGACGGGTGGGGGGTGTGGGGGGGGAGGGAAATGGGTACCAAGACATGTGAAAGGGTATCAATGTATGTGAATTAATGCACCTTCTATCTGGCAAACATCATGTAACCCTTTTACTAATTACAATAAAAAAAATTTTATAAAAAAAAATTTCCCCATGAAACTTATCTCTAATTAACTACTCAAAACTGGAAGTGGTACTGTGGCTCAAAGTAGTAGAGCACTAGCCTGGAGCAAAAGAGCTCAGGAAAAGCACGCAGACCCTGAGTTCAAGCTTCACAATGGGCAACAACAAAATATTTCTAAACAAAGGAAAGAAAAGTTTACATTTTGCATCAAGTCTAGCAAATTCATAACTTTCATGACTATTCTGTAAAAAGCAAGGGGATAGAAATTGAATGTCAGTCCTCTATTTTAGGTGTCAGGGCATTAAATGGTTTGTTAAGTCTTGATGGGTTTGGGGTTTTTATATATGTATAATGTTTATATATATATATATGTAAAACATTTAGTGAAATGTAAAAAACAGGGATTTTCGCTGGTTCACAATCCTGGTAACTGGAAAATCTAAAAGGCTTGGTACGAGCATTTGATGAGGTTTTCCTTGGTTGCAACAATGCAGGAAAACAGAAATGCAGAGGAGACTAAGATCCTGGAGGTGATTTCATTTTAAACAACCTATTGTCAACAGACCTTAGTTCTGTGGGAACTACATTCCCTCTGCTGCTGGGGGCCTCCCCAACATTCCTTGTCACCTTCTACTTGGCCTTACCCCATGATAGTTTCACCACCTCACTAGGGTCTAGAATTCCTGCCCATGAACTTTGTTTATAAGCCATTGTTAGGTGATAGCAGGTACTATTTTACTGTCTAAAGTATTTGTGGTATGAGGATTTCCATTTCACTATAAGAAAGAAGAAATCAGTCCTTCAATCATAGGTAGTATGGTGAATTACCAACAGTATGGAGAGAACATAACACAAATTTACTTAGTATGATTTTTGTCTTTAGAAATATAATCCTTCAGCCTGGTGTGGAGGCTCACACCTGTAATCCTAGCTACTCAGAAGACTGAGATCTAAGGGTTGCAGTTCAAAGCCAGCCTGGGCACTAAAGTCTACAAGACTTTTGTCTCCAATTATCCACTAGAAAAGCAGAAGTAGGTACTGTGGCTCCAGGGGTAGGGCAGTAGCCTTGAGCTGAAGAGCTCAGGGACAGTGCACAGCTCAAGCCCCAAAACCAACAAAAAGAAAAACAAAGAAACAGAAGAAATATAGTCCTTCTTCCTCTCCATTTTTTCTACACTCATCCAATTGTCAGCCTAAAGAAGATATCAAATGTCTTTACATTTTAAAAACCTGATGTCTACCAAAATGATATCGATTATAAGCTTCTTCAGTGCCATAAATCTCTTACCACCCTGTCTCTTTCCTGTCCTTTTTTAACCATTTGTGTAAAGCTGTTCAAATTAAATATCTTCTCTTAGCCACCTTTATTGTTTTCCATCGTTATTAAATTGTGCTAATCTATTCATAATTAGTGATAGATAATTATAAATAATAAACAATAGTGTAAATATTGTAAACAATAATAACAAGAAATCTTTCTTGAAATCTGCCACATTTATACAATGAAACTCTCCATTTTGGAATGCTCTCCATTCATTATTAGGCTTCTCTGATATAATAATGTTTAGATTTACTATTTTGAGTCTAGTCCTTATTTATTGTTCATTCCCAGCTTGATAATTTTATTTTAAGCCTAAATTTAAGTGGAAGTCTACTTTTCTTCTGTGAAAATTACTTGTCACAAACATCGTTTGACTACTTACTCTATACAATGCATGACCTCATAAGTGTTCTAAATATGCTTGACCATGTGAAAAAAATGTTGCACGGACATAACATAATCCTCTATTTTAATGACCAAAGAATTGCTGAAGCATATAAATGTATAAAGGGTAAGCAAAGATACAGGAAGATATAATATCCTTTTCCCAAAGTTGTCTTGTGGAATGGATTGCACAGTGCATCCATCTTCTAAATTATGTATGTATGTTATTGTGAATTTTGTATAAGCACATATTGCTTTGATTCCTATAAATATGAAAAATAGAGATATAGAAGACATCATTGTATCATCAGTTTGATTAAATAACATACATTGGCTTTGATTTACTATGGGTTTAAACCTATAATAAATGTTAACTATTATTATTAGCTTACTGTATATGTCAAGGTATTTTTACTCCCAGTCATAAAATATGTGCGTTCTATGCTTGTATCTCTTCTCTGGTCTTATCAAATACTCTGTTCCCCCTAACACACCCATACAAATGATTTACATATTCCTAGCCAAAATATTCTGTGAATCTCAAGACTTGGACATACTTACAGATTCTATGGTTTCCAAAATGTAGCACCATAAACCCAAAGAGGATTCAACCTCTCTTCACCCCACAGAAGAACTCTGGACTTCTTATTCCATGTCTTGTGCATTCAGCAATCTATTGCACAAGATAGAAAAAAAAATAATACATCTATTTGTTTGACAAATATCCTATCATTGTCAGAATAGGTAGCTCTATTCTTCCACTTTTACCCTTTCAGAGTTCTTAAATCCTTCCTCTGTAGGACCTGTCATTCCTGTCAAGTACCCTTCTTTTGCTCTTCTTCAGGCTTTAAACGCATCTGTAACTGTCTTCTATCTGTTTAGTTATCCCAGTTTAATACTATTCTAACTTATTCATAACATAGGTGTGTGCTGAGCAGAGTTTAAAGAAAATAAGAAAAGTGTGGCCAGATGCCAATGGCTAACTCCTGTAATCCTAGCCACACAGGAGGCTGAGATATAAGGACTGCAGAAAAGTCTGTGAGATTCTTGTCTCCAATTAATCACATAAAAGTCTGGAAGTGGAGCTATGTCTCAAGTGGTAGAGGCTAACCTTGAGCCAAAGAATCTCAAGACAGTCTCCAGTCCTTGAGTTTAAGTCACAGGACTAGAGAAGAAGAGGATGAAGACGAATAAGAAGAAGAAGACGAATACGAATATGAAGACGAAGAAGAAAGAGGAGGAGGAAAAGGAGGAGGAGGAGGAGGAGGAGGAGGAGGAGGAGGAGGAGGAGGAGGAGGAGGAAGGAAGGAAGGAAGGAAGGAAGGAAGGAAGGAAGGAAGGAAGGAAGGAAGGAAGGAAGAGAAGAGGGAAAGCATGAAGGAGAGGAAGAAGAAGGAGAAGAAAAATGTGTAGATCTGTAATAACTTCTTTCTCTGTATTAGCTTCACTAAATCTACTTCACGTAACACTGTATAGTATGAGTGTGCATCTTTTTAAATAATATAGTTAGTGATCTTGAATAGAAGAAGCAGGTTTTGTGGAAGAAGTCACAAGAACTGAAAGCTAAAGCAAAGCAGAAGCTGGCTGGATAAAGAGGAATTACAGTGGCCCTGGCAAGAAGTACGTGTTTAATAAACTGAATTCTAGTTCTTGGTGGGTTTTTTTTTTTTTTATCATGGAATGCTGTATTCCAGTGTTGCCTGCAAAGGCAGGTCTCCACAAATTGCAAGGAAACTAGAATCAGTATGAAGGAAAATGGAAGCCGTTGTATGGTTTTAAACAGGGAAATAATGACAAAAACAAAAAAAAGAATTCCCCAATATAGTAGTTCTTATCTTTACCCTGCAATTCTCCCAAACATTATATCTCCTCTTTGAGATCTTTTCTCAAATCTCTATTTTCTGTAGTTTTAAATCCAAGTATCTTTAGAATTCTGCTTACTTCTTCATTTACCTTTTCTTGTTACTTTCCAACTTTTTTTATTTTGCTGGTCCAGGCACTTATATTTTTTTGGGCCTGGGTACTGAGCTCTCCTGTTTCTGATTCTTGGAACACTGTGTTCTCATGGAACACATTTCTGTTCTCCTTAACGATGGCACAACTACTAAAAATCTGGGATTCAACTTAAAGTCCCACTCATTTTGTGGACAGACATCTAACCAACTTCAATCCATCCCTCTATAAACCACTGTATAGAGGTCCTATATTTCATCATTTATCTTCTGCAACCTAATTTACCTGTTTTCTCTTTTTCTATAAAATGGGGGTCTAGGTGTTTTGGATAAATATACATTAAATTAGTGAATAACATAATTTGGCTTTCCCATTTAAATACGTCAATTTTCTATACAGAGTTTGTTAAGGAATGCAAAATTTGAGTAAATATATCAAATGAGAAATTCTAATAGCATTTATTTAAAACAGATAAGAAATGGCCTTATGAGTTATATGATTAAAAAACTGTCATCATAGGAGTCAAGAAAAATGAATTAAATATGTCTTCTCAATGCTATGCCAGATGGCTAAATTCATTAAAATCTACAAATATTTTTTTCACTTGTGAAGCATGACGTTCAGTTAAGTGGTTTTATATTTCTTCTACATTAAAAATCCTCTAATCTGGGATTACAATAGCCCAAAACCTAGATATATAACATCATATAGGATGAGACTAAATGAAAGGATCTCTAGGTATGAAAACAGGAGCTTTATCTTGTGTGATTGTTGTTCTTAATGTACTATGTTCTTTCTCTTCTCCTTTGTTGCCCTTTGGTTAATCTCGTATTTCTACTGTATCTGACTTTATTACCTGGTATATTGTATGTGTGTTTATTTGTTTATTAGAAATAGAAAGGGGACAAGGGGAAAACAAGATGATTGGGAGGAGCTTGTGGGAGGGAAATGGGGACAAAAACATAAGAAGGAGTATCAATGTGTGAAAAGTAATGCACCTACTACCTGGAGCATGTAATTGTAATCCCTCTATACATTACTCCGACAATAAAAAAAATAATAAAATTAAAAAATCTCTAATCTGATAAAAATATTGAGTGTCAGTAGAATCTAAGAATCAAATGTTTTTTATGACTATTTAACTAGAAGTATACTTGCACCCATTCAGGTGTCCAAACCAGAAGTGAAAATGTGTATCTTTGAAACGTATCAGAAATTGACTAAATTTCTTTCACATTCTGACAAATTGTTTTTTTGCCACTAAAAGGAAATTTTCATTGTCAAATAAAATTGAGGTGACACTTAACTTGTCTCAACTACAGACATTTTGAAATACACTCTTAAAGCTACTTTACTAATTCAATTATAATCACTATGCTTCAACCTTAAACAGAAATTCTCTTAGCACATGAACAGCCCCCTTTCCCAACTCTATGTGTTTTATTAGCATCTTTTCATGCATTACCAACTTTGACTAGAGCAGTACAGAGTCTGGCATGTAAACATTCAAAATGTTAGCATTGTAATCCCTCCAATGAGTATGATTAAGGGTCAGAATATTGCCATGGAACTCTATTTTGAATTTGCAGTTTTAGATGAGCAAGGTAATATCATCTTGGAGAATCTACTCACAAGCTGCCAGAGCAAAATTAAAAGCAATTCATCCTAAGAGAAGACTGATTTTCCTAGTAGAATGGATATTGATTGTGTGCCAATTAGAGCAAGTATGACTCACTCTGAGTAGAAATCTCTTGGTTCTAGCTGTATAATAAGTGAAGGATAATCCTCCCCCACTCTCCTGAAAAATGAGTCTGTGAAGGTGGCTTAGAAGAGATAAGTGCCCTGTATATTACATAACGTTATATTGAAATTCAAAAAAGCATTATGAGAGAGAAAGAGATCCAAAAAACACATATCTAAGGAAACATCAACCACAAGCCTACATAAAACTCCTTTATTCACTTAACTACAAGCTGGTTGGAGGAAGAACTATAGAGAAACTCTGTAATGCTGAGAAGATCCACAGTTTTGCCATGAAAAAAAGAAGCTCTTACTAATGCAAACATCTGGTAGAGGAAGAAAAAACAGAGGCTTCTCAATCCATGTAAGCGAAACCATAATAAATAATCTTTGACAATAATGCATGTTGATGCATCTGCCCTTGTCTACTCACTGAAGGGAATTTCACAACCTGTCCTCCACAAAGATTCTCCAGTAACATTTTGAAAACAGAATGAAAAAATTCTTGAGTTTCACATGTTTTGTTACCCAGAATGGGGGAAGTGAAGGCCTTAAACCACATCAGCTCCAGATATTGTAAACCTTTAACAGTTTATACAGACAACAGAGCTAGAATCCAGTGCAATGAGACAAGAGCAATCACATAGTGCCTGAGAAAGGTCTTTGTGTGTGTGTGAGTTCAGTTACACATATATAAATAATGAGAACCACTGTTCTGACTAAAAAACTTTCTAGAGCTCTACCCTACTGTTTTTCATACACCTATCTAATCCTGCAATGGGGTTATAGTAGGATTTTAATTGCTTTTTATCTGTTTTCACTTATTTGTATCATTAGTAATGCACTTATGTTCTTTCTAGAAGAAAAAAAAATTGCATGCTTTCCTTCATGACAAGTTAGTATACTGGTGTGGAACAGTGTTTGGGGTCTTTTTTGTTTTTAATTTTATTCAACAAGGTATATACAGAGGGGTTACAGTTATATAAGTAACGAAATGCGTTCATTTCTTGGGGAACAATGTAATCCCTTCCCTCATTTTTCCCCTTACCCCTACCACCACACGTTATAAAGTTTATTTCTGACTTAGTATCTTGTAAGTATGGCTGTTGCATTGGTTCACCCTTTTTCCTTTGCCTCACTATTTCTGGAATTCCCCTTCCTGTCCCCAAATCAGATAAACTTATATACATGACTAAGGGTACCAAAATCAAAAGCAGTGACAGCAGGCAATACACTACACGGAAAAAAAAAGGGAAAAGAATTAACTGAAAACAGTTGGAGGAGGAAAATGGTGACAAAAACATGAGAAGTAATGCACCTACTTCTTGTGAATGTAACTGTAACCTCTCTATACATTACCCTGACAATAAAAAAAATTAAATTAAAAAAAAAGAAATCTCAGCCTCTTGAGTAGCTAGGATTACATGTGTGAGCCTGATAATACCAATGTCTTATTTGTTTTCAATTTTTAAAATTATCTTTAAATAATCATACAAAGGAGTTGATAAATATAACAAAGCAAGTTTATAAATACAATATATTTTGATCAATTTCATCCCTTTCAATAATCTCACCCATCCCTCTCCTACCAATCCCCTTCCTCATCTTCTTAATTTTATAGGATATGTATTGGATTCTTCTCTTTATTTCCCCCCTCTTTTCTTCATTTGCTTACTATTCCCCCCCAGACTCCATTCTATCCAACCCTTTTCAGGTAATTACTTCATGGTGGGTTTTTTTGCATTCTAAACTACTTTTTTATTTTCTAAATTATAAATATGAGCCTTATTCCTTTATAAGAGACAGGTATTGTTAAGTATTTCTCTTTTCTCTTTTTATTTTTATTTTTTTACATCTAGGATCCTCCTACCACAGGATCACAATAGCTCAAAAGCTATATACATGTTGCCTTATAGGATGAGGTTAAACAAAATGAACTCCAGGATGTGAAAACAAGAGGTTTATTTTTGGTTATTCTTCTTAATGTGCTATGTGAAGTTATTTCTTTCCTCTTTTTTCCACTTACGGTTTACCTCATATTGTCACTGTATTTGAATTTGGTACATGGTATATTGTATACATGTTTATTTGAAATAGGGAAGGGAAATGAAAAATAAGAGGATTGGGAGGGGAAATGGGAGAAAAACATGAGAAGGGGCATCAGTGTTCAAGAAGTAATGTATCCACAACCTGATGAATGTAACTGGAACCCCTCTATAAAGCACCCCTACAATAAAATGAAATTAAAAAAGAGAAAGAGAAAAGAAGCAAACACAAAACCCTCTTAATTCCTTATCTTGAAGTTCCTTTTGATTTGCATTTTATATGGTCATATATACATACTTATTGATCCAGGCTTTTTAATCACTCACAAACGCGCGCGCGCGCACACACACACACACACACACACACACACACACACACACTAAATTGAACTTCGAAAATAGAGAAAATTCAGTATGTTGTCCCAAGCCAAATTGACTATAACTAATTCAGAATAATCTTGCCTTTTATCACTTAGAATTTATTTTTGGGCCAGTCATGGGGCTTGAACTCAGGGCCTGAGCCCTGTCCTTGGACATTTCTCAATGCTAGAGCTCTACCACTTGAGCCACAGCACCATTTCCAACTTTTTTTCTATGTATGTGGTACCAAGGAATCGAACCTAGGTCTTCATGCATGCTTGGCAAGCACTCTACTAGTAGGCCAAACTCCCGGCTCAACCTTTTATCACTTAGAAAAAATAGACTTTGCTTGCAAAGAATCATGAAGGTCATTAGAAAAAAACAGTTTTCAGTAAGCATCTAAGACAGAAGATATATTTAGTGACTGTCAGTTAGCAATATAGCCCAAGCACACACGCTAAGTTACAAGTAAAGAGCTGACATTTAATGAAAACTTTAGTGTACAAAATATTTTTGTTCTTATTGCATAACAAGAAAACACCAAAATGAAAAATTGAAAAGGGCTGTCAAGTATGCAATTCATTTATTAATAAAGATTAAAATATCATATGTTCAAACATATGTATACTTTATACACACTATATATTCAATTAATCTTTCTCTACTGCTCATAATTTAATGTTGTTGAGCTAATATTTGTTGAAGCTATTCAGTTTTACAATTTTCATGTAACTTATGTGGGAAAACAACTAACATTTTAATATACATATATCCATTTAACAAACACACACAAATGGTGCTTATAATACTCAAATATCTATGAGACACACTATGTTTTAATATTTTCAAGAAAATTTGCATACTTTAAGCATTCTATCTTTATAATAACACATCGTTTGTTTCTAATATAACTTGAGATGGTGAAAACTTTTTAAAGCTTGAAAAATGTTGCTAATAATTAGAGCTGTTTCATGAGGATATAAGGCTTTGTGATGGTATCCTTTCTAATTCTGTGTGCATATGAAAAATCCTCATAATAAAAAGCTAAAGCAAATAAAGAGACTCCTGAAGCTCTCACTTGGGAATATAGCTGGTGAATTATTCAAGTAAATGGCCTTTCCTGGTTGCTGACAACAAAGAATACTGGAAGAAGTCCAAAACTAAGAATATTCAGACCTGCAGTTTCTATTTCAATAATCCCCTTTCAAATCACAATACATTCTTTAAAAAAGATCACTCAAATAAAGTAAAAAAAATGGAAGGAAGGCAGTAAGGAGGTAGGAAGGAAGGAAGGAAGGAAGGAAGGAAGGAAGGAAGGAAAGAAGGGAAAAAGAAAAACACTCTATCCAACACTCAATCCAACAAATGATCCAGGTTGAATACACTATGGCAATCCTATAAGGTGAAAACGAAAGATTAAAACCAAAAATTAAAATTCCTCTTCAGGGCCTCGAGTTTGGCCTAGTGGTAAAATGCTTGCCTAGCATGCACAAAGACCTGGGTTCCATTCCTCTGTACCACATATATATAGAAAAAGCCAGAAATGGTGCTGTGGCTCAAGTGGTAGAGCTCTAGCATTAAGAAAGCCGGGGACAATGCTCATATCCTGAGTTCAAAAACCCAGGACTGGCAAAAAGAAAATAAGTTCCTCTTCAGCTGGGCATTAGTGACTCATATCTGTAGTCCTAGCTACTCAAGAGGCTGAGATCTTAGGATGGCATTTTGAAGCCAGCCTGGGCAGGGATGTCCATCATGAGACTCCTGTGTCCAATTAATCACCAGAAAAATGGAAGTGGAGCTGTGGCTCAAGGTAATAGAACTCTCGCCTTGACTGAAAGAGCGCAGAGGTTGAACCAGGCCCTAAGTGCAAGCCACACTGAAAAGAAGATCCTCCTCAGAATGAAGAATGTGAAATATATTTGAAGGAGAATTTATTTTAAAAGCCACTTGAATAGTACTTTTTAAAGTTCTACCTAATAGAGCTTGATACACTCTATAAATTTAAGATGGGGAGGCGGTGCTACTACTGTAAACTTTTTATTTTTCAAGCGAGAGTAAAGCCAAGCTCATGATGAAATTTAATATGGTGCTATAAAGAAAATTGAATACTCCTCTGAATAAGCATAACATTAAGTGAGAGCTTCTCTTGGGACTCCTATATAGTAAAATCATGAGAGAAAATGGCTACCATTTCTTTATGAATGCAACATGAAAGGATTGTGACTGTGCTTAGCATGTTGTCTGAGATAGGAGTTTTAATTTTTTTTCCTATACAAATAGAAATAGATTTAGAAATAGGAAATATTAGGCTTGCTTCCACAAATAGTTATAGAAAAATAGCACTTAGCACCAAGAGATGAAATGTTCCCAGAGAATCTGTTAGTATTGGTCCGACAAAGCAATTTGTTAAAGTTCTAAAGAGACATAGATCTGCCTTTTTGTAGAGTAACTGCCAACTTTGAATGATTCGCAATCACCTCTTTAAGCATGTAATTATATCCTGTGTCTGTCAAACAAACAGAAAGTTGAAAGAATAGAAACACTGAGGCCTGCAATATTTATGCATTAACTTAGGCAAATGGATTTATTTTCTTCTATCAGTAAGCCAGACTCATACTAAACGCAAACAATGAGGGGGGAAAAGAACACAAATTGGAGGCTCATTAGGAATAATAAAATATTATCATTATTAATAGTTCACCCTTTCCCCATAGCATCCAAGTAGTTACATAAACTGCTGTAAACCAGTGTTCACATTTGACAGTGATTTTGTCAATTAAAACAAGAAACCTGAAACCAGGTTTTCTGATAACATTCTTAGATCTTTCTCTTGAATATTTTAAGGGAGTTAGCTCTTGAACTTGTGTTATATGGGTTTGAGGTTTTCTTTCACACCTTTCTTAATTAAGAATTTGCCTGATCTCTCTGAACGTTGGTTTTCAAATTACCTTAGCAAAGCATTTGACATGCAATATATATATGTGATATACAGTAGATATCATGAACAATATCATGCAGCATATTTTGTGTATCTGTAGACCATTCTTATTGCTCTTCAGAGGACTCTCTCTTTAAGTGTTTGGCCCATCTTTTAATGGGGTGTTTGTTTCTTTGAAGATTTGTTTTTGAGAGGTTAATTTTTGAACTGTAGGTATATTTTAGATATAAGGTCCTTTTCTATTGTATGGCTAGGAAGATCTTCTCCCCCTCTGGGCTTTCTATTTAACTTGCTAGCTATATTCTTTCCCATACAGAAGATGTGCAGTTTAATGCAGTCCCTTTTGTCCTAACTTTCTTTAATTGGTTGTGTTTCTGGGCTGTTATTAAGAAAGTTTTGACTCATGCCAAAGAGCGCTAGTATATTTCCTATTTCTTCTTGTAAAGTTTTCAGGATATCTGCTTTTATCTCAACGTCTTTAAGTCATTTGGAATTAATCCTGTGCAGGGTGACATAGAAGGATCCAACTTTAGTTTTCTGCAGGTACTTAACCAGTTCTGCCAGCACCATTATTGAAGAGGCTGTCTTTCTTCCATCATGATTATTTTCCTTTTTTTTTTTTTTGCTCCCTTATCAAAGATTCGGTGGCCACAGGTCTGTGGGTGTATTTTGGGGTCTTCAGTTCTGTTCCATTGGTCCTCAGGCCTGTTCTTGTGCAGGCACCAAGCTATTTTTATTCTATAGCTCGGTAATAGAGTCTAAAGTTTGGTATTGATATTCCTCCAATGCTCTCTCTGCTAAGGACTGTTTTTGGTACACAGGGTCTTTTATTATTTTATATGAATTTTTGGATTGCTTCTTCTATTTCATTAAAGAATGACCCCTGGATACTGATGAGTATTGCATTGAATTTGTAGGTAGCCCTTGGCAGGATTGTCATTTTCACCATGTTAATTCTTCCAATCCAGGAGCATGGGGGATTTTCCACTTCCTCAGTTCTGCTTTAATTAGGAAATTAATTCAGGTTTTTAAATTTTCCATCATAAAGGTCCTTTACATTCTTCATTATGTTAATTCCTATTTTATTTTCTTTGAGGCTATTGCAAAGGGAGTTGCTTTCCTGATTTCTGCCTCACTCCTCGCATTGACATACAGGTAAGTCAATTAATATAATTAATCACATAAACAGGAGCAAGCGTAAGGGAAATCCAAATAGGGAAAGAGGAAGTGAAACTTTCTATCTTTGTGGATGACATGATTCTGTATTTAAAGAACTCTATGGACTGCACTCCCAAGTTACTCAAGCTGATTTGAAACTTTGACAAAGTAGTGCGCATAAAATTAACCCTCAAAAATCTAGTGACAGTCCTTGTACTTTGTTTCTATGAGTTTAACATTTTTCAAATTTTCCTTTATATATCTTGTTTACTTATTTTACTTATAATATCCCCTACTCTCCTGGATTATTCATGTTCTCACAAATAACAAGACTTTCTTGTTTATAATTATATAATATTTGTTTATATGTATACCAAAATTTCTTTATCCATGAGATAAACTGAGGCAAAATATTCACATCTCTAAGATGCAACAACTCCATTGTAGGATTCTTCTTATCATGACTAAGATGATTGTCTTTAAAAAAATCTCTATCAGGGTATCATGCATACTTATTCATTTATTCTCCTTCCTTGTATAGTATGATTTATCATCTCTTTCCCCAAACCTCTTAGATTTCCTAATAGAAGTACAGTTTGTTTCTCACTTCCTGTGAGGAGAGAAATGAATTTCACTTATTTCCCAGAAGTAAAGATATAATGATAAAATTCCATTATCATAAGAAAATGCTTCTTTTCTCTTTTGTTTCCAGTTCAAATCTCTGTTTAAGATTCATCCTGTGGGGCCGGGAGTTTGGCCTAGTGGTAGAGTGCTTGCCTAGCATGCACAAATACCCGGGTTCGATTCCTCGGCACCACATACACAGAAAAAAGCTGGAAGTGGTGCTGAGGCTCAAGTGGAAGAGCTCTATCCTTGAGAAAGTCCAAGGACAGTGCTCAGGCCCTGAGCCCAAGCCCAAGGCGGGCAAAAAAAAAATTCATCCTGTGACTACAATCTCAATTTTTACACAAACTTTAAATTTTAAGAACTATAAAAAATTGGATATACACTTATATCATATGGGATTCATGATTCATATTACAAATGTAAGACTAGAAACCTTGTTGCACTGCAATCTCTGCTGTTTTTAGTCTATAATCTATATAATGACAAAAGAGAAATTGGAAAACAGTAGGCGGCACTGACCATACCACTATGTTCAAGTCAAACAAAAATACATAAAAATAATAGATTCTGAGTGTCTTGTGGTAGTTCTGCTCACCATTTGTAGCTCACATTGGTAACACAGTTAGTAATTACTAAATCTATCTACCATGCTACAAGCTGTGGTTTTATTTTCTATTTCTTCTTGTGGAGACTTTGGTGAATCAGTCAGATGGACACCAGGGCATGTAATGGGCTAAAACAGATTTAAGCTGATAAAATAAAGTTGGGTATTTTATGTCCCCTGTGAAAGATTTGTGCACTTATGAGCTATATCATTTATATGACCTGGAAAGCCATTGGAGAAATCACATTAATATGAATAGTGTCCACTGTATAATGTGAAGCAGATTTTTAAGTTTGTTATCAGATGATGTCTGTGATACTTTGAAGTGTCTACATATAAGTGAAGAGACAAGCTAGTTCTCATATCACTCTACTATAGATTTTTTACTTTCAGAGCACATTTGAGTCCCCTTTATTCAACTTAACATATCATTGCTTTTATGGTTTTAGCTTTCTCTAAGCAATTTCACTTTCCTACCTATGTTTTCTGCCTTAAAGCTACACTGATTTAAGTAGCATCAGTGAAAGCAGCTTAGGGATAAAGAGTTTCAAACTTTATTGGACATATTACTTTTTTTGCCAGTCCTGGTCCTTGAACACTGTCCTTGGGCTTTCTCAAGGCCAGAGCTCTGCCTCTAGCCACAGAACCATTTCTGGCTTTTTTTCTATGTATATGCTATGGAAGAATCAAACCTGGGTCTTTGTGAGTGCTAGGCAAGCACTCTACCACTAGGCCAAACTCCCAACCCCCCATATTACTTTTTAATCCATCAGTATCTGCAGCTATTAAGAATGGCCCCACATTTCAGTAGAAAGGAAGCATGTGAGTCTAAAGCAAAAAATTCTGATTCATTAGTATAATGATTGGCTGTTCCTTGACTCTAGAAGGTTCATTAGATAACTCTGTGAAACCACATAGGCACAAGTCACAAAACACCATATGTTTGTAACACAAGAAAATAGTCATTGTGACAAGCAATTACTGGCTTACATTTTCAGCAGAGCTTTTACTTTGTATCATACATGTCTTCTAGATGTCTAATAATAATACCCAGTTCATTAAAATGTTATAATAGATTGGTGAATAAGGAGCTAGGCATCAGGTAAACTGAAGGGAGAAAAAGTTACCAGGTACAGCTTCTATTTTAGGATTCAGATGAGAAAAAAGTCATTATAGACCAACACATATAACACTACATAATGTATTACATTATATAGAAATCTGCAAACCAGTGTAACAGTGATGGGGAGGGAAAGTGGGAGAAAAACATATTCAAGAAGGTCCAGTTGTGAATACACTCATTACCTTACAAATGTAACCTTAACCTTTCTATATATCATGCTGATAATAAAATAAAAATTTAAAAAGAAATCTAATCATATATTATTCTTATGTAATAGATAATATTTAGATTCTATAACATATAATGTACATGAAATTCATGTTATTATATTTGCCTATATATTCATATGTTTGGCTATATGTTACATACATATGTACATGGATTATGCAGCTAATATACTGTAAAATATACATTATGTTGCATGTGATGATATAACTAATATGATAAATTACTAAAATTGAGTTGTTTTATTTTACTTTACTAAAACATTTTGAAAAACTCTTCCTGTAAAGAACCAAATAGTGGGCAAAGAATGTGGCTTAATGGTAGAATGCTTGCCTAATATGCATGAGGACCTGAGTTCACTCCTTGGTACTACATAAATACAAAAGAAAATTATTTTCTTTAAAAAGAACCAACTAGTATAATGATATTATACTATCTGTAAAGAAGTGGAGAGACCTGGGAAAAATATGTTAAAAGAAGTAAGTCAGGCCCAGGGGGAAAAAAAGGTGATGTTCCCTTGCATGTAGAACTTATAGTAACATACAAATACATTTGTACGGCAGGGAGTTTGGCTTCATGTTAGAGCGGTCACCACTCTCACCAAATGACAGGTCAACTCAACAAAAGTTAAGCAAAGACACCATCTATTTAAATGACACCATAGCCCAGCTGGGCTTAATAGATATACACAGAGTCTTCTATCCAACGGCGAAACTTTATACATTTTTCTCAGCAGCACATGGAACACACGCCAAAATAGATCATATAATAGTTCATACAGAAAATTTAAGCAGATACAAGAGGACTGATATAATCCCATGCTTTCTATCTGATCACAGTGGAGTCAGACTAGTTCTAAACAATGCAGTCAAAGTCAAAAAACATTCAAACACTTGGAAGCTGAACAACACAATTCTGAATAAATCCAGGGTGACAGATCAGAACAAAGAAGAAATCAAAAACTTCCTAGAATGTAATGACAATCAAGAGACTTCATAATGGAACTTATAGGACACAGCAAAGGCAGTTCTAAGGGGCAAATTTATCGCCCTAGGAGCACATATTAAAAAGACAGAAGAAGAGCGTGTAAATACCCTAAAGCAGAAACCGAAACACATAGAGGAGCAAGAAAAAGTTAATTTAAAACAACTAGAAGGACAGAAATAACAAAAACTAAAATCATAAATATCAGAAATTGAAATAAGATCTACTATACACAAAATTAATAAATCAAAAAGTTAGTTCTTTGAAAGAGTCAACAAAATAGACAGACCCCTGGCAAGATTAATCAAAAAAAGGAGAAGGGATACTCAAATAAATAAGATCCGAGACCCTACAGGAATAATCACACCCGATATCCAAAAAATTCAGTGCATTATGAATGAATAAGTACTACCAGGGCCTATATTCAAAGAAACAAGAAAATCTAGTAGAAATGGATGATTTCTTAAATAAGTATAGGCTACCCACACTGAACAATGAAGAGGTAAACAAATTGAACAAACCAACCTCTTACAATGAAATTGTGGAAGCAATCAGGGAAATGCCAACGAAAAAGAGCCCAGGTCCAGGTGGTTTCATTGTGGAATTCTACAAGACGTTTAAAGATGAAATAATACCTATACTTTTCCAAGAAATAGAAACAGAAGGAGCAATGCCAAACTCATTTTATGAAGCTAATATTACTCTCATCCCCAAACCAGGGAAAGACCCAACAAAAAAAGAAAACTACAGACCTATCTCTCTAATGAACACAGACACAAAACTCCTCAATAAAATATTAGCCAACAGAATCCAGAAACAAATTTAAAAATCATACACTATGTTCAAGTAGGCTTCATCCCACAGATGCAAGGCTGGTTTAACATTTGCAAATCAATCAATGTAATACATCACATCAATAGAGCTAAGGATAAGAATCGTATGATAATTTCTCTGGACGCGGAGAAGGCATTTGACAAAATGCAACCTCCATTCATGTTGAAAGCACTAGAAAAAATAGGAATAAGAGGTACATTCCTCAAAATAGTTAAAGCCATATATGAAAAACCTACAGCCAGTATTCTACTAAATGGTGAAAGACTGGAGGCATTTACCTTAAAATCAGGAACTAGACAGGGCTGCCCATTCTCTCCACTTCTCTTCAATATAGTGCTGGAATCCTTAGTCAGAGCAATAGGCAAGAAAAGGACATAAAAGGGATCCATACAGGGAAAAAAGAAATTAAACTATCCCTATTCACAGATGACATGATCCTCTAGATGAGTGACCCAACAAACTCCACTCCCAAACTTCTAGAATTAATAAACTATTTTAGCAAAGTGGCAGGATACAAAAATAACCTTCAGAAGTCAGTAGCCTTCTTGTACACCAACAATACATGAACAAAAGGCCAAATCAAGAAAATGATCCTATTCGCAATAGCCCCCAAAAGAATAAAATACTTAGGAATATACTTAACCAAAGATTTAAAAGAATTATTCAATGAAAACTTTAAAAGCCTAATGAAAAAAATTAAAGAGGACACTAGGAAATGGAAAGACATCCCATGCTCATGGCTAGGGAGAATCAACATAGTGAAAATGGCTATACTGCCAAAACTGATATACAAATTCAATGCAATCCCCATCAAAATCCCAAAGACATTCTTTACTGAAATACAAGATATAATCCAAAGATTCATATGGAACAAGAAAAGACCTAGAATAGCCAAAACAATTCTAGGCAAAAAGAGCAATGCTGGTGGTATTACAATACCAGACTTCAAACCCATAATAACAAAAACTGCTTGGTATTGGCACAAAAACAGACCAGAAGATCAGTGGAACAGAATAGAAGACCCAGAAATAGAACCACATACCAATTAGTCAACTTGTATTTGACAAAGGAGCCAAAGATATACAGTAGAACAAACACAGTCTATTCAATTATTGGTGCTGGCAAAACTGGGCAGCTACATGCAGAAAACTAAAATTGATTGTAACTTTTCACCATGCACAAGCATTAACTCAAAGTGCATCAAAGACCTCAGTGTCAGACTGGAAACCGTGAAACTGCTACATGATAGAGTAGAAGAGACACTGGAACTCATAGGCACAAGCAGAAGATTCCGGGACAGAATCCCAAGGTCACAACAGATTGGAGAGAGACTCGATAAATGGGATTACCTAAAAATAAAAATTTTCTGCACATATAAAAACATAGCCACAAAAGTAGAGAGACAGCCAACCAACTGGGAAAAGATATTCATCAATAATACATCTGACAAATGCTTAATATCCAGTATCTACAGGGAACTCAGGAAACTAATCCCCCCCCAAACTCAACAAACCATTCACTAAATGGGCAAGAGAACTAAAGAGAGACTTATCAGAAGAAGAGATTAAAATGGCAGAAAAGCATATAAGAAAATGTTCATCATCCATGGTCATAAAGGAAATGTAAATAAAAGCAAACCTAAGATACCACCTTACCCCAACAAGAATAACTAAGGTTTTGAACTCAGACACTGAGTTCAGGGTTGTGGAGAAAAAGGAACCCTACTACACTGCTGTTGAGATTGTAAACTAGTACAGCCACTCTGGAAAGCAGTGTGGAGGTTTCTTAAAGAACTGAAAAGTGACCTTCCCTACGATCCTGCCATACCACTGCTGGGCATCTACCCTGAACATCATAACCCAAGATATGATAAGGACACCTGCTCAACTATGGTTATCTCTGCACTATTCACAATAGCCAGGTGATGGAAACAATCCAGATGCCCTACTGCAGATGAATGGATACAGAAAGTGTGGAATATATATACAATGAAATTCTACATAGCCAACAGACAAGATAAAATAATGGCATTTACAGAGAAGTGGATGAATCTAGAGCGAATCATATTGAGTGAGACAAGTCAAGGCCAAAGGAACAAAAAGCACATAGCATCCTTAATATGTGGCTATTAGATCCAAAGAGTACAAGAGCGAGGACTCAATATCTGCATACTCAATGATATGAACATAGTACGGGAAATATAAACACAACTACATAGACATAAAAACTTATGTCTCTATAGACATGATGTTTTATTACATTGATTAATACATATCTATGATATACAAACCCTTAGCCTAATTTTTATTATGTTCTAAAAATTAAGAGCCTGTGATTGTATATAGACTTTCCCTTCTTGAATACTTTTTTGTTAATCACGTCATTTGAATTATGATGTAAAAATCAATGTTAATAAATTCTTTAATAAAAAAGGCCCAAATTGTTCCTATTTTAAGCTTTGTGGACAGTCTAGTCTCTATTGAAACCATTCTATTGTTTGGTTTTACAATCGGCAAATGAGGAGAGCTGTGTTTCCAATCAAGTTGTCTTCTGTAACTGACTTGACATTCACTTAATACCATGACATGTCAACCAAAGGTGTTGGGAAAACCAGTATTCCTCCCATTTAAAACTGAAACTAGATCACTATCTCTCAACTTTTTAAGAAACTAATCTAAAATATATCAAGACCTTAATGTAAGATGCGAAACTTTTGTTTATACTACTGGAGGGAAGCATAAGGAACACAAGTAAAAATGAATGTCACAACTTTCTGAATAGGACTCGGATTACACAGGAAATAAGAGCAAGAATCCACAAACAGAATTGCATTCTATACAAAGCTTCTTTGGAGAAAAGGAAACAATTACCAGAATCAATAATTTAATCTATCTGTGGGTCATTTCTCTTCACTGATAAAAATGAACACATTAATAGCATATATATCATGAGGCTATTCTGAAGTAATTATATATGTCACATAAGATTACAAGATGGCATTACTGCTAAGCTTTGTTATCAGCTCTTTTTTTTTACAACACCGTAGAAGTGCCCAAGAAGAATACATTTGTGCTTTTTTTTTCTAGTTACCATTGCTTTCTAAATATGTAAGGCACTAGACCTTACCTAACAAGAACCAAATTAATATTGCTCTAAATAAAAATTTCAAAGCAGCATAAGGTTAATATAAAGTAGAGAAACAAAGAAAACTTAAACACAAAATAAGCTGTGGAAATAATTTTATATTCTTAACCATTATCACAATTACTAATTCTAATACAGGAAATCAGAGTAAATCAATATGTTAAAACATCAAAGCAGTGCACCAGTGATCCTAGCAACACGTGAGGCTGGGATCTAAGGACTGTGGCTTGAAGACAGCCTTGGCAGGAAAATCTGAGACTTTTATCTCCAATTAATCACCAGAAAATTGGAAACAGAGCTGTGGCTCAAAGTGGTAGAGCATTAGCCTTGAGCAAAAGAAGCTCTAGTGCACAGATCCAGAATTCAAGCCCCCAGGACAGGCTAAACAATAAAGTCATTAGAGCCAGGCACTTGTGACTCATGCCTGTAATCATAGCTACTCAGGAGGCTGAGATCAGGATACTCATAATTAAAAGAAAGCTTGACAAAATCTCTCTCCAAATAACTAGAAAAAAATGTTAAAAACAGAAGTAAGGCCCAAGTGATAAGACTAACAGCACCCTGAAACTAAACTCCATTATCACCAAACAAACAAGCAAAAACAAAAACAAACACACTTAGATTTGGATTGCAGTGCCAGAATTTTAAAACATTGGGTGACATGATGATAAATAAGGCAGAAAATTTCTCAAATCTTGAGAATGAGATAGTCATCTAGAACCTTTTGGAACATTAAACCGACAAGATGAGGAACGGACCTTTAATTTTGTATTACAGTTAAATTATTAAACATATAGAACTAGAAAAGAATATTGAAAGCTGAAGAGAGAACCACAAACTGACATGTAAATTCACATCCTTCAAAATAACAGCAGGTCTCTAAAAGCCAGTGGAGCAGAACTGAAAGAAAAATAATAATCTTCCAGAATAATTATTTTTAAATATTAAAGGAATTCAAGACCCCTAAGCCATCACTACATAAAGTATTTAAAGAAATCCTCCACAAAGAAAAGAAAGATAAACACAACCATTTATCTCATTAGATAAGCATATGAGCAAATAAGTATTAGGGCAGAACTAGATATAGCAAAAATAAAAAATGGTAGACATCATTTACCTTTTAATAATACTATGGGTGTACATAGTCTCAATTTTCTTATCAAAAAGTACAAACTGGCAGATCAGATTAAAAACAAGACCCAAACGTTTGATGCCTACAAGATGGACTCATCACTGGTAAGGACAAAAATATGCTTAACTTTATAAAATGAAAAAAAGAAATATCAAGCAAATGGAACCCAAAAGCTAGCAGGCATAAGCTATACTCATATCTAACAAAGCAGGATTCAAACTAAGGTTAAAAGAAATTAATGACACTTTGTATTGATAATAGTAACAATGCATCAACAAGATAAAATAATTGTAAACATATAAACACTGACCATCAGGAGACCAGGTTTCATATAACAAACATTACTAAACATAAAAACACAAAAATAGAAAGATCAACACTAAAAATCACATCAAAGCATTAAAAACTCTGAAATATGTAAATAAAATTGAAGTAAAATAAAAAAGAAAACATAGATCATGTTGGACAGCTAAGTCTAGTAGCCTGTACCATCTATTCATCATATGAGTTATTAATACCCAAAATATATCAAGAGCTCAAAAATTTAAATACCAAATAATCTAATTAACTAATGGATAGATAAAGTGAACAGAGTGGTGAAAAAACAAGCAATGTGTCAAAAATATTCAACATTCTTAGCCGTAACATAAATATGACTCAAAATGACATTGAGATTCTATTTCTGTGTAGTTACAATGGCTTCATTAAGAAAATAACAAGGGAGTCAGGCATCAGAGGTTCATGCTTGTAATCCTAGCTACTCCACTGTCTCTGTTGCTGGAGCCACAGCTTCTTTTCTGGCTTCTTGGTGGATAATTGGAAATGAGTCTTCAGTCTTTCTTGCTGGGAGCTAGCTTTTGACCCACAGTCTTCAGATCACAGATTATAGCTTTGAGCCTATGCCCAGCAAGAGTCCTATAAAATGTTTGTGTATTATTATGTAAATTCACATATCCAGGAAACATGTTATTCTTTTTCTAAGATCTAAAATCTGTTGAAAGATGGAATGCAAAAGCATAAAGTCCAAAGTCAGGAACAGGTTAGCTTCTGTCTTCTGCACATACTAGATTTGCAGCCTTGGGTGAGCTACTTACCATCTTTATGATGCCTAGCTTCATTAGTTTTAAAATGAGTATTGTAATGCTTCTTGTTTCTTTGGACTATTAGAATGATTTAATGAAATTAAGGATTAATGAGGATAAGACACATTATATTTAAATACATCTAGAATATAGTGTTTATAGCCTTTTCCTATGATCATTGACATCATATTACTATGAACTACGTGTCTGACACAAAATTGAATTAATATAAAATTGAATTACAAAAGAAAATCGGATAATTGAAGAACAATAAGTTGAGTCAACAAATATATACTAGAACAAAGGAAATGATAGATAAATATTTCATATGATAAATAAATTATTACTGTGTTAACAAACCTAGTTAATGAAGTCTTTCTACTATAGTTCTATTTATGTGTATGTACACAATCTTAATGTAGATATATAGATATATAAAACATGTATTCAATTAGGAGGCTAAGAGCACTGACTTTGAAGTCTTACAGACTGGCCTTCGAGTCTTGAATCCTGACTCTGCATTTTAATATGCAGTTATGTTTCTCTTGATTTGTAAAATCAAGATAATACCTTTCTCAAAGCTTTCCTGTGAAGGTAAAATGGAATTAAATAGGTATCTCCCTGTGTGTGCCTGGCACTCATCAAACCTTAGGTTTAGTTACTGCTGATATAGATGACTTCTTACTAAGAATCTTTTCCCAAGCTATCCCAATGATGTTCTCAATACATTTAAATGCAGAGTTTCTCATCAATATCTTTTTTTATGATTTTATTGTGATTAATAAAGGGGACAAATTATATTCATCAGATAGAAGGTGCATAACTTCACGAACATTGATACACTTTCTCATGACATGGTCCCCATTTCCTTCCCACCCTCCTCCCATTTATCTTGATTTCCCCCCTTCCCTATCCAATTTCAAATAACCCATCGATTTACAATAGAACAAAATCTAGAGACATTAGGCAAATCGTACGAAACTAAAAGCCATATAATGAGTGACTGTGGTCCTTAATGTACTATGTTATCACTCATCCATTTGCCATCCTTTGGTTATAATTTTTCACCCTGTTATCTGATATATTTTATATGTGCTTAATTGGCCATCAATATCTTTTATACAAATCAAGGACATAGGATAAATTCTAAAAGGAAAAGGAAACATAAAGGTACTAGAACCACTCTTGAACTTTCACACTCACAATGTGCAGATGGAGATAGGGGTTAGAGGAGGAATCCTCTGATGATGTTTTCATCTGGTGATTAATCTTTGTACTAGTTAAATAGAAATCTCCTAACTGAGTCCCAGACAGTAATACAGTCAATTGTGTCAAGTAGTTTTGTACATGCAGTTAAGATTCTAAGTCAGTTAGCCTTAAGGAGATAATCTAATAAATCTGACCAAGTCACAAGTGTCCTTTGAGAATATTTCTGTGGCATAAACAAAGAAGAGAAAAGCAAAATTTGAAGGCACAGTAAGGCCTTGATCTGTTCACATCATTGTTGGCTTAAAGGTGGAAGGAACAATACCAAGGAATGGAAGTGACTTTTAGATGTTAGAAAAGCTCCCAGCTAGTAGTCATCAAAAAGAAATCTCAATCTGAGAACAAACAGGAACTGAATTTTGTTAAATTTTGCTAGTGGTCAGAATCAGCTTGTAAAATGTTCCCTGTTATCTCTGACTAACACATTTGGCCCATATGTTGTTCCAGCTTTGTGATACCTTGGGCAGAAAGTCCCAAGTGAGACTTCAGGCCTACAGAATTCTGGGCCTCTCTAATGCTCTTGAGTTTGTGATAATCCATTGCATGCAATAATTCAGCAGATAAGACTTTACAAAATGTTGAAAATAACTGTTCTCTAATATCATTTCCTGAGTATTTTTTCTCTTCTCTTTATGTGTCTACATAAAAGAGACTTTCTTTTATTAATTTAAATGAAAATTAGTTATTGCATTTAAGAAGCCAACAGTGCTAAAGCTTACTTAGGATCAATTTCTGGTAAAGAACTGTCATATTAAGTGAAGTAAGCCAGACTCAAAGGAACTTAGGCTCAATGGTTTCCCTCATTTGTCATAATCAGTTGAAACCTTGGGCTCTCTTAGCAGAGATTTGCAGTAGAGCAAAACCTTGATACATAAGGTCATATAGTATGACGCTAAATGAAAGGACCGCTAGGATATAGAAACAAAAGCCATATAATGAATGATTGTTGTCCTTAAGGTAGTATGTTATCTCTCATCTCTTTTGCTGTCCCTTGGTTATCTCATATTGTTACAGTATCTCACTTTGTTACCTGATATATTGAATTTATTTGTATTTGGTTATTTGAAATTGGATAGGGAAGGGGGGAAAACAAGTTGAGGGTGGGGGTGGGGGGAGGGAAATGGGGATCAAGAAATGTGAAAGGGTATCAATATATGTGAATTAATGCACCGTCTATCTGGCAAATATCATGTAACCCTTCTATTAATTACAATAAAAAATATATGAAAAAGCCAGGAGTTTGGCCTGGTGGTAGAGTGCTTGCCTAGCATGCACGATGACCTGGGTTCAATTCCTCGGTACCACATACATAGCAAAAAGCCGGAGTGGTGCTGAGGCTCAAGTGGTAGAGCTCTAGCCTTGAGAAAGTCCAAGGAGAGTGCTCAGGCCCTGAGCCCAAGCCCAGGACTGGCAAAAAAAAAAAAAATAGTTCGGGGCCGGGAGTTTGGCCTAGTGGTAGAGTGCTTGCCTAGCATGCACAAAGACTCGGGTTCGATTCCTCGGTACCACATACATAGCAAAAAAGCCAGAAGTGGTGCTGTGACTCAAGTGGTAGAGCCCTAACCTTGCGAAAATCCAGGGACAGTGCTTAAGCCCTGAGCCCAAACCCAGGACTGACAAAAAAAAAAAGAAAAAAAAGAAGACACACACACACAAAAAGAAAAGACTTTCACATATCTAAATAAATATTGGTGAAAGAAAAAAAAAGCCAACAGTGACATCATAAAACATTGGGATCCTCTCCAGTGAGATACACACTTTTATTCTTGTATTTTACAATGCTAACTTCAAACCCAGACCAAGAAAAAGGGGTGTGTTTAGTGACTTAGGAAACTATAAGCAATTTACCCACCATTAAAAGAAAAAAGGAAGCTGGTTCCGTGGCTCACCCCTGTAATCCTAGCTACTCAGGAGACTGAGATCTGAGGATTAAGATTCAAAGCCAGTCTGAGCACAAAAGGACCTGAGACACTTATTTCCAATTAACCTCTAGAAAATGTGAAGTGGGGCTTGGATCAAGGGTAGGGCTGTAGCCTTGAGCTGAAAAGCTCTGGGACAGAACCCAGGAAGACTTCAAGCCCCTTGACCCACAAAAATAATAGGAGAGAAGAGAAAGAAAGAAAGAAAGAAAGAAAGAAAGAAAGAAAGAAAGAAAGAAAGAAAGAAAGAAAGAAAGAGAGAAAGAGAGAGAGAGAGAGGGAGGGAGGGAGGGAGGGAGGGAGGGAGGGAGGGAAGTATGAAGGAGGGAGGGGGAGAGAGAGAAAAGAAGAAGAAAAAGAAAAAGAAAGATGTAGCCTAAGTAACAGAAAGCCAAAGAACTGGTGAATTTATATCCAACTCTGTCTCTTATATAGTGTGTAGATTTTATATTCTAGACCTATAAGAGGGATTCTCAAGTTGGCTTATTTTAGAATGACCTGGGAACTTAAATTAGCTCAAGACAAATCTTGAGCTAATTAAATCAGAATACCTATGATGGTTACAGACATGAATATTTGCTAAAGCTCTCAGGAGCTTCTAATCCTCAACTACTGTGTATAACAGAAGATCTAGACTACATGATACACAATGGTTTTCTTAATTCGTTTTCACAGCCCATATGCTTTTGTTTACTAAACATAACTATAAAGTCTCAAGCAATGCTTTATGATGAAGAAGATGGGGTCAGTTCCAAGGGCAGGTTAAAATTTTGCAGTGTTTCTCCTTCTCAGCCAGGTGGAAAATTCTAATCCAGAAGATTTTCCCATTTTATTAATCTCCCACATACCTTAAATGGAAGACTTTGTATATAAAATTTTATCATCTATATATTTGATTTTGATGCAGGTAAAAATCAAAAGAAGAAAGAGAAAAGAATGTCGTAGGCACAGACAGGGTAAAACGAAGAAGGAAGATAGAGATATACATATATATATATGGGTATAAATATAGAAATTGATATGGAGAGAGATAGAAGCAAAATGATGGGTGATAAACTGATACGTAGATCAGACAAACAGATGGAATGGAAAACTAGAAAAATATCAGCCAATGGAATATCCCGGACAGCTGAAGATCTTTTAAAATTGGAAATGCAATAGCAGATGTCCATTTGACTATAACATTAATAGCGCTCTGGGAATAGAAGTATTTCAGAGGCAATAAAAAAAAAGATGGTTGTTTTTCTTAGGTTGGTAGGCACAAGGCAGGGAACAAAGTGCAGCTCTGTGAAGTGAAACATGATTGAAATTACAAGTTCACAGGAAAAAATAAAATTGCATCAAAGAACTACTATGAGGAAATGAGCCCTTTGGTATTCCAAGAACTCTTGAGAGAACTAGTTCAGTTAACTCTGAGCTTAGGGATCTAGAATTCATTTCACTCCTCTCAGTACATTGGTCTCCCAATCTCTGAAGTAATTCAAAGATGGGACCCATTTCGTAGAGCTGCATGAAGAAAAAAAAATGTGATTCAGTAGTTCTAAATCAGTAAGAATATCTTTGGAACGAGTTGTTACTTAAATGTTTGTTAAATAAATACAAACAAGTTGAAATAAGTAAAAATTAAAATAAAATTAAACAGGGAAGCATTGGAAGAGAACTGAACAAATCAATGGAATAAATTCAAATCTACACAGACTTGGAGATACTTAGTAAGTCAATAGAAGGAGAAGATTCCATTCCTCTTCATTGAGAAAAAATTGTTTTTTAATAACTGCTCCCCTGTAACTTTTCTTATTATTTCTTGGTGAACCAAAGCTTTGAAGAGAAACATTCAACTTAGCTTGGTCTTACTTATTGCTTATTTTCAAACATTAATACAAGAAAATAATTTATAGATGTATTTCATGGAATTCAATATGTGGACTGCAGTTCCCAAGCTCCCTAAGAGTACATTTTTCAACATTATTGAAGTCTTACGTTCGTTCTTAGAATCAAATTATGAATTTGTCTTTAATTCTATTCTTGGAACTGGAAAAGTACACAAGAAATGATGAACAATTAAATGCACCGACATGTATATCTACATAGGCTAAACCCCTGGTCTAAATGCTTTTAATGCAAGCAGCAAGGTCCTTGCTGACCTTGAATTCTCTGGTATGAAGCAGATCAAGGTGATTACTTAGTTTGAGCTGGACCCACCATTCACAGGGTTCTGGAGCTATAAACATCCAGTTAGACTGGGTTCATGATATCCTGAGAGCATTTGTCCCCAGTCATGAGTAGCTTCTATTTTGATCAAATATGGTATTCAATGTTAAGAACACAGAGAGGAGAAAAGTTAAGGTATGGCTTGGTTAGAATGTTGGCATGTCTAATGGTAGCTCTTGAGGCTGATGAGTTGCATTTAACACATGACTACCAGTGCCCAAAACAACACTGTTGCTAGCACCTTCAGGTTGTAGCTAATCCCAGGGAAAAAGACTTGCATCATATTTGAGAGTGCTCTGCCCACTGTACTCATCTACGTCTATGTGTGTGATGAAGTGGAGGTAAAGCATGGCAGTTTCCAAACGCTTGAAAATAAACCACCCAGCTTTATGTGCACTGGTAGGGAATAAAATTATTAAATTAAAGTACTATGGCTTGTCTTCAGGGCAGCCTACATTTTTCAATTAAAATACATGGATTAAATTTTAAAATGATATCTTCTAGCATGACTTGACAAATACTTTCATATGAAATTTTGACTGTTTTATTCTCATTAGTGTCAGACTGTTGTTCTTTCCCAATGTCTCCTTGCTGTCACTTTGGTAATTTTGTACTGAGGAACACAATCAATTTAGAATTACATAAATCCTAAGGCAAGAAGTAAACATAAAGGGCATCCAAAAAAGGAAAGGGGAAGTGAAACGTTCCCTCTTTGCAGATGATATGATTCTGTATTTAAAGAACCCTATAGACTCCACTCCCAAGTTACTCAAACAGATTTGAACCTTTGGCATAGTAGCAGGTATAAAATTAATCCTCAAAAATCAACTGCTTTGGTCTTGACTTATCTCACTCAACATGATTCGTTCTAGATTCATCCACTTCCCTGAGAATGCCATTATTTTATCTTGTCTGTTGGCTAAGTAAAATTCCATTGTGTGTATGTATGTATGTATATATGTATGTATATATATGTAAATATATATATAACGTTTTTGTATCCATTCATCTGCAGTAGGGCATCTAGGTTGTTTCCATCTCTTGGCTATTATGAATAGTGCAGAGATGAACATAGCTGAGCATAAAAATTTATGACTCTATAGACATAATGTTTTAATACATAGATTAATATGTATCTGTGGCATACAAACCCTCAACTTAATTTTAATTATGTTCTAAAATCTAAGTGCCAGTGATTGTATATAGAGAGTCGCTTGTTGAATACTTGGTTGTTAAACATGTCATTTGAATGTTAAAATCAATGTTAATAAATTCTTTAATTAAAAAATCAAATTAAAAAATCAACTCTTTTCCTGTATGCCAGCAATAAAAGAATGAGGCAGAAATCAGGAAAGCAATTCCTTTTGCAATAGCCTCAAAATAAAATAAAATACTTAGTAATTAATTTAACCAAGAGTATAAAGGTCCTCTATGGTGAAAAATTCAAACACCTGAAAAAAAGAAATTAAAGCTGAACTAAGGAAGTGGAAAAAATCTCCCATGCTCCTTGATTAGAAGTATTAACATCGCAAAAATGGCAATCCTGCCAAGGGGTATCTAAATCTCCAATGCAATGCTCATCAGTACCCAGAGGTCATTCTTTAATGAAATAGAGGAAGCAATCCAAAAATTCATATAGAATAAAAAAAGACCCATATAGCAAAAAAAATCCTTAATGGAAAGCAGGATTGGTAATGAAATTGGTTCGGTATTGATAACAAACCAATACCAAATACCAAATCAATACCAAACTTTAGAATCTATTATAGAGCTATAGTAATAATAAAAAAATAACAGCTTGGTACTAGGACAAGAACAAGCTTGAGGTCAATATAATAGAATTGAAGACCCAGAAAATAACCCAAATAGTCACCAAACTACTATAAGGGAGCCAAAAAAAGCAGGGGAGAAATAGGATGGAAGAAAGACAGCCTCTTCAACAAATGGTGCTGGCAGAATTGGTTAAACACCTGTAGAAATCTAAAGTTGGATCCTTCTATGTCACCCTGCACCACAATTAATTCCAAATGTATCAAAGACCTTGAGGTAAAAGTTTTCTTCCTGAAAACTTTACAGGAAGAAATAGGAAATACACTTGGGCTCCCTGGAATACATCAAAACTTAATAAAGGCCCAGGAACACAACCAATTATAGAAAGTTTGAACAAATGGGACTACATTAAACTGCAGAGTTTCTGTATGGCAAAAGACATACCTAGCAAGTTAAATGGAAAGCCCACAGAGTGGAGAAAATCTTCACTAGCCATACAAGGGCCTCATATCTAAAAATATATCTACAGCTTAAAAAATTGAATCTCTCCAAAACAAATCTTCAAAGAAACAACCATCTCATTAAAAAGTAGGCTAAAGACTTAAAGAGACACTTCTCTACAGAGGAAATATAAATGGCCAGTAGACACATGAAGAAATGCTCTACATCTCTGGCCGTAAAAGAAATACAAATCAAAATATATTTGAGATTCCACCTCACCCCAGTTAGAACAGCCATTGTCATGAAATCTAATCACAACAGATGCTGGTGGGGATGTGGCCAGAAGGGAATGCTACTACACTGTTGGTGGGAGTGTAAACTTGTTCAGCCACTCTGGAAAGCAATTTGGTAGCTCCTCAAAAAACTAAACATAGAGCTCCCCTGTGACCCAGCAATTCAACTACTTGGCATTTACTCAAATGTCTATTAATAAGGACATGCTAAAGCATACTAGCACAACCATGTTCACTGCAGCACTATTTACCATAGCAAAGATATGGAACCAACCCAGATGCCCCTCAGTAGATGATTGGATCAACAAGATGTGGTATTTATGCACAATGGAATACTATGCTGCCATCAGAAAGAATAACATTGCCCCATTTGTAAGGAAATGAAAAGACTTGGAAAAAAATCATATTAAGTGAAGTAAGCCAAACTCAAAGAAACATATGCTTCATGGTTTCTCTCACTTGTAATTAGTTTAACAAGGATTTTCCTAGCAGAAGATCACAATAGCTAAAAAATTATGTGCATATGGCTATATAGGTTGAGGGTAATTGAAATGAACTCCAGAATATGGAAACGAGAGGTTTGTCTTTGCGATTGTTGTTCTTATGTGCTATGTGAAATTATTTCTTATCTATTTTTTTTGCTTATGGTTTATCTCATGTTGTTATGGTACCTGTCTTTGTTACCTGGTATATTGCATATACGTGTATTTGTTTATGTGAAATAGAGAAGGGAAGGAGAAAACAAGGTGATTGGGAGAGGGGGTAGAGAAGGTAAGTGGGGAAAAAAAACATGGAAAGGCAGGAAGGTGTAACAATATTCAAGAAATAATATACCCACCACCTGATGCATGTAACTAACCCTTCTATGCATCACCCTGACAATAAAAAAGAAAAAAGATTACATAAATATGTTTTTAAAATTTTAATTGTTTTTATAAAGGTGATATACAGAAAGATTACCGTTACATAAGTCAGGTAATGAGAACATTTCTTTTTGAACAATGCCTCCCTTTTCCTCATCTGTTTCAGGTTTTTCTTCCCATGCCCACACACAAGTTCATTTAGTGAGCACCTCAGCCACATTTGTTCATCCTTCAACCCTCCAATTCTCTGCTCCCACCTTTCCAAGGACAGATTAATGAGCAAACAAGACAAAAAGAAAATAAGACAAAAAAGGAAAGAAAAAACTTCATTCCATGTCCTGTTAGTTCACTTTGATTAAAATTATTCTACATGATCAGATGCATGTAGCTAATGCATCTTCATGTTCCTCTCCTGAGAATATTCTCCTTGGCTCTCTACTCCATCAGAAAGAATGATATGGTAGGTACAATTTCTTAGGAAATAGAAAACCATAAAAAAATATTAACCAAAGTAAGCCAGATTCAGTAAAACATAAAAGGGGTTGAGAAGAGAGAGAGCCACCAGGCTGGAAAGCAAACCTGAATATTTCTTCATGCTATTTTGAGTAGCAAGTAAAGGAATATTATTGAAGATTTTTCTGAGACTCTCATCTGTCTCTCGGTGTTCTGAACCTTTTGTTCTAGATCTATACATACTTTAATGTGGGACTAGCTATAAAAATGTTTGCATGGTTTCCCTCACTTGTGGTAGCTAGACAGTGTCTATAAATATACAAATGAATACACTGGATGGTTAAAAAAATACACTGCAACATGATAAGTTATCCAGCACTGTAGGAATGACACAAATCTCTTACTCCCATTTATAAATTTGTCCTTGGGGCCAGCTCTTTCCCTTCTGCCGGCCTCTGAGTGCACCCTGCTGGATTCCCTGGGGAGTGCCACCCACTGTTAAGTGGGTCAATAGAGCTGTGCAGATACCCACATCTCCATGCATAGACCTGCAGGTGACATATAGTTCTAGCATCCTTCCTTCTCACTGATTAAAAATAATGACCCAGCCTGTAAAGATTTAGATATTAATAATTTCTACAAAATTTCTGTCCTTATCCGTTGCTGGAGATGGAATGTAAAGATACTGCCCTGAATTCAGAGGTTGTAGTTGATTTTTCCATTTCCAATAGCACTTCTAGGTGAACCTTTGGGAAGCAATGAACTCACAAAGATGAAGTCTTCCTGAATGGCATTATTAGTTCCTTTGTGAGACAGGAGAGAAAGAAGCTACCTTCAACCAGAAAATGTGATCACACCAGACTAGTTGTGAAGGCTTCCTTATGCTAGGAAATGCCACTTTGCAGTAGCAACTTGAGTTCAAAACAAAGGCAGTGGGCTAAGTGTAATAAACACACACACACACACACACACACACACACACACACACACACACACCTCAAAACAAATGGGTACAGTTCCATTCATAGTATATTCTTAAAATAATGTGAAGATGTAGCTTTACAGAAACTGTAAGAGGACTTTGGAAGAGTAGTGAAACTCCTTTTTATTCTGATTGTGGTGTGATTATACACAACTGTACACGTGTGCATGTTAGTAGTAGGAAATTAAAAATGAGTTAAGTTGGGAGTGCAAATAAAGAAAATTAATGGAAGGTGGGAGCGTGTGTAGCTACTATGGTTGGTACTGAGTAAGGAGAAAGGATTCCTTAATGTTTACCCCCTTAGAATTCTAAGTGGAGAGAATGGAATAGAATGGAGAAAGAATAAGGAGCGGATAAACGGAACCTGACCATCCATTCAGGATAACCTTCAGTTAAGGGCATGGCAGCATGAAAAGGGAAATACAGCAATTCATCAGCAAAACTATAGAACATGGCAAGGTACTTTAAATAGGTTAATAAAGAAGCAGATGGGCGTGGATAAGCAGCAAAAATATTACCTTATAAGAAAGAATGAATTTTTCCAGAATCTCTGACAAAAGTCACAAAGGAACATTTTTATAGGGAGTCCCACATTGAAGTATGTATAGATCTAAAACAAAAGGCTCAGAACACCAAGAGTGTGAGTCTCAGAAAAATCTTCAATAATATTTCTTTACTTGCTACCCAAAATAGCATGAAGAAATATTCAGGTTTGCTTTCCAGCCTGGTGGCTCTCTCTCTTCTCAGCCCCTTTTATAGTTGAGCAACAATGGGAACCACCACCCTTCACCTACCTCTGTCCCTCCGTCCTGTCACAGCACTTGATTTCTTCACTGACTTTATGATCTGTAGTTCCATTATTTTTTTTTTAGCACTGAGCAGTGGACTTTTTTGGTTTGCCTTTCCCCCCACATCCCTTGTTGAAATCTACAGAATAAATTCAGACTTCAATATATATTTCTCTTGAAATCACTTTTTAAAATCAATCCATTCCTGACTAAAGGAAGAACATAGAAAATGGCTCAAAATTGTCACTTTGTAAAACATACCAAACCATTCTTCCATCCTGTTTCATAAGGCTGCCCAGGAACACAGAGGAAATGTCTGGAATTTCCATGTTAAGCATCATTATATAATTCTTAAGGGCTTTGTCATTTTATAATATCTGCAGGTCTTTATGCTAATTTTACAATCTGTTGTTCAGATTGGCTATAGGCTGAGTTTTGGAAGTAGTAAATGGCAGAATGTTGGCCCAAACATTTAGATTCCTACTCTTTTATTTATCCTAGCATACCCAATTACTCTTTTCTTTTAATGTATAGAAACCTACAGTTTCTTTATTGAATAATTATCTTTCAAATCTTTCAAATCTCTTAACCCAGTAGCAAGCAATTTATCCTCACTTTCACACTTTTTTCTCTCCTTACGTCAGCAGATGGTCTATTAATTGTGTGCCCAATTTAAATGAGAATGTTTTAAGTTTTTCTTTGCCAAATGCAGGGGTACTTGCAAGAGCCTTCTTTATGGAGATAGCCAATGCTATCCAGCAACACACAGATGTATTTATCTCTCTGGACTTGCATTTTTATATTTTCTTTAGCCTCTGGAAATTTCAAAGCAATAATCTATGAGCTTACCTTTTCCTTTCTTACAGCAACTAGCCTCTGCCTTATTATTAAAAGTTAAATTGTTTTCTAAAGAGAACTTGTAATTTTTTTCTGCAGTTGCTCAGTTGTAGGTGTTCATTTCAGAATGAGAATAGAGAAGAACTGAAACTGTTTTACCATCATGACATTCAAAATTTCGGCTTTGCCATATAAAGAAGTATACAATACTAGCATAATATTTTCATATGTTTACTGAGAAGGAATGGCAATATTTTGATTCGCATAATAAGCATGATGTTGTGCCCTGAATGCAAACAGGGACATTCACTTGTAGAAATCTAATCCAGAGTACTAGATATAATCTATTAGCATATCTTTTGTTAATTCATGGATGAAATGTTTAATCATTTGCGTGTTCAGTAGTCAGAAGCACTTCACCAACCCCAGGTGTTGGAGAGAATTCGATGGTGTACTAGGATCGCAGTGCAGGTAAAGCAACTTTAAGAGCATCTCTAGCATTCTCATGTGGTAACATACACTCAGCACCGAGCAACCCAAGGCTGGAGCATTGAGACTCATGACAGCCCGGGGTTTACAAGGAAGCCTGTCCCCAAACCCAGCAACAACAATCCCAGAAGACAAGTAAAGAGGATATCCTCCCTCACTTCTCCAGTTACTTTCCATTTCTGTGAATATCCTTCAGGAAAGGACAAACAGGCTCACCAACAACCAGTTTTTTTGCATTTGTTAATAAATCACAGTTAAAAGGAGAAAGTTTGGGCTTTCTAATCTCAGACATAACCACCTTATGTATGATCATCAGATGACTTCCAGAGTAAACTGTTTCACAGAGATATGCTAGTAGATAATATTTGTAATTTTTCCCATATTGGTGTGGTTTATTACTGAATGAAAACATTATAGGCAACATTTATAATATGTGCGCATCATTGAAGAATAATGTATTATGTACAGATGGTTCTTGTCTTATACTACTGTTGCATTCCAATAAATAGTCAAAAGTATGATGCTATGGAAGTATATTTGAAAATACTTCCAAATCTAAATGCATTGACTGCATCTAACCAAGCAAACATCATAGCTTGGCAAGATGCTTCATTCAGTGTGCCCTGTTGCTATCCTTAAGACTGAAGGACAGACAGGCAGGGGCCTGCCTCCTGCATGCAGCTGGTCAACACTGTTCCACCTCCCAATAGAGCATCATACTATGTGTTGCTGGCCCAGGAAAAGTTCAAATTCAGAATCTAAGTTGGTGTTTCAACTGAATTTGCATCCCTTTCATGCCTCAGAAGCTTCAAAAACAATTATCAGCTGAGCCATCCTAGGTTGGGGGAATGCCTGTGTCTGTCATGTTCTGTCTCAAAAGTGTTATTTCAAATAAGCAAGCTGAAGGAAGAAATCTGCATCCCAAGGCCATTGCCAAAAGCCCTCACGTGATAATACATTTGATATTAAAAAGGAAAGCTCTCACCGCTTTTTGTTGGACAAAGGCCCTAAATGGACTCGATTTGCTACAACAGAAGAAGGGGATGCAGCAGAAGAGAATGTACCAGAATCAGTGAATAAAATAAGGTGCCTGACCAAGACATGAGAAAGGGTATCAACGTATGTGAATTAATGTACCTTCTATCTGGCAAATATAATGTAACCCTTCTATTAATTACAATAAAAAGTATATGAAAAAAGAAGGTGCCTGTGCCTAAGTGCAATATAATTTGCTCCTTAATCAGTAAAATAAAATAAAAGCAAAAAAAGAAATAAGTAAATTCTCTAAGCTAACAGATAATTTGATATATATATGATTTTTTACAAGTGAACATTTCAACTACTGAAAAGAGTTCAATCTTCAAACTACCACAATTTATTTTTTTTTCCTTTTTTCATTTTGTATATTTACATATTTATTTATTGCCAGTCTTGGGCTTGAGCTCAAGGCCTGAGCACTGTCTTTGGATTTGTCAAGGCTAAGCTCTACCACTTGAGCCTCAGCACCACTTCCAGCTTTTTTCTATGTATATGGTACCAAGGAATCGAACCCGGTTCTTTGTGCTTGCTAGGCAAGCACTCTACCACTAGGCCAAACTCCCGGCCCCATTTTTCTTATTTAGTAAACATTTCTTTTGAAGTTTAACACGCAGGGGCTCATACCATAAGTCAAGGTATTTTCACACCTTCCCCACACAAGCATCAAAATTGAGACACAGAATACACGCAGTGCCTCAAAACAGCCTCCACATTCTTTCCAGTGACTTATTACTCTTCCTTGTAGAGCTGTCCTATTTTCTGACATTGTGGAAGCCATTTGCTGATGTGCCATTAAGTAGAAAAACCTCTGAGAGTTTCTATCAGTTACATTTTTACCACTCGGTTTTCAATCAGAGATTTCAGATTTCCTTAAGGTATTCATTCCTCAGAATATCTGGGTTTTTTTCCCCCTTCTCACTTTAATTATCCAAATCAAAAATGCTACTTTTGGAAAGGTGACTTCTTATTACAAAATCTTGAAGCGAAAGTGAGAGGGGGCAGGGAGGTGCTCTGAAGCGAGAAGGAGCATCATCATTACAATTTGAAGTACAGCATGGCAGCAGTCATAAATTCATGGAGGGCTACCTTTCTGGGTAACATTTTATTTTATTATTATGGAGAAGAAATATAACTTTGCCTTTAGCCATGCACAAACCTTCTGGGATGATAGATATTAAATATATGAAAAGTGAAGAATGAACTTTAGCATTGTAATACATTATAAATATATTTAAGGCATAAAAATCTATAATAAATGGACAGAACTGGTACTGGAACATTTTCTATTTAAAGAGTGGCTGCTAATACCTCATTCTGGTGCAGCCATTTACAGAGGGAGTTGTCATTTTTCTTGTTTATCACTGAAAGAGCCCATCGATGTTCAAATTTTTCAAAAACTGTAATGCTAAGTTAATTAGAGCCTCATTTTAAAACCAATTTTGTTATTCTTTTTAGGACAGAGAGTCGAAGAGCAAATCTAAGTTACAGGCTCTAAGTACTTCTTGCTATTTTCTTCCATGAATAACAGACTGATAAACACTCAATGATGGAATAATGAAAAGGAATGTTATATATATTAAATAATTAGGTACATTTAGGAATATGAATATATGGTAAATAAAAACAGTCTCCCTCTCCCTCGCTTTCTGTGTCTGTCTGTCTGTCTGTCTGTCTGTCTGTCTGTCTCTCTCTCTCTCTCTGTCTCACTGTGTCCCTCTGTGTCTGTCTGTTTCTCTTTGTCTCTGTTTCTCTGTCTCTCTGTCTGTCTCTCTCTGTCTGTCTCTCTGTCTGTCTCTCTCTCTGTCTGTCTCTCTGTCTGTCTCTCTCTGTCTCTCTGTCTCTGTCTCTGTCTCTGTCTCTCTGTCTCTCCCCCCCTCTCTCTCTGTGTCTCTGTCTCTCTCTGTCTCTCTGTCTCTGCTCTCTCTCTCTCTCTCTCTCTCTCTCTCTCTCTCTCTCTCTCTCTCTCTCTCTCTCTCTCTCTCTCTCTCTCTCTCTCTCTCTCTCTCTCTCTCTCTCTCTCTCTCTCTCTCTCTCTTCCCTCATCATCTGTTGCTTTACTGTTCCTTAGTCTCTTTACCCTTCATGTATTGTATCACATGCTCTCTGTCTTAACTCTGCCAAATGATATAATTTTCAAAAGGACTGTGATCCTATATTCCATTTTAACTGCAGAAACACCAGTGTCTAGAGTGTAGCTGACATATTGCAGACTGCCATGGTTGCAAGGAGGAACCCGCGGGGGTTAAGACCTGACGCTGTAATACAGGATCATTGTCACCAGAGGGCAATAGAACAACATTAGATGCTTAATGATGGGCGCTGGAAAAAGGTGTGTTTATGAGAGAAGATACTTAATTTATCCAAACGCAGGGAGCCTACATGGACAGAATCAGGGGAAACAGAGGCAGCCTCTGTTTTCCTACAGGACACTTTGGGCCTCAATTCACTGTCAGGACTTCAATTTCAGCATATTTTAATGGTTAGCATTAATTTATTAATACCGGTTCACTTCGGGCCCTAATAATAATATTCTATGATTCTAAAACAAATAGTATTCCTTCTGCCTTTAAAAAAAAAGAAAAAGATCACCTAGATAAATGAAATAGAAGAAATGAATTTTATGTGAAGTTCTCTTGAAACTACTAGGATCTAATAAAACTTCCTCAGGCGTTCATAGAAAGACTGTCTTGTGAAGACAGACTCCATCAGGGAGTGAATGAGTCATTTTAATTATCCCAACTCTGTCCTTGGAATAATGAAGATTACCTGAAAGGTTAGTAAAGCCAGCACTGCTTTAGAGATCGCAAATCTCTGCGAAAGCCACTATTCCGTGCTGTGGCTTCCGTCCTGCTTCTTGCTTGTGAGGAGAAGTTCATGTGAAGAAGATGGGAGGGTGGGATGCTGATGAAGATGCACCAGATTCATGAGCTGTTTTGTTTTGCTTTTTAATGGCAACTCTTTTCTACTACTACTTAAGGATGAAAAAAAATTATGAAAGAAGTTGGGATGTAGATGGTATTGCCTCTTAGAAAAGAGCACCACCAAAAGAAAGAAAAAGATACAGGCCAATGTTGCAGACATACACAAAAGGGAGCCTCTGACTTGAACATTATGCAAGGATAACTGCAGCTTGTGACTCTGAAGTTAGTATTATTTATAATACAAAATGTGACTTTACATTATTCATATTAAAAATGTCAAAAGCATTTTACTTTTAATACTTATTTTTTAAAAATACTTATTTAAGGGGCTGGGAGTTTGGCCTAGTGGTAGAGTGCTTGTCTAGCATGCATGAAGACCCAGGTTCAATTCCTTGATACCACATACTTAGAAAAAGCCAGAAATGGTGCTGAGGCTCAAGTGCTAGAGCTCTAGCCTTGAGAAAAATCCAAGGACAGTGCTCAGGCCCTAAGTTTAAGCCCAGAACTGGCAAAAAAATTAAAAATACTTATTTAATATACTTTATGATATTTAAAAGTGATATCAAAAAAAGAAAAGAGGCAAATGTATTTTATAATAGGAGGAACAGATTGAATTCATGTTCTTCTTTTGCAATTTTTAAATTATATTTTTATTTTCTTAAGAAGTTGTATAAAGGGGTTGCCATTTGACACATCAGGTTATAACTACAATGAGTCTTTATTAATGTCAACCTCTCTGACACTCTCTTGCATCCCTTCCAAACTGACCTGTTTCCTGAATTCTCCTGGTTTCACCGGATGCACATTGAATATTATCACTGTGTTCTGCTCCCTTTCCTCTCTTCATTAGTCTACCCCTCTCCACACCTTGCTCCCCCACACATCTTTCAAATACCATGTTTCTAGTTTTCATTTCTGGATTGTGAGTTAGTTTTTCTAATGAATTACATTAATTAGAATTCTCCTCTGCAAATATAATATTTTGATTGTATACATTTTGTACAGTTGCATGCAGCCCTGTATCTGTTTACTTGTAAATTAGATCTAGCTAGCTTCCACAAATGATAGAAAACATAGATTCTTTGTCTCTGGCCTGACCTATTTCACGTGACATGACTTTTTCCAAATCATGAAAACTTTCTTAACAAATAATGTGATATTATTCTTCTTAATATTAGTTACATCACTATGTGTATATATATATGCATTTCACATTTTCTTGATTCATTCATCCATTGATGTATAGCGTGATGTGGAGGTGCTGATTCTTCAAGTTCCTATGTTAAGTTGGAGTTCAGGAAGCCTTGTCCCAAAAGACCATCAGAGGCCATCACCAATGTAAAAGCAAGGGAATCTTAACAAGCTCGAGCTTGGATCTCCCACGTACACGGTCGCAACGGGTGACGCTGAGAGGCTCCGTGCCCAGAGGTACAGCTCCTTTTATACATTTTGGGGGGAGGCAGGAGCTGAGTACACATCATAGTACCTTGTAACAAATCACTACACACCGTGGGAAAATCATAAAACAACTCTATAGTATGATTAGCACGCTACCAAATGGGAAAGGTTCATAAACAAATTATTGGTTAGATTCATTGAACTGGTTGGGTGACACCACTAGAGTGACTCAAGAGGGTTTCTGGTCTAGATAGTGATTACCAGACTCTAGGAGGAGCTATTCTGGTATTATAGAGATAAGTGCCATCTGTGGTTCTGGAAATTGATCATCACTAGGCTTTTTCCTAGCATTACGGTGGAAGTGGGTCAAGGGTCCCAGCACAACATAGGGCCTCAGCAATAAGGCAGTGAAACCGGTTACAGAAGCAGAACTGGCAGTTAGTTAGTGACTACAAAATGGTGGTTACAAATTTTAGTTTCTCATTTTGAGCTCACATACAGAATATACATATATTTGGCACATAGTGGGCAAAGATCTTCTCCCATTCTCTAGGTTGTCTTTTTTAAAAAAAATTATTTTCAGAGTGATGTATAGAGGAGCTACAATACATTTGTGAGTTAGGGAGTACATCGAACATTGTTACCCCTTCCCATGCTTTTCTCCCCCTTTCCCTCCTCTCAGCCCCTTTCAAGTTGTAAAGTTCATTTCCAACATATTGTCTTGTGATTATCGCTGTTACACTAGTTCACTCTTTGTCCTTTCTCTCATTATAAGTTGTCTTTTTAGCTTAACTATGTCTTTTGCTGTGCAAAAACTTCTTAATTTAATGCTATCCCATATGTCAATTCTCTCTTTGACTTGCTGATCCAGTAGAACTTTGCAGAGAAAGCTTCTTCCTGTGCCAAAAAGTTCTAAGATTTCTTCTACATCTTGTAATAGTTTCATAGTTTCAGGACTCAGACTGAGTCATTAATCTATTTTGGATTGATACGAGGACAGGGTGACAGAGAAGGATCCTGCTTCAGTTTTCTGCATGTGGACCTCCAGCTCTGCCAACATCATTTGTTGAAGAGAATGTCTTTTTCTCAGCCTATGTTTTTGGACCTCTTATCAAATACTAGATGACTGTAGATCTGTGGGTTTATTTCTGGGTTTTCTGTTCATTGGTCCTGGGACCTATATTTGTTGTTGTTGTTGTTTGTTCTTTTGTTTGGGCTATTTTTTTTGCCACTACCAAGCTGTTTTTTATTTCTATAGCTTTATTAAACTTTGAAGTCTTAATTGAATTTTATTTTCTTACAAAAGTTTAACCTTCTATAAAAGAAGGTATATTTAAAAAACAGGTCAGGGAAGAGCAATAATTAGCTTGGTGCTCTAATTCATAGACAATTTTTAAAGCAGAATTACTTTCAAGTAATTTTTGTCTTAATTACCCTTTGTACAATTCACTTATAATTTTGTTAGTTTGAAAAATTAAAGTCTCACTATGCATTTGTGAAGATTATCTTTTGTTAATGCAGTCCCTCAGAATTAAAAATTGTATGTTGTCATAGACAAGCAAAACAGTTTTTTTCAAGATCAGGCACCTAAATGAGTTTAACTAAAGTTATTCTCATAAGATTAAATACATTCATTTCTACTTTTGGCAATATTTTAAGCTTGATATTTTGCTTATTTAAGAATCTATATTCATATTTCACAGAATTTTATTTTCCCATTGGGGAGAGAATGAGGACATGAGAGCAAACACAGTTAAAGTTCTTAGAACTGATAATTAATGATAAAGTAAAAACAGCTTAAGTTTTCATTTATCTGATCTGATTCCATTGTTGAATGTTGGTCTCTCTGGTTGGAAATAAGCAAGGAGATGTATTCTCCTCTTGCATCAGAATAGCACTAAATAAACACATTTAGTTTTCCAATTTTATGACAGAATACTAGACTGTGTTTATGGAATGAATTAAACCATCCAAGTCAGTTCCTGGTTGTATTGTTGCAATTAGTTCTCCTCTTTTTCTTTTAGTTTTGTAGTACTAGGGTGCAAATCCAGACTTCTACCATTGAGCTATACTCTCAGCCCTAGGCTGTATTTCTCCAATGCCTGTTACACAATGTGTTCACCTTATGTCAAATGTTGCAGACCAGAAGTGTGTTGGATTTTGAAATTCTTTTTTATGATTTTATGCAAATAATGAAATATCCTGTGGAAATAAGGAACTCAAATCTAAACATAAAATTGATTTCTGTTTCATGAACACTTATATACAGAAGTTGGTTTTATCCAACATTTTTCATGTGTTTGCATTTTGACCAGCACCTCTCTCATGAAATCAAGTATAGAATTTTCCATTTGCAATGTGACATAAGCCTTCTAAGCCTTTTAAATTTTGTACCATTTTTTTGGCATTTATATTGGCCCTGGAACTTGAACTCAGGGCCCTGGCATTGTCCCTGAGTTTCTCTTTGTTATGAAAACTGTCATTCTCTTAAAATTTGTATTTTCTATTCTGCATTCTCTATTCATGCCTTTTTATATAACAGAAGCTCAGTGAATATTTATAAATGAATACATAAATTGTAGCTTAGGAACTTTAAGGACAGAACAGTCTCACAAGCATCTTCATACTTCTAGTACTGAGCACATAGAAGCACGGGGCATGCAAAGCTACTAAATGTTTCATGAATTAAACATTGGCTAATTTATTCTCTTTACAGGGTAGCATAGTAAACAAAACAACTTTCATGCTCTCTTGAAGATATTCTTGCAGGAGAACAGAGGTAATTGACCCAAGTGCATGAATAATTAAGTAATTAAAATATCTGATAGTGACAGAGGTGTGCTGAGATCCCTCTAGCATGTCAAGAGAGCCTGCTCTGAGTAACTGATAATCAAATTCATTGTTGAAAACATTGGATTCCAAGGAGCACAGTTCTAGTCCCTTGTTGGTTCCCATAGCAGGGAAAGTACCTGCATAAGGATTTGGCAGGCTCCTTGGGAAAGCAAGGTCAGAGAAATGGCAGACAGAAGACATGGGCATTCCTATCACATGCAACGGACACTGGCAAAGTAGATTGAAAACATTGATGCAGGAATTCAGGCACAGAATTTGCTTCATAGTCAACATGGTAGTGTATTTAAGCATCAGGAAAACACTTACTAAGTGGCTTCTAGCCTCAGGCATTGTTGATGCTAGGGCACAACAATGAACAAAACAAACAAACAAAAACAAAAAACAAAAAGTTCTAAGAAAAAAAATCTGTCCTTATAGGACTTACATGTATTAATGAAGTAGAGATCACCAACTAAAGAATAATAAAGATAACTATAGGAAAGACTAAATTGTTTCAGCTGTGACAAATTCTATGCAAGAAAAATCCTCAAGCCACTTGGGTGGTGGTACTTTTTCCCACGATCTTTATCCAAGGAATTTGTAAGTCAGACAACTGGGCAAACACTAGAAGTTCCCTTAACACTGCCTTTTCTATTTGATGGTACCTACCTTGTCTAATATCTCTACTGAGAGAATATTACTTGATTATGTAATTCAGACAGTAATGAAGAATAATGAAGAAGCTAAAATCACTTGTGCTGATAGTCAGCTTTTTTTTTTTTGCCAGTCTTTTTTTTTTTTTTTTTTTTTGCTTGGGCTAGAGCTCTACCGCTTAAGCCTCAGCACCACTTTTGGCTTTTTTCTATGTATGTGGTGCCAAGGAATTGAACCCAGGTCTTCGTGCATGCTAGGCAAACACTCTACCACTAAACCAAACCCCCAGCCCGTGGAAGTCAGCTTTGTGAAAAATGAGGATTTACAGCCTGTAGTTTAGTTCTTTTGTTTTGTAACTGGAATTTTTTTCAGAAACAGCTATCTATCTTCACAGTTAGGAAAGCACACTCTATTATTGTTAACACAGATACTTCCTCTATCTACTTTATGAAAAAAAAAACATTATTAGCCAGGTGCCTTGGAGTCTAGGAAGTAAGTTTATAATTCTATTGTGGATAGCTGTGTGGAAATGCTTCTGGGAGTTGACCAACCTGTTGTAAGTCATGCCACATATAATGTGGCTCATTATGAAAATGGATAGAAAAACCTTTCCAGTGACTGTAAGTAAACTCTATGCCCTGCCACTGACACACAGCAAACAACTCATTTGTTGTGTCTGTGTTGTTTTGGGTGTGCATGTGTGTAGTGTTCATGCATATGGATGTGACTAGGAAAACATGAATAACCAATTGAAAGCTGGGGAAGAAGTTGAAGGAAAGTAGGGGAAAATCAAATACAAAACACATAAAGTTGACATCCAAGTTTTAGTAAAAATATACATCATTTCTTGCCATGGGTTCTAACCCTTTTTTCCCTTTACTCTCCTCTAGGATTCCAGAATTTCCATTTTTACAAAGAATTTATTGTGGTGAATGCTATTTCGTGAGTGTCCATGAAGGCAAGATTCTCCTACGACTTTCCTTGGCTTCCTTCTCTTTCCTGGAAATAACAGGAAAATGAAAACCAAGGGTAAAAAAGAGAAGAAGAGTCAGAAGGAGAGGGAGTTTGGCAGTGAGCAGTTCACCATGGTGTGATGGTGGTGTCAGGGGCTGGAGTGCACTGACTGGCTGCCTCCAAATAGGCCACACTCCATTCACAGCACTGCAGCCAGAAACTCACAGCAGAATCACATCTGAGCACAAGCTGTTGTCACAAAGGCACCCAGAGAGGCAGTATTCAAAAGCTGACAAAGCATTTCTGAAGTGGGAAAGAAAGGAGTCTCTGATGCTACTGGAAGGAGAAGACTCCCAGGCTTGCTAGCCAAGTCTGGACCATCACAGAGGGCAAAGGGACATGGCTGCTGGGTTTGTCTGAACTTCACATTTGCAAGACGCTGCCCAGTTGAGAGCAGAAGAGGAAAGTATCACCGCAAAGAACAGAAATGAAAATGTAGGAATCACAGGTGGCCAAAGGCTGAACTCACGATGGATGTGAACTGGAGAATCAAGCATTGAAGCCAGAAAAGTTTACAAGATTCTATCTCAATGAGCCAGAAAAATTCTTAACTGGATGCACAGCTTAAGGAGTAGAGCTATAGTGTGAGCAAGAAAAGTTGAGGAATAATTTGATGCCATAAGGTCAAGCCCTTGGATTAGGAAAGAAAGAAAGAGAGAGAGAGAGAGAGAGAGAGAGAGAGAGAGAGAGAGAGAGAGAGAGAGAGAGAGAGAGAGAAAGAGAGAAGAAAGAAAATTAGATAGATAGATAGATAGATAGATAGATAGATAGATAGATAGATAGAGGACCTAGTTTATGGGACCCCTAGTATACTATGATAGATGACACTTTATCTCCAAATAACAATCAGCATGTTCACCAAATTTCAAAGCATTTCTCCACCACAAAGGAACTGAAGGATGGATGAGATTCTGCTATTCCATTGCCTCTGCAGAAAGAACTGCAAAGTTCCAGGGCAAGGTGAACAAAAAACAAACAATGTGAGTGGACTGTGTCATTCGCTGGGGCAACTATTGGAGAAATCGATAGTATCGTGGAATTGCTTTCCTTTTAACTTAGCATACCCAGTGTATCATGTTGCTAGGATAAGCAGACGTCAGCATTTAACTTATCTCCTTTTTACTTTTCATGGTTAGACATTCTGAAAAGTATTATTTAAATAAATGATAGGAAGGTACAACTAATTTTAGTACAGAAATACCAATCCATTCCTTCCATTCCTTCTAATTAATTGCTAAACACCATAGTGCTATATTGCCAAAATATATCTAGTGATATATCAATATATTGATTCAAAATATTGAGAAGCCACTTGGATCATGAAATTGTTTGATTGTCATTCACTAAAGCATTTGCTTTGAGAACATTATAATTGTCTCATTTTTTTAAACTTCCATTGAAGTTAATCCTAGCACTTTCTGCTTGCCGTACTGGTGCTCTACAACTTGAGCCATGCTGCCAACCATTGCCTGGTTTTGGAAGTTTTGAGAATTGAGCTTAGGAACTCATGAGATCTAATACAGAGCTACACTTTAACCCCACCAAGCCTTCTAACAAATGTCACAAGAAGTGTGTAGGTAACTATACTTCTCCCTCAAAAGTTCCTTCATTTGCAACAAAAGAATATGTTCAAATCTTTTATCATCTAAATATAACAACTCAAACAGCTCTATAGGTATAACTTGAAGATGTTTCAAGGAGAAATGCAAAGAAAGGGAAGCCTGTATGTAGTAGTCTTGCTAGTAATGTAGATATGATCAGAGTGACTAAGTGTGTCTTAAAACTTAGTCTTGCAAAGTATAAGAACTATAACCTTTATTATAAGAACTATACCTTTGTTATAAGTACAAGAACTATACCTTTCTTTCAGATTAGGGACTTAATAAAAGCAAGAAGCATAATAAAATAATAAGCCCTATGTCACTATTCTCATGGAAATAACATTACTTTTGGGTAAATTTATTTTATTATTCATAATATTGAAAGTAATGAATTTTATAAATGTTGCAAAAAGAAAACTCAGGCAATTGCAATGACAGAACTAAAGGTAAGCTCTCTATTTCTTTCTCCTCCAACCCTGTAAGATAAGCTCAGAGAAGCAGTCCCCTCTCCTTCAAAAAATTATAGCTTCATGTCACATACTTTCTGGCTATTCCTGAAGTAATATATGGGAAAACAAAGAAATATTTTCTTATGAATTGCTTCTCTACAGGAAACAAAACACTTTAAAGAGATGTTTAAAAGTCCTGCAAGTTTATCAGTTTGGAGAGCTCAGACACAGACAGAAAAATGGCTATGGGAAATGAAAAAGAATGATTCGTGCAGGTCTCAAATTTTGCCTTCTGGAAGAACATATCTAGTTCACCCTGTGTTTATAATATCTAATTCCTATCACCCATAATGAAAGCAGAAGACCTCACAACCATGCCCCTAGAAAGAGTGATTCATCTCATTTCCCTTCTTTACTGCCTTACAAGAGGTTGCCATGGCACAGGCAGCCTCTTTTCAAGCAAAGCTGAAAATGTGGAATAAAAATGGAGAACACATAAAGAAACGAGAAGTACAGTGGTTCCTTGCTTTACAGCCTCACAACAATGTGCCCAGTATAGCAAGACAGCCGAAATACGTTCAGAAAAAAAAACAAAAAACAAAAACATGGTAAATTTCATCTTATGTGAAATTTCATGAGCTATCGGGATGAATTAAGAAATAGCCCACAACAGGAAAGCAAAAACAAAGTGTGACATTTAAAGAGTTTAAAGAGAGACTGCTATTGGGAAGGAGCAAAAAACAATCTTAAACTTTTTGCTTTTTGTCCCTCTAGACTGGAGAACAAGCAATCATTGCTGTTGTATTCATTTGTGTTTAACTCTTTGTTTCACTTCATTTTTTGTGTGTTCGAGCTTTTCTTAAATTAACCTTTGTGAATTTTACTCTTTGACATTTTGTTATTTCAGAGCATATAATTTATGTATCTTTATACATTGACATATATATGTCATGTATATATGCTCATTTTAACATATTTGGCAAATGACTATTAATGCAAGGTTAAACCACACAACTTATTTTCAGTTCTTACCACTTGTGTCAGTAATATCCTGTATGAATATTAAATTCATTGCATTTACTTGTCAGTATACCTTTTTAGCCTCTTTTAATCTGCAGTAATTTCATATTTCTTTTTTCTTGCATAACACTGATGTTTTTGTAGATCATAGAAAGAAAGGAAAATGGAAAGGAAAGGAAGGAGGGAGGAAAGCCAAGAAGGAAGGAAGGAAAGAAGGAAAGAGATAGGGAGAAAGGGAGGGCAGAAGGGAGGGAGGAAGGGAGAGAAGAAGGAAAATGTGTGTTTCCTTCTTTGGTTAGGAGTTTCAGAATAGTGCTGGTAATGTGTATTCTGCACAAGAATATTCAACAGGGCAGAGGCCAGAAGCTCACTAAATAAAACATTTTGAAATAGGCAAGCTTAGCAAAAATCTAGTGCTTTATTCAACTGTGAAACTATAACACATTTGTTTTATCCATTGTTATGTGAGTGTAAGGAATTGTATGTCAGTGGGAAGAGTGCTGAAGAGGACAAATTAGCAGTACTGTGAAGCAATTCTCAACTTGAAGTCAGAGGCCTGAGTGAGTTTCAGCTTCTCTACTTAATGAGGTATTTCCCTTGGACAGTTCATTTACTCTTTCTGGGCCAACTCTGCCCAGCAATAACAGAGCACATAGAACAAAATGCTTCCATATTATTGATGTACTAAGAAATTATGAATATAAGCTCTATAAAGGTAGACATACTTTTTCTGTATCGTCACTGCCAAAACACCTAACGTATAGGGAGAGTCCTTTCATGAACATTTGATGAAAGAATAAATGAAGCAGGAACAAGGGACCCATGTCTGTTATCCTAGCTAACATCTGAGGATCGATAACAGTCCAAAGCCAGCTTGGGCAAGAAAGTTCATAAGACTCTTATCTTTGATTCAAAAAGCCAGAAATGGATTTGTGGCTCAAGTGGTAGAGTGCTAGTTTTTAGCTAAAACATTTAGGGACAAGGACCAAACTCTAAGTTCAGGCCCTAAGCATTCAGCAGTAACATGAGTTGTTCTCTTCATCTGCACTTAGTCTTTTCTACCATGAAGCAAGGAACTATGAAACTCTAGGCAACATTTTGAATCAATATTTGTATAATTCTAGGGAATACAGTGCCCATAAATAATATCAAACACACATATGCAGGCAAATAAACACATTTGGAGAAGCCTGGGCTCCCACAAATTTGGTTTAGCATCTCTGAAAAATAATTAGAAGGGAAAAGGAAGATGGCACTCAGACCAAGAACAGTCTTTCTACAATGAAAATTTCATATGTTGCAGGGGAGGGGATCAGCTTGCTTACTGTCACCAGTGCAATCCCAAGAAGAGATCAGTGAGAGCCGTTACTCTGCTGATTAGGATCTGGAGCTCAGAAATGTTTTGGTTTTGCTTTTGCTTTTTTCTGATAAAAAAAAATCAACCATCTGTAGATTAGAACTAGGTCTGGTGAAACTTTCAGTAATGAAGTTTAAAACATGCAAAATATGAAGATAGTAAAATACATACATGCATTTTTCTCAGAAACATGCATTTACCACATGTATAAGCAAGATAAAAGACCCCTGAAGAGCCATTATTAGACAATAATGTCTTAGAGTACATTCCTATCCCTTTTTCTCTCCAGACCTGAATGTGAAAGCTGTGGAAAGCACTCTATTGAGCTATGTCAGAGTCTAAATTTAGTGAGTTCAGTTATAGACAAACCAAACTATTTTCCTGTATTTTAATGAAGGACCAATAAGAAAATATTTGACAAATAATGTGTGAATCCACCCCTTCCTTTTTCACAAAAGAGCTATCGAACATATGAATAACTTAAACATATTAGAACCTATAAACCGTTGAATCCCATTGTAACATTCAGTGGCCTGCCACCTTCAAGTGGAGAAGATTGATGACATGTTAAATAAGTGCTAATTGTGGGAGATCCTACTCTGCTTCTAATGCATAAAGATCCAGAATATAAAATATGGGTTTTTTTCTTATACAAAAAACATATGTGCTGATATAGATAAATAGATAGATAGATAGATACATGTACATATATAAATATGAAAAATGCCATGTGTAACTTTTTAAAATGTGTGTTTTCCATTTTTAATATTCAAATATTTCAATATTCAAATATCTTAATATTCAAATACGTTATATTCAAATATTTAATTATTATGATCAATCCTTAAAAAAATAAAAAACAATTGCAAGCCACATAGATTTCAGCTCGAGATTCCAGCTACATCTGGAAGGAAAAGGTGATTAATGGATTCTTCAGGTGAACAAAGAGATTCCCTCAGGCTGTTGCTATGGTGCCTTGACATCTCTTGGTGGCGATCTAAGAGCTTAACGCGAAAGAAGATAAATGAGAACTCCAGCAGAATGCTCTATACAACACTGCTCATTGTTTCAAGTACCACTGCGCAGTGGTCGGAATAAACGCTTGCAAGGCACATCCACAAAAGAGATTTTGTAAGCAACAGACAGATCCCTCAATAATCATCAGCAGAATAATAAAACCTGTGAGAGAGATGAGTCAGAGGATGGTTCTCCTCCCTACATGCTTATAACCACCTCCACAGTTATGTAATTACACTATCTAGACAAAGCTGCAGTTTAATAGCTTTGGATCATTCTTTCAAAATATTGAAGACTTAGGTGGACTCTTATCCTACCATGGCTATTATTCATGGGCAATATTTCTGATACTTTGGTTTTCTGGCATGAAAATCACAGCTTATCGTTCATTCTGTAGAATTCAAAGCCATTGTAATGAAAGTGTATAGTGCGGTTTAGATGTGATTTATGTTTCTTCTACACACAGAAACATTCCCCCCCCCCAACACACACACAGAATGTGCATGACACCATGGGGACAGAAATTTTATGTAGTTTACTCATGGTCCATAATGATAACCTACAGTCCTCATGGAACTCGGGATGTATTTATAGGGACAGGGCTCTCATGTGAGACACCCATTTCCTCCTCCCATCTCTTTCTGATGACATCCTAGTCACTTAGCCTTCCTTACTAAAACATGACTGTCTGCCTAGGTTTCCTTATTGCTCTATATCCTCATCTTTTTTTCCCTTTTTCCAGACCACCAATGCCACAATCCACCTCTGTCTAGATGAGTGTACGGGTATATATACTGAGTCTCTAGGATGCTGATTCCTCAGCTCCTTCTGTAGTGTGAAAAAAGTTCCAAAGATCAGCCAATCATTTCCACTTCAAGTGAGAAATATCTCCTGCTCCTGATAAGTTTTGTCTTCATGTAAAGGAATCCTGCATCATCAAGTAATTAAGACACATGGCACTCATTTAACACTATTATAAAACTTTCTGTCAGTAGGGCATGGTGGTATATGGCACTTAAAACTCAAGTTCAAGTTCAAGGTCACCATAAACCATAGATTAGGAAGCTATCTTAGGTCAAGGAATGTGGCCTAGTGGTAGAGTGCTTGCCTAAGTATGCATGAGGCATTGGTTTGGGTTTCTCAGTACCATATAAACAACAAGAAGAGATAATAATTTTTAAAATAATCTATGGTTTAAAAAGATGCATATTGCTGGGAGCGAAGGCTCATGCCTGTAATCCTCGCTACTCAGGAGGCTGAGATCTGAGGATCGTGGTTCAAAGCCAGCCGGTCTCTGAAGACCATGAGACTCTTATCTCCAATTAACCACTAGAAAACTGGAAGTGGGGCTGTGGCTCTGGGGTAGGGTGGTAGCTTTGAGCTGAAGAGCTCAGGAACAACGCCTAGGCCCAGGGGTATAGTGGTAGCCTTGAGCTGAAATGCTCAGGGACAGGGACCAGGTCTAAGCCCCACAACGACAAAAACAAAAACAAAACAAAAACAAAATTTATTGCCCAACATCTTGCTTTTAAGTTACCTATGTTTGGCAGTAAAGTCTCTAAGGTAACTGAAGGACTGTACTTGTTAGGCAGGCACTCTACTGCCTGAGTGATAGAGCATTTATGCATATGTTATTTGATAATACAGCTTGTGATCTTCTCATCCTTGAAAGTTAGCAGTGTTACAGACTCATAGAATGAAGAAACCAGTCAGTACAGAAGCCTGCCTGTGCATGGCCTGTGATGTTTTATAGGCTCCAAGACAGTTAGGAACTTTCCCAAGATGATACAATGCATGGAAATAATTCAGGCATCATTTACACATGTGAGCCACAGTTCACATATGAGATTTTAGGAATAATGAATTGAAAAACAAAATTACCATGTTAAGAAGACTTCACAGGGGTGGAAATGTGGCTTAGTGGTAGAGTGATTGCCTAGCATGCATGAAGTACTGGATTTGATTCCTCAGTGTCACATAAACAGAACACCAGAAGTGGTCCTGTGGTCAAGTGGAAGGCTTCCGGCCTTGAAGGAAAAGCTCAAAGACATTGCCCAGGACCTGAATTCAAGCCCCAGGACCAACAAAACAACAATAACAAACACTTATCACACTCAGAGAAAGTTATTCGTTTATTGTAAAAATGACAATTTCAGCAAGAATATAAATTGTATATAATTATGCAATTTTGAAGATGGGAATATATATATCAAAATATCATCCCATTCATGAAAGTTTAAATATGTCCAAGATAATAAGAATTTAGAATATTATAAATGTCTATATTTGTAAATCACAGGAAAGAAAAAAGCAAACAATAATTCTGTTTTCTGACAATATTTTGCAATGATTAACACAATTCTGCCAAACTGATCTCAGAGAGCAGGGTAATATTGTATTTTCTATGAACACAGAGTAGGAACCTAGCGATTATACTTTTTATAATAATGTTTGAGGCAATCTACATAGGAAATATGATCAAGATTCATAATTGCACAAATTTGTAAGGCCTTGCATTTTTTATCACAAATTACACTGCTGTCAAAACTCACAAAATAATAATTATAGTATTTTATGAACTCCTTACTGTCTAGCATTGAAAACAGTTTAGCTAAGCCATATAAACTAAGTGGCTGTGCATCCTTGATGTCATAGGTCTGCGTCAGGATATATTCCAGCTTCCAGTTGGACTCTCCCTTGAGATTTGCTTCTGACAGGTTCAAATAGTACTGCAACATATCCTACAGTTAAAAACAACAAGCCTGCTTATTACTTTGGCACACTGCCATTGTACAACATGAAGAGTACCTACTGATTTTTATGTGATAGTATTATTGTAAACATTAATTTTAAAAAAGATAATAAACCAATGAGAATAGCTTTTTTTGCATGGAATAGGCTTTGAGCTCAAGGTTCATGCTTGCAAAGCAGGAACTCTATTGCTTAAGACATGTCTCTAGTCTTTACCTGTGGCTGTTTTTTGCAATGATCAGCCTGGATAGTAATCATCCTCTTTGATTTTCCTATGGTAGTTGGGATAATTGTTAATAGTTCTAACCAGTTTTTCCTATTGACAGGAGTAGATCTAAACTTTTTCTGCCAGGGTGGCCTCAAATCAGGATTTTCCCAATCTCTCTCTCTCTCTCTCTCTCTCTCTCTCTCTCTCTCTCTCTCTCTCTCTCTCTCTCTCTCTCTCTTCAAATACACATACATATATATTGTATATACATTGGAGCTGGGAGTTTGGCTTAGTGGTAGAGGGCTTGCCTAGCATGCACTAAGACCTGTGTTCGATTCCTCGGTACCACATACATAGAAAAAAGCTGGAAATGGTGCTGTGACTCAAGTGGTAGAGCTCTGGCCAAGTTCAAATCCCAATACAGACAAAATAATTATTTTCACAAACATTTATTGAGTGCTTAGTAGTATAAGTTAAACCTTAACACGAATTTGTGTTTACATAAATTCTTCAAAGAATCCTCACAGCAACTCCAAAACTTCAGTCATATTTTCCCTTCTACTTTAGGGAGGAATCAAATAGTTCAGTTCTGAGAAAAGTTAACTTTCCATAGGGGCAAAATACATATCAAAGTCTAAATAAGATCCTATCTAAGAAAGTTTCATCTCAATAAGTATTAAATCCTTAAGAGAAGAAGCAGCCGCCCTAGGCTTTATCCAATCTGTCCACACATAGAAAATGCTGTCAGACTTTCCAAGAACAAAAAGGGAAAAGAACACCAGAAGACTTTAAAATAAAATGCCTCTCACATGATTGTGCTAAAGTAATGAAAGCTGAGAAAAAAATTGCATAAATATAGATATAACTCAGAAACGCCACCAACTTACCAACAATGTATAATTGCCGGGCTCATACTGAAATAATCGGACACCAGGATTGTTGGTCTCTTTTTGTGAAATACCCTTCACTGGTGTAATGGCAGGAGCCACAAAAGCAGAATTTATTGGCTGTCCTGAATGAAATAGATGTAGATACATATTTTTTCCTTAAAATGAATTCAAGTACACTAAAAATATGAACATATTACAAGTTGAGAGATTAATAGAAATAATAGCCAAATGACATATGATTATTGAGTGGTCCTGACCTCAAAGTAGTGTAGACACTTTAGTGTCATTGTGGTTATATAATTTATATTAGTGCTTATGAATACTGAATTATGCAGGGGTAAAATAGATTGGATGTTTGAATTCACTTTTAAATACTTTAAGTAGACATACACATGATACATGCACACATAATTATTAGAGGTTGTTATATCATTCTCTAATGAGAAAAATGCAAGTCTATCATAAATACAGACACAGAGAACTACAAATAAAAATCTCTAGTCTGTCCTATACCCTAAAAGAGTACCAATCTTGGTAAGAATATGACCAAACATTCACCATATTTTACATTTCTACTATATACTCAACAGAAAAATATTTGTATTCAAAGACAAGTGACAGGTTTTTTGATAACATTTTTAATTTCCTCCATCAATAATGTACTAGATAATCCAGGCATGGTGGCTCATACCTGTAATCCTAACTACTCTGGAGGCTGAGATCTAAGGATCATGGTTCAAAGCTAGTCCCGGTACTGAAGAAAGAATGAGACTCTTGTTTCCAGGTAATCACTAGAAAATGGGAACTGGGGCTGTGTGTTTCCAGGAGTAAGGTGGTAGCCTTGAGTTGAAAAGCTCAGGGACACCGCTCAAACCCAGAGTTCAAGCCCCATGACTGACAAAATAATAACAACAATAATAATAATGTTCTAGCTATTCACAGTTTTGTTCTCATATCTTTGGGAGATGCCAAGAGATGGTCACAATACCTTTTTCATCTGAAAGAACCATAATGCTGTCTCTGTGGGTGTGGCCGTAGAACTGTCCTGCAATGACATTGCTGTATCTTCTAAAAATATCAATCAATTTCTCATTATAGTACTGTCTCATTGCTGTGGTACCACTGGAAAAAGGCAGATATCCAACTGGAACATGTGCGATAATATACACCTGAAACAGGAAATAGGAGAACTAATGACATTCTTTTTTCTGCATATTTATCATAGCTAAAAGATACACACTGAATGTCTATTAAGGTTCAGAAAGCAACTATTCTACCTCTTCTATTTGTGATAAAATAATGAAATTATATGACTTTCAAGATTACTGTATTTGCACTTTGCTCATTGATACCACACTGCTATAATAAAATCATTGCTACTTGGGCCACAATACTTTGTGTGTGGCAGGAGAGGGGGGGCATGAGGCTTGAACTCAGCCTGGAGGCTGTCCTTCAGCTCTTCAGCTCAAGTCTATCACCCTATTCCTGGGCCTAGCTGTTGTCCCTGAGCTCTTCAGCTCAAGGCTACCGCCCTACCCTTGAGCCAAGCCCCACTTTTCATTTTCTAGAGGTTAATTGGAGATAAGAGTCTCAGGTCCTTTTGTGCCTGGGCTGGCTTCAAACCTTAATCCTCAGATCTCAGATTCCTGAGTAGCTAGGATTACGGATATGAGCCACTGTGCCAGACTCCACAATATTTTTTTTTATTCTTCACATCTTAATATTTTTCCTTTACTGATACCATATTTTGCCCCAACATCAATATTTAAATAATAAAGCTTATCTTGATGGTTTTTCTTCTATAGAACATACCTTCTCCTTTCTTTGCTGAGAGTGGTTCAATGTATTTTCCAGCCATTCAAATTGATTTGCTGGGTCTGTCTTGTTGATGGTCACAATATTGGGGCCGTAGTACAAGTTAGTGTTTAGACTAATAATCCTCAAATTTGGATTACATTTAACCCTCTGTGAATAGAAGCCACCTAACAAGAGCAAATTTTAAATATAGATATTATGGTTTAAGATTTACAACACAGAACTGAAACTGTATGCTCATTCCTTAAATAAAAAAATTCCATTTACCAAGTGTTTTTTCAAAAAGTTGCTATGTGTACATACTAAGGTTGGGAACAACAACAGTTGTTCCAATATTCAGAGAAAAATTTAATTAAATGTTTTGGCAGTCAGTAATAACACTAAATTTTATAAAACAAAGATTTGTATATCGACTTTTACTTTTATATTGAGACTTATTATAAAATAGAAAAACTAAGGAACAGGATAGGCCTCTGGTGGCGCATATCTACAATCCTAGCTACTTAAGAGGCTGAGATCTGAGGATCGGAAATCAAAGCATCCTAAGTAAACAAAACTGTGAGACATTTATCTCTAACTTAACTAACAAAAAACCAGATGTGGAGGTATGGTTCCAGTGATGAGTATGAGCTATAAAAGAGTGTAAAAGTGCAAGATCCTGAGTTCAAGCTCCAGTATTGGCACAGAGATAGAGAAACACAGAAACAGAGACAGAGACAGAGTGGAAGAGGGAGACACATAGAAAGATCCTAAAGAATACGAAAATGCACAGATCTCATTAGTAACTGCTGAAGAAAAACTGTCAGCTAAGTCAGAGCTGGTAGGATTTCAGTGGTATCCTTACCAACTGCAAGCTGCTGAGCCATTGGTGGCTTCTACTCAAGGATCAACTGCTCTGGTGTTGTCAGAGTTAAACACTGTGATATTTAGACCTACTTTCTTGGCTCTGAGCTCACTGGCATGCATTCCTTTCCTGAATTTTCAGTTATAACTGAGCACAGACTCTGTAATTTGCTTCTCCTTTCCTATAGTAGCAATACCTTATCATTTTCTCTATGCTAAGAGCTAGGTTATTTTTGAAAAAGCAACCCATTATGCTCTTGTAGCCAAAGATAACACTTGCTACCAGGGGTTTGGGATGGCAGAGTTGAGCCTCTTCATGCACAACATCTCTGCTCCAAATCACTTCTAAAAATATCATGATAGCTTCTTCCATTCTTAATGTTAATAATCTTCCTAACGTTAATATAGTATGAATACCATTAGATGGGATAGCACTGTAAAATTTGTGGTTTTCAATTGTCAGCTTTTTTCTACAGCCTCCCTGCCTTGAGCTGAGCCTCCTTAAAATCCAAGTCAATACTTTCAAATATTGGTCATTCTTTGGAGTTTTCCTTCAATGTACACAAGTTTACATGTCTGGGACACACAGGTCTAACTACACTTTCCTAGATTAACCTGGACCATAGACTCATGTATTCTGTAATTTCTCAGCAATAACAACAATAAAAATAGTGACAAAAGTTTGAAGAAAAGAGTCAAAGAAAACTTTTGAAAAATCTAGCCATTGACTTTGTAATTGTCTCCTAAGTTTAAAAGTATCGAAGTCTCATTTTAATAGTTTAGCCTGCCAGGCATTGGAGGCTCATGCCTGTAATCAAAGCCACTCAGGAGGCTGAGATCTGAGGATCATGGTTTTAAAGTCAGAAAAGCCCAGGAGACTCTTAACTCCAATTAATCACTTGTTAATCACCAAAGTGATTGATGGGGCTATGGCTCAAGTAATAGAACACCAGCCCTTAACAAAAATGCAGTGGGACAGCACTCACTCAGGCTGTGAGTTCAAGCCCCAGTACTAGTGTGCACATACACACAGGCATGCACACACACACACACACACACACACACACACACACACACACACACTACGGTTGTTTGGTTTAAAATTAGTGTCTATTCTCTCTTGTTAATCAAACATTATATACTTGTATTTAGATTCAGTTCCAAAGTCCAAATTTTGCTTCATGTTGGAATCTTTGGATTGAGGGGGGAATAGGAAGGGAAAGAGCTTTCCTTCAAGACACAGGTCCACAACATGCATCCTAAAGGCAATGTAACTGTTCACTGTCCTTTATTTTTAAAAATGCATGAGCAGGCACTCTCCAGAATTAGCCAGCAATAAGAGCCAAGCTTAAACAATATAAATAAAACTGGAGATAGACTTGGGACAAGTCACTCACCGTTTTTTAACGTACTCAGGGCTTCTTCATCTAGCCATGGTTTCCAGAGGTTGGCTACAGCATTATATACCTTACTGGTGGCCATTGGCAACTGATCCTGGCCATAAACAACACAATCCAGCATTGAAACTTTAATGAGATACAGAAGTTAATTTAAAGATTACTAATGTGTTGACAACTATGTTAGGCATCTGTAGGGACAAAGATGAATGCCTCATTGAGTCAATCTTTAGGGAATGAACTAACCAGATGTCTTTCTGAGTGCTACCAAAGAAAATCTGGGAGCATGGAAGCAAGAACAATTATATCATGGGGAAGGAAGATAGAATCTAAGTCAGTTCCTGAGTAATAATTTCATCAACTTGATTAAAATAGAGAAAAAAAGACCATCAAGCAATATTGATGGCCCAGAAACAAGCATAGATGCACAGACATGTGTCCCAGGTACAGCTCTGGTATCCCTTAAATCTATACAAATTCTAACATTCTCTACTACTATCAGAAGCTCTTCAACCATGACTGATGTCCAATTGTTATGCCAGTGAACGTAACAAATGGCAGCCCTTACTGGGGACCAGCTTCCATAGGACTTTTAAAATTAAGTATTTTGAGCAGAGTTCCTACTTTGAATCCCATTTTCATTAAATGAGCTAGATTGGAATATGGACCTTCTCCCTTTGGCTATCATAGTAGTCTTCTACAAGTTTTGTTTCTAAACCATATTTGGGTTTTTTTGGGGGGGGAGGGATTTTGTTCTTTGGCATTGGACATTGCACTTGCTAGGCAAGCACTTTACAATTGAGTTACATCCCAGCCCTGATTTTTTGTCAAGATCTATCTTAAATCATTGCATGCTGGTCTTTGTCTTCCTAATAGTTGATTCTTGAAAATGTAAACATTTGTCAACACTAATCTTTCTTGCTAGACCTGTCCTGGAAAAAAAATGAATGTGAAATTATTCAAGTGATAGGAGAAATTGAAAAGGATCATAAAAAAGAAAGCAAGGATTAATAGTCTACAAACCGCGTAACTTAGTTCTGAAATCTCACTATTGGCATATCATTTAATTAATTATGTATTTCAGTGCTCCTAAAGTAATCAGAGCATTTGTCTTGCCCTTCTTTATTATCATCTCTGGGAATATGCCTTGCCTTCTGAATACTGTTTCTGTGTCTTATCATTAGCTAGTTATTGTCATAATCTAGAAACTGGAATTTTAACATCTAATTCTGACTTCTGAGTTTGACATGGAATTTACCTGTGGCCAATAGTCATGATTTCCCAGTGCAGGGAAAACCTGGAAGTTTGGAAAGAGACTCTGGACTGTTGCTGTCATGTTGGTGATGACCTGTATAACAGCATCCGTTGAGAGTTCAGGTACTGGAACATGAGGTGGACTGTCACTTCAATGGAGAAAGAATGAGAAAGAACAAAATCTGTTTTAAGAAAACCACTAGATGAATAATGCTACACTGCTAAAACTATCACTGAAAACTTCAGTTTTAATCTAGCAGACTGTAGTTGAAAAGTGTGTGACAGTGTACCTGTAGTCTTTGTTACTCAGAAGACCTGAGGCAAGAGAATCACTTGAGCCCAGGAGTTCAAAACCAGACTGAGCAACATACTGAGATCCTATAACTCAAGAAATAGTACAAAATAATTCAACAAAAACAAGTGTATTAGTCTTCATCCTTATTCCCATACATTATTTTTATAGAAAAGGGAATATCTATCTATCTATCTATCCATCTATCTTATTACAAATCGCCTTTTTATCTCTGATACCACTAACTGGACCTAGCATTTTTAACCTGAATATTCTTAAAACATAATTTATCCCTTTTAATGGAATTTAGCATTGTAATGAAACTTTAAAAAGCTTAAAAAGATAAATACTAAAATAGTAAGAAATATTGACATAAATAGCTTACCCTGTCCATATCATGAAAGATGCTTCTTGTCCTGAGTTTTTAATAAAATTGAAAGCTGACAAAATAAGTTGATAGGGAGAATCGCACATGACATCTCCAAAAGGGCCGGGATTGGAAGCATTTGCACCCTTGGATGAAGCACACACCTGGCTATGGTCACGTGTGAGGTGGTAAGTGGGGTCTAAGTGTAAGTCTGTCACATGCCAAAACTGCCCTGTAGAGTAGGAAAGAAATCCTGATGAATATGCTTGGCTTTCACAGTTCCCCTACATTAAACCTGGAGACAGTTGCCACTCTCTCTGATTGACAAGAGTCCTCACGACCAAGTGTTCTAATATGAAAAAATTAAATACAACCTTTCTCTCTGAGAAGATAAAGCCTCAAAGAACAATACGAAGAACACAGGACATTCATGTGTCCGAACAAATGAACTGAATACTAGCTAAAAAAAGTGAGAACTTGTGCCTAAGGCGTGTAATCCTAGCTACTCAGGAGACTGAGATCTGAGGAACGAAGTTCAAAGCCAGCCCAGGCAGGAAAGTTCATGAGACAGGTATTGCCAATTATCTACAGGAAAACCAAAAGTGACACCGTGGCTAGAGTGCTAGCCTTGAGTGAAATAGCTCAGGGACCTGAGTTCAAGCTCCATAACTGATAAAAAGAGGGAAGTGGGGCAGGAAGGAAGGAAGGAAAAGAGAAAGAGAGAGAGAAAGAAAAGGGAAAGGCAGGCAGGAAGGAAAAAAGCAAGCAGGCAGGCAGGCAGGCAGGCAGGCAGGCAGGCAGGCAGGCAGGCAGGAAGGAAGGAAGGAAGGAAGGAAGGAAGGAAGGAAGGAAGGAAGGAAGGAAGGAAGGAAGGTAAGGAAAGAAGGAAGGAAGGAGAAAAAAGAAAGGTAGGCAGACAGGAAGGAAAAAAGAAGAAGGAAGGGAGGGAGGGAGGGAGGGAGGGAGGGAGGGAGGGAGGGAGGGAGGGAAAGAAGCAAAGGTAAGGTAAGGGAGAAAGAAAGAAAGAAAGAAAGAAAGAAAGAAAGAAAGAAAGAAAGAAAGAAAGAAAGAAAGAAAGAAAGAGAGAGAGAGGGGGGGGGGAAGGAAGGAAGGAAGGAAGGAAGGAAGGAAGGAAGGAAAAGAAAGGCAGGCAGAGAAAGAGAGAAAGTGAGAGAGAGAGACAGAGACAGAAAGAAAAAGAAAGAAAGGAAGGTAGGTAAGGAAAGGGGTGTGGTGGGGGAGATGGATCAAATGTTTAAAGGAGTGTCCTTGGTCAAGAAGCATTGTATTTATACACTGCTTTATTAAATGGCAGCTCCTTTGTGCAACTATTTAAGGGTAGTAAAAATAAATTCAAAAAATTTCAGAACAAAGATGAGACTGGCTAGGTACTTAGGATACACACCTGTAATCCTTGCTATTCGGGAGGCTGAGATCTTGAGATTGCAGTTTGAAACTAGCCTAGGCAGGAAAGTCTGCTGGACTCCTATCTCCAATTAGCTACCAGAAAAAAAATGGAAGTGCAAGTTGACTCAAATTAGCCTTAAGCACAAAAGGTTAAGGACTTGGGCCCTGAGTTCAAACCCTATGACTGTCACCAAATAAATAAACAAATAAATAAATAAATAAATGAGTTTGCATAATAAAATTTATTGAGACATTTTTCTGGGAGCCAGTGGTCATATTATATTCTTGCTGCATAACCTGTCCACTTCCAGATTTTAATATATGTTAAATTGTTTGGATTCCTCTGATAAAGATATTGATAGAGCTTACCAATGCTACACAAGGAGATTATAAAAAGAGAAAATGTGCATCTCAATTTATCTTTATATAACTTTGCCTTTCAACACAAAGAACGGAAACCTTTACCTGCCATGTAATAAAAAATGCAAGTTGTACATAAACAGAGTAGGTTCCCTAGGTTCTACCAAGCCCTAGGAAGTCAGAATCATGACTGACTTCATAGTTGAGAAACTAGTGCTTGAACAATTAGAGAACTGGTTCAAACATACATGTCTAATCTGAACCTCACTTTGAAGTGTTCCAAATTTTCTCATATCATTTGCAGATGAGGTCAACGATTTGGGGCCTTCCACTATCTTGCTAACTTAGTTTGACATTGCAGTTATATATAACCTAAAATTTGAGATGCATTGGGGGCTCATACATCTGATGCAATCTAGTACTTACCTGATTTCTAGATCTCCAGAAATCCTGTCTCGAGGATAGGTCTATACACCTAGGTCTGAACAAACATTCCTTAATCTATAACTCATGACATTTAAGCCAAGGCAGATTTCAACATTTCCTTATGATGACATGAGTCTGTAATGAAAGCTGAACTAGAACCAGTCTACTGAGAGACTCCACTGCTCTTCCTACTACCTCACATCACCAGACAGACAAATGAGAAGGTAATTAATTAGATTCACTGAAGGATGGCTTTAAATAGATGCCAAGAAAAAAGCTCCATAGGGCTGATAACCTGAGATTTATGAATAATGAATCTCTGGAGGTCCCACTTCCTGCCTGTAACACAGTTGTACCCAAAAAGCTTGTGTGTGTCTGTGTGTGTGTGTGTGTGTGTGTGTGTGTGTGTGTTTCTAAGATCTGAAAACTGTGACGGAGATCATCACTCCATTGAGGATTATTAATTCAAAGTATAAAACTTTTTTAAAAATACCACAGTGACTTCATTTTCTACAATCTTTAAAAAATGTTCCCAAAATGTGTGTTGGTGCAACCTATCTAGATAAATGCAAAAATTACATAAGAAACTCTTTAAGTCAAAAAAAGGAATAGTAATTTATCATAAAGAACTCATTGAATCATAGCAGCTATTTACATGTGTTGTGTGGTTGTTGTGTAAATAGATATTAATGTTTATATTGTTAATTCCCATGTATTAAACACCAATAGGTAACTAGCTACTAACTCTAGAGGTTAGTAGAGTAGTTACCTCTCACAATCTACACTAAGCAGAGGTCAGGAATGATAGAAGTTGTTATGAAATACTAACACTGGACACTGGAAGGAAAACATAAACCACTGAGTCAATAGTGGCTTCGGAATCCAGTTCACTTGTCTCCCTTTCTCTGTAGCAGGAGGTCATTTACCTTTCAACTTCCCTACCAAAACTTGGAGACAGGAAATGAATGTTCACAAGACATAGAAAGTTTGCAGAAAGGCCTTTAGCAATCAAGTCATTACTAAACCAAAAGTTGAATTTGCCTAGAGGGCCCTCAGGGAACTCTGAGAGTCATTTTACCTTAAAATTGTAACTGTCCTAGAATCAAAGACACACAACTCCAGCTATCATAAAAGTAGGTGGCAACACAGGTAAACATTGGAGGGTCCATGCCTTGTTGACTGACATTTCCCACAGTTGGAAAACCAGATTCACAGTTCTTGCTTGCAACTGCCCGAGTCACTAGTGTTTGGCCCTTTGTCCCAAAGAAAGGATTATTTTATCTGCCAGCAACACCCCTGAAGTACTGTGAAGATCCGATGTGGCTAGAGAATGGAAAAGGACACACACACACACACACACACACACACACACACACAGAGTTCTTAATGTGAGTAGCCCCCACCCCTAGTTTTTTGTTTTTGTTTTTGTTTTTTTCTGAAATAGACAGCCTCTCTTGTCCCCTCTAACAGAGCAATTGTTTTTAAAGGGATAGGGCAAGAGATGACACCTTGATTTTTGAAACCAAAGGGTAGGAAGGAATCCTACAGTCAATCTCAACAGATAATGCCTGGAGTAAGGATTCTCCAGCTTCAGCATCCTATCCTCACCAGTCCCTGGAGGGCTGGTTCAGCAGACTTCGGGGTCCCTGCCTGACAGAAGACTGAGAAAGGTTGCCTTTTACACAAGTTCATTTGGTTTGCTCCTGGTGCTGACACACTTTGAGACACATTTGGAGTCACAGGCACTACAATAAGTGCTGTGAATAAACACAATTGCCCCTCCCCCCGCCTACCCCACAGGGAGCCAACTGGCCTGGGACACTCCGAGTGCCCCAAGTCCAACTACAGGCTTTCTTTTCCCAGGACTGGCGGCTCTGCCTGCTCCTCCCTCCACCCCCCTTGCAGAGACGCTGGGAGGTAAACAAAGGCCGGGGCGGCTGAACTCTGGCTCAGCCCGGGAGCTCCTCTGCAGAGTCGCGACGGCAGCTCCACTCCACCCTGCTCCCCTCCCCGCGTCGTCTCCGTGGGGTCCTCAGGGCGCCTGCAGCCCGGCGCCTCGGGCCTCGGACAACTGGGCGGTCCCCGGGGCCCAGCTGCGCGCTGGGCACAGGGCGCGCGGCGGCGCTGACTTTGAGCTGCCCTTGAGCGCAGCGCCCGGCGCGGCTCGGGGCCGCCGGGGGCCGCCCACCCACCACTCACCCACCGTCGGAGCGGGACACCCGGGTGCCAGGGGCAGCCCGAGGCCCGGGCGGCCGTGCCAGGCGGCCAGGAGGCAGCAGAGGAAGGCGCCCAGCAGTGCCATGGCGGGCCTGTGGCCACCGACCCAGGAGGCTCGGGCGGGCTCGGGTGTCCCGGGACGGTCAGCCCCGAGGGCGGGGGTGGGGAGGAAACTCGCGGCGCGTTGATTCCGGGTGTGGACACCACGCCGATCACGTGCAGAAGCAGATTAAAGACTGGGTTTGTGTGCTCGCCGGCTGCTGGGGAGTGGTGGTGAACTTGCTCTTTTGTTTCTTGGGGTCCGCGAGGGCACCGGGAAGGAACGCGCTTGGGCTTGCCCGGAGCACCTCCCAAGTCGCCCTCACGCACCTCAGTAGTAAGCACCTCGGTCAGGGAGTGGTGAAGAGCGATTTGGAGTGAGGTGGGGTTGGGAAGGGCCCACGGGGGGGTCTGGATAAGGCAGTGGATCTCAAAGTCCTTACTGAACCAGCACCACCTGGAAGCAAGGTGGGAGTGCAGTCTCCACCACGGAAACTCAGGGTGGAGAGCCCAGGCAGAGGTACTGCCACAGGCCTGCTGAGTGGTGGGAAAGAAAGAAGAAAGGAAGGGGGGGGAGGGAAGGGGGAGGAAAAGAGGGAGAGAGGGAAGGAAGGGAGGGAAGAAAGGAGAAAGGGAAAAAAAAAGAAGAGGGAGAGTCTGAAGGGTGAAAAGGAGGTAGGGAAGGAGGGAGAGAGGAAGGAAGGGAGGGAGTGAGGGAGCAGCAAGGCTCCCCCAAATAGAGCAGCAGCTTAAGTGGTAGAGAGTGCTAGCCTTGAGCAAAATAGCTCAGGAATAGTGGCAGGGCCCTGAGTTCGAGATCTAGATGAACACATATAGAAACAAATAAACACCTCTAAGGAAATAACAAAATAGTTTGCTCTGAGTCAAATGGACTGACCAGGAACTGTGACTATGAATTCGATTTAGGCTGACATCATGTTCCATTATAGATGAGGTCTCATGAAATGCTTTAGTCACAGAGCAGTGGAAAGATAAAGTAGACTGACTACTACATAGCAGGTGTGATCATACTGTTGGGGTGTAACACAAAAGCCCGAAGTTAAAAAAGAAAAATGAAAAAGACTTGATGTTCTCTTATCTCATTGCATTCTTAGCTTTAAGCTTTGTGGAGACTAGAACTTAGTGATGACATCCTGGTTTTATCTTAGTTTTGTGAATATTAAATCAGACACAGAAGTTTAGGCAGGAATTGAATATTAAAAGGGCCACTATGAGATCACAAATAATTCTGTGTCTCCATGTAGCAGACTTTTCCCTCTCTCCATTAAGATGATCTCAGTCAAGGTGAATCTACACTAATACACACCTGGCTACTTCAGAGAACCTGGTTCAGCCACTTTTTTTTTTTAAATGAGGTTACTAATTTCAGAAGCTTCCTTCTTCAAATGTTTCCACGCCTTGTAAATTTAAAGGATTAGCTTTTCCAAAGTGGCTCCTTAGAAGTGTTTGTTTGATTCTAGGTGTGTTCATTGGGATCTTGAATTCAGGGCTGTGGCACTGTTTCTGAGCTATTTTGCTTCTCACGCTGCCAGTTGAGCCAACAATACTGTATAGTGCCTTTATTTTGCATCATAGAAAACCATAGTTCATATCCTGGCTGTTTTCATGAGCGTGTGTCTCATTAAATGGGCTTTGAAGTGGTAACCAAGAGCCATTTCATGTCCTGACAGGATAGTCCCAGTTTTGTTCAGCTTGCAGGTGATTCAAAAGCACCACAAGAAGCAAGGTGCTTTCCAAGAATAAATGATTCCAGAAGTTACTCACCCCTAATGTAGACTGCCCGGGAAACAGTAAAGCAAGAGAAACAGGGATGTGCTTGTGTGCAAGAGAGTGACATCAAAGTTAGCAGATAGCCACGTATGAGTTCCTAGGCTGAACATTTTGAAAGACAGGAGGTAGATAAATTGTAAAAGTATCAAGTTTTGCCCATTTCGCTTCAATTTCCAATACATCTTATGGGGAAAAAACTGGCTGTGCAATAGTTGAAACCCAGGAAATATTGTATCCTACATAGAGATTAGAATAAGTGGAGAGAAGCATTGTTCTCCCATCTGCTCTTTCTCCTGTTTTCCTCTATGTCCATTCCCTCCAGCTCAGATTCTCAAGGCTGCAAGTGTCTTGGCATCTCTGGTTGGACCTCTTCGCATCCTTACCCTGGACTTCTGTTTGTAGGCATGCCTGTTCATCTACAGGAGGTGAGCTATGAGAGCTGAGGGCAGAACTCCTTACTTGTTCTCTGCTGTCTTTGTAAGTTCACTAAATAGCTTTTAGCCTACTTTATGTCCTTAAGACATTGGAAGCACACCCATTTTCCTTCCCGGTTCTCTTGGTGAAGGTAAGGAAGTTTAGAAAAGAACAGTTTAAAAGTTAGTGTTTTGACACATCAGTATGTGAGATAGCTTTCCATTGGAAAGAAAAAAAATCAGGATGCAAATATACATTAAAATGTTTCTAGAAATATACAAGTGGCCTACAGATGAGAACTTGATCTTCTAGCCCACTGTGACATGTTTTGCCTACTTTGACTTCCCAAACATCTTTCCCAAATATCTCCTTCTGTTGCAAATTACTATTATTGATTTGAAATCATTATATTGAGCTGAATAGATATGGCATTCTTGTATTGTACACTGAATACAGAATCTATGTTTCTGTACTATTGGCTGGCTAGTTACCACAAGGGCAGCGCTTGCCAGAAGTGGAGATAATGGTAATTGGTAGATAATTGGGGAAAACACCCTCTTAGTGTTCTGTTTCATACATTTAAAGACAGTGGATGCTGGTGGCTCATACCTGTAATCCTAGCTACTCAGGAAGCTGAGATCTGAGAATCATGGTTCAAAGCCAGCCCAGGCATGAATGTCTGTGAGACTCTTATTTCCAGTTAACCACCAGAAAAACCAGAAGTGGCACTGTGGCTCAGTGTGATAGGTGAAGAGCTCAGGGACAGATAATAAGCTGTTTAAGGACTGAAATCACACTACATAGCCAGGAAAATTCCTCACCTAACCTCATGTCACAGATCCCAGGCAAAGCACTAAAAATGCATCTAAAATGGAATTGAGCTTTATGTTATAAAACAACTATATGTGAAACATAAATGAATTGTGTCTTTTGACTTGGATCCTATCACCAAGATAGTTCATTTATGCATATAAATCCCAAACATCTCTACTTCCATTATTCTAGATAGTCATCTAGATAATAATAATAAGGAATAATATTGCAATGAAATTTTTGAGTTGAAAATTACTCTCATATTTCACATTTATAAGTTATCATACATGAAATAACTTATGAAAACTTGCTGAGTTTACTAAGTTGATTAAACAAGAACATTATAAGGGTCCAGAGTGGTGGTGCATACTTGTAGTCATAGCTACTCTAAGATTCAGAAAAATAAGAAAATGGCGGTTTGAAGTAAGTCTGGGCAAAAAGTTAATAAAATCCTATCTAACAATCTAACTGGATGCATACTTGTAGTCCCAACTGTTAGGAAAACAGAAGTAAGAATATTATGGAGCTGGGAGTTTGACCTAATGGTAGAGTGCTTTCCCAGCATGCATGAAGACCAGTTGAAGTCCTTAATACCACGTACATAAAAAAGCCAGAAATGATGCTGTGGCTCAAGTTGTAGAGCTCTAGCTTTGAGAAAGCCCAAAGACAGCGCTCAAGCCCCAGGACTGACAACAAAATATGGTCCACCAGTGCTAGTGGCTCAAACTTGGAATCCTAACTATTTAAGAGTGAGGGTTCAAAGCCAGCTGAGTCAGGAAAGCCCAAGAGACTCTTATGTCCAATAAACTACTCAGAAAAAGATGGAAGTGGTGCTGTGGCTCCAGTAGTAGAGCACTAGCCTTGAGCACAAAGAGATTAAAAGACAGCACCCAGACCCTGCATTCAAGCCACAGGATTAGATTTTTAAAAATGAAATGGCCCAAAGCTAGAAAAATTATGGTCCAACAAAGACATGAAGCGTTAATAATAAACTAAAACAAAAAATATGAGGAATGGTTCAAATGCCAGAGCACTTGGCTAGCATGTAACGATCTGATTCCAATACCAATGTCATTAAGAGAGAGAGAAAAAGAGGGAGAGAAGAGAGAAAGAGAGAGAGAAAGAGAGAGAGAGAGAGAGAGAGAGAGAGAGAGAGAGAGAGAGAGAGAGAGAGAGAGAGAGAGAAAGAGAGAAAGAGAGAGGGGGGGCATTTTTTTTTTTCAGAATAAGATTTACTTCCCCTGAGGAAAAGCTAGGGAAGATAAACTTCCCTTAAAAAAACAATCAGGAAAGTAAGTTAAAATTTTGTTTCAGAAGAAAACTGAACTGAAAAATGGGAGAAAAACATGGGAAAGGGGAACAAGGTTCAAGAAGTAATGTACTCACTGTTTTAAGAATGCAACTGTAGCTGGTGCACTGTGGCTCATGCCTGTAATCCTTCTACTTAGGAGAATAGAGGCTGAGATCTTAGGATTGCTGTTCAAAGCCAGCCCAGCAACTAAAGAACATTAGACTCTTATCGGGAAGTGGTGCTGGGGCTCAAGGGATAGGGCAGTAGCCTTGAGCTGAAGAGCTCAGGGACAACACCCAGGCCCACTATTCAAGCTCCATTACCCACAAAAATGAAAAAAAAAAAAAAAAAGAAGAAAGAAAGAAAAACGAATGTAGCTGTAACCCCTGTATACACCCTGATAATAAAATAAAAGAAATGTAGCTGCAATATTAGAGGAGGAAGGAAGGGGCACCATTTTAAAGCTTGTCATTGTTAGTATTGCTAGTAATGAGAATTTGGTTATGCTAACGTCATTCATTTCCCTCACCAGTACAGTAAAAACACTAACTCCTGCCTTCTGTAAACACTGCCTTCTGAGGTTGGTACTCTACCACTTGTGGATGACTCCAACCCTGCTTTTTGTCCATTCTTTTGAAGTCCAGGGACTGGACTCAGACTGGGTTGGCCTCAGACTGAGATCTTTTGGCAACCAAGTCTCCTAAGGAGTTTGGCAGGAGCTGTCAACTCCTGGTGAGGTTCACTCCCTTCCTACTTCATTTGAATAGTTCTTACTGACTCAGTACAACTAACTTTAGTTGTTGGTGTCTCATTTTAATAATCTAAGATGAAATGTATTTTTCTATTTATATGTCTATAAGAAATGTTGATTAATTCTTTTTGATTCGATGATAGTGTGTTTGCTTATTTTAATACAATATTTTGAACTATATCAAACTGCTTCTAACAGCAAAAAGTCCTTTCTCTAGTCTTCTAATCCACTATGACAAGAATTTATTTAATGGCTGAATGAATTTAATCATTTTAAATTCCTCACTAAAGTCTCAAACAAAAATGTGACACTCCATAGTTTTGGAAATCCCTTCCTTTTAATTAATATTTTATTGAAGGTGCTGACATTTTCAGTCTTCCTTTATGCCATAAGAAAAGTTATTTTCTTTAAAATGATACAATTTCTCAACAGATTCTTGGCAATCAAAGCAACCACAAAATTTGATATGCATGTAAGTTTTTATTCCAATTTGATTTGTGTTACAAAAAACAAAATGCATTCATTTTATTAAAAAGTGTTGTAAAATTTTAATGAAATTTAGATGATATTTCAAGTTTCTTTTGAAATTTATTTGATTTTAATAAAACATGATAAACTCACATCTCAAAAATTTGTCAAGTTGGTTGGTTAAACAAGTTTTTAAATCACCATTTTTTGCCTTCATACCAAGGAAAACCTTCTAATAAGGGACAAGTTGAGCTGCAATCACAGGTCAGCACTGAGGCCCAAGTTCCCAGTATAATGGAAGAACTTCAATCCGGGTCCAGCAGCTCCCTAGGCCTTCTCATAATAACGAACAGCAACAACATCACCAAAAGTGAGAGTCTGAAAGAGTCCAACAGTAGCCATACCTTTACACAGTACCACTGATAGCTGAACTTTTAAACCTTATTATATATGTGATTTAAGAATTGTAGCAGATAAATATTGACAGTTAAATGTTGCATACGCTTCTCATTCTTAACACAAAAGAAATATTTTTAGCATAAGAATAACATGTATCATGTACACATTGTTATCATTTCTGAAATGATTCTCAAAATAAAGTATACCACATGTTTTAACTTGCATTTTTGCAAGTTAAAAGAATTCCTTCCGTCTTTGTTGGTGGTGTTTTGTTCTCATTGTTTTGATTTGATTTAGATTTTGGACACAGAGACAGAGTCTGTCTGTGTAGTCTCATCTGGCTTTGAATCAGTGATCCTTCTGATTCAGCCTATAGGGTGTTCGGATTAGAGGCATGTGCCATCACACCCAGCTCATTTAATCTTAAATTACCACAGCAACTGGAGCAAACTGCTTCTGAAGAAGGGCATATCTACACTTTCAGCTCTGTTCTCTGCCTTGAAGATGCTTGAAATTTAATGGGTTTTCATACAGTTCCCAATATATAATCAGACAAATTTCCCAAGAAAGCCCAATGATATGTGGAATGATTTGTCTGAAATCAGCCATGACCGTTGAGTACAATCCTTACATTCACTGCTTGGACTATAATGAAACAGCCCAGGTAAATCCACATAATTAATTGGTAGATATGATGTGGAACACAGGCTTTACTCCTTGAATGTCAAATCCATCTTGAAAACTTGTCATAGAACTGCTTTGTAGAATTAGGGGTAGAAATCATGAGATTATCAAGTATTGGTATTACCAATACTTGGAGGATTCAAGTATATTCTGATCCCTGTCCCCTGTGGCTTTCATCTCCATTTCTGAACTTGGTCCTGTCTGACCACAATCATGCATGCTAATGTGAGCTTTGTTCACTGTTCCATAACTAGGGAAGCAGAGGTAAAAACATAAATGAGAACTTCACATTAATTATTTTAAAAAATTGAAACCTTCCTTCCATGGATCTTTGTAGAAAAATATGGGCAAATCTACATGAATGGTAAACTGGCCCTCTCTGCAATCTTATTTATACTCATAAAAGATCTATGGCTATTTCTAGAATAGCTCTGATTTTAGCCAAGTGAATAAAAGAACAGGTGTTCTTAAATAACAGCAAAATCAACACGATTCTGTCAGTATTAACCAAACAGTCTAGATGAACATATAACAGTTTCTAATGCTGCTTTCTCATTAGAGAAATTATTCCCAAATATTTTCCTTGTTTTATTTTTTTTTCCTGGTCCCAAGGCTTAAAATTGGAGCCTAGGTACTGACCCTGAGCCTCTTTGTGTCTATCACGTAAGCCACAGTGCCACTAAGGAAGGAAGATGAGGTCTGAGGATCATTGTCTGAAGGCAACTCAGGCAGGATGAGAGACCATTTGCAATTCATCACAGAAAAAGTTGGAAGTAGAGCTGCAGCTCAAGGCACAGAGAGCTAGCCTTGACCAAGCAAAGCTCAGGGACAGTACACAGGCCCACAGTTCAAGTCCAAATACCAGCGGCAAGAAGGGGGGAGGAAGAGATAACCTCCATATAAATCTCATAAATCAGAGTGTGTTTATTATATGATTTTATTCTCTAAGGTTATCTGTACTAAGATTATATAAACTCAACTAGAACAAGAAGGCGTTTAGAAACAAGAAGGGGTGAGTTGGAGAGGGGTGAAGATGTCTAAGTGGTAAAGCAAATCAAGATGTATTGTACACATAAAGTGCTTAACTAAATTGCAGACACTTAAATATATTACCAAAAATTGAGATAGACAATGGAAGGGTTGTGAGAGGAGGGGTGGGTAAACTGCTTTGGTGAATGACAACTCCTTTGTAGACCTACCCAAATATTATATATAAAATATATATATATCCTCAAACCAAAACAAAATAAAAACCTTGGGACTAGGAGTGTGGCCTAATAATAGAGTGCTTGCCTAGCATACATGAAACCCTGGGTTTGATTTCTCAGTACCACATACACAGAAAAAGCTGGAAGTGGTGCTGTGGCTCAAGTGGTACAGCGCTAGACTTGAGAAAGCTCAAGTCAGTGCTGAGGGCCTGAATTCAAGCCACAGGACTGACAAAAAAAGCAAAAACCCAAACAAATAAACAAAAAATCCAGTTTAATACAGGAGCCATTAAATAGTTTTGTTTTTTTTTTTACATTCACAAACTTGGTGTTTTCAGACTAGCAATCACCTTCATATAGTCTATAACTTTCATATTCAAATTCCATTTGAGATATTCACAGTAATCTTACCAAAATTCTTGCTTTGATTTACAGCTTGGGGTAAATCAACAGCACATGTTTAACAAAGATGAGCTAAAGGAAGAATTAGTTCAGGTCATTTTATTTCCTTTGTTTTACCTATAGTGACATAATTTTGTTAAGGAAGAAAAGAGACAATTAGAGAAACAGGGATGAAGGAAGATGATAAATGTAGGAGGAGGGGCATGGAGAGAAATGAACTGACAATCTTCACTTACTGCAATCATTTTGCCATCCTTAATTTCCCGTACAAGCTTCGTTTCTTTGCCGTCCCATTTCTGTACGTGAATGAGTTTGTCACCATCCAGACTCACAACAGACTGAAATCAACAAGAAAAAAATGCAGGACATGTCAAGAGAGATCATTCACATTTCTGATACAAAATTCAAATGGTGATAATTGGATAAATTATCAGCAGTTAATATCTTAGTAATCCTTATAATGATATTTATGGTTAGGGAAATAACCTATTAATTCTTCACTGGTATTTCTAGAGCCATTGTTGTGCAAACTCTAATATGCCATAATTTGAATGAAATGGACACATCTAGATTCAAAAACTTGTCATATTAGAGACAAAAATCCTGAACAGTGCTTTCAGTTAATCATCTGGATTTAAGCAAAGTCTTCACATGAAGACAGCAAGTTGGTCAACATGAGGCAATTGGAGAGAGTAAACAAAGTCTAAGCTTTCATTCACATTAACACTATCCGACACTTTCCGGAATTGGTCTGACACAAAATATGGAAAGTATATGGCAAGAGACACACCCGCTGGAGATGTGGACTACAGTGACAATTCATTGTTTAGAAAATAGTGCAGACCTGCCAGAATGGCCACGTTTGTACCCTTTCTCCCTGAATGGAAATTCTGTAAACATTCTCTACCTTCCTATCTCAAACAAGATAAAAATAAAAACCCAGAAGGAATGACTCCTTTCTTCTTTCCTCCCCATCCACACCCTGGAGAAGGAAACTCTTCAGCACTTCATACCTTACAGTTTCTGTCATCTATACTGGTTTCCTCAAACTCTGTTCCCAGGTGAAAGCTGATTTCTGTGTTCTTGAATGTGCACTGAGTCCTGATGACCACTTTGTCTCCTTCCTGACTGATAATTACTGTGGGTTTGGTCACATTTCCCACTTGCCTAGTGGCAAAGCCCACACCTGAAATAACAAAAAGAACAAGTACAGACAGCAGCAACTCCCCAAATAGCCCCCCAAAACAGAACTCTACTTGGAAATCAGTCTTGGAATCCTGCTGTAAAGTGTAAGTTCCACTAGACCCTGATGAATCATTAACAATTACACCACTAATCATACAACTGCTGAGCACAATTAATGAGTAAGTGATGAAGAAATACTGGAACCAAAATCACAGAAGCATTTCATTTCTCACAGAATACCAAATGCACCATTATTTGGCTTTGGGCAAGAAAGCAGGTAAATGCTACATTAAAAAGCCATTCTGTGGGAGTAAAGTACCCTACCAAGACAGGATGATTTATCTGACTCTTGCTAATTTGATAGATGAAGAAAGGGATCTGTAAGTAGCTGTAGATTAAAAAGAGAACAGCAGGTGTTCTTTCTACCTACCTAAAGCCTTCATGTACTCATCAAAGTTCTGACTGTCTGTCAGTTTCCAAGTAGCACAGAAAGCCTCCACCATCTTTTCCCTCTCCTTCCACCTCAAAAACAGTCAAGAGACTGAGGATCTCAGGTCTTATGGCCACTGCAATTCAAAAGACCTTTTTGCAACACAGCAGCAGCACAGGCCTTCTTATTTGGGTAAGAAGCAGGCAAAAAAAACCCCAATGATTTGAATGGCAAACTGGCCCCTCTTTTCCAATAGGCTGTCACTCGGGGAGAGGTGGGAAGGAGGTCTCTCATCCTCTTTGCCATTGGCTTAGGCTACTAGGTTAGCAGAGTAAGTGGAACTCCTCCCTGTGCACATTTCAGCCCTTAGGCCTGAGAAATCTCTGCAGGGATTCATCCGGGCTGGAGTCTGGGAAAAGAGCATGAGAGAGGGTCTTTCAGGTTTTGAAAAAAAAAATTGGCAAAGGCTACTTCAAACTGTGAGGAAAGAAGAAGAAAAAAAGATACACAATAGGACATTCAGATGGATTTCCGTTAATGGCAAAGCTGGCTCCAGTGAGGACCCCTATTAAAGACAAAATAACCCACTGAAATGTCAGACTTTTCCAAGAAAGGAGCATGAAATGTGCATTTTATTTTCTGCTTTGTTCATAAGACTTATAAAATTCAGGCTAGACTATGCCAAACTCAGGAAAGAGGCTTTCAGGAAAGATGTCTTTCTACTTGAAGGCAGCTCTGCCAGATCAATGGAGACTCACTAATTCTGGCCCCTTCTCAAAAAAAAAAAATGAAGTGAGTGAATTTGAAGGCCTCATTGTTCTTTCTAAGTATGTGAGAACCAGATTGGGAAGGAAAAGAGATCCAAGGAAGAGTATGGCTAGGATTCACTAATGAGGTACTGAAATAAAGAAAGTGTTCTTTTCTCCCCTCCTTTCACAGATTATAGAATTGATGTGAGAAAAAAAGTGAAACAGGCCATTTAGTAAGATTCTAAAGGATCTGCACCATAGGACCTTTTGATTTCACAAGGCCACATCTACACAAATATATTCTGTGTAGTGGTGGGGGTGGAGGGGGGAGGCAGGGACTAGAGGAGTGATGAGAAGCAGGAAAGCTTTGGCTTCAGTTAGTTCAGGCTCAGGATACCACAAGAATGGTAAAATTCAAAGATTGTAAGAAAGTAGTTCAATGGAAGTCTCTGAAAGGCCCTTTTACCTAGAGATTGTTTGTGCTATGCAAGTGTAGACCACCAAAGAAGCATTTATTGGACCTTCGTTGGAGATGGCAGAGGAATCGGATTCATCAAATCCTGTTCTTGTCTCACTCTTCCCACTTAAAACACAGCCCATTACATATCATGTTCTGTTCACACCAAATACAGCACATGAAGCCTAGACTGCATCTTAGCCAGTTGCTAGCTATGTGATTCTTCTTTGCTATCTCCAAGGTGTGTGCTTGCATACATTTTTTAGACTCTCTTCACAGCAGGTCTTCATCCCATTTCCACTATGTGTGTGAATGGCATAATCTGTGGAAGTGTACCAGCTGATGCTTTGCCCTCCAAATCCATCTCATTTTGCTTGTCAGATATTTTCTAATGATCAAAATCCTCACATCTCCACAACCACTAATTCTCTGACAATTGCCTCATTACTGTTCCTGCAGACACGCGTGCTCTCTAACCCTTTCCCTACACCTTCCTGGTTTAAACCTGCATCTCTCTGTTAACTGGGGTCAAGCATCAGTTTGCAGGCTCCTCTGCCATTCCTTTTGATCATCTGCTATGATAAAGTGATACTCCAAACTTTTGCCTTTTAAAAATTGGCTTGTTTTCTTACTACTTAATTATGAGGGTATTCAGGTAAGATTCTTATCTCTAGTAGGTCAAATCATTTGTTGGCTTAAATGTTTTGTGAATTTTCTCTTTTCATTTTTCTTCATTTTCTTAGCTGGGACAATAGTTTTGCTAATGTCACCAAGCAGATCAAATGTACATGTTAACTGAAATAGACTTTCGAGACAGTAAATTTTATGTGCATAATATCAGTTCCAATTCCTGGTGGTTAGTTGATGTTAAGAGTCTCACAGACTTTCCTGCCTGGGCTGGCTTTGAACCACAACCCTCAAATCTCAGCCTCCTGAGTAGTTAGGATTACAAGCATGAGCCACCAGTGCTTGGCTAATAGCATGATTTGGTTACATTATAAAACGTATGATTGAATGTGTTCTTATCTACTTAAGCACTTTCAAATGAGTTGTTTCTGACATCAGCACAAGACCAAAATTTGTAATGAGCATAGAGTAGCCATTGGCATTTGGAGAACTCTGAAAAAAATCCAAACAAAGGCTCGCATACAATGTCTATATAATAACAGCCATCGATAACACAATGTCTATTAACTGACCCAGTGTCCCAGCCTGACTCACAGCCCATCCTCAAGGACATTTGTAGAAACCTGCAGGTCTGAGCAGTGGCAGATAGAACAGGCAAAGCAGAAACTTATGGAGAACACATAGCTTCCAGACAATTTTGGTTACATATTAGTCAATATGCAAAATAGAATATTATTATTATTATTATTATTTTGTCAGTCCTGAGCCTTGAACTCAGGGCCTTGGTGCTGTCTTTGGAATTTCTCAAGCTAGGGTTTTACCACTTGAGGCACAGCACCATATCTGGCTTTTTTCTATGTATGTGGTACCAAGGAATCTAACCCAGGTCTTCAAGCTTGCTAAGCAAGCACTCTACCACTAGAATAAACACCTGCCCAAAAGAGAATATTATTGTACAGATGTCTAGAGATTTAGAAAAAGCTATTTGACTATTTTTATGTCTCTACACATATTTAAGATAATTTACATTTCTCAAAATATAACATTAATTCTTAAAGAGGATTGATCTCAAATAATAGCCTATTTGCTGGTTATCAAGGATATAAAAGGAAAGAAAGTCAAATATTCTACTGTTCTAAGAAAAATTCAGTATTTTTTCCAAGTTTCTAAAGCCTAGGAGCAATGTATAATTTGGCTATACTTTTTATAATACACGTGCATCCACAAACATAAAAAGGAGAAAAATTGTAGCAAATTGCCTCCTCTCCTAATGCTATTTCCTTTCTGTATTAACTAATAGTGATGAGGGCTGTAAGGAATTCATTATAAAGTGTTATTTTTTAAAAGTAGTGAAATAAACAAAGAGAGGGAAGATGCTTTGAGAGATCCTGGCAGACTCTTCAGAGGTAACTAAATCTTCTGGTGCATACTTTATGACAGTTCTTCTTTCCTAAGAAGCCAGAGAGTGTTAATAAATTTTTAATATTGTTCTCAAGCAATGTGAGTCAATCAAGGTCATGACATGATTTCTTGTAAGGTACTCAAGGATTTTCACCAAGAGAAAATTTTAAAGCAACTGTTTTAGGTTCTTTTTGTTGGTGTTATTGTCAAATTATCCAAAATAAAATTGTAATGAATTATCTATCTATCTATCTATCTATCTATCTATCTATCTATATATGGAAATACAATGTGATGTTTTGATGAAAGCATTGTGGATCTGAGGAGATCTGAAGTAAACACTGAGCTGGAACCCTAAGGATCTGCCCATCTGTCACTGGCATTCTGTTCATTATTGCAGCTCCCCATAATCAACCAGCTAGACCATCTCAGCACCAGGAATTGCCTGGAGTAACAAAGATTCCCACCTTCAAGCAGAAGTTAATGCGATAGTGATAGTGGAATTTGGTGGAATAGAAGAAAGAAGAGGAGAACTCATAGCTTATCCGATTTCTTACCCATGTGAAATTGGCATCTTATTGTACTTAAAACATTGAAATAGATCAGATAAGAGATGTATCTCCAGATGTAGCAAACTCTAGAAAAGAGGAAATTGGGGCGGGGCGGGAAGAATGTTGTTCTCTTTTTTATTTCCTTCAGGACTTTGTTTCATTTTTGTTTCTCAATACCTAAGTACTTTTTCTCCTTTTCTTAAACATGGAGTATTAAAAAAAAAGTCCTTAATTTGCTTCTAGAGTGCAGAAGGTGACTCAGGCCATTTAGATGTCATAACTCTGCCAATAAAGTATCTTCCAACACCCTTGCAAATTTCCACTCTCTTTTACAATCTAGCTGAATTATTACTTGCTCAAGAAGACCAGATTGGAACATAATAGTTATGTCACACCATTTATGTCTTTTATGAATATCATAATTTCATTACATGTTTTTATAAGCTATTGTTCAATAACTGTTTCCCACAGGAAGAACACAAAGTTTGGTGCATCTATTTTATTTTCCAATGAGATTTCTGTTCATTGCATAACACATTATCAAGTTTGTGTGTTCAACCACTGTCAAAAACAGAAACAAAAACAAAGTGTGAACTCAGAGAAACAGAGCTCCAGAAAGGCAAGAATTTATTATCCATATATCCTTTCCCAAGTCTTTATCCAACTGCTCTTTATTTTACAATCTGTGTGGACTCCAAGGTCAGAATATCAGAATATTTTCCTTTTTGCCCTAACAGTAAGATTTAAGAAGGTATTAAGGCTCATTGCATTTAGGTTAGCCTTTTCTTTGAAGTAAATATACATAGCATAGTGTAGTAGAACAGTCAAGTGAGTAATGCCTTTATTAATGTACTCATGAGAGAGCATTGCCCTGTGGAAATATGTGGAAATCTGATGCCAACAAACATACATGGAAATCTTGTCATGGGAAAGTCTTGTTATTTATAAATCATCCATTTGTTGTCGTTCCTACAGTCCTTGAAAATTTTTGTTGTTTGTTCTGTAACAAAATACTAAAATAAGCTTTGAGCAAAGATTACAAGACCTATTAAAGGATGTTATTAATCAAGGACCAGTTGAAGATTAGAGAAACAATTGAAGTTATTTTTAACTCAAACAAGATTAAATACAGGGATTTACATGCTTAAAGAAAAGTCCATGGGACTCTTATCTCCAATTAACCACCCCCAAATCCAGAAGTAGAGTTGTGGTCCAAATAGTAGCATGCCAGCCTTGAGCTCAGGCCCTAAATTCAAGCCCATGGAAATAACACACAAACAAACAAACAAACAAAAGAGCAGAGCAGGAGCACAAGGAGGGCTGGTGGTCAAGACAGATAAAAAGCTTACCTCTAAAAATGTAAAATAGTGCTTCTTAAAATTGGATCATTATCAGGAATTCAGGGGGAAATTTATAACCATACCAATTCCAGTTTTTCCCAGAGAAATATTGATGTAAATAATCTAGGGTAACTTTAAAATTCCAAATTGCCAAAAGCCAGTTCATAAATCCAAAGTCATGTGTTTCTCTAATGCAGAGTACAAAGTAGGACCACAAGACCCATGACATTGTTAGTCTCTTGACCTTTGATGATTGTACAAATGGTAGAAACGGTGTATGGCTTCTATTAATGTTCCCTCTGCAGTGAATAAAAGCATCATGTGATACTTCACAAGGAAGTATCTTCAAGGTGAATTGTCTTGAGCAGGAGTTAACTTGCAAAACTTTGTGTTACAATGAAAGTTGTTCCCAATTACAATACACACCTCATGAAATTTAATTGGCTCTTTGTTTCTTTTTTTTTTTTTTAATGAGGCCATTGTTTTAAATCTGCAAAAGGTCAGTTGAAAGCATTACTGTTGCTCTATTTTTGTTGATGTTGTCTAGCAAATGGGAATAACTTCACAAATATTTTTGCCCAGAAATCTGAAAAAGGAAAGCCTCCATTTGAGCCTGTTAAGGACACAGGAATATTCCATAAACTTTTTCCTTACCATATTTAGATTTTACCCCTCTGGAGATATGTAGCATCCTGAAATTAACATTAATTTGCATTTATAGATAAATATGAGGAATTCTAGTAGAAGTCATACTAAGTTAAGATGTTTCTGGAACTCAACAGCATTCACTGAATGTAATTTTTTTCTGACACTAATACAAGAAAGGAAATAATTTCTATAAAAATGGATGTTGTTACTCGTTACCTTACAAATGTAACTGTAACCCCTTCATACATTACACTGACTATAAAATAAAATTAAAAACAGATATTGTATATTTATGTTGTTGAAATGGAGCTTATTGGAACATATAACCTCATACAGCATCAATAATAACTTGTTATATATAAGTTATAAATTAACAATACACAGCCATTTTGAAAGGCTACTTAATTTTGGGTTGCATATGCTTCTTTTATCTCTTCTCTAACAGGCAATAGATAAAAGAAACTTGGAAGTAGGTTGAAAACCTTTCCATTTCCCTTGAAAGCCCTTGTCATCACCATGATAGCTTTAAATTCCCTAAAATGAGTTTTTGAGAGTTAGTTTGTGCTTTCTGCAGCAGTCTCCAAGGAGAGTTTCAGGTCATGGATGACCTTGCTATTCTTATTCCTTCAATCTGCTTTATATTGTGTCACACATACAGAACTGTATCTTTTCTCTTGTTTCCACAGGAGAACCAAGGACAGGTAACATTTGTGAATCTTGCACATTTTTCTCATATTTTAGGAAGACAATGCTTATGTTGTAAAAATTCCAAATACCCGAAGAATAGCATTCTCTCTCCTTTCAGTAAGGTTTACCTACTGCTAAATTTCTATTTATTTCTAAGAATTTCTATTTATTTCTAAGCTCAAAGTATTTGCGTTTAAACTTTCAACCTTTGAGCTCTTAATTATTAAGAGTGGATTTTTATATGGCATTAGGACTTCACATCTATGTTCACATTTTAATACATGGATAATATTTTTGTTTCTACCTCATTTGTTGTACAGTTCCATCTTCAGTCACTGAAATACAGCCCCATTTCTGTGATCTACCAAAGTTCCACACATACATTAATCTGCTTTTCTGCATTTTCTTTCCTCTAATCAACATGAAAATCCAGTACTCAGTTGTCTTGGTTTAACTGCTCCATGAGAGTATTAATAACTGGAGGGAAAAAAACAAAGGCTCACAACCTGTTCCTCACAAGTACATGAATTACTTGTACTTCTTTCTCAAGAAACATATCAGTATTTTGTCATCTTCTATGAAAATTTCAGCTTTTACAATATAGTCTTATCTATCTTACAAACCAATTTGGAAAAATTGACCCCTTTATATTATCTTTCTAATAACAAAATGATGTCTATATCATTATATACCATATATACATATATCCTATTGTATATCCACCATATATATATATACTTGTATATACATATTCACATATTTAACAGTGTATAGTAATATTTTATAATTTACTTTGCAGGGATTATACTAATATTCTGTGGAAGAAAATTATACCTTCTCCTTAACTATATTCTATCATAGTTTACTACTTGTATATAAAAACATAACTGGCTTTACAAAGCATGTTACATGTGTCCTCATTGCTAACTATCCTCTTATTTTAGTAATTCATGAATATTTTGTTATATACTTGATTATGGCATAATAAATTTATGTATTTTAATTTCCTTGTTCCTACGCTTACTTTTTTATATAACTATACCAGCTAAAATCTTCAAATTCAAATATTAGTTTATCATTTTAGGTCTTGATTTGGGGCAAGCTGGAATTCAAGTTTGAACTTGATATGGGCTCTGTCCCTTAGCTTTTCCCTCAAGTCTATCTCTACCACTTCAGCCACACCTTCACTTCTGGATTTATGGTTGTTAATTGTAAATAAGAAGTGCTTGGGCTTTCTGGCCCAGATTGGCTTTGAACCTTGATCCTCAAATCTCAGTGACCTGAGTAACTAAGATTAAAATTAGTAGGCACCTGCTCCCCAGCACTTTCTTAACTTTTAATGAAATGCTTCTAGTACTCTTCTATTTATGACATTATCTCATGAGGTCTTATAACAAATGCTTTTATGTTAAAGACTTTACTTTGAATTAAATCAGTACTCATTTATATTGTGAATAGGTATGTTAATGAATTCCACATTCTTTACCATTTCTCATAATGTACAGTAAAATGTAAAATGATGCATGCAGATCATGGAACTATTCCAAAATCTATGCTTTGGATAAGGGCTATTAGTTCTGTATTGACCAGAAACACTACAAGACATCTCTCCTTGGCTCTGCAAATAGAAATCCTACATTTCAGATGGACCTGTATTTCCTCTTTCTCATTTTCTCAAATGAGTTCTCTTTTTCTGTTTCCCCTCATTAGAAAATGGCTGGATGTAGCATATTATACCCTAAAAAGTGTGGAATCTACATGAAAGTGTCATCATCTGAAGAAGTAATGTGAGTGTCAAAAACAAACAACAATATATTTAAAAGTCTCAGAGAATCATGCATTAAAGAAGCAAAACACCCCAATTCATTTCACTTTGCTCCTTAACTAATAACTAATCCTAAAAACCCATCTTCTAAATATTTGAAGGAGGGCATCTGCCAGTTACCATAGGGACAGCAAGTTGAGTAACACAAGAGAAAAAAAAATCTCCTTCTCTCCTCCAGGAGGACATAATCAAACAGCCTAAATATCTACACACCTAATTCCGGAGCACTGAATTTCATCAAGCAAACTTTACTCTCACTAAAACCACACATAGATAGAAACACAGTAATTTGTTGGTAACTTTAACACACCACTCTCATCTATGGACAGATCAACCAGGCAAAAACTCAACAGAGAAACCTCAGAATTGAACAACTGTATAGACCAACTAGATCTAACAGACATCTGCAGATTATTTCACCCAGCAATATCACAATATATGTTTTTTTCAGCAGCACATGGAACATTTTCCAAAATAGACCACATTTTAGGCTGTAAAGCAAACCTGTGCAGATTCAAATCACTGAAATTATTTCCTGCACTCTCTCAAACCACAGGGGCATCAAATTGGAACTGAACACCAATCTCCACCAACGAAAACCTTGTAACTCATGGAGATTGAACTCGAGGAGATCAGAACAGATTTTCAACATTTGATGAAATTTAAGGAGCACACAAAATATCAGCTCCTTTGGGACACAGCAAAGGCAATACTCAAAGGAAAATTTATAGCTCTGAGTGCTAACATTGACAAATTGGAAAAATCGCAAACAAACAATTTACTGTCCCACCTTAAGCTCTTAGAAAAAGAGCAACAAACCAACCCTAATCCCACTAGAAGGAAGCAAATTATTAAAATGAAAGAAGTACTCAATGAATAGGAGTCCAAAAAATGTATAGAAAGAATCAACAAAATAAGGAGCAGTTCTTTGAAAAAATTAACAAAATTGACAGACCCTTAGCAAATCTTACCAATAAAAGAAGGGAGCACACCCAAATAAAAAATATCACAAATGAGAATGGTAATATCAAGACAGAAATTACCAAGATTCAGAGCATCATGAGTGAATATTTTTCCAAACCTTTATGCCAACAAATTTGAGAATCTAGAAGAAATGGATGCATTTCTAGCCAATATTAAAATGCCTACACTGAACCAAGAAGACCTAATCCAACTAAACAGACCTATTTCAAGCAATGAAATAAAAATGGCAATAAGAGACCTTCCATCCAAGAAAAGCCCAGGGCCAGATGGTTTCACAGCTGAATTCTATAAGGTCTTCAAAGCAGAGCTCACACCAATACTCCTCAAGCTCTTCAACAAAATTGAAAATGAAGGATCTTTGCCAAACTCATTCTAAGAAGCCACTATAACCCTCATCCCAAAACCAGACAAAGATTCATCAAAGAGAACTATAGACCCATTTCTTTAATGAATATTGATGCAAAACTTCTCAACAAAATACTGGCCAACCATCTTCAGCAACTTACCAAAAAATTATACACGATTATCAAACAGGATTCATCACTGGGAGGCAAAGCAGGTTCAACATACACAAAATCAATTAATATAATTAAACACATCAACAGGAGCAAGGACAAGAATCACATGATTGTCTCAACAGATGCAGAAAAAGCATTTGACAAAAATGCAACTCCCTTTTATGCTAAAAGCTCTGGAGAAACTAGGAATCCATGGAACATTCCTCAGTATAATAAAGGCTGTGTATGAAAAAACTCACAGCTAGTATTATACTTAATGGCGAAAAGCTAAAGCCATCCCCTCTAAAATCAGGAAAGAGACAAGATGCCCACTCTCTCCACTCCTCTTTAACATAGTATTAGGATTCCTAGCCAGAGCAATAAGGCAAAAAGCAAGCATATAGGGGATCCAAATAGGGAAAGAGAAAGTGAAACTTTCCCTCTTTGCAGATGACATGATTCTGTATTTAAAGAATCCTATAGACTCCACTCCCAAGCTGCTTCAGCTGATTCAAAATTTTGGCAAGGTAGCAGGGTATAAAATTAACCCTTAAAAATCAACTACCTTAGGGCCAGGAGTTTGGCCTAGTGGTAGAGTGCTTGCCTAGCATGCACAAAGACCCGGGTTCGACTCCTTGGTACCACATACATAGAGAAAAGCTGGAAGTGGTGCTGAGGCTCAAGTGGTAGAGCTCTAGCCTTGAGAAAGTCCAAGGACAGTGCTCAGGCCCTGAGCCCAAGCCCAGGACTGGCAAAAAAAAAAAACAACTACCTTAGGGCCAGGAATTTGGCGTAATGGTAGAGTGCTTGCCGAGCATGCACAAAGGCCAGGGTATGATTCCTAGGTACCATATACATAGAAAAAAAAAACATCAGAAGTGGTGCTGTGGCTGAAGTGGTAGAGTTCGAGTCATGACAAAGCCCAAGGGCAGAGTGCTCAGAGCCTGAGCTCAAGGCCCAGGACTGGCAAAAAAAAAAAATCAACTGCCTTCCTCTATGCCAACAATGAGAGGAATGAGGCAACAATCAGGAAAGCAACTCCTTTTGCAATACCCTCAAAGAAAATAAAGTACCTAGGAATTAACTAGAATGTAAAGGACCTTTTTGATGAAAAATTTAAAACCCTGGAAAAGGAAATTAAAGCAGAACTGAGGAAATGGAAAAACCTCCCATGCTCCTGGATTGGAAGAATTAATATTGTGAAATGGCAATCTTGCCAAAGGCTACCTACAAATTCAAAGCAATACCCATCAATATCCCAATGTCATTCTTTAAAGAAATAGAAGAGGCAATCCAAAATTTTATATGGAATAAAAAAAGACCCCATATACCAAAAACTATTCTTAGCAGAAAGACCAGCCCAGGAGGAATTTCAATACCAAACTTTAGACACTATTACAGAGCTATAGTGACCAAAACAGCTTGGTTCTGGCACAAGAATGGGCTTAAAGAACAATGGAATAAAACTGAGGGCCCGGATATTAACCCACAGATCTATGGCCACCTAATCTTTGACAAGGGAGCCAAAAAAATAGAATGGAAGAAAGACAGCCTCTTCAGCAAGCGGTACTGACAGAACTGGTTAAGCACCTGCAGAAAACTAAAGTTGGATCCTTCTTTGTCACCTTGCACCAGGATCTTTGTCACCCTTCACTGAAAATGGATCAAAGACCTGGAGGTAAAATCAGATACACTGAAAGCTTTACAAGAAGGAATAGGAGATACACTACCTCCCTGGCACAGGGGGAAACTTTCTTAATAAGGACCAAGAAACACAACAAATAAGAGAAAATCTGGAGAAGTGGGACTGCATTAAACTGCAGAGCTTCTGTATGGCAAAAGACATAGCTAGCAAATCTATTAAAAAGCCTTCAGCGTGGGAGAAGTTCTTCACAAACCATACAACGACAAAGGCCTCATATCTAAAATATATCAACAACTCAAAAAATTGAACCACTCCAAAACTAATCTCCAAAGAAACAACCATCCCTTTAAAAGATGGGCCAAAGACTTAAAGAGAGTCTTCTCTGAAGAAGAAATAAGAATGGCCTATAGACACATGAAGAAATACTCAACATCTCTGGCCATAAAAGAAATGCAAATCAAAAGAAATTTTGAGATTCCATCTCACTCCAGTTTGAATAGCCATGATCAAGATATCTAATAACAACAGATGCTGACGGGGATGTGGCCAGGAGGGATCACTACTACACTGTTGGTGGGAGTGCAAACCTTTTCAACCACTATGGAAAGCAGTATGGCAGTTCCTTAAAAGACTAAACATAGAGCTCCTCTATGACCCAGCAATTCCACTACTTGGCATGTACCCAATCATCCAGAAACAAGGACATACTAAATCCACTAGCACAACGATGTTCATTGCAGCACTATTTACTATAGCAAAGTTATGGAACCAACCCAGATGCCCCTCATTTGATGAGTGGATCAACAGATGTGATATTTATACACAACGGAATTCTATGCTGCTGTCAGAAAGAACGATATTGCCCCATTTGTAAGGAAATGGAAAGACTTAGAAAAAATCATATTAAGTGAAGTAAGCCAGACTCAAAGGAACATAGGCTCAATGGTTTCCCTCATTTTTCATAATCAATAGAAATCTTGGGCTCTCCTAGTAGAGATTTACAATAGAACAAAACCTAGATACATACGGCCATATAGTAGGATACTAAATGAAAGGACCTCCAGGATATAGAAACAAAAGCCATATAATGAGTTATTGTTATCCTCAATGTACTATGTTATCTCTCATCTCTTTTGTTGTCCCTCGGTTATCTCATATTGTTAAAATGTTTCATCTGGTTATCTGATATATTCTATATATTTGTGTTTGGTTGTTTAAGTCGGATAGGGAAAGGGGAAAACAAGATGTGTGGCGGGAGGAGGGAGGGAAATGAGGACCAAGACATGAGAAAGGGTATCAATGTATGTGAAGTAATGCACCTTCTATCTGGTGAATATAATGTAACCCTTCTATTAATTACAATAAAAATATATGAAAAAGGAAAAAAATTCCCCCTCGCATTGTTTACTGCAATGGAAAGTCTGGATAAATATTTGTCTTTATTTAAAAGAAAACTCATAGAAACAAAAGTCAAATCCATCATGAAATTTGTGGGAATGTCTACAGAAAAAGTTCATTATCTTAAAGGCTGAATTAGTGTATACGTTGAAAAATAATTAATAAAAGCAAACAAATGGGAAATAAATACCTTGGGCCTCTCAATAAGTTTAAGTGGAATCAAGAGCAAGAATCCATTAGGAGAGAATAGATTGAAATAAAATGATGATCCAGATAAAGAGAGTATGGGAAGGCTGGGAGTTTAGCCTAGTGGTAGAGTGCTTTGCGTAGCATGAACGAAGACCTGGGTTCGATTCCTTGGTACCACATACATAGAAAAAAGCCAGAAGTGGTGCGTAGGCTCAAGTGGTAGAGCTCTAGCCTTGAAAAAGTCCAAGGACAGCACTCATGCCCTGAGCTCAAACCCAGGACTGGCAAAAAAAAAAAAGAGTATGGGAGAAGCTAAGATTATAAACTAAGCTTATGTTATCAAAAGATTCCAAAAATAATTAAGTACAGGAAAGTTGATCAACATAAGAGACAATAATAAATAGCCTATATTTTGAGAGGAATCTTAGAATACAAAGATATCCTGAATAGCAGTAAAATGTATACATTTTGTGATATGTGAAAATTGAGATAGTATGTAATAAGTGTAGACATTGCCAAGAAAGATAATGCAACAAGTGGAATAATATTATATAATAAAGAAAACTATGATTGGCAAAATTCTCTATAGTGGAAATTGGACATCGTTATATTGATCAAACTTCCACATCATTTAATACAATGGGATTATCTAACAATGTCTTCAATCAAATATAATGCATACCAATGTACATAAAAATAAATACAGAATCAAATAAATTTTCAAGCAGAGAAAAAAAGATGTATTAAACTTCAAAAGAATTAGTGAGATTTCCATAATATTTTCCATTGTGGCATTTAGATAGCCAAGCAACATAGAATAATGTTATAGAGACCGTGAAAATTTGTAGCTCTTAATTCTATTATATGTGATTTTTTTGCCAGTCCTGGGGCTTGAACTCAAGACCTGAGCACTATCTTTTGGCTTTCTCAAGGCTAGAGCTCTACCACTTGAGTCACAACACTACTTCTGGCTTTTTCTATATATGTAGTACCAAAGAATAAAAACTGGGTCATCATGCATGCTGGGCAAGCACTCTTACCACTAGGCCGAACTTCCAGCACCATGTATATGAATTTTTTTTAAAGATATTTTCTATTTGAAATCCAATCAATTGATAGTCTCATTATAGTATTTCCTATGTTCTATTTCTACACTGGAAGAGATAGCCATGATTTGATAGCCTAGGCTTATTTATTTTCTTCCATTGAATTTCTTTTGTGTATTGATAAAGTCTGGTTGCATAACAGATTAGTTTACTTGAATGTACTTATGAAATGAGATCAAGGTTTGCTGTCATGTCACACTTCAAAATCCTCAGGTTCACTTCTGGATTCTGAACCATGGCAAACAATTTAAGGTAATGTTTTATTAACTCAGAGGAAAGATGGGCCACATAACATACTTTAAAAACAGGAAATACCTTGGGTTCAAATACAGAAGGTCAGATTCAATTTTAGAGAGACTAAGTTCAAAATAACTGTTGTCATGATTTACAACAGCAAAAGTAAGGAAGCAGTTTTTCTATAAGAAAGGATGGGCAATATACAGTTGAAAATGTTCTCAGTCTTCAATATTTGAGGATTTTCTTTGCATATTCCCTTTCCAAAATATCAGCATATCATAGTTGTGTTAAAACTTGTATACTTTGTAGAAAGCACTGCATTATTAGCATATTTCTCAGTCACCTGTTTGTGGTTCAATTTGTTCAAAGATTCAGTGACATCATTGTCAGTAACATATATATCGTTGCATGTAAGTCTTGGTTTCCAGTCTATTTACTCTCTCCAAGGCAGTTTTAGGTTGTAAAAATGAGTACAAAAACCTAGACAAAACCTCATAACCTTGAGATTAGCCTTTAAAATCTTCCATCTGTTCAAATCCAGTACTTAGGTTAATTTATATCCTAATCTCTGACTGCTCTATATTAAAATCCTATAACAAGGTGATTTTCTTATGCTAACTTTATAAGACTACTGGCCAGGATTATCTTAGACAAACTAGCAGCCCACTTAAGATAGTTTAGAAATAAGGGAGATTCCTTGAATCCATCTCCTAGGTTTCATACTCTACTGTCCTAGAATTCTTTGGTCATTCCTATATCATCTAGTCAGTTTTCAGGTTTAGCCTCATAGAACCTTATCAGATGGGATCAGAGGTCTTTCGCCTTTGTATATGATGTCAGCCCCCTTACCAGACAACATTACTTAATCTCTTATTAAGCAATCACCTTGTGCTCTCATGAGTCAAATCCAAGGTGAATTAAAAAAAAAGCAGCTTTACTGAAGTCGTACTTTTTAAATTAAATATGTAAACAAGTTTTATTCATTAAATAACAAATTAGGGAAGAGAGACCTTACTTAAGTACTTATATATGTGTATCAGGTAAATCAATCCAACTTCAGCCTGGAGATCTAATAAGCAAAATCAGTTCAACATACAACAATGAATTATGACATCTGCCTATTTTTTAAAAAGGGGGGGACAACTGACAGACACTAGGTGTTGTAACTGATCAGTTGGATAATGAATATAAATTATTCCATTTCTAAAATGGACATTATAAGTATAGCTTGTCATGTAAGAATTAAATGATCTACTAAAAAGAAAGTGCTTAGAAACTTTTGGAGGAAGTATGTGATAAATGTTAGCCACTTTTACATTTTGCATCTCTTCTTACTCCTTATCAGGACAGATGCTTGTGATCATGTGTAATATTATTTTAACTAATCGAAAGGAGATTAAAAAAAAGAGGAAGAGAAATAAAAATAGGAATTAGCAAAACAGGACTTAGCAAAAATGATTTGCATGTCCAGTATTTTGACTATCCCAGTAATTTGATTTGCATAGTTGCCAAATATCCTAGTGTGAGGGGTAGGAGCAAATGCTAGACAAATCTTGAGAACAGTATAGAATTTTACCAGGAATTCTCATTATGTGTTTTGGAAATACCCATGAAGAGCCTCTAGGCTCTCCAGGAAGAGTGTGTTTTACAAAAACATTTGAATGAGTTAATACATGGAGAATGTGAGATTTGTGGTCAGTTTGTGAAAAAAAAGTGAACTTGCTTTTAACTTTATACAGAATAGAAAATGTGATGCTGTAATGCACACACACACACACACGTGTGCACACATGCGTGCACACACACACACACACACACACACACACACACCAGGCCACTTAGTGGTACCATCATATGTAGGCACTTTTCTGTGGTAAATACATAAATGATAGAAACAAGTCATCTTGAAATGAACAGATGATATTACATACTACTAAAGGGATCTTTCCTCCAGAAGGACATAACCATCCTAAATATTTACATACCTAATCCCGGAGCACTGAATTTCATCAAGCAAACTTTACTTTCACTGAAACCATACATAGATCGAAACACAGTGATTGTTGGTGACTTTAACACACCACTCTCACCTATGGACAGATCAACAAGGTAAAAACTCAACAGAGAAAACTTAGAATTGAACAACAGTATAGACCAACTAGATCTAACAGACATCTGCAGATTATTCCACCCAGCAACAACACAGTATACATTTTTCTCAGCAGCACATGGAACATTTTCCAAAATAGACCACATTTTAGGCCATAAAACAAACCTGGACAGATTCAGAAACACTGAAATTATTCCCTGCACGCTCTCAGACCACAAGGGCATCAAATTGGAACTGAACACCCATCTCCACCAACGAAAACCCTTTAACTCATGGAGATTGAACAACACATTGTTGAATCACCAATGGGTCACTGAAGAGATCAGAACAGAAATCCAACAGTTTATGAAATTTAAGAAAAAGGAGCACACAAAATACCAGCTCCTTTGGGACACAGCAAAGGCAATACTCAGAGGAAAATTTCTAGCTCTGAATGCCTACAATAAAAATTGGAAAAATCGCAAATCAATAATTTAATGTGTCACCTTAAGCTCCTGGAAAAAGAGCAACAAGCCAACCCTAATCCCACTAGAAGGAAGCAAATTATTAAAATCAAAGCAGAATTAAATGAATTGGAACCCAAAATGAACAGATGAGATGAAATTGTCATGGAGAGATGTGGTCAACATCACACAATCAAATGATTTCAGATGAGCCAGTGGACAGTGACAAGGATTAAGTCTGAGCAAAATGCTGAATGCTTTAAATTACCTTTAGTAGAAACATGGGAATCTATATAAGGAAAAAAATTAAGCTAAGGAAACCTATAGATTGCCATGGAGATTCACTTCTCCACATTAACAGAGGACATTTGGGAAGTGATGAAAATTATTTTGAACTTCTGAACTGATTAAAAAGAAAATCTGTCTACAAAACCTTGGCAAGACAGTGGCCAATTAGTCTTGCAATGTTACCATAAAACAATGGCTCAAGGATATGCTAAGGGTGGAGGGGGGGGAGTGGAATTTGTCTTAATGTCAAGTCTTGCCTCCGTGGCAAATCATAGGCACTCAGTTTTTCCTAGAAAGAATTACCTTTTTAGAGAATTGATGAAAATTTATTTTAAACTAGATATTTTTCTTCGGCTTTACCTTTATGCGAAAGCATTTTGTTTTTAGCTATGCTCTTAAAATGAAACCACAAAGCTTTTCAGGACTCAACAATTTCAGAGGGTCAAGACCCAAGCCCATACTCAAATTAAGCTTTCTCAAACTGTGGCAAAATATTCATCAATAACTATGTATAGGGGTAGATATGGTTAGAACTTTGGGCTGGGAAACTGACCCCATGATAAATTCTAAGTGGAGTACCATCAAGTTTGCTTTGTGAGAGACAATCTCAAGTCGTACTTTTTTAACCTGACATTTACAATATTTAGTGTTTCTGTTCATATTTAAAAGTGTCCCAACTTAGACAAAAGGTACAAGATGATTTATTTAATAAAAAGCCAATACTTCTGACCTTAAGGAAGAGATTTCATTATATTTTATTCCTGAAGGAAAATTTCAATCAGCATTATGGTTCTATCTTAGGAGAGGAGAGGACAAGGAGGATTTAAATGGCATAGGCCAACACTTTAGGAAGGGAAAGCCCCATTTTGAATGACTAGTAATTCTAGTTATGCAAATTGCATATGCAAAACACTACATCTTCCTGGAGATGCTATGGAGATATCACTCATAGAGACACAGACTACGTGACTATTCTTGTGCAATAGGTTCTTGTTCCCACCCTTTTGAGAATGAAGATGGAGATAAACTCAAATTTATATGAAGTCTATTTTCACTCTCACAGTTCAGTAACCAGGGGGAAAAAAAGAGAACATTTTTAACTACACATTGAGTCTTTCCTTTTGTTCTCTGGCTTCTCTTAAATTAGACAAGCTGCCCAGGGGAGTTTGTTAACAGAACCTCAGGAGGTGAATTTTCTAACTAGAAAACTGGGATGAGTATGGATTACAAATTACGGAAGCATTAGAATTGGAGATTCAAGCTTATATAAATGGTGTTTATGTATGGGCCAGTCATCCAGCTCAAATTTCATGAAATCTGTAGGAAATAGAAATTATTTGGGCTGGGGAAGAGTACTAAGAGAAGTAAAAGATCTGAGTAAAGAAGTCATAGTTTAGGAGCAAGAGATTCTGTTAAGAGACTTAGTGTTGTTTACCTATTTTCCTTCCCCCGGCAGAGTCTTAGAGTGACAATAGAAGACAAAAAAATATTATCCTAACTTTGTAAGGATTTGAAAAAAGAAGAATTTATGTATGTCTCAGTTGCCAGGTAGAATGAGAGGGTGCAGTTTTTTTTTTAATGTCTTCCAACTTAGCAGCTGAACTATTTTGTCTCACCACAGAAAAATAATGTGCCTGGGTTTTGAGCTGGAAGTTCCCTGAGCCATGTCTTTATATACTATTAAAAAAAAAACTGTGACAGACATTATAGAATGACAAAGTGAAACCAAAAGGGCCTTGTTGGCAGAATTGTTAGCAATTTATGTGGAAGCTTAAAAGAAGCAGGCCTCTCAGCATGGATGCACTGCTGGTAAAACTCAAGGACCCAAAGGCATACTTGTAATTCTTTACTTTTTCCTGACCTATCATCATGGTCTGAAATAAAGGATAATAGTGGAGACTGAAGGCAGAGGGAACAATAACAGAAGCAAACATCTTTATATAGTTTCCTTTAAGGCAGACACTATTCTATATAACTTACATAGACAAGCAGGCAGGCAGACAGACTGACAGACAGACAGATAGATGTTTAGTTGATTTTCACAACTACTTTATACATACCACTATAAAACATACTTTTTTGCCAGTCGTGGGCCTCAAAGTCAGGGCCTGGGCTTTCTCATGGCTAGAATTGGAGCACTTGAGATGCAGCACCACTTCTGGCTTTTTTTCTGTATATGTGGTACAGAGGAATTGAACCTGGGTCTTTGTTCATGCGAGGCAAGTACTCTACCACTAGGTCAAACTCCCAGCCCCATAACTTTTTTTAATACCATAAAACAAACAATAATAAAAAAATTAGGTGCACAGAAGTTATGAAAAAAGTCCTTAGCCAAACCAAGTAGTGTATGTCCGTAATATTGGCATCTAAGTTCAGTCTGGGCAACATAACAAGACCATTTCACAACAAACAAGTGGGCTGAAATTATGGCCTAGTGGTAGTATGCTTCCAAATACACAGAAAAAGCCATAAGTGGTGCTGTGGCTAGAATGGTAGAGTATTAGCCTTGAGAAAGCCCCAAGGACAATGCCTAGCCTCTAAATTTAAGCCCCAGGACTGGCAAAACAAACAAATGAACAAACAAATAAAAATCATGCAACTAGAAATGAAATTCTTGATTCATCTGGATTAATGATTAATACCAGTTATATGGTATCTTTTAAACTAGTAACTACTAAGAAAAAAATTTAAAAAGCCTATAACTTCGTACATCACCCCAACAAAAATATAAAATACAATAAATAAAAATAAAAAATAAAATACCTATACATTTATTAGCAGCTTTGTTATGATAAATACTTGAGAGAGAAAAAATATTAAAGGAGAAAGGACTTTGGCTCACAATCAGAGAGGTGTCAGTTCATCGCTGAGTGGTTCTATTTCTAGGCATGCTGGGGCCGCGCATTGTGGTGAAAATGGATATTGAAAGGTGCAGTAATACAGAGCTGCTCATCTCATGGAGACCAGAAAGCAGAGAGTTGGCTAGGGACCAAGAAGAAGATACTCTTCATGTGTGCTTCAGTGACCTACTTCCTCCAATTAAAGCTTACCTCCTGTAGATTCTACTAGCTCCTCAAATACCATCACCAACTGTCCACCATATGAGCCTGTGGAAGATGCTTCGACTCAAACCACATAATCACCTAAGCTTCCTCACAGATATTTAAACTCACTAAAATACTTGCTTATTGAGCACTTTTAATTAATTAATAGGTATTCACCTATAAATATAAACATATTTACATACATATTTATTTTGTAAGGATTTACACAGAGAAATAAAGTAATTTAAGCAACTCAGTAGCAAAATAAAAGCTCCAATACACAAGCTTTCTCTTTGGCCTAAAAATGTTCTTCCAATTGTTCTTATTCTTTTACTCACCAACTAACTCCTGACGTTTTTTCACAGTCCTTTCTCTAGAGTAAATATGTAAATGCCTCCTTTATTAGCACCTGAAAAAATGTTCTTTTCTTCTTAAAAATTTTTTCCATATATTTTTATTGTAATTAATAGAAGGGTTACATTATATTCACCAGATAAAAGGTGCATTACTTCACATACATTGATACCCTTTTTCATGTCTTGGTCCTATTTCCAATAACCAAATATGCATATATACAATATGTAAGATAACAAGATGAAATACTGTAACAATATGAGATAGCCAAGGGACAGTTAAAGAGATGAGAGATAGCATAGTACATTAAGGACAACAATCACTCATTCTGTGGCTTTTGTTTCCATATCCTGGGGGTCCTTTCATTTAGCATCATGCTATATGGCCTTACTTTTTTCATATATTTTTTATTGTAATTAATAGAAGGTGCATTAATTCACATACATTGATACCCTTTCACATGTCTTGGTCCCCATTCCCCTCCCCCTACCCCCACCCCTCATCTTGTTTTCCCCCCTTCCCTATCCAATTTCAAATAACGAAATACAAATATATCCAATATATCAGGTAACAAAGTGAGATACTGTAACAATATGAGATAATCAAGGGACAGCAAAAGAGATGAGAGATAACATACTACCTTAAGGACAACAATCATTCATTATATGGCTTTTGTTTCTATATCCTAGAGGTCCTTTCATTTAGCATCATACTATATGGCCTTATGTATCTAGGTTTTGTTCTATTGTAAATCTCTACTAGGAGAGCCCAAGGTTTCTAATGATTATGACGAAGGAGGGAAACCATTGAGCCTACGTACTTTTGAGTCTGGCTTACTTCACTTAATATGATTTCTTTCTAAGTCCTTCCATTTCCTTAAAATTGGGGTAATGTCATTCTTTCTGACAGCAGCATAGAATTCCATTGTGTATAAATACCACATCTTTCAGCGTCATACTATATGGCCTTATGTATCTAGGTTTTATTCTATTGCAAATCTCTGCTAAGAGAGACCAGGGTTTCTACTGATTATGACAAATGAGGGAAACCATTGAGCCTATGTTCCTTTGAGTCTGGCTTACTTCATTTAATATGATTCTAAGTCTTTCCATTTCCTAACAAATAGGGCGATGTCATTCTTTCCGACAGCAGCATAGGACCTCTAGGATATAGAAACAAAAGACATATAATGAGTGATTGTTGTCCTTAATGTACTATGTTATCTCTCATCTCTTTTGTTATCTCTTGATTATCTCATATTGTTACAGTATCTTACTTTGTTATCTGATATATTGGATATATTTGTATTTGGTTATTTGAAATTGGATAGGGAAGGGGGAAAAAAGATGAGGGGTGGGGGTGGGGGGAGGGAAATGGGGACCAAGACATGAGAAAGGGTATCAATGTACATGAATTAATGTACCTTCTATCTGGCAAATATAATGTAACCCTTCTATTAATTACAATAAAATATATGGAAAAATAATAAATACCACGTCTTGTTGATACACTCATCAACTGAGGGGCATCTGGTTTGGTTCCATATCTTTGCTATGGTAAATAGTGCTGCAATGAACATTGTTGTGCTAGTGGATTTAGTATGTCCTTGTTTCTGGACGATTGGTTAAATGGCAAGTAGTGGAATTTCTGGGTCATAGGGGAGCTCTGTTTGTAGTCTTTTGAGGAACTGCCATACTGCTTTCCATAGTGGTTGAAAAGGTTTGCACTCCCACCAACAGTGTAGTAGTGATCCCTCCTGGCCACATCCCCGCCAGCATCTGTTGTTATTAGATATCTTGATCATGGCCATTCAAACTGGAGTGAGATGGAATCTCAAATTTCTTTTGATTTGCATTTCTCTTATGGCCAGAGATGTCAAGCATTTCTTTATGTGTCTATAGGCCATTCTTATTTCTTCTTCAGAGAAGACTCTCTTTAAGTCTTTGGCCCATCTTTTAAAGGGATGGTTGTTTCTTTGGAGATAAGTTTTGGAGTGTTTCAATCTTTTGAGCTGTTGATATATTTTAGATATGTGGCCTTTGTGTATTGTATGGTTAGTGAATATCTTCTCCTACTCTGTAGGCTTTCTAGTTAATTTGCTAGCTATATCTTTTGCCGTATAGAAGCTCTGCAGTTTAATGTAATCCCAGTTATCCAGACTTTCTCTAATTTGTTGTGTTTCTTGGTCCTTTAAGAAACTTTCGACCTGTAGCACCTGAAATTTTCTTATAACATTGCACTTAGAACATGTTTCTTTTTCATATACTTCTGTTTTTAGCAGGATGTAGAACAAGAGTAAAAATAGAGATTCATTATATTTATGTCCTTTCACCTTGCCTGACAAACACAATTAATGACCAAAAACAGACACTTGTAACACTAGGATTTCATAAGTCTGTAAATATCTTAAAGATTAAGATATTTGTTATTACAAGTCTGGTGGCATTGTTGACATTATGTATGTGTCATTAAATAACAATCATAATTTAATAATTCATATATGTTCATTCTAACAAACGCATTTTCTGCCTTCCTTTTTAAGAAAATTTCTATGATGTAGTAGCAATTTTTATTTATTTTGTGTCCTATTATCAGCAATTCCTGTGAATGATAAAGCGACATTGTATAATTATATACAATGTATTCTGCATATCTATGGTTTCATTAAAAGGTTAAATAAAATACAAGAAATTCCAAAAATTACGGTTGTTTGTGGGGAGCCGGAGCGGCCGACATTACAAGACGGCGCCTGTCCCCTGCCTCGCTCTTTGTAAACAACTTCTTAGTTCTCCTTATTTGGTATGTGAGTGCGGAGCCTTTGCTCGTTCCACTGAGTCTGCGCGTATGACGTCAGAGGCCTGACCAATCCCGAGTTTTAAAATGACCCTGGCAACAGAGCAGCCAATGGCAAAAGCCCCGTGTTCCTTGATTGTATATAAGCAGCTGCATTTCCCTGCCCCGGGCCCCTCTGCTTCAGCTCTCCCTTCAATCAAGTTGCTCTTCAATAAAGCGTGATACGAGAAGGATCCTCGGGTGGTGTCCGTTCTTCCCTGCTGGTCAGGGGTGCCGGGCGCCGCAGTTGTTTTCTATTTTTCTTTTCTTTTCTTTTTTTTCTTTTTTTTTTTTTTTGCCAGTCCTGGGCTTGAGCTCAGGGCCTGAGCACTGTCCTTGGACTTTCTCAAGGCTAGAGCTCTACCACTTGAGCCTCAGCACCACTTCTGGCTTTTTTCTATGTATGTGGTGCCGAGGAATTGAACCTGGGTCTTCATGCATGCTAGGCAAGCACTTTAACCACTAGGCCAAACTCCCGGCCTGTTTTCTATTTTTCAAGCATTATCTTCGTTATATTTATTCAGCATAGGTAATTATAAAGCAAACATAAATAAAAGTGCATGATCATTAAAAATATTACATTCACTTTTTTTTTTACCAGTCCTAGGCTTTGGCTCAGGGTCTGAGAGCTATCTTTGCGTTTTCTCAGTGGTAGAATTCCATCACTTGAGCAACAACACAACTTCTGATTTTGTTCTATGTATGTGGTACTAAAGAATCAAACCTGGGTCTTCGTGCATGCTAGGCAAGCACTCTACCAGTAGGACAAAGTCCCCACCCCTGCATTCACTTTTTAAATAGTTCTTTTATATAATAATAAATTTAAAATGGTCACAATTCTCATATTTAAGATTTATCTACTCAAACATGCACTATAATTTATGTTATATCTAAAATATATTTCTTAATTGTATAAATCATTTGTGGGTTATCTTGTGCAATTGTTATGAAAGCCATAAGAACTAGTGAACTATAAATTATAACATGGAAAGAAAAAATAATATACTAGGTATTTGAGGAAATTTTGCATTCATGACTATATTGCCTTTTTCCTTCTGTAAGAAAAACATTGACAAGTTAATTTGCCATTTATTGTAACTAAATGATTCTCCATCTGAAATATCTGCTCGAAAAATGTTATTTGTCTCTGAAATTGGCAAAGAAATTCCACAAATATTCACAGAATTTAATCATAGCTTCCTTTCATTTAGAAGATACAAAGGAGGGTTGCATACTCCGTCATAAACAGGAGTCATTTTTTTTCATTTCAGAGTACCAGATCTTAAGAACACTTCTTGCCCAAAATAGTAATGTAGAAATGTTCATTTAGAGAATATTAATCATTTCTTAGTTTCAATTGGAAGCATCATATTTTTAAAATTCAGACAATACAGTGTTTAACTACTTTTTTAGTATTGTGTTGTTGCTTTCACAAGTGTAGATTTGAGTTTTTTCTCCTTCAGATGAACTCCCTAGGTTTAGGTGGCCTCAACTCCCTATTTTTCTTACTTCAATGGAAGGAATAGCTCTTATTCATGGCCAATCCAAATGTCTTCTGTTTAAGGCCACATAGGACCTGGTAGGGAGGGAGGGAGAAGGAGCCAGACCAGGTGCACTCAATCTCACTATTGATATAAATTTGTAAACAGACTATAACAAAAAAGTGAGCATGCTCCTAGATCACTTGTTAAAACTGAGAAGATCTATGAAACACAGGTTACTTGACTTAGGAGATCTTAAATAACAGGCCATTAAAATATGACTAGAAAGCTGGGAAGCACACACGTGCACATGAAAAGCATGGTTCAGTACACTGATGGATGACATGGTTGGTACTTTCTTGCCTTTGCTAGGTGATCTCAGGGCATTGAATTCTTTATGGTTCCCAATGACAGTTGCTAGATCCATTTTTTACTTGAAAAATGATTTAAGCACATAGCAAAACTACTTAGTAATTCATCAATTTGTTATTGAATTGCTTATTAATATATCTGTGCCGTTTTAAATATTCATTGACATGAGTGACAATAATTTAAAATTAAGCCACATATTTGTTGGTAACTGTACTGAGAATTGTAATATTATATAAATACTCATTAATCACCCTAACAAAGCAGGAGCTATAGTGTTCCTAAATTGCAATGGGAAAATGGAGACTTGTCCAAGACCTGAAATTTGCAGAATAGCGATGCCAGTCAGCTTTGTCTGCTTATACAGCACATGCACTGAATCACTGGCTCATATCAATTCATCTTGGCTAGTAGGGAAAAGAATGGTGGTGTTAGCTTTAACATGAAATCGAACTGCATATTTTAATCTGACGTGCATTTAAGACTCCTTTGCACAACTATTTAAAATTCAAAAAATGTAACTTAGGTATTTTAGCCATTATACCTGGATTCAGATTTTTCCTCTTTTCTTTTTAAAATGTTCTCATTATTAAAAGATGCAGCTATATTTCTCATTGCAGCAAATATTTTAGAGAGACAAATATACACATACCTTGACTATGCTAAATGGTACTGTATATGCAGGAATATGATGTATGGATCCGATTGTTTTTACAGTTTTACCTAGACACCTAAATATATATAAACTCAGAGAGAAAATTCTGATCTTCTTGGCTTTCTTCCTGCTACAAATTTGAAATAGTCTTGGCCTTACTCTAGATGTATGGCTCACAGTTAAGTATCACATTTACTTTAATACTGATTCTGTTGTGGATTTTAAGGAATGTACCTATTTTTCTATGATAGATGAAGGCAACAAGGAAATATCAATGTAAGGATGGGTAAATATTTGTCATGTTGAATTCAGAGAGGAAATTGAAACATTCCTCAAAGGCCAAAATCATCTTTTGTTGTTGTTCTACAAATTTTCAGTGTGTAATGAAAAATACAATACAGGATTTCCTCTATCTTGTAGACTAGAAATTGTGATTTTGCAAGTTTTCCCTAAAGAAAACTTGCGTTAATATGAAGAAAAATTAAGATGGTATCACCAATGTATGACTCTAACCAAGTCAAAATTCTTATATTAATTCCATTTTTGTTTTGTAAGAAAAAAATGAAGAAAAAAATCTACTACTACTACTACTACTACTGTGACCTCTTGTTCCTTATTTATCTTTTTTCTCTCTCCTCTTTATTCTCTTAAACATAGACACAGACACAGACACACACACACAATGAAAACAAGAAGCACAACATTGTGGACCACATAACAATGTAAAAATGCATTTATTTTGCAATACATATGTATATATATATATATATTAAACTGCAAGAAAGAGAAATTCAAATGGGAGTAATGAGCATTTTTTTGTTTTTCTTTTTGCCAGTCCTGGAACTTGAATTCAGGGACTAAGCACTGTCCTTGAGCTTACCTCAAGGCTAGAGCTCTACCACTTGAACCATAGCTCCACTTCTGGCTTTTTTCTATGAGATAGAACCAAGAAATCGATTCTGGGTCTTCATGCATGCTAGGCAAGCACTCTATCACTAGGCCAAACTCCCAGCCCCTAATAAGCATTTTTTTCTTTTCTTTTCTTATAATTCTTTGATTAATGGGAAGAACAATAATAGAATATGTATCTACATGTATGGAAGATAATGAACTGAGTGGCAATGTAAAACTTTTGTTCTACATTACATGACAAGTGCTAGATCCTTGCAAGGTAAACTCATTTTTTACAGAATACTAGGCAGACTACAATAATTATTTCATGTGGCCAAATGAGCTTTGAGTTGCTTTTCTGATTTATTTTTTCCCAGTATGCTGCTCGTTTGTTGTTCATACTAATGGGTTATTCCAGACTGATCTGATTTCTCGCTCCCCTTGCCTGTGTTCCTAAGCTTCATTTCATTCCTTGCTCATTACATTCAGAAGTTAAAAGTCCACCATTCCTGGAGTTAGAGACATGGTATAGAGAATACTTGTGCTAACAGGCCTGAAAACCAATGGAATAGAACTGAGGACCCAGATATTAACCCACAGACCTATGGCCAACTAATCTTTGATAAGGGAGCCAAAAAAATAGAATGGAAGAAAGATAGCCTCTTCAACAAGTGATGCTGGCAGAACTGGTTAAGCACCTACAGAAAACTAAACCTAGATCCTTCTTTGTCACCCTGCACCAGGATTAACACCAAATCAATCAAAGATCTTGAAGTAAAAGCAGATACACTGAAAACTTTGCAAGAAGGAATAGGAGATACACTAGGACTCCTTGGCACAGTTTGAAACTTTCTTAATAAGGACCAAGAAAAAAACACAAATCAGAGAAAGGTTGGATACATGGGACTGCATTAAACTGCAGAGCTTCTGTATGGCAAAGGACATAGGTAGTAAACTAACTAGAAAGGTTAAAGAGTGGAGAAGATCTTCAGTAACCATACAATGGACAAAGGCCTCATATCTAAAATATATCAACAGCTCAAAAAATTGAATCACTCCAAAACTAATATCCAAAGAAACAACCATCTCATTAAAAGATGGGCCAAAGACTTAAAGACAGTCTTCTCTGAAGAAGAAACAAGAATGGCCTATAGACACATGTAGACATGTGGCTCGACATCTCTGGCCATAAAAGAAATGAGAATCAAAACCAGTCTAAGATTCCACCTCACTCCAGTTAGAATGGCCATGATCAAGAAATCTAATAACAACAGATGCTGACGAGGCTGTCGCCAGGAGGGATCCCTACTACACTGTTGGTGGGAGTGCAAACTCACTCAACCACTATGGAAAGTAGTATGGCAGTTCCTCAAGAGACTGAACATAGAACTCCCCTATGACCCAGAAATTCCACTATTTGGCATTTACCCAGAAACAAGGGCATACTAAATCCACTGGCTCAATGATGTTCTAGCAAAGATATGGAACCAAAGCAGATGCCCCTCAGTTTATGAGTGGATCAACAAGATGTGGTATTTATACACAATGGAATTCTATGCTGCTGTCAGAAAGAATGACATTACCTCATTTGTAAGGAAGTGGGAAGACTTAGAAAAAATCATATTAAGTGAAGTAAGCCAGATTCAAAGGAACATAGGCTCAATGGTTTCCCTCATTTGTCATAATCATTAGAAACCTTGGGCTCTCCTAGCAAAGATTTAGAATAGAACAAACCTAGATACATAAGGCCATATAGTATGATGCTAAATGAAAGGATCTCCCGGATATAGCAACAAAAGCCGTATAATGAGTAATTGTTGTTCCTCACGTACTATGTTATTTCTCATCTCTTTTGCTGCCCCTTGGTTATTCTCATATTGTCACAGTATCTTATCTTGTTATCTGATATATTGTATATATGTTTATTTGTTTATTTGAAATAAGAAAGGGAAGAGGGAAAAACAAAATGAGGGGAGTGGTGGGGGAAGGGAAATGGGGACAAAAACATGAGGAGTATCAGTGTATGTGAAGTAATACACTTTCTATCTAGAGACTATAACTGTAACCCCTCTATTAATTACAATAAAAATATATGAAAAAAGAACCTTGTCGCTGCCTGCCGTAACAACACGTCACTTCGGAGGTGGACTGGGAATGACTCAAATCTCTGCAAGCAGAGGTCTTTTATTTCTCTCTCCTTTCTTCTCTGCCTCTTTCTTTTCTCCTTCTCTCTTCTCTCTTCTCCCTTCTCCATCTTTTCTCCCTCCTTCCCCAGAAACCCCACACTATTTATATTTATATATTTATATATATAGCCAATTTATATATATTTATATATATATATAGCCAATCACAGTAAAGGTCATCTGCAAAGCAGCAAACAAACCTGGAAGAAATCTAGCAATCCACTCTATCCACAAGCACGGAAGAAACAAATCAACAAATGCAAAGAAACTTCTTGGTCAGCAAGTACTGACTCATTGGTGAGCTGCCAGGTGCCATCTTATAATCTTACTTCCTCAGGAGGCTGAAAGCAATGGTCTCCAACAAACCTAAAAAACTTGTACTCATAACTACTGTGCTGAACAAATGTTTATATTCTACTAGATAGTGGAAGACAAGAACAAAGAAACTAAATCCATTGTTGCTCCATAATTATTCATCGAGACAGAACCACCCCAGTTAAGTTCTCTAGTCAATCATTTAGGAAATTTTGTTCAGTTCTATTTTGCCACCTTTTATATTTTTCTATAACTTGCTAAATTCTCTTCAGTTTCACTCACTTGCTTATACTTCTGATTTTATTTTTTTTTCATTACTCTTTCTTCTCTTGCTGTTCTCTCCTCTTTTATTATCCTATTTTCCCTTAGGATAGTGATCAGTAGAAATACTTATCTTTCAATTTTGCCATCAACTACCATCTGATTGCTGTTTTGCTCCAGTTTATAGAATTCACAGAAAACCTTTATGAAACTCTGCTGACATCCACTACTAGAGCATGTGTGTGTCTCAGCTTATTAAAGTGCAGAAGTCTTCTTGGGGAAGACAGGGTTCAGAATCTAATTTCCACATCTACCTGCTTTCTCTGAAGACTGAGGGGACTTAAAATGTTATTTCTTAAACAAGACCACAAGAAGAGAAATAAACACAGACTGCGTTTGTTAACAGACAACTAGCTAGGGGAAGTTAGACATGGAAGAACACACAGAGAATATTCTTGGAGAGGAACAGAGAAGTCTTGCACATTTCATTTGTATGAAGTGTTATTTTCTTCATTCTTGAATCAAGTTTGCTTATAACTTCCAGCTCTTATTCTCTGATGTACAGATTTTTTTTTAACAGACTTGGTTAGTTTCTTAGCTATTTCCCATTTACTAAACATAAAGTAGAAAATAAGTCCAGTAACTTTCCCTACAGAATAAGATCAAGATATCTTAGTTTACCTTTCCCAGGTCTTTAGAATCCTTAATCTTCATTGTTTTATTCCACTTCTTTCTACATGTACCACTGTAAGAATCATACTGGCTCACATCTCTCCAAATGCCCACATACTTTTATTTTTTCCTATATTTTTATTGTAATTAATAGAAGGGTTACATTGTATTTGCCAGGTAGAATGTGAATTACTTCACAAACATTGCTACCCTTTTTCATGTTTTTGTCCCCATTTCCCTCCTCCCTCCCCTCCCCTCACCTTGTTTTCCTCCCTTCCCTATCCTATTTCAAGTAAACAAACATATATACAATATACCAAATAACAAGGTAAGATATTATAACAATATGAGATAACCAAGGGACAACAAAACAGATGAGAAATAACAGTACATTAAGGACAACAATCACTCATTCTATGATTTTTGTTGCTATCCTGGAGGTACTTTCATTTAGCATCATACTATATGGCCTTATGTATCTAGGTTTGACTCTATTGTAAATCTCTGCTAGGAGAGCCGAAGGTTTCTATTGATTGTGACAAATGAGGGAAACCATTGACCCTGTGTTCCTTTGAGTCTGGCTTACTTCACTTAATATGATTTTTTTCTAAGTCTTCCCACTTCCTTACAAATGAAGCAATGCCATTCTTTCTGACAGCAGCATAGAATTCCATTGTGTATAAATAACACATCTTGTTGATACACTCATCAACTGAGTGGTATCTAAGTTGGTCTTATATCTTTGCTATGGTAAATAGTGCTTCAATGAACATTGGGTAAATGCCAAATACTGGAATTTCTGGGTCATAGGAGAGCTCTATGTTTAGTCTTTTGAGGAACTGCCATACTACTTTCCATAGTGGTTGAGTGAGTTTGCACTCTCACCAACAGTGTAGTAGTGATCCCTCCTGGCCACAGCCTCATCAGCATCTGTTGTTATTAAATTTCTTGATCATGGCCATTCTAACTGGAGTGAGGTAGAATCTTAGAGATGTTTTGATTCCTATTTCTTTTATGGCCAGAGATGTCGAGCCACATGTCTACATGTGTCTATAGGCCATTCTTATTTCTTCTTCAAAGAAGACTGTCATTAAGTCTTTGGCCCATCTTTTAATGAGATGGTTGTTTCTTTGGATATTAGTTTTGGAGTGATTCAATTTTTTGAGCTGTTGATATATTTTAGACATGAGGCCTTTGTCCGTTGTATGGTTAGTAAAGATCTTCTCCACTCTGCAACCTTTCTAGTTAGTTTACTCACTATGTCCTTTGCCATGCCGTTTAATCCAGTCCCACTTCTCCAGCCTTTCTCTGATTTGTTTTGTTTCTTGGTCCTTATTAAGAAAGATTCGACCTGTTCCAAGGAGACCTAGTATATCTCCTATTCCATACTGTAAAGCTTTCAGTATATCTGCTTTTACCTCCAGGTCTTTGATCCATTTGGAGTTAATCCTAATTCAGGGTGGCAAAGAAGGATCCAACTTTAGTTTTCTGCAAGTACTTACCAGTTCTGCCAGGACCACTTTGAAGGGGCTGTCTTTCTTCCATTCTATTTTTTTGGCCCCCTTATCAAAGATTAGGAGGCCATAGGTCTGTGGGTTAATATTTGGGTACTCAGTTCTATTGCATTAGTCTTCAGGCCCGTTCTTGTGCCATAACCAAGCTGTTTTGTTCACTATAGCTCTGCAATACAGTCTAAAGTTTGGTATTGAAATTCCTCCTGCACTGTTCTTTCTGCTGAGAATTGTTTTTGCTATCTAGGGTCTTTTATTATTCAATATGAAATTTTGGATTGCCTCTTCTATTCCTTTAAAGATGGTTACTGCATTGAATTTGTAGATAGCCCTTGGCAAGATTGCCATTTTTCATGATGTTAATTCTTCCAATCCAGGAGCATGGGAGGTTTTTCCATTTCCTCAGTTCTGCTTTAATTTCCTTTTTCAGGGTTTTAAAGTTTTCATCAAAAAGGTCCTTTACATTCTTAGTTAAGGTAATTCCTAGGTACTTTATTTTCTTTGAGGCTATTGCAAAAGGAGTTGCTTTCCTGATTGTTGCCTCGTTCCTCTCATTGTTGGCATAGAGGAAGGCAGTTGACTTTTGAAGATTAATTTTATACCCTGCTACCTTGCCAAAGTTTTGAATTAGCTCAAGCAGCTTGGCAGTGTATAGGGTTCTTTAAATACAGAATCATGTCATCTGCCCAGAGGGGAAGTTTCACTTCTTCTTTCCCTACTTGGATCCCCTTTATGCTTGCTTCTTGCCTTATTGCTCTTGCTAGGAATTCTAATACTATGTTAAAGAGGAGTGGAGAGAGGTGCACATGCTTTCTTTCTCCTTTTAATTTTTCCTCAGGTCTGGAACACCTAGATAATCCCTACCCCTTATTAACTCACCTGGAATTAGCCCCCACCTAGCATGTCTTACTTTCTGTCATGTGATTCATGCAGCTCATTGCCCATCAGAGATGGCTGATTCTGTACTCAAGAAGACAGTAGGAGCTCTGAAAAGCCACCCCAAAGGCAGCCACTCATGGTTCCTATCCTCTCTGTTCTATCTGTGCTTTCCACAATATTTCTGGGTAATTCCAATGTCATCTCTGAGAAGGAATTGCATAAGGTGAGAAGGACTAGGAAAACTACTTTAAGAAATAAAAGTGCTAAGAAAGGGAAACAAGAGTCTTATGGGCTATTGAAATGGGAAGTCTCCTTATCAAGTGTCATACTCATATAACATAGGTTAAGTTAGACATACCTCAATATGGAACTACCTTAAAGAATTATCTTGGGGAAGCAGTAGAGGGAAGGAGAGGGAGAACAGATTTAGGAAGGATAACCACATAGTTGTTATAGTACTTCTGACATTTTCTTTTGCTGAGAAATGGCTAGCACTCATTTGTTGAGTGTACATTATGGAGAGGATACACATAACTGTTCCTGCTCTTCTTAGCTAAAAGCTGAAGTGGATAGCATGGAAAAAATACAACTGAACCAAATATGAAATTGTTTTCAAGTTCATGGTGGATATATTGTTATTGTAGATAATGCAGTCTCAAAGTATTTTTTTATCTGAGTCAAACCATTAAACCTAAGCTGGATTTAGAGGATTGTCAATAGCTCTTTAAAAGAAAACCAAAGCTCAAAATTAAGAGAATTATAATTTGAAAAGCCTATGACTGTCATTCTTGGAGATAGAAACACAAGGTGTCACTTCTGCTAGACCACGTAATGTTATCTAAGTCTATGCTAGTCAATAGAGCAACCTCCACCTCACTGTCTCCTGGACAATGACTGGAGTTCTTTTTAATTTCAGAGCAATTTTATTTAATTATTTATCTATTATCCATTAAGTATTTCAAGAATTTCAATTTACCATGTCAGGTTATGAATACAATTCATCCTGATCACATTCTCCCCCATTTCTCTCAACCCCACCCACACCAATTGGTTCCATTTTCCCTTGCATACATTGAATATTATGACTCTGTTCATCCATCCTTCTTCTCTGCATGTATCTGCCCCTTCTGTTTGTAACTAAGTATCTCAAGTAAAACATAGTTCACCTTGGTGGTTTTCATTTGGTTAAATCATCAGGTATTGTTCAAAGGAGTGACACTTGGGAATCTACCCAGCATACATTATACTTGTTTTATTTTGTACGCATGTTTATGACCTTGTATACATTTCCAAGTATATTCATGTGTAAAATCTAACTTGCACATGTGAGAGAAAATAGGCACCTTCTGTCTCCCTGAGCCAGACTTCACTTTATACAATGTTTTCCTGGTCCATATATTTCTCTGCAAAGGGTTCAATATCATTTTCCTGATAGATGAAGACAACACACACACACACACACACACACACACACACACACACACACACACACACACTTTTCTTAATCTAGTCAAGATTTTTTTAAATAAACTTCTAAAATAGATGTTCTCATTCGTTAACGATTCATGAATTCTGTCTTCAGGTAATTAAAAAGCACCCAATTAACAGTATAAAATTATTTGGGAAGTTTGAGGTAAAAAAACAATCATTTCTTTCTTTTTTACATTTCATTTTCATGTATAGAGGGGTTACAGTTATATTCGCCAGATAGAAGGTGCATTACTTCTCACACATTGATAACCCTTCTCATGTTTTTGTCCCCATTTCCTCTCCCCCTCCTTTCAGATGACTGGATTTCTGTAGCTATGGGAAGCAGATGAGTGAGGCTGTTTGTCCATTGCCAGAGGAGGTGGCGGGCAATCACCTGAGGAAGAGACCTAAGGCCACACTTCATAGATATCTATAGATGATAGACAGATCATACATACATACATACATACATACATACATACATACATTTATCAATATATTGATATCAAAATGAACTAAGATATGGAAGCTGGAGTTCTTTTATTTTGATGGTTCTATCTTGTTTATGTATGGTGTTTTCAATTATATATCTTTGGGAGGGTGGGAGGAGGGCACAGAACTTGAGGGAAAAAGGATGAAAAAGTGCAGCCCTGGAGCTCACTGAAAAACTGATGAAAGTGAACTCTACAATTCATAGGTATAGATGGAAGGGAGGGAATGAGAGTGAGTGAGGGAACAGAAGACACTATGCTGAACAGAAGGATACATACTCATTTCATGAGTCATGTAATTGAGATCCCTCTGTATATTACCTCTATGATAACAGTAAGTTAATTTTAAAAATTAAAGGAGTTAACATTGATACAATGCTCAAAATAGAGTCTGGCATATAGGCGTTGTCTTAAAAGGTATTTCTGTCACCTAGAGAGATGACAGAGCTTAGTAACTGAGAGCAAAGATTGTGAAACTAGCCTCACTGGTTTGGACTGTGCCTTTGCCACTTACTAGGGCATCAGTTGCCTTGCTGGGCCAGTGTTTTGATGTATACACTCATTGTGAGAATTGGATAAATGAACTCAAAAAAACACTGCGAACCATTTTAATATGTAATGAGTGGCAATTGCTGTCATCAATATCTTCCTCTTGCTGCTCACTCACCTGCACATCACTGAAGAAAGAAACTTTCTGTCCAGGAAAAAGACTCTGAAGATACGAGAAGCCATTTTCAGGGCCTCTCACCCTTAACAGTCCCTTGCCAAGACTGCTTGGTTGGTGTCCACTTGGTGCATTCGACTTTCCCAGACAGAGTATAGTGGGACTTGTGAGAAAAGATTTCTCTATCTTCATCCCTGCCCTTGGAAGAGCAGGAATGATTAGTTAACCTTTGTTTATTTTTGTTGTTGTTTTTGGCCAGTCCTAGGGCTTGAACTCAGAGGCTGGCACTGTCCCCAGGCCTGTTTATGCACAAGGCTAGTGCTCTACCACTTGAGCCACTTCTTGAAATTTTTTGCCAGTCCTGGGGTTTGAATTTCAGGCCTGAGCACTATCCTTGGGATTTCCTCAAGGCTAGAGCTCTACCACTTGAGCCACAGTACTACTTCTGGCTTTTTCAATGTATGTGGTACTAAGAAATCAAACCTGGGTCTTTGTGCATGCTAGGCAAGCACTCTACCACTAGGCCAAACTCCTGGCCCCATTCTTGGTGTTTTTTTTTGTTTGTTTGTTTTTTGTTTTTCTTTTTGAGTAGTTTATTGGAGATAAGAGTCTGCTCAGGCTGGCTCTGAATTGCAATGCTCAGATCTCAACCTTCTGAATAGCTAGGATTACAGGTGAGCCGCTGGCATCTGGCCTTTGTTTTTATATGACCTCTCTTTCTTGGTGGAATGGGGAAAGGGTAAAGTGATAAATGATATTCTGAATTAGATGAAGAACAGAAGCTATATATTCACATTATTAATTACTTAAGGCTCCAGGTACCAAAAGATGTGTAAAGGCTACAAGTCACAATAGAAAATAATCCAACATAATAGACATCAAAGATCTTTCTTGCATTTTCAGATGTAAAAGAATTCAGAATTACTTGTAATTTGATTTGAATGAATAAAGTATTTGTGCTTAGCTAACTCAAATTAAGGAAATGGCACCCAGCCTGCCTTCTGAGACAGAAGAAGAAGAAACTCTTTGTTGCAGAGAAAGTACAGTCATAGCTGTCACACACCAAAATGGATGTTCAACATGTATTTACAGCACCCTCTTCTGGCTCCTTAAACTATGAGAAATCCTACACATATCAACAACCAAGGATTAGAACACTTTGTATTATAATCTCCTTTTGGAAGTATATTTCAGAAAAAAACTGTTAAAATATTGTGTTTCTGGGATCTTCTTTTGTTTCTGTTATGATTTTGACCAATGTGTGTGCCGGAATGAGTAAAACACACCAAATGGAAGGAAACCTTAGGAAGTAGCGTTCTGTGTAAGCTGTGTAAACAGGGCTCCACCTAGGGTCGATTTTGGAAATTTTTTATATGTGAGCACTAAAGACTATCAAAGAAAAGCAAAATAGTTTATGCAAAGGTTTATTAAATTTGGCCTACTTTAAGTAAAATCCTGGGACCAAGCTCATTTTTGCTCATTGATATCCAACGATTTTTTCTGTTGTTCACCACAGGCTTAAGGTACCAAATAAAGGAAATACTTGAAAAGCGAATTGCATCCACCATTGGAAATCCAATGTAGATGAACATTATAAGTCTAGTATGTTTAATGCGTGGTGAGAATTTTCACTAGAGGCAATTGCACATATTCTAAATACAGCTAGATGTTTGTTTTGAATTTTCTTGCTCACAGTATGGCTCCCAGGCCTCAGTTGCTACATGAAGCAGGACATTAGGGGCACTCAGTGTGAAGTCCACATGAAATACAACCTCATTCTCTCCAAGTTCCCACTTTTAAAAGATTTATGGTAAAATCATGTCAGATTCCCTTTTCTATTACTTTCTATTATAGCTTGGATTTTGAATGTCCACTAAGGCTGCTGTGTCGAAGATTTAGTCTCTAGTTCCATTCCACTGGAATCCAGCCCTTTTTTCTCTCTACTTTCCAGCTACTCTCAGGCCAACAGGCCTCCTCTTCCACAGGATCCACCATAATGTAGTGATGTCTCAGGCCAAGGGCCTATGGTCCTGGTAAACCTCCCAAACTAAGAGCCAACATAAGCCTTCTTCTTTTTAAGCAAAGTGATTGTCGCCATAATGAAAGCTATGACACACCTGCAGAATCAGGGGACCTTTTATAATTACTGGCAGTCACCAGAATATGAAAGAGTTCAACTCTGGAGCTAGCATTTCTTTCTTTCCACCCAAATGTTTCCCCTGTACCTCTGGGAGACAATATCTCTCATGCTTCCCATCCATTTTCCATTCCTTCACTGTCTTTAAAAGTCAGTGGTGAGCTGGGCACTGTTGGCTTACACCTGTCATTCCAGTTCCAAGAAGCTGAGACATGAGGATCAAGGTTTGAAGCCAGCCTGGACAGGAAATTCTGTGAGGCTCTTCGTCTCCACTAAACTACCAATAAAGTCAGAAATGGAGCTAGGGCTCCAGTGGTAGAGTGCTAGCCTTGAGTAGAAAAGTCAAGGACAGAGCCCAGGGTGAGTTCAAACCCCAGGACTGATGCACACATCCTCCCCTCCCCCCCACACACATGCACAAAGTTAAGGGCAAATTTAGTGACAATTTCTCCCATCTTAATTTTTGCCATATAAACTGACAAAATTTGTTATATAAAATCTCCTATTGGGGGCTAGGAGTGTAGCCCCCAATGCTTGTCTAGCATGCACACAGTTTGATTTCTTAGTACCACATACACAGAAAAGGCCAGAAGTGGCACTGTGGCTCAAGTGGTAGAGCGCAAACCGTGAGAAAGCCCAAGGACAGTGCCCAGGCTCTGAGCTCAAGTCCCGGGACTAGCAAAAAATATCATAACTTGGATACTGAAGTAGCCATGCTAATGTTCTGGATTTGAAATCTATTAGTGTTTATATATTGCTTCTACTCATCTAATAACACACATACTACCATTTTTACCATCTGCTAGAATACCACAAATTTGGAAATATATAAATCACCAAGGATCACACAAAGAGCATGCAGCAGAACTGAATCACGTGCAGGTGTGTGGTGATCAAATCTCTGTGTGCTTAAAGGTTAAATTAGCTTCCTAGCTTCTCAATGCAGTACCACATGGGGGGAGAGAGGATGGATGAATCTTAGCTATAGATGACTTCTCTAGCCTCTGTCCACCAGATCCCAGTAGCACCTCCTTCTTTCCACTGCCTGTTTGCCTCTGCCTGTGTGGTAGGCAGAACTATTTCAGGCATTGCCGCCAAATGTCCTCCAGGAGACAATAGTCCCTCCCTTCCCAGTTGAGAACTATTGTTTTCCTCTCACCCTCTTTCTAGTGATCATTCCGTTTAAATTCAATAACCTTCAAACATAATGTTTTCATGACTAACACATTTTATGAATATTAAATGGGAACTACATGCACATTCGATTTTCTAAATTATTCTCCTAAAAGTTTATTATTGAGAATTTAAAACAATTAAGTTATTTGAAATCTATGCTTTTGGTACATATAAGGTATTAAGATAAGCTTTGTCAGTAAGGTAATAATCAGGAAGTAATTCACGGTGCCATGATGCTAACTTTATTCCTTAAAACGTATCATCATTTTTTCCTAGCATATTTCAGATAGTACAATGAAAAAACTATGTCAACAAATTTCTTTAGTGGGAGAATTTATTTAGTTAATATATATAGATGTAGCCTGTCAATCAAATAAAATATAAGTGCATGTATATAGAGCTGAACATTAAATTAGTCAAAAATTTAAGATTCAGAATTCTATTATTTTCATAAAACATCTAGTAAAGTAAAATTCACTAAAACTTTGTTTTTTATTCCTTTTAAAATATACTTAAATATATATTAAAATTATACCATATTCACTCCATACTTTAAGTGCATACTGCTGAGTTATCTACTTTAGGAATGATATAAAAAACTAAGATTTGCATTCCTGAGGAAATTTTGCTTAGAAACAACTCATATACACAAAAACCCAAAGAATAAAAAAGGTATTGTGAAGCAAGTAGTATTTTGGATGATTCACATAAAAATAAAACACTCGCATAATACACCCCAGATTACAGTGTGTCATTTAATAAGCATATTTCATCTAAGCAATGTGTTATGAACTTTACGTTCTAAGGATCAACATGAAGAAGCACACTATGCATAGACTTGATGCAAAATAAATCAGACAAAATCATCCTAGAGACGTTTATGTTATTCTCTTCCATGGTTTTTGGAAAATCCAGTGCAATTTTGGTCAAAAATAAACATGTGATTTTTTTGGTTGATTATTCTTTCTCAACAAAAAATATAATCTCCTACAAACTTTATAAAATTTCAAATTAGTAATGTTTAGCTTATATTATCAAGAGATATTTTCCTATCACCATAAAATGGAATTAAACATACATCCAACCAAATTAATACCAAAGAGAACAGTGGGCTTTGTTGTGTTTAACGACAATGATAATGTACTTCAGTGGTTCTACATTCTTGGGTGCAGTTTGGAATGGGCTTCTTTTTAATAGCGTACACTGGGCATCACAGTTACAATCCAATTGAGTGGCACCACAACACAATTATCTAATACACATGTTACCTGATGCCCCCAGTTTAGACACCTTAGGCAACACTAAGTCTTTCAATGTGTATGAAATCAGCACGCTTGATAATTTATAAGCCTTCATTTTTCTTCATTTGGGGGTTTTTCTTGATGGTCTTGTGTTGTTTCTTCGCCTTCCTTTTTTACATCTGGGGGAAAAAGAGATTTTTCAATTGATATATAGAATATATGAAAATAAATTTTATATTATATTTAAATAAGATATTTGGATTTTCCTTTCTCCATCTCAGTCATTTCCATCTTGACTAAAGTAAAATGTGTCTTCTCTTTAAATCCACATAGGAATATGAGAGGAAAGAATCGAGAACTTACTTTCTCTTCAATAAACTCTTACTTATTTAAAAAAAAACTCTTACTTATTAAGAGCTAGGCAAAGGATGGAAAGGAAAAAAGTCATGTTTTCTCCCTTAAATGTGTCATTAGACCTAAAATACAGACAAAGTACATATAAGTACTATCATGATCATCTGGATACATGTATTATATATCTTTCTGACATGTATCATGCCATATGTCACATATACGGCATGTGATGTCTTGTGTATCATATATGTGATGTATATATACATATATATATATAATCCTGGTGATGTGTAAGTTTCTGAATGACAGGAGTTTACATGAATCCCATTCATTTATCTCTCTATTATTGCTAGCTGTTGGAAGGCCAGTCTTTTAACAACATTAAGTTGAATGATGTGTCAAATAGTAATGGTGAAAGTAAGAAATGGTTTGTTTTGTGACTTTTGTAATTTTCTAGGATGTCACCCTTTGCCATCCTTTGACATCATAAGTCATCATTGCGTTCCTATTGGGGTTTTCATCTTGAGAGGCAACTCTTATCTTAATCTCATGCAGCATGCCACACATGTATGCTCTTAGATATCTTCCTGCCTAGGCACGTGCACACACACACACACACACACACACACACACACACACACACACAGATATGTCTAGAAAAGCTGCTTGTCTTTCCTAGAATTTTATTGATTTATTTATTATGTTGCCAGTCCTGAGACTTGAACTCAAGGCCTGGGTGCTGTCCCTGAGCTTCTTTATTAAAGCTAACATCCTATCATTTTAGTCACAGCTTCAGTTTCAGATTTTCCTGAGTAGTTTCTTGGCTGTAAGAATCTCACAACTTTCCTGTCTCAGCTGGTGTTGAACCATGATCCTGATTACAAGGATTACAAGTGTTACCAATGACTGGCTAGAATATGACTTTTAAAAGGCTGAAGCACTGAAGTCATAATATCCAACACAGATTTGTGCTTTCTGTATTCATTAGCAATTGGGTGTTATTCATTTGAATATTCTATTCATATTTGTGCTTATCTAATAAGAAGAAGGGTTTTAAAACTCCTTGCTTATAGTATTAACTGTATTATCGAGGTATATACATCTATGTCTTTTTACTTATTTTTTGTGGTTAATACCTCTCCTTCCCATGTAAACAATTTTATTCATTTTTAAGAATCATGCAGCAATCCATAAACATTGTATCCTTGATGTCCCCAATGTAATGTGCCCATGCTCTCCAGCAAAGGAGCACACACAGTACACACATGCACACTTGCATGCACCAGGTATGCAGTTCTTAAGCAAAATGAGTAACAACGTGTCAATACCAGGTGGGCAGGACCTAGCTTCCAGAAAGCCAGCTTTTTTATTTATTCTTTAGCATCTGGTGTCACATGTCATTGATTTTCAAGATTTTTGAGTTACCTAATTGATTTCCCTGCCTTTATTTGAAAATTAATCAAAGAAAATTGTAGAAATAGGAATAGTGTTTTTCATTTGCAGGTTTGAATTATATGATCTTTAAATAGTGTTTTTTCCCCTTGAACTCAGAGCCTGGGTACTATCCTTGAGTGTTAGTACTTTACCACTTGAGCCACAGCATGACTTACAGCTTTTTCTGAGTAGCTTAGTGGAGTCTCATGGACTTTTCTGCCTCAATGGCTAAGAGAAGTACATACTTATTTAAAGAGGCTTGGAAACATTACCTTCCTTCATGGAGAGTGCTGCCAGCTTGAGGGGCAAATCTGAATTCCCACCAGTGACAGCTGAACTCTGGATGTCAGGTAAGGCATTCCGGCGGCCAGCCCTGGCTGAAGATGCAAAGGTGTTGATCACAGACTCCACATCAGTCATCTCTGATGAGTCTGACCTCATAACATCTACAAATAGAATGTACACATGAAGATGAGCCTATTCAGAGGTAAATGATGAGAATTGCAACAAATTTGAACGGCTCCCTCAGTATGTTTGTGTCTCCTGGAGCTGCAATGTGCACTGACATTGAATAGAAGAGCAGTAAGTCCTCAGCACAAGACAAGTTGCTATAAATAGCCCCTGAGCCATAAGAGCCACTAAGGCTTGAGCACGCAGCCATCCGGAGCCTTTTGCTCCACTTTTCTATGATGGGTCAGCCAAACCAGAGAAGTTGGAAAGAAATGAAAACAGATTTCTTTGGCTGCTCCCAGAGGTCCTCTGCCTTCCAGTATTTGTTTATGATGCTTAAGCCTAAATCACTATAATTCTGAGGACTAAACAAAATGCTCTTTTTCTACTCTTTGGAAATAAGAAAATACAACATTATCTCAGAGGCTCTTATTCCTTACTGAGTGCTTTGTATTTCAATCTGTTCTTGTCTCAACTCAATTTTCAATAGACTTGTGTTTATGTTAGAGAGAGGCAGGACCTATTTTTGCTGTCTCTTGCCTTCAGGTGCATATGGTAATTGCTTGTACTTTCCTCAATATCCTAATCTTCCTAGAAATTGTCTTCATAAATTTCCCAAGTTCACTGAGGGAGGAAGGGAGCAGTTATTGCTCATTCTAAACTTGATCCCCTTTTATGTGATGATTTCTTTTCCTAAGATGTTAATATTGAATAGTACCTCATAACAACTGAAAAGCAGCATCAACTATTTACTGAGAAACTATTGTGGCTAGGCATTGGGAGTATAGTGGTAGAGTACACTATCTTGAGAGATTCTGAATTCTCAAGGGACAACAGAAGCTGTGTGTGCTAGCATAAGAACAGAAAATGGGCCTGTTATCAACCAAAGAATAGAGGTAACTCTTTCTAGCCATTAGGAAATGTATTAGCCTATAGAAAACATGCCAACCTGTACACAGGAGTTGGAAGGGACTCTTAACCAAATAGTTAACTTTAGTTCAGAAAATACTAACAACAGAGCAAGTCACAGATAGGATGCACATGATATTAGAAACACAACTCTTTCAGTCCAAATCATACACAAATACATAAAACATGTTGACTAAGTACAGTCCTCAGGAGATCGTAATCTTAAAAAGCACCCCCGTCCCCAGACAGACATATATGCTTTAGATTTTTTTTTATCTAAATACTTATTATGTACGATCTCCAGATACAATGATGGAATCCATTAGACTTTCCACACTCTGAAATTTGTCAGCTGTGTGGCTCTGAAAAGTAGTTTAGAGCACTGTATCAAGCACTCAACTATTAAAAATAATTCATGCCACCATATAGTATGACGCTAAATAAAAGGACCTCCAGGATATAGAAACAAAAGCCATATAATGAGTGATTGTTGTCCCTAATGTACTATGTTATCTCTCATCTCTTTTGCTGTCCTTTGGCTATCTCATATTGTTACAATATTTCACCTTGTTATCTGATATATTGTATATATGCGTATTTGGTTATTTGAAATTGGATATGGAAGGGGGAAAACAAGATGAATGGTGGGGGTGGGAGGAGAGAAATGGGGACCAAGACATGAGAAAGGGTATCAATGTATATGAAGTAATGAACATTCTATCTGGTGAATATAATGTAATCCTTCTATTAATTACAATAAAAATATATGAAAAAATTCATGCATTACAGAATTGCAAGGTGATTGTGAGGGCTCAATCCATTTAATTTTTCTGACTCAATTCTAACAACTAGCCTGTCAAATTCATAGGACTCTTATGAGGAATTAATGAGATAAAGGACATAGAAACATTTGTAACTAAAAAGTTGATATTATTGGATTGACTCTATCCTGGTTCCTATCTTAATACATTTTCCTTTCTCTATTACCATTCTGTGGATCTTGTTTAATTCTAATAAGAAGCACCTTCTGAGAGAATTCCAAAATTTTCTTAGAGAGCAATCAGCATTCTTTGAACTTTTAAACATTTTTTTAAAATTCTCATCTCATCTAAACCTCCCAACAATTCTGTGAGCTAATGATATGTGAACTTGATTATGTAGGTCTAGGAACTATCAATCAGACTGATTAATTGAGCTTCTCAAGAGTTATGTAGTTGCTAGTCTAGCACTCATGAGTACACATCCAGATTTAGTACTCTGAAAAGCAAGGTGACATGGATGATAGGAAATGATCTGTCCAAATCCTAAACATGTAGAAAGAGACATTCTTCTCTATCTTAAATGTCTGGTTACCCTGAGAGCCCCTGTACCCATGCTCCATGGCTTCTATTAGGATATTTTCTCTATCGCTTCTGAGAACTACCTGACATCAGCTTTGCATTGACTCCATTCTCAGAGCTTCCAATCTACTCTAAGTCAATTAGCATCACAATGAAACCAAGGCCATGATTTTGTCACTCTGATCAACTGCACAAACAACTGTGGTAGCCTTGAAGCAGCAGCTATATAAGACCACTCATCTGAAAGTCAAGAGCCTTAACACTGAAGATAGTGCAAAACATTGTATCAAAATACAATGTTTCCATTTAAATGATCTATAGGTTGAATAAGAGAGTACATTTCAATAAGATGGGACAAGTTAAAAGAATATTTGTATACTATATTGAAAAATAAATTCTAATTCACTTTTTTGCACTTGATATATGTTAAAATTTTTTTATTTTTTTAATAATTTTTTATTGTAATTAATAAAAGGGTTACATGATATTTGCCAGATAGAAGGTGCATTAATTCACATACATTGATACCCTTTCATATGTCTTGGTACCCATAACCCTCCCTCCCACCCACCACCCACCCCCCCGTCTTGGTTTTCCCCCCTTCCCTATCAAATTTCAAATAACCAAATACAAATAAATTCAATATATCAGATAACAAAGTAAGATACTGTAACAATATGAGATACCTAAGAGACAGCAAAGGAGATGAAAGATAACATAGTACATTAAGGACAACAATCATTCATTATATGGCTTTTGTTTCAGTATCCTGGAGGTCCTTTCAATTAGCTTCATACTATCTGGCCTTATATATCAAGGTTTTGCTCTATTGCAGATCTCTGCTAGTAGAGCCCAAGGTTTCTACTGGTTATGACAAATGAGGGAAACCATTGAGCCTAAGTTCCTTTGAGTCTGGCTTACTTCACTTAATATGATTTTTTCTAAGTCTTTCCATTTCCTAACAAATGGGGCGATGTCATTCTTTCTGACAGCAGCATAGAATTCCATTGTGTACAAATACCATAACTTGTTGATCCACTTATCAACTGAGGGACATCTAGGTTGGTTCCATATCTTTGCTATGGTAAATAATGCTGCAGTGAACATTGTTGTGCTAGTGGATTTAGTATGCCCTAGATTTTGGATGGTTGGGTAAATGCCAAGTAGTGGAATTGCTGGGTCATAGGGGAGCTCTATGTTTAGCTCTTTGAGGCACTGCCATACTGCTTTCCATAGTGGTTGAACGAATTTGCACTCCCACCAACAGTGTAGTAGTGATTTCTCCTGGCCACATCCCCTCCAGCATCTGTTATTATTCGTTTTCCTGATCCTGGCCATTCTAACTGGAGTGAGGTGGAATCTTAGAGTTGTTTTGATTTGCATTTCTTTTATGACCAGAGATGTTGAGCATTTCATGTGTCTATAGGCCATTTTTGTTTCTTCTTCAGAGAAGACTCTCTTTAAGTCTTTGGCCCATTTTTGAATGGGATGGTTGTTACTTTTAGTTTTGGAGTGATTCAAAATTCATTCATTCTTGCTTTCTTTTTTTCTTTCTTTCTTTCTTTCTTTCCTTCCTTCCTTTCTTTCCTTTCTTTCTTTCTTTCTTTTTTGGGTCATGGGGCTTGAACTTAGCCTGGCCACTATCCCTAAGCTCTTCAGCTCAAGGATATCATGCCACCCTTGAGCCAAGCCCCACTTTCTGAATCTTGATCCTCAGATCTCAGCCTCCTGAATAGCTAAGATTCAGGCATGAGCCATCACGCCCAGCTGCTCATGTTTTTAAAAGATGTGTGAGGCCATCAATTTGAAAGAAAGGAGCAATTTTTAGATTCAGGTTTATTTAAAAATCTGTTTGCTAAAGAACAGTCTTTACAAAGATTGCTAGCTATATTAGCTGTCATCTTATAGTCAAAATCAGAAGTGACTCTACAAGTAGAGTCCAATAAGCATACTTTTCTCTGAAGTTTTAGCTTGTTATTTGCTATCTGATATTCAGGGCAAACTTCTTTCAGAGCTTGCCTCTGATGACTCTTAAGATGATGCTTACCACAGGAAGGCAAGATAGCTTTCTTCAGCCCAGCCCAAAACACTGTAATGATTTCTATAATGAAATCATCTCATCTTCTGGATCAAATTTGTTGACTTACAGATAGTTTGCACGAACACTAATTATAGGTACAGTATGACCCTTAGTCATATTAAAAAACCCATGACTGGGTTCTCTCAGTTCCCTGGCACAGGAATTGTTGCAGCACTCTGAATGATAAGAAAATCCATTAAGAAAAGGGTGTGGCTGAAGTATATATTCTGTAATGGAATTTTGTAATGCTATGAGAAAGTGAATGTGTTTGAACCTGTTAGATCTACCTATTTTAACACTGTACCTGGTGTAGTGTTAAGTAAAGCAAAAGTCAGTAAACAACAGTAACATTTATAGTAAGGGGGAGAGAAAAAGTTACGTAGTATGATCTCAGGTTTTTTGTTTTTTGTTTTTTGCCGTTGGTCACGGGTCTGGGCGCTGTCCCTTAGCTCTTCAGCTCCATGCCACCACCCTACCCCTGGGCCTGGATGTTGTTCCTGAGCTCTTCAGCTCAGGGCTACCGCCCTGCCTCTTGAGTCATAGCGCCACCTCTGATTTTCTAGTTGTTAATTGGAGATAAGAGTCTCCAGTCTTTAGTGCCCGGACTGGCTTTGAAGTGCGATCCTCAGATCTCAGCCTCTTGAGTAGCTAGGATTACAGGTGTGAGCAACTACACCCGGCTGATCTTAATTTTATAAAGAGTAAAAGTCCTATCTGGAAATAGGACTTGTAATAATGACCATATATTACTTTTATTTAAAAAAAGAATGATAAATTCATTGGGAAAAAATAGGCACAGAAAATTTCAAAATAATAGTTGGTAAATTTGGCCAAATAACAGTATATCTTTAAATGAAGGCTCTCACTCTCCCATCTCTCCAAAATAGCCATCATACTTGTCTGTCATTGATTTCCTATAGAAATTTGTCTGCATATATTTTAATGCCTTTTATAAAGGATAAACTATAAAGACAATTACTCTCTTCAAATGCCTTATGATGCTTAAGAATGCAATCCATAGTAAGATATAGTAATAATACTAAGAAGAATGAAAGATATTAACCTTATGGCTCTTAGTTTTCTCGCTTAGATAGCTAATTATGTGCATGTTTGCTAACCGACACAAATGACTCACTAGCAACTCTTCCTCTTTCTCTTTCGCAGAATTGCAAGAGGTAGCTAAAGGAGTTTTGTTTTGTCAACTGTAGTTGCTTATAGAGAAATAGAGACATTTGGGCATTAGGGGGGTTCATAGAAGTCCTTTCATTCCTTCAGTGAGTTAATACTATTTACATTGTCTTAGATGGAATCCTACTGCATTAAACACAGAGATTAGGATGTGGTATCAAAGAGCCCTCCACATTCATATGTACTTGAAGGTCAGATTATTTACAGTCTCTGAAATACTGAAAATGCAGGACAAGCGTAATTGTGAAGAGTACAAGATGTTCCAGCTAAATGGAGTACTGGGATATCTATCATCTATCATCTTTTTATCAATCTATTATATTATCTATATAATATAAAATATTATCTATAATATAATGTGATACATGTCACATATATACACACAATAATGTAGACACACATATACATATGTGTGTATATGTATATCTACATATAATCACTAGTCAGCTGCAGTAGGGTAAAAAGATTGCTAAGAAAATATGTTGGTGTGTTATAACTGTAATTACAAATAGATTTTTGCAACTTCTTTCTCTGGCAGCTGAAACAATGTATGCTTGTAGCTAACACAGGTTCATTCCTTCCCAAGTAATTTCCTTATTTGACGCCAAACTTTCAATGAGTTTATACCTTCTTTTCTCATTTCTGGATCCATATCATTCAACCTATCTCCTGCAGTGAAACCACTGCTCATTCATACATTAGATAGAACTTTCTAATGAATCCATTAAGTTAAGGTACTTGGCAGAGAAGAGGTCTGGGTCAAACAATGTGAAAAAATTCTTAGACTAAGTGAAAAGAAAACATGCATTTTGATATGCTAGTGCTTTTCCTTTCCAAAGACAGAGAGAAGGAGAAAGATTCTACCCTGAGCTGGAACTTAGTTCAGTGGTAGAACTATTACATGTGAACTAGCAATGTTCAATCCTCAGCATAAAATTAAAGGATCTTTATGATTAGGCCAAGAAATTTTTATATGATTTTCTGGTTTAGAATATAAAGCTCTCTTCAAACAAGGTGAAAGAATTAAAAGTTACCATTTTATGTGCCAGCAAAAAGATAACGTTTTTATAATTTTAATATTTGTCCCCATTTCCCTCCCCCGCAACCCCCTCACCTCATTTTCCCCCTCCTGTTTAAAATAAAAAGTAAACATGTATAGAATATACCAGGTAACAAAGTGGGATACTGTAACAATACGTATTGAACATCTACTACATTGTTATGTTCAGGATCTTATACCTGGCTCACAGCCTGGTGACATGAAACAATCTGCTCATATTTCTTAACCTCAAATATTAATCTTTGGAAATAAAATGAAAATATCCACCATAAAATGGAAATTTTTAACGCATCTATCCATCTAAGTATAAAGACTTTTTTAGGCTATGCTGATATTGTAAGGTATATATATGGATAAAAATTATTTTTGCTTAGAGATCTGCCTGCCTCTTTAAAGATTCCTTTAGAAATTATATTTTGCATATAAACTAAAGGGAAATATACCTCTAACTTATTTACACATATTTGTGTATCATATTTTTTCTTTTGCCAGGCCTGGGGCTTGAACTCAGGACTTGAGCACTATTCTTGGGCTTTCCTCAAGGCTGGAGCTCTATCACTTGAGCCACAGCACCACTTCTGACTTTTCCTACGTATGTGATACCAATGAATTGAACTTGGGTCTTTCTGCATGCTCGGCAAGCACTTTACCTCTAGGTCAAACTCCCAGTTCACACATATTTGTTTTTATGCTTAGGTTTCTGCTTGATAATGACTAGTATTCCAATATATATTAATAGGTGCATATAATAACTTTACCAAAGATAATTTTTGTCAGTTGATGCATATAGAAATTAAATACATATTGAAATTGATTTTTTAAAATTTAAATGTCCATCACAAATGTACTTAAGACAAGGAAGTTAGAATAAGGACAAAAATATTTGCTGCAATACATTATGTAACTTTTTGAATATGGAGGTGCTAAGAAAACACCTGCAACAAATAGTTTTCATAGATTTTTGTTATTAACGTTTACCTGATACACACCTTAGCTGATCATAGGGAGTGACTTAGCTTTATAGTTTCCTCCAACTCTTTTTTTTAGAGAGATCTCTTATTTTCATATCTTGAAATTCATTTTGATAAGCATATAATTTTATATAAATATAAAGAGGCATGTAGGCACTCTTGTAGTTTCCAAATAAGAAAATAGGACCACTAAACTTCTGTTATTGCTGTTATTGTTGTTTGTTTTTGTTTTGGGGACAAGGGGACAAGATCTTGCTATGCAGTTCACACTCACTTTGCTTTCTTAGGTAGCCCAAAGCTGGCCTAAGACTTTTATTTAACTCTAGCCTCCCAAGTGCTAAGATTATATGCATGTGCTACTCTGCGTGATTTTAAATTCAAAAGGAATATATGTATGTATGTATATATATATTTATATCCATTAACCTTCCTTAAGTGATATATCAATATATCACTTATGTGCCAACAAAAACAGATGACATCACTTAAGATAACAAACTTAACAGGCAGTTTGTTTCAAACAACTCTGTCATTGCTATTATTCTTTTTTCTCTTTTTTAATTTTATTTTTTATTATAATTATAGAGGGGTGACAGGGGTTACAGTTACATTCACCAGATAGTAGGTGCATTACTTGTTATTATTCTTTCTCCTGTCTTGTCATAATAGAAGAACTACAGGCTACTAATCAGATGGCTAGGAATCTTTACTTCTATTCTGCAGATTTTAGTAGGAAGTTTCCCATAGATTGTCTCTCATCTTCATTAGCAAACAGCTTTTTTTGTCAGTCCTGGCTTGAACTCAGGGCTTGTGCACTTTCTCAAGGCTAGAGCTCTACCACTTGAGCCACAGAACCACTTCCAGCTTTTTTCTATGTATGTGGTACTGAGGAATCAAACTCAAGTCTTTGTGAATGCTAGACAAGCACTCGACCACTAGGCTAAACTCCCTTCCCCAGCCAACAGCTTTTGAACATGAAATATTTCTAGATTTCAAATGGAACCCCAGAGGTATTCCAAGCACACTAAAGCCCAGTCAGAACTGAATTTTCAGTTGTGAGTAAACAAATACAATTTGAAATTCCTGTGGCCAACTTGCACAACTTGTACTTTTCTCAGAAGGATTAAACTTGTCTGTGCCAGAATTTGATTATGAATTTGAAAAAAGTCATTTCCCCTTCCAGTGAAATGGGTGATTTTCAAATGTCAAATGACTATGGATGACGTCAGTAAAAAAGAAAGAAGAGGAAGTTAACTCTGACCACGAAGATCACAAAAGAAGCTGCATTATATTCCTTTGCCTGGGTAAAGACTAGACAAGAGTTGCTGCACAAATTCTCTAAGTAACTGTTGAGTTAATAGCTTAAACCTGTTAATAAGATAGAAAGCATAAAGAGTAAAGGTTCGGTTCAATATTAGTATTCACAACAAAGATATTAAGTAACTACAAGAGTGAAATATGAGTGAGGTGCCAGTGGCTCATGACATCATCCTTGTTGCTCACGTATCTGAGACCTGAAGAGAAATTCTTTAAGACTTTTATCTCAAATTAAATAGCAAAAGGCCTGGAACTGTGGTAGAGGACTCACCATGATACAAAAAGCTCAAAGTAGGGATGGTAGTGTGCCCTAAGTGGTAGGAGTGCTTGCCTAGCATGCACAAATCCCTGGGTTTGATTACTTGGGACCACATATAGAGAAAAAGCTGTAAGTGGTGCTATGGTTCAAGTGGTAGAGCACTAGTGTTGAGAAAGCTCAAAGACAGTGTCCAGGCCTTGTATTCAAGCCCCAGGACTGGAAAAAATAGATGATAGATGGATAGACAGACAGACAGACAGACAGACAGACAGACAGAGCTGGAAGTACTAGCACAAGCAATGCCTACCTCTTAGGGTACGAGCTGTTTACCATAGGCAGAACAGTTTTATTAATGCATCAGCTCTGCTAGTACCAATTTTTTTTCTCCCTAGTCCTTGGGCTTGAACTCAGGACCTGAGTACTGTCCTTGGGCTTTCTTCAAGGCTAGAGCTCTACCACTTGAGACACAGCACCACTTCCAGATTTCTCAATGTGGTACTGAGGAATTGAACCTGGATTTTTGTGCATGCTAGGCAAGCACTTTTCCCACTAGGCCAAACTCCCAGTCCTGATAGTACCAACTTTTATATCCATCAAGAGCATCTGATAGTACATGCTCCTGACTCAGACTTGAGCCCTTTCTGGAAGGTATTCATAAACATTAAATGGAACATTTTCTCAGCCTAAAGTCAATACAAGCAACCTGTAAATTTTCCCTTGTATGTATATATGCAGGCCTATGACACTTTAAGTAGGCTTGTTCCTACATTTCAGCAGGTTTGACTTTATCAGTTTTGTTCTCAACCAATCTGCTAAGCATTTTATCTAGAAATATCACTGAAAAGATACAACAATGACAAGCATTGCTTTTTCCAATTGAAATATAATTTAAAGTAGTTTAGACATGAGAAGCTTAAATTATATGCTTTCATTTTAGAATATTTTCATTTTAGAGTATCTGTCAGAGAAAAATGCAGTGTGATTAAAAATAACAAACCTATTTTTATTAACACAGCAAAATGTATACCATGCCAATCAAATCATTAAAAAGCTACATTTCCTTCCAAATCTCAAACTATTCTTCTAAGTACTCACATATAATAATTGCATTTTCTGTGTAATATAGTTTTAATAAACTGTTTTTGTTTTGTACTCATATACTGATGGCTTATTAGAATTATTACTATCATAATACCACTAGTAATAGTTATTAGTAGTATTCAAATTATTAGAATTATAGACCACTATATTTTTAGTAAACTTTTATTTTTAGCAGTGTTAAGAATTTAACTCAGACCCCAGGAAGATGGCGTGGACAAAGGCCTCATATCTAAAATATATCAACAGCTCAAAAAATTGAATCACTCCAAAACTAATCTCCAAAGTAACAACCATCCCATTAAAAAATGGGCCAAAGACTTAAAGACAGTATTCTCTGAAGAAGAAACAAAAATGGCCTATAGACACATGAAGAAATGCTCAACATCTCTGGTCATAAAAGAAATGCAAATCAAAACAACTCTGAGATTCCACCTCACTCCAGTTAGAATGGCCAGGATCAAGAAAACTAATAACAACAGATGCTGGAGGGAATGTGGTCAGGAGGGATCACTACTACATTGTTGGTGGGAGTGCAAACTCGTTCAACCACTATGGAAAGCAGTATGGCAGTGCCTCAAAGAGCTAAACATAGAGCTCCCCTATGACCCAGCAATTCCACTACTTGGCATTTACCCAACCATCCAGAAACAAGGGCATACTAAATCCACTAGCACAACAATGTTTACTGCAGCATTATTCACCATAGCAAAGATATGGAACCAATCTAGATGTCCCTCAGTTGATGAGTGGATCAACAAGATGTGGTATTTATACACAGTGGAATTCTATGCTGCTGTCAGAAAGAATGACATCGACCCATTTGTTAGGAAATGGAAAGACTTAGAAAAAGTCATATTAAGTGAAGTAAGCCAGACTCAAAGGAACTTAGGCTCAATGGTTTCCCTCATTTATCATAATCAGTAGAAACCTTGGGCTCTACTAGCAGAGATTTGCAATAGAGCAAAACCTTGATATATAAGGCCATATAGTATGAAGCTAATTGAAAGGACCTCCAGGATATTAAAACAAAAGCCATATAATGAATGATTGTTGTCCTTAATGTATTATGTTATCTCTCATTTCTTTTGCTGTCCTTGGTTATATCATATTGTTACAGTATCTCACTTTGTTATCTGATATATTGGATATATTTGTATTTGGTTATTTGAAATTGGATAGGGAAGGGGGATAACCAAGTTGAGGGGTGAGAGGGGGAATGGGGACCAAGACATGAGAAAGGGTATCAATGGATATGAAGTAATGTACCTTCTATCTGGTAAATATAATGTAACCCTTCTATATATGAAAAAAAATTTAAAAAAAGAATTGAACTCATGTTGTCCAGGCTATGCTAGTATTCTAACATTTAACTACATCTCCATCCCATAGTAAACTATTTTAATCATAAACTATGTGTTTTCCATCATTGTTTATCAAAGCTTCCTGAAGTTAAATCCCACATTGCTTTTTAAAAGAGATTTGACTCCCAGCAAGACATCAAACTTCTTTGTCAATTAAGCTTTTCACACTATCAAAAGTAGAATTAGTACCATTTATTTTGTTACAGTCAAGTACACTAAAAGTGTGACAATAATAACTATACAAATGAAATTGCTTGCATATCTGTCCTGTTAATGTATAGGTATTCTAGTAGAATGTAATTACAAGCACCAATTATCTTGGTAAATCACACCATTGACATGACTTCTAGAGACAGCATGTGATGTTGAGAAAAAAAAACTCTGAGACAGTGGTAGAAACTTGGTATTTAAAAAAGGCATTTAAATCAAATTAAGTGAAGTAAGTCAGACCCAAAGGAACATAGGCCCCATGGTTTTCTTTATTAATAATAATTAAAGCACATCTAGGATTCTCCTAGCAGAGGATCACAATAGCGCAAAAGCTATATACATATGGCCATGTTGGATGAGACTAAGTGAAATAAACTCTAGGATATGAAAACAAGAAGTTTATCTTTGTGATTATTGATCTTAATGCACTATGTGAAGTTATTTCTTTTCTCTTTTTCCCCCCTTATGGTTTATCTCATCTTGTACTGTATCTGACTTTGTTACTTAGTATATTGTATATGCATTTATTTGTTTATTTGAAATAGAGAAGGGAAGAGGAAAATCAAGATACTGGGAGGGATCTGTGTGAGGGAAAGTAAGAGAAAAACATAAGAAAGGGTGTCAATGTTCAAGAAGTAATGTACCTACTACTTGATGAATTTAACTGTAACTCCTCTATAAGTTATCCCATCAATAAAATGCAATAAAAAAGTTACTTTAAAAAGTTATTTAAAAATGTGCCCCTCACAATAAAAAGCCACAAACAATTTTGGCAAACTTTCTTAATCAGCTAAAGCAGACAAGCCACCTGTCACACAAAACCACATCTCGCCTGGACTGTCCTTGGCAGGTTCTCCTGAAAGATGTTGACATACAGCAGTAAATCCCGTTTCATTGTCTTCAATGAGAGTGAATCTCAATATCATCATGATACTTGAAAAATACTCCTTAGTCTAAGTAAATGTTATGACTAAATAACAAAACTCATAAAAGAGAATCCCGTGTTCTATGTGAGGCTTTGCTTGACCACACCATTTAAAATACCCTTTCCCTAAATACCTGATAACCTTTCACCAAACCCTACTTTTCACAGAAATTTCTAACTTTGAATACATATTCTAATTTACATACAAATGTATTAAATAAAAATTCTCCATTCCCCGAAATGCTAAGCTTCACATAGTTGAGGTTTTTGTATGTCATTTCCTGATATTCATAGCAATTGAAACCATGTTTGGCTCTTCCTAAAGTCTGTGTACATATTTGTCAAATGAAAGACTCATCTTTCCTTTTTGTTTCAACATGAATTTTCCCTTGGTTTATGACATGCATTTAAACCCATTTTTGGAAAAAAAAAGTGGAATTCTGGAAAGCATAAAGAAGAAAAACAATTGCTTCATGCTTCATTATCCAATTGGTAGAGCTACTTTAATACTGGTATAGATCCATTCAGAATTGTTTCCATGCCTACAGGCACAAGGAAATCACATACAAAGTATGTCATATGCACAAGTCTATCACATACATAAGAGTGCCATATATTTTGGCTGAATATTATTTGGTTGGGAGATGGATTATATTTACTTTATGTCATTTACTACATATTAAATGGTAAATCTTTTGTAATCCAGAATAACTCCATATTTGAAGGAAAGGTAAAAACAAAAATTTCTTGAGAGTTAACGCTTCAGAACACATACCAGCTATCTAAAATAGAGCCAAAAAGAAAAACACAATGACAGAAGGGGTATGGCTGAAAATAGAAATCCTTTAATTAAATTGGATAAATATAAGTAGGTTGTTTAAATAATGTACACAATTCTTAATATTCCAGTAATGTCTCCATTTTGTTAACTAATAGAAAATTTCTTTGGAAGTCTCTTAGTTGCTCTTTGAATGAAAATATTCATCTTTTTTTCATTTATAACTGAGAAACAAGGAAAATGTTTGAGTCTTTAAAAGATCTGATTTTTCTAAGTTCTCTTCTGTAGTTTTTGTTTAAAGGACAAAAAGGTGAACAGGCAAAAGAAATCAAAATCTTTGAAATCAAAATTTAATTTGTTTTCAGAATTTTCTGGATCATAGAGGCAAAAAAAGAAAGCAATCCAAATAGCAACTTCAAAAAGAAAAACCTATATTTTCTCACCAAATTATGCTTGTTTGTATCAATGTAAATTAACCTAAGTAGAATTATTTAAGATACATTTTCTTTAAAAGAATCCTTTTGCAGAGATAAAATGTAACTATATTTACTATGTAAATGGAATAGAAAAAAGTAAAGGTTTGTAAAAAGAATACCTAAAAGTTTCAAACACAGATGAAAAATAAAATAGTATTTTATCTGTGTTATATATATATTATTTTATATATGCACAAGTAAACATTATAAAGTAAATGTATGAAACTATAACATTCTTTCTAGATGGTGTTTTACTTAAGACAACGTATTCCCTTAAGAGCTCTGCTGTTTTTACATGAGGATGTTTATAACATGAAAAATGTCAGGTACATATTGAGCACACAGAATGTTCAACACTTCACAAGGAATTCTCTTATAAGATCCTGTGCTTTGTCATAGTCATTATTATCTCTCAAAAATGAAGAAATGGAGCAGGACAGTGGTGGCCCACACCTGTAATCCTAGCTACCCATTAGGCTGAAATTGGTAGATCACAGTTGAAAGCCAGCTCAAGACTCTTATTGCCAATTAATTACAAAAAAAGCCAGCCTGAAGTAGTACAGTGGCTCAAGTGGTAAAAAATACATGCCTTGAACCAAAGGAGCCCAGGGATAGCACCTAGGCTCAGAGTTCAAACCCCAGGACTAGAAAAAATGATAAAACAAACAAGAAAAAGAAAAAAATACAGAAACTGAAGATCATAGAAATGAAGCAATTTGACTAAATCCTGCTAGCAAATGACAGAGTAAAGATCATAAATCATTCCATCACCATTCAATTCTTTTTAAAGTATACCTCTCAAATATCTATTGAACAAAAATTCAATTTGTAGCTCACCAATTCTTGAGAACTTACTATATTCTTTTCTTAATGCAGAATTCTGAGGAAGTACAAAAAAATGAAAGATGAAAATCTGTGATTATATATGTATAGATAGCTAGATGATACATACATAGATGATAGATAGATAGATATCCTCACTTTCAAAGGATTTGGGACCTAAGTACATGCATATAAAATAAGAAAATAAAAATAGAAATAAACTGAATGCATTAAAACAAGTAGTAGATTTTTACAGTGCTATAGATATATAGAAGAGAAGTGTTTGAATTTTGTTGTCATTAAGGAAATTTTCAGAGAGGCTGTAGAATCCCTATTGACCCACAAAATTTTGGAGGGATTCCCTCAGGAAGAAAGGAAATTAAAAAGTGAAATCAGAGAATTATCATGAAGTAAATCATGAATGATGGAGTATGAAAGAAAGTCACCGATAAAGAAAAAATAGAATTTTCACATTGGAGCCTAGGCGTAACACAAACCTAAGCATACCAAAGAAATGAATGCCATTAAAATGCATAAATGTAAAAAAATGCATAAATGTATTTTTCCTAGGAACTTTGAAACATGAACATTTCCAAGACACATAAGAAAGTTATGTATGGGAATAAGTTTCTAAAATGGAGACTGTCATCCAGGCTACTTCTTAAAAATAAGATAGATAATGGTAATGGACTTACATTCACAGACCTGATAAAGTATTATAAAGTACTAGTTAAGATTTTATAGAATTCTCCAACTATAGTCAATTAAGTAATAAAATAAAGACTTGAGAAACAGCCAAGTACTCATATTGTCCCTTGGTCACTGAACCAGGTTTTAACTACACATATGGTTACTGAACCATTACTTGTGATCTTGGAATATTCACAAGAGAAAACCTGTTTAGATGAAAAAAAATGTTGCTAATGGAAAGAACATATGGCTCTGCCAATCATTTATAGTGAATTCTATACCTGTTATATGGAAAACTTCAAGCTGTAGTATATTCCAGTTGGCCTGGAATCATTCATATTTCAATTCAAAAATTTTAAGGGAACAATGTATACCATCACTTAATTCAGCAGTAAAAATTTTGCTATATATAATCACTGTAAATATATGTTGCTCTATTATTTGAAAGCAAACTACTAGTAACATACTATAAATACTTAATGCAGCTCTAAGTCTTAGCAAGTTACCCACATTTTCTAAATTTGCCTCTTCTGGGTATTTACCAAATTGATTAGTTTTATATTTTCAATGTAGCCTTTGTTAAACTACAAACTAGACATTTTGTATTCCTACGGATCTATGAGGTCCTGCTTTTGTGCATAAATTATCAAGAAAGATTTTTGTTCTCTAGTCAAAGCCACGACTAGCAAGTCTCATTATCTTATTTTGGATTAGACTTGTGTTATGGAATCCTTTAACTGACCAGATTTCTCTCCTGCTATCTGAGCTTTATTTTGAGCACTTATTCTGTCTTCCCATTTTATGACTTATCTCCAAAGCAGGATTCTTTAAAGCAGAAATTGTGCTCCCAAGCCATGAATAGATGACCACCTGAAATCTAGGAAAGACACCTTCAAATAAGACTGCATGAAAGACTGAATCAGCATCACCATCTTGGATTTCCCAACCTTGAGAATTGTATTTCTTTTGCCTCAGTAAAATAAAAATAAATTGGAGAACCCAGATGGCCCTCAGTCAATGATTGGATCAACAAGATGTGGTATTTATACACAATGGAATTCTATGCTGCCATCAGAAAGAACAACATTGCCCCATTTGTAAGGAAATGGAAAGACTTAGAAAAAATCATATTAAGTGAAGTAAGCCAGACTCAAATGAACATAGGCACAATAGTTTCCCTCATTTGTCATAATCAGTAGAAACCTTGGACTGTCCTAGCAGAGGTTTACAATAGAGCAAAACCTAGCTACATAAGGCCATATAGGATGAGGCTAAATGAAAGGACCTCCAGGATATAGAAACAAAAGCCATATAATGAATGTTTGTTGTCCTTAATGTACTATGTTATCTCTCATGTCTTTTGTTGTCCCTTGGTTATCTCATATTGTTACAGTATCTTACCTTGTTATCTAGTATATTGTATATATGTTTGTTTGTTTATTTGAAATAGGATAGGGAAGGGGGAAAAAGATTAGGGGAGGGGTAAAGGGGAGGGAAATGGGGACAAGAACATGAAAAAGGTTAACAATGTTGGTGAAGTAATGCACCTTCTATCTGGCGAATATAATGTAACCTTTCTACTAATTATAATAAAAATATATTTTTAAAAGATTAAAAAAATAAATTCAAGAGTCACCATGGAATGCACTGGATCAGGCTCTTATATAGCACTTACCTGCTTCTCCAGTTTTGTGATTTCTCACTGGTCTGCCTTTTTGATTTCTCTCTGTCTCTTCCAGGTATTTTTAAAAAGCCTTACAAATTTATCCAGTATTTGAAGTAGTTGTACATACAGGTTTTCATTATTCTGTTTTCCCTTTTATTTGCTTTATTTCCCTTTTATTTGCTTTATTTGGTCTTCTATAATGCCAGAAAATTAAGTTCTGGCTTTAGGTTTCCATTCCTTCTTGTTCAAGTAATAGCATTCATTTGATCACCAGATGAAATGTACAGTAATATAACCATATTATTTTTGTTTCACTGTCACCTTTTCCATAATATTTTTAACTAGTTATTTTAACTCATATGGTGAGGCATTTTCTTGTCACATAGAAAACAAACTTCTGACTCAGAGTAAAACAGTTCACATTAAAGTTTGTTTCCTCTTGGTAAAGTATCAAATAATACATTATAATTTGCAAGATTGACTTTGTCATTTTGTCTATAGCCTAATAATATCAAGGCTCAATATTATGTGCTATCATAACATCTGATAAAATCAGGGATAAGGGCTATAAATAGATTGTGGTTTTTTTTTCTCCAGTGTACACTCTGAATGGACAAGAAAACTTAAATAACCTTTCTAATCAAAGAAACCAAGCACAGTTCCTGCCTTTGCCTAAGAAACAGATTTCAGTTCCAAATCAGCTCATGGAATTATTCAGGCAAGTCAATCATATCCTATGGTGGAAAACAAGGAACTCAACACTTGCTCCTTACTACTTCTATAGCAACTACTTCCTCTCCTCTTGATTAAAATCCTATGTACATCTGCATCACTTCTTGTGTTATAAGTATATATGACCAATAAACTGATTTGATTCATACTTATGAAGTATTAGGTATTATGGGCTTGTATTTCCAGACCACTCAGCAAAGAAAGCTGTCCTTCACCGATGGTCTTAATAGAAAGAAAAACAACACTGGTGTCACAAACCACATGGCATTCCCCAAATGATAGAAGATACTTGTCAACTTAAATGAAGTGTTCCTGGCTAAATGACTCTGAAACATGGTAAAAACACTTCTAGAGGCAGAATTGCTGATTACTGGAGTCCTTGAGTGATGGTCTGTGTGTGGCACTTACCCAGACTTCATTGGTCTGTCTCTAACATGAAGGATATCTAATGGTTCTTTGGTGTGACATGTTTTGGGTTCAACCTGCATTTGACAAGTGTTCTCTGAGGTCTTCATCTATCAGGGAAGTGGATAAACAGTGCCTTCACAAGGCAATGCTTCCATCTTTATTCTTTACCTGAATGCAGGCTAGAGCTCTCCAGTCACTGTGTCTAGCCCAGGTACTGTCATTGGCTACCTGGGGAATCTATACAGACATTGTGCATAATTGTACTTGCATATCTATTGGATATACCCAGGGACATCCCTCTGGAAGGTGTGTGGAAAAGAGACCACCACCATGCATGACATCTCAGTTGTTGCTGCTCTTCGTGCAAGGGTAGTGACCTTGCTGGACTCCTGTGTTGCTGCTTCCCTTGCTGCTGTTGCTTGATTTCTCCTGACCCCCAAGGACATCATCCATGGTGGCCCGTGGCCCAGGTGCTGACAGCTGATGAAATAAAAAAAGAAAGGGAGGGAGGATAGGGAGAGGAAGGAGTGTTTGGTACTCAACCATTCCCTCAATGCAAACCCATAGCCAGTGTGCCCTGGCTCAGCACTTCTGCCAAACCACACCAAATACTTAAACTCTCAATCATGAGCCAAGCCCTCATCCAAGTCATAGATACATAACTTTTCTGGCTGTGGACCTCAATCACAGCAAGACTGAAACCCTGGGAAGAGAGGCAACCATGCCAGGCTTCTGAATGCTTCCCCTAATTACCCATAAGGTTTGGATCACAGACTATACATTTCTATGTATACAGAAAGAAACTAGAAGCTTTTGCTTTACATGACTAGCAACTACAAGTGTTCCAAAGGAATTTTTGCAGAAATGCAGAGAGAAAAAAATGGAAAAAATACTATGGGATAGAGAAAGTGGGGCTATGCTTAAAAGTGGCTTTGAGCTGTCAAGTTTGACCACAGACCTGGCATTCTTTCCTTACACCACATTATGGAATATTGCTTGGTACAATAAAGAACATAAATCTATGGAATTAAACTAAAACACCCATGGAATCCTAACTTAAACCCAGAACTTTTCCTTTGTGTGTGTGGTACTGAATACTGATCTCAGAGCCTTGTATTTACAAGGCAAATGTTCTTCCACTGAACCATATTCCTATCTCCCAAACCCAGCATCTTTTTTCCATGTAATTCATCATTCCCTTGGAGGAGGCCATGAACATGATGATTTTGAGATGCAGAAATTTATAAATATGACGAAGATGAAAAGGACACTTCCTCCATCTCCTGTATATTTAGATACACAGGAGGGAGCAAGTTATTGTCACCTTACCCATGAAAACTACTAGCTTACCCATAGTGCCTCTGGTAATAGCACTCATTGCCTAAAAATATCCCATAATGGTCACACAGATTCTGACCCAATAAAAAATAAATGAAAATGAAATTAAGTCTTTGACACTTACAAATTGGCTTGATAAAATGGGAACTCAAGATCCACCCCAACCACCATCACAAGTAAAAGTAATTAACATGGCTCAACATAATTTAAAATAGTGCCTTCAAGGATTAAAACCGGTTATATAACAGCTTATGAGCATAAGAGTTCAATGTGGTTTATTTGGCCTATTCTTAAACCTGGAGGAATTAAAACATTTATTCCATTATGAACACTGTCAAGAAACAGGTGTTGATCTTCTTAGAACTTACAAGCTGAACTGGGTCCCATTGGGTTCTAAAGGAAATGGGGCTGCTGAGATCTTTTTGATACATGATGGAGTCAAGCATAGGTCTTTTAGTTGGATATTGGTGGCTCAGTCCTATCATATGAGCTTCTCAGGAGCTGAAGGATCCAAATTCAAGGCTACTCCATGCAGAACAAAAGTCCACTAGATTTAATCTCCACAAATAACTATCAAAAAGCAGGACCAAGGGCAGGCTCAAGTGTAAGAGTTCAAGCCTACCAAGTATAAGGCTCTAATGGATTCCCTCATTTGTCATAATCAGTAGAATCCTTGGACTCTCCTAGCAGAGATTTGCAATAGAGCAAAACCTTGATACATAAGGCCATATAGTATGACGCTAAATGAAAGGACCTCTAGGAAGTAGAAACAAAAGCCATATACATAATGAATGACTGATGTCCTTAAGGTACTATGTTATCTCTCATCTCTTTTGCTGTCCCTTGGTTATCTCATATTGTTACAGTATCTCACTTTGTTACCCGATATATCAGATATATTTGTTATTTGGTTATTTGAAATTGGTTAGGGAAGGGGGGAAAACAAGATGAGGGGTGGGGGTGGGGGGAAGGAAATGGGGACCAAGACATGTGAAAGGGTATCAAGGTATGTGAATTAATGCACCTTCTATCTGGCAAATATCATGTAACCCTTCTATTAATTACAATAAAAAAATCAAAAAAAATAAAGAAGGAAGGAGGGAGGGAGATATATGAAGAGAAAGAAATAAAGAAAGGAGAGTGAGAAAAGGAAGGAAAGGAAAGTCAGATAGGAAAGGGAAGGGAAGGGAAGGGAAGGGAAGGAAAGGAAAGGAAAGGAAAGGAAAGGAAAGGAAAGGAAAGGAAAGGAAAGGAAAGGAAAGGAAAGGAAAGGAAAGGAAAGGAGTAAGCTGGGTGGTGATGGCTCATACCTATACTATTAGCTACTCAAGAGGCTGAGCTTTGAGGATCAAGGTTCAAAGCCAGCCTGGGCAGGCAAGGCTGTGAGACTCTTATCTCTGATTAACAACCAGAAAACTGGGAGCAGAACTGTGGCTCAAAGTTGTAAAGTATTACCCTTTAGCAAAACAAGCTCAGGAATAGCACCCTGTCCCTGAGCTCAAGTCGTGGAATAGCAGAAAAATAAAAATAAAAGGAAGGAAGGAAGGAAGGAAGGAAGGAAGGAAGGAAGGAAGGAAGGAAGGAAGGAAGGAAGGAAGGAAGGAAGGAAGGCAGGCAGGCAAGCGGGAAGGAAGGAAGAGGAAGGGAAGGGGAGGGGAGGGGAGGGAAGGGGAGGGAAAGCGTTTTGACGTATCAGCAAGAAGGTGGCCTCCTCAATGCTCAGTCCTTTTCAAGATGCTATGATGCTGGAGGAAGTGATCCATCTCAGGAGTTCTTAGATACTGGAACACTCCTTGAAATAATCTGCAATGCTGCTATTTCCATCCCACCTAAAGTAGCTCAATGGATAGTTGGTACTTTCCAGCCACTAGTCAGAATATCTGAGATATAACCCATGAGTTGACACAATTGGCACATTTTAGACTTTCATCTTAGCAATGAATATTGTCCCCATAAGTACATACTTTTTTTTTACAAACTCATAGGTTATTGACAAGAGTTGCTCTTTAAGTTTAATAACATGGGATCTCCAACTTCTGATGCCCAAAACATAAACTTGGTAAACAGATTTCTCTACATTTATTAAAGTTGTAATTCATCCTCGGTAGGATGCTTCTTATTTCCCTTGGAGTTCTAGATAATAATGACAGGGATACAGGCAATCATTTCACTTCTTGGAACATAGAATACTTGCATCTTGAAGAAGGTATTCAGGGAAATTTCACCTTTCCTATAAGCCTCAGGTAAGTATCCCTAGTAAGCAGTCAGTTTCATTGGGAAGCCTAATGGCATGTTTAGCATGTATTTAACCCACAAAGTGGAAAATGTTTCCTTTTCCACTGAATGTCATTATTGACACAACTGCTGGTTAGGTCCTGTTGAGAGACTCACTCTAACCTAAAACTCTAAATTTTATTGGTTTATAACATGATGATTCCTCCAACATTCTTGTTTTGGATGTTCCTGGTCGGATGGCTACTTTTTTTCATATATTTTTTATTGTAATTAATAGAAGGGTCACCAGATAGAAAGTGTATTACTTCACAAACATTGATACCCTTTCTCATGTCTTGGTCCCCATTTTCCTCCTCCCACCCCCACCCCTCATCTTGTTTTCCCCCCTTTCCTATCCTATTTCAAATAACTAATTAAGCATATATACAATATATCAGATAACAAGGTAAAATACTGTAACAATATGAGATAACCAAGTGGCTACTTTTTACAACCTAAGAAGTTACATGTTTTGCTGTTCTCTAAAATATTCAGCTATCATCTAGATTTAATCATCAAAGTATCCTGGTGCCATTTGTGACAGCAGTCTAACATGTCAAGCTTGACCTCTCATTGAAGAGATTTCAAATGGTGACTCTTCCATACTTTTGTCTCCTACACTTTCCATCATGAAGTTCCCGAGCCAAAGCAATATCCTCATCAAAGGGATTGAGCCCAGCTTCTGTGCAGATGTTCAGCTGTCAGCTTGCAAAATTGTTGAAATACTGCAGTCAATATTGTCCTCAGTATTCAGGAGTACCTAAGCTGTTCCTACTTTAAATCTTCCTCTCACATGCTTGATTGCTCAGTAAGTTCCTGCATGTGGGTCCTACTTGGGCCCTGCCTGATGAGCAGTGTCCTCTCCTCCTCTGCTCTCAGGGAATAAGACTAACATACAGCCTCCAATCTCATCTCCTCATGCCAGGTGCTGCTGAGCTCTCCTTGCCAATGGTGTAAATAAATGAGCAACCCCTGCCCCGCCCCATATATCACCCATACCTATTTCATGAAAGAGCTTTAAGGCTAGGAGGGAATAAAACTTCAGTTTTACATCTGTCCAACATCCACACTGATCAACATGGGGTTAAAAGTTAGTCAGTGTGAGCTGGAATGCACAGCCATGGAGGTCAATGTAATCCCAGTTCAGTCTTCTGTCCCAATCTAGGTTAGTACAAGGTCTACTTAAACCACACTAGAGCCTTCCTAAGGTCTGTGGCATACTTTTAGTCTCTCTGATTCACATCCCTGAGGGCCAGGGAATTGTGGGACGTAGTTTTCAAGCAGTATTTGTCGGCTCAGTGTTCTCGCTACCTTTCTAGGCTCATCCTACATGTGCAGCTTTGTTAACTTGTCAACCTAGGAGGAAGGATTTGTTAGCTTCATTAAAATTTCTGTTGCTAGCAGGGCTCTGATGGCTCATGTCTATACTCAGGAGGCTAAGATCTGAGATTTGAAGCCATTCTGGGCAAGAAAGTCCATCTCATGTGGCTCTCACTTTAGAGCACTTGTCTTGAGCATAAAAGATCAAGGAGAGTGCCCAAGCCCAGAATTCGTGCCCCGGGACTGGAACTGAAGTCAAAAAGTCTTATGTTTCCATGGGCCAAAGACTTAACGAGAGTCTTCTTCGAAGAAGAAACAAGAATGGCCTATAGACACATGAAGAAATGCTCAACATCTCTGGTCATAAAAGAAATGCAAATCAAAACCACTCTGAGATTCCACCTCACTCCAGTTAAAATGGCCAGGATCAAGAAATCTAATAACAGATGCTGGAGGGGATGCAGTCAGGAGGGATCGTTACTACACTGTTGGTGGGAGTGTAAATTCATTCAAACACTAAGGAAAGCAGTATGGCCGTTCCTTAAAAGACTAAACATAGAGCTCCCCTATGATCCAGCAATTCCACTACTTGGCATTTACCCACTCGTCCAGAAACTAGGATATACTAAATACACTAGCACAACGATGTTCACTGCAGCACTATTTACCATAGCAAAGATATGGAACCAGCCCCGGATGCCCCTCAGTTGGTGAGTGGATCAACAAGATGTGGTGTTTATACATAATGGAATTCTATTCTGCTGTCAAAAAGAATGACATTGCCCAATTTGTTAGGAAATGGAAAGACTTGGAAAAAAATCATATTAAGTGAAGTAAGCCAGACTCAAAGGAACATGGGCCCAATGGTTTCCCTCATTTGTCATAATCAGTAGAAACCTTGGGCTCTCCTAGCAGAGATTTACAATAGAGCAAAACCTAGAAACATAAGGCCATATAGAATGATGCTAAATGAAAGGACCTCCAGGATTTAGAAACAAAAGCCCCATATGAAGAGTGATTGTTGTCCTTTAATGTACTATGTTATCTCTCATCTCTTTTGCTATCCCTTGATTATCTCATATTGTTACAGTATTTCACCTTATTATCTGATATATTGGATATATGCGTATTTGATTATTTGAAATTGGATAGGGAAGGGAGGAAAACAAGATGGGTACGGGGGAGGGAAATGGGGACCAAGACATGAGAAAGGGTATCAATGTTTGTGAAGTAATGCACTTTCTATCTGGTGAATATAATGTAATCTTTCTCACGATAATATACGGAAAAAGTCTTATGTTTCCTTCTAGCTCAGCTTAAGAAAATGGGATTCCGCATGACCTTACAAAGACCCAACAGTCAATCTTCTCTTCACATATTTAATTCTCATACTGACAAAGTGATGATTTAGTTCCTCTTCCAGAAATGTTAATAAACAAGCTCTTACATAATCACGTTTTTTCCTGCTTGAAGCTTGTTTTCAGTTCTCAGCTCAGAACATCTTTTTTTCCAAAAGCTTGTCTATTGTCTGATACAATATTGGGTTTCAAGCCTATGACTCTTTGTTTACATTTAAAAACATGAAAAATACAAGAGAACTTTTTGTCATACATGTCAGTTTTCAGTAATTAGTATCTATAAAAAGCATTAAAGTACAAAGGAGTAAAGAATTCTCAGTTAATAATTAAAAATGTTATCAGGCAATACAAATTTAGGCAGCTACTCTTGATTGAGCTTTTATCTTAGGCAGTTGCCTTATAAATGTTACTTGAAAATTGTACATTGCTTTATTGCATTATTTCATTTAATCATTACCACAAATGTTTGTGAGATAAAAAAGACAGAGATAGGGCTGGGAGTTTAGCCTAGTGGTAGAGTGCTTGCCTCGCATGCACCAAGACCCGAGTTCAATTCCTCGGTACCACATACATAGCAAGAAGCCAGAAATGGTGCTGTGGCTCAAGTGGTAGAGTTCTAGCCTTGAGAAAACCCAAGGACAGTGCTCAGGCCCTGAGCTCAAGCCCAGGACTGGCAAAAAAAATAGACAAAGATACAGAAAGGAGAAAAAAACTACCTATACATATGAGTTGACTAAAATCAAGTTTTCCAGATGCTAAGAAACTTCTGTACGTTAGGATCTGAGCTTTGTTATATGATTCTAAAACATGTGGTTTTTTTTAAGTCATTGCATTCTACTGCTTTGTTTCTAGTGTCATAAGCCTTTGTAAACTAGAAGAGATTAGCAAAAGAAAACTAACTGCCCAATGTTTAAAGAAGCCACCTAAAACTCACCAACAGCAATGCATGGATAATAACAACAGAAATTCCTCCTTTATTCCTACCTTCTCCAAAGTGCTTGATCTTCACACTTTTCAAACAATTCATCTCCTGCATAGGCTATCATCCACTCTTTTTCTAAATGTTATTTTCTTTTGTTGTAAGGTAATGATATATATATTATCCAACATTGTTGCCCACTTCCCTCGTTTTATTCTCCCACATTCCTTCCTCTCCCTGCCATCACCCGCCCCCCCTAGTTGTAAAGTTCATTTCCAAATAGTGTCTTGTATCACTGTTGAATAAAGGCCACAAAATGGAAATATTATTCATAATATTGAATATTCTAGTCTTTGTACTTCATGAACAGTTACATAATTTAAATAGGATCCACATTCGGATACTTAAAACTCTTTACCAGAATAAAACAGAAGCAGTGGTCTGATCTCTCAAGTAACTACCATGAACAAATTCATTGAAAAGAATTATAGATCAACATAATATTTTATTTAGTACAGCTAGTATGTTTAACATTTAATTTTAGACATTTGAAGTACTTTAATCTTTGCGGTCTTTTATTTAGATATGAAAATAAATGTACACCTTATAAAAATATTTACTGGTTATAAGAGAGAAAAAAATCTCAAAGACAGCAGCAAAGGAATCTTATTCAATTCTCAGGGTCAACATGACAGTGGGCTCTATTCTACTCTATCAGTTCATCTAGTCATTTTTATACAGTGAGACAAATCCTTGCGTTTCTTACTGCAACATCCTGAACTTCATTCTAGTAAGCTATCACTGAAATCTGATGCCTTTTCCCAGCCGAGTACATGGCAAGCTGAGCATCCTTCAGTCTCAGTTGCTATTCAGTTATTGGGCTCTGCTTCATCCCAGCAGCTCACACAGTGACCTCGTTCCATTTTTTCTCAGCTCTTGAAAATATATTTTCTTTTTATAGCTTTGCTAACATCATATTGCATCCTGACTCGTAGTGTAAATTAATTCCTTCCCCCCCTTATGTGCCACTCCACCTTAACACTTGATTAAATTATAGAAAAAAGAAGACAAAAACATAAGGTCTCTGAGAAAATTATATCTCATCTGTGCCAGGCTGGAGACTAACAGTGTGAATTTTAAAGCACATTAGTTCCTCCTAAGATTTGTTAAAATCATCAGGTGCAGTGGCTCACATCTCTAATCCTAGCTAGTCAGGAGGCTGAGATCTGAGGATCGTGGTTCAAAGCCAGCCTGGCCACTAAAGAACATGAGACTCTTATCTTCAATTAACCATCTAGAAAATAGGAAATGGGGCTGAGGCTCATGGGGTATGGTGGTAGCCTTGAGCTGAAGAGGTCAGGGACAGCACTCACATCCAGAATTCAAGCCCCACAACCCACAAAAAAAATCTTAATGGGAAAGGCATAGAGACATAGGAGGACAGCAAGAGAAAAAGTAGGTTTTAAAATATATATTTACTGAGAATTAATCTCTATCAGATGAACCAGAACAGTTGTCTGTACAAGTCTTAGCTCAGGAGGAATCGAGGCTCAATACATGATCTCCTGAACATTTAATTCAGTGCTTTTGATATGATCTATATGTATATGATTGTGGTCAACAAGTGTGAGAATCAAAATCAAATGGGGATGAAAGTCAGATCATATTCTCCTCTACATTTCTCCACTAAGATTACCAGGGGGAAAATCACAAATAGATTTTTGTTACTGTAGGGAGGTTTAGAACAGTTTCATCTGAATGAACAGATGTGTTTATTAGTGGTTTCTAACAAAGTAGAGCAACACATACATAGAAACTTAGAGAACTGTACATCCAATTTCAGGCCTTCTTATAATCTTTCCTTGTAGTACACTAAAGTTTGCAATATATCACAAGATAAACTTTCCCTAGACCTTCAACTAGACATATGTCAGGACATAAGACATTATCATCAATTGGGGTATTTTGCATTCACTCTGATAATACGGAGGCTCACCTCTAAACAACTTTAATAACATGCTCACTGAACAATCTATGTGGGTGACTTGGATTTTCCCAAAGGAACATAAACTCCTGGGAATTCCGGATGAATTTCACATTACTTCGTGCTGTTTGCATCACTTGTAAATACTGTCCATGAAAATATGAAGTTTGTTATTGATTTTTAATTAAAAAACAGCTCAGTTGGTCTTTTAAGTATTACTGTACTTATACTCTAGAGATTGTCCACAAACCAGGGAAGTCATCCCATCATTCTTGTTTCCCAGTATATTATCCTCTGACATTTGTTTAAAAATACTAAAGAATTTTGGGGTGGGAACAGAACTCAAATCCATCTGGATTAAAAGAACTGGAAAAAATACCAAGGGAAAAAACCCTCCCTGAAAAATATCCTCATCATCAAGAAAAGTGGGGATGAAAGCAAGAGGGTACATTTGAAGAAGCAGGAAGGATTGTTCACTGAAGTTAATGCTGAAGAGTCATCTGGAACATTCTGCAAGCTTTCAAAGATCTCTCCATTAATGTCTCCATGAGACATTAAAACCTGAAATCATTATAAGGCAACCCTGGCAAAGATATGATATAATTCAGCTAATAGTGTAGAAGCATCACTTATATTCACCTTCTGAATTTCAGAAAGTATCAGAAGCAATCATTGGAGATGTAGTCCTTATTAAATAGCTTTTTGTAATAGAATAGATAACTGAGAATGATTATATGAAAGTAGTGGAGAAAAGATCTGGAAGCTGATTTTAGAATTTTCTGACCAATTCTAATTGCTATTTTTTTATCGGACCATCCTAGATCAGTCTTCCTGAACCCTTCTCCATCTTCTTGCATCAAACATCTCTTGCTTTCCTCTTCTGTCTCTGGCTTCTCTAAGAGTCTCTTTTCACCCTACTCAGACAAGATTTTAGAAAATCACTCATTGATTTAGCTCAGTGAGTAAAATTTATATTAAAATATATTTTATTTGTAACAAAAGTGTGAACTTTATGGCAACTATAAGTATAGATTATAGCTTTCATGAAAAATGTTATGATGCAAGAACATTGTCACTGTTCAATAGTTTCTGAGTCATTTAGTATCAAAAGAGATGATTCTTAAATTTCAGGCCAAATATTCCAGTCTAAAATACTGAGATCTCAGATAATTTGGAATCCTTTCATGTTAGGAACTGCTGAAGTCCAATATATCACAATATACACACAGAGAAATATCTGGACTTTTCAAGAACCTCTAGTACAAAATATAGTAATATTCAAAATTGCTTACCTTCTTTTCACATACCTATATGTATCCATTTGCTCAGTGACTCTTTGCAGCATAGGAAGAAAGCAAAGGTGTCTGCTTTCTGTTAATTTAGATACTCTGTCTTCAACTATTGTTAATTTTCATGACTATAATTCAAAACTTGTTTCACATAAATTCTAAACTAAAAGCTTAATGCTGGTTGAAACATCAAGTTTCTTTGATGTGCTTTTAATCTAAGATGGCAGTCACAATCATAGCAGAAAAAAATCACTAAGTATTTATTTATAGGCATCTCTTCAGCGTAAGCCAAGCAGGGTATTTTGTTACTAGACTCTAAATACTTTTGAGCCTAAGATTTTTCTCCTTTAGTTAAACCTCTCTGAAACATGCAGCTACATTTATCTGGCTCATTCTTATCTATATTTCTCATATTATATCATATATAATGGTTACTGTGAATAGAAATTTTAATTTTTAATAGATTAAGATGTTTTACCTAAAAATTTCTACATAATATTTCATTGTTTAAATTAAAAATTGTGATAGAGCCATATGATCCAGATGCTAATTCCAACTCAGTCTATGACAAAGACTAAGTGACTTTAACAACCTGTGAAGTTCAGTAGCTTAGACAAAATTAACAAGATAAGTGTTTTCAGGACTTTAAAATGTATAGATATATTCAACAGACTTATTCTTAAGATTGGCATTTTAAACGGAGACTAACATAATCATGGTCACATACATCTCATCCAATTTCTTTTCCCCATTTTACAAATTAATATAATGAATGCAAACACTATTAGAAGTATTCAAGAGAACAAGACAAAGCAAACAAGACACAATCCCTGAGTAATTTTTCATTATCTAATAATTTGCATAAATAACTTTGAAATCTTTGATGTCAACCTTTGAGAAATTCAGCTTGGTAATAAACACAAAAGAATTATCAAGCAATCCTGATTTCACAGATGAAAGAAGGAATCAATAACCATGTTTTGACTGAACATCTGTAAACATTATGTGACTAGATAAATTCATTCGATTAATTAAGATAGCAATACGTTTGATTTTATTTTTTTCTTCTTTCTTTCTTGCATGCTTGCTTGCTTGCTTGCTTGCTTTCACCAGTCATGGGCTTGAACTCAGAGCCTGAGCCCTGTCCTTGGACACTTTTTACTCAAGGCTAGCACTCCACCACTTGAGCCACAGTGCCACTTCTAGCCTTTTCTGTGTATGTGGTACCTCGAATTGAACCCAAGGCTTCTTGCATGCTAGGCAGGCACTCTACCACTACGCAACACTCTCAGCTCTATTTTTTCAAGCATATAAATCATTTTGACATCAGATCAATTTTGGGCATGGGGTGCATTCCACGTAGGAGGGGCATGATGAGAGCACCTGTTGACTGAAGACAAGTGTTTCTAAAGGAAATTCCTATGTGAGTCTGAGTAGTCTAGGAGGGAGAAACCACCATCAGTACTGATAGGCATCATCCAATCAGTTCAGTAGCTCGAAAGGACAAAAACAATGATGGAGAAACATGAGTGGGGTACATTCTTTCTATCTTGCCCTGGGCCATGAGAAGCTCTGGCTTCTTGAACCTTGAATTCCAAAACATACATCAACCCACTGCACCCTGACTTTTCAGCTTCAAAATGAGAGTTACACCATTGAACATCACACAAATCCAGCTTACCAGTCATCAGTTACGGGACTTAGCATCCATAATTGTGTGAGTCCATTTCCCTGATTAATCCCCTCTCACATCTATCTATCTATGTATCATGATCATCATCTATCTATCATGTACTTATATTATTGGTTGGTCTATCTGGAGAACCCTGACTCATAGCTTGCTCTTGAAAATTCTAAATTACTTTCGATGGGACTGAAATAGAGAAGCGTCATTTAATTAGTAAACTGGAATTAAGACATGATATTTGAAAACAAATTATAACACATTTCCATCCTATACTGGTACAATAAATAATGATATATTTTTCTTTTATAGTTGCTATTTCCAGGTTTTAACTGCTTTAGTTTAATTGGTTTAATCAAAAAATGTCAACATGCTGTTTGAACCAGCTTCATTTATTCGACCAAATTAATTTCAGGAAGGAAAAGGCAATTACAACAAAATCAAGGGAAATCTTATATCATTTGGGCATTAAAAACAGTATTATATATAATTGAAACTCGGTTTCCTTTACTGGGGAAAAAACAAACTGTTTACTATTTAAACACAGTATTTTACCAAGTGATCAAAATACAAGTTAGCTAATCAAAATTTCTTTTATTCATCTATAAATTTATTAAGTCAGTTGGAAAACATCTGCTGTATATCAATCATATGCATAGTAAAACAATTTTTTAATTATTTTTATGTAATCTAATAGGGACAAAACAAGAATAACAAACACAAAGCCATTTACGACTAAAATTATGGTGAGTCTAGGATGAAAAATTGCCATGTCAAGATCTGACTTGCTGATATCACGAGTTGAGATATGAGTGAACAAAAGCAGTTGCAGCTGGCATAGGGGTTATAAAAATAAAAGAACACACATTTCAGAAACTGAAGGAAGCCAGTATGGATAATGTAGAGAAGAAAATGGAGAATAGCACCAGCCGAAGTTAGTAACTAAGCAGGAACCACCACAGTCAGACAAGTTGAGTATCTCATCCACCCTAATATTAGGCAACAAGAAGTCACTGCAGGAGTTTAAGCAATAGTATGACAAACATAACTGATCTTTTGGGATGGCCATTCCTGCTGTCAAGAATTGTATGGATTGGGAAAGAGGAAACAGTTTTAAGAGATGACTTTGGAGGTAATTAGAGTATACTGCATGAGAGATAAAGGTATCTGAGAAACAACTTATGTGTTCTATTTAACACCTCAAAAATTGTTTTGCATTTTATAACTGGCAGAGCTAAAAAGAGCAGTAATTTGAAAGAAAAAAAATACAGCACAAGTGTTTTGCAACTGGATATATTTGGTTTGCACCTTTGGTATGGTTTGGGGGCTGCACAGATTATTAATAGCTGAAGGACCATATGCAGGGCATATAAGGTCCTTTAAGCCTTGTTTCTGCCTCTTTGGAGTTCACATAATAACACCTCCTGCAAGTGAGAATATTAAGTGTGACAATGTATGCGACATTCTCAGCATGTGGATGAACAGTTAATATTGAGGAGCCTCAGAAGACCAATCATCAGATGGCATTCACTTTGCTGGGAAAGTGTCTTTCTTTAGAAACCTGTTCTTTCTGAATTTTTGCTCAGCAGACAGCACAGAGTTGGAGAACAGGCACTGCTCTGGCAAAGGCAAAGGCAAAGGCATAAGAAGGATTAGTGAAGCTGGACAGTCTGCTTCTTTGGGTGTGCAAAGGAAATATCTCCACATCCTTCCTGCAAAACAAGGTTGGAAAGAAAGAGCCTCTTACTTTCAAAAGAACAGCTGGATGGATGAAAGGAAAGCTGACTCTTTCTCTCCTGATGGTTGCTCAAGCCTAAATCATCATAAGAGGTGTTACTGGTTCCAGAAATGAAACCCAGTTAGCCAGTTATGACTGGGATAGAGCTGAGATTTTAGCAGAAAGACAATTGTTAATCACAGCCTTAGACTTGTGGCCTTGGGCAATTCCCTTATTTACTTTTCTTTTCTGTGAAATTAGATGTTGTTAGATGGTTTTGAACCCTCATTTCTGGCTGGTTAAGTCTGCTATTTATAAACATATAAAGACAATGTTTCATTTATTGAAAGTAAATAAACAATCAAGGATGAGGCAGCCATGAGTTTTGTTAATCCTACAGTAAAGGCTTCTAATCTCATCACTTTAACTTATGCAACTTATTCTGAACTAACAGAAGCAAATACTCCTGACTGTATTCCTCATCAACATATGGTAAGCATAGTCAAAAGCTTCATCATTACAAAAAAGTTACCACCAATGAGGCTAAAAATTAATGCCTTGAAAATACCAAACTCTGCAAGAAAATTGCTTGGAACTGTTTCAAAGCCTTGCAGAAATTACTGAAATGGAATCTCCAAGGTAGATTTCCAGGAATATCTATTTTTACAAAGCTTTCCTTTGGTTTTGTAGTCAACTATTTTGAGGATCATCTTTAAAGAAAGATATATCTCACATTTTCTGTATCCATTCAACTGCAGTAGGGCATCTGGATTGTTTCCATCGCCTGACTATTGTGAATAGTGCAGAGATGAACATAGCTGAGCAGGCATTCTTATCATATCCTGGGTTATGATGTTCAGGGTAGATGCCCAGAAGTGGTATGGCGTGATCATAGGGAAGGTCACTTTTCAGTTCTTGAAGAAACCTCCACACTGCTTTCCAGAGTGGCTAAACTTGCTTACAATCCCACCAGCAGTGTAGTAGAGTTCCTTTTTCTCCACAACTCTGCCAGCATTTGTCACTGTCTGAGTTCAAAACCTTAGTTATTCTTGTTGGGATAAGGTGGTATCTTAGGTTTGCTTTTATTTGCATTTCCTTTATGACAATGGATGATGAACATTTTCTCATATGCTTTTCTGCCATTTAAATCTCTCCTTTTGATAAGTTTCTCTTTAGTTCCCTTGCCCATTTAGTAAATGGTTTGTTGGGTTTAAGGGGCGGATTAGTTTCTTGAGTTTCCTGTAGATACTGGATATTAAGTATTTGTCAGATGTATTATTAGTAAATATCTTTTCCCAGTTGGTTGGCTGTCTCTCTACATTTGTGGCTATGTTTTTATATGTGCAGAAACTTTTTATTTTTAGGTAGTCCCATTTATTAAGTCTCTCCAATCTGTTGTGACCCTGGTATTCTGTCCAGGAATCTTTTGCCTCTGCCTATGAGTTCCAGCGTCTCTCCTACTTTATCATGTAGCAGTTTCACAGTTTCCGGTCTGACATTGAGGTCTTTGATCCACTTTGAGTTAATGCTTGTGGCAAAAGGCTAGGGTCAGTTTTTAGTTTTCTGCATGTGGCTGCCCAGTTTTGCCAGCACCAATAATTGAATAGACTTTGTTTGTTCCACTGTATATCTTTGGCACCTTTGTCAAATACAAGTTGCCTATAGGTATGTGGTTCTATTTCTGGGTCTTCTATTCTGTTCCACTGATCTTCTGGTCTGTTTTTTGTGCCAATACCAAGCAGTTTTTGCTATTATGGCTCTATAGTAGAGTTTGAAGTCTGGTATTGTAATACCACCAGCATTACTCTTTTTGCCTAGAATTGTTTTGGCTATTCTAGGTCTTTTCTTGTTCCATATGAATCTTTGGATTATATCTTCAATTTCCATAAAGAATGTCTTTGGGATTTTGATGGGGATTGCATTGAATTTGTATATCAATTTGATTCCCCCCTTGAACACTTGATTGTTAAACTTGTCATTTAAAATATGATGTAAAAATCAATGTTAATAAATTCTTTAATAAAAAAACAACAAAAAAACAACAAAAAACTTCCAGGTCTACAAAACAATACAAAAAAATGATACCAAAGATGTAGACAAAATATAGGAAATTACAACTGAAGTACAGATATCGCTATTATCTCTATTGTATTTCATTCAATCTCTTTAAGAAGCTTGTAGTTTGAGCAATGTTATTCTCATTTAACTAACAAATTCAAGCTCTGGAAAACTGAAGTAACTTGTGCAAATTTCATAGTTAGCAATCACATAGCTAAAACTCACATGGATCAACTGAGGCTGCCAAGCTAATATAACTCAGAGATAATATAGCTCAGAAATAGCCTGTATTACTATAGAATGAGTAATTAAGAATTGAATACCTCTTAATTAAACAATTTGCTGAGATCTTAACTGACAAGTTAGAAGTTTGCCTCAGTTCCTATTGCATTTGCCCATGAACGTTAATGTCTTTACAATTGTAGACTGACCAAAATAAAATGACTATGGATACCTAGTAGCAGTAATTCCAGAGTTCTCCCCAAATCATAAAATCATCTAGTCATTGCACGTCAACTACTTTCAAATACAAATATTTACAGGTGAAAAGTCTAGAAGTATACTTTCCAGAGACTGCTAGCTCCATGCCTTAGTGACATGATCTTATTTAGATACAAAAGGCCTTAGACTCATGCTCATAAACTCCATATGCCGATCCTTTGCCATTACAGGTCTTCATTTGACTTGAAGATTCTTTCAGCGAATAAGGAAAAAAATGTTTATACTATAAATGCATTTTTAGGCCAAGGACTTTGTTTCTTTTCCTCTTGCTGATTCCTCTAAATTCATCTAGTAATATATAAGTGTAAAAGGTTGTGTGTGTGTGTGTGTGTGTATGTGTGTGTGTGTGTGTATGTGTGTGTGTGTGTATGTGTGTGTGTACGTGCACTTATCTTGAACTCTTGGTTAAATGAAATGGAAAAGCTCTCTTCTCCCATTTTCCCCATTTCTAAACTGACCTATTTGAGAAGAAATATGATACAACAATATGCAATTCATATCAAACAAATTTGGCATTAGTTATGTGAGCCTTGTGATATTAAGTTTCTAAAATTGCTAATGATGGAAAATACAAAGTTCTCCAAAGTCATTTCTTTTTAACTATTTAAACAAATACAAATGCCACTTTCTGCTGTGGCCAAGTTTTACCTATCTTTTTTTTCTTGTTTCAGATTACTTTTATTTATTGCATTTTATTGTCAGGGTGATGTATAGAGTGGTTATAGTTACTCAGGCAGTGAGTATATTACTTCTTTTTTTAGAAAATTTTTTATTGTGATATATAGAAGGGTTACAGTATATTCAATCTTGTTTTTTCTGAATGTTACCAACTGACTAAAGTATGAACAAAGATATTTTCACATAGGAGCAACAGAGAATGGAAATTATATGAAGAAAGAGAAATTTCCAAAGAAATATTTACTCCCTATGAGAAGATATGGCCAAGGATTTTCTGTTTGAGGTTTTATTTCAGAGCTGTATATTTTTTCCCCTATTAGTTTACACTGCATAGCTTTATTTGATCAACTGAAAGAGCTAGTGCTTCCACAAAATCAATATATAATTTCCTAAACAAAAAATAAAAGTGAAAGGCTACTTACAAATATCTGGCAAGATATGCTGTATTTTAAGACAGGTTTAGGAAGAAACTCAGATAAATCTTGGTTTCTGCAAATTCAAAAAAAAATACAAGAGAGAAATGAAACAACAAAACAAACATGAAGAGCCAGAAAAGTTCCAGCTAAATAATCTAATGTTATCTAATACTAGTTAAAATATATTTGCTAATTTTTCAATTGACTTTAAACTGGTAAACACCATAGTTTCTGGTGGAAAAGTATAGCCTCTAATTTGATAATGAAATTTTCAAATTAAACTCATATCCTACTTCATCATCTCCAGCATCATATGTTAATATCAAGGATTGCAAGCTACAAAATGTATGTCATAGTACTAATCAATGACAAGTTGAAAAAAATCATCATATAAAAACAACTGATTATTATAGAAAATACATGCACATGTGCACAGGATGCCCACTGTAAATAAATATTTGGCATTACTATACATTTCAGAAGTTGTGGAGACATAACATGCTTAAAATATGACTTGAGAAAATCTTTTGCACCTTTCATGAGATTCCCAAGATAGTGGAGCCACATTCCCAGCAACTCTATGGGAACCATGCCAAAGGCATAGAGCTATCTTGCTCCCAGAAATGAAAATAAACTACATATACACAATCCCTGTTCAGAGAATGGGGTCCTACAGCTCAGGGATTAGATTGTGAAGGGAAAATACTAGGAACATGATAAGTCAACGATCACATTTGCCACTGGGCAATAGAGTACTTGACAAATTTCCTCCCTCTGTACTTCCACTGTGCTCATTCATCCAGCCACTCCCTTTTATCAAGCATTTACAACTTGCTCAATGATTCCACATGCTTGCTCACCGAAAATCCATTCTTTACATGGATAGGAGGTAGAATTATTTCAAATTAAATCTCCTTCTGATCACTCTGCAAAGAATTTTTCTCAAGTTTCCTATCATATAAAATCAAATAGAAGTCTTTTTCTAGTTCATGACCGCCCTCCAGAAGTTAGTCTAGCTGCCTCTTCTCTTACTTTTCATCCATGCCCAACAGGTACCAGTGCTAAAAATAAAAATTCTGAAGTGGTACTCACTCAACAGAATAATTGTGCTTTCCTTGTATTGTTTCTGGGGCAATCTATTTATTTATTCATCCATTCTTAAATGGATAAATATGGATTCATCTCTCTGGTTGCACTTTTCACACATAAACATCTGGTTAGCTCTACTTTCCTGCTTTAGTGGTTTAAAACCTTTTGAGAGCATGGATTATGACTCATTTGTATCAATCCTAGCACAAAATTTTGCAGATGGTAGGATGAATGGAATAAATAATTTATTGAAGGTCAAGGTACCTGATTGCATACTTTACAACCTTGAGAGAATTTGACAACCTTACTTGGCTTCTTCTGAGAAGCCAACTTTCGCATACATTCTTGATCATCTTCTAACTCTTTGTTTGTCATCAGTTGTGGGGCTTGAATTCTGGGTGGGCCTGATGCTGCCCTTGAGCATTTTAGCTCAAGGATATCCTACCCCTTGAGCCACAGTGCCACTTCTGGTTTTCTAGTGATTAATTGCATATAAGAGTCAGGGATTTAGTGCACAGGCTGCCTTTGAACCATGATTCTCAGATCTCAACTTCCTGAATAACTAGGATTGCAGGCCGGAGCCATGGGCCACCTTTCCCCTAATTCTAAAACTGAGACCATTTCCCTGCAGTTGAGTTTCGCATCTGCAGACAAAAGACAGAGGGACAAAAGACACGAGAGGGAAATAAACTGATCATATTAGCAGTAATTAAATAAAAAGTTAAAAGCTGCAAATTTTATATAATACAATGCAAATACAGACTCATCAAAGATGAAGTCAAGAAAATAAAAATTTGTAGTAAAAAAATCTTTCAACCATTTGCATATAGTTCTTGATAAAGATCTAGTAGAAAGCACAAATAGGAATTCATCATAGACTAAGTCAGTATCTACAATCTGTAAAGTGTGTATTTAAACAATTCCTATAATGGCTAGTTACTTATGCCCCATACTGCTAATCCTAGTTATCTGGAAGGGTAAGATTGAGAGGATCATGGTTTGAGGCCATCCATGGGCATGTGAAATCCTTTCTCAACCAATACCTGAAAACTGTGGCTATGTGGGAGCTTGAGGTCTGGAGGAGTCCAGGTCAGTAAGGGGCGCCCCAGCCAAAGACTCTTTCAGTGGCATAAAGTGGGTGAGATGTGTTAACATATCCCTGTCATTCTAACTTACACATGAATCCTAAAATGGGAGGATCATGGTCCAGGCATGAACCTGGGGAGGAGGAAGCAGAGTCAATCTCAAAATAAGCACTAGAGGGGCCGGGAGTTTGGCCTAGTGGTAGAGTGCTTGCCTAGCATGCACAAAGATCCGGATTCGATTCCTCAGTACCATGTACATAGAAAAAAAGCTGAAAGTGGTGCTGAAGCTCAAGGGGTAGAGCTCTAGCCTTGAGAAAGACCAAGGACAGTACTCAGGCCCTGAGCTCAAGCCAAGGACAGGCAAAAATAAATAAATAAGTAAGTAAGTAAATAAATAAATAGTGGAAAATGTGACAGAAGTGTGGCTCAACTGTAGACAATCTGCATCTTAAATGTAAGACCCAAGTTTAAACCCCAGCACAGCTATAAAATAAAGGGAAAAAAACTATACACGTTACCTTTCTACAATTAAAGTTTTGGCTCATTTTATGAATTCTCAACCATTTCTGCCCATTGCAACAAAACCAGAGAGAGGAGCAAGGAGATCAGTGACAATGAAATGCTTATTTTCAAAGATGAGGCTTTCCTGCATATTCTGATGTGATCTCAATTGAAAACATATACATTGTAATCAGATAGGATTTATGGTGATTTTTTATTCCAGTGTTTGGTAAAATAGTGCCTATTTTCTCTGTGTTATGATTCATGTAAGTATTTCCTACATGCCTTGACTTCAGCTAATGGAATTATTGACAGATGGTAAAAAACAAACAAACAAACAAACAAACTTCAATGAGAGTTGAAAAAGTCATGAAGTGAAGTGCATGTCCTTGAGAAAGGTACTGGGACTCTAGCACGGTTCCTCTCTCCAAATCTCCCTCTCCTCTCTCTGTCTCTCTCCCCTCTTCCTCTCTCTGACTGTTTCTGTGTCTGTCTTTGTATCTCTGTCTCTTGTTTCTGTCTCTTCTCTCCTCCCCTCCCCTTGAGTTATATAGCTTCCACCATCCAGTACTTACACCAGAATAAACAATTACAACTTTTACCACTGACCAAAAGGAGTTACCTACTCAAAGGAAACCTCCAAAATTATGAGCCAAAATAAAAACCTCTCCCCACTCTAATGATCCCAGGGATTCTGTCATAATAATGGATTGCTGGCTACCTAGTGTTTATGTTTTCTAACATTAAAGTTTTAATTGCTCAAGCAGACACGGGTGTCAATATTCAAATAATATACACAAAAATAATCCATCAAGTTTCCACCATAAAATTTCAGGGAGCATTCCAAACTATGGATATCAAGATTAATAATGTTTTCATGAACATGTTTCAAAGTTCATGCAAAAATTCTACGGGGGACATAACATTACCATTTAAAATACATATCATATTTAATTTTGAGCTTATATAATAAAGTCACATATCTCACTTTGTACATCAACATCTCTGAGGAGATAAGTGCAAATCTAAAAATTATGACAGTTAAGTAATGGAAGTTCCTATCTCATAACAGTTAGGACTGTGAAAGATAAAATGTTATTTGTGGGATAAGGTCAACCAAAAAGTTATGTTGTGCTCTAAAGGCTTTACATGTAACTCCATTGGACTATGTTTTAGATTAAGTTGTTATGGTGCAAATAAAAATCTATGTAGCTATAATTCATGAATTAAGAGTTGTTATAAGCAGACCATGGCAACATAATCCCATAATCCCAGCATTTGTGGCAGAGGCAAGTAAATAATGAATTTAAAAACAGCCTGGGTTCAAAATCTTGGCCATTCTTGTTGGGGTAAGGTGGTATCTTAGGGATGCTTTTATTTGCATTTCCTTTTTGACCATGGATGATGGACATTTTCTCATATGCTTTTCTGCCATATAAATCTCTTCCGATTAAGTCTCTCTTTAGTTCCCTTGCCCATTTAGTGAATGGTTTGTTGGGTTTGGGAGAGATTAGTTTCTTGAGTTCCCTGTAGATACTGGATATTAAGCATTTGTCAGATGTAAAATACCTTGGTAAATATCTTTTCACAGTTGGTTGGCTGTTTCTCTACTTTTGCGACTATGCTTTTATCTGTGAAGAAACTTTTTATTTTTAGATAGTCCCATTTATCGAGTCTCTCTCCAATCTGTTGTGACCCTGGCATTCTGTCCAGGAATCTTTTGCCTCTGCCTATGAGTTCCAATGTCTCTCCTACTCTATCATATAGCAGTTTCATGGTTTCCGGTCTGACATTGAGGTCTTTGATCCACTTTGAGTTAATGCTTGTCATGGCGAAAGGCTAGGGTCAATTTTTAGTTTTCTGGTGGCTGCCCAGTTTTGCCAGCATCAATAATTGAATAGACTGTGTTTGTTCCACTGTATATCTTTGGCACCTTCGTCAAATACAAGTTGCCTATAGGTATGTGGTTCTATCTCAGACAATGACAATTGCTTGTGGGGTTGTGGAGAAAAAGGAACCCTACTACACTGCTGGTGGGATTGTAAGCAAGTTTAGCCACTCTGGAAAGCAGTGTGGAGGTTTCTTCAAGAACTGAAAAGTGACCTTCCCTATGATCCCGCCATACCACTTCTGGGCATCTACCCTGAACATCATAACCCAAGATATGATAAGGACACCTGCTCAGCTATGTTCATCTCTGCACTATTCACAATAGCCAGGCAATGGAAACAATCCAGATGCCCTACTGCAGATGAATGGATACAGAAAATGTGATATGTATGTATATATACATATATATATGTATATATATATATAATGGAATTCTACATAGCCAACAGCAAGATAAAATAATGGCATGTGCAGGGAAGTGGATGAATCTAGAGCTAATCATGTTGAGTGAGACAAATCAAGACCAAAGGAACAAAAGGCGCATGGTATCCTTAATATGTGGCTATTAGATCCAAATAGTACAAGAGCGAGGACTCAATATTTGCATACCCAATGCCATGGACATGGTATTGGAAATATAAGTATAACTACATAGACATAAAAACCTATGACTCTATAGACATAATGTTTTATTACATTAATTAATACGTATCTATGATATATAAACCCTTAACCTAATTTTGATTATGTTCTAAAAATTAAGAGCCTGTGATTGTATACAGAGATTCCCTTCTTGAACACTTGTTTGTTAAACATGTCATTTGAAATATGATGTAAAAATCAATGTCAATAAATTCTTTAAAAAAATTTTAAAAAAGAACAGCCTGGGACTCTGTTGCAAAAATTAACATTAAAAAGATTTTTGTCTAAATCTACCTTTATTTTTTTTACAATGACAATGACCTAAATCTAATTGGAGCTTTTCCTCCAATAGGTAGGTATTCTTTACCACTGTTGTTTGGTTTTGAAAGCAAATCATTCCAAAATATTTGTGAACGTGAAAGTTGAAAGTGTCAGGTGAATATCCACTGAACTCTGTAAAGCAAATTTGTCTTTTCAAGTGCAAGACCTAGTTTTAATAGCCTGTTCTTAAAAGGATGCTCTTAATCTCTGAAGCATGCATAATAGCAGGAAGAGCCATGCAAGGTAAATCATAGTGACCACTGAACCCTGTGTGTTCTTGAAGATGCTTTCTAGCCACAAATCCCAAATGACTTTGATAAAGAAAATCAGGTCTCTGTGTCTGTCAGACAAGAGGCATTTGCACATTTACTTTTGGAAGAATAAAAGTTGGAAAGAAGTTGGAAACAGATAAACGAAGACCAGATTTTTAAAGAGGCTTGAAAGTAAAACCACATGCTATGGGCTACTAAAAATAGGTTTAGCTAACTAGGTATATATGCATAATGTATCTGTGATGCAAGTGGATTTTGTCACTAAACATGAGATAGGAACTATATATGGGTTGTACATTCCACTTGTAGCTTACATCCTGAAAGACACCTTTCTAAACCTAGACTCTGGAAATGAGAGAATATAATGGTGGACAAAGACCATACATGAAAAGAAGATAGCAATAAGAAAGGAGGAGCCTAATACTCTCATGCTACTGTACATTCCTGTGCCACCTATAGGAACTGTATATAAGACAGAATTCACTTTATATTATATTGAACTTACTGTTGTTTTTTAACTTGACACACCCATATCCTTATTTCTGCTATTAAGGCATTCTCAAAGGAAAGAAATTATGGAGTATTGTCCTAGTATACATTGAATAAAAGACAGGGATGAACTGAAATGCTCTAAAGTTCTAAGAAATTGGGACAATAATGGAACCAAAAAGAAATGAGAGAGTGCAAGAAAGACTTGGTAAATGACTGCTCATAAGAGCTGACTCTCAGATAAAAGGACAGAAAAGAAAATGGAAATCTCAGAAATGTTGCATAATAGAAATATTTAAAAAGTGAATATTTATAGGACCTCAGGCTAAGATTATAGATAGAAATAATTAAGAGGGTATTATCATACAAGGCAAGAGGAAGCAGCAGTAATTAGCAAAGACAAAGAATTGTACATCTCACATAAGAGAAGAGTAACAATTAAAAACATTGAATGATAGTAGCAATTAAAAACATCGAATGATAGAAATGACTCACGCTGATAAATAAATTTGAAGATAAATTGTTGTGGTTTGTAAACATATTGAACCTACATAATGATTTTGCTTACTAATGTTCTCATGAAAATTAATCATTCTTTGAAATAGAAATGGTTTTATTTATATACACAGTGGTATTCTATGCTTCCATCAGGAGAAATTACATTGCCTCATTCATAAGGATATGGAAAAACTTGGAAATTGTCATATTAAGTGAAATAATTCAAACCAAAGAAACATGGGTTCTATGGTTTCCCTTATTTGTAATAATTAGTATACGTTTATAGTCCTAGCAGAGGCTTTCAATAACTCAGTAGCTATATATATGTGATACTAATCAAAATGAACTCCAAGATATGGAAACAAGAGGTTTCCTTTTGTTGTTATTTTTAATCACTGTGCAAAGTTATGTCTTTTTGTTATTATTCCACTTTGGTTTATCCCCTTTTATCAGAGTTTTTTTATTTTGGTGTCCTGTATCTTGTATTATACGTTTATCAGATTTGGGAAAGGAACAACATGATGACACAAAGGACAAAGGCTGAACAAAGAAACAGTGATACAAGACAATATGCTGGAAATGAACCTTACAACCTGCAGGGAGGGAGGTGGGGAAAGAGGGATTGTGGAGGAAAAATGAGGGAGGGGATAACAATGTTGGAAAAGAAATGAACCCATTCACTTCAGCACTGAAGTTACAAAAACGTGTAACATGAAAGTCAACTCTCTCAGTTAAAAGCCAAGATTCTGGCATTTGTCCCATCCGCCCAACAGGTTCCTCTCCCAGGCCACTGGGTCTGGAGAGTGGGGGGCGCTGAGACCCTGCCTTACAACAGCGGGTGGGGTGTGTAAGAAAATAGGAGCCAGCATCTGTCCCCCTCAAATCTTGAGCCGGGCATCCTCCAGCTGGGAATCCCCAGCAAGACAGCACCGAGGGTCCCCCCCCCCCACAGTCACAGACTCTCTGACAAAGCGGTGGAAACACAGCAGGGAACTGAAGGGCAGACCAGTAGCCAAGCTCACCTTCTGAGAATCAGAAAGGCGAGGCTCCGCCCTTGGAGCCCATGTCCTCAGCTGGGCCCAGCCCCTGGCAACAGAGCAGACAGCTGCTGGTCCTGCTGAGAGCCCCTGGAAACCCCCAAACTCCAAACTCCGGACCCTTGGCCTGGGGCCCGCCCCTGGAAACAGCACAGGAAAACCAACCACCCGTCCAGCACGCTGAGATTGAAGCACTTAGATCCAACCCATGGCCCACTGTGAGGCCACTGGTTGGGCTGAGACTAGTCATACAGCAGCACACAGCCTCTGGGAACAGGCAGAACACCTGCAAAAACTGCGAACTCTGACCTAGTCAGCAGCGGAATCGATTTGGCCAAGAACCACAGGTTTACACAGATTCCCAGAACCACCGGTCCTAATCCAAGTAAAGACCGCCACCTACCGACCACAGAGCGAACTACAACAACAGTTCTCGATGCCTAGGAGAGAGCAAAGACGAATTACGGCATACATAAATAATCAAAGTCCCACGCAAAGCCCAAAAGGAAACAAGACCGAAGGGATGACAAAGACGTCACCATCCCAAGAAATGACACCTGAAGAGACACGAAACATGACCCTATTCAAGGAGATGATTGTGGACATGACTAAAGAGATTAAAACAAAATTCCAAAAACAATTCCAGGAACATATGCAGGAAATCACCAAAAAGTTCCTCGAATATAAAAGAGAAATGGAAGAAAAGATTAATACCCTCACAGCAGACATGATCAGTTCAGTGTCCACACTTCAAGCAAAAATGGAGGTATTAAGCAGCAGATTGACGGAGATGGACAATAGAACATCAGGAATGGAAGATAAAACACTGAATGGCAGACAAGCAGGGGCCAGGTTCAACCCCTGAGAGCCAAAAAGGTGTGGCTCTGCCCTTGGAGCCCACTTCCTCTCCCGGGCCTGCCCTGGAAAACAGGGCAGAAACCAGTCAGGCTAGTTTAGTTGGGAGCACTCAAAAACCCCCAAATCCCAGGCCCTTGGCTGGGCCCCATCCCCGTGAATAGGGAAGGAAAACTAGCCATCCGCCTGGCTCAGTGTCCACAATTCAAGCAAAAATGGAGGCATTAAGCAGCAGATTGGCTGAGATGGAGAATAGGATATCAGGAATGGAAGATAAAATACAAGAGCTGGAACAGAGAATCATCAGCCTGGAAAGATCAGTCAGAATCCACCAGAGAAAACTCCAGAACCTGGCAGACTCAGCTAAGAAATCTAATCTTCGTATAATAGGGATCGATGAGGGGCCGAGTTCCAGGACAAAGGAATGCACTCCTTATTCACCAAAATCATAGCAGAGAACTTCCCCAAACTTAAAAGGGAAAATATTCACATAATTGAAGCTTTCAGAACTCCAAACAGGCAAGATCCTAGAAGGAATTCGTCTAGACACATCATAGTAAAGACACTAGACCCGAATACAAATGAACTGGTCTTAAATGCTACAGAAACAAAAAAAGAGCTATACTACAATGGGAAAAAATTAGAATAACTGCAGACCTCTCCAAGCAAACCCTAAATGCAAGAAAAGCTTGGAAAAACATGTTCATACCCTGAAGACCAACAACTGCTAACCCAGACTGATTTATCTAGCAAAACTAGCTTTTACATTTGAGGGTGAAACAAGAATATTTCATTCCAAAGAGAAGCTATATAAATACATGCTCACCAAGCCAGCATTACAAAAAGTATTAAATAATCAGGAACAAATTGCAGAACAACTAGAAGCCCCATCAAGAAGCAATTACCTACAAATCACTACACACAAAAGGGGTAAAAAGAGAGAAACTCAGAAGTAAAATTGAATAATGTCAAAGGACACTGACCACTTTTCCATAATTTCCCTAAATGTGACACCGAGCAACAGACTGGATTAAGAAACACCACCCATCCATATGTTGCCTCCAAAAGACTCACCTCACTGCCAAAGACAGAAACAAATTCCAAGTGAAAGGATGGAAACAAATTTTCCACTCCAATGCACCATGCAAAAAAGCTGGAGTAGCAATCTTAGTCTCCGACAAAATTAACTTCTCAGTAAAATCAGTACATAGAGATGGCCATTATATATTAGTAAAGGCTACAATCCATGCCCATCTTACAGTTATAAACATTTACTCCCCCAACACGGGAGCACCCAAATTCGTCAAACATACTCTCTTAGAATTACAGAACAAGATAGACTCAAACACAATCATAGTGGGAGACCTCAATACACCAGTCTCAACAAAGGACAGGTCAACACAACAAAAATTAAGCAAAGACACCATCGACTTAAATGACACCATAGCCCAGCTGGGCTTAACAGATATACACAGAGTCTTAACACCCAATGGCGAAACTTTTTACATTTTAGTCAGCAGCACAAGGAACACACTCCAAAATAGATCATACAGTAGTTCATACAAAAAACTTAAGCAGATACAAGAGGTCTGATATAATCCCATGCATTCTATCAGACCACAGTGGAGTCAGACTAATTCTGAACAATGCAGTCAAAGTCAAAAACATGCAATCACTTGGAAAATGAACAACAAACTCCTGAATAACTTCTGGGTAACAGATCAGATCAGAAATGAAATTCAAAACTTCTTTGAATGTAATGACAATCAAGAAACATCACAAAGGAACTTATGGGACCCAGCAAAGGCAGTTCTAAGAGGCAAATTTATCACACTAGGAGCACATATTAAAAAGACAGAAAAAGAGCATGTAAATAACCTTAAAAAAAACCTGAAACACCTAGAGGAGCAAGAAAAAGTTAATTCTAAAACAACTAGAAGGACAGAAATAACAAAAATAAAATCAGAAATATCAGAGATTGAAATAAGATCTACTATACACAAAATTGATAAATCAAAAAGTTGGTTCTTTGAAAGAGTCAACAGAATAGACAGACCCTTGCAAGATTAATCAAAAAAAGGAAAGGGGAGACTCAAATAAACAAGATTAGAGACCCCACGGGAACAATCACAACTGATTCCCAAGAAATTCAGTCCATAATGAATAGGTACTACCAGGGCCTATATTCAAAGAAACAAAAAAATCTAGTAGAAATGGATGATTTCTTAAATAAATACAGGCTACCCACACTGAACAAGGATGAGGTAAACAAACTGAACAAACCAATCTCTTACAATGAAATTGTGGAAGCAATCAGGGAAATGCCAACCAAAAAGAGCCCAGGTCCAGATGGTTTCACTGTGGAATTCTACAAGACGTTTAAAAATGAAATAACACCTATACTCTTGAAACTCTTCCGAGAAATAGAAACAGAAGGAGCAATGCCAAACTCATTTTATGAAGCTAATATTACTCTCATCCCCAAACCAGGGAAAGACCCAACAAAAAAAGAAAACTACAGACCTATCTCTCTAATGAACACAGACACAAAACACCTCAATAAAATATTAGCCAACAGAATCCAGAAACAAATTTTAAAAAATCATACACTAGGATCAAGTAGGCTTCATCCCACAGACGCAAGGCTGGTTTAACATTCACAAATCAATCAATGTAATACATCATATCAATAGAGTTAAGGATAAGAATCATATGATAATTTCTCTGGACGCGGAGAAGGCATTTGACAAAACACAACATCCATTCATGCTGAAAGCACTAGAAAAAATAGGAATAAGAGGTACATTCCTCAACATAGTGAAAGCCATATATGAAAAACCTACACCCAGTATTGTACTAAATGGTGAAAGACTGGAACCATTCACCTTAAAATCAGGAACTAGACAGGGATGCCCACTCTCTCCACTTCTCTTCAATATAGTGATGGAACCCTTAGCCAGAGCAATAAGGCAAGAAAAGGACATCAAAGGGATCCAGATAGGGAAAGAAGAAATTAAACTATTCCTATTCGCAGATGATATGATCCTCTACTTGAGTGACCCAACAAACTCCACTCCCAACATTACACAAACAGAAGGCCAAATCAAGAAAATGATCCCATTCGCAATAGCCCCCAAAAGAATAAAATACTTAGGAATATACTTAACCAAAGATGTAAAGGAATTATTCAATGAAAACTATAAAAGCCTAATGAAAGAAATTAAAGAGGACACTAGGAAATGGCAAGTCATCCCATGCTCATAGCTAGGGAGAACCAATATAGTGAAAATGGCTATATCGCCAAAATTGATATACAAATTCAATGCAATCCCCATCAAAATCCCAAAGACATTCTTTATGGAAATTGAAGATATAATCCAAAGATTCATATGGAACAAGAAAAGACCTAGAATAGCCAAAACAATTCTAGTCAAAAAGAGCAATGCTGGTGGTATTACAATACCAGACTTCAAACTCTACTATAGAGCCATAGTAACAAAAACAGCATGGTATTGGCACAAAAACAGACCAGAAGATCAGTGGAACAGAATAGAAGACCCAAAAATAGAACCACATACCTATAGGCAACTTGTATTTGACAAAGGAGCCAAAGATATATAGTGGAACAAACAAAGTCTATTCAATTTTTGGTGCTGGCAAAACTGGGCAGTCACATGCAGAAAACTAAAAATTCATCCTAGCCTTTCACCATGCACAAGCATTAACTCAAAGTGGATCAAAGACCTCAATGTCAGACCGGAAACTGTGAAACTGCTACATGATAAAGTAGGAGAGACACTGGAACTCATAGGCACAGGCAAAAGTTTCCTGAACAGAATCCCAGGGTCACAACAGATTGGAGAGAGACTCGATAAATGGGACTACCCAAAAATAAAAAGTTTCTATACAGACAAAAACATAGTTGCAAAAGTAGAGAGACAGCCAACCAACGGGGAAAAGATATTCACCAACAATACATCTGACAAATGCTTAATATCCAGTATCTACAGGGAACTCAAGAAACTAATCCCCCAAAACCCAATAAACTATTCACTAAATGGGCAAGGGAACTAAAGAGAGACTTATCAGCAGAAGAGATTAAAATGGCAGAAAAGCATATGAGAAAATGTTCATCATCTTTGGTCATAAAGGAAATGCAAATAAAAACAACCCTAAGATACCACCTTATCCCAACAAGAATGGCAAGATTTTGAACTCAGACAATGACCATTGCTGGTAGGGTTGTGGAGAAAAAGCAACCCTACTACACTGCTGGCGGAAATGTAGACTAGTTCAGCCACTCTGGAAAGTAGTGTGGAGGTTTCTTAAAGAACTGAAAATAGACCTTCCCTATGATCCCGCCATACCACTTCTGGGCATCTACCCTGAACATCATGACCCAGGATATCATAAGGACACCTGCTCAGCTATGTTCATCTCTGCACTATTCACAATAGCCAGGTGATGGAAACAATCCAGATGTCCTATTGCAGATGAATGCATACAGAAAATGTGGTATATATACACAATGGAATTCTACATAGCCAACAGCAAGATAAAATAATGGCATTCACAGGGAAGTGGATGAATCTAGAGCGAATCATGTAGAGTGAGACAAGTCAAGACCTAAGGAACAAAAGGGACATGGTATCCTTAATATGTGGCTATTAAATCCAAAGAGTACAAGAGCGAGGACTCAATATCTGCATACCCAATGCTATGGACATGGTAATGGAAATATAAACATAACTATATAAATATAAAAACCTATGACTCTATAGACATAATGTTTTATTTCAAAAATTAATATGGTTCTATGACATACAAACCCTTAGCCTAATTTTGATTAAGTTCTAAATACTAAGTTCCAGTGATTGTAAATAGAGCTTCCCTTCTTGAACACTTGTTTGTTAAACCTGTCATTTTAAATATGATGTAAAAATCAAAAAAAATTATTGTAAGTGTGATGAATACAGGGGTTACAGTTACATTTGTAAGTAATGAGTATATTACTTCTCGGATATTGTTATCCCTTCTCATGTGTTTCTCCTACTTGCCCTCCCCTACCCCCTCCCAAGTTGTAAGGTTTATTTCCAACATATTGTCTTGTGAATATTGCTGTTACATTGATTCATCCTTTGTCCTTTGTCTCATCATCTTGTTTTTCTCCCTCCCTTCCCTTATTTGAATAAACATTAAAAAAAGAAAGACAAGTATATGTCCAGTATACAGGCAATAGTGGCGGTGGGGAACTCATGTTTTGTGATACTCAGCATTCAATATCCAGGATTGGCACTGCTCCAGCTGTGTATGCTTCATCTGTAGAAGCACCATCACAGATCTGGTTTGTGGCATTCTGTTTCTGCATATGACCTCAGAACTGTTCATATTAACCCACAAAACTCCATTCTTACCAGGTGCCATATAAAAATCATGACACTGAAGCAACAGTCACAATCGATTATAAACTATTGCTTCTTAATGGTCATTGGCAAAGCTTTAATGAAGTCAGTAACTTAAATGTGCCCTCCAAATCAAATTCCTTAGTCTAATTACTTTTCACATCGATAGTAGTACAGTTTAGAAACCTCGTATGTACTCAATATAGGTCACAATATTACAAAAGGTAACTGTTAGTCCTCGTGGCTAATAAAAGAATTTTAATATCACTAGCAGATTTACATTTGGCATCTAATATGCTCACAAAAGAAAGCCGATGAAAACTGTTACATAAATATTGAACACTCCAAGTTGATGGGAATAAATGGTGAAGATGGTGCTTCAAATAATTTCTCCCTGAATCCTTACAAAAAGGCCTCAGAAAAAACTACTAATATATTGGATACCTAAGATTTCCTGTGGTTGTAACAGAGTCAAAGCCAAGCACAGACAAGATTTATCCAGATCCGCCTGACAAAAATATTAGCAATACATATAAACAATTTATTAGACCACTTCATCGATGTATCAAAGAATAAGTACACTAATGAGTTCTACTTTAGAGATCACACTTGGTAGGATTCCATACTTTTTCAAAATGGGTTTTATTCACTGCTCAGTTACCAGTTCTAGTCAGTGAAGATGCCCTATCTCTACTTTAGTAAGATCAATAATTTTCTCAAAGGAGCCTGATCTGTTTTGAAAGTACAAAACTGTGCCATAAAGGCATAACACTACTAAGCTATATATTACATATGCTATATATCTCTATGTATTCTACATACACAATGTATTGATTTTGCAATGCCTAGCATAACAGAGGCTGCAGGGAAATAGGAATAAAAACAAAACCCGGAACAAAATCATAATGTGTCCCCATTAACCAACAAACAAAACCAGTCCTTACATAGCTATTCTACGGGTGCCTTTTTGCATATGTCAAGATTTTCTTATGAAATGAACCTGAATTTTCATTAGCTATATGATTCCTAACAAAGCACTATACTCTTTGTACATTAGTTTTTTCATTTGTCTAGGAAATCTGCTAGTGTTTTAAGAACTCTTACTGGGCCTACTCTTCTGGAACCTGCTTGAGAGACTGTGTCAATGGAGGAAATGAGGCAAAGGAAGTCAGATGGTCATAAAAGTTTGTTATAAGAGGCTACATCTGGAAAAGACTCCAACATTAAAGATAGTATGATGCTCTGCATATGCACTTTGGAACCAGGCTGGCTTGAGAACATAGCAGCTATGTGACTTGGGCTATTGTAGTCCAAATTCCTTTTCTGTAATGTGGAAATTAGACTTCTGCTTTTGTAGGATTTTATGTGGATCGAAAGAGACAATGCCTGAAAAATACTTGGGACAATACATGGAATCTGGTCATCACTTAATAAATGGAATTCATTATTACAACTTCTTTCTAAGGAAGTAACCCATATGGTTGGAAGAATCAGTGACGAGCATGATGAGGTTACCAGCCATTTCTTTTCAAGGGAAAAGTAATCAACTCAGCTTCATCCAAAACCAATGTCCCTCTAAATGAGTGGTTAGTAATGCAAGACCACAAAAAGCCTATAAAATTTCAACTGCATTGTAGAGGTATTTATTTGAAATTTAAAAACTCATGGTATAATAGAGCCATTTTTCCCCTTCCCTAAAGTCTAGGTCCTTTCAAAACTCTAAATTTCTGTATGATGTTAATCCTGATACTTCTGTGTTCAAAGTCCCTCTCTTGAATGTACATTGTCCTAATATTTTTGATTATTGCTTTGATTTTTCCTGTAGTCTAGAATAAAGTCCCCAAGAGAAATTCACAAGAGAAATGAGAGGCATACATTCTTGTTAATGAACAAGATTCAGATTTAGAAGCTTCTAAATAAAATACAAACTATTAATTTCAGAATATAGAATAACATTGAAAATAATCTAATCAATTATTTTTCATCTTAATCTTTTTTTTCCTAGTGTGGAAGATCAAACTTCAAGGCCTGGAGCATATTAGGCAGTCTGCCACTAATTCCACAGCCGTTGGCATTTGGAGACAGGGACTCTCTAAGTGGCTCAAGTTGGACTTGTACTCAGAATTCTACTACTTCAGCTTTCCGAATATTGGAATTTCAGATGTATACTGGCATCTTGGCTATGAATTCATTTTTTAGAGGGCTTCTGAAGAGTGACCTATTGGGACTAATTTCTGTAAAGTCATCTGAAGAAGTTAACAGTTCCTATTGACTTTGGCCAAGAAAAATATTTCCATTGAAATGTTTACTTCTGCTTCTTTACCAAGTGATTCAGCCATACCTCATTTCTCTACATCATTATGGTTGTGCTGGTCATTTTTTTTTGGTGAGTTTGTCAGTCTTTTAAGTACAGGAAAGGAAGTTAGAGAAGTCTACTACATGAGTCTGTAGAGACTTATACTCATGGGTATCACTCACTGTGGCCCAAAATACACTCACAGCTAAAGTCAAAACAAAACAAAATAAAAACAACTATTGATATTTTCAGAATATAATTAGATTTTTCTCTAGTGGCATTTTCTAGGCATTCTAAATTCTAACCATTATATTAAGTATAGTTTCCTTCTAGCAGAATTTTAAATTTATTACAGGTATATTTCACATTAAGACATTGACATGCAATAAACTGAAAGCAAAGAGGTTAACGGACATGACAAAAAGAACTTGGGGGAAGATGGTTTAAAAAAAAGAAGAACAGTAAAAATACAGTTAATGATAAAATTCTCCTTCCCCAAATTTGAGAATGACTAAAAATCAGTATATACCAACACTCTCAATGGCTCACTATGTGCTTCCTATAACAGCATCTGTTCATTTCAGCATTTTCCTGGCTCTGAGAAAAATGTCAGCTACAGTGGTGATTCACTACTGCTAATTCTCCGAGCAGATGCTGCCACTGAAAGCTATTCTTCCAACCTCAGTCATCCTCTGATCGTCACAGCTGGTAGAGATATCATCTGTGGAGTCTGTTGATTTTGTCAGTTGCTGATACATTCATTGCACTTAGTGTTACTGCTTTCACATCATATTGTGCTAGTTGAAGTAACATCATCTTGAAGATTATCAAACACCAGAGTAACCACATAATCATGTATCCATTTTGTGAATGAACTGAAGAAATGAATCTTTATTCCAAATGCTTAGGAAAATGACTCCATACCTGCCATGATTTCCTGTGGGGTTAGTCTCAGCCAATCACACTCCAAAAATAACAGAAATACCCAAACTAGGGTGATGAGTCAAATTTTGGGCCTCAAAACAATGTCAAAGTCCTATTTCTAGTACCTACAAATTTGATTTTTATTTGGAAATACTCTTTGCAGTCACAATCAAGTTAAATTAAGATGAAGGCACACTAAAATAGGATAGACTCTTGATAAAATATCACTCATAATGGTGTAATGACATAGGCACAGTGGAGAAAACATCACATGAAGGGATAGGATTGACACATCTCTAAGCCAAAGCATACAGAATGCTTCAAAAGAAGCTGGAAGAAGAAAGAGCCCTTTCTTGCAGGTTTCTAATGGAACATACTCACTCAAGAACTATGAGAAAATAATTTTTTTGTTTTAAGCCATGTAATTCATGTGTACTTCAGAGGCATCCTAAATATATCAGCAAATTTTAGAGGGCACAGACATAATAAAGTATACTGACCAATGAATTATAGTGATTTAACAGATTTTCAGGCTCCACTATCTCAAACTAGAGATTGTCCTTAAGTTAAAGCATCCTCAAGTATAACTAACTCATATAACAAATCAGGATCAGATTAATAACCTTTACATTGTTGAATACATAACAATAGTTTGGATGGACAAACCATTCCCTAATAACTTAAGTTTCCAGTACTCCTAGGATCATCTCATGACTCATGATTTTATCAGAGTTAATTATGTCCACACATACCAATACACTCAGAAGAACAAAAAGGTATATTAAGACAAATGGAGTATTATTTTCATGAATTTTTCCCAAGGAAATAAAATACACAAGAAATGATATAACCAGGGTAAAGGAACAAAAGAAACAGGCCTAAGGAATTGAGCTATCAAACTACAAGTTCAGGGCCTAGCGTGTGGCACAATGGTAGAGTGTTTACTTGGCATGCATAAAGTCCTGGATTTGATTCCTCCATACCACATACACAGAAAAAGCCAGAAGTGGTGCTCTGGCCCAACTGGTAGAGTGCTGGCTTTGAGAAAACACAAATACAGTGTCCAGGCCATGAGCTTAAGCCTCAGGGCTGGTTAAAAAAAACTACACCTTCATAATTATCTGTGTTTATCTTAGAAGCTAGCAAGACACAGTTGCTGGAATGGGACATACTTGAGCCATGCTAACTGAATGATTGATTATATCTGTGTCTTTGAGCAAGTTATATATTTTAGTTTACATATTAGCAAGAAACATAATGCCATCAAACTCATAAAGCATTTCATAATTAACAGAAGTGTTAATAATTATTTGAGTGTTGGTCCAAAGTTGCCACTTGACTCAAAAAACAGATAATTCAGCTGTGTGCGGTAACTCAAGCCTGTAATCCTAGTTACTCGGGAGGCTGAGATATGAGGACTGGGATTCAAAGCCAGCTCAGGCAATGCAAAGCCAAGATACTAATCTCCAATCAATCACTAAAAATGGGAAGTGGGGCAATGGCTCCAGGGTAGGGTGGTAGCCTTGAGCTGAAGATCTCAGGGACAGCAACCAAGCCAGAGTTCAAGTCCCTTGACTCCCATCTTCCCCCCCAAAAAAATAATTCCCCCAGGACTCTGCTTTTTTGGTTTTGTTTATTTCATTTGTCAGTCCTGGGGCTTTGAACTTGTAGGCCTGGTCACTGTCCTTGGACTTTCTCATGGTTAGTGCTCTACCACTTGAGCTACAGCACCACTTCTAGCTTTTTTTGTGTATGTGGTACCAAGGAATTGAACCCAGGGCTTCATGCATGCTAGGCAAGCACTCTACCATTAGATCACACTCTCTGCCTCTATACTTTTTTAAAAACCATAAAAATAAAGCAAAATCCAAACTCAATCAACTCTAAGAGAATAAATTATATAACCACACTTCAGTGATACAAAACTGGACAGTTTTTTTTTAAAACCTTTTCAATTTGGCTACTAAGCATTAAAAAATACATTAATTGGCAGAGGGAAAGAATTTTGATCATTGAGTGTCTTGTAAACATTTGATGGCTATTATTATAAACATTAAACATAATTAAAGTTGTATATTTATATTATACTATAAAATATAAGAATAGTCTCTTACAAAACAGAATGCATGCTTATAACATATAATCACCTTATAGCATTGTCCTATTTTTCTACAGGACTGTTATGACTTAACATTTTTTTGCATTACAATCAAACTTTAGGAACAGTATGACATATTGTGCAAAATATAACAAAAACTAAAAGGGTAGGGAGTTTGGCCTAATGGTAGAGTGCCTGCCTAGCATTCACGAAGACCTGGGTTCAATTCCTCGGTACCACATACATAGAAAAAAAGCCAGAACTGGTGCTGAGGTTCAAGTGTAGAGCTCTGGCCTTGAGAAAGTTCAAGAACAGTGCTCAGGCCTTGAACCTAAGCCCAGGACTGGCAAAAACAAACAAACAAACAAACAAAACCTAAAAGGGTAAACAAAATCTGAATTTGTTAGAGAGTTGTGTTTGTGTTTGAATCTGTATTGTATTGCGGTCTTAACTATATTTTCTCCAACTCCAATATGTATTTATAAATGCTATCTTCCCACCACAGACATTTCAAAGGAGTGGGATCGCTCCACTTATTTCTTCAGTTTGTTGTATTTAACATTTCTTTTTCTTTTTTCTTTTTTTGCCAGTCCTGGGGTTTGAACTCAGGGCCTGAGCACTGTCCTTGGCCTTTTTTTCCTCAAGGCTAGCACTCTGCCACTTGAGCCACAGCACCATTTCTGACTTTTTTTTATGTATGTGGTACTGAGGAATCAATCTCAAGCCTTCGTGCATAGTAGGCAAGCACTCTACCACTTGGCCAAACTCCCAGACCCATATTAAACATTTCTTTTAAATATTCTACCCTTTGAATAAAATATAAGCTTCAAGTGTAAATGTAAAGGAGGAGAATTGGTAAGAGAGAAGGCTCTTAGATAAAAAGAAAATATTGTTTCAGAAGTATGTTTTTTATTAAGATTTTTTTCTTGTACTTGTAACTCAGTTCCAACCCTACTTGTCTGGAGAAACTTCACATTTTCATATGAGAACAAATTCCTTTTGTGGATTATAATAAGCACAAACATACTTTAGGGCATATAATGTCATCAGGAGATTGATCAAGGATGTGTGATTAATGGAACAATCACTTTTTAGTGTAATTGATCTATTTTATCCCAATATATTTGCTACAGCTTTCATCTTAGGTGTTGCCCAGAGTGGCATTATTAAGAGGTGATGGGAATTTTAAGACAGAGGCTCTAATGGGAGGTTCTGTATTGCTGGGATGTGCCATTGAAAGATACAGTATATCCATGATCCTCCCTTTCCTTTCTTTTATTATTATTATTATTATTATTATTATTATTATTAACACTATCATCATTATCATTATAATTCCCAGGCACAAAGTAAACAGCTTTACTCTTCCATGTATTCTCAACCATGATACATTGCCTTGCAGGCTCCAGAATAACAATTAACTAGAAACTGAAACATCCAAAATGTGAGCCAAATTAAGCCTTTCCCTCATGATGTAAGTTTATTATTTCAGGGTCTCATGTTCTTAAGTTCTCTCTTTTTTTAAAACCAGTAATGGACAGTTGCCTAGGTCTCTGAACTCAGGGCCTGAGTACTGTCCCTCTGTTTTTTGTTCAAGGCTAGTGCTTTACTTGTTTGAGTCACAACGCCACTTCTTTTTGTGTGGTTAACTGAAGTCTTAGAGACTTTTCTGCCATGAATGGTTTCAATGAACAATCCTCTGATATTGGCCTTATGCATAGGTAGGACTACAGGAGCCTTTGGCCCCTAGCTATTAATTATAATCCTAAATTCATAGTAATCTCTCTTAACCAGAGGTCTAAAGCTAGGAGAAATTGACTGTATCTATGATACAGAAGATTGGACTTATAAGGACCTCTACAAGGACATGTACTAAAATTTTAATTCTCTTTGCCTAATTCCAGAGCTGAGATCTAATGGGCTTTTACTTTGAATGAGCTCCCAAAATGAGAAAAGCTGGAATTAGAACTCAGGTTTTCTGATACTCATCGCAATGTTATTCACACCAAATTGTATTGTCATTGGAAGCATAAAATGGTACAAGCTTCTTTGGTTTGTTTTTCTATATGTTTTTGCTTTTTCTTGTTTGTTTGTCTGGTGGTACAGAGGTTTTTCACTTAGGGACTTGTTCTTAAAAGCTGTTTTGTTCTTGAGCCACAGCCCACTTCCTTTACTCCAGAAGAGTAAACATGTCTATGACAACCTTCCCCAATTTTAAAAAAAAGTTTTAATTAAAATTTTCATTTGAGGAACTGCCATGCTGCTTTCCATAATGGTTGAATGAGTTTGCACTCCCACCAGCAGTGTAGTAGTGATTCCTCCTGGCCACATCCCCTCCAGCATCTGTTGTTATTAGATTTCTTGATCCTGGCCATTCTAACTGGAGTGAGGAGGAATCTTAGAGTTGTTTCGATTTGCATTTCTTTTATGACCAGAGATGTTGAGCATTTCTTCATGTGTCTATAGGACATTTTTATTTCTTCTTCAGAGAAGACTCTCTTTAAGTCTTTGGCCCATCTTTTGATGGGATGGTTGTTTCTTTGGGGATTAGTTTTGGAGTAATTCAATTTTTTGAGCTGTTGATATATTTTAGATATGAGGCCTTTGTCCATTGTTTGGTTGGTGAAGATCTTCTTCCATTCTGTAGGCTTCTTAATTAATTTACTAGCTATGTTCGTTGCCATACAGAAGCTCTGCAGTTTAATGCAGTCCCACTTATCCAGCCTTTCTCTGATTTGTTGTGATTCTTGGTCCTTATTAAGAAAGTTTCGACCTGTGTCTCCTATTCCTTCTTGTAAAGTTTTCAGTGTGTCAGCTTTTACCTCGAGGTCTTTGATCCATTTGGAGTTAATTCTAGTGCAGGGTGACAAAGAAGGATCCAACTTTAGTTTTCTGCAGGTGCTTATCCAGTTCTGCCAGCACCACTTGTTGAAGGCTGTCTTTCTTTCATTCTATTTTTTTTGGCTCCCTTGTCAAAGATTAGGTGGCCATAGGTCTGTAGTTTAATATCTGGGTCCTCAGTTCTATTCCATTGGTCTTCAGCCCTATTCTTGTGCCAGAAAAGCTCCCCTGTGACCCAGCAATTCCACTACTTGGCATTTACCCAACCATCCAGAAACAAGGACATACTAAATCCACTACCACAATGATGTTCATTGCAGCACTATTTACTATAGCAAAGATATGGAACCAACCCAGATGTCCCTCAGTTGATGAGTGGATCAACAAGATGTGGTATTTATACACAATGGAATTCTATGCTCTGTCAGAAAGAACGACATCTCCCCATTTGTTCGGAAATGGAAAGACTTAGAAAAAATCATATTAAGTGAAATAAGCCAGACTCAAAGGAAAATAGGCTCAATGGTTTCCCTCATTTGCCATAATCAGTAGAAACCTTGGACTCTTCTAGCAGAGATTTGCAATAGAGCAAAACCTAGATGCATAAGGCCATACAGTATGACACTAAATGAAAGGACCTCTAGGATATAGAAACAAAAGCCATATAATGAGTGATTGCTGTCCTTAATGTACTATGTTATTTCTCATCTCTTTTGCGTTCCCTTGGTTATCTCATATTGTTACAGTATTTCACTTTGTTATCTGATATATTGGATATATGTGTATTTGGTTATTTGAAATTGGATAGGGAAGGGGGGAAAACAAGATGAGGGTGCGGGTGGGGGAAGGGAAATGGGGACCAAGACATGAGAAAGGGTATCAATGTATGTGAAGTTATGCACCTTCCATCTGGCAAATGTAATGTAACCCTTCTATTAATTACAATAAAAATTATATGAAAAAAAATAAAAAAATAAAAAATAAATAAAATTTTCATTTGATTGGTCAGGCACTGGTAGGTCACTCCTGTAATCCTAACTACTCCAGTGGTTGAGATCTGAGGATCATGGTTCAAAGCTAGCCTGAACACAAAAGTCCATGAGACTCTTATCCCCAGTTGACCACCAGGAAAAAAATGGAAATGGCACTGTGGCTCAAGTGATAGAGTGATAGCCTTGAGCTTAAGAACTCAGGGACATCACCCAGGCCCAGAGTTCAAGCTCCATGACCGACCCCTCCCAAAAATTCATTTAACTAAAGCTTATTGTTTAATACTAATACAAAAGACTAGCTCTACTAGACTATGATTCTGTCTTATTCAACATTATGTAGTAATAATCTGGAAGAATGACTGGCCAATGATAAAAAGATGCTTGATACAGATTCATTAAATTAGTGCCATATAATGTCATTATTAATGTAAACATATCATATTACCAAGTGCTTTGAATGTGTCAGGAACTCTGTTAAAATCTCTATATATTCTGCTCTTTTACATCTTTAAAATGCCCTAGAGGATAGCAACCATTCTGGTTTCCATTACATATGTTTGATCTAAGCTCAAACTAAAATATGCAAGATTGCCCATAGAAGCCTTCAGGTTATAAATCCATTTCTAATCATTCCTTCATGATTACAGGGCCTGATATAAATGCCAACTCTGTGATAGAAGTAATAGTCCTAAAATTCTACAAATGACCATATGAATTGTATCAAGCAATTTGAATTTGTGAGTATTTCTTTAAAGTTATCACACATCACTACGTTTACGATATTTAACCAAGACTTAATAGCTCAGGTAAGAGCTGCTTTATTTCCATAGTTGTTAAGCTAATCTCATAGAACTGTTATTGGTTTCGTGAGTACATTGACATGTGGCTGAAAGGCAATATTTAAGTTGGATTACTCACTAATGTTTCAGAGATTAGAAACATGACTGAAGATAATCAATAAATGTGAGTAGAGTTCCCTAGGAAAATCAGTGAAAGAAAGATTGCGAACAACTCCTATTAAGTTGTAATAAAAAAGGGAGCAATATTGCAGATATTGTCAAATAAGAGGTCATGTGAATGAATCCATGGCCATTCACTCCTAAAATTCCCTCACTGTCAAATCTTACATGTAACACTTAAAAACTGACATTGAGTGAACTTTTAAAATGTTATGCTGACATCAGTCAATGACTTAATAGCATCAAAATAAATCAGGATTCTTATTCAGGATGAATAACTGCACGTTAGAATATGTGATCACTAACATCTACTGCAAGCCAATTGAATAACCCTCGGGGAGGAGGAAGAATGTACATTTCTCCGTATTTTGGCAAATCTAAGTGTTCCCAGTGACTACAGAGCCAGGACCAATAGTTAGATTCGAATTATACTGAGTAAAAGGAAGCACCAAGAGCAGCAAAGTAAAAGATTTGATCATCATTCATTTATTTAACAATACTTAATGGACTAGAAACTAGCAAGGTTTCACAATTTCCTAAAGATGAAGATAAAAAGAGAATATATACAAGGAATCATGTATATAATATATAGTTGGGGCAATGAAGGAAAACACATATTGTTAGAACAAAATGAAAACTCAAGGAGGATGTTGCTTAGATTAGGGATCACAGAGAGTTTTTTTTTTGAGGAGCTAAGGTAAAGGTAGGCATATTCCAGTTCTGCTATCTATACTCCATAAACCCAAATCAATATCACTCCCTGATAGTTGCTAATCTTTAGTACTTTTTCACAGCTAGAGAAAATGGCTAACATAAATATATGAAGCATTCTTTCTCATAATAGATATTGTTTCCCAATACCAAAATTGCCAAAGAGTACAAAAAATCCTAATGAAATATATTCCAATAGGTTATGAGAAAACCAATACAGAAAATTTTTAGAACTCTGATGACAAGGAATAAGGTATATATATATATACATGTATATATATATATTGTGTGTGTGTGTGTGTGTGTGTGTGTGTGTGTGTGTGTGTGTGTGTGTGAATTACTGGGGCTTGCACTCAAGGCCTGGGCCTTTGCTTGTTTTCGTTTTTGTTATTTTTCCTCAAGTTATATGCTCTACCACTTGAGCCACAGTTCTACTCCCAGAATTTTTGGTGGTTATTTTGAAAAGGGAATCTCATGTACTTGCATATTTCAGCTGACTTTGAACTGTGATCCTCAGATCTCAGCATCCTGAGTAGTTACAATTGTAAGTATGAGCCTCCCATGCAAGACTTACATATTGTTTTAATGATTAAGCATGTAGATTACACTCACATATAATATTCTCTGGAGTTTATGCTCTTGCTTCAGAACCCACAACCTAGTAGGCTTTCAATAAACATCTATTATTGACATGAATAATATTCTAGAAATAATGACCATTATGAATTTAATTTTAGAATGTAGAATTTGGAGTCACAGTTAAACAGGGGAAATGATGAAAACAATCTTTACCCCCTAACATAAATGCTGTTTGTTCACTCATCTTTCTGTTCAGAAAATAGACACAGGGTAGCAAAGAAAATAGTATTTTCTAAGTACCTAGCCTACACACAGAAACCTTGTTTCAATTTTATGCCCTAAATTACTTTCTTTACAAGGAACTCAAGGTTTCCAAAATTTAACTACTCTAATAATAAAAATCTAAACCCCAATATCTGTGAAGTAATGCACCTTCTATCTGGTGAATATAATGTAAGCCTTGTATTAATTACAATTTAAAAATATATGGAAAAAATTAAAAATAAATAAAAATAAAAATCTAAACCCTATATTCTTCACAGTAGCAGAAAATAACATAGAGATGAGAACCAGCAAAGACTGGGGGAGATGACAGAAAAATTTTGTTTGGCTGAGGCATAAAAATGACCCAATCTAACATAAAACACAATCAATATTCTGTTGTTACTAAATAAAGCGAAGGCCCAGAATTTGGCCTAGTGGTAGAGGGCTTATCTAGCATGCATGAAGACCCGGGTTTGATTTCTCAGTACCATATACAAAGAAAGAAGCTGGAAGTAGTGCTGTGGCTCAAGTGGTAGAGCTCTAGCCTTGAGAAAGCCCAAGAACAGTGCTCAGGTCCTGAATTCAAGGCCCAGGACTGGCTAAATAAATAAATAGAGCCAAGAGAAAGATGGAAGGTACAAGGAGGAGTCAATTTTTTTTGCCACTCTACCACTCAGCCAAACTCCCAGTCCCCCAATTTTTTTTAATCTCAATTAATACCAGCCAAGTTATACTAAATAGAATATGGAGAGTTTACTGTTCAAAGTAAAGGACCAATTTTTGGAAATAGTCTCCCCCTACTTGGCTCTTAGATGCTAGGTTTTAACCATACTCGATTAGAAAAAGTTTCCTGTAGCAGAAGAAGTAAAAATGACAAATAAACATATGAAAAAAATGCTCACTATCTCTGGCCATAAAGGAAATGCAAATCAAAATTCCACTCACCCTAGAATGGCTACTATCAAGAAAACAAATAACAAAAAAGGGAATTCTATTACACTATTGCTGGGAATATAAACTTGTTCAACTACTCTGGGGAACATTAAGGAGGTTCTTCAAAAAACTAAACATAGAGCTTCCCTAGTACCCAGAAAACCTGCTACTGGGTATTTATCCAATTGAACACAAACAAGGTTACAGGAAAGCCATTGGCACAGCCTTAATCACTGCACCATTAGTCACCATGACCAAGAAACAGAACCAACCCAGGTGCCTCACAATGGATTAAGAAAATGTGGTATATATACACAATGGAATTTTACTCGGTCATTAGAAAGAACTATATTGTACCATTTATAAGAAAATGGAAAGACTTGGAAAAATTATATTGAATAAAGTAAACCAGACCCAGAGTAACAAAGGTTGCATGGTTTCTGTCATTTGTGGTAGCTCAAATGTACACATTGGCTGGTATTCAAGAAGTTGAAAATGAATTAACAGAAATATAAAAATAGACTCTGGAGAGCTCAGATAGTACAATGGTTCAGAAAGACAGAGGGTCTTACTGAACTTAAGACCTACTTCACTTAAGTGATAAGATAAGCTCCATGGTTTCCCTAGTTTATAATAATTAGTAAATGTCCTAGCAGAGGACCACAATAGCTATGTACATATGACATTATAAAACAATGCTAATCAAAATAAACTCAAGATACAAAACAAGAGGGGCTTTGCTTGCTTTTGTTTTTTAATGTACTGTGTTAGTTTTTTTTTTCTTTCATTTTTCCCCCCTTTGGTTTATCCCCTATTGTCACTATTTTTGAATTTGCTATGATGTGTTTTCTGTGTATGTTTACCTGATTTGGGGAAAGGAAGGAGAATAACAAAATGGTGAGACAAAGAATAGAAGGTGAACCAATATTGCAACAGCAATATTCACAAGAAAGGAGCTTTACAACTAGAGAAGAAAGAGAGTTGGGGGAGAACTGGGGGGGGGACAAAAGAGGGGGTGTAACAGTGTTCAAGACGAAATGTACTACTTGCCTTACTTAGAAAACTGCAACCCTTCTGACATCACCCTTACAATAAAATTTAATTTAATTCTTAAGAACTACTAAAAACAGTATTAAAAAAACAGATTATAGCAACATAATCCCCTCCATTGTAGTAAAAAATGAACACCAAAGAGATCCAAAGATCATGACATTTTCCATTGTGTTGTGGATGTTTTCATCAGTGGGTTAATTCAAAGACAATAATAGCAACAGATCATCCAAAAGAAGTCTTACTGAAGAGAGATAAACATCTGTCAAGAAAGAAGTCTTTTCGGGTAATTCTTAGAAGAAAAGAGCCACATTGTGCACCAAAACCCATGTTATAACTGCAACATCTTACTCTAGATTTTAAGAAACATAAATGACTAAAGAAACTGTTGTCTAGAGCTTATTCAGAAAGTTAACTGATCAGACATATGTCACCTAGGTTTCCGGCCCCCGTACATGGTATGGGTTGTTATGTGACCAGTATCTCTAGTTAGTTTATTTAAAAAGATTGTCTTACGGTATGGTTTGTTATATGATCAGTATCTCTAATTAGTTTCTTTAAAAAGATTGTCTAGCCCGGTACCCGCCATGTGGCTCACTCCTGTAATCCTAGCTACTCAGGAGGCTGAGATCTGGGGACCAACATTCAAAGCCATCCCAGGCACGGAAGGACCTGAGACTCATCTCCAATTAACCTCTAGAAAATGGGAAGTGGGGCTTGGCTCAAGAGTAGGGTGGTTGCCTTGAGCTGAAAAGCTCAGGGACAGCACCCAGGCCAAGTTCAAGCCCCATGACCCACCAAAAAAAAAAAAAAAAAAAGATTTTCTATAATAACTTAATAGGTTTGATCCAATTTGATGAAAGTAAAAATCAGTAGTTACTAGTTTCCTTTTCTTTGATTTTTCTTTTGTTTTGTTTTGTTGCTTTTTTTCTCTTCCTTGGACTTGAACTCTGGGCCTGGGTGCTGTTTCAGAGCTTCTTTTGTTCAGAGCTAGCATTCTATCACTTGAGCCACAGTACCACTTCCAGCTTTTTCTGTTATTAGAGATAAGAATCTCATGGACTTTCCTTCCTAGGCAAGCTTCAAACCATGATCATCAGATCTCAGCCTCCTGAGTAGCTAGAATTACAGGCATGAGCCACCAGTGCCTATTTAAGCTTCCATTTTTTTTTGCAAAAACCTTCTAAGCATTTTATAATTGTCTAGTTAGCCTCCATAACCAAGTAAACCAATTTACTGAAAAAAAATTATTCTATATGTTGCTTCTCAGTCCCATGTAAATAGTTCTTAATTTAAAATGGTTTGTCTTTTTTAATATTTTACTGTGATTATGTGAAAACAGTACACATTTACTAGTCATTATACTTCATACTATATTTTTCTGGATCTGTGATACTGATCCTTTTTTGGATATGACTAACATTGGTCCCCCTGGCTTATTATAAAACTATAGTAGGAATATCAAAGTAGAAAACACTGGACCTCTCCCAACTTGCAAAAGTAGTAGGAAGAAAACCACATTCAGGAAAGATTACAGGGATTATTTTCACCATCAAGAAAGCAAGTGTAAAGTGGAGCTGATTCTAAATAGCCTCCTCTATCCACCTATGTGGTCTATATGGACCTTTCCACCTTAGTTGAATTTATATGATTTTACTAGTACGGGGAATTATGATGTATCTCTTCAATGGTAAAAGATAAGCTGTTTTATGTGGTTTCTCCCACAACTAATAAGGAAGTAGAGTTATTAGGAAGTAGGTTTCTGGATATTAGAAGCAACATCCATTACTCACTGGATAGCTTTCTCTTGCTCAAATTCTGGGTGACTCAAACAGCTGCTAGTTTCAAGAAAAATCTCTCAATACAAGAAGTCTCTTCTAAAAGCCCAGTCTGCCGTGTATGCTACTCTGTCATCAGGGTCTATGATTCATCAGCTCCAATAGTGCTTGAAGTATCAGTTACAAAAGGGATTCTATTTTAAACTGTTAGCAGAGGCAACAGGTGAATCACAGTGTGATTCCTCAGAATTTTAGAACAAATCTCTGCCTTCCTTCCATCTCTTGAGAAACCATGTTTGAACTTGTAACTGAATCTTTTGAAACTGAATTTGTAATCATGGTCCATCAAGTTACCATAAGACTTGAGCTATCCATCCTATGCTAGTTGATCCTCTGATTCATCAATCCTTAATCTGATGATACATAGAAACACACTAATAGAAAATGCAAGTAGTGTATATGAGATAGAGCTCAAGTAAACTCTGAATAAAAAAATCTATACCAGACAGTGGAATAAATGTTCATAGTTCCTAATTCTTCTGTTTTGTCTTTTTTCTTCCAACTCACACCTATGGCATCATGGGGAAGTTTATAATCAATTGACAGGAAGAGAAACTTAAGCCTAGTTTGTAGATTGCTATGCTTAATATGGTGCCACCTGAAAATTGAACATGCATAACAAAATAGTCCTATTTTAATCCCTCTCTGAAAAAGTGTTAAAGTCTTCATACTTCAAATGACTTCTAGCATGAAGCAGAGTGTTCATTTTACTTGGATAGAGATATAGCTGACACAATAAGGCTATCATTTTAATTGGATGTTCATCAGGTTGCAAAATGACCAGAAACTTGGTGACAAGAATATCTGGAGAAGAGGTGTGTGTCCTTATCTTGCTACCTATGTCCTTTGCCATCACCCAAAACAGATGCTGGTGGGGATGTGGCCAAAAGGGAATGCTACTATACTGTTGGTGAGAATGTAAACTTGTTCAACCACTCTGAAAAGCAGTACAGAAGTTCCTCAAAAGACTAGACAGAGCGCTTCCCTATAACTCAGCATTCCTACTCCTGGACATTTCTCAAAAAAAACAACCCCAGAAACCAAGCCACACTAAAGCCACCAGCACACCATGTTCACTGCAGTATTGTTTACCATAGCCAAGATATGGAATCAACCCAGGTGCCCCTCTGTGGATGAAGGGATCAAGAAAATGTGGTGTGTGTATACAGACAATGGAATTCTATATTTCCATGAGAAAGAATGACATTTCCCTATCTATAATGAAATAGAAAGATCTAGAAAAATTATACTAAGCAAAATAATCCAGACCCAAAAAATGTAGGTTGCATGGTTTCCCTCGTTTGTAATAATTAGAATGTCTATAAATCTACCAGTAAAACCAACAGATGATAAGAGACAAAAATTATACTTGGGCATGATAAATTAAACAGGACTCTAAACATTCACAGGATAATCTTAGGAGAGGATCACAAGGGCTCTGTGCATATAATCATATAAAATGATGTTTATGGATATGAACTCCAAAAAATGAAAAGAGTTTTTTATTTTACTTTTTGTTTTTCCCCCTTTTGTCATTGTTTTTGACTTCAGTACCTTTTGTCTTGTACTTAAGTTTATCTATTTGGGAGAGGGTAAAGAAAAGCACAGAAATGGTAAGACAAAGGGGGAATTAATTCAGCAGTGATAATCACTAGACACCATATTGAAAATGAGCTATTCAACTTATGGTGGAGAAACGCCAAGAGGAAAATAACTGAAAGAAATTGAGGAAGAGGTGACACGGTTCCAAAAGAAATATACTCAATACCTGACATATGTAACTGTAACAACACTACATCCCCTTTACAATAAAAAAGGTGAATAGGTCTCTACAAAGGATAATATTGTACATAAAAACCAAAAATTGTATCTTATGTAAATGTTAAACAAAAAGTAACCATGGCAAGAGGATTTTAATAATTAAGTAGCTAAGCTGTACAGAGGGCTTCTTTCCCCAGCCCCTACCATCTTTTACCCAGGGGATTCATTAATAGTATCCATAAAGTAGAAACTTATATCTGGTCTCAGCAGCATGGAATTCCATTCACCAAAGCCAATTTAGTGATAGCAAGCAGAAAGCATCAATGTTGAATTCCCACAAGACATTGTCTGTTGGAGTGATGAGCCACGGTACCCAGAAGCAGTTTGGTTGTACTGGATTATGTCCATCATGCAAGGACTGTATCTCCAAGCAAGCAACGTATCTGCCAGAATTCCCTTTTCTGAACTTTTAAATTGACCATTATACTATTCCACATGGATAATACTTTTCATCAAAAATCAAAACATGACAGAAATTCACATTAAGTGTTCTTACGATTCATCATCACACATTTTTAGGTCATCAACACATGACAGAATAGGGAAACCAATTTTTTTTAATGAATAACTAGGTGGAAGAGTATTGCTGAGCTTTGGAAATATTCACTAGGAAGATGTCAGTGCTCTAAATTTCCATTGGTATATAATGAACACATAGTGCTAATATAGCCAGGATTCATCCATCTAGCAACAGATACCACTCTTAAACTGCATCCACTGATTAGTTTGGCAACTAATCCAATCATATGATGTCTTGGTGGTCAAAGACCTTAGATTAAAAAGATGTACTAATAATGTCATTGAGTGGATTCCATATCAACCATTTTGAAATGCCCACATTTTGAATTAATAAAGAAAAAGATAAAATGTGATATTGACTGATATTAATTACTAAGCAGGTAATTAGGTTTAAATGCACAATAGAGATAAAGAATATGCTTAGAAGAAAGATCTCTTGGGAGCATCCGTTATAGTTTGAATGTTGTTGTTCCTTCTGAAACTCATGTAGGAGTTTAATGACTTTATCTCAGTTATAAACAGAGTCTAAGCCTAGTCTAACAATGGTATTTAAAAATAGGGCCATTGGGCCAGGATTTGGGCCTAGTGGTAGAGAGCTTGCCTAGCATGCACAAAGGCCCAAAGGCCCTGGTTCGATTTCTCAGTCCCACATACACAGAAAAAAGCCAGAAGTGGTGCTGTGCCTCAAGAGCCTTGAGGAAGTCCAGGGGACAGCACTCAGGCCCTGAGTTCAAGCATTGGGACTGGCAAAAAAAGAAAAAAAAATAGGGGCATTGAAACATGATTCAAATTAAATAAAACCATTGTGGTACCTGATTGAATACTGATGGCTTTATGAGACAAAAGAGAGAACAGAAGACATACAAACACATACGTACCCATTTCTCTTCCTATGTGATATGCTGCCTGGGAACTCTGCTAGAAAAAGGCTATCACCAAATGCAACAGAAAACAAAAAAAATTATCAGTGATTACTTCATTCTCTTACTACAGTAAATTGGAAAAAGAGCAGTAATTTAAGAAGAAATGCTAATGGTATGGACCCTTTAAGAATGAAGGATTGAGTCATCCTATGAAAAAGAATCGTTACCAACACAAATGTCATAAGAAACACCCTAAATGAAGACTGAAAAGAGGAGAGTACCTTTCTCTGAACTAAATAAATACTGAACACTTTTTTTAAGTTAAAAATCAGGCAAAAGTCAATGTCCAATGTTCTTATCCTTGGAGATGCAATTAGTGGTTTGATGTGGAATTTTCTCTAGTAACATAGTAAGGTCTGATAATTCCCTAAATAATAATTCCAGAACAATCATTTCAAACTTATATTACTACAACACAGGTTCAGCAATTCCCACACATTTTCTCTCCCTATAGAAGAAAATTTCAACCAGAAATAGCCACATAATTTATATACCTTCATTTTGTGCTCTTTTCTCTGACAAATGACTTCTTCCTAAGGAAAAACCTAAGAAGTATAAAAATAGTATGACCATATTTTATTCTTCTCTTAATCTGAGCCACATGGAAAGATTCAACTGTAGGGGAGTTCATCTGGTCTGAAATGAACTACAAGTCTTCACCAAAAAAGGCAAAAATAATAATTGGCAAAGCACATGTTAGTGGTCAACACTATGGTTTTTCAGTTTTCAAAAGTTAACCCTGATTTTTACAGGGGAGTATCTCTGGGCAGGGAAGAGTCTGCCCAGGCTCCTTGGTCTAACAGCCTTTCAACCTTCACAACCCTCAAACCTGAGAGATCACAAAGTTTCTTCAAGCAGTGTGCCCAGTAATCAGTCACTGCTTTAACGCCCAAATTGGACCTTTGTGCTAGTCTACCCAATCTCCCCAGGCCTAAATGTTCCCTTAGTCTCCACCTTGGGGATCAGGCCTCTCTGCTTATCTGCATAATCACCTTCCTCCAGACTCTTTGTCACCAGGGCCCATTCACTTGCCTGAACACCATCTGTTGTGCTTGCTTGTCCCTTCTGGACTCTGACCTCCTGTCAGGAAACCACTGACTTGGTTGCACTTGGTCCTACCATAAATTCCAGTTCCCATGACCTGGTGAGCCTGCCCTTTCTTTAAAATTAAAACAGATCCATCCCCTTGTCACTCTCCTTCTCTGTCAGTATTATATGGTTCAATTGCCCTAATCTGAAATATTTCAAGTTTAGAGTTTTCAAGCATGATGAAAACAGACTTCAGGTTGCACAACAAGAGTTATGAGCGTGTGATAGATCAGGTACCAACCTGTACTAAAGAAATCTGATAAACCCTGGAGTACTTGCCCTGATAATATCTCTGTATTATCAATGAATAATTTTTCCAAACAGCTTGCCAATGCATAGGGCATTTATAAAGATGGAAACTGAAAAGTAAAATAAATGATAGTAGCTATTTAAGAAGTAAACAAAATGTCCACACAATTTAAAAGCATGTTTCAACCCAGTGGTAAGAGTTGTCACATGCATTGGGCCATTTGTGAGGAAATGGAAAGGAACATAGGCTCAGTGTTTTCCCAGGTCTGTAAGAATTAGTACACATCTCCTAGCAGAGGATTACAGTATCCCAAATCCTAGATACATAAGGCCAAATAAGATGAGGCCAAATTAAAAGACCTCCAGGACATAGAAACAACAGCTTAATTATGAGTGACTGTTACTCCTTATGTATTATATTTTTCTCCCTTCTCTTGTGTTGCCCTTTGGTTAATTTCATATTGTTACTATATCCCACTTTGTTACCTGGTATATTATACAGATGTTTACCTGTGTATTCGAAATAGGAGGGGAAAAATGAGGGCGGTGGGGTAAGGGAAATGGGGACAAAAACAGAAGAAGGGATATCAATGTGTGAGAAGTAATGCACCTACTATCTGGCGAATATAAATGTAACCCCTCTATATATTGAAATTAAAAAAAAAGAGTTGTCACATTCTAGATAATTATAAGATATGGCAATATTTTGCCTAGTTTTTTGCCAGTCCCGAGGCTTGAACTCAGGGCCTGAGCACTGTCCTTGGGCTTTCTCAAGGCTTGAGCTCTACCACTTGAGCCCACAGCACCACTTCCAGCATTTTCTATGTATGTGGTATCAAGAAATTGAACCTGTGTCTCTGTGCATGCTAGACAAGCACTCTACCACTAGGCCATGCTCCCAGCCCTTTACCTGGTTTTTATAGCACATTTTTAACTCTACAAAATTGCCTTGATTTAAACAGTTGAAGAAAGCAAGCATCAGTGTTGAACAGTTAATGTCATTAATGACATTAATGTTCTGCACAGAAACAAGGCTTTCAGGAGAAGAAACTTAATAGTTTAAAGAAACATACAACAAAGGCAAGAAATAGCTGAAGGATGGATGTAAACCTCAAAGCAAAAATTACTCTTTGTAAATTTGAAACAAAACGAAGTAAAACCACATGACACTTCATTAAATAACCTAGAAGCAATATTCTAAGAAATATATACATAGCAAGTGGTTAAATCTTAGTAACCTTATCAGTTCTATTTTACAGATAAAAACACTGAGGCAGAGAAGTAAAATAATTTTCTTAAGGCCATTCATTTGATGAATGGTGAAAGTTAAACTCAAATCTGGTAATCCTTGATTTGGTCTATACCACTGCATGGTATCTCTGAATGACTTCTGAGATTCATGCAGCCAAGTTGGCATAATGCCACTATGCAACACATTTTATCTTCAATACTTAAAATTCCTCTACAAAACCTTTTGATGACTTCACTTGTTCACCTAGTGCTCTCTTTTTGGAAGTCATCTGAATTTTATAGAGTTAGGTCTAAAAGCAGTCAAATATGTGCATGCACATTTCCCTACAAGTCAATTTATGACTATTGTTATAATTTCCATGCTCATTCCAAGTTAGGATAACAGATTTATAATAACTGAACCAAAACAGTAAGTCACTTGGCTTATAGTGAGTACTTTAGAAATTAGCTTATTGATTTTATTTATCTCCTATGTGTATAAAGCAGAACAAAGGCAAAGAGAAAATTTAAAACTATCATAATCTTAGGAGTGATATAATTCATCAAAGTTAAAATAAAAATAAAATAAGGAATGATTTGTTCTCACACTATGTTGTCTAACTATGAAGAATACCTATGCTCCTTTGGGTCTGGCTTACTTCACTTAATATGATTTTTTCCAAGACTTTCTATTTCCTTACCAATGGGGAGATGCCATTCTTTCTGATGGCCGCATAGATTTCCATTGTGTATAAGTACTACATCTTCTTGATCCAATCATCTACTGAGGAGCAAGTGCGATTGTTGTTCTTAATGTACTATGTTATTTCTCTTCTCTTTTTTTGGCCCTTATGGTTAATCTCATAGTGTTACTGTATCTGACTTTGTTACCTGGTATATTGTATATGTTTATTTGTTTATTTGAAATAGGAAAGGGAAGGGGGAAAACAAGATAATTGGGAAGGAGTAAGGGAAGGGAAATGGGGACAAAAACATGAGAAGGGGTATCAATATGTGAATATTAATGCACCTACTCCCTGACAAATGTAAATATAACCCCTCTATGCATTATCCTAACAATTAAAAAAATATGTTAATACTGGATAGAAAGCCAGAAATAAACTGAGTTTTAGCTGTTAAGTACAAAAAAAAATACCTGAGATCAGCTTTCTTTAAGGAAATTTAAAGCCAGGGTTGGGAATGCAAACTCTTTGTTTTCCTGAGGTTTTAACTAATCAGCTAATTTTCTGTTTCTAGTAGAGTTCTGATACATTCAAACCTCTGGAAAGTTAGATATGTCATGTTCTTTAACAAGCAGGAATCAAAACAACTGCTGGGAGGCAACCAGCTGGCAACTGACTTAAGAAGAAATGAATTCTGATTGCCAGTGACAAATGATTCACCAGCCTTCATTCTTACAGCTATTGGAACAAATACGAGAAGAGTGCTTTGTCCCAGTGAATAAAGGTAATAAGTTTACCCAGTAAAACATCACATCTCTAGGAAAAAAATGATGGGTTGAAGCTATACTCTAATCAGTCCTTCTGAAGTCAGGGTAATATATATCATCATTGTTTTAAAGAGTAGAATGTGACTGAAATAATAGGCTAGAAAGCCTTATATACTTTATCCTGTACAGTTAATTTTAAGTGTTGATCTGAGTCATTACAAAATTGCCATTAACCAGCTATATGAAGCAATACCTAAAGAATAACCTTTAGATAGATAAAAATAATTCATAAGGTGAACAACACTCAAAAACAGAAAAGGTACCATGACCTATGCCCTGGTGGCCTAAGGAGTAGGGTTAACTCCACTATGCTTGCAAAAGTTCTGATTTCTTGAACAGATTCCCTGACTTCCCATATAGCTTAGCTTTAGCATTTTTAAAATACTTCTATTACTTGTAACTGTAAAAAAAACACAATATTTTTTCTTCTAATTGTTCCAAGAATATTATTCTAATAAGCACATGCTCAATGTAGAAGTAAGGCAAATCATGCAATGTGATTAGCAAATGAAGTAGAATGTCCTGAGGGAAAAGAACTATAACTATGAGCACTTATGGATCTCAAACATATAATGTGAAAAGAAGTGTATTGTTTTGATGACTTTCACGTTTATAAACCAAAAGTAAATACTGGGATGATTCCAAAAAATATAGAAAAATACAAAATGGATTTGAATCACTTACACTAATTTGTAGGGGTTTCTGAGAGGAGATTTGAGTAAATATAGCATTTTACTTAAAGGGTGAGTTTAAGTAAACATTTCAAAAGGAAAGGAGTCAGTTCTGGGAAATGAGAACTGATCTTACTTTTTTCATATTTTTAAAAATTATCTTCAAATAATTGTTCTAAGGAGGTGCCACATAACAAAGCAGTATATATGTATCTTGATCAGCGCCACCTCGTCAACATTCTCACACCCCTTCCACCCACCCTCTCTTCCTTCCTTTTTATAATTCTGTGGTATACACCATGAAATCTTGATGGCACTCTTCCCCTTTCCGCCACCACTGATCTTCTTCTTGATTTGTCTTTGCATTTAACTGTTCCAACATTAAGTACTGTTCCTTGACTAGTCAAGGAAAAATGGTACTATAATATCATTCTAAACTGAAATGTTAAATACATTTAACTTACTGAGCATGAGAGCTAAGCAACCAGTTCACTGTGGAGTCTCAGTTATTTCTCCTCAGGGTTTAGACCTGGGGCCTTATCTGCTGGCCAGAATATTCTGAATATTGCTCTGCATATAGCTATACTGGAAAAAGATTAAAACTAAAACTCAAAAAGTACAGTTGTTACTAAATGAGGATTGCTTTTACATCATTATTAAAGTGGGAAAATTACAAAGTCAAAGCATCTCAAGATTGGAGCAGCCTGTGCACTTTAAATGAGAAAATATGTTTGACTCGAGTACGTTGTATGCATGTATGGAAATCTCACAGTGAAAACCCTTCATACCACATGTATATATAAATAAAAATACTTCAAAAACAGAGTATAGACTACTTCAAGTATAAACAAAGACACATTGCATAAAATTGTAGAATGGGGTAGTTTTTCATTTTTTAAACTTTATTTATTTGACAGTCCTGGGGCTTGAACTCAGGGTCTGAACACTATCCTTGGGCTTTTTCAAGGCTAGAGCTCTACTACTTGAGCCACAGAACCACTTCTGGCTTTTTCTATGTATGTGGTATCAAGGAATCGAATCCCAGTCTTTGTGCATGCCAGGCAAGCACCCTACCACTAGGCCAAACTCATGGCTCCATTTCATTTTTTATGTGGTGCCAAGGAATTGAATCCAGTCCCTCATGCAGACTAGACAATATCACCACACTACATTCCCAGACAAAAGGAGAATGTTCATAGGGATCATTTCTTGTAGCTGGTAAGCACATTCAAGTCAGTGATAGCTCATTGATCTCATAATGTTATAGATGATCCCTACTTGCTTTATTAGGCTAATGTTAGCACAATCTGGCTTTAGTTCCACAAACGGAGTCCCTTTGGACTTCTTAATAGGTAATTTAAATAATTTAATTCCAATAACATGACAGAAAAATCAGAAATGATTGCAACACAGCAACCAAAAGAATAACTCCCAAATACTTATCTAACATGTATAAGCATGCTTTCTTATAACAGGTAAAAACATATTGTCTATGATCTCCTTTGATATGAAAAACTGAAGTTGAAAATATGGACCCGATAGCATAGTATGAAGAACTACAGACTGAGTTAGAATAATTAAATATTTTCATCAATTAAGCTCAGACAAAAGAGTGCTAATAAAATAGAAAAATGGCCTGTTGATTTTTCTAATGCATAAATACGATGGCTCCTGTCAGAAAGATTTTGTTTTCTACAAAGAATGGTCATACTTTTTACATTAATAGGTATCCCTTTCATTTTCTATACTGTTTAAATTTAAAAGTTTAATTTTTTAGACAGTAAAATCCTTGCTCCTCATAGAAATGAGAGATAAAATATTTATAAAATATTATTTTTGAAATGCTTACTTTAAACATAGGATTTACTCATTGTGTTGTTTTCAGGAGATCCCTTCCTATGCCTGTCATTTCAGTAACCAGCCCAAATGAATAACTTAATCCCTTTTTGCTAACTTCTCCCCATTCAACATATAAATCCCTTTGCTACACCATTTCTAAATGGTGCCTAGGTGACAATACCACTCAGTTACCAGAACTAGAGCCCTACAATTTCAAATAGCCTTTTCTTGATTTCAAAAAAAAAGTTTCTTCCCCCCACCATCTACTCAGTCTACTTTTTCCACATTAATTGCGCACAATGGTCATTTTTGTATGACAGTTCTCACAGCTTTGAAAACGATCAACATGATGGCACCGCCTAAAGGGTGCAAGTAGGCAATGCTAACCCAGGGCTCTTGGAGTTCTTATTACAACCTTTGGCTAGTTTTTCTCAAACATGGCATTTCTATGAAGGTGGTTCACAAACCTTGGGAAACTATGAAGTCTGTTCATCAGTGTTATCAGATACCTGGACCCAAAATAATTCCAGGCCCCAAGAATATGAAGCAAATTTCAACAAATATTTATTGGATAGAGGGAAGAGATTCACCTACTCTGAATATTAATTGATAATTATTTTGATCTTTATAAGAACTGAGGTTAACCTACTAGCAATCTCCTTTTTTTCACATATATCCTTTTTACTTTACTCCACAAAGATTTTTTTGTCTATTCTGCTTTTTGGGTTTTTTTCCCTTGGTTATTTTTATTGTCTCCCATTTTTCCATCTAGAAATTACTGCTTACAAACAAGTTTTGCTTGGTTTTGTTGACAGTCTTCAAAAGTGACAGTCTAGCTAGCATGACAAGTAACAAGATTTATTTCTTTATATTTAGAATTGTGCTTATTCAATTTTGTGTCTTATTTCAAATAAAATAGCCATGCATTCTTTTTCTTTCATTACTAATGATTATATCCAGAAAATTTTTCTGGGAGTGATAAAACTTTCAAACAAATAAACATATATGCTTTTATACCAGTGTTTGCTTAGAGTTAGAGTCATACTGTAGTCTTTCCTCTTGCTATTCATTTTCAAAAAGGTACTTTTCCCATATTCTCCATTCTTCTAATTAGAAAATGGTTCCCTAAAATATCTTCAAGATTATAAATAAACATTAAACTTATAATGCTAGGGGAAAAAAACATCTGTATAACATTTATTATTTTCATCCAAAATATAATAGTAGACCTTCATTACTGCTTATAATTTTAGGGAACAGAATGGCTATACAACATTTATTATATTCCTGCTAATCTCATGTGTATTTCTTACTATATCACTGCTGTTTGTTTCACTTAGATCTTGCATGTTCTCTGCATGGTTTATTCACAGATATTTCCTTTCTACCTCAACTGGTACTTTTTGTGTTTTCTTTTTAAATTTATTGCTATTATAATGAACTTGTTTATATACATACCTATCTTTTTACCTCTACTTTGGTTCCTTACTATAATAGTTTCTCAGTTGAATTTCTTGGGACTAATGATAAAGATATTTATTACAGTATCATTTTTGAAAAATAATTATAACCTTTGAGCCTACATGATGTAACATTTAAGCCTAAAGACTTCTAAGTCTAGCCTCCTGAGCTCTAACCGAATTCAGATACTTTCTAACTCAGCTTAGCTATTTAACATAACTATTTAACGTATTTAGTTTTTGTAGGTCTCAACTTTCTAATTTGTAAAATAAAAATTTACAGTAATTAAAGTCATTTAGAACAGTGTATGTAAATAAGAAATTAGAAGGTGATGAAACTGGCTATTTAATAAGCCTCTAGAATTGTCTGTTTCATGAACTCACTCATTCTTTCCATTCCTAAATTACCATGTTCCATGCAAACCTATTTTCTCTTTTATAGAGTCTATTAATGTTTAATGTTCAGTTTTAACACAATTCTCTTTAAAATTCTTTACCTTTTTATTAAAGAAATCTAATTTCATTTTACCAAATAGCATTTGGTATCCCTCAAAGCAAAATTTTATTCTTTGGTCTCTAATTATTAAGTTATTTTAATAAATTTCCGATTTTAAGTCATTTTCACATTCATAGAATACAATTTTATTTATCCTTAATTGATTTTGTCTATTTCTAATTCCTTTAGCTCATATTTTATAAGTATTTGTGATTTTCCTTTTAGCTCTCTTTTGATATTTTTTGTCTTATTTGTGGAGCATTTTAGTATGACTTTTTTAATAAAATGAATCTTCAAAATGAATGTGAGCTCCATAAGAAAGTTCTTCAAATTGGATAGGGAAGCGGGGAAAACAAGATGAGGGGTGGGGGTGGGGGGGAGGGAAATGGGGACCAAGACATGAGAAAGGGTATCAATGTATGTGAATTAATGCACCTTCTATCTGGTGAATAAAATGTAACCCTTCTATTAATTACAATAAAAATATATGAAAAAATGAAAGTTCTTCAGATGTAGGATAATGTATTCCTTAAGAGTGTATTTTCAAAAACCAATCATAAATACCTATGGAAACAAGGTAGCTTATTCATTTAAGTGGAAAACATTTTAGCTTCTGCCAAAACTTCCTGTCAGTTGGTCAAGGATAAATATAGACTTAAATATCAGACAGAATTAGGCTCAAATCCTAACTTCACCACCCACCTGCTAAATATGTGCATTTGGCAAGATTATTACAGAGAAAAAAGATACACTTTCAGTCCCTTTTTAGAGTTACCTTGAGAATTAAATAGATTTATGTTTGCAAATTACTGTAAACACCACATACAATATGGGCTCAGTACATGACTATATGCTGCCTTTAATTTTCCTTAAATAAAAAACTTTATGCTCATATTTCTACTGGTAATCACTTCTTAGTAGGAATGGTTCAGTGGTTTGTGTAAAGATGTGTTTTGATAAAATTATTTCATTGAAATTACTCCACAGTAAAAGATAAAGTTGAATTAAAATGATATATTCATGAGGATGAACTGAAAGCTTTATATTAGATACTCCAATGAGCCAGTGGAACTGTTACAATGAAATCATGGTGGGTTAACAATAGGTTTTAAAAAAAACTATTTTTAAAACCAGGGCTATAAGGCCAAACTTTACATAATGCCTTTACCTGTTACCAAAGCTTTATTCTCATAGAAACCTGAGAGTGGTGGAGAATATAGAAGCCTTTATCCAAGCTTTATTCCAGATTCTCCAGATACATCATCTAACCAGTAGTGGGGAAGCACATGTCCCTTTCTGTATGGCAGAACATATATTAAGTGATTGAAGTGGTCTCAGAGAAATTCTACCCACCTGTACATTTTTTTAATGTCAATTCCTTTGTGCAACTATTTAAATTATGTATATAAAAGCTAAGTGAGGTAATGCCACACTCATTATTTCATCAGCACAGGGAAAAGAAACAGGATCATCACAGTATCCCAGTCTAGGCGAGCCTTGGCAAAAAGCAAGACTCTTTTTGGAAAACAAAAAAGGGTTAGATCTAGGGCTAGAGTCATACAGTGTCTGCCTAGCAAACACAAGGTCTTGAGTACCTTGTATACTGAGACCTGAGTACAACCACAAAACCAAGCATGACACCAGAGTGCTACCCAAAGAAATTTACTTGTGTTTCATTGTCAGTGTTTTACTTAGATTCTTTACAGAATGCCATTATGAGGACATCATGAATTTCTCCCAGGTCTTAAAGCGGACAGATTTTAAATTAGTATGATGGGCCAGTTGCCTCAACTAAGAATGACTTAGGTAAGCACAGCTAAGGATAAAAGTAGCAAACCAAGCTTGTCTCTCTACTAAGTAGAGTCCCTGGCTGACATAGGATGGAACTGGATCCCTCAAAGTCTCGGGATATATTATTTACTGATGATTTTTAACAGTAACTGATTCAACCTCTCACACTACTATTCCTTTGCTTGATAACAGCAAAGGCATTTCAGGAACATCCCCTATATCAGGGTCAAGGTGAACATGAATTGAACTTACCTTTGTCTCTTGTGCCCTGGTATGGTCTCAGTTACTACGGCTTTCTAGTTTTCCCCAGATTACTCTTGATGGAGTGCCTTTTCAACATACCAAAACCCCTGAAGAAAATGAAGTGGGGAAGGGAGAGTTTTATTAAGATAAATGCTTCTAATTCTTTGTCTTCTTTAGAAATTGAAATGTGGTTCTTCAGGCAAAAAAAATCTAATGTCAAATGTCCAAATGCTACACAATTTTAGAACAATATCCATTATTATTTTTTCATTCCTTATTTCTTTTTTTTCTCTTGTCTGAGATCAAAAGGGCAGATTTTCTTGAACAAGCAGCCCCATGCTTCCTTATAAATAAATGTAGGCTTTATTATTATTATTATTATTATTATTATTATTATTATTATTGTTTTGTTCACCACTCCAAACTCATCAATTATCTTCTGAGAAATCTTAATTGTGTTTTGTCTTTAACTGTGTAAAAGGAATTGTCAGAAGACATTCTTACCAAAGACATTCTTACCAACAAAATACATTGTTTTCCTTCAGATTTTCAAATTTCCACTGACTAGCTGAGTGACAGCCTTTCTCAAATGTGTGCCTGAAATTTCTATATATCTCTGCAGCAGTTCATCTTTGATTTTCAATGCCAAGAAGCAAAGACATTGTTTTCCTCAATCACATGACACCGTGATTGGCATGCTTGGGCAGAAACAAATCCAATAAAATCCAGTCTATATACAAAGCCTCAGCACCAAGAGATAAGAATTTTGCTATGAATAGACAGTTGACCCACTTGTACATTTTATTCCTCTTCATATTCCTAGGCATTTCTGTATTAAATGTCCCCATTTTACAAAATAAGAATACACAGAACAAACTATTTATTTTCAATTCCAAATACCCTTCTGAGAGAAGTGGCTACAACGGACCATGGGTCAAACAAGACCCACATTCACTGAAGCAGGCTACACACATTAGGAAAAACATAACAAAATCTTAGATGACAGGGTTTATAAAAGCCATATTTTTGTTACATTTGTTGCATCTTATAGAAATCACCAGTTGGTTTTTTTCCTAAGTGTAGGTATATGTATTATTGCTATATCTCTCAGCTTGTATTTTCTGTCCAACTTTACTAGAGTTAATATAAGCAGGAGAGTTCATTGTATTCTCTATACTTAGGGATGAGTGCTATATGCTAGCCTCTCCTCATTCCATTTCTATTAAACGAATTCTACCCACTTTAGGATCTCAATATTCTCCCCCTCTCTTTTTCTTCCAACTCCATTTGAACAGGTACCATCTAGTCTGACTGTGTATCCATACCTCCTCCACCCTACCAATTCCTACAGAGATTGTCAATAACCCTTCACAAGTGTTCCTGACACTGAGACTTCCTCCTTCCAATCCATCCTCCATAGATGATTCACAATGGTTCATTAACTGAACTGTAAATTAGAGACCCATGAATAACATGACTTTTTGCAGTGATTCTTAAATAAGTGTATTTTGTTCTCCTGATACCAGCATCATTGTGTTAGTCTGTCTTAACTCAGTATCCAAATAATCTGATACGTCTTACCCTTTCCCATTTTTTTTTTATATCAAACCAATGGAATAGCCAAAATCCCTACATACAATGTCCTACAGTGGCAAGAAAATTCAACCATATTGGATTCTAACTCCCTCAACCACTCATTAAGTATTGATTTTATCTCTTTTTTTCAGAGATGAAGGAATTTATTACTCATGGTAGAAGCATGAACCTATTCTGTGAGCGCTAATTCCTATAGGGCTATAGGAAAAAGGGCTATGTAATTGCTGTTCATGCAACAGGTTGTGCGACTAGAAAAGTGACTTGCATGGTGATTTGAATTATACTGGCCAGGAAACTGACACTCCACAGAGAGTCACTATCTCTTCCAAGCAGATGTGTAAGGAACCTGGAAAGATGATCAGGACTGCATGCTCTCAGGACCTATGCTTGTGTTGCGTACAAAATCATGCGAGTTTATCTTTCTTGTAAGGTAATTACAAAGCATTGTTCATCATAATGTGCATTTACCCCATCTACCTCTCCAGGTTCCTCTAAGGTTCAAGGAAGATGGCATAAAATAATCTAGCAGATACACAGTCAGTGCTCTTCCCCTCAAAAAAGTAGTAAAATTAAAAGTTGCTTTTGTTTGACACAAGATGAAATCTGAGACCTCCAAACGGTATCTGTGATCCCACTCCTAAAATCCTTTTAGGAATTCAGTGCTCTGAAGGATTTGTTTTAGCTTCCAAAGGAAAAGAACACCAGAGAAACCAAATTCTAATATCTCTGGATTTGAAAAACATCCTGAATGTAAAAGAAAATTGAAGTAATTTCATGACTTCACTCACAGGCTTAACGTGTATAATCTAAAAATGTTGATATTGTGGAAGTAAGGAATAGGACTCTAATTTCAGAGCCAGTGAGGCCAGGGAAAAGGAGAACAGTGGCAGACATTGAACAATGGATTCAAAATTAAAATTGATCTCAGAATTTTGTCTTTCAAAACTAAAATTCTATGCCCAGTTCTTCCTCCCTTAATAACAACCATTCTGTGTTCTACTTTTTGTAAACTTGACTACTCTAAGTACTTTCTATACATGAAATTACATAATATGTAACACATATTCATGACATCATGAACCCATGAATGTGTAGCTTTTTCTCTGGATTAAATGTACAATCATACATTACTATGTTTTTAAAAAAAATTATTCCAGATTTGTAGTATTTTTCTACTAATTCAGTACATGCTGTATACATGTAATGTATTATCACCCAATATCTCAACTTTGACATATGCTTGTAAATGGCTATCTGGAAAATAGAGCTGAAAAAGTGCAATGAAAGATGGGGTTGTTTTCTAGGGCAAGTACAAAGGATCCTGTGACATGACACCAGATTCCCTTTCTGAACTGTGCCACTCATTTCTGCTGCTGAGAGGAATTTGTGATTGATAGCCATCAGAGGAGACCTTCTCTAAAAGCCTCTCTGAAAACTGGCATTACATTATGAATAATAAAAAGATTTGAAAAACATTGTGAGGAGTCAGCTTCTTCTTCCACATAACACAAGATCCTAAGTGGCATTTAGTTAGAAAGGGAGAAACGGGTATAATATATACAAGCAACAGGAAGAAGATGGGAGAGGAAGAGAATTTAAATCATAAAGAAAAGTGACTAATAGAAAACAGCCAGCTGACAGAGAAGATCATAATTGAAATGATAAGCAACAAGGTTGAGGATGCAGTCAAATAATGCATGGAATAGTCAATAGGAAGAGGTGGCAACTAACCACATAAAGCAGAATTTTTTATGCTAGCCACAAATGCTAGCATTTGTATAGTATTAGGATGGCCGTTTTACAAATCACAGAAGTAAATCATACAAATATTCAGCAATTTGCCCAAGATCTCATACCTAGGAAGTACACTGGAAATATTCAATTTTTTCTGTATTAATTTTCTATTTATTTCACTATATAGTCTTATAGAGTATGTACTTAGAAGAGATAGAAAAGTTTCCATGAAATAATAAACGAGATAACTGGATACATTCCACATATAATGATCATCACAACTTCATGTTTGAAAGTATATGTTAAATAGGGCAAGGATATGTATGCCCCTAATTCAGCTCTCTGGAAACAGAGGCTATGATTATGAATTCAAAACTAACCCAGCCAGAGCCACACATTCCTTTCCCAAATATAAACAAAAACATGGACCATAGCGTAAGAGGTTGAGGGCTTTTCCAGCATGTGTGAAACATTGGGTTCAATCCTTAGAACTGGAAAAAGAATGGGTATGTTAATTTCATACATAATAAAATATTCATAAAGTATGTTCACATAAGACTATTGCATATAATTAATATTATTAATTAAGATAAATTAATAATAAAATAATAATTAAAATTATTTCTCATATTTTATGTTCTACAAATTAACTCATGTTTTTTCTAATAAAAACATGATGATAGTTTACAAAAAGAAGCTACACTTTCTTGATTAATAAATCAAGCATTAGTAGTGTCAAGATGTTAGAAAACTGAAGGAAAATGAATGAAAACTAGTTGGCTTAATAAGCCATGTGTTTTAATTTGTGATTTAAAATTAACAAATGAGAAAGCTGTCCAAAGAGCATATAGTGATTGTTAAAGATTGAAAAGAGGCAAATATACATGGGAATTATTTGCAAATACAACTATCCAGAAAAAATGTAGTTAGCAAGGAAAGGTGAGGGAGACAAGATGAATTCAAATTCAGACAGATTCTAGTGAACAAGCTTAAATGAAGAAGTGCTTTCCCAATGCACAAGTACTGAAAATATTCTAAGTGATCAAATCCAGAAATGTAAATAACTTCCAAATGGGTATATTTAAATCCATGAATTTAAGTAGGTAAATAAAAATATGGAAATTAAGATTAGAAGGAGCAAAATAAAGAGATGTTAAAATAATCCAGATATGTTAAAATTGATGAAATTAATGTTAACCAGTATTTAGATAGTTCAAATTTTTCTTTGTATTGCATAGTAGTCAGTGAAGAATAACCAACAATAAAGTATATTTCTTGAATGTCATTATCCTATATAAATAAGGATCTATAAATGTCTTCTTCGTATATTTTTTTAACTCGGGGCCTAAGCACTGTCCTTAGGCTTTTTCAAGACTAGAACTCTACCACTTGAGCCACAGCACCACTGTCAGCTTTTTTTTCTATGTATGTTAACTGGGGAATTGAAACCAGGTCTTTGTGCATGCTAGACAAGCATTCTACCACTAGGCCAAACTCCTAGCCACTTCTTTGAATATTTTAAATGCAAGACTTACCTCCTCCTTTCCATGCATGAGACCTTGTATACATGTGATAAGGTATAATGGACACATAGAATGGTCATAGATACCAATATTTACATGAACAGTCCACAAGAAACAATCCTACCTCATAGAAACAATCCTACCTCAAACATCTGCCAAGCCCATGTCCTCTTTCCCTAGATGGTACCTGGTAATCGTTAAAGATCTGACACAAATGCTGCCTTTCCATGAGCTTAGCACAATGCTCCAGCTTGGTACTCTTCAAATCCTGACTCTAGTCTTTTTACTCAAAATCCCAATGCTGTATTGTGGCTGAACAATGTAGCCAGGGAACAATTCTTTTTTTTCTTTCTATAAGACTTAGCACCATACCTTTATCTTTCTATAAGACTTAGCACCACATCACACAAGTATTCAATAAATAATTGTTAAGTAGAAAATCTCTACCTCTTTACCTGTGTTGAGAAACTACATCTTAGCTATAAACTAAAGAGGCTTTTCAAATGTTTTTTTTACAATTATCCATTCTTTATGTGTTTCCAGAATGATAAATCATACAGATATAAAAATGTATAAAACTCAAATATATTTCTAACAAAAGTACCATTCTATTCAAATTCCCCTACTTGCTCTTGGCTCAATTTCACTAATTCCCTTGCAACCCAATATATTCTATTCTCTTCTATCTCCTATATAACATTGATCTTTTACAATTTTAATCATTTTTAAATGAGTCTAGGTAACTGAAATATTTCTATAAGCTTTCACAGATATAATGACATAAAATTTGTAATAATCATTTATTCATTTTCAACAGATATCACTGTTAATCATACAACAGACACCAGGAGGAAACCTTGACCATTTGGGGACAAAGATGAGCTGCAACTAGATGAAATTGATAATTAAAATACATACATAATGACCAGAATTAAAATTTTACATGTGTGTCATATGTCTAATTTATCAAAAATTTTTCATCCACACGCTGAAAGCTCAGTAGCTAAATAACGAATTAAGGATACAGATGAAAACAATTTACCAAGATACATACTCATGTTTCAGATGCCAGTGAATAAAAATAGTTTAATATACATCCACTCATTTTAGTTATCAAGCTAATCCTATAATATTTCTAATAGCAAAATACGTTGAGTCTTGTGGACTTTCCAAATTGGGCTGGCTTTGAACTGTACTCCTCAGATTAGAGCCTCCTTAGTAGATAGTTTTACCAGCATAACTTAGCAGCTCCTGGTTAGATTTCGCCATTCCATAAACGTAAGTTCTGTGTTCCGAACCTTGTGGAATGCTTTATATGTTATTTAATCACTACAATCCACCATATACTAGATCCTTTTTTCTGTGCTGAGACAGGGAGATACAGTCACAATGTCACCTAGCAAATAAGACCTAAATCCAGGATTTAAGCTCAGCTTAAAATTTGCATATGATTCAGTATACATAAGGATGCCATTTAAGCAATATTATTGGAATTTTGACCTACCTTTGACATATACTTTTTCCTTTGTGTGATTTTTCTTTCACTGCTTATTTCCTTTACATTTATTGTTTTGCTTGATATTGCAAAGCTCTAGGGAACAGGAAATTTGTAGAGAACTGACTATAAGTCAATTTGCACATGTATTTCCTCTATTTTTTTCTCCTAATCTCTCCCCTTTCCTTTCTATCACATGCCAGAAAAAATAATCTGACTGTGAACATAAAAACCTTAAAAGTGCCAAATATCTGATGCATTTACTTTCATATTTATAGTTTGAATAAGTACAATGGGGCTAGGCAACATCCAAAAAGGGATTCCTAGCTGTGAACTACAGATTCAAAGAAGAAATCAAGCCAACTTAATCACACAAATGATTCTGTAGTCTTTGTCTTTTGAATTTTCTAATTGTGTTATAATTTTTAAAAAATAAATATGTTAGAAATTCAGTTTCCTTCGTTAAATCATGATAGTTATGATAATAATGAAGAACATGGATTCTGAAGGTATACTCTAATTATAAATCTATACTGTTACCATACCCAAGTTCTCTAAACCAGTGAAGGCTTCCCTGCATATAAAATAGGCTTAATAATCTTTTTCACATGATTGTTAGAAATTCAGATGGTCTCCTGAATTTAAATCACACAGAACAATATCTAGCACTTACTGCATTCAGCATGCTATATTTATGAAAACTCTTACATAAGATAAATAGAATGCTCCAGCTAATTATATAAATGATAAAAAAATAACTATTAAAATCACCTTTAGAGAGAGAGTTAATTGCCTGTAATCCTAGCTACTCAGGAATCTGCAATGTGAGGACTGTGGTTCTAAGCCACAGCCATAAGACACATCTCCAATTAACTGCCAAGAAGTCCAAAGTGAAACTGTGGCTCAAATGATAGAGTACTGGGCTTGAGCAGTATGCACAAAACTTCTCAAAAGTTATACTCTTCACCAAAACTTATAGGTTACTTCGAGTGACAACCCTCCATGCCAATAAAGATCCAGGCCTGTTTCAAACTTTGAAATGGCTACATCTTGACCTTTAAAATACTTAGCAGCACCTTGAATAAAAACCATTGCTCAACACAGAAATTTTAAAACCTAAAAGCAAAACTTAGCCTTTCTGAGAAAGCTGATTCATTTCCACACGTGCATCAGCTCTCTTGAGTGATTTGTGTACCTTGTTAAGTATTAAAAAGAGCTAAGATTAGGTCTTGATGAACTGTGATTTTCTGACCTTTCTATGCAGAAACAAAATGTAAGATAATCCTGCATTTATACTGAATCAAATATATTGTCAGCTAGGTCCTCGTAACCAGAATATGATCATCGTGCTCGGTTTTCTGAAATGTTTGCTTTAGTTACATAATTTTAATCAGGAACTGTACATGTTCCATGTAGCACAATGAAAACTACTTCTCACTGACCCCCAAACTCACTGTACCACTAAGCCTGCAAAGGACAAACAGTAGATTCAAAGTATTTAAAGGAGAAAACTAGCTGCCGCTGCTACATTTCCCTGCCTCAAATTCATGTTAATTAAGTTTCTATCAATAATTCCACAAATAACCAACATCTTCGTAGACTATGACGCTATCTGCTTTGATGCTAAAGTCAAATACTTACTGCTAGTAACCCTTGAGCCTCTGAGGAGGCCAGCCCCCTTCCAGGCTGTACTGCTTCTCCCATGGGGTAGCCCTACCACTACTGTTAAACTCCATGGGGGAAGATGTGCCACCACTGAGGCCCCTGGTTGCTCAGCAACAAGGCCTTGTGACTGCTTCACAAAGACTGCTAAGCAACAGGGCTGAGTTGCACCCAGCTGTTCCCCAGCACATTCCCAAGTTCAATGGCTCTCAAGAGGGCCAGGTTAACAGGAAGTGAGGGACCCCTACTTCTTGACGTGACTAGTTACATAATCTGCACACACATTTCTTGGACTGCTCTCCGACTGTTGTTAAATAAAAATCAAAACAGGATTTGTGCTTGGCCTGAAAGATACCCTTGAAAATACTCTTGATTTCAACTCTGTCCTTGGAGACTTAGAGAAGTAGACAAAAAAAAAACCTAGGACATCAGAATCCAAATTTGTGGCAAATCTGTAGTGTTACTGTCTATTGCTTATTAAATTATATTTAATACATAATGCTGAAAGTGTTCATTTCAGAGAAGTTAGCTACCTACCTACTTTCTGTTCATGGATAGAACATTAAGGAAATACAACTTTTTTTAAAAAATCATGCATATTATTATATAAAATCTGCTCCTAAAAACTTGGAGCAAAGTGTAGTGGCTAATGACTTCAATCCCAGAATTTGCAAGTTAGGGAAAATGTCTGCGAGTTTAAGGCTCTATGCACCAAATAGGATGCTCTGACATAAAAGGAAGGAAAAGGAAAGGAGGAAGGAAGGAAGGAAAGGAAGGAAGGAAAGGAAGGAAAGGAAGGAAGGAAGGAAGGAAGGAAGGAAGGAAGGAAGGAAGGAAGGAAGGAAAAGGAAAGGAGGGAGAGAGGGACAGAGAAAGAGAGGGACAGAGAAAGAGAGGGAAGGAGGGAGGGAGAGAAGAAGGAAGGAGAGAAGGAAGGAAGGAAGGAAGGAAGGAAGGAAGGAAGGAAGGAAGGAAGGAAGGAAGGAAGGAAAAAAGAAAGGAAGGAAAGAGAAACACAGAAGAGAAAGATAATCTAGTTCAATGCATTAACTTCTAGGCAGGCTCTCATCTATGGTTAAACCCACATTTACATCATCAGCTTCAACATTCCGCAGCTCCACACCCTAAAATTCAACAAATCTAAATTAGCCATGATTTTCCATTCATATCTGACAAACACATAACAGACTTTAGACCTAACACCTTCAAAACCTAAGTGCAGCTTTGCCCACACTGTCCCTTGGCATTCCTTACTTCTGTTGTAGAGTCATTTCCTCAAAGGCATGTGTAATTTCAGCCAGTATACCACAGCACAGATAAAATTCCATTACTCTCATAATTCAAAACCTCTATCAAGTTTAAGTATTTTTAGCATGATATGAAATCCTAAAAGCGGAACTTTGCCTTCTTGTAAGAGCTGATTAGTTCCAACATGTTTTACTCCCATGTGTGTTTCTTGTCAAACTTTCAAATGTATCTGCTACGGACTTGTAGAATGCACACTCCAATAAGATGAAGTCATCACAGTTCAGAAACACATCACACACTTCTGTTCTCTTTCCTCTTCTCAGGATACATTCCTCTTTGACTTATAAATTATTAGATATCTTCCAGAACTGGCAAAAATCTCACCTCTTTTGAGCATCTAATCCTGATTTTATGATTGCTTATAAACATATCTCAACATGCTCATCCTTAATCCATATTAGTGTCCTGTCCTTGGACTTTCTCAAGGCTAGAGCTCTACCACTTGAGCCTCAGCATCACTTTCGGTTTTTTTTTCTATGTATGTGGAACCAAGGAAGCGAACCTGGGTCATCGTGCATGCTAGGCAAGCACTCTACCACTAGGTCAAACCCCCAGCCCAAGCCTTTGGTTTTTAAGGACCAGATCTTATTCTGTATGATTTGATCTCCTTGGGACCTGCTTGTTCCTTAACATTAAAGAGATTGTAAACTACAACTTATTCATGGTTGGAGAACAATTAATAAGGCAAATTGGAGGCTGCATAAGGAGTTAGTTTCTTTTCATTGTTAACCTCCTTTATCTCCCAAGTGACAGCTTCTAGCACAAATGGGAAAAGAAGTAATGCATAGAAAATTGAGAGTGAAATTCAATCTCCTTACTGTTGACCTGGTCTTCTTAGTAAAAACAGAACAAGTTACTATAGGGTAAATAACCTTCCCATGGTGTTTTAATCCGTAAGAAACTTAAAACAATAAGAATGCTTGTATTCCAATCCATCTCCCTCTTTTTTTGTTTTTGGTCCGGTTGGGAATCCAATCCAGCACACGTGCATTGGAGGCAAGTACTTTACCACTGAACTGCCACAACAACCCACATTCCTTTTGTGATAGCATAAAACTAAAGGGAGCTACATATTCAGATAATGACCAAACACTGACCTTAATTCAGTTGTAAGGAAAATTATTTCCCATTCAAATCAGCAGCATTTAAAACAAATCTTGTAAATATAGTTTATTCAGGAATGTTTTATGCAACTAAAGTAGGGAAAATTTTAAAAAATGAATTTGCAAACGGGTGGGGGGATGGGGGAAGGTAATGGGTACCAAGACATGTGAAAGGGTATCAATGTATGTGAATTAATGCACCTTCTATCTGGCAAATATCATGTAACCCTTTTACTAATTACAATAAAAAATTTTAAAAAATGAATTTGCAGCTAACCAAAAAGCAAGAAGTTATCCTAATTTTAAAACCTGTTAAAAATTCAAAACACAGAATTTCCTTAACATCTGTCTCCCACAAAGAATTAATAGAAAAATTAAATTAGAAAAGGAGCCAATAGAGCATAAAAGACCATGAATATATTAGCCAAGGGTAATTCCACAAAGCCACTCAACCCTTTCCCACAATACCTCAGAAGCTAGAATTCATAAAAGCCTCCATTTTCATTCTTTTTGCCCCTACATTTTCTAATCAACCATATTAACACATTTTCATATTAGAAGTAATCTGATTGTCTATGTTAAATCAATCTATACAAATTCTTATCTATGGAAATGTGAATTATGATCCTGTCCATGTTGAGAAACCTAAAGAAAATTCTTAGTCTATTATGACTAAGACCATCTTTCTCCAACTGGAAAGACATTAGTATTTGGAATACATAACTGCCAGAAAGTGTTCAGTACTACATGATAAAACTTAGATATTTGGACAATTTACTTCACAGTAGATATCTGAAAATTTGATGTATACATTAAAATAAAATATAGCATTGGTATGTTTAAACCCAAGAAGTGTTATCCCACTTAAACATACCATTGCATTTTATAGTTACAGTTTAATAATAATAATATATTTTTGGCCGGGAGTTTGGCCTAGTGGTTAAAGTGCTTGCCTAGCATGCATGAAGACCCGGGTTCGATTCCTCGGTACCACATACATAGAAAAAAGCCAGACGTGGTGCTGAGGCTCAAGTGGTAGAGCTCTAGCCTTGAGAAAACCCAAGGACAGTGCTCAGGCCCTGAGCTCAAGCCCAGGACTGGCAAAAAAAAAAAAATATATATATATATATACATTTTTTTAAGTAAATACTTTTCTCCAATTAAATTTTAGAACCAGTTTAAGGCCTACATCAGCAGTCTTTTTTTCTTCAGTGTAGTACTACTGTCTTGAGTTTTCTAAGTAAGCCCTCTGCCACTTGAACCACACCCCAGCAAATTTGTTTACTTAACTTTTGAGATTAACTCTTGCAAACTTTGCCTAGACTAGAATCAAATGCTATGTTTGAGTCCACCTGCCTCCAAGTAGTTGGAATAAGAAGCATGTTCTACCATGCCTGGAAAGACAACTTTTAAAGTAAAAATAATAGTCATAAGTAGTGGAGATATTGTAGGTTCTAGGAAAGTACACAGCCCTGGATAATCATTAATCACCACAACAAACAAGCAGTAAATAGTAGTATCTGTCTGCTACAAATAAACTAAAAATGCAAAAGGATAAGTAACTTCTGAAAAATAACACAGTGAGTGAGCATGCTTTGTTTGTCTCTTTATTCACTACATTTTTCAACAACCCCTTGACAATAACAATTTGTACAGACTGCAGTAAATTAATCTTTTAGAACTTTAATATCTATAGATAGATATCTCTGATAGCTACAAAATTTAAAGTATTCATCTAGCATTTAAGAACCTATCACCTCAGCAGATTCATACATTTTTAAAATAATATTTTATTGTAAAGGTGATATACAGAAGGTTTACAGTTACATAAGTAAGGTAATGATGCATTTCCAGTTGAATAGTTATCTCCTCCCTCATTTTCTCCTACTTTCCATCCTGCTGCCCTCTGCCCAATCCCGAGTTGTAAATTCATTTCCAACATGGTGTCTAGTGAGTATTGCTGTTGCATTGGTTTACTCTGTGTCCTTAGTCTCACCATTTTGCAATTCCTCTTTCTTTCCCCAGATCAGATAAATGTATTTATAAGACACAGGGTACCAAAATGAAAAACAGTGACAATAGGTGACAAAACAAAGGCGGGGAAGACTAAAGAAAAACAAACTTCACACAATATATTGAAAGCAAACTCTTGTTTCCATATCTTGGCATTCATTTCAATTAACATCAGTTTATATGGTCATATATACATAGTTATTGAGCTATTGTGATCTTCTGCTAGGTCTACCATAGATACCTAGACATATACTAATAATTACAAATGACAGAAAGTATAGAACCTATGTTTCTTTGGGTCTGACTTACTTCACTTAATATGATGTTTTCTAAGTCTTATGGATGGGGCAATGTAATTCCTCTTTTTTTTTCTTTTCAAAGCAAAGAAGCAAGGGTGATTTATTACAAGTTTGAACTCCAACCTCCGTGTGCCTGTAGCTGGCAACGCTAAGAGGCCTGTAATTCCTTTTTATGGAAGCATAGAATTCTGTGTGTGTGTGTGTGTGTGTGTGTGTGTGTGTGTGTGTGTGTCACATTTTCTTGATCATTTCATCTACTGAGGGCATCTGGGTTGGTTCCACATCTTGGCTATGGTAAATAATGCTGCAATGAACATAGTTGTGCTAGTAGCTTCTGTGGCCTTGTTTGTAATTATTTGAGCAAATGCTCAGAAGTGGGATTGCTGGAGTATAGGGGAGCTCTATGTATATTCTTTTGAGGAAGCTCCATATTGCTTTCCAGAGTGGTTGCACCAGTTTACATTCCCACCAACAGTGTAATAGTGTTTCCTTTTGGCCACATCCCCACCAGCATCTGTTATTTATTTTCTTGATAATGGCCATTCTAACTGGGGTGAGGTGGAACCTCAATGTAGTTGGATTTGCATTTCTTTTACAGCCAAAGATGTTGAATCAGACAGATTTACAGCCATATTTATTCTATATTGCCTTCAAAGGAAAACTCACTCCAATACTCCTCAAATTCTTAAATGAAACTGAAAGTGAAAAAGCACTACCATACTCATTCTATGATGCCAGAAAAACCCTCATCCCAAAATCAAACAGGGGCCCATCAAAGAAAGAGAACTATAGAATTTATTCCTTTAATGATCATCGTTGCAAAACTTCTCAATAAAATTCTAGCCAACCGACTTCAACAACTAATCCAAAAAAAAAAAAACCAAGAAAAAAAAAAACCCTCATACACTATGATGAAATGAGACTCATCCCAGGAATGCAAAGCTGGTTCAATAATGTAATTCAGCACATCAATAGGAGCAAGGACGAGAACCACATGATCATCTCAGTAGATACAGAAAAACATTTGACAGGATCCAATATTCCTATATGATGAAAGCTTTGAAAAAAACTAGGGATCTATGGAACATTCCTCGATACAATAAAGGCTGTATATAACAAATGTACAGCCTTATATTTAATGGTGAAAGTTAAAACTATTTCCTTTAAAATCAGGAATGAGGCAAATATGTCTACTCTCTCCACTTACATTCCTATTGGCTCAGGAGAAATTGGATACAAAGGAGAAAGTTAAATTCCAGGAGTATGGAAAACAGGGAAATAACGGGAGTTTATTGTGACTGTACAGGTGTTCCAGAGGCCGTGCTGTGATGAATATTTTTTAACAATTTTATTGTTATTATTGAAGTGTTGTATGGACAGTTTACAGTTTCGTAGGTCAGGTAATGAGTACATTTCTTTGTGGACCTTTCTCTTCACACCTTTCTTTGCTTTACCTCAGGTTCCCCTGCCCATTTTTAAGGCCAAATAAAAAGGGAAAATGTGGTCCAGGGGAGAGGCAGCAAACGTATGATGGTTTTAAATAAAGGAGAGAAAAAAAATGACTAGGCACATCATAAAAAAGAAAGACCTGAATCATATGTTTCAAAGTTGATGGGAATTTAGAAACTATATATCACGTGGACCTTGGCAAATTCCTTAAACATCTGAGGGTGATGTGCCAGTTCTAATCTGGGGAAATGTGTTCCTTGCTTCATTTAAAATTTATCTCATCTCTCTGGGAGGCAAATGAATAAAAACAGCTGCCACTCCTCAACTCATGTTCACCTTCTGGAATCCATCTAGTACATACATGAATACATCTCCTAAAATGACTGGTTTTCTTCAATGCTATAGCATTGTGATGACAGTAATAACAATGTGAACCTATTACTATGTTACCATACAACAGTCTTTACTAACTGACATGGAGAAAGAGCACTCAGTGTGTGCTACAGAGCAATGACCATTTTCTTCAGTTCAATGATCAAAAGGCATCAGTGATGCATCAATCCAATGTAGCTTCTCATATCAGCTCTGCTCTTTTCCATGACATGATTATGAATAGATATTCTCTTCATGTACTTATTTGAAAAACAGAGCCAAAACCAACTCCATAGGTTGAAGAGTAAATAAATTACATGAGAGAATGTAGTTTGAGCCATGACATGTGGGCACAATCAATAGCCATTTCCCCATCTTACGCATAGATGTATTCCTATGGAAATAATCAAATAGCTACCCTCCCTTGAATTTATTTCTATGACAATGCTCTTCCCCATGTTTCATGGAACCTCATTTCCTAGCTTCCCAGTTTCTTCCAATTCTCTTCGCTTTCTACATTCTTATCATAGGAGGCCTCATCCTTACATCTTACATGGTAATAACTAGATCTACCTCCACAGAGCTTCTCGCACAACTGTTTCTTGGCTATCATGTTCTGATTTGACTTTTATCTATGATCTTTCTTAATAGCTCCTATAACAGTGTCCTATGGCTACTAGGACCAATTATGAAAAACTAAGTGGCTTAACACACAGGGAATTTCCTGATGCGTTCCATTCCATTCAGGAAGCCAGCAGTACAAAAATTAAGAAGTCCACAAGGTTGGATTATTCTTTTAACATCAAGGGGAGAGTCTGTTTCATGCCTCATTCTCAGCTTCTGGTAATAGTCAACAAATGTGATCAGTTAGAACTAGTTAGAATTAGTTATACTGGAGCAGTCTCTTGTTTTCAAAGAAGTTCTCATTCTTAGGTGCTGGGAAGACACATAATTCATGGGACAGAAATCCAGTTCAGACATCAAATCTGCTCCCATTCTCAAACTGCTATGTTCATAAATGACACCAATTCACAATTTCAAAACAACAAACTGAGAATATAACATACTCTCTACTTTCCTTGGCATTGCATGCTATCATTATGCTCAGCTATTTTCTGGTCCTAACATTTCTAGAATCTGTATGAGAACCTTAAAAGCAGTGATCTAATGCAACAGTCAATTAAGTGTCCTTCAGATTTAAACCCCCAGAGGAACATGTATATTTGAAAGACATATGTACTTTATTTTTTTTTCTAACTTGTCACGAATATGGTAACTTCTACTTTCATACTTTAGTGCTCGGATTTCTGATATACATCATTTTTCAGGACTAGAGGAACTGAAAGGTAGAGTGGTTCCTGTGGAAGCAGCTCTGGATTCAACTTCTTATTTCAGCTTGATAGACTCTTACAAATCTTCAAAATGTGATAAAAAAAACCTATCATACCTATAATCTGCCTTTCTATTAGGTTTCAAGGCCTCTTTGAGAAAGGCAAACAAAAGGGCCTTATTTCAGTATTTTGTTGAGATTTAATATTATAACTGGCTCCAGAGATCTACAATAAAAGTACTTACTTTCATTTTAAAAAATAAACAAACATAATAGACCAATGTAATTGCCTGAATTATAAGCCATCCTCCATTACCCACACACAAACACTTATACACACACACACTGATTTTAGCAATGGCATTTTCTTCCTAAGACATATTACCTCAGTTTATAAAATTTGTTGTAGAAGTAAATCATACTGTGATTGTTAAAATACAAAACATGACATGTGAGAAGCCTACTTAACACCCTAGTCTTCTATGGTTTTATTTCAAAATTACTACACTGAACCTCCATTTCTCCCTTGCTTTTATTCTCCCAAATGAAACCTATATTTAAGAATGCTGTAAGAATACTGATTCCATGGAGACAGGGTTTTTGTTTGATATGCATAGTAGACCTTAGGGCTTTTAAGGAAGTAGGAACTATGAGAAGGCAGAATGTAGGAAGGCATCCAGCTGTCTTTATACTCCATAGATACTTCTGATTTCTGCCTCCCCTCCAAAAACAATTTTTCTAATTGCTGTGGCTCCATATTCCCTCAAAGTATGTACATCTCCTCAGCCCCCTTCCCTGTCTGAGAAAACCTATTTCTAATTCCTTGGGGAATTAGGTGATTGATAGTGCTTCATCCTGTTCAGGTTTCTGTAGGAGTCTGAATTGTTTCATTCTTACCTCTACATCTTTCTTCCCCAAGAAAGGACTCAACTCTTCAACACTGTTATGTGTTAATACTAAGAGCTACTGAAGAATGTGAATGCACTCTGCTCTGTAAAATTCATAGCATGCATCATACTTGCCACACCTAATGTTGAACTATCTGTCACTGAAAGCCGGAGTGAAGTATATTTTACTTAAGTAAAAAGTAACCTCTGTTTGTTTTTCAAAATTACTATGAAGAAAATTTAAAAGGAACAATTAAATTTGGTTTTACAGGCATAACCAGGAGTTCACATATGATGTTGCTAACCGATAATGATATATGACACCTACACAAAGCACATGAAAATACTGGAGATGAACAGGATCTAGAGGAGAAGTTTTAAAATAGGAAAGCTACAATCCTGGATTAATATATGATTTTTGGTACAAAGTAACTGATCTTTGGCCCTTAAATCAACAAATCTATTCATAGGATATGATTAAATACCCTTTATACAGCACCATGGGTAAAGAAATATTTTATCATGGGGCTGACTGTTTGTCTTTGCTGTTCAAAAAGGAATGTTTTATTCCTGCTTTCAACTTTTGCATTGAGGCAATGGAAAAGTGCTGTCAAGTCATTCAAGATTATGTCTCATCAACAACTTAAAATATAACTCTCAAATTGCTCACCATCTCATTTTCGAAGGAAATATAGTCTTGATTAAGCCTGATTCACTCTCATTTAGCATTAAAAAACCATTAGCAAGAAATATTACTGAAATTTATCACAACTTTATTTTAAAGTTGTCTGCTTTACTTGAATGCATAATTTGATAGGAAGGAACACGCTTTCTCCCCAATTCTTGCTACATCTACATTTGCTATCTATCATATATAATCTACTGGGAATCATTTATTCCCCTATCATTTTCTATAGTTTCCTAAGCACACAGACTTATACCTTAAAAAATCATTTTGTGTTTTTCAGAAGTTATAAATTTATCATATGACCAAGAATTCCATGGCTAAATAGTGACCTAAGAGAAATGAAAAACATTAACTCATAGTCTCTCATGCAAAAGTTCTTAGCAGCATGATTCACAAGGGCCACAATGGGTGAATTCAAATGTCCAAGAACTGATTGCATGGACAAAATACAGTAAATCCATAGATTAGGGAATTATTTAGCAACCAGAAGGAATAAAATACTGATACAAATTACAATTCAATGAACTACAAAATTCTTATACTAAGTGAATAAAGTCATGAACAGAAGATATGCTAGTCTATTTACTTGAAATGTGGAAAAGGGAAATCTATAGAGATGAAAAAGTAGATTAGTGGTTTCCTGGAACTGGAGTAGAAACAGAGACATGAAAGATATCGCAGAGTGATTTAAAAAGAAAAACACTAAAACTAGATTTTACTAATGATTTTACATTTTGATAGTCTAATAATCACTCATAACTTTCTAAAAACTCGTTTGCCCTTAAGTAATAATAAAAATTAGCAGGAAAATGAGATTGATACAACAGTGACTTAACTATATGCTTACAATGACTTTAAAAAGAGCAATAAAAATGAAATTTGGCCCTTTAAAAAAAATCTGTATTAAGTAACCCATTAATGTCTTGTAATTGGCTGGGGAAAAAGTTGTGAAGATAAGACTAGTCAATTATGAGAAAGTTCTTCATTTTACTCAGAATGATACTTTGCTTCAAACTTGAGTTATTTGAACTTTGAAAACATTTTACTTCAGAAACTCAACCGTCTTGGCATAGCGTCAACAGCAGGGCATGCATGGAGCAGTGTCTGGTACACTAGTAGAAAACAAAGATTTTAAAATTCTGATCGCAGGGCACCCATCAGAGGGCCTCATTTTAATCATCTAAACTGTGAGCTTGTGATGACCAAGTTCAAAAGCGTGGTGGGTGTCAGGAAGGAAGGAGAAGTGGGCAGACAGATTTTTAATCTCAAAAGCACAGAAGGAGAAACCCAACACTCTGATACCCTTTCACTAACCAAAGGTGGATCCACGTTGCCAGTGTTTTGTTTGTTTGTTTCACGGTGCACATCTGTCATCAGTCTCCCTGCTTTAATCCTGCAAGACACCAGCTAATCACACCACCTGCAGGATATTATCTCACTCCCCGGGTTTGTTTCAGGGTTTCCCAGGGACCTATCCCTTTCTGTTGCCTGCCTGTTTCTCAGTGCAAGTTCTGAGGAGCTGCCTTCTTCCAGAGGAACTTCGGAAAATGCGATGAACCCTGCCATCTCAGCCTCCCCAATGAAGGGACACGTGGGGAACGGGGAGTGGGGGGACGCCCTGGAAGAGGGACAGGGCAGCGAACCCTTTCCTTTCTACCAGGAAGGCATCTGAGGACCTTCCACAAGGGGTTGAAGCAGCAGCAGCCGGGGATCCAGGCCCTTGGCTGTGTCTCTCAGCTGCCACCTCACCCTGCTCTTCTGCTGCCCGTGTCCCCAGATAGGGAACCACGGAATAGCTGTCGGGGACCCCCTGAGGCCATTGATTAACTCACCTAGCTATTGACCAAAGAATGGGGGGCGGGGAACCGGTGGAGTTGGCTAAAAGCCCTGAGCGCGGTGCTGGCAGAGTCGGAAAGAACCGGGGTCTCTGCTGACCCCCGTGGCCAGCCGGCTGCTGCCCAAAGGAAAACGACGTGGCACGGCCGGCGCGACGGGCTCGGAGGTCAGCGCTGGCCACTTTTAGTGCCCAGGGGGCAAACCCCACGGGCGAGCGGCCCCCGGTGATGAGGGGCGCTGCTCCGGGCTCTCCCGACGCGCCCCGGCTAGCCCACGGAAGCGGATGGGGTCGACCTCGCCGAAGAGGACCTTGCGCTTCGGGCCGATAGGGCGGGAGACGGCAAAGTTGCACTTGGCCTCGCTTTTCCACGGCTTAGTCTCCCCCACACCCCTCGCCCCGCCGTCTCCCCCGGTCTGTCCCCTCCACGGTCTCCCAGGTGGCACCCATTCTGGATGCCAGCCCATAAGGTGCTTACCAGCGCGGCGCTCGGAGACGCGGGCGGGGCCGGGGATGTCAGGTCGGTTCGCGCTCGCGCTCCCTCAGCCTCGGCTGGCTGGGACTCCGGCTCCTGCTCGCCGATCCCCGTGCGCGCAGGGAGCTGAGGCTCCGCCAGGCACAGTCAGCGACCGACGTGCGGGGCGGGGGAGCAGCCGGGCCCCGCCCCGGAGCACCGCGAGCCCTCCCTGCAGACTCCGTCACCAAGGAGCCTCGTGTCCACCCCCACCACACCGCGCTTCTTGTGCGTTTGTTCTGCGGTCACCCGTGACCATCCACCTGTGTCCTCCCCGCCTGCCTCTCCACGCTCCCTGTCCCCCCACCCCGCCCCAGGCGACGGTGGGGGTGGTTAGGAATATTCTGGGTATGACCATGGGAATGTTTGCGCCTTCCCTCCCGACCTCTGACAATTAGTGCTGGCTTGGGGACTCTCCAAGGATTTGTGTCCCCTGAGTGTCTGTCCTAAGCTCGTCCTTGTGATCTAATCGTGCATGCTCTGAGAATTTACGACTGCGCAGAATTTTCTTATCTGCTCCTGTAATCAGCGCCTTTGTGGGTCCCCCCCCCCAAATTATTTTGACAGACCGGGAGCAAATATGCCACGCAGGCTAGTTTTTTTATGCAAACAAAAGCAGAAATCAGTGTGTATCGAGTTTCCATTTCAAATGCTTACTAAGGAAAATATAAAGTCATTATTAAAGTCGTGGTGGTACTAGGGTTTGAACCAAGGCACACAGCAAACACTGTCACTTGAGCTACACCACCAACTCTTTTTTGCTTTAGCTTATTTTTTCAGCCAAGCTCTCACATTGTTGTATTTCCAGGTTATGCTCATACTACCATCCTCCTGACTATGCCTCCTGCTCAAGCTGGGGTGATTTATTGTGATCTTTAAAAGTCAGTGGAGGGTATGGTGGTTCACATCTCTAATGACAGCTACTCCAGAGGCTGAGCTAGGGAATATTGTGGATTAGAACAGGGTTAAAAGTTAGTGAGACCCCTATCTCAAATACCAAGCTTGAAATACGGGTTAGGTTTATTAGGTTTATTAGCGTGAGAATTGGTAGTTGAGAGGATCTCAAAGTCCACGAAGGCCAAGACAAAAGACCCTACCCTACTCAAAGTAATAGCTAAGAGTCTAGCTCAAGAATTCTGACTAGCACACACTGGGTCCAAAGTTTAAACTCCAACATGAACTAACAAAACAAATAAACAACAGCAAGAAGTCATAAGCAAAGTATGTCAATTCTACTAGAAAATGAAAACGAATGAAATGATACTTCTCTGCTTTTTTTTCTTTTTAATTTCTTATTCTCTGAGCCCACAGCCTTGGCAAGCACTTTACCATTTGAGTGATTCCTCCAGACCTTTTGTTTTTAAGACAGGGTCTCATTTACCTTTGGCTTTTGGTCTCCCAAGTAGTTAAGGTTATAGACATATTCCGCCATGCAGTTTCTTCTTTGCTTTTTGGGGGTATTGCTTTTCCCCTGAAGTTCTGGTATCTCTTCTGATTTCCTGAAAGTTGTGGTTACTGCTCAGTTGTCATGACACTAATCATGCTCATTTGTATTGCCTCTGATATCCTGGAACTCAAGGCTTGCCTGAGATACATGCTAGTTCTCTACGAATATCAAATTTCCTTTACTGCAAATCTATGTGAAGAATGCAAGTAAAATACAGGTAAAGGCTCAATCAGACTTTTATTCAATATCTATAACTGTACAATGGGGTAATTTTCTGTATTTGCAGATAATAAACTGAGCTCAGTATGGCTAGATAATCTAAATACCGCTAAGTGAGATAAATCCAAGCTAGTTTTAAATCCACTTTATCTGCTCTGGCTGCTCAAATGACCAACTCCATCTCTTCAATTCTGTGAAATCTGAGGGCCAGCCTGAGTTCCTTTGCTTGCACTGGGATCTTGAAACTCTTCAGACACCGATGGGAGACATTGATGATGATGCTTACCTCATTTCTATCCTCTTTCTCTGAGTTCGCTTCATGTTCAATAAGTATCTGAAAAACATTGACCCATTTATCCATTTTAATAGATGTTTTATGAAAGAGGTCATCTGATTCCTGTAACCCCATCTCAACTATAAGAAAAGAACATGTGGTGTGGTTTGGTTTTGTTGTTTATTTGCTTCTTCTACAGTATTCTTTTTAGTAAATTAGTCGTAGTCCAGGGGATTCAATTCAGGGCCTTGAGTCAACAGTCAGCTTCTCTTACAGCTGGTTTTCTACTACTAGAGCTAGACTTCCATTTCCACATTGTGTGTTGGTAAATTGGAAATCCAAAGTCTCACAGACTTGTCAGCTCATGCTGATTCTGAACCATAGTTTCCAGATCTGAGCCTCAGATCTAAGTAGCTAGGATTATAGGTGTGAGCCACTGGTACTAAGCTAAATGTAGTATTTTTGTTTTGCTTTTTGTTTTCCTAGAAATATTTCTTCACAAAATGGTAATATTCACTGTCCATAATGCACAAATGATATATGCTTCAGAATGAATAAAGTGAATCTTAAAGAAGAGGACTTTAATTATACTTATCTTGGAGTCTGTTTATTTGGAGGGTTTTTGTGATGAAAGTATTCTGAGATAATCAATTCTTTTCGCTATTTTATTCCTGCCAACATTGGGGGCTTTAACATTTCTAAATTGTCAATATAAAGTCATAATAGTATTGGCATTCCTATACAAATCAGAGGAAGATTTACACTCAGTTTCAACAAAGGCAGTCTTAACTAGGACCACATTTTAATTTTTAAAATGATGCAACATCTCAAGGAGAGTGATAAATAAAAATATTTCTCAGTTCAGTGCTGATAGCCCTCTCAGCTGTCACTTTCATGATTTCACATTAACTTAATGACTTAACTAAGTTATTAATGCGCATGACCATTTTCTGAAAAATTTTTCTACATTAGTTATTTACAAACAGCCTTGCAAATTTCTGCTGTAAAGAAACATAGAAGCACATAAACCTACTGAGGCCAAATCTTTTCCCGCTCTCCCCACCCTCCCTATTTGGATATCCACAAATACACGTTAGCTTGGTAATGCATATCTTGTGTACTGGGATGGGTTTCTCCTGAGTTATTCAGGCCACCCTTGGATCTCTGGCCCCAAGTGATCCCTCTTTTCTCAGTTATTGGGATTATAGGTAGAACTGCCATATTTGGCTTGAGACCTAAATTTAATATTCAGTTTCAAGAAATGCAGCCAAAGTATTATATTTATGTATTTATTTCACTACCCTTATGAATAAAACAATTTAACAATCTTATTTATATAACAACTTTATTATTATGCAATCTTATTTAAACTCAATCTTGTGTCTATCTGAATAATCAAAGAAAAATAACCTCCAGACACGTATAGGTTTCAAATCAAGAATATTACCCATGCCTACTTCAAAGTTGTGGATAATTTTGATATGATTTCTCCAAATCCATAAAATTGATACCTGATATCAGCAGATACCATCTATTCATTAGTTTATGAATCACAATTTGTACTTACCAAGATCTCCAAGTGGTTTGTGTAAAGTAACATTAAAGTTTTAAAAGCACTGTTAAACATTCATGCAAAACACAGTGGTTAATTTTGTGAGGTTTTACTGTGGATAAACTGCTTTCTTGACATTAAGAATGGTAATCCTTTCATCATGGAACAGTAATCCTACTGTTTAGGTAAATCTGATTTCTGTGCTGATCAACACAATTTATAGCCAAGATTTTAGATAGGTAAGAAAGATAGAATAGAAAGTCACTCAGAAAATGAAGGATTTTTCTTTCCTAAAAGCAAGTCCCAGGTCACCTGACATGAATTATCAAGCACTGGCATAAATAATATTTAAAATATGGGCCGAGGTATGGCTCCAGTGGCAGAGTATTTGTCTAGCAAGGGTAAACTTTTGAGTTCAAAATTCAACAGAGCCAAGAAAAAAAAAACAACTCTGACATATTATTTTCAATAATTAAAAATACATTCAAATATGTAATTTTTGAATTGACTTTTGCCAGGCACTGGTGGCTCATGCCTGTAATCCTAGCTACTCAGGAGCCTGAGATCTGAGGATTTTGGTTCAAAGCCATCCGGGGAACAGAAGACCATGAGATTCTTATCTCCAATTAACCACTAGAAAACTTCCAGTGGTGCTGTGGCTCAAGTGGTAGAGCACTAGCCTTGAACTGAAGAGATCAGGAACAGCACCCAGGCCCAGAGTTCAGGCCCCATGAGCCATCAAAAAATAAATAAAAAAATTCAACCTTTAATCAGATGTCACTATTTTGATGGAAGGTTGGATATTTAAAATTCATCCGTAACAAAACATTTGATCAAGAAGTTATGCCAGCCAAACAGGCTACAGATGCATTAAAAAGGAAGTAATCTATAAAAGGAACTTGTGGAACTCATTATTTACTCCCCACACAAGAACTTCCAAAGGTAATTCGCTATTAGAAAACCACATACATAAATAAGATTGTTGAATTACTTTTATGCGTAAGGGGAGTGAAATAAATATGTACAATACTTTGGCAGATTTATTGAGATTGATCATTAAATTTGGTTCTTAAGTTAAACATGATGGCCCAGCCCCAATGACTTAGAAGAAGCCAAAAACTCCGGGCCAGAAATTCAAGGACAGCCTGATTAATATGGCAGGACCTCTCTCTCTCTCTCTCTCTCTCTCTCTCTCTCTCTCTCTCTCTCTCTCTCTCTCTCTCTCTCTCTCTCTCTCTCTCTCTCTCTCTCTCTTTCTCTCTCTTTCTCTGTCTCTCTCTCACACACACACACACCACAGAGAGAAAGAAAGAAACAAAGACAGACAGAAATGTAAGAAAAATTACAATAATCAAATCAAAAGGGGAGAACAAAACAGACTATACAAGTTAGCTTCCTCAGTACTATGTGTGGAAACACACTAATAATCAAATAGTTTATTGTGGTCATTAAAGCCTCTTATATAGATTATCAGTTTGAACCAGACATTATCAGAGGGTTACATTTCTATAATGAAGAAAGATGACCAAATTTGGTTCTGTATCATGTAACTCAATTAGTCATTGATTAAAGTGTAATCTCTAAGACAAATCTTACTGGTGACAATAATGAAATTGTTAGCAGAAATAATACAGTTTGATAATTTTTAAAGCAACACAATATACTAGTCTCCTTGTCCTTTATTAACAAATTGATTACTGATTCAAATGTGGTCATGTTTTTGCTATCTTCCATGACTTCCTCTTCATTTTTTATTTTCATTTTTCTGTAGCAGTTGTCCATCATGGACTTATTTATACCATCTGCTTTATAGGACATAAACTAGATTCGAATGACAACTCTCTCCCCTGTTCCTAGCACAATACAATGTCATAATAGGGACATATTAACCTTTTGATAGGTAATAGGCTTTAAAAACCTCTTCAAGCCAGGCATGGTGGCTCACGCCTATAATCCTAGCTACTCAGGAGGCTGAGATCTGAGGATCACAGTTCAAAGCCAGCCTGGCACTAAATAGTCCGTGAGACTCTTTATCTCCAATTATTCACCAGAAAACTGAAAGTGGTGCTGTGGCTCAAGGGGTAGGGCAGTAGCCTTGCACTGAAAAGATCAGGGACAATGCCCAAAACCAAGGAATAGGGTGGTAGCCTTGAGCTGAAGAGCGAGCTCAGGGACAGCATCCAAGCCCAGAGTTCAAATCCCAGGACCCACACACACACAAAAAAACACCGTTTCTTACATTATGCAAATAGTAGCTAAAATTATTTTTTACAAGTACAAAATATGGATATGAAATTAAATTACCTTTAAAGCCACCTCCTTCAACTGTTCAGCTCATTATCTCATACGTAACCATCTATCACAATTTATAATAGTTATGTCCTGCTCTTTGTTAGTGCATATTACATACTGATTACATGTACGCAGAAATATTGCATATATCATAGTATGTCACAAACTGTAAGATTCTGAAGCCTTCATTATTTATCATATAATGCCTTGAAATTCTACTGATATTGGCAAACTTCTTATTTGGTACCTCTGGTGATATTGATGATACTGTCACTCTTTTTAGCTGTTATATAATATTTCATTCGACAAAAGTAGTAAGACTTATTTAGACATTCCCTCATATAGAAACATTTTGTTTCTTTCCAAGGATTTTTATAAATTACAAGTACGAGCTACAGTTAACATTTTTTTGCATTTTTTATTGTAATTAGTAAAAGGGTTACATGATATTTGCCAGATAGAAGGTGCACATTAATTCACGTACATTGATACCCTTTCACATGTCTTGGTACCCATTTCCCTCCCCCCCACACCCCCCACCCGTTTTGGTTTTCCCCCCTTCCCTATCAAATTTCAAATAACCAAATACAAATAAATTCAATATATCAGATAACAAAGTGAGATACTATACCAATATGAGATAACCAAGGGACAGCAAAGGAGATGAGAGACAACATAGTACATTAAGGACAACAATCATTCGTTATATGGCTTTTGTTTCAATATCCTGGAGGTCCTTTCAATTAGCTTCATACTATATGGCCTTATGTATCAAGATTTTGCTCTATCACGGATCTCTGCTCGTAGAGCCCAAGGTTTCTACTGATTATGATGAACGAGGGAAACCATTGAGCCTAAGTTCCTTTGAGTCTGGCTTACTTCAGTTAATATGATTTTTTCTAAGTCTCCATTTCCTAACAAATGGGGTGATGTCATTCTTTCTGACAGCAGTATAGAAGTACTAGCTACAGTTAACATTTTTTATAATGGAACTTTATACACATAGGAGTTACTCCATGGATATTAGAGCTACATTTGGATTATAGAATATAACTTAATGTGAAATGTCTTATGTTAACAATGTTATATAAGGGTCATAGACCCTTGTAGCACAAACCCCCTCAAGCCTAAAGTCAGGAATTTTTTAAAGCCTACCAATTTTGCAATTACTGTGTATTTTTTCTGATTGACCAACACACTTCAGTGGGAGACCAAAGAAACTTGGTATTGACTGATATTGACCCTCTGATGCTAATTAGAAGTTATACAACATTTCCAGGACCTGTTTTCTTATCCTTAGTAGTAGGGAATAGGGCTGGATGATTTCCTACAAACATTCCAGGTCCGCATAGCATATTTCTTCTCTCAAGATAGCCATGCAGTAAACAAGCACAGACAAGGTGTATTCAAGAATCTATAAGGAGGAGGGGCTGAAGTCATTGCTCACGGCTAGTTTCCCTGGCATGCTGGAAGACCTAGGCTCTACATCCATTGCTGAAGGGAGGGCTCAAGGGAGGGGGAGGACAACATATTTCCACAAGGAAATGATGACTTAATGTCATTTAAACAAATGTGAGTATGCTTCAAGAATAAAAGTATAAAAAAAGAGGCTCATATCTTGATTTACCTGCCTGAATATAGAAATATTTTATTTTGCCTTTAGCTGTGAACAATGAATGCTCTTTTAGAATCAAGTCTTTCTTGAATTCCACATTATACTGAGGAAAAGACAGAGGAAAATTCATCATTGTTGGTGCTTATGTATTTCCTATGGACCCAAAGGAATTCATGGAAAATCTGTGTCCAACACTGGGCACTTGGCTTTCTTGGAATTGTTTCTCATATTTCCCCAGATTCCTAATTCCCCAAATACTACCTGCTTTCGTCTTCTCAATTGTTCACCTTATTGTAAGTTCATCTGCTATATCAATACATAGCCCATTTGCAGCATAAAGAATTATCCAGGCGGTAGGGCTGAGGAAGGAATTGCCCAGAAGTTTCTTTGAAGTTAACACGAAAAGTCAAAAAATGATTATTTTCATGCAAGATTTTAATGTTCTCCTCTAGCACTAACCCAGGCACCTCTTCATCTATTTCATTCTTTTGAAGTTATAGTACCACCTTTTGCTTCAATTACAAAAGGACGAGGTGCCCCAAAATACAACGTTTATAACATAGAAATTACCCATTGGCTAAAAGAGCAGCCAGAAATAGAACATATAAAATGCAGTGATGTAAACTGGGGAAAACATATGACAATACCAATATTGCATTTGACTATGATGATACATATCATGACAAATGTTCATTGTTCAACAGATCATAGTTTACTTTCAGTTTCGACACAGATTACTTTCTGCCCACACAAAGAAGAAAATTTAAGTACGCACTAAGCAGATAATTATAAAGCATGATTTTTATAAAAATGCTTTTTCAATTCTGTTAAGTTAATTCAGGTCAGAGGGTATTTATTATTGGGTAAGCATTCTGTTAGCTACTAGGAACAAAAAGATGGCAAAACATGATCACTAACAAGAAAAGATGACACCTTTTGATGGTAGTATTTGTTACATTGATAGCATTTCCAATCTCCAATCTCAAAATCAAGTGGTTTTAGTGTATGCCACCTTCAAGCAATGACTGAAGAGGGATGCAAGACAGAATTCACATACATTTTACAAGGGGCTCAGCATGATTCATATAATTAGGGATTCATTAAAAACTCCGAAAAAACTTAGTGATGATCATTTGTAAAATTCAAAATTACATACAATTTTGTAAAATTTAATACATTTGGAATAAAGTGCTTGGGAGAAGCAAGATAACTTGCATAGGAAAAGTAGTAGCCTAGAAGCTAAGAAATTCAATCATTGCCCTTCATCATTGACCTGCAATGACGAAACTTAATTTCACTTCTATAAATTTAGCTTTCACTACCTGTGTGAGAGAGAAGAATTTAAAATAGCCCATGACCCTTCCCTTTTAGCTTTCACCCAACAACTGGGTAACACTTCGAAAAGTAGCAAGTAAAAGTAGCCTAAAGAGTTCAGTTCTAGGAAGGCCAAGTGAGGTTGACAGGTTTTCAGTTATTCAGTGGGCCATGTGCCGCTCTATGTAGTTACTTGCCTGGCTATATGGGATAAATGCTCTTCTGCTTATAACAATACACTGTAAATAGGAAGTTTAATGAACTTAAATTTGGAGGATTACAATAAAGTAAGGAGACAACTCAAATTTAGTTCAATCTGTCTTCTTTTTTGTCTTGGGGGAGGGGGTATCTGTCATAGGGCTTGAATTCAGAGGCCTAAGAGCTGTCCCTGAGCTCTTCAGCTCAAGGGTAGCTGTGTATCATCTTAAGCCACAGGTGCTCTACTTCTTATTTTCTGGTGGTTCATTAGAGATAAGAGTCTCCAGAACTTTCCTACCCCAGGCTGGCTTGAAACTGTGATCTTGAGATCTCAATCTCCTGAGTAGCTAAGATTATAGGTATGTGCCACCAGCACCTAGCCAATCTGTCTTTTAATTTAAGACTTTTTTGAAAAACTAAGAGCACTTTTTCGCACATAGAAAAGGAACATAGTAAATTAAATTTATTCTTTTATTTCCTGCTCATTGTTAAAAGTCTCTCTGACATAAAGTTCACAAGAAGAGATTGATTTTCTTTCATTCTTTCTTTCTTTGGGGATGTTTTTAGGGTTGGTTTGAACTCAGAGCTTCATGTTTCTTGACAGGTAGTCTAACAACTTGAACCATCCCCCAGTGGGGTTTCTGTGTGTGAGATTTTTGTTGCTGCTGTTGTTTGCATTAATTATTTATTTGGACAGAGAATGCTAGTTAAAGGGGCATAGATAACAGCTATTATCTTCACGTCCCATGTAGCTGGAATCACAGGTCAACTACTTTTACTTGCTGCTTTTCTAAGAGTTACCCCAGTTGTGGGGTTAAAGCTAAATGGAAGGGGTTCACTGATGGTTTTAATAACTTTTCTCTCACACAAGTAGTAAAAGCTAACTCTAGAGAAGTGGCTGGCTTATGTGGTGGCAGAGGTGGGTGGGTGGGGGTCACTAATTCTGCTTACACTGGTCCAGAATCTCTGTCTGCCTCGTATCTGGCTCCCAAGTCACTAAGATTTAGATATGAGCCACTACACTAAGTAGAATTTAACTTTTAACTTAAAAATGGATTGATCTTTTACTTAATTTTTCCTTATTCTTTTTAATTTAATTTTTTCATCTTTCTTGAAAATGTACCAAAAAGCTGATTGTTAATCAGTATATCATAGGCCTCTAGCTTGCACTTCTGCTACATATCTAACAAGTTTGTCTTTACAAAAGTAAGAAACTTGGCTCCAATTATACTCAAAATTGAGTTAATCTAGCATTGATTATAATTTTTAACCAATACTTCACATTGTCATTATATTTAACTTCTATTTTATAGAAGTGAATTTTAATTTAACTCACTCATTTGATCTTCCCATGGGATAAGAAAAAAAATCGGATAGGGAAACCACCCTGCAGCCTTGCATGTGTCACATAACTTAGCACTTTTAAATTATTTAAATTTTATTGTAAAGGTGATCTATGGAGGGTTTACAGTTAAATAAGTCAGGTAATAAGTACATTTCCTTTGGGACAATGTCATCCCCTCTTTCCTTCTCTTCTAGCTTTCCCCTCTCAACTTCGCTCCTTCCCAAGTTGTATGGTTCATTTCTAATCTAGTGTCTAGTGGGTTTCACTGGTGTATTGTTTCACTCTTTGTACCTCCTCCCAATTTTTGTGCTTCCCCTATCATGCCCCAAATTAGATAAACTTGTATACAAGACAAAGTATACAGAATCTAAAGCAGCAACAGAGGGAATAAACCAGAGAACAAAGGAAAGAACTTCAAACAAGACACGACAAATAAGTACTCTTAGACATGATTAATGAAAGAGCTGTCTCAACATTCATGCAGTGAGACCAAAGGAAGATATTCTTAGGAGAGGATCACAAGGGCTCAATAGGTATGTGCATATGGTCCTACAAAATGACTGTTAGTGAAATTAACTCCAAGAAATGGAAGCAAGAAGCTTTTTATTGTACTGTTTACTATTGACTTTTAAATATCCATTTGCTTCACAGAAAATCATCAATGATATGTAATCTGTGCTAGTAAAACATAAATAAAACTTCTCAATCCCTTTGTATGATTTATTAAGCTAGAATCTCACACACACTGAAGACTAACTCTACCTCTTTTCACCCATGTGAAACAACCTACAGGGGCACACACCTAATACAAGAGAAGTCTGGCAAGCCAAAGTGTTGGCTTTTTTGCCCATTCTCCCTTGTCTCAGAGATGCCTAAGGAACTATTACCTTTTGACTTCTAGAGTAAAAGAAAAATGTAGTGGGGGCATTGGGGGGATTGGAGGATAGTAGAAGATAAACAAGGGAGGTAAATATGTTTGACAAGAAATGTACTCATTACCTTACTTATGTAACTGTAACCCCTCTATACATCACCTTTACAACAAAATTAAATGAAAAAGAAACAATATGTTGACATCTATAAATGTAAGTAATCAGGAAGAGTTAGCATTGCTGTTGCTAATATTATCACCATTCTGGACCGAAAAGTCCATGAGACTCCATTTCCAAAATAATCAGCAAAAAGCTGGACTAGAGGCATAGTTCAAGTGATAGAGCACCCACTGAGCAAGAAACTCAGGTATAAGAATGTCTTCTGCTTTTTGAAAATACTCCCAAGTCATTTGCATCTGGATGAGAATTACAAGCCAAAAACTGAATGAGTTGTTCAGCCACAGCCACATCTTAGTCACCTCTCTCTTCTTGGCAGCAAAATAGAGGAAAATAAAAGACACATTCTGGGGTGTGACTAAAGTCTATTTGGCCCAGAATAATTGACGTATTCTAACAAGACACATTAAAGCTACTCAGTAATACCCTAAAAGATTCCGCTTTTTTTGTGATTTAAGTGTGAACCATATTAACTACACAAACATCAGAGGAAACAAAAATATCAGCATAAAAAGTCTTCCCATCCATCATCCAGAGACAAAAGTTTTTTTTTTAAAGAAACAACTACTGCATATCTCATACATTGTATGCTTCAAAGTGGTAAAAACACAATCTCTGCCAATCTCTGCACTCAAAAGAATAGGTGTCTGTAGCAAATTCATAAACAGAAAACATACAGAGTGATGCCATGTGACATATCTTGTGCACATACTGCTCTCTGATGGGTCATGCCACTCTTAACTACTGAGATATAAACCCAGGGAAAAAACTAACTTGTAACAAACAGAAGGACACAAGTACAAAAACATATTTTTATAGTTTGATTGACTAATATTTACTCAGTAATTACAGACATCTGTCACAATTAAGAATTGCCGCCACTATGGCCCACAAAAGAGATTAAGATACAATAAGAAAAAAAACAGTAAAAAGTACAATAAAGGCAAACTCATGGGTATAACTCATGGAATTAAAAGAATAAAACATAGGTAGAGTGCTTGCCTAGCATGCATGAAGACCCAGGTTCAATCCCTCCAAATCACATACATAGGAAAAAAAAGCTGGAATGGTGCTGTGGCTCAGGTGGTAGAGCTCTGACCTTGAGAAAGCCCAAGGACAGGACAGTGCTCAGGTCCTGAGTTCAAGGCCCAGGCCTGGCAAAAAAAAGAAGAAAGCATATTAAGAGGATTATATTTGTGTAAGAGACAAAAGGAATTTTTCTTCAAACTTTAATCTTCAGCCTTAAAATTTTAAAGATGTGGTAACTGCTTTCTAAACACCTGCATGTCAAGATATTTAAATTTAACATCATCTTGTAATCTTCCATTTCATATCTCTTTATTTGTAGGGCCTTATAACAAGCCATTTTTTATTTTTTTGTTTCATTTTTTCATGCTTAACTGTGTCTCATAAGTCAAGATAGAAAGTAAAGCTTTACCTTGTTAAAGAATTGCTATAATAAAAACAACTCTGTGTTGACCTGTAAAAGTGGAGTCAATTCACTAAACCAAACCAGCACTTCCCAGGAGAGCTTAAATTTTAATACCAAGAAACTGTTTTTGATCTGAAAAGTCTATTTTCTCTCCTAGATAGAAAAATGATCATAGTATTATAATAGCTACATTCTTCCAAATCACAGTGTGGTCTAGTAGTTAAAATTTTATTTCCACAAAGTTACTAGAGCTATTTGAAGGATAGTTGATGTTCTGATTGTGTAATAATGCAAGGGCTCTAACTGCTATGGAACTCCAGGTATATTTTGAGCCAGGGATGGATGGAGGATTCTGGGCATTTGTCAGGCTAGAATCAATAATACAGAACTGAAGCCATCCACCCAGTGGTAACCCAGACAACAAGAATTAATGATAATGACTTTCTCCGTAGGCAATAGTCCACATGCTTTGTGGTGGTGCCCCCAAAAAGCATTTACCACAGGTCCTGTCACACAAGATATCTGGCACAATTCATTATGGATAAACAATGCTTATTATCTCATTTGTTCGTTTGTTTTTCATTTTTAGAAGCTCAGTAAAGCAGATTCAGTCTTTTTATAAAAAGCAGGAGAGAGGAGTGGAAGTGTCAGCAATCATGCAAGAAGAAGAGATGAAAACAAATCTTTGCTTCCTATAAATGTGATACTGTAAAAATACCAGCTTAATGCTAGATCTGTGCTTGATGCTCAGAGTTTGTTGACAATGTTAAGCTAGGAGAGCCTACCCCCCCAAAAAAAATGCATGCTAAAAATATTAAGATAGAATCTGGTTAATTTATAAGGAAGAGAATGAGGAAAAGTTTAACAGGATCGATTTATTTCTAGTGCATTTAATGAATAACATAGTAGTTGCAGTCAGCTTAGTAATTACCTTGATTTCATAGCCTAGATGAAAACAAAACAATTATATGCCCAAACCATGTTGTGGAGCTTCTAATTTACCAGTCAAATCAAACCATTTCTAGAGTTTTATTTCTCTCTATAACTCATAAGCAAAAATAGTGCTTGTAGACATCAATTGAACCATGTTAACCTAAGGAAGAAGTTTCATGTAAATGATTTCATGTGAATCATGCACATCATTGATTTAACCGCATCCACTGGGAACTATTTTTAAAGAGTAAAAATGCAAAGTTTAAAAGTGTTAGTAAGTTAAGCTGATTACTATTTGGCAAAATTCTAAAGAATGATCAAATAATTTCAGTGTTAATTTATTTAAAACTACTTTTTATTTTAATAAGCAAAATAAGAGGGTTGGGATGTAGTTCAGTAGAAAAGCACTCAGATAGCAAGTATCCTGGGTTTTATTCCCAGTACAAAGACAAAAAAAATAAAGTAAAGTAATAGGTGGAAGCAGGTGACTCATGTCAATAAATAATAGAGGATTGAGAACCAGAGGATCTAGGTTTAAAGCGAATCCAGACAGAAAAGGGCTACAGGACTTTAATTCCAATTAATGAGCAAAATGTGAAGTGTGTGGTTCAAGTAGTATAGCACCAGCTGTGAGCAAGCAAGATTACTGAGAACATGAGGGCCTGAGCTCCATTTCTTAGTAGTAGGGGGAAAAGAGCCACTCATTTAATGCTGGCTTCTTAGCAATGTTGATAGTCATATGTACTTAAAAATCCAAGGTATATCCTAAAAAATTAAGAAAAGTGAGGGAAGGAGTGAGTAGGGGAGAGTTGGGTGAAAATTTTGGATGGGACAACACTGATTAGATATATTCATAAACTTCCTTGTCAAATGACAATTCCTTTGTACTTAAAGCTACTTAAAGAAAGGGATAGAGTAAAATTTATTTCTGTGACTGTGCCTTTTTGAATAGAGGTATATGAAAAGGCTATTTTAGCTATCAGTTATTTGTTAAGCAGGTAACATCTCTTAGAAATATCAGAAAGCTTAAAGAACAAAAAGTCATTCATAAAACCCAGTTACCTTCTGGTATATTTTCTACATAATTGTTAATATATAGAATTACAATTTGTTTACAAATTTAAATTCTGATCTTTTTATCTAATATCACATTACGATGATATTCTTTATTTTGAAAAAATTTTCAAGGTATCTGTACAGATGTATATTTTCCCTTTGAAAATAGTACCAGAATTTTTGTATTAGGCATTTGAATATCTGAAATTTACATACAGGAAATGGGTTCAGTGAGAAAGGAAGAGTGACTCACACTAAATTACATAAGCTGGCAGATGAACAGGATGTGTTTATACCAAGACTTGTCACATGCCTTAGCTTTTCTCTGACCAGAGAAATCACAGCCCTGATTGGATCTTAACACTGAAGTTTATAAAATAAATCACTGAATCAAAGAATATCAACTCAAAATACTATGAGGATAGTTAAGACTGCTTCACTGTAACTTATCATTTAGCATAATAAAAAGCTTTGTTTTAGAGATGAAAATTATCTCATTTAGTATGTATTTAATTATAAGTAGGGTTAACTAAAATTTAGTTAACTAGTTTATATGTCCTCTAAATATTTTCATTTCATTGAGTATGTGTTAATATATTTTTGTTCTTTTTCTTTTAGGTACTTTGTATTTTTCTAACTAGTTTATGTGGACTCCAATAGAAAATGTGTCCCCTTAGAACTGCCTTTGCTGTGTCCCATAAGTTCCTTTGTGAAGTCTCTTGATTGTCATTCACATTCAAGAAAGTTTTGAATTTCTTCTTTGATCTGATCTGTCACCCAGGAGTTACTCAGTAGTGTGTTGTTCAGCTTCCAAGTGTTTGAATATTTTTTGACTTTTACTGCATTGTTCAGAACTAGTCTGATCCACTTCGATCAGATAGAAAGCATGGGATTATATCAGTCCTCTTGTATCTGCTTAAGTTTTCTGTATGAACTATTATATGATCTATTTTGGAGTGTGTTCCATGTGCTGCTGAGAAAAATGTATAAAGTTTCACCGTTGGTTGGAAGACTCTGTGTATATCTATTAAGCCCAGCTGGGCTATGGTGTCGTTTAAGTCGATGGTGTCTTTGCTTAACTTTTGTTGAGTTGACCTGTCATTTGGTGAGAGTGGCATGTTCAAGTCTCCCACTATGATTGTGTTTGAGTCTACCTTGTTCTGTAATTCTAAGAGAGTTTGCTTGACGAATTTGGGTGCTCCCATGTTGTGGGACTAAATGTTTATAACTGCAATATTGTGGGTATGGATTGTGCCCTTTACTAATATGTAGTGGCTGCCTCTATCTTTATGTACTGATTTTACTGAGAAGCTAATTTTGTCAGAGATTAAGATTGCAACTCCTGCTTTTTTGCACGGTGCATTAGAGTGGAAAATTTGTTTCCATCCTTTCACCTGGAGCTTGTTTCTGTCTTTGGCAGTGAGGTGGATCTCTTGGAGGCAACATATGCATGGGTCTTGTTCCTTAATCCAGTCTGCTACTCTGTGTCTTTTGATTGGATTGTTCAGCCCGTTCACATTTAGGGAAATTATGGAAAAGTGGTCAGTGTCCTTTGTCATTATTCAATTTTACTTCTGAGTTTCTCTCTTTTTACCCCTTTTGTGTTTTGTGGTTTGTAGGTAATTGCTTCTTGATGGGGCTTCTAGTTGTTCTGCAATTTGTTCCTGATTATTTAATATTTTTTGTAATGCTGGCTTGGTGAGCATGTATTCATATAGCTTCTCTTTGGAATGAAATATTCTTGTTTCACCCTCAAATGTAAAAGCTAGTTTTGCTGGATAAATAATTCTGGGTTGACAGTTGTTGGTCTTCAGGGTATGAACGATGTTTTTCCAAGCTTTTCTTGGATTTAGGGTTTGCTTGGAGAGGTCTGCAGTTATTCTAATTTTTTCCCATTGTAGTATAGCTCTTTTTTTGTTTCTGTAGCATTTAAGATCAGTTCATTTGTATTCAGGTCTAGTGTCTTTACTATGATGTGTCTAGATGAATTCCTTCTAGGATCTTGCCTGTTTGGAGTTCTGAAACCTTCAATTATGTGAGTATTTTCCCTTTTAAGTTTGGGGAAGTTCTCTGCTATGATTTTGGTGAATAAGGAGTGCATTCCTTTGTCCTGGAACTCGGCCCCTCATCGATCCCTATTATAAGAAGATTAGATTTCTTAGCTGAGTCTGCCAGGTTCTGAAGTTCTCTCTGGTGGATTCTGACTGATCTTTCCAGGCTGATGATTCTCTGTTCCAGCTCTTGTATTTTATCTTCCGTTCCTGATGTCCTATTCTCCATCTCAGCCAATCTGCTGCTTAATGCCTCCATTTTTGCTTGAATTGTAGACACTGAGCCAGGCAGATGGCTAGTTTTCCTGCCCTGTTCCCGGAGGTGGGGCCCAGCCAAGGGCCTGAGATTTGGGGGGGTTTGAGTGCTCCCAGCTAAACTAGCCTGAGTGGTTTCTGCCCTGTTCTCCGGGGCAGGGCCCAGGCAAAGAAGTGGGCTCCAAGGGCAGAGCTACACCTTTTTGGCTCTCAGGGGTTGAACTTGGCCCCTGCTTGTCTGCCCTTCAGTTCCCTGCTGTGTTTCAGCCGCTTTGGCAAAGAGCCTGCCTGTGACTCCTCCATTGGGGCCCCTTGGTGCTGTCTTGCTGGAGACTCCCAGAAGGAGGGCGCCCCGCTCAGGGCTTAGGTTTAGGTGGGACAGATGCTGGCTGGCAGACTCCCGCGCACCCCTACATGCTGTTGGAGGCAGGGGCTCAGCGCCCCTCAGTCTCCAATGTCAGTGGCCTAGGAGAGGAGGCTGTTGGGCAGGTGGGAGCAGGGACACCTCCGCCCCCTTTGGTGGGGTGCTGTGTCTTAGCACCCACCCGCCTGTCAGTCTCCAGTCAACATCCTGGGGGAGGGGGCTGTTGGGGGAAGGAACAGGACTCTGAATTCTTTGCCCCCCTGCACTTGCCAGTCTTTCGGGGGGGGGGTGTTGAAGGGGTCTGGGTTAAGTTCTGTAGCTCACCACCAGCTCTGCTTTCCCGATGGGTTTGGGGGAACCTGCTGGGCTACTTCCTGATGGGGTTAGATGCGAGATGCTCCAAGGTGTTGGTGGGTTGTTCCCTTCCCCTCTGGTCTCCGCCACCGTCTGTGCTGCCTGTGCCCAGTCTGTGTGGGTTTCTGTGTCTGGATTCGTTGCTTGCTGGCATTGATGACGTTTGGGGCTTCCTGGGCCTGGCGCCCTCCATCATCGTTTCCGCAGCTTGGAGCTGGCAGCCAGGGGTGGGGGAGGAGTCCTCACATTTGGATTCTTTGAGAACGTTGGATATAAGCTTTATCTGGATTTCTTTTCCAGTTTGTGTACTTCTCCGTTGCTTCTTGAATTTGTAATTGTAGGTTTCTTAGGGTAGTTGGCTCGTGGGATTCCCTGATTCTCTCTTTTTGTGGGACAGAGCTAGGCTGGATCCCTACTGTCTCTGCGCCATCTCCTCCAATGAGTCATTAGCATTTTTATCATTTTTATGCAATTATGCATATGTGTCACAACTTTGCTTGCATAATTTTTTCCATTGTTACTTTTCCAGGTTTTCATGAACACTACTGTATTGCTGAGTATTCTGAATATTGTTTTTAATTTTAATGTTTTAAGATTGATCTCTGTTAATACAAATAACTAGTTACTCATTTCCTATTAAACTGACCAATTAAAAAGATCAGTAAAGATAAGATCATGATCATTTTAGATTACTTTGTATTACACTCCCAAAAGCAGACTCTGAGATGAGCCTATAAGTATAACGATTTAAAGGATTGGAGAGGGTGCCAAAACAGACAATCAAGAATGTCTGACTCATAACATATTGGACAGAAGTGTCTTTGGCATCCCTCAGAGTCTTAGAACAATAATTGCAGGTTATCAACAATTGTAAATTGCTTGAGATCACATTCCTTAGTATGGTCTAAAGAATATGATAATGGCAGCAACTGAGGTAGCTTGTATGGACAGTTAAACTCATACTTCTATACGTTGCTAACATTATCAAAAACACCCTCAATGTTTTGGAAAGACATTTGCCACTCTATATCAGGAGTCTTAGAAGAATAATTCTACAAAACTAATTTTGTATATATTTACCATGCTCACAGTAGAAACAATCTAAATGACCAATGTGAATACTTTTCACTTGAAATTTTAGAGTTAAGAATTGTACTGTCTCTATAAAAAATGTTTCTGAGAGAGGAAGAAAGGAAAAAAGAAGGGAGGGAAGAATAAAAGGAGAGAAGGAGGGAATAAGAAAAGAAGGGTAGAAGGATGGTATTAAAATAGTAACAACATGGGCTGGGAGTTGGGCCTAGTGGTAGAGTGCTTTCCTAGCATGTATGAAGACCCGGGTTCAATTCCTTGGTACCACATACACAGAAAAAAGCCAGAAGTAGTGCTGAGGCTCAAGTGGTATAGTGCTAGCCTTGAGAAAGTCCAAGGACAGTGCTCAGGCCCTGAGTTCAAGCCCATGACTGGCAAAAAAAAATACTAATAACATGATTAAGGTGGTTAGGCCCATATAATCTATGTTGAAAGTAATATGTATTACATTTTAAAGAATATGAACATTGCTAGTATAAAGACCATTTGAAATAGTTTAAGACTACTCAATACATCGATTTAACATTTAAAGTTTATGTAAAACTTATTCATCACCACGCAAACCTTGTGAAGCAATTAGATAAGTTTTGCTTTTAATTTTTATAATTGAGCACAGTATGCTCAGAAAGGATCCAATGATTACAAATAATGGAAGCAGGATTAGAGTATTTTGTTGTTGCTCTTCCTCTCAGCCATCCCAGGGTTCCCGAAGACAGTCATGAATATCTATTGTGTTTGCTTGTTCTGCACAATGGTAATAATTCATTCTTTTACATTTTTCCACTACTGCTTCCTCTCCTCACTTTCAAGGGGAGACAGCAAACTTGATCTTGTCTAAGAATAGTCCAAGGATAGCCATAAGTACACAGTTAGGCAAGTGACCATGTTAAGTCAAAGTGAGCCTAGGAATTTTCCTGCGAATTTTGTAAAACAAAACAATGTCTGCTTTGTTTTTATTTTATTTTGTTTTGTTTTTTCAAAAATACCTGCTTTAGGAATATTAATATTGTGTTCCTGTTTGGTTCACAGTTCTACCTACATGTAGCTCTGGTTAGCATCTGAAAGTTGCATCACAAGAGGTATCATGTTCTAAGCACACCCAAAGCATGGCAACTGGCTTCTTCCAGTGGGGGCATTTAAAAGGGAGAAGATAAGAATACCGGAGAGCCTGGAGTTTCACCGGGCCATGACTGACAAGTCACTCAAGTTTCTATCTGACAGTGAAAGAGAACTTTCACAAGGAAACAGAGAGAGAAATGTAGAGAGAGGTTTCTGATGATCTTGTTAAAGTAATCAGATAATCTGATCTGAGCATACCTCAAGCCAATGTCTATATTTTAGCTGTTTTGATTTTGTAAAACATATAATAACTTTACTTTGTTTTCCTGTTTCAAATACATCCTGGCTAATTATGGAATACATTTATTACTGACAACTAATCTTGCCAAGCTGAATGATCTAGGAGGTAAATATTTTCCCTAGATAGAAAGTAGTGAGGCCAGGGGAGTAACCTAGTGGTAGAGTGCTGGCCCAGCATGCACGAAGCCCCTGGGTTTGATTCCACAATATCACATACACAAAAAAAGCCAGAAGTGGCACTGGGGTTCAAGTGGCAAAGCTCTAACCTTAAGCAAAATGTGTTTAAGCACAGTGCCCAGGCCTTGAGTTCAATCCCCAGAACTGGAAAAAAGAAAGAAAGAAAGAAAGAAAGAAAGAAAGAAAGAAAGAAAGAAAGAAAGAAAGAAAATAGTCCCTCTGTGACAGTCACCAGTAAAGCAGATCACTTTGTTGGTATCCATCATAATTCAGACTCAAGCTATGTATTTCCTGAGACTTAGGAAACTTGGCTTTAAGAAAAAAAGTCAACTTTCTGGAATATTTTAAGCAATTTTCTCAAGGATGCTTCTTTCAAAGCAAAGGGCAAGGATAAACACAACCTTGCTAATCAATATTTAACAATCCAAGAAAGTTGAGATCCTAATATCATTCAGTTTTGAAAACTGAAGAGGGAAAATTGTTAGTGCAAAGAAAGCTTGAGGATAGCAGATAGGTACAGCAAAAGCTATAGTATATTTCCTCAGATCTTTCACAAGGAACTTGAGTGCTAGTCCATGTGAAAGGTGCTGGCATGTCTAGGTGAAAATGACAGCAATCCAATCTAATTATCTTAATTAAAAAGCAGTGGAAAGAACGGTCTTAGTCATGGTCTCCCAGAGATACAGGAAAGATTAATTATCACTCCCAGTTCCAACCAACTGTTCTGTAGTCCCATAAACATTTAAGCTAAGACCTGAAATGTGCCTTAGCCTTGAAACCTAAGGCTAAGAATTAAAACGCAGACTCCCTTGAAACTAAGACGAAGCATGATCAGAGGTTCCAGTTACTAGCCTAGGATATTAACTAAATGCAAATGAACTGGATATTTTGCAGTTTTAGGGAAGCTTTCCTCTCAGAGAAACTCAGGAAGGCAAGTAAATGTCTAGAACTATTCAATCTCTATGCAATCCCTAAATCACCAAAGCCTACAAATAGAGCGCTAACATAGGACAATCATAAGGTAGATCCAAACAATGTCAAGATGATTCTTCGAAGTATTAATTACTATTACAGACTTCACTTCTGCAAATTGTGATGCACAATCAAATCTTATATCTTTAAATTTCTAATTGTATTACAACATTCCACTGTCCCCTCTTTCTCAGATAACACCTCATCTATATAGTGGTGGTTACTTTCGCGGTTGTGTAAACAATATCTTCATTTCCTGTGGGTTTGCAAACATAGCAGTCCCATTTCTGTTGATCATGGCAGGTTTTAATGAAATTTTGTTACAGAATATAAATACACCATGGCTTGTCAAAGTTTCTCTCTCATTCTAAATCTATTCTTCTTTCTTCAGTGAATAGTGCAACCATTTCTCTGATTATCTGAATTCATTTCCTTAAAAGAATAACCTCACCCCTGGCTTAGGGGTGTGGGGGGGTGTGAGTGCATGTGTGAGCATGCCTGTCACTTATATTGTAAGGAATTCTTGATGGCAGATGTTAGTCTAACAAAGTTTGGTAAAGCTATTATGGTGTCCTCCAGCAGAAATTATCTCTTCCATGACAATACCTCCCTTGAGAAGACCTCTAAGCCAGGAGCTAAATTAGCACAAATTAGAAGGAACAATGATAGACACTCCTTTATCAACTTTTTGAATTACAGTTATGGGAGAGACAATATCATGTATTTGTCTCAGATTTATATATCTAATGTTCAAGGACATTATTCCAGTCTCTAGTTGCTCTCTAGTTGGCACTGTAGCTGAATGTTTAAAACATTACTCCACAGTTATATCAGGCCAGCTGCTTCAGGGCGATAAGCAGCATGCTACAATCAGTGAGTTTTATGAACACAAAGCCAATGCCACATTGCATTTGTTATAAAGAAAAGAGTTCCTAGATCAGAGATAATGCTGTATAAAATGCTATGATGTTGAATATATCATTCTGTATGGATGACTTAGATTCAAAACAACCATGGATGATGATTTTGGCAAAAGCATTGGGGGAAGGAAAGATTATATTCAGAGAAAATAAAAAAACCCTTCCACAGTATAAATGGTCTAACTAATCACCCTGCCAGTGGGTAAATGGGAAGACTTCCAAAGGAATGGTGCAATACAAGTGACTCCAATTTTATATGTTGGCAAGTCTTGATAGTGGCTATGTCCAGATGAGCTTGTGCTCATGAATGATCTCCATCATTTCTTCCTTGACCACTTTCTGAGCTTATTTGGACAAGGTAGCAGTGAGAAAAGAAAGGCATAATCTCTATTTACAGGATGATATATTTTCACATTATTAAAGTCTCTCTTTGTTGATATCATTCTTTAGTGATCATTCACATAGCTCACAAATATTTTCATAACATGTACATAGCAGAGAGACCTATACATATCTCTTCTTCAAAATGTCTTGTGACCAATTTTCTAATTCCCACTCTTTGCACATCTGTGACTACCCATCAGCATTAAGAAGCATGTGTGATTTTTTTTATTTACAGAGTTTCTGCCTGTGCTCTGAGCCTTAGTATTTCCACTGTCTCTTCCTGTAATTGTTACATGGTTTCCAGTCTGATATTGAGGTCTTTTGAATTGATGCTGGTGCAAGGTGATTATACCAGGATCTGGTTTCCATTTTCTTCATGTGGACATCCAGTTTTTCCACCACCATAAAGAGGCTGTCTATCTTCCAGCCTATTTGTTGATATTTCCATGGGTGGTTCTTCTATTCTGTTCCATTGGTCCTTTGGCCTATTTTTTTGTGCCAGTAGTATATTTTGTGCCAAGCTGTTTTAAAGCAAAACAGAGTTTGAAGTTTGGCATTTAAAAAAAATTGTAGGTCGTGGGGCTCGAACTCTAGGCCTGGATACTGTCATTGAACTCCTCAGCTCAAAACTAAGGTTCTACCACTTTGAACAACAGCAGAACTTTCATTTTTCCTGTGGTTAATTTGGAAATAAAAGTCTTACAGACTTTGTTACCTGGGCTGGCTTTGAACAATGATACTCAAATCTCAGCCTCCTGAGTAGCTAGGATTACAGACCTGAGACACCACACCCAACTTGAAGTTTGGAATTTTTATTCTTCCAACACTATTCTGCCTGCTAATGATTGCTTTTGCTATCCACCATCCTTTACTATTCCAGATGAATTTTTGGATTGCTTTCTCTATCTCCTTGAAGAATGTTACTGGCATTTTGATAGATATTGATTTGAATTTTGTTTTTTGTTTTTTTTTATTTTATTTTTTATTGTATTTAATAAAAGGGTAACATGATATTTGCCAGATAGAAGGTGCATTAATTCACATACATTGATACCCTTCCACATGTCTTGGTCCCATTACCCTCCCCCCACCACCCTCTTGGTTTTCCCCCCCTTCCCTGTCCAATTTGTAAGCCAGGAAATAGGTACACTCAAGCGGAGTCTAGGGCCAAGGAGAGAATGAGAGATGAATGAAGGAGTAAAGGGAGGAGAAGACAGTTAAGAATTTATAATATATGCCAAAAAATTAAGAAAAGTAAGAGATGGTGTGGGTTGGGGGGATGAAAGTGTTGAACAGGTGACACTGATCAAGTTGCATTATATTCCTACATTGTATTGTTACATGGAACCTCCTTTGGACAACCACTTAAAGAAAATACAAAATTTAAACAATAAAGTAAAGTAAAATAAAGGACCATGTACTACCTACCTCCAAATGAAAGCATATGTGACTTGATACATCCATGTTCTTGATCTATTTAATTCCAAAATAATATTAAACAATCAGATGAACTGCCTTGATGGTTCATCAAATCATTGATTTTTACAGTTTTCTCGATGCTGTATATTCCTGAGAACAACTGTAGTCCTATAGCTCTGCTCTTTAGAAGAGTGCTAACATGTGGAGAAATACCTGCAAATCAAACCCAAACATTTAGTCACCTGGTCACAGGCAGCAACCAGTGAGATCATAGGATTGAGATGAGCGGTGTCCCATGGTCCAACTGAGCCTAGTCTGTCTGTCTGTCTGTCTATCTATCTATCTATCTATCTATCTATCTATCTATCTATCTGTCATTTCATTTGAAGATAGAGTAGTTGCATGTGTATAACAATTTTGCTTGTGCCAAACTCTTGGCTCTTGGTAGGCAGTTCACATAGCCTGATAACTTAACACATGTGGTCAAGCTTTCAGTTACTTGTGGCTTATGCAATGCCAGCATGAACCTGTTTTTCAAAAGGAGAAAAGTTTTCTTCACAGAAGGCAGAGTCCTATCCAAAAATTACTAAATCTCTATACTGATATTCATTTGGGGGAATTTGCTGAAGGTTCCATGTAGCACCCCTAATGTAAGTGATATTTCAGATATCAGAGCTGCTTGTGTGGCTGCTTGGGTTTTATACACAGAAATTTTTTTTTGCTATTTTTGCTCTGGTCTTACTCGTAAATGAGTAAGAGATATTTTGTCAAATGGATTAGAATTCTATGCCAAAATTAGATGTAATTTACCTCTGAAGAACCGTAGAGGCCTACAAAGCACAGGGCTTCTTTCTTAATAGTAGATGGACTAACTTGTCCTCTATCTTCAAAGGGATATGTCAGCATGCCACAGGCCACTAGAATGATAACAATTGCACCAAGGTTGCAAAATCTAAACTGCCATGTGGTTTTTCTGTACTATCAACAACTTTTGTTTCCAGGGGGGTGACTTTGTCTCTTCAATATTATGATGAATCTAGCCTATTCAAAATTAACAGTACTAATAAATGATAGCTAAGATATAACGAAAAGTATCTTTCAGCCAAACATCAAGTGATGCTCTGAATTAAGAAAGGGACCCAGGGCCGGGAGTTTGGCCTAGTGGTAGAGTGCTTGCCTAGCATGCATGAAGGCCCGGGTTCGATTCCTTGGTACCACATACATAGAAAAAAAAAAGCCAGAAGTGTTGCTGAGTCTCAAGTGGTGGAGCTCTAGCCTTGAGAAAGCCCAAGGACAGTGCTCAGGCCCTGAGCTCAAGCCCAGGACTGGAAAAAAAAAAAAAAAGAAAGGAACCCAAAGGATAAAATCCTAATGGAAAACGAGGAAAATAAAGAGGTAGCCCTGCACAGCAGAAAGTTAAGATATGAAATTTACCTCATGCCTCAAAGATAGAATGTCACATTCTACAAGACATTTAGTTTCTTTGTATTTCTTCTTTCCATTTAGCATTTGGTATTTATTCTACTTTAAGTCTAAATTTTGAATTTTATCAATTATTTCTAATGGTATATCAAGTTCTACTGCCTATAAGATGAAAAACAAATAATTCATAGCTAAAGGCACCGCAAATATGGATCCAACTTTCCTTAGAGTTGGATTATGTGTCATCCTCAAAACTCAACTCACACATCACTTCTATGATTTCCTTGATTCCCTAAAAACTATCTGTGACCCATCTCCAGATTCCTCAAAAATATTTTATATAATTACTACAGTCCTTACAAGAAATTAATATTTTTTTAAATCTGTATACCCCTTCCTCAGTTACTAGAAAAAAAGCATTTAACAAACATTTGATGAATAAATAAAAGTATTCATTTATGGCCTTCTAGTTTTGTCAGATCCTTCATTGTCGTCTCTTATCTATCCACTTTCAATTTCCTGTTGTTTTTATTGAAAATCTTTACTAGGTAACAATCTTCTCAAACAAATTCAAAAGCAATTATTAAAGCCACTAGCAAAATGCTTCTTTGAATTGATTTGTTTAGACCTCTACCTAGTAGTGTTTAATTCATTTGCTTTATTTTCATGGCCAAGTCTTCAATGAATTTTTATCTCTATTCAAAAAGAATTGATCTGTTAATTAAAGTATGGGCTCCTTGTTATAGCTTACTTCTGTTAAAATGATGTACTTATCATAGAATAATAGAGCCTTCATTTTGAGCCCCTATTTTCTAATGTACAAGCTGTGTGACTTTTAAGGTGTGATTTCATATCTTTTCAGTTCTTTTCATTATAAAACAATCCCATTGTAAAATATATCTTGCAAGTATATTTTAGCTACTATTGTGTTTAAATGAATACAAGCAATATGCAAATGAAGCTCTGGGAAAACATGTTGGCACATTTAGTGAAGTGTTCCATGGACAACTTCTGTACTCTAGAAATTATTAAACATTTTCATTTCTTCTACCTACACAACGTTGGAACAAAATAGGACTCTAATCAACACGTATTCAGCTGCCTATAATTCAAAGCCAATCATTGAGACAGCATCTGGAAAATTCAAGACTAAGTCATAGTGGAAAATTGTTTTGTCATCACAGTAGGCAAATGTATTACTTTCATCAGAAACATGTAGCTTAGTCATAGTAGTCAATAATAGCTTTCTTTCTCTTTTTGTACTTTTTGTTTTTGTAAAGGTGATGTACAAAGGAGTTTCAGTTACATAAGTGAGAAGGAGTACAATTCTTTTTAAATAGTATCACCCTTTCCCTCACTCTCCCAGTTTTTCCCTCACATCCCCATCAACAAGTTGCACAGTTCATTTTCAACAGAGTATCTAGTGAGTATCATCATTGCCGCATTTGCTCACCCTTTGTCCCACCATTTCTGTGGCTCCCTCCCCTTCCCAAAGACAGATAAATGAACAAACAAGAAAACAAAAACAGCATCAAAGAAAACAAAAACTGCTGTCTTCATTTTCTAGAACTCATTTTGATAAATATTATTTTATAAGACCAGATGCACATAGCACTTACACCTTTGTGATCCTGGTCAATTTCTAGCCCAAGTAAACCCCAATTCTATGATGCAGAGGTTTTTGGCCTGTGTTTAGTATACACTCAAGTATTAATCTTATACCTTAATTTGCATTTGAAAAGTCATTAACATAGCAATTGCCTAAAAATTTAACATAACTTATCTAATTCATGTTAAATTTGCTATTTAGAACATGTTAGCTAATGTTCTGTATATTTTCATACCCTGTAGCAGAATGGTTCTGAGGGAGATAATACTAATCCTTTTTTTAGTCTTAATGTAACAGACCAGTTTGTTTACAAGACATAATTGGTATAACAGGTTTTTGTTTCTGGACTGTGAATAGAAGTCCACTAACAGTCAAGATTAATTACCAAGTACTAATCTGTAAGCAAGTACTTTGGAGCAGACTGAAAATTCAAATATTTTGAAAATGTTTCATAATCAAAAACAAGCCTAGGCATTTTTAAAACTTACTTTGCTTTCCTAATGTATTAGATGTATTATTGGAAGATGTGTGTATACATTTAGATGTGCAAAGATAGATAGATAAATAGGTAGATATAACAGAGATGCATGCTTTGTGATTTTGTATCATGAAGTCATGAGTTTTGGCTCCAATGCAGTATAGAAAAACATTATATGAAGTATAATCTTCAATATTTTCATTCAACTGATGAGTTAAGTAAATAAAGAATTAGTTATAATTGTCAAGAGGAAAATGCTAAGACTATATTTAGCATAAATTAAATGAAAGAAGCAAGCTTAAAAAAAAAAGAAAGAAGCAAGCTTACTGTCCTATTGAACCATTAATCTTAAGACTTACCAAAAAAATGAGTCATGATAATACTATATGGAAAATGAACCAATGTACTTTTCCTCCCAAATTTGATGTGAATTTGTCAGTTTTAAAGAACATATTCCTGTTAATATATCAAATACTAATATTTTACCATTATTCTATGTGTTTGCTTTAATAGACTTTCTTTACAGTGATATTTAAGAAAGGTTGGAAGCTGCACAGACTATTTCCACATTTCTAATTTAATTTGCAAGCTAACATCATCACACTTTATCTGCAACTACAAAATTACAAATCCTTTGTAGAAGTCACTGCATTTCTAATTTTGATAGAAGAGGGTACATGTAAAGACTAAATAAAATAGAACTTGGGTACCAAATGTTTTCTGGCAGGGGTAATATATACTAACAAAGATGAATTCAAATTGTATTTAGGAATGCTATTTTGCTAATAAGATGAAATATTCATTTAAAAAAGAAGTCTTGGTATTTAACTTTACATCATAATTTGGGCATTTAATCGAATATGTACTTCCCAAACACAAGAATTAATAGAAAGCTTTCCCCCATGGTCTTGTAGGCATTGTGCTTGAGTAACTGTCTAACATTAGTGAAATAAGCATGCACAGTTACTTATAATTGTTTCAGGCTCTGTGTTTAGTTTGGATTTAAGTCTTACGAATTTGCTAACTACATCATCACTGGTTCTCTGAGAGTATATCCTAAGGATCAACAAATAAGTTTCATCTGGAGATAGATTTCTCCTTCCTTCCAACTTCCTCTTGATGTTATATGTGATAGCTAAATTACTGCCTTTCCAATAATTCAATCATCTTCAGCAAAGCAGGGATTCTTAACTGAAAGATAGAGTTCATGGCCCCCAGGCAGCATTCATTCCCCAAAATAAACTGAAATGTTTCATTGTACGTTAGTGACCATGTGTTGCTTCTAATCTTTATATCTTGTTTTCTCTTCTTGTCTCCAAGATTGGATCTCAGTATGCAAACTTCCCCAAAGGGTTAGAACATTGCTGTGGTTTTGATCATTAATAGCAAAGAAGTCACTTTTGCAGGAACTGTGTCCTTGCTAGTCCCTGCGTTAGCAGTGACATCCCTGTGACCAGACAGGTGATCCACTGAGAGGTGAGAGGTTCTGACCCAATGTTTGAGGCAGAATGATATTCATCCAGCAAGTGAGGTACACCAGCCAGTTGACCATTATGTAATACAGAATTTTTAACTGGCAAATTTAAACAATCTGACTTTTTTTTAAATCTTACTTTCTGAAAACTATAAACTCTCAGTTATACCTGAAGGTCTATAAATGCAGGCATCCATCTCAATAGTGAAATACACTGAAGACTGGTTTTTCCTTTAGTCAGATCCACCTGTGACACAATTCCTGTTGGACGAGTTGTGAAGAGCTTTAAGCTCAAGCTGGTCTGACAGCTGCTTTCAAATATCAGGGTGACGCAGCAGAAATTGTGATGACAGCAGAGCAAAATGCATGAGAATCACCCTATCATTTTACATTTTACCCTGCACTGGAAGTTCATTTGTATCTGCATTATGGTTCAGTTCTCTGCAGAGGAGATTATAAGTTAAGTACCTTAAAACAAGAAAAATCCATTGACTTAACAAAGGTTTGTTGAGTTCTTAATGTGTGACAAAAGAGCAATGTTTTGGAGCTTGGTACTTGACTTAGTCAAGTGTAAATCAAGGCTTGACTGGTGATCAGTGTATGCCCTAAAGAAACCAAGAGGCGAAACGATGCACTTCCTGATCAAGAAAGGGTCAGGGAAGACTTTATACGAAAGGTGGTACTGGAGCAATCCTGAGAGATAAAAGCATAAAGCTAATGAATTTAAATATTTCTAGGATGACACTGGAAACATTTAAAGTTCTGGGTGTCAATCAATAATGTAGATCCTAAAATCTACAAATAATTTAGATTTTTGAAAATTTAAAAATAAGGTTTAGGAGTGGATCACAGAACAAAACAGAGTATCCAGGGCTTAAATGAGGTGGGTAAGGAAAAACACAAGAAATAGAAGGCACTGAGTTCAAACCCCAGAACTTTCAAAAAACAAGACAATAATTGAATGGAAATTCATTGCTGCAGATACCAGAAGCTCATGACAGTGAGGAAGGGAGCTTGTGTGATAGAACCAAGAGATATCTTTGTCATATAAAGCATGCCTTCAAAAATTTCAATCAAAAATATTTATCTATGTGGCTATATATAGTTACCAAAGAAAGTACTCCTGTTTCTTTAAATACTTTTTTTTAAAAAAATTACATGCAAATGAATTGAAAGCACAATCAGAATGTACCTAAGTATTTACTTTTGTAATTTTCCAAATGCTAATATTAATATCACCCTTAATACATTCTGATAAATGTAAGTTAAAATTTAGATAGTTGGTTCTCCTGCCCATTTATTCATTGTGAGCCTGCCATATTTGACTCTTGAAATTGCAAATAAAAGATTAAAGTCACTGTTGTTATTAGTTTTCTTGATCCTGGCCATTCTAACTGAGTGAGGTGGAATCTTAGAGTTGTTTTGATTTGCATTTCTTTTATGACCAGAGATGTTGAGCATTTCTTCATGTGTCTATAGGCCATTTTTGTTTCTTCTTCAGAGAAGACTCTCTTTAAGTCTTTGGCCCATCTTTTAATGGGATGGTTGTTACTTTGGAGATTAGTTTTGGAGTGATTCAATTTTTTGAGTTGTTGATATATTTTAGATATGAGGCCTTTGTCCATTGAATGATTGGTGAAGATCTTCTCCCATTCTGTAGGCTTCCTAATTAATTTATTAGCTATGTCCTTTGCCATACAAAAGCTCTGCAGTTTAATGCAGTCCCACTTATCCATTCTTTCTCTGATATTTTGTGATTCTTGGTCTTTATTAAGAAAGTTTCAACTGTGCCAAGGAGCCCTAGCGTATCTCCTATTCCTTCTTTCACCTCGAGGCCTTGGGGATGTGGCCAGAAGGGATCACTACTACACAGTTGGTGGGAGTGCAAACTCATTCAACCACTATGGAAAGCAGTATGGCAGTTCCTCAAAAGACTAAACATAGAACTCCCCTATGACCCAGCAATTCCACTACTAGGCATTTACCCAATTGTCCAGGAACAAGGACATACTAAATCCACTAGCACAATGATGTTCATTGCAGCACTATTTACCATAGCAAAGATATGGAAACAACCGAGATGCCCCTCAGTTGATGAATGGATCAACAAGATGTGGTATTTGTACACAATGGAATTCTATGCTGCTGTCAGAAAGAATGGCATTACCCCATTTGTTAGGAAATGGAAAGACTTAGAAAAAATTATATTAAGTGAAGTAAGCCAGACTCAAAGGAACATAGGCTCAATGGTTTCCCTCATTTGTCATAATCAGTAGAAACCTTGGGCTCTCCTAGCAGAGATTTACAATAGTGCAAAACCTAGATACATAAGGCCATATAGTATGATGCTAAATGAAAGGACCTCTAGGATATAGAAACAAAAGCCATATAATGAGTGATTGTTGTCCTTAATGCACTATGTTATCTCTCATCTCTTTTGCTATCCCTTGGTTATCTTATATTGTTACAGTATCTCACTTTGTTATCTGATATATTGGATATATTTGTATTTGGTTATTTGAAATTGGATAGGGAAGATGAAACAAGATGAAGGGTGGGGGTGGGGGGAGGGAAATGGGGATCAAGACATGAGAAAGGGTATCAATGTATGTGAATTAAGGCACCTTCTATCTGGCCAATATAATGTAACCCTTCTATTAATTACAATAAAAAATATATGAAAAAAGATGAAAGCCAGACAATGAAATGCTTAACTTGCTTGCTTATTCACTTCGCCATCCTATTATTGAAACACACTGAATACTGTCTATATGAGATGTATGTAACTATAATACTCTATTGTACATTGAAATGAACTGATATAAATCATAAATATTTGATGTCTTTTTCACTATTATTCTCCATGTGGACTTTCCATTTTGATTTCAGACAACCATTTAGAGAGGCCTAAATGAGATTTTATTTTTTCTAAGGGTCATATTTTTTTATAACTTTAGGAATGCTTGGGGAGTCCAGAGTTCAGCTGTCACAGCCTATATACCTGAAAGTTTAGTAACTTTTTGAATGCTGAACAAATCAGTCTCCTAAAGGGTTATTTTTATACAGAAAATTCACCATGAACTTACTTTTTAATGAGAAATGAGTTGAGGGTTGTCCATAGACTACTGTAATTCCCAGGTGTGTTTCAAATTAATTACAGTCATGTCAGAACAAGTCTGTTCAAATTAACTTACCCTGTTTCTTCCAACACATTTCCAAATCTAGGAAGAATGACATTTGATAATACATAAGGAGCTAGGTTTCTGTTCTCTGAAACATAAATGAAAATTGTTGTAAAGGTACATATGTATCTATTTTATGGATTTAGGTTTTCATTCACTAGTCTAACCCTGACTTGTGAATGCAAAGTAAACCAACAATCAATATACTGATGGTAAGAGTTCCTCCAGCCCCAATCCCTGCAGCATTTACCATGAATACTCCTGTAAAACTTGCTACTTCCTTCAAAGTGTGTGAGTTGCCTGCATTCTATCACTGTTACTGGAGTTGGTGAGACTGCAGGAAGATGACTCCGAAAAGAAGAAAGCATTTACCTGGCCTTTGGGTATTGTGCTCATAACATGGTTACCAAGGAAAAGAATTTTAGGACACTTCAAGAGACAGACCAAGAAAGTTTATTATTAAAGCAAAGCATGAAATAATACACAACCCAGACATAGATGTGGGCTCTAACATCAAGGGTGTGTAATGTTTGCCGTTACACTGTTTGATCAATTGAGCCAGAGATATCAAAGTTGGTCTTTTTGTTCAATTGGGGTCATTATGGCATAGATACATGACAAGTCTTTTAAACAAAGGATAAGTTCTCTTCAAGGCAAGCTAAGATGGAGGAAGAGGAGGAGGAGGAGGAAGAGGAGGAGGAGGAGGAGGAGGAGGAGGAGGAGGAGGAGGAGGAGGAGGAGGAGGAAAGGAAGAGGAAGAAAAGGAAGAGGAAGAGGTGGAGAAGGAGGAGGAGGAGAAGATGGTGGTACAGCAGCAGCAGCAGAAGCAGCTAGAAGTGGACCTGTGGTTCAAGTGATAAAGCCTTAAGCAAAAAATGCTCAAATAACACCCAGGCTCTAAGCAAGAAAGTGCTACAAAGGGAAACATATATGAAGTATTTTAAAACAATAAAATGAATTATAATATGAGAGAATAGAGAAAAGCATATTTTTTTGCCAACTTTAGACTCCCTCTTCCTCCCCCTCCCACTCTTTCCCCTCTTCCTCCTCCTCCTCCTCCTTAAATGAGTTCTAACCTCCTTTTCCAGGCTGGACTTCAACATACAAGCTAAAATAATCTTCCTACCTCAGCCTCCAATTGATATAGCATTTGTCTTCTTAAGACAAAGAAATAGAATATTGAATGAGATATAAGAAACAAAGGTTTCCATACATTTTTCAAAAGCAATTCAGGACTTAACTCTTTGACAGGTAAACTGAGGACAACTGAGGCAGCCCCTACGGTGGGCTCAGTTACGTTCGGAAAGGCCTTTTCTCAGTGACAGCATGGGGAGGAAGGCCTACACTTAGGATGCTAATCTCTGTTTGTGAAAACAAGGATTGGAATTTCATATGGCTGCAGCTACTGTGCTGAATTTATAATTTCACAGATAAGATATAACTTTATGAGGCAAAGGAGTCTGACAAACTGTAAGCTTAGATCTCAAGTTCTAACTGTTAAAGACATATCATTGAAACCAGAGTAAGAAGTAAAGAACCTGGTAGCCCAACAGTTAGGTACAGGTTGAAACCAATGCTACTAACTCACATTACTCAACACCTACTTTCTCATTCATTAAAAGAATCAACAGAGTCAAACTGGCTCACAAATAATTATTTGCCAAACACAATGTTATCATTATTAAAAAATCCAGACAACCCAACAAATAATGTACAGTATTCAATAGTATATCAGAGTATTTGACATATAAAGAAACAAAGAAGCAGGACTAATAATAAAATAAGTCGAGAGAAATACAAACATAGCAGCATTAAATCATTAGACAAGAACTTTAAAATAATTATTATTTAAAAGATAGGTGAAAGGTGAAGAGAAGAAATTGTGCTTAAAAAATGTGAAAATCAGCAGATTGACACATACGGTTAAAAGCAATGGTCATAAATTAAACATGTAAGCAAGTATAGGAATAAGCATGAAATAAGGAAACGTTGGATTCAAAAAGAATTTGGTCTTTACCAAAAGAAAACATTTGTTGACCGAAATGAATAATAATAATATTACTATTGCATATGGTTATACACTGTAATTATACACCACAAACAATATAAGTTCTATCATAAATATGTGAACAATAAATATATGATGAATAATATACATATAAAATAATGAACAATAAGATATACACAGAAAAAGAATCTTTGTATGATAAATCCATCCCACTGCCAACTTTTTGCACAGCAAATAAGCTAAGAATATTTTCTGCATTTTTAAATGCTTTGGGAAATATACTCTAAAGAAGAATATTTCATGCTTTATACCAATTACATAGATTTCAATATCCTTATATAAAAGCTTTGGGGGCAAACACATTTCATATTGGTGGTTGCTTAGCAGGAAATGTTGAATAGCTAATAGAGAGAACCATGAGACCAGAATGTCTTAAATATTTACACTCTGGGCCTTTGCAGAAAAAGTTTGCTAACCACTTTTTTAGAGGTCACAAGTGACATTTTCTTCTTTTTAGAAGCTGAACTGCTTTGAGCACAGTTAAGTGCTTAGGGAATATTTGCTTAATTTTGAAGCATTTCCCAGAAGGGCTATACTTAAGAAAGAAAAATACTTCTTAAATCTCTTTAATTCCAGCCAAATAAGTAGTTACCTGTAAGAATTATTAACTCATTAGTGGAAGTGGTGCTGTGGCTCATGTGGTAGAGTGCTAACATTGAGCTGAAGAGCTCAGGGACAGCACCCAGACCCAGAGTTCAAGCCATAGGAATGACAAAAAATAATTAAAACTAGAGTAAGTCCTGAGTGAGTGAACTTAAGGAGATGCCTCTGCCACTACAAATATTCCATGCCTTAATCTGCTGGTGTTTAAAATATGTATATTGTGAAATTCCTAAGAATCAGATGCTTATATGCTTTTAGAATGTATATTCTGTTTCAATAAACATTATCTCAACAATCCCCCCCAAAACTGTGAGTAACTAACTCATCTACTTTCCATACATGGCCTGGGTTGCATTTACTATTTCCATAGCATGAGTGGGAATAGGTTATCAGCAGAGTTAGAATTAAATATCTCCTTATCCTTCAGCTCTTTAAATAGTACATTTTTCAAATGTTTATGGAGGAACTTAAAGAACAGTTCCAGCAAACATCTCCCTTTCTTCACTATTCCATTAGGATTTCCCCTTTCTCCACTCTTTCATATTCCTCCTCCCCACATCATTTCCTGGCTGCTCCCATTCTCATTGTGGAATTCTTTTAGCATGGCTTTCTATGATGGAACTAGCTTTGCTACCTACTTGATTCTAAGTCTTTGGTATCTCCTCAACATCAGCTAGTCTGGTTGACACTGGTTGACATCCTGATACAGATTGAGTTAGATGAGAGGTGAATAACCAGGTCACTGGGCAGCTGAACAATCCTGTGGACCCAATGGAAGGGTCTGAGGAGAAAAACCAGCTGCAGAGCAGGACTGAGGTCTGCAGAATGGGAACAAAGGCCCTAATCAATATTTTTAAAAATATAATGTTGAATTATATATAAGAATAAATATTAAAAAGGAAATTATATTCATAATCCAAGAAGTCTTTGTGAATAGATGGTACAAAGGCTTAGAAGATGAAGCAAAAACCTCAAGCAAGAGTTTAGATTTTGTTCATCAGAATCACAAAGGATGAACACACAAGAGACATTAGGAACTGAAAACCAACTCTGTGATCTGTCTTGGGATTGTTCTCATTATGTTAGAACACACACACACACACACACACACACACACACACACACACACTCACCAGAGAGTTTGTTCTGAAGCAGGTGAGCATACAAAGAATCCCATGGATGATGGAAAGATCAAAAGTCCAAAAATAAAAGGCAGCTCTGTGATTCCTCCATTGCCTCCAGGAGCCTAGACACAGGCATTGTTCTCAGTCATAAGTTTTGTTACATTTCACTGTCCTGGGACATGAAATAGGATATTTCATTCCACAGGAAAACCACTACTTAATTATACTTAGTAAATATGATCTCAAGTGCAAATTATTTTTTACTAATTTATATGAACAAATTATAGAAATGTACATTTACACATGACAACTGCTAATGTTTTGTATTGTCTTTAAGTAGTTTACAAAGTGGTTTCAATTCAACATGTCAGATTATCTATTTCATATGTTTCTAACTTACTTTCTCAATAGCACATACTAAAACAGTAATTTGTTATTCAATTTGCTTGGTTACATTAGAAGACTGTAAGTTTATAAGCACTGTGCTAATATATACTGTTAGATATTTCCATAGGCATACTGTATGAAGAATGTGAAAGAAAAAGGAAGAAAGAAAAAAGAGAAAAGAAAGAAAGGAAGGAAGGGAGGGAGGAAGAAAAAAGAAAGAAAGAGAAGAAAGGGGAGGGAGGGAGGAAGGAAAGAATGAAGATAGAAGAAGGAAGGAAGCAGGAAAGGAAGGAGGGAGGGAGGAAGAAAGAAGGAAGGAAGAAAGAAAGAGGGAAGAGGAGGGAGGGAGGAAAGAAAAAAGGAAGAAAGAAGAAGGAAGGAAGTAGGAAAGGAAGGAGGGAGGGAGGCAGGGAGAGAGGAAAGAAGGAAGGAAGGAAGGAAGGAAGGAAGGAAGGAAGGAAGGAAGGAAGGAAGGAAGGAAGGAAGGAAGGAAGGAAGGAAAACACTGTACCCCAAACTATTTGACATGGGAAACAGAATAAATGTGATACAAAGCCAGGATAAATCTACTCCATAAAGGAGTATATCTTTTTTTTTTGCTCTGAGCATTTTTTTCTCATACATTTTTATTGTAAGTAATAGAAGGGTTACAGTTCTATTCTCCAGATAGAAGGTGCATTACTTTGCACACATTGATACTCCTTCTCATAATTTTGTCCCCATTTCCTTCCCCCATCTCTCCCCTCATCTTATTCCCCCCTTTCCTTTCCTATTTCAGATAAACAAAAAAAATGTATATACAATATACCAGATAACAAGGTAAGATACTGTGACAATATGAGAATAATCAAGAGACAACAAAAGAGATGAGAAATAACATAATACAGTAAGAACAGCAATCACACATTATATAACTCTTGTTTCCAAGACAGTGCTCAGGCCCTGAGTTCAAGCCCCAGGACTGGCAAAAAAAAAAAAAAAAGAACAGTGTTAGAATGGACATAATCTTTTTTGACCTTCCTAAGTACTTCAATTCATTTTTCATAATATTTATTAAGCACTTATCCTACACTGGATATTGAATATGAAAATTTATATGGTATTGTCTCTGCCACATAAAAATTTAAAACTTATTGAGAAATTATTTTCCATTATTCTCAATATTATATTAGATAGCTGGTGAACTTAGTAATGAATAAATTATTAGGGAAAGAATATTCCTTATGGGATATTCTGGACACAATCATAATAAATACATAATATAGTATACACCTCTATACTCTTGATGGTTTTATTTAATGGTATTGACACTACCATCACTCTGAAGAAAGCATTAAAAAAACTTTATGGGCAGAGGTTACATATGACTTATCAGGACTGCCTTTGAAATCTTTCTGTAAAACCAAAAATTATTCTAAAAATAGAAAGTTTATTTAAAAATCATCTGAAGTTTATTTAAAGGTTATCTAAAGCTTGAACGTTTATTTAAAAGTAAAAGCAAACCAAAAGCTTTTAATAACAAACACTTCGCTCTCACATTTCTAGGGGGTTGAAGAGTCCAAGATTAAGGTGCCAGTAGATTTGATACCCGAAAAATTTCTTCCTTCAGTTTCACAGATGTCGTTTTCTGTGACCTCACCTGATTAAGGTCTCCAGGGGTGATCCCACTTCCCCATTCTCTGCTCTCAGAAACCGAACATCTTCTATGATATGACCCCATCTCTTGGCGCCATTTATATTAGGAATTAATACAGATATAAACAAATTCAGCCTGTAGTTCCGTGCTTATATAATTCAAAAGGTTTGGTTTTTTTAGAAAACTTTCAGAAACCTAAAATTGGTCTCTAAGCTAGAGTTTTTTGTTTAAGTAGATAGAAAATAGACAACTTGTTCGAAAAAATACACCCTTTTAAAGAATTAATGAATCAAATGCTAGAACTTAAACCTTCATTGATAAGGAAAATAAATTAAAAGCTATCATTTTCACTTAAGATATAACAAAATTGGGGCCTCGAAGGTGGCCTAGTGGTAGAATGCTTGCCTAGCATGAACGAAGCCCTGGGTTCCATCCTTTGGAACCACATACCCAAAAACCAGAAGTGGTGCTGAGGCTCAAGTGATAGAGCTCTAACCTTGAGAAAGCTCAAGGATAGTGCCCAGGCCCTGAGTTCAAGCCCCAGGACTGAAAGAAAACCAAAACAATATATATATATATTAAAACTAAATATAAGTGTTTAAACAAAACAATTTTATAATTGAAAATGGAAAACATAAATTATTGGCTTAAAAAAATAAAAGCTTCAACAAAGGACTTTTAGAAAAATTTCAGGCCCTGAGTTCAAGCCCCACGACAGGCAAAAAAAAAAAAGAGAGAAATTTCATAACTAAGAACTCTTTCTTTTGAAAAGTGTATAAAATTGCCAGCTGCCCGTGGCTCACATCTGTAATCCTAGCTATTCAGTAGGCTGAGATCTGAGGATCATGATTCCAAGACAGCCAGGGCAGGAAAGTCTGGGAGACTCTTACCTCCAATTAACCACAAAGCACCAGAAATGGCACTGTGGGTAACATGAGAGAGCACTAGCCTTGAACAAAAAAGCTCAGCAACAGCACCTGGATTCTTCATTCAAGCTGCAGGAGCCACCAAAACAAAACAAACAAACAAACAAAAAGATAACCTGTGTAAGATATGGCAAAGTTATGTTCAAGAAAAGTGAATTTGATACACAGTAAAAGCAAATCAGACAAATGCAGTTTGATACACAAAAAAGAATAATGAAATGAAACATAGAATGTCAAAGAAATATAAACAAGAACAAGAAAGCAAGAGGTAGTTTGATCAATAAAAGCAAAATGGTTCTAGGAATCTTCCACATAGGAAAGAAAACATGTACCTTTTTTTTTTCTCCCTAGAAATAGATCTAATATGTAAGCATACATAATAACACTTTCAGAGTTATATACATTTAAGCGCAAACAAACTGACTTAAGGAAGGTATATTTAGGGGTGGAGTCCAAGGGCGTGATTCCTTTTTCCTTTTAATAACTGAATGAATATTAAGAAGCTCAAACATGTTGTGGAGGTGACAATGAGAGGAAGCAAAGCAGACAAACAAGGCATGGGATGTTGGAAGGGGTGACTCCTGGAACTGACACACGTTTGTACAACTACTAAAATTATTAAAGGATTATTTGGAAGGTATTTCTTTTTAAAAGAATGGTAACTACATCATTTGGTCTAGGAATTTGTGGGAAAGAATTATAAATACAGTTTTGGAATATTTACTGAAGCTGTCACCAGCTCCGTGTTTTCTGTTTGCTCAATGAGAACACTGGCATGGAATCCAGAGAAAACACAAATCATACATGCTAAAGGTTCATTTTTCCTGGCAAGTTCATAACTTCCCTTTAATCTAGATTCTGCTTGTTTTTTTGTATTGTTAACTTTTTCATATTTTCTATTGTAATTAGTAGAAGGGTTGCATTATATTCACCAGATAGAAGATGCAGTACTTCACAAACTAATGTTAACTTTTGAAATCATAAGCCCTACTCATGAATCATTTATGATACACCCAGTGTGCTTATCACTCATTTTTCTTAAATATGAGCTGCTTCTTTTCATATTTAGGGTAGATAAATCTATTCATCTATTTGGATATATAACTCCAAGTTAGAATCAGTATTCCCTTCATGTCCCTCATCTCTCTTTTGCTGGTCTAGTGACTCTCTGCTGCCCCCTCTTGGTTCTAAGCCAAGCTCCCTCAGGTACATGCTTTGTCTTAGCCTTGAAGAATGGGATAGAATTACAGAGGATTTTTAGTCTTCATACTCTTCAAATATAGTGAGATTTTTTTTGTCAAATTTTGCATATTTATTAGAAATTGACTTTGGTACATGAGAAAGAGTATCAATGTATGTGAAGTAATGCACCTTGTATCTGGTGAATATAATGTAACCCTTTTATTAATCACAATAAAAAATATATGGAAAAAAAGAAATTGATCTCGATATTTTCTAGATTTTCTAAAAAAAGGTCTAAAGCTAATGGACTCTCCCAATAATTCAGTGAATTATGATATTTTTGAGTCATAAACAGCTCTGAAATCAGATTTTTAAAAAACTATACCTCAGTAAAGTTCGTATTTATAGAGCATCTACAAGCACATTGTGATAGGCTTTCATGATCAATTTTTTCAAGGGACTTCATTTATCACACAGTCTCCCACATCTCCAGTAGCCTTAGACTGCCCAAGGATACCATGCCCATGATGGAATTCTTATCAATGACCAGGCAATACAGGCAGATTATAATCTAGCCACTTTTCCCCACTCTTGCATATGTTATGAGAACATGCAAGCCCAGAGCATCCCTACGGCATTTGTTGAGGCGAGAGTTGTGTATACATAGCATTGCACAGCTTCTTCCTCTGCTCTTTCCTGCTTCCTTTCATGAGGCAAGTCCACTTCCTCTTAAACAGTCTTGTGCTGTATTTCAGAACAGACTCTCCTCCTGGTAGTCCCTAATATGTGGCAACTGAAAACAAGACTCACAACTTTATATGGCAAGTAGTAGAGAAAATAAGGGATGATTGTTTCATATTTTTTACTTTAGATGTTCCATTTTCCAACAATATTTTATATACACCTGTGAATGTCTTATGTCTGAAAAGGAACAGTAAATTGACACCAGACATTGCTTATAAGAAAAGGAATTTGGGAGGCAAAGTCTAGACGAGAGACAATGTTTGTTGACCAATGATTGCTACTGTACAGATGTAAGGCAATAATCCAAAAGCTTTAGGGAATCAAGCTACACTACTCATACTTACAGCTAATTCCTAATAATGGTTTTAACAGAGGTAATATTCAATCCTCAGGTGCTGCTAATAATATCTATTACCAGCAATTAGACCATAAACTTGACTTCTCTAACACTGTCTGATATTTCTGCTGTTAAATAGCCATCCTTACCAGATGATTTTCTTCTAATTTTTATTTAGAAATATATGAATCTTTCCCCTTTGCTGCTTAATTAGTTTCTTGTTTGCTATGTGTGCTACCCTTAGGTACTACTATCTACATTCCAATTACATACTACTTTTCTTGATTTATTATTATTCTAAAGATTAGTGTTGCTTTTAAAAATATGGATATATCTATTTTTAGCCTAAAGAAAAGTGCTACTTTAATATGTTGATTTGTTTTCACATTTTAATCTAAGTTCTTCAAAATAATTTATGGATTTATTTGTTTTATTTGTAAGTCAATCTCTCTTCCTTTTAGGTTTGTAGTGCTAGAGATAAACCCAGATGATTGTGCATGTCAATTTAAAAACTCTACCACTGCACTCTATATCCCTAGCCCTCTAACTTTCCTTCAGGAATTAATTTCAGTGTTTAGGTCTCATATTTATAATGTCATGAAGCAATTTAATTTTCCATCCATTTCATTTTATCCTCCATCAAAGTATAGATCATCACCTCTTTACTCTGTTCTGGTAACAATATTTTGTGTGTTTGCCAATCATAACATATGATATACATTTAGCTATTTTCTCTTAGGTGAGAGAAAATTGCAGTGTCACAAATCAGCTGACTGAGAGCCTTCTGTGCTACCCAGATAGAAATGGCCGGCTGTTGGTGAGAAGCAGTTCCATTATGCCAGTGGGCATCAATGGATGATAACCAGCGACTGCCAGAGTTGTAGTTCTTATAGTTCTCTAGCAGCTAAGAAGAAAAAGAAAAAGGAATGACTTCAATACAGGGGAAAAAAGAAAATCCTAGGTTAAAACCAAGGGAAACACGGTCATGATGTATTTACCACACAAAATGCCATTAACTACCAACTCTTGGAGAAGAATCACCATTCAAAATATTATGAGCACAAAATCTATAAATAGATTTATTAGCTGTTAAATAACAAAAAATGGGAAATAATGATAAAGGACAAGAAAAGGAATCCCATGAAGCACAAAATAGTTAAACATAATGTTAAGCAAATAAAGTCACCTCTATAAACCAATAACTATATATATATACATATATAAACAAGATAAGGAAATAAAAGGAAGAAGAGAATTGAGAATTTGCAGAGATCAGGCTGTAAGTGGAAGAAAGGTGGACAAAATAAAATGCTTAAAGGGATTAGAAAATTGATAACATGGACAATCAGAGAAAGCAGCAAGAGACAATTTGACATAGGTGGGTGAAATAAACTGGAATACCTTCCACCTTGGGCCAGCACTATACTCTCTCTCTAGGTCCAACCCTCAAATCACAGAATTATATGCCACCTCACCAGTTGTCAAAGCTCGGTCTCGCACTCTTACACTGAGCTGAGAAAATAGTTGTCACAATCTGCTGGCTACTGTCGTTCACTGCTGCTTCTCACTGGAATTAAAGCCCAGCAAAGATGGGAATGACTGGAGGAGTTTCTCTTAGCCTACTCACAATTTCTATCTGAATGTAGAATATTCTTAACCATCTGGTTTGTGACAGGACTATTCTCTTAGCAAATAATGCATGGGGCTGTACTATGATAAGTTAATGTGCACTAGAAAAGGACATTTCCTGTCCTGAACCCCCTAGCCTATTCTATCTTAAATTTTATCCAGAAGAAAGACTACATGGAAATGTTTGGCTGAGAGTTAAAAGTAGAGTTTCACTAAGTAAGAAAACCAGAGACACACAGAACAAGGAGATTGAAGAGAAAAAAGTGGTAGATATATTTTTGAGCACTTACCTGGGTCAAACAGTGTTCAGTTCACTTTGTTTTCAATTATTTTTCATAACAATATTGTAAATATGGTACTCACTTCATTTTAATATTGGAGAGTTTGAAGCACATGAAAGTGGAATCTCCAAAGAGTATGCAGCAATCAATGGCAGTCTTATTCCAGATTAAAGTATGTCTCAAAAATATTTCCCTCTAAAATTTAATTATTTCTATGTAGAGAGCTAATTGGAAATGTCCATATTCTGGATTTCACTGGTATTTGAAGGCTACTTCTTAAAGGATAATTTGCATGTAGTATAACGTTAATGGTCTCTGTTGTTTTTCATTTCTTTCTCACCAAAGAATACCATTTGCAGGGGAGCATATGGCTGAGCACAGAACCACATGGTCATCCCCAGCAACTCAGGGAAACGCCAACAGAAAAATCACAGCTTAGGCTTGCCTTAATGTAAAGTAAGGCCCGACCTGAAAAATTATCCAGTGCAAATAGGGACTCAAGCATGGTTCAAGTGGTAGAGTTCCTGGAATCTTAAAAGATCAAGTTAAGGGCCAGTGAGAATTTGCAGAGATCAGGCTGTAAGTGGAAGAAATAGAATTATGGAGAATTTTGTACCTTTCACATTATAATTTTTGTTCCTAGCTTATGTTTCTTTTTTCTTTTTTTTTATTGTAATTAGTAAAAGGGTTACATGATATTTGCCAGATAGAAGGTGCATTAATTCACATACATTGATACCCTTTCACATGTCTTGGTACCCATTACCCTCCCCCCCACACCCCCCACCCATCTTGGTTTTCCCCCCTTCCCTATCAAATTTCAAATAACCAAATACAAATAAATTCAATATATCAGATAACAAAGTGAGATACTATAACAATATGAGATAACCAAGGGACAGCAAAGGAGATGAGAGATAACATAGTACATTAAGGACAACAATTATTCATTATATGGCTTTTGTTTCAATATCCTGGAGGTCCTTTCAATTAGCTTCATATTATATGGCCTTATGTATCAAGATTTTGCTCTATTGCAGATCTCTGCTAGTAGAGCCCAAGGTTTCTACTGATTATGACGAATGAGGGAAACCATTGAGTCTAAGTTCCTTTGAGTCTGGCTTACTTCACTTAATATGATTTTTTCTAAGTCTTTCCATTTCCTAACAAATGGGGCAATGTCATTCTTTCTGACAGCAGCATAGAATTCCATTGTGTACAAATACCACATCTTGTTGATCCACTCATCAACTGAGGGACATCTAGGTTGGTTCCATATCTTTGCTATGGTGAATAGTGCTGCAATGAACATTGTTGTGCTAGTGGATTTAGTATGCCCTTGTTTCTGGATGGTTGGGTAAATGCCAAGTAGTGGAATTGCTGGGTCATGGGGGAGTTCTATGCTTAGCCTTTTGAGGCACTGCCACACTGCTTTCCATAGTGGTTGAATGAGTTTGCACTCCCACCAACAGTGTAGTAGGGATCCCTCCTGGCCACATCCCCTCCAGCATCTGTTATTATTCGTTTTCCGGATCCTGGCCATTCTAACTGGAGTGAGGTGGAATCTTAGAGTTGTTTTGATTTGCATTTCTTTTATGGCCAGAGATGTTGAGCATTTCTTCATGTGTCTATAGGCCATTTTTGTTTCTTCTTCAGAGAAGACTCTCTTTAAGTCTTTGGCCCATTTTTTAATGGGATGGTTGTTACTTTGGAGATTAGTTTTGGAGTGATTCAATTTTTTGAGTTGTTGATATATTTTAGATATGAGGCCTTTGTCCGTTGTTTGGTTGGTGAAGATCTTCTCCCACTCTGTAGGCTTCCTAATTAATTTACTATAGACCTAGCTTATGTTTAAAAGACCAAAGGATGAACTTACTGACAGTCTGACTTCGAGGAAAAGATGGTTTCTTCCAATTTTAAGTTTATACTGACCCCTAGGGGTTATTGTGTTCTAATTTCTAGGTTATTTTACAGGAAATGTGCTTAAGAATATAAGGATTTGGTTAAACAGTCAAATGCTTACAATTAGGATTTAATTATTTGGAGTAAAAGTCATGATATATTTGCAAATCCTTTCTCTCCTTCTATATACAAGCCGATATATCCACAAATTCAATTTATTTTGTTTTAGATTGTATTAGTTTCAGTATTTGATTTGCTGAGGACAAAGGAAATATGCAGTATAATTTTTAAAAATGAATTTTAGTTTATTGTGAAGGTGATGTGGGGGAGGGTTACAGTTGTATAAGTAAGGTAATGAATAAATTTATTTTTACACAGTGTTACTCCCTTGCTCATTTTCTCCTGCTTTCCCTCTCCCATGAGTCCTCTACCCCACAAAGTAAAGCGCATTTCCAGCATAATTTCTAGTGAGTCTCGCTGTTGCATTAGTTCACCCTTTGTCTCACCATTTCTGTGATCATAGCATAATTTTTAACTTTCAGAAAAATGATTGTTTTCTTCAAGGTCTGCTCATTTTTCTATACAGGCTACATTAAAACAGGGTAACTTGGGTTATAGTCAACCTTGTTCCATGATGAGCAAAATTCCAAACCCTATTCTTGTAGCTTAGGCAAACGAATTACAGAAAAAGCACCCCGTTATAGACTTTTTTTTCCTTCATGTCAAGATATAGTTTTATTACCACGCACGTGTATTCTAAAAGCAGAATTACTATTCTTAGTAAATGTTCTCAGAGTAACTTATTTAATTACATAAATAGAAATTTTGTACATATTCTATTGATTAATTCTCCAAGAATTTGTTTACTATTACAAGGATAAGCTTAGTAAGTCTGAAATTTATTAAACATAAGAATTGTACACATTTATAGTACAGTGTGACATGTTAATATGTATATAACATGGACTGATCAAATCAGTCCACCCTCTAAATGACCACCCTCTACATGATAACTACAATGCTTTGTGTGTGTGTGTGTGTGTGTGTGTGTGTTGGTCTTGGGGCTTGAACTCTCGGCCAGGGCACTGTCTCTGAGCTCTTCAGCTCAAGGCTACCACTTTATCCCTTGGTCTGGATGTTGTCCCTAAGATCTTCAGCTCAAGGCTACAGCCCTACCCCCAGAGCCTCAGAGCCACTTTCGGTTTTCTAGTGATTAATTGGAGATAAGAGTCTCAAGAACTTTTTAGTGCAGGGGCTGGCTTTGAACCATGATCCTCAGATCTCGGCCTCCTGAGTAGCTAGGATTACAGGTGTGAGCCACCATGCCTGGCTGTAATTCTTTATTGATCCACATGTGAGGAAGAATCTAAACTATCTTCTAAGATGAAGTTTGTTTATAACATCCCAGAATTCTCTTCTCCCATTTCTGTGCAACTTTATTCTGACATGTATCAGAATCTTAGCTCTTATATTTCCAATACTTGCCTAGCATGCACGAAGACCCAGGTTCAATTCCTTGATACCACATACATAGAAAAAAGCCACAAGTGGTGCTGAGGCTCAAGTGGTGGAGCTCTAGCCTTCAGAAAGTCCAAGGACAGTGCTCAGACCCTGAGCTCAAGCTCAGGACTGGCAAAAAACATGCTCTGACTGGAAGATTAAAATTACTACACATACAATAAAGGATTCATATTAAAAAATACAGATCAATAGGGAATAGATAAAAGGTCAACAAAAAAACTTAGAAAAGACTTGAAAAGAAACTTTATGTAGAAAAGGATATTCTAATAAAGAGAAACCTTCTAAATCTTATTAGTTATCAAGGTAATTCAAATTGTTAGCATAAGCAGTTCATTTCTCCTAAGTTATTTTAAATGTGGCAATATTTTTTTCCAGTCCTGGGCTTGAGCTCAGGGCCTGACCACTGTCCTTGGACTTTCTCAAGGTTAGAGCTCTACCACTTGAGCCTCAGCACCATTTCCAGCTTTTTTTCTATATATGTGGTACCAAGGAATTGAACCCGGGTCTTCATGCATGCTAAGCTATCACTTGACCACTAGGCCAAACTCCTGTCCCCATAAATGTGGCAGATTTAAATGCACAAATATGTATACCCATCAGTTCACTGTAGAAAAAGGATTAGTTGGAAAAGATGGAAGGAACCTGCAATGTGTGTTTAGAAGGTATCATAGTATAGATTGTCGTTGTCCAAAACCTTAACCCTCACTATTTTCCCTTCTTGCAGAAGTAGAGGGTTAATGCAATCAGGAACAATTCTATTTCCTGAGGACAATGAAAAATTCATGGTTATATTTTCTTCACTATTTAATGCTTCTAAAATAGCTCATATTTTACATATATTTAGTTTTGTGGTGGTACACATTTAACTTTTTTTTTTTGTCAGTCGTGGGCCTTGGACTCCAGGCCTAGGTGCTGTCCCTGAGCTCTTCAGCTCAAGGCTACCACCCTACCGCTGGGCCTAGCACCCTACTCCTTGAGCCACAGCACCACTTCCAGTTTTTTCTAGTGGTTAATTGAAGATAAGAGTCTCACGTTCATTAGAGCCCAGGCTTGCTTTGAACAGCAACCCTCAGATCTTAACCTCGTGAGTAGCTAGGACCACAAGTGTGAGCCAGTGTGTCTAGCTACAGCTAACTTTTTGATACAGCATCTTTAGTTAGCGTGAACCATCTAGGTGCATTACCTCATGGAAATGAAAAATGTGGAACTGGATTTGTGCTTTTCAATTCTACATATCCACTTACTCTTCATTGTCTTTGGTGGATATTTTTCTGAGAGCACATAATTCAGAATCATCCAAAATGTCTTTCCAGGGCTTGTGATAAAACAAAGTTGTGCATAGATGTCAAGGTTTTTATAATTAAGATATTACTGTCATTTTACATGTAGATAAGAAGTAATACCATATAAATTACTATAGGTATTCTTGAGGAACAGAGGTCTCCTAGATTAGAAATTACAACTGAGTAAGAGATCTCCAGATGATTGGACCTAACTTGGGCCTAACTCATAAAAACACAAAATGCTTGGGTAGCAACTTTCCAACACAGAAAGTTGGAAGCTCATATCCTTTCCAATAACCCAGATAATAAAAAGTAAACAAACCTGGAACAAATAATAAGAAGTGAAGAAACTTTGAGTCATCATATGCTAATTTAAAGTAGTGCTTTTGGTTTCTATCCTAGATTGACAAGATACAGAAATGAGTCTCACTAGGGAAAAAACACAAGGCAACCATACTGCACTGAGTGTTGACAGCAGATTGTGCAGGGTATTATTAACACAATTCTGCAAGGTAAATCTTCACACCTCTATACTGCTGAGGATACAAAGGTTCTGATTTTCACAACTTGTGCTGAAAACAAAGTTTGAAATGCAGATCTTGGAAAAAGGGTGTACTAAATTGACATCAGCAACCAAAGTCAGAGGGTATGATTGAATTTAAGTTTCTCCCTTGATAATGATTACAGTATATAATTTTTTGTTCCACATTCAGAACTTCTTTAACTCTATATGTCTGCCTATCTTTATCAATTCTAGCTTCAACATTAACTATTTTAAATTTGATATCATGTTCAAGATGTCCAAACAAAACCATTATCTTTTATCCAATACTATTCCTTCCATTTTTGCTACCTACCAGCTAATGATTGCAGCTCTCCTAGACTGCTTGCGTATTATTTCTTATTGTGCACACAACTCTTTTCAGATTTTGTGAGTTGTCTTATTGTCAGTCATAGCAATAATGATTCCAAGCTGCAATCATTGCTGTGTGCCATACTCTTCCACAATGTTTGAGAAGGTCAATCAATCATTATATATAAAATAAAAACTGAAACTTTCATATAAATGAACTCCCTGGGGGAATGGCAGTAATTAAGCAAACTTCCCTTCTTTTTGCCAGTCCTGGTCCTTGAATTCCGGGCCTGAGGATTATCCTTGAGCTTTCTTTCATCAAGGGTAGAGCTCTACCACTTGATTTACAGCACCACTTCTGTTTTTTTCTATGTATGTGGTACCGAGGAATTGAACCCGGGTCTTCATGCATACTAGGCAAGCACTCTACCACTAGGGCAAAACTGCCGGCCCAAGCTTCACGTCTTAATAGCTAAGATATTTTAATAGCATCACCGTACGCAAATTTCTATAATTAATGTCTTACTTAATGGGAAATTTCTGAATGTGCAAATTTCATTTGTCACTTGCCAAGACAAAATGTTAACACGTGCATCCACAGTAGACAGTATCTACATGAAATTTAGTATCTCAGTAAAATTTGTCAACAAGGGTAAAACAGATGCAAAAGCTGGGGAAAGATGAAGCAGGAAAAGATGGAGGTTAAAAATAATAATAATAAAAGGGAAATAAGTAGAAGTGGAGCCGAGAAAAACAAAGCAATCTTTCCAAAAGAGTAAGAATGCTCCTAGACGGGAAGAGAGCCAAAACGTCAATCACTCCAGTCTGTCCTCTTCTAAAGCTTAAGTTCAAGACCATGGTAAGAACAGGTGGGATTTTTCCTCCTATCATTTTCTCGATTTGGCCCAGTTGGACGAGCCCAGTAACAGCCTACGTCGTTATCAGACACAGCCCATCAATCCGGGGTATGCACATGCGCAATATGCGCTTTGGGCTCCCGGTCCCGCCCACCCGGGAGGGAAGTGATGCAAGGTAAGGGGCGGGGTACGGGGGTGGGAGGGTGCGCGCTGCGCCGGAAGTGTCTTCCAGATAGTAAATAAGCTCGGGAAAGCCAGGGAGAAGGCCGTCTCCATCTTGTGGGCGCCCGCCGCTCCCGCGACGTCGTGAAGATGGGGAGCGTCCTGGGGCTGTGCTCCATGGCGAGCTGGGTAAGGAGGTTTTTCTTCTGGAGTCTTGGATGCTAGGCGTTGAGGGAGTGAAGAGAGACCGGAGCGGGGACCGGGAGAAGGCCGGAGGGGCCGAGCCACCCCACCCCACCCCACAGGGATGCCCTGCGGGCCCCATTTTCGTTCCGTCTCTTCCGCCCGCTGCTCCTCCTCGGCTGCGGGGTTTGAATCTGTGCGCAGAGAGCCCAGGGTGCCTGCCGTGGGGTACGGTGGGGCTGGGAAGGTGACCCAGATGGAGGAGGAGAGAGCTGCTCGTCCTCCCCACCCGCCCCCACCCCCACCCGGGCGGCCCTGCGGACGCCCTGCCCGTCCTTCCCCGGAGTCGGGGTGTCCGGGCCTCTCCCCGACCCCTCGGCCGGACGACCGCGCGGTGGTCTCCGGAGGCCTCTTTTGTTCGGACGCTCGGGACTGCGGGCCGTTGGGAAGCGCTGGAGCTTGGCCCCCACCCGGCGGCGAGGCTGACGCAGTCGTGCTGGCTCTGGCTCCGGCCTGGGCCGGGTGTTAGGGATTGGTTGGCCCTGCTTCCCAAGCCATCGTCGATGTGCTGGGGAGAAGCCGTTCCGTTCGGTGAAGAGCCAGAGCATTTTGTTGTATCTCATTTTATTGTCAGGGTGATGTTACCGACGGGTTACCGTTACATTCTTAAGGTGGTGGGTACATCACTTCTAGACCCCCTTCCCCTGTTTTCTCCCACTTTCCCTCCCCCCGCAACCCCCTCTCAAGCAGTGAAGTTCATTTCCAACATAATGTCTTGTCAATGTCGCTGTTACATTGGTTCACCCTTTGTCTCAGGATCTTGTTTTTCCCCATCCCTTCCCTAATTCAAATAAATACACTTATGGACAGCACACCATCTACAGTACAGGTCAGACACTGTAATAATAGGGGTAAACCATAAGGAAGGGGGAATAAAAGCAAAAGAGAAAAGAAACAGCTTCACGTAGTACCTTCAAAACGTCGACCACAAAGATAAACCTCCTACGAAGAGCGTGCATACGCACCACGAAATTTGGTGTTGGCAATCGGGAGAAGATACTGTCTTTTGTCACTAGTGACTGAGTGAGAACCATCTTCACATTTTCATTATGTTGGTGAGATTTCTTAATCTGGGGGCTAAGGCTGGGATTATTGCCTCAGTATATTTAAGATGACACCCTCCTCTCTTAAAAAAAAAAAAAAGGTAGTATGGGTAATTCAGATATGTGTGAGTGTGAACGGAAGTACTTGGATTTAAATCCTTATTCTTTATGATTTCTACTTCTAACAATTGTTTCACTTACTAATAATGTCAATATGTATACAGTGACCAATATGGTGATTATTTTACATAGCGCACTTCTTTTCAAAATGGTTTTGGCATGATTTGAATTATTATAAGGAAGTGTAAATTGTATAATATGGCCTATTACTCTAACTAGGCCATTCTCGAATTTCTATACCTAATTGCAATTAGGTATGGAAATGTGTTGTTTTTAATAAAATACCGACAAAATAATTGAGTCTGTTGACCCTTTTATACAAAAGAGGCAAATTTGTTGTAGTAAGGTTATTAAAATTAATACATCATTCTCACACATTCTTTAATTTTTAGATAATACTACTCAATTGGTAATGTCGGGACTTTCCCAGGAATTGTGAGGGCATACTGCAGGACTTACTTTATTGTAAGGTTACAAAAGGAAGAATATGTGTTTTCCAATGTATTCTCTTCCTCATATTAATAAGATGAGCAAATGTTTGTCTCAAGGACAATGTGATATGATGTATGTTTCAAAGGTTTGTGTGTGTGTGTGTATGCACTGGTATGTCAACTTTAGAGAACACCATGGAAAAATTATATTTTACAACTTACATTGTCACTTTTGTCGATTACAAGAATGTTCTTTATAAAACTGCCATTTAGTCACTATGAGTACCTGGATTCACTTACCTTCCAATAATTAGAAATCTGTCAGATACAAGAGATAGGCGGCCAAAGCGGTTTTTTTGTGGTTGATTTAATGAGGTTAATACGGTCAGTCTGAATCATCTTTTTCCCTTTCCTTTTTCTCTGTCTTTATTCCTGAATTGCTCAATTTTAGGCCCATATCTATAGTAATGAATGGGAATTTGCTTTGTGAAATATCCACTATCTTTTTCATATTAATAAGAGCTACTGTGTTTATTCAAAAGTTTTGGTGAAATTACAATTTAATTGTTGAAAACTAGAATTCACATAATTGGATTAGATGGGGTAGCTCAGGATTAGCAACAGATCTAATTTCTTTTGTGCAAGATTTTTTTTTCCAGGCTTAAATTTAATAACCTCAAATTCGTAAAATAATTTAAAAATATATCTGAACTATTTTTTAAAAGTTGGAAAGAGAAAAATTACATTTAAGCCTCTGTATATTTTTCACCCAATCCTAAGTCTGCATTTTGATTACTTAGATCTATTTAAGTTACTTTTCCCCAATCTCATCTCAACATTGCTATTAGTAAATAGAACTGATTTACTGAATGATTAGACTGTATACAATAGCATTCATTTCTCTTAGGTAGTAAGAAAAATAATTCATGCAAATCCTGGATATTCATTTATTTATTTATTTTTGTCTGTCATGGGATTTGAGCTTTGGTCCTGGGCGCTGTCCCTGAACTCTTCAGCTCAAGCCTAGTGCCCTACCTCCTGAGCCACACTTCTGGTTTTCTAGTGGTTAATTGAGGTAAGAGTCTCATGGTCTTTTGTGCCTGGGCTGGCTTTGAACTGCATCCTCAGATCTTAGCCTCCTGAGCAGCTAGTATTTCAGACATGAGCTACAGCGCCAGGCTTTGGATTTTTGTTTATTTATTTTTATATTTTAATACAGAAACTTTTTTGTAGACAAAACTAAGTAGTGCCAACCAACTGAATTGAAAAATATTTGAGAACATTTTTTCTTGTCATCCTCTAAAACAACTGTGTAACAACTACTTGCACAGTATTTATGTAGGTATAGTAATTTAGAGATGATTTATAGTAAACTAGGGTGTGCATAAATTATATATGCCGTTTTATGAGTTTTGAACTTGGACTTTGGTCTCTTTTAAGAGTCACTGTTTTCATTTTGGATGAAACTTCACACTTGAATGAGAGTGGACCCACCTTTAAAGCTGCATTGCTGGTTCTCTTGTTTCACAGCTATAGTTTGGTATGGTATACCTTGAGAAAAAAGCTTAGCAAATACACTAGTTGGAAGAAAGCATAGAATTCTAACTTGGAAGTCTTTTTATCTTAGAAATTCGAAAGTATATTGCTCCTTTGACATCTGATATGCAGTGTTGTCTATTAAGATGGTGAAATCAGTTTTAGAAATATTACTGTGACTTCTCCCACTTTCCCCTCTCCATCAGTTGAAGTTCTTGTTCTTTTCCTTCATATTTGTATTTTCTCTACTTTATTTCTGTCCAGAAATCAGTTTCTTCTTGCCTATTCTATCTCATTGACTTTTTTTCACTATTGTTTGAGAAATCTCTTGTTTTCCAGTTTTTCTTTTTTACACTAATATCTCAGTATCTTTTTTATACTAATTTCTCAGTATTGTTTCATGAAAGTAGTCCTAGAATGTTGTTAAAATGAAACAGAAATAGTCATCTATATAAGTACATTAAAAATACTAGATGTTTTCATGCTTTCATCTCCTTGCAGTTTATTTCCTTCAACTTTTCCCACCTCTAATTATTTTCCATTCATGTTAGAATTTTCCTGGGTTTTCAGTGGACTCTATAATATTCTGACACAGCATTTTGGTGGAACTTAAGTGGTTATCATTTCATTGCAGCAAACAAATACAAGTATTTATCTTGGACTGTTGATAAACTACTGCTATGTTCAGAAAAAGTTTTCCACATTTTTCCCTGCAAAGTTGGGAGCCATGTCTGCTAATGTTCTCTCTTTTAATATATAAAGTTGATTTAATATTTTCAATTCTATTTAGCGTAGAACTGTCAAGCTCTCTTTGTTTTGTTTATTACATTCAACTCATCATCTTAGAGTCTGTCATTTTTGGAGACACTTGATGCTATGAGTTCTTTATCTATTTGAGAATTCTAAACACATCTTGTTGCTTCTTTTCTTGATGTCTTAGAATGGAGATTTCTTGCTCTGTTAAGGCAATAACTTTCCAATTTGTTCTACTTTTTTAATCTCCTAATTTCATTCTTTCTTTTAATGTATACTTTTATTTTTCCTTTAGTTTGGTGTCTGCAGGAGACATCAATAAATTCATATATTCACTGTGCCATCTTTAACCATTATTTTCTTTTTTTTTTTATTTTGTATTTTCAAGGAGGACATTTTATTTTGTCTTTGGTATTACTGGGGATTAAACTCAGGGCTTCTTCCTTCCTAGTAGAACACTCTCCCACTTGAGTGATAATCCATTTCTTTTACATTTGGCTTTTTGGTTGTTTTTTTTTTTTTTCAGATAGAGTCCTATGCTTTCACCCAGAGTCACTCTTTGACCATAATCATCCTATTTCTGCTTCCCAAGTATCTGAGATTACAATAAGTAAGATTATATATATTATATAATATTTAAAAATATATTTAGGTTACCCTTTTAACCATTATTTTCATTTGCCATTATGTTTTAGAATTACATTCCTACATTCCTACAAAGTTTGTTCCTTGGGTTCTGAGCATCAGAATACCTGGAATTACATTGCTGTGATTTAGTATTCTACATTTTCATAAACTCCAGTTAATTCTGTTAACATGTTGTAGTACAGGAACTTATGTTCTACATTTTAAGTGGGTTTAAAGCTTTCATTAGTTCTTTTTATTACTATTGCCTCTTACTGTTTTTTTTTTTTCAATTAATGTTAGTTCTTAATTGAACAGTAGATCTTCCAAAAGGGAATGTGTGTTTTGAAGTCCCTGAGGTTTTTATAGTTGAAAATGTAAAACTTGAGAGTCAGTTTGGATGTGGAAATACAATAGTTGTTTCCTTCACTTTGTAGTTATTTTCCCATTTTGTTGTCTTACATTGTTGACTGTATAATCTGCTGTACATATGTGTAGTATCGAGTTTCTGAGTAGAATCTACTTCTAGAATGTCATTCTAGAAATTATAGCATGTAGAGTTTGAGTGTACTCTTCTACTGAGCAGTTTGCATGTGATACATGTTGTGGCAGGTATTACTACTCTACTAATGTTTATTGTTGAAAAACATTTTGTTATGTAGATGTTTCACTGCTCATTTATTCATTTACCACAGGGGAGCATTTCCAGGTTTTGGTGTTTATAAATAAAATTTCTATAAGCTTCCTACCAAGAATTTTTATGTGACTAGAAAATTATTATTTCATTGGGGTAAATACCTAGGAATGGAATTACTAGATTATGTTTGACTTCCAGTTTTTAAAATAGCTATACCATTTTTTAGACCTTTCTTTAAACACCAATTTTTCGAGTCTTTCTAAGTGTTTCCACACTTTCAAGTTTCTCTAGATGCTGTTTATGCTCTTGTCAGTATTTGGTTCTAATGCGCATGTAAGATCTGTATTCCTAATAATTAATTATAGTAAAACAGATTTTATTATGGTTACTTGTCATCCATACAGTTTTGGTGCAAAATATCTGTATATAAGCTATTTTGAATTTGTTTTCATACTGAGTTTTGAGATTTTTCGTTTATATTCTGGATAAAAATAAATTCTTTTTTTTTTTTTTTTGCCAGTCCTGGGCTTAAGCTCAGGGCCTGAGCACTGTCCTTGGACTTTTTCAAGGCTAGAGCTCTACCACTTGAGCCTCAGCACTATTTCCGGCTTTTTTCTATGTATGTGGTACCGAGGTCTTCGTGCATGCTAGGCAAGCACGCTACCACTAGACCAAACTCCCAGCCTAAAAATAAATTCTTAAGATATCCTAATTTGTAAATACTTTCTTTAAGTAAGTATCTTCTTTTCATGTTTCCAAGTTAATGAGGCATATTTTTTCAAATTTCTTTGGTAGTTGAGGGTTTTGTGTTACTAGATTTCAAATTAGTTTTCATAGATGGTTTGCTTTTTAAAAACATGGATATCTCTTTGGGTGCCACAAGTCTCTTTTTGAGTTCTTTTTTGTTTATTTGTATCTACCATTTTGGTAATGACTATCTTCAATAATTATACTTTCTGTCACTAGAAAGTTCTTCTTAAAACCTATTAGAAATGTTCCATCTTTGTATTTTTTCAAAGCACAGCTATTCTCATTTCTTTGTCTTTACATATAAGTATTCAAAGCACTAGTTTGTTTCTAGAACACTTCTATTGGCATTGTGCTTGAAATTGTATTAATTTGGAAGGGGCTGACAGATTTCTTCATGCATGAATCTAATGTAATTTACCATTTTATAGATCTTTTGTCTGCATTTTGAAGGTTTTTAAAATTTTTTTTTGGGGGGGGGTCGATCTGGGGACTTGAATTCTGGGCCTTGGTGCTGTCCCTGAGCTCTTCAGCTCAAGGCTACCGCCCTGCCCTATAAGTCACAGCACCACCTCCGGTTTTCTGGTGGTTAATTGGAGATAAGAGTCTCACAAACTTGAGTGCCTGGGCTGGCTTTAAACCATGATCCTTAGATCTCAGCCTCCTGAGTAGCTCAACTTCTATACCCAGTTTGTAGTTTTTATAGTTTTCACCTTACCTTCCCCCACCTTTTTTTTAATGAGTTTTGTATATAAAGTTTCATTATAGACTTTTAAACAATACTGATTCTTAATATTCTTTCCCCAGATACCATGTCTGTGTGGTAGTGCTCCCTGTTTGCTGTGCCGATGCTGTCCTAGTGGAAACAACTCCACTGTGACTAGATTGATCTATGCCCTATTCTTGTTCGTTGGGGTGTGTGTGGCCTGTGTAATGTTGATACCAGGAATGGAAGAACAACTGAATAAAGTGAGTGGTTTTTCTGTCTTACTGATAAACTGTAAAACAACTAATTTGGGTGTTGTAAAAATAATACGTAATTTTAAATTTAGCTTGTTTAGTTCTATGATGGTGATACAGAGAATGTGCTTTGGCAAGTGAGGGGAAAAAATCTAAACTAAAACAGATGAAAGTGTCCTACGTGTCATGGAAAATGGGATATTATTTTTTCTCCTGAAAAGGGAAAAATAAATGGAGCTGGGCGTTCATATGCAAAGAATGAAAATCAGGAAGTATATGACTATAAAAGGTTTTTGAGCAGAAGTGGATAGAAATTCATTAGTTCTATGGCGAGGCTGTTGAGGTGATGTAATAAAAGACTATATAGAAAACCTAAAGTAAACTGAGGCTGAGTCTTGATAGTTTGTAAATAATAATGCTGAAATCATGGCAATAACGTGATTCTAGAAGACTGGGAGCAGTCTGTTGCTGTTAACACAGAAGGAAAAATTAAGGAATGGGTCAGGTTGTAGAAGGAGGCAGAGAAAAATGTCATAAATTTAGTTTCAAAATTTTCAGTTAAAACATAAAATTATTGTCAGTTCATATGTTGTTAGGTCACATTTATTCATGATCAGACTAGCACTTGTAGAATAAAAGGTCCAAAAATAAACATGTATTTAAAGTAACATTGGTTTTGAAAGGTACTTACTACTCTTTTTAGTTTTTAGAAAGAGGCTTCCTTTACAATTCCTTAAGCTTTTATTTAAACACCTAATACTTTTTTAAAACTAATATTTAAATCCATTATTTTTCAATAGAATGTAAATTAAAAAGTTTAGGGCTGGTGGCACAAATAATAGAGCACTTTCCTAAGCAAGTATGAAACCCTGAGTTCTAAGCTCCTGAATAATAATACAAAAGAGAAATCACAATAAATCTATCTCTTAAAAGAAGCATCTAGTTTAAATTAATATTGGAGGTTTTTATGTGTACACATGGAAATCTAGCTTATATTTTTCATTTTATCTGATAAAATGTACTAAGCGTCTCTGATTATCATGAAATATAAAGCAAACTTGTTTTTGCAGCCTTTAAACTGTCTGATTATGTAGAATTTTCATTTTTAGTGAAAAAAACATTTTTTTCTAGATACCTGGATTTTGTGAGAATGAGAAAGGCGTAGTTCCTTGCAATATCCTGGTTGGATATAAAGCTGTGTATCGCTTGTGTTTTGGCTTGGCTATGTTTTATCTTCTCCTCTCTTTGCTGATGATCAAAGTGAAGAGTAGCAGTGATCCTAGAGCTGCAATACACAATGGGTAAGTTTTAAGTGAGCTTCAGTATAGAAGTATGGATAACTTCTCTAAAATTTTTTTAAAAATAAAATAATACTTCTTTACTCATGAATAAGGTCAGAAAATCTTCATGTTTCTACTGGAGAGCATCAGGTGTTATGTGTTAAATGATAGCTTTGGTCATTTATTGCTATCTTTGGTTATTTAATCTCTTGATTTATAATGTTTTTATGTTTTAGCTTAAAGCCATGAACTATAGCTTTTACTACTAAAACAAGAAGTAGTATTCCTTCTGCTTTTAGCTTTTAGTGCACCAGTCCTGTCATATAGAACTCTCAGCTTCATAGACTACAATGCAGCCAGAATTCCTGAACAGGTTATTGATTTTCTAAGTGATTGATTGTACTGGGCAACTGAGAAAGAAACTTAAACCTGGCATTGGTAGCTGCCATGCCTGGAATCTAAAAGATCCTGATTCAAAGCCAGCTCAGAAAAGTTTATGAGATTCTATCTCCAGCAAAAAGCAGCGCTGAAGTGATAGAGTATCAGCTGAAGATATAAGTTCTGAATTCAAACCCTAATAATAATAAAAGGAGCTAGGCACAGTGACTCACACCTGCAATCTTAGCTACTCAGGAGGGTGAGATCTGAGGATCAAGGTCCCAAGCCAGCCTGGGCACTAAAGTCCATGAGACTTTTATCTCCAATTAACCACCAGAAAACCAGAGGTGGTGGTGTGACTCAAGGAGTAGGGTGGTGGCCTTGAGCTGAAGAGCTTTGGGAGAGCACCCAGGGTTCAAGTCCTACAACTGACCAAAAAAGAAGAAAAAGAAGGGGGAGAGCTTGTTTATCAGTCTCTACTAATCCACCACATATAGTACCTTATGTAAAATTTGGGACTGTTTTGCTTTTGTATATTTTTTATTTATCTTACAAATTGATTCTTTAGTATCTGCTGTTGGTTTTTGTTTTCATGTGATACTAAAATGGTTACATAAATGGAATATTAGTATTAATAAAAATTGTGAAATACTTATTCATAAGTCTTTTGGTTATTGATTGTTGTAAATTATTACTTCAGAAAGAAGTAATTTGTTTTATAAAAGCTATTTGTAAAATTAAATTGTGCTTTATACTTTTACACATCCAACTTACATAAAATAAAACTGATATACAATCCATGTTCTAATATGAATTAGTGACAAATATATTTTTCTTAAAACTATCTAGAATGCAGTTTTTGCAATATGCTCTTTTGTATTCAGTATATCCTCAGAACAATTTCTTGACGGTTCTCTTAAAAGATTTTTGCGTATGAACCTATTTGTTGGATTATATATATTAATAAAAATTTCATCTGTTTTAGATTCTGGTTTTTTAAATTTGCTGCGGCAGTCGCAATTATCATTGGGGCATTCTTCATTCCAGATGGGACTTTTACAACTGGTAAGTTGGTGTTTTGTTTTTTAAATTATGTGACACTGATGTGCTATAAAGAAGCTCTCATCATTGTTACCTGGACCCATATCTGAGTTTTTTGGTTCAGTTGCAAAATTGGGATATTTACATAAAATTTTATTTTCCTTTTCTGTGCTGCCATTATGAAAAGATAATAATGAAAACTAAACTAGCCCTTCACTTGTATTGTGCTTTTTCTTTCAGTGTGGTTTTGTGTAGGCATGGCAGGTGCCTTTTGCTTCATCCTCATTCAGCTAGTCCTGCTTATTGATTTTGCCCATTCATGGAACGAATCATGGGTTGAGAAAATGGAAGAAGGGAACTCAAGATGTTGGTATGCAGGTAAGCCCACATCTCAGAATATCTTCGATATACTTGAACTTTTTTGAAAACAGATACATAGAGAATAGAGCATGTTTTTTTTTTTATGGTCTAATATCATTTGAAGAGTTTTGTTGTTGTTGTTGGTCATTCTGGAGATTGAACTTACTCAGAGCTTCATGCTTGCTAGGAAGGAGCTCTGCCACTTAAACCATGCTTCCAGACCCCCCCCCTCCTTTATTATTATTTTCAAGGCTTTATTCATAGGATGATCTAGGCTGGGATCTTTCTACTTGTGATGATGGATGAGAACTGCAGTGCTCAGCCATTAGTTGAGGTGCAGTCTTGGGAATTTTTATGCCCAGATAGTCCCAGCTCCCCAGCTCCCAAGTAACATAGAGTTACAAGATTTAGATATCGTGACTGTCTGTGAAGTTTTCAGTTTAAGCTTGTAAGTGAAATCATGCCATATTTGCAACTTAGCATTTTTAAGGTCTTTTGACAGATAATCTAGAATAGACCCAACAGCTGGGAAAGAATGCAAAGGAACCTGAATTGTTAAAAAGAATGTTGTTTCTCGACACATGTCTCATGCCTGTAATCCTAGTTAATGTGGAATCTGAGATTATAATTGGTGAGGAAAAACTTCCTTTTGTGGGCTCAACATTAACTACAATAGTTTTGTTTCTTAATGCCCTTGTTTACAGCATACTAGCATATTGTTTTATCTATTGTCTTTACAAAGATTTTTATGAGTACCTTATTCAACAGCCAGTTTCATTTTGACATGCATATACAGTGTATCTGGATCAAAACTGTGCTATACCTATCATACCTCTTATCCACTTGTTAAAACAATTTCAGCAGGTTTTATTCTTCTGTTTTCATACTACCCTTCCTCCAAAGCCTGTTTTATTTTCCTGTCATTCACTTATAACAAGTGCAAATTGTAAGCGCAGTAATGTAGATATTCCTACAAATAACAATTGTGCTGGTGGGCCAAGAGCATGGCCTAGTGGTAGAGTGCTCGCCTAGCATCCATGAAGGCCTCCATTCCTCCATAAAACATGCACAGAAAAAGCTGGAATTGGTGGTGTGGCTAGTGGAGCACTAGCCTGGAAAAAGCCCAAGGACGGCGCCAAAAAAAAATTGGAGTTTGGCCTGGGAGTTTGGCCTAGTGGTTAAAGTGCTTGCCTAGCATGCATGAAGACCCGGGTTCGATTCCTCGGTACCACATACATAGAAAAAAGCTGGAAGTGGTGCTGAGGCTCAAGTGGTAGAGCTCTAGCCTTGAGAAAATCCAAGGACAGTGCTCAGGCCCTGAGCTCAAGCCCAAGACTGGCAAAAAAAAAAAAAAAAAAAAATTGGAGTTTGTATGTTGCTACTTTACTGTCCTTAAAAGTATCATAGTGAGAGATGTGAAAAACAGTAGATACCTTCAGTAACAAAATTCAGTTGTTTTTTTCCCAAATCTGAAACCTGCATAATGCTAATTTAGTTGCTTTTAAAAAAGAATTTACTTATAGTTAATCTTATTCATTCCTAATCTTTATGATAAAATTTGTTACTCATTTTTATTTCTTCCACAGCCTTGTTATCCGCTACAGCTCTGAACTATCTGCTGTCTTTAGTGGCCATCATCTTGTTCTTTGTCTTCTATACTCATCCAGCCAGTTGTTCAGAAAACAAGGCATTCATCAGTGTCAACATGCTCCTCTGTGTTGGTGCTTCCGTGATGTCCATACTGCCAAAAATCCAAGTATGCTGTTCATAGAACTAGTTTTTATGACATTTACCTCTGTAAAGTTTCATAAGTCTTGGATCATGTCAGAATATTTATCTTTCTTAATTCCTTATAGGAGTCACAACCAAGATCTGGTTTGTTACAGTCGTCAGTAATTACAGTCTACACAATGTACTTGACATGGTCTGCTATGACCAATGAGCCAGGTATGTTTTTATTTTTTCTTATTAAGTCCCACAGTTTGAAAAGCTAAGCTACTTAGAAAATAGGCTATTAGAGAACTAAAATGGTAGGAATGCTACCGTTTCAGTTTTGATGGATTAACTATATTCCACTTACTTTATTATTCCATCTTAACAAAACTTAGGAGGTTATAAAATTATATGAAATTAAATTGCATACTCTTAACTTACACAGTACACAGTAATTATCTAGGATGAAATAAATCCTCCTAGAATTCTTTCTTAACCATGAATTCTAGTTTGTGATTGTAAACTTATACATTATTTTTCTTTTGCCTACTCCTAGCAATTGAATGAATGGGTTTATAGTGTTTATAGTGAATGTGTTTATAGGCCAGTTATATTGCATTCCATGAGAATAAAATACAGGTGTTTTTTTTTTTTTTTTTTGAGAAAGAAGAATTTTTAGAAAAGGAAGAATATGTTCTTATGAAAAATGTATGTGTATAAATCTGCTCTCTAAGTCACATTTAATTGAGCTTACAAATGCTTTATCCTGTTAGAAACAGATAAGTATCTTTTATTTATTAGAGAATAATTCATTTCTTCCAAGTAATTAAAGATTAAAATAATTTGCTTGCAATGTTAACCTTTATAATTTTCATTAATAAGTTGATTGATAGATCTGATTTTGTGGGAGGAAAGAAGAAATTTTGAGTACTTCAGTGAATTCCTCTCCTTTAATTTTTACCACACTTTAAAGGAATTAATTGGTTGTTACACCTTATCTGATTTTTTTCCAAAAGCTATTAGTTTTATGTATAAGTTGTCTTACTATTTTTGATTTCACAGCATTTTTTCCTCAGTTATTTTTTAATATCATACATTGTGGGTTTAGAACATGTGAATTTATTTTTAACTTTTGTAATTTCAGAAAAGCTATATGAATTTTCTGGTCAGTCTTGTTGTGTACTGACCATCCTTTGGCTTTCTCAAGGCTAGTGCTCTACCATTTGAACCACAGCACCACTTCTGGCTTTTTTTATGTGTATGTGGTACTGAAGAATCGAACCCAGGCATTCATGCACACTACGAGAGCACTTGAACTCTGGGCCCAGGCATTGTCCCTGAGTAATGAATGCTACTGCCCTACCCTTTGAGCCACAACACCACTTCCATATTTTTACCTTTTTTTTGTAGTTTTTTTGCCAGTCCTGGGCTTGGGCCCAGGGTCTGAGCACTGTCCTTGGACTTTCTTTCGACTCAGCACCACTTCTGGCTTTTCTATGTGTGTGATACCAAGCAATCAAACCAGGGTCTTCATGCATGCTAGGCAAGCACTCTACCACTAAGCCAAACTCCCGGCCCCTATTTTTACCTTTTTTGAGCAAAACTTCAAGTTGTACAGTATGGAATTAAAGATGCCCTAATCTTGTGATTATAACATTTTTACTTTACAGAAACAAATTGCAACCCAAGTCTACTAAGCATAATTGGCTTCAATACCACAAGCTCTGTCCCTAAGGAAGGTCAGTCTGTCCAGTGGTGGCATGCTCAAGGGATTATAGGGCTCATCCTCTTTTTATTGTGTGTGTTTTATTCAAGGTAAGGAAAAGCATGAAAAAAATTAATAAGCAGTCTAATTATTGGTTTATGAACTTTTTATAAAAAGCTGTTTCTTTCATACAGCATTCGTACCTCAAACAATAGTCAAGTCAACAAACTGACTCTAACAAGTGATGAGTCGACGTTAATAGAAGATGGAGCCAGAAGTGACGGATCGTTAGAGGATGGTGATGATGTTCACAGAGCTGTAGATAACGAAAGGGATGGTGTTACATACAGTTACTCATTCTTTCACTTCATGCTTTTCCTGGCTTCACTTTATATCATGATGACCCTTACCAACTGGTACAGGTACTTACATTTTGTGAAAACTTGGAATAGGAGAATTCTCATGCCTTTTCGTGATTCTGTTATAAAGCATGATTTGACAAGGAGTATTTTGTTGTGTTTTGTTTTTGCGGTACTGGATCTTAGACTCAGGACTTTAAACTTTGTAGGCTTTACTCAGCTGACACTCCCACTTGAGCCATATACTTTTCTAGCTAGTTTTTACTAGTTATTTTTGGACATAGAGTTGCAAAGACTTTTCTGCCTATATTGGAATCATGGGTTTCCTGGAATCTTGGTCTCACAGGTGTGTAAAACCAATAACCTGTAAGAAGAGCTTTAAAAAATCTTCTGATAGGTGTGGAGTGTGTCTTAGTGGTTAAGTGCTTGCCTAGCATGCACGAAGCCTTGGGTTCGATTGCTTGGTACCACATACACAGAAAAAGCCAGAAGTGGGTTCAAGTGGTAGAGCACTAGTGTTGAGAAAGCCCAAGGCCCTGAGTTCAAGCTCCAGGTCTGGCACGCTCCCCCCAAAAAAGTTGATATTGTGTTAGGAAAAAGGACTTCAGTATTTATACTCTCACAGAAACAAAAACATTGAAATAGTTCCAAATCTGGAAGCATTAAAATAGTAAACTTAATTAAAACATTTTTTATTGGAATGCATGCTGGTAGTGGATTAAAAAAGACGTTTATATTTTCAGTGTTGTAAACCTAATTCCAATATACTATGGTAAGATACCTTCTTTATTTCATTTGAAGTGTGTCATTAAAAGGTTTGAATAATTTTAAATTAAGGTGTGGTATGTTAATGTAGATGGATTCCTATAATTTTATAAAACTTTTGTTCCTTCAAACCTACTTGACTCATTGTTCTTAAAAGTCTCCTCTGATGAAAGGAGAGTAGCAATCTAGTGTATTTTATTTTTGCCTGTTCTGACTTTGTCTGCGTTATTGAAGAAAATGTATTAATGAGTGAAGAAACTAGAGAGAAAATGTCATAATATTCAATGCATGTCCTATGAATTGAGGGGAGGAGTCAGAGGTGGTAGGGTGAAGGAGAGTGATGAAAGAACATCCATGAAGATATTGTATTTATACACTGAAGTGTTGAATGGTTACTCCTTTATACAGCCACTTAAAGATAATAAAATATAATTAGAAAAAGATTCTAATTGAATTATTTGGTCTAGGCAGTTATGTTTTAAATAATTTTTAATGTATAATATGTAAAATGACCTCTCATAACAGCAAAAAGTTAGAGAAAATCTGTTTCTTGCTTTTAATGAGTTTTATTATTTTCTTGAAATATTTATAGAGTATACTTTTTACATACAAATAGTTCTGAACAGTTCAGTGTTTTAGCTGTCAGATAATAGTGAATTTAAGAATTTAGATTTCAAAAAATCTTGATTTTCATTAAAATTCATCACATTATATTTCCTTCCCAGTGGGTTAAATCTGAGAAAGTACAAGAAATAAGGGATATTTTTCATGTTGGTTCTTAAACATTTTGTGAACAGTCTTTTATGGAATAGTAGCACTTTATCCACAGGTCATATGTAATTTCTAATAATATGCAGGAAAAACATAAAATGCCTCAGTATTATACAAAAGATCTGTTTCAAAGGCCTAGACTAAGTCCAGTAAAGGAAATGACTGGTTTTAATCTTCACAGTAGCTTTTAAATTAGTATGGAAAAGTGAGGCAGATTAAATGTAACAACTAGGCGAATATCACATACTTTGTACAAAGAACACTTCTAAATAAGTTTTGTAGCTTGATGGCTAATTATACAATCTTACTGCTCCTGTCCTTTTGTTTTTTGTCAAACTTCAGGTATGAACCTTCTCGTGAGATGAAAAGTCAGTGGACAGCCGTCTGGGTGAAAATCTCTTCCAGTTGGATTGGCATCGTGCTTTATGTGTGGACACTGGTGGCTCCACTTGTTCTTACAAATCGTGATTTTGACTGATTGGGACTTCTTGGCATGCAAATCCCATGTTGGTCACTTCATTGTTTATTTGAAATTAACAGTATTCACAACTTTTGTACAGTTATGTATGTATATGTGCTCACTGTGTAACTTGTGTTCGGCATGAATTAGATTTTACTGCTTGCCATTCATTACTTACTAAGTGCTCTGATCATGTGAATTGGAACGTGCAAAGTTTTATGATGGCGAGTTATGGTGGTGTGTATGCTCTGCACATACAAAATCAAACAGTTTGATTTTAAAATTGTTAGACCATAAGCTGTTTTAGAAAGCATTCAAGTAAATGGATAGCTACCTTTTAAAATATTTTGCCTTATGGAGGACCACAAAGAGCATAGCTATTCCAAAACTGTATAAATAACTTACCTAAATGTTTGTTGTCAGGATTTTTCCTTCATATGAACGTAGGGAACTTACACAGGTAGGGAATGTTTGATTAAAAAGTGTAGGTTGTGGATATAGGTAAAGGCCCAAGGCCTTTGTTGCTGATGGTATATTTTATATTGAATATGCACTGAGATGGTGATTTTGGGGTAGAAGTGATGGCCCTCACCAACAAATGAACGTGGTTTTCGTCTTTGTAAGTCCATGTGACGTTGTGGGTTTCATGGAGCTACTGATTTTGAGACGGTTTTGAAAAAGATAATCGTGGGTTAGAAGGAACTTGTTGAAACTTTGAAAGCTAATTTTGAAAGTCAGAGGTGAGAAACCTCTGGTAAGTCAGGAAAATACAAATTACTAAGCTTCAGTGTATTAAAAATATAGTTCAATTCTCTTTCATTTAAAAAAAAATGAAGAACCTGAAGCAGACGTAAGTAGCCAAGTAGTAGCAAGGCTGGGAAATTCTAAGTCTACCAAAAAATAGTTACATCCTCTTTGACATAAAATATACTTTCTATACATAATTGACTTGATACCTCATTAGTGGTGGGAAATTTTTGTGATATGTATTTATGCTGTTCAGCATGCTTTTGATCCATGCACTAAAGCTAAGAAGATGGGCTGTTGTAGATAAAAGTTCTGTTTACCATGTACTACGCATTTCAAAAAATGTTTTAAGTTGCTTTTGAATTTACTCTCATATATTGGAAATATATAGATTATAATCCTTCAATCTGGAAATCAAGTGATATACTTTAGATAGGAAAACATAGTTATTTGTGTAATTAGTGTGTAGTGAAGCTTTATGAATTCTTAGGGCCTCTTTAATATTTATTAATATGAATGGAGTAACAATTCAGTTAATTCCCCAACCTTATTCTATATGTTGTTACTGTGTTCCATGATATTGAGTGGCTGTGTTCTATCTGAATAAATTATTTCAGAGAAAGTGTTTTCTGTTACTAATTTTCTAGTAGTTCAAATCCCATGAAAGAGCCTGACGAGAGCAAGTACTCATCTTCTATCCTGACTGAAGGTGCTTTGCCCTTCAGTAATACCTTCCAGCCAATTTTTCTAATACTTTTCTTGTAGCAAGTTAATACAATTTTTTTCCCCTTGAAAAATGAAGAATTTTGATTCAGAGCCTCCACCCTATGAGTAGCTTCTGTCATTGTAATATATGGAAACTATTAACTTACAAGAGAGAACGTTTCTTCTGGCTGTTGGCAGAGCAGCACATCATGAGACTATGTGGCAGAGCAAACCTCATTCCATTTCTGGGGCTGAGAAGTACATAACTTATGGCATCACTTGTGGTGATGCCAGGGTCCCATGATTCCCTTTTTAAGGAATCTAATAATCTAAGGATGTACCAGTCTGCCCGGTTCTTCAACTGTCCGGGTCCTTTGTCCCTGGTCCCCCTCTACTAGTAGGGGGATGGGGAAAAACACACCCTGACCAGGCCAAGTTGCAAGAGGAAGGGTCCCAGTGTCCTCCCGCACCCAACCTTCTTACCCCAGAGCACGAACAGAGACGCCACACAGCTTCATCAAGGCAGGAAGATCTCTCTCTTTATTCCCTAAATCCCTCCTCTTATATTGGGTGAGGGAGCCTATCAGTATACAAGATGGACAGGACAAAGAGATCCACGTGTTTTATCCCTACTACAGGCCTCAGCAGAAAGTTACTAGACATGGCATTACTCGGCTCCCAACATTCAACCTCCTAGCAGGACTTAGCTGGGGACAATCCCTTTAACACGTATAAACTTCAGTAACATTTTGACATCCAAACTCCAGCAGTTAAGCTCTAATAAATTGTTGTAGAGGAACAAGAAACGGAAGCTACGCTTTGAGAGATTGAATTGGGAGTCTTTTATTGGAAAGCCTGTGACTGTAGATGGACTCCTGTCTCCAAGATCTGCAGCCCAGAATTGAGTTTGTACAAAGCTTTTAAAAAGACAAGCTATGCAGACCACATAGGGTAAGCATTCTCTGGAACAAAGCTTTCCTGGGGCTGAACAACTTGACACCAGCAATTCAAAGAATAGGCCTTTTTATTCCATAACTCCTTTTGATGCCTGGGGACAACATACCAGGGTGACAAATTGTTAACAAGATTTCTACCAATAAGGATAGAATTTCCTGGGAAGGCAAAGGAGGTTTGGGTCTATAGTCATCTCTCCAGTGTGATCTCCACACTCAAGGAAGCCTGCACTTACTAGTTTTTCCATGCCTACTCCTTTTTAATCTATCCTGCCTTCTTTGCTAACTGCTTCAAGCTGGCCCTGCCTGGCCCAGTGACAAAGTCTTAGCTTATTTTATCGAGAGATTATCAAGCTCAGGTGTTGGGGGCTGGGATTCTTGTTAATATAAACTATCCCCCATTTCACAGCCCTACTTTTTCACTACCACTAAAACAGAAGACAGGTAAGGGTGCAAGTCCCCTCCTAGTAGACAGGCATGGGCATTACACATGCTCATAAATTATTTTATGTCTGAAGGCCCAGGCACAAGTGACTTCACTTCAGATCTGACACCACCCTTCACATCTGACCTGTACCTTCCAACCACCTCTGGATGTTTCCTGGTCACCAGTGTAAGGTCTGCTGAAAGGAAACTACACAGTTCAAGAGTGTTTATTGTGTGAGGTAAAGAGAAGACTTCCAGCAGTCCAAAATGGAGTGAGGTGGAGCATGAGGTCCTATGGTGGGAGGTGAGAGATAATATAGGGGGGAGGGCGTGGCCATAAGTAGCGGTGACCTCAAAGAAGGGGGACCTCCCACTGTCCCCAAGCATGCCATTTGCTAGGGTGCATAAGGAGAGCACCACCGGAAGGGGCCATTTTTTTCCAGACAGACCTAACTACCAGGACAAGCTTTGTTGCATGCGGGGATAATGCCCCACTTGGCATTTCATTTTCGGTCGCTGGCCTGAACTTGGGGCTCAGGCTCTGTCCCTGATCTCTCCTACTCAAGGTTAGCCCTCTGCCACTTCGAGCCACAGCACCACTTCCAGTGTTTTGCTGGTTCATTGGAGGTAAAGGTTTCCCAGAGACTTTTCTGCCCAGGCTGGTACGTAAGTTTTTAAGAGTTAAAGAATGACTATTCTATAACAAAATTCCTTTCTCATTGTTTTATATTAACAAGTAAAATTTCTTATGACTTTATGTTGATTAAAAAAACAGGAACAAGCCTGGAGTTTGGCCTAGCGGTAGAGTGCTTGCCTTGCATGCACAGAGACTGGGTAGGGTTCGATTCCTTGGTACCACATACACTGGAAAAACCAGAAGTGGTGCTATAGGCTCAAGTCCTAGCCTTGAGAAAGCCCAAGCACAGTGCTCAGGCCTTGAGGGCTTAAAACAAACAGGAACAAAGCAGATGCCCAGTACCCTGATTGTCTCTCAAATACAAATTATGTAAGTAACTGATCTAAAAGGAGGAGGTATTTTGACTATATCATCTCTCAGGATAAATGTTGTGGAACTTTAGTGACAATCAGTGATAATATTCTTAGCTGCAACAAGGAGGCATATTCCAGTTCTTTATTAAAAACAGAAAGCAATCCTGTATAAACTTGAAACAAAGACCTTCAAAATAAATTTTTTAAAACAAGAGGATTATGAGTGTGGCTCAGTGGTAGAGGACTTGTATATCTTACACAAGGACCTGGGTTTAATCCTGAGCTCTGCATAAATAAACATTAAAGATAGAAACACTGAAATATACTTTTTTTTTCAGATGAGACACAAATATCTTGATGTTTCTCACGTTAAGATGACAATGGACAACAAAGCAAACTTTTTACTATAAGCAGGAAAAGTATTTCAAGTAGCTATCAAGTCACCTTCAAAGAAGACACATAAACAAATACCAGTGCTCAATGTTCATTCTATTTATTTTACTAAATAGTATGCTTCATAAAAACACAAACCAGAAAACTTTTATTATACTAATCTAAGTGGACAGGGTTGATTCCAACCCCATCCCACAGTCTTTTTTACATATTAAGGAGCTGGAACCGTATCAGTGAACACTTGTGTACACTTTGCCTTTCTCGTTAAAAGATGAATAAACATCTCTGAACATAAATGAACTTTTCTGAACCAAGAGACAAATGAAGCTTTACAAGATACAGGCACTTTATGTTCCCAGTTTTAAAAACAAACCAAGTGAAATTTTTTTTGATAAAAATAACTGGAACAGAGAAAATTTTAGGTTTACTATTAGTTCTATTGACTTTACAGTCAGATGCAAACTGCATCAAACAAAAAACAAAACTTTTAACTGGAGCAAATGATCCTATATGTAAAAAGTTAGAGAAAAATGCCATTGACTCCAACTTAAAGATATGTCAATAATGTGTATTAAGTTTGTATACCTCCAAAGCTGAGTAACACTTGCAAGCTTTGCAAGAATGTGTGGTTAGTGAGAAAAGCAAAAGGTGCTTATTCCACAGTATCTGATTAAACCAAAACATTTACCAAAAAAAAAAGTACCAAATGATACTTTAAAATAAATACTTCATCATTTTGATGAATATGTACATGTAGAGTCCACTTCCAGGGGATTTAACTATCTAAAAGCGGCATATCACTATCCAGTGGTGCAGGAGCAAGTTCACATAAATAAAACAGAGTAGCTTCACTAGCTTCAGCTTCAGTCAATGGCTCCAGGCGAACAAGCTTACTTTGGGTTGGTTCTGGGTCCACATTGTTACCCAGAAGCTCATCAACTTCTATAGGTTTATCTACACAAGACATAACTTCAGATGATGCTGTTGTACTCCCTTGTTCAAGAGCAGCAGCAGGATTCCCATCGAGGAATGCAAGAAGTGGAAAGGCAGTGTACTGGATAAGTTGCTTATCTATAAAGATCAGGAAAAAACCTTTACATACCCAAACAAGAAATGACATTACATTTACTAGCCAATTTTAAAACATAAAAGTCAGAAAAATTTAAGGGTTTCAATTAAGAAATGGGGTCCTTCTAGATCAAGAGTAAGAAAAAATGACTTCAGTTTTTCAATTCAATTTTCTCTATATTCTAGAAACTTGAGACAATGTAAAGTCAAGCTTACTATAACACTGTTGATTATGACAAGACTTTCCCTGGCTTACATTAGTTTCAATATAAAATTTTTCTTTTCTATCCTAACTAAAAAATAACACATAATTTAATACTAACTCTATACCTACCTGGTTTGGACTTAGATTTTCTTCCATCTTCAGAAACTGGTTGAACTATATTGTTCTTTGTAGGTTCTATTCCTTTATTCTCAGACTAAAAGAAAAAAATTGTAAAAATAGCTGTTTCTCATTTTATACTCCTGAAAAGTATTATTTTTAGAAAGTTGATTTAGTATGTAGATAATGAAATATTATCTGAAAGGGGAACATAAGATAGACGAACTAGAAATTTCAGTAGAGATAAGTAACCAAACCAGTTAAAAAATCTGCCTTCAAGAGGAAGAAAACCAGACCTGAACTAGGATGGCAGTATATATGAGGAGTATTTCTATAGTAGAATAGACAGGATTTGACAAGGCAATTATAGGGATGAATCAAACACAATCAGTTTCAATTACTAACTGAAAGATAATCCATTCTTTAAGCAATTAAATATATTTTAAAAGTATCAACTAAAACAAATATTACACAATTTTCATGCTAAACAGAACATTTAAGATAATTATATTTGGGTAAATATATAACAATGATAATATCACTAAAACTAGCCCTTGTCCTGGAAGCCTCAAAGTCGAGGTGGGTTTTCTTCTTGTCATTTTAGTGTCTCAAAGCTCGCACCCACCCCCCACCTTTTAAACGCTTCTTTCAACCACAATCTCTTTACCCCTGATAATCATAGATGAGTTCAACCTTTAGTAATATTAAATTCTTCATATGATTTTTTTCAATATTGTTCAAACTGAGGTGCAAAGGAGTTGATTCGTCTTTCTCTTTTGTCCTTTTTTAAAAATAGCTGTCATTTCCTCCATATCTGCAAACCCTGCATTTCTGAATGCTGGTTAAATATGTATAGTGTTAACATCTATACAAGTACTTCCTGCAACTGTACATCAGATATTCATCATAATATTAAGCAATATAAGTTTTCAGGATCCAGAAATGATAATGTCCTTATGATCAAATAAAATGAGTCATTCCAAATATTTAAATAAAAATGTTTCACCATTTAACATTCACAATAAATACATAAAAACAAAATTAATTTTTATACTCCCTAAAGTAGATACTTCCCAGGGATACTCTAAAACATGAGTACCAGAACTATAGAATCATTTGACATGAAAATTTATATTCCTTAGTAATGGTTAGATAGCAGTACTAAGGAACACTGAATGAAAAGATATCATAATCCATTAAAATGACAGATGATATGCCAGTTTCTACCATGTCATATATCCATTAAAACTGGAATGACAGATGATATGCCAGTTACTAGAACTATAATAAAAGTCTCAACAGAACAATATATATTTTGTTACATTAATTACTCTGAAAACAGTCTAAGGATAGCTCAATGTCTAATAATAAGTGTACAGTAAAGCATGTTCACTAATGTAACCTATGACATGGTCTATTATGTCAGTTACTGACAATATGATCATATATGTTTACTGCTAAGGTGACATGGAATTTTATACTATAAAAACAAGCATGAGTCCACATGCCACATTAAGGACATTATGTTTATTAGAAAAGGTTTTACTGAAAGTTTCTTTTATATTTTATTTAATTAGTTTACATATCTAAAACTGCTTTTTATACTACAACTAGTTTTATACTTAATTGTAGCACCAAGTAGTTCAAAGAACATGTGAAAATATTAGCTGTCTCTTTACATAGGAAGTATGCCAGGCACTGCTTAACTGATCTAAATACAAAATGTATAATCAATAACTTAGTTTTAGGTTTGTAATTAATACAGGTAGCTAACTAAAAATACAGAAAATCTGCCATGAGTCATGGCTTAGTGGTATCTTGGCTAGACTATCAAGTGTGAGAACTCTGAATTCAAACTGACATAACTAAAGAAAAGGTAATTGAAGGGGGCCAGTGGTTTATAGTTCTCACCTATAATCCTACCTACTCACAAAACAGGATCAGAGGCCACTGTAAACAAGAAGGAACGCTGGAATCCACCTTCAAAATAACTAGTAAAAATCAAGCTAGAGGTGTAGCTAATACGGTAGAGTCCCAGCATAGCAAGGCCCTGAGTTCTAACCCCAATATATAAAAAAAATAAAATAAAAGTAAAAACCCTAGTTAGGGTTGTTCCTCACACAACAGAAAAGTTCAACCTCATGACTTATTCATTCATTTGCATGTATTCATTTTTACAAAAATCATGACTTCTATGATCAGGAACTCAGACTTGATTAACTCCATAAAGAAAAGTAAGGTTCCTAAACAATTATGTGTAAATACAACATGGATTACATTAAAATTCTATACTACACTAGTCAAGACAATAGCTGTACAAAATAACCAATTGCAAACATCTATTTATTTCTAATTGCCCTTAATATTCATTAAAAGCTGGTTCTAGAGTCTCCTACTAATACTTGCTAAACCCAACCAGTACTGTTATTACCTTCAATGACAATCTTTATAGCTTAAGAAACAAAAAGGTCAGAATGTCATTCTAAACTCTTTCAATCTGCCTTTTCTATACTTATTTCAATGATATACCTGAACTGGCCAATGGTGGTGATTTCCCAGCAGATATGGTCATACTTGAGAGCGACTCTCCCATGTGCCAGGAGTACTAGGCAAAAACAGAATAACCAAAAGCTAACTTTCTAACTATTCTGTTCACACAGAACGAGGTAAAAATGTATATAAAAAGATTCGTAACTGAGTGTAATATTATCTATTTACTTTCTAGGCCTTTTTCGTATTTCCACAGCGATGGTTCCTGAGAGACATGGATTATAATTTAGCTTTGTATTACTGATGGAATGTGTTGGATTTATTTGCATAGAACTAGTGAAAAGCTAGATCAAACTAGAAAAGATCAAATTATAAAGATGATAAATTTAAAAAGAACTGCATGTGAAAAAAATTTTATAGAACCATATTGAGTGAAGAAGTGTCAGACCTGTATTAGTAAGTTTCTACATTAAAAAATAAAATCAGGAGAGCACAAAAAGGAAAACAAAAGCAGAGCAAGCTGGTCTAAGGCACTAGATGAAATTTTATGTTAAGAATACAAAAAATAGTTTTTTTTTTCTAGTTCCCACCTTCTTCATTATTCTCCACTTGTTTTTATTTCAAGTTCTTCTCTCTACTTGATTCTGGCATTATGAGGCAAGTGAGGGTTAAATCCTATGCTCTGATAACTAAGCCTTCATCAAGTACCTTTTAATTAGTGTATAGAATCTGACAGTGGAACTTAAACCACACATCAATTGGAGCCCTCTGACAAAGTGGGATATCTGTTTTGTTTTTTTTTAAGGGAAGATAAGTGCTAATTATTCCTTAGTTCACCCAGCTTATAAATGTTAACTTTAAGTCATAAACTTCAAAATCAGTCATTCCATGAGAATTTATTAAATAAGTATCTGAGAAATAATGAACATCATTAAGACATTATTCCTGCTCTCTAGGAGCTTACAATCTAAACAAGGTAAGACCAACATTAAATAGCCACAAATGTACAGATACAATCCAATATGATTAACAAAGGGTGATAGGGCTTAAAAGTACTATGGACTTAAGAGACTAAGGGAAGAAAGTACACACACACACAAAGACATGTGATCAAACAAAAAGACCTGATAAAGCTATGTATTTATCAGTTCCTATAAAAGAGTTAGGACTTGGAATGGAAAAGAGAGAGAGGAATAATATATATTTACACCAGGTTATATTCTAGAAATGAATGAGCCAAGTCCAAATTGAATAGTAAATACTTAAATTCAAGCAAAGCAAGACTGTTGATGAGGCCAGATCCTATCAGTAATGAGAGACTTTGGAATGGCTAGATCAAGAGAATGTAGGCATTAGGTTAGTATTCTCTAAGAATGAGCAAATGGTTCATGAGGTAAAGACAGAATGCAATGTAGAGAATCCGTGGGCACATCTTTTCTCCACTCTGTCTACACTGATTACTCTCCGTAAAGTTCTCTGAAAGCTTACAATAGGAATAAAGCTATTACTGTTTTTTTTCCTATTTATTTTCTTCTTCCCTTTTTGTATTATTTACTGATCACTGAAGACTTTAGGGATTCATAGTCTTGAAAGCAGACAGCAACACGATTACTAGTTTCTGTCAGCTCGCTTTTCATGAGTGCAGAGGGGCATCTTTGCCTCCACTTTGCTCCTCGAGAGGGTAGGTGCTAGAGAAAGGCCAGTGGTATAAACTCCTTTCTTCCCATCTTTGTTCCTCACATCCTACTCCCTGACTTAGAAATAATTACATGTGTTACCAGCAGATACATGGTAGAAAAAACTATAACACATCTGAAGAACTAAAATAGCAAACTGAATTCTAACACAATACTGAACTCTACAGAAGCCACAAACTACAGTACGCTTATTCATATGACCATCTTTATTGCTAGCTCAGAACACAAGACAACCTACAATAGGATAGTTTAAAAAGTGATGGCAGTAAAACTTAATTCAAGGATAAAATAAAGATTGTAGATGAGAGAATACAAAAATACAAAGTTGGGATGGCTTGTGAATGTTACTTTGGAAAAACAGGAATGAATAGATGAGATAAAGGAAATTAAATCAAGATAATTCTATGACAACTATCCTCAGTGGGTAGATATATTGATGTTTGATACTATAAGAAGAAAGCTGCTGGGTGCTGGTGGGTCTTGCATGTAACCCTAGCAACTCAGGAGGCTGAGATCTAAGGATCGTACCCTGGTAACAAAGTACCCATGAGACTCTCATCTTATAATAACCACTCAAAAATCAGAAGCACAGCTGTAGCTCAAAGTGGTTAGCTCGGGGGCAGTGCTTAGTTCAGGTCCACGACCAAAAAAAAAAAAAAAAAAAAAAAAAAAGATAGCTAGTTTAAGGAATGAATAATTGATTTCAAGCACATAATCTGTGGATACAACTGATAATATCAAAGGCAAAAAACTGGAATTTAAGAAAAGTTTGTTTTTATTAAGAACTTGAGATAAGACATTTCAGAGTAATCCTACAAAACCAAGTATCTTTACAGGAGAAGCAAAAATAAGAAGATACAAAATTGTCTCACAGAATGCCCAAAAGACTGCAGGATGAAAAGCTCTTAGAGAAAACAGAAAAGAGACGAAAGAAAGCAAAAGTTTACTACCTTTAAAATGAACAAAATCAATTTTTGCATAATACTCAAAAATATTATAATACTACTATCAGTGTCAATTAGTTAGAATTCTTTCAATTGCCCTTCATGTTAGGAATTAGCTATGTACACTTTTTTCCATGTTTAGTAACATAAGCCAGGAGCAGAATCCAGTCCTGTATGATTCTAAACAAACTTTCTTCCACTAACTCATTAGATTATGAAAACAACCAAATCAAAACAAACAAAAAATACAGAACACATACAGCCTACTCACTATGGAAAATAAAACAAACAAAAAAACCCAATACCTAGGAAACAATGTTAAAAGTAAAAAAGCCAGGCATTTCACAGTCATAGTTTCAAAAGAGAATGAGTAGAAATAGAGAATATTAATTTCTAAAGTTTTGTAGTGAAGACAAGAATAGTAAAAGGGCAAAGCAAAATGGGAAAATGCTTGATTTTTAAGATCTGTATCTACTGAAGGAAAACAATAAATTCAGAGGAAAAAAAATTGAGAGGCAGATGACAATAATATAAATTAGCTTAACTCCTCAAAGCACACAGAACTGAAAATAGCCACAGCTTTTGAGAGGACTAGGGCACAGTAAATTATTTTTTGAAAACAAGGGAAATTTAATATAAATAATATTTAAAAGTTGAATTAAAACAACCAAGAATCTCCAGAATTATAGGATTTCATTCTAGAGGAATCTAAAGGAGAGATATTCTAGGCAAGTGTCTTACTACTTAAGACACATCTTCAGTTGATAAGAGAGAGAGATTCTGAAAGGTCTTCAGATTGAGTAGGAAAAGAGTGGATAGAATTCACTTACAGTGTTCACTTGTTAGTATAGGAAGGAAAGCTATATCATATGTGGTGCTGATGATAATTTCATAAGAGTGACTGTATCATGTGACAATGACTGATGAGAAACACAGATGTAAAGAGTGAAATAATGAAATAAAGTAAGGCTGAAGTGGTAAAAAAGGACAGATTCTTTTAGCCTCATTGAAATACCTTTAAAAGAACAAGACTAGAATCTTTTGAGATTAGAGAAGTTATATTATAAGGCAAGAATACAGAAAAGAGCAAAAAGAAACCTTTCCAGAATAAAGACAGAAAAAAAGAAGAATGTCAGAGACAGTAGAGAGATCAAGGTTCATCTGAGCGGGACCAGGCTGAACTACATAAAGTCTGAATAAGGTATGAATGAAGAGTGTAATGCAAGAGAGAACTGAGAAAGATGGTTAGACAAAGATTTACAGTTCAAACATTTCTAGAATAGAATTCATACAGGTAGTGATAAGGATTAGAGCAAGAAGCCTTGGGACACAAGATACACAATATAAAACAATATAGCAAATGTAATAAAATACAGTTGAATGGAAAATTCCAAAGGATTAAAGTGTCCCCATGGTGTTTCCTAGTTAGGTACTTCTAGTTCTAATTTCCACAGATTTTTATTCAACAAGCCATTACTTGTAGAATAAAATAGCACAGCAAGAAGTCCAGACAAGACCAGATTTAGTAGCACTATAGAATAGAATAGGTTACTAATTATTAAGTGAACTGCTTCTCAAAGGCAAGTAGTGACCACACTCCTTAAATGTGCAAGTAGTGACCACACTCCTTGAATGTTCCAAACAGATCATCATCTCTTCTGGTAGTATTCATTTAAGAAAGAAAATGCAAAACAAAAACACAGTGCAGAATATAAAAACAAGAAAAAGACGTATTGGTTTTTAAGTAATAGGAATAAGTTATCAGTACAGCAAAAATTATCCAGAGTACCTACATCAACCAGGAGATCTGGGTCTATGCTAAACTGTCTTCCTGAGAGCATAGCTTGGAAGTCCTCTAAACTGCAATCAATACTGTCAAGATAATCCAACAGCTCAACTCTAAGGGGGAAAAAGAAAAGATTAAGATTGAATATTTATTAGGTTTCCTTATTCTTACATTTATAGTCACATTACCTTACTAGCTGCTGTATGCTTACCATTTATTAAATTTGAAATATTCCATTGAAAATTTGGGATTTCTGATAGTTTGAATGGGAGCTTTTATAGAAACTTCAGTGTTCTGCAATTAACAGTCTGATATACTTTTACCTTCAAACTCAGTCTCTAATACTTCTATGCCAATCACTTTTATACTAATTTCACTAGAATACTGGCTTTCTTTTTGTCTCCTAAGTTCTTTAATGGAAATTATACTAATCCATAGTACCAGTAGAAATACAATCAGAAATACACACTGAAACAAATATTTAAAAAATTTGAAGAACTATAAACAAAAACTCCAAAACTAGCCAGGTGCAGATAGTTTGACTATAAGCTTAGCTTATCAGGAAGTTGAGTAAAAAAAAGTCATGACTCAAGGCCAGTCTAACCATTAAAATTTGAGACAATAACTCAAAAATCACTAGTGAAAAATGTTTGAGAGTGGATCAAATGGTAAAGCACCAGCCTAAAAAGCACAGGCCTTGAGTTCAAACATCAGTCCTGCCAAAAACTTTTTTTAAAAATTAAAAAATCCAAGTCTACTCTTCAGTTAATTCATTTCATTTTGAGGCTCAATCTTAACCAACAGAAAAACAGATAGGCAAAGTTTATCATCTGAACTAAAAATACAATACAATGTGAAGTTCAGAAAACAATTAGTTCTACACATCTATATGAGCACTCACTTTCCTAAAAGATTAATGTTATCATTCAAAATGGAATCCATCATGGTCACAGGATCTTCTGTGGTCAGATTAGATGACCCATTTAGCTGGACAGCACTAGACATCAGAGGGTTGGTGACATCACTTCCTGAACTGAAGGATTCTCTTGCTGGTTCACTCTGATCTAGACTCTGAATGACAGGTGCATACTCATCTTCATTGTCATCTTCAACAATAACAATATCAGGGTACTGGCTACAGCTAGATCAGTAAAACAAGAAAGAAGAACCAATTACAATTTAAGACAAATTCAATAAATTCCCTCTTTCCACTATTCTCCATAGAAATTTCTCAAAACATATATCAAGAGGCTTGTATTTCTTAGGTAGATCGCTTAATCATAAATATTGATAGTTCATAAAATACAAAGCCACAAATATCAACAAAAGTTTAGTTCCAAAAACAAAATTAAGGATCAACTCATCATTACTTATTTTCTTTGTGGGAACGGTTTTATCTGACTTAATAAGTTGGCTTAATTTTCCAGTTAAATAACCTAAATACGAGATAGGTAGGTACGTACTACTCTTCCAGAAGAACTTTAATTAGAAAAGTGGACAACATTTTCACAAATTTTATCTCACAAGCTCCTTACTTAGAGGTATCAGATAGAACATCTTCATTAGTTTCTGGGATCACTGCAATATTTTCTTCATCTCCATGATCATCAGTAACATCATAAATAATGATGTCATCAGAAATTCGTTCTCTTGTCTTTAAACCTTCAGTCCTGCTGTGTGGCACCTTAAGAAATAGGGAAAAATAACAAAATCAAAAGGACTATAAAAGGTATCATTTAAAAAACAACTGCAAAGATAATACTTATAATTACATCTTTACTATAGATACAATAAGCAAAATAACAAGGTCCTTTTCTCTAGACTTTTATATTAATGGATACAAACTCAGAGACATGAATCATTTTATCTGCATTCTACATAATTACTACTATTATTGTAATACATCCTGAAGACAACATGTTGAAAAGTATTTCTATGGAAAAATCTTCAAATTCTAACATACTTTTATTTTTTGTCAATCCTGGGGCTTCAACTCAGGGTCTGGGTGCTGTCCCTGAGCTTCATTTTGCTCAAGGCTACAGTACTCTACTACTCAGCTTTTTCTGAGTAGTATTTTGGAGTTAAGAGTCTTCATGGACTTTCCTGCCCAGGCTGGATTTGAATTGAAATCCACAGATCTCAGCCTACTGAGATTCTAACTTTTAATACCTAAAAAGTAAAAACAAAAATTTTGGCCAGGAAGGCAGCCTAGTGCTATAGTGCTTGCCCAGCATGCATGAAGCCCTGAGTTTGATTCCTCAGTACCACAGAAAAAGCTGGAAGGAGTGCTCAAGTGGCAGAGCAATAGCCTTGAGCAAAAGGTGTCCAAGGACAGTGCTTCCGCCCTGAGTTGAAGCCCCAAGATTGGAGCAAAAGAAAATGAAAAATGAAAAAAATGAAAAAAAAGTTTTAATCTCTCAAAACTTGCAAACATTGCCAGGCACCAGTGGCTCTTACCTGTAATCCCAGCTACTCAGAAGACTGAGATCTGAGAACCTGAGGATCGAGGTTCAAAGTCATCATGGCAAAAAAGTCCCTGAGACTCTATTTCCAATTAACCACCAGAAAACAGGAAGTGGTGCTGTGGCTCAAGGAGTAGGGCAGTAGTAGCCTTGAGCTGAAGAGCTCAGACCCAGAGTTCAAGTCCCATGAAAAGAACCCCCCCACCAAAAAAAGACTTTCAAGCATTTTCAGGTATGTGTCAGCATAGGAATTATTTTGCCACAAACTGCTGTTTGATATGTTTTATTCTTATTAAATGGTTTCATCAAGAAGAAATGCTTCAATTTTTCTATAGCTAAATGTCAACTTGACATTTTTTAACATAGTTTTAAATTTTTTATTAAGATACAGGTACATTCACCAGGCCAGTTATCAATTAAAAAAAGTCCAACTCTGTAACCCAAAATTATTGTAATATAAAAAATATAATGTAAAAATGATTATAACAAAACAGGTTCAACACTAGTTAAAAGACATAAAAGATATGAAACAGTTGTATGTCAGAGCCTTTGCCTACCATCCTAGCTCTCAGATCTGGGAACTGAAATACAAGGCCAGGACAGACAGACAAATCCTCAAAATCTCATCTTCAAGTAACTAACAAAGAGCCATAGTAGAGGACTGGCTCAAGTTGTACAGCACTAGCCTGAATGAAAACAACAACAACAACAACAACAAAAACAACAACTGCATAACCCTGTGCTCAAGCCCAGAACTACAGGGGTAAAATCGAAGTAGTTTAAAATATATAAATCCAGTTAGTTAATAATCTATATCAGCTTAACATTCACTTTCAATATTATAAGCAAGACTGATACACTTGATTATTTAGAAATTTAAGAGGGACTAAGAGTCCCTCTTAAATATAATACTACTTTGTCCAAGAAGAAAGTCATTTTCTTAGTTCAGTAATAAAATCCAAAGCAATATTTAAGAATTCTATGACCTAAATGTAACAATAGTAGCTCAGTGGTAGAAGCAGTTTGCCAGAAAGCTGGACAAATTCTCCAGCTTGTGTCAAAAACAAAGGAAAACAAAAGTTTTAAAATTACTAGAGCAAAGCAGCCCATTTAATGCATATTTACCAAAAAAGTTGAAGACAACTAATAAAAATTATACAATTATAATAACAATGTTCAATTTTTACAGGCTTAAAATCCCCAAAGTAGCACCAACTAAAAACAGCTACACTGGATTCAGTGGTACAGTGCGTGCTTAGCACATTTAAAGTCCAGGGTTCAAAGCAAGCACACACACACAGACAACATTTCAAAACAAATGAAGGGCCGAAAATATGGCCTAATGGCACGGTGCTTGCCTAGCATGTATGAAGCCCCGGGTTTGATTCCTAGGTATCACATACACAGAAAGAAGCCGTGGCTCAAGTGGTAGAGAGCTAGCCTTGAAAACAATCCAAGGACAGTAGTACCCACTCAGGCCCTGAGTTCAAACCCAGGACTGAAAAAAAATTATATATATAAATATATATTTATATATAAATATAAATACAAATATACATATATAATCAGCATAGAAACAATGCTAAATAGAAAAACAAACTTGGAAACAGGCAAGTAGAACAACTATATTTACAATAATTTTAACTTTAATTGAAAGCAGGTAATAACAAATTTAATGATTTAATAGAGCTACGAAATAAACACTTACATTAACTTAACTTCTTTGAAATACTGCCATAATAAAATTTAGTTTGAGAAAATAAATATAAAATATACATTAAAAATTACTTTATGATGGTGATTATCAGCTGGTTCTTTGACTATGTGCTGAAATAGATTCTTCTTTTGGGCTCCATTAGTGTTTAGAAGTAGAGACCTAGAAACCAGAAGAATATTCAGAAAGCAAAAATAATGATTAAAGTTTACTTGACTAGCAAATAAAATTCTTCAGCAAGAAAGCACACAAATGATTTTATGTATCTTAGGAACAGAAACTGGGGATGAGACTAAGACTTTTAGTTTTCCATTTTCCCACGTAACTTTTGTTAAATACAATATAAACAACTCCAGAAGATACCTGTCTACTGAACCATACAGTTGTTTATAAACTATAGTTACATACTAAAAGTAAACAGGGAATACTATTTAATGGAAGTAGAATTAAAGCCGCAAAGTTCTAAACATAAACTGTAACAAAATCTTACCATTATAGTTTCTCGTTTGTTTTTATGCCAATACTTAAACTAAGGGCCTAAGTAGTAAAAACATCCTTAGCTTCTGCTATTAAGGCTAGCATTCTACCACTTGAGCTACAGTCCACTTCTAGGTTTCTAGTGGTTAATTAGGTAAGTCTAAGGACTTTTCCTATTTGAACTGGCTTTAAACCTCAATACTCAGATCTCAGCCTACTGGGCAGCTAGGATTACAAGTGTGAGCCAATAGCCAACTATGCCTGTTGACAGTTAATTCTTCTGGCTTAAATGTGACATGGGCCATAGTACTTAATATGCCAACAGGAACCAAAAATCACTTATGCAAGAGATAAAATAAAATAAATTGTTATTATTTTTTTCCTGACCAATGTTCTTTTCCTAAGCTTTCCTTTCACTTGGATTTTCTAATGCTTCTCTAAAATGCTAATATGAAAGAAAACTGATTCTTTAGTAACCATATGTATATTTGAAAAGTTAGCACACAAGGGCATCCTTACCCTGAAAAAGTAAGAAAGATGTCGACATTAAGAAAACACAAGTTAACACTATTCTAAAAACCCAAAATCTGAAATGCTCCAGAGTTCAAAGATTCTTGAGCATCAACATAATGTTACACGTGGAAAATTCACCTGTTCTCATATGAAATTCAAGCACACAACACTCAAGTTTTCCAGGGTCCCTACAGGGGGAAAAAAGATTCTCCCAGCCCTTTCATTTGCTTAATATATAAACTTTGTCTCATGCACATATTTAAAATATTGTATAAATTTACCTTAGATTAAGTGCATAAGGTGTGTATAAAACACAAAGAAATGTCAAGTTCAGACTTATATCTCACATCACAAAGATATTTCATGTACATGCAAATACGCCAAAACCTGAAAAAAATTGAAATCCAAACCACTTCTGATTCTAAGCATTTCAGATAAAGGTTACTCAACCTTTAAGATAAGTCTTAAGATGTTAACAATATAACTTAACAATAGCTGTCTTTTTGGTACAACAGGCATGCATTCAGCAAATCTAGGACATTCGTGTTCAGATACTACTAGTTATACACACTAAACTATTGATCTATGTATACATCAAAATGTTTTATCATAAAAACTTACCTTTTACGCTTTAAGCTCACAAGCTGGTTATTCTGAACTAATGTAACAATAAACTGGACAATCTGAAAAATATAAATAAAAACACATTACAGAACCAATCAGTCTATATAATGAAGTCTTATGAATTCAGATGATAGATGTTCTCTATTCTAGGTTGAATTATTTTTTACACACTGACACTGGAATTTGTATGCATATTATGAATAAAAAATACTCATCCAGTCAGTCAGTTCTTTGTTTTGTTGAAGTCACATTTTATTTATACTTTACAAAAGTTTATACCATGAGGCACAACAATAAACTGGTATGATAGGCAAAATTGTTTTCATAATGGGAAATATAATTATGGGGCCAAAGAAATCACTAATTTTCCCCAGAGATCATAAAGTTTCAAGTTAGAAAAAGTTATCAAGATTACAGTTGAGATGTATCTGCCAAATTTTTTTTGCTGCTCATAATCACATGATTTAATTGTAACACCTGATTAAATTTATAAGGAAATCTATTAAACTGGCCAAAATATGCATATAAGCATTCATATTTTATAGCATTGTCTCTTAAAATTTAGCCTAATCCAGCAGCAGTGATTTAGGAACATGGTAGACATATAAATTCTCGGCCTTACTTCAGAATTACTGAGTATAAAATTTCAAGGGTTCAACTCGATAACATGTTTTAGTAAGCATTCTTGTTGACACTGATATATAAGAACCATTACTTATGATATATGTGTGGTATATATGGTATATATTGTTAACTTCCTACATAAAAATGCTAAAAAGATAAACTATGAAAAGCAGTGTATCACTGAGAGATAATGAATAAAATCCAAGAATGGCTGAAGGATAGACTCTGAAGACTTGCTTCTGAGCTCTGTGAAATGTATATTACATGATTAAAATACTGTTACCCATTAAAATACCTATATATACCTGAAACATTGTGTATCTCGCTCCAAAGAGACTACTGAAACTAAATGGTTTGCTTTAATTAACTTTCAATATACTTTACAACATCTTTAGCAACCTTGAGTTGTTAATTCAAGTTAAAATACAAACAGCTCTAAACAAGGACAAACCTTAGGTTTGTAGGTTATCCTTGGACAATCCAGCTTGTTTTTATTTTTTTTAATTTTTTTTTCTTGTGTGATTGTTGTTCTTTTTTTATAATTTTTTATTGTAATTAATAAAAGGGTTACATGATATTTGCCATATAGAAGGTGCATTAATTCACATACATTGATACCCTTTCACATGTCTTGGTACCCATCACCCTCCCCCCCCAAATCCCCCTACCCCGTCTTGGTTTTCCCCCCTTCCCTTTCAAATTTCAAATAACCAAATAGAAATAAATTCAATATATCAGATAACAATATGAGATACCCAAGAGACAGCAAAGGAGATGAAAGATAACATAGTACATTAAGGACAACAATCATTCATTATATGGCTTTTGTTTCAGTATCCTGGAGGTCCCAGAGCTTGTTTTTCAAAATTTATGAATGTTACACTAAAATTCTAAAACCATTAGTGGATTAGGTATAAGAACATGAATCACCAGCTAAATATATACTCTATTAGCTTTTGTTGGTCAGTTGTGGGGCTTGAACTTGGGGCCTGGGTACCATCCCTGAGCCTCTTTGTGCTCACGCACTCTACCACTTGAGCCACAGCACCACTCTGGTTTTTGAGTGGTAAATTGGAGGCACAAGTCTTACAGGGACTTCTGCCCAGGCTTCAAGCCACAATCCTTAGATCTCAGCTCCAGAAGGTAGCCGGGGTTATAGGCATGAGGCACTGGCACCTGGCTATCTTAGTTCTTTTTAGATACTTCGGCATCATAAGTACAGATTACACCCCCTTGTCCCCAGGAGTCATTTATAGCAACTATTTTTGGAACTTGAAGTCCAAGTGGTGGTACCTGACAAGTATAACCCCAATTTCCAAGCCCACTTAGTGCACCCCAAGTAGCGAGGATGACAGGACTGAGCTGTGTACCAGCAGTTGGGAATTTATGTGTGAGTGGAAGTTATATAATGCATGACAACCAATGATATTTATGCTACCTGTAGAAATGGTCCTGTTGTTAAATGTGTGGTTTTAAGAACTGGAATTTCCTGGTATGCTAAGGTTTAAATGTACTTTTGATCAATGTAAAATCAAAGTATGAGGCTAGTGTCCAGCATAGTTTCTCAGACTCTATCTCAGTAATGGTTGGGTGCAGTTATGGTTTGTGCCTGTTTTTTCTCTTGGGATAAGAGCACAATGGCTGAGTGCAGTGGCCCATGCATCCCAGTGATATGGTTAAGCACAAGTAGAAGAATCAGTCACTCCAGCTCTACCATGAAGATTCTACTTCAAAAACAGCAAGAAACTGCAGTCACATCTGAAGAGGTAGAGCACCTGCTAGTAAGTGTTACCCTGAGTTCAAGCCCCAGTATCAGAGGTAAAACAAACCAACAAAAGCTAATTTAAGCAAACAATATTATCATGCACAAAAAGTTGAACTGCAATGTAACCATTTTTACAAACTATCTGTGCTGTGCTTTCAGGGGGAAAAAAAAGGAGATTAAAGAATATTGTAAATTAAGGCTGGGATGTAGCTCAGCGGCAAAGTGCTTGCCTAGTAAGTACAACATCCTGGGTTCAATCCCCAGTACCAAAAAAAGAAAAAACAACAAAACAAAGTAGTTTAAAAGAATATTGTAGTCATAGAAGGCTTAAAAATTAGTTCAACATTCAAGTTGCATCCAACTTTATTCACTCCTCATTTTATGAATTAAAAACACAGAAAACTAGCATATCTACTCTTGACTACAGGCCAAGGCTCCAAGTGCTATTCCTCTCTACCCTAAGCTTGTTTCACTAGATAAAGATTTTATCAGTCATAGCTCTACTTGTAGGTCAAGGGCCTTTTAAGCAGAAACAAGCTCTCCCCATTCTCATCTTCAAAAAGACCTACTGCTTGGTCTAGTTTACTCATAAGCAAAGAAATAGCTGACTTAATGGATTTTATGTTTCATCTCTTATTAGCAAGTCGATATACAAAGATGAAGTCACAAGCACACAATACCATTAATTTTAAGCTTACATACTATACTAGTATCTAGAATTCATTTTACAACACTATTTGCTTTCATGCATAGACTAATAATGGCATACATATAATGAAAAATATTGCTGAATTTATAATCTGGTCAAGTAATACAAAAATTATAGCTATTCCAGTAAAAAAGTAGCAAAAATCCACAAAAACCTCACAAAGACTATTTTATAATAAGCATATGCTAAGAAACTAGCAGCATGTTAAGCTACTCAGCACAAATTATTTTAAAACTGTTCTACCAGGCAAAATGTTATTTACTAAAAGCCACTGAAACAATATCTGAGAATATGGATTAATCATCTTAATGAGAAAATGGGTTATGGTATTAAAAAGCATGTATGTAACTGGTCTTAATGTGATTTCTTATCTGTAGAGATATACATACATGTATGTATGTATATACATACTATAACGTATGTATATACTATGGTATACATACATACTACTAATTATTAAATAACAAATTAAACCCAATTATTGGCTACTCATAAACAGGATTTACTAAACAATGTGAATTACAGTCACAAAGAAAACAAAATTCTTACCTTTCGAATAACTTGTTGCTGTTGTGCATGCTTTGCTCTTAACTCTGATACCTCTTTCCAAAGAGACTCATTCTCACTGTTACAATTTATTTAAAAATCAAACGAAATAAAATTTAATCAGAAAAACAAATTGCAAAATCATTAATTTAAAAAATGATAAGAGACGTACTTAGAAGGCAGAAGATCATGAAACCAAGTGCAGCCTCGGCAAGAGTGAGTTGTAGACTTAGCGTATGATACATACTACCATAATAAGATTCTGTCTCAAAACTACAAAACCAAATGCCTGCCCACCTCACCCAAAAATAAATGTTGGAGGCTTTTTACTATATTACATATTTATATGAGACCGGCAAAACTTGTTCAATTACATTTCTATCATGATATCTTAATACAACCCCAGAATCACTCCATTATTATCTATTACTTATGGAGATACGGACATAAAATTTAAGACATATATTCCTACATTTACTTAGTAGTAGGCAATTTAGTGCTTTGACCACCTAGTTCAATATTTTATGTTTAAAAATAAACTAACCTTTAAACTACAGCTACCAAACTGACTTTAGACCTTGTGACTCAACTTATAAAACAAAAGTGACATTTACCTAGCACTTACTATGCTCTAGGCAGTGTGCTAAGCATTTTATGTGTTTTAATTATTTAAATCCTTCTCTAAACATTGCCAAGAATGGAAACACTATCATATTTTTGTAGATGAGGACAATGAGGTGCTCAGAAATGAGAATCTCAGAGACAATTCCATAAATGTTAAAGACAAACCAGGCTGCCAAACTCCAAAACTATATATTGTCTCAAGCAAAAATTAATACTGTGTGTTTAAAAAAATAAATAACCGTAATCAAACCAATGACTTTAAAAAATTGAAATTGTGCTATTGAATATTAGTACAATTGTAAAAAGATAAAAGAATGATAATCCAATAACAAAACACTTAAATTTTTCATTTTTTGTTAATCTCTACAAATGACACCTTCTTCCATCTGCACATTTATAAAAGATGTGCATTCACACATTGAAAAAGACTTTTAATCATTTACTAATTACTGATATTTTTCAGACTAAAGTTTAAAGAGGTTCTCCTGTTATAATAAAGTAGGAGGAGATGGACTAGGATTTCAAGGATGAAGGGCTGAGAATATAGCTCAAATATTCTAAGCCTAGTACCACCCCAAAAACATTTAAGAAAGATTCAGAGATATAATTTCCTTGGGAGCAAAATGAGTCCAAAGTATTTAGCCAACAAGAAGCCAGGAAACAAAACTTAATACAGTAATGGCATAAATACTTACAGAAAAATGTTAAAAAGGAAAGAGTAAGTGTTATTCAAACAAGGAATCAAAATGCCAGATTATTTTTAATGAAGATACTTCAGGAAGGAATAACAAATGCCCCACATTTGATACAGGAAAGAAAACATCTAAAAATATAACTTTCAAGCTGTTAGCAATTATTAAAGAGAAAAAAATCTCAGCTACTTAATAAAAGACAAGTAAACATACATAAAATACATACAAGCTATTATTGTGGTAAGGTAGGAAAGTGCTACCTAGTAACGTAGTAAAATTTTTTTTAAAAAAGTATGTTTCTGAAAATTAAAACTTTGAATAATACTTTTCCAAGACTATGTAAAATAAGCATCAAATAGGGCAACTATCGCGTGTGTTTTTCTTCCTTTATTTTGTGTCCTACTTTTCCTGAGAAGTAGGTCATGTCAAGGAATTTTAAGAAGCAGCTATAAAAAACAAAAAGAATAAAAAATATGGATAGTTATGATTTTTTAATGTAGACCCCAGTTTGAATATGAATACTGTATGTACTCTATATTTTCTACACTAAGTTATAAATCTACTGTTTCAAAAGCAAGACTTAAGAACGGGACTTTTCTGGTATGCTAAGGTTTAAATGTACTTTTGATCAATGTAAAATTAAGATTAAGTCTATCACAGCTTCTTTTTTTCTAATTTCCCCCAAACTAAAGAAAATATGTGTGGAAAAACAATAGCACTTAAAGCAGCAAATAACTGGAATCCATGACACACATACTTAGTATTCTATATTAGGATTTTATTTGTGAAAATACTTTACCTTTTTAATTCTGAAAGCCTGGACTCAATAGTTTCTTGCTTTATTTGAACCTTTTGAGCACTACTCATAATTTTTGTTAAATCTTCCTGGCGAATTTTATTTTCTTCTGGTTTTGAAGCTGAAACCTTTCAAAAAGTAGATTTAGATAATCAAAGTGTACTAAAAATCCATAACTGTAATTCTAAGAGGGTTTTATATCCCATTAAAGAAGTTAGATCTGGTCTTAAAAAGTATAGGACAGAATTCTTAAAAAGTATAGGACAGAATTCTAAGAAAAGAATAAATTTTGTAGTTTGGTAGGAGAGAAAGCAAGGGATAATTACTTCTAAGTGTCCAGGAACAGAAACAACTTAAAGACCATTTTCCTTTTCTTTCTGACAAACCATGCCAAAATTCTTCATTTGTACATTCCACCTAATTAAATGCATGCAGTAATAGCTACATAGCAAGCAATTTTCTTTCATGGTCTATCTAATTTTTAGGATTAGTAATACTGATGCCTGTTATGGCAAAGGGACTTAATACTATGGGCATACAATACAGAACAAGGAATTACAGTACAGAGAAGTTCTTCGGAAAGCTGACATATTAGGCTTACTTACAAAAAAGTTTGAGGACTGAGACCTCAGTATAATGAGCAAGGAGGCAAATGGTGGGGGCAAGAGATAAATTATAAAGTTTTATTAGACTAATTCACCTATAATATCTATGGTCTTCATTTCAACAGCTAAACGAAAATCTTGGCAAGGTACATTTAAAGCCTAGTTTAAATTTATGTTCATGACATCTCACCTTCCTTTTAATGTTCTCCAACAAGTCATCCTGGCCTTGTTTGAAGTAAGGATGTTGAAATTCAACAGGACCATCTCTTTCCTGCTTTACAACTCCAGAGTCAATGTGCACCACTTTACGGAACCCATCTGAAAAAAAAAAAATCAAATGTTAGTCTAAAAAAAAGATGGTTAAATCAGTGGTTGAGAACAATAAAACAAACAGAAGATCCTACTTACACATATTTAGTTGTCTTACAAAGCTTGCCATATTATTGTGCTTAAAGTACTTGGGAAGAATTTCTTTGGAAAATCTTTGTTCATCTAAGACCAGAAAACTTTGGCCATTCTAAAAACAAAACAAAAAGGATCAATTAAGGTCTTCTAACACATATGCATGTATGCATATATAAACATAACACACACACATTCAAAAACCTGCCCAGGTTAGTTCTAGATATTTTCATACCAACATTCTTTCCTTGATAATGGCAGTAAAAAAAAAAAAAGCCAAATTTCTATTAACTAGCAATTGTAGTTGTTTGCTTTTTTACTTTTTTACAATGTAGAACTGAGTTTTGAACCAAGGAATTCACACTTGCTATGCTGGAGCCATACATTAATAGGTCCAGCCTGTGCTTGAATTTTGTACAATGTCTTGACTTCCTGCCTAGGGGTATACCTGAACTACAATGTGCCTACTTCTGCTGGAATCACAGATACATGCTACAATGTCCAGTTTCCCTGTAAGAGATAAAGATCTTAGAATTTTCTGCAGGCCTGGAAGCATCTTAATTATCTCAGCCTCCAATATGGCACTGGGATGACAGGCGAATGCTATTGGGCCAAGTCATGAGTTGAGGAGTCTCACAAATTTTTCTGGCCAGGCTGCCCTTGAACTTTGACCTTCATTTTAATTAGCCTCCTAAGAGGCGGTCGTTGTTAAGTGTAAGCTACTAGTTTGGCTGCAATTAAACTTTGATGTAAACCCTACGCCAAAAGCTGCATAATTTGCTAAAATACTATTAACAAGTATTTATCAGTATTTTAAATTTATGCAATTAGTTATATTTGAGACTCAACACTTTAATATTATCTTTGTTAGACATAATTGCATTTCAGTGCAAGAAAATGAAAAACTGTAAACCAATTCAATAAGGTATCTGGCTCCTAGATTAATAATCACTACTATTTTTCCCATTACCACCCCTCCCCCACACCAAATTGTCATTAAAACAACACAGAACTGGAATTAATACACTTATCAACAGAAAAAATTATTTTAGCAAAAATGCCACAGCCATTCAATGGAAGAACAAGGCAGCTTAAAAACCTCAATGTTCACACACAACACCATAAAAGTTGGACTTTTACCTGATGCCATAAAAAAAACTAAATATGAATGGAAGACCTAAAGATAACTGATAAAAGAACAAAAAAAGTCAACTTTACAGAAAGACTTGCCTCTTCAACTGTCCTAAAACATCCGCAAATCTCACTCAGTTTATGTGTCAGTTATTATCATTCCAAGTTCATTCTTTGTTAAAATATGGAATGGAATCTCTTAGATATTTTTCTTCTGTCATATTGCCAAGCTTTGTCTATCAGCAGAGAATAGTATAAAGATAAATAGAGGAGGAAGAAGTTCTCCTTTCTGATTTTATTATGACCTTGGCAAAATCTTGAATGCAAGTTAGCTCTCAAGAATTACTCAAAAGAACAATTTTTCTTACTACACTGTCTACCGGTACATGTCAAAACAATGTCTCTAGTAAGGTATCTCCTTAGGAACTCCTGTTTAGAGTAAAGGATTGACAACACACTTTTTTTTTTTTTTTTTTTGGCCAGTCCTGGGCTTGAGCACTGTCCTTTAGCTTTCTCAAGGCTAGAGCTCTACCACTAGTGTCTCCAGCACCACTTCTGGCTTTTTTTTTTTCTTCTATGCATGTGGTACCAAGGAATCAAACCCAGGTCTTCGTGCATGCTAGACAAGCACTCTACCACTGGGCCAAACTCCAGGCCCTGGTTGGCAACACTTTTAAAGGGCCAGATAATATATTAGGCTTTTTGGTAATAATGTCATATTATTTATAAAATAGATGACTGGCCTATATGAGATGTAGGTGCCCTAGAGTTCTGATGTGTGCATTTCCAATCAAGTCCACCAGAATAACTCCAGTGACCTCTGCTCAGTGGAACACTTTCTTCAGTAAGATCAGCATCTTAATCTTCAGTGAAGGGTGTTTAATTAAGCATTCTGTCTCAGCCCTATTAACAATGGCTGCTCTGAACTATTCTTTACTCCAATTCCCTGAAATAGCTACTTTACTAAACCTCTCATTCTAAATATTCTGTAGATTGTTGGGTTCTAATTAGACTCTAACACACACTTTCTGTTTATGGTGATTTATTTATTTTGCCAGTCATGGGTCTTGAACTCAGGCCCTGAGCACTATTCCTGGGCTTTCTCAAGGCTAGAGCTCTACTACTTGAGCCAAAGCACCAATCCCAGCTTTTTTGTATGTATGTGGTATCTGGGTCTTCGTGCATGCTAGGCAAGCACTCTACTACTAGGCTAAACTCCTGGCCCTGATTTGTTTTCTTTGGGTTACTTATTACTACCTGAAATCATATTCCTAGTGTGTTTGCTTTTTTTTTTTAATCAATATTCTCCACTACAATGTGAACTCCATAAAGGCAGGCACTTTGGTGCATTGCTGAATGAATTTGTAGTATCTAACACACTGACTAATCTTAACGGATGCATAATAAAACATTTATGATTAACTTACTGAATAAATCTTTAGCCAAATGGACTGTATTCTATATTTAGACTTTCAACTTGTGTTTATATTAAATGGAGATCTACTCTTCCTTACATATACTTCTTATTACTCCTAACATCCTGTGTCTTGTCAGGATCAAGTAGTGCAACACAGAACTTTCCCTTACTCCTCAGCATGAAAAAAAAAAAAAAAAAGAGCTCTTACCAACAGACTGGTACCTTCTTAAGGCTTGTCACGAATGTTAGCAGCCTTTCAAAGAAGTAGTAACAGCTGGCGTTGCCAGTGTCTAAACCTCTTGGTACTTCCTGTTGAATACTCAAAATATTCTAATAGACTAATGCTCAGCCTCACTATATGAAAAACATTCTTCAGAATAGAAATTTATAACTTTAATTCAGTCTGTAACTTAATGTTCACCATCCATTCCTTAAGACCTCAGCTCATCTCTCCTACATGTACAAATAAAGATAAATGTAAATAAATCTCTCAAACTTTCTGTTGGTCTAAGTTGAATGTTAGATGCTACATATGTGACCTTTCTTATTTTCAGTCTAGAATACTAAAATAATCCAACAATTGTTGGAATGTTCACTAATACTAGGATATTGAGAAGTCTAAATTCATCCCACAGACACCCGTGAAGAATTCTGGTTTTGTTCCTTCTTGCCTACGTGTATTGTGATCCATCTGCTGACTTAAGAGGAAAGTACTAGTGGAGAATGCCACAGGGAACATAAAAACTTGACAGAAATCTGTGTGAGGTCTTCAACAGAAATCACTCTTTGAACATTTTCAAAAACAAAGGTAGGAACTCTGACAAAACAATGACCTGTCAATTCTTTCCTTCATTTACAGTTTCAATTCAATATACAGATTATCAAATTTAATCGTAAAAATTGTTCTTTAAATATCAGTATTCATGTTCATTCTCCATAATCTCTGTCTGAATATCACATTTTTTTAGTTGCTTCTAGCTTAACTCATGCCCTCTGTTTAGGACTATGCCATGTTTAAAAGAACTATAGGAAATGTTCAAAAATATTTATTAAAGTTTCATCTCCAATCTAAGTTAACTATACAATTACAGCTAAGTAATCTAACTAGACCAAGCCTACAAATCCATCTCTAACATTCTGTTCAAATATAACTTCTTTTCTTCTTTGTCCCATTACATTTTTCAGATATTGTTCTTGACTTAAGGAACATCTAATTAATGGTGATCTAGCAAAGTCACTGACCTCACCTGACTGACCTCTACATTCTGACTGTTCTACTGGCATATGAGGAAAAACAAAACAAAACAGGAGCTGAGACTTAAGGGGATTGATAAAAATGAAATGGCTTATATATTCAGTTTAGATTTCATAAAATTAAATACACATGGGTTGGTCTGATATCCTCCACATTTAATATTGTTTAGAAAGTAAAAATCCAAAATATTTTAACTGAGAACCTATTAGACTTGCTCACAACATACTGTAATTAAAACCAATTATGAATATGTATAGGTAGATAGTATTCTAGACAGTGCAAAAGGTATGCTAGCTTGACTATCACAGTCAAATTTTTAATATAAATTCATGGCTGAGCACCAGCCTGAGCTGATACTTCGTTGTCAACTTTTAATCCTTCTGACTGAGGGAAAGCATGAGACATCTATTTATTTTAAGTACATGCTGGTAGCTGCCTTTCTTATTTTACTTCTCACTGTACAACTAAAAAGAACTCATGCAATGTTTACAACACAGCATCCCCTTGAAAGGATTAAAAAAAAAAGTTAAAATCCCAGAAAATAATACGGACTACAAAAAAATTAAACTCAAGGTAAGAACTGAACAACCGAGTCTAATTAATACAAGGTTCAAAATACAATGGTGGGGTAGATTCAGATACTCAACAGATTAAGATAAAAAGTAAATAAAACTGGAAATTGGTGTAACAGAAAAGGAACAAAAAAAAGGAGGCAATATTTACTTAACATATAAGAGTTGTCAGGCATCATTCTTCAAGTCCTTCCCTATTCTTCTCAAGAACTGTAAGCATGACCATATGCCCAAGTAGGTGACTATATACCCTAAGTGAAATACAATCTACACACACACACACACAAAATGATGCCAACAGTCAGTGAATATATACTACACCAAACAGACTATTCTAACTACTTGGCTTAGGATCTTAGTCGTGGCTACGAGGGGTCTGGGTCACCTCTTCTCTTCGATGGTCCATCTGTGGACCTGAAACGGAGGCCCGATGGGATAAGGGGCTTGATTAAGGTCAGTATCATCCTGGTGAAGCCGGGAGAGGACCAAACTGAACGAGGCATTCCCACTATCCCTGGGCTGGTAACCATTTAGTGATTTTTTTTTTTAGCTCTGAAATTACTAGACTGTCCAGTAGCATTTTTATTATGATTTTAAGATTACACGAAAGACACATTTTCGATTATTTGCCTACTTTTTTCCTATTCGATAACTCTTACAAAAAAACAAAAACAGAAACCCAAACCCGCTGTGGATCATCAACCTACTTCCCCCAGGCTGGTGTCCCTGCCACGGACTGACGAGGCGCACAGAGGGGCGTGTGGTGATTACGCGCGCGCGCGGGCGCGTGTGCGGCGCGCGCGTGGAGTCGGGTCGCGCAGGAAAACCATTTCCCTGGATAACACCCCCCTTCCGCCCCCTCCACCCCGCCGGAGGTGGCGGGTCCTCATCCCCGGGGCCGCGGGGGAGGCCGGAGGATGAGTGTGCAAGAACGTGGCTGCCGCACAAGAGGCTGGCCGCGTCCCCGCGGCCTGGGCGCTGCCCGGCCTCCGCCGACCCCCCCACCGGGGCGGGAGGGGGCCCGTGTCCCGGCCGGGTCTGTGCGCCGACCTGGCGGAACCGTTAGGAGCCGCCCCTCCCCCACTGCCCCCTTCCCCCGCGGCTCGCGGCGGCCCCCGCCCCCTCCCTCCTCCCGTCCCCGCGAGGACAATACCGGGGTCCCCCCCCCGCTCTCCCCGCGATGCTCCCGGCGTAGACAATACCGGGGTCCTACCCACCCCACCCCCCCGCCTCTTCTCCGCCCGCTCCCGCGAGGGCCCGGGCCCAGGCCGCGCGCGCCGCCGGCCGGACACCGCCGCGGGCCGCCCAGGCCTCAAGACGAGCGGCCCCGAGAGGAGTCGGAGACCCGACGGGGGTTCGTTCAATCTCCGGACGCTCGGAGGCCGCCGCTGCCCGGTGGTCCGTACCTGGCTCCAGGTGATGAACTCGTTGGTGTGGGTTTCCTCCACCAGTGTCCACAGCTTGCTGAGAAAAGCCGGCACGTTCGAACTGTGCTTCATTGTTTCCGAGGAGCAGGGATTCCAAATTCTACCCCCGAACGCGGCGCGGCCGAGAGGAGGAGGCAGTGGAACCGGCGGCGGCGGCGACGGCGGCGGCGACGGCGGCGGTGGAGGTGGTGGTGGCAGCAGCAGCTGCTACTGAGAACGCCTACCGCGCAGGCGCAGCAGAGCCGAGCCCCGCCCCCTTTCCTTCGGTCCCGGCCGCGTCCTAGCCTGAATGCCTGGTAACTGCGCGTGACGGACAGGTCTCCAAGCTCCACCCCGGAACGCTCCTTCCGCTCCGCTCCTCCTCTTGACCAATCACAGGCGTCGAGCGCCTCAAACAGAAAAGCGACTGGATGCTGCTGGCGTAGAGGGGTGGGAGCAGAAAGGGTCGCTGTCTTTTCTTTGGTCTTTGATACAGACCCGTCCGCGGGAGCGGCGGACCTAGGAGACGGTGTTTGGTTGGTTCGCCTGGAAACCGCTTTGGATTTCTGGGCGGTGGTGGAGAGGCTCTACCAAACCTCCCTGAGCCTGTTGAGTCATAAGTTTGACCTGCAAAGTGTAATGTTGCGCCAGTCCAGATGAAGGAATAAATCACCCGGGCCGGGTGGGGGATGGGATGTGCTAGGCCCTGAATTGAACCCGGTCTAAAATTAACCGTCCCTTTAAACGGCTTATTTTAAATCAATTTATCCAGAATGAGTTTAAATCACTTCATTAAGACATTTTAATGCTGCTTTAAATTAAGAATTCAGACATCAGGCACCTGCTGTAGGCCCAGCATAAAAGAATTTGTGTAATTGACTGTGTGTGTGTGTGTGTGTGTGTGTGTGTGTGTGTTTAGTTAAACTATACCTGCATGTACTCTACAGACAGATTATTAGTAGTATGGGGGCGGGGAGTAAACGAGTACAAGATTAGGCTTAGTGACAATTTTTTTTCCCATTCTCTTGGAATAAGAATATTTTGTCACCTATTACCAATGGCTCAAACAATTTGATAGTTGGAAAATGATTTGAAAATATGAAGGATTATACAAAAGTGCACCTTTTTGATGTTTATATGTTTTATATGCCATGTCCTGCTGTGGCTAGCTCACAAGGTGAAGATAAATTGGATTGCTTCTTCCTATAGCTCACCTCCACAGTTCTGAAGATCCCTTTCTAAAGTTCAAATCTGGTAATGGTCACTTCCTAACTTGAAACAGTTCAGTTGCTTTCCATATTTCCCAAATAAGTCAAAATTGCTTAAGGATGTTGTGCCAGAGTTTGGCCTAGTGGTAGAGTGCTGTAGTGTAGAGTACTTGCTTAGCATGCATTATGACCTGAGTTTGATTCCTTGGTACCAAATACATGGAAGAAAGCTGAAAGTGGTGCTGTGGCTCAAATGGTAGAGCACTAGCGTGAGGAAAGCCCAAGGATAGTTCTGTGGCCCTGGATTCAAACCCCCGGACTGGCAAAAACAAATTGCTTAAGGGTGTATAAAAGACTTTCAGTGGCCTAATGTCATTTATAGTTCCAAGCGTTGTCTAAAAGTCTTGACCACTTGGACTGGTCCTAGTGGCTCAAGCCTGTAAATCCTAGCTATTCAGGTGTCAAAACCAACCACAGCAGGTAAGTCCATGAGACTCTTATCTCAATCACAAAAAAAACTGGGGTTAAGTAGTAGAGCACCAATCTTGAGGACAAAAATCTCAGGGACAGTTCCTAGGCCCAGAGTTCAATCCGCTGTGTTGTGTGTGTGTGCTGGTCCTGAGGCTTGACATTGGGCCTAGATGCTGTCCCTGAGCTTTTTTGCCCAAGGCTAGCAAGTCTACCACTTAAGCTACAGTTCCATTTCGGGGTTCTTTTTTTGTTTTTTTTGGTTATTGGAGATAAGAATCTCCAAGAGTTTCCTGCCGGGGCTGTTTTCAAACCACCATCCTCAGATCTCAGCCTCTTGAGCAGTTCGGTTTACAGGTGTGAGCCACTGACACCTGGATAAAACTCATTTGTCAAATGTTTCTTGATGGCCATTATCACTTAATACATCAAATTGTGATTTTTCATTGATCTGACTTTTTTACTGGATTAGGAAAACTTCAATGTAACGACATTTATATCTATTCAGAAACAGTGGTTATGTGCCTGCTATACATTAAACTCTCAAACATTATTTGCTGAATAAATCATTAAGTACATTGCCAGATAGATGCTAGCTGTCTGTTTAATCTTCCATCACTCTCTGATCTGAATTTCCTCTCATGTGTCATGTGTTCCTATAACTTGTGGAATAAGACCTTCACAATATTATTCTGTGGTAGTTGCCCATTTATTTCTCAGCAACCTTCTTTAAGCTAGCAAAGTGTATTTAAAAAAAAAAAACAAAACAAAACACTGTGGTATCCTTAGTGCCAAACACGTTGCCAGTTACATAGGAATTGTTCAATAAGTACTCGATTATTTCAGTTTTTAAAAGTTCTTAGAATTTTCGATTTACTATGTCTCTGTCAATATAAGTATTTGGATTTTTCCAAAGAAAAGATTGAAAAGAAGGAACGTTTGAGAATAGCTCCCCTGAGAGGTATATGGCTGAGGAATCATTAGTACTGGGCGAATACCTGAGTCCTGGAAATGGTAGATGTGAGTGGAATATTACAGAAGGCCAAGTTTATGTCTTCACAAGTGGCAGTGGCAAAATGCTGGAACACAGCTAAATAGGCATTTCAGAACTAATGGGAAGACTGAAAATTTCATTTTCTAAAACTTGATCAAGAAAGCCAAATAGGAGGTTACAACTTGGGTGTAACACACACTAGCCACAGAATTTCTATAGGAAAATTCAGGATTGGGCTGTAGCTATATTAAATCTCCATTTGTGATACATTTTTCTAGAATCCAGCTAGTCATCCAATTTGGGGTAAAGAGTCCACATTTGCACATTTTCTTTAACATTAGTACTACAAGTCCTATGTTCCAAAAGTTCTGTTAAACCTAGACAAACAGGGAAGATTGTTGCCCTCATCTGTGGCCTCTTCCAGTTATGGATGATATGCAGGTGGCTTTCTTAGCTCAGAAACATATTTTGTAGTGACCAGTACTGACAGTTTAATGCAGCTTTAGCTTTCTGGAAACAGAATAGAAAGACTTCAACAGAGGCACTTCACCAGCTCTCTGATGAATAAGAGGAAACAGGGTACCCTACTTTAAGTCTTGCTGAAAGTCACAGAGCAGAGGGATGAGGTTAAACTATATATGGATGTATATATATATATACATATATATGGATGAATATATAGATAGATGGATAGATAGATGTAGACAACTTGAAGTCAACAGGAAAATGTCTAAGGTATATGGGTTGTATACTATGGCTTATTAAATTCAATATCATTTATTCAGAGTTTACCCATGTTGTATTATGTCACAATTTCTTTCTTTTTTTTAAAATTTTTTGCTAGTCCTGGGCTAGGGCTCAGGGCCTGAGCACTGTCTTTGGGTTTTCTCAAGGCTAGAGCTCTATCACTTGAGCCACAGCACCACTTCTAGCTTTTTCTATGTGTGTGGTACTGAAGACTTGACCTGGGTCTTCATGCATGCTAGGCAAGCACTCTATCACTAAGCCAAACTCCCGGCCCTTTATTTCTTTGTCAGTTATGAGGCTTGCACTTGGAGCCTGTATGCTGTCCTTGAACTTCTTTTTGGTCAAGGCTAACGCTCTACTACTTGAGTCACAGCTCCACTTCTGGTTTTTGAGTGGTTAATTGGAGATAAGGTTCTCGTTGAGACTTTCCTTCCTACACTGGCTTTGAAGCACAGTCCTTAGATCTCAGCCTCCTGAGTAGCTAGGATTACAGGTACAAGCCAGCCTATCTATGTCCAACTAAAGACATAGATTGGTGAATGCAGATTCTACTCTATGAATAGTGAATACTGTTTTTCATGTATAAATTGCATGGTAAATCTATATTTTCCATTATGGTACCAGCATATAAGAAGGTTATACTGATTTTAAAGGCCTACCTTTGAGCCAGCAGAATAGTATTACAAATGCATCCAAGGCCATGAAGTTCCTAGCAACTAGAAATGTCAATATAATGCTTCTATGGCAATATCAAATGTTTAAGCTTGACAAAAGAATCTAATATTTGGTGCTCAATAGAGATTTCACCATTGAATAGGAATGAAAAGAAGTGAGCTTATTTTCTATTTTCACAAAACATGAACGTAATGCCTGGAAAATAAATTTTATTACCCATGACTTTTTTAGGCATCAAAAGCTGAAGATATATTCTGTGTTGCTACTGTAATTTTTGGGTCAATATACAATTTTCAGCAACTTTCTCTGTAGTCTTACTCAGCTGTCAGAAAAGAGAACAGCAAAGGAGATAGAAGTTTGATAGGATTCTCTTAGATTCACACTCAGGATATTTACAACATTTCCACTTTGACTTTTTCCGTGACTTTGTTCAGGATTTATCGTACAGTGGTCCTCAAGGAATCCACAGGAAACCTTGTTGCCCAAGTCTTGTGTTTGATACACCTGGAATTGGGTACCGGAATCTCTGGTGCCTTTAGAAGCCATTCCTTTCCTCTCTTTCTACCTCTGAAGTCTGTAACTTGGCATCCTCATCATGTTCAGACTTGCAGTGGAATTTCTATGCAAAGCGCAGTAGGGCTTCTCCACCCACTTGCCCTGCTGGGCTACAGCCACACTAAGACTTTGGAGACCAGATGAAAATGAAAACTATTTTACTAAGCATAACAAAGGTACAATGCATGTAGTTGTAATATCAAAATTGCAATGAACACATCAGTTTTACTCCCATTTCTACAACCATACATACGCAAACGTATTTTGAGTTCTTTTACTTGCTCTAGAACCTTGTTAGGTAATTGAACACTGCAGCAGCCCTAGAGTCATGTGGGTCTTGGTAGTGGGTGTTGTGGGCTGATTTATAGCCTCTCAGAATTCATAGATGTGGAAATCTTACCCTTGGTACTTCCAAAGGTGACTACAGGTACAGACAATGCCCTTTAAGATATCATTATGATATATGCAGGCATATGTGTGTGGACCCAATCTAGAATGACTGATATTAGGAGACAGATAATACACAGATTGAAGAGTGACTAGGAGAGGGGCCAGAAAGAAGGCAGAATTTGCAAGCTGAGAAGAGAGGCCTCAGAAGAAACCATACTTGTCTGTTCCTTAATTTTCTACTGGTTGCCTCCAAAACTGAGCTGCCTCCTGCTATGCTTTGTGCTGTGCTGCGGTGGCCTCTCATATTAACTGACTAGGTGAACCATATAGCATTGCGGCTGTTCTTTGGTATCCTGACCTTAGGCATCATTGCTGGCCTCAATAGAGGGGTTTATCATGCTCACTGAATTTTATGATCGAAGTTGCTTGCCATCTACTCTTGTCTAACCTGAAGCCAGCTCCTACTCCTCACTCTGCCTCACTCTGGTTCTACCTGTTTGCCTTTTCTCAGTTGCACACTGTTATTACTGCAAACTTTGGAGTAAGGATGGTTAACGTAGGTTCTATGTGTTCATGAACTTCAACTACACCAAAACCTCTGGTTATCCCCCCAAACCTAACTGCTAAGGATATTAGAAAAACTTTAATCAAAATATTTTATTAAGACAGTTTACTAACAATGATGAAATAAAGTAATAAACACACTTCAATATTCAACATTTTTAATAACTAATACTTATTGATGACACGTCCAGGTATTCTAAGCATCTCAGCTGAACAACTGGTTATTTACCTTTATTAAATATCTGCATGATACTTGTCAGTAGCTATGAAAGGTTTAGTGAACATCTACTAAAACCTTGATACTTAAGAAGGAAAAACTGTTGATGTTTTGGATATTAAGTCCTTTTTTTCTTCTTTCCCTATTTCCTACTTTTGAATTATCTTTTAACAATGATTAGATGAGAATTTTACTCTAGTAATTATGTAATTTATTTTTCAACTATAAATACATCTCAGAACATGTTATCTCTGTGGTAATTCTATAGAGTTTTCATCGCCAAGTAAAAGCCAGATTCCTTTCAATCCCTTTAAGGATCTATCTGTCTTGTGTTCCCACCTCCTGTACTTTAACCTCATCCCCAGCCCAGCTCAGGTCCAAATTCTCTGGTTCCTGTTACACATGTCAGTAGCATTTTCCTTAGAGCCTTTGTGCCAATAGCTTCCTCTGTTTATTTAAAAAAAAAAGAAATATGACCTTGTTTCAGATGGGAAATTCTTTTCATTTCTATTTGCCACCCCCTTTTCTATACTCCATGTATGTATGTGTCTCACTTTGTGTTTTCTGTATTTTTTGTATTTCTTTGTCGTTCTTTTTTTTCACTTCAGCAACTTTCTCACTAGATGTTTCCCATTTGTTTAACTTTCACCGTATTAGTTGTTTCACTCACATTTTATTTCAACCTTTTTAAAAAATAATTTCTTCCCTTTTTCTTGTTCATCTTGTGGTGACACATTTCTTCTGTAATCTAAGACAATTTTTAAATGTCTTTTTCTATTTTTCTATCTTTGAAACAGAAACCACAATGTATTTGCCTCTGTTTATAATCTTGGTTATACTGTAAGTACTTAGGTAATAGGTACAGCATGCAAAACATTGTTTGGGTGTATTATAGAAAAAGGAAATGAATCAGATAGCTAAAATTTGAAAGAAAAGGACATGCTTCCTTTTTTCTGTAGCTCATAATAAGAAATAAACATGAATAATTATGAAGGTATTGTAATATGCTATAAGAAAATACGAAATTTTCCCATGGGATATGGTGTCAACATAAAATGTTTTTAAGAAGGCAGCCTATGAGGATCCTGAGGAGTTCATAGCTATCAGTAAGAACAAAGTGGTAGTGAGGGGTGTGCTGGGAGTGTGGTATAAGTGGTAGAGTGGTTGAGTAGCACGCACAGAGCCTTGAGTTTGATTCCTCAGTACCACAGAATAAGTCGGAAGTGGTACTGTGGCTCAAGTGTTAGAGAGCTAGTCTTGAGAAAGCTCAAGGATAGGGGGTGTGAGTTTGGCCTAGTGGTAGAGTGCTCACCTAGCATGAATGAAGGTCCTGGTTTGATTCCTCAGTACCACATACATAGAAAAAGCCAGAAGTGGTGCTGTGGCTCAAGTGGTAGAACTCTAGACTTAAGAAAGTCCAAGGACAGTGCTCAGGCCCTGAGTTCAAGCCCCAGGACTGGCAAAAAATAAAAATATAGAGAAAATTGATAAATGCGTTGAGGGACAACAGAAGTGTGTTGAAGCAAGAGGTACAGCTGGAGGAGGTACAGGCTTAGAACTGTGTGCATTATGTCATATAAAATGGATATGTCCCCAGAAATATTCCTATTAGATTTTTTTCTTTGGTAAAGCTATCCCTTATCTATAGTCTTAATAATAAAGATGGAAAATCAACTTCTTCATTCTCCCTTTGCTTCTCCTTTGTAAAATGAGGTTTTAAAATGACACCTAATTCGCAAATAATTACTGAGAATTAAATAACTTTTTTTTTTTTTTGCCAGTCCTGGGCTTGGGCTCAGGGCCTGAGCACTGTCCTTGGACTTTCTCAAGGCTAGAGCTCTACCACTTGAGCCTCAGCACCATTTCCAGCTTTTTGCTATGTATGTGGTACCGAGGAATCAAACCTGGGTCTTCATGCATGCTAGGCAAGCACTTTAACCACTAGGCCAAACTCCCGGTCCGAGAATTAAATAACTTTAAGCAGAAAGTACTTCTGACTATTCCTGAAAACATTGAATGCTATAAATGTATTACTTATTCTGCCTTTTATTGTTATACTAAAAGTAGTTTGGAATACATTCACATAGTCTATGGTCTTTCCACAAAGAGTTGTCTAATCTGTCCAAACCACTCCAATCTTTTATTTCATTCTACTGTGGACTAGGTACTTGTATAATACATAATTATTCTCTAATTATTTTGTGTTTAAATTTTGTGCCTTTATTAGATCATAAACTTCTCTTGATAGAGACCATAGAATATTGTATTACTTGTCTGGCTTGTCTGTGGAACTGAAGATATCTCATAGGTACTCAAAAATATTAATCAAATGCACTTTCTGTCTTAGAAGAAAATACACAAGTAGTATGAAACCTAAGCTCATATATCAGTTAAGAGAAAGTAAAAATGATAAATAAGTTCAGAAGATACCTGAGGAAAAAAAATTACTCAAATAAATGAACTTATTATTTCAAGGTTATTTTGTAGTATAGGGAAAATTGATATCTATTATTACATATGTATCTATTCACAATGATTCACTTCTTGCAGTTTTTATAAACTTATGGGTTTTGTAAATGGATGTGGTTCAGAGGGATCTTCAGCCTTACTATTATTAATAATAAACCTAAGATTCAAATGTATATCTCTCTACATATGTATGTATCATACTTTAAGTGTACAATTTCTTTTATGACATCTTCAGTAGATATAAGTAAACTATTAGAATAATTCATGTTTTATTATGTAAGTATAAATGTAGGCAGATCAATTATGAAGTAAGCAAACAAGGTAAAAGTAAGAAAAATTAATAGGTATAGTTCTACAGGTTCTAGAAGTAGTATTAAGATACTATCAAAGGTCTCAACCATAATTTTTAAAAGACTAGAATCTTCTTAGAGCTCTACCACTTTAGCCTCAGTACCACTTTCGGATTTTTTCTATGTATGTGTTACCGAGGAATTGAACCCGGGTCTTCGTGCATGCTAGGCAGGACTTTACCACTAAGCCAAACTCCAGGCCCCCCAAGTATTTATTTTTAAAAATAGACAAAAATAAAAAAATGGGCGCAAAATGGACTACATTAAAGATAGTTTGACACTTTCATACTACTATTGAAGGTAAAGAACATTCTCTGAAATTTTAGTCAATAGGTGAAGAGATTTGCATAAATATGAATAGGTCCAAGAGAACAGATTTATTCACTGGGTATGCTGTGCCTGCAGCGCCCTCTTCTGCTCATACAGTGTTACTCCTGTGATCTATACTGCAAAGCAGCAAAAAGACCTCTTATAGGAAAATGAGAAACTTGTACCTCATTTTCATAACGACTAAATGGTGATTAAGTGATTAATTTCTTAATTTTTACTCTCCAAGACCTAGAACTGAATACATCCCAACTGCATATTGAATTGTTTCCCAAGATCAGTATTTTCTCCCCTTGCTTATAATCAGACATTTTGTAATTAATGATAAAACATGGATGCATAGCAAATGCTTTTATTGAAAGATATGATTTTGAAACAAATATATCTAGATGATGTTAAAGACATATGATTTCTATTTAAGTAAATGGCATTTTGGAATTTTCAGATAGCTCACAGGTATTTAAATGCTTTATAGAAAGAGTTATTTTCTTAATGACTGGGTGTGGTGACATGAGTAATCCAAGGTCCTAGGGAGGCTCATACAGTGGTTCTAGGCCAGACTGAGAAAAAAGTTAGGGAGATCTTTATCTCAGCCAATAATCTATGTGTGATGCTTCACAGCTGTAAATTTAGCATAGGGAAGAGAATCATTGTCCAAGACTCGCCCAGCACACCCTTTCTCCCTTGTAAAAACAAACAAACAAACAAAAACACACTTGTGAAAACCAAACCAAAAAGAAGTAGAAGTGTGTGACTTTCACATATGAGATTTTGAGCTTAAGCTCCACTACAGAACAGTTATTTTCTTAAATTAAAGCTAGGTAATCTGAGATCTTAGAAAACCAATATAGCACTAGCAAATAGTTATAATATTTACTAAATTGAGTTTATTTCCAGTGACAACTGTGTTTACCCACTCAGGTGATTTCTGCATTCTCTTTCCCTAACAAACTATTAAATATTAGATATCTACAAGGACTGTAGGACAGATCAGTGGTATACCAAAGCTTAGGCAAAACAAGCAATATAGAAGGAGAGACGACAATGAAAAGAGAAAGGAGGAGAAAGAATGTGAAAGAAGTGAAAGGAGATGGAAGTAGGGATATGGAGATTTGGTGCCTCCTGGGCTATATAGTGAATCTGTTCCAACTATCTTTACTGCCCCCCCCCCGCTCCAAATTGAAGGTGGTAAACAAATGAACATAATAAATAAGAGTAAACCACTCAAGCAGTTTGATCTGGAAGATCACAGGCTCAGCCTGTGACTTCTTATTCATATTTTTTGTTATTGATCGTGGGGCTTGACCTCAGGGCCTGGACACTGTCCCTGAGCTCTTTAGCTCAGGCTACCACTTTGAGCCACAGTGCCACTTCCAGTTCTCTGGTGGTTAATTAGAGATAAGAGTCTCATAGACTTTTGTGCCCAGGCTGGCTTTGAACCCTGATCCTCAGATCTCAGCCTCCAGAGTAGCTAGGATTTTCATCAATGCCTGATGATTTCCTATTTCTTATTGAGACAGATGACACATCATGAGTTCTTTCAATCTGCAAATTTTCACTTTTGCTACAGATTTATTCTACTAGTATTTATTTTCATAACCAGTCTTCTATTTTCTGCCATCTCTAGTGATGAACATCTTGAAATAATTCACTGTGCTTATTTTTCTGTTGCATGTCATTTAATTCTGTAATTCTGGGAGCCTTTTTCATGTTCCTATCTTAATTTTGAAGAACAAGTTTGTTTCCGGATTCTCCATTTAATA